>NC_052091.1:5000-5324950 GCF_015852505.1 Tachyglossus aculeatus
CCTGACTCTTGGGTACTAGTAATAACGTTTATTAAATGCTTCTGATGTACAGAACTCTGCTTTGAGCACTGGCATTTGCCTCAGTAGACAATGAGGGAGTAGGGAATGGTGGGGATTTAAGGCCAGAGCTAAGTCTAGAACAGAGAGCGAAGACAATACCCTGGATGTCGATGAGGGAGGGGAAACCATTGTTGTTGAGTACAGGAGAGAACAAAGTTTAATTCACTCTCACCTGCCATGAGATGACTGAGGTGGTCCTAGTGCCCAGATGGTCTCCAGCAGCACTCTGTGGGCACAAGAGCAAGGAGTGGAGGAGATCTGATGGTGCTCCTGGGGGCTGAGAAGGAAAGGGAAAGAAATGCAAACGATGCAGTTTCTCTCAGAGACATTCCTCCACCACCACCCAAACTGACTGTACCAAAATAAATAAATAAAGCCACACACTGCAAATGACAAGGCACCCACACAGACAGCCTGAGTTCTCCACTTCTGCCTTCCCCCGACACTGGATCTCCACAAACCCACGTCAAGGATAGTGTGGACAAGAAATGACAACAGGGCAACTACTGACTGAACAGGGGTGTGTTAAGGCCTGCAATGCCCAGGCCTTTATCTGCTTTCTACCAATAACAAACTCAGGTAGAAGGCTACAATACTCCAGAGAATAATGGGGTGGACACACACACACCCTCACCCCTGAGAGCAAGCCCTTACACATACAGAAAACGTTCCTTCTGGGGGAGGTGCAGAGCAGTTCTAAAGAGGACTGTTCATTATGCTTTACCCTACTCTTGCACTCAACCCCTTTCTACCCTCACTATTAGACCTGTAAGGCTGGTATATCTGACAAAGATATCCCACACTTCTGCAGATTGTAAAGTCAGTTTCACCATGCCCGCATTTTCAGCTCCCCAGCCTCTAGGCACCCTACTCATGCTCTCTCTCACTGCTGACATTCATCTCACAATCAACTCCCCATAATTCAGTTTCCCAGAAGATCAAGTGGACATTGACCATCCCTGCCTCTCTTCTCACAAAACATCTCCCTCCTCTCTTCCCCAAAAACAACCTTGTGATGCAGAAGAGTCCCTTCACGGGGGCCGGGGATGTCCAGAGTGATTCTGGAGATGGGACTGTGAGCACCCAGAGATTAGACCCGTCTATAGAATTAAGGGCCCCCGGGTCTTCTCAGACCCACAGTCGAGTCAAACAGAACCAGTTCCGTGCACAGAGCCCCAACCCCCATATCCAGAACAAGCTTCTGGGTCAAAAAGTGGACTCCTCTTCCTCACTGCTCTCTCTCCCCCTCAATCCAGCTAACCCTATCCATTCAAACACACACGGGACCAAAAAAAAAATTAAATAAAAAACACACACACCTTCCCTTTGAGGTGACAGCACAGCCAACAGCTCCATCTCAACAGCAGGGCAAGTCTGATACTTGACCCGATGGTCCAAACCGCAGAGGGAGAGTCCATGAGGCTGGGAAATGCGCTGGGCATCTGCTGTAGAGAAATTAAGAGCTAGTCAATCAAACAGCAAAGAGATGGTCCTCGAGGCTGGGAAGTGTGCAACATCTGCTGTAGAGAGTAAGTTAAAAAAAAAAAAAGTCTCTTCAGCAACCCAGCCCCCACCTTTGCACTGCCAGGCTTTGAGACTGAGGGACTTCTAGGAAGACAATGTAGACCTGGAGTGGAAGTTTACATTTATTTTGGGTTTTATTTTTTTAAGATTGGGGAACTGAGGGCATGTTTGAAAGCACTGAGCAATGAATTAATTCAACACAGCAAGTGGTTGAAAATGAACAGGAAGGATGGGGGGGCAGTAGAGAAAGGGGATTCAAGGCTTTAGGAGGGGTGTTAAGGGTAATCAGTTTGCAGGGGAATGAATTAGAATTCAGGCAGCTGTGAAAGCTAGAAAAAAAGAGTGAATATGATGTGCAGTAGGTGAGGAAGGTTCAGGGACAGGGCAAATCTAGTGGCTTCAGCTGTCACTGGAGTCTGACAGTGATAATAGTATTTAACACTTCCTCAGTGCAGACCACTGGCAGTTACTTCACTGACAAGGAGTAGGAAGGACTGGGGATTTAATTCTATACCAGAGAGTGAAAGCAATAGGAATGGAATGGGAGTCCATGAAGGAGGTATACCATGGTTGCTGAGCAGGGGGAGAAAGCAAAAGTGAATTACTTCTCACCTCTGAAGTGGTCAAGGTAGTCCTAGTGCCTGGATTTCCCTCAACAGCAGTCTGTGGGATCGGAGCAGGAATGGAGGTGGTCTAATGGTGCTCCTGGGGGCTGAAAAGGAAGGGGAAAAAAAAGTTTAAGTGCACACAATGCAGTTTCTCAGACATTCCTCCACTACCCCAAAAAAGCTATTATTCAAAAGGCATCAGAGTACATTCTCCTGGGCTTCTCCTCTCCCCCTCCATCTCCACACTCCCAAAGCAGGGAAGGCTTGCATATAAAAGGGCAAGAAAGCTCCAGGGCAACTGCTGTTTTAACAGGGGGGTGTAAAGAGCTACATTACACACATACACACACACACACACAAATTTGCCTTCCACACCAAATGCAACAACCCTTCAGATATGGATAGGTTCCGTCTGGGAAAGTCACAGATGGGCATGGCAGCTCCAATGAAGGAGACTGTTGATTATTTTTGACTCTACTCTGCTACCGGACCCCTCTCTTCCCCAGGTCTCAGACCTGTAGGCCTGGTATTCCTGAATTCAAATAACCTTAACTTCTTGGTATTGTAAAGTCAATTTCTAAGACAATACCTGCATTTTCACCTTTCCAGTTCACTCACAGCACCTCATTCTGTCTCTCACCCCTGACGTCGATCTAAAGTCCCCATAACTCAGTTTCTCAAAACAGGATAAAGGTGACGGCAACCTTCCCTGCCTTTCCTGACAGAACCAACTCCCACCTCTCCTCCCCTGAAGCAACTGTCCACCACAGAAGAGTCCCTTCATGGGAGATTGAGGATGTACAGAGTGAGTCTGCAGATGGGACTGTGAGCACCCAGAGATCAGACCCATCTATAGAATTAAGGGCCCCGGGTCTTCCCAGACCCACAGTCAAGTCTGAACAGAATCAGTGCCCTGCACACAACCCCAGCACCCATTTCCAGAAACAGCTTCAATATCCACAGTGGCCACCTCTTGCTCACAGCTCTCTCCCAACTCACTTAAGCATAATCCCTTTCATTCATACACACACACAAAAAAAAAAAAAAAACCCTTCCCTTTGAGGTAGCAATGGCTCCATCGTTGACAGGGCAGGTCTGAGATATAACATGATGGTCCAAAATGGCAGAAGGATGGTCCTTGAAGCTGGGAAATATATTGGACATCCACTGTGAAGAGAATAAGACCTAGTAAATATCTGCTTTCAATCATCCCAACCTGGCCTCTGCCAGTAATTAAGGCTGTGGGACTTGTAGGAAGACAGTGTAAGCCCGGGCTAGAGAGCTTTTGGGAGGCGGGGGTGGTGGGGGGAGGGGGGAGGTAAGATGAAGAAACTGTGGGCATGTTAGAAGACAGTGGAGGTCATAGTTTGGCACGGCAGGTGAGCTTGGAAATGATCATCGGAAAGGAAAGAAGAGAGGATGTAAGTGAAGCATGGGTAATCAAAAGCTTCAAGAGACTAATCTGAGTCGGGTAAGTGTGACTTATTTGAGAACAGTGAGGATCGATGTGGAATACATGAGGAAGATTTGGGGATGGGAAAAATCCAATGGCTTCGGGTATCAGATTCCTGGATAGTAGTAATAGTTTTTATTAAACACTTCCCAAGTGCAAAGCACTGTACTAAGCACTGATAGCTACCTCAGTGACAAGGAAGGAATGGGGAAAACTGGGCATTTATGGCTTCAGTTAGGTCTGGAATCCATGATGAAGGCGATAGGCAAGTAAGTCAATGATGGAGGGGAACCACGGTTGCTGAGCAAGGGACAGCAGAGTTGAATTCCTTCTCACCTGCTAGGAGATGGTCCTAGTGCCCAATTTGCACCAGCTTCCCTCTGAGGCATGAAAGCAAGAAGGTAAGAGATCTGTTGGTGCTCCTGGAGGCTGAGAAGGAAGTGGGAAGAAATGCAAACAATTCAGTTTCTCTAAAGGACACATTACTCCACCCCCACCCATCAACCTATCAATGAAGATGTGAGAGGCCACCCACAGGCACCCTGGATTCCTCACTCTTCCTTCCCCCACCCCTAGGCTAGCTAAGGTCTCCATATAGATAACAGGAGGTCTCCAGGGCACCTGCTGAATAAATGGGGCTGAGGGAAAAACCTATAGTAGCCAGGACCATTTCTGCTTCTGTGCTCCCAACTCCAACTCACGGAGGAGACTACAGGGCTCCAGAGAAGAATGGGGTGGAACATACACCGTATCTTGACACTGACCCCTCGCTTCCTCGTAAACAACCCCTGACAGATATAGAAAGGTCACTTTGGGAGGCACTGCAGATGCGTAAAAGCAGATCTAATGAAAGAATTGTTCATTATGTTCTACCCTACTCCTGCACTGGATCCCTCTCCCCCAAAGATTCCTCACCACCAAAAAAGTTTCAGACCTATAGGGTTGATGTTCTTGACTCCAAAGATACCCCACACTTCTGTATATTGGAAAAATGAATTTAATAGCACAAATGCCTGCAATCTCAGCTTCCCAGCCTCCATGCAACTCATTCACTTTACCTCAAATTTGTCTCATGACAAGTATTTCTCACTAGAGAATGAAGTAGAAAGTGAACTTCCCTGCCTCTCTCCTAGAAGTACCCCCCCATCTCTTCCCCTCCCACCCCCAGAAGCAACTGCTAGACACAGAAGAGTCCCTTTGAGGGAGATTGAGGATGTATAGAGTGACTCTGCAGACAGGACTGTGAGCACCCAGAGATCAGACCCGTCTATAGAATTAAGGACCCCGGGTCTTCTCAGACTCACAATCTTGTCAGACAAAGCCAGTTCCCTGCACAGAGTCCCGATCTTTTTTTCTAGAAGCAGCTTCTGTGTCCACGGTGGCCTCCTTTGGCTCACTGCTCTGTCCCACAACTCAGCTAATCTTAACCTCTTTCACACATGCAAAAAAAGGAAAAAAAAGTCCCAAAACCTTCCCTTGGAGATAGCAATACAGCCTACAGCTCCACCTCCAGGACAAGGCAAATCAGGTCTTAAAGTTGCCCTCTTAATCCAAGTGCCAGACAGATGATCCTCAAGGCCAGAAAATGCATCAGGCAGCCTCTGTGGAGATAATAATACCTAGTCAGAGTCTGCCATTGGTCAACCCCACCCCTAACCTGTGCATAGCCAAGAATTGAGGGTGCAGGACTTCTTTCCTGGCTTCAGAGTGGGGCAAACAGAGGAGCAGTGGAAGACAGAGAATAAAAGGGCTTCTGAAGTAAATAAAAATACTGATGATTGGGGAAAAAGTTTAAAGCAGCAAAGCAGATTGCATTTTAATAGGAAAATAGATTTTTAAATGGAATGCAATATAGGGTCTGGGTTCTAGCTAGCTGAATAGCTAAAGAGAATAAAGATACAGTGAGAAGGTTGGCATTGGAAGAGTAAAAGCGCATAGAGTTGGAGTACAGGAGGAAGGAAGGGGGACAGGAACAGAGAATGACTGCCTTGAAAATGGTACACATTCAACTCCAGGGTGGAAACGAGCAAGTAAGGTTAAACGCAATACCTGCCCCTTGGGGAGTTTACTATCTCCATTTCCTCGTCCTCCTCTCCATCCCCCCATCTTACCTCCTTCCCTTCCCCACAGCACCTGTATATATGTATATGTTTGTATATATTTATTATTCTATGTATTTTACTTGTACATATCTATTCTATTTATTAGTATGTTTGGTTTTGTTCTCTGTCTCCCCCTTTTAGACTGTGAGCCCACTGTTGGGTAGGGACTGTCTCTATATGTTACTAACTTGTACTTCCCAAGCGCTTAATATAGTGCTCTGCACACACTAAGTGCTCAATAAATACGGTTGATTGATTTCCCTTTCACAGATAAGGTCTTTGATGACCAGAGAAGTGAAGTAACTTACCCAAGGTCACATAGCACACCCACAGTAGAGTTGAGATTAGAACCCAGGTCCTTCTGACTCTCAGGCCTATGCTCTATCCTCTACACGGTACTGCTTCTGTAGGAAACAGCTGGTCTCTGTATTGATAAGAGAGTAAATTATAGGTATGGGGGGGGGATTAGTTGCTGGAATGAGCTTCAGGAGAGGAAAGGGCAGAAAAACCCTTACCACGATCCATACTGGATGCAAAAAGAGGAAAATCTAAGAAAGAAAAAACACAGTATTTAAATTACTTAACTGCAGGGGTTGGTTAGAAACAGTCAAGTAACCCTCAGGCCCTGGGTCAGAGAAATATCTGAAAATTACTAGAGAAAGTCAGTCAGAATGAATTATTGCAGCCACACAATAGAAATAAATGAATCCCCTGATCCTCATAGCCCCAGCCAGGGCCAAACCCCTCCCCACGCAACCACCACAGCTATAACTAATTACCCATTCCCCCAGAGCAGTAGCCCCTACCTCCCCCCCCAAAAAAAAAAAGAATAGAGAAACCCCCCCCAAAATGACCCTCACTCACCAATCTCCAGCAAGGGAAGTAAACGTTCAGCAGACCGTACAGAAACAGCCCAGTAAAGGTTGCCACCTCCCTGGAGACTTATATGGGTCAGGGAGCTTAATTGGGAGCAGCTGATTAGGGTGGGGGGTAAGCAGGGGCCGGACTGGCCAGGAGTTGCTCATCTCCCGGGCTGGAGTGGGAACACCTGGGCTGGGGATGGGGGGGGCAGGTCAGCAGCCTCCTGGAAGGAAAGCACAGAGGCCTCCATGGAGGAGGGGGGCTAGGGTGGGGTGGGGCCCAAGATGCTTAGGGTTAGCATGCTTAGATGGCTGCCAGTGGATTCCGGAGGGAGGCGATCCAGCTGGTGGGCCGCGGGCCCGCGGTCCACGATTGTGGAGTCGCTGCTCTATCTATCGCTGGCTTTATTTTGGTGGGGGCCGGTGGGGGAGTACTGAGAGGAGATGAAGTCAAAGGAGGGAAAGGGCACGGGGGCAGGGGGGGGCAGTGTGCGGGGAGAAAGAGTCCCCAAGCATTGCCTGCCTCCCTGCCCATCCCTCCCCGTGACGGCCACTGTCCCCCCTGCAATCTCTCCCTCAGGAGGGTCAGGGGGCACTTAGTGGCAGAGCTGTAGGGAGTTCAGACCCACAATCCCACCTATACCAACCCTGTCCTCCCACTCCCCCTCACTGTGCCACCTCTACTGTCCCCCTGCAATATGGGGCTGCAGAGATGGCCTCCAGCCACAGTAGCAGACACAGTCGCACGACCCCATTGCCGGACACAGAACTTCTCTCTCTCTCGGCCGCCTCTTCGCCTCGTTCTTCCCGGAAGCGGGGACATCTGGGCCCGCTCTCAAGCTGGAGGGTAAAAATGACCTCTACGCAGATTTTTTAGATGAAGACCCAAGACAGAGGTGAAAGCCTTGATATGGAATCGGCCCGAAATTCCCTCACCCATACAATTCACGCCACGGATCACCGGGGAGCCCTCCTCCTCTGGAATTCTTCTCCGACCCGTCCTATCTCGACCCGGGGGCCTCCGGCCAAGCCACGCCGGAAGAAACCGTCTCCCGGAGGGGATTAGAATTTACAGAAAAAAATCATTCTCTTACACCAAATCCTCTGCTGAAAACAGTCACTCGCTCTAGGCCCGATACACAGCCGGAAGAATCCCACAGACCTGCCGGTTTCTCCTCCGTCATTCTGGGAGTCACGGTTGAACCCTGCATCTACAGAAAAGGCGAGAGAGAGAGATTTAGAGACTGTCCGGTAACTGATGGGGCCACAGATATTCAGAAGACTGTCAACTCCTCCTGGGCAGGGACCGTGTCTATCGGCTGCATTATACCTTCCCCGGTGCTCAGTACAATGCTCTGCACACAAACGTCCATCGTGGACTGAGATCAGTTCAATAAAGGGATGCGGGAGGAATCCGATCGTGCGGTGGCACATAGGCTCAACTAATCATTGGACCTTTTTTAAAAACCAACTTCTTTAGAATGAGCCAAAAGTGACTCTCTAATTCTCTGGTAGGAAATCCAAAGTTTGCTGGCTCTAGAGTAATTCAATCAGTGGTATTTATTGAGCACTTACTTTGGAAACTAAGCACTTGAAAGAGAACAAGACACTAGTAGACCCATTCCCTTCGCCCAAGGAGCTCACAGTCTGTAAAGGGTTACAGCCATTACTATAAATAAATTCTAGATATGGTCTAAATAATAAAAATGGCATTTGTTAAGCACTTACTATGTGCTGAGCACTGTTCTAAGCACTGGGGTAGACACAATGGAATCAGGTTGTCCCACATGGGGCTCAGTCTTTACTCCCATTTTACTGATGAGGGAACAGAGGCCCAGAGAAGTTAAGTGACTTGCCGAGGTCACAAAGAAGACAAGTGGCAGAGCTGGGATGAGAACCCATGACCTCTGACTCCCAAACCCGGGCTCTTTCCACTGAGCCACGCTGCTTCTCTAGATAATTATCATAGCACTTTGGGAGCCTTTTCGAAGACTTCAGAACTCAGACCGCCACTCTCCCAGAATAATAATAATAATAATAATGGCATTTGTTAAGTGCTTACTATGTGCAAAGCACTGTTCTAAGCGCTGGGGAGGTTACAAGGTGAGCAGGTTGTCCCACGGGGGGCTCACAATCTTAAGTCCCATTTTACAGATGAGGTAACTGAGGCACAGAGAAGTTAAGTGACTTGCCCAAAGTCACACAGCTGACAGTTGGCGGAGCAGAGATTTGAACCCATGACCTCTGACTCCAAAGCCCGTGCTCTTTCCACTGAGCCACGCTGCTTCGCTGCTTCTCAGAAAAAACTTACCCTTGAGACTTCTACCATCCTGAAGTGCAGGCTGAAAAAGACAGGATGAACTTCAGCTGGGGTTTTGTTCCTCCTGAGGAAGGGTCTCTCTGGGGTTTCCCTCTTCCTCGTCGCCGATTCCAGGGCAGCTCCAGCCTGGGCAAGGCCAAACAACGGGTATCACGGGGTCCTTGCCACCACCTCAAGTCTTCTCCCAGATAGGTATGTCCCGAAGCCGGTCCCCACGCCGTGTCGGGCTGCTGGTTCTGGCCGTCAGGGAGGACACTGAAGACCCTCGTGGCTCCTTTGCCGGGCTGGAGCCGGTGAAGCATCGGGGCACCGGAAGTGTGATCGAGTGCTATGGGGTTGAAGGAGGGGTGAATAAAGGGAGCAAATCCAAGTGCAGGTATTGAATCAACATGTTACAGGCTAAGAAACTGAGGTACGGCAATGTTAAGTGACTCGCCCAAGATCACAGAGTGGGCAAGAGGAAGAGATGGGATTAGAACCCAGGTCCTCCAATGTCCAGGCCTGAACCTTTCCTGCTCAGCAACACTGCCCAAACCCAAGTTTTAAGAAAAGATAAAAAGCACCCTGCCCCAAGGTCATGGTGCTTCTAACCTGTTCGGTAGGCCCAGAGTCCGAGAAATACGGTCCATCCGGTCACTGCAAAGATAGTAGAGCGGACCGGTGGGAATGATACAGGTGGAAACTCTTCCGGTGATTGTCGTCAGAATGAGCGGGAAGCTCTTCGACCCGTTGGGCCTCAAATATGTTTGAGCCCCAATACCGAGGGTAAAGTCCGACCGAGGGCAAAGTGACAAAGCCAAAGCCGTCTTCCCTCTCCCTAAAGCCCAGGCCCAAAAACCCAAATTGAGAGAATCAATTACCCAAGGTTCTAAAGCCAGTCCCTCATTATTCTGACACCAAAATTTTTCTCGCTCTGCCCGATACTCAGGCCGTTTAGACCCAATTGGGAGAGTTACATCTGGGGTTCGTGGCACGAAGTCGGCCCCGCTTTTGCTGGAACTCATATTTTCATCGTTCTTCCCGGCACCCGGACCGTGAAGGCCCACAGGGGAAGACTCATATCTGGGGTTCGGCGAATGAAGCCGGCCCCCTTTCGCTGACATTCCTATTTCATTGTTTTTGCCGGTGCCTGGGCCATAAAGACCCAAATGGGAAAACTGATGTCTGAGGGTCATGGCCTGAAGTCAATCCCCACCTTTGCTGGCACCCGTCATTTTTATTTTTCTCGGCGCCTTGGCCGTGAAGACCCAAAATAGGAACACTCAAATATAGGGTTTGTGGCATGAAGTCAGCCCTCCATTTTGCTAGCACTCACATTACTATTGTTCTTCCCGGCACCGAGGCCGCAGAGACCCAAATAGGAAAACTCAAATTTTTGGTTCTCGGCATGAAGCCAGCCCCTCTTTTGCCAGCCCTCATGTTATTATTGTTCTTACCTGTGCCTGGGCCATGAAGACCCAAATGGGAAGGCTCAAATTTGGGATTCGTAGTGGGAAACCAGCCCACATTTTGCCAGCACTCACATTATCTGTTGCCTTTTTTGCCTGGGACATGAAGACCCAATTGGGAAGACTTGAATATAGGATTCATGGCATGAAACCAGTCCCCTGTTTTGCCAGAATCCATGTTATTATCAAGCTTTCAAATGCCTGGGCCATGAAGACCCAAAAGGGAGTCAAATCTGGGGTTCATTTCATGAAGCCACACCCTCTTTTGTCACCATTCATTTTTATTGTTCTTCTCAGTGCCCAAGCCTGGAAGACCCAAATGGGAAGACTCACATCGGGGGTTCACGGCATGAAGTCACGCCCCCTCTTGCCGGCATCAATATTTCTCTCTCGCCCTGGTACCTGGGCCATGAAGACCCAATAATGGAGTGAAATCTGGGGTTAGCAGTATGAAGCCAGTACCACCCTTTTGCTGGCATATTTTTATTATTTGTTCCGGTGCCCCGGCCATTAAAAGACCCAAATGAAACTGCTCAGATCTGGAGTTCGTGACATGAAGCCAGACCCCCCTTTTGCCGGCACCCAAATTTTTTAGTTATTCTCCCCACTTCACAGGCCATGAAGACCCAAATTGGAAGGCTCAAATCTGGGGTTCATGGCATGAAGCCACTACCCACTTTTGCTGGCCCTCAAAGTTTTTAATTTTTTTCTCCGGTACCCAGGCCATGAAAACCCAAACGAGAAGACTCAGATCTGGGGTTTGTAGCCTGAGGCCAGTTCCCTCTATATTTACTGTTGTTCCCAGTGCCAGGGCCATGAAGTCCCAAATAGGAAGGTTCATATCTGGGGTTCGTGGCATGAAGACAAGGCCCTTTTGCCAGCATCTACATTTTTTCCTCTCCCCTGGTACCTGGGCCGTGAAGACCCAATAGAGAAATAAAATCTGGGATGCATTGCACACCCTCTTTTGCCAGCACTCATTTTTTTTGTTCTTTCCGGTGCCCGGGCCACGAGGACCCAAATGGGAAGACTCAAATCTAGGGTTTGTGGCATGAAGCCAGCCCCCACTTTAGTCGGCATCCATCTTTTAATTGTTCTTCCTGGCAGCTCGGTCACGAAGACTCAAATTGGAGGACTTAAATCTGGGGTTCATGGCATGAAGCCAGTTATGCCTTTCCCGGCAGCCACAGTTTCATCGTTGTTTCCAGTGCATGGTCCGTGAAGACTCAAATGGGAAAACTCAAACTGGGGGTTAGTGGCATGAAGCCAGACCATTCCTTTTGCAGGCATCCATATTTTCAGTTTTTTCTGGCACCACAGTCATGAAGACCCAAATGGGAAGACTCAAACTGGGAGTTTGTGACATAAAGCCAGCACCCGCTTTGGCCAGGATACATGTCATTATTGTTCTTCCCAGTGCGTGGGCCACGAAGACCCAAATGGGAAAACTCAAATATAGGATTTGTGGCATGAAGCCAGTTTCCCCTTTGCCAGCACCCATATTTGTAATTACTCTTCCCAGCACATGAGCTGTGAAGACTCAAATGGGAAGACTCAAATCTGGGCTTTGTGGCATGAAGCCAGTACCCCCTTTTGCCAGGATACATGTCATTATTGTTCTTCCCAGTGCCTGGGCCATGAAGACCCAAATGGGAAGACTCAAATATAGGGTTTGTGGGATAAAGCCAGCACCTGCTTGGGCCAGGATACATGTCACTATTGTTCTTCCCAGCACCTGGGCCATGAAGACCCAAATGGGAAGACTCAAATCTGGGGTTTGTGGCATGAAGCCGGTACCCGCTTTTGTCAGCACCCATATTTGTAATTACTCTTCCCAGTGCCTAGGTCATGAAGACCCAAATGGGAAGACTCAAATCTGGAGTTTGTGGCATGAAGCCAGTACCCTCTTTTGCCAGCACGCATATTTGTAATTACTCTTCCCAATGCCTGGGCCATGAAGACCTAAATGGGAAGACTCAGATCTGGGGTGTGTGGCATGAAGCCAGTACCCCCTTTTGCCAGGATACATGTCATTATTGTTCTTCCCAGTGCCTGGGCCATGAAGACCCAAATGGGAAGACTCAAATATAGGGTTTGTGGGATAAAGCCAGCACCTGCTTTGGCCAGGATACATGTCACTATTGTTCTTCCCAGCACCTGGGCCATGAAGAACAAAATGGGAAGACTCAAATATAGGATTTGTGGCATGAAGCCAGATTCCCCTTTAGCCAGCAGCCATATTTGTAATTACTCTTCTCAGCACCTGGGTCATGAAGACCCTAATGGGAAGGCTCAAATCTGGGGTTTGTGGCATGAAGCCAGTACCCTCTTTTGTCAGCACCCATATTTGTAATTACTCTTCCCAGTGCCTAGGTCATGAAGACCCAAATGGGAAAACTCAAATCTGGAGTTTGTGGCATGAAGCCAGTACCCTCATTTGCCAGCACACATATTTGTAATTACTCTTCCCAATGCCTGGGCCATGAAGACCTAAATGGGAAGACTCAGATCTGGGGTGTGTGGCATGAAGCCAGTACCCCCTTTTGCCAGGACACGTGTGATTATTCTTCTTCCCAATGCCTGGGCCATGAAGACCCAAATGGGAAGACTCAAATATAGGGTTTGTGGCATGAAGCCAGTTTCCCCTTTTGCCAGCACCCATATTTGCCATTACTCTTCCCAATGCCTGGGCCATGAAGGCCTAAATGGGAAGACTCAAATGTGGGGTTTGCAGCATGAAGCTAGTACCCCTTTTCCTGGCATCCATATTTTTAGTGTTCCGCCTTGCACCTGGGCCATGAAGACCCAAATGGGAAGATTCAAATCTGGGGTTTGTGGCATGAAGCCAATGCCCTTTTCTCAGCACCCATACCTTTTTCACTCTTCCCAGAGCCTGGGCCATGAAAACCCAAAAGGGGAAATCAAATCTGGGATTTGTGGCATGAAGCCAGCTCTCCCTTTTTCCAGCACCTAGATTTTAATTGTTCTTCCAGGCAACGGGCCACAAAGACCCAAATGGGAAGACTAATCTGAGGTTTGTGGCATAAAGCCAGCCCCCTTTTTTCAGTCATTCTGCCCAATGACCAGACCCTGAAGCCTCACAGGGCCAGACAGGTCCATTATCTGTCACGGCAGCCCTGCCCCTCGGTGCAGTGTGGGGGCTCAAGGGTCAGACAGGAACAACATCGGGTGGCCCTGCCCCAGGGGGGAACTTGCAGTGTCACACAGGTACAACATCATGGCAGCCCTGCCCCAGGGGCCTCTCAGAGTGTCAGACGATCACAACATCATAGCAGCCCTGCCTCCAGGGAGCTCAGAGTGTCTGACAAACCCATTGTCAGTTGTAGTGGCCCTGCCACCTCGGTGCGGTGCAGGGAGCTCACAATGCCAGACAGGCACGACATTATGGTGGCGCTGCCCCAGGGAGGTGCTCAGAGCGTCAGATGGGTACAACATCATGGCAGCCTTGCCCCCAGGGAGCTCAGAGTGTCCGACAAACCCATTGTCAGTTGTGATGGCC
Source organism: Tachyglossus aculeatus (assembly GCF_015852505.1). Classification (NCBI taxonomy): domain Eukaryota; kingdom Metazoa; phylum Chordata; class Mammalia; order Monotremata; family Tachyglossidae; genus Tachyglossus; species Tachyglossus aculeatus. The sequence continues at coordinate 18,896 of NC_052091.1, forward strand.
CTGCCACCTCGGTGCAGTACAGGGAACTCACAGTGCCAGACAGGCACAACAATATGGCAGCCCTGCCCCGGGGGCGGGGGGCGGGGGGGGCGCTCGGAGTGTCAGATGGGTATAACATCATGGCAGCCCTGCCTCCAGGGAGCTCAGAGTGTTTGAGAGCCCATTGTCACTTGTGGTGGCCCTGCCGCATCGGTGCGGTGCAGGGGACTTACAATGCCAGACAGGCACAACGTTACAGCGGCCCTGCCCCAGGGAGGCGCTCAGAGTGTCAGATGGGCACAACATCATGGCAGCCTTGCCCCCAGGGAGCTCAGAGTGTCTGACAAACCCATTGTCAGTTGTGGTGGCCCTGCCGCCTCGGTGCAGTACAGGGGGCTCACAATGCCTGACATGCACAATGTTATGGCAGCCCTGCCCCTGTCGGGCGCTCAGAGTGTCAGATGGGCACAACATCATGGCAGCCCTGCCTTCAGGGAGTTCAGAGTGTTTGGGAGCCCATTGTCAGTTGTGGTGGCCCTGCCACATCGGTGTGGTGCAGGGGGCTCACAGTGCCACACAGGCACAATGTTATGGCGGTCCTGCCCCAGGGAGGCGCTCAGAGCATCAGATGGGGACAACATCATGGCAGCCTTGCCCCCAGGGAGCTCAGAGTGTCTGACAAACCCATTGTCAGCTGTGGTGGCCCTGCCGCATCGGTGCGGTGCAGGGGGCTCACAATGCCTGACAGGCACAATGTTATGGCACCCTGCCCCTGTGGGGCACTCAGAGTGTCAGATGGGCACAACATCATGGCAGCCCTGCCTTCAGGGAGCTCAGAGTGTTTGGGAGCCCATTGTCAGTTGTGGTGGCCCTGCCACATCGGTGTGGTGCAGGGGGCTCACAGTGCCACACAGGCACAATGTTATGGCGGTCCTGACCCAGGGAGGCGCTCAGAGCGTCAGATGGGTACAACATCATGGCAGCCTTGCCCCCAGGGAGCTCAGAGTGTCTGACAAACCCATTGTCAGCTGTGGTGGCCCTGCCGCATCGGTGCGGTGCAGGGGGCTCACAATGCCTGACAGGCACAATGTTATGGCACCCTGCCCCTGTGGGGCGCTCAGAGTGTCAGATGGGCACAACATCATGGCAGCCCTTTCCCCAGGGAGCTCAGAGTATCTGGCAAACCCATTGTCAGTTGTGGTGGCCCTGCCGCATCGGTGCGGTGCAGGGGGCTCACAATGCCAGACAGGTACAACGTTATGGCAGCCCTGCCCCAGGGAGGCGCTCAGAGTGTCAGATGGGCACAACATCATAGCAGCCCTGCCCCCAGGGAGCTCAGAGTATCTGACAAACCCATTGTCAGTTGTGGTGGCCCTGCCGCATCGGTGCGGTGCAGGGGGCTCACAATGCCAGACAGGTACAACGTTATGGCGGCCCTGCCCCAGGGAGGTGCTCAGAGTGTCAGATGGGCACAACATCATAGCAGCCCTGCCCCCAGGGAGCTCAGAGTATCTGACAAACCCATTGTCAGTTGTGGTGGCCCTGCCGCATCGGTGCGGTGCAGGGGGCTCACAATGCCAGACAGGTACAACGTTATGGCGGCCCTGCCCCAGGGAGGCGCTCAGAGTGTCAGATGGGCACAACATCATAGCAGCCCTGCCCCCAGGGAGCTCAGAGTGTCTGACAAACCCATTGTCAGTTGTGGTGGCCCTGCCGCATCGGTGCGGTGCAGGGGGCTCACAATGCCAGACAGGTACAACGTTATGGCGGCCCTGCCCCAGGGAGGCGCTCAGAGTGTCAGATGGGCACAACATCATAGCAGCCCTGCCCCCAGGGAGCTCAGAGTGTCTGACAAACCCATTGTCAGTTGTGGTGGCCCTGGCACCTCGGTGTTGTGCAGGGGGCTCACAGTGCCAGACAGGCACAATGTTACAGTGGCCCTGCCCCAGGGAGGCGCTCAGAGTGTCAGATGGGCACAACATCATAGCAGTCCTGCCCCCAGGGAGCTCAGAGTGTCTGACAAACCCATTGTCAGTTGCGGTGGCCCTGCCGCCTCGGTGCGGTGCAGGGGGCTCACAATGCCAGACAGGCACAATGTTACAGTGGCCCTGCCCCAGGAGGAGCACTCAGAGTGTCAGATGAGCACAACATCATGGCAGCCCTGCCCCCAGGGAGCTCAGAGTGACAGACAAGCCCACTGTCGGTTGCTGTAGCCCTGCCCCTCGGTGCGGTGCCGGAGGTTACAGTGTCACACAGGCACAACGTTGCGGCAGCCCTGCCCCGGGGGGGCTCTCAGAGTGTCAGATGGGCACAACATCATGGCAACCCTACTCCCAGGGAGCTCAGAGTGACAGACAAGCCCAATGTCGGTTGCTGTAGCCCTGCCCCTCAGTGCAGTGCAGGGGGTCACAGTGTCACACCGGCACAATGTTGCGGCAGCCCTGCCCCGGGCAGGGGGTGCTCAGAGTGTCAGATAGGCAAAACATCATAGCAGCCCTGCCCCCAGGGAGCTCAGAGTGTCTGACAAGCCCATTGTCAGTTGTGGCAGCCCTGCCGCCTCGGTGCGGTGCAGGGGGCTCACAATGCCAGACAGGTACAGTGTTACGGCAGCCCTGCCCCGGGGGGGGTGCTCAGAGTGTCAGATGGGCACAACATCATGGCAGCCCTACCCCCAGGGAGCTCAGAGTGACAGACAAGCCCACTGTCGGTTGCTGTAGCCCTGCCCCTCGGTGCGGTGCGGGGTGGGTGGGGGGCACAGTGTCACACAGGCACAAGGTTGTGGCAGCCCTGCCCCGGGGAGGTGCTCAGAGTGTCAGATGGGCACAACATCATAGCAGCCCTGCCCCCCGGGAGCTCAGAGTGACAGACAAGCCCATTGTCAGTTGTGGTGGCCCTGCCCCTCGATGCAGTGGTGGGGGGTGGTCACAGTGTCACATAGGCACAACATTGCTGCAGGCCTGCCCCGGGGAGGTGCTCAGAGTGTCACGTGGGCACAACATCATTGCAGCCCTGCCCCCAGGGAGCGCAGAATGTCACACAAGCCGATTGTCGGTCACCGTGGCCCTGCTTCTCAGTGCACTGTGAGGGGTCAGAGTGTCACACAGACCCAACATGGTTGCGGCCCTGCCCCGGGGAGGCGCTCAGAGTGTCACAGGGGCACAACATCATGGCAGCCCTCCCCCCAGGGAGCGCAGAATGTCAGACAAGCCCATTGTCAGTCGCGGTGGCCCCATCCCTCAGTGTGGTTCGAGGGAGTCAGTGTCACACAGGCACAACACTGCAGCAGCCCTGCCCTAGGGGGGTGCTCAGAGTGTCAGATGGGCACAACATCATGGCAGCCCTGCCCTAGGGGGGTGCTCAGAGTGTCAGATGGGCACAACATCATGGCAGCCCTGCCCTCAGTGGGCTCAGAATATTAGACAGGCCCATTGTCAGTGAAGGCGGTCCTGTCCCTCGGTGTGATGGTGGGGTTGGGGGGGCTCACAGTGTCACACAGGCACACAGTCGCAGTGTCCTAACTCTAACTCTGCCCCCAGGGGGCTCACAATGTCAGACATTCATTCATTCAATCACAATTTTTGGGCGCCTATCACTGTACTAAGCACCTGGGTGAGTACACTATAACAATAAACAGATGCATTCCCTGCCCACGAGTTTACAGTCTAGAGACAAGCTTACAGTGCCAGTCAGGTCTGCAGCCCTGGCAGCCCTGCCCCAGGTGGTTGCTCAGAGTGTCAGATAGGCACAACATCCCAGCAGCCTTGCCTCCAGGGGGCTCAGACAGGCCCATCAGCGGCCCGGCCCCTCGGTAAGGTGCTGGGGCTTTTGGGGGGGGGCGGGGGCGGCGGCAGTGGCTCACAGTGTCATACAGGAACAGTGTCACGGCGGGGTTCGGTGTCAGAGAGGCACACGGGCCTGAGGCATGAGTCCAGCCTCCTTTTACCAACTAGTAGTATTTTTAGTGTGCTTCCTGGCACCTGGGCCAGGAAGATACAAATGGGTACCGTCAAAATTTGGGTCTGTGGCATGGAGGTAGTCTTGCCTTTTGCCACCACTCATGTTATTATGGTTCTTCCTTTTGTCTGGGTCATGCAGATCCAAATGGCAAGACTCAAATCTGGGGTTCATGGCATGAAGCCACTACCCCCTTTTGCCAGCACACTTATCTTTATTGTTGTTCCCGGTGCCTGGGCCATGAAGACCCAGATGGGGAAGAGTCAGATCTGGGGTTCGTGGCATGAAGCTAGTTCCCCCGCTTTGCCAGCAACCGTATCTTTACTGTTGTTCCCAGTGCCTAGGCCATGAAGACCCACGTGGGAAGATTAAAATCCGGGGTTTGTGGCATGAAGCCACTACCCCCTTTTGCCGGCACCCAAATTTTTTAATTATTCTCCCCAGAGCCCGGACCATGAAGACCCAAATGGGAAGACTCAAATCTGGGGTTCACGGCATGAAGCCACTACCCCTTGTTGCTGGCACCAAATTTTTTTTTATTTTCCCTGGTGCACTGGCCATGAAGACCCAAATGAGAAGACTCAAATCTGGGGTTCTTGGCTTGAAGCCAGTCCCTCCTTTCCCGGCAACCATATTTTTCATTACTCTCCCCGACACCCAGGCCATGAAGACCTAAATGGGAACATTGAAATCTGGGGTTCTTGGCTTGAAGCCAGTCCCCCACTTTTGCCAGCACCCATACTTTCATTGTTCTTCCCAGCGCATGGGCCGTGAAGACCCAAAGTGGGAAGACTTAAATGTGAGGTTTGGGACATGAAGTCAGTCCCCATTTTTGAAGGCATCCATGTTGTTCTTCCTGGGACCCAAGCTGGGATGACCTAAATCTGGGGTTCATGACATCAAGCCAACCCACTTTTCTGGCTTCCAGATTTCTGTTTGTACTTCCCAGTGCTCGGGACAAGAAGATCCAAATGGGAAGATTAAGGTCAGCCCCCTTTTGCTACCACCCATATTTTAATCATTCTTCCCAGCACCCAGGCCTTAAAGGCTTACAGTGTTACACAGGCACAACATTGCTATGGCCCTGCCCTAGAGGGCTCACAGTGTAACACAGGTACAACATCACAGCAGCTCTGCTTTGGATAGACTCACAGTGTCACACGGGCAGAATATATTTGTGGCCCTGTTCTCAGGGCGGGGAGGGGAGAACTCACAGTAGCCGACGGGTCCAATGATGCAGTGGCCCTGCCCTCAAGGGCTCACGGTGTCACACAGGTACAATGTCATGGCACCTCTGGTCTGGATGGGCTCACAATGTCACACAGGCAGAATATTTTTGTGGCCCTGCCTTCGAGGGGTTGGGGGGGAGACTCATGGTATCTGATGGGTCCAATGTTGTGGTGGCCCTGCCCTCAAGGGCTCACAGTGTCACACAGGTACAACATCATGGCGACTCTGCTCTGGATAGGCTCAGTGTCCCACGGGCAGAACATTTTGGTGGCCCTGCCTTGGGGGGGGGGGGGGGGGGGGGGGGGGCGGGGGGAGACTCACGGTATCTGACAGGTCCAACATTGTGGCGGCCCTGCCCTTGGCGGGCTCCCAGTGTCACCCAGGCACAACGGCTCTGCCCTGGACAGGCTCACAGCTTCAGACCACTCCACAGTTGTGGCAGCCTTGCCCTCGGCGGCAGCCGATGGGGAGGGGGCTGACAGCCACAGATCATGGCCAGCTACCCTGCCCTCAGTGAGTTCACCATGTCCGACGGGTCCCAGGTTGTGGTGGTCCACCCTTAAGGGGACTCACTGTGTGCGACGGAGAGCCCAGAACACTAGATTAACCACAATTTTACATTAAAGACATTTAATAAGTGCAGTTGTGTGCTAAACGTTTGGGAGGATTCAGCACAAACACACACCACCACTGTGCTTCAAGAGCTTACAAGTACTTGGCACACAACAAGTGTGCAGTAAATACCATGGATTCATTGTATTGTACTCCCATATGCTTACTTCAGTGCCCTGCACATATAAAACGTGTCGATAAATACTATGGACTGTTTTGAAGGGACATGAGCATTATAATTTTTTTTACAGCATTTGTTAGGCGCTGTACAAAGCTCTGGGGTAGGCACAATTTATCAGTTTGGAGACAATGTCCCACATGGGGCTCACAGTGTTAATCCCAGTTTTACAGGTGGTGCGACAGGCGGAGAGCAGTGGAGCGTTTTGCCCAAGGTTGACACAGTAAACACATGGCAGAGTTGTTTTTGAACCCAGGTCCTTCTGATTCCCAGGCCCAGGTTCTATCCACTAAGCCACACTGTTTCTTTGGTCTCTGTAATTCTTTACAACTGGCCGGAAGAGAGGAAAAAAATAAAAAAGAATAAGAACAGAGAGAGCAGAAAGCAGCCCTTTCCCCCCAGCACCCACCCGCCTCCCCGCCCCCTCCCAAGGAAGAGATCGGGTCTCTGCCCACACGCAAGGGATCCTCACCCACAGCGCTGCAGGGGTGGGACCAACGAGCCCAGCACCACAACCACGGCAGGGCCTGCCGGCCGCTCTCCTCTCTGGACTCGGCCGGTAGGCACTGGGCTCCGGGTGCCCCAGTAAGCTCTGGGTTTTGTGTTGACGGTATCCGTTGAATGCTTTCTGCATGTCGGGCCCTCTACTCAGTGTTGGGGTAGACACAAGCTCACTGGACCGTGTCCAACCCGATTACCATGTATCTACCCCAGCTTTTAGATCAGTGCTTGACACATACTATGATTAGTAGCTCAGGGGTTAGTGACAACAAGCCAACCCCCTTTTCTAGCATCCGGATTTCTGTTTGTACTTCCCAGTGCTCGGGACAAGAAGATCCAAATGGGAAGACTAAGGCCAGCCCCCTTTTGCCACCACTCATATTTTTAAGCATTCTTCTCAGCACCCAGGCCCTAAAGGCTTACAGTGTTACACAGGCACAACATTGCTATGGCCCTGCCCTTGAGGGCTCACAGTATCACACAGGTACAACATCATGTTGGCTCTGCTCTGGATAGGCTCACAGTGTCACACAGGCAGAACATTTTTGCAGCCCTGCCCTCGGGGAGAGTAACAGTATCCAACAGGTCCAACATTGCGGCATCCCTGCCCTTGAGGGCTCACAGTGTCACACAGGTACAACATCATGGCAGCTCTGGTCTGGATGGGCTCACAGTGTCACACAGGCAGAACATTTTTGTGGCCCTGCCCTCGGGGGAGAGTCACAGTATCCAACAGGTCCAACATTGCGGCGTCCCTGCCCTTGAGGGCTCACAGTGTCACACAGGTACAACATCACAGCAGCTCTGGTCTGGATGGGCTCACAGTGTCACACAAGCAGAACATTTTTGTGGCACTGCCCTTGGGGGGGCTCGCACTATCTGATAGATCCAATGTTGTGGCGGCCCTGCCCACGGGGGGCTCCCAGAGTCACCCAGGAACAACATCACGGCGGCTCTGCCCTGGACGGGCTCACAGCTTCACACCACTCCACAGTTGTGGCAGCCTTACCCTCAGTAGTGGCTGGTGGGGAGGGGGCCGACAGCCACAGATCACAGCCGCCACCCTGTCCTCAGTGGCCCTGATCTCAGGGGGTTCATCATGTCCGACGGGTCCCGGGTTGTGGTGGTCCACCCTTAAGAGGGCTCACTGTGTGCAACGGAGAGCCCAGAACACTAGAGTGAGCACAATAAGAGCATTTAATAAGTGCAGTTGTGTGCTAAACTTTTGGGAAGCTTCAGCACAAACATCCACAATCACTGTGCTTCAGAAGTTTACAAATACATTGCACACAGAAAGTGTGCAATAAATACCATGGATTCATTGTATTGTAGTCTCCCACAGGCTTATTTCAGTGCCCTACACATATAAAGTGCTCAATAAATATTATTGACTGATTTGAAGAGACACGCGCATTATAATTTTTTTTTACAGCATTTGTTAGTGCTATTTGCCAGGTATTGTACTAAGCTCTAGGGTAGGCACAATTTATCAGTTTGAACACAATCAATGTCCCACATGGGGCTCACAATGTTAATCCCAGTTTTACAGGTGATGCGACTGAGGCGGAGAGCAGTGGAGCGCCTTGCCCAAGGTTGACGCAGTAAACACATGGGAGAGTTGTGATTAAAACCCAGGTCCTTCTGATTCCCAGGCCCAGGTTCTATCCACTAGGCCGCACTGTTTCTCTGGTCTCTGTAATTCTTTACAATTGGAATAGGGGGGAAAAATAAAAAAGAATAAGGACAGAGAAAGCAAGAAGCAGCCCTTTCCCCCCAGCACCCGCCCACCTCCCCGCCCCCTCCCAAGGAAGAGATCGGGTCTCTGCCCACACACAAGGGGTCCTCACCCACAACGCTGCAGGGGTGGGAGCACTGAGCCCAGCACCATAACCACGGCAGGGCCGGCCAGCCGCTCTCCTCTCCGGACTCGGCCGGTAGGCACTGGGCTCCGCGCACCCCGATGAGCTGTGGGTTTTGTATCGACGGTATCCATTGAATGCTTTATGCGTGTCGGGCACTTTACTCAGTGTTGGGGTAGACACAAGCTCATCGGACCGTGTCCAACCCGATTGCCTTGTATCTACCCCAGCACTTAGATCAGTGCTTGACACATACAATGATTAGCAGTTCATGTCCCGCGTGGGTTTCCCAATCTTTATCCCCATTTTACAGATGAGGCAACTGAGGCAGAGAAGTGAAGTGACTTATCCAAGGTCACACAGCAGACAAGTGGCAGACCTGGGATTAGAACACAGGTCCTTCTAACTCTCAGGCCTTGCTCTATCCCCTAGATGCTGCTGCTTCTCATGAATGGAGAAGACAGTGTCTTAATAGGAGTGGGGCAGACAGACCAACAACGAAACAGGGATGAGACTAACAGACAAACAATGAGCATGCACCACCCGACACTCAGCCCACATGCCCCATGCGTCCGTCAGTAAGGCGTCCTCCGTCCCAGCCTTTCAGGACCTTCGACCCCAGGTCTAGCAGTCAACCCAAAACCAATCCTGACTTTCCCTAAGACCAAGCCCATCTGATCCCAAAACCTTCCCCCCTTCCCCACCCGTCCCCTCCACCAATCCACAGATATCCCAACCCCAAACCGGCGAGTCCCTCCCTCAGCCCAAAGCCGCAAAAGCAATCAAAACCCTCAATACGGTCAGCCGCCCCCACTCCCTCCCCAATCTCCCAAACCCTCCCCCACCTCAGTCAATGCCCATCATATACACATCATAAGCAATGTCACAACCCGTTAGGCACCCCAAAACCTTTCCCTTGCCCCCCAACATGTATATTTAAGTCATTTCTGAAACCTTGGAATCAACCCCTCTCCTGCCCCACCTCCATCCCACCAGCCCAACACTAATAGCCCACTCTTCCCCACCCTCATCATCAATACAGTAGTCATCAGCAATCCCAGCAGTCTCAATCCCACACCCACCCTAAGAAAAAGAGGGGGGGTAAACTGGAACAGCCAAAGCCCCCCTCCTTACCTGGGCCCACGGCGGGCCATGCTCTGTCTCCTATCCTCTTGCAAACTAGGGTGGACCTGGCTCGGGAGCCTTATATAGGGCAGGGAAAGACCCTACAGCCTCTGGAGCCTTAAAGGGGCAGTGCCTCCTCACCTCAATTAGAAACACCTGGGTTGATTCGGGCTGGGGGCGGGGATGACCTACAACACTGAAAACACCTGAGCTCAGGTCTGTTCTTTAACTCAAGGCCAGCAGAGGACTCTGCCCCGAGGGAGCTCTTTGTGGAGGTGGGGTTGATCAATCAACTAATTAATCATTCAAACATTTTTATTGAGTTCTTACTGTGTGCAGAACACTGTACTATGCGCTTGGGAAAGTATGATGTAACAGAGTAGGTAGGCAACTTCCCTGTGCACAACAAGCTGAGAGTCTAAAGACGGAGACGGATATTAATCATTCAATCATATTTATTGAGTGTTTACTGTGTGCAGAGCACCGTACTGAGCTCTTGGGAAAGTACAGTAGAAAAGCAGCGTGGCTTAGCAGAAAGAGCATGGGCTTGTGGGTTCTAATCCCGACTCCGCCGCTTGTCAGCTGTGTGATTTTGGGCAAGTCACTTAACTTCTCTGTGCCTCAGTTACCTTATCTGGAAAATGGGGATTAAGACTGTGATTCCCACGTGGGACAACCTGATAACCTTGTATCTGCCCCATCACTTAGAACGGTGCTTGGCACATAGTAAGTGCTTAACAAATACCATCATTATTATTATTATTATTATTATTATTATTATTATTATTATTACCGTACAGCAATAGAGATAATTTCTGCCCACAATGAGCTCACAGTCTAATTAACCAATCAGTGGTATTTACTTTTGCTCTTAGTGAGTGCAGAGCACTGTACTATACTAAGTGCTTGGAAGAGTCCAATACAACAGAGTGGATAGAGCGTGGGCCTGGGAATAAGAAGGTCATGGATTCTCATCCTGGCTCTGCCACTTGTCTACTGGGTGACCTTCGGCAAATCGCATTATCATTATTATTATTATTATTATTGCATTTATTAAGCACTTACTATGTGCAGAGCACTGTTCTAAGTGCAGGGAAGGTTACAAGGTGATCGGGTTGTCCCACGGGGGGCTCACAATCTTTACTTCTCAGTGCCTCAGTTACCTCATTTGTAAAATGGGAATTAAGACCCTGAGCCCCACGTAGGACAACCTGATTACCTTATATCTACCCCAGAGCTTAGAACAGTGCTTGGCACATAGTAAGCACTTAACAAATACCATAATTATTATTATTATTAGGAGCGTAGCAAGGTGAGGTATGAAGGGTCAAGGTGACTAAGTGGTTTAAAGCCAATGGTGAGGAGTTTGTGTTTGATGCAGAGGTGGATGGACAACCACTGGAGTTTCTTGAGGAGTTGGGAGACATGGTCTGAACGATTTTGAGGGAAAATGATTCAGGACGCAGAATGGAGCATGGACTGGAGTGGGGAGAAACAGGAGGGAGGGAGGTATCAGCAAGGGGGCTGATACAGTAATCAAGGTGGGGTAGGATAAGGGCTTGCATTAATGTGGTAGCAGTTTGGATGGAGAGGAAGGGGTGGATTTTGGCAATGTTGTGAAGGTAGAACTGACTGGATTTAATGATGACTTGAATATGTGAGTGAAACGAGAGAGAGGAGTCAGGGATAATGTCAAGGTTACAGGCTTGTGAGACAGGAAGGACAGTGGTGCCATCAGCAGGGATGGGATAGTGAGTGGAAGGACAGAGTTTGGATGGGAAGCTATGATGTTCAGTTTTAGCCATATTAAGTTTGAGGTGACGGGAGGACAACTAAGTAGGGGATGTCTTGAAGGCTGGAGAAATGTGAGACAGCAGAGAGGGAAAGAGGGCTTCCTGCTGCCCCTACATGATGGGGCCAGCTGCTGCCTGCTGCTGCTTCCCCAGGTGGGGAAGAGTGAGTCCAGAAGGCAACCTCCACCAGTCCATTTCCTTCCTTCCTTCATTCAATCCATCATGTCTGGGGTTTTATTCCCGGCTCTGCCACTTGTCTGCTGTGTGACCTTGGGCGAGTCACTTAACCTCTCTGTGCCTCAGTGACCTCATCTGTAAAATGGGGATTAAGACTGTGAGCCCCACATGGGCTCACCTGATGACTTTGTATCTACCCCAGTGCTTAGAACAGTGCTCGGCACATAACAAATACTATAATTAATTAATTAATCCCCAGATGGTCAGCTTCATTAGGAGCAAATAGCAAATGTACGTAGCTCAGTGGAAAGCGTAAGGGCTTGGGAGTCAGAGGTAATGGGTTCTAATCCTCACTCCACCGCTTGTCAGCTGTGTGACTTGGGGCAAGTCACTTAACTTCTCTGTGCCTCAGTTATTTCATCTGGAAAATGGGGATCAAGACTGAGTCCCACGTGGGACGACCTAATCACCTTGTATCACCCCCCCCCCCCCAGCGCATAGAACAGTGCTTCACACATAGTAAGGACTTAACAAATGCCATCAACCTCATCATCATCAAATGTGACAAGGTTACAAAAAGAGAGCTTCTGGAGGTCCCAGTAAAGAACAGACATTCAAAAATAAAACAAAAGCAGCGATACCAAACTTACAAAATTGATAAAGGTGTTTATTAAGCACTTTCTCCGGGCTAAACATGGGAGGAGAGACAAAATAAATGATATTGGACACAGTCCCTCTTCCACAAGTGACTCAGACACTAAGAAGAAGGGCGAGCAGGTATTTTAACCCCATTTTACAAATGAGCAAACCAGGGCACAGAGAAGGTAAGTGACTTTCCCAAGGTCTCACAGCAGGCAAGTGTTGGAGGCAAGATTAGAAGTTGGGTCTCCTAATTCCCAGTCCCATGCTCTTTCCACTGGTCTTTATTTTCTTCTATAGTAAATCAGTAGAAGTACTGGGTCGTATTGAGCTGGCTTGCTCAAAGATATTTAGCAAACAAGGGCCAAAAGACCAAAGACAAATGTCCCCAGCTCCCACCTTCCCAATTCAGTGCATTTTTTTCTTTGATTAAAAAACCCCCCGACAAATCTATCATCAGTGGAAATGAGTTTATTTTAATGATCAAGTTTAACATTAAACAATTTCGTTGACAGTGTTAGTAGTTTCAGTTTACTTTTCTTTATTTTCACGATTTGATGGAAGTTTGAAAAAATACCTAAGTGATTATAGCAGGGACTTTTCTTAAGTCCCTTAAGTACAAGTACAAGTACAAGTTGGCAACATGTAGAGACAGTCCCTACCCAACAGTGGGCTCACAGTCTATCACTCGTCTGAGGGGTCTGAACACAAATCGGGCTGAGATATGTTGCCAACTTGTACTTCCCAAGCGCAAGTACAGTGCTCTGCACACAGTAAGTGCTCAATAAATACGATTGATTGATTGATTGATTGATTGATTGATTGATTGATTGATTGAGGCCACTCGGTCACCGACACCATCTTGGGGAAAGGTAGCCCTTCCATCTTAGGGTGGGGTGTAGCTGCTGGGTCCGCCATCTTAGTGAAGGGCACGAAAAAGCCATCTTGGTAAAGGGTCAGGGTGCCGCTAGCGCTGTCTTGGCGACGGTCTTGGGCGCCATATTTAAAAAGGGCAAAGGTGGGCGATGGCACCATCTTAGAGAAGGGCGTGATCGCCATCTTTAGAAAAGGTGACCGTGGATGTTTCGCCATATTTCCAAAGGGCGGAAGTTATTGTGAGTTGACATTCACGTTATCTCGGGAAAGGGTGGAGGGACTCGTAGTGCCATATTTGGAAAGGGCGGAGGTGCCAGTCAGGTCATGTTGCTGAAAGGCAAGCGGCTCCATCCACAAATGGGACAGAGTAGCCGCCATCTTCGTCTCGGTTAGGGACTGTCAACGCCATCTTGGGGAAGGGCCGTGTTGACGACAAGGTCAAGCTCCTGAACAGTAGCCCCGCCATTTTGAGGGAGGGCGGGGTGAACGGCGCCGCCGCCGCCGCCGCCGCCGCCGCCGTGGCAGATTCTGTTATCCTAGCCTGAGTCCACGAGGGGGCGATAGAGAGCCCTAGCCTTCCCGAAGCCAAGCCGGCTTTCCGAAACGGAGGGGAGCCGCGGGCGGCGGCGGCGGCGGCGGCGGCGAACTGCTTTGGCGCGGCACGGCGGCGGCGGCGGCGGCGGCGGCGGCCTCCTCCTCCATAGAAAATGAAACTGGATATAGAATCCCAGTTTCTGACCCCGATCTGCTTAATAATGATGGCATTTATTAAGCGTTTACTATGTGCAAAGCACTGTACTAAGCGCTGGGGAATTTACAAGGTGATCAGGTTGTCCCACGGGGGGCTCACAGTTTTAATCCCCATTTCACAGGTAACTGAGGCCCAGAGAAGTGAAGTGACTTGCCCAAAGTCACACAGCTGACAATTGGCAGAGCCGGGATTTGAACCCATGACCTCTGACTCCGCAGCCCGTGCTCATTCCACTGAGCCATGCTACTTCTCAGCAGCGGTGGAACAAGGAACCCAAGTCTTTTTGACGTCCAGGTCTGTGCTCTACCCACTAGTCCATGCTGCTTCTACTCCTTCAGTTCCTTCACCTGGAAAATGGGAATAACATATCTGCTTCTATTGCTATCCCACTAATAAAATAAGAGTCTATTTTATCAAGATTATAAACTCCCTGGGGACGGGTATCTTGTCTACTAACTTTATTGTAGCCCCCCCAAGCACATATAAATCAGTACTCTGAACAGACCAAGCACTCAATAATTTCTACTGGGAGGCAGTGTGGCCTAGTGGAAAGAACCTGAACCTGGGTGTCAGAAGAACTGTGTTCTAATTCCAACTCTGCCATTTGCCCTCCCTCCCCACATCTACCAAGCTAGCTCTCTTCCTCCCTTCAAAGCCCTACTGAGAGCTCACCTCCTCCACGAGGCCTTCCCAGACTGAGCCCCCTTTTTCCTCTCCTCCTCCCCATCCCCCCCACCCTACCTTCTTCCACTCCTCACTGCACCCATATACATGTTTGTACAGATTTATTACTCGGTTTATTTTACTTGTACATATTTACTATTCCATTTATTTTGTTAATGATGGGCATCTAGCTTTACTTATATTTATTCTGATGACTTGACACCTGACCACATGTTTTGTTTTCTTGTCTGTCTCCCCCTTCTAGACTGTGAGCCCGTTGTTGGGTAGGGACCGTCTGTAGATGTTGCCAACTTGTACTTCCCAAGCGCTCAGTACAGTGCTCTGCACACAGTAAGCGCTCAATAAATACGATTGAATGAATGAATGAATAAATGAATTTGTCTGCTGATTGACCTCGGGCCAGTAACTAGACTTCTCTGTGCCTCCGTTTTCTCATTTGAGAAATAGAAATTAAAACCTCCTCCCTTTTACTTAGTCTTTGTCCCACATGGGACTCTCAGTCTATGTCCAGTCTGATTGTCTTCTATCTACCCCAGTGCTTAGTACAGTGCATGGAATATAGTAAGCACTTAACAAGTACCATAATTATTATTACTGATTGAATGAGTCCCAGAAGAGAGGTGGGGAGCAAGGAGGGGAAAAAGGAAGCAGCAGAGGGGACGAGTAAGGGATGTTTCCACATTCCCTATTTCAGGTGGCTGCTTCTCCTGGAAGATGGATAAAATGCATTATGTGTTTTGGATTGGGGGAAGGGATGGATTCCTTTTCCTCTTTGATTGCTTCAAGTCAGGAGGGATGTACTGAAACACTGACAGGCAGGTTTGACTCTGTAATTCGGACATTGAAGCTCCATTCCCCAGTCAGCCAGCCTAGGAGCTGCCCACAGTCCATGGCCTAGCAATGTCCAGCACACCTGCAGACCGGACACAACTGTTTCCAGTGCAGTAATAGTAATGATGGCATTTGTTAAGTGCTTACTATGTGCAAAGCACTATTCTAAGCACTGGGGTTGGTTACAAGGTGATCAGGTTGTCCCACAAGGGGCTCACAGTCTTCATCCCCATTTTACGGATGAGGTAACTGAGGCACAGAGAAGTTAAGTGAGTTGCCCAAAGTCACACAGCTGACAAGTGGCGGAGGCAGGATTTGAACCCATGACCTCTGACTCCAAAGCCTGTGCTCTTTCCACTGAGCCATGCTGCTTCTCCAGTACCTGATATAGTACCTGTACATAACCTGATTTCTTGGCTCCTCCCTTCACCTGCAACACCCTTGTTGACTAACGAGAAATAGGATGGACATGTACATGTTGACAACCACATTCTGCCCTGTTCCTGACAATAGACACTCCCCCAACCCCCCAACTGCCACGGGGCAATAAACCAGGAACAAGGAAAGCTCACATATGCTCACACGGTCCCAGACACACACCACATCACCTTCTGGAAGAGATAGCAAAGGCCCACGTGGCCAGATGCCCTCGAATAGTTATTTTTTTCATTCATTCATTCATTCTTTCAATCACATTTATTGAGCACTTGCTGTGTGCAGAGCACTGTACTGAGCGCATGGAAAGTTTAATACAGCAAGAAAGAGAGACAATCTCTGCCCACAATGGGCTTACAGGCTAGAAAGGATGGAGACAGACATCAAAACAAGTAAACAGGCAACAGTAGCCTCAATATAAATAAGTAGAATTATAACAATCAATCAATCAATTGTATTTATTGAGCGCTTACTGTGTGCAGAGCACACAGTACTGTACTAAGCGCTTGGGAAGTACAAGTTGGCAACATATAGAGACAGTCCCTACCCAACGGTGTGCTCACAGTCTAGAAGGGGGAGACAGAGAACAAAACCAAACATCATCATGATCATCATCAATCGTATTTATTGAGCGCTTACTGTGTGCAGAGCACTGTACTAAGCGCTTGGAGAGTACAAGTTGGCAACATATAGAGACAGTCCCTACCCAACAGTGGGCTCACAGTCTAGAAGGGGGAGACAGAGAACAAAACCAAACATATTAACAAAATAAAATAAATAGAATAGATATGTACAAGTAAAATAAATAAATACATAGAGTAATAAATATGTACAAACATATATACATATATACAGGTGCTGTGGGGAAGGGGAGGAGGTAAGACAGGGGGATGGAGAGGGGGGCTAAGGGGAGAGGAAGGAGGGGGCTCAGTCTGGGAAGGCCTCCTGGAGGAGGAGAGCTCTCAGTAGGGCCTTGAAGGGAGGAAGAGAGCTAGCTTGGCGGAGGAGCAGAGGGAGGGCATTCCAGGCCAGGGGGAGGACGTAAACAGTAAACAAGTAAACAGATATCAATCACATCAATATAAATAAGTAGAATTTTAACAAGTAAACAGGCATCAATATAAATTAATAGAATAAAAGATATATGCATATATACATAAGTACTAGGGGGCGGGGAGTGGGAACAGCAAAGGGAGTGAGTCGAGGTGATGCAGAAGGGAGGGGGAGCAGGGGAAAAGGGGGCTTAGTCTCGGAAGGCCTCTTGGAGAAGGTGTGCCTTCAGTAGAGCTTTGAAAGGGAGAAGTGTGATTGTTTGGCAGATTTGAGGAGGGAGGGCGTTCCAGGACAGAGGTAGGACGTGGGCCAGGGGTCGACGGCGAGACGGGGGAGATCGAAGCCCGGTGAGAAAGTCAGCGCCAGAGGATTAGGAGTGTGCGGGCTGGGCTGGAGAAAGATTCAGAGGAGATGAGGTAGGAAGGGGCAAGCTGATGGAGAGCTTTAAAGCCAATCGTGAGGAGTTTTTGTTTGATACGGAGGTTCCATCGGGCTAGTCGCTCAATAAATCCCATTGATTGATTGATCGATTGACTGAATAAACCTGGCGGGGCGGGGGGGATGAGGAGGTCAAGCTCCAAAAGCGGGTGGAGGGGAGCCCGGGCCA
Source organism: Tachyglossus aculeatus (assembly GCF_015852505.1). Taxonomy (NCBI): domain Eukaryota; kingdom Metazoa; phylum Chordata; class Mammalia; order Monotremata; family Tachyglossidae; genus Tachyglossus; species Tachyglossus aculeatus. Next base: position 36,180 of record NC_052091.1, read on the forward strand.
GGTCCGACGCCACCAAGTGGCGATAGAGAGACACAATCTATCCCAGCCCGTGGCCACCAGGTGGCAGGAGAGAGGCGCAAACGACCGCTTCCGAGACCAAGGCCACCAGGTGGCAGGAGAGAGGCGCAAACGAAGGCAACCCGGGCCGCCGCCACCACCAGGTGGCAGGAGAAGAGGGCCCGCCCAGGGCGGGACCCACTGGCGACCCGAGGGCCGTTGGCGGCTCACGGCACCGTGGAGCCCCCGCTCGAGATTTTTCAACAAAATTGAGAAATTATCAAGACTTTAAATGTTCTTCATGCTTGTGTCGTTAACCATCTCTAGTTTAGCCGTTATTTAGAAGAAACTGAAGCAGCGAATCGAGATTTACTGTATTTTAATGCAGCCGGGGGCCATCACGAAGAAAATTGTAATAATTGTGGTATTTGTTAACCACTGTCCAAGTGCCAGGCACTAGAACAGTGCTCGGCACATAGCAAGCCCTTAACGAATACCATAATGATAATAATAATTAATTATTATTAATTCAAGATGATCAGATCGGCCACAGAACCTGACCCACATGGGGCCCAGAGCTTGACATAATACCTGCTCCAGGTTTATTCACTCAATGAATCAATCAATCAGTGGTATTTACTGAGTGACTAAGGCTCAGAGAAGCAGTGTAGCTGAGTGGAAAGATCCCGGGCTTGGGAGTCAGAGGTCGTGGGTTCTAATCCCGGTCTCCACCACTTATCAGCTGTGTCTTTGGGCAAATCATTTCACTTCTCTGTGCCTCGATTCCCTCATTTGCAAAATGGGGATTAAGTTTGTGAGCCTCACGTGGGACAAACTGATTACCCCGGTGCTTAGAACTGCGAATGGCACACAGTAAGCACTTAACAAATACATCATTTTTATTATTATAAATTAGGTTTTTTAAGGTGTCTGGCCATGTAGGTCTTTGCCATATCCTCCAGAAGGTGACCCGGGGAGTGGGGTGGGGGTGGGGGGAGAGAGAGAGAGAGAGAGAGAGAGAGAACAGGTAACAGGCACAGAGAAGTTAAGTGACTTTTCATTCATTCATTCAATCGTATTTATTAAATGCTTACTGTGTGCAGAGCAATGGACTACGCACTTGGGAAAGTACAATACAACAATAGACACAATCCCTGCCCACAACGAGCTCACAGTCTAGAGGTGGGGAGACAAACATCAATACAAATAAACACATCAATACAAATAAACTAAATTGGTTTATATATAAACCAATTATATAAACTAAATTATATAAATATTAAATTACTACTAATAATAATAGCATTTATTAAGCACTTACTATGTGCCAAGCACTGTTCTAAGCACTGGGGAGGTTACAAGGTGATCAGGTTGCCCCACGGGGGGCTCACAGTCTTAATCCCCATTTTACAGATGAGGTAACTGAGGCGACTTGCCCAAAGTCACACAGCTGGCAATTGGCAGAGCTGGGATTTGAACCCATGACCTCTGACTCCAAAGCCCAGGCTCTTTCCACTGAGCCACGCTGCTTCTCTCTCTCTCTCTCTCTCTCTCTCTCTCTCTCTCTCTCTCTCTCTCTCTCTCTCTCTCTCTCTCTCTCTCTCTCTCTCTCTCTCTCTCTCTCTCTCTCTCTCTCTCTCTCTCTCTCTCTCTCTCTCTCTCTCTCTCTCTCTCTCTCTCTCTCTATATATATATATATATATATATATAAAGTGCTGTGGGGCTGGGAGAAGGGGGAAGAGGAAAGGGAGCAAATCAGGTGATGTAGAAGGGAGTGGGAGATGAGGAAAAGTGGGGCTTAGTCTGGAAAGGCCTCTTGGAGGAGATATGCCTTCAGTAAGGCTCTGAATGTGGGGGACAGTAATTGTCTGGTAGATTTGAGAAGGGAAGGTGTCCCGGGCCAGAGGTAGGATGTGGGCCAGGGGTTGGCGGTGACACAGGTGAGATCGAGGCACAGTGAGCAGGTTAGCACCAGAGGTGCAAAGTGTGTGGTCTGGGTTGTAGGAGAGAAGCGAGGTGAGGTAGGAGGGGGCAAGGTGATGGATTGCTTTAAAGCCAATGGTGAGGAGTTTTTGTTTGTTACAGGAGGTGGATGGGCAATCACTGGAGATTTTTGAGGAGGGAGATGACATGTCCTTAATGTTTCTGTAGAAAGATGATCTGAGCAGCAGCCTGGAGTATGGACTCTCGGATTGGGCAGAGGCACGCAGTTTGGAGGTCAGTAAGGAGGCTGGTGCAGTAATCTAGGTGGGATAGGAAGATTGATTGTATTAAAGTGGTAGGAGTTTGGATGGACAGGAAAGGGCGGATTTTAACGCTGTTGTGAAGATGGGATTTTATGACGGACTAAATACGTGGGTTGGATGAGAGAGAGGGGTCAAGGATAACGCTAAGGTTAAGGGCTTGTGAAATGGGAAAGATGGTGGGGCCGAAACGTCAGGGAGAGGACAAGGTTTGGGAGGGAAAATAAGGAGCTCTGTTTTGGACATGCTAAGTTGGAGGTGATGGGAGGACATCCAATTAGAGACATACTGAAGGCAGGAGGAGATGTGAGCTTGGAGAGAGGGAGAGAGATCAGGGGAGGAGATGTACTCCAAGGCCCGGGACCTCCCTCCGTGTCCCGCGTTTGTTCATTCCCGATTGTCTAGGCCCAGGACCGCCCTCTGTGCCCAGTGTTCGCTCTCCATCCCTGACTCTCCCCCAGTGACCCAGCACGGACAAGCTGACGCCCCTGACTTTCCCCGTATGCCCTAGCGTGACACCCCTGACTCTCCCCTCTCCACCCCTGATTGTCCCCTAGGGATCCAGCGCAGACCATCCAGTGACTGGTTGCACACACTGTTCCAGGTGCAGGTGAGCTGTGGTCTCTTCAGTGACCAACTGCTGCCCTGGGGCTGGTTTTCTCTCCCTTCCTGGTGGTGCCCAGCCCTCGCTGGGCCTTTACATTCATTCATTCATTCGTTCGTATTTATTGAGCGCTCACTGTGTGCACAGCACTGTACTAAGCGCTTGGGAAGTACAAGTCGACAACATATAGAGACGGTCCCTACCCAATAACGGGCTCACAGTCTAGAAGGGGGAGACAGACAACAAAACAAAACACGTAGACAGGTGTCAAAATCGTCAGAACAAATAGAATTAAAGCTATATGCACATCATTAACAAAATAAACAGAATAGTAAATATGTACAAGTAAAATAGAGTAATAAATCTGTATAAATATGTATGCAAGTGCTGTGGGGAGGGGAAGGAGGTAGGACGGGGGGGGGGGGATGGGGAGGAGGAGAGGAAAAAGGGGCTCAGTTGCCTGCTGCTATGCGTTGGACCCATCAGGGACTAGAGCGAAGTTGGCAACAACGCCAAGATTTCTCTCCTGAACTCTCTCGGACCATTCCCAGCCCATTATCGGGAAGTTAGCTTGACTTCCCGCTGAAATTCACAGGCCCCCTAGGCCTGCACGCTCAGCTTTGCTAAGGCTTCCTACGGGTTTTGGCCACACTTCACCGCCTGGATGAGTTTAGCATCATCTGCAGATTGGGAGATTTCACCATGCGCTCCTCTCCCTAGAACTGGCCCTCACACTGGTCCGTGAGGGACTCCACTTCATACACCTGTACGTGCTGAAGGGTGAGTGGTCTTTGTTTCCCAACTTTCAATCAGTTTGCTCTACGTGACAGAAAGATCTTCCAATCACATGATTGCTTGTTTGTTTAGAGTCCTTGGGGAGGAATCTCACTAAAAAGCTTTAGGAAAATATAAATATATTATGCCTGTAAATTCATTCATTCATTCATTCAATCATATTTATTGAGCGCTTCATTCCTCTAGCCATTGTTATTGACCCTTTCAAAGACCTCCAGAAATGAGCGAGGTGCAACTTCCTGGTACAGAAAACTTGTTTTCCCCTAGGTTGTATTTTCATTCATCCAATCGCATTTATTGAGCATTTACCGTGTGCAGAGCACTGTATTAAGTGCTTGGAAAGTACGATTCACCTCGGTATTTCAATTCAGTATTTTCCTCAATCCTCACTGATACCAAACTAAATTCTAGAGCCCAATACTTTCCGACACTGATCCTAATTACCCTAAACCCTATTTACTCTAACCCTAACCCTTAACCCTGACCCTAACCCTAATTACGCTAACCCAGTTACCCTAAACCCTTAACCCTGATCCTAACCTGAAATGTGCTAACCCTAATTCCCCTAACTGCCCTCGCCCTAATTACCCTAACCCTAACCAAGCCCAGGGAAGCCTAAGCCTCAACCCCCACTGGGTGCTGTCCCCGACATAAGGCCTAGGTAACCGCCCGCGGTAACAAGGGACTGTGTAAACACGGAAACTGAGCCAGACACCTCTTGGGTCCACAAACCCAAACATCTGGACTGTGGGAAAATACCGGACTTGGCCTGGCAGGTACTTCTCGAGGTGATAACCCGCCCAGAGCCCCACTCCCTCTATTGCTTGAGTGCAAAGCTCAGGCCCGGACCACCCTTTAGAGTAAACGGGCCCGGCTCACACAAAGGCGCGGCTTGCCCCACGCTACCGAGACACGCCACGGACCGACTGGTGCCCGGTGTCCCCTCGCGGCCGCTTGGCGGATCTTCGGGGGCCGGTCTCCCTCTGTCGCTCAGACGGTGATCTTGCCTCAGTAAAGCTAAGTATATTAGGATTCCAGGGCAGTGCCGTGCACACAGTAAGCGCTTAATAAATACGATTGAATGAATTCTCGGGGAACCCGAATTAGGTCCCGGTTCCCGGCAACACCTGGCCCTGCGGACACCAGCAAACACCTGCCTGCCAAAGACTCACCGGGTGCATCCCAAGAGCTGTCCAAGATCCTCCACTGGTTGCCCACCCACCAGCACATGGAACAAAAACTCCTCACCGTTGGCTTTAAAGCAGTCCACCGACTTGCTCCCTCCTACTTCACCTCACTACTCTCCTCCTCCAACCCTGCCCCCACACTTCACTCGTCTAATGCTAACCTTCTCACTATGCCTCCGTCTCACCTATCTCACCGCCGCCACTTAACCCACGTCCTGCCTCTGGCCTGGAATGCCCTCTCTCCTCAAATCCAACAGACAATTACTCTCCCCCACTTCCAACCCTTATTGAAGGCACAACTCCTCCAAGAGGCTTTCCCAGACTAAACCCCATCTTTCCTCTTCTCCCAGTCCCTTCTGCAGCGCCCTGACTTGCTCCCTTTGTCCCTTCCCCACTCTCAGCCCCGCAGCACTTATGTACATATCTGTCATTTATTTATTTGTAGTAGTGCCTGTCTCTCCCCACCCAATGATTGTATGCTCGTCGTGGGCAGGGTTATGGGTCTGTTTATTGTTCTCTCCCAAGTACTTAACACAGTGCTCTGCACACAGTAATTGCTCAAAAAACACGATTGAATGAATGAATGAACCCTTTAAGAGCCCAGGTGGGAGGGGGCTAGGCACGGTGACGGTGTGGAGTCTGCCGCTTGGAGATTGGGTCTGATGAAACCCCAGAACAGTTGGAGCCCCTGCCCCCACGGAGCTTGCTCAGCTCACACTTAGCCCTCACTCCCCCCAAACACACACTCTCTCTCTCTCCTCTCTCTCTCTCTCTCTCTCTCTCTCTCTCTCTCTCTCTCTCTCTCTCTCTCTCTCTCTCTCCCCCTCCCTCCCTCCCTCCCTCCCTCCCTCTCCCTCTCCCTGTCTCTCCCTGTCTCTCCCTCCTCAATCGGGAATCTGTGAGCTTTGTTCTGGGACATTTCCAATGATGCAGGTCTCCCCCTGAAGGGAGGGGGAGAGTTAAGGGGTGGAGGGCTGGGGGCTCCACCTCATACTTCCGAGGCAGCCCCAGTTCCAGCCCTGCTTCCGTGCCACAGAGGAGACTCCCAGCCCCAGAGTTTCTTCATCCAGACGGGTGCAGGCCCGCCAAAGATGTCAGCCAGAACGCTCAGAGCTGAGGGGGCAGCAGGAATTCCCTTGAGGGGCTGCCAGGGGAGGGCAGGGCAGCCACCCAAGGCCCCGGGGATCAGGACTACTTGGAAGAAGTGGGGAGCCATAGCACTGCCCACCGTGACCGTCCCCCTCTGGGCGCCTTCTCGGGCGGGAGTTGGCCCAAGGCTGGCGGTTCGACCTTGGCATTGTCCTCGACTCGCTCTCATACCACCCTCGTGTAGTCAATCGGTACAGTGTAACCTTCACAACACCACAAGGGGTGGCCCCTTCCTCTCTCTTCTCCCTTTAAGTTGCCACCACTCTGGTCCAAGCACTTGCCTGATCCCACCATGATTTACTTATTTATATTAATTTATTTATTTATATTGACTTCTGTCTTCCCCTCCACACTGGAAATTCCTCGTGAGCAGGGAACGTGTCTGCCATCTCTATTACATTATACTCTCCCAAGCACTTAGCACAGTGCTGTGCACACATTAAGCCCTCAAAAAATACCACTGATTAATCCCACCTCGACAACTCTATCGGCCGCCTCATTGGCCGCCCTGCCTCCATCCTGTACGAGTGGGGGGTGCTCCCACCCAAACCCCTCAGGCATGGGGAGGGATGGGGAGGACACTGGATGGGAGCCCGGAGGGGGGACACCCACTGAGACCCTGCAAGGCACCGGGGGGATGCGGGAGGCTGGGGGGGGGGGGGGGGGGGGGGCGGGAAGGGGGGCTCCCGCTCAGACCCTGCAGGCACCGAGATGAGGAGGACCCTGGGTGGCGGGGGGGGGGGTAGGGGTAGGGGCGGGTGTCCCGCCCAGACCCTGCAGGTACCAGGGAAATGGGGGACCTTGGGCGGGGACGGAAGAGGACAGGGAGGCTCGGAGCGAACGGGGGTTGTGAGAAAGCTCTTTACTAGCGGAACAGCCCGAAGAGGCACCACCGCCTGCAGACCCTTCAGCCAGGCTGGGGGAGGATGGGGAGGGGGGCTGGGAGGAGGGAGGAGGGAGGGGGGAGGGCACCCGGCCCCGCCCCGCCCGCTGTCTTTGGTACAATAAATAGAAAAGAGACTAGGCAGGGGGACTCCAGCCGGCAGCCTCCCCCCTCTCCCCCGACTCCAGCGCAGTGCAGGCGGTCCCCCGTCGGGGTAGCAGCAATTCCAGTTGGGGGCGAGCCCGGGGGGGCCCCGTGGGGGGACGGGGGCGTATGGCTTCGGGGGCCCCAGGGCAGGGGATCAGGAACTGGCAGCCGTGCTCTGGGGGACCCCTCGGAGGCCGAGCCCGTGAGGCAGGCCCGGCTCTTCGGAGGCCAGCGGCCGCGGCCCCCTCCCCCGCGGGGCGACCCCCCCGGCGGTCCGAGTCCGGAAGGCAGAGCCGGGCAGGAGAGGCGGGCCCGGGCCGGGACCCAGGGCCAGAGGACAGCAGTCTGCTGAAGGAGCAGGAGCAGGAGCAGGAGCGGGAGCGGGAGCCGGGGCAGGAGCCGGAGGAGGCGGTGGCGGGGCCGAGGCCGGGGCCGAGCCCGAGGCCGGGCCTTCCTCCATCAGGACGGGCGGCGGCGGCGGCGGCGAACTCCGGGGCGGGTAGGCGGGGCGGGCCGCAGGATGGAAGGAGGGTGGAGCGGGAGGAGGCTTGTGGGGCAGCCGCTGAGGGCCGCCCTCGGCTCCGCTCCCGGTCCCCGACGTGTCCCCCCCGGCCCAGTGGGGGAGATGGGACTGCACGACGGGAGGTGGAGCCTGCAGGAGACAAGAGAGAGGAAGGGGCGCGTTGGGTCCAAGCCGCGAGGCCGGCCCCGGCACACCCCTCGGTCCCCCAGTACCCGCCCCGCCACCGGCCAGTTGGCCCACTGGTCCCCCAGCCCGCCGCCGGGCCCCAGTTACCTGGGGGCTGGGCATGTCGCAATCGGTGGAGAGGGAGCCGGGCCCCCCGCGGTAGCGCTGGCTGTAGCGGTAGCTGCGGTTCCCATTGGAGGAGCCACTCGAGCCACCTGGATTGGGGACGGAGAACGAGTGAGGGGGCGAAGGAGCGTAGGGCGGCCCCGCGCCTTTCCATTACGGACCCGCCGGTGGCGTTGAGCTGGGAGCAAGTTGGGAACCGGCTGAGAGCCGCTCGGGCCCACGCTGGTTCACCGGGAGGCAAGTGGGGCCGGGGATCCATCCTCCTGGGCAAGGCTGACGGGGGGGGGGGCACTACAGCTACAGGGGAGCTAATGGCAACACTCCGAAATCGCCGTTCAGTGAGGGCCTTGTCTGGATGAGGGAGAGGGCTGCAATGAGAAGAGCCTCCCTCCTGCCGCCCGCCGAGGCCTCGTCCCGTGTCTCCTACCGGCCCAGCAGCAGCCTGAGGGCAGGGCCCTGGCCCATCCGTAGCGGAGGCCCCTGCAAGTGCCACCGGGCCCCGACCCCACGAGCCGCCCGGGCCCGAGCCACTCGTGCCCCTTCCCCCCTCTCCCCCGTCCCGTCCCCACATCCCTCCAGCTGCCCTCCTCCTCCCAGCCCTCCCAACCCCCACCGGCCACCCCCCCCCCCCCCCGTCCCCCCGGCCCCGTACCCGAGCTGGAGACGGAGCTGGTGGTGCTGGAGGAGTGGGAGGTGTCGGGGGCGGGGGAGGTGGAGGTGGAGGCGCGCCCGGCCCTGGCGGGCGGGGGCGGGGGGGCCGGTGTTGGTGGCCTCGTCGGCGGTGCGGGGGCGGAAGAAACCGTGCTGCAGGGCCCCCAGCGGGCTGATGCGAGCGGCGGGCTGGTACTCCAGCATGCGCAGCACCAGGTCCTGGAACTTGAGGTAGTCGGCGGGGCTGTGTCCGGGCTCCCCGGCCCGCCGGCCCCCGGGGCCGCCCGAGTCCACCCCCAGCACCTCCTGCAGCCGCCGCTTGCCCGGACCCCGGTACTCCTGACAACACAGCAGCGGTGGCAGCAGCTCAGTCGGGGGAAGTGGGGAGCGGGCAGGGGCCCGATGGAAGGGGAGGCCGGGCGGGGGTGGGGAGAGGAGGAAAGGGAAGGCGAGGCGGGGCGGCGGCGGCGGGGGGGGGGGGGGGGGGGGGGCGGGGGGCGGTACGGGACGGGACGAGAGGGGGCAGGAAGGAAAGGGAGGCGCCGTGGGCTGAGAGAATGAGAATGCAGCCTTCCCCATCCCCACCTTCCTGAGGTCCTTGCCCCTGCGCAGAGTCCAGCTCCCGTCCGGCAGCCGGTCAAAGTATTTCCGGGCCTTGGGAGCCTGGTCCAGCATGGGCGCAGGGGGCAGCCCCAGCACCTCCACGATCCGGTTCATCTGGTCCACCTGGACCGGTCAGAGGACCCCGTAAGGGTCAGCGGGCCCCCCTTCCCGGTATGCCCACTCCTCGACCCCCGCGTCCACCTCCCCTCTTCCAGTCCGTCCCAGCTACGGGTCCTCTAAGCCAAACCCCCATCCCCCTTTGGCCGAGCCACCTTCCCTGCCCCACACCTCGTTGGAACCGCTGAAGAGGGGCTCGCCTGTGTGCATCTCCACGAGGATGCAGCCCAGAGACCACATGTCGATGGCCAGGTCGTAGGGCGCGCCCAGCAGGACCTCCGGAGAGCGGTAGAAGCGGCTCTGGATGTACTGGTAGATCTGGGGGATGGAGGGGCCGGGGGACGAGGGGCTGAGCACGGCCCCTTCTCTGGGGGGCCTCTCCAAGCTCCAGTCGCCAGCTCTGCCCTGGCTCCCGGCCTCCTGCCTCACCTGCTCTTTTTGCCCCGGCCACCGGCCTCGCCCGCCCAGACCCGTCATCCGGCCCTCGGCCCCGCGGCACCCACCGGCCTTCCCCGCCTAGACCCACCGCCCCCACATCATCCACCCTCCCGGCGGCCGCGGCCGTCACCGGCCACCCCCCTTCCCCGCAGTCCCGTCGTCACCATCGCCACCCCCACCACCCACCCTTACCCGCTGCCCAAGCTGGCAGGAACTGCCAAAGTCCACAATCTTGATAGCACTGCGCTTGGGGTTGCAGAGCAGAATGTTCTCGGGCTTCAGGTCGCAGTGGATGATGCTGAGCTCGGGCGTGGCCAGGAAGAGCAGGGCCGTGCACAGCTGCTGCGCCAGCTTGCGTGTCAGGCTGAGGGACACCCCGCGGAAGTGGGTGTTGCGCAGGAGGTCGTACAGGTTGTAGGACAGCAGCTCAAACACCAGGCACAGGTGGCTCCGGAACATGAAGTGACGCTTCAGATGCACTGGGGGACCGTGGACGAGGGTCACGGGGGTGGAGCCCCGAGGCGGGTGGGGCCGGGAGGGCAAACACACAAGGTGGCTCTAAGCCGCGGGGTCGTGGAGAGGGATTTCGCGAAGGAGTCACAGGATGGGGCCCCAGGTTGGACCCACGATGTGGAGAAACAGGGTGGGGTAACAGAGTAGGGGCATAAGGCGGCCCCCCGGGGCCGGACCGTGGCGAATGGACCATAGGGCAGGGACACGGGGAGGAATCACAGGGCCACAGGGCAAGCTCACGGGGCAGGGCCACGAGGGAGAGACACAAGATGGCACCCCAGGGTGAGAATACCGGGCAAGGCCCAAAGGGCAAGGACACAAGGCGGGGGCTAAAGGACGGGACCACAGATCATGGGACGGAGCCACGGGGTATGATCTTGGGGCAGGGTCGGGGGTCAGAGTCGCACTCCATGTCTGTTCCCTTGGGGCCCTGGCCAGTTCAGCCTCCTGCTCACCAATGTAGTACTTCATCTCAGTGTCGTGCTGGTTCATGAGCTCCAGTAGCCGCAGCTCAATCTGGGCCTGGTTCAAAAACGCCTTCTTGTTCTTGATGATCTTGATAGCCACCAGCTCCTGGGTCTGGTGATCGTAGGCCTTGACCACCTGGGGAGCAGGGCGGGGGGTGGGAGGGGGAGACTGGGGTGAGCGCCTCCCCCTAGGCTGCGGCAACACAACGGGGGCCTCGGCCAGGAGTCCTGGCCCTGAGGGGGGCATGGGGGATGCGCGGGGGGGTGTGAGCGCTTTAGCCTGCATCCCCAGCATGGCCTCCACCCGGCTCAGGGCAACAAGCAGCTCCTTCGCCCCAACGAGCTTCAGGGTGCCCACAGTGAGGTCTCAACGGCCGAGGAAGTGGAGGGTAGGCAGGGTTGGGCAGTATAGGGTGTGGCAGGCCACGGCAGGGCAGACCCGACCTAACAGCTTCTTCCCCTGGAGCTCTAACCCAGACGGACGTAACGTCGGCCCCTGCACGGTCAGTGGCCCCCAGAGATACCGGGTATCGTAGGTGGGAGGGGGGCCCCGGGTCTGAGCACAGGGCCCTTGTCCCGAGCCAGCCAGTCCACCACCAGTCCGCCACCCCCGCACCTGTCCGAAGGAGCCTTTCCCGATGAGCGAGTCAATCTCGTATCTCTCCAGCCAACGCTCCCCACTGCGAACTATGTAGTCGTGGTTGTCGTCGTCGTAACCGCGGTTCAACACCTTCCGCTCCTTCTTGGTGCTGGAGTCTTCGGGGGGGCCTTGCTGAGCACGCCGCTTCTTCTTCGCATAATACACCTGGGGTCGGACCGACCGGGACACGGTCAGAAAGGGGCTGGCAGCGTGGATGGGCCGACTGAGACGTGGCCGGAGTGGGGGAACAGATGAGCTAACCGGGAAGAGTCAGAGCGGGGACGGGCCGACCGGGACACGGTCAGAGGGGAGAAAGACCGACCGGGATACAGTGAGAAGAGGGGGCGGATGGACCGGGACGCAGTGTGGGGGGGGACAGATAGGAGGGCAGAAAGGGATAGGTTCGGGGGGACGAAGGGTGGACGGACTGTGATTCGATCGGAGTTACGCAACCCAACTCCAAGCCGTCTTGTTCGCCCCGCGCCCCGACCACCTCCCGCTCACCTCGTTGATGTGCTTGTACGTCTTGATGAGGTCCACGGACAACCTGCGCAGGGGGGCCGACGTCGCATCCCGGAACGACAGTGGGAGTCGCCGAGGCAGCAGCTGAACATCCGGCAGCCCCTGCGGGAAGGTGGGGGAGGGAGGGAACTGAGCTGGGGGGGGTCACCGAGAGCTCAAACCCTCCTCCCCCATTTGAGGAACCCAATCACCCCCACCCCTCGGTCAGAACAAGAGCAACCGTGGAAGGTAAGCAGCAGCAGAACCTATGGGGCAAGGTGTCTGGGAGGTGGCACAGGTGAGCCGGGGAAGAGGGTACGGGACCTGAGGGGCATCGAGGGTGGGGTATACAACTGGGGGATTGGGAAGTGGGGAGAGGGGAGTGGGGTGCTGGGGGAGAGGAATACAGAGCAGGGGAAGGGGAAAGACGGGGTGGGGGGGGTGTTCAGGCAGAGGTGTCCCGGTACCTGCGGAAGCTGGCGCCCGCCGGAGAAAGGCCCATGGCCTGGGGGTGCGGCCATGGCCAGGTCAGAGAGGCAGGGAGCAGCGGGGCCCTCGGAGGAAGGCGGGTGGCCGGGAGTCGCCTTGCATCCTGACGGGAGCCTCGGGCTGCGGGGGCAGTGGCGGCTCCCTGAGGGCGGGGGGAGGGGGGGCGGTGAGAGGGCAGCAGGTGGGCAGTGGGCGCACGGTGGGCAGCGGGCCCGCGGGGCTAGAGGCAGGAAGCCAGCCGGCGGCGTGGGGACCCGAGGGCCTGCTCGGGGCACGAACAGCTGCCCGGAGGCTGAGGAGCGAGGGGAGACCATAGGGAACCCCCAAGGGCTGGTGGGTGGCAAAGGGCGCCAGAGGTGCCGGGGCGGGGGGGGGAGGGGTGGTTCAGGGAGGTGGACAAGTCAGCGAGAGGAACATATTTTCAGAGGGACGGAAGGACAGACGGGCCGGCCCACCCGCCCTCCCAATTTCCTTGAGGTCCCCCACTCCCGCCGGGTCCTACCCACCGCCTGGAGGCCTGCAGGGGGCCCAGGAGGGCACCGGGGGCCAACGGCATCCGGGGAGAAGGCCCGGGGAGGCCGGCCCCGGCCGCCCACAGCCCCCCACGGCCCCCCTGCCCCCACGCCCAGGGCCGCCCGCCTGGCTGACAGCGGCAGCCGGCGACGGACGGGGTCAGCTGAGGTCGGGGCGGCAACTGGGCTGGAGGCGGGGGGAGCGGGGGGGGAGACGTTAACCCCCGGGCCGCCAGGCTGGCCCAGGGCAGGAGCGGGCCGATGCGGCGCCGCCGCCGCCGCCGCCGCCGCCGGGTCCCCAAGTTGGGCCGGGCCGGGTCGGGACGCGTCGCCCGGCTGGGGGGAAACGACTTTCCGCGCGGGCCCCGGAGCCCCGGCCCAGCAGGAGGCGGCGGCGTTGGGGGGCCATGGTGGGAAGGCGCGGGACGCTCCCCGCAGGCCTCACTGAGCCCCGCCTGCCCCTCGGTGGCCCGGCCCGGTCCGGTCCGGTCCGGTCCGGGGGGCGGGGAGGCCCCCATCCCTCCCCTCCAACCCCCCCCATCCCTCCCCTCCAACCCCCCCCATCCCCAAAAGCCGACACGGCCCACGGGACGACGGCAACATGACCCCTGTCATGGCAACAGCGTTGCCATTGGCCGATAGGAGCTCAAGCCCCAGCCAATAGGGAAAGGAAGCCGCTGTTACTAAGCGACGGGGATGCGGTTGGTGGGGGGCACCCAGGACTTTTGCCCAAACAAAGAGCGGGAGAGCGGAGCGGCGCGGCGCGGCCCGGCCCGGCCCGGCCCGGCCCGGCCCGGCCCGGCACGCAGGGGGCGGGGCGGGCCGGGGCGGGCCGGGGCGGGCCGGGCCGGGGGGCAGGCGGCGCGCCCCAAATACCCTCCGCCTTCCCCTGAGCCCCAGCCGGCCCCTTCCCGGAACCGCTATATAAATAGCCGCGGCCCGGCCCCGGCCCCGCCCCCCGACCCCAGGTCCCCCGGGACTGCGAGCTCCCTCCCTCCCTCCCTCCCTCCTAAGGCCCCTTTGCCCCTCCGGCCCCTCCACTCAAGGCCGGTTCCCCCTGACCCCGGCCGCCCCCTTTCCCACGCCCCTCTAACGAACAGCCCGGCGCCGCGGACCGCTACGGAAGGACTGGAAGGAGAGAGGTGGGGGGCGGGGGCGGAGGGAAGCGGTGTCCCGGGACGCTTCCGAAGGGCGGGGGCGGCTCGTGAGGCCGCGGGGGGGAAGGGTCCGGCCCGGGCGCCCAGCGGCCGTTACCTCCGGTTGCTCAGCGAGCCGAGTTCCCGCTGGCGGCGGCGGCGGTTGGGGCGGGCTGGGCGGCGCGGCCCAGGGCCCCAATTACCCAGTAATGCAACCAGCAAGATGGCGACCACAACAAACAGGCCCTCGCCCCGCCCCCGGCCCCGGCTCCCCCGTCCCCCCCCCCCGTCCCCCCCGTCCCCCGGCACGTGACACGGGAGCCGCCGGGCCGGGCGGCCACCGCCATGCCGGGACACCGGCCCCACCCCGCCCCAGCTCCCGACCCCGCCTCAGGGGAAACGCAAGCGCCCTGCTGCTTTTGGCTTTTAATAGAAAATAGACGGTTCGGTGTGGCTCTACACGATGTACAAAGATCGACAAAGAATCAGTCCTGGGGATGGCGGAGGGGGCGCCTCGTCGGGCGCACCCCCTCCCCTCCCTGAGGCAGGTGGAGAACGGCGGAAGGCGGGGCTGGGGGGCCCGTGGTCAGTCCTGTCCAGCTACTTCTGTTTGGGGGGCGGCCTGGAAGGGAGGGGAGGGGAGGGGGAGAGACAATGAGGACGTTAACCCAACCCTGTCATCTTCTCACCGCCACCGCGCACCCCTCCCCCGCCCCCGGCCCACCCACTCCCACGCCGCCCCAGGGCCCACCCGCCCTCGGCTTCGACGCACCGATAAATGCCCACCACCACAGCATGATCCCTCTCGTAGGGCTCTAGGGTGAGCTGCTCCTGAGGCTTCATGTTCTCCTGCTGCATCTTCTTGACCTCTGAGGCGAACACGGCTTCGGGGGCCGCGGTGGAGTCGATGCAGTTGGCCTAGGGAGGAAAGGCGGGAACCTTGGAAATCGGGCCGCGAGGAGCCCCGTCCCCGTGCCTCCGGTCCCCGTACCTAAGCCCCGGGCCCCGGCACAACCAGGATTGGGCGAGAAGCTCGGGTCCCCGACCTGTGGCCCCTGTCCAACCTCACCTTGATGGAAATGACAAAGTGACCACCATTGCGCAGGAAGTTGTGGGCATTCAGGGCCACGATGCGGGACTGGTCCGGCTGGGCCACATCAGCGAAGATCACATCCACCATTCCTAGGTGGGGCCAATCAATCATCGTATTTTTTATGGTATCTGTTAAGCATTTACTATGTGCCAGGCACTAAGTAAATACAAAGTACTCAGGTTTGCACCCAGTCCATGTCCCACGTGGGGCTCATAGTTTTAATCCCCATTTTACACATAAGGTAGCTGAGGCACAGAGAAATGAAGCAACTCACCCAAGGTCACACAGCAGACAAGTGGCGGAGTTGGGACTAGAACCCAGGTCCTTCTAACTCCCAGGCCCGTATTCTATCCACTAGACCATGCTGCTTCTCACGGAATGCTTAAATGTGTGCAAAGCACTGTACTGAGAGCTTGGAAGAGTACAATACTACAAGGAGTCTAGAGGAGGAGATGGACATTTAAAAAAACTATGGACATGTACCTAAGTACTCTGGGACTGAGAATGGGGTGAGTACCAAGTGCTTAAAGGGTTTGGATCCAAGTGCAAGAGCGACACAGAAGGGAGAGGGAGGAGGGAGGAAGTAAGAGTAGATACTCTCTCAGTAGTACTGACTGAGCCCCTACCAGCTTTGAACAGAGTGCTTAAGAGACTCCATGGGAAATAGTATTCACAATCCCTGCCCACAATGTTACGAGGGGAAATAGACATTGAAAAATATTACATTATTTTCTGTCCCCACCCCTTCCTCAGAGTGTAAACTCCCCGATGGTAGGAAACATGTCACTTTGATATTCAATACTTCCCAAGCACCTAGCATGGTGCACCATACTAAGTGGACACAAAGGCTGCTGCTGCTACTACTACGAAGCGAAGAGGAGGAAGAGGGAGTACGACAAGAAGCAGCGTGGCTCAGTGGAAAAAGCACAGGCTTTGGAGTCAGAAGTCATGGGTTCAAATCCCGGCTCTGGCAATTGTCAGCTGTGTGACTTTGGGCAAGTCAATTTCTCTGTGCCTCAGTTACCTCATCTGTAAAATGGGCATTAAGACTGTGAGCCCCCCGTGGGACAACCTTATTACCTTGTAACCTCCCCAGCGCTTAGAACAGTGCTTTGCACATAGTAAGCGCTTAATAAATGCCATCATTATTATTATTATGAAAGAGTTGGAACCTAATTGGACATGTAAGATATTTATACAAGTGCTACACAGGAGATTGAGGATGCTGAAGTGGGTGAGGGAGCAGGCAGGTGGGCACCAGTTGTCTCCCCTTCAAACCAATCCCAACACCATCATCAGTAGTGTTTACTATAGACCAGTCTGCAGAATGTTGTAACACAGCATTAGACAAAACAGCAGAAACAACACTCTCACTCTCTCTCTCTCTCTCTCCACTCTCTTCCCTGATCCACAAGAGTTTATGTCCGCGGCGGGGGGCAGGCAAACAAGAAATATTTGCCAAAGCAGGAGCAGGAAGGACAAGGAGATCACAGGAAGCAGTACAAGTATGTCATGAGGAAGAGCCAAAATGCTCCCGGTGACGAGTCCCACCAGTCCTCCCTCCACCTGCCGCACATGCCCCGCGCAACCTCCGTGCCAGCTCACCGATGAGCATGCGGTACTTGTGGGGATGCCGTGCATCCTCGATGACGGGGATGATGTTAGTCCGTTTCTTCGCCACATTGATGAGGTCCCGGCCGGAGCGGTGGGAGAACTCGACTGCGTACACCAGCCCGTCCTGGGGAGGGAGGTCACCCATTAGGCCCAGGTGCCGGGTTTCCGGGGGCTGACTTCAGGGGCCCCCCCCACACCTGGCCCCAGACTCTCCGCTACACGGGCCTTCGCCGGCAATGGGGACCAGGGAGCAGAAGCCCAGAATGAGCAGACAAAATGACGATTCTAAGTCAGGGCTGGGGGGCTGGGAGCCACCTGAGCTCGGCTCTCAAGCTGGGCTGGGCAGGGCGTGTGGAGCAGGATGAGGATGATCGGCCCCTCCAATCGACCGAGGGAATTCGCTAAGCATTTACCGAGTGCAGGGCAACATACTAAACCCCAGTGAGAGCACGATTCCCCACCGCCCCCTCAATGAATTTATAGTCTAGGAGGGGACCAAAGTCCCAGAGGCAAAGCCCACTCACCGGCCCCACGATGTCCGAGACGTGGGAGACTGTGGTGCCTGAGGCCGCCCCTAGGTACAGCACCTTGGCCCCGGGCTTGATGTGGATCTGGTCGATACCCCCCCAGGATGGCAGCAGCCAGTTTGGAGCGGAAGGGGTTCCAGGCCCGGTATTCCAGCTTGACTTCCCCATCCTGCAGCGAGAAAGGAGACTGAGGTCTATGGCCTTCTTCATGCCTCCCTCCCATTCCTCCCCCACCCCCCACGGCCCAGGAACTTATCTGGCCCTCCCGGCCACACCGCAGGCCCCTCTCCTCCAGGGTACAGATTTTCGCTCACAGCCAACTGCTGTGCCTTGGCATGGGAGGGGTAGAAAGGCCAAGAACATAGGCGGCTGGTCTCCTACCTCCACAGAGATCCTCTTCTCCCCATATACAGACTCCCCTGGGACCATGTTCTTGGTGACCAGGGCATCTTCCTTTCCCCGACAGATGAAGACTCCTTTGGATCAGAAGAGGTGACGTCAGTCCGGGACTCCGGCGCCCCCTTCCCTGGCCCTGGCCCTGGCCCTGGCCCTGCCCCGGGCCCCATTCGCCCCTCGCGGGTACCTTCGTGGCGATGTGGCTCCACAGTCACTTTCTTGCCACCCTGAAAGCCTCCACGGCCCCCCCGACCTCGGCCCCGGGGGGTCCCCCGGCCTCTACCACCGGGGGACTGGAAGCCACCACCTGCGGGAAGAGAGGTTTGAGGGTGTAAGAGGGCACGGGGTACAGGGGTTGGGATGTCAGAGAAGGGAGTCAAGAATGGGGACAGAGATAGTTAATTCCCTACCCTATGGCCACTTTTCATTCACTCATTCAACTGTACTTATTAAACGGTTACTGTGCATAAAGCACTGTACTAAGAGCTTGGGAAAGTACAATACAACAATAAAGAGTGACAATCCCTGCCCAAAACGAGCTCAAAGTTTGGGGGTCGAGGGGTGGGGGGGAGGGAGACAGACAGTATAAATAAAATTACAGATATACACATAAGGGTTGGGGCGGGGGGGGGGGCGGGGGCGGACACTTCACCACCTTCCCTTCACCCAACTTGGAGATCCGTACCCTGTACTGCCCCCACACCTCCGGTTGCAGTTGGGCCCTGATTTTCACACCATCTTTTCCCAGCTACCTGCGGGTTGACTTTAAGGCCTGTCTCCCCCACTAGACCGTACGATCCCCGCAGGCATGGATCGTGTCTACTAACTACTGTACGTACTTTCCCAAGCCCTTTATTTCGGGGTCCTGCACCGAGCAAAACCTCGGTAAATCAATCAATCAATTGTATTTACTGAGCGCTTACTGTGTGCAGTGCACTGTACTAAGCGCTTGGGAAGTACAAGTTGGCAACATATAGAGACAGTCCCTACCCAACAGTGGGTTCACAGTCTAAAAGTCTAAAAGTCAAGTGTATCTACTGTGTGCTGTGCGCTAAACTGAGCATTTGGAGGAGCCAATGTAACAGACACACTCCCAGCCCACAACAGCTTACATTCTAGGAGAGAAGACAAAAGTTAATGTTAACAGAAGTTAAGAGAAGCAGCGTGGCTCAGTGGAAAGAGCCCGGGCTTTGGGGTCAGAGGTCATGGGTTCAAATCCCAGCTCCGCCAACTGTCAGCTGTGTGACTTTGGGCAAATCACTTCACTTCTCTGGGCCTCAGTTACCTCATCTGTAAAATGGGGATTAAGACCGTGAGCCCCACGTGGGACAACCTGATTACCTTGTATCTACCCCAGCGCTTAGAACAGTGCTTTGCACGTAGCAAGCGCTTAATAAATGCCATCATTATGATGATTGTTATAAAAAAGTGAGTGATAGCTACGGATGTAACCGCTGGGCGCGGGGGGCTGGGGAAGGCAACACGAGTGTGGCCCCGGGGCTGCGGTGCTCGTCCACCCCCATCAATCAATCGTATTTATTGAGCGCTTACTGTGTGCAGAGCACTGTACTAGGCGCTTGGGAAGTATAAGTTGGCAACATATAGAGACAGTCCCTACCCAACAGTGGGCTCACAGTCTAGAAGGCCAGTTCCGACTCACCTCGGCCTCCCCGGAAGCCTCCTCCTCCTCGACCACCTCGATCTCCGAAGCCCCCGCGGCCTCCGCGACTGCTGAAGCCTCCGCGGCCTCCGCGGCCCCTGAAGCCCCCGCGGTCCCCGAAGCCTCCGCGGCCTCCGCGGTCCCCGAAGCCTCCGCGGCCTCCACGGTCCCCGAAGCCTCCGCGGTCCCCACCGCCGCCGCGGCCTCCTCCACGGGGACTAAACCCTGAGGAGAAAAAAATCAATCAATCAATCGTATTTATTGAGCGCTTACTGCGTGCAGAGCACTGGACTAAGCGCTTGGGAAGTCCAAGTTGGCAACATATAGAGACAGTCCCTACCCAACAGTGGGCTCACAGTCTAGAAGGGGGAGACAGAGAACAAAACCAAACATACTAACAAAATAAAATGAATAGATATGTACAAGTAAAATAAATAGAGTAATAAATATGTACAAACATATATACAGGTGCTGTGGGGAAGGGAAGGAGGTAAGATGGGGGGATGGAGAGGGGGACGAGGAGGAGGAGAGGAATGAAGGGGCTCAGTCTGGGAAGGCCTCCTGGAGGAGGTGAGCTCTCAGTAGGGCCTTGAAGGGAGGAAGAGAGCTAGCTTGGCGGATGGGCAGAGGGACTGGGGGCATTCCAGGCCCGGGGGAGGACGTGGGCCGGGGGTCGATGGCGGGACAGGCGAGAACGAGGCCTAACGGTGAGGAGATTAGCGGTGGCAGAGGAGCGGAGGGTGCGGGCTGGGCTGGAGAAGGACAGAAGGGAGGGGAGGTAGGAGGGGGCGAGAAGAAAGAGAGAGAAAGAGGCAGGGAGGGAAAGTGCGGACAGAAGAGCCGGAGAACCGGGAATGCCCCCCCCCCCCCCCTCCCCGCCACCGCATCCCGACCGCGGGATGTTTCAATCAATCAATCAAAATCAATCAATCGTATTTATTGAGCGCTTACTGTGTGCAGAGCACTGTACCAAGCGCTTGGGAAGTACAAGTCGGCAACATCTAGAGACAGTCCCTACCCAACAGAGGGCTCACAGTCTAAAAGGGGGAGATGGAGAACAAAACCAAACATACTAACAAAATACAATAAACAGAATAGACATGTACCAGTAAAATAAATAAATAGAGTAATAAATGTGTACGAACATATATACATATATACACAGCCCCCGGCCCGTCCGGCTCACCTGGCCTCATGGCGCGAGCCGCGGCGCGGGGATGGGATCCGGCCACACGCGGAATACACCACGCGCCGAACCTCCCAGCGGCCTCTGGCGGCGGCGCAGGCGCAGGCGCAGTCCAAAGCTCCGCCTGCTGGCCTGGCGAGGAAGGCTGGGAAATGTAGTCCTCTAGCCCCGCGAGGCCTGGTCCCCTTCAAGCCGGGGAGGAGGAGGAGGAGGAGGAGCAGCTTCCGGCTGCCTGGGCCCGTCGCCATTGGCTCGCAGGGGGCGATGGGAAATGTAGTTTGCGGGCCGTTGGCCGTTCCCGTTTTACTAGGGCTTAACAAGGTGCGAAAGTTTGACGTCAATCAATCAATCGTATTTATTGAGCGCTTACTGTGTGCATAGCACTGTACTAAGCGCTTGGGAAGTACAAGTTGGCAACATATGGCGACAGTCACTACCTAACAGTGGGCTCACACTCTAAAAGGGGGAGACAGAGAACAAAACCCAACATACTAACAAAATAAAATAGAACTGATATGTACAAGTAAAATAAATAAATGGAGTAATAAATATGTACAAACATATATACAGGTGCTGTGGGGAAGGGAAGGAGGTAAGATGAGGGGATGGAGGGGGGGCGAGGGGGAGAGGAAGGAAGGGGCTTAGTCAGGGAAGGCCTCCTGGAGGAGGTGAGCTCTCAGTAGGGCCTTGAAGGGAGGAAGAGAGCTAGCTTGGCGGATGGGCAGAGGGAGGGCATTCCAGGCCCGGGGGATGACGTGGGCCGGGGGTCGATGGTGGGACAGGCGAGAACGTCGGATCCAACCCGATTGTATCGGGTGAAAAGAGCGCTTGCCTGGCTCTCCGCGAGCAGAACGAGGAACAAGAAGGCGCTACAGACACTTAGCACAACGAGCATTCTCTTTGTGGGAATGATGTGGCCAGGACACACACACACACACACACACACACACACACACACACACACACACACACACACACACACACACACTCATCTCTACATAACTCGCCCTCACTACATAAGGTGAGGGCGCTCCTACAAAGTGAAAATCTCCTAGGAAATCAATCAATCAATCAGTGGTATTTATTGAGCCCCTTCACAGTCCCCCTTCTAGACCGTGAGCCCACTGTTGGGTAGGGACCGTCTCTATATGTTGACAACTTGTACTTCCCAAGTGCTTAGTACAGTGCTCTGCACACAGTAAGCGCTCAATAAGTAAGATTGATTGATTAAGCGCTTACAATGTGTAGAGCACTGTACTAAACACTTAGGAGAGTACAATACAACAGAATTAGCAGACACGTTCCCTGTCCATTAATGAGCTTACAGTCTGGCGGGGGGGGGGGCGGGGGGGAAGACGTTAAGGTCCATCTCCTCCAAGATGCCTTCCCTGATTAAGCCCTCTTTTTCCCAGCTTGCTTTCCCTTCTGTATCGTCTTCAGTCATTGCCTTTGGCCATTTGATATTCACCCCGACCCTACAACACTTATGTACATTTCTTAAAATTATATATTATAAAGTACTTATTTATTCATTTTGATGTCTGTCTCCCAGCTAGACTGAAACTCGTTATGGGCAGGGACAGCATCTGCTGATTCTGTTGTATTGTACTCTTCCAAGCACTTAGTACAGTGCTCTGCACATAGTAAGTGCTCGATAAATACGACTGATTGATAAAGAAGTAATTTATAATATGTAAAACTTAAAGATAGAAATATAAATATATTGGGGTCCTGGAGTGGGGAGGGGTTGCAGGTTGGAGTTGAAATCAGGAAGCAATCTTTTGGTTCAAAGACAACATTCTGGCAGTGAGATTGTATCCACATGTAATAGTAATAATAATGGCATTTGTTAAGTGCTTACTCTGTGCCAAGCTCTATACGGAGCAGTACCGTGAGTACATGATAATCAGGTCGGACACAGTTCCGGTCCCACAGGGGGCTCACAGGCTAGGTGGGAGAGAGAACAGATACCGAATCCTCATTTTACAGATGATGAAATCAAGACACAGAGAAGGTAAGTGACTTGCCCAAGTCTGTGCAGCAGATAAGTGGCAGAGTTGGGATTAGTACCAGATCCCCTGACTCTCAGACCTGTGCTCTTTCCATTAGACCACACTGCTTCTCACACACATTTCTACACACACACACACACACACACACACACACACACACACACACACACACACACATCATAGGCAGGCAAACCTGGGCATACACAATCAGACCCAACAGACACACAGAGATGGGTAAGCACACGCATAGACACAGCATAGATGTGTGTACACACACACACACACACACACACACACACTCTTTCTCTCTCACATATACACACACAGACACAGAAATAGCCAGGCAGGGAAACACAGATCTAAACATACACGAGGACATAGACACCCCTACGGATACACACCTAGACAAACACAGATATGCAGAAGGGAAACATGCATAGGTGGGCTGGCACTCAGTGTGACTCACACTTCCACCTCTACAGCCTCCTAAAATCCCATCTCCTCCCAAAAACCTTCCACAACTAAATCCCAAACCCCCAAGCCATGTCTACCCAACAGACACATCTAGCACTTGGGAATTTATTCAGTTATCTATTTCCATCCTCAGCACCTATGTATATGAGTATATTTGATCAAACCTCATTTGACACCATCTACTTGATTTGCTTTGTTGTCTGTCTCCCCCCTTCTAGACTATCAGCCCGTTGTTGGATAGGGATTGTCTCTATCTGTTGCCGAATTGTAGTTTCTGAGCATTTAATACAGTGCTCTGCACACAGTAAATGCTCAATAAATACGATTTAATTAATTAATTAATTGATTTGATTTGATTTGATTTGATTTATCCAAGCAATATGTATTGAGCACCTGCTGGTTGCAGAACTCTATCCAAAGCACCTGGAAATGTACAGTAGAGTATGGGACACAATACTTCAAGAACTTTACAATCTAGTGAGGGAGACAGGCACTGAAATACATTACATACAGAAGAAAGTAAGTGAGTGTAAAGATCTGTTCGTGAGTACTTCAGGGTGAAGGGAGAGAGCTGTGATGGCCCAAGTGCTGACGTGGCATGGAAGAAGTACTGAGTACTGAGGTATCTGGCAGTTAGTGGGATGGGGCGGATATCAGTTGGAGAGATGGGAAATTAATCAGGAAAGGCCACCTGGAGGAGTTCAGATTTCGGTAGGGCTTTGAAGATGGGAAGGGTTATAGTTTGCCCGAGAGGAAGGGAGAGGGAGCTCCGAGCCGGAGGAAGGGCCAGAGCAAGAAGTCGTTGATGGGAGAGATCACAGTAGGTCGGCTTAAGAGGAATGAGGCGTGAGAGCAGGGGTGTAGTGGGTGGAGGGAGAGGATAGGTAGTGGGGAGAGAGCTCACTGAATGCCTTAAAGACATTGGTTGGGAGTTTCTCCTTGAAGCGGAGAGGAATGGACAACCTTGGAGTCCTTTGAGGCGTCGGGGGGACTTGCACAGAAACATTGTTTTAGAAAAATGATTTGGGCAGCAGAGTGAAGCATGGACTGGAGAGGGGAGAGGCTGGAGGCAGGGAGGTCGGCAAGAAGGGAGGCTAGTGTAGTCAGCAAGCCGGGATATGGCAAGCCCCTGGATAGGCAGGAAGGCGAGAGGCAGGGGCGCATTCTGGAGCTGCTGGGAAGGTAGAACAGAGAGTACTCAGTGACGGCCTGAATACAAGGGTTATAATAATTGATGGTAACTTTGGCTTTTGCTAAGCACATACTATGCGTCGGGGACTGCACTAACCGCGGGGGTAGATACAAGCAGCTCGAGCTGGACCTAGTCCTTGTCTCACATGGGGCTCACAGTCTCAATCTCCATTGTACAGATGAGGTCACTGAGGCCCAGAGACGTGAAGTGACTTGCCCAGGGTCATCCAGCAGACAAATGGTGGAGCCAGAATTAGAACCCATAACCTTCTGAGTCCCAGTCCTGTGCTCTATCCACTATACCATGCTTCTTCTCCGTTTGAAAGAGAGGGGAAAATCAAGGATAATGGGGAGGGTGTGGGCTTGAGCTACACCAAGGAGAGCGGTGTTGTCAGACTCACAGGAAAGTCAGAGAACAGTGAGGATTTGGGAGGGAAGAAAATAATAATAATGTTTGTTAAGCACTTACTATGTGCCAGGCACTGTATTAAACACTGGAGTAGATACATAAGCAGCATGGCTCAGTGGAAAGAGCACGGGCTGGAGAGTCAGAGGTCATGGGTTCTAATCCCGGCTCCGCCACTTGTCAGCTGAGTGACTTTCGGCAAGTCACTTAAATTCCCCGGGCCTCAGCTACCTCATCTGCAAAATAGGGATTAAGACTGTGAGCCCCACGTGGGACAACCTGATTACCTTGTATCTACCCCAGAGCTTAGAACAGTGCTTGGCACCTAGTAAGCGCTTAACAAATGCTATCATATATATACATGATAATCAGGTCCCACATGGGGCTCAGAGTCTAAGTAGGAGGAAGAACTAGTATTGAATCCCCAGTTTGTAGATGAGGAAACTGAGGCACAGAGAAATTAAGTGACTCGCCCAAGGTCACAAAGCAGGTACATGGCAGTGCTGGAATGAAGAGTTCAGGATTAGGGCTGGGAAGGAAGGGTTAGGGGAAGGAGGAGGAGGAGAAATAGGGCTGGGGAGGAAGGAAATGTTGGGGAGGAGGAGGAGAAGGAGGCCTGGTGAGGAAGGAAGGATTGAGGGGAAAAAAGAAGAGGGTCTGTTAGGGATGAGAAGAAGGATTAGGGCTAGGGAGGAAGGAAGGGTTGGGGGGATGAGGAGGAGGATTAGGGCTGGGGAGGAGAAGAAGGGCTGAAGAGGAGGGAAGCATTGGGGGTGGAGCTCTAGCCTCAGTAGAGAAATGTGGCCTTGTGGACAGAGCATGGACATGAGAGTCAGAGGACCTGAGTTCTAATCCCCACCCTGCCACGTGTCTGCTGTGTGAACTTGGACAGGTCACTTCACTTCTCTGTGCCTCAGTTATGTCATCTGCAAAATGGGGATTAAGACTGTGAGCACTATGTGGGACATGGACTGTATCCAACCTGATTATCTTGTATCTGCCCCACGATTTTAGTAAGCCTTTGAAGCTGGGGAGGATGGTGGTCTACTGTATGTGAAGGGGGAAGGAGTTCCAGGCCAGAGGGAGGAGGTGAGCAAGGGAGTCAACGGAGAGATAGACGAGATGGAGGTACAGTGAGTAGGTTGGTATTGGAGTCAAGTATGCCAGCTGGGTTGCAGTAGGAAAGCAGTGAGGTAAGGTAGGGTAAGGGTGAGAGTCCAGGTTCTCTGACGCCCAGGCTCATGCTCTTTCCACTAGGCCATGCTGCTTCTCCCTGGGATCGGTACCCTCTTAAGCACTTGCTTTTCACCCCACCCTCAGCCCCACAGCACTTAAGTCATTTATTTTAACGTCTGTCTCCCCCTCTAGACTGAGCACTCGTCGTGAGCAGGGAGTGCATCCCTTTATTGCTATAGGGTATTCTCCCAAGTGCTTAGTAACTGCTTTGCACACAGTAAGCGCTCAATAAATATGAATGAATGAATGAATGTCTCCCCCTCTAGACTGTTAACTGCTTGTGGGCAGGGAAGGTCTAACCAACTCTGCTGTATTATACCTATCCAAGTCCTTAGTACGGTGTTCGGCACACAGTAAGCGCTCAATAAGTACTATTGATTGAATGGACTTTGCCCCAGAGACCACCTCCCCTTCTCCTCTTCCCTTTGCCCCTCCCACCCCCCCATGCCTGCACTCTAAAGGGGAAGGACTGGACTGGTGGGGTGGGGGGAAACTGGGCTATGGAGCAGAGGTCTGGGGGGCGAAGGGGGCGACTGAGACAGTGGGGGTTTGTGGTCCACAAACCACTAGCTTGCCCTGGGCCCCCATCCCTCTCAAGGCCTCCAACCCTCTCAAGGCAGTAATTGGCCCCAGAGACCGCCCCCCCCCCACCGGAAACCGGGCCTCCCTGCCTCGCAGTTCCCTGTTGGGGGGGGGGGGGCGACCCATTCATTCATTCATTCCATTCAGTCGTATTTATTGAGCGCTTACTGTGAGCACAGCACTGGACTAAGCACTTGGGAAGTACAAGTTAGCGACATATAGAGACGGTCCCTACCCAACAGCGGGCTCACAGTCTAGAAGGGGGAGACCGACAACAAAACATACTAACAAAATAAAATAAATAGAATAGTAAATATGTACAAGTAAAATAGAGTAGTAAATCTGTACAGACATATATACCGGTGCTGTGGGGAGGGAAAGGAGGTAGGGCCGGGGGGATGGGGACGGGGAGAAGAAGGAGGGGGCTCAGTCTGGGAAGGCCTCCTGGAAGAGGTGAGTTCTCAGTAGGGCTTTGAAGGGAGGAAGAGAGCTAGCTTGGCGGATGTGTAGAGGGAGGGCATTCCGGGCCAGGGGGAGGACGTGGGCCGGGGGTCGACGGCGGGACAGGCGAGAACGAGGCACAGTGAGGAGGTTAGCGGCAGAGGAGCGGAGGGTGCGGGCTGGGCTGGAGAAGGAAAGAAGGGAGGTGAGGTAGGAGGGGGCGAGGTGATGGACAGCCTTGAAACCTGGGCCATGGGGGCCCCCATCAGCCTCTCCCAGATCACGGCCCTCCCGCCCCAAGGGGACGGGTCCCACACAGACACAAGAGAAGGAGGAGACGGACACACAGGCTATGTTCAAGAAGATTTTTATTGGTCTTTTCTGGCAGCCACTACCGGCCTAGGTCTTCTCTGTGATCCTCCTCGGCCTGGTTACTGGGGGGAAGGGGAGAGGGAGCCGGAGGTGTGGGGTCTCAGGCGTGGCTGGAAGAGAACGAAAATCAGCCCCTGCCCCTGGTCCCGCCCCTGGTCCTACCCCTGTCCCTGCCCTCCCCTGCCACTGCCCCTGCCCTCCTCCGCCCTCACCCAGCTGCTGACCGGTCTTTTCCCTGCCCCTCCCCTGCTCCTGCCTCTGCCTTACCCCTCCCTCTGCCCTGCCCCTACCCTGCTCCAGCTTCTGCCCTGTCCCTACCTTGCACTTGGATTTGTTCCCGTTTATTCACCCTTCCCTCAGCTCCATAACACTTATGTCCATACCTGCCATTTATTTATTTTTTTTAATTTATATTAACGTCTGTCTCCCTCTCTATACCGTAAGCTCGTGGAGGGCAGGAATCTCTGTTACACTGAACTCTCCCCAGAGCTTAGTACGGTGCTCTGCACCCAGTAGGCACTCAATAGATAGGCTTGATTGATTGATTGCTCTTGCTTCAGCCCTGTCTCTTCCCTACCCCTATTCTGCTCTGCCCCTGTCCCGCTGTGCTGTCGTCTCTGCCCCGTGCCGTCCCTTCCCCGCTCCTGCCCTACCTCTACCCGGCTCCTGCTACTGCCCTATCCCTCCCCCGCCCCTGCCCCCCTTCTCACCAGGTTAAGAAGTCCTCCGCCCTCCAGCTGTCCATCACCTCCTGCATGTTGCCCGCTTTCTTGTCCCGGGTCTCCCGCAGGTCGTCGGTCTCGTCGCCGTCGAAGTTCCCGCACGGGCCGCACATGGCGCCGGCCAAGGCATCGGGGGCCGTCACGTCCAGCTCCCCGTTGGGCTGCAGGCGCACGCGGACCCCGGCCTCCTGCTGCACCACCAAGGACCCGTCCGGAGCGCGGCCGACCCACACGCCGGCCAACGCCCGGGCCGGGAGGGAAACGGACCGTCCGTTCACCTGGAGCCCCGGGAGGCCCGGGAGAGAGGGAGCCGTCAGTTCGGAATCCGAGGCCCGAAAGTCACCGCCCCCACCTCCGGTCCCCCCCCCCCCACACTTTCCCCACGCCCCCGCCTACCCAGACGCCGGACTGCTGGGTCACGGTGACCACCCCGTCGCGGAAGAAGATGCTGCCCACGGTCACGGCGGCGGGACTGTGCCGGAGCCCGACCACCACGCGGAACCAGGGCTCGTGGCCGCGCCGGCAGGGGACCGACAGCTCAAAGTTGCCCGAGCGGACGACGGGGCCCTGGGCCCCGTCGAAGGAGGTGAATTTGTTCCCGGCGGCGAGAGAGCAGAGCCCCCGTGAGGGCCGGCAGGTCCGGGAGCCGTCGTGCAGCTCGCAGACCTGGTCGGGCCCGCAGCCCGCCGCCGCACAGCGCAGCCCGGACCCGCGCGTGCAGTCGCAGCGCTCCGAGCAGTCGGAGGACAGGAGGCTCCCGTTCACCTGGACAACGGGACGGCAGAGGGCAAGGTGCCTGTCAGGGCCCGCCCCCCGAGGGGCAGGGCCCGCCCCCGGCCCCGGCCCCGGCCCCGGCCCCGGCCCGGTCCTCACCGGGAGGTAGCGCCCTCGGTGGAGGCAGCCGCAGTCCCGGACGGGGACGCAGGCGCCGTGGGACAGCAGGAATCCGTCCTCGCACTGGCAGCCCTCGAAGCAGCGCGGGGAGCAGAAGCCGGGGGTCCACAGGGCCGCGCACGAGCCCTCGCACGAGCGCATGCACGCGGAGTAGCGGCCGTTGGAGGGGCAGCTCAGGGCTGGAGGAGGAATCAATCAATCAATCAATCGTATTTACTGAGTGCTTACTGTGTGCAGAGCACTGGACTAAGCGCTTGGGAAGTACAGGTTGGCAACATAGAGAGACGGTCCCTACCCAACAGTGGCGTCACAGTCTAAAAGGGGGAGACAGAGAACAAAGACAAACATACTAACAAAATAAAATAAATAGAGTAAGAAATATGTACAAACATATATACATATATGCAGGTGCTGTGGGGAAGGGAAGGAGGTAAGATGAGGGGGATGGAGAGGGGGACGAGGGGGAGAGGAAGGAAGGGGCTCAGTCTGAGAAGGCCTCCTGGAGGAGGTGAGCTCTCAGTAGGGCCTTGAAGGGAGGAAGAGAGCTAGCTTGGCGGATGGGCAGAAGGAGGGCATTCCAGGACCGGGGGAAGGACGGGCGGGGAAAGGGACAGAGCGACCGAGAGTGAGCAGCCGGAGAACGGGGCCGAGATTCGGCCCGGACACTCACGGCACAAGTCGGGTCTCCTCCAGGGCTGGACGGACGCCCCGACGGTCTGGCACACCACCGTGTATGTCTGCAGGCTGCGGCACAGGGCGGCCGCAGAGCCGCGCGTCTGGCACAGGTCGTACACGCACTGGCGGAAGTACTCGGACGGATTGACCCGGCCGTGGCAGTCGCGGAAGGGGCCCTGCAGGTCCCGCAGCATCCCGCAGGCCGTGGGGACCTCGAAGGGCGCCGTCTCGGCCGCGCTGCAGACCCTGCAGCCCCCCTGCCCGCAGCCGTGCACGCACTGGGCGCCGGACCCGGGCGCCTTCCACGAGGCGCCGAAGTCCTGCACGCTGGTGGTGACCGCGCCCCCGGGCAGCCGAAAGTCGTCGCTCCAGTTGCCGTTGAAGTTGCCGCAGAGGCCGCAGAGCTGGCCCCAGTAGGTGCTGGGCACGAACAGCAGCGCCAGCGCGTCTCCGTCGTAGAGGAGGCGCAGCCCCATGCTCGTCTGCAGCAACACGTTCCGGCCCTCGGCCGTCAGCCGCAAGCCGGCTCCGTCCAAGGGCAGGGACACCGCTTCCCCGTCCACAGAGGCCTGCGGGGCGGGGGGAGGGGAGGGAGACGGGGAAGGACTGAAGGGAGCTCGTCCCGAACACGTTTCCCCCCCCACCAGGCGTCCCGGACCCGCTTTCCCCCCTCGACCCTCTAGACGGTAAGCTCCTTATGGGCGGGGAACGCATCCTCTCGTTTTGTTGCGTGGTAGCCTCAATCAATCAATCAATCGTATTTATTGAGCGCTTACTGTGTGCAGAGCACTGTCCTAAGCGCTTGGGAAGTACGAGCTGGCAACATATAGAGACGGTCCCTACCCAACAGTGGGCTCACAGTCTAGAAGGGGGAGACAGAGAACAAAACCAAACATATTAACCAAATCAAATAAATAGAATAGAGATGTACAAGTAAAGCGCGTGGCGCAGTGCTCTGCACGGAGGAAGCGCTCAATTACTTTGGATTGATCCAGGGACCCAGGGGTCCCGACCCCCAACCCAGCTTCCTCTCACCCCCACCCCCCTTCGAGTCCGGCGTCCCCCTCCCCAGCCATCCCCCGGCGGCCAGGCCTCCGGCCCCGCTCCCCGACCCCGGGGGTCCGGCCCCCTCACCTGCTGGCCCTTGCCCAGGACCACATAGTGGCCGGCGACCGTGACGAGCAGGCGGGCAGTGGCTCCAGCTGCGTCCTTCTCCAGGATGACGGAAAAGTCCTGTTGGCCTTGCGCCGTCGGGCACAGCTGGCTCAGGACGTAGGAGCAGGAGCCGTGGAAGTCGAAGACGCGGCCGTCGTAGGTGATGAAGTGGGCCCCGCCGGAGGCCACACAGCGGCCACAGCCCTTGGGGTGGCAGCCCGGGACGCCGGCCTCCACTCGGCACTCCTCGTGCGGCCCGCAGCCCGGACCCTCCTGGCAGCTGACCACGCCGTTCGGCAAGCACTCGCAGCGCTGCTCGCAGCCGGAGCCCGGGTAGAAGGCCTGGCCCAGGGGGTAGTAGCGGCCGAGGTGGACGCAGCCGCACTGGGCCAGGGGGACGCACACGGTGCCGCTCAGCACGAAGCCCGAATCACAGGCGCAGCCTTCCCGGCAGCTGGGCTGGCATCCGGCCGGCCCGGAGAGGTCCGCACAGGTGGCAGGGCACGAGTCGCTGCAGAGCTCGTAGTGGCTGTTGGGGGGGCAGCTGGCGGCTGCGGAGGCCGTTGGGCGCCGTCACAGGGAGGCCGGGAGCGGGCGCCCTGGTGGGGCACCCATACCCCCCCTGGAGTCCCTCGGACACCCTCCCGGTGGCCCACTCTGTCCCTGGCAGGGCCGGGCCGGGAGGGGCGGGGCAGGGAGGGGCAGCGCGGGGCACAGCAGAGCAGGGCAGGGCAGGGTAGCGCGGGGCACAGCGGGGTAGGGGGATCAGAGCCAGGGATCGCTCGGCAGCCAGGAGAGCAGCAGCAGCCGGCCCCAACCGTGTGGGGGACGCTGACCTGTCCTCCTGGAGGGCCCTCCCCACCCTGCACTGAGCTGCCCCTGCGAGCTAGAGGAGAGTCTTGAGAGGAGGGGCGTGGGAGGGGGGCTGGATGGTCGAGGGGGAGGCGGATGGACGGGATGAATACAGGGGGCGACGCTGCGAGGGACAGACCGGCAAGCGGAGGGACGGAGAGGGCGGGCAGGCGGATGGGGAGGACAGACAGGGGGAGGGAGGGGCCACTCACGGCAGAAGTCCGGCCGTCTCCACTCTTCCAGCTCGGCCCCCGCAGCTTGGCAGGCGGTCACGTAGGCGGCCACGGCCGAACACAGAGCACCGGGGTGGCCTTGGGCTTCGCAAGCGTCCAGGAGGCAGGAGGCGAAGAAGGGGCTGGGGTCCACCAGGCCGTGACAGGCGCGCAGGGGTCCGTCCGGCTGGGAGATGACCCCGCAGGCCTCGGGCCCGCGGTACTTGTCCTGCTCCTCCTTGCTGCAGACCGGACAGCCGCCGGGGCAGGAGGATGCGCACTCGGGGCCCCCGTCCACCTGCCAGCTGTTTCCGAAGTCGGAGGGGTCGAGGGTGGGCGTCCCGTTGGGCAGCGTCAGGTCGTCCGCGGGGTCCCCGTTGTAGTTGGAGCACAAGCCGCAGAGCGAGTCTGAGTAGGAGCTGGGCGCGGACACCCGGACCAGGCTGTCCCCGTCGAAGGTCACCTGCAGCCCGAAGGCTGTGGCCACGACCACGTCCTGCCCGCTGATGTAGGCCTGGAGCTGCCCGCCGAGCTGGAAGGGCAGGTCTACAAACACGCCATCCACCTACGGGGCCCGGAGAAGAGCGACGTTCAGGGCGGAGGAGCTGCCCCCGCCGCCTGCCCCTGCCCCACCCCCAGTCCCCTGCTCGACACGGGCCGCTGTCACCTCCGTGTCCCCCCATGGCCGGTGAGCCGTCCCCTGCCGCCTGGGTACCCCGGCCCCCGGGTCTCCCCCCCCCCCCCCCCCCCCGAGCCCCCAGTCCTCTCCGTGCTCAAGCTCACGTCCTCCGGCCTCCCTGTCCTTCTACCCTCCAGCGCGTCAAACAGTGCTCTGCACATAGTAAGCGCTCAACAAATGCCATTATTATTATTATTACCCTCCACGTCCCTCTGCCCCAAGTGCCCCCCTTACCTCCCCGCACTCACCCCGCCGTCCTGCCGGCCCCCGTGTCCCCCTCCTCTCCGCAGACAGAGAGAGCGAACCCTAACCCTAACCCCCCCACCGTCCTCCTGTCCCCCGCGCCCCCCTCCTCCGGGCGGAACCCGCTCCGCTCCTCGCGGACGGACCTGCATCCTGCGCGGAAACTCCTGGCTGAGCGCGAAGCTGCGGTTGTAGACGTGGAGCGTGGCGGTGCGGGTGTAAGTGACGGCCCGGCTGGCGCGGTGCCTGTTGGCCACCACCACCCGGAAGGGCTCCAGGCCCGGGCGGGGGCGGCACAGGCCGCTCAGCAGGTAGTCGCAGCCGCCCTGGAAGTCGTAGCGGCGGCCGTCGAAGGTCACGTAGTGCGGGTCTCCGTAAGCCTGGCAGACGGCGAGGGCGGCCGGGTGGCAGCCCAGGCCCCCGTCCTGCACGGAGCAGACCTCGCCGGGCCCGCAGGAGGCGGCGCCGCACAGCAGCTCGGCGCGCTCCGGGTCGCAGCGGCAGCGGGTCCGGCACGACGCGTCGGCCCAGAACTCGGCGCCCGGCGGGTAGTAGGTGCCGTTGGCCGAGCAGCCGCAGCTGCCCAGGGGCAGGCAGGCCGCCCCGCTCAGCACGTGCCCCGCGTCGCACTGGCAGCCCTCGGCGCAGGGCTCCGGGCAAGGGGACGGCGGGGTCCGGTCGGAGCAGCTGGAGGGGCACGAGGAGCCGCACAGCTCGTAGTGGCTGTTCTCCGGACAGGGCAGAGCTGCGGGGACCAGGCCGGGACGGGGACGGGGTCAGCGAGACCCCAGGGTGCCCGGAGCGGTGGCGGAGGGGCGAGAGGCGGGCGAGGGGAGGGCCAGAGGAGGGAGGAGGGCGAGGGGCGGGCACCGGGGGAGGAGGGAGTGGGGCGGGCACCGGGGGAGGAGGGCCGGGGGTGGGAGAGGCCACTCGGGAGGAGGTGGGGTGTGTGGGGGGGGGGGTGGGTGGCGCGGGGGGAGGCAGGGGCACCCGTTCCTCCCCGGGCCCGGCCCCACCCCGCTCACCACAGCCGGCGCCAGGCCGCCAGTCGCCGAGGGAGACGCCTTTCTGCTGGCAAGCGGCCGCGTAGGCCGCCAGCGCCTGGCACAAGATGTCCTGAGCGCCGCCGCCCAGGCACACGTCGTAGATGCAGCCGTCGAAGAAGCTGTCGGGGCTCACGACGCCGTGGCAGGCCGCGAAGGGGCCGTCGGGGCTGGCCGTCAGGACCCCGCAGTATCTGGGGTCCTCGTACTTCTGCTTCTCGTCGTCCGAGCAGGTGGGGCAGTGCCCCTGGCACTCGTCCCAGCAGAAGGGGTCTCGGTCGGGCACTCGCCAGCTCCCGCCCCAGCTGGGGATGGAGGTGGCCAGCGTCCCGTTGGGGTAAGCCATGTCGTTGACCTGGTCCCCGTCGAAGTTGCCGCACAGCCCGCACACGGCGTCGTGGTAGCTGCTGGGCAGGGTCACCTCCACTTTCCAGTTCCAGTCGTAGGTCACGCTCAGCCCGAAGGCCGTGTTCAGCACAGCCTTGCCTGGGCCCTGCTTCACGGTCAGCTGGCCTCCAGCCAGGGTCACCGGCAGGGTGGTCCGCACCCCGTTCACCTGGGGCGGGGGGAGAGGTGTCGGGCGGCGGCCGGGGAACGGGCCTGGCGGCCCAACCTCCGCTCACACTCGGCCGCCCTCGCCCCCGCCGACCCGCGCTCCCCTCCCCCTCCCCCTCCCCCGACCCCCGCGGCCCCCCGCGGCGCCCCCCGACGCCGCCCCGCCCTCCCTTCCCTCCGCTTCCCTCCACGGACCCGCGCTGCGCCCAATTCCCCCTTGTGCACGGAGACGTTGAGGCCGTAGACGGAAACGGTGACGGAGCGGACGTAGGACACCGAGGGGTGTCCCCGGTTCTCGTTCTTCGTGGTGACGGCGAAAGCCGGGAGCCCCGCGGCCCCGGGCCCGCACGGGGCGGCCAGCAGGTAGCTGCAGGTGCCTTGGAAGTCGAAGGCGCGGCCGTCGAAGGAGTGGTAGTGCGGGTCGCCCCACAGCCAGCAGGTGGCGCTGTAGTCCGGGACGCACACCCCGCCCTGGCAGGTCTCCTTGTCCCGGCAGGTCACGTCCCGGCAGGGGTCTGGGGGAAGGCGGGCGAGCGGGGCGTGTGTGCGTGTGTGTGTGTGTGTGTGTGTGTGTGTGTGTGTGTGTGTGAGAGAGAGAGAGAGAGAGAGAGAGAGAGTGTGCGTGGGGGGGGGGAGGGAGAGCGGGGAAAGGGGAGGAGACGGGGAGGGAGGATGGAGACAGGGAGAGGAGAGGGTGGGGAAAAGGGAGCAATGGGAAGGAATGGAGAGAGATGACAACGTTGGGGGTGGGGGGGTGAAAAACCCATGTATGTCAAGATTAAGCCAGGCACTCCGGCCCCAGCCCCTCCCCGCTTCCCCCTCACCCCCCCCCCCCACCTTCTCCACAGGTCCCAGACCCGCCCCCAACCCCCAGTGCCACACCTCGGGAGGTGCAAGTTAAGGTGCCATTGATGGCCTGGCAGACGTGGTCACTGGGGCAGCTGTGAGGGCGGCAGGCGAGGCCCTGACCCGGGTGACAGGTGCACATATCCTGGCAGTTGTTCACCAGGACGTCCTCGTTGGGCTGTGGGGACGGGAGCCGGGCCGCGGAAGGGGTGAGCACAGGTTTGGGGAGAAATCAAGCTCAGCCCAGTAGCGATAATGACCCGACCCCCCCACCCACCCACCCAACCCGCTTACATTCCTTCACAGAAGAGTCTTCCCCAGGGCCACCCCGCGGGGGAGTCTCCCCGAGTCTCCCTCCAAAACTCATCTCCCCCACCCCTACCCCTGCTGGAGTCTCCTCTCGTCCCTCTCCACAGAGTAGTCTCCCCCAGTCCCCCAACAGAGGAGGCGCCTCAAGTCCCCCTCCAGAGAGGAGTCTCCCCCAGTGACCCACCCTACCAGAGGAGTCTCTCCCAGTGCCCTCCCAGCAGAGGACTCTCCCCAGGTCTCCCCCCCTCCCCAAGAGAGGAGTCTCCCCCACAGAGGAGTCCCCCTCGGGTCCCACCTCTGAATAGGAAGCAGTGTGGCCTGGTAGAAAGAGCACGGGCCTGGAAGCTAGACGACTCGGGTTCTTGTCCCGACTCTGCCACTTGCCTGCTTGTGTGATCTTGGGCAAGTCATTTGCCTTCTCTGCGCCTCAGTTTCCTCAACCGTAAAATGGGGATTTAATAGCTGTTCTCCCTCCTCCTTCGACTATGAGCCCCACGTGGGACAACCCGATTAACTCGTTCCTACTCCAGCGCCTGGCCCGTGGTAAGTGGTTAGCAAATACCGCAGTAAATAAATAAGGGTCTCCCGGGGCCCC
The DNA here is from genome assembly GCF_015852505.1 of Tachyglossus aculeatus. Taxonomy (NCBI): domain Eukaryota; kingdom Metazoa; phylum Chordata; class Mammalia; order Monotremata; family Tachyglossidae; genus Tachyglossus; species Tachyglossus aculeatus. The sequence goes on from NC_052091.1 coordinate 72,036, forward strand.
ACCTCGTAGTATCTCCCGTCCTCGAAGCATCCGCAATCCTGCAGCGGGATGCAGGTGGCCCCGGCCGCCAGGAAGCCGGGGTCACATTGGCAGCCTTCGGAGCAGAAGTCGGGGCAGTTCGGGGGCTGGTCCAGGGCGGCGCAGGTAGTGGAGCAGGAATCGGCGCAGAGCTCGTAGTGGCTGTTGGCGGGGCAGCGCATGGCTGCGGGAGGCGGAGGGCGGGAGGGCGGGCTCAGAGACGGACCGGAGCGGGAGCGCCCCTGCTCCCCTCCCGGCCCCCTTCTGCATCCCCAAGCTCCCAGCCCTCCACCCACCGGCTTCCCCTCCTCCCACCCCGCCACCCAGCTTTCCCTCCCCCAGCCGCCCGGGCGACTCACGGCAGAACTTGTCATTGCGCCACGGGCCGACGGTTACGCCGGCGGCCTGGCAGGCGGACACGTAGGCGTGGACGCTGTCGCACAAGATGCTCTCGTTCCCGCCGCCCAGGCATAGGTCAAACACGCAGTCCTTAAAGTAGCCTTCGGGGTTGACCACCGCGTGGCAGGGCGCCAGGGGACCTTGCTGGTTGGTCAGCAGCCCGCAGTAGCGGTTCTGCTTGTAGGTGTCCTCCAGGGCAGGAGGGCAGGTCTCCGGCGGGCAGGGGCTGCCCCCCGGGCAGGTTGAGGTGCAAGAGGACCCGGCCACCGGCACCTCCCAGGAGGCCCCGAAGGTCGTGGGGTCGCTGACCGTCTGGCCGTCAGGCAGCCGGAAGTCGTCGGCCGCCACCCCGTTGTAGTCGCCGCAGAGGCCGCAGACCTGCCCGTGGTAGTTCCCGGGGACCTCGACCCGGACGTAGTAGACGAGGTCGTAGGTCACACGTAGTCCAAAGTCCGTCTTGATGACCACGTCGGCGCCTTGCTGAGCCGCCTGGACTCTCCCGCCAGCCACCGACACGGGGAGTTTCAGGGAGACGCCGTCCACCTGGGGGTAGTGCGGGGTCAGAGGGGACCCCTCTCTCCGGCCCCGGCTCTTGAAACTCCTCCCTTCCCCCACCTCCCCAGCGCCCCCCCGGGCCACGTGGTTCCCCGATCCCCTGGATTCCCAGACCCCGATGGTCGAGGCCTCAGGCCCTCCCACTCTGCCTGGCCCCACCGGCCCCTGGACCACAGCGGCGACCCCCTCGGCCTCCTTGGGCCCCCACCCCGTTCCCCCGCCTCTCCGCTCCAAGATTCCCAGGTCTTCCGGGCCCCTGGGCCCCCGGTCCTAGCCCCGGCACTCGCTTCCTCTGCCCCCTCCTGGTCCTGTTCCCCTCCCCCCCCTTCCCCCCGTCTCGCTCCCTCTACCCCCTCCTGGTTCTGCCCACCGCCCCCCCCCCCCGTCCACTGGAGTCCCCTGGCCCCCGCTCCCTCTGCCGCCCCCCCCCGGTCCCGCCCCCCCCCACCTCGTCCCCCCTCATCCCCTGGTCCCCGCTCCTCCCGGGCCTCACCTTGACCACTCCTCCCTGGTTCTGCTCCAGGACGAGCCGGACTCCGGCTGTCTGCAGGGCCACCAGCCGCGTAACGCTGACCTTCCCGTTGCCCCACTTGACGTTCTGCACGAAGACGGCGAATGACTGCAGGCCGGGCCGCTCGCCGCAGCTGCGGGCCAGCACGTAGGTGCAATCCCCCATGAAATCGAAGCGCCGCCCGTCGAAGCTGGTGTAGTGAGGGTCGCCCGAGGCCGAGCAAGTGGCCGAGCCCACCACGACGCAGCCCCAGGCCCCGCCGGAGAGGCCGCACTTCTCGTGGGGGCCGCAGGAGGCCGGGGAGCAGGTCAGCTGTCCCCCGGCGGCGCAGGAGCACCGCTGGGCACAGTCCGGGCCGGTCACCAGCGAGGTGCCGGGCGGGTAGTAGGAGCCCTGCAGCGAGCAGCCGCACTGGGCCGGCCGCACGCACGTCTCGCCGCTCAGCAGGTAGCCGTCGTCGCAGGCGCAGCCTTCCTGGCACTGGGAGCCGCAGCCCCCGGGCACCAGCTGGGTGCCGCAGCTGGTCGGGCAGCCGCGGGCACATAGCTCGTAGTGGCTGTTGGCGGGGCAGGACAGAGCTGCGGGGGACGGGGGGGGCGGGGAAGCGGGAGGCAGAGTCAAGCTCCGCCCCACCAGACAGTGCTCCCTCCCCATCCCCCACCGGTGCTCCCTCCCCATCCCCCACCAGTGCTCCCTCCCCATCCCCCACCAGCACCTCGACTGCAGCGGCCCCCGCATCCCGCGCCCCGGCCCCACGCCCCTCCCTCGCCGGCCTCTTTCCCTCCGGGCCCGAGTGCCTCCCGCCGCTCGGCCCCCGCCCCCGGCCCGGCTCCCCGCAAGCCTGCCCTACTCACGGCAGAAGGTGTCAGAGCGCCAAGCTGTGACGGTGGCCCCGGCGGCGTGGCAGGCGGCCACGTAGGCGGCCACGGCTTCGCAGACCACCCCCGGCCGGCCGGGCAGCAGGCAGGTATCATAGACGCAGTCCTGGAAGACACCCTGCGGGTCCACTTTGCCGTGGCAGCCGCGGAACGGCCCATTCGCGTTCACCAGGACGCCGCACTGCTTCCCGCTCTGCTGCTGCTGACCCATCAGGGTGCTCAGGTCCGGGCACGGGCCAGGGGTCGTCTCGCTGCAGCCCACCACCGTCTCCTCCCGCCAGCTCTTCCCGAAGGCCGTGGGGTTGGGGGCGGGCGCCCCCCCCGCGCAGGGTCAGGTCGTCTTGCGGGTCGCCGTTGTAGTTCCCGCACAGCCCGCACAGGGCCCCCTCGTAGCTGCTGGGAGCGCGGACGGTGACCCGCGCGTTCCAGTTGTACGTGACCGTCAGTCCGAAGTCGGTCCGGATCACGGCATCCTCGCCCTGGCGGAAAATGTCCACGCGGCCGTCCGCCGTCTGGTGGGGTGGGTACTGCAGGAGGCCGTCCACCTGGACGGGGAGGGGCGGGGGGGGACGGTCAGGGAAGGGGGCGGAGCTGAGTCCCCAGCCTGAACCTAACGAGGTCCGCGGCGCCCGCATCCCCGCAGACCCTCGCATTTACTCGTGGCTCCGCCCCTCCTGCCCAGGAACCCCCAGGAACCGCCCAGGCTCGGGGTCCCCCGAGATCGGGTCCGCCCAGGCTCGGGGTCCCCCGAGACCGGGTCCGCCCAGGCTCGGGGGTCCCCCGGGATCGGGTCCGCCCAGGCTCGGGGTCCCCCGGGATCGGGTCCGCCCAGGCTCGGGGTCCCCCGGGATCGGGTCCGCCCAGGCTCGGGGATCCCCCGGGACCGGGTCCGCCCAGACTCGGGGGTCCCCCGGGATCGGGTCCGCCAGGCTCGGGGGTCCCCCGGGACCGGGTCCTCCCCGGGGTACCCTGGGACTTTTGTCCATCCAGGCCTGGAGTCCTCCGGGACCCATCGATCCAAGGGGGTCTCCGGCTCCCCCGGGGCGGATCGGTCCAGGCTCGGGGTCCTCCGGGACCGGGTCCGCCCAGGCTCGGGGTCCCTCGGACCGGATCCGCCGTGGCCCGACTCACCAGGACCCTGCCGGGATGTTCCCTGCGGACGGCGATCTCGTGGCCGTAGACCTTGACCCGCACGGCCCGGGTGTAGGACACCGTCTGGCTCCCGCGATGCTCGTTCTCCACGAGCACCTGGAAGTCCCGCAGGCCGGGGCTGGACTGGCACAGGCCGGCGAACAGATACACGCAGGTGCCCATGAAGTCGAACTTGCGGCCGTCGAAGCTGACGTAGTGCGGGTCCCCGGAGGCCGAGCAGGAGCCGAATCGGATGGGGTAGCAGCCGCGGAGCCCGTTCTGCACGGTGCAGCGCTCCCCTTGCAGGCAGCCCTGGGCCTGGCACGACACCTGGCCCGTCTTCCCGTCGCACTGGCAGCGTTGCTGGCACCGGTCGTCGCCCCAGAACTGTTCGCCGGGGGCCAGCGGGCGGCCCTGGTGCACGCAGCCGCAGTCGGAGCGGGCCACGCACCGGCCGCCGCTCAGTACGAACCCCGCCAGGCACCGGCACGTCTCTACGCAGGGCAGCGAGCAGTTGGCGGCCGGCGCCGTCTGGTCGCTGCACGTGGCGGGGCAGGCGCTGCCGCACGCCTCGTAACGGCTGTTGGCCGGGCAGGAGAGCGCTGGGAGAGGGGAGAGGGGAGCGGGGGCGGAACGGGCGGCCATCAGGGGCCCAAAGGCGCCAAAGGGGCCCCGCCTCCGCTCAGTCCCCCCGTTCCCCGCACTCTCCTCCCACCCCCCCGCACTCCCGGCCCTCGCACTCGCACTCTCAGACCCGGCACTCCCGGGACCCTCCCGGTGCCCCCACGCCCCCGGCCCTTTGGACTTCCCTAGGGGTTAGTACAGTGCTCTGCACGCGCTCTGCACACTGTAAGCGCTCAATAAATACGATTGAATGAATGAATGGATGAATGAACGAACGAATGGACTCCCGACCCTGGCATCCCTAGCCCCTGCACTGCCGGACCTGGCACTCCTGGCCCCACCTTCCCGGGGGCCCTTCGCCTCCTCCCCGGTCCCCGCACTCCCGGCCCTGTCCCCCCTCTCCCCCCGCCCCACCGCCAGAGCCATCTCTAGAGCCCCTCGCCTCCTCCCGCACGGCCCGCATTCCGGATCCCAGCACTCACGACACCCCGCCGGGGTCCTCCAGTCGCTGACGGGGGCTCCGGCGTCGCGGCAGGCCTCCGCGTAGGCCGCCAGGCTCTGGCACAGCACGGGCCTGTCCCCCTCGCTCACGCACAAGTCGTAGACGCAGTTGTCCAGGAAGCGGTCGGGGGCCAGGACGGCGTGGCACTGGCCGAAGGGCCCGTCGGGCAGCTTGAGCAGGCCGCAGAGCCGGGGGCCGCTGTAGTGCTGGACCTGGCCGGCCGAGCAGGTCGGGGCCCCGCCGGGGCACTCGTCCCAACAGAAACGGTCCCCGTCGGCTAACTTCCAGCTGCGCCCGAACTCCACCGGGTTGGCGGCCGGCGCGCCGTCGGGAGTGGCCATGTCGTCGCTCGAGTTCCCGTTGTAGTTCCCGCACAGGCCGCACACCTGGGCCCAGAAGCTGCTGGGCAGCGTGATGCTCAGCCGGTGATCCCAGTCGAAAGTGACCCGCAGGCCGAAGTCGGCCTCCACCACGCCGCGGGTCCCGCTCTGAAACACGCGCAGGCGTCCGTCGTGCAGCGAAACGGGCAGCAGCGAGCGCTGGTTGTTGATCTGCGGGGCGAAGGAGATGCGGGCGCGAGGTGGCGGGGCGGGTGGGGGGGCACGAGAGCGCGCTACGGTTAGGAGAGGCGGGCAGGGAGAGGGGGACGGGTGGGGGCTGCCGTTGGGGTTGGGAGTTGGGGGGGAAGGGTGGGGGCTGCCGTTGGGATTGGGAGTTGGGGGGGAAGGGTGGGGGCTGCCGTTGGGGTTGGGAGTTGGGGGATTGGGGTTAGGGCTAGAACTAAGACCTAGGGGCTACGTTTAGGGGTTAGGGGTTAGGACTGGGGTTAGGGTTTAGGGGTTAAGTGCTAAGAGTCGAAATTAAGGTTAGATTTGGGCGGGGTTAGGGTTTAGGAATAGGGTTAGTTACCCCCTCTTCAAAGCCTTATTGAGGACACATCTCCTCCAAGAGGCCTTCCCTGACTAAGCTCCCCTTACCTCTTCTCCCACTCCCTTCGGCGTCGCCCTGGCTGGCTCCCTTTGTTCGTGCCCCTTCCCAGTCCCACAGCACTTATGTACGTATTGGAAATTTATTTATTTGTATTAATGTATGTCTCCTCGCCTCTAAACTGTAAGCTTGTTATGGCCGGGGAATGTATCTGTTAATTGTTGCATTGTACTCTCCCAAGTGCTTAGTACAGTGCTCTGCACACAGTATGTGCTCAATAAATACGATTGAGTGAATAAATGAATCAATTTAGGGGTTAGGCGTTAGACATTGAGGTTAGGGTTAAGGTTTCGGGTTCAGGTGTTAAGCGTTGAAGTTAGGGTTAGGTTCGGGCGGGGTCAGCAGTGGCCACGAAAATTTTGCAGGTGAAAGAAGTTGGGTTAGCGGCCCGAGGCTGGGGCCCTCTTCCTTCCTCCCTCTCCCTTCTTCCTCCCTCCTCTTTCCTTTCCTCTCTCCTTTCTCCCTCTTCCCTCTACTTTCTCCATCGTCCCTTCTCCCTCTTCCCTCTTTCTCCATACTTCCTCCCTTCTCCCTTCTCTCACTCTCTCTCCCTTCTCACTCTCTCTCCCTCCTCTCTCCGTTCTCTCTCTCTCTCTCTCTCTCTCTCTCTCTCTCTCTCCCCCTCTCTCTCTCTCTCTTTCTCTCTCTCTCTCTCTCCCCCCCCCCCTCCCGCTCCCCGCCCCCGACCAAGAGAGGTAGGGCGCGGCTATCTCCAGCCCAACCAGGGGGTCTCCTCGTCCACTTCCCCGACTTTCCCCGGGGAGAAACTGCGGCGGGAGGCAGGGGCAGGGGGCAGGGGGCGGGGGGAGGGCTGTCCAGAATTGGGGCGGACAGGTCCGGAAGCCCGCACGGTCCCGCACTCACGCGGGCGAAGCCGTACTCCCCGCGGGCCAAGGAGACGCTCTGGCTGTAGGCGCGGACGGTGACGAGGTTCACGTAGGACACGCGCTTGTCCCCGCGGTGGTCGTTCTTGGCCTCCACGCTGAAGGCCGGGAGAGACTCGTCATCCCCGCACATCTCGGCCAGGGTGTAGGTGCAGGTCCCCATGAAGTCGAATGCCAAGCCGTCAAAGGTCGAGTAGTGCGGGTCGCCCTCCGCCCGACACGTGGCGCTGGAATCAGCCACGCACGAGGGTTTACCGCTCACCAGCTCGCAGTGCTCTTGCGGCCGACACTGGGGGTTGCACCGGACCTCGGAGGTCACTGCGGAGAGTTCAAAGGTCAGCACTTAGAGGGAGGGGAGCCGCCGTTTAAGCGCGAACACTGGGTTGGGGAGAAGCTGAAGAAGAGGAGGAGGAGGAGGAGGAGTTGGGTGGGAGGGCGAGGGGGAGGCCGGGATCTAGCGGGTCCGAGCCGTACCCACTCGGGGGAGAAGCTGGTGGGGGCGCGGGGAGAGGGGCGGGGAAGCGAGTGTGGCAGGCGATCCCGTGGGTCCGAACTCTCCCTGAGCAGGGGAGAAGCTGAGGGGGGGGGGGGGCGGGGAGAGGGGAGCTTGGGGCAGGGAGAAGGACCACAGAGGGTCCGAACCCTCCCTGTCCACAGCCTCCTCTCTCCCTCTCCCCCTCCGTCCGTCCTTCCGCCCGCCCGTCCGTCCGTCCAGTCCTCGCTCACCCTCGCCACAAGCAGCTCCCGTCCCGAATCCCATCGCCTGGGCCAGGCCGATGGTGAGCAGGCCGAAGGTTCCCTGCGCGATCCGCAGAGCGTGGTTCCGGCCGGCTGTCCCGAGCTCGACTTCGGCGTAGGAGTAGTCGCTCCCGAGCACGGTGGTCCACGGGCTCCTGGGTCCCAGGGTCTCCCCGTCCAAGGTGACGCCGGCCACGTCGGCCGAGGGGGCCACCAGCACGGCCAGGTTCTGGACGCCGGGCAGGCCGGCCGCCACGTAAGCCGAGCAGTAGCTGGTCACCGGCGGGACCAGGGCAAGGTAGGGGTCGTAGGTGAGCGTTCCCTTGGCGCCGCCGGCCCCGAAGAGCAGCACCTGGATGCCGGCGCTGGCCCGCAGCAGCAGCGGCCGCGCGAGCCGCACCTCGAAGGCCACCACCTGGCCGGCCTGCAGGACCTGCGAGCCCGCAGAGCCGCCGTGCACGAACCGCAGCTCGGTGGTCGGCGCCGCCGCCACCACGTAGGCCAGGTCGTAGCGGGCCTGGAAGGAGGCGGGCGGCACCACGAACGTGGTGCCCCAGGAGGCCGTGGGCAGCAGCTGCTCCGTCACGTGGTTGCAGCTCGTGTGCTTCTGCACGCACGTGTTGCCGGACAGGACGGCCACGGGGTGGTTCGCCGTCACGCGGGAGCCCGACAGGTCGGCCGTGCTCTGCACCTGGGCCACGCCGTAGGGGCCCAGAGCCACGGCCAGGCGGCTGCCCGCCGGCTGGAAGGTGCCCCGGAACGTGGCCGACCCCGTCAGCTGCACGGCCACCGAGGCGCCCGCGGGCCCGGCCACCACGGCGAACTGGCGGAAGTGCTTGGCCGAGCTCCCGGGCGGCGTCAGCACCAAGTACTCCGTGCCCAGCGCCGCCAGCGGGAACACCTGCGTGGCCTCGGCCGTGTTGGGCTTGGCGTTGACCGCCAGCACCGCCACGTCCTGGCTGGCCCGGATGACCACCGCCCGCTCGGACACGTCGCTGCCGGTCACCTCGGCCGAGGCCGGGATGACGAGCGTCTCCGTCTGGCCCGGGGCCACGGTCACCCGGAACTCGTCGCCGGACGCGTGGCTGGACACCGAGACGTCGGCCGCCGCCTCCAGGCTAGTGATGCGCAGGCTCAGGTTGGCCGCCGAATAGCCCAACTGGTAGTTCTGCATGAACGCCGTCACGAACTCACGCCCCACGGCGCCCGCGGCGTCCCCGGGGCCCCGGGCTCCCGCCAGCGCCTCCACCGCGGCCGCCAGCCCTGCCGGCAGCGAGACACGTCCGTCACCCCGAGGACCGGGGGCGGGGAGGCCCCAACCGGCGGCCCGGAGGGGAGGCCCGGAGAGGGAGGCGGGCGCGGTGGGGGGCCGGGGGGGGAGAAAGGAAGGAAGGAGGAGAGGAGGGAGGGGGCGGGGAGGCAGGGGAACCGAAGGGAAGGGAGGAAGAGGGGCTGGGGGAGTGAAGGGAAGGGAGAAAGGGAGGTGGGGATGGGAGAAAGGGAGGTGGGGATGGGGGAAAGGGAGGGAGACGGGCTGGGGGAAGAGAAGGAGGGAAGGGAAGGAGGTGAAAAGGAGGGAGGCCGGAGGGAGGGAGGGGGGGAGAGGGATGGAAGAGAGAGGGAGCGGGATGGAGGCGGGGTCGTAGGAGGGAGGGTCGGAAGGAGACGGGGATGAGAGGGAGGGAGGAAGGCAGGGTGGGAGGGAGGTGGGAGAGGGACATGAATGGGAGGGAGGGAGGCAGGATGGGAGGGAGGTGGGAAAGGAACGTGGGTGGGAGGAGGGAGGTGGGAGTGGGAGGAAGGGAGATGGGGAGAGAAGGAAGGAGGGAGGGAGACGACGAGGGCGGGATGGAGGGAGGAGAGAGTGGAGGAAGGCTGGCCGTGAAAAGAGGAGGGGAACGAGAAGCGGAGGAGATGGGAGGAGGGAATGAAGCGGGAGGGGCGGCTGAAGGACGGAGTGACGGAGGGAGGGGCCGGGGGGTAATGGAGAGAGAGGCGGTGGGGTAAGAGAGAAGAGCTGAGTGGGGAGCGGCGAGAGACCGGGGGGCGGGTTGGAGAAAGACAGGGCAAGAGGCAAGGACGGGGAAGGATGGGGCTGCAAAGAACCGAAGGGAGGTGGGAGGTGGGCGGTGGGCGAGGGCCGAGGCGAGAAGCATAATAATGACGGTATTTATTAGTCGCTTACTTTGTGCCAGGCACTGTGCTAAGCGCTGGGGCGGTTACGATTAAATCGAGGTGAATACGGTCCCTGTCCCCTGTGGGGCTCACAGTCTCAATCCCTACTTTATAGATGAGGTAACTGAGGCACAGAGAAGTGAAGTGTGTTGCCCACAGTCACACAGCAGACAAGTGGCGGAGTCGGGATTAGAACCTACGACCTATTGCCTCCCAGGCGCTCCCAGCACTACACCGTGCTGCTTCTCTCCAGGGAAGGAGAGCGCGCGCAAGCGCCACTGTGTGTGTGTGTGTGTGTGTGTGAGAGAGAGAGAGAGAGAGAGAGAGAGAGAGAGAGAGAGAGAGAGAGAGAGCGACGGGGAGAGGGAGATTGAGGGCAGGGAGGGAGGGATGGGTTGGGGTTAGGGTTCGAGTGAGAGAGAAGTGTTAAGGTTAGGAAGAGACGAGAAGGTAGGAATAGGGAGAGGGGATAAGGTAGGGTTAGGGAAAGGGGGAGGGCTAGGGTTAGGGATGGGGGGAAGGGTTAGGACTAGGGTTAGGGAGAAAGTGAGGCAAGAGCGGACTGGCGGGGCTGAAGAAAGGGAGGGAGAAGATTGGATTTTGGTGCGCGGTGAGAGGGAGGGGAGGAGAGGAGAGGAGGGAGGAAGGGAGTGGGGTGGGAGATAGGGAGTGAGGTGGAAGGTTGCCGGCCAGCTGAGGCGGGGTGGGCAGGGAGTGGGGCCTGGAGAGGAGGGGAGGGGAGACCGACTATTCTAGACTGTGAGCCCATTGTAGGTTAGGGGCCGTCTCTCTATATGCTGCCGACGTACTTCCCAAGCGCTTAGTACAGTGCTCTGCACACAGTAAGCGCTCAATAAATACGATTGAATGAATGAATGAATGAATGAATGGCACAGCTTCTGGAACGGAGGAGGCGCTGTCCATTCTGAAATCTGACTGTCCGTCTGTCTTGGCGGGTCTGGGGTCTGCCTGCCAGGGGTCTGACTGTCCAGCTGTCCTGGGGTCTGTCCATCCACCAATCCATCTGTCCTGAGGTGGGGGGGGGTCTACCTGAGCCCGGAGTCTGGGATCCGCTTGTCCAGGGGTCTCTCCCCGTACCCAGAATCTTGGATTCGTCTGTTTGGCAGTTTGTCCGTCCGTCCGGAGATCCGTCTGCCCTGGGGTTTGTCCGACCGTTTGTTCTGGGGTCTGTCCAAGCCCAGGGTCTCGAGTCCTTCTGTCTTGGGGCTTGTGGATCTATCCCGAGTCCCCACTGGTGGCTACTTACCGAAAAGGACGGCAGCCCCGGCCCACAGCGACCACCTGGTCCCCGGCGCGACCATCTCTGTACGGGACACAGGACGGGACAGAGCGTTAGTCCCCGAGGGTCCCCATCCCCCTGCGTCTCTGGCCCCTGTCGCCGTGGGCGCCCCAGCCCCTCCGCTGCCCCCCAGCCCAGGTCTACTGCACAGCTCCTATCTTCTGTCTCTGAGGGGACGGGGACGGGGGTCCGGAGGGCTTGGGAGGGGGCCAGGGAGAGCGGGAGCCAGGGCCGGGGGGGACTCGGCGGAGGGGGAGGAGGGAAGGCGTCGGTACAGGATGCCGGAGTGTCGAGAGGGGCGGAGGGCGGATTTGAGCAGAGAATGGCGAAGGCGTCGAGGGGCGAGTCGTACCTGCAGGCGGCCGGGTTTATCCCGCAGCGGAGCGCGACAGGTGTTTTATAGAGCAGAGCCCCAGGGCGTCACACCTTGGATACCTGCCACCCCCTGGACACCTGCCACTCCCTGGACACCTGCCAGGGGGGACGTTGGCACTTCCTAGAAGGAGCGACGGGGCGGAAGGGCGGGAGACGAGGGCAGCGCAGAGCGCGGGGGGGGGGGGGGGTCGGGGAAGCGTGGGGCGGGGGCGGCAGAGTGGGCGAGGGAAGTGCCGGTGGGGGGCGAGGGGAAGGGGGGAAGGGGCGACAGGGTGGACAAGGACAGCACGGGGGGGCGGGAGGGCGCGGGGCGGCAGAGTGGGCGAGGGCAGCGTAGGCCTGGGAGGGGTGGTGGTGTTCAGCGGCGCGGGAGAAGCAGAGAGCATAGGAGCCGTGCACGAGAGGGGTGTCGGACGTGGGGGGTCGGAGGAACTCCGAGCAGGGGAGGAGGTTTTTGGTCCAGCGCAGGGCGTTGGGGCTCTCGGGGGCGCTAGGGGGAGGGAGAGGCTGGAAGAGTGCAGAACCGAGGGCGGCGGGGGGGGGGGGGGGGGGTCGAACAGCTGCAGAGTGTGAGGGGAGAGGGGATTAGGCAATCAACTGCGCGGCGAGGGGAGTGTCGGGGGGCAGCGCAAGCCAAGGAGATTTGTTAGTGTAGGGCCAGCGGTGGAGGGGATTGAGGCAGCGCAGAGCGAGGGCTGGAGGGGATTGGGGCAGCGCAGAGCGAAGGGTGGAGGGAGTCGGGGCGGCGCAGAGCGCGGGGTGGAGGGGTTTGGGGTAGCGCAGAGAAGGGGGTGGAAGGGGTTGGGGCAGCACAGAGTGGAGGCGGGTGATGTCAGGGCAGCGTAGAATGGGAGGTGGAGGGGGTTGGGGCCACGCAGTGGAGGTGCCGGTTGGTGGGTGGAATCGGGCTGGTGAGCTGGAGAGGGTGTAACCCCGGGGGGCGGACGGGGATGGGGTTGAGGCGGCCCACTGGAAGTGTGGGTTGATGGGTAGTGTAGAGCCGGTGAAGCTGGAGAGGGCGGACCGGGGCGGGAGGGGAGGGGGGCGGTGGCGGGGCCGGGGGCAGAGCAGGGGGCTAGAGCGGCGCAGGGCTGGGGAGGGAGTGGGTTGGGGGCAGCCCAGTGTGGTGGGCGGGAAAATCGGGGACAGCGCCAGGCTGGGAAGGGGTCGGGCAACTCAGAGCGGGGGCGCAGAGGGTGTGTGAAGCGCAGAGCTGAAGGGTGGCCGATTCGGCAGGGCAGGGCAGGGCAGAGAGTGGATGTGGCAGGGGGCGCCGACAGCTGTGGGGGGGGGAAAGCGCGGGGGCCGGGGGGGGGCGAGGGGTCAGGTCGGAGGCGTCGGCCCTGTTTGCCATTTGGGCCCCCGCCCTCTTCCCCAACAAAAGTTCCTTCTCCGGGCGCTCACTCCGACACCCCTACATCCGGGTCCTGGCAGCTCCCCAAGTCCAGGCGCTCTGCCCACCAGCTCAAGGACCTCGGCCTGCCTCGGCCCCTCCGAACTCCCGAATCCCTGATCCCATTCCTCCTCCCCCGCCACCCCCGGATCCCCTGCCTCCTCCCCTCGCAGGCATCATGTGATGGGAATGAGAGCACCAAATAAAGCGTCCCGGCGCCCTCGGCTCCAGGCTGGTGGGTCTGTAGGCCTGTGGCTCTGTGGATCTGTGGATCTGCTCACGGAGAACGAGGAGCCAGGCCGACCCTGGAGCCAGGCCGCCGTCGACGCTTGGACGGCAACGTCAAGAGCCTGAACCCTGGGGCTTGGCTGGGGTGGCGGTGACTGTGCCCGGGACCTGCCCCTGCCCCTGCCCCAGTCATCAGCCCCTGGCCCCGGGCTGACCGGGCCTGCGGCCCGATTCCCTCTGTCCCCATTCTGTTGTTTGGTGTCCAAAGCCCTGGCCCTTTAACCCCATCACCTCAACGCCCCCTCCACACAAAACGGGAGGTGAGGGGGGATGCGGGCGCTGGAGGTCGTGTCTGTGTTGGAGTGGGGGGAGGGACACCAGAGCTTCAGCCTCCCGTTCCGGGACCCTCCCCACGGCTCTCCCCACGACCTTCCTCCCAGCCCCGGCCGCCTCTTCCCGGGAAACTCCTTGCTGTTAACCAGCTGGGGAGAACAGATACCTCCACGCGAAACGCCCGCCAGCTGCCGCTCCAGCCCCACCCTCACTCCCATTATCTCCTGCACTCTCCCGCCTCAAGCCCAACTGCCACCCCACTATGCCTGGGGGCACCGTCTCTCTCTCCGCCCTAGCCCGACTCCCACTCCCATTATCTTTGGGGGCACCCTACTTCCCCCCACCTCTGCCTCAGCCCAAGACCAATCTCCCCCCTTGGCCTGGAAGCCGGGGCGAGGAGGGACCAAGCAGCCGGTTTTCCTTCAAACCCTGGGGGGATCAGACACCGAACCCCAGTCCTTTCAGCACCCCCTCTCCCCACGCCGATTCCAATGGAGAGAAGCCCATAAGGGGATAAAGGTTTTTAATAGCAAAAGTCAATAAGAAGGGTATCACGAGAGAAACCAGAGGGGTGTGGGGCGGGGGGCGCGGGGGGCACCGGAGGCTGCCCGCGGCTCCCGCAGCTACCGCTCCGCGGCAGCTCCGTCGGCAGGCGCCGGGGAGACGTTCTCTGTCGGCCCCTGCTGGCCCCAAAGCGAGGCAGCCCCCGGCAACGAGGGAGGGTGGAATAATAATAATTAATAATAATAATAAAATAATAATAATAATAATAATAGCATTTGTTAAGCGCTTACTATGTGCAAAGCACTGTTCTAAGAGCTGGGGGGATACAAGGTGATCAGGTTGTCCCACGTGGGGCTCACAGTCGTAATCCCCATTTTACAGATCAGGTAACTGAGGCTCGGAGAATCAATCAATCAATCGTATTTATTGAGCGCTTACTGTGTGCAGAGCACTGGACTAAGCGCTTGGGAAGTACAAGTTGGCAACATATAGAGACAGTCCCTACCCAACAGTGGGCTCACAGTCTAAAAGGGGGAGACAGAGAACAAAACCAAACATACTAACAAAATAAAATAAATAGAATAGATATGTACAAGTAAAATAGAGTAATAAATATGTACAAACATATATACAGGCGCTGTGGGGAAGGGAAGGAGGTAAGATGGTGGGGATGGAGAGGGGGACGAGGGGGAGAGAAAGGAAGGGGCTCAGTCTGGGAAGGCCTCCCGGAGGAGGTGAGCTCCCAGTAGGGCCTTGAAGGGAGGAAGAGACCTAGCTTGGCGGATGGGCAGAGGGAGGGCATTCCAGGCCCGGGGGATGACGTGGGCCGGGGGTCGATGGCAGGACAAGTGAAGTAACTTGCCCAAGGTCACACAGCAGACATGTGGCGGAGCCAGGATTCGAACCCATGACCTCTGGCTCCAAAGCCCGGGCTCTTTCCACTGAGCCACGCTGTTTCTCTAGAAGCGAGAGGGAGCACCGCGGAGCCAGGCCCGGACGGAGGATGGAAGCCAGAGCACCGCGGCCAGAGACATGAGAGGATGAGGCAGTGAGAAATTGGCCGCAGGGGAACTGAGAGAGCGAACGGCCCGCTCCTTCCTTCCTTACCTTGCAAATCCGTCAGCACACTTCACTCCTCTAACGCCGACCAACTCACTGGGCCTCGATCTCATCTATTTCACCACTGACCCCTTGCCCACATCTTCTCTCTGGCCTGGAACTCCCCCCCCACCTTCAAAGCCTTATTAAAGTCACATCTTGTCCAAGAAGCCTTCCCCGACTAGGCCCTCATTTCCCCTACAACCTGACCTTTTTGTGTGGCCTATTCACTTTGGATGGGTACCTTTGAAGCAGCTAATATTCACCCTCCTTCAGTCCCACAGCACTTAGGTATAAATCAACAACAAGAATAATAATATTTGTTAAATGCTTACTATGTACCAAGCACTATAGTAGATACAGGATGATCAGGTCTCACATGGGGCTCTCAGTCTAAATAGGAGGAGAACAGGTATAGGATCCCCATTTCACAAATGAGGGAACTGAGGCACAGAGAAGTTAAGTGACTTGCCCAAGATCACACAGCAGGTGAGTGACAGAATTGGGATTAGAACCCAGGCCTATGATTTCCAGGCCTGTACTCTTTCCACTTGGCCATGCTGCTTCCTTAATTTATTTATACTAATGCCTGTCTCCCCGTCTCAGGGTCGTACCTGGAGAGTTTCGAGCACTCTACCAGTCTTGACTACGGGAGGGAGAGTCATGCAGAGGTATACCAATTCCATTCCTAGCTTAGGCAGTGGCTAGCGAGTGGAAGGCAATCTTTTACAAGTCAAAACTCACCTGTGCAGGGCAGCAGCGGCATGGGAGAGAGTCGAGGGTGGAGACAAGTTAACTGAGAGGAAGGAGGCAATGGTAAATCACTTTCATATTTTTACCACGAAAACTCAATGGATACACTACCAGAACGATTGCAAATGTAGGTGGGGCATCATGGGAGAGATGCGTCCGTGGTGTCGCTATGGGTCGAGATAACTCGACAGCATAAGACAAGCAACACAGCAATGGCTGTCTCCCCCTCTAGACTAAGCTCTTTGCGGGCAGGGAATGTATCTACCAACTCTGTTGAATTGTACTCTCCCAAGCACTTAGTATAGTGAGTGCTCTGCGGGCACTAGCCATTCAATAAATGCCACTAGATTGATTGGTTACTAGTGGGAGAAGGGTGTGGGTAAGTAGGAGGGAGAGAGCTGATCAAATGCCTTAAAGCCAATGGTTGGGACTTTCTTTTTGATGACAGGCGGACATGGCAATGCTTGGAAGTTTTTGAGAAGCACCAAGTAGCTTAGTGAAAAAAGTATGAGTCTGGGAGTTTGAGGATCTGGGTTCTAATGCTGGTTCTGCCGCTTGCCCACTGTATGACCTTGGGAAAGTCATTTCGCTTTTTGGTCAATCAATTGTATTTATTAAGCACTTACTGTGTACAGAGCAATGTATTACACACTTGGGAGAATAAAATATAAAGGAGTTGGCAGACAATGTCCCCTATCCACAAGAAGCTTACAGTCTAGTGGGACAGACATTAAAATAAATTATGAATATGTACATAAATGCTGTGGGGCTGATAATAATAATAATAATAATAATAATAATAATAATGATGGCATTTATTAAGCACTTACTATGTGCAAAGCACTGTTCTAAGTGCTGGGTGATGGTGGGGTGAATAAAAGGTTGTTTAGTTGAAAGAGCTCAGGCCTCGGAGTCAGAGGACCAGGTTCTAGTTCCAGCTCTGCCAACTGTTTGCTGTACGACTTCACGCAAGTCATCTAACTTCTCTGTGCCTCAGTTATCTCATTTGCAAAATGGAGATTCAATCCTACTCCCTCTTACTTAGACTTTGAGCCTCATGCGGGGCAGGGACTGTGTCCAACCTGATTACCCCAGCAGTTAGAACAGTGCTCGGTACATAGTAAGCACTTAACAGGTACCATTATGATTATTATTATCATAAAGGATACAAATTCAAGTGCAAGTGTGATGCAGAAAGAAGAGGGACTGGGGAAAATGGGGGCTTAGTTGGGGAAGGCCTCTTGGAGGAGATGTGATTTTAATAAAGCTTTGAAGGTGGGGAGAGGGGTGATCTGTCATTTATGAAGGGGGAGGGAGTTCCAGGCCAGAGGTCGGACACGGGCGGTGGGTTGGCAGTGACACAGACAAAATCGTGGTACACTGAGTAGATTGGCTTTAGAGGAGCCAAGTGTGTGTGCTGGGTTATAGTAGGAAATCAGGGAGGCAAAATAGGAGGGGGTAAAGGGATTGAGTGCTTAAAACTGAAGTAAGTTTCTATTTAATGGGAAACCACCAGAGGTTCTTGAGGAGTGGGGAAAGATGGACTGAATGCTTTTTAGATAAATGATCCAAGCAGCAGTGTGAAGTATGGATTGAAGTGGGGTAAGACAGGAGGCAAAGAAAACAGCAAGGAGGCTGATGCTGTAATTAAGGCAGGATAGGATAAAAATAATAATAATGATGGCATTTGTTAAGCGCTTACTATGTGCCAAGCACTGTTCTAAGCACTGGGCTAGATAAAAGATAATCAGGTTGTCCCACATGGGGCTCACAGTCTTAATCCCCATTTTACAGATGAGGTAACTGAGGCACAGAGAAGTGAAGTGACCTGCCCAAAGTCACACAGCTAAGTGGCGGAGCAGGGATTAGAACCCATGACCTCTGACTCCCAAGCCCATGCTCTTTCTACTGAGCCACGCTGCTTCTCAGGATACATGCTTGGATCAACGTGGTAGCAGTTTGGATGGAGAGGAAAGAGGATTTTAGCGATGTGATTTGGTGACAGATTGAATATGTGGGTGGAATGAGGAAGATGAGTCAAGGGTAATGTCTATTGGCTTGTGAAGTAGAGACTGGAGGTGCCATCTACAGTGATGGGGAAGTCGGAGGTAGGACAGGGCTTGTTCCTCACTTTCCTCATCTGTAATATGGGGAATCAATACCTGTTATTCCTCCCCCTGAGACTGTGAATGCCATTTGGGACAGGATCTGTGTCTGACCAGATTATCTCCTGACCTGAAGGCCCCCCACTACACCATGTTCTCAGGCTACTGAGAACACTCCACCACCCTCCTCCCTCCCCCCCCCCCACCCCCCGTCACCTCAGTGACCCAACTCCTGAGCCCCCATAAACATCCACCCCCAGGACTCAGGTCCCCAAGGATGTCCCCTGAGCTGGCAGCTGGTTGGATCGGAACGAGCACGTAGAACAAGCCCTGATTCATACCAGTTTTATTATTCAAAGTTAACCATTTACAGGGAATTGGGGGTGGGGGAGGAATCTGGCCAGGGGGTTCACCAGCTATTTACAGGAGGGTATCGGGGAGCAGCAGCAAGGGATGGGCTGGAGAGGAGCTCAGCCCCCGGGAGCCAGAGGCACAGTTTGTAGGGGAGTCAGAGCTGAACTTTCATCCCAACGTCCTCAGCATGAGCCTAGGGGACAGAAGCAAAGGGTGGGGAGGGAGAGGGGAGGAGTCAGAGCTGAACTCTTCTTCACATGAGTCTGGGGGAGAGGATCTGGGAGAGGGGAGTGGGAGGGGAAGAGGAGGCAGGGGAGCGAGGGGTGCGAGCAAGGTGGGAGGGGCCGGTGCTCTCAGTACCTGCATCGCGTGGTGGATCCAGTCCCGGAATTCACTGACTCTGGTGTAGACTCCGGGTTTCTGTGCCAGGGCACAGCCCATCCCCCAGCTGACTATCCCACACAGCCTCCAGCGCAGAGTCTGGGAGAGTGTGTCCTCACACACGAGAGGCCCCCCGCTGTCCCCCTGTCAGAGTGAGCGGGAGGGGAAACAAGTGGGCTGAGGCGTACAGGGCAGGGAGTAGGAGCAGGGACTAGACTGGGGATGGGGCCAGTCATCAGTCAGCCACTCTTCAGCCAACTGGACTTATTGAGTGCTGACTGTGTGCATCATCATCATCACCATCAATCGTATTTATTGAGCGCTTACTATGTGCAGAGCACTGTACTAAGCGCTTGGGAAGTACAAATTGGCAACATCTAGAGACAGTCCCTACCCAACAGCGGGCTCACAGTCTAAAAGGGGGAGACAGAGAACAAAACCAAACCTACTAACAAAATAAAATAAATAGAATAGATATGTGCAAGTAGAATAAATAGAGTAATAAATATGTACAAACATATATACAGGTGCTGTGGGGAAGGGAAGGAGGTAAGATGGGGGGGATGGAGAGGGGGACGAGGGGGAGATCATCATCATCAGTCGTATTTATTGAGCGCTTACTATGTGCACAGCACTGGACTAAGCACTTGGGAAGTACAAATTGGCAACATCTAGAGACAGTCCCTACCCAACAGTGGGCTCACAGTCTAAAAGGGGGAGACAGAGAACAAAACCAAACATACTAACAAAATAAAATAAATAGAATAGATATGTGCAAGTAGAATAAATAAATAGAGTAATAAATCTGTACAAGCATATATACATAGATACAGGTGCTGTGGGGAAGGGAAGGAGGTAAGATGGGGGGGATGGAGAGGGGGAGATCATCATCAATCGTATTTATTGAGCGCTTACTATGTGCAGAGCACTGTACTAAGCGCTTGGGAAGTACAAATTGGCAACATCGAGAGACAGTCCCTACCCAACAGCGGGCTCACAGTCTAAAAGGGGGAGACAGAGAACAAAACCAAACATACTAACAAAATAAAATAAATAGATATGTACAAGTAAAATAAATAGAGTAACAAATATGTACAAACATAGATACAGGTGCTGTGGGGAAGGGAAGGAGGTAAGATGGGGGGGATGGAGAGGGGGGCGAGGGGGAGATCATCATCATCATCATCAATCGTATTTACTGAGCGCTTACTATGTGCAGAGAGCACTGTACTAAGTGCTTGGGAGAGTACAAAATCACAGACACATTCCCTGTCCACAATGAGCTTACAGGTTAGAAGGGGAGACAGACATTAATAGAAATAAATAAAATTATGGATATATACATAAGTGCTGTGGGGCTGGGAGGGGAGATGAATAAAGGGAGCAAGTCAGGGTGACAAAGAAAGGAGTGGAAGAAAAGGAAAAGAGTGCTTAGTCATGGAAGGCCTCTTGGAGGAGATGTGACTTCAAGAAGGCTTTGAAGGTGGGAGAGTCACAGTCTGTTGGATGCGAAGAGGGAAGGCATACGGGCCAGAGGCGGGATGTGGGCGAGGGATCGGCAGAGAGATAGACGAGATCAAGGTAGAGTGAGAAGGTTGGCATTAAAGGAGTCAAGTGTGTGGGCTGGGTTGTAGCTGGAAAGTAGCAAGGTGAGGTAATAATAATAATAATTTTGGTATTTGTTAAGCGCTTACTATGCACCAAGCACTGTTCTAAGTGATGGGATAGATACAAGGTAATTAGGTTGTTCTACGTGGGGTCCTCAGTCTTAATCCCCATTTTACAGATGCAGCACTGAGGCTCAGTGAGGCACAGGGAAGTTAAGTGGCTTGCCCCAGGTCACACAGCAGAAAAGTGGCGGAGCTGGGATTAGAACCCTTGTCCTCTGACTCCCAAGCCCGTGCTCTTTCCATTAAGTCAAGCTGCTTCTCAAGTAGGAGGGGGCAAGGCTATTGAGTGCTTTAAAGCTGACAGTAAGGAGTTTCTGTTGGATGTGGAGGTAGATGGGCAAACACAGGAGATACTGGAGAAGTGGGGAAACATGGCCTGGATGTTTTTGTAGAAAAATGATCCAGGCAGTAGAGTGAAGTATGGATCAGAGTGGGGAGAGGCAGGAGGCAGGGAGGTCAGCAAGGAGGCTGATACAATAACCAAGGAGGGATAAGATAAGTAATTGGATAAATGTGATAGCAGTTTGGATGGAAAGGGCAGATTTTAGCAATGTTGGGAAGGTCAAACTAACAGGATGAAGTGATGGATTGAATATGTGGGTTGAATGAGAGAGAGGAGTCAAGGATAACACCAAGGATATGGGCTTGTGAGGTAGGAAGGATGGTGGTGCTGCCTACAGTGATAGGAAAGTGAGGGGAAGAACCGGGTTTAGGTGGGAAGATAAGGAGTTCTGTTTTAGATAGGTTTGAGGTGACAGCAGGACATCCAAGTAGCGATGTCTTGAAGGCAGGAAGAAATACAAAACTGCACTGAGGGAGAGAGGCCAGGGCTGGTCCCTCAGTAGATTTGGAAATCTTCATAGAGATGTTAGTTGAAGCCATGGGAGTGAATGAGTTCTCCAAGGGATTGGGTGTAGATGGAGAATAGAAGGGGATCCAGAACTGAACTTTGAGGGACACCCACAGTCGGGGAGCGAGAGGCAGAAGAGGAGCCCGTGAAAGAGACAGAAAGAGCAGCCAGAGAGATAGGAGGAGAACCAGGAGAGGACGGTGTCAGTGAAGCTGAGGTTGGATAACGTTTCCAGGAGAAGGGGGTGGTCGACAGTGTCGGAGGCAGCTGAGAAGTCGAGGAAGATTAGGATGAGTACAGGTTGTTGGGTTTGGCAAGGAGATCATTAGTGACCTTTGAGAGGGCAGTTTCTGTGGAGTGAAGGGACGAAGCTGGAAAGTGGGGGCAACAAAGCGGGGGGGTAAGGGACACAGGCAAGGGCTTGGGGGCCACACCTGGCAGGCGTCGATGCCACCCTCAGTGAAGCCGGCACACAGCATCTTGGGTTTGACCTGAGCCCCGTAGAAGCCCGGGCTGGTGCAAACTGCGTGGCTGAGGACCGGCACTCGGGCCTCCTGGAGCACGTCGGCCTGCTGCCCTGAGGATGGGGGTGGCGGTGAGTTGGGAGTACAGACCCCTACAGCCAACGACTCTGTCCCTACATCTGGGGGTGGGGCAGGGCAGGGCAGCACCACCCCTTGTCCCGTCCCCCAGTGGAGAGCTCACCATAATATTGGGTGTTTCCCCAGCCCGTCACAGTGCAGACTCTGCCCTCCTCCACCGACTGGCCGGCCGCAGGGAGACACACAGGCTGGATGAACTCTGCAGTTGGGGGAGAGGAGGAGGGGACACACTAACCTGAGCCCCGACCCGAGGGGTCCAGATCGGCCTGAGCCTCTGCCCGGGGTGGGGGGGTGAGCTTCCCCGGAGGCGGGTGGGGTCAAACACACTGGCCTGTGCCCCGGTCCGGCATCCCCCACTCCACCCGCCTCGCCACCCCAATCTCTGGCCGGGCACACCAGTCAAGGGCAAGGAGTCAGACAGGCGGACCAGGGCGATGTCATTGCTGCTCTCCTCGCTGTTGGGGTCCTGAAAGGGCCTGTAGCCGCCGTGGTAGACCACCGCCTGGACTCCCAGCTCCAGGCCCTGCTCCGAGGTCTGCGTCACAGCCCCCGCCACCACTCGCCACCGAGCCAGAACCCGATTTCTCCTGGTGGGGGCGGGGGAGGGGAATGAGGGAGGCTGTCAGGGGAGGTGTCACGGGGAGTCCCAACCCTACACCTCCCTCTTCCAGCCTTCCGGGATCTGCAGCTGCCCCCCACCCCCAACCCATCCCACTCCCCACGCGTCCGCCTCCTCCCAAAGGGTCACTCACTCAGGGAAGCAGTGGGCAGCGGTCAGCACCCAGTCTCCGGCCAGCAGGGAGCCCCCACACAGGTGTGTCCCGTCATAGCGCAGACTCACCTGCCACGGCCAGCGGCCCAGGCTGGCATCCTGCCCTCCCACGATCCGGTCCACGGGCAGCTTTCGCCGACCACAGTCTAGAAGCACAAGTATCACGTGGTACCCCTAGGACTCGTGATCGGGGCACAGCAGGGTGACTCAGCCACAGCTGTGGCCAATGATCTGGTCACAGACGTAGCCACGGTCCACAACTTGGCCACAGATAAGGCCATAGGCAGCCATGGACACAAACACACACACGCGCGTGCGCACACACACAGGGACTCTCCAGGATGTAGGCAGGGCCCTCTGCATATATGAGCATCTGTACACGCAGACAACCCTGACACATCCAATACACAGACTCATGGGTAGACATGGAATGAGAGATAGAAAAAGGAACCAAACCATGTCCACCTACCAGGAAAGAACACATTACATAAATACATACATAAAGAGAGCCTTTGACTCCATGAAATGCATGACACAAAGCCCCTCCCTAGATGCACCACCCCAGCCCCTCTCCCAGACAGCCAGAGCCACAGTGTCTTCAGCCCCCTCAGTCCCACATGTGCAGGTGCCTTGTCATCCTCCAGGCTCATAGGAGCCACCGCTGATGGTGAAACCCAGCTGTGGGGGGGTGTGCTTGGAAAGGCCAAAATGGCCTCACTGCATGCAAAAAAACTGGATCCTTGGTGTTGACAATGCTAAGCACTTTTTGTCACTTTTGCCTCACTTTCTCTCAACCCTTAGCATAAGCTTCTGCTCCAAAAGAGCTGCTCGTTCCTGGGCCGTCGTGGTCCATCACGGGCCGGGCTGGTCTGTGACTCCTGGCATTCAGCTGCAGTGCACCACTGTCAGAGGCTGGCGGTACTGTGTCTTCCTCCTTGCTTTTGCTCTCCTGGTTTCTGCTCCATATTCAGCAGCTCTTCAGATACCCGGCTGGCATTCATTCTCCTCCCTTGTGTCCCACCCAACACAGCTCTGTTGTAGCGAGTGTCGCTGGGAGGCTCAGGGGGAGGCCGAACTCGGCCCCAGGACTGCGTGACCCTGCCCTGACACTCGGCATCTAGTTTGGCCCATAAGCAACACCAGAGGCAGTGGTGAGGAGCTGCAGGGGGCTCTGGCATAAGGTCCAGGACCCTCAGCTGTGGAAGAGGTGGGGCACCCTACGGCTTGGAAACACACCTTTAGTTTCGTCTGGAGCTCACAAACCCCCACCACTGCTACCGTCACTCAGTCTACCAGTCCCCAGAGGAAGTGCTGGCCTTCATAACTCAGTGTCTTTTTCTTTTGGTTTGCTTTTTGGGGTATTAAGCACTTCCTATGTTCCAGGCACTGTACTAAGCACTGGGGTAGATTCAAGGTTGGACAAAGTCCATGTCCCCCATGGGGTTCTCAGTTTTAATCCCCATTTTAAAGGTGAGGTAACTGAAGCACAGAGAAGTTAAGCGATTTGTTCAAGTCACACAGCAGACAAGTGGCAGAGCTGGGATTAGAACCCAGGTCCTCCTGAATCCCAGGCCCGGGTTCTCCCACTAGGCCACACCACTTCTCTGTATTCTTCAGACTTATCATTTGTCCATCACTCCTGCCTGACTGGGTGAAGTGGTTTACCTTTGCACGTCTTCTTGGGTGTTTGGGTCATTAGGCTGCAGTCAGTTGCCAACAGTCATTCTGTCATGACTGTTTCTAGGGCTTTGGATGATGCTCGAAGAGCAGTGAAGCTTATTCTCACACCCGCATCCTGCTCTCTGGTTGCATCATCCAGTGAGGCCATATTGAACAAGTTGTACGGGACCTGGCCCGATCAGCCTCACTCCGCTGGTGATGGGGAATGGACCGGACAGGGCACCCTCGGCTCCGACCTGCCCAGCCAGGCCGTCAGGAACTTCTCAGGGCAGCCAAATGGACTGCACGTATAAATGTGCACCCCCACCCGCCACCCTCCACGTACACCCCCAGATGCCCCCTCTGATCTCCTTCCCATATTTACCCCCAAAGCAAGGGTGCGCAGGAAGGGTCGGGCCCAGGGGTGCAGAGGGAAGCCTGGATGGCAGCTCCTACCTTGACAGAGAACAGCCAGGAAGCGGCCAGCGGGACAGTCACTGTCGGGGGTGGGGGTGGAGGGGAGGGAAGGAGGTGAGCGGAGACCGAGGGCACCCACCTTCCGCCTCACAACCCAGTCCTCTCCCACATGCCAGCACCCCCCGGTGTTCCCCTCACCATAGGGCCACAGCATCCAGCAGGCTCCCAGCAGTGGGCAGCCGCTCCTCATCCACACAGAAGTATCCTGATGTGCCGTTGGAGCCGGATGTCCGGACGTCCAGCTCCTGGTGAGTCAATACCCTGCGGGGGTGGGAATCTAGGGTCAGGACAGCGTCCCAGTCCCGGCCTCACCCCCGGCCCCACCTCCAGCGCCATCCCCGGCCCTGCTACCTTGTGAAACCCAACCCCAGGTGAGTCGATGCCCAGCAGAGGCGGGGGCAAGGTAGCACCGTCCCATCCCAACACCCCAATCCAACCGGGCCCCAGACCCACTCCCACAACCCCTGCTGAGCCCCTGCCCCACGTCCCACCCCGGCCCAACTACCTGGCGAAGCCCATCTCCTCACAGCCCAGGGCAGCCGCCTGTGCATTCAGTTGGGAGGAACACAGCAGCCGCCACTGCGCCTTGGCCGCGTCGTACACTGCCAGGCGCAAGTCCCCGGGGCTGACCTGCACTGTGGGACCGGGGCAGGGGTCAGAGGTCAGAGTGGGTCCCACAGGAAGTCACAGGGGGGATGGGAGGGAAGCCGAAGCATTTAGGATGGGGGTCTCAGGCCCTGAGTTGGATGCTCAGTAAAATGCCCTACAAACAGTAAATGCTCAATAGATGGTACAGATTGATTGATGGTAACAGACACTCACCAGGATACAGCCCATCACCTGAGCCAGGCAGTACCACAGCCACTGCAGAGAGATGGGCACAGGTGAGGGGGAGGCCAGGGGGCGGGGGGGGGGCCAGGAGGGTGGCACGAGGAGGGTGACTCCCAGGAGGGTGGCACGGGGAGGAAGAGTCCTGGGGCGAGGGGTGATATAGGGAGGGTGGCATGGAGAGAGCAGCAAGGGGAGGGGGAGGGGAGGGGAAGGTGAGGGAAAAGGAGTTCCAGGGGTCATGGGAGGAGGGAGGGGTGGAAGGGGACACGAGTCCAGGCTCTCACCGATGACCCAGCTCATGACTGCCACAGTAGCCAGCACCACGAGGGCCCCGATGAAAACAGCCGTGATCCTGAGCGGTGACCACGCTCTCCCCGATGGCCGACCTAGGGTACACACCCAGTCCGCCCTCCAACCCTAGTACCCCACAATCCTGACCCCCGGCCCCCAAGTCCCCAACCCTCAGGCTCCCAGATCTTGACTTTATGGCCTATCACAGGCAACAAGACTGCTGGGCCCAGGCCCCAGACCCCCCAGGCCCCTAGCCCCCCGGAACCCCAGACCCCCAAGCCCCAAGGTCCCCAGCTCCCCGGGCCCCCGGCCAACACTTCAGAACCTTGTGTTCATGTCTGGGAAGGTGAAGGCGGGAAGGAGAGGGGAGGGGAGGGAAGCGGGCGGCGGGAGGAGCACCTATAGGCCTCTCCCCATCTCACTAGGGCCGAAGAGTTCTGAATGCCCCACCTCAGGGGAAGGAGAGGAAGGAAGTGGAAGTCAAGGAAGGGGAAGGAGTTAAACAAAATAACCAAAATACATAGGAGTTAACCAAAATACGTACTGAGTAATTGATATGTACTCTGGGTAGAGGTTTGTACTAAGCTCTTGGGAGAGTTAGTAGATATGGTCTCTGCCCTTGAGGAGCTTACAGTTTAGTTGGGGAGACAGATCTCAAAATACAATATTTTTTATTGTATCGTCCCCCTCCCCTTCACAGGGGCCTGGACTGATGTGGCGGCCAGAGAGAAGGCACGAGAAAGAGAAGCAGCATGACCTAGTGGTTAAAGCGCGGGCTTGGGAGTCAGAGGACCTGGGTTCTAATCCTGGCTCTGCCATTTGTCTGCTGTGTGACCTTGTGCAAGTCACTTAACTTCTCTGAGCCTGTTACCTCATCTGTAAGATGGGGAGTAATACTGTGAGCCCCATGGGACCACGGACTATGTCCAGCCTGATTAGCTAGTCTCTACCTCAGCGCTTACTATCCTGCCTAGCACATGGTAGGTGCTTAACAATTACCACAAGAAGAAAGAGCACAAGGTGTAGGTGCCTCTAGAGGAATGGAACAACTGAGCTGGGGTGTAGTGGGATGGGAGTGAGGATAAGTAGTGGGAAGAGAGCTGATCTTGCTAAAGCCAATAGTCAGAAGTTTCTGCTTGATGTAGACATGGCTGGGCAACCGTTGGAGGTTTCTGAGGAGTGAGGAAATGGGCTCAGAATGGAGGTTGAAGAAAAGAATCAAGGCAGTGGAATGCAGTACGGAATGGAGAGGGGAGAGGCTGGAGGCAGGGAGGTCTTGCAAGAAGGCTGATGCGGTAGTTGGGCTGGGATATGACAAGCAACCCGACTATTGGGCTGGAGAGAAAAGGGCAGATTCTGGAGTTGGTAAGGAATAAGCAGAAGAATTTGGTGACGGATTGAATATGAGGGTTGAAAGACAGAGAGGAGTCAAAAATAGGGCAGGGAACAGATCTAACAACTCTGTTACATTGTACTCCCC
Source organism: Tachyglossus aculeatus (assembly GCF_015852505.1). NCBI lineage: Eukaryota > Metazoa > Chordata > Mammalia > Monotremata > Tachyglossidae > Tachyglossus > Tachyglossus aculeatus. Next base: position 98,894 of record NC_052091.1, read on the forward strand.
CAAGCACTTAGTACAGTACAGTATGGATTACCAGGAGGCCAGTACAGTCCGGTCCAGCCCCCCCTCCCTTCTGCACCTTCCCCCCTCCCCCGACTTCTCCCCTTACTTCTCTTTCCCCTCTTTTTCTCCCTTCTCCCCCCCGCCAAACTTTTCTCCATCACCCTTCCCTCTTTTTTCCATCCCTTTCTCATCCTTCCCCCCTTAACTATCTTGCCCCTCTTTCTCCCTTCTCCTTCCTTCCCTCCCTTCTCCATTTCTTTCCCATCTTTCCCCCCACTTATCTTGCCCCTTTCTCCCTTCTTCCTCCTTCCCTCTCTTCTCCATCTCTTTCCCACCTTTCCCCCTTACCTCTCTTGCCCATCTTTCTCTCCCTTCTCCCTCCTTCCCTCCCCCCAACTTCTCTTCTCCCTCCCCTTCCCTCTCTTCTCCATCGTTCTCCCCTTTACCTCTCTTGCCCCTCTTTTTCTCCCTTCTCCCTCCTCCCCCCTTCCTGCCCTTCTCCATCCCTTTCCCACCCTTCTCCCCTTACCTCTCTTGCCCCTCTTTTTCTCACTTCTCCCTCCTTCCCTCCCCTCAACTTCTCTTCTCCTTCCCCTCTTCCCTCTCTTCTTCTCTTTCCCTCCCTTCTCCCCTTATCTCTTTTTCTCCCATCTCCCTCCTTCCCACTCCTCTTCTCTCTCTTCTCCCTCCCTTCCCCTTTTGCCTCTCATTCATTCAATCTTATTTGTTGAGCACTTACTGTGTGCACAGCACTCTCTTCACCCTCCCTTCCTCCCTCCCCACTTATTGATGATGATGATGATAGTATCTGTTAAGTGCTTATTATGTGCCAAGCACTATTCTAAGTGCTGGAGGCAATACAAGGTAATCAGGTTGTCCCACATGGGGCGCATAGTCTTCATACCCATTTTACAGATGAGGGAATTGAGGCACAGAGAAGTGAAGTGACTTGCCCAAAGTCACACAGCTAACAAGTGGCAGAGACGGGATTAGGACCCGCGACCTCCGAATGTGAGTTCAACGTGGGACAGGGACTGTGTCCAACCCAATTTGCTTGTATACACCCCAGCGCTTAAAACAGTGCCTGGCACACAGTGAGTGCTTAACAAATACCATTATTATTATTATCACAGTACTCTGCACATAGTAAGTGCTCAGTACATACAGCTGATTGATAGATAATACCAAAACTGGTGGTTTACAAGACAGGGAGGATGGTGGGGTTGCCAACAGCGATGGGAAAGTTAGGAGGGGAAGAGGATTTCAGAGGACAGATGAAGAGTTCACTTTAGGATAGGTTGAGCTTGATGTGTGGGCAGATATCCAGAAAGAGATTTCCCGGGAGGGGATATTGCGATTTCGCATGTGAAGTTGCAGAGGATGAGATAGGTTGGGGTTAGTGAGGTAGATTTGGAAGCCATCCACATAGAAGGGCTAGTTGAGGCCATGAGAACAGATGAGCACCCCACCCCCCCTTTCCCCAAGGGAGCGGGTGAGGATGGAGACATGAAGGGGACCCAGAACTGAGCTTTGAGAGACCCCCCCAACACACAGCCATGCTGTGGAAGGCAGAGGAGCTGTTGGCAAAAGAGACAGAGAGGGATTGGTGAGAGAAGTAAGAGGAGAACCATGAGAGGAATGTCAGGGAAACCATGGGTATATAGTGTTTCCAGCAGAAGGAGGTGGTCCACAGTGTCACAGGCTGCCAAGACACCAAGGAGAATTAGGACAGCATGCAGTCCATTAGATTTGGCAAGGAGGGGTGACTTTAAAGAGAGCAATTTTGACCAAGTAGGAGAATGGGGAAGCCAGATAGCAGAGGGCGAGGAGAGAAGTGGAGGCAGGGACTGTAAACGGTGCATTCTAGGACTTTGAACAGGAATGACTGAAGGGAATCAATCAATGGTATTTACCGAGCATTTACGATATGCAGAACACTGTACTAAGCACTTGGGAGAGTGCAGCAGAATTGGTAAACAAATGCCCTGCCCATCAGGAGCTTACAGTCTAAACGGGGAGGCAGACTTTAACAAAAATAAATTACAGATATGTACATAAGTGCTGTGAGGCTGAGAGTGGGGCAAATATCAAGTGCTGAAAGGGTACAGATCCAAGTGCACAGATCAAGGAGATAGTAAGGAAGAAGGCGTGAGAAGATAATAATAATAATGACGGTATTTTTTAGTTAAGTGCTTACTATGTGCCAGACACTGTACTAAGTGCTGGGGTGGATAAAAGCAAATTGAGTTGGACACAGTCCCTGTGCCACGTGGGGCTCACAGTCTCAATCCCCATTTTATAGATGATAATAATAATAATAATAATGGCATTTATTAAGCGCTTACTAGTGCAAAGCACTGTTCTAAGCGCTGGGGAGGTTACAAGGTGATTAGGTTGCCCCTCGGGGGGCTCACAGTCTTAATCCCCATTTTACAGATGAGGGAACTGAGGCACAGAGAAGTTAAGTGACTTGCCCAAAGTGACACAGCTGACAACTGGCGGAGCCAGGGTTTGAACCCATGACCTCTGACTCCAAAGCCCGGGCTCTTTCCACTGAGCCACGCTGCTTCTCCAAGATGTGGTAGATGTGGTAACAGGGGCACAGAGAAGTGAAACAACCTGCCCAAGGTCACACAGCAGACAAGCAGTGGAACTGAGATTAATATTAATAATAATAACAATAATAATGATGGCATCTGTTAAGCAAAGTATTTGTTAAGTGCTTACCATGTGCCAAGCACTGTATTAAGCACTGAGGTGGATACAAGCAAATCAGGTTGGACAAAGCCCCTGTCCCACATGGGACTCGCAGTCTTAATCCCCATTTTACAGATGAGGAAACTGAGGCACAGAAAAGTGAAGTGACTTGCCCGAGGTCACACAGCAGACAAGTGGTGGAGCCAGGATTAGAACCCATGATCTTCCATGACTTTCTGACTCCGAGGCCTGTGCTCTATCCACTATGCCATGTTTAACAAATACGTCATTTCTTATTATTATAATCCAACTATGGGCCAAGCAAGTACTAAGCACTGGGATAGGTACAAGATAATCAAGTCAGACACAGTCCCTGGTTCACGAGGTGTAAGGGGAAGGGAGAACAGGTGTCAGATCCCCATTTTACACATAAAGAAATGGAGGCACAGAGAAGTTAAGTGGCAGTTCTGGGATTAGAACGAGGTCTTCTGACTCCCAGGCAGTGAAGGGGGTAAAGTGACAAGAGGTCTCTGTGGGGGACAGGACAGGTTTGTGGAGAGGAAGCATGTGGGAGTGAAGGCAGATGTAGTGGTTATGGGCCAAAAGTGGCATTTTGTTTCTGGTAAGGGTAGAGATTGTACAGTGACTGCTGAGGTCCGGAGTGTGTCCCCTAGTTGGTGACAGATCTGGTGGGGCAGAGCTGAGGAGCCAGAGGAAGCCGGTGTCTGGAAGGGCATTGAGAATGTCCACCTGGGCCGCTGGAGGACCCATGCCAGGGTGGAGAAGGAGAGAAGGAATGTGAAAAAGGCTTCCAAACTTCTCAGAAACCTGGAAGGGGTCATCGGAGGCAGTAGATGATGCTGTTGGTAATTGAAGTGGGTGGGAGGGATGGATGAGGTGGACATCAGGGGAGGGTTAAAAGACAGACAGAAGGGGTGGGACTGTGAGAGAGCAACACTGGAAAGCAAGAGGCAGGCCAACTCCTCCTTTCCCAGTGAGTCTGGGGAAGTGGGAAAAAGTGAAGCTCCCCCAGAGAGATTGGAGGAGGGGACAGGGTAAAATCCCCTGCAGGGAGCCAAGTCTGGGTGGTGGACAGAAAGACCAGTGATGGGGTCAGAAGCAGGGTGAGGATGAAGGGGTGTCTGGTCTGTCCCCCCAACAGGAGGAGTGAGAGTTTTTATTAAGCACTTACTGCACGCCAAGCTCTATATAAGTACTGGGAGAGAGTACACAGTTGGGAATTGGACAAGGGCCCTCTGCCCCTCAGCAGGCTCACAATCTAAGGATATAAATGGGGAGAAAGGCCTGGAGACAGACACATCAGGAGTGATAAGACTGACACTTGGTACTCCTCCTCTGCCTCCCACCCTCTAACTGAGGGACTCCCTCAAGGCTTCCTTCAATTCTCCAGCTCTACCCATTCCCTTGGAGAGAACTAGAAAACTCATTCACTCCCCCAGCTTCAACTTCCAGCTCTACGCAAATGATTTCCAAATCTACCTCTCCAGCCCCGACCTCTCCCCTTCTCTGCAGTCTCACATTTCCTCCTGCCTTCAGGACAGCTCTACAAAAATGTCTCCCCAACACCTCAAACTATAACTGTCCAAAACGGAATTCATTCATTAATTCACTCAATCAAATTTATCGAGAGCTTACTGTGTGCAGAGCACGGTACTAAGCACTTGGGAAAGTACAACTCAGCAATAAGGAGACAATCCCTGCCCACAGTGAGCTCCTCCTCTTCATACCCAAACCTGCCCTCTCCGTGTCTTTCCCATCACTGTAGACAACACCACTATCCTCCCTGCCTCACAAGCCCATAAACTTGTCATTATCATCTCTCTCATTCAACTCACACATTCTATCTATCGCGGATTCCTTTCAGTTGTACCTTCATGTTGTTGCTAAAATCCACCCTTTTCTCTCCTCTCCATCTAAACTGCTACTATGCTGGCTGGTCCCAGGACTTATTATATAATAATAATAATAATATCAATAATAATAATGGTATTTGTTAAGCGCTTAACATTGTGCCAGGCACTGTACTAAGTGCTGGGGTGGATAAAAGCAGATCAGGTTGGACATAGTCCCTGTCCCACGTAGGGCTCACAGTCTCAATCCCCACTTTATAGATGAGGGAACTGAGGTCAGAGAAGTGAAGGGACCTGCCCAAGGTCACACAAGAGACAAGTAGCAGAGCCAGAATTAGAACCCATGACCTTCTGACTCCCAGGACCGTGCTCTATCCACCACGCCATGCCGCTTCTCTATATCCCACCATGACCACTGCATTGGTCCCCTGCTGACCTCCCTGCTTCCCTCCACTCCAGTCTTACTTCACTCTCCTGTCCAGATCATTTTTTCTGAAAAAGCATTCAGTCCTCATCTTCCCATTCCTCACGACCCTCTTGTGGTTTCCCATCCACCGCCAGATCGAACAGAAATTCCTTACCCTCAGACTTGAAGCATTCAACCAGCTCACTCCCTCCTATCTTACCTTGATGATTTCCTACTCCATCCCGGCACACTCACTTGGATCCTCCAACGCCAACTGTACCTCGGTCTCATCTATCTCACTGCCGATCCCTCGCCAACATCATGCCTTTAGCCTGGAACTCCCTCCCCTTTTATATCTAATAATAAATATGATTGATTGATATCTGACAGATCACCATTCTCCCCACCTTCAAAGCCTTATTAAAATCACATCGCCTCCAAGAGGCCTTCCCTGATTAAGTTCCCATCTCCCCTATTACCTCTCCCTTCTATGTCACCTATGCCCATAGAACTGTTACCCTTTAAGGAATTGATATTCACCCCACTCTCAGCCCCACAGTGCTTATGTACAAATCCATAATGTACTTTAATGTCTCTCCCTACAGACTGTAAGCTCTTTGTGGACAGGGAACCTGTCTACCAACTCTGTTGTTCTGAACTCTCCCAAGTGCTTACTACAGTGCTCTGTTAGTCCGGTGCCCTGAACTCAGTCAAGCAATGAATCAGTGGTACTTACAATGGTATTTACTGAGCACTGACTATGAACAGAGCACTAAAGTAAGCGTTTGGGAGAGCAGGCTACAACAGAATTAGCAGAAAAATTCCCTGCTCATAATGACCTTACAGTCTAGAGGAAGTAGTCAGGGAGAGGGTGAGAGGATCAGTCCATCACGACCTTGGCAAGAGGGGTGGTAGGAGTTAGTGTTTATTAAATACCATTGATGAATTGAGACAGTAAAACACAACACATACAAATACACACAATAAAAGCAAAAATAAGCAGGATGCTGTGGCTGAAGGACCTGAACGTCAGGCTCGGAGTTGAAGACTCAGGCAGCCTCCAGTGCTTGGCAGCCTTTGGCTGGGATTGTGAGGCAGGTCAGGGAGAGGGGAACGGTCAGAGGGGGAAAGGGGGAGGAGGAGGACTAGGACATCCATTTGTCTGTCAATCAATCAATGGTATCTATTGAGCGCTTACTGTGGACCAGCACTGTTTTAAGTGCTTGGGAGAGTGCAATACAATAGAGTTGATAGGCACTATCCCAGCCCTGCCCTTACAGTCTGGAGGGTGAGAGAGAAATTAAAATCAATTCCAGAAAGAACTGGCAGAGGATATAAGGATATCAATCAATTGTATTTATTCAGCGCTTACTGTGTGCAGAGCACTGTACTAAGCGCTTGGGAAGTACAAGTTGGCAACATATAGAGACGGTCCCTACCCAACAGTGGGCTCACAGTCTAGAAGAGGATATAAGGATATATACATAAGTGCTGTGGGGCTGAAGGTGGGATGAAAATCAAGTGCTTAAGGGGTACAAATCCAAGTGCATAGGTGACACAGAACGCAGAAGACAAATAATCAACTGAACGTATTTATTGAGCATTTACTGCGTGTAAAGCCCTGTACTAAGGGCTTGGGAAAATACAATAATCCAGAGTTGGCAAATATGTTTCTACCCACAAGGAGCTTACAGCCTAAAGGAGACAGATATTATGAAATCTCTCACCCCTTCCCTCCTCCCCGCCTTAACTTTATTCATTCATTCATTCATTCAATTGTATTTATTGAGCACTTACTGTGTTCAGAGCACTGTACTAAGCGCTTGGGAAGTACAAGTTGGCAACATATAGAGACGGTCCCTACCCAACAGCAGGCTCACAGTCTAGAAGGGGGAGACAGACAACAAAACAAGACATATTAACAAAATAAAATAAATAGAATAGTAAATATGTACAAGTAAAATAGAGTCATAAATACGTACAAACATATACAGGTGCTGTGGGGAGGGGAAGGAGGTAAGGCGGGGGGAGGGGGAGGGGGAGAAGGGGGAGAGGAAGGAGGGGGCTCAGTCTGGGAAGGCCTCCTGGAGGAGGTGAGATCTCAGTAGGGCTTTGAAGGTAAGAAGAGAGCTAGCTTGGTGGACGTGCAGAGGGAGGGCATTCCAGGCCAGGGGGAGGACGTGGGCTGGGGGTCGATGGCGGGACAGGCGAGAACGAGGCACAGTGAGGAGGTTAGCAGCAGAGGAGTGGAGGGTGTGGGCTGGGCTGTAGAAGGAGAGAAGGGAGGTGAGGTAGGAGGGGACGAGGTGATGGACAGCCTTGAAGCCTAGAGTGAGGAGGTTTTGCCTGATACGTAGGTTGACTGGTAGCCACTGGAGACTTTTGAGGGGAGTAACATGCTCAGAGCGCTTCTGCACAAAGACAATCCGGGCAGCGGCGTGAAGTATAGATTGAAGTGGGGAGAGACAGGAGGATGGGAGATCGGAGAGGAGGCTGATGCAGTAATCCAGTCGGGATAGGATAAGAGATTGAATGAGCAGGGTAGTGGTTTGGATGGAGAGGAAAGGGCAGATCTTGGCGATGTTGCGGAGGTGAGACCGGCAGGTTTTGGTGACAGATTGGATGTGAGGGGTGAACTAGAGAGCGGAGTCCAGGATGACACCAAGGTTGCGGGCTTGTGAGACGGGAAGGATGGTACTGTTGTCAACAGTGATGGGAAAGTCAGGGAGAGGGCAGAGTTTGGGAGGGAAGAAAAGGAGTTCAGTCTTGGAACTCACCGCTCACTCATTCATTCATTCATTCAGTCGCATTTATTGAGCGCCTACTGCGTGCAGAGCACTGTACAAAGCACTTGGGAAGTACAAGTCAGCAACATATAGAGATGTTCCCTATCCAACAACGGGCTCACAGTCTAGAAGGGGGAGACAGGCAGCAAAACAAAACAGATGAGGGAACTGAGGCCCAGTGGGTAATTATGGTAATAATAATAATGACAGCATTGGTTAAGCATTTACAATGTGCCAAGCACTGCTCTAAGGGCTGGAAGTAGATACAGGGCAATCAGGTTGTCTCACGAGGGACCCACAGTCTCAATCCCCATTTTACAGATAAGGTCACTGAGGCCCAGAGAATAATAATAATAAATGATGATGGTATTTGTTAAGTGCTTACTATTTCCCAAGCACTGTACTAAGCGCTGGAATGGATACCAGCAAATCAGGTTGGACAGAGTCCCTGTCCCACATGGGGCTCAGTCTCGATCCCCATTTTACAGATGAGGTTGCAGAGGCCCAGAGAATTATAATAACAATGATACATAGTGATGGTATTTGTTAAGCGCTTACTATGCAACAAGCACTGTTCTAAGTGCTGGGGTAAATACACGGTAATGAGGTTGTCCCACGTGAGACTCAGTCTTAATCCCCATTTTACATATGAGGTCACCAAGGCCCAGAGAATAATTAGAATCAATAATGATGGTATTTGTTAAGTGCTTACTATGTTAGTGCTGGGGGTAGATTCATTCATTCAATCGTATTTATTGAGCACTTACTGTGTGCAGAGCACTGTACTAAGCGCTTGGGAAGTACAGTTAGACAACAGAAAGAGACAATCCCTACTCAACAACGGGTTCACAGTTTAGAAGGGGGGGAAGACAGAAAACAAAACAAGTAGACAAGCATCAATACCATCAGAATAAATAGAATTGTAGCTATATACACATCACTAATAAGATGATGATAAAATTAATAGTAATAACAATAATAATAATGGTATCTGTTAAGCGCTTAAGTATGTGCCAGGCACTGTACTAAGCGCTGGGGTGGATACAAGCAAATCAGGTTGGACCCAATCCCTGTCCCACGTGGGGCTCACAGTCTCCATTCTCATTTTCCAGACGAGGTCACTGAGGCCCAGAGAAGTGACGTGACTCGCCCAAGGTCACCCAGCAGACAAATGGCCAAGCCGGGATTGGAACCCATGACCCAGCGTGGCTCAATGGAAGGAGCCCGGTCTTGGGAGCCGGAGGTCATGGGTTCAAAACCACTCTCCACTGGTTCCTTCCCTTCTGCCTTCAAACATGCCCACGTCTCTCCTATCCTAAAAAAAACCTCTCTTGACCCCACCTCCCCCTCTAGTTATCGCCCTATCTCCCTCCTACCATTCCTTTCCAAACTCTTAGAACGAGTTGTCTACACCCGCTGCCTCAAATTCCTCAATGCCAACTCTCTCCTTGACCCCCTCCAATCTGGCTTCCGTCCCCTACACTCCACCGAAACTGCCGTCTCAAAGGTCACCAATGACCTCCTTCTTGCCAAATCTAAAGGCTTCTACTCTATCCTAATCCTCCTCGACCTCTCAGCTGCCTTCGATACTGTGGACCACCCTCTTCTCCTCAACATGCTATCCAATCTTGGCTTCACAGACTCTGTCCTCTCCCGGTTCTCCTCATCTCTCTGGCCATTCATTCTCAATCTCCTTTGCGGGCTCCTCCTCCCCCTCCCATCCCCTTACCGTAGGGGTTCCTCAAGGGTCAGTTCTTGGTCCCCTTCTGTTCTCTATCTACACTCACTCCCTTGGTGAACTCATTCGCTCCCACGGCTTCAACTATCTTCTCTACACGGATGACACCCAAATCTACATCTCTGCCCCTGCTCTCTCCCCGTCCCTTCAGGCTCGGGTCTCCTCCTGCCTTCAGGACATCTCTATCTGGATGTCCGCCTGCCATCTAAAACTCAATATGTCCAAGACTGAACTACTTTTCTTCCCTCCTAAACCCTGCCCTCTCCCTGACTTTCCCGTCGCTGTTGATGACACTACCATCCTTCCCGTCTCACAAGCCCGCAACCTTGGTGTCATCCTCGACTCCGCTCTCTCGTTCACTCCTCACATCCAATGTGTCACCAAAACCTGCCGGTCTCACCTCTGCAACATCGCCAAGATCCGCCCTTTCCTCTCCAACCAAACCACTACCTTGCTGGTTCAATCTCTCATTCTATCCCGACTGGATTACTGCATCAGCCTCCTCTCTGATCTCCCATCCTCCTGCCTCTTCCCACTTCAGTCTACACTTCATGCTGCTGCCCGGATCATCTTTGTGCAGAAATGCTATGGACACGTTACTCCCCTCCTCAAAAATCTCCAGTGGCTGCCAGTCAACCTATGCATCAAGCAAAAACTCCTCCCTCTCGGCTTCGAGGCTCTCCATCACCTCGCCCCCTCCTACCTCACCTCCCTTCTCTCTTTCTACAGCCCAGCCTGCACCCTCCGCTCCTCTGCCGCTGACCTCCTCACTGTACTTCGTTCTCGCCTGTCCTGCCGTCGACCCCCGGCCCATGTCCTCCCCCTGGCCTGGAATGCCCTCCCTCCGCACATCCGCCAAGCTAGCTCTCTTCCTCCCTTCAAAGCCCTTCTGACAGCTCATCTCCTCCAAGAGGCCTTCCCAGACTGGGCCCCCTTTTTCCTCTCCTCCTCCCCATCCCCCCTGTATGTTTGTACAGATTTATTACTCTATTTATTTTACTTGTACATATTTACTATTCTATTTATTTTGTTAATGATGTACATCTAGCTTTATTTCTATTTGTTCTGACTACTTGACACCTGTCCACATGTTTTGTTTTGCTGTCTGACTCCCCCTTCTAGACTGTGAGCCCGTTGTTGGGTAGGGACTGTCTCTGTTGCCAAACTGTACTTCCCTAACAGTACAGTGCTCTGCACACAGTAAGCGCTCAATAAATACGACTGAATGGATGAATGAATGATATTAAAATTAATATCTTACCATCTAAGAGGGAGACAGGTATTAATTTCAATCAAATCAATATTAAAATGAATTATGGTTGCGACCCTAAGGGCTGTGGGGCTGAGGGTGGGGGGAATAAAGGGTACTGACCCAAGTGCAATGGTGAGGTAGAGGGGAGAGAAAAATGGGGATAAGGGTTTAGTTAGGGGAGGCCTCTTGGAGAAGATATGATTTTAATAGGGCTTTGAAGAAGCGTAGAGTGGTGGTCTATCAGAAGTGAAGAGGGAGGGAGTTCTAGGCCAGAGGTGTGACATGAAAGAGGGCTTGGTGCAAGACAGAGCTTGAGGTCCAAGCAGCAGTTTGGCTCTGGAGGGGCAAAGTGAGCAAATAGGGAAAATGAGGGTGTAGGGAAGGCCTCTTGAAGGAGATGTGATTTTAATAAGGCTTTTGAAAACTTCCCCTCTGGACTGTAGCTCATTATGTACAGGGAATGTGCCTGTTGTATTCTCCCAATCACTTGGTACAGTGCTCTGCACACACTATGCCCTCAATAAATATGACTGATTGATTGAAGGTGGGGAAGGTGATCATCTGCCATATATGAAGGGGGTGGGAGTTTCAGGCCAGGAGGAAGACGTGGGTAGGGGTTGGCAGCAAGATATATGATACTGAGGTATAGTGAGTAGGCTGTTATTAGAGGAGCGAAGTGTGTGGCTTGGGTTGTAATATGAGTTCAGCGAGGTCAGGTAGGAAGTGGGGAACTGATGGTAGGAGTTTATATTTGATAGGCAACCACTGAAGGTTTTCAAGAAGTGGGGAGATGTGGACCACCTGTCTTTCCTTCCTCCAACTTTTTGTCACTTGCCCATGCTTTGGGGTCCAATCTGAGGATCATCATCACCATCGTCATTATCATAATAATGCTATTTGTTAAGAGCTTACTTTGTGCCAAGCAATGTGTTCAGCATGGGGTAGATACAAGACAGATCAGCCGCAGCCCCCGTTCCATAAGGAACTCTGGGTTTAAACAAAAGAACAGGATCCCCATTTCAGAGATGAAGAAACTGAGATAGAGAGCAGTTAAGTGATTTGCCCAAGATCACACAGCAGACAAGTGGAGGAGTTGGGATTGGAACCCGGGTCTTCTGACTCTCAGTGCTCTTTCTATTGAGCCTTGCTGCCTCAGTCTGTCTGTTTGCCCTCCACAGTCTGTCTGGGTGAGTGGGTGCACTTAATTCACTATGGTACTTATTCTCCCCCACAGCCCCCCCAGAAACTCCTACCTGCTCCTGGATGAAACACAGTCCTAGGCAGGGTAAGGGTGGGGGGAAGCCCGGGGTTGGGCGCCGGGGGGGGGGGGGGGGTGCTGGGGCCTCAGCTGCACAAGGTCCAGCAGCAACCTGGTTAATGGTTAACAGACTGAGGAGACCAAAGGGGACAGAGCTAAAGGCCCTGGGGGGTGTTGGGGGAGACCTGAAAGGTCATGAAATACTAGGTGGCCAATCCTGGGAGGGGAAACAGGATCAAAGGGCCAGTGGGAGGGATGCCAGGGGAGGACACATAGGCAGGGAAGTACCAACTGTGTGGCCGGCCAGGGGGGTGGCAAGGGAAGGAAGCTGGTGGGGGCGGGGGGAGTGGCAAGGGAGGGAAGACAGGTAGAGCAGTAACAAAGAGCCAGCTGGTGGTTGGGGGCTGGAGGGGACAGACAGGTAGGGAAGTACCAAGGGGGTGGTCAGGGGGGAGGCTGGAGGGGATAGACAAACAGGTAAGTACCAAGGAGGTGGTCAGGGTTTGAGCATTTGAGAGGACAGATGGGGTAAAGGGGAAAATGGGGGTGACACTGTCAGGTGCTGCCCACAGGGCCCTGTGGACTTTCGTGCCACCTTTCCACACCTTTTGTGTACTCAGAACCTCCCACAGCAGCTCTCTGTGCACGGATTTACCGACCCAATTATTTAAGCACTAACTCATGCACATATCCATTCCTTCCTTCTCCTACCAAGATTATTTCAATGGCTGTCTCCCAGGCTAGACTGTAAACTCCTTCAGCCAGGCCTACTATTTAGTGCAGAGTACTAAACTGAGCTCTTGGAAGAGTAAAAATTGATTGACTGCAGCAGGAAACATCATCGAAACCCAGAAAGGTTTATGTAACTTTATAGATATGCCTTCCTTGAGGGGAGATTCAGGGACCAAAAGGGGAGAGTCAAGGAGGCTTGGATGGTCCATCCTGATTTACTGGGGGAGAATCGGGGCTGGAGAGGGGAGAGTCAGAAGTGTTGTGTGGAAGGTGTTGCAGAGAAGCAGCGTGGCTCAGTGGAAAGAGCACGGGCTTTGGAGTCAGAGGTCATGGGTTCGAATTCCGCTCTGCCACGTCTGCTGTGTGACCTTGGGCAAGTCACTTAACTTCTCTGAGCCTCAGTTACCTCATCTGTAAAATGGGGATTAAGACTGTGAACCCCACATGGGACAACCTGATCACTTTGTATCCCCCCCCCAGCGCTTAGAACAGTGCTTTGCATATAGTAAGCGCTTAACAAATGCCAACATTATGAAGGTGTTAGATCACTGGGAGGAGAGAGTCAAGAATACAGGGATGGAGAGGGGAGAGTGTTGGGCGGTTCCTCACTGACTATGAGGGGTGCCCAGGAACGTCAGGGGGTCACCGTGGAAGACACAGACCTGGACCGGACAAGCGTGGGGAGCCAGCGGCGGGAGGGGGGAGCGGGAAGCAGGGAGAGCAAGCGGGGGGGGGAGGGGGTGGACACACTCACTGTCCTTCTCGGCCATGGCCCCGCTGTTGGTTAATGATTCCGCGAGCGAACGGTGGGGCAGAACGGCCCGGGGGAGCCGCCAGAGGGGCCTAGGGAGTGGGGGGGGGGCACTGAGTCAGGAGGGCAAGGTGCCCCTTGGGCGCAGCCCGCCGGCCTCCCTCCCCGCGCTGTCCAGCAGTCGCCAGCCTTCATCCAGGGCTTTCGGTCATCTCGGACCGGGACACGGTTACAGGCTGGGAGGGGACTCTGAATGAGGGTTTGGACCTTTGGGTCCGCAGAGGGAACGGGCCCAGAGGGGCGGTTGAGGGGGGCCGGGGGAACGGAATAGATCCGGCTGGAGGGGAGCGAACAGGAGAGGGAGCGGGAGGGGGTTGCGGGGGTGGGGAGGGAGGAGGAGAAGGACGACGACGACGAGGCCGTCCGCGGGAAGGGTGCTGGCCTCGGGGGCTTTGCAAGGGCGCGGAGGGCTGCGGGGTCCTTACCGATGACTGCCCGGAGGGGCCTGGATCCCGCGTCCTAGGGGACCATCCGGGGCCGGCGGAGAAACATGGTGGTGGGCCGCCGGGGGCTGGGGAGCTCGGCCAGGGCGGCCACCCAGGCCCCTGCAGTTGGGGGCTTTGCACACCGACTCACCTGAGCAGGAGGAAGGGGCGGGAGCGGGGGAGGGGCCTGTCCCGCGGCCCAATGGGGACAAATGCTGCCCCGGGGGCGTGCGGGAGGGGTGACCGGACAGGGAGGCGATAGAGCCAGCAGGGAATGTGTTTATTGTTGTGGTGCACTCTCTCAAGCGCTTAGTGCAGTGCTCTGCACTCAGTAAGCGCTCAATAAATACGACTGAATTGAACTGAAAGTCTGTGTGTCCGTGAGAACGTGCGTGTGCACACAACTGTGCAAGTGTCCTCCCGGCGTGTAGTCCGAGCCGGCTACTAGTGTTTGCCGGTGCCAGGCTTGGGAGGGTGGTTGGCGACGGGGCCGATGGGCCCCGGGTTGCGGCTGTGGGGGGCCGGTGCCGCTGAGTTTCAGCTGTCGGGGCGATGGGGTCGGTGTCCCCGAATTCTGGCTGTGGGAGCAACGGGGCCGGTGTCCCCGAGTTCCATAGTGGGGCGATGGGGTCGGTGCCCCCGGTTCCCGGAGCAAAGTCTTCGTCTCCCTCCGGACCCGCGCTTCCCCGGGGCCTCCGACCAGGCCCGAGAGCTTCCTCCCAAGCGGTCGGAAGGGTCCCAAACCTAAATCAGGCCTCTCTGACCCGATGTCCCTGCGCAGCCTGCAAGCACCCATCCTGCCCCAGTCCCACTTACCCCAACTCCGCCCACAGTCCCACATGGGAGTGGCTGAAGGTGTGTGTCCCCGACACAGTGTGTGACTCTCCATCTGGGTGTTTTCCCTCGTGCCCAGGACTCAGTGGACGCGAGCCCAGTCCCATCTCCCCGTCCCATTCAGCACTTCACTTCTGCTCTCTGCCTTCTCTTCCGATAAACAGACACAGACATAGACACAAACCCACCCCGACCCCCCCCCCCCATATATGGGTATATATATATTGGACAGTATATACATAGAGATTCATAGTATAAATCTATGTATATACTCGACAGGCCCGAGGGGAGAGACCCCGACAGCGCCCGACCCCAACCTCAGGCCCAGCCTGAGAGTCACCGACGCTGAGTGCGGGAGACGGAGAAGCGGCGGGCCGGTCCGGTCCAAGAGTCTTTATTTCCCCGGCCAAGTCGGCCCCATTGGGGCTGGGCCAGAGCCAGGGTCAAGGGCTGGAGTCCCGCACAGGAGGAGCTGGGGTGGGGGCGGGCTGGGGGCTGGCAGAGGCAGGGCCAAGATAAAGATGCGGGAGAGGATTGGGCTGAAGGCGGGGCCGAGCGGCGAGTTGGTTGTCTCAGAGGCGGGGCGAGGCTCCACCAGGACGCAGGTGTCCGATCGCCGAGTCCCCCGGCTCTCCCTGCCGGACCGTGGGGCGGGGGGCTGGGCCTGGGGTGACCCCGACCACGGGCTCAGCGTGGTGGCCGGGCTGAGTGGGTGGGTGGGTGCGTGCGTGTCCGAAGCGGCGCGGGTGCAAATCAGTGCGAGGGGCGTCCGGGAGGAGGAGAGGGGGCAGGGGAAGGGCGGGACCTGTCGCCCCCTCCCCAGTTCGGCCCGGCCCGGCCCGGCCCAGGGAGGCAGCGAAAGCGGCAACGTATTGCTTTTCCATCATGCATTGTGGACGGGGCGGCAGGATCTTCGGGCCCCGGTTAATTAGAAGGAATAATTTCGGCGGCGCCCACCTCCCCTCCCCTCCCCTCCCCTCCTCTCCTCTCCTCGCTCCCCCGACCAGAGCTGGGGACGCTCCCCGGATCCGGGCCGATGGAGGCACACGGACTCCCTCCCATCTCCGGAGCCGGGGTCTGGGGCCTGGAAGAGAGGCAGGGGTCATTTCAGCATCCAGGCGCCACCAGACGTCCCCACCCCGCCCCCCGCTTCCCCGGCCTCCTGCCTTGCTTACCCTGAGCTATTCAGCCACCTGCACGCCTGTGCAGTTATCTTTGCTCTCCGACGTGATGGCCAGGTACTCCGAGCTGTGGGGCCCAGAGGTCAAATATCAGTGGTCACAGATTCCCGCATTGCTCCCGTCGCCCGCCGGGCTTCTATCCTAGCTCCCCTGACCCCACTCACGCATTCTCCTGAGCGGCAGCCTCAGTGGCAGCGGCGATCTTCTTATAGCAATACACCATCTCGGCCACCAGCCAGATGGTCAACACGACGATGAGCACGTACATCATGATCTCCGACACGATGGACGCCGTGTCCCTGTTGGCTGTGGGGTCGGGGGGGGCCAGGGGGGTCAGGGGGACCGGGGCATGCAGGGGGGACGGGGCAGGAGCGGAGGGGCATCTGGGAGGGTCAGTGAGGGCACCAGAGGGGCCAGGGTCAGGACGGGGCCACACTCAGTCCTCCAGGTGACCCCATCCCCCGGCCCCCAGTCCAAACGTGGAGACCCTGTGGCAGTGAGAACAGGCGGGATGAACGAGCACACAGATGGAGGGGCGGGGAAAGAACCAAAGACACCCGGACGTCGTCGTCCAGGCTGGTCCACATGGGCAGGGGCTGTTGACCCTTGAGTGACTGCTCCATTCTCCCCGCCGCCCCCACAGTGCCCAGTCCGAGCTATCGCCGACAGCAGCGCTGGGGCGGATCCTGGATACCCTCCTGGCACCCAAATCCTGGTTAGGGCTGAACCAGCCAACACCCCGAAGTCATCTTTCTCTCTCTCCACCCCTGACTCTCCACCAGGGACCCAGCACGGACCATCCAACACTCCCACCCATCTCCTCTCCATCCCTGACTCTTCCCCAGCGATCCGCCATGGCCCATTCAACACCCCTGACTCTCCCCCATTGACTCAATAAGAACCAACACCCCTGACTCTCCCCAGCATGAACCACCCAACACAACAGCCTCCCCCAGTGACCCAGCATGAGCCACCCAATACCCCTGATTCTCCCCTCTCCAACCCTGACTCACCCCAAGTGACCCAGCAAGGGCCACCCAACACCCCTGACTCTCCTCCAGTGACCCAGGGCAGAAGCTCATTCAGGGACTTGTCCAAACCTTTCTGAGGCCTGCTGGTAGCCCCGAATACTCAGATCTCTGTGGGGCAGATTCCCCGAGCTCACTTCCCCTCTGCACTAGGGGATTGTATTGTACCTATACTAATGCTTAGCCCAGTGCTTGGTCCATGGTATGCACTTAACAGATGCTATTATTACTGTTGTTTTTATTACTGTTATTAATAACAATAATAAATGATGGCATTTAAGCACTTACTATGTGCCAAGCACTGTTCTAAGCCCTGGGATAGATATAAGGTAATCAGGTTGTCCCGCATGGGGCTCACAGTCTTAATCCCCATTTTTACAGATGAGGTAACTGAGGCACAGAAAAGTTAAGTGACTTGCCCAAAGTCACACAGCTGACAAGTGGTGGAGCCGGGATTAGAACCCACGACCCCTGACTCCCAAGCCCGTGCTCTTTTCACTAAGCCACGCTGCTTATTATTGGGGGGAAGAATTGTTTTCAGCTGTCTGTTCTGTGCCTGCCTCCCTCTGGGTCCCGGAAGAGACCCCCTTGGTCTGGTCTGGTGGGGAGGGATTGGGGGAACTGCTATCCTGGAGTCCAACCCCTACTTGGCTCTGCAAGGTCCACCCCTGCCCCATCAGCCTGTCCTCACTTGGACGCAGCTCCAGCCCCCGGATGAACCAGGAGGCCTTACCCCATCCCCCTCCGGCTCCCTCCTGCCCTGCCTGAACCTGCCGAGAAAGGCCAGCCACGGGCCAGGAGCAGGGGATCACAGGCCCGAGTGTAAACAGAGCTGGAGAGACAGAATGCCACAGACTGGAGGGCAGAAGCAACAGACAGAAAGGCGGGTGGGCGAGTGCCAGTGTGGGCCCCGGGCCAGGGCAGGTGGTGGTGGAGGGGTTGGAGGTGGGGGCAGGAATCCACGAGGCCAACCCGGGGGGAGGACAGAGGCCGACGGCCCTCTGCGGCACGGCTAACCTTTGTCCACCACTTCCAGGTGGACCCTTTTGGTGATGGTCGTGTTGAACTCGTAGTTGTCGAAGAACAGCAGGCGGTAGACGTGGCACTCATAGTCGCCCGAGTGATTGTAGGTGACGTTGGTGATGAAAATGGATAAATCCTGCAGGTCGCGGCCCCCGCGGCTTCCGTTCCAGACCACGCGGCCCTCGAACCGCTCATCCTCCTCCAGCTGCAGGACCTCGTTCTCGTAGCGCAGAATCTGTGGGCCCAGCTGCTGGCTGCTGCCCCCGTCCCCGCTGCCCCCTCCTGCCCGACCCCCAACCGCTGCCCTCCTCCCCACTCCCAACCCCTCTGCAGGCTCCTGCCCGGACCCTAACAGCAGCTGCCCTCCTCCCCTTGACGACCTCGCTGTGCTTCCTCCCTTGCTGTCCCCTGCCCCGGCCTCAACCCTCCCTCCTCCAGGCCCTGATGCTCCTTGAGTCCACTGCCCCCTGCCCCCAAGCCCACTGCCCCCTCCCCCTGGGCCCCTGCCCCCACCGCTCCTTTCCCCCAGCCCCGTTTGCCCTTCCTCCCTCCACCCCCAGCCAACAGCCCTGCCACTCCTGGCCCCCAAACCCCTGGCCTCTAGCCCACTACCCTCCCCACAAGCCAACGGCCCCACTTCCCTCTCCCACCAGTCCCGCTCTCCCACCTTCCGGCCGCATCACCCCATGCTGTGTCCCACCTTGACAAACTCTTCCGTCCCCTTCTGGCGGAAGGTCCACTCTGTGAAGGCCTCGGCCACCGTCTCACTGCGCCGCTTGCAGGAGATGCACAGGATCTTGAATGTCATCCCGTACACGGCCTCCGTCTCCGAGTCCACCTCCACGCAGCCCCCCTGGACTGCAGCCACTGGGACAGGGAGCAGGGGGAGGGGGGTGGTCAGTCGAGCCCTGGGGAGTGGTGGGGGCAGGGGGAGGGGTTTCTTCCTGGAGCCTTTCCCATATGAAGGAGGGTGCCTCGGTGTGTGTGTGTGTGTGTGTGTGTGTGTGTGTGTGTGAGTTCATGTGTTCTTGGAGCTCTGTGTCTATGTGTGCATGATTGTTTTTGTGTAAGTATGTGTTGGAACGGTGTGCTTGTGTTTGTACCTGCATGTTTGTATGTGTGTGTGTGTCCTTGGGTCTCTGTGTTTAATAATAATGGCATTTATTAAGCGCTTACTATGTGCAAAGCACTGTTCTAAGCGCTGGGGAGGTTACAAGGTGATCAGGTTGTCGCACGGGGGACTCACAGTCTTCATCCCCATTTTCCAGATGAGGTAACTGCGGCCCAGAGAAGTTAAGTGACTTGCCCAAAGTCACACAGCTGACAATTGGCGGACCCGGGATTTGACCCCATGACCTCTGACTCCCAAGCCCGGGCTCTTTCCACTGAGCCACACTGCTTCTCACTGTGACACTGTGTTTGTGTCTTTGTGTGTCTGTGTGGTTGTTTGCGAGTTTAGGCACACCGTGAGTTTGTGAGTTTATGCACACGGTGAATATGTCTGTGTGTCTGTCTGCCCCAGGGGTCGGGGGTCTCTCTGGTTGTGGCAGATGGAGACAGTCTAACAGATTCCAAACCGACCAATGACTGCTGGGCCTGACGGCCTGGTCCAGGGGGGACGCTAAATTGTCCCCGTCTCCCCAAGACTCCTGGGGGTGGGGGTGGGGAGGAATGCGGTAAAACTCCCTTGGCAGCAGCAGCAGCGGCCGGGGCCGTGTCCCGATCCCGCCTGAGCTCGAATCCGGCCCGCGCTTTCCCGCTCACTGTCTCCCCTCGCCCTCAGGTGTTTTCCCCCCCCGCCGCCGTCCCCGCACCAACACCCGAGCGCCCAGAAGATGCGGAACCGGATTTCTCCTTTCCAGGCTCGGGCTCTGCGGATTCGCCTGCACCCGCGGGAGCGGCGAAGAAAATCCGGCCTGGAGTTTCAGCTCCTGCCACCGGGGCACCGGCAGGAAAGAGTCTGAACTGGATTCTCCTCCTCCCGTGGAGATCAAAGACACATCGTTCCCGGTCCCCCGCTCCTCGTGACTTCCTTAGGTCCTCGTTGACCCCTAGGCCCTCTCTCACCGCCCCCCCCCCCCATCGTTCTTGCTGACGCCCGCAACTCCCCGCTGCCATCAAAAACTCCCTGCTGACCCCTAGGTCCTCGCCGACCGCCCAACCCAGTTCTCGCTAGCCCCCAAACTCCCCGCTGATCCCTAGATGCTGACTGCCCCCCCCCACGTTCTCGCTGACCCTCCCAACTCCCTGCTGACCCCTGGGTCCTCTCTAACTGCCACCCCCGCCCCCAGGTTCTCGCTGACCTCCAGGGCCACCCTGCTCCCCCCAAGTTCTTGTTGACCTCCAAGCCACGCTGACCTCCTCCCCTCCCTCCCCCCCCCCAGGATCATAATGACCCCCAGAGCTGGGCTGTCCACCTCTTTCCCCTCCTCCGCACCCTACTAACCTAGCACGGTGACCACCAGCAACCCCAGCCACGGGTCCATGGCTGGGGGCGGGGGGGGGCCCGGGTCGGCGGGCTCAGCCGGGCAGCCGGTCCGGTCCTGTCCTGGGCACTCGGCACGGCGCCGCCCCCGGCCCGGTATTAATAGCCGCGGGAAGGAGGGAGGCGGAGGCGGAGGCGGCGGCGGCGTGGAATGTCCCCGGGAGTCACCCGAGTGGCCAAAGCGGCGGTGCAGCTGCTCCGGCTCTGGTTCCGGCCCCGACGGACAGACCCTCCGGCAGAGTGTGAGTTTGTGTGTGTGTGTGCGTGTGTGTGTTTGGGCCGGGGGGGGGGGGGGAACGGGCCCCCCCGCTCCGGTTACCGGGGGGCGCTCAGCCCCGGCCCCCAGCGTCCGGGCATCCCAGCTGCACCAGCTTGTCTGGCTTCGGCGCCGCTTCTCTGGTGGCGGCCGGCGGGCCGGGCCCCGAACCCCGACCCCGGAGCTGGGCGCGCCCCCGGCCCGCTCGCCTCTCCGCCGGCCCGGGCAGCGCGGCCCAGATGTGGAGGCGGAGTCAGGGCTGGCGGGCGGGCGAGCGGGCAGGGGGGGCTCGGAAGCCTCGCTCCCCGGGGTCGGCGGCTCCTTCTCCTGCGCACTGCAGCGGGCGGGGGATGAATCAGAGCCGCGGGGGGAGGGGAAGGGGGAGGGGGGACACTGGTGGGGGGGCCCGGGGGGCGGGGAGGGGGCCGGCTCTGCTGATGCACTGCAGCAAGCGCCCAGCCGCCCCTCTGTGTTTGTCCCGCCCATCTTCCCCGCCCTCCGCTCTGCTCTCCACCCCCCACTGCTGCACGCTCCGCCCCAATCTTCCCCGCCCTCCCTTCGGCTCCCCCCATCGCTGCTTGCTCCGCCCCCTATCTTCCCCGCCCTCCTCTCCCACCCCACCCTCGCTCGCTCCCCCCTCTTCCCCCCACCCCCCGTCGCCTGCTCCCTCCTCCCATCTACCGACCTCCCCCTGCGCCCCCACTCTCCCGAGCCCTGTTCTATTTCCCGCCCCTCAATGCCTCCCCCTTCCATCCTCAGCCTAGGAGTAGGACCCCTGGGTCCTGAGCCTGGGAGCTGACGTTGGGAGGAAGACACCTGTCAGCTAGTCGCTCTGCTCCCGTCTCTCTACTACTCAAAACCCTTCATCGGTCAACAGAAACTCCAGACTATATGCTTCAAAGGTCCTCACCATCATCTTACCATCTTCCACTCTTCTCTCCCACTACACCCCAACTGGCTCTCTGTTCCTCTCTGGCCAACCTGTTCGCTGTGCCTCATTCTCATCTCTCCCATAGCTGACTTCTTGCTCACCTGCCCCTATTACTGGAATTCCCTCCCCTTTAGATCCAGAAGACCGCTGTTCTCCCGATCTTCAAAGCCCTCCTGAAATCACATCTCCTGTGGAAGGCCTTCCTTGATTAATGTCTCACCTGCCCCAGGTCATGTCCTCCCAACAGTCAGTTCAACACTCATGCAATCAAAGCCACCCAGAGAATTTCTGTTCTTATGGACTTAGACACCCTTCCCCTAAGTAAGCACTTACTCGTTCACCTATCCATCTTTCTAGGTTCTTTCTTCTGTCTTTAAATTATTTTGTGTCTGTCTCCCCCATTAGCCTAAGCTTCTCCAGGGCTGGTATTGAGTCCACTGATTCTATTACTTAGTACACTGCTCTTCAAACAGTAAGTGCCAGATAAATGCCATTGGCTTCTTGGTGGCAGCTGGACCAGGCCTGCCAGCTCTCCCTCAGCTAAGACAACTGGCCGCCTCCTTTCAGTCTCTCACCTGCCAACCTCTTTATTCCTATTGGCTAAGAACCCGCCCCACCCCGAATACATACACATACGTATATACACAAACTCAGGGCAAAGGGTCCCATGTACCCAAGGGTGTGTGTGTCGGGGGGGTGGGAGAGAGAAGACTATGACTGGATTTGGGTAACACCATATGTGTGTGCATGACTGTGTGTGTAGCTTCATATGTGATGCCATGTGTGCATATTAGTCCCACAGTCACTCACATCCAAAAGCATACACAAACACATACACCCAGAGACAGAAATACATACATCCATGCACCAACACAGACAGACAGACACACAAGAAACATAGTCACACACGCACAGAGAGACTAGCCAACCCCCTGGACAAGACAGAGAGCAAGAAGACAGAGGGGCAGAGGGGAGAAGCAGATGAGAACCTCGGGGTAAAGAGGACAGAGACTCCTTTGACTTCAGCTCTCATCTCTCTGCCGACATCCAAATGTTCTTCTCCAGACCCGGCCTCTCACCTAACCTACAATCCTGCATTTCCTCTGACCTCCAGAACATCTCCACTTGGGCGTCCTTCTAGATTTAATACGTCAAAAAATGAAGTCTTCCCCTCTCCCCCCTTAAGCCCGCACCTCCTCTCCCCTCCCCATCTCTGCAGACGACACCTCCATCCTTCCCGAGCCCGAAGGCCGCAGCCTTGGGGTCATCGGCGACATCGCCTCTTCTTTCGGATCTGACATCCCCGCACCTGTTAAAATCGTGTCAGTTTTTCCTCCACAACATTTCCCTGTTCCTCCCCCGATCCGGGTCCCTAGCCCGGCGCTAGCACTGTATGAGCCTCTTCCCGGGTGTCCCCGCTCCAGCCATTCGGACCGTCCGGTGCAGGCTCCACGCTGCTGCCCCGATCACCTTCCTGAAACGCCGCTCAGCACACACCTCCCCACTCCTGCAAACCTCCGGTGGCTTCCCCTCTCCCCAGGCATCGAGCGGAAACTCCTGCCCAGCAGCTGCTAGTCTCGCCACTGGCTCTCTCCCTCAATCAATCAATCAATCGTATTTATTGAGCGCTTACTGTGTGCAGAGCACTGTACTAAGCGCTTGGGAAGTACAAGTTGGCAACATATAGAGACGGTCCCTACCCAACAGTGGGCTCACAGTCTGGAAGGACTAGACTCCTCCTAACCTCCGCTCTCGTCCCCCATTTCTCCCCAGCTCGCTCCCTTCGGTCCCCCCAAATTCACCTCCGCACGGTCTCTCGGCTGTTCCTCCTCCAGCCCCACGGTCTCGCTGCTCTCCCGGCCTGGAACTCCCTCACCCCCACCGCATTCACCGGATTACAGCTCTCCCGGCCTTCGAAACTTCCTGAAATCCCCACCCGCTCCGCCAAGGTGCCTTCCTTGATTCATTCATTCATTCAACCGTATTTATTGAGCGCTTACTGTGTGCAGAGTACTGTACTAAGCGCTTGGGCAGTACAAGTAGAAGCAGCGTGGCTCAGTGGAAAGAGCCCGGGCTTTGGAGTCAGGGGTCATGGGTTCGAATCCTGCCTTTGGGCAAGTCACTTAACTTCTCTGGGCCTCAGTTCCCTCATCTGTAAAATGGGGATGAAGACTGTGAGCCCCCCCGTGGGACAACCTGTTCTCCTTGTAATCTCCCCAGCGCTTAATACAGTGCTTTGCACATAGTAAGCGCTTAATAAATGCCATCATTATTATTATTATTATTATTACTAGTTGGCAACATATAGAGACAGCCCCTATCCAACAACGGGCTCACAGTCTTGATTCATTCCCGAAACCCGGGTAAATCACTCTCAGCGATTAAAGACACAGATATAACCAATTATCCGTTCAGTTATCGGTTCACCTATTCCATCCTGACATGCTTGGAGCTGGCAGAGCGCGGGGCTGGGCGTCAGAGGAGCCGAGTTCTCGTCCCAGCTCTACCACCATCCTTCTGGGTGACCTCGGGCAAGACATCGAGCCTCCCTGGGCCTCGGTGCCCTCATCTGTAAAATGGGCCGATGAGACCCGTGGTCTCCCTCCCTCTTGGAGGGGCCAGAGTGAGGGGGGTCCTATCTGGTCACGCTGCATCCACCCCAGCGCCGAGCAGGGGGCTTGGCCCAGGGTTAAATGCTGAATGAATCCCGTCGTTATTGCTGTTACTGACTGAGAGCTGCGGCGGACGCCTCCCTGCCTCCCTCCGCATTCCGCTCGGGCCCCGGACGCCTCCCCACGCCGCGAGAATAATAATAATGATAATAATGATGGCATTTATTAAGCGCTTACTATGTGCTAAGTACTGTTCTAAGCGCTGGAGAGGTTACAAGGTGATCAGGTTGTCCCACGGGGGGCTCACAGTCTTAATCCCCATTTTACAGATGAGGTAACTGAGGCCCAGAGAAGTGAAGTGACTTGCCCAAAGTCACACAGCTGGTAATTGGCAGAGCGGGATTTGAACCCCTGACCTCTGACTCCAAAGCCCGTGCTCTTTCCACTGAGCCACGCTGCTTCTCTAAGAAGTCACTCCTCCCCTCCGGAGCGGGCGGGCGGGCGGCCAGGGACCCCCGCGGGGCACTCCCCATCCGGGACCCCCCGGGGGGCTCTCCCGGCCCCGGGGCCCGTCCGCAGCTCCGACCACCTGCCCAACCCCGCGGGACGCAGTCAGGCCGGCGGAGCCCGGACCCGAGGGACGCGGCCGGCCGAGGGCGAGGGCAGGGGCGAGGGCCGGGCCGGGCCGGGCCGGGGGCGAGGGCCCGCGTGGCTCCTGTCCGACCCCAGCCCCCTCCGGCTCTCGGCTGCAGGCGGCAAAGCTCCCCTCCTCCCCGCCGCCACTCCAACGGGCTGGCGGCGGCGGCTGTAATCACAGCGCTGGGCCCCGGCGGCTCCCCTCCCTCCCTCGCTCCCTCCCCGCGCCTCAGAAAGAGATGGAGCCGGTAATTACTACTAATGGATTCGCCCCAGAGGGTTGAGCGAGGCCTAGGCCGGGCGGGAGGCCGGGGAAACCGAGGCCGCGGAGAAGGCAGCCTCCGGCCCCTTGTGGCCCCGCCCCTCGGCCCCCGCTCACTCCGCCACCTTCCCCCCTCATAATAATAATAATAATGGCATTTATTAAGCGCTTACCATGTGCAAAGCAACGTTCTAAGCGCTGGGGAGGTTACAAGGCAATCAGGTTGTCCCACGGGGGGCTCACAGTCTTCATCCCCATTTTACAGATGAGGTAACTAAGGCACAGTGAAGTGACTTGCCCAAAGTCACACAGCTGACAACTGGCAAAGCCGGGATTTGAACCCATGAACTCTGACTCCAAAGCCCGGGCTCTTTCCACTGAGCCACGCTGTTTCTCTGTGGCCTCATCCCTCATCTGGCCCCGTCCCAGGACCCTCTCACTCGGGGCACGTCCCAGGACTCCCTCACTCCACCCTTCCTCCACTCCTCTCTCTGACACCGCCCCCACCCCTCCTTCCCCCTGGCCCTGCCCCGTCTCCGTCACTCCTCCCCTCCCCACTCCAGTGTCCCTGCCACCCCCCCACCAAACTTCATCCCAGATGCCCCCTGCAGCCTCTGGGGAAAGGCCATCTGTCTCACCTGGAAGACTGACGGCTCCTGGAGGGCAGGGCCGGAACCATGGCTGCCTCTTAAACACTGCCCTCTCTCAAGCATTTAGTACAGCCCCCTCTGCTTAGGTATCTAAGGCATTTACTGAATACTCTCTGGCTCTAATAATAATGATGATGATGGCATTTGTTAAACGCTTACTATGTGCCGAGTACTGTTCTGAGCGCTGGGGGAGTAATCAGGTAATCAGGTTGCCCCACATGGGGCTCACAGTCTTAGTCCCCATTTTATAGATGAGGTAACTGAGGTACAGAGAAGTGAAGTGACTTGCCCAAAGTCACACAGCTGACAAGTGGCAGATCCGGGAATAGAACCCATGACCTCTGACTCCCAATCCTGTGTTCTTTCCACTGAGCCACACTGTTTCTCTAACCAAGCAGCAATAGTAGGGATCGGTGGCCCTACTGAACCAAGCAGCTGGGAGGGTGCAGTGGAGTAAGAACCATGGTCCCTCCCATCAAAGATCAGTCAATCATTGGTATTTATTGAGTGCTTACTGTGTGCTTGGGAGAATACGATGGAGTAAGTAGACACTCTCTGTCCTCAAGTACCTTACAATCTAAACAGGGAGGCAGACATGAAAATAAATCACAGGCAATGTAAAAATACATACATAATGCTATGGGGTTATAGCATACTCTCCCACACACTGCTTCTAAACTCGTCTCCACCACTAGTCAGCTGTGTGACCTTGGGCCTATTACATCACTTCTCTGTGCCTCACTAACCTCAGCTGTAAAATGGGGATTAAGACTGTGAGCCCCACGGTGGATATGGACTGTGTCCAATCTGATTAGCTTGTATCTACCCAGTGCTTAGTGCAGTGCCTGGCACGTAGTAAATGCTTCTCCCTGTCAAGAAGCAGTGTGGCATAGCGGAAAGAGCTCAGGCTTGGGAGTCAGAGGTTGTGGGTTCTCATCCCAGCTCTGCCATTTAGCAGCTGTGTGACTTGGGGCAAGTCATCTAACTTCTCTGTACAGTTACCTCATGGGGATTAAGACTGTGAGCCCCATGTGGGACAACCTGATTAACTTGTATCTACCCCAGCGCTTAGAACAGTGCTCGGCACAAAGTAAGTGCTTAACAAACCTGTCTCTCCCCACTTCAGTCTATACTTCACGCTCCTGCCCGGATCATCTTTGTGCAGAAACGCTCTGGGCATGTTACTCCCCTCCTCAAAAATCTCCAGTGGCTACCAATCAACCTACGCATCAGCCAAAAACTCCTCATTCTCGGCTTCAAGGCTGTCCATCACCTCGCCCCCTCCTACCTCACCTCCCTTCTTTCCTTCTCCAGCCCAGCCCGCACCCTCCGCTCCTCAGTCGCTAATCTCCTCACCATTAGGCCTCGTTCTCGCCTATCCTGCCGTCGACCCCCGGCCCACGTCATCCCCCTGGCCTGGAATGCCCTCCTTCCGCACATCCGCCAAACTAGCTCTCTTCCTCCCTTCAAAGCCCTACTGAGAGCTCACCTCCTCCAGGAGGCCTTCCCACACTGAGTCCCCTCCTTCCTCGCCCCCTCCCCATCACCCCTACCCTACCTCCTTCCCCTCCCCACAGCACCTGTATATATGTTTGTACAGATTTATTACTCTATTTATTTTACTTGTACATATTTACTATTCTATTTATTTTGTTAATATATTTTGTTTTGTTGTCTGTCTCCCCCTTCTAGACTGTGAGCCTGTTGTTGGGTAGGGACCGTCTCGATATGTTGCCAACTTGTACTTCCCAAGCGCTTAGTACGGTGCTCTGCACACAGTAAGTGCTCAATAAATACAATTGAATGAAAACAAATGCCATTATTATTATTATTGTTTAGACTGTAAGCTTGTTATGAGTGGGGAAAGTGTCCACTAATTTTGTTGTATTGTACTCTCCCAGGCACTTACTACAGTGCTCTACACTTAGTAAGTGCTCAACGAACACCATTGATTGATTAACAAATACCATTTAAAAAAATACAACTGACAAGATTTGGTGACTGACTATGCAGGTTGAAAGAGGGAGATGAGTCAAGATAAATGCTCAAATTGGCAATTTGTATTCGTACCTAGTAAGTGCTTATATTACATTACTATTATTAGTATTATCATCATCATTATTATTAGAGTGATGGGAAAGTAGTGGGGGAGGAGAGGGTTTGGGTGGGAAGGTGAGAAGTACAGTTTTGGGCATGTTAAGTTTTAGATGGTGGCGGTACATCCATGCAAAGATGTACTGGGGACAGGGGGAGGTGTGAGATTGCACAGGAAAGGAGAGGTTGGGGTTTGTGGAGTCAATTTGGGAATTGTTGGCACAGAGTTGGCAGTTGATGCCGTGGGCACGAATGAGCTCCCTGAGGGAGTGGGTGTAGATGACAACTAGAATGGGATCCAGAACTGAGCACTGAGGGGCCTCCACAGTTAGGAGGTGGAAGACTGAAAAGGAGCGAGGCCTAGTGGAAAGAACATAGGCCTGGAATCAATCAATCAATCAATCGTATTTATTGAGTGCTTACTGTGTGCAGAGCACTGTACTAAGCGCTTGGGAAGTACAAGTTAGCAACATATAGAGACAGTCCCTACCCAACAGTGGGCTCACAGTCTAAAAGGGGGAGACAGAGAACAGAACCAAACATACTAACAAAATAAAATAAATAGAATAGATATGTCAGAAGTCAGAAGACCTGGGTTCTAATCTTGACTCCACCACTTGTCTGCTGTGTGATATTGGGCAAGTCACTTAACCCTCCGTGCTTCGTTCCTGTCATCTGTAAAATGGGGATTAAGACTGAGAGACCCATGTAGGTCATGGACTGTGTCCACCCTGATTAGCTTGTATCTATCCCAGTGTTTAGTACAGTGCCTGGCACACAGTAAGCATTTAATAAATACCATTAAAAAATACAAATTAAAATAAAGTTGCAAGCAATAGAGACTAAGGGTTAGTGAGAGGGGTAGGAGAAACAGGAGAGGAGTGTCAAAGAAATCACAGTTGAGTGTTTCCAGGAGGAGGCGGTCCACAGTGACTAGGGGTGCCAAGAGGTCCAGGAAGATTAGGAGGGAGTATAAGCCGTTAGATTTGGTGAGGAGGTCATCGGTGACTTTGCTGAGAGCATTTCAGTGGAGTGGCAGATGGGGAAGCCAGATTGCAGAGGGTGAGGAGAGGAAATGGAGCCAGTGGAGCCGGGGGATGTAAATATCCCGTTCCTAGAGTTTGGACAGAAAGAGTAGAAGGGAAATGAGGCATTAGAGAGTGAAAGGCAGAGGAGGACCCGGTGAAAGGGATTGAGAGGTTGTGGCCAGAGAAACCAAGGATGGTCCACAGCATCAAAGGCTGCTGAGCAGGCACAGATGATAAGGTAAGAGGAAGCAGGCAACCTGCGTTGAAGGTCCGATAGATGGATTGGAACCAACACGAAGGAATAGATGAAAGGAACAGATGGAGGTTGGAACTGGGCGGGGAAGAGGGTGGAGGCGGTGATGGCTGTATTGGTAGAAAGGAAGGGGACACAGTGCAGTGTGGTCGCTTCGGGCCACTGAGGATCACTCGGGGACACGGGGATGTGTAGCCCGTGTGGGTGTGTGTATGTGCCAGGAATGGGGATGTGTGCAAGCACAGCCCTGGATTAGTTCAGCCCAGATCCCTGGGCTCCTCTCCCTCTAGCTCCCTCCCCACCCAAAACTCCCTATTCTGAGCCAAGCCACTTCTGCGAGCAGCAGCGGGGGAGGGGCTCCACCCTGAACCAGCCCAGTTTGAGGCGACCGCGGGTGCCAGCCTCCCCGCCAGAAGTCGTTCTGGGCCAAGACGACCCCGGCCTCCCTGCTGGAAGTTGTTCGGGGCTGCGGTGGCCCAGGAGTCTCCTGCAGCTAGCTGGCTGAGCTCAGGCAGTCTGGCTCTGGGACGGGCAAGGGGTGAAAGAGAGCATCTCCCCAACCTCAGCAGCAGAGACCGGAGCCCCGTGGAGGGGCAGGGAGGCACAACAGTCAGAGCCAGGTCAGTGCTGGACCAGCTCCCCGCTGGGATCCGGTAAGATCTCACGGCCCCCAGCCTGCGTTGGGCCCAGACAGCTCCGACAGGGTCTGCCTGACCCGTTGTTCCCCCAGCCCGTGGACCACGGGGTCAGGCACTTTCCCAGCCACGACCCTGGCTTCTGCCACCCCTCCCCAAAGTCTTGCTGGCAGCATCTGTGCCCCAACTCACCACCCCTCCCCCGTTTGGGCAGGGGAGTGCAGTCCAGTTTGTTTACTGTTTATTGAAGAGGTTGAACGCAAGGGGGGAAGGGAGGAAAATGGAGGGGGAACGGAGGACGGAAGGCCAGAGGGTCACTTGTAAAACTCGTGCTCCTGCTCGTCTTTCTTGATGACCGTCTTGTATGCCTTCTCGAAGTCCTTGGCCAGGACGATGTAGCGGTTCTCACGCACGGCCAGCATGCCGCCCTGTGGGACAGGGGTCGATACGCCGGGGTCAGTGCCCCGTCCTCGGGGCCACGTCACACTTGCCGCTCTCCCACCCCGCCTCCCCGAGGATCTGGGAACACGCAGGCCCAGAGGACATCTGACAGTGTCGGGAAGAGCAAGGTGGGAGACGGGGCGGCAGAGGTCAGGGGCAGCAGGGGCCGGGAGGGACTGTGAGTGTCCCTCAAGGTTCAGTTGAGGTCTCTATCTCTTCTCACCCTCTCAGAGAGCTCATCTGATTCCGTGGCTTCAACTACCCCTTCTGCACAGAAAACTACCCAATCTACCTCTCCAGCCCAGACTTCTCCTGCCCTCTGCGATCTGACACCTGCTCCTGCCCTCAAAGCATCCGTATGTGGAAGTCCCAAGCACTACTAAGCGCTGAAGGGGATACAAGATGATCTGGTCCAACACAGGGCACAAAGTCTAAGTAACAGGGGGGACAGAGACTGAATCCTCATTTTTACGCATGAAGTAACTGAGGTCCAGAGAAAGGAAGTGACTTGCCCAAAGCTCAACAGACAAGCAGTGAAGCCAGGATTACAACCTTGGTTCTCTGTCTCCCAGGCCCGGCTCTTTCCACTAGGCCACACTGATTCTCCCACTGGGCCACACGGTGGAAAATGTTCAGTCCGCATTTCCCCATTCCTCAATACTCATGAGGAGGTTGCCAATCCATTTCCACATTAGGCAAACTCCTGACCTGTAGCTTCAATCAGCTCTCTCTCACGAAGCACCCTCACTTCTCTCCCACTACACCACAGGCCGACACCTAGCTCCTCTCTAGCCAACCTGCTCCCTGTGCCTTATTCTGATCTTTCTCACAACCGACCTCTTGTTCACACCTTCCCTCCCGCTCCACATCCACCCGACGACTGCTCGCCTCATCTCCAGAACCCCACTAACATCGTCCCCTCCTCCAGGCAGCCTTTCCTCATGAATCACTCAACTCCACAGCCTATTTTCCTCCCAACTGGCAGTGCAGCAGTCCTGGACCCTCACCTCCCAGGCCTCTAGCACTTCAGTCCTGATATTTATACTCCGTTGCATCTTTCTACTTGTAATTTATTTTAGAGTCTATCCTCCACTAGATTGTAAACTCCTTGAGGATAGGGTCCTGTCCACTACCTTCAGTGTTTAACACAACTGCAATCAGCTTCCTCACTGACCTCCCTGCCTCCTGTGCCTCCTCACATCGGACCTTGGATCTTTCAAAAAAAAGTATTCAGTCCACATTGCCCCGGTTCTGACAAACCTCCAAGGCTGTCCATCCACCTCCGCAACAAATAAATTCCTCACCACCAGCTTTAAGGCACTCAGTCAGTTCACTCCACCCTCAGCCCCCCAGCACTTAGGTACACGTCTTTATTCCCTGCCATTTACCCTATCTCTATTTTACTGTCTGTCTCCCCACCTAGACTGTAAGCTTCTTGTGGGCATAAAGTGGGTCTACTAACTCTGTTGTACTGTACTCTCCCAAGCATTTAGTAAAATGCTCTGCACACAGTAAGCGCTCAATGAAAACCGCTGGTGGATTATCTGACTAGCAAGGAGGAGGCTGGGGCCAAGGGGAGGGTCTCACACCTCCTGGCAGATGGAGTTGATGTCGGCTCCTGAGATCTTGTCCGGTCGAGCAACATCTGGGCAAACGATGGTCAAGGACACACAGCCGAGGGGGCAGTGAACCCCCTGCACCAGCCTTCTTCCACTTTCCCGGCCGCCCAGGAGCCTCCTGGCCCCCCTGAGGCTCCGGGGAAGGGAAGGAGACCCCCTCCCTCCCACCCCTCTGGGTCCCAACCCACTGGGCCCCCCCCCATCCAACAAGCCTGGCTCCCTGCCCATCCCACAGGCACAATGCAGGGTCTCAGGTGGATCTCCTGATGGCTGTCCCCAGGAAGGATACAGTCCTCCAGGTCGACCTCCTCAGACAGGTTCATCTTGCTGGTGATGGTGGAGAATATGAGGCGCTTCTGCCTCCGGTCCGGCAAGGGGAATTCGATCTTGCGGTCCAGGCGGCCAGGCCGCAGCAGGGCGGGATCCAACGTGTCGGCCCGGTTCGTGGCCATGATCACCTGGCGGACGGAGTGAAGAAGGTGATCGTGCAGGGGTGGACGGCACCCGCTGCTCCCACCCAGCCAGGCCGAATTCCCTGCTCTCCCGGGCCCAGGGAGGTGACCCAGTCAGGCCTGGACAGACTGTAACCCCCGCTACCCCCCAGCCAGGCCGGGGCAGGCCCCAGGGCTCTTCCCATGCATCGCTGCCCACCTTGACATTGACGTTCTGGTCGAATCCATCCATCTGGTTGAGCAGCTCCAAGAGGATCCTCTGAACCTCACGGTCAGCTGGGGGAAACAACAGGTGGTTTCCAGTCAGGCCTGGACGGTTCCTCCCTGGCCCACCAACCCCAGCCCCGTCTCCAGGCCCACCAGCCTCACCCCCAGTCTGGGCATCAAATCTCTTGGTGGCGATGGCATCAATCTCGTCAATGAAGATGATCGCGGGGGCGTTCTCTTTGGCGAGGCGGAACACATCCCTCACCATGCGAGGACCCTCACCCAGGTACTTCTGGACGAACTCGGAGCCCACCACTCGGATGAACGCCGCTGCAGAAAGAGTGTGCTCAGCCACGGAGGGAGTTGGAGTGCACACACAGAAACCCCTAGATGAATGAGTGTTCAGACGGACTCCCCTCCCGCCCACCCTCAAGAAGAGCGGGTGCTCAGACTACCCCCCCACCCCGAGGAGAGCAAGTGCTCTCCCTACCCCCGTGACTCCCCCTGGCAGGAGAGCAGGAGCTCAGACAGACACCACCCCCCAGGAGAGTGGGAATACAGGCAGCCCCTCAGCCCTGGGAAAAAGCAGACTCAGACTCCAACCCGGAAAAGGGTAACCCTCCCCCACTTCTGGGAACTAGATATTGTGCAGCTCCTGCAGGGGCAGAGCAAGGGGGTCTCACCCGTAGTGTGATGAGCCACAGCCTTCGCCAGCATCGTCTTGCCACAGCCCGGGGGGCCGTACATCAGCACCCCTCGGGGGGGATCGATCCCAATCTGAAAACAGCAGGTCCATGACCCTGGCACCCAGGCCCTGCCACCCCCCGACCTCCTTCCTGCCCCCTCCATCATCAACGCCACCCCCTCACCTGCTTGTACAGTTCAAAATGGGTCAGGGGCAGCTCCACGGCCTCCCGCACCTCCTGCTTCTGGATGTCCATCCCACCAATGTCCGCATACATCACATCTGGCTTCTGGTCTGGAGTAGCAGAGGGGACAGTGACCCCAGAGTGAGCCGGCTCTCCAGTCCTCCTCCTCCTCCTGGGACCTTCCCTCCCCGCCTCCTTCCCTCCCATGGGGCAGAGCTATGTTCACCTGAGGTAAGCATCATGATACTGCTGTCGGCCTCGGGAGGCAGCACATCCACCAGCGCGTTGCTGTGCTTGTGCAGAGCAACCGAGGCATTGGGTTTCAGCAACTCCCGGTCGATAGTGCTCAAGATGCGCACATAGTAGTTGGAGCCTGTGGGGACCGGGGGAGAGAAGACGTGGTTGGGTGGAGCTCAGGAAGGGTGAAAACCCAGGCCCGGTGCTCCCATCCCAGGCCCGGTGCTCCCACCCCAGGCCCAGTCACCCCCGGCCCCGCACCGGTGGTGGAGCCCACGATGGCTGTGTTCTGGTCCACGGCCTCCAGGAACTGGCCGATGACCAGCGGGATGCTCTGGATCCGCTTGACCTCCTCCTGAGCGTGGAGAAACTCCTTCTTCAGGTTCTTCTGCTCATCTTTGATGTACTCCTCCTGCACCTCCAGAAACTCCAGCTCCTGCTGTAGCTTCTGCGGGCCGAAACAGGGGATGGTGGGACGGGGGATGGTGGGATGGGGGAACGCTGCAATGGAGAGTGGGAGGACGGGGACAGAGCCGTGGTGGGTGTTCTCCTCCCGCTCATCACCCTGCAGTTCTCTTCAGATGCTTCAGACCCTCTCCCCGACTTCCCAAAACACACCCACACCCATACACGCTCGCGCACCGGGTCCCCCGTACCTTGTAGCGGCTGTACAAGTCCTCCAGGTCCTCGGGTTCCGGGCCCAGGAAGGACAGGGCCGTGTGAGGTCGGGACACGGCCAGGGCGGGGGCTTCATCCTAAGAGCGGGTGGGAGTCACGGGGAAGCCCCGATATGTTTGCACATATTTATTACTCTACTTATTTATTTTACTTGTACATATCTATTCTATTTATTTTATTTTGTTAGTATGTTTGGTTTCGTTCTCTGTCTCCCCCTTCTGGACTGTGAGCCCACTGTTGGGTAGGGACTGTCTCTATATGTTGCCAATTTTACTTCCCAAGCGCTTAGTACAGTGCTCTGCACACAGTAAGCGCTCAATAAATACGATTGATTGATTGATTGATCCAGCTCGGTTCAGCAGTGGCTACCAATCAATCTGTGCATCAGGCAGAAACTCCTCACCCTGGGCTTCAAGGCTCTCCATCCCCTCGCCCCCTCCTACCTCACCTCCCTTCTCTCCTTCTCCAGCCCAGCCCGCACCCTCCGCTCCTCTGCGCTAACCTCCTCACCGTACGGCCTCGTTCTCGCCTGTCCCGCCATCGACCCCCGGCCCACGTCATCCCCCGGGCCCGGAATGCCCTCCCTCTGCCCATCCGCCAAGCTAGCTCTCTTCCTCCCTTCAAGGCCCTACCGAGAGCTCACCTCCTCCAGGAGGCCTTCCAAGACTGAGCCCCTTCCTTCCTCTCCCCCTCGTCCCCCTCTCCATCCCCCCATCTTACCTCCTTCCCTTCCCCACAGCACCTGTAGATATGTATATATGTTTGTACATATTTACTACTCTATTTATTTATTTATTTATTTATTTATATTACTTGTACATATCTACTCTATTTATTTTGTTAGCATGTTTGGTTTTGTTCTCTGTCTCCCCCTTCTAGACTGTGAGCCCGCTGTTGGGTAGGGACTGTCTCTATGTGTTGCCGACTTGTACTTCCCAAGCGCTTAGTCCAGTGCCCTGCACACAGTAAGCGCTCAATCAATCAATCAATCAATCGAATGTACTGAGCGCTTACTGTGTGCAGAGCACTGGACTAAGCGCTTGGGAAGTACAAGTTGGCAACATATAGAGACGGTCCCTACCCCACAGTGGGCTCACAGTCTAAAAGTGGGGGGGGGGAGGGGGGGATAAATACGATTGATTGATCCAGCTCGGTTCGGCAGCCTCGCCCCCTCCCGGCGGGGCCGGGCCCCTGACGTCACCCCTCAGGGGGGTATGACGTGACGTCACCCCCCCCCGCCCGCCGTGACTCGACACTTTCCGCTAGCCGCCGGGAGGAATCCCGAAGCCGCCCGTCCCGGGAACGCCGGGGGAAGCCGCGAGGTTTCCTCCTGCGGCCCGGGGCCGGGCCCCGTCACCCCCACACCCCCCCCCCCCGGGGCCCCACCTGTGCCTTCTCCACCAGGATCCCGATCTCCTCCATGGCTCCCGAATGCCGCGGTCTCTTCCGTTCCCACTTCCGCTCCTGCGCAGGAAGTCCCGCCCCTAAGCACCAAACGAAGATGCCGGGACGCGCTGCCTCCTGGGAAATGTAGGCTAGGGCCCGGATCCCCTTCGTCGGGCCCGCCATTCGTTACGTTCTCGCGATAACAGCCGGGCTAACTACTGCCTGCTCTTTTGCCGTGTGACCCCAAGAGATCCGAGATGAGGGGGACTGTGGCATCCCCTCAGGCCACAGTTCTGAGTTCCCGGTCAATGCTCCACTTAGACTCCCAAATCTTTCTCTCCAGCCCGGACATCTCTCCTTCACATTGTTGACGGCACAATCAATCAATCGTATTTTATTTTGTTAGTATGTTTGGTTTTCTTCTCTGTCTCCCCCTTCTAGACTGTGAGCCCGCCGTTGGGTAGGGACCGTCTCTATGTGTTGCCGACTTGTACTTCCCAAGCGCTTAATCCAGTGCTCTGCACACAGTAAGTGCTCAATAAATGATTGATTGATTGAGCGCTTACTGTGTGCAGAGCACTAGACTAGGCGCTTGGGAAGTACAAGTTTGCAACATATAGAGACAGTCCCTACCCAACAGTGGGCTCACAGTCTAAAAGGGGGAGACAGAGAACAAAACCAAACATACTAACAAAATAAAATGAATAGATATGTACAAGTAAAAATAAATAAATAGAGTGATCAATCAATCAATCGCATTTATTGAGCGCTTACTGTGTGCAGAGCACTGGACTAAGCGCTTGGGAAGTACAGGTTGGCAACATATAGAGACAGTCCCTACCCGACAGTGGGCTCACAGTCTAAAAGGGGGAGACAGAGAACAAAACCAAACATACTAACAAAATAAAATAAATAGAATAGATATGTACAAGTAAAATAAATAAATAAATAAGAGTAATAAATATGTACAAACATATATACATATATACAGGTGCTGTGGGGAAGGGAAGGAGGTAAGATGGGGGGGATGGAGAGGGGGGCGAGGGGGAGAGGAAGGAAGGGGCTCAGTCTGGGAAGGCCTCCTGGAGGAGGTGAGCTCTCAGTAGGGCCTTGAAGGGAGGAAGAGAGCTAGCTTGGAGGATGTGGGTGTTGTGCCGAGAATCAGCGAGTGAGACCCAAGTAGAAATTTAGAAGTGGATTTTATTAGCGCGCGGCTGCAAGGGGCCAGGGACCCAGATCAAGCAGCCCTGATCCCATTCTCACTGCGTCTTTTATTCAGTTACAGCAACATGGGAGGGAGCATTTAGGAATTTCAGGAATCCAATTAGGACCAACAGGATGCTGTAAATTCTCTGTTTTTACTGCCTTGTAAAGGTTGTTGTTATCTGCCATATGGCCTTGTATAGATAGGTGTGTAAATTCTGTTATCTTCTGTTGTCACTGTCTTGTCAGGATGTCATCTGACCTAGGACCTTACATAGATAAGTGTTACTTGTTTAATGGCCTTGAAGGCATCTGTTGCAGACAATACAAAAAGGAGTTGTTCTCTCAGCCTGCACAAAATGGAGTCAGTCATGTCAAGTCCGCTAGTGGACAACAGGGATGGCTTTTGTCAGGCAGGTCAGGGTGGGGGAGGCCTTGGTTAGGCAGGTTTTGTGGCGGGAAGTTTTTGCGGGCATTCTTCTTCTGTGAAGAAGGGTGTACAAAGGGATGGGAGGAAGGGATGGGAAAACAAAATGGATATCAGACAAACCCGATCACAACATGGGGAGGGAGGGCATTCCAGGCCCGGGGGATGCCGTGGGCCGGGGGTCGACGGCGGGACAGGCGAGAACGAGGCACGGGGAGGAGATTAGCAGCGGAGGGTGCAGGCTGGCCTGCATTGTATCAAGAGATCCGAGCTGACTGTGGCAGCCCCTCAGGTCACAGTTCTGAGTTTCCCGTCCATTCTCCACCTAGACTCCCAAATCTTTCTCTCCAGCCCCGACATCTCTCCTTCACATTATTGACGGCACAATCAATCAATCGTATTTTATTTTGTTAGTATGTTTGGTTTTGTTCCCCATCTCCCCCTTCTAGACTGTGAGCCTGCTGTTGGGTAGGGACAGTCTCTATGTGTTGCCGACTTGTACTTCCCAAGCGCTTAGTCCAGTACTCTGCACACAATAAGCGCTCAATAAATACGATTGATTGATTGATTGATTGAGAGCTTACTGTGTGCAGAGCACTGGACTAAGAGCTTGGGAAGTACAAGTTGGCAACATATAGAGACAGTCCCTACCCAACAGTGGGCTCACAGTCTAAAAGGGGGAGACAGAGAACAAAACCAAACATACTAACAAAATAAAATGAATAGATATGTACCAGTAAAATAAATAAATAAATAGAGTAATAATCAATCAATCAATCAATCATGTTTATTGAGCGCTTACTGTGTGCAGAGTACTGTACTAAGCGCTTGGGAAGTACAAGTTGGCAACATCCAGAGACAGTCCCTACCCAACAGTGGGCTCACAGTCTAAAAGGTGGAGACAGAGAACAAAACCAAACATACTAACAAAATAAAATGAATAGATATGTACAAGTAAAATAAAGAAATAAATGGAGTAATAAATATGTACAAACATATATACATATATACAGGTGCTGCGGGGAAGGGAAGGAGGTAAGATGGGGGGATGGAGAGGGGGACGAGGGGGAGAGGAAGGAGGGGGCTCAGTCTGAGAAGGCCTCCTGGAGGAGGTGAGCTCTCAGTAGGGCCCTGAAGGGAGGAAGAGAGCTAGCTTGGTGGATGGGCAGAGGCAGGGCATTCCAGGCCCGGGGGATGACGTGGGCCGGGGGTTGATGGCGGGACAGGTGAGAACGACGGGTACAACTCCTCCAAGAGGTCCCCTCTGACTAAGCCTTCCTTTCCTCTTAATAATAATAATAATAATAATGGCATTTATTAAGCGCTTACTATGTGCAAAGCACTGTTCTAAGCGCTGGGGGGATACAAGGTGATGAGGTTGTCCCACGGGGGGCTCACAGTCTTCATCCCCATTTTACAGAAGAGGTAACTGAGGCACAGAGAAGTTAAGTGACTTGCCCAAAGTCACACAGCTGACAATTGGTAGAGCTGGGATTTGAACCCATGACCTCTGACTCCAAAGCCCAGGCTCTCTCCACTGAGGGTAGGGGCAAGGGCAGGGACGGGAGCAGGGGCAGAGGGGCAGGGGCGGACTAAATGGACCCTTTGGTCCCGCCCCAGGTTCATCGAGGGGAACCGGGTGACTTCCATCTCCAAGAACGCGCTGAGGGGTCTGCGCTCCCTGACGCACCTGCTTCTCTTCTCCCATTCCCTTCTGTGACTTGCTGTCTTTATTCATCCCCGCACCCAGCCCCACAGCACTAATGTCCGTACCTGTGATTTTTTATTTATATTAATGTCTGTCTCCTCTTCTAGACCGTAAGGTCGCTGTGGACAGGGAATGTGTCTGCTTATTGTTATATTGTACTCTTCCAAGCGCTTAGTACAGTGTTCTGTATACAGTGAGGGCTCAATAAATACGGTTGACTGACTGACTTCCCTACAGTCTGCCTCAGGACTTGTCTACCTGGGTGTCCCGCCCCGCCCCGATGCCTCAAGGTCAACGTGCCCCGAGATGAACTATAGTCCATCCGTCCCCACCCACCTCTGTGGTGACAATAATTAATTAGTGGCATTTAATAATAATAATAATGATGGCATTTATTAAGCGTTTACTATGTGCAAAGCACTGTTCTAAGCGCTGGGGAGCTTATTGAGCTTTACTCTGTACATAGCACATGGGAGCAGTGTGGTCTAGCAGAAAGAACATGGGCCTGGGAATCAAAAGATCTGGATTCTAATTCCGCTTCTGCCATTTACCTGCTGTGTGACCTTGGGCAAGTCACTTAATTCATGCATTCATTCATTCATTCGTATTTATTGAACGCTTACTGTGTGCAGAGCACTGTACTAAGCGCTTGGGAAGTACAAGTTGGCAACATATAGAGACGGTCCCTACCCAACAGTGGGCTCACAGTCTAGAAGGGGGAGACAGACAACAAAACAAAACATATTAACAAAGTAAAATAAATAGAATAGTAAATATACACAAGTAAAATAGAGTAATAAATCTGTACAAACATATATACAGGTGCTGTGGGGAGGGGAAGGAGGTAAGGTGGGGGGAATGGGGAGGGGGAGAGGAAGGAGGGGGCTCAGTCTGGGAAGGCCTCCTGGAGGAGGTGAGCTCTCAGCAGGGCTTTGAAGGGAGGAAGAGAGCTAGCTTGGTGGATGTGCGGAGGGAGGGCATTCCGGGCCAACGGGAGGATGTGGGCCGGGGGTCGACGGCGGGACAGGCGAGAACGAGGCACAGTGAGGAGGTTAGCAGCAGAGGAGCGGAGGGTGTGGGCTGGGCTGTAGAAGGAGAGAAGGGAGGTGAGGTAGGAGGGGGCGAGGTGATGAACTTCTCTGAGCCTCAGTTCCCTCTCTGCAAAACAGGGATTCAATCAATCAGTCATGTTTATTGAGGGCTTACTATGTGTAGAACACTGTACTAAGTGCTTTGGAGAGTACAGTACAACAAAATCAATAATATCAACAATAATAATGATAATAATAGTAACTGTGGTATTTTGTTAAGTGCTTACTATGTTCCAGGAGCTGTACTAAGCGCTGGGGTGGATATAAACAAATCGGGTTGGGCACAGTTCCTATACCACATGGGGCTCACTGTCCCCATTTTACAGATGAGGTAACTGAGGCACAGAATAGTTAAGTGACTTGCCCAAGGTCACACAACAGACAAGTGGCAGGGCTGGGATTTAGAATTTATGACCTTGTGGGCACTTAACTCGTCTACCAACTTTGTTGCATTGTACTCTCCCAAGCGCTCTGTACAGTGCTCTGCACACAGTAAGAGCTCAATAAATGCCATCATTATTATTATTATTAATAAATACCACTGATTGATTGACTCATCCCCAATTCCTCACTGCCTCAGCTCGGACAATAGATGGGGGAGAAATGGGCAATTCAAAATGTCTGCAGTCCAGGAATTGCCCCATTCATATCCTCTTCAATATTATAATAATCATAGTACTTGTTATAATAATTATAGAACTTATTATGTGCTTACTATGTGCCAAACACTGCTCTAAGTACTGGGGTAGATACAAGTAGAACATAATCTGTGTCCCACATAGGACTCACAGTCCTAAACCCCATCTTACAGATGAGGTAACTGAGGCCCAGAGTAGTGAAGTGACTTGCCGAAGTTCACACAGCAGACACGTGACAGAGCTGAGTTTAGAACCCATGACCTTCTGACTCCCAGGACCCTGCTCTATCCACCAAGCCACGCTGCTTCTCCAGTGCCCCGGGCTCCCTCCTTTCTCGGCTGGAGGTGCCTGGCAAGGAGGTGCTGATTTGTGCTGGACCCAAGCAGGGAGGGAGTAGACGATGGGACCAATTTACCGGAACTCTGAGCTCCTTAGCTTCCATCTGCAATGATCAAAAACCTCTGGGGGCCACCCCTTCCCTGGACAGGAGGTGCCTGGCGAGGAGGTGTTGATTTGTGCTGGACCCAAGCAGGGAGGGAGTAGACGATGGGGCCAATTTACTGGAACTCTGACGTCCTCAGCTTCCATCCACTGCAATGATCAAAAAACCTCTGGGGGCCACCCCTTCCCTGGACATTCATCAAACAGTCCTAACTAGCTTCAAGGTTCCCTACCAGCTGTGCGCAGCCCTCAGCACCCAGTAGGCACCCAGAACAGTCAGACCTCTGAGAGACACATGCCAGGGTGGGCTGGGGTCTTCTCTGCCTGCACAGGGACAATGGGCAGCCATAGACCAACGGAAACAGTCGCAAGGCCAGTGGCCCACAGAGACCCCTCTCGGAGGGCCAAATTGGGTCGGGCCGGACCGAGCCTGGCGGCGCCCGCGGAAGGGGCTGCAGCCCGCGCCGGGACAATCAGTCCATCAGTCAATCAATCAATCAATCAATCAGACCAGCTCCCTGCTGCGCCTGCCCCGGTGTCACACACAACCCCGGGCTTGTGAGGACCCGCACAGGATCCGTCGGCCCTGCATCTGTCCAAGTCATTTTCCTCTCCTAACCCAGTGGTCCGCAGGTCCTTCTGCAGGCCGCAGCCGGCTCCTCGGCTGCCCGGTCTGGTGCCCCAGCTTGGGGGCAGAGCCCCTCCATGCCTACCATCGCGGAGTGGCATCCCCTCCCCGGCCCAGCTTCCGCCCCCACGTCCGCTTTGGTGCCGCTCCGCCTCCTCCCTCTGGCCTGGAACTCCCTCCCCATTCCTATTTGACATTAATTAATCAATCAGTCAATCAGTCAATCAATCAATCATATTTATTGAGTGCTTACTGTGTGCAGAGCACTGTACTAAGCACTTGGGAAGCACAAGTTGGCAACACATAGAGACGGTCCCTACCCAACAGTGGGCTCTCAGTCTAGAAGGGGGAGGCAGAGAACAAAACAAAACATATTAACAAAATAAAATAAATAGAATAGATATGTACAAGTAAAATAAATAAATAGAGTAATAAATATGTACAAACATATATACATATATACAGGTGCTGTGGGGAAGGGAAGGAGGTAAGGCGAGGGGGAGGAGGGGGAGAGGAAGGAGGGGGCTCAGTCTGGGAAGGCCTCCTGGAGGAGGTGAGCTCTCAGTAGGGTCTTGAAGGGAGGAAGAGAGCTAGCTTGGAGGATGTGGGGAGGGAGGGCATTCCAGGCCAGGGGGATGACGTGGGCCGGGGGTCGACGGCGGGACAGGCGAGAACGAGGCCTAACGGTGAGGAGATTAGCGGCAGAGGAGCGGAGGGTGCGGGCTGGGCTGGAGAAGGAGAGAAGGGAGGTGAGGTAGGAGGGGGCGAGGTGATGGACAGCCTTGAAGCCGAGGGTGAGGAAGAGTCAATCAGTTGCTTTTATTGAGCGCTTACTATGCCCAGAGCACTGTACTAAGCGCTTGGGAGAGTACAATACAACAGAATTAACAGACACGTTTCCTGACCATAACGATCTTACAGACTATCACACTCCCCAACTTCAAAGACCTACTCAAGTCCTATAGTCTCCCTTGACTAATTCCTTATTTCACCAGGCTATTTACCCTCTCTTCTGCGTCTCGCCTATGCACTTGGGTCTGTATCCCTTAAAGCAGTTTGATACTCACCCTCGTAACACTTAGTACAAATCTGCTACTCTGC
Source organism: Tachyglossus aculeatus (assembly GCF_015852505.1). Classification (NCBI taxonomy): domain Eukaryota; kingdom Metazoa; phylum Chordata; class Mammalia; order Monotremata; family Tachyglossidae; genus Tachyglossus; species Tachyglossus aculeatus. The sequence goes on from NC_052091.1 coordinate 141,904, forward strand.
CGTTTCCCCTATTTGTAATTTTGTTTTGTCTCTCTCCCCAATTTGACTGTAAACTCCCTTGAGGGCAGGAAATGTGTCTATGTAAAACTGTAAGCTCGTTGTGGGCAAAGAACAAGTCTTCCAACTCTGTTGTATGGCACTCTTCCAAGGGCTTGGAATAGTGCTCTGCATACAGTAAGCGCTCAATAAATACCATCGGTTGATTGATAGATTAATTGATTGGGATGGGCAAGTCGGCCACTGTCACAGTTACTGGAGGCCTGAGAACACGGGTATACACGGACATGAACCGGACATGGGCGTCTGCATGCATATGCGGAATAATGCTCCTCCTCAAGCCTAACTGCTCCCCCACCCGCCCCTCAGCCCCCAGATCACGGGCTGCGGAAAGACAAAGCTCTTCCCCGGGGCCCTTACACTCCTCCTAATAGGGACGGCTGAGGACCGGGCGGGGAGGAGGGAATCTGGCAGTCCTGAAGCCCCCTCCCCACGCCCCAGGAGTCCAGCCGCCCGAGGAAGGCGGACAAGGAAGCGGATGTCCCGGTCCGGGGGGCGGCACGGCCCCGGGGACCAAACAATGACTGGGAGGGGCAGCGCAGGGGTGGGCAGCGCCGAGGGGAGAGTGGGGAGAGAAAGGCCCTGAGGGGACAGGATCCCCGGGGCACATCGCCGACAGAACCCCGCCCCCCGCCCCACTCCTATAAACTCTCGCTCGCCGGCTGACTTCCTCCTGCCACAGCCACCACTGGGGCCGGCGAGTCTGGGGCCAGGGTAGGACCACACTCTCCATCCTGACCTGGTCACCCCCTAGCCAGTGTCGCGTGTATGTGTGTGTGTGTTTCGGGTTGGGGGGTTCTAGCCTCATTGACCCGCTCCATTCTCACTGTCCAGCTGTGACTGGGCAGGCACTGTCCTCACTGCCCGGCTGTGTCCGGGGGTGGGGAGAGGCCCTGTCCTCACTGTCTAGCTGTGTCGGGGGGGAGGACTCTGTCCTCACTGTCCAGCTGTGTCCGAGGGGGCCTTATCCTCACTGTCCGGCTGTGTCTGGGGGACGGCCTGGCCCGGAGGTTTTGAAGGATCGAAGAGACGTTGGTTCCAGCTTCTTTTACCCAGGGAAGATTTGGAGGTTGGGCCCGGCTGAGATCGTGGACAATGAGGGCAGCTGTACTGCTCGTTCTGGGTGAGTGTATGTGTGTGTGTGTGTGCGTGAGCACATCTGTTATGGGTGTGTCTGTGTGTGTGACTATCTGTATCTGCTGTTGGTGAGAATGTGTGTGTGTGTGCGTGTGCACATCTGTTATGAGTGTGTCTGTGTGTGTGACTATCTGTATCTGCTGTTGGTGAGAATGTGTGTGTGTGTGTGTGTGTGTGTGTGTGACTATGAGCATCTGCTGTGGGTGTGAATGTAAATGTGGAAATGTGGGTATCTGGATGTGTATGAGTGTCTCTGTGTGTGTTTGTGTGTGTGTGTTTGGCTCATCTCCTCCATCCGACTAGCCAGTACTTTGGGATTGCACCTTCACCTTCTGGCCCTAGTCCAACACCAGCTGGGGAGGGGGAGAAGAAGGAGGAGAAGGAAGGGGCCGGAGAGAAGGTGGAGGGGGGATGAGAGGGGTAGAAAGAGTGGGGAGGAAAGATGGAAGACGAGACGAATAAGGAGGAGGAGGGGGAAGGGAGAGAAGGTGGAGTGGGATGAGAGGGAAAAAAGAGGGGGACAGCAGATGGAAGACGAACGGGATAAAGAGGAAGGGGGAGGGAAAGACGCTGGAGGAGAAAGAGGGAGAAAGAAGAAGAGGAGGAAGAGAAAGTGCAAGAGGGAAAGAAGAGAAGGAGGACAGACTGGGGGTGCTGTCCACCACTCCCTCTCACCTCATTTCCACCTGCCTCCTCTCAGCCTCGCAGACCCTGTGGCTGTGGGCCGAAGGCAGTGCCGGTAAGCCTGGGGTCGGGGACAATGACGGCGGTGTGGGGAGGCAAGAGCATCTAGAGGGAGGGAGGGAAAGCAGCTGGGGGACTTGACCTGCCCTGAGTGGCCCCCCGCCCCCCAGACCCGCACATGTACCCCTTCGGCGAGGAGGAGGGGGACCTGCTGGTCCCCACGGCAGACGACGCCTCGTCGCCCAAAATCCAGCTTAAGGAACCTTTCCGGCTGTTCGGAGCCGTGCACCGGACGGCCTACGTGAGCGCTGCCCCCCGCCTGCTGCCCGCTGCCCCGTCCGACTCGGCCCTTTCCCTGGCCCCCCTGCCCCTCCGGCCTCCCGCCCCCTGCCTCCCGCCTCGCCCGGGGCCCGCCCCCCGCCCCCCGAGCCGCTCCCCGGGGCCCGCCCCCCGCCCCCCGAGCCGCACCCCGGGGCCCGTCCCCCGCCCCCCGAGCCGCTCCACGGGGCCCGTCCCCCGCCCCCCGAGCCGCTCCACGGGGCCCGTCCCCCGGCTCTCCCGGGGCCCGTCCCCCGGCTCTCCCGGGGCCCGCCCCCCGTCCCCCGGCCTGGCCGGGGCCCTGAGCGCCGCCCCCGCAGGTGAACGTCGACGGGCTGATCTCGTTCTCGGCGCCCATGTCCCATGTGAGGCCGCGCCCCTTCCCGCTGACGGACCGCGTGGCCTGCGTGGCTCCCTTCTGGGCCGATGCGGACACGACGCGGGGAGGGCGGGTCTGGTACCGGCAGACGCAGCGAGCGGACCTCCTGCAACGCGCCGCCGGCGACCTGGCCGCCGGGTTCCGGGCCGCCGGGGTCCCCCGGACCCTGCTCGTGGCCACGTGGGACCGAGTCGCCTTCTTCGGGGCCCGCGGCCTCCGGGTGAGGGCGGGAGCCGGAGGGGGCCGGGGGCGGGAGGGGACACAGAACGAGCCGGAGGAGGACGAGCAGCAACCCGTCCCTCCTGCCCGTCGCCCGCCCTCTTCCCCCCCCCCCCCGCCACGACCCCGGTTCCCCTTCTCCTCCGCCGCCCCGTCCCGCCGCTGACCCCCGTCCCCCGGCGCCCCTGCCCGGTTCTCCGCCTCCCCGCAGGTGAACACGTTCCAGGCCGTACTGGCCGCGGGCGCCGCCGCCTCCTTCGTGCTGCTGCATTACTCCGAGATGCAGTGGACCACGGGAACGGCCAGCGGCGGGGACCCGCACACCGGGCTGGGGGGCGCCGCGGCGCAGGTGGGGCGGGGCCTGGGGTCGGGCGGGGTCCGGCCCCGAAATCCCGCGGGCGGATCGGCGCTCACCCCGCCTGTGGTCCCGGTTCCGCCGCCCAGGCCGGGTTCAGCAGCGGCTTCAAGCACGACTACTTCGCGCTCCCGGGGTCGCGGTCACCCGGGATCCTGCGCTTGGCGGCCGCGAGCAACGTGGGGACCCCGGGCCGCTGGATCTTCCGAACCGACCGCTTCGGGGCCCCGAATGGCTGCGTGGTCCGCGGTGAGTGGGGGCGACCCCCTCCCCAGCCGCCTCCCGCGGGCCCCTCGCCTCCCGGCCTTGGACGGGCCCCAGACGCCCCGCTCCCATCTCTCCCCAGCCCAGTTCCTGCCCACCGGATCCGCCTTCTGGACCGACACCAGCTGCGACCGACGGTGCCGGTGCGCCGAGGGCGGGTCGGTGAGCTGCTGGCCGGAGAGCTGCCCGGAGGGGCAGCGCTGCCGCCCCGCCTACCCCTTCGCCCGCTGCCAGCTGTCGCGGGGCCCGTCCTGCCGGCTGGGCCCGGGCTCGGACCTTCTCACGGCCTCGGGTCAGCTGGTCCGCTTGCCGCCCTGCCCGGCCACCCTGGCCCGGGCTCCCGGTAACGGCACCGGCTTCCTGGTGGAGGCAGAGCGGAGCGGTCGGCTGCTGCGTATGGTCATCCGCGGTCAGGAGATCGTGGTGGACAGGGACTGGACCGGACAGCTGCTGGCGAGTCTCCACCCCCAGCTCCCGGGGCCCTCCCCCCGCCCCGCCCCATCCCGTCCCCGCTCTCCCCAATCCCCGCCCTGCTTCTCCCAGGTCCATCCCTCCAATCAATCAATCGTATTTCTTGAGCGCTTACTGTGTGCAGAGCACTGGACTAAGCGCTTGGGAAGTACAAGCTGGCAACATATAGAGGCGGTCCCTACCCAACAGTGGGCTCACAGTCTAGAAGGGGGAGACAGAGAACAAAACCAAACATACTAACAAAATAAAATAAATAGAATAGATATGTAAAAGTAAAATAAATAAATAGAGTAATAAATATGTACAAACATATATACATATATCATCATCAATCGTATTTATTGAGCGCTTACTATGTGCAGAGCACTGTACTAAGCGCTTGGGAAGTACAAATTGGCAACATATAGAGACAGTCCCTACCCAACAGTGGGCTCACAGTCTAAAAGGGGGAGACAGAGAACAAAACCAAACATACTAACAAAATAAAATAAATAGAACAGATATGTACAAGTAAAATAAATAAATAAATAAATAGAGTAATAAATATGTACAAACATATATACAGGTGCTGTGGGGAAGGGAACGGCCGCCCTGCCGCCCGGCGTCCCGCTAGGGACTCTCGCTTTCCGCTAGGAGACGGAAAGGTCCCTCAGTTTCTCGGCGGGAGATCCTCGCAGCCGGAATCCCTGAGTGACTCCCCCCTGTCCCCTCGCCAGGTGAACGGGGTTCTCTAAAAGGGGGAGACAGAGAACAAATCCATACTAACAAAATAAAATAAATAGAATAGATATGTGCAGGTAAAATAAATAGAGTAATAAATATGTACAAACATATATACAGGTGCTGTGGGGAAGGGAACGGCCGCCCTGCCGCCCGGCGTCCCGCTAGGGACTCTTGCTTTCCTCTGGGAGACGGAAAGGTCCCTCAGTGTCTCGGCGGGAGGTCCTCGCAGCCGGAATCCCTGAGTGACTCCCCCCCGTCCCCTCGCCAGGTGAACGGGGTTCGCTCTGCGCTGCCCGTGCGACTACTCGGCGGCCGAGTCACCGCCTGGAGGGACGTCAGGGCGATGTACGTGGCCACCGACCTGGGAGTGGAGCTGTGGACCGATGGGGGGAGGCTGGATCTCACCCTGCCGCCCCAACCGCCCGCTCCCCTCTCCGGCCTGTGCTCCGCCGCCGACCCCGCCTCGATTCTCCCCGGCCCCGCCTGCGCCGAGCCCGGCCGGTCCTCCGCGGGCTGCACCCCCGCGCAGCGGGCCCAGCTGGCCGCCCCCGACGCCTGCGGGCTCCTGGCCGCCCGGGCCGGACCTTACGCCGTCTGCCGCGGGGCGCTGAACCCGAAGCCCTTGGTGCTCCGCTGCGTGGAGGAGATGTGTCGGACCCGGGAGGCGGGCAGGAGCGAGGGGGCCCTGTGCGCCGTGCTCGCCGTCATCGTCCGGAGTTGCCGAGCTGTTAACCGCATGGACGGCCCGTGGAGGGACGGAGGTCGCTGCGGTAAGTATGTGTTGGGGGGGCGGCGGGGGCGTCACCCCCAGCCCAGCCTCACCCACGTCACTTGGAGCCGGCGCCGCTCCTCAGATCCGTCTCCGCTTCGGCCCCCGTTTCTGGCGCTTAGTACAGTGCCCTGCACACAGTAAGCGCTCTATAAATACGATTGAATGAATGAATGAATGAATGAATGACGCGCCCCCGCCCTCTCCTTCCCTCCCGCGGCCGATCACCCAGCCCCAATCAGGGAGAAGCGAGGGAGATTTCTCTCTCTCTCTCTCTCTCTCTCTCTCTCTCTCTCTCTCTCTCTCTCTCTCTCTCTCTCTCTCGTCCCTCCTCTCTGGATCTCTGCACGGACCCATGCTCCTCCCCGCCCCCGTCCCTCCTCTCTGGATCTCTGCACGGACCCATGCTCCTCCCCGCCCCCGTCCCTCCTCTCTGGATCTCTGCACGGACCCATGCTCCTCCCCGCCCCCCGTCCCTCCTCTCTGGATCTCCGCACGGACCCATGCTCCTCCACTCCCCCGTCCCTCCTCTCTGGATCCCCGCACGGACCCATGCTCCTCCCCTCCCGCTCCCGCGTCCAGACCCCGTGTGCCCCGAGAACAGCCACCTGGAGGAGTGCGCCAGCGGCTGCCCGGCCAGCTGTGCGGACCCCGGGGCGCCGCAGGCCTGCACCCTCCCGTGCCAGGAGGGCTGCGCCTGCAACCCGGGCTTCCTGCTGAGCGAGGAGGGCGCCTGCGTGGCCCGGGCCCACTGCGGCGGCTGCGCCCTGCCCGGCGGCCGCTACCTGCCGCTAGGGGGCGCCGCGCTGCTGCTGGAGGGCTGCGGGCGCCGCTGCGCGTGTCCGGCGGGGGGCGCCCTGCGGTGCGCGCCCCACGCGTGCGCGGCCGGGCAGCGCTGCGGCCTGCGCGGGGGCCGGCCGGCCTGCCTGCCCGCCGGGGCCGCCGCCAGCTGGGTGTCCGGCGACCCGCACTACCGCACCTTCGACGGCGCCGCTTTCAGCGCGCCGGGCTCCTGCCGCTCCGTGCTGGCCCGGACCTGCGCCGCGGGCGGGCCGCCTCCGTTTGCCGTGCGCGTGGACAGCGAGCCCCGAGGGCCCGCGGCCGGGGCCTGGACCCGCCGAGTGGATGTGGACGTATACGGGACGCGCGTCACCGTGCTGGCCCGGGACCGCGGCACCGTGCAGGTGAGGGCCGGAGTCCGTTCATTCGATCGTATTTTGGGAGCGCCTACCGGGTGCGGAACACTGGACTATCAATCAATCGATCGATCGTATTTATTGAGCGCTTACTGTGTACAGAGCACTGTGCTAAGCGCTTGGGAAGTACAAGTTGGCAACATATAGAGACAGTCCCTACCCAACGGTGGGCTCACATTCTAAAAGGCTAAGCGCTTCAAGACTAAGCGCTTGAAGCAGTACAACAATAAGCAGACACATTCCCTGCCCACGGGGAGCTTACAGACAAGTCAGGGGAGGGTCATCCGGGCCGGGGCTTGGTCCCACCCGCCCATCTGTCGTATCCCAACCGCCAAACCTCCGGCTAGGGAGCGTGACCCCCTCGCCCCCTCCCCCACCCCCGCCACGCCAAGGTGACGCCCCCTCCCCCGCAGGTGAACGGGTCCCGGGCGAACTTACCCGTGGTCCTGGCCGGGGGACGCGTCCTCGTCTACTACAGCGGCTCGGCGGCCGTGGTCCGGACCGACGCGGGTCTGTCCGTGTCCTTCGACTGGTCGCACCACGTCTCGGTGACGGTGCCGGAGTCCTACGCCGGGGCCCTGTGCGGGCTCGGGGGCGACTTCAACGGGGACCCCCGCGACGACTTCCGAGCGCCCGACGGCTCGCTGCTGGCCGACGCCGCCGCCTTCGCCGCCAGCTGGCGGGAGCCGGACGCGCCGGGCGCGGCTCCGTGCGTGGCCCCGCGCCCCGCGCCGCGCTGCGCCCGCGAAGCCCAGGCCCGATACGGCGCCGGAGGCGCCTGCGGACTGATCGCCGCCCAGGACGGGCCCTTCCGCGCCTGCCACCGGCCGGACGAAGCTCGGCTCCACCTAGAAAACTGCGTCCACGACATGTGTGTCACCGGCGGGGCCCGGGACACGCTCTGCGCGCTGCTAGGCAGCCACGCGAGGCAGTGCCAGAGCCACGGACTGCCCATCCTACCGTGGAGGGAGCAGGCGGGCTGCGGTGAGGGGCCGGGGGCGGGCCCACTCCCCTCTCCCGTTGTCCTTGTAACCCTGGGGGTTGCCAGTCTAGTGGGGGAGACAGGACACACACACACACAAACACTCTCTCTCTCTCTCTCTCTCTCTCTCTCTCATTCACTCACTCACTCCCGGGTCCTTGGGGAGGGAAAGGGGAGGTGAGAAATACGATCCCTTGTGGCGCTGCTCATCTGAGTTGGAAGAGAAGGGGGAGGTGAAGGGGGCGGGTCATGGCAAACACACACACACTCACTCACTCACTCACTCACTCACTCACTCCCGGGTCCTTGGGGAGGGAAAGGGGAGGTGAGAAATACGGTCCCTTGTGGCGCTGCTCATCTGAGTTGGAAGAGAAGAGGGGGTGAAGGGGGCGGGTCATGGCACACACACACACACACACACACACACTCTCACCAAAACGCACTGCTGTCCCCGCTCTCCCCAGACCTGCCTTGTCCGGCGCACAGCCACTACGAGCTCTGCGGCTCCTCCTGCCCCGCTTCCTGCGCCGGCCCCGTCCCGGGGCTGGGCCTGGGCCCCTCCCGCTGCCCGACGCCGTGCCAGGAAGGATGTCAGTGCGACCCCGGCTTCGTGCTGAGCGGCACCGGCTGCGTGCGCCCGGCGCGGTGCGGCTGCAGCTCCGGGGGCCGCTACTACGTGGCCGGAGAGACCTTCTGGGCGGGGCCGTCCTGCCTGCGCCGCTGCCGCTGCGACCCCGCTTCCCACACCGTGCGCTGCGCCGCCGCCGCCTGCCGGACCGGGGAGCGGTGCGGGATGCTGCGGGGCGTCCTCGGCTGCCACCCGTTGGGCCCGGCCTCCTGCCGCGCGGCGGGCCGCTCGCAGCTCAGCACCTTCGACGGCCGCATCTACGCGGCCCCGGCTTCGTGCGCCTTCGTCCTGTCCGAGCTGTGCGGGGCCCCGGATCCCGCGGACCCCGCCCCGCTGCCCCCGTTCAGGGTCGAGGTCAAGAAAAGGCCCGGCCCACGGGGCCCCGAGCTGGAGGAAGTTTCGGTGCTGGTCAACGGGACCCAAGTGCGGTTCTCGAGAGCGGAGCCGGGCCTCGCGCAGGTAAAGTCCCCGGCCCCAGGAGCCCCACGGGCCCCACCCCCCGCCCCGCGCCTCCTCTCACGGCCCGGACTCTGTCGTCTTCAGGTGGACGGGGAGGCCGTGGCCTTACCCCTGCGCTTTCCCGCCGCCGGGCTGGCTCTGTACCGCGACGGCCCCTTCTCAGAGCTGCAGAGCGACTTGGGCCTGGCGGTCCGCTCAGACCTCGCTTACAGCGTCCACCTCTCCCTGCCCCCACGCTACGCGGGCCGCGTCTGCGGCCTGTGCGGGGACTTCAACGGCGATCCGGCCGACGACCCGCGGCCCCCGCCTCCCGCGCCGAGGGGCGACCCGGCCGACGACCCGCGGCCTCCGCACCTCACGCCGAGGGGCGAGCCGGCCGACGAGCTACAGCCCCCGCATCTCCTGCCGAGAGGCGGCCCGACCGACGACGGCCACCCCGGGAACGGCTCCCGGCGGATGGGCCCGGCCGCCGCCCCCGGGGCCTCGAAGGCGGACCTGGCCCACGGCACGGCTGCGTGGAGCAGCGACGACTGCGACGGAGCCTGCGGGGGGGGCCCACGGCCCCGCGTGCCCGTCCTGCGAGGACCCGCGGCGGCTGGCCGCGGCCAGGGCTCTCTGCCGGCTGGTGCTGGACCCTGAGGGCCCCTTCGCCGCCTGCCACGCCCTCGTGGCCCCGGCGCCCTACGAGGAGGCCTGCGTGAGCGACGCCTGCCTGGACCCCGCCAGCGCTGAGCGGCTCCTCTGCCTGGCCGCGCGGGATTACACCGCCTCCTGTCAGCGCGTCAACGCGAGCCTCCAGCCCTGGAGAAACGCGTCCTTCTGCGGTCAGGGCGGCCGAGGGCTGGCGCGGGGGAGGTGGGGGCCGGGGGCAGCCACGCGGGAGTCACGGGAGGGAGGGAAGGAGGGAGCCCCGGCGCGCGAGGGGGGCTCAGCGCCGCCTCCGGCCCCTCCTCCAGACCCCGGCTGCCCCGCACACAGCCGCTACCGGCTCTGCAGAGACCCCCGAGCGCTCCGCCTCTGTGCCGGCGCCCCGCTCCCCTCCCGCGACCGCCCCGCCTGCTCCGAGGGCTGCGCCTGCCTCGACGGGTTCCTGTGGAATGGCCAGAGCTGCGTCCGGCCGGGACAGTGCGGCTGTGAGCATGAAGGACGCTACTACCACGTGAGGCTAAGGGCCGGCTGGCCCCGCCCCGAAATGCCCCCTAATCGATCAATCAATCGTATTTATTGAGCGCTTACTGGGTGCAGAGCACTGTACTAAGCGCTTTGGAAGTACCAGTTGGCAACATATAGAGACGGTCCCTACCCAACAGTGGACTCACAGTCTAAAAGGGGGAGACAGAGAACAAATCCAAACATACTAACAAAATAAAATCAATAGAATAGATATGTACAAGTAAAATAAATAGAGTAATAAATATGTACAAACATATATACAGGTGCTGTGGGGAAGGGAAGGAGGTAAGATGGGGGGATGGAAAGGGGGACGAGGGGGAGAGTATGGAAGGGGCTCAGTCTGGGAAGTCCTCCTGGAGGAGGTGAGCTCTCAGTAGGGCCTTGAGGGGAGGAAGAGAGCTAGCTTGGCGGATGGGCATTTGCTGAGCGCTTACCGTGGGCTAGGCGCTTGGGAGATTTCAATTCAGGAGAGTCAGAGACACGATCCCTGCCCTCCACGAGCTTGCGATCTAGTGGGGAGTTGACGATCTTTCGATCGATAGAAATTATGGAGCCTCTCGTGCGTGGAGGGCGCGCGACTAAGCTCCGGAGAGCGTGCAGTAGAGAGAATGGCGCCATCCCTGCCTTCGAGGAGCTTACAGTCTATCGGGGGAAGAGGGGGGGACATGGTACCTTACAGACCGGAGGAAGAAGTGCTCAGCTAGTAGAACTAGGTCCATCGGTACAGTACACTGTGCTGAACCACAGTGGGTTGTGACGGAAGGAAAAGAAAACTTAATCAGGGAAAACTTCCCGGAGGAGATGAGTTTTCAGAAGAGTTGGAAAGATGGACAGAGCAGTGGTCCGTCAGATGGAACGAGGGAGGGACTTCCAGACGGGGAGGGAGTGGGCAAGAGATTGGTGACCAGAAAGACGAGAATGAAGCACAAAGAGGAGAATAGCTCGAGGGGAGAGAAGAATGTGAGCTGTGGTGATGTGGGAGAAGAGAATGGAAAGGCGGGAGGAAGAAAGTAGTAGGAATAGTCTTTATTAAGCGATTGAGCATTTGTCAACTAAAGGTGCAACGCACTGAATTGAAACGTATAATTAAGTGCCTTAAGTATTTGATTAAGTGCCTTAAAGCCGATGGGGAGGAGTTTCTGCTTGATGCAGAGAGGTTTGGACAACTTTTGGGGGTTTCTGAAGAGCCTGGTTTCTGAGAAGCGGCGTGGCCTACTGGGAAGAGCATGGGCCTCGGAGTCGGAAGACCTGGGCTCTGATCCCGGCTCCGCCACTTGTCTGTTGCGTGACAAATCACTTAACATCTCTGTGCCTCACTTACCTCATCAGTAAAATGGGGATTAAGACTGTGAGCCCCACGTCGGACATGGACTGTGTCCAATCTGACTTGCTTGTATCTACCCCAGAGCTTAGTACAATACCTGACACACAGTGAAAGCTTATTATTATTATTAACAAATACCATCTTTTGAAAAGCGGAGAACCAAAGGCTTAACAATGATTCGGGAAGAGAATGAAGAATGGACTTAGAGGGGGATGAGGGGAGAAGAACTGGAGGCAGGGAGATCAGCAAAGAGGTGGATCTAATAGGCGAACAGGGATATGACAAGTGTTATAATAAGCGGGTAGCTGTTTGGTTGGAGAGGAAGGAGTGGATTCTGGAAATGTGGGAGAAGGACAGACAGGCCTTAGATCACAATGAACATGCTGACTAAAACAGTAGAAATCAAGGGTAACGCCAAAACTGCGAGTTTGAGAGTTCAATCCATCAGTCGTATTTATGGAGCACTTGCTGCGTACAGAGCACTGTGCTAAGCGCTTGGGAGGCTGCAATATAACACGGTGGCACTGTCGACCGCCACGAGAAAGGAGAGGAGAGGAAAGGATTTGGAAAGTAAGACGGAGAGTTCAGTTTTAGGCTGATGGAGCTTGAAGTGGCGGCAGGACCTCCCTCTAGAGCGGTGTGTCCTGGAGACAGGACGAGGTGGGCGGTTGGGGATGGGAAGAGGGATTGGGGCTAAAAGGGAAGATTTGCAGTCATCCGTGTAGAAGCCGCGGGAGCGGATGAACTCCCTAAGGAAGCGCCTGTAGATTGAGACGAGAAGGTGGCTCCAGCACAGAGCTGTGAGGGACGCCTACGGTTAGGAAGGCGGAAGAGGAGCCAGCCCAAGGGAGAGAAGGCGCAGCCGGGGCGGTAGGATGAGAAAAAGCCGAGGAAAGGGTTGGTGAAACCCGGGTTGGATGGGCCCAGCCCGGCGCCCCTCCAGCTCGGAAGGCTGGCGGGGCCCGCGCCGTCGGGGGGCTGGGGAGGCCTCTGCCGGCGCGGCCGGCGAACTGGCGGGTCCGAAAAGGCGGCTGACGGCCCTTCTCTCCGGGCAGGTGGGGACGTTGGTGTGGCTCCCCGGCTGCTCGAGACGCTGCAGCTGCGAAGCGGGCGCCCGGTTCCGCTGCTCGGCGGCTCGCTGCCCCGCCGGGGAGCGCTGCGCGGTGCGCCACGGCCGCCGAGGCTGCCACGGCCCCATGGGCACCTGCTCGGCCTCGGGAGACCCGCACTACTACTCCTTCGACGGCGCCGTCACCCACTTCCAGGGCACCTGCAGCTACGAGCTGACGCGCTCCTGCGGGCCCGGCCCGAGCCCCGGCGGGCTCTCGTTCCGCGTCGTGGCCACCAACAGGCACTTCCGCAGCCGCCGCGTCTCCTTCGTCAGCCGCGTGGAAGTCTGGCTGCACGGGCCGGGCCTGGCAGCGCACGTGGTCCTGGGCCAAGGCCGGGCCCTGCAGGTGGGCGGGGCCGCAGCGGGCGCGCGCGACCCGGCGGCTCGGCGGGGAGTCCGAGTCCGGGAGCCTCCCGGTGCCGCGCCTACTTGCTCCCCCTCCCCCGTGGCCGCCCACGCTCTGTTCGGAACCGTTCGGAACCGTAAGCGCTCAATAAATACGATTGACGATGCTGAGCCCGACCCCCTCTCCCCACCCCGCTCCCAGGTCGACGGCAGGGCCGCGACGCCGCCGGTGCGGCTGGGCCTCCGGGCGCGCGTAACGGAGGGGCGGCAGGGCGCTGTGGCGGTGCAGGTGGACGAGGAATTGGAGGTGCGCTTCAACGGCCGCGGTGCCGCCGTGGTCCGGGTGGCGTCGAGGTACCGTGGCCGCCTCTGTGGCATGTGCGGGAACTTCAACGGAGATCAGGCCGACGACAAGCTCCTGCCCAGCGGCGCCCCGGCCCCCAGCGATGCCGCCTTCGGGAACGCTTGGCAGACGGACCCCAGCCCCGCTGGGTGCGCCTAACTCCTCTCGCCGGACTTGATCCCCGGGAGCTGACCCCGCCTCCTTCAGGCCATGACCTCCCCCCACCCCCGCTCAATCAATCAATCGTATTTATTGAGCGCTTACTGTGTGCAGAGCACTGTACTAAGCGCTTGGGAAGTACAACTTGGCAACACATAGAGACGGTCCCTACCCAACAGCGGGCTCACAGTCTAGAAGGAGCAGCGTGGCTCAGTGGAAAGAACACGGACTTTGGAGTCAGAGGTCATGGGTTCAAATCCCGCTTCCGCCACATGTCTGCTGTGTGATCTTGGGCAAGTCACTTAACTTCTCTGGGCCTCAGTTACCTCATCTGTAAAATGGGCGTTAACACTGTGAGCCCCACGTGGGACAACCTGATCACCCCGTATCCTCCCCAGCACTTAGAACAGTGCTTTGCACATAGTAAATGCTTAACAAATGCCAATTATTATTATTATTATTATTAGAAGAGTGGGCTCACAGTCTAGAAGAGTGGGCTCAAGTAACCCAAGGCCCTGCTTCCCTCCCAATCAAGACTCTCAGGCCCCTGAAAACCCTGACACAGATCCCGAAGCCCCTCCCCTCCGTGCTCCAGCCCTCCTGCACCCCCCCCCCTCAAACCTTGACCCCAGGGCATCGCCCCCGCAGGTGCCAAAAGGATTCGGGGGAAGGCGAGCCCTGCCCGGACCTGGCGCAGGCGCAGCAGCTCTGCTTCATCCTCGTCAATCGCTCTGGCCCCTTCGCCGAGTGCCATTGGCATGAAAGTCCCGGTCCCTACGCCCAAGCTTGCATCTACGACCTCTGCCGCTACGGCACCGGGAACCGAATGCAGTGTGCCGCGCTGGAACCATATGCAGAGCTGTGCGCCCTGCACGGGCTTCACCTACCGGACTGGAGGGAGGAGCTGGGTTGCGGTAAGCACGGCGCTGGCCACGCCCCCAATCGGCCCCCGGTATTCTTCGAGGGCGAGAGCACAATCAATCAATCAATCAATCAATCAATCAATCGTATATATTGAGCGCTTACTGTGTGCACAGCACTGTACTAAGCGCTTGGGAAGTACAAGTCGGCAACACATAGAGACAGTCCCTCCCCAACAGCGGGCTCACAGTCTAGAAACAGTATAACAGAGGCGGTAGACACATGTTCCCTACATTCAGAGGAGCTTACAGTGTGGGGGGGCGAGGGCAGACGTTAAAATAAATATGGATAGGTGCGTAAGTGCCGTGGGGCTGAGGGAGGGGTGAATAAGGACTCAAATTAATTAAATTAATGATGGCATTTATTAAGCGCTTACTATGTGCAAAGCACTGTACTAAGCGCTGGGGAGGTTACAAAGTGATCAGGTTGTCCCACGGGGGGCTCACAGTCTTAATCCCCATTTTACAGATGAGGTAACTGAGGCACAGAGATGTTAAGTGACTTGCCCAAAGTCACACAGCTGACAATTGGCGGAGCCGGGATTTGAACCCCTGACCTCTGACTCCGAAGCCCGGGCTCTTTCCACTGAGCCACGCAGCTTCTCTGCTTTTCGATCAATGTCGATCGTTCCATCAATCAGCCGTATTTGCTTAGCGAATCTAAGTGCAACGATGACAAAGAGGGCAGAGGACGTAGGAGAGATGAGGCCTTAGTCGGGGAAGGTCTCTTGGAAGAGATGTGATTTCGGTAAGGCTCGGAAGGTGGGATAAGTGATCGCCTGTCGGATCTGAAGGGGAAGGGAGTTCCAGGCCAGAGGCAGGACGTAGGCGAGCGATAACCGGCGAGATCGAGGTGTAGTGAGTGGGTTGGCGTTGGAGGAGCGAAGTGTCTGGGCGGGGTTGCAATAGCCGTCGCCTCCCCCTCGCCCCCCAAGTCGCTCCCTCCCCCTGCCCCACGGCCGGGTCCGGGGAGGCGAGGCGCCGGGGGACGCGGGCGGGGGCTGCGGCGGGGCAGGTGGGAGCCGGGGGCCGGGGGCCGAGCACAGGAAGGGGGAAGGCCCAGTCCCGGCCCCCCCGCCCCCCGCTGAACCCCTCCCGGCCCCGCGCAGGTGTGACCTGCCCGCCCAACAGCTACTACGACTTCTGCGGGCCGCCCTGCCCGCCCACCTGCGGCGGGTTCAACGGCAGCGGCCTGGGCTGCGGCGGCCCGTGCAGCGCGGGCTGCTTCTGCCGCGACGGCTTCGCGCTGGAGGCGGGCGCGTGCGTGGCCCGGGCCCGCTGCGGCTGCGCGCTGCCCGGCGGCCGCTACCTGCCGCTGGGGGGCGCCGCGCTGCTGCACGACGACTGCAGCCGGCGCTGCGCGTGCCGGGCCCCGGGCGCCCTGCAGTGCGCGCCCCACGCGTGCGCGCCCGGGGAGCGCTGCCGCCTGCGCGGGGGCCGGCGGGGCTGCCACCCAACGCGCTTCGGGACCCTGTGGCTCTACGGGGATCCGCACGTGCAGACGTTCGACGGGGCGGCGCTCCGCCTGCACGAGCCCCGACGCTTCACCCTCAGCCGCTCCTGCCGCACCCGCCGCCGCCGCCGCCGGCTCCAGCCCTTCGCCGTCGCCCTCACCGTGGGCCGCGGGCCCGGGGCGGCCGCCTGGGCGCGGCGCTTGGACGTGGACGTGCTCGGGGCGCGGCTCGGTCTGCTGGCGTGGCGACCGGGGTCGGTGGAGGTAGGACCCCACCCCCCGGCCCCGAGCCCCACGCCCCATACCTCTTCTCTCCCGCCCTTGCCCTTTTAATAATATCAATCAATCAATCAGTCGTATTTAGTGAGCGCTTACTGTGTGCAGAGCACTGGACTAAGCGCTTGGGAAGTACAAGTTGGCAACATATTATAATAACAATGATGGCATTTATTAAGCGCTTACTATGTGCAAAGCACTTTTCTAAGCGCTGGGGAGGTTACAAGGTCATCAGGTTGTCCCACGTGGGGCTCACAGTCTTCATCCCCATTTTACACATCAGGTCAGCTGAGGCCCAGAGAAGTGAAGTGACTTGCCCAAAGTCACCCAGCTGACAATGGGTGGAGTCGGGATTCGAACCCATGACCTCTGACTCCAAAGCCTGGGCTCTCTCCACTGAGCCACGCTGCTTCTCTGCTTTTCGATCAGTGTCGATCGTTCCATCAATCAGTCGTATTTGCTTAGCGATTGCTGTGCGCAAAGCACTGGACCGACTGCCTGGGAGAGGACGGTGCAACAGCCCACAACGAGCTCACTGCCTGAGACAGATATTAACATAAGTAAATAATTACGGATAGCTACACAAGCGCTGTGGGGCCGAGGTGAATAAAGGGTGCAAATCCAAGTACGAGGACGACACAGAAGGGAGAGAGATTGGGGAATGAAGGCTTAGTCAGGGAAGGCCCCCCGGAGGAGATGTATTTCTAATAAGGTTTTGAACGTGGGGAAAGTGATCGTCTGTCAGAAATGAAGAGGGAGGATGTAAGCGAGAGGTCGGCGGAGAGATAGACGCCCCGTCCCTCTCCCTCCTCTGGCAGTAGCCCATCACCTGCCGCCTCCTCAGTGATTCCCGCCCCGCATCCTTCACCCCCGCAGGTGAACGGGTCCCGGGCGAACTTACCCGTGGTCCTGGCCGGGGGACGCGTCCTCGTCTACTACAGCGGCTCGGCGGCCGTGGTCCGGACCGACGCGGGTCTGTCCGTGTCCTTCGACTGGTCGCACCACGTCTCCGTGACGGTGCCGGAGACCTACGCCGGGGCCCTGTGCGGGCTCGGGGGCGACTTCAACGGGGACCCCCGCGACGACTTCCGAGCGCCCGACGGCTCGCTGCTGGCCGACGCCGCCGCCTTCGCCGCCAGCTGGCGGGAGCCGGACGCGCCGGGCGCGGCTCCGTGCGTGGCCCCGCGCCCCGCGCCGCGCTGCGGCCGCGAAGCCCAGGCCCGATACCGCGCCGGAGGCGCCTGCGGACTGATCGCCGCCCAGGACGGGCCCTTCCGCGCCTGCCACCGGCCGGACGAAGCTCGGCTCCACCTAGAAAACTGCGTCCACGACTTGTGCGCCACCGGCGGGGCCCGGGACACGCTCTGCGCGCTGCTAGGCAGCCACGCGAGGCAGTGCCAGAGCCACGGATTGCCCATCCTACCGTGGAGGGGGCAGGCGGGCTGCGGTGAGGGGCCGGGGGCGGGCCCACTCCCCTCTCCCTTTGTCCTTGTAACCCTGGGGGTTGCCAGTCTAGTGGGAGAGACAGGACACATACACACACACACACACACACTCTCACTCACTCACTCACTCACTCCCGGGTCCTTGGGGAGGGAAAGGGGAGGTGAGAAATACGGTCACTTGTGGCGCTGCTCATAAGAATAATAATAATAATGGCATTTATTAAGCGCTTACTGTGTGCCAAGCACCGTTCTAAGCACTGGGGAGGTTACAGTGTGATCGGGTTGTCCCACGGGGGCTCACAGTCTTCGCCCCCATTTTACAGATGAGGTAACTGAGGCCCAGAGAAGTGAAGTGACTTACCCAAAGTCACACAGCTGACAAGTGGCGGAGCCGGGATTTGAACCCACGGCCTCTGACTCCAAAGCCCGGGCTCTTTCCACTGAGCCACGCTGCTTCTCCATCCCAACTCGTCTGAGTTGGGAGAGAACTGGGGGGGGGGGGGGGGGAAGGGGGCGGGTCATGGCAAACGCACGCACGCGCACACACACACACACACACACACGCACGCACGCACACACACACAGTGTCTCACTCAAACGCACTGCTGTCCCCGCTCTCCCCAGACCTACCGTGTCCGGCGCACAGCCACTACGAGCTCTGCGGCTCCTCCTGCCCCGCTTCCTGCGCCGGCCCCGTCCCGGGGCTGGGCCTGGGCCCCGCCCGCTGCCCGACGCCGTGCCAGGAAGGATGTCAGTGCGACCCCGGCTTCGTGCTGAGCGGCACCGGCTGCGTGCGCCCGGCGCGGTGCGGCTGCAGCTCCGGGGGCCGCTACTACGTGGCCGGAGAGACCTTCTGGGCGGGGCCGTCCTGCCTGCGCCGCTGCCGCTGCGACCCCGCTTCCCGCACCGTGCGCTGCGCCGCCGCCGCCTGCCGGACCGGGGAGCGGTGCGGGATGCTGCGGGGCGTCCTCGGCTGCCACCCTCAGCTCGTGGCCTCCCCCGGACATTCGCGTCTGAAAAGGCGCCCCGGGTCCGACGCGCCCTGTTCAGGGCTCTTGGAGGACTTGGCTTCGGTCAGAGGGAGCGGGGCTCAGGTAAATCCCGCTCCTGCCCCTCCATAGTTGGGGCCGGGTCGGGTGGGTTCTGGGCGTTGAGGGGACGGGGTCCCCCCTTTATCCTCTCCCCGTCGGATTGGCCATACCACAGCCAGCCCCTCCCACTCTCCCCCCCCCAAATCCCGGTTACAGCCCCTCCTACCTCCCCCATCCTTTCCCGAAAGGCGCCGTGCAGCAACCGGTTTGGTGTTCATCCCTGGAGCCAGCGCTTAGTACAGTGCCTGGCACGTAATCAGAGCTAAACAAATACCATAAAAAAAACAAAACCCAAAAGCCGGGGATGGCGTTGTCCCGCCCTGTCCCGCCCTGTCTGCGTATATCTGGGCAGAGGCGAGGAGCCTTTCGGTGAAGGTGAAAGTCTCACTGCCGCGTGGGCAAAAGCAGCTCCCGTATCCCCGGAGGGAGTGTAAATCCGGGATCGGGCGTTTCACAGAGGGCGGCAAGGAGTGCTTCAGAGCAGTTTCTCCCTCTCAGACGTGCCCGGACCCGGTGACAGCAGCCCTGACACCTCACGACAGACCCTGTTTCCCGCTTCCACCGGTGCTGGAGGGAAGCCCTCCCTGTGGGCGCCGTGCGGTGTCCTCCAGGCTCGCAGGCCCCCTCACTCTTCCCTGCCACTCCCGGGACCCTGAGAGCCCATCCTCGGCCTGTGGGAACGAGGTCTGCACAGCCATCAGCCCGGGCCATGACCTTCTGTTTGCTCAACCCCTATCTTCCTCCAGATCCAGGCCCCTCTCCCGTTCGCCCCTGTATGGTGAGTGTCCACCCCGTCTTCCCCATCTATTCATTCAATCGTATTTATTGAGCGCTTACTGTGTGCAGAGCACTGTCCTAAGCGCTCGGACACTTAATCTGGGCCCTCTGTCCTGAGACAGAAGTTGCTGCTGGGAGTGGCGGTGTGATCATCCCCGCCCCCCTTGACCTAGGCTTCCTTCCCTGGTCCCCACAACCCCTTTCCTTTCATTCATTCAATCGTATTTATTGAGCGCTTACTGTGTGCAGAGCACTGTCCTAAGCGCTCGGACACTTAATCTGGGCCCTCTGTCCTGGGACAGAAGTTGCTGCTGGGGGTGGGGGTGTGATCATCCCCGCCCCCCTTGACCTAGGCTTCCTTCCCTGGTCCCCACAACCCCTTTCCTTTCATTCATTCAATCGTATTGAGCGCTTACCGTGTGCAGAGCACTGTACTAAGCGCGGCTGCTAGAGTGGGCGCCCCTTACTCTCTGGATCGATCCATCCACCCAGTTTGGGAATCTCTAAGCCCTCTTTCTCTCCCCTCCCCCCCCCCCCGCCCTCCAGTCCTGACCCGGGACCCACAGCCGGAGCCCACCGGGGCATGCTGTGCCCAGCCCCCAAGCCTGTAGGGAGTTGAGCTGGGCATCCCGGCGGAAGCATCGTCGGATGTCTGGTCCGCCCATTCCCGACACCCTTCCCGAACCTCCGGACCACGGAGACAATAAACGGATAAACCAGGCCGAGTCCCAGCTGCTTCCAACGCCTGGGATGGAGAGGGTGGGCGAACCGGGGAGATGTCCTGAAGGAAGTGGGGTTCGACGACGAGTAGCCGGGAAGACAGTCTCGAGAGTGAACGGGGAGGACGACACTCCCGACAGAGAAGCAGCGTGGTTCAGTGGACGGAGCCCGGGCTTTGGAGTCAGAGGTCATGGGTTCAAATCCCAGCTCCACCACTTGTCAGCTGTGTGACTTTGGGCAAATCACTTAACTTCTCTGTGCCTCAGGTACCTCATCTGTAAAATGGGGATTCATTCATTCAATCGTATTTATTGAGCGCTTACTGTGTGCAGAGCACTGTACTAAGCACTTGGTAAATACAAATCGGCAACATACAGAGACGACCCCTACCCAACAGTGGGCTCACAGTCTAGAAGGGGGAGACAGTCAACAAAACAAAACATATTAACAAAATAAATAGAATAGTAAATATGTACAAGTAAAATAGAGTAATAAACCTGTACAAACATATACAGGTGCTGTGGGAAGGGGAAGGATGTAGGGCGGGGGGGGATGGGGAGGGGGAGAGGAAGGAGGGGGCTCAGTCTGGGAAGGCCTCCTGGGGGACGTGAGCTCTCAGTAGGGAGAGGAAGAGAGCTAGCTTGGCGGATGTGTGGAGGGAGGGCATTCCAGGCCAGGGGGAGGACGTGAGCCCCCCGTGGGACAGCCTGATCACCTTGTAACCTCCGCAGCGCTTAAAACAATGCTTTGCACATAGTAAGCGCTTAATAAATGCCATCCTCATCATCATCATCAATGGGGAGGGCGACACTCCCGGCAGTGAACGGGGAGGGCGCTGTAGGCGCTGGCCGGCGGGAAGCAGCTCAGGAGCGGCATCGCCGCGGAGCGCCAGCAGAGGGCGCACGAAGCCCGGGGCCGCTCTGGGGAGGCGGGCTTGGGGTGGAGGCTGGGGATTCGGGGGTGGCTGCTGAGAATTGGAGGCTGGATAATAATAATAATAATGTTGGCATTCGTTAAGCGCTTACTATGTGCAAAGCACTGTTCTAAGCGCTTGGGGGATACAAAGTGATCAGGTTGTCCCACGTGGGGCTCACAGTCTTAATCCCCATTTTACAGATGAGGTAACTGAGGCTCAGAGAAGTTAAGTGACTTGCCCGAGGTTACACAGCAGACATGTGGCGAAGCCGGGATTCGAACACCTGACCTCTGACTCCAAAGCCCGTGCTCTTTCCACTGAGCCACGCTGCTTCTCTGGATCCCTCCCCGCCGGGGTCCGGGCCGAGATGGAGGTTTCCAGCACCTCCCACCGAGGCAACAACAGGCTGTCGGGTCAGCCCCGGCCTCGGGGGGTTGGGGTGGGGGGCGGAGGGAGTCCTCGCGGGGAGGGGGCTGCAGTGAAGGAGTTGGGAGTCGGGAGCCCCACATTCTCCTCTCTGCCCCCCGCCCCGGCTGCAGCCGCTGACCATAAGGAATCAGGCTGTGTTTCCCCTCCCCCTCGCCCCCCACCCCTCAATGGGCCGTTGTTCCCCGTCCAACCGTAGACAAAGGCTCTTCTGTGACGGGGAGGGGGACGGGCGGCATCTTCCCAGCGCTCAGGCCCCCGGCCCGAGGAAAGTCGGGGGAGGGGAAGTGCTCACGGTCGGAGCCACCCCCGGCCCTCCGAGCCACCTCGGAGCGTTTAGCGTGGCGTAGTGGAAACAGCACGGGTTTGGGAGTCAGGGGACGTGGGTTCTAATGCCTACTCCGCCACTTGTCCGCTGCGTGATCTTGGGCAAGCCACTTCACTTCTCCGTGCCTCAGTTAACGTATCTGCAAAATGGGGATTAAGACTGTGAGCCCCACGGTGGGACAACCTGATGACCTTGTCTCTACCCCAGCGATTAGAACAGTGCTTGGCACATAGTAAGCGCTTAACAAATACCATAATAATAATTATTATTATTACCCCCGGCCCCCGGCGCCGGGCTCCAGGGCAGGGACAGGGGGAGGACAGGGACGTGGCTGGGGACGGGAACAGGGGATGGGGTGGGGGCCGGGCTTGAGGCGAGCGGAAATAGGAGCCGGGGATGAGTACGGGGGCGGGGACAACTTCTGGGGATTGGGAGAGGGTGGGGCTCTTGGGCGGCTAGGGATGGGCAGGGGCGAGGCCCGGGGAAAGGTCAGACGCATGACTGGCTTCGGGCCGATACCTCAACCTCGCCTCTCGATAAAGGGACGAGGTTGTGGTATCGGCCCGAAGCCTGTCATGCCTCTGACCTTTACCCTGGCCTTGCCCCTGCTCATCCCTAGCCGCCCAAGAGCTGGGGGACACTGGCAGTTGCAGGTCCAATGCGGGGCAGCGCGGGCCCTCCCCGCCCGGTCCCCCACCCCACTCTCGCGGCTTCCAATTGAGGATGGGGTGGTATTCTGGGCCCCGCGAGTCCCGGCGGCAGCGGTCCCCTCTCCCCTCGCCTCCCCTCCCCCCTCTCCTCTCCCCGCACCTCCCCCACCCCCCCACACCTCCCCGTGGCTGCGTCTTTAAACCCCGGCGGGGAGAGGCGGGAGGAGGGGGCCCTAGGTGGGGGTGGGTGGAGCCGGGCCTGTTCATACCTGCCTAGGTTTGCCCAGGGCGCGGCAGGAGGCACAAACAGGCGGATCCCTGCCACTGCCTAGCGACTCCCGCCGCTGCCGCCTCCGCCGCCGCCTTTGCTGCCTTGGTTGCCGCACGGTGAGCGAGGGCTCGGCCCCCGACCCCCGACCCCCAACCCACGGCCCACAGTCCCCACCGGGCTGGGGGATTCTCCGGATGAGGGAGATGGGCTTGATGGGGGCTGGGCGGCCTGAACTGAGGCCTGCAAGGCTCCTTGCGAGGGCCACTGGGACTGAGAGACACAGAGAAGGACAGAGAGAGTGACTGAAACACAGAGAGACAGGGACCAAAATTAGCGTCAGGGTCGCTAAACGTCGGGGTCTGTGGACGTGGACTGAATGGTGCTCAAGACAGGGTCCGGCTGGGGCCCCCTCGGGCATCCTGTGCCCTGTGGGAGTGTAGTGGGGGCCGGGGAGAGAAACTGCCCTTGCAGAGTTATAGCAGGAGGCTGTGGGGCGAAGACAGGGACTCCATACCCTGAGAGAGTGTAGACAGGACACTGCAGAATGTAGACGGGGACATTGCCACCCTGAGGAAGTGCAGATGGGATACTGTGGGGTGTAGATGGGGACAACTGTACCCCGAGGGAGTGTAGACAGGATACTCGGAGTCTAGATGCGGACACTATACCCTGAGGGAGGGAAAACAGGACACTGTGGAGGGAAAATGGGGACACTGTGCCCTGCGAGAGTGCTGGCAGGGCTATCGCGGGCCTGTCGACAGGGACACTGAACCTGCAGGGGTGTAGATTGAGTGCCGTGTTCCGCAGAGTGGGCCGGGGCTGAGAAGTGTTGCTTTTCTGCATTCGTGGGGAAGGGGAGAGAGACGGAAAGGGGTAGAAACAGAGACAGGAGAATTCGGAGATTGAGAAGAGCAAGTCTGCAGGAAATTGCAGAGCCGGTGGAGCTGGTGCAGGGGGATGGGTTGAATGAATTGGGGGAGGGGGGGCCGCTGGCGGAAACTCCGGGACCCATCGAGGCGGACCGGGAGAGGGCAGAGAGCTGGGGCCGTGGAGGGGGACGGGACGGGGGAAGGAAGCTGGAAACGCCATTAGCGGAGTCCGGGGAGTCAGCAGCCCTAATGGGCAGTGCTGGCGGTGGGCCGCGGCGGGGCGCTGCGGAGCCCGGCTCTCGGCCCCGTTGGGGGGGGGGGAGGGGGGCAATGCTGGGGGGGCGGGGGCCGCTGCTGGGGCACCGGGGAGGGCACAGACTGCGCCCGGGGCCAGCTTTTCCTGGTTGGGACCGCGGGGCAGGAGCCTGGGCAACATATGTTTGTACATATTTATTACTCTATTTTATTTGTACATATCTATTCTATTTATTTTATTTTGTTAGTATGTTTGGTTTTGTTCTCTGTCTCCCCCTTTTAGACTGTGAGCCCACTGTTGGGTAGGGACTATCTCTATATGTTGCCAATTTGTACTTCCCAAGCGCTTAGTACAGTGCTCTGCACATAGTAAGCGCTCAATAAATACGCTTGATGATGATGATGATGATGATGGGCCGTGGCCAGACGTGGGGAAGAAGTCCCGCCCCGTCCCGTCCCGTCCCGTCCCCCGCCTCCTCCTTCCGCGCTCCCAAGATCCCGGCCGCCCCGACAATGGCGCGGGGGGCGGGGGAGGGGTGGAGAGCCGGGTGAAATAACCGCAACCTCTTCCAGCATTTCCCGGCAGAGGCAAGCCTGCGGGGCCGCACTGTTCCCTGCGCTGCTCCCTCCTTCCCGCCCTCCGCAGCCCGGCTCAGCCGGGCCCCAGGCTCCGCTCGTTCTGGTACACAGACCAGGACCAAACAGTCCCTGCCCCCACCGGCCTTGGCCCCACTCACTGGGGTCCTGCCCCCATCCTCCACCGGCCTTAACTCCGCTCCCTGGGGGTCTTTCCCCCTCCCCTGCCACTGGCCCCACCCTCGACCCCAGGAGGCCTGGTTTTAGCTCCGCCCCCCGTGTCCTGACCCTGGCTTCGCTCCTCCCTCCAACTCCAGTGAATGCAGCTCTAAGGGACACTGCCTGTCACTGCATGTCTGCTTAGACTGTGAGCCCGCTGTTGGGTAGGAACTGCCTCTATATGTTGCCAACTCGTACTTCCCAAGCGCTTAGTACAGTGCTCTGCACACAGTAAGCGCTCAATAAATATGATTGATTGATTGATTGATTGCTTAGGACTTCTGTGACCGCATGTCTGTCTATGGCCACATGTGATGGTCTGTGACCATGTGGCAGCCCGTGACCATCTGAGATTGACCATCTATAAATGCCAATGTCACCATGTGCCTGCCGATGACCACTTGGGCTTTTCTGTGACTGTCCTGCAGCCTGTGAACATGCATAAATGTCTGTAACCACCTGTGACCTCACTTCTGCCTACGGCCGTCTGGGACCATATGTCTGTATGTGGCTGTTGGTGACCATGTATCAGCCTCTGACCACATGTATGTCTACATGTGACTTTCTGAGAGGAAGGCGTGTTTGTCCGCCTGACAGTCCTGTCGATGGTGCTCTGTCCGGCAGGTCTGCCTGTAGTGATGAAGCTGGGACTCCAGGCTGGGCTTCCAGTGTTACTCCTGCTGCTGCCGGCAGGCAAGTGAGCCCAGGGCCAGAGGGTGGGCGAGTTGGTGGCCCCTTGGCACCCCTCCCAGCAGAGACTTTCTGATTTGGCTTCCTTTTCTCCTTCAGTTCTACCTGTTTCAGCAGCCAATGACCCTGCAGGTGAGTTGGGGGAGTACCCACTTCTCTGACCCCCCCAGGCCCCTCCCCCCCAGTTTTATTGACCTCTTCTCCTCACCAATGCTCTGTTCTTCCCCCCCCCACCCCAGACCCAGACAACCCCTTCTACTATGGTAAGAGTGATGGGGCAACTGTTCGGACCGTTGGTTGGGGGGAGGGAGGGCGGGGATGCGCGTGGGCTGCCCAGGACCTGACCCCTGTCCCCTCTGCTGCCCTCCAGACTGGCACAACCTGCGAGTGGGTGGCCTGATCTGTGCTGCGATCCTGTGTGCCATTGGCATCATCGTCCTCATGAGTGAGTTGGGGGGGCATGGCCAATTGGGGAGGGGGTCGCCTGGCTGAAGAGGGGGCTGCTCCCCCCGTAACCCCTTCAATATCTCCCCATAGGTGGCAGATGTAAATGCAGGTTCAGCCAGAAGCACAAGTGAGACCATTGCCCCGAGTCTCCCCTCTCCCCACTCTCTGAACCCCACCTCTCCCTTGATTCCCCCACCCTCCAGCTCCCCTCTCCTTCAATGACACCCGCCCCACACTTCCCTCTCTCGCTGCTTGAGGGAGGCAGGCGGGAAGCGGGGGGAAGGAGGGCAAGCAGCCACTGGTGGGATCCTGATCTGGTTCTCCAATCCTCCCTCAGCCCCCGCGGTGGGAATGTGCCCACCCCTCTCATGGGCCCAGGTAAGAGTGGTTAAGGGGGGAGGGAAAGCAGGCTGGAGCTGGTGGTAGGGGGACATTTGGCAGGGTGGGGGTGGCAGCACAGGAGGGGGTGGGCAGGGGACGCATTGCAGGTGGTGGCGTGTGACTTCTCTGGGATCCTGCAGGCTCTTCCAGTAACTGCTGAGTCTGGAGCGGGTGGACGACGCTCCCGACCCCAGCCTCTGACCACCTTGACTCCCCACCTCCAGGCTCCTACAGCCTCTGTTCTGTTTTACCACGTTAATAAAGCGTCTCCACACCAACGAGCCCCCAGGCCTGTGGCTGCTGGGGGAACAGGGCACTAGGTGGGTGGAGGTCAGTTTTCTCACATAGCTCTTCTCAGTCCCCCAGAATTCAGACTCCGTGCCTTGACCTTAGGGGATATGATCCAGAAGAGGTGGGGGCAAGGGCCAGAGATGCCCAGAGACTGCCATATAGGCTAAAACTCCCAGAGACCCTGTGTGCCAGAAATGTCCAGAGACCCCCACAGAAGCCCCTCTGTGGTCCAGAGATGCCCAGAACCCCCCAGATGGGCCAGAGGCACCCAGTGTCCTGCCCAGAGATTCCCATGCAGGCCAAAGACCCACAGAGACAGGGGGTGGCGGTCAATGACTGTTTCCCAAGTCTTTACTGCGCTACCTAGCGCCCACTGAGTCATAACCCCGGCACGGAAGGGGCTCTCAAAGGTCTCAGCTCCACCCCCTCCAGCCCAGGGCTGCCCCCTCAAGTCACCACATATCCAGCCCTCCTGGTGTCCTCTGGTGACCCCATCCCCACCCAGAACCAGCCCATGCCTCCGTATTTCTTGCTGATCTCTGCCAGGACAGGTGGTTCCCACTCAGGGGACCCCGGCTCTCTCGTGGGCACTGGAGGCGGTGTCAGCAAGGCCCTTGCCAGCGGGACCAAGCCACAGCTTTGGGCTCTGGGCAGACTGCCCAGGTGGTCCCAGCTGCCTGGGCCCCGGGGGAGGGAAATGGCTCACTCTGCCACCTCCCGCAGAGAGTGACCTTCTACGCCTCTCAGTCTCATTCCAGCTCGGGTTGTCTGCTCCGGGCAGGCCCGGCTTTGCTCTCTGCCAGGCTTGGGGTGTAGGGGAGGACAGGAAATGAGCAGTGTTTAAGAGGGGTGGGATGGAAAGCCAAGAAATGGGCCCCTGTTTGGCGGGGCCACCTGAGCCTCTGCACTAGCCCCGCACCTTCACGTGCCCCCACCAGGTCAGGCGCCGAGGTCCCTAAGGCGGTGCTCGTACACCTGGGTGGGCCCCTTGAAGCAGGCGGCAAAGAGGAAGTGTCGTCCAGCCACCGGGACCAGGGTGAAGGCGCGGGGGGCGGCCAGGGCCGGGGGCCCCAGCTCCTGCAGTGGCTCCAGGACGCCGGGGTCCGGCGCGAAGCGGAACACGCGGCTGTAGGCGAAGTCACTGCCCAGAATGGCGAGCTGCTCCCCGCGTATGCGCAGGGGCTGGAACACCAAGGAGCCGCGGGAGGGCAGGGCCTGCAGCAGCCGGAACATGGCGCCGTCCCAGCGCATCACCTGCGGGCACAAGGGGGTGGAGGGGGCCAGGTGAGAGGGACTTGGGGGATGGGGCCAGGCCAAAAAGAGCGGCCCTGGGAGAGCAGGACATATGGAGGGGGCCAGGCCGGAGAGGGAGGTTGTGGGGGAGCAGGGCGAGGGGGTGGGGTCGGAGGGAGCAGGGCGTGGAGGGGACGGGGTCAAACGAGCTTGGGGTCCCGGGTCCTCACCATGGAGTCTCCGATGACACGGGTGAGGCAGAGCACCAGGTCGGGCCCCGCGCGGAAGTGTCGGGCCGCGTACACGTCCTCGGCCCCGGGCAGGTCGGTGTGGCGCTCGAAGGCCCCAGCGCGCCAGCGGTAGAGCACGGGGCGCTGGGCGGCCGAGGCCAGAAGCAGGTGCGGCTCGCCCGCCAGCAGCAGCGGCTCAGCGTCCGTGTCCCGGTGCCACGCGTGCAGGCTCTGGCGCGGGTAGAAGCCGGGCCCCGCACGGGGGCCAGAGCCGGTGCACAGCAGCGTCGTCCGCCCGGCCTTGCTGGCGTCCACCACCAGGAAGCAGGCGGCCTGGTCCAGCCACAAGACCTCGGCGTCATTGGGCTTGCGCAGCCGCTCGGGGGCCACGGGCTGGGACGGGGCGAGACGCAGGCCGGGCGAGGGGCGCAGCCACAGCTCTGAACCCCCCCACAGCCGGGCGGCCAGCACATACAGCCGGGAGCCCAGCACCAGCGGCTTGCAGGACACCACGGAGCGGGCTGGGGGAAAAGCAGAACAAGACACAGGGCCAGTGCAGGGGCGTGCCCGGGTGTGTGCGTGCGTGCGTGCGTGCGTGCGTGTGTGTGTGTGTGTGTGTGTGTACGTGTGTGTAAACCTGAGCGTAGGCACGGAAAAACACCCATAGGCTTACATAAGTGTGTGTGTACTCAAACGTTTCTGAGTGCATGCCTGTATATGCACTTGTGTGGACAATTTTCTGCAAGTGTGCAGGTGTCTGCATGCCCGTGATTGAGTACCTGTGTGAAGAATAATTACTGTAATATTTCTTAGGTGCCACTGTTTGCTAAGCACTCTACTAGGCGCTGTCCCCACCACATTCATCCTGTCCCCACCACACTGATGTATATATCCTTACATTCCGTTGCTTCCTTTACACATAGTTTAGTTTAATGTTCTCTCCCAAGCACCCAGTATTATTATTATTATCCAATATTATTGATTGGATCAAACACGGTCCCTGTCCCAAATGGGGCTCACGGTCTAAGAGGGAGAACAAATATTTCATCCACATTTTACAGATGAGGAAACTGAGGCACAGAGAAGTGGAATGACCTGCCCAATGTCCCCCAGCAGGCAAGTGGTGGGACCAGGATTAGAACCCAGGTCCCTTAACTCCCAGACCCATGTTCTTCCTACTAGACCTCGCTAAATGCATATGGGAGACATTCCCCTTCTTCTGGAAGGTCACATCCCTCCCGCTCCCCCAGGCAGGGGTGAAGCTGGCCTAACCCTGCGTCTCACCACCTTGCACCGAGTTAAGGAGTTTGTGTGATGGGCGACGGGAGAGACCCAGGGCCTGGCAGGCCGCCCCCACCCCGAGAACTCTCACACGTCGACCAGAACCCCTGCATGGCCCGGTTCATGCCATCGCGGAGCCTCTGAGGAGGGATGACCAGTCTGGCCTCAGCCTGGACACGGAGGTAACGTGGCAGACAGTTGGTTAGGGCAACAGCGGGACCAGATTCTCTTCACCCCACCTTCCACCACCAGTGCTGGGGACCCGCCCAACGTACCAAACCCCTGGCACATGAAGATGTGCCCCTCGTCCCATGTATGGGAGGGTGGGAAGGGATGGGGGGGGGGGGGGCAACAGTCAGATCCCTGAGAAACGGTCAAGTCCCTGGACCCGCCGCCCGCCCCCTACCCCCAGCTGGGATCCACAAGCAGGGAAGGGGCACCCTGCTTCACCCCACCCCGCCACACCACTGGCGCACCAGGCCTTCCTCAATGTACAGGCCACTGAGGAGCTGCCGCCAGCAAGATCAAATGACAACCATTATCAAGGCATCTGATTACACCCCAGGCCCAGCAAGATCTCCCCTAAAGTACTCCTGGATGGGCTACTAAAGAACAGTGCTAGACTCGCACCAGGCCTTCCTCAATGTACAGGCCACTGAGGAGCTGCCACCAGCAAGATCAAATGGCAACCATTATCAAGGTATCTGGCCCCAGGGGCCAGCAAGATCTTCCCTAAAGTACTCCTGGACGGGCTACTAAAGAACAGTCCTAGACTCTCAGTGTAGCTTAGGAATGCAGCGGAGCCCAGTGGACAAAACCTTGGCTGGGGGTCAGATACAGGAAAAGTACAGGGAGCAGCTCTAACCCTTCTAAGCCCTTACTCGGCTCACCCCCTCTTACTTCCCCTCACCAATCTCCTCCTACAGGCGAGCCCGTACACTTGGTTCCCCTAGCACCGCTTGCTCCCTGTGCCCCAATCTCACCTAACCTCACCACGGACCCTTTTCCTACATCCTCCCTCTGGCCTGAAGCTCCCTTCTCCTCTATCTATGCCAGACCACCACTCTCCCCACCTCAGAAAAAGACCTCCCTTAATTAAGCTTTCTTTTCCCAGGCTCCCTCTTGCTCTGCGTCATCTATGTCTTTGGATCTGTACCCTTTAAGCATTTGGTATTCACCCCACCTTCAGTCCCATGGCTTTTGCATATATATCTGTAAATTATTTATATTAATGCCTGCCCCTTCTAGACTGTAAGCTAGACTGTAGGCCAGGAACGTGTCTGCCAACTCCGTTTTTATTTTATGGTACTTGTTAAGTGTTTACTACGTGTCAAACACTGTTCTAAGCGCTGGGCAGTGTTCAAAGTCCGAGAAAGTCATGAAGGAATGACTTTGCAGACTAAGTTCTAGAGGACCACACCCCCAAAAAACCCTATGCAAATGCATGTGAAAGCACCCTGCCAGTCAGCCAGGTGCCATGGGCTGATGATAAGCCTAAAGAAAACTCAAGGGATGTATCAGCCTGCATCAGGGAAGCTCTACACACAAGCCAGAAATTCTTACTGGCAACACTAGGTCAGGGATCATGTCCACCAACTCTATTCCATCAGTGAATCAGTGGTATTTATTGAGAGCTTACTGTGTGCAGACCATTGTGCTAAGCTCAGGAAAGAGTACAGTTCGATAGAACTAGTAGACACATTCCCTGTCCACAATGAGTTTATGGTCTAGAGGGGCTGATGGACATGAAAATAAACAATGGATATGGACATAAGGGCTGTGTGGCTGAAGGTGGGATGAGTATCAAGTGCTTAAGGGGTACAGATCTGAGTGCATAGGTGAACCAGAAGGGAGAGGGAGTAGGGGAAAATGAGGGTTTAGTCAGGGAGGAATTCTTCGTGATGTGATTTTAATAAGGCTTTGAAGGTGAGGAGTGGTGGTCCACCAGATACAGAGGAGGAGGGAGTTCCAGGCCAGAGGGAGGTCGTGGGCAAGTAGCATAGATGAAATCGAGGTACAATGAGTAGGTTGGTATTAGAGGAGCTGAGTATGTGGGCCAGGTTGTAGAAGAAGAGCAGGGAGGTAAGATAGGCAGGGCAAAGGCAATTGAGTGCTTGAAAGCCAATGGTAAGGAGTTTCTGTTTGATGTGGATGTGGGTGGGCAACCTCTGGAGATTCCTGAGGAGTTGGGAGAAGGGGACTGAACATTTTTTTAGAAAAATGATCTGGGCAATCAAGTGAAGTAAGGACTGGTTTTGGGAGAGACAGGAGGCAGGGGGGTCAGAGAGGAGGCTGATGCAGTAATCATAGCAGGATATGGTAAGTGCTTGGATCAGTGTAGTAGCAATTTGGATGGAGAGGAAAGGGTAGATTTTAATGATGTTGTGAAGGTAATAAAACTGATAGGATTTGGTGACAGATTGAGTATGTGTGTTGTCGGTCCCAAGACTGTGAGCACGTTGTTGGGTAGGGATTGTCTCTATTTGTTGCTCAACTGTACTTTCCAAGCACTTAGTTCAGTGCTCTGCACACAGTAAGCGCTCAGTAAATATGATTGATTGAATGAATGAATGAATGAATGAGAGAGATGAGTCAAGGATAATGCCAAGGTTATGCCTTGCCCTGATCTCATCTATCTCACGGCTGACCCTTTTCCCACATCATTCTCCCTTGCCTGGAACTCCCTCCCCCTCCATAGACACCAGGCCACGCTTCTCTCCATCTTCAAAGCATTACTAAGTTCACATCTCCTCCAAGAGGCCTTCCCTGATTGAGCCCTCTTTTCACCAGCTCGCTCTCCCTTCTGCATCCTCTATGCACTCCAATCTGTGACTTCTGGATATTTTGATATTTTCCCCATTCCTAACCCCACAGCACTTATGTACGTGTCTTTGAGTTATTATGAAATACCTATTTATTCATATTAATGTCTGTCTCCCCCTCTAGATTGTAAGCTCATTATGGGCAGGGAATATGTCTGCTAATTCTGTTGTATTGTATTCTCCTAAGCGCTTAGTACAGTTCTTTGCACATAGCACTCAATAAATATGATTGATTGGTTATGGGCTTGTGAGATTGGGAATGTAGTGGTGCTGTCTACAGTGATGGGAAAGACAGGGGGAGGGTGGGGTTTAGGTGAGAAGATGAATTCTGCTTTGGACATGTGGAGTTTTAGGTGTTGGTGGGACATCCAAGTAGAGATGTCCTGAAGGCAGGAGGAAATGCAAGACTGCAGAGAAGGAGAGAGGTTGGGGCTGGAGAAATAGATTTGGATATGGTCTTGTTTAAAGATGGTAGTTGAAGCTTTGGGAACTAATGATTTCTTCAAAGGAGTGGGTGTAGATGGAGACTAGAAAGAGACCCAGAACTGAGTCTTGAGGGACTCCCACAGTTAGGAATTGGGAGGCAGAAGAAGAGTCTGTGAAAGAGCCTGAGAAGGAGTGTCCAGAGAGATAGGAGAAGAACCAGGAGAGGGGAGTGTCGGTGAAGCCAAGGATACGGTAAGTGCTTGGGTCAGTGTAGTAGCAATCTGGATGGAGAGGAAAGGGCAGATTTTAGTGATGTTGTGAAGGTAGTAGAATTGACAGGATTTGGTGACAGATTGAATACGTGTGTTGTCGGGCCCGAGATTTGAGCCCATTGTTGGGTAGGGATTGTCTCAATTTGTTGCTCAATTGTACTTTCCAAGAGCTTAGTACAGTGCTCTGCACACAGTAAGCGCTCAATAAATATGACTGAATGAATGAATGAATGAATGATGTTTCCAGGAGGAGGGGTGGTCCACGACGTCCAAGACAGCTAAGAGGTCAAGAAAGATTAAGATGGAGTAGAGGCAGTTAGATTTGGCAAGAATGAGACAACTGGTAACCTTGGGGAAGGCAGTTTTGATGCAGTGGAGGGAACAGA
The DNA here is from genome assembly GCF_015852505.1 of Tachyglossus aculeatus. NCBI lineage: Eukaryota > Metazoa > Chordata > Mammalia > Monotremata > Tachyglossidae > Tachyglossus > Tachyglossus aculeatus. Next base: position 174,651 of record NC_052091.1, read on the forward strand.
AGCCAGATTGGAGAGTGTCAGGGAGAGAATTGGAGGAGAAGAAGTGGAGGCAGCAGGTGTAGTTAACTCATTCTAAGAGTTTGGAGAGAATTGGTAGGAGGGAGCTGGGACAATTAACTGGAGGGAGCCGTGGGGTCGAGGGGCTTGGGAATATGTGAGCACGTTTGGAAGCAGTGGGGAAGAAGCCATTTGCAAGTGATCAGTTGAAGATGGTGGTTAAGGAAGAAAGAAGGGAGGGGACAAGTGTTTTGATAAGGTGCAAAGGGCTGGGGTCAGGGGTGCAGGCAGAGGGGGTAGATTTTGAGAGGAGGTGGGAGAGCTCCTCTTGAGCTACTGCTACGAAACACGGGAGAGCGGAAAAAATGGGGAGGAGGGAAGGACTGGAGACGAGCTCAGGAGATTTTGGGGAGATCACGCCTGATGGTTTTAATTTTCTCAATCAAAAATGTGGCCAGATCATTAGGAAGAAGAGATGTGGAGAGAGGGGGCAGGGGGTTTGAGGAGGTTGTTAAATGTCTGAAACAGTCGGTACGGGCAATGGGCATGGGAGCAAGGAGGGAGAAAAAATTAAATCCTCTCCCAAGCATGCACTTAGTACAGTGCTCTGCACACAGCAGGCGCTCAATAAACACTACTCATTGACTGATTGATTCAGCTAAACACTGTCACAGAATTATTTAAACTAGACAGAACATGACCAAGGAGTATCGTCCAAAGTCCTAGAAAAAGTCATGCAAGAATGACAACGTTGATCACTGCATCTTCGGGGCCCACCCCTAGGAAGACAGGCAAAGAAATGTAAACTGCTTCACTGAATTGGCCAGGAGTAAAGGGTAAACGATAAGTCTAAGTAAAACAGGTGATTTATCAGCCTCCACTAGGAAAGCTATGCAAAAATCTATCATAGGATTCTGGAACCTAGGCAGGCCCCTGTTGTGATGGAATGGTCTCCATTTTCACATCTCAGACAATTACTCTCCCTCACTTCAAAGCCTTATTAAAGTCGCATCTCGTCCAACTAAGCCCTCATTTCCTGTTCTCCCACTCCCTTCTGCATCAGCCTTGCACTTGGATTAGTTCCCTTTATTCGCCCCTTCCTCAGTCCCACAGCACTTATGTACAAATCCGTCACTTTTTTATTCATATTAATGCGTCTCTCCCTCTAGACTGTTGTGGGGAGGGAATCTGTCCACCAACTTTATTATATTGTACTCTCCCAAGCGCTTAGTACAGTGCTCTGTACACAATAAAAGCTCATTAAATATGCTTGATTGATTAATGGATTGGTAGAAAACTGAGTTAAGAAGGTCAGCACATTCTCTGGGGAACCGGGAGGCCAAGTGTGGTGGAGGCAGAGGTGGCAGTGGTTTTGGGGACAGGGGAGGGGGCTGTATGAGCTCCAGACAAACTAAAGGTGTGTGTTGGAGGCTGAGCCCAGCTTCTCCATGGCAGAGGGAACTGGACCTCGCGCCGGTGGCCCCCACGCCTCCTCGACCACTGCCTCCGGTGCCGCTTACAGGCCAGACTCAGCACCGAGTGGCAGGGCAGGATCACACAGTCCTGGGACTGAGGTCGGCTTTCCTCCTCCTCCGAGCCTCTAAGCCTCCAAGTGACGCTCACCCTGCCAGAGCTGTGTGGGGCTGATCCCATGGGACACCATCTAGACACCGCCACATCTCCCACCCACCGTTTCTGTCCAAATACTTGGAACAGGTGTACATCTGCTGCCTCTACTTAATAATAATAATAACAATGAAAACATTATTTGTTGGCATTTGTTAAGTGCTTACTATGTGCCAAGCCCTGTACTAAGCACTGGGGCAAATACAAGATAATCAGGTCCCACATGGGGCTCATGCTCTAAGAAGGAGGGAGAACAAGAACAGGTATTGAGTCCCCTTTTTCATTTAAAGGAACTGAGGCACAGAGAAGTGAAGTGACCTTGTGAAGGTCACAAAGCAGACAGGTGAGCCCACTGTTGGGTAGGGACTGTCTCTATATGTTGCCAACTTGTACTTCCCAAGCGCTTAGTACAGTGCTGTGCACACAGTAAGCGCTCAATAAATACTATTGATGATGATGATGACAGGTGGCAGAGCCAGGGTTAGAATCCAGGTCTTCTGACTCTCAGGGTCAGATTCCTTCCCCTTCCTCCCCTCCAACCCCCTTCTCGACCCTGCATAATCTGGCTCTTGTCCACTCCATTGAAACTGACCCCTCCAAAGTCACCACTGACCTCCTTCATGCCAAATCTGATGGCCTCTGCTCCGTCTTAATCCTCCTTGATCTCTTGGCTGCCTTAATCAATCAATCGTATTTATTGAGCGCTTACTGTGTGCAGAGCACTGTACTAAGCGTTTGGGAAGTACAAGTTGGCAACATATAGAGACAGTCCCTACCCAACAGTGGGCTCACAGTCTAGAAGCGGGAGACAGAGAAAAAAACCAAACATATTAACAAAATGAAATAAATAGAATAGATATGTACAAGTAAAATAAATAGAGTAATAAATATGTACAAACATATATACATATATACAGGTGCTGTGGGGAGGGGAAGGAGGTAAGACGGGGGGATGGACGGGGCGAGGGGGAGAGGAAGGAGGGGGCTCAGTCAGGGAAGGCCTCCTGGAGGAGGTGAGCTCTCAGTAGGGCCTTGAAGGGAGGAAGAGAGCTAGCTTGGCGGATGGGCAGAGGGATTGGGGGCATTCCAGGCCAGGGGGATGACGTGGGCCGGGGGTCGACGGCGGGACAGGCGAGAACGAGGCACGGTGAGGAGATTAGCGGCAGAGGAGCGGAGGGTGAGGGCTGGGCTGGAGAAGGAGAGAAGGGAGGTGAGGTAGGAGGGGGCAAGGTGATGGACAGCCTTGAAGCCGAGGGTGAGGAGTTTCTGCCTGATGCGCAGATTGATTGGTAGCCTTAGACACTGGGAACCAGCCCCTTACCCTGGAAACACTATCTAGCCTTGGTTTCTCTCACACTGTCCTCTCCTGGTTCTCCTCTTATCTCTCTGGTGACTCCTTCTTGGTGTCTTTGGCGGGCTCCTCCTCTGCCTAGCTGTGCCACTCCCTAACTGCCACGTCCTAACTATGGGATCCCACAAGGCTCTGTTGTGGGTCCGCTTCTATTCTCTATTCTCCATCTACTTCCAGGCTCCTGGGGAACTCACGTACTCCCACAGCTTCAAGTATCATTTCTAAGTGGATGGCTCCCAAACCTATCTCACTAGCCCCTAGCTCTCCCTGATGTAATTTGGCAAATCTTCCTGCCTGCAAGACATCTATGCTTGGATGTCCCCTCTGGTAACTCAATTTCACATGCCCAAAACTGGGCTCCTCATCTTTGCTCCCAAACCCTCCCATCCCCCTGACTTTCCCATCACTGAGGACAACACTACCATTCTCCCCAACAAAGAAGCCTGCAAAATTGGCATCACTCATGACTTCCTCTTTCTTTCAACCCCCAATTTCATTCTATTGCCACATCTTGTCGATTCTTCCTCCACAACATCTCTGGAATCCACCCCTTCCTGTCCATTCAAACAGCCACCACACTGGCCCTGGCGTTTGTCACATCCCAACTCAATTCCTGCATCAGCCTCCTCGCTGACCTCCCTGCCTCCTTTCTCTCCCCCTGCCAGTCCTTTCATTCACTCTGCTGCCCGGATTCATTGAGAAGCAGCATGGCCTAGTGGCTAGAGCAAGGGCCTGGGAGTCAGAAGGACCTGGATTCCAATCCTGGGTCTGCCACTTGTCTGCTGTCTGACCTTGGGCAAGTCACTTCACTTCTCTGTGCCTCAGTTCCCTTATCTGTAAAATAGGGATTAAGGCTAGGAGCCCTATGTAGGACAGGGACTGTGTCCAACCTGATTACCTTGTATCTACCCCAGTGCTTAGAACAGTGCTTGGCATATACTAAGTGCTTAACAAATACCATAATTATCATTTTTTTCTAAAAAATCATTCTGTGGATGTGCCCCACAACTCCAAAAGCTGCGCATCTCTCTTTGTATCAAGCAGAAACCCCTGGCCCTCGGCTTTAAGGCACTCAATCAGCTCACATCTCTCCTTATAACATCTCTCCTTAGTATTATCATTAGGTACCCTCACTCCTTTCCCGCTACACCCCCGATCATAAGCTTCACCCATCTCATGCCAGTTTTCTCAATGTGCCTTGTTCTTGTCTCTCTCATTATTGACCTCATGTTCAGGCCTTCCCTCTTGCCTGGAACTCCCTCTCCTTCCATATCTGACAGGCCACTACTCTCCCCATCTTCAAAGCCTTCTAAAATCATACCTCGTCCAGTAAGTCTTTCCTGACTAATCTCTCATCTCCCCACCCTAGCTCTCTCCCTCCTATGTCACCTATGCAACTGAGTTCTCCCATCTCACATTTAGGTACTCATCCTACCTGCTCACCACCACAGCATATTTGTACATAACTTTAAACTTTGTTGGTTTAAAAGACTGTGAGCCCACTCTTTTAGACTGAGCCCACTGTTGGGTAGGGACTGTCTCTATATGTTGCCAATTTGTAATAATGATGGCATTTGTTAAGCGCTTACTATGTGCAGAGCACTGTTCTAAGCGCTGGGGGGGTTACAAGGTGATCAAGTTGTCCCACGTGGGGCTCACAGTCTTAATCCCCATTTTACAGATGAGGGAACTGAGGCTCAGAGAAGTGAAGTGACTTGCCCAAGGTCACACAGCAGACATGTGGCGGAGCCGGGATTCGAACCCATGACCTCTGACTCCAAAGCCCGGGCTCTTTCCAATGAGCCACGCTGCTTCTCCTAATTTGTACATCCCAAGCGCTTAGTACAGTGCTCTGCACATAGTAAGCGCTCAATAAATACGATTGATGATGATGATGATGATGATGATGATGATGGTTCCCCCACACCAGCAATTTTAGTCTCTGCCTCCTTTGCTAGAGTGTAAGCTCCTTGAGGATACGGATCACGACTGCTCCCCAGTGTACTCTTCCAAATGCCTAGTACAGTGCTTTGCAGAGAGTAAGTGTTCAGCAAATGCGAATGATTGACTGATTTTACTGTGAGTGCAAGAAAGACAAATATAAGTAGTCTATGTATGTGCATGTAAATGTGTGAATGCCGGACATAAGTAGCAAGACCCAGGATCAGGACCAGGGGAACGGGCAGAGGCCAGGAGTGGAGGGATGGTCTATGCCCAGATACGGAAGGGAAGGGATGTGAGGCAGGGCAGTCAGAGGTCAAGGATTTACCGGGAATGTGGCCATCAGGCTGGAAGCGCTGCAGGGTGTAGTCCCAACGGAGGAAGAGGCAGCGGCCGGCAAAAGGCTGGGTCAGCAGCACGTGGGTCTCCCCGAGGTAGGAGAAGGTCTCAGCCCCCAGAGCGGGCTCCCCCAGCGCCTGCACCCATGACAGCTCTGCCAGGGGACACCGCGCACAGGCACCGGGGTGGGGTGCCAGCGCAGAACGCAACAGGTGTCCAAGGGGGCAGCGGCCAGGGAGAGGGATGGGTCAAGGGGGTCAATGTGCGTGGGGCAGCAAGGACACGCAGAGGAGGGTCAAGTGCTCTGCACACAGTAAACGCTCAATAAATACGACTGAATGAATGAATGAATGGAGGGGACACGGCACGGGGAGGGTCAGTGAGGAAAGAACATGGTGGAGAGGAGGGTCAGCTTGGAGGGAATGGGGTGTGTGGAGGGGGAAGGTCAGCATGGAGAAGATAGTGTGTGGCGGGGATGATCTGCATTGAGGGGATGGGTGTGTGTGTGTGTGTGTGTGTGTGTGTGTGAGCACGGAGGGGATGGTGTGTGTGTATTGGGGGGAGGGTCAGCACGGAGGGGAGGGTGTGCGGAGGGGGCTCAGCACGCACCGGCCACGTGGCAGCGGAAGGCCAGCGGATCCAGAGCGCTGAGCTGAGTCTGGTTCCACGGGGGCGGCCCCACGCAGGTCCCAGCGCCCACGCTGGCGTTGCCCCGGGGCAGCCAGAGCAGCAGCCAGAGCAGGCGGCAGTCACACACGAACGGATTCCCACGCAGGTCCCTAGGGGCGGGGCGGGGCGGGGCGGGCGAAAAGTGGGGGTCGGGGTGGGGAAGGAGGGCGGGAAGCGGGTGGGAGAGCCCTTCCGTGGCCCCCGCCCCCCGCCCCCACTCACACGTGGCTGAGGGTCCGGAGCCCGCGGAACAGCTGCTTCGGAAGCGTCTGGAGCCCGTTATTGGCCAGGCTCCTGCGGGCGGGAAGGCGGCGGGATTACCGTCTGGGCCTGGGTCTGGGTGAGGCCCCGCACGCCTGCACCGCGCCGCCCTCCTCAATCAATCAGTCAATCAGTCGTATTTATTGAGCGCTTACTGTGTGCAGAGCACTGTACTAAGCGCTTGGGAAGTCCAAGTTGGCAACATATACAGACGGTCCCTACCCAACAGTGGGCTCACAGACTAGAAGGGGGAGACAGAGAACAAAACCAAACATATTAGCAAAATAAAATAAATAGAACAGATATGTACAAGTAAAATAAATAAATAAATAGAGTAATAAATATGTACAAAAATGTTCCTCCCCACGGAACTTACAGGTGCGTCAGGGAGCGCAGACCCCTCAGCGCGTTCTTGGAGATGGAAGTCACCCGGTTCCCCTCGATGAACCTGGGGCGGGACCAAAGGGTCCATTTAGTCCGCCCCTGCCCCTCTGCCCCTGCTCCCGTCCCTGCCCTTGCCCCTACCCTCAGTGGAAAGAGCCCGGGTTTGGGAGCCAGAGGTCATGGGTCCTAATCCCGACTCTGCCACTTGTCAGCTGTGTGACTTTGGGCAAGTCATTTCACTTCTCTGTACCTCAGTTACCTCATCTGTAAAATGGGGATTCACCTTGTATCCCCCCAGCGCTTAGAACAGTGCTTCGCACAGAGTAAGCGCTTAACAAATGCCATCATCATCATCATCATCATCATCATCATCATTCTTGCCGCTCCAGCTTCTCTTAGGCAGCAGGGACGGAGACGCCCCGCCCCCAGACGCCGCTCAAAAGAAGCAGCGGCGTGGCTCAGTGGAAAGAGCTCTGGCTTGGGAGTCAAAGGTCATGGGTTCGAATCCCAGCTCTGCCACTTGTCAGCTGTGTGACCTTGGGCAAGTCACTTAACTTCTCTGTGCCTCAGTTACCTCATCTGTAAAATGGGGATGAAGACTGTGAGCCCCACCTGGGGCAACCTGATCACCTTGTACCCCCCCCCAGCGCTTAGAACAGTGCTTTGCACATAGTAAGCGCTTAACAAATGCCATCATTATTATTATTATCATAAAAGACCACTCTGGAGACTCGCCCACACGCTTCCAGGGCCCGCCACCTCCCCACCCCGGAGGCACGTCCACACCTTTCCCTTTCCCAGGCCCCGTCCAGCCGCTCCCCAAACCTCGCCCTCTTGCTCCTCCCGGACCGAGGCCCCACTCACAGGTAGCGCAGGTGGACGAGTCCCGCGAACGCGTCATCTCCGATCACCGCAAAAACGTTGGACGTCAAGAGCCTGGGGGCGGGAGAGAGACGGGGACCAGGTTGGGGTCGATGGCGAGTCCTCCCCGGGAGCCTGGGGCCGGGGACCCGCACTCCGGCCCCGCTTCACTCCCGCCCCCCGGCCCCCTCCTCGGCCCGCCCAGAATTCCCAATTCAATCTCTAATCCACTTCAATACCTCAGCGCCAGCGCCCTTGGATATGTAGCGCGGGACTCTAGCCTGTAAGCTTGTTGTGGAAAGGGGATGTGTCTATTATACTGTCATACTGTACCTCTCCCAAGCGCTTTTAGTACAGTGCTCCGCACACAGTAAGCGCTCAATAAATACGACTGACCGATTTTACGACTTCCTTCTACCGGTCATTTGTTCTAATGTCTGCCTTCTCTCCCGCTAGACTGTAAGCTCTCTGAGGACAGGTTAATGAGCGCTTAGTACAGTCGCTCTGTTTACAGTAGGCCATCAACAAATATTTTTGATTGAATCTGATTGCACCGTGATCTCACCTATCTCGCTGCTGACCCTTTGCCCACATCCTACCTCTGGCCTGGAACAACTTCCCCCTCATATAGGACAGACCATCGCTTTCTCCACCTTCGAAGCCTTATTAAAGTCGCACTTCCTCCAAGAGGCCTTCCCCTACTAAGCCCTCATTTTTCCTAGTCCCTCTCCCCTCTGTGTCGTCCTTGTATTTGGATCTGTACCCAGCAAGCATCCCTGTAAATATCCCTACCCTCAGACCCATGGTATTTATGTGTAGTAATAATAATTATTATGGTATTTTGTTAAGCACTTACTATGCACCAAGCAGTGCTCTAAGCGCTGGGGTAGATACAAGGTAATCTTGTGGGGTTTAATCTTAACCCCAGTCTTAATCCCCATTAATCCCCATTTTACAGAGTAGATAACTGAGGCACAGAGAAGTGACTTGCCCAAAATCACACAGCTGATACGTGGTGGAGGCGGGAATAGAACCCAAATCCTCTGACTCCCAAGCCCGTGTTCCTGCCTCTAAACCACTTTGTGTACATCCGTAATTTATATATTTCTATTAATATCTATTTACCCCTCTAGACTGTGTCTAAAGTGTGTCTACTAACTCTGTTGTACTTTCCCGAGCGCTTGAAGAGGTTGGGCTTGGGAGTCAGTGGTCATGGGTTCTAATTCCTGCTCTGCCACTTGTCGGCTGTGTGACTTTGGACAAGTCACTTAACTTCTCTGTGCCTCAATTCCCTCATCTGTAAAATGGGGATTAAGACCGTGAGCCCCATGTGGGACAACCTGATTACCTTGTATCCCCCCAGCGCTTAGAACAGTGCTTGGCACATAGTCAGTTCTTAACAATACCGTCATCATCATCACACAGTAAACGCTCAATCAATTCTATTGATTGATGGATTGATCATACCAACGGTTCGGATTAGCCCAGCCTATAGCCTCCAAACGGTTGGCCCCAGCTTCTAACTCTCAAACGGCTAATCAAAAACATTTATTGAACATTTACTCTGCACTGAATGCTTGAGAGGGTACAATAGACTAAGTAGACACAATCCCTGCCCTCAAATTACAGGTAGGAGGAAGCAACAGAGTTTAAAGTTATGGACATTAGTGCTATGGTAAGGAGAGAGTTGCGGGGGTGAGGGGCTTCCCAAGGATTTAAGGGATGAGGACTCCAGTGCCTAGATGAAGCTGGAAGGGTGGGATGGAGGGGGTAGTCAGGGACCCCTGCCTATCCCCCGGGCCCCGACCCTATCTCCTTAACTCCTCTCTCCTTTTTCCCCAGCTCTCTCCTAGCTCTCTCCCGACCCTCTTCCCCTTCCCTTTCCCGGCCCCGCACGCACAAGAGATGCAGAGACGGGGTCTTCATGAACGCCCGCTCCGTGAGCCGGGGCACCTCGGACCGCACCAGAGACCTGGGGGAGGGAAGCCGCGAGCGGGAGGCGGGCTCAGCTTCGCCCCCAGCCCCTTCTTTTCCCGGCCCCTCTCCCGCCGAGGCCTATTCCCCTAATCCGCTGACCCGGTTCCCCCAGACCCCGCACCCCCAGCCCGGGTTTCCCCGGCCCCTTCCCCTCCACCCCCGGTTCCTCCCGGCTCCCCCCCGCTCGTCTCCGACCCCGCACCCCCAGTTCAGGTTTCCACGGTCCCTGTCCCCTCGGTCCTTTCCCCCTCGCTCCCGCCCCACCCGGTTCCCCCAGGCTCCCCTCTCCCCCGAAACGAATACCCCCAACTCCTTTCCCCCAGCCCCCGGTCCCGTTTCCCCAGACTCCTATACCCCCGCGGCCCGGCGTCCCCGCTGACCACACATCTTCTGACCACGCAACCCCCGACCCCCGCTCTCCCAAGCTTCCATACTCACAGGGCCAGCAGGCTGGGAGCGAAGCCGCTGGGGACCCCCACGGACCCCTCACACAGCGCCGAGTCCTTGCTGCAGGAGCACGTGGGAGGACATTTCCCCTTCGGGGGTCTCCAGGCCGCACCCCCCGCCAACAGCAGCAGGAAGACGGTGGCCCCCCGACCGGTCATGTCCGCCCCCTCTGCGGGGGAGGGAAGGGGGCGCTGGGACCCCCGGGGATTCAACCGCAGGTTGTGCCTTGAGACCCACGCTGTCCGTCCTTCCCTCTCTCCTTCTGGACCTGTGACCACTCGTCCCTCCGACTGTGGCTGAGGCTCCCCCGGATCTCCGGACCCGCCCCGCCCCTCCCATCGGGGACCGAGCCTGGAACAACGGGTGCAGCGAAGGTCCGGGTAGACAGGATCCCCTCCTCCCTCCCCCCTCCTCCATGCCAGGGAGTGGGGAGGGGCTACCCGCTGGGTCCGGGATGAGAGGCCGGGCGAGGGAGGTGGCGTCGGGGGAGACACCAGGGTCTAACATAAGGCACTGCAGAGTGCTTTGCACATAGTAAGCGCTTAATAAACGCCATTGAAAAAAGAGAGTTCAATAAGTACTATTACCACTACAACAGCTACTATTACAGTATTATTCAATCGCTCATTCAATCGTATTTATTGAGTGCTTCCTGTGTGCCGAGCACTGTACTAAGCACGTGGGGAAGTACAATACAGCAATAAAGAGAGGCAATCCCTGCCCACAGCGAGTTCATGGCCTGCCGGGGGCGGGGGGGGAGACAGGCATCAGGACAAGTAAACGGACATCAATATAAATAAATACACTACTAGTGTCATTAGTAATAGTAATACTCACTGCCACTGCTGCTGCTACTATTAGTATTACCGCTATTGCTGCTGCTGCTACGATTACTACGGCTACCCCTGAGTCCGTGGGACGGAGACACACAGGACCCTGGGGACTTTGTCATCCCCCGGGCCTGGTATGCCCTCCCTCTGCCCATCCGCCAAGTTAGCTCTCTTCCTCCCTTCAAGGCCCTACTGAGAGCTCACCTCCTCCAGGAGGCCTTCCTAGACTGAACCCCATCCTTCCTCTCCCCCTCGTCCCCCCTCCATCCCCCCATCTTACCTCCTTCCCTTCCCCACAGCACCTGTATATATGTATATATGTTTGTACATATTTATTACTCTATTTTACTTGTACATATCTATTCTATTTATTTTATTTTGTTAGTATGTTTGGTTTTGTTCTCTGTCTCCCCCTTTTAGACTGTGAGCCCACTGTTGGGTAGGGACCGTCTCTATATGTTGCCAACTTGTACTTCCCAAGCGCTTAGTACAGTGCTCTGTACACAGTAAGCGCTCAATAAATACGATTGATTGATTGATAGGAGGGGTCAGGGGAGGGAGGAGCCGGGGGAAGTCCTCCCGGGTAGAGCCGGGAAGCGGGGCGGCGGCGGCGGTGTGGGCAGACACTAGGCCTCCTGCGGCCCGAGGTCCCGGCTCTAGGCGAGGCAACAGTCCCCCCTTGTGGCGACTCTCGGGATCGCAGTGGCTCCCGGCTCCCGGTTCCCGGCTCCCCGCGGCCCCGCAGCGCAAACACGCGGTTGATCATTAATCTCCGTTCAGTGACCCCGGAGCGGGCGGGGTGGAGATGAGGAACTGTGCGGCTTCCAACCTGAATGACCCGCGACCCCTTGTACATATCTACTCTATTTTATTTTGTTAGTACGTTTGGTTTTGTTCTCTGTCTCCCCCTTCTAGACTGTGAGCCCACTGTTGGGTAGGGACTGTCTCTAGATGTTGCCAACTTGTACTTCCCAAGCGCCTAGTACAGTGCTCCGCACACAGTAAGCGCTCAATACGATTGATTGATTGATTGATTGACCCCTGGGGCCACAGCCAGCCTAGGGCTAGGGGTGGGGGGAGGCGCGGGGCGCCCGTCGCTGGCCTCTCCCGCCTCTTTCCGCGCCCCTCGGCCCCGGCTGCAGCTGCCAGGTCGTGGCAGGCCGGGCCGGGCGCGCCGGGAGTTAAACTAACGGAATGAAGAGCTGCTGGGAGTCTCCTCCGGTCCGGCCCCTCCCCCGGGCCCGGCCCCCGGCCCTGGCCCGCTTCCAGCCCGGGCTCCGGTTACAGGACCGGCCCGGGCCGCGGGGGAGGCGGGGGCGGTGCGGGGGGCGGGGGGCGGGGCGGACGGGGGGTCTCAGAGCGAACCGGACCCCCGAGCTCACGGCAGAACCCCAGGCGGCTCCCAGTCAGCGGAGATCGTGAGCAACCCCCGCCGAGGCCGCCAATTTCGGACAAGTCCTGGGGAGGGGGCGGGGGGCGGAAGAGGGCAGAGGCGGGGGGTCCTGGTCCCCTCCCGCCGGCCCCGTGGGTGCGGTCGTGCTTGCACGGCTCTGTCTTTCCCATCGAGGCGGGGGCGGGGGTGGGGGGGCCCGCGCGGCCGATCTCTGGGCCTGACGGCCGCGGGGGACCCCTGTTCCTGGGCTGTGTCCCGTGGGAAGTTGTGAGGCTGTGGGTGTGTGACTGAGGCTGGCCCTGGCGATCCAGAAGTCTGACGACTGTGTGACCGACTGGCTGTGCCACTGGCGTGTGACTGACTGACTGACTGTCTGACTGTGTGTCCTTGTCCGGGCGATGGGGCGCACCAACCGGAGTCCCTAACTGTGTGCCTTGGGTGGGTGTCGTTTCCTCTGGAGTTGTATGAGTCCAACTGTACCAGTGTGCGTGTTGGGTCAGCAGTTTTCTGTTCTTGTGTGTGTGAGACTCTAACGGTGTTGGGGTATGTGTGTGTGTCCTTATCTCTGGGGTTGTGTGAAAGTCTAACTGTGTGTCAGTTGAGTGTTTGTGTGTGTGTGTGTGTGGTTATTTCTTTGGCTGTATGAGAGTTTAACTGAGAGGCAGGATGTGTGGGTCGTTTTCTCTGCGGTTGTGTGACATTTTAAGTGCGTGCGTGTGTGTGTATTTGTGCACCAGGGTGGGTAGAATGTCTTCCAACACCCCTGCCCTGTGTTTCCTGTTTCCTCCGTGGCCTGTCGGTGCTGTGCCCAAAGAGTGAAAGAGAGAGAGAGAGAGAGTGGTGTGTGTGTGTGTGTGTGTGTGTGTGTGTGTGTCTGTGTGTGTGTACGCACGCGTGCAGCAGGGGATGTAATGGGGTTGGGGGAGGGAACAGATGCCTGCGGAGTGACGCACAGATATTTCTACCCGCGGGGTCGGGCAGCGCCTGGAGAAACAGCCAGGGGCTGGATGGGCCTACTGACCTTGTTGACAGTGGCCCATGGCTGTGCTCCGTCTCACCCACCAGCCTATTTCCCCCTGTGCCCTGGCGGCGCCCTCTTCACGACCCCCATATCCATCCTGTGCCCTGGCCATACCCAGCCCCCACACCCACCTGGTGCCTTCGCCATGCCCAGCTTCCCCATGCCCTCCTTGCCCACCCAGCATGCTCACCACACTAAGCCCCCCACTGTCTGCATTGCACCCTCGCTGCACTAGGCCTCTCTCTTCCCCCCTTGCCCACCCTGCATTCTCACCTTGCTAAGCCCCCCATGCCTATCCTGCACCCTCACTGTGCCCAGCTGCCCCATTCCCACCTGGTGCCCTCACCATGCCCAGCCTCTCCACACCCTCCTTTCCCATCCTGCACCCTCACCACCCTAAGCTCCCCACTGCCAATGCTGCCCCCTCACTGCATTATGCCCCCCTGCCCCTCCTTGCCCCCCTTGCCCCCTCACCGTGCTAAGTCCTCCATGCCCCCCCTTGCCCACACTACACCCTCACCATAGAAGACTCCCTAAGCTGCCCCCTGGCAGTGCTAAGCCCCCCCCCCCCCCCATGCCCCCTGCAGCTCCATCTGTCAGCAACAGGACAGCCGTTGGCGTCCAGAGGATTTTAGTGAGACCCATCAGGCTGGGGTCGGGCCGGAGGGAGGTGTGGGGTGGGCAGGGCTGACTGGCCCTGTGTGTCCCCAGGACATGGAGCCTTGGACCCTGGCCCTGCTTCTTGGGGCCCTGCTGATCCACGGCCTGGCCTACGCCGCCAGCGGCAGTGAGTTTGGGGAACAATGTCAGTCAGCTTGGGGTCAGAGGTCAGGCTGGGGGGGTCAATCTGAGGTCAGTGGGGGGCCGTCTGAAGTCAATAGGGGTAAGCCTGGGTGGGTTAATCGGTACAGCCTAGAGGCCAGTTTGAGCGGGCCAGTAATGGAATCAGTCATAGGGGACCAGAATGGAGGGGTCAGTGGAGACAGGGATCAGTCTGGTAGTGAAAGGGGATAAATAAATCCATAGCACTTAATGAACTCCTTGTGGGCAGGGAGCATGTCTACCAACTCTGTTATACTGGACTCTGCCAAGTGCTTAGTACAGTGCTCCGCACACAGTAGGAGCTTAATAAATACCATCGATGATGAAGATGTTGATGATTAAGCACTTACTGTGTTCAGAGCACCGTACTAAGTGGTTGGGAGAGTCCAATACAATACAGTAGGCAACAAAGACCTACCCAAAAAGTTTATAGATTAGAAGGGGAGACAGACACTGAATAACAGATGGGTATGTACGCACCTACAGTGAGGGTGGAGTGAAAATGAAAGTGCTTAAGGGTTACAGACCCAAATGTAGAGGTGATGCAGAAGGGTGGGCAAGTAGGGGAAGTGAGAGGAGACAGATTTGGGGGTCAAAGCGATCAGCCAGAGGGGGGTAAAGGGTCAGTCTTGGGGAGAATCATTCTGGGACTCAATGGAGCTCTTGGGGGATCAGCCTGGGGGCTCAGTGGGTCAGTCTTGGAGGTCAGTCTGGGGGCAAGGAGTTCATCCAGTCCATTAGGCCACTCCCTGCCTCTGGCCCCTATCACTCAGACTGCTGTCCCCTCTCCTCCCAGACCCCCAAGAACAAGCTGGGCCTTTTCCAGAGGATCGAGACCCCTTCCACTATGGTGAGATGCGTTTGTGGGACCAACCACTGCCCCAGAGCCCGCAATGTGGATGGGCTGGCTGGGGCCTGGGTCTCTGCACCTGTGCTTGGGCCCCTAAGTCTCGGCATCTGTGTCCCCATGACTCTGCACACGTTTCTCTGTTGTCTCTACAGCTCTTTGCCTCTGTCCGTACTCCCCTGCGTCTCCGTGCCAATGTTTCTAGGTCTCTCTGAATCTTTTTGCATCCCGCTATGTCTCTGTGCCTCTCTCTGTCCCTGCACCTCCCTGCCTCTGTCTCTTCACCCTCGGGGGTGTGAGGGCCTCAGCTCTGTGTCTCCCTCTGCCCAGATTACCAGTCTCTGAGGATTGGGGGGCTGGTCATCGCAGGGATCCTCTTCATCTTGGGAATTCTCATCATCCTCAGTATGTGTGTTGGGCGAGGGCCCGGGGGGGGGGGGAGGGGAGAGGGGCAGAGACTCAGGCAGAAGGGGAGGAGGGGCAGACATACACGGGGGGGAGGGGGGGGAGCAGAGACATGGGAGTGGGAGGGGCAAGATGAGATACGGGAGCTGGGTGGGGGGAAGCAGAGACACGGGACGGGGAGCGGAGGGAACAGAGACAAGGGGGCGGGGGAAGCAGAGAGACTAGAGGGGGCGGGGGAGCAGAGTGAACCAGGACCCGGAGAAGCCTGGCTTGCAATGTTTTCTTTTCCATCCTTCAGGCCGGAGATGTCGCTGCAAATTCAATCAGCAACAGAGGTGAGAGGAGCTGTCCGTCCGTCCATCTGTGTGTCCATCTGTCCGGTCTTGGGCTTTCCCAACCTCCTCGGACTATAGCGCTACCTTTTAGTCTCTACTTGTCTCTCCAGCTCGGACTGTCCGTCTCACGACCTCTCTCTCACCCCATAGTGCAAACATCCTGTGGGCAGGGAATGTTGTTTTTCTCTGCTTCCCAAACACTTTGTCCATGAGGTGCACAGCATCAAGTGGGCGCTCAATCGCATCTATTACAACGACGACTACGATTATTCTTTCTCTATCTGTCTCTTTATCCCTGGCTTATCTCTCTATCTCGGGTTGTATCTACTTCTCTACCTCTGTTTCTGTCTCTTCTTTCCATCTCTCCATCTTTCCACCTCCATCTTCCACCTCTGTCTCTGGATGTCTCTTCCTCTTTCTCTGCCTCTTCGTCTCTGACTGTCTCTCTCTCTCCCGAGGACGGGGGAACCCGATGAAGAGGAAGGGGCCTTCCGCAGTTCCATCCGCCGTGAGTTGGGGGAGTTAAAGGGAAGACGGTAGATGGGGGAGGAAGGGGGGAGGGCGGAGCAGCAGGACCCCCCTCTTCCCTGCTGACACCCCAATCTCTGTCTCCCAGGCCTGTCCAGCCGGAGGAGATAGGAACCCCTCCCCTCGACACCCGACCCTCCCTACAGGTTAGTGAGTCCGTCTTGCAGCGGAGTGGGAGGGGAGGGGGCTTTCGCCCTTTAAGATTATGTGGCTGGAGGGGAAGGGAGTTGGCGGGGAGTGGGGGGAATCGAAGGTGGGGCACTGGTAACTTTAGGTCACCCCTCCTCCAAGGCTTCAATTTCCTCTAACCATCTTTTTTCCCTCCAGGTCCTTCCGGCCCCGATACTCTCCTGGCCCAGCTCGAGGTGGGGGGGGGGGGGTGCGAAGGGATATAGGGCAGGGGGCGGCGCTGTCCCCCTCCCCGAGCTCTGAACCCCCAACCCTGTAATAAACCCGGTTCCATGACTAGGAGCGTCCGTCTGTCCGTCCGCCGAGGGAGTCGAAGGATCGCAGGGCTCGGGGGTTCTCCGAGGCCCCCTCTTCATCCTCCCCCTGCTCTCGTGACCCAAAATCTGGGAAATATCCGTTCCAGGATGCGGGAAACGGGCCTGCGGGGCGGGGGCGGGGGCGGGGGCGGGGGCGGGGGCGGGAGCGGGAGCAGGCGACTTAGGGGGAAAGAAGGGGAAGAAGAGAGCAGGTAGGGAGCGGAGAGGGAAGGTGGGGAGAGGGGGAAAGGCAGGGCGGGGATGGAAGGGGCAGGGGACAGAGGGGGCAGGCCGAGGGGGAGGCGCTGGGAGCGAGGGGGGCGGGGGCGTTGGGGGGAGAGGGTTGACGGGGGGGGGCGCTGGGGGCGGGCTCAGTCCCCGATTCTCTTCCCGCATTGGCTGCCGCCCCTTCCCCCCCCCCCCCCCCCGACACACTCCCCGAGCCGAGCCTCAGCCTGAGCGCAGTCGCTACCAGTCGGACCCTGCCGCCGCCGCCGCCGCCGCCGCCTCCATCTCCATCCCTTCCAGCCGCCGCCTCCCGTCGTCGCTATGGAGGTCACCACAAAGCGTGAGTGCGGGACGGGCCCGGAGCCGGGGGGCCGGGGTCGGGGCTCCGGGGCAACGCGTCACGCCCCGGGCAGCCCCGCTGCACGCTCTCGGCGGGCTTACACGCTCGGCGGCCTCCGGCCCGGTTGCACGCGCATTGCACACGCCTGGCACCGGCGCGCCCCCTCTCCCGCCCCGCGACAGCCCGGCCACCGCCTCTGCACGCGGCGGGACACGCGCCTCCGGGGGGGAAGGCGAGGCTCCGGGGAGACGGAGAAAATGCTCATCCCCGTCGCCATGGTAACGGGAGGCTCCTGCCGGAGCTGCGCGTCCGACTTGACGGTCTCTTCCGTCTGACGGTTTCTCCGCGCGCGCGTGTGTGTGTGTGTGTGTGTGTGTGTGTGTGTGTGTGTGCGTGTGTGTGTGTGTATGTGCGTGTGATGTCCCTGCCTGCGTGTCTTCCTCGGTCACTCCGCGCATCTCTGCTCATCTCTGTCCCATCTCTGGATGACTGCCTGCCTCTACTCATCTCTGCCCGTCTAGGGGGATCTCTTTCCGCCTCGGCCGGTCTCCATCTCGCCCTGCGTTGCGGGGTCATTCCCGGGATGGGGGTGGGCCCGGGAGATGGAGGCCAAGACCAAATGGGGCGGGGCGGGGCGGGGCTGGAGAAGCCGCAGCGACCGCACCCACGGAGCGAGGCTGTGTGCGCGTGCGCCCGCCACACACACACACACACACACACACACACACGCACACACACACACACACACAGAGAGCCTCCCCCCACAAACACACACAGAGACCCAGTCACATGCGCACACACACCCGATCATACCGCCACACACAAAAATCATACAGGTGCTCGGGCGCTGTCACCAGCGCTATCTCCAGACCACCCACCCTCGCCAGGCTGACCCTCCAACTCCTCGCTAAGGCCTCTGGGCAACGCGGACGGGGCCGGAGACCCCCGAAGGGGGTGGTGGACAGGGCAACGCGGGTAATGTCTCGGATCTGCCGAGGAGCGCGAGCTGGGCGGGCGAGGTAGAGGCGGGGTGAAGCAGAGCGGGCGGGCAGCAGTGGACCCAACCGCCCGGAGTCCTCGCTGCGGAGCCGCTAATCAATGGGGAGTTCCGGTGAGGGATGAGCCTTTGGGGGGGTGGGGAGGGGACAACCTGGTCAACCCCGCCCTCTCCCCGCCGGCCACGGTACAGCCTTGCCGGCCCCTCCCCACCCCCTGGCAGCGGGCCAGCCTTGCCAGCAGTCCGGCTCCCCTCCCCGGACAGCCTGTGGGCCAGCCCGGCCCACCGCCCCCCCTCCCCCGCCGGGCCGCGGTCCAGCCGTACTAGCCCCGCTCTCGACTCCCCGGCAGCCGGCCAGCCCGGCCAGTCCCGCCTCATTCCGCCGCCGGGCAGCGGGCCAGTCCTATCCAACCCCCTCCGCTTTGCCCTGCCAACCCTCCCTCCAACGTCAAGCCACGGTCCGGCCCTGCTAGCCCTTCGCCGCCCCCCTCGCCAGGCGGTGGTCCACCCCTACCAGCCCCCCTCCCAAGCCCGGCCGTGGTCCGGCCCTACTAACCCCCCCCCCCCCGGCCGGGCTGTGGTCCCCCCACCCCCCGAGGCCTGGCCATGGTCCAGCCCTGTCAACCCCGCTGCCCGCCAGGCCGTGGCCCCGCCCCGCCCCCAACCCCGGCTCTGGTCCAGCGGTACCGAGCCGAAGCTGCGTCACGCTGCGGGGACCGCGCCCAGCCCCAAGCCCCCGCAGGTCCTGGGGGTCCGGAACCCCGAAAGTGGCACTCGCGACTACGGAGACAGGAGGTCACGCGCCCCCTTCCCTCTCCGCCTCTTCTTCTCTTCTCCCTCCCCATCTTGCCCTAGCTTCCGGCCTCCCGCTCCTGCTGATGCCCCGTTGCCATGTCAACCGCCTCTTTCCCCGGTGTCTCCTGGCAACAGCCCCGGCCCCTCCGGTCCCTCCCCCCGCTCCTTCCCTGGCTCCCGCCGGCCCGGCCCCCCCGTCCCGGCCCCCCCCCCCCCGGGCTGTGAGGGGCAGCGAGGGGGGTGGGGGTCTCGGACGCTCCTCGGACCGTCACCGTCTGTCTCTCCGCAGCCCCGTTCAAGGACCGTCCGGACCGCTTTGAATATGGTAAGTCCAGGGCCGGGGGGGAGCGGGGCGGAGCCGGGCCCGGTCAGACGGGCAGGGCCGGGCCGGGGGGCGAGAAGGGCGAGGCCCCCCGGACTCCCTGACGCCTCCATCTCCCCTGTCACCCAGACTACGACACGGTCCGCACCGTCGGCCTCACCCTGGCCACGATCATGTTCGTGGTGGGAATTATCATTATCCTCAGTGAGTATCCGCCCCGGCACCGGCCTTAGACCCGCCCCCCCCCTCCCCGGGAGTCCCGCCCCGCCCCGATTCCAGCCCCGCGAAGCAGCATGGCTCAGTGGAAAGAGCACGGGCTTCGGAGTCAGAGGTCATGGGTTCAAATCCCGGCTCCGCCACTTGTCAGCTGTGTGACTTTGGGCAAGTCACTTAACTTCTCTGGGCCTCAGTTCCCTCATCTGTAAAATGGGGCGTAAGACCGTGAGCACCCGTGGGACAGCCTCATCACCTTGTAACCTCCCCAGCGCTTAGAACAGTGCTTTGCACATACTAAGAGCTTAATAAATACTATCATTATTATCCAACCCCGCCCCAACCCGGCCCTAGCCCCGTCTGCCCCCATCCTAGACCCCTGCCCGGCTGCTTTTCCTCCCTTCTCTCTGACTCCCACCTCTCCCGACCCCGACCAGGCAAGAAGGTGAAATGCAGGAAAGCGGACTCGAGGTGAGGGGAAAGAGTGAGTGAGTGTGTGTGTGTGTGTGTGTGTGTGTGTGCATGTGTGTGTGGGCGGGGGTCGGAAGAGGAGGAGCCGGGGGAGAGGGTGAAGGGGAGAAGGGGAGGCTGGAGGGTGGAGGAGAGGAGGGGCGGGCCGGGAGAAGCTCTTAATGTCCATCGATCAGTCCTCAACACTGTCTGTCTGTCCGCGCCTCCTGCAGCAGTAAATCCGACCTGCGGCCCATCAAAACTCCAAGTGAGTGTGGGGGGAGGGCGGGGGGCGGCCCCCGAGAAGAGGAGGGGCATGGGGAGGAACCGGGAAGTGGAGGGGACCGGGGCGGATCCTGCGAGGGGGAGGGCGGGGCTGACCTCCCCTCCCCCCCTCTTCCCCTCTCCCCCCCACCCCCCGCCAGCTCCGGCCATGTAGACCGACTCACTGTTCCGCCCAGCAAACCCGGCTCCTCCACCGACCCCGGGCCGGGCCGGGCCGGGCCGGGCCGGGCCAGGGGAGCCGGGGGGGAGGGAGGGGCCGGGGAAAGGGGGCGAGGCCTCCGGTTCCCCGGCTCCCCCGGGTTCCGTCCCCGCGGGTCGGAGCTCCCGTCACCGGGCCGCCCCGCCAGGCCTCTCCCGCCCCGGGTCCGCGGCGCCGCCGGCTTCCCGCTCAGCGCCCCGAGAGACCGAGGAGCTGCCCCCGCCCGCCGCGCCCCGCGGCCTCCGGGCGCCCCCGCCCCCGCCCCCCCTCTCTGTACCGACGCTGAGCTCAATAAACGTGGACAGGTTTTCCTTCTGTTCTTTGTGTCTTTCGTCCTCCTCGCCCCCTCCCCGGCCCCACGGAGCCCGACTCTGCGCCCCCTCCTTCCGCCGGCCCGGGGCCCGACGCCCCTCCACCCGGGGACTCCCCCGGCTCTGCCCCCGGCGGTGCCCCGCCCCGAGGTGCCCCCCGCCGGCTCCTCCCTCCGTGTTTTGATGCCCGGAAACCGGAGAGGAAATGACCGTTTCTGTGACTAAGACTGGTCCCCCCCCCCACTCCCTGCTCCCCGCTCTGCCCGTCCCTTGCAGGCTCCGGACGGACCCTCAGCTCCGAGGTAAGGGCCCCGCTCCGGCCCTGGCCCCTGCCCCCTGCCCCCTGCCCGCTGCCCCTCGGGTTCTGCCCCTGCCCCGACCCCTCCCTGTGCGGGAGGCCCAGCTGCCCGGCCCCCGGGCTCAGCCCCAGCCTCCGCCTCGGACCCCGCCTCTGTCCCATGTGGGAGCCGCGATAGATGCGGACACTAACGGTTTGCGGTTTCTCTTTTTGCGGTCCGCTGCCTGGAGGCTGGACTAGACGGGGCGGGGCGGGGCGGGACAGGGGGTGGCCGGGGACAGGACTAATACTCCTCCCACCGACCCGCACCCGCCCGCAGATGGCCCCGCCGCAGCGGCTCATCCCACTCCACCTGCTCCTCCTGCTCCTGTGCCTGGGGTCGGGCCTGGCCCTCTCCACACCCGCTCCGGGTGAGTGTTCTCGCCCCCGGCCCGACCCGGCCCGGAATGGGAGGGACGGAAGGTTTGCGGGAGGTTGGGACGGGGGGGGACGGGCCCGGGCCAGAAGCTGCAGGGAGCCAGTCAAGGGAATTTACAGGTGGGCAGAGCACTGGGCCGGGGGCCAGACTGGGCACCTGTTTTGCGCTGGGCACCCGGTTCGAGCCCGGCTGGATACTGGACGTCTGCCTTGTGCGGGGTGCTGTGCGGACTGACCGGGTGCAAAGCAGCCGTATACGAAT
This sequence comes from Tachyglossus aculeatus, assembly GCF_015852505.1. Taxonomy (NCBI): domain Eukaryota; kingdom Metazoa; phylum Chordata; class Mammalia; order Monotremata; family Tachyglossidae; genus Tachyglossus; species Tachyglossus aculeatus. The sequence continues at coordinate 196,287 of NC_052091.1, forward strand.
GAGCGACGAGTGGGACTAGCTGGGGGTGGGACAGGATCCCTGCAGGAGGAAGTGGAATTTAAGGAAGTTTTAAAGACCTGTGGGCCAGAATAGCCAGAATATGGACCTGAATAGGGGGACCTCAGTCAGCCAGTAGTATTAATTAGGTGCTTAGTCTGGGCAGAGCATTGTATCTGGGACAGAGCAAGAGAGTCAGGAGTCACAATCCTTGCTCTCAGGGAGTTTCTATCTAGGACAGGAGACAGACACTGTAAGAATTTACAGGGAGAAGGAAGAACTGCAGTACAAAGATGTGGACAAAAGGGCAACGGGAGTGGGGACCGTAAGTAACAAAGTGCTCAGGTGGAAGTGCTGAAGTGGCAGGAGTGGGAGACCACCACTCTCTCCACTTTCAAAGCCTTATTAAAATCATATCTCCTCCAAGAGGCCTTGCTGATTAAAGCCTCATTTCCCCGACTCCTTCTCCCTTCTGCATCCCCTATGCACTTGGATCTGTACCCTCTAGGCCCTTGATATTCACTTTACCCTCAGCCCCACAGAATTTATGTAGAGATCTATAATTTATCAAGCAGTGGTATTTATTGAGCACTTACTGTACACACAGTACTGTACTAAGTGCTTGGGAAAGTACAGTACAGCAGAGTCAGTAGGCACGGTCCCTGCCCATCTTTCTCTTCAGACTGTGAGCTCTTCGTGGGGAGGGAAAATGATCCGGGCAGCAGAGTGCAGTATGGACTGGAGTGGGGAGAGACAGCAGGCAGGGAGGTCAGCAAGGAAGCTGATATGGTAATCAAGGAGGGTGGCAGTTTGGATGGAGAAGGGTGGATTTTAGCAGTGTCATATAGTTAAAACGACAGGATTTAGCGATAGATTGAATATGTGGGTTGAAAGAGAGAGAGGCGTCCAGGATAACCCCAAAGTTATGGGCTTGTGAGACAGGAAGGATGATGGTGCTGTCTACAGTGATGGGAAAGTCAGGGAAAGGACAGGGTTTGGGTGGGAAGATGAGGAGTTCTATTTTGGACTTGTTAAGTTTAAAGTGACGGCAGGACATTCAAATAGAGATGTCCTGAAGGCAGAAGGAAATGTGAGACTGCAGAAAGAGATCAGGGTTACAGATGTAGATTTGGCGATCATCCGCAGAGAGGTGGTAGTTGAAGCCATGGAAGCTGATGAGTTCCTCAAGGGACTGGATGTAAATGGAGAATAGATGGGGACACAGAACTGAACCTTGAGGGACATTCGCAGTTAGGGCGTGGAAAGCAGAGGAGGAGCCCACGAAATAAACTGAGAATAAGCAGCCAGAGAGTTAAGAGAACCAGGAGAGGACTGTGTCACTGAAGCCGAGGAGGATTAGGATGGAGTAGAGGCCCATTGGATTTGGCAAGGAGATCATTGGTGACCTTTGAAAGGGAGGCTTCTGTGGAGTGAAGGGGAAGGAAGCCAGATTGGAGGGGATCTAGGAGAGAATTGGAGGAAAGGAACTTGAGACAGCAGGTGTAGACAGGGAGACAGGAGGTTTGAGGAGGGAGTTTAATGTCTGGAACAACTGGTGAAGGCAATGGGCGTGGGTGTCAAGGAGAATGGAGAAATTACACTGCAAGGCAGAGAGGGCAGCATTAAAGTATGCGAGGATGAACGTGTGGAGGACAAGGTTGGCCTGATACCTAGATTTCCAGCAGCAGCTCTCTGCAGCTCAAGAGCTCCTTTGCACAAGAGCAGAGGAAGCGGACTGTGGAGGTGATCTAGGGCGGTGGATCAGTGGTATGGTGTCTACGAAGGGACAGGGGAGCGAGGGAGTTGAGTTCAATAGAGGGGGGCATGTTGAGGGTGTCAATTTGGTCATCGGGAGAAGGTAGTTTGGATATGGAGGCTAAATGGTTAATGATGACTTGAGAACATTGGATGGGGTGAAAAGATGGGAGTTCTCTGTGGAGGAACAGGACAAACTTGTTGGGAGGAGGTGCATGGGACAGAGGGCAAGTGAGGAGGTTGTGGTCAGATCGGTTTTGATACCTGTCTACATGTTTTGTTTTGTAGTCTGTCTCCCCCTTCTAATAATAATAATGGCATTTATTAAGCACTTACTATGTGCAAAGCACTGTTCTAAGCGCTGGGGAGGTCACAAGGTGATCAGGTTGTCCTATGGGGGGCTCACAGTCTTAATCCCCATTTTACAGATCAGGTAACTGAGGCACAGAGAAGTTGAGTGACTTGCCCAAAGTCACACAGCTGACAAGTGGCGGAGTCAGGATTTGAACCCATGACCTATGACTCCAAAGCCCGTGCTCTTTCCACTGAGCCACGCTGCTTCTAGACTGTGAGCCCGTTGGTGGGTAGGGACCGTCTCTCTATGTTGCCGAATTGTACTTCCCAAGTGCTTAGTACAGTGCTCTGCACAGAGCAGGCGCTCAACAAATACGATTGAATGAATGAATGAATGAAAGAACAGAGGGATTTCAAAGTTGGTGAGGGTAGAGATTGTACAGTGACTACAGTACTCTGTACTCTAAGTGCTTAGCACGGTGCTCTGCATACATTAAGCACTCAATAAATACCACTGATTGATTAAGGGTGGGGTGGCGAGAGATTAATCAAGCCAGACCTTCTAATGGAAAGGGCATGGGCCTTGGAGTTAGAGAACGGGGGCCCTAATTTTGACTCTTTATTCTCCTTACTCTCTCTTTATTGCTGAATTCTATTTTCCAAGAGCTTAGTACAGTGCTCTGCACCTAGTAAGTGCTCAGTAAATACAATTGAATGAATGAATGACTGTCACTTGCCTGCTGCAAGGCCTTGGGCAAGTCATTTAACTTTACTGTGCCTCAGTTTCCTCATCTGTAAAATACGGATTAAGTACTTGTTCTCCCTCCTACTTAGACTGGGAGCCCCTTATGGGAACAGAGACTATATCTAACCTGATTATGATAATAATAATAATAACAGTGTCTTTGTTAAGTGCTTACTATGTGCCAGGCACTGAACGAAGCAAATTGGGTTGGACACAGTCTCTGTCCCCCATGGGACTCACAATCTTAATCCCCATTTTACAGATGAGGTAAGTGAAGCACAGAGAAGTGAAATGACTTGACTAAGGTCACACAGCAGACAAGTGGCAGAACCAAGATTAGAACCCAGGTCCTTCTGACTCCCAGGACCACGCTTTATCCACTAGGCTAGGCTGCTTCTCTATCTTGTATAATGATGATGCAATTTGTTAAGCGCTTACTATGCACCAAGCACTGTTCTAAACACTAGGGTAGATACAAGGTAATCAGGTTGTCCCACTTGGGGTTCACAGTCGTATTCCCCATTTTACAGATGAGGGAACTGAGGCATAGAGAAGTGAAATGATTTGCCCAAGGTCACATAGCAGACAAGTGGCAGAGCCGGGATTAGAACCCACATCCTCTGACTCCCAAGCCTGAGCTCTTTCCACTAAGCCTCTCTGCCTAGCTTGGCATATAGTAAGCACTTAACAAATACTATTATTATCGTTATTAGCAGTAATAATAATAATTAACAATAATAATGATAATCCTGGAGGAAATGATTTCAGAAGGGCCTTCAAGATGAGATGACCAGGATATGAAGGGGGAGGGAGTTCCAGGTAGGAGGAAGGGCCTGAGCCAGGGATCTGGGGGTGGGAGAGATGAGAATGAGTCACAATAAATCAGTAGGTTGGTGTTTGATGCACAGGTAGATGGGCAACCACTGGAGGTTCTTTAAGAGTGGGGAGACATAAACTAACCTCTTTTTTAGAAAAATGATTGCCGGGGTCTCTGGAGATCTTTCGTTGGGTGGGGGGGGGGGGGGGTTGCCATAACTGGGGCAGGGCCTCCAGAGATCATGGAAGGGGGTCCAGAACTGGTCTCCAGCTCCTTCAGGAAGAGAGATGGGGTGGTCGCTATGGGTAAAGATCAGAGTACAGCCCCACCCCCCCAATAACCACTCCTGTGAGTTGTGCCCCCCTCCCTCCCACCATATCAGGTCGGGGGTGGGGGGAGGTGACCTTGTAGATGTTTCCTCACACTGCCCCCCTTCACCACCACTTCCGCCCTTGCTGACCCTCTTTTTCCTTTCCAGATCTTAAGTATGACACGACTCAAGCCCCAACCGCAAAGGCCACAACATGGGCAGGGCAAGGCCCCGTAACATTCACCCCCTCTCTCGCGGGCACCGACACTGACACAGATGACCCTTTCCACTACGGTGAGTCGGGGAGACAGAAACAGAAACCGGGGGGTAGAGGGGGAGGAGGCAGCAAAAGTGCAGGGAGAGGGAGCAGCGGGGTACCACCATGGCCTAGTGGAAAGAGCCCGAGCCTAGGTGTCAGAGCATTTGGGGACCAGTCCTGGCTCTGCCCCTAGCCTGCAGTGCGACCTTGGGCGACCCACTTCACTTCCTCTATGCCACAGTTTCCTACTCTGTAAGATGGGGATTCAGTATCTGATCTTGCTCTAATTAAGACTGTAAACCTAATACGGGCCTGGATTATCTTGCTTCAACCCCAGCACTTAGTACAGTGCTTGGCACAGCATCAGCCAATCAACGGTATCTGTTGAGCATTCACTATGCACAGAGCACTGTACTAAGCGCTTGGGAGAGTACAATACGACAGAATTAGCAGACACGATCCCTGACCATAGTTTAGAGGGAGTTTACCATCGAGAGGGCTGAACCGGGGCAGGGCCTCAGCAGTGTGCGCCCCCCACTCCCGTGTCCCTCTGCACGTGCCCTAGGGCTCGCCCACTCTCTCCCACCCCTTGTCCTCCCCCTAGATGTGCAGACGCTCAGGATGTGGGGGCTGGTGGCCGCAGCGGTGCTGTTCATCACAGGAATCCTCATCCTCACCAGTAGGGCGGGACCTGGGCAGAGTGGGGGGGGGGGGGGGGGCTGGGGAGTTGGGCTGGACGGGCTCTGGGGAGAAGGAGGGAAGCGGGAACCGGGGACTGTCCGGCTGTGCCTCGACCTTTGTTTCCGGACCAGGTGATCGCTGCCCGAGGGGGTCCCTGTGCCGCCGACAGCATCAAAGGTGAGAGGGGGGCGAAGGGGACGAGGGCGGCCCTTCCTGCCCGCCCCACCCTCACTCCTCTCATCTGTGCTTCCACAGTGCCTACAGAGTCGCCCATGAGTGACGACCCTGCGGCCGGCCAACGTCGGGACGGAGCCCACTCCCCACTTTCCGGCCCCATCTCCCACCTCCACTCGTTTCAGCCAAAATTAAAGTGTCCAAAACCGAGTTAGCGCGGTCTGGGGCCAGGAATGCGCGGCGCGGGGCTGGACTGGGCGGGAGCAGAGCCGCCCCAGCCTCTGACAGAGCCAGGGCCTCACGTGGGTGGGGGGCCGGTTTATTTCCTGTGGGGGCCCCCGCCGCCCCCGCAGGCGGCCCCCGCACTGAGGGCTAGGAGGGCGAGCAGGGCCGCCCCGCTGGCCGCCAGCAGAGCCTGTACCGCGGCCTGCGCCCGGCGCAGCTCGGGCGGGTCCGGCGGCGGGGGCCCGGGCCGCGCCAGCACGAAGCGTCCCACCAGCCTCTGGTCCACGAAGCAGCGGTAGAGGCCGGGGGAGGAGACGCGGATACGGCTGCCGCCCGTGGCCGGCTCCAGGACGGGGCCCAGCGGGTCCGACGCGTTGGGCCGCAGCTGTTCCAGCCACGTCAGGGCTCGGGACTCGCCCAGCCAGGCCACGGGCCTGCGGGGGACAACGTTCACGTCAGGGGCCGTCCCCCTCCGGGCCCCCACCAAATAATAGTGAATAATTGTGGTACCCGGTAAGCGCTTACTGTATGCCAAGCACTGTTAGATACCAGGACAATCCCTGTCCCACCTGGGGCTCCCACTCTTCTTACAGAAGCAGCATGGCTCGGTGGAAAGGGCACGGGCTTTGGAGTCAGAGGTGATGAGTTCAAATTCTGACTCCGCCAAGTGTCAGCTGTGTGACTTTGGGCAAGTCACTTCACTTCTCTGGCCTCAGTTCCCTCATCTGGAAAATGGGGATTAAGACTGTGAGCTTCCTGTGGACAACCTGATCACCCTGTAACCTCCCCAGCGCTTTGCACATAGTAAGCGTTTAATAGATGCCATCATTATTATTATTATCCCCATTTTACAGCTGAGGTAACGAAGGCCCAGAGAAGTGATGTGACTCGCCCCCGGTCACACGGCAGTTACGCGGCGGAGTCGGGATGAGGACCCGGGTCCCGCTCCCACCTGTAAATGGAGCCCGAGGGGCAGGTCAGCCAGATGGCGCCGCCGCCCTCGGGGACCTCGTAGCGGCCGGAGACCAGGAGGGGTCCGACGGTGGGTCCGGGCCCGGCCGCGTCGCAGGGCTCCCAGCAGGTCTCGATCCTGAGCTCGGGCCCCCGGCCCGGCCCCGGCAGCTTGGCCAGGCCACACGGCTGTGGGCCGCCAAGGGGCAACAGCGCAAAGCAGAGGCCCAGCCGCTTCCGCTCGGCCGGGGCCCCGCACAGGCCGCACGGCTGCCACGGCCCCCAGCGCGTCAGCAGTGCCGCCCCGCCCCGAGACCCCGCCACCCCCGGCTCAGGGCCCAGGGCCCGCTGGCCCAGCCCTGCGTGGCTGAGCCGCAGGGCCTCGGCCGGCTGGAAGTCCACCTCGTAGAGTGCGCGCGTGTGGCCGTCCTGGTCCCGGCAGCGGTAGAGGCCAGACGCGTTGGGTGGGGGCCGGTCAAGGTGGAGGGCGCCGGACGCCGCCACGGAGGCCCCGGGCGGGAGGAGGCCCCACGGCGTCCGGGGGCCCGGGCCCAGGGGAAGGAAGGCCCAGGCGGCCCCGGGGGCGGCGCACGGGAGCGCGGCGGGGTTGTGCGACACGAAGGCCAGGCGGCAGGGCTCCCCGTTGCCGGGGCATGGGGAGGACCAGGACCCGTGGGACCCCCAAACCAGGGGGAGCAGGAGGAGCGGGGCGGTGGCATCCATGGGAATCCGGGGAGGGGGCGGGGGGGGATAGAAGAGCCAGGCTCACTGTGAGGTCAGCGTGGAACCCGGCTTTGCCACCCCACTGCCCCTCCCAAACGCCCAGTCTCCCCCAGACCTGGCATGGGCCCTGCCTGCCGCTCCCCCACCCACAGCCCCGGCCCCCTCTGCCCGGCACGCTGCCGTGGGCGACAGGGAGCAGATGGTGCAGTGCCAGTCAGCCCCACGACCGCACACACAGCTCGAGCACAAGTCCCACTGGCGGCAGGTACCCCATACCGGACACCGATTGCCTGGCCTCACCGAAGCCCAGGATTCTCCCCTGCCAGAATCCCAGTGTGCAGGGCTTGTGCTGCAGGGTCTGCCCAGTGTACGCAGGGCGGGAGGCCGGGCCGGAGGGTCTGCCCAGTGCCAGGCGGGAGCCTGAGCCTGGCACTGCAATTCCCATGGTGGTCTAAAAGTGGTTCCAACTACCAAGGCAGCTGAAGGCTCAGCTCCCAGAGAACGGCCCTGCCGCAAGGAGGGACATCACCGCAGTCAGGTGGGACGGGACACGAAACCGACACCCCCGCGCACGCACAAAGGGACATTTCTCTGCACGCTGGCCACCCGATAGCCTGGGCACCCTGGGCACGGCCGTGTGGGCCGATGAGCTTGGTTCATTGCCACCACCTCAAAAGAGTCTGTGGCGGAACGGTGATGGTGGCAGCCCGGGGCCCGGCCAGGAATGAGGCTGGCACGGCCCTGGGTCTCGCCACCTGGCCCCAAGTTAAGGAGCGTGTGTGACGGGTGGCAGGAGAGATCCAGGGCCTGGCAGGCCGCCCCCACCCCAAGAACTCCCACGCGTCGACCAGAGTCCTGGCCAGGTTAGTGCCATCGCGGCACCTCTGGGGAGGGATGACAGGTCCGGCCTCAGCCTGGACACAGAGGGTACGTGGCGGACAGTTGGTCAGAGCGACAGCGGGACCACGTTCTCTTGATCCCGCCTAACGTACCAACCCCCCCCCCCACACACACACACCCAGCATGCAAAGATGTGCACCTCGTCTCACTGAGTGGGAGGGCAGGGGGCAACAGAGTCGTGAGAAACGGCCAAGTTCTCGGATCCCCCCCACCCCCACCCTTCACAAGCAGGGAGGGGGCGTCCCACTCTACCCCGCCTCACCCTGCCACGCCCCAACACAGATACACCAGGTCTTCCTCAACGTAAGGGCCACTGAGGAGCTGCTGCAGGGTCTCAAAGATGGCCCTGGGCTCAAAAAGAAGAGAGAGATTCCTGATTGTGACAATTAGCGAGGCATCTCATTACTCCCGCTACCAACAGGATCCTAGCTAGAGAATACTCCTGGGCCTGCTGTCAGAGAGTAGCCTTCAATTAGCAGTATTTAGCTGGCACCGGCAGTGTGCAGAACACTGTGCTGAGCACACAAGAATGAGCAGATGCGATCCCTGCTCTTGAAGAGCCAACAAACTAGCAAAGGAGCGGCTATTCTAGTGAGTAGCGGCCAGGATGAAGAAGGAGAATGGGACATGTACACAGGGTCACCGACCGAAGGCTCCCAGAATCACATTGTGGCTTCCTAGCAGAGCAAAGGGGATGGGAGTCAGAGGATCTGGGTTCAAGTCCTGACTCTGCCATCTGACTGCGTGCAACCTTGGGCAGGTCACTCCACTTCTCTGTGCCTCAGTTCCCTCAGTTGCAAAAGGGGGATTCAATACCTGTTCTCCCTCTTACTTACTGGGAGCTCTTTGTGGCATCTGATTGTCTCCCCTTCTAGACTATAAGCTCACTATGGGCAGGGAATGTGTCTGCTAATTCAGTTGTACTGTACTCTCCCGAGGGCTTGGTACAGTGATCTGCACATAGTAAGCGCTCAATAAATATGACTGATTTATTGATTATCTTGTATCTATCCCAGCACTTAGTACAGGGCTTGGCACATAAGTGCTTGACAAATACCACGCTCATTATTATGAGAAAGGATAAAAGAAAGGAATTATAATAATTATGGCAACCTAATAAATGGGATTTGTTGATTACTGATTGGCCATTCATGCATCTTCTTTGTCCCTGAACTCCAGCTTATAGGATTGTTTGAGCAACTGCTGTGTGCAGAGCACTGTTCTAAGCGTTTGAGTCGTCTACACCCTCTGCCTCGAATTCCTCAACACCAACTCTCTCCTCGACCCCCTCCAATCTGGCTTCCATCCCCTACATTCCACCGAAACTGCCCTCTCTAAGGTCACCAATGACCTCCTGCTTGCCAAATCCAAGGTTCCTACTCTATCCTAATCCTCCTCGACCTCTCAGCTGCCTTCGACACTGTGGACAACCCCCATCTCCTCAACGACACTATCCAACCTTGGCTTCACAGACTCCGTCCTCTCCCGGTTCTCCTCTTATCTCTCCAGCCATTCATTCTCAGTCTACTTTGCGGGTTCCTCCTCCCCCTCCCATCCCCTTACTGTAGGGGTTCCTCAAGGGTCAGTTCTTGGTCCCCTTCCGTTCTCTATCTACACTCACTCCCTTGGTGAACTCATTCGCTCCCACAGCTACAACTATCATCTCTACGCCGATGATAACCAAATCTACATCTCTGCCCCTGCTCTCTCTCCCTCCCTTCAGGCTCATGTCTCCTCCTGCCTTCAAGACATCTCCATCTGGATGTCTGCCCGCCATCTAAAACTCAATATGTCCAAGACTGAACTCCTTATCTTTCCTCCCAAACCCTGCCCTCTCCCTGACTTTCCCTTCACTGTAGATGGCGCTACCATCCTTCCCGTCTCACAAGCCCGCAACCTTGGTGTCATCCTCGACTCTGCTCTCTCGTTCACCCCTCACATCCAATCCGTCACCAAAAACTGCCGGTCTCACCTCCGCAACATCGCCAAGATCCGCCCTTTCCTCTCTATCCAAACCACTACCCTGCTGGTTCAATCTCTCCCCCTAACCTGACTGGATTACTGCATCAGCCTCTCTCTGATCTCCTATCCTCATGTCTCTCCCCACTTCAGTCTATACTTCACGCTGCTGCACGGATCATCTTTGTGCAGAAACACTCTGGGCACGTTACTCCCCTCCTCAAAAATCTCCAATGGCTACCAGTCAACCTACACATCAGGCAAAAACTCCTCACTCTCGGCTTCAAGGCTGTCCATCACCTCGCCCCCTCCTACCTCACCTCCTTTGTTTCCTTCTACATCCCAGCCCGCACCCTCCACTCCTCTGCCGCTAACCTCCTCACTGTGCCTCGTTCTCGCCTGTTCCGCAGTCAACCCCCGGCCCACGTCCTCCCGCTGGCCTGGAACGCCCCCAATCCCTCTGCACATCCGCCAAGCTAGCTCTCTTCCTCCCTTCAAAACCCTACTGAGAGCTCACCTCCTCCAGGAGGCCTTCCCACACTGAGCCCCCTCCTTCCTCTCCCCCTCCCCATCCCCCCTGCCCTACCTCCTTCCCCTCCCCACAGCACCTGTATATATGTTTGTACGGATTTATTACTCTATTTATTTTACTTGTACATATTTACTATTCTATTTATTTTATTTTGTTAATATGTTTTATTTTGTTGTCTGTCTCCCCTTTCTAGACTGTGAGCCCGTTGTTGGGTAGGGACTGTCTCTATATGTTGCCAACTTGTACTTCCCAAGCACTTAGTACAGTGCTCCGCACACAGTAAGCGCTCATTAAATACGATTGAATGAATGAATGAGTGAATATCAGCATTAGAAGGTACTGTCCCCACCCTCAAGGAAGTTACAATCTAGTGGAAGACGGACACTAAAATAAATTACGGATAGGAGGAAGTGATCAAGCATAAAGATAGGTGCAGAGGTGCTACAGGGAGTTGTAAATACTTAAGTGCTCAGGTGAATCAGAAGCTCAGTCAGTTGAACAACCAATGGTATTTATGGATCACTTACTGTGTGCAGGAGCACTGTACTGAGCGCTTGGGAGTATAAAAATGAAGTAAGCAGACACATCCCCGCCCTCAAGGAGTTTACCAATTTAGTGGAGACAGACATTAAGATCAATAGTATAAGAAGAGGTAAATAGTGCTGTGGGTTTGGGTGAATAATTAGGTGTTTGCAATTAGGGACTTATGTGCATGGTGAAACAATAGGGAGGGAAAATAGGATTAGGAGTTGAGAGGATATTCATTCAATCGTATTTATTGAGCGTTTACTGTGTGCAGAGCACTGTACTAAGCGTACAAATCGGCAACATATAGAGACAGTCCCTACCCAACAGTGGGCTCACAGTCTAGAAGGGGGAGACAGTCAACAAAACAAAACCTATTAACAAAATAAATAGAATAGTAAATATGTACAAGTAAAATAAACAGAGTAATAAATCTGTACAAACATATATACAGATGCTGTGGGAAGGGGAAGGAGGTAGGGTGGGGGGGATGGGGAGGGGGAGAGGAAGGAGGGGGCTCAGTCTGGGAAGGCCTCCTGGAGGAGGTGAGCTCTCAGTAGGGAGAGGAAGAGAGCTAGCTTGGCGGATGTGTGGAGGGAGGGCATTCCAGGCAAGGGGGAGGACGTGGGCCGGGGGTCAATGGCGGGACAGGAGAGAATGAGGCACAGTGAGGAGGTTAGCGGCAGAGGAGCGGAGGGTGCTGGCTGGGCTGTAGAAGGAGAGAAGGGAGGTGAGGTAGGAGGGGGCGAGGTGATGGACAGCCTGGAAGCCGAGAGTGAGGAGTGTTTGCCTGATGCGTAGGCTGACTGGTAGCCACTGGAGATCTTTGAGGAGGGGAGTAACATGCCCAGAGCGTTTCTGCACAAAGATGATCCGGGCAGCAGCGTGAAGTATAGACTGAAGTGGGGAGAGACAGGAGTATGGGAGATCAGAGAGGAGGCTGATGCAGTAATCCAGTCAGGAGAGGATGAGAGATTGAACCAGCAGGGTAGCAGTTTGGATGAAGAGGAAAGGGCGGACCTTGGCAATGTTGCGGAGGTGAGACCGGCAGTTTTTGGTGACGGACTGGATGTGAGGGGTGAACGAGTGAGCAGAGTCGAGGATGACACCAAGGTTGCGGGCTTGTGTGACGGGAAGGATGGTAGTGCCGATAGGATAGTCAGGAAAGACTTCCTGGCAGAGATGCGTTGTTAGTAGGGGTATGAAGAGCCGCTATTAAAAATGAGAAGCGGTGGGGCCTAATGGAAAGAGCCCGGGCCTGGGAGTCAGAGGACCTGGGTTCTAACCTGGGTCCTGACACTTCTCTGTTGTGGGATCTTGGGTAAGACTCTTAGAACTTCTCTGTGCCTTAGTTACCTCATCTGTAAATTGGGGATTAAGACTGTGAGCTCCAGAGGGGACAAGGACCGAGTCCAACCTGATTACCTCGTATCTGCCCCAGCACTTAGAACAACACTTGACACATAGCAAGAATTTAACCTATATCACACACACACACACACCAAAAAGATGGGCGCATACGAAAGGGGAAGGAGTTCCAGGCAGGAAGAAAGGTGTGAGCACTCATTCAACAGTATTTATTGAGCTCTGTGTGCAAAGCACTGTACTAGGTGCTTAAAGTTGATGGCACACTGAAGTAGCGTGGCTTAGTGGGTGCCAGAGGACCTGGGTTCTAATCCCAGCTCTGCTACAGGCCCCCGGTGTGACCTAATGCAAGTCACTTAGAGAAGCAGCATGGTCTAGTGGACAGACCTTCTCTCCCTCTACAGCCCAGGCCGCACCCTCTGCTCCTCTGCTGCTAACCTCCTCCCTGTACCTCGTTCTCGCTTGTCCCACCGTCGACCCCTGGCCCACGTCCTTGCCCTGGCCTGGAATGCCCTCCCTCCACATATCCACCAAGCTAGCTCTCTTCCTCCCTTCAAAGCCCTGAGAGCTCACCTCCTCCAAGAGGCCTTCCCAGACTGAGCCCCCTTTTTCCTCTCCTCCTCCCCACCCCCCCGCCCTACCTCCTTCCCCTCCCCACAGCACCTGTATATATGTTTGTACAGATTTATTACTCTGTTTATTTTACTTGTACATATTTACTATTCTATTTTGTTAATGATGTGCATTTAGCTTTAATTCTATTTGTTCTGTCGACTTGACACCTGTCCACATGTTTTGTTTTGTTGTCGGTCTCCCCCATCTAGACTGTGAGCCCATTGTTGGGTCGGGACCGTCTCTATATATTGCCAACTTGTACTTCCCAAGCGCTTAGTACAGTGCTTTGCACACAGTAAGCGCTCAATAAATATGACTGACTGACTGACTGAATGAATGAATGAATAGAGCCTGGGCCAGGGAATCAGAAGGACCTGGGTTCTAATCCCTGCTCTGCCACTAGTCTCCTGTATGACCTTGGGCAAGTCACTTCACTTCTCTGGGCTTCAGGTAGCTCATCAGTAAAATGGTGATCAAGACTGTGCGCCCCATGTGAGATGTGGACTATACCCAATTTGAGTAGCTTGTATGTGCCCCAGTAGTCGCTTAGTACAATACCTGGCACACAGTGAGCACTTAACAAATACCATAAAAAAAGAGAAGAGGGCAAGTAAGGGAAGTGATACAGAAGGGAGAGCTAATAGGGGAAGTGAAAGCAAAAGGAAGGACTCTGGGAGGAGATGTGACTGAAGATGGGGGCTGTGGTGGACTGGCTCATATGCCGGGGGTGGGGAATTCCAGGTAAGAGAAAAGACAGACCCAAGGAGTTGGAGGAGAGAAAGATGAGATTGGGGTACCTGAGTAGGTTGGCATTAGAGGAGCAAAGCATGAGGGCTGGATGGTAGTAGGAGATCAGCAAGATAAGGGAGGAGGGGTTGAGTTGAGTGCCTTAAAGCTGATGGTAAGGAGTTTCTGTTTGATGTAGAGGTGTTTGGGGAACCACTGAAGGTTCTTGAGGAGAGGGGAACTTTTTTAAGGAAAATGATCCTGGCAGGAAGAGTGCAATACAGACTGGAAAGAAGAGAGACAGGAGGCAGGGAGGTTGGCGAGGAGGCTGATGCAGTAGTCAAGGTGGGACATGATAGGTGTTTGGCCAAGCAGGGTGGTAGTTAGGATGGAGAGGAAAGGGTGGATTTTTAGACCTGTTGTGCAGGTACGACTGGCAGGATTTGGTGACTGATTGAACATGTGGGTTGAACGAGAGATGAGTCGAGAATAACGTTAAGGTTTCAGGCTTGTGAGACAGGGAGGATGGTGGTGCTGTCTACAGGGATGGAAAATTCTGGAGGAGGACAGGGTTTGGATGAGAAGATGAGGAGTTCTGTTTGGGCATGTTAAGTTGGAGATGCTCGTAGAGCAGCCAAGCAGAGATGTTCCAAAGGTAGGAGGAAAATGTGAAACTGCAGAGGAGGAGGGAGGTCAGAGCTAGAGAGGGAGATTTGAGTATCATCGGCTTAGAGGGGGTAGCTGAAGCCGAGCGTGCCAATGAGTTCTCCGAGGGATGGGGTGTAGGTGAGAATAGAAAGGGACCCAGAACTGAGCTTTGAGGCACCTCCACGTTTAGAGGGTGGGAAGCAGAGAAAGCCTGTGAAAGAACCTGAGAAGGAGCAGCCAGAGAGACAGGAGGAGAACCGGGAGAAGACAGTGTCGGGGAGACTTTCGTTCATTCATTCAATTGTATTGAGTGCTGACCTTGTGCACAGCACTGTACTAAGCGCTTGGAAAGTACAATACAGCAAATAGAGAGACAGTCCCTGCCCACAGTGCGTTCACAGCCTGAGGGTGGTGGGGAGACAGACATCAATACAAGTAAACAGGCATCAATATAAATAAATAGAATAATAGTTATATACACATGTCCTGTGGGGATAGGAGGGAGGATGAATGAAGAGAGCAAGTCAGGGAGATGCAGAAGGGAGTGGGAGAAGAGGAAAGGAGGGCTTAGGGAAGACTTCTTGGAGGAGATGTGCCTTCAATAAGGCTTTGAAGTGGAGGAGGGCAATTGTGCAGAGCACTGTACTAAGCGCTTGGAAAGTACAATACAGCAAATAGAGAGACAGTCCCTGCCCACAATGCGTTCACAGTCTGGGGGTGGTGGGGAGACAGACATCAATACAAGTAAACAGTCATCAATATAAATAAATAGAATTATAGATATATACACATGTCCTGTGGGGATGGGAGGGAGGATGAATGAAGAGAGCAAGTCAGGGAGATGCAGAAGGGAGTGGGAAAAGAGGAAAGGAGGGCTTAGTCAGGGAAGATTTCTTGGAGGAGATGTGCCTTCAATAAGGCTTTGAAGTGGGGGAGGGCAATTATCTGTCTGATATGAGGAGGCAGGGTGTTCCAGGCCAGAGTTAGGATGTGGGCAAGAGGTCGGCGGCGATAGACGAGATGGAGGTATATCTCCCCACCCTTCTCACCCCCTTACTGTTACTTCAGCACTTCTGCATCACCTAAGCACTTGCATGCACACCAGTCCCTTACCCCCTCCCTCAGCTGAATTTATGTGCATATTTTTATATTCCATTTCTTCCCAGTACCTGCAATTTATTCTAGTGTCTGTCTTCCTGGCTAGAAAGCTCGATGAGGGCAGGGATAGTATCTATTAATGCTATTGTTTTCTCACCACGCTCCATTTCAGCTCCACACCCAAAGTATCTTCCTTAGATGCAAAAACTCAGGCCCTCAACAATACCCTCCCCACTGATCTTGACTCCCTTGCTTCCCTGTCCCTTCGATCTTGTACCACTAACCTGAAACCCTGGATCATCTCCACAGTCCACTTCCTCGGCTCCTGTGTTTGAAGTGCTGTTGGTGGAAATCCAGGTACCAGGTTGACCTTCTCCATCTAAATAATAATAATAATAGGGTTTTTAAGCGGTGACCATGTGCCAAGCACTGATCTAACCACTGGGGTAGATATAAGTTAATCAGGTTGGAAACAGTCCATGTCCCACATGGGGGCCCACAGTCTAAGTAGGAGGGAGTAGGATTTTATCTCCGTTTTACAGATGAGGTAACTGAAGCAGATAAATTAAGTGCCTTGCCCAAGGTTACACAGCAGTCATGCAGAGCCAGGATTAGAACCCAGGTCCACGCTCTTTCCACCAGGCCACACTCCATCTTAATTTCATCCTCATCTACTTTAACTCTGCCCTTTCTAGCAACATCATTTCCCCATCCTGATTTACCCCCATGCTCACTTCCCTCGCTAGTTGTTTCCGACTTCTAAGTTTTTCCTCAAACCGCCTTTCCCCCAACCCCTCACCATCTCTTGCCTCTAACGATTTGGCTGTATACTTTGAAAAAGCTGAAACCATCAGGCATGATCTCCCTAAAATCTCCCCTGCTCTCCAGTCCCCCTCCGCCTGCCCCCTTTGTGACTCTCTCATCTTTCCCAGCAGTATTTCAGAAGATGTTCTGCCAAATCCTCCCCCTCCATCTGCGCCTCTGAAGCCACCCCTTCACACCTCATCAAACACTTGACCATTCCTTTCTTCCTGCTCTGTTCACCCTCTTCAACTGTTCAATTTCCAATGGTTTCTTTTCCATGGCTTTCAAATGTGCTCGTCTCCCCTATCCTAAAAGCCCCTCCCTTTGACCCCACAGCTCCCTCCAGTTATCACCTCGTCTCCTTCCTACTATTCCTCTCCCTTGAGCAAGTTGTCTACACCCACTGTCTCCACTTCCTCTCCTCGGCCCCCTCCGTTCTGGCTTCCACCCCCTTCAATCCTCGCAAACTGCCCTCTCAAAGGTCACAAATGAACTCCTTCTTGCCAGATCTAAAGGCCTATACTCCACCCTAATCCTCCTCGACCCCTCAACTGCCTTTCACCCTACAAACCACTCCTTTCTCTAGGGAACATCACCTAACCTTCGCTTCACTGACACTGCCCTTTCCTGTTCTCCTATCTCCGATGGCTCCAGGTGGCTCCTTCTCGGTCTCCTCCTCCGCTTCCCAACCTCTAACTATAAAGGTCCCTCAGGGCTCGTTTCTGGGTCCACTTCTATGTTCCATCTACACTCACTCCCACAGCCTCAACTACCACCTAAACGCAGATGATTCCCAAACCTACCTCTGCAGCTCTTGCCTCTCTCCTTCCCTGCAGTCCCGTTCATTCATTCAATCAATCGTATTTACTGGGTGTGTGCTGTGTGCAGAAGGCTGTACTAAGCGCATGGAGGAGTACAGTAGCACAATAAGCGGACACATTCCCTGCCCGCCATGAGCTTACAGTCTACAGTCCCACATTTCCTCCTGCCTTCAAAACACCTCTACTTGGCTGTCCCACCATCACATACTTTGAACCTAACATGTTCAAAATAGAACTCCTTCATCTTCCCACCCAAAATTGTCTTCTCCCTTTCTTTCCCGTAACGAGCCCACATTCATTCATTTGTATTTATTGAGTGCTTACTGTGTGCAGAGCACTGAACTAAGCACTTGGAAAGTACAATTCAGCAACAAAGACAGACAATCCCTGCCCACGACGGGCTCACGGTCACACCACCGTCCTACCTACCTCACGCTGTACACAGTTAAGTTCTCAGTAAATACCACTGATTGACTGACTCCCAAACCCCGAGTAGGGTGCTCTGCTGAGAGTAAACACCAACTCCTATGGACGGACTGGGGCCGGACCATCGTGCCCATCCCAAGGATCCGCTGGCACCGGGCTGAGCCCTGGCAGTGGCGGGTGGAGAGAGCAGACCCGCCTTCAGTCCACACTGTGACGACCGGACCAGTGTGCTGGGAAATAATAATAATAATAATAATAATAATAATAATAATAACGGCATTTGTTAAGCGCTATGTGCAAAGCACTGTTCTAAGCACTGGGGGGATACAAGGTGATCTGGTTGTCCCACGTGGGGCTCACAGTCTTAATCCCCATTTTACAGATGAAGGAACTGAGGCTCAGAGAAGTGAAGTGACTTGCCCAAGGTCACACAGCTGACATATGGTGGAGCCGGGATTCGAACCCATGACCTTTGACTCCAAAGCCCGGGCTCTTTCCACTGAGCCACGCTGCTTCTCTAGTAATGACGGCATTCGTTAAGCGCTTACTATGTGCAAAGCACTGTTCTAAGCGCTGGGGGGATACAAGGTGATCAGGTTGTCCCACGTGGGGCTCACCGTCTTAATCCCCATTTTACAGATGAAGGAACTGAGGCTCAGAGAAGTGAAGCGACTTGCCCAAGGTCACACAGCTGACATGTGGTGGAGCCGGGATTCGAATCCATGACGTTTGACTCCAGAGCCCGGGCTCTCTCCACTGAGCCGCGCTGCTTCTCTCAAAAGAAAGTCGGAGAAAGGAGAGCGGGGCTCCTCGGCGTCCCCTCAGGAGGGACGAGTTGGAATCTCCCTCCCGCTCTTTTCCCTCTGAATCCCCGGGCCGGCCCATTAACCGGGGGGGGGGACGCCGAGCGAGTCGGGACGGGGGGTCACGTGTGGGGCCGGCCCCGCCTCCGGGCAGGTGGAACGCTCCGGGCTCCGTTTCCTCGCTTCCGAGTCGCTCACCTGGGCCGGCCCACTAGGTCGCGGCGGGGGGGGACGGGAGGGGCGAAGTCCCCGGGGGCGGCCCGCCCTCCCCTCGGTCCCCACTATTCCTCGCTCCCGCGCTCCCCCTGCCCGTCCGCAGCTGGGCCCGTCCATTTCCGGGGCTCCAGGGAGGGAAGGAGGGGTCAACCCCCCCCCCCCCGCGCGCCCCACCTCTTGGGCCGGGCCCTCCTCCTCCTCCTCCTCGGTGTACCTGGGAGGGTCCATTCCCGGGGCGGGGGGGACTATAGGAGTTATGGACCGGATTCCAGGGGGGGTCCAGCAGGTGGAGGGGTGTCGGGACCCCACGGAACTTGGGGCTGACTTCGACCCTTTTCCCCAAAAGACTGTGGGGAGGGAGATGTGGGAACTAAGCGCAGGCAGGGGTCCGGCGGAAGGTGGATTCCCCTGTCCCCGACGCGGTGGACCGCTCCGGCTCCTGCCCTTCGCCCCCGCCTACCTGGGAGCGTCGGCCGGGACGGGGCGCAGAGCGGGAGCGCCCATGGCTCCGGTGGTCATGGTGACCGTTCCCCTGCCGGGGCTCCTCCTGTTGCTGCTCACCCCCTGGTGCTCAGGTACGGCGGGCCGGGGACGAACGGCCCGTGCCCTCCCCCCCCCCCCCCCGCCCACCACCGGGACTCACCGGAGCAGCAGGACCCGGGAAGGAGAGGTCGTGCGGTCGTGTCCTCTAGGCGGTAAACTCTTTGTGAGCGGGGAACTTGTCCCCCAACTCCGCTCTAGTGCACTCTTCCAATCGTTTAGCACAGTGTTCTGCACATAGTAAGCGCCCAATGAATGCCATTGATGGGCCGGGTAAGATGTGAGCCCACTGTTGGGTAGGGACTGTCTCTCTATGTTGCCAACTTGTACTTCCCAAGGGGAGCCGTGCGGTCGTGCAGGGCGGGTCCTCCAGGCGGTAAACTCTTTGTGAGCGGGGAACTTGTCCCCCAACTCCGCTCTAGTTCACTCTTCCAATCGTTTAGCACAGTGTTCTGCACATAGTAAGCGCCCAATGAATGCCGTTGATGGGCCGGGTAAGATGTGAGCACACTGTTGGGTAGGGACTGTCTCTACGTGTTGCCAACTTTTGTACTTCCCAAGGGGAGCCGTGCGGTCGTGCAGGGCGGGTCCTCTAGCCGGTAAACTCTTTGTGAGCGGGGAACTTGTCCCTCAACTCCGCTCTAGTGCACTCTTCCAATCGTTTAGCACAGTGCTCTGCACATAGTAAGCGCTCAATGAACGCCATTGATGGGCCGGGTAAGATGTGAGCTCACTGTTGGGTAGGGACTGTCTCTATGTGTTGCCAACTTTTGTGCTTCCCAAGGGGAGCCGTGCGGTCGTGCAGGGCGGGTCCTCCAGGCGGTAAACTCTTTGTGAGCGGGGAACTTGTCCCCCAACTCCGCTCTAGTGCACTCTTCCAATCGTTTAGCACAGTGCTCTGCACATAGTAAGCGCTCAATGAACGCCATTGATGGGCCGGGTAAGATGTGAGCCCACTGTTGGGTAGGGACTGTCTCTCTATGTTGCCAACTTGTACTTCCCAAGGGGAGCCGTGCGGTCGTGCAGGGCGGGTCCTCCAGGCGGTAAACTCTTTGTGAGCGGGGAACTTGTCCCCCAACTCCGCTCTAGTGCACTCTTCCAATCGTTTAGCACAGTGTTCTGCACATAGTAAGCGCCCAATGAATGCCGTTGATGGGCCGGGTAAGATGTGAGCACACTGTTGGGTAGGGACTGTCTCTACGTGTTGCCAACTTTTGTACTTCCCAAGGGGAGCCGTGCGGTCGTGCAGGGCGGGTCCTCTAGCCGGTAAACTCTTTGTGAGCGGGGAACTTGTCCCTCAACTCCGCTCTAGTGCACTGTTCCAATCGTTTAGCACAGTGCTCTGCACATAGTAAGCGCTCAATGAACGCCATTGATGGGCCGGGTAAGATGTGAGCTCACTGTTGGGTAGGGACTGTCTCTATGTGTTGCCAACTTTTGTGCTTCCCAAGGGGAGCCGTGCGGTCGTGCAGGGCGGGTCCTCTAGGCGGTAAACTCTTTGTGAGCGGGGAACTTGTCCCCCAACTCCGCTCTAGTGCACTCTTCCGATCGTTTAGCACAGTGCTCTGCACATAGTAAGCGCTCAATGAACGCCATTGATGGGCCGGGTAAGATGTGAGCCCACTGTTGGGTAGGGACTGTCTCTATATGTTGCCAACTTGTACTTCCCAAGCGCTTAGTACAGTGCTCTGCACACAGTAAGCGCTCAATAAATACGATTGATTGATTGATTGACTGTCTCTATATGTTGCCAACTTGTACTTCCCGAGCGCTTAGTACAGTGCTCTGCACACAGTAAGCGCTCAATAAATACGATTGATTGATTGACTGTCTCTGTATGTTGCCAACTTGTACTTCCCAAGCGCGTAGTACAACGCCCTGTACACAGTAAGCGCTCAGTAAATACGACTGATTGATAAGGAGGGACAGGGGAGGGGCGGGAGAGCTGCGGGGCCGGGGGCGACAGGGCGGGAAGAGGAGAGGGATTCAGCGGGAGGGGTGAGAGGTTGTGAGCCCTTTATGGGCAGGCGTCGTGTCTAATCAATCAATCAATCAATCGTATTTATTGAGCGCTTACTGTGTGCAGAGCACTGTACTAAGCGCTTGGGAAGTACAAGTTGGCAACATATCCTACCAACAGTGGGCTCACAGTCTAAAAGAGTCTACCAACTCAATTCATTGTTCTTTCCCAGGGGTTTAGCACACTGCCCTACACGCACGCAGTAAGCACTCAAAAAAACACCACCGATTGATTGGTGGGACGGGGGTGGGGCGGGTGGCCCGGGTTGGGGGCTGGGAGTGGCCTTCGACCTCCATCTCGGATATGCCCCGAACCACCTCCTGGGCCAAGGCCCCGTGTTGGCAAACGGGGTCCCTGGCCCAAAGAGGGGGGTACCACCCCCAGTGCCCACTACACCCACCCTCGCTGACCCTCCTCCCACCCCACGTCTCTGTTGTGGCAGCCCCGGCCGATTCCATCCAGGTGACCGTGTCGGACCCCTTCCACGTGGTGATCCTGTTCCAACCCGTGACCCTGCCCTGCACCTACCAGTTCTCGGGGAACCCCAACGCCCCCATCGTCACCTGGAAGTTCAAGTCCTTCTGCCGCGACCGCATCGCTGACGCTTTCTCGCCGGCCAGTGCCGACAGCCAGCTCAACGCCCAGCTGGCCGCGGGGAACCCCGGCTACAACCCCTACGTGGAGTGTCAGGACAGCATCCGCACCGTCCGCATGGTGGCCACTAAGCAGGGCAACTCGGTCACCCTGGGTGACTACTATCAGGGCCGGCGAGTAACCATCACTGGCAGTACGTGGGGCGGAGGGAGCGGGGCCGGGTTTCCCCCCGGGATCTGATTTCCCTCCCCGGCCCGTGAGCCCGCTCCGGGCCGGGGACCCCACGGGATTCCCTCTTCTACACTTGGTACAGGGCTTTACACAAAGTCGGTGCTTAATGAGCACCAGCAATCCTCCCCGCTGGGGGCAGCTGAGGGGTTTCGCTAATTGGCGCCCGCGGAGAAGAGGAAACAGGATGTGCCGGCTGGGCTGTTTCCCACCACTCATTAGTTGGGCTTTCCCCAAGCCCAAGAGTCCTGGAGGCGGTGGGAGGGTGGGGCAGGGGGTGAGGATGGATGGGAGGCTTGCGGGGGGCGGGGGGGGGGAGCCGGCCGAGGAATGTCGTCCCTGGGCCCCTCGGTCCCCCAGCCCGCCCCTTCCCTTGCAGATGCTGACCTGGTGTTTGACCAGACGGCCTGGGGTGACAGCGGGGTCTACTACTGCTCCGTGGTGTCAGCCCAGGACCTGCAGGGGAACAACGAGGCTTATGCTGAGCTCATCGTCCTGGGTGAGGGCCAGGGGCCAGCGGGCACCCCCGGCTGCATCCTCCCACCCCTCCTCCCGTGTCTGTCTGTCCACCCGTCTGACCACGCTTTGCTCTGTCTGTCCCGGGGCCAGTGGGACACTCCCCCCCCGCCCTAACGCACACGCACAGACCGACAGACAGAGGGGCTGGGGGCAGGGGGCTGCCCCATCGGCTCCCGCTTGGCGACATCCTGATGGAGTAGAGGGCCCGGCCCCCTTCTTCCCTGTAATCCTGTTTCTCTGTCCCTCCAGGCAGGACGCGGGCGGGCGGGGCCCAGCTCCTTCCCGGGTTTGAGATAGGGGTCATGCCAGGTATGGGGGCGGCGGGCGGGGGACAAGGGGGGCAGCTTCTCCCCACCTCTCACCCTAGCTTTTGTGTCCCTACCTCTCCCCCATCCCCGCCCCCCCAACCTGGTGCCCCTCCACCCCAACCCCCGCTTGGTCCTGCAGGGTAGTTAGTCGGAGGCCCCGCCCCGGGGGTTGGTGCTGAGTGCGCGTGCATGCACGCGTGCGTGTCCCGTCGAGTCCCCCGTGTGTCTTGCCGGTCTGTAGCCGCACCAGCCCCTGAGCCCACATGCCCGTCTGTGGCCGTGCCCTTGTCCTCACGCCCCGTGTGCCCCCACAGACTGGTTGTTCGTGGTCGTGGTGTTGCTGGCCGCCCTCATCGTGATCATCCTCCTGGGCGTGTGCTGGTGCCAGTGCTGTCCACACAGCTGCTGCTGCTACGTACGCTGCCCGTGCTGCCCCCAGCGCTGCTGCTGCCCCGAAGCTCGTGAGTGACGCTCCGGCGTCTGTCCATCCACCCGCGGGCCCGTCCGACCGCCTGCTTCCCCGGGGCTCTGACCCGGGAGGCCTGGACCCAGCATCCCCACCTCCACCCCAGGTTCCCCAGGGTTTGGTTTCCGTTCAGGTGCTCCCTCACCCGGGACCGGCTGGGGGGTCTCGGCTCTGGTGACGCTCCCTCTTTGCTCCCGTAGTGTACGCCGCGGGTAAGGCTGCCACCTCTGGGGTCCCCAGCATTTACGCCCCAAGCGTGTATGCTGCTCCCAGTGCCTACACCCACCTGCCGCCAGCCAGGGCTCCTCCCCCTGCATCCATGATCCCCATGGGACCTCTCTACACTGGCTACACCAGCAACGTCGACCAGCAGAGCTCCTGTGAGACTGATAGGAGGATGGGGTGGGGGGGAGGGAAAGCAGAGGAAGGACCCCTGGGGGTTGAGAGGAGGGCTCGGGGTGCTTCCAGGTGTGGAGGGGGTTGTCCAAGGACGTGGGGGAAGGGCTACAAGGGGGCTGTGCAGAGATGGGGAGGACCTCCGAAGTTAGTGACTTGGCTTACCCTCTGTCCTCAGTGGGCCACGACTCGCAGGTGCCATTGCTGAGGGACACAGATAGCAGCGTCGGGTCCGGTAAGGAGCGGGTCACCCCAGTGTCTCCCGAGACTGGCCACGCACCTAGGCCACAGACCTCCTGTGGGGTGGGGGATGGGTTGAGGGAGAACGGTGCTTTGCACATAGTAAGCGCTTAATAAATGCCATTAAAAAAAAACACGTCTAAGGGTTGGGGGGCAAGGAGGTGGCCACGACGTCCACCATTTGCATGTACCCACACAGATATCCGCAGTGGCTACCGAATCCAGGCCAACCAGGACGACTCTATGCGTGTTCTCTACTACATGGAGAAGGAGCTGGCCAACTTTGACCCCGCACGCCCGGGCCTGGCCAATGGGCGTGTGGACAGGGGTAGGCGGCCCAGAGTCCCGCGAGGGGGGTGGGAAGAGCTCCCCCCGCCCTTCCCCTACTCCTCTGACCGTCACCTCCTCTGCCCCCGTAGCCATGAGTGAAGTGACCTCGCTCCACGAAGAGGAGAGCCGTCCCCGCTCCAGGCCCCGCCCCCTCAGCCCCCTCTGGGACGCAGACGAGGACCAGGGCTGGGGCGCCGGGGGCTGGGGCCGGGAGCCAGCGTGGGAGCGGGGGTCTGGTCGGCCTCGGGGGCGGGCCCGCTCTGTGGATGCCCTGGACGACCTGGACCTCCGCTCCAGTTCCGCCGAGTCTGAGGGCCGGAGACGTCCGGCCAGAGGCCGGGCCCAGGCGGGTGCCTATGCCCCGCGCAGTCACAGCCGCGACGACCTGCGATTCATCCAGGATGCTGAGGCCCGGGGTGACCGCCCACGCCCCCATCACGACCCCTACTACTACCAACACCCCCGGGCGCGCTCCCGGGAGCCCCCCTACGACGGGCAGCATCTGGAGGAGGCCCTGAGGAGGAAGGGGGACGGGGAATGGAGGAGGCAGAGGAGGGGGGAGCAGGAGGAAGACGACGAGGTTGAAGATGAGGACCGTGCCGCGGCTTTACCCCCTCCTCCTCCTCCCCCGTACTGCGAAACGGAGTCACAGTCATCCAGGGAACGGAGGCTGAAGGTGCGGGGTGGCTCCAGTGTGGGGGTGTGCGCGCGTGCATGCACATACATACATACGCACACATGTGCGTGCACACAGAGAGGCGGGGCCGGGTTCAGTTCCTGGTCCTGAGGGGCTGCCAGTCTCGGGAGGGGGAGGTAGGATGGTACAAGTTACAGGCCGGGCACCTTTGGGGGGGAAGGGAGGGGCAGGACCTACACCCACACTGTTGCTGATGGTTCGTTTCTTCCCCCAGACCCTGGCGCTGAGTCGAGAGAGTCTCGTGGTGTGAGCTGTGCGAGAATGGCTGATTTTTGTCCGTTTTCTAATTGGGGGAGTGGGGGGGAGGGAGAGGGGGAGACTGTAATAAAGTTTGCAATCTGGTGCTGTATTCTCTGCCTCGGTGGTCTTTTAGACTGTGAGCCCACTGTTGGGTAGGGGCTGTCTCTATATGTTGCCAACTTGTACTTCCCAAGCGCTTAGTCCAATTAATCAATCAATCGTATTTATTGAGCGTTTACTATGTGCAGAGCACTGTACTAAGCGCTTGGGAAGTACAAATTGGCAACACACAGAGACAGTCCCTACCCAACAGTGGGCTCACAGTCTAAAAGGGGGAGACAGAGAACAGAACCAAACATACCAACAAAATAAAATAAATAGGAAAGAAATGTACAAGTAAAATAGAGTAATAAATATGTACAACCATATATACATATATA
The DNA here is from genome assembly GCF_015852505.1 of Tachyglossus aculeatus. Taxonomy (NCBI): domain Eukaryota; kingdom Metazoa; phylum Chordata; class Mammalia; order Monotremata; family Tachyglossidae; genus Tachyglossus; species Tachyglossus aculeatus. The sequence goes on from NC_052091.1 coordinate 221,674, forward strand.
CAGGTGCTGTGGGGAAGGGAAGGAGGTAAGATGGGGGGATGGAGAGGGGGAGTCCAGTGCTCTGCACACAGTAAAAGCTCAATAAATACGATTGATTGATTGGTCGCGCCCGGGGTGTTGGGGGGGGGGGGGGGGGGGCGCGAGGTGGTTCCGGGCCGCTGCTTTCGGCCCCGGGCGCCGCCTTGTGGGCACCGGAGGAAGCGCAGCCTGCGGCCTATTCTTTCCGCGGCGCGCGGGAAGGAGATTTCCGCTTTCACGGTCGCCGGGCTTCCGCTAGACTTTCTAGACTGTGAGCCCACTGATGGGTAGGGACTGCCTCTATAGGTTGCCAACTTGTACTTCCCAAGCGCTTAGTACAGTGCTCTGCACACAGCGCTCAATAAATACGATTGATTGATTTTGTTGTCTGTCTCCCCCTTCTAGACTGTGAGCCCGCTGTCGGGTGGAGACCGTCTCTCGATGTTCGTTCATTCAATCGCATTTATTCATTCATTCAATCGTATTTATTGAGCGCTTACTGTGCGCAGAGCACTGCACTAAGCGCTTGGGAAGTCCCAAGTTGGCAGTACTGGGGTGCAAGAGAGTGAGCCTCAGGTGGGACAGGGACTGCGTCCACCCTAATTAACTTGTGTCTACCCCAGTGCTTAGAACACTATTAGACACGTAGTAAGCGCTTAATGCCTACCAAAATTATTATTAGAACAAGAAGGGCTTGTATCCTGCCATTCGAGTGAATTGCTAAAGGACTGAGCCTCCTCTTTCCCCTCCCCATCCCCCCAGCCCTACCTCCCTCCTTTTATTTTGTTAATGTTTTGTTTTGTTGTCTCTCTCCCCCTTCTAGCCTGTGAGCCCGCTGTCTAGGGACCGTCTCTCTATGTTGCCAACTTGTACTTCCCAAGCGCTTAGTGCAGTGCTCTGCACACAGTAAGCGCTCAATGAGGCTGTGTGACCTCGGGCAAGTCACTTCGCTTCTCTGTGCCTCAGTTCCCTCATCTGTAAAATGGGGATTAAGACTGTGAGCCCCACATGGGACAACCTCATCTCCTTGTGTTCCCCCCAGCGCTTAGAACAGTGCTCTGCACATAGTAAGCGCTTAACAAATACCAACATCATCATTATTATTATAAATACGATCGATTGATTATTATTTTGTTAGTATGTTTGGTTTTGTCTCCCCCTTTTAGACTGTGAGCCCACTGTTGGGTAGGGGCTGTCTCTATATGTTGCCAATTTGTACTTCCCAAGCGCTTAGTACAGTGCTCTGCACACAATAAGCGCTTAACAAGTACCAACAACATTACTGTTATAAATACGACCGATCGATTATTATTTTGTTAGTATGTTTGGTTTTGTCTCCCCCTTTTAGACTGTGAGCCCACTGTTGGGTAGGGGCCATCTCTATATGTTGCCAATTTGTACTTCCCAAGCGCTTAGCACAGCGCTCTGCACACAGTAAGCGCTTAACAAGTACCAACATCATTATTATAATAAATACGATCGATCGACTGATTATTATTTTGTTAGTATGTTTGGTTTTGTCTCCCCCTTGTAGACTGTGAGCCCACTGTTGGGTAGGGACCGTCTCTATATGTTGCCAGTTTGTACTTCCCAAGCGCTTAGCACAGCGCTCTGCACACAGTAAGCGCTTAACAAACACCAACATCATTATTGTTATAAATGCGATCGATCGATTGATTCCGCGATGGCCCACTCTGACCGGGCGGAGCCGGAACCCAGGCGTCCCGCGCGCATGCGCCCGGCGCCGCTGTTTCTCCCGAGCCGCCGTGGGTGCGCATGCGCCTTTCTCTCCGCGCCCCCCCACCCCCCCATTCACCAGCTCTTCGGCTCCCGCACCCCGCCTTTTCCCGTCCCCAAACAATCTCCCGTTCCCGACCCCGGTGGGGGGAGGGGGGTTATTCCCGTGCGCGCGGGAACGCGGCGGCGGACGAGCTCTAGAGGACCCTGAGCGCGCGCCCGCGCCCCATCGCTAGACCGAGCGCGCGCCCGCGCCCCATCGCTAGACCGAGCGAGAGCGCGCGCGCGCGCCCGCCCGGGGCGGCCTCCCCACACCGCGCCCGCGCCCGCGCCCCGCGTCGGCCCAGGGCTCGCGCCTCCGTCGCTGCGCGCGCGCAGCTGTAGCAAAGGAGGAGAAAAAAAAAAAAAGGGAGGAAAAAAAAAATCGAAAGCGGCGCCGGAGGGGGACGAGAGGGAGGGAGGGAGGGAGCGGGGCGGCGGCGGGCGGCGATCGGACACCGAGAACCAGCTCCGTCGCGGGCCGTGGGCACCGGGCCGCCCGTCGCCTCCTCCGCCGGCCGGGACCGGGGCCCCGCGGCCGCCGCCCGGGGAGCCAGGGCGCGGAGGAGGAGGAGGAGGAGGGCGGCGGCGGCGGCGGCGGCGGAGGCATCTCCCCCTCACATGACCCGAGTGTTTGTCCCCGTGATCAGCGCGAGCGGCTCCCGCGTCTCCTCCGTCCCCTCCTGCCGCGCGGCGTGAGCGCCGGCCCGGGCCCCCGGGCCCCCCGGGCCCCCCCCGCCCCCCCCCCCTCCCCCCCTCCCCCTCCCCCCCCCCGGGCCCGCGCCGCCCCCCCCCATGGACATGCTGGATCCGGGTCTGGACCCCGCAGCCTCGGCCACCGCCGCCGCCGCCGCCGCCGCCGCCGCCGCCAGGTAGGTGGGTCCCGTACGGCGGCGCCCGCCGGGGCCCGCCGGGGCCGCCATGATCCGGGCGGGAGCCCGGGACACAAAATGGAGGCCGCGCGGCCGGCGGGGGCGGGGGACCGAAGGCCCGGGGACCGAGGGGACCGAGGGGACTTGGGACGGCGCGGCGGCGGGGGGAGTCCTGCCGTCCGTCGGTAGGCCATCCGCCCCCCCCCCCCGGCGGGGCCGAGAGGGAACCGAGCTGCCTCGGATCCCCGGGCTGATGCCCCCGAGCCTCATCCCCCGGTCAGCCGATCCGTCCCCCTCTCCACCCCCGCAGCCACGAGAAAGGACCGGAGGCGGAGGAGGGAGTGGAGCTGCAGGAAGGTGAGGGACGGGGCTGGGGGTGCGGGGAGAAATCAATCAATCAATCCATCAATCGTACTTATTGAGCGCCTGCTGTGTGCAGAGCGCTGGACTAAGCGCTTGTATTTATTGAGCGCTTACTGTGTGCAGAGCGCTGGACCAAGCGCTTGTATTTATTGAGCGCTTACTGTGTGCAGAGCGCTGGACCAAGCGCTTGTATTTATTGAGCGCTTACTGTGTGCAGAGCGCTGGACCAAGCGCTTGTATTTATTGAGCGCTTACTGTGTGCAGAGCACTGGACTAAGCGCTTGGGAAGTACAAGGTGGCAACACAAGGGCCAGACCACCCCCCAATCTGCCCGGGGAGGAGAGGGGAGGGGGGCCACCCGGTCGGCGCTGACACTCGCCCCCCACCCCACGCCGCAGCCGGGGAAGGCCCCGGGCCTGAGGAGCAGACGGCAGTGGCCATCGCCAGCGTCCAGCAGACCGCGTTCGCCGACCACAACATCCAGTACCAGTTTCGCACAGAGAACAATGGCGGTCAGGTCAAGAAGGGGAGGGGAAGGAGGGGGAGAGGGAGGCAGGGGTCTGGGGAGGCCCCCCCGGGCCGACCCCGATGCCCGGCAGACCCGCGCCGCCCCCTCTTCACTTACCCCCTCCGTGCCGTCTCCCGCAGGTGACGTATCGCGTGGTCCAGGTGACGGACGGTCAGCTGGACGGGCAGGGGGATGCCACGGGGGCGGTCAGCGTGGTCTCCACGGCGGCATTTACCGGGGGGCAGCAGGCCGTGGCTCAGGTGGGTCCGGAAGGTCCCCCGGCCGCAGAGTTCACCTCGTTTGACGCCGCACCCCGATTCCTCACACACTCTCTCACCTTGCCCACCTCCAGGCCGTGATACAGAATCCGTTCAGCAATGGGGGCAGTCCAGCGGCTGAGGCGGTCAGTGGAGAGACCAGGTTTGCCTACTTCCCGGCGTCCGGCGTGGCTGACGCCACGGCCGTGTCGGTGCAGACCACGGACCAGAACCTGCAGGCCGGAGGTGGGGGCAGAGGGGCCTGGGGGGGAGCTGGGGCCCCGGGGGAGGTGGGCAGGGGCAAGGGCTGAGGGAGGATCTGACTCGCCTCCCCTCAGGTCAGTTCTACGTGATGATGACGCCGCAAGACGTCCTGCAGACGGGGACGCAGCGCACCATAGCCCCCCGTACCCACCCTTATTCCCCGTGAGAACTGGGGGAAGCGGGGCCGGGGCCGGTGGAAGCCGGGGATTGGTGGGAGTGGGGCCGGGGCTGGGGGCCGGTGGGGACGGGGGGGCCGGTGAGAGCAGGGCCGGGGCTGGGAGCCAGTGGGAGAAGGACCTAGGGGCCACTATTCCCAACGAGGCTCACAGTGACTGATCCCCTAGGAAGATGGACGGGACCCGGACGCCTCGGGATGAGAGGAGACGAGCCCAGCACAACGAAGGTGACGGCCCCATCCACCCACTCGGGCTTCGTGACCGCCTGGCGTCTGTCTGCTCCCTGGGCTCTGGCCCTCTGAGACCACCTTAGTGTCCAGCCTTCCCTTCCGGGCTGCAGTCCTCTGAGACCCACCTATGGGTCACCCACAGGACCTGAGCATAGGGAAGTTCCCCCCACCCCCTGCCCATCTTCTCACGCGGCCCTGGGTCTCTGTTCACAGTGGAGCGGCGGCGGCGAGACAAGATCAACAACTGGATCGTGCAGCTGTCAAAGATCATTCCAGACTGCAACACAGACAACAGCAAGACCGGAGCAGTGAGATCTCCCCCACTTTGCCCCCAGCCCTGCCCCTTGTCCCACCAGCCCTGTCCCGGCCTGCCCGCACCCCTCAGCCCTGCCTGTCCTGTGTTATCCCCAGGCCCTCTCACCCTCCTGGGCCAGCTGGACCCACCCTCTTCCCACTCCTGGCCTAGCCCAGTCCCACACCCTCCCACCCTTCCGGCCCTGTCGTCCCCTCACTCCCCAACCCCTGGCCTAACCCACTTCCACACCAAGTCTAGTCCTGGCCAATTCCTACACCCCTTACTCCCTCCCAGCCTGCTCCATCTCCGGTCTGGCATGGCCCCATACCCCCTACTCCCTCCTGCCCACTCCACGCCCCCTACTCCCTCCTGGCCTGCTCCCTCTCCCGCCTGGCCCAGCCCCACGTCCTCTGCTCCCTCTCTGGCCTGGCCTAGCCCTACGTCCCCACACATTCCCTGCCCACTCCACCCTGGCACCCCTGTATCCTTGGCCCGTCCCATCCCCACAACACCTATGCTTTACAGACCTGACCCAGCCCAGCTCATTCCTTTGTTTACTTATCTTATTGAATTTATTGAGAGCTTACCGTGTTCAGAGTACTGTTCTAAGCGCTTGTAGGGAGTACAATATAACAGTAAGTAGACACATTCTCGGCCCACAGTAGACTTATAGTCTAGAGGAGGAGACAGACATTAATATAAATAACCAAACTGCAGATATGTACATAAATGCTGTGGGGCTGGGAGTGGGAGGGGCGGGGGGTTGGATGAAGGGAACAAATCAGGGCGATGTAGAAAGGAGAGGGAGAAGAGGGAAGGAGGACTTAGGGAAGGCTTCTTGGAGATGTGCCTTCAATAAGGCTTTGAAGGGGGAGAGAGTAATTATCTGTTGGATTTGAGGAGGGAGGGCTTTCCAGGCCAGAGGAAGGACGTGGGTGAAAGGCTGGCGATGAGATAGACAAGATCAAGGTACAGTGAGAAAGTTAGCACTAGAGGAGCAAAGTGTGCGGGCTAGGTTGTAGTAGGAGAACAGCGAGGTGAGGTAAGAGGGGGCAAGGTGATAGAGTGCTTTAAAGGCAATGGTGAGGAAATTTTGTTCGATGCAGAGGTGGATGGGCAACTAGGTTCTTGAGTGGGGAAACAGATCCTGAACATTTTTGTAAAAAAATGATCTGGGCAGCAGATATGGACTGGAGTGGGGAGAGATAGGAGGCTGGGAAGTCAGCAAGGAGGCTGATACAGTAACCAAGATGGGGTAGGATAAGTGATTGGATTACCGTGGTGGCAGTTTGGATGGAGAGGAAAGGACGTATTTTTGCAGTGTTGCGGAGGTGGACTCAACAGGATTTGGCGATGGATTGAATATGTAGGTCGAATGAGAGGGAGGACTCAAAGATAACACCAAGGTTATGGGTTTTTGAGACAGGAAGAATGGTGGTACAGTCTACAGCGGTGGGAAAGTTAGGGGGAGGACAGGGTTTGGGAGGGGAGATAAATTCAGTTTTGGACATACTAAGTTTGAGGTGACGGAAAGACATTCAACTAGAGATGCCTTGTGGGCCAGAGGAAAACAGACTGCAGGGAGAGATCAGGACTGGAAATGTAGATTTGGGAACCATTGGCATAGAAGTGGTAGTTGAAGCCATGGAACCAAATGAGTTCTCCAAGGGAGTGGATGTAGGTGGGGAATAGAAGGGGAACCAGAGCGGAACCTTGAGGGACCTCCACAGTCAGGGGGTGGGAGGCAGAGGAGGAGCCTGTGAAAGGGACTGAGAATAAGCAGACGGCTATAGGAAGGTAACCGGGAGACGACAGCATCGATGAAGCCAAGGTTGGAGAACATTTCTAGGAAAGGGGGATGATTGACAGCATCTAAGGCAGCTGAGAGGTTGGGAAGGATTAGGATGGAGAGGATCAATGGTGACCTTTGAGAAGGTGGTTTCTGTGAAGTGAAGGGAACGGGATGGAGGCTTATTCCCCCCAACACACACCACCACCCTTGGCCTGGCCTGACGCCCCCTACACTCTTCTTTCTGTCCTGGTCTGTCCCTGCAACGCCCCCCCTGCATTCCCTATACACCCTCCTGGTCCAGTCCATCCTCACACACACACACACACACACACCCCACCGTGCCCGCCCATCCCTGGCCTGGCCCATCCCCATGCTGCCCCACCCCCTGGTCCGGCCTTTCCCTGCAGCCCATCTCCATTCCTCCCACACCCCTACCGCCCGGCCCATCCCCGTTGCCCACCCCCCCACCCCACCAGTGGCTCAGCCTGTCTCTCTACTCCCACACCCCAACAGCCCTGCAGCCAGGCTCGTCCCCACACCTCCCCGACTCCTGGTCTGGATCAGCCCCACGCTCCGGCCCAGCCCATCCTGTGCACCACCCCCCACCCCGCCTTCGTCCAGCCCATCCCCACACCCCTCACACCTGCGGGGCCTGGCCCCGTCCCCCGCACCCTCACACTCTGGTGGCCCATCCCGCGCCCCTCACACCTTGGTCAGCCCGGCCTGTCCCCACAGAGCAAGGGCGGGATCCTGTCAAAAGCCTGTGACTACATCCGGGAACTTCGCCAGACCAGCCAGCGCCTGCAGGACACATTTAAGGAGGCCGAGAGGCTGCAGGTGGACAACGACCTCCTGAGGCAGCAGGTGAGGCCCCTGGGGGTTGGGCAGAGGTCCCTGCCTGCCCCCCAACAGCTCCCAAGCCGGCAGCGCCCATCTCCTCCCCCCACTCCCAGTAGTGACCCTGCTGTTCCCCCAGATCGAGGAGCTGAAGAACGAGAATTCGCTGCTCCGGGCTCAGCTGCAGCAGCACGGACTGGACATTGTGGGGGAGACGCCCCGCCAGTGACCCCTGACCCCGCTGAGACCCCATGCACCTACCCTGAGAGGGAGGGGGTGTGACCCCCCCCCTTCCCCAGGCCCCTGCATTTTTTATAGTAGATTTTTAACAAAATCTGGGAGAGAGCACGTCTGTGGATTCAGCCTCTGCCTCCATCTGTCTGTCCGTCCATCTGTCCGTCCATCTCTGTCTGCCACCTCTCCCGTGCCCCCCACCGCTCCCATCCTCTCTCTGATCCTCAGCAGAGGAAGGGAGGCGTGTGAGGCCTGCCGGATTCTGTACATTCAGAGCTTCCCCCCCTTCCCTCCCCGCCCCCAACACATCAGGCAAGGGCAGCAAACCTCCATCCAGCTGAATGGGGTTGGAGGGTGGGGAGGCTACGGGACTCTGGAGGGGGAGGGGTCAAAGAGCTGGGGGCTGCTCCCCTTTTTCCTCTCCATGTGGCCTGGGGTGGGGGTGGAGCTGAGGGACCCGGGGAGGGGACGGGGGTCTGGCCTGCACCTCTCCAGCCTCCTTCCACCCACCTGTGTGTGTGTGTGTGTGTGTATGTGTGGTGTGTGTGTGGTTTATGAATGAAAGAGAGAGTGAGTGAGTGAGAGAGAAAGGTATTTAAACTGCAATAAACTGGTCTCCACACAGCCCCCCCTCTATCCACGTGTCTGTCTGCCAACCTGCCCGTCCGCCCACACTAGGGGAGACTTGGTCTTGTGGGGGGGTGGTCCTAGCCCCTGTGAGCCCTGCAGCTGCAAACTTCTCCCCCCTGCCCCCCAGGGCTGCCAAGCTATACACTCATGGGACGGGGGAGGGGCTGGGGCTGATCAATACATCAGTCAGTTGTACTTATTGAACACTTATTCTTCAGAGCAAGGGGCTAAGCGCTTGGAAGAGTACAATGCAATAGAGCTGGTTGACATGTTCCCTGTCCCCAAAGAGCTTACAGTCTAGCTGGGGGAGACAGACGTTAATATAAATTACAGACCCATACATAAATGCTGTGGGGCTAAGGTCAGGGTGAATAACAAGTCCTTAAAGGGTACAGATCCAAGTGCGTAGGTGATGCAGAGGCGAGGAGGGTTAGGGGAAAGGAAGGCTTAGTTAAATAAAGGCTGCTGGGAGGAGATGGGACTTTGGGAGGGTTTTGAAGGTAGGGAGAGTGGTGGTTTGTTGGCTAGGAAGAGGGAGGGGGTGGGAATTCCAGGCCAGGAGCAGGATATGGGCAAGGGGGTGGTAGTGAGATAGATGAGGCTGAGATTCAGTGAATAGGTTGGTGTTAGAGGAGCGGAGTATGCGAGCTGGACTGTAGTAGATCTGTGAGGTAAGGTTGGAGGGTCGGGTGGGCAAGCTATTTGAGTGCTTTAAAGCCCATCCTGTGGAGTTTCTACTGGACACAGAGGTGGATGGACAACCACTGGAGGTTCCTGAATGAGGAAAAATGAACTAACTGTTTTAGAAAAAGGGCAGCAGAGTGGAGTAAGGGCCGCAGTGAAGAGAGACAGGTGGTAGGGAGGTCAATGAGGAGGCTGATGCAGTAGTCAAAGCAGGATGGGATAAGTGCTTAGATCAGCGTAGTAGCAGTTTGGATGGGGAGGAAAGGGTGGGTTTTAACGATGCTGTGAAGGTAGGCCAGGATATGTGACAGACTGGATATGGGGCTATGAATGAGACTGATAAATTGAGGACAATCCTAAAGGTACGGGCTTGTGAGATCGGGCGGTTAGTGGTGTTGGCTACAGTGATAGGGAAAACAGGAGAGTCTGTTTTCCCGTTGGCTCTCCATTCCCTGTGACACCCTCTTCCCACCCATCCCATCCTGCGAGCATCGGGAGGGAACTGTGTGCCTCCTGTGCCCCTCTCTATGCCCCCTTTAAGTCCTGCAGTCATAGGAGGGGGGAAGGGAGAGAAGGGTGGTTGGATCCCCAGGTTTCCATCCCCCCATCCCCCTCCTATTCCACTCCAGTCTTCCAGCCTTGAGTCCTACAGTCACAAGGAGAGGGGGGTTTTGACCCCTGCTGTTTCCCTCCCTCCCTCCCCACCCCTACAGTTTCCCAGCTATGAGTTGGTCAGTCATGGGGTTAGATGGAGGGGCGGGGGCTCCATCCCCATCCCCTCTCCACTCACCAGTGTGGCTCAGTGGAAGGAGCCCGGGCTTGGGAGTCAGAAGTCGTGGGTTCTAATCCCAGCTCTGCCACTTGTCAGCTGTGTGACTTTGGGCAAGTCACTTAACTCCTTTGTGCCTCAGTTCCCTCATCTGTAAAATGGAGATTAAGACTGTGAGCCCCTCGTGGGACAACACTGATTACCTTGAATCCCCCCCAAGTGCTTAGAACAGTGCTTGGCACATAGTAAGCGCTTAACAAATACCAACGTTATTATTATTACCACTGCGCCCGTTCTGAGTCCCACAGTCAGGGCTGTAGTGGAGGGGAGGGCTGCACACCCAGACCCCCAACACACACATACTCGGCCCGCCCCCTGTCACTGGACCGTGACCCCGAGTCTGAGGTGGGGAAGGACCGGGCAGGTTTGGCCCGCCTGCCTGACGCCTCGAGCTTCAGGCCTGGCGCCTCTGGCTGCGACCCCTGACCCCAGCCCTGAGAGTTGTGAAATGGACTGGAAACCTAGGGGCCTCCCTGTCCATCTGCTCCCGCTCCTCCCACCTGTGTTTATCCATTTCCCAGCCTCTGGCTACCCATCCCCTCATCTGTCCATCCCTCTGCCCCCACATTGCCGCCTGTCTGTCTACAGGGCCCTGGGCCAGGACGGGGGGGTTGGGCGGCGGGGGGAGTTCCCAGGGTGCACAGAGGGTGGCAACAGCACATGGGTCAACAGTTGTGGAGCAGGCGGAGGCCTCCCCCTCTTCCCAAATGTTCCAGCATCACAGTCAACAAAACACCTGGGTCTGTGCCCTACTTGTGTCCGCCCCCCCAGCCACCCTCCAGCGCACTGCACTGTCAGGGCTCGAGGGGCAGACATGACGGCATGAGCGCGCGAGTCTGTGTGTGACTCTGGGTCACCCCCGCCCCCAGGGGTGACGCGGTCTCCGGTTCTCGCTTATCTGCCCTGGTGCCCTGGCCTTCTTGGAAACGGGGGGAGCGGGGCCGGGGGGGTACAGCTCGGGGCTCATAAAAGGGGCCTTCGCTCCTGGAGGCGACCCACAGTCAGGCACAGAGACCCGGCGAGACAGACACGACAACTACGATGGCTCGACCTACGAGACCCTTCACCCACGGCCGCCCCCTCTTCCTCCTCTTTCTCCTGTTCCTGCTGTTCCTGCTCCCGCTGTGCTCCAGCCTCGCACCCACTTCCAGCGAGCAGGTGAGGGGATGCCAGAAAGACCGGGCTGGTGGGGGACCGCATCTTGGGGGGCCAGGGGCCCTCACTCCGCTGCTCCCTACTCAGGCTCAGGAAACAGCGGACAGATTGGCCCCGATCTCAGGGACGGCAGGAGTCCCACAAGGCTTCATGGTGAGTCCCGAACCGGGCCCCACAGCCCAGTGGGCAGCGGCAGAGACTGGGTCTGAATAAGGTAGGGGTTAGGGGTGCAGAGAGGACTCCCGGCGGCCCGGGTGAGGATATGGTGGGGGTAGGGAATGGGGTAGGGGGCTGACGGCCCACGCCCACGCACCAATCACCCCTTCCACTGTTCCCAACCCCAGGCCCGTCTCCAGAGAACCCGGAGACACAATTCCCACTTCCCCATCTGCTCCTTCTGCTGCGGCTGTTGCCGGAACCGGGACTGCGGCTTTTGCTGCCGAACCTGACCGGACGGGACGGAGCGGAACCAGACGCAGACCAAACACATATCGGCCCCGACACGACCTGGACCGAACCCGGGCCCTCGCTGCCCTTCCCGCCCTATCCCGTCCCAGTCCATATTTATATGTCCAGCCCAGCCTCAGCAATAAAGGTTTTTCCAGATGCTTCGTCTCGTTTCCCCTCGCACCCTGACGGCGGTAGAGTCGGGCGGAGCGGTAGGGAGTTGGGGAGGGGAGAAATGGGGCACAGTGCCAAGCTCGGGGAGTGGGAGGAGTCTGCGCCCTGAGAGAGGCTCCGTGCGGCGCTGGCAAGAGCAGTGAGGTCATCACCGAGACCAGTGAGGGTTCTGGAGCCCTGCAGCCTGCCTGTCCCATGAAACCACTTCAGCCCAGAAACGGCCCCGACAATCAATCGTATTTATTGAGCGCTTACTGTGTGCAGAGCAGAGCCCAGAAGGGGCCCGGCACCAAAGGGTCTCAGGAAAGATGGGATCTTTCATTTTGATGGACCTCTCCCAAGGGCCAGGTCCAGTCCGTCAGTTAGTCAAGCAACAGGACTGAGGGAGCACCTTAGGTGTGCACGGGAACCTGTGCTGAGCACTTGCTTGGGATAGGATAGTAGTTCTGGGCAGGGGTTCTGAGGTAGGAGAAGGTACCAAAGAACAGGGATGGGTAATCGCAACATTACCCCCGCCGCCGCCCCCCCCTTCGCACGGCGCCGGCCCCTACCACAACACACACAAAGCACTAATGCCCACAAGTAGTTGGGTGGCAGTCGGGGGTGTGTGTGTGTGGTGTGTGTGTGTGTGTGTGATGATGGGTGAGCAGAGGAGATAAGATGAGATGTTACCCGGGTTGTGCCCAGGATAGGAGTCAAGCCGGGCACCTGGGCCAGTGCTCTGCTGAATGGCGGCTGCCGGGAGTGGAGTGGGGCCGGGGCTGAGGCTTGAGAGGGTCCAAGGCCCCCGCTCCAGAACAACTCCTCTAAGCCCGTGTTCGTCCTGCGGCCGGTGGGAGGGGCGGGCGGTGGGACCCAGGCGTCCGGCTGTCCAATCTCAGGATGGCACAAGGGCCCCTTTGTGCTCCCCCGGGGCAGAGGAGGAGCCGTGCTGGAGGCAGGCGGCCCCTGGTACCCCAGGAGGGCGGGCAGGGGAGGGGAGGGGTGGCAGCACGGGTAGACCCCGAGGTCGGCGCAGCCGGAGCCGGGGACCAAGCAGCCTGCGAGTCGGCGTGGTAAGTGGGCCCAGGGTCGGGCCGGACCGAGCCGGGGCGCGGGCGGCAGGAGGAGGAATCCGGTGGGTTGGTTCCTGTTTGCTGGGTGCTGAGCTGCTCCCCAGAGCCAGCAGCACACGTCCTCACCGAGGGGCTTCTGGGCGGCTAGGAGTGGGGGAAGCCCACCCTGGATAAGCAGCTCTGCTCTCTAACCTCCGCCCTCCGCCTGGAGCGGCTGGGCCCATGGTCGGAATCCATGCAAGACCCGACGGCCACGGACACGCAGTGCACCGCCCTCCGACGCGAACGTGTGCCGCACACACACACACACCCAAACCCGACGGCCAGACGTCCGCGGAGGCGCGCTGCATCCCTCCCCCCCCGACGGCCGCGGCCGCGCACCGTCCTCCGACCCCCGATGGCGGCGGCCGCGCACCGCCTCCCCCTCCACCGCGGCCTCGGCCCGCCCCGCCCCGCCCCGACGGCCGCCCCGCGGCGGATTCTCTCCGCGGCCGCCGGGGAACAGGCCTCCTTTGTGCGGGCCCCGAGGGTCCGAGGGGAGGAGGAGAGGAGTCGACAACAATGCCCTCGGCACGCGGGGAATTTCGCCCCGTGAAACGGGCCCATTGAGGAGAGAGTCGCGGCCGCCCAGGCCCGGCCCGAGCCTCAGGCAGGCCGGCAGGCAGGCAGGCAGGCAGCCGGGCCGGGCCCCGTGGGCGGCTTCCCCGGCGCCTGGGCCTCGGAGCTGGGGCGGAGGGCGGAGGGCGAGGGGCTCTCCTCTCCAGCCCCCCTTTCTGTCGGCTACTCCAGGCAGGAGGCTTCAGGGAATCGCGGCCCCAAGGCCACAGGTGAGGGGTCGGGCGTCGGGGGTCCGAGTCTGGAGCCGTTTCTCAGGCGCACGTCCCATCCGTCTAGATTCTCCCCAACGCCCCTCCTCCTCCGCTCGCCCGCCCGCCCCCCGGCCGCCACCATGATGTACCTGACGACCCTGCCGCTCTTCTGGATCATCATCGCAGGTAGCCGGGGGCCGTGGGGGCGGGGGGAGGGATGACGCCCCGTCGGCGAGAGCAAGGGGCGAACCCGCCTGCGGGGGGGGGGGGGAGGGTTGGGGGGGTGCCCGGCGCCGCCCCCCCCGTCGAGCGCGCCGCCCCGCCTCGCCCCCGCCCCCAGCCTCTCGCGGCGGCCAGTGGGGCGCCTGGATGCCCGCCTCCATCGCCGCCTTCGAGGGCACCTGCGTGACCATCCCCTGCCGCTTCGACTTCCCGGACGAGCTGCGGCCGGCCGTCGTGCACGGCGTCTGGTACTTCAACAGCCCGTACCCCAAAAACTACCCGCCCGTGGTGTTCAAGTCGCGCACCCACGTGGTGCACGAGAGCTTCCAGGGCCGCAGCCGCCTGTTAGGCGAGCTGGGCCTCCGCGACTGCACGCTGCACCTGAGCCGCCTGACGCCGGAGCTCGGGGGCAAGTACTACTTCCGCGGGGACCTGGGCGGCTACAACCAGTACAGCTTCTCGGAGCACAGCACGCTGGCCGTCGTCGGTGAGGGGCGGAGAGCGCGGGGGGTGGGGCTCGGGAGCGCGGGGGCGGGGCTCGGGAATGTGGGGGCGAGTTGGGGGGGGCGGGCCCGAGGGAAGGGGCCCGGGGGCCTGCAGCCGCGACCGCTTCCCGATGATAATAATAATAATAATGACATTTATTAAGCGCTTACTGTGTGCAAAGCACCGTTCTAAGCGCCGGGGGGGGATACGAGGTAATCAGGGTTGTCCCACGCGGGGCTCACAGTCTTAATCCCCATTTTACAGACGAGGGAACTGAGGCCCAGAGAAGTTAAGTCTCTATATGTTGCCAATTTGTACTTCCCAAGCGCTTAGCACAGTGCTCTGCACATAGTAAGCGCTCAATAGATAGGATTGATTAAGTGACTTGCCCAAAGTCACACAGCTGACAATGGGCGGAGTCGGGATTTGAACCCATGACCTCTGCCTCCCAAGCACGGGCTCTTTCCACGCCGCTTCTCAGCGGTGCGGGGCAGAAACGCCCCTTTCGGCCCCGGTGTGTGTCCGTGTCCTATCAGACTGGCGGCCTCCCGAGGGGAGGGCCCCGCGCCGCCCACTCCCACTCCGCCTTGCCCCTGCCATCGCCCAGGCCGGGGTGCGGGGCGTGTGCCGTGAGTGCGAGGAGGTGCGTCTGCCCCCGCAGACACGCCCGGCATCGTGGTCCCCGCGGAGGTGGTGGAGGGCAGCGCGGTGGAGGTGAGCTGTGTCGTGCCTGACAACTGCCCGGAGATGCGGCCCTCGCTGACCTGGCTGGGCCAGGACGGGCTGGAGACCCCCGCGGTGCTGGCGCGGGTCCGGGAAGACGCGGGGACGTGGCTGCAGACCTCCCTGCTCCGCTTTGTGCCCAGCCGGGCGGAGAACGGCTACCGCCTCGGTTGCCAAGTCTCTTACCCCAACACGACCCTCCAATTCCAGGGCTACGCCAGCCTGGACGTCAAGTGTGAGCGGGGCCGGCGACGAGGCCGGGGTGTGGGGCGGGGGGCCGGAGGGGAGCCGTGGAGGGACTGTTGGGTGCAGGTGGGGCCGCCCCCTCGACTCCTCGCCCCCCCCCCCCCCGGCCCCCAGACCCGCCGCAGATCGTGGAGATGAACTCGTCCGTCGAGGCCACGGAGGGCTCCCGCGTGACGCTGCTGTGCGCGGTGGACAGCAACCCGCCCGCGCTGCTCACGTGGCTGCGGGAGGACAGCGTGCTGAGCGAGGCCGTCACGGCCAGCCTGGCCCTGGAGCTGGGCGAGGTGACCCCGGAGCACGACGGCCTCTATTCCTGCCTGGCGGAGAACGCCTTCGGCCACGCCAACCAGACCCTCGAGCTCACGGTCATGTGTACGTTGAGGGGGGGGGGGGGGCGGAGTGACCTAATGGGTAGAGCACGGGCCTGGAAATCAGAAGCACCTGGGGCCTGATTCTGGCTCCACCACTTCATCATCATCAATCGTATTTATTGAGCACTTACTGTGTGCAGAGCACTGTACTAAGCGCTTGGGAAGTACAAATTGGCAACATATGAAGACAGGCCCTACCCAACAGTGGACTCACAGTCTTAAAGGGGGAGACAGAGAACAAAACCAAACATACTAACAAAATAAAATAAATAGAATAGATATGTACAAGTAAAATAGAGTAATAAATATGTACAAACATATATACATATATACAGGTGCTATGGGGAAGGGAAGGAGGTAAGATGGGGAGATGGAGAGGGGGCAAGGGGGAGAGGAAGGAATGGGCTCAGTCTGGGAAGGCCTCCTGGAGGAGGTGAGCTCTCAGCAGGGCCTTGAAGGGAGGAAGAGCGCTAGCTTGGCGGATGGGCAGAGGGAGGGCGTTCCAGGCCCGGGGGATGACGTGGGCCGGGGGTCGATGGCGGGACAGGCGAGAACGAGGTACGGTGAGGAGATTAGCGGCAGAGGAGCGGAGGGTGCTGGCAGAGAGAAGGGAGGTGAGGTAGAAGGAGGCGAGGTGATGGACAGCCTTGAAGCCCAGGGTGAGGAGTTTCTGCCTGATGCGCAGATTGATTGGTGCGTGACCCTGGCCCAGTCATTTCACTTCTCTGGGTCTCAGTTTCCTCGGCCGTGAAACGGGGATGAAGACTGCGAGCCCCATGTGGGACAGGGACTGTGTCCAGCCTGATTTGCTGGGATCCACCCCAGCGCTTAGAACGGTGCCTGACACCTAGTAACCGCTTAACAACTGCCACCCACAATTGCAATTCCTATTATTAGGGGCCTGGCAGGAGGGGAGCGGCGGTGACGTCCAAAGGAGCCCCTTTCCCCTAATCTCCACCGCCCTCCCCCGACCCAGACGCGCCCTGGACGCCGGTGGTGAACGGGTCGGTGGTGGCCGCGGAGGGGGAGGCCGTGTCGGTCCTGTGCTCCACCCAGAGCAATCCGGACCCCATCCTGAGCATCGTCCGCGAGGACCAGGTGTTGGCCACCGGCATCTACGAGAGCCACCTGCTGCTGGAGCTGCCGGCCGTCACGGCTGAGGACGGAGGCCAGTACTGGTGCGTGGCCGAGAACCAGTACGGCCGCCGGGCCAGCGCCTTCAACATCTCCGTGGAGTGTGAGTAGGGCGTCCGCCTCGCCGCCCCTCCGCGACAGTCCCCCGCCCGGTGTTCCCCCGCCCTTCAGTCCCGGTGCCCCGCGCGCCTGACCGTTCCCGCCCGTCCGCAGTCGCGCCCGTGATCCAGCCGGACTCGCACTGCGCGGCGGCGGCGGCGGCGGCGTCGAGGGGGACGACGGCGGCGGCGGGGGGCGAAGCGCTCCGCTGTGTCTGCTCGGTGCGGGCCAACCCGCCCGCCGCCGTGGCCTTCGAGCTGCCGCTGCGCAACGTGACGATGAACGAGACGGAGCGGGAGTTCGTCTACGCGGAGCGCGCGGGGCTGCTGCTCACCAGCGTCCTCACCCTGCGCGGCCTGGCCCAGCCGCCACGCGTCATCTGCTCCGCGCACAACCGCCTGGGCGCGCAAACCCTGGAGCTGCCCCTGCAGGGAGCCCGTGAGCGGGGGCCGGGGGCCGGGCGGGACGGGGACGAGGGGCGGGATGGTGGGGGGGGGGAGTCGGGCTCCGTCCAGCCCCCGGCGACCCTCGGACCCCGCGCTCGCTCTCCGCCACAGACCGGCTGATGTGGGCGAAGATTGGGCCCGTGGGTGCCGTGGTCGCTTTCGCTATCCTGATCGCCGTCGTCTGCTACATCACTCAGACTCGCCGGAGGTGAGGATACCGGCGCGGGGGGCGAGAGGGCAAGGGGAGAGGGCCGCCGGCTGACCCCGACGAGCCCTCCCTCTTCCCCTCCCCAAGGAAAAACTTACCGGAAAGTCCCAGCTTCGGCCCCGCCGAGCTCCCGCCGGTTCTGTGCAGCAGCGATTTCCGCGTCCCGGGTCGGGGCAAGGGCGAGGTCAGCGGGGCCTTGGGGTGTGTGTGTGTGTGTGTGTGTGTGTGTGTTTAGTGTGTGTATGTGGGGGGGGTGATTGGGAAGAGACACTGGGGAGGGGGAGGCCCGAAGACAGTCCGGGATCGGGGGGTGTGGGGAGGACAGGGAAGAAGGACCGGGAGGGAAGGGGTAAAAGCGGAAAGAGGAGCCGGGAGCAGGGCCCTCCCCTTATTTCATGGCCCCAGGATCCCGGTTATTAATTCTGTGCGGCTGTGGTGACCTCAGGCTGACAAACGCAAGTCCGTTACGCAGGGGAAACCGCTCAGTCGGTCACTACCGTACAAACAGTGGCTAGGCCAGTCCCGTCCCCCGTCCCCCGTCCCCTCCCCGCAACTCCGGCCCTGTGCCCCCGTGACTCGTCCTCCTTCTCCGTCAGCCTCAGCACATCTCTCCCCTGCAGACCCACTAAGCGGCAGGTGGGTCCCGGGGCGCGGGAGACGCCAGGGTCCCCGGGGCTGGGGGTCGGCGGACAGCGGCCGTCGCGGGGGCGGGGGAGGGGCTTGGGCTTAGGGTCGCGACCCCCCGCTCTTCCCCCCCTCCCGCCCCGCAGGCCGGCTGGAGCCAGGGTCCGAAGAGGCGGAGCCAGAACGGCGGGAGGGGGCCCTGGACCGGGACCAGAACTACAGCACCGGAGACCTCGGGCTGCTGTTTGCCCAAGCAGCCTCGCCGTGGCCAAGCCCGCGGAGATTCCGGTCGCCGCCGCCCCATTTCTCAGCGCCGAGGCGGCAGGGCCCCTAGCTCCGGCGGCGGGGCGCTGGGCTTTGGCAGGGACCCAAGCAGCCTGTCCCCCGGCCTCTCCGCCGCCTCCCTGGACCGCCCGCCCCTGCCTGCCTGCCCGCCTGCCGACCTACCTGCCTGCCGACCTACCTGCCCACCAGCCCCGCCCCCAGTCCGACCGCCCGTGCCGCCGGCGACGGGCTCCGCGGTATTTATTGGCCCCAGCCCCCGGGGCCCCTCCCCCCGTGTCCGCCGTGCCCCCCGCGCGGCAGGATGGATCCCTTTCGACAGTAAAGGCGTCCGAGGCGGCTCGGTTCCGTGTGGTCCTGCCGCATCGCGGGTGGGGGGGGCGGCCGGGGAGATGGGTGCATTTAACGCGCGTCCACCTCTGTGTACACACACACGAACGCACAGGACGCGCGGCATCCACACAGAGCTGCACAAACACAGTCACGTCTAGACCCAGTAATCAATCCCCAGTGACTCACAATCACACACACAGCCCGAATCAGCCCCGCCCCCCGTTTCCGGGCCCCGCCCCCTTTATGGCTTCCCTGGCGCCCCTCCCTCCACTCCCCTGCCCAGTACCCTTTTCCCCTTCAGACGCGGCCAGGACCGGAGCTGCAGGTAAAACCCGCTTCCCGGAACCCCCCCCCCCCCACCCCTCACTTCCCTTCCTCGGCCCAATGACCCCTCAGTCCACTCCCCAGAACCCGTACCCCAGCACTCTGCTACCCCCCTTACTCCCCAGCCCCCTGGCTCACTGCTTGCTGCCCCCTCCTCCCCGTACACTCAGCACCTCCAGCCCCTGCTCACTGCCCCCGCCGCCCCCGCTTGCCTGCTCCTTACAGTCTGTCACCCATTTAGTGGCCCAACTCCTTTGTCCACGGTCCCCCTTGCTCCTCGATGCCCAGGCCCACTGGCTCCCCCCCGACTCAGTGCCCATCATACCTTTCTTGAGCCCACTGCCCACCAAGTCCTCCCAAACTATGCCCCCCGCTTCCATTGATGAGTTGGTGTGGGGAGAAGCGAGGGTGGTGAGGGTGGGAAGCAGGAGACACACTTGACAGGTTTTGACATCTATGTCCGTCCCTGTCCCCAGGGCCTGCCCCAGTGCAGCTAGGCAAATCAGTTCCACTCTCTGAGCATGGGTGGGTGTAGGGGGGATGTTGCAGGATCTAGAAGGGGAAGTGGTTGCTAATCACCACAGCAGGACCCCAGTTAAAACTGCCTCACAGCAAAAACTTAGTTGGTTAAACAGTAGCCCTACAGCAGGGCAAGGGGTTTGTGGTATTTACTGAGTGCCTATTGTGGGCAGAACACAATGTTGAGCGTTTGGGGAGGGGAAGGTGTTTGCTGGAGGAGGAGACCCAGGGCCTGCCCTCCAGGAGCTTACTTCCGGTCCAACCGGTGAGGCCCACAGATGATGACTGTTCTCAGCTACACTCAGGTCATATCTGACCAATGGTCCCTTAGCGCTTTGGATGTCGGCTCCCCAGTAGCACAGTCGCAACTGCCGTGGCATTTGGTACACATTGGTGCACACTGACTCACAGACCCGACTATTGAAACACAAACCCGATGCACATGTCCAGTTCCCCATTTCTGAGTCTCTTTCCCCTGCTTGACTGTAAACTTCTCAAGGATAGTCTGATTGTCTTTCAACTTAATTGTACTCTCCCAAGCATCTAGACAGGGCTCTGCACATG
The DNA here is from genome assembly GCF_015852505.1 of Tachyglossus aculeatus. Taxonomy (NCBI): domain Eukaryota; kingdom Metazoa; phylum Chordata; class Mammalia; order Monotremata; family Tachyglossidae; genus Tachyglossus; species Tachyglossus aculeatus. The sequence continues at coordinate 241,660 of NC_052091.1, forward strand.
GCAGGGACTCAGTATTGGGGATTGACAGACAAGTTCTGAAAGCTAAGGGAAATGAAGGATTTTAGGTTAGGTTGAGAGGTCAAGGCTAGAGAGACAAGGTGGCTGAAGCCTTGGGAGATGAACTCCCTGAGAGCATGGGAGTCGACTGCAAGGAGTAGGAGACCAAGAACAGAGTCCTGCGGGATCCCCTCAGTTAGCCGGGAGAGACATAAAAGGAGCCGGCAAAAGAAACAGATGAGGAGGAACCAGTCTGAGTGGTGGGAGGGGAGCCAGGCAGCAACCACATGGAGGAAACCAAAATCTGATGGCGTTCGGGCCGAAGAGGGAGCTCCCGGGCCAAAGGGGGCTGAGAGGGGGAGTGAGTCAGAGAGGAGCCTGCTGGAAGTGGGTATGAGGTGGTCTTCGGTGATCTTGCAGTGTGCCATCTTGGAAGAGGGAAGGGTTTAGTGAGTCAAGATAAGAGTTGGAGAAACAGTGGAGTCAGTGGATGTAGACAACACATCAGAGGAGTTGGAAGTTAAAGGATCAGAATGGTGGGTGGGCGGGCTCAGGGACGAGGGAGTCCATGGGGGCGGGATGGAGGAGCAGGCGAGCGGAAGAGAGGGCCACATTCTAGCAAACAGGATGCAGTGATAGAAGTGGGGCCGGCACCAAAATCCCAGCAGCCGTGTTCAGCTGCAGGGGCGCCAGAGCCGAGGGAGTGGCCTGAGGGGTGACCCAGGGCTTGGGGCAGGGGGGTGTGAGCCACCGAAGGACGCGTGGATGCCAGGGTGATGGGGTCCAGTTTGGTGGCAGGCCGGCGTGGACAGCAACGATTCGGTCACCGTGGCAAGGAAGAGAGTCTGGATGGGGAGTGATAGTCTGGGACAGGTGGAGTGGGATCGGAGGTGAGGACTGAATTTGGGGGAGAGGCTGAGGGCAGGGTATGGGTGGACTGAACTCCGGGGAGAGACTGAGGGCAAGGTGGGGTGAGGACTGAATTTGGGTAAGCAGCTGAGGGTGGGGTGAGGTGAGATGAGGACTGAATTTGGGGGAGTGGCAGAAGGCCAGGTTCGGGGGAGACTAAGGCTGAGGGCAAGGTTGAGGTCAGGACTGAATTCGGGAGGGAGGATGAAGGCCAGATTAGGGTGAGGACTGAATCTGGGGGAGAGGCAGAGGGCCAGGTTGGTCAGGACTGAATTTGTGGGAAAAGATGAGGGCTTTTCCACCTCTGTTTCTATTGCCGGCTCCTATACAGTTGTATTTATTGAGCACTTACTGTGTGCAGAGCACTGAATCATGCACGTGGGACGGAACAAAAGAACAGAGTGGTAGACAGATTCTCTGCCCACAGTGAGTTTATAGTCTAGATGGGGAGGCAAACATTCATAGAAATAAGTGAATTATAGATATGTAAGTGCTGTGGGGCTGAGGGAGGGGTGACGTAAGAGAGCAAATCCAAGCACGAAAAGGCCACACAGAAGGGTGTGGGAGAAGAGAAAAGGAGGGCCTAGTCGGGGAAGGCCTCTCAGAGATGTGCCTTCAATAAGGTTTTGAAGTGGGGAGATTGATTGTCTGTTGGATATGATCAGGGAGGGCTTTGCAGGTCAGAGACGGGACATGGGCGAGAGGTCGGCAGTGAAATAGATGAGATCAAGATACAGTGAGAAGGTTGGCATATAAGGACTGAAGTGTGCGGGCTGGGTCATAGGAGGAGAGTAGGCAGGTGAGGTAGGAGGGGCAAGGGGATTGAATGCTTTAAAGCCCGTGGCAAGGAGTTTCTGTTTGATGCTGAAGTGAATGGGCCACCACTAAGGGTTCTTGAGGAGTGGGGAAACATAGCTTGAATGTTTTTGTAGAAAAGTGATCTGGGAAACAGAGTGACATATGGACTGGAGTGAGGAGAGACAGGAGGCAGGGAGGTCAGCAAGAAGGCTAATATGGTAACCAAGTCAGGATAGGATAAGTCTCGGATTAATGTGGTAACAGTTTGGGTGGACAGGAAAGGGTGGATTTTAGTGATCGGAGAAGGTTGAATCAACAGGCTATAGTGACAGATCAAATATGTGGGTTGAATGAGAGAGATGAGTCGAGGAGGCAACTCCAACTCAATGTGCCCAAACTGTAGTCTTCCCCTGCCTGCCCCTAGGCCTGCTTCTCTCCCCGCACCCCATCTCTGCAGATGACAACTTCATCCTCCCTATGTCCAAAGGTGGCAGTCTTGGGGTCATCAGTGACATCTCCCCATCTTTTGGCTCTCGCTTCCCTTCATCTGCTAAATTGTGTCAGTTTTTCTTAGACAACATTTCCCGGTTCCGCCCCTTCCTCTCCCCGACCCTAGTCCCTAGCCCAGCACGAGCGCTGTATCGGCCTTCTCACGGGTCTCCCTGCTCCAGCCATTTGGCCTGTCTGGTGCAGGCTCCACGCTGCTGCCCCGATCACCTTCATGAAATGCCCCTCAGCACACATCTCACTCCTCCTCGAAACCACCGGTGGCTTCCCCTCTCCCCAGGTGTCAAGCGGAAATTCCTGCCCAGCAGCTGCTAGGCTCGCCACCAGCTCACTCCATCCTACACTTCTCTCTTCAGTCAATTAATCAATAATATTTGTTGATTATCCATTCTGTGCAGAGCACTGGCCAAGCACTTGGGAGAGTAGAGTTGGTGGAGATGATACCTGCCTCCAAGGGGTCTATAATGTAGCAGGGTTGACTGGCACAAAAATAAATTACAGATAAGAGGAAGTAATAGGGTACGTAAGATATGTACCTAAGCACTCCAGGCCTTATGAGCCCTTAAGTACCCAGACAATGTCCTCTCCTGGTTCTCCTCCTATCTCTCTGGCCTGTCATTTTCAGTCTCTTTCACAGGTTCCTTCTCTGTTTCCTACCCTCTAGCCATGGGAGTCCCTCAAGGCTTGTTTCTGGATCCCCTTCTGTTCTCCATCTACACTCACTCCCTTGAAGAAATTATTTACTTCCATGGCTTCAAATACCATCTCTATGTGGTGATTGCCTAGTCTATATCTCCAGACCTGATCTCTCGCCTTCTCTGCAGTCTCGCGTTTCCTCCCGCCTTCAGGGCATCTGTATTCAGATATCCTGCTTGATACCTCTACCTAACATGTCCAAAACAGAAACTCCTCATCTTCCCACCCAAACCCTGTCCCCCATCTTGCCCAACTTTCCCATCAATATAGACAGCACCACCATCCTCCCAGTCTCACAAGCCCATAACCTTAGCGTTGTCCTTGACTCATCGCTCGCATTCTACCCAGATATTCAATCTGTCATCAAATCCTGGCAGTTCTACCCTCACGACATCACTAAAATCTGCCCTTCTCTCCCCAACCAAACTGCTACCATGCTGATCTAGCACTTATCCTATTTCGCATCAGTGTCCTTGCTGACCTCCCTGTCTCTGGTCTCTCACCACTCCAGCCCATACTTCACTCTACTGCCTGGATCATTTTTCAAAAATTTAATCACTCAGTCCACATTTCCCCCCCTCCTCAAGAACCTCCAGTGGTTGCCCATCCACCTCCGCATCAAGCAGAAACTCCTTACCCTTGGCTTTCAAGCACTCAATCACTTTGCCCCCTCCTACATTACCTCGCTGATCTAATAACAATAATAATAATAATAATGGTATTTGTTAAGCAGTTACTATGTGCCAGGCACTGAACTAAGTGCTGGGGTGGACACAAGCAAATTGGGTTGGACACAGTCCCTGTCTCACAAAGAGCTCACAGTTTTATTCCCCATTTTACAGATGAGGTACCTGAGGCACAGAGAAGTGAAGTGACTTGCCTAAGGTCACATGGCAGACCAGTGGCAGAGCCGGGGTTTGCTGTTGATGCCTGTTTGCTTGTTTTGATGTCTGTCTCCCCCCTTCTAGACTGTGAGCACGTTGTGGGCAGGAATTGTCTCTGTTGCTGAATTATACTTTTCAAGCTCTTAGTACAGTGCTCTGCACACAGTGAGCACTCAATAAATACGATTTAATGAATGAATGAACCCATGATCTTCTGACTCCCAAGCCTGTGCTCTATCCGCTACGCCATGCTGCTTCTGTACTACAGCCCAGCCCCTACGCTTCGCTCTTCTAACACCAAGCTACTAACTCACTATACCTCAGTCTCATCTACCTCACCTCTTATTCATTCAATCATATTTATTGAGTGCTTACTGTGTGCAGAACACTGTACTAAGCGCTTGGGAAGTACAAGTGGGCAACATATAGAGACAGTCCCTACCCAACAATGAGCTCACAGTCTAGTGGCTCAGAGAGAAGCAGCATGGCTCAGTGGAAAGAGCCCGGGCTTTGGAGTCAAAGGTCATGGGTTCAAATCCCAGCTCCGCCAACTGTCAGCTGTATGACTTTGGGCAAGTCACTTCACTTCTCTGTGCCTCAGTTCCCTCATCTGTAAAATGGGGATCAAAACCGTGAGCCCCCATGGGACAACCTGATCACCTTGTAACCTCTCTGGTGTTTAGAACAGTGCTTTGCACATAGTAAGCGCTTAACAAATACCATTATATTATTATTCGAAGGGGGAGACAGACAACAACACAAAACATGTGGACAGGTGTCAAGTCATCAGAACACTAGCCTGGGGTGACCTCAACATGAAACCAGAAAGGCATCTGATTCTAGACTGTGAGCCCGTTGTTGGGTAGGGAAAGTCTCTATATGTTGGCGACTTGTAGTTCCCAAGTGCTTAGTCCAGTGCTCTGCACACAGTAAGTGCTCAATAAATACGATTGAATGAATGAATGAATGATGGTATTTGTTAAGCACTTACTATGTGCAAAGCGCCGTTCTAAGCGCTGTGGTAAATACAAGGTAATCAGGTTGTCCCACGTGGGGCTCACAATCTCAATCACCATTTCACAAATGAGGTTACTGAGCCACAGAGAAGTTAAATGACTTGCCCAAAGTCACACAGCTGACAAGTGGAGGAGCCGGGATTTGAACCCATGACCTCTGACTCCCAAGCCCCAGGTCCTCCAAACTCCTAGGCCATTGCTCCATCCACTACGCTAGGCAGCGTGGCATAGTAGAAAGTGTATGGGCTTGGGAGTCAGAGGTCATGGGTTCTAATCCTGCTCTGTCACTCGTCTGCTGTGTGATCTTGAGCAAATCACTTCACTTCTTTGGGCCTCAGTTTCCTCATCTGTAAAATAGGATTGAGACCCTGAGCCCTTTGTGGTACAGGGACTGCATCCAACCTGATTAGCTTGTACTCCTTGCCCATCCTGCCTGTGGCTCGGGACTCCTTCCCCCTTCATATCTGACAAACCATCACTTTCCCCATCTTCAAAGCCTTGTTAAAACCACATCTCCAAGAAATCTTCCCTGATTAAGCCCTCATTTTCCCAACTCCATTCTCCCTTCTGTGTCACCCTTGCATTTGGATTTGTATCCTTTCTTCACCCCACCCTCAGCCCCATAACACCTGTGTCCATCTGTAATTTATTTTAATGTCTGTCTCCCGCTCTAGACTATAAACTCCTTGAGGACAGGGAATGTGTTTACCAACTCTGTGACATTGTACTCTCCCAAGTGCTTAGTTCAGTGCCCTGCACACAGTTAAGCACTCAGTAAATGCAACTGATTGAAAATACTGAAATGGAAGTTGAAGGACAAGATGGGATATATAACCTGATTATCTTGTATCTACCCCAGCATTTAGTACAGTGCTTGCCACACAGTAAGCACGTAACAAGTACCCAAAAGAAAATATCTCAATCAAACAATTAATCAATCATATTTACTGAGTGCTTACTGTGTGCAGAGCACTGAACTAAGAGCTTGGGAAAGTGCGATATAACAGAGTTCGGAGACACGTGCCCTGCCCACAAGCACCTTGCGGCCTAAAGGGGAAGACAGACATTAATATAAACAAATCAATTATGGATATCAATCAATCAATCAATCGTATTTATTGAGCGCTTACTATGTGCAGAGCACTGTACTAAGCGCTTGGGAAGTACAAATTGGCATCACATAGAGACAGTCCCTACCCGATAGTGGGCTCACAGTCTAAAAGGGGGAGACAGAGAACAGAACCAAACATACCAACAAAATAAAATAAGTAGGATAGAAATGTACAAGTAAAATAAATAAATAAATAAATAAATAGAGTAATAAATATGTACAACCATATATACATATATACAGGTGCTGTGGGGAGGGGAAGGCGGTAAGGCGGGGGGATGGAGAGGATATGTGCTATGGGCCTGAGTATGAGTTGAATAAAGGGTGCAAATCCAAGTGCAAGGGTGACACAGAAGGGAGTGGGAGAAGAGGAAATGAGAGCTTCATCGGGGAAGGCCTCTTGGAGGAGATGGGATTTCAGGAGGGCTTTGAAAATGGGGAGAGCAGTGGCCTGTCGGATGTGAGGTGCTAGGAAGTTTTGGGAGGGAGGGCATGAACAAGAGCTTGACAGTAGGAGAGATGCGAGCAAGGCACAGTGTATCTACTCCATCATCATCATCATCATCAATTGTATTTATTGAGCGCTTACTATGTGCAGAGCACTGTACTAAGCGCTTGGGAAGTACAAATTGGCAACATATAGAGACGGTCCCTACCCAACAGTGGGCTCACAGTCTAAAAGGGGGAGACAGAGAACAAACTAAACATACTAACAAAATAAAATAAATAGAATAGATATGTACAAATATAGAGTAAAAATGCAAATAAAATAAGAGCAATAAATACAAATAAAATAAATAAATAGAGTAATAAATACGTACAAACATATATACAAAGCCCGGGCTCTTTCCACCGAGCCACGCTGCTGAGCCCGCTGTTGGGTAGGGACCGTCTCTACGTGTTGCCAACTTGCACCTCCCAAGCGCCCAGTCCAGTGCTCTGCACACAGTAGGCGCTCAATAAATACGATTGATGATGATGATGACTGCCTCTAGATGTTGCCAACTTGGCCTTCCCAAGCGCTTAGCACAGTGCTCTGCACACAGTAAGCGCTCAATAAATACGATTGATGATGATGGTGACTGTCTCTAGATGTTGCCAACTTGGACTTCCCAAGCGCCCAGCACAGCGCTCCGCACACAGTAAGCGCTCAGCAAATACGACTGAATGAATCATCATCAATCGTACTTATTGAGCGCTTACTATGTGCAGAGCACTGTACCAAGCGCTTGGGAAGTACAAGCTGGCAACATAGAGAGACAGTCCCTACCCAACAGTGGGCTCACAGTCTAGAAGGGGGAGAGAGAACAAAGCCAAACATACCAACAAAACGAAATAAATAGAATAGATAGGTGCAAGTAAAATCAATCAATTGTATTTATTGAGCGCTTACTGTGTGCAGAGCACTGTACTAAGCGCTTAGAACAGTGCTTGGCACATAGTAAGCGCTTAACAAATATCATCATCGCAGTGAGTAGTTTGACTGGAGAGGAATGAAGCAGGTGTGGTGGGGAGTGGGCAGCGTACGGGACTGGCTGGGCTAAGTCACTCCCACTGTATGGACATCACTTCTGGCTGGCCGCCTCCCCTGCTGGGCTGAGCTGGGCACTCCTGGGGGCAGGGATTATGGCTCTCGCTGCTGTGGCACGCTCCCAACCACTTCGCATCCATTCATACCATTAAGTGGCTGTCCGCCAGGCTGACTGGCTGGCTGGTTGTCTGACCAATCGCTCACTCTTTTGCTACCTCTCAGCTCTCTGACACCCGACTTCAGGCCATACAGTAGCAACATAGACTTCTAACTCCAGGCCATACGGCAGCTGGCGGGCCACACAGACTACGACTCCAGGCCACATAGTGGCTGGCGGGCCACGCAGACCCCCAGCTCTAGGCCATGTAATGGCTGGTGGGCTTCACAGAACCCCAACTCCAGGTTGTACAGTGACCAGCAGGCCACGCAGACCCTCGACTCCAAGCTGTACGGAGGCCAGTGAGCCACGCAGACTGCCAACTCCAGGCGGTACAGTAGCCAGTGGGACCCCTAACTCCAGGCCATACGGTGATCAGTGGCCTCACAGACAACAGCTCCAGGCCATACGGCAGCGTTGGACCACATTGACCCCCTACTCCATGAGGCTCCTCATGCTTGTACTCCTGTTCCTCGGTAAGGACCCAGCAGGGGTCTGAGACATTGAGAAGCAAGGGAGGGATGGAAAGGGAGGTTGGGACCTTCTAGGGATGGAGCAGCCGGACAGCATGACAGGCCTGGACCATCCACCCGGCTCCACGCCTGTCTGTCTGCCCCTCCCACTCTGCCTCTCTCCATGTCTTCATCTGAAACTCAGGGGACTCTCCCCTGCACACGTGCACACTCATTCACATGCAAACCCACACAGTGGACTCTCTCTTTCTCTTCTGGGCTCACTGTCTATCCGGGTGTCTCCACTCGGTGGCCACCCTGGCCCGCTGACCCCGCCTGCCCTTTCCGGCCCACAGGGCACCAGGCTGCTGCCGCACAACAGAACAAATGGAAAGTCATCCTCCCGAAGGAGGTGTGGGCTTGGCACGGCGCCTGCGTGTGGATCCCGTGCAGCTACACGACTCCCAGAGGCAACCCCATCCAATCCTGGACCTGGCTCCTCAAGCCACAGTACGATGACGAACGGAAGGAGTTCCAGGGCACGGTGCTGCAGAGGTGGCCGGAGTCCGAACTGGAGAAACACCAAGGCGGATCCCACCAGGGCCACCCACGGGTCTCTCAAGAACCCAGAAACTGCTCTCTGATCCTGGAAAATGTGCAGGAGACTCACAATGGCCTGTATGGGCTGAGGCTGGTGGGCAAGCCCAGCTCCTCCAAATGGATAGAAGAGCTGCCAGTTAATGTCACTGGTGAGGTGCTGCGGTACTGGTGACCCCACCCAGCCCACCCTCCCTCTTCCTCCCTCCCTCCACCTCCAGGGCGACTGACAACACAGAGGGAATGGGACCGTCCCTCCCCAACTCCCATTCTCTGCACTCCTGGGACCCCGGACCCCTTCCCCATCACCCCCCTACCCCCCTTCAGTCCCACCCCTCCTAGCCCTGCTGCAATAACAGCTCTCTTTGCTCTAGCGTCAGCCCCGAAGCCCCAGGTCACAGTTCCTGAGCTCAAAGAAAACCGGGAGGCGTCTATCACATGTTCACTGCCTTATGCCTGCCCCCGATACCCTGTCCACTTGGAGTGGGACACCAAAGACCTGGGAGGGACCAATCCGGTCTCGAAGACTTCCCTGCCCACTGATCCCAACTCTGAGAGGACCAGCATCTCGCTCACACTGCACCCGACCTGGAAGGATCATGGGCGTTGTCTACACTGCAGGATGTACGACCCCAAGAATCAATTACTAGCTGAGACCCAGGTGTTTCTGAACGTGCAACGTGAGTGTTTGGGGTGATATGTCCGGCCCACTTTGGCAGAACCGCCCTGCTAGGTCTATCTCGGCTGTGCCCTGACCCGCCAAAAGGTCTACTTCATCTACACCCCACTGTCCGGGACATCCCGGCTGTGTCCAGGCCCGCCAGACATCTGCTTCACTTGCACCCCCTGCCCGGTCCATCCCGGCCGTGCCCTGACCACTGAACCACCTACTTTGTCTGCACCCCCCTGCCTGGTCCTGACCTGCTGAACATCTGCTTCGACTGCACCCCCTCATCCAGTCCAACCCAGACGTGCCCTGCCCCACCAAACCACCCGCTTCACCTGAACTGCCCTTCCCGGTCCATCCCAGCCATGCTTTCACCCACCCAACCTCCCTTCCAGGTCCATCCTGGCTGTGCCCCACCATCTGCACCCCCATCCAGCCCCTTGCCTTCCTCGTGATTCATCCCACTCCAGTGTATTGACCTCCCCACTGGACTGCCCACCCCTGCTCCCCTGAACCGCCAGCTACAATCAATCAATCAATCGTATTTATTGAGCGCTTACTGTGTGCAGAGCACTGTACTAAGCGCTTGGGAAGTACAAGCCCTGCCTTTCCCCACACAGACATCCCCAGGAACCTCAGTGTGGTGGCCACGCCGGGCCTCATATTGTCCGTGGGCAGCAATGTGACGCTGAAGTGCTTGGTGGGCAGCAGCCACCCGCCCCCCCAGCGCTTCTCCTGGCTGCGGGACGAAGGGAAGGTGCTGGGGTCCACGGGAGATACCCTGACCCTGGTCCACGTGGGCAGGGAGGACAACGGCGCTTACAGCTGTCACGCCCAGAACATCCTCGGGGAGGGGGAGTCGGAGAAGGTCCAACTGCAGATTCCACGTGAGCGGCAGGGGAGGGAAGAGGAGGGGAGGGGCGGGGCGAGGATGGAAAGAGGACGGGGTGGAGAGCAGGGGACAGCTAGAGGGGTGAAGGACGAGAGACGGGGAGAGGGGTGGAAGGTGGGGGATGGGGACAGGAGAAGGGGGGACGGGGGAGAGGGGGGAAAAAGGGAGAGGGGGAGAACGGAGGAGGGGAGAGGGCGTGGGGCGGTGATCTCTGGTGGCCCCTCGTAGCCGTGGCTCCCACTAGGCCCCGGTGTCTCTGTCTCTCTCCCTCTCTCCAGACCTCCCCCTCCCAAGCCAGGTACAACTTCCCCAAACGGCGGTGGCCGAGGGCTCCACCGTGATGCTGACCTGCGAGACCGCGGCCACCCCAGCCGTTTCCCTGTATCGCTGGTTTCACGACGGACGGGAGGTGCTTCAAGAGATGAACCGAACCCTGACCCTCAAGGACCTCGGACCGCACCACTCCGGCCTCTACACCTGCCAAGGCCAAAACAGCCAGGGCTGGGGGGAATCGGAGAAGGGGGCCCAGCTGGACGTTCAGTGTGAGGGCGCCAGGAGTCCGGGGGGAGGGAGGGAACGAGGGCGAGGTGAGTTTGGGGTGTGTGTGTGTGGCTCCTGGGGCTGAGTGCGCTTCCTACCTGCAGACCCCCCCGTCGGGGTGGAAGTGCGGCCCGAGAACGCAACCCCAATCCGCGAGGGAGACGCGGTGACGCTGACCTGTTCCTACAACCGCAGCAATCCGCCCGTGTCCAGCTACTCGTGGGACGTCGGCTCGTTGCCCCACATCAGCCCGTCCGAGGGCGTCCTGTACATCTTCCGGGTCCCCTGGAACCCGGAGCCGGTAACCTGCACCGTCATCAACCCCCGCGGCTTCGCCTCCTCCCAGCCGCTCCACCTGGATGTGCAGTGTGAGTGGGGCTGGGCGAGAAGGGGGACCCCGGGGCCGGGAGGGAGGGAGGGAGGCGGCGGCGGCGGGGCCGGGCTCTGGGCCTCTCTAGGGCCCGGCTCCGACTCCTCCCCTCCTTCCTGCCCCGGAACCCCCTTCCCCTTGCCCCGCGCCCAGCCTGGCTGGCTGCGCGCTCAGGCGTCTCAGCCAGCCCGTCTGACCGTTCCCGCCCCCAGACGCCCCCCAAAACGTCAGAGTGGCGCTGGACCCCCCGCAGCCTCACGTGCGGGCCGGGGCCCGCGTCCGCCTGCGGTGCGAGTTTTCGTCCAGCCGGCCCCCGGCGGTGTCCTACGGCTGGAGCCGCGACGGGTGGGCGCTGGCTGGCGGGAGGGACCTGGAGTTCGCCGCCATAACGCCCGAAGAGGCCGGCCGCTACAGCTGCTCGGTGACCAACGCCGCCGGCTCCACCCGCTCCCGGGAGTGGGATCTGGTGGTGCAGTGTGAGCGGGGCGGGGCGGGGCGGGGCGGGGCCTGGCGGGGGGGCAGGGCCCGGGCCCGGGGGGCGGGGCCGTCTGCCTGGCTCTCTGAGCCCCCGCTGCCTTCACAGACCCCCCTCGACGTCTCCGCGTGTCCATCTTCCCGGACGACACGGTCATGGAGCGGACGGCGGTGGCTCTGACGTGTGAGGCGGACGCCAACCCCGGCGTGTTCCGCTACAGCTGGTTCGATGAGCGGGGCCGGGAGCTGCCCTACTCGGGTCGGAAGCTGACGCTGGCGGCCGCCAGGGCCGGCCACTCCGGGGCCTACTGGTGCCAGGGAACCAACGGGCTGGGCACGGGGCAGTCGCCCCCCAGCACCCTCACCGTGCATTGTGAGTGTCCCGAGCCCGCTCTCCCGGCGCTCACCCCCGCCCCCGAGGCTGGGAGGCAGAAGGACCTGGGTTCTAATCTCGGCTCCGTCCCATGGCTGCTGAATGACCTTGGGCCAGTAACTTCACTTCTCTGGGTCTCAGTTACCTCCTCTGTAAAATGGGGATTAAGAGTGTGAGCCCCATGTGGGATGATAATAATAATAATAATAATAATAATAATGATAATATTGGTATTTGTTAAGCACTTACTATGTGCCAAGCACTGTTCTAAGCGCTGGAGGGGATACAAGGTAATCAAGGTTGTCCCACGTGGGGCTCACAGTCTTAATCCCCATTTCACAGATGAGGGAACTGAGGCACAGAGAAGTTAAATCATCATCATCAATCGTATTTATTGAGCGCTGACTATGTGCAGAGCACTGTACTAAGCGCTTGGGAAGTACAAAAGTTAAATGACTTGCCCAAAGTCACACAGCTGACAAGTAGCAGAGTCGGGATTAGAACCCATGACCTCTGACTCCCAAGCCCGGGCTCTATCCACTGAGCCACACTGCTTCTCTGTGTCCAACCTGATAAACTTGCATCTACCCCAGCGCTTACAGCAGTGCTTGGCACATAGTAAGCGCTTAACAAGTACCATAATTACTATTTTTATAACTACCGCACGGGGCAGAGGATGGGGGTGCCTCGGTCCCCCTCAGCCAGCCCCATTGCCAGTTGTTTGAAGCTACACGCGAGAGTCAGAGTGGGCAGGACAAACCAGAGGGCAAAAGGGGACGTCTGGGGGCGAACGTCAGCCCACAGGACCAAGAAGACCTTGCAGCCCCAGTGATCTCGACTCCCCTCCCCCCGTTTTCTAGACAGCCCCCAGACCATCGCCAAGAGAGCAGCAATGGGAATTGGTGCCAGCCTGGCTGTCTTCGTGCTGAGCATGCTGGGGGTTCGGCTAGTGCAGCGGTGAGGCAAGGACCCCCTCTTCTCCTCTCCCCTCCCCCGGCCCAGCCCTCTCCCCTCCTCATTCTCTCTCTCTCTCCCTCTCTAGGTGGATGAAGCGGTCCTCTTGGAGAGAGGTGCAGGCTCAGGGACCCCCCAGGGGCCACACTTCGTTCTTCGTGGGGAATAAGGTGAGCAGGGTTGGCAGCCAGGACGCTGGAGTCCCGGAGACGGGTGGGGACAGGGTGAGGGTAGGGTGGACCTCTGGAGTCCTTATCTTCCCTCCCAAACACTGCCTTCTCCCTGACTTTCCCATCACTGTTGACGGCACTACCATCCTTCCCGTCTCACAAGCCCGCAACCTTGGTGTCATCCTCGACTCCGCTCTCTCGTTCACCCCTCACATCCAATCCGTCACCAAAACCTGCCGGTCTCACCTCGGCAACATTGCCAAGATCCGCCCTTTCCTCTCCATCCAAACCGCTACCCTGCTGGTTCAATCTCTCATCCTATCCCGACTGGATTACTGCATCAGCCTCCTCTCCGATCTCCCATTCTCCTGTCTCTCCCCACTTCAGTCCATACTTCACGCCGCTGCCCGGATCGTCTTTGTGTGGAAATGCTCTGGGCATGTTACTCCCCTCCTCAAAAATCTCCAGTGGCTACCAAGCAACCTACGCATCAGGCAAAAACTCCTCACCCTCGGCTTCAAGGCTGTCCATCACCTCGCCCCTTCCTACCTCACCTCCCTTCTCTCCTTCTCCAGCCCAGCCCGCACCCTCTGCTCCTCTGCCGCTAATCTCCTCACTGTGCCTCGTTCTCGCCTGTCCCGCCGTCGACCCCCGGCCCACGTCATGCCCCTGGCCCGGAATGCCCTCCCTCTGCACATCCGCCAAGCTAGCTCTCTTCCTCCCTTCAAAGCCCTCCTGAGAGCTCACCTCCAGGAGGCCTTCCTAGACTGAGCCCTCTTTTTCCTCTCCCCCTCCCCATCCCCCCGCCTTACCTCCTTCCCCTCCCCACAGCACCTGTATATATGTTTGTACGTATTTATTACTCTATTTATTTATTTTACTTGTACGTATTTATTCTATTTATTTTATTTTGTTAATATGTTTTGTTTTGTTGTGTCTCCCCCTTCTAGACTGTGAGCCCGCTGTTGCCAACTTGTACTTCCCAAGCGCTTAGTACAGTGCTCTGCACACAGTAAGCGCTCAATAAATACGATTGAATGAATGAATGAATGAATATTTCAGATCCGGGGGCCGCTCCGCCCAGAAGCCCCACGTTCGATGGGTTTTTCCAACCCCGGACTGGAGGACACCATCAGCTATGCCACCCTGCGCTTCCCCACCGAGAGCTCCTCGGCGCAGCCACCTGGGTACGAGAACGGCAGATGGGGAGGTGCTAGGGGAGGGGCTGCGGGTTTCTTGGGCCTTTCCTCATCTTGTTTCTCGCCCAGTACTGTGGAGGATGCGGCCGCCGCCATCCGCCTGCAGCTCCCAGACGATTGCGTCACGTACTCTGTTCTACAGATTCCCCCTGGAGCCCGGCGCCCAGTTGTAAGTGAGGGGCGCGGGATTCCTGGGGCGGGGGCCAGAGCCTCGGGCCAGGGATTCTTTCTGTGTCCTTCCTCTCTTCCCATCCCTAGGACGATTACGAGAATGTAGCTGCGGCCTCCGCACCGCCACCGCCGGACGAGGGTTTACACTACTCAGAGCTGCTGCAGTTTCCGGGAGGCCCGCGGCCCCCAGCCCAAGATCATGTGGAGTACGCCGCCCTGCGCCACTAACCGCGCACGGAGACAGCGACCAGTTAGCCCCACTCCACCCCAGCACAGGTCATCCCAAACCTGAGACTCTTCCCCATCCATCCCTGACTCCCCTCAGTGATCCAGCACAGGTCATTCCACAGCCTGGCTTCTCGTTACTCCATCCCTGACTCTCCGCAATGTCCCAGCAGAAGTCATCCTACAGCCTGGCCTCTCCCCTGTCTACTCCTGACTCCCCGAAGTTACCCAGCACAGGTCATCCCACAGCGGGCCTCTCTCTGCTCCATCTCTAACTCTTCCTCGGTGACTTAGTGCAAATAAGCCAACACCACCAGACTCTCCGTAAAGGATCCACCGCGGGCTGTCCAACAGCCCTGATCTCCTCCAGTGACCCAGCACAGGTCGTTCCACACTCCATACTCACCTCGCTCCATCCTTGACTCCCTGCAGTGACCTAGCACAGGTGATTCCCCACCCCGGACCCTTCCCCCAGTGACTCGGCTCAGACTGCCGTCCCTGAACTTGTCCGATCCCTTCTGGTTCCCTGTTGTTGGCACCGGCTGCCCAGCTCCTTGTGGGGGCAGGTCCACAGTGCTCGCTTCCTTCCCACACTGGGCCATCACCCCAGCCCAGTGCTGCCACCGCAGCCGCCCTTTCCCCCCGCCCCCCACCTCGCCCCAACCTGGAGATCAGTAAGCCGCTCTGGGCCTTGTGTATTAGTGCGGGAAAGAGAGGTCTGGGGGACACCCCCCTCACTCAGCGCCCATCCCCCACTCCCAGTTCTCGGGGGGCTGCATTCCCCGGGAGGGCCGGAACCCGTGGGATCGAAGTTTGGGGCGGACTTCGAGGGGTGAGCCGGGACTGCGAGGAGTGGGGTGAGAGCTGCTTGTCTGGATGGAAACTCGGGCCTTTTCCAGGGGCCCCCGTCCCACGGGCACCGGCTGAAAGACGGGTGTTAGGGGCCATTGGATCAGTAAATTCCCCGCTCCCCACCCCACCGCCAGCCCCCGATTCCCGCACCGCGGCTGTCGGCAGGAGCTGCCTGCCGCCAGGCCCCAGGGTCTTCACGGTGGGGTGGGTGTCTGGGCGGCCTACCGCCCCCCAACCCCGACCCCGCAGGAAGGGGCCGGCCGGCCCCCTCTCCAGCAACGGAAGCCAAGCTGTGTGTGCACGATGTGCGACCCGGTTCTGCAAGTCCCCCCTCCTCTCCCCGCTCCTTTCCACCTCCGGCAGCCGCAGACCCCGGGGCTTCCGCAGCCGCCGAGGCGAAGCTGGGGTCCGGAATCGACCCGGCCCGGCAGCCCCTGCAAGTTCGCGCCCAGCGAGAGGCAGGACCACCCTCTCCACCCCCCCATCCCCGCCTGCCCCGCTTCCTCTCCAGGCCCCGCCAGGCCGTTCCGGCCGCGGTCCGGGCCCCCCTATCCTGCGAGCCCTGGGGGCTGGCCACAGGCCTTCCGAAAACCCGAGTTTGGTACGGCCTCCCCTTCCTCGCTCTCCCTCCGTCTGAGGCCCGACTTCCCCGCGCAGAAACCTCGCCGCCGTCCGCTGATGGGCTGCGCTCCTCTGAGGCCGGCCGGGCCCTAAACAGACTTTCGGATCGCCACTTTGCCAAGGTGAAAGAGAGCTGCTCCCCGGTCCGCAGCTCCCGGGACTGCCTCAGGGGCCCCGGGCCAGTCAGAAGCAGCAGCCTGGCGTAGTGGATAGAACACAGGCCTTGGAGTCAGAAGGTCATGGGTTCTAATGCCGACTCTGCCACTTGTCTGC
This sequence comes from Tachyglossus aculeatus, assembly GCF_015852505.1. Lineage (NCBI taxonomy): Eukaryota > Metazoa > Chordata > Mammalia > Monotremata > Tachyglossidae > Tachyglossus > Tachyglossus aculeatus. Next base: position 258,096 of record NC_052091.1, read on the forward strand.
TGTGTGACCTTAGGCAAGTCACTTGACTTCTCTGTGCCTCAGTTGCCTCATTTGTAAAGTGGGGATTGAGACGGTGAGCCTCGTGTGGGACAGGGACTGTGTCCAACCCTATTTACTTGTATCCACCCCAGCGTTTAGTACATTGCCTGGCATATCCAGCGCTTAGAACAGTGCTCAGCACATAGTAAGCGCTTAACAAATACCATCAATATTACAGTAAGTGTTTAACAAATATCACAATTATTATTACTATTGGTCATGACTGAGCCATTGGTGCTGCCCCTCCCTCGGCCTTCGCGCCTCCCCACCTTCCCCCCCGCCCCCGCCCCCCCAACTCGCCTCAGGAGGTCCTCCCTCTTCCTGCATCGCTCCTTTCCGCCGGACCCACACAATCCAGTAGATCACTTTAGGCTGAGTGGCTGGGAGGCAGTTGGGGAGGGGGGAGGGTCGCCACATTAATATCAGCCTTACCCTTCCCATTACTGCCCTCTGCTTCCGCCAAGATAAACCTATCTCTGCTTGCCTTAGCCGGGCGGCAACGTGATCACAGCAACGACCCCTGCCCTCCACACTGCTTGGGGCACGTTTTCCAACTAGAGCGCAAGCTTTCTCACCAGAAGCACGTCTCCCCCGCCTCTCCTACTCCCGTCCCTTTTGAAAAACGCAGATTCCAACCCACCTGGTCTCCTCTTCAACAGCATTTCCCGAGCACCGGTTAGACGCAGGGCCAGGAGCCCCCTAGGCATAGGGTACCACCCTGCGTGCCCCGCCTCCACATCCCCTTAGCCACTCTCCCCCAACCGGGCACTGGGTATGATTGGGCGAACGCGGGTTCTGCCCCTCCTTCGGCTGGGTGGGGGCCATTCGGTTGGGCGGCCCAGCAGCCAGCACCTGTCCCCTTCGGTGAGGGGAGGGGCGAGAGAGAGAGAGAGAGAGAGAGAGAGAGAGAGAGAGAGAGAGAGAAGAGCAGTGCAGTTATCTGAGGCAAATGAGGGTTCAGTTACTCTTTAAACCCGGCGTCCGCAGTCGGGGCTGGACGACTCCAAACTCCGTGAGGTCGCTCAACGCGTTCTCGCTCGGTTCTAGGCTGCCCCGCACCTGAGCCGCCTCCGGCTAGGTCCCCGGATCTCCTGGGCTGCGCTAGGCAGCCGGACTCTCCCTCCCACCCACGATGCGCCCCCCGCTTCCCGGCTCCCGCTGGCTCTTCAGGGAAGAGCGTCGCTGCCGGGCTCCTGAGCCACTGAAGCACTCCCCTGTGTCCAGCTCCGATCCAGGCCCCAAACAACTCCTGGCTGGGCCCCAACGATGTCGCCGCGTTCCCAGGACCCTGCCGTCCTGCAGACGCCTGTTCCCAAAACCCCACTGCAACCAGGCAACCGCCTGGGCTTGGCCTATGCAAACAGTCTTCCCTCTGCCCCTCGACCCGGTTCTGTCCGCCAGACCAGCTGAGCGCGGGACCCAGCCCTGTTTGCAGGAGACGCAGTTCGAATCCTGGTCCCCAAAGGCGAGAGATGTTAGCAGCCAGAGAAGCCGGGACAGCTCGGCCGCTCCCGTCGTTGTAGTGGCCGTGATCGTCGTCATCGTCATCGTCTCCCGCCCCTCGCCCCGCGGCCTGCAGCCTACCCCGTCCAGAGAGCAGCCTCGGGGCTGCAACTGCTGGTCGCGAGGGCTGAGGGGATGACGGTGGAAGGGCAAGCCGCCCGAGCCTCCACCCAGGCTCTAGCCCGGGAGGAGGCGGTGCACCAAGGAGCTGGGGCTGCTTGTCAGAAGAACGGGATTCGAGTTCCGGCTCTGCTCTATGACCTTGGGCGAGTCACGAAGCTCACTGGGCCTCAGTTTCCTCCTCTGTAAAATGGGGAGAAAATCCCTGCCCTCTCTCCCTCCCTGTTTGACCTGATCATCTTGTACTTAGAGCTTAATCAATCAATAAATCAATCGTATTTATTGAGCGCTTACTGTGTGCAGAGCACTGTACTAAGCGCTTGGTAAACTTAGTCCATTGCTCGACACCATAGTAAGGAAACGCTTAACAAATACCAACCCCATTATTAGTACTGGATTGCGCTGGCCCCGTGCAAGGCACCGGCCACGTGGCCTGGTGGTGGCGCTGCACAGCGCGGGTGGCCTGGCCTAGAGGCTCGGGCGGCCCGATCAATCAATCAATCAATCGTATTTATTGAGCGCTTACTGTGTGCAGAGCACTGTACTAAGCGCTTGGGAAGTACAAGTTGGCAACATATAGAGACGGTCCCTACCCAACAGTGGGCTCACAGTCTAGAAGGGAGAGACAGAGAACAAAACCAAACATACTAACAAAATAAAATAAATATAATAGATATGTACAAGTAAAATAAATAAATAAATAAATAGAGTAATAAATATGTACAAACATATATACATATATACAGGTGCTGTGGGGAAGGGAAGGAGGTAAGATGGGGGGGATGGAGAGGGGGACGAGGGGGAGAGGAAGGAAGGGGCTCAGTCTGGGAAGGCCTCCTGGAGGAGGTGAGCTCTCAGCAGGGCCTTGAAGGGATGAAGAGAGCTAGCTTGGCGGATGGGCAGAGGGAGGGCATTCCAGGCCCGGGGGCCGATGGCGGGACAGGTGAGAACGAGGCACGGTGAGGAGATTAGCGGTGGCAGAGGAGCGGAGGGTGCGGTGTGGGCTGGAGAAGGAGAGAAGGGAGGTGAGGTAGGAGGGGGAGAAGTGATGGACAGCCTTGAAGCCGAGGGTGAGGAGTTTCTGCCCAGAGCTCGAACTGAGGCTCTATCTATCTGTTTCTATCCCCGTCGTCTCCCGCCCCAGGCCGGAGGGGAAGGCTGGCGGGGAGGAGGGAGCTGGGAGGGGAGGGGCGGAGGAGGGCAAGGGCTAGGAATTTGATTCCTGTTTGCATACCGGCCAGCTGTGGCTTGAGACATTCTGGGCTCCGTAACGCCAGGAGGGACGGAGCGCTCGAACCTCGCTGAACACTAGGCTGGGCCGAGCCGGGCCGGCGGGCAGGCTGTCGAGGTCCAGCGGGGGTTCCGGCAGACCTGAGGACCGGTCCCGCAGCGGGACGTCCGGGGCAGGGGCCGGAGTCGGAACCAGGCTGCACGAGCCCGCCTGCCGCCATGGACGCTGCCGGGGCCGGCCCGGGCGACCCCTGGGGAAGCCACTGGTTGCTCTTCTGCATCTACCTGTCCACCTTCCTGGTGGGGCTCCCGCTCAACCTGACGGCGCTGGTTATCTTCGTGGCCAGGCTGCGGCAGCGCCCGGCGGCCGTGGACATCCTGCTCCTCAACCTGACCCTGTCCGACCTGCTGCTGCTGCTCTTCCTGCCCTTCCGCATGGTGGAGACCGCCAGCGGCCTCCGCTGGCCTCTGCCCCCCTTTCTGTGTTCGCTCTCCCTCTTCATGTTCTTCACCGCCATCTATTTGTCCACCCTGCTCCTGGCGGCGGTCAGCGTGGAGCGGCTGCTGGGGGCCTCCCACCCCGTGTGGTACCGCACCCGCCGGCGGTCCGGCCAGGCCGTGGCGGTCAGCGCGCTGTGCTGGCTGCTGGCCGGCTCCCACTGCAGCGTGGTCTACATCACCGAGTATGAGGCCGGCGCCTTCTCGGACGCCAACGGGACCTGCTACACGCACTTCGCCCAGGAGCAGCTGACCATCCTGCTGCCTGTGCGGCTGGAGATGGCCGTGGTGCTGTTCGGCCTGCCCCTGGCCCTGAGCGGCTACTGCTACGCCCGGCTGGTCTGCATCCTGAGCCGGGGGCCCTGTCGCCGGCGGACGCGCAAGCGGGTCACGGGGCTGGTGGCGGCCACGATGCTCAACTTCCTGGTCTGCTTCGGCCCCTACAACGCCTCCCACGTGGTGGGCTACGTGCAGTGGGCCAGCCCCACCTGGCGCAACTACGCCTTCCAACTGAGCACCCTCAACACCTGCGTCGACCCGCTGGTCTTCTACTTCTCCTCCGCGGGCTTCCAGACCAGCTGCCGGGACCTGCTGGCGAGGATGCGACCTCGCTGGTGTCCTCGGCGGGGGGCGGGCAGCAACGGGGAGGGGCCCCGGCAGTGAAAGGCCCCGTTCAGTTGGCGGAGGAGGGAAACCAGACCGGGCAGGGACTCATCCACGAAGACCTGGGGAGGCCCGGGGGTGGGGGTGGGGGGTCGAGGAGGGGCTGCGGGCTGAGGGATGGGGTGGGGTGGGGGGGGAGAGAGAGAAGCTCGTAAAGGGGTTGAGGAAGGGCTGGGAGCCGCAGCGGATTTGGGAAGCCTGGGAATTTTCTGAAAGCTGAGCCCTGCGGGGCAGTGAGTCTCGTCCGGCACCGCCGGGTGAAGGGCAGTCGGGGAAGTCAGAGCTGGGCGGGGGCGGGGGGAGGGAAGGAAGTGGGAGAGAGGGCAGGTTCCAGCCCCCGCGTCCCAGGAGCCGCCTCCACCCCTCGAGCTGTGCTTCGGGCCGAGCCTACCGGCCGGGAGCAACTGACCTTGGGGTCAAAGCTGGGTCACGGAATTGGGGAAGCAGGTCGGGGCGGAGGCGGGGTGAGGCCCTGAGCACCCACCATCAAAGTCCCGCTGACTCTCCATTGATCTTCGGAATCGGAACCTCATGAACATCGGTGAATCTTGCAGTGAAAATCACAACGGACGTCGCCGTGGCATGGGTTGTCCCCGGGGGCCCGTTAGGCCCGGCTCCCCGGCAGTAGCATGAGGGTCGGGGTGGGGAGCGGGAAGCCACCCCTCCCTCTCCCCACCCTGCCACTGCTCCTGCCGGCGAGACCTGAGACCGGAGAGGTCCAGCGCCCCGGGGCGGGCGGGGGGCGCTGGACGCTACCGAGAGCGGATCCCCCAGAGCCTCGCTGCTGCGAGCCGCCAGTCTGGCCCCCACCCCAAGGGGCCTCGCCAGCTTCCTTGGTCTTGCCCGGCGGCCTAGGCCTACTCCTAGACCTGGGTCCCCGGGCCCAGTCCCGACTTCTGCCACCTCCCCCATCTGGCTCCCCTAGTCTGCCTCCCCAGCTTGGCCCGACCTCTTCCCGCGCGCGGCTCCCGGCTTGGGATGGGGGGGCTCGAGGCTGGGGCCAGGAGGGAGAGGCCCGGATCCTGCTTCCCGATTTGATTTCTATTTGCATATTTCCCCCCTGAGGTCTGGTCATCCGAAGCCCATGGGTGCGGCCACTAAGGGTGGGGAGTGGGGAAGAGGAGTCGGGATGCGGCGAGGGCAGAGCCGCGAGGGCTGGGCTGCAGGACACTCTCACCTTGTTTCTCCTGGCCTCCTCCCCCGAAACTGTCCGGCCCAGGCCCGAGGCAGCGCTTGACCACTCGCTGCGGCTCAGCCCGGCCATGTCCGCCCTGCTGCCGCTGCTGTTGCTGCTCTTCATGCCCTTCTGCATGGCGGAGGCCGCCAGCGGCCTGCGCTGGCCTCTGCCCCCCTTCCTGTGCTCTCTCTCCATCTTTCTGTTCTTCACCATCATCTACCTGTCCACCCTGTTCCTGTCAGCGTGGAGCGGCAGCTGGGGGCCGCCCACCCGCTGTGGTACGGCACCCGCCGGCGGTCAGTGCTCTGTGCCTGCTGCTGGCCGGAGCCCACTGAGGAGTGGTCTACGTCACCGAGACCGCGGCTGGTACCTTCTCAATCAATCAATCAATCAATCGTATTTATTGAGCGCTTACTTTGTGCAGAGCACTGTACTAAGCGCTTGGGAAGTACTTCTCGGCCGCCAAAGGGCCCCGCTACAAGCACTTTGGCCAGGAGCAGCTGGCCGTGCGGCCGGAGATGGCTGCGGTGCCATTCGGCCCACCCCTGGCCCTTAGCGACTACTAGTACACCCGGCTGGTCTGGCCCCGGAGCCGGGGGCCCTGCTGCCGGCGGCGGACGTGCAGGCGGGCCACGGGGCTGGCGGCGGCCACGATGTTCAACTTCCTGGTCCGCTTCGGCTTCCCAGGATGCCTGTCAGGTGGGGGGCTCTGCCCAGTGGGCCAGCCCCACCTGATGCAACCACGTCTTCCCTCCGGCCGCTGGCCCTTCTCCTTTTCCCAGCGGTGGGCGGGGTTCTGCGGCCTCGCGGGTTCCCGCAGGCCGGCCGGGGAAGTGGTCAGAGGCCCAGAGCGGACACTCGCCGGTAGCCCTGAGTCGGGGATGGGGGGGGCCGGGGCCAGAACTGGGGCCCCCGAGCCCGGTTGGGGATCGGCCCCTGTCGGAGCACGTGACCGGCGGCCCCGGTATAAAGCCGCCTCTGTCAGCCGCAGACCCGTAACTCAGCCCCCGGCCCGGCACCCCCCCCAGCCCCGACCCCTGCAAGAACAGCCCCGGGCGGGCGAGCTCCGGGGCAGGATCCGGGCGCGGAGCTGAAGCCAGACCGCGGGCGTCCAGTCGGGCTGTTCCGGGGGCCGGAGGGGCCAGAAGAGGCCCGCCAGGAGGAAGCGCGCTTTCCTCTCTCTGTTCGCTTTTCGACCTAACGGATCTAGGGGCTGCAAGCCCGGGCCGCACCCGGCGGGACACAGGCACCCAGGGTGAGACAAGCCAGGGGAGAGGAAGAGGAGAGAGGGGAGGGGGCGCCTGGATCATCTCAGCTCCGCAGCATCCTGACGCCTGTTTCCTCGGATCCTTGCCCTTCCCTCCCTTCGGGGGGGGGGGGGGGAAGGGGAGAGAAGGGGGGAAAGGCAGCAAGGCAGCTGACCGCCCTTCTTGGCCCCCGAGGGGAGGAGGGCGGGAGGGGATCGCAGGGGTCGGGACGGTGGCGGTGGGGGCGGGGGCCGGGGCCGGCTCCCAGATGCAGACGTAAAAGGCCGAAGCCGGCGGCGGCCGCGGAGACGGCTGTCCCGCCCTCGGCTAGTCAATAATTACCCTGCGGGCGGGCGACGACAGGTGCTGGGGGCCTGGGGGCCTAGGTCCGGAGAGGGGCGGCCGGGAGCGGCGCGGGGGGCGGAGGGGAGGGGAGAGCGCGGGCCTGATTTGTGGCTGCGGGAGGCGGGGGAGGGGGGCAGAGAGGGAGGGAGACAGGGACCGGGCGGGGGCAGGGGGGGGTCGGGCCCCGCGGGCCCTGAGCCCGGCCCCCGCCCCTTCACCCCCTGCAGGATGAGCCTCTCGGGCTCCAACGCGCTGGTCCTGTCCATCTACGTGCTGACCTTCGCGGTCGGCCTGCCGGCCAACCTGCTGGCCCTGAGGGCGTTCGTGGGCCGCGTCCGGCAGCCGCGCCCGGCGCCCGTGCACATCCTGCTGCTCAGCCTGACGCTGGCCGACCTGCTGCTGCTGCTGCTGCTGCCCTTCAAGATGGTGGAGGAGGCGTCCGGCCAGCGCTGGATCCTGCCCGAGTACGTGTGCGCCATCATCGGCTTCGGCTTCTACAGCAGCATCTACATGAGCACCTGGCTGCTGGCCGGCATCAGCGTGGAGCGCTACCTGGGGGTGGCCTACCCAGTCCGCTACAAGATGGCCCGCCGCCCGGCCCACGGCGTGGCCGCCGCCTTCGTCGCCTGGCTGCTGTCCTTCGGCCACTGCACCCTCGTGATCATCGTCCAGTACCTGCCCGAGGACGGCTGCCCGCTGGACAGGGCGGTCTGCTCCGGAGTGAACAGGCTCCTCCAGCACGGCTTGGCCGCCACGCCCTGCTCCAGCCCGGACAAGTCCACCTTCTGCTCCGAAGTGACCACGTTCGCCACCGAGCTGACCAACGCCGCCAATTGCTCCTTCAACGCCAGCGTGCCCCTGGCCGCCCGGCTGAACGCCTTAGCCCAGGTGCTGGGGAACGTCACCTGCCCGGAGCCCAGCGTGGCCGAGGTGGCCTCCAACCTGACCCGCTGCGCGCAGAGCACCGGCAGTTGCCCCCAGAGCATCTTCTGCTACGAGCACTTCACGGAGCAGCAGCTGAAGGTGGTGCTGAGCGTGCGGCTGGAGCTCTTCCTCGTCCTGTTCTGCCTGCCGCTGGTCGTCACCGTCTTCTGCTACTGGCGCTTCGTGCAGCTGATGCTGGCGCAGACGCAGGTCGGGGCTCCGCGCCGCTGGCGGGCCGTGGGCCTGGCCGTCGTCACCCTCTTCAACTTCCTGGTCTGCTTCGGGCCCTACAACGTGTCGCACGTGGTGGGCTTCCACACCCACCGCAGCCCGACCTGGCGGGTCTACGCCTTGCTGCTCAGCACCCTCAACGCCAGCTTCGACCCGCTGCTCTTCTACTTCTCCTCGGCGGTCGTGCGCCGGGCCTTCGGGGACGGGCTGCAGGCGCTGCGCCGCCGGGGGGCCTCCCTGCTGGGCCGGGCCGGGCCCCAGCCGCCGCCGCAGCCCCCGGTGTCGCTGGGCCCGTCCGAGGACACCTCTACCACCTGAGCCCGTCGGGGGAGGACGGGGACCCGCCGGGGGCCAGAAGGGAGTCGCCGGGAGCCGCCGCCCCGACGGAACAGGACGGCGGCCACCGGGAGCCGCCGCCCCGCCGGGGAAGGACGGAAGGACGGCCGTGGCCGAGAGCCGCCGCCCCGCCGGGGAAGCGCCGGCCCTTGACGCTTGGGCACCGCGGAGTGCGGAGACGGGTGGGGCAGGGAGGGTTCCAATAAACGCCCCGGGACCCACGCGGGCCAGCGGGAAGAGCCCTCGTGCCCCTTTTCCTTCAGGTGCCCGGCCCCTCCGCTGGAGCCTGGGTGCGGGGCGAGGAGATGCGACTGAGCCTGCCAAAAACGGGGCCGAGGGGCGCTCCGGCCCCGGGCAGACAATCGGGGGAGAAGACGAGCGACAGACAACCGGGGACGTGGCAGGAGGGAGCGGGAAGGAGCGGGAAGGGTTCAGTGTGCGCAGTGGGGTGGGGGTGGGGGGAAGGAAGGAGCAGAGCTCGGAGGGGGAGCGGTGGGGGAAGTGAAGGGGAAGAAGTGGGCTCGGGGGCAGGAAGTGGGAGGGAGGCGGCGGGGGGAGAGAAGGGGCTTGGTGGGGAGGGCCGGAAAGAAGGAGGGCCAGCCTTGGTTACTGGAAATGCCGGTCTAGGGGCTCGGGCAGACAGGTGGGCAAACAGAGCGGGAACCGGCGCGGGGAGCGTTAATGGATAACAGCGGGGAAGGGGCAGAGCCGTGAGGGGCCCTGAGGAACCTCATTCTGGTTCCCCCTGGCCAAGTTAGGTCTGTCCCCACCCGGGCGGGGCTGACGGCGATCTCGGAGACCCCGGGCTTCCATACGCTGAGGGAATGTTTCCCGGCTCGAGCAGCCCCCGGGAGCCTCTACGGAATTCCCCACTTCTGTCCGCTGAGCCGGGGAATGAGCCGGGGGATGAGCCAGGGTTCGCGATCTCCTCAGGCCCAGCCCGGGGACCAGCTAGGCCGAGGCCCGGCCCGAAGCGCCAGTTTTGTTCTGTTCTGTCCCCTCTGCCTCCCGCTCCCACCTCGACAAGGCAGGGCAGGCCAAGGCAGGGGAGGGCGGGGACCTTTCGGATGGGAGGTCCAGCCAGCCCAGCAGCCAAGCACCCCCAGGCTTTCCGCTTCAGGCCACCGAGAGAGAGAGAGAGAGAGAGAGAGAGAGAGAGAGAGAGAGAGAGAGAAGCAGCAGCCGTTCACTGAGGGTTCAGTGGCCCCGTAAACCAGCGACCGGGGCTGGTCGAGCAGCCAGCCGGTAATCAGGCTGCCCAGGACACGGTCAAAAGAGAGACAGACACGCACGCTTCAGCTCCCAACGCCAATCGCTCCCGGGTCCGATACGGCTTCCGGAGCAGGAATCCAAGCCTCTAACCGTTCCGTAGCCATTTATGGGCTGTTTGCATCGCTTCTCCAACACCCCGCCTGCTCCAGACCTCCCCACAACAGCGTGGGGGGTCTCCTCTCCAACCGTCCTATTTCCTGTCAGATGGGGGTCGGGGGGAACGGACTGGGAGTGTGCATATGCCTCCCCCTCACCTCCCCCACCCCCGCGTCCACCCACCCCTCATCTCGCAGGTGGCTCTTTTGCCGTTCCAAGGGGTTGGTGGGCCAGTCTGCCAGTCATCGTCACCAAGAGTATTTACTGGCTCTTTCTCCGGGCAGAGCGCTGGGAGCTTTCAATAGAGTTAGTAGACACTATCGCTGGTTAGCCCTAAAGCAGTTCAGCGCCGGGGGGATTCTGAGGATTTGTAGAAACATCAAGAGACAGAATGTCAGCTTTCAGAGGTCCGACCGGCCCACCACAAACTTCACGTTTCTGGGCTCATCTCTCTTTGTCTTGTCTCCCCGTCCCCACCCCCTCACCCGCCCCGCCCCACCTAGTTCCTTCTCCCAGACGGGAACTAACCTTATTTCTCGGTCCCTCAACCAGGAAATGGGGGTGGGGGTGGGGGTGGGGGAGACTATTTGGAAATTTCAGAGAGCAGCAGGACACCTCGAACATGTCACTGGACAGGAGGCCTGGGGGTTGGAGTGGGGAGGGACTTCGCACGGTCGGTCTGGGCTCCGTCCCGGGGTTTCCTTCACTACCCCGTGCTGACACCTGCGGTGGTCGCCAACCACCAGGAAATTGTCCCCCACTCAAATGATCGAAGTCTACCAGACCTTAGGGGCTCCGAGCCCCCGCTTCCGTGGTGGGCCAGGAGTGGTCCCCAGACTCGGCTGCTGTGGACATTTGGGGCACTGGGACTTTTGGGACCCCGCCCCGCTGCGACCCGCGGTTCTTTGGCCCCGGAGGCTCAAGGGCTTCTTTTTTTTTACGGCATTTGTTAAACGTTTACTATGTGCCAGGCACTGTACTAAGTACTGGAGTAGACACAGGCTCATCACGTTGGACCCAATCCATGTCCCACATGGGACTCACAGGTTTAATCCCCATTTTCCAAATGAAACACAAAGAAGTAAAGTGACTCGCCCAGGGCCACACAGCAGACAAGTGGTGGAGCCGGGATTAAAAACTAGGTCCTCCGACTCTCAGGTCCAGGCTCTAATCAATAGGCCACATTGTACCTCCTGTGCCCCGTGGGCGGGTTTCGGTCCCTCACTCGTCCACCTGCTCAGGGGGCCGCCGGGGAGGTCCAGCTTTCTTTCCGCTTTATATCCCAAAACGCTGATAAAAGACCACCAGTCTTCGTCTGCTCTTAAACCAGCATCAGCACTAGGCTAAATCGGCTAAACCCAAGTTCTGTCCCCAAGACACCCTTTCCCGGGCCCAGACTCCTGTCCCCGAGGCTGGAGGCGGCGTCCCGCACCCCCCCCCCCGCCCTCCCCCACCCCACCGAGGAGGCCCGGGCGCGGCCGGAGGGGGATGGGGATGAGGGTGCGGCTGGGCTCAGGTCAGACCTTCGCACAGTCTGAGCTAAAAGAAGGAACCGCCTGGCCTGGGGCTGGCCGTGCCTGTCGCTGCCCCCTCCGCAGGCCTCCCCACTCTCTCTTCGGGCGCTTTTGCTCCAGGGCGGCCGAGAAGGAAGCTGTGGCCGAAGCACAAAGTGCGATTTCTGTGGATTGTGGTCAGGACAGGATGGGGCCCCGGGGTCCCAGGTTGTCAAAGGGCATCTGGGTGACAGCGATGGGGGCTGGGAGCGGGGATTGTGGAGCTTCAGGGAGAATTGCTTCTCGGACCGTGGGCGTGGGGGCATCCCCTGTCGCCTGGAGCAGCCCCCACAAGTCAGGGTTGAGACCTCTGAAAAGGGTCTGGCTGGAGGTGCGGCGAAGATTGGTTGGGCCACCCCAAGATGCCACATGTCTCTTCTGCCCCCCCCCCCGCCCCCGCCTCGTCCTGAGCCTCGCTCCTGGCCCCACATACCCCCTTGGGCTCCTGGGGGTGGGAATACAGGGACCCCCCCCCTCCACCCCGAGGGTGGGAACACAGGGATTCCGGGACTGAAGGGCAACAACAACAATAACACATGGTATTTGTTAAGCACTTACCATGTGCAAACACTGTTTGCTGAGCTGTACTTTCCAAGAGCTTAGTACAATGCTCTGCACACAGTAAGTGCTCAATATATACGATTGATTGATTGAATGAATGAACGAATGTTCTAAGCGCTGGGGTAGATACAAGTTAATCAGGTTGGACACAGTCCCTGTCCCACGAAGTCTCGCTCTTCATTTTACAGATGAAGTAACTGAGGCCCAGAGAAGTGAAGTGACTTGCCCAAGGTCATACAACAGACAAATGGCGGAGCCGGGATTAGAACAACATACCTTCCGCCCTCCAGAACCGGTCTCTAACCACTACACCATGCCTCATCCAGGGCTCCACCCCTCACCCCGGGCCCCGCCCCTTGCCCGCGACGCGGGCCTCAAAGCCCACACAGAGCGACGGCCCCGCCTTCCGCCAGCTCGGCCTCCCCCTGTCTCTCTCCCCTCTCAGGCCCCACCGGGCATCTCCCCTCGACGACGGGCCGCACTTTAACGGAGGAAGATTCCTTACCGTTTGGCGGGCACCGGCCGGCCCGGGGGAGAGGACGGGCTCTGTCGGTGGCACAGGCGGTTGGTGGCCTAGCTCGCCCCGCCTCAACGCTCTCAGACCACGTGCCCCGGCGCCCCGAGCTCCGCGTCCACTCACGGTGCCCGGAGACGGAGGGGAAACCGAAGGCTGCACGAGCCCTCACCTCCCGCTCCTGCCTCCCCCTTTCCTCCCCCTTTGTCCTCAGGGGCGTGGCTCAGTGGAAAGAGCCCGGGCTCTGGAGTCAGAGGTCATGGGTTCAAAAACCGACTCTGCCAACTGTCAGCTGTGTGACTCTGAGCAGGTCACTTCGCTTCTCTGGGCCTCAGTTACCTTATCTGTAAAATGGGGATAAACTGATCACTTTGTAACCTCCCCAGCGCTTAGAACAGTGCTTTGCACATAGAAAGCGCTTAACAAATACCATTATTATTATTACTGTTACTGGTTCTACCTCAGCCAAGGAGCCTGGGGCCTGGGAATAGGCCTGGCTCAAAGGGTGCGGATGATTGGCGGAAAACCTGCTCCGGGAAGAGATACCGTTGCCCTTTCAGTGACTGAGGAACTCCCCGAGTCGACCTGGAGGGGGTTAGGGGGGGCGGGGGGGTGGTGGCGGAGGGGAGGGGAGGGGAGGGAAGGGAGAGGAAGGGACGGGAGGGGGCGTCGGCTGGGCCTCGCGGAAAGTTGATCTCAGCCGGACGGGAGGCCGAGCCGAGCCGAAACCAGGCTGGTCTTAGTACAGTGCTCTGCACACAGTAAGCGCTCAATAAATACGATTGATTGATTGATTGATTGATTGGTCTGCGCGCTCCGCTGCCCCCTGCTGGCCGCCCGCTGCCACTGCAACGTGACCTCGCCCCGGTCGGTCTGCGCGCACCGCTGCCCCCCTCTGGCCGCTCGCTGCCTCTGCACGAGGCCTCGTCCAGGAGGCTGCAAGGGCCGAGGTCTCCAAGCGCCGCGGGGCTTGAGCGCACCGTTTCCTCCAATCAATCGAGTACACCCTTGCGCTGATTTTTGTACACTCAGTTCCTTGTGCAGCTATTTCTCTCCGTTATGCGGGCTACGACTATAATAACAACAATAATAATGACGCTATTTGTTAAGCGCTTATTATGTGCCAAACAATACTCTAAGCGCTGGGGGAGATATAGGGTAATCAGGATGCCCCACGTGGGGCTCACAGTCTTAATCCCCATTTTCCAGACGAGATAACTGAGGCACAGAGAAGTGAAGTGACTTGCCCACAGTCACACGGCTGACAAGTGGCGGAGCTGGGATTAGGACCCACGACCTCTGACTCCCAAGGCCATGCTCTTTCCACTGAGCCACGCCGTTTCTCTCTTCTCGCCTTTATTCTTCTGCTCCCACTGTTTGCAAATAATTTTTGTCTGTTTCCACCTTTACATGGTAAAGTTCTGCAAGGCCGAGAACGTGGGTCTGGCTTCGGCTGTATTATTTTCAGCCCCCTGCCTGATAGATAGGAGACGGGCAAGGACGAGGGCGTCTGGCGCCAACCCTGAAGCTGCACCAAGGCCGGCGTGGGGGTGGGGCCGGGCCGGTGAGGGGATGCTACCCGGAGGTGGGGGTGGGAGGAGCAAGCAGGGAGGGAGGGGCTCTGCCCCCCGAACTTGAGGCCCAGATCTGAGCTGCTGGAAAGGCCTCCTGCAGCTGGGCTGACTGGACTCTGACTGAAACACCTTCTCAGACCGCCGAAGGAGTCTGCGCCTTTAGCCCCGCGGGTGTCTCTGTGTTTCTCTAGCGGTGGGTGTCTGAGGTCTCTGGCCCAGCTCTCAGCCCCTCCCCACTGCAGACGGACCTGGCCCAGCAGCTGCTCCCCGCTTTCTGGTGCCTGATCTCTCAATCAATCAATCAATCAATCAGTGATATTTATTGAGCACTCGTTGGGTGCAGAGCACTATACTAAGCGCTTGGGAGGGACCGTCTCTATATGTTGCAAATTTGTACTTCCCAAGTGGTTAGTACAGTGCTCTGCACACAGTAAGCACTCAATAAATACGATTGAATGAATGAATCTGCTAACAGGGTTAGCAGATACGTTCCCTGCCCACAACGAGCAGCCGGTCTAGAGGTCTACGGGGGTCTTGGCTGGTCTCCGGCCCCGGACGCACCTCCCCCAAGAGGGACTCAAGCTCCCCAAATCACGCCAATTAGGGCAGAGGGAAGGAAGTCTCTTAAGCTCCTGGTGGACAGTGACTGTGTCTACTAACTCTCCCAAGTTCCCAAGCGCTTAGTACAGTCCTCTGCCCCCAACAAGCGCTCAGTAAATACCACTGACGATGATGACGGTGGCGATTGTAGCGGGGAACTAGAAGTCGGCAGAGAGAACATCCCTGGCCTTGACAGCGCTCGACCGCAGCAGGTCATTGCAGTCAGGCTCGGGGGCGGGCGGGGGCGGGGGGAGGGCTGCCTCTTCGTCTCCCTGGGTCTCTATCTCTCTGCATGGCTCTGCTTCTGAGTCTCTTTGCATCTCTCTCAGTCGCACTGAGTCTGCCTTTCTGACTTGCTCTGTCTCTATGTCTCTCGCCATCCCTCCATTCCCCACGCCCCGACTCCCCCACGGACCAGCGGCAGGTCTGCAAGGACATACGGACGGACGGACGGACAGCCAGATGTGTTCGATTCGGAGGGGGACACCCCTTTTATTGAGGTCCTGGAGGGGGTCATTAGGTTTCATTGGGCATCGGGGATTGCGCTCCTCAGGCCCTTCAGCTGCAGAGACAAGGAAAGGCGAGAGGGAGACGGAAGTCTGGGCCGCGTCCTCCCCTCCGGTCGCGAGGGCAGAGTCCCAGGGGTGCAGGGTTACTAGGGGAAGAGTTCGTCCCTTCCTCAACCCCCACCCCGTAGCCATGCCCGCCCTGCCCCGCCCCCAGCCTCTCCCCAGCCCTGTACCTTGGGAAAGTAGTCCCAGTTCAGGAAGGGAAATTTCCTCTTGATGGACTGGAAAGGACAGGGAAAAGAGGGGAAGGAGGAGAAGAGGATGACAAACCATGGCCCCCCTCCAGAGGCTGAGCTCAGGGGCAAGGAGCGGGGCTGGGGCCGGGGCCAGGCCCAGGGGGAGGAGTCCGGAAGGGGGCAGGGGCTGGGCCTGGCGGGGTCAGAAGGCGGAGTCCGAAAACGGGGCCGGTACCATGGTCAGGGGGCGGAGCCTATAAGCCAAGTAGGGCCTGGCACGAGAAGGGGGTGGGGGCGCTCACCTCGTAGAGCGCGTGCCAGTTGAGGAACTCACTCGGTTGAAAGACCTGCAGGAGAGGACCGTCGGTCAGGGCGGAAATCCGCCCCTTCCCCACGCCGCGACCCCTCTGGGGCGGGCAGCAAAGGGGAGCAGGGGGGCGTGGAGGGGGAGGGGCAAGGAGGTGGCAGGAAGGCAGTCGGCGAGCGTGGGAGCCCGCGAGGGTGGGGGGCAGTGAGGCCCAGAGGAAGCACAGGGGGGTCAAGAAAGGGGCATCCAGAGCCGTCGCCTAGGCACTTGAATGTTCATGAAGAAGGAGGGGCTGACTGGGATGGTAGCGGATATTCATGAGGAGAGTGGGGCTGACAGGTCGTAGATAGTGGTGTGTCCCGAGAGTCGCGGGGTGGGGAGTGTTTACCGCCCGCAGCCTGTCCACGTTCAGAAACTTGGGGTCCAAGTCCTGGATAGAGATAGGGAGATAGGGTGAGTGGAATCCGCAGGAGAAGGGTGGTCGGAGGCGCAGCTGAGGGGGGCGGGGGAGGAGAGCGGGGCTGGGGGCAGCGGGTCCGGGGATGGCGGGGCTTCAAGGCGGGGAGAGCGGGGCCGAGGGGAAAGCGAAGCTGGGAGGGGAAGCGGGGCCGGGGGGGGGAGCAGCGGGGCCGGGGACAGCGAGGCTGAGAGAAGCAGCGAGGTCGGGGGGAGTGAGGCTGGGATACCTGCGGTCCGTCCGCGTAGTCGGCCAAAGTGGTCTCTCCCTGGGAATGACAGATTGATCAGAGAAGATTCCAGTTTCTCGCCCTCTCTCCTCTCTCGCCCTCCCGGCGCAGGGCCGAGGCTCCTGGGGCCGGGGCCTCGGTAAACGCCCCCTCCCCATCCTTCACCCCGAGCAGGCTGCGGGCGTGGGAGCGGTTCATAACCGACTCTGCGCCCCAGTCCTGAGAGGGAAGCGAGTCCCGGGAGCGGGGGCTCAGAGCAGGGAAAGGGCCCGGGCTTCCCTGCTCCCAGCCCGCCACTCCCGCCTGCTGCTTCGAGCTACGCGGGGCGGACCGGAGCGGGCCGGGGCGGACAGGGGAGCACCGGGGCGGGCCGGGGGTGTCAACTGCTTGGGGGATTAACTCGCCGCAGAAGCGACAGGAACTAGGGTTCGTCCGCCTTGCCCGAGGCAGGGAGGCTGCGGGGCTGCGGACGGCCGCACCTGTCCAGCTCAGCTCCGAGAGAGGGGGTGGCGTCCCCCCCGGCCCGGGCCCCGCGGCCCGGGCCTCGCGTGCAGGCTCCGGGCCAGGAAAGGTCCCGGGGCTCTGTCGGGAGACGGGGTGGGGGGGGTCCCGCGGGGCAGGGACGGCTCCCCAGGGGTCCCCTCCCCGTCCCCGCGGCGGGCGGCCAGCCGGCCGGCCGGACTGACCTGCGCTGGCGTCCCCAGGGCGGCCGCCCGAGCCCGGGGCAGGCAGAGCAGGCCGAGCCCGAGCAGGAGGGCGGCGGGCAGCAGCGGCAGTTTCATGCTGGCGGGTCGGGATGGTGTGAGCGGCGGCCGCCGCCCCGCCGCTTTATCTCCCGCGCTAACGACGTGGGGGCCGTTCGGGAGGGGCCCCCCCGCTGACTCACCCGGACCGCAACACGCCTCCTCCCCGGGGCGCAGCGGGCGGGGGAGGGGGGCCGGCCCGCGTTACACCCGCTGGGGCTCTTTCCCAACTGGGCGCGGGGAGCCGTGGGGCCCGACACCCGGGATCCGGGACGAGAGGGCGGGGAGCGGGAGGGGAAGGGAGCGGGGGCGGGACGGCGGACGGGGGGGGGGGGCGAGTGGGCCGCAGGAGACCCTCGACCCCAATCCCGTCTCCACGACTCCTCGAGGCAGGGAGGGAGGAAGGAACTGGGGGGCGCACGAGTCGAGGAGCCCAAAAACCGGGGAACAGATCGAGGGGCATCGTGGGGGCGAAGGGTGGGGGAGAGACTGAGAGCCGGGGGAGGAGGCTGCGTGAGGGGAGGCCGAGAGACAGAGAGGTGGCCGCGGGGCGGAGACGGGGGAGACTGAGGAACGGAGGGCGGGAGATTGCGGGAGATCTCCCCCTTTTAGACTGTGAGCCCACTATTGGGTAGGGACTGTCTCTATATGTTGCCAACTTGTACTTCCCAAGCGCTTAGTACAGTGCTCTGCACACAGTAAGCGCTCAATAAATACGATTGATGATGATGATTGCGTGTTGGCGGATGAGGCCGCCCAGGGAAAGCGGGAGCGATTCTGGGGCAGAAGGGACTGAGGCCCCGAGGGACGGGGGAGGGGCCGCGGAACACAGAAGAGGGGCGACCCCGAGGGACACAGAGGGGCGAACCCGAGGGACGGGACCGGTTTGTTGGCCCTGGAACTTCCTGACCTCTTTCCGATGCAATGGCCTAGTATTGAGGAGGGACGGGCTACAGGGGTCCGCCCCCCAACCCCAGAGGCCAGGGCCTGCCCTCCCATGCCCCCTTTGCCTCATCCTCCCGCCCGTCCCTATCCCTGTTTATGATCCCCTCCCCCGCCGGACCGGTTTGGGGCGCGGAGGGAGCGGAGGCGGGCCCGGTCCAGACTTATCTGGGAGACGCGCCCCCAGCCCGCGGCCGCCCCGGCCCCCGGGTTTTCCCGGTCTGATTCTTGGGCGGAAGGAGGCCACAGAGGCAGAGGGAGGAGATTGGAGAGTTTGGGGGGGAGGGCGCGCCCCGCTCCGGCCCCACGAAGGAACCCAGGAGCCCGGCGGCCCCGCGAAGGCTCAGGCGGGGGGAGTCCTGGCTAAGGCGGAGAGGGCAGAACACGGGTTGGTCACAGTGTGAGCACGCCACCAGTGACACTTCCACGAGGGACCTCCTCTGCCCACGTCCCCGCCTGCCCAAGAACGTTCATTCATCTGTCCGAACGTGAGGGGTCAATTGTAGCGCGGGCGGTGACATGTCTCCGCTCTGGGCTCGGGGCGCCAGCCGGCCTGGCGATGAGGGACGGCTGCAGCTCACGGAGTCGGGGTCCACAGGCCCCAGGGGACTCTCTCAGTGGCTTTAAGAAGCAGCGTGGCTCAGTGGAAAAAGCCCGGGCTTTGGAGTCAGAGGTCATGGGTTCCAATCCCGGCTCCACCACTTGTCAGCTGGGTGACTTTGGGCAAGTCACTTAACTTCTCTGGGCCTCAGTTCCCTCATCTGTAAAATGGGGATGAAGACTGTGAGCCCCACGTGGGACAACCTGATCACCTTGTAAATTCCCCAGCGCTTAGAACAGTGCTCTGCACATAGTAAGCGCTTAATAAATGCCATTATTATTATTATTATTATTATTATTATTATTATTATTATTTACCCTCTCCGAGCGGTAGCTGATGAGGTGGTACGGTGGGGGTGGGCGGGGGGAAGGGGGGGGGCAGTTGGCAGTCAGATAAATGCTCCAAGCAGCCCTTCAAATCGGCCCAACTCGACTGGTCGCCGCCTGTGGGCAGGGCCCTGGGCCGGGAGCCTGTCAGTAAGTCAGTCAATCGTATTTACTGAGCGCATACTATGTGCAGAGCACTGGAATAAGTGCCTGGGAGAGTACGATGTAACACTAAACAGACACATTCCCTGCCCACAATGAGCTTACAATCTAGGGGGAACTGACTCAAGACAGAGTCCCAGGCCCGGTTAACCTACCGGAGGCCAGTTCACCTACAGACAGTCTGCACCAGCCACGACATGTTCATAATTGTGGTATTTCTTAAGTACTTACTAGGTGCAAGGCACTGTCTTCATTCATTCATTCTTTCATTCATTCACTCATTCAATCGTATTTGAATTCTGTGGGCAGAGCCCTGGACCGGGGCCCTGCTGGGGGCAGAGCACCATCTGGGCGCCTCCCGTATGCAAAACGCTGTCCCAGAGGCGGGTGTAACTATCTGCTGATAATAATGATAATGATTGTGGTATTCGTTAGGTGCTTATTATGTACCAGTCACTGTACTAAACGCTGGGGTGCATACAAGCAAATCGGACTGGGCACAGTCCCTGTCCAACGTGGGGCTCACAGTCTCAGTCCCCTTTTTACATATGAGGTAACTGATGCACAGAGAAGAGAAGTGACTTCCTCAAGGCCACACAGCATTCATTTATTCAATAGTATTTATTGAGCACTTACTGGGTGCAAAGCACTGTACTAAGAGTACAATATAACAACAGACACATTCCTGCCCACGATGAGCTCACAGTCTAGAGGGGAAAGTGGTGGAGCCAGATGATGGAGCCTGGATTAGAACCCATGACCTTCTGACTCACAGGCCCGAGCTGTATCCACTGCACCCTACTACTTTATTATTAAGCCCCTGCGAGCATCACACGCAGCGGTGGCTCAGAGAAGGCGGATTTTGTTTGCTTTACTTAATGCTATTTGTTAAGTGCTTACTTTGTGCTTGGCACTGTACTAACTGCTGGGGGTAGATACACGCCAACTAGGTTGGACACAGTCCATGTCCCATATGGGGCTCAGTGTCTTAATCCCCAATTGACAGATGAGGTCACTGCACACCAGAGAAGCGAAGTAATTTGCCCGAGGTTACACAGCAGACAAGGGGCGGAGAGGGATTAGAACTGTCCTTCTAACTCCCAGGCCTACTGACTCCCAAGCTCGGGCTCTAGCTACTAGGCCACACTGCTTCTCAAGAAGGCATTAGAGGCGCCTTGTGCTGTTGAGGGCCTGATACCCCTCCATTTCCCCCTGGCTCCTGCCTCGCAGAGCGGCTGCTGGGCACAGCGGGAGTGTGGGTGGCTCTATGCGAGCCCTCCCCACTGCTGCCATCCCAACTGGAGCGCTGGTCGGTCCTGCTGGCGGCGGGGAGGGGACGACACCGTCCCCTTCTTTGCCATCCGAGGCAGAGGCTGAGCAGGGCTGGCCCCAATGGCAGGAAGTCAACAGGGGGGTGGCGGGGGGCGGGGGAGGGGGGTCCGCCAGGGTAGGCATCAGCGCCAACCAGATCCTCACACTGAAGCTGACCCTCCTTATATAATGGCATTTATTAAGCGCTTACTATGTGCAAAGCACTCTTCTAAGCGCTGGGGGTAGATACACGCCAACTAGGTTGGACACAGTCCATGTCCCATATGGGGCTCAGTGTCTTAATCCCCAATTGACAGATGAGGTCACTGCACACCAGAGAAGCGAAGTAATTTGCTCCTTGGGGGTCGGCTGTCTGCCGGCGGGGCGGCCGTGCCCCCTTCCCTCGGAAGGACAATTCCTCGTGGGACTCGTTACTCCCCCGCCTGGACTGTCAACTCCTTGAGGGCAGGAATTGTGCCTACTGACCCTGCTGTACTCTCCCGACCCCAGTGGGCACTCGATCAAAATGGCCTAATGATCTTTCCATCTATTGCCCCTCGTCCCCCTCTCCATTCCCCTCATCTTACCTCCTTCCCTTCCCCACAGCACCTGTATATATGTATATATGTATATATGTTTGTACATATTTATTACTCTATTTTACTTGTACATATCTATTCTATTTATTTTATTTTGTTAGTATGTTTGGTTTTGTTCTCTGTCTCCCCCTTTTAGACTGTGAGCCCACTGTTGGGTAGGGACTGTCTCTATATGTTGCCAACTTGGACTTCCCAAGCGCTTAGTACAGTGCTCTGCACACAGTAAGCGCTCAATAAATACGATTGATGATGATGATGATGATATTTAATCGAAAAAATTGAAATCAGTCATTCAATCATATTTATTGAGTGTTTATGGAGAAGCAGCGTGGCTCAGTGGAAAAAGCAGGGGCTTGGGAGTCAGAGGACGTGAGTTCTAATCCCGGCTCCGCCACTTGTCAGCTGTGTGACTTTGGGCGTCACTTAACTTCTCTTGGGGCTCAGTTATCTCATCTGTAAAATGGGGATTAAGACTGTGAGCCCATGTGGGACAACCTGATCACTCTGTATGCCCCCAGCTCTTAGAACAATGCTTCGCACATAGTAAGCGCTAAACAAGTACCATCATCATCATCATTATTATTATTATTAGATCAGTGCATGGCATATAGTAAAGTGCTTAACAAATGCCATTATTACTAAGCGCTTGGTACGGTGCTCCGCACACAGTAAGCACTCAATAAATACGATTGAGTGAATGCAGAACACTGTACTAAGCGCTTGGGAGAGTACAGTGCAATAATAAGCAGACACATTCCCTGCCCACAACGAGTTTACAGTCTACAGAGAGAGACATTAATATAAATTAATAAATAAATAACAGATGTGTACGTAAATGCTGTGGTGCTGCATGTGTGCAGGGGGTGATGAATCAAGGGAGCAAGTCAGGGAGATGCAGAAAGGAGTGGAAGAAGAGGAAAGGAAGCCTTAGTCAGGGAAGACCTCTTGGAGGAGATGTGTCTTCAATAAGGCTGTGAAGGGCCATCTACACCCACTCCCTTGGAGAACTCATTCTCTCTTACAGCTTCAACTACTATCTCTGAACGGATGGTTCCCAAATCTACGTCTCCAGCCCTGATCTCTCTCCTCTACAGCATCAGATTTCTTCTTGCCTTCAGGATATCTTTACTTAGATTTCCTGCAGACATCTTAAACTTAACATTCCCCAAACAGAACTCCTCATTTTCCAACTCTAAACCTGACAACGACTCCCGCCGATTTTCCCATCACTGTTGACAGCACCACCATCCTCATTGTCTCATAAGCAAGCAAGCAAGCAATCATTCATTCATTCATTCATTCAATCGTATTTATTGAGAGCTTACTGTGTGCAGAGCACTGTATTAAGCGCTTGGGAAGTACAAGTTGGCAACATAATCAAGAAAGGAAAGAATTATTGTCTTTATCCTCGACTCATCTCTTTGATTCAATCCATATATTAGATCTGTCACCAAATCCTTTCAGTTCTTTAAATTATGTACAGATATTTCAATTATATGCTATAAATTACTTATTTATTCATATTAATGTCTGTCTCCCCCTCTAGACTAAGATCGTAGGCAGGAAACGTGTCTGCTAATTCTGTTGCATTATCCTCTCCCAAGCTGTTAGTGCAGTGCCCTGCACATAGTAAGCACTCAATAAATAACATTGATTGATTGATTCTACCTTCACAACATCGCTAAAACCCACCCTTTCCTCTTCATCCAAACTGCCACTACGCTGGGCCAAGCACTCATCCTGTCCCGCCTTGACGACTGCGTCAGCCTCCTCGTCGACCTTCCTGCCTCCTGTCTCTCCCCACTCCAGTACACACTTGAATTTTCTCGGTTCTTCCTGTTCCTGAGTGCTGGCCGCCCTCTTTCTAGACTGGGATTCCCCCCCGTGGGCAGGGAATCCCATTCTCTCATTCCATATTGTTTTACCGGTCCCCTGTGGTCAGCACAGTTCCTGGTACAAAAGTAAGTCCTCACGAACGAACGAATGAATTATTATTATCATATAATAATATATCGTGAATAATAATAACGATAATATACATGTCATCACACAGCCTTGACCACCCACTCGCAAGGGAGATGGACATGGGAATCCCAAGTGGACGAGCAGGGCCCAAATCTCGGGATCCCGGGGCGGGAGGCGGAGGGCGGAGGACGGGGCTCGGCCCCAGCTGGTGTGCCATCGTGTCACTCCAGCTCACACACGGCAAGATTCCAGCGCCTGTGCCTCAGTTTCCCTCTTGGCACCTTGCTCGTGCGCGGGCGGGGCTCGCGCCCGGCCTGGCTGGGGGTCCCCACCCCAAACCCCCGGATTGCAGCCGGAGCTGGGGAGGAGCCGGCGCCGCTGGCGTGAGTCACTGGCGATCTCCATCAGGTCCGTGCCCTGCCCCGGGCTCCCGGCCCTGCGAGCCTCCAGTCCCCGGCCCGCCCGGCCCCCCACCCTGCAGAAGAGCCGCCCCGCCCCGCCTCGACTCGTCCCGCCTCATCCCGCCCGGAGAAGAGCCGAACCCGGGCGTGTTACAGGGAGTCGAGTCACTTTATTTCTACGTGGCCCAGAAACAGGGAGCAGGACCGTCACACCGTCAACAGTTGCCCCCGTGCAGGAGGGCGGCCCGTGCCCCGGCGGGGGAGCCGGGGGAACCGGGGGAGCCGGGGGAGCCGGGGGAGCCGAGGGAGCCAGGGGCTGGAGCCGGGGACCGAGGAAACACGGTGTTTGGGCGAGTCGGGAAGAGCGGGTCGCAGCCCAAGGACACGGGTCGGGGACAGGTGGGAGATGGGCAGCCGCTCGGGGATCCGGCGGGAGCGGGGGAGGCGCCAGCTCTAGGGGAGAGGACGGACGGACGGAGGGAGGGAGAAGACATTTCAATTCCCCGACCTCCCCTTCTGTTCCCAGCCTGGCCCAGTTCCCCCAGCCACGTGCCAGTCCCCTTCGGGTCGAAGCCTCCCCTCCTCCCCATTTTCGGGGGGAGCCCGGCAGTTCGCTTCCAGGCTCCCTCACTCCCTCTCTCACCTACCAGACCCTCATCCACCGCAGCAAGCCCGGCTCCGCCCGGGTCGCCTGCAGGGAGAGAAATCGCTTGAGGCACTGGGGGACCCGGGGGTCCCGGCCCCACTCTCCCTTGTCGTCGTCCCCCCACTCCACCCCCAACCCACCCCGGCCTCATACTCACTGTGGAAGTTGCACCTGACCCAGCCTGAGGGACGGGGGGATGGGGAGAAGGGGAAGGAAAAATCTGGTTCAGTCCCCCTCCCCCACCCCCACCCCTTCGCCGATCAGATCTCTCCCACGGCTCGGCGGGAGGCCTGCGGGTCCTCCCGGCCAGCCCGCGCCCCCCACTCCACGCTTCTGCTTCATTCATTCATTCATTCAATCGTATTTATTGAGCGCTTACTGTGTGCAGAGCACTGTACTAAGCGCTTGGGAAGTCCAAGTTGGCAACATATACAGACGGTCCCTACCCAACAGTGGGCTCACAGTCTAGAAGGGCTGTGCTTCCTTCCACTCTCTGTCTCCGGAGTCCACGCTCTTCCTCCCCCCTCAGATCGGATTCTCCCAACTCCTCCGGGAGATAACGGGGACCATCAAGGACCCCGGGGAGGGAGTGGTGACTCTCCCCGCCGCCCCCTCCTCCAGAGGGAGTCCCGGGAAGCTCAGGGAGGCTCGGGGACCCCGGGGGCTCCGGGGACGCGGGACCGCCCAAGTGTGTGGTGGGGAGCGGCCCTCACCTTGAAAGGGGTCGGGTGGGGCTGTTGCCCTTTGGAGGTAGTGCGGGCCGCCGACTGCAGGCCGGAGACCTGGGCCGGGAGACAGTACTGCGTGAGCGGCCTCGCCCTTTTCCGGATCCCAGAGCCACGGTCCAATAATAATAATAATAATAATAATAATAATAATAACATTTATTAAGCGCTTACTATGTGCAAAGCACTGTTCTAAGCGCTGGGGAGGTTACAAGGTGATCAGGTTGTCCCACGGGGGGCTCACAGTCTTAATCCCCATTTTACAGATGAGGTATCTGAGGCACAGAGAAGTTAAGTGACTTGCCCAAAGTCACACAGCTGACAATTGGCAGAGCCGGGGTTTGAACCCTTGACCCCTGACTCCAAAGCTCGGGCTCTTTCCACTGAGCCATGCTGCTTCCCATCGGACGGCAAGGGGTAGAGGGGCAGAGGGGAACGGGGCAGAGGGGCAGAGAGGGGCAGCGGGATAGGGGACAGAGGGGCAGCGGGGTAGGGGAGAGGCGCCCACTGATTAACCCTTTCTCTCTATCCCAACTTCTTCCCACTGCCGCCAAATTCTCGTCGAGGGAGGGACGATCGGGACGCGGAGAGGGTGGGGGGAGGGAGAAAGGAGGAGGAGAGGAGGTGGGGACTTACCGCCGTGTCGGACCGTTTTTGCAGGTCTAGAGAACCGTTGTCCTAGTGAGAGCACAGACGGTGTGGGCCGGAGGAGGGGGAGGATTAGGAGGGAACTCATCCCTCTCATTCCGTTGCCTCCATTCCCCGACCGCTCCTCCCGCCCCATCTCACCTCTGAGATGATTTTCCAATTGAAGAAAGGAGTGTTGTGCTTGAAATCCTGCGGGAAGAGATGGGGATGGGAGTTGAGGAGGGGGTGCTGCGGGGCGGTCAGGAGAGGAGGCCCCTGTGGTGGGACGCGGCCGGGGAGGAACTCGGGGTTGGGGCCGGGGATGGGGAGGGGGCGGGGGGACAGGCGATGATGGGGCCGGGGTTTGGAAGGGAAGGTGGGACAAGGGATGGGGCCAGGCCGGGCCGGGCGGGGCGGAGGGACGACGAGGGATGGGACGGGGGCTGGGAAAGGGGACGGGACAAGGGATGGGATAGGGGGTTAAGCAAGGAACGGAATGGGTTGTGGGGCAGGGGATGGGGCGGGGGGTTGGAACGGGCAATGGGGAGGGAGTGGGAGAGGCGACGGGGTGGGGTGCGGGGCAGGGGATGAGCGGGTGTGGAATAGGCGATGGGGCGGGATGTGGGCCAAGGAATGAGCGGGGGTGGAATAGGCGATGGGGCGGGATGTGGGCCAAGGAATGGGGCGGTGGGTGGGGGAGACGATGGGGAGGGGTGTGGGGCAGGGGATGGGGTGTGGGGTGATTCCAGCCACCTAGGAGCGGGTCTCTGGGCCGGGGCTCCTACCTCCCACAGGCGGCTGAAGTAGAGCATGACCCTGGTGCCTTGTCGCTGCGGGGCGGGAAATACTATGGCACCCATCGGTCCGAGCCACCCGACTCTTTGCCCCCACTCTCCCAGCTCCCCCAGCTCCCCAGGCCCCAACCCTGCCCCCTTCCCGGGCCCCCGGGCTCCGGTTCGCCCGAGGGGGAATCGGATTCGGTTGAGGCTGCAGGCCGGGGCGGGGGCTAGGCCGGGCCCGCGGGGGCTAGGCGCGGGGAGGGGAGGAGGAAGGAAGGGGCGGAAGGGAGGGGGTCCGGGGCACGGGGTCTGGGGCCGGCCCCTCTCTGTATCCTTTTCGTTACTCTCCATCCCCTGCTCCTGTCTCCTCCCGCAGTGCCTCAGTATCCCCCCAGCGCAGTACCCGGAGCGGAGCCGGTAAGGAAGGAGCGGAGACGGCATGGGGGAGGGACTTGAGGTTTATTGAGGGGGCCAGGGGTCGTCGATTAGGGGTCTCGGGGGTCCAGACCATGCCCCGTGAGGCCATGTACATTGCGCGATTCCCTGCCCGAAGCCGGGGGACCCGGGGGGGCCAAGGGGCCCGGAGCTGCCTCGTCCTGAACGAAGAGAGAAATCGCTGCGGAGGTGGGAGGCGGGGAGCGACCCTCGGACGGCTCGCTCCTCAACCCACCCCTCTGCAGGCTCTGGCCCTCAAACTTCCTGCTTCTGATCCCCCGTCTCCCCTGCTCCATCAGCTCCGATTTATTCCCGCCTTCCCCCGACCCCCGGCCCCTTGGCCTTCCAATCTCCACTAATTTGCGCTTCCCGCCCAGCCCTCAACTCCTTCACTATCCTGCTCCAGCTCTTTCCCCTCGGCCCCCCGACAGCCTTCGGCTCTTGCCCCCAGACCTCCAGGCCCCCAAGCCTCCAGATGCCCCAGACTCCGCCCCTACCTTGCTGATGGAGTCCCAATTGATGAATTTGAGCTTGGACTTGAAGTTCTGCCGGGAAGGTATGGAAATGGATTTCGGGTGCAGGGATGGACCAAGACACCAAAAGACGGAAAGGCAGGCAAACAGACACCCAGGGACAGAAAGAGACACCAGGAGGGTCGGCCCCGGGGGAGGACCCTCGCTGATCTCCCTGCCCCTTCTCTCTCCCCACTCTCGTGCTTCCTCTACTCTGCTGCCAGGATCACTTTTCTAAAACACGGTTCTGTGCACATCTCTTCAGTCTTTAAAATCTTTTAATGGGTGCCCGTTCCTCTCGACACCAAGCAGAAACTCCTGATCGTCGACTCCAAGGCAGGGGATCAGCTCTCATCCCCCTCTACCCATCTTTGCTCCTCTTCCATTGCCCCTGTGTTCTCACGGTCTGCTCCTCGCCAGCCGAACTGCTCACTGTGGCTCACTCTCGTCCCCTGTGCCGTCAATTTCTTTCTCAGGCTCTTCTTCCCGCTAGGTACTCTCTCCCCATTCACAGCCAGCAGGCCGTTGCTCTCCCCATTCAAGACCTCTAGACTGTGAGCTCCTTTTTAAATGGCATTTGCTAAGTGCGTACTATGTACCAGGCCCTGTACTAAGAGCTCAAGTTGGACACAGTCCAAGTTCCAAATGGGGGCTCACGGTCTTAATCCCCATTTTACAGATGAGGTCACTGAGGCACAGAGAAGTTATGTGACTTGCCCAAGGTCATGCAGCAGACAAGTAGTGGATCTGGGATTAGAACCCAGGTCCTTCTGACTCCCAAGCCTGGGCTCTATCCACTAGGCCATGATGCTTTCCTTGGGGGCAGGGAATGTGTCTAGCTACTCTGGAGCATTGTACTCCTCCCAGCACTTGATACAGTGTTTTGCACTCAGTAAGCACTCAGTAACTAGTATTGATTGATTTATTTCGAGATGACATCTCCTCCAGGTGTCCTTCTCTGACTAATCTCTCATCTTCTCACCCAATTCCCTCCCTGCCCCCGCTACGGTCAGCTCAGCTCAGCACCTCCGCATCACCAAGGCATTTTAGTGCTCAGCCCCTACGCACTTTGGTGCTCACCTCCCCCCACCCCCAGCACTTATGCCCATATCTTTAAACTCTGATGCTTCTTTCTACCTGAAATGTATTTTAGTGTCTGGTTCCCTAACTAGATTGTAAACACTTTGAGGGCAGGGCTTGTGCACACTCCCAAGTGTTTAGTACAGTGTTCTGCACGGAGTAAGAGTTCAATAAGTACCACTGGCTGATTGGGAGACGTGTCCCTGGTTGGACAAGGTGGAGACGGCGGCACAGAGAGGTGATGGGTGAAGGGAGGAAGGAGAGGCAGGGGGAACCACGGAGGAGGGCGAGAAGACAGGGGGAAACCACACGGAGGGAGAGATGCACTCACCTTCCAGAAGGTGTCAAAGTTGAAGAGTCCAGGAGTCTGTGAGACAAAGAGAGGTCAAGGGGTCAGTCCAGCAGGGTGAAGCCGGGGCCGAAAGCCAGGGGGTGGTAGGGGGCTGGGGGAACGGGGGAATGGAGGGCACGTACGCCAGCATGGAGCCCCACCGGGCTGGATCCCCTGTGCACCTCCGCTTCACTCCGGCCTCCACCAGACTCCGCCGCCTCCGATCCCTGGGGGACAAGCCAGGGCTGACCCAGCACCCCCCGACCCCGACCTCCCATCCGCTGCGGGAATGGGACCCCCGGATCCATCCGATCCCCTCCAACGGGGAGTTGGGCCGCAGCTCGACTCCTTCCATGGTCGTGGACCCGAGGCGAGCCGGACCCTGGGACGCCCATCCAGCCGCCGGCTCCAGGAGACTTGGGGCGGGCTGGCTGCTCCTCTACCCACTCTTCACTTCCCCTGTCCTTTCCTGCCCTGCCCTGCCCTGCCCGCTATCAGGCAAGAGTGGATGTCGGTTTATTATTATTGTTATAATAACAACAACGACAACATTGTGTTTGTTAGCAATTACTAGGTGCCAAGCACTCTACTAAGCGCTGAGTAGAGACAAGATAATCCGGTTGGTTACAAACCCCTGTCCCTTACGGGCTCACGATATGGAGGAGGAAAAACAGGTATTGAATCCCTATTTTACAGCTGAGGAAACTGAGGCCCAGAGCAATTACATGGCTGCCCAAGGTCCCACAGCAGGCAAGTAGTGGGGCGGGTGATGAGAAGGTGGTTTCCTGACTCCTAGGCCTCTTTTTCCTCTAGGCCGCATTGCTCCTCCAAGGGTCCTTGGTTAGGGGGCGGGAGGCGCTTTTCTTTGCTAACCTTCTGCTCACCACCACCACCCCCACACCCCAGGCAGGGGGCACTCAGAGTAGCTCTCCCCAGCCCAGACCTTGGCACCCCCAGTGATGGGAAAGCTCATGAGGAAACGGGGCTTGCCCAAGGAGTTGGCCACCTGCGGCTTCAGTAACGAACCTAGGACCAGAGCTCCCTTGTCCTGATTATCGACTGAACTGCCTTCAGCTGGTTCAGGTGTGCGAGGGTCCCCGCTACCTGATGCTCAGGGGGCTCAGGGAGGCTCAGGGGGAGCGACGTGGAGGGGCGGTGGGCTGGGACGGCAGGGGCAGGACTCACGTGGAGGCCTGTTCCAGATCCCCCGCTGGGGCCTCGGGCTGAGAAGGGTGAAGGAGACCCGGTTCCCTGGGGAGAGGAAGACATGGGACTCCGCTCGTGGCCCCTTCCCGGTTTCACCGCCACCCGAAATGCGCTCTGGTCACCCCGGCAATCCCCCCCGCCCCCCAGCCGGGGGTATAATAATAATAATAGCATTTACTAAGCGCTTACTATGTGCAAAGCACTGTTCTAAGCGCTGGGGAGGTTACAAGGTGATCAGGTTGACCCACAGGGGGCTCACAGTCATAATCCCCATTTTACAGATGAGGTAACTGAGGTCCAGAGAAGTGAAGTGACTTGCCCAAAGTCACACAGCTGACAATTGGCAGAGCCGGGATTTGAACCCATGACCTCTGACTCCAAAGCCCGGGCTCTTTCCACTGAGCCACGCTGCTTAGGGGCCGTTCTTGGAGGGAGCCGGAGCCTGGGGGGGAGGCGGGGAGGGGCAGGAGGGCCTGGGAGCAAAGGGGAGGGGGCCAGCCAGGGAACCGGGAGCGGGTGGGGGTGGACAGGTGGCCGGGAGCGGGATGGGGCGGGTTTGCACCTGCGTGGCGGCCACACGGTTTTCGTTGTTCATATTCTCGCACTGCAGAGTGTCAGAGAGAGGTTGGGGGAGGCGGGTCAGAGACCTGGTCTGATCGAGCACCCCCATCCCCCCGCCCCGACCCGCCCCGCAAAGGAGCGAGCGAACCTCAGGCCTGGCGTTGGCGGCGGGGGGACCGGCGGCCGTGGCCGCCGAAAAGGACGACAGTGTCTGATCAGAGCCGGGGAGAAAAGATTATCAGAGACCCCTAGCTCCTCGGATGCTCCCCCTCCTCCGGCCCCGCCCCGTCCTCCGCGCCCCCCTCTCCCTTTCGCTCCCGACCAGCCCTCACTGGATTTCTGATTCTGTCTCCGCCGGAGGTCTCCGTGCTGGTCTCCTGTAAGAGGCGAAATAGGGGCGGGCGATTAGGGGCGGGGGTTATTCCAACGCGGGCGGGGACGGAGGTGCCGGGCGGGGAGTTGGGGAAGGAGTAGCCCAGGGCCAGGAAACGAGAGGCGATGAAAGAGAGGTAGGGTCGCCCATCCCGAGCGCCGGTCTTTGTTGCTCCCACCCGCCATCCGGCCGCCTTCCGCTCGCCCCACCCTCGGTCCGGCTCCTCCCCGACCCCCCACCCTCGGTCCGGCCGCTTTCCTCTCCCCCGACCCCCGGTTCGGCCGCCTCCCCGCCCCGCATTGAGCAGAAGCCTAATCGCACCCGATAGAAAGCGTCGGGCCCCAGGCTTGGTTTGCTGACAGTGGCGGGCACGGGTCCGGATCCCTACAGAAATAGGGAAACAAAAGCACGGAAAGTCAGGGAGAGAGATACAGAGACAGGTAGAGACCCAGAGTCTTATGGGGTCTCAGAGACTGCCAGAACCAGAGAGACACAGGGACAGACGGAATCCAGGACAGTCGATCCCGAACGAGCGGACTGAAGGCAGATACACACACCCACCACTTCCCCTGTGCCTCCGTTTCCCCACTGGCCCCGAACAAACCCAAAGTTCTTACCCCAGCGCTGGTCTCAGCCGCGGGAGAGTTGACGCACTAAGGGAAGAGAGGGGTTTAGAGACCCGAACCCATTTCCTGCCGCCCCTCCCGGTCGCCCCTCGACAGGTGCCCTCGTCTTTCCCTCATTTCGAGGGTCTTGATTTGAGGAGGATGCGGAGCGGAGGAGAGCCGGAGGATGGTAGGTGTTGGGGGATGGCGGGAATGGGTGGGGATGGAGAAATGTGGGGGTTTGGATCCAGTGGGGAGTGGCGGGGGCATAGAGGATTGTAGGGGTGGAGACGGCAGGCGGATAGGGGGCTGGGGGGGTGGGGTCCGGGGGGGGAGAGGGGAGCGACGGACGTGGAGGAGGTGGCGGCGATTCAGAGAGGGTGGGAGTGAGGATGGGAGCGAGGATGGGGGCCGGGCTGCACATCTCACTTCCAAGTCACCCCGGCGCCCCCCGCCGCCTGGAACCGCATAGGGGGTCAGACCCTGGGGGTCAGAAAGGGGTCAGAGCGTGGTCGACGATTCCGGGGGTCACGGCGGGGGACGGAGGGGACATTCGGGGAGGCAGAGATAGCGATTTGGGGGCAGTGCCGACGGAATGCCTGAATGACGTCAGAACCTCCCCTGCCCTTGTCCCCCACCCGCTCCCCCCTGCCTCTGGCCTCCGCCCCCGACACTCACGTTGGTCTCCCGGCGGGGGCGCGGGCCGGGGGGGTCCCCCAGAGCGGGGCTGCTCCCCGCCGCGTATCCGGACTGGCCCAGGGCACTGCCCAGTTCCCGCACCCCCAGGCCGGCCGAGTCGAGCCCGGCCAGCTCGCCCCCCGGACTCCCGGGTCCCTCGGGCCCACCCAGAGAGGCGCTGCCCGTCTCCCGGGCCCCGAGCAAGAGGGAGAGGAGGAAGAAGGGGAGGAGGAGGTGGGGGGGCCGGGCCCGGGGCGCCTTCATCTCCGACTGTCTCCCCTTCCCTCTGGCCGTCGTCTCGGTCTTGGTCCTCGCTCGCTCGCTCCCTCTGCTCCTCTCCTCCTCTCTCCTCTCCTCTCCTCTCCTCTCCTCTCGGCTCGGCTGGGCCCAACGTCCTGCGGACCGCCCGGCAGCCCCAGCCTTATAGCGGGGGCCGCCGGGGCCGCGGGAGCCGCGGGGGCCGGGCTGAGTCAGGGCCAAGATGCCGATAGGGAAATGAGCGGTAATTGGCCATCCCGCCCCGCCCCTCCCGGCGTCCGTCCGTGGCGCAACGGGGCCGGGCACGGGGGTACCGAGCCTGGGGGGCCGAGAGGGCCAAGGGGCCCCGCCGATGGAGGAGCCCGGGGAGGGAGGGTCCCGGGGGCGCCAGGCCGGACACACAGACCCGGTGGGTCGCTCCGCCCCCAACCCCGGGACCCCGGCGCCCCGCGCACCCCGCCTCGGCCCCTACCTCCGGGCCCGGGCTGTCCCCTCCCCTTGGCCCGGCCACTGTGGTGCGGGAGCGGGCGGGAGGGCGGGCCGGGAGCGGGAAGGAGGGCGGGTCCCTCCTCGAGGACCCGTGGGTGGGCGGGAGGATCTGGTGCGTCTAGTTTACCTGGGTCACGGCAGGAGACATGTCATCATCATCATCATCATCAATCGTATTTATTGAGCGCTTACTGTGTGCAGAGCACTGGACTAAGCGCTTGGGAAGTACAAGTTGGCAACATTTAGAGACAGTCCCTACCCAACAGTGGGCTCACAGTCTAGAAGGGGGAGACAGAGAACAAAACCAAACATATTAACAAAATAAAATAAATAGAATAGATATGCATAGGTAAAATAAATAAACAAATAAATAAATAGAGTAATAAATATGTACAAACATATATGCATATATACAGGTGCTATGAGGAAGGGAAGGAGGTAAGATGGGGGGATGGAGAGGGAGAGGAGGGGGAGAGGAAGGAGGGGGCTCAGTCTGGGAAGGCCTCCTGGAGGAGGTGAGCTCTCAGTAGGGCCTTGAAGGGAGGAAGAGAGCTAGCTTGGCGGATGGGCAGAGGGAGGGCATTCCAGGCCCGGGGGATGACGTGGGCCGGGGGTCGACGGCGGGACAGGCGAGAACGAGGTACGGTAAGGAGATTAGCGGCAGAGGAGCGGAGGGTGCAGGGTGGGCTGGAGAAGGAGAGAAGGGAGGTGAGGTAGGACGGGGCGAGGTGATGGACAGCCTTGAAGCCCAGGGTGAGGAGTTTCTGCCTGATGCGCAGATTGATTGGTAGCCACTGGAGAATTTTGAGGACATGTGTGTGACGTCACTGCTACCCCCACGGGAGGGGGCCTACAATCCGACTAAAAATAACCCTCCCTCTACCCCTGTCCCGACCCTTACCCTTGTCCCCATTCCCTCCACTCTCCCCTCTGGGGAAACAGGCTCAAGGAAGAGAGGAAAGTCAGTAAGGGACAGGGCCCAGGCGATCCGACCCCCAGCCCCTTCCCCATAAATCTTGGAGTCTCTGTCCCCCAGCTGCCCTAACTGCAGCTCATCAGATGAGTGGTCTCCTCAGAGGCAGGGAAATTTATCTCTCTCTTTGTGTCTCTGTCCCAAGGGCTGATTACTGTCTCTCTATCTTTCTGTGATTGAATGTCTCCGTCTGCACTTCTGGGTCCTCCTGACCCTATTCCCCATTCCATCCCACTCCCCCTGAATCTCTGAATCTCCTCCTCGGTGGGATTTTGGGGGCAGGGACAGGTTCTGGGAGAGGGACTGGATGCTGGAAAAAGGCTGGGGGCTGGGAAGGGGCTAAGGACTGAGGCCTTGGACTGGGGAGGGGCTGAGGTGGGACAGGGGTTGGGATGGGCTGGAAGTATGGATGGGGCTGGGCCAGGGGCTGGAGGCATGGATGGGGTAGAGATCCAGGGCTGAAGGCATGGAAAGAGCTTGGGCAGAAGGGAGGGAGGAGTGGCATGGGGGCTAGTGGCTGGGATAGGGGCTGGGTGTGAGAAGCAGTGTGGCCAAGTGGATAGAGCATGGATCTGAGAGTCAGAATAATAATAATAATAATAATAATAATAATGATGATGTTTGTTAAGTGCTCACTATGTGCCAAGCACTGTTCTAAGCACTGGGGTAGATACAAGGTAATCAGGTTGTCCCGCATGGGGCTCACAGTCATAATTCCCCATTTTGCAGATGAGGGAACTGAGGCCCAGAGAAGGGAAGTGACTTGCCCAAGGTCACACAGCAGACAAGTGGCAGAGCCGGGATTAGACTCCCAAGCCTATGCTCTTTCCACTAAACCACACTGCTTCATCCCAGCTCTGCCATTTGTCTACTGGGTGGCCTTGAACAAGTCATTTTACTTCTCTATGCCTCAGTTATCTCATCTGTAAAATGGGGATTAAGACTGTGAACTCCAGGTGGGACACGGACTGTGTCCAACCTGACTACCTTGTATCTACTCCAGAATTTAGTACAGTGCCTGGCACAGTGTAAGCACTTAACACTGATTGAGTGATTGATTGATTGATTAACAAATACCAAAAAAAGAAAAAAAAAGGAGAGGCTGGAACTGGGACAGGGGTTAGTCAGTGGGAGCAATGTGGCCTAGTGAACAGAGCCTAGGGCTCAGAGTCAGAGGACCTGGGTTCCAATCCCAGCTCTGCCAGTTGACTGCTGTGTGACCTTGGGCAAATACTCATCTGTAAAATGGAGATTCAGTGACTGTCCTTCTTTCTTAGACTGTGAGCCCCACGTGGGACAGGGACTGTATCTCACCTGATTAACATGTATCTACTTCATTGTTTAGAACAGTGCTTGGCACATAATAAGCGCTTAACAAATTTAACAAATAATAATAATAATAATAATAATAATGATGGCTGGGATGGGGCTGAAGCCTTGGACGGGGACTAGGGCAGTGGGTAGGCCTGGGACAGGGACTAGTGGCTGGAAAAGCACTGGGGACTTTGCCAGGGGCAAGGTGGATGATTCTCAAATCTCCCTCTCTAGCCCCAACCTCTTTCCTTCTCTGCAGGCTCTCCATTTCCTCCTGCCTTCAGAACACCTCTACTGGACGTTCTGCCGATGCCTCAAACTTAACATGTCCAAAACAAAACTCTTCATCTTCCCACCCAAACCCTGTTCTCCCAGAGATTTTCCCTTCACTGTAGGCAACTCTACCATCCTTCCTGTCTCCTGGGCCTGTAACCTCAGTTCTCTCATTCAACCTAAATATTCAGCCTGTCAACAAATCCAGTCATTTCTACCTTCACAACACATCTAGGATTCACCCCTTCTCCTCAATCAATCGTATTAATTGAGCACTTACTGTGTGAAGAATACTCTACTAACCACTTGGGAGAGTACAGTATAACAGAGGTTTTTGGGATTTTTTGGCCTTTTTTATGGTATTTGTTAAGCACTTTATTTTGTGCCAGGCACAGTTCTAAGCACTTGGATAGATTAAAAGCTTATCAGTTTGGACATAGTCCACGTCCCACATGGGATTCACAGTCTTAATCCCCATTTTACAGATGAGGAACTGGGGCACAGGGAAGTTAAGTGACTAGCCCAGCAGACAAGTGTCAGAGCTGGGATTAGAACCCAGTTCTTTCTGACTCTCAGGCCCATGCTCTATCCTCCAGGCCACATAAACATATCCCCTGCCCACAAGGAACTTACGGTCTACAGGGGGAGACGGACATTACAATAAATTACTGATATGTGAGGCTGAGGGTAGTGTTCGTATCCGGGCCTTGACGGGAAACAGATCTAAGTGCTCAGATGATGCAGAAGGGAGCAGAAGTAGGGGAAATGATGGCTTAGTCGGGGAAGTCCTCTTGGAGGAGATGGGATTTTAATAAGGCTTTGAAGGTGGGAGAATGGTAGAGGTCTGTGGGGTAGGAAGAGGGAGGGAGTTCCCGGCTAGAGAGAGGATATGGGCGAGGGGTCAGTGGCAAGAAAGACAAGACCAAGGTACAGTAGGTCAGTAGGTTGGCATTAGAGGAAACAAGTGTACGGGCTGGTCTGTAGTAGGAGATCAGCTAGGTGAAGAAGGAGGGGGCAAGGTGATAGACTGCTTTAAAGGCAATAGTGAGGAGTTTTTGTTTGATGCAGAGGTGGGTTTTGATGCAGAGGTGGGTGGACAACCACTGGAGGTTCTTGAGGAGTGGGAAAACAAGGACTGAACGGTTTTGTAGAAAAATGATCCATACAGCGGAGCAAAGTAAGGACTGAAGTGGGGAGAGACAGGAGGCAAGCAGGTCAGTGAAGAGGTTGATGCAGTAGTGAAGGTTGAATAGGATCAAGGCTCGGTGTAGCGAAATAGCAGTTTCCCCTCCATCCAAAGTACCTTGAGCTCATCTGTCTTGCTGCTGACCCCTTGCCCCTGTCTTCCCTCTGGCCTGGAACTCTCTCCCCCTTCAAATTAGAGAGTCCACCACTCTCCCCGCCTTCAAAGCCCTACTTGTATCACATCTCTGAGAGGCTTCCCCTGACTAAGCCCCTATTTCCCCTATATGTTGTTTCTTCTTCTTATTATTATTATAATGGCATTTGTTAAGCACTTACTATGTGCAAAGCACTGTTCTAAGCGCTGGGGGGGATACAAGATGATCAGGTCGTCCCACGTGGAGCTTCCAGTCTTAATCCCCATTTTACAGATGAGGTAACTGAGGCTCAGAGAAGTTATGTGACTGGCCCAAGGTCACACAGCAGACATGTGGCAGAGTCAGGATTCGAACCCATGACCTCTGACTCCCAAGCCCGGGCTCTTTCCACTGAGCCACACTGCTTCTATGTGACCTGTGCACTTGGATCCATATCCTTTAAGCACTTGATATTCACCCCACACCAGGCCCCACAGCACTTGTGTACATACCCCTATACTCTCCCATTTCCCCATCTGTAATTTATTTCACTGTATGTCACCTTCTCTAGTCTTTAAACCCCGTGTAGGCAAGGAGTTTACAGACTTACATTGCACTTTCCCAAGCACTTAGTACAATGCTCTGCACACAGTGAGCGCTCAATAAATATGATGGACTGATTGGATTATATCTACCTACTCTATTATATTGTATTCTCCCAAATGCTCAGTGCAGTACTCTGCACGTGGAAAGTGCTCATTAAATGCCATTGATGTATGGATTGAGTGACTGATTGATTGGGGAGAAGGTGGATCTGAGATGAGAGCAGGTGGGCGGGACTGAGGCTGGGGATGAGACAGGGTCTAGGGTGAGACAGGGGTTAGGAAAGAGAGAGGGGTTAGGTCAGGGACTAGTGGCTGGAAAAAGGGACTGGGACAGGGCTGAAGGTTTGAACAGGGTTTTGGAGTTGGGATTTGGGATTAGGATAGGATTGAGAGGGGGGCTGGGGGCTGGGACACGGACTGGAGCAGGGGCTGGGGATGGGGGCAGGGGGCTGGGACAGGAGCTGGGGGGTAGTGCAGGGCCTGGGATGTGGGCTGGGATGGGGGAGGGGGCTTGAGGTAGGGGGCTGGGGACAGGGGCAGGGGGCTGGGACAGGACCTGGAATGTGGGCTGGGAGAGGGGCAGGGGGCTCGGGGAAGGGGCAGGGGGCTGGGGCAGGAGCTGGGATTAGGCAGGGAGAATCGCACATTCCCGCCAGGAGGGAGAGGAGGAGGCGCGGTGTCTGGAGGTTTGACTGTTTTATTAATTCACCTACGAGCCCGCAGGGCCCCAGGAGCCCGCATCTCCCTCCCTCCCTGCTCCCCCTCTGTCCCCTCCCCCCGCCCCCCACCCCGGCCCCCGTCCGGGGTCCGCAGCGGCTCGGCCTCTGGGAACCAGGACTTCGGCCACGGCCCTAGCCACGGCCATGGCCCCCTGCTCACGGTTTGATGTTGGCGATGCCCTGGGGAGAGGAGGAAAGACGGGAGGGTAGAGGCCTCCCTGGGGCGACGGACAAACCGGGGACGGGGCGTGGGGGGCAGGGGAGAGGGAGAGGAGAAGTTCCCCCCGGGCCTGGTATGCCCTCCCTCTGCCCATCCGCCAAGCTAGCTCTCTTCCTCCCTTCAAGGCCCTGCTGAGAGCTCACCTCCTCCAGGAGGCCTTCCCAGACTGAGCCCCTTCTTTCCTCTCCCCCTCGTCCCCCTCTCCATCCCCCCGTCTTACCTCCTTCCCTTCCCCACAGCACCTGTATATATGTATATATGGTTGTACATATTTATTACTCTATTTATTTATTTATTTATTTATTTATTTTACTTGTACATTTCTATCCTACTTATTTTATTTTGTTGGTATGTTTGGTTCTGTTCTCTGTCTCCCCCTTTTAGACTGTGAGCCCACTGTTGGGTAGGGACTGTCTCTATGTGATGCCAATTTGTACTTCCCAAGCGCTTAGTACAGTGCTCTGCACATAGTAAGCGCTCAATAAATACGATTGATTGATCGATTGATTGAGAAGGGGAGGCGGAGGGAGGGAGGAAAATAGAGGAGACTGGACGGGGGCGGGGAGCCGGGCCTTGGCCACCTCGGGGTCAGGGAGGAGGCTGCCCCTGCCGTCCTAGAAAAACTGGAGTCTTAGCCCCGGGTGGAGAGGCTAGCCGGGGAGAGAGGTGACCCTGGAAGGGGGAGGGAGGAGGGACCGGGGAGAGAAGTGACCGGGGTGGGAGGGCAGGGGGGGAGTCCGGGAGATGGGTGACCAGGAGGGAAAGAGGCCACCCAGGGGGAGGGGTGACCCGCGGGGCGAGGGATGACCCACGGAGAGAGGTGACCCGGGGGTCAGGGATAACAGGAGGGAAGGGTGACCCTCTCCCCAGGAGGTACCCGCCGGGGGTCGAGATCAGAGGCCAGGGAGCGGTCGGACTCACCCTCCACAAGGCCGACAAGTTAATCAGCGGGACATTGGCCGTCGCCTGGGGAGAAACGGGCCCTTGGATTTCTCTCCCAAATGACCTCCCGGCCCGGCCCCATCCTGGCCCACGCCCCGCTCCCGCCCCCCGCTCCCCCCTTCTCCGGTTCGCTCCCTTCTTCCCCTTCCCCGGCCCGCGCCCCGCGCCCCGCGCCCCGCGCCCCTCACCGGCCCACTTACCCCCGAAGAAACAGGAGTCACCCCGCCGCCGGTCTGCTGCCCGCCCTGCGGAGGGAAAGGAGCGTTAGGCGCGGCAGACGGAGGGCTTTTCCCCGTTTCCAGATGGGCAAACTAAGTTCCAGGACTGAGGGGTCCTAAACAGAAGTCGCGCGACCTCTTCCTCTCTCATCCCAATCCCTCCCCACTCTACACATGTTCGGATCAGGGAAGGGGGTGGGCGTGTAGACGGCAGGGGAAAGGGAGAGGAGGAGAGAGAAGAGGAGAGGGGAGGGGACAGAAGCGGGGGAATGGGGGACGGGGGTGGAGGGAGTTCCCTAGCTGATCCCTCTTTCAGGCCTCTCTCCTAATCCTGATTCCCAGGCGGGCCCGCCCCCGGGCCCCCGCCCCGTCCCCGGCTCCCTGCTCGTTTCAGGTCGCGCCCATCCTGGGCAGCCGCCCCCTCCCGCACTCCCGTGGCCCCCCGGCTAATCTCGGGAGGGGGCGGTCTGCCCCTCGCCGGCCGGCACCTACGTGCAGGAGTTTGTCAGCCTCTTTCCCGGCCTGGTTGACCCCATGGTGGACGTCCTTCCCGGTCTGGTCCCACGCCTGGTTGACCCCCTGGACGCCCTTGTCCAGCTCCTTGCCAGCCTGGTTGACCCCGTGGTGGATGTCCTTCCCGGTCTGGTCCCACGCCTGGTTGACCCCCTGGACGCCCTTGTCCAGCTCCTTGCCGGCCTGGTTGACCCCATGGTTCACCCCGTGAGCAACTTTGTCCAGCTCCTTCCCAGCCTGGTTCACCCCATGGTTGACCCCCTGGACGGCCTTGTCCAGCTCCTTGCCGGCCTGGTTGACCCCATGGCTCACCCCATGAGCGACTTTGTCCAGCTCCTTCCCAGCCTGGTTCACCCCATGGTTGACCCCCTGGACAGCCTTGTCCAGCTCCTTGCCGGCCTGGTTGACCCCATGGTTCACCCCATGAGCGACTTTGTCCAGCTCCTTCCCAGCCTGGTTCACCGCATGGTTGACCCCCTGGACGCCCTTGTCCAGCTCTTTCCCGGCCTGGTCGACCCCATGGTTGATCCCCTGGATGCCCTTATCCAGCTGCTTCCCGGCCTGGTCCCACGCAAGGTTGACCCCCTGGATGCCCTTGTCCAGCTCCTTCCCGGCCTGGTCGACCCCATGACTGACCCCTTGAGCGACTTTGTCAGCCTCCTTCCCGGCCTGGCCGGCAGCGTTGTTGGCCCCGTGGGCCAGCTTGTCCAGGCCGCTGTTGACCCCCTGGATTCCCTTGTCCAGCTCTTTGCCAGCCTGACTGCCCATATTGCTTAGCCCGTTGAACACCTTCTCCACTTCCTTGCCAGCCTGCGTGAAGCCGTGGTTGATGCTGTCCAGAGCTCGGCCCACTTCACGCTCAGCATTGGTCAGGCCGCGGTTGATGCCGTCGATGACTTTCTCCACGGGGTCGGCCTCAGTGGCGAGGCCGGGATCTACCCCCAGGGCAGCCAGGAGCAGGAGGGAGCCGGCGAGGACGGCGGCGGGGTGCATGCTGGCGGATGGACGGGCGGGCGGGATGGCAGAGAGATGTTGCGTCGGGTGGGTGCCTTTTTAACCCGCCCGCCCAGTCGGTCCCGTGACTCAGCCGGGCTGGGCTGAGCCCGGATCCCGGGGAGGCAACGACCAGCTCCTGGTGGGGAGGCGGGCCCAGTCCCAGCAGGGAGTTTCCCGGCAGATTTCGAGTTGAGCAACGGGGAGGGGGCAGGCTGAGTCAACCGGGAGGCTGGCAAGGTGGGCCGTGGCCCAGAAGTAAGGCCCAGCTCCAGCGGTCCCCCGGCCCCCTGGTCCCCTGGCCTCGCGGCCCAATGGCCCAGGGGCCCCGCGGCCCAGCTGGGGGAACGGCAGGGATGAATGACGGAGACCCTGATCCAGTCTGCCTGATGGGCAGACAGGTGTGCTGTCGGACAGACAGGTGGATGGGGCGGTGCTGACAGTGAAGAAGGCTAGCGCGCCCTCCCCAGACCCAGGATCTGCCCCTTCCCCGCCTACCCACTACCACCAGTACACTTCATGCTACTCCCCTTCAGGGACAGACATCAGGGTGCAAACACAGACCCACTTGGTGTACACACACAACATAAACACACGCACAGCACACCTGTGTACACACAGGCACACCTGCACCCCACATTCCCAGACACACCCACATACCGACCCACAAAGAGGTACAGGCACTTCAGTGAACATATGCCCACACGCAGTGGAATCTTTGCACTCACACTGATGCCTGTGCCCACATCCCTCCATATGAACCTACCCGCACAGGAATCCCTGCGCTCTCACAGACACGCCCGTACACACGTGCTAGGATCAGGATCCAGTTCCTTTCCCAGAACCCCAGCGTCCTAGCTCCCAGGCCCCAGGCAGGGGCTGGGAGCCGATCACAATCGGATCCGGAGACCCGGGGACGCAGCGGCTCCAGAAAAGCCGGTTGGACAGGCGGGCGGCAGCGCTGACACAGAGCCGGGGGACGGGGGTGGAGGGCGGAGCGGCTAGGCCGGGCCGGGCCCGGCAGGACCAGAGAGGGGCAAGGTTGCAGAAGCTGTAGCAGCCCGTAATGGGGACCTGAGGCATCTGGGCCACCAGCTCGAGGCTTGGGCTAGGGCTTTGGGGCCCAGAGAAACTGGGCATGGGTGGAGGTGAGGTGAGCGGGCTCTTGGCTTGGTGGGTAATAATGATAACAATAATTGCGTTATTTTTTAAGTGCTTACTGTGTGCCAAGCACTGGGTTAGATTCAAGGTAATCAAGACTGCGAAATCAAAGTATTCAAAGTAATCAGACATAGTCCCTGACCCCCATCCCTTCCTTCCTCTCCCCCTCGTCCCCCTCTCCATCCCCCCATCTTACCTCCTTCCCTTCCCCACAACACCTGTATATATGTATATATGTTTGTACATATTTATTACTCTATTTATTTATTTTACTTGTACATATCTATTCTATTTATTTTACTTTGTTAGTATGTTTGGTTTTGTTCTCTGTCTCCCCCTTTTAGACTGTGAGCCCACTGTTGGGTAGGGACTGTCTCTATATGTTGCCAATTTGTACTTCCCAAGCGCTTAGTACAGTGCTCTGCACATAGTAAGCGCTCAATAAATATGATTGATGAAGATGATGATGATGGGACTAGCAGCCTAAATAGGAGGGAAAACAGGTTTGGAATCTCCATTTTTCAGATGAGGAAACTGAGGCACAGCTAAGATCACACAGGAGGCAAGTGGCAGAGCCAGGGTTAGAACGCAGGTCTCTTACTCCCAGGCCTGCCCTCTTTCCACTAGGCCGCAACACAGGTCAGTAGGAGGTGATCCAGAGGAGGGGCTGGCTCTGTCCGGGCCAGGCCGGGGCTCAATTGAGGGGCGGGGTGGGGCTGGGCTGGCCTTGGGTGCTGGAGGCGGAGCCGTACGTGCGGGGGGAGCGGATGTGTTTACCCTGCCGATGGGCCACATTTGAGCAACCCGGGAGTCACGACTCTCTCCCACTCCCCTTCCGGGACCCCACCCCCACCCCCGGCCCCGGGAGGCCCGGCCCTGCACCCTCAGCCCCTGGGCTGTTTCTGTGTCAGTGTGTGTCTGCATGTGTGTGTGCGTGTGTGTCCCACATTAGGTCTGTGTGTTTTTTTTCATCTGGGTGTGCCTATGACAATAGTACGTATGAGCGTATATTTGTGCGTGCGCCACGCGCACGTGTAAGTCCTGAGGCCCATCGTCGGCCTCAATCATTTCTTCTGCTGAGACCTGCTGAGGGAGGGGAAGTTAGAAGGTCATGGGTTCTAATGTCGACTGCGCCACTTGTCTGCTGTGTGACCTAGGGTGAGTCACTTAACTTCTCTGTGCCTAGAAAAGCATTGTGGCTCTGTGGAAAGAGCACGGGCTTTGGAGTCAGAGGTCATGAGTTCAAATCCCGGCTTTGCCAATTGTTAGCTGTTTGACTTTGGGCAAGTCACTTAACTTTTCTATTCCTCAGTTACCTCATCTGGAAAATGGGGGTGAAGACTGTGAGCCCGCCGTGGGACAACCTGATCACCTTATAACCTCCCCAGCGCTTAGAACAGTGCTTTGCACATAGTAAGTGCTTAATAAATGCCATCATTATTATTACCTTATCTGTAAAATGGGGATTGAGACTGTGAGCCCCACATGGGACAGAGATTGGGTCCAACTCAATTTGCTTGTATCCACTCCAGCGCTTAGTATGATGCCTGGCACATAGTAAGTGCTTAACAAATACCATTATTATTATTAATCAGGCCCCATATCTTTACACTTTGTGGCTTCCTAAATACAGTGCTGTGCACATAGTAAGCGCTCAATAAAGGCAAGTGATTGATTGATTGATCTATCATTTATTTTAAGGCCTGTGTCCTCCGCTAGATTGAAGGTTTTTTGGAGATTGGGTCTACCTACTCTATCGTACTCTCCTAATGCTTAGTACAGTGCTCTGCACACAGTCAACTCATTCATTCAATCGTATTTATTGAGCGCTTACTGTGTGCAGAGCACTGTACTCAGCGCGGTCAATGCTCAATAAATGGCGTGCGTCCTCGATGGATTGATTTTTCCGGTTTCCCTGGCAACCGAGGGGGCGGACGCTGGGGCAGTGGTCCTCCCGCAGGCGCCCCGGCCCCGCCGCCTCTGTGACGACATTCTCGACGACGCCACGGGGGTGCGGGCCCTGCCGCCGGCCGGCTCCGGGGCCTCAGTTCCAGCAACGCGGGGCGGGGGGTGGGCACGGCCCTAGCCTGGCACCATGTCGACCAAGCGCGATATCGTCCTGACCAACGTGACGGTCGTCCAGCTCCGGCGACAGCCGCGCCCGGGTGAGGGCACGCCCGGGGCGGGCGGGAGGGCGAGCCGTCGGACGGGCGGGCGGGCGGGCGGGCGAGCCGTCGGACGGATAACGGGCCCGGGCTTGGACTGGCGCCGCTGCGCTTTCACCGCCAGGTGTCGCCCCGGAGCTGGGAGGAGGGAGGGGGGAGGAGGAGGCCGAAGAGGAGGAGGAGGGGAAGAGGAGGA
The DNA here is from genome assembly GCF_015852505.1 of Tachyglossus aculeatus. Lineage (NCBI taxonomy): Eukaryota > Metazoa > Chordata > Mammalia > Monotremata > Tachyglossidae > Tachyglossus > Tachyglossus aculeatus. The sequence goes on from NC_052091.1 coordinate 302,283, forward strand.
GGAGGAGGGGGAGAGGAGGAAGAGGAGAGGAGGAGGAGGAGGAGAAGAGGAGGAGGAGGAGGAGGAGAAGAGGAGGAGGAGAGGAGGAGAGGAGGAGGAGAAGAGGAGGGGGAGGAGGAGGGGGAGGAGGAGGAGGACATCCAGGGGTCTGTGCCCATGGCGCCAGCGCGCCTGCGCGGGGACCAGGCCTCAACGGTTGGGGTTGCGGTTTCCATGGTGACGCAGGGGGCATTAAAGGCGCCCCCAGCGGAAACGGCCTCCCTCCGAGAGGAGCCGCGGGAACAGGTGATGGGGGCCGCAGGCCGGACGGACCCGGGCGATCGGACGGACGGACGGACGGAGGGAGGGAGGGAGCCCGGCAGGCGTTTGTGCCCGAGTTGGGATGGGCCGGAGCCGTTTACACAGTCTCAGGGACACACGTTCATCACCCCGCCAGATATCCACGCGCAGCACAGCTACGCCCACAGACATCACCAGACCCACACGCACACACATCCCTAGCCACAGACACCCTCACAGCCACACAGGCCTATAGAGCTAGCCGTAATCTGTTCATCTCCACGCAGCATCACACACACACACACACACACACATCAATCAATCGTATTTATTGAGCACTTACTGTGTGCCGAGCACTGGACTAAGCGCTTGGGAAACACAAGTTGGCAACATATAGAGAGAGTCCCTACCCAACAGTGGGCTCACAGTCAGCAGCACACAATAACCAAACGGTCACACACAGACCTACAGTGGCACACAAGTCAGTCACAAAGTCGTAGAGGCACCTCTAGTCACACAGGCGCTGACCCCAGGGCCAGGAGAAGGTAAGTCATATGCCTAATGCCATGTCTCCCACTTCAGGGATCTACCTCCGGGCCATTCCTTCTGCAGAGCCCCAAATTCATTCATTCATTCAATTGTATTTATTCAATCAATCGTATTTATTGAGCGCTTACTGTGTGCAGAGTACTGTACTAAGCGCTTGGGAAGTACAAGTTGGCAACATATAGACACAGTCCCTACCCAACAGTGGGCTCACAATCAATCAATCGTATTTATTGAGCACTTACTGTGTGCAGAGCACTGTACTAAGCGCTTGGGAAGTACAAGTTGGCAACATATAGAGATGGTCCCTAACCAACAGTGGGCTCACAGTCTAGAAGGGGGAGACAGAGAACAAAACAAAACATATTAACAAAATAAAATAAATAGAAAGATATGTACAAGTAAAATAGAGTAATAAATACGTACAAACATATATACATATATACAGGTGCTGTGGGGTAGGGAAGGGGGTAAGGTGGAGGGGATGGAGGGGGGAAGAGGGGGAGAGGAAGGAGGGGGCTCAGTCTGGGAAGGCCTCCTGGAGGAGGTGAGCTCTCAGTAGGGCCTTGAAGGGAGGAAGAGAGCTAGCTTGGCGGATGTGGGGAGGGAGGGCATTCCAGGCCAGGGGGATGATGTAGGCCAGTGGTCGACGGCGGGACAGGCGAGAATAAGGCACGGCGAGGAGAGAACGAGATGCCACCAGACTTCACAGGACGGGTGCAGATCCCTCAGATTGACCCCAGAGATGGGCACTCACCCAAAGGCCCTGGGTCCATCCCCTCCTCTGCCTGAGGATGGTTTATCCACTGGCCGAGCTGAAGAAAGGGGGACAGGGCCCAAGGGCACTGACATGTGTGTATGTATATGTAGAACAGTGCTTTGCGCATAGTAAGCGCTTAATAAATGCCATTATTATTATGAGTACATACACATCCGGAAATTGGTGCATAGCTGTGTGTCTGTGGTGCCTATCTCTGTGTGCATTTCAGCCTGTTTGCCTCTAACTTCTCCATCCTTCAGTTGCTAGGGCGCCGCCTCCCCCGCCTCCTCCCCCAGAGCCAGAGCCGGAGCCAGAACCAGAGCCGGAGCCAGAACCGGAGCCAGAGCCGGAGCCAGAACCGGAACCAGAGAAACCACCAACACCCCCGCCCCCGCCACCCCCTCGCGCACCATCTATTCAAAAGATGCCAGATCTGACTGTGGGGATCAACGGGTGAGTCCCCTCCGCCCCCCGGCCCCGGGCCGGACAGCGCTCCGAAGGCCCACTGACCCCTGCCCGGGAGGGGGGCTGGGCCGGGCCCAGGAGCGGAGGGCCTGACTCTGCCGTCTGGGACAGGTTTGGCCGCATCGGCCGGCTGGTGCTGCGCATCTGCCTGGAGAGGGGCGTGAAGGTCGCGGCCATTAACGACCCTTTTATCGACCTCAACTACATGGTGAGGGGCTGAGGGATCCAGAGTGAGGGGACTGACCTGGGGGACTGGGTGAGGGGTGGCAGGGAGGGGGCCTCCCTGGACCCACCCGCTCCTCTGCAGGTTTACATGTTTAAGTATGACTCTACACATGGCCGCTACAAGGGACAAGTCAAGGCCAAGGATGGGAAGCTGGTGGTGAACACCCAGAAGATCACAGTCTTCCAGCGGTGGGGCCAGGGGCCGGGACAGGGGCCCGGGGTCGGGGCAGGAGTGCGGGGGTGGGGGTGGGATAGGGGCCTGGGGCCCCAGGTCAGGGTTTTTACCCCTCACAGAGCCAAGCCCAACGAGATCCCCTGGCGCCAGGAGGAGGTGCTCTACGTGGTGGAGGCCACGGGTGCCTTTGTGACTAAGGACAAAGCCTTGGTGAGGCAGGGTGGGGAGGGCTGCGACGGGAGGCGGGTAGGATGTCCGGGAGTGATGGGGATAGGGGGCTGTTGGCAGGCCCTTTGCTAAGCTGTGCTCTCCCCCCGCTCCCGCTCAGGGTCACATCCAGGGAGGGGCGAGGCGAGTGGTGATCACTGCCCCTTCCCCTGATGCCCCCATGTTTGTCATGGGCGTCAATGAGAAAGAGTTCAACTCAACCATGACCATCGTCAGGTACGGTGCCCAGGGGAGGGGAACCAGAATGGGATGGCAGGAGGGGGCAGCTACAGGGATTCCCCCTTGCCCTGCCCGTGGCCACAGCATCTATGCCCTCTCTCCACACCGCGCCTCCAATTCCAGCACTGCCTCCTGCACCACCAACTGCCTGGCACCTCTGGCCAAGGTCCTGCACGAGAAGTTCGGAATCGCTGAGGGCCTCATGGTGAGGGGCAGACCAGGGTTGAGGGGCGGGGGGCGCAGGGGCCCAGCGGTGGCCTGTGCCAAAGACTTCCCCGGCTGCTGCCAGTCAGTGCCGGGGAGGGGTCGGCAAGGACCAGAGTGCTGGCGGGGACTGACCTGGTGGGGAGGTGGGGTGGGGGCAGGACAAGACTTGGTCCCCGCCCTTGGGGGCTACCATGATATGGGGCAGATGGGAGACGGGAAACAGCCCACCCACGGGGCTCTGGCCAGCTCGCCTTTCACCACCCCCTACCTCCCCCCCGAATGCCAGACCACAGTCCACGCCTACACAGCTACACAGAAGACAGTGGACGCGCCATCGACCAAGTCCTGGCGGGAGGGTCGAGGGGCTCACCAGAACATTATCCCCACGGCCACAGGCGCAGCCAAGGCCGTGGGCAAGGTTCTCCCAGAGCTGGATGGGTAAGGGGGATGCCCACAAGTGGTGCCTGGGGAGTGGGGATGGAAGGCAGCAAGAATGGGGAAGCAGGGACAGAGGGCTGGAGGTGGGCAAGGAGCCAGGGAGCCCAGGCTCAGGCCCAGGTCCTGCCCACTCACCCGCCTGGCCCGGCTGGCCTGGGCTGCAGGAAGCTGACGGGGATGGCGTTCCGGATCCCCATCTCCGACGTGTCGGTGGTTGACCTGACGTGCCGGCTGCTGTCACCAGCACCATACCCTGAGATCAAGGAGGCTGTGCGGAAGGCTGCACAGGGGCCCCTGGCTGGCATCCTGAGCTACACGGAGGACGAGGTTGGGAGGCGTCTGGGGTGATGAGGTGGGGAGCGCCAGGTGGGGAGTGGGGGCCAGCCCCAGGGACAGGGTCTCCCTCTCCCAGGTGGTCTCCACCGACTTCATCGGAGACAAACACTCGTGTATCTTCGATGCCGCTGCGGGGATCTCACTCAACAACCAGTTCGTCAAGCTCATTGCCTGGTGAGCGGGGGTCGGGGGGGGGGTCGGGGACAGGGCCTTGGCCCGGGAGCAGTCATCCGGGGGGTTGCGCCCTCTGACCCCGACCCCTCCTGCACCAGGTACGACAACGAATTTGGCTACAGCCAGAGGGTGGTGGATCTGCTGAGCCACATGTACAACTGTGAGAAATGAAGGCTGGGCCGCCCCTCCGGATTCTGGCCGCAGCCCGCCCTTACCCAGGCCCCCGGACCTGCCCCCAGGCCCCAGGACCTGCCCCCAGACACAGCCCCCGGCACCCAGGGGGAGGGCACAGGTCCTGGCTTGTCTGTCAGACCAGTGCAATAAATAGCCCCGCTGCCGGCCGTGCACATGCATTTTGGTGTGTCTGTGTGTACGCGCGTGCACGTTGCTGGGGTCGGAGGGGAGATACCTGCAGGGTGGGAGACAGCAGGATGGAGACTTGGAAAAATCCAAACTGGCTTTATTCCTGAGGGCCACGGGGGGCAGGGGAGGGAGGCCCACGGAGGGCTCAGTTGCCGTGGACGAGAGTGACGAAGAGGCTCAGGGAGCTGAGGGCCAAGACACCAGTCAGCACGGTCCGGACCAGCAGCGCCGTCCAGCTCCCCAAGACAAAGAGGTGGACGGAGGACCTGGTCGGTGGGGGGGAATGCATGCCTGTGAGGAGGGGAGAAGGGGAATAGAGGAAGGCAGACTCCCCCAGCAGGTGAGTCCCCAGCTCCCCCCCAGCCCCAGCCCTCCTCCTCCCCACCCCGGCCTCACTCACTCTAGGACGAAGCCCTTGTACACGCTCAGCCCGAGCAGCAGGGTGAGCGGCAGGCGGAAGTGGCGAGGCAGGTCGTAACGGCTGAACATCCAGACCAGGGCAGAGACCGCGATGTAGTGCACCTGGGGGCGAGGCGGCCGGGGGCCGGGCCCAGGTTGGAGGAACTGTCGGAGGGGTGGGCGCCTCAGGGGGGTTGGAGCGGTGAAGGGTTAGGGGCCAGCGGGGAGCGGGGGCGGGTTTTCGGGGGGCGAGGGGTTGCAGTTACCAGGCTGATGTTGGATTCGATGCCCATCTGGATGTATTTCCAGTCAAACTCAATGCCCCGGGCCCCAACCCACAGCGGGATACAGCTGAAGAGGCAGAGATGCCAAACAGAGAGTCAGTGGCGGCACCGGCCCCCAGCTCCACAGTCACCCCAATCCCGGCCCGGCCCGGCCCGACTCCCTCCCTCCCCAACCAAGCGCCTCGGCCCGGCCCGACTCCCTCCCTCCCCAACCAAGCGCCTCGGCCCAGCGCCCCCAAACAACCCAACCCCGGCCCCTCTCACCGGGCGGTGACCAGCTCCGCGGTGGCCCAGCCCATAGCGGCCACCATGACCTTCAACTCCCCCTTTCCCGCGTTTCTTCCCATCACCAGGTGCAGCCCCACCAGATCAGCCACGTCCACGGTGGCCTTCATGAACTCCTGGGGGGGGGGGGGGGGGGGGGGGAGGGAGGCGGGGGCTGAAGTCGGCCTGCCTGAGCAGCCCCCCCAGGCCCTCCGTCCTTGGCCCCGCCTCCTCACCCCCAAGAAGTCGTAGGCACCGGCTCCGCCCTCCCAGGTGGGGAAAAAAGTCGCAAGAAACAGCATCTGAAGAGAAGGGGAGACGTGGATGAGAGACAGGGGAAGAGAAGGGGAGACGTGGATGAGAGACAGGGAAAGGATGATGATGGCATTTGTTAATCTCACAGTGCCTTGTTCTCGCCTGTCCCGCCATCGACCCCCGGCCCACGTCCTCCCCCGGGCCTGGAATGCCCTCCCTCTACCCATCCGCCAAGCTCGCTCTCTTCCTCCCTTCAAGGCCCTACTGAGAGCTCATCTCCTCCAGGAGGCCTTCCCAGACTTGAGCCCCTTCCTTCCTCTCCCCCTCGTCCCCCTCTCCATCCCCCCCATCTTACCTCCTTCCCTTCCCCACAGCACCTGTACATATGTATATATGTCTGTACATATTTATTACTCTATTTATTTATTTTACTTGTACCTGTCTATTCTACTTATTTTACTTTGTTAGTATGTTTGGTTTTGTTCTCTGTCTCCCCCTTCTAGACTGTGAGCCCACTACTGGGTAGGGACTGTCTCTCTATGTTGCCAGCTTGTACTTCCCAAGCGCTTAGTCCAGTGCTCTGCACACATTAAGCGCTCAATAAATACGATTGCTTGATTGATTAAGCGCTTACTATGTGCAAAGCACTGTTCTAAGCGCTGGGGGGGGTCCCTCGTGGGGCTCACAGTCTTAAATTTCATCATCATCATCATCATCATTCACATTTATTGAGTGCTTACTATGTGCTGAGCACTGTACTAAGCGCTTGGGAAGTACAAATTGGCAACATATAGAGACAGTCCCTATCAATCAATCAATCATATTTATTGAGTGCTTTCTATGTGCAGAGCACTGTACTAAGCGCTTGGGAAGTACAAATTGGCAACATAGAGAGACAGTCCGTACCCAACATTGGGCTCACAGTCTAAAAGGGGGAGACAGAGAAAAAAAAACAAAAAACCAAACATACTAACAAAATAAAATAAATAGAATAGATATGCACAAGTAAAATAAATAAATAAATAAATAGAGTAATAAATATGTACAAACATATATACATATATACAGGGTCCCTACCCAACAGTGGGCTCACAGTCTAAAAGGGGGAGACAGAGAACAAAACAGAGAACAAATTTCATTTGACAGATGAGGTAACTGAGCAGAGAAGTTAAGTGACTTGCCGCAAGTCACACAGCTAAGTCTAGGAGTCAGGATTAGAAGCCACGACCTCTGGCTCCCAAGCCCGGGTTCTTTCCACGGAGCCGTGGAAAGGAGCCGGGGCCGGGGGGAGGAGGATAATAATAATAATAATAATGATGATGGCATTTGTTAAGCGCTTACTATGTGCAGAGCACTGTTCTAAGCGCTGGGGCGTATACAAGGTGATCAGGTTGTCCCACGGGGGGCTCACAGTCTTAACCCCCATTTTCCAGGTGAGGTAACTGAGGCTCAGAGAAGTTAAGTGACTTGCCCAAGGTCACGCAGCGGATGTGGTGGAGGCGGGATTCGAACCCCTGACCTCTGACTCCAAAGCCCGTGCTCTTTCCACCGAGCCACGCGCCCCACGGCCAGCCCCCCGGCGGGGGCCTCACCTTGCACAGCTGCACGAACAGGTAGCTGGCGCCGGCCTGCACGCATCTCCAGAAGGCGTTGTATTCCGACCTGGCGGGGGGGAGGCGGGGCAGGGGGCAGCTTGGGGCCGCGCCCTCCGACGCCCCCCGACCTCCGCCCGCCCGACCGGGGGTCCCTCCCCTCCCTTCCCCTCCCTCCCCTCGCCCCGCACTCACAGGCCGCTGCCCTTGTAGGCGATGAGGAAGGGGAAATAGGCCAGCGCGAAGCAGTTCCCGAAGTGGAAGAGAGTCATGGCCGGGCCGGGCCCCGGCTCCTCGGCCCCACGGGCGGAGCCTCCGAGGGCCACGGGATGGGGATGGGGATGGGAGGTGGTACCCGGTGCCCGGGCCCCCCGCAGCCCCTCCCGGCGCCTCGCCTCCCGCGGCCCACTACGGCCCGATCACACCCGGCAAAGGCCCTGCAGGGCGCAGGCGCCGTGACCTTCGACCTCCCTCGGCCCTGCCTCCTCCTCCTCCTCCTCCTCCCCCTTCCTGCATTCTGGGAACGGTAGTCAATCAATCAATCAATCAATCGTATTTATTGAGCGCTTACTCAATCAATCAATCGTATTTATTGAGCGCTTACTCAATCAATCAATCAATCAATCGTTTTTATTGAGCGCTTACTGTGTGCAGAGCGCTGGACTAAGCGCTTGGGAAGTCCAAGTCGGCAACATAGAGAGACAGTCCCTACCCAACGGTGGGCTCACAGTCTAGAAGGGGGAGACGGAGAACCAAACCAAGCATACTAACAAAATAAAATAAATAGAATAGATAGGTACAACTAAAATAAATAGAGTAGTAAATATGTACAAACATATATACATATATACAAGTGCTGTGGGGAAGGGAAGGAGGTAAGATGGGGGGATGAATGAAGTCTTCATTCAATCAATCATATTTATTGAGCGCTTACTGTGTGCAGAGCGCTGGACTAAGCGCTTGGGAAGTCCAAGTCGGCAACATAGAGAGACGGTCCCTACCCAACAGTGGGCTCGCAGTCTAGAAGGGGGAGACGGAGAACCAAACCAAACATACTAACAAAATAAAATAAATAGAATAGATATGTACAAGTAAAATAAATAAATAGAGTAATAAATATGTACAAACATATATACAGGTGCTGTGGGGAAGGGAAGGTGGTAAGATGGGGGGGATGAATGAAGTCTTCCTTCATTCAATCAATCGTATTTATTGAGCGCTTACTGTGTGCACAGCACTGGACTACGCGCTTGGGAAGTCCAAGTTGGCAACATAGAGAGACAGTCCCTACCCAACAGTGGGCTCACAGTCTAGAAGGGGGAGACGGAGAACCAAACCAAACATACTAACAAAATAAAATAAATAGAATAGATATGTACAAGTAAAATAAATAAATAGAGTAACAAATATGTACAAACATATATACAGGTGCTGTGGGGAAGGGAAGGAGGTAAGATGGGGGGGATGAATGAAGTCTTCCTTCATTCAATCAATCGTATTTATTGAGCGCTTACTGTGTGCAGAGCACTGGACTAAGTGCTTGGGAAGTACAAGTTGGCAACATAGAGAGACAGTCCCTACCCAACAGTGGGCTCACAGTCTAGAAGGGGGAGACAGAGAACAAAACCAAACATACTAACAAAATAAAATAAATAGAATAGATATGAGAAGCAGCGTGGCTCAGTGGAAAGAGCATGGGCTTTCGAGTCAGAGGTCATGGGTTCGAATCCTGACTCCACCACATGTCTGCTGTGTGATCTTGGGCAAGTCACTTAACTTCTCTGGGCCTCAGTTACCTCATCTGTAAAATGGGGATTAAGACTGTGAACCCCACGTGGGACAACCTGATCACCCTGTATCCTCCCCAGCGCTTAGAACAGTGCTTTGCACATAGTAAGCACTTAATAAATGCCAGTTATTATTATTATTATATGTACAAGTAAAATAAATAAATAAATAAATAGAGTAATAAATATGTACAAACATATATAGAGAGAAGCAGCGTGGCTCAATGGAAAGAGCATGGTCTTTGGAGTCAGAGGTCATGGGTTCAAACCCCGGCTCCACCAATTGTCAGCTGTGTGACTTTGGGCAAGTCACTTCACTTCTCTGGGCCCCAGTTCCCTCATCTGTAAAATGGGGATGAAGACTGTGAGCCCCCAGCGGGACAACCTGATCACCTTGTAAACTCCCCTGCGCTTAGAACAGTGCTTTGCACATAGTAAGCGCTTAACAAATGCCATTATTATTATACAGGTGCTGTGGGGAAGGGAAGGAGGTAAGATGGGGGGGATGAATGAAGTCTTCATTCAATCAATCGTATTTATTGAGCGCTTACTGTGTGCAGAGCACTGTACTAAGCGCTTGGGAAGTCCAAGTTGGCAACATATAGGGACGGTCCCTACCCAACAGTGGGCTCACAGTCTAGAAGACTTGCCCCTTCCTTGCCCCTTCCCACACCGACCCAGCATGCCCGCACGCCCGTGGAGCGAGGGCCGAAAAATGAGAGGAAAAAAAGCCCTCTCCCCTTAGTCTGTCACTGGTATTTCTTAGGTGCTTACTGAGTACAGAACACTCTACTCAGCTCTCGGAAGAGTAGTGGATCACATAGTGGGTAAAAACGCCTCCTGACCACAAGGAGTCTAGAGGAAGAGACAGGCATTAAAATAAAGTATGGACATTCATTCATTTCATTCATTCAATCGTATTTATTGAGCGCTTACTATGTGCAGAGCACTGTACTGAGCACTTGGGAAGTACATATCGGCAACATATAGAGATGGTCCCTACCCAACAACGGGCTCACAGTCTAGAAGCCCTACTGAGAGCTCACCTCCAGGAGGCCTTCCCAGACTGAGCTCCCTCCTTCAATCAATCAATCGTACTTACTGAGTGCTTACTGTGTGCAGAGCACTGTACTAGGCACTTGGGAAGTACAAGTTGGCAACATATAGAGACAGTCCCTACCCAACAGTGGGCTCACAGTCTAGAAAGTCCTTCCTTTCCCCCTCCTCCCCCTCCCCATCCCCCCCGCCTTACCTCCTTCCCCTCCCCACAGCACCTGTATATATGTATATACGTTTACACATATTTATTACTCTATTTTATTTGTACATATTATATTTATTTTATTTTGTTAATATGTTTTGTTTTGTTCTCTGTCTCCCCCTTCTAGACTGTGAGCCCACTGTTGCGTAGGGACCGTCTCTATATGTTCCCAACTTGGACTTCCCAAGCGCTTAGTACAGTGCTCTGCACACAGTAAGCGCTCAATAAATACGATTGAATGAATGAATAGAAGGGGGAGACGTACAACAAAACAATACAAGTAAACAAGTGAACAGGTGTCGATACCATCAGAATAAACAGAATTATAACTATATACACGTCATTAATCAAGGCCAGGCTCCTGTGGCCTGAATCAGGTGATTACATCAGCAGAATATTTGTGGGAATGGCCATTTAGATGATGAATTACCTTTAATTGAGAACATCTCTGTCTCCCCAGCTAGCCCGCAAGATCCTTGAGGGCAGAGATTGGGTCTACTTATTCTACTGTTCTCTCAGTACAGTGCTCTACACAGTAAACGCTCAAGACACACTGGCTGTTGGGCTGACGTATTGAATGATGATCTGACTTGAAGCCAGACAACCACCCAACTCTGAGATACGGCAGTGCCTGCACTCACTGTTGTCAAATGGAAAAAAAGGAATGCTGTCATAACATGTCGATGTATGTGCGTGCATGTCTACTCTCACCACTGTGGTATTTGTTAAGCGCTTACTATGTGCCAGGCACTGTACTAAGCCCTGGGGTGGATACAAGCCTGAAAAGCAACATAGCCTTTTGGAAAAAGCAAGGGCTTGGAAGTGGGTTTTAATTCCTGCTCTGACACTCGTCTGCTGTGTGACCTTGGATAAGTCACTTAACATCTCCGTGCCTCAGTTTCTGCAACTGTAAAATGGGGATTCAATACCTATTCTCATTCCTACTGAGACTGTGAGCCCCATTTGGAACATGGACTGTATCCAACCTCTTTAACTTGTGTCTACCCTGGGGCGTGGAATGGTGCTTGACACATAGTAAGCACTTAACAAATACCATAAAAAAGGGGAAAAAAAAAGAGCTGTGGGCCTGAGAGTGGGGTGATGATCAAGTGCTTAAAGGATACAGATCCGAGTGCATAGGGGACACAGAGGGAATTGGGGTAGAGGACGTGGGGGCTTAGTCACAGCAGGCCTCTCTAGTAAGGCTTTTGAAGGTGGGGGAAGTCGTGGTCTGTTGTATACGAAGGGGAAGGAAGTCTTAAGACTGAGCCTCATGTGGTACAGAACCTGTGTCCAACCAGATTATCTCATATCTACCCCAGTGTTTAGTACAGTGCCTGGCACACAATAACTGCTTAACAAAAAGCAAAGGGTAGGGAGGGCTAGGGAGAGGAAGTTCCAGGCCAGAGGAATGATGTGAGCTAGCTGAGATGATGACACAATGTGTATGTTGGTATTAGAGGAGTGAAGTGTATTGGCTGGGTCGCAGTTGGGAATCAGCAAAGTAAGGTAGGAGGAGGCGAACTTCTTGAGTGCCTTAAAGCTAATGGTGAGGAGTTCCTGTTTGATGCCTACGCGAATGGGCAACAACTGGAGGTTCTTGAAGAGTGGGGAGACGTGGACCTAACAGTTTTGTAGAAAAATGATCTGGGCAGCAGAGTGCAGTATGGACTGGAGTGGGGAGAGATAGGAGGCAGGAAGGTCAGCGAGGAAGCTGATGCGGTAGTTAAGGTGGGATAGGATAAGTGCTTGGATCAGTGCAGTAGCAGTTTGGATGGAGAGGAAAGGGTGGATTTTAACTACATTGTGAAAGTAGGAATTTGGTGACAGATTGAAAATGTGGATTGGATAGATGAAATGAGTCAGAAGGTAACAATAACGGAGTCTCTCGCCGAGAATGACAGACAAGCTTCAGGGCTGAGACTCTGGGGGGCTGAGACTTTGGGGCTGAGTCTTCAGAGGAGCTGAGACTTCACGGAGGCCAAGATTTCAGGGCCAACCCCTGCATGGAGGAATTAATTCTTGTCTTAGTGGCTCGCACAGCAGCCGTGCGCACATGTCTGGAGGAGATGGAGGGCTTGGGAGATGGAGACAGCAGTGGTACGCCACATGTGAAGGGCAGGGAGTTCCAGGCAGGAGGGTGAATGTGAGCAAGAGGTGGACAATGGGAGAGATGAGAACACGGCCCAGGGATTAGTGAGGTATGCGAGCTGAGGGGAGGGATGATGCAGGGACACAGGCATGGCTCCCTGCCTCCTCCCCTTCCCAAGGACACCCCCAAGACCTCCTCCAAAGCCCCCTTCTTCACGGACCCCCCCACCATCCTAGGCCCCCCTCCTCCCAACTCCCTCCCCAGACTCTGCTGTGTGGCTGCACTCACTCCCGGGGCATCTGCAGACTCCCAGTTTTCAGAACTCATCGTAGGTGAAGATGAGAATCCCGAGAGGGAGGGGGACGAGCCACCACTGGTAACCGCAGAGGACGGACACCCGGCCAGAGGCCAGACACCAGAGCAGAGGCCAGACACCGGGCCGTAGACCACCTGAAGCCAGAGCATGGGACAGACACTAGCCCAGAGGCCAGACACCAGGGCAGAGGGACAGACAGGAGGGAGGGAGGGATGGGTGGTGAGAAGTCACATGGAAGAATGCTGGAACTCGCCTCTCTTCACACCCCCGCCCCCAGCCTCTCCATGTGTCTCCTACCGGATGGGCATGAAATTGAAGGTGGCAGGCATGCCTGGGCAGTAGTAGAGGAAGCAGCCGACGCAGATCTGGACCACAATGGCGATGACCAGGATCTTGTTCCTGGTGAAGGAGAGGGGAAAGTGAGGGGATATGGGGTTGAAGACTGGTGCAGGAGTCGGTGGAATGGGGCAATCCCCATTTTACAGATGAGGTAACTGAGGCCTAGAGAAGTGAAGTGACTTACCCAAAGTCACACAGCTGCCAATTGGCAGAGCTGGGATGATGATGATGATGATGATGGCATTTGTTAAGCGCTTACTATGTGCAAAGCACTGTTCTAAGCACTGGGGGAGGTTACAAGGTGATCAAGTTGTCCCACAGGGGGCTCACAGTTTTAATCCCCATTTCACAGATGAGGTAACTGAGGCACAGAGAAGTGAAGTTACTTGCCCAAAGTCACACAGCTGACAGTTGGCAGAGCCGGGATTTGAACCCATGATCTCTGACTCCAAAGCCCATGCTCTTTCCACTGAGCCACGCTGCTTCTCTAACCGGCTCTGCTCCAACCTTTGTTAAGCACTTACTGTGAACCAGGCACTATACTAGGCAATGAGGTGGATATAAGCTGATCAGGTTGGATACAGTCCACTTCTTACATGAGGCTCACAGTCTTAATCCCCATTTTACAGAGAAGAGAACCGAGGAACAGAGAAGCTAAATGACTCACCCAAGGTCACACAGCCAGGAATAGAGCCCAGGTTATTTTGCCCCTGCTCTGCCCCTGCCGTTACTCTGCCCCTGCTCTCTCCTCCTGACCCTTTTCATCCTCTTTTCTGCCTCTGCTCCTGCTCTGTCTCTTCCCCTACTCTGTCCCTGCTGTGCCTCTACTCTTCCCTTGTCCTTGCTCTACCCCTGTCCCTCCTTTGCTCCTGCTTTGCCCTTGCCCCGTCCCAGGCTTACCACTACTCTGCCCCTCCCCCCGCCCCCGAGGCACGGCTCCGGGACTCTGTTTCCCCAGGAAAGCTCAGGCGGGCAGATGGGCAGGCGGGCAGGGGGCAGGTGGGCAGACAGGCGGGCGGGCCGGCCGGTGCCCTGGAGCGTATGTGTTTTGCTCTGCTGCCTGAGAGATAACATTCACCACAACCGTGTTCCTCCTGGCTAGAGATCAACCAATCAATCAGTCAATCAATCAATCGTATTTATTGAGCGCTTACTGTGTGCAGAGCACTGTACTAAGCGCTGGGAAGTGCAAGTTGGCAATGTAGAGATGTTGCCCCCCCCCCCAATCCTAAACAAGGTTACAGCTGACCCTCTCCCAGCACCCCCCCCCCCGCCCCAATCCCATTCCCTGCCGTCGGGGTGCGAGGCCAGGGGGACACCTAGACTCTGGCCTCATTTTATCCGAGCAGTCCCCCTTTCCTTGCCCCTCTTCCTCCTCCTTCCTCCATGAGGGGCCCGTGGAGGGCGGGGCCCGCAGAGACGTGGGCGGGGAATAGGGGTGGATATTTACTGGGGGTTTACTTTGTGCACAGCACTGTACTAAACTCTTGGGAGAGTGCAATGCAATAGAATAAAGTACACACGATCCCCGTCTTCACAGTCTAAATGAGGAGTAGCGATTAAAATAAATTACAGATAGAGGGAAAGGCAGAGTAAATATAATAGAATTATGGCATTTGTCAAGCGATTATTATGTGCCAAGCGCTGGGGTAGATACAGCACTTTGCACATAGTAAGCGCTTAACAAATGCCATCATTATTATACAGGGTAATCAGGTTGTCCCCCCTGGGGCTCACACTTTTAATCTCCATTTTAAAGATGAGGGAACTGAGGTACAGAGAAGTTAAATGACTTGCCCGAGGTCACACAGCAGACAAGTGGCAGAGCTGGGATTAGAACCCACGTCTTCTGATTTCCAAGCCCGTGCTCTTTCCACTAAACCACGTCAGTGGATACATACAAGGTCTGTGGGGCTGAATATGAAAGTGCTTATGGGGTTCAGACTTTTTTTTTAAAAAAAAAGGTATTTGTTAAGCGCTTATTCTGGAGCCAGACACTATACTAAGTGCTGAGGTAGATACAAGAAAATCAGGTTGGACACAGTCCATGTCCCACATGAGGCTCACAGTCTTAATTTACAATTTACCGATGAGGGAACTGAGGCACAGGGAAATTAAGTGACTTGCCCAAGCCCACACAGCAGACAAGCAGCAGGGTCAGAATTAGAACCCAGGGCCTCTGGCTCCCAGGACCGCGCTCCCAGGCCACACTGTTTCTCCCCTTAATAGCCACTTCAGCCTTTCCAAGTCACATAAGCACTAGAGTACTCATGCCCCCAACACAAGGGCCCTGCACACTTAGATAAGAATCTTGTGACTCTATTCCTTGTTCCTCCTACCTGTAGTTTATTTTAGCATTTGTTTCCACGACCAGGCAACCGGCTCTTTGAAAGCAGGGATTGTGTCCTTGATGGGAAGGGGGTGGGGAAGAGAGGGGGTCCTAGAGTTAAAAATAGCCCCGATCTGAAACCACCGTCCGGTCTGCGTCTGTCTGGCCAGATGAGGAGATAAAGAGACAGGAAGAAGAATGGATAAAAAGCCCAGCTCTCCCGGGGCCCAGCCTAACCCAGCTCCAGCCCCAACCCCTGTCCCGGGCCTGGTCCCAGCCCCTGTCCAGCCCCGATCCCAGCCTCAGCCCTAGCTTTTCTTCAGCACAACCCTAGCCCCAGCTCCAGCCCCAGCCCCAGACCCAGACCCAACCCCAATCCCAGCCCCAGCCCCAGGGTCAGCCCAGCCCCAGGGTCAGCCCCAGCCCCAGCCTTAGTTCTGCCCCAGCCCCAGACCAAGGCCCAGCTCTACCCCAGACTCAGACCCAGTCCCAGCCCCAGCCCCAGGGTCAGCCCTGCTCCAGCCTCAGCCCCAGGGTCAGCCCCAGCCCCAGTCTTAGCTCTGCCCCAGCCCCAGACCAAGGCCCAGCTCTACCCCAGACTCAGACCCAGACCCAGTCCCAGCCCCAGCCCCAGGGTCAGCCCTGTCCCAGCGCCAGCCCCAGGGTCAGCCCCAGCCCCAGCCCTAGCCTTAGCTCTGCCCCAGCCCCAGACCAAGGCCCAGCTCTACCCCAGACTCAGACCCAGACCTAGCCCCAGCCCCAGCCCCAGGGTCAGCCCTGCCCCAGCCCCAGCCTTAGCTCTGCCCCAGCCCCAGAACCCGTGCCAGCCTTGCCCCAAACCTAGCCCCAGCCCCAGCTCCAGCTCTGCCCAGATCCAAACCCAGAGCCAGCCCAGTCCCAGCTCTGCCCAGACCCAGAACCAGTTGCAACCCCAGCCCAGCATAGCCCAGACCCAGACCCAGGTCCAGCTCTGCCCAGTTCTCAGGATTAATCACCATGACTTTAGCCCTGTGACTCCTGACCCTGGTGGCAGTTGCAGGTGGGGTGGGCCGGGGTTGGGACTGAGCTGGGAATGGGCTGGGGTACAGGTTTAGGACCATCCTGAGAGGCAGGCAGCCCCTGCGGGGCAGAGATGGGGGTCCTGGCAAAAGGGGTGAGATTCCACAGGTCAGAAGTTTGGGGCCCCAGCAGTGGGTGGGAGTAGGGGTGACCCCCCACCTCCTCTTCTCCGGCGGCTTTTCAAAGTGACTCCAAACTGATGTCCATCTTCCCTGCTCGGAGCGAGGTGGATCTGGGAGTCTTCTCCAACTTCATCTGCAAAGGTGAGGAGCCCTGATCCCTCGCCTTCGGCTCCCACTACCCTGCCCCGAGATTTCCACCTCACGGGCCCCCTTATTCACTCATTCTACTTCCTCTGGGGTCCTGCCCTGACCCTTCTAACCTCCTGTCCCGTCCGGTAGGTCCCCCCGACCCGCGGGTCCCACTCCACCTGGTTCTCCCTTTCCTGCCCCAGCGCCCTGCCGACCTCCGCCCAACCTGCCCCCCATCCTCAGTGCTGTACAGCGAAGCCCAGCTACGCTGTCCCGTCTCCGTCGGGGTGCTCCTGTCGGAGGGTGAGACCCCGTACTCGGTGGAGCGGATTGACGAGAAGTCCGTGAGGCTTGGGGTCCTGCTGACAGGGCCCGGCCAGGGGGAGGGACGCTTGCCTGCTTCGTGGAATTCAAATTCGGCATGGAGAACAGCAAGAGGATCCAGATTATGGCCTTCGGTAAGGGGGGGTCTCGACACCGTGCCACGGGAGGGAGAGAGAGAGAGAGAGAGAGAGACGGGGATCCAGACTGCTTTCGAAGGACGAGTGGGGGGGGGGGGGCTATGCCGCTTAGTCAATCAATCAATCAATCAATCATATTTATTGAGCGCTTACTGTGTGCAGAGCACTGTACTAAGCGCTTGGGAAGTGCAAGTTGGCAACATATAGAGACAGTCCCTACCCAACAGTGGGTTCACAGTCTAAAAGGGGGAGACAGAGAACAAAACCAAACATACTAACATACACTCGATCGCATTTATTGAGTGCTTGGGAGACAATATAACAGAGCTGGTAGGCACGTTTCCTGGCCACGAGGAGCTTACAGTCCAGAGGGGGAGAAGGGGAGCAGGGGGGAAACGGACAACCCTTCAGACAACGATCCCTTCCCCTCGGAGTTGGCCCATACCTTGTAGGGCTGACTAGACTGAGGGAGACAGCGGGATATCTCATGGCCATCTCCCCGTGTCCGTTGCCTAGACCACTCCCGAGTGGCTGGGAGCATCTAAACTGTTCCCGTGTGGGGTCCAGGTGAGATGGTTTCAGACTCTCCCTCCCGTCGGCGAGGGAAGGACTACGGTCTGGCGGGGAGACCCCCACCCCAATCTCTCTGGCGGCTGCTGGCCCGGAGCCTGCGAGACAGGGAGGGGCCACCTAATTAAGTAATCAATTCATTCATTCATTCATTCAATTGTATTTATTGAGCGCTTACTGTGTGCAGAGCACTGTACTAAGCGCTTGGGAAGTACAAGTTGGCAACATATAGAGGCAGTCCCTACCCAACAGTGGGCTCGCAGTCTAGAAGGGGGAGAGGGTATTTGTTAAGCGCTTACTATTTGCCAAGCACTATTCTAAACGCTGGGGCAGATACAAGGTAATTCGGTTGTCCTAGGTGGGGCTCACAGTCTTAATCCCCATTTTACAAATGAGATAACTGAGGCACAGAGAAGCTAAGTGGCTTGCCCAAGGTCACACAGCAGACGAGTGGCAGAGCCGGGATTAGAACTCACGTCCTCTGAATCCCAAGCCCATGCTCTTTCCACTGAGCCACGCTGCTCTCCCGTGAGGGTCTGGCGGGGGGTCGCTGTCGAGGATTCGTTCCGTGGCGGGGGGCGGCCGGACGGACACCCCCCCTTCCCCCAACCCCGCCAACTTCCCGCAGCGAAGCCGCAGATCCGGAGTTTGAATCCGGAGCCCGAGGGGCCCGAGCGAGGCCGCGGCGGCATCCCGGCCCCGCGAGTCTCCCGGGAACGGCACGGTCGGATGCTGAGCGGGGAGGGGGCGGAGAGCAGCGGTGGGCGAGGGGCAGAGCCTGATCAGCTTGTATACACCCCATCATCAATCGTATTTATTGAGCGCTTACTGTGTGCAGAGCACTGTACTAAGCGCTTGGGAAGTACAAGTTGGCAACACATAGAGGCAGTCCCTACCCAACAGTGGGCTCACAGTCTAAAAGACCCCAGCACTTAGTCTAGTGCCTGGCACATAGTAAGCGCTTAACGAATACCGCAGTTTTTACTATTATTATTAGTTCATCCCAGTGGAGTAGGGGGATTCCTCCCCCATTGTCCTCGAGACCACCAACGTCCCGACTCCGCGCGGCTGGAGATCCAAGTGGAGGAGGAAGGTTTGTCGGCCCCGGCAGCCCCTCTGTCCTCCCCTCCCCTCCCCTCCTCACCCCCAAGGGCGAGAGCCTCCTCCCTCCCCGCCCGCGGGTGCCCTCGCCCTCAGAGCCGCCGCTGGGCCCCGCCGCCAACTCGGGCCTGGCCCTGTTCCTGGTCCTTGTTCTGGTCCTGGCCCTGGTTCTGGTCCTGTTGGGTAGGGACTGTCTCTATCTGTTGCCAACTTGTACTTCCCAAGCGCTTAGTACAGTGCTCTGCACACAGTAAGCGCTCAATAAATACGATTGATTGATTGGCGGGCGCCGACACCGCCTGCTGCCGCATCTGCGACCACGACTTGCGGGCTCCGCGCCCGACCCCCAGCGCAGGGTCAGGAGGGGGCTTACACCGCTATAACTCACCCATAACGCCTGTCCAGAACCCCTTTCCCTCTTCCCATCTGTAATTTATTGTGGCGCCCCGTCTCTCTCATGTCCCACTAGACTGTAAGCTCATGAGCAAGGAACCTGTCTACACATTCTGTTGTATCATATTCTCCCACGCGCTTAGTACAGTGATCTACACCCAGTAAGAGCTCAAAAATATCGTTGAGAAGCAGCATGTAGTAATGGATAGAGCCCGGGCCTGGAAATCAGAAGGACCTGGATACTAATCCCGGCTCCGCCACTTGTCTGCTGTGTGACTTTGAGCAAGTCACTTCCCTTCTCTTAGCCTCAGTTACCTCATCTGTAAAATAAGGGTTAAGCCTGTGAGCCCCACGTGGGACAACCTGATTACCTTGTATCTATTCCAGCGCTTATAACAGTGCTTGGCACATAGTAAGCGCTTATTAAATACCATCATCATCATCATCTGAAAAATGGGGATTAATACTGTGCGCCCTAAATGCGTGGGAAAATATGGAGTTAGTGGACATCATCATCATCATCATCTGAAAAATGGGGATTGATACTGTGCGCCCTAAACGCGTGGGAAAATACGGAGTTAATGGACATCATCGTCATCATCATCAATGGTGCTTATGGTATTTGTTTAGTGTTTACCATGTGCTAGGCACTGTACTAACTGAGATACAAAAGATAATCCCCCTCAATACTTAGTACACTTCCTAGCACATGGTAAGCGCTAAATTCAATCAATCAATCAATCGTATTTATTGAGCACTTACTGTGTGCAGAGCACTGTACTAAGAGCTTGGGAAGTACAAGTTGGCAACATATAGAGACAGTCCCTACCCAACAGTGGGCTCACAGTCTAGAAGTCACAGTCTAGAAATCAAGTCTAGTCTAGTCTAGAAACAAATACCATAAGCACCATTGATGATGATGTCCACTAACTCTATATTTTCCCACGCGTTTAGTACAGTGATCTGCACTGACACCTATATACATGTTTTGTTTTGTTGTCTGTCTCCCCCTTCTAGACTGTGAGCCCGTTGTTGGGTAGGGACCGTCTCTATATGTTGCCGACTTGTACTTCCCAAGGGCTTAGTACAGTGCTTTGCACAGAGTAGGCGCTCAATAAATACGATTGAATGAATGAATGAATGAATGAGTAGGCGCTCAATAAATACTTTGGTCGAATAATGTGCTGACTGAATTTCTCGTCCCTACCGCTCTCTGGCCGCGAAGCACTGGTGCCCCCCTGTGGACCTGGGAGAGAACAGCAGCCGAAAGGCGGCCTGACCGTGCCTCACAAGCAGCGACAGCGGCACAAATAATAATATAATAATAATAATGATGGTATTTGTTAAGCACTTACTATGTGCAAAACACTGTTCTAAGCACTGGGGGGATACAGGGTGATCAGGTGGTCCCACGTGGGGCTCACAGTCTTAATCCCCATTTTGCAGATGAGGGAACTGAGGCCCAGAGAAGCGAAGTGACTGGCCCAAAGTCACACAACTGACAATTGGCGGGGCTGGCATTTGAACCCACGACCTCTGACTCCAAAGCCCGTGCTCTTTCCACTGAACCACGCTGCTGAAGAGACCCGCCGAGACGCAGAGAGAGAGAGAGATCCACAGAGGCGAGGTGCTGAAAACGCTTTATCCTAGGCCCAGCCTCAGCCCCCGGCCCCGGCTCCGGCCAGCTAGACTAGGCCAGGCCGGGCACGCGGCCCCCGAAGCGGTAGGTATATTTCTGGCCCCCGCTCTTGAGCACGATGTCCCGGCGGTAATAGTAGCGCAGGCCCCGGCTCAGTTTCTCGTAATTCATGCCCGGCTTCTTCTTCCGCTCGCCCCACAGGCGGGCCACCTGGGAGAGGGGGCGGGATGGGGATGGGGGCAAGAGTGAGGGCCGCGGGGCCTGCCGGCGCCAGGGGATGAGACTCGGGGAGGGGGACGCGGCCGCCGTTCAATCCTTGAGGTGGGCGAGGAGGGAGAGGGCCGTTACCTCCTTGGGGTCGCACAGCTGGAACTCGCGGCTGTTCCCCGTCCAGCGGATGCAGCCGTGGCCGGCCCGGTCCCGCAGCAGCTCGAGGAGGAACTGCCACAGCTGGATGGGGCCTGGGGGCAATCAATCAATCAATCAATCGTATTTATTGAGGGCTTACTGTGTGCAGAGCACTGTACTAAGCGCTTGGGAAGTACAAGTTGGCAACAAGTTGGCAAGACAGTCGAGGACCGCTGAGCAGTCCGGTCCTGCCCCTGGGCCCGCAGCCTTGGGCCCCTCCCTCCGTGCCCCCTTCCCGTCCCTCCCCGCCGCCAGACCCCAAGAGCCGGGGGCCCCGTGCCCTCTCTCAGCCGCACCTCGGGGCCTGGTCCTCGGGCTGCGGGACGGAGGGGTGCAGGCCGCGCACTTGCTCCCGGCCGGTGAGGTGGTGCGGTCCGGCCGGGCGGCCGTTCTCGAGGGACTGGCACCTTCCCAGCCAGGGCTACCGTCCAGAGCGGGGGCAAAGTCCAGGCAGGTGGTATAGCCCGAGGCCGGGGTCCCCTCCCAGCACGTGGCCCCGGCCGGGACGGTGGCACAGTCCAGGGGAGCGGGATAGCAGGAGGGGGGCGTCCCCTCCCAGCAGATGGCACCGCCAGGGCTAGTGGCACAGCCCGGAGGGGTGGCATAGCCCGACGAGGGGGTCCCCTCCCAGCAGGCGGGGCCGTCGGGGGTGGTGACGCGGTCCAAGGGAGTGGCACAGCCCGTTAGGGGAGGCCCCTCCCAGCAGGTGACCCCGTCGGGGACGGTGGCACAATCCACTGAGACGGTATAGGCCGAGGGCTCGATCCCCTCCCAGCAGGTGGTACCGTCCGGGACAGTGGCACAGTCCACAGAGATGGCATAGGCCGAGGCCCCCACCCCCTCCCAGCAGGTGGTACCGTCCGAAACGGTCATCCAGTCCGGGAAGGTGGGAAAGCTGGAAGTGGGGGTCCGGGCCCGGCTGCCTGCGGGGCCCCGGCAGGGTGGAGGCCCTGCGTGGCCGGGCTGGGGGCCCCACGAGGACTGGCAGGGCCATCGCCAATCGACCCAATCCCCTGACCACGGGAGCCCCAGAGAGGCAGGATCTGGGGGGAGAGAGGGAGGGAGAGACAGAGAGAGAGAGAGAAAGTCACGGGTCAGGCCGCGTCCTCAATCAATCAATCAACCGTATTTATTTATTGAGTGCTTACTGTGTGCAGAGCACTGTACTGAGCGCTTGGGAAGTACAAGTTGGCAACATCTAGAGACGGTCCCTACCCAACAGTGGGCTCACAGTGTAGAAGGGGGATTCAGAGACCAAAACAGAACATATTAACAAAATAAAATAGAATAGATATGTACAAGTAAAATAGAGTAATAAATACGTACAGACATATATACATATATACAGGTCCTCGAACACAGGGAGCAAGCAGCCCGGACGGGGAGGGCCTCGAGGAGCTGCTGTTTGTGGGGCGGGAAAGAGGGCAAGCCCGGAACCCCCCCGCAGCCCCAGCTACCTTTCAGCCCTGCTCCCGGGTGCAGGGACTCCCCCGTATCGGGCTGCACGCAGGACTCAGGCCAGGTGAGGGGTCCCGGGCCCGGTTCCAGGCGGAGGTCCAAGGGGAAGAAGCTGTCCAAGGCTGGGGGGGAAAGCCCAGAGAGTGTCAGGGGAGCCATGACGACCCCCACCCCACCCGAGTCCACCTCCCTAGGTCCCTTGTCCTCTTACCCAGGAGTCGGGGCTCCGCCCCCGTCGGCACCTCCTGCGGGTTTTGAGCATCCCAGCAAAACCGCTCCTGCTCCATCGCCGTCCTGCCCGGGCCCAGATGGGTGAGGGAGAGTGAAGGGGCGGACACAGACAGGCGGCCCGATTCCCCACGACCCCTATCCCGCTGCCCCCCGACCCCCGACCCCCGGCTCTCACCTCTGCCTCGCTCCCTCCGGCTCAGCCCGGGGGTCTCGGCCTCTTTTCATAGTCCGGTCCCTCCCCCCCCTGGGGGGGCAATTTTCCGAGACGTCAGAGTCCTGGGGTCTGGCGACGCAGGGGTCAGGTTGCACGGAGGGGAGGGGGCGTGGAGGCAGACCCCGCGGGGTCCGCCGGTCTCCTCTTTTTTTTTTTAATAAGCGCTTACTATGTGCAAAGCACTGTTCTAAGCACTGGGGAGGTTACAAGGTGATCAGGTTGTCCCACGGGGGGCTCACAGTCTTCATCCCCATTTTACAGATGAGGTCACTGAGGCCCAGAGAAGTTAAGTGACTTGCCCTTAAGTGGCGGAGGCGGGATTTGAACCCATGACCCCTGACTCCAAAGCCCGGGCTCTTGTCCACTGAGCCACACTGCTTCCCATTCTCTTTCCCCAGCGTAGGGGAGTCTGGACGGGCTTCGTGGGCAGGAGGAGCAGCGCTCGACTAAGGCAGAGAGGGAGAGAGAGGGGTGGAAGTAGTAGCAAGAGTATTTATTAAGCGCTTACTTCGTGCCGAACACTGTACCAGCATGGTTCAGTGGAAAGAGCATGGGCTTTGGAGTCAGAGGTCATGGGTTTGAATACCAGCTCCACCACGTGCCTGCTGTGTGACCTTGGGCAAGTCACTTAACTTCTCGGAGCCTCAATTACCTCATCTGTAAATTGGGGATGATAACTGTGAGCCCCACGCGGGACAACCTGATCACCTTGTATCCCCCCCCAGCAGTTAGAACAGTGCTGTGCACATAGTAAGCGCTTAATCAATCAATCGTATTTATTGAGCGCTTACTGTGTGCACTGTACTAAGCGCTTGGGAAGTACAAGATGGCAACATATAGAGACAGTCCCTACCCAACAGTGGGCTCACAGCTTAACAAATGCCATCATTATTATTATTTCCGAGCGCTGGGAGAAACTACTAAGGTGGGAACTAAACGTGGTCTCTGTCCCTCCTGGGGCTCAACAATCTAAAAGTATCCTGACCCCAACCTCCACCCGGACTGGGGAGGGGGCAGCCAAGGTGGACGGAGGAATCCTCACTCATTGATGGGTGGGGGAAGCGGGTCCCCAAGCAGGCCTCTCCAATCAGCCGAGTGACCGGAGCCATCCAAGAGTGACCGGAGCCCCACAGGGGCACAGACCAAGGCGGGCGGAGAGGGTGGACTGTGGCTCTTGGTGCGGATCTTCCCTCCCCTAGTCAGAGGCTGGGACCTGGGGGGGCTTGGGGAGCCGGGGGGGCTGGGGGGGCTTGGGGAATGGAGTGAGGGGCTGGTCCGGCTGGGGTGGGTGTTTGGGAGGAGGCTGGGGAACAGAGGGAGAGGGCTCTTGTTGGGGGGGGATTCTGAGGCTCCATGGGTGGGTGGGGGGCAGGATAAAGGAGAAGCCTCGGACCAGGAGAGGGAGGGCGGAGGGGAAGAGGGGAGGGAAAGGAGAAGGGGAAGGGGGAGGAAGGGAGGTGAGGGGGGAGCTGGGCGAGCTGGGTTGAGTGGTGGCGAGGAGGGGCTGGTTATCTCCGGAAGCGGCTCACTTCCTGCAGGGGCCCCGGGGCTGACGTCACAATCGGCGGGAAGGAGGAGGTGTGGGGGGCGACGTCCAGGGGGTCGGCCTCTGTCTCTCCATCTGTGACAGGGCCCCTGCCTCTCTGCCTCTCTGATCTGGCCTCTGTCTCTCAGACCGTGTCTCCACCTCTCTGTCTCTGACTCTCCGTCTTGTCTCTGACCGCATCCCTGTCTCTTTCAGACCGTCTCCACCCGTCTCTGACTCCGTCCCTGTCTCTCTTGTCTCTGACCACACCCCGTCTCTCTCAGACCGTGTCCCTGACTCTTTTTTTTAATGGCATTTATTAAGCGCTTACTATGTGCAAAGCACTGTTCTAAGCGCTGGGGAGGTTACAAGGTGATCAGGTTGTCCCAAGTGGGGCTCACAATCTGAATCCCCATTTACGGATGAGGTAACTGAGGCCCAGAGAAGTTAAGTGACTTCCCCAAAGTCACACAACTGACAAGCGGTGGAGCGGGATTTGAACCCATGACCTCTGACTCCAAAGCCCGAGCTCTTTCCACTGAGCCACGTTGCTTCTCTTTGTCCGTCTCTCTCAGACTGTGTCTCTGAGTCTTTGTCCCTGTCTCTGACCGCATCACTGTCTCTCTCAGACCATGCCTCCATCTCTGTCTCTGAGTCTTTGTCCCTGTCTCTGACAGTGTCTGTTTCTTCGAGACCACATCTCTGTGCAGGTCCCTACCTCCGTCACAGTCTGTCTCCATCTCTCTGTCGCTGAACCAGTTTTTCTGTCCTTGTTTCTGACAGCCTCTCTCGCTCTGTCTTTGAACATGTCCCTGCCTTCTCACTGTGTCGGTGAGACTTTGCCCATCTCTGATGGTCAGCCTCTCTCTCAGACCTTAATAATAATAATAATAATAATAATGATAGCATTGATTAAGTGCTTACTATGTGTAAAGCACTTCATCTGTTTCTGAGTCGTCGTTGTCTATGAACGAGTCTCTGTCTCAAACGATATCGATGTCTGTCTGATGATAATAATTGTGGTGTTTGTTAAGTGCTTTCTATGTGCCAAGCACTGTACTAAGCGCTGGGGTGGATTCAAGCAAATTGGGTTGGACACAGTCCCTGTTCCACTTGGGACTCACTGTATTAATCCTAATTGTATAGATGAGGTAACTGATCTTGTCTGTCGGGTGTTGTTTCAGTTTCTCTTCCTCTGACCATGTCTGTCTTTCTGTCCCCAACCTTTTTTGAGGCCTAGTGAAAACAGCACAGGCTTGGGAGTAAGAAGGACCTGAGTTCTATTGCCAGCCCTGCCACTTGTCTGCTGTGTGACCTTGGGCAAATCACTTCACTTCTCTGGGCCTCAGTTACCTCAATTGTAAAATGGGGATTGAGACCGTGAGACCCACGTGGGACAGGGGCTGTGTCCAACCTGATTATTTTATATCTAGCCCAGCGCTTAGAACAGCACTTGACAAATACCATCATCAAATACAAATAGTAAGCACTTAACAAATACCATCATCATCTGCCTCTGAACTCTCCTCAGCCTGAACTGTAAGCTCGTTGTGGGCAGGGAATGTGTCTGTTTAATTCTGTATTGTACTCTCCCAAGAGCTTAGTACAGTGCTTAGCAATCAATCAATCAATCATATTTATTAAGCGCTTACTGTGTGCAGAGCACTATACTAAGCGCTTGGGAAGTACAAGTTGGCAACATATAGAGACGGCCCCTACCCAACAGTGGGCTCACAGTCTAGAAGGGGGAGACAGAGAACAAAACAAAACATATTAACAAAATAAAATAAATAGAATAGCTATGTCCAAGTAAAATAAATAAATAAATAGAGTAATAAATATGTACAAACATATACATATATACAGGTGCTGTGGGTGTAAGCACTCAATAAGTACTTAGAGAAGCAGCGTGGCTCAGTGGAAAGAGCACGGACTTTGGAGTCAGAGGTCATGGGTTCAAATTCCGGCTCCGCCACTTGCCAGCTGGGTGACTTTGAGCAAGTCACTTAACTTCTCTAGGCCTCAGTTACCGCATCTGTAAAATGGGGATTAAGACTCAGAACCCCCCTGGGACAAACCTCCCCCAGCGCTTAGAACAGTGCTTTGCACATAGTAAGCGCTTAATAGATGCCATTATTATTAAGTACGATTGAGTGAATGAATGAATGAACATGTCTCTGTCTCTCCCTCTCTTGCCGTCTCTGTCTCCGTCCCCCTGTCCGATGGACTTCACTAAACCCTTGTTTCCTGTCCGTTCCCCCATCTCTCTCCCCTGGCAGGTGGGAGGGTTGTTAGTATGTTTGGTTTTGTTCTCTGTCTCCCCCTTCTAGACTGTGAGCCCATTGATGGGTAGGGGCTGTCTCTGTTGCCAGCTTGTACTTCCCAAGCGCTTAGTACAGTGCTGTGCACACAATAAGCGCTCAATAAATACGATTGATTGATTGATTGATTGACCCCGGGGGTTAAAGGGATTAAAGGTGTTTCCGGTGGGGCAGGGGCCTAGCCGACCCCTGGGACCCGACCCCAGGATTCCCGTCTGGAGCCGGAAAGGGGAAAATGTGACGCGGCAGACGTCAGCCGGGAAGAGGGGGGAGAAGGGGGAGGAGGAGGGGGAGAAGCGGGAGGAGGAGGGGGAGAAGGAGGAAGGGGAGGGACAGGGACAGGGACAGGGGTCCCGCCGGGATGGCGCAGCAGAGTTTGGAGGCAAAGAGGATACGGAGGCAGGGAGAGGGGTAGAATGCACGGCCCCAGTCCATCCCCCCATCTTACCTCCTTCCCTTCCCCACAGCACCTGTATATATGTTTGTACATATTTATTACTCTATTGATTTATTTATTTTACTTGTACCTATCTATTCTATTTATTTTATTTTGTTAGTATGTTTGGTTTGGTTCTCTGTCTCCCCCTTCTAGACTGTGAGCCCACTCTTGGGTAGGGACCGTCTCTATATGTTGCCAGCTTGTACTTCCCAAGCGCTTAGTCCAGTGCTCTGCACACAGTAAGCGCTCAATAAATACGATTGATTGATTGATTGAGTGAAGCCCGCCTCCGCCCCCGTGCCCCCTGCCCTCTCCCCACCCACTCACATCTGCAGGGTCCCCCGAGTGAGGACTGTGAGCCCACTGTTGGGTAGGGACCGTCTCTATATGTTGCCAGCTTGTACTTCCCAAGCGCTTACTACAGTGCTCTGCACACAGTAAGCGCTCAATAAATGATTGATTGATTGTATATATGTTTGTACATATTTATTACTCTATTTATTTTACTTGTACATATCTATTCTATTTTATTTTGTTAGTATGTTTGGTTTTGTTGTCTGTCTCCCCCTTTTAGACTGTGAGCCCACTATTGGGTAGGGACCGTCTCTATATGTTGCCAACTTGTGCTTCCCAAGCGCTTAGTACAGTGCTCTGCACACAGTAAGCGCTCAATAAATACGATTGATTGATTGATCGACTGCACCCCAGCACCGCCCTCTGAGTTGGACCAGGCTAGAGGAGCCCTTGACTGACCCATCCACGGGGCAACAGGAGGCCTGGTCTGGGCCGCCGTGGGGACGACGACCACCACCTGGGATGGAGATGCAGAGATCGACAGAGTCAGAGACAGGGGTCCAGAGGCCCAGGGCAGAGACCTTGACAAGAAATCCAGCCCCTGAGACCGAGACACAGGCAGAACCACAGCCGGAGACACAGCCCAAAGAATGATGACAGAAACAGAGTCAGAAACACAGGACAGACCCTAGCACAAAGAGACACCGAGAGACAGAGACCGAGACCCGGAGATAGCAATAGCAGAGGCCCACAGACAAAGAAACACAGAGAGACACTGAGACAGATGCAGGGAGAGACCCAGAGATGGACAGACCCAGAGACAGAGGCACAATCAGACCCAGAAACAGATGAGGAGACAGAGATTTATTCATTCATTCAATCAATCGTATTTATTGAGCGCTTACTCTGTGCAGAGCACCTTACTAAGCACTTGGAAAGTACAATGCAGCAATAAAGAGAGACAATCCCTGCCCATAACGGTCTTACAGTCTGGGAGGGGAGAGACAGACATGTCCTCTCTTCTCCAGCTCCCTCTCCTTTTGGAGTCATCTGTGCACTTGGATCTGTGAACTTTGGACATTTGATCAATCAATCAATCAATCAATCGTATTTATTGAGCACTTACTGTGTGCAGAGCACTGTACTAAGCGCTTGGGAAGTACAAGTTGGCAATATATAGAGACGGTCCCTACCCAACAGTGGGCTCACAGTCTAGAAGGGGGAGTCAGAGAACGAAACAAAACATATTAACAAAATAAAATAAATAGAATAGATATATACAAGTAAAATAAATAGAGTAATAAATACATACATACATATATACAGGACATATATATGATATTTGCCCCACCCTCAAACCCACAGCACTTAGGTACCCATCTATAAATTCTATATTTATATTAATGTCTGTCTCCCCATTCAGACTGTAAGGATGTTGTGGGCAGTGGGCATGTCTACCAGTTCTGTTGTACCGTAGTCTTCCAAGCGCTGCAGAGTGGCTCAGTGGAAAGAGCACGGGCTTTGGAGTCAGAGGTCATGGGTTCAAATCCCAGCTCTGCCAATTGTCAGCTGTGTGACTTTGGGCAAGTCACTTAACTTCTCTGTGCCTCAGTTACCTCATCCGTAAAATGAGGATTAAGACTGTGAGCCCCCTGTGGGGCAACCTGATCACCTTGTAACCTCCCCAGTGCTTAGAACAGTGCTTTGCACATAGTAAGCGCCTAATAAATGCCATCATTATTATTATTAAGCACTGACAGTGCTCTGCAAATAGTAAGTGCTCAATAAATACCACTGATGATGACGGTGATGACGAGGGAGATGGGAGCCCAAGACTGCAGCAGGCCCAGGGCAGAGCTGGGCCTTGATCCCAAGTTCCAACTCCCCAAATGAGTGCTTTCCATTAGGCCTCCTTGCACCCAGCACAGTGTGGAGGTGCTGGAATTTTGCCTGCTCTGTCTCGGAGTCATTCATTCATTCATTCAATCATACTTATTGAGCGCTTACTGTGTGCAGAGCATTGTACTAAGTGCTTGGGAAGTACAAGTCGGTAACATATTGAGTCCCCAATCCACCTATCAAAAATGGGGTTTCTTCAGCGCCTACTGTACTAAGCGCTTGGGAGAGTACAGTAGAGTTTGGTAGACACGATCCCGACCTTTGAGGAGCTAGGGAAGAAGCCTGGCCTAGCGGATAGAGCACAAGGCTGGGTGCCAGAAGGGCCTGGGTTTTAATCCTGGCTCCGCCACTTGTCTGCTCTGTGATCTTGGACAAGTCACTTCACTTCTCTGGGCCTCAGCTGCAAATGGGTACAGTCCTAAGTAATAATAATAATAATGGCATTTATTAAGCGCCTACTATGCGCAAAGCACTGTACTAAGCGCTGGGGAGGTTACAAGGTGATCAGGTGGTCCCACGGGGGGCTCACAGTCTCAATTCCCATTTTACAGATGAGGGAACTGAGGCACAGAGAAGTGAAGTGACTTGCCCAAAGTACTTAATACAGTGCTCTGCACATAGTACGGGCTCAATAAATATGATTGAATGAATTAATGAATGGGGATTAAGACTGTGAGCCCCACGTGGGACAGGGACTGTGTCCAACCTAATTAGTTTATATCTACCTCAGCACTTAAGAACACTGCTTGACACGTAATAAGCGCATAACAGATACCATTATTACAATTTAGCAGGGCAAACAGACCTAAAATTAATTACAGGAAGGGGAAGCAGCAGAGCCTAGGGTTGTGCATATAAGAGTGGTCGGGGTGGGGCAAGTAACGAAGGTGTGAATAGGTGAGGACCCAAGAGCGCATATATAGTGCAGAAGGGAGAAAAATAATACTAATGATGAATGATAATGCCATTTGTTAGGTGCTTACTATATGCCAAACACTTAAGTGCTGAGGCTAGATAAATGGGACAGTAGGACAATCCATGTCCCACGTGAGGTTCACTATCTCAGCGTCAGGGAGAACAGGTACTGAACCCCCATTTTACAGATGAAGAATCCGAGGCACAGAGAATTGACGTGACTTGCCCAAGGTCACATAGCAGGAAAGCGGCCGAGAACCTGGGTCCTCTCGCTCCCAGGCCCACGCTCATTCTACTGGCCATGCTGCCTCCAAGGGTGTGGAGGTGAAAGGTAAATCATAGAAGGCTTCCCGGAGGAGATATGGTTTTTAGTAGAGCTTTTTAGAGAGCGGTGGCCTGTTGGACAAGGGGGAGGGTGGCTCCAGGCTGGAAAGAACAAGGGGGTGATGACCTGTGCACTGGTCCCTGTCTAGTACACTGCCCATGCAGAAGGGTGGCGGTTTGAGCGGCTGTGTCAATCAGGGTCACCCGTGGTTACACAAAAAGAGGAAAAGATGGACTGTGACAACCCCGTGAAAGACCCTGAAAGGGGATACAGCCCTATCAACACCAGGGGAAGCCCACCCAGGCCAGCCCCACATCCTCGAGTGGTCATCAGGGAGCTGATGATGTGGTCAGATCTGCTGAAGAGCCCAGAGCCCTGCCCTCAGGACTCTGGTCCATCCATTCATTCAATCATATTTATTGAGTGCTTACTGTGTGCACAGCACTGCACTAAGCGCTTGGGAAGTACCAGTCAACAACCTATAGACGGTCCCTACCCAACAACGGGCTCACAGTCTAGAAGGGGGAGACAGGTAACAAAACAAAACATGTAGACAGGAGGGGAGGCTTGTCTGGACCATCCATTTCTAGGAGTGAGTGGGAAACAGGGTGTGAAACAGTTCTTAAGCACTTAAAGAAGGAACCACAGGGTGAGAACAAGGTGGGGTGGGGTGTGTGTGTCTGTGTACACCCAGAGAGGCAGTGTGTGCATTGGAAGGTGCAGAGGGCAGTGGGCTAAGGCAGCGGGGCTTCCCCATCTCTGTTACCGTCTGGATGAATGTCCGAGACCCAAGCCTCACTGCCGGGCAAACAAACCTCACCAAAACCCACTTGGGACAACTGCCTATGAGCCCAAGAGCTGAGGATCCAATGCCTGTTGGTCGGGGCCTCCTTCACCATCAATCGTATTTATTGAGTGCTTACTGTGTGCAGAGCACTGTACTAAGCGCTTCACGCCCCCAACACCCCTGGAAATCCAGAGCTCCAATGGCCCCCAGTGCCCAACCCCGATATCCCAATGTCTACAGGGTTTCTGCCCCCTTCCCAGGCCCTGGGTCTGTGTCTGTCGTCACTCCGGCCTCCACTTCTGACCCCTGACCCCCAGAAGCAACAAGACTTTAGCACATCTGAGAGCCTTACAACAGTCCACCATGACATACAATATGGCAGAGGGACACTGCCATTTGTGGCTTTTGCGTGGCTCCCCTTTACAGTGCAAGCTCCTTGTGGGGCAGGGATTGTGTCTCCCCTCCAACTCACCTCCCGAAGCCACCAGTTCAGCGAGCTGCTCACGGGCTGGCCCCTGGCATACCGGAGCACCTACTGTGGGCAGATCCCTGAACTGAGTGCTTAGGGGAGTACGAAAGAATCCTTCACTTCAAATCCATCCCCCGGGGGGGGAGATGGTTCCCTTCAACTTCCTCCAGCTGCACTTCCTGTTTGTCCAAGATGGGGCCAGGAGGCAGAGGCAGTGTGGAAATTTGCTTCAGTTTATTCAGATCCAGAAAGACAAACCAGCCCTTCCCCTCCCCAACCTTAGAGCACTCAAGACCCCAAGGTTCTGGTGGGAGGGGGGTATGGGGGAAAGGGGGGTGGGGGAAGAGAGAAGAGGAGGTGGGGAGGAGGGGAAGAGGAGGTGCGTGGAAAGAGGGAGATGGTTCTGCAGGGACCGAGATAGGGGCAAACAAGGGGCTATCTGAGCCCGAGCTTTTTCTTTTCCTTCTGTTTCTTGCGGACGATGTCGAGATTCCGGTCCTTCCACATGCTTTTCCGCAGCTTGATGGGGCGCGAACCGACGTACTTCCCTGGTGGATGAGAAGATGGGGGAGGTAGAGACCGTGGGCAGGGGGAGACCGAGGCAGGTAGAGAAATGGTGGTGGGGGGGGGGGAACACACTCACCGTTCATCTCACGCATGGCCCGCACATAGTCGTTGGGGTCCTTGAAGCTGACAAAGCCGTAGCCCTTGGTCTTGCCGGTTCTCTTGTCCCGCACGACTTTGGCCTTGAGGAAGGATGGGAAGCGGCTGAAGGCCCGAGCCAGGATGTCATCATTCACCTCGTTGCCCAGGTCCCCGCAGAAGATCCGGAAGTCGTCTGGGGGGTCGGAGATCATGGGTTAGACTCGCACTGCAGGAGGGGGAGGGCACCTTGCCCATCTTGGACTGGGAGTCCCAAATTGGGCAGAGGCTGTGTCCTCTCAGATTGTATCAGCCCCTGAATTGAGCACTGAGTCTGGCACAGAGTAAGCGCCAAAAGTTCAGTCCTTTCCCCAACACTTCTGTCTCCCGGCTGCCACCCTGCCGCGACGCTGTGTGCTCCATCCCCCCGGATGTCACCTCCATCCCACATCCCACCCCTAGGATTGCCACACTACTCCCTGCAAAATCCACCCCTGCCCCCCACCACTGCTCTTTCCGCCGCACTTCTCCCTGCTAATTCATTCATATTAATCTATTCTATTCTATTCATTCATCTATTCTATTTATTTTATTTTACTTTGTTAGTATGTTTGGTTTTGTTCTCTGTCTCCCCCTTTTAGACTGTGAGCCCACTGCTGGGTAGGGACTGTCTCTATATGTTGCCAATCTGTACTTCCCAAGCGCTTAGTACAGTGCTCTGCACATAGTAAGCGCTCAATAAATACGATTGATGATGATATTAATGTCGGTCTCCCTGGCTAGACTACAAACTCGTTGTGAGCAGGAAACACGTCAACTAATTGTTATACTGTGCTCTCCCAAGCTCTTAATACAGCGCTTTGTGTGTAACAATAATTTAATAATTTTAGCATTTGTTAAGCACTTACTGAGTGCCAGGCACGGTAATAAGCGCTAGAGTGTGGACGCAAGTAATCGGGTTGGACACGATCTCCGTCCTACATGGGGCTCCCGGTGTCACTCCCTGTTTTACAGATGAGGTAACTAAGGTTCTTAGAAAGCGCTCAATACATAAAATTTATCGCTATCCCCCATCCCCCCGCGCTGTTCCTCCCCATCCACCCAGCCCCTTGCTCTCCTCCTCCCACCCCCGCCTCACCTGCGTCCCACTCCAGCAGGCTGGGGTCCTCCCAGCTGCTCCCAGCGGCCGTGCGGATGCAGCGTTTCAGCTTCTCCGGCTTCCCCTTCTTCTTGTCCTCCCCCATGGGTTCCGGCACCTGTGGGGCAGAGGGAGCGGACCGGGGCCCCCGTGGGCTCACAATGGGGTCGCCGCCGGTGGCCGCAGTTCTCTCCCCCCGCCCCCAATCCACTCACCTCGATGGCCATGAGGCCGGGGGGTGGCTCGGGCCGGGGGGGCCGGCGGGGCCGCAGAGACAGCAGCTCGGGGATGCGCAGGGGGGGCAGGAGCCCCCGCACCACCTCCAGCGGCAAGGGCAGGGCCAGCGGCTCGGGCTCCGGCAGGGGCAGGGCCATGGGCAGGGGCAGGCTCGGCCCGATCACCGAGGCCCCGGCCCCACCCAGGGCTCCGCCTGCCGCCCCCGTGCCCGCGCCCGCCACCTCCTCCAGTCCAGGGCCAACGGGCCCCTCCGCTTCCTTCTCCTTCAGGCCCAGGCCCAGGGCCAGCGCCAACTCATGAGGGGTCTCCTCCTAAGAGAGGAAGAGGAAAAAAAGAGTCAGAACTGCAGGCCCCCCGCCCCGGCCCCACCAACTCATTCAGCTCCCACCTCCCCGGACGCCCAGGAAAACAGCATGGGAGCACAACAGGCCGGAGGCAGAAGAAACGGGGATGGATCTCGAGGACCTCATCCCCCAGGGACCTGGGCAAAGGGAGAGTCCTGGTACCCAGGCAGGTCGCCGTGGGGGCAGCCATGGCAGGGCCCAGGGGCTCCATGGCTTCAGCCTGAGGCAGGGTTGGGGGGAACCCATCATTATGCTGCAAGGACACCCAACTCTTGACTCCACCTTTTCCTCCCCAATGCCCCATCCCTCTCACCGTGGTGGTCCTCAGAGTGCCCATTGTCCCCATTGCGGGGCCAGGGGCTCGGGCCATGGCAGGGATCATCATGGGAGGGCCGGCCAGGGGAGGACCCACGAGGCCCTGGTGTGGGGGTCGCAGAGCCATAGGGCGGGGTCCTCCTGCTGCAGGGGCAAGAAACAGATGTTACCAAAGGTCCCTGGGATCCAGCGTGGGGGAGAACAGACGTCCCCACCCTCCCGGGGGCTTGATTTGATGGAGTGGGGGGAGTTTCACCTGCTCGCTGAAGGACGTGGGGGACGAACGCTGGACGCAGGATCGGAGGGCGCTGGGGGGGGACGGCTGTGGAGGGGAAAATAAGGGAGAAACCATCTTGGACCGCGACCTCTGCCGGTCCCACCCCCTGTGACCCCTTTGGGTTCGGGCTCCTCTCCCAGATGAAGCCCCACCCACCACTTGTCCAAAACATCCTTCCCAGGCTACCCCCGGCCCCGCAAGCCCACCAAAGCCGGCTCCTGGCAGAACAAACACCCCTGAGCCTCAAGAAAGCAGCAAGGCCTAGTGAAAAGAGCACGGGCCTAGAAGTCAGAGGGCCTGGGTTCTAATCCCGGCTCCGCCACATGCCTGCTGTGACCTTGGGCAAGTCACTTCACACCTCAGTTACCTCATCAGTAAAATGGGGATTAAAACTGTGAGCCCGCTGTGGGACAGGGACTGTGTCCAACCCGATCACCTTGTTTCAAACAGTGCTTGACGTATAGTAACTAATAATAATAACAACGATACCTAGCATCTGAGGAGTAAATGGGTGTCAACTCCCCCTTCCCAGGAAGGCGGGGAGAGGAGAAAAAGTAAAGTAGAAGGGATCTTTGACCTGTCCTTCGCAGATACAGCGCATCTCGGGCCTCTGGGCTGTCTAGGCGACTCCGGTCACTGGTGGCGAATCCCACTGCATGAGATACAGTCGCGCTGTAGACACGGGGAGGGGAGGGGCAGCGATGGGGCCGGGAGACAGACAGAGGCGGCCGGGGGGCGGCCGGGAAAGGGGAGAGGCGAGGTGGGCCCGGGGCTACCATCCGGAGTGAGCCCAGAGAAGCAGCGTGGCTCAGCGGTAAGAGCCCGGGCTTGGGAGGCAGAGGTCATGGGTTCAAATCCCAGCTCCGCCAACTGTCAGCTGTGTGACTTTGGGCAAGTCACTTAACTTCTCTGGGCCTCAGTTCCCTCATCTGTAAAATGGGGATGAAGCCTGTGAGCCCCCCATGGGCCAACCTGATTACCTTGTACCCCCGCCAGCACTTAGAACAGTGCTTTGCACATAGTAAGCGTTTAATAAATGCCACCACTATTATTATTATTATTATTATCTCACCTGGGCCCACAAAGGGCACGGGGGGCCCCACGATTGGGGCAACCACGGTGGCGGCGGCCGCGGCCCGGGCCTCCAAGCTCTGCTGCACCTGGGGGGGGCACAGACAGGGCAGGGGCTGACACTCTTCCTCCCCATCCCCCCCCCAGCCTTACCTCCTTCCCCTCCCCACAGCACCTGTATATATGTATATATGTTTGTAGGTATTTATTACTCTATTTTATTTGTACATATTTATTCTATTCATTTTATTTTGTTAATATGTTTTGTTTTGTTCTCTGTCTCCCCCTCCTAGACTATGTGCCCACTGCTGGGTAGGGACCGTCTCTATATGTTGCCAACTTGTACTTCCCAAGCGCTTAGTCCAGTGCTCTGCACACAGTAAGCGCTCAATAAATACGATTGATTGATTGATGTTGCCAACTTGTACTTCCCAAGCACTTAGTACAGTGCTCTGCACACAGTAAGCACTCAATAAATACAATTGATTGATTGATGTTGCCAACTTGTACTTCCCAAGCACTTAGTCCAGTGCTCTGCACACAGTAAGTGCTCAATAAATACGACTGATTGATTGATTGATTGATGTTGCCAACTTGTACTTCCCAAGCGATTAGTCAAGTGCTCTGCACACAGTAAGCGCTCAATAAATACGATTGATTGATTGATTGATGTTGCCCACTTGTACTTCCCATTACTCTATCACTCTATTTATTTATTTATTTTACTTGTACGTATGTATTCTATTTATTTTACTTTGTTAGCATGTGTGGTTTTGTTGTCTCTCTCCCCCTTTTAGACTGTGAGCCCACTGTTGGGTAGGGACTGTCTCTATATGTTGCCAACTTGTACTTCCCAAGCGCTTCGTCCAGTGCTCTGCACACAGTAAGCGCTCACTAAATACGATTGATTGATTCCCAAGCGCTTAGTCCAGTGCTCTGCAAACAGTAAGCGCTCACTAAATACGATTGATTGATTGATGTTGCCAACTTGCACTTCCCAAGAGCTTAGTCCAGTGCTCTGCACACAGTAAGCGCTCACTAAATATGATTGATTGATTGATGTTGCCAACTTGTACTTCCCAAGTGCTTAGTCCAGTGCTCTGCACACAGTAAGCGCTCAATAAATACGACTGAATGGATGAACTCACTGCCGTCCTCGCGGCCGCGGGCTCCGTACCTGCTGGTAGGTGTTGGTGGCGATAATG
This sequence comes from Tachyglossus aculeatus, assembly GCF_015852505.1. Classification (NCBI taxonomy): domain Eukaryota; kingdom Metazoa; phylum Chordata; class Mammalia; order Monotremata; family Tachyglossidae; genus Tachyglossus; species Tachyglossus aculeatus. Next base: position 339,604 of record NC_052091.1, read on the forward strand.
GGGCGGATCACGGGGACGGCCGGGACGGGCTCGGGGGCGGGCAGCCCGGACGCCGGGGCCCCCAGCACCTCCTGCTCGAACCTGCGACAACGAACGACAGCGGGGCTCGGAGACCGCGGCCGCCCCCCCCCCACCCCCCCCCGCCCCCCGCCATCCCCTCCCCGCACAGCGTGGCTCAGTGGAAAGAGCCCGGGCTTTGGAGTCAGAGGTCGTGGGTTCCAATCCCGGCTCCGCCACATGCCTGCTGTGTGACCTTCGGCAAGTCACTTCACTAATCTCCTCACCATAGGCCTCGTTCTTGCCCGTCCCGCCGTCGACCCCCGGCCCACGTCCTCCCCCGGGCCTGGAATGCCCCCAATCCCTCTGCCCATCTGCCAAGCTCGCTCTCTTCCTCCCTTCAAGGCCCTACTGAGAGCTCACCTCCTCCAGGAGGCCTTCCCACACTGAGCCCCTTCCTTCCTCTCCCCCTCGTCCCCCTCTCCATCCCCCCATCTTACCTCCTTCCCTTCCCCACAGCACCTGTATATATGTTTGTACATATTTATTACTCTATTTATTTTACTTGTACATATCTATTCTATGTATTTTATTTTGTTAGTATGTTTGGTTTGGTTCTCTGTCTCCCCCTTCTAGACTGTGAGCCCACTGTTGGGTAGGGACTGTCTCTCTATGTTGCCAGCTTGTACTTCCCAAGCGCTTAGTACAGTGCTCTGCACACAGTAAGCGCTCAATAATAATAATAATGGCATAAGCACTTACTATGTGCAAAGCACTGTTCTAAGCGCTGGGGAGGTTACAAGGTGATCAGGTGGTCCCACGGGGGCTCACAGTCTTCATCCCCATTTTCCAGACGAGGTAACTTAGGCCCAGAGAAGTGAAGTGACTTGCCCAAAGTCACACAGCTGACAAGTGTCAGAGGCAGGATTTGAACCTATGACCTCTGACTCCAAAGCCCGGGCTCTTTCCACTGAGCCACGCTGCTTCTCTCTATGTTGCCAACTTGTACTTCCCAAGCGCTTAGTACAGTGCTCTGCACACAGTAAGCGCTCAGTACGTACGATTGACTGATTGATTTTACTTGTACCTATCTATTCTATTTATTTAATTTTGTTAGTATGTTTGGTTTTGTTCTCCGTCTCCCCCTTCTAGACTGTGAGCCCACTGCTGGGTAGGGACCGTCTCTCTATGTTGCCGACTTGGACTTCCCAAGCGCTTAGTCCAGTGCTCTGCACACAGTAAGCGCTCAATAAATACGATTGACTAATTGATTTTACTTGTACCTATCTATTCTATTTTGTTAGTATGTTTGGTTTTGTTCTCCGTCTCCCCCTTCTAGACTGTGAGCCCACTGTTAAGTAGGGACTGTCTCCATATGTTGCCAGCTTGTACTTCCCAAGCGCTTAGTCCAGTGCTCTGCACACAGTAAGCGCTCAATAAATACGATTGATTGATTGATTCTCTGAGCCTCAGTGACCTCACCTGTAAAATGGGGATTAAGACTGAGCCCTGCGTGGGACAACCTGATCCCCCTGAATCCCCCCCAGCGCTTCGAACAGTGCTTTGCACAGAGTAAGCGCTTAGCACAAATGCCGTCATTATTACTATTACTATTATTATTATTATTCCGGCCCCGACGGCTCGGCGCGCGGGGGGGGACGGACGGGACGGACGACGACGACGACACGGTCCCCGGCCCCGCGGCGCCACTCACAGGGCCATCTCGGCCTCCATCTCCTTCAGCCGCTCCTCGCCGCTCTTTCCGGGGAGCGGGGCCACGGCGCCCGCCGCCGCCGCCGCCGCCGCCATCGCCGCCGCCGCCGCCGCGCCCGGGACCCCCGGAGGGACCCCCGGAGCGACCCCCGGAGCGACCCCCGGAGCGACCCCCGGAGCGACCCCCGCCATCGCCGCTTCCCAAGGCGGAGCTGAGGGGATCCCGGCCTCCGACGGCTCCGCCTCAGCTCGGGCCGATGACGTCACCCCTCCCCCCGACGACGCACGGCGATGACGTCTCCCCTCCCTCCCGCCGACGCACGGCGATGACGCCAACGTCTCCCCTCCCCCCCGCCGATGACGTCATCCCCCCGCCATCGCCGCTTCCGATGCCGGAGCCGAGGTGGTCGCCCCCTCCGCGGCCTCCGACGGCTCCGCCCCAGCGCGGCCGATGACGTCACCCCTCCCCCCTACGACGCGCGGTGAGGACGTCAGCCCCCCCCGCCACTTCCGAGGTGGTCGCCCCCAGCGCGGGCCGATGACGCCTCCCCTTCCCCCCCGCCGACGCACGGCGATGACGTCGGCACCCCCGGGCGCGGCGCAGGCGCACTGGGACCGCGAGAGGGAGCCGCCCGCCGTCAATCAATCGTATTTATTGAGCGCTTACTGTGTGCAGAGCACTGGACTAATCGCTCGGGAAGTACAAGTTGGCAACATAGAGAGACAGTCCCTACCCAACAGTGGGCTCACAGTCTAAAAGGGGGAGACAGAGAACCAAACCAAACACACTAACAAAATAAAATAGATATGGACAGTAAAATAAATAAACACTTGGGAAGTAAAGTCGGCAACATATATAGTTGTTGCCAACTTGTACTTCCCCAGCAATTAACACAGTGCTCTGCACACAGTAAGCGCTCAAAAAATACAATTGAATGAATGTAGAGACGGTCCCTACCCAATAACGGGCTCACAGTCTAGAAGAGGGGAGACAGACAACAAAACAAAACAAAACAAAACAGAACCCATGACCTCCGACTCCCAAGCCCACACTCTTTCCACTGAGCCACACTGGGGCTCCCGCACCAGCCAGGAAGGGAAAGGGCCGCTCCCCCGCCAACCCCGTCCCCGCTGCAGCACGCACAGCCTCAAGTCCAAATTACTTTATTGGGGGACAGAAAACAGATGAGGGGCGAGGGGTGGGGTGGGGGTGCCGACAGGGGTGGAGTGGGGAGCCGAGCCCCGGCTGGGACCCGCTCAACCGCTGTGCCCCTGCAAGCCGGTCCGGGCACGGCTCCAGCGCTGCTGCCACTCGGCCAGGGTCAGGCCGCCGCGACGGAGCCCCGCCACGCACCGCTGCGCCGGCTGCTCCCACCTGCGACAGGCCGGCCGGGGCCGCCGTCAGTAACTCTGACCCTGGGGGGCCACCCCCACCTCCCGCCCCGCAGCCCCCCACATCACCCACCAGTCCTCGATGGCCTCCCAGAGGCGCGGGCCACGCTGCAGGCCCTGGGCCAGGAGCCCCTGGAGCTGCTGCAGCGCGGGGCACAGCCGGGCTGCCTGCTCCTGCTCCTGGGAAGCCTGCGTCGCCAGGAGTTCTGGGGGCAAGAAGGACGAGTCCTCACCCTCCACTCCTCGCTCTCATTCAAGTCACATATTGAATCCATTGCTGAATCCTGCCAATTCCACCTCCACCGCCTCACTAAAATCCACCCTTTCCTCTCCATCCAAACCGCTACTCCATTAATTCAAGCACTCGTCTTATCCCGCCTTGATGACTGTATCTGCCTCCTTGCAGACCTCCCTACCTCCCGTCTCTCCCCACTTCAGTCCATACTTCACTCTGTTGCCCGGATCACTTTTCTACAAAAATGTTCAGGCCATTTTTCTCTACTCAAGAAACTCAGATGGCTGCCCATCCACCTCTGCAACAAGTGGAAAATCCTCATCCTTGGCTTCAAAATTCTCAATCCTCTTGCCCTCACCTCACTCCCCTCCTTTCATTCAGTCGTATTTACTGAGCGCTTACTGTGTGCAGAGCACTGTACTTACAACCCAGCCTGTACATATCACTCCTTTCATACTAACCTTCTCACTGTGCCTCAACCTCGCCTATCTCGCCGCCGGCCCCTGGCCCGTGTCGTCCCTGATCTGGAACAGTCCCTTCTACACTGTGAGCCCGCTGTTGGGTAGGACCGTCTGTGTTGCCAACTTGTACTTCCCAAGCGCTTAGTCCAGTGCTCTGCACACAGTAAGCACTCAATAAATACGATTGAATGAATGAATGAATGGAACAGCCCTCCCTCTTCATATTCGGCAGAAAAATATTCCCCCACCTTGAAAGCCTTACTGAAGGCACACCTCCAAGAGGCCTTTCCTAAGCTCCCTTTCCTTTTTCTTCCAGACTCTTCTGTGTCACCCCGATTTGCTCCCTTTATTCGTCCCCCCACCCCAGCCCACAGCGTTTATGTACAAATCTGTAGTTTATTTACGTTATCTGTCTCCCCCACATCACTGTAAGCTCACTGTGGGCAGGGAATATATTTACTGTTACATTGTACTCTCCCAAGAGCTGAGAACAGTGCTCTGCACTGTACAGTGCTTCATAAATATAATTGACTGGGAGTGACTGGCCCAGGTGCCCCACAGGGGCCTTCATGGGGGGGGGGGGGCGGCTACTGACCTTGCACGAGAGGGGTGGACGTCGAATGCATCCGCAGGGGGCCGAGGACCCCGGCAGAGCGTTGCTGGAGCTGGGCCTGGAGGAAGCGGCAGTCCTGGCGGAGGTCCGCCACTTGCGCCAGGAGCAGCTCTGGGGCCTGGACCGGGGCAGAAGGGACGGTGGTGTGGCGGGAGGGAAGGTGGGGACATGGAAAGCGCAAATGGGGGACGGGAGGGAAGGCAGGGACAGGGGTTGGGGGAGGAAAAGCGAGGACAGGAGGTACAGAGGTGGGGGAGATACTGACTTGGTGAGGTGGCAGCCCCAGACTGGTGACGACGGGGTGGGATCGCTCCTCTGGGGGTGGTCGCTGCTGCTGGGGAAGGATGGTCACGGTCCTGGGGAGGGGAGAGGCGAAGGGGGCGGGCCACGATGGAAAGGTGGAGAGAAGCCGGCAGGGAGGAGGAAGAGAAGGGCAGGGTCAGAAGCCGGGGGTAAGCTGTAAGGGGTTTGGGCTATTTGGGTATATCCTCTGGTCTGTGGTGGGGCGGGGATCCCGGCTTCCCCCAGACTGGGCTGGGTGGTCAGGTGGCAGTGCAGCAGGAGAGGGGAGGGGAGGAACGGGCGGACGCTCACCGGTCCAGAGGTGGGAGCGGGTGCAGTAGGGGATGGAGGTTCAGACCCTCTAGTAGCTGAGCGTCGCGCTCCAGGGCCCCCTGCAGAGCCTGCCCCTCGCTCTCCACGGCCACCGCCACCGCCACCACTTTCTGCTGGGCTTCCTGACGCACCTGCGGAAAGGGACGGGGGCGGCGGTGGCGTGAATGAACGTGGTGCACTCCCCGTCCTTTCCCCGGGCCCAGCCCGCCAATCGCCGGTCCTGAGGCTCTCACCTCCCCGGGACACCCCAACAGCTGGCTCTTGCTCCTCGAGTTTCCCTTGATCAGCGCCCGGATCTGCTGCTGACGCTCCTCCTGGGAAACACGGAGTCAACACCCGAGGTCGACACGTGGGGTCCCCGGGTTCCCCTCCATCCTACCCCAGCCGGTGGTGGTCCCGCGCCCCTCACCCCGCCGCCCCTTCCCGTGCTCCGGCTGGTCCCGCTCCCGCTCCCGCTCACCACAAGGCTCCGGAAGCTCAGGATCTTCTTCTGCTTGGCCTGAAGGTCGCGGAGTTCCCGCTGCCGTCGCCCGCCCGCCGCCTCCAGCGCCTGGCACTGGGCGCCCAGCGCCGCCCGCAGCCCCCGCAGCCGTGCCGCCCGAACACCCAGCACGAGTGCCAGTCTGGCGGGGGTCACGGACCTCAGCCCCACGGCACCCACACAGACAGGGTCGCGGTCTCCCGGGGACACCAGCCCCATCCAAGCCCCGGGATGCCCCCCTCCCCACCGGAGCCGCAGACTCCCCTTGTCCCCACCTGTCAGTCAGTCAATTGTACTGACTGTGTGCTGGGCACTGTACTAAGAGGTTGGGAGAGAACAACAGAACAACTCGCAGACCCCACCCACCTGTGCGCGGGGTCCCCCGGGCCAAGCTGCTCCACGTTCTGGAGGAGGCGATGGAGCTGCAGGGTGAGGGTCCGGTGTTCCTGCAGGAGGGGGCTCCGCCGAGAGAGCAGCTCCGCTGCACCGCGCCAGCCGTCCTGAGGGCCACGTGTGGGTCGGGAGGGGCGGGGAGCGGCCATCAGGGTGGCACGGGGGAGGGGCGGGCAGTGACGCTCTGCGTGTTGGGGGGCGGGGGGTGTGGAAGGTGGAGGGCAGCATGGTGCCTACCTGAATCAGATTCTGCAGAGAGGGTAGCGCCTCGTGGGGGGAGGTGGAGATGTCAGAAGTGACTTGCGGGGGTGGTGAGGCAGAGCGGAGGCTGGAGGGGGACAGGGGAGTGGGCAGTGAGGCCTCTGACGGTCCCTCGATCCTCTCCGACCCCCTGAACCAGTCCAGCCCCTACCTGAGCTTCTGTCCGGTGCCCGGGTCATCCATGTTGGTCAGCCTCTGCAGCTGGGCCATCTGCTCTTGAGCCAGGAACTCCAGGGCACCCAGCACGTGGGCAGGAGGATGGCTGCCCAGCAGGACCTGGGGCAACAGGGAGGGAGCTCTCAAGTGTTCCTCCCCAGAACCAGACACTCCAGCCGGGAAGTCTAATGGGCAGACCTGACTGGTGGGGCAGGGGGTGGGGAACTCCAGGCCTTTACCTCCACGCTGCTCAACCACTGCCGGTGGGTGGTTGCACTCTGGCTCTGCCTTGCCGCCCTGTAGGAGAGGCAGAGTCGGGAGGGGGCCGATGGGAATGGAACCAAGAGGGAGGGTTGGTGGGAGAAGGAGGGCACGTGGAGACTAAGCTGAGGGGGAGAGGGGCCGTCAAGGCAGAAGGGGAGGAGGAAGGGTGATCTAGGCGGAAGGGGAGGAGGAGGGATGATCAGGCGGGAGGGACGGAGGAATGGAGGGGTCGAAGGGCCAGCAGCGCGCACCAGCTGTCTCTCTCGGGCCCGCAGTCCAGCAGCGAGTCCAGAAGGTCGGCCCTGAGGGCGCAGGCTCGGCGGACGTCTCGCTGGGTGACAAGTGGACAGAGGAGGGGTGAGCGATCTGTGAGACTTCAGGCCCAGCACCAGGGGAGGGGGTCCCACGGCGTGTGGCACTCACCAGGACGTCGGGCTCCAGGGCCGGGAGGTCGGCGGGAGCGGAGGGGAGCGAGGCCGGCGGGAACTCTAACATCACATCCACCGAAGCCTTCCTGTGGCGGGGCAGACAGGGGCGGGGATGGGTAGGAGCCGGGTCGGACAGAAGGGAGGACCGGGGACAGACGGAGCCCACTGCCCACCTGATGTCCCGCAGCCGCACCAGTTGCCCCTCCAGCCGCTGGACTCTGTCCCTCAGGCTGCGTCTCTGCCAGGCGGCGCCGGCTGCCCGCGCCTGGAACAGCAGGGCTCGGCGCTGCGCGTCCTGGATCCTCCCCAGGGTGTCCTCCACGGCCTCCTCTGGACGGAGGCAGGGGGGGGAGAGGGGAGATGGGTGAGTGGAAGCCAAGCCCCCCCGCAGCCCACCCCTCGCCCTCCTTTTTCCCCAGCCCTGGGCCCTCACCCTGGGCTTCGGCCTCCCTCTCTGCCAGCTCCAGGCTCAGGTCCAGATCAGACAGCTCGGCCCGAACCCGGGCCACAGCCTGCTGCAGCTCCAGGCGCCGTTGGGCACCGTGCGGGGGGCCGCCTCCTGCCTGGGAGGGGGTCGGAAACGGAGGAACTGAAAGCTGGGAGTCGGGGCACAGAAGGCTGGAAGGCTGTTTTGTTTTGTTGTCTGTCTCCCCCTTCTAATCAATCAATCAATCATATTTATTGAGCGTTTACTGTGTGCAGAACACTGTACTAAGCGCTTGCGAAGTACAAGTTGGTAACATATAGAGACGGTCCCGACCCAACAGTGGGCTCACAGTCTAGAAGGGGGAGACAGAGAACAAAACATATTAACAGTCACAGTCACTCAATCAATCAGTCGTATTTATTGAGTGCTTACTGTGTGCAGAGCACTGTACTAAGCGCTTGGGAAGTACAAGTTGGCGACATATAGAGACGGTCCCTACCCAACAGTGGGCTCACAGTCTAGAAGGGGGAGACAGAGAACAAAACATATTAACAGTCACAGTCAATCAATCAATCATATTTATTGAGTGCTTACCGTGTGCAGAGCACTGTACTAAGCGCTTGCGAAGTACAAGTTGGCAACATATAGAGACGGTCCCTACCCAACAGTGGGCTCACAGTCTAGAAGTGGGAGACAGAGAACAAAACATATTAACAGTCACAGTCACTAGACTGTGACCCCATTGTTGGATAGGGACCGTCTCTATATGTTGCCGGCTTGTACTTCCCAAGAGCTTAGTACAGTGCTCTGCACACAGTAAGCGCTCAATAAACACGGCTGAGTGAATAAATGAGTGAATGAAGAGATCCAGGACTAGGGTCTGGGGGTCGGGGCACCTGCAGCTGATATCCCCGCTCTCCTCCCGAAGAACACCCCCCGCACCCTCCGCCCTCCAGCCCCTCACCTGTGAACGGTCCAGGTGAGCGTACCTGGGTGGGGAGTCAAGGAGCGCAGAGGAGCGTGGGCGGACCCGAGTGGGGAAGGAGGATGGGGAGGGGGAGGTGCGAGGTTGTTGGGAGAGTCCCAAGGAACGTGGGCGGACCCCAGTGGGGGACGGGGGTGGGGAGGGAGGGGGCGTAGGCGGGAAGGATACCACAGCACATTCCCACGAATTTTCTTCACGTTCCTGGGAAAAGCGTGCCGCAGGGGCGTTAACACCTCCTCCCTCCCGCCCTCCCTCGGCCTCCGGTCCCCTCCCGCCGGTCCCCGGTGCTCACCGCGGGCTGTGGATGTGTTCGGTGACGTAGGCCCAGATGCTCGCGCCCTGCCCCACGCACAACCTATGGGAGAAAGAGAAGGAGGCGGAAACCGTGGGGTGCGAGGAAGGCGCGCCCCACCCGTTGGGGCCCCCGGTTCTCCCTTCCTCCCAGCCGTCGGGGCCCCCGGGCCTCCCTTCCTCCCACCCGTCGGGGCTCCCGGGCCTCCCTTCCTCCCACCCGTCGGGGCCCCCGGGCCTCCCTCTCTCTTTCCCGGCCTTCGGGGCTCCCGGGCCTCCCTCTCTCTCTCCCAGCCGTCGGGGGCCCCGGGCCTCCCTTCCTCTCAGCCGTCGGGGCCGCCGGGCCTCCCTCTCTCTCTCCCAGCCTTTGGGGCCCCCGGGCCTCCCTCTCTCTCTCCCTCTCAGCCGTCGGGGCCCCCGGTTCTCCCTCCCACCCGTCGGGGCCCAGGGGACTCCCTTCCTTTCAGCCATCTGGGCCCCCGGGCCTCCCTCCCTGTCCCCCTCCCTCCCAGCCGTCGGGGCCCCCGGGCCTCCTCTCTCCCTTCCTCCCTCCCAGCCGTCGGAGCCCCAGGGCCTCCCTCTCTCCCTCCCTCCCTCTCTCCCAGCCGTCGGGGCCCCGGGGCCTCCCTCTCTCTCTCCCTCCCAGCCGTCGGGGCCCCCAGGCCTCCCTCTCTCCCTTCCTCCCTCCCAGCCGTCGGAGCCCCAGAGCCTCCCTCTCTCCCAGCCTTTGGGGCCCCCGGGCCTCCCTCTCTCTCTCCCTCCCAGCCGTCGGGGCCCAGGGGCCTCCCTTCCTTTCAGCCGTCTGGGCCCCCGGGCCTCCCTCTCTCCCAGCCGTCGGGGCTCCTGGGCCTCCCTGTCTCCTTCCCTCCCTCCCTCCCAGCCGTCGGGGCCCCCGGGCCTCCCTTCCTCCCACCCGTCGGGGCCCCCGGGCCTCCCTCCCTCTCTCCCAGCCGTCGGGGCCCCGTCTCCCTCCCTCCCACCCAGCCGTCGGGGCTCCCTCTCTCCCTCCGTCCCTCCCTCCGTCCCCCGTTCCCGGCCGTCCCTCCGGAAGGCGCCGTCCGTGGGCAGGCGGTTCGGCGGCAGGCCCATCTCCTCGGTGGCCCAGCGGCGCAGCCGGTGGCCCAGCGCCTGCGGGTCCAAGTCCACGTCCGCGTCCATGCCCACGTCGGGGGCCGCGCGGAGGTTTCCCGCCCCGAGGCTGGAATCCCAGGCCCGCGGGTGACGTCACGCGCGTGCGCCCTGCTCCGCCCCGGGGGCGCCTGGGAGTTGTAGTCCGCCGGGGGGGCGGGGCCCGGCCGGGGGTCACGTGTTCGTTCGCTCATTCAATCGCATTTATTGAGCGCTTACTGTGCGCGGAGCACTGTACTGATCAATCAATCAATCAATCGTATTTATTGAGCGCTTACTGTGCGCGGAGCACTGGACCAAGCGCTTGGGAAGTAGTTGCAACATATAGTTGCATATGGTTGATTGATTTTGTTAATGATGTGCATAGAGCTTTTAATTCTATTTGTTCCGACGACTTTGACACCTGTCTACGTGTTTTGTTTTGTCGTCTGTCTGCCCCTTCTAGACTGTGAGCCTGTTTCTGGGTAGGGACCGTCTTTTTATGTTGCCAGCTTGTACCTCCCAAGCGCTTAGTACAGTGCTCTGCACACAGTAAGCGCTCAATAAATACGATTGAATGAATATAGGAACAGTCTCTACCCAACAGTGGGCTCACAGTCTAGAAGGGGGAGACAGAGAACAAAACCAAACATATTAACAAAATAAAATAAATTGAATAGATATGTACAAGTAAAATAAATAGATAAATAAATAAATAAATAGAGTAATAAATATGTACAAACATATATACATATATACAGGTGCTGTGGGGAAGGGAAGGAGGTAAGACGGGGGATGGACGGGGGGCGAGGGAGAGAGGAAGGAGGTGGTGGGGAAGCATTCGTAGTGTACTAAGCGCTCGTAGTGTCCGGTCACAGGCCAGAGCCCCCGGCGGCCTCTGTGCCCCTGTTCGAGGCCTGTGGGGAACCTCTGGGGACCCCTCCCGTCCCCTCAATTCATTCATTCAATCATATTTATTGAGCGCCTACTGTGTGCAGAGCACTGTACTAAGCGCTTGGGAAGTCCAAGTCGGCAACATATAGAGACAGTCCCTACCCAACAACAGGCTCACAGTCTAGAAGGGGGAGACAGACAACAAAACAAAACATGTAGACAGGAGTCAAAATCGTCAGAACAAATAGAATTAAAGCTATATGCACATCATTAAGAAAATAAAAAGAATAGTAAATATGTACTAAACGTTATTGAGCACTTACTGTGTGCAGAGCACTGTACTAAGCGCTTGGGAAGTACCAGTTGGCGACATATAGAGACGGTCCCTACGCAACAACAGGCTAACAGTCTAGAAGGGGGAGACAGACAACAAAACAAAACACGTAGACAGGTGTCAAAATCGTCAGAACAAATAGAATTAAAGCTATACGCACATCATTAACAAAATAAAAATTGTAAATATGTACTAAACGTTACTGAGCACTTACTGTGTGCAGAGCATTGTACTAAGCGCGTGGGAAGTACAAGTCGGCAACATCTAGAGACGGTCCCTACCCAACAACGGGCTCACAGTCTAGGAGGTGGAGACAGACAACAAAAACAGAACAAAACATGTGGATAAGTGTGTTGCCCAGGGGCACACAGTAGACAGTGGTGGAGCTGGGACTAGATCCCAGAGAAGTGCTGTGGCTCAGTGGAAAGAGCGCGGGTTTGGGAGTCAGAGATCATGGGTTCGAATCCTGCCTCCCCCACATATCTGTCACACTTCACTTCTCTGTGCCTCAGTTCCCTCATCTGTAAAATGGGGATTAAGACTGTGAGCCCCACATGGGACAACCTCATCTCCTTGTGCTCCTCCCAGTGCTTAGAACAGTGCTTTGCACTTAACAAATACCAACATTATTATCATATATACATATCCTGTATATATGTCTGTACATATTTATTACTCTATTTATTTTACTTGTACATATCTATTCTATTTATTTTATTAAGTTAATATGTTTTGTTTTGTTCTCTGTCTCCCCCTTCTAGACTGTGAGCCCACTGTTGGGTAGGGACTGTCTCTATATGTTGCCAGCTTGTACGTCCCAAGCGCTTAGTACAGTGCTCTGCCCACAGTAAGTGCTCAATAAATACAATTGATTGATTGTTTTGTTGTCTGTCTCCCCCTTCTAGACTGTGAGCCCACTGTTAGGTAGGGACCATCTCTATATGTTCCCAACTTGTACTTCCCAAGCGCTTAGTACAGTGCTCTGCACACAATAGGCGCTCAATAAATATGATTGATTGATTGATTGATTGTTTTGTTGTCTGTCTCCCCCTTCTAGACTGTGAGCCCGCTGTTGGGTAGGGACTGTCTCTCTATGTTGCCAACTTGGACTTCCCAAGCGCTTAGTACAGTGCTCTGCACACAGTAAGCGCTCAATAAATACAATTGAATGAATGAATGTATGTACGTATTTATTATTCTATTTATTTATTTTATTTGTACATATTTATTCTATTTATTTTAGTTTGGTAATATGTTTTGTCTTGTTGTCTGTCTCCCCCTTCTAGACTGTGAGCCCGCTGTTGGGTAGGGACCGTATCTAGATGTTGCCGACTTGGACTTCCCAAGCGCTTAGTCCAGTGCTCTGCACATAGTAAGCGCTCAATAAATACAATTGATGATGATGATTGATTGTTTTGTTGTCTGTCCCCCCCCTTCTAGACTGTGAGCCCGCTGTTGGGTAGGGACCGTCTCTATACGTTGCCAACTTGTACTTCCCAAGCGCTTAGTACAGTGCTCTGCACACAGTAAGCACTCAATAAATACAATTGAATGAATGAATGTATGTACGTATTTATTATTCTATTTATTTATTTTATTTGTACATATTTATTCTATTTATTTTAGTTTGGTAATATGTTTTGTCTTGTTGTCTGTCTCCCCCTTCTAGACTGTGAGCCCGCTGTTGGGTAGGGACCGTCTCTAGATGTTGCCAACTTGTACTTTCCAAGCAAGTACAATTGTAGGCGCTCAGTAAATACGACTGATTGACTGATGATTGATGATTATTCTGTCCCTTTTAGACTGCGAGCCCACTGTTGGGTAGGGACTGTCTCTATATCAATCAATCAATCAATCAATCGTATTTATTGAGCGCTTACTATGTGCAGAGCACTGGACTAAGCGCTTGGGAAGTACAAATTGGCATCACATAGAGACAGTCCCTACCCAACAGTGGGCCACAGTCTAAAAGGGGGAGACAGAGAACAGAACCAAACATACCAACAAAATAAAATAAGTAGGATAGAAATGTACAAGTGAAATAAATAAATAAATAGAGTAATAAATATGTTGCTAACTTGTGCTTCCCAAGCGCTTAGTACAGTGCTCTGCACATAGTAAGCGCTCAATAAATACGATTGATGATGATGATTATTCTGACTCCCAGGCCGGTGCCGCGGGAGCGGGGTGGGAGGGGGATCGGGAGGACCGGGGTGGGGGGGCGCTGTCCGGCCCGGGGCTCTGCTGCCTCTCTAGGCGACCGGAAGCTGGTCTCTCGCTCGCTCGCTCGCTGGCTTCTTCCGGGTTCGGCTTCACTTCCGGTTCGCTTGGGAGGCAGCAGACGCTCAGGGTCACATTGAGTCCACTGAGAGCGACCAGTCTGTCAGGTGAGGACCGGCCCGGTTCAATCAATCATCATCAATCGTATTTATTGAGCGCTTACTGTGTGCAGAGCACTGCACTAAGCGCTTGGGAAGTCCAAGTTGGCAACATATACAGACGGTCCCTACCCAACAGTGGGCTCACAGTCTAAAAGGGGGAGACAGAGAACAAAACCAAACATACTAACAAAATAAAAGAAATAGAATAGATAGGTACAAGTAAAATAAATAGAGTAATAAATATCATCAATCGTATTTATTGAGCGCTTACTATGTGCAGAGCACTGGACTAAGCGCTTGGGAAGTACAAGTTGGCAACGTATGGAGACAGTCCCTACCCAACAGCGGGCTCACAGTCTAAAAGGGGGAGACAGAGAACAAAACCAACATACTAACAAAATAAAATAAATAGAATAGATACGGACAAGTAAATAGAGTAATAAATACGTACAACCATATGTACATATATAGGGGAAGCAGCGTGGCTCAGTGGAAAGAGCATGGGCTTTGGAGTCAGAGGTCATGGGTTCGAATCCCGGCTCCACCACATGTCTGCTGTGTGACCTTGGGCAAGTCACTTCACTTCTCTGGGCCTCAGTTCGCTCATCTGGAAAACGGGGATGAAGATTGTGAGCCCCGTGTGGGACGATTTGATTACCTTGTATCTACCCCGGCGCTTAGAACAGTGCTTGGCACATAGTAAGCGCTTAACAAATACCAACATTATTATTACTTATATACAGGTGCTGTGGGGAAGGGAAGGAGGTAAGATGGGGGGATGGAGAGGGGGACGAGGGGGAGAGGAAGGAAGGGGCTCAGTCTGGGAAGGCCTCCTGGAGGAGGTGAGCTCTCAGGAGGGTTCTGACCCCGTCTCCCCGCAGGAGCCACCATGGCCGAGGACATCAAGACCAAGATCGCCAACTACCGCACGGCGCCCTTCGACAGCCGCTTCCCCAACCAGAACCAGACCCGCAACTGCTGGCAGAATTACCTGGGTGAGCCCCGACCCGCCACGCCCCGGCCCCCTCATTCATTTATTCAATCGTATTTAATGAGCGCTTACTGTGTGCAGAGCACTGTATTGTTGGGAATCAATCAATCATATTTATTGAGCGCTTACTGTGTGCAGAGCACTGGACTATTGCTTGGGAATCAATCAATCGTATTTACTGAGCGCTTACTGTGTAGAGAACACTGCTTGGGAATCAGTCAGTCGTATTTATTGAGCGCTCACTGTGTGCAGAGCACTGGACTAATTGGGAATCAATCAATCATATTTATTGAGCACTTACTGTGTGCAGAGCACTGGACTAATTGCTTGGGGATCAATCAATCAGTCGTATTTAGTGAGTGCTTACTGTGTGCAGAGCACTGCTTGGGAATCAATCATCAATCGTATTTATTGAGCACTTACTGTGTGCAGAGCACTGTACTAAGCTCTTGGGAAGTACAAGTTGGCAACGTATAGAGACGGTCCCTACCCAACAGTGGGCTCACAGTCTAGAAGGGGGAGACAGAGAACAAAAAAAACCCCATACTAGCAAAATAAAATAGAGTAGGTATGTACAAGTAGAATAAATACAGTAATAAATACAAACAAACATATATACACGTATACAGGTGCTGTGGGGAAGGGAAAGAGGGAAGTACAAGTTGGCAACGTATAGACGGTCAATCAATCAATCGTATTTATTGAGCGCTTACTGTGTGCAGGGCACTGTACTAAGCGCTTGGGAAGTACAAGTTGGCAACATACGGAGACGGGCCCTACCCAACAGCGGGTTCACAGTCTAGAAGGGGGAGACACACAACAAAACAAAACATATAAGCCAATGAACAAGTAAAATAAATAGAGTAATAAATACATACAAACATATATACATATGCCCTACAAGGCCCTACTGAGAGCTCACCTCCTCCAGGAGGCCTTCCCTGATTGAGCCCCTTCCCCATCCCCGCCGCCTTACCTCCTTCCCTTCCCCACAGCACCTGTATATATATGTTTGTACGTATTTATTACTCTATTTTACTTGTACATATTTATAATATTTACTTTATTTTGTTAATATGTTTTGCTTTGTTCTCTGTCTCCCCCTTCTAGACTGTGAGCCCACTGTTGGGTAGGGACTGTCTCTATATGTTGCCAACTTGTACTTCCCAAGCGCTTAGTACAGTGCTCTGCGCACAGTAAGCGCTCAATAAATATGATTGAATGAATGAATGAAGTTGGCAATGTTTAGAGACGGTCCCGACCCAACAGCGGGCTCACAGTATAGAAGGGGGAGACAGACAACAAAACATATAAACCAAATAGAGTAAATACGTACAAGTAAAATGAATAGAGTAATAAATACATACAAACATATATACATATGCTCTACAAGGCCCTACTGAGAGCTCACCTTCTCCAGGAGGTCTTCCCAGACTGAGCCCCCTCCCCATCCCCCCGTCTTACCTCCTTCCCCTCCCCACAGCACTTGTATATATGTATATGTTTGTATGGATTTATTACTCTATTTTGTTTGTGCATATTTCTATTTTATTTTGTTAATATGTTTTGTTTTGTTCTCTGTCTCCCCCTTCTAGACTGTGAGCCTACTGTTGGGTAGGGACTGTCTCTATATGTAGCCAACTTGTACTTCCCAAGCGCTTAGTACAGTGCTCTGCACACAGTAAGCACTCAATAAATATGGTTGAATGAATGAATACACATATACAGGTGCTGTGGGGAGGGGAAGGAGGCAAGGCGTCGGGGAGGGGGAGAGGAAGGAGGGGGCTCAGTCTGCGAAGGCCTTCCTCCGGCCGGGACCCCGATTCCCTTCCTCCGGCTCCCCGACTCCCCTCCCTCCGGCCCGGCCTCCCGGTTGAGCCTCCCTCCCTCTTTCTTTCCTTCCCCGTCAGACTTTCACCGCTGCGAGAAGGCCATGAACGCCAAGGGCGGGGACGTCTCCATCTGCCAGTGGTATCGGCGCGTCTACAAGTCTCTGTGTCCCATCTCCTGGGTGCGCATCGCGGCTGCCTGCGGGTTGGGGGGCCGGGGGGCGGGGGGTCTGTGCGGGCCGGAGAGGGAGGTGGGGGGGACCCACCTGCAGCGCAGGGGATGAGGGCTCGTGACAAGAAGGGGTTGTTTCCCTCCAGGTGAACTCCTGGGACGAACGCAGAGAGGATGGCACATTTCCCGGGAAGATCTGAGCCTTGTCACTTCGCCCTCCTCTGAGGCCTGCTTGCCTGTCTGTCCGTCTCCGCCAGACTCCGCCCCTACTCCCTCCCGGGCGGGGGGACCCTAAGTCGTGGGCAGAATAAATCGTTTTAGGAATTGTGACTTGGTCTGGGCTGGCTTGGTAAGGTTGGGCGGCGGGGCAGCGTGGGGGGAATCTCACAAACGCTACATTGGCCTGGTGGGTCATAAATAAGTGGGAGTGGAGTTTCGGGCTTTTGCTCTCCACCCTCAACTCTCATCTGGGGAACAGTATGCAGGAAGGATGGGAGGGTCTGAGCAAGAGGCCGCTGGGCTGAATCCCAGGGAATAACCTTTCTCCCTGATCTCCGGGGCTCTGGGGGGAGACAGGACGCTACACACTGTGTTACGGGAAGGGTGGGAGCAGGAGGTGGAGTCTTTCCTAAGGGGCAGCCAGTCTGAAGGGGAGACAGGACACAGTAAGTACTCAATAAAGATTGAATAAACTAATGAATGACACTATGCACTGTTTTGGGTGCTGCGGGAAGGTCAGGAGGAGAGGTGGGAGTCCCTGCCTTGGGGCCTGTTGTCTCAGGTTATTTTCTATAAATCAATTAATAGTATCAATAGGGCCTATGTTGTGCCAAGTGTTTGGGAAGGTACAGTAGAAATGATCCCTACACTACAATCTACTTCCAATGGTTACCCATCCCCCTCTGCATCAAACAAACTCCTTATCAGTTTGTAAGCGCTTCTATTACACATTTTTTTAATGGCATTTATTAAGCGCTTACTATGTGCAAAGCACTGTTCTAAGCGCTGGGGAGGTTACAAGGTGAACAGGTTGTCCCACGGGGAGCTCACAGTCTTAATCCCCATTTCACAGATGAGGGAACTGAGGCACAGAGAAGTGAAGTGACTTGCCCAAAGTCACACAGCTGACAGTTGGCGGAGATGGCGTTTGAACCCATGACCTCTGACTCCAAAGCCCGTGCTCTTTCCACTGAGCCATGCTGCCTCTCTAATCAGCTCTCCTCCAACCTTTCCTCCCTGAATTACTGCCACAACCCAGTTTGCACACTTCGTTGCTCCTCTAAAGCCAGTCTACTCCCCTGTGCCTTGATAATAACAATAGTAATAATAATGTTATTTGTTAAGCACTTACTATGTGCCAAGCACTGTTCTAAGCACTGGGGGAGATTGCCCCATGTGGGGCTCACAGTCTTCACCTCCATTTTACAGATGAGGTAACTGAGGCCCAGAGAAGTTAAGTGACTTGCCCAAGGTCACACAGCTGACAAGTGGCAGAGCTGGGATTATACAACCTCCGACTCCCAAACCCGGGCTCTTACCACTAAGCCACACTGCTTCTCTCATCTATCTCACTTCCAGTCCCTTACCCATGTCCTCTCTCTGGCCTGCAAATCCTCCTCCTTTCATATCTGACAGTCCACCACTTTTCCCACTTTCAGTCATTAAAATCACATCTCCAGGTGGCCTGCCTGGATTACGCCATCATTTCCCCTTTTCCTTTCTGCGTTGACCTTGCCTTAAATCTGTATCCTTTAAGCACTTGATATTCACCCCACCCACCCTTAGCCCCACAGCACTGATGTCCCTATCCGTAGTGTGTTTAATATATGCTTCCCCCTCTAACCGTAAGCTCCTTATGGGCAGGGAATGGGTCTACTAACTTATACTGTAGTCTTCCAAGTGCTCTATTCAATCGTATTTATTGAGCACTTAATATGTATAGGACACTGTACCAAGCACTTGGGAAAGTACAATACAGCAAAAAAGAGAGACAATACCTGTCAACAATATTAAATAAATGAAATTGCAGATATATATGTAAGTGCTGTGGGGTGGAGGGGGGCGGAGGAAGAGCAAAGGGAGCGAGTCAGGGTGATGAGAAAGGAAGTGGGAGATGAAAACCGAGGCTTAGTCTGGGAAGAACTGGAGGAGATGTACTTTCAGTAAGGCTTTGAAGGCAGGGGAGAGTAATTGGCGGATTTGAGGAGGAAGGGCGTTCCACAAGAGAGGTGGAACCTGGGCCAGGGGTTGGTGATGAGATAGGCGAGATGGAAGCACAGTGAGAAGGTTGGCACCAGAGGAGTGCAGTGGGAAGCAGTGAAGCAGCGTGGCTCAGCGGACAGAGCACGGGCTTTGGAGTCAGAGGCCATGGGTTCGAATCCTGACTGCCACATGTCTGCTGTGTGACCTTGGGCAAGTCACTTCACTTCTCTGAGCCTCAGTGACCTCATCTGTAAAATGGGGATTAAGACTGTGAGCCCCACGTGGCTCATCACCTGATCACCTTGTATCACCCCCCCAGCACTTAGAACAGTGCTCTGCACATAGTAAGCGCTTAACAAATGCCGTCATTATTATTATTCTCTGCCTCAGTGACCTCATCTGGAAAATGGGGATGAAGACTGTAAGCCCCCCGTGGGACAACCTGATCACCTGTAACTTCCCCAGTGCTTTGTACATAGCGCTTAACAAATACCATCATTATTATTATTACAATTCAGCGATAGAGACAATCCTTGCCCACAATGGGCTTACAGTCTTGCAGGGGGGAGACAGACATCAAAATAAGCAGACAGGCATCAATAGCATCAATATAATAAATAGAATTACCTGGCTCTGCCATTTGTCTGCTGTATGACCTTGGGCAAGTCACTTGTCTTTGCCTCAGGTATTTCACCTGTAAAATGGAGGCTGATCTGTAAATTGGGACAGGGACTGTGTCTAGCCCCATTTGCCTTCATCCACCCCAGCACTTAATAATAATAATTGTCATTATTAAGGTATTTGTTAACTGCTTAACTATATGCCAGGCACTGTACTAAACCCTGGGGTGGATACAAGCAGATTGGGTTGGACACAGTCCCTGTCCCACGTGGGGCTCACAGTCTCAATCCCCATTTTACAGATGAGGTAACTGAGGCCCAGAGAAATGAAGTGATTTGCCCAAGGTTACACAGAAGACAAGTGGTGGAGCGGGGATTAGAACCCATGACCTTCTGACTTCCAAGGCTGTGCTCTATCCACTATGCAATACTGCTTCTCTGTACTAAGCACGGGGATAGGTACAAGATAATCAGGTCAGACACAGTCTCGGTCCCAAATGGGGCTCATGGTCTAAGAGGAAGGAGAAAAGGTATTTCATCCCCATTTTACAGATGAAGAAACTGAGGCCCAGAAAAGTTCAATGGCCCAAGGTTGTATACAGAATGTAAACTCACTGTTTATTGTACTCTCCCAAGCGCTGAGTACAGTGCTTGGTATACCCTAAACACTCAATAAATACAATTGATTGACTGACTAGAACTCAGGCTCCCTGACCCCAAGGCCTAGGCTCTCTCCACTGAGCCATGCTGCTGGCCCATGCCCCTACCCACAACAGGGGCCCAGTTAGTTTTGGGTATTGCAGAAAGCTGAAGGGGCCTCCCAGGGGGAGGATGATGATGATAGCGCTTACTATGTGCGAAGCACTGTTCTAAGCGCTGGGGAGGTTACAAGGTGATCAGGTTGTCCCACATGGGGCTCACAGTTTTAATCTCCATTTTACAGATGAGGTAACTGAGGCCCAGAGAAGTGAAGTGATTGGCCCAAAGTCACACAGCTGACAAGCGGCGGAGCCGGGATTAGAACCCACGACCTCTGACTCCCGAGCCCGGGGTCTCTCCACTGAGCCACAGGGTGGGGGGTGGGAGGGGAGAGACGGAGTCTGGGAAGACAGAAATTAAGATTCATAGAGCCGAGGGGGGACAAGCGAGGAGGTGGGTCACAAGTTTCCAAGGAGGGGGGCTGGGATGAGGAGAGGAAGAGAGGCGGAGCCAGAGATGGGAGCTGAGGGCAAAGGCCAGGCCCTGGGAGACTCTCTGCGGCCGGTGGAGCGGCCAAATGCGAGGGGGCCCTGAGATTCTAAAACTCATCTTGGGAAAGCCCCCAAAATACACACTGAATTAGCCCAGGGCCCCCACGCCTGGGCCGGAAACCCTACAATAAACTGGTTAGCCCAGATCCGGCCAGAGATCAATCAATCAATCAATCGTATTGAGCGCTTACTGTGTGCAGAGCACTGGACTAAGCGCTTGGGAAGTACAAGTTGGCAACATATAGAGACAGTCCCTACCCAACAGTGGGCTCACAGTCTAAAAGAGATCCTACAATAACACGGCTACCCCAGAGCCCCCACACCAAGGCTGGAGACTCTACAATAATACAGTTAGCCCAGAGCCCCCACACCCAGGCCAGAGATCTTTCATTCATTCAGTCATTCATTCAATCGTATTTATTGAGCGCTTACTGTGTGCAGAGCACTGTACTAAGCGCTTGGGAAGTACAAGTTGGCAGCATATAGAGACGGTTCCTACCCAACAGTGGGCTCACAGTCTAGAAGGGGGAGACAGGCAACAAAACAAAACATATCAACAAAATAAAATAAATAGAATAAATATGTACAATAATAATAATGATGATGATATTTGTTACGCACTTACTATGTGCCAAGCACTGTTCTAAGCACTGGGAGGGATACAAGGTGATCAGGTTATCCCACTTGGGGCTCACAGTCTTAATCCCTATTTAAGTAAAGTACAAGTAAAATAAATAGAGTAATAAATATGTACAAACATGTATACATATACACATATATACAGATGCTGTGGGGAGGGGAAGGAGGTAAGGCAGGGGGGATGGGGAGGGGGAGGAGGGGGAGAGGAAGGAGGGAGCTCAGTCTGGGAAGGCCTCCTGGAGGAGGTGAGCTCTCAGTAGGGCTTTGAAGGGAGGAAGAGAGCTAGCTTGGCGAATGTGTGGAGGGAGGGCATTCCAGGCCAGGGGGAGGACGTGGGCCGGGGGTCAATGGCAGGACAGGTGAGAATGAGGCACGGTGAGGAGGTTAGCGGCAGCAGAGGAGTGGAGGGTGCGGGCTGGGCTGTAGAAGGAGAGAAAGGAGGTGAGGTAGGAAGGGGCGAGGTGATGGACAGCCTTGAAGCTGAGGGTGAGGAGTTTTTGCCTGATGTGTAGGTTGATTGGTAGCCACTGGAGATTTTTGAGGAGGGGAGTAACATGCCCAGAGCATTTCTGCACAAAGACGATCTGAGCAGCGGCGTGAAGTATGGATTGAAGTGGGGAGAGACAGGAGGATGGGAGATCGGAGAGGAGGCTGATGCAGTAATCCAGTCGGGATAGGATGAGAGATTGAACCAGCAGGGTAGCGGTTGTCTCCCCCTTTTAGACTGTGAGCCCACTGTTGGGTAGGGACTGTCTCTATATGTTGCCAACTTGTATTTCCCAAGGGCTTAATACAGTGCTCTGCACACAGTAAGCGCTCAATAAATATGATTGATTGATTGATTGATTGATGTAGAGGAAAGGGCGGATCTTGGCGATGTTCCGGAGGTGAGACTGGCAGGATTTGGTGACAGATTGGATGTGAGGGGTGAACGAGAGAGTGGAGTCGAGGATGACACCAAGGTTGCGGGCTTGTGATACAGGAAGGATGGTAGTGCCATCAACAGTGATGGGAAATTCAGGGAGAGGGCAGGGTATGGGAGGGAAGATAAGGAGTTCAGTCTTGGACATGTTGAGTTTTAAATGGCGGGCAGACATCCAGATGGAGATGTCCTGAAGGCAGGAGGAGATGCGAGCCTGGAGGGAGGGAGAGAGAGCAGGGGCAGAGATGTAGATTTGGGTGTCATCCGTGTAGAGATGATAGTTGAAGCCGTGGGAGTGAATGAGTTCACCAAGGGAGTGAGTGTAGACAGAGAACAGAAGGGGACCGAGAACTGACCCTTGAGGAGCCCCTATAGTAAGGGGATGGGAGGGGGAGGAGGAGCCCTCAAAAGAGACTGATAGCCCATATCACTGTGACAGAGATGTCCACTAATGCCCCGATTTGAAGGCAACCCTGAGGTAGTCATTTACCCAGGGTGGAAGTAGCTTCCCAACCCAACTCTTACTGGTCCAAAGCTTCCACCCTGGGTGACCCCCTGGGGATCCCTCCCCTCGACCCTGATGAAAGGAACTGTGAGCCCATTGTTGGGTAGGGACCGTCTCCATATGTTGCCGACTTGTACTTCCCAGGCACTTGGTACAGTGCTCTGCACACAGTAAGCACTCAATAAATACGATTAAATGAATGAAAGGAACGTGGCTTGTGGGGGGAGTGGGCTGTGAGAGGGAAGACCCCAGGCCCCAGAACGGCCAGAGGCAAGGCCGAGAGCAGAAGCCGGCCCCGAGGGAAATCTGGGAGCTGAAGGAGACCCCTTTGTCACACTGCCCCGAGCACTCCTCTCAGTCCCGAGCCAACCCTGGCCCTGACCTGGTTAATAAGTGATCTCCTCTCCCCTTGGGGAGTCACTGACCCCTGAGGGAAGAGGCAGGCATGTGGGGGTGGGCTCCCTCCCGTCCAGTTAATCTCTCATCGTCCCCAGGGCTGCACCATCTCAATCCGTGGGTCCCTTCCTCTCTCCTCCACCCCTGGGGCCGCTGCGATGCTGCGGGCCAGTCGGGTGCTGTGGGCCCGGGCACCCTCCCCTTCGGGGGTCCCCGGCCCCGCGCTGCGGTTCGACGGGGAAGTCTTCCGCTTGAAGGGAACCGGGGAGCTGGTCCGGGCCTTGCTGGTGCTGCGGCTTTGTGCCTGGCCTCCCCTGGTGACCCACGGCCTGGAGGTGAGGCCCCGCGGGGCAACGGGACCGGTGCCGCCTTTCCCTCCTTGCGTCCCCCTTCCCCGGATCGGGCATGAGGCTGGTGCCTTTCCAAGCATGAAAGACTGGGCCAATCGATCAGTGGTATTTATTGAACACCATACTAAATGCTAGGGAGAGCACTTTTCTCCCCAACTCTCTCTCCCTTCTGCGTCCCCTGCACACTTCGATCTGTCCTCTTTAAGCCTTCTAGACTGTGAGCCTTAAGTCTTCTGGACTGTGAGCCCACTGTTGGGTAAGGACCGTCTCTATATGTTGCCAACTTGTACTTCCCAAGCGCTTAGTCCAGTGCTCTGCACACAGTAAGCGCTCAATAAATACGATTGATTGATTGATTGATTGCTGCGTGGCTCAGTGGAAAGAGCCCGGGCTTTGGGGTTAGAGGTCGGGGGTTCCAATCCTGGCTCTGCCAATTGTCAGCTGGGTGACTTTGGCCAAGTCACTTCACTTCTCTGGGCCTCAGTTCCCTCATCTGGAAAACGGGGATTAAGACTGTGAGCTCCCTGTGGGACAACCTGATTACCTTGTATCAGTGCTTTGCACAGAGTAAGCGCTTAATAAGTACCATCATCATCATTATTACTATTATTGTTCCATCCCCTCGTCCCCGTCCCCCACCCCAACACACAGCCCGGGCCCTCTGCCCCCTCCAGGTCCTGGCCTGGTGCCGCCGCCTCCTCGGGGCTCGGCTGTCCGGGGCGATGCTCCGGGCCTCGGTGTACGGACAGTTTGTGGCCGGTGAGACGGCCGGGGAGGTGCGGAGTTCGGTGCAGCGGCTGCAAGCCCTGGGCCTGCGGCCGCTGCTGGCCGTGCCCACCGAAGAGGAGCCGGGGACGGAGCGGGCCGGGTGAGTTGCGGGGTTGGAGGGAAGGAGGGGGGAGTCCCGGCTCGCCCAGGAGGACGCGACCCCTCAGAGGCCACTGCCCCCGCAGCGAGGGCTGGTACGAGGGCAATCTGGCTGCCATGCTGAGCTGCGTGGACCTGGCCAGCGGCCCTGAGGACCCCGCCACCGCCCCCAGCCCGGTGCTCATGCAGCTCAAGGCGACGGCACTGACCAGCACCCGCCTCTGTGTGAGTCCCGGGCGGCCGGCACCGGCGGCGGGGGGCACGGGGGTCCCCGTCCCCAGCCCAGCGGCCTCGACGCCGCCCACTCCCCAACCCGGGCTCGTTTCAGAAGGAGCTGACTGCGCGGCTGGGGGCGCCGGGGGCTGCCAGAGACCTGAGCCCCGACAGCCTGGCGGCCGTCATGGACAGTAGCCAGGTGACCCCCGCCCCAGACCCCCCATCCCCCAGCCTCCATCTCCCTCAGCCCCCTTCTCTCTCAATCTCACCTCTTAGCCCCCATCCCCAACCCCCCAGCCTCCCGCGCTCACCCTCCATCCTCCCCAGCCCCCTTCTCCCTCATCTCCTCTCAGCCCCCATCCCCCCCAGCCTCCCCCTTTCAGCCCCCATCATCATCATCATCATCAATCATATTTATTGAGCGTTTACTATGTGCAGAGCACTGTACTAAGCGCTTGGGTAGTACAAATTGGCACAGTCTTAGCCCCCATCCCCATCCCTCCCAGCCTCCCCCTCTCAGCCCCCATCCCCCCAGGCCCACCCCCCCCGGCCTCCCGCGCTTAGGGACCCCGTCTCTATATGTTGCCAACTTGTACCTCCCAAGCGCTTAGTACAGTGCTCTGCACACAGTAAGTGCTCAATACATACGACTGAATGAATGAATGAGTGATGATGATGATGATGATGATGATGATGGCATTTGTTAAGCGCTTATTATGTGCAAAACACTGGGCGGGAACCTCCATCCTCCCCAGCCCCCTTCAATCATTCATTTGGTTTTGTTCTCTGTCTCCCCCTTCTAGACTGAGCCCACTGTTGGGTAGGGACCGTCTCTATACGTTGCCAACTTGTACTTCCCAAGTGCTTACACAGTGCTCTGCACACAGTAAGCGCTCAATACATATGATTGAATGAATGAACCACCATCCTCCCCAGCCCCCTTCAATCATTCTAGACTGTGGCCCACTGTTGGGTAGGGACCATCTCTATACGTTGCCAACTTGTACTTCTCAAGCGCTTAGTCCAGTGCTCTGCACACAGTAAGCGCTCAATAAATACGATTGATTGATTGATTGATTGATTGAGCACTTACTGGGTGCGGAGCACTGTACTAAGTGCTTGGGAAGTACAAGTTGGCAACATATAGAGGCGGTCCCTACCCAACAGCGGGCTCACAGTCTAGAAAGGGGAGACGGACATCAAAACAAAACATATAAACCAAATAAAATAAATAGAATAAATATGTACAAGTAAAATAAATAAATGAAGAGTAATAAATATGTACAGACATATATACATATATACAGGTGCTGTGGGGAGGGAAAGGAGGTAAGGCGGGGGGATGGGGAGGGAGAGTAGGGGGAGAGGAAGGAGGGGGCTCAGTCTGGGTGACCCCCCTTCTCCCTCAACTCCTCCTCTCAGCACCCATCCCCCCGATTCGTCCCCCTCAGCCCCCATTCCCCCAGCCTCCCCCTCTCAGCCCCCATCACCCCCAGGCTCCCGCACTCAGCCTCCCCGCTCCCCCTCTCAGCCGCCAACCCGGTAAGGGTCCCGGCCGGCCTCCAGCTGGTGCTCTTGCCTGGGCCGCGCCCCCAGACTTCCCCCGGGGCCAGGGGTTCCCATGCCAAGCGAGGTCTCATCGAGCAGGCCGGGATCCGCTCATTTTACCGGCGAACCCCAAGGGCACGGGGCAGAACGGAGCAGGCAGAAGGCCCGCTTAGTAAGGCCTGCTGTTGAGGCCCTGAGTGACTCATTTCCCCTTGAGTGATCCCTCCAACCCCTCGGGAAGGACCCCCATATATCCAGCCTGAGTCCTGAGCAGAATCAGCACCTCGGAGCCTCCCTGAGACGGTTCCACCGGGTCGCCCAGGTGAGCCCCCATCTCCCACTTTTCCCTCCCCCCATCCCTGTTGATTCCTTTTCAATCAATCAAACAATCTTATTGCTTGAGCGCTTACTATGTGCAGGGCACTGTACTAAGCGCTTGGGAGAGTCCAATACAACAGTATAACAGACACGTTCCCTTCCAGTTTCCCCGGATAGTTCTCCCAGCCACCCCCTGACTGCCTTCGCGACAGGCCTAGGCCCTCTGACCCCCCTCACTCCTCGTTCTCCCCCATTTCTCATCCCCTTCCACCTCCTCAAATTCCTCAAGCCCACTGACCCCTAACCCCATCCTTTTTGCATTTACTGAGCACTTACTGTGTGCAGAGCACTGGATAAGTGCGTGGGGGTAGGGTTTTAGCACCCCCAAATCCCTCTCACTGGGACTCGGGTCCCCTGAGCGGCGAAGGCTGTGCCTCGAACCCCCCACCCCATTCTCCCCACCCTCACCCCCACCTCCCGCTGGGTCCAGCCGCCTGGGCCGATCCTGCGTCCCGTTTCCCGCAGTACGCCCGGGCGCGGGGGGTGCGGCTGCTGGTGGACGCCGAGTACACGTCCCTGAACCCCGCGCTCTCCCTGCTCGTGTCCGCCCTGGCCCTGCGCTGGAACCGTCCGGAAGAGGCTGACCGACATGGGGCCGCCTGGGTGTGGGACACCTACCAGGCTTACCTCCAGGTGCCAGCCCTCCAGGCCAATGGCCTGCCGGGGGATCAGGGGGCCAGGGCCTGGGCCCGGGGCAGGGGCCAGCCTGTCCATGGGAGAATCGGGGCGGGGGGCAGAGGGCGCCCCGGCAGCCCCTCAGTCCCGCCCCCCGGCAGGACACTCCTGAGCGGCTGGGCCGGGCAGCCGAGGCGGCGGAGCGGCGGGGCCTGGCCTTCGGGGTCAAGCTGGTGCGAGGGGCCTACCTGGAGAAAGAGCGGGAGCTGGCGAGGAAGGCGGGGACTCCGGACCCCACCCAGCCCGACTACGAGGCCACAAGTCACAGGTGAGAGGCCATGTGGGGCGGCCAGGACCGGCCGGGGGGCTGCGGGGCAGGGGGATCGGCTCCCACCCACCGCCCTCTGCCTCGTAGCTACAGCCGCTGCCTGGAGCTGATGCTGGGGCAGGTGTTGCGGCGGGGCCCTCAGTGCCGGCTCATGGTGGCCTCTCACAACGAGCAGTCCGTGCGCCAGGCCGCCCGCCGGTGAGCCCCAGGGCCTCGGGGGCAGGGGGGAGATGGCGGGGGGCGGAGAGTTTCAGGGCCGGGGGGAGATGGGCAAAGAGGGACGGCTCGGGGGGCCGGGGTAAGGAGGAGGGGTTTCAGGGCTGAGGGGAGAGGGACAAACCCGAGGGCTTTGGCCCCGGCCCGACGGCAGGATGTCAGAACTGGGGATCCGGCCGGACGGACCGGTCTGCTTCGGCCAGCTGCTGGGAATGTGCGACCAGGTGTCCCTGGCCCTGGGTACGTACGTACGTCCATCCGTCCGCAGGGCGGGAACCGGCCGGGGGGCATCAGGGGAGCCGGGGCGAGGTGCCAGTCTCACTGGGGCCGTGTCCGTACCCCAGGGCAGGCGGGCTACGCCGTGTACAAGTCGATCCCGTACGGCTCCCTGGACGAGGTGCTGCCCTACCTGAGCCGGCGGGCCCAGGAGAACCGCGCTGTGCTGGCCGGGGCGCGCCGGGAGCGCCAGCTCCTGCGCCGGGAGCTGTGGCGCCGGATGACTGGAAGGCCCTGACGGCCCCCACCCCCGGGGACCCTTCCCCCGTGCTCCAGTCCACCCACCCCCTGGAACCGGCCCCAGCCCCTTCCAAGCCCCCGGCAAATAAAGGCACCAGAAACCATCGAGTCCCTGGCCCTGACCGAGTCGGGCGAGGCGGGATCGGGGCGCCTCGAGACTGCGGAAAGAAGGGGGGGTGAGTTCATTCTTTCAATCATATTTATTGAGCGCTTACTGAGTGCAGGGCACTGTACTAAGCGCTTGGGAGAGTGCAATAGAACGATAAACAGACCCTTCCCTGGCCACAATGAGCTGACAGCCTAGAGGCAGGGAGACAGACACGTGTAGAATCTGTCTGTCCTTCCCGCGGCCTGCAGCCACAGCTCTGCGGCCATGAGGGTAGGGATTGTCACTAGTTGTTGCCAAATTGTACTTTCCAAACGCTTAGTACAGTGCTCTGCACACAGTAAGCGCTCAAAAAGTACGGTTGAATGAATGAATGGCTGGGTGATGACGTAACGGGGCCTTCGTTTTCCCACCCCTTGGGAGACACTCACTTTATCGAGCCGATACCCGACCAACCCCCACCGGTTCCCACGCTGCCTCCCGTCTCACCTCCGGTCTGGTCATCAATCAATCAATCGTATTTATTTATTCATTTATCCCAGCCTTCTAGTCCCTTTAGTGAGCCCTTGCCCGCCCCCCACCATCATCCCCCCCCATCTCCCCATCTGACTCCTTCAGTTCCCCCAGAATGATCTGCTCCCACCCTCACTCCCCTCCCCAACTGACTTCCTCAGCACCCTGACTCATTTCCAAGTCACAAGACAAGCTGGAGGCTGGGGGATGGGGCTGGAAGGATGGGAAGGTAATAATAATAATAATTGTTATTATAATAATAATGGTATTTGTTAAGCGCTTACTATGTGCCAACCGCTGGGGTAGATACAAGATAATCAGGTTCGCACGTAGGGCTCACAGTCTTAATCCCCGTTTTACAGGTAACTGAGGCTGAGAGAAGTTAATTATGGTATTCGTTAAGCGCTTACTATAGGCCAAGCACTGTTCTAAGCAGTGGGGTGGATACGAGGTAAACAGGTTGTCTCGCGTGGGGCTATAATCCCCATTTTACAGATGAGGTAACAGGCACAGAGAAGTTAAGCAGGCTGCCCAAGGTCACACAGCAGACAAGTAGCGGAGCCGGGATTAGAACCCACGTCCTCTGACTCCCAAGCCCGTGCTCTTTCCACTAACCGCGTGGCTTTCGTTGAACTCGGAGCTCACAGCTCGTTCCTGCAGAAAGAAAACGGCAGCCACGCAGGAAGAAGTGGCACTCGGATTGGAGCGTCAGATCTGCTCCGCCAGTCGCCTCTTGCCACCTCCTTGCCCATGCTGACCTGATATACCTGAGCCGATCAGAGTGGAGGCCTGGCCTTGGGGCACTCCCCTGGAGTACCGCCCTCCCATCTGTCTGCAGTGACCCCCGACTCTGCCCTCTTCCAAAACCCTGGTTCGAACACCCCACTCCCTCAGTGCCCAGTTTGGGTTGGAAACGACTTCCCAAGCGCTTAGTACAGTGCTCTGCACACAGTAAGCGCTCAATAACTACGATTGAATGAATGAATGAAACTAGACTGTAAGCTCACGGGCAGGGAGTGGGTCTGCTAATTCTGTTGTATTGTGGTTTCCCAAGCACTTAGTGCGGTGATCTGCACATAGTAAGCGCTCAATAGATATCATTGATTGACTGATGACTGATTGATTGAAGGGCCCGGGGGGGGGGGGGGGGTGCAGGAAGCTCAGTGGAGGATATGACTTGTTTGATTTTGTTTATTAAGTTCCTTGTTTCAAAACATTTAGTACACAACAGAAGAAGGCCTGCCCGGGAAGAGGGGAGCAGGGCCACTGGGTACCTCAGCCACACACACGTGTGCACAAACGCACGTACACACCCGCACGGGGGGGGGAGGGGGGGCACGGGGGGAGGGGCGCATGCTGGCGTCTCCAGGAAAGGGGTTGTGAGCCCCCCCTCCCCCAGATTAGTGCAAGAAACCCCGGTATGGGGGGCGGAGGACGGGGCACCCTGCGCCCCAGCCAGCCCCCCAGCTTGCCCCCAGCCCGTCCGGGCCGAGTGGGAACAGGTCCGTAGGTCGGGGCAGGGCCTGGCCCTGTCAGCCAGCAGGGACCCCCGTCCCGGAGCCGCTGTGGGACTCACCTGACTGGCCCCCGGGGTCCCCAGAATTGGGGAGGAGGGGGCCAGGGTCTCCCTCTGCCCACTCTGGCCTTGGACTCAGCAGTAGCTATGTGTCTGACCCTCATGGTGGAGGGTCCAACTGGGGGTGAGGAAGGGGGTTAGGGGGCCAGCCCCCTCCCCCTGCCTCCCCGTTCCGCTCCCAAATGGGGCCACGGCTCCACTGAGGGGCTGCCCCCCACCCCTCCTGTGGGTGCCCGGTGGGGTCGTCCCATAGAGCAGCAGGGGCCCCGGGGCCAGGGAAGGGCCATAGCCAGGGAGGGCATCTAGCAGTGGGGAGTGGTAGGGAGGTTGGGGGGCCCCCCAAGGAGGCCGCTGCTTGTGGGGGAGCCTGGGGGCTTGGGGCCCGGCCGGGCCAGGGTCCGAGCGGCTGCGGGGGTGGGTGGGGGTCGGCGAGGAGGAGCAGGAGGAGGAAGGGGGCGAAGGGGCCAGGGTCCTGCCCCCAGCCAAGGGCAGGTTGGCGTAAATGGGCTCAGCCCGGGGCGGGCGCTGTGGGCGCGGGGGCCGCTGGCCGAACCTGCCGGGCTGGACCCAGGCCTGCAGGGTCGGGGGGCCGGAGGGGGGCGGGGAGGGAGAGTAGCTCAGCAGGAATTCAGGGGGCCCCCAGGGGGGCCGGGGAGGGGTCTCCAGGACCCCGTAGGAGGCGTTGAGCCCGGCCGGCAGGGGGGGCCCAGCTGGCGGAGGGGGCCCGGGGCCCCAGAGCCGGGGCAGCATGGGGTAGGGACGGGGAGCCCCCTCCCCACCCCCGATCTCATAGTACAGGTTTTCCCCCTTGTCCGGGACGGGCGGGAGGTGCGGAGTGCGTGGCCACCACCAGGCAGGCGGCCGGAAAGGGGGAGGGCCCCCCGACAGGTGCAGGGGGGGCTTGAGGGCACGGTCCCTGCGGGCAGGAGGTCCAGGGGAGAAGAGGCAGGAGGCTGGCACCTGCCAGAGGAGAGAGACATGTGCAGCCCCCCCAGCCGCTCCCCGGGCCCCCTACCTCCACCCTCTGCCCCCTCCCCCAGCCCTCAGCCCCGGTCCACCCCCTACTTCCCTTCCCGTGCCCTGCTTCCCTTCCCATACTCTGCTTCCCTTCCCATACCCTACTACTTCCTTTCCCCAGAGCCGCAGGTCCCTCACCTGGCTGTTGCCTCTGTGTTCCCGCCGCAGGGGGATGCCCGGCTGGACCCTCAGCAGGCCCCCATCGCTCTGCTGGCGCTGCAGGGAAGTGAGGGGGCACGGCCCCTGGGGGTCGGAGCGCACCACGGGGTACAGGGAGCCCCCGCCCCATCCTGGCTCCGGCCTGCCCGCCGGCAGCTCCCCCCTCCCCTCCAGAGATAGGGAACGGCAGACTGGGGAGCGGGGAGTTGGGGGGACGGGATCTCGTGGGCGTCGCTGCCGCGGCTCCTGCCGCTGCTCCTGCCGCTGCTCCACGCGCTGCTCCTGCCGCTGCTCCATGCGCTGCTCCATGCGCTGCTCCTGCCGCTGCTCCATGCGCTGCTCCTGTCTCTGGGCCCGCTCAGCCAGGGCCAAGGCTATGAGCCGGGCAGGATTCTTGGGAGGGGGTGGGGGGGCTCCTCCCGGTCGCAGAAGAGACAGAGTTACAGGGAGTGGAGGGGAGTCGAAGCCAGGACCTGTGAGGGCCCAGAAAGCGAGGAGGCGTCGGGCCTGAGGGTCGGCATCCCGTCCGACGCCCAGGGCTCCGGGCCGCCCCACGAGATGGCCAAGCGGCCCAATCCCTTCGCCCTTTGCCCTTCCCTCCCGGAGCGCAGCATGTCATCCAAGACCCTGGAACGAGGCCAGGCGCCGGCAAGGTGGGATGACTGCAGCTGGGGGCCAGGACTGGGGGCAGTAGGCTGGGGCCAACAGTTAAGGGCAGGGGTGTGGGGCTGGGGGCCAGGGCCTGGGTGAGGGGTAGTACTGGTGAGTGGAGCTGGGGGTCAGAGACTGGACTGGGGCCGGGGTCCCCTGAGGCTGGGACACTCACTCCGGGCTGCCCGCAGGTTCCGCGGCCCAGTCAGGGACAGTTTGTGACGAATCTCCCTCTGGCAGCTGTCGCTCAGCTCGGTCTCCCCACTGCGCAGCAGCAGGGGAAGAAGCTGAGGGGCGGGAGCTGGGGCGGGGAGGGGCGCGGGGGTCCCAGCCTCCTGAAGCAGCTGCAGGACGGCCGGGGGCACCGACACAGTCAGCGGCTCGGAGATGTCCCGGGCGGCGGCGGCGGGCGGAGGGCAGGAGCCGGCCGAGGCCGGGGGCGCCGGGCTGGCCGGCGGTGCGGGGTCCCCAGGCGTGGGGCTGCTGCAGCGGAAGGTCAGGGGGTCGAAGTCCAGGTGTCGGAGCCCCTCGAGGCCGCGGGGCGGGCTCAGCTCCAGCTCGTCCCCGCCATCCAGCCAGAGGGAGGCACGGGGCTGGGGGGAGCCCAGAAGGGAGGAGGAGGCGCCGGGGGAGGAGCCCGAGGAGGCTGAGCGGGAGGAGGGGGAGGAGGAGGAGGAGGAGGAGGAAGAGCGGGACGAGGCAGAGGGGGAGAGGCTTCCACCAGAGCCGGGGGGGCCGCGGCCCACAGAGAAGGCATCGCTACTGGACCGGGGCCGGCGCAGGCGGGGCAGCCGCTGGAGGCCTGCTGGGGGGCACATGGGAAGTGGGGGGGAGGGCGGGGAGGTTAGGTGCCGGTGAGCCTGTCCCCAACCTGTCCCCAACCGGCCCGGTCCGGCCCCCCAGCCCTCACCTGTCCGGCTGGTCTGAGAGGACAACGATTCCTCACTCTTGGCTGAGCGCAGGGTCACGGTCTCAGCCCGCCCACCTAGAGGATGGGCGTTGCGGGGATGAGTCGGGGTGGAATTTCGGATCTGACCGCCGGTCCCGCCCCCTGCCCCGTGGCCGCCAGCCCCCCGCTGACCTGGCCACCGCTCCGGCCGGCCCCGTGGCCCCTCTTTCTTGCGGGCGGCCGAGGGGCCCCGGCCCAGGGCGAAGAACGCCTTCCAGCTGCTGGTGACCGGCTTCCGGCCCTTCCCCGCTTGGCTCCTCTTGCGCCTGCTGGACACGGGCGACGAGGGCAGGGGTGTGAGGGGGGCTGCTGCTGGACCCCTCCCCGACAGGCCTCGCTCACCTGCCGGATGCCGCCAGAGCCCCGCCCCCATCGGCCCCACTCACCTGTCCAGTGGGGAGGGCTGTGGGGGCTGGGGGCCTCGGGCCTGGGCCTCCTCCAGAGACAAGAGCCGGGTGGAAGGACCACCGACCAGGAGGGACTTGGGCCGGGACAGGAGACAGCGACCTGGGGTTGGGCGAGAGAAGCCTGTGAGACCCCCCTCGTGCCACCCCCCGGCTGGGGCCAAGCAAGCACAGAGTAGGGGAGGGGAAGGAAAAAGGGGAGGGGAGAAGGAAGGGCCACGTCAGCCCCCCCCCCAGGCTCCAGCTCGGGGCAGGAGGGAAGGAGCAGGCACAGGCTCAGTCAGCGGCAGGGGCCAAAGCGCAGGGAGGCAGGAAAGGGGCGAGAGGTGGCGGCCGGCGGCAGAGGCCAGCGGTGGAGGAGGGTGGCGGAGGCCGGTGGCGGCGGAGACCGACTTTAGAGGCAGGCGGCAGCGGCCGTAGAGGCGGCGGAGACCGGCCGTAGAGGCGGGCGGCGGCGGGAGGCGGAGGCCGGCGGCAGTGGAGACTGGCCGGAGAGGCAGGAGGCGGCGGCGGCAGCGGAGGCAGGAAGTGGAGGCCGGCGGGAGCAAATTTGGGCTGCGGGGACGCTGGTCTCAGTTACCTCAGGGGACGAGTCCATCGCTCAGTCCGGAGAGCAGGCAAGGGGTGGGGCGTGGGGGAGACCTGGGGATTTGGGGGGACATTGCCCAGGGTAGGGAAGGAGGGTTTCCCAGTCTTTCCCAGTTTAAACCAGTTTCCCCAGGCCCAGGTCAGCTCAGGGGAAACAGGAAGTTGGAGGAGCCGCAGGGTCCTGGCTGAATGGGGGGTCCTGGGCGGAGGAGCTGCAAAGAGAAGGGGGGGCGGAGGGGGGTGGGGGAAGGACCCGGGTGGGGGGGCTGGGCCAGTCAAGGCCCCTCTTGACTCTCTCCACCCCTCCCTCCACACACACACACACACACACACAGAGAACCCACACTCCCTCCACCGCCCTGACCCCCAACACATAGAAGAGCTAGGCAAAGGAATGGGAAGAAAGTTGGACAGAGGACAGGGAGGAGGAAGACTGGGAGGAGGGATGAAGATATGGATAGGAGGCTTGGGGGGCGGTGCTGTGAAGGATTGGAGGGAGGGGAGGGTTGATAGAAGGGATGGGAGGACTGCAGAGGAGGGATGAAGGGAAGGCGGGAGAACAGGGGAGGGATTGGGGGACAGATAGAAGGAGGACTGGGGAAAGGATGGGAAAGGACACTGGGAAATGGATGGGAAGGGAGACTGGGGAAGCGATGGGAAGGACTGGGAAAGGAGTTGGGGAAGGGATAGGGCAGAGGACTGGAGTACAGATAGGAGGACTGGGGAAAGGATGGGAAAGGACACTGGGAAAGGGATGGGAAGGAAGACTGGAGAAGCGATGGGAAGGAATGGGAAAGGAGTTGGGGAAGGGATAGGACGGAAGACTGGGGAAAGGATGGGAAGGAAGAGGACGACTGGGAGCAGATGGACCCCAGGCCCAGGGTGGCCGTACCGGTGGAGTCCAGCCCGGCAGAGGAGAAGGTGTCACTGAAGAGGACGTCCACGTGGTTAAGGAGAAACTCAACCACGACCGACTGAACCCGGACCTCGCGGAAGGCGGCCGCCCCGCTCAGGGTCACTGACTCCAGCTCCAGCGACCTGGGGGGCCGGGGCAGGGCACGGGGTGGGAGACACGGAGGGGTCACGGAGGCTGGGCTGGGGAGCCCAGCTTTTTGCTGGGATGACAGTCCCTAGGCCCAGCCAGGCCCCCGGGGGGTCAGGGAGGGATGGTCAGTCTGCACCTGGACATTCTCTCCTCTCTGTCAGCTCCTTGTAGGCAGGAATCGTCTCTAGCTATTCTTTGGAACTGTACTCTATCAAGTGCTTAGTACTGTTCTCTGCGCATGGTAAGCGCTAAATAAATGCCATTGATTGAATGACTGGTTGGACAGGTTCCTCCCACGATGGTCACAGCTCTGAGCCTCTGGGCCCTGTCCCCACCCCCATCCCCACCCCATAGCTCAGCCTCTGCCCTCCGGCTTCCACTTCCCTGTTTCTGACAGCCGGGCCCATGCCCGCCCCCCAGCCCCCAGCCGGGTCTCACCGCAGCAGGTTGGGCGCCCAGACGATGGCCAGGTTGCGGGCGTGCATGCTGGTGTCCGCACTGTGCTGGGCCATGCGGGCCAGGTGCCTCAGCAGGAACTCCAGTGTCCTGGGGCCACCAGCAGGCACAGTGACTCCGGGCTCTCGGACCACCCCAGCCTGACTTCTGACCCCCAGCCCGCCCCTAGCCTGACTCCTGACCCCACAGCTCACCCCCAAGCTGACCCCTGACCCTGAGCCCCCAGCGCACCTCCAACCTGACCCCAAACCCCGAGCCCACCACGGCCCACCCCCAAGCTGGCCCCTGACCCTGAGCTCACCCAAGAGGCTCCTGACCCCTGACCTGTGACCCATAAGACTCACCCCCAATCTGAGCCCTGACCTTGAGGCAATGGCTCAACTTCATTCTGACCCCTGACCCTGAGACCATGGACCCTGGGCCCATGACCCCTCCCACCAGCCCCTGAGCGCAGGCTCATGGCCCCCAGACACATTCCCGCCCCCAATCCCTGCGCTCTCCACCTGTAGTGGGGCGGGGGCAGCTGTTGGATGACGTCATGGACCCGGACCAGCCGTTCCTCCTCCACGGGCACTGCCATGGCCTCCTGCCGAGGAGATGGGTCAAGGTCACGGGGGAGGGACCCTGGCTCCCTCAACCCCCCACCTTCCCCTATTCCTCCAACTCCCACCGCCATGGGCACTCACGCTAAACTTCCCATACAGCTGGTAGGTGAGCAAGGGGTTGGGCAGCTCGCGGAAGTAGAGCTTGCAGAGCGACGAGACGCTGTGGATGTCCTGCAGGAAGGCTGCCCCGCCCAGCTCGGGGACCCGCTCGCTGTCAAACTCGTGCCTGGGGGTGGAGCGTGTCATCGTGCCCCTGCCTGGCTCCCCGCCCCCAGGCCTGCCCGGTGCCCTACTCTATGCCCCCTCCCCAGATCCTGCCCCGGCCCTGCATGTGTCCCTGCCCCGGCTCCCAGCTCTGTGCCCTCTGACTGTTGCCCAGATCTGCCTCCCAGCCTCAGTCCGGCCCCATACTCCAGCCCAGGCTCCCGACCCCAGTCCCATGCCCTAGCCCTGGCTTACGAGCCCAGTCCCGTGCTCTAACTTTCAGCCCAGCCCCGTGTCCCATTCGGTGCCGCTGGCCGCAGGTCCCTGCTCTGGTCCCCGAGTCTGTGCCCCATCCCTGGCCTTCCTACTCCGGCCTCCGAGTCTCTGCCTCATCCCTGGCTCCCTGCTCCGGCTCCTGAGCCTGTGCCCCGTCCCTGGCTCCCTGCTCCGGCTCCCAAGTCCATGTGCCATCCCTGGCTCCCTATTCCGGTCCAGGACCCCGAGTCTGTGCCCCATCCACCACAGTTCCAGATCACTCACCGAAGTTTCTGGATGTTAGAAGAGACACCTGAGAGGCGGTAAATGCCATCCACCACGCCATGTGCCTCAATGAACTCACAGCAGCAGCGCAGGACCTGGGGCACTAGGGGTAGGGAAGGAAGGACACAGGGTTCAGATTAGGGGGCGGAGGCGGTGGGGATGCCGGGGGCTGGAGCTTGGACCCTTACCATCCTGGCCAGAGTTGCTGAGATGTTCTCCCAGGTCGCAGCCGAAGACGCGCTGCCGCAGGATGCCACGCTGCCGGAGGCGCAGTCGGGACGGGCGGGAGCCGATGAAGGACCGGAGGAGGCCTGCCAGCTTCCCCCGGGGGCGTGGCACTGCTTGGGGCGGGGGAGGGAGAGGACACGGCAGTCAGATGAGTGGGATGTGCCCCCGGTGGGAGTGGACCCACCTGGGACTCCTGCTGGAGTGTTGGGAGGCCAAGCTGGAAGAACCAGAGCCCCCTGCTTGCCCCTCCCTGGCACATGGGATGGGGAGCTGCAAGGCAGGGAGGCAGCGGGGGGCACATTGCAGGTGCAGTGGGGAGGCAGGGAGATGACAAGGCCCCATCACCCAAAAAAGCAGCCCCTTTTTCCCCACAATCGTCCTTGGGCAGGTGGGGCAACCAAACACCACAGGGCTGGTCCACCAGATCTGGGCACCCCAGGTCCAGCCCAGATGCCCTCTCTGCCCCAACGGTCCAGCAGTCACAATGGGCTGGCCCAGGAGCCAGTGTGGGCCATCCCCAGCTCTCCCGGTACCTGCAGTCAGAGACGAGGACCCATGGGGGGCTGAGATGCTGGCTGTCATCCCATCGGGGTCTACGGGGGAGAATGCACCCAAATGGGTGGAGGCCCCACTCCTCCCCGCTTCTCACTGTGGTGTCCCTCCCCATCTCTTGTGCCCCACCACCATCTGCACCCCCTCCCCTAGCCCCCTGCCCTGGGTCCCTGCCCCGCAGTTCATTACCTGCTCTGGTTCCGGGCCCAGGCCGCTCTGGGAACAGCTCCACACACTCACTGGGGAAGAAACCCACCTGCAGACGAAGGGAGGGAAGAGATCAGATCATCTGTCTATCCTACTCCACCCTCACCCTCCGTGTTTTCACTCTGCTCCCGCGCTCCCACGTCCTCACTCCCCACCCGTGTCCTCGTCTCCTCGCCCACACTCTCCCTGGGTCCCTGGCCCCCACCCCCCCGCAACCACCTGGAATCCATGCTTCCCACGCCACCAGCTCTGATCCTCCGGGCTCGGCATGTCGATGACGGACACGATATCGCCTACCTGGGAGAGGAAAGGAAGAGGAAGGAGGAGGTGGAGACCAAGGTTCCCTTCCCATTCTGATTGCCCTAAGCCCCGTCCCACCCCTTCCCTGGGTCCTGGCTGCCCTAGGCCTCACCCGCATCGCCCCTCCGTACCTCAAAGGACAGCTCATCCGGGGCCTGGGCCGTGTAGCGCTTGACCACGTGGGCAGCAGCCACGGCCGGCACATTGAGGGATGCCTCCTCACTGAGCAGCAGGCGATGCCCATGGTTGTCCAGCTGTGGAGGAGTCCAGAAGAGTCACATACAGCACGTGCGCACACACACACACACTAAAGGGATCAGGGAGAACACTGGACCCACACACCAAGCCCCTGCAGCAGTCAGGACCCAGGCTCAGGCCACCAGCCCGATGCTCACTGGTCCCCAGCTCCTGAGACCACCAGTCCTGACCCCTAGATTCTAGGTCCCGTTCCCCAGGCTCGACCCTAGACCCTGGGAGCCAAGGCGGGACCCCGATGCCTTCCCCTAGCCGCTCTTGTCCCCTCACCTCCATCCAGGTCAGCACGGGGCCACAGTTGAGGTTGCTGTCCACCAGGCTGGACAGCGTCTGCAGGTACTGAAGCAGCAGCGGCACCAGCAGCTGGAGGCCGGGGCCAAAGGCAGACGGTCGGCTGGTCGGCTGATGGACGGCAGCCACGGCCTCGCTCTCCCCCCGCAGCGAAGTGGGGTCTGGGGCTGAGGTGAGCTAGCAGGTCAAGAGGCCCAGGGAGGAGCTTGGGGAGGGTTGGGGGGGGGGGCATTTACCTGTGCCCGGGACCCCTCGGGAGGTGGGGGCAGCTCCGGGAGGCGGGAGAAGCGGCGGTCGAAGATGCAGCGGTGGAGGTGGCCATCCAGGGAGCGGAAGTCATCGTAGCTGCGGAGAACAGGCCAGGAGCGGCCCTGCCAGGGGAGAGGGGCTGGGGTCGGCGGCCCTCGCTGGCCGAGCGTGGGGTAGGGTCGGGAGTTACGTTGGGTCGGGGCCTCACCTGACATGTCACCTGGACTCCAAAGGTGAGATCGCTGTCCCCGAGGGCGGTGGCAGGGTTGTCGCGCTCTGGAGACAGCAGCAGCTGGTGAGGGAACAGAGGGGACAGGGCAACCGTGAGACTCAGACCTCCACATCCTCCCCACCCCCGCCCCCAAAGACCACCCGACTGAGGTGTCTGGGGAGGAACCTGGCCTGCCGCCCACCGAACCTGGATTTGTCCGAAGTCGACGTTCTCGTAGTGGAAGTGGGCACAATCTGCCAGGCGAGGGAAGGGACCACGGGGAGCAGAGAGCCTGGGGGAGCGAGCGAAAGTTCAACCCCACGGCCCTTCTCACCTCCACTATCCCCGGCCCACTGACTGTTCCCAAACCGACTCGCTGTCCACCGGCCCCTCCCCAACCTTCCTCCTTGGCCCACTGACTCCTTCCCAACCCCCTTCCCGAACCATCCTCCCCAGCCCACAGGGTCCACCGCTAATCTTCCTCTCCGGCCCCCTGACTTCTCCCCAACCCCCTGGAGGGCCTGCGGATCCCTCTTCCAAGCCCGTGGCCGGGCCGTCGGTCCCTCCCCAAGCCCCTCGCCGACCTGCTGCCCCCTCCCACCTCTTGCCGGGTTTCCCCTTGCCTCCGGGTCCCCCGGCGGGAGGCGGAGGCTGGACGGGCCCTTCCCCGGGGGCGTCCACGTTGTCCGTGCTGCGAGCCTGTGGGGGGTGGGGGAGGGAGGCTGACCCGAGGCCGGAGAGGGCGGGACCGGGCGGGGGTGGGCAGGGGGCTCGGGGCCGGCCCCACTCCCTCCCGCACCCCGCTCCTCACCACCATGGTGCCGGGCCCCGAAGGGGAGGAGGAGAAAGGGGCCGGGCCCGGGGCTGCCGTCGCCGTGCGCTCTCAGGCCCGGCCCGCCATGGCGACACAATGGGAGCCGAGCTGAGCCGAGAAGGCCCGAGCCTAGCCCGGCCGAGCCGAGCCGAGCCGGGCCGGGCCGAAGCCCCGGCCGGCGGCCCCCAGCGGGAGGGATAGCGGGACCGGTGGCGGGGGCGGCGGAGGGACGGGGCTCGGGGCCGCGGTGACGGGGGCTGGGAGAGGGAGGGAGGGAGGGAGGGAGGGAGGAGGAGGAGCCCGGGCAGACCCCGCCCCCCGCCCCCAACGGCCCGGGCTCCGGGACAATGGGGCGGCGGGGACGATGCCCCGTATCCCGGGCGGGAAGGGCCGGGAGCCCCCCACCCCTCCAAAGCAGCGCCCTGACACCGATCATCGAAAACATAGTTTATTTCTCAGTGGGTTCCGTTTGCGCTGTGGGCCCTGTCGCCCCTTCCTCTGCCAGTGCTGCTGGAACGGGGTCGGGGGGTCGTCTCTCGGGGGGGGCCGGCCGGGGGCTCCTCGGCCTGAAAAAGGGACAGGAGCTCCTCAACCTGTCTGGAGGGAACAGAGGAGCATGAAGGGGTAGCTCCGCTCTAGCCTGGAAGCTCGTTACGGGCAGGGAAAGTGCTAATTGTATTGTACTGTACGGTCCCAAGTGCTTAGTACAGTGCTCTGCACATAATAATAATGATGGCATTTGTTAAGCGCTTACTATGTGCGAAGCACTGTTCTAAGCGCTGGGGTGGATACAAGGTGATCAGGTTGTCCCACGTGGGGCTCACAGTCTTAATCCCCATTTTAGAAGGAACTGAGGCTCAGGGAAGTTAAATGACTTGCCCAAGGTGACACAGCTGACAAGTGGCAGAGCCGGGATTCGAACCCATGACCTCTGGCTCCCAAGCCCGGGCTCTTTCCACTGAGCCACGCTGCTTCTCACATAGTAATTGCTCAATAAATGCCACTGATTGGAGGGCAGAGGGACCAGAAGGGGTGGAGCAATAGCAAGGAGCGGTGAGTGGGGGCCTGGGAGCCCAGCCCAGGGAGGTTGAGGGAGCAGGAGCCCGGCCCAGGGAGAGAGGGGCAGGAGTCCAGCACAGGGAGATCGACGGAGCGGGAACCCAGCCCAGGGAAGTGGAGAAGTCAAGGGAGCAGGAGTCCGGCCCAGGGAGGGCGAGAGAGCGGGAGCCCTGTTCAGGGACGTCGAGGGAGCGGGAGCCCAGCCCAGGGAGACAGGAGAGCAGGAGCCTTGGCCAGAGAGACAGGGAGTGGGAGCCCGGCCCAGGGGAGTGGGGAGCAGGAGCTTGGGGCCACGGCTACCTCAGACGCTGCCTCAGCTGACCCCGCCGGGTCCGCAGCACCTGCAGCAATTCATCCTCCTGAAACTCACTGCCGTCTGAGTCTGGGATGGACAACAAGATGGAAGTTGTGGCCACCTTATCCACTGCTTGACCCCGGGTGAGGGCAAGTCTCACCCTGGCCCTCTGCCCTCCCCGCAGCATTGTTGGGGCCCCTCCCACCCCATGTCACTGGGGTGCTCTACTTCCCTCCCGCCTGTCTGTCCACCCCCTCGGGGCTGTGGCAGCAGCTGCTGCACCTGCTCCTCCTGGGCCCAACCCTCCATCTCTGGGGGTGGCCGCCTGCATCCCAGACTTCAGCTACCCCCTCTACATGGATGATGCCTGACTACTTTGCTAGCCCCACCCTCTCTCACCTATGACATCTCACATTTCCTCCTGCCTCCAGGACATTCTCTCCACTTGGATATCCCGCTGACACTTCCAATTCAACATGTCCAAAACTGACCTTCTCAGCCTCCCTCCTAAACCCGCTCCTCCTCCTAACTTTCCCATCCCAGTTGACAACACGATCTTCTTTGTTTCTCCAGCTGGCAACCTTGGGATTAACCTCAATTCCTCTCTTTCAACCACCATATTCAGTCGGTCGCCAAATCCTGTCAGTTCTTTCTCCACATCTCAGAACCCACCCTTTCCTCTCCATTCAAATGGCCACCACGTTGCTCCAAGCGCTTGTCATATTCATTCATTCAATTGTATTTCCGACACAACTCCTGCCTCTGCCTCTTCTTAGTCCTCCCCACCTCCAGCCTCTCCCTTCTTCAGTCCATACTTCCCTCTAGACTGTAAACTCTTTGTGGGAAGAGAATGCGTCTACCAACTTAGATATATGTAATTGATATTTGTTAAGTGCTTTTGATGTGCCAGACACTGTACAAGGCACTGAGGAAGATATACTCTAATCAGGTTGGGCACAGTTCCTGTCCCACAAGAGGCTCACGGTCTTAATCCCCATTTTACAGATGAGGGAACTGAGGCACAGAAGTGAAGTGACTTGCTACGGTCACACAGCACATGAGGGGCAGAGCTGGGATTAGACCCCAAGTCCTTCTGACTTCAGGCCTGGGCTCTTCCCACTAGGCCATGCAACTTTTATATTGCACTCTCCCAAGTGCTTAGTACAGTGCTCAGCACAGAGTAAATCAATCACTCGTATTTATAGAGCACTTGCTGTGTGCAGAGCACCCTCCTAAGCGCTTGGGAGAGTGCAATATAATAACAGACACACTCCCTGCCCACAACAAGCTTACAGTCTAGAGAGGGAAACTGACAATATAAATAAACTACGGATATGTTTGTAAGTGCGGTGGGGCTGGGATGGGGCGGGGGGGATGAATAAAGGAGCAAGTTAGGGCGATGCAGAAGGGAGTGGAAGAAAAGGACAAGAGGGTTTAGTCAGGGAAGGCCTCTTGGAGGAGATGTGCCTTCAATGAGGTTTTGAAGGTAAGTGGAGGATGACTGTCAGTTGCATATGAGGGAGGGCGTTCCAAGCCAGAGGCAGGATGTGGGTGAGAGACTGACAATGAAATCGAGGTATAGTGAGTAGGTTGGCACTAGAGGAGCAAAGTGTGCAGGCTGCGTTGTAGTAGGAGCATAGCAAAGTGAGGTAGGAGGGGGCAAGGGGATTGAGTGCTTTAAAGCCAATGGTAAGGAGTTTCTGTTTGATGCGGGGATGGATGGGCAACCACTGGAGGTTCTTCAGGAGTTGGGAAACATGGACTGAACGTTGTTGTAGAAAAATTATCTGGGCAGCAGAGTGAAGTATGGACTGGAGGTGGCTGGGGCGGGGTGGAGGGGAAGGGGAGGCTGACAGTAATCAAGGCAGGACAAGATAAATGCTTGGATTAATGTGGTAGCGGTTTGGATGGAGAGAAAAGGACGGACTTTAGCGACGTTGTGGAATTTGAAGCAATAGGATTTAGTGATAGATTGAATATGTGGGTTGAATCAGAGAAAGGAGTCAAGGATAGTGCCAAGGATACAGGCTTGTGAGACAGGAAGGATGGAGGTGCTGTTTACAATGATGGGAAAGGCAGGGAGAGGACAGGGTTTGGGTGGGAAGATCAGGAGTTCTGTTTTTGATATTTTAAGTTGGAGGTGATGGCAGGACATCCAAGTAGAGATGTCTTGAAGGGAGGAGGAAATGCGAGACTCCAGAAAAGGAGAGGGCGAAGGGCTGGAGATGTAGATTTGGGGATCATCCGCATAGAGGTGGTGGTTGAAGCAAGGGAACCAATGAGTTCTCCAAGGGAAGGAGTATAGATGGAGACTAGAGGGGGACAGACTCCCACAGTTAGGGGATGGGAGGCAGAGGAGGAGTCTGCAAAAGCAACTGATAATGAGGGGCCAGAGAGATATTAGGAGAACCAGGAGAGGAAAGCAACAGTGAAGCCAAAGTTGGATAATATTTCCAGGAGAAGGGGGTGGTTGACAGTGGATATGATTGATACTATATTCTGCTGCCTGAATCACTTTTCTAAAATACTACAATACACACAACTCCCCTCTCCTCAAAAACCAAGCAAGCAGCGTGGCTCAGTGGAAAGAGCACGGGCTTTGGAGTCAGAGGTCATGGGTTTGAATCCCAGCTCCACTAATTGTCAGCTATGTGACTTTGGGCAAGTCACTTAACTTCTCTGTGCCTCAGTTACCTCATCTGTAAAATGGGGATTAAGACTGTGAGCCCCATGTGGGAAAAGCGGATCACCTTGTAACCTCCCCAGCGCTTAGAACAGTGCTTTGCACATAGTAAGCGCTTAATAAATGCCATTATTATTATTATTATTATTATTAAAAACCTCCGATGGTTGCCTACCCATCTGTCCATTGAACATTTCACCACCAGGTTTAAGGCACCAATCGGTTCTCTCTCCCTTCTACATATTCTCACCCCTCTCCCACTACAACCCAGCCCACACACTTCACGCCTCTCAGCACCAACCTACTGTCCCTTGCTCTCGTCTCTTTTGCTGTTGAACCTACGGCCCACGCCCTCCATCCTGCCTACAACTCCCTTTCCAGTCACACTCCCCCTCTAGTCTGTAAGCTCCTGGTGGGCAAGGATCTTATCTATCAACTCGATTGTACTGAA
Organism: Tachyglossus aculeatus; assembly: GCF_015852505.1. NCBI lineage: Eukaryota > Metazoa > Chordata > Mammalia > Monotremata > Tachyglossidae > Tachyglossus > Tachyglossus aculeatus. The sequence goes on from NC_052091.1 coordinate 384,000, forward strand.
CTCACCCAAGCGCTTAGTAAAGTGCTCTGCGAACAGGAAATCCTCATTAAAGACCCCAATGATTGACTGACACCTGGCAGACCATTGGTCTCCCCATCTTCAGAGCCCTACTAAAATCATATCTCTTCCAAGAAGCCTTCCCTGACTAATCGCTCATCTCCCAACCTCCCACCGCCACTTCAGCATCACCTAAGAACTTACTTATTCCCCTTCTCCCAGACAGAGCACTTTTATCCACATCTGTATTCTCTGTTTCCCCCATCTATACTTTTAAGGTCTGTCTCCCTGCTAGACTGTAAGCTCCTTAAGAGTCCGGATCATGTCTACCAACTCTGTAGAGAAGCAGCTTGGCTCAATGGAAAGAGCACGGGCTTGGGAGTCAGAGGTCATGGGTTCTAATCCTGGCTCTGCCACTTCTCAGCTGCGTGACTTTGGGCAAGTCACTTAACTTCTCTGTGCCTCAGTTACCTCATCTGTAAAATAGGGATGAAGACTGTGAACCCCACGGGGGACAACCTGATCACCTTGTATCCCCCCTGGCGCTTAGAACAGTGCTTCGCACATAGTAAGCGCTTAACAAATACCATCATTATTATTATTAATAACTGTTAGACTCTTCCAGGTGCTCAGTAGCGCACTCTGCCCAGTAGTCACCACCACTACTGACTGACGGACTCCGTGCCTGCCTAACTGCCCGTCTGCCTGGGTGGGGAGGAGTCGGATGGGCCTCCCGCTCCTCCTCCTCCTCCTCCAAGGGTGGCAGCTTCCAGAAGGAGCCCTGACTGACCCTGTCTGCTGTCACCCCAGAGTGGCTGCTGTTTTTCTGGGAGTCCGGTCCTTCCCCGCAGGCCCAGCCCAACCTCCCAGCCCCTCCTAGGGCCAGAGACCGAGCCCTGATCCTCCTCCCCGTCTCTCCTTCCCTCCATGCTCTCCCCAGAGTCGCTCTGCCCGCAGCACAGAGGAACAGCCCTTACCATTCGCAGAGTCCAAGAGTTGAGCGGCTGCCTCCAGCAGCTCCTTGGGGGACGGGGTCTTGGGTGAGGGGGCCGCGGTTCCAGGGGCTGAAGCCCTGGGGGACCCTGGGGGGAACAGCCGCTCTGCCACCACCTGCCCCAGGACTCCGCCCAGCCCTGGGTCAGCCGCTGCCTCTTCCTGCCCCAGGGATTCCCGGCCCCTGCCCCTTTCCGACCCCTTGCCTAGCCTCCTCTGCCGGGGCTTGCTCCGCCTTCCTGGCTTGACCCTGTCCTCTAGGATCTGCTTTCTTGGCTCAGCTCTGTCCCCTGGGTGGTACCTTCCCGGCTCAGCTCTGTCCCTGGAGTTCTGCCTCCCTAGCTCGGCTCTGCCCTCTGGGCCCCTCCTGGAAGCTACATCTGCCCCCTGAGCTAGGGTCGGGGCACTGGAGCAGAGAGGGTGCACCGCACCAGAGAAGGTGACTGCAGTCCCTGGGTGGGAAGCTGGGTGCTTTGGGGAAGACAGGGCGAGGGAGAAGGAGTGGGGAGGAGGGGCCGAGGGGAGAGGGCACAGTTGGCAAGAGCTGCGTTGACCAGGGGTCACTGCCGTCACCTCTGCTGCCGCCTGTAGACAGAAAGCACTGTGAAGAGGGATGTGAGCAGCTGGAAAAGGGGGAGGAGGAAAGTCAGGGCAGCGGAACGTGCTTTAAAACACTTATTCACCCTGCCCCCTCCTACCTTACCTCCCTGATTTTCTACAGCGCAGCCCGCACACGTCGTTCCTCTAATGCCAACCTACTCACCGTACCGCAAACTCATCTCAGTGCCGAACCCTCGCCCACACCTTTCCTCTTAATATCCAACAGGCAATTAATCTTCCCAGCTTCAAAGCCTTCCTGAAGGCACATCTCCAAGAGGCCTTCCCTGACTTAGCCCTCATTTCCTCTTCTCCCGCTCCCTTCTGTGCCACCCTTGCCCTTGAATTTCTTCCCTTTATTCCCCCATCCTTCAGCCCCACAGCACTTATATCGTATCCATAATTTACTTATATTAATGTCTGCCCCTCTAGACTGTAAACTCGTTGTGGGCAGGGAATGAGTCTACCAACTGTCAGGTTGTCCTCTCCCAAGTGCTTAGTACAGATGCTTTGCACACGGTAAGGAGGGCAGCAGAGGAGTAGGAGGGACAGGAGTGGGGGCAAGAGGAAGGGAGGGAAGGAAGGAGTACCAAAGTGCCTGCCCCATCCTGTCATTCCTCAACCCTCAGGCCCTGCCCACCTGGCCATGAGCCTGCTCCATCCTCCGGCGCAGGCGCCACTGGAACAGGATGTCATTCTCGGGTGGGACTGTGGTGGTCCGGGGCGGGGCTGTTGGAAGGAGAAGGGGGCTAAGATAGGTTGGCCACCCCACAGCTGGGCCCGCTGCTCCGGCCTCCCTCCTCCAGCACCAACGGCCCACCGCACCCGTTTCTCCCACCCCGCCGACCGCAGCACCCCCCTCGCAGTCCCTGACCTGGCTCGGGCCGGCAGGGGCTAGGAATGGAGGGGGCTGGTGTGATTGGAGAGATGAGTCCCTCCCAGCTCACGGAAGCACTGCTGCTGCTGGAATTGCCACCAGAAACACCGCTGAGAGGAACAGAGAAGATAGTGGGGGCAGGGAAATGTTGCAGGGATTAGCTGGGGGTTTGAGGGTTTCAGGGGTCTGGGCCGTCACCTTCTGAAGAGCAGCTGGTCCGCTCGGTGCTGCAGGCTCAGTGTGTCGAGGTCCAACGAAGACAGGGCCTGGTCCTGGGACTGAGAGCCAAGCCCGGGGTCAGAGATCAGACCCAGGGCCCCAGCTGGCCCTGTGCCAGTCCTATCCCTTCAGAGAGACTCAGCTCCCGGCCCCAAGCTGGAGGGCCCGGAGTTTCTCCAATCCCGTCCTCACCCACCCGTCCCCACACCCAGCCCCAGGAAGCTCACCTCTGGGGTCCCCAGCACCGAGATCTCCGCTTCCACTTCCGCCGCTTCTGGGGACCCAGTGCCCACCCTGAGCTCGGCTTCTGTCCAGGAGAGTTCGGCGGATAATAATAATAATAATGACGGTATTTGTTAAGCACTAACTACGTGCCAAGCACTGTTCTAAGCACTGGGGTAGACACAAGGTAATCAGGTTGTCCCACGTGGGGCTCACAGCCTTAATCCCCATTTGACAGATGAGGTAACTGAGGCATAGAGAAGTTAAATGACTTGCCCAAGGTCACACAGCTGATAATAATAATAATGATGGCATTTGTTAAGCACTTACTATGTGCCAAGAACTGTTCTAAGCGCTGGGAGAGATGAGTGATAAGTGGCAGAGCCGGGATTAGAACCCACGACCTCTGACTCCCAAGCCCGGGCTCTTTCCACTTAGCCACGCTGCTTCTCTATTCCCAGTGAATCAATCACTCAATCAATCGTATTTATTGAGCGCTTACTGTGTGCAGACCACTGTACTAAGTGCTTGGGAAGTACAAGTTGGCAACATATAGAGACAGTTCCTACCCAACAGTGGGCTCACAGTCTAGAAGGGGGAGACAGAGAACAAAACCAAACATAGTAACCAAATAAAATAAATAGAATAGATATGTACAATAATAATAATAATAATAGCACTTATTAAGCGCTTACTATGTGCAAAGCACTGTTCTAAGCGCTGGGGAGGTTACAAGGTGATGAGGTTGTCCCATGGGGGGCTCACAGTCTCAATCCCCATTTTCCAGATGAGGGAACTGAGGCCCAGAGAAGTGAAGTGACTTGCCCAAAGTCACACAGCTGACGAGCAGCAGAGCCGGGATTTGAACCCATGACCTCCGACTCCAAAGCCCGGGCTCTTTCCAGTGAGCCACGCTGCTTCTCCAAGTAAAATAAATAAATAGAGTAATAAATATGTACAAACATATATACATATACACAGGTGCTGTGGGGAATCCCAGTGGTAGGCAGATCGTGGCCTGCCCCAGGGCCCCGCGGTGCCCACCTGACACCCACCAATTCCCACCCAGCCTGCCGGGACCCCAACCTCACCGGCGGGGAGAAGGGAGCCTGAAGAGAGGTGGCGGTGGGGGCTGGGGGCCACCAAGGAGGCTGCAGGCTGCAGCCACCAGAAGCCAGCGGGTCCGGGCCCAGAAAGCTGGCGCTCCAGGCGACTGGTGGGCTGGGCCTGGCGGAACCGTGCCATGTACCTGTCCGGGGTCGGGGGAAGGAGGGAGGGAGTCAGTGCGGGAGCCCCGGGCCCAGCCCCGACCCGAACTACCTTGGGGCTTCAAGCCACAAACAAACCCTTACTTGGCAACCACGGACTGTCCACCTTCTGTCTGGGTGCTGGAAGGCCGGGGGCGGCCCTCCGAAGGGAAGAAGGAGCTGCTCTCCGTCGAAGGCCTCGATGCCTCAAAAGGGTCTGCAGCCTGGGGGATTGAAAGATCAGGGGAGGGGCTGGATGACTGCAGGCCTGCGGGGCTCCGGGCCTGAGGACAGGGAGATGGTGGAGAAAAGTCAAGTCCCCAGCCCAGCCCACACAAACATGGGGTCTCTCTTCAGCTGATACATCTCGACAGAATCCCATCATCAAGTCTACTCTGAATCCCTCCTGCTAAACAGCCATCATGCCCTCCCAGTTCCTCCCAAGTCTACCCTGGGTCCCTCCTGCTGCCCAGCCCCATAGTTCTCACCGCGTTCCTGGAGGAGTGGTAGTGACTGCGGCTTCGCGGGGCGCGCTCAGGCCCTCCGGCGTCATTCCGGGCCGGGAACCCCGCCAGGCTGGGTCGGCCCCGGCCGGAGGGAAAGAACTCGGGATCAGGCCGGGGAGATCCTCCCCAGCCCATCCAGATTACAATAATAATAATGATGGCATTTATTAAGCGCTTACTATGTGCAGAGCACTGTTCTAAGCGCTGGGGAGTTTACAAAGTGATCAGGTTGTCCCACGGGGGGCTCACAGTCTTAATCCCCATTTTCCAGATGAGGGAACTGAGGCCCAGAGAAGTGAAGTGACTTGCCCAAAGTCACACAGCTGACAGTTGGCGGAACCAGGATTTGAATCTTACCTCCTTCCCTTCCCCACAGCACCTGTATATATGTATATATGTTTGTACATATTTATTACTCTATTTATTTATTTATTTTACTTGTACATATCTATTCTATTTATTTTATTTTGTTAGTATGTTTGGTTTTGTTCTCTGTCTCCCCCTTTTAGACTGTGAGCCCACTGTTGGGTAGGGACTGTCTCTATATGTTGCCAATTTGTACTTCCCAAGCGCTTAGTACAGTGCTCTGCACATAGTAAGTGCTCAATAAATACGATTGATTGATTGATTGATTGATTGAACCCATGACCTCTGACTCCAAAGCCTGGGCTCTTTTCCACTGAGCCATGCTGCTTCTCCTGCAACTCTCGTGAAGCCCAGATCCCGCAGCCACCGACATCCCCGCAGCCAGTTGGTCGTATTTATTGAGCACTTACTGTGTGCAGAGCACTGTACTAAGCACTTGGGAGAGTACAGTAGAACGATAAACACATTCCCTGCCCCAAACTATCTTAGAGCCTAGATGGAGTGTTGGCTCAGGGCTAGAGAAGCAGCGTGGCTCAATCAATCAATCAATCATATTTATTGAGCGCTTACTGTGTGCAGAGCACTGTACTAAGCGCTTGGGAAGTACAAGTTGGCAACATATAGAGACAGTCCCTACCCAACGGTGGGCTCACAGTCTAAAAGGTGGAAAGAGCACGGGCTTTGGAGTCATCATCATCATCATCATCAATCGTATTTATTGAGCGCTTACTATGTGCAGAGCACTGTACTAAGCGCTTGGGAAGTACAAACTGGCAACATATAGAGACAGTCCCTACCCAACAGTGGGCTCACAGTCTAAAAGGGGGAGACAGAGAACAAAACCAAACATACTAACAAAATAAAATAAAAAATAAAATAAAAGTCAGGGGCCATGGGTTCGAATCCCGACTCTGCCCATTGTCAGCTGTGTGACTTTGGGCAAGTCACTTAGCTTCTCTGGGCCTCTGTTCCCTCATCTGTAAAATCGGGATAAAGACTGTGAGCCCCCCCACCGTGGGACAACCTGATCTCCTTGTAACCTCCCCAGCGCTTAGAACGGTGCTTTGCACATAGGAAGCGCTTAATAAATGCCATCATTATTATTATACTATTATAGAGTGGCGCTGCTACTATCAATCAATCAATCGTATTTACTGAGCGCTTACTGTGTGCAGAGCACTGTACTAAGCGCTTGGGAAGTACAAATTGGCAACATATAGAGACAGATGTCCTAGAAGCAGCGTGGCTCAGTGGAAAGAGCCCGGGCTTTGGAGTCGGAGATCATGGGTTCGAATCCCAGCTCCTCCATGTGTCTGCTGTGTGACCTTGGGCAAGTCACTTCACTTCTCTGCGCCTCAGTTCCCTCATCTGGAAAATGGGGATTAAGACTGTGAGCCCCCCGTGGGGCAACCCGATCACCTTGCATCCCCCCCAGCGCTTAGAACAGTGCTTTGCACATAGTAAGTGCTTAACAAATGCCATCATTATTACTAAGCGCTTGGGAAGTACAAGCTGGGAACATAGAGAGACGGTCCCTACCCAACAGTGGGCTCACAGTCGACTATCGCGTGCGGAGCAATCACCTGGCCTTCATCATGATGATGATGATGATGATGATGATGATGATGATGGCGGTCCGGCCAAACCCTGCCACTTCTTCTCTTCTTCCTCACTGCCTCCTCCCGCCAACTGAACTGCCCGCGCGCCGCCCGTCGCCTAGCAACCCCATCACGGCGCCGGAAGTGACACACACACACACACACACTCCAGGGCGGGCCCAAGGCCCAAGATGACATCATCATCAATCGTATTTATTGAGCGCTTACTGTGTGCAGAGCAGTCAATCAATCATATTTATTGAGCGCTTACTATGTGCAGAGCACTGTACTAAGCGCTTGGGAGGTACAAGTTGAAAACATATAGAGACAGTCCCTACCCAACAGTGGGCTCGCAGTCTAAAAGGGGGAGACAGAGAACCAAACCAAACATACTAGCAAAGTAAAATAAATAGGATAGATATGTACAAGTAAAATAAATAAATAAATAAATAGAGTAATAAATATGTAGAACCATATATACATATATACAGGTGCTGTGGGGAAGGCAAGGAGGTAAGACGCGGGGGGGGATGGAGAGGGGGACGAGGGGGAGAGGAAGAAAGGGGCTCAGTCTGGGAAGGCCTCCTGGAGGAGGTGAGCTCTCAGCAGGGCCTTGAAGGGAGGAAGAGAGCTAGCTTGGCGGATGGCCAGAGGGAGGGCACTGTACTAAGCGCTTGGGAAGTACAAATTGGCAACATATAGAGACAGTCCCTACCCAACAGTGGGCTCACAGTCTTGACATCCGCCAAGCTCGCCCTCTTCCTCCCTTCAAGGCCCTACTGAGAGCTCACCTCCTCCAGGAGGGCTTCCCACACTCAGCCCCCACCTTCCTCTCCCCCTCCGTCCCCCCATCTTACCTCCTTCCCTTCCCCACAGCACCTGTATATATGTATATATGTTTGTACGAATTTATTACTCTATTTCCTTCCCTTCCCCACAGCACCTGTATATATGTATATATGTTTGTACGTATTTATTACTCTATTCCCTTCCCCACAGCACCTGTATATATGTATATATGTTTCTACGTATTTATTACTCTATTTCCTTCCCTTCCCCACAGCACCTGTATATATGTATATATGTTTGTACGTATTTATTACTCTATTTCCTTCCCTTCCTCACAGCACCTGTATATATGGATATATGTTTGTACGTATTTATCACTCTATGTATTTATTTTACTTGTACATATTTATTCTACTTATTTTATTTTGTTAATAATAATAATAATAATGATGGCATTTATTAAGCGCTTACTATGTGCAAAGCACTGTTCTAAGTACTGGGGAGGATACGAAGTGATTAGGTTGTCCCACGTGGGGCTCACAGACTTAATCCCCCTCGTCCCCCTCTCCATCCCCCCATCTTACCTCCTTCCCTTCCCCACAGCACCTGTATATATGTATATATGTTTGTACATATTTATTACTCTATTTATTTATTTATTTTTCTTGTACATATCTATTCTATTTATTTTATTTTGTTAGTATGTTTGGTTTTGTTCTCTGTCTCCCGCTTTTAGACTGTGAGCCCACTGTTGGGTAAGGACTGTCTCTATATGTTGCCAACTTGTACTTCCCAAGCGCTTAGTACAGTGCTCTGCACACAGTAAGCGTTCAATAAATACGATTGATTGATTGATTAATCCCCATTTTACAGATGAGGAAACCGAGGCACAGAGAAGTCAAGTAACTTGCCCAAAGTCACACAGCTGACAAGTGGCGGAGCCGGGATTTGAACCCATGACCTCTGACTCCAAAGCCCGGGCTCTTTCCACTGAGCCACGCTGCTTTTGTTTTGTTCTCCGTCTCCCCCTTCTAGGCTGTGAGCCCACTGTTGGGTAGGGACCGTCTCTAGATGTTGCCAACTTGGACTTCCCAAGCGCTTAGTACAGTGCTCTGCACACAGTAAGTGCTCAATAAATTATTTGGTAATGATGGCATCAGATCCACTCCGGAATAACACACGTGACTTGACGCCGGGATGTCGAAGGTGAACTTCTTCTGGGCAGATAATGTGCCTGGTCCTTCTGTTGCCCTACTGAGAGCTCACCTCCTCCAGGAGGCCTTCCCAGACTGAGCCCCCTCCTTCCTCTCCCCCTCATCCCCCCTCCATCCCCCGTCTTACCTCCTTCCCTTCCCCACAGCACCTGTATATATGTATATATGTTTGTGCATATTTATTACTCTATTTATTTTACTTGTACATATCTATTCTATTTATTTTATTTTGTCAATATGTTTGGTTTTGTTCTCTGTCTCCCCCTTCTAGACTGTGAGCCCACTGTTGGGTAGGGACCGTCTCTATATGTTGCCAACTTGTACTTCCCAAGCACTTAGTACAGTGCTCTGCACACAGTAAGCGCTCAATAAATATGCAGCATGGCTCAGTGGAAAGGGCACGGGCTTCGGAGTCGGAGGTCATGGGTTCCAATCCTGGGTCCGCCGCTTGTCAGCTGTGTGACCTTGGGCAAGTCACTTAACTTCTCTGGGCCTCAGTGACCTCATCTGTAAAATCAGGATGAAGACTGTGAGCCCCCCATGGGACAACCTGATCACTTTGTAACCCCCCAGCGCTTAGAACAGCGCTTTGCACATGGTAAGTGCTTAACAAATACCATTATTATTATTATTAAATTCGATTGATTGATTGATTGATTGAGGGCCGCCTGGCAGCCGACGGCCTGATAGGAGGCGCTGAGTGTGAAGGCGCTCAGTCCGGAGGAGGAAATAGGGAGGAGAGAAGAGGGAGGAGGAAAGAGGGAAGAGGGAAGAGGGAGGCCTTCGTCTGAGGCGCCGAGGCTCATGAGCTCTCAGCCCATAACAGGAGCCGCGGCGCTGCCCAGCTCCCAATCCATCGATGGTATTTCTCGAGCGCCGACTGGACTGAACGCTTGGAAGAGTACAATCCGACAGAATTAGCGGACATATTCCCTAGAGAAGCAGCGTGGCTCAGTGGAAAGAGCCCGGGCTTTGGAGTCAGAGGTCATGGGTTCAAATCCCGGCTCCGCCAATTGTCAGCTGTGTGACTTTGGGCAAGCCACTTAACGTCTCTGTGCCTCAGTTCCCTCATCTGTAAAATGGGGATTAATAATAATAATAATAATAATGGCATTTATTAAGCGCTTACTATATGCAAAACACTGTTCTAAGCACCAGGGAGGGTAAGCGCCCTCCTCCCCCCACATTACCTCCTTTCCCTCCCCACAGCACCCGTATATATATATATATATATGTTTGTACATATTTATTATTCTATTTATTTATTTTACTTGTACATATTCTATTTATTTTGTTAATATGTTTTGTTTTGTTGGCTGTCTCCCCCTTCTAGACTGTAAGCCCGCTGTTGGGTAGGGACGGTCTCTTTATGTTGACAACTTGTACTTCCCAAGCGCTTAGTATAGTGCTCTGCACACAGTAAGCGCTCAATAAATCAGTCCAATAAATCAGCTGTGTGACTTTGGGCAAGTCACTTAACTTCTCTGTGCCTCAGTTACCTCATCTGTAAAATGGGGATTGAAACTGTGAGCCCCCCATGGGACAACCTGATGACCTTATAACCTCCCCAGCGCTTAGAACGGTGCTTTGCACATAGTAAGCGCTTAATAAATGTCACTGTTATTATTATTATTACACACTAATCAATTTGGGCACAGTCCCTGCCCACATGAGGCTCACAATCTTTATCCCCATTTTACAGATGAGGTAACAGTCCCAGCGAAGTTAAGCGACTCAGCCAAGGTCACACCACAGTCAAGTGGCAGAACTGGGATTAGAACCCAGGTCCTTTGGGGTCATGCTCTGTCCACTGGGCCACGCTGCTTCTTACTGAGGGAAGGCTTCCTGAAGAAGTGATTTTAGTAGGGCTTTGGACATGGGGGAGAGTGGTGGTCTATCCAATAGGAAGGGGAACACGAACAAGCGGTCGAAGGCAAGAGAAACGAGAGCGGGGCACTGTGAGTAGGTTGGCATTAGAGTGAAATGTGCAAGCTTGGGTGTAATGGGGGACGAGCGAGGAGAAGTAGCAAGGAGAGCAGATGAAGACTTTGATGCAGGTAGGCAATCATTGGAGATATTTGAGGAGAGGGGAGACGTGTGCAGACAATATTTTAGAAAAATGCTTCAGGCGGCAGAGTCACATATGGACTGGAGAGAGGCTGGAGACGGAGGTATGGCATTTATTAAGCACTTAATTTGGAGTAGATACAAGGTTATGCGATCAGACACAGTTCCTGTCCCACATGGAGCCCACAATCCATTTTACAGATGAGGAAACTGAGGCCCAGATAAGTGAGATATGACAAGGTCATACAGCAGGCCATTGGCTGAGTTGGGACTTAAATCTGAGTCTGCTGGCTCCCCGTCCTGTGTTCTTTCCATCCACACTCACACACTCATACCCATACACACATACATACACACTACACACACACCCATCCATGCCCACAAGCACACAAATACCCATCCCCGCCCACACACTCACATATAGACACACACATACTTAAAAAAACCCAACTTATTCGGTAAGTACTTACTATGTGTCAAACTCGATTCTAAGCACCGGGTATGTACGAGCTAATTAGGTCAGCCACGGACCCTGCCCCACATGCAGCTCAGTTTAAGTACCCGCAGAAACATGAATACTTGGATGCATATTCACACATACACGTATATGCACTCCCCCATGTAAGAGAAGAAGCATGGCATAATGGATACAGCACAGGCCTGGGAGTCCGAAAGTCACGGGTTCTAATCCTGCCTCTGCCACTTGTCTGCTTTGTACCCTGGGCAAGTCACTTCACTTCTCTGTGCCTCCGTTCCCTCATCTGTAAAATGAGGATTGAGACTGTGAGCCCCACGTGGGACAGGGACTGTGTCCAACCTTATTAACCTGTATCCACCCCAGTGCTTAGTACAGTGCCTGGCACACAGTAAGTGCTTAACAAATGCCACAGTTATCATTATATACCCACATAGCTCCCAAATACATTATATGTCTCTCTCTCTCTCTCCATATATTTCCATGCATACAAATGCATCCATAACCACCATACGCATATAAAAATATATACCTATACACATGCGCAAGTACATACATACCCACATACACATACATACATTTGAAGGAGTTGAGGAACATTTGAATGTTCTCTGTCTCCCCCTTCTAGACTGTGAGCCCGCTGTTGGGTAGGGACTCTCTCTATGTGTTGCCGACTTGTACTTCCCAAGCGCTTCGTACAGTGCTCTGCACACAGTAAGCGCTCAATAAATACGATTGACTGATTGAGGAAGGAGGGATTCCTCTCTCCCCCGGCCCCCTCCTGTTAGGATCAGCCTATGGGCTGAATCCCTTTTTATCCATTCCCCCCCCACCCCATGGCCAAACCCTAACGCTCCCCATCCATAACTATCCTATGGATGGCCAGTCCCCATCTTTGTCCAGTCCCTGGGGAGAACCTACCTGGGGGTCTGACCACCTCCCACCCCCCGACCAGAGTTGCCAGCCTCCCTACCCTGGCATGTTCTGTTGGAGGTGGGCTACCCAGTTGGCACTACGGGGAGTGGGCAGTGGCCCAACCAGCAAGGCCCCGGGAACTCCCGACCCCCATGGGCAGGGGTGGCCCCGGTTGCCTTGGGACTCAGCTACGCATGCCCAGGGTTAGTGAGGTCCAGGAGCTGTGCTGGGGGAGGGTGGCCTGCTGAGCCCCCGTCCTGGGCTGTTTTATTACAGTTCTTCATCCTCATCACATTTTTTTATTCGGCGTTCACTGGTCTCAATAAATACGATTGATTGATTGATCAGGTTGCCCCACGTGGGGCTCACAGTCTTAATCCCCAAACTTAAAGCACTGTTTTAAGCACCGGGGAGTTTACAAGTTCCTCTCCCCCTCCTCATCCCCCCTGCCTTACTTCCTTCCCCTCCCCACAGCACCTGTACATATGTATATATATTTGTACATATTTATTACTCTATTTTCCTTGTACATATTTATTCTATTTTGTTAATATGTTTTGTTTTGTTGTCCGTCTCCCCCTTCTAGGGTGTGAGCCCACTGTTGGGTAGGGACCGTCTCTGTATGTTGCCAACTTGTACTTCCCAAGCCCTTAGTACAGTGCTCTGCACACAGTAAGCGCTCAGTAAATACGATTGAATGAATGAATGAATGCCAAGTTGTACTTCCCAAGCGCTTAGTACAGTGTTCTACACACAGTAAGCGCTCAATAAATACGATTGAATAAATGAATGAATCGGTCGTTGAGCTGACGACTGGGAAGGTTGGAGAGTGAGGCCCCTGCAACTGAGTCCGAATCCCTCCGTCGAGGACAAGGAAGATGTCTGCCAACTCTGTCGTACTGTACTCACCCCAGCGCTTAGTACAGTGCTCTCTACACGGTAAGCTCTCAATAAATATCACAGATGGATTGATTGTTTCCTTGTCTGGGGCAAGTGGCCTTCTGCCTCACCCTCAGGACCTCCTTGGAGGGGCGGTGGTTTCCCCGTTCCTGTGAGGCTCCGGAGCCCCAGGCCCTGGGAAGGTGTTTCTTAAAGCTTAGCCCCACTCCTGGATCATCATCATCATCATCAATCGTATTTATTGAGCGCTTACTATGGATGCTGTGGGTCCCATTGCCTGCGGTTCAGCCCTCGCTGGTGCTGTTGGTGAAGAAACTGGTGTGCATCTCTGCCCTTCCAGGAAAAGGTGGGGAAGGTGTTTCTTAAAGCCCAGCCCCACTCCTGGATGCTGTGGGTCCCACTGCCTGCGGTTCAGCCCTCGCTGGTGCTGTTGGTGAAGAGACTGGTGTGCATCTCTGCCCTTCCGAGAAAAGGTGGGGAAGGTGTTTCTTAAAGCCTAGCCCCACTCCTGGATGCTGTGGGTCCCATTGCCTGCGGTTCAGCCCTAACTGGTGCTGTTGGTGAAGAGACTGGTGTGCATCTCTGCCCTTCCGAGAAAAAGTGGGGAAGGTGTTTCTTAAAGCCCAGCCCCACTCCTGGATGCTGTGGGTCCCATTGCCTGCGGTTCAGCCCTCGCTGGTGCTGTTGAAGAGACTGGTGTGCATCTCTGCCCTTCCGGGAAAAGGTGGGGAAGGTGTTTCTTAAAGCCCAGCCCCACTCCTGGATGCTGTGGGTCCCATTGCCTGCGGTTCAGCCCTCGCTGGTGCTGTTGGTGAAGAGACTGGTGTGCATCTCTGCCCTTCCGAGAAAAGGTGGGGGTGTTTGACGGTCGGGCCAGGGTCGGGGGGGGGGGGGGGGGGGGCCTCTGCAGCAGCAGCACCCCCCTCCCGCCCCAGTCAGCTAGATCAGGTGGAGGCTATTTTGAGGACAATTAGCAGGGGAGAGGCCGGTTCCCGCGGCCCCTGGCCCTCAGCCCTGCGGTCACAGGACAGTCGGTCCGCCCGGCCCCCGGCAGCCCGGGCCAGCCCCCTCGGTCCCCCCGGCACTGAGTCACGCCGGCAGAATTAACCACTGACCTCCAAGCGCCGCCGGCTCCCCGTGGGGCCGGGCCAGGGCCGCTGTCGGCCGCCACCTCCCGCCCGGGCACCTTGCCCTCTCCGGGATGCTCCGCCCCGCTAATCCGGGCTCCGAGGGAAACCGGACCCGCGGCCGAGCTTGGGGGGCGGGAGGAAAGTGGGGGGGGGGGGGGGGGATGCGGCAGTTTAAAGGGCCAGGCCCCGGGCGGGGCGCTATAAAGGGCCGGGAGGTGGGAGACGCCAGCCAGCCGGACAGCCAGCCAGAGGGGTCCCGTGTGTCCCGATGGACGTCCCCGTGACTCTGCAGCCGTCCTGGCTGCGCCGCCCGTTGGGCGCCCCGGGCCCGGCCTTCCCCTCCCGCCTCTTCGACCAGCGTTTCGGGGAGGGGCTGCTGGAGGCCGAGCTGGCGGCCCTGGGCGTCCCCGGGCTGGGCCCCACCTTCCTGCGGGCCCCCGGCGTGGCGCTGCGCCCCGAGCCCGCCCCGCCCCAGGTCTGAGGGGGACCCCCGAGGGACCCCCGAGGGACCCGACGCCCCCCCCATCCGTCCCCGCCCCGCCCCCTAACCTAAGCCTCTCCTCCCTCCGCCCCCGGCAGAAGGACCACTTCTCCGTGCTGCTGGACGTGAAGCACTTCTCCCCGGAGGAGATCAGCGTGAAGGTGGTCGACGGGCACGTGGAGGTGCACGCGCGCCACGAGGAGCGGCAGGTACCGACCGGGAGGGAGGAGACGCGGTGGCTGGCGGAGGGAGCCGCGGGGGGCCCGAGGGCACGCGGTGATGGGGGGGGGGGGGGTCAGACGGCGGAGAAGGGGCGTCAGAGAAGGCCCTCCGTCCCTTAACGGTCCCCAGGACGAACACGGCTTCATCACGCGGGAGTTTCACCGCCGCTACCGCCTGCCCGCCGGTGTGGACGGCACGCGCGTGACTTCGGCCCTCTCCCCCGAAGGGATCCTGGCTATCGAGGGGCCCCCCAGCCCCAGCCCGCAGGGGACCACCCCCACTCCCCCCTAGGGGGTTTGGGCCGGGCTGCCCCTGTCCCTCTGGGCAGCCAGGGGGGAAGGGGGGTGGGATTCTGAGCCAGCCCTCACCGCCCCCTCTCCCGATTGGGGGGGTCTCCCGCCCCCGCCCAACCCCCCTAAAGGCGATCTGTCCCGCAGGACTCCCAATAAAGCGTTGAGCAGACTGCGTGCTGTGGGGCGTGTCCCCCTCCCCCTGCAGGGGCGGGGAACGAGTTTATTGGCGGCGGGGGGGCGGGGAGGGGGCGGAGCAGTCACTGGCGCTCGTACATGTCCCGGAGAATCTTCATACTGTCCGCGTAGCGAAGCTGGTTCCTCTGGGATGCTTCCTTCCATCTGGGGGAGGGAGGGAGGGAGGGAGGCCCGGTGGGTAGGGGGTTAAGGGAGAGTCGGGGGGGAGGAGCCAAGGGGGCGGGAGGGGGCTGCTGTGGTCAGCTGGAGGAGCGGGGACGAAGGACGGCTTGGAGCCAAAAAGGGAGGAGTGTGTGTGTGTCACAGACCTTTGGCGGACGAGTCTCCAGCGCTCCATGTTGCGGTGGATGAGGGCGGATATGGAAGGGTCCGGCTCCGGAGTCTGGTCGAGGGGCGGGAAACGAAGATAATCACCAAAGTGCCCCCCTTCCTTCCAGCGGGACCCTTCTCCCTATGGCCTTAGAGAAACCTTTCCCGGCCTCTTCCTCCGCTCCCCGCCGCCCCCCAGCCTTCTCCTCGGTCGCGGAGAGGAAGCGGGGGTTACCGCGTCTGGGGCCCCCTGGGCCTCCGGCTGCAGGGGAGAAGGGATGCGGGGGCTGGAGACCTCCCCGCCCGAGCAGGGGGCAACGGGGGGCGGTAGGCTGTACACGTCCCGGTTCCTCCCGTTCAACACCTCGGCCCCCTGCGAACGGAACAGGCCGGGGTCAGCGCCGACAGCGGACTCCGCCCCCTCCATCCCTCCCCCCTCCCGTTTTGGCGGCACCTCCTCGTCCTCGGGCAGAAGGGGCAGCGGGGGGCTGGGGGACGCCTCGCGCTCGCGCACGGTGGGGCTGTTTCGCATCCAGGCGCGGCAGATGGGATACAGGGGGGTGTTCTCGCCGAACTGGGCTAGGTCCACGCTGCGGTCGAACAGCTTGATGACGTAGGTATCTACAGCAAAAACGGTGTGTGTCTGAACAGTGGGGGGGTGAGGGCGGTGTGGGTGATCTGGGGGCACCCTCTCCCCCCCACCAACCCACCATCCTCGTCCCGGACTTACTGGATCGCTGCTGTCCCCCCTCGGGGAGCCCCTCCTCCATTTCTTTCCGCTTCTTCCGCCGGTGATGTGAGAGGCGCGCAGAAGGGCTAGGGGAAGGAGAGACCGACCCAGAGTACCAACCTTCCCTACTCCTCTGCCCCGTCCCTCTCCCCCCCGCATCAGCGGCCTCCGCAACCCCCTCCTCCAAATTTACCGTTTGCCGGCTGCCGAGGGGGAGATTTCCCTGGAAAGAAAATCAGAGTTAAGTTCTTTACCGTCTCAGTGACGAGGCGGGGACACGCGGGATTCCTTTCTGGCCCGCCCCTACCCTGCCTCCGCCCCCACAGGGGAACGAAGGCCGGGGCGTGGGGGAGATTCCTCCGGCCTGCCCTGGGCCACCCACAGCTCCGTCCCTGCTACCCCGCCATCCCCTCGGGACAAGCGGTTAGTACAGTGCTCTGCACACAGTAAGCGCTCAATAAATACGATTGAATAAAACTCACTTGCTGTGGGCATCTGAGGGTGTCTTCCCAGTTTCATCTTCTAGTGGCTCCCTGGTGGTAAGGGGAATGGGGTCGGGGATGGAGAAAGGCCGCAGCCTCGCCTGAGAGCTCCTCCGATAGTCCCGCAGGAAGGCCGCACCCCTGTCCCTCCTCTCTCCCGATGGCCCCCTGCCCCCTCACCTGTCCACGTCGCTCTTCTCCAGCAGGCACTGCAGCACGGCATCCAGGTGGCTCCGGGCTTTGGTCATCTCCAGCTCTGGGCCGAGGAGAGGAGGATGAATGAATGTTGCCAACCTGTCATTCATTCATTCATTCAATCGTATTTATTGAGTGCTTACTGTGTGCACAGCACTGGACTAAGCGCTTGGGAAGTCCAGGTTGGCAACATACAGAGACAGTCCCTACCCAACAACGGGCTCACAGTCTAGAAGGGGGAAGACAGACAACAAAACCAAACAAGTAGACAGGCGTCAATGGCATCCGTAGCTCACCCAATCAATCAATCGTATTTATTGAGCGCTTACTGTGTGCACAGCACTGTACTAGGCGCTTGGGAAGTACAAGTTGGCAACATATAGAGACAGTCCCTACCCAACAGTGGGCTCGCAGTCTAAAAGGGGGAATTCATTCATTCCCAATTCATCACTCATTCATTCAATCGCATTTATTGAGCGCTTACTGTGTCCTCCCCAAGCGCTTAGTACGGTGCTCTGCACGCAGTAAGCGCTCAATAAATACGAATGAATGAATGAGAGGAAGGTGTGAAGCTTTCGTTGGGATCATGACCCCTTCCCACCTCTCCCCCCCACGTACCTGCTTTCTCCACCTTCACCTTCACCGGGAACATGGCAGATGGGGGGAGATGGAGCGCCCTGAAGTCGTCTTTCAGTTCCAGGGGTGACCCCAGAAGAGGGCGGGAGTCACCCCTCTAGGCAAAATTCCAGTCTCCAAGGGGAACCGCAGGCGGGGAATCTCTGGTGGGAGAACTCCCTGATTCTTTCTGCCAGTTCCCCGCAGCCCCCTGTCCCTGTCCCTGCCCCTCCCTTCGTTCCTATTGACTTGAACGGCCTCCCATTCGCTGGAACCACGAATCAGGGGTCACCGAGCGGAGCTGCTCCGCCCCGCGGGGCCGTTTTCCGGAAGTCATCTAACGTCCGCCCCAAGCCAGCCGCGCGGCGCCCCCTGGGACATGTAGTTCGAGTTCCCCTCTCCTCCACCGCCCCCCCCGCCGCGGTGCCTTGTGGGAGACGAAAGACCGTGCTCCGCAGCGCCCCTCGAGCCCCGAAGAGGTACCGCAGGCTGAGCCTCCGGCTCTGAATGGCGGGCGCGTTGCACTGTGGGACGTGTAGTCTTTTAGGAGACGGAAATCATTTCGGGGCAGGGTTGCTGAACGACGAGGCGGGGGCGAGCCTCAGGCCTGGGACTGCGTGGCGGAATTGAGAAATCATCATCATCAATCGTATTTATTGAGCGCTTACTGTGTGCAGAGCACTGTACTAAGCGCTTGGGAAGTACAGGTTGGCAACATCTAGAGACAGTCCCTACCCAACAGTGGGCTCACAGTCTAAAAGGGGGAGACGGAGAACAAAACCAAGGGGCTGTGGGGAAGGGAAGGAGGTAAAAGGGGGAGACAGAGAACAAAACCAAACATACTAACAAAATAAATAGAATAGGTATGTACAAGTAAAATAAATAAATAAAGTAATGAATATGTACAAACATCTATACATAGATACAGAGAAATGGCTCTTCCTCCCTTCAAGGCCCTACTGAGAGCTCACCTCCTCCAGGAGGCCTTCCCAGACTGAGCCCCTTCCTTCCTCGCCCCCTCTCCATCCCCCCATCTTACCTCCTTCCCTTCCCCACAGCACCTGTATATATGTATGTACATATTTATTACTCTATTTATATTACTTGTACATATCTATTCTATTTATTTTATTTTGTTAGTATGTTTGGTTTTGTTCTCTGTCTCCCCCTTTTAGACTGTGAGCCCACTGTTGGGTAGGGACTGTCTCTACATGTTGCCAACTTGGACTTCCCAAGCGCTTAGTACAGTGCTGTGCACACAGTAAGCGCTCAATAAATACGATTGATTGATTTATGTTTGGTTTTGTTCTCTGTCTCCCCCTTTTAGACTGTGAGCCCACTGTTGGGTAGGGACTGTCTCTATATGTTGCCAACTTGGACTTCCCAAGTGCTTAGTACAGTGCTCTGCACACAGTAAGCGCTCAATAAATACGATTGATTGATTGATTGATTGATTGATTGATTGAAATAGCATAGCCTAGTGCAAGAGAACGCAGACTTGCACTAGGGAGGTAGAGTGGTCCAGTGGACAGGCCTGGACGGAGTCAGAAGGACCTGGGTTCCAACCCCCCACTTCACCACATCCGCTGGGTGATCTTGCTTTGCCTGCTTTCTGTCACCGCATCTCACTTACCTCATCTGTAAAATGGGGATTCACTGTGAGCCCCACGTGGGACACGGACAGCACCCAACCTGATTATTTTGATCCACCCCAGCTCTTAGTACAAGTGCCTAACACATAGTAGGCACTTAACCAATACCATGGAAGAAAATTAAGGAAAAAAAAAAAAAGATTGGGAGTCAGAGGACCTGGGTTCTAATTCCACCTCTGTCCCTCACCAGCAGCATGACCTTATACAAAGGTCCTACTGAGAGCTCACCTCCTCCAGGAGGCCTTCCCAGACTGAGGCCCCTCCTTCCTCTCCCCCTCGTCCCCCTCTCCATCCCTACCATCTTACCTCCTTCCCTTCCCCACAGCACCTGTATTTATGTATATATGTTTGTACATACTTATTACTCTATTTTACTTGTATATATCTATTCTATTTATTTTATTTTGTTAATGTTTGGTTTTGTTCTCTGTCTCCCCCTTCTAGACTGTGAGCCCACTGTTGGGTAGGGACTGTCTCTATATGTTGCCAACTTGGACTTCCCAAGCGCTTACTACAGTGCTCTGCACACAGTAAGCGCTCAATAAATATGATTGATTGATTGATACAAATCACTTTAATAATAATTACAGTACTTGTTAAGCACTTACTATGTGCCAAGTACTGTTCTAAGCACTGGGGTAGGTGCAAATTAATCAGGTTGGCCACAATCCCTGTACCACATGGGGCTCACAGTCTTAAATTCCATTTCACAGATAGGGGAACTGAAGCCCAGAGAAGTGACTTGCGCAGGGTCACACAGCAGACAAGTGGTGGAGCCAGGATTAGAACCTAGGTCCTCCTAACCCCTAGGCCCATACTATACCCACTAGGCCACACTGCTTCTCAAACGCAGACCTACCCCAGTGTTTAGTACCGCACTTGGCACATAGTAAGCACTTAAGAATTACTATAATTATCATTAGTTTATTGTCGACAGCTTACCCAGGGCCACTCACACTCTCTCATCCCCGCACGGACCGGGAGTATGAGCAAGCAGGAGGGCAAGGGTTTAGCACATCATCAATCAATCGTATTTATTGAGCGCTTACTGTGTGCAGAGCACTGTACTAAGCCCTTGGGAAGTACAGGTTGGCAACAAGTTGGAAGCACATGGCCAAGAACACATGAAAATGTTTTACATGTAAAACCCCCTGATGGCCAAACCGTCCCAGGCAACCACAATCCAGCAGCACAGGAGGCCGCTGCAGTCTTTGCCATCCCCATTAGCCAGATATTTTTATTTTTCTGTTGTTCCGCCTGGGCCCTGTTCATTCATTCATATTGAGTGCTTACTGTGTGCAGGGCATCGTACTAAGCGCTTAGAAAGTACAATTCGGCAACAGAAACAATCCCTACCCAACGGGCTCACAGTTTAAGCAGAACGCCCTGAGTGGTGATTCAGCCAGAAATCTTTACGGGCCAGCCGCAATAAGGGAGAACTAGGCCTAGAAGCCAGTTCTCTGGCTTCCCAGGGCCAGGGCCTCGCCACTGGACCCAGGGCAGGACTCCAAGGCTGCGGCCCTGGGCTACAGACGCATTCCCTGCCCTTTAGGGAATTTGGGGAATTGCTGGATACCCATCCTGTCCCGGCTCCCCTCCCCTCCGGTCCTCTCAAGGCCAGGACGCTCGGAGCCGAGGCCAGCTGTGTTCTTTATTGCACCCTCGTGGGCCGGGGGAGGTCAGGGAGGGGCTGTCAGCTCCATCCAGACAGAGTTTGCCTTTCCCTTCGGGGATCTGAGTGCGTGTCCAAGGGATGCCGGGGTTGGGGGAGGGTGGGAGACTGGCCACCCGGAAAGGTGGAGGGGAGAGGCTGGCCCTGTGGTTGTGTGGGAGGGGGTCAAGGCAGCCCCAGGGGGATGGTGAAGGAGAGGTAGTCCCCAACCTCGCCCCACTGTGCACGATGTGTCTGGAATACGGTGATCCAAGCGGTCAGCACCACCAGCCAGAACAGGAGCCCAACTGCTGACCGCTGCACATCTGGAGGGGACAAAGAAGGGAACAGAGAGAAGCTCACGGCAGGCCGGAGAAGGCATCATCATCAGAGCAACCTTCCACCACTCTACCTTTCCATGGGTATGGTCACTCCGCCCCCGCCCCCAAACACACTGTCCTACACACTTCTCCCCTCCCACGGTGGAGAATACTCGATTCTCCTTCCTCTCTCCTCCAGAGTACTTTACTCCTCTCCCCGGAGTATCGTATTCTCCTCCCCTACCAGCAGTACCGTACTGTCCTCGCCTCCCCTCCCTGCCCCGAGTATCGTACCGTCCTTCCCCCAGTACCGGACTCTCCTCCCCTCCCCTGACGCAGCACCCTATTCTTGGGCACCCCACTCCCTGAGTATCGTACCTTCTTCCCCCCAGGGAAGGGTACACTGCTCTCCTCTCCTGTCCCCTGCACTTCCCGCCCCCCCGCCCTCGGGCCGAATTCCCACGGGACGCACAGCTCTTGATCTGTCCCTGCTCCGAGTAGGCCGGGGCCAGGAAAGCCTCTCTGAAGAACCAGAAAACGTTGACCAGCCAGAGGAAGGGCAAGAGGGCAAAGCCACCTGAGGAGTCGAGAACAGTCCATTATAACAACAACAATTATAATTACAGTTATTACAATTGGGGTACTCGCTGACCGCTTATGATGTTCCAAGCACTGTCCTAAATGCTAGGGTAGATAAGATACAATATGCACAAATCGGACGCAGTCCCTGTCCCATATTCATTCACTCAATCGTATTTATTGAGCACTTACTGTGTGCAGAGCACTGTCCTAAGCGCTTGGGAAGTACATGTTGGCAACATATAGAGACAGTCCCTACCCAACAGTGGTGGGCTCACAGTCTAAAAAATAATAATAATAATGTTGGTATTTGTTAAGCGCTTACTACGTGCAAAGCACTGTTCTAAGCACTGGGGTACATACAAGGTAATCAGGTTGTCCCACGAGGGGCTCACAGTCTTCCTCCCCATTTTACAGATGAGGGAACTGAGGCCCAGAGAAGTGAAGTGACTTGCCCAAAGTCACACAGCTGACAAGCGGGGGAGCCGGGATTTTCATTCATTCATTCAATCAATCTTATTTATTGAGCGCTTACAAAGCACTTGGGAAGTACAAGTTGGCAACCGTACCCAACAGTGGGCTCACAGTCTAGAAGGGGGAGACAGACAACAATCAATCAATCAATCGTATTTATTGAGCGCTTACTGTGTGCAGAGCACTGTACTAAGCGCTTGGGAAGTACAAGTTGGCAACATACAGAGACAGTCCCTACCCAACAGTGGGTTCACAGTCTAGAAGGGAGACAGAGAACAAAACCAAACATATTAACAAAATAAAATAAATAGAATAGATCTGTACAAGTAAAATAAATAGAGTAAAAAATATATGTACAAACGTATATACATATATACAGGTGCTGTGGGGAAGGGAAGGAGGTAAGACATGGGGGATGGAGAGGGGGAAAGGAAGGAGGGGGCTCAGTCTGGGAAGGCCTCCTGGAGGAGGTGAGCTCTCAGTAGGGCCTTGAAGGGAGACAAAACATGTTAAGAAAATCAGTTTGAAGCCACGACCTCTGACTCCAAAGCCCGTGCTCTTCCCCCTGAGCCACGGGCCCACGCGCTCCGGACCCCGTGCTCCGCCCCCTTCATAATAATTACGGTTACTTGGGCAACGTTTCCTGAGGCCCTGCGACCCCGACAGGAGGCCGTCCAATCCATCAATCACTCAATCAATCGTATTTACTGAGCACTTACTGTGTGCAGAGCACTGGACTAAGCGCTTGGGAAGTCCAAGTTGGCAACATCTAGAGACGGTCCCTACCCAACAGCGGGCTCACAGTCTAAAAGGGGGAGACAGGGAACAAAACCAAACATACTAACAAAATAAATAGAATAGATATGTACAAGTAAAATAAATAAATAGAGTAATAAATCTGTACAAACATATATACATCATCATCATCAATCGTATTTATTGAGCGCTTACTATGTGCAGAGCACTGTACTAAGCGCTTGGGAAGTACAAGTTGGCAACATCTAGAGACAGTCCCTACCCAACAGTGGGCTCACAGTCTAAAAGGGGGAGACGGAGAACAAAACCAAGGCGCTGTGGGGAAGGGAAGGAGGTAAAAGGGGGAGACAGAGAACAAAACCAATCATACTAACAAAATAAATAGAATAGATATGTACAAGTAAAATAAATAAACAAATAGAGTAATGATTATATACAAACATATCATCATCATCATCAATCGTATTTATTGAGTGCTTACTATGTGCAGAGCACTGTACTAAGCGCTTGGGAAGTACAAATTGGCAACATATAGAGACGGTCCTTACCCAACAGTGGGCTCACAGTCTAAAAGGGGGAGACAGAGAACAAAACCAAACATACTAACAAAATAAATAGAATAGGTATGTACTAGTAAAATAAATAAATAAATAGAGTAATGATTATGTACAAGCATATCATCATCAATCGTATTTACTGAGTGCTTACTGTGTGCAGAGCACTGTACTAAGCGCTTGGGAAGTACAAGTTGGCAACATCTAGAGACAGTCCCTACCCAACAGTGGGCTCACAGTCTAAAAGGGGGGGACGGAGAACAAAACCAAGGGGCTGTGGGGAAGGGAAGGAGGTAAAAGGGGGAGACAGAGAACAAAACCAAACATACTAACAAAATAAATAGAATAGATATGTACAAGTAAAATAAACAAATAGAGTAATGATTATATACAAACATATCATCATCATCATCATCAATCGTATTTATTGAGCGCTTACTATGTGCAGAGCACTGTACTAAGCGCTTGGGAAGTACAAATTGGCAACATATAGAGACGGTCCCTACCCAACAGTGGGCTCACAGTCTAAAAGGGGGGGACGGAGAACAAAACCAAGGGGCTGTGGGGAAGGGAAGGAGGTAAAAGGGGGAGACAGAGAACAAAACCAAACATACTAACAAAATAAATAGAATAGATATGTACAAGTAAAATAAATAAATAAATAGAGTAATGATTATGTACAAACATATCATCATCAATCGTATTTATTGAGCGCTTACTATGTGCAGAGCACTGTACTAAGCGCTTGGGAAGTACAAATTGGCAACACATAGAGACAGTCCCTACCCAACAGTGGGCTCACAGTCTAAAAGGGGGGGACGGAGAACAAAACCAAGGGGCTGTGGGGAAGGGAAGGAGGTAAAAGGGGGAGACAGAGAACAAAACCAAACATACTAACAAAATAAATAGAATAGATATGTACAAGTAAAATAAATAAATAAATAGAGTAATGATTATGTACAAACATATCATCATCAATCGTATTTATTGAGCGCTTACTATGTGCAGAGCACTGTACTAAGCGCTTGGGAAGTACAAATTGGCAACACATAGAGACAGTCCCTACCCAACAGTGGGCTCACAGTCTAAAAGGGGGAGACGGAGAACAAAACCAAGGCGCTGTGGGGAAGGGAAGGAGGTAAAAGGGGGAGGCAGAGAACAAAACCAAACATACTAACAAAATAAATAGAATAGATATGTACAAGTAAAATAAATAAATAATGATTATGTACAAACATATCATCATCATCAATCGTATTTACTGAGCGCTATGTGCAGAGCACTGTACTAAGCGCTTGGGAAGTACAAATTGGCAACATCGAGAGACAGTCCCTACCCAACAGTGGGCTCACAGCCTAGAAGGGGGAGACGGAGAACAAAACCAAGGGGCTGTGGGGAAGGGAAGGAGGTAAAAGGGGGAGACAGAGAACAAAACCAAACATACTAACAAAATAAAATAAATAGAATAGATAGGTACAAGTAAAATAAATAAATAAATAAATAGAGTAATGAATATGTACAAAGATATAATAGATACAGGTGCTGTGGGGAAGGGAAGGAGGTAAGATGGGGGGGGATGGTCCAGCCCCCCTCGGCCGTAGTTACCCAGGTAGTATTTCCGGCAGAGATGAAGTTTCTCCTCGTTGGAAACCCGCTCCAGATTCATCCTCGGGCCGCAGCAGGGAAGAGAAGGACGACGAAACGGGACGGCAACGCTCCCACCGTCTCCGAGCGGCCCCGGCCTAGTCGCCCCCCGCCCCGCCCCATCCCTTCTCGCTTCCTCTTCCCGCCCCGCCCTCCCGTTCAGCCGCTCCGAGCCGCAGGCGGTTCTGGGACTCGTAGTCAATCAATCAATCAATCAATCAATCAGATTTATCGATTGATAACATAGAGAGACAGTCCCTACCCAACGGTGGGCTCACAGTCTAGAAGGGGGAGACAGAGAACAAAACCAATCAATCAATCAATCAATCAATCGTATTTAGCGAGCACTTACTGTGTGCAGAGCACTGGACTAAGCGCTTGGGAAGTACAAGTTGGCAACAGCGGGCTCACAGTCTAGAAGGGGGAGACAGAGAACAAAACCAATCAATCAATCAATCATATTTATTGAGCGCTTACTGTGTGCAGAGCACTGGACTAAGCGCTCAGGAAGTCCAAGTTGGCAACATATAGAGACAGTCCCTACCCAACAGTGGGCTCACAGTCTAGAAGGGGGAGACGGAGAACAAAACCAATCAATCAATCAATCAATCAATCGTATTTATTGAGCGCTTACTGTGTGCAGAGCACTGGACTAAGCGCTCGGGAAGTACAAGTTGGCAACATATAGAGACGGTCCCTACCCAACGGTGGGCTCACAGTCTAGAAGGGGGAGACAGAGAACAAAACCAATCAATCAATCAATCGTATTTAGCGAGCACTTACTGTGTGCAGAGCACTGGACTAAGCGCTTGGGAAGTACAAGTTGGCAACAGCGGGCTCACAGTCTAGAAGGGGGAGACAGAGAACAAAACCAATCAATCAATCAATCATATTTATTGAGCGCTTACTGTGTGCAGAGCACTGGACTAAGCGCTCGGGAAGTCCAAGTTGGCAACATACAGAGACAGTCCCTACCCAACAGTGGGCTCACAGTCTAGGAGGGGGAGACAGAGAACAAAACCAATCAATCAATCAATCAATCGTATTTATTGAGCGCTTACTGTGTGCAGAGCACTGGACTAAGCGCTCGGGAAGTCCAAGTTGGCAACATATAGAGACGGTCCTTACCCAACAGTGGGCTCACAGTCTAGAATACAGAGATGGGAGGTGAGCCAGGGTTCGACGGCGGGACAGGCGACAACGAGGCACAGTTGGCAGCAGAGGAGTGGAGTGTGCAGGCTGGGATGTAGAAGGAGAGAAGGGAGGTGAAATAAAAGGGGGCAAGGGGATGGAAAGCTTTGAAGGCAATAGTGAGGAGTTTTTGCCTGATTCGAAGGTTGTTAGGAAACCACTGGAAATTTCTGATGGTGCGGGGAGGGGGGTGGGTGGTGACATGCCCAGGGCGTTTCTGTAGAAAGCTCCCCAGCACTTAGTACAGTGCTCTGCACACAGTAAGCGCTCAATAAATACGATTGATTGATTGATTGATTGATTGTCTCCCCTTTCCTTCCTCTCCCCCTCGCCCCCCTCTCCATCCCCCCATCTTACCTCCTTCCCTTCCCCACAGCACCTGTATATATGTATATATGTTTGTACATATTTATTACTCTATTTATTTATTTATCTATTTTACCTGTACATATCTATTCTATTTATTTTATTTCGTTAGTATGTTTGGTTTTGTTCTCTGTCTCCCCCTTTTAGACTGTGAGCCCACTGTTGGGTAGGGACTGTCTCTCTATGTTGCCAACTTGTACTTCCCGAGCGATTAGTCCAGTGCTCTGCACACAGTAAGCGCTCAATAAATACGATTGATTGATTGATTGATTGATTTTAGACTGTGAGCCCACTGGTGGGTAGGGACTGTCTTTCTATGTTGCCAACTTGTACTTCCCGAGCGCTTAGTCCAGTGCTCTGCACACAGTAAGCGCTCAATAAATACGACTGATTGATTGATTGATTGGTTGTCGCCCCCTTCTAGACTGTGAGCCCGCTGTTGGGTAGGGACCGTCTCTCTATGTTGCCACCTTGTACTTCCCCAGCGCTTAGTCCAGTGCTCTGCACACAGTAGGCGCTCAATAAATGCGATTGAATGAATGAATGAAGGAATGAATGAAGGAAGGAAGGAAAGGTGGCCCCCGGGCACGTGAGAGGGTCCGGCTTTCCTTCGGACAGCCCGCAGGCAAAGACTCGGTGAGGGGGGGGGGGGCGCCTGAAGACCTGTATATATGTATATATGTTTGTACATATTTATTACTCTATTTATTTATTTATTTATTTTACTTTTGTACAGATCTATTCTATTTATTTTATTTTGTTAGTATGTTTGGTTTTTTTTTTTTCTCTGTCTCCCCCTTTTAGACTGTGAGCCCACTGTTGGGTAGGGACTGTCTCTCTATGTTGCCAACTTGTACTTCCCAAGCGCTTGGTACAGTGCTCCGCACATAGTAAGCGCTCATGATTGATTGATTGATTGACTACAACTCCCAGGGTGCCTTGCGGGGGCCCCCCTCCGAGGCCCGTCGAGAAACCGGAAGTGACGACAGGAGCGGAGAGGGAGAGGGAGGGCGAGGGGCCTCGGGTGAAAATGGCTGAGTATTTAGCCTCGATTTTCGGCACCGAAAAGGATAAGTGAGTCTGGGGGGGGGGTCGGGGGGAGGGGCAGCGGGGGGGGCTCGGAAGGAGGGGGGTGGGGGGGCAGGGGGCCGCGGTTTCACTGGTGTTTTTGAACCTTTTCCAGGGTTAACTGCTCTTTTTACTTTAAGATCGGGGCCTGCCGGCACGGGGACCGGTGCTCCCGGCTCCACAATAAGCCCACTTTTAGCCAGGTGAGGCCCGGCTCGGGGGGTTCGACACCTCCCCCCTTTTATCGTCATCAGCATCGTCAATCCTATCTATTGAGCGCTCACTGTGGGCAGAGCACCGGACTGAGCGCTTGGGAAGTACAAGTTGGCAACATAGAGAGACAGTCAGCATCATCAATCGTATCTATTGAGCGCTTACTGTGTGCAGAGCACCGGACTAGGCGCTTGGGAAGTACAAGTTGGCAACATAGAGAGACAGTCATCATCAATCGTATTTATTGAGCGCTTACTGTGTGCAGAGCACCGGACTGAGCGCTTGGGAAGTCCAAGTTGGCAACATAGAGAGACAGTCATCATCATCAATCGTATTTATTGAGCGCTTACTGTGGGCAGAGCACCGGACTGAGCGCTTGGGAAGTCCAAGTTGGCAACATAGAGAGACAGTCATCTTTATCATCAATCCCCTTTGCCCCTTTTAGACTGTGAGCCCACTGTTGGGTAGGGACTGTCTGTCTATGTTGCCAATTTGTACTTCCCAAGCGCTTAGTCCAGTGCTCTGCACATAGTAAGCGCTCAATAAATACGATTGATGATGATGATGATCAATCGTATTTATTGAGCGCTTACTGTGTGCAGAGCACCGGACGAAGCGCTTGGGAAGTACAAGTTGGCAACACAGAGAGACAGTCATCATCATCATCAATCCTATTTATTGAGCGCTTACTGTGTGCAGAGCACCGGACGAAGTGCTTGGGAAGTACAAGTTGGCAACATAGAGAGACAGTCATCATCATCATCATCAATCATATTGAGCGCTTACTGTGTGCAGAGCACCGGACTAAGCGCTTGGGAAGTACAAGTTGGCAACATAGAGAGACAGTCATCATCATCATCAATCCCCTTTGCCCCTTTTAGACTGTGAGCCCACTGTTGGGTAGGGACTGTCTCTCTATGTTGCCAATTTGTACTTCCCAAGCGCTTAGTACAGTGCTCTGCACACAGTAAGCGCTCAATAAATACAATTGATGATGATGATGATGATCAATCATATTTATTGAGCGCTTACTGTGTGCAGAGCACCGGACGAAGCGCTTGGGAAGTACAGGTTGGCAACATAGACAGTCATCATCAGCATCATCAATCGTATCTATTGAGCGCTTACTGTGTGCAGAGCACCGGACTGAGCGCTTGGGAAGTACAGGTTGGCAACATAGACAGTCATCATCAGCATCATCAATCGTATCTATTGAGCGCTTACTGTGTGCAGAGCACCGGACTGAGCGCTTGGGAAGTACAAGTTGGCAACAGAGAGAGACAGTCATCATCATCATCAATCGTATTTATTGAGCACTTACCGTGTGCAGAGCACCGGACGAAGCGCTTGGGAAGTACAAGTTGGCAACATAGAGAGACAGTCATCATCAGCATCATCAATCGTATTTATTGAGCGCTTACTGTGTGCAGAGCACCGGACGAAGCGCTTGGGAAGTACAAGTTGGCAACATAGAGAGACAGTCATCATCATCATCATCATCAGTCGTATTTATTGAGCGCTTACTGTGTGCAGAGCACCGGACTAAGCGCTTGGGAAGTCCAAGTTGGCAACATAGAGAGACGGTCCCTACCCAACGGTGGGCTCACGGTCTAAAAGGGGGAGACGGAGAACAAAACCAGACATACTAACAAAATAAAATAGATTAGATATGTACAATTAAAATAAATAGAGTAATAAATATGTACAAACATATACATATATGCAGGTGCTGTGGGGAAGGGAAGGAGGGAAGATGAGGGGATGGAGAGGGGGACGAGGGGAAGAGACTGTCTCTATATGTTGCCAACTTGTACTTCCCAAACGCTTAGTACAGTGCTCCGCGCACAGTAAGCGCTCAATAAATACGATTGATGATGATGATGATGATCCTTGCCATTGCCCAAGATGACGCTTCCGTTTTACCCCCAGACCATCGTCCTACTCAACCTGTATCGCAACCCGCAGAACACGGCTCAGACGGCAGACGGTTCCCACTGTGAGAGAATGGGAAGGGAGGAACGGGGTTGGGGGGGGGGGGGGGGGGAGAAGGACCCGTGCTCCCCCCTCCCGTTTTAACAGTCTCCTTCCTCTCATCTGTCCCTTCCAGGCCATGTCAGCGACGTGGAGGTGCAAGAGCACTACGACAGCTTCTTCGAGGTTGGGGAGGAGTGAGGGCCGAGGGAGGTCGGGAGGGGGGACGGGCTGGATAGACAGTGGGGGGGGGGTCTCCTGACACCCTCCCCCTCCCACCAGGAGGTGTTCACTGAGCTGCAGGAGAAGTATGGGGAGATTGAGGAGATGAACGTGTGTGACAACCTGGGGGACCACCTAGTGGGCAACGTCTACGTGAAGGTGTTGTGTCCTCAAGCCCCCTCGGGTCTGTCCCCGAAGCCCCAGGGCTAAAAGACCCTCAGCCCCTGAGGAACGTCCCTCCCCACCTACCCATCCGTTCCCAGCTCATCCTCAGCCTGCTCAATCCAGGATCCTGCTTTCCCCAGGGATGCCGGGACACTTGAGGTTTGAGGTTCCCTGGACACCCACCTTTATGATTAGGTTTAGAACGTGTCACTTGCCTGAATCTTCCTCCTCCAGTGACCCAGCAGGGGCCATCCTGCACCTCTGACTCTCCCCTAGTAACCCCGCATGGACCATCCAACACCCCTGAGAGCCCCCTTCTATTCCTGCGTCGGAGCGTGGCCTAGTGGGTAGAGTGTGGGCCTGAGAATCAGAGGCCCTGGGTTCTAATGCCGGCCCTGCCACTTGCCTGTCGTGTGACCACGGGCAATTCACTTAGCTGCTCTGGGCCGTAGTTTTCCTCATCGGTAAAATGGGTCTTAAATTCTACGTAGACTGCGAGCCCCACGTGGGACAGGGACTGTGTCCATCCCGCTTATCTTGTATCTGCCCCAGCGATGAGTACAGTGCCTGGCACTTAATAGATGCCGTTATTATGACCTGGGCGCCCCACTCATTCTTGCAGTTTCGGCGGGAGGAGGATGCGGAACGGGCCGTCAGCGAGCTCAACAACCGCTGGTTCAATGGGCAGGCCGTGCAAGCCGAGCTGTCCCCCGTGACCGACTTTCGAGAGTCGTGCTGCCGGCAATATGAGATGGGGTGAGCCGCGGGTTCCGGGAAGAGAGATGAGGGAGGGATGATGGGGGAGGGGGGGAAGAAGATAAAAGACACCCGTGTCTCCTCTCCGCTTCTCCCCTCCCCAGTGAGTGCACCCGGGGTGGCTTCTGTAACTTCATGCACCTGCGACCGATATCGCGGGACCTGCGACGGCAGCTGTATGGGCGAGGTCGCCGACACAGGTTGTTCCCTGCCCCGGGTCGGCCAGCACCCCTGCTCCCCCGTATCGGCTGGCGCCCCCTGTCGGCCAGCGCCACTGCCCCCTCCGCCCCCCCCCACCCCGTGGCGGCCAGCGCCCCCGTTGGCCAGCGCCACTGCCCCCCCCGTGGCGGCCAGCGCCCCCCGTTGGCCAGCGCCACTGCCCCCCCGTGGCGGCCAGCGCCCCCTGTTGGCCAGCGCCACTGCCCCCCATGGCGGCCAGCGCCCCCTGTCGGCCAGCGCCACTGCTCCCCCGTGGCGGCCAGCGCCCCCTGTTGGCCAGCGCCACTGCCACCCCCCACCCCCCCCCCCCCCCCCCCCCCCCGTGGCAGCCAGCACCCCCTGTTGGCCAGCGCCACTGCTCCCCCGTGGCGGCCAGTGCCCCCTGTCAGCCAGCGCCACTGCTCCCCCTTTTTGGCCAGCGCCCCCTCGGCCAACGCCCCTGCTCCCCCGTGGCGACCAGCGCCCCCTGTCGGCCAGCGCCACTGCTCCCCCATAGTGGCCAGTGCCCCTGCTCCCCCGTAGCGGCCAGCGCCCCCTGTTGGCCAAAGCCACTGCTCCCCCTTATTGGCCAGCGCCCCCGTTGGCCAGCACCACTGCTCCCCCGTGGCGCCCAGCGCCCCCTGTCTGCCGGCACCACTGCTCCCCCTTATTGGCCAGCACCCCCTGTTGGCCAGCGCCACTGCTCCCCCTTATTGGCCAGCGCCCCCTGTTGGCCAGCGCCGCTGCTCCCCCGTATCGGCCAGCGCCCCCTGTCGGCCAGCGCCCCTGCTCCCCCGCCACCCCCGGCCTCCCCGCGCTCTCCCTTGGGCGGCCGCCTGACCCCGCCTCCCTCCCGCTTCCTCCCCCAGGGGTCTTTCTCCCCCACCGCCGCCACCACCGCCGCCGAGGCCGCAGGCCGGACACCGTCCTCGGGAGAGGAAGCGGAGGCGCTCCCCGGACCACCGGCACGGACGCTTCTGAGACCGCCCCCGCCGCCGGCTCTGACCATTCTCCCCCTAGCCGTGCGGCAGTGAGACCCCGGCGCGGGGAGGAGAAGAAATCCACGAGCCCCTCCCACCGTCTCCTCTCCCCTCCGCCAATAAAGCATCCTCTTCGCATGCCCCGGAGCCTGTGTGATAGGGTTGGGGGGCGTGCGGCCCAGCCGAGGGTGGAAACCACCGGCATGTCAGCGTAGCTCGACGGGAAGGGGAAAGGGCGGGGGCTGGCTGCGACGCGCAGCGATTCAGACAGGTGAGGGGGGACCGGGGCCGGACGGCCGGGGTTCTGCCGCCCAGGGGTGGGGGCCGAGCACCGAGGGACGGAGGCCGGTCAGCTAGGGCCTAGATGGAAGTGGCGGGGAGTCGGGGGCCGGGAGTGGGCCTGCCCTTCTGCCATGAAGTGAGCCCTGCGGGTCCCGCTGGCGGGGTTGGCGCTGCTCCTACCCAGGGGTCCCGGCTCCGGTTCTCGCTCCAGCCACTGCGGCCTTATCGAGTTCCACTTCCCTTCGGCCTGCTGCTGCCGCCCGTGCCAGGACAACTTGGAGCACTTCCCTCGCCAGGGTGAGCGGGGCAGGCCAGGCCAGGCCGGGGGCCGGAGGGGCCCAGGGTTGGGTTCGGGCTGCCAACTGAGGGGTTCGCGATGACGGTGGCACAGAGGGGGCCCCACTGGCGACCTGCAGGTCCGGCTACGAAAACCCGGGCAGGGACGCGCTGTGCTACCGGATGGGAGAGCCCCGCAACCCCTTAAGCCCCCGGCGCTGCCCACCCCCGCAGGTGCCCATCCACACCCTTCCCCTTCCTCCCCCTCCGTTCCAGCCAGTGAGGTGCTCTGCTGCACCCCGCCACCCCCAACTCCAAAAAGAGCAGCATGGGGGGCGCCAATCTCCACCTCCAGCAGAAGCCCCCCACCCCCACCCCCACCCCGGCATTAAGGCCGTCCCCGAGCCCTGGTCCTCCCACCTCCTCACTCTCTGCACAACACAGTGACCCCTTCCCCCACCCGCCCCATAACCCCCCCTCCAGCGGGAGGCCTTCCCTGCCTCATCTCCTTGACAGCCCCTCAGCCCGGACCCTGGGCCCTCCCTCCCTCCCCCGTCCTAGCCCACCCGTGGCACTTTGGCACGACTTGACCCTCCTGTTGCTTTCTCCTACCCACAAGCCCACTTTAAGAGTCTGAATTCCAGTTTCTCGAAGTCAGAGACTGGGGTCTACAAGCACTACTGTACTTTCCTGAGTGCCTGCCACCTTGTTCTGCAACACAGTGGGCATTCAATACATAAGATTGGGGCATCTCCACCACCCTGACTGTCCGCACCGCCCCCAGACGTCCGGAACCCTGCTAACCAGGACAGCTGGAGATGGGGGCCGAATCTGGACAAGTCCCAGGCGGAGGAGGAGCTGTTAAGCAAGGAGCCCCAAAGCCACCCAGCCCCTGCGTGACCCCCTCTTCCACGAGACCCCCTTCCCCGCAGCCAGCATGGCCAGGTACGTGCTAGCCGCTTCCCTGCTGCTAGGGAGCATTGTGGCACTGCCGCCGCCACTGCTGCTCCATGCCTGGAGGCTCCGAGACCAGGGTAAGTACCACCCCTGCCCCCAAACCCCATCACCCCCGGCCTCCTTCTTCCCCGCAGCGCCCAGCCAACCGGGCCCCACTGAGGAGTGGGTGCTGAAGCCAGCAGAGCCCCCGTTCCTGTGTGCAGGAGGTGCCAGCATGGAGCCCAGCGCACCCCCAACCCCCCCGGGCACCTGGCCTCCATCCATCCCCGCTGTCGGACCTCCATCGCCCCTCGGCACCCGGCCCGCAATGACCCCTGTGCCCGTCGCGGCTGCTGGACCAGCTGGAGGTGCAAGAGGAGCTGGTGCTGCTGCTGGGCCCGGGCCCGGGTGGCAGGGGCAGCGCGTGGGGCACAATGCGGCACCTGGCAGCCCGCTACGGGCTCCCCGTCCCCTGGGTCACCTTTGTCTACTCGCTGCGGCCAGCCTGCTCCCCGCTGCGCGCCCTGCTCGAGACCGTAGTCGCCGGAGACCCTGCAGCCCACGTTGGCCAGCTGGTCGCCCACCTGGAGGCTGCGGGCACTGGCGCGGCTGGCCTAGGGGGGTGCTGGGAGCACGCTGCTGAGCCGGGTCCAAATATGGGGGCTTTATTTTCGGCCACGGGGCCCCTTAAATAAAAAAAGTGCATAGAAAAGAACAGGCTTAGAAACCTTTGTACAGATATCTACAGGTGGGGGCCAGGGAGGGGGGAGGCGGGAGCCCCTGCACCTGGGGGGCTTTCCCCGGGGGGGTTGACCCGGCGCGTGTCTGTGTGTGTGTGTAGGGGTCGCCGGGTGGGCAGACGGGGCGGGGTCCGGGGCTGGCGCAGGCTCAGTTGAGAAAGCGTCGGCAGCGCTTGGTGCCACAGTTGCAGGGCAGCTTGTTGTTGGCGTCCTCGATGGGGAACTTGTAGTCGTAGGTGAGCTCCTCCCCGCGCAGGATGCGGCGCAGCGCAAAGATGACGATGTGCTTCTGGCCCTCCACGTGGATCACGCGCGAGTAGCAGTTGGGCTCGCACGAGTGGTTGATGAAGCGGGCCGCGTTGCCGTGCATGGTGGCATCCACCACGTCGAAGTCGTCCATGCGGAACATGTAGCAGCCGATGCCCTGGGGGCGGGCGGGAGTAATAATAATGGTGCTTGCTTGCACCCATTATGTGCGGACCACCGTTCTAAGCGCCAGGGTAGGTATAATAATAATAATGATGGCATTTGTTAAGCGCTTACTATGTGCAGAGCACTGTTCCAAGCGCTGGAAGGGATACAAGGTGATCAGGTTGTCCCACATGGGGCTCGCAGTCTTAATCCCCATTTTACAGATGAGGGAACTGAGGCTCAGAGAAGTTAAGTGACTTGCCCAAGGTCACACAGCAGACATGTGGCGGAGCCGGCATTCGAACCCGTGACCTCTGACTTATGAGTATGAGTTATGAGGTATGAGTTACTCAGGTTGGACACAGTCCCTGTCCCCACACTAGACTCCCAGTCTTATCCCCATCTTACAGATGAGGAAACAGAGGCACGGAGCAGCGAAGCGGCTTGCCCAAGGTCACACACAAGACGTGGCGGAGTCAGGATTAGAACCCAAGTCCTCCTGATTCCCAGGCTTGGGCTCTATCCACTAAGCCACGATGCTTGCAAACTCACACTGGGGCAGGAGGTGGGGACCAGCGGAATGCTTACCTGGCAACCTTGGGGGGAACCTGTCCACCCTGCAGACATTAACTCCAAGGGGGTCACACTGGGCCCAGGGGAGAGGGTCGGGTGGACCGCGGTCCAGAGTCTGGGGGGCAGGGGCCACCTTTCCCGGGGGACCCGAGGTGGAGGGGGATCCCTAGGGAAGGGGTCTCCCGCGTTCTTGGTCGCCGCGACCCCCACCTTGCCATCGTAGAACTTCTCGCGCTTGTCGGTGAGAACGGAGCGGATGACGATGCCCGAGTACTCGATGACCATCTCGCCTGCGTCGATGTTGCGCTTGCAGAAAAGCCCGCGCCCGTGGATGGCCGACCTGGGGGCGGGGGCGCCCGGTCAGCCGGCGGACCCGGCTAGGACCCCGGAAGAGGCGGGGCTTCTGGCCCCCTCTTCCGCTCCCCACTCCCGGCCCCGCTCCGCCCCCGAACCTGTAGACCCCCACGGCCTCCTTGGACGTCTTCTTCAAGTGACGGAAGCGCATGGCCATGGGCAGCTCCAGGCTGGTGGCGCGCCTGCGGGTACAAGGGGTGGCCGGAGACAAGGAAGTCGGGCCAGGGGGACACGACAGGGAGTCGGGGAAGGGACGGGGAGAGGGGAGTCGGGGACAAGGGACGGGCCAAGAGACAGGGGAGTCGGGCCAGACCCGAGCGAGCATGTGGCGGCCGGGGCCCACGCCTCGGGGCGGTCAGGAGACCCTCAGACCCGTCCTGTGGCCCTCACGTCCGGGGGCCCGGGCCGGCCGGCTGTACCTGGTGGATTTGAGCTGCACCTCATCCTCCTCCTCATCGCAGGCCACCCCCTCCGGCAGCACCCGGTGTTGAGATGCCAGGAAGTTGAACATGTCGAAGGTGCATTTCCTGTGGGGGACTCGGGTTCGGCCTGGTGCCCAGCCACCCCGGATGAGCCGCCGTGCCCCCCCCCACCGGTCCCCGCCAGCCCCTCACCGTAGGTAGACCTCTGCCCGAGCCGCGCCCCGGGGGTTGAGAGGCAGCTCCTCCTGGTCCTCCCCGCGCTGGTGGTAGCGGAACTTGTAGCGGGGGCAGCGCTGGGCGCCGGGCAGCTGCTCTGCCAGGAAGACGACTGCGTCGTGGTGGATCCCCAGCAGGCGGGCCCCGCTCATGCCTGGGGGTGGGCGGGCAGGGGTCAGAGGCGGGCGGGGGGACGGGGGCCCGGGGAGACCTGGAGCCCTCGCAGGTGCCCCACGCCCCCTCCCCACTCACCGCTGAAACTGAGGTGTCGGAGCCGGGCGTGGCCCCGCGCCTCCTGCACTTTGTCGACCAGCGTGCGCCAGGCACCTGGGGAGAAACCGCACTCAGACCTCTTGCCCCCGGCACCGTCGACCGGCGAGGCCTCGCTGAGACCCCACATCCCCGGCAACCAGCCGACCGGCGTGGGGTGAGGCCCGTTCATTCAAGGCCGCCCCCACCCCCTGGGGTCCCTGACACCTGTCGATCGGTTTTGGGCGAGTGCTTGCTCAGCCCCCGCCCTCACCTTCTAGGCTCTCAGCAGTGATGCTGAAGCCATCGTCGCTGCTGATCTCGAAGCGCAGGTGGGGGCCGGGCCTCCGCGGCCCCACGTTCTCCTTGTCCTCGGGGGACAGGGGCTCCTCCTCAGAGCTGGACACCTCTCCTGCGGGGGGTGGAGGGGACGGGCTTGGGATGCGAGACCATCAGGAAAGGGCAGGGGGTGATCGGGCCCCCCCAGTCACTCCCGGGGGTGCGTGTGGCAGCACCGAGGGCCCGTACCTGAGAAACGGGGCCACTGGGGCTCCAGCAGGGCATCCAGGGAGATATCTGCTGCCAGCGGAGGCGGTGGTGGGGACGGTTGGGGGCTGGTGTCTGGCAAGGGCAGCAGCGGAGGGGATGACCTAGGGCTGGGGAAGAGCGGCCGGTCAGCGGGCGGTCGATACGGGTGAGTAAGGCCGGGGCGGGCAAGGCAGGCGGCTCACCTCGGGCCCTCACCCCCAGCGAGTCCGTCGGGCTCCTCGGCCGCGATATCGAGGTTCAGGACGGCCTGCACGGTTGGGGTCTTCATCTGCACGTGGCCCGGCCTGGGAGAGGGCAGAGGGGGGTGAGCGGGCAGGGGGCTGGCCCCTCCTCCTACCCCCGGCGCCCCGGCCCGGGAGCACCGCCATTACCCGGCGCCGTCGTCATCTGTGGGTTCCGGGTCGCCTTCCAGACGCGGGGCCTTGGCGGGGGGGTGGGGTCGCAGGGCGGGGCGAGTGGCCAGCGAAGGTTGACACCCTCTTGGTGCGGGTGGCCGGGCGTGGGGGGCTGGAGGAGGCGTCGCTCAGCAGGAACGTGAGGGGCGGCGGGCAGGGGGGTGGCGGGGGGCACGCAGGGGGTGGGGGGCAGGGGGGTGGCGGCGGGGGTCCCGGAGGGCGCACCAGCCCCATCTCGGGCAGCGCGTTGACTGGCGCGCCCCAGGGGGGCTGGGGCGCGGCGGGGGTGCCGGCGGGCGGGAGCGTCGGCGCGGCAGCCTCCCCGGCGGCCGGGGGCTCTCCGCCCTCCCCTGCTACCTTGACGAACACCTGGCCCAGCTTGTTGACAAGGAGGACCTTGGAGGCGGCGGGCCTGGGCAGCTCGGCCGGAGGGCCCAGGCTCAGCACCCTGACGCCGGGGGTGCCGGGCAGCCAGGAAAACGTCCGCGGGGGCTCGGCGGGGGCGGGCGGCCCGGGC
Organism: Tachyglossus aculeatus; assembly: GCF_015852505.1. NCBI lineage: Eukaryota > Metazoa > Chordata > Mammalia > Monotremata > Tachyglossidae > Tachyglossus > Tachyglossus aculeatus. The sequence continues at coordinate 422,314 of NC_052091.1, forward strand.
TGGTCCCCGTTGGCCAGCAGGGCGGGCGCCTGGGGGGCCGGCGGGGCCGGGTCCTGGCCGGGCCCCGCCCCCTCCCCGGGCCCCAGGTTCTTGAGCACAAAGTCGACGATGTCCGAGGGCAGGTCCTCGGGGGGCCGGGCCTCCTCGCCTCCGCCGCTCCCCGGCCCCGTGGGGGCGCGGCCCTGGTCCCGGGGCTGCCGGGCGGCTTCGGCCTCGCTGTCCGTGCCGTCGTCCACCCCGTCCAGCTGCTCGATGCGGGGCGGGCCGGGGGCCGGGGGCGGGCCGGCCGCGCCGGGCACCACGGTCGGCGGGAAGTGGACGTAGCGCGGGGGCGAGGCGGCCGGCTCCTCCTCTTCCGAGCTGTCTCCCGGGGCGGCCCCCCGGGCGCCCCCCGCCCCCTCCGCCTCGATCTCCTCCTCCTGGAAAGGCTCGGAGCCCAGCAGGCTGGCGGCGAAGTCCAGGTCGGCGGCGCTCAGGCCGGGCACCACGTCCATGTCCTCCAGGTCGGGACCCAGGTCCTCAGGCGGCGGCGGCGAGGGGGATGGGGCCGGGGGGGACGGGGACGGCCCCGCTGAGGTAGGCGTCAGGGCCACGGCGGCCGAGGTAGGAGCGGGCGGGGGCGAGAGGGGAGACGGCGGGAGAGGGGGGTGTGCCCTGAGCTGGAGAGGGGGAGGTCGGGAGTTGGGGGGCGGGGAGGAGGCCCGCCGAGACGGCCGCGGGGCCAGGGGGCTGGGGCGGCGGGAGCGGCGGGAGGGGGCCGGGAAGTCGGGGTCCCCCACGGTGGGGATGTGGTGGGTCAGCGACGAGGGGCTCCCTGCAGCGGGGAGGAGACCCGGTCGGTTTGGATCCGAGAAGCCCCACCGCCCCGCCCCTCCCCCTAAACCCAGCCCCTCCGTTCCTCCCCCCGCACGCAACTCACCAGGCGAGGGGAGGGGCCGCGAGGAGGCCCCCGCCGGCGGCCGGCGAGAGGGCGAGAAGTTGGGCACTTTGATGCGGGCACCGGAAACCGGCCGGGCTGGAGGCGGGGCGCCGGCCCGGCCCGGGGGCGGCAGGGGCCCCGGGTTCTGGGCTGGCGAATGGCGCTCGGGGGCCAGGGGGCTGGCCGGCTCCGACTGGGGGGGTGAGTCCAGCCTCAGGGGCCCTGCAACGGCAGCCACCATCCCACAGTCAGAGGTCTGTCGCCACCGCGGTGCGTGCGGGACCGAACGTGTGGGGGTGACAGCCTGGGAGGGCGTGGGACCGTGTACCAGAGTTGGGGGTGAGTGCTCGTACACGCGTACACACGTACCCACACACACCAAGGACTGTGAGAGTGTGAGACTGAGGGTGTGCAGGAGCGGGGGGTGAGAGGAAGGGGACACACGGCCACGGGTCGGGAGGGGTCGGCAGCAGATGGCGGGGAAACGTTACCCGCAGGGAGCGGGGGCCCATGGGCGATGGTCCGGTTGTCCTCGGCCACCCCAAGGCGGTCAGGCTCATCCCGCGGCCCCCGGGGCCGGTACTCGAGGACGCGACAGCGGTACCAGCAGCGACGCCGGGCGTCCACCGTGCTCCAGTACAGGCGGGAACACCTGCAGGGGAAGACAGACGGACAGACGGACAGTGGGGACCTCGCCCCTTCTCCCCTGCCCGCCACCCCCGCCCGCCACCGGCCAGTCGGCCAAGCAGGACTCACTGGTATCCGACAGGGAAGAGGCGTCCTTCGCAATCAGAGAGGTCGGACAGCGTGCCCAGGGAGTCGATGCGGATGGAGCCTGGTCGGGCGGGGGCGGGGGGTGTTGGTAGAGCCCTCTGCCAGGCCCGAGGCTCCGACTTCCAGAAGCCCCTGGGGGTGCCCTCCACCCGTCCCCTACCGTGGGGTCTCCTAAGGCCTCACCGATGAGGATGTTGATGACGTCGGGCTCCAGCCCCGTCAGGAACTTGCGTTTAAAGCTGATCCCCTCAAAGTCCACGTAGACCCGGCGCAGGACGTCAAACCCATCAGGAGTCACAATCTCCTGGGAGGCGGGGGGAGAGGGAATGGGGGTGTCCAGAGGGGAGGGGGCGGTTGGGGTTGGCAGAGGCGGGAGAGTGTTGGGGGTGGCTGGGCAGGTCAGGAGGAGGACGTGGTGGTTGGTGGGGGTGGAAGAGGGGCGAGGAGGAAGAAGGGAGGGAGGAGGACAGCAGGAGCAGGAGGTGAAGGGGAAGAAGGGGGGGAAGCAGAAGAGAGTAGGGGAGGGAGGAGAAAGGGAGGAAGGAGGGGAGAAGAAGATGTGTGGGGGGGTGGCACGCACCTTGCCGTCCAGGAGCTCCGTGTGTTTCTGGCAGAAGACCTTCTTGTCGTCCTGGAAGACGCAGCAGCTGGCGCGGGCGCACATGAAGTGGAAGTTGCTGAGGCAGGACGAGAGGCAGCAGCCCACGGTGGCCCCGGGCCGCAGACACAGCTCGCAGCGCTGCCAGGGGCACGGACACAGCCCCGTCAGGAGACGGCAGGCCGTCGGCCCCGCCCCATCTCTCCTACGCTCCCCCACCCCGCCCCCTCCACCCGGCCCCCGCTGACCATCTGGCGGCCGCGGGCCACGGCGGCGTGCACGTTTTTGAGCGAGCCGTCGTTCTCCTCAAACACCTCGGCCGACCAGATGGCGCAGTTGACGTGGGTCCACTCGTTCTGGCCGATGTACAGCAGCCGCCCGGCCTCCTGGGCCACCCCCGAGGGGGTGGGGGTGAGGGGGTCCGTGTCAGGAAAGCTACCCCCGGCACAAGGCGGGAACGGGGCAGAGGAGAGGGGCCACCGGGCCCACGGAGACCCCGGGGTGGCCGGGATGGGCAGCCGAGGGGACGGGAGAGGGGCCGCTGGGCCCACGGGGTAGACAGAGTGAGTAGCTGGAGGTGGGAGAGGAAAGGGCAGATGACAGGGCCCATGGGGCCCAGGGCCATCCCGTGGTGGCTGAGAAGGGCGAGGAGAGGGGAGCACGGCCCGTGCGGAGGGTCGCAGTGGGGTGTTACCTTGGAGTCGGCGTCTCCCTGCTTTAGACAGAGTGCGCACTGCCGGGGGTCCTCGGGGTGGGGAGCCGTCTCTTTGGCGGGCAGGGCTGGAGCGGGAGGGGAAGCGTCAGACCGTCGGGCCCCCGGGGTGCCCCTGCCCCGCCCCCCCCCAGCCCCCAGCCAGCCCGGCCCCTGTGACGGCTACCTGGCGCGGGGATGCCCCCAGGGGGCTGCCCGGACTCCGGGGTTTCCGGCTCCTGCTGCCTCCACTGGGCGTAGATGTGGTCCGTGGACGGGGGCAGCACGGCATTGGGGAGGACCCCGCTGGCATGAGGGGCGGAGTGGATGACTGGGGGTGACGGGAGGCGTCCCCTTTCCCGCCCTGTGGGAGCCCCTGCCTGCCGAGCCTCCCCCAGCCCCCCCCGAGTGCCCCCGCAGCTCACTTGGGCAGGGTGCTGTTGCGTCTCCAGTACTTGGGGTCGTGCCCGTCAAACCAGCAGAATGCCGACTCCAGGAGCTGGGTGGGGATGGAGGGGAGGAGAGGCGAGAAGACCGGGGCACCGAGGCCAACAATGTGGGGTGATACTGGGTTCAGCCTGCCTTCCTGGGGCCGGTTTGGGTGCCCGGGTCCCCCCAACCCGTCAGCCTCACAACCGTAAAACTGGGCTGTAGAAACCCCATGAGGCCTATTTGCCCGGCCAGTCACTTCACTTCTCTGGGCCTCAATTACCTCATCTGTAAAATGGGGACCAAGACTGTGAGCCCCAGGTGGGACAGGGGCTGTGTCCAACCCGATTATTTTGTGCCTACCACAACACCTGGCACGTAGTAAGAACTTAACAAATATCATAAAAAAGGGGTAACTTGAATGTTAATAAGGCAGTGAGTGACACAGTAGCTCTTAAAATGGGTTCACAGGGAGTTTGGTGATGCCTGTCTACTTGTTTTGTTTTGTTGTCTGTCTCCCACCTTCTAGACTGTGAGCCCATTGTTGGGTAGGGATTGCTTTTATCTGCTGCTGAGTTGCACTTTCCAAACGCTTAGTACAGTGCTCTGCACACGGTAGGCGCTCAATGAACGACTGAATGATCGAATGAGTGAATGAACGAACTGACCCCGGGCCCAGGGAGCAAGCGGAGGGGCAGGTAGGGATGGGCAGATGGGACACAGATGACTGGATCCGGGGGTGAGGCGGGTGGGCGGAAGCATGGATGGAGGAGATGGGGATGGATGGACGGACCTTGATGAGCAGCCCCTTGGCCTGGCTCCCCGCCCGACGCTCAGCCGCATCCCCCTCCTCTATATGGCGCAGCAGGATGCCCACCACGTCCTCAGTAAAGCTGTGCTGTGGGCGGAGGAGGGCGGGTCAGAGGGCCCCTAAGAACCAGGAGCCCCCCTCCCCGCCACCAGCCCCACTCCGGGCCCCCATTCCCCCCATCCCTCCCGGCATCCCCGGCGCCCTCCCTCACCACGGAGCTGTAGTGACCGTCCTCGAACAGCTGGCTGACTGCCCGCAGGTCACACGGCCACCGGTGCGCGGGCTGCTGGGAGTCGGCCGCTCCGCACTGCAATGGCCCCGGGATGGGGTCTGGTGGAGAGGGGGTCCCCTCACCCCCAACCCCAGCCGCCCCACCCTCTCCAGGGATTGAGGCATCAACTCTATTGCACCATACTCTCCCGAGTGCTTAGCGCAGCACTCTGCACGCGGTAAGCGTGCGATAGATACCAGTGATTGACCGACTGGGGAACATCTGCCCCTCCCAGAGCCCAGGCTGAACCGTCCCGCCAGCCCTTTACCTGGGAGCACTGAAGGAGCGGGCCGGCCAACTTGGCTCCTAGCAGCCCCTGCAGCACCTGGCGCAGGCCCCCCCGCAGGGCCCCGTCCAGCGCCTCCCGCCACCGCGGGGGCACGGTGCCCGTGCAGGGGCCGCAGGTGTACAGCACCGTGTCCGGCAGCCCCGACAGGATCTCGTAGCCCTCGTCTGCAGCGGGGGGACGTGGGGAGGGATGGAGAGGGAGAAAGGGCTCCGGCTGTCGAGTTTGTTTCCCGCCGGGCTTCCCCAGCCCCCCGCTGGGGCTCCGCGGCCCGGGGCCGTCACCCACCTGAGAGCCCCTCGCACTTGGCGTGCACCCAGTGATCACACTGGGCACACTGCATCATCTTGCTGTCGTAGTCACTGTCCTCATAGCAGCGTGTGCAGATAGGGCAGAAGTTTCCTGGAGCAAGAGCCAGGCGGGCGGTAGTCAGGCAGGAGACGGATTGAGGGGGGAGGTTCAGGGTAAAGAGGCATAGATCCATGAAGATCAGGCCCGGACCGCTGCTCCCTCTCTCCTCCCCTCCCCACAACTCAGGCGCCCACCCCGCCCACCTCCTCCCCGGCCCCCACCCACCTTTCTCGAAGAGCTGCGTGCAGGCAGGACACAGGCTCAGGTCTCCCTGCCACTCGCTGTCCCAGTTGCGCCCGGGGGCCGCCCCACAGCTCTTGCAGCGCACGCAGGCTGAGCAGATCTGGGCCGGGGCCGGGGATACGTCACAGGGGGCCCCGGGGACGGGGGGTGAGGGAGACGGATGGGGGACGGGCACGAGGGATCGGGGATGGGGAGATGTCACTGGTGCCAGGGGCAGGGAGGGATGAGGGCCAAGGCAGGGGGGATGAGGGTGGCAGGGGTCGGGGGTCGGCTCTCACCCAGTGTTGCCGTCTGCGGGCAGCCCGCGTTGGGTAGCTGGGCCCCAGACAGGCAGGGTGGTAGGCGTGGCGGCAGCGCTCACACTCCAGGAGGTGCTGGGGGATAGAGGGTGGAGGGGGAGACCGCCCGGGGACCCGTGTCGGGATCAGCGCCTGGCTTCGGTCCCCCGCGCTCCCCCGGGACCCCGACCCGGCGCTCCCCCAGCTGGGCCTCCCGGTCCCTTCGTCCCCACCTCCGGAGCCCAGCCAGCAGGCCCACCTTGGTGCTGCGACCCTTGCGCCCGCAGACGTGGCAGAACTTGCAGCGTCGGCAGCACCAGGCGTCGTGGTGCTGGGGCGCCGGCCGCTCCCCCTCTTCCAGGCAGAAGGGATGGAATGGGTCACAGCACACCTGACAGAACACCAACTGCGGGCCCGTCCACGGCACCGGGTCAGGGGGTGGGGCCGTGGCCGGGGCAGACACAACCCGCGGGGCTCAGGGCTCAGATTGGTGAACGTGGGGATCCGTGTGGGGGCGGGGGTATGCGGGGGGGACACACAGAGGGGTCAGAGGGTGGGGTCCTTGAGGGGGCATCTGAGGGGCCACAGGAAGGTCCCAGGGGGTTGCTCGGTCACGTCTGGGCCCCCGGGGTCAGGGTTGGGACTGCAGGGGCTGGCCAGAGGTGGGTACCACAGATTGGGTTCTTGGAGCGGGGGTGGGGCACTGGTCAGTTCCACCGGTTGCCTCCACTTTCCCTCCTCCAACTCCCTCCTCAACCCTCGGCAATGCGGCTTCTGCCCTGTCTCTCCCCTGGGTCACCGACAACCTCCTTCTGGCCAGACCCATCCGACCCTGCTCCGTCCCGGTGCCCGGAGACCTCTCTCTCGGCAGCCTTCGACGCCGTGGGCCACCCCCTCCTCTGAAAAACACTACCTAGCTAACCTCGGCTTCTCTGACACTATCCTCTCCCAGTTCTCCTCCTGCCTCTGCGGACACTCATTCTCCGTCTCTGCAACCATCAACTAATCCACCAACCTATGGTATTTGAGAGCCGACTTTGCATGGGGCAGAGCACTAAGCGCTTGGAAGGGTACAACTCAACAGACTCCGTAGATGTGTTCCCTGTCCCCAAAGAGCTTATAGCCTGGACTGAGCTTTCTCTTGGGGAAAATGATCCGAACAGCGGATGAAGGAAAGGCTGGAGTGGGGAGAGACAGGAGGCAGGGAAGTCAGCGAGGAGGCTGATGCAGTAGTTGAGGCGAGAACGGATAAGGGCTTGGGTCACGGTAGTACCAGTTTGGATGGAGAGGAGAGGGCAGATTCTAAGGACGCTGTGAAGGTAGAACTGACAGAATGTGGTGACAGACTACACACGTGGGTTGGACTGAGAGAAATAAATGGAGAACGACGCCAAGGTAACGGGGAGGATGGCGGTGTCGTCTGCAGTGAGTGACTGAAAAGTCAGGGGGAGGATGGGGTCTGGGCGGGAAGATGAGGGGTTTTGTTTTGGACACAGTTAGCATGAGGCGGCAAAGGGACACCCAAGTAGAGACGTCCTGAAGGCAGGAGGACATACGAGACTGCAGAGGAAGGAGGTCCACCTGGGAAACATCCGCACAGAGAGAAGGTAGCTGAAGGCCCCACTGTTGGGTACGGACCGTCCCTGTATGTTGCCAACTTGTACTTCCCAAGTGCTTGGTACAATGCTCTGCACACAGTAAGTGGTCAATAAATACAATTGAATGAATGAATGAAGGCAGGGATATTCAGGGGAGTGGGTGCGGGTGGAGAACACAAGGGGACTTAAAATAACAGGCTCCGCCTCCTCCACCCCCCTAGCTGGGTGGGGGTGGCCCTCCAGGCTCGGTTCTGGCTCTCCATCTCTTCTCCTCTGCCACACACTCCCTAGGAGAACTCATTCGCTCCTGAGGCTTCAACTAGCGCCAGACGAGTCCTAGGTCACCTCTCCTCGTCTCTAGGCCTCAACCTTGGCACTCTCCTTGACTCCTCTCTCTCATCCAACAACCACATTCTGTAAAGTCATCAGATCCTATGAGTTCTTTCTTCACAAAAGGCCTCCAGAATCCGTCCCTTTCTGGTTGAACTGCTACCACGCTGGCCCAAGCACTTCTATCTTGCCTCGACTGATGCAGGAGCCTCCTTGGGGACCTCCCTGCCGCCGGCCTCTCCCCTCTCCAACCCACACTGCGATCTGTTGCCTGGATCGTTTTCCTAAAACATCGTTCTCTGCACATCTCTCTGCTCCTCGAAATCCTCCAACAGCCAGCCGCTCCCTTCCTCATCGAGCAGAAACTCAAGGCCGCCGACTCTAAGCCGCTCCATCAGCTCTCTCTCCCCGGCCTATCCTCGTTCCTGTTCCACTCCAGGCCAGATGGCACGCTTCGGCCCTCTCAGGCCCACCTGCTCACCGGGCTTCATTCTTACCACTCCCACCGTTGACCGCTTGCTCGTATCCTTCCTTCTGTCTGGAATTCCCTCACGATTAAACATCGGGCCATCCGCTGCCCTCCCCGTGTTTGAAAGGGTCACGGGGTGGGGAAGGGCCACAGGGATCACAGACCGGGGATTCCCAGGAGCAACAAGAACCCCAAGAATGATGGGATCGCAGCAAGTGGCTCTCAGGCTAAGGAACCCCAGGGACAAAGGAATCACGGGCAGGGGGCTCTTGGGCCAAGGAACTCCAGGGACGAGGAAATCACAGACCGGGGAATCGCAGGGAAGACGGGAACGTGGAGACTTTGCGGGACGAGGCAGGGATGGGTGGCCCGGGGGTCCTAACCTCGTGCAGTCCTTTGCTGGCACAGAGCAGGCAGACGAGGGGGGGGGCCGCCGGGCACGGAGGTGAGCACACTCAATCCGCCCATCAGCCAAACGTTTTCCAGGTCACAGTCCTCCTGCGGGACGGCCAAGGGGGTCGGCGAGGCCCGAGGACTAACCTCCCCCACCCCGCCCTTCCCAACGGGCCCCTCTCTCACCTTGAAATCAACCCGCACGCGGTGGACGCCGTCTGGTGACTTCTGCTTCCCTGCCCAGCCGTTGGGGAAGGAGGGAAATGTGCCAGCTGCTGCAGCATCCTGGGGGAGGCAGGTGTTGGGGGTGTGTGTTGCGGGGAGTCCATCAGACGGGCTCTGGGGTCTGACGGGCAGGGTTTCGGGGGTGCGTGTGAGGAGAGGGTCTCACCTTCTCGGAACGCCGCCGAGCCTTGAGCTGCACCACAGGCTGCAGCGTGACCTTCCGGGGGCGGCTAGGCTCCTCCGCGGGCTCGGGCAGGGCCATCTCTGCTAGAAGGGATCAGGTCTGCCACCGCCGCACCCACCACCACATCCATCCCCGCGTCCGTCGCCTCATCCACCGCCTTGTCTGTCAATGCGCTCGTCAGTGTGTCTGTCACCGCTTCCGTGACCGTATCCAACTCCACGCCTATCACCTCATCTGTCACCGTGTCTATTGCCGCGTTCATCACCCGATCCACCGTCACGCCATCGGGTCTATCACCGCACCCATCCCCACATCCGTCATCTCATCTGTCCAGGCCAACGCCACCCGCCAACTCATCCACCGCTACAGCGGCCACCACCATGCGCCCGTCTCCTCCCCGTCCGTGCCCGCCACCGTACCCGTCCCATCTGTGACCGTGCCTATCACCGTGCTGGGACCGCTTCCATCACCGCGCCCCTCACCCCGACTACTACCGCGCCCCGCCACGCCATGCATCGCTGTGCTCATCACGTCTATCGCCGCACCCGTGACCTCTTCGACCACCGCACCAATTCACCTGTCACACCGAGCCCACCACTTCACCCGTCTCCCCACGCCTGTCATTTCATCTTTCGCACCCTATACCCGTCACTTCATCCGTCACCACGCCCATCACTCTGCCCTCCCCCTCGATGCTGAGTGACCCAGTGCTCCTCACCCAACTCCCGGGCGGCTCGGCGGCGGGGAGGGGCCGGGGGCGCCCCCGACTCCGAATCCTCAGAGTCCTCGAAGATGTCGTACGACGGCCGCTGCTTGACACAGCGCCGGGCAGACTTGCGCTGCAGCAGTAGGGGGTCGTGGTCCTCGGGGCCGGTGGGGAGGGCGGCCGAAGCCTCGTCCCGGCCCCCGCTGCTCCGCCGCAGGGCAGGGGGCCCTGGGGACGTCTCTGGAGATTCATCCGAGTCCCAGGGCAGCAGCGGTTTCACCAAGGTGCGGCCTGTGAGAAGGGGGCGATGATCATCCTCACCCCCATGGCCCCCCGATGATCCAGGGCCGCTGAGCCTCCACCACAGGTCGCCCCCCACCACGGTCCCCGCTGCCCCCACCCCCCCCCAATCCAGCGACCTTTCTTCGCCAGCCGCTCCATCTTCCTGGCCTCAATCTTATCACACTTCCGGTACCTGGGCAGGCAAAGCCAGAAGCATCAATGCGGGGACCGAGGGGGGCTGAGTTTAGTTATTTCTATTACTGTCGGTCTCCCTCCCCAGACTGTCGTCTTCTTGTGGGCAGGGAATGTGCCTGTTTATTGTTGAATTGTGCTCTCCCAAGCGCTTGGCACACTGCTCCGCACGCAGTAAGTGCTCAGTAAGTACGATTGAATGAATGAATGAATGAATGGGGGGAGGGAGAGGCCGGGAGACGGTCCAGGAGTGAGGCACACCCTACGGCTACCTCTCTGGCTTCGGGACAGCAGTTCATGGTTCCTTCTCCTCCCAGGGTGCATATGTGTGCGTGCGCATGCACATGTGCACCCTGCCTGGCCACCAGCCCACATGCCCCCACCTCCTACTCCTCCCAGCGCAGTTCTGAATCCCTGGGGCCTCTGGCCTGCACCTCCGCCCCGTAGCCCCAGCCCGCCACCGCCCCTGGCTCACACGCAGCACTGCTTCTTGGTGTTGGGGCCCCCAAACTTAGGCTTGTCCAGGCAATTGGCGCAGGCCCCGCAGTCCTGCAGCCGCAGGCAGCCCTTGCAGCGCCCACACCGTGCCATGCGCATCTTCTTGCCCCCGTGGGAGCCCATGGAGCGGCAGGGGACGGCGGCCAGGGCTCCGACCGCCCCGGGCGCTGTGCCGCAACCCGCGGGCTCCGCCTTCAGCCGCTGCTGACGCATCGCCGTCCGCTCCGTCTCTGAGGCCGAGGATGTGTCTGGGGGGGCGGCGGGAAAGGTTGTCGGCGGGCGCCCAGTAGCCCCGGCCGGGATGTGCTGCCCCCCGCCCCTCCCCGCCCCACTATCAGGGCCTCATCCTCCGTGGTGGTCTGGAAGTAGCCACTCCCCCGGCCCCTCCTCAGCCTCGGCCAGGTTGCGCTCCCCGCCGCGGGTCCCGGGCCTCACCCTCTGCGGCGGCCAGGTGGTGCCGGCCACCCCCCGCCCCCCACCCCCACCGCCCGGGCCTCACCCTCTGCGGCGGCCAGGTCGTGACGCTCCCGCAGGGGCAGGGCGCTGAGCCGCGGGACGTCCTCCGGCACCATGGCCCGCGCCTGGCCCAGAGCCACCGCCGCGTGCCGACACACGTGCTTGATTCGGGGACCCTGTACGGGGGACTCGGGGCCCTGCACGGGGCCGGGGGTTGGGGAGAGAGACAGACCGGTCAAGGGACGTGGAGGATGCATCCCCGCTCCCACTCACCCGGCCAGCATGCCCCGTACCGCGCTTCTCTCCTTCTTGGTCTCCGCTGGCTCCTCCTCCAACTTCACGGGGCTCCGGGCCGGAGTCCCCACGGGCTCCTCCGGCTTCACTCCCGGGCTTGGCTGTGGAGGACAGCGGGGGTCGGGGGAGGTGTCGGAGGAGCGGGGCAGCGGACCCACACACAGACGCGCACATCCCTGGGGCTCGGCTGCGTCAGGGGGCACCGCTGGGACGGCCGTGCGGACGTGGAACCGTCTCCTCACCGGCAGAGGTGCTGCCTTGTGGTGTTGCTGCTGCTGCTGTTGTTGCTGCTGCTGGTCAATCTTAAACAGCTGCACCTTGGCCTTCTTGAGGAGACTGAACATCTTCTCCTCGACCCCGGAAAGGGCCGGAGGGCCGGCGGCCCCCGGCCCGGACCCCTCCCCTTCTCTGGGCCCCAGGTCCTCGGGGGGGCCCGGGCCCGGGGAGCCCGGCGGGACGGAGGCTTCGGTCTTGGCGGAGGTGAAGCGCGGCAGGCTCAGGTGATTGGTGCGGCCACCGGAGCGGGTAGGGGGCGGGGCCTCGGGTTCCGTGGGGGACGGGGCCTCGGCAGGCGGGGGCGGAGGGGGCTGTGGGGGCAGGGGAGCCTGGGGCTCCGGCTCCGGACCCTCGGGGCCCACGGCCAGCGACTCGTAGATCTTCAGGTGGGCCTCGCTGGGGGTGAACTGCGGTGCCCTCAGGAGCGGGGGCCTCCGGGCGGGGGGGCCGGGAGCTGGGGCGGGCGTCGGGTCGGGGCTGAGCGAGGTCCAGCGGAAGGTGGGCTCCCGGAGGATCGAGCGTCTCTTCTCGGGGAGCGGGGCCGGTGGAGGCGGCGGGGGCAGGGCCGGCGGGGAGAGGGGCATCAGCGGCGGGGATGCGGCTGTAGGAGGGGGAGGGGGCGACCCGGGAGCCTCTGGGGGCTCTGGGGACTCTGGGGCGGGAGTAGAGGGGGGAGGAAGAGGAGAAGGAGGAACAGTAGGAGGAGGAGGAGGAAGAGGAGGCGGCGGCTGCTCCGCCTCGGTCCGGGAGGGCCGGGGCGGCTCCTCGTCCATGAAGCGGCGGGGGGTCTTGATGAGGCGGGAAGAGCGGGCGCTGACCACAGGCATGATGAACTGGCGAATGTTTTTCAGGAACGTGCCCGACTTCGGGGAGGGGGCTGGGCTCTCCTCAGAGGGTCCCCCGGCCGGGGGGCCCGGTGGCGGGGGCCGGGGAGGGGAGGCGCCGTCGGGCCCGGCCCGGGCGGCCTCTCGCTCGGCGCGCTGGCTCGGGGTGAGGGGGGGGCGCCACCTCTTGCGGCAGGATGGGGCGGGGCTGCCAGCCGGCGGAGGCGTTGCCGGGCCTTGGGGCGCAGGGGCGGCGGAGGCCCGGGCCTCGGCTGGGGTCCTCTCCTCTTTCTCCGCGGGCCCCCGGGCCCTCCCGGGCTGCCCCCGCCGCGGCGGCGGCGGCCGCCCCCAGCGCTCCCAGCGGCCGGCCGGGGCCGGGGCCCTCCCCGGGGAGGCGGCCCCCCGCCCGCCCCGGCCCCGCCGGCCGCCGCGCCCTCGCCCCCCGTCCGCGCCCGCGCTCGGGGGCCGTGCTCCTCTTCACCTTCTTGGCCTTGGAGACAAACTTGAGCGGCAGGGGGACGCGGCCTCGCCCCCCACCCCGCCCACCCCGGCCGCCCCGCCGGCCGTGGCCGGACCCCTCCCCGCCTCGCCGCTGGGGGCTGGGGCTGGGGCTGGGCACGGCGCTGGAGGCGGGGCTGGGCACCGGGCTGGGGGAGGAGCCGGGTGCCGGGCTGGGCACCCTCCTCTGGCGCTTCCAGCCTCCTGCCTTGCGCTTCCGGGGGGCCGGGGGGGGCGTCGGGGTCTCTGTTCCCGGGGTGGCTGCCGGAGGCGGGACTCCCGGTGGCTTCTTCTTGAAGGAGCCCGGGGGCCGGCCGCGCGGCCGGCGAGCGGGTGGGGGCTGTTGGGGGGTTCGGCCCCGGGGGGCCGGGGGGTCCTGCCCACGGCGCAGCAGTTCTGCCAGGGCCTGCACCATCCGTTCCTTCCCGGCCTCTCGGCGCCGCCGCCCCGAGGGCTTGGCCGGAGGGGGTGGGGGTGGGGGTGGGGGCGGAGGAGGGGCAGAGGCCGCCTCCCCGGGCTGGCCGGGCGGGGTCGTGCTCCTGCGCTTGGGGCCTCCGCGGCCTTTGGGGCTCCGGCCTGCGGAAAGACGGGCGGGCGGTGAGGCGGAGGGGGCTCACGGGGGTCGGGGGGAGGGACCTCGGCCACCACAACCGCCCCTCACTCACCTCGCTGGGACCGGAGTGCTGAGCGCAAGGAACTGGGGGGCTCATCCTCTTCTGAGTGGAACCCCTGAAACTCTTCCTAAGGAGGAACGGATGGTGGGAGTGGGAAGCCCGCACGATCCGCTCCTCTGGTGCCTCGATCTTGCCTACTTCGCCGCCGACCCCTCACCCGTGTCCTACCTCTGGCCTGGGACACACTCCCTCCTCAAATCCAACAGACGATTAACCTCCCCTCCTTCAAAGCCTTATCAATGGCACGTTTCCTCCAAGAGGCCTTCCCCGACAAAGCTCCCCTTTCCTCTTCTTGCACACTCCCTTCCGCATCGCCCAGATGTGCTCCCTTTATTCATCCCCCCCTCAGCCCACAGCGATTATGCCCACACCTCTAATACACTCATTTATATTGCCACCTGTCTCCCCGGCCTAGATTGTAAGCTCACTGTGAGTCGGAAATGCGACTGTTTATCGTCGTACCGTACTCTCCCTTAACACTCAGTACACTGCTCTACTCAACAGTAAGCGCTCAATAAATACAACTGAATGAACAAACCGAGGGAGTGAGGGGAACGCGTCAACTTGTCTGTCAGAGGTCAGGCAGGCCCTGGCCGGCCTTCGCTCTGGGCTGGCACGAGCCGTCCAGCGGGCCTTGCGGCTTTCAGCTGTGGCAGCAGCCCCGGGGGCTCTGCTGGGGTTCGGCAGGGGGACCGGTGTTCGGGGTGGGGAGAGCGCTTCCCGCTCGCCCTCTGTCCACGCTGTCATTGCATCGGGTAGATGGCCCAGCCGGCTCCAGGACCGCAATGGAGGTGACGCCCCAGAGCTCGGACCCCACTGCTCCTGCCCCCGGGGCTCTTCCTGCCACTCCCGGCCATCCCGGCCCATCCCGCCTCTGCGCTCCAGCCCAGTCTCCTCGCTGATCCTGCCCTCGAACTCCCCACGCTCCTGCCCGCTCTTCCTACTGCTCTCTGCTCCGCAGCTCCTGGCCCTGTGCTCCCTGTGCTCCCGTCCCTGTGCTCCCCTGGCTCCTGCCCCTGTGCTCTCATCTCCAAGCTTCCCACGGCTCGTTCACACTCTGGGTCTGTCCCAACCAGTGTTTATGGCTCAGCAGAGGGCCGAGCCCCATCTGGGCCCAAGGTGTGGCTCAGGACTTTCATTTCCTCCTAACCTGCCCCCCTGACATGCTCCCCTGACCATGCTCCCCTCTCCCCACCCCCTCAACCCTAGACCCCCACTTCCTCCTAACCCAGACCCCTAAAACCCTCAGGCTCCTGTCCACCCCACTACATCCCCACTCTAGACCCCCCTTCCTCCCAATCCAGCCCCGACATCTCCTCTGGCTCGCTCCTGCCCATCCCATCAGCTCCTAACCCTAGTCCCCTGCTTCATCTTACTCTGGCCCTCTGACATTCCCCCTACGTAATAATAATAACGGTGCTATTTGTTAAGCGCTTACTGTGTGCAAAACACAGTTCTAAGCGCTGAGGGGGGGATACAAGGTGGCCGGGTTGTCCCACTTGGGGCTCACGGTCTTCATCCTTATTTTACAGATGAGGTCACTGAGGCACGGAGAAGTTAAGCGGCTTGCCCAAGGTCACACAGCTGACAAGTGGCAGAGCCGGGATTCGAACCCATGGCCTCTGACCCCCAAGCCCGCGCTCTTTCCACGCCGCTTCCCCCTACATGGTCTTGTCCAACCCAACGCTTCCCAAACCAAGACATTTAGTTCCTCCTATTCTGGCCGTCTGACACCACCCACAAGCTCCTGCCCATCCAATCACCTCTCCACCCTAGACACCCCGCCCACCCACCCGCTTCGTCCTAACACAGCCCCCCGATACCCCCAGGCTCCCGCCCACCCCATCGCCGCCCCACCCTCAACGCTCCCCTTCCTCCTAACCTGGCCTCCTGACATTCCTCATCCCAGACTCCCGATAAGGATAATCATAATGCCGGCGTTTATTAAGCTCTTACTGCCCGCAAAGCACTATTCTAAGCGCTGAGATAAACACAAGGTCATCAGGTCACCCCACGCGGGGCTCCCGGCCTCAACGGATGAGGTGACCGAGGCACGGAGAAGTGAGGTGACTTACCCCAAATCACGCGGCTGACAAGGGGCAGGGCCGGGATTTGAACCCATGACCCCTGACTCCAAAGCCCGTGCTCTTCCCACTGGGCCACGCCGACTTGTACTTCCCAAGCGCTCAGTCCAGTGCTCTGCACACAGTAAGCGCTCAATACGATTGATTGATTGACTCTCTACACCTTCCACTTCCTAACCGGGCCCCCAGACACCGTCTGAGGCTCTTGTCCATCTCGTCGTTTTCCCACCCTAATCCCCTGCTTCCTCCCAACCCGGCTCCCTGACGACCCTCCTCGGGCTGCTGCTGCCCGCCCGCCCCGTGGCCTCCCGGCCCGGGACCCCAACTTCCTCGTAACCCGGGCCCCTGCCCGCCCTTCTCAGACTCCGCCTGTCCGCCCGAGATCCCCCCTGGCACTTCCCACCCCCCAAGGCTCCTGTCGTCCGGCCCATCGCCTCCCACCCCAGAGCCCCCCGTTTGCTCCTACTCTGACGGCCCTGTGACCCCACCGTCCTGTCCCTGCCCGCCCCATCACCTGTCTCCCCCGCCTCCCTCTGCCACCCTCGGGCTCCTACCCACCGCATCACCTCCCCACTTCCTCCTAACATCCCCCCAACCAGACTCCGGTCCGCCCTATCTCCCGCCTTCGCCCCGGTTCCTCCTAATCCGGCCCCCTGACACCAGCCCCGGGCACCTGCTTGCCCCACGGCCTCCCGGTCTCCGACCCCCACTCTAGACTCTCCCCATAACTCTCTTGTTCTCTGTCTCCCCCTTCTAGACTGTGAGCCCACTGTGGGTAGGGACCGTCTCTGCATGTTGCCAACTTGTACTTCCCAAGCGCTTAGTCCAGTGCTCTGCACACAGTAAGCGCTCAACAAATACGATTGATTGATTGATTGCTAGGTAGGGACCGTCTCTACACGTTGCCGACTTGGACTTCCCAAGCGCTTAGTCCAGTGCTCTGCACACAGTAAGCGCTCAACAAATACGACTGATTGATTGATTGTTGGGTAGGGGCCGTCTCTCTATGTTGCCAACTTGCACTTCCCAAGCGCTTAGTCCAGTGCTCTGCACACAGTAAGTGCTCAATAAATACGACTGATTGTTGGGTAGGGACCGTCTCTACATGTTGCCAACTTGGACTTCCCAAGCGCTTAGTCCAGTGCTCTGCACCCAGTAAGCGCTCAATAAATAATACGACTGATTGATTGTTGGGCAGGGACCGTCTCTACACGTTGCCACCTTGGACTTCCCCAGCGCTTAGTCCAGTGCCCTGCACCCAGTAAGCGCTCAATCAATTCGACTGATTGACTGAGGGCCCCTCACACTCCACCCTCCGTAGCCTCCGTAGCCCCGGGGATGTCCTCGTCCCCCGTCACCCTCCGCGGCCTCCGGTCTGCTCGGGCCCGGGCCCGGGCCCTGCTCTCACCTCCTCGTCGTCATCGTCGTCCTCGTCCTCATCGTCGTCGGCCTCGCCGCCGCCGCCGCCGCCGCCCGCGGGGTCCGGGTGCGGCGCCCGGCCCCGGCCGCGGCCTCGGCCTCGGCCCCGGCCTCGGCCCCGGCCCCGGTGCGAGCCGTTCCACAGGCGGCGGAGGCGGCGCAGGCCCCGGCGGAGGCCCAGCAGGCGGCAGAGGGCCGTGTCCTCCCCGGGCGGCGGCGGGCCCCCCGGAGGCCCCGGCGGCGGCTGCTGCTGCTGCTGCTGCTCCGCCGCCGCCGCCGCCCCGCCCCGCCGCAGCGCCACCCGGGCCCGCTCCGCGCCGCCGCCTCCGCCGCCGCCGCCGCCTCCTCCTCCGCCGCCTCCTCCTCCGGCCCGGCCGCCCCGGCCGCCCCCGCCGCCGGGACCCCCGCGGGCGGCCCGGGAAGCGGCCCCGCGCCAAGCCAGGCCCCGGGCAACCGCCGCCGCCCGCCGCCGCCGCCGCCGCCGCCATCTTGGCACCGTGAGAGGGCCGGGGAGGCGGGGGGAGGGGCGGCCCGGGCTCCGGGGAGGGAGGGAGGGAGGGAGGGAGGGAGGGCGGGGGGCGGGGGGGGAGGGGCGCGCGCCCACGACAATAACAAGCGCCGCCGCCACAGCGCCCCGGCCCGGCCGGCGGCAGGCGGCGCGCCCGCCGCGGGGCACCACGGGAGATGGAGTCCGCACGCCCCGAGACCCCGCCGGGCCCGACGGGCGCCGCCCGCGCGCGGAACTACAACTCCCAGGGGGCAACGGGGCTGCGGGGAAGAGCGGGAGGACGTGGGCGGGTGGGGGAGGGGGGGACTCGAGGAGGGCGAAGAAGGGGGGAGGGAGAGGGAGAGGCGGGGGCGCGCGCGCGCGCGGCCGGACAGCAGCTCGAGGGCCGCCGGGACTTGGAGTCCGGACGCCTCTCCGCGGAGTCCCGCGATGGGGACCGACAGACAGCGCCCACCGCAACTGCCGCGGCCAGGCCCGGGGGGCGGGGCCGGCGCCCGGAGTCCGCCGGGAGTTATAGTTCTCCCTCGCCGCCGGCTCCATTGTCCCGACCGCGGCACCGCCGGGCCTACGGACTACAACTCCCATGGGGGGCGGGGGGGGCCACGTGGGAGCGGGAAGAAGGTGGAAGTGAGTGACTCCCTACGGCCTGGACCATGGGGAGTGTCTACTCATAACAGTGCAAGGGGGAGGGGACCGTCCAGGAGACTTCCAGGGTCGCCGTTCTGCAGCCACCATCGTCTTCGGGGGGCGGGGAACGCCCTTTCGGGCCCTTAGGGCGGGTGGTTCTCCGGCTGGACCCGGCGAGCCGCCGCGCGCATGCGTGCGGGGCGGCGCCGCCTGGGAGTTGGAGTCCCGGGGGGGCGGCCGCGCGCATGCGTGAGGCCAGCCGCCGCGGCGCCGCCTGGGAGTTGAAGTCCCGGGCGTCGCTGCCGTGACGGGTCCAGGTGGGAAGACGTGGGATGGAACTACACGCTCCCGGAGCACCGCCCACGTGACGTCCGGCGAGGCGGGAGAAGCCCGGGGGACCATGCCAACGCGCCCCGCAGCATGCTGGGAGTTGTAGTCTGGGGCCGCCGCGCCCCGCAGCATGCTGGGAGTGGTAGTCTGGGGCCTCCGGAAGTCCCGCAGCTCCCCAGTGCGGGCCCTGCGGGGTCCGCCGTCCTGACACACTGTGCGTTCAGCGGAACCGCCACGCCCGGCATTTGTACTCAATAAATGCGCACGGTGTGCGGAAAAGCCCTCCCTCCCCACATCAATCAATCGCATTTATTGAGAGCTTACTGTGTGCGGAGCACCGTACTAAGCGCTTGGGAAGTCCAAGTTGGCAACATAGAGAGACAGTCCCTACCCAACAGTGGGCTCACAGTCTAAAAGGGGGCCCACATCCGCCAAGCTAGCTCTCTTCCTCCCTTCATCATCATCATCAATCGTATTTATTGAGCGCTTACTATGTGCAGAGCACTGTACTAAGCGCTTGGGAAGTACAAATTGGCAACATATAGGGACAGTCCCTACCCAACAGTGGGCTCACAGTCTAAAAGGGGGAGACAGAGAACAAAACCAAACATACTAACAAAATAAAATAAATAGAATAGATATGTACAAATAAATTAAATAAATAAATAAATAAATAGAGTAAAAAAAATATGTACAAACATATATACATATATACAGGTGCTGTGGGGAAGGGGGGGAGGTAAGATGGGATGGAGAGGGGGACGAGGGGAAGAGGAAGGAAGGGGCCCTACTGAGAGCTCACCTCCTCCAGGAGGCCTTCCCAGACTGAGCCCCCTCCTTCCTCTCCTCCTCTCCATCCCCCCCGCCTTAATAATAATAATAATGGCATTTATTAAGCGCTTACTATGTGCAAAGCACCGTTCTAAGCGCTGGGGAGGTTACAAGGCGATCAGGTTGCCCCACGGCGGGGGGGGGGGGGGGCTCACAGTCTTGCTCCCCATTTTACAGATGAGGGAACTGAGGCCCAGAGAAGTGAAGTGAATCTCCCCCTTTTAGACTGTGAGCCCACTGTTGGGTAGGGACTGTCTCTATATGTTGCCAACTTGTACTTCCCAAGCGCTTAGTACAGTGCTCTGCACACAGCGCTCAATAAATACAATTGAATGAATGAATGAAAAGCACTGTACGGAGCTCTTGGGAGAATGTAGCGATGATAATAATGGTATTTGGAAAGTGATTACTAAGCTCATGGGCAGGGAATATGTCTTTTATTGTCACACTGTGCTCTCCCAAGTGCTTAGTACAGTGCTCTGTACACAGTAAGCGCTCAATAAATACGATTAAATGAATAAACATGTGCCAGGCACTGTTCTAAGCACACACAGTAAGCGCTCAATAAATACGATTAAATGAATAAACATGTGCCAGGCACTGTTTTAAGCACACACAGTAAGCACTCAATAAATACGATTAAATGAATAAATATGTGCCAAGCACCGTTCTAAGCTCCAGGGTAGATACAAGATAATGGGGTCAGACACGGTCCCTATCCCACACAGGGCTCACAGATTACAGATGAGCTAACTGAGGCACCGAGAAGTGAAGTGATTTGCCCAATGTCACACAGCATGTAAGTGGCAGATCTGGGATTAGAACTCAGGTCCTTATGACTTCCAAACCCATCCTCTTTCCACTAGGCCAAGCTGCTCTGTATATTACTCTCTGACAGTACAGTTAGTAATGATAATAATAATAATGGCATTTATTAAGCGCTTACTGTGTGCAAAGCACTGTTCTAAGCGCTGGGGAGGTTACAAGCTAGTAGAACCTAGCTCTGCCCTCTGCCCTCAGTCTAGTGGGGGACATGGGCCCCAAGATAAATTACAAGAAGGAGTAACCATCATTAATAGCATTTATTAAGTACTTACTGTGTCCAGAGCACTGTACTAAAGTGCCTGGGAGAATACAGTACAACAGAGTTGGCAGGCACAATCGCCGCCCACAACGAGTTTACAAAGTACAGCAGTGTGAGGTTCCGAGGCAAGTACACAAGCGTATGGACGGACACGTGGGGGGGTTTAGGTGGCAAAATGCTGAAGTGGCAGGTGGGGAGATGAGATCTCAATTGGGGAAGCCCTCCTGGAGGAGATGAGAACAGTGTAGTGGCTACAGCACAGGCCTGAGTCAGACAGTCGTGGGTTCTCATCCCGCTATGCCACTCGTCTGCTGTGTGACCTTAGGCGAGTCACTTCCCTGGGCCTCAGTTACCTCATCTGTAAAGTAGGGAATGAGACTGTGAGTCCCATGAGAGACAGGGACTGGGTCCAACCCGATTTGGTTGTATCCACCCCAGTGCTTACTACAGTGCTTAACAAATACGGCTGTTATTATTATTATTATTATTATAATCGCAGAAGGGTTTTGAAGATGGAGAGGGTAGTGGTCGGATAGATTGCGGGTCTGTGGCATAGTGGATAGAGCACAGGCCTGGGAATCAGAAGGTCATGGGTTCTAATCCCAGCTCTACCACTTGTCTGCTCTGTAACCTTGGTCAAGTCACTTCACTTCTCTGGGCCTCAGTTACCTCATCTGTAAACTGTGAGCCCTATGTGGGATAGGAACTGTGTCCAACCAATTTGCTTGTAACCATCCCAGCACACAGTACAGTGCCTGACACCACATAGTAAGCGCTTAACAAATACCACAGTTACTATTATCACCATCTTTAGGGGAGGGAGTTCCAGGCAGGAGGAAGGGTGTGACTATGGGCATGAGAGATGAGAACAAGGCCCAGTGAAGAGGTTAACTTGAGAAGAGTGAAGCATGAGAGTGGGAAAGTGATGATAGGTCAGGGGGACATGGTTGGACACAGTCCTTGTCCTACATGGGACTCACAGTCTTAATCCCCATTTTACAGATGAGGTAACTGAAGCCTAGAGAAGCGAAGTGACTTGCCCAAGGTCACACAGCAGACAAGTGGTGGAGCTGGACTTAGAACCCAGGTCCTTCTGACGCCCAGGCTCTAAACCCTTGGCCACGCTGCTCCATCCACCCCGTGTCATCCCGGGCCTTGCTTGGGTCTCCACTGACTGTCACATTGGGCCCATTCTTCCCTCTTCCCAGAGCTCCCTCCCGCTTCCAAAGCCCCATCCCTCCTCACCTCCGAAGTCGCCTCCTCCAGGTAACCCCGTGGTCCCCTCTTCCCCCATCTTCCAGCCCAGGTCACCCCTCTCCTTCTCCAACCCAAGTCTGCGTTCCTGCCCTATGTAGTGCCGTTTAGTTCATTGCTTAAGTACTTAGGTAAGGAACAGGTCTGTTATATTGTTGAGTTGTATCCTCCCAAGCGTTTAGTACAGGGCTCTGCCCGCAGTAAGCGTTCAATAAACACAATTGTTTAATACAGTGCTTTGCACATGGTAAATGCTCAATAAACATCACTGATTAATCAATTGCTTCCCTTTGCTTTTACAAGGCACCGCTTTGCTCTTATTTGTTTAGCTCTGCCTGGTTTGGATTCTGGCTCTGCTGATCTCCATTACAGCGAAAGCTCCTTGAGGGCAAGGTCTGGGGGTCTGTTGCTTGTTGTACGTCTGCTAACCCTAACGTATTCTCCCAAATACTTAGTACCATGCTCTGCGTGGAGTACACACTCAATAAATACCACTGATTCATGTTCCCAAGAGCCTAATCCAGGGGTCTGCCCACAGCAGAAACGCCAACCTCTTAGGTAGCGAGTACCTAGTGGAGCAGAAATTGGGTCAATTTTGAGCCTCTTATATCTCCCCCAGGGCTGAGCACATAGTAGATGCTGAATAAACACCTTGCCTATGAACCAATGCTGTTCAGGATGAATGGGGATCGGGGAGGGAGCTCTAGGGAGGGGAGGCTGGGGCTGGTTCCTCAAAAAACAGTTATCCATGAGGCAGGGGCAGGGACAGAGAGGGGTGCGGGAGAGGTCCAAACCAGAGAACCGAGGGCAGTGGGGAAAACTGTTTATTGAAAGGATCCGGCTGCCGGTCCCAATAACGATGGTATTGATGAAGTGCTCACTCTGGGCCGAGCGCTGTGCTGAGCGTCGGGGTAGATGCGGGATAAGCAGAGGGGTCCCTGTCTCCATCCCCCATGGGACTCACCATCTCAGAGGCCTCACGCTCAGGGGCTCGGGGCCCGTCACAGCAGTCGGGCCCGGGGGCCTGCATGGATGCCTGCCTCGGGGAGGGCAGAGGGAGACACCCAGGCCTGGGGTCCCCCGTCGGGGTCTGAGGAGGAGGGCTGCTGGGGGGAGGAGGGCCGTGGGAGGCGGGGGAGGGGGAGGAGGAGGAGGAGGAGTAGAGGAACGTGCAGCGGACGGTGCATCCGGGGGACAACTGGCCGGGAGGGTGGGCTCTCAGGTGGGCCTGCATGGCCGACAGGCTGGGGCAGCCGGCTGGGCACAGCGGGCAGCGGTACGGAGCCACCCCGTGGGTACGCAGGTGCTTGGTCATGGCTGAGAAATCCCGGGATCGTTGCGGGCAAAGGCGGCAGGCAAAGGGCTTCTCTCCTGGAGGGCAGAAAGAGGGAGAAAATCATCAATCGTATTTATTGCAGAGCACTGTACTAAGCAAGAAACAAATACCATAATAATGATGGTATTTGTTAAGTGCTTACTATGTGCCAAACACTGTTCTAAGCACTGGGAAAGATACAAGGTTATCAAGTTGTCCCATGTGGGGCTCACAGTCTTAATCCCCATTTTCCAGATGAGGTAACTGAGGCACAGAGAAGTGAAGTGACTTGCCCAAAGTCACCCAGCAGGCAAGTGGTGGATATGGGATTACAACCCACGACCTCTGACTTCCAAGCCCGGGATCTTTCCACTAAGCCATGCTGCTTCTCTATCAGCTGTGTGACTTTGGGCAAGTCACTTCACTTCTCCATGCCACAGTTACCTCATCTGGAAAATGGGGATTAAGACCGGGAGCCTCATGGGGGACAACCTGATTACCGTGTCTCTACCCTAGCGCTTAGAGCAGTGTTTGGCACATAGTAAGAGCTTAACAAGTACTATTATTATTGTTATTATTATTAAGCGCTTGGGAGAGTACAGTGTAACAATATAGCCAACACATTCCCTGCCCGCATCGAGTTTAGAGTGGGAAGGGAGAGGCAAAGGCTTCAAGGCTGTCCATCACCTCGCCCCCTCCTACCTCACTTCCCTTCTCTCCTTTTCCAGCCCAGCCCGCACCCTCCGCTCCTCTGCCACCGCTAATCTCCTCACCGTTAGGCCTCGTTCTCGCCTGTCCCGCTGTCGACCCCCGGCCCACGTCATCCCCCAGCCTGGAATGCCCTCCCTCTGCCCATCTGCCAAGCTAGCTCTCTTCCTCCCTTCAAGGCCCTACTGAGAGCTCACCTCCTCCAGAAGGCCTTCCCAGACTGAGCCCCCTCCTTCCTCTCCCCCTCCCCCCTCCGTCCCCCAGCCTTACCTCCTTCCCTTCCCCACAGCACCTGTATATATGTATATGTTTGTACGTAATTTATTACTCTATTTTACTTGTACATATTCTATTTATTATATTTTGTTAATATGTTTTGTTTTGTTCTCTGTCTCCCCCTTCTAGACTGCGAGCCCACTGTTGGGTAAGGACCGTCTCTATATGTTGCCAACTTGTACTTCCCAAGCGCTTAGTCCAGTGCTCTGCACACAGTAAGCGCTCAATAAATACGATTGATTGATTCATTGATTCATTGAGAGGGTGGACGGGTCGCACTTTCACACACAGCCACCCAAGGGTGCGGGAGGAGGCGGCGGCGGGGCCGGCCGGACCCCAAGGGGGTCGGTGGGAGAGGGGCGGGGGGTCCCGACTGGGGGGACGCGAGGCACCTGTGTGCACCCGGAGGTGCGTCTGCAGCTGGTGCTTCAGGGAGAATTTCTTCCCGCATCGTGGGCAAGGGTGGGGCCGGGCGGGGCGCGGGGGGCCGCCCCCACAAGCCAGGGCCGAGCCTGCTGCAGGACAGAGGGAGCCGGGGTCACCGGGGCGGGTCCCACCGGGGGAGCCCCTTCCCCTGCACCGTCCCTCCTCCTCCTCACCTGGCGACGGTCCCGGAGTTTCCCGGCCTGCAGAGCCGAGCCGAGCTGCTCCAGGGGTCGGGGGACCTGGAGGGCAGGAACAGAGTGGGGTGGGGAGAAGAGCACCCTGCTGGGTGCATCCCAGCTGGGAGAGGAGCTCTGTCCCGGGAGCATCCCGGCTGGGAGAGGAACACTATCCCGGGAGCATCCCGGCTGGGAGAGGAACGCTATCCCGGGAGCATCCCAGCTGGGAGAGGAGCACCGTCCAGGGAGCGTCCCTGGACTTGGAGGCCTGGGGTCGGGGGGAGCGCTGTCCTGGGAATGTCCTGGCCCAGGGAGCACCGGCCAGAAAGAAAACGAGGCGAAGGAGAAGTGTCACCTACCAGAGACGGAGGCGGCAGAGAAGCTGAGTCCCGAGCTGTGCCAGGAGTCTGGGGGCCACAGGCCGATGGGGTAGACCAGGAGCCTGTAAGATGGACTGTAAGCTCGTTGTGGGCTGGGAATGTGGCAGTTTATTGTTACACCGTACCCTCTCAGACGCATAGTTCAGTGCTGTGCACATAGTAAGCACTCAATAAATACGATTGACTGACTGACTGACTGACGGCCTGAGCCGTGCGCACCCTGTGAGCCGGGTGGCAGCTGCCCATTCCGGGCCCGCCGGGGGCCACTCCTCAGGATATATATATATTCATATATCCACTCCTCAGGATATACTCCTCACTCTTCAGGAGAGGCCACTCCTCTCCCCCTTTTAGACTGTGAGCCCACTGTTGGGTAGGGACTGTCTCTCTATGTTGCCAACTTGTACTTCCCAAGCGCTTAGTCCAGTGCTCTGCACACAGTAAGCACTCACTAAATACGATTGATGATGATGATGATATTACAGACGGGACCAGGGGACGCCCGCCCCCCGCCCCAACTCACGTCTGCTCCAGGGACAGGGTCTCCCTCCAGGCTCGTCGGTCGGTGGTGCCGTGGGGGGAGGGGGCGCTGGGGTCAGGGGGAAGGGGCAGGACCCCCCCAAGGCGGAGCGGCCCCTCCCCCGGTGGCGGAGACCCGGGCCCGCCGGGCGGGGGGCGCGGGATCCGGGCCAAGCCCCTGGAGCGCGCGCTGCAGCCTCCTCCCGGGGCCCACACCGAGAAGGCCCCGGGGCTCCCCGGGGGGGGCCCTCCCCGCCTGCCGGGCGCCCCCGAGCCCCGAGCCCCCGCCTCAGTGTCCCGCCGCCGCAGGGCAGTCCCGCCTCCCGGTGCCGGCGGGCCCTCGTCCTCCCGCAGCCGCCCGGTTTCCTCGCCGCTCCGTCCCAGGCTCTCCCCGGAGGCCGGGAGGCCGGACCCGCACGCCTCCGCCCCCGCCGGGACTAGCCGCCGGGCGGAGAGGCCCCGGGGCCGCACACCGATGCGGGGGTCTCCCCGCAACGTGGACGCCAGCCGCTCCGAGCCCGCGGGGCTGGGGACCCGCTCCGTGGGGAGAGGCATCGGTCGCCCGGGGCCCGGGCCCGGAGGTCAGGGGTCAGGGGGTCGGGCAGCAGCGGCTCATAGACGTGCAGGGGCTCCGGCCTGTAGGGGAGAACAGACGGTCATGGAGGGGCCGGGGAAGCCACGCTGAGCCCTCCCGAGGGCAGCTTGGGGGCCGGGGGCGAAGCAAGGGCTGTTGTACTTCCCAAGCGCTTAGTACAGTACTCTGCACACAGTAAGCACTCAATTAATACGATTGATTGATTGATTGATTGCTGGGCTGGAGCTGGGCAGTCCAGGAGCCGGAGCCAAGGCAGAGGGACTGTCTCTATATGTTGCCAATTTGTACTTCCCAAGCGCTTAGTACAGTGCTCTGCACATAGCAAGCGCTCAATAAATACGATTGATGATGATGGAGTAGGGGCAGGGGTTGGAACAGGGGCAGTGCAGGACAGGGGCTAGAACAGGGGAGGACAGGGCAGGGGCTGGGCTGGGGTTCAGGCCCGAAAGGGCAGGCCCCACGCTTAGAGCAATGTTTGGCTTATAGTAAGCACTTAACAAGCAGCGTGGCTCAGTGGAAAGAGTGCAGGCTTGGGAGTCAGGGGTCATGGGCTCTAATCCCGGCTCTGCCACTTACCAGCTGTGTGACTTTGGGCAAGTCACTTAACTTCTCTGTGCCTCAGTTACCTCATCTAGAAAATGGGGAGTAAGACTGTGAGCCCCATGTGGGACAACCTGATTACCTTGTATCTTCCCCAGCGCTTAGAACGGTGCTTGGCACATTGTAAGCGCTTAACAAATACCCCCCCAAAAACCAAGTACTATTATTACTAGTGCTATCGGAAGGACCAGGCACCCTGGCAGCCCTTGCCTGTCTAGGAGAAAGCAACGCAAACCCTTCCTGCCCACCAAGATGCTGCCAGCCGGAAGATATGCGGGGCCAGTGCGGGTTAGGCGCCTCCCCCCACCCCCCACTCCCCTCCCGGCCCCGGCAGGGAGGGCGGTTGAGAGGGAGGGAGCTCCGTAGGTCCATCCGTCCATCCTTAGGTCGGTTCGTCCGTCCGGGCGGGACATCCCTTTTTCCTCTCCTCCTCCCTACCCCCCCCGCCCTACCTCCTTCCCCTCCCCACAGCACTTGTATATATTTGTACAGATTTATTGCTGTATTTATTTTACTTATGTACATTTACTATTCTATTTTAATGATGTGCATATAGCTATAATTCTATTTGTTCTGACGATTTTGACCTGTCTACATGTTTTATTTTGTTGTCTGTCTCCCCCTTCTAGACTGTGAGCCCGTTGTTGGGTAGGGACCGTCTCTATATGTTGCCGACTTGGACTTCCCAAGCGCTTAGTACAGTGCTCTGCACACAGTAAGCGCTCAATAAATATGATTGAATGAAAGGGGTGAATGAGACGACGCGGCCGGGGAAAAGACTCTGGCGCCTCAGGATCGAGGAGAGGCTTTCCCAGACTGAGCCCCTTTCTTCCTCTCCCCCTCGTCCCCCTCTCCATCCCCTCCATCTTACCTCCTTCCCTTCCCCACAGCACCTGTATATATGTATATATGTTTGTACATATTTATTACTCTATTTATTTACTTATTTATTTTACTTGTACATATCTATTCTATTTATTTTATTTTGTTAGTATGTTTGGTTTTGTTCTCTGTCTCCCCCTTTTAGACTGTGAGCCCACTGTTGGGTAGGGACTGTCCCTATATGTTGCCAATTTGTACTTCCCAAGCGCTTAGTACAGTGCTCTGCACATAATAAATGCTCAATAAATACGATTGATTGATTGATTGAGGAAGATGGGGAGGGGGGAATGGGGAGGGGCTCGAGGCGGATTCGGGGAGGCCCGGGCCCATCCCCAACCCCGGCCCGCACCGCAAAGCCGCCCCCGGCCTGCTACCCCGAGATCGCGGGACCGGGGGCTCGGCGCGGGGGGGCGGGACCATCCAGGCCCGGTGGGGGCCGGGCCGGGAGGGATGACTCTCCCTCCAGTCCCTCGCCCGCTCAGTCCGTCAGCCACTATCAGCCAGTCGGTCACTGTCCATCACAGTCACTGTCAGTCGCACTCACTCACCTCCTGCGGCTTCCTCGGAGTCTGGACCGCGCCCTCTGCTCAGCTCTGCTCTGCTCCGCTCCAATCTGCTCTGCTCTGCCCTGCCCCGCTCCGCTCTGCTCAGCGCTGGTCGGGAGGCCGGGGGGACCCTGGGCCCCAGAGCCGGGCCCCGCCCTCCCGTGCGGGAGCCCCCGATTGGGCGCCCAGTGGGACGAGGTGTGCGGGACTCCCCCGTACTCCCTGGGCCTTCCACGGCTTCAGTGCCCCTGTTCTCTGCCCGCTCCATAGCCCCCAGCCTGGTGCCCCTCTTAATAATAATACTAATTAAAGTGTTGGTTAATCTCTTACTACGTGTCAGGCACTGTACTAAGCGCTGGGGTGGATACCAGCAAACTGGGTTGGACACAGTCCCCGTCCCACATAGGGCTCACAGTCTCCATCCCCATTTTACAGACGAGGTAACTGAGGCACAGAGAAGTGAAGTGGCTCGCCCAAGGTCACCCAGCAGATAAGCGGCAGAGCCGGGATTAGAACTCATGAACTCCTGACTCCCAGGGCTGTGCTCAATTCACCATGCCATGCTGCTCTTCCCCTTCCTTGCCCTCTCGATACCCCTCAGCCTGATGCCCCCATTCCCTGCCCTCTCCATGCCTCCCAGCCTGGATGCTCCCATTCAGTGGCCCACCCATTCCCGCCCCCCACCGCCCTCCCCTGGGTGTCCCCCCCATTCCCGCCTCCCCCTGGGTGTCCCCCCAGTCCCGCCCTCCCCCTGGGTGTCCCCGTTCCCTGCTCCCACCATATCCCCTAGCCTGACTGCTCCCATTCTACGGCCCCTTCATCCCCCGGGCTTGAATGCCCCCATTCCCTGCCCCCTCCATAACCCTCAACCTGGTGCCCCCGTCCCCTGCATCCCTTCATGGCCCCCCAGCCTAGTGCCCCTGTTCCCTGCCCCTTCCAAGCCCCTAGCCTGGTGCCCCCTCCACGCCACTAAACTGGTGCCCCCATTTCCTGCCCCCTCCATACCCCTCAACCCGGCAGTCCCGTCCCCTGCTCCCTTCCGTGTCCCCCCACCCCCCAGCCTAGTGCCCCTGTTCCCTGCCCCTTCCAAGCCCCTAGCCTGGGTGACTCACTGTCTCCCGTCATTGGTGTCGGGGGGTGGGTGAGGGTGTTGGGGGGGCAGCCCCGGGGAGGAGTTGCTGGGGGCCCTGAGGGCGACACTTTCCCTCCTCTGAGCCCGTGATGAGGCGCATTTCTCTGAAAACGAGACTCAGCGCGGTTCCCTTCTTGCCCCCAGCAGCGCGCCGGTGATGGGGGACGGCGAGGGAGGGAAGCAGGGAGGAAGGAGGGGAAGGGGGGACAGGGAGACTTTTAGACTGTGAGCCCACTGTTGGGTAGGGACTGTCTCTATATGCCAATTTGTTCTTCCCAAGCGCTTAGTACAGTGCTCTGCACATAGTAAGCGCTCAATAAATACGATTGATGATGATGAGAGGGGCGACTCCCCCCGGGGCAGGGCAGGGCAGGGCAGGGCCCCCCTCGGCCGCCCCCTCCCCCGGCGAGGCTCAGGCTCCCGCGCGCTTGGGGCGAGGGTTAACCCCTTCCTGGGCGGGCGGACGGTGGAGCGGTGGGGAGGGGACGGGAAGGTGACTCAGAGCGAAAGGGAAAATGTAAATCGGTTAACTGTAGCCAGGGCCCGTCCCTCGCACCTCGCTCCTCCGAGGCGACGTTCAGCCCGGCGGGCTTCTGCGCTTCGCATCTCTTCCTGCCCCACCCGTCCCCCTCGGGGCTGTCCGGGACTGACCCAGGACGTTTCAGTGTCTCATGAGTCAGGACGGTGCCCGGAGGGGATGAGCCCAGCAACCCCCTCACCCCGGTTCAGTCTCCGGGGCTCAGCCAGGCCCTGCTTTGGGAGGGGAGGGGGTCTCCGAGGAGGCCAGGCCAGGCCAAAGAATCCCCATACCCCACCTAGGTTTTGGGAACCCCCTGTGGGGGGGTAAGGGAGGGATGAGGGACAGGAGGGGACCTCCTCACACCTGGGTTTTCTCCCTGGGCCACAAACCACTTTCCCCTCGGCTCCTGACGACTCCCCCTCCCCCGGATGATGGGTGGAGACGGAGACTGGGGCGAGGAGAACTGGGACCGGGCCGGGGGGAGGTGGCTTGGGGAGGCAGAGGACCCACAGAGGCATTTCCTCAGGGTTCAGAGTCCCAAAGAAAGAACCTATGGACCCAAAGAACCTACAGAGACACCCAAGGATCCAGAGGCTCAATCAATCAGAGCCTCTAAGTTCTTGGAGGAATACAATAAAACAGAATTAGCTTCCCTGCACATAATGAGTTTACAGTCTAGAGGCGACATGAGAGATTAGTCAGGGAAGACTTCCTGGAAGAGATACGATTTTAGTAGGGCTTTGAAGATGGGGAGAGCAATGGTCTGTCAGAAATTTTTTTAAAATGGTCTTTGTTAAGCACTTACTCTGTGCCAGACACTGTTCTAAGCACCGGGGTAGATACAAAATAATCCGATTGGACTCAGTCCCTGTCCCACAAGGGGCTCACGATCTTAATCCCGATTTTCAGATGAGATAACTAAGTGGCTTGCCCTAGGTCACACAGCAGACAAGTGGCAGAGTAGCAATTAGAACCCAGGTACTTCTGATTCCCAGGCCCATGCTCCACTAGGCCAGGCTGTTTTAATGAGCACTGACTATGTGCAGAGTACTGTACTAAACGTTTGGGAGAGTACAATGCAACAGCATTACTGGACACGTTCCCTGCTCATAACAAGCTTGTAGTCTAAAAGGGGAAACAGACATCAGTATAAATAAATAATTTATAATATATAATTTTTAAAGATATGACCATAAGTGCTGGGGGGCTGGGGGTGGGTTGAATATCAAAGTCCAGAGATCACAGATCCATATACATAGACGCCGCAGAAGGGATAGCCAGCCGGGGGAAAAGAAGGCTTAATCGGGGAAGGTCTCTTGGAAGAGAAATGACCCTAATACCTGAAGGAGGTATTCATGGGGGCCAGAGACTCTCAGACACACCTGGGAACCCAGGAACCCCACAGAGACCCCCCTGTGGGGAGGCAGAGAGGGGCAAAGTGGGGCAGTTAGTCCCCACCTCCTCCTGTCATCCTTAGCAGTTGGAGGGGGAGATGCGGTGCTGGGGTGGGGGGGCAGGTGGCTAGGATGCTCTGAGGCCTCCCTCGGGAAGGGGTCCACAGTCAATCATTGGCATTTCTTGAACACTGACTCTGTTCAGAGCACTCTATAATGCACTTGGGCGGGTACTGTAAAGTGAGCTATGACCCCCAGCCTTTGAGGAATTTACAGTCTAGCAGGGATTTAGACACTAAAACAAATCACAGATGACTCGACAGCATAAGACAAGACAAGGCAAGGATAAGCAGAAGAGTGTAAAGATGTGAACATATGTGCAGTGTGTGAGAGGTTAGAGTGAATAGCTTAAAATTTTAGGGGGAGGGGACTCAAATCTCTAGGTGACACAGTGGCGGGGGGAGGAATACGGTGATGATCAATCAAACAATGGTATTTATTAAGTGCTTACTGTGTGCAGAGTACTATACTAAGTTCTTGGAGGAATACAATATAACAGAATTAGCTTCCCTGCACATAACGAGTTTACAGTCTAGAGGCGACATGAGAGATTAGTCAGGGAAGACTTCCTGGAAGAGATATGATTTTAGTAGGGCTTTGAAGATGGGGAGAGCAATGGTCTGTCAGAAATTAAGAGGTGGTGGTGCGAGGGGGAATTCCAAACAAGAAGGAGGGGATGAGCAAGGGGTCCAGGGTGAGAGAGGCAAGAGCGAAGCACAGTGAGTAGCTCGGGATGCCCAAACAGAGAGGTCTTGAAGGCAGGAGGAAATGCGAGAGTGCAGAGGAGAGAGGTCGATTTGGGAAACACCCACGTAGGCATGGTAGTTGAAGCCATGGGGGTGAGTGAGTTCTCCAAGGGAGTGGGTACTGATGGAAAGGGGACCTGAGCTCTGAGGAGCTCTCACAGCAAGAGGGTGGGAGTCAGAGGAGGGAGCCGGCGAAAGAGACTGAGAAGGAGTGATCAGAGAGGCAAACGGAGAACCGGGAAAGGAGGCCAAGTTTAGATCATGTTTCCAGGAAAAGGGGGTGGTCCACAGAGTCAAAGGCAAATAAGAGGTCCAGGTGTATTAGGATGGAATAGAAGTTGTCAAACTTGGCAAGAAGGAAGTCATGGATGACTCTAGAGAGGGCAATTTCCATGGCGTGAAGGGGGTGTAAGCCAGGTGGAGGGGGTCAAGGAGAGAATGTGGAGGCAGCGGGTGTAGAGTTCAAAGAGGAATGGTAGGAGGGAGATGGGGTGATAACTGGAGGGAGTTGTGGGATCAAGGGAGAGTTTTTTCACGATAGGGGAGACAGGAGCATATTTGAAAGCAGTGAGGAAGAAGCCATTGGAGAGTGAACAGTTGAACGTGGTGGTTAGGAAAGGAAGAAGGGAGGGGGCTACCATTTTGATTAGGTGTGAAAGGATGGGGTTGGAGGTGCAGGTGGAGAAGGTGAATTTTGAGAGGCCGCAAGAAATCTTTTGAGTGCTGGGAATGATGAATGAGGGGAATAATGGGAGAATCAAAGAAGGGGCAGGAGGAGAGGGGACTGGAGAGGAATTGGGGAGATTTTAGGGAGATCACACATGATGGTTTCAATTTTTTCAATAAAGTATGCAGCCAGGTGAATAGGGGAAAGAGAAGGGGGAGGCCGGGAAGGCCGGGGGTTTGGGGAGGGAGTTAGACTTCTGAAACAGCAAGCACAGGCAATGGACATGGAAGACAGAGTGAAGCAGTGTGGCCTAGTGGGAAAAGCGTGGGCCTGGGAATCAGAGGACGTGGGTTCTAATCCCGGCTCTGCCTCAGGTCTGCCGTGTGACCTTGAGCAAGTCACTTAAATTCTCCGTTCCTCAGTTACCTCATCTGTAAAATAGGAAGTAAGACTGTGAGCCCCATGTGGGATGGGAACTGTGTCTGACCTGATTACCTTGTATCTCCTGGAGCACTTAGAACAGCACTTGGCACATAGTGAGTGCTTAACAAATACCACAATTTTAGTATTATTGTTATTAATAAGGATGGAGAAATAATGTTCCTGGGCAAAGCAGAGGGTGGTATTAAAGCAGACAAGGCTATCTGGATTTGTGCCAGCACATTTGTGCCACCACAAATCATGCACAGGAGCAGAGGAAGCAGACTATGGAGGTCATCCAGGGCTGCGGATTTGTGTCTAATAGGGGTTAATACGTCTTCTTCTTCAGACTGTGAACCCCACGTGGGATAGGGACTGAATCCAACTTGATAACTTTGCATCTACCTCAGTGCTTAGTACAGTGCTTGGCACATAGTAAGTTAACAAATACCACAATTAATAGAATAAGTACGGGGCAAGTGAGAGTTAGAGAAAAGAGAGTATGGGGGCCTAGGAGTCAGAAGGACCCGGGTTCTCATTCATTCATTCAGTCATATTTATTGAGTGCTTTCTGCGTGCAAAGCACCGTGCTGTTCAAAATGCTGGGGAGATACAAGGTAATCAGGTCAGACACAGTTCCCATCCCACGTGGAGCTCACAGTCTTACTTCCCATTTTACAGATGAGGTAACTGAGGAACGGAGAGTACAATCTAACAATAAACAGACACATTCCCTGCCCCAAATGAGTTTACAGTCTAGAGGGGGGAGACAGACATGAATAAATAAATAAATTACAATTTATTCTAATTGTTTTCTAATACTGGCTCCACCATTTGTCTGCTGCATGATCTTGGGCAAATCTCATAACTTCTCGGTGCCTCTGTTCCCTCATCTGTAAAATGAGGATTAAGACTGAGAGTCCCATGTGGGTCTTGGATTGTGTTCAATCTGATTAATTTAATAATAATAATGATGGTATTTGTTAAGCACTTACCATGTGCCAAGCACTGTTCTAAGTGCTGGGGAGGTTACAAGGTGATCAGGTTGTCCCATGGTGGGCTCACAGTTTTAATCCCCATTTTACAGCTGAGGAAACTGAGGTACAGAGAAGTTAAGTGACTTGCCCAAAGTCACACAGCTGACAGTTGGCAGAGTCGGGATTTGGACCCATGACCTCTGACTCCAAAGCCCATGCTCTTTCCACTGAGCCACACTGCTTCCCTTAATTTGTACCTACCCCAGTGCTTAGTACAGTGCCTGGCACATAGTAAGTGCTTAACAAATACCATTCATTCATTTCATTCAATCGTATTTATTGAGCGCTTACTGTGTGCAGAGCACTGTACTAAGCACTTGGGAAGTACAAGTTGGCAACATATAGAGACGGTCCCTACCCAACAGTGGGCTCACAGACCATAACGGGGAGACAGAGAACAAAACAAAACATATTAACAAAATAAAATAAATAGAATAAATATGTACAAATAAAATCAATCAATCGTATTTATTGAGCACTTACTGTGTGCAGAGCACTGTACTAAGCACTTGGGAAGTACAAGTTGGCAACATAAAGAGCCGGTCCCTACCCAACAGTGGGCTCACAGCCTACAAGGGGGAGACAGAGAATAAAACCAAATATATTAACAAAATAAAATAAATAAAATAAATATGTACAAGTAAAATAGAGTAATAAATACGTACAAACATATATACATATATACAGGTGCTGTGAGGAGGGGAAGGAGGTAAGGCGGGGGGGGAAGGGGAGGAGGGGGAGAGGAAGTAGGGGGCTCAGTCTGGGAAGGCCTCCTGGAGGAGGTGAGCTCTCAGTAGGCCTTTGAAGGGAGGAAGAGAGCTAGCTTGGTGGATGTGCGGAGGGAGGGCATTCAGTCAAGACCCCGGCATTAAAAAGGTGAGTTGATAGAATGCCTTCAAGCTGATGGTGAGGAGTTTTTGCTTGATGCAAAGGGGAATTGGAGGTTTTTGAGGAATGGGGAGACACAGCCCAAGCCCTGCCTCCTTGGCAGCTCGCTCTGATACGCGCAGCTCAGAATGGTTTACTATCTAAAGGGGGAGACAGACAGTCAAGAATTATTTATAAACAGTGGGAGCAGGAGAGAGAAGAAGTTGGAGAGAACAGGTAGCAGTAGCCCGAGCAGGCCGGAATGAAATAGCCGCACAAATAATTGAGTAACTAGCGCCAGGCCGAGCCCAGGCTGGTCTGCGCGCTCTGCTGCCCTCCTCTGGCCGCTGGCTGCCACTGCACGTGACCGCTCCCAGGTTGGTCTGTGCGCTCCGCTGCCCCCCGCTGGCCGCCTGCGACCATTGCACTTGACTTCGCTCAGGCTGGTCTGCGCGCTCTGCTGCCCCCTGCTGGCCACACGCGGTCACTGCACGTGACCTCGCCCAGGCGGCAGCAGGGCCGAGGTCTCTGGGAGCCGCCGTTTCAATCAATCAATCAATCAATCAATCAATCGTATTTATTGACCGATTAATGTGTGCAGAGCACTGTACTAAGCGCTTGGGAAGTACAAGTTGGCAACATATAAAGACAGTCCCTACCCAACAGTGGGCTCACAGTCTAGAAGGGGGAGACAGAGAACAAAACCAAACATACTAACAAAATAAAATAAATAGAATAGATATGTACAAGTAAAATAAATAAATGAATAGAGTAATAAATATGTACAAACATATATACATATATACAGGTGCTGTGGGGAAGGGAAGGAGGTAAGATGGGGGGATGGAGAGGGGGACGAGGGGGAGAGGAAGGAAGGGGCTCAGACTGGGAAGGCCTCCTGGAGGAAGTGAGCTCCATTTATTGAGTGCTTACTGTGTGCAGAGCACTGTACTAAGCGCTTGGGAAGTACAAGTTGGCAACATACAGAGACGGCCCCTACCCAACAGTGGGCTCACAGTCTAGAATGGGGAGACAGAAAACAAAACAAAACATATTAACAAAATAAAATAAATAGGATATGTACAAGTAAAATAAATAAATAAATAGAGTATTAAATACGTACAAATATATACATATATACAGGTGCTGTGGGGAAGGGAAGGAGGTAAGGCGGAGGGGATGGAGAGGGGGAGGAGGGGGAGAGGAAGGAGGGGGCTCAGTCTGGGAAGGCCTCCTGGAGGAGGTGAGCTCTCAGGCGGTTCGGGCGGGAACCTGGGTCTCCCTCGGGGCTCCCAGGGTGGGACAGTCAGTCTCCTACTACTAGCGTTGAGGTCAAGTGCGGAGGATGGCCCGCTGAGATGGGTCGCATCTGGAGAATGGATGGCAGCAGGGTCATTGCACGAGTTGGCCGAGAGAGCCCGGGGTTAAAGAGAAGCAGCGTGACATTCACTGACATTGAGAAGCAGCATGGCTCAGTGGAAAGAGCACGGGCTTTGGGGTCAGAGGTCATGGGTTCAAATCCTGGCTCCACCAATTGTCAGCTGTGCGACTTTGGGCAAGTCACTTAACTTCTCTGTGCCTCAGTTACCTCATCTGTGAAATGGGGATTAAGATTGTGAGCCCGCCATGGGACAACCTGATCACCTTGTAACCACCCCAGCGCTTAGAACAGTGCTTTGCAAGTAGTAAGTGCTTAATAAATGCCATTATTATTATTATTATTAAAGTCAAGAGAGAAGGGTTCCAGTCCCGGTGCTACCACTGACCTGCTGCGTGACCTTGGGCAAGTCACCTCCTCTGTTGGTGCCTCGGCGTCCCCATCTAGACAAGGGGTGTCAGGAATCCTGCCCCTCAGGGTTGTGAAACGCTGAACTCCTCAAGGTTTGCGACAGCGGAGGGGTGCCCACTCAGGCCCAAGATGCAGTGGCAACTGCGGGTCCCTCATTGGTTTCCCCACCTCACCTGCACCCCGGCGGGACCTTTTCGGGGTGCGGGGCCCTAACCGGGCTTGGGGGGGCTGCGGCAGCCCTGCGCAGGGTGGTTTTGACTGAACTACTGCCCCAAAACCTCCCTTCCTTTCTCGGTGTCTAGCATGGCCTAAGGGCAAAAGCAGGGGCTTGGGAGTGGTCGTGAGTTCTAATCCCGTCTCTGCCACTTGTCTGCTGTGTGACCTTGGGCAAGTCACTTCACTTCTCTGTGCTTCAGTTACTTCATCTGTAAAATGGGGATTGAGACTGTGAGCCCCACGTCGGACAACCTGATTATCTTGTATCTATTCCAGTACTCAGAGCAGTGCTTGGCACATAGTAAACGCTTAACAAATACCATTATTATTATTTTTATTATTATTTCCCAGAGCGGCCCAGGCTTTATCCCCTGCCGCTCCACCCCCACCGGCCCGGCCCTTCCAACCTTTTACCTTACTGCATCTGCCACTCCCTCATCTCCAAACCTGCCAATCTGCATTTCCACATTCCCCCGGGAGTCCCCCGAGTCCAGCGCCACCCACGGCTAACGGAATCCTTCTCCAATTTCTTTTCTCATACATCCAGTCGTTTATGCAGCTCCTCATCCCAATATACTCCAGCTGTTACCTGTTGTAGCCTAGCTCTCCCACCTGTCTGTCCCCACTGTTTGCAAATGATCCTTCTCTGGGTCGGCCTGCCTGCCTCATTACATTGTAAACTCCTTGAGAACTCGGACAGTGTTTCTGTGGGTGAATCTGTCCGTCAGTAGTAACTGATTGATCGATCCACCCACCGATTGATTGATTAAGCCCGTGGGTAAATACACTACGAGCCGATCAGACACAGTCCTTGTCCCAAGTGGGGTTCACAGTCTTAGGAGAAATGAGAACAGGGTTTTTCTCTCCGTTTTACAGATGAGGAAACTAAGGCATAGATACATTAAGTGACTTTCCTAAAGTCACACAGCAGATGTCACAGAGCTCAGACTAGAACCCAGGTCTCCTGACTCTTTCCACTAGGCCATCTGACTTCTCCAAATTCAGATAGGGGAGATGTTGGGGGGTGGCTACAGTAGAGGATGACATTCCCCCGGCTATCTTTCCTTTTCCTAGGGTCCAGATCTCAGAGCTTCCCCACGCCCGGCCAAGGCTGCAGAATCTCGCTTCTCTCCGAGGCTGACCCTCTTCTCCCTCTCTATGCCCCATGCTCACTTTCTTGCCTCTCAGTCCTGTGGGAGAGGCCCGGAGAGGTCAGGACCCTGGCATTTCCACCCCTCCTCAAGAGGCTTTGAACCTCCTCCTCTGCCCCCGTCCCTGCCTGGCTCTGTGCAGACAAGGCCAATCCCCAGGGGCCGACGTGGCTCCTCCGGCAGCAGGCGGCAAGAGAACGAGCTGCCCCCACCCAGGAGCCCTGGGAAGAGGGAGTGTGGGTGGGGGACGGGGGAGAGACTTTCAGCCTCCTCAGACCCTCCCGCGCCACACACCTACGGACCCTGGGCAGAACCAACAATCTGGGCGACAGAGCTTTATTGGAAAGGGGAGGGGCGGGGAGAGTTCGGTCTGTCCACAGGATGAGGACGTTTTAGAGGACAGAGCCAGGAGCGAGAGCAAGGGGGTGAGGAGGAGAGGGATAGCCCCTCTGAAGAGGGGCTTCTGCAGTCAGTGGGGAGGCTGACGAATCCGGGAAGGGATCAGGGAGGGAAAGGGCGGGGGATCGGCGGCTGCCAAGTGACTCTTGAGGCCGAGGAGATGGGGTACAGGGGGTTCAGAGAGAGACGTCCCAGGGGTTCAGGAGGTGCCATCCTGGGGTATCAAAGGGCCCGGTGCCAGGAGGCTTAGAGGGTGGAGTGCCAGGGACGTAGGGGGCCTCATAGTGCGAGGTGCCTGGGGTCCCGCAGGGTGATGGTTCGGGGTCTCGGGGGGCGGGGTTTTCTGGGGCTTGGGAGAGGGCCGGTGGTTCAGGGGTTGGCGTTCCGGGGGCACAGAGGGCGCGGTCTTGGGAGGTCAGAGGGCAGGGTCCCAGGGGTTCAGGGCCCGGCGTTCGGAGGGTTCAGAGGGTGGTGTAATGGTACAGGGTCAGCAGGAAGACAGGCAGCTGCGGGGAAAGGGCCTGAAATCAGAGAAGGCAGCAGCCCGCAGCTCCCTTTCAGCTCCCGCCCCGGATTCCCCCCTCCCTCCCGACCCCGCCTGCCGCCCGGCTCCCCAGCTCACGGTCCACATGAGGATGGCGAATCCGAACCAGGAAACCCCCCAAGCGTAGCTGTCGATGGCGTGGGCAATGTGCTCAAAGCAACCCTGCGGGGAGATGAGAAGGAGGGGTGGGCTTAGGGGGACGAGAAGCCGCGCGGCCTAGTGGATAGAGGCCCGGGCCTGAGAGTCCGAAGGACCTGGCTTCTAATCCCGGCTCAGCCACTTATCTGCTGTGTGACCTTGGGCAAGTCGATTCACTTCTCTGTGCCTCAGTTACCTCATCGGTAAAATGGGGATTGAGACCGTGAGCCCCATGAAGGGCAGGGACTACGCCCAACCTGATTTGCTTGTATCCAGCCCAGCGTTTAGTACAGTGCCTGGCACATAGTAAACGCTTAATAAACTTCATAATTATTATTAGTAGTAGTATTGGAACAGGAAGGGGAGAGGCTGCGGCAGGGGCGGGGCCGGAGAGGTGGTGCTGAGGCCCGGGATCGGGGGTCGTGGTTGGGGGGTCACCAGCGTGTCCGTGCCTTGGTGAAGATATAATCCCGGTGGCCGACGCGGCAGCCCTCCTCGCTGAGCGGGATGAAGTTGGGGTCCCTTCGGCAGCAGGGAGGCGGCCAGGGGAACACTTCCTCAGGGGTCGAGGTGCGGAACGTCGACGTATACTGCACCCAGTCCAGAGGCCCTGAAGTCCCACAGCACTCTTTCTGGGGGGACGGAAGGAGGGAGGGAGGCAGGGAGACCAAGGCTGCCGTCACCCAGGACCCAATCAATCAATCAATCAATCAATCCATGGTATTTCCTGAGTGTTTACTGTGTGCAGAGCATCGTACTGAGTGTTTGGGAGAGGACAAAATAACAGAGTTGGCTAACATGTTCCCTG
Organism: Tachyglossus aculeatus; assembly: GCF_015852505.1. Classification (NCBI taxonomy): domain Eukaryota; kingdom Metazoa; phylum Chordata; class Mammalia; order Monotremata; family Tachyglossidae; genus Tachyglossus; species Tachyglossus aculeatus. The sequence goes on from NC_052091.1 coordinate 462,311, forward strand.
TCCCCAGGGGCTATCCTGGAGGAGGAGAAAAAGGGAGAGAGGTGGGGGGGGAGTGGGGAGAACAACAGGGGCCTTGGGTTTCACTAAACATCATCGACTGATTGTTGATTGATTGGTTGACTTGGGGTGTCGGGGCCTTCCCTCCAGAGCCCTCCAGGCCCTCTGCTTTGCCCGCCACCGCCCCTCTCCCCAGCTGTGGTCTTCCACGCACACATCTCCCCCCACCCTCAACCCCCGCCCTGCCGGTCCCACCTCCACCATGATGCTGTCCCACAGGCGGGTCAGTTCTCGGCCCTGGTGGTCAGGGGCGCTGTAGTGCATCAACATCTGCTTGGTGATGAGCGACGGGTCGGAGGCCATCTGACGGGGCGGAGCGGCGGAGGATTCGCATCGAGAATCCCCCCTCCCCCTCCCCGGCACCACCCACAGGGGGATGCTGACCTCCACACCAACCCCTGCAGAGGTCCCTTGCTCCCTCCCCTGCCCACCACCCCAACTCACGTAGTCCTGATGGGTGTGTGCGGTGATGGACGAGGCGCTTTCAAACACGTACACTATCAGCATCAGCACCAGATACTGGGAAAGGTGGGGCAGGGCCGGGCAGAGCTGGGTCAGTCAGCCCTACCAAGTGCTCACTCTGTGCCCAGCACCGAGCTAGGCCCTCCGGAGAGCGCAGCCCTTCGTAGGGGGCCTAAATTCTCAGTAGTCGCCTTGCCACTACAGGCGATCAGTTGAATTGATTGAGCCCTCACTGTGTGCAGAGGCCTGTACTAAGCGCTTGGGAGAGTACGGTATGACAGAGCTGGCAGAAACGTTCTCTGCCAACAACGAGCTTACAGTCTACAGGAGGAGACAGACATTAACGGATCTAAATAAATGACGGAGGTATACACAAGTGCTGTGGGACTGAGGGAGGGGTGAATAAGGAGTGCAAATCCAAGGGCAAGAGCGACGCAGAAGGGAGTGGGAGAAGAGGAAATGAGGATTAATTGATTGATTGATTGATTGATTGGCTATCCCTCTGGGGGAGGGAGAGATGGGAGACGGACTCGAATAGCTGGATGGTGGGGCTCGGGGAGGAGGACGTGAGAACCCAGAAGGGATCCAGCGGAGAAGGAGAAGGAGAAAGGATTTACTTAAACTCCAGCAGACCCTGCTGCCCATTTCCTGCTCTTGTCCCTGTCCTCCCTCTGCCCTCTTCTCCTCCTCCTCCTCCGCCCGTCCGTCAGCCCTCCCGCAGGCCAGTAGGGTCCCCGCTCTCACCGTCAGGAGCATGGACCGACTCCGCCGGAGCAGCGCCACGAGGCCGAGGCTGCCCACCAGGAAGAAAGCAAAACCGGTGAAGATGGAGATCCAGGCCCCGGCGAAGACGTCGTCTTTCCCGGACACGCCGAGCGTCGGGTACACGCGGTATGGATCGGACGCCACCCACACGGACTCGGCAAACAGCGCCAGCCCGGACAGCTGGGGATGGGGGTGTGTGTGTGTGTCAGCGAGTGGGGGTCAGTGCGCAGCCAGGCCCACCTACCACCGCCATTTCTCCTGGACCCGCACCCCCAGGCCTCGAATGAATCTGGGCTTGACCGTCAAACTAGGGGGTCCCCGATCCGGCTCCCAGATCCTCGTGGGGCTGGAGGGGGCCCTGGCATCCTCGTTCACCTCCTTGGGCAGGCAGCCAGGGGTGGTAGGGCTGCACCCTTCATAGAGTGGGGACGGTTGGGGGGTAGCCTCTCTCTGCCCATGACCTTGCAACTTTCTGCTTCCCACAGTTGGGGAAGCCTTTTCTCCCCAATCCTGGGAGTGCCCCCGAGCCTTCTCCCAGGCTCCTGCTTTCCAGGGAGGCCGCAGGCGCCCCCCGCTCTGACCGCCCCCTCGGAGAAGCCCGGCCCGGGCGGGGCACTGACCAGGACGACGATGTTCCCCACTATCAGACAGGCGACGACCAGCGCAGGTGAACTCTTCTCGTCTTCCATGCCCACTTCTGCCTCGCGGCTCCCTCCTCCCACCCGCTCAGCTGCCCCGGACGACCCCTACCCAACTGCACTGCCAGCCGCAGGGGGCGGGGACTGGGGCGGCCCTCCCGCTGCTCTCTCGGGGCTCCGCTAGTTGCCTTCTCCGCTCCTCACGGCCCTTCCTCCTCTGGCGGGAGCCTTGGGCAGCTCCTTAAAGCTCCCCGGGGGCGGGGCGCCGAGATCGGGCCCGGATTGAGGGCTGGGACTGGGGCAAGGGGAAAGGGAGAGGAGATGGGGGAAGAGGGAGGGGACCGAGGCAAGGGGGGAGAGATGGAGGCTGGGGCAGGCCAGAGGGTTGGCGGGCGTTTGGCTTCCACGGGGTGGGGGGAGGGATGAGGGGGAACCGGGGAAGAGATGGAGCCGGGTGGGAAGCGGGAAGTCGGGGGAGGGAGATGGCCACCGAACCTGAAATTCGAGTTGGGCTCCGCACGGTGGGGTGACCTGTTGGATGAGATGCCGGGGTGCGGGGCTGGGGCAGTGCCCGGGAGGGGCCGGTCCGTCAGGCGCCCGAAGATGAGGTGACCACCTGAGGTGGGCTAGGGGCTGCCCAGGGCACTAGACCTTTGGATGTGGGGGGATGGGGAGGCCAGGACCGCTATGTCGGGGAGGGAGCAGAGAGAGTCGGCACACTCAACTTCCCTCCTTCATTAGCCTCCTCACTGACTGCACTTCTCCGCCTCCAGTCTAATAATAATAATAATGGCATTTGTTAAGCGCTTACTATGTGCCAAGCACTGGTCGGATTACAAGGTAATGAGGTTGTCCCACATGGGGCCCACAGTCTTAATCCCCATTTTACAGATGAGGTTACTGAGGCCCAGAGAAGTGAAGTGACTTGCCCAAAGTCACCCAGCTGACAAGTGGTGGAGGCGGGATTTGAACGTATGACCTCTGACTCCCAAGCCCGGGCTCTTTCCACTGAGCCACGCTGCTTCTCAAGTCTAGACTTCCCTCGGCTGACCCAATCAATTTTCTTCAACATTGCTCGGTACAAGTCTCCCTACACTTCAAAAAAGCCCTCTATATCTGCTCATCCACCTCCACCTCAGGTGGACTCCATCACTCAATCAATCAGTGGTATTTATGGAGCACTGTACTAAGCGCATGGGAGAGTAAAATACAAGTGCTGTACTGGCGGATGGCATTCGATTTCACCCCGCTACTTATCCTCCCTCCTCTCCCGCTTCATCCCAGCTCACACACTTCATTCCTTTCAAGTCAACCTACTCACTGCACCTCATTCTTGCCTCTCCAACCATCGACGTTTTGCCCCTGTTCTGCCCCTGCCTGGACCTCCCTCCCCCTTCCCAGCCTACAGGGGATTTTTCCCAACTTTAAAGCCCTTCTGCAATCCCACTTCCTCCAAGGAGACTTCCCTGATTAATCTCTGCTCTCCCCATCCTGTATCCCCACAACTGCCACTTCAGCACTTCTGGGTCGACTAGACACTTAGGGTAAATCTAACCTGCTCTTAAACCCCATCACTCCCTAAAGCATTTTATAGCATTTATCTCTCCTATACGTTATTGCTTCTCCCCACCTGTCAGAGAAGCAGTGTGGCTCAGTGGAAAGAGCACAGGCTTTGGAGTCAGGGGTCATGGGTTCAAACCCCGGCTCCGCCAATTGTCAGCTGTGTGACTTCGGACAAGTCACTTAACTTCTCTGTGCCTCAGTTACCTCATCTGTAAAATGGTGATCAAGACTGTGAGCCCCCCGTGGGACAACCTGATCACCTTGTAACCTCCCCAGCGTTTAGAACGGTGCTTTGCACATAGTAAGCGCTTAATAAATGCCATTATTATTGTTATTATTGTTTAATTTAGTATCTCTCTTTCTTGCTAGATTGTAAGCTCCTTGAGGGAAGGGATGGCTCCTACTAACCCCACTGTACACTTACTTCAATGTACCTTGAACTGTGTTCTGCAGACAGTAGGTGCTCAATCGATACGATTGGTTGATTGATTGAAAATGGGGGTCCAGGGGAGAGCCAGGGACTAGAATGTGAGACTCCAAGGTGCCCGGAGACTGGCGAGTCCAGTGGGAGGGTGAGGGGGGACTTAGTGAATTCAGTCACAACAGACAGGGTGGGGGGAGTGGATGACACCACTTTTATTGATGGCCGGGGATGGTCAGCACAGGACTGGCCATCCAGGAAGGGGATGGAGCCTCCAGCAAGGAGGTATTTATGGAAAGTAATCACTTATCCTGGCCAACCGATCTTGGGGACTAGGTAGGCAGCGAGGAAAAGGAGGAGTTTGGGGGAGGCAGAAGGGAGGGTTGAGGAGGGGGTTGAAGGTGCCACCCAGCTCAGCCGCGTGATGATTTCAAGACTGGACATTTAGCCAAAATTGGTCCTAGGCCCCTCAAACCAGTTCCCCCCTCAGTTCAAAAGGCAGATACTCCTGCCCCCCAAGAGGTGGGTCCTCTGCAACTGGATCATAGACCCTCAATGGCTCCTCGTAGTTGCTTGTTGGCCATCCTCCTGGCTGATTGGCTCCCTGGCAGAAGAGAGGGGGAGGGAGCCATCGGGGGGGGGGGGGAAGGGGCGGTTGGAAGGTACCACTGGGGTCCAAAAGAGGGTAGTCTGTCTATTCAAGGAGATTAATTCACCGGTTCAGTACCGGGGCCGCGGGCGAGCGGTGAAGAAGGAGGCATTCATCCCTCTCTGCCTTCGAACCAGCCTGCTCTCCCAGCCCTGACCTGACTCTCCCCGCCCCCCGGCTCCCTTCCATCCGGACCCCTCTGGGGATACAGTTTTGTCCTGTGTCCGGGGACCAGCACGAGGGGTGTGGAATGAAGGGATGGGGAAGGGGACCGACCAGGGCAGGGTGGGCCGAAGGGAGAGAGAATGAACTCACCACATAGGGGTCTTCATAGGGGAGATAGGCCCCTTCCACCTCAGCGTAGAGGGGCCCTGGCCCTCCCACCTCCTCGTACTCGTGCAACCTTTGCCCTGGAGAGAGGAGTTGGGGGTTCCCGGCTGGGTCTTGGCCCAGTAGGGACCCAGAAGCCGGGGGTTGGGAGGGGAGTTTGGGTTTGCTCCTGTATAGTCCCAGGGATGGGGTGGAGGTGGAGATTTTTTTTCATTAGTATTTGTTAAATGCTTACTATGGGCCAGGCACTGTTCTAAACCCTGGGGTAGATACGAGGTAATCAGGTTGGACACAGTCCCTGCCCCAAATGGGGCTCCCAGTCTTAATCCCATTTTACTGATGAAGCAACTGAGGCACAGAGAAGTGAAGTGACTTTCCCAAGGTCACCCAGCAGACAAGTGGCAGAGCCAAGATTAGAATCCAGGTCCTTCTGATTCTCAGACCGTATTTCCACTTGCAGTCTGGGGTTCTCCCCTCTAGGGTCATGGACCATCGTGGGGGGCTCCAGTCTGGAGCTCAGTTCAGCCCGGTATGGTCTGGAGGCCAGAACGGGTGGAGGTAGGGTCCTTGACTCTGGTCCCTGAGCTGGAGCAGGATGGGAAGGGATCTGGGTCCCGTTCCCAAGCCTCGAAGTGCCTCGGTCTGCTGGGGTGCCATCCAGGGCACTGGACGAGGCCAACCCCGGCTCCGTAGCTCCCTGGTGGAGGAGGCCAGTGGGTCCAAAAGGGGTCCTGGAACCCAAGGTGGGGGCGGAGGGTTTTCTCAGGTAGGTCTTAAGGGGGAGTCCTGGGGGAGGTTGGGGAGGTGGTGGGGAGGGAGGCTCTGCCAGTCACCTCGCCGTGGGGGCTCTTCCTCCAGGGCCGGGAGAAGCCGCAGCGCGAGGTCTCGGCGGGGGCGAGGGCGATGGGGCCAGGATTCCGCACTGCTGCCCTGCTCGGGGATAGCGGGGGAGACGGGGTCAAAGTACTCCTGCCCCATCCCCTGCCCCAGCCCCTCCCGCTCGCTCCCCTGCCCTACCTCCTTCCCTTCCCCGCAGCACCTGTATATATGTTTGTACAGATTTATTACTCTATTTTACTTGTACGTATTTACTATTCTATTTGTTTTATTTTGTCAATATGTTTTGTTTTGTTGTCTGTCTCCCCCTTCTAGACTGTAAGCCCGTTGTTGGGTAGGGAACGTCTCTATTTGTTGCCAGCTTGTACTTCCCAAGCGCTTAGTACAGTGCTCTCCACACAGTAAGCGCTCAATAAATACGATTGAATGAATGAACGAATGAATGTCCCTCACCGCGGTGCTCAGGGAGTCGCTGCCGCTGTAGCTGCCGCTGTCTCGCCGGGCCCGACCCTGGTTCTCCTCGTACTCATTCCCGACGGGGGGCTCCGAGCTGCGGGGGCGGGGGAGTGTGTGCGGGGGTGGTGTCCGTCCCCAGAATGGGCCTCTCCTCCTCACTGCTGCGGGCCCGACACCCTTTCCTCTGCCAAGCCCGCCCACCCAAGTCAGCCTCCCCTCCCCTATTTTTTTTCTTTGGCATTTATTAAGCGCTTACTATGTGCAGAGCACTGTTCTAAGCGCTGGGGAATTTACAAGGTGATCAGGTTGTCCCCCGTGGGGCTCACAGTGTTAATCCCCATTTTACGGATGAGGTAACTGAGGCCCAGAGAAGTTAAGTGACTTGCCCAAAGTCACACAGCTGACGAGTGGTGGAGCCGGGATTTGCACCCATGACCTCTGACTCCAAAGCCCAGGCTCTTTCCACTGAGCCACGCTGCTTCTCTATTTCTTCCCAGCCATCACCTCCCACCCTGCCGCCCCGCTCCTGCCAGCCTCTTACCCCTCTTCTTTGTCCTTGACTGCCCCTGAGACAGAAGGGAGTGGGGGGCGGCGTTAAGGTCACTCCAGCCGCCCCTCCCCGAGAGGAATGGTGGGCAGGGAGAGCCCCCTGCGGTGACCCCAGGATTCCCCCAGCCCAGATCTGGAGCCGCCCCCGAGGTGCCCCGTGGGCCGGATCCCCGAGGTGCCCCGTGGGCCGGATCCCCGAGGTGCCCCGTGGGCGGATCCCCGAGGTGCCCCCTTGGGCCGGATCCCCGAGGTGCCCCGTGGGCCGGATCCCCGAGGGCGCGAGTCCATCCTTACCCTCCAGGGGGCGCTGCTTCCTCTTCCAAAGCGCGCATCCCAGGATGGAGGCGTTGGACGCGAGCAGCAAGGCCCCCAGGCCGAGGAGCAGAGGCAGGAGGGGAACCGGGGAGGAGTCTGGGAGACACCGCAAAGGCACGGAACTCCTCAGTTTCCCACCCAAGCCCAGCCCTCCCCTGACTTTCCCATCGCTGTAGACAACACCTCCATCCCGATTTGCTGGTATCCAACCCAGCGCTTAGTTGCTCTCCCCCCCCCCCACCCCACGCACTTCTGCATATATGTATATATCTATAATTCTATGTATTTATACTGATACCTGTTTACTTGTTTTGATGACTGTCTTCCACCCCCTCTAAACTGTAAGCCCGTTGTGGGCAGGGATTGTCTCTCTTTATTGCTGTATTGTACTTTCCATGCACTTAGTACAGTGCTGTGCACACAGTAAGCGCTCAATAAATACGATTGAATGAATGAATGAGTGAATGCAGTGCCTGGCTCATAGTAAGCGCTTAACAAATATCACAAGTATTATTATTATTGTTACTATTATTATGATCATCATCATTATCCTTGTCTCACAAGCTTTGTATCCTTGCCATTATCCTGAACTCATCTCTCTCATTTAATCTGTATATTCACTGTCACCAAGTCCTGCCGGTTCTGCCTTTACAACATCTCAAGAATCCACCCTTTCCTCTCCATCCTAACTGCTACCACGCTGATCCAAGCACTTATCATATCCCACCTTGACTACTGTATCAACTTCCTCTCTGACCTCCCTGCCACCTGCCTCTCCCAACTCCAGTCCGTACTTCACTCTGCTATCTCTGTCATTCTTCTAGAAGAAGTTCAGTCGATGCTTCCTCATTCCTCAAATACCTTCAGCATTAAAACAGAAACTTTTTATATCGTCTTTAAGACACTCAATTACCTCGCCCCCTCCTACCTTACCTCACTGCTCTCCTACTACAACCCAGCCGGCCCACTTCACTCCTCTAATGCCAACCTACTCACTCTACCCCAATCTCATCTATCTCACTGCTGACTCCTTGCCACTTCCTCCCTCTGACCCAGAACTCCCTCGTCATTCATATCCGACGGACCACCGTCCTCCTCATCTTCAAAGCCATCCTAAAAACAAACCTCCTCCAAGAGGCCTTCCCTGACTAAACTCTCATTTCCCCTAAGCCCCCTCTCTTCTGCGTCACCTTAGCGCTTAGATCTGTACCTCCTGAGCACTTGATATTCACTCCTCTCTCAGCCCCACAACACTTTTGTACGTATCGTTATAGTCTGCCATTTCCACTCATCTGTAATTTAACGTAAATTCCTTGTCTACCAATTCTTACATATTGTACTTTCCTTGGAGTTTAATACAGTGTTCTGCACACAGTCAGTGCTCAATAAATACCACTGATTGATGAATGGAGAGGGTGATGGTGGAGTGGGTATGTGAACCCAGAAGGCATGGGGAGCAGGAAAAGGAGTGGGGAGAAAGAAGAGGAGGGAAAAATGAGAGGAGGATTGGGGGGCAGGAGGAGGATTGAGGAGAGGAGGAAGAGGAGGAGGGGGGAGGAGCATCTCACCCTCAGGCAGCTCGGTGGGGAACTCTGCATTGTCCTCCCCAGCTGTCTGCTCCACGTCTGGAGGGAGTCAGAGGGTCAAGGCACCCCAGGCAGCCGCCCAGCCCCCACCTGGCCTTCAGGCCCAGGAGGGTGGGCTCCGGACCCCCGCCCTCGAAGTCACTCCGGTACCTTGGGTGGTAATGGGGAGCTGAGCCCCGCTGTCGGCATAGTCACTCTCGCCCAGGGCGTTGAGGGCCAGGATGGAGAAGCGATAACGGGTGCTTGGTCGCAGGCCAGTTAGTGTGAAGGCTGTGGCCTGCTGGGGGTGGACGTCCACATACAGGAAGCCGGGGGTGTCCAGAGCCTCGTACCTGTGGGAGGGCAAGGGCCACAGGCGGGGAGGGGCTTGGTTTAGCCCTGGCCCCTTGGGGGTCCCATTCCTTCCTTTCCACCCAAATGGCTCCCACCCTGCTATGAGCTCTGGCCTTGCCTGGATTCAAACACTGCCTCGGCCTCCTCGCCGATCTCCCCCCCTCCTCAGCACTTATGTATATATTTGGGTGTGTTATAGATTTATTTTGATAGTGTTATGCAAGTCATTATGATGTTTTCTCCCTTTAGAATGTAAGTTCCTTGTGGGCAGGGGACATGTCACTTCATTATTCTGGACTTTCCAAGTGGGGGCTCAATAAATGCTACTGCTGCTACTACGACTACTTTTACTGCTACTGTTACTATTACAACTACTGTTATTTCTACTACTCTTGCTACTAATCTCACTGCTACTGCTAAATACTATTATTCTTTCTCCTTTGCCTCCTCCTCCTAGTATTACTACTGCTATTATTATTGCTACTGCTACTATTACAACTGTTGTTATTACTATAGGAGGCACAGGAAGCACAAGATACAGTGCTCTGCCTATAGCAGGTGTCCAGCACAGCGCTCTGCACACAGCAGATACTCAGCAAACAGATGAATTGCTGTGCAGCAGCAGCCTCCATACCTCCAAAATGATCACAAAGCAACTTCCAGTAAAATCCTAACTCTTACTGGAGCCGGACACCATGATCTGGAATTCTGTCCAGCTCGTGAAACCGCTCTTCAGCCCCAGCCCAGTCTCAGCCTCAGTCCAGCTCAGAGCCCTTTTTTAATGGTATTTGTTAAGCAATTACTATGTGCCAGGCACTGTACTAAGTCCTGGAGTAGATACAAGATCATCAGGTTGGACAAAGTCCATGTCCCACATAAGGCTCACAATCTTAAACTCCATTTTACTGATGAGATAACTGAGGCACAGAGAAGTGAAGTGACTTGCCCAAGGTCATTCATCCATTCAATCGTATTTATTGAGCATTTACTATGTGCAGAGCACTGTACTTAGCACTTGGAAAGTACAATGCAGCAATAAAGAGAGACAATCCCTGCCCACAATGGTAGCATTCATTCAATCTTAGCAGACAAGTAGCAGACCTGGGATTAGAACCCAGGTCTAACTCCCAGTCCCATGCTCTACCCACTAGGCCAAGCTTGCTTTCCAGCCCAGGCCCACACCCATCAGCTGAGCCCGACCCCAGCCCAACCACGCCCCTGGCTCCTACCTGACCCGAAAGCGCTGGTCCAGGCCCCCGTTGAAGCCCGCCTGCCACTCCAGCCCTACCGAGTGGTGGGAGACACTCACAACCTTCAACCCCGTCGGGGGGTCTGGGCGACCTTCCAGGGAGAGCAGCAAACCATGGCCCTCACCTTCCCTTTGTTTGCTTGTCTCCCACTCCCTTCTGTTGGCAGGGATCTCCTCCCTGGCAGGCTGGCTGGTTCACTGACAGCCAGCCAGCATTTCCCCTCCTTTGGACCCAGGTCCTGCCCCACCTCCAAGCTCCCCTCCTCCTCACAGCCCCCAGGGCCCCTACCCCCCAACCAGGTCCCCCAGCCAGGCCTCCCTACTGATGCTGACGATCTGGATGTGGGTGTGGTCCGTGCCCAGGGCGTTGGTGGCTGTACAGGTGAACAGGGCATAGTCATGGGCAGCACTGACATTGGCGATGGTGAGGAGGCTACTGTGCACTGTGCCCTGATGGTACGTGTGCTCTGTGTACCTGCCCGGGAGAGGCACGGGGAGGGGAACAGGAGAGACGAGGGTCATGGAGAGACGTGGAGGTTGAAGATGAAGATCGGGGGGAGACATGGAGGGAGAGAGACAAGGGTGGTGGGGAGACACAAGGGATGAAAGACACCGTGGGGTTGGGCCTGCAGGCTGTGGCAAAAGAGCTGAGACAGGGTGGGGGCAGAGCAGAGAATGTCCTGAATGATGCTGGAGGGAACCTGAGTCTGTGCTGGGCTGTGCTCGGGGGAAGCTGGGTCTGTGCTGGACTGAGAGAAAGCTATGATTGTTGTATGCTCAGGGGAAGCTCTCTGCGATGGGGCGGGAAAGCTGTGTCTGAGTTGGGAGGAGGCTGTGTCTGGGCTGGACCGGAGGAAAGCTGTGATTTTACCGTGCTGGAGGGAAGCTGTCTGTGATGGGGAGGGGAAGCTGTGTCTGAGCTGGGGGAAAGCCGTGTCAGGGCTGTGCTGGGCGGGGAGGTGAAGGGACTGCAGGGGAGGGGCGGGGAGGGGAGGGGAGGGGAGGAGCTGCAGGGCGGGGAGCTCCACCTGGGGTCCTGGAGGTCGAGGCTGACGCCCCCTTTAGCCCAACTGAAGGTGACGTCGGGGACGCCGTGGGCTCGGCAGTGCAGCGTGGCTGAGCCGCTCCTGTCTCCGGCCACTGCTACCTTGGCGGATGGCACGGTGCTCTCCACCCGGGGCGCGACTGCGGGGACCGGGGGCGGGGGGCGAGGGAGGGCAGGGCGAGGCCCGGGTCACCCGACGGAGGGGGCTTTCCAGAGCCGGGGGAGGGGCATTGCTCCTGGGGGTAGAGCTGACGGCAATTCGGCAGGGGCCTGGGGTAGGGTCTGTGCCGGGCTGGGGCGGGGAGAGGCTGCAGGCTGGAGTGGAGGCGGGGTCCGTGCCGGGCTGGGGTGGGGGTGGGGGGGCACAGGGGCTGGGGATGAGCAAGTTGTTTGGGAGAGGAACCCACATCTGACGATGAGACGGGTGAGCGCTTGGGCCGGTGGGGGGACCCCGTTATCCACGACACACTGGTAACCCCCGGCCTGAGCCAGCGTGGCCCCCCGGATGTGCAGGCGCCCCTTGGTCCCCTCGGCTGTCCGCTCCAACTCCTCCAGGCTCCGCTCCTCCTCGCCCTGCACAGCCACTTCCTCGTCGGCCGCCCCTCCACCCCGGCCCAGCCGCCCACCGCCCTGGGCCCGCCCCTCCGCTCCGCCCCTCCCTTCAGCGCTCCGGACCGGGGTGCCGGGGTACTGGGGTGCGGGGCGAGAGAGAGAGAGAGAGACTTCGGGGGGCGGGGTCCCCTCACCAGCCAAGCCCACCGGAACATCCCCGGAAGGACGGGATTGGCGTCGGCAATGCACACTATATCCACCGAGCCCCCCACGTCCACCTCAATGGGGTCCCGGATGCTGCGGATGGTAGGTGCGTCTGCGGGGAGAACGGACTGGGCACTGCGGGCCGCAACGAGGGCGGGGAGTCTCCTCCATCCCTCCTCCTCCCCACCTCCCTTCTTCCCCCTCCCCCTCATTCTTCTCCCACCCACCCCCCTCCTCCTCCCTAGGCCTGTGGCCCGTCCGGACAGGCCCTCACAGTGCACGTCCAGCCGTATCAGTGTCCGGTTGACCCCCTCGGGATTCTGGCAGAGCAGCTGGTACTGACCGCTGTCGGTCCGCGTCAGGTTCCACAGCTCTAAGGCCCCTCCCGGTCGGACCCGGTGGCGGGGACCCCCGTCTGCGGGGAGAGCCGAGAGGAGCGCCTTCCCCCGCCTCTGCCCAATCCCTGTCCCCCACGCCCCGCCGCTGGGCCCCCCGCGGCCCGGACCCCCACCTGAGTTAAGCTCGAAGCCCCGGAAGCTCCAGTTGTAAGCCCGCGGAGGCGGGTTGGCGGTCACGGTCACGGACAAAACCGCCCCACCATTCTCCCGAGCCTCTACCACCTGCACCTGCTCCCCAGTAAATTCCGGGGGGTCTGAAGAGGGGAGGGGAGGGGAGGAGAGGGGTGCGTGAGGGGGCAGGGAGATATAGGGTGTGGGGATGAGCGAGGAGGATGAGGGGTCAGGGCCGAGCGAGGGGGTCAGCGCGGGTCTGGGGGAGAACCGTGGCCTTGGCAGCCGCACGCACAGAGGACATTGAGCTTGTGGAAGGCGCTGACGGTCTCCCTGAGCTCGGCGCTGTGGGCGCGGCACGTCACCCGGTTCCCGTTGTCGCGCGAGGACACCAGGAGCCTCAGCTTCTCCGTGGCCGAGAAACCGCCAAAGGAACCTTTCTCCCGCTTCAAGTCTTTCCCCTGCAGACTATGCAGGAGGAGTTTATCAGGGGCACAGCCCTGTGGGGGAGGGAGGGGAGGGCGGGGCTTGAGGATCCCCTAGCTCTCTCGGGTAGATGGGAGGGGGCTGTGGGTCTCCTAATAATAATAGAAAATAATCACTGTATTTGTAAAGCACTAGGTGTCAAGCACGGTACTAAACGCTGGGGGTACGGACAAGATCATCAGGACAGGCACAGCCTCTGTCTTACGTGGGGTTCGCAGTCTAAGTAACAGAAAGAGCAGGTACTGAATCCCCATTTTACAAATGAGGAGACTGAGGCACAGCGAAGCGACTTGTCCAAGGTCACAGAGCAGGCAAATGGCCGAGCGGGGATTCGAACCCCTGTCCTCTGACTCCCAGGCCGGAGCTCTTTCACCAGGTGGCCTCTTCCCCTTTTGGGGGCGAGGGGGCCGTGGGCTGAGGGTCACGTCTTCCCCGCCTGGCGGGGAGAGACTAAGAGTCACCTCTCTCCCTCCTTGTCCCAGGACAGGTTGACCGGGGGGTTGCTGCTCCGGCTGAGGCAGGTCAGGGTGACGTTGTCCCCACGCCGGAGCACCGGCTTGTCCGGGCGGATGGTCACGTTGACCGGAGGGACTAGCCACGAGCAGAGGGAAAGGCCCACTGGGAGCGACCTTTCCCCTTTCAGAAGACCGGGCGCTTCCCAGGCGCTCCAACCCCGGGCCCCAGTCCGCCTCCAGCCCGCCCCCACCCCCGGCCTCACCCCGCACCGCCGTCCTCTCCTGCCCAATCCGGCCAGCCCCCCCGGGCCGCTCCGCCCCCACCCCTCACATTGCACATGGAACCAGGTGGTGACTTGCAACTGGGGCCGCCGTGAGCTGGCCCTGCATGTGTAGTTGAGCTTGTTGTCGCTGGGCGCCAGGGTCAGGAGCAGCTCCCGGGACACCGTGTTCCTCAAGTTCACTTGCGGGTTCGTATCCTTGATGTCCACGGTGTTCTGGTGCCGGGGCAGCAGGGTGGGGAAAGGGGCGCAGTGCGGTCCGGTTCCCCCTGCACCCGTGGGCCTGCCTCGCCGGCCCTGCCGGGACCCCGCTGCCTCCCGCGACCTGTGCACCGGCACGCTCCCAAACCCGGCCTCCCGGTTGGAGCAGCTTCTCCGGCTCCTCCCCCTGTTCCGCCTCCTCCAGCCCGTCCTCGGCCCCCTCCGGCCTTCCGCCCCTCGGGGCCCCGGTGGGAGCTGACCTTGAGCCAGAAGAGCCTGGGTTCGGGGTTGCCCCCACTGGCCAGGCACACGAGCTTTACCCTGTTCCCTGCTCGGAAGGTGCGGCCCGGGCTGGGGCCATCGATCCAAAGCTTCTGGATGGGGTCTGAGGGCCGGGGACACCCGTCAACCCGGCCCGGGGAACCGAGGGGATGCCGGGTGGGGTGCTGGGAGTGGCTCACGTGGGGTTGGTGCCCCCTGACATTTCTTTTCCCCAGCGTTTAGTACAATGTTTTGCACAAAGTAGGTACTTAATACTCCTGATTGGATGGATGGATGGATGTGTGGGTGTGGGTAGGCGGATGAGTAGATGGATGGGTGGGTGGCTTCTAGACTGTGAGCCCATTGTTGGGTAGGGACCATCTCTATATGTTGCCGATTTGTACTCTACAAGCGTTTTGTACAGTGCTATGCACACAGTAAGTGCTCAATAAATAAGACTGGATGGCTGGATGGGTGGGTGGATGAGGGGCAGGGGCAGCACTCACAGATCACACTGAGGGTCACGGATTTGTGCCACTTGGGCTTCTCCCGGCTTCGGTCTGGGGGGGCGTGGCGGTGTTCTTTGGAGATCTCTTCTTTGAAATCTTCGTTGAAAGCTTCGCAGGTCAGCTTCAGCCCACTGTCCTCCCTCCGAGCAGTGTAGGACACCTCCGAGCGGCTGACCTGACCACCGTGCTGGCCCTGGGAGAGTCACCGTTGGTCCGGGGTTCCCTCCTTCTACCCGTTTCTCCTGGGCCCTTCCTCACCTCCCCCTGCCCTCCAATTCCACCCGCCTTCTCCCGGATCACAACCCTCTGCCCGTTTCTCACCGCCCCATCCTCTCGGGACTTCTCCCAGGCCTACTCCCACCCCTCCTCCCAGGCCCCTTCGCGCTTCTCCCCCTTCTTCTCAGCCCACCCCTCCGGCCGCCTTCTCGGCTTCTCCCCGCCTCCCCGCCTCCCTCCGGGCGCGGCCCGGCCCGACCCACCTCGGTGAGGTTGGAGAAGGAGGCCCGCAGCTCCTGGGAGCCCAGCCACCAGGTGAGGCGGGCGGGAGGGTTGCTGGCCTCGCTGATGCACAGCAGAGTCTTGGTCTTGTTCTCTTCCAGCGAGAAGGTGTCGGAAGACACGGACTGGATGCGGATTTGCTCCGGAGGGACTGCGGCGGGAGCGGAGGGGCCTCAGCGACCTGGCCCCGATCTGGTCTGGATCAGGGGCTTGGGAGAAGCTGGGATCCGGCCCCTCTCCGCAGCAGAGTCCCACCCCCCTCCCTGCCGCCCGAGCCAGCAACTCTGGCGTTACTCATTCATTCATTCATTCGTATTTATTGAGCGCTTACTGTGTGCAGAACATTGTACTAAGCTCTTGGGAAGGTAAAATACAACAATAAACAGTGACATTCCCTGCCCACGACGAGCTTGCAGTCTTGCAGGTGGGGACTAGGGACCGGGAGGAGAGGGAATGGGAGGCGGCGAGGCTGGTGAGGCCGTCGGAGTGGGCGGAGCATGCACTCACAGAGCACCCGCAGAGTCAGGCTGGAGGTCTGCGGGGACGGGGAAACGCTGTTCTGGGCTTCACAGCTGAGACGGGCCCCGTTGTCCTTTGCCTGCAGCTTCAGGGATAGGACGCTGCGGGCCAGGGCGTGGACGTGGTCTGTCTCCCAGGCTGTGGAGACCACTTGCTCGTCCTGTGGGGAGGGACCGAGGGAGGCAGATCGGGAGGAAGGGGAGAGGGAGAGCGGAGGGAGGGCAGGCGAGAGAGATGGGGCGCACGACCGAGGCGGGAGGGGATTTCTCCCCCTGAGGACCCTTTGTAGTCCCTCTCCCCCGCCCCCGTTCCCCCGGCCCATACCCCCTGTCCCGCCCCTTCTGTCCCGCACCCTCTGCCCCGCTTCCCCGGGCCAGGCTCCCTGGAGTCTTACCTTGAACCACTGCAGCGCGGCCAGCGGGTTCCCGCCACGGGCCACACACGGAAGCTCTAGTGTCTCCCCGGCCTTGCCGCGGAGCTCCCCCGTCCACTCGATGGTGGGGGGCTCGGGGGGGACTGCGGGGGCACGGGAAGCGGGTCAACCTGGGCCCCGACACTCCCTGCCTCCTGTTCCAGCCGAGGGCACCCCTTATCCCGAGGCCCTTCCTCCCTCAAGCGACCCGCTCCCTCCCCGTCCCCTTTCCCGGGGATACCCATCCCCGCGCGGCCCCGCCCCCGCAAGGCTCCGCCCCCCGTGATCTCCGGTTTGGCCCCGTCCGGGTCCGGGCTCACACAGGACGTTCAAGGTAAAAGCCGCGGCCACCGGAGTCCCCAGGCTCGGGTGTTGCGCCTGGCACTCCAACTGCTTCCCGTCGTCCACCGCCGACGGCGTCACCCTGCGGGGAGCGGCCGGGGGTTGCGGGGGGCGGCGGGGAGCGGCGGGGGGCCCGGGGGAGGCAGCGGGGTGCAGGGAGAGGCGTAGAGCTGCGGGATACGGAGATCTTGGTGGGGAGTGAGGATAAGGGGCAGGGATCGGGGCGGGGAGCAGGAGTAGGGGCCGAGGAGAGGGTAAGGGGGGGTCGAAAAGGAAGACCGGGGTTCTCGGCTGAGGGCGCTCGGAGCCGGGGCCGGACCCCGCCCCGCCCCGCCTCGCCCCGCCCAGCACCTGATTTCAGCTGTACTGCGAAATAGTTTCTGCTGGAGTTCGGGATCCACAGCAACCGAGACGTCGGGAAGCAGCCGGCCGCCTGGGGGAGGTTCCGGGCGCTGAGGGGCAGGGGCTGACACACCGCCATCGCTCCCCCGGGGACAGAAAACACCCCCCTCATTCTGTCCTCAAAAAATGTGTTCTGTCCCCCACACGAGCTCTCCCACTCTACACTCAGTGTCTCACTCTCCCCACTCACTCTCTATCTTCTCACTCACTCTGGCCACTCTGTCTTCTAACTCATTCTGTCCCCTCACTCTATCTGTTCCTTCACTCTGTCCCCTCTGTCCCCCTCATTCATTTTATCCCCTCATTCTCTCTGTCCCCTCCCTCAGTCTACTCACTGCATTCCCTCACTTCCTCTGTCCCTCGGTCACTTCCTCCCCAATTCTCTCTGTCCCTCACTCTCTCTGTCCCCTCACTCACCCTGTCCCCTCACTCACTCCATCCCCTTCTCACTCATCCTGTCCCCTCAGTCTCTCTGGCCACTCCCTCCGTCTAGCCCCCACCATCCCTCCGCGCCCTTCCACTCACTGAGGAGGAAGGAGATCTCGGCCGCCGGTTTGGCGCCCCCAGACACGCATGTGACCGGGTACTTCTGTCCAGCCACCCAGGTGACCATGGTCCCAGCCTCGGGGCTCAGCTGCACATCTTTAGGGGGGACTAAAAAGGAGGCCGCGGTCACAGTGCAGAAGCTCCCCGGCCTCCCCTCCCCCCCCACCCCCAGAAGGAAAGGCGGGATCTCAAAAGGAGAAAGGATATGCGGGGTTGGGACAGGAGCAGGCCCAGGGCCCGGGGGGAGGGGAGGAGAGGGAGCGGGGCCGGGCAGGGCTGGGCTGGAGGTGAGGCCGGATTCTTACTTAGCACGGTGAGCAGGACGCTGGGAGACACCAGCCCGGGACTACTTTCCGATCTGGCCACTTGACACTGAAAGGTGGCGTCGTCACTCAGCTCGCAGGACAAAATGCGGAGGTTGAAGTCCCCTGAGGAGGGAAGCGGGAGTGGCCGGGAGGTGGGGGCCCATGACTGGGTCGAGGCGAGGGCCGGCGGGGGGCGGGGGCGCGGGGGCCTCACCTCTGCGCGGGTCCCCCGTCATGCTGTAGCGGGGGAAGCCGGGGATCCGGGGGTCGCTGCCCAGGAGCAGCCCGTCCTTGGCCCACTGCACGTCTCCTTGCACCCCCAGCACTCCGCAGCGCAGCTCGGCGTCGTCCCCCTCCCTCACGGTCACGTTGTCCGGCAGGGTCCGGAAGGCCTGGGGGGGCTGCGCCTCGGAGTTCTGGGCCCCCACTCCTGGGCGAACGGGGCCCAGGGTGAGCGGGGCTGCTCCAGAGCCGGGCCGGGAGCGGGGCAGGGCTGGGAGAGGGCAAAGGCTGGCGCTCGGAGCGCTGGGCCCGACCGCCCGGGCTCCTCTAGAGAAATCATCCGAGGCCTGGAGCAGGGGGCCGGGGCAGAGGGCTGGGGGGTGGGGGTCGGGTCCGGGGTTAGGGGCACCAGGGGCTGGGAACTGGGCACTCACCGCCCCCGAGCAGCGCCAAGAGGACAAGGACGAGCCAGGCTGCGAGGAGCGCCGTCTTACGGAGGGGTCCCTCCCCGCCCATTCTGCGGGCTCCTGAGACTGACTCTCCGAGCCTCGGCCTCCGGTCCATCCGTCCCTCTGTCTGTCCGTCCGCCCGTCCGTCTGCCCCGTCCGCCCTCCGGCCGCCCTGTCCGTCGGCCGTCCCGTCGCACTTTCCCCCCGCCTGTCGCTCTGGTCGCCGGTCCGCTCTGCCCGCCCTCCCGCGACCCTCCCGCAGCCCGCCCCCACTCCGGGGGAGGCAAAGCCCGAGGCGCAGAGTCCCCTGTCAGCACATGCCACAGGGGATCCTCCCGCCGCCGCCTCCCCTCCTCCGGGGGCTCAGGTCAGGGGGCCCGCTGCAGCCTCCCGGAGACCTAGTGGAAGGAAATATCGCTGAGCCGGGCCTGGGGACTCCCCAAACCCATATCCCACCTTCCCTTTCCTCCTCTTCCCTTCCCTTCCTCTTCCTCTTCCTCCTTCTTCTCCTCCTCTTTTCCCCCTTCCCATCTTCTGCTCCTCTTCTCCCCCTTCTTCCCCTCTTCCTCCTCTTTCTTCTCCTCTTCTCTTCCCTCTCCTCCTCCCCCACTCCGATCCTCTGCCTCACATTTACTTAGCGCCGGACAGAGTCCGCAGCTCTTGGGAGAGTACAGCCCCTGAGAGACCACCGGTCCCTGCCCTCAAGGTGCGCCCAGTTCAGCGGGGGAAGCAGTGGACTAGCTGCTCGGCCGGAAGTCAGTTACAGCCAGTGGAAAACCGAGGGAGAACAAGAGGATGAAGACGAAAGCAGGACAAACACACCAGGATGGAATGATAGAGAATAATAATAAATAAATAATGATGGTATTTGTTAAGCGCTTACTATGTGCAAAGCACTGTTCTAAGCGCTGGGGGGATACAAGGTGATCAGGTCGTTCCACGTGGGGCTCACAGTCTTAATCCCCATTTTACAAATGAGGTAACCGAGGCACAGAGAAGTTAAGTGATTTGCCCAAAGTCACACAGCTGACGAGTGGTGGAGCCGGGATTAGAACCCATGACCTCTGACTCCCAAGCCCGGGCTCTTTCCATTGAGAAGTATTGTGGCCTAGTGGATAGAGACCTGGGAGTAAGAGGAGCCACTTTTTATTGTTGTATTGTACTTTCATAAGCGCTTAGAATAGTGTTCTGCACAGAGTAAGCGATTAATAAAGACGATCGAATGAATGAATGAATGAATGAATAATCTCGGCTCCACAGTGTGTCTGCTATGTGACCATGAGCAAGTCACTTACCTCTGTGCCTCACTTCCCTCATCTGTAAAATGGGGATTAAGACTGTGAGCCCTATGTGGGACATGGACTGTGTCCAACCTGATTAGCTTATATCTAGCCCAGGTCTCAGTACAGTGCCTGGCACATAGTAAGTGCTTCACAAATACCTTGGAAAACCCCAACTGGATAAGAATAAGATGTTAATTAAGACAAATGTCCAGAGGTCCTGGTTCAAGCTGGGGGAGGGCCCGGGGCTGAGCCGGCGCCTCGGGGCCCGAGGAATTGAGCCAGGACGGGACTGGCGCTCGCCCTTCCTGCCCCGCGGGACCCTACGACCCCACAGCCACAGAGTCCCCCTGGCGTTGACCAGCCGGGGGCTCTCGCCTCCGCGGGAGGGTTGCTGGAGGGGGCGGGGGTTACAACCGGGGACTGCGCGCCCCCACACCGCCCTCCCCCACCCCGCTTCTGAACCACCACAGCTGGGGATCTCTAGGCTGAGACTCCAGGTCTCATTCTTGGCTTCTTGACGGCTCAAGCTGGCTAGCTCGGCATTAACCTCGACTTGTATGTTGCCAACTTGTACTTCCCAAGTGCTTAGTACAGTGCTCTGCACACAGTAAGCGCTCAATAAATACGATTGATTGATTCTCTTTATTTCAACCCCTTCACTCAGTCCGTCGCCAAATCCGGTTAGTTCTATCTTTGCAACATCTCCAGGATCCGCCCCCTTCCTCTCCATCCAAACGGCCACCTCGCTGGTCCAGGAACTTTCCAAATCCCGACTGTACTCCTGCATCAGCCTCCTCAAAAACCTCCCTGCCTCCAGCCTCTCCCCTCTCCAATCCATACCTCCTTCTATGGCTCAGACCATCCATGCCTCTAAAACGTCACTGTGTTCGCATGTCCCTAAGACTCAAAAACCTGTTATCAATCAATCCATGGTATTTATTGAGTGCTTATTGTGTGCAGAGCACTGTGTAAGCACTTGGGAGAGTACAATACTACAGAGTTGGCAGACATGCTCTCTCTTCCAAAGGAGTTTACAGTCTAGGGGGGAGATAGACGTTGATATAAATAAATAAATTACAGGTATGTACATAACTGCTGAGGGACTGAGGGCAGGATATGTATATCAAGGGCATGCATATATCATAGCAGCATGGCCTAAAAAATAGATCACAGTCCAGGGAGTCAGAAGGACCTGGGTTCTAATCCCAGCTCTGCCACTTGTCTGATGGATGACCTTGGGCTAGTCACTTCACTTCTCAGTGCCGCAATTCCCTCATTTGTAAAATGGGGATTAAGACTGTGAGCCCTATGTTGGACGTCATCCCCCGGGCCTGGAATGCCCTCCCTCTGCCCATCCGCCAAGCTAGCTCTCTTCCTCCCTTCAAGGCCCTGCTGAGAGCTCACCTCCTCCAGGAGGCCTTCCCAGACTGAGCCCCTTCTTTCCTCTCCCCCTCGTCCCCCTCTCCATCCTCCCGTCTTACCTCCTTCCCTTCCCCACAGCACCTGTATATATGTATATATGGTTGTACATATTTATTACTCTATTTATTTATTTATTTTACTTGTACATTTCTATCCTACTTATTTTATTTTGTTGGTATGTTTGGTTCTGTTCTCTGTCTCCCCCTTTTAGACTGTGAGCCCACTGTTGGGTAGGGACTGTCTCTATGTGATGCCAATTTGTACTTCCCAAGCGCTTAGTACAGTGCTCTGCACATAGTAAGCGCTCAATAAATACGATTGATTGATTGATTGATTGACAGGGACTGTGTCCAACCTGATTAATTTGCATCTACTCCAGCTCTCAGTACAGTGCCTGACAAATAGTAAGTGCTTAACAAATACCATAAAAAAGTGCTCAATGGCTTTATATCCAAGTGCCTAGGCAACACAGAAAAGATAGCGATTAGGGGAAAAACGGGCTTAATCAGAGTACCCATTGTTCTCCACCTGGAATAGAAATTCCCAATTGTGGGCTTTGAAGCATGCCATAAACTCTCCTCTTCTTATCTCCTCTCTTCTCCCCCTACATGTCTGCTCACACACTTTCATTAACAGGGGAGTGCTCAGTCATTCATTCATTCATTCAATCGTATTTCATTCAATTGTGTTTATTGAGTGCTTACTGTGTGCAGAGCACTGTACTAAGCATTTGGGAAAATGCAGTACAGCAATAAAGAGAGGCAATCCTTGCCCACAACGAGCTCATAATCTCAGTCATTGAGATTGAGGAGGAGCAGTCAGAGTGGTGGGAGAAGAACCAGGAGAGAGAGTCAGAAAAACAAAGATTTGATAGTGTTTTCAGGAGAAGGGTGCCATTTGCAGGCAGCTGGGAGGTAAAAAAACAATCTGTTCGAGGAGAATGGACAGGAAAGGGAGAAAGGGGTGCAGTGATGACTAGATGACACAGAGGGGTTTAGAGAAAGGATGCTTATCCAAAAAGAGGCTTGAGCACATTTGAAGGAAGCAGAGTGGCCTAGTGGATAGAGCTTGGGCCTGGAAGTCAGAAGGTCATAAGTTCTTATTCAGGCTCCACTACTTGTCAGCTGTGTGACATTTCACTTCCCTGGGCCTCCGTTACCTCATCTGTAAAATGGGAATTGAAACTGTGAGGCCCTCATGGGACAGGGACTGTGTCCAACCCAATTTGCTTATATCCACCCCAGGACTTAGAACAGTGTTTGGCACAGAGGAAGCACTCAACAAATACCATAATAATAATAATAATGACAGTAATTATTATTATTAAGGGGCGAGGGGGGTGAGTTCACAGGAGCAGATACAGGGGATGAGTTAGTGAGCCGGTGGATACTGGAAACGCAGAAGAAGAGAAGCAAGAGGGGTAGAGTGCTGAGGAGGTGAAGCGGGGATGGTGGGAAGTTCATGCCTGACTGTGTCTATTTTCCTGACAAGGCAGTCGGTGAGGTTGTCAAGGGTTAGGGAAGGCAGGGTAGGGGCCCCGGGGAATCAGGAGGGAGTTAAAGGATCAGAATGGTCAATGGGCAGGGGTCAAGGATGAGGGAGTCCATGAGGGCTGGATGGAGGAGTGGGCGAGTGGAAGAGAGGGCCAAACTCTAGTAAAACAGAGAGAAGTTGAGGTGGCAGAAGTGGGGCCAGTGCCAGGATCCCAGTGACTGCGTTCAGCTGCTGGGGTGCCGGAGCTGAGGGAGTGGCCTGAGGGGTGACCTGGAGCTCCGGGTAGGTGGGTGAGAGCCAGGAATGGATGGGCAGGAGCCAGGATGACAGGATCGAGTTTAGTGGCAGGGAGATGTGGTTGGCAAAGATTTGGTTATCATGGCAGGGAAGAGTGTCTGGAAGTGGAGTTATAGTCTGGGACAAGTGGCGTGGGATCAGAGGTCACTGGAGGGGTGAGGACTGAATTCGAGGGAGAGGCTGAGAGCAAGTTTGGAGGAGAACTGAATTCAGGGGAGAAACTGAGGGCAGGGAGTGATCGGAATTGAATTTGGAGGAGAGGCAGAGGTTCAGTTTGGGGTGAGTACTGAATTGGGAGAAAGGCAGAGGGCCTGGTTGGAGTGAGAACTGAATTAGTGGGAGAGGCTGAGGGTGAGGTAGGGTGAGGAGTGAGTCTGGGGGAGAGGCTTAGGGCCAGGTTGGGCGGGGGGGCTGATTCTGGGGGAAAGGCTGAAGGTAGGGGGTGATCAGGATTTAATTTGGGGAGAGAAAGAGGTTCAGGTTAGGGTGAGATGCCTGTTTCCCCAGCCCACCCATCTCATGGCATCCAATAATAGAAGTCCATATCCTGGAGTGGCTGAACTAAGCAGCTTCCAGGGAGGGTTCAGTTTGGGGGGTTTACACCTCCTGCCCTGGCCCACCACCCCCTGGGAATCCAGAGGCACCAAGCAGGTCGCTAGGGAGGGTCTGGGGGGCTGCTTCACTTTCTTCGATGCTCCGAGGGCCGACCCAAGGCCTTCCCCTTCTCCCCACCCCTTCCCCGCCTTCCTGCAGCCCCACTCGCCCCTGGCCCGATGATCAATCAGGCTCCTAGTTGACGAGCTGAAAGGATTGTGCTGGGTGGGCAGCCTCGGAAAGCCCGCGCCGTAGTCCACCCCCAACCCCTAACTCAGGCTCTGACCTCCTTCCCTAAAACCCCGCCTTCGCTCCCTGCCAGGCCTCGCCCGGCCTGGACCAGAAAACCAGACAAAAGCGAGCAGATGGTGGCATATCCAGCGACTCCTGGAGCTGGGATTAAGGGGCTGTGCTGCGGAGGCTGGGTGGTGAGGGAGATTAACAGGTACTGGTGTGGATACAAGCAAATCAGGTTAGCCTTCCCAGACCAAGATCCCCCTTTCCTTTTCCTCGACTCCTTTCTGAGCCCTGATTTGCTCCCTTTGCCCAACCCTCCCACAACTCCCAATACCCACAGCACTTATGAACATATTTAATTTGTTTATTCATTCATTTATTCAGTTGCATTTATTGAGCACTTACTGTGTGCAAAGCACTGTACTAAGCACTAGGAAAGTATTTACAGATGCCTCTCTCCCTCCCACTCCCCAACTCCCAGATTGTGAGCTCACTGTACAGTGCTTGGCACATAGTAAGCATTTAACAAATGCCACTGTTATTATTAAGGCCTCTTGAAGGAGATGTGCCTTCAATAAGGCTTTGAAGAAGGGATGGGCGGGGAGAGTAATTGTCTTTTGGATTTGAGAAGGGAGGGCGTTCCAGGCCAAAAGTAGGGCATGGGAGAAGGGTCGACATTGAGGCACAGTGAGAAGGTTAGCGTTAGAAGAGCTAAGTGTGCAGGCTGGGCTAGGTTGTAGTAGGAGAGTAGGGAAGTGAACTAGGAGGGGGCAAGGTGATGGAGTGTTTTAAAAGCCAATGATGAAGTAGATGAGTAACCACTGTAGTTTAAATCCCATTTTAGAGATGATGGAACTGAAGCACAGAAGTGAAGTGACTTGCCCAAGGTCACACAACAGACAAGTGGCAGAGCCAGGACTAGAAACCAGGTCCTTCTCACTCCAAGGCCCGTGCTATCCAGTAGATTACGCTGAATCCACCCCATCATTTAGAACAGTGCTCGAAACATGGTAAACACTTAATAAATACCACAAAAAACAACGAGATGTTACCAAGGCCTCTCTCATTCTTGATCCCAGCCATATGATAGGCCACAAGATAAATTTTAGGTCATGGCTTAAAAATAAAGGTGGGGTTCTTTTAAAACGGGTCAGGCTGGGATTTCAGGCCCGGACCCCCTAAAATCATTCTGCCTCTGCAAAGGGGATTATTGAGGAATCTGAACTCCAGGACAGATAGGGACACAATCTCATTTGATAGGCATAATTCAGTCTAGGCAACTTCCCCCCAAGGGTGATAATTCCTCCCACAGGGTGATATGGCTCTTCATTTTTTGGGACTCAATTTTGTCAGTCAACCATATTTATTGAGCACTTACTATGTGCAGAACTGTACTAAGCACTTGGGAAAGTACAATATAACAGATATCCCCTGCCCACAACAAATTTACAGTCTAGAGCGATTTATCTACTTTACCTAATTTATTGTCTCTTCTGCTGGACTGAAAGCTCCTTGAGCGTAGAGATCATGAATATCACCTCTACTTTCTCAAGTGCTTAGTACAGTATTCTGAACAGAGTCGATGCTTAATAAGTACTATTGATTAAATTTCCCATTCTTCACTGAAACTTCACCATACATTTTAATCTCACCCATAGAACCATCAACCTTACACAATAACTATGGTATTTACTAAGCACTTACTGTGTGCCAGGTACTGTATTGAATACCGAGGTTGATATAAGATAATCAGCTCAGTTACAGTCTCTGTCTCACATAAGGTCACACAGCAGGCAACTGGCAGATCTGGAATTAGAACCCAGGTCCTCTGGCTTCCAAGCCCGGTCTTTCCACCAGGCCACGCTGCTCAGTAACTCTGTTGTCAAATGCCATTTCTGAGTTACCTAGCCAGTGAAACTGTGAACGGTGAGGTGACTGAATTGCTAATCTCTTCTCTTCTCTCTCTCTTTCTTTCTGATACCCAGTTCATGTTCCCTTTTTCTCCCTGATCCTGTCCTCCCGCTCCTTACTTTCCCTGCCTCCTCTGAGGCCTAAAAAGGTGATCAAGCCCAGACCTCCAAGTCCCAGATGGCAAGCCCAAGTCTAGACCATAATAATAATAATGATGGCATTTATTAAGTGCTTACTATGTGCAAAGCACTGTTCTAAGTGCTGGGGAGGTTACAAGGTGATCAGGTTGTCCCTTGGGGGGCTCACAGTCTTAATCCCCATTTTACAGATGAAGTAACCGAGGCACAGAGAAGTTAAGTGACTTGCCCAAAGTCCCACAGCTGACAATCGGAGGAGCCGGGGTTTGAACTCATGACCTCTGACTCCAAAGCCCGTGCTCCTTCTACTGAGCCACGCTGCTTCTCTGTAAGCTTGTTGTGGGAAGGGAATGTTACTGTTTATTATTGTATTGTACTTTCCCAAATGCTTAGTACAGTACTCTGCATATAGTAAACACTCAATAAATGCGATGAATGAATAAATGATAGCCAGAGGGAAGGTTTGGGAAGAATAGGGAGTGCAAACCAGGGGGCAGTGACTGAGGGGAGTGGAGAACTGGTAGGTAAAATGAACGGAGCTGGCAGAAAGCCTTGAGGCTGATGGGCAGGAGTCTGTGCTGGATGTTGGGGGGAGAGGGGAAAAAGGGCGACCATTGCAAGGCCTGAGGAGAAGCAGTGGGGCTTAGTGGAAAGAGCCCAGGCCTGGGAGTCTGAGGCCCTGGTTCTAATCCCTGGTCCACCACTATGTCTGCTGTGTGACTTTGGGCAAGTCACTTAACTTCTCTGGGCCTCAGTTACCTCATCTGTAAAATGGGGATTAAAAATGTGAGCCCCCCGTGGGACAACCTTATCACCTTGTAACCTCCCCAGCGCTTAGAACAGTGCTTTGCACATAGTAAGCGCTCAATAAATGCCATTATTATTGTTATTATTATTATTAACTTCTCTGAGCCTCAGTTCCCTCATCTGCAAAATGGGGATTCAATTCCTGTTCTCCCTCCTACTTAGACTGTGAGCTCCATGTGGGACCTGATTATCTTGAATCTGCCCTAATGCTTAGTACAGTGCTTGGCACACAGGAAGTGCTTAACAAATATTACTATTATTATTATTGTTATAGGAGACGTGTGCTGAGCAGCTTTTCAGGAAGATGAGCCAGTCGGCAACGTGGAGTATGGCCTGAACTGGGGAGAGGGTGGAGACAGGGAGGTGGGTATGGAGGCAGGAAGGAGGGTGAGGAAGCCGATACAATAGTTCAATTTGTGCTCTGCAAAATTTAGGAAAAAGCGTGCGTTTTTGGCAGTAAGTTGGAGGAGAAATCACAACGAGGGTGAGGAGACAAGGGGGTACTAAAGTTGGGAGCTTGAGAGGGTGACGGGGGTGTCAAAGGACAAGGGGAAGTGGGAGGAAGAGAGGGGCTGAGGAGGGAAGTTGAGTCAGATTTGGAGCTGCTGAGTTTGCAGGGCTGGCGGGAGGGCGCCCTCTGGTGGACAAGTCCTGGAGGCCAAGGCAAGATGGGTTGAGGGATCGGGGAGCAAGAAAGAGAGGTCAGGGCTGGCGAGGTGGATCTGCGTAATAATAATAACAATAATAATGGCATTTATTAAGCGCTTACTATTTGCAAAGCACTGTTTTAAGCTCTGGGGAGGTTGCAAAGTGATCAGGTTGCCCCACAGGGGGCTCACAGTCTTAATCCCCATTTTACAGATGAGGTAACTGAGGCACAGAGAAGTTAAGTGACTTGCCCAAAGTCACACAGCGGACAATTGGCGGAGCCGGGATTTGAACCCATGACCTCTGACTCCAAAGCCCGTGCTCTTTCCACTGAGCCAAGCTGCTTCTCTAAGCCATGCTGCTACTCTCTGTGTAGAGTTCAAAGGCAATCAATCAATCAATCAATCAATCAATTGTATTTATTGAGCGCTTACTGTGTGCAGAGCACTGTACTAAGCGCTTGGGAAGTACAAGTTGGCAACATATAGAGACAGTCCCTACCCAACAGTGGGCTCACACTCTAAAAGGGGGAGACAGAGAACAAAACCAAACACACTAACAAAATAAAATAAATAGAATAGATATGTACAAGTAAAATAAATAAATAAATACATGGAGTAATAAATGTGTACAAACATATATACATATATACAGGTGCTGTGGGGAAGGGAAGGAGGTAAGATGGGGGGGGATGGAGAGGGGGACGAGGGGGAGAGGAAGGAAGGGGCTCAGTCTGGGAAGGCCTCCTGGAGGAGGTGAGCTCTCAGTAGGGCCTTGAAGGGAGGAAGAGAACTAGCTTGACGGATGGGCAGAGGGACGGCATTCCAGGCCCGGGGGATGACGTTGGCCGGGGGTCGATGGCGGGACAGGCGAGAACGAGGTACGGTGAGAAGATTAGTGGCAGAGGAGTGGAGGGTGCGGGGTGGGCTGTAGAAGGAGAGAAGGGAGGTGAGGTAGGAGGGGGCGAGGTGATGGAGAGCCTTGAAGCCCAGTGTGAGGAGTTTCTGCCTGATGTGCAGATTAATTGGTAGCCACTGGAGATTTTTGAGGAGGGGAGTAACATGCCCAGAGCGTTTCTGGACAAAGACAATCCGGACAGCAGCATGAAGTATGAAGGCAAGTTGGGGGCCGAAGCGGGGGGAGGGACAGGTGCCCGGCACTGGAGCCTGTCTGGGGGAATATGGAGACTACAAAGTCCTGGTTGGGGCGAGCCCACCGTCTCGTCTCTGGAAGGGAAAGGAGAGCAGAATGAGATAACTGACCATCTGGCTGCTGGAGCCTGGCCCAGATGGAGTGGAAGAGGTCCAGCTGGACACTCGTGGCTGATTTTCTCTTGCTAGCCACAAGCCCCAGCCCCAGCCCCCAGCCTCTGGACCCAATCAATTGCATTTATTTAGCACTAACTGTGTGCAGAGCACTGTTCTAACAGCTTGGGAGTCTGTAGTTCAAAGCCCCAAGCCCCAGCCCCAGGCTCCAGTCCCCAAAGTCCAGCCCTAGCTTCCATCCCAGCTCCTAGCCCTCAGCCTCCAGTGTCCAGCCCCAGCCCACAACCCCAGCCCCCACCTTTCAGCCCCAGCATCCATTCCACAGCCCCATACCTCAACCTCCAGTCCCCACAGTCCAGCCCCAGCCGAGCTTTTAGCTTCCAGCCTCCAGCCCAGTTCCTAGCCCCCAGCCTCCAGCCCTCAGAATCCATCCTTAGTTCCTAGCCCCCAGCTTTCAACCCTCAGAGTCCAGTCCTGGCTTTCAACCCAGCTTCCAGCCCACAACCTCCAGCCCCAAGCCTCTATTTCCAGAGTTCAAGTCCAGCCCCCAGCCTTCAGCTGCAGCCCATGGCCCCTAAATCCAGTTTCAAGTCCGCAACCTCATGCACCCAGCCCCACCCCGCACCGCCCAGCTTCCAGCCCCCAACTCCTAGCCTCAACCTCAGCCTCCAGTCCCCAGCCCTCAGCCTCAGCCTCCAGCCCCCAGCCTCCAGCCTCAAGCCCCCAACTCCCAGCCTCAACCTCAGCCTCCGGCCCCCAACCCAAGCCTCAACCCTAACCCCCAGAGCCCAGCTCCAGCCCCAGGCCCCAGAACTCAGCCCCCAGTGCCCAACGTCAGTAGTCCCAGCACAGGACCAGTCCTGAGTGGCCAAACAGCTGGACAAGCCCCTCGCAGCCCGAGGAGCTCGGGCTCCCCGTCCTCTTCCCTCCCCTCCTCTCCTCTTGAGGATGAGGATGGCATTTCTTAAGCACTTACTGTGTGCCGAGCACTGTTCTAAGTGCTGGGGTAGATACCAGGTAATCAGGTTGTCCCACGTAGGGCTCACAGTCTTAATCCCCATTTTACAGATGAGGTAACTGAGGCACAGAGAAGTCAAGTGACTTGCCAAAAGTCACACAAGTGATCAGTGGTGGAGCTGGGATTAAAGCCCATGTTCTCTGACTCCCAAGCCTGTGCTCTTTCCACCAAGCCACGCTGCTCCTCTTCCCTCCCCTCCCCTCCCCTCTCCTTTCCTTTCTGCTCCCAGGTGACGGCACCGGGCACAGTCCTCAAATCCCGTGGCTCCTGTTTCCGCTCTGAGAGCAGCTCGGCCCGGAGGGGGGGGAGACTGGAAAATGAGAAGCCCAGGAGTCGAGCAGAGTCAGCCCTCTCCAGGCCCCAACCCTGGGCCCCTGCCCCCGGCTCCAGCCCTCGGGCCTAGTCCTCAGTCTCAGCCCCACTGACCACTGTTCCAGCCTCCCTGCCCCAGCCCCTGGCCGGGCCCCGTGGCTACCAGTCAACCTACGCGTTAGGCAAAAACTCCACACTCTCGGCTTCAAGGCTCTCCTTCACCTCGCCCTCTTCTACCTCACCTCCCTTCTTTCCTTCTACAGCCTAGCCCACACCCTCCGCTCCTCTGCCACTAACTTAGCCCGCACCCTCCGCTCCTCTGCCGCTAACCTCCTCACTGTGCCTCGTTCTCACCTATCCCACCGTCGACCCTTGGCCCACTGGCCTGGAATGCCCTCCCTCCGCACATCCGCCAAGCTAGCTCTCTTCCTCCCTTCAAAGCCCTACTGAGAGCTCACCTCCTCCAGGAGGCCTTCCCAGACTGAGCCCCTTCCTTCCTCTCCCCCTCCCCCTCCCCCCCCGCCCTACCTCCTTCCCCTCCCCACAGCACCTGTTTATATGTACAGATTTATTACTCTATTTATTTTCCTTGTACATATTTACTATTCTATTTATTTTATTTTGTGAATATGTTTTGTTTTGTTGTCTGTCTCCCCCTTCTAGACTGTGAGCCCGTTGTTGGGTAGGGACCGTCTCTATATGTTGCCAACTTGTACTTCCCAAGCGCTTAGTACAGTGGTCTGCATACAGTAAGCGTTCAATAAATGCGATTGAATGAATGAATGAATGAACGACCCCCAACGCTAGCCCTGCAGGACCAGCTTCCCGCAGGTCTGGCCCCGGCCCCCGGCCCCCGGCCCCCGCCTCCGGGCCCCGGGCCCCGCCCCCGTCTCCGGGGAGACGCCCCGGGCCGGGGTCGGCTGGGAACGAAGCAGCTTGTGCTGACAGCTCAAAGCGGCCCAGCCTGGCTGGTTCCCACGCAGGATCCTGCGGGGACGCCGCCGGGGCAGCTGGGCCCGGCAGGTGGGAACGGGGCAGGGTGGGGGCGGTCTCCCGGGCCCGCCGCTTATCCCCCCGCCTCCTACCCCCGCACTCCGGCCAGGGGGCCGGAATCCGGCAGCCTGGGAGAGGCTTCACATCGTGGACCCGATGCCGGGCGGGGGGGTTCGGAAAATCCGGGGTTAAACGTCCAGGCCCAGCGGACTGACATCCCAGCCACGCCATTCCTCCCCGGGACTCTCCTAACCCTGCCCTGAGAACCGCCTCCCCCATGCCTCTCCACCTCTCCCCGTCCTCCTTTCTTCCTCTTCTTCCCCTCCAGCAAACTGTAACCACAAACAACCCCATCCGTCGGGGTCCAGAGCCGAAGGGCGAACAGGCGCCCCGTTGCCCTCGGGAAAGTCGACCCTTCAGCGGGCATCCCCTATACCGCTGCTAGGTGCTAGGAAAGCGTCCCTCTCCCCTCGTCAGTGAACCCCTGGCCTCTAGACTGTAAGCTCGTTGTGGCCAGGGAACATGTCTGTTTATTGTGATGATAATAATAATAATAATAATAATTCTGGTACTTGTTAAGTGCTTACTATGTGCCAAGCACGGTTCTAAGCCCTGGGGTAGATACAAGGTAATCAGGTTGGAAACAGTCCCTCGCCTACATAAGGCTCACACTCTTATATTGATATTGACTTGATACTGTACTCTCCCAATCGCTAGGTACAGGGCTCCGCACACTGTAAGCGCTCAGTAAATACGATAGAACGAATGAAATCTTGGGTGACAGGGAGCGGGGGGGGGGGAAGTGGCAGGGGCCTAGCTTGGCGAGGGCGCGGGAGTGAAGAGGGGTCCAGGACCTGCGGAAAATCGGCGACCCTGCCCAGGGGTCGAGGGGCGGGGGGGGGGGGGGCAGGAGTCCGCCCCGACCTGTTGACCCCCGGCTGACACCGCCCCGATCGGAGCCAAGAATAGTGCCAGGGTCCCTGGAGTTCACCGAGCAAACACGGTGACGCAACAGCCCCCTGCGGCCGCCTCCATCTCCTTTTCCACTCGGAGCCCTCGGGGGCATCTCTCGCTTCCTGCCCCGCGGGGCGGCTGAGCACGTTTGTTCCATTGATTCGGTGCCCGGTTCGCTCCCCGCTATGGCCCCCCGCGGTCCTCGCGGCCGGGGCGGGGCCCCCTCTCCTCCTCCCTGGACCCGGCGTCCCGCCCCCTCACCCTAAAGCCGTGCGGCCCACCAGGCACCCTCAGCGCTTTTCTCAATAGGGCCGGGCGCGGGGCGGGGAGCACGGGGGGGTCGGGGCGTGTCCTCGTAAGTGACTTGGCCGGGCCCTGGGGACAGAGCAGAGGAAGCCGGGCAGCCGGGCGGAGGGACGCCAGTCGGAGCCGGGAGAGCAGGGAGGGGAGAGCCCAGCCCAGGGTTCTCTTTTGGGGCTTGCCAAGTAGCCGCGGGGAGGGGGGCAGCGGTCAGAGTCCAGGGCAGCCGGAGGGGTCACAGGGGTCGAGAGCCTCGGCGTGAGGAGGAAGGGAGGCCTCCTCGGGAAGAATCGTTATCGGCAAAGAAGTTTGGGTTGGGGGGATCCCGGACCCCACCATGCTGCAGATTCTCCTACTCTTCGGCTGCGGTGCGGTGGGCGCAGGTATGGGGGGGGGTGGGTGAGGGAAGGGGGAGCCTGTGGTGGAAGAGGAGGGTTAGGGGACGGGAGAGAGGGCGGGGGGGGGGGGGGCGGCGGGTTCCAGTCATAAAGTCGGTCCCCGCTTCTTCCATCAGCCTGTTTCCCGCATGCCAGGACCGCTTCACTCTACCTGAAGGGTTTAGACCAGGCGCTGCCTCCCCTCGCCCCTAGCCCCCCACCCGAAACCCAGACGCCCACCCTCCCCTAGCCCTTCCCCAGAGCACCTCCCCCGCTCCTAACCCTCTCCAGAGCTCCCCAGGAACCCAGACACCCCCCACCTTAGCATCCTCTCCACAACCTAGGTGTGCCCTCCCCAGAAACACCCTCCCCCTCAGCTCCCTGCCCTCTACCCAGAACTCTAACGCCTCGCCCCTATAGCAGGCATCCAGCCTTCCTGTATGGGAAGGGAAAGGGCCCCCTAGGGCGGAGAGTCCATCAGTGTCGTCTCCCTCTGCTGCGGCTCCCACCGGGCGAGGCGGGGAAAGGGAGGACGGAGAGAGTGGGGAGCCTAGAGGGGGGAGGGGGTCCAGGATATTCTCTCGGGGGCTGCGCTACGGTTCTGACCATCCATCCCCTCCATCTTCCCCTCCCCCGCCACCGCCTCAGTCGGGGCACCGCACTTCATTCAACAACCGCAGGACCAGACGGTGGTCCTTGGGGAGGCGGTGGCGCTGCGCTGTGCTCTGGACGGCTACAGGGGCTTGGTACAGTGGACAAAGGATGGACTGGCGCTGGGTGGCGAGAGGGACCTGCCAGGTAAAGGGGCAGTGATTGGGGACGGGGAAGCTGGCGGGGGGCAGCAGGCAGGCATCCCTTAGTACAGTGTTCTGCACACAATAAGCGCTCAATAAATATAACTGATTGAGTTGGATTGAAGAGGGAGACTGAAGAAGGGGAACCTGCCAGGGGAGGAGTTTCGATTCTTGGGCAGGTGTTTGTCTGAGACCCGCTCTCCCTCTTCCCTCCCCTCCGAAGGCTGGTCCCGCTACTGGATCGCGGGGAACGGAGCGGGTGGGCGGCACGACCTACACATCGCGGGGGTCGAGTTGGGAGACGAGGCGGAGTACGAGTGTCAAGCTACACAGGCCGCCTTGCGCTCCCGCCCCGCCCGGCTGCGCGTGCTCAGTAAGTGACCCCCCCACCCCCCGTTCCTACGTTCCGCTCCCCCCGCACCCCTTCAACACCTCTCCCTAACCTTTTCGGTCCCATTTCCCCGGGAGCCCTCCATCCCCCGCAGCCCCGTCCCCCTCCCCGGCCCCTCTCCCCACTTTCCCCCTTCCCCACCTTTGCCATCCCTTCCCCGGTAGCCTCGGCCCGGCCCTGAGGGAGCTGACGGACTCCCTGCTTCCCTTCGCCCTTCAGTTCCCCCCGAAGCCCCCGAGGTGGTTGGGGGCCCGGCCCTGGCCCTGGTCGCTGGAGTCCGGACGAACCTGACCTGCCTCAGTCACGGCGCCAAACCGGCTCCGGAGCTGTTGTGGTTCCGGGGCGGAGTACGGATGGAGGGCGCTTCCTACAGCAAGGTGAGCGGTCACTCCGTCCCTCCTCCTCCCTCCCAGGCCCGGCCCCCAGCGGTGGGCTCCCTCGCAGCGAGAGGTCGAGGAGGTCTGACCTGAATCCCTCCAACTGCACCTTCCGCGGTGCCTCCCTTTGACCTCCAGAAACTCTCTCGGACCCCGCCTTCCCTGGGATTTTTCTATCCCCTCGCTGGGACCCGCAATGAGAGTTGTCTCGGAGGGGATGGGGAGGGGCCCGGCCACACTATCCCCTCGTTTCCTAGACTAGACTGTGAGCCCCTTCTAGACTGTGAGCCCACTGTTGGGTAGGGACTTCTCTATATGTTGCCAACTTGTACTTCCCAAGCGCTTAGTACAGTGCTCTGTACATAGTAAGTGCTCAATAAATACGATTGATTGATTGATTCCTACGAGCCCGGCCGGCCGGGGGCTGCGGGTAAGGGGCAGAGGGCCGGGCCTGAACCCTGGCTCGCCGCTGTGCCCGCAGATGGTGTTGGCCGACGGGGTGCGGGAGGCGGCCCAGAGCTCCCTGACATACACGCCCTCGGCCCAGGACGACGGAGCGACGATCAGCTGCCGGGCCCAGAGTCCCGCCCTGCCCCAGGGCCGGAGCACCAACGTGTCCGTCAGCCTGCAGTGTGAGCGGCGGCGGCGGGGCGGGAGGAGAGCGGGAGGGGCGCGCTGCGGGAGGGGGCCCTGACCTTGCGCCCGGCCCCGCAGATCCCCCCGTAGTGACTCTGTCGGTGCAGCCCCAGACGGCGCCAGCCGGCGACAGGGTCAGCTTCCTGTGCGGGGCCTCGGCCAACCCACCGGTCACCGGCTACAGGTGAGATTCAGCCCCCGCCCCGGTCCTCGTCCTCGCCCCGGTCCTCGCCCTCGCCCCCGCCGCCGGGCTCAGCTGAGCAGACGCTGCCCCCTGGCGGCTAGTGAGG
This sequence comes from Tachyglossus aculeatus, assembly GCF_015852505.1. Lineage (NCBI taxonomy): Eukaryota > Metazoa > Chordata > Mammalia > Monotremata > Tachyglossidae > Tachyglossus > Tachyglossus aculeatus. The sequence continues at coordinate 497,256 of NC_052091.1, forward strand.
GAAAGAACCGGGTTTTCTTCTCGGTCCCCCCTGGCCGCCTCCGCCGGACCCTGCCAATCAATCAATCAATCAATCAATCGTATTTATTGAGCGCTTACTGTGTGCAGAGCACTGGACTAAGCGCTTGGGAAGTACAAGTTGGCAACATATAGAGACAGTCCCTACCCAACAGTGGGCTCACAGTCTAAAAGGGGGAGACGGAGAACAAAACCAAACATACTAACAAAATAAAATGGAATAGATATGTACAAGTAAGATAAATAGAGTAATAAATATGTACAAACATATATACATATATACAGGTGCTGTGGGGAAGGGAAGGAGGTAAGATGGGGGGATGGAGAGGGGGACGAGGGGGAGAGGAAGCAAGGGGCTCAGTCTGGGAAGTCCTCCTGGAGGAGGTGAGCTCTCAGTAGGGCCTTGAAGGGAGGAAGAGAGCTAGCTTGGCGGATGGGCAGAGGGAGGGCATTCCAGGCCCGGGTGATGATGTGGGCCGGGGGTCGATGGCGGGACAGGTGAGAACGAGGCACGGTGAGGAGACACCACGAGCGGCACCGGGGTGTGGGTCTTCCACCTGACCTCCCCCTGGCCGCCCTCGTCAGCCCCTGCTGCCTTCTGGCCACTCCCACCTAAACTTTAGGCATCTGCCGGACCCTGCCCCCCCCCGCCGAACCCTTCCGCCCCACCCCACCCCCCGTCGCCCCCGTCGGGCCCCTCTGACCCTCCTTCATCCCTCGGACCCGCCGTTGACCCCACCCTGGCCGGCAGGTGGGCGAAGGGTGGGGAGCTGCTCCCCGCGGCTCGGGGTCCCCTTCTGGAGGTTGTGGCTGACCCCTCCTTCCTGACGGAGCCTGTGTCCTGCGAAGTCACCAACCCCGTGGGCAGCGCTAACCTCAGCACAGTGCTGGATGTGCAGTGTGAGTGGAGGGGGGCGGGGCGGGGGAAGGTGGCCGGGGCCCTGCGGGGGCGTGGGTGGCGGGGTTGAGCTCCCGTGCCCGGGCAGTGCTTGGTGGGGGGCGGGGGGGACGCCTGTGTGTGATGTAAGGGGGCAGCTAAGGAGAGGGCCGGGTGGGGACTGGGGTGCGGTAAGTCCGGGTTCTGACCCCACTGCGCCCCCCCAGTCGGGCCGCTCCTCCTGACGCCCCCGGACTCAGTAGCCGTGGACGCAGGGACTGATGCCACCTTCGCTTGCCACTGGAGGGGAAACCCGGCCCCCAGGGTGTCCTGGATGCGCCGAGGGGAAGCTCAGGTTAGGAGGAGAGGCGCCAAGGGGGCGGGCAGGGGCGTGGCCAGACGGAGATCGGGGAGCCCGGTCTGACGCCCCTCACCTTGCAGGTTTTGGGCACGGGACCGATTCTGCGGCTGCTGGAGGTGACCGCAAAAGATGCTGGGAGCTACGTGTGCCAGGCGGAGACAGGGCCTGGAGGGAGTGGCGTGGCCCAGCGGGAAGCCCAACTGACTGTGCATGGTGAGGGGCAGGGCCCGGGAGGGGGGGGGGGGCTGAGAGGCCTCTGGGCCATGGGACTTCCTCCCTGACTGTCCTCATCCTGGATCAGGTCCCCCTGCGGTCATCACCCTCTTCTCACCCCCGGTCACCCTGGGGGCCCCGGCCCGGCTTGAGTGTCTAGTGCACGGCTCCCCAACGCCTGACACAGTGGTAAGGAGACCAACGACCTCTGCCCTCCCCATCACCCTCATTTCCCTGTTTCATTCATTCATTCATTCAATCATATTTATTGAGGGCTTACTATGGGCAAAGCACTGTACTAAGTGCCTGGAAAGTACAATTCAGTAACAGAGACAATCCCTACCCCACAATGAGCTCATAGTTTCCCCTCTAAACTCTCATCTTCTCCCACCCCATCTCTCTCCTTTCCAACTATTAGGTCATTCCTTACTTCCAATCATCTTCCTAATAATAATAATAATGATGATAATTGTGGTATTTATTAAGCACTTACTATGTGCCAGACACTATACTAAGCACTGGGATAGATACAAGATAATTGGGTTGGACAAAGTCCCTGTCACACATGGGGCTCACAATCTTAATCCCCATTTGACAGGTGAGGGAACTGAGGCCCAGAGGAGTGAAGTGACTTGCTCAAGGTTACAGTCATTCATTCATTCATTCAATTGTATTTATTCATTCATTCACTCAATCGTATTTATTGAGTGCTTACTGCGTGCAGAGCACTGTACTAACCACTTGGGAAATACAAATCTGCAACATATAGACAGTCCCTACCCAACAACGGGTTCACAGTCTAGAAGGAGAACCAGTGGCAGAACCAGGATTAGAACCCAGGTCCTTCTGACTCCCAGGCCCTGGGCTCTCTTCACTAGGCTAGACTGTTTCTCCCTTTTTGACCCCTGACCCCAGGTCTGGGATCTCTTCCTGACCACTGGCTCTGCCTGCCTCTGTCTTTCCTCCAGGTCTGGTCCTGGGGAGAGGGGGAACTGGGCTCTGGGGCGCGAGGCCGCTACCTGGTGGAGACTGGACCAGCTCCCGAGGGGGAGGGGCAGCAGGCCCTGCTGTTGGTGCTGCGGATTTCTGCCACGCACGAAACAGACTTCGCTCACGACTTCAACTGCACCGCTCGCAACCGCCTTGGGGAGGCTGTGGCCCAGACCACTCTGCGCCGACAGGGTGAGGTGGGGAGGGTCGCATGGGGAGCCCCGGTGGGGGATAACCATCCTCTGAGCTCCAAGGGCCCCGTGGGCGGCCAGCTTCTTCCTCCTGACCCGGCCCCTCTCCCTCACAGAGGCCCTGCCTGTGCTGCTGACCGCGGCCGGAGCTGCCGCGGGCCTCACAATCCTGCTCCTGGCCACGGTGGGCGGGACCCTCTGCTGCTGGACCCCGGGACAAGGTGCACTCCAGGGACCCACTCCTCTCACTTCCTGGGGCCCCACTTGCTTCCCTGGGCCCTGTCCCTCCCCACCCTAGCCCCACTCACTTCCCTGGACCCAACTCCCTCCCTACCCCTTTTGCTTACCTGGGACCTTCTTTACCCCACTTGCTTCCCTGGGACCCACCCAGCCTCACCCTCTCGTTTCCCTGGGCCCTGCCCTCACCCTTCTTCCCTCATTGGTTTGACCCTTCTTCCATCCTCTATGTGGCCTGGACACTTCATTCCATCCACCAGTCGCATTTACTGAATGCCCACTGTGTGCAGAGCATTATACTGAAGGCTTGAGAGGGAGAAGGCACAATCCCTGCTCCCAAGGAACTTACAGACCAGTGCAGGAGACAGACCCTGAAATTATTTACAAGATAGGAGAAACCCAAAGGGGATATCGTGAGTTAGAATTTAAAAAGAAACTGACATAAACTGATGAGTAGAGAAGGCCCAAGGGTGATTATGAGGGCATAAGTGCATTCGACACAAAAATGCTGCAAGGTGGAAGGCAAGAGGGTGTAACCTGGGGTGACAAAAAATGGATCAGGGAAGGTGTTCTGGAGAAGGTGGGGCTTCAGAAGTGTTTTGAAGATGGGGACAGCGGTGGTCTGATGGATGTGAAATGGAAGGGAGTTCCCATAGGGTCCAGGATGGGAGCAAGAGGCCCGTGGCAGGTAAGTCAAGAATGAGAAAAAGAGAGTAAGTTAATTTGAGAGGAGCAAAGCGTGCGCTAGCTGGGGTAGGATGGGAGAGTAGTGAGGACAAGTAGGAGGGGGAGAGCTGAGTGAGTTCAAGCCAACAGTTAGAAGTTTCTGGTTGATGCAGACAGGAATGGGCAACCATTGGAGGATTTTAAGGAGAGGGAGACGTGCGGAATGATGATTTAGAAAATGATCCTGGCAGCAGAGGGAACTATAGACTGGAAAGGGGAGAGACCGGAGGCACGGAGGTCAAGGAGGAGCATGATGTGATAGCCAAGCTGGATCAGGACAAGGGCCTGGACTAGTGTGGTGGCTGTTTGGATTTTTTTTATGGTATTTGTTAAGCACTAACCATGCTCCAGACGGTGTACTAAGTGCTGGGGTATATACAAGCTAATCAGGTTGGACACAGTCCATGTCCCACGTGGGGCTCACCATCTTAATCAGTGAATCAATCATATTTATTGGGCACTTACTATGTGCAGAGCACCATACTAAGCACTTGGCAGAGCACAGTACAACAGAATTAGCAGAAACATTCCCTGTCCACAATGAACTTACAGTCTAGAGGGGGAGACAGACATTAATATGCATAAATCAGTAATTTGTTATATATAATTTAAAAATATATACATAAGTTCTCTGGGGTTGGGGGTGGGGTGATATCAAATGTCCAAAGGTCACAGATCGAAGTGCATAGACTACGCAGAAGGGAGAGTGAGCCGGGGAAAATCAAGGAAGGCCTCTTGGAGGAGATGGGACCCTAGTGATGATTTGAATGTTGGGAGAGTGATGGTCTGGCATATATTCAGGGGGAGGGAGTTCCAGGCTAGGAGGAGGATGTGGGAAAGGGATCGGTGGCGAGACAGACGAGATCGGGGCATAGTGAGTAAAGTGGCGCTAGAGGAGCGGAGTGTGCGGACTGGGCTGGAGTAGATTAGTGAGGTAAGGTAGGATGGGGCAAGCTGACTGAGTGCTTTAAAGCCAGTGGTGAGGAATTTCTGTTTGATGTGGACGTGAATGGGCAGCTATTGGAAGTTCTTGAGAAGTGAAGAGACATGAACTGAACATTGTTATTAATAAATAATTCGTGCAACAGAGTGAAGTATGGTTTGGAGTGGAGAGAGATTGGAGGCTTGGAAGGTGAGGAGGCAGATGCAGTAGTCAAGGCAGGACAGGATAAGTGCTTGGATCAGCATAGTGGCAGTTTGGATGGAAAGAAAAGCGAGAATTTTTGCAATGTCTTAATCCCCATTTTACAAATGAGGTAACTGAGACACACAGAAGTGATGTGATTTGCCCAAGGTCACACAGCAAAGTGGCAGAGCTTAGACTAGAACCTAAGTCCTTCTGACCCCCAGGCCTGGGCTCTATCTACTAGGCCGTGCTGCTTCGCCTGTGAAGAAGGAGTGGATCGGGGAAATGTTGTGGAGGAAAATCTGACAGGATTTAGCAACAGGCCGAAGGTGAGAGTTGAGAGGGAGCGAAAGGTTGCACACTTCAGGGACAGAGAAAGGGGCTGGTGTCTCCTTCCCCCTCGCCTATGATCCCAAGCCCTTTTACAATGTCAACCTTTTCCTTCCCCTAGCCCTGTCCCCCCCCCCACCCCTTCCTCCAATCCCCTGCTTATTGCTCCATCCTCCCTTTGCCAACTCCCCCCATTCCATCACGTCATTCCTCTTGCTCCAGTGGGTCCTCTCTGTGGACCCCGACCCCTCATTGGCTTCTCTTGTCGGTTATCCCACCCCCTGCCCCTTTTCATTGGGCTGACTCCGTCCCCTCTGCCGCCCAGGTTCCCGCAGCCGCCTCAACAAACCAGACGTCCTAGTGCAGATCCAGACCAGCGACAGTGGCTCCAGCGCCCCAGGCCCTGACGAGGAGGAGACCAAAGAGGCCCTGGTATGGCCCAGGCTCCCAGCCCTGCCTAAACTCCCTTCAGGGAGGGAGTGGACCACAACTCCCATAAGCCCCGAGGGGCTCTGTGTCTGTCCTTGAGCTTCTCAGGGGCTCTTGGGAGGTGTAGTCCCTGTCCTTGGGCGGCCCGGGGGGCACCTGTTGGGGGAGAGGAGAGGTCCCCAGAGCAGAGGTCGGTCAGAGGCCCCCAATGTCTCTGCATTGGCTCTGTCCCCACCTACAGGGCCCCAGCAATGAGTCCCCTGGGACATCCCACACAGAGAGGAGTGAGATCCTGGAGGAGGAGCTGGGGGCAGAGCTCAAAGTGAGTAGGGAGAGGGATGGGAAACACGGGGGTCGGGATGAGTTCAGAACTCCACCTCCCCTTCTGGGCTCCCACTCACTTATTCACTTACCTCTCCCACGTCTATAACCACCTCACTTTCCCAACCATGTCTCTCTCTCTCTCTCTCTCCCTGTGCCACAGGACCCCACCAATGGCTACTACAAGGTTCGCAGTGTTAGCAAGGACCTCCCGGGGCCATTCCCTGTGGGACCCCGGGCCCTGTACCCTCCCCCGCCACCATCCCCACTCTTTGCCCCCGGGTCCCAGCTCCACCACTCCACCCCCCGCTTTTCCCCTCCCCCAGCCCTCATCCCACCCGATGGTCTCTACCTCCCAGTGCCCTACAGCCATGCCTTCACCACCTGTGCCCACCAGCCCCCTGCCCCCCGCTTTTCCTATGCCACTCTCCCCCGCCTGGATGGGGGCTGGGGGGGTCACCAGCGGCTGCAGACCCACGTGTGAGTTGCTCCAGGTTCCCCTCCCCCGGCCAAATGGGAGGTGGGTCAGCCAATGAAAGGCCAAGTGGCATCAAGATGGCTGACAATGCCAGCCCCGGGCTCCCACCCCTTCCTTCCTATGCCACCCTTCCTCCCTCTTGGCAGGCATGAGAGTGGGCTGGGCCACTAGCTGGCGAGGCCAGTTTGCAGAAGTGCTGGGTATGGGGCAGGCCTAGGCACAGCACCTGGTGACAGCCCATCGGTCTGCAGACAGGTGTGGGATGCCAAGGAGGGGGGTCATCCCGCCTTGGGGATGGCAACGGACAGCTGGCTTAGCCAGTGAGTGGCTTGGCCGAGCCACAGTGGCCAACCACAGATCAGTTGCCTCATGTCAATGGGATCCAAGATGGTGGATGGGCTGGACTGCTCTCCCTTCCAGGCTAGCAGGCAGATGTCACCCGTGGTAGAAGGGAGCGGAGCAGTGTTGAGATGAGGGTGGTCTCCATGACCTCCCCCACCACCATTCATTGGCCATCAGCCCCAATAGACGGTCACCAGAGGGCCCCAAGTGCCTCCTCTCCGGTTTATCAACTGGCACTTGGCCCAGAAAGAGATCCTTCGCGGTTGTGGACCAGGTCCTCCCACCGAGCCAGGAGGAGAGAGGCAGGGGGATCCCGGCGGGGGGCGGGGGGGAGTCCCTGCCTTATCTCCCCCTCTCTGTGGCCCCGAGACCACTGAACTGCTTCCCAGGGACCCTGGGAAAACAATGGACAAGGAACTCAGCCAGTGGGAGGAGGAGGGGTCACTGCCTTGGGCCATCGAGCGCCAGCTCCTCCCCACTCTACCACGCTCTCGCTCTCGGGGCTTAAACAATCGGGCAGGGAACGAGTGGGGGCGGGGAGAGGGGGTGTTGGCTGTGGCTTAGCTGTGAGGATCTTTTCCAAATTGTACATCGCGGGATTGAACTACTGTATTTATATTTAATTAAAAAAAACACAAAAGTCAGCAGAGAATCTGCAGAGCCCGTTCCCCTCCCCCCGCTAAATGAACCTCCGTCTGAGCAGGGGGGCTTGGGGCGGGAAGGAAGGGAACCGGCTGGGAGGGAAGGGGCCGGGTTGAAATGGGGAGGGAAGAGGGAGGAGGGAAGGGACGGAGACCGGGTTGAAGATGAGGAGGGAAGGGGCCGGGGGCCTGATTGAAGATGGGGAGGAGGACGGGGCCTGGAGCCGGGTTGAAGGTGAAGATGGGGGAAGGAAAGGGCAGGGGGCCGAGTTGAGGATGGGGGGGAGGAGGAAAGGGGTCGAGGGATTGGGTTGAAGATGGGGAGGGAGGAGGGAAGACGCCGGGGGGTTCGTGTTGAAGACGGGGAAGGGGGAGGGAAGGGGCCGGGGTACGGATGGAAGATGGAACGGGAAGGGGCCGAGAGCCGGGTTGGAGGTGGGGAGGGAGGAGGGAAGGAGAGGGAGGAGGGTTGGGGGGACGGAGGGAGGGAGGGAGCTGATGGGGAGAAAGAGGGCTTGGGGCCGGGCTGGAGTTGGGGAGGGAGGGAGGGGAGGAGGGGAGGAGGGAAGGGGCCGGGTCTGGCCAGGAGGGCCCGCGCCATCGCCGTCGCCGCCGCTATTGTCCGGGCCGGGGGCGGGGCGGGGCGGGGCGGGGCGGGGGCGGCGCCGGCGCAGGCCGGGGGAGCCGGGGGAGCCGGGGCGGGGGGAGCAGGAGGCGGCGGCGGCGGCGGCGGCGGCGCTGGGAGCTCCTGTCACCGCCAGGCCCGGCCCGGCGTGCGGGGTCACCCGAGACGCAGCCGGAGCCGTAGGTCGCGCGGGGGAGCCGAACCGAAGCTCCAGGACCCGGGGACGGGACCGGGGCCGAAACCGAGACCGAGACCGGGGCCGGGACCGGGACCGGGGTCCGCCCGCCGCAGCCACAGCTCAACCATGGGACTCGCTCCGGCCGCCGCCCCCACCCTCCGCCGCCGCCGCCGCCGCCTTGGTCTCCTGCTCCCGTTCCCGCTCCCGCCGCTGCTGTTGCTGCTCCTACCGCCGGGGCCCGGGAGCCGAGCTCCGGCCGGAGCCACCGCCACCAGCGCCGCCGGGGAGGTGAGGCTGGGAGGGGAGGCAAGGGGCGGCGGCGGCGGGGGCGGCGGGGGCGGTAGGGGCGGCGGGCGGGGACCCCCTTCGGATACCGCCGCCGCCACCACGGGAGAGGGGCCGGAGTGACACAGCCAGAGATGGCGGGACCCAGGCTACGGGAACCTCGTCCTTCCCCCAACTCCCAGATGCCGAAGTTGGGGGTTCGGGGGCCCTCTCGGAGCACCGCCTTTTTCCTCTCCGACCCCCCGGACAGACTGCAGAAACGGATTCGAGCCTCTAACCCCGACCCACGCCCCCACCCATCTAAGGGAGGGGGGCGCGGAGGTGTGGGCGGCTCCCCACGTGTCCTGTCAGCGGGCGGCGGGGGCGGGGGGGAAGGGGGGCGCGGTGGAGACAGGGGCGAGAAGCCGAGTCGCCTGGGTCGGGGGTCGGGTTTAGGAGGCTGGGTCCGGGATACAGGAATACCCGCACCCCCCCCACGCACACGCAAACACACACACACACCTCCCTTCAGCCCCTTGTCCCGCTTCCGGCCCTTCCTCTCTCTCCCGCCGGCGAGCAAAGAGCAGGAGGAAGGATGCGACGCGGAGGATGGGGTGTGTGTGTGTGTGTGTGTGTGTGTGTGTGTGTGTGTGTGTGTGTGTGTGTGTGTGTGTTGGGCGGGGGCGGGGGGGTCCACAGGCCGGGGACCCGTCGCCGCGGCGACGAGGCGGAGATGCTGCGCTTTCCACCAGGGGCCTGGTCGCCATGGAGACGAGAGAGCTGGGGCAACCCCACCGGGGAGCGGTTCCCGTGGCAACGAACGTCTCCGCGGCGATGGAGGGGGGCGGGGCCCCGATGTCCGGGGGCGCGTGGGGGGTGGGGTCCGGGATGCCTGGGTTGGTTCGGTTGCTAGGGCGATGGGGGCGAGGCTCAGTTGGCCATCTCCTCCCCCTGTGTCCCTGTCCCTCTATCCCAGGTTGTGGGGGACCCCCAGGTGGCCCTGGGCTGCGGGACGCTGTCCCTGCACCGGGACCTGCGGACGGGCCGCTGGCAGCCGGACCCCCAGCGCTCCCACGGCTGCTTCCGGGGCCCTCACCAAGTCTTGGCCTACTGCCAGCAGGTACAGGGAGCGGGACGCACACGCTTCGGACCTTCCCACCCCTAACCCCGCCCCTCTCCGACCCAGGGTGACGCTATAACGCTACCTCCCCCCATACCCGTAGGTCCCCGCACCTAACCCCCTCACCCCACCCCTGTCCCGGGATCGGGGGGGGGGGGCACAATGTCCCTTCCCCGTGTAACTAAATGTTCCTCCTGCCTCAAACTGTGCCCCGCCACCCCTCACGCCCCCATCTTCGACCTGGACCCCTCCCCTGAAACATCCCTCATCCTCTTCGTGCTCCACCCTCTCACGTGCGCGCACCCACCTCCAAGCCGTCTCTGTCCCCAGATGTACCCGGAGCTGCGGGTGGGACGGGTGGAGGCGGCTGAGCCGATTCCCATGGCTCGCTGGTGCCGGGGGGCCCCGGGGGAGCGCTGTCCTCACCACGTCATCGTCCCGTACCGTTGTCTGCGTGAGTAGGGGGCGCGGGGGAGCCGGCGCCGGGGGTGGGGAACGTGGATCTGGGAAAGGAGGACGGGCTTCAGGGGCGAGCCAGACCCGAAGTCATTATCACGGCATATTACTGGGAGCCCACTGTTGGGTAGGGACTGTCTTTATATGTTGCCAATTTGTACTTTCCAAGCACTTAGTACAGTGCTCTGCACACAGTAAGCGCTCAATAAATACGATTGATGACGATGATGATTACTGAGAACCTAGCGAGTTCCAGGCACTGCCCTCACCGTTGGGAGGAGCCCAGCAGAAGGAAAACGCATGTTCCCGTCCCACCGGGAGTTTGCAGTTTTCAAGCGCTTAGTACAGTGCTCTGCACACAGTAAGCGCTCAATAAATACGATTGATTGATTTACAACCTAAGAGACAAAGAGACAACAGTTATTTACAAAGAGTGGGAGCAGGAGGACGGATAGCAGGGTTGGGATGAGGCTATGCTTTGTGTCTCCCCCCGCACCCGCCCACCCCGCAGCGGGCGAATTCGTGAGCGACGCGCTGCTCGTGCCGGAGCACTGCAGGTTCGGGCACCAGGAGCGCATGGCGGAGTGCGAAAGCGCTGCCCACCGGCAGCGCCAGGCCCAGGAGGTGAGGGACTCGCGCTCTTCCCAAGCCGGACTCCTCCGGCCCACCCCCACGCCTGGCCCCCAGTGCCTCTCCCCCACCCACCCCCGACCCTTCAGGGCCCACAGCTCTAACTCATCTCCCCAACCCCATCCATTCTCCCCCAGCTCCCCCGGCTCCTCTCTCCAGCTCCCTCTACTCCAGCCCTCACCCCGGCTCCACCACTTGATGATGATGGTATTTGTTAAGCAGTGTGGCTCAGTGGAAAGAGCGCGGGTTTGGGAGTCAGAGGTCATGGGTTCTAATCCCAGCTCTTCCACTTATCCAGCTGTGTGACTTTGGGGAAGTCACTTCACTTCTCTGTGCCCCAGTTACCTCATCTGGAAAATGGGGATTAAGACTGTGAGCCCCACGTGGGGCAACCTGATTACCTGGTATCTCCCCCAGTGCTTAGAACAGTACTTGTCACATAGTAAAGCGCTTAACAAATACCAAAATTATTATTATTATTAAGCGCTTAACAAATACCAAAATTATTGTTATTATTAAGCGCTTACTATGTACCAAGCACTGTTCTAAGCCCCGGGGCAGAATACAAAGTAATCAGGTTGTCCCACGTAAGGCTCACAGTCTTCATCCCCATTTTACAGATGAGGTAACTGAGGTACAGAGAAGTTAAGTGACTTGCCCAAAGTCACACAGCTGACAAGTGGCGGAGCCGGGATTAGAACCCACGACCTCTGACTCCCAAACCCGGACTCTTTCCACTAAGCCTCCACTAAGCCACGCTGCTTCCCTACTTGTACACTTGTCTGCTGTGTGACCTTGGGCAAGTCACTTCACTTCTCTGTGCCTCAGTTACCTCATCTGTAAAATGGGAATTGAGACTGTGAACCCCACATGGGACAGCGACAGTATCCAACTCGGTTTGCTTGTATCTATCCCATCGCTTAGTACAGTGCCCGGCACACAGTAAGCGCTTAATAAACATCATCATTATTATTCCCAGTTTCCCCTGGCTCAACTCCCCCGCTCCCCTTACGCCCCCGCCGATTCTACTCGGCTCCTCTCTTCAACCCCCCCTCCACTCCCCGCCAGGATTTCCAAAATCCCTGCTTCCCCTGGCCCCGACCCGTTGCTCTCCCTCCCCCAGGCTTGTCGTGCTGAGGGCTTCGAACTACGAGATTCCGGGATGCTGCTGCCATGCGGGCCCGGCCGGTTCCGGGGCGTCGAGTACGTCTGCTGTCCTCCTTCTGGCCCCCCGCCCCCCACCGCTCCCCAAGAAGCCGGGCCCAGGTGAAGCTGGGGGGGGCTGCTGTGTGGGGCTGGGAAGAGAGGGGCCGGGGCCGGGGCCAGGCCTGTGGGGAGAGGCCAGAACTTCCCACCTGCGAGTACATTTCATCATCATCGGCGTCAACCTTGTATCTACCCTAGCGCTTAGAACAGTGCTTGGCATATAGTAAGTGCTAACGAATACCACATAATAATAATCGAATTTATGGGGACCCACCCCCAGCTAGAATCTCACCTGTCGGGATCCTGCTAGGTACAGAAACCTGTGCTGACCGCCTGGGGTGTGGGGCACTGTAGAGAGAGCCTGCATTGTGTAGGGCGCTGTACTAAATGCTTAGGAGACAACGATGGAAGTGAAAATGATATTCCCTGCCCTCAAAGACCTTACCGTCCAAGGGGGGCGATTTCAAATAGAACCCCTTATACTCTCTCTTCCCAGCGAGACCCCCACCTTAGCGCCCACCCCGGGCAGGGAAAGGGAGAGGGAAGAGGAGAAAGAGGAGGACGAGGAGGGAGAAGAGTTCCCCGTCCCAGTGGACGATTATTTTGTGGAGCCGCCAGGAGCCGAAGAGGAGGAGGAGGAAGAGGAGGAGGAGGAGGGAGGTCGGCGTCCTAGCACCCATCCCCCTTCAGGGGTCAGCAAGGGTAAGCGCAGGGAGCCGGGGCCCGCGGAACAGGGAGTGCCGGTCCCCGCGGAACAGGGAGTCCCGGCCCCACGGGGCGAGAGCAGGAGGGCGGGAGTCGGGGGGGGACGGATACAGAGGCATCTCTGTCCTGCCGGGAGACGGAGCCTGGTCCGGCTAGCGCGGCGGCCGCTCCTGGACGCTCACGGCCCCTCGCCGCTCCCACAGTGACCCCCACGCCACGGCCCACCGACGGAGTGGACGTTTACTTCGAGGCTCCGGGGGCCGGCGGGGAGCACGCCGGCTTTCTGCAGGCTAAGACGGATCTGGAGGAGCGGAGGATGCGGCAGATCAACGAGGTGGGGCCCGCCACGCCCCTCTCCGCTCCGACAAGCAGCTCTCCGCCCGGATCCCGCACCCTGGGCCCCTTCCCCTGCTCCATCCCACCCACCGTGCCTGGGGGCGCGGGCTGCGGGAGTGGAGAAGTGGGGGCGGGGATAGGGCGGGATGAAGAGGGAGAGAGGCGGCCGGTGGGACGGGGGCTGGGGAGGAGGGGCAAAGATGGGGAGGGAAGGAGAGACGGAGAGGAGGGAGGGGAGAAAGGGGATGGTGGGTGAGGGGAAGGGAAGAGAAGAGGAGCTTCAGCTCGCTCCCCACCCCCCAACGCCCCCAGGTAATGAAGGAGTGGGCTGAGGCCGACCACCAGGCCAAAAGTTTGCCCAAGGCTGACAGACAGGCCCTCAACGAGGTAAGCCTCTCTTTCCAGGCCAGCCCTTCTCCCCATGAGAGTCCTCCTCTCCTCCCCGGGGCAGGGAGAGTCCGGCCCCCTCCTCTCAGGGACGTTCCCGCCACCCCCGGGGGATGGGAGACCCCAGCCACCTCCTCCCAGGGACATCCACTCCGTCCCAGGGCAGGGGAATCCTGGCCCCCTCCCAGGGACTCTCCCTCCACCCCCGGTCAGGCAGACCACTCTCTCCCAGGGATGCCCCACCCCAGCCTCCAGCCCCACCCAAGGATGCCCCCCCCTTCCCCAGGTGGGCAGACCCTAGCCCTGCCTAGGGACGTCCCCGGGTGGGCAGACCTCCAGCCCCCTCCCAGGGACGCCCCCCCTCCTCCCAGCACTTCCAGTCGATCCTGCAGACCCTGGAGGAGCAGGTGTCCGGTGAGCGGCAGCGGCTGGTGGAAACCCACCTGGCCCGTGTGGCCGCGCTCCTCAATGACCATCGCCGGGCCACGCTCGAGGCCTTCCTGGCTGCTTTGCAGGAACCGCAGCCCCAGGTACGGCCAGCGTGGTTCAGTGGAAAGAGCACGGGCTTTGGAGTCAGAGGTCATGGGTTCAAATCCCGGCTCCGCCAATTGTCAGCTGTGTGACTCTGGGCAAGTCACTTCACTTCTCTGTGCCTCAGTTACCTCATCTGTAAAATGGGGATTAAGACTGTGAGCCCGCCCTGGGACAACCTGATCACTTATAACCTCCCCAGCGCTTAGAATAGTGCTTTGCACATAGTAAGCGCTTAATTTAAATGCCATCATTGTTATTATTACGGCCGGCAGGGAGCCGAGAGTCCCAAGGGCGGGATGCGGGGGCGGGCCCCGGGGCCGCGACCCCGGAGGGTGAGAGCCGATTGTGCCCACTCCCAACCCCCACCCTCAGGCGGAGCGAGTGCTGCAGGCTTTGCGGCGCTACCTTCGGGCGGAGCGGAAGGATCAGAGACACACGCTGCGCCACTACCAGCACGTGGCGGCCGTGGACGCTGAGAAGGCCGAGCAGATGAGGTTCCAGGTCCGGGGACCGGCAGTCGGGTGGGGCAAGGGTTAAGGTCGGGGGTCAGGCGGGGAGGGAGGATGGGGTGGGGGCAAGGAGCAAGGAAGGAGAGGGAATAATAATAATGATGATGATGACATTTCTTAAGCGCTTTCTATGTGCAAAGCACTGTTCTAAGCGCTGGGAATGTTACAAGGAGATCAGGTTGTCCCACGGGGGGCTCACAGTCTTAATCCCCATTTTACAGAGGAGAGAACGGAGGCACAAAGAAGTTAAGTGACTTGCCCGAAGTCACACAGCTGACAATTGGCAGAGCCGGGATTCTAACCCATGACCCCTGACTCCAAAGCCCCTGCTCTTTCCACTGAGCCACGCTGCTTCTCTAGGGAAGGGGAGAGGGGGAAAGAAAGATAGGAGGACAGGAAGGGGGGAAAGAAAGAGGGAGGGAGTGGGGTTGATAAAAAGCCCAACTTCCCGTTTCCCTTATCCTGTCCACTGTCTGGAGGAGGGGGGAGAAGAGAAGGGTCCACCCGGACCCACCTGCCCCCTCACCCCCAGGTTCAGACTCACCTGCGCGTTATTGAAGAGAGGATGAACCAGAGCCTGGGGCTGCTTTACCAAGACCGCCATCTCGCCCAGAGGCTTCACCCTCACGTCCGTACGTCCTTCCTCCCCAGCGAGCGCGTCCCCTTCCCATCCCTCCCCCAGCTCCCAACACAAGGTCGGGGCGGGACGACGGAGGATGGAGCGCTGAACGGGCCGGAACCGTACAATAAAAGTCGGAGTCACCATCGTCGGCCCGCGGGCAGCTCGCGACCTAACGGAGAGAGCAGCGGACACGAGTCACTTTCTAGCAGCGGGAGCAGGAGCAGGGAGAGGGGAGCGAATCGGGGAAAAGAGTGCGGGACGAGGGACGTCCGGCCGAGCTGTGTGCGGCCCTCGAGGACTGAGCCTTGGAGAGGGAGGGAAGGGAAGGACAGAAAGGGAGGAGAGGGAAGGAGGAAGGGGAGAGAGGGAGGGAAAGAGGGGGAGAGAGGGAGGGAAAGAGGGAGAAAAGGGAGGGAGAGAGAGGGAGGAAAGGGAGGGAAGGGAAGGACAGAAAGGGAGGAGAGGGAAGGAGGAAGGGGAGAGAGGGAGGGAAAGAGGGAGAAAAGGGAGGGGAGGAGAGAGGGGAGGGAAAGAGGGAAGAGAGAAAAGGGAGATACAGGGGAGAAAAGGGAGGAAGGAAGGAAAGGAAAGAAGGAAGGTAGGTAGGTCTGTCTCCTGGAAGAGGAGGGGGGAGCGGGGAGCCGGTGGGGGGCAGCAGAGTAGCCCCCAGAGTCCATCCCAATGACTCCCCCCGTTCCTCGCCCCTGACCTGGTATTTTGGGGTTCGGGTTCTCCCGCACAGAAGAACTCCTGCGCTCAGAAGGCCTGGGGCCAGGGGCGCTGCCCAGTGTAGAGGAACTAACCCCCTCGGGGGGCAGCAGCGAAGATGGGGGCTCCCGCCTCCCTGAGATTGAGGATGGTGAGTGCGGGGTTAGGGGAGGGCTGGGGCGGAGGGGAGGTGGCCCCGTGGGTGACCCGGGGATGGGGCGGCACCTTGGGCTCGCTTCTGGGCCGTCCTGCTGCTGCTGCTGCCCCCTCCCAAGGCGCTTCGTCTGTCTCTGTTTCTCTCCGTCTCTGTCTCAATTCCCCCTATCTCCTCTCCGCTCCCCATGTCAGAGTCCGCAACGGCCACTGAAAAAGGTAAGTGCCAGCATGGGAGCTGAACTGTGCCCCTGGCCGCCCTTAGCGGCCCCATTTTCAGGGTTACTCCCCACCCTCAGCGCTCTCTCCACTCTCCGTGCGTCTTCAGAGTTACCTCTTGCCCTAAGTGACCCCTCCCCTCGGCCTTCAGCAACCCCATCTTCAGGGTTACTCCCCGCCCCCAGCGCCCCCCTTTCTCCGTTCTCCACCTGCCCTTGGTATTCCCTCGCCCCACCCTCCAACCCAATTCTTCGCTTTCCCCTTCTCGGGGCAACCAGAGGCGAGGGGGGGGGGGTCCCCACCTGGGATCAGCCCGAGGGGAAGCGTCCCATCTGGGCTGAGCCCCCGACTCTTCCCGCGGGTAGGGTTGACGGCAGGAGAGGGAGGAGAGGGGGCCCCTCCGGAGGGCGAAGTCACTTCGGTGGAGCTACAGGTGAGATTTGGGGGAGCCGAGAGGGGGGCCTGTGGTGGGCTGGAAACTGGGCCTGTCCTCTCCCCACCCCTGAAGGTCCATGCCCCCTCCCAGGTGAATGTATCGTTGGGGGCCGTGAGGGGGGTCGCCTTCCGTTCCCCCGAGATCCAGAGGGACGAGCTGGTGAGAACGGGGTGGAGGGAGAACGGGGGACGGGAGGAGAGAGGCGGGGGTGGGTAGGGAGACAACGGGGTGGGGGGTAGGGGGACGGCGGGGCCGAGGCGGAGGAGCGGGAGTGACGCCCGGGCCTCTGGTTCGCCTCCAGGAGCCGGGGCCGGGCGGGGGCCTGGCGCGGGGGGCTCTGGCCGGGCTCCTGGTCGTTGCCGTGGCCGTGGGCGGTGTCGTCTTGTCGCTGCTACTGGTGCGTCGGCGGAGACCCTACGGGGCCATCAGTCACGGCGTGGTGGAGGTCAGCCGCGTGGGTCCCGCCTTTCCCAGTTCCCCCAACCTCCCCCGCCTTCCCAGTTTCCTCCAGCCTCCCCCCGCCTTCCCCAGCTCCCTCCCAATTTTCCTCGCCTTCGCCAGTCTTCCCCAGCTCCACCCAGCCTCTCCTTGCCTTCCCCAGTTCTCCCAGCCTCCCTCCAGCTCCCCCGCCTCCCCAGCTCCCCTCTCCTTTCCCAGTTCCCCCGTCTGTCCCCAGATACCTCTGCCTCAACCCCCCCGCCACACACACCCTCCGACCCGTCTCACCGCCGTTCTCAGGTGGACCCGATTCTGAACTTGGAGGAGCCGAAGCCGAGCTCTCTCCAGCCCCACGGCTACGAGAACCCGACTTACCGCTGCCTGGAGGAGCGAGGCTAACGGCCCGGACCCGCCCTCCGTCACCCGGCCCCACGGTCGGCCCGCCCCCCTCCTCACACTTCGTTGCTCTTAATTTATTTGTATTAATTTGGGGGTAAGTGAGGAACCCCCCACGCCCTCCCGTCCCGCCTCTTCCCGGAGTCCATCTGTCCCGTGTTCCCCTTCGCTCTCAGCCCAGCCAGGCGCCCGCACTGGAGGGGAGGGAGGAGGGCGGGGGACTCAGTGAGGGGTTAACGGCTGAACTGTTGGCGCCTTCCCTCCGACCCCTCCCCACACCCACCGCCCTGGCAGTTCTCCCCACCGTCGACCCCCCTCTCCCCCTTCCTGCTGTTGCTTCTCCCCCAATAAAGACTCCAGGCTGCGGCCGGCTGCTGTTTACCCGTGACTGTTTTAATGCTGCCCCTATCTGGGGCGGGGATGGGGGCGAACTTCTCGGCCCCGGCCCATAAGGAGGTAGGAAAAGGGGGGGTGGTCGTTTCACGGAAACGATAGAAAAGGGGAGGGGCTAGAATTTCACAGAAATCAGGAAGGGCCCCTCCCCTGTACCAGAAGGAAATTGGGAGCCGGGACAGGGACCTCCATTTTAGGGGCACGAGCAGCCTGCCCTTCGAGGGAGCTCGGGGCATTTCTTTTGTCCTCGGTCAATAAATCACCCCCTCCTCATGGAGGGAGGAAACATAGGGGTGGGTGAGCCCAAATATTGGGGTACTTCGGGCCGCTCCCCGACCTGGGGAATGTCCCCTCCGTCCCCCCTCCCCCCACTCCGGCCAGCTGCCGGCTGGGCGGCAAACGGAACCGGAGCCTGGAGGGGCGGGGGGGGGGGGGGGGGGGAGGGAGGGGAGGCGGAAGGAGAGGGCCGCTCAATTAGAATAAATTAGCACATTAAATAGCCGGCGCGGGACGGCTGTTCCAGCGCCGTGTCCTTCCACGAAGGCAACGAGTGGGACTAGAAAAAATAGTCCGGGTCTGAGGGCGACGTCCTACGAGGACACGGGGGCCGGGCCCCGGCTCCGCTTCAGCAGCTGCCGCAGCTGGGAAAGAGGACACGGCCCGTGAGGCGACGGGAGGGGGCGAGGGGACGGGGCGCGGTGCCGGGCTCGGGGGTTGGGGCGGGGGTCCTCACCGGCTCGGCCTGGGGCCCGGGCCCCAAGAGATGCGCAGCCTGCTCGTTCTCCAGGTTCCGCAGCGTTGGGTCCGCGCCGGCCGCCAACAGGCGCCGCACGATGGGCTCCCGCGGGGCCTGGGGCGGCAGGGCGGCTGCCATGTGCAGGGCCGTGTGGCCGTGGGCCTGGTGGGTGGGGGAATAGAAGGGGTGAGGAAGGAGTGAGGCAGGGGTGGGGGGCGCGCACACGCACGCCCACACGGACAGAGGGACGGATGGACGGACGGACAGACCGACAGGTGCCCATTCCCCAGCTGGCCCCGGCCCCCACCTTCATGTTGACGAAGGCGGGTGGGTCAGGCACGGGCAGGTCCAGGAGCAGCTGCACCAGCGGCAGGTTTCCCCCCTGCACGGCCAGGTGGAGGGCCGTCTTGTTGCTCTTGATCTCCTGCCGGGACCACGCGGGAGCGTGGAATTGAGGCCGGGCCCCGACTTCCAGGCTCCCAGCCCCACCCCTCCCCAAACCCCGCACACCTGGCTGGTTGAGTCAGCCCCCATCTGCAGCAATATCTGGACGCAGGTCAGCCTGTCCTGGGCCGGCGGGGGCAGGGGGCCCGGGGCCACCGCTGGTGGATCCAGCGGGCAGAGGGTGGCATTAAGGGAGAGGACGGCGGTGTGCAGCGGGGTGAGGCCTGCGTGGCGGAGGTTGGGAATGGTCATCCTCAAAAGAGATCCCTCTCCCCACTGCGCGATACCCCCCCCCACCCCTGCACGAGGCCCTTGTCCCCCCAGCTCACCCTCAAAGTCTCGGGCCTCCACGTTGACCGGCACCCCCGAGTTGCAGACGGCCTAGGGGAATGGCCATGATGAAAGGGGTGGTCGCCCAGCCCTGCTCCCAGCCCCTGGCCCCGCCCTCTTTTCTAATGGCATTTGCCAAGCGCTTACTCTGTGCCTGGCACTGAACTAAGCACCGGGGTAAATAGCAGCTAATCAGGTTGGACATGGTCCATGTCCCTCATGGGGCTCTAAGTCTCAATCCCCATTTTACAGATGAGGAAACTGAGACCCAGAGAAGTCAAGTGACTTGTTCAAGGTCACCCTGCTGACAAATGGCCGAGCCGGTACGAGACCCTAGGCCCTCTGATTCCCAGGCCCCAGCTCTAGGCTCCGGATCACACTGCTTCTCACCATGAGGATGGCGGGGAGCCCATAGGCGGCCGCCATGTGCAGGACGGAACGGCCGCGCTGGTCCGTGGCATTGGGCTCCGCTCCCAGGAGCAGCAGGTCCAGGACCACCAGCGGCTGGTTGGCGGCTGCAGCCACAAGCAGCGGGGTCTGATGGGGGCAGAGCAGTTAGAGGCCGGAGACAGACCCCTGTTTCCTCAAACGGACCCGGCCCGGCCTGCCCTGCCCGAGCCCCTACCTTGCCCTTGTGCTCCCTGATGTCCAGCTGGCCACAGCTCTGCAGAACTTCGGCCGCCGCAAACGCTAGCCAGCGTAGGCCCTGGGCCGCGAAGAGGTGCAGAAGCCTGAGAGGGATGAGGGGCCAGGTGGGCGTGAGATGCTGCTGCCCCCATCCCAGGCGGATCCCCCTTCCCACTCCCTTCCAACACTGCCCACCCCCAGGCAGGTCCTCCCTCCTACCCCCTTCCTTCCCTGGACTCCTCCATGGGGGACTCCCTCCCAATCCCTTCCGTCCCCACAGCCACTCACGTGTCCCCCTCCTCATCCTGCTGCAGGAGTCGCCGTAGCCCAAAGCCCCGCACCTCTGCGCGGGCTTGTTCCAGGCTCTGACAGCCAGGCCCAGTCCCCTGCGGTGGGGGCTGGAAGAACTGTGTGGGGCCCAGCCCAGGGGCTCCCCAGGAACTGGAGGGTGGAGTGGGGTCCAGGCAGAGGCCAGCAGAGTCAGCTGGGAGCTGTGGGGGTGGGACACAGTGAAGGCGACGGCTCTCCCACCCTGCCCCCGGCTGGTAAGGCACGCTCGTGCACGCTCCAGTGGCCACGTCCCACCCTACCCCCACGCCTGTTCTCACCTCCAGCTCCTCAGGGGGGCCCAAGAGGGGCCCGTAGCCCCCACGGTCGGGTAGAGGACCGAGTCCAGAACCGGGGCCAGAGAAGTAGGCCTGGGCAGAGCTGGAGCAGTGGTAGTGGCAGTCTGGGTACGTGGCATGGGAATCGGGGTCCCACGAAGGAAGCTGAGGGGGGCCAGGCCCCATCCCTAGACTCTCCCCGGCGGCCTCCATGGAGTCTAAGAATGGCCTGTTGCCTGGGGAAAGAGAAGAGCTGGGGAGGGGGGAGGCACAGCGTGGCCGGAAAGGACGGGGAGCTGGGGAAAGCGGGGTGGAGGGTGGGTGTGGGGTTGTGGAGGAAAGATCCAGGTCTTGCCCACACTCACCTGTTCCCGTGGCGTTTCCAGATGAAGTCGGCATCGGACCCTTTGAGGAAGGTGAATGAGAAATGAGCCAACCGATGTTCTGTGTCTGCCCACCCCCACCTCAAATTCCAGCCTCCAGCCGAGTCACACCAACACTGGTTCTAGTCCTGTCTCTCCTTCCAGGACTGGAAGGAGACTGGAAGGAGAGAGCACCTCAAGCTCTCATCCTATCCCGTCTGGACTACTGCACCAGCCTTCTCTCTGATCTCCCATCCTCGTGTCTCTCTCCACTTCAATCCATACTTCATGCTGCTGCCCGGATTATCTTTGTCCAGAAACGCTCTGGGCATATTACTCCCCTCCTCAAAAATCTCCAGTGGCTACCAATCAATCTGCGCATCAGGCAGAAACTCCTCACCCTGGACTTCAAGGCTCTCCATCACCTCACCCCCTCCTACCTCACCTCCCTTCTCTCCTTCTACTGCCCAGCCCGCAACCTCCGCTCCTCCACCGCTAATCTCCTCACTGTACCTCATTCTTGCCTGTCCCGCCGTCGACCCCCGGCCCACGTCATCCCCCGGGCCTGGAATGCCCTCCCTCTGCCCCTCCGCCAAGCTAGCTCTCTTCCTCCCTTCAAGGCCCTGCTGAGAGCTCACCTCCTCCAGGAGGCCTTCCCAGATTGAGCCCCTTCCTTCCTCTCCCCCTCGTCCCCCTCTCCATCCCCCCATCTTACCTCCTTCCCTTCCCCATAGCACCTGTATATATGTATATATGGTTGTACATATTTATTACTCTATTTATTTATTTATTTATTTATTTTATTTGTACATTTCTATCCTATTTTATTTTGTTGGTATGTTTGGTTCTGTTCTCTGTCTCCCCCTTTTAGACTGTAAGCCCACTGTTGGGTAGGGACTGTCTCTATGTGTTGCCAATTTGTACTTCCCAAGCGCTTAGTACAGTGCTCTGCACATAGTAAGTGCTCAATAAATACGATTGATTGATTGATTGATTGACTGTCTCTGTCTCCCACCCCCTAAATGTAGGAGTCCCTCAAGGTTCAGTTCTGGGGCCACTTCAATTCTCCATCTACACTCACTTCCTTGAAAAACCCATTAGCTCACCTAGCTTCAACTACCATCTCTACAAGGATGATTCTCAAATCTCACTCTCAAGTCCTGGCCTCTCTCCTTCTCCTCAGTCTCCCATTTTCTCCTGCCACATCTTTACTTGGATGTGCTGCGGACACCTCAAAGTTAACACAACCAAAGAAGAACTCCTCCCCTTCTCACCCAACCCCGACCTCCTTGCAACACCACCATCCTCTTCGCCTCACAAATCCACAACTGTGGCATTATCCTCGTCTCATCTTTCCCATTCACTCCACCTTATTCGGTCTGTCACCAAATCCCATAGGTTCTACAGCATCACCAGAATCCTCCCTTTCCTCTATGTCCAAGCTGCTACTACGCTGATCCAAGCACTTATCTTATCCTACCTTGAATACTGCATCAGTCTCCTCACTGACCTCTCTGCCTCCTATCTCTCCCCACTCCAGTCCTCACTTCGCTCTGCTGCCCGGATCATTTTTTCTTAATCGTCAGTCTGTACACATCTCTCCATACCTCAAAATCTTCCAGTGGTCGCTCATTAATCTCCACAGCAAACAGAAACTCCTTACCCTTGGCTTTAGCACACTCCATTAGCCCTCCACTTCTAGCTCACTTTTCTCCTCTCCCACTGGGACAATTCACCCCTTTAACACCCACATACTTACTGGGTCTCAAGTTCTTGTCTCTCACCATGGACCCCTTGCTCTCATCCTCCCTGTTGCCTGGAACTCCCTCCTGCTTCATATCTGACAGTTCACCATTCTCATCTTCAAAGCCCTCCAAAAATCACATCTCCTCCAGAAAGCCTACCCCGACTGGCCTCTCATTTCCCCACCCTATTCTCCCTTCCTTCTGTGTCACCCTTGCTAACACTCACCCCTCCCATGGCCCCAAAGCACTTTGTCCATATCTTTATACTCTCCCACTTTCCTTGTCTGTATTTGAATGTCTGCCTCCCCAGCTAGATTTCAGGCTTCTTGTGGGCAGCGATCATGTCTACCATGAGAAGCCGTGTGGCCTAGTGGAAAGAGCATGGGTCTTGGAATCAGAAGGCCTGGGCTCTAATAATAATAATAATAATAATAATAATGGAATTTATTAAGCACTTACTATGTGCAAAGCACTGTTCTAAGCGCTGGGGAGGTTACAAAGTGATCAGGTTGTCCCACGGGGGGGCTCACTGTCTTAATCCCCATTTTACAGATGAGGTAACTGAGGCCCAGAGAAGTGAAGTGACTTGCCCAAAGTCACACAGCTGACAATTGGAAGAGCGGGGATTTGAACCCATGACCTCTGACTCCAAAGCCCGTGCTCTTTCCACTGAGCCACGCTGCTTCTCATCCCAGCTCTGCCACCAGCCTGCTGTGTAACGTGGGGCAAGTCACTTAATGCCTCTGTGCCTCAGTTTCTTCATCGGTACTGTGGTCGCCATGGCTTTCATTCATTCATTCAATCATATTTATTGAGCACTTACTGTGCAGAGCACTGTACTAAGCGCTTGGGAAGTACAAGTTGGCACTTGTACGGCTTCTCACTGGAAGGGAGAGGACAATAACTGTAGGCTACTCAGGTGTCCAACAGCTCCTGATCCAGTTGGGAATTGTCCAGGCGTTTAGATTTAGATGGATCCCAGACTGAGCCCCCTTTTTCCTCTCCTCCTTCCCCTCCCCACAGCACTTGTATCTATATTTGTACAGATTTATTACTCTATTTTACTTGTACATATTTACTATTCTATTTATTTTGTTCGTGATGTGCATAGAGCTTTAATTATTTGTTCTGATGACTTGACACCTGTCCACATGTTTTGTTGTCTGTCTCCCCCTTCTAGAGTGTGAGCCCGTTGCTGGGCAGGGACCGTCTCTATGTGTTGCCAACTTGTACTTCCCAAGCGCTTAGTCCAGGGCTCTGCACACCGTAAGCACTCAAGAAATACGAATTTTCCTCTCCTTTTTCCTCTCCTCCTCCCCATCCCCCCCGCCTTACCTCCTTCCCCTCCCCACAGCACTTGTATATATATTTATACAGCTATATTGCTCTGTTTTACTTGTACATATTTACTATTCTATTTTGTTAATGATGTGCATATAGCTTTAATTATTTGTTCTGATGACTTGACACCTGTCCACATATTTTGTTGTCTCCTCCTTCTACAGTGTGAGCCCGTTGTTGGGTAGGGACTGTCTCTATGTGTTGCCAACTTGTACTTCCCAAGCGCTTAGTTCAGTGCTGTGCACACAGTAAGCGCTCAATAAATACGATTGAATGACTGAATGAATGGCTACCTCGTATGTTTGGAACAGTACTTGACACATAGTTAGCGCTTAATAAATACCACTACTGATCGTATTACTATTACCCACTCTACTGTACGGTAGTCTCCCGAGTACTTTATCCAGTGCTCCGCACACAGTAAACACTCAACAAAATCCCGGGATTTTGATTTCAAAATCCATCCAGGCCCAGAGCCAGGCCGGGCGACTTCCCCCCTCCCGTCCCTTCTTCTCCCGATGCCCCCCGCGACCGCTCCCACGGGAACGATGGAAAGGCGCGGCCTTTCCTGCGGTCGCGCGGCCGTGGGGGTCGCGCTCCGGGGGTCTGGGTCCTTACCGGCGTGGCCGGCTCATATTCGATTCCCATCTGCTGCCGGCGCTGCTCCAAAAGCTTCTTCACCGTGGTAGACGGACAGGGGCTCCGCTCGGCTCTGCAGTCTGCACAGAGCGCGGGATTTCAGGAGAGGGTCGGGGGGACGGAGGGAGGCCTTTGGGGGCGAGGTGGGACGCTCCGAGCCCTATTTAACTCGGGCCTGGAAGTCGGCTCCCTCCCTCCCTCCCTCCCGCGTGGAAAAAGGGTGTCAGAACCGCCCGAGGGCCCAGAGCTCAAGTAGTTATTCCGTGCCCCGCGCCCGCCTCCTTCGCTCTCCCCCCGCGCGTCCCCGTTTCCTCTGTGATGCCTCTTTCCCGGCCGTCGTGGAAACGGAAGAGCCGGGGAGGTCGGGGCGCCTCCCCCACTCCGGCCCTTCGCTCCGCCCCCCGCCTCCCGAGAGGCCCGTTTCCCGACCCCGGCGGGGAGAGGGTTAAGGCGGGGGCGGGGGGCGGGGGGAGGGAGGGAAAAGGGAGGAGGGGGGGAATCGGAAAGAAAGGACGCGCTGATGTCACCGCGCCGTCAGCCGCGCGCGGGGGAATCTTCCGACCCCGCCTTCCTCCCCTCCCCCCCCCCCCCCCGCCCCCCGGCGGCCCCGCACCAGGTGTCCGGTTCCCCGGGGGCGGGGCAGGCGGCGGCGCGTGGCCCTGCGGAATCCCCGCCCGTGGGTCTCAGCCGGGGTTTCCCTGGCCGCGGGGACTGCCCGCCCGGGGGGTCTCCTGATGGGGAGCTGGGGCAGCCCCCTCTTTCTGCCTGCAGCCCCACCCGGGGGAACCCTGACTCGGAAGACCGGCCAAGAGGCGGACCGAGACCTCAGCTCTCTGTTTTCCCTCTCCCCACCCTCTTTCACCCTTGTCGTCCCCCCCCCGCCCCAGCTTCATCCCCACACCCTCACCCCCAAACCCTCACCCCGTACTTGCCTCACCCTAAAACCCTTACCCCAAACCCTAGCCCCTTCTCAGCCTCACCCCAAACTCCCTTCCCCGGACTCCCTCCCTCCTCAGCTTCACCTCCAGATTCCCGGCCCCAGCTCACCCCCTCCTCAGCCTCACGGCCCTCGGCCCCCTCAGTCTCACCCCCAAAATCCCACCCCCCGCCTCAGCCCAAATCATCTCCATCTCCTCAGCCTCCCCCTAAATCCTCGCCCAAACCTTCTTCGCCAATATTCACTTAATCCTCATCCCCAACACTGTCCTCCCCTCTCACAACAAATGAACACACACTTGCATTCTCTCCCCCACCCCCCCATCCTCTTCCCACCGCCGTTCCGCCTTTAATGGGCTGAAATCCTCTGCCCCCCGACCCGTCACTCACTTCTGGAATTCCGACCCTCCGGCTGTAGCCCCCTCGGGGCCCCCCGGCCTCTGCGCTGCGCCAGTGTCGCTCTCTCTGTCCGGGTCCCCGCGGAGGCGACTCGAAGTCCCCCGGTCTCGGGCTCCAAAACCGGCAGGTGCTTTAAGAGTCGCTTCTCCGCGACTCCGCCCCCGACCGTCACTAGATTCCCCCCGGAGGCCCCGCCCCTATCCTATTCATCTAACGACAGCGCCATCCTACATTTCTTTTAAATGATATTTGTTAAGCCTTTCTATGTGCCAGGCACTGTTCTAAACACTGGGGTAGATACAAAGTAACCACACTGCACAGAGTCCCTGTCCCACATGGGGCTCGCAGTTTTAATTCACATTTCACAAATTATGTAATTGAGGCACAGATAAATTAAGCGATTTACCCAAGCCAGGATTAGAACCCAGGTCTTTCTGACTCCAGCCTGTACCCTGTAAATGGATCTAGCCCAGGGCCCTCAGCAATAATAATAGAGATGATGATAATAATAGTAATGATACTTTAGCCCCTACATACTTTCATGCTCACTCTTCCCCCAATCCGACGGCACCTGTGTTCACACCGTTTATATTCTGCCCCCTTTCCTATCTGTAATTTATTTTAATGTCTGTCTCCATCTTTATACTGTAAAATCCTTTTTCATGGTATTTGTTAACTGCTTACTATGTGTCTAACTGTGTTCTTAAGAGCTAGGGTAGGTACAATTTAATTAGGCCGGACATAGTCCATACCCGCATGGGGCTAATAGTCTAAGTAGGAAGGAGAACAGGTATTTAATCCCCATTTTACAGATGAGGGAACTGAGGCAAAGAGGAGTGAAGTGAGTTGCCCAAGGTCACACAGCAAGTAATTGGCCAATAGGCCATCCCGGCTCTGCCACTTGTCAGCTGTGTGACTTTGGGCAAGTCACAACTTCTCTGTGCCTCAGTTCCCTCATCTGTAAAATGGGAATGAAGACTGTGAGCCCCACGTGGGACAACCTGATTACCTTGTATCTACCCCAGCGCTTAGAACAGTGCTTTGCACATAGTAAGCGCTTAACAAATACCAACATTATTATTATTATTATTATTATTATTATTATTATGCTACTTCCCTGTCCTTGATGACAGGGACCACGACTACCGTAAAGGATAGAGCATGGGCCTGGGAGTCAGAAAGTCATGGGTGCTAATCCCAGCTCCACCACTCGCCTGCTGTGTGACCATGGGCAAGTCACTTCACTTCTCTGAGCCTCAGTTACCTCATCTGTAAAATGGAGATTGAGATGGAGATTGAGACAGTGAGCCTTATGTGGGACAGGGACAGTGTCCAATCCTATTTCCCCCCCCCCCCTGCCCAACCTCCTTCCCCTCCCCACAGCACCTGTACATATGTTTGTACAGATTTATTACTCTATTTTACTTGTACATATTTACTATTCTATTTATTTTATTTTGTTAATATGTTTTGTTTTGTTTTGTTGTCTGTCTCCCCCTTCTAGACTGTGAGCCCGCTGTTGGGTAGGGACCATCTCTATATGTTGCCAACTTGTACTTCCCAAGAGCTTAGTACAGTGCTCTGCACACAGTAAGCGCTCAATGAATACAATTGAATGAATTAATGAATTTGCTTGTCTCCACCCCAGAGCTTAGTACAGGGTTTGGCCCATTGTAAGCGCTTAACAAATACTATAATTATTATTATTATTACCAACTCTTTTATCTCACTCTCCCAAAGACTTAGTACAGTACTTTGCACACAGAAAGTGCTCAACCAATACCACTATTTGAATAATACTAATACTACAACTAACCACTGCCTCCGAGGAGTAGTGGGGTGGGGCTGGAGGCCAGTCACCGTTACTCCTGCTTTGTGAACACAGGGACTCTATCTTTCACTTCTGTTGTATACTCCCAACCACCCAGTACCCTGGCCACAGTAGACACCCAGTAGAGCATTCTGCCCATGAGCAGTACTCAGTACAACTCCCTGTCCGTAGTAGGCACCCACTATAGAGCTCTGTCCACAGCGGGTTATAATAATAATTGTGGTATTTTCTAAACACTTACTATGTGCCAGGAACTGTTCTAAGCACTGGGATATATACAAGGTAATTAGGTGACATATAATCCTTGTCTCAGATGGGGCTCACAGTTTTAATCCCCCACAGAGAAGTGAAGTGACTTGCCCAAGTTCATACAGCAGACATGTGGTAGAGCTGGGATTAGAACCCATGTCCTTTGACTCCCAGGCCTGTGCTCTTTCCACTAGGCCATACTTCTTCTCTGCTCAGTACAGCACTCTGTCCATAGTTGGGGCCCAGTTCTGCATTACCTTTGACCTTAGATTTGCACCCTTTATTCACCCCTTCCCCGGCTTCAAAATATTTATGTACATATCAATCATTTATTTGTGTTAATATCTGCCTGCCTTCCCATCCAGACTGTGAACTTGTTGTTGGCAGGAAACATAGCTACCAACATGGCCTAATGAATACAGCCTGAGCCTAGGCCTCAGAAGGACCTGGGTTTTAATTCCAGCTCTGCCACTTGTCCATTGTTTGACCTTGGGCAAATCACATCACTTCCCTCATCAGAGAAGCAACATGGCTTAGTGGAAAGAGTCTGAGAACGTGGGTTCTAATCCCAGCTCCGCCACTTGCCTGCTGTATGACTGTGGGCAAGCCACTTAACTTATCTGTGCCTCAGTTACCTCATCTGTAATATGGGGATTAAGACTGTAAGCCCCATGTGGGACAACCTGATTACCTTGTATCTACCCCAGCACTTAGAAGAGTCCTTGGCACATAGTAAGCGCTTAACAAATATCATCATCATCATCATCAGTAAAATAGGGATTAAGTCTGTGGGCCCCGAGTGGGGCGGAGGCTGTGTCCAACCCGATTAACTTGTCTCTATCACAATGCTTAGTACAGTGCCTGACACATAGTAAGTGCTTAACAAATACCACAAAAAACCTGCCATAGTGTCTTCTCCCAAGTTTGTAGTACAGTACTTTGAGCACAGTAAGAGCTCAGTAAATACAATTGATTGATTGATTGATTGACTGTCCGGAGTAGGAGCCCAGCGTAGCCCTCTGCCCACAGGAGGTGCTCAGTACAGTGCTTGGGCCACAGTAGGAGCTCAGTATAGCATTCTGCCTCTAGTAGGCACCTAGGCCAGCACTCTACCCACAATACTCTGCACTGTACTCTCCCAAATACTAAGTACAGTGCTCTCCACACAGTAAATGCTCAATAAATATGATTGATTGGCTGATTGACTGTCCATAGTAAGGTCCCAGTGCAGCACTCTGCCCAGAGTAAGCAGGTAGGCCAGCACTGTGCCCACAGCAGGCCCCCAATACAACACCCTGCCCATAGTAGGTACCCAGCACAGCGCTCTGCTCAGGGCATACGTCTAATAAATAGTGATGAGAGGGACAGTGAGAAGGCTGAGGGGCGGAGGCCGGAGCCAGGGCTGGGGGCAGGACGCCCAGGTCCCAGGAGGGGCGGGGCGGGGCGGTGGCTTTACCAGGCAGGAAATCTGTACTCTCGATTCCGTCCTCCGCCGCGGCCCCCTCCCTGGGGCCCCTCTTCTCCTCCGCAGCCCCCCGGCTCCCGGGCCCCCGACCCCCGGCCCCAGCCGGCCCGCCATGGCCGGGACCAGCTTCACCGGGCCCGCACTGCTGCTCGGACTCCTCGCAGGTGACCGGGTTCTGGAGGCTTCGGGCGCCGGGAGTCCAGCGGGCAAGGGGGCTCAGGCATGGGGAGGTGGGTGGGGACGGAGCCGGGGACAAGCGTGCGGGGGAGCGGCGGGGCCGGGGACTGGAAGCCCGGAGGCCCAGGTGGGGAGGCAGAAGGCGGGAGGGTGGGGTGTGGGGCACTGTGAGGACTGAATTCTCCGGGTTGAGCAACATCCGTGTCAACCGGGCCCTGCTCCGGCCTCCTCCCCACATCCGCCCGCGGCCCCTTTCCTTTTTCAGAACAGACACACACACACACACACACACACACACACACACACACAGAGACCCACAGAGACTAGGGGAGACACAGAGACAGAGACCAACAGAGAGCCAGAGAGATCGACGGACGGAAAGGCCAGAAACCCAGAAAGCGCGCGCTCCCAAGGCCCCAGCCCCTTCCCCTGTCTCTCCCTTAGCCTGCCCCTGAGCGCGGCGTCCTTTATCTCCGCCTGTCTGCCTCTCCCCCTCCCCCGGGCCCGTGACTTTGCTTGGAGGGCTGGGGGTGGGCCCCCTCGCGGCCCCGCCCCCTCACGGCCCGCCCCTTCTCTCGTCCCCAGCGGCGACGGCTCAGACCTCGGGAGGTAAGGACCACTGGGTCGCCCCCTCCCCACCCAGCTTACCCTCTGACTCACGGCGGGCGCGGGGGCGGCCCGTGAGTCAGGGCTCGGTGACTCACCCTGAGGGAGGGGGGCGCAGTCACTGCTCTGGGGGTCCCCGGGGGCGAGAGGGAGGTAGGGGGGAGCCCCAGGGAGCGACGACACTCCCCACCCCGAGGTCCGCGCCCCCCGCTCGAGGCTGTGAATGTGGAGGGAGGGGAGGGGTGAGTGTGTGTGTTTAGCCGAATGCGCGGCCGTGGATGGGACTCTCTCCTTGCGTGCACGTGCGGCCGTATGGGGGCAACTGAGTGTGGGCCCCTACATGCGATTGTGTGTGTCCCTGTGTGATTCTTCTTCCGGTGCCTGCGCATGGGACCCTGACGGGCTGAATAACTGCGAATATCCGCAGCCCTTGGTCTCCCTGGTGGCTGGTATTTGCCTCGAGTCCCATGTCGTTCCTGGCCTCGCTCTCCCTCTCATTCCCTCTGCCTCTCTCTCTATCTCTCTATCTGTCTCTTCCCTAGGCCTCTGCAGCCTCTGTTCTCCTCTCGATCTCCCGCTAATGATCGGCCTCGTGCTCGGGGACGCGCTGGTCACCTTGGTCATCGTGGTCTCCGTTTACTTTTGCACCCGGAGGGCAGGCGGGAGCAGCGGGGACGCGCTCCCTGGTGAGGGCGGGGAGGAGCGGCCCGAGGCCTGCCCAGGGAGACCGGGGAGTGCTCGGGGACAGGAACGGGCAGGGCGGGAAAAGGCCCCGGGAGGAAAAGGGTGAGGAGGAGGGCGGAAGGTGCGAGTCCGGATCCGGCCCCGGGGACCACACTGACCGCTGTCTTCTCCCCGCAGAGGACACCAAAGTCTATATGAACATGCCGGGACGGGGCTGACGGGCTCAATCAGCGGGCCGAGGGCCGACGCCCGCCGGAAACGGTCCTCCCTGGAGTGACAATCTTCTACCCTGCTGCTCTCCGGGTCTGTGTCATAAAACCCCTTGCGGCCTCGGCTTCGGCTCCGAAATTTATTCAATGGGTTGCCCGCCGCCGGGAGGAGAGAAAGGAGGAGGGAGGATCCAAAGGGCAGGGAACTGGGGATGGGAGGCGAGCGGGCCACAGGCTGGAAATCCCTGCGGAGGACCGTGAGCCGGGGATCAAAGAAAAGCCTCCCCTCCCCAACCCTGAGGGTTCCTGGGCTCCGCCCCGCCCCGCTCCCCCCCGCACCCAGGCCTTCCAGCTCCCATCAGGAGTCTCTGCCTCGCTCCTCCTGCCTCCCGGATCCAGCCTCCGGGCCTCGCATGGACATGCCATTGTTTTAATTCATTTATTGGGGTGCGGGAGCTAGTGGCGACTAGTGGGACACTGGAGGTTCGAAGGTCGTGCGGGCAGGAGTCCATCTGCGGGTCCGGGCGGTTGGTGAGGATTTCTGACGGATCCCGGCCTCTCCTCGAGGGGCGTGGGGGCCGGGGTCAGTAGCGCCGTTGCGTGTTGAGGTCGCTGTAGATGTCAGTTCTCGGGCCCTGCAGCTCCTGAAGAAAACCGGTGAACGTTGGAGAAGGGCTGTGAGCGGGAGGCGGGGGGAAGACAGGGTGCAGGTCGAGGGTGCAGGAATGGGGTCCTGCGGGGTTGGGGGAACGCAACATAGGGATGGGGCACTGGTGGGGGGAAGCTCAGAGTGCGGGCAGAGGTTACGGCGGAGGGGACGCCGGGGTGTAGTCATGGGGTGCTGAAGAGGGGCCAGAGCATAGAGCAGGGAAGGCTAGGGTATAGGGCTGGGGAGCCGGGGTGCAGGAATGGGACTCGGGAGAAGGGGGGGAGGACAGTGCAAGGTGGGGCTGCGGGGGGAAGCTGGGGTGTAAGATGGGGCGCTGGGGGGGGGGGGCGAAGGCAGTGCAAAGCGGGGCTAAGGCGGGGAGGCGAAGCTATGGGGAGAAGTCAAGATGCGGAATAGGCCGCTGAGAGGGAGGAAGGCAGCACAAGGAGGGGCTGCGGCGGGGTGGCGCGGCTGCTGGGAGGCCAGAATGCAGGGCTGGGCTGCGTGATGGAAGGTGAGGGGGGTAGCCGTGCTGAGGGTCTGGGGCTCGGAGGTGGGGGGTAGCCGGGCTGCAGGTCTGGCCACTGAGGTGTAGGGGGCCGGGGTGCAGGGACGGGGAGCACGGCGTGGGAACTTGACCTGATAGTGCGACTCGGGCTCTGTGGTCCGCTGTTTCCGTGAAACTGCTGGCGGTTTGAGGGGGCCCATTGCCGAGCGTAGACGAGAGACAATTAGTTAAGGTCCCGGCCTCCCCAGACCCAGGGATCCGGGCCCCGGCCTTGCATTCCCTTAGCCTCGGGCCTAGCTCGCCCCAGCCCCGCTAACTCTTCCTGCATCTGATCCCCCTGATCAGGGACCCCCGCCCCCCACCTCCCGTGCCCCGATCCTCCTCTCTCTCCCCTCCACCCACTTTCTCGCGGACTCAGGATCGCGGTTCCCTCCGCCCAGGTCCGACGCCCCGACCCGGGCTATGACCCCGGGCTTTGACCTGGGATATGACCGAGGCTGTGACCCCCGGCTGTGACCCCGGCTCTCACCATCTGCGGCTGCTCCGGCAGCCCCCCGGGTCAGGGGTACCATTCTGGCCAGGTAATACACAGCCAGGGCAATGAGCAGCGTCAGGGCGAGGTCTCCCAGAATGATCCCGGCCAGGATCCCCGGGCTCACCGGGTAACACCCGCTGCAGTCTGGGGGTGGATGGAGGAGGAGACGGGTCAGGGCTGTGAGGGAGAAGGCTCTCGCCCCGGGGGTGTCCGGCTGGGGTGGAGTGAGGCTCCTTAACTCACCTTTCTGAGACTGTGCTTGGACGTTTCCTGGAAGGACAGGCAGGGTGGGGTGGGGTGAAGTTAGATGCCGCCTGCGGATCCGGTGGGGGCCGAAGCAGGGGCGGGGGCCGGGGGACGCGGGCCTTACCGAGCAGAACCAGGAGCAGGCCTAAGAGGGGAGATCCGGGCTTCATCCCGGGGCCGTGGGGACGCGGGGCCGTGTGATGTCGGGAGTCCCAAGGCGACCAGGAAGTGTGCGAAAGAGGAAGAGCGGAAGGTCGGACGAACTGACAGAGGCGTTACGCCATAGCAGGGGGAGGGGGATCCTTCAGGATTTCAGGGGGTCCGGCGACCTGCCGTCCCCGGCCTTCCCCTCCTGCAGCTCCTCCCCCCTACCAGGACTGGCTCTCGCCCAGACTCAGGGGTCCCGGCCTCCTCCCCCCGTCCCTCGCCCTGGAACCCTCAGGCCCGGCCGCCGGCCCCACCCTGTTCTGTCCAGGATGTGGTCTGGGGCCCGAAGCTCAGCGCCCGCCGAGTGCCCCGTATTGAGATGGGTTCCCGGGGACCCCGCCAGCGCCCTCGGCCCGTCGCGGGCCCAGGCCAGCCATCCCCCTGCCGCGGGGAGAGAAGGGGCAGCACTCGGCTTCGGTGGGCGGGTGGAGGGGATCAAAGGGGCAATCTAGGATGAAGCCCCTCCCGCCCAGCTCCCTCTGCGATGTGCTATGCGATGCGGGCAGCGGCCAGACTGGAGGTGGGGCGGGGTGTGGGCCGGGCTGCCTAGAGGAAGCTGCAGTGGGAGCGAGGTGGACACGAAGGCGCCCACGTTCCTACAGAAAAGGGAAGTGGCAGAAGGACAGAGGGAAGGGAAGTGGCACAAGGGGAGAAGCGGGGCAGGGGGATTCGAGGCTCCCAACTCCAATAAAGACTGCGCCAGACATCCACCGGCTTGCACGTTTATTGCGCTGGGGGAGGGGATGTTGCAGTCGGGTTGGGTCACGGCTGGGGGAGGAATCGCCTCGTGAGGGAAGGGGTGGCGTGTCTGGCGGCGGCGGCGACTCTTCGGTGCCAGGCCCTGCACCTTAGGACTTCCAGAGAGAAATCGAGCTATGGAGGCAAAATGGAAGGGAGTGTGAAGGCGGGCTTGGAGGGAGGGGATGGGGAATGGGATGGGTGGAGATAGCTAGAGGAGAGGACGCTCCCCCACCCCCCTCCGCTGGTCTTGGCCCCTGAATTCCAGTCTCACCAAATCTGCAGGTCCTTGGCCGACCACATGCTCAGCGTGGGGGTCTCGGCCATGTTTTCTCCGCACAGGCCGCAGAGGGAACCGCTGGCGCTCAGTGGGACGGACACTTCCATCTCCAGCGCCTCCCCGAGCTGCACGCGGACGCCCCCGGCCTGGCGCAGCACGAAGGCCCCTTCGGGGGCGAGGCTCAGGGACACAGACGGGGACACCCAGGTCGGGGGCGTCACTTCCAGGCCGTTGACCTGGGGGCGGGGCGGGACCGGGGGTCGGTTCCTGCAAGCTCCCCGTTCCCGGCTCGTGCCCCGCAGCCCGCAGCCCGCAGCCCGGAGCGGGATCCGCGCCTCCTCGCCCACTCGGCTGGGGCGGGACGGAGGGCGGGGAGAGAGGAGGTGCAGCCTGGCTGTGAGAGGTCAGGACCTAGGCCTCACCAGCTCTAGCCTTCTGCCCCACGCACAGGGACAGTCAGTTCTTTACTCTGATCTCTCGAATCCTAAATAGGGCCGAGGCTGGCTGTGGTTAGATGATGCGTCTTCATTCTGTCACACTTGCCCAAGCGCTCCGTTCACTACATTGCACTGGGAGGCATTCAGCAACTACTACTATTACTACTTCTACTACCACTGCCACCAATACCATTGCTACTTCCACTACTAGTACTGCTACTAGTACTGCTACTACTACTACTACCACAGCCACCACTAATACTGCTACTGCTACTGTTAGTATTTCAACTATTACCACTACTATTACTACTCATGGATCCCCTATCCTAAAAAATAATTCCCTTGACCCGATGACTCCCTTTAATTATCACCCCATCTCCCTGATATCATTGCTCTCCAAACTCCTTGAGCCAGTTGTCTATACTGGCTTAGTGAAGGCTCATCTACTCCAGGAAGCCTTCCTTGACTAACCCCCACTTTCCTCTCCTGCCATTCCCTTCTACGTCACCCTAAACGGCTCCCTTTGTTCTTCCCGACTTCCAGGCCCACAGCACTTATGTACATATCTAGAATTTATTCATATTAATATCTGTCTCCCCCCCCTCTAGACTGTAAACTCGGTGTGGGCAGGGAATGTATCTGTTTACTGTTGTATTGTACTCTCCCGAGGGCTCTGCACATAGTAAGCACTCAATAAATATGATTGAATGAATGAATGAATGGGGCAAGCAACCATTTACTTGAAGGAGGCAACCCTTTACTTGAGGGAGATGTCTTTTCAGCGTGGCTTAGTGGAAAGAGCACGGGCTTGGGAGTCAGAGATAGTGGGTTCTAATCCCAGCTCTGCCACTTATCAGCTGTGTGACTTTGGGGAAGTCACTTCATGTCTCTGTGCCTCAGTTACCTCATCTGTAAAATGGGGATTAAAACTGTAAGCCCCACGTGGGACAACTTGATTATCTTGTATCTACCCCAGGGCTTAGAACAGTGTTTGGCACATAGTAAGCACTTAACAAATACTTAACACTTAAATAACTTAACACTTAACACTTAACACTTAGCACTTAACAAATACCATTATTATTATTACTATTATTATTATTCTCATCTGCCTTAGATACTGTCCACCACCCCATTCTCCTGGAAATATTATCCAAACTTGCCTTCACTGGAACTGTCCTCTCCTTGTTCTCCTATTTCTCTGGTCACTCCTTTTCAGTCTCTATCTCCAGTTCTTCCTCTGCCTCCCACCCTCTAACTGTGTAAGTCCTTCCAAGCTCGGTTCTGGATCCCTTTCTATTCTCCACTACACCCACTCCCTTGGAGTACTCACTGACTCCCATAGCTTCAACTACCACTTGTATGTGGTTGATTCTCAAATCTTCATCTCCAGTCCTGATCTCTCTCCTTCTCTGCAGTCTCGTATTTCCTCCTGCCTTCAGAACATCTGAACTTGGATGTCCCGCTGACACCTCAACCCTAACATGTTCAAAACAGAACCCATCTTCCCACCCAAACCCTGACCTCCCCTTAACTTTCCCATCATAGGAGACAGCACCACCATCCTCCCTGTTTCCCAAGCCCCTTAACCTTAGGGTTATCCTCGAATCTGCAAACAATAAGTGCTCAATAAATACGATTGAATGAATGACTCATCTCCCTTATTCAACCCATATGTTCAATCTGTCACCAAATCTTTTGGTTCAACCTTTGGAACATCGCTAAATCCGTTCTTTCCTCTCCATCCAAACTGCTACCACATTAATCCAAGCACTGCTCCTATCCTGCCTTTATTACTGCATCGGCCTCCTTGCTGACCTGCCTGCCTCTCCCCATTCCAGTTCTTACTTGACTATGCTGCCCAGGTCATTTTTCTACAAAAACGTTCAGTCCATGTTTCCCCAGTCCTCAAGAACCTCCAGTGGTTGCCCATCCACGTCCACACCAAACTGAAACTCCTTTAATCAGCTTTAAAGCACTCAATCGCCTTGTCCCATCCTTCTTTACCTCCTTGACTTGCTACTGCAATTGACCCCGCACACTTGACTCCTCTAATGCCGACCCAGTGTGCTTCGATCTCGTCTATCTCGCCACTGACCTGTTGCCCACATCCTGTCTCTGGCCTCTGGCCCTCCATCTTCATATCTGACAGACGATTACTCTCCCCACCTTCAAAGCCTTTTTTAAAAGCACATCTCCCCAACTAAGTCCTCATTTCCACTTTTTCTACCCCCTTCTGTGTCACCCTAGCAGTTGAATTTGCACCCTCTATTCACCCCTCCTTCAGTTCATAATTTATATATATATATATATATATATATGTATATATATATGTTGCTCCCCGTGGTTTCGGGGGCAACGCTCGGGTTCTTACCCTCTCCGGGTCTTCGGACGTCTCCGGACGCGGCCCGCGCGTTCATACCAGGAAGAGTCAGCCAGAGGTTCAAAGCTTGGTTGCCGTTTATTTGCTATCAGCGGTTACATGGTTGAAAGAGAGAGAGAGCGAGAGAGAGAGAAAGAGAGAGAGAGAGAGGGAGAGAGCGCGCGCATGCGTGCCCCCCCTTTGTCTTGTTCGTCTCTTATACCCCCCATTGCCCGGGGGCAGGGTTTTCTCGGGGGATGGCGTATCGAGGCTTTGACCGCCCTCCAGCCACTAGCCTAACAACAGCTCTGTCCAGTCACGAAGGGTTTGCTCGGGCTCGCCCCCAGCCACCCATTGCCAACCATCGCTGGCTGCGGATATGGCCTTGAGGTTGCCTCCGAGCCTTGCAGGTGCAAGCTTGTTTTTCTTGCCCTGGTCTCTTTATCTCCTGTTGTTGAGTCTGTTTGGCCTTGAGCCGTTGGGTACGGTTTGTGTGCACATACTGCCTGTCTCATCGCCTTCCCCCGCTCCCTACGTATATATATATATATATATATATGAATGTCTCTCTCCCCCTTTAGACTGTTAAACTCGTTCTGGGCAGGGAATGTCTCTACCATCTCTCGCAAGCGCTTAATACAGTGCTCTGCCCATGGTAAGCACTCAATAAGTGCAATTGACATCTTCTGCTATTATTGCTACCACTACGGCTTCTACTGCTTCTACTACTACCACCACCAATACTACTACTACTACTACCATTACTTCTACCACTACTATTATTGCTACTACTGTTTTCGTTGCTACTGCCACTTCTGCTACTCCTACTGTGACTATGCGGCCCCAGAAGGAGGGCAGAAGGGGGGGGCCCTGAAGAGTAGGAGAGGCAAGTACTCCTGGGTCGAGGAGGAGTTGGGCAGAGGGAAGGGGACGCCTATTTGGAGGGGACGGGGAGGGTCTCACCAAGATGCCCCGTCCGTGATGCATCACCACTAAGCCTTCAGGCACGAATACATAGGCGATGAGCGAGGGGATCACTTCCCTCTCGCAGCGCTTGACCTCGCTGACCACGCGAAACCAGGCCGTGGCGTTGCCATGGCAGCGGGCGGCCAGCTGGAAGGTACCAGAGGGCAGAGCCACTTGGGCGCCGGTGAACGTCGTCAGCTGCCTCCCCCGCTGCCCCACGGCGCACGAGGCCTCGGGGACCAGGCAGCCGCGGGCTCCGGCCCTCAGACCGCACAGCGTCCTGGGCTCACAGTGGTGCTGCTCACACTGTAGGTCGGAGTCCTTGGCACAGCGACAGTGCTCCGTGCAGTCACCGTTCATGATCTCTTCCCCGACCTGCGGACACACGCGCGCTGAGCGGCCGGAACCATCGCGGGGTGGGGCGGGCCGGGGATGGGAGTGCAGGAGGAGGGAATGGTCACCAAAGAGGGTCACTGGAGAACATGGGAGTGGGGCAGGGATGGTCACTGGACAGCTTGGAGAGGATCACTGGGAAAGCATGGGGGAGAGGATCATTGGGAGAGTGAGGATAGACAGTGGAGAGGGTCACTGGAGAAGCTGGGGGACAGAGATGGTCACCAGGAAGGTGGGGAACCCTAGCTAGAAGAGGGAGGGGATGGTCACTGAGGAGTGGGATGGTCATCGAGGAGGGTCACTGGAGGAGCGAAGTTGGGGGCAGGGATGGTCATCGGGCAAGGCCACTGTCAGGGCTGCATTAACTGACGTTGGAGCGGCCTTAACGTCACCATCGATGACGTCATAACAGACCCACCAGCTGAGTGGCAGGGGTGAAGAGGAGCAGTGGGAGGGGCCTGGAGCCCTCCTGCTTGTTTCGAGGGGATGAGCTAGGATCGAGGAGAAGGGAAGGGGGGAGCAGGAGCCCGGAGCCAGGCGCCCCCCAACCCCGATAAGAGGCTTTCCTGGTGCGCCTTTTCCTCCTGGCTCCCTCTCCAAGCTTCCCCCGTGGTTTACTCTTCCGAAAACGGTTGGGGGAGAAGGGGTGCCGGGGAGCCCCTTTCGTGCCAGTAACAACCCGAAGCAAGGCACCCCGACAAGTAAACATACACGCGGCTCGCACACAAGCGTCACCTCTTACACAGTTCAAACACCTCGTACACGCTCCTTCTTCCTAGTCTCCGTCAATTTAACAACCTCTCCTAACACGAATACGCAAGACCTCTTCCGGTGAGGAAGGGCCTGGGGTCGGGGGGCGGGGGAGTGTCAGTCCTTAGGGGAGAGGGGAGGGCCTGGCCACCGGGGGACTGGGGACAGGCCCTGAGGGGTCGTGGTCCCGGAGGTACCTGGAGGTAGCGGCCCTGGTGGATGCAACCACAGGCGGTGGAGGGCACGCAGTTTCCGGCCTCGGCCAGGGTCCCCGCGGGACACTCGCAGCCTTCGAAGCACTCTATCGGGATCCCAGCTGGGAAGACGCCCGAGGCGCACAAGGTCTGCTGGGGCCGCAAGCAGGAGGTGGACAGTGTCCCCGGGGAGCAGCTCAGAGCTGGGGGAGGGCAGGGAACGGTAGTGAACGGAGAGCGGCCCAGGAAAAATGGCCCCACTGCAAGCTCACGGAGGACGGGCGCGGGGAGGTGGACTTCCCGTCGTCGGTGAGTCCGTGTGTGTCTGCCCATCTCGACTTAGTTGTGTCCTTCAGTGTGTGAGTGTGTGTGTGTGTTTGTGTCTGTCTCAAAGATTTTGTGTTATGCCTCCGTGCGTGTCCTTGGTGCCCATTTGTCAGTGTGTCCACCTCGGTGTGCTGTGCGTGTATCCCCTTCAGGATCCTTTTGCGGTATCCGCATTTCGGTCGAGAAGGGGCAGGCCTGAGCCCCCCCGTTCCCTCACCCCAGCCCTCCCCACCCCGGTCCGCAAGGCTGGAGGGCAGACAGGCTTGGGGTATCGCAGGTTCCCGTTTCCGATCCTCGCCGCGCCGCCCCCGCCCTCCCCAAGGCGACTCTCTCTCGCGCACGGGACGCCTCCGGGTCGACTCTGGCGGGAGTCGGGGGCCCGGCGCCCCCCGCCCACCTCCCTCCCAAGCGGGGGAGCGCTCACGGCAGAGGCTGCTGTTCCTCCAAGGCCCGAGCGGGGCTCCCTCCCCCCGGCAGGCGACGGCGTAGGCGTGGAGGCCTCTGCAGAGCGAGCTGGGGTGGCCGGCCGTGGCGCACAGCTCCTCCGCGCAGCGCTGCACGAACTGGGCCGGGGCCACGTGGTGGTGGCAGGCCGCGAAGGGCCCGTCCGGTCGCTCCAGGAGCCCGCAGGCCCGGGGCCCGTCAAACGCCGCGCCGGTTCCGGCGGGCCTGGGCGGGCAGGGCCGGCAACGCGCGCCACAGTAGCTCTGGTACCCGGCCTCGGGCCGCGCCCACGCCTCCGTGAAGGGCTTCGGGTCCTTGGCCTGCTGGCCGCCGGGCAGCAGCAGATCGTCCCCCGGGTCCTCGTTGAAGTTGCCGCAGAGGCCGCAGACCCGGCCGCGATAGGCGCCCGACAGCCGCAGCAGGATGAAGCCGTCAGCGTCGGTCAGCTCCCCGACGCCCTTCCATTTTAGCGTCGCCGTTCCGCCCACCTGGCTGACCAGCACTCGGGCCTCCGCCAGTTCCAGCGGCAGCGGAACCATCTCGCCGTCCACCTGCGGGCGAGCGGGACTCGGATCAGGAGGCGGGGCCAGGCAAGAGGGGAGAACGGGGGAGGAGTGGGGGGTCGGGGACCAGGGAAGGGGGAAGGGGGGGACGCCAGTGAGGACCAGGGGGCTGGTGGGGAGAGGGAACCTGGGAGGGTGGGGAAATAGGGGGTGGGTAGGGAAAGGGAACCCGGGAGGTCGGTAGGGAGAGAGGACATGGGAGGACTGGGGAAGAGGGTGCCTGGGTGGAACCCGGACCAGGAGGCCTGGGGAGAGCTTTTCCTCACCTCCACCAGCCAGGGGGTCTTGTGGCGGAGGGTGAGCGAGACTCCAGCTACCGTGATCACCAGAGCTCCGGGGTCCCCCGTCTTCCCCTTCAGCAAGACGATGGAAAAAGGCTCGGGGCCGGGGGAGCAGGTGCGGGCCAGAGTGTAGCCACACGCCCCCCACGCCGAGAAGGATAGGCCGTCGAAGGACACGATGCGCGAGGCAAAGGTGACCATGCAGCGCCCGCTGTGGTCCGGCGCGTGGCAGGTCCAGGCGCCCTGTTGAAGCTGGCACTTCTCGTTGGCCTCGCACGCCCACGGCTCGCAAACCAGAGACCCCCCCGGCGCGCACGAGCAGCGCTTGGAGCAGTCGGGGCCCTGATAGAAGGGGCCTTTGTGACTTTGGGCAAGTCACTTAATTTCTCTGTGCCTCAGTTACCTTATCTGGAAAATGGGGATTAAGACTGTGAGCCCCACGTGGGGCAACCTGATCACCTTGTATCCTCCCCGGCGCTTAGAACAGTGCTTTGCACATAGTAAGCGCTTAACAAATGCCATTATTAGTATTATTATTATTTACCCCTTCAATTAGACTCAGAATTGAATACAGTTTTCCACTATATACCGTGGTGGTTTGGTTTAACTCTGGTTTGACTTGTCATTGAGTGCCTGACGGGTGAAATAATACCAGTGACGGACTTATAGAACAAGTGCCTGACGGGGTGAAATAGTTTCAGGGACGGACTTATTCTATGAGTGCCTGACTGTGTAAGACGGGCTCACGACAGGAGGGAGCAAGGTGATTGAGTGCTTTAAAGCCTATGGTGAGGAGTTTTCAAACACTAGACTTTCTTGAGGAGTGGGGAAACTTGGTCTGAACGTTTTGAAGGAAAATGATCCAATCAGCAGGGTGGAGTATGGACTGGAGTGGGGAGAGACAGGAGACAAGGAGGCTGATATAATAATCAAGGCAGGTTAGGACAAGTGCTTGTATTAATTAATTCATTCATTCAATCGTATTTATTGAGCGCTTACTGTGTGCAGAGCATTATACTAAGCGCTTGGGAAGTACAAGTTGGTAACATCCAACAGCGGTCTCACAGTCTAGAAGGGGGAGACAGACAACAAAACAAAACATATTAACAAAATAAAATAAATAGAATAAATATGTACAAATAAAATAAATAGAGTAATAAATACATACAAACATATATACATATATACTGGTGCTGTGGGGAGGGGAAGGAGGTAAGGCGGGGGGGTGGGGAGGGGGAGGAGGAGAAAAGGAAGGAGGGGGCTCAGTCTGGGAAGGCCTCCTTGAGGAGGTGAGCTCTCAGTAGGGCTTTGAAGGGAGGAAGAGAGCTAGCTTGGCGGATGTGCGGAGGGGGGGCATTCCAGGCCAGGGGGAGGACGTGGGCCGGGGGTCGACGGCGGGACAGGCGAGAACGAGGCACAGTGAGGAGATTAGCGGCAGAGGAGCGGAGGGTGCGGGCCGGGCTGAAGAAGGAGAGAAGGGAGGTGAGGTAAGAGAGGGCGAGGTGATGGATAGCCTTGAAGCCGAGGGTGAGGAGTGTCTGCCTGATGCGTAGGTTGATTGGTAGCCACTGGAGATTTTTGAGGAGGGGAGTAACATGCCCAGAGCGTTTCTATACAAAGACGATCCGGACAGCGGCGTGAAGTATGGATTGAAGTGGGGAGAGACAGGAGGATGGGAGATCGGAGAGGAGGCTGATGCTGTAATCCAGTCGGGATAGGATGAGAGATTGAACGAGCAGGGTAGCGGTTTGGATGAAGAGGAAAGGGCGGATCTTGGCAATGTTGCGGAGGTGAGACCGGCAGTTTTTGGTGATGGATTGGATGTGAGGAGTGAGCGAGAGAGCGGAGTTGAGGATGACACCAAGGTTGTGGGCTTGTGAGACGGGAAGGATGGTAGTGTCATCAACAGTGATGGGAAAGTCAGGGAGAGGGCAGGGTTTGGGAGGGAAGATAAGGAGTTCAGTCTTGGACATGTTGAGTTTTAGATGGCGGGCAGACATCTGGATGGAGATGTCCTGAAGGCAGGAGGAGATGCGAGCCTGGAGGGAGGGAGGGAGAGCAGGGGCAGAGATGTAGATTTGCCCCTTAATGTAGTAGCAGTTTGGATGGAGAGGAAGGAGCGAATGTTAGCGATGTCGTGAAGATAGAACTGACAAGATTTAGTGATGCCTTGAGTATGTGGATTAAATGACAGACAGGAGTCAAAGATAACGCCAAGGTTACGGGCTTGTGAGACAGGAAGGATGGTGGTATCGTCAACAGTGAAGGGAAAGTGAGAGGGAGAACAGCGTTTAAGTGGGAAGATAAGTTCAGTTTTAGCCATATTAAGTTTGAGGTGACGGGAGGACGTCCAAGTAGAGATGTCTTGAAGGCAGGAGAAAATGAGAGACTGCAGAGAGGGAGAGAGATCAGGGCTGGAGGTTTAGATTTGGGCATCATTCGCATGGAGGTGGTAGTAGAAGCCGTGTGAGTGAATGAGTTCTCCAAGGGAGGGGGTGTAGATGGAGAATAGAAGGGGACCCACAGATGAACCTTGAGGGTCACCCACAGTTAGGGGATGGGAGACAGAGGAGGAGCCCTCGAAAGAGATTGAGAATGAATGGCCAGAGAGGTAAGCAGAGACCTGGGAGA
This sequence comes from Tachyglossus aculeatus, assembly GCF_015852505.1. Classification (NCBI taxonomy): domain Eukaryota; kingdom Metazoa; phylum Chordata; class Mammalia; order Monotremata; family Tachyglossidae; genus Tachyglossus; species Tachyglossus aculeatus. Next base: position 540,746 of record NC_052091.1, read on the forward strand.
GGACAGCGTCAGTGAAGCCGAGATAGGATAAAGTTTCCAGGAGAAGGGGGTGGTCGACATTATCAAAGGCAACTGAGAGGATTAGGATGGAGTAGAGGACATTGGATTTGGCAAGAAGGCGATCATTGATGACCTTTGAGAGGGTGGTTTCTGTGGAATGAAGGGGACAGAAGCCAGATTGGAGGGAGTCCAGGAGAGAATTGGAGGAGAGGGAACCTGAGACAACAGGTATAGGCAGCTTGCTCAAGGATAACAATAATAATAATAATGACATCTGTTGCCAAGCACTGATACAAGGTAATCAGGCTGGACATGTCCTTGTCCCACATGGGGCTTATACTCATAGTCCCCATTTTACAGATGAGGAAACTGAGGCCCAGAGAAGTTAAGTGACTTGCCTAAGGTCACAGAGCAGACAAGTGGCAAAGCCGGGATTAGAACAAGCATCCTCTGACTCCCAAGTCTGTGCTCTTGCCACTAGGCCATGAGGCTTCAGAGTTTGTAGAGGAATTGTAGGAGGGAAATGGGGAGATAACCAGGGGGAACCGTGGGGTCAAGAGAGGGCTTTTTTAGGGTAGGGGAGAAATGGGCATGTTTGAAAGCAGTAGGGAAGAAGCAGCTGGAGAGTAAACAGTTGAAGACAGTAGTTAGGGAGGGAAGAAGGGATGGGGCAAGTGGTTTGATAAGATGTGAAGGAATAGGGTCGGAGGTGCAGCTGGAGGGGTGGATTTTGAGATAGATTTCCTCTAGAGACACTGCTGGGAAAGATGGGAGAGTTGAAGAAGGGGCAGGAGAGGAGATGGACTGGAAAGGGGTGGGGGAGATTTTAGGGAGATCATGCCAGATAGTATCAATTTTCTTAATGAAGTAGGTGGCCAGGTCACTGGGGGCAAGGGCTGGGGAAGGCAGGGAGACAGGGAGCCAGAGGGGCGATTTGAACGTGTGGAACAACTGGCGAGCCCACTGTTGGGTAGGGACTGTCTCTATATGTTGCCAATTTGTACTTCCCAAGCGCTTAGTACAGTGCTCTGCACATAGTAAGCGCTCAATAAATACGATTGATGATGATGATGATGATGATGGGCATGGGTGTCGATAAGGATGGAGAAATAATCTTGCCGGGCAGAAGAGAGGGCAGAGTTAAAGCACGCAAGGATATGCTTGAAATGGACAAAATCGGCCTGTTATCTAGATTTCTGCCAGCAACGTTCTAGGGCTTGTGCACAAGAGCGAAGGAGGCAGACTGTGGAGGTGTTCCAGGACTGTGGGTTAGTGGTACGAGATCGATGAAGGGATAGGGGAGGGAGTGAGTTGAGTTCAGTAGAGAGGTTGGTGTCGAGAGCGCAAAGTTGGTCATCAAGCGAAAGTAGTTTGGGTACGGAGGCTAAATGGGGCATGATGAGTTGAGAAAATTGGATAGGGTCAAAAGCTTGGAGGTGTCTGTGGAGGAACGGTACAAATTTATGGGGAGAAGGTGTGTGGGAGAGAAGGCAAGTGAGTATGTTGTGTTCAGATTTCAGAGTCCATTCATTCCATCCTATTTATTGAGCGCTTACTGTGAGCAGAGTACTGTACTAAGCGCTTGGGGGAGAACACTATCACAGTAGACAGACATATTCCCTGTCCACAATGAATTTCCTGCGACACCTTAACACATAATAATCATAACAGTGATAATAATGATAATAATTATGGTACTTACTAAGCGCTTACTATGTACCAAGCATTGTTCTAAGAGCTAGGACAGATGCAAGTTAATCAGGTTGGACCCAATCCCTGTCCCCCACGGGGCTCACAGCCTGAATCTCCATTTCAGAGATGAGGTAACTGAGACCTAGAGAAGTGAAGTGACTTGCTCAAGGTCACACAGCAGACATGTGGCAGAACCGGGATTAGAACCCAGGTCCTTCTGACTCCCAGGCCTGTGCTCTATCCGCTAAGCCACGCTACTTGGTTGGTTAGGGTAGAGGTAGTGCAATGGCGGAGAAGAAGCGTGGTTTAGTGGAAAGAGCCCGGGCTTGGGAATCAGAGGTCGTGGGTTCTAATCCCGCATCTGCCACTTGTCAGCTGTGTGATTTTGGGCAAGTCTCTTAACTTCTCTGGGCCTCAGTTCCCTCACCTGTATAATGGGGATGAAGTATGTGAGCCCTAAGTGGGACACCCTGATTACCTTGTATCTACCCCAGCGCTTAGAACAGTGCTTTGCACATAGTAAGCGCTTAACAAATGCCATCATTATCATTATTATTACAGATGATGAGATAGAGTGTGTGTCCAAGTTGGTGCTGGGCGGAGGGGACAGGGGAAGGGAGACACAGAAGGAGGGGAGTGAAGGCCTCCTGTGGAGTTAGGGAGTAAGAGAAAGAAAGTCCTGAGCTGCAGCAGCTGATCTGTAACCCAAAGGGCTGTGACAAATTCCTCTAGAATTAGTGGGGAAATTCCTCCGTGTCTGTGAAAACTCAGCAGTTCCCAGCTGCGGGGAATCCACAAGTTCTGAGCTGCGATTAGCGAGTCATTAAAGCGTTTGCCGGAGTGAATGGGCGAGCAGCACTGTCAAGTCCTTAGTCGTTGATGGGTGAGTGACTGTTGACGCGTTAACTCCTTAGTGAGTCGCTGCCCTGCTGTTGGTTGATTGACCGATTGACATTACTCATTCACATATCTAGTTTTCTTCCCTCTTCTTTTTATTATTATTAATAAAAGTAAGTGCCGTCGAGTCATATCCGATTCCTAGCGACCCTATGGATTATCCTTTCTCCAGAACGTCCTGTCCTCTGCCATAACCCGCAACCTTTCTAACGGTTCTTCCGTTACCGTTTGTATGGTCTCTATCCAACTAGCTGCTGGTCTGCCTCTTCCACGTTTTCCCTGGACTTTTCCTAGCATTAGCATTACTCTATTTATTTATTTTACTTGTACATATCCTATTTATTTTATTTTGTTAATATGTTTTGTTTTGTTCTCTGTCTCCCCCTTCTAGACTGTGAGCCCACTGTTGGGTAGGGACCGTCTCTATATGTTGCCAACTTGTACTTCCCAAGCGCTTAGTACAGTGCTCTGCACACAGTAAGCGCTCAATAAATACGATTGATTGATTGATTGATTAGTGTCTTCTCCAGAGAATTAATCCTCCCTCTAGAAGAGGGAGGTAATTTATTTCAGTGTCGGTCTCCCCGTAAGCTCACTAGTACGGCTATCCTGCCTTCCAACTGTCCAATATTCTCCTAGACGCTTAGTGCTGTGCTTTGTGTCTAGTAGATACTCAGCTACTAGCTTTGAACGACTGGATCTCTCTGAATCCTTGGAAATTAGCGTTTATTTCTCAGTCAGAATAGCAGTCCCCTAAATGCAGGGGACCTCCTTTCCCCATCCCTCTGCTCCAGGGCTGTGTGTGTGTGTGCGTGTGTGAATGTCTTGTCTCATCTCCCCAGCCAGAGTGGCAGCCCTTCCAGGACAGAGACCATGTCTTCTTCTCCCTCCTCAGGTGACTGAAAACTGTCACTGATGGAAGGTGAGCTCGGATAGGGTGGGGAGGATAAACTGGGGCAAAGTGGGGCGGATTGGCTCAGGAGGGATGGGCGGATGGGCTCGGATAGGTGGAGCGGTTGGGCTCAGGTGGCAATAGGACAGGCCTTGAGCTAAGCGCTTAGTACAGCGTTCTGCACATAGGAAGCGCTCAAAAAATAGCATTGATTGATTGATTGGACCGGCGGCGCTGAAGAAGGAATGTGGAGGGTGCTAAAGTGGGCCCTGAGCCCAGGGGCCCAGGGGCCTAGGACCTCGTTTTCCTGGGATCTGTCCCTGGGGGCCTGGCACGGCGGGTCCCGCACAGGCGGACACGAGCCGGGTAGCCCGAAAACCATTTATTTACGCGGCCCTATTGGTCTCGTTCCACCCGGACCGCGTCGCCTGGGCTCCCTCCGGAGCCCGGGCTGCGAGGCCACTTTAGTCCGAGAAATAGTCTCCGTGGTCGGCGGGCTGCGGGGCCTTCTCCGAGCTGTGGGAGAGAAGGAGCGGGGCTGGGGGCAAGGTGCGGGGAGGAGGAGGGGGCCTGGAGGTAGTGGGGGAGGGGCCGTGGGCACCGGGCTGGAGAAGGGGAGGCGAGGGCCGAAGGCGTGGGGGGGGGGGGGGGAACGGGCTCTCACCAGCGGTTGAAGTGTCGGGTCCGGGACGTCTGGAAGACCTCGGCCAGGGTGGCTTGGGGAGGCCCGGGCCGCAGCCGCAGGTCGTCGTGGCGAAGGCCGTTGTAGTTCCCGCAGGCGGCCCGCAGCCTCCCGGCCAGCGCCCGCCCGGCTCGCAGCGCCACGTGCCCGCCGGGCCGCACCAGCACCCGCAGGTCGCCCGCGCGCTCCACGCTGACCCCGGGGCCCAGCCGCCGCACCCGCACGCCGGGGCACACCCGGGAGGGAAGCCGCGCGCGCTCCCCGTTCACCTGCGGGAGAGGCCGCGACGGCGGGGTTCAGGGCCGGCGGGACGGCGGCGGGAGGGAGAGAGGTGAGAGGGAGGAGAGGGGCGGGAGGAGGTGTGGAGCGGTGGCGGAGGAGAGGGGGAAGAGAAAGAGAACGAGGGACGGGGCGGGCGACTCACCCAGACCTCGCCGTCCCGCCCGACGGCCACGCAGCCGTCCCGGAAGCCCACAAAGACGCTGCCCTCGGGGTCGCGGACCTCGCTGATGACGCGGAACCAGGCCGGGTCTCGGGGGTCGGCGTGAGCCGCCAGCTCGTAGGCGCCGGGCGGGGGCGCGCGGCCCCGGAGCCCGTCGAAAGTGGTGAAGGCGCCGCCGGGCACCAGGCTGCACAGGCCGCCGCGTGCCCTCCCCCGGGGCCCGCAGCGCCGGACGCCGCCCGCCAACAGGCAGGCTTCGGGCCCGGGACAGCGGAACGGCCGGCAGAGGAGCCCGCCCCGGGCCTCGCACTGGCACTGCTCCTGGCAGCCGGGCATGAGGAGCGTCTCTCCCACCTGCGGCGCGGGGAAGAGGCGAGCCGGCCAGGCTGACTTAAGCGCTTAGCCCAGTGCTCCGCACACAGCAAGCGCTCAATAAATACGACTGAACGAATGAATGAGCCGGCCCCGCCGCGGCCCCCGGCGCTCACCTTGATGTAGCGGCCGCCGTGGAGGCAGCCGCACTGGTCTTGGGGAACACAGGCCTCCCCGTCAAACACGAACCCCGCGTCGCACTCGCAGCCCTCGAAGCAGCGCGGGGTGCAGCGGGCGGGACCGGGCACCTGAGCGCAGCTGAAGTCGCAGGTCCGCGTGCAGAGGCTGTAGTGGCCCCGGCTGGGGCAGCTCAGGGCTGGGGGCGGCCAGGGCACGGAAGGAGATGGGACGGGACGGGATGGGATGGGACAGGAGGGGAGAGACGGTCGGTGGTCAGATCGTCCGCGAAGCCCGGGCGGGCCTGGCTCTCGGGGGGTGGGGGCGAGATGCCACGCCAGCGGAACTCCCGGGACGCCGTGTCTGCTCTATAATTCTATTGGACTCTCCCCAGCGCCTAGTACAGTGCTCTGCACACAGTAAGCGCTCAATAAATACGATTGACTGACTGACAGGACAACGGCTTGGGGGGTGAGTGTGCGTGTGAGTGGGGGGGGCACGGCCTGAAATGGGCTCAGCGTGGGGAGCCCGCCGCCCTTGCGTCCCGCCCCCGCACTCACGACACAGCTCCGGGCCCCGCCAGGGTAGAAGCCGGGCGCCGGCCTCCTGGCAGGCGGCGGCGTAGGCGGTGAGGATCCCGCACAGGGCGGCCCGCTCGCCGCGCCCCGCGCACATGTCCTGCAGACAGAAGGCGAAGTAGCCGGCGGGGCTGACGCGGCCGTGGCAAGCGCCGAAGGGCCCGTCGGGCGCCCGCAGCAGCCCGCAGGAGTCCGCGCCCCCGTACGAGTGCGGCGGACAGGAGGGGCGCGGCGCGGCGGGCTGGCAAGGCCCCGCGCCCGCCAGGCGCCAGGCGGCAGCGAAGGCTTCGGGGGTCCCGGCCGGGCGACCCGGGCTCAGGTGCAGGTCGTCGGCGCGCTCGTCGTTGAAGTTCCCGCAGAGGCCGGCGAGGCGGCCGCGGTAAGTGGTGGGCACGGTCAGGCGCAGGTGGCCGCCCGCGTCGAAGAAGAGGCGCAGGCCGCAGGCCGCCTGCACCACCACGTGACGGCCCTCGGCCGTGGCCCACAGCCGGCCGTCGGGCAGGGCCAGGGGCAGGTGGCAGCGCTCCCGGTCCAGCTGAAGGGGAAGGGGCGGGCGTCAGGGAGACCCTTCCCCGTCCTTTCTCACGCCGGCCCCTCTCTCGCCTCTCCTCTATCTCGCCGCCGACCTGTGGCCCCTGTCCCGTCTCTGGCCCGGAACTCCCTCTCTCCTCACAGCTCCGAGACAGTGACCCTCCCCGCCCCTCCGAAGCCTTATCGAAGGCACGTCTCCTCCAAGAGGCCTTCCATGACTAAGCCCCGCCTTTCCTTTTCTTCGATTCTTTTCTGCGTCGACCTGCCTGGCTCCCTCTATTCATCCCCCCCACGTCCCAGCCCCGCAGCCCTTATATCCACATCTGTCATTTATTGATTTATATTCATGTCGGCCTCCCCCTCTAGACTGTAAATAAGCTCGTTGTGGGCCTGGCGACGTAGAGAAGCAGCGTGGCTCAGTGGAAAGAGCCCGGGCTTTGGAGTCAGAGGTCATGGGTTCAAATCCCGGCTCCGCCAATTGTCAGCTGTGTGACTTTGGGCAAGTCACTTCACTTCTCTGGGCCTCAGCTCCCTCATCTGGAAAATGGGGGTGAAGACTGTGAGCCCCCCGTGGGACAACCTGATCGCCTTGTAACCTCCCCAGCGCTTAGAACAGGGCTTTGCACATAGTAAGCGCTTAATAAATGCTATCATTATTATTATTATCTGCTTGCTGTTGTACTGTACAGTGCTCTGCGCACAGTAAGCTTCACAAAACCCGCTCGATTGACTGACTGACCGATTCTCCGCCCCCGTCCCAGCCTCCCCCGGCCTCGCCGGCGCCCGCCTCACCGTGACCATACACGGCCGACCCCGCTCCACCGCCAGCTCCCGCCCGTACAGCCTGAGCCGCGCTCTCCACGGCCCCAACTCGTCCTCGTCCACGTCCAGACGGAACGGCTCCGGGCCCGGGGGCGCCCCGGCCGCGGGTACCGCCGCCCGGGCCAAAGTGTAGCCGCAGCGGCCGGGCAGGGCCAGGGCGAGGCCGTCGAAGGTGAGACAGTGGGAGGCCCCGGCCAGCACGCAGCTGCCCCGGCCGGCCGGCCAGCAGCCCCAGACCCCGGTCCGCAGAGCGCAGGCCTGCTGGGGGCCGCAGGGCCGGAGGGCGCAGGTCACGGCCCCGTCGGTACCGCAGCGGCACAGCGTCCCGCAGCCCGCGCCGTCGTACCAGGCCTCCCCCCGCGGGTGGTAGCGGCCGTCGCGCACGCAGCCGCACTGGGCCGCGGGGACGCAGGCGGAGCCGCTCAGCACGTAGCCGGGGTCGCAGGCGCAGCCCTCGCGGCAGGCGGACTCGCAGCCCGGCGGCGGGGCCAGGCCGTGGCAGGTGACCGGGCAGCCGTCGCTGCAGAGCTCGTAGTGGGAATGCGGGGGGCAGCGATGAGCTGGGGGGGGGGGGCAACCCGCGGACGGGGAGGACGGGGGATGGAGAGAGAGGGCAGACCCCGGGTGGGGTGGGGGCGGTGAGAGAGAGACAGATAGAGAGCGATAGACGGGGGTGGGGGAGAGGGAGAGACGAACCCACCGGGGGTGGGTTAGAACAAAGGGAGATGGAGAGGGACTCAGAGACAAAGACAGCGAGAGAGGGAGGCGGACGGGACGAGAGGAGATTGCAAGGAGAGGGCGAGAGAGAGAGAAAAGACAACCTCGTTACTCAAAACACCCAATAACCCCCAGGAGCCTACGAAATGCCCTCCCGGACCCCGGGAACGGCGGCAGTGGGGTCCGCGAGGGGAGGGGGGGTCCGGAGGGAGGGCGGCCGCGGAGGGGACTTTGCAGTCAAGACTGGGGGCCCCGCCCGTCCAGCACCCGGGAGCCGTGAGGCTGGGCCAGAAGCCCCCCCGCCACCACCCCCGGGACCCAGGCCACCGCCACTCACGGCAGAAGTCCGGCCGCCGCCAGCTCCTCAGCACCACGCCGTGGGACTGGCAGGCGGCGACGTAGGTAGCCAGGGCCTGGCACAGCGCTCGGCGGCAGCCCCGGTGCTGGCACACGTCCACCAGGCAGTCGGCAAAGTGAGGGGCGGGGTCCACGGTGGCGTGGCAGGGGGCGAAGGGGCCGAGGGGGGCGGTCAGCAGCCCGCAGAGCCCCGGGCCCTGGTACCGGGTACGCTCCCCCTCCGGGCAGCGCGGGCAGCGGGCTCCGCAGGTGGGGCCGCAGCCGGGAGGCCGCCCGATCAGCCAGGCGGATGCCAGGAGCGGCAGGTCGGCCGCGGGGGTGCCGGGCCGGGCCCCGCAGAGCCCGCAGGAGCGCAGCCCGTAGGCCGGCGGCAGGGTCAGCAGCACCAGGCTGCTCCAGTCGAAGATGAGCGACAGCCCGAAGTCCGTGTCCACGCGCAGGTGGAATCCGCTGGCGTAGGCCCGCAGCCGGGAGCCGTGGTAATAGGGGAGGGTCACAGCCACGCCGTTCACCTGCGGGGCGGAGGGGGAGGAGAGCGGGGACAGGGGGGGACCGGCTCAGGTCGGACCCCGGCCCCCGTTGTGGGCAGGGGTCGTCTCTCTCTATTGTTGCATTGTACCGTCCAAGCTCCCAGTACCGTGCTCCGCACGCAGTAAACGCTCAATAAATACGATTGAGTGAATTGAACGAATGACCGAGGAAGAGAGGCAGAGAGGAGGTGGGGAGCCGGGGCTGACCTGGATGAGGTGTGGGCGCCGGTGGCTCATGTCCAGCCGCAGGCCGTAGGCCTCGAGCCTCAGGGTCTTGGCGCAGGCCACGGGCAGCACGCGGTTGCGCACGGTGACCCGGAAGGGCTGCAGGCCGGGCACGGCCTCGCAGATGCCCGCCAGCTGGTAGTCGCAGGTGCCCGGGAAATCGTAGTGAACCCCACCGAAGGTCGTGTAGTGGAAGTCACCGGAGGCGGTGCAGGTGACGTGCCCGGGGGCCGGGGCCAGCGCGGGGAGCGGGGCGGGCGAAGCGGGCCGGGCCGGGGGCAGCTGCAGGCACCGGTACAGCGTGCCCGAGAGCTGGCACTGCCCCGGGCAGCCGTCCTCCTGGCACTCCGCTTCCCCCGTCTCCGGCGAGCAGAGGCAGCGCTGGTCACAGCCGGGTGTCCAGAAGGCCTGGCCGGGCCGGTAGAAGCGGCCTCGGAAGGGACAGCCGCAGCGGCGCCGGGACACGCAGCGGCCGGCCCGCAGCAGGTAGCCGGTCACACACTGGCACGAGCTCACGCAGGGTCGTGGGCAGCGGGAGGGCGCCGACGGGTCCGAGCAGGTGGACGGGCAGGCGGGGCCGCAGGGCACGAAACGGGAATGGGCGGGGCACCGCCGGGGCAGGGGAGTGGGGAGGAAGGGGGGCGGCCGCGGAGGCTTGGAGGGCAGGACTGGCGGGGGGACAGAGAGAAGGAGGGGGCAGGATTAGGGGGACCGAGGCGTCCGGGACCCCCGCCGCCCCCCGCCGCCCCCCGGCCCCTGCCCCACCTGCCCCAAGGCAGCCCATGGCGCCGGCCTGGACCTCGCAGTTCTGACCCAAGGGGCAGCTGTGGGGGGTGCACGTGACTCCGACCGGTGGGCGGCAGACACAGGCCAGGGAGCACCGGTCAATCAGGACGGTCTGGCCGGGCTGGGGGGGGAGACACATGGGAGTGCCGAGGGCCACCCTGAGGGGTGGGAGCCCCGCGGAACCGGGGCGTGGATGGGGCTGACCCCGTCGCTCACCGGGAAGTACTGGCCATCGCGGAAGCAGCAGCAGTGACCGGCGGGGACGCAGGCGGTTCCGGCCGGGAAGTAGCCGGAGTCACACTGGCACCCCTCGGCGCAGGTGTCTGGGCGTTGGACGATGGACAGAGCAGCCGGGCACGTGGCTGGGCAGGGATGGGCACAGAGGCGGTAGTGGCTGTGCTCCGGACAGCGCATGGCTGGGGAGAGCGGGGGGGGGGGGGGGGGCGCGGGCGTCACTGCGCAGTCCCGCGCCGCCCGGGGCCCCGTGCCCTTCGCCCCCTGCCCAGCTCTAGCTTGTCAGTCGCCCCTGCCTCCCCCGGTTTCTGTCTCCCCCACTCTAAGCCCGTCTCTGAGTCTCCGCCTCTCTGAACCAGTCTCTGAGTCTCCGTCTCTCTCTCTCTCTCTTCTCTCTCTCTCAACCACCCTCCAGGACCCGCCCCTCCTTTTTGCTATGCTATTTGTTAGGCGCTTATTACGTGCCAGGCATTGGGGTAGATACAAGCTAATCAGGTTGGACACGGTCCGTGTCCCACATGGGGCTCACAGTCTTAATTCTCATTTTGCAGATGAGGTAACTGAAGCACAGAGAAGTGAAGTGACTGGCCTAAGGTCACACCGCAGACGAGTGGCGGGGCAGGGGATTAGAACCCAGGACCTCTCACTCCCAGGATCGAGCTCTATCCACTAGGACATGCTACTTCACCCCACGACAGCCCCTTCAATCCTTCCAAGTCACCTAAGCCACCTGATTACTGTATAATAATAATAATAATGAAGGCATTTATTAAGCGCTTACTATGTGCAAAGCACTGTTTTAAGAGCTTACAAGGTGACCTCAAGTTGTCCCACATGGGGCTCACAGTCTTAATCCCCATTTTACAGATGAGGTAACTGAGGCTCAGAGAAGTGAAGTGACTTGCCCAAAGTCACACAGCTGACAAGTGGCGGAGCCGGGATTTGAACAATGACCTCTGACTCCAAAGCCCATGCTCTTTCCACTGAGCCACGCAGCCTCCTTGCTGACCTCCCTGCCTCCTGTCTCTCCCCACTCCAGTCCATACTGAAGTATGATCTCTGCTGCCCGGATCAATTTTCAACAAAAACGTTCAGCCCATGTTTCCCCACTCCTCAAGAAACTCCAGTGCTTGCTCATCCAAATCCGCATCAAACAGAAACTCCTCACTATCGGCTTTAAAGCAGTCGATTACCTTGCCCCCTCCCATTTCACCTCGCTACTCTCCTCCTACAACCCAGCCCGCACACTTCACTCCTCTAATGCCGACTTTCTCACTGTACCTCCATCTCGTCTACCTTGCCGCCGTCCTCTCACCCACGTCCCGCCTCTGGCCTGGAACTCAATTCCTCTCCCCTTCTCCAAAGCCTTAGTGAAGGCACATCTCCTCCTCTAAGAGGTCTTCCCTAACTAAGCCTTCCTTTCTTCTTCTCCCACTCCCTTCTGCGTCGCCTTGACTTGCTCCTTTTATTCATTCCCCCCTCCCAGACCCACAGCACTTATGTGCGTATCTGTAATTTTATTTATTTATATTGATGCCTGTCTCCCCCTCTAGACTGTAAGTTCGTTGTGGGCAGGGAATGTGTTTAGAACAGTGCTTTGCACATAGTAAGCTCTTAATAAATGCCATCATTATTATATTGTACTGTACCAAGCGCTTAGGACAGTGCTCTGTACCCAGTAAGCGCTCAATAAATACATCTGACTGTCTGACCTACTGACTTGGATACTCACACCCCCAGCCCCAGGCCACTTCGCAGTTTGGTGCAACTCATTATTCTACTGCGTCCTCCTACCTGTAATTTATTGTGGCGTCCGCCTCCACGGCTGGACAACAAGATGTTCTAAGGTAGGGATCGTTTCTACTTACTCCATCGTGCTCTCCCAAGCACTTAGTACAGTGTTCTGCCAAGTAGGTGCTCAGTAAGGATTTACGTTCTTAGATGGTGAGCTCCTAGAGAGCCAGGGACCGTATCCGATTTTCACCTGCGTGTCTGTCTTTTTCTCCCAGCGGTCGGCACACCGTAAGCGCTTAATAAATAGCACTACTACAGTGGCTGTTGTTGCCGAGTCGCGGTCCCTCTTTGACCCCGCTCCCCGGTTTCCCCACTCCCCACGGCCCCCAGTCTCACGGCAGAAGGTCGGGCTCCTCCAGGGCCCCACGCGGGACCCCCCCAGCTGGCAGGCGGTCACGTAGCTGTGGATGGCGAGGCACAGGACGGCCGGGTCTCCCCGGGCCCGGCACATGTCGGCCACACAGTTCTCGAAGAAGCTGCGAGGGGGCACGGTGGCGTGGCAGCCGCCGAAGGGCCCGGAGGGCGCCAGCAGGAGCCCGCACGAGCGCGGGGCGCGGAACGGCGCGCGCTCGGCCGCCCCCAACTCCGCGAAGCCGTAGTCGTCGTCGCAGGACGGGGCGGGGCCGGGCCCGGGGGCGGGAGGCACGCGCCAGGCCGCGCAGAAAGCGCGTGCAGACGGGGCCAGCCCGCCGCCCGGCAGGCTCAACTCGTCCGTCCGGTCCCCGTTGAAGTTTCCGCACAGGCCCAGCATGTGGCCGGCGTAGACGGCGGGCAGCGCCAGGCTCAGGTGGTACTCCTGGTCGTACAGCAGCACCAGGCTCCCCGCCGCCAGCAGCACCACGTTGGCCCCGTGCAGGAAGGCGCGGACGCGGCCCCGCGGCAGGCTGAACGGGAGGCAGCGGCGGAGGCCGTCCACCTGCGGGGGCGGAGGGCAAAGAAGGGGTCAGGGGTCCGGAGAGGGGCGGGGAGGGGGCGCGGGAGGCGGGCCGGGCTCGGGTGGAGCGGAGGAGGGAGGGGAGAGGAGGGCCGAGATCGGGCTCGGCATGGGCGTCACGCCGCTCACCGTGATGTGGCCCCAATCCCCTCGAGCCAGGGCGAAGCTGTGGCCGTGTACCCGCAGCAGCACCCGGTGGGTCAGGGCCCCCCGGTCCGCGCCCCCGGGCGCGTTCTCGACGGTCACCCCGAAGCGGGGCAGACCCCGGGGGCAGCGGGGCCCGGTCTGGGCCAGGGTGTAGCTGCAGGTCCCGTGGAAGTCGAAGGCGGCGCCGTCGAAAGTGCGGTAGTGGGGGCCGCCGGCCAGCAGGCAGCGCGCCGTCAGGGCGGGGCGGGGCGACGAGCAGCGGGGGGGCCCCCCCGACCAGGCGGCAGGCCCGGGGCGGGGCGCAGGGCGTCGGGCGGCAGGACACGGCGCCCCCGGGCCCGCACAGGCAGCGCTCCCGGCAGCGGCCGTCGGGGGAGAAGCGCTCTCCGGGCTGGTAGTAGACGCCGCGGTGGACGCAGCCGCACTGGCCCAGGGGGACGCAGGCGGCGCCGCTCAGCACGTAGCCCGCGTCGCAGGTGCAGCCTTCGCGGCACGGTGCGCGGCACGGCTGCGGGGCGAACAGACTGTGGCAGGTGACGGGACAGCCGGCGCAGACCTCGTAGTGGCTGTGCGGGGGGCAAGGAGGACCTGCGGGGAAAGAGCAGGGCGGGGGGAGGGGGTCGGCGGGCCCCCGGGAGTCTAACCCGCCTCCCCTCCGTTGGCCGCTCGTGGGCGAGGAGGAGTCCGTGGGAGGGTCGCCCCGCCGCCCCCACCCCACCCTCCGCGACCCCGACCCACGCGCACGAACGCACTGCAGAAGCGCGCCGTCCTCCAGGGGTACACGGTGGCCCCGGCTTCCTGGCAGGCGGAAGCGTAGCAGCTGACCACCGGGCAGGGGGCCGCGGGCTGGCCGCGGCGAGCGCAGGCGTCCAGGACGCAGTCCCGGAAGTAGCCCTCGGGGTCGACGCGGCCGTGGCAGAGGCGGAAAGGCCCGTCGGGAGACAGGAGGAGGCCGCAGCCGCTGCCGCTGGCCCGCAGCCGCTGGACCAGGAGGGGAAAGTGCGGGCAGGGGCTGGGCCCGGGCTCCCCGCAGCCGGGTGGGCTCTGGACCTTGTAGCTGCGGCCGAAGGCCACGGCGTCGGGGTCGGGGCCCGGGCCCAGGCCGAGGGTCGGAGGTCCCGGCATCATCAGGTCGTCGGCCGGGTCCCCGTTGAAGTTGGCGCACAGCCCGACCACGGCGCCCGCGTAGCAGGCCGGCACGGTGACCGCCAGCCGGCTGTGGCCGTCGAAGGTCACGGTGAGGCCGAAGGCGCAGCGGACCACCACGTCCCAACCCTGACGGTACAGCAGGACCCGGTCCTGGCCCAGCCGCCACGGCAGGTTGCGGAGAATCCCGTTCACCTGCGGACACGGAGGGTGATCTAAGCGCCGGGGTGGGGGGCGGGTACAAGGTAATCGGGTTGTCCCACATGGGGCTCCCAATCTTAATCCCCACCCCCAGCGTTTAGAACAGTGCTTTGCCCATAGTAAGCGCTTAATAAATGAATCACCATCATCAACATGTATGTTGCCAATTTGTACTTCCCAAGCGCTTAGTACAGTGCTCTGCACATAGTAAGCGCTCAATAAATACGATTTATGATGATGATGATGATCATTTGGCGGATGAGGGAACTGAGGCCCAGAGAAGTGAAGTGACTTGCCCAAAGGCACACAACTGACAAGTGGCGCAGCCGGGATTAGAACCCATGACCTCTGACTCCCGGGCCCGGGCTCTTTCCACTGAATAGGAGAGGGCGAGGGAGCAAAGGCACGGAAGAGCGGGGGTTGTGGGGAGCGATTCAGAGATGAGAGGACCCCCCGGGGCCCGGAGAAACGGTAGAGCCGGCCCGCGCGGGGCGGAGAGAGGAGCAGCCGAGACAGGCTCGAAGAGTCCCCCTTCTAGACTGTTAGCCCGTTGTTGGGTAAGGACCGCTGTCTACGTTGCCCACTTGTACTTCCCAAGCGTTTAGTACAGTGCTCCGCACACAGTAAGCGTTTGATCAATACGAATGAATGAGTCCGAGCGAGTGGCCCAGAGAGGAGACGAGGGCGGAGGCCGTGGAGGGAGCGGGACCTCACCTTGACCTGGCCGGGCCCCGCCGGGCCGCCCGGGCCCAGCCGGACGTGGCAACCGGGCAGCTCGACGTCCACGCGGTGGGTGCGGCCGGGCTCCGAGCCTGGGCGCACGAGCACCCGGTAGGGGGTGAGGCGGCGGCGGCGGCGGCGGGCGAGGCTTCGGGCCCCGTCCGGCGGCGGCGGCGGCGGCGGGGGCGGGGGGGCCGCTGCCCAGGCCGCTGAGCAGGTAGGTGCAGGTGCCGGGAAAGTCGTAGCGGCGCCCGTCGAAGGTGACGTAGTGCGCGGAGCCCGCTGCCGTGCAGGTCCCGAAGCGCGTGGGCTGGCAGCCCCGGAGCCCGGCCGCCACGCGGCACTCCTCCCCGGCCCGGCAGCCGCGCGCCCGGCACCGCACCCGCCCCGAAGGCCCGTGGCAGCGGCAGCGGCGCCGGCAGCCGCCGCCCGACCAGAAGGCCTCGCCCGGGGCGAAGAGGCGGCCGCGGCGGACGCACCCGCAGCGCGCCCGGGCCACGCAGCCCGCCCCGCTCCGCACGTAGCCCGGGTCGCAGGCGCACGTCTCCAGGCAGGGCAGCGGGCACGGGTCGGCGGGGCCCTGGGGGTTGCAGGACGCTGGGCAGGCTGAGCCGCAAGCTTCGTAGTGGCTGTGTTCCGGGCAGGACAGGGCTGCGGGAGAAGGGTTGTGACGGCCCACGCCCGTCCTCCTCCTCCTCCTCCTCTTCCCTGGCCCGGTCACGCCCCGGGACCCTCGCCCTCCTCTCCCACCGCCCGTACCCCCCGAGGCGCCCTCCCTTGCCCCCCGGGCCCCCCGCCGGACTTACGGCAGCCGGCCGGGCCCCGCCAGTCTCCGACGCGCTTGCCCTCGCGCTGGCACGCGTGGGCGTAGGTCTCCAGCGCCTGGCACAGCACGGGCCGGTAGCCCTGCGAGGCGCACACGTCGGCCTGGCAGCCGTACAGGTAAGGGCGAGGCGCCACCGCGGCGTGGCAGGCGGCGAACGGGCCCTCGGCGGCCTCCAGCAGCCGGCAGGCGGCCCCCCGCTCCCGCGCCAGCTCCGGCGGGCAGGGCCGGGGCAGTCCGGCCGCCCAGGGGCCGCGGTGGCAGGCGGCCTGCGGGGGCTCCACCGTCCACCCGGTGACGAACTCGCGGGCGTCGCGCGCCAGCTGCCCGTCGGGCGTCGCCAGGTCGTCGCTCGGATCCCCGTTGAAGTTCCCGCACAGGCCGCCCACGCGGCCCGCGTAGCGGCGCGGGAGCCGCAGCTCCAGGTGGTGGCTCCAGTCGTAGAGGAGCTGCAGGCCGCCCGACGCCTCGGCCCACAGGCGCTGCCCGCGCACGCACAGGCGCAGCCGGCCGCGCCCCAGGCTGGCGGGCAGGCGGAGCCGCTGGCTGTTCACCTGCCGAGAGACCGGACCGGGCGGAGTGGACCCCCGGCCACGTCCTTCCCCGGGCCTGGAATGCCCTCCCTCCACACATCCGCCAAACTGGCTCTCTTCTTCCCTTCGAAGCCCTACTGAGAGCTCACCTCCTCCAGGAGGCCTTCCCAGACTGCGCCCCCTTTTCCCTCTCCTCCTCCCCGCCCTACCTCCTCCTCCTCGCCACAGAACCTGTATATATTTGTAGAGATTTATCACTCTATTTATTTTACTTGTACATATTTACCACTACTAGCTCTAATTCTATTTATTCTGACGGTTTTGACACCTATCTACTTGGTTTGGTTTGTTGTCTGTCTCCCCCTTCTAGACTGTGAGCCCGTTGTTGGGTAGGGACCGTCTCTATATGATGCCGACCTGTACTTCCTAAGCGCTTAGTACAGTGCCCGCAGTGAGCGCTCAATAAATACGATTGAATGAGTCGCATCGCGGCCAACATCGTATCAGAATGAAGGCGTCCACAGAGGGGCAGTATTTCCCACAGAAACAGCGCTCTGTCTCTGTCTTTCTGTCTCTGTACTCGAGTAAGCGCTCAGTAAATACGATTGAATGAATGAATGGGGCCGGGAGGGAGGGAGTGGGGTCGCGGGGAGCGAGCGGACCCGCGGCCACCTACCCTGACAAAGCCGTGCTCGTTCTTGGCGGCGGTGACGGTGTAGCCGAACATGTTGAGGGTCACGAAGCAGATGGACATCTGCCAGCCGCCGCCGGCCTCGCTCTTGGCCCAGACCCGGAAGGCCGGGAGCCGGGCTTCGGGTACCCCCCGGCACTGAGACACGGTGTACGTGCACGTGCCGCTCACGTCGAAGTGGACTCGGTCAAACGTGTGGTAGTGGGGTAGCCCGGCCGCCCAGCACGTACTCGCCCCCGGGGCGGGCAGCAGCGCGGGCAGGGGCAGAAGCTCGGGTAGGGTCTGCGGTTTGGGCGGGAGAGGGGGCAGGGGCAGAATCTCGGGTAGGGTCTGCGGTTTGGGCGGGAGAGGGGGCAGGGGCAGAGGCTGTGGAGGTGGCAAGGGCCGAGGCAGCGGAAGGGGCAGGGGTAGAGGCTGAGGAAGGGGCAGGGGCAGAGGCTGTGGAGGTGGCAAGGGCCGAGGCAGCGGAAGGGGCAGGGGTAGAGGCTGAGGAAGGGGCAGGGGCAGAGGCTGTGGAGGTGGCAAGGGCCGAGGCAGTGGAAGGGGCAGGGGTAGAGGCTGAGGAAGGGGCATGGGCAGAAGGGGGGGAGGAGGGAGGGGCAAAGGCAGAGGCGGGGGAAGGGGAAGAGGCTGGAGAGGGGGAAAGGGCAGAGGTGACGGAGGGGGAAGAGGCAGAGGCTGGAGAGGGGGCAGTGGCTGGAGAGGGGGCAGAGGCGGTGGAAGGGGCAGAGGCAGAGGCGAGGGAGGGGGCATGGGCAGAGGCTCGGGAAGAGGCAGGGGCAGGGGCTGAAGAGGGGGCAGGGGCTCGAGAGGAAGCAGGGGCAGGGGCTGAGGAGGGGGCAGGGGCTCGGGAGCGGGTAAGGGCAGGGGCTCGGGAGCGGGCAGGGGCAGGGGCTCGGGAGCGGGCAGGGGCAGAGGCTGTGGAGGGAGCAGGGGCAGAGGTCGGAGTGGAGGTAAGGGCAGGGGTTCCGGTCCGGGTAATGGGTGGACGACTGCGGGGTTGGAGTGGGTTGGGAGAGACAGAGAAGACAAGTGAGGAGAAGGAGGAGCCAGGACCCCTCCCCGTCCCTGCCGCGTGTGAGGCCTTCCCCGGACCCCCATCCCCCGCTCCTTCCGCCCTCTTAAAAGACAGGCCCTCCCCAGCCCGGTTCGCGGCTCCCGCCCTTCGGTCCCCTAGCCCCCAGCCTGCGACATCCACCCCCCGGTCCCCTAGCCCGCGGCCCCCGGGCCACCCGCCTCCCCATCCCATCCGCCTCCCCGGCCACCCGCCTCCTCGGCCCACCCGTCTCTCCATCCCACCCGCCTCCCCGGGCCACCCGCCTCCCCGGACCACCCGTCTCTCCATCCCACCCGCCTCCCCGGGCCACCCGCCTCCCCATCCCACCCAGCTCTCCATCCCACCGCTCGGCCCGGCCCTCGGCTCACCGCCCTGTTGGATGGCTTGGCTCCCGTAGCCCGCCCTCTCCGCCGTCCCGAAGCACATGACCCCGATGGGAGCCCCGGCCGCCTCGAGCCGGTGCGCCCCGGCTCCGGCCCCGTGGCCGTAGCCCAGCTCGGTCCAGGCGTAGCCGGCGCCGGGGATGGGCCGCCAGCGGAGGCCGGTCAGGGGGCGGCGGTCCAGGCGGATCTGGCCGCAGCGCTCGGGCCGCGCCACCAGGACGGCCACGTTGGCGAAGCCCGGCTGGGCCTGCAGCGCGTAGCGGCGGCCGAAGCTGGTCACGGGCGGCACCAGGGCGAAGAACGGGTCGAAGGGGACCCCGCGGCGCACGCCGCCGGCCGCCAGGAACAGCACCTCGACGGGGGCCGAGGCGCGGAGGTACAGCGGGCGCGACGCGTCCACCCGCAGGCGCACGGGCCGCCCGGCGCGCAGGACCCGCGCCCCCCGGACCCCGCCGCTCCACAGGCGCAGTCGCCCCGCCGCCGCCGCCGCCACGTACACCAGGTCGCCGGGGCCGGGGGAGGCCGACGAGGAGGAGGCGGAGGACGAGGACGGGGGCGGCCCGGGGGCCGGGGCCGCCGCCGCGGGGGCGAACGGGGGCACCGCGAAAGCCCGGCCCCAGCGACCCACCGGCAGCAGCTGCTCCGACGCGTGCTCGCAGTCCCCCGCCGCCCGCAGGCAGCTGTGCCCCGCCAGCACGGCCACCGGCCGCCCGGCCGCCACCCGCGTCCCCGACAGGTCGTGGGGGCTCTGCAGCTGGGCCGCCTGGAAGGGCCCCAGGCGCAGGGCCAGCGGCCGGCCGGCCGGGTGGCTCCGGCCCTCGAAGGCCAGGGCGCAGGGCGCCGTGAGCTCCACGAGCGTGGGCCAGCGATCGGCCACCACGGCGAACTCCTTGTGGCGGTCGGAGGGCCGCAGCGACGGCGTGACCACCAGGTAGCGCGTCCCCAGCAGGCGGCACGGGAACACCACCGTGGTGTCCAGCGAGCGCGGCCGCGCGTTGACCGCCAGCACCGACACGTCGCGCGTGGCGCGGATCAGCACGGACTGCCGGGCGCGGGCGGAGCCCCGCAGCTCCACGGCCGGCGGCAGGCGGACGCAGCGGGTCTGGCCGGGGCCCAGGGCCAGCGCTCGTCGGAAGGGCCCGCGGGGCGTGGACACGGTCACGCGGGTGCCCGTCTCGTAGGCCGAGATGTACAGGCGGAAATCCGGGCGGCCGTACGTGCGCCCCGCGTTCTGCAGGAAAGTGGTCACGAAGCGGCGGCCCTGGGGTCCTCCCGCGGCCGAGCCTGGGCGGGGGCGGGGGACACGGTCAGCGCCGTCCCTCGGGGAGTGCGGAGGGGCGGCACTGTGGCCCTGGGGTCCTCCCGCGGCCGAGCCTGGGCGGGGGACACGGTCAGCGCCGTCCCGCGGGGCTCCTCCGCGGGTGGTGGGGGGGCAGAGGGGAATTCCGGTCCTGGGGGGTCTTCCGTCGCGCCATCGCCCCGCTTTCCCTCGGGGCCCTGCCCCAGCCCCCGCGAACCCCGTTCCTGTTTCCCTCGCCCCCCCGAGTCCCCCTCGGGTCCCTCACCGCACAGCAGGACTAGCCAGGGCCACAGCAGCAACATTCTCGGGGCGCCGGGTCCTGGGGGTGGGTGGGGGGCGTTGGAGGTTGACGTCGCTCCCGCTGCTGGATCCAAGGCCTCGCCCCCCTCCCACGGCGCCCCGAACCCTCTTGCTCCCCCTGACCCCTTCCCCCACTGCCGCATCCCACGGCCCTAATCCCATCCCCCAGGCCCAGGCTCCATCCTCGGACCTGAGCTCCAGCCCCAGACCTTGGTTCCATCACCCGGCCCCGGCCCACTGTCCTGACCCGGTCCTCCGTCTCATCCAGCCCGGCCCCGACCCCCGGCCTTGATCCCATCACCAGCCCTGGGCCCCCGTCCTTACCCCAACCCCGTGGGCGCTTGGGGTGACGCTATCGACTGCCCCTCACCTCCCCGAGTCCCGGCTGAAAGCCGCCCCTCGTCTGGAGGCTTTATAGAAGTCCGAGGCCCGAGTATTCCAGGTCTGGGGGAGGAACGGCCGGCTCGGGCCACCCCCCGCACCCCTCCGACCCGAGCCCCGCCGGAGGGGCGGGGAGGGTGAGCACGCCCTGCCCCCAGCCAAGGGGCCAGCGGTGAGGGCCGAGCTGGGGTGCTCCGGGTCAAGGAGCTCCGCCCTTCAGAGGGCTTGGAGCTCAGCGCCCTTCCCCTCCTCCCGGCCTGGTGGGACCCACTCCTCCTTCCCCCCAAACAAGACCGATCCCTGCAGGTACAAGCCTCCCCCGCAACCTCAGGTAGACGCCCCTCAGATACAAACCCTTCCTTCCCTCCACAGCCCTCAGGTGGACACCCCTCAAATACAGATCCCCCTCTCTCACTTCCTCAACCTCCGGTGGATGCCCCTCAGATACAGACCCCCCCCAAACTCAGGCAGAAGTCCCTTAGATACAGTGACCCCCCCCTTTCCCTCCTCCACCTCAGGTGAACACCCCTCAGATACAGACTTCCCCCCTTCCCCTACTGCTCCCCACTTAACCTCAGGCTGATCCCCATCAGGTTAAAGCCTTCTCACTCTCCCCTCAACTCCAGTCCTCCTCAGAAACAAATCTCTATCCCCCTTCAACCTCAGGCAGATTCCCCTCAGATTACTTTCCCATCAACGAGATTACTCTAAACTGTAAAATCGTTGTGGCCAGAGGATATGTCTGTTATATTGTTATATTGTACTCTGCCAAGCGCTAAGTATATTGCTCTGCCCACAGTAAGAAGCAGGGCTTAGTGGATAGAGCATGGACCTGGGCGTCAGAGGACCTGGGCTCTTATCCCAGCTCTGCAACTTGACTGCTCTGTGACCCTGGGCAAGTCTCTGGTCCTCGGTTTCCTCATCTGTAATAAGGGAATTAAGACTGTGAGCCCTATGTGGGACAGGGACTGTGTCCAACCTGATTATCTTGTATCTACCCCAGTGCTTAGAACAGTGCCTGGCACATAGTAAGTGCTTTAAAAATACCGCAATTATTATTATTAATAAATATGATTGATCAATTGATTCATTAAGCGCTCCTCCCTCTCCCCTCAACTCTGGGTCTTCTCAGAAACAGGTTCCCCACTCTCTCCTCAACCTCGGGTGGACCACCCCCTCAGATTAAGGCCTCCTCACTCTCCCCTCATCTCCAATCCACTTCAGAAATAGGTTCATCTCTCTCCCTTCAACCTCAGGCAGACCCCACTCAGCTATAGAGCGTCCCCCCACCCCCTCTCTCCTCAATCTCGAGTGAATCCCTCTCAGATGAAGGCCTTCTTACTCTCTCCTCAACTCTGGGCATTTTCAGAAAACAGGTCCCCCTCTCTCTCCTCAACCTTGGGTGGACCCCTCTCAGATTAAGACTTTGTTGCTCTCCCCTCAACTCCAGTCCTCCTCAGAAATAGGTTCCCCTCTCTCCCTTCAACGTCAGGCAGACCCCACTCAGCTACAGAGCTTCTCCCCACCCCTCTTCTGCCCTCAACCCTAGACCATCGACCCTCAGACACAGGCCCCCTCCCTCTTCCCTCAGACCCAAACTCCAACGACCCCCCTCTCCAGCACTCCTGTCCGTCTGTCTGTCCCCATCAACCCCACCTCTCCTCAGTACCCCCGAGCCCCAGCCCCTCCCCGGCCGGAGCTGATCACGGATATCCCCATTAAAGCTGGCTCCAGCCTGGCCTGTCCCAATAATTACCGATTCAGTGTTAATTGCTGAACAAAGCTTGGCATGAGAAGGCGGTCAAAGGAGAGGAGAAAGGGCAGACAGAATTGGACAGAGATGAAAGAAATGGACAGGGATGGGGAGACATGGTAGAGATTGGAGAGATGATAATGATGATGATGATGATGATGATGGTGATGATGATGAACCAGGTCCTCTGACTCCCAGGGCTGGGCTCTTTCCACTAGGCCATGTTGCTTCTCTAAGGAAATCTTCTGTGACTCATCTAAGGTCACACGGCAGGTAAATCCCTAAATCCTTATTATAATAGTATGACAATATCAATAATGGTACTCGTTAAGCGCTTACTATATGCCAAACACTGTACTAAACGCTAAGGCAGATACAAGGTAATCAAGTCCCACATGGGGCTTACAGTCTTAGTAGGTGGGAGAATGGATATTGAATCCCCGTTCTGCAGATGAGGGAACTGAGGCACAGAGAAGTTAAGTGGCTTGCCTAAAGTCACAGAGCAGGTATGGGGTGAAGCTGGAATTATTATTATTATTAATAATGATATTTGTTAAGTGCTTGCTATGTGTCAAGCACCGTTCTAAGAGCTGGGGTAGATACAAGCTAATCAGTTTGGACACAATCCCTGTTCCTCATGGGGCTCACTATCTTCATCCCCATTTTACAGATGAGGGAACTGAGGCCCAGTCAAGTTCAATGATTTGGCCAAGGTCACATAGCAGATGGGAAGAGGTGGCAGAGATAACAGAGACATGGAGAGATGGCAGAGATGGAAAGACATCAGCCAGGCAGGGCCTGGATAACCGGGAGGGCCTTGGGGTGGAATTGGGGATATTGGAAGGTTTTGGGGGTGGGGAGGGGGGCTTGCTGCAGGTGACTCTTGGAAGGCTGAGGGAACTGGGCACTTGGGTCGGGAGGCGGGAACAGGAGTGGGGCACCAAGCGGGGCACTGAAGTTGGGGGGAGCTGCGGGGGAGGGTGGGGGGCGGCGAGGGACAGTCCAGGGAGGAGACAAAGGCGGCCAGGACCGGGACCGGGACTGGGACGGTCTGTTCCCAGCATGTCCTAAGCCACAGAACAATGGCTGAGCTGGGTGGGGAAGAAAGGAGCCAGGGGAGGCGGGGCCCAGGGCCCTGGGACTGGGCAGTGAGGGGACTGGAGAGGAAGGAATCAGGCCCCAAGGTCCTGTCCCCCTAAGGCCGCTGCCCCCCACAGCCACTGCCCGCATGGTCTCTGTCCCCATGGCCATCTTCTCTTATGGACACCATTCCCAATAGCCACTGCCACCTCCATAGCCATTTTCTCCTATGGACACTGTTCCCAGTGGCCACTGCCTCCATGGCTTCTGTCCTCATGGCCACTTTCACTTATGGACATTCATTCATTCAGTCGTATTTATTGAGCGCTTACTGTGTGCAGAGCACTGTACTAAGCGCTTGGGAAGTACAAGTTGACAACATATAGAGACGGTCCCTACCCAACAGTGGGCTCACAGTCTAGAAGGGGTTGACAGAGAACAAAACATATTAACAAAATAAAATAAATAGAATGAATATGCACAAATAAAATAAATAAATAAATAGAGTAATAATGCCTCCATGGCCTCTGTGCCCTTATCCGCTTTCTCCTAGGGACACCATTCCCAGTGGCCACGGCCCTCATAGCAGCATTGTATCAGCCCCTGGAACCAAGTCCCTGACGAGGAGACAGTCTGGGGGGACAGAAAAACCTGCAGAGATGGAGTCATCTGTGGAACTACAAACATAGTGTGTGTGTTTGTGTTTGTGTGTGTGTTCGTGTGTGCATGCCTGCTTCACCTGGGCAGCAGGTCTTGTTGCCCCCCTGGGCAGTGGGGCTGGTTCTTCTGGGTACCAGCCATGGGGTGAATCCTTTATTTCCCTTACAACTGCTTGGGCTTAATACAGTGCTTAGCGCTTAGTTAAGTGCTCTGCATGCAGAAACCGCTCAATAAATGCCACTGATTAATTGGTTGGGCTTCATCCCAACCTTGCTCCCCTTGGATCTCTGACCAGATTTGAGAATTTGAGAGCAGCTGAAAAGACCCCAGTCCATCAATCCGTTAAACAATGCCTAGTGAAAGGAGCACGGGCCCGGGAGTTAAATGATCAGGGCTCTGATCCTGGCTTCACCACTTGTCTGCTGTGTAACCTTGGATGTCACTTAACTTCTCTGTGCCTCAGTTTCCTCATCTATAAAATGGGGATTAAGACTGTGAGCCCTATGAGGAACAGGTATAGGGTCCAACCTATCTTGTATCTACCCCAGGGCTTAGTACAGAGCCTGGCACAGAGTAAGTGCTTAACAAATTCCACGATTATTATTATTAATAACAACGGTAATAATAAGCACATCCTGTATGCAGAGCACTGCAGTAAGCGCTTGGGAGAGTATAATACAATACAGTTGGCAGACACCTTCCCTGCCCATTACAAGCTTACGATCTAGAGAGGGAGATAGACATAAATATAAATAAATAATTTATAGATATGTGCACATAAGTGCTATGGGGTTGAAACCCCATTCATTCATTCAATCAATTGTATTTATTGAGCAATTACTGTGTGCAAAGCACTGGACTAATAGCCAAGCCCTACCCACTGGTTCCTCCCAAAAAGTCTCCTACCGGCCCCCACCTCCCGATATATGTAAATATACATATACATTTTAAAGGTATTTGTTGAGCGCTTACTATGTGCCAGGCACTATACTAAGCGCGCAAGCACCCATTCTGCTATTCAGGTTGGGGATAATAATAATAATGATGGTGTTTGTTAAGTGCTTACTATGTGCAAAGCACTGTTTTAAGCACTGGGGAGGTTACAAGGTGATCAGGTTGTCCTCGGGGAGGCTCACAGTTTTAATCCCCATTTTACAGATGAAGTATCTGAGGCACAGAGAAGTTAAGTGACTTGCCCAAAGTCACACAGCTGACAGTTGGCGGAGCCGGGATTTGAACCCATGACCTCTGACTCCAAAGCCCAGGCTCTTGCCACTGAGCCACTGGGATCCAAAGACTCTGGGGAAGGGAAGGACCGGAAAGCGATGAGAGAGGGATGGGTGGGTGGGTGGGGGAGAGAGAGAGACAGAGACAGAGACAGAGAGAGAATCAGAGACAGAGACAGAGTGCTATTTTTAAGAGAAATACTGTCCCCCTGTGGACACCTTCATTATGACATGATGTTGGGTGAGATGCGGCTGTCCGGATCTGAGTAACAATAATAATAAGTATTATTATAGTTATTACAGAGAGAGAGACAGAGACAGAGACAGAGAGACAGAGACAGAGAGAGAGAGAATCAGAGACAGAGTGCTATTTTTAAGAGAAATACTGTCCCCCTGTGGACACCTTCATTATGACACGATGTTGGGTGAGATGCAGCTGTCCGGATCTGAGTAACAATAATAATAAGTATTATTATAGTTATTACAGCTATTATAGTTATACCGTATTAAAATTATTATCATTATTGTTATTACAGCTATTGTGGCTATGTTATATTAAAGTTATTATTGTTATTATCATTATCGCGGTATATGTTACGTGCTTACTTTGTGCCATATATTGCACTAAGAACTGGGGTAGATACAAATTAATCAGGTTGGACACAGTCCCTGTCCTTCACTGGGCTCACAGCTTAATGAGGACAGATAATAGGTATTCAATCCTAATCAATCAATCAGTAATATTCATTGAGCACTTATTGTGTGCAGAGCACACACTTATTGCACCCTTAATATGTGCACTTACTGTGTCCAACAATTACTCGCCCCACCTTCAAAGCCTTACTGAAGGCACATCTCCTCCAAGAGGCCTTCCCTGACTAAGCCCTCCTTTCTTCTTCTCCCACTCCCTTCCACGTCACCCCGTCTTGCTTCTTTTATTCATCCCCCTTCCCAGCCCCACAGCACTTATGTATGTTTCTCTAGCTTTATTTATTTATATTAATATTTTCTATTAATGTCTGTCTCGCCCCCTAGACTGAAAGCTCGTTGTGGGTCGGGAATATGTCTGTTATATTGTTATATTGTACCCTCCCAGGTACTTCGTACAGTGCTCTGCATACAGTAAGCACTCAATAAATACAATTAACTGACAGAGCACTCTACTAAGTGCCTGGTAGAGTCCAATACATTAGTGTTGGTGGAAATGATCCCTGCCCACAGTCATCTTACAGACGACAGGGGAAGAAAGACATTAAAATAAATTACAGAGAGAGGAATTATCTATCCCTTAGATACGAGAATATGTACAAGAGTACAAGAATATGTACGTAAGAGCTGTGAGGCTGGGGGTTGGGTGAATATCAATAGGGATTAAGACTGTGAGACATGGACTGATTAACTTGTATCTAGTCCAGTGCTTACTACAGTGCCTGGCACATAGTAAACCCTTAACAAATACCATTAAAAAATATAAAGTGCTTAAGGGGTCCAGATCCAAGTGTATATGTGACACGGAAGAGAGGGCAACTAGGGGAAATGAGGGATTAGTAAGGGGAGACCTTTGGTGGATATGTGATTTTAATAAGGCTTCGAAAGTGGGGAGAGTGGCGATCTGCAGGATATGGAAGGTGAGAGCATTCCAGGCCAGAGGCAAGATGTGGCACCGTGGCTCAATGGCAAGAGCATGGGCTTGGGAGTCAGAGGTCATGGGTTCAAATCCCTTCTCTGCCAGTTGTCAGCCGTGTGACCTTAGGCAAGTCACTTAACTTCTCTGGGCCTCAGTTACCTCATCTGTGAAATGGGGGTTAAAACTGTGAGCCCCCCGTGGGACAACCTGATCACCTTGTAACCTCCCCAGAGCTTAGAACAGTGCTTTACACATAGTAAGCGCTTAAATATCATCATCATCATCATAGTAAGTGCTTAACAAATGCCATCATTATTACTATTATTATTATTATGTGGTCCGAGGTCGGCGGCAAGATAGATGAGCTTGAGGTACAGTGAGTAGGTTGGCATTAGAGAAGTGAAGTTTTTGGGCTGGAAATCAGTAGGAAATCAGTGAGGTGAGGTAGGAGGCAAGATGATTGAGTCCTTTAAAGCCCATGGTAAAGATATGGAGTTGGAGGTGGCTAGGCAACCCCTGGAGGTTTTTGAGCAGTGGGGAAACATGGACTGAGAGTGTTTTTGTAGAAGAATGATCCAGGTGGTAGAGTGAAGTATGGACAGGAGTGGGAAGATACAAGGGGCTGATGCAGTAGACAAGAAGGGATATGATAAGTGCTAGAATCAGCACAGTGGCATTTTGGGTGAAGAGAAAGGAGTAGACTAGAGAGATTTTTGAGAGGCAGCATGGCTAGTGGCAAGATCACAGGCCCGGACCTGGATTCTAATTCTAGCTCCTCCATTCACTTGCTATGTGACCTTGGGCAAGTCACAACCTCTCTGGGACTCAGTTCCCTCATCTACAAAGTGGGGATTTAATAACTGTTCTCCCGCCTACTTAGACTGTGAGCCCTACGTGGGACATTATCTTGTATGCACCCCAGTAGTCAGTACAGTTCTTGGCACTTTAAGGTCACACCTCCTCCAAGAGGTCTTCCTTGATTAAGCCCTCTTTTCCCTGGCCTTGCTCTCCCTTCTGCATTGTCTATGCACTTTGATCTGTGACCTTTGGACATCTGATATTTGCCCTACTCTCAACCCCACAGCACTTATGTACATGTCTTTAAATTCTATATTATACATTACTGATTTATTTATATAAATGTTTGTCTCCCTCTTTAGACTGTAAGCTCATTAATTAACTGTTAATTCTGATGCAGCACACTCTCCCAATTGCTTAGTACAGTGCTATGCATGGCCTAAGTGGTTAGAGCACTGGCCTGGAATTCAGAAAGGACCTGGGTTCTAATTCTGCCTCTGCCACTTGTCTGCTGTGTGATCTTGAGCAAGTCACTTAACTTCTCTATGCCTCAGTTACTCATCTGTAAAATGGGGATTGAAATTTTGAGCCCCATATGGGTCAGGGACTGTGTCCAACTCGATTTGCTTGTATCCATCCTAATGCTTAGTACAGTGCCTGGCACACAGTAAGCATTTAAAAAATACCATCATTATTATTATTAGTAGTAGTAGTAGTAAGTGCTCAATAAATACCACTGATATTAATTGATTGACCCCCACCCCAACGGTAGACTGTAAGATCATTGGATGTAGGGAATGTGTCTACGAACTTTGTTGTATTGTGCTCTCCCAAGCGCTTAGTACAGTGCTCTGCACATAATAATAATAATAATGGCATTTATTAAGCGCTTACTATGTGCAAAGCACTGTTCTAAGTGCTGGGGAGGTTACAAGGTGATCAGGTTGTTCCACGGGGGCTCACAGTCTTAATCCCTATTTTCCAGATGAGGCAACTGAGGCACAGAGAAGTGAAGTGACTTGCCCAAAGTCACACAGCTGACAAGTGGCGGAGCCGGGATTTGAACCCGTGACCTCTGACTCCAAAGCCCAGGCTCTTTCCACTGGGCCACACTGCTTCTCTATGGAGCACATAGTAGGTGCTCCATAAATGCCATTGATTGATTGGCCCAAAGTAAGCACTGAACAAAAACTACAATCAATCAGTCAATCGCATTTATTGAGCAGTTACTATGTACAGAGCACTGTATTAAATGCTTGGGAGAGTACACCACAACATTACAACAGGCAAACTCCCAGCCCACAATGAGCTTACTGCCTAGAGGGGGAGAAATAGTATTGTGATTGTTATTATTATTGAGAAACTGAGGTTCCGCATCAGGGAAGTGTCAGGATTGGGATTAGAATCCAAGTCCACAGACTCCCGGGTCTACACTCTTTCCACTTGACCTCGCTGTTGGCTGAGCTGTGACTGTCGGGATTCTGTGCTCGCGGGGTTTTTTGTTGTTGTTTTTTTATGGTATTTGTTGAATGCTTCCTAAGTACCAGGCACTGTACTAGGCACTGAGGGTCGAGAGAAGCTAATCGGGTTGGGCACAGTCCATATCCCACATGGGGAGCCCAGTCTTTAATCCCCATTTTACAGATCAGCTGAGGCAAAGAGAAGTTAATTACTTGATTTAAAGTCACACAAGTGGAGGAGTCAGAATTAGAACCCAGGTCCGTCTGACTGCCAGGCCTGGGCTCTAGCCACTAGACCTTGCTTGGGAGAGAAAGAGAGAGAGAGAGAGAGAGAGAGAGAGAGAGAGAGAGAGAGAGAGAGAGAGAGAGAGAGAGAGAGAGAGAGAGAGAGAGAGAGAGAGAGAGAGAGTGTGTGTGTAGATGTATAGAGTTTGGAGTGTGCCTGCAACTATATCTTTGTACTGGTTTCCCCTTGTCTCTGTGCATCAGTGAGTATCTCTGTCCATCTCTGGGTCTTAGTACATCTCTGAGTGTCTCTTTACATCCCTGGGAATGGGTTGGGCTGGGGAGGACGGGACTTTGCAGCTGAGGGTCTGGGCCACCGGGCTGAAGGTCATGGAGGATGGAAATGGGCTGAGGATGCTGAGAAGGGCTTGACCCTAGGGAGGGGCTAAGGAGCCCCCTCTAGACTGTGAGCTTGTTCATCATCAATCGTATTTATTGAGCGCTTACTATGTGCAGAGCACTGTACTAAGCACTTGGGAAGTACAAATTGGCAACATATAGAGACAGTCCCTACCCAACAGTGGGCTCACAGTCTAAAGCTCACAGCTTGTTAAGGACAGAGTAGCCCATGTCTATCAATCAATCAATCAATCAAATGTATTGAGTGCTTAATGGGTGCAGGGCACTGTACTAAGAGCTTGAGAGAGTACAAACAACAATCTAACAGACACATTCCCTGCCCACAATGAATTTATAGCCTAGAGGGGGCGACAGACACTAATTGAAATCAATAAATTATTGACATGTTAGTGCCCTGCCCTGAGCCCCAGAGCACTTATGCACAGACCGGTAATTCTCTCCTTCTAATAATAATAATAATGGCATTTATTAAGCGCTTACTATGTGCAAAGCACTGTTCTAAGCACTGGGGGGATACAAGGTGATCAGGTTGTCCCACATGGGGCTCACAGTCTTAATCCCCATTTTACAGAAGAGGTAACGAAGGCCCAGAGAAGTGAAGTGACTTGCCCAAAGTCACACAGCTGACAGGTGGCGGAGCCAGGATTTGAACCCATGACCTTTGACTCCAAAGCCCATGCTCTTTCCACTGAGCCACGCTGCTTCTCTATAGCCCGGCCCGCACACTCTGCTCCTCTGGTGCCGCTAACCTTCTCAGTGTGCCTCGTTCTTGCCTGTCCCGCCGTCGACCTCTAGCCCATGTCCTACCTCTAGCCTGGAATGCCCTCCCTCCTCAAATCTGCCAAACAATCACACGTTCCTCCTTCCGCAAATCCAACAGAAAATTACTTCCCCCACCTTCAAAGCCTTTTTGAAGGCTCACCTCCTCCAAAAGGCCTTCCCAGACTAAGCCTCCCTTTTCCTCAGCTCCCCCTCCCCTTCCCATTGCCCTGTCCCGCTCCCTCTGCTCTACTCCCCTCCCCACCTCACAGCACTTGTGTATATATGGGCATATCTATAGTTCTATTTATTTACATTAATTCCTGTTTGTTTTGATGTGTATCTATCTATAATTCTTTTTATTTATATTGATGCTATTGGTGCCTGTTTACTTGTCTTGATATCTGTCTCCCCCCTTCTAGACCGTAAGCCCGTTGTGGGCAAGGATTCTCTCTCTTTATTGCTGAATTGTATTCTCCAAGCACCTAGTACAGTGCTCTGCACACAGTAAGTGCTCAATAAATATGATTGAATGAATGAATGGTGAATAAAGGGAGCAGGTCAGGGCAATGAAGAAGGGAATGGGAAAAGAGGAATGAGGCCTCAGTCAGGGAAGGCCTCTTGGAGATGTGCCTTCAAAAAGGCTTTGAAAGTGGGGGGAGTAATTTTCTGTTGGGTTTGAGGAAGGAGGTGAGGAGTTTCAGTTGGATGAGGAGGTGGATGGGCAACCGCTGGAGGGTCTTGAGGAGTGGGGGAAATATGGGTTGAACGTTTTTGTAGCAAACACTTTTGTGTCTACCAAGTCTGCTCTCCCATGCTCTCCCCAGCACTTGGTGCAGTGCTCTCCACACTGTAAACGCTCAAAAGCAGCGTGGCTCAGTGGAAAGAGCACGGTCATGGGTTCTAACCCCGGCTCCACCATCTATCTGCTGTGTGACCTTAGGCAAGTCACTTAACTTCTCTGAGCCTCAATTACCTCATCTGTAAAATGGGGATTGACTGTGAGCCCCACGTGGGTCAACCCGATCCCTTCGTATCCCCCCCAGCGCTTGGAACAGTGCTTCGCACATAGCAAGTGCTTAACAAATGCCATCATCATTATTATTATTATTAATAAATACCACAGATTGATTGTGGGATTGTGGGTTCTAATAATAATAATAATAATAATAATAATAATAATAATGACATTTACAAGCACTGGGGAGGTTACAAGGTGATCAGGTTGTCCCACAGGGGGCTCACAGTCTTAATCCCCATTTTACAGATGAGGGAACTGAGGCACAGAGAAGGGCCAACTTGTCCTTCCCAAGCGCTTAGTACAGTGCTCTGCACACAATAAGTGCTTAATAAATACGACTGAATGAACGAATGAATGAACGAACCCGTGACCTCTGACTCCAAAGCCCGGGCTCTTTCCACTGAGCCACGCTGCTTCTAATCCCAGCTCCGGCACTGATCAGCTGTGGTACTTTGGACAAGTCACTTGACTTCTCTGTGCCTCAGTTACCTCATCTGTAAAACGGGGATGAAGACTATGAGCACCCCCGGGGGATGACCTGATCACCTTGTAACCTCCCCAGCGCTTAGAAGGGTACTCGGCAAATAGTAAGCGCTAAACAATAATAATAATAATAATAATGGAATTTGTTAAGCGCTTACTACGTGCAATCAATCAATCAATCGTATTGAGCACTTACTGTGTGCAGAGCACTGTACTAAGCGCTTGGGAAGTGCAAGTTGGCAACATATAGAGACGGTCCCTACCCAACAGTGGGCTCACAGTCTAAAAGGGGGAGACGGAGAACAAAACCAAACATACTAATAAAATAAATAGAATAGATATGTACAAGTAAAATAAATAGAGTAATAAATATGTACAGACATATATACATATATACTGTTGGGTAGGGACTGTCTCTATATGTTGCCCACTTGTACTTCCCAAGCGCTTAGTACAGTGCTCTGCACATAGTAAGCGCTCAATAAATACGATTGATGATGATGATATACAGGTGCTGTGGGGAAGGGAAGGAGGTAAGATGGGGGGATGGAGAGGGGGACGAGGGGGAGAGGAAGGAAGGGGCTCAGTCTGGGAAGGCCTCCTGGAGGAGGTGAGCTCTCAGTAATAATAATAATGTTGGCATTTGTTAAGCGCTTACTATGTGCAAAGCACTGTTCTAAGCACTGGGGGGGATACAAAGTGATCAGGTTGTCCCATGTGGGGTTCACAGTCTTAATCCCCATTGTATAGATGAGGTAACTGAGGCTCAGAGAAGTGATTTGCCCAAGGTCACACAGCAGACATGTGGCGGAGCGGGATTCGAACCCATGACCTCTGACTCCAAAGCCCGGGCTCTTTCCACTGAACCACGCTGCTTCGCAGTAGGGTCTTGAAGAATAATAATAAAGAAGAATAATAATGATAATAATAACAATGATAATAATAATAATAGTAATTATAACAATGATGATAATGATAATAATAATAATAATAACAAAAGGGATAGGTCCGTGCCGACGTCGCCTCAGAGGAACAGTAGACGGGTAGGCTTGAGGCCTGACAGCGAGGGGCGGGGCCGACGGAGGGCGCAAAGGCCGCCGGGAAGGGAGCCCCGCCCAGCCGAGCCCAGCCGGCCGGAGGGTCCCGACGGTGGCCGTGTGGGGCCAAGCGGCGCCGTCAGTTCCGGGCGGTGTGCGGTGACGGGAGCCGGGGCAGATCTCGCGCGATCTCCCGGGCACCGGCGCGGGGGGCGGGGGGCCGGGACGGGGACCGGGGGGGGGCGGGGGGAAACGGAGCGGGAAGATGGCGGCTGCGCAGGAGGACGACGGGACCCGGAGCCAACTGGCCACCGGCGGCGGCGGCGGCGGCGGCTCCGGGCAGGTACAGGGCCCGGCAGGGGGCAAACCGCGCCGGACCGGGACCCCCACCCGCCCCTTCCCCGCCGCCCCCAATCCCCCCCCCTCCCCAAACGCTCATTTGGATCCCCCCTTTTAGACTGTGAGCCCACTGTCGGTAGGGACCGCCTCGATATGTCCCCCAAGCGCTTAGTACAGTGCTCAGCACACAGTAGGCGCTCAATAAATACGATTGACTGATTGGACCCCAGCCCTGGCCTCCTTCCGCCCTGGGGCTTTGGGAGAATCGTCCGACCTCCGACTGCCCCCGGGGGAGGGAGGGAGGGAGGGAGCGGCTCGAGGGGGAGGGTCCCTGCCCCCTCTGCCCCCTCTGCCCCTTCTGCCCCTTCTGTCCCTGGCCTGCCCTTGGACCCGCCCCGCCCCCGGTCCCCGGAGGCCACCGCCGCCGACCTCCTCATCCCCGAGGCCAGTTCCGGGTTGAGCCCTCTCCCCCCCCCCCCCCCCGCGCTTAGAACAGTGCTTTGCACATAGTAAGCGCTTAACAAATGCCACCATTATTATTATTATTATTATTATCCGGCCCTGGGGGCCCCATTGGCAGTGAGAGGCCTTCCCCGGGCCCCAGCCGGCATCCCCGGGCCGGGACACGGGGGCTCAGGCCGCCACGGAGCCCGCCAGACCCCCCTCTCTGCGAGGGGCGCGGCCCGGGGGGCCGCAGGGGACCGAGCACCGGCCCCGGGAACTTCGACCTGGTCGGGGATCCTAGGACCAGCTCGGAGCGGGGCCCGCAGGGGTCTCGGGCTCGACCCCCGCCCCGCTAGCTCCCCTGGCCCCTTCCCAACGGGCCTGGGTCTGCCAGAAGGCCCAGCGACCCACGTCAATCAATCAATCAATCGTATTTATTGAGCGCTTACTGTGTGCACAACACTGTGCTGAGCGCTTGGGAAGTACAAGTTGGCAACATATAGAGCCAGTCCCTACCCAACAGTGGGCTCACAATCTAGAAGGGGGAGACAGAGAACTATGTCGTCCGTAGTGGTGGGGGACTGGAGGCCGGGTGTCGATCATTCCCCAACTCCTGCCCGTGGGGATTGAGGGGCTCCCCTAGTCCGTGTGAGATGCGCCCCAGCCTTACCGTGCTGTCAACCCGGGGAGCCCTGGCCCGGTCTGCCACCCTCACCCGGCCCCCGCCAGCAGGTAACCAGCAATGGCAGCGCCAGAGGGGAGGCCCCCGCAGATACGCAGCCCCCGAATCCGCCCCCACAGCCGGCACCCAATGCCTGGCAGGTCGTCAAGGGCGTCTTGTTCAGGTAAGGAGCTGGGGGAAGAGGGCTGGCCCGCCTCGGCCAGGGGAGCGGAAGGGTGGGTCTGGACGGACCCGTTCAGGACCGGGAGAGCAGGGGCCTGGGATGTCAAGGGCAGGGAGAGGTAGGGGAGCTGCCCGCCTTTTCCAGGGGAGTGGAAGGGAGGGTCTGGGCGGACTCGTTCAGGTTCAGGGGAACAGGAGCCTTGGCTGTTCAGGGCAGGGAGAGGTGGGAGAGCTGCCCACCTTGTCCAGGGAAAGGGATCAGGCCGGCGGGAAGAGGGTCTGGGCTACCACGTTTGTGAGAGGGCAAGATGGGGCTAGCAGAGGAGCCTGGGCCTCCA
This sequence comes from Tachyglossus aculeatus, assembly GCF_015852505.1. Taxonomy (NCBI): domain Eukaryota; kingdom Metazoa; phylum Chordata; class Mammalia; order Monotremata; family Tachyglossidae; genus Tachyglossus; species Tachyglossus aculeatus. The sequence continues at coordinate 575,544 of NC_052091.1, forward strand.
CATCAAAGGCAGGGATGCGGGGCTGGGGGCCGAGGGGTGAGGGCCCGTTCCATCCTTAGGTCCGAGCGCTGCCTGTCTGAATGGCGCCTCAGAGGTTTCCCTGACCTCTGAACAGGTTCTCGACCGAGAACCCCCTGCCCTGCCCCCATCCTCCTCCCCCTCCCCCCCTTGCAGGATCTTCATCATCTGGGCCATCAGCAGCTGGTTCCGGCGCGGCCCAGCGCCCCAGGACCCCAGCAGCCCCGGAGCGGCCCTGCGCGTGCCCAGCCGTAACCTGTTCCCCAAGGACACGCTGATGGTACGGTTCTCGGGGCAGGGGGTGGGGGTTTGACGGCTGGGCTGAGGAGGGGAGGAGCTGGGGGTGGGATCCTACCAAGGTCTGGGGGGCTGGACTTGTGTGGTGCGGGGGGCTGCAGCGGGCAGAGAGTCCTATCACGGTCCAGGGGATAGGAGGGGGCTGGAACGGGATCAGGGGCCGTACCTTGTCGGGGTGAGGGCCGATTGGGTCCTCCCGGGGCCTGGGGGTTGGGAGGGGCTGGTACAGGGCAGGGCCTGGACCATGTTGGGGCAGGGGCCGGATGGAGGATGCGGTGTGGGTCAGACTGGACTGTGAAGGGGCTGGGAAGGGGAGTCAGAGGGCTTTAGCAAGACCATGGCGGGTGGGGGAAGGCTGGGGCAGGTCAGGGACTGGACTGATGGGAAGCGGGGCCCAACGTTGGGAAGTTTGCTGCAATGCGTGGGGGGCTGGGGGCAGTGCAGCCCTAGCAAGGCCCAGCTGGCCCCGGCCCAGCCCCTGCCCGTCTCATCCCTTCCGCCCAGACCCTGCACGTGTACGTCTCCGAGCACGAGCACTTTACAGACTTCAACAGTTCCAGCGCCCTGGTCTGGGAGCAGCAGGACCTGGTGTACGGGGACTGGACCAGCGGCGAGCATGCCGACGGCTGCTTCGGCCACTACGCCGAGCTGCCCATCCCCCAGGTAGCCCAACGTCCTGCCCCAGAGGGACGGTCTGAGCTGGGGAGTCAGGCGGGGGGCGAGGCCGGGTCACCTTTTCTGTGGCCCGGGCCCGGAAGACAGGTGGGGAGCACCTCCCTCCTCACCCCGCCACCCCCTGTGCCCACAGAGCGTGCAGCAGAATGGCTCCATGTACCTCCACGTGTACTTCACCAAGAGCGGCTTCCACCCGGACCCCAAGCACAAGGCCCTGTACCGGCGCCTGGCCACGGTGCACACGTCTCGAAGTGAGGGACCTGGGGGTGGGGACCTGCACCACCGGGCATATGACGTGGAGTGAGGGGTTGGGGGGGGGGGGGCTGGGGGGTGGGGACGGACTCCAGGCAGGGAAGGGAGGCCACTAGCAGGACAGCCCAATCTCCCCACCCCATCCGTGAAGCGGCGTGGCGTAGTGGATAAAGCACGGGCCTGGGAGTTGGAAGACTAATCCCTATTCCACCGCTTGTCTGCTGCGTGACCTTGGGCAAGTCGCTTCACTTCTCGGTGCCTCGGTTATCTTATCTGTCAAATGGGGATTGAGACTGTGAGCCCTACATGGGACAGGGACTGTGTCCAACGCAATCTGCTTGTATCACCCCAGCGCTTAGTACAGTGCCTGGCACACGGGAAGCGCTTAACAAATACCATAATTGTTATTATTACTGTAATCTGTGGCTGCTGGGCCCCCTGGGGGCCGGGCCCCGGGAAGGGGCAGAGGGAACTGGAGGAGTCACAACCCAGCCCTCGCTGCGGGTGGGGGGCAGGGGGGGCTGTGGAGGTTTTTCTTTCTTTGTCTTTTGTTTCTTTAAAAAAAGAATCGTATTTGTTAAGTACTTACTGCGTTCCAGGCTCTGTACTAAGGGGCTTTGGAAGATAGGTCCCATGCACGGTCCCAGTGGGAGGGATGTGGGGGGGCGGGGAGGGGGACTGAGTTGGAACCATCCAGGGGAGACCCCAGGGTCCCCAAGCGGCTTCAAGCAAGCGGGCGCCTGGCACCCCGTGGGTCCCCCCCAGCAGCCGGCTGACTGCCCCCCACACCTCGCCCGCAGTGATCAATAAGTACAAGCGTCGCCGCTTCCAGAAAACCAAGAACCTGCTGACGGGAGAGACAGACGCGGACCCCGAGATGATTAAGGTGACGGAGCCCGGTCCCTCTGCCCCTGGCAGGGCTGATTTGGGCACCACCACTTTCTCCAAAAGACTGGGACCGGTGCCCTTCCTGTCACCTGGAGGGTCCCCGGCCTAGGTGTGCCTCCACCTCTGTGGGTTCCTCCTCGGCTACCTCCAGCTCTTGACTCTGTGTGTCACCCTTGACCACTCCCCAGTCTCTGCCTCTAAGCTTCCCTTTGCCTCTCCCCTGCTTCCGTGCCCCCTTCCCCTGCCCTCTGGGCTCCGTGCCCCTCTCCTGGGCTCCATGTCCCCCTCCCGTCCATCCTGTGCTCCTTGTCCCCCTCCCCGGCCTCCTGAGCACTGTGCCCCCCTCTCCTGCCTCCTGGTCTTTGTGCCCCCCTCCCCTCCATCCTGGGCTCCGTGCCTCCCTTCCTGGCCTCCTGGGCTCCGTGCCCCCACAACCCTGCCTCCTGGGCCCCGTGCCCCCCCCTCCCCTGCCTCCTGGGCTCCGTGCCCCCCTCCCCTGCCTCCTGGACTCTGTTCCCCCCTCCCCTGCCTCCTGTGCTCTGTGGGCCCCCCCAGTCTCCTGGGCACCCTGCCCCCAAGCCCTGCCCTGGGTTTCCCCCTGCAGGCCACAGCCCTGTTGGAAATCCAGCCCCACTGGACTTCCCCTTCCCTGGTGACTCACTCAAGCTGGCTGGCTGCCCACCTGCCCACCTCCCCACCCCCTGCCTGCCCCTGGGCCTCTGGACTCCGTGGGGTGGGGGCGGAGGTGGGTGGGAGCGGGCGTGGGGGGCGTAGGAGCGGGCTTGGCCCCGGCTGCCTGCACCAGCCTCGACCGGAACCTCCCCTGGCTCCCCGTTCTGGCCCGGGCCGGATCCTCCCCCAGCTCCCGCTCCCGCCTAGAACGGACCCTCCCCCGGCTGCCCGCTCCGGCCTGGGACGGACCCTCCCCCGGCTGCCCGCTCTGGTCCGAGACGGACCCTCCCCGACTCCCTGTCCTGACCGGGGTCAACCCTGCCCCCATTCACACTCCCCTTCCCTTGCAGCGGGCAGAGGATTTTGGTCCGGTGGAAGTGATCTCGCATTGGCACCCCAACCTGACCATCAATATCGTGGATGACCACACGCCCTGGGTCAAGGGCAGTGTACCCCCACCGTTGGATCAGTGTAAGCTCCAGCCGGTGGGGAAGAAGGGGAGTGGGGCAGGGCCTACTTCCAGTCCCCCGGGGCAGGACGGGGGCCCACAGCTTTGGGTTGGAGCCTCGGATGGGGCCGGGGGTGAGCGTTCGCCCTATCTCCTCCCCATCCGTGTGGCAGATGTGAAGTTTGACGCGGTCAGCGGTGACTACTATCCCATCGTCTACTTCAATGACTATTGGAACCTGCAGAAGGATTATTTCCCCATCAACGACTCCGTGCAGCACCTGCCCCTGCACCTCTCCTTCTGCCCGCTGTCCCTGTGGCGCTGGCAGCTCTATGCCGCCCAGAGCACCCGCTCCCCCTGGCACTTCCTGGGCGAGGACCTGTACGAGCAGTCTGATGAGGAGCAGGACTCGGTCAAGGTCGGCTGGTTGTGGGGCAGTGGACGGGGGCGGGGGCTGGGGGCCTGCACGACGGGTTTCCTGAGTCCTCCCCTTGCCCGCAGGTGGCCTTGCTGGAGACCAACCCTTACCTGCTGGCCCTGACCATCGCCGTCTCCATCGTGCACAGCATCTTTGAGTTCCTGGCCTTCAAGAACGGTGCGGCCCCGGCCCCCTCCCTCCCCGAGCGAGGCCCGGGAATGTCTGTCCGTCGTGAGCCTATCGTGGGGGACCAAGAGAAAGGGAGATGGTCCTCTGGGCCCCAGGGGAATCAGAAGGGGTTGGACTGGGACTGTTTGGGGAGCTGCCGGCTGCTGAGCCCTAAGGGGCGGCCTCTCCTTAGCCTCGGTTCCCCACTCTCCCACCCCCTTCGTGGCTCTAGCCTGACTCTCCTGTCCCTGACAGCCCCCCTGGCTCTAACCCCTGGGTCCCAATGGCCCCTTGGCTCTGGTCCTGATGGCCCCCAGGCCCTGGTCCTGGTCCTGACTCTCCCGATCCCGGCGCCCCCCAGGCCCTGGCCCTGACTCTCCTGATCCCGGCGGCCCCCAGACTCTGGCCCTGACTCTCCCGGTCCTGACGGCTCTCGCCGTCCTGACAACCCCTGTGCTGTGGCTCTGACTCTTCTGGTCTTGCTGACCCTAGACTGTGGCTCCGATTCTCCTAGTCCTGACCACCTCCCTGGCTCTGGTCCTGATGGGCCCCAGGCTGTAGTCCTGACTCTCCTTGTCCTGACAGTGTCCCCGACTCTGGTCCTAATGACTCCCGGTTGTAGCCGTGACTCTCCCAGCCCTGATGACCCCTAGGCCGTAACCCTGACTTGCCCGGTCTTCATGGGCCCCAGGCCCTGACTCTGACTCTTCTGGACCTGATGGCCCCCAGGCCCTGGCTCTGACTCTTCCGGTCTTGACGAACCCCAGGCTGTGGGCCTGACTCTTCTGGTCCTGACTGCCTCCCTGACGCTGGTCCTAATGACCCCTCAGCCCCGGTCCTGATTCTCTGTCCTGATGACCTCCAGGCTGTGGCTGAAACTTTCACAGTCCTGACGTTCCTCAGGCACTGGCCCTGACCCTTCCAGTTCTGAAGACCACCACCACACCCCCCCAGGCTGTGACCCCAACTCTCCTCATCCTGACCTCCTCACTGCCTCTGGTCCTTATGACCCTCAGGCTGTGTTCCTAACGACCTCCAGGCTCTAGCCGTAAATCTCCTGGTCCTGGTGACCCCCCCCTGGCTGTGGCTCTGACTCTCTCCCTGGCTCTGGTCCTAATGACCCCCAGGCCCTGGTCCTGACTCTCAGTCCTGATGACCCCCCAGGCTGTGGCCGTGACTCGCACGGTCCTAACGACCTCCAGGCCGTGGTCCTGATGGCCCCCAGACTGTGGTCCTAATGACCTCTAGGCTCTAGCCCTGAGTCTCCTGGTCCTGATGACCCCCCAAGACCCTGGCCCTGACTCTCCCGGTTCCGACGACCCCTAGGCCCTGGCCCTGACTTTCAGAGTCCTGACGGCCCCTAGGCCCCGGCCTTGACTCTCCCGATCCTGACCGCCCCCAGGCCCTGGCCCTGACTTTCCTAGTCCTGACGGTTCCCAGACCTTGGTCCTGATGACCCCCCAGGCCCGGGTCCTGACGCCCGCCCCTCGTCTCTGCAGACATCCAGTTCTGGAACAGCCGGCAGTCGCTGGAAGGCCTGTCCGTCCGCTCTGTGGTCTTCGGGGTCTTCCAGTCACTCGTGGTTCTGCTGTACATCCTGGACAACGAGACCAACTTTGTCGTGCAGATCAGCGTCTTTGTCGGTCTGCTCATCGACCTGTGGAAGATCACCAAGGTCATGGACATCCGGGTAGGGCCCTTCCCCTCACCGGCTCTCCCCGGCCCCTTCCCCTCGCCATCCCCCCAGCCCTCACCCGACCCTCCCCTCACCTGCCCGCACCACCACTCCCCCCCCCTCCCCCGGCAGCTGGACCGCGAGCACAAGGTGGTGGGTGTGTTTCCACGGTTGACGTTTAAGGACAAGTCGACCTACGTCGAATCCTCCACCAAGGTCTATGATGATGTGAGTGCGGGGAAGGAGGTGGACGCCCACGACGGGAGGTGGGTGTGGAAGGGAGGGGGATGGGTCCGGGGCCAGGGGGACCCTGGGGTCGGGGGGCCAACGGCTCTCACCCCTTCCCGGCACCTCCGGCTTCCCGGCCCGAGCCCCCTGGGGCTCTGGAAGCAGACATGCGGCAAAGGTGAGTGTGGCCACTCCCACCCCCTTGGGGGCCCAGGGCCCACCCAGGTGAGTGGGCTCCGGCCCCCACCCCCTCACCCCTCCCTCCACACCCACAGATGGCATTCCGGTATCTGTCCTGGACTCTCTTCCCTCTTCTGGGCTGCTACGCGGTGTACAGCCTGTTGTATCTGGAGCACAAAGGCTGGTACTCGTGGGTGCTCAGTATGCTCTACGGCTTCCTGCTGACCTTCGGTGAGCCTCCAGCCCCCTCCGGGATCTCCCCTCCCCTGCTGTGATGGGGGGCGGTCTGCAGGCCCGGGGACCTTAGCTCTCCCCTGGGGTGAGGTGGGTTGGGGCCGAGGCGGGGCTGGGGCTTCCGTGCCCCCCGCCAGGCCCCCAGCAGCTCTCCTGCCCTCCCTCCACCCCACCCGCCCCGGTCCCGCCGACCTCCAGGCTTCATCACAATGACGCCCCAGCTGTTCATCAACTACAAGTTGCAGTCGGTGGCCCATCTGCCTTGGCGCATGCTCAGCTACAAGGCGCTCAACACCTTCATCGACGACCTGTTTGCCTTCGTCATCAAAATGCCCATGATGTACCGCATTGGGTGCCTGCGTGACGGTGAGGGTGGGCCCGGGGCACCGGCCAGGCGGTGGGGCAGGGCCGGGGCCCGCTGAGGGGGTCGGCGGGCGGGGCGGGGGAGGGAGGGGGCACCCGTTGGGAGCCACAGAGACTCTGGCTGCTCTGGCCTCTGCTCCCCGCAGTCCAGCCGTTCATTCATTCAGTTCATTGTCGTATTTATTGAGTGATTATTTTGTGCAGAACACCATTCTAGGCGCTTGGGGAAGAACTCTATCACCATAAAAACAGACATCTTCCCCGCCTATGACGAGCTACAGTCTAGAGCTTACAGTCTGCAGGCATTAATATATATCAGTAAATTACAGATAGGGACTTAAGTGCCGTGGGGCTGGGGGGATGAACAAGTCAGGGCAACGCTGAAGGGAGAGGGAGAAGAGGAAAGGAGGGTGTAGTCAGGGAAGGCCTCTTGGAGGAGATGTGTCTTCAGTGAGGCTTTGAAAGGGGAGGAGTCACCGTCTGTGGGATTAGAGGAGGGAGGGCGGGTGTTCCAGGCCAGAGGCAGGCAGTGGGCGAGGGGATGGAGATGGAGCTCGATGGAGGTAGCCAGCTAACCCTGGTGTGGCCCGACCCTCTCTGCCCCTCAGATGTGGTGTTCTTCATATACCTCTACCAGCGCTGGATCTACCGAGTGGACCCCACGCGGCTCAATGAGTTTGGGACCAGCGGGGATGGGCTGGCGGCGCCCAGCGGGCCCTCCACCACAGGGGACACTGTGCGTCCGGAGCCGGGGGCCGGCTCCCCCGCCACGGGGGCCCCCAAGCCTTTAGAGGACAAGAAGAGGGATTAGCCGCCGTCCCGGCCGACCCGCACCCCTGGGCCGAGGAGCGCCCCCCGCCGCCCCCCGGCACCGGGGCCCGCGGACCGTGGGGGGAGTGGGGAGCGGCCCCGGGGCTTGTCGGGGCGGAGGGCCCGGGCCGGGCCTCGGTTCCGGGACCGCCCGCCCGCCCGCCCATCCGCTCGCCCCCGAGTCCGTGGGAACGTCCAGCGCGTCCGTGGTCATTGTGAATCATTCCGTATGCAGGTGTCAGGGCGGGCCGGGCGGGCGGGCGGGCTGGGGCCGGGCTGGGCCGCGGGATCCCCCTCCTCCACCTTGCCCCCCGCACTCCTCTTCCCCCCAGCCCATTTCCGCTCATCGTCCCCCTTAACACGGACTCTGGATTTAATAAATTCATATGGTGTTTAACTTAGCTTTGCTGTCTGGGCCCTCCTTCTGCCAGGGGCTGGGGGGCTGCGGGGGGGGTGTGTGTTGGGGGGGGACGGACACGTCCAAAGCCGGGGGGCGCCGCCCCCCGCGGCCCAGGCCCCACCCCGGGCCGGGCTGGGCCAGGCTGGGCCGGGCCGGTCCCCCGCCCCCGGGTCACGTGGTCGGCAGGGGGTTTCCCGTTTCCCCCGCCGTGACATCACGGGCGGCGGCGGCCAATGGGAGGCGCGGGGGCGCGGCGCCGGGGAATTCCGCGGCCCCGCCCCTCCCCCCACCTTCGGCCCCGGCCCCCGGCCCCCGGGACGCCGACCCACCGGACCCACCGGACCCACCGGCCCCGCGGGGACAGCAGAGCCGCCCGGCCCGGCCCGGCCCGGCCCGGCCATGCGGAGCCGCCGCGGAGCGCGCCCGCCCGCCGCCGATCTGCCCCCGCTGGGTGAGGGGGGGCAGGGGGCGGGGGAGCCGAGCCGCCCCGGGACCCCGGCACCCCGGGACCCCGGGAGGGAAGGGGGCGGAGACCCCGGGGGAGAGGAGCGGGGGAGCGGTAGGGGCAGAGCCTCCCAGGACAGTGAGGTGCGGGGGGCGGGGCAGCCCCCGGGGGACCGGGAGCGGGATGGGTCGGGGGTCCGGTCGGTCCCCATCGCTCCCTCCTCGTCCGAGAAGGCCGCCCCGCTCATCCCGCCCGCGCTGCCCCCAGGTGCCGTCGACCTACCGGGCCTCGCCCTGTCCTCGTCCCGGAGCACCGGTGAGCCTCGCCAACGCCCGCGGGGCCGGACCCCGAGGGGCCGGGAGACAAGGGAGAGCGGGCGGGAGAGCGGAGGCCCGGGGGGAGCGGAGGCCCGGAGGGAGCGGAGGTCCGGGGGAGAGCGGGGGTCCGGGGGGGAGCGGGGGTCCGAGGGGGAGCGGGGGTCCGAGGGGGAGCGGAGGCCCGGGGGGATTGGAGGCCCGAGGGGGAGCGGAGGTCCGAGGGGGAGCGGAGGTCCGGGGGGGAGCGGAGGTCCGAGGAGGAGCGGAGGTCCGAGGGGGAGAGGAGGTCCGAGGGGAGAGGAGGTCCGAGGGGAGCGGAGGTCCGGGGGTAGCGGAGGCCGGAGGGGAGCGGAGGCCCGAGGGGGAGCGGGGGTCCAGGGGGGAGCGGAGGCCCGGAGGGAGCGGAGGTCCGGGGGAGAGGAGGTCCGGGGGTAGTGGAGGCCGGAGGGGAGCGGAGGCCCGGAGGGAGCGGAGGTCCGGGGGAGAGCGGGGGTCCGGGGGGGAGCGGGGGTCCGAGGGGGAGCGGGGGTCCGAGGGGGAGCGGAGGCCCGGGGGGATTGGAGGCCCGAGGGGGAGCGGAGGTCCGAGGGGGAGCGGAGGTCCGGGGGGAGCGGAGGTCCGAGGAGGAGCGGAGGTCCGAGGGGGAGAGGAGGTCCGAGGGGAGAGGAGGTCCGAGGGGAGCGGAGGTCCGGGGGTAGCGGAGGCCGGAGGGGAGCGGAGGCCCGAGGGGGAGCGGGGGTCCAGGGGGGAGCGGAGGCCCGAGGGGAGCGGAGGTCCGAGGGGGAGAGGAGGTCCGGGGGTAGTGGAGGCCGGAGGGGAGCGGAGGCCCGAGGGGAGCGGAGGTCCGAGGGGGAGCGGGGGTCCAGGGGGGAGCGGAGGCCCGAGGGGAGCGGGGGTCCGGGGGGAGCGGAGGGAGGCCCGGGGGAGCCCGGTCTGCTCGCGACCGCCCCCCGGCGTCCTCCCAGGGCCCTGCACGTCCCGGGCCCGGCCGGGGCTGGTGACCCCGGGGTGACCCCCGACGCCCCGCCCCGCCCCGCCTCTCCGCCTCTCCGCCTCTCCGCCTCCCCACCGCCCCGTTCCGTCCTCCGGGGTCCCCGCGGCGGGGAGGGGCCGCCATCGGGCGGCGCGGGGCGCGGGCTGCGGGGCGGGGCGGGGCGGGGCGGCCGGGGGGCGCGGGCTGCGGGGCGGCCCGCCCATCTCACTTCTGCCCGTTTCCTCCCGGCGCCCGTCCCGCGACCCCCAGAGGAACTGGGTGAGTGCCGGGCCGGGGGCGGAGCCGGGGAGCGGGGGCGGCGGGGACCCAGGCCGGCACCGGCCGCGCCCCCACCGACCGGGCGGGCTTGGGGGGGGGGGGGGGCCCGGCCGGCCGGCCGGCCGGTCGCTGACCGTCCCGTCCCGTCCCGTCCCGCTCTCCAGAAATCATAGACGAATACATCAAGGAGAACGGTTTCCGGCCGGAGTCGGGGGGCGGAGAGGGCCCGGGGCCGCGGCTGGTGTCCCGGGGCCCCTCCCCGGCCTCCCTGAGCACCGTCACCCTGGGCGGGGGGGACCCGCTCCCTCCCCCCGGCCCTCCCGCTCCCCCGGCGGCGGCCTGGGCCGGAGCCCCCGGACCCTTGGAGCAGCTGCTGCAGCCGTCGCCGGTCCCGGCCCCGGCCCCGGCCCCGCTCCCGCCGCAGCCCCGGCTCCGGCCCCGGCTGGTCATCACGGAGCAGCCCAAGCAGCGCGGCATGCGCTTCCGCTACGAGTGCGAGGGCCGCTCGGCCGGCAGCATCCTGGGCGAGACCAGCTCCGAGGCCAGCAAGACGCTGCCCGCCATCGAGGTGGGGGCCCCGACGGCGAGGGCCGGGGGGCCCGGGGGCCCGGCCGGGAGGCGGGGGGGGGGGGGGACCGCCCGCTCGCCCCCCGGCCGACCCCCGCCCCTCCCGTCCGCCCCGTCCAGCTGCGGCACTGCGAGGGGCTCCGGGAAGTTGACGTGGTGGCCTGTCTCGTCTGGAAGGACTGGCCACACCGGGTCCACCCGCACGGACTGGTGGGCAAAGACTGCGCCGACGGCGTCTGCCGGGTGCGGCTAAGGCCCCACGTTTGCCCGCGCCACAGGTACGGCCCTCAATCCATCAATCGATCGAATTGATTGAGCGCTTACTGTGTGCAGAGCACTGGCCTAAGCGCTTGGGAACGTTGGCAACGTCTAGAGACGGTCCCTACCCAACAGTGGGCTCACAGTCTAAAAGGGGGTGACGGAGAACAAAACCAAACATACTAACAAAATAAAATAAATTGAGTAGATACGTACAAGTAAAATAAATAGAGTAATAAATATGTACAAACACATGTACAGGTGCTGTGGGGAAGGGAAGGAGGTAAGGCGGGGGGTGGAGAGGGGGACGAGGGGGAGAGGAAGGAAGGGGCTCAGTGTGGGAAGGCCTCCTGGAGGAGGTGAGCTCTCAGTAGGGCCTTGAAGGGAGGAAGAGAGCTAGCTTGGAGGATGGGCAGAGGGAGGGCATTCCAGGCCCGGGGGCCGATGGCGGGACAGGCGAGAACGAGGCCCGGTGAGGAGATTAGCGGCAGAGGAGCGGAGGGTGCGGGCTGGGCTGGAGAAGGAGAGAAGGGAGGTGAGGTAGGAGGGGGCGAGGTAATGGACAGCCTTGAAGCTCCCGGCTACAGTCCCTGCCCCAGCCTCCGTCCCTCCAGGCACGACCTCAGGATTGGCCCCTCGGAGCACGACCCCCCAATCCACACATCCGCCAAGCTAGCTGTCTTCTTTCATAGCCCTTCTGAGAGTTCGCTTCCTCCAAGAGGCCTTCCCAGACTGAGCCCCCCTTTTTCTTCTCCTCCTCCCCGTCCCCACACCCTATTCATTCATTCAATCGCATTTATTGAGCGCTTACTTTGTGCAGAGCACTGTGCTAAGCGCTTGGGAAGTACAAGTTGGCAACATATAGAGACGGTCCCTACCCAACAGTGGGCTCACAGTCTAGAAGAAGTCGACGCCCTATCTCCTTCCCCTCCCCTCAGCACCTGTATATATGTTTGTACAGATTTATTACTCTATTTTACTTGTACATATTTACTATTCTATTTATTTTGTTAATGATGTGCATTTAGCTTTAATTCTTTCTGTTCTGACAACTTGACACCTGTCCACATGTTTTGTTTTGTTGTCTGTTTCCCCCTTCAAGAGTGTGAGCCCGTTGTTGGGTAGGGACCGTCTCTCTATGTTGCCAACTTGTACTTCCCAAGCGCTTAGTCCAGTGCTCTGCACACAGTAAGTGCTCAATAAATACGATTGAATGAATGAATGAAACCGGCAACAGCCCTTCCAGGCCTGACCCCCCCCCACCGCAGCAACGGCCCCTCCAGGCCCGACCCCCGACCCCATCCCCAGCCCCACCTCAGCTATGGTCCCCTAAGTATGGGTCCACTCAGGTCCCGTCTCTCCTCCTCCCCCCACGCCAGCCAGGTATAGCCCACACCATATAAGACCCCTCCAGGGATGGTCCAGCCCATCCTCATTCATTCGATCATATTTATTGAGCATTTACTCAGTGCAGAGCACTGTACTAAGCACTTGGAAAGTACAGTACAGCAATAGAGACCATCTCTGTCCACAATGGGCTTACAGTCTAGAGGGAAGTCTAGAGAGTTTTTCCGGCCCCCGAGCAGTTGGGCCCGGCTCTGGCAGCGTGACCGGATTGGTAACCGGGTGGGCTCCAGGCTGAGCCGCCTGTCGCCCCCTCCTTATAGCTTCAACAATCTGGGGATCCAGTGTGTGCGTAAACGGGAAATTGAGGCTGCTATCGAGAGGAAGATTCAACTCGGGATTGACCCTTTCAGCGGTGAGATGATAATAACAATAATGATGGTATTTGTTAGGTGCTTGCTATGTGCGAAGCACTGTTCTAAGCGCTGGGGGGGATACAGGGTGATCAGATTGTCCCACGTGGGGCTCACAGTCTTAATCCCCATTTTCCAGATGAGGTAACTGAGGCCCAGAGAAGTTAAGTGACTTGCCCAAGGTCACACAGCTGACAGGTGGCGGAGCCGGGATTCGAACTCATGACCTCTGACTTCCAAGCCTGTGCTCTTTCCACTGAGCCATGCTGCTTCTCTGAGATCCTCTCTCCTCTCCCCCCCACCCCCAATAATGCACAGCAGGAGGGCGGGCGGTTGGTTTGGAAGTGGAGTCTAACTCTCCATCGTCCAGGATCGGGGGAAAAGAACAGGCGAGATTCCTAGGGCAGAGTGGACCCCCGGCCTCACGCCCAAGCCGGGTGGTCGTCTGCCCCTTCCCCATAGCCCCTTCTCTGCCATAGCGTCCCCCACCCACCGCGGCCCCGCATCCCTGCCGACTGGCCGGCTCTGTCCTCCGCCCCTCCAGCTGGCTCCCTGAGGAACCACCAGGAAGTGGACATGAACGTCGTCCGCATCTGCTTCCAGGCGTCCTACCGCGACCCCCAGGGCCAGCCAAGGCGGCTGGAGCCCGTCCTATCTGAGCCCGTCTACGACAAGAGTGAGGAGCGGGGATGGGCAGGGGAGGGGCGGCAGGGTCCGGGAGCTCGGAGGGGCCGCCTCGGGTCGGGCGGTGCAGGGGTGTGTGTGTCTGTGGGGGGAACGTTTGGAGATCGGGGGCCTCCCTGCCTCGGGCCGGACGGTGCAGGGGTGGGGGTGTGTGTGGTGGGATGTATTCATTCTATTCATTCATTCAATCATATTTACTGAGCGCTTACTGTGTGCCGAGCACTGGACTAAGCGCTTGGGAAGTACAAGTTGGCAACATAGACGGTCCCTACGCAACAACGGGCTCACAGTCTAGAAGGGGGAGACAGACAACAAAACAAAACATGCGGACAGGTGTCACGTCGTCAGAACAAATTGAATTAAAGCTAAATGCACATCATTAACAAAATAAATAGAATAGTAAATATGTACAAGTAAGATAGAGTAATAAATCTGTACAAACATTTATACAGGTGCTGTGGGGAGGGGAACGAGATTCATTCATTCAATCGTATTTATTGAGCGCTTACAGTGTGCAGAGCACTGGACTAAGCGCTTGGGAAGTACAAGTTGGCAACATAGACGGTTCCTACCCAACAACGGGCTCACAGTCTAGAAGGGGGAGACAGACAACAAAACAAAACATGTGGACAGGTGTCACGTCGTCAGAACAAATAGAATTAAAGCTAAATGCACATCATTAAAATAAATAGAATAGTAAATACGTACAAGTAAAATAGAGTAATAAATCTGTACAAACATATATACAGGTGCTGTGGGGAGGGGAAGGAGATAGGGCAGGGGGATGGGGAGGAGGAGAGGGAAAAGGGGGCTCAGTCTGGGAAGGCCTCTTGGAGGAGGTGAGCTCTGATGGGGCGGTCTGGGAGGTCGGGGGCCTCCCTCACTCGGCCCGAGAGTGCAGGGGTGCAGGCAGCCTCTCCCCACAGAATCCACCAATACGTCAGAGCTCCGAATCTGCCGCCTCAACAAGGACAGCGGGCCTTGCACGGGCGGGGAGGAGCTCTACCTGCTGTGCGACAAAGTGCAGAAGGGTGAGCCCGGGGGGCCCGGGGCCGGGGGGCCGAGGCGCGACCCCCCCGGGGCCCCCTGACGCCCCCGCGTCCCCTCCCGTCCCGCCCCGCAGAGGACATCTCGGTGGTGTTCAGTACGGACTCGTGGGAGGGCCGCGCGGACTTCTCGCAAGCCGACGTTCACCGGCAGATCGCCATCGTGCTCAAGACGCCGCCCTACGAGGACTTGGAGATCCCAGCGCCTGTCCGCGTGCGCGTGTTCCTGCAGCGCCTCACCGACGGGGTCTGCAGCGACCCGCTGCCCTTCACCTACCTGCCCCGTGACCACGGTAACCCCGACCGCCGCCCACCCCCCCAGACCCGGGACCGGGGGGCAGGGGGGAGGAGGCCCCGCCTCAGCCTCCGCTGCCCACCCCGCTGACAATAATAAATAATAATAATGATGGTATTTGTAGAGAAGCAGGGTGGTTCAGTGGAAAGATTCCGGGCTTTGGAGTCAGAGGTCATGGGTTCAAATCCAGGCTCTGCCACTTGTCAGCTGTGTGACTTTGGGCAAGTCGCTTAACTTCTCTAGGCCTCAGTTACCTCATTTGTAAAATGAGGATTAAGACTGAGCCCCACGGGGGACAACTTGATCACTTCATAACCTCCCCAGAGTTTAGAACAGTGCTTTGCACATAGTAAGCGCTTAATCAATGCTATTATTATTATTAAGCACTTACTATGTGCCAAGCACTCTTCAAAGTGCTGGAGTAGATAACAGTCATCATCATAATGATGGTATTTGTTAAGCGCTTGCCGTGCTGGGGTAGAGAATGATGGTATTTGTGCGCTTAACAAAAGCCATCATCATCATTATTTGCCAAGCGCTTACTGTGTGCCAAGCACTGTTCTGAGCGCTGGGGTAGATACAACGTAATTAGGTTGTCCCACGTGGGGCTCACAGTCTTGACTCTCATTTTATAGATGAGGTAACAGGCCCAAAGTCACCCAGCTGACAAGCGGCGGAGAGGGATTGGAACCCACGACCTCTGACTCCCAAGCCTGGGCTCTTTCCACGGAGCCACGTTGCTTCTCCCTCTGCGCCCCTGACGGTTCTCTTTCTCCTCCCCCGAGCAGACAGTTACGGGGTGGACAAGAAGCGGAAGCGGGGGGTGCCCGACGTTATGGGCGAGCTGAACAGCTCCGGTGTGTATAATCCCCCCTCCCCACGTCCCTCAACGACCCGCCCCGCTCCGGGGGGGCGGCCCATGCAGAGGGCGGAGGGGGGAGAGGGGGATAAAGATGGGGCGGACGTTTCACCCCGGTGCCCTCGGCCCCCTCCCCCAGACCCTCATGGCATCGAGAGCAAACGGCGCCAGCGGAAGCCGGCCACCCTGGCCCCTCCGGGTCACACCTCAGGTGGGTCTGGGGGCACCCGGGTGGGGGCCCCCGCTCGGCTTTCCCGTGCCCCCCGGACCCTCCCTGTCCGTGACGGTGGGCACGCCCCCTCGCCGTCCCCTGGCCGTCCCCTCCGGAGCTGCGGGCGGCCACCCCGGCTCAGCCCGCGTCTGTCCCCGCAGCCGCCCCGTTCTTCCCGCTGCCCGGCCTGGCGGAGCCGGGCTTCGTGCCCGCGGTGACGCTGCCCGGCCTGGAGCCGCCGGCCGGGCCGGACTCGCTGGACGACTACGGCTTCCTCTTCGCCCACTGCGGAGGAGGAGCAGGAGGGGGTGGCGTTGGCGTTGGCGGCTTCGAGCCCGTCCCCGCCGGCGTCCCCGGCCCGCTGTCCCTCCCTCTCCCCGGGCTGGACCTGCTGCAGGACGCGGCCCCCGCTCCGGGCCACGAGCTGATGCACCTGCTGGACACATTCCCTCTGGCCGGGCCCCCGGGCGAGGGCACCGCCAGCCTCGTGGGCAGCAACATGTTTCCCAACCAGTACCGCGACGGCGGCAGCGGTGGCGGCGGTGGCTTCGCGCTGGGCCTGCTGCAGCCGGGACCGGAGCCCACGTAGCGGGAGGCGGGGTGGGGCGGGGGTGGGGCTCGGGGGTGGGGGTCTGGAGGTGGCAGGGACCCCCACCCCTGCGGCTGGGGAATGTGGAATAAAGTCGGTTTGAGTTTTCTCTCTAGCAGTATCGGCCTCTGCTTGGGCGGGTTGGAGGGCGGGGGTGGCGCCCCGTGGTTGGGTAGGGACTGTCTCTGTTGTCGACTTCCTTAGTAATAATAAGGGCATTTATTAAGCGCTTACTATGTGCAAAACACTGTTCTAAGCACTGGGGAGGTTACAAGGTGATCAGGTTGCCCCACGGAGGGCTCACGGTCTTCATCCCCATTTTCCAGATGAGGTAACTGAGGCCCAGAGAATTCATTCATTCATTCATTCAATCGTATTGATTGAGCGCATACTGTGTGCAGAGCACTGTACTAAGCCCTTGGGAAGTACAAGTTGGCAACAGAGAGACGGTCCCTACCCAACCTTGGGCTCACAGTCTAGAAGGGAAGTGAATTGCCCAAAGTCACCCAGCTGACAAGTGGCGGAGGTGGGATTCGAACCCACAACCTCTGACTCCAGAGCTCGTGCTCTTTTCACTGAGCCGCGCTGCTTCTCTTCGTCCACTGCTCTGCACACAGATTTAGACCGTGAGCCCGTTGTTGGGTAGTGACCGTCTCTATCTGTTGCCGACTTGTATTTCCCAAGCGCTTTGTCCAGCACTCTGCACACAGTAAGCGCTCAATAGATACGATGGAATGAATGAATGGAGCCCGTTGTTGGGTAGGGACCGTCTCGATCTGGTGCCGACTTGTATTTCCCAAGCGCTTAGTCCAGTGCTCTGCACATGGTAAGCGCTCAATAGATACGACGGAATGAATGAATGGAGTCTGCTGTTGGGTAGGGACGCTCTCTATCTGGTGCCGACTTGTACTTCCCAAGCGCTTAGTACAATGCTCTGCACACAGTAAGCGGTCAGTAGATATGACGGAGTGAATTAATGGAGCCTGTTGTTGGGTAGGGACAGTCTCTATCTGGTGCCGACTTGTATTTCCCAAGCGCTTAGTCCAGTGCTCTGCACACGGTAAGCGCTCAATCGATACTATGAAAGGAATGAATGAATGAGGAGCAGCATGGCTCAGTGGGAGGAGCAGTGTAGCTCAGTGGAAAGAGCCCGGGCTTTGGAGTCAGAGGTCATGGGTTTGAATCCCGTCTCCACCACCTGTCTGCCGTGTGACCTTGGGCAAGTCACTTAACTTCTCTGAGCCTCAGTGACCTCATCTGTAAAATGGGGATTAAGACTGTGAACCCCATGGGGGACAACCTGAAACCCCCCCCAGCGCTTAGAACAGTGCTCTGCCCATAGTAAGCGCTTAACAAATGCCATCATCATTATTATTATTATAATGAATGAATGAGGGACTGAATGGAGAGGAAAGGGAGCCACGTGACCGCAGGCGCTTGGGAAGGACAAGTCGGCACCAGATAGAGATGGTCCCTACCCAACAATGGGCTCCATTCATTCATTCCATTGTATTTATTGAGCGCTTACTGTGTGCAGAGCACTGGACAAAGCGCTTGGGAAATACAAGTCGGCAACAGATAGAGACGGGCCCTACCCAACAACGGGCTCACAGTCTAAAACTGTGTGCAGAGCACTGGACTAAGAGAAGCAGTGCGGCTCAGTGGAAAGAGCACGGGCTCTGGAGTCAGAGGTTATGGGTTTGAATCCCGCCTCCGCCACTTGTCAACTGGGCGACTTTGGGCAATTCGCTTCCCTTCTAGACTGTGAGCCCACGGTTGGGTAGGGACCGTCTTTCTATGTTGCCAACTTGGACTTCCCAAGCGCTTAGTCCAGTGCTCTGCACACAGTAAGCGCTCAATAAATACGATTGATTGATTGATTGAGTAATCCCCATTTTCCAGATGAGGTAACTGAGGCACAGAGAAGTTGAGGAGGCCTTCCCAGACTGAGCCCCCTCCTTCCTCTCTCCCTCGTCCCCCTCTCCATCCCCCCCGTCTTACCTCCTTCCCTTCCCCACAGCAGCTGTATATATGTATATGTATTTGTACACTTTATTTATTTTACTTGTACATATCTATTTTATTTTATTTTGTTAGTATGTTTGGTTTCGTTCTCTGTCTTCCCCCTCCTAGACTGTGAGCCCACTGTTGGGTAGGGACTGTCTCTATATGTTGCCAATTTGTACTTCCCACACGGTAAGCGCTCAATAAATGCAATCGATTGATTTATTATGAGGATAACGAATGAATGATCTCATTCATTCTCTCTGATCTCCCATCCTCGTGTCTCTCCCCACTTCAATCCATACTTCATGCTGCTGCCCGGATAGTCTTTGTCCAGAAACGCTGTGGGCATGTTACTCCCCTCCTCAAAAATCTCCAGTGGCTACCAATCAATCTGCGCATCAGGCAGAAACTCCTCACCCTGGGCTTCAAGACCGTCCATGGCCTCGCCCCCTCCTACCTCACCTCCCTTCTCTCCTTCTCCAGCTCAGCCCGCACCCTCCGCTCCTCTACCGCTAATCTCCTCACCGTTAGGCCTCGTTCTCGCCTGTCCCGCCATCGACCCCCGGGCCTGGAATGCCCCCAATCCCTCTGCCCATCCGCCAAGCTCGCTCTCTTCCTCCCTTCAAGGCCCTACTGAGAGCTCACCTCCTCCAGGAGGCCTTCCCAGACTGAGCCCCTTCCTTCCTCTCCCCCTCGTCCCCCTCTCCATCCCCCCATCTTACCTCCTTCTCTTCCCCACAGCACCTGTATATATGTATATATGGTTGTACATATTTACTACTCTGTTTTACTTGTACATATCTACCCTATTTATTTTATTTTGTTGGTATGTTTGGTTTTGTTCTCTGTCTCCCCCTTTTAGACTGTGAGCCCACTGTTGGGTAGGGACCGTCTCTCTATGCTGCCAACTTGTACTTCCCAAGCGCTTAGTCCAGTGCTCTGCACACAGTAAGCGCTCAATAAATACGATTGATGATGATGATGATGTATATATGTTTGTACATATTTATCACTCTATTTATTTTACTTGTACATATCTATTCTATTTATTTTATTTTGTCAGTGTGTTTGGTTTTGTTCTCCGTCTCCCCCTTTTAGACTGTGAGCCCGCTGTTGGGTAGGGACCGTCTCTATATGTTGCCAATTTGGACTTCCCAAGCGCTTAGCACAGTGCTCTGCACACAGTAAGCGCTCAATCAATACGACTGATGATGATGACGATTGATTGATTCTGGTGATAATGAATGAATGAGGGACTGAGGGGAGAGGAAGGGGAGCCACGAGACGACGCCCTCGGCGCCGCCTCCTGAGGCGAGGGCCGATACTGCGCAGGCGCGCGCGAGACGGGTGGGAGGGTCCGGAAGTGACGTCATTCCCGCCCCGCCCCCGGTCGAGGTGGGAGGGGCCGCCGCTGGGCCCGTCGGCGTCGGACGGTCGGTTCCGGTTCCGGTGGCGGCCGGCAGGGGGCGGGGCGGAGGGGAAGGGAGGCGCAACGGGGAGGGGGCGGCCGCCGCGGCCGGTGAGTGGCGAGAGTCGGGCCGCCCCCCTCCCCCCGCTTTCTCCCCGCCGGACCGGCGTGGGGGGGGGGAGCCCGGTCGCCCCGGACACGGTCCGTGCCCCGCAGCAGCCCGGGGGGCGCCATGTGGCACGAGGCGCGGAAGCACGAGCGGAAGCTGCGCGGGATGATGGTCGACTATAAGAAGCGTGCGGAGCGGAGGCGCGAGTACTACGAGAAGATCGTGCGTGAGCCCGGGGCCCCGGCCCCCACCCACAAGCGCGGAGGGGGTCGCCGGCACGGATTTAGTCATGATAACGGCGTTTAGTAATCGCCTACTATGTGCCAAGCACTGTTCTAAGCGCTGGGGGAGATGCAAGGTGATCGGGTTGTCCCACGGGGGGCTTCCAGTCTTAACCCCCATTTGACAGATCAATCAATCAATTAATCAATCGTATTTATTGAGCGCTTACTGTGTGCAGAGCACTGGACTAAGCGCTTGGGAAGTACAAGTTGGCAACATAGAGTGACGGTCCCTACCCAACAGTGGGCTCACAGTCTAGAAGATGAGGTAACTGAGGCACAGAGAAGTTAAGTTAAAGAGGAGGCCTTCCCAGACTGAGCCCCCTCCTTCCTCTCCCCCTCGTCCCCCTGTCCATCCCCCCGTCTTACCTCCTTCCCTTCCCCACAGCACCTGTATATATGTATGTGTTTGTACATATTTATTACTCTCTATTTATTTAGTTTACTTGTACATATCTATTTTATTTTGTTAATATGTTTGGTTTTGTTCTCTGTCTTCCCCCTTCTAGACTGTGAGCCCACTGTTGGGTAGGGACCGTCTCTATATGTTGCCAACTTGTACTTCGTAAGCGCTTAGTACGGTGCTCTGCACACAGTAAGCGCTCAATAAATACGATTGATTGATTAAGTGACTTGCCCAAGGAGTCGGGATTCGAACCTATGACCTCTGACTCCAAAGCCCGGGCTCTTTCCACTGAGCCACGCTGACCCCCTCCCACCCCAGGTGGGGTAAACGAGATCCAGAGAGGTGAAGTGACCCGTGGCCAGAGTCTGACAGGTGCTGGCAGCGTGGCTCAGTGGAAAGAGCCCGGGTTTGGGAGGCAGAGGTCATGGGTTCGAATCCCAGCTCCGCCACTTGTCAGCCACCTGACTTGGGGCAAGTCACTTCACTTCTAGACTGTGAGCCCACCACTGTTGGGTAGGGACCGTCTCTATATGTTGCCAACTTGTACTTCCCAAGCGCTTAGTACAGTTCTCTGCACACATTAAGCACTCAATAAATACAATTGATTGATTCTCTTGGCCTCATCTGTAAAATGGGGATGAAGACTGTGAGCCCCACGGGGGACAACCTGATCGCCTTGTAACCTCCCCAGCGCTTAGAACAGTGCTTTATACATAGTAAGCGCTCAGTAAATGCCATCATTATTATTATCATTGTTATTCAGTCGTATTTATTGAGCGCTTACCGTGTGCAGAACACTGTACTAGGCGCTTGGGAAGTTCAAGTCGGCAACATAGAGAGACGGTCCCTACCCAACAACGGGCTCACGGGCTAGAAGGGGGAGACAGGGTTGTATGTATTTATTACTCCATTTATTTATTTTGTTTGTACATATTTATTCTATTTATTTTATTTTGTTAATATGTTTTGTTTTGTTCTCTGTCTCCCCCTTCTAGACTGTGAGCCCACTGTTGGGTAGGGACCGTCTCTATATGTTGCCAACTTGTACTTCCCAAGCGCTTAGTACAGTGCTCTGCACACAGTAAGCGCTCAATAAATACGATTGAATGAATGAATGAATGATAGACAACAAAACAAAACATGGAGACAGGTGTCAAAATCGGTGGTAGACTGGGAGCCCGTTGTGGGCAGGGATTATTTCTACTTGTAGCTGAATTGTACTTTCCCAGCACTCAGGACAGTGCTCTGCACACAGTAAGCTCAGTGGAAAGAACCCGGGTTTGGGAGTCAGAGGTCGTGGGTTCTAATCCTGGCTCCGCCACTTATTGGCTGGGTGACTTTGGGCAAGTCACTTTACTTCTCTGTGCCTCAGTTACCTCATCTGTAAAATGGGGATGAAGACTGTGAGCCCCATGTGGGACAACCTGATCACCTTGTATCCCCCCAGTGCTTAGAATAGTGCTTTGCGCATAGTAGGCGCTTAACAAATACCATCATTATCATTATTATTAAAAGGCACTCAATAAATACGACTGAGTGAATGAATAATAGTACGTATTAAGTGCCTAACGTGCAGTCTGTTGAACGCTGAGAAAAAAACAGAGGTGGGAATTAGACCCCGTCCCTGTCCCTCAAGGGGTGGTGTCCGTTGCTGATGTGGGGCCGGGGGTGGTGTTGAGGACAAGTGGTCTGTCATAGTTGGCTGGGTGGGGATGTGCTGTCCGATTTGGGGACAAAGAGAGGTTGTACTTGTCACTCGGGGGGAGGGGGTGCATTCATTCATTCATTCATTCATTCAGTCGTATTTATTGAGTGCTTACTGTGTGCAAAGCACTGTACTAAATGCTTGAGAGAGGGCAGTTTAACAGACACATTCCTACCCACAATGAGCTCACAGTCTAGAGGGGGAGACACCTGCTCATATAAATAAATAAATAACAGGTATTTTCCCTGAATCTGTCACTGGGAGATGGTGTCTGTCGCTGACAGAGGGGAGGGTGGGGAGGCGGTGACTGACTTGGGAATGGGGGGAGGTTGTATCTGTCGCCCCCGGGTTGCGGGGGCGGGGGGGGGGGTCTGTCGTCTGTCACCGACGTTGGGGTGCATGGGGTGGTGGTGTCTGACTTGGGGATGAAGCGAGCTTGTATCTGTCACTGGGGGTGGTGCCTGTCGCAGGGTGGCAGGGTGAAGGGAGGTGGGGTCTGTCGCTGACGGTAGGGTGGGGGGGGGGGCCCCGGGGTCTCTGCAGAAGAAGGATCCAGCGCAGTTCCTGCAGGTGCATGGCCAGGCCTGCAAGGTGCACCTGGATTCTGCCGTGGCCTTGGCAGCAGAAAGCCCCGTCAACATGTGAGGAGCCGGGGTGGCGGGGAGGGTGGCGGCGGGCCCCGGCGTGGCGGTGGGGCTGGGGGGGAGACGGACCGGCTTGAGTGTTCTCTCTCTGCAGGATGCCATGGCAGGGGGATACCAACACTATGATCGACAGGTTTGACGTGCGAGCCCACCTGGACCACATCCCCGAGTACACCCCGCCCCTACTCAGTGCCGTGTGAGTGTCCCCATCCCCTGGTCCCGCCATCCCCGGGCATGCCCCCTCCCCCCCGCTCGGCCACGTTTGAACGCCTGGCCCCTCACCCCCCCCATCATCCCACCCTCCCCGGCCCAGTCGGCCCCCGCCGGAGTGTCTGGTTCTCCTCAGCTCACCCGAGCAGGAGCCGGACGAGCGGAAGTGCAACTATGAACGTTACCGGGGCCTCGTGCAGAATGACTTCGCTGGCAGTGAGTGGGGCCTGGCGGTGGGGCAGACTGGGGAGGGCGGCGGGGGAGCCGGGCGGGGCCCGGGAAGGCATCTGCCGAGCGGTGGTGCAGGGTGGGGTCGGAGCCGGACCTGACCGTGCCGTGCTGGGATTGGGGGGGCCTAGTTTCCGAGGAGCAGTGCCTGTATCAGATCTATATGGATGAGCTGTATGGGGGCCTGCAGAGACCCGGCGATGACGACAAGAAGAAGTGAGTGGGGGGCCGTGGGGGGGTAGTGTCACCCATATCACTTGGCACCCCCCACCCTCCTGCACTAACCTGAGGGCCCCTCTGCCGCTCCTCCCCTTCCTCTGCCCTCGGCTCAGGCCGCTCACCCTTGGGGTGCGGGGCCGGGACGGTGTCAAGAGCTGTAGGCTGAACCCCGGCCCCCCGCCCCCGCGTCCGGTCCAGGCTGGCAGAAAAGAAGGCCTCGATCGGGTACACGTACGAGGACAGCACCGTGGCCGAGGAGGAGAAGGCGCCCGACAAGGACGACGACGACGACGACTCGGAGGAGGAGAGTGAGGAGGATGAGGACGAGGTCATCCCGGACATCGGTGCGTCCGTCACGGCCCCTCCGCGCCCTTCTCCTTCCCGACCTGGCCTCCCCCCCGCTGTTCTCTGGCCCCTCCCCAGTTCCCCTACCCCCACCCTGCTGCTCAGCCCTGCTTACGGGGAACCGTGTGCTGCAGATGTGGAGGTGGATGTGGATGAGCTGAGCCCAGAGCAGGTTGCTGATCTCAACAAGCAGGCCACCAGCTACGGCCTGGCCGAAGGGGATTTTGTCCGGTGAGACCACCCCCGTCGGCCCCCGTATCTGGGTGTGGGTGTGGGTGTGTGTATACATGTATGTGTGTGCGCCTGGGCCCCCATCGGGCCCCCACCTGGCCAGGGGGAGGACCAGACCCACGGACACGAGGGCACAGGAGGGGAGGAGGCAGAGGAGGAAGGATGGATGGACTCGGGGTGTGATCTGGGAGAGCTTCATGGAGGAGGTGGGTCACGTGGCGGGCCTGCGGGTGTGGGACTGGAGTCTGACTGTCTATCCATCCTTCCACTGGTCAGGATGCTTCGGAAAGACAAGGAGGAGGCCGAGGCCATCCAGCATGCCAAGGCGCTGGAGGAGGAGAAGGCCATGTACTCTGTACGGGCTGCGGGGTGGGGTCAGGGCGTACGGGGTGGGACGTAGGGGTGCAGGGTGGGGCCCGGGGGCACGGGGCGGGATTGAGGGCAGGCGTTTGGGACCCCCCCTCACACCGGCTCTGGTAACAGGGCCGGCGATCGCGGCGCCAGAGGAGGGAGTTCCGGGAGAAGCGGCTGAAGGGCCGCAAGATCAGTCCACCCAGGTACGACCGCCCCCAGCCCCGGCCCGGCCCCCGCCCAGACCACCTCAGCCTCCTTCCACGCATCACCCCCCGGGTCTGTCCCGCACTACTTGCCGACCCCACCCCGCTTCTCTTCGTAGCTACGCACGCCGGGACAGCCCCACCTACGACCCCTATAAGCGGTGAGTTGGGATGGTGGGAGTCTGGGGTCGGGGGGCTGGGGTCAGGGGTCCGACGCTGACCTGACCCCGCGCCTCCCGCCGCCCAGGTCCCCGTCAGAGTCGAGTTCCGAGGCGCGCTCCCGCTCGCGCTCCCGCTCCCGCTCGCCCACGCCGGGCCACGAGGAGACCATCACCTTCATCACCAGCTTCGGCGGCAGCGACGAGGAGGCGGCGGCGGCGGCAGCGGCGGCGGCGGCAGCCGGGACGGGCGGGGCCGGGCCCGGTCGGCCCCCGGGGCCCGCGAAACCCCGCGCCGGCCACCCCCCGCCCGTGGCCGCCTCCGCGCCCGGTCGTAGCGCGGGTACCCGGTCGGTAACGCCCGCTGGGGGCTGGGGCGGGAGGCCGGGGGGGGCGCTCCGGGCAATGACCCCACCGCCGACCGCACCCCCCCAGCGACGACCCCCGGCCCCCCCCGGCGGTGCCTCCTCGGTGACCGCCCCCGTGACCTCCTGCAGGCGCCGCTCCAGCCCCTCTCCCTCCTCCGCCTCGTCCACGTCATCGTCTCGCTCCAGCTCCCGCTCCCGCCGCGGCCTGGCCCCGGGGCACCACCGCTCCGGCCGCCTGGTCCGCTCCCGCTCCCGCTCCCGTCGCCGCCACTCTCGCTCCCGCAGCCGGGGCCGCCGGCCCTCCGGTGGGAGCTCCCGCGACGGCCGCCGCTTCTCCCGCTCCCCCGAGCGCAGCCGCCGGACGGCCTACGGGGCCCGGCGACGGACCAGGTGGGGCGGGGGCGGGACGGAGGACCCCCCCGGCCAATTTCCCGATCCCCCCGCCCCTCCATCCCTACCCTTGGTGCCCCCCGGAGCCCCTCCCCCTCATCGTCCTCTGCCCCGCCAGGAGCCGCTCGCGCTCCGTGGAGCGTCATCGTCGCGGGGGCCGGCCCGGGCGCCGCCGCAGCAGCAGCCGCAGCACGTGGAGCCGCAGCCACAGCCGCAGCCCCTGGAGCCGCAGCTCCCGCAGCTCCCGCAGCCCCCGCAGCCCCTCGCCCTCCCCGTCTCCTCCGAGGGAGAAGCTGCCTCGACCCGCCGCGTCCCCAGCCGTCGGGGAGAAGCTGAAAAAGTGAGCGGGAGGACGGCCGGCCCCGGGAAGACAGAGGGAGGATGGACCCGGGGCGGCAGGGGGCCGAGGGAGGTCGGACCGACCCGGGAAAATGGGGAAGGGTCGGGAGCGGGGGGTGCAGAGCCTGCCTCGGTCCACCCTGACCCCCGCCTCCTTCTTCCCATCTTCCCGGCTCCTGGCAGGGCGGATACCGTTGCCGGTAGAGAGACAGGAGCTGCCAAAGTCAGTAAGAATTTGGACTGACTATCTAACTCCCGCCCGCCCGCGCCCCCCCCGGGCCCAGCCCGGCGGCCCAAGCCGGACCGACCCCGGGCTCTGAGAGACGCGGACTGGCCGTGCCCCTCTCCCGCCCCCTCCTATCCCACCCGCCACGGGCTAGGACTCGGCCACCACCTGCCCCGGTGGCTTCGGGGGTGGTTGGGAGCAGCGGGAGGGGGACCGACGGCCCCGGGTACCACGGGGCGTCTGCGGGATCGGGGTGCGGGGGAGGCCTCGAGCCACAGCGCGGGTTGGTGTGCGCTCCCCTCCCCGGTGGGCTGCGGGGGGGGGCCGGGCTCTCGGGCCGGAGGGGGCCCACCCCGTCCCCCACCTCAAGGTCCAGACATGGAGCGGTCTGGGTGCGGGGGGGGCCGGGTCTCACTGCCCGTCTCCCCCCACAGCCCAAGCTGACGCCGCAGGAGAAGTTGAAGCTGCGAATGCAGAAGGCCCTGAACAAGCAGTGTATGTTTCGCCCCCACTCCCCAGCAACAAGCAGCCTCCGCCCCTGTCCTCCTCTCCCCCCAGCACGCCTGCAGACACACTGAATCCCCGCATCCCCCCATTGCAAGGCAACATCGGTACCGGCGGGCACACACCCGGAGTCCCCAGGTCCTCTGCGTGGACCTCTGTCCTCTGGGGACTGGCGTGGAGGGGGTCGGCAGCGGGGTTGGGGTTGACGGCGCTCCGCCTCTCTTCCCCTCCCCTCTCATCCCCACCACGCTCCCATGTAGTCCGGGCGGATAAGAAGGCTGCTCAGGAGAAGATGATACAGCAAGAGCACGAGCGGCAGGTGAGGCGGGACCGGGGGGAGGCGGGTGCCGGCGGGGGGCGGGGGTCGCCCCCGACCGGGGAACCGTCCCCGCCTCACAGCCCCCATCTGCCGCAGGAGCGAGAGGACGAGCTGCGAGCCATGGCCCGCAAGATCCGCATGAAGTAAGCGGCCCTGCCCCGACCCCCTTCTCTGGCCGCCCCGACCCACCGGCGGAAAGAGCGAAGGCCTGGCGGTCGGGGACCCGCCCCGGGCTCTAGTCCAGCCCGTCCCCCTGCCCTGTGTCGCCAAACCTGCCTGGGCCTCCGTCAACCCATCTGTCAAATGGGTACAAGACCCCCCGCTCGCTCCCCCTCCCTCTCTGACCGGGTGGGCCGGGACGGGCCCGCCCTGCCCCGCTTGGCTCCCCGTGCCCGAGCCTGACTGAGGTGTCCCTCCGCCCAGGGAGCGGGAACGCCGGGAGAAAGAACGGGAAGAATGGGAACGCCAGTACAGCCGGCACAGCCGCTCCCCCTCCCCTCCCCCACGCCACGGTGAGTGTGCCAAGCGCCCGTCCCAAATGCCCCCCACCAAGGGCCAGCTCGGCAGACACCCCCCACCTCTCCCCCCCAGCCACTGACACATTGTCCCTTCTCCCCCCAGGCCGCGACTACAGCTCCTCTCGCAGGTAAGCTCTGCAGTTGCCACATCTCCTGACCTCTGACCCCTCCAGCCCCGCTCCGTGGCCCCAGCTCATTCTCTCCCGCTCTCTCTCTCTCTTTCCTCTCTGCAGAAGGTCTCGGTCCCGATCTCGGTCCCGATCCCGATCTCGGTCCCGGAGTCGGAGTCCTCATTACCGACACTAGGGAGGGTTTGGGGGGGGGCGGGGGGATGGGAGGGGGGGTCCCGCGGATGCGAAATAAAGGAAATGTTATTTAACCGTGCCTGGCCTGTCCATCAACCGGGGGAGGGGGGTGTAGCGGGAGGTTGCCCCACCCCAACCCACCCCACCTCTCTTGCCCCTGGCCCCCGGGGGGCCTGCAGGCCCAGGCCCCTGCCCGGCCCGCCCCCGCCCCCCAACGGAACCGGGCAGGCCGCTTTCGCTGCCAGCACGGCCGTGCCCGGGGCAGCGGCAGGGGAAGCTGTTTGTGGAGCCAGGCGGCTCCCCCCCGCCACCCCGCGCCCCACTCTCTCCTCTCCACCCCCCCCACACCAAAACCGGTCAGTCCGGCTGTGGGGCAGCGGCCACATGGGAGAGAGAGAGCACGGCAGCTGGCTACAAACAGCAGGAAGGTTTATTGGGGGTGGGCAGGGGCGGGTCAGGCTCCGGTGCCCGGCTCGCCGTGGTGCCGCTTGAGGTGCTTGTCCAGGGTGGCCCGCAGGCCGAAGGGCACGAGGCAGCGCGGACACTGGAAGGGCGGGGCGCCCGGGGCGGGGCCGTGGGTCCGCAGGTGGCGGGTCAGCTTGCTGCTCTGGGCGCAGGCATAGGGGCAGAGCGGGCAGTGGTAGGGCCGCTCCCCGGTGTGCGACCGCCGGTGCACCGTCAGGTTGCTGCTGCTGCGGAAGACCTTGCCGCAGAACTCGCACGTGTCGCTGCGGCCGGCCGCCCGCCCCCGGCAGCGGCCCGCCACCGCCACCACCGCCGCCTCCTCGCCGCCCCCCTGGTCCTCCCCCAGCCCCGCCGGGGGGGCCGCCCGGGGACCCCGGCTCCTCCCCGCCCCACGGGGCCCGTCCGCCGCCCGCCTCGGGGCCCCCGGCCGGGGTGGGGGTGGCGGCGGCCCCGGCGGGTTCCGGGGGCGCGGCGGGGGGCGCCCCGCTGCGAGGGGGCTCCGGGGGCGCGGCGGGGGCGCGCTGGTGGGTGCGCAGGTGGCGGGTCAGCTTGCTGCTCTGGGCACAGGCGTAAGGGCAGCGGGGGCAGCGGTAGGGCCGCTCCCCGGTGTGCGACCGCCGGTGCACCGTCAGGTTGCTGAGCGAGCGGAAGGCCTTGCCGCAGAACTCGCAGGTGTGGGCCGGGCCCCCGGCCCCCGGCCCGGCCCGCCGGCCTCCCCCGCGCCTCGGGCCCCGGACGGGCCCCGACCCCGGCTCCGGGTCCCGGTCGTCGAGCCGGGGGCCCGGCGTGCTCAGGTAGAGGGCGAGGCCGTGCCGCTCCTGGACGTGCTGCAGCAGGGCCCAGGCGCCTCCGAACCAGCCCCCGCAGCTGCTGCAGGTGAAGGACGCGGGCTCCGGCGGGCCTGCCGGACACGGACACACCGTCACGCGGGGATGGGGATGCGGACGCACCGTCACGTGGGGACACGGACACACCATCACGCGAGGATGGAGGCATGGGCCCCCTTTTTAGACTGTGAGCCCACTGTTGGGTAAGGACCGTCTCTATGTATTGCCAAGCGCTTAGTACAGTGCTCTGCACACAGTAAGCGCTCAATAAATACGATTGATTGACTGATTGGGGGATGGGGGCGGCCCGGTTAGGGTGCGGACGGGGGCTTTCCGGGTAGCATCCACCGGACGGCCCGCGCCCCGGTGATCGGTTGCAGCAGGAGGAGGAAGTGAGACGGCCAGGAGGGACGGGGCGGGCCGGACCGGCCTGTCAGGGGGCGGGAGACGAGGTGCGAACGGCGGGGGGCGAGGGGGCACCGAGCTGCGAACGGCCGAGGGCGGGACCGACCCTGCGGGAGCAGGGTGCGAATGGCGGGGAGGGGGACGTGGGGAGGGGGGACGTGGGGAGGGGGACGCGGGGAGGGGACCGGCCCAAGCTCCCTCCCTCCCTCCCCCCCCGGCACCTGGGGACTATTTCGGGCGAGAGATCGAGAAGTGAAACTCGCCCCCCCCGTCGCCGTCCGCCTGGGCCCGGGGCCAGCTGGCAGGTCGCCGCCGCCCAGCCGGGGCAGGGCGGGCAGGGCCGCGGGCAGGGCCCCGGCCGGTGCCTGGCGAGGGGCCCGCGGGCCAGCGCGGGCAGGGAGGGAGCCGGGCCGCCGCCCGCCGGGACCCCCGCCGGGACCCCCGGCCTCCCCACCGACCCACCTGCGGTCCGGTGGCGGGGCTGGCGGGGCCCGGGGGGGCGGCGGCAGCGGCCGCGCTTGTGCTCGATGAAGGCCACGATGTGGCGCAACGGGAGGGTCAGCAGGCAGCGGCCGCACGTCAGGAGGTCGGCGCCCGCGGACGGACACGGACCCGCTGACCGGCCGCCAAGCACGGAGACAGAGGAGAGAGAGAGAGAGAGAGAGAGAGAACCGGGGAGGAAGGGACGGCGGTCAGGGCGGCGGAGGGCGGCGGCGCGGGAGGGTCCGCGTGGCCGCCCCGAGCGCCCCGGACGCCAACGCCGCCGCCGCTCCCCGCTCCCCCCCGGACTCACCGGACTCCGGCTCCGGCCTGAGGTCCGGCTCCGGCGGGGCGGGATCGGCGTCGGGCTCCGGCTCCGAGTCGGCCCTCGCCTCCAGCCCCGGCTCGGGCCCCCGCAGCGGGCGCGGGCAGCTGCCCAGCTTCCGGCGGGACATGGTGCGGCGGGGGGCTCCGGGCGCCGCGGGGGCCGCAGGTGAGGGACCGGGGACACCTGGCGGGGCGGGGCGGGGCGGGGGCCGGGGGCCGGGGGCGGGACGGGGCCGCACGTGGGGCCGGACGAGCCCGACACGCCCCGGGGGCGGGGACCGGGGGCCGGGGGCGGGGACACGCCACACCGCAGCCGCAACGCCCTCTAGGGGCCCAGCTCCGCACCGCCCTCTAGGGGCCCAGCGCGGCATCGCCCTCTAGGGGCCGAGCGCCGCACCGCCCTCTAGGAGCCCAGTGCCGCACCGCCCTCTAGGGGCCCAGTGCCGCACCGCCCTCTAGGGGCCCAGCGCAGCATCTCCCTCTAGTGGCCCAGCGCGGCATCGCCCTCTAGGGGCCGAGCGCCGCACCGCCCTCTAGGAGCCCAGTGCCGCACCGCCCTCTAGGGGCCCAGTGCCGTACCGCCCTCTAGGGGCCCAGCGCGGCATCGCCCTCTAGGGGCCCAGCGCCGCACCGCCCTCTAGGGGCCCAGCGCAGCATCTCCCTCTAGTGGCCCAGCGCGGCACCGCCCTCTAAGGGCCCAGCTCCGTACCGCCCTCTAGGGGCCGAGCGCGGCTCCGCCCTCTAGGGGCCCAGCGCAGCATCTCCCTCTAGTGGCCCAGCGCGGCACCGCCCTCTAGGGGCCCAGCGCAGCATCTCCCTCTAGTGGCCCAGCGCGGCACCGCCCGCTAGGGGCCCAGCGCAGCATCTCCCTCTAGTGGCCCAGCGCGGCACCGCCCTCTAGGGGCCCAGCGCAGCATCTCCCTCTAGTGGCCCAGCGCGGCACCGCCCTCTAGGGGCCCAGCGCAGCATCTCCCTCTAGTGGCCCAGCGCGGCACCGCCCTCTAAGGGCCCAGCTCCGTACCGTCCTCTAGGAGCCCAGCGCGGCACCGCCCTCTAAGGGCCCAGCTCCGCACCGCCCTCCAGGGGCCCAGCACCGCACCGCCCTCCAGGGGCCCAGCACCGCACCGCCCTCTAGGGGCCCAGCTCCGTACCGCCCTCTAGGGGCCCAGCGCCGCACCGCCCTCTAGGGGCCCAGCGCCGCACCGCCCTCTAGGGGCCCCGCTCCGTACCGCCCTCTTGGGGCCGAGCGCGGCACCGCCCTCTAGGGTCGGGGGTCGGACTCCCCCCTCGGCCGTGCCTGATGGGGTGCGGGAGGGAGACCCGGGGGGCCCAAGGGTAGACTGCGAGCTCACTGCCAACCGTCTCTCTATGTTGCCAACTTGTACTTCCCAAGCGCTTAGTGCGGTGCTCTGCACACAGTAAGCGCTCAATAAATACGATTGATGATGATGACACACACACCCCCCGAGGCACGGAGCCCGGGGCAGCCGCGTGGGGGCGGGTCAGAGGTCACGGCAGTCACCGGAAGGGGAGGTTCCGCTCCTCCCCCCCGCCCCCCGCGCCGCCTCTCCGGGTGGTCTCGGTCCCGGAACTGTAGGCGCCGTGGGTCCGGGCGGACCGTTGCGGAGGCGACGCCGCCGGAAGCGTCCCGGGGTCGGCCGGAAGCGGTTTTTGGGGCGGCCCGGCCTGCGCCTGCCTCGGGGCCCGCGCAGGCTGCCCCATGCTCAGGCCGGTGCCCGTGCTGCGCCTGCCCCGGGGGCCGGACGGGACCAGCCGCGGCTTCGACCCCTTCAGCCCCCGGAGCCTGGGGGCGGCGGCGGCGGCGGGGAGTCCCGAGTGGCGGCAGCGGCGGCAGCAGCAGGAGGTGCGGGCCGAGCTGCGGGAGCGCTACCTCCGCAGCGTGCTGTGCATGAGCGGCCGCCCGGTCCGCTTCGCCCTGCACGAGCGCGTCCTCGTGTCGGCCCGCTTCGCCGCCTCCGACCTGGACGTGGCCAACTTCCACGTGTCCGAGCTGCAGACGCCGCTGGGCACGCAGCGGGAGGCCCTGCTCCGCTGCAGCGACATCATCGCCTACTCCTTCCAGCTGGACCCTCGGAACCCTCTGGCCGCCCCCCAATAAACGCCAACCTCACCCCCGGACCCGGCTCTCCGTGGCCTCAGCGGGGCCTGGGGGGATCCGCCGCCGATCTGGGTTCTAATCCTGACGCCGCCATAAAATAAATGAACAATAATAATATTATCATGCCGTTTATTAAGCCCTGGGGAGGTTACAAGGTGATCAGGCTGTCCCACGGGGGGGTTCACAGTCTTCATCCCCGTTTTACAGATGAGGTAACTGAGGCCCTGCTCCGCTGCAGCGACATCATCGCCTACTCCTTCCAGCTGGACCCTCGGAACCCCCTGGCCGCCCCCCAATAAACGCCAACACCCCCCCACCCCCGGCTCTCCGTGGCCTCGGCGGGGCCTGGGGGATCCGCCGCCGATCTGGGTTCTCATCCTGACGCCGCCATAAAATAAATGAACAATAATAATATTATCATGCTGTTTATTAAGCCCTGGGGAGGTTAAAAGGTGATCAGGCTGTCCCACGGGGGGGCTCACAGTCTTCACCCCCGTTTTACAGATGAGGTCACTGAGGCCCTGCTCCGCTGCAGCGACATCATCGCCTACTCCTTCCAGCTGGACCCTCGGAACCCCCTGGCCGCCCCCCAATAAACGCCAACACCCCCCCACCCCCGGCTCTCCGTGGCCTCGGCGGGGCCTGGGGGATCCGGCGCCTCTCTGGGTTCTCATCCTGACGCCGCCATAAAATAAATGAACAATAATAATATTATCATGCCGTTTATTAAGCCCTGGGGAGGTTAAAAGGTGATCAGGCTGTCCCACGGGGGGCTCACAGTCTTCATCCCCGTTTTACAGATGAGGTAACTGAGGCCCTGCTCCGCTGCAGCGACATCATCGCCTACTCCTTCCAGCTGGACCTTCGGCCCCCCCGGCCGCCCCCCAATAAACGCCAACACCCCCCCACCCCCGGCTCTCCGTGGCCTCGGCGGGGCCTGGGGGATCCGCCGCCGATCTGGGTTCTAATCCTGACGCCGCCATAAAATAAATGAACAATAATAATATTACCATGCCGTTTATTAAGCCCTGGGGAGGTTACAAGGTGATCAGGCTGTCCCACGGGGGGCTCACAGTCTTCATCCCCGTTTTACAGATGAGGTAACTGAGGCCCTGCTCCGCTGCAGCGACATCATCGCCTACTCCTTCCAGCTGGACCCTCGGCCGCCCTCCAATAAACACCAACACCCCCCACCCCCGGACCCGGCTCTCCGTGGCCTCGGCAGGGCCTGGGGGATCCGACGCCGATCTGGGTTCTAATGCTGACGCCACCATAAAATAAATGAACAATAATAATATTATCATGCCGTTTATTAAGCCCTGGGGAGGTTACAAGGTGATCAGGCTGTCCCACGGGGGGGTTCACAGTCTTCATCCCCGTTTTACAGATGAGGTAACTGAGGCCCTGCTCCGCTGCAGCGACATCATCGCCTACTCCTTCCAGCTGGACCTTCGGCCCACCCTGGCCGCCCTCCAATAAACGCCTACACCCCCCACCCCCGGCTCCCCGTGGCCTCTGTCTCTGGCGCTCGGCGGGATCCGGCGCCGATCTGGGTTCTAATCCTGACGCCGCCATAAAATAAATGAATTATAATAATATTATCATGCCATTTATGAAGCGCTGGGGAGGTTACAAGGTGATCAGGCTGTCCCACGGGGGGCTCACAGTCTTCATCCCCGTTTTACAGATGAGGTAACTGAGGCCCTGCTCCGCTGCAGCGACATCATCGCCTACTCCTTCCAGCTGGACCCTCGCCGCCCTCCAATAAACACTAACACCCCCCACCCCCAGACCCGGCTCTCCGTGGCCTCGGCAGAGCCTGGGGGATCCAGCGCCTCTCTGGGTTCTAAT
Organism: Tachyglossus aculeatus; assembly: GCF_015852505.1. Taxonomy (NCBI): domain Eukaryota; kingdom Metazoa; phylum Chordata; class Mammalia; order Monotremata; family Tachyglossidae; genus Tachyglossus; species Tachyglossus aculeatus. The sequence continues at coordinate 609,501 of NC_052091.1, forward strand.
CCTGACCCCGCCATAAAATAAATAAATAATAATAATATTATCATGCCATTTATTAAGCACTGGGGAGGTTACAAGGTGATCAGGCTGTCCCACAGGGGGCTCACAGTCTTCATCCCCGTTTTACAGATGAGGTCACTGAGGCACAGAGAAGTGAAGTGACATCATCGCCTACTCCTTCCAGGGGGACCCTCGGCCCACCCTGCCGCCCTCCAATAAACGCCAACACCCCCCACCCCCGGACCCGGCTCTCCGTGGCCTCTGTCTGTGGCGCTCAGCAGGATCCGGCGCCGATCTGGGTTCTAATCCTGATGCCGCCATAAAATAAATAAATTATAATAATATTATAATGCTATTTATTAAGCGCTTACTAAGCGCTGGGGAGGTTACAAGGTGATCAGGCTGTCCCACGGAGAGGGGTAGATCAGGCTTAGAGGGGCAGCTTGGCTCAGTGGAAAGAGCCCGGGCTTTGGAGTCAGGGGTCATCATCATCAATCATATTTATTGAGCGCTTACTGTGTGCAGAGCACTGTACTAAGCGCTTGGGAAGTACAAGTTGGCAACACATAGAGACAGTCCCTACCCAACAGTGGGCTCACAGTCTAAAAGGGGGAGACAGAGAACAAAACCAAACATATTAACAAAATAAAATAAATAGAATAGATATGTACAAGTAAAATAAATAGAGTAATAAATACGTACAAACATATATACAGGTGCTGTGGGGAAGGGAAGGAGGTAAGATGGGGGGGATGGAGAGGGGGACGAGGGGGAGAGGAAGGAAGGAGCTCAGTCTGGGAAGGGCTCCTGGAGTAGGTGAGCTCTCAGTAGGGCCTTGAAGGGAGGACAAGAGCTAGCTTGGGTCATGGGTTCAAATCCCGACTCCGCCACCTGTCAGCTGGGTGACTTTGGTCAAGTCACTTCACTTCTCTGGGCCTCAGTTCCCTCATCTGTAAAATGGGGATTAAGATGTGAGCCCCCCCGTGGGACAACCTGATCACCCTGCAACCTCCCCAGTGCTTAGAACAGTGCCTTGCACCGAGTAAGCGCTTAATAAATGCCATCATTATTATTATTATGAGGCCAGTCGGCCTGCCCGGTGACTTCAGTTGGAGGCCAAGGGGCGTGGGAGGCCACTGGCTCTCTCAATCAATCGACAATATTGATTGGGCGCCCACCACCTCTACTGCACTGGGCAAATACTGCAGCGTTAGTGGACATGATCCTTGCCTTCAAGCAGCTCACCATCTAGGTGGGGAGACAAACACTAAAACAAATGACAGCTGGGAGGAAGCAATAGAGCATTTATGTGTGCCTATATAATAGCTTCGGTATTTGTTAATTGCTTACTACGTTCATTCAATTGTATTTATTAAGCGCTTACTGTGTGCAGAGCACTGTACTAAGCGCTTGGGAAGTACAAAATAATCAGGTCCCACATGGGGCTCACATTCTAAGTAGGAGGGAGCACAGATATTGAATCCCCATATTTGCAGATGGGAGAAAAGGGACACAGAGAAGTAAAGGGACTTGCCGAAGGTCACAGGGCAGACAAGTGGTGGAGCTGGGATTAGAACCCAAGTCCTCTGAATTCCAGGCCTGCGCTTTTTCCACTAGGGTACTTGACAGCCAAGAGGATGTAAATGGGAGATTGGAAATGAAGCTGGGAGGCTTTCTGGAGATTTGGTGTCGGCAGGGCTTCGAAGATGGCAAAGGCCGCAGTCTGCTTAATTTGAAGGGGGAGGGAGTCCTGGGAAGGGGAGGCCATGAGCGAGAGGTCGGCTGTGGGAGAGGCGAGAATGAGTCACAGTGGGTAGGATGGTTTAGGAAGGAAGAAGCTTGTGAGCTGGGATGCGGTGGGAGAAGAGAGTGGATCGTTTAGAGGGAGAGGCTTGACTGAGTGCCTTAAAGCCGTTGGTTGGGGCTTTCCGCTAGATGCGAAGACTACGGGGCAAGCATTGGAAGTTTTTGAGGAGTCGAGAAACATAGGCGAAGTGATGTTTTCAAAAACTGACCCGGGCAGCAGAGTAACATACAGACTGGAGGCAGGCAGACCCGCGGAGAGACTGATGTTCCAACCAAGCTGGGGCGGACCAAGGGCCTGGACTAGCGTGGTGGCCGTTTGGATGGGGAGGAAGGAGGGGATCCTGGAGCCACCCACAGGGCTTGGCCACGACTGAGTGCGGACGTTGAAAGAGAGGGAGGAGTTGTAGATAATGCCCAGGTTGTGGGCTTCAGAGGGGAAGAGGGTGGTGGGGTTGATGGTGGCAAATGGGATAAGGAAGTTGGGTGGAGGAAACCATTTAGGAGGGAAAATGAGTTCAATTTTAGACAAAACATAATGATGACGATGGGATTTTTTAAGCGCTTACTATGTGTCAAGCACTATTCTAAGCCCTGGAATAGATACAAGCTAATCAAGTTTGGACACAGTCCCTGTCTCTCATGGGGCTTAAGGTTTTAAACCCCATTTTACAAAGGAGGTAACTGAGACCCGGAGAAATTAAGCCACTTGCCTAAGGTCACCCAGCAGACAAGTGGCGGAGGCGGGTGTCGAGCATCAGTGGGCATCCTTGGGGCTATCCTGGAGATGGGAGATGGGAGATGGGAGGGTTTTTTTCTTTTTTTATGGCATTTGTTAAGCGCTTACTATGTACCAGACACAGTACTAAGCGCTGGGCTAGATATAAACTAATCAGATTAGACGCAGTCCATGTCCCACATGGGGCTCACAGTCTTAATCCCCATTTTTCAGATGAAGTAGCTGAGGTACACATCAGCTAAGTGACTTGCCCAAGGGCACATAGCAGACAGGTGGCAGGGCCAGGATTAGAACCCAGGTCCTTCAGACTCCCAGGCTCATGTTCTACCCATTAGGCCATGCTGCTACTCCACAGCGGAGAGAGAAGCTGAGGTGAGTGACAAGATTTCGGGGTGATCCATGTGGTAGTTGAAACTTTTGACAAGACAGTGAGTGTAGATCGAGTAAAGAAATAAATCGAGCCTTGAGTCAGGGAACCTGGGTTCTTATCCCAGCTTCACTGCTGGCCCGCTGTGTGACCTTAGGTAGCTTCTCCCTGCCTCAGTTTCCTCAACTATAAAATGGGGAATAAGTACCAGTTCTTCCTCCTTCTTAGACTGTGAGCCCTACGTGGCACAAAGGATTGTGGACAACCCGAACATCCTGTATTTATTCAGTCGTATTTATTGAGCGCTTACTGTGTGCAGAGCACTGTACTAAGCGCTTGGGAAGTACAGTCTACCCCAATGCTTTGTACCGTGCTTGGCAAATAGTAAGCAAGTAGCAAACGCCACTATTATTAATTGTTCCCCTCCATTAGGGAGTGGAAGGCTGAAAAAAAGCCGGTGAACAATGTGGTTTCTCCTAGGGGTCATTTATATTAATGTCCATCTTCCCTTCCAGAATATAAACTCGCATCCCACCAACTCTATCATAGCCTCCTCAGCTCTCCGTACAGAGCTCCGCACACAGTGAGTGCTCAGGAAATACTATTGATTGATTGATTGACTGAAGGGCCGTCTAGTGTTTCCAGGAGAAGTTGGGGTCCTCAGCGACAAAGGCGGCCGAGGGGTAGAGGAGGATTAGCGCGGAGGGGCGTCCCTTAGGCTTAGGCAGGGAAGAGGTTGTGGGTGACTTTAGGGAGAGCCGGCGCAGTGGAGCGAAGGGGGGCAGAAACCGCCTGCAGAGGATCAAGGAAGCAGTCGGAGAAGAGGAAGTAGAGTCAGCGGCTGGGAGCGAGGCGCCAGAGGAGTTGGAGCAGGAACGGGAGGAGGGGGTCAGGGCGATAGCTGGGTGGTGCAGTGGTGTCTGGCTTTTTTTTGGATAGGGGAGATGTGGACAGGCTTGATGCCAGAGAAGCAGTGTGGCCTAATGGGCAGAGCCGAGGCCTAGGAGTCAGAAGGACCTGGGTCCTAACCCCGGCTCCGTCACTTGCCTGCAGTGTGACCTTGGGCAAGTCGCTTAGCTTCTCAGTGCCTCAGTGGCTTCATCTGTAAAATGAGGATTAGGACCGTGAGTCCCATGTGGGACGGGGGCTGCATCCAAAAACTAACTCATATCCACTCCAGCGCTTAGTATAGCGTGGCCTAGTGGATAGAGCACCGGTCTGGGAATCAGAAGGTCTGAGTTCTAATCCCAACTCTGCCCCGTGACCTTGGGCAAGTCATTTCATTTTTCTCTGCCTCAGTTACCTCAGCCGTAAAATGGGGAATAAGACTGTAAACCCCGTGTGCCGAACCCGATTGGCTTGTATATCCACCCAAACACCCTCATTTATTTATTTCACAGTGCCTGGCCCTTAGTAAGTGCTTCACAGATACCATTTATATTTGTATTTACGGCGGAGGGGAAGGGGCCATCGGAGAGCGAGCCGTCTCTCCAGCCCTCCCTTCCACCCACCCACCCCTGGGGGTTGGGGGATCTCGGGTGCCCCGATGGGGACCACCAGGAGTCAATCAATCAATCAATCAATCAATCAATCGTATTTATTGAGCGCTTACTGTGTGCAGAGCACTGTACTAAGCGCTTGGGAAGTACAAGCTGGCAACATATAGAGACAGTCCCTACCCAACAGTGGGCTCACAGTCTAGAAGGGGGAGACAGAGAATAAAACCAAACATACTAACGAAATAAAATAAATAGAATAGATATGTACAAATAAAATAGAGTAATAAATCCGTACAAACATATATACATATGTACAGGTGCTGTGGGAAGGGGAAGGAGGGGGAGAGGAAGGAGGAGGCTCAGTCTGGGAAGGCCGCATTACCGCGTAGATAATCTCCCCTCCTAGACTAGTTGCGGGGCGGGGATGTGTCTCTCCATTACTAATAATAATAATCTTAATTACGGTATTCGTTAAGTCCTTACTATGTGCCAGGCACTGTACTGAGCACCGGGGTGGATACAAGCAGATTGGGTGGGACACAGTCCCTGTCCCACGGGGGGCTCACGGTCTCCATCCCCATTTGACAGATGAGGGGACTGAGGCCCAGGGAAGTGAAGTGACCGGCCCAAGGTCCCACAGCAGACAGGTGGCGGAGCCGGGATTTGGTCTCCATCCCCATTTGACGGATGAGGGGACTGAGGCCCAGGGAAGTGAAGTGACCGGCCCAAGGTCCCACAGCAGACAGGTGGCGGGGCCGGGATTTGGTCTCCATCCCCATTTGACGGATGAGGGGACTGAGGCCCAGGGAAGTGAAGCGACCGGCCCAAGGTCCCACAGCAGACAGGTGGTGGGGCCGGGATTTGGTCTCCATCCCCATTTGACGGATGAGGGGACTGAGGCCCAGGGAAGTGAAGTGACCGGCCCAAGGTCCCACAGCAGACAGGTGGCGGAGCCGGGATTTGGTCTCCATCCCCATTTGACGGATGAGGGGACTGAGGCCCAGGGACGTGAAGTGACCGGCCCAAGGTCCCACAGCAGACAGGTGGCGGGGCCGGGATTTGGTCTCCATCCCCTTTTAACGGATGAGGGGACTGAGGCCCAGGGAAGTGAAGTGACCGGCCCAAGTTCTCACAGCAGACAGGTGGTGGGGCCGGGATTTGGTCTCCATCCCCATTTGACGGATGAGGGGACTGAGGCCCAGGGAAGTGAAGCGACCGGCCCAAGGTCCCACAGCAGACAGGTGGCGGGGCCGGGATTTGGTCTCCATCCCCATTTGACGGATGAGGGGACTGAGGCCCAGGGAAGTGAAGTGACCGGCCCAAGGTCCCACAGCAGACAGGTGGCGGAGCCGGGATTAGAGCCCCCCACCCTGGCACCCTGCCTCCCGCCAAGGAGGCCCCTGACCTTTGACCCCCGTCCCCCCTCCCAGGCCTGCGCCCCTTGAATTCCCCGGCCTGTGGGTCTGGGCGCTCTTGGGTTCGTCCCTCGCCCCCTGGCCCCGTCCCTCGCCCACTGGCCCGGCCACCCGGGGAAGGGGTCGGGTGCGGGGGCCGGGCACCGGGCTCGGCGGCGGCGGCGGCAGGGAGCCCGGGCAGGGGCACCGGGGGAGGAGGAGGAGGAGGGAGGAGGGGCGGCGGGCGTGGCGAAAGTGCGGCGGCGGCGGATCCCCAGCGCCGGCTACTGCTACTGTCGCCGCTGCTGCTGCTACGCGAGGGCCTCCCGGAGGCGGCGGACGGTCCCGATCCGGTCCGGTCCGGTCCGGGTTCAAGCTCATGCCCCCCCGGGGGGAGGCGGCGGCGGCGGCGGCTCCTGCTCCTCCTCCTCCTCCCGGCGGCTTGTCCCCGGCCCGGCCCCTTGGCCCCCTCCGGGGGATGTACCCGGCCGCCGGGGCCCGGTGAGAAGAGGAGGAGGAGGAGGAGGAGGGAGGCCCGGTGGGGAGGCCCAGGCGGTGGCGGCGGCAGGCCTGGAGGCGGGCCTGGAGGCGGCGGCGGCGGCCATGGAGCGCGCAGAGGAGGCGGTGTCTCCCGCAGAGGCCGAGCCTCCCCCGGAGGGCCCCCCGCAGGACCCCCCTACCCCCGGGCCCGGGCCCGGGCCCACCCCCGGCCCGCGCCCCGCGGCCAAGAGGGTCACCTTCCCCGACGACGACGACATCGTATCCGGAGCGGTGGAGCCCAAGGACCCGTGGAGACACGGTAACGGGCCCAGGGCGGGCGGGGCGGGGGGGGGGGGAAGGAATGGACTCCGGCCCTGCCTGACCTCCGACCCCCAACCCCTCACATTTAGTGGACTGGTACTAGTGTACTGTACTGAGCGCTTGGGAGAGTACAAACCGGAGAAGCAGCGTGGCCCGGGGGCAAGAGCCGGGCTACTTGTTGCCTGTCCACTTGTTTTGTTTTGTTGTCCGCCTCCCCCCTTCTACCTGAGAAGCAGCGTGGCCCGGGGGCAAGAGCCTGGCTACTTGTTGCCTGTCCACTTGTTTTGTTGCCCCCCGTCTTCTACGCTGTGAGCCCGTTGTTGCGTAGGGATTAGCTCTGTTCCCGAATTGTACTTTCTAGCGCCTAGTACGGTGCTGTGCACACAGTAACCGCTCAGTAAATCAATCAATCAATCGTCAGTGCCCTCATCTGTAAAATGGGAATGAAGACTGTGAGCCCCACATGGGACAACCTCATCTCCTTGTGTTCCCCCCCAGCGCTTAGAACAGTGCTTTGCACATAGTAAGCGCTTAACAAATACCAGCGTTATTATTATTATTGAGCGCTTACTGTGTGCAGAGCACTGTACTAAGCGCTTGGGAAGTACAGGTTGGCAACATATAGAGACGGTCCCTACCCAACAGTGGGCTCACAGTCTAGAAGGGGCGGGGGGGAGTTGAATGAAGAGCCCGGGCTTGGGAGTCAGAGGACGTGGGTTCTAATTCCCACTCCAGTAAATCAATCAATCAATCGTATTTACTGAGCGCTTACTGTGTGCAGAGCACCGTACTAAGCGCTTGAGAAGTACAAGTTGGCAACATATAGAGACGGTCCCTATCCAACAGTGGGTTCACATTCTGGGAGGGGGGCGGGAGTTGAATGAAGAGCCCGGGCTTGGGAGTCAGAGGACATGGGTTCTAATTCCCACCCCGCCACTCGTGCACGGCGTGAGCCTGGACGAGTCACTTCACTTCTCTGGGCCTCAGTTACCTCCGATTTAAAATGAGGATTAAGACTGTGAGCCGCACGCGGGGCAACCTGTTTACCTCATCTCCACCCTAGCGCTTAGAACAGTGCTTGGCACACAGCCCTTAATAAATACCATAATAATAATAATTATTATTATTATTACAAGACAGCCCTATGACAGAGTTGGTAGACGCGCTTTCAGCCCACAGACGAGCTCACCAGTCCAGTGAGACAGGGCTGGGGTGGTGGAGTCGAGCCCCCCAGCTCCTTGCCCCAGCCCACCAATTATCCAGTCAGTCATCTTTATGGAGAGTAGTTGTGCTTACTGTGTGCCGAGCACTGCCCTGCGCATTTGGGAGAGTAATAATAATAATAATGATGATGGTATTTGTTAAGTGCTTACTAGGTGCTAAGTGCTGGGGTAGATACAAGGTAAACAGGTCGCCCCACGTGGGGCTCCCAGTCTTAATCCCCATTTTACGTCGGGGGTAACTGAGGCCTAGAGAATAGTAATAATAACGGCATTTGTTAAGCACTTACTATATGCAAAGCACTGTTCTAAGCGCTGGGGGGATACAAGGTGATCAGGTTGTCCCACATGGGGCTCACAGTCTTAATCCCCGTTTTACAGATGAGGTAACTGAGGCTCAGAGAAGTTAAGTGACTTGCCCGATGTCACACAACAGACGTGGCGGAGTCGGGATTTGAACCCATGACCTCTGACTCCAAAGCCCGGGCTCTCTCCACTGAGCCACGCTGCTTCTCTACAATAGAGCAGTACCACAGAGTTGGTAGACACGTTCCCTGCCCCTAAGTGAGTTTACGGTCTAGAGGGATGGGGCCTGGGGATAAGAGTCAGGCCCAGTCTGCTCCAGCTCCCAGCCCCCTTTCCCCAACCTCAGGTAAATCAATCAGTCGTATTCATCGAGTGCTTACAATCAATCAATCAATCGTATTTATTGAGCGCTTACTGTGTGCAGAGCACTGGACTAAGTGCTTGGGAAGTACAAGTTGGCAACATATAGAGACGGTCCCTACCCAACAGTGGGCTCACAGTCTAGAAGGGGGAGACAGAGAACAAAACCAAACATATTAACAAAATAAAATAAATAAAATAGATATGTACAAGTAAAATAAATAGAGTAATAAATATGTACAAACATATATACATATATACAGGTGCTGTGGGGAAGGGAAGGAGGTAAGACGGGGGGATGGAGAGGGGGACGAGGGGGAGAGAGTCTGCAGAGCACTGTACTGGGTGCTTGGGAGTATGACAGAGTTGGTAAACACATTCCTTGCCCACATTGGGTGGTATTTGTTAGTAATAATAACAGTAATAGTGATAATGAGGGTATTTGTTACGCTTACTCTGTGGCAAGCACTGTTCTAAGCGCTAGAGTAGATATAAAGGTTGGACACAGTCCCTGTCTTATATGGGGCTCACAGTCTTAATCCCCATTTTACAGATGACATAACCGAGGCACAGAGAAGTGAAGTGACTTGCCCAGGGTCACACAGCAGACAAGTGGCAGAGCCGCGATTAGAACCCAGCTCCTGACTCCCAGGCCTGTACTCTATCCACTAAGCCACAGTCTAGAGGGGCTTAAAGTCTAGAGGGAAGGACCTCTGCACTCAGCTCCCCCCCTGCCCCCAGGTCCCCGCGCCTAGCCCCCTGTTGCAGACCTCTGCCCCAGCCCCCAGTCAGTCAGTGCCATTTATTGTACATAAATGTACATGTTGTCCTATGATAAACTTATTATAGTACAGTGCCTGGCACATAGTAAGTGCTGAATAAATACCGTAATCGTTATTATTGCTATTGAATGTTCTAGAAGCTCAGTAAATATGAGTGAACGATAGCAGAGCACCGTACTAAGCACTTGGGAGGGTACACTACAACAGCGCTTAGTACGGTGCCTGGCACGTAGAAAGCATTTAATAAATACCATTAAAAAAAAATAAAGTTGGCCGTCCCCAGCGGCCCAGACCCCCAGCTCCCTGCTCCCAGGCCCTGTTGGGCATTGTTCTGTCCATGAGACCCAGGTCCCAGGAGTTGGGGTCCCCACCTGGGAAACCCCCTTATCGGCTTTATTGAGCAGGCCACCTGGCCCGGGAGCTCCGCTGGCCTGGCCCCCAGTCCTGCCCCGCCTTGCTCTGCCCCTTGCCCCTTCCTCATCCTCTCACTCCTTCTTCTTCTGCCGGGCCCGGCTCCTCCTCGCCCCACCCCAGCCGGCCCTGCCCGAGGACTCTGCCCCCAACGCAGGAGCGGACACTCTCCCGGGACGCTCTCCTGCGGGTGGGCCTCCTTCACTCCGTGCTGGGCAGCTGGAAGGCCCTGGGCCGCCTCGGGAGCCAGGTTCCCCGGCAGCTGCCCCCCGGCCCCTCTCCCAAAAGCCTTGGCTTAGTCCCTGCATATGCCCGCTCCCCCCCACCCCCTTTGCAGGGCTGGGCTAAGTGGGACCAAGACCCTTGTGGAGGCCGCCTCGTGAAGAGTGGGCTCCTGCCCCGTAGTTTGTCCGAAGAGAGGCCCAGCCCCTCCTCCTGGTGGGTGTATTCAGGGGGAATCACCCAGAAATCACGAGTCCCAGCCCCGGGGGGCGGGAGCAACCCGATGTGGCTGCCATCTGCTCAGCCCCGTGCCCTCCCCAGGCCCGGGCCTGGCACGCTGCCGAACAGTGTAGATGGGCTATGGGACCCAAAGTCCGGCAGCCTGAACTGGGGTAGGGAGGCTGTGAGCAGGTCTGGTCCCACTTCCTGATGCCCAGGGGAGGGGGGTGGGGGGCACTGAAGAATGAACCCCACCTGCCTGCTGCCCCTTCCCGCCTGACCCACCCTGACCTTTCCTCTCTTCCCTGGCCCGGGGTCTGGCCGGCCTGCTAAGGGCCACCTGAGGGCCGGCTGACTGCCCCGAGGTGCTGTTCGTGGCAGGGAGCCCAACGCTTTGCCAACGTGGCACCCGGGTGGAGGGGCGGGGCTGCTCCCAGGGGGCCCGTTGCCAACCTCGGGGCTGGGCTCGGGTCCGTGTGAGGGGATGGGGGTGTCCGGGAACACACTGGACCCTTGGAAGCTCTGGCTGGGGGGGGAGGTGCGCCCGCTCCCCCTGGCTCTGCGCCGCAGCCGCCCGCTGTGCCCACAGCCCAGAACGTGACGGTGGAGGAAGTGTTGACGGCTTATCGCCAGGCCTGCCACAAGCTCAACTGCAGGCAGGTCCCCAAGCTTCTCAAACAGATAGAGGTGCGCACTGCGGGGGGCGGCAGCGGGCGCGGGGGGCCGAGGGAAGAAGGGGAGGGAGGTCCCGGACCCCACGGGGAAGGGATGGCTAGCAGGCCGTGCTCTCCCAACCCCTGGCGAGGACCCTGGGGCGAGAGTGGGAGCGGGGCGGGACCCACCCCACGGCCAGCGTCCCCTCGTCCTCTCACCCCCAGGATCTCCCCGTGCTGACCCCTCGGATCGACTGTCTGGACCTGAAGGGTGAGGGCCCCCTCCCCGCCCCTGTCCGCCACCCCCGCCAAGGGCGGGCTGGGAGGAGGTGACGCTGAGGGCTACCCTCCTCCGTCCCTCCCCACTGCTGCCGCCCACTCCCCTCTGAACTGCCTAGACCTGAAGGATGAGGGGTGCCGCCACCACCACGGGCGGGCTGGGGGAGAGGTGACACCGAGGGCCACCCCACCCTGCCCCTCCCCTCTGCTCACACCCACTCCCCTCCGCTCACACCCCCTCCCCTTCTTTCTGCTCACACCCCTTGCACCTGACTGGACCTGAAGGGTGAGGACCACCGCTGTGGGTGGGGGTGGAGGAGGGGACACTGAGGGCCGCTCCGCCCCTCCCCTCCCCCCCACCCCACAGGGGAGAAGCTGGACGCCCGGGCCTGTGAGGCCCTGGAGGAGATCTTCAAGCGGCTGCAGTTCAAGGTCGTAGACCTGGAGCAGACCAGCTTGGACGAGGATGTGAGCAAACCGGAGCCAGGATTGAACCTGGCCCCTCCCCTCTCAGCCCCTCCTGCCCCGTTCACCCCCACCTCCTTCCGTCCACCCCCTCCCATCCTACCCCCTCCCACCAACCCCCTCCCATCCACCCCCTTTCACACTCCCCCCTCCCTTCCACCCCTTCTCCTCAGGTCCGTTCCCTCCCCTCCCTTCCCGTTAGCCTCCTCCCATCTTCCCTGCCACCCCCATGTCTTCCTCCCACTCTTGTCCACCCACCCACCTCTTCCTGCTCACCCCAGCCCCCTCCCTCCCACGCCTGCGCTTCCCCATCTCCCAGCCCTGTGATGTGGAGGGAGGGAGGGAGGGTCAGAGGTGGGCCCGGCCACCCGGGTTTGGAGCCGTCCCCGGCGGTGGGGGTGACGGCATCCCCGCCCCCAGGGGGCCTCGGCGCTGTTCGACATGATCGAGTACTACGAGTCGGCCACCCGCCTCAACATCTCCGCCAACAAGCACATAGGCACCCGCGGCTGGCAGGCCGCCGCCCACATGATGAGGAAGGTGGGGCTGTGGGGCTGGGCCGTGCCCTGGAGGGCGGGTTGGGGGGGGTGGCATGGGGGCGGCTCCGGTTTGCCGGAGGCCCGGCTCACGGCCCTCCCGCGGTCCCCCGTGGCCCGTTGCGGCCCCCAGACCAGCTGCCTGCAGTGCCTGGAGGCCCGCAGCACTCCCCTCCTGGACCAGTCCGCTCCCTTCGTGGCCCGGGCCCTGCGCCTCAACGCCAGCCTGGCAGTGCTGCACCTGGAGAACGCCGGGCTCTCGGGCCGCCCGCTCATGCTGCTGGGTGAGCGCCCCCACCCCTCAGACGCCCGATTCGAACCTGCCCCCTCCCTGGCCATCATCTCCCCTGCCTGGTCCTCAGCCGTCCCTGTCCCATCCTCCCCTCTCCCCTCCAGGCTCTCCCCTCCTCCCACGCCCAGCCCTCCCCTCCACACTGTCCAACTCGCTCCCATTCTCCCACCCACCCGGCCCTCCCCCGTCCTACCGGGCCTCCCCTCCTCACCGTCCAGTCCTCTCCTGTTCCCCAGGCTGGCCCTCTCCCCGACCCGCCCGTTCCTCTCCCGTCCCCCCAGTGGCCCGGGCCTGACCCCCATCCGGTCCTCTCCCCCGCCCGGTCCTCTCTGCGCCGGCCAGCCACGGCCCTGAAGATGAACGTGACATTGCGGGAGCTCTATCTGGCCGACAACAAGCTGAACGGGCTGCAGGACTCAGCCCAGCTGGGGAACCTCCTGCGTTTCAACAGCTCCATCCAGACCCTGGACCTGCGCAACAACCACCTCCTCGACTCCGGTGCGGTTCCCGGCCCCTGGCCCTTCAGCTGCCCATCATCCCACCCCTGGTCTGTTCCTGGCCCCCACCCACACCCCCCGTTTGACCTCCGGTCCCCGTCCGGCCAACTGATCTTCTGCCCATCATCCTACCCCCATTCTGTTCCCGGCCCCTATCCACCCCATATCCGGCCACTCATTTGCCTTCCCGTCATCCCGCCCCTGGTCCGTTCCTGGCCCCCGGCAACCAACCCCGCTAACTGACATCCAGTTCCCATCCGGCTCCCATTTCTCTCCCCATCATTCCACCCCCAATCCGTTCCTGTGTATTCATGAAGTTTGTCTGCCTCGGGTCCATCCCATTTCTGTGCACCCCAACACACACACACACACACACACACACACACACGCGCGCGCGCGCGCGCTCCGCCACCCCTCCCCACCTCCCGGGCTTGTCCTTGTCGCTCTGGTGCCCAGAGCCCAAGGTGGGTGTGGGCAGTGGGAGGCCCCTGTCTGATACCCCCAGCCCCATGTGTGACACCCCTGTCCCATCCCAGGTCTGGCCTACATCTGCGAGGGGCTGAAGGAGCAACGGAAGGGGCTGGTCACCCTTGTCCTGTGGAACAACCAGCTGAGCCATCCTGGCATGGCCTTCCTGGGGCTGACCCTGGTGAGGGCAGGGGCTGGCACCAGCCAAGTGGGCCAAAGAGCCACCGGGGTCAGGAGGCGGGGACGGGAGCAGGCCGGGGCCAGAAGACGGGGGCTGGGGAGCAAGGTGGAATGCGGGGCCGAGAGCAGGGTGAGGGGGCGGAGGGTGGCCGAGAGTGGCCGATCCTGGGGTTGTGAACGGTCTGTGGGTCCGTCCCGGCCTCTCTGTTGGGGATGGGAGAGGCCTGGGGTGGGGGGGTCTGACCGGCGCCAACGGGGGCCCCCGCCCCACAGCCGCACACTCAGAGCCTGGAGACCCTGAACCTGGGCCACAACCCCATTGGCAACGAGGGCGTCCGCAGCCTGAAGATCGGGCTGATCTCCAACCGCTCCGTGCTGCGCCTCGGCCTGGCTTCCGCCAAGCTCACCTGCGAGGGTGAGGGCAGGCCGGGGGCCTCGGAGGGGGTGGTCCGGGCAGCGGTCCGGGGCATGGGGCACAAAGACGCAGCTGCTCACGGGCTCTCCCGCGTAGGCGCCGTGGCCGTAGCCGAGTTCATCGCCGAAAGCCCCCGGCTGCTGCGCCTAGACCTGCGGGAGAACGAGATCAAGACGGGCGGCCTCATGGCACTGTCCCTGGCGCTCAAGGTCAACCGCTCACTGCTGCGCCTCGATCTGGACCGTGAGCCCAAGAAGGAGGCAGTGAGTGCAGAGCCGGCCGGCCGGCCCCCTCCCCCAAGCTGCGACGCTCCCCCGCTCGGCCCCTTCAGACAGGGAATCCCGGTCAGCCCAGTGGCCCGGCTAGAGGCCGCTGGCTAAGAGGGGTGGGAGGAAGGGAGGGTGACTTTCTGGATAGAATTGAAGAATTTTGCCTGGATCTGGGGAGACGGGTGGCCCTGGATCCACTTTGATGCCCCGCAGTAACAGTTGGAATCTGTGATCTGGTGATCCCTGTTAATCTCTTAAGAGCCAGGTGGAGCATGCCTCAGCCAGCGGTGTGGGCCGGGGGCTCCGGGCAGTGTTGTCGGACCCACGCTTTCCGAGCGGTCCCTGGAGTATGGGAGCCGGGGGAAGGGGTGCACTATTGGACCCTCGCTCTTCCAGTGGTCAGTCAGTCAGTCGTATGTATTCGTTCGTTCACTCATTCACTCGTATTTATTGAAGCAGCGTGGCTCAGTGGAAGGAGTACGGGCTTTGGAGTCAGAGGTCAGCGGTTCACATCCAGGCTCTGCCACTTGTCAGCTCTGTGACTTTGGGCAAGTCACTTAACTTCCCTTTGCCTCAGTTACCTCATCTGTAAAATGGGGATTAAGGCTGTGAGCCCCACGTGGGACAACCTGATCACCCTGTAAACTCCCCAGCGCTTAGAACAGTGCTTTGCACATAATAAGCGCATAATAAATGCCATTATTATTATTATTGAGCGCTTACTGTGTGCAGAGCACTGTACTAAGCCCTTGACAGAGTGCAATACAATAATATGACACATTCCGTGCCCACAACGAGCTTACAGTCTAGAGGGGAAGAGTGATGTTAATATAAATAAAATAGATATGGACGTAAGTGCTATATGGCTGTGTGGGGGGATTAATAGAGGGAGCAAGTCAGGGTGATGCAGAAGGGAGTGAGAGAAGAGGAAAGGAGGGCTTAGTCAGGAAAGGCCTCTTGGAGGAGGTGTGCCTTCAATATGGCTTTGGAGAGGGGAGGGTAATTGTTGAATATAAAGAGGAAGGGCATTTCAGGCCAGAGGCAGGTTATGGGCAAGAGGTCAGCAGCAAGAGAGACCAGATGGAGGTACAGTGAGAAGGTTGGCATTAGAGGGGCAAAGTGTGCCCGCTGGTTGTAGTATTAGAATAGCAAGGTGAGGTAGGAGGGAGTGAGGTGATAGAGTTCTTTAAACCCGACGGTGAGGTGTTTCTGTTGATGCGGAGGTGGATGGGCAATCCCAGGAGGTTCTTGAGGAGTGGGGGATCCCGGCCTGAACGTTTTTGTAGAAAAATGATGCGGCAGTAGAGTGAAATATGGACTGATGTGGGAAGAGTGGAGGCAGGGAGGTCATCAAGGAGGCTGATACAGTTGTTCCAGGTGGGATAGGATGAGTGATTGTTTTAATGTGGTAGTACTTTGGATGGAGAGGAACGGGTGGATTTTAGCTATTTGGTGAAGGTAGAACTGGCCGGATTTAGTGATGGATCGAATATGTGGGTCGAATGAGAGAGAGGAGTTAAGGACAACGCCAAGGTAACGGGCTTGTGAGACAGGAAGGACACTAGTACCATCTACAGTGATGGGAAAGTCAAGGGGAGGACGAGGTTTGGATGGGGAGATAAGGAATTCTGGTTTAGATATGTTAAGTTTCAGGTGACGGTGGGACAGCCAGGTAGAGGGGTCAGTGGTGGGGGAGGGGGTGGTGTCGGACCCTCGCTCTCTGAGTGGTCATGGTGGGGCGGGGAGAGACGCACTGTCAGGTCCTTGCTTTCTGAGCGGTTACTGGGGTCAGGGGTGCGACTCTGAGCAGTGAGTGGTTGGAGCGGGGTGCAGTGTTGGACTCTTGCTCTCTGAGCGGTCAGTGTCGGGGGGGAGGGCACACTGTTGGACCCTCGCTCCTTTAGTGGCCAGTGGACAGGAGAGACACAGTCGGACCTTTGCTGTCTTGGTCTGGGGAGGAGCACTTAGCCTTACTCCAAACCTTTGACTGTCACCAAGCACATTCACTCCTGTGATCTCTTTTTATCCTCATAACATCCCTGAGAGGTAGGGAGAAGCCAGTGTTATTAGTCCCCATTTTACAGGTGAGAAAACTGAGGCCTAGAGAGGTTCAGGGACTTGTCTAAGGACACGCAGCCCACGGCAGGCCAAGAACAGGGCCGGGGCTGGAATCCGGGTCCCCGGACTTCCCTGCTTCCCCCCGGCCAGCCTGTATTGCCTTTGGGTCAGTCGGTGGTATTTACTGGGCATATTCTGACCTCCTAGCACTGTAGCAAGTGTTGGAGAAAGTGCATCAGAAGGAGAAGAACATTCCCTCCCAGGGACTTATAAATGACAGTGGGAGAGAGAAATTCAGGCAAGATGTATTTCCCAACAGTGGGGGCAAGAGGGGGAAGGAGGATGGAGGAACAGGAAGTCGTACAAGCGCGTCAGGCTGGATTGGCTGAGATGGTGATCGCGTGAAGCGGTCGATAGCTGTTCGTGGGATAGGGGCCTCAGAGCCGAGGGCCCAGATAAGACCCTCCGGTGCTGAGGACCGCCGGGTGGGGACTGGGTCAGGGCAGGGCTTGCGGGAGACAGAAGAGAATGAGGCTCGGGGGACCCACGCGGCTTGCTCTCCTGTGTGACCCTGTGGTGCCCCTTTCCCCCACCCCCCCCAACCGCCGCAGGTGAAGAGTTTCATCGAGACACAGCGAGCGCTTCTGGGTGAGATCCAGAACAGCTGCAAGAGCAACTTTGCGCTGGCCCGCCGTGAGGAGGAGGAAGGGGAGGAGGAGGAAGAGCAGCCGCAGAAGGAGCAGAAGTTGCGTCTGTCGGCGTCCATGCCGGAGATGGGGGAACCGACGCCAGAACCAGAGCCGGAGCCGGCCGAGGAGGCCTTGCCCGCACGGGAGAACGGGGAGGGGGCCGGGCCGGGTGACGCGGGCTTGGACTCGGACACAGACGAGGAGGAAGAGGAAGGGGGGATGGAGGAGGAGAGGCGCGGTGACCTACAGATCCGAGAGCCGAGCAGCCCTCCGCCCCCTGCCAGCCCGCCGAGCCCCGAGGAGCGGACCTCCGCCGAGCCCCAGGCTGGCGGGCCGCCCGTCCCCAGCTCCAGCCCCGGGCGGGGGCACAAGGTGTTTGTGGTGACTCTGGTGGAGCGCTCCCCCGATGCGCCCACCACCCCTGGGCCGAGCCCCGGCCCGCCGGAAACTCTGTTGCCCAACGGATTGAAGGCCGAGTTCGCCCACGCGCTGCCCGAGCCGCCCCTCCCGTGCGAGCCCAAGACAAGGGGCGGGGGCTGGGACCTGGAGCACGGTAAGGGTCGGGGGGTGGGGGCGGGCCCGGGCCCCTGGGCCCCGGAGCACGGTAAGCTCTCGGGCGGGGGTGGGGCTGCGGGGCCTGGTGGAGCCCTAGGCCTGGGGTTCTGGCCTCCAGTCAGCCGACCCCTCCTCCCGCAGAGCTAAGCCGTGCCCAGAAGGAGCGAGCGGAAGCCGGAGGAGAGCCCGCCGGAGGCCAGCCGGGACCCACCGCCCGACACTGTGACACTTTAGGTGAGGAGGCGGGTGATTCCTGGCGAGGCCGGGCTTTGGTGGGAGGGGAGTGAGGCAGTGCTGCTGGAGCCTCACCCCCGGGCTCCTCGGGTCTCCCCCATTCCCACCCATCTTCGTCCTCACCCCCGTCCCCGCTGTATGTTGATCCTCACCCCTCGTGCCTCCCCCGTTCACCCCTATCTTGGTCCTCACCCGCGCCCTTGGTGTCTCCCCACCCTCCTTCCCCCGCAGCTCTCTGGGGTGTTCTGCAATGAGCTGAGCTGTTTCCGGAAAAAGCCCCCCTTACACACTCCTCTCCACGATTTGGCACCTCCGACCGCCCCCAGCCCGTGGGCCCCACTCAGGAAGGACCAGGCACTCGTGACATTGCTGTCTGGCTGCCCCAGGCTCGGGCCCGGCCGGCCTACCCCCCTTCCTCCACACGCCGCCCCCACCCCCAAACCCCCATGCTATGCAGGAGCCCTGCAGGGGAGACCGGGCTGGTGGACTGGGCACTAGGGCAGCGGGCGGGGAAGCTGGGCTGTCACGGTCTCCGGTCCTGCCCGCTCCCCACCTTGCGCCCCAGTCCCCTTATTTATTGTGAATCCCGCCCAGCCCGGGGAAGGGTGGGGAGGACGGGGCTTCTGGCCCCACCGCCCCCACCCCCGGGGAGCTGGACCCGGGCAGGCCAGACGACTCCCACTGGGAGCCTGCCCCTTGGCCCCCGCCTCAGGCCCTGCGGCCGAGCCGGGGGTCACCCCCACGTCCCCGCCCGCCTGCGGGCCTGTACCCGGGGTGCCGGGATGGGCCGGGGGCCGGTGCCGTATGGGGACGTCGGTACTAATCTGTGACTTGACCCCTCGTGGTAACCGAGCGGAACCCCGGCCGGCCGCAGGGGGTGGGGGCAGGCCTAAGCTTGCTTTCTTAAGTGCAATAAACCTATCAGGGAACTGTGAGGCCGCAGCCGAAGACGACGGTGGGCCCGGGGCCCGGGGTGGAGGCCCCGGACCGCAGGCCGGGGTGGGGGGGGAGCGGGGGCGGGGGCCGGCGGCCTCGGCACACACTGAAAGCAGGGTACCTGCAGCACACTACGTCAGAGGGCGACGGACCTGCGAGTGTCGGGTGGGGTCGGGTCTTTTCTGGTGGCTCATCTGTCACACTGTTTTCTATTAAAGGAGAGCTGTATTCGTCACCGCCTTGTCCCCCGTCTGTCCGTCGCCCCGGGCCGCAGGGGGAGATGTCAGCATTGCTTCCGGGGTCCCGTCCCTTCAGCAGGCGTCCCCCAGAGCCCCCAGTCCACCACCCCACTGCACACGGGGGAGCAACATCCAGACCTCTTGTCCCCAACCCCCGTTGGGGACGTTTTCTAGCCCGGGCTCGTGGCCGGAGGGTTATGCCCCAGTGCCCCAGAGCAGACTGGACAGTGACCTGCCCTGGAGTGGACTCTCACTATCTGGGTGGGGGGGGGCGGCGGTGCAACAGAGGAGTCTGAGGGGGCTACCCCAGACTCCCGGCCCAGCTACTGGGGTGGCACACAGAGCCCGGGCCTTTCACAGCTTCCTTTATTGGCCGATCTGCCCTCAGGCTGCTCTGCCCCGCAGGCCCCGCCTCCTCAGAAGACCTCATCATCGTGGAGCCCAGGGTCCGGACCACTTGGGAGGGGGTTGGCTGTTGACGGGCTGCACTCTCGCTGCCCCGACCCCCAGACCCTCCAAGGCAGAGTACCGCTCCCACTCGGCCCTGTCTGGCCGGGAGTGCTCACGCTTCCGCCCGTCTGTCCGGAGAGGGTTGGGGCAGTCGGGCTGCCGGGGCGGGCTCACTGGGCGCCGGGGCCCTGAGGGCCTTAACGCCCCGCAGCTGCCCCAGCTTGGCGCGGATGGAGTGGTCCAGGTTGACGGTGCAGCGCAGCAGGCGCTCAGCCTCGGGCACCGTGAAGGGGAAGTCGAGGTCCAGAAAGCGCTCGAAGAGCTCGGGGTCGCCGTCCAGGGCCAGGACGTTCTGGATAGCCTTGGTCATGGCCGCCAGCTCCCCGCACGTCTCCCGGAAGACATCCCACAGGCGGCCGGGCCCGCCGGCAGCCGGGCCCTCCGCCGTCCCCACACCGGGGCCTACGCTCTCTACCTGCTGCTCGCCGGGAGCCGAGTCCTCGGCCTGCCTCCCGTCGGCAGCAGCAGCCTCCGCCTGGCGCCGATCCTCCAGGCACTGTAGCAGCCAACTGAGGCGGCACGGCCACTGGTTGGCCAGCACAACCCAGGCGGTGGCCTGGCGTGGTGAGAGGGCGAGGTGGGCAGCACCACCACGCTGCTGGAGCAGTAGCAGGCGGATAGTGATGGGCACCGTGTTGACGATGCGCTGCATGGAGATGATGTTGTCGGGCACGAACTCGCACAGGCAGTCATGCTCGTTGTGCAGGGCGAAGAAGGCCTCCTGGATGCAGCGGGCCGCCTCGGCATCCAGCTGGGCCCTGTCGGCCTCTGTGGCGCCCACCTCCACCCGCAGCAGCTTGGCGCTCTCGCCCGGGTCTGCCCCCCTGCCCAGCGCCCGGCGCAGCCCCCGAGCGATCCGCCGGTAGTGCAGGTCGTCGCGGCTCTGCACGGCATCCTGCAGGAAGCGCAGCTTGGCCCGGCGGCCCATGACGGGCACGGAGAAGGGCAGCGTGACGATGCGGTTGAGGAAGAGGTAACCGTTGTCGGCCGTGCCCCTCATGGTGCCCGAGCTCTCGAGGCAGGTGACCAGGATGCTGGGGTCGACCACCAGGATGAAGATGAAGGGCGCGTGGCAGTCGGACAGCAGCGTGTTGATGGCGTTGAGGACGCCCACGACGCGCTCGGGGCAGCAGGTGTCCAGGCTAGTGATCTCCAACACGATGCGCAGCTTGTGGCGCTGGAAGATCTCCATGAAGGCCACGAAGTTCGTGAGCAGCTCCACTTCCTTCTTCACCTCGCACATGAAGCCCAGGTGGCTGCCGAAGCGTTCGCGGCTCAGAAGCCGCTCGATCTTCTGCTTCTGGCTCACCAGGAGGTTCTTGCCCAGTGACAGCACCGTCATGAGCAGCCCCGAGCCCGACAGGGTGGTGGCGGTGCCGCCCAGGACCTTCAGCAGGCCACCGCTGGCCCTGATGCCCTGGGCGGGCTGGCACAACGACAGGTAGAGCAGTGCGATGCCCACGACCAGCACGGCCAGCAGCCCCAGCAGGACCAGGCCGACCTTGCGGCGGCAAAGCCACTCGCGCTGGCGGAAGCCCTTGGCGAAGACCGGCCGCTGGCCCAGAACGGTGTAGAAGCTGAGGGGCAGTGCCCCGTAATGGCTGCGGATCCCCTCGCACAGCGTGGTCACCAGCCCGGCCCACAGCTTGTCGCTGCCCGCGTACTGCCAGGCACTGAAGCGGATGAAGACGAAGCGCACGATCTTGCAGCGCAGGTGCATCTCGGTTACCACGGGCTGGTAGAACACCAGGTGCCACAGCAGCGACGGGAAGGCCCAGCCCCACGCCTCCCGTGGCTTCCGCTGCACCCGCTGCAGCTCCTCTGCCTCTCGCTTCGCCGCCTCCTGCTGCATTAGTGCTGCGGGGACGGGGGGCATGGGGTCACGGGGGCCCGCGGAGTCCCCAGAAGCCACACCAGCCCGGTCAGCCGGGGCGGGGGCTGCCGGCCACACCTCACCCCTGCTGCAAGAGGAACCCCCCAGGGGTCCCGCCCGGGGTGACCCGGCGCCCGCTCCTCACCGGTGATCTTGTCGAGCATCAGGTGCAGGCGGCAGCCGAAGGGGGCATAGAAGCCCACGGTGACGGGCGTGGACACGTGGCACAGAGTCTTGGAGAGGCAGCTGCAGTAGACGTCATCTTCCGTCAGGATGTCTGCGGGGACACGGGGCCCGTGAGAGAGGCCTATACCCATCCGGGCCCGCAGAGACCCCGACACTCCTGGTCCACTGGGCCCCCTCTGCTCTCCGCCCGTCCCACCCTTCTGCCTCTCCCTCCCGGCTCTCTCCCTTCAGGGGTAGGAGCCAGCCCCTCTGGGTTCCCAGGCCCAGCCTGTCGACCCCACCCCCCCGATGACTGGTTTCAGGCTGCAGCGCCCACAGGAACTTAAAGCAGTGAATAGGAGAACAAGAGAGGTGAGAGCGGGATGACAGGTGCCACCTGGAACAAGGGGGCTGCGGGCAGGCGGGCAGGGGCCCTGGAAGCAAACAAGCTGGGTGGCCTGGGACAGAGGGCTGCCGGGGCCTCCCCCAGGTAGTCAAGGCCAAAGAGGCAGGCTTTAACCGGGACCGGCAGGGAGCACCCCCAGCTGACCCAGAGCAGCAGGGTTCAGGAAGGAGGCAGCAGTCCAGGACTATGAGGGGAAGGAGGCTGGGTTGGCGGGGTGGAGAGGAAATGGCCCTGAGGATCTGGGGAGGTGTCGGATCAGGGGTCCGGACAAGGCGCGGGGGACAGTAGTAGCGGACGGATGGGTCCGAGGGGGTGGGGGGGAGTCTGCACCGGAGAGGGAGTGGTGGGCCCCCCGGGCTGGGAGGGGGCTGGGGGGAGCAGGCCCACGGGCAGCTGGGGGCTGGGTGGTGACCGGCACCGGGCCCCCTGGTGCGACTGCAACAACAACCATTCCCTTGGGGCTGGAGCCGGTGGCCGGGGTGGCCCCAGAATCGATGTTGGTCGCTAGGGTGACCTGGGCGGTGCCCGCCGCAGGGGAACTCTTGGAGTCGGTGCCCGCTTTGAGAAGGCCCTGGGTGCACATGACAACTCGTGGGGCAGCGACGGGCCCACTGTCTGGGCCCAGGGAAACGATAGGTGCCACGTGGCTGTGCCGGGCTCTCCTGGCCCTCGCTGGGCTGCCCTGATGGGGCTGGTGCCTCAGGGGGCTGGGTGGCTGCTGGGGGGGCTACCGGCCCCAGGGAGCCCGTGCCCGCTCCACAGTAACCACAGCTGCTCCGGGTGGGTCCCGGCGCCCCCGGCGCTGCCAGGGTGGCCGTGAGGCCGGGCGCCCTGGGCCAGAACCTGGCAGGTGAGTGCCAGTGCTGCGGAGGGGGACATGGGCTCCCGGTCCCCCTGGACCTGGCCCCCGGGCATGGCCGGCCACCCGGGGGGGTGAGGTGCTGCGGGGCAGGAGTGCAGCTGGCGGGTCCTGGTGCCACCGGCGAGGGAGCCACCGAGTCTTGGTGCCGCCGCCGGCGGAGCGCCCGGGGCCGGCTCCCTCCCTCCATGCCTGGAAGGAAGGAAGGAAGGAAGAGGTGGAGTGAGTGGCAGCCCTGCCCGGCTGGCTGGGGGGGGCCTCCTGGGCCACCCCCCCGGGGGACAGGGGCTGGCCGCAGCCTGGAGGCTGGGGGTTGGGCTGGGGATGGACTCTCAGTGGGGGCCTGGGGTGGAGAGGTCAGCGCGGGCTCCAGCCAGAGCCGGGCCCCGCCAATCCCCACCAGAGGGAGAGGTAAGTGGAGGCTCTGGAAGGGCCCAAGGCTAGGCCCAAATCCCTCCATCCTGCCCTGCGAATGGACACTCCATTACCCCACTTCACTCTGCCTCCAGGCCGGGCTGCTCTAGTCCCGCTAGGCTGTGTGCGTGTGTGCTTGTAGGAGGGGTTGGCGTGAGTGTATCATTATTCAATATGTGTTTGCATGTTTGCGTGCATGTGTGCGTGTATGTAGATGAGTGTGGGCCTCCGCTTGCTGCCCCTGCCTAGCCCAGAGCTGACCTAGATCCATGACCCCGGTAGCCGACCGCTTTCTGATTGAAGTCCACCCTTACCCCAGATTGTTCTGCAGCCCCTTGCCTACAAACCACACTCGTTTTGAGGATCTATTGGTGGTGAAGAGAAGCCCACTGGAGTGGGACTACCCACTACCTCCTCCCCTGGGACAGGTTCCCTCATCCCTACCTAGCATGAGCAGAGGCCTGGGCTTCTGGCACTGACTCTGACTCACCCTCATGGATCCAACTGGCCTTCCAGTAGCAGCAGGGCTGGCCCAGGGCCAATGTCCCCCTTCTGCTCCTTCCCCTCCTCTGGGGCTGGGGCTGAGGCAGGGTGAGAGTTGGGATTGGGGCAGTGCCTGGGACTGGGGCCGGGGTTGGGGCAGGGCTTTGGCTGAAGGATGGGCCCGGGTGAGGTTGGGGTTTGGGGGTTGGAATGGGGCTGGGGATGGGGCTCAAGGGGTGGGCTGGAGGGGCCCCCATCCCCTTCTTCGTTCTCTTTCTTTGGACACCCTTCTGGATCCCTCCCTCAAGCCCCGCTAACTCCCTGATCTCTCCGGGAACTCGGTGCTCAGCCCTCTGGAATGGACCAACGGGGCCCTGGGAGACACGGTGGAACAAGGGCCCCTTTGCCTACTCTCTGCCTCCTGATTTGCATCTCGTTTAAATGAAATTCGTCGTCACCCAGGACCTTTCTGGTCTGCTTCGGCTCCTTCCTCCTTCCAAAATTTCCTCCCGGCCCGAGGTCCGCTTCTCCCCCTTCTCCCATCCTCACCCTGACCTCTGACCTCAACCCTGGCAGCCGGTCTCCCCATTCCCTCTCGCTGTCCTGCCTCCCCACCCCTACCTTTCACACCCCCATCTTCTCATCCCTGCTCTCCCCAACCTATCTCTCTCTTCCCGTCCCTTTTCCCCTCACCCCTAATCATTCCTCCCTCTCCTCGTCTTACCCCTGGGTCTCTGCTCCCCTTCCTTCTCCCATTCTATCCCTCCCCATCCCTCTCTCTTATCCCATCATCAGCCCCTTGAGCCACGCTCTCCTCTGGGCAACCACCTCCCCTAAACTCACCTCTTCTCCTGCCCCCTGTTCGAGCTCCCCCCATAACCCCACTCCCCAGGCCCACCTCCTCACTGCTCCCCACAGCTCGTTCTTGGGACAGGACATCTGGGGGGGATGCACCCTCTCCCCTTCCCTTGGACTGTCCTGGACCAGGTCTGGCTCCGTCTGCTTCTCTGGCCTGGAACCCACCCCCTCTATCTCAGCACCCCCGTCCCCCCAAGAGTCTTCCGGATCCGGGGGGGTGGGTCCGGCCCTAACCCTGCCCCGTTCCCTGCCCGCTCCCACAGACCTGAATCAAACCCCGTCTCTTGCCTCAGTGGCAGGGCTCCGGGCCGGGGTGGCGTGTCTGTGTCTCAGCAGGGTCGCCCCACTCCTGCCTGCTTCTGGGCCCGGTGGGGGACAAGGATGGGCACGAGGAGGCTGCCCTCGCCCCCCACCCCCGGGCACTCCTACCTCTCCGGCTGCCGGCCTCTGTGTCGGCCGAAGAGCGGGCACAGCCCTGGCCGGCGTTGGGCACCGGCGCTGCGGTCTCCACGCCCCCCATGGGCCCATGGCTCATGGCGCCGTAGCGCACACGCATGGGGGCCGGGAAGTCTGTTCTGAGGTTCGCCATCTCCTGCAGGGGGGGAGGGGATTGGGGGAAGAGTGCAGGGGAAGGGGAAAAGGGGCAAAGGGGAGGGAAAGGAAAGAGGGAGTGAGGGCTGGAGACGGGACCGGGAAGGACCACCCAATGGAGCCACTGAGGTTTTCTTTGGAGAGGGACATCCGGTAGAGGAGACCGTTGGGGCGATCTTGACCCCTACCATCAGTGGGTCTGAACCTGTAGGTGGGGGGCCTTGCTGTGACACCTCCCACCTCGCACTCTTCCCTCGTGCACCTTTCATTCAGTGGCAGGGGGGAAGGGAGGGGTTTGAGAAGAGTTGATTTGGGGGAAGAGAGCATTGAGGGAGATTGGGGGCACTTCTGGAGGGGCAGGGTTGATGCTGGGAGGTCCTGTCAGTTCTTGGCGGGGGGAGGGTGGGGGGGCTGGTCAGCTCTGGGAAGGGAAGGTCTGGGGCTGAGCCACGGCAGGGGGTGGGCGGCGATCAACTCTGGGAGGGAAGAGTCGGGCCTAGGAGGTCCAGGGAGTTCTGTGGGGGACAGGGTTGGTTTGGTGTCCAGTCAGTTCTTGGGGGACAGGTGGGATCTGGGTCAGTTCTGGGAGGGACCAGAGACTTGGGGAGACCAGATTTGGGGAGCTGGAAGAGTTTGGGGGCTCTAGGGTTTGCGGGGGGAGATTGTGCCCTGGGAAACAGGCCTCTGCCTCCCCCCACCCCCCACCCTCTTCTGCCCAGGAGAACCCCCATACCTGGCCTGGGGGATCAGCGGGGCTCCCAGGTTCCTCCCGGCTTCATATTGGGGCCTGCGCTCCGACTGGGGCTGCCCGGGCCTCACCGCAGCCTTTTTATCCAGACTGACAGGTCCAGGCGCCCCAGGGCCGGGCTGGGCTGGTGAGCAAATGTACAGCCACGTTCCCAAACACCTCCGCCTCCATCTCCCGCCCACACCCCTGCCCCTGCCTAGGCCACCTAATTAGAGCACGGCCCGCCCCAGCCACCTGGCATCTGGGGGTTGTGGGGGCGAGGTCCCCACAATGCAGACCCTCCCCATTGCCAGCGCCACTCATCTCCCCACCCACTCTTCCTGCCCAGCCAAGATCCTCCACAGCGTGGCCCCTAACGCCATCCTCCCCCCTACTCCACCACCACAGCTCCCGACAGATCCATCTTCCCCCAACTCCATCCTCCCTTTCCGGCTCCACCTCTCATTCAATCGTATCTATTGAGCGATTACTGGGTGCAGAGCACTGGACTAAGCCCTCGAGAGAGTACAGTACAACAATAAATAGACACATTCCCTGCCCGCAACCAGCTTACTGTCTAGAGGGAGAGACAGACATTAGTAGAAATAAGTTACAGATATCATCATCATCATCAATCGTATTTATTGAGCGCTTACTATGTGCAGAGCACTGTACTAAGCGCTTGGGAAGTACAAATTGGCAACATATAGAGACAGTCCCTACCCAACAGTGGGCTTACAGTCTAAAAGGTGGGCTCACAGTCACAGATATGTACCTAAGTGCTCTGGGGCTGGGCTGGACATTCAAGCATCATTAGCGCAGATACAGATACACGCATATCGGAGACATTTTGACACATACACACGTGTACCTACATATATCTAATCAATTTCGTCAAACAACAGTATTGATTAAGCATTGATAGTGCGCTGAGCTAAGCTCTCGGGAAAGTCCAAAAGAGTTAACGTGGCTCGGTGGAAAGAGCCCGGGCTTTGGAGTCAGAGGTCATGGGTTCAAATCCCGGCTCCGCCAACTGTCAGCTGTGTGACTTTGGGCAAGTCACTTTACTTCTCTGTGCCTCAGTTACCTCATCTGTCAAATGGGGATTAAAACTGTGAGCCCCCCCGTGGGACAACCTGATCACCTTGTAACCTCTCCAGCGCTTAGAACAGTACTTTGCATGTAGTAAGCGCTTAAGGAAATACCATCATTATTATTTGTTAGAAGTCACCACCCCCGTTCTCGAGGAACTTCCAGTCCAGCAGGGGAGACAGACACTTACTTAATCGCAGAGTAATGTGAGTACATAAAATAGGCAGTGCCTGGGACTGGGAGTCTGCAGACAGACCAGAGTGCTAATCCCTACCCTATCACCGGCCGGCTGATTGACCCTGGACAGGTCACTTAACCTCGTAGGCCTCAGTTTCTTCATCTGTAAAATGGGGATAATGATCCTTACCTCTCCCTGCCTCCTAGGGATGTTGTGAGGACAAAATGAGATAATTGATGTGAAAGCGCGTTGAGAAAATAAATGCGCTACATAAGCATTAGGTACAGAAGTGCTCTGGGGGGGTCATGGTCACGTAGGTGTCCAGGGTGGCGTGGAGGGGCCAAGGTGCCGTTATGCTGGGGAATTATGTGCGGATTGAGAGGCTACTGGAGGAGGTGTGAGCTCAGAGGGCTTTGAAGATGGGGAGAGCTGTGACCCATCGGATATGAACAGGGAGGGAGTTCCACGCAGGGCAGAGATTGTGAGCAAGGAGTCGGCAGCAGGAGAGATGAGAATGAGGCACAGTGATGAGGTTGGCTTGAGGTAGATACCCACAGAGAAGCAGCGAGGCCTAGTGGAGAGAGCACGGAGTTTGGAAGTCAGAAGGACCTAGGATCTAATCCCAGCTCTGTCACTAATCTGCTGGGTGACCTTGGGCAAGTCACTTCACTTCTGTGGGCCTCAGCTACCTCATCTGTAAAATGGAAATAAAACTGTGAGCCCCACACGGGACACGGACTGCGTCCAACCTGATTAGCTTGTATCTACCCCAGCATTTAGTACCACGTCTGGCACGTAGTAAAGCACTTAACAGGTACCATTAAAAAATACACATATAACCAAGCACACAAACAGACATGCACGGATATCCCTAGATACATATACACACATACAAATCCATACACAAGTCCACACACTCCCTGTCATACCTGCATCGACATGCACTATAAACACAACACAGATAACATTGATGAACGTGCTGACAGACTCCTCCCCACATAAATAGCGATCAACCAAGTGTATTTGTTGAGCCTCTGACTGTAACGCACCTCACTAAGCACCGGGGTGAGTATGAAAGAAATAAGACCCCTGCTCACTGCCTTCCAGAAGCTTACAATCTAACCAAGGGAGCCAGAAAGACAAGAATTATAAACAAATCAAATGGGCGGGAGGAAGAACAAGCGTATAACAGGAAGCCCTATAACCAGGTCAGGATGAAATTCTTGTCTTATGCCGTCAAGTCATCTCCGACCCACGGTTGACGCCATGGATGCATCTCCCACAGAATGCCCCACCTCCACCTGCAATTGTTCCAGTAGCATATCCTGAGAGTTTTCTTGGTAAACATACCAAAGTGATTTACCATTTACTTCTTCCACCCGGTAAACTTAAGTCTCCTCCTTTGACTCTCTCCCATGCCGCTGCTGCCCAGCTTAGGTGAGTTTTGGCTTGTAACTTGTAGCAGATGGCCTACCACTCGCTAGCCACTGCCCAAGCTAGGAATGGAATGGATATGCCTCTGCTTGACTCTCCCTCCCACAGTCGAGACTGGTAGAGTACTGGAAACTCTGAGAGGTACAGGATGAAATAGCTGAATAAATAATTTAATTGCAATAATAATAACTGTGGTATCTGTTAGGTGTTTACTCCGTACCAAGCACTGATCTAAGCACTGGGGCGGGTACAGTATACATGAAGATCAGATACAGTCCCTCTCCCACTTGGGGAACACAGTTTAACTAGGAGGGACAACAGGTAGTGAATCCCCGTTTTACAGATGAAGAAATTGAGGCACAGAGAAGTGAAGTGACTAGCCCAAGATGAGAAGCCGTGTGGCCCAGTGGATAGAGCACAGGCCTGAGAGTCAGAAGGACCTGGGTTCTAACCGCAGCCCTGCCACTCGTCTGCCGTGTGACCTTGGGCAAATCATTTCACTTCTCTGTGCCTCAGTTTCCTCATCAGTAAAATGGGGATCAAGACTGCGAGCCCCACGTGAGACAAGGTTTGGGTCCAACCTGATGATCTGCGATCTACCCCAGCGCTTATGTAAATGCTTAACAAATACCATAGTTATTATTATTATTATTTTCTACAGTATTTGTACCATAATTACCAAATACCGCAATTCTTTGTTATTATTTTTTCTACAGTATTTGTTAAGCACTTACCATATGCCAGGGAACTGAGGGAACTGAGGTCCAGAGAAGTTATATATGTATATATGTTTGTGCATATTTATTACTCTATTTATTTATTTATTTTACTTGTACATATTTATTCTATTTATTTTGTTAGTATGTTTGGTTTTGTTCTCTGTCTCCCCCTTTTAGACTGTGAGCCCACTGTTGGGTAGGGACTGTCTCTATGTGTTGCCAATTTGTACTTCCCAAGCGCTTAGTACAGTGCTCTGCACATAGTAAGCGCTCAATAAATACGATTGATGATGATGATGATGGAGCCGGAGCCACAGCTGGGACTTCTAAGACCATCAGGCTGAGCCAAGAGGAGCCTCAAATTCTGCCGCTCCTCTCGTGTTCATCGATGGCTTTGCCTTTTATATTTCCCTTGGTGTTTCCTTATGTGCTTATCCGTCGCCAACCCTTATTCTTAGTCAAATGTATGTATTGAGCGCTCACAGTGTGCAGAAAACTGTACTAAGCACTTGGGAGAGTACAATAGAACAACATAACAGGTTCATTCCCTGCCCACAACGAGCTGACAGTCTAGATCGTGAGCCTCTTGGAGAATGGATCTCGGTCAATCTCTCATTCTGGTGCTTCATCCTGGTGACTGGAAGCCCCTTGAGGACAGGGGCTGTGTCTCCGAACTCCGTTGTAGTTTTCCAGGTGCGTAATACGGTGCCCTGCACGCTTTGAGCAATCAATCAGTGGTATTTATTGAGCACGTACTTTGTGCGGAGCACTGTCTTCATCATCATCATCAATCGTATTTATTGAGCACTTACTGTGTGCAGAGCACTGTACTAAGCGCTTGGGAAGTACAAATTGGCAACATATAGAGACAGTCCCTACCCAACAGTGGGCTCACAGTCTAAAAGACAGTCTTAAGACAGTCTCACTGTCTTAAGCACTTGGGAGAGTACAGTGGAATTAGCAAGCACATTCCCTGCCCATAACGAGCTTACAGTTTAGAGGAAGAGGCAGACATTAAAATGAATAAATAATTTATAAGGCGTAACTTTCAAAAGATGCACCTAAGAGCTGTGGGATTGGGGGTAGGGTGAATACCAAATGTCCAAAAGTCACAGATCCAAGGGCACAGCCAATAGCATTCAATAAATACCACTGATCAGCTCATTAATACTGTCTGCCACTTGTCTGCTGTGTGATATTGGACGAGTCATTTCACTTCTCTGTGCCTCAGTCACCTTATCTGTAAAATTCATTCATTCAATCGTATTTATTGAGTGCTTACTGTGTGCAGAGCACTGTACTAAGCGCTTGGGAAGTACAAGTTGGCAACATATAGTGACGGTCCCTACCCAACAACGGGCTCACAGTCTAGAAGGGGGAGACAGACAACAAAACAAAACATGTGGACAGGTGTCATCAGAATAAATAGAGATAAAGCTAGATGCACATCACTAACAAAATAAATAGAATAGTAAATATGTACAAGTAAAATAAATAGAGTAATAAATCTATACAAACATATATACAGGTGCTGTGGGGAGGGGAAGGAGGTAGGGCAGGGGAGATGGGGAGGAGGAGAGGAAAAAGGGGGCTCAAAATCAATCAATCAATCAATTGCATTGTATTTATTGAGCGCTTACTGTGTGCAGAGCACTGTACTAAGCGCTTGGGAAGTACAAGTTGTCAACATATAGAGACGGTCCCTACCCAACAGTAGGCTCACAGTCTAGAATGGGGATTAAGACTGTAAGCCCAATGTGGGACATGGACTGTGTCCAACCTGGTTATCTTTAATCTACCCCAGCACTTAGAAAAGTGACTAGAACGTAGTAAGCACCTAACAAAGACCACCAGAAAAAAATTCAGGGAAAGTTTCATGAGGGAAATGGTAACTAAGATTTTGAAGATAGGGAGAGGGGAGGTTGGGTGAATTTTTCAAGGGGTGCACTAGGCTGGGGGTGGGGGGCATTGTGAGCCAGGGGAAGGAGGTGGGGAGAGACAGAGCAAATCCAAGATTGCAAGAATACAAGCTGAGGAGTGGCTGGAAGACCACCAGGATGTAAGAGGGAGGGCGCTTGAAACCGATGGTTACGAATTTCCACGTCCTGCAGAAGAGGGGCAGCCACTGGTTGGTTTTGGGGAGTGGGTACCAGCGGGGAGGCTGATCAATCAATCAATCGTATTTATTGAGCGCTTACTGTGTGCAGAGCACTGAACTAAGCGGTTGGGAAGTACAAGTTGGCAACATATAGAGACAGTCCCTACCCAACAGTGGGCTCACATAGTCTCCCAGTGATATGATGAGGGCTCGGACCAGGGTGGACAGGAAACGGTGGACCCAGGAAATGTCGTGGAGGGAAAGCTGGCAGGATTGAGCAGTTGATAATAATAATAATAATAATAATAATAATAATAATAATAATGGAATTTGTTGAGCCCTTACTATGTGTAAAGCACTGTTCTAAGCACTGGGGGGGATACAAGGTGATCAGGTTGTCCCACGTGGGGCTCACAGTCTTCATCCCCATTTTACAGATGAGGTAACTGAGGCTCAGAGAAGTTAAGTGACTTGCCCAAGGTCACACAGCAGCCCTGTGGTGGAACTGGGATTCAAACCCATGACCTCTGACTCCAAAGCCCGTGCTCTTTCCACTGAGCCATGCTGCTTCTGTTGATCTAATGTGAGAGTTGAAAGATGGCGAGAAGTTGAGCATGATATCACGGTCATGGGACCTGGGGATGGGGAAGATGGGTGTGGTGTCGCCAGAGACGGAAGAGTTCAGAGCAGGCAGTTTAGGGGCAAAAGAGGAGAAGTTCAGCCTGGACATGCTAAGTTTGAGCCAGAAGGACCTGGGTTCCAATTCTGGCTCTGCCCCATGTCTGCTCCACCCCATGTCTGCTGTGTGACCTTGGGCAAATCACTTAACTTCTCTGGGCCTCAGTTACCTCATCTGTAAAATGGGGATTAAGAGTGTGAGCCCCATGTGGGACAGGGACTAAGGCCAAACTGATTAACTTGTATCTACCCCAACGCTTAGAACAGTGATTGGCACATTGCGAGAGCTTAACAAGAAGCAGCGTGGCTCAGTGGAAAGAGCCCGGGCTTGGGAGTCAGAGGTCATGGGTTCAAATCCCGGCTCCGCCGCTTGTCAGCTGTGTGACTTTGGGCAAGTCACTAAACTTCTCTGTGCCTCAGTTACCTCATCTGTAAAATGGGGATTAAGATTGTGAGCCCCACATGGGACAACCTTATCACCTTGTATCCTCCCCAGCACTTAGAACAGTGCTTTGCGCATAGTAAGTGCTTAACAAATACCAAAATTATTATTATTAGTGTAGTAGTATTTTAGACTGTGAACCCACTGTTGGGTAGGGACTGTCTCTATATGTTGCCAATTTGTACTTCCCAAGCGCTTAGTACAGTGCTCTGCACACAGTAAGCGCTCAATAAATACGATTGATGATGATGATAGTATTACAGGAAGAAATGGGAGACTGCATTTTAAAGATGAGGTGAGGCACAGGGAAGTGAAGTGACTTGCCCAAGGTCACACGGCAGACAAGCGGTGCAGCTGGGATTAGATCCCAGGTCCTTCTGCTTTAACCACAAAACCATGCTGCTTCTCTAATTGAGGTGGAGAAGGAAGAGTTGAGGGCCGGAACTTTAGCTCTGAGGAAAGACCTCCCCCCCTGCAGAAACTCAAGGGCGGGGGAGGCGGGAGCCAGCTGGGAAATCCGGGGTGATGAAAAGAGGCCCATGTGGGGGTGGCGGGAACCAGTTAAGTGACCCAGGGAAGTAGGAGGGGATGAGAACAAGGGGCAGCAGTCCAAGTGTGGTGGAGCCCGCGGGGACGCAGGAAACGGCAGGACGGTGGCAGCGGGTGACCCAACAACTAGCAGCACGAACTTTATTGAGACACCGGCTGGAGGGAGCCCGGGCTCCCCTGTGACCCCTCACCCTGCACCGAGACCCCGCGCGGATCCCCGTGGTCCCCACGAACTCCTGAGGTAGACGGAGCCGCGCGGTGCAGACGCTGGCGGTTGCTGGCCGAGCAGTCTCAGGCTCATGTGTCCCAGCACGCAACGTGCTCCGTGGCCATGGGCTGATTGCAGCATTGCATTCCGGGGGCTGCGGTCTCCACCAGCCACCCTGGTCCCCGGATGGAGGGAAAGGAAAATCTTCCCGGCAGGGCTTCCGGCCTCCTCACGGCCTCAGCAGCTGCCCCGGGGATGGGGCCGGGAGGAGAAGAGAGGGGAAGGGACAGATGGATGGACGAGACGAGGGGCGGAGGGCGGTTGGGGAAGGGCCGGCCTCAGCAGCTCACCGTCTCTGGACCACCACCTGGAATTTACCTGCAGCGACAGAGAAAGTGTCAATCGTGGGGCCCTGCAGGACCCGTTCGGCCTGGAGGGGATGAGGCCTACTTCGAAGGGAAGCTCCTTTCCGGCAGGGAACGTGTCACTTCTTTGGGCTTGAATTTCCCAAGTGCTCAGAAATCTAGTGCACCCGGGGAGTGCTCAGTATAGGTCTAAAATATCATTAATAATCTTTCATTATTTAACATTAATTAAATGTGTGTTTAATATGCTTAATGGCATTTGTTAAGAGCTTACTGTGTTGTGCCAGGCACCGTACTAAGCGCTGGGTTAGATACAAGGTTGCCGGGTTGGTCACTGCCCCCGTCCGACGCGGGGCTCACAGTCTCAATCCCCATTTTACAGATGAGGAAAATGGGGCACAGAGAAGTGAAGTGCCTTTCCCAGGGTCACACAGCAGACCAGAGGTGGAGCTGGGATTAGAACCCAGGTCCCTCTGACTCCGAGGCCCGTGCTCTATCCATTAGACCACGCTGCTTCCCTCAATATATACTACCATTCCTATTCCACCTGGCCTCACTGGGGACAAGCCCCGGGTCTTCAGGAAATCAGGCCAATCTTAAAAGACGTGAGGCTGCGGGAGGTAAGTGCTTTCAGAAACCTTGAGCACTCCACCTGCTCACGTTCCTGGGAGGGGTCGGGGGAGAAGGATTTGTTTAACACAGACCTCGGCTCCACCCACCCCATGGCCTAGTGGCGAGAGCCCGGCCTTGGAAGTCAGAGGACATGGGTTCTAATGCCGCCTCCACCACTTGTCTGCTATGTGACCTTGGGCAAGTCACTTCACTGTGCCCGAGTTACGTCATCTGTAAAATAAGGTCAGGGAACGTGACCAACCTGATTACCTTGTATCTACTCTAGTGCTTCGATCGGTGCTTGGGGCATAGTAAGCACTTAAGCACGAGAAGCAGCACGGCTCAGAGGAAAGAGCCCGGCCTTTGGAGTCAGAGGTCAGGGCTTCAAATCCCGGCTCCGCCAATTGCCAGCTGTGTGACTTTGGGCAAGTCACTTAACTTCTCTGTGCTTCAGTTACCTCATCTGTCAAATGGGGATTAAAACTGTGAGCCCCACCTTGGGACAACCGGATCACCTCGTAACCTCTCCAGCGCTTAGAACAGTGCTTTGCACATAGTCAGCGCTCAGTAAATGTTATAAAAAAAAACCCTTAAATACCATACTTATTTATTATTGGGGGCTGTGCCCTCCCCATCCAGGTCCCGTCCCGGGTCCCTGCCCCCCCAAGATGGGCACTCACAAGCGGGCAGCAGGGCCACGTCAGCGGTCACCACGCTCTCGATGCCCAGCGTGCTCAGGGCCCCACGAACCAGACCACACGTGAAGGCGAGGAACTGTGGGGAGGGTGGCAGGTGAGCATCTGGCCCGGGAGGGGAGGCCGAGCGACAAGAGGAAGACGTGGGGGGACCACGGAGGGGCAAGGTGGTCAGACCCAGAGCACCCCCTCCACACGCACCCCCCGCCGTGGCGTGTGGGTGCTGCGGCCGCACCTTGGGGGCCTCCTCCAGATACTGGTGACCGTTGGCCATCTGGGTCAGCAGGGCGAAGCGGTTGTCCTGCAGGACGTAGGTCCCCTGCGGAGGGAGGGGGGAAGGATGGAGAGCCTGGCCCTCGGTCGCCAACGCGGGCGGGCCGAAAGGACCGGGGACCCCGCCCAGGCCGAGCCCGGGGCCCCGCGGCCCTCACCTGATGGTTGGTGCGCAGATTGTCGATCTGTTTCCGGAAGACGGCTCCCCACAGCTCCTTGCACAGAAACTTCAGCACGTCCAGCTCCTCTCGGAACAGCGCGGCCTCCCTGGGCAGCCTGGGGACACAGGCTCTGAGCTCCCGCTCCCTTCCCAACTTGTTGCCAACTTGTACTTCCCAAGCACTTAGTACAGTGCTCTGCACACGGTAAGCGCTCAGTAAATACGATTGATTGATTCCCCACCCGACAGCCAGGTCCCCCGGCCCCCATCCCCGCCGCCCAAGGTCTTGGGCATCCCAAGGCGCGATGGAGGGGATGGGATTGTGTGCAGGGCGGGGAAGGAGTAGGTAGGTGGTGGGGAGGAGGTGCAGAGGCACGGATTCTGCTACACCCGGGTCCGTCCCTGGCACCTGGCATTGGTCAGACGCAGGACCCCCACGCCAGCCTGGTCACGGCCCGGCGTGGCAAGGGCGGAAAAGCTCACCTCTCGGCGAGGCTCTGGCCCACACGGAAGCCCATGCCCTCAAGGGTGGTCAGCGCTGGTCGCTGCTCCTAAGGGGCAGGGAGAGGACAGAGAAGGGCTCAACAGGGTCAGGTCACCCCCACGATGGCTCCCCTCACCCCGATATCAATCGTATTTTTTTAAATGGTATTTGTTAAGCACTTGCTATGTTCCAGGCACTGTACTAAGTGCTGGCGTAGGCACAAACTTATCAGGTTGGACACAGTCCCTGTCACTCAGTCATTCATTCAGTTCAATCCTATTTAATGAGCGCTTACTGTGTGCAGAGTGCTGTACTAGGCGCTTGGGAGAGTACAATATAACAACAGACACATTCCCTGCCCGCAATGAGCTTGCAGTCTAGAAGACGAGTTTATAGTCTCGAAGGGCTCACATGGGGCTCACAGTCTGAATCTCCATTTTACAGATGAGGTAACTGAGGCACAGAGAAATGAAGTGACTTGCCCCAGGCCTTACAGCCAAGTGGCAGGTGTCCGGGATTAGAACCCGGGTCCTTCTGCCTCCCAGGCCCAAGCTCTATCCACTAAGCCATGCTGTTTATTAGACGCTTACAGAGTGTGTAGCACATACTTAGGCTCTTGGGAGCGTACAACAGAATTAGCAGACCTGTTCCCTGCCCATAACGGGTTTATGGTATACGCGCTTATATGAGGACTGTGAGCCCACTTTTGGGTGGGGACCGTCTCTATATGTTGCCAACTTGTACTTCCCAAGCGCTTAGTACAGTGCTCTGCACACAGTAAGCGCTCAATAAATGCAATTGAATGAGTGAATGCTGTCCCTCCCCAGCGCTTAGTGGAAAGAGCCCGGGCTTGGGAGTCAGAGGCCGTGGGTTCTAATCCCGCCTCCGCCACTTGTTTGCTGTGTGACCTCAGGTGCGTCACTTCACTTCTCTGGGCCTCAATGACCTCATCTGTAAAATGGGGAAAGAACGTGAGCCCCACGTGGGCCAACCTGACTACCCCTCTTCAAGACTCTTCAATAATAATAATAATAATAATAATAATAATAATAATAATAATGGCATTTATTAAGTGCTTACTATGTGCAAAGCACTGTTCTAAGCACTGGGGAGGTTACAAGGTGATCAGGTTGTCCCACAAGGGGGCTCACAGTCTGAATCCCCATTACAGATGAGGTAACTGAGGCACAGAGAAGTGAAGTGACTTTCCCAAAGTCACACAGCTGACAATTGGTGGAGCTACAACTGTAGCTCCACAGTAGCTTCAAGACTACCCCACTTCTAGACTGTAAACCCACTGTTGGGTAGGGACTGTCTCTATATGTTGCCAACCTGTACTTCCCAAGCGCTCAATAAATACAATTGAATGAATACTCCGTATCCACCCCAGCGCTTGGAACGGTGCTTAGCACATAGTACGTGCTTAACAAACACCCAAATTATTCAGCGCTTAGAACAGTGATGGCACCTAGTAAGCCCTTAACAAATACCATCGTTATTATTCATTCATTCATTCGATCGTATTTATTGAGCACTTACTGTGTGCAGACCACTGTACTAAGCGCTTGGGAAGTACAAGTTGACAACACATAGAGACGGTCCCTACCCAACAGAGGGCTCACAGTCTAGAAGGGGGAGACAGACAACAGAACAATACATATTAACAACATGAAATAAATAGAATAGTAAATATGTACAGGTAAAACAAATAGGGTAATAAATCTGTACAAACATATATACAGGTGCTGTGGGGAGGGGAAGGAGTTACGGTGGGGGGATGGGGAGGAGGGGGCTCAATTAATAATAATAATGGCATTAATAAATGCCCAGAGAATCAATCAATCAATCAATCAATCGTATTTATTGAGC
Organism: Tachyglossus aculeatus; assembly: GCF_015852505.1. Taxonomy (NCBI): domain Eukaryota; kingdom Metazoa; phylum Chordata; class Mammalia; order Monotremata; family Tachyglossidae; genus Tachyglossus; species Tachyglossus aculeatus. Next base: position 647,128 of record NC_052091.1, read on the forward strand.
ACTTACTGTGTGCAGAGCACTGTACTAAGCGCTTGGGAAGTACAAGCTGGTAACATATAGAGACAGTCCCTACCCAACCGTGGGCTCACAGTCTAGAAGGGGGAGACAGAGAACAAAACCAAACATACTAACAAAATAAAATAAATAGAATAGATAGGTACAAGTAAAATAAATAAATAGAGTAATAAATATGTACAAACATATATAAAGGTGCTGTGGGGAAGGGAAGGAGGTAAGATGGGGGGGGATGGAGAGGGGGGCGAGGGGGAGAGGGAGGAAGGGGCTCAGTCTGGGAAGGCCTCCAGAGAAGTGAAGTCATCATCATCAAAAGTATTTATTGAGCGCTTACTGTGTGCAGAGCACTGTACTAAGCGCTTGGGAAGTCCAAGTTGGCAACATCTAGAGACAGTCCGTACCCAACAGTGGGCTCACAGTCTAAAAGGGGGAGACAGAGAACAAAACCAAACATACTAAGTGACTCGCCCAAAGTCACCCAGCTGACAGCTGGCGGAGCCGGGATTCGCACCCATGACCTCTGACCCCAAAGCCCGGGCTCTGTCCGCTGCTTCTCTACTGATTGATGAATTACTGATTAATTGGGGTCCCCGGCAGTCCCGGCCCGGTTTCGGCCTCACCCCCTGCGGGTCCCGGTCCCGCCGGGCGGCCCGGGTCACCAGCTCGGTGTGGAGCAGCTGAAACAAGGTCTCCTCGGCCATGCTGGGGGGGGGGGGGGGGGGGATGGGCTGGCCGCTCCCCGGGCTACCGGTCCCCGGGCTACCGGTCCTGCTCACGTGACCCCCCCGCCGCTCACGTGATCCCTCCGCTCCGGGCGGAGGCTCCTTCCTGGACCGGAGCAAGAGGCGCCGACTCGGACCTCCCGGATCCGGTAACGTCTCTCCCTCTAAATCAATCAATCCATCGTATTTATTGAGCGCTTACTGTGGGCAGAGCACTGGACTGAGCGCTTGGGAAGTCCAAGATGGCAACATATAGTCAATCAATCAATCGTATTTATTGAGCGCTTACTGTGGGCACAGCACTGGACTAAGCGCTTGGGAAGTACAAGATGGCAACATATAGTCAATCAATCAATCAATCGTATTTATTGAGCGCTTACTGTGGGCAGTGCACTGGACTAGGCGCTTGGGAAGTACAAGATGGCAACATAGAGAGACAGTCAATCAATCAGTCGTATTTATTGAGCGCTTACTGTGGGCAGAGCACTGGACTAAGCGCTTGGGAAGTACAAGATGGCAACATAGAGAGTCAATCAATCAATTGTATTTATTGAGCACTTACTGTGGGCAGAGCACTGGACTAAGCGCTTGGGAAGTACAAGATGGCAACATAGAGAGACAGTCAATCAATCATATTTCTTGAGCGCTTACTGTGTGCAGAGCACTGGACTAAGCGCTTGGGAAGTACAAGATGGCAACATAGAGAGACAGGCCCTACCCAACAGTGGGCTCACAGTCTAGAAGGGGGAGACAGAGAACAAAATCAATCAATCAATCAGTTGTATTTATTCAGCGCTTACTGTGGGCAGAGCACTGGACTAAGCGCTTGGGAAGTACAAGATGGCAACATAGAGAGACAGTCCGTCAATCAATCAATCGTATTTATTGAGCGCTTACCGTGGGCAGAGCACCGGACCAAGCGCTTGGGAAGTACAAGATGGCAACAGAGAGAGACAGTCAATCAATCAATCAATCGTATTTATTGAGCTCTTACTGTGGGCAGAGCACTGGACTAAGCGCTTGGGAAGTACAAGATGGCAACATAGAGAGGCAGTCAGTCAATCAATTGATCGTATTTATTGAGCGCTTACTGTGGGCAGAGCACTGGACTAAGCGCTTGGGAAGTACAAGATGGCAACATAGAGAGACAGGCCTTACCCAACAGCGGGCTCACAGTCTAGAAGGGGGAGACAGAGAACAAAATCAATCAATCAATCAATCAGTCGTACTTATTCAGCGCTTACTGTGGGCAGAGCACTGGACTAAGCGCTTGGGAAGTACAAGATGGCAACATAGAGAGACAATCAATCAATCAATCAGTCGTATTTATTGAGCATTCACTGTGGGCAGAGCACTGGACTAAGCGCTTGGGAAGTCCAAGTTGGCAACATAGACAGTCAATCAGTCAATCAATCAATCATATTTATTGAGCGCTTACTGTGGGCAGAGCACTGGACTAAGCGCTTGGGAAGTACAAGATGGCAACATAGAGAGACAGGCCCTACCCAACAGCGGGCTCACAGTCTAGAAGGGGGAGACAGAGAACAAAATCAATCAATCAATCAATCAGTCGTATTTATTCAGCGCTTACTGTGGGCAGAGCACCGGACTAAGCGCTTGGGAAGTACAAGATGGCAACATAGAGAGACAATCAATTAATCAATCAGTCGTATTTATTGAGCGCTTACTGTGGGCAGAGCACTGGACTAAGCGCTTGGGAAGTACAAGATGGCAATATATAGAGACGGTCCCTACCCAACAGCGGGCTCACAGTCTAGAATAATAATAATAATAATGATGGCATTTATTAAGGGGGAGACAGAGAACAAAATCAATCAATCAATCATATTTATTGAGCGCTTACTGTGTGCAGAGCACTGGACTAAGCGCTTGGGAAGTACAAGATGGCAACATAGAGAGACGGTCCCTACCCAACAGTGGGCTCACAGTCTAGAATAATAATAATAATAATAATTATGATGGCATTTATTAAGGGGGAAACAGAGAACAAAATCAATATCAATCAATCATATTTATTGAGCGCTTACTGTGTGCAGAGCACTGGACTAAGCGCTTGGGAAGTACAAGATGGCAACATAGAAAGACGGTCCCTACCCAACAGCGGGCTCACAGTCTAGAATAATAATAATAATAATAATCATGATGGCATTTATTAAGGGGGAGACAGAGAACAAAATCAATCAATCAATCGTATTTATTGAGCGCTTACTGTGTGCAGAGCACTGGACTAAGCGCTTGGGAAGTACAGGATGGCAACATATAGAGACGGTCCCTACCCAACAGTGGGCTCACAGTCTAGAAGGGGGAGACAGAGAACAAAACCAAACATACTAACAAAATAAAATAAATAGATTAGATATGTACAAGTAAAATAAATAAATAGAGTAATAAATATGTATATACATATATACAGGTGCTGTGGGGAAGTGAAGTAGGTAAGAGAAGCCATCCGGCCTGGCGCTTCCGCCTCCCCCCTCAACCCCCCGTTGGACCACCCCTGCCTCATTCCTTCAATCAATCAATCAATCAATTGTATTTATTGAGTGCTTACTGTGTGCAGAGCACTGTACTAAGCGCTTGGAAAGTACAAGTTGGCAACATATAGAGACAGTCCCTGCCCAACAGTGGGCTCACAATCATCCCATCCTATTTAATGAGCGCCTACCGTGTGCTCAGGGAGGACAAATCGGCCACATAGTCATTCCTCCAATCGTAGTTGTTGAGCGCTTACTTAAAAGCAGCGTGGCTCAGTGGAAAGAGCCCGGGCTTGGGAGTCGGCGGTCTTAGGTTCGAATCCCTGCTCCACCACTTGTCAATCAATCCATCGTATTGAGCGCTTACTGTGTGCAGAGCACTGTACCAAGCGCTTGGGAAGTACAAGTTGGCAACATATAGAGACGGTCCCTACCCAACAGTGGGCTCACAGTCTAGAAGGGATAATAATAATGATGGCATTTATTAAGCACTTCCTATGTGCAAAGCACTGTTCTAAGTGCTGGTGAGGTTACAAGGTGATCAGGTTGTCCCCCGTGGGGCTCACAGTCAATCCCCATTTTACAGATGAGGTGACTGAGGCACAGAGAAGCTAATTGACTTGCCCAAGGTCACACAGCTGACAATTAGTGGAGCCTGGATTCGAACCCATGACCTCCAACTCCAAAGCCCGGGCTCATTCCACTAAGCCTGTGACCTTGGGCAAGGCACTTAACTTCTCTGGGCCTCACTTCCCTCATCTGTAAAATGGGGATTATTCATTCAATCGTATTTATTGAGGGCTTACTGTGTGCAGAGTACTGTACCAAGCGCTTGGGAAGTACAGGTTGGCAACATTTAGAGACGATCCCTACCCAACAGCAGGCTCACAGTCTAGAAGAGAAGGTCATGGGTTCGAATCTCTGCTCTGCCACTTGTCTGCCGTGTGACCTTGGGCAAGCCACTTAACTTCTCTGGGCCTCAGTTTCCTCATCTGTAAAATGGGGATTAAGATGGTGAGCCCCACGTGGGACAGCCTGATTACTTTTTATCCCCCAAGCGCTTAGAACAGTGCTTTGCACGTAGTAAGCGCTTAACAAATACCATCATCATTATTATTATTATTATTACTGTGTGCAGAGCACTGGACTGAGCGCTTGGGAAGGACAAATCAGCAACATATTCATTCCTTCAATTGTATTTATTGAGAGCTTACTGTATGCAGAGCACTGGACTAAGCACTTAGGAAGCACAAATCGGCAACATATTCATTCCTTCAGTCGTATTTATTGAGCGCTTACTGTGTGCAGAGCACTGGACTAAGTGCTTGGGATTGACCGGCAACATATTCATTCTTTCAATTGTATTTATTGAGTGCTTGCTGTGTGCAGAGCACTGGACTAAGTGCTTGGGAGTGACAAATTGGGAACATATTCCTTCATTCATTCAGTCGTATTTATTGAGTGCTTACTGTGTGCAGAGCACTGAACTAAGCGCTTGGGAAGGACAAATCGGCAATATATTCATTCCTGCAGTAGTATTTATTGAGCGCTTACTGTGTGCAGAGCACTGGACTGAGCGCTTGGGAAGGACAAATAGGTAACATATTCATTCTTTCAATCGTATTTATTGAGTGCTTACTGTGCAGAGCACTGGACTAAGTGCTTGGGAAGGACAAGTCGGCAACATATTCATTCCTTCATTCATTCAATCGTATTTATTGACCGCTTACTGTGCGCAGAGCACTGGACTAAGTGCTTGGGAAGGACAAATTGTCAGCAGATAGAGACGGTCCCTACCCATCCACGGGCTCGCAGCCTTGCTCTCCCGCTCTAGCACCTGCCCCATCTCGCTTTCCCGCACGCCCCTCCTCCCCATGCCCTCTCCGGAGTGCCCCCCGTGACCTCCCGCCCGCTCCCATCCCGCAGCGCCATGGCCCGGGCCCGCCAGGACACGGTGGTGCCGGGCGAGGCAGAGGAGACCGACGATGAGGAGGAGGAGGAAGAGCTGTACCTGAGCTCCATGGGCACCGGGCCCCTGCCCCGGCCGGTCGGCCTGCAGGTCCCCGGGGAGGCAGAGGAGACAGATTCGGAGGGCGAGGGTGAGGCGGTCCGGCTGGCCCACTGCCACCTGCCACCCCTCATCGTGGTGCGCCAGGCCGAGGCCGTGGCCGAGGAAGAGGGCCCGGTGCCGGGCTTCGGGCCGCACGACGGCCGCCGCACGTCGCTGCTGCAGCAGAAGCTGCTGGAGAGCAACGCCCGGCTGGGCCACGACGTGCGGGCCGCGCTGAGCCGCCTCTACCGCACCGCCAGCCACGAGATCGGGGGGCTCAGCGCCCAGCTGGGCAGCGCCCAGGGGGCCATCCTCGGGGTGGCCCACAGCATCCGCCTGGCGCGCGGCGACCTTCGCGCCGTGGCCGAGCAGATCGACATCATCACCAGCTGCAGCCTCCTGCCGGACATCCGCCTGCCGCCCGCTCCCGCCACCCCGGCCCCTCCCTAACCTCCCCAAGGACCCCATCCTGCCAGGCCCGACCGAAGCCCGACCCCGCTCAAGTACTGACCGTGGGCTCGCGGCCACCCGCCCTCTCCTCTCCCCTTCAAGCTGGCCGTGTCCCCGGCAGACTGCAGTGGGTGGATTTGTTGGGGGATGCGGGTGGAGATGGGGTGGTGGGGAGGGTTTATGAGGGCATCCCCAGCCTGCTGAGTTCCAGTGGGGATCCAAGGGGGCTTCGGCTGGGTGGATCAACCAGGGAGCCCAGTCTGGGTCGACCCTCACAAGGCCCCATGACTGGACACCTGGGAAGGCAGTAAGGGGAAATCTCGGGCCTCCCCGTCTCCAGCGGCGCTGGCCAGGAGGATGTAGGGATTGTGTGTTGGAGGGTGGGGGGGGGCGGCTAATGCCCTGGCTGCTCGTTTCCTCAATATTCCATCACTTCCCAGCCAGTTCACCCTTGGAAACAAGGACCCCTTAGCCCTACTCTGCTCTTGTGAGGGTCAGGACCCTGGGCGAAGGGTGTAGGCGGGCCAGGCCCCGGTGACTGCAGCGGAACCAGGCTGATTCCCAGTCCCCGGAGTCCCCTGCCACAGCCCAGTGCCTTCGAGAGGGCCGTGCCCTGCTCTTTCTTGTGGAGGCCCTGGAGTCGTCTCGCAGGGATCTCCTCCATCTCTCCCCACCATACCAGCTTCCCCACTCCGGGATCCATGGAGCTCTGGACTCTGTCCCTGCCCTGGGGGTGCTGCCAGGCTGCGGGGAGGCGGTGACCTAAGCACACGGTTGTGGGTGAGTGGAGGGTAAGGTTGGGGAGGGCGGGCCTGAGGGTGCGGTGCCGTTGGGAAACGAGGCCAGTCTGTAAAGGCGTCCCGGAGGAGGTGCCCTTGGAGGACAGGCTGGATGTGGTGGTGTCCCCCGCCCTCTTCTCTCTCTTGAGCCTGCCAGTGCCCTCTAGGAGAGGACTCGGTTCCGTACATCATTGTTCAGGACCCTGAAATCGGTTAAGGAGACCGTGGACTAGACCCTAACCCGTGGAAGGCTTGCGTTAATAAGACGGAGCTGCGCTGCCAATAGGATGTTTGTGTTACTGAGCTCGGCCTGCTTCCTCTGTTTTCTGAACACTTGCGATGCTCCGAAGTTCTCACTCATGGCTCAGATTGACCTGCCCCAGATGGTGGCCAGATGGCAGCCGGCTGGGACCGCAAGGAAACTTTCCCCCCGATGCTCTGCAAAGCTCTGCCCTACCATTCAAATAATAGTATTTATTGAGAGTCAACTCAGTGCAGATTGATTACACTGGTAACCTCCAGTCTAGTAGTCCCCAGAGCCACTAGGAATGTCTAAGTACAGTAAGCACTTAAATACAATTTCTACCACTACTTCTGCTGCAGAGCAGTATATTAAATGCTTGGGAAAACCCCTGCTCTCAAAGACCTTATACTCTAGTCCGGGAGCCAGATGCTAAAATACAGTAGCCTCTCCGGTCTTGCAGTCTGTCTGCCTGGGATCACAGGTTTGTTGTTTTTTTATAATGGCATTTGTTAAGTGCTTACTATGTGTTGAGCACTGTATTAGGCGCTGTACAAGCTAATAGGTTGGACACGGTCCATGGCCCGCATGGGGCTCACGGTCTTAGTCCCCATTTTCCGGATGAGGGAACTGAGGCACAGAGAAGTGAAGTGACTTGCCCAGGGTCACACAGCAGACAGGCAGCGGAGTGGGGATTGGGACCCAGGTCCTCCTGACTCCCGGGCCCGGGTTAATAATGATGGCATTTATTAAGCGCTTACTATGTGCAAAGCACTGTTCTAAGCGCTGGGGAGGTTACAAGGTGATCAGGTTGTCCCACGGGGGGCTCACAGTCTTCATCCCCATTTTACAGAGGGGGTAACTGAGGCCCAGAGAAGTTAAGTGACTTGCCCAAAGTCACACAGCTGACAAGTGGCGGAGCCGGGATTTGAACCCATGACCTCTGACTCCAAAGCCCGGGCTCTTTCCACTGAGCCACGCTGCTTCTCTGCACTAAGCCACACTGTTTCTCTGGGTCATCATGAGCCTGCTCCAGGAGCTCACCCACTTCCTCCTTCCCCCTGCCCATCTCTTAGACCGCAGAGGCTGGAGATTGCTTATGCCTTCTGCGTTGGAACCCACGAGCCACCCAGACCCCCGTGCCCTTCACCTCTGAGAACCCCTCCCTCAAGTTCTTGCCGCTGTTGACTCAGAAACCCATCCCTCCCGTCTGCCCCCCTGCCAATATTGACCCTGTATTTCCCTCCTGCTTTTCCCACGGTCTTCCCCCACCGGCCGAACCGGATCACTGTGCTGTCTCTGTCCAGAGCCCGACTGTGGGACAGGACACCGGTGAAGTGATTGGTGTGCCCCTCGGCCCCTGAAAATAACCCTTTGAGCTGATTAGCTGTTGGCAGTGCCCTTCCCCGCCACAGGCCCCACAACTCAGCCAGCCCACTGGCGACAGGGAGGGGCAAGGGGCTGGGAAAGCCGGTACTGGGGTCCCTGGGGAGCAGGAAAGGCAGGCAGAGCCCTCTCCCGGCCCCTCTCCCGGGCTCATTCTTCTCCTGTCACAGCGTTTCCAGGAACGAGACAGATGGGACTCCAGGCGCTGCTAGGCAGGCAATGCTTGGGGATCGTGGGGGGTCATGGGGTGGAGGGTGTCAGGAGGGTGGACACACCCTCTGAGGGACCAGAGCTCTGGGCCCAGGGGCTGAAGGGATTTAAAGCGGGGGAGCCGGAAAGGACTGAATTAGTAGTCAGAGCTGGAGTTAAAGATTGGGGTGTGGGGACCTAAGCTTGGGTTTGGAGGTTAGGGGCTGGTGTGTGAACTTGGGGTTGGAGCGGGCCTGGAGTGATTCCCCCATTGGTTCCTGGCCATTGTTGCCCAGTCAAGGTCGGAGAGGAGGCAGGGGAAGGGGGTTGGCTCTCGGTGGACACCTCACATATCAGGCACCCCCGGGCAAGGGTGGGATATCCGGCCGGAAGCTGCCAGCGCCAAGGACGGTGAGATCCATTTCCGGCCCGTCTCTGGCTGTCTCTGGCTAGGTGAGGCTCGGGCTGGCCCGGGGGTGGGGGCGGCTCTCGGAGGATACGCACCCTTACTCCGAGTGCCTTCCCGAGCCACGAGCCCCTGGGTCCTTGTGGCCGCCGTGACGGTCCGGGGAGATAATAATAAAAATGATGATGGCATTTATTAAGCGCTTACTATGTGCAAAGCATTGTTCTAAGCGCCGGGGAGGTTACAAGGTGACCAGGTTGTCCCACGGGGGGTTCACAGTCTTAATCCCCATTTTACAGATGAGGGAACTGAGGCCCAGAGAAGTCAAGTGACTTGCCCAAAGTCACACAGCTGACAATTGGCGGAGCCGGCATTTGAACCCATGACCTCTGACTCCAAAGCCCGTGCTTTTTCCACTGAGCCATGCTGCTTCACGTCGGTGACAGCGGTAGCGATCCGAAGCCCCGAACCCTCCCACTGACATTCCCCACTGCGGGGATGCTGAGGTGGGGCTGGGGACGGATGGCCCACGGGGGCAGGGGCCAGGGGGCATATGCTCCAGGTAACTGGGATGATTTTGCCCCCGGCCTTCCCAGCCCTTGGGTCATTCCCGTGTCTCCTGACCTGGCCATGTGGGCCTGTGGCCCTGGCCTAGGGCTATGATCTGGACCGAGCCCCCTGCTAGGCCCCAAGGACCCCTTGGGGAGCCAACCCCATCACTCCTGTTAAATAAATGTCTTTATTCACCATGGTACAGACCCTTCATAGAGAGTGCCCGGCAGGCCAGGGGGCGGGGTGGGGGGCACCGAAGGGCCGGGTAGCAAGGGGCAGCTGGGCAGGGGCTGCCATGGCAGGTAAAGTGCTGGGCGAAGCGGGGGCCCGATGGTCCCCGGCGCGGACGGCAGCCTGGCAGACCACGCCAAGAGGAGCGCGGCTCACGGCTGGGCCCGGGACCTCAGGGGCAGCCTCAGGCGTGGGAGGCAGGCCGTGGGGAGGTGGGCCATGGGGAGCCGGGCCAGGTGCAGGCCGAGGCAGAAGGGTGGGCGGGGCACGGGGATGTCGGCAAAGAAGGCACGGTTCCGGGAGGGCCCCCCCGGACCCCCGCTCTGTTCCAGGTCCCGCGCCACGGCCAGGATCTCGTGCCGAGCGGCGGCGCTGTGCAGTCCCCGAACGTCCAGCAAGGCCGCCACGTGCTTCCTCCTGCGGGAGCCAGACGGCCGGGTTGGGCCGGGGTGGGCACGGGAGGAGCCACACCTGAGCTGCCACCCCGGCACCACGGGGAATAGTCACGACTGCCCTCCCCTCCCCGGGGCCTGTTTGTGGGAGAGGACAGGGAGGAGGAAAACCCAGACCAGAGCCTGGATCTACCGCTCTCTTGCCACCTGTGGCCAGGAAGCTAACCCAGAAGTAGGTCAGGCTGGTAAGAGTTGAGGGTCAAGGGAGACAAGGGGAAGGAGCCGGGAGAGGCAGGGAGGGGAGGAGAAGAGAGAGGAAGAAGGAAGAGGGAGGGGATAAGGGAACGGGAGGGGGGAAGTGATGGGGGAAGCAGATGAGTGAGAAAGGGATGGGAGGGGAAGAGGAAAGGGGTAGCATGAGAGGAGGGCAGAATACAGGGAGAGGGGAGGGGACCCCGGTGTCCCTATCACCCTGTCGGTCTCACCTGATGTCGGGGTAATCTCGCACCAGCCCGCCGACCTCTACCTGGATGCTGGGCGTGTCCTCCAGCTGCAGGACGTCGGCCAGGTGGGGGACCGCCGCGTCCAGCCATGAGGCCTGTGACTCCTGCGTACCCCAGTGCAGGGTCGTGGGGGAGTCGGGGTGGGACGGCGGAAGGAGAGACACAGCCGGATTACTCCCCCATGGCCGGGCTTTCGGCCTCCGCACCCCCCAGCTCGTCCCCATCCCCCCGGCCCAGGCCCCAGCACTGACCAGGCGTCGGAAAAGGCGCTGTAGCTGGGTGGCCTCGTCCCTCAGCTTGGCGGCCACGTGGGCTCGGGAGCGTGCGGAGCGGCAGCTGAGCCGGCCCCGCAGCAAGCGGCGCACATACTCCACGAGCACGCGGCGGTGCAGCTCCGACACAAGCACCTGGGCGGGGGCCCCATCCCCATCCAACGTCACCGGGGGGTCCCTGCCCCGGCCCCCGTCTCCGTCCCTCACCTCATCTCTCCTTCTCCAACCCCCATCCACTCATTCAGTCGTACTTATTGAGCACTTACTGAGTGCAGAGCACTGAACTAAGCGCTTGGGAGAATACACTATAACAACACAGCAGACACATTCCCTGCCCACAGCGAGCTTACAGTCTAGAGGGAGAGACAGGCATTAATATAAATAAATAAGTTAGATATGGATACCCTTGCCTCCCCTCTGTTCCCTCTCCCCCTCTAGATTGTAAGCTCGTTGTGGGCAGGGAATATGTCTGTTGTATTGTTATATTCTCTCTTTTTAAATGGTATTTGTTAAGTGCTTACTTTGTGCCAGGCACTGTACTAAGCTTTGGGGTAGATTCATTCATTCATTCAGTCAATCGTATTTATTGAGCACTTACTGTGTGGAGTGCACTGTACTAAGCGCTTGGGAAGTACAAATCAGCAACATACAGAGATGGTCCCTACCCAACAATGGGCTCACAGTCTAGAAGATACAAGGTAGTCAGGTTGGACACAGTCCCTGTCCCACGTGGGGCTCGTAGTCTTAATCCCCATTTTACAGATGAGGAAACTGAGGCACAGAGAAGTGGAGTAACTTGCTCAAGTTCACACAGCAGACAAGTGGTGGAGCTGGGATTAGAACCCAGGTCCTTCCAACTCTCAGGTCCGTGCTCTACCCACTATGCCACACCACTGTCCTCTCCCAAGCACGTAGTACAGTGCTCTGCACAGAGTAAGCACTCAATAAATGCAATTGACTGACTGACTCCTCTCCCCAGCCCACTTTCCTTTTCTCCCTCCCTTCCCCTTTTCTCTATACCCCCTCTTCTATCCCTGCTCCAGTCCCCCATCCCTCTCTCCCCAGTCGCCTTGCTCACCTCCTTGTGCCGCCCCTCACCCCACAACACCCCCCCACACCAGCCCAACACACACACACACACACACACACACACACACACACCCCTACCTGATAGGGCTCACTGTGCATGCGACGCAGGGTCAGGGCCTGGGCTCCCAGTGTTCCCAAGATACTGTCAAATGCCTCCGAGCTGTTCAGCCACTTCCGTTTCATCAACTTGTTGAAATGGGGCTGGGGGGGCAGTAGCCGGGACCCCTGTGAGCGGAGCCAGGGCCAGGGCCGGAACTACGGCGTCCGCCTCATCCCTAGGCTCGGCCCGGCCTGGCCCGGCTCGACCCGGCTGCTGGCCAAGGGCAGGCCCGGGGCCACTGGCTCCCGGCCCACAGGCCAGGAAGAGGAAGGAATCGTCTCCGGCCGGATGGACGGACGGCGGTCCCAGGGCCCCAGGACTCACTCCCCATGGAGCAAGGGGCGGGGGCAAGGGGAGGGAAGATGTTCCACCCAGCTTGGTCCCCACGGCCAGTGGCCCTAGTGGGGGTGACAGGCTGGGGGCTTCCTATTCTGGGGACTCGCAATGGGGAGCATTGGGAAAGGGAACCCGGACATCACTCACCTCCAGCCCCCACCTCCGCCCTTCCACACCCGCCCCTTTGCATGTCTGAGAGCCCCCTCCCCGCCCCCCCGTTCCTTCCTCTGCTTCTTCCTTTCCTGCCGCCCTTGCCAGCCCAACCCCGCTCGTGGCTGGGAAAGAGCCAGGGGTCCGAGCCTCCCGCTTCCCGCCTCAGACCCCTCCCCTCGCCCACCTACTCGCCCTGACCTGCAGCTCCAAGAACAGCCGATCGGCCAGCACGCGGTGGCACAGTCGGGTCACCCGTTCCAACGCCGAGGCGGCCGTCTCCCGCATGGCTTCGCTCTCCAGAGGCCCTGCCCGGGCCAGCCTCTCTGCCAGCGCCCTGACCAGAGAGGAAATTTGCCCCACCCCAACCTATTCAGAATCCCATGATTCTAGGCCCCTGGACTCCCAGCCCACAGCCGTCGTGCCTGGTGGAGGAGGTGGAGGCAGAGGGGCCCGCTCAACTGCCGGCATTGGCCCAGCCCAGGTCCTGGCTGGTCTCCCTGCTAGGTTCCCTCCCAGGGCCCCCGAAACCGGGCTCACCGAACAGGGGGGCAGCAGTTGACCAGGGCGATGGTCCTGCACACATAACTGTCCGGCGGCAAGTCACACGTGCTGGGATTCTCGTGGAAACGCTCCACGCGCTGCTGGAAACTGGGTAGGGGCAGGGGGACCGGGGGAGATCAGAAAGAGTTGGACCCTTGACTCGGGCCTCTCGCCCAACCCCCATGCCCCTGCTGCAGACAGGGCCCTGACCCCCTACATGCCCCCCAGTCCCTTCCCAGCCCCTTCCCAGCTCCCCCATTCCTCTGGCCGTACCTCTGCAGGAACTCGGCCAGGGCCCCCAGGCAGCAGAGGGTCACCCGCTCCCGGAACTCGGGGCTGATGCTGGGGGCTCGCTCCGTGTGCTCCTCCAGCAACTGAGGGACAGGCACTGTCAGAGGGGACTGCCCTGCCCCCTCCCCCGGCCCCCTGTCTCTTCCCCCTCCCTCCACATCCCTCCCCTGGCTCCTTACCCCGCACACAGTCCGGGCCAGGCCGCCGGTCTCATCCTCGGGCCGGGCTGGTGCCGCCCAGCGCTCCTCTTCCTCCTGCAGGGTTTGCAGCAGCGCCGCTCGGGTCTGGGCCTGGGGAGGCCGAGGGGTCAGCATGGGGGGCAGTGTCGGTGTGCCTTCCGCCAAATGTCAGTGGCAACCATCAACCCGCTCTCTCTAGGCTTTGCCAGATTTCACCGCCACCCCCAGCCCCGTCCAGCCCCACACTCGTAAACCCCTAGAACCCACCAATATAAATTTATTTATATATCTGTAATTTATTTATTTATTTATATTAATGTCTGTCTCCCCCTCTGGACTGTAAACTCACTGTGGGCAGAGAATGTGTCTGTTTATTGTTCTATTGTACTCTCCCAAGCACTCAGTGCAGTGCTCTGCACACAGTAAGCGTTCAAAAAATACGACTGGCTGACTGATTGAAGGAATGCCGGAGCTGCCCCCATCCCTCCGGCCCCTAACCCCAGCCCAGGTCTTGCCCAGTCCCCCCATTCAGCCCCAGCCCCAGTCCAGCCCAATCAATCCATCAGTCAATAATATTGTCCGAGAGCCTATTGTGGGCAGAGCAGAGTAGAAGCCCTTGGGACAGTTCAGTAGTTAGTAGACAGGTTCCCTGATCTCAAGCTCTTAGTAAAGTGTTCTGCTCATAGTACAGTTGTTCTGCACATAATAGCCACTGACTGAGCCTACAATCTAGTGGGGGAAACGGACACAAAGATAATCCCAGGTAAAGGGATACAGAGCTCGTTGTGGACGGGGAACGTGTTGGTTTATTGTTGTACTGTAATAATAATAATAATAATTATCGTATTTGTTAAGCGCTTACTATGCACCAAACACTGTTCTAAGCACTGGGGGAGACAAAAGATAATCAGGATGGACACAGCCCCTGCCTCACGTGGGGCTCACAGTCTTAATCCCCATTTTACAGATGAGGTAACTGAGGCCAGAGAAGTGGAGTGACTTACTCAAGGTCACATAGCAGACAAGTGGTGGAGCCAGGATTAGAACCCATGGCCTTCGGACTCCCAGGCCTGGGATCTATTCACTAGGCCTCGCTGCTTCTCCTTGTACTCTCCCAAGTGCTTTGTACAGTGCTCTGCACACAGTAAGCGCTAAATAAATACGACTGAACGGATGAATGAATGAATGGGGTATGAAGATGTGGGCATCAGTACCACCGAGGTTGGGCTGTGAGTGCCCAATGGCTTAGGTGACCTGGCAGAGCTGAAGTGACAGTTGGGTTAGATATAGGGTAAAGGGAGGATGAAGAACTAATCAGGGAAGACTTCCCAGAGGAGTGGGGCTTTGAAGGGGGGAAGCGCAGTTGTCTGCAGGATGTGAAGGGATTAGGGAGTTCCAGGAAGAAGGGAGGATGTGAGCCGGAGGTCAGAGGTGTGAGAGAAAAGGAGGCACAGTGAGGATGTTGGCTTTAGAGGAGCAAAGATACAAGCTGGGGTGGAGGAGGAGAGGAACAAGGATAAGTAGTGGGGAGAGAGGTAATGGAATGAAGGCTTTACAGCTCACTGTTGGGACTTTCTGCTTGATGTTTAGAGGAAAAGTAACTGTCGGGATTTTGAAGAGTGGGACCTCCAGCCCCATCCCCAGCATGCCCAGCCCCCAGACTCCATTCCCCAGCCTCGGACCACCCAGTGCCCCCCATCCGGCCTTCACTCCCATCCCCCAGCTCATCTCTCCCCCTCTAGCAAAATCCAGGTGAGTCCCTGCGGCAGAGGGAGGGGGGTCACTGCTCAGACGACCCTCCTGTCTGCCCTGCAGGGGCTCCTTAGGTGGCCAGGGCCTCCGAGGCCTGTTTCTCTGGTGCCCTGTGACCCCATCCCCTGTTCGGGCTCCCCAGGCCCCTCTGCCCTGGTGCCCTGCGACCCCAGCCCCTGCTCGGGCTCCCGGACCCCTCTGCCCTGGTACCTTGACATCAGTGACACATTCATCCTCCAGCCTCCTCAGGGTCAGGGGGGCCAGCAGGGGCCCCAGCTCGTCTGTGCCCTCCAGGGCTGCCAGGTCTGCCCTGCCCAAGATCTCCCTGGGAAACAGCAGGGAGGGGAAAGGGTTGTGTGCATCAAAGTGGGGGCAAGAGGGGCTGGTGGTCAGCGGTGTGGTGTTGGAGTGAGGGTTGGGGACGGTAGGGGAGGTGGTCCCCAGTCCAGTCCCTGCCCCACCGCGAAGTCAGAGGGTCAGATGGACAGGCGGAGTCTCCCTCCCTGGATAGACTAGGCACTGCCCCTCCGTCCCCGGAGCGACCCCGGCCCCCGTCCAGCTTCTGCCTAGGCTCACCGTGGGTACACGTGGTTGTGCCAGTGCAGCAGGGCGAGGCGGTCGGGCAGCAGCAGCCCCTGGCAAGCCGTGGACCTCATCCAGGCGGCCAGGCCCCCGTGGTAGCCCCGGAGATAGACTCTGAAGGCGCCCAGGCAGGGCGGGTAGGCCGGGGCCAAGCGGGAGCGCACGGCGCCCAAATCTTCCAGCAGCCGGCGTTGCAGCCCCTCCAGCCGGCCGGCCAGCCCCCCACCGGGCTCTGCCCCTGCCCCTGCCCCCGCCCCTACCCCTGTCCCTGCCCCTGCCAGGCGCTCGCCCGCCACCCGGCACACAGCCTCCGCCCAGCGGGCCCGCAGCTCCCGCGAGCCTCCAGGCCCCCGCCGCCGGTCAGCCGCCTCCTCCTGCTTCAGCACCTGGCCCAGCTGGGCCAGGGGTCCCCCGGGCCCCCCGGCTGCTCCAGGGGCCGCCAGGGTCTCGGCCACCAGGGTCCAGAGCTCCCGCTGCAGGGCCTCGTACAGCAGCGCCACATCCCGCGCCCGCCGGCCCCCGGCCCTGCCCGCTCCCGCCGGCGCGGAGGCCGCTGCCAACTCCTCGGCCTCCAACTCCAAGATGTGCTCGTCGGCCCGGGCCAGCTCTCGCTGCTGGATTAGCTCCAGGATCTCCAGAACTGTCTCCGGGGAGAGAGGGGCGCGGGGTGGGGGGAGAGCAGAGACAGAGCGAGAGAGGGTGAGGCCGGAGACGGTTAGACCGGAGGCCGGAGGGGAAGGGCTGGGGGCCTGCACTGATACTAGGCCTGGACACCTAGGTCTGAGCCAGCTGGAGGAGGCCAGGCCCGGGGAAGCCACTTGAAATTGGAGGTCTCCTCCAAAGTCAGAGCTGAGATGGAGGTCAGAGGTCAGGGGTCAAGGAGGGGAGGGGGCCGGCCTCCCAAGGCTCTGCCGCTCCTGCCCTCGCCCCCAGGGAGGGCACGGGAGGGGCATATGGAGAGGGACGAAGGGGCTCCCCAGGGGCCCAGGGCCCCCGTGACCCCCCCACACCTCCACCCCCCTCTATTTCCTCCCGGTCCGGATGCAGCTTCCCGTCCAGGGGCTATTTCTGCCGCTCCAGGGCCGGGAGGGGGGTGCGGGCGCGGCCGGGGCAGCGGGGGCTGTCAGCCGGGTACCCCGAGCACCGCCCGGTTGCGTGGGTCCTGCCCCTTGCCCGCTCCCTCCCAGGGGACTCAAGGCAAGAATAGCAACTGGACCGGAAACGGCAGAGCGGAGCCGAGCACGGAGGGTTCTTCTGCCAGGGTCGGGCCGGGCAGAAGCCGACACGGGGAGGGGAGCAGTGCCCTCCTCCGAACCTCAGGCGCCCGCTGCCCCCCACTAGCACACCCTTCCCTGCCGGGTGTGTACGTGTGACAGGGTGGTGGCCCCATTCCCTGGAGCGGGCCAGGTGTTCCACACATGCCGGTGCCCCTTGGGGCAGGGGACCCAGGAGTCCTGCCCCGGCCTCCCTCCGGTCCCTCTCACCGGACAGTGGCTCCTTGGCCTGCGGGGGCTCCGGGGGTTTGTGGGCCAGGGCAGGGGCCGGAGCCGGCGCCTCGGGCAGCAGACGCTCCACCAGGGAGGTGCAGTGGGGCTTGGGGCCGCGGCCCAGGCGGAGGAAGGGCAGGGGCAGGCGGGTCGGGGTCTCGGGCTCCAGCAGGCTGCCCAGGCTCCACTTGGATGGCCTTCGGTTGAGCCTCTGCAGGAGGCTGAAATCCTCGGAGCTGCGGCGAAGGCCCGGCCCGGAGCCCAGCACTCGGTCCAGGAAGGAGCGAGACTCGCCCTCGCCCGGGCTGCCCCTACGCGCAGGGCTCTTGCCCAGCCGGAAGGGAGACAGGCCCACCAGCCTCTCCAGTGTGGCACGGCGGTAGCTGCCTCCATTGGGCAGCGAGGGGCTGGGGTCCTCCCAGGAGCTGGACCGGCCTCCACCGGCCCCCTCCCTCCTCTCCCCCTCTTCCTCCTCCTCCTCCTCCTCTGCAGTGGCGGTGACCGAAGCTTCAAAGGGATTGTCACTCCTGGCGGGCTTCAGCTGCAGGGTGGTGGGGCGAGGGGGATCCCTGGGCCCAGGGCTGCGGAAATTCCTTAAGGTGGACATGGCCTGTGGGGGAAAGGGAGGGGAAGGGTCAGGGACATTGTCCAACCCATGGGTGGGGGGGGGTTGGTCGGGGCTACTCCTGGCCTGCGGAGAGGGTCAAGGGATCTTCTGACCTGCGGGGGTGGGGGGGCTCCCTCCTGTGTACCCCGTCCCCTCCGGCTTGCATGGGCCAGCTGGGCCTTCCCAGAATCATTCAATTGTACTTATGGAGCGCTTACTGCACTGTACTAAGCACTTGGAAAGTACAGTACAGCAATAAAGAGAGACCATCCCTGCCCACAACGGGCTCACAGTCAAGGGGGGGGAGACAGACATCAATACAACTAAACAGGCATCAATATAAATAAACGGAATTATAGATATATACATATATTCAGAAGTGCTGTGGGGCGGGGAGAAGGGGGAAGACCCGTTTCTGGATGCCCGTGTCCGGTGCTTGGCAGAAATAAATACGATTGAATAAATAAATGAATAAACCACCCATCTCTCCAGGGTGGCACAGCCCGACCAGGGTCAGCCAGGCATCAGGGACTCGATCTCCCTCGGCCCTGGAAGGTCAGAGTTCCAGCCAGGGAGGGGGCCCGGGACCAACAGCAACCCTGGCCCCCTCCTGGCCCTGAACCTTCTGTCGTCATCTTGCCCTCCACCTCCCGAGGCACAGAACCCTCCACTAGGGCTAGGGGAGTCCAGTGGAGGTGAACCTGTCCAGTCCTCTGCCTCCAGTCAGCTCCCCAAGTTATAGCCCTCTAGACTGTAAGCTCGTTATGGGCAGGGAAAGTGTCTAATTCTGTTGTATAGTACTCTCCCAAGCACTTAGTTACAGTGCTCTGCACATAGTGTCAGTAAATACCACTGATCAATCGATTGATTGACTGATATCCCCAAATGGGCCCTTGGGTTCTTCGGCCCCAGCTATGCCCTTGTGTACTCGCTTCTGTCCACCTCGACTTACCCACCAGAGTATTGAAGCACTCACTGATGCACACAGCCCCTGCCCTTCTTCTTCCTGTCTGACATTTCAGTGTCAGCCTCCCCTGTGAGACTGTAAGCTTCCTGCAGGAAGGCATCAAGCCCGCTCACTCGGCCGAACCTGCCAGAAGCCTCAGTATAAGCAATCGATCGTATTTACTGGGCATGGACCTTGTGCAGAATGCTGTACTAAGTGCCTGGGAGAGTACAACAGAGTTAAAATCGTGATGCCTTTCCTCAAGGTGGGAAAACACTAAAAGAAGTTAAAAGTAGGGAAAGAAACGTGGCCTACTGGAAAGAGGTCGGGCCTGGGATTCAGAAATCCCAGTTCTGCCACTCATCTGCTGTGTAACTTTGGGTAAATCACTTAATTTCTCTGTGCCTCGGTTACCTCGGCTGGAAAATGGGGATGAAAACTGTGAGCTCCATCTGGGACAAGGACTGTGTCCAAACTGTTCGGACTGAATCTACCCCAGTGCATAATATAGTGCCCGGCACATAGTAAGCACTTAACAAATGCCATAAAAAAAACATAGAATCATAAGTGCCATGGGCATGGGGTGTGGACAAGTACCTAAGTGCTTAGGTGAGGTGGAAGTGCTGGAGGGGCTAGGGTGGGGAGACGGGAGGTTAATCAGGGAAGGTCTCCAGGTGGAGGTGGGTTTTCGGCGATGGGGAAAGCCCCTGTCTGCAGGAATAATAATAATAATAATAATTGTGGTATTTGTTAAATGCTTACTAAATGCCAGGCACTATACTAAGAGCTAGGGTAAATACAAGTTGGGTTGGATACAGTAGGTTGGGTTGGAAACAGTCCCTGTCCCATGTGAGGCTCCCAGTCTTAATTCCCATTTTATGGATGAGGTAACTGAGGCCCAGAGATGTAAAGGGACTTAATAATAATAACAATAATAATAATAATGGCATTTATTAAGTGCTTACTATGTGCAAAGCACTGTTCTAAGCGCTAGGAAGGTTACAAGGTGATCAGGTTGTCCCATGGGGGCTCACAGTCTTAATCCCCATTTTACAGATGAGGTAACTGAGGCACGGTGAAGTTAAGTGACTTGCCCAAAGTAACCCAGTTGACAGTTGGTGGGGCCGGAATTTGAACCCGTGACCTCTGACTCCAAAGCCCGGGCTCTTTCCACTGAGCCACGCTGCTTCATAGCAATGCGTGCCCCATAGTCTTAGCATCTAGCGGAAACCCCTTACCACCGGCTTTAAGGCACTCAGTCAAGCCTCTCCCTCTAAACGATCCACTCTTTTCTCCCACCGCATCCCAGCTCTGACTCCAAAGCCCGGGCTCTTTCCACTGAGCCACGCTGCTTAAAGCTCACACGGCGGACAAGTGGCGGAGCCGGGACTAGAACCCAGGTCCTTCTGACTTCACTGAACGTGAAGGGGGAGGCAGTTCCAGGTGGAAGGGAGGACATGAGCAAGAAGGTTGAAGGTGAGAGAGATGATAATGAAGCAGTGACTAGGATGGCTTGAGAGGAGCCTACTAGGAGGGGAGCCAGGGTAAGTACCCAGAGTGAGGGTACTAACTCTACTGGGCCGCCCCCAAGCATTTAGTACAGTGCTGTGCATAGAATGAGTGCTCCATAAATACCATTGATTGATTGGACAGGAATTACAATGCTTCCCCAGACTGCGGGCTCTCAGGAAACATTGACTGATTGACTGTTTTACCCCATCCGGCAGGCGGGGTCTGCCCTTTCTTTCCTTGAGCTTCTAAGGGTGGAGACTCCAGACCCCTGGGACCTGTTCAGGGGTCTCTGCCCACCACCACAGTCGGGAATGTGGTCCCCACCCTGCTGCCGTGCGATGCCAGGGAGGAAAGATCCATCCCCGACTGTGGCAGTGGACGTGTCTGGCAGGCATCTTCCCCTGAATGCACGGGGGTTAAGAAGACGACGAGGGATCCCTCATCCTTCATTGTCCGGTGCCTCATGTCCCTGAGTCTGCCACCCACCCCTGCCCTCAGTCCAACCCTGGCATCCACTCCTCGGCATACGGGAGTCACCATGGCTTAGTGGACGGAGCACGGGCCTGGGTGTCAGAAGGACCTGGCTTCTTATCCAGGCTCCGCCATATGTCTGCTGTGACCTTGGACGAGTCACTTAACTTCTCTGTGCCTCAGTTATCTCATCTGTAAAATGGGGACAAGAGTGTGAGCCCCATGTAGGACAGGGACTGTGTCCAACCTGATGAATTCGTCTCTCCCCCAGTGCTTAGGACCGTGGTCGGCACAAGGTGAGCTCTTACCAAGTATGGCTACGGAGGGGGCAGGAATGGGCAGGGCTCCTTGCATACATGACCCCTGCCCTCCGGCTCCCGGATGACCCGCTGACCCCCTCCCCCCGTGCAAGCATCTCAACCTCTTCCCCTCTGGCGCCCTGTGCCCCTCCAACCCTGCCTGACTCATTTCCCGGCCCGCCTGTCCGTCCCGTCCCTCCCTCCCTCCCTGCCTCTCTCCCACCCCCTACCCCTCACCCCCCCCCCAGACTCTGCTGGCCTCCTCCCCTCCCGGGGGGCAGGATGTCAAGGACCAAAGCCTCCTCCTCCACCCACCCCCCCAAGCCACCACCGCCACTCACTGTGCCCCCCGCCACGGGCCCCCACACTGATTTTGCTTCCTCGGGGCCCCCATCCCCGGCTCTGTCCAACTCAGCACCCCCGCCCTGGGTAACCCCATCTCTTCTACCCTCTCCATTGCCTCCCCACCGGCTTGGTCTGTACAGAGACCCCCCTCCCCTATTCTGCCCCTCTGCAGCCTGTCCCCAGGGGTCCATCACCCACCAGTCCTGCCTCTCGGGCCTCTCCCATGTCAGTCCTGCTGTCCGGCTCCTCTAGTCTTCTCCGCTCCCCCATCAGGGACACTCAAGCTCCATGCTGCATTCTCTTTAGGCTGTGCCTCAGTTTCCCCGATGGCAAGACTCTCTCCTCCTCTCTGAGATGCCCCTCTAACGGGTCCTTGAGGTCGGACCCTGGGGTAGACGGGGTGGGGGGTGGGGGGGAATCACTGCTCCTACCTGTCCCGCTGCCTTCTCCCCTCCGGTCACTTCTGAGCGTCCAGCCCGGCCAGAGGTCCTGCTAGCAGTGGGAACGGGCGGTGGGGGTCCGGGGAGGGCAGGAGGTGTCAATTTCCTGGCAGGAAGCTCCTCCCCCTCCCTGCGAGCCGTCGGAGGC
Source organism: Tachyglossus aculeatus (assembly GCF_015852505.1). Classification (NCBI taxonomy): domain Eukaryota; kingdom Metazoa; phylum Chordata; class Mammalia; order Monotremata; family Tachyglossidae; genus Tachyglossus; species Tachyglossus aculeatus. Next base: position 669,088 of record NC_052091.1, read on the forward strand.
CCCCCGGGGGGAGGAGGCGGGAAGGGCCGTATCTGTCTGGAGGCGGTGGCGGCGGATACCAGCCCAGCGGGGGCCCCCAGCGGAAAAGGCCCCCCGTGGCTCTGCCCGTCCCGAGCCCCCCGGGCACCGGCACACAGTGCCCTGGACGGGGAGGGCAGGGGATCAGCAGCGTGGCTCAGAGCCTCCAGCCCGGGCTTGGGAGTCGGCCCCTTGGCGGCTGTGTGACCTTGGGCGACTCACTTCACTTCTCTGTATCTCAGTTCCCTCATCTGGAAAATGAGGATTAAGCTCTCATCCTATCCCGTCTGGACTACTGCACCAGCCTTCTCTCCGATCTCCCATCCTCGTGTCTCTCCCCACTTCAATCCATACTTCATGCTGCTGCCCGGATTGTCTTTGTCCAGAAACGCTCTGGGCATGTTACTCCCCTCCTCAAAAATCTCCAGTGGCTACCAATCAATCTGCGCATCAGGCAGAAACTCCTCACCCTGGGCTTCAAGGCTGTCCATCCCCTCGCCCCCTCCTACCTCACCTCCCTTCTCTCCTTCTCCAGCCCAGCCCGCAACCTCCGCTCCTCCACCGCTAATCTCCTCCCCGTACCTCGTTCTCGCCTGTCCCGCTGTCGACCCCCGGCCCACGTCATCCCCCGGGCCTGGAATGCCCTCCCTCTGCCCATCCGCCAAGCTCGCTCTCTTCCTCCCTTCAAGGCCCTACTGAGAGCTCACCTCCTCCAGGAGGCCTTCCCAGACTGAGCCCCTTCCTTCCTCTCCCCCTCGTCCCCCTCTCCATCCCCCCATCTTACCTCGTTCCCTTCCCCACATCACCTGTATATATGTATATATGTTTGTACATATTTATTACTCTATTTATTTATTTATTTATTTTACTTGTACATATCTATTCTATTTATTTTATTTTGTTAGTATGTTTGGTTTTGTTCTCTGTCTCCCCCTTTTAGACTGTGAGCTCACAGTTGGGTAGGGACTGTCTCTGTATGTTGCCAACTTGTACTTCCCAAGCGCTTAGTACGGTGCTCTGCACAAAGTAAAGCGCTCAATAAATACGATTGATTGATTGATTGATTGATTGACTGTGAACTCCGTGTGTGGTTGCCCATGCACCTCCGTATCGGACAAAAACTCCTCATCATTGGCTTTAAAGCGCTCACTCACCTTGCCCCCTCCTACCTCACCCCACTATAACCCAGCCTGCACGCTTTGCTCCTCTAATGTTAACCTTCTCACTGTACCTCCGTCTAACTGCCGACCCCTCACCCACATCTTCCCTGTGGTTTGGAATCCCCGCCCTCCTCAAATCCGACAGACAATTAATTCCCCCCCCCCCCACAACCCGTTCAAAGCCTTATTATAATAATGATGGTATTTGTTAAGCGCTTACTATGTGCAAAGCACTGTTCTAAGCACTGAGGTTACAAGGTGATCAGGTTGTCCCACAGGGGGCTCACAGTTTTCATCCCCATTTTACAGATGAGGTAACTGAGGCACAGAGAAGTTAAGTGACTTGCCCAAAGTCACACAGCTGACAATTGGCGGAGCTGGGATTTGAACCCATGACCTCTGACTCCAAAGCCCATGCTCTTTCCACTGAGCCACACTGCTTCTTGAAGGCTCTGAAAGCTCACCTCCTCCAGGAGGACTTCCCAGACTGAGACCCCCTGTTCCTCTGCTCTACGCCTCTCCCTGCCCCACAGCACTTGTGTATATATGTGCATATTTATTATTCTATTTATTTTATTAATGATGTGTATATATCTACAATTCTATTTATTTGTATTGATGCTATTGATGCCTGTCTACTTGTTTTGTTTTATTTTGTTATATGTCTCCCCCTTCTAGACTGTGAGCCTGTTGTTGGGTAGGGATTGTCTCTATTTGCTGCCGAATTGTACTTTCCAAGCACTTAGTACAGTGCTCTGCACAGAGTAAACGCTCAATAAATATGATTGACTGACTGAATGAATGAATCTCCTCCAAGAGGCCTTCCCTGACTAAGCCCTCCTTTCCTCTTCTCCCACTCCCTTCTGCATTGCCCTGACTTGCTCCCTTGATTCATCCCCCTTCCCAGCCCCACAGCACTTAATGTACATATCTGTTATTCATTTATTTATATTAACGTCTCTCCCCCGTGTAGACTGTAAGCTCATCGTGGGCAGGGAATGTCCTTCCTTCCTTCAATCGTATTTATTGAGCGCTTACTGTGTGCAGAGCACTGTACTAAGTGCTTGGGAAGTACAAGTTGGCAACATATAGAGACGGTCCCTACCCAACAGTGGGCTCACAGTCTAGAAGGGGGAGAATGTCCCTGTTTATTGGTATATTGTACTCTCCCAAGCACTTCGTACAGTGCTTTGCACACAGTAAGTGCTCAATAAATACAATTGAATGAATGAATGAAATGTGGGACAGGGACTGTGTCCAAACTGATTAACTTGTATCTACCCCAGCGCTTAGAAAAGAGCTTGGCACAGAGTAAGCTCTTAACAAGTACCATAATTATTACTATTATTTATCAGGGCAGGGTAGGGGGCAGGTGCAGCAGAGGACAGCAAAAGCAGGGGATAATCTAGCCAGGAGACAGGCATTAATATCCCACCCCACTACATCAAACAGAAACTCCTCACCCTTGGCTTTAAAGCATTCACTCAGGTCACCTCCTCCTACCTCACCTCCCTGATTTCCTATTATAGCCCATCGCGTGTACTTCACTCTTCTAATGCCAACATATTCACTATGCCTTGATCTCATCTATCTTAGCGCCCACCCCATGCCCACGTCCTGCCTCTGGCCTGGAATTCTCCCCCTTTATATCCAACAGACCATCGTTCTCCCCACCTTTGAATCCCTATTAAAAATCATATTGCCTCCAAGAGGCCTTCAATCAATCAATCCATTGTATTACTTGAGCGCTCACTGTGTGCAGAGCAATCAATCAGGTAGTGCAGAGCACTGTACTAAGCGCTTGGGTCAATATCACTGAGTTGGCAGACACATTCCCTGCCCACAGTGAATTTACAGTCTAGAGGTGGAGACAGACATAAATCAATTATGGATAGGTAAATAAGGGCTATGAGGCTTAGTAGGAGAAGGCATCTTGGAAGAGATGCGATTTCAGGATGGTTTAGAAGGAGGGGAGAGTGAATTTCTGCCAGATATAAAGAGGGAGGGTGTTTCAGGCAGAAGAGGCAGGATGTGGGCCCGAGATCGATGGTGAGTTAGATGAGATCGAGGTACAGTGAGAAGGTTGGCATTAGAGGAGCAAAGGGTGTGGGCTGGGTGGTTTGTCAGTAGCAAATCAGGGAGGTAAAGTAGGAGGGCATAAGGCGATTGAGTGCTTTAAAGCCGATGGTAAGGAATTTCTGTTTGAAGCGGAGGTGGGTGGGCAACCACTGGGGGTTCTTGGGGAGGGCTTAGCCTACCTCCACAAAGCCTTCGTTTCCCCTACTCCCCCTCCTTCTGCGTCACTCTTGAACTTCGATCTGTCCCCTTCAAGACCTTGCTATTCACCCTACCCTCTCTTCCCCATCATTTATATACATATCCATAATTTATTTTAATGCCCATCTCCACTTCTAAACTAAAAGCTCCTTGTGGGCAGGGAACCTGTCTACCAACTCTGTTGCACTGTACTGTCCCAAGTGCTTAGTAGAGTGCCCTGCACACAGTAAACACTTACTAAATATAATTGATTGATTGATTGCTCCATGAGGTCACTATCTGTGAGTGGAGAGGCAGTCTGGGTCACTGAGGGCTGGAGGGGTCGTTGGGAAGGGGCTTCTTGGCAGGACATGAACAGGCCTCGGGCCTGGGTCTCCAAATTTGTAACCCTGGGCTCCCCTACCCACTACGGCACAGTGGCGGTGGGGGCTGGAAGGCAGGAGGTCTGTGCTGGTGGTGGTCGGGACAGCCCTGGCGGGGGTCTGGGGATGGGCTTGGGGCTGCTAGGGATCATAGGGGAGGCTGGGGGTGGGGCTGGGATGTTCAGCAGGGGTGAAGTTATAATAATAATAACTATGGTATTTATTAAGCACTTATTATGTGCCAGGCACTGTACTGAGCACTGGGCTCATACAAGCAAATCGGGTTGGACACAGTCCCTGTCCAATGTGGGGCTCATAGTCTCAATCCCCATTTTAAAGATGAGGTAACTGAGGCACAGAGAAGTGAAGTGACTTGCCTAAGGTCACACAACAGACAAGTGGTGGAGCCGGAATTAGAACTCATGACCTTCTGGCTCCCAGGCCCGTGCTCTATCCACTATGCCATGCTCCTTCCCTATGAAGAGTGGGGCTGGTCCAGAAGGGTTGGGGCAAGGCAGAGAAGAGCTGGGGGAAGGATTGGGGCAGATGAGCCCTCTGGGCCCCATGAAAGTGATGCCCCACCCCACCGCTAGTGAGAGTTACAGGGGGGACTGGACCCCAGTGCCCCTAGATGCCCTGAGCCTACTGCTGGTGGGCCCAGGGCTAATAACAATAATAATAATTGTGGTATTTGTTTTGTACTTACTATGTGCCTGGCACTGTACTAAGCACGGGGGTAGATGCAAACAAATCGGGTTGGACATAGTCCCACGTGAAGCTCACAGTCTCAATTCCCATTTTACAGATGAGGTAATTGAGGCCCAGAGAAGTGAACTGACTTGCCCAAGGTCACCCAGCAGACAAGTGGCAGAGCCGGGATCAGAACCCATGACCTGATGCTGGGGCAAGAGGGAGGAGGAAATTTAGTCCCTGCCCTCAAGGGGCTGACAGTCTTGGGAGAAGGCACAACACACACACACACACACACACACACACACACACACACACACACACACACTATCCTGGGTGCTGGGGGAGGGTCATAGGTTGGAGAACTGATGGTTTCTGCCCTCAAGGGGCTGCCAGACTAATGGGAGACAGACACACACACATAGGCACACACATACTGTGCTTGGTGCTGTGGGTAAGGAGAGCAGAAGGCTCAAGCCCTGCGCTCAACCTGCTGCCAGTCTGAAGGGGAAAGAGAACACACACATACACACACTCTCGGCCGCCCCCAGCCCCCAGGCATTAATTGACAAATCTGGCTGGGAAGTCTTAGCTGACCCATCCAGAAACTCCTCACTATCAGCTTCAAAGCACTTAATCATCTTGTCCCCACCTACCTCATCTCCCTACGCTTCTACCACAACCCAGCCTGCACACTTTGCTCTTTTAATGCCAACTTTCTCACTGCCCCTCCATCTCATCTATCCCACCGTCGACCTCTCGCCCTTGTCCTGCTTCTGGCCTGGAATGCCCTCCCTCCTCAAATCTGACAGACAATTACTCTCCCACCTCTTCAAAGACTCACTGAAGGTACATCTCCTCCAGAAGGCCTTCCCTGACTAAGCCCTCCTTTCCTCTTCTTCCACTCCCTTCTATGTTGCCCTGATTTGCTCCCTTTATTCATCCCCCCTCACAGCCCCACAGCACTTATGTACATACTTATAACTGCATTTATATTAATGTCTTTCTATCGCTCTAGACTGTTAGCTTATGGTGGGCAGGCATTGTGCCTGTTACACTGTGCTCTCCCAAGCCCTTAATTCAGGGCTCTGCACATAGTGAGTGCTCAGTTGACTGACTGACTGACCGACCCATCCAAAGAAGAGAGGATCAAAGCTCTTCTGAAATCCCACCTCGTCCAATGAACCTTCCCAGCTCCTTGAGCCATTATCATCTCCTCACCGGGCCTCGTTCTCGCCTGTCCCGCCATCGACCCCCGGACCACGTCATCCCCCGGGCCTGGAATGCCCTCCCTCTGCCCATCCGCCAAGCTAGCTCTCTTACTCCCTTCAAGACCCTACTGAGAGCTCACCTCCTCCAGGAGGCCTTCCCAAACTGAGCCCCTTCCTTCCTCTCCCCCTCGTCCCCCTCTCCATTCCCCCCATCTTACCTCCTTCCCTACAGCACCTGTATATATGTATATATGTTTGTACATATTTATTACTCTATTTATTTATTTATTTATATTTTACTTGTACATATCTATTCTATTTATTTTATTTTGTTAGTATGTTTGGTTTTGTTCTCTGTCTCCCCCTTCTAGACTGTGAGCCCACTGTTGGGTAGGGACTGTCTCTATATGTTGCCAACTTGTACTTCCCAAGCGCTTAGTACAGTGCTCAGCACATAGTAAGTGCTCAATAAATACGATTGATTGATTGATCATCCCTTCAGCCAGTTCTAACACTTATGGATTTATTTAAATCGATCCTCAGCACTCATGTACATACGCACTTTATTCAGTTATCCATTTTGACCTAACTGCAAATACTCAGTAGAAAGAGCCTGGGCTTTGGAATCAGAGGTCATGGGTTCAAATCCCAGCTCCGCCAATTGTCAACTGTGTGACTTGGGCAAGCCACTTAACTTCTCTGGGCCTCAGTTACCTCATCTGTAAAATGGGGGTTAAGACTGTGAGCACCCTGTGGGACAACCTGATAACCTTGTAACCTCCCCAGCGCTTAGAACAGTGCTTTGCACCTAGTAAGCACTTGGAGAAGCGGTGTGGCTCAGTGGAAAGAGCACGGGCTTGGGAGTCAGAGGTCATGGCTTCTAATTCCAACTCCGCCACTTGTCAGCTGTGTGACTTTGGGCAAGTCACTTAACCTCTCTGTGCCTCAGTTCCCTCATCTGTAAAATGGGGATTAAGACTGTGAGCCCCACATGGGACAACCTTGATTACCTTGTAAACCCCCCAGTGCTTAGAACGGTGCTTGGCACATAGTAAGTGCTTAACAAATACCAACATTATTATTATTATAAATGTCATTATTATTATTATTATATATTCCATAGAACATAAGCTCTTAGTGGGCAAGGAACATATCACTCTCCTGCTCTAGATTGAAAGCTCACTGTGGGCAGGGAGTATGTCTACCACCTCTGATAAATGGCTCTACTGTACTCTCCCAAACACTTAGTACAGTACTCTGGACACACCATAAGTGCTCAATAAAAGAGACTGATTGATTGATCACTTTATTCTGTACCTCCCAAGTGGCTAACCCAGTTCACCACATCAAGTCGGCGCTCAGTAAATGCTATTTCTCCTCCTCCTCCTCTCAATCTCGGAAGGCCTCCTGGAGGGGAGACGTTTTAGACAGCTTTGGCGGTAGGGACAGCTAGTTTGGGAAGCAGGGAGGGGTACGATCGTCCATCTATTAATCAATCGATCAATGAATCGTATTTATTGAAAGCCCTTACTGGGTAAACCACGCGGTGGGAAATCATCATCATCATCATCAATCATATTTATTGAGCGCTGTGTGCAGAGCACTGTACTAAGCGCTTGGGAAGTACAATTTGACAACATATAGAGACAGTCCCTACCCAACAATCAATCAATCAATCAATCGTATTTATTGAGCGCTTACTATGTGCAGAGCACTGTACTAAGCGCTTGGGAAGTACAAATTGGCAACACATAGAGACAGTCCCTACCCAACAGTGGGCTTACAGTCTAGAAGGGGGAGACAGAGAACAAAACCAAACACACTAACAAAATAAAATAAATAGAGTAGATATGTAGAAGTAAAATAAATAGATAAATAAATAGATAAATAGAGTAATAAATATGTACAAACATATATACATATATACAGGGGCTGTGGGGAAGGGAAGGAGGTAAGATGGAGGGGATGGAGAGGGGGACGAGGGGGAGAGGAAGGAAGGGGCTCAGTCTGGGAAGGCCTCCTGGAAATGTAAGCTCATTGTGGGCAGGGAAACTGTCCACCAACTCTGTTCTACTGTATTCTCCCAAGCGCTTAGTACAGTGCTCTGCACGCGGACCTCAATAAATACCGTTGATTTATTGATTGATTGAAAAAGGCCCAGGAGAGGTGGGCTGGGTTGCCGGTGAGACAGGGCTTGGCTGGTGTCAAGGGTTGGGGAGGGGGAGAGCTGAGAGTAGCCCGGCAGGCGACCCCGGGGGCTAGGCAGTTGTGCTTTTTGGTCACCTCTCAAGCTCCAGAGCTAAGCCTGGCGGCAGAGGGATGGCAGAGGCCAGCTGCTGGATTGGGGTTGGGGCGGGGGGCTTCCATGGGCTCCCCAGGCCCGACTCAGTCGTATTTATTGAGCACTTACTGTACGCAGAGCATTGTACTCAGCGCTTGGGAGAGTGCGACACGACGATATAATAGACAGGCCCCCTGCCCATGATGAACCTACAGTCTAGAGGGGGAGACAGACATTAATATAAATAAATGACAAGATATGTACATAAATGCTGAGGGGCTCTGACGGGGGTGAATAGACTGTGAGCCCCCTTTTAGACTGTGAGCCCACTGTTGGGTAGGGACTGTTTCTATATGTTGCCAATTTGCACTTCCCAAGCGCTTAGTACAGTGCTCTGCATATAGTAAGCGCTCAATAAATACGATTGATGATAGATACAAGCTAACAAGGTTGGTCACAGTTCATCTATTTTTTTCTGATGGTATTGACGCCCGTCTGCTTGTTTTGTTTTGTTGTCTGTCTCCCCCTTCTAGACTGTGAGCCCGTTGTTGGGAAGGGATTGTCTCTATCTGTTGCCGAATTGTACTTCCCAGTGCCCTGCACACAGTAAGCACTCAATAAATACGACTGAATGAATGAATTAATGATGTTTATATTTCTATAATTCTATTTATTCTGGTGGTATTGATGCCTGTCTGCTTGTTTTGTTTTGTTGTCTGTCTCCCCCTTCTAGACTGTGAGCCCGTTGTTGGGAAGGGATTGTCTCTATCTGTTGCCGAATTGTACTTTCCAAGCGCTTAGTACAGTGCTCTGCACACAGTAAGCGCTCAATAAATACGACTGAATGAATGAATTAATGATGTTTATATTTCTATAATTCTATTTATTCTGGTGGTATTGATGCCTGTCTGCTTGTTTTGTTCTGTTGTCTGTCTCCCCCTTCTAGACTGTGAGCCCGTTGTTGGGAAGGGATTGTCTCTATCTGTTGCCGAATTGTACTTCCCAAGGCCTTAGTACAGTGCCCTGCACACAGTAAGCGCTCAATAAATACGACTGAATGAATGAATTAATGATGTTTATATTTCTATAATTCTATTTATTCTGGTGGTATTGATGCCTGTCTGCTTGTTTTGTTCTGTTGTCTGTCTCCCCCCTTCTAGACCGTGAACCCGTTGTTGGGAAGGGATTGTCTCTATCTGTTGCCGAATTGTACTTTCCAAGCGCTTAGTACAGTGCTCTGCACACAGTAAGCGCTCAATAAATACGATTGAATGAATGAATAAAGGCAGCAGGTCAAGGAAACGCTGAGGTCCTCCAGCCCGGCCTCGGAAGAGGACTCTACCAAGGATGTGGCAGTCGTGAGGGACGATGGAGGGTCCACAGGACGGACCCCGGCTGGGTTTGGGGACTCCAGCAGCGGGGTTTCAGGGCTCAGAACTCCGGGGATGATGAGTCAGAGTCTGGCTGGGTGAATGTCTGAGTGCAGGTGTGAGACTGTGACATTCGTGTGTGTGTTTTGGCATGGGCATCTCTGAGCGTCTCTGCCAGGGTGTGAGTCCCCGCGCGAGGATGAGGGGGTGTTGGTGCCCCACGGTCAGTGAGCAGGTGTGCGTGGCAGGGCGGGAGGCAGGAGTGGGAGCGTGGGAGCGTGCGGTGGGTGGATGTGCAACGCGTGCGATGTGCAGCGTGTGAGAGTGCGGCGTGTAGGAGGTGTGTCAATGCCCGGCGTGTCAGTGTGCGGCGTGCGTGGTGGCTATTGTGCGAGTGCGGAGTGTGGAGGTGCGCAGGGTGTGCGATTGTGTGGTGCGTGAGTGCAGTGTGTGTGTGTTCACTATGGGAGAGGATAGCGTGTGCATGTCCACTAGGTGAGGTGGGCCTGATTCGGGGACGGTACCAGGCCTGACCCCCGCCCCCGCCCCTCCTCCTCCTCCTCCTCCTCCCTCGTCCTCCTCTCTGGCTGCAGGGTTGTGTGCCCGTGCCCCGGGAGCGGGGAGCGGGGGTCCCGGGGTCCTCGCCGGTGCCTGCGCCTTTAAGGCAGGGACGGGGGGAGGGGCCGCTCCTGGCCGGTGCCCGCCCCCCCCGCCCCCACCCCCCTCCTCCTGACGTCTCTTCCTTCCCGTCCCCGCCGCCGCCGCCGCTACCGGAGCCTCCGCCGGGCCCGGCCCGCGCCCCCCGCCCCCGCCCATGGCGCTGCCCACCGGACCCCCGCCCCCCCGGGGCCGCTAACCCCCCCCCCCCCCCCCCGCCCCGGGCGGCAGCCGGGGGGACCGAGAAGCCCCCTCCCCCCGCCGCCGGTGGCCGGGCCGGGCCGGGCCCCGCCGCAGCCCCCGCCCCCCGCCCGCCCGGACGGGCCCGGCCTTTGTGCGCGGCCGGAGGACAGCGGAGCCCGCCGGGCCGGGCCGGGCCGGGCCGGGCCGGGGTGAGGGCGGGGGGCCCGGGGGGAGGGCCCGGGGGGAGGCCGCGAGGGCCGGGGCGGCTCCGCGGGGGGCCCCCCGACACCCCCACCCCCCGAGCCCCTCTCCCGGCCCCCCGGTCCCCCGGCCGAAGATGTCTTCTTCCCGCACAGCGCTGGTCCCGGGCAACGAGCGCAACTCGGACACGGTGAGGGGCGGCCGACCGGGAGGGGCCGCAGGCGCGGGGAGGGGGCGCGCGGGGACGGGCCGGGGGCCAGCGAGCCTCTCGCCCCTCCGGGGAGGTTGAGGGCCGCAGAGGATGGGGGGGGGGGAGGGGGAGGAGCGGAGGCACGGACCGCCCCCCTTCCCCCCTTCCCCTTCCCTCCCCCCCCTCCGCCGCCGCCGCCGCCGGGACCCTTCCCCCCAACGCCCGGTCTGCCTCTTCATGGCCGCGCTCCCGAGCCCGTGTCGCCCCCCCCCCCCGCACCCGCCCTCGTGACCGTGTCCCCGTGTCTGTCACGCGTGGGGGTCCCGCCCCCCCTCCACTCTGACCCCTGACTGGGTCCCCCGTGACGCCACCGCCGCGGGAACCTCCGGTCCCCAGGGTCCCCTCGACGCCCCTTACAGCCGCGGTTCCCTAGCAACGGCATCCCCCGAGGCACGGCTCCCCGGGTGGGGGGGGGGGTTTGTGGCCAGATGGTGCCAGCACCACCCCCCTATACCAAGGCCCCCTCGAACCACCCTCCTCGGACACCCCCCCCACCCCAGACCGGACTGACCTTCACCTCTCCCCTCGGCCCCTGAGGAATCCTCGGGGAAACTGAGGCAGGAATGGGTCAGGGATGGAAGCAGGTTCCCACTGGTGGTGTCATCCCGTCCCACCCATTCCTGAGCCCTCGGGAGCCCCGGGGGCAGAGCAGCCAGGCTGCACGGGGAGTTCTGGGGCCCAGGCCTTCCTGCCTCCTCTTCTCCCCCTCTCCCTGCCCTCTCAGAATGGGCAGGTGCGTCTGGGAGGACCCAGGGCCCACGGAGGCCTGGTAGACCAGATGCCAGGACCTTTGGGTCCGGTCCCAGCATCTCCGGACCTGCCGTTCCCGGGAGCGCACCCCTCTGCTCTCCCATTCGGCCCTGCCCGGCCCGGTCCTGCCCCGCAATGCCCAGCCCTGCTCTCTGGAACTGCCAGGGGCCAGGCAGTGGGTGGCGGGGCGGGGCGGGGGGCCAGTGAGCTCAGCTCTCTTGGGCGAGTGGAGGCTCGCTTGGGCGCCGGGGCTGGGCCCGGGCTGACCCCGCTCCCCCTGCCCCCCCCCCCCTTAGCACCCCCCACTCGGGGGCAGCCGCTCCTCGGACAAGGGTCCATCCTGGTCCAGCCGCTCGCTGGGCGCCCGCTGCCGCAGCTCCATCGCCTCCGGCCCCGAGGAGCAGCCCCACGTGGGCAGCTACCGGCTCCTGCGCACCATCGGCAAAGGGAACTTCGCCAAGGTCAAGCTGGCCCGGCACGTGCTCACCGGCCGCGAGGTGGGGCGGGGCGGGGCCCCTTTGTGTCTCTGAGGGGCTGGGGGGCCGGAGGAGCTGGGGGGGACGGGGGCGACTGCACCTCTGAGGGGGGGCTGTGTCTCCGCCCAGGTCGCCATCAAAATCATTGACAAGACCCAGCTGAACCCCAGCAGCCTCCAGAAGGTGAGGACCCCTGCCATGAAAACTTGGAGCCCCTCTTTTTCTCCTCTTCCCCCCAGTCCCCTTCCCCGCCTCTCTCCTCCCTTCTCTTTCTCTCCCTCCTTCTCCTCTCCTGCTCCTCCCTTTCCCTCTTCTCTTTCCCTTTCCCACCCCATCCTTATTCATTCATTCAGTCATATATATTGAGCACTTACTGTGTGCAGAGCACTGTACTAAGCGCTTGGGAAGTACAAGTTGGCAACGTATAGAGACGGTCCCTACCCAACAACGGGCTCACAGTCTAGAGTAGAACAGTAGAACAGTGCTTTGCACATAATAAGCGCTTAGTAAATGCCATCATTATTATAGAGCCCTTTCCCTTCCTCCTCTTCCTCCCCTTCTTCCAATTCCCTTCCTCCCCCTTCCCTCCTTCCTCTTCCGTTCCCCTTAATGTCTTCTCCTCTTCTATCCCTTCCCCTCCCATCCTCTCTTTTTCCACCTCGCCCCTAGAATGGCAGCTGAGGGGGCTGGGGCAGGGAGGGTGAAAGGAAGTATCACCCCTGCCCTGCCTCCAGGAGACTCCAAGAGGGTGGTCCCTAGGCCAATCTCTTCTCAATCCTTATGGGACACCCTGAGCTCTGTCCCATGTGTCAGCTCCTGGCCGCAGGCCCTGGGGCTGTCTCCCTCCCCCCCTGCCCCCCTAGTCCCGGCCTGACTCCAGCCGTGTCCCCCCCACCCCTCCCTGCAGCTGTTCCGTGAGGTCCGCATCATGAAAGGCCTGAACCACCCCAACATCGGTGAGCCGTGGTGGGCGCCGGGGGTGCGGGAGGGACCGGGGCCAGGTGCGAGGGCAGGAACGCTGACCCTGGGGCTGTTGCAGTGAAGCTGTTTGAGGTGATTGAGACGGAGAAGACGCTGTACCTGGTGATGGAATACGCCAGCGCCGGTGAGGACCACCTCTCAGCCTTTTATCCTTTCCCACCCCCTGGAGGCATCCGCCCCGTAATCCTAACCCCCTCACCCATCCTGTCTGTCTTCAGGGGAAGTTTTTGACTACCTCGTGTCCCACGGACGCATGAAGGAGAAAGAGGCTAGGGCCAAGTTCCGCCAGGTCAGGGTCATAGGGGTGCACGGTGCGTGTGTGTGTGTGTGTGCATGTGTATACGCACGCGTGCAGCGGCTGGCAGCTCTGCACACAGTAAGTGCTTAATAAATACGAGTGAGTGAACGAGTGGCAGGGAGCGGTAGGGTTGGATCTGGAGGTCGGGGCTGTAGGGAGGCCCAGGGTTGAGCTCGGTCCTGTCCCGTCCTCAGATTGTGTCGGCCGTGCACTATTGTCACCAGAAGAACATCGTTCACAGGGACCTCAAGGTGCGGCCGCAGCCCCTTGCCTCTCTCCCACCCGGAACCTGCTACTGCTGCTCAGCCCAGCCTGCCGAGGGCCCCACCCACTCCCCCATCTTGCCCCCTCCCACTTACCCATCTTGGGCCCATTTGTCCCTGCCGCCACCCCCTCGAGTCCAGCCACGCCTCCCATTGTGGGAGCAGCGTGGCTCAGTGGGAAGAGCGCGGGTTTGGGAGTCAGAGGTCGTGAGTTCTAATCCCAGCTCCGCCACTTGTCAGATGTGCGACTTTGGGCAGGTCACTTCACTTCTCTGTGCCTCAATCACCTCATCTGTAAAATGGGGATTTAATCTGTGAGCCCCGTATGGAACAACCTGATAACCGTGGATCTATCCCAGTGCTTAGAACAGTGCTTGGCCCATAGTAAGCAATTAACAAAGACCATCATTATTATCATTATTTGGCCCAGCCCAGCGCCCCATCTGACTCTGCCCACAGGCCGAGAACCTGCTGCTGGATGCTGACGCTAACATCAAGATCGCAGATTTCGGGTTCAGCAACGAGTTCACATTGGGCTCCAAGCTGGACACGTTCTGCGGGAGCCCCCCCTACGCCGCCCCTGAACTCTTCCAGGGCAAAAAGTACGACGGCCCCGAGGTGGACATCTGGAGTCTGGGGGTCATCCTGTACACCCTGGTCAGCGGCTCGTTGCCCTTTGATGGCCAGAACCTCAAAGTGAGCAGGGGAGGGGGCCTAGGGGGACAAGAGACCCCCGCCTAGGAGAGAGGGAGGGGCCAAGAGACCCCCGCATGGGGGAAGGAGGAGCCATGTGGGAGGGTCGGGGGGCGGAGGGGGGATCAAGAGAGCATGGCGCTCGCCTGTCTGCACTACCGAGGAGCAGGCTGGTGTGGGGTTAGTGGGGGCCACAGAGGAACGGGCCAGCCCCAAGGGGTTACTTCACTCAGAACACACCTCCTCCCCTCCCTGCCAGGAGCTGCGGGAACGCGTGTTGCGGGGCAAGTACCGCGTCCCCTTCTACATGTCCACGGACTGCGAGAGCATCCTGCGCCGCTTCCTAGTCCTGAACCCCGCCAAGCGCTGCCCCTTGGAGGTGAGGCATCCCGGCCCCGCCCCATCACCCACCTGGCACCGCCCCCAGGCCCCCTCTCCCCACTCTCAACCACCCCACCCCGTAGGGGTCCTCCACTGGGGAGGCCCGTGTCATCGGGCCGGGCCGAATCGGACAGGAGAGAGTGGGGCCTGGGGAGCTAAGCTTCCCTCCCACGGGACAGATTTCCGTCCCAGGCGGCAACGGCAACGGGGGCGGAAGCAGCAATTAGCTAATAAGCCCGGAGGCTAATTACAGGGTGCCGGGACCGAGATGTGTTGGCAGGGGAGTCGAGGAGGCTGGGCGGCCTGGGAGCGGGGTTCTGACCCCCTCCCCCTCCCCCCAGCAAATCATGAAGGACAAGTGGATCAACATCGGCTACGAGGGGGAGGAGCTGAGGCCGTACAAGGAGCCCGAGGAGGATTATGGGGACACGAAGCGAATCGGTGCGGGGCAGGGAGTTGGGGGCCACATGGAGTACCTTGGGATGGGCACTGCGCTGGCCGTTGGGTGGGCGTGAGGGCGGGATTCTCAGCCCCCGTCTCTTCCCTCCTCCCCAGTCCACTCGAGGGTGGAGATGGAGGATTAAAGGGTTACAAAGCACTTTGGTGAGGGGTGGGGGGGTGCACAGAATGTTGCAGGATGGGCACCGTGTGCCAGAGGGAGGGGAAGGGGAGGCATGCTGGCATAATTCTGAACCCCCGTGTCCTCCATCTACCCCGTCCCCAGAGGTCATGGTGGGGATGGGCTACTCCAGGGAGGAGATCAAAGAGGCACTGAACAACCAGAAATACAACGAGGTCACCGCCACCTACCTCCTGCTGGGCAGGAAGAACGAGGTAGGCCCGGTGGGGCGGGGTGGGTCTGGGGGCGGGGCCTGGCGGGGGCGGACCCCAGCCTGCTTCAGGCTCAGACTGTGACCGTGGACCCCACAGGAGGGCGGGGACCGGGGGGCCCCTGGCCTGGCCCTGGCCCGGGTGCGGGCGCCCAGCGAAGGCAACGGCACGGCCAAAGGGTCCGGTTCTGGCCACAGCAAAGGTCAGCGCGGCTCCACGTACCACCGGCAGCGCCGGCACAGCGACTTTTGTGAGTCCCGACCCCTGGTCCTTGTTTCTCTTTCCCTCACCTGGGGAAGGGGGCCCACTCCCTGAGTGGGTGGGGTGGGGTGATTTTCAGCATCTGAAACCTCGTGACTCCTGGGCCCCTCCCCTCATTCCCTTCCCCTCATCCCTTCATCCCATCCTCTTCTCAGCCTCTCCCCTCATCCGCTTCCCCCCATCCCTCATGCCCTCTCTCCCCAGGGAGGGCTGTTTGGCAAGAGAGAGGCCCGGGGGCACTGATCTGTGGGCACCCCCTCCCCTCCACAGGCGGCCCCTCCCCTGCGCCTCTGCACCCCAAGCGCAGCCCCACGGGCACGGGGGAGGCCGAACTGAAGGAGGACCGGCTACCGTCCCGTAAGGCCAGCTGCAGCGCGGTGGGCGGGAGCCGGGGCCTGCCCCCTCCCAGCCCCATGGTCAGCAGCGCGCACAACCCCAACAAAGCAGAGATCCCAGAGCGGCACAAGGACAGCGCCGGTCCCCCCGTGAGTGCCCAGGGTCCATGCTGGGCCCCTCAGCCCCCCCCCGCAATTCTGTGCCCTTTCGGTCCCCCCACCTGCTGTGCCCCCTCACCCTCTTCCCCGCGCTCTGCCCACAGAACAACCTCCCCCCCAGCACGATGACCCGTAGGAACACGTATGTTTGTACTGAGCGCCCAGGCTCCGAGCGCCCCTCCTTGCTTCCCAACGGCAAAGAGAACAGGTACGGGGCAGGGGTTGGGGGGAGATGGGGGCCGGGGCGGGGGGAGAGGGAGCGGAGAGGAGGGGCTTGGTAGTGAGGGCGGGGAAGCCTTATGGAACAGGAGAGGAGGGAGGGCCGGGGACCGTGGCCGGGGTGGGGTTGGGTTGCCGGGGGGGATCTGATTCCGAGTCCTTTCCCCCTTCCGCCCCCAGCTCTGGCCCCCCAAGGGTGCCGCCTGCCTCTCCGTCCAGCCACAGTCTGGCGCCCGCCTCGGGCGACCGCAGCCGCCTGTCCCGCGGCTCCACCCTGCGCAGCACCTTCCACGGGGGGCAGGTGCGGGACCGCCGCGGGGGGGCGGCTGTGCAGAACGGCCCCCCCGCCTCGCCCACCCTGTCGCACGAGGCCTCGCCGCTACCCCCAGGCCGCAGCCGGCCCGCCGCCAACCTCTTCAGCAAGCTCACCTCCAAGCTGACCCGCAGGTGAGGAGGGCGGCTCCCCGGGGGGGCGGGGAGGGCCGGACCCACGCTCAGCCTCCTGTGGCCTCTGACTGCTGACCTCTCTGCTCTCTGCTCCTTGCCTTTTGCCCTTCCTTTGCCCACCCCTCCACCACCTCCCCCCGTCCCCGCAGGGTCACTCTCGACCCGTCCAAGCGGCAGAGTTCAAACCGCTGTGTGTCGGGTGCGGCCCTGCCCCAGGGATCCAAGATCCGTAAGTCTTCCCTGTCCCCTCCCGCCCTCTGCCCCCCGATGGGGGCTTCCTGTCCACTTCTCTGTCTCTCTGTCGCTGCCTGGTCTCTGTCTCTGCTCCCCCCACTCCTCCTGTCTTTCACTAACAGCCAGGCTGAGTGCAGCTGGGCCCCTGCCCTGCCCCGCAGCCCCGGGTCAGGTCAGGAGCCCAGAGACCCGGCACCACTCATGGGTCCGCCCGAGCCCGGTAGGGGCGTCTAGGGTCTGTTGGGGGGAAAGGAAGAGTGAGGCAGGAGGGGGGTTGGGCCCCGGGGGGCAAGCCACAGTCATAGGCCACTCCCTGTTCCCAGGGTCGCAGACGAACCTGAGAGAATCGGGGGACCTGAGATCACAAGGTAAGGACCCCCCGGATCTTCTGTCCCCCGTGACCTCCACCCCCGGCTGCCGACCCCGCATCCCCTCAGCCCCCTTAACCACCCGTCTCCCCCGGCCTCGCAGTGGCCATCTACCTGGGGCTCCGAAGGAAGCCGCCTCCGGCCCCCGGCTGCTCCGATTTCCCTGGAGCGTGAAGCTGACCAGCTCGCGCCCGCCCGAGGCGCTCATGGCCGCCCTGCACCGCGCCACCCACGCCGCCCGCTGCCGCTGCCGCCAGCCTCAGCCCTTCCTGCTGTCCTGCCTGCACGGGGGCGCTGGCGGCCCGGACCCCCTGTCCCACTTCGAGGTGGAGGTGTGCCAGTTGCCGCGGGCCGGCCTGCGCGGGGTCCTGTTCCGCCGGGTGGCGGGCACGGCCCCGGCCTTCCGCTCGCTGGTCAGCCGCATCGCCGACGACCTGGAGCTCTAGGGCCGGAGCCCTGGCCCCGTCGCCCCGTCCCCACATCTCCCGTTCCCCGCCCCCCAGCCCCAACGAAGACGCGGGCCCCGACTCCCCCTCCCCACCCTTCGCAGGGACAGAAGCAGGGGCTGCGTCTCCCACCTCCCGGGCTGGGGCGGGGACCCGGAGCGGGCTTCGAGACTGAGCCGGCTGGGAGAGATGAGGGGGCCCCCGCCCCGCCATCGCCTCACTCTCCACCACATCTCTCTCCCGCTCCCAGCCCCAGGCTCCACCAAACCAGATGCGTGTGTTAGGGTGGCGGCAGAGCCGAGCCCAGGGCGGGTGTGCAGGGGGTCTCCTGGCAGCTGATTGGGGGCCAAATGGCCGCTTCTCCCTTCACCTCCCTTGGGGTCCGGCTCTGCCCCCAGCTCCTCGCACCGCCCTCCCCTCCCGCCCCCAGGCCAGGGGAGGGGCCTCCATCCGTCAATCTGCCAGGGGCTGTGCAGCCCCCACCCCTCCTCAGGGACACTGCCAGCCCCGCCTCGCCCCGGGAAGGCAGCCGCCAACATCGTGATATCTGGGCCAGGCCCCCTCCTCCCGTACCACCCCCCCTTCCCAGGGCCCGGCACTTTGTACAAACCCTGTAAATAGCCCCCTTTCCCTGCCCTCGCCCCACCCCCCCCGGGTCCATCGGGGTGTGCCCCGCCCTCACCAGGCGCTGCCACTGCTCCGGTTTTTAAGTTATTACCCCTCTACCCTCCTGTACCGACCAATAAATATAGGAGACCCCCAACCCCTCGCCGTCTGCTTCTCCCCCGCTGCCCCACCCACCCGTGGAAGCCCTCAGGGGCAGAGCTTGTGGGCCCTTGAGATGGGGACCCCCTGAACAAACCCACGGCTGGGGAAGGGGGTAGTGGCAGTCCAAACACCTCCCCGGGGTGAGAGGCCCGTCCCCCACTCCCGACCCAGTTCCAATCCCCGTCTTTCCTCCGACGACGTTGCCCCTGTGGGTTAGGGACCCTGAGGCGTGAATTCCTCGGTTAATTGCTGCCCCCTAAGAAAGGCAGAATCACACAGCTGGGCCCCACACTGCTTTTAATGCAGCTCCGTGGAAGGAGCGAAGAGGGGGTGGGGCCCACCGTCGGCGGGGCCATCCTACTTCTGGGCGGGGATCATGTCGTCGATGGACTGGCCTTTCTCCAGTTTCTTCTCCATCTCCACCATGAGCTTCACCCCGTCCACCACCAGCTGCACCTGCTCCACTTCCGAGGAGCCCAGGCGGTCGGCGTTGGAGACGTCAAACACGGAGCCCACGGCTGCTGTGTCCACGCCGCCTGGGGTGGGAGACACGGGGGTCAGCTCGGAGCTGGGGGTGTGGGAAGGGGGGACAGGCAGGGATGGGAGGGGTCTTCAGGTAGGAGAAGGGGACGGGGGTCAGCTCAGAGTTGGACAGGGGTCGTGAGGGGGCTTACTGGCAAAGATTGATGGCCTTGCTGGAGAGGGGAAGGGGACAAGGGTCAGTTCAGAGCTAGAAGGTGGGGTCAGGGACTGGTGGTGATTGGTGACCTCGCCAGGAAGGAGGGGATGGTGGTCAGCTCGGAGCTGGAGGCGATTGGGGCCTTGTCAGGGAGGGCAGGGAGATAAGTGAGGATGGATTTGGATGAGAAGAAACGGGGTGGGCAAGGATGGCCGGGGGGCATGAGGAAGACTGGAGGGGCAGGGAAAGAAGAGGTGGGGGGGTGGGGATGGGTTGGGGAGATGAGTAGGTCAGAGGAAGAGAGGAGGTAGGTGATGAGTAAAGGGTGAGACAGGAGCAGGTGGGGCGGGGCAGGGGCGGAGGACGGGAAAGGGATAGGGAAGGAGGTGAGAGAAGGGGTGGAGCAGGGAGTGTGCGGGTGGAATTGGGCGGGGGTTGGGGGAGAGAAGTGTCAAGGAGCCTGAAGAGCAGTCTATGGCTCTCCCATTTGTCTGCTGTGTGACCATGGTCGAGTCACTTCCCTTCTCTGAGCCTCAGCTACCCCATCTGTAAAATGGGGATTAAGCAGTGAGGCCCATGTGGGACGTGGACCGTGCCTAACCTGACTAGCGTGTACTTATCCCAGCGCTTAGAACAGTGTATGGCTCATAGTAAGCATTTAACAAATGCCATAAAAAATGGAGTGGGATGGGGCAAGGGGTAGAAGATGGGGAGAGGCAGGAAAGGGTGAGGGGTGGGTGGCACTGGACAGATGTAGGAGGAAGGAGTGTGGTTGAGCTGGGCGGAGGAGGCGCACCTGTGCCCCGTTTCTGCAGCCGCAGGCGAGTAAGGATCTCTTCGAACTTGGGGTGCTTGCTGAGATGGGCCAGTTTGACGTGGACCCCCCCACGCAGGCCAGTGCCAAGGTTGGAGGGGCAGGTCAGCACGTAGCCCAGGTGTTCGTTCCACATGAAGGGGTGGCCGGCCTTCTTGAAGATTTCCTCGATCTAAGGGTTGAGAGTGTGGAGGCTGGCAGGGGTGGGGGAGGAGTGGGGAGCCCCGACAGGACCCCCAAACTGGGCCCGGACTCCCCCCAGCAACGCCACCCTCGGAGGGAGAAGGGGGGGGGCCTCGGGTCAGGGGTCAGAGGTCACCTTCTGCAACCCGACGCAGAAGCGGCGGAAAACCTCCTTCATGTTGCCGCCCTTCTCCATGGAGATGACCCGGAGATGATCCTCCTCATTCACCCACACCAGGAAACTCTTGTTGTCATTGTGCCTGGGACCAGTGGGAGAGAGATAGTAAGAACTGTGGTATTTGTTGTGGGCCAAGGAAGTGCCGAGCACCGTACTGAGCGCTGGAAAAGATACAAAGCCTAGTGTTGGGTAGGGACCGTCTCTATATGTTGCCAACTGGTACTTCCCAAGCGCTTAGTACAGTGCTCTGCACACAGTAAGCGCTCAATAAATACGATTGAATGAATGAATACAAAAGCGTCAAGTCCCACATGGGGCACAGAGTCTAAGTAGGAGGGAGCGTGCGGAGTGACTCCCCATTTTGCAGGTGAGGGGACTGAGGCACAGAGAAATTAAGCGACTTGCCCAAGGTCACACAGCAGACAAGTGGAATTAGAACTCGGGTCCTCTGAGCCCCAGGCCCGTACTCTTTCCACTAGGCCACGCTGCTTCTCAGCGAGTTGGGCAGCAAGCGATCAGCAGAGGCAGATCAGAACCTCCGGGCCCCCGAAGCATTTCCAGCCCCAGACCCCTCCTCCCCAAAGTCAGTGCTGTTTTCCTCCCGAGCGCTTAGTACAGTGCTCTGCACGCAGTAAGCACTCAATAAATTCCACTGATGGTGATGAGGATGATAATAATAATGGCATTTATTAAGCACTTACTGTGTGCAAAGCACTGTTCTAAGCACTGGGGAGGTTACAAGGTGATCAGGTTGTCCCACATGAGGCTCACAGTCTTAATCCCCATTTTACAGATGAGGTAACTGAGGCCCGGAGAAGTGCCAACTTGTACTTCCCAAGCGCTTAGTACAGTGCTCTGCACACAGTAAGCGCTCAATAAATACGATTGATTGATTGAAGTGACTTGTCCAAAGTCACACAGCTGACAATTGGCGGAGCAGGGGTGTGAACCCATGACCTCTGACTCCAAAGCCCGGGCTCTTTCCACTGAGCCACGCTGCTCCCCAATGATGCTTTCTCAATGATGATGCTTTCGAGGGGGGCTCAACATGAGGATCCGGCCCAGCCCCCGCTGGGGGCAGGGGATGGAGGCAGGGCGGTAGCAGGCCCGGGGAAGGGGCTCACCAGATGCCACGGGCGTCAGGCCAGTCTCGGGCCATGCCGGAGGCCAGCAGCAGCGGGGACACGGGCTTGTCGAACAGAAAGTGGTCGTCGATCAACTGTTGCTGCTCCTGCTCCGTCATGCTCTTGAGAGGGTAGTACTTACCCTTGAACTCGCCCGTGAGGCTGTTCAGGGCTGGCGAGTGAAAGGGAGGGAGTCGGGGGTCAGTGCGGCTACCTTGAGGGTCGGGGGCGAGGGGAGGGTCGCGGCGGCGGTGGAGAGGGGGTGGCCTCACCATCCACCGAGAGCTTTTCCACGGCACGACGCTCCCCGCGGGAGCAATGTGGGGGCAGCGTGTAGCCCTTGATGCTACGACCCGTGCGGACGCGGCTGCTCAGTACATAGTTGGGGTCCAGGTCATCGCCGCCCTGGGGTGGGGTGGGGGGAGAGAAGGACTTTTAGCCACCGCCCCCCACCCAGCTGGCCTCCCCCGCCGCCCTTCTCCCCCACCTTGAGATTTTCGTGGTTCAGGTCCGTCTTGTGCTTGTCCGTGGGCTTGTAGCCGCCGTGGCGGTCATGGATGATGGGGTCGAACAGGTCCTTGAAGACCACGTACGACTCCTCGTCCCCGGCCACGCAGCCCACCGTCATGATAAACGGGTGTCCTGGGGGAGAGGGTCAGAGGTCACCGGCCGCTCCTCCCCGCGGCGCCTCCCGCCCCCGGGCGCGGGGAGGGCCTCACCGGGGTTGTCCACTCCCGTCTGGATGATGTCGTCCAGGGTGAAGCCGCTCGGGGTCTCCTTGTCGCGCAGCTTCTTGTACAGGTCCGAGGTGAGCACCTTGGCCATGTGGTTGTTGTGCTTGGTCAGGTCCGGGAACTCCTCGTCCGGCTTGAAGTTCAGTTTGTATTTGTTGTGGGTGTTTCCGAACGGCATGCTGGCGGCGGCGGCGGCCGACCGGTCCTGGCGGGAGACCGGGGGCTCTCAAAGCCCGTCCCCCCCCCTCTCCCCCGAGAGTCCCGGGGGGGCGGTTCGGGCCCCTCGCCCTCGGGGCTATTTTTAGCCTCTCTGCCCCGCCCCTCCCCCGCAGCTGCCTCCTCCCTCGCCCCCCCCGACGCCCTCCGCCTCCTTCCCGGCTCCTCTTGCCCTGACTCAGCTGCTCCGGGCACCGGGGAGCCCCGGTTCTTGCTGCCAGGACCCCAAACCCTCTGGCTCTCCCTTGCGTCTCCGGACCCACGAACCTTGCCGCCCACATCCTGTTCCCCCCGGATTTGGGGAGATCCTGGCGTCCCCCCGTCCCCCAAGAGGGTGACGCAGACCCCCTCCCTCCCCAGTCCTTTTAATCTCCCGAAACATCCAGATCCCCTCGTTCCTGTAGTTCTCCAATTTCCCCAGTTTTTCCCCCCAGGTCTCCATAATAATAATGATGACGGCATTTGTTAAGCGCTTACTATGTGCAAAACGCGCCGGGGAGGATACGAGGTGATCAGGTTGTTCCATGTGGGGCTCACAGTCTTAATCCCCTTTTTACAGATAAGGTAACTGAGGCCCAGAGAAGTTGTGACTTGCTCAAAGTCACACAGCTAAGTGGCGGAGCCGGGATTTGAACCCACGACCTCTGACTCCAGAGCCCGGGCTCTTTCCACTGAGCCAGGCTGCTTCTCCATCCTTAGCGGCCCCTGTTTTCCCCAATCAATCAATCAATCGTATTTATTGAGCACTTACTGTGTGCAGAGCAGTGTACTAAACACTTGGGAAGTACAAGTTGGCAACATATAGAGACGGTCCCCCACAGTCCCCTCCGGCCTCTCAGCACCCCAGGACCCCGAATCCGTCCGGTGCCCCCCGCCCCGGTACCTGCAGACGGCCTGGTATTGGTTTATTCCCACAGTCACGGTGACCCGCGGGGGAGGCTCTGCCAACGCGCTTTATAGCGGTCCCCGGGGGACGGAGGGGGCGGGGGGGGGGGGGGACTGTCACCTGCTCTGGCTGCGATTCTAGCGGGGGTGGGGGGCAGCAAGAGGAGGGAAAGCTGAATACCTCCCAACCCCAACCCAACTCGGGCATCGCGCCATGTGGGCCTGGCAGCCCCCCCACCCCAAACACACCCACACCCGCAGGGTGAGTCGCTGTCCAGCCTTGTATGGCCGAATCGAGTCTGGCACGAACCCAGATGCTTAATCCCTCCTCCCCCCGGGCCCTCCTCGCCTCCACCTAAAACTGCTGAGTGGTCGCTGGCGGTCGCACCCCGGACGGGGAGGGAGGGTCGGCCTCGACAAGGGTAGGGGGGACGTGCCCCGGCCCCGAAAGCCTTCCCTCTCCCAGCACCCCCAGCCTCCGCCACCCCTTGGTCCCACCCAGGGGTCCTGTGACCACCTCCCTCGGGCTAGGGCTGGGAAACACTCCCCCCCCCCCCCCCAATCTGGAAATCGGGAGATCTGCGTGGCCTAGTGGATAGAGCCCGGCCTGGAAGAGGGAAGAACCTGGGCTCTGCTACTTGTCTGCTGCGTGACCTTGGCTTCACAGACTCTGTCCTCTCCTGGTTCTCCTCTTATCTCTCCGGCCGTTCATTCTCAGTCTTCTTTGCAGGCTCCTCCTTCCCCTCCCATCCCCTTACCGTAAGGGTTCCTCAGGGGTCAGTTCTTGGTCCCCTTCTGTTCTCTATCTACACTCACTCCCTTGGTGAACTCATTTGCTCCCACGGCTTCAACTATCATCCCTTGGTGAACTCATTTGATCCCACGGCTTCAACTATCATCTCTATGCTGATGATACCCAAATCTACATCTCCGTCCCTGCTCTCTCTCCCTCCCTCCAGGCTCGTGTCTCCTCCTGCCTTCAGGACATCTCCATCTGGATGTCTGCCCGCCATCTAAAACTCAATATGTCCAAGACAACTCCCTCCCAAACCCTACCCTCTCCCTGACGTTCCATCACTGTTGACGGCACTACCATCCTTCCCGTCTCACAAACCCGCAAGCTTGGCATCATCCTTGACTCCGCTCTCTCGTTCACCCCTCACAACAAATCCGTCACCAAAACCTGCCGGTCTCACCTCCTCAACGTCGCCAAGATCAGCCCTTGCCTCTCCATCCAAACCGCTACCGTGCTGGTTCTCATCCTAGCCCGACTGGATTACTGCATCAGCCTCCTCTCTGATCTCCCATCCTCCTGTCTCTCCCCACTTCAGTCAATACTTCACTCTGCTGCCAGGATCATCTTTGTGCAGAAACGCTCTGGGCATGTCACTCCCCTCCTCAAAAATCTCCAGTGGCTGCCTGTCAAACTACAAATCAAGCAAAAACTCTTCACTCCCAGCTTCAAGGCTCTCCATTACCTCGCCCCCTCCTACCTCACCTCCCTTCTCTCCTCCTACAGCCCAGCCCGCACCTCTGCTCCTCTGCCGCTAACCTCCTCACTGTACCTTGTTCTCGCCTGTCCCGCTGTCGACCCCCAGCCCACGTCCTTCCCCTGGCCTGGAATGCCCTCCCTCCACACATCCGCCAAGCTAGCTCTCTTCCTCCCTACAAAGCCCTACTGAGAGCTCACCTCCTCCAAGAGGCCTTCCCAGACTGAGCTCCCTTTTCCCTCTCCTTCTCCCCATCCCCCCACCCTACCTCCTTCCTCTCCCCACAGCACATGTATATATATTTGTACAGATTTATTACTCGATTTTACTTGTATGTATTTACTATTCTATTTATTTTGTTAATGATGTACATATAGCTTTAATTCTGTTTGCTCTGACTATTATGACACCTGTCTACATGTTTTGTTTAGCTATCTGTCTCCGCCTTCTAGACTGTGAGCCCTTTGTCTGGTAGGGACCGTCCCTATATGTTGCCGACTTGTACTTCCCAAGTGCTTAGTACAGTGCTCTGCACACAGTAAGCACTCAATAAATACGATCGAATGAATGAATGAATGAATGAATGCAAGCCACTTAGATTCTCTATGCCTCAGTTCCCTCACCTGGGAGTCCATGTGGGACATGGGCTGTGTCCAACCTGGTTAGCTTGTTTCCTCTGGACTGTAAGCCCATTGTGGGCAGGGAACAGGCCTACCAACTTTGTTACATTGTATTCTTCCAAGTGCTCAGTGCTGTGTTCTGAATTCAGTAAGCGCTCAGTAAATTTGATTGATGGATGGAGGGGTGGGGGAGTGGGGATTGCAGCCCGACCACCTAGGCTCTCCCCGCCAGCAAGGGGCACTATGTTTGGGGCCTTGGGCACTGCCCCTTGCCCACGTTCCCGCCCCTGGGGCTCCCGTGAGTCCCCCAACCTAAACCCATCCCGAGACAAATTCTCCCAACACTCTTCGCCCCCGCCGACAAATACCGATCCAAATACCGAAGCACTCTACTAGGCATTTGGGAGAGTGTGCTAGATTTCATAGACACGGTCTGACTAACGCTAAAATAAATTACAGTCAGGAGAAAAATTACTTGTAGTGATAGTATTTGTGGGCAGATAGTGTGTAAGGATATGAACACAAACATATTCTCTCTTTCTGGACTATCAACTGGTTGTGGACAGGGAATGTGTCTACCAACTCTGTTACATTGTACTCTCCCAAGCACAGTGCTCTGCACTCAATAAATAGCGATTGAGTGATTAAATACCACAGGGATAACAATAATAATAATTCAATCAATCGTATTTATTGAACGCTTACTGTGTTCAGAGCACTGTACTAAGCGCTTGATGATGGCATTTGTTAAGCGCTTACTATATGCCAAGCACTGTTCTAAGGGATCCAACTGCCGGTCTGACCTGCCCCACCCCGCACTAGATTCACCCCTCCAGCGGGTTTGCCCCGATCCAAACCATCCCTCTGAAGGAAGAAGTCGTTCCCCAGGTTGGAGCCTCTGAGGGGAAACGGAGGCAGAGGGTCTGGACAGCCGATGAAGCCCGAAGGCCTGGGGTCCAGCTCCGTCTCCATCCTTGGATGGGGGACAGTGGAGAGCAGACGGGGCTAGGCCAGATTGGGGCACAGGGCAGCTCGGAGGGGCAGAATCTAGGGGACATGGTGGGGGACAGGCCAGGGACACACCATGAGCGAATGTCACCACTCCGGGTATTTTTAGCAGCGACTCGGGTTTCTGCTTCCCTGCAGGGCCGGACTCGTTGGTCCGAGACTAAGAATAACCCGACACCCCCCTCCCCGCGAAGCTCGGGGGAGCCCCCCGCTCAGACCCGCCCCCGGGCCTACCCACTCGCTCCTTGGGGAGCGGGAGGGGGAGTGGGAGGAGGCTCCCTCATCGCTCCTCCCTCCCCAGCCTGGTTTGAAGTTTGGGCCTTTTAGGGGCCGAGTGCCCCGGGGGGTCGTAAATCATGAGGGGACCTGGGGGATGGGGCGGGGGGGGGGGGGGGGGACCAGCTCCTCCGCTGCCCCTCTCCTTCTCCCTACCCCTGCCCTTGACCCCTGACCCCTTCTAGACTGTGAGCCCACTGTTGGGTAGGGACCGTCTCTATATGTTGCCAACTTGTACTTCCCAAGCGCTTAGTACAGTGCTCTGCACACTGTAAGCGCTCAATAAATACGATTGATTGATTGATTGATTAACCCTGGAGTGGGGGGGGGCTGGTCCCAGACTGAGCCCCCTCCTTCCTCTCCCCCTGCCCCTCCCCTCCCCGCCTTACCTCCTTCCCCTCCCCACACCACCTGTATATATGTATATATGTTTGTACGTATTTATTACTCTATTTATTCATTTTATTTGCACATATTTATTCTATACCACTTGTCACCTGTGCGACCTTGGGCAAGTCACTTCACTTCTCTGGGCCTCAGTTACCTCCTCTGTAAAATGGGGATTCAGACCATGAGCCCCACGTCGGACAACCTGATCACCTTGTAAATTCCCCAGCGCTTAGTACGGTGCTTTGCACATAGTAAGCGCTTAATAAATGCCATTATTATTATTATTATTTATTTTATTTTGTTAATATGTTTTGTTTTGTTGTCTGTCTCCCCCTTCTAGACTGTGAGCCCGCTGTTGGGTAGGGACCGTCTCTGTATGTTGCCAACTTGGACATCCCAAGCGCTTAGTACAGTGCTCTGCACACAGTAAGCGCTCAATAAATACGATTGAATGAATGAATGAATGAATGAATGGTCAGAGGTGAGCCACGCCCGCAGCGCCACCGTCTGTCGACTGTGGGGATCGCGGGCGAAGGGCCGGCGCTGGGCCCCGGCCCCACTTCATTCATTCATTCATTCAATCGTATCTATTGAGCGCCTACTGTGTGCAGAGCACTGGACTAAGCCCTTGGGAAATACAAGTCGGCAACAGCAAGGGACGGTCCCTACCCAACAACGGGCTTACAGTCTAGAAGGGGGTGACAGACAACAAAACAAAACATGGAGACTGGTGTCAAAATCGTCAGAACAAATAGAATTAAAGCAATATGCACATCATTAACAAAATAAATAGAATAGTAACTATGTACAAGTAAAATAAATACAGTAATAAATCTGTACAAAAATATATACAAGTGTTGTGGGGAGGGGAAGGAGGTAGAGCCGGGGGGATGGGGAGGAGGAGAGTCCTTCTAGACTGTGAGCCTGTTGTTGGGTAGGGACTGTCTCTATTTGTTGCCAACTTGTACTTCCCAAGCGCTTAGTACAGTGCTCTGCACACAGTAAGCGCTCAATAAATACGATTGAATGAATGAATGAATGAATGAGAGGGAAAAGGGGGCTCAGTCTGGGAAGGCCTCCTGGAGGAGGTGAGCTCTCAATAGGGCGTTGAAGGGAGGGAGAGATGTGTGGCGGATGTGCGGAGGGAGGGCATCCCAGTGCTTAGAATAGTGCGTGACCCATAGTGAGCGCTTAGCAGATACCCTCATTATTATCATTATTATATTATTATTATTAATAATAAATACGATTGAACGAATGACTGAAAGAGGCGGGGCGGGGCGGGGCGGCACCTGACTGCGTGGGCAGGGCCCAAACCTCGCCCGCCCTCCCGGAGGCCAGAGATCCGCGGGAGCGGCCGGGGCCGGGGCTCAGGTACCGGGGCCGTGTCGGGCGGGGCCGGGCGGGACCCCGGGAGGTGGGGCCGGGGGCTGCCGGTAAGGGGGAAGCGGGGTCTCGCTCGACCCCCGCCGAGGCCGCGGGGCCGGGACTGGCACCATCTCCCAGGACGCGGGGGTCTTGACTGAATGCCCTCCCTCCGCACATCCATCAAGCTAGCTCTCTTCCTCCCTTTAAAGCCCTACCGAGAGCTCACCTCCTCCAGGAACTCCCCCCGCCTTACCTCCTTCCCCTCCTCACAGCACCTGTATATATGTGTATATATATATATATGTCTCGTTCAAGCTCTCATCCTATCCCGTCTGGACTACTGCACCAGCCTTCTCTCTGATCTCCCATCCTCGTGTCTCTCCCCACTTCAATCCATACTTCATGCTGCTGCCCGGATTGTCTTTGTCCAGAAACGCTCTGGGCATATTACTCCCCTCCTCAAAACTCTCCAGTGGCTACCAATCAATCTGCGCATCAGGCAGAAACTCCTCACCCTGGGCTTCCAGGCTGTCCATCCCCTCGCCCCCTCCTACCTCACCTCCCTTCTCTCCTTCTCCAGCCCAGCCCTCACCCTCCGTTCCTCTGCCACCGCTAATCTCCTCACTGTGCCTTGTTCTCGCCTGTCCCACCGTCGACCCCTGGCCTGGAATGCCCCCAATCCCTCTGCCCATCCGCCATGCTAGCTCTCTTCCTCCCTTCAAGGCCCTACTGAGAGCTCACCTCCTCCAGGAGGCCTTCCCAGACTGAGCCCTTTCCTTCCTCTCCCCCTCGCCCCCCTCTCCATCCCCCTCATCTTACCTCCTTCCCTTCCCCACAGCACCTGTATATATGTATATATGTTTATACATGTTTATTACTCTATTTATTTATTTATTTTACTTGTCCATATCTATTCTTTTTATTTTATTTTGTTAGTATGTTTGGTTTTGTTCTCTGTCTCCCCCTTTTAGACTGTGAGCCCACTGTTGGGTAGGGACTGTCTCTAATGTTGCCAACTTGTACTTCCCAAGCGCTTAGTACAGTGCTCTGCACATAGTAAGTGCTCAATAAGTACGACTGATTGATTGATTATATATGTATAAAGGTTTGTATGGATTGTACATATTTATTCTATTTATTTTATTTTGTTAATATGTTTGGTTTTGTTCTCTGTCTCCCCCTTCTAGACTGTGAGCCCACTGTTGGGTAGGGACCGTCTCTAGATGTTGCCAACTTGGACTTCCCAAGCGCTTAGTCCAGTGCTCTACACACAGTAGGCGCTCAATAAATACTATTGAATGAATGAATGACTGTGTTGGCATGTCCACCTGCATGTGTAGCTGCGTTTGGGTCTGTGTGCGTGAGTGTGTTCATATTGTGTACTCTCCCAAGCGCATAGCACAGTGCTCTGCACACAGTAAGCCCCCCTTTTCCTCTGCTCCCCCTCCCCACCGCCCTCTCTCCCTTTGCTCTACCCCCCCGAACTTATGTACATATGTCCATCTTTATCATTCTATTTATATTAATGTTGTGCATATATCTCTAATTCTATTTATTTCTATTGATGCTTTTGATACCTGTTTACTTGTTTTGATGCCTGCTTCTCCCCCCTTCCAGACAGTGAGCCCGTTGCGGGCAGGGATTGTCTCTATTTAATAATAATAACAATAATGATGATGGTATTTGTTAAGTGCTTACTATGTGCAAAGCACTGTTCTAAGCGCTGAGGAGGTTACAAGGTGATCAGGTTGTCCCACGTGGGGCTCACAGTTTTAATCCCCATTTTACAGATGAGGTAACTGAGACCCAGAGAAGTTAAGTGATTGCCCAAAGTCACACAGCTGACAGTTGGCAGAGCCGGGATTTGAACCCATGACCTCTGACTCCAAAGCCCGTGCTCTTTCCGCTGAGCCACGCTGCTTCTCTATTTGTTGCCGAATTGTGGTTTCCAAGCGCTTGGTACAATGCTCTGCACACTGTAAGTGCTCAATAAATATGCATGTGGGACAACCTAATTGCCTTGTATCTACCCTAGCGCTTAGAACAGTGCTTGGCACATGGTAAGCACATAACGAATACCAACATTATTATATGATTGGATAAATGAATGAATGAAAGGCGATTGAGTAAATGAATGAATGTGTGCCTGTTTATGGGTGAATGCATGGTCTGAGCGTATATGTGCATATGTGTCTGTGTACTTTATGTGTATATTTCTATGCGTGTATGAAGGTGTTCTCTCCCAAGCGGTTAACACAGTACTCTGCACAGAGTAAATGCTCAGTAAATACCTGTGATTGCTTGTGAATATAGCGCCTGGCACATAATAAGCACTTAAATACCGTTTTTATTATTATGAGAGAGTGTGTGAGTGTCCGTAAGAGCATGGATTTGGGAGTCAGGAATTCTAGGTTCTAGTCCCAGCTCTGCCACTGCCCTGCTGTGTGACATTGGGCAAGCCACTGAAGCCCTCTGGGCCTCAATGTCCTCATCTGTTAAATGGGGAAAGTAATCCCTCCCTCTCTCTTCCGCATCTGGATGTGGTAAGATGGAATGAGGTCAGTGTAAGGGAGAGTGCTTTGGAGTGATTAAAAAAAAAATTCTACACAATCCAGAGATTGTTATTCTCAGCGAGTGGGATTGCGGGTCTGGGTGTGTCAGGGTGGGTGGAGTTGCTTTATGTTGCTGCTAAATTTTGTGCGTATGTGTGAGTACCTGTACCTCTGTTTGGTTGCCTGGTTTGGGTGTGTGTGTGTGTGTGTGTCTCTACTAAGGTCTGGATGGGACTGGGCTCATCAGATGGGGGGTAGCCCCGGGTGAAGTCAGGAGAGGCTGCTTGCCAAAGGAGTCCACGGAGGTTCTCGGAGGGGGGTACGTGGGGACAGGTGAGCTACCCGTCCATGGGTGGGTGAGTGGATGGGTGGCATGCTTGGGCTCTGGCCCGGGTGTGTCTGTTCCCACGCGCCCGCTGTGAGATGAGGTCATGGGAGAAGCTGAGGCCGACTGGCGTCTCCACCCCACTCCCTGTCTGGACAGCACTGGGCCCGGTCCCCCCGGGCACACAGCTCTGGGCAGCACTGGACACCGGCCCCCGGGCACCCAGAGCAGGGGGACAGCATTTCCCGCCCTTGCGAGGGTCGACCCCAGGCTCCAAGCCTTTCCCTACCTGCCATAGGTAGGGAGGGTGGGGGGCATAGTATATCCCCCAAACCTGGGGTGAGCAAGGGGGTTTCCTCTGTTGGGACAGCCCGGATGGGGAGCCGATTCTGGATTTCGGGTCCCGAAAGGGTCAGCCCAAAGCCCTGCGCCGCCCTGCCAGAGGGACCTGTAGCAAGGAGGAGTTGGAAGGTGGGTGGGAGAAGGAAGGTGGAGTGGAGCTCCATACAGTGTGGGATTGGCGGAGGGGCAGAGTTCGCACCCTGGACCCCTCTGAGCCACCACAAATCTGACTCAGAGGCAGAGGGAGGGACAGGGTGACCTCCAGAGGCCCCTGAGCCCCCAGGTGTCCAGTACGGAGGCAGGGAATGTGAGGACGCAGCAGGAGGAGTATCATTTAGTGAGCGCCCACTTGCTATAATCTGTTTGGAAAGTATAGAATAAGAAAGTGACAGATTTCCTGCCCACAAAGAGCTTGAACCTTAACAGGAAAGAGAGACATAAAAATATTGATTGCTTGGGTGGTCAAAATAAATCGACCGAACAAGGGTATGTACTTGAGTGTTAAGGAGAGTGTAAATAAACTCCTAAGTGCTAGAGTGGGCTGAAGGAATGCTATGGGGCAGGGTGCTGGGAAATCCATTGGGGCAAGCTGGTTGCGAGGTGGTGGGATTTTCAGAGGGATTTTAGGATGAATTTGAATGTGGAGAGAGTTGGGGTCTATCATGTGGTGGGGGGAGTGCTAAGTCTTGGGAAACAGCATGATTGAGGGGATGGATGGGGGAGATTGAAGGGTGAGGGGCAGCTGGAAGGGTGGTCTGGGGGAACAAAGACAGCTAGCTGGAGAATTTGGTCAAGGGTATTTATTGAGCGTTTACTGTGTGCAGATCACTGCAATAAGCACTTGGGAGAGTACAATGCAACAATAAACAGTCACATTCCCTGTCCTCAATGTGCTTACAGTCTAGAGAATAGTAGGAAAATAATAATTAATAGTAGTAATAATAATAATAAATTGTGTCATTTAAGTGCTTATTATGCGCCAGCCACTGTACTAAGCGCTGGGGTGGCTACAAGCAAATTGGGTTGAACGCGGTCCCTGTCCCACATGGGGCTCACGGTCTTAATCCCCGTTTTACAGCTGAGGTAACTGAGGCACAGAGATGTGAAGTGACTTGCCCGAGGTCACACAGCAGACAAGTGGCAGATCCGGGAGAAAAACATGGGTCCGTCTGACGCCCAGGCTCTATCCACTAGGCCATGTTGAGAACAGATTGGGAAAGGAGGAGGGCCTTGAAATGGGGCGTGAGGAGTTCATGTTTGATGTGTGACTTTGGGCAAGTCACTTGACTTCTCTGTGCCTCAGTTCCCTCATCTGGAAAATGGGGATTAAGACTGTGAGACCCCCCCGGGACAACCTGATCACCTCGTAACCTCCCCAGTGCTTAGAACAGTGCTTTGCACGTAGTAAGCGCTTAATAAATGCCATTATTATTATTATTATTATTATTATTACGTAGAGGGTTTTGAGGAGAGGAGAGATTGGGGCGAGCAAGGCTTTGGGTGGATGAGGTGTGCAGCCGCCTGGAGCGTAGACTGGAGACGGGGGAGAGGCCGGAGGAGGCAGGGAGACTGGTGAGGAGGCCGACACAGTAGTAAATACGATTGATGATGGAGCTGAGGCAAGGCCAGAGATCGTAGCAGGGCCGGAGCCATTTGGTGGAGTGGAAGGGGCAGATGTGGGAGATGGTGTGCACGAAAGACTCCTAGGAGTTGTCCTGGACTGGATGGGATGGTTGAACCATAGCGAAGAGTCGAGGAAGATGCCCAGTTTACTCTCATGGAGGATGGAGGGGCGGTGACTGAGATGGGAAGGAGTGGGTTTAGAGGGCGAATTTGGGATTTCTGCTGTAGAGGAGGGGAGGCTCAGGCACCCTGCTCCTCCGGGAAAGCAGCGTGAGCAGCACGGCCCACTGGCTAGAGCTCGGGTCCTGGTGTCAGAAGAACCTGAGTTCTAATCCCAGCACCCCCACTTGTCTGCGGCTTGGGCAAGTCCCTTCACTCTCTGTGCCTCAGTTGCCTCACATGAAAAGTGGGGATTGAGACTGCCAGCCCCACGTGAGACATGGACTGTGTCCAACCTGATGTTTTAATCTACCCAAGCGCTTTGTACAGTGCTCTGCACACAGTAAGTGCTCAATAAATACGATTGAATGAATGAACAAATACCATAAAAAATAGGTGATCTAGCTTGGAGGCAGGGGGAGGGACAGAGTGGCCTGAGGAGACCCCTGAGCGGTGCATGTCTCTCCGTCCCCGTCCCCGATGTCCAGGAGCAGCCATGTCGGTGCTGGTGGAGTCCGGCGGGGCCCGTCCCAGCCCCGAAGAGGTGGTGGCGCAGACGAGGCTGCTGATGCAGGGCCTGGAGGCTCTGCGGGCCGAACACCGCAGCCTGGCCGGGCAGCTGCTGGATGGCCTGGGTGGAGGGATGCTGTCCGGCGGGACCCCCGGACCCTCTGAGCCCCCCGAGCCCGGCCGGGCCCTGCTACTGGAGCAGCAGGATGCACTGAGCCACATCCTGGATGACCTCACGCTGGGGCTCGGGGAGGCCCAGGTATGGCCCCGGGGCCCGGGGAGGACAGGAGGGGGGTGAGGAGTGGCCTCTTTTCACCACCCCATCCGCAGGTACTGCTGGCTCTGAGCGGGCACCTGGGTGCGGTGGAAGCAGAGCGGCGAGGGTTGCGGGCGCAGGAGCTGCGGTTGGCACAGGAGAACGCATGGCTGCAGGAGGAGTTGGAGGAGGCGCGGCGGCGGCTGCAGGGCAGCGAGGGCACGGTCGCCCGCCTGGAGGAGGAGAAGCAAATCCTGGTGGCCCAGGGGCAGCAGCGCCGGGCCTCCGTGCTCCAGCAGCAGGTCCGGCCGGGTGGGAAGGCTGGGGACGCTGGGGGGGGGGGGGCACGTGGGGACCCCTGACCCACTGCACCGTTCCCGCACGCAGGCCGAGCCAGAGCAGCGGTCCCCCCCACACGACAGCCTGAGGCCCCCGTTTCCCAGCGAGGAGCAGGAGGAGGAAGAGCAGACAGGTGGGGAGGTCCCGTGGTGACAAGGACTGGTGGAGGGTCAGGTCAGCGGCAGTAGCCAGCAGTCTGTGATTCCCTGGACCCCGAGGACGGCCATGACTGCCCCCTCCCTGCCCATAGGCTCGACAGCGGTCCAGCAGGGGGGCTACGAGGTCCCTGCCCGGCTGCGGGAGTTGCACACGTTGGTGGTCCAGTACGTGGGGCAGGGCCGCTACGAGGTGGCGGTGCCGCTGTGCCGCCAGGCGCTCGAGGATCTGCAGCGCAGCTCGGGACCCGGACACCCGGACGTGGCCACCCTCCTCAACATCTTGGCCCTCGTGTACCGGTGCGGACCCGACCTCCCTGCGCATCCTCGCGCACACTGATCCCGACCCCCCCCCGCACCCCGTCCCAGGATTCCTCCCCCGGGCAGCCCTCCCTTTGAGGCCTGCCTCCGCCCCACGACCCCGGCCGTTCCTCCCTCAGCGACCAGAACAAGTACCGAGAGGCCACGGAACTGCTGCTGGACGCTCTGAGGATCCGGGAGGTGGCACTGGGCCCCGAGCACCCGGCGGTGAGTGCCAGCCTGGACCGGATCTGCGGGAAGGGGGCTGGGGGTGCGAGGACCTGACAGTGGGTGCCCGATCGTGGTGAGGAGGGGGCTGGTGGTACCCCAGCATCAGGCCCCCCCCCCCCCCGCCCCTCTCCCCTCCCCTGCATCCCCACAGGTAGCGGCTACTCTGAACAACTTGGCGGTGTTGTATGGGAAACGTGGCCAGTACCATGAGGCCTTGCCCCTGTGCCAGCGGGCCTTAGAGATCCGGGAGAAGGTTGGTCGAGATCGCGCCCCCCCAGCTCCCCACCACGTGCCCGCTCCCCTCCCACTGGGATCTTCCGCCCTGGGTGTCCCCCCACTTTCCCCATCCAGACCGCGTGGGGTCTGAGGTCGCGCGTGTGTGTTGGGTGAGACCGGACGGACGGACAGATGGGTGCCCACTTGAGGACATCGGTTGTGCCTTCTCCTTGCCCCGCTCCCATCCCAGGCCATGCCCTCAGCCTCAGGCCTCCCCACCAGGTCCTGGGCGCTGCCCACCCAGACGTGGCCAAGCAACTGAACAACCTGGCGCTGCTGTGCCAGAACCAGGGCCGCTTCGAGGAGGTGGAGCAGCACTTCGGCCGGGCCCTGGCCATCTACCAGGCGCTGGGTGCCGCCCAGGACTCCAACGTGGCCAAGACCAAGAATAACCTGGTGGGACGCTGGCCTGGGGGGCTTTGGGCACCTGGGGTGGGGTGGGAGTAGGGCGAGGAGGCCCCGGGGGGCTGGGGAAGGGTGGAGAGGCGTTGGGGCGATGGTGGGGAGGTACTGGGATGAGGCTGGGGGACAGTAAGGGGCATCGGAATGGGGGGACTCCAGGCTGGGGCGAGGGGCAATGGAGAGGTGTTGGGGGATGGCAGACTGCTAAAAGACATTTGGGAGGCACTGGGATCGGACTGGGAGACAAGGCGGGGAGGCGGGGGCACCAGGGCAAGGTGACGTTGGGGGAGCTTCAGGCCAGGGTGGTGGGCAATGGGAAGGTGCCGGGGGTCCGGGCAGGCTGGGGTGGAGGGAACGAGGTGGAGCAGGCGGGCACCAGGGCTCAGCTGAGCCTCTGAAAGGAACCGGGAGGTAGCCTCCACCCTGCTATGCCCCACTGTGCCCCAGGCCTCAGCATACCTCAAGCAGGGCAAGTACCGACAGGCGGAGGAGCTGTACAGGGACATCCTGAGTGGGCAGGAACTCCCAGCCCCGCTGGGTGAGTGGCTGAGATCGCTCCTTCCCAATCCACCGATCCCCCAAGGACTGGGACCTGGGAACTTCCAGCTGGGGTGGACACAGAGGGGGGCCAACTGCCCAGATGGGGACATCCAAGAAGTCCCGGTTGGCTCTACCGAGCTCCAGCCACTGACGGATGCCAGGGGAGTGGGCGGTTTGGGCCCTGATCCCTTCTTGTGATTGAAGGCACATCTCCTCCAAGAGGCCTTCGCTGACTAAACCCTCCTTTTCTCTTCTCCCACTCCCTTCTGAGTCGCCCTGACTTGCTTCTTTTATTCATCCCTCCTCCCGGCCCCACAGCACTTATGTGCATATCTGTTATTTATATTATCTGTCTCCCACTCTAGACTGTAAGCTCGTTATGGATAGGGAATATGTCTGTTATATTGTCCTCTCCCAAGCACTCAGTACTGTGCTCTGCACACAGGATGCGCCCAATAAATACAATTGAATGAATTCTTTTCTTCCCCAGGGAAGCCTGTGGCCGCCCAGCCTGGCATAGACCAAGAGCCCCAGGTGAGAGGTCAGGGGTTATGGTGGGCGCGGGAGGGGGTGAAGCCTGGGTCTGACTGCCCACCCCCACTTGTCTCTCTTGCCAACAGACCGTGCCCTTGCCACGCAGCGGGTCCCTGTCAAAGCTGCGGGACACGATCCGACGCGGGAGCGAGAGACTCGTGTCCCGACTCCGGGGCGAGGGAACCACAGCCAGTCCGGCAAGGTGAGATGGACGGGGCAAGCAACCCTAGTCTCCCCCTGGGGCAGGGGGAACTGGAGGTACAGAGGGTGACCTTGGGTGAGTCACTTAACTTCTCCGCGCCTCAGTTCCCTCACCTGTAAAATGGAGATTAAGACGGTGAGCCCCGTGTGGGACAGGGACTGCATTCAACCCAGTTATCTTGTACCTACCCAAGCGCTTAGAACAGTGCCTGGCACTTAGTAAAGCACCCAAGTACCATAATTATTATTAATTAAAGGAGGATGGGTGGGGGCTTCCCGGCTCTGACTTCCCTCTTCCCCCGCCAGTTTGAAGCGGGCCGTGTCCTTGAATGCACTCAGTGTCTTGCCAGGCCGAGCCCAGCCCACCCAGGTGAGTCCAGGGATGGGGGGTGGGGAGGTGCAGTGGATGCCCCCAAGGTGAAGGGAGGTTCTTGGGGTAAGGAGCCGGGGGTACCGCCCGGTTGGCCCCCATGAGAAGTGATGGTGGTAGGGGAGCGGGCACTGAGCGCACTCCACCTCTCTCCCCAGCCACCGGAAGACCACCGCAGCCGCCTCCGGGAGGGCCGGGGACTGAGCCACAGCTCCTTGGACCTGTGTCTCGGCGGTCCCCATCCCGTTCCTGGCTCGGGCTAGGAGACCCTCCCCTCCCACCCACCCTGGCCCGTGCCGTTTCTCAGGAATGGGGGGGAATCCGAGGGCCTGCCCCAGCTCCCCTCGGTTTATTTATTGTCACGCCAGGGTGTTGCCCCATCCCTTCAATAAAGCCGGTCTGGCGAGCAGAGCTGTGGGTATGGGGTGTGGGCGGAGGGTGCAGGGGGAGGTGTTGGGGCAAGCGGGATGGCAGGCGGGCACAGTGACCAAAAATCTCTTTATTATCTGTGCCCAGAGCCCGGCCCCTGCCCCGCCCCCCCCAACCAGGCTCCCCTGGCCCACGCTCAGAGCTGGCGTGCAATCTGTTCCACCCGTCGCAGCGTCTCGGCGCTCCGTAGCTCTGTCTCGCTCAGGAGGGACAGGCCCAGCTGGTCTTCCTACTCGGGGGAACGGGAGTGTCAGGGTCGGACCCAGGCCGCCCCAGACCCTCTTCGGTCCCACCCCCCGTACTCCCCTGGACCCCCCAGGGTGGTGTTGCTGACCCTGTGGAAGGGCTGGGCCATCTGGCGCAGGAAGTACTTGGCCACTTGGACGCCTTCTTCTACCGTCAGGTTCAGGTTGGCATCCGTCAGCTGCTCCTGGATCCAGCGCGGCAGTTTCCCCCGCTTGTCGGCCCGCGCGTAGCGCTGGGGCAGAGAGTCAGTCGGTCAGTGCTATTTACCGAACGCTCACTGTGTGCGGAGCACCGGACTACGTGCTTGGGAGAGTACAATGTAACCGACACTTCCCGCCCACAACGAGCTTACAGTCTAGAGGGGGAGAGGAGGTGGGGGGGAGTGGGGAAGGGGACGGAAGGGTGGGAATGGGACCCCACACCCCACCTTGTCGGCAAAGACCATGAGCCCGTAGTCGGTTTTCCCACGGATGGCGCGGCCCATGCACTGGGCGGCGTGGCGCATGGCGTCGAAGGTCAGGAAATCATTCTCCCGCAGCTGGAACTGGTCCCGCAGGTACTCCAGCCGGGCCTGGGGGGGGGGTGACGGGCGGGAGGAAGGGGGACCTGTCATACACGCGCCCTCCCCTCCGGCCTCCCTCCCAACCCCCGCGGCCGGTCCCCACCTTGAGGATGCGGCTCTGGGTGTACACGTAGGGGACGCCGAACATGATGACCGCCCGGCCGTAGTGGTGGACTGGGAAGAGGGTGAGGCTGCTGGAGCTGGGCTGGGTGGGGAGGGAGAGGCAGCCCCAGCCCGGCCCCGTCCTGGGGAAGTCGAGACTCGGGGGGGGGTCCTGACCCACGAGGCTGGGCAGAGCTGGCACAGCGCTGGCTTCCGTGGGCATGAGGCCTACTCACCAAAGTCGATACCCTCGGACACTTTGCCCCGAGCCACTGACAACAGGATGGCACCACGCCCATTCTCACAGGCCTAGGGAGGTGTGGAGAGGTGGAGGGAAGGTTCAGCGCTGGATTCCTCCCCACCCCGGGACTCCACGCTCCAGCATACTCCTCCCCTCACTCCTGACCTCCTGGTACTTCTCGAGTGCCACGCTGGTCTCCGCCCCATCCTGCGTCTCGATGAAGAGCAGTTTGTTTCGCTGGATGTTCTCCAAAATGCCCTGTGGGACGGTGGGGGTCAAGGGGTGGCGAGAAGCACAGGGGCACCCGAGGGGCGTGAGGGGGTGGGTGAGAGGGGTCAGTACCTGCTCATACCAGGAGGCCACAGTGCTCTCCATGTACTGGTAGCTGGTGAAGAAGGCGGCAATGCCATCGGGGACCACCGCTGACAGCTCCAGCAACAGGTTTCCATAGTTACGCACCACCGCTGGGCAGAGACAACCGAGACTGACTGACAGGCCACACCCACGTCACTCCCTCTCCAGCGAAGCATCCGTACCAAAGGTCCGAACCCATGTTTCCTCCAGGACCCCCCAGCCACCACAGATGACCAGACCAAAGTTCTTCCCTCCATCCAGTGGAGGAGTCCAAGCTTCCCTCTCCCCCCTCACCTACCTCCTACCCCCCTCCCACAACGAGACATACCAATGTCCTCCCGCGTCTCAAACTTGGAGCTGATGGCCACCTGGTCATTGCCTCGCCCCACGATCTGGAGGGACGGGAATGTCGGTGACCCGGCCCCTCCATCCGCCCACCCGCCCTGCCCTCTTCTTGGTACTCACCATGGGGCACAGACAGACTCGGGCCAGCGTCATGGTGAAGGTTGCCATGGTGACGGGGTGGAAGTCCAGAATTTTGGGATAAATGTCCAAGGGAGACAGTGTCTACGGAAGGATGGGTGTTGGAGCTGGCTGGGCGCAGTGACGGCAGGGAGGATTTTGAGGGCGGGGACTAAGCGTAAGGGGGACGGTGAGGTCGGGGTCACGGGGGGCCTCACCCCCGAGGTGATGATGACCGACTGGAAACGTTCGAACACGGGCTTGATGGCGAGGGAGGCGTCCATGCAGCTGGTGGGGAAGGGGAGACTGCGTTTCCCCTGCAGGCCCTGCCCTCATCATCCCACCCACCACCACCCCCAACCTGGGCAGGCTCTGACTCCATCACCCCCCCCCTTTGCCCCCGCTGAAAAACACACACACACACACACACACACACACACACACACACACACACACACACATATACACACATACATACATACATACATACATACATACATACATACATACCTGAAGTGCAGGATGGGATTGGCAATAGTTGGGGTCCGGTCATCAAACGGCTCAATGATGATGGCAAAACCTGTTGGAGGCGGGGGGTGGGGGGGGTGGTGTGGTGTGTGTATCTGAGTTCTGGTCCTCCCCTTCCCATCCCTGGGGCATAGGGAGCTGGGAGAGGGATGGGTCCTGAGGGTGCTGGGGAATTAGCTGAATTGCCAAGTGCCATACTGGTGGTGGGGAGACATGATGGCTGCCCCGATCCCCTGGCCCGGCCCCTTCCGGCCCTATCCGGCCCACCCCCTAACCCCCCGCAGTCCTGTCCAGCAGCTGGGACGTCCAGGAAGCTGCTGCCCAGACGGGAGCAAGACATGGGCCATCCTGCGGGCTCACCCTTGGTGTACGTGCTGACCAGAGTGGCAAAATTGGCGAGGAGCGTCAGGGGGGAGAAGTCCGTGAGGTCAGAGATCTCCAGCGTGTGCAGCAGTGACCGCAGGCGCTCGGCACAGAACCTAAGGTGTGTGTGGGGGGGGCGGTGATAGGGGGAACTGGGCCCGTCCCCTCCCAGCTCCCGTGCCAGCCGGACCCTCACCGCAGGGGCTTGGGCGGGATGCAGACGCGCTGGGCCAGGCTGCCCAGGAAGGCCGCCGGACTCTCCTGCACCGCGTGCTGCACCCGCAGCCGCCATTTGAGGAACTCGAGCAGCCGCCGCAGGAACCCGACAAAGTGCTCAGCCGTGCGGATGGACCCGGGCACCGCCTCTGCGGGCAGAGCCCCTGTCAACCCCCCTGCCCGCCATGGCCCGGTGGGCTTCCCTCTGCGGGCACTGTAGGCCCAGCCATGCCTAGTCCCCGAGCCCTCCCCCTCCACCACCCTATTGGCCACCCCCCCAAGGAGGCCGTGCCAGGATCTCACCCTGCAGGATGGCATCGGGCAGCACAGGGTTGGCCAGATGGGCATCAGTCTCCCGGGCAGCGCCTGCCTCTCGCAGGCCCTCCACTAGCCGGTGATATTCTTCGTGCAGCCGCTGCTCATCCGTCTCCTTGATCCTGAGGAGCAGGGGCGGGAACCGGGGGGCAGGGGAGGGGAGCGGGCACTTGGTCGGCGGACCACAGTGGAGGCTGAGTAAACACCATGGGACGGGGCAGGCGCTAGGCTAGAAAGACACTGGGTGGGCACAGCACAATTGGTGCCTGGTTGGGCACGATGGGGTCAGGCTAAGGACCGTGGGGGAAACAGGGGTGAACGGGCAGTGCGCAGGCATAGAAGGGTGCCAGGACCTCCTCACCAGCCCTGGCCCTACCTGTGAATGGTTCTCTGAAGAGTCTCCAGGTTGCCCTGGCAACGGTCCAGGGTGCGGCGAGTGATGTTGACGCTCATGGAGTCGATGCAGACGTTATCTGGGGGTGAGGGGGCAGGCGGGAGGGGACTTGGATGTGTGGAGCAGCCCCTCCAGCCCCCAGCTCCCGGACCTCGTCCCGCCTCCCAGCCCCCCACGCACCAATGTTGTGTGCCTCGTCGAACACGACCACGGCCTTGCGGGCCATCTCCTTAGATACGAGGTTGGCGATCTTGGGGTCCAGCAGGTAGTGGTAGCTGTACACCACGGCATTGGCATGCTGGAGCTGGGGGCGGGCACAGGCATCACTATCCACAGGTTCCCCAACACCCCCACCGCCCCGAGAGACTTCTGCCCTCCTTCACGGTCTCCCCGGCTCTTATATCTTTCCATCACAGGAGACAGTAGGGGATCAGGGGGCGGGGGGGGACGACCCAAGACACCTATCCGGCAGACAAAGTGAACTAAGCAGAGCCTAGCGCATCGCTCCCACCGGTTGATCCCGGCCACCCACCGAGTGGCGAGCGAGGAAATATGGGCACCAGCCCTTCTGCCGGCCCAGGGCCTTCAGGTCGTCCAGATTGTAGATGCCACCGGGGAGAGGCAGCTGGCGGCCATTGGCATCAAACTCCTGGGGGAGTGCAAGAGGGCAGGGAAGGGGTCAGAGGTCAGTCAGCACTTGCCCCCCTCCCCTTCCAGCCGTGTTGGCAGGTGGGCCCCTGATCCCACTGACTATGCCCACACCCCAGGAGGAGTGTGGGGCTGGGCCAGGGGTTGGGCAAAGGGTCACCGGGGCCCACCTCATAGAAGCGGCAGTTGGGAACGCTGGGGTCCTGCTGGTGCCGGGCCCGGACGTAGGAAGCTGTGAGGCTGTGGCACTTGCCGTCCACCTCCTTGCCGAACCGCAGGGAGGATACCTGGGGACCTGGCCATTGGCATCGGGGCTTCCGGCCAAGCCCCTTCCAGGAAGCTGGGTCCCCCTCCGTCCCTCCCCTGGACCCCGCGACGGAGGTCCCGCTCCCAGCTCAGCCTGGACAGGGAGACGGGGATTGGGGGTGAGGGGGGCAGAGAGGAGGGCAGGGGGAGGGGAAGGGTCCCGACCTCGGGGTGGACACACAAGTTGCGGCGGGAGCTCAGTGCCAGGGCCAGGAAAGGCAACTTCTTGCCCTCGTGACGCTCAATTGAGTCCAGCAGCTTCCTCAGCTCCTCTATGACCTGGGCGACGGTGGTATTTGGGTTGGCCACCACGAGCTCCTCGGCTCCTTCTGGACCATCTCCCCTTGTCCCCAACCTTTTCCTGGACCGTCTCCCCTGTGCTGACCCACCCTCGCCCCCAACCCCTCCTGAACAGCTTCTTCCACATTCAATTCGTTCAATCGTACTTATTGAGCGCTTACTGTGTGCAGAGCACCATACTTACTAAGAGCTTGAGAAGTACAAATCGGCAACATAAAGAGACGGTCCCTACCCAACAACGGGCTCACAGTCCACATCTACTCTCACCCCCACACCTCCCCTAGCCCATATCCCTCCATCCCAGCCCCACTCCTCCTGGACCGTTTTCACCCCACTGACCCACCCTAGCCCCCCACGCCGACTGAATAGCCCAACTCCCGGCATACTAGCCCCACTCTTCCCAGACCGTCCACACACCCAAAGACCCCCCAGCCCTCTAGACCTGCCCCCCACTTCCTCACCTTCTCGATTTCGGGCACGGTCCGGGAACAGTAGATGAGTTTGCTCAGTTCCACGGGGTGCGCCTGGGGGAAGCAGGGGGAGGGCACTGAGCCCTGGGTCAATCAAACAATCAATCAATCGTATTTATTGAGCGCTTACTGTGTGCAGAGCACTGTACTAAGCGCTTGGGAAGTACAAGTTGGCAACATATAGAGACGGTCCCTACCCAACAGTGGGCTCACAGTCTAGAAGGGGGAGACAAACAAAATCAATCAATCAATTGTATTTATTGAGCGCTTACTGTGTGCAGAGCACTGTACTAAGCGCTTGGGAAGTACAAGTTAAGAACAAAGCAAAACATATTGACAAAATAAAATGAATAGATGAGGACAAGTAAAATAGAGTAAGAAATACGTACAAACATATAGACAGGTGCTGTGGGGAAGGGAAGGAGGTAAGGCAGGGGGGATGCAGAGGGGGAGAGGTGGGTCCCCACCGTCGCTCCGCATCCCCCTCCAAGTGCCCCCCAACTCACCCGCTGATAGGCCACGATCAACGCCAACAGAGACACGGTCTTCCCGGTGCCCGAGGGCATCTCCAGCACCCCGTGGCCCTGCGTGGGAGAGGACGATCGGCGGGGCCCGACCCCCGTGGGAGCGCAGGGTGGTGGGTGGGAAGGGTCCAGAGGGCCGGGTCCCCTCCAATCAATCAATCAATCGTATTTATTGAGCGCTTACTGTGTGCAGAGCACTGGACTAAGCGCTTGGGAAGTACAAGTCGGCAACACATAGGGTCAGTCCCTACCCAACAGCGGGCTCACAGTCTAG
This sequence comes from Tachyglossus aculeatus, assembly GCF_015852505.1. Lineage (NCBI taxonomy): Eukaryota > Metazoa > Chordata > Mammalia > Monotremata > Tachyglossidae > Tachyglossus > Tachyglossus aculeatus. The sequence continues at coordinate 713,472 of NC_052091.1, forward strand.
AAGGGGGAGACAGAGAACAAAACCAAACATACTAACAAAATAAAATAAATAGAATAGATATGTACAATCAATCAATCGTATTTATTGAGCGCTTACTGTGTGCACAGCACTTTACTAAGCGCTTGGGAAGTCCAAGTTGGCAACATCTAGAGACAGTCCCTACCCAACAGTGGGCTCACAGTCTAAAAGGGGGAGACAGAGAACAAAACCAAACACACTAACAAAATAAAATAAACAGAATAGATATGTACAAGATAGAGTAATAAATATGTACAAACATATATACATATATACAGGTGCTGTGGGGAAGGGAAGGAGGTAAGATGGGGGGGATGGAGAGGGAGACGAGGGGGAGAGGAAGGAAGGGGCTCAGTCTGGGAATCAATCAATCAGTCAATCGTATTTATTGAGCGCTTACTATGTGCAGAGCACTGGACTAAGCGCTTGGGAAGTACAAGTCGGCAACACATAGAGACAGTTCCTACCCAACAGCGGGCTCACAGTCAAGAAGGGGGAGACAGAGAACAAAACCAAACATACTAACAAACTGAAATAAATAGAATATGTACAAGATAAATAAATAGAGTAATAAATATGTACAAACATATATACAGGTGCTGTGGGGAAGGGAAGGAGGTAAGATGGGGGGGATGGAGAGGGGGACGAGGGGGAGAGGAAGGAAGGGGCTCAGTCTGGGAAGGCCTCCTGGAGGAGGTGAGCTCTCAGGAGGGCCTTAAAGGGAAGGTGCCCGGCCCCTCGCCGCTACCTTGGCGTCCAACGTGCGTTTGAGCTCCAGCATGTAGGCGAGCTGCTCCGGGTAGATGTAGTCGTAGGGGAAGTGCACCGGGAGCCCGTCCACCGACAGCCTGCAAGGCAGGGCGGGGCGGGGCGCTCAGTACACTGTCAAGTACACGCTCAGTACACCCACAGGGCTCCCCCCCCCAGGGCCCCTCCCCCACGTGCCCCCGCCGACCCCCGGCTCACTCCATGGCGCCGGCGCCGTCTCCCGGGCCTTTGGCGCGAGGCCCCGCCCCCTCATGAATATGCAGTAGGGGGCGTGGCGGGGAGGCCGGGGGTGGGCGGGGGGATAGGTGCGCCTGCGCAGTGTGGGCGGATCCCGGAAGCGGGGGAGGCTGCGCTCCAGGCGACGGGAGCCGATGCCCGAGACATCGCTGCGAGACAAAGGGAGTCGATCCCCTCTGGTTCGTTCGTTCGTTCGTTCGTTCGTTCGTTCGTTCGTTCGTTCGTTCGTTCGTTCGTTCGTTCGTTCGTTCGTTCGTTCGTTCGTTCGTTCGTTCGTTCGTTCGTTCGTTCGTTCTACTGCGTGCAGAGCACTGGACTGAGCGCTTGGGAAGTCATCATCATCATCAATCGTATTTATTGAGCGCTTACTGTGTGCAGAGCACTGGGCTAAGCGCTTGGGAAGTACAAGTCGGCAACATATAGAGACGGTTCCTACCCAGTAGTGGGCTCACAGCCTAAAAGGGGGAGACAGAGAACAAAACCAAACATACTAACAAAATAAAATAAGTAGAATGGATATGGACAAGTAAAATAAATAGAGTAAGAAATATGTACAAACATATATACAGGTGCTGTGGGGAAGGGAAGGAGGTAAGATGGGGGGATGGAGGGGGGAGGAGGGGGAGAGGAAGGAAGGGGCTCAGTCTGGGAAGGCCTCCTGGAGGAGGTGAGCTCTCAGGAGGGCCTTGAAGGGAAGTCCAAGTTGGCAACATATAGAGACGGTCCCTACCCAACAGTGGCTCACAGTCTAGAAGGGGGAGACAGAGAACAAAGCATAACATATTAACAGAATAAAATAAATGGAATAAATATGTACAAGTAAAATCAATCGAGTAATAAATACTAGAGTAATAAATACATTTATTCGTTCGTTCGTTCATAAGCGCTTAGTACAGTGCTCTGCACATAGTAAGCGCTCAATAAATACGATTGATGATGATTGATTCATTCCCTCATTCATTCATTCCTTCCCTCATTTATTCCCTCATTCATTCATTCATTCAATCGTATTTATTGAGCGCTTACTGTGTGCAGAGCACTGTACTAAGCGCTTTGGAAGTGCAAGTTGGCAGCATATAGAGACGGTCCCTACCCAACAGTGGGCTCACAGTCTAGAAGGGGGAGACAGAGAACAAAGCAAAACATATTAACAGAATAAAATAAATAGAATAAATATGTACAAGTAAAATAAATCAATAAATAGAGTAATAAATACTAGAGTAATAAATACATTTATTTGTTCGTTCATTCATTCCCTCATTCATTCATTCATTCATTCAATCGTATTTATGGAGCACTTACTGTGTGCAGAGCACTGGACTAAGCGCTTGGGAAGTACAAGTCGGCAACATATTCATTCGTTCAATCGTATTGAACTGTGTGCAGAGCACTGGACTAAGCGCTTGGGAAGTACAAGTCGGCAACATATAGAGACGGTCCCTACCCAACCGCGGGCTTACAGTCTAGAAGGGGGAGACAGACAACAAAACAAAACATATTAACAAAACAAAATACATACAATAAATATGTACAAGTAAAATAAATTTAAAAATAGAGTAATAAATATGTACAAACATATATACATAGATATAGGTGCTGCGGGGAGGGGAAGGAGGTAAGGTGACGGGGAGGAGGAGGAGAGGAAGGAGGGGGCTCAGTCTGGGAAGGCCTCATTAATAATAATGATAGCTTTTATTAAGCGCTTACTATGTGCAAAGCACTGTTCTAAGCGCTGGGGAGGTTACAAGGTGATCAGGTTGTCCCACGGGGGGCTCACAGTCTTCATCCCCATTTTCCAGATGAGGGAACTGAGGCACAAAGTGAAGTGAGCCCCCTCCTTCCTCTCCCCCTCCCCATCCCCCCCGCTTTACCTCCCTCCCCTCCCCACAGCACCTGAATATATGTATATATGTTTGTACGTATTTATTACTCTATTTATTTTACTTGTACATTTTTATTCTATTTATTTTATTTTGTTAATATGTTTTGTTTTGTTCTCTGTTTCCCCCTTTTGGGACAGAGACTGTGTGCCTGACCTGGTTAATTTGTATCTACCCCAGAGCTTAGTTCAGTGTTTGGCACAGAGTAAGCACTTAACAAAGACCATAATTCTTAACATTACTAGGGGAGAAGCTTATAGTCTAGAAGAGGAGTTTATGGATCATTACTAATACTAAGGCCATCTGAAGGAGATGTAATTTCCGAAAGGCTTCAAATCAATCAGTAGTGTCTGTTGAGCCTTCCTGGGTGCAAAGTGCACTGTCCTAAACTCTTGAAGGTGGAGAGAGTTATTGGTTGTAGTAGAAGTAGCAAAGGTAATTATATTTAGACTGTGAGCCCAATGTTGGGTAGGGACTGTCCCTATATGTTGCCAATTTGTACTTCCCAAGCGCTTAGTACAGTGCTCTGCACATAGTAAGCGCTCAATAAATATGATTGATTGATTGATTCATATTTACTGACCACTTGCACTGGGATTGGTGTCCTGTGAGAAGAACTGTGAAAAGTACAACAGATGCACAAAATGCATTTCCTGCCCCACAAGGAGCTTCCAGTGTAAAGGAAGAGACAGTCATAGAAATATTTCCAAATTCATTCATTCATTCAATCAATTGTATTTATTGAGTGCTTACTGTGTGCAGAGCACTGTACTAAATGCTTGGGAAGTACAAGTTGGCAACATATAGAGACGGTCCCTACCCAACAGCAGGCTTACAGTCTAGAATGGTGGAAAGAGCTCTGTCTGCCTCTAAATTATTTAAACCCATTAGCCAGCTCTAGCAGTCAGTTGGTCAATCTTATGTATTGAGTGCCTACTGTGGGCAGAGCACTGTACTAAGTGTTTCAATAGTACTAAATAGTAATAAAGTACTTATTGATATCTGACCACATAGGCTGTCGTCATAAAGGAGAGGCGTGTCAATGGATGGGTGAACATGGATTGCACATGGTAGTAGCAATGGTAGTATGTTATTTATTTTAATGTTTGCCTCCCTCATTAAGTTCCCTGTGGCCAGGGAACTGGTCTACTAACCCTGTGGCACTCTTCCAAGTGCCCAGTTGACAATGTCGACCACCCTCTTCTCCTGGGAACATTATCCAACCTTGGCTTTACTGACATTTTCCTCTCCTGGTTCTCCTCCTATCTCTCCGGCTGCTCATTCTCAGTCTCTTTCGCGGGCTTCTCAAGATTCAGTTCTGGGGCTTCTGCTATTGTCCATTTACATCCACTCCTTTGGAGCAGTCTTTCACTCAGCATGACCTACTGAAAAGAGCGTAACCCTGGAAGTCGGAGGAACTGGGTTCTAATCCCAGCTTTGCCACTTGTCTGCTGTGTGACCCTAGGCAAATCACAACTTCTCTGTGCCTTAGTGCCCTCATCTGCAGAGTGGGGATTCAATACCGGTTTTCCTTCCTACTTAGACTAGGAGCCCCACGTGGGGCCCGATGATCTTGTAACTACCCCAGTGCTTAGTACAGTGCTTGGAACATAGTAAGCACTTAATTCCACAATTATATTATAATAATGATATTGGCTTCAACTACCATCTCTTGGTGGATAATTCCCTCATCTCCCTCTTCAGCCCTGACCTCTCTTGCAGTCTCTCATTTCCTCCTGCCTTCTCTATTTGGCTATCCTGCCAACCCCTCAGACTTAAAATGTTCAAAACAGAACTCCTAATTTTACCCTCCCAAACCTTGTCTTCCCCCTGTGTTTCTCATCACCGAAAATAACATCACTATTGCCTCTGTCTCACAAGCCCATAACCTTGGCATTATCCTTGACTCATCTCTCCCATTCAATCCACGAATTCAATCTGCCACCAAATCCTGTCATTTCTACCTTCATAACATCACTAAAATCCACCCTTCCAAACTGTTGTTATGCTGATCTAAGCACTTGTCATAGCCCTCCTTGACTCCTGCATCAATCTCTTCGTTGACCTCCCTGCTTCCTCTCTCTCTCTCTCTCTCCCTAATCCAGTCCTTGCTTCACTCTGTTGCCTAGATCATTTTCCTAAAAAACTCTTCAGGCTATGTCTCTGCACTCCTGAAAAACCTCCAATAGTTGACCATCTATCTCTACATCAAACAGAAATTCTTTGCCATCAACTTTAAAGCACTCAGTCATCTCGCCCCCTCCCATCTTACCTCACTGATTTCCTACTACAATAAAACCTGCCTTTTTTGCTCCTCTAACTCCAGTCTACTCACTGAACCTCAATTCATTCATTTATGCAATCGTATTTATTATCTATCTCACTGCTGACCCTTTTCCCATGTTCTCCTTCTGGCCTGGAACTCCCTCCCTCTTCATATCTGACAGACCACCACTCTCCCCACCTTCAAAGCCTAATTAAAATCACATCTCCCACCAAGAGGTCTTCCCTGATTAAGCCCTCATTTGCCCTAAACCCTCTCCCTTCTGTGTCACCCTTTCATTTGGATCTGTACCCTTTCAGCAGTTGATATTCACCCCACCCTCATCCCCCCGGTACTTATGTCCATATCCATAATTTATTTTAATGTCTGTCTCCCCCTCTAGACTAAAAGCTCCGCATGAGCAGGGAATGCTCCTACCAACACTGTTGTACTGTATTCTTCCAAATGCTCTGCACACAGGAAGTGCTCGATAAATGCTATTAATTGATTGATTGATTGATAAGCTCCTCGAGGGCAGGGATCACGTCTACAGACTCTGTTGCACTCTCTCAAGTGCTTAATGCAGTGCTTTGCTCAATAAACATCTTTGATAGAAATTGTAGTAGTAGTAACGGTATCCAATAAGTGCTTATTGTGTGCAGTGATGCATATATACATTTAGCCAATTGTACATATAATAATAATAATTATTATTATTATTATTATGGTATTTGTTAAGCACTTTCCATGTGCCAGGCCCTGTACTAAGCACTGGGGTGGATACAAGCAAACTGGGTTGGACGTAGTCCCCGTCCCATGTGGGGCTCGCAGTCTCGCTCCCCATTTTACAGATGAGGTAACTGAGGCCCAGAGAAGTAAAGTGATTTGCCCAAGGTCACACAGCAGATAAGTGGCAGAGCCGGGATTAGAACCCATGACCTTCTGACTCGCGGGCCTGTGGTCTTCCCACCATGCTATGCTGCTTTGATAATTTAATCAATTCTTCTGCTTTGTCTTTTTGTAAGTATTTTTATGCATGTATCCCTTCTCGACTGTAAGCTTGCTGTGAGCAGGGAACATGTTTACCAAGCCCTTAGTAAGTGCCCAATAGATATGATTGATTTATTGGTTATTCGAATTTACACTCCTTGTGGGCAAGGCCAACGTCCTGCCCACTTATGCCTTTATATGTAATTTATGTATTTATATTAATGTCTGTCTCCCCCCTCTAGACCGTAAGCTCGATGTGGGCAGGGAATGTGTTTGTTTATTCATCATCATCAATCGTATTTATTGAGCGCTTACTATGTGCAGAGCACTGTACTAAGCGCTTGGGAAGTACAAACTGGCAACACATAGAGACAGTCCCTACCCAACAGTGGGCTCACAGTCTAAAAGGGGGAGACAGAGAACAAAACCAAACATACTAACAAAATAAAATAAATAGAATAGATATGTACAAGTAAAATAAATAGAGTAATAAATATGTACAAACATATATACATATATACAGGTGCTGTGGGGAAGGGAAGGAGGTAAGAAGGGGGGTTGGAGAGGGGGACTGGGGGAGAGGAAGGAAGGGGCTCAGTCTGGGAAGGCCTCCTGGAGGAGGTGAGCTCTCAATAGGGCCTTGAAGGGAGGAAGAGAGCTAGCTTGGCGGAGGGGCAGAGGGATTGGGGGCATTCCAGGCCCGGGGGATGACGTGGGCCGGGGGTCGATGGCGGGACAGGCGAGAACGAGGTACGGTGAGGAGATTAGCGGCGGAGGAGCGGAGGGTGCGGGGTGGGCTGGAGAAGGAGAGAAGGGAGGTGAGGTAGGAGGGGGCAAGGTGATGGACAGCCTTGAAGCCCAGGGTGAGGAGTTTCTGCCTGATGCACAGATTGATTGGTAGCCACTGGAGATTTTTGAGGAGGGGAGTAATATGCCCAGAGCGTTTCTGGACAAAGATAATCCGGGCAGCAGCATGAAGTATGGATTGAAGTGGAGAGAGACACGAGGATGGGAGATCAGAGAGAAGGCTGATGCAGTAGTCCAGACGGGATAGGATGATATTGTTATGTTATATTCTCCCAAGAGCTTAACGCAGGGCTCTGCCAACAGTTAAGTGCTCAGTAAATAGGACTGACTGGTAGACGCTTTAGAACGTCCCAGTGCTCAGTCCAGAGCTTGGCCCTCAGAGGGCGCTCAGTGAATGCCAGTCCCACCAGTAATAACTGCAACTGATTGCTCAGTCGAACATGTGCTTTTTCACCAAGGACGCGCTTGTAAGGATTCCCAACATTCAGATTTGATAGCCAGGTGTCCCAGATGGGGCTCCCGTAAGGGTTACTTGCTTCCTAGTCAACCCAGTGAGGAAGATGCAGGCTTCAGACTGAACCCCACTTTCCCTCATCTCCCACTCCCTTCTGTGACGCCCTGACTTGCTCCCTCTGTTCGTCCCCCCGGCCCAGTCCCGCAACGTTTATGTACATAGCTGTCATTTTATTTATTTGTACTGATGTCTGTCTCCCCTACTCTAGACTATAAGCCTGTCGTGGACAGGCTTAGTCCACTAAGCGCTTAGTACAGTGCTCTGCACACAGTAAGCGCTCAATAAATACGATTGATGATGATGATGATGACAGGGAATGTGGCCATTCATTGCTGTATTGTACTCTCCCAAGCGCTTAGTACAGTGCTCTGCGCACAGTAAGCTCTCAATAAATTTGATTGAATGAGTGAAACCTCCCTCCCGCCAACTCTCCCTGTGTATCCTAGTGAGGAAGATTCAGGCTTACCTGAAGGAGTGACACCTCCCTGCCAACACCCCCTACTCCCCACCAACACACGCACTGCCCCAAGTATCCCTGCTCTGCTCTTATGAATCTGTACCCCTTAAGCATTTGATATTCACCCCAATCTCAGCCAGTCAGCCAGTCAATTGTATTTACTGAGTGCTTACTGTGTGCAGAGCACTGTACTAAGCACTGGGGAGAGTACAAAATACAATAAAACAGACACATTCCCGGCTCACAACGAATTTACAGTCTAGATGGGGAGACAGCCGTTAATATAAATAAATAAAATGACACATATGTACATAAGTGCTGTGGGGCTGGGAGTGGGGATGAACAAAGGGAGCAAGTCAAGGCAACGCAGAAGGGAATGGGAGGAGGAAAGGAAAGCTTAGTTAGGGAAGGCCTCTTGAAGGAAATAAGCCCTCAATAGGGCTTTAAAGGTGGAGAGAGTAATTGTCTGTTGGATATGAAGAGGGAGGGCAGTCCAGGCCAGAGGCAAGACGTGGGTGAGAGGTCAGTGGCGAGATTGATGAGATCGAGGGACAGCGAGAAGTTTGACATTAGAGAAGCAAAGTATGCAGGCTGGGTTGTGGTAGGAGAGTAGCGAGGTAAGGTAAGAGAGAGCAAGGGGATTGACTGCTTTGAAGCCAATGATGAGGAGTTTCTGTTTGATGTGGAGGTGGATGGGCAACCAATAGAGGTTCTTGAGGAGTGGGGAAATGTGACCTGAATGTTTTAGTAGATCAACGATCTGGGCAGCGGAGTGACGTATGGACTGGAGTGGGGAGAGATAGGAAGCCGGGAGGTCTGCAAGGAGGCTGATGCAGTAATCAAGATGGGATAGGATAAGTGCTTGTATTAATGTGGTAGCAGTTTGGCTGGAGAGGAAAGGGTGGATTTTAGCCCCACGGAACTAGCCAAAATATATTGTACTTCTGCCTCCCCCACAGACTGTCAACTTCTTGTGCCCAGAGAACGTATCTCCCAAGCTGTTGTACTCTCCCAAGTGATACAGTGCTCTACACACACTGAGTGCTCAATAAATAGCATCGATTGATTGATTGACTGATTGATTAACTGATTGTGCTTGGTCTTGCAAACTCCAGGCATTAGCTGCTTGCCTCTTCACATTAGGGCCTTTGTCCTGCTGACCCTCCTGAGCCCCAGGCTTTCTCACTTTGTTGTCTTCTGTTAAGCCCATAAGGGCCACAGGCAGCATCTTTCACACTCTGAATAATAATAACAATAATTGTTAAGCACCTACTATGTGCCAGGCTCTGTACTAAGCACTGAGGTAGATACAAGTTAATCAGGTTGGACACGGTCCTTCTCCCACATGGGGCTCATAGGAAAATGAGGCACGGAGACGTGAAGTGACTTGCCCAAGGTCGCACAGTAGACAAGTGGTAGAAACCAGGGCCTCTGACTCCCAGGAATGTGGGTTCTAAAGACCTGTGAAGAAGGGTCTGGCAGATATCAGGTGGGGGGGGGATGAGACACAATACAGCCGTCTACACACACTAGTTGGCCCCAAAATATGATTGATTGATTAATTGTTTGGCAAGAGGGCCACCCAGCAGAAAGATTCACTGAGGGGCAGAGGCAGTTTTAGCCACACAGGGCTTGATTCAGGAGAGCCGTGGTCACTGTCAATCCCACCCTGGGGCTGGGCAGCTTCAGGGCAAACTGGTCATCCCAGAAACTCACACTGGCCCCACCCTGGCTGGCCGGCCCCTCCCGAAACCAAGAGGAGGAGGAGGAGGAGGAGGAGGAGGAGGAGGAGGAAGTGGGCCAAGGACAGGTGGAGCCGCAAGATGAAAGGTGGAGGCTGGAAAGGAAGGGGAAGATTATACTTTCCAAGTGCTTAGTTCCAGTACGTGCTCAATAAATGTGATTGATTGAATGAATGAATAAATGAATGAAAGCTGAGGAGGGGAAGGAATGGGAAAGGAGGAGGAGGGAAGAGGAGGGAAGGAAGGGGAAGATGAGGAGGGGAGGGGGTGGGAAGGGAGGAGGGGGGGGAAGGAGGGGAGGAAGGGGAAGATGAAGAGGGGAGGGAGTGGGAAGGGAGAGAAATCAATCAATCAATCAATCAATCGTATTTATTGAGCGCTTACTATGTGCAGAGCACTGTACTAAGCGCTTGGGAAGTACAAATTGGCATCACATAGAGACAGTCCCTACCCGATAGTGGGCTCACAGTCTAAAAGGGGGAGACAGAGAACAGAACCAAACATACCAACAAAATAAAATAAGTAGGATAGAAATGTACAAGTAAAATAAATAAATAAATAAATAAACAGAGTAATAAATATGTACAACCATATATACATATATACAGGTGCTGTGGGGAGGGGAAGGCGGTAAGGCGGGGGGATGGAGAGGGGGACGAGGGGGAGAGGAAAGAAGGGGCTCAATCTGGGAAGGCCTCCTGGAGGAGGTGAGCTCTCAGCAGGGCCTTGAAGGGAGGAAGAGAGCTAGCTTGGCGGATGGGCAGAGGGAGGGCATTCCAGGCCCGGGGGATGACGTGGGCCGGGGGTCGATGGCGGGACAGGCGAGAGCGAGGTACGGTGAGGAGATTAGTGGTGGAGGAGCGGAGGGTGCGGGCTGGGCAGTAGAAGGAGAGAAGGGAGGTGAGGTAGGAGGGGGCGAGGTGATGGAGAGCCTTGAAGCCCAGGGTGAGGAGTTTCTGCCTGATGCGCAGATTGATCGGTAGCCATTGGAGGTTTTTGAGGAGGGGAGTGATATGTCCAGAGCGTTTCTGGACAAAGATAATCCGGGCAGCAGCATGAAGTATGGATTGAAGTGGAGAGAGACACGAGGATGGGAGATCAGAGAGAAGGCTAGTGCAGTAGTCCAGACGGGATAGGATGAGAGCTTGAATTAGCAGGGTAGCGGTTTGGATGGAGAGGAAAGGGCGGATCTTGGCAATGTTGCGGAGCTGAGACCGGCAGGTTTTGGTGACGGCTTGGATGTGAGGGGTGAATGAGAGAGCGGAGTCGAGGATGACACCAAGGTTGCGGGCTTGTGAGACGGGAAGGATGGTAGTGCCGTCAACAGAGATGGGAAAGTCAGGGAGAGGACAAGGTTTGGGAGGGAAGACAAGGAGCTCAGTCTTCGACATGTTGAGCTTTAGGTGGCGGGCGGACATCCAGATGGAGATGTCCTGAAGGCAGGAGGAGATGCGAGCCTGGAGGGAGGGGGAGAGAGCAGGGGCAGAGATGTAGATCTGGGTGTCATCAGCGTAGAAGTGATAGTTGAAGCCGTGGGAGCGAATGAGGTCACCAAGGGAGTGAGTGTATATTGAGAACAGAAGGGGACCAAGCACTGAACCTTGGGGAACCCCCACCGTAAGAGGATGGGAGGGGGAGGAGGAGCCTGCAAAAGAGACTGAGAAAGAACGACCGGAGAGATAAGAGGAGAACCAGGAGAGGACGGAGTCTGTGAAGCCAAGGTCAGATAACGTGTTGAGGAGAAGGGGGTGGTCCACAGTGTCAAAGGCAGCTGAGAGGTCGAGGAGGATTAGGACAGAGTATGAGCCGTTGGATTTGGCAAGCAGGAGGTCATTGGTGACCTTTGAGAGCGCAGTTTCCGTGGAATGAAGGGGACGGAAGCCAGACTGGAGGGGGTCGAGGAGAGAGTTGTTGTTGAGGAATTCTAGGCAGCGCGTGTAGACAACTCGTTCAAGGAGTTTGGAAAGGAATGGTAGGAGGGATATGGGACGATAACTAGAAGGTGAGGTGGGGTCAAGAGAGGGTTTTTTTTAGGATGGGAGAGACATGGGCATGTTTGAAGGCAGAGGGGAAGGAACCAGTGGAGAGTGAGCGGTTGAAGATGGAAGTTAAGGAGGGGAGAAGGGATGGAGCAAGAGATTTCATAAGATGAGAGGGAATGGGGTCAGAAGCACAGGTGGCCGGAGTAGCACTTGAGAGGAGGGAGGAGAGTTCCTCTGAGGATACCACTGGGAAGGATGGGAGAGTAGCAGAGAATGTTGAGAGCCGGGGGGTTGGAGAAAGGGGGGAAGAGACTTTGGGGAGGTCGGACCTGATGGATTTAATTTTGTTAATGAAGTAGGAGGCCAGATCGTTGGGGGTGAGGGAAGGAGGAGGGGGAGGAAGTGAAGGAGGGAAAAGAGATATGGAGGAGGAGAGGAAAGCGGAAAAGGGAAAGGGGAGGAGGGGAAAAGGAGTAGAGGGGAGAGGGAAGTGTCCACTTCTCCTGCCCTTCCCTCTGCGGCTGGACGGGTCCCACCCCCTGACCAGAGCCCCTGATGGTCCTCTTTCAACAGGCAGCGTGGTCCTGGGCTCCCACCCACCTTTTCCCCGGGGCCAGCCCTGGGCCAGTTGGGGAGAGAGAGGAATTTGCCATGTGACCTTGGACAAGTCACTTCACTTCTCTGGGCCTCGGTTACCACATCTGTAAAATGGGGGTTGAGACTGTGAGCCCCACGTGGGACAGGGGCTGTGTTCAACTTGATTTGCTTGTGTCCACCCCAGCACTTAGTACAGTCCCGGGTGTAAACACTTAACAAACACCATCATTATAATAATAATTATTATTATCATTATTATTACTATTATTTTCTGTGCCTCAGTTACTCCATCTGCAAAATGAGGATTAAGGCTGTGAGCTTCATGCAGGACAGGGACTCTGTCCAACCCGATTTGGTCGTATCCAGCACTTAGTACAGTTCCTGGTACACAGTAAACACTTAACAATTACCACAATTATTATTATTGTGTCCCACTTTGAGGAGAGAAGGTTGAGAGTCGGCTGAAGGAGTTTGTGTCAAAGATGTCTGTTGGGGGGGAGAGGGCGGGGAAGACCGAAGGCTTTGAACAGGGCAGGACGCCCATGGGAGTCACTGCCCTAAACAAAGTGATACTAGGACAGGATGGAGTGGGTTAGCGATCGCAATAGTAGGAAGCGTGGTTAGACCTATGGAAGAACTCCTTGGCGGCAAAGGTGATTCACCACAGGTAAAGGCGACTGAGAGCTGGGGCAGGGAAGGGGGCTGGGTGGAGATGGGAGGGTAGTAGTCGCCTCCCCAGGAGGCCTGGAGACACCATCCATCTGAGGGCTTTAGGGTCCCAGGCCTTGCCGGGGAGGGTGCGAGAAAGCCAGGACAGAGAGAAGGGATGGGAGGACAAGGGGAGCACAGGGAACCCGGGACTGTCACTGTTTATTGTTGTATTGTTCTTCCCAAGCGCTTAGTGCAGTGCCCTGCACACAGTAAGCGCTGAATATGTGCGATTGAATGAATGAATGAAGGAACGCATCCAGTCCGGTTGCCCCACCCAGGGCTCCTAGGGCGTGGTGGGTGTCCCCAAAGCCAAAATCACTGTTGCAGCTGGAAGAAGCCAGTTTGAGCTAGACACCCAGATCGGGGCACTGGACTGCCCTGATCATCTGCAGGGTGGACACCGCCTGCGGTGGACTTATGAAATGGAGAAAGAGCATGGGCCTCGGAGTCAGAGGATCTGGGTTCTAATCTAGCTCTGCCACTTGCCTTCTGTGCCCCCCCCCCCCAACCCCACAGCACTTATGTCCATATCTGTTATTTATTTATTTATTTATTTATTTAATGTCTGTCTCCCCCTCTGGACTGAAAGCTCACTGTGGGCAGGGAAGGTGTCTGTTTATTATTATATTGTGCACACGGTGAGCACTCAATAAATACGACCGACTGACTTGTATATATATATATATGTATATATGTTTGTACATATTTATTACTCTTTATTTATTTATTTACTCGTACATATCTATTCTATTTTATTTTGTTAGTATGTTTGGTTTTGTTCTCTGTCTCCCCCTTTTAGACTGTGAGCCCACTGTTGGGTAGGGACTGTCTCTATATGTTGCCAACTTGTACTTCCCAAGCGCTTAGTCCAGTGCTCTGCACACAGTAAGCGCTCAATAAATACGATTGATTGATTGATTGACTTTAGGCAAGCCATTTCACTTTTCCGAGCCTTGGTTTCCTTATCTGTAAAATGGGAATTCGATTCCTGTTCTCCCTCCTACTTAGTACTGTGAGCCCAGTTGTTTCCTATAATGCCAACCTACTCACTGGAACTTCGATCTCGTCTACCTCACCACTGACCCCTTGCCTACATCCTGTCTCTGGCCTGGAACTCCCTCCCTCTTCAAATCCTATTCATATTGGATGAATATTCTTCATATTGAAAAGCAGCGTGGCTCAGTGGAAAGAGCCCGGGCTTTGGAGTCAGAGGTCATGGGATCATATCCCGGTTCCGCCAATTGTCAGCTGTGTGACTTCGGGCAAGTTACTTCACTTCTCTGTGCCTCAGTTACCTCATCTGTAAAATGAGGATGAAGACTGTGGGACAACCTGATCACCTTGTAACTTCCCCACCGCTTAGAACAGTGCTTTGTGCATAGTAAGTGCTTAATAAATGCCCAGTGGTCATTCTCAGTCCGGTCCGCTTATTCTAGGCGACAAAGACTAAATCAGTTACGAGGCTTTTTCGAGGTGTGTGTGAAGGGAACCTAATGGTGGCTCCTTCTCAAACGGATCGAGACTCGCTTGAGTCCTGTGGTCCAGGAAGGCTGTGGTCAGCGAGGAGCGTTGAGCTGATGTATTCCCAACGCGGCGAGGTATCAAATAGGTGCCGTTTCACGGGTCGCCAAGGCAGAAAGGTTGGGAAATAGTTTAATAGGGAAGGATGGGGGAGGAAGTGGTCTCAACGCAGGGGATGTGGTCTCTTATAGAGCTGGCTATTTCCGTAATTTATTTATTTATATTAACGACCCTCTCCCCCTTTAGACTATAAGATCGTTGTGAGCAGGGAACGTGTCTACCAACTCTGCTATAGTGTGCTCTCCCAAGCGCTTAGTACAGTGCTCCGCACACTGTAGCTACTCAATAAAAACCATTGACTGATGAATTGACCCACCACTGTACTAAGCGCTGTGGTAGATACCAGATAATAATAATAGTATCTGTTAAGCAGTTACTATGTGCCAGGCACTCTACTAAGCACTGGGGTAGATACAAGTTTATGACGTTGGACACAGTCCACGTCCCACAAGGGGCTCTCAGTCTTAATTCCCATTTTACCGATGAGGTAACTGAGGCACAGAAAAGTTTAGTGACTTGCCCAAAGTCACACAGCAGACAAGTGGCATGGTCAGGATGAGAACCCAGGTCCTTCTGACCTCCGAGGCCCGTGCACTAGACCACCCTGCTTCTTCTTGTGGGCCGCAAATGTGTCTGCCAGCCCTGCTGTAGAGGGCTCTTCCAAGTGCTTAGTACAGTGCCATCAACTGATGGACTGATCAAGCACTGTACTAAGCGCTGTGGTAGATGCAAGATAATCAGGTCCCACGTGGGGTTCACAGGCCGAGTAGGAGGGAGAGCAGATATGGGATCCTCATGTGTGGGAGTCTTTGCGGAGGGGACAGGGAGCAAACTTTTGGGAAAGCTTTGCTCTGGATACTCAGAAAGAGCTACTAAGCTTTGGGGGGTGGGGTGGGTTAATAATAATAATAATAATAGTGGTATTTGTTAAGCACTTACTATGTGCAAAGCACTGTTCTAAGTGCTGGGGGGATACAAGGTCATCAGGTTGTCCCACGTGGGGCTCACAATCTTAATCCCCATTTTACAGATGAGGTCACTGAGGCCCGGAGAAGTGCCATCTCTATATGTTGCCGACTTGTACTTCCCAAGCGCATAGTCCAGTGCTCTGCACGCAGTAAGCGCTCAATAAATGCGATCAAATGAATGAAGGAAGGAAGGAAGTGACCTGCCCAAGGTCACACAGCCGATAATAATAATAATAATGATGGCATTTGTTAAGCACTTACTATGTGCCAAGCACTGTTCCAAGCACTGGTGGGGGGGGGTTACAAGGTAGTCAGGTTGTCCCACAGGGGGCTCACACTTTTAATCCCCATTTTACAGATGAGGTAACTGAGGCCCAGAGAAGTGAAGTGACTTGCCCACATGTGGGACCATGTGTATATATGTTTGTCCTGTATATATGTATATATGCTTGTACATATTTATTACTCTATTTATTTATTTATTTATTTTACTTGTACGTATCTATTCTATTTATTTTATTTTGTTAGTATGTTTGGTTTTGTTCTCTGTCTCCCCCTTTTAGACTGTGAGCCCACTGTTGGGTAGGGACTGTCTCTATATGTTGCCAATTTGTACTTCCCAAGCGCTTAGTACAGTGCTCTGCACATGGTAAGCGCTCAATAAATATGATTGATGATGATGATGATGATGATGGTTAGGGAGGAGGTGCGGAGATGCTCCTTTCTTCCCAGTCAGGTCCCCTAATTGTGGACTCGTGGTCTCCGTAGGCTGGAAGGTCTCGGGATGTGGAGGGTGGAAAGCACGCCCAATGCCGCTCTTCTCAAACCGGTTTGACCAAACCCGGTCACATGTTTCGGAGCCTCTGGGAGCCCTCACTGGAGGGGAAAGGAGAGAGTCATCTTAACCGCAGCTCATTGTCAATAAAGACTGTTTCTCTAAGGACACGTAGTCCGGAAAGGATGCGAGGCCTCTCGCAGGTGAAGAAAATAGTGGGCCTTAACCCATTATTGATGGGAAGCAGTGTGGCCTAGTAGGTAGAGCCTTGTCCTGGGAGTCAGAAGGACCTGGGCTCTA
Organism: Tachyglossus aculeatus; assembly: GCF_015852505.1. Classification (NCBI taxonomy): domain Eukaryota; kingdom Metazoa; phylum Chordata; class Mammalia; order Monotremata; family Tachyglossidae; genus Tachyglossus; species Tachyglossus aculeatus. The sequence continues at coordinate 730,062 of NC_052091.1, forward strand.
ATCCTGGTTCTCCCACTTACTTGCTGTGTGACCTTGGGCAAGTCACTTCAGTCTGTCCTGTCATCGACCCCCGGCCCACGTCATCCCCCGGGCCTGGAATGCCCTCCCTCTGCACGGTCTTTTAGACTGTGAGCCCACTATTGGGTAGGGACTGTCTCTCTATGTTGCCAACTTGTACTTCCCAAGCGCTTAGTACAATGCTCTGCACACAGTAAGCGCTCAATAAATACGATTGTTGATCCGCCAAGCTAGCTCTCTTCCTCCCTTCAAGGCCCTACTGAGAGCTCACCTCCTCCAGGAGGCCTTCCCAGACTGAGCCCCTTCCTTCCTCTCCCCCTCGTCCCCCTCTCCATCCCCCCCATCTTGCCTCCTTCCCTTCCCCACAGCACCTGTATATATGTATCTATGTTTGTACATATTTATTACTCTATTTATTTAACCTGTACATATCTATTCTATTTATTTTATTTTGTTAATATGTTTGGTTTTGTTCTCTGTCTCCCCCTTTTAGACTGTGAGCCCACTGTTGGGTAGGGACTGTCTCTATATGTTGCCAACTTGTACTTCCCAAGCGCTTAGTACAGTGCTCTGCACACAGTAAGTGCTCAATAAATACGATTGATTTTGATTAACTGATTGATTGATTGACTTAAATTCTCTCTTCCTCTGTTACCTCTACTGCAGAATGAGGATTCAATACCTGTTCTCCCTCCTACTTATACTGTGAGACCGATGGGAGTCCTGATTAACTTGCATCTATCCTAGCGCTCAGAACAGTGCCTGGAACAGAGTAAGTGCTTAATAAATTCCATAATTATTATTATCATGATTACTCGTTATATTCTGCTGTGTGACCTTGGGCAAGTCACTTTGCTTCTCTGTGCCTAAGTTACCTCATATGAAAAATGGGGATTAAGACTGTGAACCTAATCCCCTATGCTGTAAACTCGTGGGCATGTCACTGTTTATTGTTGTATTGTACTTTCCCAAGTGCTTAGTGGTACGCACTCAATAAATATGATTGAATGAATGAACCCCATGTGGGACCAGGACTGTGTCCAACCTGCTTAGCCAGTATCTACCCCAGCGTTTAATACAGTGCCAGGCACATAGTAAGCGCTTAATAAATACCACAATTATTATTATCATGATTACTCATTATATTCTGCTGTGTGACCTTGGGCATGTCACTTTGCTTCTCTGTGCCTTTGTTACCTCATATGAAAAATGGGGATTAAGACTGTGAACCTAGTCCCCTTTGCTGTAAACTCGTTGTGGGCATGTCACTGTTTATTGTTGTATTGTACTTTCCCAAGCGCTTAGTACAGTGCTCTGCACATGGTAAGCGCTCAATAAATGATTGAATGAACCCCATGTGGGACCAGGACTGTGTCCAACCTGCTTAGCCAGTATCTACCCCAGCGTTTAGTACAGTGCCAGGCACATAGTAGGCGCTTAACAGATACCGTGAAAAAACCAAAACAATAATTGTCCATGAAAACCAATCCTGTTGGGGGGCGGGGGTCCCAGGGTCTGCCATGGCTAACGGAGGGCTTATCGGGGATGATGTGATCACAAAGCGCTAAAAAGCCTCTGGAAGGTGGAGAAGAGAAGCCCGGGGGAGTTTGGCTGGAGATCTTTTGCCATCAGGTCCCTTAGGCTCAATCTGATGGTGGGGTAGGATGAATTGGCCTCTCAATCATCATCATCATCAATCGTATTTATTGAGCGCTTACTGTGTGCAGAGTACTGTACTAAGCACTTGGGAAGTACAAAATGGCAACATATACAGTCCCTACCCAACAGTGGGCTCACAGTCTAAAAGGGGGAGACAGAGAACAAAACCAAACATACTAACAAAATAAAATAAATAGAATAGATATGTACAAGTAAAATAAATAAATAAATAGAGTAATAAATATGTGCAAACATATATACATATATACAGGTCTCTCAATGGAGAAGGAAGGTGAGAATGAACCTCATCGCAGCTCTTTTTTTTAATTGCATTTGTTAGCGCTTATTGTGTGCCAGCTACTCTACTAAGCGCTGGGGCAGACACAGGCTAATCAGGTTGGACACAGTCCACGTCCCACGTGGGGCTCCCTGTTTTAATCCCCATTTTACAGATGAGGTAACTGAAGACTTGAGAAGTGACCTGCCTAAGGTCACACGGCAGACGAGTGGCAGAGCTGGGATTAGATTAGATCTTTCTGAACACAACTTCGCTCAGGACGAGCCAACCGGAGAGGCTGGAAAAGCTCGTTTTGGGAAGGGAATGTATCAGCTTATTGTTCTCTCCCAAGCGCTTAGTATAGTGGTCTGCACCCGGTAAGTGCTCAATAAGTACAGTCGAATGAATGACTGGCTATCTTTTCGGGGTTCGTTATCCCAAAGGCCCGTTCCACCGAGGACGTGCGGCTGAGAAGTTTTCCCCAGTTTCCCGGCGGGAGGGAGAGCCCGATCGCTCCTCGTTTTCAATCAGGTTCACCCCCTTCGAACCACACGGCAGAGGGTTGCTAATCACGAAGCATTTCCAATCAGGTCCATCCCATCGGCAAAGGGGGTCGGGGGCGAGTGAGGTCCTAACTGTGGGATTTTCTCAGCTGAGACCCCCTTTTTGCAGGGCACGTGGGGCCTTGCGGCGGAGAGTCCTGGGGTGGGAGTCCTATGGTAGCAGCAGCTCCTTTGAAGCAACTTCCCCTCTTCAAAACCCTGCTGAGAGCTCACTTCTTCCAGGAGGCCTTCCCAGACTGAGCCACCCCTTTTCCTCTGTTCCTCTCCTCCCCATTGCCCCGACTCCCTCCCTCTGCTCTACCCCCTTCCACTCCCCCACAGCACTTGTGTATATTTGTACATATTTATTACTCTATTTTATTAATGATGTGCATATATCTATAATTTTATTTATCTATTTTCATGCTATTTATTTTACTTGTACATATTTATTCTATTTATTTTATTTTGTTAATATGTTTTGTTTTGTTGTCTGTCTCCCCCTTCTAGACTGTGAGCCCGCTGTTGGGTAGGGACCGTCTCTAGATGTTGCCAACTTGTACTTCCCAAGCGCTTAGTACAGTGCTCTGCACACAGTAAGCGCTCAATAAATACGACTGAATGAATGAATGAATGCTATTGATGCCTGTTTACTTGTTTTGTTGTCTGTCTCACCCTTCTAGATTGTGAGCCCGCTGTTGGGTAGGGACCGTCTCTAGAGTTGCCAACTTGTACTTCCCAAGCGCTTAGTACAGTGCTCTGCACACAGTAAGCGCTCAATAAATACGACTGAATGAATGAATGAATGCTGTTGATGCCTGTTTACTTGTTTTGTTTTGTTGTCTGTCTCCCCCTTCTAGACTGTGAGCCTGCTGTTGGGTAGGGATTGTCTGTTGCCGAATTGTACTTTCCAAGCACTTAGTACAGTGCTCTGCACACAGTAAGCGCTCAATAAATACTATTGAATGAATGAAAAGGGGTCAGAGAGCTGACCTGACTGCGGTTCCCTGCCAACCTAGTCCACCTGGTCCCCTTGACTCAGGCCACGGCATCGTCAAAGGCTTCCTCCAGAGACCCAAAAGGCAGAGAATGTGCACCCATCCGGTTCTCATTCTTAATCAGATCCGCCCCATTGAGTCACTTGAAGGGAAAAATAATTCTAATAATAATAATAATAAAACCCCCGTTTTATGGATGAGAAAACAGGCACAGAGAAGTTAAGTGACTTGCCCTGATGCATTTTTAATCAGATTCGCTTCGCTCAGGTCGCACGGCCGGGAGAGGGTCCAAGGCTTCTTGGACGCTAGTGACAAGTGGACCTTTTTAAAGCACTTAATAGTCACTTCATCCACATGGCACTTGTGATCAATTTAAGGCCTCTCTCCCCCTCTAGACTTTGTGGGCAGGGAACGTGCCTAGTAAGAGATGACGATTGTGTTAGTATTATTACTGTCGTTACCATCGTTATTATATTATTTATAATAGTAAAAGACTGTGAGCCCGCCTTCGGGTAGGGACCGTCTCTATATGTCGCCAACTTGGACTTCCCAAGCGCTTAGTATGGTGCTCTGCACACAGTAAGCGCTCAATAAATACAATTGATTGATTGATTAGTCCCCCGTGGGACAACCTGATCACCTTGTAACCTCCCCAGCGGTTAGTACAGTGCTTTACACATAGTAAGCGCTTAATAAATGCCATCATTATTATTATTAGTCCCCCGTGGGACAACCTGATCACCTTGTAACCTCCCCAGCGCTTAGTACGGTGCTTTGCACATAGTAAGCGCTTAATAAATGCCATCATTATTATTATTATTATTACACCGTACTCTTTCAAACACAGCGCAGTGCTCAGCTCACAGTAGGCACCCAATAAACACAAATCAGTCGTATTTATTGAGCGCTTACTGTGTGCACAGCACTGTACTAAGCGCTTGGGAAGTACAAGTTGGCAACATATAGAGATGGTCCCTACCCAACAGTGGGCTCACAGTCTAGAAGATGGATTGATGGGTTGTTGGTAGATGGATTGTTGGATGGATTGTTAGTAGCAGTAGAGCAGGGTGGAGGAAAAAGAGAAGCAGCGTGGCCTAATGGATAGAGCCTAATGAGAGTCAGAAGGATCCGGGTTCTAATTCCGCTCTGTCACTTGTCTGCTGGGTGACCCAGGGCAAGTCACTTAACTTCTCTGTGCCTGTTTTCTCATCCGTAAAACGGGGGTTATGACCGTTCGCCCCATGTGGGACATGGACTGTGTCCAACCTGATTAGCTTGCATCTGTGTGACTTTGGGCAAGTCCCTTCACTTCTCTGTGCCTCAGTTCCCTCATCTGTAAAATGGGGATTAAGACTGTGAGCCCCACGTGGGGCAACCTGATCACCGTGTATCCTCCCCAGCACTTAGAATAGTGCTTTGCACGTAGTAAGCACTTAACAAATGCCATCATTATTATTATTATCTACCCCACTTATTAATACCGTGCCTGGCACATAGTAAGCGCTTAAAACAGGCCGTAAAAAGAAAAAAAAAGAGAAGGCGGGGCCACGATTTATTCTCAGTCAGGGCCGCAAGACCTAGTGGCTTTGGAGGAGCCTCTGAAATTGGTCCTACGGGGTCCGACCACGTGGTGTGGCATTCATTCATTCATTCAATCGCATTTATTCATTCATTCATTCAATCGTATTTATTGAGTGCTTACTGTGTGCTGAGCACTGTACTAAGCCCTTGGGAAGTACAAGTTGCCAACGTACAGAGACGGTCCCTACCCAACAGCGGGCTCACAGTCTAGAAGAGCGCTTACTGTGTGCAGAGCACTGTACTAAGCGCTTGGGAAGTCCAAGTTGGCAACATATAGAGACGGTCCCGACCCAACAGCGGGCTGCAGCTTGTTCTCAATCAGGTCAGCTCCGCCTGCGCCCGTGCACCTCCTCCAGGAGGCCTTCCCAGACTGAACCCCCCTTTTCCTCTCCTCCTTCCCCTCCCCACAGCACCTGTATATATGTTTGTCCAGATTTATTTTACTTGTACATATTTGCTATTCTATTAATTTTCTTAATGATGTGCATCTAGTTGTATTTCTATTTATTCTGATGACCTGACACCTGTCCGCATGTTTTGTTTTGTTGTCTGTCTCCCCCTTCTAGACTGAGAGTCGGTTGTTGGGTAGGGACCGTCTGTATATGTTGCCAACTTGCACTTCCCAAGCGCTTAGTACAGTTCTCTGCACACAGTAAGTGCTCAATAAATACGATTGATTGATTGATTGATTAGTACAGTGCTCTGCACACAGTAAGCGCTCAATAAATACGATTGAATGAATGAATGAAAGCGAGCTCCCACTGACCACCCGGGCCTTCGGGCCCCCCGTGCACCGAGGAAAACGCTTCTTCTACTGCCCTTTCTAAACAGTTTTGTCACCGTTCTCCCTCGAATTATCGACGACACAAAAGGCACGCGACCCGTCTGTCTCCGCCTCCCTAGACTGTAAGTTCGCTGTGGGCAGGAAACGCTCCTATTGTTGTATTGTATTGTCTGTTGTACTGTACTCCCCAAGCCTAATAATAATAATGTTGGTATTTGTTAAGTGCTTACTATGTGCCAAGCACTGTTCTAAGCGCTGGGGGGGGATACAAGGTAATCAAGGTTGTCCCACATGGGGCTCACAGTCTTCATCCCCATTTTCCAGATGAGGGAACTGAGGCCCAGAGAAGTTAAGCGACTTGTCCAAAGTCGCACAGCTGACAAGTGGCAGAGCCGGGATTAGAACCCACAACCTCTGACTCCCAAACCCAGGCTCTTTCCACTGAGCCACGCTGCTTCTCTAGTACAGTGCTCTGCTCCTCCGCCGCTAATCTCCTCACCGTTAGGCCTCGTTCTCGCCTTTCCCGCCATCGACCCCCAGCCCACGTCATCCCCCGGGCCTGGAATGCCCCCAATCCCTCTGCCCATCCACCAAGCTAGCTCTCTTCCTCCCTTCAAGGCCCTACTGAGAGCTCACCTCCTCCAGGAGGCCTTCCCAGACTGAGCCCCTTCCTTCCTCTCCCCCTCGTCCCCCTCTCCATCCCCCCCATCTTACCTCCTTCCCTTCCCCACAGCACCTGTATATATGTATATATGTTTGTACATGTTTATTACTCTGTTTTACTTGTACATATCTATTCTATGTATTTTATTTTGGTAGTATGTTTGGTTTTGTTCTCTGTCTCCCCCTTTTAGACTGTGAGCCCACTGTTGGGTAGGGACTGTCTCTAGATGTTGCCAATTTGTACTTCCCAAGCGCTTAGTACAGTGCTCTGCACATAGTAAGCGCTCAATCAATGATGATGATGATGCTCTGCACACACTATGTGCTCAATAAATACCACTGATTGATTGAAGGCACTTTTTATTGACGAAGAATAAAACGGAGGGGCGCATTGGGGGGAAGGGGGATGCTCCGGCCACCCAGTCTGAGCCAGATGCTCGGTCCGTGCGTGTGACCGCAGCAGGATGAGGAAGCGCCGACGATCCTGGTTTACACCTTGTGGCGTTGGAGCCGAACCCTGGGGAATAGCTGAGGCAGGAGGGAGAAAGAGAGGCCGGGTGTCCGATCGCCCCTTTGATCCCTAACGGAAGGTCCCCAGGTTTCCGTGCTGTCCCCCCACACCCACCTCGGAGATCACCCGTCCTCCCCCATCCCTCCGTGGGCCGCCCTGCCCTCGCTCACCCCGAAGTAGTTCCTGGGCACGTAGCCCTCGTGGCCGTAGAGCGACGCCCACCACCAGTCGGTCTCCTCGGGCCCGTCCCGCCGCAGGACGGTCACGGGCTCGCCCTCGCGGAAGGACAGCTCGTCCCCGAACTCGGCACTGTAGTCCCAGAGCGCGTACACCGCCCCGTTGTTCATGAGCCCCAGGCTCTGCTCCGCGTCTGCAACGCGTGTCGGGGTCAGGGGCCGGCCACGGGGCGCGGCGGGAACGGGGCGCCAGGAAGAGTTGGGGCAACGAAGGGCATGGGGACGGGGCGGGACGGAGAACAGAAGCAAGGGGCAGCACGAGGCGATGGGGCTCTAGATTGGGGTCCCCCCTACCCTGTAAAAGCTCACTGTGGGCAGGGCATGTGATCGTCCTCTCCCAAGCGCTTAGTACAGTGCTCTGCAAGCACTCAATAAATAAGATCGATTGATTGATGTGGCTATCCCAATCTTTTAGACTGTGAGCCCACTGTTGGGTAGGGACTGTCTCTATGTGTTGCCAATTTGTACTTCCCAAGCGCTTAGTGCAGTGCTCTGCACATAGTAAGTGCTCAATAAATACGATTGATGATGATGATTGTATTTATTGAGTGCTTCCTGCCCACTTGGGTAGGGACTGTCTCTATATGTTGCCAACTTGTACTTCCCAAGCGCTTAGTACAGTGCTCTGCACACAGTAAGCGCTCAATAAATATGATTGATTGATTGATTGATTACTGGGCGCAGAGCTCTGTATTTGGGAGAGTATAATACAACAACATAACAGACACATTTGCTGCCCACAGCAAGCTCGGAGCCTAGAGTGGGGAACACATACTAGAGAAGCAGCGTGACTCAGTGGAAAGAGCCTGGGCTTGGGAGTCAGAGGGCGTGGGTTCTAATCTCAGCTCTTCCCCTTGTCAGATGTGTGACCCTGGGCAAGTCACTTCATTTCTCTTTGCCTCAGTTCCCTCATCTGTACAATGGGAGTTAAGACTGTGAGCCCCACGTGGGACAACCTGACGACCTTGTATGCCCCCCAGTGCTTGGCACATAGTAAGCGCTTAACAGATACCACCGTTATTATATTGATAATAATAATATTCAATCAATCGATCGTATTTATTGAGCGCTTACTGTGTGCAGAGCGCTTGGGAAGTACAAGTTGGCAACATATAGAGATGGTCCCTACCCAACAGTGGGCTCACAGACTAGAAAATGGCTTTTATTGAGTGCTTACTATGTGCCAAGCACTGTTCTAAGCGCTGGGGAGGTTACAAGGTGATCAGGTTGTCCCATGGGGGGCTCACAGTCTTAATCCCCATTAAAGTGACTTGCCCAAAGTCACACAGCTGACAATTGGTGAAGCCGGGATTTGAACCCACGACCTCTGACTCCAAAGCCCGTGCTCTTTCCACTGAACCACAATGCTTCTCAAAATGTGTTTTTGCATAAATAAATGGGGGATCTGGACATAAGTGCCGAGGGGCTGAGGGAGGGGTGAGCCTGACCCTTGGGTTCTCGGGGCCCGCGCACCTGCCAGGTAGGTGACGCAGTCGGCGTAGCCATCCCGGTATGGGTCACACTTCTCGATTGCCATGGCGCCGTCGCTGAACGTGGTGGCGAAGACCGAGGCTCCGTGCTTGACTAGCGCCGTGCAGATGGCCGTGTCGTTGCACGAGGCGGCACAGTGTAACGGGGTCCTGGGGGAGGGGCGGAGCCCGGGAATCAATCAACCAAACGAATTTATCGAGCGCTCGTTGTGTGCTGAGCACCGTACTAAAAGCTTTTTTTAAAAAAAAAATGGTATTGATGAAGCGCTCACTATGCGCCAGGCTCTGTTCTAGGCGCCGGGACAGATACAAGTTGCCTGGGAAGGTACAACATAGAGTTGGTGGACACATTCCCTGCCCACAATGAGCTTACAGTCTGGAAGTCTTTTAGACTGTGAGCCCACTGTTGGGTAGGGACTGTCTCTATATGTTGCCAATTTGTACTTCCCAAGCGCTTAGGACAGTGCTCTGCACATAGTAAGAGCTCAATAAATACGACTGATGATGATGATGATGATGTTGCCAACTTGTACTTCCCAAGCGCTTAGGACAGTGCTCTGCACACAGTAAGCGCTCAATAAATACGATTGATGATGATGATGATAGAAGGGGAGACAGACATTAGTATAAATAAATTAAGGATAGATACGTGAGTGGTGTGGGGCTGAATTAAGGGGGCAAATCCCAGTGCAAGGGTGACGCAGAAGGGAGTGGGAGAAGAGGAAATGAGGTCTTAATCAGGGAAGGCTTCTTGGAGATGATGTGTTTTAATAAGGCTTTGAAGGTGGGGAGAGTGATGAGTCTTGCAGCCCTGTGGTCCCGAGGGGTGGGGTATCTCACCAGCCACCGCCCCCCCCACTCACACTCACACACACACACACACACACTCTCTCTCTCTCTCTCTCTCTCTCTCTCTCTCTCTCTCTCTCTCACTCACACACTCCCCAGGAGCCCCGCGTCCCCGGGGCCGGATGGCCTCACCAGCCGTGGCTGTCCGGCGAGTTCACGTTGGCTCCCGCGCCAATGAGGAAGTCCACGATGCTGTAATTGGCACCGCAGATGGCGTTGTGTAGTGCCGTGATGCCCTCGTCATTGGGCTGGCTGGGGTCGTTCATCTGAGGGGGTGGGGCGACAGGAGGTCAGTGGGGTCGGGGGACGGGGTCGGCCTTGGGAGGCCCCTGTGGCCGGCACTCACCTCCTTGACGGCCTGCTGCACCACGTCCAGCTCTCCGGTCAGCGCGGCGTCCAGCAGCCGCACCAGCGGGTTGAGCCGGGCTCGGCGGCTCTTCCGCGGGGAGCCGGCCTTGCGCAGCACCGAGCGGGTCTCCTGGGGCAGGGGCGCGGGGTCAGCGGGTGGTCCGGCTGCCCGCCTCCGGGCCCCGGCTTTCTTCCCGCCCGCCGGCCCGGGAGACGGCCTACTCACCGAGGGCGAGGGAGGGAGGGACGGAGGGACGGGCGCGGGATGCTGGCAGACACGTACCGGGCTCTGGGGGGCGGCTGGCTCGGGCAGGAGGAGCTGCGGCGGGGTGGGGGGCGGGGTGGGCGCCGGCGGGGCCGGGGTCGGGGCCTTGGCCTCGGCGCCCTCGTTGATGGGGCCGAGGTCGGGGTCGGGCCCGGTGGCGGCGGCGGCGCCGCCCGGATCCTGGCGGTGACTTTGCCGGTGGAAGAGGCGGCTGATGAGCTGCTGGTACTGCTTCTTGTGGGTGGGGGGCAGGGCGGGCGCGGGGCTCTGCTCCATGGAGCCGCGGCGCTTGAGGGGCCGGGGGATGTCGGCCAGGACCCGGACCACCTCCTCCAGCTCGGGCAGGGTCTGCGCCTCGGGGGGCAGCGCCGGCTGCAGCCGTGTGGGGCTCAGCGGCCGCGGCACCTCTTCGGCCTCGGGCCCCTCGCTGACCGGCAGCAGCAAGAGACCTTCCAGCTCGGCCTCTGCGTCGGCCAGCGGCTCGGCGGCCTTCGCGGCCTCTGGAGGGAGGGAGGGAGGGAGGGAGGAAGGGGGTCTCCTGGTGGTCCCTCCCCCGGGCCTGCTGGCTTCCCCCTGCCCCCCAACCACTAAAATGTCAATCAATCAATCAATCGTATTTATTGAGCGCTTACTATGTGCAGAGCACTGTACTAAGCGCTTGGGAAGTACAAATTGGCAACACATAGAGACAGTCCCTACCCAATAGTGGGCTCACAGTCTAAATGTCCCGAGGAGACAGAGGGTGGAAGGGCTACAGTAAGCGGGATCCAGGCAGGACTCGGGGCCCCCACGGTGCTTGACTCAGGGGAGCGGGTGGACCGTTTTTCCCCTCACTGAGGGAAGCCGGGGGTGGGGGTGGGCCCCGCGTGGAGGTGGAGGAAGGAATGAGATGGTCTTTGGGGGAGGACTGGGGGACCTCCACGTCCACCACCCTGGGCGCGCTCATTTTCCCGCGGCCACCATCCCTCCCTGACTGAAAGGAATTAACTCACCTTCAACGCCCACGGCCCGACCTGGTGGGAGGACTTGAGGGGCTGGAGCCTGGGGCTGGGGCTGCTGGGGCTGAGGAGGGGGCTGGGGCTGCTGGGGCTGAGGAGGGGGCTGGGGCTGCTGGGGCTGAGGAGGGGGCTGAGGCTGAGGGGGGAGCTGGGGCTGGGCCTGGGGCTGAGCGGGGAGCTGGGGCTGAGACACGGGTTGGGACTGGGACAGGACCCGGCTCAAGATCGGGGACCCGGGGGGCCCCGCCGTGGCCGCCCCGTACTGCCAGAAAGCGTTCTGCAGCTTGAAGATCATAGAGAGGGGGATGGGGCGCTGACGGGGGGCCCGGCCCGGGGCGCTGGCGGGGGGCATGGGGATGCGAGAGGCCGGTTGCCAGCTCCGGGGCAGGGTGCCCGGCGGCCCGGGGGGCAGAGACCGCCGGTAGCTCCCCGGTTCCGGTCTCCGATCGCTGGCCAACGGAGACACCTTGTAATTCCGGGGCAGAGTGGAACTGGTCAAGCCGTCCTGGGGGGCGGGAGGAGAGCGGAGGTCCAGTGTCTCGGCCCAGAGCTGAGCTGGACTGGGCCCAGAGCCCCCGGGGTGGTCCCGTCCCCCGGAAAGACCTCCGCTCCCACCCCCCAGGGCGCCCCTCACCTTCCCGGGGCCGCCGGCCCCATCCAGGCTGGACTCCCGCCACGGTGACAACTGCAGTCCCGGGGGCACCTGGCGCAGCCCCCCGAAGACATCCAGACCTGCGGGGGGGGTCCCGGGGCAAGGTTAGAGGGACGAGGGTGGGGCTAGGGGCGGCCCCCAGACCCACTGTGTCCCCTGGCCCGGCCCCAGCCCTCACGCTCGTAGCTGCTGCTGTGTGACGGCTTCTTCTCGTACACCAGGTCCAGGTCGGACTCATTCCAGGTCTTCGGGGGTCTCCGCCGGAGGGTCAGGTCGTCTGGGAGGGGCAGGGCAGGGGGCGGGAGGGGATTGGGATGATAGTGAGAGTGGGCGCCTCTACCCCTGCCCACACTGTCCTCCCTCCTCCTCCCTCCATCCCACCCTTTGCCCTCCTCCCTCCATCCCACTATCCCAAACTTTCACCCTCCTCCCTCCATCCCACTATCCCAAACTTTCACCCTCCTCCCTCCATCCCACTATCCCAAACTTTCGCCCTCCTCCCTCCATCCCACTCTTTCTACTCCTCCCTCTATCCCACCCATTGCCCTCCTCCCTCCATCCAACCCTTGGCCGTCCTCCTTCCATCTCACCCTTCCTCCTCCTCCCTCCATCCCACTATCCCACCTTTGGCCCTCCTCCCTCCATCCCACTCTTTCTACTCCTCCCTCCATCCCACCCTTGGCCGTCCTCCCTCCATCCCACGTTTGGCCGACGTCCCTCCCGGCTTCTGTCACCTTGAGCCCGGAGCGGGGCGAAGGCGCTGGCCGCTCCGGCGGGCGGGGAGCCGTCGAACGGGGAGGACGGGGTCGGTCGGGGTGAGGGGACGCGGTCCGGGAAGAAGATCTGCGGGCCGGGGCCGTCGGCGTGGGAAGGCCCGAGCCGCGGGGAGGCGGCGCGGCTGGACAGGTACTGCGGGGAGGGGATGGGGCGGAAGGCGGCGGCCCCGGGGTGGTCCAGGGGTCCAGCCGAGCGGAGGGCCACGGCCCCGGGGCGGGGGGATGGGGCCCGGCCCAGGGTAGGGAAGGTCTCGGGCTGCAGGAAGATGGAGGGTCTTGGGGAGGCGGGCCGGCCCTTGGGGGACAGCGGGCTGTAGGGGGCCAGGGCCGGGGTGGGATCGGAGCCGTCGGGGGGCCGGCTGCGTGGCGGAGGCGGCCGGCTGCCGTGGTCCGGGCCGGGGCCGGGGCTGGAGCGGCTCAGCTGCAGACGGGGAGACGGAAACGGCGGCTCGCACCCGAAGGCTCCGGCCGAGGCCTCGCCAGGGGTCCGGGGGCCAGGGGTCCGGGGGCCAGGGGCCCGGCCCGGTGGGGACGGGGCCGCACTCACCCTCGGGGCGACGCCGGCCTGCGAGGGAGGGGGCGGCGTGGGGTTGTCGGACCACAGGGACTCCAGCTGCTTGGTCAGTTCGTCCACTTTAGCCGCCGCCGTGTCCAGCTCCATCTGCTTCAGGTCCATGTGCTTCATGGCCAGGGCTGAGAGGGGGGCAGGGGGCAGGTCAGAGGGGATGGCGGGGTGGGGGGAGCAGCCGCGGGGAAGGAAGCCCCCCGCCCCCTCCACCCGCGCTCGCTCGCTCACACTGGAAATTCATGTCCAACAGGTCTCGGGCGCTGGGCAGCCTCTCGCCGTCCATGGCGGGGCCGGTGCCAGGTCACCTGCGGGGGAGACGGAGGGGCCGTGCCGGTGAGAGGCGCCTCTCGGCCGAGCCCCCTCCCCTCCCCTGCCTGCCCCGGCCCGATGGGCCGAACGGGAGGCCGGGATGGGGCTTCTGGCCGGACCGGGCCGCCGCCGAATCCGCACCCAGAGCCCCCGGGCTCGCCACCCTCACTCAGCCGGCAGCACCAGTCCCGCCACCGCTCCCTGCCTCAGTTTCCCCCCCCGCACCGTCGCGGCAGGTAGGGGGCGGGCTCCGGGTGCTCGGTTTCGCGGGGGTGGGGCACGGTGACAGCGCCGTCCTCTCTGCCCCGGGGCGGCAGGTGGGTGACCTTGGCCTCCTGACCTCTGCCCCCCCCAGACTGACCGACGGATGGACGGACTGCCGGCCGGCCAACCCCCGGGGGTCCGGACCCCCAACCCCCGCCCCCCCACTCTGTAGTGGGGAAGGGCGGTGAGGCCCTGTTGGGTAGGGACTGTCTGTCACTTGTCTGTGACCATGGGCAAGTCACTCAAATACAATTCATTCAATCGTATTTATTTGGGGGTTTTTTGATGGTATTTTTTAAGTGCTTACTACATGCGAAGCACTCTTCTAAGCGCTGGCATTTATTGATCGCTTACTGTGCGCAGAGCACTGTACTATGTCAGCTATGTGACCCTGGGCAAGTCACTTAGCTTCTCTCAGTTACCTCATCTGTAAAACGGGGATTAAGACTGTGAGCCCCATGCGGGACAATCTGATCACCTTGTAGCCTCCCCAGCGCTTAGAACAGGGCTTTACACATAGTAAGCACTTAACAAATGCCATCATTATTATTATATGTTGCCAACTTGTACTTCCCAAGCGCTTATAGTACAGTGCTCTGCACACAGTAAGCGCTCAATAAATACAATTGATTGATTGATTGATTGAGGCCGGGGCGGGCCTGGGACCCTGGAAGGCGGGAGAGAGACGGGGATACGTCGCCAGGGACTGAGGGCACCGGAGTTTCTCCGGTCTCGGTTCCGGGAGATTCCCGTCTAGACTGGAGGCCAGGTTGCAGCTGTAAGCGCCTGCTCTAGACTGGAAGCTTTCCCCTCCAGGCTGGAAGCTCGGCCCTCTAGACTGGAAGTTTTCCCCTCAAGACTGTAAACTTCCCACCCCACACTCTAAGCTTTTCCTTTCAGGTTGTAAGCTCCCCCGGCCCTTGACTCTAAGCTTTCCCCTCTAGACTGTAAGTTTCCCCCCTCTAGACTGTTAACTCCCTCTGTAGACTGTAAGCTGCCCACACTAGACTCTAAACTATGTTCGTACATATTTATCACTCTATTTATTTATTTTACTTGCACATAGCTATTCTATTTATTTTATTTTGTTAGTACATTTGGTTTTGTTGTCTATCTCCCCCTTTTAGACTGTGAGCCCACTGCTGGGTAGGAACTGTCTCTATATGTTGCCAATTTGTACTTCCCAAGCGCTTAGTACAGTGCTCTGCACATAGTAAGCGCTCAATAAATACGATTGATGATGATAAACTTTTCTCTCTGGGCTGTAACCTCCCCCCCGACTGCAACCTTCCCTCCTCTAGATTGTAAGGGCAGGGAATATGTCTGTTTACTGCTCTGTTGCATCATCATCATCAAGCGTATTTACTGAGCGCTTACTGTGTGCCGAGCACTGTACTAAGCGCTTGGGAAGTACAGATTGGCAACAAATTGCACTCTCCCAAGCGCTTAGCACAGTGGCCCGCCCTTCGTGAGCGCTCAGTAAATAGGACTGACTGAGTGACTGTCGTGGAGGCGTCCGGGTGCGGCCCGGCCCCGCCTCGCCCCGCGCTGAGCTCAGCCCGCCGGTATGCGACACGTTCCGGCAGATCCGGCCCCTCGTGGTTCGCTCTCAATATAGAGATATATGTGTGTGTGTGTGTTGTGTTGTGTGTGTGTGTGTGTGTGTGTGTGTGTGTGAGAGAGAGAGAGAGAGAGAGAGAGAGAGAGAGAGACATGTGTATGTCTGTCTCTCAGAAGTGAGGTAATAATAGCTACAACTATAATGATAATATAGTATATATAATATACTATGTATGTATAATGTACACTGTACATATCTATCATGTATAATGTACACTGTACATATCTATTCTATTTATTTTATTTTGTTAGTACGTTTGGTTTTGTTCTCTGTCTCCCCCTTTTAGACCGTGAGCCCACTGTTGGGTAGGGACTGTCTCTAGATGTTGCCAATTTGTACTTCCCAAGCGCCTAGTACAGTGCTCTGCACATAGTAAGCGCTCAATAAATACGATTGATGATGATGATGATCGCGGTATCTGCCAAACTCTTACTCTGTGCCAAGCACTGTACTTATGTTCTAGGGTAGAGGCGAGGTAATCAGGTCACACACAGTCCCTGCCCCACAACGAGGCGCACAGTCTAAGTCGCGGGGACTGTATTCCAGTCTTCCAAGGCAGGAAAGAGAGGCAGCGTGGCTCAGTGGAAAAGAGCCCGGGCTTTGGAGTCTGGGGTTCACATCCCAGCTCCGCCACTTGTCAGCTGTGTGACTTCGGGCAAGTCACTTCACTTCTCTGGGCCTCAGTTCCCTCACCTGCAAAATGGGGATGAAGACTGGGAGCCCCACGTGGGACAACCTGATCACCTTGTACCCCCCCAGCGCTCAGAACAGTGCTTTGCACGTAGTAAGTGCTTAATTAAATGCCATTATTAAAGGTTCAGCCCTCGTTCCTCCCCCCGGTGCCCCCTTTTCCGCAGCCCACGGTCACTGTGACCAGCGTCCGAGGGAACCGGGGGCGGTGAAACCAGACGGCAGGGAGGGCCTCGGCCTTGAAGAGGTCTCCGCGTGGGGCGGGATGGGGAGGGGAGGGGACCCCCACCTTTTGGCCCTCCTCGTCCCGCCTAGTGTCCCGTCTGTGGCCCCTCCCGGGAGGAGGTTTTGGGAAGGCGGGGCCGCCGCAACGACGCGATTCCCAGTTTCGGGTTGGGAAAGTGTCGGCGACGCTGGCCCGGGCCCCGAGGCGTCGCTCAGTGGGGGGGAGAGACAGGTTCCCCTTCCCTCCGCTATCTTCCCCCTCTTGGTGGGGGCCGCAGACGGCTCCCTTTGATGATCCCTCCCCCGTTAATAAGCGTCCAGCCTGTCTCGCCCCGAAGCCACGAGGGCTGGGGACCCGGCCGGCCGGACTCAGGGGTCCGACGGTGCCCCTCGCCCTCACCCATCCGACGCCGCTGGTCCTGGTGTGAAGAACACGGGGAGGTGAAGGAGAGAGAGAGAGAGAGAGAGAGAGAGAGAGAGAGAGGGCGGGATGGCCCCACCCGGGAGGGCCTCGGCTGTCCCCACCCCCTTACTCGCTCCCCTGGTCACCCCGAGGGGACGGGGCCCATGCCAAGCTTGTGACTCGGTTGGGCAACCCGGCCGGCCCTCCGAATCCTGACCCCTGAAATGCCCGGCCGAGGGCCCTCCGCCCCCGATTTCCCCACTCTGGTTGGTGGGGCCGGACCTTCAAGGCCCTGCTGAGCGCTCACCTCCTCCAGGAGGCCCGCCCAGACTGAGCCCACACAGTCTTTTAGACACAGTCTGGGTGAGACAGACACAGTCTGTGTGAGCCCACACGGACACAGTCTTTTAGACTGTGAGCCCACTGTTGGGTAGGGACTGTCTCTATATGTTGCCAATTTGTACTTCCCAAGCGCTTAGCACAGTGCTCTGCACATAGTAAGCGCTCAATAAATACGATTGATGATGATGATGATGATGAGCCCCTTCCTTCCTCTCCCCCTCGTCCCCCTCTCCATCCCCCCCATCTTACCTCCTTCCCTTCCCTACAGCACCTGTATATATGTATATATGTTTGTACATATTTATTTACTCTACTTGTATTTTGTTAGTCTGTTGGGTTTTGTTCTCCGTCTCCCCCTTTTAGACTGTGAACCCACCGTTGGGTAGGGCCTGTCCCTAGATGTTGCCAACTTGTACATCCCAAGCGCTTAGTCCAGTGCTCTGCACATAGTAAGCGCTCAATAAATACGATTGATGATGATGATGACCTGGTCGCCGGGGAGGGTCGGTAGCCCCGGGGATCTGTTTGTGTGTGTGTGTGTGTGTGTGTGTGTAAGGGTTGGGGACAGCCTGGCTTCGACGCGCCGCCGGTCGGACTGGTCGGACGCTTAGTTAATTATACGTTAGGAGGAGCGCAGGCACGCCCGCCTTTCCCCGGGCTCGGGCCTCGGTTGTGCCCCCTCGCTCCCCTCCGACCTCACCCCGGGGCGGGGACGCCCTGCGGGAGCCCCTCGCCCCCCGCCCGGGGACCCAGGCGTTCAAACACTCGTAGCCCCACCACCCCTTAAGCCGGACTTACCGCGCAGAGGCGAGGTCCGGGGGTCCGGCTAAATCCCGGGCTGGGGGGCGGCCTCCGGTGCCGGTTCCGAGCCTCTCCGAGGTTCCGGGGCTCCGGGTCCGGCTGCGGGACGGGCGCAGTAAGCAGGTTTTACAGGGCCACAGGTGGGGAGCGCTCCCCCGCCGCCATCCTGGCACTCGTAGTTCTCCCGGCTCTGGGACAGACAGCGGGGGGGCAGAGACTCCCGGCCTCAGTTTCTCCGGCGGGGAAGGGGCTTCACACCGGCCGGGGGGCAAGGATACCCTGGCCCACCCCCAGCAGGGTACCTGCACCGAGCAGCGCCGCTCTCAACTAATAGGGATTGTGGCCCGGCCCCGCCCCGCTCGGCGCCCATCAATCACCCAGCCTCGGGCCCGCAGCTCCGAAGCAGGGGGGGCGTGCCCCGCGGAGACTACAACTCCCAGCGGCCTTCGCGCTCAGCGCGCACGCGCACCCCGATACTTAGGTCCCCGGCGGAGCCTACAAGTCCCGGCGGCCCTCGCGGGGCCTGACGCCTCGGCCAGGAGTGCGGTCAGCCGGCTTTCCCTCCCCCGCGGAGACTACAACTCCCAGCGGCCTTCGCGCTCAGCGCGCACGCGCACCCCGATACTTAGGTCGCCGGCGGAGCCTACAAGTCCCGGCGGCCCTCGCGGGGCCTGACGCCTCGGCCAGGAATGCGGTCAGCCGGCTTTCCCTCCCCCGCGGAGACTACAACTCCCAGCGGCCTTCGCGCTCAGCGCGCCCGCGCACCCCAGTACTTAGGGTGGCGGCGGGGCCTACAAGTCCCGGCGGCCCTCGCGGGGCCTGACGCATCGGTCAGGAATGCGGTCAGCCGGCTTTCCCGCCCCCGCCTCGGGAGCCCATCAGTCAATCAATCAATCAATCAAACGTATTTATTGAGCGCTTATTGTGTGCAGAACACTGGACTAAGCGCTTGGGAAGTACAAGTTGGCAACGTATAGAGACAGTCATCATCAATCGTATTTATTGAGCGCTTACTGTGTGCAGAGCACTGGACTAAGCGCTTGGGAAGTACAAGCTGGCAACGTATAGAGACAGTCCCTACCCAACAGTGGGCTCACAGTCTAAAAGGGGGAGACGGAGAACAAAACCGAACATACTAACAAAATAAAATGAATAGATATGTACAAGTAAAATAAATAGAGTAATAAATATGTACAAACATATATACATATATACAGGTGCTGTGGGGAAGGGAAGGAGGTAAGATGGGGGGATGGAGGGGGGGACGAGGGGGAGAGGAAGGAAGGGGCTCAGTCTGGGAAGGCCTCCTGGAGGAGGTGAGCTCTCAGTAGGGCCTTGAGAGGGATCCAGCCACCTCCGAGGGCGGCACGGAAAGACCAGAGCCTCCGAGCCTGGACTGTGCCGCCTGGCTTGGCCCGGAATCCGGCAAGGACGCGTGTAACTGTTTACACCGGGGAGGGTCCGCCGGGGGAAAGCCCACCACCACCACCACCTCTTCTCTCCCGGCCGAATCGATTCGTATATATAATAATAATAATAATGGCATTTATTAAGCACTTACTATGTGCAAAGCACTGTTCTAAGCCCTGGAGAGGTTACAAGGTGATCAGGTTGTCCCTCGGGGGGCTCACAGTCTTCATCCCCATTTTACAGATGAGGTAACTGAGGCACAGAGAAGTTAAGTGACTCGCCCAAATTCACAGCTGGCAATTGGCAGAGTCGGGATTTGAACCCATGACCTCTGACTCCAAAGCCCAGGCTCTTTCCACTGATCCATGCTGCTTCTATATATACATATATATATATACATACATATACATGCAGCTATACATATATGTACATGTATACATATAGATGTATATATCAATCAATCAATCAATCGTATTTATTGAGCACTTACTGTGTGCAGAGCACTGTCCTAAGCGCTTGGGAAGCACCAGTTGGCAACATTTAGAGACGGTCCCTACCCAACAGTGGGCTCACAGTCTAGAAGGGGGTATCAATCAATCAATCAATCAATCAATCAATCAATCGTATTTATTGAGCGCTTACTGTGTGCAGAGTGTGTACATATCTATTCTATTTATTTTATTTTGTTAATATGTTTTGTTTTGTTCTCCGTCTTCCCCCTTCTAGACTGGGATCCCACTGTTGGGTAGGGACTGTCTCTATATGTTGCCAACTTGTACTTCCCAAGCGCTTAGTACAGTGCTCTGCACACAGTAAGTGCTCAATAAATGAATCGCATATATACATACATACATATATACATGTATATATGTTTGTACGTATTTATTACTATATTTATTTTACTTGTACATATCTATTCTATTTATTTTATTTTGTTAATATGTTTTGTTTTGTTCTCCGTCTTCCCCCTTCTAGACTGTGAGCCCGCTGCTGCGTAGGGACCGTCTCTATATGTTGCCAAGTTGTACTTCCCAAGCGCTTAGTACAGTGCTCTGCACACAGTAAGCGCTCAATAAATACGATTGATTGATTGATTGGGGCGGAGTTGCTCGAGCCGAGCCTGCCCTCTGGTGGCCAGTCAGGGAGCAACCGCCGAGTTTCACTTGTTTCCCCCACGACCAACTTTAAAGTCCCGTGGAGCGAACCAAGCCCGGGAGGGTCGCGGGAGGCGTTCATTTACTCAATCGTATTTATTGAGCGCTTACTGTGTGGACAGCACTGTACTAAGCGCTTGGGAAGTACAAGTTGGCAACATACAGAGACGGTCCCTCCCCAACAGCGGGCTCACAGGGAACAAAACAGAACATCAACAAAATAAAATAGAATAAATATGTACAAAAGAATAAAGAAATAGATTAATAAATACGTACAAACATATATACAGGTGCTGTGGGGAGGGGAAGGAGGTAAGGCGAGGGGGAGAGGAAGGAGGGACCTCAATCTGGGAAAATCTGCGTGCATTGGTCAGGACTCGAACCCAGATCCCCGGTGTGGGACGGGAGAATTCTACCACTGAACCACCAGTGCGTTGGTTCTCCGTGGCTCCGATGCGGGAGAGGGAGGCCCTAACCCATATGTCATCCATCCTAACCCATATGGCTCACCTCCTCCAGGAGGCCTTCCCAGACTGAACCCCCTCCTTCCTCTCCCCCTCCTCCCCCCTCCATCCCCCTCGCCTTACCTCCTCCCCTTCCCCACAGCATCAGTATATATGTATATATGTGTGTACATATTTATTACTCTATTCATTTTACTTGTACATATCTATTCTATTTATTTTATTGTATTAATATATTTTGTTTTGTTCTCTGTCTCCCCCTTCTAGGGGGGCAGGGGACTGGCTTCGGGCCCTGAAGCCCCCTCCTCTCTCTTTCTCTGTCTCTGCCTCTCTCTCTCTCTGCTTCTCTGTCTCTGTTTCCCTGTTTGTCTCTGTTTCTCTTTCTGTCTCTGCCTGTTTGTCTCTCTGTGTTTCTCTGCCCCCTCTCTGTTTCTCTCTCTCTCTCCATTTCTCTATTTCTTCCTCTCTTTCTCTGTCTCTCTGTTTCTCTGCCCCCTCTCTGTTTCTCTCTCTCCATTTCTATTTATTTTATTTTGTTAATATGTTTGGTTTTGTTCTCTGTCTCCCCCTTCTAGACTGCGAGCCCACTGTTGGGCAGGGGCCGTCTCTCTATGTTGCCAACTTGTACTTCCCAAGCGCTTAGTACAGTGCTCCGCACACAGTAAGCGCTCAATAAATACGATTGATTGATTGATTTTATTTTGTTAGTATGTTTGGTTTTGTTCTCTGTCTCCCCCTTCTAGACTGTGAGCCCACTGTTGGGTAGGGAGTGTCTCTCTATGTTGCCAACTTGTACATCCCAAGCGCTTAGTACAGTGGTCTGCACACAGTAAGCGCTCAATAAATACGATTGATTGATTGATTGATTGATTGATTGATTGATTACGGGGACGAAAATCTCTTCATCTCCCGAAATACCGGTTTTGTCGCCCTCAGGCCCCACCTCCATCTCGGTTGCTATGGACTCGTCCTTGCCAACAGGCCCCGCCCCCTTTCGATGACGTATTTCCGGTCTTCCGGCCCCAGCTCGCGGCGCGGCTGACCCCCGTCGGACCATGTGGCTGCAGCAGCCTCCTGGGCTTCCCGGTAAGCCGGGGGAGGGGGGGGGACTTGGGCAATAATAATAATAATAATAATAATAATAATAATAATACTTAGAATTATTATTATGGCACGTGTTAAGCGCTTAATATGCGCCAGGCACTGTTCCCAGCAGCGTGGCTCAGTGGAAAGGGCCCGGGCTTTGGAGTCAATCAGTCAAGGCCATGCGCCTTCCACTGAGCCAGGCTGCTTTTCTTAATGATGTGCATATAGCTTTAATTCATTCATTCATTCAGTCGTATTTATTGAGCGCTTACTGTGTGCAGAACACTGGACTAAGCGCTTGGGAAGTCCAAGGTGGCAACCTCTAGAGACGGTCCCTACCCAACAGTGGGCTCACAGTCTAAAAGGGGGAGACAGACAACAAAACCAAACATACTAACAAAATAAAATCAATCCATCAAGCCCGTGCCCTTTCCACTGGGCCACGCTTCTTTTCTTAATGATGTGCATATAGCTTTAATTCATTCATTCATTCAGTCGTATTTATTGAGCGCTCACTGTGTGCAGAGCACTGGACTAAGCGCTTGGGAAGTCCAAGGTGGCAACATCTAGAGACGGTCCCTACCCAACAGTGGGCTCACAGGCTAAAAGGGGGAGACAGACAACAAAACCAAACATACTAACAAAATAAAATCAATCAATCAAGCCCGTGCTCTTTCCACTGGGCCACGCTTCTTTTCTTAATGATGTGCATATAGCTTTCATTCATTCAGTCGTATTTATTGAGCATTTACTGTGTGCAGAGCACTGGACTAAGCGCTTGGGAAGTCCAAGGTGGCAACATCTAGAGACGGTCCCTACCCAACAGTGGGCTCACAGTCTAAAAGGGGGAGACGGAGAAAACCATACCAAACATACTAACAAAATAAAATAAATAGAATAGATATGTACAAGTAAAATAAATAGAGTAATAAATACATACAAACATATATACATATATACAGGTGCTGTGGGGAAGGGAAGGAGGTAAGATGGGGGGATGGAGAGGGGGAGAGGAAGGAAGGGGCTCAGTCTGGGTCATGGGTTCAAATCCGGGCTCCGCCAATTGTCAGCTGTGTCACTTTGGGCAAGTCACTTCACTTCTCTGGGCCTCAGTTGCCTCATCTGTAAAATGGGGATTAAGACTGTGAGCCCCCCCCCACCCCGCCGTGGGACAACCTGATCCCTTTGTAACCTCCCCAGCGCTTAGAACAGTGCTTTGCACATAGGTAAGCGCTTAATAAATGCCATCATTATTATTCTTAGACAAGCAGATCGGGTTGGACACAGTCCCTGTTTCATTTGGGGCGCACAGCCTCAATTCCTATTTTACAGAGGGGGTAGCAGTCTCAATCCCCATTTTACAGAGGGGGTAACTGAGGCACGGAGAAGTCAAGTGACTTGCCCAAGGTCACACAACAAGCAAGCGACAAAGTCGGGATTAGAACCCATCACCTTCTGACACCCAGGCCTGTGCTGTATCCACGACGCCATTGTGCTTGGGTGACAGGAGAACTTCCTGCCCTCTGACCCTCTGGCCCCTCTCCTCAGCCATCAAGAAATTCGAGTGTCCCCCGGACTTCTCCCCCTCGGCGCCCCCGACCGACGTGCCATTTTCCCTGGAGTCGCTGCAGTCGCCGACCACCGAACTGTGGCTCATCAAAGCCCCCGCGGACTTCGTTCCCGAGAGGTAAGAGGCCCCGGCCCGAACAGCCCACCTGTTTCCTCTCCTGCCCACTCCCGGGGTTAGTGCCACTTTACCCACCCCTGCTTCTCGCGTAATGACACGCTCAAATCAGTCGTATTTATTGAGCGCTTACTGTGTGTGGAGCACTGTACCAAGCTCTTGGGAGAGTACAATACAGCAGAGTTGGTGGACATACCCTGCCCACAGCGAGCATACAACCCAGGGGGGAACACTCCCGTTTCCAGGCTTATGGCACAACGCCCCCCACGCAATTGACATCCCATCCCCAGTAGTAACAGCGGGATTTGAACGCTTGTTATGCATTAGAGGATTCCTCCAACCCCCATGCTCGAGTTCTCCTGAAGGTGTTCAGCCCACATTTCCCCACTCAAGAACTTCCAGTGGTTCCTTATCCCCCTCCACATCAAACAGAAACGTCTCCCCCTGGGCTTTAAAGAGCTCAGTCTGCTTGTCCCCTCCTACTTCACCTCAGTACTCTTCAATCAATCAATCAATCAATCAATCAATCGTATTTATTGAGCGCTTACTGTGTGCAAAGCACTGTACTAAGCACTTGGGAAGTACAAGTTGGCAACATATAGAGACAGTCCCTACCCAACAGTGGGCTCACAGTCTAAAAGGGGGAGACAGAGAACAAAACCAAACATACTAACAAAATAAAATAGAATAGATATGTACAAGTAAAATAGAGTAATAAATATGTACAAACATATATACATATATACAGGTGCTGTGGGGAAGGGAAGGAGGCAAGATGAGGGGGATGGAGAGGGGGACGAGGGGGAGAGGAAGGAAGGGGCTCAGTCTGGGAAGGCCTCCTGGAGGAGGTGAGCTCTCAGTAGGGCCTTGAAGGGAGGAAGACTCTTCTCCAACCCAGCCTGCATACTTTGCTCCCCTAATGCCAACGTTCTTACTGTACTTCGATCTTGTCCATCTCACCGCCTACTTCTCACCCACGTCCTGCCTCTGGCTTGGTATGCTCTTCCTCCTCCTATCCGACAGACAATTACTCTCCCCCCACCCCCATCTCAAAGCCTCATTGAAGGCACATCTCCAGGGGGCCTTCCCTGACTTAGCCCCCCTTTTCTCTATTCCCACCTCTCTTCTGCCTTGTCCCGACTTGATCCCTTTATTCACCATTCCCATCTCCGGCTCCACAGCACTTCGGTACGTATCTGTAATTTGTATTAATGTCTGTCTCCCCCTCTAGACTGTAAGCTTGTTGTGGGCGGGGAATGTGTTTGTTATACTGTTACAGTGTACTCTCTCAAGTGCTTAGGACAGCACCCTGCATCCAGTAAGGGCTTAATAAATATGATTGACTCTCTCACGTCTCGCCTTACTGCCCCTCCCCTAGCTTCAATGGGCGTCGAGTGCCGCTGGCCGGACTCAAAAGCCTGAAGACCAAAGATGGAAGTCGCCGTTCCTACCAGGTCCTAAGCAACCCGGGCAGCTTTGCGGGCGGTGGCCCCTGTCTGCTGGTGCCGTCTGCAGCCCGGGGACAACTGGTGTGTGGGCCAGCCCTGAAGGGCTCCCTCAACGTGTGTGATGGCCCCTTGGCCCTCCAGACTCCCTCCCAGCCTCTGTCCATCCCGTCCCCACCCCCGCCTCAGATACCACCGGGACTCCGCCAGCGATTCCGGGCATTTGGGGGCAGCCCGCCTGCCCAGCCTCGGAACAGGAAGCCCGGGGCCACGGCGGACGCCGCAGACCCCAGGAGGAAGAGGACAAAGAAACGAGGGAAAGAGGCAGAGCCGGAGCTCAAACAAGAAGTTGAGGCCTGCGATAGGGGTGATGGGGTTCTCTCAGGAGGAACTGGGGCACATGGGGAGCCAGGCCCGGAGCCCCTAAGCCCCAAGCTGAGGAAGAGGAGGAGAAAACAGGAGCCTGAGGCCCCAGTTCTTGAGCTGCGCCCAGTAACTGAGACAGAGCAGGAGCTCCTGTTGAAGCCCCCCTGCCAGCTGGAAGAGCCCTCCACCAAGAAGAGGAGGAGGAGAAAGGAGTCCAGATCCCCAGAGGTGAAGCTGGAGACCTCAGTGCCAGAGCTGCCTCTGGGGGCCGAGACAGTGTTGGAGCCCCCCTGCCAGCTGGAACAGCTCCCCACCAAGAAGAGGAGGAGGATAAAGGAGGAATCCCAGCCCCCGGAGCCAGAACCCCCAGTGCCAGATCTACCTGTGGGGGCTGAGGCAGAGATGGAGGCCGGGCCCTTGTCGGAGCCTCCCTGCCAGCTGGACCGGCTCCCCACCCAGAAGAGGAGGAAGAGGAGAAAGGAGGAATCCGAGCCCCTGCCGCCTGCGCTGCCCCTGGGAGCTGAGGCAGAGCTGGGGGCCGGGCCCCTGTCAGAGCCCCTGCCTCCCTGCCAGCTGGACCAGCTCCCCACCAAGAAGAGGAGAAAGAGAAAGGAGGAGTCTGAGGCCCCAGTGTTGGAGCTGCCTGAGGTAACTGAGGCAGGGCTGGAGCCCCCCACCAAAAAGAAGAGGAGAAAGGAGGAGTGCAACTCCCCAGCGCCAGTGCTAACCCCCTTGGAGGCTGAGCCAGAACCCCAGCCCGGGTTGGAGACCCTGACCCAGCACCCCACCAAGAAGAAAAAGAAGAAGCTGAAAGAGGGGAATTGAGGTGGAGGAGGAGGGGCACAGTGGGAACAGGACCAGACTACAGTGTCACCTCCTGCCCATCCTCTGCCTTGGTGGGCACAGAAGCAGATGCAGGCAGTGGCACAGGTGCACACACGTTTTATTGGACGCGCCACAGGTCACAGGGGACTACCGGGACCCCTTCAGGAATGGCTCGTGCAGGGTGTCGAAGAGTCGCCGGGCCTGGAGTGGGGAGGACACCAGAGACGTTATTAAACGGCGGCATTTGTCAGGCTGAGTGTGCGGCTCTCCTTCCCCCCGCCTCACCCCATCTCCCCCTCACCTTCTGGGGTCCGAAGCCCGGGCACAGGGACAGGTCCTCTGCTGAAGCGGCCACAAGCTGGTCCAGGGACTGAGGAGATAGGGGTGCAGGGGCGGGTTGGGGAGAGGCTGCCCCGTGACCGTTCCGTCCCCCAGTTCCTGTCAGCCCCAGCCTTACCCCAAAAGTGGAAAGCAGGGTCATGCTGTCTGTCCTGTTGACGGACTTCACCGTGGTCAGGCAGTCGGTCACCTGTGGGGAGAGAGGCCGGGGTCAGGGAGAGGGGACACAGCTGAAGTGGGTTGGGGGCCTCGGAAGGGGGGGCGAGAACCTCACCCGCGACAGGAAGTCTTGTTCCAGCTTCTCCTTCAGCAGGTCGGCCGGCTTCTGCTCATAGGCCTTGTAGGTCTCCAGGTAGCGGCCGGCTTCCTCGGGGCTGGGGTGGGAGAGTGGGCAGGAAGAGCCCGTCCCTCTCCCTCCTCCTCCATCCCACGTTGTTCCCCACCCCCTCCGGGCCAGGTCAAGTATGTCCCACCCCACCTCCAAGCCGTGTTAGGGTTGCCCCTCTCCCACTCCTGGTCCAGAACAAGGGTGTCCCACCCCCGCCTCCAAGCCAGCGTGAGGACGCCGCTCTCCCACCTCCAGGCCAGGATGAGGGTGCATTCCGCCAGCAGACACATCCGGGCCAGCTCCTTCAGTACGTGCCGGGGGTCCTTCTGCTCAGGGACACACGGGGGGTTTGTGGGGGAGTGAGCTCGAGCTCCCGGCACCTCGCCTGTAGTAGAGTGTTCTCTACAGGCAGTAAGCGCTCCTGCTATTGATGACGACCCCACAACCCCCTCCCCGCTTCCCCTCCAGCCCTACTGGGGTTCTCACCACGTCCACCTGCAGCAACAGCACCCGCAACTGGTACGTCTTGCCCAGGCCCTGCAGCCGCTCATGGATGTAGTTGGGGTGGAGATTGTGGTAGCGCAGACTGTGGGGTGACAACCCACGCTCCGGGGTCACTGCCCCACCCAGGCAGGATTGACCCTGATGCCTGTGCCTGTCACCTCCCCAGCCCACACTGGCTCTCTTCCACCGCACTGTACTATGAGAGCCGGGGGGAGCGGGGAGGAGATCTGAAAGGAGCTCAGGCTCCTACCCCGACCCCCACGCTCGCACCTGAGGAAGAGGGCACAGGTGCTCTGTCCCAGCACATAGTCGGGTACGATGTCCCCAAACTGCCAGGTTACATTCCGCACGTATTTTAACACCGGGTTTCCCCGCTGCAGCGGGGGAGAGAGAGAGAGAGGCAAGATGCCGAGGTCAGTCATTCACTCATTCATTTATTCAGTCATACTGTGTGCACAGCCCTGAACTAAGCGCTTGGAAGAGTACAATATAACAATAATAATGATGGTATTTGTTCAGCGCTGATGCTGGGGTGCATATAAGAAAATCAGGTTGGACACAGACCCTGTCCCACGTGGGGCTCACAGTCGCAATCCCCTCCGTAGAGAAGCAGCGTGGCTCAGTGGAAAAGAGCCGGGGCTTTAGAGTCAGAGGTCATGGGTTCGAACCCCGGCTCCGCCAATTTGTCAGCTGTGTGACTTTGGGCAAGTCACTTCACTTCTCTGTGCCTCAGTTACCTCATCTGTAAAATGGGGATGAAGACTGTGAGCCCCACGTGGGACACCTGATCACCTTGTAACCTCCCCAGCGCTTAGAACAGTGCTTTGCACATAGTAAGCGCTTAATAAATGCCATTAAAAAAAAAAAAACTGAGGGCCAGAGAAGTGAAGTGACCTGCACACATAGCAGACAAGCAGCAGAGCCGGGATTAGAACCAATGACCTTCTGACTCCCAGGCTTGTGCTATATCCACTTCTCCACACAGCTTCTCAAACAGACATTCCCTGCCCACAACGAGCTTACAGTCTAGAGGTGGATCAATGAATGGCATTTACTGAGTGCTTACTATGTGCAGAGCACCGTACTGTGCGCTTAGGAGAGTTTAATACAACAGTATTATTGTTGTATTGAGAAGCAGCGTGGCTCAGTGGAAAGAGCCCGGGCTTTGGAGTCAGAGGTCATGGGTTCAAATCCCACCTTCGCCAACTGTCAGCTGTGTGACTTTGGGCAAGTCACTTAACTTCTCTGGGCCTCAGTTACCTCATCTGTAAAATGGGGATTAAGACTGTCAGCCCCCCGTGGGACAACCTGATCACCTTGTAACCTCCCCAGTGCTTAGAACAGTGCTTTGCACATAGTAAGCGCTTGGTAAATACCATTATTATTATTTGGAGTCAGAGATCATGGGTTCAAATCCCGGCTCCGCCACTTGTCAGCTGTGTGACTTTGGGCAAGTCATTTCTCTGTGCCTCAGTTCCCTCATCTGTAAAACGGGGATTAAGACTGTGAGCCCCCCTGTAACCTCCCCAGCGCTTAGAACAGTGCTTTGCACATAGTAAGCACTTAATAAATGCCATTATTATTAGCAAACTCGTGCCCCACCCCTAATCAGTTGGTCAGTCAATCTCAGTGCTTACTATGTGCATAGCTCTGTACTTAGCGCTTGGGAGAGTACAACACAACGATCTAACGGACACATTTCCTGCGGCCGGGCCAGACCCCCTCACCTGTCGGGGGCTCACGATGATGCTGCTGCTCCTTGTGCCGGGTTTCACGGTGGAGGTCCCATCGGTGCTACCAGCCGAGGGGTCGGAGGCTGGGGGAACCGGGTCCCCGGTGGGATGGGGGGCGGCTCCCGCCTTAAACAGCGGCTTCACCTGGGGGAGCAAGATTGGGGAGATAATAATAACGGCATTTCTTAAGTGGTTACTATGTGCAAAGCACTGTTCTAAGCGCTGGGGAGGTTACATGGTGATCAGGTTGTCCCACAGGGGGCTCACAGTATTAATCCTCATTTTACAGTTGAGGTAACTGAGGCCCAGAGAAGTTAAGTGCCTTGCCCAAAGTCACACGGCTGACAATTGGCAGACCCAGAATTTGAACCCATGACCTTTTAGACTTTGAGCCTACTGTTGGGTAGGGACTGTCTCTATACGTTGCCAACTTGTACTTCCCAAGCGCTTAGTACAGTGCTCTGCACACAGTAAGCGCTCAATAAATACGATTGATGATGATGACTGATTGATTGATTGACCTCTGACTCCCAAGCCCGGGCTCCGGAGATCACGAACTTGGGAGTTAGAGGTCGTGGGTTCTAATTCCGGCCCTGCCACTGGCCAGCTGTGTTGCTTTGGGCAAGTCGCTTAACTTCCCTGTGCCTCAGTTACCTCGTCTGTAAAATGGGGGTGAAGAGTGTGAGCCCCGCATGGGACAACCTGATGACCTTGCATCTACCCCAGCGCTTAGGGCGGTGCTTGGCACATGGTAAGCGCTTAACAATCAATCAATAGTATTTATTGAGCGCTTACTCTGTGCAGAATTTATTGGGGAGCTGACCCTCCTCCCGGGGACCCCCCACCCTACTTACCGGCCCGGGGTCTTCCGCCTCCAGGGGGATGATGAATCTCTTCCTCCCTGGAAGCGGCACGGCCGCTCGGTCCGTCTCCATCGCCCGGGGCAACGGCGGACGAGGCCCGGGTACCAGGGCTGCCGTCGATGCTGAGCCTCTCCAGCCCTTCGGAAGTGCGCATGCGCGGACCGGCCCGCTAGTCCCCCCCCTTCGCCAGGCATCCACGCGCGCATGCTCACTCGGTCCCCCCGCGCGTAAGACCACCGAGTTTCGGCGCCGGGACGGCCCGACGGGCCGCGGACTCTGCACTTCCTGCCTCTCTTTCCAGCGCCCCGCCAGGAACTTCTATGGTTCGGGGCAACCACGAGGACGGCCCTGCCTCTCCGTAACCTCTATGGTCTTGGAGGACTGAGGTGGAGAAGGAGCTTCTTTCCTGAAGGCGGAGGGAGGGGAGGAGGCAGTGAGGGGCCCAGATGTCTGACGAGTTTAGGTTTTTTGTTGTTGTTTCTTTATTTTTTGTTTGTTTAAGTTATGTTTGTTTTGTTTTGTTTTTCTCTCTCTCACAAACACAGCCCACAACAAAACGTGGCTCAGTGGAAAGAGCCCGGGCTTTGGAGTTAGAGGCCATGGGTTCAAATCCCGCCTCGGCCAACTGTCAGCTGTGTGACTTTGGGCAAGTCACTTCACTTCTCTGGGCCTCAGTTCCCTCATCTGTAAAATGGGGATTAAAACTGTGAGCCCCCCCGTGGGACAACCTGATCACCTTGTAACCTCCCCCAGCGCTTAGAACAGTGCTTTGCACATAGTAAGCACCTAACAAATGCCCTCATTATTATTATTATTATTATGGCATTTGTTAAGCGCTTACTATGTGCTGTTCTCAGCTCTGGGGGGGCGGAATACAAAGTGATCAGGTTGTGCCAACTTTGGGCAAGTCACTTCACTTCTCTGGGCCTCAGTTCCCTCATCTGTAAAATGGGGATTAAAACTGTGAGCCCCCCCGTGGGACAACCTGATCACCTTGTAACCTCCCCCAGCGCTTAGAACAGTGCTTTGCACATAGTAAGCACCTAACAAATGCCCTCATTATTATTATTATTATTATGGCATTTGTTAAGCGCTTACTATGTGCTGTTCTCAGCTCTGGGGGGGCGGAATACAAAGTGATCAGGTTGTGCCACGTGGGGCTCACAGTCTTAACCCCATTTTACAGATGAGGTAACCGAGGCTCAGAGAAATTAAGTAATAATGATGGCATTTATTAAACGCTTACTGTGTGCAAAGCACTGTTCTAAGCGCTGGGGAACTTACAAGGTGATCAGGTTGTCCCACGGGGGGCTCACAGTCTTCATCCTCATTTTACAGATGAGGGAACTGAGGCCCAGAGAAGTTAAATGACTTGCCCAAAGTCACACAGCAGACAAGTGGCAGAGCCGGGATTCGAACCCATGACCTCTGACTCCCAAGCCCGGGCTCTTTCCACTGAGCCACGCTGCTTCTCTACCATACTAAGTGTTGGATTAGATACCATTCCCGTATGCGTCGACCTGATTTGCTCTCTTTATTCACCCAGCCCCACAGCACTTACGTACATATCTGTAATTTATTTGTTTGTGTTAATGTCTGTCTCCCACTGTAAACTGTAAGCTCGTTGTGGGCAGGAAATGTGTTTGTTATAGTGTACTCTCCCAACTGTTTAGTGCAGTACAGTACAAATGCCATAATTAGTAGTACTGTGCAGACCACTGTACTAAGTGCTTTTATGGTTCTCCCCGTGGGAGAACCTGATCACCCTGTAACCTCCCCAGCACTTAGAATAGTGCTTTGCACATAGTAAGCGCTTACTAAATGCCATTATTATTATTATTATATTGTTTCCAGGAGAAGGAGGAGGTGGTCGACAGAAGGCAGCTAAAAGGTCAAGGAGAATTAGGATAGAGTGGAGGCTGTCGGTTTGGGCAAGAAGGTCAATGGTGACTGTAGAGAGGGCGAGTGTCTGTGTAGTGAAGGGGGCAGAGGCCAGATATGAGGAGTCAGGGAGAGAATTGGTGAAGAGTAATGGGAGGCAGTGGGTATAGACAACTCGCTCAAGGAGTTTGGAGAGAAATGGTATGAGGGAAATGGGACAATAATTGGAGGGAGCCATGGGGTCAAGGGGAGGCATTTTAGGCTAGGGGAAACATGAGTATATTTGAGAGCAGTGGGGAAGAAGCCCCTAGAGAGAGAACAGTTGAAGACGGCAGCCAGGAAGAGGATAACGGAGAGGGCAAGTGTTTTGATGAGAGCTTCCTTTGCTCTTCTTAGAGAAGCAGCGTGGCTCAGTAGGAAAGAGCCCGGGCTTTGGAGTCAGAAGTCATGGGTTCAAATCTCGGCTCTGCCAATTGTCAGCTGTGTGACTTTGGGCGAGTCACTTCACTTCTCTGTGCCTCAGTTACCTCATCTGGAAAATGGGGATTAAATCTGTGAGCCCCACGAGGAACAACCTGATCACCTTGTAACCTCCCCAGCGCTTAGAACAGTGCTTTGCACATAGTAAGCGCTTAATAAATGCCATTATTATTATTATTATTATCTTTCCCCCCTCCCCACCCCACAGCACTTATGTATAGCTCTGTCATTTTATTGATTTATATTGATGTCTGTCTGTCTCCTCCACTCTAGACTGCGAGCTCGTTGTGGGGAGGGATTGTAACTCTTTATTGCTGTATTGTACTTTCCCAAGGGCTTAGTACAGTGTTCTGCACACAGTAAGCAATCAATAAATACGATTGATGGTGATGAGAGGACGAGTTTGGGTTTCCACGATGACACGGCCCCAACAGGTTCTGCAGTTCTCCGGGTGCCCACGAGGGGGAGGCTCAGGATCAGGTTTTAGCGGCTGGTTGGGCTTTATCAATCAATCAATCAATCAAAGTATCAATCAAAGTATCAATCAGTTGTATTTATTGAGCGCCTACTATGTGCAGAGCACTGTACTAAGCGCTTGGTAGCGCTTCCTTCCTTCCTCTCCCCCTCGTCCCCCTCTCCATCCCCCCATCTTGCCTCCTTCCCTTCCCCACAGCACCTGTATATACGTATATATGGTTGTACATATTTATTACTCTATTTATTTATTTATTTATTTGTTTATTTTACTTGTACATTTCTATCCTATTTATTTTATTTTGTTGGTATGTTTGGTTCTGTTCTCTGTCTCCCCCTTTTAGACTGTGAGCCCACTGTTGGGTAGGGACTGTCTCTATGTGTTGCCAATTTGTACTTCCCAAGCGCTTAGTACAGTGCTCTGCACATAGTAAGCGCTCAATACGATTGATTGATTGATTGATTGATTGATTGGGAAAGTACAGTGCACCAGAATTGGCAGACACGTTCCTTGCCCGTAATGAGTTTATTAGAGGAGGAGACAGATGCTAATATGAATAAATAATTTATAATATATAATTCAAAGCCATGTACATAAGGGGTTGGGACGAATATCAAATGTAGTATAGTAGAAGAGTAATCTGTCAATCAGTACTTGGACTGTGAGCCCCATGTGGGACAGGGACTGTGTCTAACCTGATTAACTTGTATCTACCCCAGTGCTTAGAACAGTGTTTGGCTCCCAGAAGTGCTTAACAAGAACCACAATTATCATTACTATTATTATGTGTTAAGTTGTCATAGAATGCTCATTGTGGGCAAAGGACTGTGTATATTTATTTTTCTATTATACTCTCCCAAGCGCTAAGTACACTGTTTTGCACACAGTAATCACTCAGTAAATAGGATTGAACAGAGGAAGAAAGTACTTAGAAGTACACTAAGTACAGTGCTTTGCACACAGTAAGCACTCAATAAATAGGATTGAACAGAGGAAGAAAGAAGGGAGGGAGGAAGGAAAGAAAGAAGGAAAGAAAGAGAAAGAAAGAAGTACAGTACTTAGAAGTACACTAAGTACAGTGTTTTGCACACAGTAAGCACTCAATAAATAGGATTGAACAGAGGAAGAAAGAAGGGAGGGAGGAAGGAAGGAAAGAAAGAAAGAAGGAAAGAAAGAAAGTGAAAGAAGTACAGTACTTAGAAGTACACCAAGTACAGTGTTTTGCACACAGTAAGCACTCAATAAATAGGATTGAACAGAGGAAGAAAGAAAAAGAAGGAAGGAGGGAGGGAGGAAGGAAGAAAGGAAAGAAAGAAAGAAAGAAAGAAGTACAGTACTTAGAAGTACACTAAGTACAGCGTTTTGCACACAGTAAGCACTCAATAAATAGGATTGAACAGAGGAAGAAGGAGGAAGGAAAGAAAGAAGTACAGTACTTAGAAGTACACTAAGTACAGTGTTTTGCACACAGTAAGCACTCAATAAATAGGATTGAACAGAGGAAGAAAGAAAGAAGGGAGGGAAGAAGGAAGGAAAGAAGGAAGGAATAAAGAAAGAAAGAAAAGTGATGGGTGTTTAGGATAAGTAGATGAGAGATTTATCAGGTGAGGCCCCCTGGACGTCTAGTGCTTTCAAGAGAGTGTTAACGATGGGAAAACCAAAGTAATTGTCTTCAGGGGGTGAAGGGTTGGGGAGTTTCAGAAAGGAGGGAAGGAATGAGAGCAACGCATATGAAATCGGTTGGCTTAAAAGTAGCAAAGCAAGAGAGCTGGAGTGTAGTGGGAAAGAAGAGTGGTTGATCACAATAAAAATAATTCTAATTATAATAATAATAGTTCATTATGCACTTATCTGCTAAGCACTGTACTAATCCTTTGCAGTATATACAAGGTAATCAGATCAGACGTGGTTCCTGTACCACATGGGACTCACAGTACAATACCTGTTCTCTCTCCTACTTAGATTGTGAACCTCATGTGAGATAGGGATTGTGTCCAGATTGATTAAACTGTATCTACCCTAGTGCTTAGAACAGTATTTGACACTTAGTAAATGGTTAAAAATATAATAATAATAATAATGATAACAACAGCTACTTAATCCTCGTTTTAAAGAGGAGGAAACACACAGAGAAGCTAAGGGACTTGCCCAAGGTCACACAGCAGGCAAGTAGCTGAGGCAGGATTTAAACCCAGGTCCTATGACTCCCAGTTCCCACTAGAAGGAAGAGAACTAATTGAGTGCCTTAAAGCCATACTCAGGAAAGAGTTCCTGCATAATGTGGAAACCCGCAACCACTAGAGGTTTTTAAGGACTGGGGAGATGTGTGTGGAATGATGCTTTAGAAAAATGATCCAAACATCAGGGTGAAGTTTGGACAGGAGAGGAGGGAGGATGGGGGGAGGACCCCAGACATAAGAGTAATGAAGGTGATTTAGCAGTTCTTTGTGAATGATTGCCCCAGAGTCCAAGAGAGATAATAATAATAATAATAATGATAGCATTTATTAAGTGCTTACTATGTGCAAAGCAGTGTTCTAAGCGCTGGGGAGGTGACAAGGCGATCAGGTTGTCCCACGGGAGGCTCACAGTCTTCATCCCCATTTTACAGATGGGGGAACTGAGGCGCAGAGAAGTTAAGTGACTTGCCCAAAGTCACACAGCTGACAAGTGGGGGAGCTGGGATTTGAAACCATGACCCCTGACTCCAAAGCCCAGGAAGGAGGGGGCTCAGTCTGGGCTATAATAATGATGGCATTTGTTAAGCGCTTACTATGTGCAGAGCGCTGTTCTAAGCGCTGGCGGGGATACGAGGTGATCAAGTTGTCCCACGTGGGGCTCACAATCTTAATCCCCGTTTTACAGGTGAGGTAACAGGCTCAGATAAATTAAGTGACTTGCCCGAGGTCACACAGCAGACATGTCCCCATCCCCCCCCCCCACCGGCCTTACCTCCTTCCCCTCCCCACAGCACCTGTATATATGTATATATGTTTGTACGTATTTATTACTCTATTTTATTTGTACATATTTATTCTATTTATTTTATTTTGTTACTATGTTTTGTTTTGTTCTCTGTCTCCCCCTTCTAGACTGCGAGCCCACTGTTGGGTAGGGACCGTCTCTATATGTTGCCAACTTGTACTTCCCAAGCGCTTAGTACAGTGCTCTGCACACAGTAGGCGCTCAATAAATACGATTGAATGAATGCTGGCGCCCCCAAATAAGCCTCTCCCGTCTCTCCCTCCCTCCCGGTCCCCGCCTCCGCCCCAGGCCGCAGCCTCGGTCCTGCCCTTTTTGCACAGGAGAATCCCCGTATTAGAAACATCAATCAATCGTATTTATTGAGCGCTTACTGTGTGCAGATCACTGTACTAAGCGTTTGGGAGATCACACTATAACAGTCACAGTCCCTGCAGGTTAGAGCTCGTTGTGGGCAGGGAATGTCACTGTTTATTGCTGCTTGGTACTTTCCCAAGCGCTTAGTCCAGTGCTCTGCACCCTGTAAGCGCTCAATAAATACGATTGAATCAATCAATCGTATTTATTGAGCGCTTACTGGGTGCAGAGCACTGGACTAAGCGCTTGGGAAAGTACAAGTTGGCAACATATACAGTCCCTACCCAACAAGTGGGCTCACAGTCTAAAAGGGGGCCTGCCCCTTTAAGGCCCTTCAAGGCCCTTCGTCCCGGCCGGAGAGAAGCGGACGGAAGTCTCGGTGGGACAAGAAACCTTCGCTGCCTACCTGAGCGCGTAGTATCCCAGAACCCCACGCGCCCACAGGGCAATGCAAATAAGAGGCAATATGTTCGCCCGTGGCATATTTTGGCCCAAATTCAGCAAAAAGGAGATACAAGAAACACATTTAGCGAGTTTTGCATACGAGCACAGCTGCTATATATATATACATCATTCATATGCTAGCTTAGCCCAATAATACATAACCATAAGTGTAAAAGATTGTAAAAGGGGCACTTTATATAATTTGTGAGTAAACAGTTATTCCTGCCCGGATGATCCTCAGTGGTCTGGGGTGCAGGCTTCAAACCTGTAGCTGTCTAGCGACAGAGTGGTTCAATTCCACCTTTCGGGCGTTTTTTTGATTTTTTTTTTTTTTTTTTTGGTGATTGATGGTACCTACACAGTAGCCCTAATCTGCCCGAGAAGCCGGTGTCGTCGAGAGGAGGAGTGGGGGGCGGTATCCTGGCCTCCAGGGAGGTCTAGACCCCCCAAGAGTAGGGGGCCCTGGGGAAAGGGGCTACTTAGTTTTGGGGTCCAACGCCCGAATAAATTATCATCATCATCATCAATCG
Source organism: Tachyglossus aculeatus (assembly GCF_015852505.1). Taxonomy (NCBI): domain Eukaryota; kingdom Metazoa; phylum Chordata; class Mammalia; order Monotremata; family Tachyglossidae; genus Tachyglossus; species Tachyglossus aculeatus. The sequence continues at coordinate 767,282 of NC_052091.1, forward strand.
TATTTATTGAGCGCTTACTATGTGCAGAGCACTGTACTAAGCGCTTGGGAAGTACAAATTGGCAACATATAGAGACAGTCCCTACCCAACAGTGGGCTCACAGTCTAAAAAATTAGGTATAAGATGGCATGAAACCAAGGGCATGGGTTGGATGACCTCTTGAGTAGATAGGGGCAGGGACATCGACTAGATTCACAAGGCCCAGGTGAATGGCCTCTGTGCCGTTGCCTTCCGTAATTTATTTATATTAATGTCTGCCTCCCCCTCTAGACTATAGGGTCATTCATTCATTCAATGGTATTTATTGAGCGCTTACTGTGTGCAGAGTACTGTACTAAGCGCTTGGGAAGTACACGTTGGCAACATATAGAGCCCGGTACCTACCCAACAATGGGCTTTGTGAGCAGGGACTGTGTCTGTTTATTGTTCTGTTTCACTCTCCCAAGTGCCTAGTAATAATAATAATGATGATGGTGGCATTTGTTAAGCGCTTACTATGTGCAAAGCACTGTTCTAAGCGCTGGGGTGGATACAAGGTGATTAAGTTGTCCCACGTGGGGCTCACAGTCTTAATCCCCATTTTACAAATGAGGTAACTGAGGCTCAGAGAAGTTAAGTGACTTCCAAGGTCACACAACAGACATGTGGTGGAGTCGAAATTCGAACCCATGACCTCTGACTCCAAAACCCGTGCTCTTTCCACTGAGCCACACTGCTTCTCTAGTAAAGTGCTCGGCCCAGATTAAGTGCTCAGTAAAAACGATCGACCGACTTTCTGTCCTGGCAGGGAGGCTGACAGATCAGCTCTCCCTTCCCCTGCCTCTTCCCTCCTAAAGAGTCACGTTATCGTCGTCATCATCGTAGTCATCGTGGTATTCTTTTAGAATGTGTGAGGCACTGTACTTCATACCTTATTCATTCCTTTAATCACATTTATTGAGTGCTTACTGTGTGCAGAGCACTGTACTAAGCACTTGGAAAGTACAATCAATCAATCATCAATCGTATTTATTGAGCGCTTACTGTGTGCAGAGCACTGTACCAAGCGCTTGGGAAGTACAAGTTGGCAAAAAGTACAATTCGGCAACAGAGACAATCCCTACCCAACAACTGGCTCTGGGTCCCCACTCGCTTCTGGGACTGCTATGTTTGTGGGACAGGTTGGTTCTGCCAGCCTCCATTTTTTGGCTAAATCGAAGGTTTCCCCTAATGAAGAAATTAGTTTTGGCTATGGTCCTGTCCCGAGGACACTCTCTGGCTGGGGCAAGTTTAAGGGGGGAGGGGGGGAATCATCTCTAGAGGGGGTGGGGGGTTCGATGGAGGCCGACCACCAGGTCGCCCTCCCCAAGACTTCACCCCCCTTGTGACAACACAAGCGAAGGCTGAGCCCCAAAGATGCAGAAAGTCCCTCTCGCCGCCTGGTCCCAGTACGCCCACAAGATGTTGGAGAGCAAAAGGAGGGGGAAGGTGGAGGGAGAAGACGGAAGAGCAAACGGCAGGCAGGTTTGTTGAAAAGCATCTTTATTGGATAGTTGAGCACTGAGCTGGTGCAGACCAGGTGGAAGGGGCCACATCCCCTTGCCAGGTGCAAAGTTACAAAAGTCACAAACACAGCGGGGGGGGGGGGGGCGGCGAAAGGGGCGGGGGCACAGGACACCCTGCCCTCATGGTCAAACTTAAGAAAATAGAAAAACGAACAGTTCTTTATGGTCAGTCACAGATAAACACCCCAAGAGCATCAGGCAAGGGGCGTGGGGAGACATAGCAACGACTCTGATTCAACCACAGGGATGGGGGGGCATGGGGGCGGATGGCCCCCTGGACATGCCCGTGCGCGCACGCACACACACGCACACACACACACACACGCATACACACATTTTATATATAATATATATATATAATATATCTCTCTCTCTATAATAAGATGGTGCCTTCTGGAAACCAGGAAAGGGTTAAATAGCCGGGAGCGGGGAGGGGGTTCATGGTCCGTGCAGTGGAGCGATGGGAGTGAGTGGGGCGGGGGGCTCACCTCATATTAAAAAATAGAAATTTGCCTTATTTCAAATCCCTGCGGCAAAACGTTTCCGCAGCTGGAACAGCTCCTATGACCCCCAGGACCCCCCCCCCCCCCCCCGGCCACTCGGCCCGAGACTCCTGGCCGCCCCTCGGCAGGGGAATCCCAAGAGGGCGACCCCCAGCCTCCCCCACCGCCCCCCACTCACTCTGACTCTGAGATCTCCCAGCCTGCGAGGGGGAGGCCGGAGGTGGGGGGTGGGGGGTAGGGGGTGGGGGCTCTCCAGGCCCATCCCGAAGCAGAGAAGCAGCGTGACCCAACGGGAAGATCCCGGGCTTGGGAGTCAGAGGTCATGGGTTCAAATCCCGGCTCCGCCAATTGTCAGCTGTGTGACTTTGGGCGAGTCACTTCACTTCTCTGGGCCTCAGTTCCCTCTTTGCAAAATGGGGATGAAGACTGTGAGCCCCACGTGGGACAATCTGGTCACCTTGTATCCTCCCCAGTGCTTAGAACAGTGCTTTGCACATAGTAAGCGCTTAACAAATGCCATCATCATCATCAGCCCGAAGCTTGTCTGAGCTTCTCCCCGGGGCAATGCCCGGGGGTTAGGGGGGAGAGGGAAACAAGGGTGGGGTGCTGCTGGGTCTGCCCGCGGGCTCCCTTGGGAGCTGGAATGTTAAGAGGGGGGAGAATTTAGAACCCAGAGTTCGCGGAAATAGGGACAAGCTGCCCCTTCCCCTCAATAAATATGGCACTGGCGGGTTTTGCAGATCCAGCCAGGGACTGGACGGACTGGGACAAAGACCCCCGAGTCAGAGATGGCCAGACCCGGCCAGGAACCTCCCCCAAGCCAGGGCCGAAAGACCCAGCCAGGGACCACCCCCGACCCCAGACGGGGCCATAAGACCCGGCCAGTGCCCCCAAGACAGGGCTGGTCCTGCGGGGAGCTGGTCCACTTCCAGCCCGGCCCACCTTCACCCCAAAACCAGTGTCACGTTTGGAGCACCGGGGTGTGGGGCCGGAAGGGGGGAGGAGAGGAGACCTCTCAGTCAGGGAGTGGGAGACGGGCAGCTGCCGCTGAGAAGGACCCCCACCACCACCCACCCGTCAGATGCCAACAGCTCATTTCACAGTATATATAAACACCTTGGAGAGGGGAGGAGAAACGGCGTCCCCTCTGCCCTCGTAAAATACAGAAAGCCCAACAAGGAAGAGAGGAGCCGGATGCAAGAGGGTGACCGGGGGGCTAGGGGTTAATACTGCAACAAGCCCAGAAACGTTGGGTTGGGGGCTGGGGGGGCGGGCCGCCGGCAGAACTCCAGCCAGGGGAAGACCAGGACCGAAGGGTCAACTGGGAGGCTCGGAAGCGGGGAAGCGGACCCTCCGGACGGACGCTGGAGCGCGGGAGTTAGCATTCACATTCCGGGAAGGGGAGAGGGACAGCTACCCCCCCTCAGCCTGGAGGGGGGGGGATCTAGGAGGGTTGGTGGGGGGGGGGCCAGACGCCCACCCCCCACGAGGGAAGGGCATATCCTCGCCCCAGTTCCTGGGCCAGGAGCACCGAGGCAGGAAGGGGCAGGGGGGAAATTTAGACAAATAAATTAACCCTGCTGGGTGGGCCACATGGGCACCCCTTGGTGGGGGCCGGGGGAGGAGGTGGAGGGGAAAGGGCGGGTTACCGCCGGACTCCGGGGTCCTTCCTTGTTGAGCTCAGAGCCAGGCCGACCCCCCCACCACCCTCCTCCCGCCCCTCCGGGGGTCCCGGCGATGCACTCCCAGCTGCCCCAGAAACAGACTCGGTTGCGGGGGGCCACCCCTCTGCTTCGTGGAACAAAGCCAGGGTAGGACACGTGGGAGTGGGGCAGCGGGCAGGATGGGGCGGGGGCTCCCCCTCCCCCCGCTGAGGCTCACAAGGCCAGGAGGGAGGGGGAGGTGAGGGAGTCTGAGGGTGCCTCGCTGTTGCTGTTCCTCTCAGCGTTCCCGCACGTGGAGACCTCTGGGCAGGTGAACACAAACGAAGAATTGTACGAAGGGTTAACGGGGTAGGGGTCTCCCAGGGCTTCACTGTGTGTAAAGAAAGAAGGGGTCAGGGGGGCGTCCTGCCCGGGGTCCTGGTGCCCATGGAAATGCGGCGGGGGCGGCAGCGGGGGCGGCAGCGGCGGCGGCGGCGGCGGCGGAGGGAGGAAGGGCGCCAGCCCAAACGGATCCTCTCTCGCGGCCGACAGGAAAGTGCTCACCTCACTGGGGGCACCGCCGGGCCCCTCCGCGAATGGGATCTTACAGCCGGGCTTGTGGGCCGCGAGCACAAACTCAAGCCGCTCCTTCTCCTTCCGCAGCTCGGCGATCTCCGACTCCAGCTCCGTCTTCTCCTCCTCCAGCTGGTCCGTCTCCTGCGGGCGGGGACCAGCGAAGGTCAGGGGGGCCCCCCGGCCACGTCCCCCACCCGGCCACCCTCCGGGGAAAGCGCCCGGACTGGACCAGGCGACCCACCCTCGGCCAGGGGGTCCGGGGGAAGGGGGAGGGATGGACTGGCTACGGTAGCGCCCGAGGGCCCGAGGGCCCTGGTCTCCCATCGGGCCCCGGCTCGGTTTCAAGATCAAGTTGGGGGCGCGTAGGAGCCAGGCTGCCCTGGGGACAGGTGGGTGGGGTCACGGGCCAGGCTGCCACTGTGGCTAGCTGGAGGGGGTCAGCGGGCCAAGCTGCCGCTGCGGCTAGCTGGAGGGGGTCAGCGGGCCAAGCTGCCGCTGCGGCTAGCTGGAGGGGGTCAGCGGGCCAAGCTGCCACTGCGGTGAAGTGGAGGGGGACACAGGTCCGAATGCCTCTGTGGAGAGGCGGAGGGGGGTCTCATATGCAGGCTGAACCGCCACTGTGGCTAGGCGGAGAGGGTCACAGGCCAGATGTCATTGTGTCTGGGTGAAGGGGCCCTCACACACAGGCCGGACAGTCACTGTGTCTAGATGAAGGGGTCCTCACACACAGGCCGGACTGTCACTGTCTGTCAAGTTGGACAGTGACACGGGTTAGGTTGTCCCTGTGGCTAGGAGGAGGGGTCAAAGGCCAAGCTACCCCTGCAGAGAGGTGCAAGGGGGTGGTCACACACAGGCCGGACTGTCACTGTGGCCAGGTGGAGGGAGTCACAGGCCAAGATGCCACTGTGGAGAGGTTGGGGGGGGGGGGGGGCGGTCACAGGCTAAGCTGTCCCTGTGGCTAGGTGAAGGGGGCGGGGGGGGTCATACACAGGCCAGACTGTCACTGTGACTAGGAGGAGGGCATCACACAGAGGCCAGACTGTCACCCTGGAGAGGCGGAGGGGGTCTGACACCCGGGCCAGACTGTCACCGTGACTGGGAGAAGGGGGTCACTGACAGGCCAGGCTGTCACTGTGGAGAGGTGGAGGGACTCACACCCAGGCCAGAATGTCACTGTGGCAAGGTGGATGATGTCGCGGGCCAGGATGTCACCGTGGCTGGGTGGAGGAAGTCCAAGGCCAGACGAAGACCAGGAGGGTGGGAGAGGGGGCAGGGGCTAGGGGGTGAGGGGCCTCACCGCCTGCAGTCGGTCCGTCAGCTCCCTCCGCCGGTTGCGACACTTGGCTGCGGCGAGCTTGTTCCGCTCACGTCGAAGGCGACGCTTCTCTTCCTCCTCAGGTGTGAGCTGCGGGGTGGAGGTGGCGAGCCGTGAGACGCGGGGCCTGGACCTCGCCGGGAGCCCGGCCCCCCGGGGTCCACCCCGGGGTCTGCCCCGTGGTCCCGGCGCCATGCCAACCCCATTGGGGACGGGTCCCGGGAGGCCAAGGGTCGTGACCCCCAGCGGGAGGTCACGGCCGCCGACCGGCCTCGGCTCGGTCTACCGCTGAGGGCGGCTCCCAACGGCCTCCCCGCTCTTGCCACCGAGTGGGCGGACGCCCCACCCCCCCGGAACCGGGGGTCTGGTGTCCCCTCTCCCCCCCGCCACCTCCTGGGCCGCTGGCACTCACCGTCTCCTCCCGGGGCCTCCTGGGCCGGGCCCGTGCGGGGCGTCCGGGCACCGGGCCCGCCGGGGCCGGGCCCGCGCCGTAGCCACTGACTCCGGGGCTGGAGTAGCTGGTCCCTGGCAGGTCGTAGGGGTCGACGGCAGGCGGCAGCGGAGGCAGGGGCGGCTGTGGAGGCTGTGGAGGCTGGGACTGGGCCATGGAGGAGATGAGGGTGGGTTGCACGAGCCACTGCAAGTCCTGGCTCGTGGTGATGGCTGTGACGGTGGGCACGAAGGAGCCGGGCATCTCCCCGAGGCCGGTGCACTCCTGCACAGGCACACACGCACACTCACTCACCTCCGGCCCCGGTGCGAGCGTGTGTGTCAGGCTCTGAGCCCCCACTCCACCCGCCCGCTGCTGCCGCCGCCACTGCCACCATGACGCACTGGCTAATGAGAGCAGAGCTGCCTCTGCCTCCTACCCGGGAGCCTGAACCGCCGGCCGAGACCGTGGTGAATCAGCCCTAGGAGGGGCTTCGGGGGCTCCAGGAGGGGGGAGGAGGGGGAGGCAGCAGCCCCCAGGCCCATGGGAGAGCGGACTCTGCGATCCCAGAGGAAAGCAGCAGCTGGTGAGAGCTGGGGGGGGGGGGGAGGGGGAGCCGGGAGGGAGGGGCGAGGGGGGGGCAGCTGGGAGGGGCCAGCAGGGGCCCCTGGGAGAGGTGGGGGGGGGGGGGGAAGCTGGCCTAGGGGGAATGGAGAAAGTGAAGGCCAGGTACCTGTCCCCACTGGGTACAGGTGAATGTTGGGGGGGGCAGGCCTGCTGGGAAGGGGACCGGCTCCCCCATGCCCTCTGGCCACCCCCATCCCTGACCCCTGACCCCAGGAGGCACTGCCAGGGCGCCCTGCGCCCGCGGCCTGGAGGGTTTACGTCTGCCCCCTGACGATGCGGCCCCAATCCCCCCCCCGCGGAGGCCCGTCCGCAGGACCGGGCCGGACATCAGCCCTCAGGCCCCTGACCGGGGGTGGGCTCTCCGGCTCGGATCCCAGCCCCCCACGCCCGCCCGCCCGCTCGGAGGGGCCGCGGCAGGCCGAGCCCCCCTAAGGGAAGTCCACAAGGGACGGGCCACGAGGAGCGGGACAGTCTGGGCCCCCGGACCCCCGACGCGAGCCCCTCTCCCCGGAGACCCTCCCCGGCTGCCGGCGGCCCAAGGCGGGCGGAGATTTCCACGAGGGCCCGGATCCTTAAGGTCCCAGCCCCGCGCTCTTCCCGGGTTTCTCCGGCTCGTTCGTGTCCGGTCTCCACGGGGAGGGTCCCGGGCCCGGGCTCCCCCCCGCTTCACCTGGGGGCCACGCCCCCCTCCCGAGCCCCGCTCCCACCCTCTTCCCCGCTTCCCCGGGGGTCCATCTCGGCGTTAGAGTAGATTTAGGCAGGAGGGCTCCCGCCGGTAAGGAGGGAGCTCGATCCCGGCCGGGCCCCGAGGGTCGGGGGCTGCCGAACCCGGTGCCCTCGACCAGGCAACTAACGCAAAGCCCATGGAGGGAGGGAGGGAGGATGGGGGGGAAGCGGGGCGGGGAAATGAGTTTCCCACGACCCCCTCTCCCCCGGGGGCCCGGCGAGTGAGAAGGCTACACTGCGGGGAAAGCCGCCACAGGTCCCGACACGCGCGGCTCCGGGTTGGCGCCGCCGGGCATCGGCGTGTCGTGGCCTGCAGCCCCACGGGGCCGCGCGGCCCCGGCCTTCTCCGTAGCGGGCGCGGTTTGGGCGACTGGAAGCCGGCCGCCGCTCCCGTCCCGTCCCCGGCGCTCCTCCGCCCGAGGGTACCGCGACGGCAAGGGACAGCGGGGATCCGCCCTCCCCCGCCGGTGGCGACGGATCGGAGTCTCGGGGTGCGGCGGGTCCGATGCCCCGGGGGGGGAAACGGCGTGACCGCTCCATCGTGACAAGCCCCGGGGGCTCCGCGGCAGCGGGAGCAGCCGCCGCCGCCGCCGCCGCCGCCGGCCCCACGCGGCAGTTGGAGTACGGGGGAAAGGAGGCGGGGAGGAAAGAGGAGCGGATTGGTCGCCTCTCGTCCCGGGCAGCCAATAGGAGCCCCGGGTTCCCCCTTCTCTTAGCAACGCGACTCGGCGTTCCAAAATAGAACGCTCCCGGGACGTCAGGGGGCGGAGGCCGCGCGCTGTGCGTGCCCGACGTCAGACGGAGGATTCCAGCGCGTCAGCCGTTACGCACGGAGCCCCCGTTACGTTCCGGCGCCGGAGGTGGAGGCCGCGGCCGCGGGTTCGAGACCCGCCTACCCCCGGAGGGGGGCCGGGCTGCCGGGGCGGGCGTGGAGGGGCGCGGGGACCCGCGCCGCTTTACCGGGACGCGTCCCGCCCGCCGGCCGCGGCCCGCGCGATCCCCCTCGCGCCTCCCGCAACTGCGGCTTGGCGACCCGCCCCTCGGTCCTGCCCGGGTGGTGCCCCAGACGCCGGCTTGCAGCCTTGCAGCGTGCCCCGACCCTTTCCTGATGACCTCCCTCGCCCTGCAGCCTCCTACCTCCATCTCCCGGGGCCTGGGCGACGGGGCAGTTCTTCCCGGTTCAGGCAGGACTCCTACTTCCCAAGCTGTTTCGGCTCCCGCTCCCCACGCCTCCGGCCGGTCCGCGCCTCCCACTTCTGGCCCCCGGGACCCCGCCGGGACCGGCCGGGCACCTACCTGGGAGGCGGCGGTGGGGGTGGGGCTCCCGAAGGAATCCACCGAGGACAGGTACTGGGACTCGGCCGAGGGCGACGAGCTGCACCGGGAGGCGGAGTCGTAGTCTCCGGGGAACGCCTGAAACATCTCCCTCGGCCCAGGGGGGAGCCTGTGGCCGCGCCGGGGCCGTCTGGAAGCCAAGGTTGTGAGAGCCGGGCAACTCCGGGGCGCGCGACGGCGGCGGGGGCGGGCCGGGGTCCCGGGAAGACGGGGGCCGCCCGCGGGGGCCGGGCGACGGCTCCGGGCTGGCGATCCGCGGCGGGCTCCCGACTCAGCCCCGTAGCTCCAACCGGGGGGGACGACGGAGGCCGCTGCGGGCCGCGGGAGGAGTCCGGGCGATGCCGTCGAAGGCCAAAAGCCCCTCCAAGATCCCAAGTCGCCGGTGGGCGCGGGGCGTCGGTCTTCGCCCAAGGGAGTCCGCTCCTCCGCGGCCCCCCCACGACACAGCCCCGAATCCGGTGAGGGGCGGCCCCCCGCGCCGCCTCGGAGTCCCCGGTCCAAAGTCCCCGATCCACTCGCTCCTCCCCGGCCGGCTCCGCTCGCAATCTTATGAATGAATCGGCCGGAGCGGCCGCCTCTATTTATCCAGCCGCTCCCCTCCTGACGTCACCCGGGCTCCCCGCGAACCCCGTGAAAACCGGGGCCTGGGGCGACGCGGCCGCTTCCAACGCGGCGGGGCCCGGGCTCCGCTCGCCCCCGAAGGCCCCCCTCCCCGAAATGAGCCTCCGGCGACCCGGCTTCGGGGAGAAATAGCCGGTGAAAGAGGCCCGGGAGGGAGGGGGGGATCCCTGGCCCCGCCCACTGGGGGTTCCTGTGACGCAATTAGCCATATATGGAGTTTGGTCGCGCTCTGTGTGTTTGTTTGGTATCCTAGCAATGACGTCAGAGGGAATCCCTCGCTCGCGCGGCGGCGCAGCTCGCTCCGGGCGGGAGGGGGGAGGGAGGGAGGGAGGGCGGTATTAATAGAAACTTTTACTATCGGCGCGAAGCCGCGGAGACTGAAAGGGGAAACTCGGGGGAAGAGAAAGGAGGAAAATCACAACAAGCCGCCGCGGCCTGGTTCCTCTGCCCTGGGGCCTTGGGCGAGCCACTTCGCTTCTCATCATCCTCCTCATCATAAATACGATTGATTGATTGATTGATTGATCAATCTTATCTATTGAGCGCTTACTATGTGCAGAGCACTGGACTAAGTGCTTGGGAAGTACAAGTTGGCAACATCCAGAGACAGTCCCTACCCAACGGCGGGCTCACAGTCTAGGAGGGGGAGACGGAGAACAAAACCAAACATACAGACAAAGTAAAATAAATAGGATAGATATGTACAAGTAAAATAAATAAATAAATAGAGTAATCAATCAATCAATCAATCGTATTTATTGAGCGCTTACTATGTGCAGAGCACTGGACTAGGCGCTTGGGAAGCACAAGTCGGCAACGCATAGAGACAGTCCCTACCCAACAGCGGGATCACAGTCTAGGAGGGGGAGACGGAGAACAAAACCAAACATACCGACAAAATAAAATAAATGGGATAGATATGTACAAGTAAAATAAATAAATAAATAGAGTAATCAATCAATCCATCAATCGTATTTATTGAGCGCTTACTATGTGCAGAGCACTGGACTAGGCGCTTGGGAAGTACAAATCGGCAACGCATAGAGACAGTCCCTACCCAACAGCGGGATCACAGTCTAGGAGGGGGAGACGGAGAACAAAACCAAACATACCGACAAAATAAAATAAATAGGATAGATATGTACAAGTAAAATAAATAAATAAATAGAGTAATCAATCAATCAATCAATCGTATTTATTGAGCGCTTACTATGTGCAGAGCACTGGACTAGGCGCTTGGGAAGTACAAGTCGGCAACGCATAGAGACAGTCCCTACCCAACAGCGGGCTCACAGTCTAGAAGGGGGAGACGGAGAACAAAACCAAACATACCGACAAGATAAAATAAATAGGATAGATATGTACAAGTAAAATAAATAAATAGAGTAATAAATATGGACAACCATATATACATATATACAGGTGCTGTGGGGAAGGGAAGGAGGTAGGATGGGGGGGAGAAGAGAGCATGGGCTTGGGAGTCAGAATGCTAATAATAATAATGGCATTTATTAAGCGCTTACTCTGTGCAAAGCGCTGTTCTAAGCGCTGGGGAGGTTACGAGGTGAGCCGGTTGGCCCACGAAGTCACGGGTTCAAATCCCGGCCCCGCCACTTGTCAGCTGGGTGACTTTGGGCAAGTCGCTTCTCTGGGCCTCAGTTCCCTCTTCTGGAAAATGGGGGTTAAGACTGGGAGCCCCCCCGTAACTCTGCACACAGTAAGCGCTCAATAAATAAAGGAGAAGCAGCGTGGCTCGGTGGAAAAGAGCCCGGGCTTTGGAGTCAGAGGTCATGGGTTCAAATCCCGGCCCCGCCACTTGTCAGCTGGGTGACTTTGGGCAAGTCACTTCTCTGAGCCTCAGTTCCCTCTGCTGGAAAATGGGGGTTAAGACTGCGAGCCCCCCCGTAACTCTGCACACAGTAAGCGCTCAATAAATCAAGGAGAAGCAGCGTGGCTCAGTGGAAAAGAGCCCGGGCTTTGGAGTCAGAGGTCATGGGTTCAAATCCCGGCCCCGCCACTTGGCAGCTGGGTGACTTTGAGCAAGTCGCTTATCTGGGCCTCAATTCCCTCTTCTGGAAAATGGGGGTTAAGACTGGGAGCCCCCCTGTAACTCTGCACACAGTAAGCGCTCAATAAATAAAGGAGAAGCAGCGTGGCTCAGTAGAAAAGAGCCCGGGCTTTGGAGTCAGAGGTCATGGGTTCAAATCCCGGCCCCGCCACTTGTCAGCTGGGTGACTTTGGGCAAGTCGCTTCTCTGGGCCTCAGTTCCCTCTTCTGGTAAATGGGGGTTAAGACTGGGAGCCCCCCTGTAACTCTGCACACAGTAAGCGCTCAATAAATCAAGGAGAAGCAGCGTGGCTCAGTGGAAAAGAGCCTGGGCTTTGGAGTCAGAGGTCATGGGTTCAAATCCCGGCTCCGCCACTTGTCAGCTGAGTGACTTTGGGCAAGTCGCTTCTCTGGGCCTCAGTTCCCTCTTCTGGAAAATGGGGATTAAGACTGCGAGCCCCCCTGTAACTCTGCACACAGTAAGCGCTCAATAAATAAAGGAGAAGCAGCGTGGCTCGGTGGAAAAGAGCCCGGGCTTTGGAGTCAGAGGTCATGGGTTCAAATCCCGGCTCCGCCACTTGTCAGCTGGGTGACTTTGGGCGAGTCACTTCACTTCTCTGGGCCTCAGTTCCCTCATCTGTAAAATGGGGATGAAGACTGTGAGCCCCACGTGGGACAACCTCATGACCTTGTATCCCCCCCCAGCGCTTAGAACAGTGCTTGGCACATAGTAAGCGCTTAATAAATGCCATCATCATCATCATCATCATCAATAAATACGACTGATTGATTGATTGATTGATTCTCTGGGCCCCAGTTCCCTCATCTGGAAAATGGGGATGAAGACTGCGAGCCCCACGGGGGACAACCTGATCCCCTTGTATCCCCCCCAGCGCTTAGAACGGTGCTTGGCACATAGTAAGTGCTTAATAAATGCCATCATCATTTATTAATGATTTCCCCACTTGTACTTCCCAATCGCTTAGTCCAGTGCTCTGCACACAGTAAGCGCTCAATAAATACGATTGATGATGATGATCATCATTATTATTATTATTCTCCGGGCCTCAGTCACCTCCTCTGTCAATCAACCAATCAATCGATCGTATTCATTGAGCGCATACTGTGTGCAGAGCACTGGACTAAGCGCTTGGGAAGTCCAAGTTGGCAACGTATAGAGACGGTCCCTACCCAACAGTGGGCTCACAGGCTAGAAGGGGGAGACGGAGAACAAAACCAAACGTATTAACAAAATAAAATAAATAGAATAGATATGTACAAGTAAAATAAATAAATAGAGTAATAAATATGTACAAACATATATGCAGGTATATATGTCGAACCCCCCATTCGTGGGACCGGGACTGTGTCCAACCCGATTTGCTCGGATGCACCCCAGCGCTTAGCACAGCGCCCGGCACATAGTAAGCGCTTAATAATGATGGCATTTGTTAAACGCTTACTATGTTCCAAGCACAGTTCTAAGCGCTGTAGGGGGTGGGGATGCTAAGTGATCAGGTTGTCCCACGTGGGGCTCGCAGTCTTCATCCCCGTGTTACAGATGAGGGAACTGAGGCTCAGAGAAGTTAAGTGACTCGCCCAAGGTCACACAGCAGACAGGTGGCGGCGTCGGGATTAGAACCCATGGCCTCTGACTCCCAAGCCCGGGCTCTTTCCAGTAGGCCACGCTGCTTAACAAATACCGCAATTATTATTGCCCCCACCATTACTGGATGCTAGGGAAGAGGGCGGGGGGCGGAGGGGGGGACACACGACACTTTTCCTCCTCTCCCTCTCCCCACACCGGACCCCCCCGGACCCCACTCCGAGCTCTGGGTGAGGAGTCCCGTCCTGGACGGAAGCGTTTTGTCCTGGGATGCTGTGCGACCTAAGGCCAGCCTCCCAACCTCTCTGAGTCTGTCCCGGACAGCAACGTCCCGCCCTTCTCCAAGCCCCCCTCTGGGTAGGGGACGGGGTCCTAAGGAAGGAAAATTGAGGCCGGGGGCCAGACCTCATCTCTGGGGGCGTTTGGGGTGGGGGGTGGGGGCCAAGGGGTTGAGCTGCCCCCTGGGATTCATTCATTCAATCGGATTCACTGAGCGCTTATCGTGTGCAAGGGACTGTGTTAAGCGCTGGGGAGAGTACAACAGAACAATAAACAGACACATTCCCTGCCCACAACTAGCTTACATTCTAGAGGGATCTGGGTGGAGCGGAGCTGGCCTGGGGCGATCTGGGTCATCATCATCATAATCATCAATGGCATTTATTGATGATTATTGGCCTTTTAGACTGTGAGCCCACTGTTGGGTAGGGACTGTCTCTATATGTTGCCAATTTGTACTTCCCAAGCGCTTAGTACAGTGCTCTGCACATAGTAAGCGCTCAATAAATACGATTGATGATTTATTGAGCGCTTACTAGGTGCAGAGCACTGTACTAAGTGCTTGGGAGAGTACAACAGAGTTTGCAGGAGCTTACAGTCTAGAGGGTAAGGAATTCTAATAATTCCTCAAAGTAGAGAAGCAGCGTGGCTCAGTGGAAAGAGCATGGGCTTTGGAGTCGGAGGTCGTGGGCTCAAATCCCGGCTCCGCCAATTGTCAGCTGTGTGACTTTGGGCAAGTCACTTCACTTCTCTGGGCCTCAGCTAACCTCATCTGCAAAATGGGGATTAAGACTGTGAGCCCCCCGTGGGACAACCTGATCACCTTGTAACCTCCCCAGCGCTTAGAACAGTGCTTTGCACATGGTAAGAGCTTAATAAATGCTATCATTAGTAGTAGTAGTAGTATTGTTGTATTTGTTGAACGCTTACTGTGTGTCAAGCACCTTTCTAAGCGCTAGGTTAGATAACAAGTTTATCAGGTTGGACACAATCCCTGCCCCCCACGGAGCTCACGGTCTAAGTAGGAAGGAAAACAGGTATTTCATAGTCATTTTTGTATGGTCTTTTTAAAGTGCTTCCTGTGTACCAGGCACCTTACTAAGCGGAGGCATAGGTACAAGTTAACTAGGTTGAACACAGTTTCTGTCCCAATGGGGTTCGCAGTCTTAATCCGCATTTTGCCTATGACAAAACTGAAGCACAAAGAAGTTAAGGTCACACAGCAGGCAAGTGGAAGAACCAGAATGAAAACTCAGAACTCCCAGATCCTTGCTCTTTCCACTAGACCACACTGCCAGCTCACCTGGGCTTTTCCGAGACCATCCTCTCAGGGTTTTCCTTTCTCCAACTGACCTCTCTCAATTCCTTTCCTCAACTCCTCCTCTGCCTCTCTTCCCTTCTCTTCTCCAGCGCTTAGTACAGTGCCCCAGCGCTTAGTACAGTGCTTTGCACATAGTAAGTGCTTAATAAATGCCATCATTATTATTATTATTATTATTATTATTATTATTATTATTATTATTCTCAAACTGCACTCACTTCCTTGGGGAGTTTATCCACGTCCCCTGACGTCAACTACCACCTTTACGCAGATGAGTCACATTCATTCATTCATTCATTCATTCATTCATTCATTCATTCATTCATTCATTCATTCATCCGTCACATTTATTCATTCATTCATCCATCCATCCATCCATCCATTCATTCAGTCAGTCAGTCAGTCGTATTGAAGTGCTTACTGTGTGCAGAGCACTATACACAGTCTCAAGTCTACCTTGTTTGCCCCAATCCCTTTCCTTCTCTGTAATCTTGCATTTCCTCCTGGACATCATTCATTCATTCAATCGTATTTATTGAGCACTTACTGTGTGCATTCGTTCATTCATTCAATCGTTTTTATTGAGCACTGTGTGCAGAGCACTGTACTAAGCGCTTGGGAAGTACAATTCAGCAACAGAGACAATCCCTGCCCACAACGGGCTCACGGTCTAGAAGGGGGGGAGACAGACAAGTAAACCGGCATCAGTAGCATCATTATAAATAAATAGAATTATAGACATTTATGCATCTTAATAAAAATAAATAGAATTATAATTATAAATATGTACATATATACACAAGTAGTATGGGGCAGAGAGGGGGACAGAGCGAAGGGAGTGAGTAGGGGCAATGGGGAGGGGAGGGGGAGCAGAGGAAAAGGGGGACTTAGTCTGGGAAGGCCTCCTGAAGGAGGTGAGATTTCAGTAGGGTTTAGAAGAGGGGAAGTATGCCAGTTTGGCAGGTTTGAGGAGGGAGGGCATTCCAGGACAGAGTTAGGACGCGGGCCAGGGGTTGATGGCAGGACAGGCGAGACCAAGGCACAGTGAGAAGGTTAGTACCAGAGCAGCAGAGTATGCAGACTGGGATGTAGAAGGAGAGAAGGGAGGTGAGGTAAGAAGGGGCAAGGTGATGGAGAGCTCTGAAGCCAATTGTGAGGAGTTTTTGCTTGATGCGGAGGTTGATAGGCAACCACTGGAGATTTTTGAGGAGGGGGTTGACATGCCCAGAATGTTTCTGTAGATGTCCCAATGTCACCTCAAACTTAACATGTCCAAAACTAAACTCCTCGCTTTTCCTCCCAAATCCTCTCCTTCACTTAACTCTCCCATTATAGTGAACACCAACACCATCCTTTCAAGCCTGCGATCTTGGCATTACCCTCTCTCTCAACCTCTAAATTCCAACAGTCACCAAATCCCACTGGGTTTTCCTTCCTACCATTTCCCACATCTGCCCTTTCCTTTCCATCCAAATAACTTCCTCATTGATCCAGGCACTTGGCCATATCTCAGCTTGATTTGCCTTATCAGGTTTCTCACTGACCTTCTTGACTCCACTCCCTTCTCCAGGCCAAAATGCTTCACTCTGCTACCTAGATCATTTTTCTAAAATGGTTGTCCTGTGGTTGTCTCCCCAATCCTCAAAATGCTCCAGTGGTTTCCCATTCCTGTCCACATCAAGCAGGAACTCTTGACCGTTGGCTTTAAGGCAATCTCAGCTCTCTCCCTTCTACATTCTCTCCTCCCACTACACCCCAGCTCCCATTCTTCAAGCCAACCTTCTCATTGTGTTCCCTGATCTCTCCCTCCAGCCTGGAATGCCTTCTTCCTGCACGTCAAAGGTGTCCCTCCTGTCTTCATCCTCAAAGCCCTATGATAACAGATCTCTTCCAGCAGGATTTCTCTGATTAATCGCTCATCTCCTCCAACTACTCTAGATTACGAAATCCTTGAGGCAGGGATTGTGTCTACTAACCCTATTGTACTCTCCCAAGTGCACTGAGTAAATACTCAATAAAATACTCTTGATTGATTGACATCCTCCCCGACTGCCACTTAACAGTTAGCAGAGTGACTTAGTGAAAAGATCATGGGCCTGAAAGTCAGAGGACCTGGGTTCTAATTCTGCCTCCATCACTTTAATCCTGGCTCCACCGCTTGTCTGTTCTGTGACCCTGGACAAGTCATTTAACTCCTTTGAGTGTTCATTTCCTCAAATGTAAAATGATTCAAAACCTGTATTCCCTCCTGCTTAGACTGTGAGCCCCATGTGAGACCGGAACTGTGTCTAACCTGATTAACTTGTATCTACTCCAGCACTTAGTGTAGTGTTTGACAGAAAATAAGGGCTTAACACGTGTTATTATTATTATTGCTCACATCCCTCCATAGCACTTAAGGACAAGCTTCATACTCTATTATTTCCTCCTGTCTGTAATTTATTTTAGTTTCTGACTTCCCTGCTGGATTACAAAATCCTTGAGGCAGAGAAGCATATCTTCTAACTGTGCTGTACTGCCCCAAGCTCCCAGTATAGTTTTCAGCACACAGTTGGCGCTACAATTGTTCGAGCACAAAGAATTTGCCCCTGGAAACTCAAACTCAATTGATCGATTGTATTTACCGTGTGTCCAGCACTGTACTAAGTGCTTGGGAGAGTACAATATAACAATATAACAGACATTTTCCCTGCCCACAACGAGCTTACAGTCTAGAGGTAGTAAATGTGAGGAAAACTGAACTTCTCCATTCTACCTTCATAACATCTCTAGACTCAGCACCTGCCTCTCCATTCAAACTGCTCCCATGCTGACCCAACTAATCTCCCTTCACCAGTATCTGCTTCGCTCTGCTGCCCGCATCATTCTTCTAAAAATTAGTTCTGCACACATCGTTCCACTCCTCAGAAAGATCCAATCGATCAATCAGTGGTATTTATTGAGCACTTAGAGTGTGTAAAGCACTGTACTAAGTGCTTGGGAGCTTCTAACGCAATAAAGTGGGAGACAGGATTCCTGCCTTCAAGGAGTTTTCAGTCCGGTGGTTGCCTACTCATTTCTGCATCCAGGAAAATCTCCTCAGCATCACCTTTAAGATGTTTAATCAGTTCTTTCCCTCCTATCTAGCCTTCCCCTTCTCCCACTGCAACCCAGCCCACACATGTTGCTCCTTTAACACGAGTCTACTTACTGCACCTCGATCTCAACTCTCTCACCCATCAATCACTTGCTCACGACCTCCCTCCTGCCTGGAACTCCCCACACCCTCCCCCCTCCCCCATTTCAAACAGACCACCACTCTCCCCAGCTTCAAAGCCCTACTAAAATCAAATCCCCCTCCAGGAAGCCTTCCCTGACCAACCTCCCATGTCCCCTCCTTTCTGCTTCACCTATGTATTGTGTTCATACTCCCTAAGCACTTTGATACTCACCCCATCCAAAACCCAGAGCGCTCATGCAAGTATCCGTATACTTTGTTACTTCCCCTGTCTGTAATTTATTTAACTCTCGTTTCCCCATACTGGTTGTAAGCCACTTTGTTACTTCCCCTGTCTGTAATTTATTTAACTCTCGTTTTCCCAGACCGGCTGTAAGCCCCTTGAGGGTATGGATTGTGTCTACCAACTCTATCAAGTTGACATATGTATCTATCAACACTCAGTACATCAGCTTTAAAGTATTCAATGAGCTGTCTCCCTCTTACCTGACTTCCCTGATTTCCTACTGTTACCTGGCCCACATACTCTGCTCCTCCAACACCAACCCATTCTCTCTACCTCCATCTCTCCGATTCCACTACTGACCCTTTTCCCATGTTCTCCCTCAGGCCTGGAACTCCCTTCCCCTTTTGACACATAGTAAACACTTATCGAAATAATAATCATCATCACTAAATAATATTCAAAGTCCACCACTCTCCTCACCTTCAAAACCTTCCAAAAGTCACATCTTCTCTAAAAGGCCTTCTCTGACTAAGCAATTTATTTTCTCCATCTGCCCTTCCCTCTGTTTCGAACAGGTACTTGGCTTTATATCCCTTAAGAACTTTGATACTTACTTCAACCCCACCGCACCTACGTAGCCTTTTACTGTACTATTTCCCTCACCTGGAATCTATTTTAATGTCTTTCTCCCCATCTAGACTGTCATCTTCCTGTGGGCAGGGAATGTGTCTACCAACTCTGGTGTATTGTACTCTCCCAAGCACTTAGTACAGTGCCCTGCACGCAGTTAAATGCTCAGTTAATACCACTGATTGATCAATTAAAGACATGCACGTGAGTACCAAGGATAAGGGTGTGTTCTGAATTTAAATACTGCTTAGGTAATGCAGCAGGGGAAGAAATAGGTGAGGAGATAGATTACTCAGGGAAGCTCTCACTTTGAGAGATAGGGGACATGTGAGCACGTATGAAGGCAGAGGAGAAGGAGCCATTGGAGAATGAGTGGTTGAAGATGGTTCTCATGGAGGGAAAAAGAAAGAGCACGGATGTCTTTAGGAGGTGAAAGGGGATGCAGTCAGAGCCACAGATGGAAAGGATGGATTTTGAAAGTGAGAGGGAGAACTCGTATTGGAAGATGGCTAGGAGGGATAAGAGATTTGATCTCGGAGTGGGAGGAAACTGGTTACGATTTTATCGACAAAGTCGTTGGTGAGGTCATCGGGTCCAAGGGTGTGGAGGAAGAGTGGGCTGCTGGGGGGCTTCAGAAGGGAGGAAAAGGGTTGGAATAGTTGGAGAGGGTTAAGCCCTTCCCCTTTCACTGTGAGAGGAGGGTTTGGGAAGAAATGAGGTTCCCCCCCTTGGAAAAGAGCTGGAGGGGAGATGGTGTCTCCTCCACAAATCCTCTCACCGATCTTGCTTCTCCATCACAGTGGACAACACCACCATCCTTCCAGCCTCTCGAGTCAGCAACCAGGGGCTTGACCTCATCATCTCTTTCAATCCCCACATCCAGTCTTTAGCCAATCTTGTCATTTTTTTCTTCCACAGCATCTCCAGGATCTGCCCCTTCTTTTCCAACCAAACAGACACCAAACTGGTCCAAGCACTTGTCATATCTTGACATCCCTGACTGTCTCCTCGCTGACCTCCCGGTCCCCGGTCTCTCCCCACTCCAGTCCACACTTCACCCTGCGGCCCCGATTATTTTTCTAAAATTCAGTTCACACACATCTCCCTGCTCCTCAAAAACTTTCAACCATCTTCCATTCCTTTCCACAACAAGCATCTCCAAAATAGTTCTGGAATTTGCAGCTTTACTCTCCCTCCAAACTGCTACCATACTGGTTCAAGAACTTGTCAGACCCTGCCTTGACTATTGCATCAAACTCCTCACCGACCTCCGTGCCTCTGGCTACTTCTCTTTCCTCTGTAAGCTCGAGTGGGCAGGGAACATGTTAACCAACTCTGCTATATTGTACTCTCCTGAGCACTTAGTATGGTGCTGTGCTCCCAGTAAGGACTCAATAAACACCATTAATTGATTGATTGATTGATTGGAGCTTCCTCCCCCTAAATATCCAAAAAAACTAGCACCCTCCCCAACTTAAACACCCAACTGAAATCATTTCTCCAGGGGGAAGCCTTCTCTGACTAAACTTTCATCCCCTAACCCTATTTTCCCTCTCTCATGCCTCTCCCATGCACTTAGTCCCACCACCCAGACACTTAGGTACTCCCCCCATCCGCCCAGCTCTTGTGTACACACCCATGTACTGGATCACTTCCTTTACCTGTAATTTCTTTCAATGTCTGTTCCCCCCTTAGACTGTAAACTATTTGAGGGCAGGAATGGTGTCTACCAAATGCAGATGCTATTGTGCAGAGCTCTGAAAAAAGTAAGTGCTCAATAAATACCACTGGTTGATTGATAGATGAATGGAGTAGCAACTCCTATTGACTCTGTTACGTTGCACTCTTCCAAGAGCTTAGTACTAAGCTCTGCGCACAGTAAGTGCTCAGTAAATACAATTGATTGATTGATTGATTGACCACCAGTTTTAAGATATTCTCATGCTCATCTCTCTCTCCTTCCTATTTATCCTCTCTCTTCTCCCACCACATTCCAGCTTGCACTCTTTGCCTCTTTCAGGCCAACCTCTTCACTGTGCCTAATTCTCATGTCTCCCACCGGTGACCTCTTACTCACTCTTTCCCTACTGACAGGAGGAAAACACCCTCCCCCTTCATAACCGACGGGACACAGCTCTCCCCATCTTCAAAGCCCTGCTGAGCTCACACCTCCTCCAGGAGGTCTTCACTGAGTATCCTCTCATTGTTCCACCCTGCAGCCCCCAACTGTCACCTTGGCGCTTATTCACCACCTAAACATTTGAGCTACCACAGTATCCGTAGTGTTTACGCACATACTTCATAAGTGTGATCTCCCTAAAATATCTCCTGCTCCTCACCCGTCCCTCCATCCTCCTGCCCCTTCTACAACTCCCCCAGTTCAGTAGTATTTCCAGAGGAGATCTTCCACCTCCTCTCAAAATCCACCCCCTCCACTGGCACCTCTGACCCCATTCCTCCTCACATTATCAAAACAGTTGACCACCCCACTTCTTCCATCTCTCGCAGCCATCTTCAAGGGTTTCTTTCCAATGGTTTCTTCCTCACTGCTCTGAAACATGCCCATTTTTCCTATAAAAACCCTCCCTTGACCTCTCCGGTTATCACCCCATTTCCTTCTTAGCATTCCTTTACAAACTCCTTAAGCAAGTTATCTACACCTGTTCCCTCTACTTCCTCTCCTCCAATTCACTCCTTGATCCCCTCTCATGTGATTCCACCCCCTTCACTCCACAGAAACTGCTCTCTCAAAGGTCACCAATGACCTCCTTCTTGCCAAATCCAACTGCCTCTACTCCACCCCAATCCTTCTCGACTTCCCAGCTGACATCGACATTGTGTACCACCCCCACCTCCTGGAAGCATAATCTAACCTTGGTTTCGCTGATACTGTACTCTTTTAGTTTTCCTCCTATCTCTCTAGTCACTCCTTCTCAGTCTCTTTCGCAGGCCCAACCAGTCTACTGTTTATATTGAGCACTTACTGTGTGCTGAGCACTGTACTAAGTGCTTGCTAGAGTACAATATAACAGAGTTGGTAGACACCAACTCAATGAGCTTACAGTCCAGAGTGGGAGACAGACGTTAATATAAATGAATAAATTACGAATAGGTACATGAGCGCTGAGGGACTGAAGGAGGAGTGAATACGGGGTGCCAATCCAAGTGCATGGGCAGTGCAGAAGGGAGTGGGGAAAGAAGAAATGAGGGCCTAGTCAGGGAAGGCCTCTCAGAGGAGATTTGTTTTTAATAAGGCTTTAAAGTATGGAGAGTGATTGTCAGATATAGAGGGGGAGGGCGTCCCAGGCCAGAGGCAGAACATGGGTGAGGGGTCATCAGCAAGATAGATGAGATCAAGGTAGAGTGAGTAGGTTGCTGTTAGAGGGTCAAAGCATGTGGGCTAGGTTGTAGTAGGAAATCAGGGAGGTAAGATAGGAAGGGACACGAGGAGCAGGATGACGTAGTGGATACCACATGGGCCTGGAAGACAGAAGGTCATGGGTTCTAATCCCAGCTCTGCCACTTGTCTGCTGTGTGGCCTTGGGAAGTCACTTCACTTCTCTGTGTCTCAGTTACCTCATCTGTAAAATGGCAATTGAGACTGTGAGCCCCACGTGGGACAGCGACTGTGTCCAACACAATTTGCTTATATCCACCCCAGCACTTAGTACAGTGCCTGGTACATAGTAAGTGCTTAATAAATACCTCAATTGTTATTATTATTGCTATTGAGGGCTTAAAAACCTATGGCAAAATCTCTGTTATAAAGCCTTTGGTAACGTGCCTACAGCCTAGAGGGGGAGATACACATTAACATAAATAAATAATTTATAATATATAATTCAACCAACATATTCAATCTGTGACCAAATCCTGTCAGTTCTACCTTTACATCATCGCAAAAGTCTGCCCCTTCCTCTCCCTCCAATCTGCTACTACTCTGATTCAAGCATTTACCCCATCCCCCTTGACTACTGCATCAGTCACCTTTTTTTTAAATGTTATTTGTTAAACACTTAATACGAACCAGTTGCTATACTAAGCACTGGAATAGATCCAAGTTAGTCAGGTTGGATGCTGTTCTTCTCCCACAAGGGGCTCACAGTCTTAACCCTCATTTTACAGATGAGGTAACTGAGGCACAGAGAAGTTAAGTTACTTGCCCAAGGTCACACATCAGACAAGTGTTGAGAACTGGGATTAGAACCCAGATCCTTCTCACTTCCAGGCTGGTGCTTTATCCATTAGGCCATGCTGCTTCCCCTCATGGACCTCCCTGCCTCCTGTCTCTCCCCACTCCAGCCCATACTTCTTTCTGCTCTCCGGATCATTTCTTTAATAAGAAAAAAACTTTCATTTTGCGTCTCCCCACACCTCAAGAACCTCCAGTGGTTGCCCATCCACCTCTTCACTAAACAGAGTCAATCAATCAATCAATCAATCGTATTTATTGAGCACTTACTATGTGCAGAGCACTGTACTAAGCGCTTGGGAAGTACAAAGTGGCAACACATAGAGACAGTCCCTACCCAACAGTGGGCTCACAGTCTAAAAGGGGGAGACAGAGAACAAAACCAAACATACCAACAAAATAAAATAAATAGGGTAGAAATGTACAAGTAAAATAAATAAATAAATAAATAGAGTAATAAATATGTACAACCATATATACATATATACAGGAACTCCTCATCGTGGGCTTTAAGAAGCTCAATCAGCCCACTTTCTCCTATTTTGTCTGGTTGATTTCCTTCCACAATCCAGCCCGCACCCTTCACTCCTCCAATGCCAAAGCTACTCACTGTGCCTCGATCTCGTCTATCTCAGACGAGCCTTACCCACATCCTGCCTCTGGCCTCCCTACTCATATCTACTACTCATATATAAATACGATTGATGATGATGATGATATCTGACAGACCACCACTCTACCTTCAAAGTCTTATTAAAATCCCATCTCCTCCAAGAGGCCTTCCCCTATTAAGCCCTCAAATCTCCTACTTCCTCTCCCTTCTGCGTCACCCTTGCACTTGGATCTGTCCCCTTTAAGCACTTGATATTCACCTCACCCTCAGCCCCACAGCACTTATGTACATATCCAGAATTATTTTACTGTCTCTCTCCCACTCTAGATTGTAAGCTCTTTGTGGTCAGGGACTATATCTACCAACTCTGTTGTATTATTCTCTCCCAAATACTTAGTATAATGCTCTGCACATAGTGCTTAATAAATACCATTGATTGATAAATCGATTGATTGAAAAGCAGCAAAGAATGGTGAAAAGGGTATGGACCTGGGAATCAGAGGACCTGCATTCAATTCTGTTGTATTTTCCTCTCCCAGACACTTAGTACAATGTTCTGCATACAGTAAGTGCTCAATAAATGTCACTGATGGACTGATTGATTGATTGGATGACTTTGGACAAGTCAAATAAGTTTTGTGCCTCAGTTCCCTCTATCTGTAAAATGGGGATTAAATTACTGTTCTACTTGAGCCCAGTGAGGGGCAGGGACTGATTATTATCTGATGATCTTTTATCTACCCCAGTGCTTGGCATATAGTAAGTGCTTAGCCAATACCACAACTATCATTATACACTTGCTTTCTTCCTCCTGCCTTTAATTTATTTATCTTTCTCTCTCACTAGATGGTAAGCTCCTTGAAAGCAGGAAACCATGTCTTGCATTCAGGGAACAGGAATGAGGAGTCTGACCCCATTTTGGGGGTAAGAAGTTTTCGGGGGCTGAGGGAAAGGTAGACTAGGCTTGGTGCAGGGAGGATTAGATTTTCAACTCTCTCCCCAGTACAGTGTAAGGTCTGGACCTCTTATTCACATCCTGCCTCTGGGCTGGAATGTTCTCCCTCTTCATATAATAATAATGATAATAATAATAATGGTACTGGTTAAGCACTTACTATGTGTCAAGCAATGTTCTAAGTGCTGAGGTAGATACAAGTTAATCAAGTCGGACACAGTCCCTGTCCCAAATGGGGCTCACACTCAACCCCATTTTTTACAAATGAGGTAACTGAGGCACAGAGAAGTTAAGTGACTTGCCCAAAATCACCTAGCAGACATGTGGTGAAGCAGGGATTAGAACCAGACTATCACTCTCCCCACCTTCAAAGCCTTATTGAAGGCACATCTCTTCCAAGAGGCCTTTCCTGATTTGCTCCCTATATTCATCCCCACTCCCAGCCCCACAGCACTTAAAGAGCCCGGGCTTTGGAGTCAGAGGTCATGGGCTCAAATCCCAGCTCCGCCAATTGTCAGCTGTGTGACTTTGGGCAAGTCACTTAACTTCTCTGTGCCTTAGTTCCCTCATCTGTAAAATGGGGATGAGCCCCACGTGGGACCACCTGATCACCTTGTAACCTCCCCAGCGCTTAAAACAGTGCTTTGCACATAGTAAGTGCTTAATAAATGCCATTATTATTATTATTATGTCCATAATTCATTTATTTACATTAATTCTGCCTCCCCTTCTAGTCTGTAAGCTCACTGTGGACAGGGAATGAGTCTGTTATATTGTTATATTATATTCTCCCAAGTACTTAGTACAGTGCTCTGCACACAGTAAGGATTCAGTAAATTTGATTGATTGTTTGATTGACTCCTTTATGGCCCCTCCACACTCAAAGCCCATCAGAGTGCATGGAATGCTCCTCTGTTTCTTCTCCCCCAAGTCACAGAACAAGAAGTCAGACCCTTCATCAGGGGCCACTGGGTATCTAAACCTCCTAATCCTCCACCCCGTCCCCCACTGCTCCCCACCGCCCTCCAGGATTCTGCATATCTGGAAATGCAGTTATCATGCCTGAGGCTCTTCTTCAATCAATGCCAATCAATCAACGATATTTATTGTTCTTCTTCATGGCCTAATGGATAGAGCATGGGGCTGGGAGTCAGAAGGACCTGAGTTCTAATCCCATCTCTGCTACTTGTCTGCTGTGTGACCTTGGGCAAGTCACTTCACTTCTCTGCGTCTCAATTACGTCACCTGTAAAATGGGGACTAAGACTGTGAGTCCTATGTGGGACAGGGACTGTGTCCAACCTGATTAACTTGCATCTACCCCAGTACTTAGAACAGTGCTTAGCACATAGTAAATGTTTAACAAGTACCATAATTATTATTATTATGTGGGACAGGGACTGTGTCCAACCTGATTAGCTTGTATCAACCCTAGCATTTAGAACAGTGCTTGGCACATGTAAATACTTAACAAATACTGTTGTTATTATTATTATTATTGAGTGCTGTGTGCAGAGTACTGTATAAGCAGCTGGAAGAGTACAATATAACAGACTCGGTAGAAACATAACCTGCCCACAGTGAGCTCACAGCCACGCTGTTCTTCTTGGAATAGCGAGCCCTGACCCCAGTTGACCCCTGACCCACTGAGTCGGAGTTGGATCGGTTCTGTCAGGGCGGTGCCCAGGCCAGCAGGTTTTTCTGCACACGTGGGATCTGCCGTGGGGCTCTTTGGGCACTCGAGACACTGGGGTCTCTCATGACAACTGGGGGGAATTGGGGTCTGCTGGGGACCAGAACTGACACAGATTTCCATGTCCCAGACTCACTCCTGACCCCCGGCCCGGGATTTTTCAATTGATTCCACATTGATTGAGGCCCCTAGATCCTTACTTACCTGCCCCATCTTCAGCGTGTGTGTGTGTGTGTGTACATATGTGCATGTGTATTATCAATCAAATGGGTGACTTTCTGACGGCAGGGACCATTTCTCCCCTCCCTCTGAGGGGGCCGGTGGTGGAAGGGGCTGTGTCTCTTCCTCCCTCTTCGAGGCTGGTGGCCGACGGGAAGGTGTCTTCTCCTCCCTCTGAGGGGTCAGTGGCTGGAGGGACTGTGTCTCCTCCTCCCTCTAAGAGGCTGGTGGTGGGAGAAAAGGTGTCTCTTCCTCCCTCTGAGAGGCTGGTGGTGGGAGGGATGGATGGGGTCTCCTCCTCTCCTTAAGGAGCCAGTGGCAGGAATCGGGGTGGAGTGGGGGGGTCAGACAGAGAAGGAACCAGATGGTGGCCCTAAGGTGGGGCAGCTAGGTGGAGGGGGATAAAAATGGAGCCAGACAGTGGTGAGGGTGGTGAGAGTCCAGAAGCTGGGGGCCTGTAGCCAGTGGCTGGAGGGACAGGCAGGAGGCCTACCGCTTAAAGCTGGGAGTCTGGATGGGATTCTGCATTGACCCAAAACCCTGACCACCCACCCAGACACCATATCAATCAATCAATCAATCAATCAGTAGTATTTATTCAACAAATTCATCGGTTATATTTATTGAGCTCTTACTGTGTGCAAGGCAATGTACTAAGCACTTGGGAGAGTACATTATAACAGTTGGTACACTCCCCCTCTCCTCCTCCCTCCCCCCGCCTTACCTCCTTCCCCTCCCCACAGCACCTTTATATATGTATATATGTTTGTACATATTTATTACTCTATTTTATTTGTACATATTTATTCTATTTATTTTATTTTGTTAACATGTTTTGTTTTGTTCTCTGTCTCCCCCTTCTAGACTGTGAGCCCACTGTTGGGTAGGGACCCTCTCTATATGTTGCCAACTTGTACTTCCCAAGCGCTTAGTACAGTGCTCTGCACACAGTAAGCGCTCAATAAATACGATTGAATGAATGAATGAATGTTCCCTGCCCACATGGAACTTACAGTTTAGGGGGAGAGAGGCATTAATATAAATAAATGAATTACTGGTTTGTACATAAGTGCTTAAGGGCTGAGGATGGGTGAGTAAAGGGTGCAAATCCAGTTGCAAGAGTAATGTAAAAGGGAGTGGGAGAAGAGGAAATCAGGGCATATACTGTGTGCAGACCATTGTGCTAAACATTGGGAATGGTACAGTACAATACAGTTGGATGACATGATCCCTCCCCACAGACATCTGACAATCTAAAGGGGGAGACAGACATTGCAATGAATACAGACAGGGGAAATGGCAGGATATAAGGATATGGAAATAAAGTACTGTGGGACCGAGGGTGGGATGAATGTCAAGTGCTTAAAGGGTGCAGAGAAGCAACATGGCCTAGTGGATAGCGCAGAGCCTAGGAGTCAGAAGGTCATTGGTTCTAATGTCGGCTCTGTCCCTTGTCTGCTGTGTGACCTCGGGCAAGTCATTTCACCTCTCTGGGCCTGGGTTACCTCATCTGTAAAATGGGGGGCACGATTGTGAACCCCATATGGGACAGGAACTGTGTCCACCTCGATTTTGCCTGTATTTCTCTCCCCCCTCCCCAAGCACTCCCTACAGTGCCTGGCATAGTAAGTGCTTAACAAATACCACAATTATTATTACAGATCCAAGTGCACTGGTGACACAGAACAGAGAGGGAGTAGGGGAAATGAGGACTTAGCCGGGGAGGGACTCTCGGAGGAGATGTGATTCCAGGATGGCTTTGAAGGTGGGGAGAGCAGGAGTCAGAGCCCTGATCAGCTGTGCGACTTTGGGCAAGTCACTCGACTTCTCTGTGCCTCAGTTACCTCGTCTGTAAAATGGGGATAAGACTGTGAGCCCCACTTGGGACAACCTGATTACCCTGGATCTACCCCGGCGCTCAGAACAGTGTTCGGCACGTAGTAAGCGCTTAACAAATATGATGATGATGATTATAAAGGGGGAGGGGGTTCCAGGGCAGAATCCAGGGCGGGATGGCCACGGTTTGCTTTCCTGGCGACCTAACCTGGTCCGTACCCGCCGTCCCGTCCCGCCCCCGCGGTGGCCCCTGTGGTCCAAGTGGCGGCTGAGTCACCGGCGGAGGGCAGAGGCGGTGGGTCTGCGGCTGGCGGGCACTCACAGGACCGGCCTGTAACCGGCCAGGCCGCCGGAGCCTGAGGATGCCCGGCGCTTGGGCATCCGAGTCAGGGCAACGGGGGCAGGGGAGGGGGCGTCCAGGCCCGACAGCGAGGGCACAGGCCGGCGGGAGGGCGTTTTTGCACCGCAGAGGTCCGGGGGTGGCTACAACACACTCGGGTAGACACCATCCCGGCCCTCAACCACTTGACAGTTTAGCAGGCGAGGGGGAGTAGAATACTTCCAGATAGGAGACGGTAAGACATCCATCAGTCGCTGACACCCGTTGAGTGCTTACTTTCGTTCATCTCATTCACTCATTCGATCGGATTTAGTGAGCGCTTACTGTGTGCTAATAATAAGAATGATGCTGGTGTTTGTTAAGCGCTGACGATGTGCCAGGCACAGTTCTAGAGAAGCAATCAATCAATCAATCGTATTTATTGAGCGCTTACTGTGTGCAGAGCACTGTACTAAGCGCTTGGGAAGTCCAAGTTGGCAACATATAGAGACAGTCCCTACCCCAACAGGGGGCTCACAGTCTAGAAGGGGGAGACAGGGAACAAAACCAATCAATCAATCGTATTTATTGAGCGCTTACTGTGTGCAGCGCACTGTACTAAGCGCTTGGGAAGTCCAAGTTGGCAACATATAGAGACAGTCCCTACCCCAACAGTGGGCTCACAGTCTAGAAGGGGAAGACAGAGAACAAAACCAAACATACTAAGAAGCAGCGTGGCTTAATGGAAAGCGCACGGGCTTGGGAGTCAGAGGGCGTGGGTTCTAATCCCGGCTCCGCCACTGACTTTCGACAAGTCACTTAACCTCTCTGTGCCTCAGTTACCTCATCTGTAAAATGGGGATTAAGACGGTGAGCTCCACTTGGGACAACCTGATGACCTTGTATCTACCCAGCGCTTAGAACAGTGCTTGGCACATAGTAAGCGCTTAACAAATACCATCATTATTATTAATATTATTATTGCACACACTAAGCGCTCAGTAAATATGATCCTTAAGGACCCGTGAACTAGTTTGGGGGATCAGCTGGTATAGGGGGTGTCAATCCCATGTGGGGGCCGCCTTAGGGACTCCAATCGCAGTTGAGAAAATTCCTTTTTACTCTCCTGGCCCCCCCAGTTTGTACAGTGAATATGGGCAGGGCAGGGCAGGGCAAGGCAAGTCAGGGCAGGGCAGGGCACAGCCCCAACATCCTTGGCCCAAGCAGAAATAATAATAATAATAATGATGGCATTTATTAAGCGCTTACTGTGTGCAAAGCACTGTTCTAAGCGCTGGAGTAGTGGAAAGAGCACAGGCCTAGGAGTCAGAAGACCCAGATTCTAATCCTACCTTGGCTACTTCAATCAATCAATCAATCAATCGTATTTATTGAGCGCTTACTATGTGCAGAGCACTGTACTAAGCGCTTGGGAAGTACAAATTGGCAACACATAGAGACAGTCCCTACCCAACAGTGGGCTCACAGTCTAAAAGGGGGAGACAGAGAACAGAACCAAACATACCAACAAAATAAAATAAATAGGATAGAAATGTACAAGTAAAATAAATAAATAAATAAATAAATAAATAGAGTAATGAATATGTACAACCATATATACATATATACAGGTGCTGTGGGGAAGGGAAGGAGGTAAGATGGGGGGATGGAGGGGGGGATGGAGAGGGGGACGAGGGGGAGAGGAAGGAAGGGGCTCAGTCTGGGAAGGCCTCCTGGAGGAGGTACTTGTCTCCCGTGTAACTCTGGGCATATCACTTAACTTCTCTGGGCCTCAATTTTCTCATCTGTTAAACTGGGATTCAATACCTGTTCTCCCTCCCACTTAGACTGTGGGACAGGGACTGTGTCTGACCTTATTATCTTGTATCTACTCCAGTACTTAGTACAACGCATGGCACAGAATAAGCACTTAATAAATGTTATTATCATTACTGTCATTAT
Source organism: Tachyglossus aculeatus (assembly GCF_015852505.1). Classification (NCBI taxonomy): domain Eukaryota; kingdom Metazoa; phylum Chordata; class Mammalia; order Monotremata; family Tachyglossidae; genus Tachyglossus; species Tachyglossus aculeatus. The sequence goes on from NC_052091.1 coordinate 797,715, forward strand.
TTTACATACTCCCATATACTGCGAGCTGGGCACTGGGGGAGGAACCAAGAGAGGAGACATTTATTCATTCATTTAATCGTATTTATTAAGCGCTTACTGCGTGCAGAGTGCTGTACTAAGCGCTTGGAAAGTACAATTCAGCAACAGAGACATGGTCCCTGCCTCAACTGAAGGGGGGGTGCCATTCTGATGGGACAAGACACCCACCCATTATATTCAAACAGTACAAGTGAATCCTCCCAGGATCACAGAGGGTGGGGGGGAAAGAGATAATAATAATAATAATTGTGGTATTTGTTAAGCAGCTACTATGAGAAGCAGCATGGCTCAGTGGAAAGAGCACGGGTTTGGGAGTCAGAGGTTATGGGTTCAAATCCCGACTCTGCCGCTTCTCAGCTGTGTGACTCTGGGCAAGTCACTTAACTTCTCTGTGCCTCAGCTACCTCATCTGTAAATTGGGGTTTAAGATTGTGAGTCCCACATGGGACAACCTGATCACCTTGTATCCTCCCCAGCACTTAGAACAGTGCTTTGCACATAGTAAGTGCTTAACAAATGCCAAAATTATTATTATTATTATTATTATTATTATGTGCCAGGTACTGTACTACGCACTGGGGTGGATACAAGCAAATCAGGTTGGGCACATTCCTTGTCCCATATGGGGCTCATGGTCTTAATCCCCATTTTGCAGATGAGGTAACTGAGGCACAGAGACGTGAAGTGACTTGCCCACGGACACACAGCAAACATGCTATTGGCTGATTCTCTGGACAAAGGGTCTCTATGCCCCAAGGACTCGGTCTGAGCCTCTGCAGGCAGCCAGACCCACTTCCCCTATTTCTGTTCAGGGGCCACAGTTCGTATGTGCACCCATCGATCCACACGCAAACCCACTCTGACACTGTGCCCACTCACAGGCGTGAACAGCCACACGGACTTTCATGCCACAAACATGTAAATTCACACACATATGCAAGGCATTCGGAAGTGGCTACTCCTACGTACACACACAGAAGCAGTGTGGCCTAGCGGAAAGGGCACAGGACATAGAGTCAAGAGACCTGGACTCTACTGAAGCAGCATGGCTCAGCGGAAAGAGCACGGGCTTTGGAGTCAGAGGTCATGGGTTCAAATTCCAGCTCCGCCAATTGTCAGCTGTGCGACTTTGGGCAAGTCACTTCACTTCTCCGTGCCTCCGTTACCTCATCTGTAAAACGGGGATTAAGACTGTGAGCCCCACGTGGGGCAACCTGATCACCTTGTAACCTCCCCAGCGCTTAGAACAGTGCTTTGCACAGAGTAAGCACTTAACAAACGCCATTATTATCATTATTATGATTGCTGGCTCCCGCATGAACCTGCTTTGTGACCTTGGACGAGTCATTTAACGCCTGCGTGCCTCACCGTCCTCGTCTGTAAAATGTTTTCCCTCCCACTTAGAACGTGAGAGGCAGGTGGCACGGGGACCGTGTAAGATCTGACTGCGGGGTATCCACCCCCAGCGCTTAGCACAGCACATCATAAGCGCCACGGTTACTCATACCCGCTCACTCCCAAACGAATACTCACCCACCCACTCACACACTCATACTAACACATGTGCAAACACGCCCATTCCGCGCCTTTCGGTCGGGGCTCCGGGTGCCGCGGGGGTCCGTCCCGGCTTCGGACCCTAGGTTAGGAAGGAGCCGGCGGTAAGGAGGAGGGGGAGCCGGCGGAGAGGGGGCGGGATCCTCCCGGGATGGAGGGGGCCCGTAGGAGGGGGCGGGGTCCGGCTGGACCGCCGGACGGGGTGTTGCCCGGGGAAGGGGCTCGCCTGAGTCCTCTCCCGGCCCGGGACGGACCCGTCCGGCCCCGGTTGGCCTCCGGCCCCCCAGCCCTGGACCAGCCCGGGGGAGGATGAGCCCCCCAAAGGGCCCAAACGGTGAGAAGTAAGAGGGAGGTGAGTGGACCGGCGAGGGGGACGGGGCAACCCGGACTGGCAGAATCATATTTATTGAGCGCTTACTATGTGCAGAGCACTGTACTAAGCGCTTGGGAAGTCCAAATTGGCAACATATAGAGACAGTCCCTAGCCAACAGTGGGCTCACAGTCTAAAAGGCCCAGTGGGAAGGAAGGAAGGGCCGCAACCGGGGCAACCCGGCCGGACGTGTGAGGTCAGGGCATCTCCAAACGGAAACCCTCCATTTGGGTCCCTGTGTCACCGTCTGTCCGCCGGCCGGTCGCTGTCTGGTCCCGGGGCCCAGCCGCCACGTGCGGCCGCGGTCCCGGCCAGAACAAACAACCCGCCCGTTGCCACGGAGACGGCGTTCCATCCCGGCCTACGTCACCACGTCCGGCGTTGGTTTGTTGACGTTGCCCGGCAACCGTTCTCGGGCTGCCCATGGCAACGGGAGGGCGGGCCTTAGCGCCGATGGGGCGGGGCGAGCCGCGCTCTTAAAGGAGCCGCCCCGCCGAAAAGGATCCTCTCGGGCCTGGGGGTCTCCCACCGGGAGCGGGGGTCCCGAAGGCAGTTATCGCTCGCTTCCGTCGCACCCCATCTGCAGGGGGGACGGTATCCATCAAAACTCAGCTCCCCGAGCCTCCGCTGCAGCGACCCCTCCATCCTTCCCTTCCTCCCCTGATCCCGTGAGGCTGAGACACCACCACCGCCGCCGCCTCCGCCGCCGCCCCGGTGGCAGCTGCACGGGAAACGGAGAGATCCACTAGCCGGAAAAGGAGCAGGCTTCGGGTAGGGGGATCCTCTGGGTAGGGAGCCGGGCAAAGGGACAAGGGTTGACCGAAATGTGGGAAGGGGGGCAGATTGCAGAAGCGGGGGATGCTCGCCGAGCAGTAGTTTTCGTGTATTCTGGTGTATAAAAGCATTTTGCAGGAAGTGTATTATACTATATTACCGTCCCCATAAGGCGCTGTCGATTTTATAAATCAATTTTAGTGTTTTGTGTAGAGACGGGCACCGTGGGAAATCCTGTGCTTAGCTGACCTCTGACCTTTAACCATTCATTCTTTCGAATCGTATTTATGGCACGCTTAATGTGTGCAGAGCACTGTACGGAGCGCTCGGGCGAGTACAAGCAGCACGGCCTAGTGGGTAGAGCATGGGAGTCGGAAGGTCATGGGTTCTAATCCCGACTCTTTTAGACTGTGAGCCCACTGTTGGGTAGGGACTGTCTCTATATGTTGCCAGTTTGTACTTCCCAAGCGCTTAGTACAGTGCTCTGCACATAGTAAGCGCTCAATAAATACGATTGATGATGACTCTGCCACGTGTCATGTGTGACCTTGGGCAAGTCACTTAACCTCTTTGGGCCTCAGTTACCTCATCTGTCTCTATGTGTTGCCGACTTGTACTTCCCAAGCGCTTAGTACAGTGCTCTGCATACGGTAAGCGCTCAATAAATACGATTGATTGATTGATTGATCTGTAAAATGGGGATTGAGACTAGGAGCTCCACGTGGGATAAGGAACTGTGTGTACAACCCGATTTGCTTATATCCACCCTAGCGCTTGGTACCGTTCCTGGCACACAGTAAGCGCTTAACAAATATCATCATCATTATTATTATCATTATCATTGTCACAATACAAAAAGAAACAGGCTTAGGGAGAAGCCGCTTAGCTCAGTGGAAAGAGCACGGGCTTTGGAGTCAGAGGTCTTGGGTTCAAATGCGTGCTCCACCAACTGTCAGCCGTGCAACTTTGGGCAAGTCACTTAACTTCTCCGTGCCTCAGTGGGGATTAAGACTGAGCCCCATGTGGGACAACCTGATCACCTTGTAACCTCCCCAGCGCTTAGAACAGTGCTGTGCACATAGTAAGCGCTTAACAAATACCATTATTATTATTATTATGTGCATAAGCCTGTTTCAGATGACTCCTGGGCCGTCCTGGGAATGGAGAAGAGAGAGTGTGTGTATGTGTGAGTGTGTGTGTGTGTGAGAGAGAGAGAGAGAGAATGCTTAAAATATGACAAACTCCCCCACTTCTCTCTCGGTTTATATGTGTGAGTGTGGTTATCTTGGGGTGTGTGATGCATGAGAGCTTGGGGAGGCGGGGGACGGTTGAGCCGACCGAACGGAGACGTGAGCCTGTTCGGTGACGGTTCTGGGAACGGTCATTATTGCAAAGGTCGAGAGTCAATCCCCACTTGCTCCCCACTGATGGTGGGTAGGAGGTGGGGGGACGGTGGGATCGATGTGATCGGTCTACACCATCGATCCTGCTTCGTGTTTTTGGGGTGGGGGCTGGGGCAGCGATGTGATCGGTCTACACCGAGGATCCCGGACTGTGAGTTGGAATGTACGTGCCGGGGGGTTGGATGGGTCCGTTTTCTGCCTTAGTGTCGGAGAACGTAGTACAGGTGTGTGCACGTGCAACTGTGTGTTGTGGGCGTGTCTACAACCGTGTGGTGGGTGTTAACGTAACTGTGACTGTGTGTCCGTGTAGTGTGTTGTGTGGCTGTGCGTGTAGCGCTGTGTGTGGCCGGGTTTATCTGCAGCCCTGTGTGAAAGTTTGTGGTTTGGTGTGACCGTTTTTCTGTGTAGTCGTGTGTGGTCGCGGCCTGCTTGGCTGCTTCCCAGCTCGGAAGGGGGGGCAGCGCCCGGACCCGGTGCTCTTTTCTCGGCCTGGGCACGGCCGGGGACCCGGGAGCTGGGCTGGGACGGGACGGACCGGGCCCGGGGCCCGGGCGGCCGAGCGCGTTGCTAGGAAACAAGTGTTTAGCGGCTGCGAACTGGGTCTCTGGGCCACGGCGGGGGGGTGGGGAGGGGCCGGGGGAGGAGGTCGGGCCCGGTTTCCCGCCCTTCCCTCTTCCTGGGATTCCTGGGATTCCTGAGATTCCTGACTCGGGCCGTGGGCCTCCCTCCCCCTCCGCGGGGCGGCCCCACCGGGGTTACATAAACCGGGTCACGGGGCGGGGGGGCAGACCCCGGGTGGCAGGGTCTGGGGGGGAGGGGGTCTGCTCCTAGGGGATCCCCCTCCCCCCCGGGTAAATATGTCCTGGGTGGGGGGTGAGCTCAGCCTCCCACAAGCGGGCCCCTCCTCCACTCCCCCGGGAGACACTATACCAACCGAACTCGGTATCCCCCCAGGGCTCGGAGAGGAGCCCACTGTTGGGTAGGGACCGTCTCTATATGTTGTCAACTTGTACTTCCCAAGCTCTTAGTACAGTGCTAGCCCACTGTTGGGTAGGGACCGGCTCTATATGTTGCCAATTTGTACTTCCCAAGCGCTTAATACAGTGCTCTGCACACAGTAAGCGCTCAATAAATACGACTGAATGAATGAATGACACCAGCAGGGCAAGACCACAACTCACAGCACGGTAATACAGTCACTCATCCTATCCCAACCGGATGACCGCCTCAGCCTCCTGTCTCTCCCCACTCCGGTCCAAACTTCACTGTGCTGCCCGCATCATTTCTCTATAGAAACATTCAGCACATGTCACCCCGCTCCTCGAAAACCTCCAGTGGTTACCCAACCACCTCTGTATCAAACAAAAAACTCCTCACCACTGGCTTTAAAGCAGTCCATCGCCTTGCCCCCTCCTAACCTCATCTCTCTTTTCGAACCCAGCCCAAACATGTTGCTTCTCTGGTGCGCTCACCTTCTCACTGGGCCCCGATCTCACCTGTCTCTCCGTCGACCCCCGGCCCACGTCCTGCCTCTGGCCTGGAACCCCCCCTTTCCATAAATCCGACAGACAATACCTCTCCCCCCACCTTCAAAGCCTTATTGAAAACACATCTTCTCCAAGAAGCCTTCCCAGACTAAGCCCCACTTTTCCTCAGCTCCCACTCCCTTGTGTCACCCTGACTTGCTCCCTTTACTCTCTCCCCACCCCACCCCCACAGCACTTATTTTTATATCTGTCATTCTATTTATTTGTACTGATGTCTGTCCCCCCCTCTAGACTGTAAGCTCGTTGTGGGCAGGGAATGTCACTCACTGTTCATTGTTGTATTGTACTTTCCCAAGCGCTTAGTACAGTGCTCTGCACACCGTAAGAGCTCAATAAATACGATTGAATGAATGAAGCGCTCATTAAATTGGCATATATGTTGCCATTTTGTACTTCCCAAGCGCTTAGTACAGTGCTCTGCACATAGTAAGCGCTCAATAAATACGATTGATTGATTGATTAAATGCGACTGAATGAACAAGACAGACACAGAGAGTCAGAAAAGTCAACCTCTCCCAGTCGCACACCCTCGCTCCCTTTTCCACACAAATCCCCAAAGCTGCAACCCCCCTCACCCTTGAGTTCCCCCTCTAGACTGTTGGCTCATTGTGGGCAGAGAACATGTCTGTTTATTGTTATTTCTGTACTCTCCCAGGCGCTTAGTACAGTACTCTGCACACATTAAGCATGCAATAAATACAGTTTAATTGGATACATTAAAATTCTGAGGGCCTAGTGCCTCCCCTGTGGCTGTCGGGGACCCCCATCCCACTCCTCTTGATTGTTCCCTGCCCCCTCCACCCTGGGCTTTGTAGATGGAGCATCCCGGGCCCTCCCACTCCCTGCGGGCCAGAATCCCCTCCCCAGAACCTCGACCCTTATACCTGCCCCCTCCTCCTCCTCTCTTAACAATAATAATAATAATAATAATAATAATGGCATTTATTAAGTGCTTACTATGTGCAAAGCACTGTTCTAAGCACTGGGGAGTTTACAAGGTGATCAGGTTGTCCCACGGGGGGCTCACAGTCTTAATCCCCATTTTACAGATGAGGTAACTGAGGCCCAGTGAAGTGAGTTGCCCAACGTCACACAGCCGACAAGTGGCAGAGCCGGGATTTGAACCCATGACCTCTGACTCCAAAGCCCATGCTCTTTCCACTGAACCATGCTGCTTCCCCTTCCTCTCTTCTGACAGAGCAACTCTGGAGGCAATGAGCGAGTCATCTCGAAATTCCCCTCTTTATATTTATTCAACAACTGCCGCTTCGGCCCTTTTTCACCACCTAAGCATTTAAATTCTCCCAACCTCAGTAGCGTTTAGTTGCACATTTTTATACATTCCCTCTATCTGTAATTTAGGCCAGTAAATGTCTTCCCCAGTGGAGATTAAACCCCTTGAGTAGGGGTCATAATAATTATTATTATGGTATTTGTCAAGGGTTTATTAGGTGCCCAGGGCTGAGGCAGATAAAATATAAGCAGATTTAACACAGTCTAAGCGGGAAAGAGAACAGGTATTTCATCTCCATTTTACAAATGAGGAAACTGAGGCACAGAAAAGTTAAGTAACTTGCCCAAGCTCACCCAATAGGCAAGTGGGAAGTTGGGATTAGAACCCAGGTCTCCTGACTCCCAGACTCGTGTTCTTGCAGACAATTACTATCTGACAGTTACTTTCCCCCTCTTCAGAGCCTTATTGAAAGCACATCTCCTCCAAGAGGCCTTCCCTAAGCCTTCCTTTCCTCTTCTCCCACTCACTTCTGTGTCACCCTGACTTGCTTCCTTCATTCATGTCCCCTTCACAGCCTCATAGCACTTATGTCCATATCTGTAATTTATTTATATTTAATGCTTATCTCCCCCTCTAAACTGCAAGCTAGTTGTGGGAAGGGAATGTGATTGTTCACCGTTCTTTTGCACTCTCCCAAGCGCTTACTACAGTACGCTGCACACGGTAAGCACTCAATAAATAGGATTGATTGACTGCCTCCCTCCAAGGCCCTACTGAGAGCTCACCTACTCCAGGAGGCCTTCCCAGACTGAGCCCCTTCCTTCCTCTCCCCCTCGTCCCCCTCTCCATCCCCCCATACTACCTCCTTCCCTTCCCCACAGCACCTGTATATATGTATATGTTTGTACATATTTATTACTCTATTTTACTTGTACATATCTATTCTATTTTATTTTGTTAGTATGTTTGGTTTTGTTCTCTGTCTCCCCCTTTTAGACTGTGAGCCCACTGTTGGGTAGGGACTGTATATGTTGCCAACTTGTACTTCCTAAGCGCTTAGTACAGTGCTCCGCACACAGGAAGTGCTCAATAAATACGATTGATGATGATGATGATGACTGCCACTTGGCCATTCTAATGCCCATGTCTAACTCCCAAGCGTCTAGTACGGCGTTCAACGCAGAGCCCTCTTTAAATAAATGCTATTGATTGATTGCTTGACTGAAGTGTGGAGGGAACCCAGCCTCCCACCCCAACTGAGGGCCTCAGTCTGCCCTTGGGTGGGGGTCGGGTGCAGCCAGGGGCTGCTGCAACCCGGTTGGAGAGGAGGAGGAGAAAGGGAAGGAGAAGGAGGTCGGCTCCCCGGAAGAACCGAATCGCTTTGCCATATCAGGTCGCTGCTATTTCGGGCGACGCTCTGAGCTGGGAATTTATATTTAGCCCTTCGAGGTAAAAATGGATGCAGCAGAGAGAGAGAATAGCGCGCAAGTGCCAGAGAGAGAGTGAGAATGTGTGTGTGTGTATTTGTAGTGTGTGGATGCGCAGGCGCCTGGTTGGAAGCGCGGATCTGAGTCACCAACCTGCAGAGAAGCCGAATGGGACCCTGGAGTCCGGGTCCCTCCCCTTTCCCCCCTTCTCTTCCTCTTCTCTCTTGCACCTGCAGTTTGAGCAACGAGGGATCAAGGCCCCAACTCCTCCAGCCCCAACCCAGTTGAGCCGGCCACAGGGAGTTGGGAACCGGAGTGCCTGAGTCCGGACTGGAGCAGGGGAGGGTGGCGTCGGGCCCTGTCCCCCCTTGACCTTTTTGTTCTTTTTAGTGGTGTTTGTTAGGTGCGTACTGTGTGCCAGTCACTGCTGTAAGCGCTGAGGTAGTAATAATCAAGCGCTTAGTACAGTGCTCTGCACACAGTAAGCGCTCAGTAAATACGATTGATGATGAATAATAATGATGGCATTTATTAAGCGCTTACTATGTGCAAAGCACTGTTCTCTAAGCGCTGCGGAGGTTACAAGGTGATCAGGTTGTCCCATGGGGGGGCTCACAGTCTTCATCCCCGTTTTACAGATGAGGGAGTTGAGGCCCAGAGAATAATAATTATTATTATATCTGTTAAGCACTTACTATGTGCAACTTGTACCTCCCAAGCGCTTAGTACAGTGCTCTGCACACAGTAAGCACGATTGATTGATTGCAAAGCACTATTCTACACGCTAGGGAGGTTACAAGGTGATCAGGTTGTCCCATGGTGGGGCTCACGGTCTTCATCCCCATTTTACAGATGAGGGAGTTGAGGCCCAGAGAATAATAATTATTATTATATTAAGCGCTTACTATGTGTAAAGCACTGTTCTAAGCGCTGGGGAGGTTACAAGGTGATCAGGTTGTCCCATGGGGGGCTCACAGTCTTCATCCCCGTTTTACAGATGAGGGAGTTGAGGCCCAGAGAATAATTATTATTATTACTATATTTGTTAAGCGCTTACTATGTGCAAAGCACTATTCTAAGCGCTGGGGAGGTTACAGGGTGATCAGGTTGTCCCATGAGGGGGCTCACAGTCTTCATCCCCATTTTACAGATGAGGGAGTTGAGGCACAGAGAATAATAATAATAATTATTATATTAAGGCCCCTGGCGCCCCCTGGCGGACAGGACGGAATATGCACTCGGGGTCCAAGTGGCCAGAGCGGGTGGGGGGGGTCAGAAGGGGGGTGGTGGGGAGATAATAATAATTACGGTATTTGGTAACCGTGTACTATGTGCCAGGCACTGTACTAAGAGCTGGGGTGCATACAAGCAAATCGGGTTGGACACTGTCCCTGGCCCACGTGGATCTCACAGTCTCAATCCTCATTTTACAGATGAGGTCACTGAGGCCCAAAGAAGTGAAGCGACTTGCCCAAGGTCACACAACAGACAAGTGGCAGAGCCCGGATGAGAAGCCATGACCTTCTGACTCACAGGCCCGGGCTCTGTCCACTACGTAGATGGAAGGAAGCGAGGGCTAGGAAAGAGAGAGAATCTTGGCCCCTCGGGTGAGCCCGCTTGGGCCACGGATTCACCCTTTCTGGGGGAAGCCTCCTGCTATCCGTTGTGAACATGCCACCCTAGAGCTCCAGTGGGGGCCCCTCGCCCTGGTGGGGTGCAATTTGGGGAACAACAATTCCATGTTTTCACCATCTACTCCATCCTTCTTTCGGCAAACTCCAGCCCTGCCCTCTTAGCTCCTGTTCATCCCACCTGCTGCATCCTGAGCTTGTCAGTGGACCCTGTTCAGAGGCTGCTTATTATTATTAAGCACTTACAATGTGCCAGGTGCTGTACTAAGTGCTGGGGTGGATAGAAGCAAACTGGGTTGGACACAGTTCCTGTCCCACAAGGGGCTCACTGTCTTCATCCAGCGTGGCTCAGTAGAAAGAGCATGGGCTTTGGAGTCAGAGGTCATGGGTTCAAACCCCAGCTCTGCCACTTGTCAGCTGTGTGACTTTGGGCAAGTCACTTCTCTGGGCCTCAATTCCCTCATCTGTTAAATGGGGATTAGGACTGTCCCCGTGGGACAACCTCATCGCCTTGTAACCTCCCCAGCACTTAGAACAGTGCTTTGCACATGATAAACGCTTAGTAAATGCCATCATTATCATTCATCCCCCTTTTACAGATGAGGTAATGGAGGCACAGAGAAGTTAAGTGGCTTGCCCAAAATCTCACAGCAGACAAGTGGCAGGAGCCAGGATTAGGAACCAGGTCCTTCTGACTCCCATGCCCATGCTCTATGCACTAGGCCACACTGCTTCTCAGGAAGCATCATGATTTGGTGGAAGGAGTCCTGGGCCAAAAGGACGATACTAATAACTGTGGTATTTGTTAATGGCTTACTGTGAATCAAACACTGTTCCAAGCGCTGGGATAGATACAAGATAATCAGGTCGGATGCATTACCCGTCCCACATGGGAATCACAGTCTAAGTAGGAGGGAGAGCAGATGCTCATCCACCAGGCCCGGTTTCTCTAATGGCATAGCATAAACGCTTACTCAACATCATAATCATTAGAGGGCTGGGAGGGGTTGGGTAAGAGCCAGGATATTGTACTCTTCCAAGCATGCATACAGTAAGTGCTCAATAAATAATAATAATTATGGTATTTGTTAAGTGCTTAACTATGTGCCAGGCACTGTACTAAGCGCTGGAATAATGATGATGGTATCTGTTAAGCGCTTACTACATAATAATAATAATAATGATGATATTTGTTAAGCGCTTACTATGTGCAAAGCACTGTTCTAAGCGCTGGGGATGCCAATTATTATTGGGGATTATCGGGGATTGCCAATTATATATGCCAATTATTGTTCTAAGCACTGGGAAAGAAACAATAATAATAATAATGATGGCATTTATTAAGCGCTTACTATGTGCAAAGCACTGTTCTAAGCGCTGAGGAGGTTACATGGCCATCAGGTTGTCCCTCAGGGGGCTCACAGTCTTAATCCCCATTTTACAGATGAGGTAACTGAGGCACAGAGAAGTTAAGTGACTTGCCCAAAGTCACACAGCTGACAGTTGGCAGAGCTGGGATTTGAACCCATGACCTCTGACTCCAAAGCCCGTGCTCTTTCCACTGAGCCACGCTGTGGTCCCACGTGGGGCTCACAGTCTCAATCCCCATTTTCCAGATGAGGTAACTGAGGCACAGAGAAGTGAAATGGCTTGCCCAGGGTCACACAGCAGATAAGTGGCGGAGCCGGGATTAGAACGCAAGTCCTCTGCTTCCTAAACCTGGGCTCTTATGTCTACGCCAGGCTGCTTCGCTGCATACAATCGAATGAATGAATGAGGCCAGATAGCTGAGAGGCTCAGTAGGGTCCAAGAGCAGTTTGGGGGTAATTTAGGACAGGGTCTGGCCTGGACTGTAACATCCCCCGGGCTGGGATTGGGTCTGCTCACTCCATTGAACTCTCCCAACTGCTTAGAACAGGGCTCTTCACTCAGAAAGGGCTCAGTAAGTATGACTGATTGATTGATTGACAGGGCTCTGCCCTCAGTAGGTTCTCAATCCATACTCCCATCCTTTCCTCTCCATCCAAACTGTTACCATCTTAATCCAAGCATTTATCCTATCCCACCTTGAATACTGTTATCAGCCTCCTTGCTGACCCCCCCGCCTCTTGTCTCTCCCCACTCCAGTCCGCACTTCGCTCCGCTTCCCGGATCATTTTTCTTCAAAAATGTTCAGGCCATGTTGCCCCACTTCTCAAGAGCCTCCCGTGGATGCCCACCCGTCTCTACATCAAACGAAAACTCCTCACCACCAGCTTTAAGGTACTCAATCACCTTGCCCCCTCCTACTTCACCTCGCTATTCTCCTACAACTCAGCCTGCACACTTCGCCTCTCTAATGCCAACCTACTCTCTGTTCCTTGATCTCATCTATTGCACCGACAACTTTCCGCCCACGTCCTGCCTCTGGCCTGGAACGCCCTCCCTCTTCACATCTGACAGAAAATGACTCCCTCCCTCTTCAAAACCCTTTTGAAGGCACGACTCCTCCAAGAGGCCTTCCCTGACTAAGCCCTCCATTCCTCTTCTCCGACTCCCTTCTGCATCACCCTGATTTGCTCTCATTAATCGTCCCCCCTCCCAGGACCGCGGCACTTATGTCCACATCTGTTATTTATTTATTTATTTATTTATATTAATATCTGTTTCCTCCGCTAGACTGTGGAGGAATAATAATAAGCATATTGTGGGCAGGGAATGTGTTCTATTGTTATATTGTACTCTCCCAAGTGCTTAGTACTGTCCTCTGCTCCCAGTAAGCGCTCAATAAATATGATTGATTGATGGACTGTTGACTGATTGACTGGATGTGGTGGTGGTGGCAGTTAAACGAGCAGGGAGGTGCAGAGGAGAGAGGGGGGCAATCCCAGGGAGATGCCGAAGGAGACGGAGAAGAGACTCAGTGGGCTGTGGAAGGGATCTTTCAAAAGAGAAACAATGTGGGGGGTGGGGGGGAGAGGGAGGATCTTTTCTCTCAGGCTCCAGGGGTGGGGCCATCCCATGTTGCCTCCCACATGATATTATCTGTTGCTTTTGCATTATCCATGCTGCCACTGCCCCAGTGAGGGGGAGGGAGAAACGAAGCCGTGGGGAGGGACAGCTGTGAAGCAGAAAACAGGGACCAGGATTAAAGATTTGGGAGAACTACCATGTCTACCAACTGTGTTATACTCTCCCAAGTCCTTAGTGCAGTGCTCTGCACAAAGTAGGTGCTCAATAAAATCCCATCGATTGATTGTTGGGATCTCTAGCACCCGGTAGGAATTATTGGCTTGGGAGTCGGAGGTCGTGGGTTCTAATCCCACCTCCGCCACTTGTCTGCTGTGTGACCTTGGGTGAGTCACTTAACTTCTCTGTGCCTCAGTTACCTCATTTGTAAAATGGGAATTGAGACTGTGAGCCCCACATGGGACAACCTAATTACCTTGTATCTACCCCGGCACTTAGAACAGTGCTTGGCACACTGTAAGTGCTTAACAAATTCCATAATTATTGTTATTATTAGAGACCCAGGCCCACGGCATCTTCTGATTCCCCTGTTGCAATGGGAGGTCTGGAGGTCAGACTCATTAAGCTCCAGCAATTTGTGTCATTGCTACACAATGGCTTTCTCCATTCACCCCTGCACACTCAGTGGAGCCCCCTGCACATTTTGCCGTGCCTCAGTGATCTCATTTTACCCCCTGTAAAATGGGGATTAAGATTGTGACCCCATGTGGGACATCCCCCTTTATTCAACCCGGCTCCCAGCCCCACAGCACTTGCATTCATATCTGTCATTTATTAATTTCTATGAATGTCTGTTCCCCCCCCCAGCCCCCCAGACTGTAAGCTTGTTGGGGGCAGAGAATGTGTCTGCTTATTGTTATATTGAACTCTGCCAAGCACTTAGTACAGTGCTCTGCAATCAATCGTATTTATTGAGCGCTTACTGCGTTCAGAGCACTGTACTAAGCACTTGGGAAGTACAAGTTGGCAGCATAGTTGGCACACAGTAAGCACCCAATAAAGACGATTGACTGACTGACTGTATCCAAACTGATTGCTGTCTTTACCCCAACAATTAGTACAGTGCCTGGCCCACGGTAAGCACATACATGCCATAAAAAAAATAAAAGCCAGGGGTCTGTCTCCCGCTGTGGTTCCGGCTTCTTCTGCAGGACCATGAGCTCGTTGTGGGCAGGGACTGTGTCTGTTGTTGTGTGGTACTCTCCCAAGAGCTTAGTCCAGTGCTTTGCACATAGTAAGCGCTCAATAAATACGATTGAATGAATGAATGCAGGGCGGGGGCACGGCTTTTCCCCCCTCCTCGACCCTCACCCTCCCTCCCTTCTCCCCGACGGCGCAGCCCCAAGGAGGGGCCATGGAGCCCAGCCGGCTGGGGCGGGGGGAGCGCCCCCGGGGTCGTCCACAAGAGTTTTTATTAAAGTGTAAATCCAAGCTCTGGGCGCCCCGCAAAACCCGCAACCCCCGGCAGCCCCGCACCCACGCCCTGAGGAGAAGCAGGAGGGAGGCTGCGGGTGGGCCTCGACGCTCGGGCCCCGCTGCTAAAGAACTACAAATCCCAGCATGCCGAGCGGCCAAAGCGCCTCGCCTGCCCCGGCTTCTGCCGCAAGGCCTTTTGGGAAGTGTAGTCCGGGCAGAGGGCCCGGCCGCCCCTGCAGTCCCCCTCCATCCATTCCCAAATGCAAACATTCCCCAAACCCACCCTGCCCCGCCGCCGGACTGCACCCCTGCAAAGGGAAGAAGGGAAGGGAAAGGAAAGGAAAGGAAAGGGGAAAGGAAAGAGGGAAGGGAAGGGAAGGCAGGTGCATCCAGTGGCCTGGGCCTGTCGTTTCCCCCGGGGCGGGGAGGGTCGGCTGGGCCCGGGCTGTAGAGACCAGAAACCGTTAGGAGGGGCGGAACCGGGGTCATCCGCAGCTGGAGGGCCATCGGATCGGCCAGGCGGGAGGTGGCGGCTTATTCGGCTTTGGCTTTGGAACTGGCCACGGCTCCGACCCCTGGGATCTTAGCTCGGATCCTACGGGGGCAGAGCAGAAGTTAACGGGGAATCGGGGTTGGGGCCTTTCCTAACTGCCTCAAGACCGGGGCAGTATGCCAGTTTCATTGCCCAAGCGCTTAGTACAGTGCTCTGCACACAATAAAGAGTGAACAGTTAAGACTGCGAGCCCCATGCGGGCCTGGGACTGGGTCCAACCCAGTGTGCTTGTACGAATCCCAGCTCTTAGTAGGGTACCAGGCGCTTAACAAATACTACAGTTATTATGATCATTATTACTACTACTAATAATAATGATCATAGTAATAAATAAGATCGACTGATTGATCCGGGTACCCAGTGCCTGCTAAATCCCTCCCTCCTTCTCCGCCCCCTCTTTAAGGCCGGCTTTAGAGGGGTAAAGTGTGGATATTTGGCTCCACCTTGTGGCCTCCTCCAGAACTGCAGGGAAAGGAAGACAACACGAGGCGTCCCCCCCAGCCACCCCCTCTGCCCGAAGCACTCACCCCTCCCCTTCCCTCCCCTTCCCTCCCCTTCCCTCCCCTTCCCTCCCCTCCACTCCCCTCCCCTCCCCTCCATCCCGCCGTCGTCTCTCACTTGGCCTTGATGTGGCTCAGCTGGTTCGTCACTAATCCCACGTACTGGTCGATCTGGGCCTGGTCGGGGGAGCAAGGTGGGTTACAGAGGAAGGGGGAGTGGGGTGGGGGGATGTTCGTGGGTCTGTGAGTGTCTGTGAGATCGCGAACTTGTGCATAACAGTACGTGCATGTGGCATCAATCAATAAATCATCAGTCGTATTTATTTAGTGCTTACTATGTGCAGAGCACCGTACTAAGCGGTTGGGAGAGTACGACAGAATTAGCAGGCACGTTTCCTCCAAGAGGCCTTCCTTTCCTTTTTCCTTTTCTACAACTCCCTTTTGCGTCTCCCTGACGTGCTCCCTTTATTCATCCCCCCAGCACATTGTTTTGTTGTCTGTCTCCCCACTTGTAGATTGTGGGCCCGTTGTTGGGTAGGAATTGTGTCTATTTGTTGCCGAATTGTACTTTCCAAGCGCGTAGTACAGTGCTCCGCACACAGTAAGTGCTCAATAAATACGATTGAATGAATGAATGAATGTATATATCTGTAATTTATTTATTTATATCAATGTTTGTCTCCCCCTCTAGACTGTAAACTCGTTGTGGTCAGAGAATGTGTCTGCTATATTGTTATATTGTACTCTCCCAAGCGCAAAATTCAGTGCTCAGCACATAGTAAGCGCTCAATAAATACGATTGATTGATTGATACTACGATTGATTGATTGACAAGGCCCGGCCACGCTAAAACCTGATCCCGAGTCTCCCCCCTTGTGGGCATGCGGAGAACTGCAAGGAAAGTGACCTGTTAGGGCCGGGCCATCGTTGACTATTCGTTTATTCACGCAATCGTATTTACTGAGCGTTTACTGTGTGCAAAGCACTGTACTAAGCGCTTAAGAGAGTACAATATAACAAACAGACAAAGTCCTGCCCACGATGAGCTCACAGCCTAGAGGGGGAGACAGACATTAATATAAATAAACATATGTACTGTTGACTAGAGGGAGAGGCAGACATCAATCTGAATACATAATTGAGAATATAGAACTTAAAGATATACACATAAGTGCTGAGGGATTCGGGCTGGGGCGAATATCAACTGTCCAAAGGTCACGGATGGAGGTGCAAAGATGATGCAGAAGGGGAAGCGAAGCAGGGGAAACGAGGGCTTAATCGGGGAAGGCTGGGGAAGGCATGTAGGTGCATATTCCGCTTAGAACAGTGCTGTGCACATAGTAAGCGCTTAACAAATGCCATCATTATTATTATTATTATATTTGTTCGTATGACTGGGGGTGATTTGACGAAGCCTCACCTGGTGCTGTCTGTACAGCAGCGGGAACGTGAAGACACTGATGACACCTGGGGACAGCAATGAGGAGGGAGTTTGCATCCTGTGCGCCCCACACAGAGCACCCCCTGAGGGGCCGGCCGGGGCCACAGCCCTGGAGCTCCCAGGGCCCCCTCCTTTTTTTTTTCCTGGTACTTGTTAATAATAACTATGGTACTTGTTAAGTGCTATGTGCCAAGCGTCGTTCTAAGCCCTGGGGTAGAGCCAAGTTAATGAGGTTGGACATAGTCCCTGTCCCACATGGGGCTCACTGCCTTAATCTTCTTCTTCTTCACAGTCTTCTAGATTGTGAGCCCACTGTTGGGCAGGGACCGTCTCTATCTGTTGCCAACTTGTACTTCCCAAGCGCTTAGTACAGTGCTCTGCACACAGTAAGCGCTCAATAAATACAATTGATTGATTAATCCGCATTTTCCAGATGAGGTAGCTGAGGCCCAGTGAAGTGACCTGCCAAAGGTCACACAACTGACACGCGGCGGAGCCGGGATTAGAACTCGGGTCGTTCTTATTCCCGATCCACGAGGCCACGCTGCTTCCCCCAAGCTTTCCCTGGTAACCCTCCCCTGACCCCATCCGGCCCGTTTACCCATAATGAGGAGGGTCAGCCCATTGAACACAGCTCCCACGAAGGTCAGGATGTAGAACAGGAGCGCCAGCTGGGGGAGACCAGGAGCGTTGGAGAGGCCCCCCCAACTCAACCCAAACCACCCCCCCCACTCTCCATTCCAGCCCCTAGTGCCCACCCTTCATCCCGGCCCAGGCTCCCGGCCCATCCCTGCAGGGTCCTCGGAGGGAGATGGGAGGCGGTGAGCACCTTAAGAGAGTCCACGATGTCCTCCACCAGGAAGAGGTGCCGCAGCAGCGTGGCCGTGGAGACCACGTGGGTGGCGATCTGTTGCGCATAGCGCTCAGTCTGCTCCCGATTTAGCGCCAGGTCTACGTCCAGGTAGGCCCTGGGCGGGGGGAGCGAGTGAAGGTGGTGGTTGGGGACTGTGCTGAACGCCCTGAGCCCCACCGCCCTCCAGCGGTCATCGCTAGAAGCGCAGCCCCCTGCCCCGCGCCCCCTGCTGGCGGCAGCGCCCTCCAGCGGTTGTCGCTAGAAGCGCAGCCCCCTGCCCCGCGCCCCCTGCTGGCGGCAGCGCCCTCCAGCGGTCGTCGCTAGAAGCGCAGCCCCCTGCTGGCGGCAGCGCCCTCCAGCGGTCGTCGCTAGAAGCGCAGCCCCCTGCTGGAGGCAGCGCCCTCCAGCGGTCGTCGCTAGAAGCGCAGCCCCCTGCCCCGCTCCCCCTGCTGGCGGCAGCGCCCTCCAGCGGTCGTCGCTAGAAGCGCAGCCCCCTGCCCCGCGCCCCCTCCCGGCGGCAGCGCCCTCCAGCGGTTGTCGCTAGAAGCTCAGCCCCCTGCCCGCGCCCCCTGCTGGCGGCAGCGCCCTCCAGGGGTCGTGGCCGGAAGCGCAGCCCCCTGCCCCGCGCCCCCTGGCGGCGGCAGCGAGAGCCGCCCCGACCCCATCATTCCCCTCCCACGGAGCCTCCCCTCCACCCCGTCCCGACCCCCCGGGGCGCGGAGAGGGGGTCTCACTGGAAGGGGTTGGCCCCATCAGAGCGGTGCACGGCCTGCAGCACCTTGCGGTAAACCCTGAGAGAGATGGCGCCCCCGAGCAGGGCCAGGGCCACGTGGGAGGCCACAGAGATAATGCTGAAGTGCAGGAGGCAGAGCAGGGACACCATGAGGCCCGTGAACACCAGGCCGGACGTGCGCGTGTCCCGCCAGTACACCAGGTCCGCCACTGCCGGGAGAGGGACGCCGGGTCGGCCAAGGAGCCAGGGGGCAGAGGGGGACCCAAGGGGTAGAGGGGGACCCAGGGCCTGGGGATGGAAGGGCAGAGAGGGGGTCCAGGGATGGAGGGCATGCAGGGCCCCGGGGATGGAGGAGCAGAGCGGGACCCAGCTGCCCCTCCCCCGAGGCCCAACCCCACCCCTTGAACAGTCCCGGGGCACAGGGAGGAAGGACACCCGGGGAAGAGCATCCCCCCCCCCGCCCCATCCCCCAGGCCCACGCCAGCCCGCTGCCCAGACCAAGGTTAAATTTAGCTCATGGAGGGGCTTGGGAAAGGCGGGGCTGGGGTCGGGGGAGGAGACAGGGTGTCCCGTTCCCCCCCAGCTGTCGGGGGCCCCAGGCCTGTCACTCACCCCTGCCGGCCTGAGTGACAGCACCATCTGCCTGGGGCTGAGAATCCCCCAGCCCGTGACCCATTCCTCCAGAGAAGGCACCCACCCCCCCATCCACCCCTTCTTCCTGCTGTCGATACGGGACCCCCAACTACCAGCTTCACCCTACCGCGGACACCCCGGAGCCTCTGGGGCAACACCAGGCCCGGCCCCAACCTCAGTTCCAAATCCAATCCAGGCCCAGCTCCCAGCCACCAGCACCCAACCCCCAGAGCCAACCAAGCCCCAAACCCCCAGCCCAGGCCCAACCCCTACCCAGTCCCAGCCCAGTCTCCAGCCCCGTAGGGGAGAATCTCAGGGATGGGGCCGGACCCTAAGCTGAAGCCACAACGTCTGGGTGAGGGGGGCCTTGGGATCCGCCCCTGCTCCCTCTTCCCCCAAAAGGGGGTCCCATCTCCCACCTTTGCTGCCCATCTCTGCTCCGGCTGTGGGCCGCGCTGGCTGTTCTAGACCGGGAGTCCTGCTGTTGCCCACAGAGCGGGTGGACCGGGGACGGGGGGGGGGGGGGACAGCTGGGGGAGCGGGGCAGGAGTTGGGGGAGAGGCCGGGGCGGGGGAAGGGGGAGGCGCCCTTCGGGCTGGCCAATAGCGGCTCCGGGCCGGGACCCGGAGGGGGGTGGGGGGCAGAGGCCTTAAGAGGTTTGGGTGGAGGAGGCAACCTCGGATCGGATGATGAGTTCCCCAGGCTGATCCCGGCCCGGTAGGAGCTTGGTAGAAGGTCTCCCTCTCGGCCCGGGGACGGGGAAACGGAGACCAGGGACGAGGGGTACCGGAGAGAGACAGAGAGAGAGAGGAAGGGGATGGGCGGGAAGGGGAGATGGAGAAACAACTCTTCCCCGAGGAAACCCGCCTGCGGCCCCTGCTGCCACCCCCGGGAGGACCCCCCCCCCCCCCCAAAAAAAAATCCTTCGGTCACCTTGGCAACTTCCCCAGCCCCTGCTCCCCACCCTTCACCCCCTTGACCCAGGCAGCTACACCTGCTCTGCAGAGACCCAGCGGGACCACAGCCTCGGGTCGGCAGCGAGGGATGATGCCCGGTGGGCGACCACGACCCTGGGTCCTAGGCCAACCCGAACCTGCCTCGGGACTACTCTGTGACTTTGGGAGAAGCGCTAAGCCTCCCTGGTTTTGTTTCTTCATTTATAAAATGGGCCCAAGAGTCTCTGCCTCTCTCTCTCCTTCCCTCCGTGCTTCCCGGGTAGCTGCGATCGGAGGAAAGCCCTCAGGACTGATCTAAGGGCTCGCCAAACTGGAGGGACCAACGAGGGTGATGGAGAGTCAGGGCGGAGCTGGGGCGCAGCAGAACTGCCCTTTGAGGCGCATGTCTGGCTTCTGCCTCGGGCCCCCTTCCTCCTCGTTCCCCGGGCACCCGGCTGCCCCGCCAGGCCGGGAAAAGGGGAGGTAGAGGCACATGGGTAGGCAGACAAAGCCGTGGGCCCGGTGTCCGGGCCCTGGACGGCACAATCGTCTCCCCTGCCGGAGCTGCTGACTCCACGCAGGACTGGGCCTGCTGCGCCCCGGCTCCGCCCCGACTCTGTGATCGCCCCGTGGGACAGGGACTGTGTTCATCCCGATTTTCTGGTATCCGCCCCAGCGCTTAGTTCAGTGCCTGGGACGTAGTAAGCGCTTAACAGATGACACCATCATTGTAATTTCAACCTCGCCGTCCCCTGAGTTTGGCGAGCGCTTCGATCACTCTAGGGAACTTTCCTCCCATCAGCAGCGCCCCGGGATGCACGGAGGGAGGGAGGCAGGGAATCTCAGGCCCGTTTTCTATTTGAAGAAACAGACCCAGAGAAGGTAAACACTTCGTCTAGACTGTGAGCCCGCTGTTGGGTAGGGACTGTCTCTATATGTTGCCAGCTTGGACTTCCCAAGCGCTTAGTCCAGTGCTCCGCACACAGTAAGCGCTCAATAAATACGATTGATTGATTTTCCCAAAGTCACCGAGTAGTCCCGGGGAGGTTTGGTTAGGCCTAGAACCCCGGGGTCATGGCTGGGATCCCTAGGATCCCCGTGGGGTGCCCCCAGTACATCACTGGTCCCTCATCCAGCGTTCTGGATCCCTTTAATTCCGGTCATCCCGCCCCCAGGAATCCGGCGAGCCAATTGTGGCGCTCCTCCCCATCCTTACCGAGGACGGGCCTTTCCAGACTGACCCCTGATTGGGAGTTTCCATCCCGGAGCTGCATCGTCATTGGTTCCAGTTCCGGCAGGCTGCCTGCATCCTCGGCTTCCTCCTCTTCCTCCATTTCCTCAGCCTCCTCCCAAGAGTCCTGGGTGCGGGGCCCGGGCGAAGGCGGGGTCGGCGGGGTCTGGGGCCCGGGGTCGGGCTGGGGAGTTAAGGCCTCCGGCAACAGGAGCCCCGATGGTGGGGGCCACGGGCGCCCAGCTGCGGGCACAGGGTGGGAAGCGGGGATTTAAGTGCTTGGCACGCAGAGTAAGCGGCATAACAAATACCACAGTTATTATGATCATTACTATGGCTATTATAGAGAAGCGGCGTGACTCAGTGGCAAGAGCCCGGGCTTTGGAGTCGGAGGCCATGGGTTCAAATCCCGGCTCCTCCACTTGTCAGCTGTGTGACTTTGGGCAAGTCACTTCACTTCTCCGGGCCTCAGTTACCTCATCTGTAAAAGGGGGATGAAGACTGTGAGCCCCCCCGTGGGACAACCTGATCACCTTGTAACCTCCCCAGCGCTTAGAACACTGCTTTGCACATAGTAAGTGCTTAATAAATGCCATCATTGTTATTATTCTCTGTGCCTCAGTTACCTCATGTGTAAAATGGGGATGAAGACTGTGAGCCCCCCCGTGGGACAACCTGATCACCTTGTAACCTCCCCAGCGCTTAGAACAGTGCTTTGCACATAGTAAGTGCTTAATAAATGCCATCATTATTATTATTCTCTGTGCCTCAGTTACCTCATCTGTAAAATGGGGATGAAGACTTGTGAGCCCCCCGTGGGACAACCTGATCACCTTGTAACCTCCCCAGCGCTTAGAACAGTGCTTTGCACATAGTAAGTGCTTAATAAATGCCATCATTGTTATTATTCTCTGTGCCTCAGTTTCCTCATGTGTAAAAGGGGGATGAAGACTGTGAGCCCCCCGTGGGACAACCTGATCACCTTGTAACCCCCCAGCGCTTAGAACAGTGCTTTGCGCATTGTAAGCGCTTAATAAATGCCGTCATTATTAGTTATATTAATGTCTTGTCTTCCCCTCTATTCTCTGAGCTCCTTGTGGGCAGGGAACCTGTCCACCAACTCTGCTGCGTTGTACTCTCCCAAGCGCTTAGTACAGTGCCCTGCACACAGTCAGCACTCAATAAATACGATTGACTGTGAGCTCACTGTTGGGTAGGGACTGTCTCTATATGTTGCCAATTTGTACTTCCCAAGCGCTTAGTACAGTGCTCTGCACATAGTAAGCGCTCAATAAATACGATTGATGATGATGATGATTGACTGACTTGTTATGGGCAGGGAACGTGTCTACCGACTCAGTTGTACTGAACTCTCCCAAGTGCTTAGTACAGTGCTTCGCACGCAATAAGTGCTCAATAAACATTGATTATTGTCATAATCATTATAATAATAATAATGGTTTTTGTTGAGCGCTAACTATGTGCCAGGCACTCAACTAAGCGCTGGGGTGGATGCAAGCAAATTTGGGTTGGACACAGTCCCTGCCCCAGGTGGGGCTCATAGGCTGGATCCCCATTTTACAGATGAGGTAACTAAGGCCCAAAGAAGTGAAATGACTTGCGCAAGGTCACACAGCAGACAAATGGCAGGCGCTGCCCACCCCTTCGCGCCCCTGGCCGCCCCCCTTGAACTGTGCCCTTCCCCAGCGCCCCCCCCCACCCCCCCGTCCTGTGTGTACCTTGGCTGGTCTCTCCCAGCTCCAGGGCCCCGAGATCCTGGGGTGGCTCGGGAGTGAGGGGGCGGGAGCCTGCGGAGTCCCAGGGTTGACCCCCATCCTGGGGCGTCCCGCGAGGGTCCCAGTCCAGCTGCGGCAGCCGCTGATGGCGAGGGGGGTCTGGGCCCCGAGGAGGGTGGCGGAGATCCCGGGCCCCCGGCGGGGCGCGGCGCTCGGCCTCCGGAGACTGGCTGAGGCTGGGGATGCTCTCCAGGCTGTCCCCCAGGCCGTCCCCCAGGCCGTCCCCCAGGCCCGGTGGCCCCGGCTCCCGCGGCCCTGAGCGGTCCGGGCCCTTGGGCCGGCGCGCTTGGGCCGGGTCTCGGTCTCGCCGGCCCCCCGCCGCCCCCGCCGCCCCGCCGTCCCCCCCGAAGGCGATGTAGGAGAAGGTCAGCTCCCGGGCCGAGGCCCAGTCCACCGACGGGGTCTCGTCTTCCTCGTCCTCGGAGAACTCGCGGGCGGTGAGCAGCTCGCGGATGTCGGAGTCGTCGTTGGCACCTGGAGGGGAGGGGTGGGGTGGGAGGGGGACCGGACTGTGAGTCCCTCTCCTCACCCCAGGGCCCCTCGGACCCTCTCCACCCGCAACCCTGTGACCTTGGGTAAGTCTCTGTGCCACCGTGACCTCATCTGTAAGACGGGGATTAAGACTGTGGGCCGGGGACTGTGTCCAACCTGATGAGCTTTTATCTACCCCAGCGCTTAGTACAGTGCCTGGCACATAGTGAACCCTTCACAGATGTCATTTCAAAGCAAACAAAAAAACCCAGAGCTCCATCCCCCTGCTCCCAGCTCTTGAGTCCCCTCCAGCTCGCTTTTAGGGCTCCCGGTTCTCTTAGGTCTTGGGAAGGCAGGGAGTGTGTCTGCCAATTCTGTTCTGTGGCACTCTCCCAAGCACTTAGTACAGTGCTCTGCACCCAGTAAGCACTCAGTAAATATCACTCATTGATGGATTGATTGGTCCCGGTCGGGGCTGTCCCCAGGGGAGCACTGGAAGTGCCACTCACCGTCCGTGGAGTCCGGCGTGGAAGAGGCCGTGGATGGAGCTTCTTCTGGAGGAGGAAGGCGAGGCCGTGAGGTCGGGGGAGGCTGTGAGCGCTTGTAGGGTTAGCCGTGGGGAGGGCCTGTTCGCTCTGGACCCGTTTTCCCCGGGAGTCTCGGCTTTAAGGTCTTCCATCATCCGACTCCCTCCCACCTAACCTCGCTCCTCTCCCACTACCGTCCAACCCACACACTTCGCACCTCTACCACCTTCCCTGACTAAGCCCTCTTTTCCTTTTCTTCAACTCCCTTCTGCATCTCCCTGACTTGTTCCCTTTATTCATTCCCCCCGCCACCGGCCCCTCAGCACTTATGTCCATATCTGTAATGATCTATTTCTATTAATGTCTGTCTTCCCCTCTAGACCGTAAGCTGATTGTGGACAGGGAATGTGTTTGTTCTATTGTACTCTCCCAAGCGCTCAGTACAGTGTTCTGCACACAGTAAGCGCTCAATAAATACAATCGAATAACTGACTACCACCCATCTATGGGGCCTCCGGCTCGTAATCTCTCACCATTGGCTCCTGGCTCATGCCTGGAACTTTCTCCCCCTTCATATCCAACAGATCACCTCTCTCCCCATCCTCAAAGCCCTACTAAAATCGCATTTGCTCCAGGAAGCCTTCCCTGACCTATCTTTCAGCTCTCCACCCTATTCTTCCTCCCTTTGGCGTCTCTTCTGCACTTAAATCCGTACCACAAAAGCGCTTGGCTATTCACTCCGCCCCCAACCCCACAGCACTAACAAACACGTCCTTATTCTATATTGACTCCACTACCTGTAGTTTACGGTAAGCTCGTTGTGGGCAGGGAACGTGTCTGCCATCTCTGTTATGCTGTATTCTCCCAAACGCTTAGTACAATGTTCTGCACATAGTAAGTACTTGATAAAAACGATCTATCGATTAGGTGTCCTTCTCCCTCGCTAAGACTGTAAGATCCCCTAGGGCAGGAATCATGTCAAACATCTATACCGTCCTCTCCTAAACGCTTAGTCCAGCAGTCCGCACACAGCAAACGCTCAATAAATGCAATTGAGTAGTATCGATTAGCCTTCCCAGACTGAGCCCCCTCCTTCCTCTCCCCCTCGTCCCCCTCTCCATCCCCACCGTCTTACCTCCTTCCCTTCCCCACAGCACCTGTATATATGTATATATGTTTGTACCTATTTATTACTCTATTTTACTTGTACATATCTATTCTATTTATTTTATTTTGTTAGTATGTTTGGTTTTGTTCTCTGTCTCCCCCTTCTAGACTGTGAGCCCACTGTTGGGTAGGGACCGTCTCTATATGTTGCCAACTTGTACTTCCCAAGCACTTAGTACAGTGCTGTGCACACTGTAAGTGCTCAATAAATACGATGGATTGATTTTATTTTGTTAATATGTTTGGTTTGGTTCTCTGTCTCCCCCTTCTAGATGTGCGCCCACTGTTGGGTAGGGACCGTCTCCGTATGTTGCCAACTTGTACTTCCCAAGCGCTTAGTACAGTGCTCTGCACACAGTAAGCGCCCAATAAATACGATTGATTGATTGATTGATTAAGGCTGGGGTAGGGTCACACGAAGGGCTCCGAGGGTTGGGACGGGAGGGAGCGTCTTCGACCCGGATTTCTCCCAGCAGGTTCAGTTGATTTGGGGCGGGGCGGCCCCGGGGGGGTCATCATCATCATCAATCGTATTTATTGAGCGCTTACAGTGTGCAGAGCACCGGACTAAGCGCTTGGGAAGTCCAAGTTGGCAACATATAGAGACAGTCCCTACCCAATAGTGGGCTCACAGTCTAAAAGGGTCCTGAGTTCGGGTCCTCCCACGGCGTGCTTGCTGCGATCAGCACCGCGGCCGGAGGCCAGCTCCCCCTCCCCGGTTCGGCCTCCCCCGGGATCCCGGGTCCGGCCTAGACTCCTGCCTTCCCCCTGCGCCTAGCCAAGGCTCCACGGGCGACGGTCGCCCCCGGGAATCAATCAATCAATCAATCAATCAATCAATCGTATTTATTGAGCGCTTCCTGGGTGCAGAGCACTGTCCTAAGCGCTTGGGAAGTCCAAGTTGGCAACATAGACAGTCCCTACCCCACAATCAATCAATCAATCGTATTTATTGAGCGCTTACTATGTGCAGAGCACTGTACTAAGCGCTTGGGAAGTACAGATTGGCAACACATAGAGACAGTCCCTACCCAACAGTGGGCTCACAGTCTAAAAGGGGGAGACAGAGAACAAAACCAAACACACTAACACAATCAAATCAATTGAATAGATAGGTACAAGGAAAATAAATATGTACAAACATATATACAGGTGCTGTGGGGGAGGGAAGGAGGGAAGATGGGGGGATGGCCGGGGCGGAGGGGAACTGCCTGGCCCCCCGCCCCAAATCCAGAAGAGGCCCGCAAGGGAAGGGGGAGGGGGTGGGATGCGACGGCTTTGTCCCCACCCCGGGGACTCCGAGGCCAAGCTGTCGGGGGGGAGGAGGAGGAGGGTAAGGCGAGCCGCAGAGGATGGATGGGGGTCCCGAAGCCCCCTCTGGTCCTTCCCCCCGCCCTCGGATGGCTCCCCCTCCCCGCCTTGGGCCCCCGGCCCCATCACCTACTGCAGTGGGCGAAACCCGGCAGCACCTGCCCCATGGCCCCCGTCGGCCCCGCATCCGGCCCCGCAGCCCCGGCCCCCGGGCCCCCGCCTTCATCTCCCTGCCGCCGCCATCCTCCTCCTCCTCCTCTTCCTCCTCCTCCTTTCCAGGCTGGGCGGGCGGGGCCGGCAGGGGAGGGGACCACTGCAGCGGGAGCACCGGGCCGGGGGCGCAGAGGGGCCTGTGCCAATGGATGGATGGATGGATGGATGGATGGATGGGTGGATGGGTGGATGGATGGATGGATGGATGGATGGATGGATGGGCACTGGGAGGAGAAGAGGGAAAAGAGGCTGGGGAATTGGGCCGGAAGAGGCCGGGACTGTGCGGGGGAGCGGGGCGGGGACAGGGAGGGGATGGGGATGGGGGCTGGGAGGAGAAGGAGGCCGGGGGGGTGGGGGGGGGGGGACGGGAGGGGAGGTCAAGGGGACTGGGGTGGGCAGGGATTGACTCTACTGTAACTTCACAGTTCACACGGTCAGCGCTCAATAAACACGACTGAATGAATAATAATAACGATGATAGCATTTAGGAAGCGCCTACTATGTGCCAAGCGCTGCTCTAAGCGCTGGGGAGGTTACAAAGGTGATGAGGTTGTCCCACTGGGGACAGTCCTAATCCCCATTTTAGACTGTGAGCTTTTAGACTGTGAGCCCACTGTTGGGTAGGGACTGTCTCTCTATGTTGCCAACTTGGACTTCCCAAGCGCGTAGTACAGTGCTCTGCACACAGTAAGCGCTCAATAAAGACGATTGATGATGATTTTACAGATGAGGGCAATAAATACGATTGAATGAATAATAATAACAATGATAGCATTTAGTAAGCGCCTTCTATGTGCCAAGCGCTGTTCTAAGCGCTGGGGAGGTTACAAAGGTGATGAGGTTGTCCCACGGTCGGGGAGGGTCACAGTCCTAATCCCCATTTTACAGATGAGGGCAATAAATACGACTGAATAAATAATAATAACAATGATAGCATTTAGTAAGCACCTTCTATGTGCCAAGCGCTGTTCTAAGCGCTGGGGAGGTTACAAAGGTGATGAGGTTGTCCCACTGGGGCGGCGGTCACAGTCCTAATCCCCATTTTAGACTGTGAGCTTTTAGACTGTGAGCCCACTGTTGGGTAGGGACTGTCTCTATATGTTGCCAACTTGTACCTCCCAAGTGCGTAGTACAGTGCTCTGCACACAGTAAGCACTCAATAAAGACGATTGATGATGATTTTACAGATGAGGGCAATAAATACGATTGAATGAATAATAATAACAATGATAGTATTTAGTAAGCGCCCACTATGTGCCAAGCGCTGTTCTAAGCGCTGGGGAGGTTACAAAGGTGATGAGGTTGTCCCACGGTGGCGGGGGGGGGGGTCACAGTCCTAATCCCCATTTTACAGATGAGGGCAATAAATACGATTGAATGAATAATAATAACAATGATAGCATTTAGTAAGCACCTTCTATGTGCCAAGCGCTGTTCTAAGCGCTGGGGAGGTTCCAAAGGTGATGAGGTTGTCCCACTGGGGCGGCGGTCACAGTCCTAATCCCCATTTTAGACTGTGAGCTTTTAGACTGTGAGCCCACTGTTGGGTAGGGACTGTCTCTATATAGTAAGCACCTTCTATGTGCCAAGCGCTGTTCTAAGCACTGGGGAGGTTACAAAGGTGATGAGGTTGTCCCACGGTGGGGCGGGGGGTCACAGTCCTAATCCCCATTTTACAGATGAGGGAACCGAGGCCCAGAGGAGTGACTTGCCCAAAGTCACACAGCTGACAAGGGATTTGAACCCGCGACCTCTGACTCCAAGGCCTGGGCTCTTTCCACTGGGCCACGCTGCTTCTCTAATGAATGACTGTGAGGGGAGAGAGCTGGGGGCTGCAAAGTGAAGGGGGTCGGGGGCTGTGAGGGGAGGGCTCAATAAATACAATCGAATGAATGAATGGAGCCGTTTGTCCCTCTGCTGTTGGGTAGGGACCGTCTCTCTATGTTGCCAACTTGTACTTCCCAAGCGCTTAGTACAGTGCTCAGCACACAGTAAGCGCTCAATAAATACGATTGAATAAATGATTCAATAAGATTGAAGGATTAATGGAGGTTCTGTAGGGGCCCTTCCTATTTTCCCTCCTGCTGGGTCAGCGCCCCCGGCCCCCCGCGCCCCAGGCCTGAAGGCGCTTACTCTCCAGCTGGCCGCACACGGACCACCATGGGGCGCAGGAAGCCCGCCCGAGGGAGCGTACTGGACGCCCCGGCCTGGGCCGGGACAGAGGACTGCCTGCCGGTGGGGGGGAAGCAAGGGAGAAGAGACCTCATCGGCGTCAAGGGCGGGAAACCAGGGCGAAGAAGTGAGAAGCAGCGTGGCTCAGTGGAAAGAGCCTGGGTTTGGGAGTCGGAGGTTGTGGGTTCTAATCCCAGCGCCGCCCCTTCTCATCTGTGTGACCTTGGACAAGTCATTTCTCCCCCTCGTCCCCCTCTCCATCCCCCCATCTTACCTCCTTCCCTTCCCCACAGCACCTGTATATATGGTTGCACATATTTATTACTCTATTTATTTATTTATTTATTTATTTTACTTGTACATTTCTATCCTATTTATTTTATTTTGTTGGTATGTTTGGTTTTGTTCTCTGTCTCCCCCTTTTAGACTGTGAGCCCACTGTTGGGTAGGGACTGTCTCTATGTGTTGCCAATTTGTACTTCCCAAGCACTTAGTACAGTGCTCTGCACATAGTAAGCGCTCAATAAACACGATTGATTGATTGATTGATTGATTTCTCTGTGCCTCGGTTCCCTCATCTGTAAAACGGGGATGAAGACTGTGAGCCCCCGCCGTGGGACAACCTGATCACCTTGTAACCTCCCCAGCGCTTAGAACGGTGCTTTGCACATAGTAAGCGCTGAATAAATACCATCATTATTAATAAATGCCATCATTATTATCCCAGCTCCGCCACTTCTCTGTTGTGTGACCTTGGGCAAGTCACTTAACTTCTCTGTGCCTCAGTTACCTCATCTGTAAAACGGGGGTGAAGACTGTGAGCCCCCCCGTGGGACAACCTGATCACCTTGTAACCTCCCCAGCGCTTAGAACAGTGCTTGGCACATAGTAAGCGCTGAATAAATACCATCATTATTAATAAATGCCATCATTATTATCCCAGCTCCGCCACTTCTCTGCTGTGTGACCTTGGGAAAGTCACTTAACTTCTCTGTGCCTCAGTTACCTCATCTGTAAAATGGGGGTGAAGACTGTGAGCCCCACGTGGGACAACCTGATTGCCTTGTATCTACCCCAGCGCTTAGAACAGTGCTTGGCACATAGTAAGCGCTGAATAAATACCATCATTATTAATAAATGCCATCATTATTATCCCAGCTCCGCCACTTCTCTGTTGCGTGACCTTGGGCAAGTCACTTAACTTCTCTGTGCCTCAGTTACCTCATCTGTATAATGGGAGTGAAGACTGTGAGCCCCACGTGGGAGAACCTGATTGCCTCATATCTACCCCAGCGTTTAGAACAGTGCTTGGCACATAGTAAGCGCTTAACAAATACCATTATTATTGTTATTATTATAAGGAGGTTTTACCCGCTTTATTGAGCGCCCGGGGCGTGGGGATTAGGGCAGGGACAGAAGCAGCGTGGCTCAGTGGAAAGAGCAGGGGCTTTGGAGTCGGGGGTCATGGGTTCAAATCCCGGCTCTGCCAATTGTCAGCTGTGTGACTTTGGGCAAGTCACTTCACTTCTCTGTGCCTCAGTTCCCTCATCTGTAAAATGGGGATTAAGACTGTGAGCCCCCCGTGGGACAACCTGATCTCCTTGTAACCTCCCCAGCACTTAGAACAGTGCTCTGCATATAGTAAGTGCTTAATAAATGCCATTATTAAGGAGGGAGCGGGGTTGGGCCTTCCAGAGCGGAGTAAGGACCCCGCGTCCCCGCCCTCCCCCGGGGCATTGGGAATCTCGGGTGGGGGGGTCCCTTCCCGGCCCCCCATGGCTACGCTAGCCCAGCTGAGGCTACTGTTGGAGCGCCTGTTGGGAGGGGAGAGGGAGGAGCCGGTGGGGCCGGGGGAGCTCTGGGCCTCAGTTCCCTCATCTGTAAAATGGGGATTGACTGTGCACCCCTATTTGTTGGTATCCACCCCAACGCTTAGTAAAGTGCCTGGCACATAATAAGCGCTTAACAAATACCATCATCATCAGTCAGTCAGTATTTACTGAGCGCTTACTGTGAGCAGTGCACTGTACTAAGTGCTTGGGAGAATGCAAGAGAAGCAGCGTGGTTCAGTGGACAGAGCACGGGCTTTGGAGTCAGAGGTCGTGGGGTCGAATTCCGGCTCCACCACGTCAGCTGTGTGACCTTGGGCAAGTCGCTTAACTTCTCGGCGCCTCAGTTACCTCATCTGTAAAATGGGGATGATGCCTGTGAGCCCCACGCGGGACAACCTGATCACCTTGTATCTCCCCAGCGCTTAGAACAGTGCTTTGCACATAGTAATAGCTTAACAAATGCCATTATTATTATTATTATTATTGTAACCTCCCCAGCGCTTAGAACAGTGCTTTGCATTTAGTAAGCGCCTAGCAAATGCCATCGTCATCATCATCATCTAAGCGTATTTCCCTCACGAACCCAACCGAGGGGCCCATCGGAAGTCAAAACTGGCCGCCGGTCCTGCTTCTTCACAGACAACAGCACCTGTATATATGTATGCATGTATTTATTACTCTATTTATTTTATTTGTACATATTTATTCTATTTATTTTATTTTGTTAATATGTTTTGTTTTGTTCTCTGTCTCCCCCTTTTAGACTGTGAGCCCACTGTTGGGTAGGGACCGGCTCTATATGTTGCCAACTTGGGCTTCCCAAGCGCTTAGTACAGTGCTCTGCACACAGTAAGCGCTCAATAAATACGATTGAATGAATGAATGCTGGCGTTGCCGCGCTGCTCTCTGCGGCCGCCGGGGGGCGTCGGCGCCGCGGGTTTGAGCTACTGGCTGAGCGCCGCCCGGGAGCGTGGAAGACGCCCCCCGCGCCGAACCCCTCCCGCCGGACCCTGGACGGCCACGGCGGGGCCCGGGTGGCCCGCTACGGGGACAGTCGCCTGCTGGGGCACATAATCAATCAATCAATCGTATTTATTGAGCGCTTACTGTGTGCAGAGCACTGTACTGAGCGCTTGGGAAGTCCAAGTTGGCAACGTATAGAGACAGGCCCTACCCAACAGCGGGCTCACAGTCTAAAAGGGGGAGACAGAGAACAAAACCAGACATACTAACAAAATAAAATAAGTAGAATAGATATGTACAAGTAAAATAAATAAATAAATAGTAGAGGGGCTCAGTGGAAAGAGCACGGGCTTGGGAGTCAGAGGTCATGGGTTCGAATCCCGGCTCCACCACAAGTCTGCTGTGTGACCGTGGGCAAGTCACTTAACTTCTCTGAGCCTCAGTTACCTCATCTGGAAAAATGGGGATTAAGACTGTGAGCCCCCCATGGGACAACCTGATCACATTGTATCCCCCCCCCCCCCCAGCGCTTAGAACAGTGCTTTGCACATAGTAAGCACTTAACAAATGTCATCATTATTATTATTGGTGCTCGGTCGGGCCTGGGCGTCGCCTTCAGCACCGAGGACCACCTCCCGGGGCGGCCCCGGGAACGAGAGCGGATAATAATAATAATGATGATGGTATTTGTTAGGCGCTCACTATGTGCCAAGCACTGTTCTAAGCGCTGGGGTAGATACAGGGTAATCAGGTTGTCCCACGCGGGGCTCACAGTCAACCCCCATTTTACAGATGGGGTAACTGAGACACAGAGAAGTGACTTGTCCAAAGTCACACAACCGATAAGTGGCAGAGCCGGGATTCAAACCCACGACATCTGACTCCCAAGCCCGGGCTCTTTCCACTGAGCCACGCTGCCTTCCTAAGTGTAAGTATGTTTGGTTTTGTTCTCTGTCTCCCCCTTTTAGACTGTGAGCCCACTGTTGGGTAGGGACTGTCTCTATATGTTGCCATCTTGTACTTCCCAAGCGCTTAGTACAGTGCTCTGCACACAGTAAGCGCTCAATAAATACGATTGATTGATTGATTGATTGTAAGCAGGACGCCGGAGGCCCCGTCTGCCAGCCGCGGCCCGACGGCTTCCTCGCCATGTCCTGGGCGCTGGGCGACTTGGCCTTCCAAGGGGCTGCCGGGTGGGCTCCTGGACGAAGACCGGCGTCGCCCGAGCCCCGTCAGGCCGGGGATGACTAATAAATATTACTCTATTTATTTATTTTACTTGTACATATCTATTCCATTTATTTTATTTTAATATGTTTTGTTTTGTTCTCTGTCTCCCCCTTCTAGACAGTGCCCAGTGGATAGAGGACAAACCTGGGACTCAGCAGGTCATTGGTTCTAATCCCGGCTCCGCTACTTGTCGGCTGTGTGACCTTGGGCGAGTCACTTCACTTCTCTGGGCCTCGGTTCCCTCATCTGTAAAATGGAGATTAAGAGTGTGAGCCCTATGTGAGCCACAGGCCCTTCTAGACTGTGAGCCCGCTGTTGGGTAGGGACCGTCTCTCTATGTTGCCAACTTGTACTTCCCAAGCGCTTAGTACAGTGCTCTGCACACAGTAAGCGCTCAATAAATATGATTGATTGATTGATTGATTGACCCAGCGCTTAGGACACTGCTTAGCACATAGTAAGCATTTCAAAATACCATTATTATAATTATTTTCCCTTATAGCCTAGTGGGTAGAGCATGGACTTGTGAGTCAGAAGGACCTGGGTTGGCTCAGCGGAAAGAGCCCGGGCTTTGGAGTCAGAGGTCATGGGTTCAAGTCCTGGCTCTGCCAACTGTCAGCTGTGTGACTTTGGGTAAGTCACAACTCCCCCGGGCCTCAGTTCCCTCATCTGGTAAATGGGGATGAAGACTGTGACACCGCCCCCCCCCCCCCCCCCCCATGGGACAACCTGATCACCTTGTAACCTCCCCGGTGCTTAGAATAGTGCTTTGCACATATTAAGCACTTAATAACAGCCATTATTAATAATAATAATCCCTGCTCTCCCACCTGCCTGCTGTGTTATCTTGGCCCAGTCACTTCACTTCCCTGTGCCTCAGTTCCCTCATCTGTAAAATGGGGGTGAAGACTGTGAACCCCATGTGGTACTGAGACTGTGTCCAAACTAAGTAGCTTGTATCTGTCCAGCGCTTAGGACAGTGCTTGACAAATAGTGAGCGCCTAACAAGTACCATTATTATTATAATAACTATTAATTATTATTATTCTCCCTTACGCCCAAATACCTGGGGAAGGGTGGGGAGCGACCAGAGGGATGCCGAGCTGTACTTTGGGCTTCCCCCTTCTCCGGCTGTTCCCGTTCCAGTCTCTCCCCCGGAGCGGCGAGGGGATTGAGGAGATTGTGAGCCCGTTGTTGGGTAGGGACCGTCTCTCTACATTGCCAACTGGTACTTCCCAAGTGCTTAGTACAGTGCTGTGCACACAGTAAGCGCTCAATAAATACAAAAGAATGAATGGAGGACGCCCCTCTCCACATCCACCAAGCTAGCTGTCTTCCACCCATCAAGGCCCTACTGAGAGCTCACCTCCTCCAGGAGGCCTTCCCAGACTGAGCCCCCTCTTTCCTCTCCCCCTCCTTCCCCTCTCCATCCCCCCGCCTTGCCTCCTTCCCTTCCCCACAGCACCTGTATATATGTATTTATATTTGTACGTATTTATTACTCTATTTATTTATTTATTTTACTTGTACATATCTATTCTATTTATTTTATTTTGTTAATATGTTTGGTTTTGTTCTCAGTCCCCCTTCTAGACTGTGAGGGGGAGGGACCGTCTCTATATGTTGCCAACTTGTACTTCCCAAGCGCTTAGTAATAATAATAATAATGATATTTGCTAAGCGCTTACTATGTGCGAAGCACTGTTCTAGGCGCTGGGGAAGATGATCAGGTTGGCCCACGTGAGGCTCACAGACTCTGCAGTGCTCTGCACTCCTTAGTACAGTGCTCTGCACACAGTAAGCGCTCAATAAATACGATTGATTGATTGATTGATGCCCAGAGTCCTCCGTGGCCTGACTGGGAACGACGCCCACTGTTGGGTAGGCACCGTCTCTATATGTTGCCAACTTGTACTTCCCAAGCGCTTAGTACAGTGCTCTGCACACAGTAAGCGCTCAATAAATACGATTGATTGGTTGATTGACGATCCCGAGAGCAGTTCCTGCCCTGCCTGGCGCCTCCCACCTTCCCTAAATCCCTCTCATTCCTCTTCCTCCTCCTCTCCCTCCTTCTCCCCCACCTCCACCCAACTCCTTGAGTGAGTCAGGATTTGGGACGGCTCCATTTCTCCTCCCTCCTTGTAAATAATGAGGTAAAGCGGGCCGGCAGCAGAGAGGCGTGGCCGAGGGACCCGGACCTGACGGTGGTGTTTCTAAGCCGTGGTTTTGTGGGCGGAACATCGGCCTGTTGTGTGACCTTGGGCAAGTCGCTCACTTTCTCCGTGCTTCGGTTTCCTCCTCGGTAAAATCAATCAAGCGTATTTATTGAGCGCCTACTGTGTGCTGAGCATTGAGCAAATGAGGATTAAAATACCTGTCCCCCCTCCTACTTAGACTGTGAACCCTGTGTGGGACAGGTATCTACTCTATCAATCAATCGTATTTAATTGAGCGCTTACTATGTGCAGAGCACTGTACTAAGCGCTTGGGAAGTACAAATTGGCAACACGTAGAGACAGTCCCTACCCAACAGTGGGCTCACAGTCTAAAAGGGGGAACTAAGTACTCTAGCACTTAGTACAATGCTTGGCACATAGTAAGTGCTTAACAAATACCACAATTATTATTATTGTTATCATCGTTATTATTCTGATGACTTGACACCTGTCCACATGTTTTGTTTTGTACATATGTATATATGTTTGTACATATTTATTACTCTATTTATTCATTTATTTATTTATTTTACTTGTACATATCTGTTCTATTTATTTTATTTTGTTAGTATGTTCGGTTTTGTCCTCTGTCTCCCCCTTTTAGACTGTGAGCCCAATGTTGGGTAGGGACTGTCTCTATATGTTGCCAATTTGTACTTCCCAAGCGCTTAGTACAGTGCTCTGCACATAGTAAGCGCTCAATAAATATGATTGATTGATTGATTGTTTTGTTGTCTGTCTCCCCCCTCTAGACTGTGAGCCCGCTGTTGGGTAGTACAGTGCTAAGCGCTTAGTACAGTGCTCTGCACACAGTAAGCGCTCAATAAATATGATTGATTGATTGATTGTTTTGTTGTCTGTCTCCCCCCTCTAGACTGTGAGCCCGCTGTTGGGTAGTACAGTGCTAAGCGCTTAGTACAGTGCTCTGCACACAGTAAGTGCTCAATAAATACGATTGATGATGATGTTGGGTAGGAACCATCTCTATATGTTGCCAACTTGTACTTCCCAAGCGCTTAGTACAGTGCTCTGCACACAGTAAGCGCTCCATAAGTACGATTGAATGAATGAATGAAAGTGTAGTGGATAGAGCATGGTCCTGGGAGTCAGAAAGATCTGGGTTCTAAACTCAGCTCTGCCACTTGTCTGCTGGGTGACCTTGGGCAAGTCACTTAACTTCTCTGTACCTCAGTTACCTCATCCATAAAAATTGGGGATTAAAAGTGTGAGAGCCCAATGTGGGACAGGGACTGTTCAACCTGGCTAATTTAGCAGCACTTAGAACAGTGCTTGGCACATAGCGATTAACAAGTACCATAATTATTACTATTAGTGTCAAGGTATTAGAGGATTTTTTTTGTGGGCAGGGAACTATCTACCAACTATCTTGTGTTGTACTCTTTTATTGTATTCCAATTTAGTACTCTTCCAAGTGCTTAATACAGTGCTCTGCATGCAGTAAACGCACAATAGACAATCGATCAATTGATTACTCTCCCAAGCGCTTAGTACAGTGCTCTGCACACAGTAAGCACTAAATAAATACCGTAGGTTGATTGATTGTCTGTGGGAGGAAACAATATGAAGAGTTAGGACACAACTTGTACTTCCCAAGCGCTTAGTACAGTGCTCTGCACACAGTAAGCGCTCAATAAATACGATTGAATGAATGACACAGAAAATACCCTGCGTACTGCTCCTACTGCTTGTGAATACTTTTATGTTTGTCTCCCCGGAAGGCTCTTCGAGGGCAGGCAAGGTGTCTCTGCTTCTGTTGAACTTTCCTCAGCATTCAGTACACTGCACTGCCCTCAAGGGTCACTCGACAAAGACTATTATTACCACAGCTGCTGCCGGAGATGTCATGATCATCCAGGATTTCCTGCGCGGCCTCAGTTGTCTCCGGAATGATTTCGGGGTACGAGCCCAGCTCCCCGCCATTCCTCACCCTCACGGATGCCTGCCCCCACTGAGGCTCCCCTCCTCTATGCCCCCCACTTTGCCCATCCACTCCCCCCAAGTTCACCCCGCTACCCCGCCCATGCCTACCTAGTTGTGTCCACCCAACCAACCTCATTGTCTCCCCCAGCCCGCTGACCCCTGATTAAGGTGACTGCAGGGGTTTGGGGGGGAGGTGAGGGAACGACTATAACAAGGCACGTGGAAGGGTCCCTTGAATTGCCCTTGGCAGGGGAAAGAATCGGTCAACAGTATTTACTGGGGTCGTGGATAATAGCAATAATAATGATAATAATGTCAGTGATATTTATTAAGCGTGTCCCACGTCCTAAACGCTGGGACAGAACTAGGCCGTCTCTGCCTCGATTTCTTGAACTGAATTGATCGATTTCTGATATACCCGGTGCGAGGTGGCAGAGTCGGCCAACAGAGGACACGGGGTAGGGGGCACAGGATAGGGGGCACGGAGTAGGGGGCAGGGAACAGGGGAGGGGTCCGCTTCCCCCATGCTTCAGAGAGAAGTGGGGCAGGGTCGGGGGAGGCCTGTTCTGACTTCTTCAGCCCCCACCCCCACCCCACAATAAAAACATACAATTTTCCCCCCAGGTTCTTCGCCGGGAGCCCCGAATCCTGTTCCCCCACGACACTGGCCATCTCTCTCTCCCGCATTGGGTCCCTGGTGACCTGACCCGCGAAGCTCCGGCCTCTTAGACGGTTCCTCCCCACCAACTGTCCGGCTAGGACCCCTCCCCTTCAGGCCCCGGGGTGGAGGGGGAGACCCGGGTTGCTTGGGGGTCCCGACAGAGCCGGTACTGAGGAGGAAGGTGAGGAGGGGTCCCTGGGCACTGAAGGAGAGGGTGGCCCATCTGGGAACACCCTCTGAGTCATTCTCGCAGGCCTGACTCTGAATCCACCCTGTCCCCTATTTCCTCCTCACCTGGCCGGCCCAGGTGGAGAGCCGTCGGGGCAGGACCAGTGTCCGGCCCACCGGTGCCCCCCGCCCCCCATCCCTGTATATATGTATATATGTTTGTACGTATTTATTACTCTAT
The DNA here is from genome assembly GCF_015852505.1 of Tachyglossus aculeatus. Taxonomy (NCBI): domain Eukaryota; kingdom Metazoa; phylum Chordata; class Mammalia; order Monotremata; family Tachyglossidae; genus Tachyglossus; species Tachyglossus aculeatus. Next base: position 835,908 of record NC_052091.1, read on the forward strand.
TTGACTTGCACATATCTATTCTATTTATTTTCTTTTGTTAATAGGTTTTGTTCTCTGTCTCCCCCCTTCTAGACTGTGAGCCCACTGTTGGGTAGGGACCGTCTCTATGTGTTGCCAACTTGGTTTGTACGTATTTATTACTCTATTCATTTATTTGACTTGCACATAACTATTCTATTTATTTTCTTTTGTTAATAGGTTTTGTTCTCTGTCTCCCCCTTCTAGACTGTGAGCCCACTGTTGGGTAGGGACCGTCTCTACGTGTTGCCAACTTGGTTTGTACATATTTATTACTCTATTTATTTGACTTGCACATATCTATTCTATTATTTATTTTCTTTTGTTAATAGGTTTTGTTCTCTGTCTCCCCCTTCTAGACTGTGAGCCCACTGTTGGGTAGGGACCGTTTCTATGTGTTGCCAACTTGTACTTCCCAAGCGCTTATAAGGTCCAGTGCTCTGCACACAGTAAGCGCTCAATAAATACGAGTGATTGATTGATCCCTCCAGCCCTCCCCTCTGCACAGTGCTCTGCACACAGTAAGCGCTCAATAAATACGATTGATTGATGATTATATTTTCTTAATATGTTTTGTTCTCTGTCTCCCCCTTCTAGACTGTGAGCCCACTGTTGGGTAGGGACCGTCTCTATGTGTTGCCAACTTGGACTTCCCAAGCGCTTAGTACAGTTCTCTGCACACAGTAAGTGCTCAATAAATACGATTGATTGATTTTATTTTGTTAATATGTTTTGTTCTCTGTCTCCCCCTTCTAGACTGTGAGCCCACTGTTGGGTAGGGACCGTCTCTATGTGTTGCCGACTTGGACTTCCCAAGCGCTTAGTACAGTGTTCTGCACACAGTAAGTGCTCAATAAATACGACTGATTTTATTTTGTTAATATGTTTTGTTCTCTGTCTCCCCCTTCTAGACTGTGAGCCCACTGTTGGGTAGGGACCGTCTCTATGTGTTGCCAACTTGGACTTCCCAAGCGCTTAGTACAGTGTTCTGCACACAGTAAGTGCTCAATAAATACGACTGATTTTATTTTGTTAATATGTTTTGTTCTCTGTCTCCCCCTTCTAGACTGTGAGCCCACTGTTGGGTAGGGACCGTCTCTATGTGTCGCCAACTTGGACTTCCCAAGCGCTTAGTCCAGTGCTCTGCACGCAGTAAGCGTTCAGTAAATACGATTGATCGATCGATTGATCCCTCCAGCCCTCCCCTCCTGTCTTGGAGCAGGGGGCGGAGGAAGGGAGAGCCAAAGGCAGCCCCTCCCCACGGTCCCTCTCGCCCAATCCCCGCTCGGGTAACGACCAAAGGGTTTGTCCGGAATGTGGTAGGGGGACTGGTGGAGAAGGGGAAGAAGTCCGGGGGTCGGGGGGGGCTGGCACGTTGCCCTTTTAGGCGCTTAGTACGGTGCTCTGCACACGGTAAGCGCTCAATAAGTACGATTGACTGATTTTAAGGTGGGCCTGGGGGGCGAGGCCCCTTTAACCGGAGGGGTGGCGCGGTGCATTGTGGGCGCGGGGAGGGGACCCGAACTGTAACCGAGAAGTGAGTCCCGATTGGGTCTGCCCGGGGACCGAGACTCGCCTGCGGCGGTCCCGTTCCCCCGCCGTCCGGCCCCGAGGGAGGCCCCCCCCCCCCCCGCCCCAAACCGGGAGAGGGCGGAGCCGGGGCCGCCACCCCGCCCCTTCCCCCTCCCCCGCCGGGAGGAAGCGGGACCCGATGGGGCGGGGCTGGGAGGGGGGAAAGTGACCAGAGACCCGGACAAGGCCGAGGGGACCCCGACGGCGCCCCCGTCCCTCCCCGCCCCAGGTGCGGCACCCCAGCGACCGGAGCCGCGCCCACCATGAGGTGAGAGCCCCACGGTGGCCTTTGTTTTTCCCCGGACCCCCGCCCAACCCGACGGGACGGGCCCTGCCGAACTCCCCTCCTCCCCCTCCGGCTTGGGTTGGGGGGTCAGGGATGAGAAGGGACCGCTCTCCCCGGGCAGATTGGGCCGCGGCCCCCGCCTCCCGATTTCTAACTTCGACTCCGAGGTCATCATCAATCGTATTTATTGAGCGCTTCCTGTGCGCAGAGCACTGGACTAAGAGCCTGGGAAGTCCAAGTTGGCAACATAGACGGTCCCTACCCAACAGTGGGCTCACAGGCTAGAAGGGAGAACAAAACCATCGGGGAGGGGGCGCCTAGGGAGGTCGGGGGCGGGGGGGGGGTCTTGCGTCCTGGAGTTGGAGGGAAAGAAGTTCTTTCCGGGGGGGGGGCAGGGGCGAGGCCGTCCTCTCGGTCCCGAGGCCCGGCAGGTCCTTCCCACCCCGGATGGGGCCGGGCCGGGTCCGCCAGGGCTCCTCCCACCTGGAGTTCGTCCCCCGCCCCATGCCGTGGAAGCCCCCCAGGGTCACCCCAGTGTGCAAGATTGGGGGGGGAACGGCCTAATTAGGCTCCCCGGAGAGGCAGGGCTGGTTAAAGCGCCTGGATGAGCAGGGGTCGCGGACCCCAGGAGTGGGGAGAGACCCCCCCCCCTTCCCAGCCCCACTACTGCAGAATGTCCGGGATGCGGATTCCCTGCCCCTGGGGGAAGGGGAAGAGACCCTCCCCTCCTCCCACTCTCCCAAACTGTAGCTCTATTCCTCCGCGGGACCCGGACTTCCTCCGGGCCTCATTGTGTTGCCCCCATCTTCCTTCCCCCGGGACTTTGGCTGGGCCCTCGTGCCCCGGGGAGCAGCAGCCCGACAGCTGCGACCTCTCCCCCCGGGGTCTGCATCCCCTCCCCTTCCCCCCCCCCCCCCACCTGCTCCTCCGCCTGCCGAGGAGGGGGCCGACAGCTGGAGATTGACGGAGCCGGGGCGGAGGACAGCCCACCTCTTTGTCTTTGGAGGCTCACCTGTCACCAGCGGCGGGGGGGAAGGGGGGGCGAGGCCCGGATCAAGGTCACGACCCGGCCTGCGGGGGGGGGGGTGGGGTGGGGGTGGGGTCTCCTCCCGACCTCTCTTTCCGGGGCCTTCCGACCGGTTGGACCCCGGGAGAGGGGGGCGACGACGGGGGAGCCTGCGCCCACCTGCCTGGGCGGGGCCCGGGGGCCAACTTGGCTGGGCATCCCGCCCCTCGGGCCCCTGGAGTCGGGGAGCCCACCGCCCCCGACTCCCCCAGCCCACTTCCTCCTCCCTAACGGAGGTCGAGGCCCGGATCTGGTGAGGGACAGGGGGGGAAGCCGCCGCCTCGCCCTCCCCCACTTGTTCCCCTTTGCCCCCACTTCCCCTATGCCCACTCTTCCCCTTTCCCCTCCCCCCCGGTGTCCACAGTGCCCTCAGCCGCGGCGCTTGACCCGCCCCCCACGCCGCCCCCTTCTTCTGCCCAGGGCTTCCTGCCCCCGGCCGGGGGGCTGCCACGGGGGTCCGGCCCACCCCGTTAAACCCTTGTCGTGGCCCCTACCCTGCCCGGGCCCACCAGGCCCCGGGGGTCCGGCCGGGGAGGGGCCCCACTCCCCGCGTGTTGCCAGCTTGTACTTCCCAAGCGCTTAGTACAGTGCCCTGCGCACAGTAAGCGCTCAATAAATACGATTGAATGAAGGAAGGGAAGTGGGGAGAGCCGGTATTCCCCTCCCCTCTCCCCCCAGTCCCCGGGCTGGGTTAGTCGGCCGGGGGCCCGCTGGTTCTGCCTTCCTCCACAACGCACCCTCGGGACTCAGTTTCCCCGGTGCCACCCCGGGCCTAAGAAATGAGTGGGGCTTCTCTGCGCCCCCCGCCTACTGCTCCCCGGGCCGGTCCAGAGGAGGATGGGGGACTGGAAGGGAGGCCCAGCCTCCCTGCCTCCCTCCCTCCCTCCCTCCCAACCAACGGGTCCCCTCGGGGTTGGGCGGCCGCCAGGGCGAACACAAACATTTCCTCTTCTTCCGCCCCCCCCGCCCCCATCGCCAGCTCCATATAAGTCTCCTCCAGCCCGCCATACCCCGTAGGGAAAGAGGGGAGGGGGAGGTTTCCCTCCACCCCCCTCCCCGTTTCCGGGCGGCGGTGTGAGGGAGGGAGAGCGGATATTCCGCCTTCCCGAACCCAACCGTATAAGGGCTGAGCCCGACGAGCCCCCCCGCCCCGTCTGCTCCCAAGCGGGAAGGGCCACGGGCATCCCCCTGACCTCTGACCTCTGACCCCTGACCGGGGAGACGGGAGCCGCAGGCACCGCACCTCTCCCCCACTAGTGAGGGTGGGCCGTGGGGTCCCGGTTACCGGGGCTGGGCCCGGGTTCGGGGGACAAAGGGCAGCCCGGGGGCGGGGGAGAGGGAGACGTGCCAGGGCTGGCCCGGTTGGGGCGGGCCTGACCAGCCCGAGGCCTCACCTTCCCTCACGCACACACACATCATCATCATCATCAATCGTACACACTCGTACAATCGTACACACTCACACACCCGGGTGTGGAGTCCAGCCCGGTAACCCACTCGGGACAGCCCCGGGCTCCGGGAAGTCCAAAGAAGATAATAATAATAATGATAATAATGGCATTTGTTAAGCGCTTACTATGTGCAAAGCACTGTTCTAAGCTGCTGGGGAGGTTACAAGGTGATCAAGTTGTCCCATGGGGGGGCTCGCAGTTTTAGTCCCCGTTTTACAGATGAGGGAACTGAGGCCCAGAGAAGTGAAGTGACTTGCCCAGAGTCACACAGCTGGCAGTTGGTAGAGTCGGGATTTGAACCCATGACCTTTTAGACTGTGAGCCCACTGTTGGGTAGGGACTGTCTCTATATGTTGCCAATTTGTACTTCCCAAGCGCTTAGTACAGTGCTCTGCACATAGGAAGCGCTCAATAAATACGATTGATGATGACCTCTGACTCCAAAGCCCAGGTTCTTTCCATTGAGCCACGCTGCTTCTCTAACCCAGGGCCTACCGGAGTAGAGGCTACGGGCAGCGGAGGCCCCGTCCCAGAGGCTTGTGGTGTAGAGCGAGGTATTCCACCCTCAATCCATCAGGGGCATTTATAATAATAATGATAGTATTCGTTATATGTTGCCAACTTGTACTTCCCAAGCGCTTAGTACAGTGCTCTGCACACAGTGAGCGCTCAATAAATACGATTGATTGTTAAGCCCTTACTGTGTGCCAGGCACTGTTCTAAGGGCTTGGGTCGATAGAAGCTAATCAAGTTGGACACGGTCCTTGTCCCACGCGGGGCTCACAGTCTTCATCCCCATTTTACAGAGGAGGGAACTGAGGTCCAGAGAAGCGAGGTGACTCGTCCGAGGTCACACAGAAGACAGGTGGCGGAGTCGGGATTAGAACCCGTGACCTTCTGACTCCCATCATCAATCGTATTTATTGAGCGCTTACTATGTGCAGAGCACTGTACTAAGCGCTTGGGAAGTACAAATTGGCAACATATAGAGACAGTCCCGACCCAGCAGTGGGCTCACAGTCCCAGGCCCGTGCTCTTTCCAGTAGGCCATGCTGTTTCCCAGAGCGCTTACCGGTGCGGAGCATTTGGACGGAGCACTGGGGAAGGTACCGTACGATACGGTTGGTGGCTTAGTGGAAAGAGCACGGGCTTCGGAGTCAGAGGTCGTGGGTTCAAATCCCGGCTCCGCCCCTTGTCAGCCGGGTGACTTTGGTCAAGTCACTTCACTTCTCTGGGCCTCAAGTTCCCTCATCTGGAAAATGGGGATTAAGACTGGGAGCCCCCCGTGGGACAACCTGATCACCTTGTAAACTCCCCAGTGCTTAGAACAGTGCTTTGCACATAGTAAACGCTTAATAAATGCCATTATTATTATTATTATTATTATTCTCTGGGCCTCAGTTCCCTCATCTGTAAAATGGGGATTAAGACTGTGAACCCCCTGTAGGACAACCTGATCACCTTGTATCTCCCCAGCGCTTAGAACAGTGCTTTCCACATAGTAAGCACTTAACAAATACCATTATTATTATTATTATTATGATCCCTGCCTGCAGGAAGTTTACAGGTTAAAGGGGAATTGATGGTTGCCACCTCTCTACTCCTACTCCCCCCCCCGACATCATCCAGTTGCCTCTCTGATTCCCCCGCACCCCATCCTCCCCGGCTTGTGCAGGGTTGGGGGAAGAGCCGCCGAAGCAGGAACCCGGGCTCTTATCTGAGCACAGAGCTCTTCCTCATCCCCTTCCTGGGCCTTTTAGCCAAAAGAGGACTAAGGCTGCCACAGTGCCGTGGTGCAGTCTGAGTATTGTAGGAATTGTAGAAGGCTGCAGCCCTCTTGCCTATTTTTTGGCCTCCTCAAGGTCCACGCTCTTCGTGGAGGTGATGGTTGGGGAGAGTGTCTTGGACTGGATGTGGGGGGAGAGGGGGACCTCGTTTCCCCCTCGAAGAAGCAGTGTGGTTTAGTGGGTAGAATACGGGCCCGGGAGTCCGAAGGACCTGGGTTCTAATTCCAGCTCTTCCCCTTGTCTGCTGTGTGACCTTGGGCAAATCATTTTAATAATAATAATAATGATGGTATTTGTTAAGCGCTTACTATGTGCAGAGCACTGTTCTAAGCGCTGGGGGGGGAATACAAGGCGATCAAGTTGTCCCACGTGGGGCTCACGGTCTTAATCCCCATTTTCCAGATGAGGTAACTGAGGCTCAGAGAAGTGAAGTGACTTACCCAAGGTCACACAGCAGACATGTGGCTGTTAGACTGTGAGCCCACTGTTGGGTAGGGACTGTCTCTATGTGTTGCCAATTTGTACTTCCCAAGCGCTTAGTACAGTGCTCTGCACATAGTAAGCGCTCAATAAATACGATTGATTGATTGATGTGGCGGGGCCGGGATTCGAACCCATGACCTCTGACTCCAAACCCCGGGCTCTTTCCACTGAGCCACGCTGCTTCTCTGTGCCTCAGCCATTTCATCTGTGAAGTGGGGATTATGACTCTGAGCCCCACATGGGACAGGGAGTGGGTCCAACCTGATTATCTTGTCTACCCCAGCACTTAGTTCGGTGCCTGGCACATAGTAGGCACTTAACAAATACCATAAAAAAGAGGGGAAGAACATGAGGATCTTTGAGGTTGCCTGAGCACTGTCAAGAGAGGGTGGGGGGGATCAGCTCCATCCTCACTCCCTCTCCCCTTCTCCCCCTGCAGTGAGGCGGTGATGGTGTCCAGCCGGGCCACGGTCATGCTGTATGATGATGCCAACAAGCGCTGGCTGCCGGCGGGCACCGGGACCCAGGCCATCAGTCGTGTCCAGATCTTCCACAACCCCACCACCAACGCCTTCCGTGTCGTGGGCCGCAAGATGCAGCCAGACCAGCAGGTACCCCGGTCCCATCCCCTCGGCCCTTTGTGCTATGCTAATACCAGTACCCTCCCCACCCCGAGCCCCGTTCCTTCAACCCCTATGATCCCCCACCCCCGTGGGAGGGGCAATCAATCAATCAATTGTATTTATTGAGTGCTTACTATGTGCAGAGCACTGGGGAATACAACACGACAATGTAACAGACACACTCCCTGCCCACAACGAGCTTGAGGTCTAGAGGGGGAGGCAGACATTAATCTAAATAAATAAATCATGGGGCAGAAGGGGGGCCTTGCCCACTACGGTCTAACAATCTGAAAGGCAAAAGAACACACACACACACACACTCTCGCGTCAACACTAATGCACGTAAATACGTAGATACACAGGGTTATGTACAAAGACAGGATAGACACACATACTTGCATGCATGCACGCACGCGCGCACACATTCGTACAGGCACATACACGTTTCCCCGGGCCCCTTACCGGGTTTCCCCTCCCACAGGTCGTCATAAACTGTGCCATCATCCGGGGGCTCAAATACAACCAGGCGACCCCCAACTTCCACCAGTGGCGTGACACTCGCCAGGTCTGGGGCCTCAACTTCAGTAGCAAGGAGGAGGCTTCCCAGTTCGCCGCCGCCATGCTCGAAGCCCTGGAGGCACTGGAGGCTGGTGAGATGCCATGGGAATTGGGGGGGGGGGGGGCAGGATGGGGCTGGAGAGGAGTCTCTCTGGGACTGGCCCCCCCCCCCCCGGTTCACCCTGTAACCCGCCCACCTCCCTTCAGGCCCAGTGCCCTCATATCCGATCCAGAATGGACCTTCCCCTGAAGAGATGGAGCAGCAGAAAAGGTACCACCCCGCCCACCCTCTCCAGTCTTCTCCGCTCACTCTGCCCTGTCCCCCAGCCTCCCCACCCCAGCCCTGACCCATCATCCACCCCCGCCTCTCCTCTTCCACAAGCAGCTTGCCTCTTAAGTCCCGGCCGTGAGCGGATCGGGGCTAATCTGCCGGGTGGCTGCTGGAGAGCTTCGGTAGGGTCCTGGGCTCCCGCTGCGACCCCCCGCTTCGCCCACCCGTGAGAGACCATGTGTGGCTTTGTGGTCTCGGGCTTACAGGACCCCATCCCGGGGGGCAGGTTGGTCACCGAGAGTAGAGGGTGGGGACTCCCCATTCTCCCACAACCCCCGTGGTGTGGGCTAGGTCTGGTCCCAACCGCCTCCTCTCTCCGTGCCCCTCGCCCCACGCCCCCTGACCCGTGCCCTCGGCTCCGCAGGCAGCAGCAGATGGAGCAGATGGAGCGAGAGCGTCGGGTCTCAACCCCAGGTGGGTGACTAGGCGGACCAGTTGGGGGGTCGGGGGAGGGGCTCCAGGGGTCCGGCCCTGCCCACCCATCCGTCCTCTCACCCCTATCTCGTTCTGTGGCTTTCAGGGGTCACAGCTGCTCCCCCGGCCGGGGGCCCCCCGCCCCCCCCCAGGACCGCCCCCGCCTCCGGGGCCGCCTCCGCCTCCAGGGCTGCCCCCGTCTGGGGCGGGTCCACCAGCCACTGGTGGAGGGGCCGGGCCCCCCCCCGGCCCCACCTCTCCCCGCGCCCAGCTCTGGGGGTGGGAGTGGGGCAGCCCCTGGCCTGGCTTCCGCCATCGCTGGAGCCAAACTCAGGAAAGTCACCAAGGTGAGTTTGCACTGGCCTGGCCTCCTCCCTACTTCCACCCCTTGTGCCCCCCTCCTGCTCTTCTTCCTGCTCCTCCTCAATCCCACCCACTGCCGGTTACACCTGCCTCTCCCGATCCCTTCTCCCACCCACGTGCACACCCCAGTGTTGCCCGTTTGGGGGCCAGCGCTGGCCGGGGTGGGGGGAAGGCCCTTCATTTGCACCCTTTCCCCCCCTCCCCGCCACGGCCCTCCCCAGCAGGATGAGGCCCCTGGGGCAGGTGGGCCCCCACCCGTTCCCAAGAGTGCAGGAAGCTCTGGCGGGGGACTTATGGAGGAGATGAGCGCCATGCTAGCCCGCAGGTGAGAGCGTCTCCCCCAGCCTTTGCCATCCCCACCGCCATCCCAAAGTCCCCGGCCGCAGGGGAGGGGCAGGTGGGACTGGGGTGTAGCTAGGTAAAATTGTGACCGTCCGGGGCCAGTCCTGGGGAGACCCCTGGGTGGAAGGGGGTTCAGTCCCCACACCCTGACTGCGGTCCGACCTCTGCCCACCACAGGAGGAAAGCTACGCTCGTAGGGGAGAAGCCGCCGGCTGCCAAGGAAGAACCGGCCAGTGTGCGTGGGTCTCCTGAGTTGTCCCCGACTGGCAGGCCGCTTGTGGGAGGGGGTGGGGGGACGGGGGGGTCCCTCAGCCCCCAGGCAGGGCGGGAAGGGTTTGGGCCCAGCTGCTGGTGGCTCTGTTTTTCTGACTTCCCGCCCCTCCCCGTCAGCAGCAGGAAGAGTCTGAGCTCCCAGGTACCAGGACCCCCGCCCAGCCAACAGGTGAGTGCCACAGAGGGGCAGGGGCGGGGGGCTCTCGGGAACCACACCTCCCCGGCTGCTTCCTTCTACCTGGCCCTGAGTCACTGCAGCGAAGCATGCGGGGATCAGCAGCCCCGGAGCAGGGCGGGGGTGGGAGGAGTCGGCCTCCAGGCTTACTCACCGGTCCTCCTCTTCACTCTGCCCCCCCAGAGCCCACACGGAGACCCTGGGAGAAAAACAGCACAACGTTGCCACGGTGGGTACCCCCCGTCCCTCCGCTCCCCCCGATGATCAACCAGACCATCTGATGGCGGGAAGGGAGGCGGGCGAGATCGTCGCCCCCTCAGTGCCCCGCCCTGATGCCCGCTTCCACGTACCCCCAGGATGAAATCGGCCACTGCCCTCCCCAGCTCTGAAGCTCCCCCGGCCCACAGTGCCGCCCCCGCGGCGGACGAGTCGGACTTGGAACGGGTCAAACAGGTGCCGGGGAGCGGGGTGAACCGGGCCGTGGGGTGAGGGGAGGGGTGGCACCGGCGGGGCGGCCGGGGCAGGGGCCGGGTCTTGGGCCCTGACCAGCTCTCCCGGCCTCAGGAGCTGCTGGAGGAAGTGCGGAAGGAGCTGCAGAGGGTGAAGGAGGAGATAATCGAAGGTGAGTAGAGGCGGAGCGGGCGGTGGGGGAGACTTTCGGGTCCCGCCGGTCGATCAGGAGCACTTCCCCTCCCTCGGTCTCCACGCTGACCGCCGTGCCTTTTCTGTGCGGCCCACCACCCTCGTCCCTTCCGCTGACGGCCACCCCCTCTCCCCCGTGCTGACCACGTGTCTGGTCATCCACAGCCTTCGTCCAAGAGCTGAGGAAGCGGGGCTCCCCCTAGATCCGGGATCCAGGATGCCCATCCCCAGCGTGCCCACTTCCTGCCGGAGAAGCCAGAATAGTCGGTCCTCCCTTCCCCTTCCCTACACCTCCCCCTTCCCATCGCCCACCCCCATATTGGCAAGGGGGCCGGGGCCTGTGCTTCTTGGCCCCTCCCCCGGGAGATACCAATCAACCTGAGAGTATATGTGTGTGTGTGGGGGTGGAGGGGGGAAAACACATTCCCCTCTCCCCCGCCACGGGCCTCAATGGGATCTGCAATCACTTTACTGCTTATGGCCTTCAATTTTTTTAAAAATAAATATATATATATTTGTTTCTTTGGGGATTTTTTTTGTTTAGTTTTTATAGGACGGAGAAGGAGGAGGTTTAATGCTCCAAGGAGGGGGGGGACCGCGGGTTCCAGGGGCAGGGCGGGGCCCGGCCCCTGCTCACCCAGCCCCGCCCTCCCTGCCTGCCTCCCTTTTCTATAGGGAAATAAAATGCTGTAATTTTTTTCAACCTCAGTTTTTTTATTGTTTGAGTGGGAATAAGGTGCGGATGCTTCCCGCAGAGGGTGAGGGTTGGGGGGCAGAGGGGGTGAGTCTCCCAAGTTGCCCCCCCTCCCCACCTAACAAAAAAGCAGACTTTTGTGGAATAAACCTGCTCGATTTGGTAAAGGTCTCCGGCTCTGATTGCTGTTTCGGGGGCTGGCGGGGGACAGAGGAGGGACCCCGATGGCCTCTCCCCCCCCCAGTTCCTTTGCTCCTGGGAAGACACAAGGGAGTCTAGGAGCTAATGGGCCTAACCTGGAAGTGAGGCTGTAGCCTCAGGCCCTCCACCCACCCCATCTTGCTCCCTGTGGACCTGGCTTTGAAAAACCCAATCCCCTTACCCCCTTCTACCTCACCAGGCTACTCTCCTACTTCAGCCCAGACACTTGGCTCCTCTAATGCTAATCTTCTCACTGTACCTCCATCTTGTCTTTCCCGCAGCCGACCACGTCCTACCTCTGGCCTGGAACGCCCTTCCTTTTCATATCCGACAGACAATTACTCCCCACACCTTCAAAGCCTAACTGAAGGCTCATCTCCAAGAGGCCTTCCCCCACTAAGCCCCCCTTTCCTCTTTTCCCACTCCCTCCTGCATCGCCCTGCTTTGCTCCCTTTTTTTCATTCCCCTTCCCAACCCCACAGCGCTTATGTACATACCTGCAATTGTATTTATATTGATGTCTGTCTTCCCCTCTAGATTGCAACGTCGTCGCTGTGGGCAGGGAATGTGTCTGTTATACTGTACTCTTCCAAGCGCTTAGTAAGTGCTCAATAAATACGATTAGCATACTCCTCCCTTACCCCTTTAGGATGTGTCAGCCACTGGGCCCTTTCTTCTTGCTGAGGCCCAGTGCTTTGGCTGCCTAGAGCTTAATTCAATTCATTCAGTTGTACTTACTGAGCGCTTACTGTGTGCAAAGTGTTGTACTAAGTGCTTAGTACTGTATTAAGTACTATACTAGTACTGTACCAAGCCCTTAGAGCGGGTGAAGGGGCACTGACACTGCTGACCCAGCCTGAATTAAAATCACGGCAACAAAACAGGAGGTGAGGCCCGTCCCATTGGAGAGAGCAGTGGCCAGGAGTCAGGGGACCTGGGTTCCAATCTCGACTCCATCACTTTGCCTGCTGTGTTGGGCAAGTCACTTCAATCAGTCAATCTATCAACTGTATTTATTGAGCACTTGCTGTGTGCAGAGGACCGTATTTGTGGTATTTTGTGGCATTTCAGTCAGTAAGTCGCATTTAGCGCTAACTGTAGGCAAAGCACTGTTCTAAGTGCTTGGAGGAGTACAATACAACAATTACATAGTCTATGCCCATAACAAGCTTACAGTTTAGAGGGGGAGATAGACTAATAGGTAAGTAAATCTTTCAGATATGTACATAAGTGCTGTGGGGCTGGGAGGGAGGATGAAGAAAGAGAGCAAGTCAGGGCAAAGCAGAAGGGAGTTGAAGAAAAGGAAAAGAGGGTCCAGTCAAGGAAGGCCTCTTGGAGGAGATGTGCCTTCAGTGAGGCTTTTGAAGCAGGGAGTTATCGTCTGTCGGATCTGGGGAGGAGGGAGGGCATTCGAGGCCGGAGGCAGGATGTGGGCAAGAGGTGGTCCACAAAGTAGACGTGATAGAGGTACGGTGAGAAGGTTAGCGTTAGAGGAGCCAAGTGTGCGTGCTGGGTTGTAATAGGAGAGTAACGAGATGAAGCAAGAGGGGGCAAGGTGACTAAGTGCTTTAAAGCCAATGGTGAAGAGTTTCTGTGTGATGTGGAAGTGGATGGGCAACCACCGGTGTTTCTGGAGTTGTGGGGAAACACGGTCTGAACACTTGCTGAACATTGAGAAGCGGCGTGGCTCAGTAGAAAGAGCCCGGGCATTGGAGTCAGAGGTCATGGGTTCAAATCCCAGCTCAGCTGTGTGATTTTGGGCAAGTCACTTCAATTCTCTGGGCCTCAGTTCCCTCATCTGTAAAATGGGGATTAAGTCTGCGAGCCCCCCGTGGGACAACCTGATCACCCTGTAACCTCCCCAGTGCTTAGAACGGTGCATTGCACGTAGTAAGCGCTTAATAAATGCCGTTATTATTATTATTATTTGCTAAGCGCTATGTGCCAGGCACTGTTCTTAGTGCTGGGATACAAGCAAATCAGGTTGGACACAGCTCCTGTTCCACATGGGGCTTGCAGTCTTAATTCCCATTTTTTTTACAGATGAGGTAACTGAGGCAGAGAGAAGTTAAGTGACTTGCCCAAGGTCTCACAGCAGACAGAACCCAAGTCCTTCTGATTCCCAGGCCCGTGCTCTCTCCATGCTGCACTGTACTTAGCCCTTGGGAGAGTACAATATAACAGTTGGTAGGCACGGTACTTGCCCATAAGAGGGGGAGACAGGCATTAAAATAAATTATGGATATGGACATAAGTGCCGTGGAGCTGTGGGTGGGGTGAATAAAGGGTAGGGAGACGGAGTAGAGGAAGTGAGGATTTAGGAAAGGCCTCTTGGAGGAGATGTGATTCCAATACAGCTTTGAAGATGGGAAGAGTGGTGTTCTGTCGGATATGAAGAAGGAGGGAGTTCCAGGCCAGAGGCGCGACATGGGCAGCGGTGAGATAGATGAGACTGAGGTACAGTGAGTAGGTTGGCATTAGAGGGGTGAAGTGTGTGTGCCAGGTGGTAGTAAGAAATCAGTGAGGTGAGGTAGGAGGGGCAAGGTGATTGACTCCTTTAAAGCCATTGGTAAGGGGTTTCTTTGATAAGGTGGATGGGCAACGCCTGGAGCTTCTTCGTGAGTGTGGAAATGTGGGCTTTTATTTTATTTTGTTAGTATGTTTGGTTTTGTTCTCTGTCTCCCCCTTTTAGACTGCGAGCCCACTGTTGGGTAGGGACTGTCTCTATATGTTGGCAACTTGGACTTCCCAAGCGCTTAGTACAGTGCTCTGCACACAGTAAGCGCTCAATAAATACGATTGATGATGATGGGCTGAACAGTGCTGTAGAAAAACGATTTGGGCAGCAGAGCGAAGTGGAGTGGGGAATGACAGGAGGGAGGGAGGTCAGCAAGGAGGCTGATGCCGTAGTCAAGGTGGGATCAATATGATAGCGGTTTGGATGGAGAGGAAAGGGTGGATTACAGCGATGTTACTAAGGATGAACCGTCAGGATTTGGTGACAGACTGAAAATGTGAGTTGAATAACAGAGATGAACCAAAGATAACACCAAGGTTACTGGCTTGTGATACAGGGAGGATGGTACTTCCCAAGCGCTTAGTACAGTGCTCTGCACACAGTAAGCGCTCAGTAAATACGATTGAATGAATGAATGGTGTTCTCTGTAGCGATGAAAAAGCCACGGGAAGGGCAGGGTTTAGGTGAGAAGTTGAAGCGTTCTGTTTCGGAAGCGTTCAATTTGAAGTATCGGCAGGACATCCAAGTAGGGAAGTCCCGAAGGCAGGAGGAAATATGAGGAGAGACATCAGGGCTGGAGATGTAGATTTGGAAACCATCTGCGTAGAGATGATAGTTGAAGCCGTGGGAGCAAATGAGTTCTCCAAGGGAGTGGGTGTCAATGGAAAATAGAAGGGGACCCAGAACTGAGCCTTGAGGGATTCCCGCAGGTAGGGGGTGGGAGGCAGAGCCTGTGAAAAAGACTGAGAAAGACGGCCAGAAAAACAGTAGAAATAGGAGAGAACAGTGTCAATGAAGCCAAGGCTGGATAAGCAGCTTGGCCTAGTAGATAGAGGATAGGCCAAGGAGCCAGAAGGACCTGGATTCTAATCCCGGCTCTGCCACTTATTTGCTATGTGATCTTCAGCACGTCACTTCACTTCTCTGGGCCTCAGTTCCCGCAGCTGTAAAATGGGGATTAAAAGTGTGAGGCCCAAGTGGGACAGGGACTGTATCCAACCTAACTTACATCTACCCCCACACTTGGAACAGTGCTTGGCACATAGTAAGCACTTAACAAGTACTATTATTATTATAATGCTTCTGAAGGCGGCTCTAAGGAGGAATAGCATGGAGTAGAAGTCTCTGGACTTGGCGAGATCATTGGTGACCTTTGAGAGGGCAGTTTCGGTGCAGTGAAGGGGTGGAAGCTGGTTTGGGGCTGGGGACAGTCAAGGAAAGAATCAGAGGGGAATAAGCACTTAGAACCGTGCTTTGCACATAGTAAGCGCTCAATAAATGCCGTTAAATAAGTGGAGGCAGCTGGTGAAGACAACTTGCTCAAGGAGTTTGGAAAGGAACTGCAGGAGGGAAATGGGGTGATAATGACGGAGCTGTGGGGACAAGGGAGGGTTTTTTCCGTTAGGGGAGACATGAGCATGTTTGAAAGAATGGGAAAGAAGCCGTTGAAGAGTGAACAGCTGAAGAGGAAGGTCAGGGAGGGAAGAAGGGAGGGGGAAGTGTTTTGATGAGGTGTGAAGAGATGGGATGGGAGGTGCAGGTGGAGGGGGTGGATTTTGAGAGGAGGCAGGAGATCCCGAGATTCTGCTGGGAAAGATGGGAGAGTTGAAGCAGCAGCGGTGGTGGGGGGGGAGGGGGGAGAAGGGCTGGAGGGGAGCAGGGATTCTAGGAAGAATCACATCAGATGGTTTCAATTTTCTCGATGAAGCAGGTGGTTGGGTCTTTAGGAGTAAGAGAAGGGGGAGGCAGGGGACCAGGGGGTTTGAGGAGGGACTTAAAGATCTGAAGAAACTGGCAAGGGTAACTGGCATAGGAATCAATACAGATGGAGAAATGTTGCCGGGCAGAGGAGAGGGCAGAGGTAAAGCAGACGATGAATTGTAGACGGCAGAGATCAGCCCGATATCTGGATTTCCAGGAGCAGCGCCCTGTGGTTCGTTCACAAGAGTGAAGAAGGAGCACTGTGCAGGTGATCCAGGGGTGTGGGTTAGTGGGACGAGATCAGCAAAGGGATAGGGGAATGGGACAGCACCTGTATATATGTTTGTATATATTTATTACTCTATTTTACTTGTACGTATCTATTGTATTTATTTTATTAGTATGTTTGGTTTTGTTCTGTCTACCCCTTTTAGACTGTGAGCACACTGTTGGGTAGGGACTGTCTCTATAAGTTGCCAACTTGTACTTCCCAAGCGCTTAGTACAGTGCTCTGCACACAGTAAGCGCTCAATAAATATGATTGATTGATTGAGTGCAGTAGAGAGGATAGTGTTCAGCATGTCAATTTGTGTCACAACCTGGCTGGGCCTCAGTTTCCTCATGTGTAAAATGGGGGTGAAATACCAGTTCTCTCTTCCGCTTAGACCGTGAATCCCGTGTGGGTGGGGACTGTGTCCAACCTGATCGTCTTGTATCTGTTAGTGCTTGGCGCGTAGTACGGGCTTCACAAATAAAGATGCTATTTGTGAAGCGTTTACTGTGTCAAGCACTGTACTAAACACAGATTACAAGATAATCTGGTCGGATATAGTCCCTGTCCCACATGGGGCTCACAGTCTAAGTACCAGGGAGAACAGGTATTGTATTCCCACTCTACCAAAGAGGGAACTGAGGCACAAAGAAGTGACTTGCCCAAGGTCACATGACAGGGAAATAGCAGAGGCGGGTCTGGAACCTAGGTCTTCTGACTCTTAGGTCTCGGCTCCACTAGACCAAAATGCTTCCCTCCAGTTGTTACACAACGATTTTTAAAAATTATTTTTTAGGGTATTTGTTAAGCCCTTACTATGTGCCAGGCACTGTTCTAAGTGCTGAGGTAAATACGAGCTAATCGGGCACAGTCCACGTCCCACATGGGACTCATAGCCCTAATCCCCATTTTCCAGATGAAGTAACTGAGGCTCAGAGAAGTGAAGTGACTTGCTCTAGGCCACCCAGCAGACAAGACTAAGGACTGTCTCTATATGTTGCCAATTTGTACTTCCCAAGCGCTTAGTACAGTGCTCTGCACACAGTAAGCGCTCAATAAATACGATTGATGATGATGATGACTAGGACCTAGGACTTTCCGACTCTCAGGCCCGTGCTCTATCCTCTAGGCCACGCTGCTTCTCTACTCCGCTCGATAACGCTTCTTCAGTAGACTTAGAACAGTGCTTTGCACATAGTAAGCGCTTAATAAATGCCATTAAAAAAAAATAAGTGGAGGCAGCTGGTGAAGACAACTTGCAAAGAAACAGCCATGGAGTGAATTCAACTGAAACCTGCTGGGTCGGCTTCCTGGTTTATTATCCCCCTGGGCCCGACAGTCATCATCAATCGTATTTATTGAGCGCTTACTCTGTGCAGAGCACTGTACTATAGTGTACTTAGCACTGTAGACAGTCACCTGCTCTTTGCCCCCCTCCCAAAAAGGCAACAGCAACAGAGGCCCTTTGGGCAGTTCCTTTAATCGGGAAATATTTACAGACTAGAAAAATAAGCCAAGGCCCCGTTGGGCCTGGCCCAGCCCTCCGACCCCGGGCCCGAGTCCGCCCCGAGTCCCAGCACCAACCGGCTTCGGCCCCCAATACCCCAACGCCGCCCCCCTGCCAAACCGTCCCACTCCCCCAGTGAGGGGCACGGGGGGGCAGGGATGACACACACGGGATGGGGGGCAGAACGGTCCGCTAGACGGGCCGGGGTGGCTCCCCGCGGCCCGTCCCCGCCGGGGGATGACGGAAGGCCACACCCGGAGCCCGAAGGGGAGGGAGTCCCTGGTGGGATGAACCCCCCACCACCCCCCCCGCGGCCCCTATTTTTTGGGGCAGGCGGTGAGGGCTTCCAGCTGCGCCTGGAGGCACCGCACCTGTCCGGTCAGAGTGTCCACGGTGCCCAGCTGCCGGCTGATCTCGCGCAGCTGGGCCTGCAGGGCCTCCACGGTCAGGGCCAGCTCGCCCACCTCCTGGTGCAAGGAGGCCATGGTGCCGCTCTGCTCCTCCTCCTTGCGCCGCGTGTTGCCGGCCTGGCGCGAGTACTCGAACAGCAGGCAGGCTCCCCCGACGCCGAAGATGATGGCCTCGCCCAGCAGCTCCGCGCCCAGCTCCGCCGCCGCCTCCTCGTTCAGGGGCTTGATGGCCGAGCCGCGGAACCCCATGATGCGCATCTTGGTCCTCATCTCCACCCAGTGGTACACTGTTGGGGCGGGAGGGGAGGAGGGCAAGCCAGGGTCACCATGGCAACAAAAAGGGTGGGGGGGCTCTCCATCCTGGTACACTGTTGGGGCGGGAGGGGAGGAGGGCAAGCCAGGGTCACCGTGGCAACAAGGGGGGTAGGGGGGCTCTCCATCCTCCTCCCTCCCCTCTCTTCTCCAGCACCCTGCCCCCCCCCACCAAAACATCTACCCCTGGAAGTCATCCCGGAGCTGTTTTTTTAATACACTAATAATAATAATGGAATTTGTTAAGCGCTTAGCGAGGCTTAGTGGAAAGAGCCCGGGCGTGGGTTCTCATCCCGGCTCCGCCACTTGTCAGCTGTGTGACTTTGGGCAAGCCGCTTCAATCAATCAATCAATCAATCGTATTTATTGAGCGCTTACTATGTGCAGAGCACTGTACTAAGCGCTTGGGAAGTACAAATTGGCATCACATAGAGACAGTCCCTACCCAACAGTGGGCTCACAGTCTAAAAGGGGGAGACAGAGAACAGAACCAAACATACCAACAAAATAAGTAGGATAGAAATGTACAAGTAAAATAAATAAATAAATAAATAAATAGAGTAATAAATATGTACAACCATATATACATATATACAGGTGCTGTGGGGAAGGGAAGGAGGTAAGACAGGGGGATGGAGAGGGGGACGAGGGGGAGAGGAAAGAAGGGGTTCAGTCTGGGAAGGCCTCCTGGAGGAGGTGAGCTCTCAGCAGGGCCTTGAAGGGAGGAAGAGAGCTAGCTTGGCGGACGGCAGCTTCACTTCTCTGTGCCCCAGTTACCTCATCTGTAAAATGGGGATTAAGACTGTGAGCCCCCCGTGGGACAACCTGATCACCTTGTAACCTCCCCAGTGCTTAGAACAGTGCTTTGCATATAGTAAGCACTTAATAAATGCCATCACTATTATTATTATTATTATTATTAAAAAGGGGATTAGGACCATAAGCCCCAAGTGGGGCAACCTGATTACCTTGTACCTACCCCAGTGCTTAGAACAGTGCTTGGCATATAGTAAGTGCTTAACAAATACCATCATTACTATTATATTATTATTATTATTATTGCTATTATATGCCAAATACTTTTCTAGGCACTGGGATACAGACAGGGTAATCAGGTTAAACAGTCCCTGTCCCACATGGGGATCAGTCTTCATGTATTTATTAATCAATCAATGATATTTATTATTGAGTGCCTACTATGTGTAGAGCACTGTCCTAAGCGCTGGGCACCTGTGTAACAGTAATAATAATAATAATAATAATAATGTTGGTATTTGTTAAGCGCTTACTATATGCAAAGCACTGTTCTAAGCACTGGGGGGAACACAAGGAGATGAGGTTGTCCCATGTGGGGCTCACAGTCTTAATCCCCATTTTACAGATGAGGGAACTGAGGCACAGAGAAGTGAAGTGACTTGCCCAACATCACACAGCAGACATAATAACTGTGTCATTTAAGCACTCCCAATGTGACACGCATTATTCTACACACTGGACTACATACAGATTTGTCAGGTTGGACATAGTCCCTGTCCCGCACGGGGCTCACGGTTTTAATCCCCGTTTTACAGATGAGGGAACTGAGGCTCAGAGAAGTGAAGTGACTTGCCTAAGGTTACAGAGCAGGCAAGTTGCACGGCCGGGATTAGAACCCATGACCTCCTAACTCCCAGGCCCATGCTCTAGCCACTACACCACGCTGCTTCTCCCATCTCAGTGGAGTCCACCACCGTCCCCACTGTCCTCACTGTCCTCACCATCCTATGGGCCACCCTCCACTCAATCAATCAATCAATCAATCAGTCGTATTTATTGAGCGCTTACTATGTGCAGAGCACTGTACTAAGCGCTTGGGAAGTACAAATTGGCAACATATAGAGACAGTCCCTACCCAACAGTGGGCTCAGAGTCTAAAAGGGGGAGACAGAGAACAAAACCAAACATACTAACAAAATAAAATAAAGAATAGATATGTACAAATAAAATAAATAAATAGAGTAAAAAATATGTACAAACATATATACATATATACAGGTGCTGTGGGGAAGGGAAGGAGGTAAGATGGGGGGGATGGAGAGGGGGACGAGGGGGAGAGGAAGGAAGGGGCTCAGTCTGGGAAGGCCTCCTGGAGGAGGTGAGCTCTCAGCAGGGCCTGCTCTCAGCAGCACTCCTCCCTCTCCCTCTGTCTCACCTTCAGCCTGTCACCGGGGTGTCTCTTCCACAACTTTTCCCGGCTCTGCCCCTTCCTCCCCATCCGCGTGGCCGCCACGCTGCTCCAGGCCCTTGTCCTATCCCGGTTCAACTAGGCCATCGGCCTCCTCGCCGACCTCCCTGCCTCCAGCCTAGACTTCACTCTCCTGCCAGGATCATTTTCCAAAACCATCATTCTGTGGACTTCTGTCCATTTCCCCTCGAACTCCTACAACACCCCATCAGCTCCTGACCCTACCCCACTTGGCCCCCTTGTTCGCTTACACCATTTCCCCCTGCCAGGAATTCCCATTCCCATCAATCATTTAATCAATGGGTGATATCTACTGAGCACCTCCTGACAGGGGAGCGCTGTACTGAGCACTTTGGAGAGCACAACCGAAGCAAGACACATAAAAATAATAATAATTATGGGATTTGTTAAGCACTTACTCTGTGCCAAGAACTGTTCTAAGCACTGGAGTAGATATAAGGTAATCAGGTTGTCTCACGTGGGGCTCTTAATCCCCATTTCACAGATGAAGTAACGGAGGCACAAAGAAAGTAAGTGGCTTGACAGCCGAAAAGTGGTGGAGTTGGGATTAGAACCCATGTCCTCTGACTCTCAAGCCTGTGCTCTTTCCACTAAGCCATGCTGCTTCTCACGTCTCCTGCCCTCCAGGAGTTTACAATCTAGTGGGGGGAGACGGACAGACAGAAATCATCATCATCAATCGTATTTATTGAGCGCTTACTATGTGCAGAGCACTGTACTAAGCGCTTGGGAAGTACAAATTGGCCACATATAGAGACAGTCCCTACCCAACAGTGGGCTCACAGTCTACTTCCAAATAGTAGGAGCAGGGGGAAGAACAAGAATATAACAGGACAAAGGTAAACAAATCAGGCAAAAATAGGTAAATAACCGAATGAATGCTCAAATGTGAACATACATGCTGAGGAAAGGGACAGGTGTGGAAGTGCTTTAGGTGACTATTGGGGTTTTTTTAATGGTGTTTGTGAAGCGCTTACTATGTAACAAACACTGTTCTACGCAATGAAGTAGGTCCAAGTTAATCAGGTCGGACACACTCCCTCTCCCAAATGGGGCTCACAGTCTAAATAGAAGAGAGAACAGGTATCCCCATTTTACAGATAAGCAAACGGAGGCACGGGGAAGTTAAGTGACTTGTCCAAGTTCACACGGCAAGCAACTTGCAGAGCAGGATTAGAATCCCGGTCCTTCTGACATGTAGGCCCGTGCTCTCTCCACTAAGCCACAGTGCTCTTCATTGTGCCTCATTCGCGTCTCTCTTGCAGGAAACTCTCGTTCAAACCTTCCCTCCATCCGAAAGACCAGCTCGCCTCATCTTCAAAGTCTTCCCGAAGTCGTGGCTCCTCCAGCCAATTAATCTCTCATCTCCCCACCTTCTTCCCCCTATCAGCCCTGGCGCACCGCGTTAAACGCTGAAGGACTCACACCCCGGAAGCGCTCAAGTACACACCTTATTGCCTCTACGACTTCCTCCTTTCTGGAATTTCAGCTTCCACCTCCCTGGCTAGATTGTAAGGTCCTTGAAGGCAGGGATTGGGTCACCAAACTCGACGGGACTCGCCCAAGTGCTTAGTACAGGACCCTGCCCAGAGTAAGTGCGTAATAAATACGATTGATTGCTCGGGGGGGAGGGGAGTTAAGCGTGGAGAGCTTCCTGGAGAAGGAAGGAAGATGGGGAGAGCTATGGTCCGGCAGACTGGGTGGGCGATGGGAGTGTCAGAGGCTGATGAGAGCGGGTGCTGCAGTTTGGGGAGCGATGGGGGAGGAGAACCGATGGATGAAAAGCAGTGTAGCATAGTGGATACAGTCTGGACCCGGGAGTCAGAAGGTCACGGGTTCTAATTCTGCCTCTGCCACTGTCTGCTGGGTGACCCTGGGCAAGTCACTTCACTTCTCTGGGCCTCAGTTACCTCCTCTGTCAAATGGGGATTGAAACTGGGAGCCCCCGTGGGGACAGGGACTGTGTCCAACTCAATCTGCTTGTACCCACCCGAACATCTAGTATAGTGCCTGGCGCAGAGTAAGCGCTTAATAAATACCATCCTTATTATTATGAGTCCAGCCCTCCTGGTGCCCGGTTGGCTGCACCATCCAGCTCCCAGGGAACTGGGGGTGGGAAGCGACTGTGGGGAATGGGAAGACCAAGAGCTCCCACCCCACCCCCCCAACCCCACCTACTCTCCTCATCTTCAATGGTCCCCAAAACCTCCTCCCAGAAGTCTTCCCCGATTGGCTCCTAATAATAATAATAATAATAATAATAATAATAATGGCATTTATTAAGCGCTTACTATGTGCAAAGCACTGTTCTAAGCGCTGGGGAGGTTACAAGGGGATCAGGTTGTCCCACGGGGGGCTCACAGTCTTATTCCGCATTTTACAGATGAGGTAACTGAGGCCCAGAGAAGTTAAGTGACTTGCCCCAAGTCACCCAGCTGACAATTGGCAGAGCCGGGATTTGAACCCATGACCTCTGACTCCGAAGCCCGTGCTCTTTTCCACTGAGCCACGCTGCTTCCTACTTCCCCAGACTCGTTCACTCCATCGGCCCCCTTCAGCACTTCTTCCTCCTGTTATTATTTGCCTTCTCAGCTTCCTCCTGTCACTTGCTACGTCTCCATTTGTTAACCACTCGGGCCTGCCTCCCTCCCCCTTTAGACTGTAAGCCCCTTGAGGGATGGGCTTAGGGCTTCGACCTCCACCGTACTGTCAATCAATCAACAATGCATGGATTGAGCACCCCTTGAGTGCACGGCACTGAACTGAGCACTTAAGAGAGTCTGACAAGACTAGTAGACATGATCCCTACCCTCAAGGAAGTTACAGTCCCCAGGCCAAGCGTTTAATACTGTGCTCCCCACGCAACCCAGTCGCCCCTAAATATAATTGGAGGTGACAGTGCCCTGGAGCCTGGATTAGAACCCATGACCTTCTGGCTCCCAGGCACAGGCTCTATCCACTATACCATGCTGCTTCTCATACAACGGTTCTATTTATTTTAATTGTACATATCTATTCTATTTATTTTATTTTATTTTGTTAGTATGTTTGGTTTTTTTCTCTGTCTCCCCCTTTTAGACTGTGAGCCCACTGTTGGGTAGGGACTGTCTCTATATGTTGCCAACTTGGACTTCCCAAGCGCTTAGTACAGTGCTCTGCACACAGTAAGCGCTCAATAAATACGATTGATTGATTGATTGCCAACTGACCAGGCAGCCCCTCTCTGCCGGTCACCCTGAGTCAGTCAATAGTATTTATTGAGTGCTTTGAGTGTGCTGAGCACTGTACTAAATGCTCGGGAGAGCACAGTGAATACATGAGAAGCAGCATAGCCCAGTGGAGAGAGCACAAACCTGGGACTCAGAAGGTCACGGGTTCTAATCCCGGCTCCGCTACTTGTCGGCTGTGTGACCTGGGGCAAGTCACTTCACTTCTCTGGGCCTCATCTGTAAAATGGAGATTAAGAGCGTGAGCTACAGTCCCTTCTAGACTGGGAGCCCACTGTTGGGTAGGGACCGTCTCCATATGTTGCCAACTTGTACTTCCCAAGCGCTTAGTACAGTGCTCTGCATACAGTAAGCGCTCAATACATACGATTGAATGAATGACAGGGATTGGGTCCAACCTGATTACCTTGTATCTACCCCGGTGCTTAAAACAGTGTCTGGCACACAGTAAGTGCTTAACACATATCATAATTATTAATAATTATTATTACAATGCAAGAATGTAGCAGACACATTCCCAGCCTACAACATAACAAGCAGGCGCCCGACATTGTTGGGGGATGCACATAGGAATTGCTTTGCCAATTTGTACTTCCCAAGCGCTTAGTACAGTGCTCTGCACATAGTAAGCGCTCAATAAATACGATTGATGATAGGAAGTGTCTGTTGGGAGGGGGTCCTTTCCATTCCCTGAGAGGTTCCCGGAGGGCAGCGAGGGACCCAGAGAGGGAGGGGCAAGCGTGAGGAGGCAGAGGTGGCCCAGGGGCCTAGCTGGCCCCCTGACCCCTCCTGGAGCCCAGTGGATGGGAGAGATAAGGAACCTGAAGGCTTATCCTGAGGCGATGGGCTGCTCTGGACACCGCACACTGGAGACACTTCAGCCCGTCTGCGCCCTCCAATCAATCAATCAATCAGGAGAAACAGCACGGCTTAGTGGAAAGAGCCCGGGGCCTCGGAGTCAGGAGACCTGGGTTCTAATCCCGGCTCCGCCACTTAACTGCTGTGTGACTTCGGGCAAGCGGCTTCACTTCTCTGGGCCTCGGTTCCCTCCTGCGCAAAATGGGCATTCAATACCTGTGCTCCCTCCTCCTAAAATGTGGGACCTATCTAATATCTACCCCAGTGCTTAGTACAGTGCTTGGCATATAGCGCTTAACAAATGCCACAATTATTCGGCCCACGTCATCCCCCGGGCCTGGAATGGCCTCCCTCTGCCCATCCGCCAAGCTCGCTCTCTTCCTCCCTTCAAGGCCCTACTGAGAGCTCACCTCCTCCAGGAGGCCTTCCCAGACTGAGCCCCTTCCTTCCTCTCCCCCTCATCCCCCTCTCCATCCCCCCATCTTACCTCCTTCCCTTACCCACAACACCTGTATATATGTACATATGTTTCTACATATTTATTACTCTATTTATTTTACTTGTACATATCTATTCTATTTATTTTATTTTGTTACTATGTTTGGTTTTGTCTCCCCCTTTTAGACTGTTAGCCCACTGTTGGGTAGGGACTGGTCTCTATATGTTCCCAATTTGCACTTCCCAAGCGCTTAGTCCAGTGCTCTGCACACAGTAAGCGCTCAATAAATACGATTGATGATGATGATAATTATTATTACTATTATTATCATTATTAATCAATCATATTTATAAAAGTCTTAGTGTATGCACAACACTGTACTAAGCACCTGGGGGAGTACAATAGAACAGAGCTGGCAGACATATTCTGTGCCCATAACGAGTTTACAAGGAATTTGGTCCTCACAACTCCCCTCGAGCACTTACGTCCGTCTCTTTATACCCTTTTTGCTTCCTCTTCCCTGAAATGTATTTTAGGGTCTGTATGAAGGTCTCTCTCCCCCTTTAGGCTGTAAGATTATTATGGGCGGGGAACGTGTCTGCTAATTCTGTCGCACTGCACTCTCCCAAGCACTTAATACAGTGCTCTGCACACAGTAAGCACTCAATAAATGTCACTGATTACTTGCCTCCCATCAGGCTGTAAGCTACTTAAGGACAGGGGACACTGTATGTTCCCACAAGAAGCAGTGTGGCCTAATGGCTAGAGCCCGGGCCTGGGAATCAGAAGGACCTGGGTTCCAATCCCAGCTCTGCCACTTGTCTGCTGTGTGACCTTGGGCAAGTCCCCTCACTTTTCTTGTGCCTCACTTCCCTCATCTGAAAAATGGGGATTAAGACCGTGAGCTCCGCGTGGGACATGAACTGTGTCCAACTTGATTAACTTACATCTACCCCCGCGCTTAGTACGGTGCCAGGCACTCAGTAAGCGCTTAACAGAGACCCTAAAAAAGCGCCTGGAGCAACGTTCGGCACACAGTAGCGCTCTCAATAAAGGCTAAGAAATGAGACCTGTGGAGTAACAGTTGGTTTCTCTCAGCCATGGCCCCTCGCCGACGGACCCCACGCATAGTGGCTCAGTGGAAAGAGCCCGGGCTTGGGAGTCAGGGGTCGTGGGTTCTAATCCCGGCTCTGCCACTTGTCTGCTGTGTGACCTTGGGCAAGTCACTTAACTTCTCCATGCCTCAATTACCTCATCTGGAAAATGGGGATTAAGACTGTGAGCCCCACGTGGGACAACCTGATCACCTTGCATCCCCCCAGTGCTTAGAACAGTGCTTTGCACATTGTAAGCGCTTAACAAATATATATGTACATATGTTTGTACGTATTTATTACTCTATTTTATTTGTACATATTTATTCTATTTATTTTATTTTGTTAATATGTTTTGCTTTGTTCTCTGTCTCCCCCTTCTAGACTGTGAGCCCGCTGTTGGGTGGGGACCGTCTCTATACGTTGCCAACTTGTACTTCCCAAGCGCTTAGTACAGTGCTCTGCACACAGTAAGCGCTTAATAAATACGATTGAATGAATGAATGAGCAAATGCCATTATTGTTATGGCCTCAGGCCCCTAAAGGGGAGATCTCAAAGCGTCCAAGGGCCACTACTCGGGAAGGGGGAGAAGCGGCGACCCATTAGAGCCGGGTGGTGGGATGTCCGCAGGCCGGGCTCCCCCTCTGCCCTCTTTAACTAGGGACTTGTACTTTCTTTTACTATTATTTTACTTTATTTATTATTATTATTATTATTTATGTATTATTATTATGTATTATTATATATTATGTATTATTATATTTATTGTTATTTATTTATTTATTATTTTACTTGTCCATATCTATTCTATTTTATTTTGTTAGTATGTTTTGTTTTGTTCTCTGTCTCCCCCTCTTAGACTGTGAGCCCACTGTTGGGTAGGGACTGTCTCTATATGTTGCCAACTTGAACTTCCCAAGCGCTTAGTACAGTGCTCTGCACACAGTAAGCGCTCAATAAATACGATTGATTGATTGACTGATTGATTGATTGATTGATTTAACGCCCCTCGGGGCTCCTGCCTTCGGTCCCCCTCCCCGGCCCCTCAATGTCAAACCGCGCTCCCGCAACGAGCTGTCCCCATTGGCCCCCGCGCCTGTCCATCACCCCCACGCCTCCTCTCCGATTGGCGGACGAGGCCCACAGAGCCCGCCCCCCTCCACGCCTTATCCCGACGCCATTGGCCCCCGCCTGTAGCCGGTCCTCCCCCCCAACCCCGCCCCCCCCACCCTGCTGCGATTCTATTGGCTGGCCGCGAGGATCCCTCCGACGGCCATTGGACGGATCAGACGCCCACCCGGGGACCCCGGCGGGAGGAACCATCGCTGAGCCTACGGCGGGGGTGTACGGCGCCGGAAGAAACTCACGCTGAGCGGGCGGAAGGCAGATGTAGGTCTTGAAGAACTGGCTCCTGCGGGCCCCGGCCTTGATCCGGTTGGCCAGCGGTTTACTGAGCTGCCGTACCCCCAGGTACAGCAGCTTCGCCATGGGGAAGGCGCCCACCACCATCTTGGCGTACGCAACACGCACGCCCGGCACGTCGTGAATATGCAGTGCCGTCGCATGCAGAAGCTAGGAGGCGCGGGCGGGACGTCCGGACGTCTGCGCTGCGCGCGCACCCGCCAGCGCCATCCCGCCCCCCCGCCGGGGTGTGCTGCGTGCGCGATGACGTCACGGGTCACGTAACGACGCAGTTAACGTCATGAATATGCAAAACGGTGGAAGGCGTCAGGCTCCCGGAGATCCTTATATGAAGTGAATAATTATTCATCTACTGAATAATTAATTAATAATGGCTCTTCTCCAGGGATCGACCTTATGCGTCTCGTCTCCTTTTACGGTGGCATCACGATCTGTGATGTGACATTAATAATAATGTTGGTACTTGTTAAGCGCTTACTATGTGCCAAACACTGTTCTAAGCGCTGGGGTAGATACAAGGTAATTAGATTGTCCCACGTGGGGCTCGCAGTCTTCATCCCCATTTTACAGATGACGGAACTGAGGCCCAGAGAAGTGAAGGGACTTGCCCAAGGTCACACAGCTGGCAAGTGGCGGAGCCGGGATTTGAACCCATGACCTCTGGCTCTGAAGCCCGTGCTCTTTCCACTGAGTCACGCTGCTTCCCCTTAAGCGCTTAGTACAGTGCTCTGCACACAGTAAGCGCTCAATAAATACGATTGATTGATCCATCGCAGCCTCAGTTTCCCCGCCGAAAGGGACCGTGTCACTCTGCCCAACCACCAGCCTTACCCGCCTCAACCCTACCCTTCACCTCAGCCTGCCCCCCATCCTGTCCCCCCTCTGGACTGTAATAATAATAATAATAATAATAATAATAATGATGGTATTTGTTAAGCGCTTACTATGTGCCAAGCACCGTTCTAAGCGCTGAGGGGAATACAAGATGATCAGGTTGCCCCACGTGGGGCTCACAGTCTTAATCCCCATTTTACGGATGAGGTAACTGAGGCACACGGAAGTGAAGTGACTTGCCCATAGTCACACAGCTGACAAACGGCAGAGTCGGGATTAGAACCCATGGCCACTGACTCCCAAGCCCGTGCTCTTTTCATTGAGCCATGCTGTAAACTCGTTGTGGGCAGGGAATGCCTGTTGTATAATAATAATAATAGTGGCATTTGTTAAGGGCTTACTATGTGCAAAGCACTGTTCTAAGCGCTGGGGAGATACAAGGTGATCAGGTTGTCCCGCGTGGTGCTCACTGTCATCATCCCCATTTTACAGATGAGGTAACTGAGGCTCAGAAGTTAAGCGACTTGCCCAAGGTCACACAGCTGACATGTGGCGGAGCCGGGATTCGAACCCACGACCTCTGACTCCAAAGCCCGTGCTCTGTACACTGAACCACGCTGCTTCTCTTGCATCCTCCCAAGCACTTAGTACAGTGCACGCTCACAGTAAGCGCTCAGTAAATACTGAGTGATGATGATGGTATTTCTTAAGCGCTTATTATGTGCCAGGCACTGTACTAAGCGTTGGGGTGGATACCAGCAAATAGGGGTGCACAGTCCCTGTCCCAGGCGGGGCTCACAGTCTCAATTCCCATTTTACAGATGAGGTAACCGAAGCACAGAGAAGTGAAATAATAATAATAATGATGGCATTTGTTAAGCGCCTACTATGTGCAAAGCACTGTTCTAAGCGCTCACGTTGTCCCACGTGGGGCTCACAGTCTTAATCCCGATTTTACGGATGAGGTGACAGGGTCAGAGACGTTAAGTG
This sequence comes from Tachyglossus aculeatus, assembly GCF_015852505.1. NCBI lineage: Eukaryota > Metazoa > Chordata > Mammalia > Monotremata > Tachyglossidae > Tachyglossus > Tachyglossus aculeatus. The sequence continues at coordinate 865,235 of NC_052091.1, forward strand.
AGTTGCCCAGGGTCACACAGCAGACACGTGGGGGAGCTGGGATTAGAACCCACAACTTCTGACTCCCAAGCCCGCGCTCTTTCCACCGAGCCACGCCGCTTCTCTGACTCCCCCCGTGTCACACAGCAGACAAGGGGCAGAGCCGGGATTAAAACCCATGACCTTCTGACTCCATTAGGCCATGAATTACCTTGCCCTTTTTTTTTTTAATGGTATTCGTCAAATGCCAGGCACTGTCCCAAGCGCTGGAATAGATACAAGAATCATCAGGCTGAATACGGTCCCTGTCCCTCATCGGGCTCACAGTCTTCATCCCCATTTTACAGATGAGGTAACTGAGGTCCAGAGAGGTGAAGCGACTTGCCCAGGATCACACAGCAGACACTCCCAGGCCCGTGCTCTTTCCACCTGGCCACACTGCTTCCCATATCTTCTCCCTATTCCCCCTCCCTCTCCAGCCTGATCCTGCTCCTGACATTCCCAGGGAACTGAGATGAGGGGGGATTGCTGGGGTGACGACCTCAGAGGGAACTGTCAATCAATCAATCGTATTTATTGAGCGCTTACTGTGTGCAGAGCACTGTACTAAGCGCTTGGGAAGTACAAGTTGACAGTCCCTACTCGGAAGGGGAGGGAGGGGATGGGGGCGTCTGTTCTAGTCTGGGACGATCAGTCCGGGATGGAGGGAGAGGAGAGCTCGTTGCGGGCAGGATATGTGTCTGTTGTATTGCATTTTCCCAAGCGCTTAGTCCAGTGCTCTGCACACAGTAAGCGCTCAATAAATATGACTGAATGAATGAATAAATGAATGATTCGTCTTGGCCCGGTGGTGGAGCGGGAGGTGCTTGTCCCAGTCAGGAAAATGGGGGAGCCTGTCCGAGCGAGGGAATCAGTCCCCGAAGGCTTGGAAAAGGGCTTTTACCGACCCGGTGGGGAAGAGAGGGGTCCTGTCCCCGGGTGGGGAAGGACGGAGTCTGTCCCGGTGGGGAGGGGGAGGCGCTTGTCCCTGTCTGGAAAGTTGGGGAACCCGTCCCGGTGTGCGGAGAAGGCGACAATCTGTCCGGGAAGGGGACGGGGAAGGGCTTTTAGCGATCTGTGAGCCCACTGTTGGGTAGGGACTGTCTCTATATGTTGCCAATTCGTATCATCATCATCATCAATCGTATTTATTGAGCGCTTACTATGTGCAGAGCACTGTACTAAGCGCTTGGGAAGTATAAATTGGCAACATATAGAGACAGTCCCTGCCCAACACTGGGCTCACAGTCTAAAAGGGGGAGACAGAGAACAAAACCAAACATACCAACAAAATTCGTACTTCCCAAGTGCTTAGTACAGTGCTCTGCACACAGTTAAGCGCTCAATAAATACGATTGATGGATTGATCCGGTGGGGAAATAGGGAGAGGACGGGGCGGGGTGAGAATGTCATGTCCCAGTGTGGGGAGGGGGCTCGGGAATCCGTCCTGCGGGGGAGATGGGGGGGGAGACTGGGGAGAAGGGGGAGGGTCTCGCCGGCCCAGACTGGAGTTTCACCCTTCCCAGCTGGGAGGCCATCAGAACGGCAGGGGGTTCGGCCGAGCCGGTCCGGGGGCGTGTGAACCGGCCCGGGAGGGCAGGACAGGACAGGACGGGGCGGGCCGGCCGGATCTTCTGTCCCAGTCCGGGGGAAGGAGATGCCGGGAGGGAACCCGGACCCCGTCTGGAGTTGCTGGGTGGGAAACCACACGAACTTCAAGGGAATTGGGCCCTCGACCAGGGGACATCTCAGCTCCTCCTTCTCCTCTTCTCCCCCTCGTCTTCTGCTCCCGCTCCTCCTCCACCATGGTCCCCAAGACTATTTACAGGGCAGGGGCCTCCCCGGGCGTCACGGGCCGGGCGCCAGCGGGCCGAGCTGCACCTGGTCCCCGCGCGGACCCCCGGGCCGGCCGCGACCCCCGGGCCCCGGGCCGGCCCCGGCCCGCTTGGCGGCCAGCGGGGTCTCCAGCGAGAGGGAGGCGTTGGCCATCTCCCGCGGCTTGGCGCTGGCCAGGAAGCGCAGGACGCTGGCCAGGGCCTTGGCCACGTCGCCCCGGGCGCCCTCGTTCACGAAGCAGTAGAGGATGGGGTCGGCCACGCAGTTGAGGCTGGTGAAGGCCAGCGCGCTGTGGTAGGCCCCGAAGACGCGCTCCTCGAAGCCGCAGTCGCACGGGCGGCCCAGGTAGGCCGCGCTGCGCGACAGCAGGATGGCGTGGTAGGGCGCGAAGCAGGCCAGCACGATGGCGATGAGGCTGAGCGCCAGCCGCTTGATCTTGGCCTTCTCCTGGCTCTCGGTGGACACGCTGGCCCGCACGGCCCGCAGGATGCCCTGGTAGGAGCAGAGCATCAGGGCCCAGGGCGCCAGGAAGCCGGCGAAGATGCGGTAGAGGTTCAGCCAGGCCACCCAGCGCTCCATGGGGAACTTCTCGAAGCAGAAGGTGTGGTTGTAGCGGTCGTGGAAGAGCTCGGCGTGGAAGAGCGGGGCCGAGTTGGCGCCGAGCTCCACGGCCCAGACCCCGGCGCTGACCGCCACGGCCGTCTTGACGCGGCGCACGCGGGCGAAGCGCAGCGGGTGGGCCACGGCCAGGTAGCGGTCCACGGAGATGCAGCACAGGAAGGCGATGCTGATGTAGATGTTGGTGTAGAAGACGAAGCCGAACAGCTTGCAGCTGCCCGGCCCGTGGACCCAGTTGTCCCGGTGCAGGAAGTAGTCCACCCAGAGCGGCAGCGTGGCGATGTACAGCAGGTCGGCCACGCTGAGGTTCATCAGGTACACGCCCAGCTCGTTGCGCTGCCTCACCTGCTGGTAGGCCGCCCACAGGGCCAGGCAGTTGGCCGGCAGGCCCATGGCCATGACCACGATGTACAGCGAGGGCGGGAACAGGTGGTCGATCTTCGAGTCCACGCGGCAGCTGTCGAGCGTGCCGTTGCACATCGCGGCCCCCCGCCCGCCGCCCCCGCCGCCGGCCCCGCTTCAGAGAGCCGGGGGGCTCCGCCGGCCGGGGGGGCGAGGGGCCCGAGAGGGGGCCCGGGCGGCGGGGAGCCATCCGCCTCCCCCTCCCTCCGGGGGCCCCCCCTCCGCCCCCGGACGGACACGTTCACAGCGGCATAGGGGAGTTGGGGGGGGACTCGCCGGGCGCGGGGAAACTGAGGCCGGGAGCCGGGGGGAGGAGAGGGACCTGCCGAGACGCCCAACGGGGAAGATCAGGTGCCGGGGCCCGTCCTGCGGGAAGAGAGAGAAGACGGGGTGAGACGGGGGCGGGGGAGAGAGGGACGGGAAGGGGCTCGCATCCCAACGGCCACGAGACCCCGGAGACCCAGCCGGTGGGGGAGAGGGGCTGGCTACCTGTATATATGTTTGTACATATTTATTACTCTTTTTATTTATTTATTTATTTTACTTGTACATATCTATTCTATTTATTTTATTTTGTTAGCACGTTTGGTTTTGTTCTCTGTCTCCCCCCCCTCTTAGACTGTGAGCCCACTGTTGGGTAGGGACCGTCTCTAGATGTTGCCAATTTGTACTTCCCAAGCGCTTAGTACAGTGCTCTGCACATAGTAAGCACTCAATAAATACGATTGATGATGATGGTGGTGGGAGGGTGTGTCTCCGTGTGAGGGAGTGACTGCGAATGTGCCTGTGTGGGCGCGCGTCCTATTTATTGAGCGCTACTGTAAGAAGAAGAATAATGACGGCGGTGTTTGTTGAGCGCTCACGACGTGACAGGCACCCTACCAAGCGCTGGGGCGGATACGAGCAAATCGGGCTGGGCACGGTCCCTGGCTCGCACGGGGCTCACGGCCTTAATCCCCACTTTACAGAGGAGGTAACTGAGGCACGGAGAAGTGGAGTGACCTGCCCAAGGTCACCCAGCAGACAGGTGGCGGAGCCGGGATTAGAAGCCACGACCTTTGGGCTCCCATGCCCGTGCTCTACCCACTGTACCATGCAGAGCGCTGTACTAAGCGCTTGTGTGAGAGTGTATGACAGTGTGAAAGTGTGTCTGTATTTGATGGAGGGGGGTGGTCCTGGTGGGCCGCCATCCTATGGTTTCCCCAACGTCCCGGTGTCGCTGACCGAAGGCCATGGGGAGGTTACTCCATAGTCTAATGTGATGTAAGAAGCGCTTGGTACAGTGCTCTGCACACTGTAAGCGCTCAATAAATACGATTGACGATGATGATGTAAGAAGCAGCGTGGCTTAGGGGAACGAGCCCGGGCTTGGGCTTGGGAGTCAGAGGTCGTGGGTTCAAATCCCGGCTCCGCCACTTGTCAGCTGTGTGACTTTGGGCAAGCCACTTAGCTTCTCTGTGCCTCAGTTGCCTCATCTGTAAAATGGGGATTAAGACTGTGAGCCCCCCGTGGGATAACCTGATCACCTTGTAACCTCCCCAGCGCTTAGAACAGTGCTTTGCACATAGTAAGCGCTTAATGCCATTATTATTATTATTATCATTATTATTACCCCAGCGCTTAGAACGGTGCTTGGTACATAGTAAGCGCTTAAAAAATGCCATTATGATGATGATGATGATGATGATATTTGTTAAGCGATTACTATGTGCCATCTAAGCACTGGGGAGGGGGGGATACAAGGTGACCAGGTTGTCCCACATGGAGCTCACCGTCTTAATCCCCATTTTACAGATGAGGTAACTGAGGCACAGAGAAGTTAAGGAGCTAAATCCCCAACTCTCGCAGGGGATGGGGTCGCGGCCCGGTGTGGGCGAGGGCGAGGGCGGAGGGGGCAGGGCTGGCGGGGCTGGTCCCCGCAGCCGGCAACCGCCGCCCACCGCGCGCCGCACAATAATAATAATAATGGCATTTATTAAGCGCTTACTATGTGCAAAGCACTGTACTAAGCGCTGGGGAGATTACAAGGAGATCAGGTTGTCCCACGGGGGGGCTCACAGTCTTAATCCCCATTTTACAGATGAGGGAACTGAGGCCCAGAGAAGTGAAGTGACTTGTCCCAAGTCACACAGCTGACAGTTGGCGGAGCCGGGATTCGAACCCATGACCCCTGACTCCAAAGTCCGGGCTCTTTCCACTGAGCCACGCTGCTTCTTCTCTAAGCTGCACAACTGTCAGAGCCACAGGCCGGCCGGTCCTTCCGCCGCCCCGCTATGGCCGGGAGGAAGGCTGGGAGGGCCAGCCTCACTTTCCCCACCGCCGCCCGGGTCCCCTCACCCCTCCCTGAAGCCCTCCAGGTTACCAGCATGGCCTAGTGGTAAGAGTACGGGCTTCGGAATCAGAGGAGGACATGGGTTAATAATAATAATAATAATGGCATTTATTAAGCGCTTACTACGTGCAAAGCACTGTTCTAAGCGCTGGGGAGGTTACAAGGTCATCAGGTTGTCCCACGGGGGGCTCACAGTCTTCATCCCCTTTTTACAGATGAGGTAACTGAGGCCCAGAGAATCAATCAGTCAATCGTATTTATTGAGCGCTTACTGTGTGCAGAGCACTGTACTAAGCGCTTGGGAAGTACAAGTTGGCAACACAGAGAGATGGTCCCTACCCAACAGTGGGCTCACAGTCTAGAAGTGGGCTCACAGTCTAGAAGAAGTAAAGTGACTTGCCCAAAGTCACACAGCTGACAAGTGGTGGGGCCGGGATTTGAACCCATGACCTCTGACTCCCAAGCCCGGGCTCTTTCCACTGAGCCACGCTGGGTTCTAATCGCGGTTTCACCACCTGCTGCTGTGTAACCTTGGGCAAGCCCCTTAACTTCTCCTTTCCTCAGTTCCCTCACCTGTAAAATGGGGATTCAGACTGTGAGCCCCACAGGGGACCACCTTGCATCTACCCCAGCGCTTAGAACGGTGCTGCGCACGTAGTAAGCGCTTATCAAAAACCATCGTTATAATGATTAATTATTACCACCGAGATGGGGTGGTGGTTTGGCTTGCCCTCCTCCCCTTCCTGACCACGGGCCACGTCAGTTTCGAAGGCGCGTGGAGGGAAGGATCTCCAAGCGCCGAATGAGATGGGGTCCGGGGCTGGGCCCCTCCGGGTTGCGGAGAAGAGGGGAAGCCCGGGGGTGGGGTGGGGAGCCCCGCTGAGGGGACTCTCATCATCATCATCATCATCATCAATCGTATTTATTGAGCGCTTACTGTGTGCAGAGCACTGTACTAAGTGCTTGGGAAGTCCAAGTTGGCAACCTAGAGAGACAGTCCCTACCCAACAGTGGGCTCACAGTCTACAAGGGGGAGACAGAGAACAAAACCAAACATACTAACAAAATAAAATAAATAGAATAGATATGGACAAGTAAAATAAATAGAGTAAGAAATCTGTACAAACATATATACATATATACAGGTGCTGTGGGGAAGGGAAGGAGGTCCCCGTTTCCCAGCCCCAGCCTGGCTGGAGGATATCCGTCTCCTACAGTCCGTTTCCGCCGGGGTCGGGGCGGGGGGTGAGGAAACGTCTGTGGGGAAGGGAGGCGGCACAGTCTGCTCGCCTCTCTGCCCCTTGGGAGAATAGGGCGCTTAGTACAGTGCTCTGCACATAGTAAGCGCTCAATAAATACGATTGATGATGATGATGATGAGGAGCAGTCCCGGCACACAAAAATCCGAGGGGGAGGAGGAGAGGAAGGGGTAGGGGGCCCAAAAACCTAACCCCTAGATCTCCATCTCCCCCACCCCCGCTGAACCCCAACCTTACCCAAAGGGCCCACCCAGGGTCGCCCAATGTGCATCCCTCTGCTGCCCGCCCCCTTCTCGGCCGGGAGGAAGGAGGAGGTAAAAGGATGGGGAGAGAACAATCATGATGATGATGGCGTTTGTTAAGCGCTTACTATGGGCCAAGCACTGTTCTAAGCGCTGGGGAGGATACAAGGTGATCAGGTTGTCCCACGTGGGGCTCACAGTCGTCACCCCCATTTTACAGATGAGGTAACTGAGGCACAGAGAAGTTAAGTGACTTGCCCAGTTGGAGAAGGGGGTTGGGAGGAGTTGGGGGGGCGGGTGTCCCCAGGTGAGGGTCCATTGCGGGTTGGGGGCCTTGGGCCGAGATCCTTGTCCGAGCCACGAGGCCTGGCAAGGGGGGAGATGGGGAGGAGAAGGGAGGGGCAGGAGAAGGGGTCCGAAGGCCTCACTGGAGCCGCCTCTACTGCTCCCGTGAGATAAAGCGCTCACGTCTAGAGCCCGGGCTGGCCCCCGCTCCCACCCCCAGTCCCAGGCCCGGCCCCCCGGAATCTACCCCTGGCCCTGCCCCCCCCCGCCCCAACCCACTCCGCCCAGAGACCAATCCAGAGAGACTGTGAGCCCACTGGTGGGTAGGGACCGTCTCTATATGTTGCCAAATTGGACTTCCCAAGCGCCTAGTCCAGTGCTCTGCACACAGTAAGCGCTCAATAAATACGATTGATTGATTGATCGGTCACCAAGGACCGGGCACTGCTGCTCCGTGTGGGTCCCCCCGCAGGCCCTGCCCCCTCCGGAGGGGCCAGCGTCGGTACTCCGTCACCTTCCCCCCCCCAACACACACCCCCCCCCCCGGCCACCCCCCGAGCCCCGGAACCTTTGCTCCGTGCTCCCCGTCTTCTGAGCGCCCCCCGCCCCCAGCTTCCCCGGGGACCCAGCCGTCTGCTGTCTGCCGTCTGCGCATTCAGCCGCCGAAATCGGATCAGGCTGAGTGCCGGCTCGCTGCCCACCTGGCCCTCGGGCAGATGGGGGCCTCCTGGGGCCTCCTGGGTGCCCCCCCCCTCCACTCCCCAAGTACCAGTTCCGCTTCCCGCCCCCGTCTCCTGGTGTTCCGCTCCGGCCTCGCCCCCCGTGGTCCCCGTCCTTGTGCCTTCCCGGGCAGGGGCTCCCGGGCCCCACCGGAGCCTAACCCGCCACCTCCTTCGACGTCTGGCCCTCCTTCGGGCGGTGATGCCACTCCTGCACCATCCTACCGCTGCCCCACCCGCACTCCGACCTGTCCTTGCCCAAGGCCCTGGTTTGCCCCTGTTCCCGGCCCTGCCCCGATGGGACCAGCTGTTCCCTCCAGGAGGCCTTCCCAGACTGAGCCCCTTCCTTCCTCTCCCCCTCGCCCCCCTCTCCATCCCCCCCATCTTACCTCCTTCCCTTCCCCACAGCACCTGTATATATGTTTGTACATATCTATTACTCTATTTTACTTGTACATATCTATTCTATTTATTTTATTTTGTTAGTATGTTTGGTTTTGTTGTCTGTCTCCCCCTTTTAGACTGTGAGCCCACCGTTGGGTAGGGACTGTCTCTCTATGTTGCCAACTTGGACTTCCCAAGCGCTTAAGTACAGTGCTCTGCACACAGTAAGTGCTCAATAAATACGATTGATGATTGATGATGATGATGTCTCCCCCTTTTAGACTGTGAGCCCACTGTTGGGTAGGGACTGTCTCTAGATGTTGCCAATTTGTACTTCCCAAGCGCTTAGTACAGTGCTCTGCACACAGTAAGCGCTCAATAAATACGATTGATGATTGATGATGATGATGTCTCCCCCTTTTAGACCGTGAGCCCACCCGTTGGGTAGGGACTGTCTCTCTATGTTGCCAACTTGTACTTCCCAAGCGCTTAAGTACAGTGCTCTGCACACAGTAAGCGCTCAATAAATACGATTGATTGATTGATTGATTCCCTGGGGACTTGAGGCCCAGGGACTGCGGGAATTTGGATTTGCCCTCCGCGTTTCCGAGCGGATCCGGGCGAAGAGGGGTTCGGGGGGGTAAGGGACGGGGAAATGGAGGGAAGGAAGGAGGGGAGGAGTCAGGGGCTAGGAAGCAGCGTGGCTCAGTGGAAAGAGCACGGGCTTTGGAGTCAGTGGTCGTGGGTTCCAATCCCGGCTCTGCCAAGTGTCAGCTGTGTGACCTTGGGCAAGTCACTTAACTTCTCTGGGCCTCAGTTCCCTCATCTGTAAAATGGGGGTTGACTGTGAGCCCCCCGTGGGACAACCTGATCACCTTGTAACCACCCCCCCAGCGCTTAGAACGGTGCTTTGCACATAGTAAGCGCTTAATAAATGCCATCATCATTATTATTATTATTAGGATGTCTCGAGCCCCCGAGACTCAGCCCAGCGAAGGGGCAGGGCTACAGGGCCCGCGGCGGGGAGGCCCCCGAGGCCATGGGGACAGGAGCCGGATCAGAGGCAGCTACCGGGAGCCGGGCGTGCGGAGGGGGCTTCGGACCTGCCCTTTCCGTGCCCCCAGTTGCCCCCCACCCCCGATTCTTTCTGCTCCCGGGGCAGATGGAGGCCCAGGTCAGCATCCGAGGGCGTTGACCCCTCATTGTCCACGTCCAGCGCCGCCCCAGCCCCCCTCCACCCCCAATCTCTCGGCCGGCCGCGCTTCGATTACACTCAATCTGCCCCCCGGGTGTCAGGCCGTCCCCCTCCCCACACAAAGCGAAATCGCCTTCCTGAGAAGAGTTGGGGGCGGAGGAGACCGAGACGGGGTAGAAGTCCACTTCCCCCAGCCCCCAACCAATAATAATAGTAATGATAATAATAACAATAATGGTACTTGTTAAGCGCTTACTATGTGCCAGACACTTTTCTGATCGTTGGGGTCGTTACAAGGTACTCAGTCAATCAATCGTATTTATTGAGCTCTTACTGTGTGCAGAGCACTGTACTAAGCGCTTGGGAAGTACAAGTACAAGTAACTGACATTTAAAATGCCAATTAAATCCATTTTTTCACCTTGCACTACTTCTACAGAAAATCCCTGATTTTCTGATTTCTAGTCAGACTACATAATGCTATTTTATATAGAATTCAATATATTTACACACACACACACACATACATAGGTAACTATGTCTTCTCAACTACGGAACATAGAAATCAAACTCATTTCACTATCAAGTCTGCGTGCACAGAGCGTATATGACCAGGCTACTGAGGATTTCAGGTTGGACACAGTCCCTGTCCCACAGAGGGCTCACAGCCTTAGTCCCCATTTTACAGATGAGGTAACTGAGGCCCGGAGAAGTGAAGTGACTTGCCCAAGGTCACACAGCAGGCATGTGGCGGAGCCGGGATTAGAAACCCATGACCTTCTGACTTCTGGGCCCCGTGCTCTACCCACTAGACTGTGAGACTAGACTGAGCGCTTGTGTGGCTCAGTGGAAAGAGCACGGGCTTTGGAGTCGGAGGTCGTGGGTTCGAATCCCGTCTCTGCCAATTGTCAGCTGTGTGACTTTGGGCAAGTCACTTCACTTCTCTGGGCCTCAGTTCCCTCATCTGTAAAATGGGGATGAAGACTGTGAGCCCCTCATGGGACAACCAGATTACCTTGTATCTACCCCAGCGCTTAGAACAGCGCTTTGCACATAGTAAGCTTTTAACAAATACCAACATTATTATTAAGCGCTTAGTACAGTGCTCTGCACACAGTAAGCGCTCAATAAATGATTGATGATGAGACTAGACTTTCTAGACTGTGAGCCCACTGTTGGGTAGGGACCGTCTCTATATGCTGCCTGCTTGTACTTCCCAAGCGCTTAGTACAGTGCTCTGCACGCAGTAAGCGCTCAATAAATACGATTGATTGATTGATCCGCTAAACCACAATGCTTACACGTTCTGGGCCCCCCAGCTGACAAAAACGAGTTCCAGAGAGGGGGTAGCACTTTTGTTCGGTCGATCCCACCCCCCACCCCTTCCGCAGGGCCTACCCCCTAAATCTCTCCTCTCCAAGCGTATTTTTCGACTGTGAGCCCACTGTTGGGTAGGGACTGTCTCTCTATGTTGCCAATTTGTACTTCCCAAGCGCTTAGTCCAGTGCTCTGCACATAGTAAGCGCTCAATAAATACGATTGATGATGATGATTCCGACCCCAGTTCCCACCCACAACGCTCCTGGATGTGACTCTTCTCACGGGGGCAGAGCGGGGACCCGGGGACGGAGAGATGCAGAATTGGAGAGGCAGAGGGACCCGGAGACCTGGAGACAGAGGTGGCAGGACACAGAAATCGGCGGCAACCGGGGACAGGGACCCCCGACAGAGGGAGGGGGAAAGAGGGAGGGGGAGAGCCGGCCTGGGGAAGGGGGACCGGAGGGGGACCGAAGTAGGGGCCGGAGAGCAACGGCCCGAGGCGGCGTCTCACCTGGGCGAGACGGACAGACAGCCGGGCGGGCGGCTGGACGGGCGGCCCAGAGGGGCGGGCCGGGCCGGGACGGCTCCGTTCATCCCCGGGGCCGGGGCCGGGGCCGGGACGGCGGAGGCTTCTCCCGCTTCGTCCCCTCTCGAACCGGGTCCCAGCCGCCCACACTGAACCTGCGCCGCTCCGGCCCCGCCCCCGCACGGACAGGACACTCCCCCGCACGACCAGGACACGCCTCGTGTCCGGACAGGCCACGCCCCATGTCCAGACAGGCCACGCCTTATGTCCAGACAGGCCACGCCCCATGTCCAGACAGGCCACTCCCCCGCACGACCAGGCCACGCCTCGTGTCCAGACAGGCCACGCCCCCGCACGACCAGGCCACGCCCCATGTCCGGACAGGCCACGCCCCCGCACGACCAGGCTACGCCTCGTGTCCAGACAGGCCACGGCCCCTCACGACCAGGCCACGCCTCATGTCCAGACAGGCCATTCCCCCGCACGACCAGGCCACGCCCCGTGTCCAGACAGGCCACGCCCCCGCACGACCAGGCCACGCCCCGTGTCCAGACAGGCCACGCCCCCGCACGACCAGGTCACGCCTCGTGTCCAGACAGGCCACGTCCCATGTCCAGACAGGCCACTCCCCCGCACGACCAGGCCACGCCTCATGTCCGGACAGGCCACTCCCCCTCACGACCAGGCCACGCCTCATGTCCAGACAGGCCACGCCCCATGTCCAGACAGGCCACGGCCCCTCACGACCAGCCCACGCCCCATGTCCAGACAGGCCATTCCCCCGCACGACCAGGCCACGCCTCATGTCCAGACAGGCCACGCCCCCATACGACCAGGCCACGCTTCGTGTCCAGACAGGCCACGCCCCCGCACGACCAGGCCACGCCTCATGTCCAGACAGGCCACGCCTCATGTCCGGACAGGCCACGCCCCCGCACGACCAGGCCACGCCTCATGTCCAGACAGGCCACGCCCCCGTACGACCAGGCCACGCCTCATGTCCAGACAGGCCATGCCCCCGTACGACCAGGCCATGCCCCATGTCCGGACAGGCCACTCCCCCGCACGACCAGGCCACGCCTCGTGTCCGGACAGGCCACGCCCCCGCACGACCAGGCCACGCTCCGCACGACCAGGCCACGCCCCGTGTCCGGACAGGCCACGCCCCCGTACGACCAGGCCACGCCCCATGTCCGGACAGGCCACTCTCCCGCACGACCAGGCTACGCCTCTTGTCCAGACAGGCCATGCCCCCGCACGACCAGGCCACGCCTCGTGTCCAGACAGGCCACGCCCCCGCACGACCAGGCCACGCCCCGTGTCCAGACAGGCCACGGCCCCGCACGACCAGGCCGCTCCTCATGTCCAGACAGGCCACTCCCCCTCACGTCCAGCCCACGCCTCATGTCCAGACGGGCCACGGCCCCGCACGACCAGGCCGCGCCCCATGTCCAGTCAGGCCACGCCCCTCATAGCCAGATGATAATAATGATGGCATTTGTTAGGCACTTACTATGTGCAAAGCACTGTTCTAAGCGCTGGGGAGGTTGCAAGGTGATCAGGTTGTCCCATCGGGGGCTCACAGTTTTAATCCCCATTTTACAGATGAGGTAATTGAGGCACAGAGAAGTTAAGCGGCTTGCCCAAAGTCACACAGCTGACAGTTGGCAGAGCGAGGATTTGAACCCATGGCCTCTGACTCCAAAGCCCGGGCTCTTTCAGATCACGCCCACCGGGGGCAGGCCCTACAGCCAGACCACGCCCCAAACGGACAGGCCCCGCCCCACCGGGGCAGACCCCGCCCCCGCACCACCAGGCCACGCCCCGAATGGGCCAAACCACGCCCCGCAGACAGACCACGCCCCGAACGGAAGGCCACGCCCCCATATACAAGCCACGCCCCTCGTCCGGACAGGCCACGCCCCCATATCCAAACCACGCCCCTCGTCCGGGCAGGCCACGCCCCCACACAACCAGAGAAGCGGCGTGGCTCAGTGGAAAAAGCCAGGGCTTTGGAGTCAGAGGTCATGGGTTCAAATCCCGGCTCTGCCACTGGTCAGCTGGGTGACTTTGGGCGAGTCACTTCACTTCTCTGGGCCTCAGTTGCCTCATCTGTAAAATGGGGATTAAGGCCTAGCTATTCTATTTATTTTCTTTTGTTGTATGTTTGGTTTTGTTCTCTGTCTCCCCCTTCTAGACTGTGAGCCCACTGTTGGGTAGGGACTGTCTCTATATGTTGCCAGCTTGTACTTCCCAAGCGCTTAGTGCAGTGCTCTGCACGCAGTAAGCGCTCAATAAATACGATTGATTGATTGATTGATTGATTGACCGTGAGCCCCCTGTGGGACAACCTGATCGCCTTGTAACCTCCCCAGGGCTTAGAACAGTGCTTTGCACATAGTAAGCGCTTAATAAATGCCATCATCATTATTATTGTTATTAACCAGACCACACCTCCACCGGGACAGGCCCCGCCCCACCCGCCAGGCCCCTCCCACTCTAAGCTAGGCCCCACCCCCTTGACCCATCGCTCCTCCCTCATCAACTCCTTGAGCCCCGGACCCAGCCCCAGGGCCCCCCTCCTCTCCCCCTCCTTGCCCCATTTCCAAGCTCACGCTAGCCCTAACACCGAACCCATGGCCTAATGGATAGAGCCCGGTCCTGGGAGTCATAAGGCTGTGAGTGCTAATGCCGCCTCCTCCACTTGTCCGCTGCGTGACCTTGGGCAAGTCAATTCATTTCTCTGGGCCTCAGTTCCCTCATCTGTAAAATGGGGAATGAGAGTGTGAGCCCTGCCTGGGATGGGGACTGTGTCCAACTAGAGAAGCAGGGTGGCTCAGTGGAAAGGGCATGGGCTTTGGAGTCAGAGGTCATGGGTTCAAATCCCGGCTCTGTCAACTGTCAGCTGTGTGGCTTTGGGCAAGTCACTTCACTTTTCTGGGCCTCAGTTACCTCATCAGTAAAATGGGGATGAAGACTGTGAGCCCCCCGTGGGACAACCGGATCACCTTGTAACCTCCCCAGCGCTTAGAACAGTGCTTGGCACATAGTAAGCGCCTAATAAATGCCATCATTATTATTATTTGCTCGGATCCACCCCAGAGGTTGGTCCAGTGTCCGGCACAAAGTCAGTGCTTAACAAATACCACAATAATAGTATTAATCCACCCGCATCCCGACCCCTGTTGTGTGAGAGGGGTCAGGGTGAACCTCCCGCTGCAGGAGCGTGTTGAGTAGAGCTGACTCGGACCCCCTCCCCTTCCCCCCAGCCGGGGGTCTCTCCAATCCCGCAGCCCTGGGTGGGTTTATCCCGCTTCACGTCGCAGTTGGGGCCCTCCAGATTGACACCCGGCCTGGGCTCTCATTAGAGGACAGAGGGTGTCCCCCTCGTCCCCCTCTCCACCCCCCCCATCTTACCTCCTTCCCTTCCCCACAGCACCTGTATATATGTATATATGTTTGTACATATTTACTACTCTATTTATTTTACTTGTACATATCTATTCTATTTTATTTTGTTAGTATGTTTGGTTTTGTTCTCTGTCTCCCCCTTTCAGACTGTGAGCCCACTGTTGGGCAGGGACTGTCTCTATATGTTGCCAACTTGGACTTCCCAAGCACTTAGTACAGTGCTCTGCACACAGTAAGCGCTCAATAAATATGATTGATTGATTGAGGGTGTGCAAAACCCCGGGGCCCGGAGGGTCAGCCCGAGATCACCTTTCAGGCATCAGGTGACACCCCCGGGGAGGAGTTGGAAGAATGGGGCACCCCTCCCCTAGGTGCCTCCCTTGCCAGACTATAAACTCGTTGCGGGTGGGGAATATGTCTTTGTTGTTATATTGTACTCTCCCAAATGCTTAGTACAGTGCTCAGCACATAGTAAGTGTTCAATAAATACAACTGAATGAATGAATGAATGACAGAACAGGGGCTGCAGGGGAGGGGGCACACCCAGACCACTCTCAACCACTTTTCCTCATCTCCCACTCCCTTCTGTGATGCCCTGACTTGCTCCCTTTGTTCTTTCCCCCTCTCCCAACCCCACAGCACCTTATTTATTTGTATTGATGTCTGTCTCCCCCAGCCCAGACTGTGAGGTCATTTTGGGCAGGAACTGTCACTCTTTATTGTTGTTTTGTAATAATAATAATAATAATAATAATAATGGTATTTGTTAAGCACTTACTATGTGCCAGGCACTGTTCTAAGCGCTGGGGTAGATACAAGATAGTCGGGTTGGACACAGTCCCTATCCCACAAAGAGCTCCCAGTCCTAATCCCCATTTTATAGATAAGGCAACTGAAGCACAGAGAAGTTAAATGACATGCTCAAGGTCACACAGCAGACAAGTGGCAGAGTGACAAGCAGACAAGTGACAATTGTATTTTCCCAAGTGCTCAGTACAGTGCTCCACACACAGTAAGCGCTTAAAAAACACGATTGAATGAATGAATGGAGGGAGGAGGGAGGCGGAACCTGGTCCGAGGAAAGACCCGGCCCAGAGGCAGGTTGCGGGGCAGGGGGGTGCGTAAGAGAGTGTCTGAAGAAGAGAAACCAGGAGTGGGACCCTTGGAAAGTAGCTGCCCCCTTCCCCCCCATCGTCCCCTGGGGAACCTGATAAGAGGCCTGACCTTATACCGACCTATCTGGGGGTCAGAGATAGGGTAGGGGAGAGGCCACGTGGCACCTGTTCGGGTTTACACTCCTCCCGTCCCCCCACCCCTAGACAGGGACAACTCCAGTTACTCAGTGTACTCAGTGCAGGCTTCTTTATTTCTGATACAAAAATCAACTAAAAAAAAACACCCCTGCCCCATGTGACCCCCTTAAATATAGCGACCCTGTCCCGAATCGCCTCTGCCATAGATGCATATATATTATCCTCTACATAGATTTCTCTAAAATATAGTAGTTCCACTCCACATCCCTTCACCCCGCTACTCCCCCCCCGCCGCGGTAGCTGCCTCAGTTTCCCCGCCACACCCAGCCCGGGCCGGCCCCCTCAGACGACGCTCCACTGGAGCACGCTCGTGTCCTTGCCACCCGTGGACAGGGCCGCGCGGTCACTGTGGAGGAAGGTGATGTTGGTAACGTGGCTGCTGTGGCCTCCGTATTTGTGGCTCTGGGCCTAAGGGTGGGGATGGACGCGGGAGTCAGTCTGACCGCAAAACACCGTCCGGCCCCTTCCCTCCCCTCTCTCCCTTTTCCCGTCACCTTCTCCCCCTTCCCTCCCTCACCCTTGGCTGGCAGCAGGGGTAGGCGAACAGGTGAACTTTTCCAAAGTCGTCGGCAGACGCCAGCAGTTTGCTGTCGTGGGAACGGGCCACCGCGTTGATGTCAGTGCCGTCGGCGCCCTCCGACCAGATCCCTGCGAGAAGGGCAGGGGTTAAGGGTGACAGGGACCCCCAGAACAGGGGCAGGGACCCCCAAAACCCATTCTCTCCGCAAGCCCCCAGGGAACATATCCAAGTGGATAGGTACCTCAACACATTTCCCCCTCCCCATCCCCCCCCACCGCCTCACCTCCTTTCTCTCCCCACAGCACCTGTATATATGTATATATGTTTGTACATACTTATTACTCTATTTATTTTACTTGTACATATTTATTCTATTTATTTTATTTTGTTAATATGTTTTCTTTTGTTGTCTGTCGCCCCCTTCTAGACTGTGAGCCCGCTGTTGGGTAGGGACCGTCTCTATATGTTGCCGACTTGGACTTCCCAAGCGCTTAGTACAGTGCCCTGCACACAGTAAGCACTCAATAAATACGATTGAATAATAATAATAATAATAATGATGGCATTTGTTAAGCGCTTACTATGTGCAAAGCAATGTCCCACGTGGGGCTCACAGTCTTCACCCCCATTTTACAGATGAGGTAACTGAGGCTCAGAGAAGTTAAGTGACTCGCCCAAGGTCACACAGCAGACATGTGGGGGAGCCGGAATTAGAACCCATGACCTCTGACTCCCAAGCCCGGGCACTTTCCACTGAGCCACGCTGCATCTTGCTTCTCATGCTACTCCCACCACTGCCAAAGGGCCACTCTCCCCACTCCACCCCCAGCCCCAGGGGCACAGCCGATGATAGAGCAGCAGGGGAAATGCCCGCTGCTAGGCGGCCCTGGGGAGAATGTGGAACTTTTTAAAAAAACATTTTTTTCAAGTGCTTACTATGTGCCAGGCACTGTACTAAATGCTGGGGTAGATCTAAGCAAAGTGGTTGGACACAGTCCCCGTCCCACATGGGGCTCACAGTCTTCCTCCTTCCTTCAGTCTTGAAGCAGCGTGGCTCGGTGGAAAGAGCACGGGCTTTGGAGGCAGAGGTCATGGGTTCAAATCCCGGCTCCGCCAATTGTCAGCTGTATGACTTTGGGCAAGTCACTTAACTGTGCCTCAGTTCCCTCATCTGCAAAATGGGGGTGAAGACTGGGAGCCCCAAGTGGGACAACCTGATCACCTTGTATCCCCCCCAGAGCTTAGAACAGTGCTTTGCACATAGTAAGCGCTTAACAAATTCCATCATTATTATTATTCATTCCCATTTTACAGATGAGGGAACTGAGGCTCAGGGAAGTGAAGTCACTTGCCCAAGGTCACACAGTGGGATTAAAAAACTAGGCCACCCCTGCTACTACCACCACTGCCACAAGGCCATTCTCCCCCCTCCACCCCCAGCCCCGAGGCACAGCAAACAGAGCAGCAACGGAGATGCCCCCGGCTATAGGGTGCTAGGGATAATTTGGGGCTTTTTTTGTTACTGATATTCATTAGGCTCTTACTACGTGCCAGGCACTGTATTAAGCGCTAGGGTAGAAACAAGCTAATCAGGTTGGACACAGTCCACGTCCCATATGGGGCTCACGGTCTTCATCCCCATTTTCCATATGAGAGAACCAAGGCCCAGAGAAGTGAAGTGACTTGCCCACAGTCACCCCGCAGACAACTGGTGGAGCCGGGATTAGAACCCAGGTCCTTGCTCTACCCACTAGGTCCCACTGCCACCCCATGGCCTTCCTCCATCTCCCCGCTCCCCTCCCTTCCGCCTCTTCAGACCCTCACCGAACACGCCGAAGCCCAACACGCAGCTGGCCGTGACCCAATCCACGTTCCGCACCGCCTCGGCGCTGGTGATCTGCTTGCATGTGGCTGGATCCCCTGGGCACAATGGCAGATTGACCCCTTGACCCGCCCGGCTTTGTCCTCCCCCGACCCCACCGCCCCACCGGGGCCAGGGAAGAGGCAGAAAATGGGGCCACAGGGAGGGACGGAGATGGGGCGGGGGCATTCCCGGCTTCCCACCCCCCAACTCACAGTACAGGATCTCGTAGTCTCCGGAGTTGGTGACGAAGCAGCTGCTGTCCCTGGCCCAGTCCAGGTGTGTGATGAAGCTGGAGTGGCCCTGGCCAGGGGGAGAGGAGGGCATTAAGGCTCCGGTGCCACGGGGCACGGAACAGAGGGGCACAGGGGGCGGGGGGAGGGCCTGCAGGTACCCACCGAACACTTGCCCACACGGCTGTACTTGTGACCCTCCTCGCTCACGGCGTACACGTACACAAGGTTATCGTGCGAGCCCACGGCCAGGAACGCCCCGTCTGCGGGGGGCAAGGCTCGGGTGAGGGCGACGGCCTCTGCCTTGCCGCCCCCTCCCACGGTCCGCCCCGGTACCTGGGGAGAAGCTGACCACGGAGATCTGCTCGCCACCGTCCGTGTGAATGACCACGAGGTCGTGGGTCTCCGCATCCAGTACCAACCACCTGGGGGAAGGGGGGTGGGGGTGAGGGTGGGCGACAGTAATGCAGGTCACAGGCCTAAGTCAGAGAAGCAGTGTGGCTCGGTGGAAAGAGCACGGGCTTGGGAGTCAGAGGTCATGGGTTCAAATCCTGGCTCCGCCAATTGTCAGCTGTGTGACTTTGGGCCGGTCACTTAACTTCTCTGGGCCTCAGTTACCTCATCTGTAAAATGGGGATTAAGATTGTGAGCCGCACATGGGACAACCTGAGCACCTTGTATCCTCCCCAAAGCTTAGGACAGTGCTTTGCACATAGTAAGCTCTTAACAAATACCAAAATTATTATTATTATTATTAAGTCTTAACCCTCTAGCATAGCAGGGGGTAGGGGAGGAGCAGTCTCCCCTGTGCCCAGCAGGGGGCAGTGACGGAGAAGAGAGAGAAATCAACCAAGCAATCAACGGTCGGTATTAATAATAATAATGATGATAATAACAATAATAATAGTGGCATTTGTTATGTGCCAGGCACTGTACTAAGCACTGGGGCAGATACGAGCCCCGTGTGGGATGTGGACTGCGTCCAACCCGGTTAGCTTATCAATCAATCAATCAATCAATCAATCGTATTTATTGAGCGCTTACTATGTGCAGAGCACTGTACTAAGCGCTTGGGAAGTACAAATTGGCAACACATAGAGACAGTCCCTACCCAGCTTATATCTTCTAGACTGTGAGCCTGCTGTTGGGTAGGGACCGTCTCTATATGTTGCCAACTTGGACTTCCCAAGCGCTTAGTCCAGTGCTCGGCACACAGTAAGCACTCAATAAATACGATTGAATGAATGAATGAGCCCACTGTTGGGGAGGGACCGTCTCTATATGTTGCCAACTTGGACTTCCCAAACGCTTAGTCCAGTGCTCTGCATACAGTAAGCGCTCAATAAATACGATTGTATGAATGAATGAATCTACCCCAGCTCTTAGTACACTGCCTGGTACATAGTAAACACTCAACAAATACCATTGAAAAAATTAAAATGTAAAAAAAGGGAATGGAGAGCAGTACTCCATTCTTCTGGCCCTTTGACCCACTGCCCACGAAGGCCTGCGTCTCTGAGGTCAGCTGGGTCTGCTTCTCAGAGGTCAGCTGGGCCCACATCCCCTCACCTCGGAGCCAGGAGTCACTTCACTTCCCTGGGCCTCAGTTACCCCAACTGTAAAACGGGGATGAAGACTGTGAGCCCCCCGTGGGACAACCTGATCACCTTGTAACCTCCCCAGCGCTTGGAACAGTGCTTTGCACATAGTAAGCGCTTAATTCTATTTATTCTATTTATTTTATTTTGTTAACATGTTTTGTTGTCTGTCTCCCCCTTCTAGACTGTGAGCCCACTGTTGGGTAGGGACCGTCTCTATACGTTGCCAACTTGTACTTCCCAAGCACTTAGTACAGTGCTCTATACACTATGTGCCAGGCACTGTACTAAGCACTGGGGTAGATACAGGTTTATCAGTTTGGACACAGCCCATGTCCCACATGGGGCTCACGGTCTTAATCCCCATTTTACAGATGAGGTAACTGAAGCCCGGAGAAGTTAAGTCATTTGCCCAAGGTCACACAGCAGACAAGTGGTGGAAGCAGGATTAGAACCCATGACCTTCTGACTCCCACGCCCGTGCTCTATCCATTAGGTCAAGCTGCTTCTCTTGGGAGAATACAACAAAACAGAATTAGTGGATAAGTTCCCTGCCCATAATAATAATAATAATAATAATAATTATGGCATTTATTAAGCGCTTACTATGTGCAAAGCACTGTTCTAAGCGCTGGGGAGGTTACAAGGTGATCGAGTTGTCCCACGGGGGGCTCACAGTCTTAATCCCCCATTTTACAGATGAGGTAACTGAGGCCCAGAGAAGTGAAGCGACTCGCCCAAAGTCACACAGCTGACAATTGGCGGAGCCGGGATTTGAACCCATGACCTCTGACTCCAAAGCCCGGGCTCTTTCCACTGAGCCACGCTGCTTCCATAACAAGCTTAGATAAAGTGGAGGAAAGAGTGGGTGGGGGAAAAGGGACGGAGATAGAAGGGTAAAGGGGGTTGGACGAGGGTGGGAGAGCCGAGCCCCCCTTCTCCTCCCTGCCCCCCGAGCCCAGTCACATACCGGCCGGTCACGGTGCCGATGGCCAGGACGGACCCGTTGGGGTGGAAGCCGGCTGAGCGGGCCGGGTCCTAGGGATACAGCGGCGAGGGGGGGGGGGGGTCACATCGGAGGCTTTGTCGCTGCTCGTCCCCCCGCCCCGATGCCAGCACCCCCTCGCCCCCCACCGCTGCCCCGCACCTCGATGGTTTTGCTCCAGATGGGCCGGTGGGTGTCCACGTTCCACAGGTGGACCTGTTTATCCTGCCCACACGTCACAAACCGGTCCTGGCTGGGGTGGGCAGCCAGACCCCACAACTCCTCTGTGTGGCCCTGGGGGAGAGCCACCCCGTCAGCCCCTCCGTGTGGCTTGGTGATGGTGGGGGAAGTAGGGGGGGCACGACGGGCAGGCCCTGGGAGCAAGAATCTCTGCTGGGGAAACTGAGGAAATCAACGGGAACCAGAGCAGGAGGTGCAGGCTGGTAAAGGGACAAAATGAGGCTGAGGGATCCCTGGAGCCAAACGGAGGGGCTGGGGCAGGAACCATCCCGGGATGGGTCGTCTAGCAATCAACCCATCGATCAGTAGTACTTATTGAATGCTTACGGTGTGTAGAGCACCGTACTAAATGCTTGGGAGAGTACAACACAATAGAGTTGGACTCCCCAACTCCCTCCTTGCCTTTCTCATTTGCCCCTTTCATTCTTCCGTATCCGCTCTCTCCCGTCAGTCGTGTTTATTGACTGCTTACTGTGTGCGGAACGCTGTGCTAAGAGCTTAGGAAAGTGCGCTGTAACTGAGTTGGGAGACATGTTCCCTTCTGGAGGTCACCAGAATTTAGATTACAAGCTCATTGTGGCCTGGGAACGTGTCTGTTACAGTTATATTGCACTCTCCTGAGAACTTGGTACTGTGCTCTGCGCAGAGTAAGCTCTCAATAAATATGATTGACTGACTGACCAAAGATCTCCTCCTCACCAAATTTAATGGACTCTCCTCCGTCCTAATCCTCCTTGTTTTAGATGACAAGCTCATTGTGGCCTGGGAACGTGTCTGTTACAGTTATATTGTACTCTCCTAAGAACTTGGTACTGTGCTCTGCACAGAGTAAACTCTCAATAAATACAATTGACTGACTGACCAAAGATCTTCTCCTCACCAAATTTAATGGACTCTCCTCCGTCCTAATCCTCCTTGTTTTCTCTGTTGCCTTTGACACTGTCGGCCCCCCCACTCCTCCCAGAAACACCACTTGAATTTGGCTTTCCAGACACTGTCCTCTCCTGCTTCTGCTCCTCGCTGTCTCTGGCCGGATCCTCCTCTCACTCCCTAACTATTGGGGTGGTCCCTCAAGGTTCAGTTCTGGTCCCCTTCTAGTCTCCATCAACCCCCACTGCCTCGAAGAACTCATCGCTCCCAGAACTATCACCTCTCCACGGACGGATCCGAAGACAACGTCTCCAGCAGCCCCAGCATCTCTCCTTCTGCAGGACTTGTCTGATTAATCACTTACAACAGAGTTGGACGCGTCACCGCCTCTCCCCGAACTCCCTCCTTGCCTTTCTCATTTGCCCTTTTCACTCTTCTGTGTCCGCTCTCTCCCATCAGTCGTGTTTGTTGACCGCTTACTGTGTGCGGAACGCTGTACTAAGATCTTAGGAAAGTACGCTGTAACTGAGTTGGGAGACAGGTTCCCTTCTGGAGGTCACCAGTCTACAGTCTTACAAGCTTACAGTCTTACAGATTACAAGCTCACTGTGGCCTGGGAACGTGTCTGTTACAGTTATATTGTACTCTCCTAAGAACTTGGTACTGTGCTCTGCACAGAGTAAGCTCTCAATAAATATGATTGACTGACTGACCAAAGATCTCCTCCTCACCAAATTGAATGGACTCTCCTCCACCCTAATCCTCCTTGTTTTCTCTGCTGCCTTCGACACTGCGGGCCCCCCTACTCCTCCCAGAAACACCACCTGAATTTGGCTTTCCAGACACCGTCCTCTCCTGCTTCTGCTCCTCGCTGTCTCTGGCCGGATCCTCCTCCCACTCCCTAACTATGGCCGGGGGGTCCCTCAAGGTTCAGTTCTGGGTCCCCTTCTAGTCTCCATCAACCCCCACTCCCTTGAAGAACTCATCGCTCCCAGGGCTCCAACTATCACCTCTCCACGGACGGATCCGAAGACAACGTCTCCAGCCTCTCTCCTTCTGCAGGACTTGTCTGATTAATCACTTATCTTCCTTCCCTCTACACCTCACGGCTGCCACTTCATCAGTGGCATTTATTGATCGCTTGCTATGTGCGGAGAACTGTACTGAGCTCTCGGGAGTTACAGAGTCGGTAGCTACGTTCCCCGCCCATATTGAGCTTAAAGTCTACAGCCCTTTTCGCATCACCTAGGCATTTGAGGGCCCACATTCCCCACCCACCCTCGAGCCCTGTAGCACTTAGGTCCATCACTTTATACACTTTTGTTTCTCCTTAGCTGTAATTTATTTCAGTATCTGTCTCCCCTACTACACAGTAATCGCCTTGAAGGCAGGGATGATGTAAACCAACTATCTTATCCTCCCAAGCACTTAGTACAGTATACGTGTTCGATCAACATTATGGATTGATTGAAGGGGGGGGACAATATGAATTGTGATATTTGTTAAGCACTTCCTATGTGCCAAGTGCTAGCACAGTGCTCTGCACAAAGTAGGTGCTCAACAAATACTGCTGTTTGATCGACGGCTGGGGTAGATACAAGATAATCAGGTTGGACACAGTCCCTGTCCTCCCTGGAGCTGGCCGTCTTAAGTAGAAGGGGGAACAGGTCTTGAATCCCCATTTTACAGATGAGGAAACGGAGTTAAGAGAAGTCGGGCGACTTGTCCAAGGTCACACAGCAGGCAAGCGGTGGAGCTGGGACCAGAACCCAGGTCCTCTGACCCCTGGGTCTGAGTTTTCCATAATAATAATAAGCAGTGTGGCTCAGTGGAAAGAGCACGGGCTTTGGAGTCAGGGGTCATGGGTTCAAATTCCGGCTCCGCCAATTGTCAGCTGTATGACTTTGGGCAAGTCACTTCACTTCTCTGGGCCTCAGTTACCTCGTCTGTAAAATGGGGATTAAGACTGTGAGTCCCCTGTGGGACAACCTGATCACCTTGTAACTTCCCCATCGCTTAGAACAGTGTTTTGCACATAGTAAGCGCCTAATGTGTCATTATTATTATCATTATTATTATTATTATTATTGTTAATAATTGTGGTATTTGTTAAGTACTTACTATGTACCAGGCACTGTACTGGCACAGGGAAGGAGCATGGCCTTTTTAGACTGTGAGCCCACTGTTGGGTAGGGACTGTCTCTATATGTTGCCAATTTGTACTTCCCAAGAGCTTAGTACAGTGCTCTGCACATAGTAAGCGCTCAATAAATACGATTGATGATGATGATGATGGCCTAATGGATACAGCACGGGCCTGGGAGTTAGAGAGACCTGGGTTCTAATCCCCACTCCGCCACTTGTCTGCTGTGAGAATTTAAGTCACTTAACTTCTCTGGGCCTCAGTGCCTCATCTGTACAAGGGGGATTAAGACTGTGAGCCCCATGTGCGCCAGGGACTGTGTCCAACCCAATCTGCCTGCATCTATCCCAGTGCTTAGTACGGGGCCTGGCATGTTGTAAGTGCTTAATAAATACCACAACTATTATTATTATTATCACTAAGAGCCGTGGCGGACGCAAATAAATCTGAGTGGACACAGTCCCTCTCCCACAGGGGGCTCCGAGTAGGTTGTGCTCCTTCTCGGAATAGAGTGGGAGATCCCAGCTGGCCTCCTCCCCAGCTCCCTGCCCCCTACACCGCCCCACCACCCTCGCCCGCTCACCTGGACGAGGGAGGAGAAGCCTGCAGCCACGGAGCCGAGCAGCACGGAGTTGCGGGTGGTTCCCACGTAGAGAGTGTCTCCCCGGCCCTCAGCCACCGTCCTCACGGGCCCCAGCCCCTCTGGGACCTGGAGGGACAGGAACGGGGCGGGGTGGACTGACCGCAGGGGGAGGGGGCCCGCGCGCACACACACACACACAGGGGAGGAGGACGGGGGCAGGAGGGGCAGCGTTAGGGTTGGGGATCCCAGCCGCCCCAACCTCCTCCGCTCCCCGCCCCTGTCCCCAACCCTGGGACCCTCCATGTAGTCGCTGACCCCCCCCACGCTCCCGGGTCAGAGTCCCGCCCGGCCCCTCCGCCCACTCCCTCGTCCCTCACCTCCGACTCCTGCACCTTCCGTAAGTCTCGATCCCAGAGCACCACGCGGCGGTCCCGCCCGCCCCCGGACACCAGGGTCCCGTCCCGCAGGGTGCACAGCCCGAACACGCCTCCCTCGTGGGCGCCCACCACCGCCTGGGTGATCCGGGTCCCGCCTGGAAGAGGGGCCTGGGCTGAGGGGCAGGGGTCCGGCGGGGGGGCCGGGGCAACCACCAGCCTGGGAGGGCAGCCGTAATGGAGTGATCTAGATTCTGGGGGCGTTTTGAGGGGGTTATGGTGACACTGGTTGTTGGCACAGGGGATAATAATAATTATTATTATTATTGTGCCAGGCACTGTACCAAGCACTAGGGTGAATAAGCAATCGAGTTGGATACAGTCCCTGTCCCGTTTGGGGATCATAGTCTCAATCCCCATTTTACAAATAACTGAGGCCCAGGAAAGTGACGTGACCTGCCCAAGGTCACACGGCAGACAAGTGGCGGAGTCAGGATTAGAACTCATGACCTTCTGACTCTCAGGCCCGGACTCTATCCACTATGCCACGCCGGGGGCTTGCAAAAGTGCAAGCAATCTGTACTGCGACCGTGGGCAAAGCCCTGCACTGAATCCTTGGGCAAGTACACTATCAATCAATGAATAGTGCTTATTGAGCTCTTACTGTGTGCAGAGCACTGGACTAAGCGCTGGGGAAAGTACACAATCAATCAATGAATAGTGCTTATTGAGCTCTTATTGTGTGCAGAGCACTGGACTAAGCGCTGGGGAAAGTACACAATCAATCAATGAATAGTGCTTATTGAGCTCTTACTGTGTGCAGAGCACTGGACTAAGCGCTGGGGAAAGTACACAATAACAGAGTTGGTAGACACAAATCCCGGCCCTCAAAGAGCTTACAGAATAGAGGGGGAGACAGTCACTAAAATAGTTACAATAAAGGTTTAAAGAGAGGGGGTAAGGGCGGGTGGCTAGGGAAGGTGCGAGCACCTCATCATCATCATCAATCGTATTTATTGAGCGCTTACTGTGTGCCGAGCACTGTACTAAGCGCTTGGGAAGTACAAATTGGCAAGTGCTGGAGTTGGGAGAAATATAGGATGGAAGATGGGAGGTTAATCAGGGAAGACCTCCCGGAGGAGAGGAGGGCTTCGATGGTAGGGAAAGTGGTGAAGGAGTTCCAGACAGGAGGGAGGGTGGTGTGAGCAGGAGAGACCAAGGGGAGAAATAGCGAGGGAGTTGGCTTGAGAGGAATGAAGATTATGACTGTGAGCCCACTGTTGGGTAGGGACCGTCTCTATATGTTGCCAACTTGTACTTCCCAAGCGCTTAGTACAGTGCTCTGCACAGAGTAAGCGCTCCATAAATACGATTGAATGAAGTGTGCGAGGTGAGGTGGGAGAGGAGAGGGGATAAGGGAATGTGTCTACCAACTCCATTGTTTGGTGCTTAGTACAGTGTTTGACAGACAATCAGTGCTACTTAATAAATACCACCGCTTGACTGAATGAGGGCTGATCTGGTGCCTTAAAGCCAACAAGCAGGAGTTTCTGTCTAAGAAGGGGTATGGGGGAATTGGGAGTTAATGGGGATTTTGAAGGAGTTTTTAGGTTTGTGGGGCATTGTGGGGAACAGTTATCAACCAATCAATCGTATTTATTGAGCGCTTACTGTGTGCAGAGCACTGTACTACGCGCTTAAGTTATTTTTCTATTGGTCTACCCTATTAGAGTGTTAACTCTAATGATGGGAAGCAGAATGGCGTAGTGGATACAGCACGGGCCCGGAAGTCAGAAGGTCATGGGTTCTAATCCTGACTCTGCCACTTGTCCGCTGTGTGACCTTGGACAAATCACTTCACTTCTCTAGGCCTCGGTTCCCTCATTTGTAAAATGAGGATTAAGACTGCGAGCCCCATGCGGGAGGGGGGCTATTTCCAACCCGATTTGCTTGTATCCACCCCAGCGCTTAGTACAGTTCCTGGCAATCAATCAGTCAATCAATCTATCGTATTTATTGAGCGCTTACTGTGTGCAGAGCACTGTACTAAGCGCTTGGGAAGTACAAGTTGGCAACATATAGACACAGTCCCTACCCAACAGTGGGCTCACAGTCTAGAAGGGGGAGACAGAGAACAAAACATATTAACAAAATAAAATAAATAGAATAGATATGTACAGGTAAAATAAATAAATAGAGTAATAAATATGTACAAGCATATATACATATATACAGGTGCTGTGGGGAAGGGAAGGAGGTAAGGCCGGGGGGGATGGAGAGGGGAAGGAAGGGGAGAGGAAGGAGGGGCACACAGTACTGGCACACAGTAAGTGCTTAACAAATACCACAACTATTATCATTATTACAGTGCTTAGCGCATAGTAAGCACTTAACAAATAGCACAATAATTATTATTACTATTATCTT
Organism: Tachyglossus aculeatus; assembly: GCF_015852505.1. Lineage (NCBI taxonomy): Eukaryota > Metazoa > Chordata > Mammalia > Monotremata > Tachyglossidae > Tachyglossus > Tachyglossus aculeatus. The sequence continues at coordinate 892,928 of NC_052091.1, forward strand.
CTGGTGGGAAAAAGTCACTTGGTTATTTTGTACTTTCCAAGCATCTAATGTATGGCAGAACAACAAGTGGGTACTCAATAAATGCAACTACTCCTTCAGGGGGAGGGTGGGAGGTAAAGTGATATTTGGGGGGGGTGCAAGGGGCATGGAGGAAAGATGCAAAAGGGCAGAGGGGAAGGTACAAGGGTGTGGAGGGAAGAGGTCCCAGGTTGGGGGTGACGGTGTAATAATAATAATAATGATAATAATAATAATGGCATTATTAAGCGCTTACTATGTGCAAAGCACCGTTCTAAGCGCTGGGGAGGTTACAAGGTGATCAGGTTGTCCTATGGGGGGCTCACAGTCCTAATCCCCATTTTACCAATGAGGCACAGAGAAGTTAAGTGACTTGCCCAAAGTCACACAGCTGACAATTGGTGGAGCCAGGATTTGAACCCATGACCTCTGACTCCAAAGCCTGGGCTCTTTTCCACTGAGCCACGCTGCGAGGCGGGGGGGAGGGTGGATGGAAGGGTGCTTGAGGGGAGGATGTAGGGGTGTAGAGGGAAGGTAGAAGGGGGCATGCAGTACAGTGCTCTCCGCAGAGTAAGAGCTCAATAAATGCCATTGATGATGCAGGGAGGCAAACGGAAGGAAGCAGGTGCAAGAAGGAGGTCTAGAAGGAAACCCGGGATCCGGTCTCTACCCGACTCATGCATGAGTTCAGAGTTCAGGATGTGGGGTGTGGACGGGAATCCGGATTCCAAGGCCCCCAAGCAGTGGGGGGGTGGGGAGGGAAGGGATTCTGACCTTTGCCCCAGACATAAAGATTTCCGCTCGAGTCTCCGGTCACCACATCCCCCTCCTCGGTGAAGGCCACACACAGGACGTACTTCGGCTTCTCGTGTTTCTGGGATGAGGTGGAGAGGATGGGGAGGTCTGAGGGCCGGAGGAGGGGTCTCCCTGGCCCCCAGCAGGGTCAGAGGATCAGGAGATTGGCCCTTTCCACTTCTTCGTTTCCTGTTTGCCTTTCTTTGCCTCTCCTCTCCTGCTGAGCCTGCTCTCCTCAGCCCACTCCTCCTGAACCAGTGCCCCAACTTGCTCACACCCAGCCGCCCCCCAAGTCCCGCCTCACTCCTACTTGCCCTGCCTCCGTTGTCCCCCCCCTCGCCTCAAAGATGCCCTACCTCCAGCGTCCCCGTCCCCACCGACCTCACCTCGAAGATGCCCTGCCGTTTGCTCAGGCTGCTGCCCTCGTGGGTCCAGAAGTGAATGTGGGATTTCCCGCAGGTGATGATCAGGTCGGGCTCGGTGGGGTGATAGGTGGCCACCAGTACCGCCTCATTGGAGCACTGGGGGGTCGGGAGTGGGTGAGCAGCGGGCTGGGGGGAGGGGGTCCAGGGAGGGGTGCAGGGAGGGTGGGGGGCACCCGTGGGATGTTCCTCACCTTGATGTCGGCGACTTTCTGCTCCTTGGCCCAGTCCCACACAGACAGTATATGGTCATTGGAGTCGTCCACGGCGCACAGCAGCCCGCCCCCGTTCTGTGGGGAGCCGAGGCATCGGTGACCACCAATCAATCAATCAATCAATCAATCGTATTTATTGAGCGCATACTATGTGCAGAGCACTGTACTAAGCGCTTGGGAAGTACAAATTGGCAACACATAGAGACAGTCCCTACCCAACAGTGGGCTCACAGTCTAAAAGGGGGAGACAGAGAACAGAACCAAACATACCAACAAAATAAAATAAATAGGATAGAAATGTACAAGTAAAATAAATAAATAGAGTAATAAATATGTACAACCATATATACATATATACAGGTGCTGTGGGGAAGGGAAGGAGGTATGATGGGGGGATGGAGAGGGGGACGAGGGGGAGAGGAAGGAAGGGGCTCAGTCTGGGAAGGCCTCCTGGAGGAGGTGACCACCACCCCACCTCCCTCACCTCCCCAAGAAAGACCCCTATCAGGTGGCCAACGAGCAGTTCAGGATGAACCCGCTCAGGATACCCCTCTAGACTGTTAGCTCCTGTGGGCAGAATTGGGCTCTCCCTAGCATTTAATACAGTGCTCCGCACGCAGCGTGTATCCACCCCAGCGCTTAGTACAGTGCTTGGCATCTAGTAAAGCGCCTAACAAACACCATTACTGTTTACTATTATTGCAGCAAGCACTCAAAAGATACCGGGGAGGGAGGAGAAATATGTACGTATCTGTAATTTTTTTATTTATATTAATGTCTGTCTCCCCCTCTAAACTGTAAGCTTGTTATGGGCATGGAATGTGTCTGTTTACTGTTATACTGTATTCTCCCAAGCCCTTGGTAGAGTGCTCTGTACACAGTAAGCGCTCAATAAATGATTGAATGAATGAATGAGAGATGTAACACGACCCCGAGGGCCGCACTTACGGATTTAGAGAAACCGACGCAGCAGACGGCACGGTCAAAGGCTCCGAGGCCGAGCACGTGCAGAGTGGAGAGCGAGACCGAGTCCCAGACCCGCACGTGCGGAGGCAGTAGCTACAGTGGAAGGAAGGAGGGGGAGGCAAAGGGGTGGGGTCAGGGGCAAGGAGCCCCCCCAACCCCCGGGGTCTCTCCCGCGGCCCCTCCTCCACACCCCTTACCTTCCCTTCCTTGGTGGTCCCGGCCACCTGGCCGGTGGCGATGGTTATCATGTCCGGGTGCACCGCCAGGCTATTGGGGAGTGGGGAGACGGGGGTCAGGTCCTTCCCCTACCCAGCCCGCCTGGCCAGCTGGGGTGGAGGTCAGCAGGGTGGGCAGGGTGGGTAGTGGCCGGGGGAAGAGCTCACCACTTGATGTCGTCATTGTGGCCCAGGTAGTGCCGCTGCCGCTGCTCCTCCACACTGTACAGAACGGCCACGGACGCCACGAAGTACACGATCTCCCCCGTGGGCAGCAGGTACAGGTTGGCACGGCAGTCCCGGCCCCGGTACCCATAGCTGGCAGAGTCAAGGAAATGGCAAGCAGGGGGAGGGGAGCCCGCAGTCAGCCCGCACCTCTCCCCCAGCACCCCCAGCCAACCACGTATACAATAATAATAATAATAATTAATGATAATAACAGCGGTATTTGTTAAGCGCTCACTATGTGCCATGCACTGCGGTCTGCACTGGGGTGGATATAAGCAAATTGGGTTGGACACAGTCCCTGCCCCACATAGAGCTCACAGTCTCAATCCCCAGTTTACAGATGCGGTACCTGAGGCACAAGGAAATGAAGTGGCTTGTCCAAGGTCACACAGCAGACCATTCATTCAATCGTATTTATTGAGCGCTCACTGTGTGCAAAGCACTGTGCCGAGCGCTTGGGGGAGTACAATATAATAGCAAACATTCCCTGCCCACGACGAGCTCACAGTGTAGAAGGGGAGACAGACATTAATATACGTTAATAAATCACAGATATATACATATGTGCTGTGGAGATGGGCGGAAGGATGAATGAAGGAGCAAGTAAGAGTGATGCAGAAGGGAGTGGGAGAAGAGGAGAGGAGGGCTTAGTCAGGGAAGGCTTCTTGGAGGAGATGTGCCTTCAATAAGGCTTGGAAATGGTGGAGAGCAACTATCTAATAGGAGGGAGGGCATTCCAGGCCAGGGGTAGGATACGGGTGAGAGGTTGGCGGCGAGATGAGATCGAGGTACAGTGAAAAGTTTAGCATTAGAGGAACAAAGTGTGCGGGCTGGGTGGTAGACGGACGGTAGCGAGGTGAAGTAGGAGGTGGCAAGGTGATTAAGTAGTGCTTTAAAGCCGATGGTGAGGAGTTTCCTTTTGATGCGGAGGTGGATGGGGAACCATTGGAGTGTCTTGAGGAGTGGGGAAACACGGTCTGAACGTTTTTGAAGAAAACTGATTCGGTGAGCAGAATGGAGAATGGACCGGAGTGGGGAAGAGATAGGAGGCGGGGAAGTCAGCAAGGAAGCTAATACACTAATCAAGACGGGATACGATAAGTGCTTCCATTAATGTAGTAGCAGACAAGTGGTAGAGCCGGAATTAGAACCCATGACCAGGCCCGTGATCTATCCACTATACCATACTGCTTCTCCCAGCAGGGCTGCAGGTCAGGTGGAGGTCACCCTGCGGTCTGCAGAAGCAGAGTTCTTGGCCTATAGAGGGGAACTGGGTGATCTCCAGGCCTCCGAGCAAGCCCACTTTCATTTTCTCACTACGCCTGCACTTCAGGAGCAGTATAACTTAAGGATAGAGCCCAGGCCTGTAAGTCAGAAGGGCCTGGGCTCTAATTCCTGCTCTGCCACAAGCCTGCTGTGTGACCTTGGGCAAGTCACCTCACTTCTCTGGGCCTCAGGTACCTCATTTGTAAAACGGAGATTAACGGTGTGAGCCCCATGTGGAACAGGGACTGTGTCCAACCTGAATGACTTGTATCTACTCCAGGGCACAGAACAGCGCATGGCACATAATAAGAGCTTAACAAGTACCATAATTATTACTACTATCATTCAGGAGCTAGTAGTCCGACCCAAATCCCGCACCTATGCATCTTTCCTGCCAGGGTTGGGGGAAGAGCTGAGATGGGGTCGGGGACAGAACAAGGTGGGAATTTCATTCATCCATTCAATCGTATTTATTGAGCGCTTACTGTGTGCAGAGCAGCGTACTAAGCGCTTGGGAAGTACAAGCTGGCAACTTGTGGGGAAGTTGGGGAATGGGGGCGAGTTGGGTGGGGGGAAAGGGGTGGTCTAGGGAGGGTGGCAGGGATGGTGGGAGAGTGGGGATAGGGTGGGGTGGATACACCCAGTCCAGTTTGAAGCGGCGGGAGGGCATCTCGGGCTTGGCATCGAGGCTGTAGGTGGGCGCCAGGGCATCGGGGATGAGCATGGGCACGGGGCGGCCGCGGAGGAACATCTTCACAGCCCCATCCTCTGCAGGGGACGGAACGATAGGCGGGGGTCAGAGGCCGGGAGCCACGAGGCCTCCCCCAACCCAAGCCCTCCTCCCTCGGGTGGGAATCCCTGGGCCGAAAGGGGGAAAGGACCCCGGACAGAGACCCTCAGGGACAATCACTCACCAGTGCTGAAAATCACCTCTTTGGTTTTGCTGGAAGAAGGAGGAAGGGGCGGATAAGCTGGACAGGCCTCTGACCGCCCCAGGGCCTTTCCCACCTCGTCGCCGACGCCCAGAAAGTGGGGCCAGCCTCCGGGGAGACTGTCTCTGGGGAGACTGTCTCTGTCTCCCCCTTCTTTCTCTGTCTCCCCCTTCTAGACTGTGGGTAGGGACTGTCTTTATGTGCTGCCGACTTGGACTTCCCAAGCGCTTAGTCCAGTGCTCTGCACACAGTAAGCGCTCAATAAATACGATTGATTGAGAGGCTCAGCAGCTGCCAAACTACAGATTTCGAGGCAGATGCCCTCTCCCACTCCTCCCACCCCCCCCGTCCCCCTCTCCACCGGTCACATAGACATCCCCTTTCCCTATGTCTCTCTCTGTGTGTCAGTGGGGGTCCTGGGAGAGTCCTGGGGGGGTCCAAGCGGCTCCCAGGGATGGGGCCGGGGGTTGCTAGGATCTCCCGGCCCCCGGGCCCTACGGGTCTCCCAGTGGGTGGGAAGAGGTTAGCCAAGCAAGGTCGCGGGGACGCGGGGCCTGGTTGGGCCGGGGGAGGAGGCAGCCCGGGAGGGCTCCCGGGAGGAGGAGGGAGGGGAGGGGGCGCCGAGCTGAAGTTGGTTTTGTCACCTTGGCCCGAAACTGCTCATGGCGGCGGCGGCTTCACTGGGGGCTGGGCGGGGCTCCGGGAAGTTGCTTCCCAGAGGAGGAGGAGGAGGAGGAAGGGGAGGAGGAGGAGGAAGGGGAGGGGGAGGAGGAACCGGTCCCGCCCCGGGAAGCGAGCGCCGAGGCGGCTGGGCACTCCCGCCAGGGTCCGGTGGTCGCGGGGCGTTCAGCTGGGGTGCCTTTGGTCGGGGTGCGGGGCCTACAAGTGGCCCCACAGGTCAGGGGTTAGAGCGCCGGTCTTGTAAACCAGAGGTCAAATAATACTAATGATGGCATGTGTGAAGCGCTTACTATGCGCAAAGCACTGTTCTATCGATCAATCAATCGTATTTATTGAGCGCTTACTGTGTGCAGAGCACTGGACTAAGCGCTTGGGAAGTACAAGTTGGCAACATATAGAGACGGTCCCTACCCAACAGTGGGCTCACAGTCTAAAAGGGGGAGACAGAGAACAAAACCAAACAGACTAACAGAATAAAATAAATAGAATAGATATGTACAAGTAAAATAAATAAATAAATATGTACAAACATATATACATAACTTCTAAGCGCTGGGGAGGATGCAAGGTGAGCCCCACGCAGGGCTCACACTCAATCCCCATTTTACAGATGAAGTAACTGAGGCTCAGAGAAGCTAAGTGGCTTGCCCAAGGTCACGCAGCAGACATGTGGCGGAGCCGGGATTCGAACCCCTGACCTCTGCCTCCAAAGTCCGGGCTCTTTCCACTGAGCCACGCTGCTTCTCCGCATCTCAAATCTCACTAGGGCCTCCTTTACTACGTTCCAAGCGCCTAGTGCTCAAGCACTGTCAGCGCCCAGTAAATGCGATTGATCAACCATTCAGTCGTATTTATTGAGCGCTTACTGCGTGCAGAGCACTGGACTAAGCGCTTGGGAAGTCTGAGCTGGCAACATATAGAGACGGTCCCGACCCAACAGCGGGCTCACATCATCATCAATCGTATTTATTGAGCGCTTACTGTGTGCAGAGCACTGGACTAAGCGCTTGGGAAGTACAAATTGGCAACATATAGAGACGGTCCCTACCCAACAGTGGGCTCACAGTCTAAAAGGGGGAGACAGAGAACAAAACAGTCTAGAAGGGGGAGACAGAGAACAAAACCAAACTTGTTAACAAAATAAAATAAATAGATATGTACAAGTAAAACAAAAAAATAAATAAATAGATTGATGAATTCTGGGGGACCCCTCCCCTCACCTACCCTTCCCGCTTGTTGCTGCAGCAGCTGCTGGAGGAGGTGGTACGGCTGCGCGGGGCTTCGCGCCGGACCGAGGCCAGGCGCTCCGGCGACGGGCAGCGACGGGCACTACGGGGGACACGGCGCTGCCGACGGGGGGACGGGAGGGGCACCCCCAGGGCACGAGCCGCAGCCCCGCCAACAACACCCGCCCCGCGCCCCTTCCCCGGAGGAGCAGGGCCTGGACCGTGGGCCTCTAGACTGGCAGGGCCCAAACGCTTAATCCGGTGCTCGGCCCACAGTAGGCCCTCAGTCAATAAGGTGGAATGAATGACCCCAGCCTCACCCGCCCCACCACCCCGGTTAGGCCCCCTCACCTTCTCCCAGAAGCGGCCCCCTTCTTCGGCGAGGAGGGCGAGGTGGCGTAGCCCCCGGGGCGGCGCGGGGAAGCCGTGCAGTTCGGCGAGGACTTGGCGGGACGGGCCTTGAGGAGCTGGGACACTGAGGACGGGGCTGCGGATGAAGATGCCGCGGGGGCCCCCCGAGTGCCACCTCCCCCTCCTCCCGACCCCCAAGCGCCCCCCACTTCTCCCCTCCTCACCACCTTCCGGCTTCCAGCTCCGACCCCCAAACTCCCCCCTGGGTCCTGTCCATGGAGTTCCACCCAGGCGCCCCTCCCCGTCGCTCCGGCCCTGTCCCAGCGCTCAGTACAGTGCCTGGCACCTATTAAGAGCTTAACAAAATACCACAGTCATTAGTAGTAGTAGTAGTAGCAGCAGTAATGATAATAATTATAGTATCTGTTAAGCGCTTACTAGGTGTCAAGCACTGTTCTTAGCACTGCAGTAGATACCAGGTAATCAGGTGGTCCCACGTGGGGCTCACAGACTTCATCCCCATTTGACAGATGCGGTAACCGAGGCCCAGAGAAGCGAAGTGACTTGCCCGAAGTCCCAAAGCAGACAAGGGGCGGAGGCGGGATTAGAACCCACGTCCTCCACCTCCAATCCTTCCGAGAGGCTGCGCTGCTTCTCTAGTCCGCTTCCACGCTGAGAAGCAGCGTGGCCTAAGTGGAAAGAGCCCGGGCTTGGGAGTCAGAGGTCGAGGGTTCTAATCCTGACTCTGCCACTTGTCAACTGTGGGATTTTGGGAAAGTCACTTAACGTCTCTGTGCCTCAGTTACCTCATCTGGAAAATGGGGAGTAGGACTGTGAGCCCCATGTGGGGCAACCTGATGACCTTGTTTCTACCCCGGCGCTTAGAACAGTGCTTGGTACACATAGTGAGCGCTTAACAAATGCCATTATGATGATGATGATGATGATGATGATTCTTAGTACCTGTGGCGACCCGCAAGCGTAGGGCTCCCACGGCCCTGGCGGGGGCTCGGGCCCTGAGCGCTGCGCTCTGCTCCTCGCAGGTGTGGAGGCGCCGCAGTACATCGGCCAGCGCGGCCTTGAGCACGGCCAGCTCATCCTCCTGCAGCTGCAGCCGCTGCTCCAACGCTGACACGCGGTCGTCCACCTCCATGCTCGCCCCCGACAGGTTGTCATCTGCAGGAAGGACCCGCCGGAGGGTGACCAGGCCATTGATTCATTCAGTCAGTCGTATTTATTGAGCGCTTACTGTGTGCAGAACACTGGACTAAGCGCTTGGGAAGCACAAATCGGCAACATAAGAGGGACCCTTTCATTCATTCATTCATTCAATCGTATTGATGGAGCGTTTACTGTGTGCAGAGCACTGGACTAAGCGCTTGGGAAGCAGAAATCGGCAACATAAGAGGGACCCTTTCATTCATTCATTCATTCATTCATTCAATCGTATTGATTGAGCGCTTACTGTGTGCAGAGCACTGGACTAAGCGCTTGGGAAGTACAAGTTGGCAACATATAGAGACGGTCCCTACCCAACAACGGGCTCACAGTCTAGAAGGGGGTGACAGACAATAAAACAAAACATGCGGACAGGTGTCAAGTCATCAGAATAAATAGAAATAAAGCTAGATGCACATCATTAACAAAATTAAATAGAATAACAAAATAACAACAGAATAACAAAATAAATAGAATAGTAAATAGGTGACCCTTCCTCACCTCCACCCCCGGGACACCTCCTCCCCTGCTCTGCACACAGTAGGCGCTCAATAAATACGATTGATTGAATGAATGAATGTTCCCCTGGGGGCTGGAAGAGGAAAAACTGTCTACTTGTTTTGTTTTGGTGTCTGTCTCTCCCTTATAGACTGTAAGCCCGTTGTTGGGTAGGGACCTTCTCTATAAGTTGCCGATTTGTACTTCCCAAAAGCTTGGTCCAGTGCTCTGCACACAGTAAGCGCTCAATAAATACGATTGAATGAATGAAATGATGAATGAAAAACCTCTGTTTGGCTCCACCCCAGAAGCAGCTGCAGCTGCAGGGCACTTCCGAGAGCGGGGGGAATAACGGGGCGGAGGAGCCGGTGGGATGGCTCGGGAAATAGCAGGGATCCCACCCAAGACCTGATTGGGGGGGGGCGGGGGACCATGGAGGGCGGGGTGGGGGGAGGAAGGATCTCCCCCTTCTAGACTGTGAGCCCACTGTTGGGTAGGGACTGTCTCTATATGTTGCCAATTTGTACTTCCCAAGCGCTTAGTACAGTGCTCTGCACACAGTAAGCGCTCAATAAATACGATTGATGATGATGATGATGATCTCCAAGCGCTTTTTCTAATGCGTTCAGGGTGGTGGGGAAACTCATCCAGGAGGAGACTTTTAGCCACCTTGCCCGACCTCTGGGTACCCTCCGAGAATGAGTAGAACCATCATCATCATCAATCGTATTTATTGAGCGCTTACTATGTGCAGAGCACTGTACTAAGCGCTTGGGAAGTACAAATTGGCAACGTATAGAGACAGTCCCTACCCAACAGTGGGCTCACAGGCTAAAAGAGAAGCAGCGTGGCTCAGTGGAAAGAGCACGGGCTCTGGAGTCAGAGGTCAGGGGTTCGAATCCCGGCTCTGCCAAATGTCTGCTGTGTGACCTTGGGCAAGTCACTTAACTTCTCTGAGCCTCCGTTACCTCATCTGTAAGATGGGGATTGACTGTGAGCCCCACATGGGACACCTTAATCACCTTGTATCCTCCCCAGCGCTTAGAACAGTGCTTTGCACAGAGTAAGCGCTTAACAAATGCCATCATTATTATTATTATTATTAAAAGGGGGGGGGGGGATCCAGGGAGAGGGATCCAGAGTCCCTGCCGCCCCTCACCCCGGATCTCCCCCCGTCCCAGAGCGGTCAATCAATCAATCGTATTTATTGAGCGCTTACTATGTGCAGAGCACTGTACTAAGCGCTTGGGAAGTACAAATTGGCAACACATAGAGACAGTCCCTACCCAACAGTGGGCTCACAGTCTAAAAGGGGGAGACAGAGAACAGAACCAAACATACCAACAAAATAAAGCTGCTGACCTTCTCAGTTGGTAGGCCCCGACCTTTTCCCTTCTCCAACGCCTGGGTGGTCCAGAGCCCGCCCCCCACCCCCATCTAGGGAGGGGCAAGGCCGGCTCAACCGTGGGGAGCGGGAAGGTAGTGGTCATTCCACTCCCTCCCAGCCCTCGGCCGAAGGACTCGAGATGGGGACCCAAGAAACCTCAGTTTCCCGGAGGGGGCCGAGTGGGGCCGGGCAGATCTCACCTGCTATACCGCTGTCCGCTCTCTCCGACCCGGCTCCGCAGTGTTACCGGCCCCACCCGCCGTCCCCCGCCGCCCAATCTCCGCCCCCAACCACCACCGGCAGCGTTGGGCCCGGGCCAACCGCCTGCAGGGGCCGGAGTGGGGTTGGTGGAGGAAGGGGGAATGGGCGCCCACAGGAGTCCAGGAGTGGGAGGTGGGGTGGGGCCGGGGATGCTGAAGGGGGGTCCCGGGAGGGAGGGAAACCCCGAGAACAGGGGCGATAGGAGGAGAGAGAGGGTCAGCCGCCCCTCCCCTGGACCCCTCCTTTTTTTTTTAATGGCATTTATTAAGCGCTTACTATGTGCAGAGCACTGTTCTAAGCGCTGGGGAATTTACAAGGTGATCAGGTTGTCCCACGTGGGGCTCACAGTCTTCATCCCCATTTTACAGATGAGGGAACTGAGGCCCAGAGAAGTTAAGTGACTTGCCCAAAGTCACACAGTTGACAAGTGGTGGAGCCGGAATTTGAACCCATGACCTCCGACTCCAAAGCCGTTGCTTTTTCCACTGAGCCACGCTGCTTCCCTCTTCCGTGTTTGACCCTTGGCGACTTCAGTGGGGTGGGGTGGGTCTCCTTTCCATCCCTTCCTCCCTCTCCCTTTCCCTGCTGTCCTAGTCCTTGGGTGGAAGGAAGCTCCCCCAGGCTACTCGGGGCCCAGGAACCAGACGTCGGGAGTCGGATTAACCAAAGGAATCCAGTTGGCCCTCCTCGGGCCGTCCCGGCCTGGAGAGCGGACCCATATTCCCGACCAGGGAAACCAAGCCCTGGCGCGGGAAAGGGGGAAGCGGAGATGCGGGATCCAAGGACGAGTGACTCGCCCCCCTCCCCGGGGGTGGGGGGGATACAGACGCGGTCACCCACTGCGTTGTGTCCGTCGGCGGGAGCTCCTCTCACCTTGGGACCGATCCACCGGACAGGCCCCGAGCTAAGCCCGGCCTCAGCCCCCTTCCCTGCTCCCCCGTCGGTTCTTATTCCCCAGGGGGCTGCTTAGCACAGTGCTCTGCACATAGTAAGCGCTCAGTAAATATTGATGGATGGATTGGAGATGTCCTGTCCCTTGCCACCCCTTGCCCCTTGTTTCTCCCCCAAGCCAATAACTCTCCCCCACGCCCTGCCTCTCCATCGCGTCTGCCCCCTTCATTAGCTCTCACCTCTCCCTACCCCTCCGGCCCGAATGGAGGGGCGGGGAGGGGGCCGCGGGCCGGCCCCAGCCCCCGCCGCTTCCCAGCTGGGGGATTTGGGGAATTGGTGGGAGCGGGCTGTGCGCCGAGGCGGGGGCGGGCCGGGGGGGGGCGGAGACTGACCGGTGCAGTATTGCAGGAGCGAGGTGGTGTCGTACAGCCCAGCCCAGGCCGGGACCCGCTCCGCCATGGCCCCGCCGCCCGCCGTCGCCGCCTCCCTCCTCCCGCCCACCCCCCCGCCCGGTACCCGCCTGCCCTGCCTCCCGTTGCCATGGTGACGGTCTTCTCTCCCTCATCTCCCCTTCCCCTCGGCATTGGGCAGCGGAGACCGCTTCCACCGCCCCCCGGCCCGAGCCTCCCCCCTCCCACTTTGCCCCCTTCCCAATTTCAAACCCGGGGTGTCCGGAGGGACGGAACCCCTTATTGCCCCCTCCCCTACTCTCCGAATCCCGATTGGCAGTGTCTATACTTCGAGAGGACTCCGGTCCCCAGCTCCAATCACTTTCTGTAACCACCCTACGCTCTCGGTTAAACCAATGGGAGGGGGGTTTTCAGGCCGCCGAGCCAATAGGGCTCGAGGAAAGAGGGAAGGGGTCTGATGGACCGGTGGTCTTCCCACCCCTTTCCTGCCCCTTCACCGGGAGCATCCTTATGGCAGCGGCAAGCCGGACCGATGCCAACCAACGAATCAAGCAAAAAACTTCTCACTCTCGGCTTCCAGGCTGTCCATCCCCTCGCCCCCTCCTTCCTCACCTCCCTTCTCTCCTTCTCCAGCCCAGCCCGCATCCTCCGCTCCTCTGCCGCCACTTACCTCCTCACTGGGCCTCGTTCTCGCCTGTCCCGCCGTCGACCCCAGGCCCACGTCCTCCCCCAGGCCTGGAATGCCCTCCCTCTGCCCATCCGCCAAACTAGCTCTCTTCCTCCCTTCAAAGCCCTACTGAGAGCTCACCTCCTCCAAGAGGCCTTCCCAGACTGAGCCCCCTTTTCCCTCACCTCCTCCCCATCCCCCCGCCCTACCTCCTTCCCCTCCCCACAGCACTTGTATATATATTTGTACAGATTTATTACTCTATTTATTTTACTTGTACATATTTACTATTCTATTTTGTTAATGATATGCATATACCTTTAATTCTATTTGTTCTGACGATTTTGACACCTGTCTACATCATCATCATCATCATCAATCGTATTTATTGAGTGCTTACTGTGTGCAGAGCACTGTACTAAGCGCTTGGGAAGTACAAGTTGGCAACATATAGAGACATTCCCTACCCAACATTGGGCTCACAGTCTAAAAGGGGGAGACAGAGAACAAAACCAAACATACTAACAAAATAAAATAAATAGAATAGATATGTACAAGTAAAATAAATCGTCATCATCATCATCATCAATCGTATTTATTGAGCGCTTACTATGTGCAGAGCACTGTACTAAGCGCTTGGGAAGTACAAATTGGCAACATATAGAGACAGTCCCTACCCAACAGTGGGCTCACAGTCTAAAAGGGAGAGACAGAGAACAAAACCAAACATGCTAACAAAATAAAATAAATAGAGTAGATATGTACAAGTAAAATAAATAAATAAATAGAGTAATAAATATGTACAAACATATATACATATATACAGGTGCTGTGGGGAAGGGAAGGAGATAAGATGGGGGGGTGGGGAGGGGGACGAGGGGGAGAGGAAGGAAGGGGCTCAGTCTACATGTTTTGTTTTGTTGTCTGTCTCCCCCTTCTAGACTGTGAGCCCGTTGTTGGGTAGGGACCGTCTCTATTTGTTGCCGACTTGTACTTCCCAAGCGCTTAGTACAGTGCTCTGCACACAGTAAGCGCTCAATAAATACGATTGAATGAATGAATGAATGGGGAGAAGTGGAGTGACTGAAGTCGAGGAAGGAGGTTGGGTGGGGGAGACTTCTCTTGTCATTCCGACCCCAACTCAACCTCAGAACCCCTCGGCCCTTCTCCAGCTAGCGGGCTTTCTTCCGCTCAGACGCGTCTCCTGGCCTCGGAGAGCCCCCGCCATTTTTCAAAAGGGGAAACTGAGGCAGGAGTTGGGACAGGCGCCAGATGGAACCTAGCTAGTATGCTTCACTCTCTCTGGACTCCATTCTCTCCAGTGGCTACCAATCAATCTGCGCATCAGGCAGAAACTCCTCACCCTGAGCTTCCAGGCTGTCCATCACCTCGCCCCCTCCTACCTCACCTCCCTTCTCTTCTTCTCCAGCCCAGCCCGCACCCTCCACTCCTCCGCTGCTAATCTCCTCACCGTACCTCGTTCTCGCCTGTCCCGCCGTCGACCCCCGGCCCACGTCATCCCCGGGGCCTGGAATGCCCCCAATCCCTCTGCCCATCCGCCAAGCTCGCTCTCTTCCTCCCTTCAAGGCCCTACTGAGAGCTCACCTCCTCCAAGAGGCCTTCCCAGACTGAGCCCCTTCCTTCCTCTCCCCCTCGTCCCCCTCTCCATCCCCCCCATTTTATCTCCTTCCCTTCCCCACAGCACCTGTATATATGTATATATGTTTGTACATATTTATTACTCTATTTATTTATTTATTTATTTTACTTGTACATACCTATTCTATTTATTTTATTTTGTTAGTATGTTTGGTTTTGTTCTCTGTCTCCCCCTTTTAGACTGTGAGCCCACTGTTGGGTAGGGACTGTCCCTATATGTTGCCAACTTGTACTTCCCAAGCGCTTAGTACAGTGCTCTGCACACAGTAAGCGCTCAATAAAAACGATTGATGATGATGATGAGGATGATGGAGTCTGCTTGGAGAATCAATCAATCAATCAATCGTATTTATTGAGTGCTTACTGTGTGCAGAGCACTGTACTAAGCGCTTGGGAAGTACAAGTTGGCAACATATAGAGACGGTCCCTACCCAACAGTGGGTTCACAGTCTAGAAGGGGGAGACAGAGAACAAAACCAAACGTGTTAACAAAATAAAATAAAATAAATAGCAGCGTAGCTCAGTGGAAAGAGCCCGGGCTTTGGAGTCGGAGGCCATGGGTTCAAATCCCGGCTCCACCACTTGTCAGCTGTGTAACTTTGGGCAAGTCCGTGGCTCAGTGGAAAACTCCCGGGCTTTGGAGTGAGAGGTCATGGGTTCGAATCCCGGCTCCACCACATGTCTGCTGTGTGGCCTTGGGCAAGTCACTTAACTTCTCTGAGCCTCAGTTACCTCATCTGTAAATGGGGATTGACTGTGAGCCCCACGTGGGACAACCTGATCATGTTACATCCCCCCAGCGCTTAGAACAGTGCTTTGCACATAGTAAGCGCTTAACAAATGCCATCATCATTATTATTATTATTATTCTCTGGGCCTCAGTTCCCTCATCTGTAAAATGAGGATTAAGACTGTGAGCCCCCCCCCCGTGGGACAACCTGATCACCTTGTAACCTCCCCAGCGCTTAGAACGGTGCTTTGCACATAGTAAGCGCTTAATAAATACCATTATTATTATTATTCTGGCCGTAGCAGGGGCTCAGACCCATTCCTGAGAACAGGAATCCAGGCCGTATCCCGGCGTTGTCCAGGCGGTCCGCAGCGCAGTGCGGAGCTCGGCCGTGTCAGCCGGGGACGGGACGGGACGGGACGGCCCAAAACCAGGATCTGGATTTTGGAAAGAATGGATCAGCTCCCCGCTGCCGCCAGGCGGGCAGTACAAGCAGGCGTTCCGTAGCCCCACCGCCCTCCAGTGGCCAGAGGGGGGACGGCATCGCCACGCTTCCAGCACCCTAGTCAGCTCCCTGGTCCCTTTCTTTCCTCGCCAGCAAGTAATAATAATTAATAATAATAATAATAATAATAATAATAATAATAATAATAATAATAATGGCATTTGTTAAGGCTCAGTGGAAAGAGCCCGGGCTTTGGAGTCAGAGGTCATGAGTTCAAGTCCCGGCTCTGCCAATTGTCAGCTGTGTGACTTTGGGCAAGTCACTTCACTTCTCTGGGCCTCAGATCCCTCATCTGGAAAATGGGGATGAAGACTGTGAGCCCCCCGGGGGACAACCTGATCATCATCATCATCATCAATCGTATTTATTGAGCGCTTACTATGTGCAGAGCACTGTACTAAGCGCTTGGGAAGTACAAATTGGCAACATATAGAGACAGTCCCTACCCAACAGTGGGCTCACAGTCTAAAAGGGGGGGACAGAGAACTAAACCAAACATACTAACAAAATAAAATAAATAGACTAGATATGTACAAGTAAAATAAATAAATAAATAAATAGAGTAATAAATATGTACAACCATATATACATATATACAGGTGCTGTGGGGAAGGGAAGGAGGTAAGATGGGGGGGATGGAGAGGGAGACGAGGGGGAGAGGAAGGAAGGGGCTCAGTCTGGGAAGGCCTCCTGGAGGAGGTGAGCTCTCAGCAGGGCCTTGAAGGGAGGAAGAGAGCGAGCTTGGCGGATGGGCAGAGGGAGGGCATTCCAGGCCCGGGGGATGACGTGGGTCGGGGGTCGATGGCGGGACAGGCGAGAACGAGGCCTAACGGTGAGGGCGAGAACCCTCCCCAGCGCTTAGAACAGTGCCTTGCACATAGTAAGCGCTTAATAAATGCCATTAAAAGTAAGCACTGTTCTGAGCGCTGGGGAGGTTTACTTGTACATATTTATTTTATTCTGCTAATATGTTTTGTTTTGTTCTCTGTCTCCCCCTTCTAGACTGTGAGCCCGCTGTTGGGTCGGGACTGTCTCTCTATGTTGCCAGCTTGTACTTCCCAAGCGCTTAGTACAGTGCTCTGCCCACAGCGTGGCTCGGTGGAAAGGGCACGGGCTTTGGAGTCAGAGGTCATGGGTTCGAATCCCGACTCTAGCACATGTCTGCTGTGTGACCTTGGGCAAGTCGCTTAACTTCTCTGAGCCTCCGTTACCTCATCTGTAAAATGGGGATGAAGACTGTGAGCCCCACGTGGGGCAACTTGATCACCTTCTATCCCCCCCAGCGCTTAGAACAGTGCTCTGCACATAGTAAGCGCTTAACAAATGCCATTATTATTATTATTATTATAAATACGATTGAATGAATGAATGAATACAAGGTGATCAGACCGTCCCACGTGGGGCTCACAGTCTTAATCCCCATTTTACAGATGAGGTAACTGAGGCTCAGAGAAGTTAAGTGACTTGCCCAAGGTCACACAGCAGACATGTGGCGGGGCCGGGATTCGAACCCATGGCCTCTGACTCCAAAGCCCGTGCTCTTTCCACTGAGCCACGCTGCTTCTCAACACCTCCATCATCCGGGGCGTTTTACCTAAGGAACCCAGTCGCTCTCTTGACCACGAACCCGCAGAGAACCAAGCCCACCCTTGGCCTCTTCTTCTCTGGGCTAGACACCCCCTCCGACTTTTTGATGGCTTTTTTTTATAATGACATTTATTAAGCGCTTACTATGTGTCAAGCACTGGGGAGGTTACAAGGTGATCAGGTAGTCCCACGTGGGGCTTACAGTCTTAATCCCCATTTTCCAGATGAGGTAACTGAGGCACAGAGAAGTGAAGTGACTTGCCCAAAGTCACACAGCTGACAAGTGGCAGAGCCTGGATTTGAACCCGTGACCTCTGACTCCAAAGCCCGTGCTCTTTCATTCATTCATTCATTCATTCAATCGTATTTATTGAGCACTTACTAAGCGCTTGGGAAGTGCAAGTTGGCAACACATAGAGACGGTCCCTACCCAACAACGGGCTCACAGTCTAGAAGGGGGAGACAGACAACAAAACAAAACATGTGGACAGGTGTCAAGTCATCAAAATAAATAGAAATAAAGCTAGATGCACAGCATTAACAAAATAAATAGAATAGTAAATATGTACAAGTGAAATAAATAGAGTGATAAATCTGTACAAACATATATACAGGTGCTGTAGGGAGGGGAAGGAGGTAGGGCGGGGGGGATGGGGAGGAGGAGAGGAAAAAGGGGGCTCAGTCTGGGAAGGCCTCCTGGAGGAGGTGAGCTCTCAGTAGGGCTTTGAAGGGAGGAAGAGAGTTGCTTGGCGGATGGGCGGAGGGGGGGCATTCCAGGCCATGCCGCTTCTCCATGTTTGTTAAGCGCCTACTGTGTACATGACATGGTACTAAGCACTGGGGTAGAGACGAGCTCCTCGGGTTGTCCCACGTAGCATCTCACAGTCTTAATCCCCATTTTACAGATGAGGGAACTGAGGCACAGAGAAGTGAAGCGACTTGACCAAGGTCACGCAGCAGACAAGTGGCGGAGCCAGAATTAGTGATTGTGGTCTTCGTTAACAATAATAATAATAATAATGGTGGCATTTATTAAGCGTTTACTATGTGCCAGGCACAGTTCTAAGCACTGGGGTAGATACAAGTGCTTAGAACAGTGCTTTGCACATAGTAAGCGCTTAATAAATGCCATCATTATTATTATTATTACAAGGTAATCAGGGTGTCCCATGTGGGGCTCACAGTTACAATCCCCATTTTACAGATGAGGTAACTGAGGCACAGAGAAGTTAAGTGACTTGCCCAAAGTCACACAGCTGATAAGTGTCTTGGCTGGGTCATCACAACACTATGTTAGGAAATATTTGGACAGTGTTAACAGCCACTGGAAAACGTTTAGTACACATTTACTATTCTTTTTATTTTGTTAATGATGTGCATGTAGCTTTAATTCTATTTGTTCCGACGATTTTGACACCTGTCTACATGTTTTGTTTTGTTGTCTGTCTCCCCCTTCTAATTAATTAATGTTGGTATTTGTTAAGGGCTTACTTTGGGCAAAGCACTGTTCTAAGTGCTGGGGGGAACACAAGGAGATGAGGTTGTCCCACGTGGGGCTCACAGTCTTAATCCCCATTTTACAGATGAGGGAACCGAGGCCCAGAGAAGTGAAGTCACTCGCCCGAGGTCACACAGCAGACATGTGGGGGAGGCGGGATTCGAACCCATGACCTCTGACTCCCAAGCCCGCACTCTTTCCACTGAGCCACGCTGGAAAGACCCTAACCCTAACCTTCTAGACTGTGAGCCCGTTGTCGGGTAAGAACCGTCTCTATAGGTTGCCCACTTGTACTTCCCAAGCGCTTAGGACAGGGCTCTGCACCCAGTAAGAGCTCAATCAATACGATTGAATGAATGCATGCATGAATGAATGAATAAGTGGCAGAGCCGGGATTAGAACCCACAACCTCTGACTCCCAAGCCTGTGCTCTTTCCACGAAGCCGTGCTGCTTCTCTGCTGCTTGTGAAGCGCCAGACTCTGTGCTGAGTACCTAAGGGATCCCACCTGAATCCCGGGATTGGGCTCTTTCCAGCAGGTTATGCCGCTTCCCTTCTCCAGGTGTTCCCATGGAGGGTAGGAGGAACGGGAGCGGGGTCAGCGGGGACCCCCTAGAGTCTCCCCACATCCCCCGCCGGCTCTCGGAATTGGAGGGCCGAGGGGGAGTAGATGAGGCCCAAGCACGGCCTGGGCTTGGCCAATTCACTGTGGTCAGGGAACACGCCTACCAATTCCATCTTTTTTATGGTATTTGTTAAGCGCCTACTATGTGCCGGGCACTGCTCTAAGCTTATTACGTCGGACGCAGTCCGTGTCCCACACGGGGCTCGCAGTCTTAATCCTCATTTTACAGATGAGGAAACTGAGGCCCAGAGAAGGGAAGTGACTTGCTCAAGGTCCCGCAGCAGACAAGTGGCAGAGCTGGGACTAGAACCTAGGTCCTACGCTGCTTCTCAACTCATTCTTTCATTCCATCGTATTTACTGAGCTCTTACTCTGTGCAGAGCACTGTATTAAGCGCTTGGGAGGGTATAATGTCATAAGAAACAGATTCGTTCCCTGCCCACGGCAAGCTTACAGTCTAGAGGGGAGACAGACATTAATATAAATAAATAAATTACGGATGTGGACGTGTGTTGTGGGGCTGGGAGGGAAGATGAATAAAGGGGGCAAGTCAGGGCGACACGGACGGGAGTGGAAGAGGAAAGCGGTGGTTAATCAGGGAAGGCCTCTTGGAGGAGATGTGCCTTCAATAAGGCTTTGAAGTGGGGGATATAATTGTCTGTCGGATTTGAGGAGGGAGGGCGTTCCAGGCCAGAGGAAGGATGTGGGCGAGGGGTAGATGAGGGAACTGAGGCACAGAGAAGTGAAGTGGAGAAGTGGAGGAGAAGTTCACCTCCTCCAGGAGGCCTTCCCAGACTGAGCCCCTTCCTTCCTCTCCCCCTCGTCCCCCTCTCCATCCCCCCATCTTACCTCCTTCCCTTCCCCACAGCACCTGTATATATGTATATATGTTTGTACATATTTATTACTCTAATTATTTATTTATTTATTTATTTTATTTGTACATACCTATTCTATTTATTTTATTTTGTTAGTATGTTTGGTTTTGTTCTCTGTCTCCCCCTTTTAGACTGTGAGCCCACTGTTGGGTAGGGACTGTCTCTATACGTTGCCAATTTGTACTTCCCAAGCGCTTAGTACAGTGCTCTGCACATAGTAAGCGCTCAATAAATACGATTGATGATGATGATGATGATGAAGCGACTTGACCAAGGTCACACAGCAGACAAGTGGCGGAGCCAGAATTAGTGATTGTGGGCTTCGTTAACAATAATAATAATGGTGGTATTTGTAAAGCGTTTACTACGTGCCAAGCACAGTCCCAAGCGTTTTGTACTTCCCAAGCGCTTAGTACAGTGCTCTGCACACAGTAAGCGCTCAATAAATACGATTGATTGATTGATTGATAGACGGTGAGATAGACAAGGCTCTATTGCACACAGTAAGCGCTCAATAAATACGATTGATTGACTGATTGATAGACGGTGAGACAGACAAGACTCTATTGCATTGTACCCTCCCAAGCGCTTAGTGCAGTGCTCTGTACACAGCTCTCAATAATGACATACGAATTCGTGAAGCGTTCCATATTTTTACTTGTTTTGATGTCTGTCTCCTCACTTGTAGACTGTAATCCTGTTGTGGGCAGGAATTCTCTCTCTTTATTGCTGAATTGTATTTTCCAAATGCTTGGTACAGTGCTCTGCACGCAGTAAGCGCTCAATAAATACGATTGACTGACTGACTGAATGAATAATAAGCGCTCATTAAATACCGTTGATGATGATTGATTGATTGATTGATTGACATTCTCCTGCTTGTTCTGCCTGGTGGCAACTGTGGGGCGGGTGCGGGGGGCTCATTCATTCATTCAATCGTATTTATTGAGCGCTTACTATGTGCAAAGCACTGTTCTAAGCGCTTGGGAGGGTACAATGCAATAGAGTCTTGTCTATCCTGTATATATGTATATATGTTTGTACCTATTTATTACTCTATTTATTTATTTATTTTACTTGTACATATCTATTCTATTTATTTTATTTTGTTAGTACGTTTGGTTTTGTTCTCTGTCTCCCCCTTTTAGACTGTGAGCCCACTGTTGGGTAGGGACTGTCTCTATACGTTGCCAATTTGTACTTCCCAAGCGCTTAGTACAGTGCTCTGCACATAGTAAGTGCTCAATAAATACGATTGATGATGATGATGATGATGGGGGGGATAGCGAATCCCGGCTCCACCGCATGTCTGCTGTGTGACCTTGGGCCAGTCACTTCACTTCTCTGAGCCTCAGTTACCTCGTCTGTAAGATGGGGATTAAGACTGTGAGCCCCACGTGGGACAACCTGATCACCTTGTATCCCCCCAGCGCTTAGAAGAGTGCTTTGCACATAGTAAGCGCTTAACAAATGCCATTATTATTATTATTATTATTATTATTATTATTATTAATCTAAGCCTCATCCTGCCGCTACCTCCTCTCCCCCACCCCCGGGCCGGAGGGGTCCCTATTGGGCTTGGTGGAGGGGGCTGTCGGTGGTGGGGAATTGGTAGCCAGTGGCTGTGGTGGACCGAGGCCCACACAAATACAACGATTTAAGCGCCTCTGTTCCCAGGGAATCTCGTCTATGTCGTGGCCGACCTCTCGCCCACATCCTGCCTCTGGCCTGGAACGCCCTTCCTCCTCAAATCCCACGGACAATGACTCTCCCCTCCTTCAAATCCTTATTCATTCAATCAATCGCATATATCGAGTGCTTACTGTGCGCGGAGCACTGTACTAAGCGCTTGGGAAGCACAAATTGGCAACATATAGAGACGGTCCCTACTCTAGAAGGGGGGAGACAGACAAAAAAACAAAACAACAAATAGGTGTCAATACCATCGGAATTAATAGAATTATAGCTGTATACACATTATTAATAAAATAAATATAGTAAATATGAACAAATAAAATCAATAGAGCAATAAGTATGTACAAATACATACAAGTGCTGTGGGGAGGGGAAGGGGGTAGGGCAGAGGGAGGGAGGGGAGGAGGTTTGTTGAAAACACATCTCCAAGAGGCCTTCCCTGACCAAGCCCTCTATTCCTTTTCTTCCGCTCCCTTTTACGTCGCCCTGAAGTCTCTCTGACTTGCTCCCTTTACTAATAATAATAATTATGACATTTAAGTGCTTATTATGTGCAAAGCACTGTTCTAAGCGCTTGGGAAGTACAAATCGGTAACATAGAGAGATGGTCCCTACCCAACAACGGGCTCACGGTCTAGAAGTGGGGAGACAGACAAAAAAAAAAAACAAGTAGATAGGTGTCAATACCATCAGAATAAATAGAATTATAGCTATATACACATTATAGCATTATAGTTATGAGAAGCGGCGTGGCTCAGTGGGAAGAGCACGGGCTTTAGAGTCAGGGGTCATGGGTTTGAATCCCGGCTCCACCACACGTCTGCTGTGTGACCTTGGGCAAGTCACTTCACTTCTCTCAGCCTCAGTGACCTCATCTGTAAAATGGGGATGAAGACTGGGAGCCCCACGTGGGACAACCTGATCACCTTCTATCCCCCCAGCGCTTAGAACAGTGCTTTGCACATAGTAAGCGCTCAATAAATACGATGGAATGAATTATTAATAAAATAAATATAATACTTAATATAAATTTTAATTTATAATATATAATAATATAAATATATAATTAACATAATATAGAATTATATTATATATAATTGATCTAATACAATATTGTATTTAATATGTAATGTGATTAATAAATAAATATGAACAAATAAAATCAATAGAGCAATAAGTAGGTACAAATATATACAAGTGCTGTGCGGAGGGGAGGGGGTAGGGCAGAGGAAGGGAGGGCAGGAGGTTTGTTGAAAACACATCTCCTCCAAGAGGCCTTCCCTGACTAAGCCCTCTATTCCTTTTCTTCTGCTCCCTTCTACGTCGCCCCGAAGTCTCTCTGACTTGCTCCCTTTACTACTAATAATAATTATGGCATTTGTTAAGTGCTTACTATGTGCAAAGCACTGTCCTAAGCTCTGGGGAGGATACAAGGTGATCAAGTTGTCCCACTTGGGGGTCACGGTTTCAATCCCTATTTTACAGATCAATCAATCGTATTTATTGAGCGCTTACTGTGTGCCGAGCACTGTACTAAGCGCTTGGGAAGTCCAAGTTGGCAACATACAGAGACGGTCCCTACCCAACAGTGGGCTCACAGTCTAGAAGGGGGAGACAGAGAACAAAACCAAACATATTAACAAAATAAAATAAATAGAATAGATATGTACAAGTAAAATAAATAAATAAGTAGTGTAATAAATACGTACAAACATATATACATCAATCAATCAATCAATCAGTTGTATTTATTGAGTGCTTACTGTGTGCAGAGCACTGCACTAAGCGCTTGGGAAGTACAAGTTGGCAACATATAGAGAAAGTCCCTACCCAACAGTGGGCTCACAGTCTAAAAGGGGGAGACAGAGAACAAAACCAAACATACTAACAAAATAAAATAAATAGAATAGATATGTACAAGTAAAATAAATAAATAAATAGAGTAATAAATATGTACAAACATATATACAGGTGCTGTGGGGAAGGGAAGGAGGTAAGGCGGGGGAGGACTGAGTCCCTTCCTTCCTCTCCCCCTCGTCCCCCTCTCCATCCCCCCCGATCTTACCTCCTTCCCTTCCCCACAGCACCTGTATATATGTATATATGTTTGTACAGATTTATTACTCTATTTATTTATTTATTTATTTTACTTGTACCTATCTATTCTATTTATTTTATTTTGTTAGTATGTTTGGTTTTGTTCTCTGTCTCCCCCTTTTAGTCTGTGAGCCCACTGTTGGGTAGGGACTGTCTCTATGTGTTGCCAATTTGTACTTCCCAAGCGCTTAGTACAGTGCTCTGCACATAGCAAGCGCTCAATAAATATGATTGATGATGATGATGAGGGATGAGGGAACTGAGGCGCAGAGCAGTTAAGTGACTTGCCCAAAGTTGGCTGACAAGCGGCGGAGCAGGGATTTGAACCCATGACCTCTGACTCCCAAGCCCGGGCTCTTTCCTCTGAGCCACACTGCTTCTTTATATTCACTTCCCCTCCCAGCCCCACAACACTTATGCCCATATCTGCAATTTTATTTATTTGTAGTAACGTCTGTCTCCCCCTCTAGACCGTAAACTCGTTTATGTGCTATGTGCTCTGCACATAGTAGGGACTCAATTCATTCATTCAATCGTATTTATTGAGCACTTACTATGTGCAGAGCACTGTACTAAGCGCTTGGGAAGTACAACTTGGCAATAAAATTGATTGACTGACCCTCTGGCTGCCTCTCCATGATCCATGCTCCTGTCCCTGCTGGGAATCCAAGGGCCTAGCTGCCCGCTCCCTGTCACCCCCCGCCCCCCATAAGCCGCCCCCACCCCCACCCCCACCCCAGGCCCGGCTCCAGATGCTTCTGGCTTTGGCGCCTTCCAGGACATTGCCTCCAGACAGCGGCTCCAGAGATTTTCCAGGGCCTGTCCCCCCTCTCCCCAATTACACACCCGATGCCCCCGCAGCCCCAGAACCCTTCCCTCCGGACCTTCGGCCCTGCCCCAGCCGCCCCTCAGCCCTCACAGAGCGCGGATTTGGGACTCTGAGGACCTGGGTTCTAATCCCGGTTCCACCGCTTGGCTGTTGCGTGACCTTGGGCAAGTCACTTACCTTCTCTGTGCCTCAGTTCCCTCATCTGTAAAATGGGAATTAAGACTGTGAGCCCCATGTAGGGCCCGGACTGTGTATCTTCCCCAAGGCTTAGAACAGTGCTCGGGACATACTAAGCACTTAACAAATACTATTATGATTGTCTATTATTATTACACACAGTCTTGGAACCTCATAGCCTCGGCTCTGCCCCCACTGTCCCTCAGGGCTCTTACCCTAGCCCAGTAACCCCCCAACCCACCCCCAATTTCAGGCCTGCGACCCTCGGCCCTGCCCCTGCAGCCCTGAGCCTACAAGCCTCCCTCATCTTTGGTCCCGCCATCGCCCGGTCCATGGCCCCACAGGCCCGGGACCACCCAGCCCCTCCCGTTCCTCAACCTTTGGCCCTGGTTCCCCAGTGTAAACACGGCTCCGGCCAGTAACGCTCCTCTCAGATTAGAAACAATATTTTCCCGGATCCCAGCCTGTCGCCATGGCGACGCGGCCTGGCCGGCCGGTTGGATCCCTGCACCCTGGGTGGTGGATATTTCCCCACCTCCATCCCCTTCCTCCAGATAAGGGAGCTGTGGTCACCATCCATCCCCTGGGGATGGGGAGAGGGGGTTCCTGCCCCTTCACCGCCCCTCCAAGAAACCTCCCTCCGCCCCCAATTCCCAAGGCCCCCTTCCCACCTCCTCCAATTCCCCACAGTCACGTTGAAGCAGAGGCGTCCTGGTCCCTGCGGGCTACAGAACCGGGTCCCCGGAGATTAGCTGAGGAGGAGCGTCCTGCGGTGAATTGAGCCCAGATATGAGAATCAGAAGGTCAAGGGTTCTAATCCAGGCTCCGCCACTTGTCTACTGGGTGAGCACGGGCAAGTCCCTTCGCTTCTCTGAGCCCCAATTACTTCATCTGTAAAATGGGGTTTGAGACTTTGGGCCCCACCTGGGACAGGCATCTACTTCTGTGCTTAGTACAGTGCCTGGTACAAAGCATAAGTGCTTAACAAATACCCACAATGATTATTATTAGTGAGAGCGGCGGCCCAGGACTGGTACTGATAATATTTGTTATTTTCAATATAACAAAAACAATATATTATATATAAAATATGATATTCAATCTAATGTTTGCATTTGTTAAGCACTGTACTAAACTCTGGGGTAGGTACAAGCAAATAGAATTGGACACGGTCCCTGGCCCACGTGGGGCTCACGGTTTTAATCCCCATTTTACAGATGAGGTAACTGAGGCAGGGAGAAGTGAAGTGACTTGCCCAAGGTCACCCAGCAGTCACGTGGCCGAGTCGGGATTAAAACCCATGACCTTCTGACTCTCAGGCCCGGGCTCTATCTACTATGCCATGCTGTTTCTCATAAGCCATGCTGCTTCTCATGGTTGAGGGCTGGGGGAGATTCTCCAGGGTGGGAAGACGGAGTCGGAGAGGGGCCTGCAGGATAGGGTATCTTGGGTCCCAGGAGCTAGAAAAAGTCCGTGTGAAAGTTTGTCTGGAGATGTGTGTCGGTGGGCATTTATCCAAGGGGTGAGACTCTGTGACGGGTATGTGCCATTGTGAGTGTTTGACTGCCTGGGTGGGTGTCTGAATGTGTCGCAGTGTGTGTGAGCAGGCAGAGCAGACCTGAGTGTGTAAAATTCATTTTGGGCAGGGAACGTATCTGCTAATTCTGTTGTATTGTCCTCTTCCAAGCCTTTAGTACAGCGCTCTGCACAATGAATGAATGAATACTGAGCGCTCACCTCCTCCAGGTGGCCTTCCCAGACTGAGCCCCCTTTTTCCTCTCCTCCTCCCCATCCCCCCCGCCCTACCTCCTTCCCCTCCCCACAGCACCTGGATAGATGTTTGTACAGATTTATCACTCTATTTATCACTCTATCACTCCCTTCAAGGCCCTATTGAGAGCTCACCTCCTCCAGGAGGCCTTCCCAGACTGAGCCCCTTCCTTCCTCTCCCCCTCGTCCCCCTCTCCATCTCCCCTTCTTACCTCCTTCCCTTTCCCACAGCACCTGTATATATGTATAGATGTTTGTACATATTTATTACTCTATTTATTTATTTTACTTGTACATTATTCTATTTTATTTTGTTAGTATGTTTGGTTTTGTTCTCTGTCTCCCCCCTTTTAGACTGTGAGCCCACTGTTGGGTAGGGACTGTCTCTATATGTTGCCAATTTGTACTTCCCAAGCGCTTAGTACAGTGCTCTGCACATAGTAAGCGCTCAATAAATACAATTGATGATGATGATAGTAAGTGCTCAATAAGTACAACTGAGTAAGTACAATGGTATTCATTGAGCACTTGCATGTGGATCACTATACTAAGCTATCAATAGTATTTATTATACACTCCCTGGGTGCAGAGCACTGAACTAAGCACTTGGGCGAGTACAATAGAGATAGCAGACCTGGTCCTTGTCCTCAAAGACGTTGCTCAGTGCTTAGAACAGCATTTAAATACCATCATTATTATTATTATATCATAGCAGGGGAGACAGAAACTAAAATGATTTACAAATAGGAGGAAAGAGAGAAAAAGGGAAATGGCTGATTTTTTTTTTTAATGGTATTTATGAAGCACTTACTATGTGCCAGGAACGTACTAAGTGCTGGGGTAATTACAAACTAAGCAGGTTGGACTAAATCCAGGTCCCACACAGGGCTCACAGCCTTAATCCCATTTTACAGGTGAGGTAACTGAGGCAAAGAGCGGTTAAGTGACTAGCCAAAGGTCATATAGCGGACAAGTGGCAGAGCAGGGATAAGCATCCTGGTCTTCATTTTATTTGTACATACTTACTATATTTATTTTATTAATGATGTGTATATAGCTACAATTCTATTTATTCTGATAGTATTGACACTTGTCTACTTGTTTTATTTTGTTGTCTGTCTCCCCCTTCTAGACTGTGAGCCCGTTGTTGGGTAGGGACCGTCTCTCTATGTTGCCGATTTGTACTTCCCAAGCGCTTAGTACAGTGCTCTGCACACAGTAAGCGCTCAATAAATACGATTGAACGAATGAATGAATGAACTGACTGAGTGATGAGTTTGGCGTGAGTGCTTAAATTCAGTCAATCATTCAATCTTACTGATTGAGCGCCTACTGTGTGCAAAGCACTGTAATAATAATAATAACGATAATAACGGCATTTATTAAGTCCTTACTATGTGCAAAGCACTGTTCTAAGTGCTGGGGAGGTTACAAGGTGATCAGGTTGCCCCATGGGGGGCTCACAATCTTAATCCCCCCTTTACAGATGAGGTAACAGGTCCAGAGAAGTTAAGTGACTTGCCCACAGTCACACAGCTGACAATTGGCGGAGCCGGGATTTGAACCCATGACCTTTTGACTCCAAATAATAATAATAATAATAATGTTGGTATTTGCTAAGCGCTTACTATGTGCCAAGCACTGTTCAAAGCGCTGGATAAAGCACTTACTATGTGCAAAGCACTGTTCTAAGCGCTGGGAAGGTTACAAAGTGATCAGGTTGTCCCTCGTGGGGCTCACAGTCTTAATCCCCATTTTCCAGATGAGGTAACTGAGGCACAGAGAAGTTAAGTGACTTGCCCAAAGTCACACAGCTGACAAATGGTGGAGCCGGGATTTGAACCCATGACCTCTGACTCCAAAGCCCGGGCTCTTTCCTACTGAGCCACGCTGCTTCCAAAGCCCGTGCTCTTTCCACTGAGCCACGCTGCTTCTCTAACTAAGCGCTGTACTAAGCGCTTGGGAGAGTACAAGAGAAGCAGCGTGGCTCAGTGGAAAGAGCCCGGGCTTTGGAGTCAGAGGTCAAGGGTTCAAATCCCGGCTCCGCCACTTGTCAGCTGGGTGACTCTGGGCAAGTCACTTCTCTGGGCCTCAGTTCCCTCATCTGTCAAACGGGGATGAAGACTGTGAGCCCCCCGTGGGACAACCTGATCACCTCGTATCCTCCCCAGCGCTTAGAACAGTGCTATGCACGTAGTAAGCGCTTAATAAATGCCATCATTATTATTATTATTATTACAACAACAAAGAGACCCATTCCCTGCCCACAAGGAGCTGAGTCTACAGATGAGCTCACGGTCTAAATTCATTCATTCATTCATCGTATTTATTGAGCGCTTACTGTGTGCACAGCACTGCACTAAGCGCTTGGGAAGTACAATTCAGCAACAATTAGAGAGCTGTCTGCTGGTCTGCCTACCCGCCGTCTTTGAGTCTTTGCCCGGGCCTCTGGGCCTCTGTCTCTGTTCGCACATAGTAAGCACTTAATAAATGCCATCATTATTATTATTATTATTACAACAACGAGGAGACCCATTCCCTGCCCACGAGGAGCTCAGAGTCTAGAGATGAGCTCACGGTCTAAATTCATTCATTCATCCATCGTATTTATTGAGCGCTTACTGTGTGCAGAGCACTGCACTAAGCGCTTGGGAAGTACAATTCAGCAACAATTAGACAGCTGTCTGCTGGTCTGCCTACCCGCACGTCTTTGAGTCTTTGCCCGGGCCTCTGGGCCTCTGTCTCTGTTCATCTGTGTATCTCTGTCGTTAAACTTCCCTCCGTCTCTGGACTTGTGCCCGGGGGACGGTGTCTTGGCCTGTGCCCCCCTTCCCGCCACCATCTGCTGACCCCCGCCCCGGGCTCCCGGCTCCGCTCCGCAGGCTCCCGGTTCCAGTCGACGCTCCGTCACCCCCCACCCACCACCACCACCGGCGTCCCGGGGGACCGGGGGGACCAGAGCCAGCAGGGAATGCCACCTCCTGCCAACTTCAGCTGGTCCCTGGCAGGGGTTGCCCTGCGGCCACTACCCCCGACGGCTCCACGAGCGAGCAGCTCTTCTGCCCTGCGGAACCACCAACTTAGTTCGGGCTGAGAGGCAGGGAGGCGGCCTGTCCATAGCCCTACATTAAGTCCAGCTCTTCCCCCTCCTCCTTTGCGGCTGGTCCCTTCCCTAAGACTGCCAATTCCGACTGGGTCCACCGACAGATCTACCAACTCCGTTATAGTGTAATAATTATGGTGTTGGTTAAGAGCTTACTACGTGCCAGGCACTTTACTAAGCGCTGGAGTGGATACAAACCAGTCAGTTTTAGACTGTGAGCCCACTGTTGGGCAGAGACTGTCTCTATATGTTGCCAATTTGTACTTCCCAAGCGCTTAGTACAGTGCTCTGCACATAGTAAGCGCTCAATAAATACGATTGATGATGATGATGACGACACAGTCCCTGTCCCACATGGGGCTCACAGTCTTAATCCCCATTTTGCAGATGAGGTAACAGGCGCAAGGAAGTGAAGTGATTTTTTAATGGCATTTATTAAGCGCTTGCTATGTGCAAAGCACTGTTCTAAGCGCTGGGGAGGTTACAAGGTGATCAGGTTGTCCCACGGGGGTGCTCACAGTCTTAACCCCCATTTTGCGGATGAGGTAACTGAGGCTCGGAGAAGTGAAGTGACTGCCCAAGGTCACCCAGCAGACTTGTGGCAGAGTCGGGATTCGAACCCGTGACCTCTGACTCCAAAGCCCGGGCTCTTTCCACTGAGCCACACTGCTCGCTTACTATGTGCAAAGCACTGTTCTAAGCGCTGGGGAGGTTACAAGGTGATCAGGTTGTCCCACGTGGGGCTCACAGTCTTAACCCACATTTTACAGATGAGGAAACTGGGGCACAGAGAAGTGAAGTGACTTGCCCAAAGTCACACAGCGGATAGGTGGCGGAGCTGGGATTTGAACCCATGACCTCTGACTCCAAAACCCGCGCTCTTTCCACTGAGCCACGCTGACTGGGTCTACCGACGGATCTACCAACTCTGTTATAGTGTAATAATTATGGTGTTTGTTATGAGCTTACTACGTGCCAGGCACTTTACTAAGCGCTGCGTGGCTCAGTGGAAAGAGCCCGGGCTTTGGAGTCAAGAGGTCATGGGTTCAAACCCCAGCTCGGCCACCTGTCAGCTGTGTGACTCTAGGCAAGTCACTTCACTTCTCTGGGCCTCAGTTACCTCATCTGTAAAATGGGGATTAAAACTGTGAGCCCCCTGTGGGACAACCTGATCACCTTGTAACCTCCCCAGCGCTTAGAACAGTGCTTTGCACATAGTAAGTGCTTAATAAATTCCATTATTATTATTATTATTATTACAAACAAATCAGGTTGGACACAGTCCCTGTCCCACATGGGGCTCACAGTCTTAATCCCCATTTTACAGATGAGGCAACAGGCGCAAGGAAGTGATTTTTTAATGGCATTTATTAAGCGCTTACTATGTGCAAAGCACTGTTCTAAGCGCTGGGGAGGTTACAAGGTGATCAGGTTGTCCCACGTGGGGCTCACAGTCTTAACCCCCATTTTACAGATGAGGGAACTGAAGCACAGAGAAGTGAAGTGACTTGCCCAAAGTCACACAGCGGACAGGTGGCGGAGCCGGGATTTGAACCCATGACCTCTGACTCCAAAGCCCATGCTCTTTCCACTGAGCCACGCTGCCCTTCTGATTTGCCCAAGGCCACACAGCAGACAAGAGGCGGAGCTCTCTCAAGCGCTGATGTACAGTGCTCTGCACACAGTAAGCGCTCAGTAAATATGATTGATTGATTTTAATGGTATTTGTAAAGCGCTTACTATGTGCTAGGCACTGTACTAAACTCTGGGGTAGATACAAGCTAATCCCCTCCCAACCCCACAGCACTAATGCACATATCTGTAATTTAATTTATGTGTATTGATGTCTGTCTCGCCCCCTCTAGTCTGTAAACTCGTCACAGGCAAGGAATGTGACTGTTTATTGTCATATTATACTTTCCCAGGCGCTTAGTACAGTGCACTGCACACAGTCAGCGCTCGGTAAATACGACTGAATGAATGAATGAATCGGGTTGGACGCGGTCCCTGCCTCCCAAGGGGCTCACAGTCTCCATCCCCATTTTACAGATAAGGTAACTGAGGCACAGAACGGACAAGTGGCGGAGCCGGAATTGGAACCCAGGTCCTTCTGACTCAATCCACTTAACTAAGCTACTTCCTGGGGTGGCACCCTAGTCCTGGAACCCAGTTTCCCCCCACGGACACCCAGTTCTGAACCTTCAGGATGGTATTTGCTAAGCGCTTACTACGCGCCCAGCACCGTCCTAAGCGCTGGGGTAGGTGATCAGGTTAAATGCAGCCACACGGGGCTCCTTAGTCTTAATCCCCATTT
Organism: Tachyglossus aculeatus; assembly: GCF_015852505.1. Lineage (NCBI taxonomy): Eukaryota > Metazoa > Chordata > Mammalia > Monotremata > Tachyglossidae > Tachyglossus > Tachyglossus aculeatus. The sequence continues at coordinate 925,041 of NC_052091.1, forward strand.
TCCAGATGGGATAACCGAGGCCCAGAGAAGCCAAGCGAGTTGCCCAAGGTCACACAGTAGGGAAGGGGTGGCGGGGCCGGGATTAGAACCCGGGTCCTCCCGGCTCCCAGGCTTGTCAGTGTTGGCTGTGGGATGGCCACCCCGCGTGGGGCCTTTCCCTGTGGTTATTTCTGTCCTTTCCTCCTTCCCGCCCCGGCTGCCCTGACGCCAGGATCCCGGCGGCCCATCGCTGCTCCTCCGTTTCACCCCAATTAATCAGCCGGGGCCCGGGGGGAGGCCTCCCTCGGCTCCTCTCTACTGAGCTCCCCACCCCCGGGATGGATCAATCAATCAATCAATCAATCAATCAATCGTATCTATTGAGCGCTTACTGGGATGGATGATTGGAACCTGACTCCGCAGTCCGCGGACTCCACCTTGGCTGGGTGGCCTCGGGCGGGCCGGCATCCAGCATCGACCCCCTCAATCAATCAATCAATCAATCAATCGTAGTTATTGAGCACTTACTGTGTGCAGAGCACTGTACTAAGCGCTTGGGAAGTACAAGCTGGCAACATAATAGAGACCGTCCCTACCCAACAGTGGGCTCACAGTCTAGAAGGGGGGAGACAGAGAACAAAACAAAACAGACTAACAAATTAAACGTAGTTATTGAGCACTTACTGTGTGCAGAGCACTGTACTAAGCGCTTGGGAAGTACAAGCTGGCAACATATAGAGACGGTCCCTACCCAACAGTGGGCTCACAGTCTAGAAGGGGGAGACAGAGAACAAAACAAAACAGACTAACAAATTAAACGTAGTTATTGAGCACTTACTGTGTGCAGAGCACTGTACTAAGCGCTTGGGAAGTACAAGTTGGCAACATAATAGAGACCGTCCCTACCCAACAGTGGGCTCATAGTCTAGCCCCGAGCAGGCCGGGACCTGCGGAGCCTCCAGGGGTAAAACCGGGAGACAGAGAGCGGCACCATCCAGCGGCATGCCCCCCATGCCCATCACGATCAATCAATCAATCAATCAATCGTGTTTATTGAGCGCTTACTGTGTGCAGAGCACTGTACTAAGCGCTTGGGAAGTACAAGTTGGCAACATATAGAGACAGTCCCTACCCAACAGTGGGCCCCTCAAAGAGAAGCAGCGTGGCTCAGTGGCCCGGCTTCATTCATTCAATCGTATCTATTGAGCGCTTACTGTGTGCAGAGCACTGTGCTAAGCGCTTGGGAAGTCCAAGTCGGCAATATATAGACAGTCCCTACCCTGAGTCCAGCCTGATCCTCTTGAGTGCTTCGCACAGCACTTGGCACATGGCAAGCAGCGTGGCTCAGTGGAAAGAGCCGGGGCTTTGGAGTCAGAGGTCATGGGTTCAAGTCCCGACTCCGCCACATGGCAGCTGTGTGATCTTGGGCAAGTCACTTGACTTCTCTGGGCCTCAGTTACCTCATCTGGAAAATGGGGATTAAGACTGTGAGCCCAACGTGGGACAACCCAATCAAGCTGTATCCTCCCCAGCGCTTAGAACAGTGTTTTGCTCATAGTAAGCGCTTAACAAATGGCAATTATTATTATTATTTAGGACTCAGAGGTCACGGGTTCTAATCCCGGGTCCGCCACTTGTCTGCTGTGTGACTTTGGACTTCTCTGTGCCTCAGTTACCTCATCCGGAAAATGGGGATTAAGACTGTGAGCCCCACGTGGGACAACCTGATCACCCTGTATCCTCCCCAGCGCTTAGAACAGTGCTTTGCTCATAGTAAGCGCTTAGCAAATGCCAATTATTATTATTATTTAGGACTCAGAGGTCACGGGTTCTAATCCCGGCTCCGCCACTTGTCAGCTGTGTGACTTTGGACTTCTCTGTGCCTCAGTTACCTCATCCGGAAAATGGGGATTAAGACTGTGAGCCCCACGTGGGTCAACCTGATGACCTTGTATCCCCCCTAGCGCTTAGAACAGTGCTTGGCGCATAGTAAGCGCTTAACAAAATGCCGTCAGTATTACTGAGAGGCAGCGTGGCTCAGTGGAAAGAGCCCGGGCTTGGGAGTCGTACATGGTGGCTGTGCCAATTGTCAGCTGTGTGACCTTGGGCAAGTCACTTCACTTCTAAGGGCCTCGGTTACCTCATCTGGAAAATGGGGATTAAGACTGTGAGACCCCCCGTGGGACAACCTGATCACCGTGTAGCCTCCCCAGCGCTTAGAACAGTGCTTTGCACATAGTAAGCGCTTAGTAAAATGGGGATGAAGACTGTAAGCCCTACGTGGGACAACCTGATTACCTTGTATCTACCCCAGCGCTTAAAACAGTGCTTTGCACATAGTAAGCGCTTAACAAATACGAACATTATTATTATTAGTATAAATGCCACTGTTATTATTATTATCATTATTAAAGCACACGCCCCGCCAATAACCACGCCCCTTCCCCATCCGCCTGTGGGAAGTAGGGGAGAGGGCAGGGGGGAAGACTAGGCCGGGGGCGGAGGAGCCAGGCAGGCCCATGCTCTTTTCATTAGGCCGTGCTGCTTCTCCAAATTTTAAAGTTCACTCACTCAATCGTATTTATTGAGCGCTTACTGTGTGCAGAGCGCTGGACTAAGCGCTTGGAAAGTACAATTTGGCAACAAATAGAGACAATCCCTACCCATCAACGGGCACGTAGTCTAGAAACTAAGTGCTGCCATTGCTTACATTTTAGGGCTCTGTACACACAGGGTATGTTGGGGATTCATTCACTCATTCAATCGCATTTATTGAGCGCTTACTGTGTACAAAGCCATGTACTAAGCGCTTGGGAAGTACAAGTCGGCAACGTACAGGAGAAGCAGCGTGGCTCATTGGAAAGAGCATGGGCTTTGGAGTCAGAGGTCATGGGTTCAAATCCCGGCTCCGCCAACTGTCAGCTGTGTGACTTTGGGCAAGTCACTTCATGTCTCTGGGCCTCAGTTACCTCATCTGTAAAACGGGGATTAATATTGTGAGCCCCAAGTGGGACAACCTGATCACCTTGTATCCTCCCCAGCGCTTAGAACAGTGCTTTGCACATAGTAAGCGCTTAACAAATACCATTATTATTATTATTATTATTATCATATAGAGACGGTCCCTACCCAACAACAGGCTCACAGTCTAGAAGGGGGAGACAGACAACAAAACAAAACATGTCGACAGTTGTCAAGTCTGTCAGAACAAATAGAATTAAAGCTCAATGCAGCTGCATTGGTACAAGGCTGTGGGCCACTATGAAGCAGCGTGGCCTAGGGGAATGAGCGTGGGCCTTGGGGTCAGAGGACCTGGGTTCTAATCCTGCTTCTGCCACTTATCTACTGTGTGACCTTGGGCAAATCACTTCACTTCTCTGGGCCTCAGTTCTCTTTTCCACATAATGGGGATTCAATACCTGTTCTCCCCCTTCCTCAGTCTGAGAGCCCCCATGGGGGACCTGACGATCTTGTATCTACTACAGCGCTTGGCACACAGTAAGCGCTCACCAAACACCACGATTATTGTTATTATTATTATGAACGGATACATGCACCTGTGCGGTGATCATCATCATCATCATCAATCGTATTTACTGAGCGCTTACTATGTGTGAAGCACTGTACTAAGCGCTTGGGAAGTACAAATTGGCAACATTCAGAGACAGTCCCTACCCAACAGTGGGCTCACAGTCCAAAATGTGCCTATGATGCCTACGTGTGGGTGATTACGGATAAGTGAGCGTCGGCTGCGGCTTTTTGTTAAACGCTTACTACGTGTCAAACACCGTTCTGAGTTCCGGGGGAGCTACAAGTTAATTAGGTTGTCACTAGTCACTGTCTAGCGTGGGGCTCACGGTATTAATCCCCATTTTACAGATGAAGTAACTGAGGCTCGGACAACTTACTTGATTGGCCCTAGGTCACACCAGAGACAAACGGAGGAGTCAGGATTAGGACCCAGGTCCTTTCTGACTCCGGGGCCCACGCTCTTCCAACTAGGCCGTGCTGCTTTCTCTGCTGGTGTCTTTTTATGCCTGTGTCCACACGGAAAACTGCATGGATGTGTGTGTGTGTGTGTGTGTGTGTGTGTGTGTACTTCTGAGTGTGTGTGTCTACCAGAGTGTTCTTCCTCTCTGCAGCCCCCCTCCCCCCCATGCTCTCTGTTTCTACCCGCTGTGTCTCTTTCCATCTCCCCTTGTCTCCTCCGAATAGATAACTCTCCCCTCTCCCCACCAAGGGTCCCGGCCCCTGCCCGACTGGGTTGGGTCTGGGGGCTTCCATTGGGGAGCCCCCAATCCTTCCCCCTTTGGGGGGGCCCCTCCTTCTGCTCCTGCCCACCCAATCGGTCTTTTAACCACGAAGACGCTCGGAGCTGGAGGAGGAAACCGAGGGCAGCAGACCGGACAGGTGAGGAGGCCGAGCCGGACCGGGGGTCGTGGGGACACCGGAGTGGGGAAGGGGTGGGACGGGGTCACCATCTCCCCTCTCCTCGTGTCTCTCTTTCCTACTCCGTTTTTGGCGGCAGTTTTCCCCGTCTCTCTCCGTGCCTTTCTCAGTTTCCCAGTCTCCGTGCCTCGCAACTCTGGGCTTCTCGGCCCTCTCCGTCTCCCGTTTCTGGATCTCTCGTCTCCGTGGCTCAATCAATCAATCAATCAATCAATCAATCGTATTTATTGAGCGCTTACTGTGTGCAGAGCACTGTACTAAGCGCTTGGGAAGTACAAGTTGGCAACATATAGTGACAGTCCCTACCCAACAGTGGGCTCACAGTCTCCATCTCCTTTCGTCGCCTGTCACTCCTCTCCGTCCCAGTCGTGCCCCCCCGCAACTTCACTTGCCCCTCGGGCAGGGCGAGAAAGTTAGGGTCTCGGTTCTCCATCCCCCCCATCTTACCTCCTTCCCTTCCCCACAGCACCTGTATATATGTATATATGTTTGTACATATTTATTACTCTATTTATTTATTGATTTATTTATTTTACTTGTACTTATCTATCCTATTTATTTTATTTTGTTAGTATGTTTGGTTTTGTTCTCTGTCTCCCCCTTTTAGACTGCGAGCCCACTGTTGGGTAGGGACTGTCTCTAGATGTTGCCAATTTGTACTTCCCAAGCGCTTAGTCCAGTGCTCTGCACATAGTAAGCGCTCAGTAAATACGATTGATGATGATAAGGGGAGTTGGGGACACCAGAGGGAGGGGGCCTGGAACCCCGGCACCTCTTTTTCAGCCATCACTGAGGGACCCAGGTTCCCAGAATATTGGGAAGGGGGTTCTATTTCACCCCTCTCTCCCAAACTTCTTTTTGCTTTAAAGACTGAACGTCCAGGAGGACACCATAGATGGAGCCCTTAAAGGGGGGTGGGGGCAGAAATATTGCTGGCCTGATCGCAGGGGCGCAGTAAGAGTGGGGTGGGGGGTGACCTACTGACTCCCCTTCCTGGGCGGCTGATTCGGGACAAGGTTGGGGGGCTGGGAGTGGGAGGGCCGAGGCCGCAGAGCTGGGAACCCCATTGCCAACATGTACTTCCCCAGCGCTTAGCACAGTGCTCTGCACACAGTAAGCGCTCAATAAATACGATTGATTGGTTGGGTAGGGACTGTCTCTATATGTTGCCAATTTGTACCTCCCAAGCGCTTAGCCCAGTGCCCTGCACACAGTAAGCGCTCAGTAAATACGATTGATTGGTTGGGTAGGGACTGTCTCTATATGTTGCCAATTTGTACCTCCCAAGCGCTTAGCCCAGTGCCCTGCACACAGTAAGCGCTCAATAAATACGATTGATTGGTTGGGTAGGAACTGTCTCTATATGTTGCCAATTTGTACTTCCCAAGCGCTTAGTCCAGTGCCCTGCACACAGTAAGCGCTCAATAAATACGATTGATTGATTGATTGATTGCGGCCTTCGCTTCTGACCCCCGAGACCTCTTCTCCGCGCCCCCAATTCTCAGTCCCAGCCTTCGCCTCTCCCTTGAAAGTGGGAGGGAGGGACTGGAAAATGCAGTGAGACCCCGGGGTTCGGATGACCGTTTCAAGCCTCCCCCCACCCCCACCCCGATAAATAAATAGTGACGCCCCGTCCCCGGGGTGGCCTCTGTCCGGGGAAACCGAGGGAGGGGGCGGGGGCCACGGGACTCCAAGCCAACCAACTCTCTCATCATCATCATCATCATCATCAATCGTATTTATTGAGCGCTTACTATGTGCAGAGCACTGGACTAAGCGCTTGGGAAGTACAAATTGGCAACATATAGAGACGGTCCCTACCCAACATTGGGCTCACAGTCTAAAAGGGGGAGACAGAGAAGAAAAACCAAACATACTAACAAAATAAAATAAATAGAATAGATATGTACAAGTAAAATAAATAAATAAATAGAGTAATAAATATGTACAAACATATAGACATATATACAGGTGCTGTGGGGAAGGGAAGGAGGTAAGATGGGGGGATGGAGAGGGGGACGAGGGGGAGAGGAAGGAAGGGGCTCAGTCCCTTGGGCTCTCTGGTCAGAAGCAGTGTGGCCGACTGGAAATAATAATAATAATAATTATTATAGTATTTGTTAAGCGCTTACTATGTGCCAGGCACTGTTCTAAGCACTGGGGTAGATACAAGATAATCGGGACGGACACAGTCCCCGTCCCACACATAGGACTCCCAGTCTTAATCCCCATTTTACAGATAAGACTCGACTGTGAGCCCACTGTTGGGTAGGGACCGTCTCCATATGTTGCCGACTTGTACTTCCCAAGCGCCTAGTACAGTGCTCTGCACACAGTAAGCGCTCAATAAATGCGATTGAATGAATGAGGGAACTGAGGCCCAGAGAATAATATTAATAATAATAATGGTATTTGTTAAGCGCTTACTATGTGCAAGGCACATAGTACAGAGCACAAAGCGCTTAGTACAGTGCTGTGCACACAGTAAGCGCTCAATAAATACGACTGATTGAAAGCACTGTTCTAAGCGCTAGGGAGGTTACAAGGTGATCAGGTTGTCCCACGGGGGGCTCACAGTTCCAATCGTATTTATTGAGCGCTTACTATGTGCAGAGCACTGTACTAAGCGCTTGGGAAGTACAAGTTGGCAACATATAGAGACAGTCCCTACCCAACAGTGGGCTCACAGTCTAAAAGGGGGAGACAGAGAACAAAACCAAACATACTAACAAAATAGAATAAATAGAATAGATATGTACAAATAAATAAATAAATAAATAAATAGAGTAAAAAACATATGTACAAACATATATCCATATATACAGGTGCTGTGGGGAAGGGAAGGAGGTAAGATGAGGGGGATGGAGAGGGGGATGAGGGGGAGAGGAAGGAAGGGGCTCAGTCTGGGGTGGCCTAGACTCTCCATCTCGTCTCTCCATCTTCCTTCCGTGTGCGCCGTCTCCCTGGGCCGGGGATAATAATAATAATAATAATTATAATGATAATAATAATGGCATTTATTAAGCGCTTACTATATGGATGCCCTCCACCCCTCCCTCCCCCGGGACCCCCGGAGCCCCCACTGCTGCCAACAGACTGTGAGCCCACTGTTGGGTGGGGACTGTCTCTCTGTGTTGCCAATTTGTCCTTCCCAAGCGCTCAGTACAGTGCTCTGCACATAGTAAGCGCTCAATCAATATGATTGATGATGGTGATGAACAGAGAGCAGGCCACCGAATCGATCCATTAGTGGAATTTACTGAGCCGTTACCATGTGCAGAGCGCTGTCGAGAGGCAGCATGGCGTTGTGGGGGGGAGTCGGGTCGTGAGTTCTAATCCCGCGCTGCCATTCGTCTGCTGTGTGACCTTGAGCGACTCCCTTCACTTCTCTAGGCCTCAGTTCCCTCGTCCGTAAAATGGGGATTGAGCCTGGGAGCCCCGTGTGGATTTGCTTGCGACCACCCAGCGCTTAGTACAGTGCCTGGCGAACAGTAAGCCATTAACAAAGACCGCAGTTATTAATGTTATTACCAAGAGCTCGGGAGAGTACAGAGTTGAATCAATCAATCAATCAATCAATCATATTTATTGAGCGCTTACTATGTGCAGAGCACTGTACTAAGCGCTTGGGAAGTACAAGTTGGCAACATATAGAGACAGTCCCTACCCAACACTGGGCTCACAGTCTAAAAGGGGGAGACAGAGAAAAAAAACCAAACATACTAACAAAATAAAATAAATAGAATAGATATGTACAAGTAAAATAAACAAATAAATAGAGTAATAAATATGTACAAACATATATACATATATACAGGTGCTGTGGGGAAGGGAAGGAGGTAAGATGGGGGGGATGGAGAGGGGGACGAGGGGGAGAGGAAGGAAGGGCCTCAGTCTGGGAAGGCCTCCTGGAAGAGGTGAGCTTGGGAGGTCGCTAAAAGACATCTCTAAGCATTTACAGTCTTTTAGACTGTAATGTCACAGTCTTTTAGACTGTGAGCCCACTATTGGGTAGGGACTGTCTCTATATGTTGCCAATTTGTACTCCCCAAGCGCTTAGTACAGTGCTCTGCACATAGTAAGCGCTCAATAAATACGATTGATTGATTGATTGATTGATGGTCGAACTGCCCCGTATTGCCGGAGAAGCAGCGTGGCTCAGTGGAAAGAGCATGGGTTTTGGAGTCAGAGGTCATGGGTTCAAATCCCGGCTCCGCCAACTGTCAGCTGTGTGACTTTGGGCAAGTCACTTCACTTCCCTGGGCCTCAGTTCCCTCATCTGTAAAATGGGGATTAAGACTGTGAGCCCCCCAGGGGACAACTGATCTCCTTGTAACCTCCCCAGTGCTTAGAACAGTGCTTTGCACATAGTAAGCGCTTAATAAATGCCATCATTATTATTATTCTATGTGCCTCAGTTCCTTCATTTGTAAAATGAGGATTCAAACTGTGAGCCCCCCCCGTGGGACAACCTGATCAGCTTGTAACCTCCCCAGCGCTTAGAACAGTGCTTTGCACATAGTAAGTGCTTAATAAATGCCATCATTATTATTATTCTATGTGCCTCAGTTCCCTCATCTGTAAAATGGGGGTTCAAACTGTGAGCCCCCCGTGGGACAACCTGATCAGCTTGTAACCTCCCCAGCGCTTAGAACAGTGCTTTGCACATAGTAAGTGCTTAATAAATGCCATCATTATTATTATTCTATGTGCCTCAGTTCCCTCATCTGTAAAATGGGGGTTCAAACTGTGAGCCCCCCGTGGGACAACCTGATCAGCCTGTAACCTCCCCAGCGCTTAGAACAGTGCTTTGCACATAGTAAGCGCTTAATAAATGCCATCATCATTATTATTATTCTATGTGCCTCAGTTCCCTCATCTGTAAAATGGGGGTTCAAACTGTGAGCCCCCCGTGGGACAACCTGATCAGCTTGTAACCTCCCCAGCGCTTCGAACAGTGCTTTGCACATAGTAAGCGCTTAATAAATGCCATCATTATTATTATTCTGTGTGCCTCAGTTCCCTCATCTGTAAAATGGGGGTTCAAACTGTGAGCCCCCCATGGGACAACTGATCTCCTTGTAACCTCCCCAGCGCTTAGAACAGTGCTTTGCACATAGTAAGCGCTTAATAAATGCCATCATTATTATTATTCTATGTTCCTCAGTTCCTTCATTTGTAAAATGAGGATTCAAACTGTGAGCCCCCCCGTGGGACAACCTGATCAGCTTGTAACCTCCCCAGCGCTTAGAACAGTGCTTTGCACATAGTAAGTGCTTAATAAATGCCATCATTATTATTATTCTATGTGCCTCAGTTCCCTCATCTGTAAAATGGGGGTTCAAACTGTGAGCCCCCCGTGGGACAACCTGATCAGCTTGTAACCTCCCCAGCGCTTAGAACAGTGCTTTGCACATAGTAAGTGCTTAATAAATGCCATCATTATTATTATTCTATGTGCCTCAGTTCCCTCATCTGTAAAATGGGGGTTCAAACTGTGAGCCCCCCGTGGGACAACCTGATCAGCCTGTAACCTCCCCAGCGCTTAGAACAGTGCTTTGCACTAGTAAGCGCTTAATAAATGCCATCATCATTATTATTATTCTATGTGCCTCAGTTCCCTCATCTGTAAAATGGGGGTTCAAACTGTGAGCCCCCCATGGGACAACTGATCTCCTTGTAACCTCCCCAGCGCTTAGAACAGTGCTTTGCACATAGTAAGCGCTTAATAAATGCCATCATTATTATTATTCTATGTGCCTCAGTTCCCTCATCTGTAAAATGGGGATTAAGACTGTGAGCCCCCCGTGGGACAACCCGATCAGCTTGTAACCTCCCCAGCACTTAGAACAGTGCTTTGCACATAGTAAGCGCTTAATAAATGCCATCATCATTATTATTATTCTATGTGCCTCAGTTCCCTCATCTGTAAAATGGGGATTCGAACTGTGAGCCCCCCCGTGGGACAACCTGATCAGCTTGTAACCTCCCCAGCACTTAGAACAGTGCTTTGCCCGTAGTAAGCGCTTAACAAATACCATCTTTACTATTATTGCGTTCAAATCGGAACGGGCGCGCCTTCTCCTCTCTGGGCCTCAGTTCCCTCCTCTTTAAAATGGGGATTAAGACTGGGACCCCCACGTGGGACGGGGACCGTATCTGACCCAATTTGCTTGTGTCCACCTCTAGTGCCTGGCACCTAGAGATCTCCTTGTGACCTCCCCAGCGCTTAGAACAGTGCTTTGCCCATAGTAAGCGCTTAATACCATCTTTATTATTATTGCGTTCAAATGAGAACGGGCGCGCCTTCTCCTCTCTGGGCCTCAGTTCCCTCCTCTGTAAAATGGGGATTAAGACTGGGACCCCCACGTGGGACGGGGACCGTATCTGACCCAATTTGCTTGTGTCCACCTCTAGTGCCTGGCACCAAAGATCTCCTTGTGACCTCCCCAGCGCTTAGAACAGTGCTTTGCACATAGTAAGCGCTTAATAAATGCCATTATTATTATTATTATTATTCTCCTGCAGCCTCGGTTCCTCCGGGCACCCCAAGCCACCTCCCTGCCTTCTCGGTGCCCTCTGCCAGTCGAGGCTACTACACTGCGGGGTCCCGACGGACCAGGCACTCGGTGCCCATGGAGCTTTTTGAGCGGTGGGAGCGTTACCAGGCCGACTGTCGACGGAGGATGGCGGAGCAGCCGCGCCCAGAAGGTGGGTGGGTGGGCGCACCATCCGGGCCGGGGGCCTCCTCTGGCTGGGTGGGGGGTCCAGTACCCCTTCCCCACTTCCCCACCTCTCGGGGGGCGAGTTGCAGGGCGTGGGGGACTGACGGGAAGGTCCAGAGGGGCCAGTGGTGTTAGTGACGGGGCCAGCAAAATGTGGAGATGTCTAGTTGGTTCTGGGGGTGTGTGTCTGTGTGTGTCTGTGCTGGTGGTGGTGGGGGGGGGGGGGTCTATGTCCCCGTCTGGGTTTGTGCATGTCTCTGTGTGTGTGTGTGTCCTTGTGTATTAGTGAAGCAGCGTGGCCCAGTGGAAAAGAGCCCGGGCTCTGGAGTCAGAGGTCATCAATCAATCAATCGTATTTATTGAGCGATTGAGCGTGTGAGTGATGGGGCCAGCAAAATGTGGAGACGCCTAGTTGGTTCTGGGGTGTGTGTGTCTGTGTGTGTCGGTGGCGATGGGGGGGTGGGTCCGTGTCCCCGTCTGGGTTTGTGCATGTCTGTCTGTGTGTGTGTGTGTGTGTCCTTGTGTGTTAGTGAAGCAGCGGGGCTCAGTGGAAAAGAGCCCGGGCTTTGGAGTCAGAGGTCATCCAATCAATCAATCAATCAATTGTATTTATTGAGCGATTGAGTGTCTGAGTGATGGGGCCAGCAAAATGCGGAGATGCCTAGTTGGTTCTGGGGTGTGTGTGTCTGTGTGTGTCGGTGGCGATGGGGGGTGGGTCCGTGTCCCCGTCTGGGTTTGTGCATGTCTTTGTGTGTGTGTGTGTGTGTATGTGTGTGTGTCCTTGTGTGTTAGTGAAGCAGCGTGGCTCAGTGGAAAAGAGCCCGGGCTTTGGAGTCAGAGGTCATCAATCAGTCAATCAATCAATCGTATTTATTGAGCGACTGAGCGTGTGAGTGATGGGGCTAGTAAAATGTGGAGACACCTAGTTGGTTCTGGGGTGTGTGTGTCTGTGTGTGTCGGTGGCGATGGGGGGGTGGGTCCGTGTCCCCGTCTGGGTTTGTGCATGTCTGTGTGTGTGTGTGTGTGTGTGTCCTTGTGTGTCAGTGAAGCAGCGTGGCTCAGTGGAAAAGAGCCCGGGCTTTGGAGTCAGAGGTCATCAACCAATCAATCAGTCAATCGTATTTATTGAGTGCTTACTGTGTGCAGAGCACTGTACTAAGCGCTTGGGAAGTACAAGTTGGCAACATAGAGAGACAGTCCCTACCCAACAGTGGGCTCACAGTCTAAAAGGTCATGGGTTCAAATCCCGGCTCCGCCACTTGTCAGCTGTGTGACTTTGGGCAAGTCACTTCACTTCTCTGGGCCTCAGTGACCTCATCTGTAAAATGGGGATTAGGACTGTGAGCCCCCCGTGGGACAACCTGATCAGCTTGTAACCTCCCCAGCGCTTAGAACAGTGCTTTGCACATCATAAGTGCTTAATAAATGCCATCATTATTTATTATTTATTAGCGCTGGTAGGTATCCGTGGGGGGGGGGGGGGGGTGTGCCTCCCAAGCCTGGTTGCGTCTGTTTGTTCTAGGTGCGTGTTCCTATGTGTGCGTGTGTGCCTGGGGTGAACGGGGGTACTAGGAGTGTGTCCGTGCCCCTGTGTGTGTGTGTGTGTGTGTGTGTGTGTTTGCGTGCGTTTGGGGGGGGGCCTTGTGTGTAAATCATCATCATCATCATCAATCGTATTTACTGAGCGCTTACTATGTGCAGAGCACTGTACTAAGCACTTGGGAAGTACAAATTGGCAACATATAGAGAAAATGCTGGTATGTGTCCTTGTGTGTGGGCGTGTGTGTGCATCCGGTCCGTGTCAGTGGCCCTCGCCGGGAATGGGCCGGCCCCAGCCGCCTGACTCCGGCCCCCCCCCTCGCAGGCCTGGTTTGTAACCGAACCTTCGACATGTACGCCTGCTGGGACGATGGGACCCCCAATACCACCGTGCGGGCCCCCTGCCCTCCCTATCTGTCCTGGCACCAAGAAGGTGAGGCCTCCTCCCTCCTCCCCACCCGCCCCCTTCCTCAGTGGCCGTCCCGCCAGTGGTGGTCCTCCTCCTCCTCCTCCTCGGCCTCCTCTTTCTCCTCCTTTTCCTCGGCCTCCCTCCCTTAGTGAGTTGGGGCTCGGTGCTGCGCCGCTGCGGGCCCGACGGACAGTGGGAGAAGGATGCGGACGGCCAGGACTGGCGCGACCATTCCCAGTGCGAGAACCCCGAAGATCTCGGACATTTCGAGGTGGGAGGAGGAAGGGGGGAGCCGGGATCAGGGTTGGGAGTGGAAAGGAAGGGGAGGGCCGGGGTCAGACGGGAGTTGTTAGGGTTAGGGTGGGAAGGAGGGCTAGGGAGAGCGCTAGGCCGGGTAACGTCGGGCAGGACTGGGCAAGGCCGGGGCAGAGAGGACGAGGGCAGGACGGGGGAGAGGGCGAGGCCGGAGCCGGGAGAGGGGGGCTGGGGAGGGGGTGGTCAGAAATGGCCCAAGAAGGGCTACAGGCTCTGAGAAGCAGCGTGACTCACTGGAAAGAGCCCGGGCTTTGGAGGCAGAGGTCATGGGTTCAAACCCCGGCTCCGCCACTTGTCGGCCGTGTGACTTTGGACTTCTCTATGCCTCAGCTCCCTCATCTGGAAAATGGGGGTGAAGACTGTGAGCCCCCACTGTGGGACAACCTGATCACCTTGTAAACTCCCCACCTTGTAGACCTGATCACCTAGTAAACTTAGAACGGTGCTTTGCACATAGTAAGCGCTTAATAAATGCCATCGTCATCATCATTATTATTATTATTACAGGGGGCGGAGAGATAATAATAATAATGGCATTTGTTAAGCACTTACTATGTGCAAAGCACTGTTCTAAGCGCTGGGGAGGATACAAAGTGATCAGGTTGTCCTTCATGGGGCTCACAGGCTTCATCCCCATTCTACAGATGAGGTAACTGAGGCACAGAGAGGCTAAATGACTTGCCCAAAGTCACACAGCTGACAATTGGCGGAGCCGGGATTTGAACCCATGACCTCTGACTCCCGAGCCCGGGCTCTTTCCACTGAGCCACGCTGGTCCTCCATCAACACCAAAAATGCCATTTCAAAACAGTTTTCCCCGAACAGGTTGTGGCGAGAGAGATGGTGAGGCAGGGTGTGGGCGGGGAGGGCTAGAAATCATCATCATCATCAATCGTATTTATTGAGCGCTTACTGTGTGCAGAGCACTGTACTAAGCGTTTGGGAAGTCCAAGTTGGCAACACATAGAGACAGTCAATCAATCAGTCAATCAATATCAGTCATATTTATTGAACGCTTACGGTGTGCAGAGCACTGTACTAAGCGCTTGGGAAGTCCAAGTTGGCAACATATAGAGACGGTCCCTACCCAAAAGTGGGCTCACAGTCTAAAAGGGGGAGACAGAGAACAAAACCAAACATACTAACAAAATAAAATAAATAGAATAGATATGTACGAGAAATGGGCGAGGCGATGCCCCCTTTTAGACTGTGAGCCCACTGTTGAGTAGGGACTGTCTCTCTGTGTTGCCAACTTGTACTTCCCAAGCGCTTAGTACAGTGCTCTGCACACAGTAAGCGCTCAATAAATACGATTGATTGATCGATAGAGAGGGCATGGCCGGGAATATGCGGGGCCGTTGGCGGGCAGTGGAGGGAGAGGCCCGGGACTGGTCAGGTTGGCTAGAGGAGAGTAGGACAGGGTGGGCCAACGAAGGGGGCATGGGGAGGGGGCTTGGCCGGTGGAGGGGTCCCTGACCCGCCCGACCTGCAGAGCCAGAAGCGGATGCTGGAGCACTTGCAGGTCGCCTATACGATCGGCTACTCCCTGTCCTTCGCTGCGCTGCTCCTCGCTCTACTGCTGCTCGGTTCCTTCAGGTGTGGGCGAGGGTCCCGGGATGGTGATGGGCTGGGGTGGGGGACACAGCGGGGCAACCTCGGGGAAGGAGGGGAGGGGGCCGGTGGTGCGGCGGTGCCCACGGGACGTGTGGCCTTGGCGTCGGGAGCCGGGGCCTAGGGGCTTGGGAAAATATGTGTGGGCTTGGAGTCGGGAGCCGGGGCCTAGGGGCTTGGGAAAATAGGAGTCGAAGGGGGCCGGGGTCTTCTGGCACCCTTTCCCCCCGCTTTCCCCTTAGGAGGCTGCGTTGCACCCGCAATCACATCCACATGAACCTGTTCGCGTCCTTCCTGCTGCGGGCCGCCGCCATCCTCACACGCGATCGTCTGCTCCGGGCCCCGCTGGGCTGGGAGCTCCTCGGCGAGAGTGGCCGGCCCCAGCTGCTGTCCGAACAGGTTGGAGACCCCCCTCTTCCCGATCCCATAAACGATCTCGCCCACTCTCCCCTGCAATTGAGGTCCCCCTTCCCCCCCCACCTCTCCTCTGCTCCTTCGGTCAGTCAATCGTATTTATTGAGCGCCTACTGTGCGCAGAGCACTGTACTAAGTGCTTGGGAGCGGTATAGGAGAGGAGAGGGAGTGGGTTCTAATCCCGGCCCCGCCACTTGTCTGCTCTGTGAGCTTGGGCAAGCCACTTAGTCAATCGATCGTATTTATTGAGCGCTTACTGTGTGCAGAGCACTGTACTAAGCGCTTGGGAAGTACAAGTTGGCAACATAACTTAACTTCTCTGTTCCTCAGTTACCTCATCTGGAAAATGGGGATTAATAATAATAATAATAATAATAATAATAATAATAATAATAATGTTGGTATTTGTTAAGCGCTTACTATGTGCCAAGCACTGTTCTAAGCGCTGGGGTAGATACAAGGTAATCAGGTTGTCCCACGTGGGGCTCACAGGCTTAATCCCCATTTTACAGATGAGGGAACTGAGGCCCAGAGAAGTTAAGTGACTTGCCCAAAGTCACACAGCTGACAAGTGGCGGAGCCGGGATTTGAACCCCCAACCTCTGCCTCCAAAGCCCGGGCTCTTTCCACTGAGCCACGCTGCTTCCCTGTGAGTCCCACTTTGACTTTGAGACTAAGAGATTAAGACTGTGAGTCCCACGCGGGACCACCCGATTACCTTGTATCTACCCCGGTGCTTAGAACAGTGCTTGACACATAGTAAGCGCTTAACAAATACCATAGTTATTATTATTACAATACAATAATAAACAGGCACATTCCCTGTCCACAACCAGCTTACAGTCCAGAGGGGGAGAGGGACGTAAATATAAATAAATAAATTACAGATATGGATATGAGTCCTGTGGGGCAGGGAAGGGGGATGAGTAAAGCGAGTCAGGGCGGTGCAGAACGGAGTGGGAGAAGAGGTAGGGAGGGCTTAGTCCCTGTTAGCTCACAGCCTTCTAGTTGGGTAGGGACCGTCTCTATATGTTGCCAATTTGTACTTCCCAAGCGCTTAGTACAGTGCTCTGCACACAGTAAGCGCTCAATAAATACAACTGATTGATTAGTCGGGGAAGGCCTCTCAGGGGAGATGTGCCTTCACTACAGCTTTGAAGGGGGAGAGATGAATTGTCTGTCAGTCACGAGGAGGGAGGGCGTTCCAGGCCAGAGACAGGACACGGGCAAGAAGTCGGCGTTGAGACAGACAATACTGAGCACCTACTGGGTGCAGAGCAATGTATTGAGCGCTTGGGAGAATACAGTGAGAACGAGAAGCAGCGTGGCTCAGTGGAAAGAGCCTGGGCTTTGGAGTCAGAGGTCGTGGGTTCAAATCCCAGCTCCGCCAATTGTCAGCTGTGTGACTCTGGGCAAGTCACTTCACTTCTCTCATCTGTAAAATGGGGATTCAGACTGTGAGTCCCCCGTGGGACAACCTGATCACCTTGTAATCTCCCCAGCGCTTAAAGCAGTGCTTTGCACATAGTAAGCGCTTAGTAAATGCTATCATTACTATTATTATTATTACAAGAGAGGAATATAACAGACACTTCCCCTGCCCACAAGGAGCTTGGAGTCTCCAGTCTGAGGGGGGCCGCGTTACCCAAACCCCTAACGTGTGTGTCCCTCCCATCTCGGCGGCCCAGGTCCTGGTGGTCTGCCGGCTGGCCCAGGCGCTTACCCAGTACTGCGTGGTCACCAACTATGCCTGGCTGTCGGTGGAGGGGCTCTACCTGCATAGCCTCTTGCGGCTCCCGGCTTTCTCCGAGCGCAGCTGCTTCCGGAGATACCTGCTCCTTGGCTGGGGTGAGCAGGGGAAGGAAGACAGTGGGGGGCGGGGGGAGGCCGTCCATTGCCCCTGGAAGGGGTAGAAGAGCTGACCTGGGGTGGGAGGGACGTCCTGCCTCTAGCCTGCAACACCCTCCCTCTTCAAAGGCGACTATCACTCTCCCCACTTCAAAGCCTTATTAAAAGTATATCTCCTCCAAGAGGCCTTCCCCGACTAAGTCTTCGTTCCTCCCTTCTGCGCAGCCCTTGCCCTTGGATTTGTTCCCTTTATTCACCCCTCCCTCAGCCTCATAGTACTTCTGTTCGTACCCGTAATTTATTTACTCATATTAATGTTCGCCTCCTCATCTGGACGGTAAGCTCTTTGTGGGCAGGGAACGTGCCTACCAATCGTTATAGTTAGTGTACAGTGTAAAATGTCCAGTAGAGAACAGTGCTTTGCCCAGAGTAAACGCTCAAGAAGTACAATCAATTATTGTGCTCTTCCAAGCGCTTAGTACAATGCTTTGCACACAATACACTGTGAGCCCTTTTAGACTGTGAGCCCACTGTTGGGTAGGGACCGTCTCTATATGTTGCCAGTTTGTACTTCCCAAGCGCTTAGTACAGTGCTCTGCACATAGTAAGCGCTCAATAAATACGATTGATGGTGAATACACGCTCAACAAATGCAATCGATTGATATTGTACTCTCCCAAACGCTTAGTACAATGCTGTACACATAGTGAGTGCTCAATAAATACGCTTGATTGATTGACGGGTGTGGGGCGGAGACTGAGTTTGGGGGCACGGTCGGCGTGGGGCTACGATGGAGCCCGGGAGGCTGGAGGTGGGGACTCCTGGGTCCCCTCCCGTCCCCCAGATTGAAGCAGCCCCACAGTACCGCGCTGATCCGACGAATGTGCTCTGCACGTAGTAAGCGCTCAATAAATACGATTGATGATGATGATGATCCGGGGTTGGGGTGTGTTTGAGGCTCGACCAGGCAGACCCGTTGTGCTCAAGCGCTTAGTACAGTGCTCAAGCGCTTAGTACAGTGCTCTGCACACAGTTAGCGCTCAATAAATACGATTGATTGATTGATTGGTGGGCAAGGGGGTGGAGGCGGCTAGCGGGGCCTAGCTCTCGGCTAGTGTTCGGCTGACCGCCTGGGCCGGCTGGACGTCCGCGCAGGCTTCCCCGTGCTCTTCGTGGCGCCGTGGGTGATGGTCCGCTACCTCTTCGAGAACACGCTGTGAGTGTCCGGGCACCGCGGGTGGGAGGGCGGGAGGCTGGCGGGGTGCCAGAGGACGGGCAGGGGTCAGCTGGGCCGGGGGCACCTGGGCTGGGGGACGGGGACGGGCCGGGTTCAGGAGACCCCAGCTCTGCTGCTTCAGGTGCTGGGAGCAAAACAAAATCAAAGGCTTCTGGTGGATCATCCGCACTCCTATCCTGATCACCAACTTGGTATGAACTCCAACGCTCAACCGCCCCCCTTTCCTTATCCCGCTCACCAACTTGGCATGACCCCCCCCTCAACAGCCCCCTCCCCGTTTCCCTATCAGGCTCCCCAGCTCGGTATACCCTTGAACCTCAACCACCTCACTTTCCCTATCCCGCTCGCCACCTCAGTGCAGCCCGAATCCCAGACCCCCCAACGCCCTCCCCACATGTAGTTCACCAGCTTGGTCTGCCCTGTCCCTCCCCTCTCCATTCCATAACTTCCAGACTGTGAGCCCATTGTTGGGTAGGGACCGTCTCTATATGTTGCCGACTTGTACTTCCCAAGCGCTTAGTACAGTGCTCTGCACAAGTAAGCGCTCAAGAAATACGATTGAATGAATGAATAACTACCGAACGTCATTCCCCCGCCGCAGGGTTTCTTTCCTCCACCTTGCGTTCCCTCTGCCCATCCACCAAGCTAGCTCTCTTCCTCCCTTCAAGGCCCTACTGAGAGCTCACCTCCTCCAGGAAGCCTTCCCAGACTGAGCCCCTTCTTTCCTCTCCCCCTCATCTCCCCTCCATCCCCTCATCTTACCTCCTTCCCTTCCCCACAGCACCTGTATATATGTATATATGTTTGTACATATTTATTACTCTATTTATTTTACTTGTATATATCTATTCTATTTATTTTATTTTGTTAGTATGTTTGGTTTTGTTCTCTGTCGCCCCCTTCTAGACTGTGAGCCCACTGTTGGGTAGGGACTGGCTCTATACGTTGCCAACTTGCACTTCCCAAGCGCTTAGTACAGTGCTCTGCACACAGTAAGCGCTCAATAAATACGATCGATTGATTGATTGCTGCTCCCTGACGCCTCCTCGCAGTCGGTCTCGGTTCCTGCCCCTCCTCACCCCCTCTTCACCCCCTCCTCACCTCCCGTTCGCAGATCAACTTCTGCATCTTCGTCCGCATCGTCTGCATCCTCCTGTCCAAGCTGCAGGCGCACCAGATGCGCTGCTCCGACTACAAGCTCAGGTTGGAGGCGACACCCCCATTTCCCTCCCCAGACTAGCCCCCAAGCCCCCCGGGCTGACCCTTCCCCTTGCAGTCGCCTGCCCCGTGGTAATGGAAAAGAGCCCAGGCCTTGGAGTCTAATCCTGACTCTGCCACTCGTCTGCTGTATGACCTTGGTCAAGTCACTTAACTTCTCCGTGCCTCAGTTTTCTCATTTGCAAAATGTTCTCCCTCCTCCTTTCACCGTGAGCCCCATGAAGGACTTGATTATCCTGCATCTATCCCGGTGCACAGTACCGTGCTTGGCACAGAATAAGCCCCTAATAAATACCACTCCATAATTAATATTTATTAATTATTCTTCTGCTGATTATTCCCTCTGGCCTCATTTCCCCAGGCTGGCCCGGTCCACGCTGACCCTGCTCCCATTGCTTGGTGTCCACGAGGTGATGATCGTGACGGTGATCGTAGAAGACAAGGTCCAAGGCACCTTCCGCCTCACCAAGCTCTTCTTCGACCTCTTACTCAGTTCCTTGCAGGTGGGCTGGGGGGAGAGGAGGTAGGTCCCATCCCATCCTTCAGTCCGTCTCCGTCCTGCTCCCCCTCGCCAGCCCCTGGCAAGGGAGGGGGATTCGGGGAGTGGTCGAGACCAAGGGACTGGGATGGCCGAGTGGAAAGACCTGGGTTCTAATTCCAGCTCTGCCAATTTCTTGCCGTGTGACCTTGGGCAAATGCCTTAACTTCTCTGTGCCTCAGTTCCCTCAACCGTCAAATGGGGATTCAATCCCTGTTCTCTCTCCTACTTAGACCGTGAGCCCCACGTGGGACAGGGATTGCGTCTGGCTTAATTAACTTGTATTAATGAATACGATTAACAGAGCTTAGAATAGCGTTTGACACATAGTAAGCGCTTTAATTTATACCACAAAAAGGAGGAGGTGGACGGGGACACCGCCCCCCCCACCCCGAATTGCTCCCTAATTTCCCCCTTCTCCCTGTTCCTGCTCCACAGGGCCTGTTTGTCAGTGTGTTGTATTGCTTCATCAACAAGGAGGTATGAATCCCTGCCTCAACTGCCCTGGCCCCTACTCTATTCTCCCGTCCCCACCCCTCCACCTTGGGGCCCCCGGACACCCCCGCCCCGACTTGCCACTCCCCAGGACTCCTCGGGGTGTGGGTGGGGGGGTTATTTACTCCTCAGAGGCCTCTCTCCATCAACGCCTGCCCCCTCCCCGACCTGGTGATGTTTCCTAATGCCTCATCTCTCTCCCTCCTAATTCTCTCACCCCTCCTCATCCCCTCTGTCCTCCCTCCCTCCTCATTCCCTTACCCCTTCCTTCCTTCACCCCTTCCCTCCTCACTCCCACTTCTCCCATCCTCCCTTCCTCACCCCATTGCTCCTCATTCCTTCATCCCTGCCCGCATTCCCTGTCCCCTTCCTCCCCCGTCCTCTGTCTTTCCCCCGGCCCCGGTTGGCCTGGCAGGTGCAGGCTGAGCTGCGACGACAGTGGGCTTGCTGTCCCCGGGGGGTCCTGAGCCCCCTGAGGCCGGGCCGCCCTCCCGTTGCCCCCTCTGCCCCCGGTGCCGCCCCCGGTGATGCTCAGCTCTGCATCTGCCCCCGGGCGGCCTGCCAACCATGGGAGGACCCTCTCCCCAGCGGGACACAGCACACCACCCTGCCCGTCTCCTCCGAGACCTTCTGCTAGTGCCCAGGCCCCGGGTGGCCCGGGGGCGACCGTTCCCACCTCGGGCTGCAGCCCTCGCCCCTTCCCAGATCCTTCAATTCCCACAACAGAGGCCTCAGAGACAGAGGGACCTGGGGAGGATAGGATTGGGAGTTGATGAGGATGATGCTATTTGTGAAGCCCTTACTACGCGCCAGGCCCTTTACTAAGCGCCGGGGTGGACACAAGCAAACCGAGTTGGACACCGGGCCCGTCACGTGTGGGTCTCCTCAATCCCCATGGTACAGATGAGGCCCAGAGAAATGAAGTGACTTGCCCAGGGTCACAAGTGGCAGAGCTGGGATTAGAACCCATGACCTTCCGACTCCCGAGCAGGGGTCTCTGACCCCCACCTCTCCCTCAGAGACCTCCATCCCGGTCAGGTTAACCCCGGGTCACACGTCGACCTCACGGTCAATCGGTGGTGTTTATTGAGCACTTACTGTGTGCCGAGCACCGTGCTAAGCAGTTGGGAGAGTAGAAGAGAGTAAGGAGACATGATCCCGGACATTTAGGAGCTTACAGTCTAACAGAGAAGGCACACTTTTAGATAAATTGTACTAAGCGCTTGTACTTCCCAAGCGCTTAGTATAGTGCTCTGCACACAGTAAGCACTCAATAAATATGATTGATTGATTGATAAATTGCAGATGGGCAAAGCAATCCCAAGCACTTAGTACAGTGCTCTGCACACAGTAAGCGCTCAATAAATACGATTGAATGAATGAATCAGGGATAAAGATAAATGCTGCGGGGGAGGGAGATGGAGTCAGTATCAAAATACTGACCAGGTATGAAGCCAAGTATGAGGGTGACGTTTTAGGGAGGGAAAATAGGAGAGGGAAATGAGAGATTAGCCATCCTAGAGGAGATGGAATTTTAGTAGGCCTTTGTGGATGGGGAAAATGGTGGTGTGTAGGATATGAAAGGAGTTTCAGGCAAGAGGGAGGGTGTTAACAAGAGGTCAAAGGAGAAAGACGACAGCAGGGCCCATTGAGTAGGTTGATATTCGGAGCAGGGTGTGCCGGCTCGGCTGTAGTGAACGATGAGCGAGGATAAGTCGAGGGGGGAGAGAGAACTGATTGAGTGTCTTCAAGCTGATGGTGAGGAGTTTCTGTTTGATGTGGAGATGGATGGGCAACCATTGGAGGCTTATCAATCAGTCATCAATCGGAGGGGGGGAACCATGTGCAGAACAATGTTTTAGAAAAATGGTCCTAACAGACCAGTGAAATATGGACCGTAGAGAGGTAAGGCTGGAGGTGGGGAGGGTTGGTGAGGAGGTCAATGCAATAGTCGAGAAGGGAAGTGACGAGGGCTTGGATCAGCGTGGTGGTGGATTGGACGGAGGGGAAAGAGCAGATTCTGGAGATGTTGTGGAGAGAGAAATGACAGGATTTAGACACTAACTGAATGTGCTGTTGGAGAGAGAAGAGTCAAGGGTACTAGCGATACCGGGATTTGTAAGACTGAGAGGATGGCCGTATTGTCAACAGTGATGGGAAAGTAGTGGGGAGGAGAAAGATTGGGAGGGAAGATGAATTCCGTTTTAGACATGTTGATTTTGAGGTGTCCTGGGACACCCAGGTAGGGATTCCCTGAAGGCAGGAAGAATTTTCTTTTAATGGTATTTGTTAAGCGTTTATTATGTGCCAGGCACTGTACTAAACGCTGGGGTAGATATAGATTAATCAGATTGGACGCAGTCCATGTCCCAAGTGGGGCTCACAGTCTTAATCCCCATTTTACAGGTGAGGGAACTGAGGCAGAGAGAAAAGTGACTGTGCCCAAGGTCACGTAGCAGACAAGTGGCAGAGCTGGGATTAGAACCCAGGTCCTTCTGACTCCCAGAACCGTGCTCTATCCACTAGATCATGCTGCCTCTGAGATTGCAGAGAAGGAGAGAGTTTGGAGCTTGAAAGGGAGATTTGGGAGTCATCCACCCCAACCCCGTTCTCCCCCTGACTATCCCGTCACTGTAGACAGCACCAATCAATCAATCAATCAATCAATCGTATTTATTGAGCGCTTACTATGTGCAGAGCACTGTACTAAGCGCTTGGGAAGTACAAATTGGCAACACATAGAGACAGTCCCTACCCAACAGTGGGCTCACAGTCTAAAAGGGGGAGACAGAGAACAGAACCAAACATACCAACAAAATAAAATAAATAGGATAGAAATGTACAAGTAAGATAAATAAATAAATAGAGTAATAAATAAGCACCACCATCCTCCCCGTCTCACAAGCTCATAACCTTGGTGTTACCCTTGACTCCTCTCTCTCAATCAAGCCACATATTCAGTCAGCTACCAAATTCTGTCAGTTCGACTTTCACGGACATCCACTCTTTCCTCGCCATCCAAACTGCTACAACAGTGATCAAACACTTCTCCATCCTGCCTTGACTACTGGATCACCCTCCTTGCTGACCTCCCTGCCGACTGCCTCTCTTCAGTCCAGTCCATCCTTCGCTCTGCCCAGATTATTTTTCTGAAAAGCCGTTCAGTCCACATTACCCCATTCCTCAAGAACCTCCAGGGGTTGCCCATCCACCTCCGCATCAAACAGAAGCTCCTCACCATCGGTTTTAAGTCACTCCATCGCCTTGACCCCTCATCTTATCTCACTGATTTCCTACTACAACCCAGAACGTTCATTTCGCTTCTGTAACACCAACCTACTCACTCTACCTCAGTCTTGTCAATCCCGCCATCAAGCCCTCACCCGTGTCCTCCCTCACCTGGAACTCCCTCCCCCTTCATATCTGACAGATGATCACTCTAAAGCCTTTTGAAAATCACATCTCCTCTAAGTGGGCTTCCCTGGCTACGCCCCGCTCAGTGGAAAGAGCACGGGCTTGGGAGTCAGAGGTCATGGGTTCTAATCCTGGCTCCGCCACTGGTCAGCTGTGTGACTTTGGGAAAGTCACTTCATTTCTCTGTGCCTCAGTCCCTCATCTGTAAAATGGGGATGAAGACTGTGAGCCCCACGTGGGACAACCTTGATTACCTTGTATCCCCCCAGCGCTTAGAACGGTGCTTGGCACATAGTAAGTGCTTAACAAATACCAACATTATTATTATTATTACCCCTACTCCCTCTCCCTTCTCTGTCATTTCTACCCTTTATCCACCCCACCCTCAGCCCCACAGCACTTATGTACATATCCTTAATCTATTTGAATGTCTGTCTTTCCCTTTAGACTGTAAGCTAGCCCGCGGGAACATATATACCAACTCTGTTATATAGTACTCTCCCGAGTGCTTAGTACAGTGCTCTGCATACAATAAGTGCTCAATAAATACAATTGATTGGCTGTAGGAGAGGGGGAGCTGATGACAGAGGCAGGATCCAGATCCCTGACCTGGGGCAGAGGAACTGGGAGGAGGGGGTCAGAAGCAGCGGCTCAATGGAAAGAGCCCGGGCTTTGGAGTGAGAGGTCATGGGTTCAAATCCCGGCTCTGCCACTTTTCAGCTGCGTGACTTTGGGCAAGTCACTTCACTTCTCTGTGCCTCAGTTCCCTCATCTGTAAAATGGGGATTGACTGTGAGCCCCCCGTGGGACAACCTGATCACCTTGTAAACTCCCCAGTGCTTAGAACAGTGCTTTGCACATAGTAAGCACTTAATAAATGCCATCATTACTGTTATTATTTATTATTGTACACTCCCAAAAGCTTAGTACAGTGCTGTGCACACAGTAAGCGCTCAGTAAATACCATTGAGTGAGTGAATGAATGAAAGGGAGGGGGAATTGGAACTGAAGGAGAGAGGTCTCCAGCAATTGATCTGGGGGGAACTGAATGTTGGGTCTAGAGTGCTGCTGTCCCCAGAAGCTAATGCAGGATGGAAAGTGTCTAAAAAAGTGAGTTTGGAGCAGGACCACCCCCTTACAAAAAGTGGGCTCAGCTCGTCCCGCCTAGAGACAAGAGGATGTCGCTCACTTTCATAACCATAACCGTAACATTTTAGACTGTGAACCCACTGTTGGGTAGGGACTGTCTCTATATGTTGCCAACTTGTACTTCCCAAGCGCTTAGTACAGTGCTCTGCACACAGTAAGCGCTCAATAAATACGATTGATTGATGACCAGTCCGACCTTTCAAGCGCTTAGTACAGTGCTCTGCAAACAGTAAGCGCTCAATAAATACGATTGATTGATTGATTGATTGATTGGTTGATTGATTGATTGATGACCTTCCCTTCCTCAGACCTTAGGAGGGAAAAGTGAGGTTGGGGGTTGAAAGGTAGCCCGAAAACTCCTCGTGGGCAGAAAAAGTGTCTGACAACTGTTGTTGCACTCTGCCAAGCGCTTAATACAATGATCTGCACGAAATAATCGCTCAATAAATACGACTGATCTGTTGATTGGTGGATTGATTGGAGGGGAGGCGGGCAGCCGGGGCCAGGACTACAACTCCCGGCAAGCTTTGCGGCCCTCCCCAGCGCCGCACCCCACTTCCCGTCCACGGTGGAGGCCCCTCGCTCTCCTTCCCGGGCGCTTCTGGGAAATGTAGTCTCGCCTCCGAACGAAACTACATGTCCCAGAGGGCCGTGGGGCGAAAACCCGGAAGTGGGGGTTGCAGACCAGCGCGAGCCCCTGGAGCGGTGGGACCCGCGGCGCCTGGAAGGGGTAAGGGATGGGAGGGGGTTGGGAGCGGAGGGGAGAGAGGCGTGGGGTGTATTGGATGCCCTAAATGCACTGTACACATTTATTACTCTATTTATTTATTTATTTTACTTGCACATATCTATTCTATTTATTTTATTTTGTTAGTACGTTTGGTTTGGTTCCCTGTCTCCCCCTTTTAGACTGTGAGCCCATCATCATCATCATCATCAATCGTATTTATTGAGCGCTTACTATGTGCAGAGCACTGTACTAAGCGCTTGGGAAGTACAAATTGGCAACATATAGAGACAGTCCCTACCCAACAGCGGGCTCACAGTCTAAAAGGGGGAGACAGAGAACAAAACCAATCAATCAATCAATCAATCAATCGTATTTATTGAGCGCTTACTATGTGCAGAGCACTGTACTAAGCGCTTGGGAAGTACAAATTGGCAACATATAGAGACAGTCCCTACCCAACAGCGGGCTCACAGTCTAAAAGGGGGAGACAGAGAACAAAACCAAACGTACTAACAAAATAAAATAGAATAGATATGTAGAAATAAATTAAATAAATAAATAAATAAATAGAGTAAAAAAAATATGTACAAACATATATACATAGATACAGGTGCTGTGGGGAAGGGAGGGAGGTAAGATGGGGGGATGGAGAGGGGGACGAGGGGGAGAGGAAGGAAGGGGCTCAGTCTGGGAAGGCCTCCTGGAGGAGCCCACTGTTGGGTAGGGACTGTCTCTCTGTGTTGCCAACTTGTAACTCCCAAGCGCTTAGTACAGTGCTCTGCACACAGTGAGCGCTCAATAAATACGATTGATGATGATGACTAGGCCTCTCGCAGTAGCCCTACCCGCCCCCTTCTTTGCAGCCGCCCGCACCCCTAGATCCCCTTCTCCACCACCCCGAGATCCCGCAGCTTGGGTTCAAGACCCATTGCAGCTTCCGACTGATCCGTGTATATATGTATATATGTTTGTACAGATTTATTACTCTATTTATCTTACTTGTACATAGCTATTCTATTTATTTTATTTTGTTAGTATGTTTGGTTTTGTTCTCTGTCTACCCCTTTTAGACTGTGAGCCCACTGTTGGGTAGGGACTGTCTCTATATGTTGCCAATTTGTACTTCCCAAGCGCTTAGTACAGTGCTCTGCACATAGTAAGCGCTCCATAAATACGATTGATGATGATGATGATGATGATCCCCCCCTTCTTACCTCCTTCCCTTCCCCACAGCACCTGTATATATGTATATATGTTTGTACATATTTATTACTCTATTTTTATTTATTTTACTTGTACATATCTATTCTATTTATTTTATCTTGTTAGTACGTTCGGTTTTGTTCTCTGTCTCCCCCTTTTAGACTGTGAGCCCACTGTTGGGTAGGGACCGTCTCTAGATGTTGCCAATTTGTACTTCCCAAGCGCATAGTACAGTGCTCTGCACATAGTAAGCGCTCAATAAATACGATTGATGATGATGATGATGATCCGCCCAGGCCCCAGCGGAGGGGGCTGGGTAGGGACGCCGGGTTCCCCCTCTCCCTGTCTGGGATTAACCCCCCGACACCTCGCTGGCAACCCTCAGTGTTGTTCCATGCTGCCACTCTGCCAGGCTGATCGGGATTCAGGGTGGAAAAAAAACAGGTTTAGCCAGGGGAGGAAGCGGAGTCGGGGGGAAAAGTTGGCAGGGAATAGTCATTCAGTCGTATTTATAGAGCGCTTACTGTGTGCAGAGCACTGTACTAAGCGCTGGGGAAGTACAATTCAGAATATGCCACTCCCAGGCCCACCCACCCTTTCCCTTCTCTCCCACGGAGCTGGGAAGTTGTGGGTTGCAAAGGTGACGTGGGGGGATATCGGTGGTTGGTCCTCGGCCCCATCTTTTACTCTTATATTCGGGAGAGAACTAACTAAGCGATTTCCCGCCTCGAATTCGTTTGTGCTTCAGAGACCTTCCTTCCCTTTTCGCTGGGGGTGGGGAGCGCGAGAGGGAATTTGGGGAGACATCGACCCCCGGCCCACGTCATCCCCCTGGCCTGGAATGCCCTCCGTCTGCCCATCCGCCAAGCTCGCTCTCTTCCTCCCTTCAAGGCCCTGCTGAGAGCTCACCTCCTCCAGGAGGCCTTCCCACACTGAGCCCCTTCCATCCTCTCCCCCTCGTCCCCCTCTCCATCCCCCCCCTTCTTCCCTCCTTCCCTTCCCCACAGCACCTGTATATATGTATATATGTTTGTACATATTTATTACTCTATTTATTTTACTTGTACCTATCTATTCTATTTATTTTATTTTGTTAGTATGTTTGGTTTTGTTCTCTGTCTCCCCCTTTTAGACTGTGAGCCCACTGTTGGGTAGGGACTGTCTCTATATGTTGCCAATTTGTACTTCCCAAGCGCTTAGTACAGTGCTCTGCACACAGTAAGCGCTCAATAAATATGATTGATGATGATGATGATGATGAGACCGAAGCGCCAGACAGGTGCCCTCCATCGCGACTGCCCTCCATCCCCGGGTGGTCCAGAGTCACGCGCACCTGCTCTTCCTTCCCCCCCTCCCACTCCGTGCCCCTCCTGCCCAAGGAGGCCCCGGTGTCGGTAGAGACTGGGCCTAGGGCCAGGATTTCCCGGTCGGAGAACCTCCCCGCACCCTGGTCTGGGGCATCCGGAGGAGGGAAGATTCAGGCCCGGCCTTGGGCCGAGTTGGGGCCAGCCAGGTGCGGGCGGAGGCGCCGGGAGCCCCCAGAGCCGGGCGGGATTAGAACTCGGGTCCCCGCCCCGCAGGGAGCTGCCAAGTGGTCCAGGAACGCTGGCCAGCTCCGGTCAGACCCGTTCCACCGAGCCCCGGGGGCCAAGAGTTGATGGCATCCCGGGCCGCGCTAGGGACCAGGATTGATGCCCCCATACCCTTGGTCGGAGCCTTAGAAATGGACATCCAAGGGGGCAGAAGGCTCGGGTGGGAACTCGGGCCTTGACCCCACTGACCTTCTCCCCTCCTTCCCTTCCATCCTCCGCATCCCTACCGCCACCCGAATTTGTTTTTCTGGCGGGCAGGAGCCTGGCTCTTTAAATCCCCTGTCAATCAGAACTGTGGGTAGAAGGGACAGTCATCCAACCGTCCGGCCCGAGCTTTGTCTCCATCTTCCTGAGGCCCTGGCCACCACTGACCCTTGAGCTCGCTCTTCAGCCTCATCCCCGCCCCGATTCTTGGATCAGCCCATTACCGGACTGTTTTTTGGCTTGGCTTTTTTTTTTTTTAGCGTTTACTATGTGCTAGGTACTGGACTAAGCGCCGGGGTAGACGCAACGCAATCAGGTTGGACACAGTCCATGTCCCACTCGGAGCTGACGGTCATTTTGCAGATGAGAAAACTGAGGTACAGAGGAGGGAAGTGATTTGCCCAAGATCACACAAGAGACAGGCGGCGGAGCCGGGATTAGAACCCGGGAATGTTGGGCTGCATTGCACGCCTAGAGCAGGGGACTGAGCTCGGAAGCTGTGGCCTTCTGGCTTCCAGCTCTGAGGCCTGGGACCCCTCGCAATCAATCAATCAATCGTATTTATTGAGCGCTTACTGTGTGCGGAGCACTGTACTAAGCACTTGGGAAGTACAAGTTGGCAACATACAGAGCCGGTCCCTACCCAACAGTGGGCTCACAGAGAATCCTCCCCCCGAGATGTGCATACCCCACTGCTACCTCTCCAGGAGTCCTAGGCTGCCCTCTCATCATCATCATCATCAATCGTATTTATTGAGCGCTTACTATGTGCAGAGCACTGTACTAAGCGCTTGGGAAGTACAAATTGGCAACATATAGAGACAGTCCCTACCCAACAGTGGGCTCACAGTCTAAAAGTCTCACCCTGTCCCCTAGAAGACAGGGAAGCAGCCTAATGGATACAGCATGGGCTGGGAGTCAGAAGGACCTGGGTTCTAATCCCGGTTCTGCCACTTGTTTGCTGTGTGATCTGGGGCAAGTCCTTTCCATTCTGTGGGCCTCTGTGAAATGGGGAAAAAGACCATGAGCCCCATGTGGGTCAGGGATTGTGTCTAACCTAGACTGTGAGCCCGTTGTTGGGTAGGGACCGTCTCTACATGTTGCTGACTTGTACTTCCCAAGCGCTTAGTACAGTGCTCTCACACAGTAGGCGCTCAACAAATACCATTGAATAAGCCAGTATCAGCATGGCGAATGAATAGAGCACGGGCCTGGGATTCAGAAGGTCGTGGCTTCTAATCCCGGCTCCGCACCCTGTCTACTGTGAGACCTTGGGGAAGTCACTTCACTTTTTCATTCATTCATTCAATCGTATTTATTGAGCGCTCACTGTGTGCAGAGCACTGTACTAAGCGCTTGGGAAGTACAAGTCGGCAACATATAGAGACGGTCCCTACCCAACAGCGGGCTCACAGTGCCTCAGTTCCCTCATGTGTAAAATGGGGAGTGAGACTGTGAGCCCCACTTGGGACAGCGCCCATCCGCCAAGCTAGCTCTCTTCCTCCCTTCAAGGCCCTACTGAGAGCTCCCCTCCTCCAGGAGGCCTTCCCAGACTGAGCCCCTTCCTTCCCCCCCCATCCCCCCCATCTTACCTCCTTCCCTTCCCCACAGCACCTGTATATATGTATATACGTTTGTACATATTTATTACTCTAACTTGTACATATCTATTCTATTTATTTTATTCTGTTAGTATGTTTGGTTTTGTTCTCTGTCTCCCCCTTCTAGACTGTGAGCCCACTGTTGGGTAGGGACTGTCTCTAGATGTTGCCAGTG
The DNA here is from genome assembly GCF_015852505.1 of Tachyglossus aculeatus. Classification (NCBI taxonomy): domain Eukaryota; kingdom Metazoa; phylum Chordata; class Mammalia; order Monotremata; family Tachyglossidae; genus Tachyglossus; species Tachyglossus aculeatus. The sequence goes on from NC_052091.1 coordinate 955,886, forward strand.
CTCCGCACACAGTAAGCGCTCAATAAATACGATTCATTCATTCATTCAATCGTATTTATTGAGCGCTTACTGTGTGTGGAGCACTGGACTAAGCGCTTGGGAAGTACAAGTTGGCAACATCTAGAGACAGTCCCTACCCAACAGTGGGCTGATTGACAGGGACTGGGCCACGCCTTTTTGTTTGGATCCGCCCCAGCTTTTAGAACCGGCCCCTAGTAAGCGCTTAACAAATACCATAATAATGCCTATTTTTAATTATCATCCACCCCGGCGCTCAGGACAGGACAGCTTTTAGACTGTGAGCCCACTGTTGGGTAGGGACTGTCTCTGTGTGTTGCCAATTTGTACTTCCCAAGCGCTTAGTACAGTGCTCTGCACATAGTAAGCGCTCAATAAATACGATTGATTGATTGATTGACAGGCACATAGTAAGCGCTTAACGAAATGCCCTTAAAAAAAAAAAGAGTGAGATGTGTGTGGGGGTGGGAATTGGCAGACGGTCCCTGGCGGGTCGCGGCCCCGCCCCCCGCGCCGCTGGCGTCCATATATGGGCACGGCCCCAAACGCCGCCCGCTGATTGGCCGGCGGCATCACGCGCTTCTGTCAACAAAGGGGCGGGGCCGGCGAGGCGCGCGGTGGGGCTTCCCCGGCACCTCAGCGCCTCGGACGCCCCGCGCACGCGCGCAGAGGGGCGGGGCCATCCGGGGAGGGGCAGAGCGGGTTCCCAACGCGCATGCGCGCCCCCTTCCACGGGCACCGCCCCCCCCCCACACCCCACGCTTGGGGGGGGGAGGAGAGGTGTGGGATCGTCAATCGTATTTATTGAGCGCTTACTACGTGCAGAGCACTGTACTAAGCGCTTGGGATGACAATTTGGGGTGAGCTGCGGTGTTTGTGGGGTGACGTGAGGGGTGCCGGGGATGCCCAGCCCTTCCTGGAGATGGGTCAGGTCCTGCCCAGCCATTTGGGCCTGAAGACCCCAAGGCCTGAGCCCCCACGGACCCCTCAAATCCCTGGCACCCTTGCCCATCACACAGGCCCACAATTGGGCCCGTGCGCACGTTCGCCCAGCACCCCTGGAGCGAGGGCTCCCTGCCCAGCCGTGGCCCCCGTCGAGGGGACCCAGGAGGTAGAGGCTCCCCGTTCCCGGCGTCTCCGCTGAGCCCGTCCGTTCTGTGCCCGCAGGTGGCCCCGGGCCCCCTTCCCTGCCCCGGCCATGCGGTGAGCCCTGGCCCAGCGCCACCATGGAGCCCGGGAGCCTGTCGCCCGTCCAGCTGTGGTGCCCGCGGCCCTTCGGCACCTCCTCGCAGAACCAGCCCCGGCCCCCGGCCCGCAAGCCCCCGGCCTGCCCGGACGGGGGAGGGCCCGCCTGCTCGGAGAACACCCCGCCGGCGCCCGACACCGCCGCCTCGCCCCCGCCGCCCGCGCCCCCGCTGCTGGCCACGGCCCCCGGCGAGGAGGGGCCCGTGCTGCTGGACACGTGGTACGTCATCAAGCCCGGCAACACCAAGGAGAAGGTGGCGTTCTTCGTGGCTCACCAGTGCGGGGCCGGGAGGGTCAGCGCCATGAAGGTCAAGGGTCACTGGGGCAGCGACAGCTCCCAGGCCAAGCGGCGCCGGCGCAGCCACGACCCGGCCAAGGCCCGGCCCGAGCCCGGCCGGCCGGAGCCCGGGCAGCCGCCGCCGGGGTCGGTGCCCGGCGAGGATCCCGACTTGCTGTCCGTGGCCGAGATGGTGGCCCTGGTGGAGCAGCGGACGGCCCTGGCCCTCCAGGCCTCCTACCCCCGCGGCGGCGCGCCCCCCGCCCCCGTGGTGTTCGTGTCGGCCGAGCGGGCCGGGGGCCTGGGGGGCCCGGGCGCGCCCGAGGGGGCCGAGCGGCGGCCCGGGGACTGCAGCCGGGTGGCAGAGGCCGTGGCCCAGTTCGAGGCCTGGCGGGAGGTGGGGGAGCGCAAGGACGAGAAGGGCGGGGCGGGGGCCGGGGCCGCGGGTGAGGTGCGCATCGCCTTCCGCATCTCCAGCGGCCGGGACTCCCGCTCGTCGCCCCCCGGGGAGGGCGGGGGGGCCGGTGGCGGCCGCCAGGGCTGCGCGCTCCCCGGGGGGCCGGGGGGCCCGGACAAGATCACGTGCGACCTGTACCAGCTCATCAGCCCCTCGCGGGACGCCCTGCCCACCAACGTGGAGTACCTGCTGGCCCGGGCCGACGGGCCCGGCGAGCCGGGGAGCGGCGGCGGGGAGCCCGGGGCCCCGCCGCCGCCGGCCCCGGTCCCCCCCCGCCGGGGCCGCCGAGCGGCCGGACAAGCCGGCCCGGGACTCGGCGCCCCCGGCCGCCGCCCCCGCGGCCGGGGCCGGCTTCCACGTGGACGTGGTGGTGACCGGCGTGGTGGACCAGTGCGTCTTCCTGGGCCAGGACGGGGCCAAGAACGTGCAGGAGGAGACGGTGCGGCTGGGCGGCACCCCCGTCCCCGAGGAGCCCCCGCCCCCCGGCCAGCTCTTCCTCCTGCCCCGGGGGCCCGACGAGCCGCCGGCCCCGGCCCCGGCCCCGGAGGCGGCCCCGGCCCCCGGCCGGGCCGGGGGCGAGGCGGAAGCGGGGGACCCGGCCCTGTGCCGCCTCTACCGCCACGTCTCCCACGACTTCCTGGAGATCCGCTTCAAGATCCAGCGGCTGCTGGAGCCGCGCCAGTATCTGCTGCAGCTGCCGGACCACGTGCTGGTCCGCATCTTCAGCTGCCTGCCCACCCGGGCCCTGGCCGCCCTCAAGTGCACCTGCCACTACTTCAAGTGCGTCATCGAGACGTTCGGCGTGCGGGCCGCCGACTCGCGCTGGAGCCGGGACCCCCTGTACCGCGAGGACCCCTGCAAGCAGTGCAAGAAGCGCTACGCCCGCGGCGACGTGTCGCTGTGCCGCTGGCACCCCAAGCCCTACCACCACGACCTGCCTTACGGACGCTCCTACTGGATGTGCTGCCGCCGGCCCGACCGCGAGGCGCCCGGCTGCCGCGTCGGTCTGCACGACAACAACTGGGTCCTGCCCTGCCGCCCGCCGGCCCCCGAGCGGGGCCGCCGGGAAGACGGCAGGTGAGGGGCCCCCGGCCTTGGGGGGGGGCCCGACTGAGCCACCCCCTCCCCTCTCCGCGAGTCCGGCCTCACCGACCGGGGCGGGGAGCCCCCGGGACCGGTTCCCCCCCCCACCACCCCGACAGCCCCTCCCGAGCCGCGGCCCCAGGGCGACCGCAGCTCGGGGGGGCGACACGGGCCGCCTGGGGCCGCGGGGTGGAGCGGTCCGGTCATCGACCGTTCCTCGACGATCCCGCGGTGCCCCGTCCCTCCGGAGTCCCGGGTCGGACCTCCACCCCAGACCTTGCTCCTGAATCCTACCAGCAGCGAGCAGATGGCAGCTAACACGGGCACCGAAGCAGGGTCCTTCGACACCGCCTTTCCTCCCACCCATCCAGTCCTCCGTCGAGGTCCCGCGGCCTCCCGGTAGCCACCCCTCTTCCTCCTCCCCCCCGAGGAGTCGCCAGCAGGGTCAGGCCCGGGAAGGGTCCCGGGCGCCTCCACCCCCATCCCTCACTGGCCAGCACCACCGACCCGGGGTGGGCAGCCGCAGATTCCCGCCGCGTTTCCTCGGCAGCCCCTCTCTCGGGGCCCCCCCGATCGGTATTTCCAGGTCGTGGACCCTCGGCGAACCGACAGAGCCTGTCCCCTCTCTGACGTCCTTCAGCGGGGCCCGGGTCCCCGACCCCGGGTGCTCTGCTCGCCCTCTCCCCGGTCCCCCTCAAGCTGTGAATCGGACATCTCCCTCTCCCGGAGCCGGGCGGGCCTGGCTGGCTCGAAAGTTTGGGTTGATTTTGTTTTCTTCTGCTGTGAACTCGCTGCCCCAGGCCGCTCCCCGCAGCCCTCTGCCACCCGCCACCGAGGGGATGACCCTCCTGGAATCCCGTCCCCCCCACCCCCAGCCCCGGGGCGGTATAGGTTTTTGGTTTTTACCTCCGCAGTTCTGGATGCTTCTTGTGTGTCATGTTTGACTGGTTTTTATCGGTTCTTTCTATAAAGTCAATATTTATAAGGCAGTGGTCTGCCGCATTGCTTCTTCCAGCCAGGCACGGAAAGGGGGGCTGCCTCACCCTCCCTCGAGGAGAAGGATCCGTGGAAGACCCCTTCTCCTCGGTCTTCACACACTGTGGCCTTCCTGAAGCCAGAGTAGGGATGGGTCCTGTTCTGTTTTAGGAAACGCCTGTCCGTGACCAGAGTCAGTCTGCCCTGGTGTCCAGCCCCCTCCCAACTTCAGTGCGTCCTGCCTGTGAGGTCCAGAGCCTCTCTTGCTGGCCAGATAATAATAATAATAACACTAATAATAATAATAATCCCCAGACACCAGGGATTCTTGCTCTTCCCTGCTCCCTGCCACTTGTCCCTCTTTCTCGCCAGCACAGTCCCCTGTGGACTGCCTTGGGTGCCTAGATATTGGAAGGGAATCTGGCACCTGGGTCCTGGAGAATCCCAGCCCCCAGAGCCACTGGGGATGGTGGGCCAGACTGGACCAGGTGTTGCAGCGGCAGAAGGGTCTGGCCAATCCACTGGAGAAGGAGCATGGTCTAGTGGATACAGCACAGGCCTGGAAATCAGAAGGACCTGGGTTCTAATCCTGGCTCTGCCACTTGTCTGCTGTGTGACCTTGGGCAAGTCACTTCATTTCTCTGTGCCTCAGTTACCTCATCTGGAAAATGGGGATTTAGACTGTGAGCCCCATGTGAGACAATCTGATTACCTTGTATCTACCCTGGCGCTCAGAACAGTGCTTGGCATATAGTAAGCGCTTAACAAATACCATAATTATTATCTGGGACATGGACTGTGTAAGCGCTTAACAAATACCATTAAAAAACCCCAAAATATATAAAAAAAATCATGCTCTGAGGAAGAGCTCACCCCTCTAGACTGGGAGCTTGTGGGCAGGGAATCTGTCACCAACTCTGTTATATTGTACTCTCATAAGGGCTTAGTGCAGTGCCTGGCACAAAGTGAGTGCTTCATTCATTCATTCAGTCCTATTTATTGAGCACTTACTGTGTGCAGAGCACTGTTCCAAGCCCTTGGGAGGGTACAATAAAACAAACAACGAAAAGCAGACACATTCCCTTCCCACAACGACTTTACAGTCTAGAAGGGGAGACACACACTAAATAAATTACAGGTATATGCATAAGTAGTGTGGGGCTGGGAGGGGGGATGAATAAAGGAAGCACTTAAGGGTGACGAGGAAGAGAGTGGGAGAAGAGGGCTTAGGGAAGCCTTCTTGGAGAAGATGTGCCTTCATACAGTTGTATTTATTGAGCGCTTACTGTGAGGGAATCACTGTGGAAAGCCTTGGAGAAGATGTGCCTTCATTCAGTTGTATTTATTGAGCGCTTACTGTGTGCAAATCACTGTACTAAGCACTTGGGAAAGTACAATACAACAACAGACACCCTGCCCACAACAAGCTCACAGTCTAGAGGGGGAGACAAACATTAATATATATAGATATACATGCCATCTTGTACTTCCCAAGCGCTTAGTACTGTGTTCTGCACACAGTAAGTGCTCAATAAATACGATTGATTGATAGATAAATAAATTACAGATACATACATATATGCCGTGTGGATAAGAGGGAGGATGAAGGGAGCAAGTCAGGGTGACGCAGAAGGGAGTGGAGAAGGGGAGAGGAGGGCTTAGGGAAGGCTTCTTGGAGGAGATGTGCCTTCAATAAGGCTTCGAAGTGGGGGAGAGCAATTATCAGTCTGATATGAGGAGGGCAGGTGTTCCAGGCCAGAGGTAGGATGTGGGCGAGAGGTCGGTGGCAAGATAGACCAGATCGAGGTACAGTGAGGTTAGCATTAGAGAAAACGAAATGTACGGGCTGGGTTGTAGTAGGAGGGGACAAAGTGATTGACTGCTTTAAAGCCAATGGTGAGGAGTTATTGTTTTATGCAAAGATGGATGGGCAACCACTGGAGTTTCTTGAGGAGTGGGGAAACATGGTCTGAACATTTTTGAAGGAAAATGCTCCGGGCAGCAGAGTGAAGTATGGACTGGAGTGGGGAGAATCAAGAGGCAGGGAGGTCAGCAAGGAGGCTGATACAGTAATCAAGGCGGGATGGGATAAGCGATTGTATTAACATGGTAGCAGTTTGGATGGAGAGGAAAGAGCAGGGGACCTGTTAAAAGAAACCCAAACCGCCAAAAAAATCAGACTCTGAGGAGAAGCAGCATGACCTAATGGATAGAGCACGGGCCTAGGAGTCAGAAGGAACTGGGTTCTAATCCTGACTCTGCCAGGTAGCTGCTGTGACCCTGGGCAAGTCACTTAACTCCTCTGTGCCTCTTACCTCATCTGTAAAATGGGGAGTAAGACTCAGCTCCATGTGGGCTAGGGATTGGGTCCAACCTCATTTGTTTGTATCCACCCCAGCGCTTAGTACAGTGCCTGGCACATAGTAAGCGCTTAACAAATACCACAATTATTATTACCATCTAGATTGGGAGCTCACTGTGAGCAGGGAATGTGCCGCCAACTCTATATGTAGACTGTGAGCCCCATGTGTCACAGGAACTGTGTCCAACCTGATTAACTTACATCTACCTGATTATCTTATATCTGTGAGAAGCAGTATGGCTTGGTGGAAAGAGCCCGGGCTTGGGGGTCAGAGGACGTGGGTTCTAATCCCAGCTCGGCCCCTTGCCTGTTGTGTGACCTTGGGCAAGTCACTTCTCTGACCCTCAGTTACCTCATCTGTAAAATGGGGATTAAGGCGTGAGCCCCACGTGAGACCGCCCTATTACCTTCTATCAACCCCAGCGCTTAGGACAGTGCTTGGCACATTGTAAGCGCTTAACAAATACCATTCATTAATATTATTATTATTATTATTACCGCATCGCTTAGAACGGTGCTTGACATATAGCGCTTTACAAGTACCATTACTGTGATTATTGTTCATCATCAATCGTATTTATTGAGCGCTTACTATGTGCAGAGCACTGTACTAAGCGCTTAGTTGTTGTTACGCTACACTCTGCCAAACACTTCGTGGCTCAGTGGAAAAGAGCCCGGGCTTTGGAGTCAGTGGTCGTGGGTTCAAATCCTGACTCAACTGTCAGCTGTGGGACTTGGGGCCGATCACTTCACTTCTCCGTGCCTCAGTTCCCTCATCTGTAAAATGGGGGTGGACTGTGAGCCCTCCGTGGGACAACCTGATTACCGTGTATCCCACAGCGCTTAGGACAGTGCTTTGCACATAGTAAGCGCTCAATAAATGCCATTATTATTAGTAGTAGTAGTAGTCCAGTGGCCGGCACTCAGTTAGCCCTCAATAAATACGTACGAGGCACAACTTCTGCTCCAGCCCGCCGCCATCGCCGCCGCCTCAGGCGACGACCAACCGCCCGACTTCCGTGAGGCGGGAAGCGACGCCCGCCCGTCTGGCGGGAGGCGTGGCCTCCCGCTGCCACTCACGGAGGGCGCTGCGCCCATTGGCCAGAACGTCCATTAGTGGGCGGGGCTTGAGCAGGGAGGCTCCGGCCCCGCCCCACTCTCGGGGTTGGCGCGGCTCCCATTGGCCCAAACTGCCTTAGGTAGGCGTGGCCTGAGCGGGTTGGTTGTGGCCCCGCCCCGCTCACGGGGAGGGCGCTGCTCCCATTGGTCCAAACTGCCTTCGGTGGGCGTGGCCTGAACAAGGTGGATGTGGCCCCGCTCACGGGGAGGGCGCTGCTCCCATTGGTCCACACTGCCTTTGGTGGGCGTGGCCTGAGCGGGGTGGTTGTGGCCCCGCCCGCTCACCAGGACGGCGCTGCTCCCATTGGTCCAAACTGCCTTTGGTGGGCGTGGCCTGATCGGGGTGGCTGTGGCCCCGCCCCTTTCCCGCCCCGCTCACGGGGAGGGCGCTGCTCCCATTGGCCCAAACTTCCTTTGGTGGGCGTGGCCTGAGCGGGGTGGTTGTGGCCCCGCCCGCTCACCGGGAGGGCGCTGCTCCCATTGGCCCAAACTGCCTTTGGTGGGCGTGGCCTGAGCAGGGCGGTTGTGGCCCCGCCCGCTCACCGGGAGGGCCCTGCTCCCATTGGCCCAAACTGCCTTTGGTGGGCGTGGCCTGAGCAAGGTTCATTCATTCATTCATTCATTCATTCAATCGTATTTATTGAGCGCTTACTGTGTGCAGAGCGTGTGCTAAACGCTTGGGAAGTACAAGTTGGCAACATATAGAGACGGTCCCTACCCAACAGCGGGCTCACAGTCTAGAAGGGGGAGACAGACAACAAAACAAAACATATTAACAAAATAAAATGAATAGAATATGTACAAATAAAATTAATAAATGAATAGAGTATTAAATACGTACAAACATATTTACAGGTGCTGTGGGGAGAGGAAGGAGGTAAGGCGGGGAGGATGGGGAGGGAGAGGAGGGTGGCTGTGGCCCCGCCCCCTTTCCCTCCCCGCTCACGGGGAGGGCGCTGCTCCCATTGGCCCAAACTGCCTTTGGTGGACGTGGCCTGAGCCGGGTGGCTGTGCCCCGCCCCCTTTCCCACCCACTCACCGGGAGGGCACGGCTCCCATTGGCCCAAACTGCCTTCGGTGGGCGTGGCCTGAGCCGGGTGGCTGTGCCCCGCCCCCTTTCCCCTCCCCGCTCACGGGGAGGGCGCTGCTCCCATTGGTCCAAACTACCTGCGGTGGGCGTGGCCTCAGCGGGCCGGCTGTGGCCCCGCCCCCTTTCCCGCCCACTCACCGGGAGGGCGCTGCTCCCATTGGCCCAAACTGCCTTCGGTGGGCGTGGCCTGAGCGGTGTGTCTGTGGCCCCGCCCCGCTGAGGGGTCGGGCGCGGCAGCCATTGGCCAGAACGTGGCTCCGTGGGCGGGGCTTAGTAGCGCGTTTGTCCGTGGCCTCGCCCCCCCCCGCCCCGGCGGCCGGTGTCCCGGTTCCCGGTGTCCCGGTGGCCGGCCATGCGGAGGGGGTCCCGGGCGCGGGCCAAGGAGAGCGGGGCCCAGGAGGCGGGGCGGGGCCGCCTGCCCCGGGCCCCGCTGCCGCTGCTGCTGCTGGGCCTGGCCGTGGGCGCGGGGCTCTACGTGGCCTGGGGCCCGGGCGGCGGCGGCGGCGAGGAGCGGGCAGGCCCGGCGCCGCCGCGGGGGGACCCGCAGGTGAGAGACACACACACACACACACACACACACACACACACACACACACACACACACACACACACACACACACACACCCGCGCCCCCACCAATCAATCTGCGCATCAGGCAGAAACTCCTCCCCCTGGGCTTCCAGGCTGTCCATCCATCCATCCCCTGGCCCCCTCCTACCTCCCCTCCCTTCTCTCCTTCTCCAGCCCAGCCCGCACCCTCCGCTCCTCCGCCGCTAATCTCCTCACCGTTAGGCCTCGTTCTCGCCTGTCCCGCCATCGACCCCCGGGCCTGGAATGCCCCCAGTCCCTCTGCCCATCCTCCAAGCTCGCTCTCTTCCTCCCTTCAAGGCCCTCCTGAGAGCTCACCTCCTCCAGGAGGCCTTCCCAGACCGAGCCCCTTCCTTCCTCTCCCCCTCGTCCCCCTCTCCCTCCCCCCGTCTTACCTCCTTCCCTTCCCCACAGCACCTGTATATATGTATATACGTTTGTACATATTTATTACTCTATTTATTTATTTATTTTACTTGTACATATCTAGTCTATTTTGTTTTGTTGGTATGTTTGGTTTTGTTCTCTGTCTCCCCCTTTTAGACTGTGAGCCCACTGTTGGGTAGGGACTGGCTCTATGTGTTGCCAATTTGTACTTCCCAAGCGCTTAGTACAGTGCTGTGCACATAGTAAGCGCTCAATAAATACGATTGATTGATTGATTGATTCCTCCCTTCAAGGCCCTGCTGAGAGCTCACCTCCTCCAGGAGGCCTTCCCAGACTGAGCCCCTTCCTTCCTCTCTCCCTCGTCCCCTTCTCCATCCCCCCATCTTACCTCCTTCCCTTCCCCACAGCACCTGTATATATGTATATATGTTTGTACATATTTGTTACTCTATTTATTTTACTTGTACCTATCTATTCTATTTATTTTATTTTGTTAGTATGTTTGGTTTTGTTCTCTGGCTCCCCCTTCTAGACTGTGAGCCCACTGTTGGGTAGGGACCGTCTCTATATGTTGCCAGCTTGTACTTCCCAAGTGCTTAGTACAGTGCTCTGCACACAGTAAGCGCTCAATAAATACGATTGATTGATTGATTATTAAGCGCTTACTATGTGCAAAGCACTGTTCTAAGCGCTGGGGAGGTTACAAGGTGATCAGGTTGCCCCACGAGGGGCTCACGGGCTTCATCCCCATTTTACAGCATAGTGGCTCAGTGGATAGAGCACGGGCTTGGGAGTCAGAGGCCATGGGTTCTAATTCTGGCTCTGTCACTTGTCAGCTGTGTGACTTTGGGCGAGTCACTAAACTTCCCTGAGTCTCAGTTACCTCATCTGTAAAGTGAAGTGACTTGCCCAAAGTCACACAGCTGATAAGTGGCGGAGCCGGGATTAGAACCCATGACCTCTGACTCCCAAGCCCGGGCTCTTTCCACTGAGCCACACTGCTTCTCTGCTATGAATAAGACCCTTTCATACTTGGGGATTTGTGCAGGAATGTAATCAAGCCATACAGACATATATGACAGACAGTCATACATACAGACTTCTAGACTGTGAGCCCACTGTTGGGTAGGGACTGTCTCTATATGTTGCCAACTTATACTTCCCAAGCGCTTAGTACAGTGCTCTGCACACAGTAAGCGCTCAATAAATACGATTGAATAAAGTGGGGATGAAGACTGTGAGCCCCACGTGGGATCCCGGCTCTGTCACTTGTCAGCTGTGTGACTTTGGGCAAGTCACTAAACTTCTCTGTGCCTCAGTTCCCTCATCTGTAAAGTGGGGATGAAGACTGTGAGCCCCACGTGGGATCCCGGCTCTGTCACTTGTCAGCTGTGTGACTTCGGGCAAGTCACTAAACTTCTCTGTGCCTCAGTTCCCTCATCCGTAAAGTGGGGATGAAGACTCTGAGCCCCACGTGGGATCCCGGCTCTGTCACTTGTCAGCTGTGTGACTTTGGGCAAGTCACTAAACTTTTCTGTGCCTCAGTTCCCTCATCTGTAAAGTGGGGATGAAGACTGTGAGCCCCATGTGGGACAACCTGATGACCTTGTTATCTCCCCCCCACCCCAGTGCTTAGAACAGTGCTTGGCACATAGTAAGCGCTTAACAAATGCCATCATTATTATTATTACAGATGAGGTAACTGAGGCACAGAGAAGTTAAGTGACTTGCCCGAAGCCACACAGCTGGCACTTGGCGGAGCCGGGATTTGAACCCATGACCTCTGACTCCAAAGCCCGTGCTCTTTACACTGAGCCACGCTGCTTCTCCGTATTAGAAGCAGCAAAGTTCAGACGAGGGAACTGAGGCCCAGCGAAGTGAAATGCCTTGCCTAAGATCACACAGCAGACAAGTGGCAGAGGCAGAATCGGAACCCAAGTCCTGCTGATTCCCAGGCCCATGCTCTAATAAGTAGGCCGCGCTGCTTCCCAGTGGGTGAAGCTTCCTATTGCTCTATTTATTATCATATTGTCCTTTTCCAAGCGCTTAGGACAATGCTCTGCACACAGTAAGCGCTCAGTAATGAACGAGTGCGAAAAAGAGCACGGGTTTGGGAGTCAGAGGTCTTGGGTTCTAATCCAGACTCCGTCACTTGTCAGCTGTGTGATTTAGGGCAAGTCACTGAACTTCTCTGGGCCTCAGTTACCTCATCTGTAAAATGGGGATTAAGACTGTGAGCCCCACGTGGGACAACCTGATTACCTTGGATCTACTCCAGTGCTTAAAATAGTGCTTGGCACATAGTAAGCGCTTAACAAATACCATCATTATTATTATTATTATTATTATTATTACTACTACCAAGCACTGCGGTGCATACAAGCTAATCAGGCCGGACAGAGTCCGTGACCCACGTGGAGTTCCCAGTCTATAACCCCATTTTGCAGATAAGGGAACTGAACCCCTGAGAAGTGAATTTCAGTTCAGTCATATGTACAGAGCCCTAATAATGTGCAGAGAACTGTACTAAGCGCTTGGGTGAGTATATTATTCCACTAATAACGGATACATTCCCTGCCCACAAGTGACCTGCCCAAGGTCACACTGCAGACAAGTGGCGGGTTAGGACCCAGGTCCTTTGACACCCAGGCCCTTGCTCTTTCCATTAGGCCATGGCTACGTCCTTAATCAATCAAAAGATTTACTGGACGCCTAATTTTATTAGAATGAGAAGAATTCTAATAATTCCAAGAAGAATGAATTCGAAGAATTCAAAGAATTTATTAGAATTTGAATTTATTAGAATTAGAGAAGCAGCGTGCCTTTGTCCTGGAACAACCTCCCTCTTCATATTTGACACTCTACCCACCTTCAAAACCTCATTAAAAACACATCTAATCCTTTTTTGGGGGGGAGGGGGATTGGTATTTGTTAAGTGTTTACTATGTGCTAGGCACTCTACTAAGCACTGGGGTAGATACAAGATAACCTGGTTGGACACACCCCCTGACCGACAAAGACCGCACAATCCCTATTTTGCAGCTGAGATAACTGAGGCACCGAAAAGTTAAGTAATTTGCCCAAGTCACTTAATAGCAGACAAGTGGCAGAGCTGGAATTCGAACCCAGGTTTTCGGACCCCCAGGCCCATCGTCTTTCCATTAGGCCACGCTGCTTCTCTCCTCCAAAAGGTCAATGAAGCCCTCATTTCTTCTTCTCCGACTCCCTTCTGCATCACCCCTGCCCATGAATTTCCATTCTTTATTCACTCCTCCCTCGGCCCTTCAGCACTTATTACATCCATAGCCTATCTGTAATTTATATTAATATTTGCCTCCCACTCTATACTGTAAGCTCATTGTGGGCAGGGAACGTGTCTGCTTGCTGTTATTATTTCCTTCAAGGCCCTACTGAGCTCACCTCCTCCAGGAGGCCTTCCCAGACTGAACCCCTTCCTTCCTCTCCCCCTCGTCCCCCTCTCCATCCCCCGCATCTTACCTCCTTCCCTTCCCCACAGCACCTGTATATATGTATATATGTTTGTACATATTTATTACTCTATTGATTTTACTTGTACCTATCTATTCTATTTATTTTATTTTGTTAGTATGCTTGGTTTTGTTCTCTGTCTCCCCCTTCTAGACTGTGAGCCCGCTGTTGGGTAGGGACTGTCTCTATATGTTGCCAGCTTGTACTTCCCAAGCGCTTAGTACAGTGCTCTGCACACAGTAAGCACTCAATACGATTGATTATTGCACTCTCCCGAGCACTTAGTACAATGATCTGCACTGAATAAGCGCTCAATAAATACAACTGACTGACATTACTGTCTGTCTCCTCGTCTAGACCGTCAACCTGTTATGGACAGGGAATGTGCCTACCAATTCTGTTCTCTTGTGCTCTGCCAAGCAATTAGTACAGTGCTCTGTACATTGTAAGCGCTCAATAAATTCATTCATTCAATCATCATAATAATAATGATGATGATGGCGGTATTTGTTAAGCGCTTACTACGTGCAAAGCACCGTTCTAAGCGCTGGGGGATACAAGGTGATCAGGTTGTCCCACGTGGGGTTCACAGTCTTCATCCCCATTTTGCAGATGAGGGAACTGAGGCACAGAGAAGTGATCACACAGCTGAGCAGTGGTGGCGGTGGGATTAGAACCCGTGACCTCTGACTCCTAAACCCGGGCTCTTTCCGCTGAGCCACGCTGCTTCATATTTATTGAGCACCTACGCTGTGCAGAGCACCGTACTGTTTGGGACAGTACAATACAGCAATAAACAGACACATTCCCTGCCCACAACGAGCGTACAGTCTTCTAGAGGGGGATTGATTGATCAGCTATGATTAATGGATCGATTCCCCCCCCCCTCTCCGTTTCAGGTCCGCAGTCTTCCTCGGGCCCGGCTGCAGCAGTTGCTGAGCCAGCTGGATGCGCGGCGCCTCTGGGGCACGTACTTGATGATGATGATGGTATTTGTTAAGCGCTTACTATGTGCAAAGCACCGTTCTAAGCGCTGGGGGATACAAGGTGATCAGGTTGTCCCACGTGGGGTTCACAGTCTTCATCCCCATTTTGCAGATGAGGGAACTGAGGCACAGAGAAGTGATCACACAGCTGAGCAGTGGTGGCGGTGGGATTAGAACCCGTGACCTCTGACTCCTAAACCCGGGCTCTTTCCGCTGAGCCACGCTGCTTCATATTTATTGAGCACCTACGCTGTGCAGAGCACCGTACTAAGCGTTTGGGAGAGTTCAATACAGCAATAAACAGACACATTCCCTGCCCACAACGAGCGTACAGTCTTCTAGAGGGGGACTGATTGATCAGCTATGATTAATGGATCGATTCCCCCCCCTCTCCGTTTCAGCTCCGCAGTCTTCCTCGGGCCCGGCTGCAGCAGTTGCTGAGCCAGCTGGATGCGCGGCGCCTCTGGGGCACGTACTTGCAGCCGCTGCTGGTCGAGCGGAGCCCGGGCAGCCCCGGGAACCTGCGCGTCCGACAGGTGAGGGGCTGGGGCTCAGGTGCGTGAGGGGCTGTGGCGACCTTCGGGTTGGGCGGTGAGGGGCTGCGAGGGGCTGGGGCTCTGGTGATCGTAGGGTGGGCGGTGAAGGTCCGCGGCCTGAGCAGCCGTGGCCCAGGATGGGCGGGAGTCCCCTCAGTATCAATCCATCGACGAACCAATTTAATTTATTGAACGCTTACCGTATGCAGAGCACCTTACTAAGCATTGGGGAAAGTAAATGTAACCGGTAACAGAGTTGAGAGGCCTCCTCCCCCGGGCCTGGAATGCTCTCCCTCTGGCCATCCACCAAGCTAACTCTCTTCCTCCCTTCAAGGCCCTACTGAGAGCTCACCTCCTCCAGGAGGCCTTCCCAGACTGAGCCCCTTCCTTCCTCTGCCCCTCGTCCCCCTCTCCATCCCCCCCCATCTTACCTCCTTCCCTTCCCCACAGCACCTGTATATATGGATATATGTTTGTACATATTTTTTTTTACCCTATTTATTTTATTTGTACATATCTATTCTATTTATTTTATTTTGTTAGTATGTTTGGTTTTGTTCTCTGTCTCCCCCTTTTAGACTGTGAGCCCACTGTTGGGTAGGGACTGTCTCTATATGTTGCCAATTTGTACTTCCCAAGCGCTTAATACAGTGCTCTGCACATAGTAAGCGCTCAATAAATACAATTGATGATGATGATGATCCGCCAAGCTAACTCTCTTCCTCCCTTCAAGGCCCTACTGAGAGCTCACCTCCTCCACGAGGCCTTCCCAGACTGAGCCCCTTCCTTCCTCTCCCCCTCGTCCCCCTCTCCATCCCCCCGCATCTTACCTCCTTCCCTTCCCCACAGCCCCTGTATATATGTATATATGATTGTACATATTTATTACTCTATTTTACTTGTACCTGTCTATTCTATTTATTTTATTTTGTTAGTATGTTTGGTTTTGTTCTCTGTCTCCCCCTTCTAGACTGTGAGCCCACTGATGGGTAGGGACGGTCTCTATATGTTGCCACCTTGTACTTCCCAAGCGCTTAGTAGTGCTCTGCACACAGTAAGCGCTCAATAAATACGATTGATTGATTGATTGAGAGACACATTCCCAGCCCACAGTGAGCTTACAGCCTACAGGGAGATACAGACATGAATGTGAAATAAATAATTTACAGATTATGTGCAGAAGCGCCGTGGGGCTGAGGGAGGGATGAATAAGGGGTGTCAATCCAAGTAGCAGCAGCGTGGCTTAGTGGAAAGAGCAAGGGCTTGGGAGTGAGAGGACGTGGGTTCTAAACCCGGCTCTGCCGCTTGTCTGCTGTGTGACCTTGGACAAGTCACTTAACTAGTCTGGGCCTCGGTTACCTCACCTGGAAAATGGGGATGAAGGCTGTGAGCCCCGCATGAGTTTCCCTTGTATCTACCCCAGCGCTCGGAACCGTGCTTAAGCACTTAATAAATACCATTTAAAAAACAGTACAAGGGTGGCACAGAAGGGCTCTCCTCGCCCTGACCCCCGACTGACTCCCCATCTGTGCCCCCAGTTCCTGGAAGGGGAGCTGCGGGCCCTGGGCGCCGGCTGGCACGTGGAGCTGGACAGCTTTTCCGCTCGCACCCCTCGCGGGGCCATCCCTTTCTCCAACGTGGTGGCCACGCTGGCCCCCGAGGCCCCCCGCCGCCTGGTCTTGGCCTGCCACTTCGACTCCAAGTACTTCCCGCCGGGAGAAGGGCCCTTCCTGGGGGCCTCGGACTCGGCCGTGCCCTGCGCCCTGCTCCTGGAGCTGGCCCGGGCCCTGGACCCCGAGCTCCGCCGGGCCAAGGAGGAGGTAACGGGCGACGCGGCGTCAATCCTGTTTATTGAACACCTACGTTGTGCAGAGCACTGTACTAAGGGCTTGGGAGAGGACAGTGCAACAGTGGAACAGACACATTCCCTGCCCACAACGAGCGTACAGTCTAGAGCGGGGGAGTGCAGGGGGAGACAGACATTAATATTACCTCCTTCCCTTCCCCACAGCACCTGTATATATGTTTGTACATATTTATTACTCTATTTTACTTGTACATATCTATTCTATTTATTTTACTTTGTTAGTATGTTTGGTTTTGTTCTCCGTCTCCCCCTTTTAGACTGTGAGCCCACTGTTGGGTAGGGACTGTCTCTATATGTTGCCAATTTGTACTTCCCAAGCGCTTGGTACAGTGCTCTGCACATAGTAAGCGCTCAAATACGATTGATGATGATGATAATATAAACAAAGGAATTACAGATAAGTATATAAGTGCGGTAGGCCTGGGACGGAGAACAAAAATAATAACGATGGCATTTGTTAATCGCTTCCTATGTGCCAAGCCCCGTTCTAAGCACTGATGCAGATACAAGCTAATACAGTCCATCAATCGTATTTATTGAGCGCCTACTGTGTGCAGAGCACGGTTGTACGCAGTCCCTGTCCCACGTGGGACTCATGGTCTTAATCCCTGTTTTACAGATGAGATAACTGAGGCCCAGAGAAGGGAGATGACTTCCCCATGGTCACATCATCAATCGTATTTATTGAGCGCTTACTGTGTGCAGAGCACTGTACTAAGGGCTTGGGAGAGGACAGTACAACAGTGGAACAGACACATTCCCTGCCCACAATGAGCGGGGGAGTGCAAGGGGAGACAGACATTAATATAAACAAAGGAATTACAGATAAGTACATAAGTGCTGTAGGCCTGGGACGGGGAACAAAAATGATAACGATGGCATTTGTTAATCGCTTCCTATGTGCCAAGCCCCGTTCTAAGCACTGATGCAGATACAAGCTAATACAGTCCATCAATCATATTTATTGAGCGCCTACTGTGTGCAGAGCACGGTTGAACGCAGTCCCTGCCCCACGTGGGACTCATGGTCTTAATCCCCGTTTTAAAGATGAGATAACTGAGGCCCAGAGAAGGGAGATGACTTCCCCATGGTCACATCATCAATCATCTTTATTGAGCGCTTACTGTGTGCAGAGCACTGTACTAAGCGCTTGGGAAGTACAAATTGGCAACATATAGAGACAGTCCCTACCCAACAGTGGGCTCACAGTCTAAAAGGGGGAGACGGAGAACAAAACCAAACATACTAACAAAGTAAAATGAATAGAATAGATATGTACAGGTAAAATAAATAAATAAATAGAGTAATAAATATGTACAAACATATATACATATCCTATTTATTTTATTTTGTTGGTATGTTTGGTTTTGTTCTCTGTCTCCCCCTTTTAGACTGTGAGCCCACTGTTGGGTAGGGACTGTCTCTATGTGTTGCCAATTTGTACTTCCCAAGCGCTTAGTACAGTGCTCTGCACATAGTAAGCGCTCAATAAATACGATTGATGATGATGACAGGTGCTGTGGGGAAGGGAAGGAGGTAAGATGGGGGGGATGGAGAGGGGGACAGGGGGTGGGGGGGGAGATGGGCCCACCCTCTTGTCCCCCCAGGGGTCCCCCATGACGCTCCAGCTGCTTTTCCTGGACGGGGAGGAGGCTCTCGAGGAGTGGAGTCCCACGGACTCCTTGTACGGCGCCCGGCACCTCGCCCGGCGAATGGAGAAGACACCCCATGGCCCTGGCACCTCCCAGCTGGAAGCCATTGTGAGTGTCCCTGTACTGCCTGAGGCCTCGGAGGCACAGTAGAGATGGGGCAGACTAGGATCCCCCTGCCCCTGTCAACTGCTGCCCTAGACAGGCCCGAGGCTAGTCCCCCACCCTCTCTTTTTTTTCTTTATGGTATTTGT
Source organism: Tachyglossus aculeatus (assembly GCF_015852505.1). Lineage (NCBI taxonomy): Eukaryota > Metazoa > Chordata > Mammalia > Monotremata > Tachyglossidae > Tachyglossus > Tachyglossus aculeatus. The sequence continues at coordinate 974,268 of NC_052091.1, forward strand.
TAAGTGCTTACCATGTGCCAGGCACTGTACAAAGTGCTAATCAGGTTGGACACAGTCCATGTCCCGTATTCATTCATTCCAAAATATTGACTGAGCGCTTACTGTGGACAGAGCATTCATTCATTCATTCATTCAGTTGTATTTACTGAGCGCTCAATCAATCAATCGTATTTATTGAGCGCTTACTGTGTGCAGAGCACTGTACTAAGCGCTTGGGAAGTATAAGTTGGCGACATAGAGAGACGGTCCCTACCCAACAGCGGGCTCACAGTCTAGAAGGGGGAGACAGACACCGGAACGAAAACACAGTAACAAAATAAAATCGATAGAATGGTAAATATGTACCAATATGTTGCCAATTTGTACTTCCCAAGCGCTTAGTACAGCGCTCTGCACATAGTAAGTGCTCAATAAATACGATTGATGATGATGTACAAGTAAAACAGAGTAATATTCATTCATTCATTCATTCAATCGTATTTATTGAGCGCTTACTGTGTGCAGAGCAGAGCACTGTACTAACTGCTTGGGAGAGTCCAAATCAACAATAAACAGACACATTCCCTGCCCACAACGAACTTTGGGGCTCACGGTCTTAATCCCCGTTTTACAGAGGAGGTAATTGAGGCAATCAATCATATTTATGGAGCCCTTTTTGTGTGTAGAGCACTGTTACGTGCTTGGGAGAGTACAGTGTGACAATAATAATAATGATCGTGGTATGTGTTACAGAGCAGGTAATTGAGGCAATCAGTCATATTTATGGAGCCCTTTTTGTGTGCAGAGCACTGTTAAGTGCTTGGGAGAGTACAGTGTGACAATAATAATAATGATTGTGGTATGTGTTAAGTGCTTTCTATGCACCGGGCACTGTGCTCTGCACATAGTAAGCGCTCAATAAATATGATTGATGATGATGATGATGCTAAGCACTAGGGTGGAAACAAGCTAATCGGGTTAGACACAGTCCCTGTCCCACGTGGGGCTCACAGTCTCAATCCCCATTTTCCAGATGAGGGAACTAAGACCCCGAGAAGTGAACTGACTTGCCCAAGGTCATCCAGGAGACAGGTGGCGGAGCCCAGATTAGAATCCCGGTCCTTCCAACTCCCAGGCGCGGGGGCTCTGTCCACTAGGCCATGCTGCTTGGCCCCTCTCGTGTCCCACCGCTTCTACCCTCCTTCCCCTCCTCTGTCAGGAACTGTTCGTGCTCCTGGATCTGCTGGGCGCCCCTGCCCTCTCCATCCACAGCCACTTCCCCCGCACGGCCTCCTGGTTCCAGCGGCTCGTTGGCATCGGTACCGCCCGCCCGCCCGCCCCGCGCCGGTTTCGGGGCAGAGGGATGGAGGGAGGGGAGGGGGAGAAGTAGGCGGGAGGCCAGGCCTCATCCCGGGATTAAGGGTGGCAATTCCCCTTCGGTCCCTGGGGGCCGGGGGGAGGATGGAAGGCAGCCTTGGGGGTTACAGTTCGCCCCCACACCGGGCCCCTTCCCCACAGAGAAGCGACTGCATCGGCTCGGCCTCCTGGAATCCCACTCCCGGGAGGAGTTGTACTTCCAGCAGGGAACTCCCTACGGCCCCGTGGACGATGACCACGCGCCCTTCCTCCGCAGAGGTATCTGGTGCCCCGGTCCGCCCCGCTCCATCCCCCCGAACCCCTGGGCCAGAGGCGCCCTCAGGGCTGGAAATGAAGGGAGACGGGGTCATATCCACCCCTGCACTGCCCCACCCCTCCCCTGCGATGATTCTCTCGGTAGGGATGCCGTGCCAATCCTCCCTCTTTTTCCCCTTCGCCCATCCAGGGGTGCCGGTCCTGCACCTCATCGCCACCCCCTTCCCCGCGGTCTGGCACACGCCCGCTGACACGGAGGAGAACTTGGATCCACCCACCGTCCACAACCTCAGCCGCATCCTCCTCGTCTTCCTGGCCGAATGTCTGGGCCTTTAGCGGCGCCCGGCACCGGAGCGGGACAGTTCAAACTGGGGGCCAGGGCAGCCTCAGCCCTTCAAGAGGTCCCTGACTGCCACCGCCTCGACGCTCCTTGCCCCCAACGGAGGACCGGAACCAAGGGGCCGGCCCAGAGGGGTCGGGATCGGGGTGGTGTCTGAGCCATTGCCCTGTTTGACAATATATTCCATCGGTAGCGTCCAGCAGCTTCGTGTCCTGACTAGGCGCTCCGTAGCCGGCCCCCTCCCTCGCCGGCCCCTTCCCTAGCCGTTGGCCAAGCAAGGTGCCCTCCGGTGAAGCCACAGAGACAGGGGACTGACCTGTGTGGCTTGAAACACCCGCAGATCCCAAAGGGTGTGGATGGAGCCGCGGTTAAGTACCTGGGCTGGTGGAGGGAAAGTCAAGGATGGAGAGCGGACAGTTCCAGGTGGTCAATGAGCAGCAGCACGGCCGAGTGGAAGAAGCACGGGTTTGGGAGTTGGAGGACCTGGGTTCAAATCCTAGATCTGCCAACTGCTTGCTGTGTAACCTCGGGCAAGTCACTCAACTTCTCCGTGCCTCAGTTCACCCGTTGGCCCTCCTACTTAGACTGTGAGGCTTCTGCGGGAGAGGGACTGTTTCCAACCTAATTATCTTGTATCTACCCCGGCGCTTAGAATGATGTTCGCCACCTCGTAAGCGCTTTACGAAGAAAAAAGAGGAAGGAGGGAGAACAGGCATTAAATTCCCGTTTTACAGGGGAGGGTGCCGAGGCACAAGCCAATTAAATGACTTGCCCAAGGTCACAGAGCTGGCAAGTGGGAGAGCCAGAATTAGAAACCAGGTCCTTTGACTCCCAAGCCAATGCTTTTTCCACTAGACTACACTGCTTCTCTGAAATTAAATAAAGTTACAAACACAGAAATCAGAATAAACACTTGAATGCACAGTTCAATAACTGTAGATGCACAAGTGCTAAAGATTCGACAGAAACTCAGGGACCGTGCCCAGCCTGATTAACTTGTACCTACCCTGGTGCTCCGAATAAGGTGGACGCATGTAAGTGCTTAACAAATGCTCTTAAAAAAAACCCACTACTGTCTTTGCTAAACCTAAGTCCTTGAGGGCGTTCGTTCATTCATTCGATTGTATTTCTTGAGCGCTTACTGTGTGCAGAGCACTGGACTAAGTCCTTGGGAAGTACAAATTGGCAACATATAGAGACGATCCCTACCCAACAACGGGCTCACAGGCTCACGGTTGGCCCCTTCCACTGCACCTCGCTTCTCTCCTACTACAACCCAGCCCGCACCCTTTACTCCTCTAATAATGCCAACTTTCTCACTGTCCCTCTGTCTCGCCGCCGTCCTCTCACCCACATCCCGCCTCTGGCCTGGAACTCAATTCCTCTCCCCTTCTCCAAAGCTTCAGTGAGGGCACATCTCCTCCAAGTTGTCTTCCCTAACTAAGCCTTCCTTTCCTCTTCTCCCACCCCTTTCTGCGTCACCCTGACTTGCTCCTTTTATACATTCCCCCCTCCCAGACTTATGTACGTATCTGTCATTTTATTTATTTATATTGATGTCTGTCTACTAACTCTGCGGTACTCTTCCAGAAGCTTAGTTCAGTGCCCTGCATATACTAGATGGTGAATAAATACTATCGATAGACTGGAAAGCTGCGTGACTTTTTTTTTTAAATGGTATTTGTTCAGAGTTTACTATGTGCCAGCCACTGTACTAAGCACTGGTGTAGAGACAAGCTGATCAAGTTGGTCACATGGGGCTTACAGTCTTAATCCTCATTTTACAGATGAGATAACTGAGGCCTAGAGAAACTAAGTGACTTAATAATAATAATGATGGCATTTGTTTTAGAGACGATCCCTACCCAACAACGGGCTCACGGTTGGCCCCTCCCACTGCACTTCGCTTCTCTCCTACTACAACCCAGCCCGCACACTTTACTCCTCTAATGCCAACTTTCTCACTGTCCCTCTATCTCGCCGCCATCCTCTCACCCACGTCCCGCCTCTGGCCTGGAACTCAATTTCTCTCCCCTTCTCCCACTCCTTTCTGCGTCACCCTGACTTGCTCCTTTTATACATTCCCCCCTCCCAGACTTATGTACGTATCTGTCATTTTATTTATTTATATTGATGTCTGTCTACTAACTCTGCGGTACTCTTCCAGAAGCTTAGTTCAGTGCCCTGCATATACTAGATGGTAAATAAATACTATCGATAGACTGGAAAGCTGCGTGACTTTTTTTTTTAAATGGTATTTGTTCAGAGTTTACTATATGCCAGCCACTGTACTAAGCACTGGTGTAGAGACAAGCTGACCAAGTTGGTCACATGGGGCTTACAGTCTTAATCCTCATTTTACAGATGAGATAACTGAGGCCTAGAGAAACTAAGTGACTTAATAATAATAATAATAATGATGGCATTTGTTAAGCGCTTACTATGTGCAAAGCACTGTTCTAAGCGCTGGGGGGATACAAGGTGATCAGGTTGTCCCGCGTGGGGCTCACAGTCATCATCCCCATTTTACAGATGAGATAACTGAGGCCTAGAGAAACTGAGTGACTTGCCCAAGGTCACCCAGCAGACAAGTGGCGGAGCTGAGTTTAGAACCCAGGTCTTTCTGAAATCCCAGGCCCCCGTGGGCTCTAGCCACTATCCATGCTACAGGACTGAAAGCCAGGGGACCAGTGTTCTAATAATAATAATAATGATGGCATTTGTTTTGTTTTTTTTTTAATGGCATTTATTAAGCGCTTACTATGTGCAAAGCACTATTCTAAGCGCTGGGGAGGTTACAAGGTGATCAGGTTGTCCCACGGGGGGCTCACAGTCTTCATCCCCATTTTACAGATGAGGGAACTGAGGCCCAGAGAAGTTAAGTGACTTGCCCAAAGTCACACAGCTGACAAGTGGCGGAGCCGGGATTTGAACCCATGACCTCTGACTCCAAAGCCCGGGGTGTTTTCCACTGAGCCACGCTGCTTCTCGTTAAGCACTTACTCTGTGCAAAGCACTATTCTAAGCGCTGGAAAAGAGAAGTGACTTGCCCAAGGTCACACAGCAGACAAATGGCGGAGTTGGGATTCGAACCCACAATCCTCTGACTCCCAAATCCTTGTTTTCTCCATTATGCAATGCTGCTTACTGTGAAACCCATGTGGTCCCAGGTCTTCTACTTGTCTGCTGTATGACCTTGAGTAATAATAATAATTTTGGTATCTGGTAAGGATTTCAGTCAGTCAATCATATTTATGGAGTGCTTATTGTCTGCAGAGCACTGTACTAAGCACTTTGAAGAGGATAATATAACAATAAACAGACACATTCCCTGCCCACAGTGAGCTTCGGGCCTAGAGGGGCAGACAGACATTAATATGAATAAAGAAATTACAGATATGTACTTAAGTGCTGTGGGGCTGGGAATTATCATGTGCCAAGCACTGTACTAAGCGCTGAGGTGGACACAAGATAATCATGGTCCCACACTCTTAGTAGGAGGGAGAACAGGCATTGAATCCTCATTTTGCACATTTGGGAGCTGAGGCCCAGAGAAGTTAAGTGACTTGCCCAAGGTCATACAGCAGGTACCCAGTGGAGCTGGGATTAGAACCCAGGTCCTCTGAGTCCCAGGTAGGGGCTCTTTCCACTAGGCCATGCTGCTTCTCTAATCACTTCTCTGTTCCCCAGTTTCTCCATCTTTACTGATACCTCTGCCCATTACCCTGGCCAGTTGTTCCAGCCATTTTAACTCCCTCTTCAAACCTCCTGTCTATGCCCCCATCTCTTGTCCCTAAAGACCCGGCCACCTACTTTATTGAGGAAATAGAAACTATCAGGCCTGATCTTCCTAAAATCTCCCCGGTCCCTCCCTCTTCCTACCCATTCTTCAACTCTCCCATCTTTCCCAGAACTATCTCAGAAGCAGATCTGCCTTCCCTCAAATCCACCCCCTCGGCCTGTGTATCCAACACCAACCCTTCGCACCTTATCGAAACACTAGCCTCCTCCCTTCTTCCCTCCCTCAGCGCCATCTTCAACTGTTTGCTCTCCAATGGCTTCTTTCCCACTGCTTTCAAACGTGCCCACATCTCCTTTTCCTAAAAAAAAATCCCTCCCATGACTCCACAGCTCCCTCCAGTTCTTGCCCCATCTCCCTCCTACCATTCCTCTCTAAATTTCTTGAGTGAGTCATGTACACCCACTGTCTCACGTTCCTCTCCTCCAATTCTCTCCTCGACCCCCTCCAATCTGACTTCCAACCCCTTCACTCGACAGAAACCGCCCTCGCAAAGGTCACGAATGATCTCCTCCTTGCCAATCCGAATAGCCTCCACTCCATCCCAATGCCCCTTGACCTCTCAGCTGCCTTTGAAACTGTTGACCACCCCCTTCCCCTGGAAACGTGATCCAACCTCGACTTCACTGACGCTGTCCTCTTCTGGTTTGCCTCCTATCCCTCTGGCTGCTCATTCTCAGTCTCTTTCATGGGCTCCTCCTCTGCCTCCCACCCCCTAACCGTGGCTGTTCTTCAGAGTCCAGTTCTGGGTCCCCTTCTATTCTCCACCCGCACCCACTCCCTTGGAGAACTCATTCTCTCCCATTCCTTCAACAACCCCCTCCATGTGGATGATATCCAAATCTCTCTCTCCAGCCCTCGTCTCCTCTCCCTCTCTGCAGTTTCGCATCTCCTCCTGCCTTAAACACTTGGAAGTCTTCCCATCATCTCCAACTCTGCAGGTCAAAAACAGAACTCTTTATTATCTTCCCACCCCAACCGACCCTTCTCCTGACTCTCCCATCACTGGAGACGGCACTGTCGTCCTTGCTGTCTCACGAGCCCGTAATCTTAACGTTATCCTTGACTCCTCTCCTTCAACCGAGATATTCAATCTATCACTAAATCCCGTTGGGTCAACCTTCACAACATTGCTAAAATATGCCCTTTCCTCTCCATCCAAACTGCTACCATTCATTCATTTATTGTCGTATTTATTACCACATTAATCCAAGCACTTATCCTATCCCGCTTTGATTACTGTGTCAGCTTCTTTGCTGTCTTCCATGCCCCCTGTCTCTCCCTACTCTGCTGCCCGGATCATTTTCCTACAAAAACGCTCAGCCCATGTTCCCACACTCCTCAAGAACCTCCAGTAGTTGCCCATCCACCTCCATATCGAACAGAAACTCCTTACCATTGGCTTTAAAGCCGTCTATCGCGTTGCTCCCTCCTACCTCACCTCGCTACCCTCCTACTACAATCCAGCCCGCACACCTCGCTCCTCTAATGCCCACCTTCTCACCATGCCTCGATCTTGTCTACTTCGCCGCCAACCTCGCCCACATCCTGCGTCTGGCCTGGAATAATGCCCCCCTTCCTCATCTCAGTGCTCTGCACACAGTAAGCGCTCAATAAATACGATTGATGATGATATCAGACAGACACTTGCTCTCCCCCACTTCTTTATCGAAGGCACATCTCCAAGAAGCCTTCCCTGATTAAGCCCTTCTCCCCTCTTCTCCCACTGTGTCTCCCGGCCTTGCTCCCTTTATTAATTCCCCCTCCCAGCCCCATGGCACTAATGAATAGATCTGTAATTTATTTATTTATTTGTTTTAATATCTGTCTCCTCATCTAGGCTGTGAGCTCATTCTAGGCTGGGAACATATCTGTTTACTGTTATATTGTATTCTCCCAAGTGCTTAGTACAGTGCTTTGTACAGTCAGTGCTCAATAAATACATTGAGTGAATGAATGAGGACCTGAGTTCTAATTCCAGTTTTGCCACTTGCCCGCTCTGTGACCCTGGGCAAGTCACTTACCTTCTCAGTAATAAGATTCCCTCGTCTGCAAAAATGAGGAGTCAATATGTGTTCTCCGTCCTGAGTCAGCAGCGTGGCTCGGTGGAAAGAGCCCGGGCTTTGGAGTCAGAGGTCATGGGTTCAAATCCCGGCTCCATCAGCTGTGTGACTTTGGGCAAGTCACTTTTCTCCATGCCTCAGTCACCTCATCTGTAAAATGGGGTTTAAAACTGTGAGCCCCCCGCGGGACAACCTCATCACCCTGTAACCTCCCCAGCGCTTGGAACAGTGCTCTGCACATAGTAAGCGCTTAACAAATACCATCATTATTATTATTATTATTACCTAGACTCTTGAGTTCGGCGTGGGATCTATCTTATATCTACACCAGCCACTAAGTACAGTACCTGGAACATAGTAAAAGCTTAACAAATACCACAATTATTACAATCATTATTAATAGTACCACATGCTTAGAACAGTGCTCCCGCACTTAGAACAGTGCTTTGCACGTGGTAAGCGCTTAACAAATGCCATCATTCATTCAATCAATTTACTGAGCGCTTACTGTGTGCAGAGCACTGTACTAAACGCTTATTATTATAAGTAAGGCCTAACTTAACAAATAACCAGAAGCAGCATGGCTCAGTGGAAAGAGCCCGGGCTTTGGAGTCAGAGGTCATGGGTTCAAATCCCGGCTCCGCCACATGCCTGCTGTGTGACCTCGGGCTAGTCACTTAACTTCTCTGAGCTTCAGTTACCTCATCTGTAAAATGGGGATTAAGACTGCGAGCCCCACGTGGGACAACTTGATCACCTTGTATCCCCCCCAGCGCTTAGAACAGTGCTTTGCACCTAGTAAGCCCTTAACAAATGCCATTATTATTATTATTATTATTACCCCAATGCTTAGAACAGTGCATTGCACGTTGTAAGCGCTTAACAAATACCATCATCATCATTATTATTATTCTTCTCTGGGCTTCAGTTCCCTCGTCTCTAAATGGGGATTAAGACTGTGAATCCCATATGGGGCAGCAACTGTGTCCAATCCGATTTGCTTGTATCCACCCCAGCGCTTAGGAAGGTGTTTGGCACATAGTAAGCGCTTCACAAATACCATCATCATTATTCTTATTCTCTGGGCCTTAGTTCCCTCGTCTGTAAAATGAGGCCCTACTGAGAGCTCACCTCCTCCAGGAGGCCTTCCCAGACTCAGCCCCTTCCTTCCTCTCCCCCTCGTCCCCCTCTCCATCCCCCCATCTTACCTCCTTCCCTTCCCCACAGCACCTGTATATATGTATATGTTTGTACATATTTATTAATTACTCTATTTATTTATTTATTTATCTTACTTGTACATATCTATTCTATTTATTTTATTTTGTTAATATGTTTGGTTTTGTTCTCTGTCTCCCCCTTCTAGACTGTGAGCCCGCTGTTGGGTAGGGACTGTCTCCATGTGTTGCCGACTTGTACTTCCCAAGCGCTTAGTACAGTGCTCTGCACACAGTAAGCGCTCAATAAATACGATTGATTGATTGATTATTATTATTATAATTATTATTATTCTCTGGGCCTCAGTTACCTCATCTGTAAAATGGGGACTGTGAGCCCCACGCGGGACAACCTGATCACCTTGTATCCCTCCCAGCGCTTAGAACAGTGCACATAGTAAGCGTTTAACAAATACCATAAAAAAAACCAAACCGATTTGCTTGTATCCACCCTAGTTTTTAGTGCCTGGCACCTATTAAGCCAGCCTATTAATCCATTCCCCAATCTTACCTCCCTCCCTTCCCCACAGCACCTGTATATATGTATATATGTTTGTACATATTTATTACTCTATTTATTTATTTATTTTACTTGTACATATCTATTCTATTTATTTTATTTTGTTAGTATGTTTGGTTTTGTTCTCTGTCTCCCCGTTTTAGACTGTGAGCCCACTGTTGGGTAGGGACTGTCTCTAGATGTTGCCAATTTGTACTTCCCAAGCGCTTAGTACAGTGCTCTGCACATAGTAAGCGCTCAATAAATATGATTGATATTGATTGACCGATTGATTGACTGTCTCCATATGTTGCCAACTTGTACTTCCCAAGCGCTTAGTACAGTGCTCTGCACACAGTAAGCGCTCAATAAATACGATTGATACTGATTGACTGATTGTCTCTACATGTTGCCAACTTGGACTTCCCAAGCGCTTAGCACAGTGCTCTGCACACAGTAAGCGCTCAATAAATACGATTGCTATTGACTGACCGATTGACTGACTGTCTCTCTATGTCGCCAACTTGGACTTCCCAAGCGCTTAGTACAGTGCTCTGCACGCAGTAAGCGCTCAATACGATTGATATTGATTGATTGATTGTCTCTCTATGTTGCCAACTTGTACTTCCCAAGCGCTTAGTACAGTGCTCTGCACACAGTAAGCGTTCAATAAACACGATTGATATTGATTGATTGACTGTCTCTATATGTTGCCAACTTGGACTTCCCAAGCGCTTAGTACAGTGCTCTGCACACAGTAGGCGTTCAATAAATGCGATTGATTGATTGATTAAGCGCTTAACAGATATTATTATTACTATTATTGTAATTACCTTCATTACGACCCCGACAATGCCTGGCGGCTTTTGGAGGGGGGAGGGGGGGGGGCGTCACAGGGGTCACGTGACGCGGGTGACGCGCCGCCCTGCGGCGACCGCGAGGACGAGCGTGTCGCCATGGTAACGCCCCTCCCCTCCCGCGCTCCCACGTGACCCGGACCGGAAGTGCGTCACTGGAAGGCGACGCAGAAGGGCGGCGCAGGAAGGTGACGCCGGGGCCGCAGCAGTAGCGAGAGAAGGCGGGAAGGCTGCGCATCCGGCGCCATGTGAGTTCCGGGGCCTCGGGAGGCGGGGGGGGGCGGATTCGGCCGCATCAATCAATCAATCGTATTTATTGAGCGCTTACTGTGTGCAGAGCGCTGTACTGAGCGCTTGGGAAGTACAGGTTGACAACATTTAGAGACAGTCCCTACCCAACAGTGGGCTCACAGTCTAAAAGGGGGAGACCAAGCATACTAACAAAATAAAATAAATAGAACAGATATGTACAAGTAAAATAAACAGAGTAATAAATATGTATACATATATACGTATTATAAATACGTATTTACATATTATAATATTTACATATAATAATAATGGCATTTGTTAAGCGCTTACTATGTGCAAAGCACTGTTCTAAGCGCCGGGGGGATACAAGATGATCAAGTTGTCCCACGTAGGGCTCACAGTCTTAATCCCCATTTTACAGATGAGGTAACTGAGGCTCAGAGAAGTTAAGTGACTTGCCCAAGGTCACACAGCAGACGTGTGGCAGAGCCGGGTTTTGAACCCATGACCTCTGACTCCAAAGCCCGTGCTTTTTCCACTAAGCCACGCTGCTTCTCAGCATTACATATCATAAATATATACATAGTATAAATATTCCCCCGGGCCTGGAATGCCTTCCCTCTGCCCATCCGCCAAGCTAGCTCTTTTCCTCCCTTCAAGGCCCTGCTGAGAGCTCACCTCCTCCAGGAGGCCTTCCCAGACTGAGCCCCTTCCTTCCTCTCCCCCTCGTCCCCTTCTCCATCCCCCGCATCTTACCTCCTTCCCTTCCCCACAGCACCTCTATATATGTTTGTACATATTTATTACTCTATTTATTTATTTATTTTACTTGTACATATCTATTCTATTTATTTTATTTTGTTAGTATGTTTGGTTTTGTTCTCTGTCTCCCCCTTTTAGACTGTGAGCCCACTGTTGGGTAGGGACTGTCTCTATATGTTGCCAATTTGTACTTCCCAAGCGCTTAGTACAGTGCTCTGCACATAGTAAGCGCTCAATAAATACGATTGATGATGATGATATGTACAAACATATACATATATACAGGTGCTGTGGGGAAGGGAAGGAGGTAAGATGGGGATGGAGAGGGGGAGAGGAAGGAAAGGGCTCAGTCTGGGAAGGCCTCCTTTTAGGGGTGGGGGGCTCGGCTCTGTCGGAAGGGGGTAGCAGGGGAGGGGAGGCCCCGTTGGCCACGGGAAGAGATACTAATAATAATGGCATTTATTAAGCGCTTACTATGTGCAAAGCACTGTTCTAAGCGTTGGGGAGATTACAAGGTGATCAGGTTGTCCCACGCAGGGGGGGGCTCACAGTCTTAATCCCCATTTGGCAGATGAGGTCACTGAGGCCCAGAGAAGTTAAGGTAGTTAATCAATCAATCGTATTTATTGAGCACTTACAGTGTGCAGCGCACTGTACTAAGCGCTTGGGAAGTCCAAGTTGGCAACATAGAGAGACGGTCCCTACCCAACAGTGGGCTCACAGTCTAGAAGGTACATATGTACCTGTATATATCAATCAATCAATCGTATTTATTGAGCGCTTACTGTGTGCAGAGCACTGTACTAAGCGCTTGGGAAGTACAAGTTGGCAACATATAGAGACGGTCCCTACCCAACAGTGGGCTCACAGTATCCCCCCCCCCTCCCATTTTACCTCCTTCCCTTCCCCACAGCACCTGTATATATGTGTATGTGTTTGTACAGATTTATTACTCTATTTATTTATCTGTTTTACCTGTACATATCTATTCTATTTTATTTCGTTAGTATGTTTGGTTTTGTTCTCTGTCTCCCCCTTCTAGACTGTGAGCCCACTGTTGGGTAGGGACTGTCTCTATATGTTGCCAACTTGTAATTCCCAAGCGCTTAGTACAGTGCTCTGCATATAGTAAGCGCTCAATAAATATGATTGATTGATTGAGCGTTCTCTATTAAGACTGAGCCCCCGTGGGATAACCGGATCACTCTGTACCCTCCCCAGCGCTTAGAACAGTGCTTTGCACATAGTAGGCGCTTAATAAATGCCATTATTACTGTTACTACTATTAATAATTCTGGTACTTGATAAGCGCTTACTATGTGCCAGGCACCGTTCTAAGCACTGGGGTGGATGCAAGCAAACGGGTTGGACACAGCCCCTGTCCCATATGGGGCTCACAGTCATTCATTCATTCAGTCGTATTTATTGAGCGCTTACTGTGCGCAGAACACTAGTAATAATAATGATGATGGTATTGTTAAGCGCTTACTATATGCACGCACTGTTCTTATTGCCGGGGGGGAGATACAGGGTGATCAGGTTGTCCCACGTGGGGTTCACAGTCCATGCGAAGCAGCGTGGCTCAGTGGAAAGAGCACGGGCTTGGGAGTAAGAGGTCATGGGTTCTAATCCCGGCTCCGCCACTTACCGGCTGTGTGACTTTGGGCAAGTCACTTCACTTCTCTGTGCCTCAGTTGCCTCATCTGTAAAACGGGGATTAAGAGATTGTGAGCCCCACGTGGGACCGCCTGATCACCTCGTATCCCACCAGCGCTTAGAACAGTGCTTTGCGCATAGTAAGCGCTTAACAAATACCATCGTCGTCATCATCCCCATTGTACAGATGAGGGACCTGAGGCACAGAGAAGTGAAGTGATTTGCCCAAGGTCACACAGCTGACAGTTGGCGGAGCTGGGATAAGCACTTGGAAAGTACAATTCGGCAATGAAAAGAGATAGTCCCTGCCCATATCGGGCTTACAGTCTGGGGGTGGGGGGCGGAGGGAGACAGACATCAAAACAGGTAAACAGGCATCCATGTAAACAAATAGAATTATAGTCAATGCCCAATTTACAGATGAGGTCACTGAGGGACCGAGACATGAAGTGACTTTCCCAAGGTCCCAAGGCAGACAAGTGGCAGAGTCAGGATTAGAACCCATGACTTTACGACTCGCAAGCCCATGGTTGGTGGACTATGCCATGCCGAGCCTCTGGGCTGTGGTCTCTGTCAACCCAAAAGGAAAGTCAATTCTCCCTTACCCCTATCATCATCATCAATCGTATTTATTGAGCGCTTACTATGTGCAGAGCACTGTACTAAGCGCTTGGGAAGTACAAATTGGCAACATATAGAGACAGTCCCTACCCAACAGTGGGCTCACAGTCTAAAAGGGGGAGACATAGAACAAAACCAAACATACTAACAAAATAAAATAAATAGAATAGATATGTACAAATAAAATAGAGTAATAAATATGTACAAACATATATACATATATACAGGTATCTCCCTATCCCCCATTAACCTTATGTCCACCCCATCCAGGAGTCTCCTAAACAAGCCCAAGAGCGAGATGACCCCAGAGGAGCTGCAGAAGCGCGAGGAGGAGGAGTTCAACACGGGGCCCCTGTCGGTGCTGACCCAGTCGGTAAAGAACAACACGCAAGTTCTCATCAACTGCAGAAACAACAAGAAACTGTTGGGCCGCGTCAAGGCATTCGATAGGTATGGGCCCTTTGGGGGACGTAGGGGTTTTTCCGGTGGCCCCATGTCAGGGTGGGGTGGGTGGAGGTCTTCCCCTGGCCACGCTCCGGGGCCAGAGTCGGTCTCACCGCCCTTCCCCTCCAGGCATTGCAACATGGTTCTGGAGAACGTGAAGGAGATGTGGACCGAAGTGCCCAAGAGCGGCAAGGGCAAGAAGAAATCAAAGCCGGTGAACAAGGACCGCTACATCTCCAAGATGTTCCTGCGTGGAGATTCGGTCATCGTGGTGCTCAGGAACCCCCTGATCGCCGGCAAGTAGCCGGGGCCTGTCACCTGCCAAGCCAGGTAGACCCTCGTGGAAGGCAGTAAAAACCCAAAAAGCCACTGATTGTGTTATCTATAGTTAACAGTTGTTTTGTAAATAAAACAGTCCGCTGAAGGCGCATAGTTCTCATTCCGCCTGGGTGGGGATTCCTCTTCTGCCCGTATTCATTCATTCATTCAGTCAGTCATTTATTGAGCGCTTACTGTGTGCAGAGCACTGTACTAAGCGCTTGGGAAGTACAAGTTGGCAACATCTAGAGACGGTCCCTACCCAACAGCGGGCTCACAGTCTAGAAGGGGGAGACAGAGAACGGAACAAAACATATTAACAAAATAAAATAATAAATATGTACAAATAAAATAGAGTAATAAATACGTACAAACATATACATATATACAGGTGCTGTGGGGAGCACCACGTGAGGGGGAAGGGGCGGGGCCTGTGGGGTGGGCGGGGCCACGTGAGGGGGAAGGGGCGTGGCTGTTTCGGGAGTGGGCGGGGCCACGTGAGGGGGGAAGGGGCGTGGTCGTATGAAGGAAATGTGGCAGGGCCTGTGGAAGGGGCTTGGCAGTGTGGAAAGGGGGCGGGGCCTGTGGAACGGGAGTGGTCGCGTGAGGGGATGGGGTGTGGTAGTGTGAGGGAAATGGGGTGGGGCCTGTGGAATGGGCGTGGCCACGTGAGGGGGAAGGGGCGGGGCCGTGTTGGGAGTGGGCGGGGCCACGTGTGTGGAGAGGGGTGTGGGGGAGTGGGCGGGGCCACGTGAGGGGGGAAGGGGCGTGGTCGTACGAAGGAAATGTGGCGGGGCCTGTGGAAGGGGCTCGGCAGTGTGGAAAGGGGGCGTGGCCTACGGGAGGGGCGGGGGCCACGTGAGGTGAAGGGGGCGTGGTCGTGTGGGGAAGGGGAGGGGGCTGTGAGAGGGGCGGGGCTTGAGGGGCCGTGGCCTATGGGAGGGGAGAGCCGCGGCGCTCACGTGGTCAGGGAGGAGGCGGGGCTTGGGGGAGAACGGCCCGCGGGCCACTTGTGGGGGCCGGGGGTCGCCCGGGCTCGAGTCCCCTCGCGCCCGCTCCCGCCTTCTGGAGTCCTGAGGGCCTGCGCCTGCGCACTCCCCCCCCTCGGCCTGGCGCTGGCGCGTCCCGCGGCGTCGCGCGCCCGCCCCGGGCCCGCGCCCTCTCGGGCGGCGCGAGGCCTGGGGCCCCCCGGCCCCCTCCCTCTGAGGCGCCGGGAGCCGCGCGCCATTTTCCCTCTCCTCAGGCCGGCCTCCAGGAGGGTAATGGGGGCGGGGGGGGGGCCCGTGAGGGCCTGTCTCGGCCCGGGTGATGAGATGACGGCATTTTTCTTTCAGCGCTTACTCTGTGCAAAGCACTGTTCTAAGCGCTGGGGAGGTCGCAAGGTGACCAGATCGTCCCATGGGGGGCTCCCAGTCTTCATCCCCATTTTGCAGATGTGGGAACGGAGGCCCAGAGAAGTGAAGCGACTTGCCCCAAGTCACACAGCTGACAATTGGCGGAGCCGGGATTTGAACCCATGACCTCCGACTCCAAAGCCCGGGCTCTTGCCAGGGACCCTATCTGATCTAATTACCTTGTATTTACCCCAGCATTTACCACAACGCTTGGCCCATAGCATGTCCTTAATAAATACTACTTTTTATTGGTATCTGTTAAGGACTTACTATGTGCCAAGTACTAACTGCTGGGGTAGATCAATCAATCAATCAATCGTATTTATTGAGTGCTTACTGTGTGCAGAGCACTGTACTAAGCGCTTGGGAAGTACAATACAAGCTTTTGGGGTTGGACACAGTTTCTGTCCCACATGTGGCTCAGACTCAGTTACCTCATCTGTAAAATGGGGATTCAGACTGTGAGCCCCATGTGGGACAACCTGATCACCCTGTAACCTCCCCAGCACATAGAACAGTGCTTTGCACATAGTAAGCACTTAATAAATGCCATCATCATCATTATTATTATTATTACAAGTGGATCCACCAGGAAACCTTGGACCCGTGAAGGGTGGGCGAGGGGGCACCGAGGCGCCAGGAGAAGTGGGGGCTGTGGTGGCCGGGGCGGAGGGAGTTCATTCAGTCAGTCAATCGTGTTTATTGAGCGCTTACTGTATGCGGAGCACTGGACTAAGCGCTTGGGAAGTACAAGTTGGTAACATATAGAGACGGTCCCCACCCAACAACGGGCTCACAGTCTAGAAGAGGGAGACAGACAACAAAACAAAACATGTGGACAGGTGTCAAGTCACAAGACACCCCTAAGGCCTGTGGGTCCCCATGGCCTGTGACTGTCCCCCGTGGCCCGGCCGCCTCCCCTCGACCTGCACCTTGCTAATAATAATAATGGCATTTATTAAGCGCTTACTATGTACAAAGCACTGTTCTAAGCGCTGGGAAGGTTACAAGGTGATCAGGTTGTCCCACGGGGGGCTCACAGTCTTAATCCCCGTTTTACAGATGAAGGAACAGAGGCACAGAGAAGTGACTTGCCCAAAGTCACAGCTGACAATTGGCGGAGCTGGGATTTGAACCCATGACCTCTGACTCCAAAGCCCGGGCTCTTTCCACTGAGCCACGCAGCTTCTCACGGCTTCTGATGGCCTCACATGGCCTAGGCCCACCAACACCCACCACTATGTGGGCCGTGCCCCTCTCCCCATGGATCGTCTCTCCCTCCTTAGATGTTGATCCCAAAAAAAAGTCGACGCTCCCCACCGGGGTGGTCCCCAGACCTGGGCAGCCGCAGAGTCAGCTTCCTAGGCCTTGCCAAAAGGTAAGCGGCCCAGGGCTAGGGACCCCCACACACCCCCTACCCCCTCCAACTCAGAGTCTGGGTGTAAAGGCCAGGCCAGTCGTGCAGCACTCCTCCCATGCCCCGCACTGGCCTTTGAAGACCTTGAATCACCTCCTTCCACAAAACCTCTGCTCTCTGGCTGGCCCCGTGGGGCCCTGATGCCATGTTTGCCCAGGTCAAGGGATATTAAAGGCGCAGTTTCTGTTTGCAGTGTTCCAAGCCGGGCCCGGCCCATAGCGCTGCTGCAAACACACGGGGGCAAATACACGGGCACCCAGGCTCATCCCCATGACCCTTCCCCACAGGTCACCAAACAAAGCCAAGACACGAGTGTGTACACACACACACACACACACACACTCTCTCTCTCTCTCTCTTTCTCTCTCTCTCTCTCCCTCTCAGCCCCAGGATCCCTCCCCCCAGGTCACCAGTCACCCAACAAAGCCAAGACCTGAGCACATACATGCACGCACACACGCTCATCCCCAGGACCCCTCCCCATAGGTCACCAAACAAAGCCAAGACATGAGTGCGTGCGCACACACACACACACACACACACATACATGCACTTATCCCCAGGACCCCTCCTCTCAGGTCACCAGTCACCCAACAAAGCCAAGACCTGAGCACACATGCCACACACACACATACACACACATGCATGCACATCCCCAGGACCTCTCCCCCCACGTCACCAAGCAAAGCCAAAGCATGAGCACACATGCACGCACACACACACACGCATGCACACTCATCCCCAGGACCCCTCCCCGCAAGTCACCAAAGCCAAAACATGAGCACACATGCACACACACACACACAAACAGTCTGTCTTTCTCTCTGTCTCTCTCTCTCTGCCCCCCAGCTCCCCCTCCTTCAAGTGACCCAGCACTGGCCATCTAATGGGTTCCTTGCGCTCACCCCTGCTGGGGAAAGGCATGTTTCGTGCTGTTTGTTTTGAACCTTCCCCTCACCAGCTCCAGGGGTGCCCCTTGCCCCGGTGGAGTGGGATTTGGGGGACAACGATTCACCCCATCCACCCCATCCCTCATTCTGCAAACTCTAGCCTGGCCCTCTCGGCCTGTGGCTGACCAGGGGGCGCGGTCGGAGATGCAGGGGCCGGTGTTGACTAACGGGAAACACCGAGCAAGCGGGAAATGAAAGGCGATCGCGGGAGTCTGGCGGGGAGGGGGCTGCACAATTGGAGCTCAGCGTCGTCTCTGTTGCCCCAGTTGTGGGTTGGGGGTTGGGGGTTTCTGTCTGCCCTCCCCCAGCGCCCTCCCTACCCCGCCAGCGACACCCAGGCCAAGAGTGTGGGGGGTGGGAGAGCAGGCGGGTGGAGGTGCCCAGCTGTGACAAACACTGAGTCTCCTCGCCTTATCTCCCAGGAAGAAACTGTCCCACAACCCCAGCAGATCCCTCCAGGAGCTGGCATCGCTGCTTCCCAGACCCCTGCATGCCAATGGGAGGAAACTCACTAAGGTACCCGGTGGGGAAAGGGCCCTGCTGGGTGGGACCCGGTAGGGAGGGAGCAGATGGTGGCTGACGCTGCAGGACAGGAGGCCGGCTCCCTGCCCATGTGCGGTTGCCTGTGGGGCTCATCGACAAGAAGCGGCTCTCCGTGGGTCCAGAAAGTCCCTCAGAGGGGGACTCCGGGCCCAACCGCCTCAGCAAAGCCACGGGCCCAGGGACCCCAGGCCAGAGGAACCTGAGGCTGCCAGCTCCTCTTCTACTCCAGCATGTTCTCTTGCCAGTCCCAAGCCCTTAGCCCAAAGCAGCGATGTGACTGGCCCAAGGTCATTCGACAGGCCCCGTGACCCCAGCATCTGGCACCGTCCCTAGTTTAGTCCACAAGCAGACGGGATGGATGGAGGTTCAGCAGGTCAGACTGAGCAACTGGACCACAGGCCTGCAGCACCCTAAGGGCGGGGATCAGCCCAGGTGCCAACCCTGCCCAGGATTCCCACCTGGAAAGGCAGCTGGAGGCTCCTGGCGCTCCTGGACTCCACCTGACCCCATCTTTCCCGCATGTCTCCTCCGGGCAGAAGGAGATTCTGCTGCATGTTCTGCGCTACATCAAGCATCTCCAGAGGAGCATCAAAAAGGTCCAGGCCGTGCTCTACTTCCTGCCTGAGGACAGGGAAGGTAATAATAATAATAATAATAATAATGGCATTTATTAAGTGCTTACTATGTGCAAAGCAGTGTTCTAAGCGCTGGGAAGGTTACAAGGGTACAAGGTGATCAGGTTGTCCCACAGGGGGCTCACAGTCTCAATCCCCATTTTACAGATGAGGTAACTGAGGCCCAGAGAAGTTAAGTGACTTGCCCAAAGTCACACAGCCGACAGTTGGGCAGAGCCGGGATTTGAACCCATGGCCTCTGACTCCAAAGCCCGGGCTCTTTCCGTTGAGCCACGCTGCTTCAAGGAAGTGAAAGCGAGCTGGGGGCAAAGCCGGGGGCAGGGCCGGGGGCCAAACTGGGAGTTTGGGGAGGCAAAGCCATGGAATTAGGGGATTTGGGGAGGTAGAACTGGGGGTTGAGGAAGCTGGGGAGAGGTAGAGCTGGGAGCTTGTGGGGACAGAGCTAGGGGTTCAAGGGGCTTGTGGAGACGGAGCCAGAGGTTCAGGGAACCGGGGTGCCACAGTCGGGGGCCATGAAGACTTGCAGGGAGCAGAGCCATCGATCCGGGGGCAGGCCAGAGGGGCAGGGGTTTGGGGGGCCTGAGGCCAAGACCCCTGATCTCTGCCCACACGCCTGACACGCCGCTGTCTTCCTGGCGTGCAGGACTCAGCCAGCTTGGCAACCCGAGCGGGGCTGGAGGCTGGAGGCCAGCGCTCTCCCTCAGCCAGCCCGGGCATGGGACTGCTCTCCCCGCAGCTCCCCGCCATCCCAAAAAAGCCACCTCCTGGGCCAGAGCTACAGGCCTCAGGAAATGGCACAGACCCCGGCTTCGGGTGGGCCCTGGGGGCCCGTGTTGGGGATTGTGTGGTGTAGTGGATAAAGAC
The DNA here is from genome assembly GCF_015852505.1 of Tachyglossus aculeatus. Classification (NCBI taxonomy): domain Eukaryota; kingdom Metazoa; phylum Chordata; class Mammalia; order Monotremata; family Tachyglossidae; genus Tachyglossus; species Tachyglossus aculeatus. The sequence goes on from NC_052091.1 coordinate 994,510, forward strand.
GACCCTGGGAATCAGAAGGTCATGGGTTCTAATCCCGACTCTGCCACTTGTCTGCTGTGTGACCTTGGGCAAGTCACTTCACTTCTCTGTGCCTCAGCTACCTCATCGGTAAAATGGGGACTGAGACCTTGAGCCTCTCGTAGGACAGGAACTGTGTCTACCCTGATCCCAGCGCTTAGTACAGTACCTAGCACATAGTAAGTGCTTAACAAATACCACAGTTATTAAGTGGTGGGGGCACCGGCCGCAGAGAGCTCTCTGCTCCCCAGCCGTAGAAGGATCTCTGGCTCTCACGGTTGGCCTCAGTTATCCTTTTCACCCTGCCCACCTCTGCCCCCCCGACCTTTCTTGTCCTCGTCCAGCTGCCACTCTCCGCAACACCTTCTCCCCATCTTCCGCCTGCTAAGGTGCTCACTGGCCCTCATCTCTGGTTTGCCTCGTCTTCCCCGGCGCCCTTCCGGCTTGGGTGTGACCTGAAGCTACGAGCCCCTGGGAGAAGAGAGGGTTTGGCCGGGGGGCATCGGCAGCCCCCGGGCCTTCCCTGGGTGCAGCAGCTCAGTGGTCTGCTTCGGCCCGTAGAGCCCCAGGGGGCCATCCGGGGGCCTTGGCGTTGTTTGGCCCCGGGGCAGGGCCCCCGCCGGTCGAACGATCCTTCCCGGGAGCTGGGCTCCGAGCGAGGCCGTAAAGGAGAGGCCGCCGGGGCCGACCCGTCTACCGGGGACCCGGAGTCCGGCCCAGCGCCTCGCGGGACTGAAGAGGTGCCACCCAAGGGTGGGGCATCCATCTCTACCGCAGGTTGGCACTTGGCCTGCCCATCTCTGGGGTGAGGGGTGGGAAGCCTGGGGGCTGGGCCCAGGATTGATTGTGGAGGGGTGGGCAGGGCCACGTTGGGGCACGGGCTGGGCTTGGCATGAATCCGCTCTGTCCTGCAGGTGCCTGTGCCCAAAGCAGCGCTAATGCGGGTGAAGAGCTGGAGGATGAGGAAGACCTCTCTTCCATGGGGTAAGCGCTCCGCTGGACACAGCCCCTGGTGCTGGGGGGGACCCCAGGCTGCCTGCTCTCTGCGAGCGAGGTGACACCCCATTTCTCCAGCCTCCAAAGGTGGGAGACTGCCTGGGGGAGGGAAGGGACTTCCTACAGGAGGGGGCATTTCTGGAGGAGGAGGGAATTTGAGCTGTGGCAGTCAGTTACGTTTACTGAGCGCTTATCATCTGCGGAGCGCTGTACTAAGCGCTTAGGAGAGTACACTAAACGATACTATAGACAAATTCCCTGCCCACGATGAGCTTACAGTCTGGAGAATAGTGGGGGCGACAGGGTAGGCAGAAGGTCGGACTGTGAGCCCACTGTTGGGTAGGGACCGTCCCTGTATGTTGCCAACTTGTACTTCCCAAGCGCTTAGTGCAGTGCTCTGCACACAGTAAGCGCTCAATAAATACGATTGATTGATTGATTGGCTGGGGAGGAATGTGGGAGCAGTGAGGAGGGGCCTTGGTTGGGCTGGGTCCAGGGGCAGGAGTCCTGCCGCCTCCCCTCCCACCTCAAGGAGAGGAGACGGGGGTTGGGGGTTGGGGGCTGAGCAGGCTTCCTCTTCTAGACCCAAGCTGGTGGACTACGACTCTGCCTGGGAGGAGGAGGAGGATCCCGGCACAGGCCCGTGGCTCTCGACCCTGACCCCCCCAAACAGCCCCCTCGGTGAGCGTGGCCCGAGGCCGGGCCCACCCGGGGACCCCGCTACCCCGAGCCCCTCGGACTGCAGGCTTCGGACCCCGCGAGCCACCGGCCCCGCCGGGGGTGGGGGCGTGGAGTACGGTCTCACGGTCTGTCCGTATGGGAGGTTGTATCCATCCAGTTGCCACTGCTCTCCAGCCACTGTGTCCCTTTCTCCAGTGTCCGGCACCGTGCGTGCATGTGCATATGCAGGGGTGTGTGTGTGCGTGCGTGTATGGGAGACCGTCCCCTGTCTTCCCTTCTGACTGGGGACCCCTTGAGGGAGGGGAGGGGCCCGGAAATGACCCCCGACGATGGTGTCCGGCAGCAAGGCCGAGTCGGGAGGAGCGGCCCAGAGCAGGGGCAGTCCCGCTGCCACCCAAGCAAACGCTGGCCTGGTCATTGCAGGCTTGGTGGTCCCTGGCTCTGAGCCCCCGCTGCTGCTGCTGCCCGCCCGGAACTGCTGCGCCACTGGCTGCAGTGCTCAGGACTTGGGCCTGAGCCCCTCGCTCTTCTCCTCGCCCAGTCACCTGCTGTCTGCTCAGACCCCACCCGAGGGGATCGAGAGCGTTTCCCAAGGTCAGGAAACCTGGGGGCTGGGGGTCGCTTAAGGTGGGCTGGGATTGCCCCCGCCATCTGATGAAGATCCAGCCCCATCCGTGCGGCTCCCCTCCCCGCAACTCAGGGGCCAGCTGTGACTGGGGGCCCAGCCCCGCAGGGCCAGGGAGGGCGGGGAAACTCTAGCAAATGTGGGAGTGGGATGAGAGGTTCTCTCCCCTACACCCCAAAGTATGTATTTTAATTGTATTCTCTGAGTAAGGTCAAACCTGGAACTCTGGGAAGAAGCATGGCCTAACGGACAGCATAGACTGAGGAGTGGGAGTACCTGGGTTCTAATCCTGTTTCTTTTTTTAAAAAAAAAATGATATTAAGTGCTTACTGTGTGTCAAACAGTCTTCTAAGCACTGGGGTGGATACAGATGAATTAGGTTATGCACAGCCCCCATCCCACATGGGGCTGATAGTCTGAATTATTATAATAATAATAATTATTATTATATTATCATTATGGGGCCCAGACTGAGCCCCTTCCTCCCAGACTGAGCCCTTTCCTTCCTCTCCCCCTCGTCCCCCTCTCCATCCCCCCATCTTACCTCCTTCCCTTCCCCACAGCACCTGTATATATGTATATGTTTGTACATATTTATTACTCTATTTATTTTTCTTGTACATATCTATTTATTTTATTTTGTTAGTATGTTTGGTTTTGTTCTCTGTCTCCCCCTTTTAGACTGTGAGCCCAGTGTTGGGTAGGGACTGTCTCTATATGTTGCCAATTTGTACTTACCAAGTGCTTAGTACAGTGCTCTGCACATAGTAAGCACTCAATAAATACGATTGATGATGATGATGAGAAACCCCTAGAGCAGGTCCTGCCCATCCAGAGCCTGTGGCGTGCCCCAGTTGGACCCTCAACAGTGAGCGGCGGGTGGAGGGGAGAAGGCCCCAGGGGTCGGGTCAGGGGCTTTAGAAAGCCCACTGACCCGCTGCTTGTCCCTGCCCTGCTCCCACGGAGGGACCTGGGTTCCCTGCCTGGAATGGGAGTCTTCTCTAGCCCATGCCCTGGCATCTGTCTTGGACGAGTCAGAGTGTCCCATGTCCTTCTGGCATGCCCCTCCCACCTGTTCACTGCCCCTTCTTGTCTGCCAACCCGCCATGTACCGGGGGTGGAGTGGGGCTGGGGTTCAGGGAAGAGGGAGGAGGAAGCCTCCGTTCCCGGCGGGGCCTGCTGACGGGAATGCTGCGCGGGGCCTGGCTAGGCCAGGGGACTTGGGTGGAGTTTGCTGACCGAACTCTCCCGATCTCTGCCCTTAGCCCTGTTTGAAGACGTGTGCCTGAGCCTCTCCACGGGCACCCTGTGGATGAAGGTGAGTCGTGCCTCCTGTGCCCCCCCCCCCGTTCACCTTCTGCCTCCCCTACTCACCCCTTCCCTCCCAAGCTCTGCCCTCTGCTCCTTCCTTGCTGTGCTTATCTCGGCCGAAGCCCAGGATGGATCTGACAGGTTGGGGAGAGTGTGTGCTGGTCTTGCTGACTCCCCTCGAGTTTGCCTCCACGGCCAGGGAGTACAGGGGTCCTGCTGTCTCCCTACGGCCCCGGGGCTGAGGTATATGGGGGTCCAGGCATGGCTTCCCCACTCCCCTGTTGCTATGTATATATGTTTGTACGTATTTATTACTCTATTTTATTTGTACCTATTTATTCTATTTATTTTATTTTGTTAATATGTTTTGTTTTCTTCTCTGTCTCCCCCTTCTAGGCTGTGAACCTGCTGTTGGGTAGGGACCGTCTCTGTATGTTGCCAACTTGTACTTCCCAAGCGCTTAGTACAGTGCTCTGCGCACAGTAAGCGCTCCATAAATCTGATTGAATGAATGAATGAATGAAATGTCAGTGCAGCCCACACCCCTCCTGGCCCTCCAGCTCTCCGTGGAACCTGTTGGACTTGTGTTGGGGTCCCTTTGGGCACCATCCCACCCCCATATTGAGGGGTTGCCCCTTGGGGGGCCACCTGGGTGTTTCCACCTGTTAATAATAATGCTGGCATTTATTAAGCACTTACTATGTGCGAAACACCGTTCTAAGCGCTGGGGAGGTTACGAGGTGATCAGGTTGTCCCACGGGGGGGCTCACTCGGTTTTAATCCCCGTTTTACAGATGAGGTAACTGAGGCCCAGAGAAGTGAAGTGATTTGCCCAAAATCACACAGCTGACAAGTGGTGGAGCCGGAGTTTGAACTCAAGACCTCTGACTCCAAAGCCCGCGCTCTTTCCACTGAGCCACGCTGCTTCTCTGGTCCCTGTTCTGGCCAGGGACCAGAAGCTTCTGGAACTCCAATCCCCAAGAGCCCTTAGGGTCGCCTCCTCCACCTGCCACTGTCTGGGGTCCACCCAGGCCTGGGTTTCAGGCCCGCCGGGGGGTTTCGCCCTCTCTCCTTGCCCACCCGTGCAGGAACCGGGCCCATGCTCGTCCCCAAGGGCCGTGGCCCCCTCCCCGCGGCCCACCCCAGTCTATGCTTTTGGGTGGTCACTGCTGCCTTTGTGAGTGAGACCAGCAGGTCCGTCTCCGGCCTTGAGCTTGTTTCCTTCCGGAGCGCCGAGCCGCGGTTGAGGGCCAGGTGGGTGAAGGACCCCACTCCCCCGCCCCGCCGTCCTGCCCGTTTTCACCCATCGCTCAGTGGTGTGCAGTAGGGGGTTCTCACCGGGGTGCTCGGCACCGACAGAAAAGTCCTTCCACAAGAATACGCAAAACCCTTTAGAAAATGCACACCTTGAGAAGCTTAGTGGAAACAGCCCGGGCTTGGGAGTCAGAGGTCGTGGGTTCTAATCCTGCCTCCGCCACTTGGGCAAGTCACTTAACTTCTCTGGGCCTCGGGTACCTCATCCGTAAAATGGGGATTAAGACTGTGAGCCCCACGTGGGACAACTTGATCGCCTTGTATCTACCCCAGAGCTTAGAACAGTGCTTGGCACATAGTAAGCGCTTAACAAAAAACACCATTATTATTATTATTATAGATAGTCAGCACCATCAGAATTGTGCTCCAGCAGTGCTGTTCAGGATCGAGGGATGTAGTGAAACCTGGTGGAAAAGAACCTGGGAGTCAGGGGACCTGGGTTCAGCTTTGCCAATCGCTTTGCTGTGTGACCTTGGGCAAGACACGTGGGATGTGATTATCTTGTATCTACCCCAGTGCTTAGTACAGTGTTTGGTACGCAGTAAATGCTTAACAGAGAATCATAATTACTATTATCATGTAATAGGTACATTATAGGTACATAATAGATACATTACCTATTACATGTTATAGGTACAATAGGTCTCCTGGAGGAGACCAGATACCACCCCCTTCCCCCAGTCCCCGGGCCTGCCGACTCTGTAGTAGCCCAGCATTCCGACAAATGCACAACCCGGATGGGCATTTGTGGAACGAGCGTTTGTGCCGTGGTGCGGGGCGGGGGGGTGGGATGGGACGTGACACCGTGTTGGTGTGGTGAGAGCAAGCGGAGGGCAGGGAAGGGCTGTGACAGGGACCACTAGGGAGGGAGGAAGCCAACGGCTGGGTGGCGAGTGTCTTCACTGTCAGGCCTGTCGGGTTGCGGGGGTCCCACTTATAATAATAATAATAATGGCATTTATTAAGCGCTTACTATGTGCAAAGCACTGTTCTAAGTGCTGGAGAGATTACAAGGTGATCAGGTTGTCCCACGGGGGGCTCACAGTCTTAATCCCCATCTTACAGGTGAGGTAACTGAGGCCCAGAGAAGTGAAGTGACTTGCCCAAAGTCACACAGCTGACAATTGGCAGAGCTGGGATTTGAACCCATGACCCCATGACCTCTGACTCCGAAGCCCGAGCTTCCCACTTGCCTGAGGGACCCCCGCCCCCATCCTTGGCAGCTGTCCCCTCTCAGCCCCCACCCGGCCCACTGCCTGCAGCCAAGTGGGGGTCGGGGAAGAACGAGCAGAATCCACAGGGGCTAGAGGTGCAGGAGCAGGCAAGGGATCTCCGTCTCCCACCCTCTCCACCTTCTCTTCTCGGAAGCGACTCGGACAGCCCGCCCCCTCTTCTCGCCCCCAGGACCCTTGGACTTTGGAGGATGACTTCTCGTCCTCCGGGGAGGAGGACGGGGACTGCGCCTGGAGCCCCGCCAAGCGGGACCCCAACCCATCGCCCGTCAGGCCCAAGACCAAGAGGGTGGAGGAGCTGGGTCGACGGCTGGAGACCCCCAACCCTCCTTGTCCCTTCCTGTTGAAGAAGAAGTGTGTCAACGGATTCATCATGTTCTGCCGCCTCAACCGCAGGCAGTACATTCGGTAGGGGCGGGCCGCGGGGTGGGAGGTCGGAGGGCCTACCTGTAACCCCGGGCTGGCAGGGAGATTCAGGGTGGTCGCTCTGGACCTGGGGCTGCAAGTGGGCAGCTTGGGAGGGCTGACTCGATGGGGGTCTTCCCCGGGGGGATGGTGACACCAAGGTCTTTGTCCGTGAGCCAGACCTACGCCCCCCGCCCCCCCAACTTACCCCAGAAGCAGCTGGGATGGTGATGAGGCCCCTGCCATGCCTCCCCTTCCCCTTTTCCAGCACCCGGCCTGGCATCGCGTCCACCACTGCCACCAAAGAGCTGGCCCACCTGTGGCGTCTGATGACCCAGCAGGAGCGAAAGCCATACTGGTGAGAGGGTGATCGCGGGCCGGAGCGGGGGAGATCTAAGGGAATACGGCTCCCTGGGCCGTGGAGCTCGGACCCTCCCTCACGCGGCCCTTTGTTCCCCAACCAAGCTTCAAAGCTCGACGGTTCAGCCGCCTGCACAACCGCATCGTGCGCAGTGATAATTCCAGCAGTGACGAGGAGCCGCCGCCCCAGAAGCCCTTCTACCTGCTCCTGGCTGAGAAAGCGCACTGCTTCCCTCCCCCAGGCACCCCGTGATCCCCCCAGGGCTCCCTCCCCGGGTTGAGCAGCCTCACCATAGCCCCCCTCGGGGCTGGGGCCTGGTGCCCCGTGGGCTTTAGTGGCATCGGGACAATCGAGGTTGGTACTACTGCCACCGTCGTGCGTGGTCGTTGTTCTGCGAGGTTTTAATGTGAGGCCAGGTCAGGTTGCGGGGGGATTACAGGGCCGGGGTGCCGTAGTCCCTAGCGGGGCATGGTGCTCCGCTCCCAGCCCGGGCCCCGCTCCTGCTCGTGGCAAGCGGGGACCCTGGCCTCGGCGGGCTGCAAATCCAGCCCGCAGAGTTCTTGTTATTCAGGTGTTGGCAGCTTCCCACAGCCGTGGCCCCTCCTGGCCTGTTCTATTTATCTATTTATTGTTTTAGAATAAACTTAACTTATTTCTCCTTGGACTGCAGCCATCCATTAGGGGAGCACATTGGAGCGTTTAGAGCGTGGGACTCAGAAGGTCAAGGGTTCTAACCCCAGCTCCGCCACTTATCTGCTGGGTGACCTTGGGCGGTTCATGGGACTCACAGTCTCCATCCCCGCTTTCCAAGAGCCCGGGCTTGGGAGTCGGAGGTCATGGGTTCAAATCCTGGCTCCACCAATTGTCAGCTGGGTGACCTTGGGCAAGTCACTTCACTTCTCTGCGCCTCAGTTCCCTCATCTGTCAAATGGGTATTAAGACTGTGAGCCCCCCGTGGGACAACCTGGTCACCTTGTACCCTCCCCAGTGCTTAGAACAGTGCTTTGCACAAAGTAAGCGCTTAACAAATGCCATCATTATTATTATTTCTCTGTGCCTCAGTCACCTCATCTGTAAAAAGAGGATGGAGACTGTGAGCCCAATGTGGCACAGGGACTGTGTCCAATCCGACTTGCTTATATCCACTCCAGTGCTCGGTACAGTGCCTGGCACACAGTAAGCATTTACTACCCCATTTATTATTATCATTATTATTCCCTACTCATCCCAGCGGCTCCGGGGGAGACGAGGAGCCCTAACTCTGATCTGGGGGCTCCATGACACCTCAGCAGCCTCAGGATTGGGGACAGGGAGCTGAGACTGCAGCAGAAAAACCTCAGCCTGTGGATTTCAGTTACTCACCTCGGTCCTGGGCCTCGGGCAGGGCCGGTATTTGGCAGCCGGGGAACAGACCGGATTCCCATCTGCTTACAGGGACCCTCCGGACAGGGCAGAGGGTGTAGCAGGAGGGGTACTCTCGCTTTAATTGGTGGGAAGGCCTCAGTATTACCATCACCCCACCCCGCCAACGCAAATACCAATCTGGGTCTGAGGGACTTTGGCTGCAGCAGCCCCTGCAGAAGGTGGAGAAGTTGTGAGTCGCCCACGGAGGGTCCCTCCAAAGTGGCTGTGAAACCATCTGTATAATAATATAGACAGTATATATATATTTGTGGGTAGATATCCCCTCCGGAGTGATACAGTACCGGGAGCGGGGCTAGGGTTGGGGCCACGGGTGCCAGCCCAGGAGTTCTGCCCTTGTACCTGGTCGAGCTGGGCCGAGACCCTCCCCCGGCCCCCTCCCCTCCCCTCTGCCGGGCTTCAGGTTGGGCGTCTAGGGGAGTGACTCCCCCATCCCCCGGGGCCCCAGGGCAGCAGAGGTGAGGGATGTAACAGAAGCTGGAGCCCCAGGGTGGGGTCCTAGGCCCCGGCTGGAAGAGGTCGGGGGCTTCCTCTCCCTTCACTGAGGGAGCCAGTTAGTGTTCTGAGCGGGAAGACGGTAGTGTGATGGGGCTGGGAAGGCCGGGCACGTCCGTTTCCCCCCCGCCGCCTTGGGGGGGGTCTCGTCTTTGAAGCACCTGGCCCCAGGGAGGAGGTCCGACACCGGGCTGCCCCCTCACAGTTCCAGGGGCTCCTCCACGGGCACCGACTGCAGCTGGGTCAGCACTTTGCCCTCGGGCCCCAGCTCACCGGGCTCCAGCAGCAGGCCCTCGGCATCGGGCAGCCGCAGCAAGGCGTGGGGGGCCGCGGCCGGGAGCTCCTTGTCCATCTCGAACAGCCCCCCCACCGGAACCCCACCCCCCAGCTCCAGCACCCCGGCCCCCCACGCGGGCGTGACCGCCAGCGCCAGCCCCTCGGCCGGGGCCGCGGCCAAGCCGGGCAGCAGGCCCCCCTGGGTCCCAAAGTCGGGGGGGTCCGGGGAGAACGCCGGGCCGGGGGGTGGCGGCCCGCCAAAGGGGTCCAGGAGGGCGGCGTCGGCGGGCGGGGGGGGGGGGGGGCTCGGCCGGGGCGGGCCCGGGGCCCTGCTCTTGCTTGACGGGCAGGGCCAGGCCGGTGGGGGCTGCAGCGGCCAGGACGGGGGAAACCAGCATGCTGGCGGGGAAGGTGGCCGTGAGGACGAGTTTGCCCTGCTGCAGGCTCATGCCCGTCAGGATGGGGCCGCCGGGGACGGGGTTCGTCAGCAAGAAGTTGCCTGTGGAAGGGAGAGCGGCGAGTGAGCGCGGCCTGCCCGCGGTGACCTCCCCAGGGGCCCGGGGGGGTTCCCCTTGTCCATCCCCCCAGGGTCCTTGGGGTTCCTCCCCCCAGCCCCCACGGGGCCCTGGGGACTCTCCGCCACAGCCCTACTGCCGTGCCGACGGATTCCCTCCCCTCTCCCTCGGGACTGCCCCCGACCCGTGCCCCGGGGGCCATTACCCGGAGCTGCAGTGGGCAGCTGCAGAGCCGTCACGCCGACGCCGGTGTTGATGAGGTGGACGTTGCCCGAGCCGAGGGGCGAGCCCGCCGCGGCCACCTTGACGGGGCTGCCGCCCCCCGCCAGGAGCTGCAGGGGCCCGACGCCCTGTGGCAGGGCCACCACCTGTGGGGAGGGCACCACCTGGGGCAGCGACAGGAGCTGGGGCGCGGGGCCGGCGGGCACGGAGTAGACGGGCGACGGGGACAGGGGCACCATTTGGGCCGGGGACAGCACAGGCGGGGCGGAGCCGGGCTGGGAGGCGGGCACCACCTGCGAGGTGGGGAGGGTGGCGGGCTGCACGGCGGGCACCGCAGGGGAGAGCTGCAGGGCGGCGGGGGCCTGAGACCCGGGCACCACCTGGGGCAGGGAGACCGCCGGGCCCGGAGGCGGCGGGGGCTTCTCTTCGGCCGTGCCGGGCAGCGGCCCGGGCCCCTCGGCCAACCGGGCCTCCTGGGCCTTCCCCGGGCCGGCGTCTGGGGGCTGCGGGGCGGCGCCGTTGAGGAGGAGCGGGGCGAGGGCCGGGGCGAGGGTGGGTCCATCCCCCAGCGCCAGTCCGTTGATGATGACCGAGCCCCCGTTGAGCAGCACGGCCGGGGGGCTGCCCGCCAGGAAGTTTCCGTTGAGCAGAACCGGCGCTGGGCCGGGGGTCCCGCCGGGCGCCGCGGGCAGGAACACGGAGCCCACGGGGCCCTCGGGGGCCACGGTCACCCCGGGGACCCCGGCAGCCCCCTCCAGGTCCTCGGCGCTGTGGCTGGATTCGTCCTCCGTGCTGGGGTTCCCGTCCGACTCGCTGTGGGCGGAGGTGGGCAGGCGGTCCGTGGGGAAGGGGTCCCCCTCCCCCATCCCCCGCCACCCCCGACCCCCGGACCCCTGCCCCGGCGGCTTCGGGAACCGGTTGGCTGAAGCCGCGGGGCGGGAAGCGCGACGAGGTGTGAAGGGAGGAGAGGGCTGCCTCAAAGGAAGCGCGTGGCTGTGTATGTGTGGGATGTGTGTGTGTGCCAACTTGTGCACGCGTTTGTGCGGGGTGGGGGGGATGCGTGTGCATGAGCGTGTGCATCTTAGATTCCAACGGTCCCCGGCGATTTGCGTACACGTAATTGCTCAGTTTGGCCTAGGCTATCCAGAGTGGTGTGAGCTTTTAGACTGTGAGCCCGCTGTTGGGTAGGGCCCGTCTCTATATGTCGCCAACTTGTACTTCCCAAGCGCTTGGCACAGTGCTCTGCACACAGCAAGCGCTCAATAAATACGATTGGGGGGAGTCACCCTTTTAAAAAATCCAGTGATTTTGACCTGTTTGCTGGGAGAGCGATTTGGACGGGGTGGGCCCGTCGTTGCCGTCTCTCTGTGCTGCCGTTTTGTCCTTCCCGGGCGCTTAGTACGGTGTTCCGCGCCCAGTAGGGGTTCGATAAATGTAATTAAGTGAGTGAATGTGTGCGTGTGCCGAGAGGAGGGGGCGCGGGGGACCTCTTCGCCCTTCCTCCTCCTCCTCTCACGCCCCCGGGCCCGAGCCCGGGAGGAGGCTGCTCCCTCCCTGCCGGTGGGGAGAGGGTTCCGGGCCCCGGGGAGGGAAACCCGATCGTCGTCGTCGTCGTCGTCGGGTCACATTTCACAACAAAGAGGTTGGGGAGGCTCCCCTCGTCCCTCCCTCCGTCTCTCCCCCCGGTTCTCACCTCTTGGCGGTGGCGGCCCCGCCGGTGCCCGCGCCGGCCCCGGTGCGGTCGCGCTGCCTGCGGTTCTTGAACCAGTTGCTGACCTGCGTGAGCGACAGGCCGGTGAGGGCGGCGAGGCGGCGCTTCTCGTCGGGGGCCGGGTAGCGGTTGCCGCGGTAGCAGGCCTTGAGCGCGGCGCGGGAGCGCTCCTTGAAGCAGTACACCGTCTCCTCGCCGTCCCAGATGGTCTTGGGCAGCGGGAACTTCTTGCGCAGCCGGTACTTGTCCACGGCGCCCAGGGCGCGGCCGCGGGCCCGCTCCGCCTCGCGGTAGCGGGCGCGCAGGTAGAGGTCCTGCAGGAAGGCGTGGTGGGCCGCGGGGAAGGGCCGGCTCTCCAGCAGCCGGTACAGCTCGGCGAAGTCGCCCCGCTGGAAGGCCACCAGCGCCCGGGCCCGCAGCACCGACTCGCTGCCACGGAGCCGCTCGGCGGCCGGCAGCGCCCCGAGGAAGCGGCCCAGCCGGCCCGCCTGGCCCGCCTGCAGCAGCGCCTCGCACACGCACGACACCTGCTCGGCCGAGAAGCTCAGCACGGGCGGCTCCGGCTCCTCCTCCGCCCCCTCCTCCGCCCCTCGCAAAGTTTGCAGAAGTTGGCGGGCCGTCGCCTCCTCCGCCGCCTCGTCCTCCTCCTCCTCCTCCTCCTCCTCGTCGTCGTCGTCGTCGTCCTCCTCGTCGTCGTCCTCCTCGTCTTCGTCCTCCTCCTCCTCGCCCCTCGCCGACCCCCCGGCCGGCCCCGAGCCCAGCTCCGCGGGCTCCGCGGGGAAGGAAGCCATGTTTTCAACTTTTTCAAGTTCCTCCCCCCACTCCTCCTCCTCCTCCTTCTCCACTCCCGCTCCCGATCTCCTCCCCCTTTCCCTCTCCCCCCCGCCTCAATCGCCTCTTCGTCCAGCTCCCCCTCCCCTCCATACACACACTCCGTTCCCGGCGCCGCCTCTCCCCTTCCCGGGCTCCTCCCCTTCCTTCCCCGCCCCGAATTCCCGGCTCCGACCGTGAAGGGGGAGAGCCGGGGGAGGGGAGCCCGCGGAGGCGCCCCTCTCCCTCCCCCAGCTCCTTCCTTCCTTCCTTCCTTCCTTCTCCCCCTTCGCCCTGCGCAGCGCCAGACCACGTGCTCCGGGGCCCGGGAAGAGGAGAGGACCGCGGGACGGGGAAGAAAAGGGAAACGCACTTTTGCAACTTTTTTTCTTTTTACCCCAAGTGGCCGGAGCCAAATCCTCTTAGGCCCTCCGCTGGGGCGGCCTGGGATGAGGAGGGGTCCCCCGACTTTTAGACTGTGAGCCCACTGTTGGGTAGGGACCGTCTCTATATGTTGCCAACTTGCACTTCCCAAGCGCTTAGTACAGTGCTCTGCACATAGTAAGCGCTCAATAAATACGATCGATGATGATGATGATGACTTTTAGACTGTGAGCCCACTGTTGGGTAGGGACCGTCTCTACATGTTGCCAACTTGGACTTCCCAAGCGCTTAGTACAGTGCTCTGCACACAGTAAGCGCTCAATAAATACAATTGATTGATTGACAACCGATGGTGGGGGAGCGGGCCCTGCCCTCTCCACGCCCGTACTCTTCTGTGAGGGCCGAGTGGGGTGGTTGGAAATAGGGAGGAGCCGAGCTTCCCGTCCCCCACGGTCTCCTCGCCCCCTCGTCGGTCCCGCGTGGGAAGTACTAAGCGCTTGGAAAGGACAATTCGGCAACAGATGGAGACAATCCCTACCCAACAACGGGCTCACAGTCTAGAAGATACGCTATTCCTTCACACCCTTAGGTTCCGTGATTAAGGCCTCTCACGTTCTCCAAGCCGGGAAACCCGTTTTTAATCTTGCTTCTTAATCTTTCTTTCATTTAACCTTACTTTAAGCATTTCTGCTTTATTTTGTTAGTATGTTTGGTTTTGTTCTCTGTCTCCCCCTTGTAGACTGTGAGCCCACTGTTGGGTAGGGACTGTCTGTAGATGTTGCCAACTTGTACTTCCCAAGCGCTTAGTACAGTGCTCTGCACACAGTAAGCGCTCGATAAATACGATTGATTGATTGACAACCGATGGTGGGGGAGCGGGCCCTGCCCTCTCCACGCCCCTACTCTTCTGTGAGGGCCGAGTGGGGTGGTTGGAAATAGGGAGGAGCCGAGCTTCCCGTCCCCCACGGTCTCCTCGCCCCCTCGTCGGTCCCGCGTGGGAAGTACTAAGCGCTTGGAAAGGACAATTCGGCAACAGATGGAGACAATCCCTACCCAACAACGGGCTCACAGTCTAGAAGGTACGCTATTCCTTCACACCCTTCGGTTCCGTGATTAAGGCCTCTCACGTTCTCCAAGCCGGGAAACCCGTTTTTAATCTTGCTTCTAATCTTTCTTTCATTTAACCTTACTTTAAGCATTTCTGCTTTATTTTGTTAGTATGTTTGGTTTTGTTCTCTGTCTCCCCCTTGTAGACTGTGAGCCCACTGTTGGGTAGGGACTGTCTGTAGATGTTGCCAACTTGTACTTCCCAAGCGCTTAGTACAGTGCTCTGCACACAGTAAGCGCTCGATAAATACGATTGATTGATTGACAACCGATGGTGGGGGAGCGGGCCCTGCCCTCTCCGCGCCCCTACTCTTCTGTGAGGGCCGAGTGGGGTGGTTGGAAATAGGGAGGAGCCGAGCTTCCCGTCCCCCACGGTCTCCTCGCCCCCTCGTCGGTCCCGCGTGGGAAGTACTAAGCGCTTGGAAAGGACAATTCGGCAACAGATGGAGACAATCCCTACCCAACAACGGGCTCACAGTCTAGAAGATACGCTATTCCTTCACACCCTTAGGTTCCGTGATTAAGGCCTCTCACGTTCTCCAAGCCGGGAAACCCGTTTTTAATCTTGCTTCTAATCTTTCTTTCATTTAACCTTACTTTAAGCATTTCTGTTTTATTTTGTTAGTATGTTTGGTTTTGTTCTCTGTCTCCCCCTTCTAGACTGTGAGCCCGCTGTTGGGTAGGGACTGTCTCTAGATGTTGCCAACTGCCCAAGCGCTTAGTACAGGGCTCTGCACACAGTAAGCGCTCAATAAATACGATTGATTGATTGACCGCAGGGGCCGAGCGAACCCGTGGCTCCGATTGGCCCATCGGCGAGCCGCTGCGCACCCTGATTGGTCGAATTACAATCCCGCTGCCTGGAGCGCCGCATTCCCTTTCTCCCAGCCTCGGGCCCCTCGCCTCCGCCCGCTCTGATTGGTTCAATTACGATCCCGCGCCCCTCGGGCCGCAAGCTTATTGGCTCTCCAGGCGGCCGTTCTGATTGGTTCTTTGGGCATTCTCCCGCCCTTGAGCGTGGCTTCGGAGGTTTTCCGGATTGGCTCCCTCATTCATTCATTCATTCAATCGTATTAGTTGGGCGCTTACTGTGTGCAGATCAATCAATCAATCAATCGCATTTATTGAGCGCTTACTGTGTGCAGAGCATCATCATCAATCGTATTTATTGAGCGCTTACTATGTGCAGAGCACTGTACTAAGAGCTTGGGAAGTACAAATTGGCAACATATAGCGGCAGTCCCTACCCAACAGTGGGCTCCCAGTCTAAAAGGGGTAAAAAGAATAATGTTGGTATTTGTTAAGCACTTACTATGTGCCAATCACTGTTCTAAGCGCTGGGGAGGTTGCAAGGTGATCAGGTTGTCCCCGGGGGGGCTCACACAATTTTAATCCCCGCTTTACAGATGAGGGAACTGAGGCACAGAGAAGTGAAGTGACTTGCCCAAAGTCACACAGCTGACAGTTGGCGGAGTCGGGATTCGAACCCATGACCTCTGACTCCCAAACCCGCGCTCTTTCCCACTAAGCCACGCTGCACTGTACTAAGCGCTTGGGAAGTACAAGTTGGCAACATATAGAGACAGTCCCCACCCAACAGTGGGCTCACAGTCTAAAAGATCACTGTACTAAGTGCTTGGGAATTACAAGTTGGCTCTCCCTCGCTTCTACCACCACCCCACGAGTGAACCAGAACCCCCGCCGTCCCGCCCTCCCTCACCCTCCACCCCTGCCTTGAGGCAGGACAGTGGTTTATTTTGTTAGTATGTTTGGTTTTGTTCTCTGTCTCCCCCTTCTAGACTGTGAGCCCACTGTTGGGTAGGGACTGTCTCTATATGTTGCCGACTTACACTTCCCAAGCGCTTAGTACAGTGCTCTGCACACAGTAAGCGCTCAGTAAATACAATTGATTGGTTAGGATTCGGCGCTCTCACCGCCGCGGCCTGGGTTCGTCTCCCGATCAGGGAAAGGATTTCCCCTTCTAGACTGTGAGCCCACTGTTGAGCAGGGGCCGTCTCTATATGTTGCCAACTTGTACTTCCCAAGCGCTTAGCACAGTGCTCTGCACACAGTAAGCACTCAGTAAATACAACTGATTGATTGGTTAGGATTCGGCGCTCTCACCGCCGCGGCCTGGGTTCGTTTCCCGGTCAGGGAAAGGATTTCCTCTTCTAGACTGTGAGCCCACTGTTGGATAGGGACCGTCTCCATATGTTGCCAACCTGTACTTCCCAAGCGCTTAGTACAGTACTCTGCACACAGTAAGCACTCAATCATCATCATCATCAATCGTATTTATTGAGCGCTTACTGTGTGCAGAGCACTGTACTAAGCGCTTGGGAAGTACAAATTGGCAACATATAGACACAGTGAATGAATGACAGAAAGCTAGAGAATGATCGGTTTATTGGAGGTGGGGGCAGGCCCAGGAGTGGGACGACACAATAAATACTGGGCTCTGGGGGCAGTGCATAAATAAGGAGGGGTAGTGGGGTTCCCCCCCCCTCCCCCCGGGGAAGGGCAGGGAGGTGGGGTCCGTAACTACCAAACCGCAGCGGGGAGGTCTGGTGTGAGGTCCTGGGAGAGCGTTAAAGTGGGGAGAGGATTTTAGGGGGGGGATGCAGCAGGGCCGTTCGAAAGTCCTAGAACCGAGCCCGAGTAAAGCCCATTTCAGCCCGAACCGACTCTGCCCTCCCCTGGGCCGCCAACGGGGCGGCCAGGATCACGAGGTTCAAGCCTGAGGGCCCGGTCCCCGAACGGAGCCAGGGGTTCGGGGCAGGGAATCCGGGGCCGCCCTACCCCTTCCCCAAGCTGGCCAGGGGAGGGAGGACGAGCGAAGGGGGAGAGGGCAGAGCCAAGGCCCTAAGGGTCAGGGCGAGGGGACGGGGACGGGCCCGAGGCCTCCCCGGGCCTGTTGGGGGGAAGGCCGGGCAGGGCCTCAGGCTGCAGCGCAGCCGCGGGACCCCACCAGCCTGGCCCAGCCCAGGGCTGCGGCAGGAGCCAAGGCAGCGGCGAACAGGCTGACCGTCTCCTCAGGAAGGCCACTCCTAGGGACCTGTGGAGAAAGCGGGCTGCACGGTTGACCCCTGACCCCCCGCCCCCGTTTGCATCAAGATCTTTAGGTCACAATGGCCACCCCCAGCCCTGCACTCCCCTACCCCACCGGCCAGACCCCACCTTACAGGGAGAGGGGCCTGAGACTTCACCCCTCCTTCCTGTCCACCCAGCGGACCCCCTCCCTCCGTCCCTGCCCGGATCTGGTCGCCCCCTCCCCTCCGCGAGGGTTGGGGGGTGGGGAGGGGAGTGAAGAATGTGGCAGAGAAGAGAGAGACCAAAGCACGGGCGGGTGGGCAGCAGGCGGAGGGAAAGCCTGGGCCGGCGGGGGCCGGGCGTGGGCAGCCAACATACCCCGGCAAAGGGCCGCAGGCGGCGGTGGCGGTGGCGGTGGCCGCGGAGGCGGTGGCCCAAGGGCCCCACCCGCGTGGACGGGCCCAGAGCAGGCGGGGAGCTATCTAGCTGGAGAGAGAACGGCAGGTGACCCGATCCAGCAGCTCTGCGCCCCCCGCCCGGCCCCGCATCCGCCCCTGGGGACCCTCGCTGCTCCTCCACTCGGAGTGGCCCGGGGATCACCCACGACCGGAGAGGAGAAGGCATCGACCTCGGTTGGCGGGGGGAAAGAAGAGCTCAGGAGCGAGATAAGGTGAGAAGAGATAAAGGCCGCGGGAAGATTTCTGTCTCCCCCTTTTAGACTGTGAGCCCACTGTTGGGTAGGGACTGTCTCTGTGTGTTGCCAATTTGTACTTCCCAAGCGCTTAGTACAGTGCTCTGCACATAGTAAGCGCTCAATAAATACCATTGATGATGATGATTTCTGGGCAGGGAGGGGAGAGCTCGGCTGGGGACAAGCTCAGGGCTCGTTGGGAGAGTTCAGGGCCGGGGGAGAAGTGCTCAGGGCTCAGGGGGACGAATGCTCAGGGCCGGGGGAAGAGCACAGAGCAGGGGGACCAATGCTCGGGGCCGGTGGAGAAATGTTCAGGGCCGGGGGAAGAGCTCAGAGCAGGGGGACCAATGCTCAGGGCCGGAGGAGCAATGTTCAGGGCCGGGGGAAGAGCTTAGGGCAGGGGGACCAATGCTCAGGGCCGGAGGAGCAATGTTCAGGGCCGGGGGAAGAGCACAGAGCAGGGGGACCAATGCTCAGGGCCGGAGGAGAAATGTTCAGGGCTGGCGGAAGAGCACAGAGCAGGGGGACCAATGCTCAGGGCCGGAGGAGCAATGTTCAGGGCCGGGGGAAGAGCACAGAGCAGGGGGACCAATGCTCAGGGCCGGAGGAGCAATGTTCAGGGCCGGGGGAAGAGCTCAGAGCAGGGGGACCAATGCTCAGGGCCAGAGGAGCAATGTTCAGGGCCGGGGGAAGAGCTTAGGGCAGGGGGACCAATGCTCAGGGACGGAGGAGAAATGTTCAGGGCTGGGGGAAGAGCACAGAGCAGGGGGACCAATGCTCAGGGCCGGAGGAGCAATTTTCAGGGCCGGGGGAAGAGCACAGAGCAGGGGGACCAATGCTCAGGGCCGGAGGAGAAATGTTCAGGGCCGGGGGAAGAGCTCAGGGCAGGGGGACCAATGTTCAGGGCCGGGGGAAGAGCTCAGAGCAGGGGGACCAATGCTCAGGGCCGGAGGAGCAATGTTCAGGGCCGGGGGAAGAGCTCAGGGCAGGGGGACCAATGCTTAGGGCCGGAGGAGCAATTTTCAGGGCCGGGGGAAGAGCTCAGAGCAGGGGGACCAATGCTCAGGGCCGGAGGAGCAATGTTCAGGGCCGGGGGAAGAGCACAGAGCAGGGGGACCAATGCTCTGGGCCGGTGGAGAAATGTTCAGGGCCGGGGGAAGAGCTCAGGGCAGGGGGACCAATGCTCAGGGCCGGAGGAGAAATGTTCAGGGCCGGGGGAAGAGCTTAGGGCAGGGGGACCAATGCTCAGGGCCGGAGGAGAAATGTTCAGGGCCGGGGGAAGAGCTCAGGGCAGGGGGACAAATGTTCAAGGCCGGGGGAAGAGCTCAGGGCAGGGGGACCAATGTTCAGGGCCGGGGGAAGAGCACAGAGCAGGGGGAGAAGTGCTCAGGGTACCGGGGAGAGTTTAGGGCCGGGGGGAGGTGGAGAGCTGCGGGATGGGGTTGGGGAGAGCTAGTGCGGGGAGGGGATGAAGAGCTCTGGGCGGGGGGAGAGGATGCGGGGTCCGACGGCGGAGTTTGGGATGGGAAAAGGGTCTTACATGGGCGGTCGGCTGCGGGGTGCTGGGGGTGAGGGGGCCTGAGCCAGCTGGAAGGAGAAGAGAGGAAGGTAGGAGCGACGAAGGCCACCGGAGAAGAACGCCGTGCCCCGGCCCGTGCTCTCCACATGCTGGAGCCAGCGCAGCCCCCTCCCCGGGCCCGACCCCCGACCCCCGGGCCCCGGCCCGTCCCCTCCCCCGGCCCGTCCCGCGGCTCCGCGTCCGGCAAGGGGTGCTTGCCTGCGCGGTCCTGGGCGCGCATCTCCTCCACGCGCTCCTGCAGCTGCCGGACTTGCGCCTCCAGCTCCCCGTTGCGGCTCTCCGCCGCGCGCAGCTGGCTGGGCCAGGGGGAGAGGGCCGGCGCTTAGTACACTGCTCTGCACCCCCGTAAGCGCTCAGTAAATAGCAGCGTGGCTCGGTGGAAAGAGCCCGGGCTTTGGAGTCAGGGGGGCGAATCCCGGCTCTGCCACACGTCTGCTGTGTGACCTTGGGTAAGTCACTTAACTTCTCTGAGCCTCAGTTACCTCCTCTGTAAAATGCAACCTGATCACCTTGTATTCATTCATTCATTCAATCGTATTTATAATAATAATAATAATGACGGCGTTTGTTAAGCGCTTACTATGTGCAGAGCACTGTTCTAAGCGCTGGGGGGGCTAGAAGGTGATCAAGTTGCCCCACGTGGGGCTCACAGTCTTCATCCCCATTTTACAGATGACAGTGCTTTGCACATAGTAAGCGCTTAACAAATGCCAACATCATTATTATTATTATTAATAAATACGACTGAATGAACTCTATGTACCTATTTACTATTTATTTTGTTCATTCATGTATTCGATCGTATCTATGGAGCGCTTACTGTGGGCAGAGCACCGTACTAAGCGCTTGGGAAGGACAAGTTGGCAACATCTAGAGACGGTCCCTACCCAACAGCAGGCTCACAGTCTAGAAGGAGGAGACAGAGAACAAAACATATTAACAAAATAAAATAGATAGAATAAGTATGTACAAATAGAGTAATAAATACATACGGACATATATACAGGTGCTGTGGGGAGGGGAAGGAGGTAAGGCGGGGGGTTAATAATAATGATGGCATTTATTAAGTGCTTACGATGTGCAAAGCACAGTTCTAAGCGCTGGGGAGGTTACAAGGTGATCAGGTGGTCCCACGGGGGGCTCACAGTCTTATCCCCATTTTACAGATGAGGGAACTGAGGCACGGAAAAGTTGAGTGACTTGCCCAAAGTCACACAGCTGACAATTGGCAGAGCCGCGGTTGGAACTCATGACCGCTGACTCCAAAGCCCGGGCTCTTTCCACTGAGCCACGCTGCTTTTCTTAATGATATGCATATAGCTTTAATTCATTCATTCGTATTTATTGAGCGCTTACTGTGCACAGAGCACTGTACTAAGCGCTTGGGAAGTACAAGTTGGCAACATATAGAGACGGTCCCTACCCAACGGTGGGCTCACAGTCTATTTGTTCTGACGATGTGACGATGTTGACACCTGTCTCCGTGTTTTGTTTTGTTGTCTGTCTCCCCCTTCTAGGCTGTGAGCCCACTGTTGGGTAGGGACCGTCTCTATATGTTGCCGACTTGTACTTCCCAAGCGCTTAGTACAGTGCTGTGCACACAGTAAGCGCTCAATAAATATGACTGAATGAATGAATGAGGGGCCGCCCCCCCGGGGACAAAGGTCCCGAGCCCAGACGGTGGGTCTCGAGCCACAGAGAAGCGGCGTGGTTTAGTGGAAAAAGCCCGGGCTTGGGAGTCAGAGGTCATGGGTTCTAATTCCGCTCCACCACTTGTCAGCTGTGTTGACTTTGGGTAGGTCACTTAGCTTCTCTGCGCCTCAGTTATCTCATCTGTAAAATGGGGACTAAGACTGTGAGCCCCACCTGGGACAACCTGATAATCTTGTATCTACCCCAGCGCCTAGAACAGCGCTTGGCACATAGTAAGCGCTTAACAAAGACCATCATCATCATCATTATTATTAGAGAAGCACCGTGGCTTAGTGGAAAGAGCACGGGCTTGGAAGTCAGAGGTCATGGGTTCTAATCCCGACCCCACCACTTGTCAGCTGTGTTGACTTTGGGTAAGTCACTTAGCTTCTCTGCGCCTCAGTTATCTCATCTGTAAAATGGGGACTAGGACTGTGAGCCCCACCTGGGACAACCTGATAATCTTGTATCTACCCCAGCGCCTAGAACAGCGCTTGGCACATAGTAAGCGCTTAACAAAGACCATCATCATCATCATTATTATTAGAGAAGCACCGTGGCTTAGTGGAAAGAGCACGGGCTTGGAAGTCAGAGGTCATGGGTTCTAATCCCGACCCCACCACTTGTCAGCTGTGTTGACTTTGGGTAAGTCACTTAGCTTCTCTGCGCCTCAGTTATCTCATCTGTAAAATGGGGACTAGGACTGTGAGCCCCACCTGGGACAACCTGGTAATCCTGTATCTACCCCAGCGCCTAGAACAGCGCTTGGCACATAGTAAGTGCTTAACAAAGACCATCATCATCACTATTATTAGAGAAGCAGCGTGGCTTAGTGGAAAGAGCACGGGCTTGGAAGTCAGAGGTCATGGGTTCTAATCCTGACTCCACCACTTGCCAGCTGTGTTGACTTTGGGTAAGTCACTTAGCTTCTCCATGCCTCAGTTACCTGTAAAATGGGGACTAAGACTGTGAGCCCCACGTGGGACAACCTGATAATCTTGTATCTACCCCAGCGCTTGGAACAGTGCTTGGCACATAGTAAGCGCTTAACAAAGACCATCATCATCACTATTATTACAGAAGCACCGTGGCTTAGCGGAAAGCACGGGCTTGGCAGTCAGAGGTCATGGGTTCTAATCCCCACTCCACCACTTGCCAGCTGTGTTGACTTCGGGTAAGTCACTTAGCTTCTCCGTGCCTCAGTTATCTGTAAAATGGGGACTAAGGCTGTGAGCCCCACGTGGGACAACCTGATAATCTTGTAGCTACCCCAGCGCTTGGAACAATGCTTGGCACATAGTAAGCGCTTAATACTATTATTATTATTATTATTATTACCGAACCGGGGGGGGGAAGAAGCGGGGCGGGGGAGGGACAGGTCCTGGCTGGGGTCAGGGGGAGAGAGGAGGGAGGCGGCCCTCACCTGGCAAAGGTCTGGTTGGCCTCGCGGACCGCGTCCAGCTCGCGGTGGAGTCTCTGCCGACTGAGCATCTCCTCCTCCAGCTTGGCCTGCAGCTCCCGCAGCCCCCGCACCTCGGCCGACCCCCGCGGTGCCCCCTCAACCTGCCTCCAAACACACGCAGACGCGGGCGGGTCGGGGGATGGAGCACCGGGCCTCTAATCCATCCCCCGCCCAACTCCACCGTCACGGCCCATTCCGGAGACCCAGGGTGACCAGAGAACCACTTGTCTGCTGTGTGACCTTGGACAAGTCACCTTTTTTGTAATGGCACTTGTTAAGCGCATACTATGTGCCAGGCACCGTTCTGAGCACTGGGGGTAGATGCAAGAGAAGCAGCGTGGCTTAGTGGAAAGAGCCCGGGCTTGGGAGTTGGAGGTCGTGGATTCTAATTCCGGATCCATCACTTGTCTGGTCATGGGTTCGAATCCCGGCTCCGCCACATGTCTGCTGTGTGACCTTGGGCAAGTCACTTCACTTCTCTGAGCCTCAGTTCCCTCATCTGTAAAATGGGGATGAAGACTGTGAACCCCGCGTGGGCCAACCTGATCATCTTGTATCCCCCCAGCGCTTAGAACAGTGCTTTGCACATAGTAAGCGCTTAATAAATGCCATTATTATTATTATTATTATTATTATTATTGTCTGCTGTGTGACTTTGGGCAAATCACTTAACTTCTCTGTGCCTCAGATACCTCATCTGCAAAATGGGGATTAAGACCGTGAACCTCACGTGGGACAACCTGCTTACCTTCTACCTACCCCAGTGCTTAGAACAGTGCTTCTGTATATATGTATATATATATGTATATACTACCTGTATATACGTATACATGTTTGTACGTATTTATTACTCTATTTTATTGGTACATATTTATTCTATTTATTTTATTTTGTTAATATGTTTTGTTTTGTTTTCTGTCTCCCCCTTCTAGACTGTGAGCCCGCTGTTGGGTAGGGACCATCTCTATATGTTGCCAACTTCTATATGTTGCCAACTTCCCAAGCGCTTAATACAGTGCTCTGCACACAGTAAGCACTCAATAAATACGATTGAATGAATGCTTGGCACATAATAAGCGCTTAACAAAAACCATTATTATTATCATTACTCAAGGTAATCAGGTAAGGCGCAGTCTTCGTCCCACAGGGGACTCACAGTCGTAATCCCCATTTTACAGATGAGGGAACTGAGGCTCGGAAAAGTTAAGCAACTTGTCCAAAGTCACACGTCAGACAAGTGGCAGAGCGGGATTAGAACCCACATCCTTCTGCCTCTCAGGCCCGTGCTCCATCCACTAGGTGACACTGCTTTACCTGTCTGTGCCTCAGTAATCTCATCTGTAAAATGGAGATTAAGACGGTGATCCCCATTTGTATATATGTTTGTACATATTTACTACTCTATATTTATTTTACTTGTACATATCTATTCTATTTATTTTATTTTGTTAGTATGTTTGGTTTTGTTCTCTGTCTCCCCCTTTTAGACTGTGAGCCCACTGTTGGGTAGGGACTGTCTCTAGATGTTGCCGATTTGTACTTCCCAAGCGCTTAGTACAGTGCTCTGCACATAGGCCTTCCCAGACTGAGCCCCTTCCTTCCTCTCCCCCTCGTCCCCCCCTCCATCCCCCCATCTTACCTCCTTCCCTTCCCCACAGCACCTGTATATATGTATATATGGTTGTACATATTTATTACTCTATTTATTTATTTATTTATTTATTTTACTTGTACATTTCTATCCTATTTATCTTATTTTGTTGGTATGTTTGGTTCTGTTCTCTGTCTCCCCCTTTTAGACTGTGAGCCCACTGTTGGGTAGGGACTGTCTCTATGTGTTGCCAATTTGTACTTCCCAAGCGCTTAGTACAGTGCTCTGCACATAGTAAGCGCTCAATAAATACGATTGATTGATTGATTGATAGTAAGCCCTCAATAAATACGATTGATGATGATGATTTGGGGACCTGGACTATGTCCAACTTGGTTAGCTGGTATCTACCCCAATTCTTACTCTAGGGCCTGGCACAAAGTGGTGCTTAACAAATACTATATGAAAAAAACATCCCGGAAGGTCCTCCCGGGCACGTTGGATTTCAGTCGTACGTTCCCAAAGGCCAGTACAGTGCTCTGTACCTAGTAGGTGCTTAATGCAGCGTTCTGCCCACAGCGGGAGTCCATTACAGTGCCCTGCTCAAGGCAAGTACCTGAGTCCAAGTACCTGAAAGGCAGCAAGTCGTAGGCTCCTCATTATGGTACACGTGGTGCACAAAGTAGTCGCCCCGCTACAGAGCTCTACCCACAGCAGACACCCCAGTATGGAGCTCTTCACTCAGCAGAAACCCTGCTGTAAAACTCCATACGCAGCAAGTGACCAGAACAATCAATAAATAATATTACTGAGCACCAACTACACTGTGTAGAGCTCTGTAACGGGATGACCGTCCTTAATGAATACCATTGACTGCTTGATTAAGAGTTTAGAAGGGTAGAATACAGTACAAACTACCCTTAAGGAGTTTGTAGCCTAGCAGGGGAGACAGCAAAACGATAGTAGTAATAATTCACAGATATAAAAAAGAAAGAAAATATGAATGGGTGAGGATAATAATAATAGTAGTATTTGTTAAGCACTTAGTACGTGCAAAGCACTGGGATAAATATAAGATAATCATGCCGGACACGGTCCCTGTCCCACGAGAGGTGTCGAGGGCTCTGCACACAGTAAGCGCTCAATAAATATGACTGATTGATTGAGGGGAAATGAAGGTCTAAGGGGGAGGGAGAAAAAGTATTGAATCCCCCATTTTACAGGTGATGAAACCGAGGCACAGAGAAGGCAAGAGACTTGGTCACGGTCACAAAGCAGACAAATGGGGGAGCCTGGATTAGGACCCAGGTCTTCTGACTCCCGGCCCTGTGCTCTTTCTCCTGGGCCACGGTACTTCTCGTGAATGCTGAACGGATGAATAAAACAAAAAAGAATTAAAAATTAAAAATTTGGCTGTTTGTGCTGAGGAGAAAAGGGAGTCCAGAGAGGGGAGAAGGAAGAAAAGGAGGGGGGGGGGGTCACCCAAATGCGAGGCTCTTATTAACCCTTTCCTCTCGCAGGGGAATGTCCCCAATCAATCAATTGTATTTATTGAGCGCTTACTGTGTGCAGAGCACTGTACTAAGCGCTTGGGAAGTACAAGTTGGCAACATATAGAGACAGCCCCTACCCAACAGTGGGCTCACAGTCTAAAAAAATAGGCCGCAGCCCTTTCCCCACCTCTCCCAGGGGCTGCGGCTCCGGTTGCGACTCCTGTTGCGGTTGCGATTCTGGTTGCGGCTCCGGCTGCGATTCTGGTTGCGGTTGCGATTGTGATTCCGGTTGCGGTTTCTGCTCCGGTTGTGGGCGCGGCTTAGGGTCCAGCTCCATGGGGATGGGGTTGGCCGGGCCCGGGGGCTCGCTGTCCCTGGGGGGCCCGTTCCACAACCTGAGCCCCGCTTCCCCACCGCTGCTCTGGTGGGGTCAGGGGGTCGGGGAGGGGGCAGAGGAGAAGGGGCAGGGAGGGGCGCGGGCCGCTCTTACTCGAAGGCCGCATAGGAGTAGGAGAACCCCACGAAAGGCAGGTGGACCCCGAGGGGCGAATCCTCCATCATGTCCGACAACGTCTCCTGGGGACAAGGCAGAGTCCTTGAGGGGCAGCTGCAGGGAAACAGGCCAGCAGACAAGACGAGACAAGAACAAACCTCCTAGCCCTGGATGGGGGCCGCCCTTAATAATAACGATGGCCTTTGTTAAGCGCTTACCATGTGCAAAGCACTGTTCTAAGCGTTGGGGGGGGGATCCAAGGTGATCAGGTTGTCCCACGTGGGGCTCAGAGTCTTAATCCCCATTTTACAGACGAGGGAACTGAGGCTCAGAGAAGTTAATGATAATAATGGCACTTGTTAAGCGCTATGTGCAGAGCACTGTTCTAAATGCTGGGGGGGGGGGGGGATACAAGGTGATCAAGTTGTCCCACGTGGGGCTCTGGAAAATCTCCATTTTACAGATGAGGTAACAGGCTCAGAGAAGTTAAGTGACTTGCCCAAGGTTACACAGCAGACACGTGGCGGAGCCGGGCCTCGAACCCACGCCTTCTGACTCCAAAGCCCGTGCTCTTTCTACTGAGCCACGCTGCTTCTCTTTTTAGACCGTGAGCCCGCTGTTGGGTAGGGACTGTCTCTATGTGTTGCCAGTTTGTACTTCCCAAGCGCTTAGTACAGTGCTCTGCACATAGTAAGCGCTCACTAAATACGATTGATGATGATGATGATGATGATGATGATGATGATGAGTAAGCGCTCAATCAATACGATTGATGATGAGGATTAAAACCCAGTCCTCTGAGTCCCAAGCTCGTGCTCTTTCTATTCTATTCTATTTTATTTTGTTAGTATGTTTGGTTTTGTTCTCTGTCTCCCCCTTTTAGACTGTGAGCCCACCGTTGGGTAGGGACTGTCTCTATGTGTTGCCAATTTGTACTTCCCAAGCGCTCAGTCCAGTGCTCTGCACATAGTAAGCGCTCAATAAATACGATTGATTGATTGATTGATTGATTTCCGTGAAGCTAGAGTGCTCTGTCCACGGTAGGCGCTCAATACATACTACTGAATGATTGGCTGATAATAATAATAAGTCAATCCATCCCCCCCGAAATAAAAGCAAGCTCCCAAGCTCGTGCTCTTTCCGCGAAGCTAGAGTGCTCTGCCCACGGTAGGCGCTCAATACATACTACTGAATGATTGGCTGATAATAATAATAAGTCAATCCATCCCCCCCGGAATAAAAGCAAGCTCCCAAGCTCGTGCTCTTTCCGCGAAGCTAGAGTGCTCTGCCCACGGTAGGCGCTCAATACATCAATCAATCAATCAATCAATCGTATTTATTGAGCGCTTACTATGTGCAGAGCACTGGACTAAGCGCTTGGGAAGTACAAATTGGCAACACATAGAGACAGTCCCTAACCCAACAGTGGGCTCACAGTCTAAAAGGGGGAGACAGAGAACAGAACCAAACATACCAACAAAATAAAATAAATAGGATAGAAATGTACAAGTAAAATAAATAAATAAATAAATAAATGATTGGCTAATAATAATAATAAGTCAATCCATCCCCCCCCGAAATAAAAGCAAGCTCCCAAGCTCGTGCTCTTTCCGCGAAGCTAGAGTGCTCTGCCCACGGTAGGCGCTCAATACATACTGCTGAATGATTGGCTGATGATAATAGTAAGTCAATCCATCCCCCCCGAAATAAAAGCAAGCTCCCAAGCTCGTGCTCTTTCCGCGAAGCTACAGTGCTCTGCCCACGGTAGGCGCTCAATACATACTACTGAATGATTGGCTGATAATAATAATAAGTCAATCCATCCCCCCCGAAATAAAAGCAAGCTACCAAGCTCGTGCTCTCTCCGCGAAGCTAGAGTGCTCTGCCCACGGTAGGCGCTCAATACATACTACTGAATGATTGGCTGATAATAACAATAAGTCAATCCATCCCCCCCGAAATAAAAGCAAGCTCCCAAGCTCGTGCTCTTTCTGCGAAGCTAGAGTGCTCTGCCCACGGTAGGCGCTCAATACATACTACTGAATGATTGGCTAATAATAATAAGTTAATCCATCCCCCCCGAAATAAAAGCAAGCTCCCAAGCTCGTGCTCTTTCCACGAAGCTGGAGTGCTCTGCCCACGGTAGGCGCTCAATACATACTGTTGAATGATTGGCTAATGATAATAATAAGTCAATCCATCCCCCCCGAAATAAAAGCAAGCTCCCAAGCTCGTGTTCTTTCCGCGAAGCTAGAGTGCTCTGCCCACGGTAGGCGCTCAATACATACTACTGAATGATTGGCTGATAATAATAATAAGTCAATCCATCCCCCCCGAAATAAAAGCAAGCTCCCAAGCTCGTGCTCTTTCCGCGAAGCTAGAGTGCTCTGCCCACGGTAGGCCCTCAATACATCAATCAATCAATCAATCAATCGTATTTATTGAGCGCTTACTATGTGCAGAGCACTGGACTAAGCGCTTGGGAAGTCCAAATTGGCAACACATAGAGACAGTCCCTAACCCAACAGTGGGCTCACAGTCTAAAAGGGGGAGACAGAGAACAGAACCAAACATACCAACAAAATAAAATAAATAGGATAGAAATGTACAAGCAAAATAAATAAATAAATAAATAAATGATTGGCTAATAATAATAATAAGTCAATCCATCCCCCCCCGAAATAAAAGCAAGCTCCCAAGCTCGTGCTCTTTCCGCGAAGCTAGAGTGCTCTGCCCACGGTAGGTGCTCAATACATACTACTGAATGATTGGCTAATAATAATAATAATAAGTTAATCCCCCCCGGAATAAAAGCAAGCTCCCAAGCTCGTGCTCTTTCCGCGAAGCTGGAGTGCTCTGCCCACGGTAGGCGCTCAATACATACTACTGAATGATTGGCTAATAATAATAATAAGTCAATCCATCCCCCCCGAAATAAAAGCAAGCTCCCAAGCTCGTGCTCTTTCCGCGAAGCTAGAGTGCTCTGCCCACGGTAGGCGCTCAATACATACAGTTGAATGATTGGCTGATGATAATAACAAGTCAATCCATCCCCCCCCGAAATAAAAGCAAGCTCCCAAGCTCGTGCTCTTTCCGCGAAGCTAGAGTGCTCTGCCCACGGTAGGCGCTCAATACATACTACTGAATGATTGGCTGATAATAATAATAAGTCAATCCATCCCCCCCGAAATAAAAGCAAGCTCCCAAGCTCGTGCTCTTTCTGCGAAGCTACAGTGCTCTGCCCACGGTAGGCGCTCAATACATACTGTTGAATGATTGGCTAATGATAATAATAAGTTAATCCATCCCCCCCGGAATAAAAGCAAGCTCCCAAGCTCGTGCTCTTTCCGCGAAGCTAGAGTGCTCCGCCCACGGTAGGCGCTCAATACATACTACTGAATGATTGGCTGATAATAATAATGTCAATCCATCCCCCCCGAAATAAAAGCAAGCTCCCAAGCTCGTGCTCTTTCCGCGAAGCTAGAGTGCTCTGCCCACGGTAGGCGCTCAATACATACTGTTGAATGATTGGCTAATGATAATAATAAGTCAATCCATCCCCCCCGAAATAAAAGCAAGCTCCCAAGCTCGTGTTCTTTCCGCGAAGCTAGAGTGCTCTGCCCACGGTAGGCGCTCAATACATACTACTGAATGATTGGCTGATAATAATAATAAGTCAATCCATCCCCCCCAAAATAAAAGCAAGCTCCCAAGCTCGTGCTCTTTCCGCGAAGCTAGAGTGCTCTGCCCACGGTAGGCCCTCAATACATCAACCAATCAATCAATCAATCGTATTTATTGAGCGCTTACTATGTGCAGAGCACTGTACTAAGCGCTTGGGAAGTACAAATTGGCAACACATAGAGACAGTCCCTACCCAACAGTGGGCTCACAGTCTAAAAGGGGGAGACAGAGAACAGAACCAAACATACCAACAAAATAAAATAAATAGGATAGAAATGTACAAGTAAAATAAATAAATAAATAAATAAATGATTGGCTAATAATAATAATAAGTCAATCCATCCCCCCCCGGAATAAAAGCAAGCTCCCAAGCTCGTGCTCTTTCCGCGAAGCTAGAGTGCTCTGCCCACGGTAGGCGCTCAATACATACTACTGAATGATTGGCTGATAATAATAATAAGTCAATCCATCCCCCCCGAAATAAAAGCAAGCTCCCAAGCTCGTGCTCTTTCCGCGAAGCTGGAGTGTTCTGCCCACGGTAGGCGCTCAATACATCAATCAATCAATCAATCAATCAATCGTATTTAGTGAGCGCTTACTATGTGCAGAGCACTGGACTGAGCGCTTGGGAAGTACAAATTGGCAACACATAGAGACAGTCCCTAACCCAACAGTGGGCTCACAGTCTAAAAGGGGGAGACAGGGAACAGAACCAAACATACCAACAAATCAAAATAAATAGGATAGAAATGTACAAGTAAAATAAATAAATAATAAATAAATGATTGGCTAATAAGAAGTCAATCCATCCCCCCCCCGATATAAAAGCAAGCTCCCAAGCTCGTGCTGTTTCCGCGAAGCTAGAGTGCTCTGCGCACGGTAGGCGCTCAATACATACTGCTGAATGATTGGCTAATAATAATAATAATAAGTTAATCCCCCCCGGAATAAAAGCAAGCTCCCAAGCTCGTGCTCTTTCCGCGAAGCTGGAGTGCTCTGCCCACGGTAGGCGCTCAATACATACTACTGAATGATTGGCTGATAATAATAATAAGTCAATCCATCCCCCCCGAAATAAAAGCAAGCTCCCAAGCTCGTGCTCTTTCCGCGAGGCTAGAGTGCTCTGCCCACGGTAGGCGCTCAATACATACTACTGAATGATTGGCTGATAATAATAATAATAATAAATTAATCCCCCCCGGAATAAAAGCAAGCTCGGGAGTGGCGGGGGGCGTCGCGGGAAGGAGGAGAAATTGAAGAGCGACGTACCCCGCCCCCGCTCACCATGTCAGTGAGCGCGTCGTCCACCAGGTCGAAGTTGCAGGTGTCGGTGGGGTGGGCGAAGTCGGGCACGAAGGGCGGGGCGCTGGCGCGGAGCCCCTCCCAGTCCAGCCCCGCGAAGAAGGGGTGAGCGCGGAAATCCCGCGCCCCCCGCCGGCCCAGC
The DNA here is from genome assembly GCF_015852505.1 of Tachyglossus aculeatus. Classification (NCBI taxonomy): domain Eukaryota; kingdom Metazoa; phylum Chordata; class Mammalia; order Monotremata; family Tachyglossidae; genus Tachyglossus; species Tachyglossus aculeatus. The sequence goes on from NC_052091.1 coordinate 1,025,554, forward strand.
CGCGCCTCCCGCGGACACAGCAGCCGCTCGATCAGGTCCCGCGCCTCCGCGGGGACCCCCGGCTCCGACAGCGGCAGCGAGAAGTGCTCCTGGGGGCGAAGGGAAAGGGGGAGGCTGCCCTCCTCAAATCCGCCAAACGATCCTCACTCTCCCCCCCCCCAATCAATCATCATCAATCGTATTGATTGAGCGCTTACTATGTGCAGAGCACCGGACTGAGCGCTTGGGAAGTCCAAGTTGGCAACATAGAGAGACGGTCCCTACCCAACAGCGGGCTCGCAGTCTAAAAGGGGGAGACGGAGAACGAACCAAACATACTAACAAAATAAAATAGATATGTACAAATAAAATAGAGTAATAAATATGTACAAACATATACATCTACACAGGTGCTGTGGGGAAGGGAAGGAGGTAAGATGGGGGGGATGGAGAGGGGGACGAGGGGGAGAGGAAGGAAGGGCCCCTCAGCAGGGCCTTGAAGGGACATATTAACGTAATAAAACAAATAGTAAATATGTACAAGTAAAATAAATTCATTCATTCATTCAATCAATTGTATTTATTGAGCGCTTACTGTGTGCAGAGCACTGGACTAAGCGCTTGGGATAGAGACAGTCCCTACCCAGGTGCGCTGCACGTAGAAGCGCCCAATAAATACGATTGATGATGATGATGAGCAGGGGGCTCGCAGTCTAAAAGGGGGAGACAGAGAACAAAACCAAACACGCTGACAAACTAAAATGAATAGAATAGATAGGTACAAGTAGAGTAATAAATCTGGACATACGTATATACATGTATACAGGTGCTGTGGGGAAGGGAAGGAGGTAAGACGGGGGGAGGGAGAGGGGGACGAGGGGGAGAGGAACGAAGGGGATCGGTCTGGGAAGGGCTCCTGGAGGAGGGGGGCTCTCAGGAGGGCCTTGAAGGGAGGAAGAGAGCGAGCTTGGCGGATGGGCAGAGGGATTGGGGGCATTCCAGGCCCGGGGGTCGATGGCGGGACAAGCGAGAACGAGGCCTAACGGTGAGGAGATTAGCGGCGGAGGAGCGGAGGGTGCGGGCTGGGCTGGAGAAGGACAGAAGGGAGGTGAGGTAGGAGGGGGCGAGGGGATGGACAGCCTGGAAGCCCAGGGTGAGGAGTTTCTGCCTGATGCGCAGATTGATTGGAAGCCACTGGAGATTTTTGAGGAGGGGAGTAACATGCCCAGAGCGTTTCTGGACAAAGACAATCCGGGCAGCAGGATGAAGTATGGATTGAAGTGGAGAGAGACACGAGGATGGGAGATCAGAGAGAAGGCTGGTGCAGTAGTCCAGACGGGATAGGATGAGAGCTTGAATGAGCAGGGTAGCGGTATGGATGGAGAGGAAAGGGCGGATCTTGGCAATGTTGCAGAGCTGAGGCCGGCAGGTTTTGGTGACGGCTTGGATTTATTTAACTTGTACATATTTATTCTATTTATTTTATTTTGTTAATGGGTTTTGTTTTGTTGTCTGTTTCCCCCTTCTAGACTGTGAGCCCGCTGTTGGAGAGGGACCGTCTCTAGATGTTGCCAACTTGTACTTCCCAACTTGTACTTAGTACAGTGCTCTGCACACAGTAAGCGCTCAATAAATACGATTGAATGAATTAATGAATGGCGGTCATCATCATCAATCGTATTTATTGAGCGCTTACTATGTGCAGAGCACTGTACTAAGCGCTTGGGAAGTACAAATTGGCAACATAGAGAGACAGTCCCTACCCAACAGGGGGCTCACAGTCTAAAAGGGAAGAGGTCTCCTCGGGCCGGGGCGTGTCGTGGGCAACCCACCTGGAAGTGTACAATTTTGCCGTAGGTTTCCGCCGTGGACTCGGCGTAGAAGGGAGTCTGCCCGAAGAACATCTCGTAGGCGAAGACTCCCAGCGACCACCAGTCGCACTCGCGGCCGTAGGCGGCGGCCCCGTCCGCCACGGCCTGCAGGATCTCGGGGGACAGGTAATCCGGGGTGCCCACGGCGATCGCGGAGCTCACCTAGGAGAGGGGGCTAGGGCTCTGCCCCATGACCTCCCAGGATCCGCCCCTCTCCCATAGGAGCAGCCCCGGCCCCTGAATGTCCCGTCCACTCACTCCCCACCCTTTATTATTATTATTATGGTATTATTTGTTAAGCGCTTACTATATGCCAAGCACTGTTCTAAGCGCTGGGGTAGATGCAAGTTAATCAGCTTGGACGCAGTCCCTGTCCCACATGGGGCTCACACTCTTAATCCCCATTTTGCAGATGAGGGAACTGAGGCCCAGAGGAGTGAAGTGACTTGCCCAAGGCCACACAGCAGACAAGTGGCGGAGGCTGGATTAGAACCCAGGTCCTCCTGACTCCCGGGCCCATGCTCTATCCACTAAGCCACGCTGAAAATCCCGGCCCCGCCACTTGTCAGCTGAGTGACTTCGGGCAAGTCACTTAACTTCTCTGTGCCTCGGTTCCCTCATCTGGAAAATGGGGATTGAGTCTGTGAGCTCCACGTGGGACAACTTGATGAGCCCGTCTCTACCCCAGCGCTTAGAACAGTGCTTTGCACGTAGTAAGCGCTTAATAAATGCCATCATCATCATTCTCCACGCTCTCTGGAGGGCCCCTCCTGCCCGTGCTTCAGGCCCCGTCCCCTCACCGTCCCGTCCTCCCGCAGCTTGAGGCAAGAGCCAAAGTCGGCGAGGCGGATATGGCCGCAGCGGTCCAGCAGGATGTTGTCGGGTTTGATGTCCCTGCGGGGCGAGACGGCGCTGAGACCCACGGCCGGATAATCCCCCTCCCTTCCCCGCCCCGCCGTCCCAGGCCTCGCCCCCTCTCCCCCACCGCCGCCGTCGGACCGGTGCACGTAGCCCAGCCGGTGAACCGAGTCGATGGCCAGGACCATCTCTGCCAAGTAGAAACGCGCCATCTCCGCGGGGATCCGCTCCCCGAACTTGCTAAGCAGAGTCAGCAGGTCGCCGCCCACGTAGTACTCCATGACCAGGTACTGCGGGAGGGACCGGGCGGCCGGGCTCAGAGACCTCAGAGACCCATCCCCTGTCCTCTCCCCCAGAGATACAGCCAGAGAGACCGGTCCCCTGGACAGAGAGACACGAAGCCCTGTCCCTCTCTTCCTTACCGAGACTCCCTAGGGACTGTATATGTTGCCAATTTGAACTTCCCAAGCGCTTAGTACAGTGCTCTGCACACAGTAAGCGCTCAATAAATACGATTGATGATGATGATGACCTCCCTCACACCCCTCCCCGTCACGTGCGCACACACACCAGGTAGTTTTCGTCCTGAAAGGCGAAGTGCAGTTGTGTGATCCAGCGCGGGTCCCCGTTCACCAGCACGTCTCGCTCCTCCCGGAAACACGACACCTGCGGGGGAGCCGCCGGGGACGGGTTGAGCCCCCAAATCGGGTTTCCCGGGACCCTGCGGAGCCTCCGAGACTGGCCCACCCACTGCCCCGGCCCAGCCTGGCCCCGGGAGTCCCCCGGCGCCGAGCCTCACCTCCCCGCGCTTCAGCATGTCCCACTTGTTCATGATCTTCATGGCATAAACCTGCCCAGTCCGCTTCATCTTCACCACCGCCACCTGCCAGGATGCCCAAAAGCTTGCCAGTGTGGATGAGGCCGGTCCCCTCCCCTCACTGTTGCCAACTTGTCCATCCCAAGCGCTTAGTACAGTGCTCTGCACACAGTAAGCGCTCAATAAATACGATTGAATGAATGAATGAATGAAGGCTTCCCCCTTCTCAGGCCCCGCCCTCTCCTCAATAAAGATCCCCGACTCCCTTTGCTCTGCCCCCCCCCCCCCCAGCACTGGTGTATATATGCACCTATTTATATTAATGATGTGTATATACCTATAATTCCATTTCTTTATATTGACGCTATTGACGCCTGTTTACTCGTTTTGATGCTTGTCTCCCCCACTTCTAGACTGTGAACCCGTTGTGGGCAGGGATTGTCTCTGTTACTGAATGGTACTTTCCAAGCGCTTAGTACAGTGCTCTGCGCTCAATGAATACGATTAGATGAATGAATGAAGGCCCTCCCTTCTCTCAAGCCCCACCCTCACCTCCCTAAAGGACCCCCGGCCCAGGCCCCACCTGTCACCTCGCTGAAAATCCCTCGCTTTTCAGACCCCGCCCCGCACCTAGTCTGAGACCCCCCTCTTTTCTCAAGCCCATCCCTCACCTGTCTGAAGGCCCCGCCCTTCTCTCAGGCCCCGCCTCTCACCTCACTGAAGGCCCCTCGGCCGATGACCTTGAGGATTTCAAAATCTTCCCTCCTTAGCTGGAGCTCCTTCAGCCTGGCGGCGATGGGCTCCGCTGCGGGGGCAGGTTGGCGTTTCACGGTGAGGTCCCCGGGGGCTTCCTGCCCCTCAAAAATGGTCCACCCCGGGGGGCCACCTTGGCAGTCTGAAAGCCCTGCCCAGTTGAGTGGGGCTGGTGTGGAACGAGGGCCGAAGTACCGGGGGGTGGGGGGTGAGTGGGGGGTGAGTCTTCATGTGTGTGTGTATACTTGCAGTGGTGGGCCTGACTGTGTGCAAATATGAGCTTGGGGTGCCCACCCCTGGGGTGCCTAGGGGTTATAGGCTTGTCTAGTGTGTGTCTAAGTTGTGCTTTAGAGGTGATCTCTGGGGGGAGCAGCGTGTGTGTATTTGTGCACACGTGTGAAAGCTCTTTTTTCTATGGTATTCGTTAAGCACTTACTCTGTGCCAGGCACTAAACTAAATGCTTGGGTAGATACTGGCTAATCAGGTTGGACAAAGTCCCTGTCCCAGATGGGGCTCACAGTCTCAATCCCCATTTTCCAGATTAGGGAACTGAGGCTCAGAGAAGTGAAGTGACTCGCCCAAAGTTACACAGTATAGACGAGTGGCAGAGCCGGAATTAGAACCCAGGTCCTGGAAAGGCCTGGTGGCAGCCCGCTTCTCTCCAGCCCCTCCTTCCCGGTCCCCAGTTTCTGTCCGACGCTGCGGACCTGGCACCTGTGAGCTGTGCCCAGGTGCCAGGAGATGCCCCGCCCTCGTCACTTTTCTGCCTCCTCCCCCAACGCCCCCCCGCCCCCCATCCCTGCTGGCATTTCGTGAAAGTAATTGTGGTATTTGTTAGGCTCTTACTATGTGCCAGGCGACGTACTAAGTGCGGGAGTAGATAATCAGGTAATCGGATCGGACAGAGTCCCTGTCCCACATAGGGCTTCCAGTCTCAATCCCCATTTTACAGATGAGGAAACTGAGGCCCAAAGCAGTGAAACGGTTTGCTCAAGACCACACGGCAGACAAGTGGTGGAGTAGGGATCCTTCCGACTCTCAGGCCCGGCCTCTCTCTATCCACTAAGCCGCATTGCTTTCCTGGTCACCTGCCAGCCCGACCGCAGACCCCCCCAGAGTGATGGAGGGTGTGTGGACAACTGACGACCTTGGGTCGGGGCTGACCAGAGACGGGGGGGGGGGGCGGGGGAGGGTCCGGAGCCCCGCCTGCGGAAGAGGAGCGGGGGGCCGAGCCGGTTGAGCGGGCCCCAGCCCAGACGCCGGGAACCAAGCGGCCTTTTAAGGCAGCAGAAGGCCCCGCTGCCCCCCTTCCCCTCCCTCCCTTCCTCTCTCCCCCTGCCCCTCCTCCTGGCAGCTGCCTCCCGGAGCCCCTCCCGCGGCCCACGAAGCGAAGCCCGGCCCGGCCCGAGCAGGAGGCTCCACCGGGGCCCCGCACAGTCGGTCAGGATCTCCCCGCTCCGAGGCCTTTCGCACCCCAGGCCCAGCCCGGACCCCAGACACCGGCCTCCATCCCTCCATCCCTCCCTCCCTCTCCCCCTCAGCGGCAATCCCGTGGGGGGGGGGGGGGGCTACATTGGGCGCCGGGAGCAGGTGCGGGGGCCACTGGTGCCGAGAATGGAATGGAAAGGAGGGGAGGGCAGGGGAGGGGGTCCCATGGAGGGAGAGAATGCGCAGAGAAGAGGGAGAGCCAGGCCCGGCCCGCGGGGGCAGCCCCGGTTTGTGTCTGTCCCTGACGACCCCCGACCCTCCAACCCCACTCCAGTGCCAGAGTCCCAGAAACTTTGGGCAAGTCACTTCACTTCTCCGAGCCTCAGGTCCCTCATCTGGAAAATGGGGATTGAGACTGTGAGCCCCATCTGGGCCAGGGACTTTTCCAACCTGATTAGGTTGGAGCGGCGGGGCAGGGGCGCCCCCCCCCCCCCACATACACGCACCCCCACCTCCAAATGTCCCGCTTCGGGTCTGGATTCCCGTGCCCGAGCCCAGCTTTTCCGGATTCAGTCCCCCCCTTCGCCCGACAGGCTGCCCGCAGGCCGGGCTTGGGTCTGGCTGCCCGGGGAGGGCCGGTGTGTCCGTCCCGTTTTCCCGGTCTCTGAGCCTCCGGGGCCGGACTGTTTATGGGACGGAGGGAGGGGGGCGGCCGCAGTCCGAGCCCTGGGGGTCGGCAGGAGGGGGGAGGGCATTTCCAGGGGAGGGGGGAGGGCATTTCCAGGGGCGGGGGGGCGGCCGGAGCGAGGCGAGACCCTCCCCTAAAGTGAGCAGGAGAGTTACGACTGAATCTCGGCCTCGGGCCCTGCCGGGGCGGCTGAGCGGCCCCAGGCACTGGACGCCAACTTGTACTTCCCAATCAATCAATCAATCAATCGTATTTATTGAGCGCTTACTATGTGCAGAGCACTGTACTAAGCGCTTGGGAAGCACAAATTGGCAACATATACAGTCCCTACCCAACAGTGGGCTCACAGTCTAAAGGGGGGGGGGGGGTTAGTACAGTGCTGTGCACACAGTAAGCGCTCAATAAACACGATTGATTGATTGATTCCCGCCCTCCGGACCTCCCCAGCCTGACGGCAGCCTCCCGGCGGCCGAGGCCTCTCGCCATGGGGGCGGTGGGGAAGGGTCTGTCCGCCTGTGTATGTGTGAGTGTGTATTTGGGGGGGTTGAGGAGGGGGTCTCTGTCGGGCCCTCACCCCAGTCCCGGCCTCCGGGGCCTGTCGCAGGGGGGGCGAGGAGGAGGAGACGGGGTGGGGACCTCTCAGCCTACCCCCGGAGTACTGGGGGGCGTGTGTCGGTGGGCTCCTTGGGCCCCCGGCCCCGGCACTCACCCCACTGCAGGAACTCCAGCACGTACTTGTCGTGGGCCAAGGCCGAGGAGCGCAGCTCGTGGTGGACGCACAGCAGCAGGTCGAGCAGCGGCTCCAGCCCCACGAAGCTGCGGTCCAGGACCAGCGCCTGCAGCCGCTTCAGCCGCACCTCGGCCGACATGGCCGAGACGGGGGCCGGGCCCGGGCCAGGCCCCGCTCCGAAGCCTCACAGGCCGGGCCGATCCCCCCTCCTCATCCTCAGGCCAGGCGCCCACCACCCGCGGCCGGCCGGCCGGCGGGCTCCCCGGACCAGGCCTCTCCCGCCCCCGGCCCCGCCCCCTCCTTTAACCCCTTGGCGACGGGCCGGAGCTCGGCTCCCACCCCCCGAGGCAGAGGCAGGGGACCGGGCCCCGGACCGGCGACGGGAGGACCGAAAGGCGGGGGGCTGGATGGAAAGGCCCGGGGACCCGGCGGTGGCTTCAACCCCTTGAGGGCAAGCGACGGGCCGGGCCGAATAGGGGCCGGAGGGGCAGGCGGCAGCTGTTGCCCGTGACTCAGCGGTGAAATTCCAGTTAAATTTAGCCCGAGCTTCCCCCCCTACCCCCCTCGCGGCCCCCAACGGTGTTTATACAGCTCAGCGCTGCGTCGAGGCCCGCTCCTCTTCTCCCAACCCAGTGGGGGTAGAACCGGCGAGGCCCACGGACAGAACCCTGCCCCCGCTCTGCTTCCCTTAGAACCGAAATAGCCTCTTGGAGCAGGGCCCGGTGGGTGGGGGCGGGGATGGGTGTGTGTGTGTGTGTGTTTGTATGTGACTGGGGCTCACACTGGCACATTCCACCCCACACGGGTGGAGGTGAAGGGGTCCGGGACTGGGCCAGGGGGCCATTCTGGGCTGTAGTTACTGCCCCCGTTGCTGACGGTGCCCTCTGCTAGAGAAACAGGTTACCAGGACCCCCACACACACACACAACCACCCCCTCCCGCCCACCAAACACACACACACAACTCCTGCGGCCTGCTGGGATGGCGATGGAGCAGGCCAGGCAGCAGGCGGAGGTTGTGAAAACAGGACTTTAGTATAAATAAGGGGAACTCACGGCAGCTCCATATTTAACGCTTCGGAAACTGGACACAATAGTGGGGCGGAGGTGGGGACCAAGCGCGTGGGGGGGAGGACAGGTTGGGGGCCGGCGGGGGGCCGGGGCTGCCGGTACGGACCGGGACGAGCTTCCTCCGTCGGTCAGGGTCGTTCGTGTCGGGGGGCGGGGGCGGCCACCGCTTCACACCACCGTGCCGCTGGGGGAACCGGCCGGCTGCGAGGAGAGGCCCTGTGGGGGGAGGCGGAGGTTGGAGCCGCGGCGGGGGGACCGAGCCCCGCCACCTCCCTCCCACCGCCACGGCCCCCCGGCCCGGACTCACGGCCTTGCCGGGCCTCGCCCAGGTGCAGATGAGGCCACCCTGGCAGGCGGTGATGATGCAGTCCTCCAGGAAGAGCAGCACGGTCAGCCGCTCCTGGGCGATCTTCTTGCAGACGAGGGGCTCCAGCAGGGGCACCTCGTGAATGCGGGGGCACAGGGCGGTGCCCAGCACCTTGGTGGGGTCCAGCCGGCTGCGGGGGGCGGGGCCGTTGGCCCTGTCGGCGCCGCCGCCGCCGCGGCTGATGTTGCCCAGGCTGTGGTAGCGCTTGTGCTCCCGGTCGGCGGCCCCCGCCCCCTTGTCCCCGCGCTCCTGCAGGGTCAGCGTGGCGAAGCGGCCGAGGCTGAGCGCGGCCGAACCCGCCCCGCCCTCGGCACCCGGCCCCTTGCCGGCCCCACCCGCGGCCGGGTGCGGGAGGCTGTTGGAGCGGGACAGCGAGCGGGGCAGGGGCAGGGGCCGGGGCAGGGGCCCGGTCAGGGCACGGGGGCGGGCCAGCGGCGGGTGAGGGAACAGCACGTCCTCGGTCAGGTCCCACAGGCAGAACTGGGTGTCCTGGCCAGCCGAGCCGAAACGGTAGGTGACCGCGGGGCCGCGACGGCCGCCGGGCTCGGGCGGGCGGGACGAGGCGCCCCGGTCCTCCCCCGGCTCGTCCTCGCTGCCGTCCCGCTCCTCGTCTTCCTCTTCCTCGTGCTCCCGCTCCTCCTCTTCCTCCGCCGCCCCCTCGCCCCGCGAGGTGTAGGGGTCGAAGGCCACGGCGCTGACCCACGACTTGTGGCCGTGGCCACGGGCCACCACCCGGCCCTCGGCGAAGGACCAGACGGTGACCAGGTCGTCCTCGCCGCCCGTCACCACGTAGCGCCCGTCGGGGCTCCAGCACACGCACAGCAGCCCCCCGAAGTAGCTCTTCATCAGGCCCTGCAGCAGCATGGAGTCGAAGTGGAAGACGCGCAGGCAGCCGTCCTGGCTGACGCAGGCCAGGTGGCCCCCGTCCGGCGAGAAGGCAAACTCGTTGAGGGGGCCCTCGCCCACCGCCCACTTGACCAGCGGGTTCCGCGGGCCCTTGCCCTTGGCCGTGTAGACGGCGAAGCCCTCGCCCTGCTTCAGGAGGCTGTACTGGGGCGGGGAGGGGCCGCAGGCCCGGCCGACGTCGTACAGGTACAGGTGGCCGCTGGCGTGCGAGGCCAGGAAGAGGCTCTCCTGCGCCGGTAGCCACTTGAGGTACGTCACCTTGGTCTTGTCGATCAGCCGCTGCCGAGGGAGAGGGACGGACCGGCGTCGGGCTCTCTCAAAGCCTCACTGCAGGCACATCTCCTCCCAGAGGCCTTCCCTAAGTCAGCCCTCCCTTCCTCTTCTCCCACTCCCTTCTGCGTTGCCCTGACTTGCTCCCTTTCTTTATTCATCCCCCCCGTTCCCGGCCCCACAACACTCATGTCCGTATCCGTAACTGATGTCTTTACATGAACGTCTCTCTCCGCCTCTAGACTGCAACCTCCTTGTGGGTAAGGAATGTTTGTGTTTACCGTTATAGTGTACTCTCCCAAGTGCTTAGTACAGTGCTCCGCACACAGTAAGCGCTCAATAAATATGAATGAATGAATGGGGGGCTGGGCTGGACGTGGACTGACTGATGGGGGGGCTTGGCACCGCCACAAGGCCTCACGGCGGGGGATAGGGGATCTTGAAATCATCGTGGGACGGGAATGGGGAAGCACCCTGGGGAAAGGGGACTGGACCACGCCAGGGCACCGTGCGGGGGGCCTCACTCCGCTCTCGCTCTCCCCGCCTCAGACGATGGCAAGAATTAAGCTATGGGCTGTTGAGGCTCCTCTTGCCCGTTTTACACATCTTCTCCCAAAAGCGGGGGTCCCCCAGCTCTCGAGGACCGAGGATTCAAGTGAGCCCTGGTCCAGAACTGGATGCTGGGGGAGGCCAGGACTCACCTCCTCGTTGAACAGCTTGCTGGTCTCCTTCTTGATGAGGTCCAGGTACTGCACCTGGCCGGCAGAGAAGCCGACCAGCAGGGAGATGGTCTCGGTGGCGGCGGTGAACTGGTTGAAGTCATGACAGGTGGGCTGCGTCCCCTTGTAGATGCGCTTGTCGATGGGCTTGTTGAGGTCGATGGGCTGGGGGGGAGGGAGAGGGGGGGGAGGATTGTGGGGGGCCACAGGCTGCAGGCTCTCCCTCGCCCCCTTGGCCCGCCCCCCGCGCCCGTACCTTCTGCCCGCCGCGGCGGCAGCAGCCCGGGTAGAAGTAGAGCTCGCGGCCCAGGTTGAAGCAGACGCGGTCGCCGTGCTCGGCGGCCTGCGGGGGCTGTTCCCCGGGGGGCGCGGGGTCGGGCTCGCCCAGCCGCACGAGGGACAGGCGGACGGCGGGCAGGGCGGGGCCGGGGCCGGCGGGAGGGGTGGCCGAGTTGCAGGAGGTGGAGGAGGAGGCGGCGGCACTGGTGGCGGCCGGGGGGGGACCGGGGGTCGGGGCGGAGCCGGGGGCGGGCCCGGGGGCGGGGGCGGGGGCCGGGGCGGACCGGCGGCCGCCCTCCCCGGGCAGCAGCTTGTAGAAGCCCTCGCGGGTGCGGAACTGGGACTTGATCTCGGGGCAGTCCCCCAGGGCCGCCCCGGGGCCCGCGCCGCCCTCCGCGCCCGCAGCCATCTCCGCGCCCGCCGCCGCCGCCCGGTCTCTCCCTCCGGCCGGCCGGTCCCGGCGCCCCCCCCTGCCCCGGCCCCGCTCCCGCGCCCCTCCGGCCGGAAGCGGCGCGCCCCGCCCCGCCCCGGAAGGGCCCGGCCAGCGCGGCGCCGGGATGGGGGCGGCTCCTAGCGACGACGCGAGGATGACGTTTCCCTAGCAACCGCGCACGGAGGCCTGTTCCTTAGCAACGGCGGCGCGGCCCCCTGATCATCAGCATCATCATCATCGATCGTGTTTATTGAGCGCTTACTATGTGCAGAGCACTGGACTAAGCGCTTGGGAAGTCCAAGTTGGCAACATATAGAGACAGTCCCTACCCAACAGTGGGCTCACAGTCTGAAAGGGGGAGACGGAGAACAAAACCAAACATACTAACAAAATAAAATAAATAGAATAGATATGTACAGGTTAAATAAATAGAGTAATAAATATGTACAAACATATATACATATATACAGGTGCTGTGGGGAAGGGAAGGAGGTGGGGGGGATGGAGAGGGGGGCGAGGGGGAGAGGAAGGAAGGGGCTCAGTCTGGGAAGGCCTGATTGACCGTTCCTCGCGGTCCTCCCGCGCCCCACCTTCGCATCCTTGATTTTTCGGGTTCCCCCCCCCGCGATCCCCCCGCCGCCCGTTCTGTCCAGATCGGCCCGATCCAACCCTTCCCCTCGGGGGCTGCTGCTGTAGACTGGAAAGCTCGTTTTGGGCAGGGAACGTGTCTACTACTACCACTACTACTACTAATGATGGCATTTATTAAGCGCTTACTATGTGCAAAGCACTGTTCTAAGCGCTGGGAAGGTTACAAGGTGATCGGGTCGCCCCACGTGGGGCTCACAGCCTTAATCTCCATTTTCCAGATGAGATAACTACAGCCCAGAGAAGTGAAGTGACTTGCCCAAAGTCACCCAGCTGACAATTGGCGGAGCCGGGATTTGAACCCATGACCTCTGACTCCAAAACCCGGGCTCTTTCCACTGAGCCACGCTGCTTCTCGTGGTGGTTCTACTACCAACTCTTGACATACTGTTACGGTGCGAGGCTCAGTGGAAAGAGCCCGGGCTTTGGAGTCAGAGGGCATGGGTTCAAATCCCGGCTCCGCCACTTGTCAGCTGGGTGACTTTGGGCAAGTCACTTAACTTCTCTGTGCCGCAGTTACCTCATCTGTAAAATGGGGATGAAGACTTGTGAGCCTCCCGTGGGACAACCTGATCACCTTGTAACCTCCCCAGCGCTTAGAATAGTGCTTTGCACATAGTAAGCGCTTAATCAGTGCCATCATTATCATTACAGTGTCCTCTCTCAAGCGCTCAGTACGGTGCTCCACACACGCTAAGAGCTCAATAAATAGGATTGATTGGTAGATTGCTCTGATGTCGGGGCATAAGCCCTTTCCCGCACGGGACAGGAAAAGTGTCTGTTTTGTTGCTTCATTGTATTCCTTCATTCAATCATATTTACTGGGCGCTTATTGCAATATGTGGGGATTAAGACTGTGAGCCCCACGTGGGACAACCTGATCACCTTGTAACCTCCCCAGCACTTAGAACAGTGCTTTGCACATAGTAAGCGCTTAATAAATGTCATCATCATCATCACTAAGCGCTTGGAAAGTACAATTCAGCAACAGAGACAATCCCTGCCCACAACGGCCTCACAGTCCAGAAGGGGGGAGACAGACATCAAAACAACCAAACAGGCATCAATAGCATCAATATAAATAAATAGAATTATAGCTATATATACATATCAAAGCAAGAAAACAGACATTAATAGAAATAGAATAATAGAATAAACATTGTACTCTCCCAAGCGCTCAGTACAGTGCTCTGCACACGGTAAATGCTCAATAAATACGATTGATTGATTGCTCAGGCGTCGGGGTATACAAGCCCTTTCCCCGGGTGGGGCAGGAAATGTGTCTGTTTTATTGCTATATCACTCTCCGAAGCGCTTAGTACAGTGCTCTGCACACAGTAAGCGCTCGGTAAATACGATTGATTGATTGATTGATTGATGGGGGTGGAACTCCCGTTTCCAGCCTGCTGGCGGGCCTGCGCTCCCTCTTCCCCCTGGCCGTTCTCCCCTCTGGCGTGGGTCGAGTCCAGTGCTCTGCACCCAGTAAGCGCTCAATAAATACGATTGATTGATTGATTGATTAATTGATGGGGGCGGAACTCCCGTTTCCGGCCTGCTGGCGGGCCTGCGCTCCCTCCTCCCTCTGGCCATTCTCCCCTCTGGCGTGGATCGAGTCCAGTGCTCTGCACCCAGTAAGCGCTCAATAAATACGATTGATTGATTGATTGATGGGGGCGGAACTCCCGTTTCCGGCCTGCTGGCGGGCCTGCGCTCCTTCTTCCCTCTGGCCGTTCTCCCCTCTGGCGTGGGTCGAGTACAGTAAGCTCTGCACACAGTAAGCGCTCAATAAATACGATTGATGATTGATTGATTGATCGATTGAGACGCGCGGAGTGGAACAAACGAAAGGTTTATTGGGAAACACGGCTAGCCCCTCTCCCCTCCCCTCCTCCCCCAAAAGAAAGATTAATATTCAGAAGCAAACCCCGAAACAACAGGTGGGGCCGGGGGAGAGGGGGTCTGGCTGTCGCCTCCCCCGTTCCCCTCTGACCTCCACCTTCTCCCCCTCCCTCAGTCATCCATCTCTTCCTCCTCATCCTCCTCCTCGCCCTCCTCCTCCTCCTCCTCGGCCGCGGCCAGGGCTTGCTCTTGGGCGGCCTTGAGGGCCAGCTCATCCTCCACGGTGGGGTCGCTGGCCTCGGTGATCTCGGGGCCGCTGGGGTACTCCACCTGCGGGGCGGGCGGCAGCGCGGGGCAGAAGTTTCCCGGGCTGTATTTGTGGCCCCAGCCGATGTAGATGTTCTCGAACTTCCTGCACGGGGTGGGGGACGAGAGGCGCATCGGGTTCGTTCAATCGTTATTTACTGAGCTGACTATGTGCTGAGCGCCCAGAGCAGGACTCTAGGCTCTCCCCACAACTTGGCTCTGGGGAAGCGGGGAGGGTTCGAGCCAGAGGGGGACGCTCGGGCTAGAGGCAGGGTGGGTCAGTGGAAAGAGCCAGTGGAAGGAGTCAGAGGTCATCATCATCATCATCAATCGTATTTATTGAGCGCTTACTATGTGCAGAGCACTGGACTAAGCGCTTGGGAAATACAAATTGGCAACACATAGAGACAGCCCCTACCCAACAGTGGGCTCACAGTCTAAAAGGTCATGGGTTCTAATCCCGGCTCCACCACTTGTCAGCTTGGGTGACGTTGGGCAAGTCACTTCACTTCGCAGTTCCCTCATCTGTAAAATGGGGGTTAAGACTGTGAGCCCCATGAGGGACAACCTGATTATCTTGTATCCCCCCCAGCGCTTAGAACAGTGCTTGGCACATAGTAAGCACTTAACAAATGCCATCTATTTTATTTTGTTAGTATGTTTGGTTTGTTCTCTGTCTCCCCCTTTTAGACTGTGAGCCCACTGTTGGGTAGGGGCTGTCTCTATATGTTTCCAATTTGTACTTCCCAAGCGCTTAGTACAGTGCTCTGCACATAGTAAGCGCTCAATAAATATGATTGATGATGATGATCATCATCATCATTAGTAGTAGTAGTAGTAATAGAGCCCGGGCCTGGGAGTCGGAAGGTCATGGGTTCTAACCCCGGCTCCACCACATGTCTGCTGTGTGACCTTGGGCAAGTCACTTCACTTTTCTGGGCCTCAGTTCCCTCCTCTGTAAAATGGGGATTAAGACTGTGCGTCCCATGTGGGACAGGGACTGTGTCCAACCTGATTACCTCGTATCTAGCCCAGTACTTAGAACAGTGCTCGGCACATAGTAAGCGCTTAGCAAATACCATGATTATACCATGATGATACCATGCTTATTGTTATTAGATCTACCCCGGCGCTTAGAACAGTGTTTGATCCATAGTAAGCACTTAAATACCATTTTTAAAAAAAGGAATGAGGGGGAGGAGAGGGAAGACAAACAGTTCGGTCTGTCCCAGGCTCCATGATCCCCTCCATCCCACTCCACCCCAATCCTTTCATTCCGAGTCACCCCCAACCCCATTCTTCGCCCCCCTCCCAAACAGTCCCGCAAACTGAGAGGCTCCAGTCCCTGCGAGCCCAGCCTGGGGGGCTCCTTCCAATGTGCGTCTCCCCTTGGCCCCAACCCCCTCCCCCCGGCCCCCAGCTGCTTCCCAGTCACATACTGGGGCCACATACTTGCCGCTGGCGTAAGCGTAGGCTCCGGGCCACAGATTGGAGCGCATCACGGCCACCGCGTACCGGGGCAGGAGCTGGCTGGACAGCCGGGCTGTCCAGGGGCTCATGTGCATGATCTCTGCGAGCCGGGCAGGGCAGAACGGGGAGAGGAGAAGGAGGGAGAGAATGGAAAGAGAAGAGTGGAAGAGGAGAGGAGAGGAGAGGAGAGGAGAGGAGAGGAGAGGAGAGGAGAAGGAGAAAGGAGAAGGAGAGAGGAGAAGGAGAGAGAGAATGGAAAGAGGAGAAGAGTGGAAGAGGAGAGGAGAGGAGAGGAGAGGAGAGGAGAGGAGAGGAGAAGGAGAAAGGAGAGAAGGAGAGAGGAGAAGGAGAAGGAGAAAGGAGAGGAGAAGGAGAGAGGAGAGAAGAGGAGAGAGAAGAGAAAAGGAGAGGAGAGAAGGAGGAGGAGAGAGGAGAGGGGAGGAGGAGGAAAGAAGAGGAGAAGGAGAAGGAGAGGGACAGGGGGAGGGAGAGGGAGAGGGAGGGGAGAGGGAGAGGAGAGGAGAGGAGAGGAGAGGAGAGGAGAGGAGAGGAGAGGAGAGGAGAGGAGAGGAGAGGAGACGAGAGGAAAGAAGAGGAGAGAAGAGGAGAGACGAGAGGAGAGGAGAGAAGAGGAGAGAAAAGAAAAGGAGAGGAGAGAAGGAGGAGGAGGAGGAGGAGAGGAGAGGAGAGGGGAGGAGGAGGAGAGAAGAGAAGAGGGAGAGGGAGACGAGAGAGAGCTGAGCTGGAAGCGGAGCGAGCCGCGAGCCCTGGCTCCGGTCTGGCGGGACAGCTCCGAGACCCAAGACCCCGCCGCCGCCCCCGCAGCCCCCGCCGCCCCGGAGCGGAGCGGAGCGGGGCGAGGTCCGTACCTGCGTCCTCGGACAGCGGGGTCAGCAGCGGGGGCCCCACCTCCTGCTCGGTCTCTTCGAGCTCGTCCCCCTTCTCCTCCTCCTCTCCCAGCTCCTCCTCCTCTACTTTCTGCTGGGGGTTGATCCAGTTACAGCGGCCCTGGGGGGGAGACAGCAGACAGCCGGGAGCCCAGTCAATCCATCCGTCAATCAGTGGTATTTACTGAACGCTTACTGTGTGCAGAGCACTGTACTAAGCGCTTGGAAAAGCAAAGTACACCAGAGTTAGTAGATACGCTCCCTGTCCGCTCCTCAAGAACCTCCAATGGGTTGCCCATCCAAACTCCGCGTCAAACAGAAACTCTGTTCACCATCGTCAATCCCCTTGCCCCCTCCTACCTCACCTCGCTGCTCTCCTACTCCAACCCAGCCCGAACACTTCGCTTCTCTAATGCCAACCTTCTCACTGGGCCTCCATCTCTCCCATCTCGCCCACGTCCTGCCTCTGGCCTAGAACGCCCTGCCTCCTCAAATCCGATAGACAATGCCTCGCCCCTCCTTCAAAACCTTATTGAAGGCCCATCTCCTCCAAGAGGCCTTCCCTGACTTAAGCCCTCTTTCGTTTTCTCCCACTCCCTTCTGTGTCGCTCCGAATTGCTCCCTTTTTTCAGCCCTCCCTCAGCCTCGCAGTGGTTTCGTGCAAGTTCGGAATTTCTTTCTTTCTATTAATACCTTCCTCCCGCTCTAGACTCGATGTGAGCAGAGAACTTGTCTACCGACTCTGTTCTAGTGTACCGTCCTGCGCTCTGCGCACTGTAAGCGCTCCTTAAACGCCGTCGATCGATCGAAGACCAGAGGGAGGGTCGGAGGTCGGCGGGAGGAGACCTCCGACCTGTCTCCAGCCCACTAGACTGCGAACGCGTGGTGGGCAGGGACGGTCTCTCTTTATTGCTGTATTGTACTTTCCCAAGCGCTCAGTCCAGGGCTCCGCGAACGGTGAGCGCTCAGTAAAGACGATCGGCTAAATCCAGTGGCTGCCGGGCCTACCCGGCGCTTGGAACGGGGCCTACCGAATGCCGTCGTCGTTATTGTTACGATGATGATTATCACCTGAGGCAAGATGTGCTGCGCGTGGTGCACCCAGTTGGCGATCGAGTCGACGAGTTCCACCACGGGGAGCCCCTCGAAGTCCGGGTTCTCCTCGAAGGTGTCCCGCCCGCCGAGGCCCTCCTCCTCGTCGTCGCCCTCCTCCTCGCCGAACTGGTAGAAGCCCAGGGGGCTGATGTGGGTGCCGGCCGAGATGCGGGCGATCTGGGCCCGCAGGTAGTGCGCCTCGTTGCCCGGGAAGGGCGGGTAGCTGACCACGGGCGCGTCCAGCCGGCCGGTGAGGAACTTCTTGATCTTGCGGGCGACGACGATGTGCGCGGGGCTGACGGGCGGCAGGCGGGTCCAGGGCCGGCCGGGCTCGGTGCAGACGAAGTAGAGGAACTTGTTGGCGCCCGTGCGGGTCTCCTCCCGGGGCACGGCGGGCGGCGGCCTCCAGCTGGGCTTGGGGGGCTCGTCCGCCTCGGCGGCCTCCTCCTCCGCCGCCGCCGCGGTGCCCTCGGCCTCCTCGCGCTCCTCGGGCCCCAGGCCCAGGGCCGGCTCCTCTTCCTCCTCCTCCGCGTCCCCCTCCTCCTCCTCGCCGTCGCGCAGCTCCACCTCGGCCACCAGGTAGTAGCCCTGCAGGCCCAGGACCTTGCCCCAGAAGCGGCAGGTCTGCACGGGCTGCTGCTCCGTCAGCTGCTTCAGGGCGAGGCCTATCCGCAGCGTCTCGTCCGAGCCCAGCCCCACGCCGGCCTGCCCGAAGAAGAAGGCCGTCTCCTGCACGTTGGGCACCGGCGTGTCCCCCTGGCGGGGGCGGGGGCGGGTCAGCGGGGCGTCCACCTTCCCGCCGCCGGCCGAGCCCCGTCGCCCCGGCCCCCGGGCGGGCGGAGCCCAGCAACCGCCTCGCCCCCCGACCACCCACCCGGCCCGCGGGCCGCCCTGGGTGGCATCAGGGGCGGCTCAGGCCCTCCCCGCTCCGGAGCCCCGGGACCCCTGGGTCCCTCCGCGGTCAGGAGTCCCGGGACCAGCCGGGACCAGCCGGGACCAGCCGGGACCAGCCGGGTCCCTCCCCGGTCCGGTGCCCCGGGGCCCTCCGGGGTCCCTCCCCGCTCAGGACCCCCTGGACCTGTCGGGTCCCTCCCCGGCCCGGTGCCCCGGGGCCCTCCGGGACCACCCGGGTCCCTCCCCGCTCAGGAACAACTGGGACCTCTCGGGTCCGTCCCCGGTCCGGAGCCCCGGGACCAGCCGGGTCCCTCCCCGGTCCGGAATCCCGGGACCAGCCGGGTCCCTCCCGGTCCGGAGCCCCGGGACCAGCCGGGTCCCTCCCCGGTCAGGAGTCCCGGGACCAGCCGGGACCAGCCGGGACCAGCCGGGTCCCTCCCCGGTCCGGTGCCCCGGGGCCCTCCGGGGTCCCTCCCCGCTCAGGACCCCCTGGACCTCTCGGGTCCCTCCCCGGTCCGGTGCCCCGGGGCCCTCCGGGTCCACCCGGGTCCCTCCCCTCTCAGGACCCCCTGGACCTCTCGGGTCCCTCCCCGGTCCGGTGCCCCGGGGCCCTCCGGGACAACCCAGGCCCCTTCCCGCTCAGGAACAACTTGGACCTCTCGGGTCCGTCCCCGGTCCGGAGCCCCGGGACCAGCCGGGTCCCTTCCCGGTCGGGAATCCCGGGACCACTCGGGTCCCTCCCCTCTCAGGAGGCCCGGGACCAGCCGGGTCCCTCCCTCCCGGTCCGGAGCCCCGGGGCCCTCGGGACCAGCCGGGTCCCTCCGGGACCAGCCGGGTCCTTCCTCCCTCCCTCCCTCCGCGGCCCGGAGCCCCGGTCTGACCGGCTCCTCCTCCGGCTCCTGGTCTCCGTCGGGGGTGTCGCGGACGAAGAGCGCCCGCTGCCGCGCGGCCGTCTGGTAGGCGGGCAGCCGCTCGGGCTGGTCGCGCAGCGGGTCCGGCGGGCGCTGGCAGCGCTCCTTCTGCACGGCGCGGTGCACCGCCTCCAGGCTGGCCAGCGGGGCCGCCGGCCGCTCCGTCAGCAGCTTGTTCAGCAGGTTCACCAGGTGCTCGTACCTGCCGGCCGGCGCGCGGGGCGGACAGCGGCCGGGAGGCTGGGGGCCGGGGCCCGAAAGCCGGGGACCCTCCACCTTCCGGCCTCCCCGGCGGAGCGGAGCCCTCGCCCCGGGCCGCCCTCCCCTCCCCTCCCCTCCCCTCCCCAGGCGGCAAAGCCCGGCTTCCCCGGAGCCCGCGTCCTGGCCCTGCTTTCCGGCTCCCGTTGCCCCCACCCTGCTCCCCCCGGAGCTCTCTTCCTCCCTTCAAGGCCCTGCTGAGAGCTCACCTCCTCCAGGAGGCCTTCCCTGACTGATCCCCTTCCTTCCTCTCCCCCTCGCCCCCCTCTCCATCCCCCCTTTCTTACCTCCTTCCCTTCCCCACAGCACCTGGATATATGTATATATGTCTGTACATATTTATTACTCTACTTATTTATTTTATTTGTACCTATCTATTCTATTCATTTTATTTTGTTAGTATGTTTGGTTTTGTTCTCCGTCTCCCCCTTTCAGACTGTGAGCCCACTGTTGGGTAGGGACTGTCTCTAGATGTTGCCAATTTGGATTTCCCAAGCGCTTAGTCCAGTGCTCTGCACATAGTAAGCGCTCAATAAATACGATTGATGATGATGGTGATGATGATGACCCGCCTGCCCCCAGCTGGGGCACAGGGACGAGAGCCCCGCACGCTCCGGCCGCACTCTGCCTCTCCCCGTGCCCCGCCTCAGTTTACCCCCGGATCGACGGGCAGGGCCCTCGTAGGCCTGCCCCCCCTCCCCCCCCCCCGGCGGTCCAACCCTCCGACTCACAGGCTGAGGTCCGACTGGCCGTCGGTTTGGAGCAGGTAGGCCTTGGCGTTCTGCACCGCCAGTTCCCTGGGCTGGGGCTCGGGCAGCTCCGGGCCAAAGGCCTGGAAGCCGGGCGTGGCCCCGGGCCGGGAGTCCCTGCGGCTCAGCCTCGGGTCGTTTGGCAGGTAGGGCCCGTGGCTGCCTTCGGGGCCGGGGCCCAGGCTGCCCCTGGAGTCCTCCTGCTGAGAGGCCCTGCCCGGGCCGTTAGGCAGGCTGGGCCTGGGGTCCCCGAGGATGCTGGGCCGGGGGTCCCCGAAGATGCTGGACCGGGGGTCCCCGAGGATGCTGGACCGGGGGTCCCCGAAGATGCTGGGCCGGGGGTCCCCGAGGATGCTGGCCCGGGGATCCCCGAGGATGCTGGGCCGGGGGTCTTGGGAGCTGCCACCAGAGTCGGAGATGCTGCCGGAGGAGCCTTGGCTGCCTCTGTGGGACCGCGCGGAGGAGGGGTCGGGGTCGGCCATCGGAGCCCCCCGGGGCAAAGGGAGCGGGAGCTCAAGAGGCCGAGCAATAGAGCCTGGGCTCGGGGCGGCTGTTCAGGGGTTAACGGTCCTCCGCGTGGGGAGCCGCCACGCGGGCGCCCCCTGCTGTTAAGAGAGGAGCCCCCTGCCGATCAGAGGGGGGCGGGGCGGAACAGCGCCCCCTGCCGATCAGAGAGGGGCGGGGCGGGGCAGCGCCCCCTACCGTTCGGAGCGGGGCGGGGCGGAGCAGCTCTAAAGGGGGCCGGGGCTCCTTGACCTGGGGGAGGTGGAGGGCGGCCGGTCCACTCTGGAGACTGGCAAGGGGGCCACAGGTGGAGGGATAATACTAATTATATCCGTTAAGCACTTACTGTGGGCCTCGCGCCGCTCTAAGGCCAGAGGACAGCCGACAGAAACGAGTCCCCATCCCAAACTGCGTTTATTGGAAAGTGAGCCTGCCCCCAGCCCGGCCTTCCGCCCCGCGGGACTGTCAGCTGCCGCCCCCGTTCCCGCCGCTGCCGCCGCCGCTCTTGGCCTTGGCCTCCGGGCTGGGAACCCTGGGCTCCGGGCTGCAGGCTACCAGGGTGTCGTCGAGGGCCGGGTTCGGGCTGGCCCCCTCCTCCTTGGGATCCAACTCCTGGGGGGAGAAGAGGCGGTGAGGACCGAAGTTCGGGAGGTCCCGCAGGTGAGCTTACTGGACCGGGGGGGGGGCGGGGGGCTCCTCCCCCGCTCCCACCATCGCCCCCCGCCCCACCTGGCCCAGCAGCCCCTCCAGGCTGGAGTCCAGGATGGTGCCCTCGGCCAGGCTGCCGCCGTCCTCGACGCTGATGAAGATGCTGGACATGTCGCCCTCCAGCCCTTCGTCGTGGAAGTCCGTCGCCTCTTCGGAGAGCGGGAGGCCGGGCCGGGCAGCCGCCGGCAGCTTGAGCTTCTGCTCCTCCTCCAGCTGCCGCTTGAGCGCTTTCTCCTGGGCCAGGCGCAGCGCGATCAGGTCCTGGCCCGGCCGCGGCGCCAGCGCCAGGGGCTCCAGCTCCTCCTGGGACGGCAGGGCAGGGCCGGGGTCAGGGGCGGGGGCAGCAGGGGAGGGAGGAAGGGAGCGGGGGCGAGGGGAGGGGCAGCGTCGGCGGGCCGACAGTGGGCCGGTGACGGCCGGGGAGGGGGTCCCGGCCCGACCCCAGTCGGGGAGGGGTCGAGGTGGGGGTGCGACGGCATAGGAGGCACGGAAGCCGCTCCTCCCATTATCGGCAACTCCAGGAGCTGGGGGCCCCAGTGTCCTGCCCTTCCCCTGCCCCCCCCCAGCGCCCCAGCAGGGCCGGTCCCGTTCAGTCCCTCAGCTCCCCTCGGCCCTGGCCCCCCAACCCGCGGCGGGCTGGCCGGCCCCTCCCCGCTCGGGGGGGGGAGAGGCGGGACTCTGGGCTGGGTGGGCGGCAGCAGACGGAGCCGGGGGCGACGGGCGCGGCTCCGGGGGCAGCAGGGGGGTTCGGCGCCGGGGCCCGGAGGCTGGCTCCTTCACCTCGTCCAGGGCCGGGGAGGGCGGCTCCTTGGCCTCGGGGTCCTGCTTGCTGCTGGCCTCCAGGATGGCCATGATGGAGTGGGGGATGTGGGCTTGCTGGAGGCCAAGGGAGGAGTGGGGCTGAGGGCTGGAGGGTCCCCACGGCCCCGTCCTAGCCCAGAATCGGGCCCACCCCTCCTCCAGGAAGATGCCCCCCCACCCCATCCCAACCCCACCCTCCCAACTTCTGTGGCCCCAGCTGGAAACCCAGCCCACCCTGTCCAGGAAGCTTCCGGCACGACCCCCCCACCCAGGTCTGGGCGTGCCACCCTGAGCCCTCGCCCGCCCGCCAGCGGGCCCGTGGGCCCCAGCGGGTACCTGGTGGGGGGTGAAGGAGCGGACGTGGGCCAGGAGGGGCTCCCGCAGCTCGGGACACTTGTCGAACACGGCGCTGAGCTGCTGAGGGGGCAGCTGCAGGATGACCTGGAAGCTCTGGGGCTTGGTGCGCTGGCAGCACTTGATGAAACCCTCCCACACCTTGGGGAACTTCCACACCTGGGGCCGGGCGAGCGGGCAAGGAGAACCGTGAGCCGCCGGCCGGGCGAGCGGCCAAGAACCCCATCCACCCTGTCTACCGTACCGTATTCTCCCCGATGCTCAGGGGCTCTGCGCACAGTAGGCGCCCAATAAATACCACTGACTGACTGGTCGAGAGGAGGAGAGAGGGAAGGAGGTGCATGGGGAGCTGGGTGTGTCCGCTACCCATCCCCTGCCATGACCTCCCCTCCCCGGGCAGGGCACTGGTCTGCTCCTCCCAGGATCTCGAGCACGTGCCCTGGGTCGGGCCCCTCTGGCTCCCCAGCCTCACCCCCAGGCCCTGGCCATACCCCCAGCCCCCCACCCCGGGCCCAACCCCGTCCTCCTGCCCCGACGTCCGGTCTCGGCCCAGCCTCATCCCCTGAGCACCCGGGCCCTCCCCGGCCCGGAGGCACCTGCTTCATGATGAGGCGGGAGAGGATGTTCATGACGAAGCCGCCAAGGCGCGGGTACATGGTGAGGCCCTGGATGACCGTGCGCATGAGCAGCATGGGGAGGGGGCTCTGCTCCATCAGCTGCTGCATGACCACGGCCAGCACTTCCGACGTGTACACGTTGCGCTCCGCAAAGCACAGGTTGGTGGCTGCGTGGGGAGGATGGCGGGGAGGATGGGGGGCAGGAGGCCGGTCGACTCGCTGACCGCGGAGTCCCGGGGCCTCGGTCCCTCTCCCTGCCCCATCCCAACAGCGGGGGACCCCAGCCCCGGGCATCCCACACCCCCCTGCTGCCCCTCCCACATCGGGACCCCCGGTGGGCCGGGTCCAAACCGCGGAGCCCCACTCCGGATGGACCGGACTGGCGAGCGGGGCCGGTCGGCAGGATGGAAGAGTGGGCCGGGCCCCGCACCTTTGATGATGGACTTCATGTCGCACTTGACCGAGTCGACGTTGTGCAGGGCGACGAGCAGCTCGCCGGGGGTCAGCGGGGACACGGCGGAGCCCCCGTCACCTGGGAGAAAGGAGGGCGGCCGGCTGCTCTGGGGCAGAGCGCGATTAGAGGTCCGGGGTAGCACCAGTAGGGTGGGGGAGGGTGGGGGCTGGGTGCCGGCAGACGGGCCGGGGTACGGACAAGACTGGGGACTCACTGTGCTGGGTGCCCGCTGAGGGGACGGAGAGAGGACAGGGGACTCACCGTGCTGGGTGCCGAGCAGCCGGTTGAACACCTCCTTGACCACGATGGGGTTCAGTTTGATGAGTTTCGGCAGCGCCTGGATGACCTCCTTCTGCAGGTGAGGAGTGGGAAAGAGAACGGGGTCGGCCCGATGTGCTTTCCACCCCCGGCTGGGAGCTGCCCCTGGCCCGGCCCAGCCACCCACCCCGCAATGAGTTCCCTCCCGACCTGGGCTATGCCCCCGTCCCGGCCGCCACCCCCCGACCCCCGCCCGCCAGAGACCCCGCACCTTCTCCAGCCCGTTGAGCACGGGGATGAGGAAGCGGACGTCAGGCAGACGCTTGTGGTACAGGTCCCGCACACGCTTCACCAGCTCCGGGGACGGAGGCACTGCCGCGGGAGGGGAGGGGTTGAGGCCTCCGCTCAGCCGGGGTTGGGGAGAGAGGGGAAAAGAGAAGGGGGGGCGGGGAGGGTAATCCGGGGTGCGGGGGCTAGGCCCAGGCTCAGACAGAGGGGGAGGAGGGAGGGCACCCCAGCAGAAGTAGGGGTGGGCCCCGTGGGATACCTTTGTCCGTGAGGCTGTGCAGGCAGCGGGTCACCAGGGTCTCCGCTCCCTTGGGGCAGTTCTCCACCAACAGGAGCAGCTCGGGGGAGTTCATGCCCATACCCCGGATCTGCGCACACAGGTGGAGTCAAGGTGGGGTCAAGGTGGGGCCTTGGGTGGGCTGGGGAGGGGATGAGAATCCCCGGGGGCAGGGGGGGTGGCCACTCACCGGCTGCTCGACGACCCTGAGGACGGTGCGCTTGATGTCGGCGATGGCCTCGGTGTAGACGGCCGCCAGCTCGTGGATCAGCTTGTGGTTTTGGGGCAGCAGTGCCAGGTAGAGGTAGAGGCACTGCTTCACCGTCTCTTCCGTCCAGGGAGCCGCCACCTCTGCCGGCAGCCAGTCAGTCAGTCAGTCAATTGCATTTACTGAGTGCTTACCGTGTGCAGAGCGCTGCACTAAGCACTTGGGAAAGGACAGAATAACAAAACGGACACGTTCCCTGTCCACGTCAAATTTATGGTCTAAATGAGGGAGACAGACGTTAATGCAAATAAAGTTATTATGGACAATGGCATAAGCGCTGTGAGGCTGAGGCGATGGTGGTGAACAAAGGGAGCAAGTCAGGGCAATGTTGAAGTGAGCAGAGAGGAACTGAGGGCTTAGTCAAGGGAAGGCCTCGTGGAGATGATGTGCCTTCGATAATGCTTTGAAGGAGGAGCGGAGGGAGAGTCATTATCAGATATGAGGAGGGAGGGCGTTCCAGGCCAGAGGCAGGATTGGGGCGAGAGGTCGGGGGTGAGATAGATGAGATTGAGGTACAGTGAGAAGGTTGGCATTAGAGGAGCGCAGTGTGCAGGTGGGTTGTAGTAGGGGAGTAGCGAGGTGAGGTAGGAAGGGGACCGAGTTCCGGTCAGGACCCGTTCTCCCCCCTACCCGTGTCCTTGTCGGCCCCAAACAGCACGGAGGGTGGGTTGGGGTGCACCAGCAGCTGCAGGTAGTTGAGGGCAAACTTCTCCACGTACTCCCGCAGCTGCTCCTTCTCGTACATGCGCTTGATGAACAGGAGGGCCTGAGAGCGGACCTGGGAGGGGAAGGAGGGAGGAGTCGCGGGGTGCGGGTTCCCGAGAGCCGTCGCGGGGGCAACTGTGCAGATGACAGACTGGGAGGGGTGCGGAAGATGGAAAGCGGAGACCCCGGCCCGCTCTGTGAGGACGGGAGCTTCCCACGGCGGGGGCGGCAGGAGCCCGGTGGGGCCGGGGATGCCCGGAGGTGAGGCTGGTGGTTCTGGGGTGGGGGGTGGGGGGACAGAGCCAGCTCACCTTGTCCTTGTCGTGGGAGCTGAGGTCCAGAAGCGCATGCAGGAACTGGAACTGGCGCGATGGGCGCTTGAAGATCAGGTCCCGGAGGGTCGCCATCCCAAGGTAGGCCCGGCTCTGCCGGAACAGAGAGGTGCACTGGGACACGCTCAGATGCACTGGGGATGCTGGGACCCACTGGTTCCCACTGGGAACGCTGGGATGCACTGAGGATACTGGGGCCCACTGGGATGCGCTGGAAACACTGGGAATTCTGGGACCCACTCAGAGGTACTCAGGTCCAGAAACCCTGGCACCGCTGGACACCGAGAGATGCAACAGATTCTCTTCCTCCCTCCCATCGCTCGGCTCCCCGCTCCAAGCCAGCTTGGGACCTGGGGGGTACCAGGCTCACCTCGTCCTCACAGTACTTGCGGACCACTTCCAGGGCGCTCTCTGTGATGAGCGGCGCCTCCAGTACCACCTTGGTGAAGACCCTGGCGAGGAGGAGTGCGTTCAGGGGACCGAAATTAGGCCTAGTTGGCCCCGAAGGTTTCAGGCCAAAGGAATGGGATTACGGGGTTGGGGCGTGAGGGTGCCTCCAGGAGAATCCCTCCATCCCCCACACCCCTCACCCGTCCTTCTGGTCGGGCTTCTCCTGCAGGCCAGACAGCAGGCCGATGAGGCAGGCGTCGTACTTGTCCAGCGAGCCGGCTGGCCCGGCGGCCAGGTAGGCGTTGTACTCCTGGTAGAGCCAGGCGAAGGCCAGGTCGAGGCGGGAGCGGACGTCCTCCAGGATGAAGGCCAGGACCTGCTCCTTCAGCCCCACCGCCAGCTGTGGTACCAGGCTGGCCAGGATCTTCACACGCACCTGCAGGGCCGGAGCGGACCGGGGTGATCCGGGAGTACTGCCCGATCACCTCCCCCGACCCAGCCCTGCGGGGGCAACGGAAAGGGAGAAGGGAAGGAGAAGGGAAGCAAAGGCCCCAGAGGAAGGCAGGGGCAGGACGGGCGGCCTCACCTGGGCGGCCCCGCTGCAGGCCACGGCCTTCTCGGCGCGCAGGATGCGGGTCACGGCCCCCAGCTTCATGGCCTCGATCTGGCTGTCCGTCAGTGGCTTCAGCACATCGCTCAGGCGAAAAACCTTCTTGCGGCCTCCCACGCCAGCCAGCCTGGGTGGGGGGATGGTAAGGGGCCGGGATCAGGGACAGGCTGGGAGACCTGGGGACCGTACCCTTCCCGACTCCACACGCCTCCCAGGGCTGGATGGCTGGGATAATGGGCAGGGGCGGGTGAAGGACATGGATGGGCGGAGGCCAGGTGGACAGGCAGAGTGTGCATCAGGGATATGGGTGGGCAGAGGCCTTGACAGGGGTTGGGTGGCCGGGATGATGGGGCAAGGGACTGGAGGACGGCTTGAGAGGGGGCCTCTGGATGCGAGGATAAGGACCAGTTGGGGATGTGGGCTGCCCAGGGCAGGGTGGGCACGATGGATGGACAAGGGCTGGCTGGGATGATGGGCAGGGACTGGTTGGGGCCGTGGGATGACTGGGCTGGGTAACTGGGATGACGGTCAGGGGCGATCTGGGGATGTGGGCTGACCGGGGCTGGGTGGCCGGGATGATGGGCTCGGGCCGCCTCTTGACCTGCGGCACGTCATCGGGCAGGGGGGCAGCGGAAGCTGTCTGGGAGCCGAGCACAGAGATGGCCTGGCCCTGGCCCAGGGCTGACAGCCGCCGCTTGATCAGCACGTTCTCCGGCTTGACCAGCTTCTCCTCCTTGGGCTCCGTCTTGGGGAGCTTGGGGTGCTCCACACCTGAGGGACGGGGCCGCACACAAGGGGGGCATGTGGGGTCCAACTCCCCCCACCCCCTAGCCCCACCCATGCCTCTCCCAGATCCAGGCCACCTCACCCTCCCGCACCAGGGCCCAGCCCAGCCAAGCCCCAGCTGGGTGCCCCTTGGGGCCTACCGCCCCAGCCCACCTGGGCCAAGTCCTGCGGCAGTCATCTGCGTGGCCATGAGGCGGGCCAGGTGCTTGATCTGGGCATCGGTGCCCGCTGACTCCACTGGCGTGTAGGTAGCCTGGAAGGAGGCGGGCATGGCCTCGGGCAAGTACACCATGCTGATCAGCACCTGGGGTGGATACGGATGGGGCAGGGTAAGGAGGTTGGGTGTTGGGGGGATGTCTGAGGCTGCCATTCTGGGGCGAGGGAGGGGCCGATCCTGTCTCTTCTAGAGCCCTATATGGGCCGGGCGGCCGCCGGCCCCTCCCCACAGCCTCCGGGTTCCGGGCCCCTAGGGCGAAGCCTCCCCCAACACCCCAGTCCTGGGGAGGCCCAGGCCCAGCCCAGGTCAATCTGGGAACCCCGTGGGCCCCACCAGGTTGGCCACGTTGTCCGGTGTGAGCAGTGGTTGCAGGAACTCAGCCGTGATGTCCGTGTCTGACTGGGCCGCGCTCTGGGCCGACGGCTTGGCGGTCGAAGGGTTGCTCGGCTCCAGGTCCTTGTCCTCGTCGTCCTCGGCCAGACCGGGCTCTGTGGGGCCCTTTGATCAGGCCGGGCCCCTCCCCCGGCCCCCGCCCTCCCCCTCTTCTCCACTCTGCCCCTGGTCACCTCCCACAGTCAGCCCTATCCCCGCTCCAGCCAGCCACTTTACGTTAGGCTCTGTGGGGCCCTGCAGATGGCCCCAGTCCCAGGGCCATCTGCACACAGTAAGCGCTCGATAGACAGTAAGCGCTCAATAAATACGACTGAATGAATGAATGAAACCCTAATTTCAGCCATCCCGTCAGAAGCGTTTTCGTCCCCTCCTCTGGAGCTCCTATCCTTAGCCGCCACGCCTCGGCCCCGAGGCCCCAGTCATTCCCATCCCCTCCCTCGGGAACCCCGCATCCTCAGCCACCCCCCTAGTCAGTCCCATCCCCTCTCCAGGATCCCCCCCACCACCTAGTCCCCAGCCACTATGCTGCAGGACATTGTGGTCTGCGCCCATCGTCTCCTCTCCTGGGCCCCCCACCCGCCCCTCACCGATCTTCATCTTCTTCAGGACCGGGTCTCCATCCTCGCGTGGGCGCTTCCGCGGCTCCCTGAGGCTGGGTGTGTTGCGGGCGATCTCGGCCTGGGGGGTGCCCAGGTCCACGAGCAGCGTGGTGATCTGAGGCTGGAAGTCGCAGGACGACGGGTGCTTCAGGACACTCAGCAGGTGCAGCTTCAGGTTCTTGCGCACGCTGCTGACCTGCGACTTGGCCAGTGTGGGGGGCAGGTTGGCTACCAGGGGCGGAAGGTGACAGGTGATGAGAGGTGGGGGAACCCCCCGGGGGCCGGGGGAGGGGAGGAGCCCCGGCACTGTGACGGGGAGGGGGGCGCGTGGGGACCAGGGCTCACCGTGGAGGGTCTCGTAGGCCTGGATGACCTCGGCCATGAACATGGGGCGCTGGCGGGCGATGTTGGCGAGGGCTCCCAGGGCCGTGGTCAGGTTGATGGATGAGATGGCCGGGTGCACCATGAACTTCAACAGCTGTTCCAGCGCGTTCCGGCCCTCGTCCCACAGCACGTCTGGGGCCAGGGAGTAAGCGGGGTCACTCCAGCGCCCGCCCAGAGGTCAGGGCTCCTTCCAGGGGTTGGACAGGACAGGGACTCAGGGTGGCTCTTGGTGCTGAACTGGGGTTTGCGGGGTGGTGGGGGCCAGGGTCGGGAGGGGGGGAAGGTCAGCTCACGGAGTTTGATGAGGGGAAGGGCTTGGGGGGGGTCACTAGGGGTCAGAGGGTGGCTCACGGTGTTTGATGTAGGGGTGGTCCTTGGGCACGCGGTCGAGGCTGACGTCGCGCTCGTGGCGCCGGGGCACGTCCGAGTCAGCCCCGCGGGGGGACAAGGTGACGACGAGACCCTCCACGAACTTGATGGCGTGGGTGCGGATGCCGTCATTGTCCGAGTCCAGCAGCAGGATGATGTCTGCGGCCATGGCCGAAACCATCTCCCAGCAGGCCTCCTGCATCTCGCTGACCGCCTTGGACTTCACCATCCACTGCCCCCGCGGCCCCGCCCAGACATGCCTGGTGTCAGCAGCCGCCCGTGCCCGGCCCCGCTCCAGCAGCGACCCCAGAGGCCCCCACTCCACCCTGGCCGTCTCCACAGCCAAAGGGCCTCCTCCCACCCTGGGGCGGTCCCTTGGTCGTGGGGATGAGCAGACTGGAGCTCACTCCAGGCCGGCAGGGGTGGACTGGGAGCCCGTGGGGACTCACCTGCAGGGCCACCTTGTAAAGCTGGGTCATGGTAAGGATGGCCTTCTTCACCACATTCACATTCTCATCCTTGAGCAGCATGTTCAAGTTGGCAATCAGTTTCAGCAGCAACTCGATGTCCCTCTTGCTGCCGGGGTGGACAAGAGCAGGAGGGGTGTTGGGGAGGAGGAAGGGGAGAGGGGAGGGTGGGTGGAGGACAGGTAGGTCCAACATGGGGGTGGGGTGGGGGTGGTAGGGAGCTGCTCCATCCCAGCCCCCCCAGTGCCCCGGCAGGGCTGCATACCAAGCTTCCTCGATGAAGCCGATGACAAATTTGCGCACCTCAACCGATTTGTCTGCCTGGAAGGCGATGATCTCCTGGAGAGGGAGGGGGTGATGAGGCTCGAGATGTGGTCGGGGGAAGGGAGGAGCACACCCCACCCACACCAACTCTGGTCTCACTCACATCTAGGAAATTGTCCAGTAGCGTTGGGTCCTTGTTGATGATCAGCTCCTGGACCTGCCGGGGAGGGGGAGGCCGGAGGGGATCATGTGTTGCCCACCTCCCGCCCCCAGGCCCCAGCCCCGCCTGACACCTACCTGCTTGAGCATGGTGATTTTTGAATCACTGGAGATCAGGGCCGCCTGGTTCAGCAAGTCCACCACCTGAGGCAGGGCGGGAAGGACATGGGAGCCCTTGAGTTCCCCAACGGTCTGGACTCCTCTCTCTCAATCAACCAGCACATTCAATCGGGCTCCAAATCCTGTCGGTTCAACCTCCACAACATCGCTGGAATCTGCCCTTTTCTCTTCATCCAAAACTGCTCCCACACTGATTCATTCACTCAGTCGTATTTACTGAGTGCTTACTGTGTGCAGAGCACTGTATTAAGCGATTGGGAAGTACAAGTTGGCAACATACCTACCCAACAACGGGCTCACAGTCTAGAAAGCACTTATCCTATCCCGACTTGACTACTGCATCAGCTTCCTTGCTGACCTCCCTGCCTCCTGTCTCCACTTCACTCTGCTGCGCCTAAATCATTTTTCTAAAGTTCAGTCCACGTCTCCCCACAAAACAGAAACTCCTTACCAATAGCTTTAAAGCAATCAGCTCTCCCCTTCCTACCTTACCTCGTTCATTTCCTACTAACCCCCAGCCTGCACACTCTACTCCTCTAATGCCGACCTACTCACTGCGCCGCGATCTCATCTTTTTCTGTTCAAATGTCATTTGTTAAGTGCTTGTCCTACTTTTACAGATGAGGGAATTGAGGCCCAGAGAAGTGAAGTGACTTGCCCAGGTACTGGACTAAGCACTGGGGTAGATGCAAATTAATCAGGTTGGACACAGTTCATATCCCACATGGGGCCCAGTCTTAATCCCCTTTTGACAGATGAGGTAACTGAGGCAAGTTAAGTGACTTGCCCAGAGTCACTCAGCAGACAAGGGGTGGAGCCGGGATTAGAACCCAGGTCGTCTGGTTTCCGGGCCCGTGCTCTATCCACCAGGCCATGCTGCTTTTCTATCTCACTGTCGACCCCTTGATCACATTCAACTTCTGGCCTAAAACTGCCCCTCTGTATCCAACCACCAATATTCTCCCCACCTTCAAAGCCTCATTAATCATACCTCCTCCGGGAGACCTTTCCCGGCCTAAGCTCTTATTTCCTACGCACTTGGATCTGCACCCTTCAAATACTCGATGGTCACATTATCCTCAACCCCAGAGCATTTCCCTACACACTCAAAATTTAAATATCTGTCTCCCGTTGAGACTGTGAGGAGGAAACATGTCTACTGATCACGCTGTACTCTCCCAGGTGCACAGCGCTGTGCTCTGCACATAATAAGAGCTCAGTAAATACGACTGATTGACCGACAGGCCTTTGAGAGTGTCTCCCGGGACCCTTCCGTCCCCAGCCCATCTGCCATGGAGGGGGCACAGGAGCAAAGGGCTCTAATCCCCGCTCCGCCACAGACCTCCTATGTGAACTTGAGCAAATCATTTAACTTTTCTGTGCCTAAGTTTCCCTCACCTTTCCAAATGGGGATTCAGAATCCCTTTCCCCTCCTACTTTGGCTCTGAGCCCCATGTGGGCCCAGATTAGGGGTAGATTCGGGATAATCGCGTTGGACATGGCCCCTATCCCACACAGGGCTCACAGTCTTAATCCCCATTTTACAGATGAAGGAACTGAAGCCCAGAGAAGTGAAGTGCCTTGCCCACTGTCACTCAGCAGAGAAGTGGCAGAGCCAGAATTAGAACCCAGACCCCCTGATACATAATGACAGAGGAGCAGCAGGGCATAGTTGATAGAGCAGGGGCCTGGGTGTCAAGGTCATGGGTTCTAATCCCGGCTCTGCCACTTGTCTGCTGTGTGATCTTGGCCGAGTCGCTTCTCTTCTCTGGGCCTCAGTTCCCTCCTCTGTAAAATGGGGATTGAGACTGTGGCCCCACATGGGACAGGGACCGCAACCAGACCAATTTACTTGGGTCCACCTCAGTGCTCAGTACGGTGCCTAGCACGTAGTAAGTGCTTCTATCTCCCCCTTCTAGACTGCGAGCCCGTTGCTGGGTAAGGACTGTCTCTATATGTTGCCGACTTGTACTTCCCAAGCGCTTAGTACTGTGCTCGGCACACAGTAAGCGCTCAGTAAATACGATTGATTGCCTGTCTCTATCATCATCGTCATCAATCGTATTTATTGAGCGCTTACTATGTGCAGGGCACTGTACTAAGCGCTTGGGAAGTCCAAATTGGCAACATATGGAGACAGTCCCTACCCAACAGTGGGCTCACAGTCTAAAAGGGGGAGACAGAGAACAAAACCAAACATACTAACAAAATAAAATATATAGAATAGATATGTACAAATAAAATAGAGTAATAAATATGTACAAACATATATACAGGTGCTGTGGGGAAGGGAAGGAGGTAAGATGGGGGGGTGGAGAGGGGGACGAGCGGGAGAGGAAGGGGCTCAGTCTCTCTATGTTGCCAACTTGTACTTCCCAAGCGCCTAGTGCTCTGCCCACAGTAAGCGCTCAATAAATACGATTGATTGATTGATTGATTGACTGTCAGTGGCGTAGTGCTTGGCACGGGGTGAGCGCTTACCAACCGCCCCCCCACCCCCGAGTGTGATTTTTATTGTCGTCGTCGTCGTCGTCGTCGTCATGAGGGCCCCCCCCCCCCAGTGTGATTTTTATTGTCGTCGTCGTCGTCGTCATGAAGGGGCGTCTCACCCGCTCCGAGGTGCTCATGCCGTCGACGCCCCCGCCGTCGTCCTGAGTGAAGAACTGCGAGGCCACACTCATGCGCGTGGCGCCGCTCCCGCTCGCCATGGCGGCCTCTCCGCCCTGAGGGACAACCGCGGCCTCAGCCTGGCCCCTCGACGGCCGGTCACCACGGCAACGGCCCGCCCCTCGACGGCGCTGAGGACCCGGATGTTCCCCCCTCACCCCACCCCATCCCCTCCCGTCCCCCGGGGGACCCCCCCGCCTTTCCCCCCCCGGACTCAGTCGCCCCTCCGGGAGCGGAACCGAGGCTGGGCCGCTCCCCCACCCACCCGAGCAGCCCCGCGAACTCCCCCTCCCCTCAGGCGCCCCTCAGGCCCGCCGCCATCTTCCGGCGAGCGCCGGGCGGCCCCGTCGCGCAGGCGCGGCCCGCACAGCCCGCCGGGAAGTGTAGTTCGCCGGGATGAGGAGACGCTCGGGCGCGCGAAGGGGCCTTCGGGAAATGTAGTTCGCGCGGGGTGAGGAGACGCTCGGGCGCGGGAAGGGGCCTTCGAAAAATAATAATAATAATAATAATAATAATAATGGGGGCTTCGAATAATAATAATAATAATAACAACTCCGGGCTTTGGAGTCAGAGGTCATGAGTTCAAACCCCAGCTCCGCCAACTGCCAGCTGTGTGACTTTGGGCAGGTCATTTCACTTCTCTGGGCCTCAGTTACCTCATCTGTGAAATGGGGATGAAGACTGTGAGCCCCCCGTGGGACAACCTGTTCTCCTTGTAACCTCCCCAGCGCTTAGAACAGTGCTTTGCACGTAGTAAGCGCTTAATAAGCACAGCACCTGTATATATGTACATATGTTTGTACATATTTATTACTCTACTTGTTTTACTTGTACATATCTATTCTATTTATTTTATTTTGTTAGTATGTTTGGTTTTGTTCTCTGTCTCCCCCTTCTAGACTGTGAGCCCACTGCTGGGTAGGGACTGTCTCTATATGTTACCAACTTGTACTTCCCAAGCGCTTAGTACAGTGCTCTGCACACAGTAAGCGCTCAATAGATACGATTGATGATGATGATTTCACTTCTCTGGGCCTCAGTTCCCTCATCTGTAAAATGGGGATGAAGACTGTGAGCCCCCCGTGGGACAACCTGTTCACCTTGTAACCTCCCCAGCGCTTAGAACAGTGCTTTGCACATAGTAAGCGCTCAATAAGCACAGCACCTGTATGTATGTTTGTACATATTTATTACTCTATTTATTTTACTTCTATTTATTTATTTTATTTTGTTAGTATGTTTGGTTTTGTTCTCTGTCTCCCCATTTTAGACTGTGAGCGCACTGTTGGGTAGGGACTGCCTCTATTTGTTGCCAACTTGTACTTCCCAAGCGCTTAGTACAGTGCTCTGCACACAATAAGCGCTCAATAAATACGATTGATTGATTGATTAATAAATGCCATCATTATTATTGTTAAGCGCTTACTATGTGCAAAGCACTGTTCTAAGTGCTGGGGGGGGGGGATACAATGTGATCAAGTTGTCCCACGTGGGGCTCACAGTCTTAATCCCCATTTTTACAGATGAGGTAACTGAGGCTCAGAGAAGTTAAGTGACTTGCCCAAGGTCACACAGCAGACTTCTGGAGGAGCTGGGATTCGAACCCATGACCTCTGACTCCAAAGCCCGGGCTCTTTCCACTGAGCCACGCTTCGCGCGGGGCTCGTGAGGGCGGGCGAGATGAAACAGGTCCGGGGGGCGGAACCCCAGTTTTTAATAATAATAATAATAATGGCATTTATTAAGCGTTTACTATGTGCAAAGCACCGTTCTAAGCGCTTTTAATGCTTCCTCCTTCCTGTCCGCCACCATCTCTGTGATTCCCTTCACCCTCCCCAGTCCACGACCGTATTGGAAGCAAGACCGGCGGAAAGGGGAAGCAGTGTGGCCTAAGGATGGGAAGCAGCGTGGATAAGAATAATAATGATAATAATGTTGGTATTTGTTAAGTACTTACTATGTGCCAAGCACTGTTCTAAGCGCTGGGGTAGATACAAGATGAGCAGGTTATCCCATATTCATTCAATCGTATTTATTGAGCGCTTACTGTGTGCAGAGCACTGTACTAAGCGCTTGGGAAGTACAAGTTGGCAACATATAGAGACGGTCCCTACCTAACAACGAGCTCACAGTCTAGAAGGGGAAGACAGACAGCCAAACAAAACAAGTAGACAATTATGTTGTAATAATAATAGTGATTGTGGTATTTGTTAAGTGCTTACTATGTGCCAGGCACTGTACTAAGTGATGGGGTAGATATAAGATAATCAGGTTGGACGCAGTCCCTGACCCCCATAGAGCTCACAGTCTTAATCCCCATTTTACGGTTGAGGTAGTCGAGGCACAGAGAAATTGCCCAAAGTGACACAACAGACAGTTGGTGGAGCCAGGATTATAACCCAGATCCTCTGACTCGCAGATCTGTTCTCTTTCCATTAGGCCATGCTGCTTCTTGTATCTACCTCAGTCCTTAGCAAAGTGCTTGACACATAGTAAGCGCTTAGCTGGTACCATAATTTTTAGCTCTGGGTTTGCTGCCTCCTGGGAACCCTCCCAGATTAACCCCACAGAACGTTTCAGTCATGAATGATGCTTTATGCCTTTATCTCTGATTGTCTTGTCTAAATTTAGGACTGACAGCCTCACCCCTGCCACGAGGCAAGGACCATGTCTCCTCCTCCTTCTGCTGTACCCCAATCAATCAATCGTAGTCATTGAGCGCTTACTGCATGCAGTGCACTCCACCCTTCAGCATCCAGAACAGTGAGAGACAGAGAGAGCCTACTCACTCACTATCTTTTGCTACGGGAACTCTCTAGGGGAGTCACGGTGTCAGTGGGCAGTGGGGCATTAATGGCAGGAAGAGGAATCTGGACTATTAGAGTCATTGTGTAATGTTTAATTTTTAAGATGAAAGAAAACTGTTTTGTTCGCCTGCTAGATATAAAGCATATAACGGAGGATTGACAGTTGGGTGGGTGGGCATGTGTTTGGGGGGATGGGGCATATAGGCCTGTATTGGCTTCTCTGGAACAGTCTGTGTGAAGGTCCGTATGTTTGAGTGTCTTTGAGGCGGAAGTGATTGGGCAGCATCATCATCATCAATCATCAATCGTATTTATTGAGTGCTATGTGCAGAGCACTGTACTAAGCGCTTGGGAAGTACAAATTGGCAACATATAGAGACAGTCCCTACCCAACAGTGGGCTCACAGTCTAAAAAGTGGGCTCGCAGTCAGGCAGGTGGCAGGGGGTAGGGGACCCAGGACAACAGAGGGACTGGGGGGGTAGGGGCTAGACTGTAAGCTCGTTGTGAGCAGGTAATGTAATAATAATAATAATAATAATAATAATAATAATCATGGCATTTGCTAAGCACTTACTGTGCCAGGTACAGTACTAAGCACTGGGGTGGATGTAAGAAAATCGGTTTGCACACAGTCCCTGTCCCACGTGGGGCTTACTGTCTCAATCCCCATTTTACAGATGAGGGAACTGAGGCCCAGAGAAGTTTAGCGACTTGCCCAATGTCACACTGCAGACAAGTGGCGGAGTTGGGATTGGAATTCATGACCTCCTGACCCCCAGGCCTGTGCTCTAACCCCCATGCCATTCACATGTAGCTGAATGTGTCAGCTATATTCATTCAATCGTATTTATTGAGCGCTTACTGTGTGCAGAACACTGTACTAAGTGCTTGGGAAGTACAAATTGGCAACATATAGAGTCGGTCCCTACCCAACAACGGGCTCACTGTCTAGAAGGGGGAGACAGACAACAAAACATGTAGCCTGGTTATTGCTATATTGTACTCTCCCAAGGGTTCTCTGCACACGGCAAGTGCTCCATAAATACGATCGATTGATTGATTGGTTGCTCTGCACACAGTAAGCGTTTCACAAATTCATTCATTCATTCAATCGTATATATTGAGCGCTTACTGTGTGCAGAGCACTGTACTAAGCGCTTGGGAAATCCAAGTTGGCAACATATAGATACGGTCCCTACCCAACAACAGGCTCACAGTCTAAAAGGGGGAGACAGACAACAAAACATGTAGACTGGTTATTGCTATATTGTACTCTCCCAAGGGTTCTCTGCACACGGCAAGTGCTCCATAAATACGATCGACTGATCGATTTTAAGCGTTTCACAAATACGCCTGAATGATTGATCGATGGGATGAGGGGGACAAGGGAGGGCATATGCCTTCCCGCTGTTCCCTGAGCGGCCACTAGACGGCGCCAATCATACGATTGATTGATTGATTGGTTGCTCTGCACACAGTAAGCGTTTCACAAATACGCCTGAATGATTGATCTATGGGATGAGGTTTGAGTACTCAGTGTCAGCCTAGCCCTGACTGAATTTATAGTGAATCCTCCTGTATTGTGGCTATGTTACTAACTTAATGGTTGGCTGGTTTGGGGGTTACTTGGCTACCTGGCTCCAATTACAACTGGCTGAGGCAAAAGCCTTCGCCTCTAATGAACTGCCATCTGGATTTTAACAAGTAACTGAAATCGGCTAGCAAGTAGTCCAGGTGGCAAAAGGTTAGGAGGCTTGTGGAGGGCTGGGGTAGCCCCAGACCTGAGGGGAAAGGAGTCTTGAACCAGTAAGGGGAAGGGAGGGCTCAGAAGGCACAGAGAAGAGGCAGAGAGAGTAACAGGCTGTTACCTGAGCTGCTCTTCTAGACTGTGAGCCCACTGTTGGGTAGGTACTGTCTCTATATGTTGCCAACTTGTACTTCCCAACCGCTTAGTACAGTGCTCTGCACACAGTAAGCGCTCAATAAATACGATCGATTGATTGACAACCGAGGGCATATGCCTTCCCGCTGTTCCCTGAGCGGCCACTAGACGGCGCCAGTCATACGATTGATTGATTGATTGGTTGCTCTGCACACAGTAAGCGTTTCACTAATACGACTGAATGATTGATCGATGGGTTGACGGGGACAAGGGAGGGCATATGCCTTCCCGCTGTTCCCTGAGCGGCCACTAGACGGCGCCAGTCATACGATTGATTGATTAATTGATTGGTTGCTCTGCACACAGTAAGCGTTTCACAAATACGACTGAATGATTGATCGATGGGTTGAGGGGGACAAGGGAGGGCACATGCCTTCCCGCTGTTCCCTTAGCGGCCAGTAGACGGCGCCAGTCATACGATTGATTGATTGATTGATTGTGAGCCTTTTAGACTGTGAACCCACTGTTGGGTAGGGACTGTCTCTATATGTTGCCAATTTGTACTTCCCAAGCGCTTAGTACAGTGCTCTGCACATAGTAAGCGCTCAATAAATACGATTGATGATGATGATGATGATTGGTTGGTTGCTCTGCATACAGTAAGCGTTTCACAAATACGACTGAATGATTGATCGATGGGTTGAGGGGGACAAGGGAGGGCATATGCCTTCCCGCTGTTCCCTGAGCGGCCACTAGACGGCGCCAGTCCTACGATTGATCGATTGATTGGTTGCTCTGCACACAGTAAGCGTTTCACAAATACGCCTGAATGATTGATCGATGGGATGAGGGGGACAAGGGAGGGCATATGTACATGTTTGTACATATTTATTACTCCATTTATTTATTTATTTTACTTGTACCTATCTATTCTATTTATTTTATTTTGTTAGTCTATTTGGTTTTGTTCTCCGTCTCCCCCTTTTAGACTGTGAGCCCACTGTTGGGTAGGGACCGTCTCTACATGTTGCCAACTTGGACTTCCCAAGCCCTTAGTCCAGTGCTCTGCACACAGTAAGCGCTCAATAAATACGATTGATTGATTGATTGATTCCCGCTGTTCCCTGAACGGCCACTAGACGGCGCCAGTCCCGGCCCGGGATGGAGGTGGGGGGGGGCGCTGGGCGGGGTTTGGGCTCTTTGGCACCTGGGGCCCGGTATTCCCGGGTCCCCGCCCGCTCCAGGGGGGGCCGGTTTGGGAGCGAGAGCGAGAGAGCAGCAGGGACACCCCCAGCCAATAATAACAATAATATATATTCATACAGATTTATTATTCATTCATTCATTCATTCATTCATTCAATCGTATTTATTGAGCGCTTACTGTGTGCAGAGCACTGTACTAAGCGCTTGGGAAGTACAAGCTGGCAACATATGGAGACGGTCCCTACCCAACAGTGGGCTCACAGTCTGGAAGACTGTGTCTATCAATCAATCGTATTTATTGAGCGCTTACTGTGTGCAGAGCACTGTACTAAGCTCTTGGGAAGTACAAGTTGGCAACATATAGAGACGGTCCCTACCCAACAGTGGGCTCACAGTCTGGAAGACCGTGTCTATCAATCAATCAATCAATCGCATTTATTGAGCGCTTACTGTGTGCAGAGCACCGTACTAAGCGCTTGGGAAGTACAAGTTGGCAACATATGGAGACGGTCCCTACCCAACAGAGGGCTCACAGTCTGGAAGACTGTGTCTATCAATCAATCAATCAATCGTATTTATTGAGCGCTTACTGTGTGCAGAGCACCGTACTAAGCGCTTGGGAAGTACAAGTTGGCAACATATGGAGACGGTCCCTACCCAACAGTGGGCTCACAGTCTGGAAGACTGTGTATATCAATCAATCAATCAATCAATCAATCGTATTTATTGAGCACTTACTGTGTGCAGAGCACTGTACTAAGCGCTTGGGAAGTACAAGTTGGCAACATAGAGAGACGGTCCCTACCCAACAGTGGGCTCACAGTCTAAAAGGGGGAGACAGAGAACAAAACCAAACATACTAACAAAATAAAATAAATAGAATAGATATGTACAAGTAAAATAAATAAATAAATAAATAAATAGAGTGATAAATATTGAGCGCTTACTGTGTGCAGAGCACTGTACTAAGCGCTTGGGAAGTACAAGTTGGCAACATATAGAGACGGTCCCTACCCAACAGTGGGCTCACAGTCTAGAAGTGTAAATATGTATATATATATATATATATATGTATATACAGGTGCTGTGGGGAGGGGAAGGAGGTAAGGCGGGGTGCTTAACAGGTACCACAGCTGTTATTAACACCACGTCTATCATCTCACACACAGACACACACTCAAAGAGACGGTCCCTACCCAAAAGTGGGCTCACAGTCTAGAAGCAGCGTGGCTCAGTGGAAAGAGCGAAGGCTTGAGAGTCAGAGGTCATGGGTTCGAATCCCAGCTCCACCACTTGTCAGCTGTGTGACCTTGGGCAAGCCACTTAACTTCAAAGAGAAGCAGCGTGGCTCAGCGGAAAGAGGGCTTTGGAGTCAGAGGCCATGGGTTCGAATCCCCGCTCTCCCAGTGGTCAGCTGTGCGACTTTGGGAGAGTCACTTAACTTCCCTGGGCCTCAGTGACCTCCTCTGTAAAATGGGGATGAAGACTGAGACCCCCGTGGGACAACCTGATCACCTCGTATCCTCCCCAGGGCTTAGAACAGTGCTTTGCACATAGCGTTTAACAAACACCGTCATTATTATTATTATTATTCATTCATTCAATCGTATTTATTTTAAAGTTTACTGTGTGCACAGCACTGTACTAAGTGCTTGGGAAGTACAAGTTGGCCACATATAGAGACGGTCCCTACCCAACAACGGGCTCACATATACGAATAGTATTTCTAGACTGTGAGCCCACTGTTGGGTAGGGACCGTCTCTATATGTTGCCAACTTGTACTTCCCAAGCGCTTAGTACAGTGCTCTGCACACAGTAAGCGCTCAATAAATACGATTGAATGAATGGGTATATTTGTACAGATTTATTACTCTATTTATTTTACTTGTACATATTTACTATTCTATTAATTTTGTTAACGATGTGCATATAGCCATAAATCTATTTGTTCTGACGATTTTGACACCTGTCTACATGTTTTGTTTTATTGTCTGTCTCCCCCTTCTAGGCTGTGAGCCCGTTGTTGGATAGGGACCGTCTATCAATCAATCGTATTTATTGAGCGCTTACTGTGTGCAGAGCACTGTACTAAGCGCTTGGGAAGTACAAGCTGGGACAAGCTTGGGAAGTACAAGTCTCTCTACGTTGCCGGCTTGTACTTCCCAAGCGCTTAGTCCGGTGCTCTGCACACAGTAAGCGCTCAACAAATACAATTGAATGAATGAATAATAATGACAGTATTCGTTAAACGCTTAACAAACGCTGTGCTACGCACTTTTTCTAAGCGCTGGGGTCTATTACTCTATTTATTTATTATTACTCTATTTATTTATTTGTTTTACTTGTACATATCTATTCTATTTATTTTATTTTGTTAGTATGTTTGGTTTTGTTCTCTGTCTCCCCCTTTTAGACTGTGAGCCCAATGTTGGGTAGGGACTGTCTCTATATGTTGCCAATTTGTACTTCCCAAGCGCTTAGTACAGTGCTCTGCACATAGTAAGCGCTCAATAAATATGATTGATTGATTGATTGATTAAGGGGGTAATCGTTGGAGAAGCAGCGTGGCTCGGTGGAAAGAGCCCGGGCTTTGGAGTCAGGGGGTCATGGGTTCGAATCCCGACTCCACCGCAAGTCTGCTGCGTGACCTTGGGCAAGTCACTTCACTTCTCCGAGCCTCAGTTCCCTCAGCTGTAAAAATGGGGATTAAGACTGTGAGCCCCACGGGGGACAACTTTATCACACTGTATCCCCCCCAGCGCTTAGAACAGTGCTTTGCACATAGCAAGCGCTTAACAAATGCCATCATTATTATTATTATAATCAATCAATCGTATTTATTGAGCGCTTACTGTGTGCAGAGCACTGTCCTAAGCGCTTGGGAAGTCCAAGTTGGCAACATATAGAGACAGTCCCTACCCAACAGCGGGCTCACAGTCTAAAAGGGGGAGACGGAGAACAAAACCAAACATACTAACAAAAGAAAATAAATGGAATAGATATGTACAGGTAAAATAAATAGAGTAATAAATATGTACGAACATATATCCAGGTGCTGTGGGGAAGGGAAGGAGGTAAGATGGGGGGATGGAGAGGGGGAGAGGAAGGAAGGGGCTCAGTCGGGTTGTCCCCCGTGGGGGTCGCGCTTTTAATTCCCTGTTTTCCAGATGTGAAGTGACTCGCCCCCGGTGACAAGAGGAGGAGGCGGGATGGGAACCACGTCTTCGTCCTGCCAAGCCCGGGCTGTTTCCCCTAGGCCACGCTGCTTCTCCGACGCTTCTTCCCCGCGACGTCCCTGTGAGAGGAGGGGGAAAGGAGCCCGTCGGGGTCCCACGAGATCCCCGTCCGGGGCTCCTTGCTGGACGCCCCCCGGGCCGGGGCGCGCGCCGGCCCGCACCGGGCGGCAGGGGGCGCCCCGGGCCCGGCGAGGGCCCCGGAGGTGGGGTCTCCGCCCCGGCTATAAAGCGGGCCGGCGGCCCCCCGCTCCGGGAGCCACGGGGCCGGCGCCGCCGCCGACCCGCCCGCCTCCCCCGCGCCTGGTCCCCGCCCCGCCGGAGCGCGCTTTGGGAGCCGGGTTGGGGCCGGGGTCTCCCAGCCCCCCGCCCCCCGCCGCCGCCGCCGCCGGGGATGCTGGGCTCCGTGAAGATGGAGACCCACGAGCTGGCCGACTGGAGCGCCTACTACCCCGAGGCCAACGAGGTGGGTCCGGCCTGGCTGGGAAGGGGCCCGGCCTGCGCGACACCGGTGACCGGGCCGCCGCGGGAC
Organism: Tachyglossus aculeatus; assembly: GCF_015852505.1. NCBI lineage: Eukaryota > Metazoa > Chordata > Mammalia > Monotremata > Tachyglossidae > Tachyglossus > Tachyglossus aculeatus. The sequence goes on from NC_052091.1 coordinate 1,068,492, forward strand.
GGTGGGAAGGGGGGGTGGCCACCCCTGCATTCCTACGGAGGACCCCGGACCCACCTTGCTTTCAATCAGTCCTATTTATTGAGCGCTTACTGTGTGCAGAGCACTGGGCTAAGCGCTTTCCCCCGCCCCTGGCCGGTCCCGCGGCCGCCTCGGCCTCCCAACGGACGTGGCAGCGGGTTCTCCGCCCCGGGCTGGCGGGGGGCCCTCCCGCCCCCCCGTCAGGCCTGGGAGACGCCCCCAAGCCCCCTTCCTCGACCCGTCGGACCCCCCGGCCTCCTCGCCGGCCGGCCGAGCCCCCTCCCCTCCGCACCCCCGGGAAGTCCTCCTTCCCGCCTGGCTCCCGGAGTCGGTGCAACGCCTTCAGACGTGAGGTTGCCCCCGAGCCCCGGGTGGAGGCCCCGGGACACGTTGTCCCCGCGCGAGGGTCCGGCCCCCCCCCCACCTCTGATGGAGGGGGAGGGGGTGGGCACCGTCTGGGGTCGGGGGTCACCGGGGTCCCAACGCTTGGCCCGGCACCGAACGGGGCCCCCCCGACGGGGAAGGGGCGCGCGCGGGAACTCCATCACCGAGCTGGACAGAGGAGAGAAAGAGGGGGAGGTCGAGGCCCGGGTGGGTGCCTCAGCCGGGAGAGGAGGGTGGGGGTCCCAGGGTCCCGGGGGAGCGGGGGTCTCGGAGACGAAAGGCTCGGGGGCCGGTGTCCGGACACCGGGGGTAGGAGGGGCTCGAGGGGAGGTGTCCGGGCCGGACTGGACCGGGGGTTAGGAGGGGCTCGGAGACAGAGGGCTCGGGGGCCGGACCGGACCAGGGGCAGGAGGGGCTCGGAGACGGAGGACTGGGGGGGTCGGTGTCTACATCGGGAGTAGGGGGGTCTCGGAGACAGGGCTCGGGGGGAGCGGTGTCCGGCCCGGGGGTAGGAGGGTCTCAGAGACAGAGGGGTCGGGGGCGGATCCCGGATCGTGGGTAGGAGGGGCTCGGGGTTCGGTGTCCGGACCGGGGGGGAGGGGGGGTCTCGGAGCCAGGGGTCTCATGGGCCGGTGTCCGGCCCGGAGTGCGACGGGCGGCAGGAGGCCCTAGGCCGGGCCCGGCCAAGCGCTCCGTTTGCCGCCTTATTGCCGGGGGGAGGGGGGCGGCACGAGCCCCGGGAAGGAGGTGGTGGGGGGTCTACCAGAGGATCTGGAATGGGAGAACGGGGAAGGATCGCGACGGGGCGGGGGGCCGGAACGAAAGGAGAAGTGGGAGCGAGGAGTCCTGGACGGCTGCCTTCCTGAGACCTCAGACCCCCGACCCGTTCCCGGGGCTTCGACCCGGGCCGGTGCCGGGAGGCGGGGAATGGCCCCCCGGGGGGACAGGGGAGGGGAGGAGGGGGGCGGAGGGGGCGGAGGGGGCGGGGCCCGGCCGCAGTGACCTCGGCTGGAGCCAATGTCCAAGGCCTCGGTGTTTGCCGGGACCTGGTGTGCGTGTGTGTGTGTGTGTGTGTGTGTGTGTGTGTGTGTGTGTGTGTGTGTGTTGGGGGGTGGGCATCCGCCAGCCTTGAGGGGAGTGTGTTGGGAGTTGGGACACCTGAGGACCACAGGCCCGGAGAGGCCTTTCCTCTCCGGGTGGGAGCATCGGGCACCAACGGGGCCGAGCGGGGGGTGCGGGGAGGGGAGGGGGCTCCCGCCCGGGGGTCAGCGCTGGGGGGTGGGGGCTCCCCGGGCCACACCTGCCAGCAACAATGGATCATCAGAGGTTGCAGATAAGAACCGGGCCCCTGGGCAAACAGGTTTATCTCCCCGCCCCCGCCCCGCCCCCCTTATCGCCATGGTGATGCCTCCCCCCCCCCCCGCAACAAACCGGGGTGCAGGGGGTGCCGGGCCCTCGAGGAGCCGGGAGAGGGGCGCCGGACCTGGCTTCTCATCCCAGCAAACGAGGAAATGAAACTCTAGAAATGGGGGGCCCCCCCACCCCCCTCATGCCCCCGCCCCCCACCCGCGGAATACCCGAGGGGAACCTGAAAGCATCCGCCGCCAGAAGACCCGACTCTCTCCCTCTCCGCTCAGCCCTGGCCTGAGTTCTGGGATGGGTTCAGCTTGGATTACTGGAAGTCTGAGTGAGCTCTGCCAGTTAGTTAGTCGATCTATTTGTTGAGCCCCTACTCCATGCAGAGCACTGTACTAAGCGCTTGGGAGAGTACAGTGGAACCGACACATTCCCTGCCTGCAATGAGCTTCTCTCCACTCCCTAACACCATCTCCACCCCCACCTCCCTCCCCTAGGTCTCTCCAACCCCTCCCCTCTGGTGGTCTCTGCAGCTGGCAGGATTTGGGTCAGACTTGGGGAGAGGGAGGTGGGACCCCCAGAGAGGCTTATCTTCCGGCCCCTTTTTTCCACTTGGGGATTTGGGGGTGGATAGATGTTATGTTGCCAACTTGTACTTCCCAAGCGCTTAGTACAGTGCTCTGCACACAGTAAGCGCTCAATAAACACGATTGATTGATTAATAGATGAAATATCTCTTCCATTCATTCATTTACTCATTCAATCGTATTTATTGAGCGCTTATTGTGTGCAGAGCACTGTACTAAGTGCTTGGGAAGTACAAGTTGGCAACATATAGAAACGGTCCCTACCCAACAGCGGGCTCACAGTCTAGAAGGGGGAGACAGACAACAAAACAGAACATATTAACAAAATAAATAGAATAAATATGTACAAGTAAAATAAATAGAGTAATAAATACATACAAACATATACAGGAGCTGTGGGGAGGGGAAGGAGGTAAGGCGGGGGGGGAGGGGGAGGAGGGGGCTCAGTCTGGGAAGGCCTCCTGGAGGAGGTGAGGTAGTAGGAGGAGGAGGAGGAATAGTATTTACTGATTGCCTAATGAGTACAGTGCGCTGTATTGGACACTCGGGCAATGTAGCAAAATCACTAGATCCCTGCCAATAAGGAGCTTCCACTCTAATTAGAAGACAGATGACATAGAACCATGGAATATGCATAGATATCCAGGCCCTGAGGGGGTATGTCGGAATCAATCAGTCAATCAATCATATTTATTGAGGGCTTATAGTGTGCGGAGCACTGTACTAAGCACTTGGGAGAATACATCATAACAGTATAATAGGCACATTCCCTGTCCACAGTGAGTCTAGAGGGGAAGACAGACATTAATAGAAATAAATAAATTACAGATATGGACGTAAGTGCTGTGGGGTTGTGGGGGGTGGCCGCGAATAAAGGAAACAAATCAGGCGACGCAGAAGGGAGTGGGAGTCGGAAGCGCCGGAGGCAGCCGAAGTGTTGAACTTGTTTTATTTTGTTGTCTGTCTCCCCCCTCTAGACTGTGAGCCAGTTGTTGGGTAGGGACCGTCTCTGTATGTTGCCGATTTGTACTTCCCAAGCACTTAGTACAGTGCTCTGCACACAGTCATTCATTGAATGAATGAGTGAAAGTGGAGATCAGAATGGATAGCTGGAAAATTGGTGTGGGGAGGCGTGGAGGAGTGGGGATTTAGGATGCTTTGATAGTGGGGAGAGTTGGGGCCTGGTGGCTATTGGGGCAGGGAGAGGTTTGGGCCCCGGGCACAATGTGACTGAAGGATTGGGAGAGGGCAAGGTTGGGGAGTGGATGGGAAAGCCAGGAGGAGGGCTTGGGAGGAGCAAAGAGTGCAAGCAGGGTGGCAGTGGCTGAGCGGAGTGGAGAACCGATATGTAAGGTGGACAGAGCTGGTGGAGAGTCTTGAGGCCGACGGGTAGGAGTCTGTGCTGGCTGCGGGAGGAGAGGGGTGACCACTGCATGGTTTTGTGAGGAAAAGGCCCTTGCTTGGGCCCCTCTGAAATCCCCTTCCCCCTCGGGAGTGCACCAGTGAGCAGAATACCAGGTCCGAGAGTGGGAATCTGCCCTAGCTCAGCCCTGGGGGGTGGGGGCAGAAATCCAGGGCCCTGGGGGTGGTTATCTATCCCTATATTTTCGTTGATCTTGTTGGGGTTTTTTTTATGGTATTTTAAGCAGGTATTATGTGTCAGGCACCATTCTAGGGGCTGGGGTAGATAATCAGGTTGGAAACAATCCATGTCCCACATGGGGCTCCCCCTTCTAGACTGTGAGCCCGTTGTTGGGTAGGGACCATCTCTATATGTTGCCAACTTGCACTTCCCAAGCGCTTAGTACAGTGCTCTGCACACAGTAAGCGCTCAATAAATACGATTGAATGAATGAATGAATGAATGAATGAGGCTCACAGTCTTAATCCCCATTTTATAGATGGTTTAACTGAGGCACAGAGAAGTTCATTCATTCATTCATTCAATCTTATTTATTTATTATTTATTTCTAGACTGTGAGCCCGTTGTTGGGTAGGGACCGTCTCTATCTGTTGCCAACTTGTACTTCCCAAGCGCTCAGTACAGCGCTCTGCACACAGTAAGCCCTCAATAAATAGGATTGGAGGAACGAATGAATGAATTTATTGAGAGCTTACTGTGTGCAGAGCACTGTACTGAGCGCTTGGAAAGTACAATTCGGCAAGTTAAGTGACTTGCCTAAGGTCACACAGCAGACAAATGGCAGGGTCAAGATTAGAACCCAGGTCCTCTGATTCCCAGACTTTAGAGAAGCAGTGGGTCCTAGTAGATTCATTCATTCAGTCGTATTTATTGAGCGCTTACTGTGTGCAGAGCACTGTACTAAGCGCTTGGGAAGTACAAGTTGGTAACATATAGAGACGGTCCCTACCCAACAGCGGGCTCGCAGTCTAGAAGTAGTAGATGATAGAGCACGGATTTGGGATTAATGGGGATTAAGACTATGAGCCCCATGTGGGAAAGGGACTGGGTCCAGTCTGATTAACCTGTATCTTCCACAGTGCTTAGAATAGTGCCTGGCACATAGTAAGCGCTTAACAAATGACATAAAATAAAATGAACAAAAACAGACCCGTGCTCTTTCCACTAAACCACGCTGCTTACTGCAGTTCGGCCGGGGAGGGGGCGGCGGAAGTCCGGTACCCCGGGGGTGGGTATCTTTTCCTGGGGTGAGCATCTGTCCCGAGTTTAGCCCCGGGGGTGGGCGGAACAACAGGGTCCACCCATCCCATCCCCGACTCCCCTCTCCCCCAGCTCAACCACTCCAGACTCCCCGCCCCAGCTCCCCCACCCCATTCCTCAGCCTCCTCCCCTCCTCCGCGGCAACCCACCGGGCCGAGACTAACACCCTTGCCCCCTGCTCTCCCCCCAGGTCTACCCAGCCGTAGGTGCCATGCCGCCCAGCCTGAGCCCCGTCAACTCCTACATGACCCTGAGCCCGCTGGCCACCCCAGCCGCCCTGAACATGCCCTACGGCCCCGGAGGGCTCACCTCCTCGCCGCTGCCCGGGCTGGGCCCGCCCCCCGCCAGCCCGCTGGGGCTCCCGGCCACCGCCGCGGCCACCGCCGGCCCGGGCCTGGCCCCGTTGGGGCCCCAGCCCCCCGCCGCCCCGCTCGGCCCTCTTGTGCCCTACCCAGGCGCGGGGCCACCGGCCGGACCCCCGGGGCTGGCCTACCCGGCGGGGGTGGCACGCCCCAAGGACGCGGGCGCCAAGACCTACCGCCGGCCGCTGGCTCACGCCAAGCCGCCGTACTCCTACATCTCGCTCATCACCATGGCCATCCAGCAGGCGCCCGGCAAGATGCTGACGCTCAACGAGATCTATCAGTGGATCATGGACCTGTTCCCCTACTACCGTGAGAACCAGCAGCGTTGGCAGAACTCTATCCGCCACTCGCTGTCCTTCAACGACTGCTTCGTCAAGGTGGCCCGCTCTCCGGACAAGCCCGGCAAGGGCTCCTACTGGGCGCTGCACCCCGGCTCGGGCAACATGTTCGAGAACGGCTGCTACCTGCGGCGCCAGAAGCGCTTCAAGATCGACGACAAGGCCAAGAAGCCGCCCGGCGCCAAGGTGGCCGAGGGCGGGGAGGGGCCGGGGCCGGCCGGGGCCGGGGAGGGGGCCGAGCCCGAGCCGGCGGAGCTGCCGGCGGGGGCCGCGGAGGACTCCCCGCCCCGGGCCTCCCCCCGGGCTTCGCCGGCCGCCCTGGGCGCCCCCCACTACTTCCCCGGCCTGGACCTGGTGGGCGACCTCAAGATGGACGCCCAGTACAACTTCAATCACCCGTTCTCCATCACCAACCTCATGTCCTCCGAGCAGGGCAGCAAGGTGGACCTGAAGGGCTACGAGCAAGCCCTGGCCTACGGCAGCTACGGCCCCTCCCCGGCGGCCACGGCCTCCGCCGCCGCCGCCGCCACGGCCGCGGATGCCAAGCTCGGCTACGAGGCGGCCGCGGCCCCGCTCGGGGAGGCTGGGACTTACTACCAGAGCCTGTACACCCGCTCTCTGCTCAATGCCTCCTAACGGAGCCGGGAGAGGAGTGGGGTCCCGGAAGGTCAATGGAGGAGGTTGGGGAGGCGGCCGGGGGCGCGCCCAGTGTCCGGCCCAAGCGGGAAGGGGGCCGGGACTCATTCTCTCTTCCCGCGATCGCCCCATCCACCACCACCGTGGTCATTTTGGCAGCCGTGTTACGACGACAGGGGATGGGGATGCTGGGGTGCGGGGAGGGGGAGATGTGGAAGGGAAGGATCTCAGTTACTTGCCCTGAACCCCCAAACGCTGGATGAGGGAGCCGGGGTGGGATGACCTTCCTCTTTCCACCCCGCCCCGGCCCCCTCTCCCCGCCGGGGCCCTAGGTTTCTATTTAAGCGTCTTCTGAAGTGGCGGTGGGCGGTCGGGCTGGGAGGGGTGGGTCAGATGAGAGGTGTTTTAATATATAGGATCACGGCGGGCTGGGGCCGGGGGTGGGGGGGGGGCGGGGGGCACCGTGTTCGGTTTTGTTATTAAAGGCGGCGGATACCCAACCAGCTCTTCCTGCCTCTGGGTAGCCTCTTTCTGGACGCGGGATGGGGAAGGCCTGGGGGGCGGGGGCCCGGGGCTGAGGGGGAGCTTGAGGGCCTGAAAGAGGAGGGGGCTGGGTGCCCCCTGCCCCCACCCCTGCCCTCCCCATCGACCTTTATCCTCTCCCCCCAACACCCTCGCCCCCGCTCCCAGGTCCATGACCGTTGGGACAGTTTGTTAACCAAACAGCCACCCCCGCCCCCCTACTGGGGTTCCGGCCAGCGGGGCTCAGGCCTCCTGGCCTGGTGGGTGGGGAAGGGTGGCCAGAGGGCCCGGCCCGCTGGATTAATCGCTAATCCCTCGTCAGGTCCCTCCACCGTGGCCACCAAGTCCCCCTGTCTGGCCTGGGGCATTAGTGTTCTGCTGGTAGCAAACTACCCTGAAGGGGACTAGCTCGCTGACCTGATAAATTTGTATCTACCCCAGTGCTTAGAGCAGTGCTTGATACATAGTAAGCCCTTAACGAATATCCTATTACCGTAATTATAAATTATTATTAGAAAGGAAGAGGAGAGATGTAACGGGGCGAAGAGAAAGAAGAGTGGAGGGATGCACTGAGATATTCAATCAATCGTCGGTATTTACTGAGCACTTATTTGGGGCACAGCGCTGAACCAAGTGCTTGGGAGAGTACAGTGAATAGAGGCATTAATACAGACTTTAAATTAATTTCCGCACAGCATAAGGATATGGATATAAGTGCTGGGGTCCTGGGGGTGGGTTCGGTCCTCTAAGAGGTTCAGACCCAGTGCACTGGTGACTCGGAATGGGGGGAGGGGGGGAGGGAGAACAGGGTAGGGATTTGAGGGGTTAGTCAGGGGAAGGCCTCTTGGAGGAGGTGTGATTTGAACGGAGCTTTGAAGATGATGTCGGATAGGAATCCGGAGGGAGTTCCAGGCGAGGCACAGTCAATCGATCAGTTGTATTTACTGAGTGCTTACTGTGTACAGAGCACCATCCTAACGCTTGGAAGAGTACAGAAGAGCAGAGTTGGTAGACGCGTTCCCTGCTCACAACCGGCTGACAGCGCAGAGGGGGAGACAGACGTTAAAATAAATTACAGCTATGCCTGTCTCCCCCTTTGCGCTTGAGACGGGGATTAGCGGGTAAAGGGGTATGTTGAGGCAGGGGTTGGTGGGCGGAGGAATACGCTGAGGCGGGAAGGGGTTGGTGGGTGGGTAACCTGAGGCACTTAGGAGTTGAGGAGCTAAGGGTACGTTGAGGCACACAGGGTTGGTGGGCAGAGGGATTTGCTGAGGCATAGAGGTTGTGGAGCGGTGGGATATGTTGAGGCACAGAAGACGTAGGTGGAGGGATATTCTCAGAGGGGAGGGGAGGGAATTCTGAGAGGAAGGCAGGGATATTCTGAGGGGAGGGCAGGGATATTCTGAGGGGAGGACGGAGGAATATGCTGAAACTCGCAGGGTTGGTGGTTGAAGGAATATTCTGTGGTGGGACAGAACTGGTGAATGGAGGGATGCGCTGAGGCCAAAAATGGCCCCCAAATGGTTCCACAGTTGGTCCCTCGGAACTGAGATGAGGAGAGCCCCTGAGGCCCCAAGGGCTAGGGGAGGGGCAGCCTGGGGAGGGCTGTCAATCAATCGATTCATTCGGACCATTTTTTGTAAGTGCCAACTGTGTGCAGAGCACTGGACTTAAAGTACGTGGGAGAGTACACTAGAGTTAGTAAACAAGCTCCCTGCCTGCTAGGTGCTTAGAGTCTAGTGGCGGTAGACTCTTGATCACCCAGTGTGCTCAGTGAATGTGGGGGATTGTGTGTGTTCTGTGAATGTGTGGGATTGTGTGTGCTCTGGGAATGTGAGGGACCGTGTGTGCCCAAATGAATGCATGGGATTGTGTGTGTTCATGGGGGATTGCGAGTTCCCCGTGCTCGTGTGGGATTGTGCCCTGTGAATCTGTGGGATTGTGTCTGTCCTGTAAACGTACAGGATTGTGTGTGACCTGTGTGCCGTGTGCCTGGGAAGTCTGCGAAGGTGTATTCTGAAATTCTGTATTTCTGACTGCCTATCTGTGGCCGAGGGTGCGAGGGAGTGTTTGTGTGCCTGCACCTGTCTCTGGTGTAAAGCGCCGGGTCCCTTCTGCCCGTCCGTGTGTGTGCGTGGCTGTGAGGGGGGGGGAGAGCACCGTGTGTCTGCTTCTGGGTCTGCGCTCCTGGCTTCGGCCGATTCCTCGTGCGTGCTCGCCCTCCGAGGCCGTGATGGCCTGGGGCCCGAGACCGCCTGACTCCTGCAGCCAGTCCGGGTGTCGGTGTCTGAGTGTGTGTGTGTGAGTGTCTGTCCGTCTGTCTCCGCCCCCGGGGGGCAGTGACCCAAGGCTATTCTGCCTGTTTCTGGAAAAAACAACCGAGCCGCAGAAAGACCCTCAGTTTCCCCGGGTTCCCCGCCCTCCCGCTCCCCGTCCAGCTCCTCCTCACGTCCCCGTGTCTCCCCCCGCCAACCCCGAGACACAGACTCACACACACAGACTCACACACACACACCTCCCTCCCTCCCTCCCCAGCCCTGGGTGTCTCCCGGAGCCCAGTGGCCTCGGGGGTGGGGCGAACGGGTGGGTGCGGTGCCAGGGGGAGCCGGGGGCCAGGCCGGGCCGGAGCTGGGCGGCCGGAGGCAGGAAAGGCTGTGGTTTTGCTGTCCCGAGGGCCCCCGGATCCGCTTCTGCCCCGCCAACAGCCTAAATATTATTCCATGCAGGCGTCCGAGCCGGGGAGCGGGGGACGGGGGAGCCAGGGCCGAGCAAAGGGAGAGCCGAGGCTTGGGACGGGAGGAGGGTGGGCCGCCCTGGAAGGCGCTCTCAAAGCTTCCAGGGCCCGGGGTGGGTGGGGGCTGGCGACAGGGGTGGGGAGAGAATTGGGGGGGGTGCTTGGGCTGGGGTCGAGGGGCCCGGGGTCGAGGCTGATTCCGGGATCCTGGCACGAGGGCCGTCCAGGCCTCCAGGCCCCGCCCGGTGCCAGTTGCCCGGGCTTCAGACACCCGGCCACAGGCTGCCACATCCGGCTGGGTGGGGGTGGCGGGTGGGGCCGGGCACACCTGGGAACAGGTTGGGGAGGGGACCCCCTCCTCCCCCGCCCTCGGGCTGTATTACTGTAGGGTCAACTGGAAGTCTGGGAGCTCTGCCTGCCCTTCCCCCCTGGGTGAGGCCCGGGGGAGCGGGAAGCGCGGGGTGGGGGTGGACAACCGCACATCCGGGTGTGTGTGTGTGTGTGTATACCCATGTGTGTGTGTGAGGGGTGCCCCAGGAGTCCCCTCCCCTTCTCCACCCGACGGGTCACCCGCGGGCGGGCAGAGAGGCCGCCGCCACGGCCTCGGGGTGTCCGCTCCTGGCCAGCGTCCACAGGGTCCGGGAGGAGGGGCCGGTGCTCAGCCATGGAGCTCGGCAGTGGAAAAGTACACGGACGCGGGACACACGGACAGGGACACACACAGACACGGGGCCCAGAGGCCTCTCTGACTACAGACACACGCTATTTACAAACACAGACACCCACAGACTCCCATCTGCTCAGACACACACGTACACACAGTGCATGCACTTACACTGTGAACTCACGTGCGTGCACACACACCACACACTCAACGCCGCTGAAAAACACCACCGCCACCAGGCTCGCATCCATATATTCATTCGACCGTATTTATTAAGCTCTTACTGTGTGCAGAGTACTGTTTTAGGTGCTTGGGAAGTCAATCAATCGTATTTATTAAGCTCTTACTGTGTGCAGAGTACTGTTCTAGGTGCTTGGGAAATCAATCAATCGTATTTATTGAGCGCTTACTGTGTGCAGAGTACTGCTCTAGGTGCTTGGGAAATCAATCAATCGTATTTATTGAGCGCTTACTGTGTGCAGAGTACTGTTCTAGGTGCTTGGGAAATCAATCAATCGTATTTATTGAGCGCTTACTGTGTGCAGAGCACTGTACTAAGCGCTTGGGAAGTACAAGTTGGCAACATATAGAGACGGTCCCTACCCAACAGTGGGCTCACAGTCTAAAATGTGGGAAAGAACAATGCAACAATAAACAGCACCAGTCCCTGCCCGCATCGAGCTCACAGGCTGGCGTCCAGTCACCCATGTACACCCACGATGAACGTGCACACATACAGTGACCCCCCCTCCCAGTTTTGGCTCTTGGGAGGTGTTCCCTCCATCCCTTCGGACCTGGCCCAGGAACCCCCTGCGCCCTGGGGCCCTCCTCCTCCTGCCCCGATGGGAGCGGCCACCCCGGGACCGTGGGGACGGGATTGGGGGGCAGAGGAGGGGAGGGGGCTGGGCAGGAAGCTGGTCCCGGCCTTTCCCCATTCCCACGGGGCCCCGGCCCCTAGGGCACCCACATCCGGCTCCGGGAGCAGCTGACGCCCAGGCCCCTCCCTCGGCACCATTGGCCTGCCTTGCTGGAGTCCTCCCTGTTTGCTCACGGCAGCCTCCTCCTCCTCCTCCTCCTCCTCCTCCTCCTCCTCAGCCCCCCCTCCGCCCCCCAGGGGAAACAGCCGGATCCTGGGTCCCCAGGAGCCGGACCTGGACGCGTCACTGTCACCGGTCACCGGCTGCTCTCCGCCTGCTCCGTGATCCTCGGGCCCGCACGAGGATCCCAGGGCGCGACAGGCCAGGGGAGGGGGTGCCCCAGCCAGACAAATTCACTTTGACAGAGCCAGCCGCCCCCTCCATCTCCCAGCCCTGCCCCCTCCATCCCCCACCTCTGCCCTCCTTCATCTCCCAGCCCTGCCCCTCCCTGCACAGTGTTGTCCCCCTTCTCGACGTTCTGGTTGCCCCTGGCCTCCGCTTCCATTGCTCCCTGACCATCGCCTCGTTGTCTCTGGATCTCAGAGAGGGATTGGGTCTCCCTCCCTCCGTCCCGAGTCCCTCCTCCCTCTTCTCTCCCGGTTGTCCCAACCCGGGGCTCGGGCCCCGCGGGTGGAGGGACCACATGCTGGGCCGGCCTGGATTTCTGAGCCTTCCTATTTGCCCCACCCCGCCTCTCCGCCACTGCCCAGGGATCCCGGTGCCCCTCTCGGGCTCTCCAGAACATGTCCGGCCCTGCCCTCAGGAAAACTCACCCCCCACCCCAATTTCACAGCACCCCTCCCTACCGCGCGGCTGCCTTGCCCCCCTCCCCGCACCAGAGCCGCGCGGCCAGGGCCTACATATACCTATTATATATATATATATATATATTTATATATATCTCCAGGCCCCGCCCGCGGCCCGCCGCCCGCCACCCGGCCCGGCCCGGCCCCAACACCGGCTCTGTGTTCCCGGCGGCGGGCGGCGGGCGGAGGCAACACTGGGGCCTTTGTGTCTGCCTGCGGCCCCGGCCCCAGACCCGGCCCCGGCCCGGCGCAATGATGTCCTGAAGGCCGTGCCAGTTTCCTACCAAGGTGTGAGGCGGCCCAGACCCCGGCCGGGGGGCGGGGCCCGGGGAGGGGGGGCCGGGGACCGAAGGAAACCCAAACACCGGGGATTTTCCTGGCGCGTGGAGAGCTTCCTCTGTGTGTGCGTGCGTGTTTATGTGTGTGCGCGCGGGGGGCTTCTGTTCCTGCTCTGTGTCTCTGTCCCTGTCTCTCTGCAGCTCGGGCCTGCCCCTCCAAGACTGTCCCCGTCTCCCTGTCACTGTCACCTCTGCATTTCTGGCCTCGTCTCTGCATCCCCATCTCTCATCTCTGCCCGCCTCCGTGTTTCTGCCCTTCCTTCCACCTGTCCCCGCCCGCCCGTCTCAGCATCTCCTTCCTCTTCCCCGTCCCGGTCCCCAGCCCCATCCACCCCTCATTCCCCGACCCCCGCCTCGGGCCTCCCTTCGATGGGGTGGGTGGCAGTGTGAAACGGGGTGTGTGTGTGTGTGTGTGTGTCTGTATACACACACGAGACCTGAGCCCAGGGGCAGGGCAGGCCGGATCCCTACAGGGACCTGCGGGAACGGGGAGTGGGCCCTAGCCCTGCGGTTAATGGTTAAACGGCCCCAGCCGGGAGGAGGAATGGAGGCGTAGAGGCCGCCTCTATCTAGAATACACACAGCCCGGTGTTTGCAGCCAGGTTGGGGTGACATCCTGGGAGTCCCGGGCCTTCCCCTCCCCCAGCCCCTCGGGGAGACGAGCAAGGAAGAAGGTGGGGGGGGGGGGGGGATCGGGACCCTGTATATATGTATATATATTTGTACATATTTATTACTCTATTATTTATTTATTTTACTTGTACCTATCTATCCTATTTATTTTATTTTGTTGGTACGTTTGGTTTTGTTCTCCGTCTCCCCCTTTTAGACTGTGAGCCCACTGTTGGGTAGGGACCGTCTCTAGATGTTGCCAATTTGTACTTCCCAAGCGCTTAGTACAGTGCTCTGCAATCAATCAATCGTATTTATTGATTGCTTACTATGTGCAGAGCACTGTTACTAAGCTCTTGGGAAGTACAAATTGGCAACATATAGAGACCGTCCCTGCCCAACAGTGGGCTCACAGTCTAAAAGGGGGGGACGGAGAACAAAACCAAACATACCAACAAAATAAAATAAATAGGATAGAAATGTACAAGCAAAATAAATAAATAGAGACCCCTGCACATAGTAAGCGCTCAATAAATACGATTGATTGATTGATTGATTGATTGATTGATTGACCCAGGCATCCGACGGTGCCCCGGGTGCCCCGGTCCCCCGGTTTGTGGGCCCGGGCCCCGCCGGCCCCCTAGTGGCCGCGGCCGGGGCTGCAGCCCCGGCGCCCCGCCCCTTTCGCCCCCACGTCCCTCCCTGCCCGGTCCCGGCCGGTGGGTCCGCACGGGAGCCGGACCGGACCCCACCGGACCCCACCGGACCGGACGGCGGAGGGTCCCCGGCGGCCCGGGCCGGTCCCTGGGGGTGGCCCCGTTTTAACCCTTGGAGGGCCGCTCAGCCCGGCCCCCTCCCGCCCCCGAGCAGGAAGTTCTGGTTAATGATCACCCGCGCGCGGCAGGTGCGGGCCAAGGACACAGAGATAACACGCGCCGTCTCCCGCCTTAACTCCCACCGTGCCGGGGGGGGGGGGGGGGGGGCGTCCATGGGTGTAGGGGGGGAGGTCTCCCTGTCGACCCGGGTTACCACCCCCTAAGCCACTAGTCTCCCCCCCGTCCCACCGGAGAGGAGACTGTCTCTATATGTTGCCAATTTGTACTTCCCAAGCGCTTAGTCCAGTGCTCTGCACATAGTAAGCGCTCAATAAATACGATTGATGATGATGATGAAGTAGAACAGTGGGAAAGGGCCCCTACGGACAGGGAGCAGCATCCCAGCCCTCCCACTCCCACCCCAACACGTGGGCCTGGGGACCGCGTGTCCGCCAGCCTGATCGTTGGGCCCGGAACGGCGAGCAGCTCCGCCAAGGTCGCCCCGAGCTTCCCACGGCCCGGTCGGCGCGGTCCTCCATCACTCCGGCTTGCAGCCCCGGTCCACCCTCTCCCGCTCTGCCCCTCGGTGGGACCGGAGCGGGGGAAAGGGCGGGCTACCGAGGGAAGGGCCGGGACCGGGCACGACGCCCTCGGCCCCCGTCCGCCCCCATCCACCCCAGGCGGCGGATAAGAAGGTTCCGGGTGTGAGGCTGGAACGGGCCCAAGTGGGGCCGGGGCCGCCGGGTCCCGTCCCCGCCCCGTCCCACCGGGCCCGGTCCCGGTCCCCGCCCAACCCCTGGCGCCCCCTGGTGGCGGAGCGGACGAGGCAAAGCAGCCGTGACACTCAACCAAAAAAAACCTCCCAAAAAACCAAAAACGGAACGGTTTATTGAAGGGGGGGGGGGGAAAAATGGTGTTTTATAAACAGCGTGTCTGCCCCTTCCTCCCCCCCCCAGCCCCCTAAAGCGCCAGAGCCCCCTCCCCCACCCTCCCCCCTCCCCGCGGACCCAGTTACAAGCAGCGCGAAAGCCAAGCAGCGAAGGGGGACAGGCGGCCCCCGGGGGGCCCACCCCCAGCCAGGGGCGAGGCCGGGAACTCCGTGGCGCGAAGCCCACCCCCTGCTGCGGGGGGAGGGTGGGGTGGTTAGTGTAGGGTCGCCCACAAGCCGCCGCCGCCCCCTCCCCCCCCCCCCCCCCCCACAAACATATAACAGCAACATGTTCCATACAGACTTGGCCGCCTCCCCTGCCCCACCAAGGCCGGTGAGATGAGTGGGGGGGCGGGGGAGGGACCCACGTGGCGGGGGTGGCGGGTGTGTGTGAGGGGGGGTGGTGGGAGGGAGCCCCCGCCGGAGCCCCGGAGCTGCCACGGCCCCCCCGAGGTGCCGGGGGCCAGTTTACAAAGAGCTATGTACAGGGTCAGGTTCTGGGGGGCGGGTGGGTGGGTGGAGGGGGGTGGTGGGGGGGCGGATGGGGACGGGAGGGGAGAATAATTTAGCAGCCAGGCGGGCCCCTAGGGGTCACGCTCCTTCTTGACCTTGACGTCTCCGGCCAGGATGGTGGCGATCTCCCCCTGCATGAAGGCCCAAGGCACGCTGGACCCCACCAGGGGGCAACGGTCGCCGCTGGGGCAGTAGACCTCCCCGGCCGGACCCTGCGCCTTGATGAACTCGCGCGAGCAGGGGAAACAGAACTTGTGCCCGGGCACCGACGGGCACTGCACGAAGTGGGTATCCTCCAGCCGCTCGCGGCAGATGGTGCAGCAGAGCGGGGCGCCGGGGGCCGGGCCGGACGAGTCGGGCACCCCGGCCGCCTCCTGCCCGTGCCCGCCCCCCGCCGCCGAGGAGGCCACCGAGGCGGCGGCGGAGGAGGAGGAGCCGGAGGAGGAGGAGGAGGAGGAGGAGGAGGAGGAGGAGGAAGAGGAGGGCGCGGGCAGGTCGCCGTTGCGGGTGACCAGGCGGTGCTGGGCCGGGCTGACGGGGCTGGCGCTGCTCTGGCGGCCGCCCGGCGTGGTCGAGTGGACGGCGTTGGACTCCTTGGGGGACTGGCCCAGGGCGTCCGCCACGTTCTTCAGCGCCGCGATGGGCGTGGGGGCCCCGGCCGCCTCGGCCAGCGGCGCCAGGCCCGGGTACAGGCCCCAGTGCTGCTGCCGCTGCTGCTGCTCCTCCCCGGTCAGCTTGCCGGGGCCCTCGCCCTCGGGCTCGGGGGAGGCGCGGCGGCGGCGGGGGGGGCGGGGGCCGGGCCAGCGCCGGGCCGCGGAGGCCGCAGAGGGCGGGGGGCGGCCCCCCGGCGGCGGCGGCGGCGGCGGCGGCGGCGGCGCAGGCCCCGTCCAGGAACTGCTGGGGCAGGGCCTCGGGGGGCGCGGGCTCCTTGAAGCTGCGCACGCTCTCGGTCAGCAGCTCGGCCAGCTGGCGCCAGTCGCCGGAGCCGTGCCGCTTCTCGTACTCCAGGTACTTGAAGCCGGACGAGATGACCTTGCCCGGCTCCTTGAGCGCGTCCTGGAACATCTGCTTGGCCACGGCCAGCACGCCGGCGTAGACGTTGCCCGAGCCGGACGGGTACTCCGTGAACAGCTTCAGCTCGAACTCGTAGCCCGGCGGGCGGGCGGCGGCGTCGAAGGCGAAGACGCGGCCCACCAGCCCGTGGTCCTTCTTGAAGCGGACGTTGAAGGGGGCGCAGGCGGAGAGCGCCAGCAGCTGCTCGCGCACGGGCTTGGGGCGCCCGTGCCACTCCTCCGCCCGCCCTCGCATGGCGTCGTTCAGCTCCGCCAGGCACTCGGCGCTGCGCTGCTTCTCCTTCTCGAAGTCGCCGTAGGCCGGCCGCCCGCCGCCGCCCCGCCGCCGCCGCCCCGACGCCCGGGCCCGGCCGGGGCGGGCAGCGCCAGCCCGCGCCCGCCCAGCCCGGACACGGCCGCCAGCAGCCCCGGGGTGACCAGGCCGGCGGGCACCGGGCCCACCAGGGCCCGCCGGGCCGTGGGGCTGTGGCGACTGGCGCCGCCCTCGCCCTCCTCGTTGCGGCCCAGCCCGTTGGGCAGCCTGGGGCTCAGGCTGTACTCGACGGGGGCCCCGGCGGCGCTGGGCCCGCCCCCTCGGGCGCGCTCGCCGCCGTAGCGGTCCCGGCCCGGTTCCCCGGCGGAGGAGGGGGGCCCGCCGGGCTCCTTGGAGGCTGCGCCGCCGCCGCCGCCGCCGCCGCCGGGCTTGTGGCCGGGGGGCCCGGGCGAGCGGCCCTCGGGCAGCACGTGGCCCCGCTTGAGCTGGCGGGCGGCGTCGATGAGCAGCTCGATGCGGTCGGCGCCCTCGAAGTTGACGCAGCCGCGGCACACGGCCTCGCTGAAGTCCCACACCATGGCCCACGGCATCTTGGGCAGGTCGCACAGGTAGCACCACTGGCGACGCGACGCCGCCCCCGCCGCCATGGCCGCCCCGGCCCCGCCCCCCTCCTCCTCCTCCTCTTCCTCCTCCTCCTCCTCCTGTCCTCCTGCCCGGCCCGGGCCGCGCGGGAGAGGCGGCCGGCGGGGGCGGGGGGGGGTCGCGGGGACGCAGGCCCGGGCCCGGGCCCGGCTCCCGCCTCGCTTCGGCTTCGCCCTCCCGCTCCTCCTCGCCCGCCCGCCCTTCCGCCTCAGCCGCGCGCACGCGCACGCGCGCGCCCCCCCGTTCGATCGCTCGCTCTCGCGCGCGCGCGCCCCCCGCCCCGTTCGATCGCGCGCCCGTCCCGCTCGCCCGCCCGCCCGCCCGCTCCAAGGGAAACTTACATAAGTCGCCGGCAAAGCCTTCTGGGAAATGGAGTCCCGCCGGGGCGGCGCTCTTAAAGGGGACTCGACCCTCCGACACTCTCTTTAATAACGATAATAAGGATGGGGGCATTTGTTAAGCGCTTCCTCTGTGCAAAGCGCTGTTCTAAGCCCCGGGGGGGGATACAAGGCGATCAAGTGGTCCCGCGCAGGGCTCACAGTCTTAACTCCCATTTTACAGACGAGGTAACTGAGGCTCGGACAGGTTAACCAAGCTCGCTCTCTTCCTCCCTTCAAGGCCCTACTGAGAGCTCACCTCCTCCTTCCTCTCCCCCTCCATCCCCCGCATCTTACCTCCTTCCCTTCCCCACAGCACCTGTATATATGTAGATATGTTTGTACATATTTATTACTCTTTATTTATTTTACCTGTACATATCTATTCTATTTATTTTATAAATAAATATTTTATAAATAAATCGTATAAATACGATTGATGATGATGATATGTTTGTACATATTTATTACTCTATTTATTTATTTTATTTGTACATATCTACTCTATTTTATTTTGTTAGTATGTTTGGTTTTGTTCCCTGTCTCCCCCTTTTAGACTGTGAGCCCACTGTTGGGTAGGGACTGTCTCTAGATGTTGCCAACTTGGACTTCCCAAGCGCTTAGTACAGTGCTCTGCGCACAGGAAGCGCTCAATAAATACGATTGATGATGATACAAGGCGATCAAGTGGTCCCACGCAGGGCTCACAGTCTTAATTCCCATTTTACAGACGAGGTAACTGAGGCTCGGAGACGTTAACCAAGCTCGCTCTCTTCCTCCCTTCAAGGCCCTACTGAGAGCTCACCTCCTCCTTCCTCTCCCCCTCCATCCCCCGCATCTTACCTCCTTCCCTTCCCCACAGCACCTGTATATATGTAGATATGTTTGTACATATTTATTACTCTTTACTTATTTTACCTGTACATATCTATTCTATTTATTTTATTTTGTTAATGTGTTTGGTTTTGTTCCCTGTCTCCCCCTTTTAGACTGTGAGCCCACTGTTGGGTAGGGACTGTCTCTAGATGTTGCCAACTTGGACTTCCCAAGCGCTTAGTACAGTGCTCTCTGCACACAGTAAGCGCTCAATAAATACAATTGATTGATTGATTGATTCCCCACAGCACCTGTATATATGTATATATGTTTGTACATATTTATTACTCTATTTCTTTATTTTACTTGTACCTATCTATTCTATTTATATTATTTGGTTAGTATGTTTGGTTCTGTTCTCTGTCTCCCCCTTTTAGACTGTGAGCCCACTGTTGGGGAGGGACTGTCTCTATATGTTGCCAACTTGCACTTCCCAAGCGCTTAGTACAGTGCTCTGTACACAGTAAGCGCTCAATAAATACGATTGATGGTGATGATATGTTTGTACATATTTATTACTCTATTTATTTATTTATTTATTTTACTTGTACCTATCTATTCTATTTATTTTATTTTGTTAGTATGTTTGGTTTTGTTCTCTGTCTCCCCCTTTTAGACTGTGAGCCCACTGTTGGGTAGGGACTGTCTCTAGATGTTGCCAGCTTGTAGTTCCCAAGCGCTTAGTACAGTGCTCTCTGCACACAGTAAGCGCTCAATAAATACGATTGATGATGATGATGATGATTACTCTATTTTACTTGTACCTATCTATTCTATTTATTTTATTTTGTTAGTATGTTTGGTTTTGTTCTCTGTCTCCCCCGTTTAGACTGCGAGCCCACTATTGGGTAGGGACTGTCTCTGTATGTTGCCAACTTGGACTTCCCAAGCGCTTAGTACAGTGCTCTCTGCACACAGTAAGCGCTCAATAAATACGATTGATGATGATATGCTTGTACATATTTATTACTCTATTTACTTATTTATTTATTTTACTTGTACCTATCTATTCTATTTATTTTATTCTGTTAGTATGTTTGGTTTTGTTCTCCGTCTCCCCCTTCTAGCCTGTGAGCCCACTGTTGGGTAGGGACCGTCTCTATATGTTGCCAACTTGTACTTCCCAAGCGCTTAGTACAGTGCTCTGCACACAGTAAGCGCTCAGTTAATATGATTGATTGATTGATTGGGACACCCGGCCCGGGGTTTCCCCGCCGCCGCCGCCGCCGCGGCTTGCGAAGTGTTAATCTCCCGAGCCTCCTGCCCGGTGGACTCCATTTCCCAGCAGGCACCGCGGGCCGACGTGATGACGCACGCTCTCGCGCCCCCCTTTCTCCCACAACCCCTCGCGTTCCCCTCTCCATTTTCTTTCCCCTCTTCCGGTCCTCCCTCTATCCCGTCCCCGGCTCCTTCCGCTCCCTCCCCTATTCCGTTCCCCTTCTTTCCCCACCCCGGGGGGCTCGGAGTCGCGACCTCGTTATCATCATCAATCGTATTTATTGAGCGCTTACTATGTGCAGAGCACTGTACTAGGCGCTTGGGAAGTACAAATTGGCAACATATAGAGAAGGTCCCTACCCAACAGTGGGCTCACAGTCTAAAAGGGGGAGACAGAGAACAAAACCAAACATGCTAACAAAATAAAATAAATAGAATAGATAGGTACAAGTAAAATAAATAAATAGAGTAATAAATATGTACAAGCATATATACAGGTGCTGTGGGGAAGGGAAGGAGGTAAGGCGGGGGGATGGAGAGGGGGACGAGGGGGAGAGGAAGGAAGGGGCTCAGTCTGGGAAGGCCTCCTGGAGGAGGTGAGCTCTCAGGAGGGCCTTGAAGGGAGGAAGAGAGCTAGCCTCGTCGCAGCCTTAGGGCTGCAGATCGGCCACGGTGGGGGAAAGATTGGGAAACTGAGGCCGCACCAACCCCCCCCCCCCCCCATGTACAACTACATCAGTGGTATTTATTGAGCACTGACGGTGTTCAAAGCACCGCACTAATCGCCTGGGAGAGATCAGTCAGTCGTATTTATTGAGCACTAATGGTGTTCAAAGCACTGCACTAATCGCCTGGGAGAAATCAGTCAGTCGTATTTATTGAGCACTGACGGTGTTCAAAGCACCACACTAATCGCCTGGGAGAGATTAGTCAGTCGTATTTATTGAGCACTGACGGTGTTCAAAGCACCGCACTAATCGCCTGGGAGAGATCAGTCAGTCGTATTTATTGAGCACTTACGGTGTTCAAAGCACCGCACTAATCGCCTGGGAGAAATCAGTCAGTATTTATTGAGCACTTACGGTGTTCAAAGCACTGTACTAATCGCTTGGGAGAGATGTCAGTCGTACTTATTGAGCACTTAACGGTGTTCAAAGCACTGCACTAATCGCCTGGGAGAGATCAGTCAGTCGTATTTATTGAGCACTTACGGTGTTCAAACCACTGTACTAATCGCTTGGGAGAGATGTCAGTCGTACTTATTGAGCACTTACGGTGTTCAAAGCACTGCACTAATCGCCTGGGAGAGATCAGTCAGTCGTATTTATTGAGCACTTACGGTGTTCAAAACACTGCACTAATCGCTTGGGAGAGATCAGTCAGTCGTATTTATTGAGCACTGACGGTGTTCAAAACACCGCACTAATCGCCTGGGAGAGATCAGTCAGTCGTATTTATTGAGCACTTACGGTGTTCAAAGCACCGCACTAATCGCCTGGGAGAAATCAGTCAGTCGTATTTATTGAGCACTTACGGTGTTCAAAGCACTGCACTAAATCGCCTGGGAGAAACCAGTCAGTCGTATTTCTTGAGCGCTAATGGTGTGCAAATCACCGTACTTCTTAGCACTTGGTAGAGAATCAATTAATTGTCTTGAGCAATTACGGTGTGCATGGCACTGTACTAAGGCTTTGGGATAGAATCGATCAGTTATAGGTATTGAACACTTACTGTGTGCAAAGCACTGTACCAAGTGCTTGGTTGAGAACTTCCCAAGCGCTTAGTAGAGTGCTCTGCACACAGTAAGGGCTCAATAAATACGATTGAATGAATGAATGAATGAATCAAGTGTATTTATTGAGCACTTATCATCATCAATCGTATTTATTGAGCGCTTACTATGTGCAGAGCACTGTACTAAGCGCTTGGGAAGTACAAATTGGCAACATATAGAGACAGTCCCTACCCAACAGTGGGCTCACAGTCTAAAAGGGGGAGACAGAGAACAAAACCAAACATACTAACAAAATAAAATAAATAGAATAGATATGTACAAATAAAATAAATAAATAGAGTAGTAAATATGTACAAACATATATACATATATACAGGTGCTGTGGGGAAGGGAAGGAGGTAAGATGGGGGAATGGAGAGGGGGACGAGGGGGAGAGGAAGGAAGGGGCTCAGTCTGGGAAGGCCTCCTGGAGGAGGTGAGCTCTCAGCAGGGCCTTGAAGGGAGGAAGAGAGCGAGCTTGGCGGATGGGCAGAGGGAGGGCATTCCAGGCCCGGGGGATGACGTGGGCCGGGGCACTTACGGTGTGCAATGCCCTGTACTAAGCTTTTGGTAAAGAATCGATCAATCTTATTTGTTGAGCAATTACTGTACGAAGCCCTTGGGAGACAGTACGCTACAACAGAGTTGGTAGACACTTTCCCTGCCCGTAGTGGGTTTACAGTCACACTCCCTCAGGCTAGCCTCAGGGTGCTTCCGAGGAGGTGGCCGATCCGATCCAGGCACTTTGGGGCCCGGGGCCCTGTTGCTCTGGCTTCCCGTTGCCACCTCCTCCAGGAGGCCTTCCCAGACTGAGCCCCTTCCTTCCTCTCCCCCTCGTCCCCCTCTCCATCCCCCCATCTTACCTCCCTCCTTTCCCCACAGCACCTGTATATATGTATATATGTTTGTACATTTTTTTTTACTCTATTTATTTATTTCTACATATCTATTCCATTTTATTTTGTTAGTATGTTTGGTTTTGTTCTCTGTCTCCCCCTTTTAGACTGTGAGCCCACTGTTGGGTAGGGACTGTCTCTATATGTTGCCAATTTGTACTTCCCAAGCGCTTAGTACAGTGCTCTGCACATAGTAAGCGCTCAATAAATACGATTGATGATGATGAGGATCTCCCGCCCCCAGGAGATGCCCATCCCGCGCTTCCCCTCAATCCCTATCCCCCTTCCCTGGGCCAGGCCTGGCCAGCTGCCCTCATCCGGCGCACCGAATCCAGGGGCGTTTCTATTAAAAAATAGTTTATTGATCTTCTCTGACCGACGGGGTGAAAGTGCGGAGCCGGGGGCAAGAAGGAACCGGCCACGGACGGGACCCTAAGGGGTCATCCAGCCGGCTCCGTCTCCCCCAAATCACCAACAGCGCAGGGCTGGGGGCAAACCGAGGGCCCGTCCTGGGTCACCGCCTCGCCCTTCCCGCCGGTGGCCCCGAAAGGTGAGCCCCGGCCTCTCCAGTCCTTCCCACACCCCCAGATTCGGGCAGGGGAGGGTGCTTGCCCCCTCCACCCGCAATCGAGAACTGACAAAGGGGCAGGGTCCCCCCGGCTTGGCGGGGTGCAATCATTTTAGGTTTAGAAGTTCACGGGGGCTTGGGAGGGCGGGGTGGGGAGGCGAAGCTGGGTGCTCCCTAGCCTCACCTTGGATCAGTAATAAATAAAACCATGACAGCAGCTCCAGCTTTTGATTGAAAAGGCCCCGGGGGCGGTGGGATGTGGGGGGCGGTTTCAGGGTCCTTCCTTCCTCGGAGCTCCATCACTGGGGTGGGGGCAAGCAGAGGGGTCTGTTGGAGGGGCGGGGATTCAGGCACTAGAGAGGAACTGGGGGGGTGGGCTCAACCATGACCGCCCCCCTCTCCCGGGGGAAGAGGAGACGGGGCAGAATGAGTTGGGGGAGCAGGCAGGGAGGAGGGCAGCTGGAGGGGGGGGGGGGGACCCGGTGGGCATCGGATCAGGGTGCGGGGAGGGTGCCGCTCCCCTCTCCCCCATCACAGATTCTTCCACCGGCCCCGCCTCTTGCGGGTCGGGAAGCCTTTTCGGCGCTTGGCTGGGGGGGACTCGCGTGCGGGGGCCGGCCTGGCCCCTCCGCCCTCCTCCCCGCCCCCTCCCGCGCCCCCCTCCGCCGCCGGCTCGGGCGAGGCCTCCACCTTGGGGGGCCGGGGCCCGGGCGGGGGCTGCGGTGGCCCCGGGGCGGCCGGGCCCGGGAGGAGCGGGAGCAGGGTGGCCAGCACGTGGCTCAGTTTGTCCAGGCCCTGGCGGAGGGCCCCCGCCAGCTCGCGGACGGCCGCCGTGGTCTCCCGCTGCGCCTGCAGAAAGTCCAGGGACGGGTCGAGGGGCGGCGGCGGGGACGGGGCGTCCTCCCCGCGGGGCGAGGGGCCCGGCCGGGCCGGGGGCCGGGAAGGGGCCGGGGAAGGGGCCAAGCGGGGCAGCTGGATGATCTGCAGCGGCGGCGGGGCCGGAGGCGGGGCGGGAGAGTCGCGCTCCTTGGGCCGGACCAGGGTCCCGTCCAGCGGGCAGCAGGAGGCTCGGGCGGAGGGCTCTGGGCTGCTACACACTTTGCCCCGGGCCGGCGTCTCTGTGGAGAAAGGGCAGGACGGAGAGAGACACACGGGGAGATGGGTTGGGGGACGGGGACACACAGGCAGGGCCGAGGGCACTGAGGGCCACAGAACTGAAGCGGCTTGCCCAAAGTCGCCCGGCTGACGAGTGGCGGAGTGGGGATTTGAACCCGTGACCTCGGACTCCAAAGCCCGGGCTCTTTCCACCGAGCCCCTCTGCTTCTATTTTATTTGGTTGTACAACCAAAATATGTACAATATGGTTGGACATATTTATTACTCTATTTATTTATTTATTTTACTTGTACATTTCTATCCTATTTATTTTATTTTGTTGGTATGTTTGGTTCTGTTCTCTGTCTCCCCCTCTTAGACTGTGAGCCCACTGTTGGGTAGGGACTGTCTCTATGTGTTGCCAATTTGTACTTCCCAAGCGCTTAGTACAGTGCTCGGCACATAGTAAGCGCTCAATAAATACGATTGATTGATTGATTTTGCAGTATGTTTGGTTTTGTCTCCCCCTTGTAGACTGGGAGCCCACTGTTGGGTAGGGGCTGTCTCTAGATGTTGCCAATTTGGGCTTCCCCAGCGCTTAGTCCAGTGCTCTGCACACAGTAAGCGCTCAATAAATACCATTGATGATGATGACGCGGAGGGGAGCAGGGAGAGACAGAGTGGGTCAGGGAAACAGAGAGGGAGTCTCAAAAGGGGAGATGACAGGGGCCAAGAGACACACACAGAGCATCTGAGAGACAGAGGGGTGTCGCAGAGGTCCACCACAGTCTGCCTCTCCCTGCTCCCTCTTGGCCTGTCAATCAATCAATCAATCAATCGTATTTATTGAGCGCTTACTGCGTGCAGAGCACTGGACTAAGCGCTTGGGAAGTACAAGTTGGCAACATACAGAGACAGTCCCTACCCAACAGTGGGCTCACAGTCTAAAAGGGGGGCTCACAGTCTAAAAGGCCTGTCCCCTTCCCACTGAGCTACTGAGAGCCGGGGGCCTGGGGAAATAATTATAATAGCAATAATAATGGTTAATAATGGTCATGGGTTCGAATTCCGGCTCCACCACATGTCTGCTGTGCGACATTGGGCAAGTCACTTAATTTCTCTGAGCCTCAGTGACCGCATCTGTAAAATGGGGATTAAGACTGTGAGCCCCACGTGGGACAACCTGATCACCTTGTAGCCCCCCAGTGCTTAGAACAGTGCTTGGCACATGGTAAGCACTTAACAAATGCCATTATTATTATTATTAAGCGCTTACTACGCGCCAAGCACTGTTCTAAGCACTGGGGTAGCTACAAGGTAATCCGGTTGTCCCACGTGTGGCTCCCGGTCTTGATTCCCGTTTTACAGAGGAGGTGACAGAGGTCCAGAGAAGTGAAGCCACTTGCCCGCGGTCACCCAGCAGACAAGTGGCGGAGTCGGGATTAGAAACCAGGTCCTCCGACTCCCGAGCCCGGGCTCCTTCCCCTAGGCCATGCCCCCGGATGGCTGCGGGGCTGGATCACGAAGCAGCATGGCTCAGTGGAAAGAGCCCGGGCTTTGGAGTCAGAGGTCATGGGTTCAAATCCCGGCCCTGCCAATTCATTCACTCATTCAATCGTATTTATTGAGCCGTTACTGTGTGCAGAGCACTGTACTAAGCGCTTGGGAAGTACAAGTTGGCGACATATAGAGGCGGTCCCTACCCAACAGTGGGCTCACGGTCTAGAAGGGGGAGAATTGTCAGCTGGGTGACTCTGGGCAAGTCGCTTGACTTCCCTGGGCGTCAGTCCCCTCATCTGTAAAATGGGGATTAAGACTGTGATCACCTTGTAACCTCCTCGGCGCTTAGAACAGTGCTTTGCACATAGTAAGCGCTTAACAAATGCCATTACTATTAATTATTATTATTAAGCGCTTACTGTGCCTCAGTTCCCTCATCTGTAAAATGGGGATGAAGACGGTGAGCCCGCCATGGGACAACCTGATCACCTTGTAACCTCCCCGGCGCTTAGAACAGTGCTATGCACATAGTAAGCGTTTAACAAATGCCATTATTATTATTAAGCGCTTACTGTGCCTCAGTTCCCTCATCTGTAAAATGGGGATGAAGACGGTGAGCCCCCCATGGGACAACCTGATCACCTTGTAACCTCCCCGGCGCTTAGAACAGTGCTATGCACATAGTAAGCACTTAATAAATGCCATCATTATTATCATTATTAACAGCCATCATCAACATCATCATTAACAGCCATCTCCCCCTTTTAGACTGTGAGCCCACTGTTGGGTAGGGACTGTCTCTCTATGTTGCCAACTTGCCCTTCCCAAGCGCTTAGTACAGTGCTCTGCACACCGTAAGAGCTCAATAAATACGATTGATTGATTCCCCCTTTTAGACTGTGAGCCCACTGTTGGGTAGGGACCGCCTATGTTGCCAACTTGTCCTTCCCAAGCGCTTAGTACAGTGCTCTGCACACCGTAAGGGCTCAATAAATATGACTGATTGACTGATTCCCCCTTTTAGCCTGTGAGCCCGCTGTCGGGTAGGGACCGTTGCCAACTTGTCCTTCCCAAGGATTAACTGATTGATTCCCCCTTTTAGACTGTGAGCCCACTGTTGGGTAGGGACCGTCTCTCTATGTTGCCAACTTGTCCTTCCCAAGCGCTCAGTACAGTGCTCCGCACACAGTAAGGGCTATATAAATACGATTGATTGATTGATTGATTCCCCCTTTTAGACTGTCAGCCCGCTGTTGGGTAGGGACCGTCTCTCTATGTTGCCAACTTGTCCTTCCCAAGCGCTTAGCACAGTGCTCCACACACCGTAAGGGCTCAATAAATACGACTGATTGATTGACTGACTGATTCCCCCTTTTAGACTGTGAGCCCACTGTCGGGTAGGGACCGTCTATGTTGCCAACTTGTGCTTCCCAAGCGCTTAGCACGGTGCTCCGCACACCGTACGGGCTCAATAAATACGACTGATTGATTGATTCCCCCTTTTAGACTGTGAGCCCGCTGTCGGGTAGGGACCGTCTATGTTGCCAACTTGTCCTTCCCAAGCGCTTAGCACAGTGCTCCGCACACCGTAAGGGCTCAATAAATACGATTGATTGATCCCCCCTTTTAGACTGTGAGCCCGCTGTCGGGTAGGGACCGTCTATGTTGCCAACTTGTCCTTCCCAAGCGCTCAGCACAGTGCTCCGCACACCGTAAGGGCTCAATAAATACGATTGATTGACTGATTCCCCCTTTTAGCCTGTGAGCCCGCTGTCGGGTAGGGACCGTTGCCAACTTGTCCTTCCCAAGCGCTTAGCACAGTGCTCCGCACACCGTAAGGGCTCAATAAATACGATTGATTGACTGATTCCCCCTTTTAGCCTGTGAGCCCGCTGTTGGGTAGGGACCGCCTCTCTATTAGAGTTGCCAACTTGTGCTTCCCAAGCGCTTAGCACAGTGCTCCGCACACCGTAAGGGCTCAATAAATACGATTGATTGACTGATTCCCCCTTTTAGCCTGTGAGCCCGCTGTCGGGTAGGGACCGTTGCCAACTTGTCCTTCCCAAGCGCTTAGCACAGCGCTCTGCACACAGTAAGGGCTATATAAATACGATTGATTGATTGATTCCCCCTTTTAGACCGTCAGCCCGCTGTTGGGTAGGGCCCGTCTCTCTATGTTGCCGACTTGTCCTTCCCAAGCGCTTAGCACAGTGCTCCGCACACCGTTAGGGCTCAATAAATACGATTGATTGACTGATTCCCCCTTTTAGCCTGTGAGCCCGCTGTCGGGTAGGGACCGTTGCCAACTTGTCCTTCCCAAGCGCTCAGCACAGCGCTCTGCACACAGTAAGCGCTCAGTTTGATTGATCATTATGCCCTGGAGTGTGGGCGCCTGGGCGTTGGGGTGCGGGGGGGGGGGGGGAGGGTGAGGCAGCCCCCCAACGCCCCCCACCCCCCGTCTCACCGCTCCGCCGTTCGTCCGCCAGCAGGTAGCGGCGCCCGAAGGCCCCCGCGGCGGCGGGCAGGGGTTGGAAGGGAGCGGGGGCGGCCTTCCCCGCGGGCTCGGGCGGCCCGCGTCCGCCGCCCCCGACGACGCCGGGCCCCAGGATGGCGAAGATGGTCTCCTCCTCGGCGGAGAAGGCGTTGGCGTTGGCGCTGGCGGCGGGGCCGTCGTCGTTGGCGGGGCCCCCGGCGCCCTGCGTGGAGTGGGGCACCCGGGCGAGCTTCTCCTTGGTGCGCCGCTTGAAGTCGTTCCAGCGCTTCTGCACCTCCTGGCCCGTTCGGCGCCACGTGGTGACGCCGTTGATCTTGGCGGCGATGCCCTCCCACAGCCGGCGCCGCTCCGCCACCGTCACCCGCCGGCTCTGCGGCCCGTACAGCTGCGGGTAGTGCGCCCGCACCTCCTGGATCAGGATCTGGTTCTCCTCGTACGAGAAGCGCGGCTTCCGCAGCCGGGTGATCTCCTCCGCCGCCCCCGCCGCCGCCGCCTCGTCCGCCATCCCCGGCCCGGGGCCTCCTCCGGCATCGGGGGCTGCGGGGAGGGCGAGGGCTGAGCGCCGACGGCCCACCCCGCCCGGCGACCCCCCACCGGGAAGGAGCCGACGACTTGACCCGTTAACGAGGGGTGCTTTCCAAGCGCGTAGCGCCGTGCTCTGCACGTACTTGTACTTCCCGAGCGCTTAGCGCAGTGCTCTGCACCCAGCAATAGCCCGATAAATACGATCGATGATGATAAGTCGGCGCTCAATAAGGGCGATTGAATGAAGGACGCTTGGCCCGGGAAGCGGTCCCGGCGCGGGGCGGGGGTGTAAGGGGGAGATGTCCCGGGGCCCGTCCGCCGTTCCCAGCCCTCCCGTCCCCGGCGGCACTCACCCCCGCCCCCGCCCCGGGCCCCGGGGCCCGGCTCCGGTCCGGCCGCTCTCGAGCGCGTCGCTCCCGCCGCCCGGACCCCTGCCCGCCCCGCCCCCACCTCGCCCACGGCGACACACACACACACACACACACACACACACACACGGAGCCCCGACCCCTCCCGACGCCCCGGCGGCCGCTCCCCCCCCCCTCCCGCCCCCCGCGCGCAGGCGCACTCGGCCGAGCGAGGCGCGGGATGGGAGGGGGGGCGACCACTCGCGGGGCGCGGGGACTGCGCGTGCGCGGGCCGGTGACGCTCCCCCGTGTCCCCTGCTCCCCACCACCGCCTACCCCCTCGGTCGCCACGCAGGCCCGGCGTCCCTCCCGCCCGGCCTGTTTCCATGGCGACCGCGGCCCGGCGGGGGGGGGGGGGAGGGAGAACGAGAGGGAGAGAGAGAGACGGGGGGAACGGCGCCGCCTCCTGGTCCCCCCTCCGCGCGGGGCATTTCGGGACGGCGCCTCCCTCGGGGGAGTCCTCCAGGAATCGCTCCTTTCCCTCCGATGCCCTTGCCCGCCTCCAGCTGCCAGGAGCCGGGCCGGGGGGGTTCTGGCGACGGACCCCCCCCCCAATCCCCATCCCATCCCCCCCCCCCACCTCGGGCTGGAAGCCGGGGAAAGGACCGGGAGTCTGGGACACTCGGGTCCTGGTGTGGCCTCTGGTAACCACGGCAACCAAACCGCCTCTCCTCTCCCGCCCATCCCTCCCCTAACGCCCCTCACCCTCCCCACTTGCTCCGACCCCTGGGGCGGCTCCGTCTTGAACCGTTTCCCGGTGTCCCCGCGGCCTCAGCCTCCCCTCCCGTCTAGAGAACCGGTTCCGGATCCGCCACCGGGTCGGGCGGGATCGCGCTTCTGGCTTTCCCCCTCGGGGGCCGCGGTCCTGCGGGGCGGGTGGAGCGGCTGGTCCCGGTTTCCCGGCCGCGGGGGAAGCAGCACCATGGACAGGTTCGGGGCCGGCCGCCCCCGCCCCTTAGGTGGAGCCGGGATGCCGTGGTGGGTGGGGAGGGGACCGCTCCCGGAGGGTCACGGAGCCTCCGGGCCTGGGGAAGCCCCCTCTCTCCTTCCTCCAACCGGTCCTAGTTCTAGCCTAGAGCCTGTCCCCCCCCCACGATGCTCTCAGGACAGTGCACAGATCGCGCGCTCAATAAATACCATAGATTGAGTGATGGCGTGCCAGGCCAGCAGGGAGGTGTGGTGGCTTGAACACGGGAGGATGGGGTTCTTGGAGAGGGGGAGCGTGGAAGACTGAGGAGAGTATTGGATGGGGCGGGGGGGCGTCCAGCCTGCTCCTCGCCAGCCTGACTCGGGGGCCGCTTGGGTCTCCCGAGAGTCGGTGCCTGAGAAGCTGACGTCTGGTTGCCATGACAATGGGTTAAGGTGGTTGCTATAGCAGCAGTGAGGGCTGGGGATTAAAAATATCTACGAGGAGGTGTGTGCGTGTGTAGACGTATGTGACTGTGTGTGTGTGTGTGCCAGAGTGGGTACGCGTGCGGCTGTGTAGACGCGGCTGCGTTGGTCCGCGTGTCCGGGTCGGGATGGTCGCGGACCCGCGTGTCTTTAAATGCGTGTCAGTGTTGTGATGCTGTCACGGCGTTATCAGTGTGGAGGCGAACGTTAGCGCGGGTCCGCCGGTGCGTGGCACCGGGTCCCCGTGGGCCTCTGGTTGGTGTCTCTGTGTGTGTCGGTGTGTGTCACGGTGTGCCTCTGGTCAGGGTCTCTGGGCGTCAGTGTGGGCCACTTTCTGTCCCTGGTCAGCTCCTCTGTGTGGGTCCCTGTTGGTGACTGTGCGTCTCTGGTCGGTGCCTCGGCGGGGGCCGGTGTGTTTGTTGTGCGGCTCTGGCCGGTGTCTCCGTGTGCGGTAGTGTGTGTGCCACGGTGTATCCCTGGACGGTGCCTCTTTGTGTGTCAGCGTGCGTCGCTGTGTCACTGTGTAGCTCTGGTCGGTGCCTCTGTGTGTGTCCATGTGTCTCATTGTGTCGCTGCGTGACTCTGTGTGTCCCGTCCTCCATCTTTATCCCCGTTGCCACTGGCAACCAGTCCCTTTGGCGCTGGCCCTCGCCGGCTTCTGGCCCACAGCTCCTTCCCTTCCCCCCACCCCGGCCCACCCCCTCCCAGGGTCTCAATGTGGCCAGAGGACAATGGGGAGCGGACAGATGGGGCCGGCCCCTCCCCCATCCCCCTAGACCGGGGTCCCATCTGCTCCAGGCCCCAGACGGGGCCCCTTCCCTCCGGAGCTCCCGAGGGCGGGGTGAGGGGACGGGCCAGCTGCCTCTTGGAGTCCGGTCCGGGGACCGCGCGCGATCCGGGCCCTGGGTTGTTCCCCTCCCGCTGCCCCGACTGCCGGCCGGGAGAGCCAAGAGGCGGCCCGGGTTCCGGAGGAAGCGGAGAGGCGGGTTGGAGCGGGGCGAGGGGACGGGGGACGGCGGCGGGGGGAGGGGGGGGTCCGCATGGTCCCAAAGTAGGCGAGATGAGGAGTCTGGTCCTCCCTAGCTAGGATGGTCCGGGGCCCAAGGCCAGGCCGGCCCCACCGCCTCCTCGGGCCTCGACGCCGCAGCAAGATGGTTGAAGCCTAAATTGGAGGAAGAGCTTCCCGGCCGTCGATGTGGGAAGGGCTGCGGATCCGGGGGACCTTTGGCGCCTCCGCTGTCCTGGGGTAGGAAACGGTATCCAGGCCTCCCGCTCCCACTCCCGCCCTCTCCGTCATCCCTGCCTCAGTTTCCCCACCGCCTCGCAGGAGCGGAAGCTCGCCCGGCCTCTCGGGGCGAGAGCACCGCCCCGGGGGCAGGGCGTTGGGGGAGGGGGCCGAATGCCCCCGTGGACCAGTCCGTCCGTCCCCCCCGCCCCTCGGCCCCCCCCCGCGATGAGCCGGACCGGGAGGGGCCGAGGCCCGGCGCGCGGGGGAGGGGCGCGGGCCCGGCCAATGGGAGGCAGGCCGGGGCGGGGCGGGGCCGGGCCGGGGGCGGGGGCCGGGCCGGGCCGGGGGTGTGTCCGCGGGGGCGGGGCCCGGGCCGCTCCGCCGGGCCACAGCCGGAGAGGATGCTGCAGGGAGGACCTGCCGCCGCCGCCGCCAAAGCCGCCGCCGCCGCCGCCCCCCCGCCGCCCCCGGGGCCGCCGTTAGCGGCCCCCGCCCGCCCTGCCCCGAACGGGACCGGAGCCGCCGAGGCCAGAGCCCAGGGGCCGGGCCTAAGCGCCCCCCCCGCCCAGCGGCCCCCGCCCCCGGCCCCCGCCCCGCCGTCCTTTGTGGGGCCCGGCCCGCCTTCGTCCCCCACGGTCCCGCAGGCCCCGCCCTCCTGCCCCCCCGGACCCCCTCCTCGCCCCCCCGGCCCCCCTCCCGTCCCCCCCCCGGCCCCCCTCCCGTCCCCCCCTCGGCCCCCTTCGGCCCCCCTCCTGCCCTCTCCGCCCCCGCCCGACATCGGCCCTCCCCGGCCCGCCCCCCGCCCCCCGCCCCCCACCATGAAGATGATGGCCGGCGGCGGCGGCGGCGGCGGCGGCGGCGGCGGGGGCGGCGGCGGGGGCGGGGGCGGCGGCGGCGTGCATCCCAACGGCCTGTTCTCCGGGTCGCACCCGCAGCCGCCGCCGCCGCCCCCCCCGCAGCAACCGCCGGCCCCCCCGCAGGCCTCCCACATGGAGGCCGAGCCCCCCGACTCGCGGAAGCGGCCGCTCGAGACCCCCACGGAGGCCATCAGCACCAAGCGGAGCAACACGGGAGGTGAGCGGGCCGCGGCCCCCCCCCCCCCCGGACCCTCGGGCCCCCGCCCCCCCCCCCCAGGTCCCAGGCAGGTGTAGAGACCCCTCCCCCCTCCCGGTCCGCGCCCCGGGTCCGTAGTCCCCCGTTTAATCCCCCCCCTCCCGAGCCCCGGTGTGCGGGGGACTGGCCCCCTCCTCCCCCGGGATGCGGCACTGGCGGCGGAGTCGGTCCGAGAGGCGCGGGGGCCGCGGGGGAGATCCCTGACCCCCCAAATCTCCACCAGTCCTCCCCATCACCCGCGCCCCGGGGGCTTTGTTCGGAGTAGGGGGAGGTATAGTGGCGTAGAGCGGGGATTGGGATTGCGGCTGTGTTACTGTGTGTGTGTATGTATGTGGGTGTGTGTGTGTTTGTGACTGTCCCAGGTGTACCGATGAATGTGCGTGTGTGTGTGTGTGTGTATGTGTGTGTGTGTGTCTGTCCGGCTACGTATGTGTGTGTGTGAGGGAGCTTGCGATTGTCCTTGGGGGATCGGTACTCGTAGGGGACTGTCCTTGCGTATGTGTGCACATGTGTGCATCTGTGTGAACCTGTGGCTGCCCTTGATCGACTGTGTGTCTGGGAGACTGCCCTTGGTCGTGTACGGGCGTCCGTGTGACTCCCCTTGGGTATGTGTGGGGGGTGGGGTGGGGAGCGGGTGTACGAGACCGTTTTGGGGGGAAGATGCGGGTAACGACTGCCTTTGGGAGCGGGATGCTAAAAACAATATTTGGTGGTTAACTGTTATTTCCCTAAGCCTGCGGGTGTGCGGGCAGTGATTTCTCCACTGAGCGAAACAGGATGCGTGTGTTTCTGGGGATCTGTCCATGGTGTGTGTGTGTGTGTGTGTGTGTGTGTGTAGGGGTCGCTTTCCTGGTCAGGGGTGTCTGGCTGTCGGTGGGCATGGTTGATGCCCGAGTGTGACAGAGATAGAGGGGACGGGTGTGTGTGTGTGTGTGTGTGTGTGTGTGTGTGTGTGTGTGTACGCGCGCGCGCGACTGTGAACAGCGGAGCCTTCGTGAGCGAGGGTGGGATTTGGGGCGTCCGGCCGATCCCTGGGGACCTCGGACCTGGCGTTTTCTCGACCGCTTAGCCCTCAGCCGGCTCTTGTTCTCCCTCGCCCATCATCTAGTCTACCTTAGGGATCTAGAATGGACAGTCGTGGATGGCTGCGAGTGTGTATATGTGGGGGAGAGGGTGTGCCTCTGAGTAGATGTGTGTGTGAGAGAGAGAGATTGGGGGGGGGTGTACGTGGGAGCGTGCGAATGCACGTGGGCGTGAGCGAGTGTGCTTGCTTGTGGTGTGTTTGTGCGTGAGCGCAGGCGGGATTTTGAGCGTGGGAGAACCAGGTTCGAGCCAGCCTCCTCTCCTCGCCCTCCTACAAAACCCCCTTGGCGCTCGGGGCCGAAGGCTCCACGGGGAACCCGCGTGGCCTGCCCACGGCCCGAGCCTCCCGGTCCCGGCCCCGGTCCCGGCCCCCTCCCCGGCCCCCTCCCTCCTCTCCAGGGGAGATAAAGGAGGAAACGGAAACTCCCGCCCAGGCGGGGGATGGGGCTGGAGGACCCCGTTTCCCGTCCTGTTTCCTGCTCCCTCCCCCGTCCCCCGCCATCTGCCCCTTCCTCTCCGGCTTCCTTCCTCCTCTTCCTCCTCCCCCCGGCCGGGCTGGCCGCTCCCCTCCGAGATGAGGCGCTTTGGTCGGTGGTGATGGATGGGGGTGGGGGTGGGGGTCTGGGAAGGGTCGCCGCGGGGAGGGGGAGGAGCAAGGGATTGAGGACCGAAGGCGGGAGCCAAAGGGAAGGCCCGGAGGACCGGGACCCCTTTGGGGACCCTTTGGACGGGGCCAAGAGCATCCCTGAGTTCCTTAAAGGGCCAGGTGCCCTTGAAAGGAAGGGCAGTGGGTGGCGTCAGGGAGCGGGAGGGTGCCGTCGGCCCCGTGCTGGGATCTGGGATCGGGACGGGTCCGGGTTCGGGGATGGCTTGGAGGGGTCAGTTTGAAAACCGCTCCGAGCTCAGGAGTAGGAGTGGGCGTTTCACTAGTGCGCGGGCATAACCTCCTGTCAGCTACCACTCTCCAGCGGCCCCCTGCCAATTACTCCCTGCTCGTCGCCCCCTGCCAAATACCCCTTGCCAACTGCTTCCCGCCCGTCACCCCCTGCCAGCTACATCCAAGCGTCAGACGGCCCTCTCCAGGTCAGCAACACCCAACACATTCCCTAAGGACAACAGGCGACGATTCTTCCCCTTCGAAAACGCTCAACCCATCCTCCCTCAATTTACACCCCCCCCCCCCGCAACACTCTCCACCCCTCCACCCCCACTATAAACATCCCCCAAACGCTCTTGGGCCACCCGGGGCTGGAGGGGAGGGTCCTGGCCCTCAGCCCGCCGAGGCCTTGGGAATCCCCTGCCCTGCAAGGAGGTGGGGGTCGAGGCAGAAGGAGACAGCGCTTGGGGTGCGGGGGAGGGGTGGGAGAGAGAAGCGGGCCACCGGGCGACCCTCCAGCTCTGGAGCAGCCTCACCAGAGCGGGGAAACGGGCCCGGGCAAGGTGGAAGGCCCGGGCAAGGCGGAAGGCCCGGCCGGCTGGGAGGGCAGGCTGAGGGGGCGGGGGCCGACTGCGGAGGGGTGGCAGGCGGGGCCCAAGTTCGGGAGGGCAGGCGGATCGGGCGGACCCGGGCCTAGGGAAGGCAGGCCGAGGGGGCAGAGCCAGGGCTGGAGGACAGGCTGAGCGGGCGAGACCTGGGCCTAGGGAGGACAGGCTGAGGGGGCAGGCTGAGGGGGCGGGGGCTGGCTGAGGGGGCAGGGCTTAGGGGAGGGGGGCAGGCTGAAGGGGCGGGGCTAGGGTTGGGCGGGAGGTCAATCAATCAATCAATCAATCAATCGTATTTATTGAGCGCTTACTGTGTGCAGAGCACTGTACTAAGCGCTTGGGAAGTCCAAGTTGGCAACATATAGAGACAGTTCCTACCCAACAGTGGGCTCACAGTCTAAAAGGGGGAGACAGAGAACAAAGCCAAACATACTAACAAAATAAAATAAATAGAATAGATAGGTACAAGCGAAATAAATAGAGTGATAAATATGTACGAACATATATACATATATACAGGTGCTGTGGGGAAGGGAAGGAGGTAAGATGGGGTGGATGGAGAGGGGGACGAGGGGGAGAGGAAGAAAGGGGCTCAGTCTGGGAAGGCCTCCTGGAGGAGGTGAGCTCTCAGTAGGGTCTTGAAGGGAGGAAGAGAGCTAGCTTGGCCGATGGGCAGAGGGATTGGGGGCATTCCAGGCCCGAGGGAGGACGTGGTCGGGCTGAGGGGGCTCAGGCTGAAAGGCGGGATCCGGGCTGGGCAGGGGAGATCTGCGGGAGAGGACCCAGGGGAGGGGGGAGCGGGCGGGTCCAGGCTGGGCCTGCAGCGGGAGGGATCGGGGTCAAACGGCAGGAAGGACTTCCCGCCCACGAGGTTTGAGTGAGGGAGGTCGGCTGCTCGGACGATGACGGTCCAGAATCCAGCCTGGGGCGGGGCTCGAGGCTAATGGTCTAACGGGTTTAGCGCGGCCGAGACGGGCGGGGTTAAGGGGGTTGGACTGGACGAGTTTCCCTCGAGCGAGCCTGGGGCCTGAGCCCGGTCCTGGGCCGCGGGGTCTCCCGTGTCCCCGGCCCCGCCCCCAGACCGGCCCGGCTCCACCCGCCGCCTCCGCGGGGAGGGTCAGTGGGGGCCCGGCCCGGCCTGAGCTGACCCGGCTTTCTCCTCCAGAGGACGGCGAGTTCTTCCTGAAGGTCCTGGTGCCCAGCTACGCCGCCGGCTCCATCATCGGCAAGGGCGGCCAGACCATCGTGCAGCTGCAGAAGGAGACCGGCGCCACCATCAAACTGTCCAAGTCCAAGGACTTTTACCCAGGTGACAGCCCGGAGAGGCCCCTAACCCCCTCCACACACACCACATCCACGAGTTCCTTTGCATGGCAACCGATGCGTGTCCTCGACCCGACCCTGTCACCTCATCATCCTCCTCCTCCCCCCTCCCGGGACTTTCCGGGGCTCGCCGCCCCCGCCCCGCCTCAGGGACTCCCGCCCTGCTCCCTGTGCTAAGCCAGGGTCAAACATCAGATATCAGGGCCGGGGGGCCGGGGGCGATAATCCGGGGGATCGGGCTCCCTGATCCGAGCCTCGCCAGCCCCTGGATCCAGCCCTGCTAAGCTGCTTTACCTTCCCCGCTCAGGGCTCAGGGGACTTGGCAGAGGGAGGAGAGGAGAGGGGCTGGGGCTGGCGGGACGGACCCGACTGCCGTTGCCCCATTCATTCATTCAATCATATTTATTGAGCGCTTGTTGTGAAGAGCGCACTGTACTGAACGCTTGGGAGAGTGCACTACAACAATAAACGGCGACATTCCCTGCCCACGGCGATCTTACAGTCTAGCGGGAGGAGAGAAGGACATCAATACAAATAAATTACAGCTACGTACATAAGTGCTGAGGGGCTGGGAGGGGGGCTCTTCCTCCACCCATTGCCCTACACCCCTGTCCTCATTGCACTTTCCACCCTTCTCCCTCTCCCCTACAAATTCATTCATTCATTCAATCGTATTTCTTGAGCGCTTACTGTGTGCAGAGCACTGTACTAAGCGCTTGAGAAGTACAAGTCTGCAAGATATAGAGACGGTCCCTACCCAATAACGGGCTCACAGTCTAGAAGGGGGAGACAGACAACAGAACAAAACACAACACACATGCCCCCAAACCCTCTTCCCCCCACCACACGTGCCCCCAGACCCTCTTTCCCCACAAATACACACACGCCCCCAGACCCTCTTTTCCCCACACACTCACACACGTGCCCCAGACCCTCTTTCCCCACAAACACACACATACACACATACACACATGCCCCCAGACCCTCTTTTCCCACAGACATGTGCCCCCGACCTTCTTTCCCCACAAATATACACACGTGCCCCCAGATCCTCTTTCCTCACACACACACACACACACACACACACACGCCCTCAGACCCTCTTTTCCCACAGACACATGCCCCCAGACCTTCTTTCCCCACAAACACATACGTGCCCCAGACCCTCTTCCCCGCCATGCACACACATTCATTCATTCATTCAATCGTATTTATTGAGCGCCTTACTGTGTGCAGAGCACTGTACTAAGCGCTTGGGAAGTACAAGTTGGCAACATATAGAGACGGTCCCTACCCAACAGTGGGCTCACAGTCTAGAATACATACATACAGACAGACAGACATAAATACACACACTCCTGCCTCCACACTCTGCATACTCCTCTCCCTTACACAAGCCCCTCTCCCACCCCTACCCCCTACCCTACTTCTGCTCCCTCTTCTGCCCCTTTCCCACACCCTACCCCACTCCCCCTACTGTGTTCCTACCCCACTTCCACTCTCTACTCTCCCCTTTTCCCACTCTCCTCTCTCCCCTTCTCCCACCTCTCCCCTCCCCTACCCCATTCTCACGCCCTTCTCTCTAGCCTACCCCGGCCGTCACCCTCTCCCCCACTCCCACGCCCTTTCCTATTTACACCGGGCGGAGGGCGGAGGCTGGAGGCTGCTGGGCGGGCGCTGACTCACTCTTGGCTCTAATCGGACTATTGTTCCCGGGGAGCGGAGGGGCGGGGGGCAAAACAACGTGGGGGGACGCGAGGGGTGACCAACCCGCTGGCCACCACCGCTCTGTCTGTCAGGGACTGAGTCCGGCCCAGGGAGAGGGACCCTCTACGCGACCCCCAACCCGACCCTGAGAGACGGGACCGTCCCCGGCCGCACACGCAGACCCTCACAGCTCCTCCCCGCACCCAGGCGCATCCACATCCACCTGCGTACACACTCACACACGTACTTCCCGATCTTTCCTTCCCTCTCCCCCTATATAGACGGGCGGGGGCGAATACATACGACACTTCACACCCAGGGGCCTACGGTAATTCCCGGGGCTGGACACTCCCACCCATGTGACGTCACTCCCACCCCTGTGACGTCACCCCCACCGTTCTCTAGACTCAGTCATTCATTCAATCGTATTTATTGAGCGCTTACTGTGTGCGGAGCACTGTACTAAGCGCTTGGGAAGTACACATCAGCAACACATAGAGACAGTCCCTACCCAACAACGGGCTCACAGCCTAGAAGGGGGAGACACACAACAAAATAAGTAGACAGGTGTCAATACTATCAGAATAAATAGAATTATAGCTGTATACTACATCATTACTATATACACAAAACATCGTTACATACAGAAGCAGCGTGGCTCAATGGAAAGAGCCCGGGCTTGGGAGTCGACACCATCATCGGCCCATTTCCGATGAGAGTGGAGTGGGATGGGGGTGATCGCTCCTTCCCACTCCCCTCCCCGTCTGACACACACACACACACACACACACACACACACACACACACACACACACGCACACACACCGCGGGGTCGGATGAGACTGACGGCTGAGGCTTTAAGGAGCTACCCTGGCAACACGGCCCAGCCCCCTGTCGCCAGGGTGGGCTGAGGGACAGACAGGGACCCCCAAACCCTCCGAGGCGGGGAGAATAAGGGGGTGCTGGTCACCTTGGCAACCGGCTCAAATGACCCGGTCTCCGGGAAGGGCGCCCGGTGACACGGAGGGAGGGGGACGGTTGCCCGGGCGACAGGAGCCGGAGAGGACACGGGCCGTGGTGCCTTTTCCCCATTCTCCCTCAAGGATCTCAAAGCGCTTTAGAGTAAATCCCCTTCCCCCCCCCCCCACTCTCAGGGAGCGAGGCGGGAAGACGCAGAAGGAAAGAGCCCAGGCGTCCTGATCCTCTTAACGACTCCCCTACCCGCCACAGCCGCGCTGTGAGACCCAGGCTCCTGCCACCGTCTCTCCTCCGTTTCTATTTCACCCTGTTTCGGTCTCCGGTCTCCATCTCTCCTTCCGCCTTCGCCTTTATCTGCCTCCGGTGTTCCCGATCTCTGTCTCCCATCACTTTCTCTTTTCCCGTCTCCTCTCCTTTTCCTGTCTCCATCTTTCCCCGCCTCCTTCTTTCCCTGTGTATTTTCGGTTTCTGTCTCTCCCCTCTTCAAATCGCCCTGTCTCAGTCTCTCCCCTTCTCCACCTTTCCCTATCTCCGTTCCCACCGACTACCTCTCCTCTGGTTTCTATCTTTCCCATTCATTCATTCATTCATTCATTCATTCATTCATTCAATCGTATTTATTGAGCACTTACTGTGTGTAAAGCACTGTACTGAGCGCTTGGGAGAGTACAGTATAACAATGAACAGACACATTCCCTGCCCACAACGAGCTTACAGTCTAAAGGAGTTTACAGCGCATCCATCCTCCTCGTCTTCCTCCCCATCTTTGTCTTCAAGCCCTGTTGTCCCCAAGTCATTCATTCATTCATTCAATCATATTTATTGAGCGCTTACTGCGTGCAGAGCACTGTACTAAGCGCTTGGAAAGTACAATTTGGCAACAGATAGAGACAACCCTACCCAACAACGGGCTCATAGTCTAGAAAGGGGAAACAGACAACAAAACAAAACAAGTAGACAGGTGTCAATACCATCAGAATAGATAAGTAGAAGAAGCAGCGTGGCTATGTGGGAAGAGCACGGGCTTTGGAGTCAGAGGTCATGGGTTCAAATCCCGGCTCTGCCAATTGCCAGCTGTGTGACTTTGGGTAAGTCACTTGACTTCTCTCATCTGTAAAATGGGGATTAAGATGGTGAGCCCCCCGTGGAGCAACCTGATCACCTTGTAACCTCCTCAGCTCTTAGAACAGTGCTTTGCACACAGTAAGCGCTTAATAAATGCTATCATTATTATTATATTATTATTATATATACATCATGAATAAAATAGAGTAATAAATATGTACAAATATACCCAAGTGCTGTGGGGAGGGGAAGGGAGTAGGGCAGAGGGAGGGAGTAGGGGCTATGGGGAGGGGGGGAGGAGCTCCTCCGTCCCGCCCGTCCCTTCGGCGCCGGGGCAGTGACCCTGGCTGTGGTTGGGGCAGAGCCCGCCCCACGATGACCGCGCGCCCCTGGTGACCCCGCATCCCTCCCGCAGGGACCACCGAGCGGGTGTGCCTGGTGCAGGGCACCGCCGAGGCTCTCAACGCCGCGCACAGCTTCATCGCCGAGAAGGTGCGGGAGATCCCTCAGGCGGTGGCCAAGTCCGAGGCCGTTAACATCCTGCAGCCGCAGACCACCATGAACCCAGATCGGGCCAAGCAGGTGGGGCTGGGGGCGCGCGGGGGAACGGGGGGGGGCGGGGAGGGGGCTGGTCAGACCGGGGGACCGGACACAGCCTGATGGGAGGGAGGGTCAGCACGCGGGGAAGGCACAGATGGGGCCTCCCCATTCCCTCTCCTCCCTTTCTCCTCTCATCCCTCCTCTTCTTCCCCCCCCCGCCCCCCATCCTTCTCTCCCTCCTTCCTCCCCCTCTTCCTTGGCCGCTTTCTCCCCGGGAGAGCGGGCCTCGGACCGCCCCCCAAGGGAGAGGAAAGTGAGCGAAACGGTCCGTCCCGTTGTCATGGTGAAATGGAAGCAGTCGGGCCGGACCGAGGGGACCCTCCCCCTCCCCTCCCCCGCCCCCCGCCGCTTCCCGGGCCTCCACCTGCTTTCCAGCACTGCGGCTCTCCAGTTGCCATGACAACGGCGGCGCGGGCGGCGCGCGCGATGGGGACCGTGGGGCGCGCAGACGGTCGGCTGGCGGGAAGGGGGGAGAGGGGGAAGCGGGGCGCCACGCCGGATTTCCCCGGTTGACGGTGTGAACCGAGCGGGTGGCAGCCCGGGGGCGGGGCCCGTCCTGGGGGCAGGAGAGCCACGCCCCTCCCGGACATTTCTGGGCGGGGGCCGAATAATGATGACAATAATAGTAATGATGGTATCTGTTAAGCACTTACTATGTGCAAAGCACTGTTCTAAGCGCTGGGGAGGTTGCAAGGTGATCAGGTTGTCCCACGGGGGGGGCTCACAGTTTTAATCCCCATTTTACAGATGGGGTAACTGAGGCCCAGAGAAGTTAAGCGACTTGTCCAAAGCCACCCAGCTGACAGTTGGCGGAGCCGGGATTTGAACCCATGACCTCTGACTCCAATGCCCGGGCTCTTTCCACTGAGCCACGCTGCTTCCCCAAAGCTTCCCCTTCGCTGAAGCTGCGAAGCTTCCCGAGGCGGGAATCGGGACGGCGGGGGCGGCGGGCGGGAAATCTCTGGGCCTCAGTTTCCCCAGGTCCGTTGAGGACAGGATGCGCCACCCCGTCGCCAGGAAACGGGGCCGGCCGTGTCGGGGTGGTGGCGGGGAGCTCCCGTCGGGCCGGAGCCCGGGCACGGGTCGCTGTCCGCGGTGCTGAAGGCTCGGGGCCTCGCCGGGCCCCGCCGCGGCCCCCTCCCACCGGGATGGGCGGTCGGACCGGAGCTCGGCTCCGAGCCCCTGGCTGGGCCGCCCCCGTTTTGGATTGGATGAGCTAGAAGCAGCGAGGCTCAATGGTTAGAACCCGGGCCCGGGAGCCAGAAGGACCGGGGCTCCAATCCCCGCCCCGCCCTTTGTCCGCTGCGTGACCTCGGGCAAGCCACTGCTCTGGGCCTCCGTTCCCTCATCTGGAAAATGGGGATTAAGTCCGTGAGCCCCACGAGGGACTCGGGCTGGGTCCAGCCCGATGAGCCTGGCAGAGTGGATAGAGCGTAGTCCCGGGAGTCAGAAGGTCATGCCTTCTAATCCCCGCTCCGCCACTGGTCTGCGGTGGGGCCTTGACTTCTCTGTGCCTCAGTTCCCTCCTCTGTCCCATGGGGGTTGAGACCGTGAGCCCCACGTGGGAGAGGGACCGTGTCCAACCCGATTTGCTCGTATCCACCCCCGCGCTTAGTACAGTGCCTGGTACACAGTAAGCGCTCAACAAATGCCCCAGTTACTAACAGTGCTTTGCACATAGTAAGCGCTTAATAAATGCTATTATTATTAACAGTGCCCGACGCGTAGTAAGCACTTAACCAATGCCCCAGTTTCCAACAGTGCCCGACGCGTAGTAAGCGCTTAACAAGTGCCCCAGTTGCTAACAGTGCCCGACGCGTAGTAAGCGCTTAACAAGTGCCCCAGTTGCTAACAGTGCCCGACGCGTAGTAAGCGCTTAACCAGTGCCCCAGTTGCTAACAGTGCCCGGCGCGCAGTAAGCGCTTAACCAGTGCCCCAGTTGCTAACAGTGCCCGACGCGTAGTAAGCGCTTAACAAGTGCCCCACTTGCTAACAGTGGCCGAGGCGTAGTAAGCGCTTAGCAAGTGCCCCAGTTGCTAACAGTGGCCGAGGCGTAGTAAGCGCTTAGCAAGTGCCCCAGTTGCTAACAGTGCCCGACGCGTAGTAAGCGCTTAACCAGTGCCCCAGTTGCTAACAGGGCCCGACGCGTAGTAAGCGCTTAACCAGTGCCCCAGTTGCGAACAGTGCCCGACGCGAAGTAAGCGCTTAACCAGTGCCCCAGTTGCTAACAGGGCCCGACGCGTAGTGAGCGCTGAACCAGTGCCCCGGTCCCTAACAGTGCCCGACGCGTAGTAAGCGCCTAAAACCAGCCAACAGGAACAAAAAGCAAGGAGTCCGCCGGACTAACTCGGCGTTTCCCCG
Organism: Tachyglossus aculeatus; assembly: GCF_015852505.1. Lineage (NCBI taxonomy): Eukaryota > Metazoa > Chordata > Mammalia > Monotremata > Tachyglossidae > Tachyglossus > Tachyglossus aculeatus. The sequence goes on from NC_052091.1 coordinate 1,111,738, forward strand.
GCCCCTCCCCCCCGGCAGGCCAAGCTGATCGTGTCCAACAGCACGGCGGGCCTGGTGATCGGCAAGGGCGGCGCCACGGTGAAGGCGATCATGGAGCAGTCGGGCGCCTGGGTTCAGCTGTCGCAGAAGCCGGAGGGCGTGAACCTGCAGGAGCGGGTGGTGACGGTGAGCGGGGAGCCGGCGCAGATCCACAAGGCCGTGGACACCATCGTGCAGAAGATCCAGGAAGACCCTCAGAGCAGCAGCTGCCTGAACATCAGCTACGCCAACATCACGGGCCCGGTGGCCAACTCCAACCCCACGGGCTCGCCCTACGCCAACTCCACGGACGTCCTGCCCGCGGCCGCCGCCGCCGCCGCCGCCGCCGCCGCCGCCGCCACGGCCTCGGGCCTGCTGGGCCCCACGGGGCTGGCGGGCGGCGGGGCCTTCCCCGCGGCGCTGCCGGGCTTCTCGGGCAGCGACCTGCTGGCCATCAGCACGGCCCTCAACACGCTGGCCAGCTACGGCTACAACACCAACTCGCTGGGGCTCAACTCGGCCGCCGCCTCGGGGGTGCTGGCCGCCGTGGCCGCGGGGACCAACCCGGCCGCGGCCGCGGCCGCCAACCTGCTGGCCTCCTACGCCAGCGACGCGGCCGCCGCCGCCGCCGCCGCCGCCGCCGCCGCCGCCGCCTCCACGGGCCCCGCCGCCCCCGCCGGGCCCGTGGGCGCCTTCACCCTGGGCTCGCTGGCGGCCGCCACGGGCGCGGCCAACGGCTACCTGGGGGCCGCCTCGCCCCTCGTGGCCGGCTCCTTCCTGGGCCCGGAGAAGCTGGCCGCCGAGAGCCCCAAGGATCTCGTGGAGATCGCCGTGCCCGAGAATCTGGTGGGCGCGATCTTGGGCAAGGGGGGCAAGACCCTGGTCGAATACCAGGAGCTGACCGGAGCCCGGATCCAGATCTCCAAGAAGGGCGAGTTCATCCCGGGCACCAGGAACCGCAAAGTGACCATCACGGGCTCGCCGGCCGCCACGCAGGCGGCTCAGTACCTCATCAGCCAGCGCGTCACCTACGAGCAGGGGGTGAGGGCCACAAACCCCCAGAAAGTGGGCTAGGGCGTCGGGCCCCGCCCCCACACCTCGGGGGTGGCGGTGGGGGAGGGCCCACCCCCCCCACCCCGCTCCCCTCTCCCGCCGCGCGCGCGCCTGCCCCCCACCCCACCCCCCGACCCCCGACCCCCTCCTGCTCCCCCGCCCCGGGAGGGGGGAGGGGGCAGAACACACTCCGGCAGCGTCAGGGGGGTGGGAGGGGGTCGGACGTCCCGTCCCCTTTCGTGATTTCTCTCCCCCTCCCCACCCCCACCCCCAGCCCCGCCGCGCTTAATAACTGGAGCCCCCTGGGGGGGCCGTGTGATCTCTGTATATATTGCATTTTGTTCATTTTAATAGAAAAATCTGGTTCTTTTCTCTTTCTTTCCCTTTCTCATTTGGGGGCGGGGGGCTGGGCCAGGGGGCAAGGCTGGGGTGGTCTGGGGCCCCCCCCTGCTTCAGCTCAGGTCGGGGGCGTCTGTCAGGATGAGGGGAGGTGGGGCACCTGGGCTGAAACAGGGGCTGCCTCAGTAACACCCCCCCCCGCCCCTCCGCCCCCGGCCCCCCCCCCCATCGTCCCTCCCCCACCACAAGGGTTGTGGTCGTGCGTGTCTGCACACGCAGGCTGGAAAATCTGTGTTTCTTTCTGGTGCTCAGGGTCTTCTGGGAGCAGGCGCTTTGTGGAGTCCGGTAGGGGAAGGAGCCCCTGAAGCAGACTCACGCCTGCAAGGCCTGGGGTTGCGGGGAGATGGGATTTTAGTAAATCTGAGGTATCCGCTGGTGCCTCGGGATCCCATGCTGGATCACCGGGGAGAAGAGAGATAGAGAGAGGCTCCCAAGGCAGAGGAGTGGATGTTTGGATGTAGCTGATTAGTGATTCCACCGCCCCCCACCCAGCCTAACACGTGTGCTCATGTGTGTGGGCGTGGGAGCGCTGGTGGGTGCCTGTTCCTTTCAATTTGGTTGAGTAAAGTGGTTAGGATCAGCCTCTAGGCCTGGTATTTTTCCTAGGGCTGTATGGATCAGTCTGTTCGGTAAAGATGTATGGACAGGTCTGTTCGGTAGGTTGTGGGGACCAAACCTGTTTGGGAGGGCTGAATGGACCAGCCTGTTTGGGAGGGTTGTATGACCCGATCTGTTTTGTAGGGCGGTACGGACTGGTCCGCGTGACAGAGCCGTGTGGAACGGTCTGTTTGATAGGACCGTAAGGATCGGTCCATTTCGTAGAGTTGTGTAAACTGGTCCGTTGGGTCAGCGCTGTGTGGACTGGCCCATTTGGTAGGGTTGTACAGAATGATTGATGCGTTGGGCAGTGCCGTGTGGACTGGCCCCTTGGGTAGGGTTGAACCGGCTGAGCCAATGGGCAGGAAGGTATGGACTGGCCGACTTAATAGGGTTGTACAGAACGATGCGTTGGCCAGTGCTGTATGGACTGGCCGATTCGGTAGAGTTGTTCAGACCGGTCCATGGGGCAGGAAAGCATGGACTGGCCCATTCGGTGGTGTGGTACATTGCGCAGGGCCGTAGGAACTGCTTCATTGAGTGGGGATTTACGGATCCGTCTGCTGGGACAGGGTAGGACGGATTCAGTGCTGGGCTCAGGGCTTCACTTGTGCCGCGATCCGGGCCCGGTCCTCTGAGCTCCACAGTCACGGTCCCAGAAGTGTGGTTGCCCCGCTGCGAATGACGGCAATCCTGCTCACAAGGCCACAGTTACAACCCCAGCCCCAGCCGAGGCAGCGTTGCGACAGATTTACCTGGTCCCCATCGCCTTTCACTCTGGCATGAATGCGTATGTGGGTGAGCGCGTGTGTGTATTTTTGTGCGTGCACGTATGTGTGTGTATGAATCAATGCCTGAGCATGCGAGTGTCGTTGGGGGGGGGGGGGAGTGTGCATGTGCGTGAGATCGCAGGTGAGGGTAACTGTATGGGTGAATCTGTGGGCATATTTGAGTGTGTGTGTGTCTGTGAGAGTGTATTTGTGAGCGTGTGTGTGTGTGTGTGTGTGTGTGCCCTCAGGGGCTGCGGCTAGGAAGGGAGAGAGGCCAAAGGTCAACAGGGCCCCTATCTCCAAACCCAGCCCCGTCCCCCCTGAAATTCGGGGTTCCCATATGGAGTCCCCGGCACAGAGACTCCACCTCCCACAACACCTGGTTCAGCATCAGCATTTTGGGCAGCTCCTGCTCCTTCTCCTCCTCCCCCCCAGCCCCGACGGCCCCCCAGCAGGTCTGAGCCCCAGTGGCCCCGGCCCTTGGGCCCCGCCCGAGTCCGAGAGGTGGGGAGAGGGAGGGGCCGGGCCTAAACGTCCTCCCCGCCCCCCGATTTTGGGGGTCGGGACCCCATCCCAGCAGCCAGCGGGGTCGCCCGACCGACCGACCAGCCCAGTGAGGGTGGGGGTCAGGGTGGTGCGTCCAAGCCTGGTCCAACTTGGGAACAAATTGAAAATGTGAAGTCCTTTCCTCCGGGGAGCCCGCAAAGCAATACTGAGTCTCCGAGTAGCACCTTGCACTGAATCCGTGCGAAAGGAGGGCGGAGCCAGGAAGTGGGCGGGTCAGGGGAAGGGCCAAGGGGCGCGGGCGGCGGCCGGGCGCTCCCCGGTCCCGGAGGACGGTCAGGCCGCCGCCGCCGCAGCCTCCTCTATCTGTGCATATCAACCGGGGGAAGGCGAGGAGGACGGGGACCCTTCCCCCTTCCTCTCCCCTTCCCCTCCCTGCCCCCGGCAGGAAACCCCCTGAAACAAGGAAACTATATATAGATATTTAGATATATATGTGTATCTCCTTCTCTGTGCCAAAACGAGTGTGTACCTCTCGATGTATATAGCTTGACCGAGGTTGCGCGGGGCCGGGGGGCGGGAGGGGGGGTGGTCTCAGGAGGAGACTCCCTCCCGTCCCCCAGGACCGGGCAGAATCACCCTGAGGTGGGGTGTGTCTCCTGGGACCTTCGCGGTTTCTGACCACCCCCTCACCCACCGCCGCCCGACGGGGCGACGGGACCCAATCCGTTTCTCTCTCCAGGCCCAGTCCCCCTTGATTTGCCTAGATTTTGCATGCGCCCTGCGGCCCTCCCGGAGGGTTCCTTTGGAAGCTGGATCTGGGGGAGGGGTCTCCCCGCAGAGGCCTGCAGGGTCCAGGGCCTCTGAGCACTTTTCGCTGTCCCCGCGGTGCTCCCGACTTCCGGGCGCAGGGAGGTGTGTGGACTAGCCCCCCCTCTCCCCTCTCCGCCCTTCTCCTCAGACAGTATTGAGGCGGGCACCCCCAAGAGTCGACCCAGGGCCCTCAGCCCCCCTCGACCACCCCCGTCCCTGACCCTCTGGGGGCCCTCAGCCCCCTCGACGACCCCTGTCCCTGACCCTCTGAGGGCCCTCAGCCCCCTCGGCCCTCCAACCCGTCCATGACCCTTCTGGGGTCCCTCGGCTCGGAGGCCCGAAGCTGGGCCTGGGGCAGGGACTCCCCTGACCTGGGACCTGCTGGCGGAGGTGCGGCTCTGCCTCTGGTTCCGGCTCGGGGCCCGAGAGTAGACTCTGGCCGGGCTCAACCGCCTGGATCGGGGATGCTTGACTTTGGGCTTCGGCCTCTCCCGGGCCTTCTCCTCCAGCGCGCCCCTGCCAAACTTCGCCCCGTTGGTTTCTGCTCTCCCCGGCCGGCCTGGGACACTGGAATGTCCCCACGCCGCATGGCCAGCCCCCACTGGGGTAGGGCCTGATCTGCCCTCCACGGAGGGAGGGGGATCTCCCCTCCCCCTCCGTTTCGGGGAGCCTGGACCCCAAGCTGTAGCAGCCTGCGGCTCCACCCTGGGACACTGGGTTCAGCTCAGATTGTCACAGTTCCGTTCTGTCGCCTCCTTCCTGGGGTCATGGGTTACTTGCACATGCTCATACACTCGCAACCATTTCCACTCACGCCTCACTCTCTATCTCTTTTCTCTCGCTTTTCTCTCTGTCTCTCTGTCTCTCTCTCTCTCACACAGACACACACGCACACCCTCTCACCCGCACACTCATTCACCAGTCGCCCTCCCAGGAAGGACTGTTGCAAAGTGCCAAATTTTACTTCTCCAGAAACATGCAGCTAGTCCAGGCCCCGGGGCGGAGATCCGCCTCTGAATTTGGGGGCGGGGGAGGAGAGATCAGAAAAAAAGGAGCCGGGTGTCTGGGGCAGGTTGTGGGGGCGGAGGGGGCAACTGGGCCCGCAGCGCTATGTGGGAAAAATCAAAGCCTGGATGGGACGTAGGACGCGGTCTCTGCCCCCTCGCCCCTCCCGCCTCCCCCATCGCCCGCCCGCGTCCGTCCGTGCCCCCGGGGCAGCCGGGGCGCCCGGGCCGGTTGTCTGTTCTGTCGTGGTCCGCGCGGGGCGGCCCGGGGGTCCGGACGAGGGGGAAGAGCCCTCCCTTGGGCCGCGGGAGTCCGGGCCGGCTCTGCCCGGTTCACTGTGCCAAACAAACTGTATTTCTTCTCTCGGATGGAGCGCTCAGCGCCCCCAGCCCCCGATGGACGCGGGCCAGAGAGCGGGACGGCCGCACCTCTAAGGCAATAATGAGGGGGGAGCGGGCGAGCGGGAGAGAGCATGGGGAGGGGCCCGGCTGGGGATGGGCGCTCCGAGGCTAGGTTTCCGGACACCCCCCCGTCCCCACCTCCTCCCGGGGCTCTCGGCTGTCGCAGGGGAGCCCCTCGCCAGGGAGAGACATCTGCACGGGACAGTACGGTACTCCCCTCTCTCGCCCCTCCCTCTATCGTCCGCTGGCCCCCTGCGTAGGTCAGAGCACCCCCTTCCCCCAAACGAGCCCCGGCCTCTGCCCCCACCCCCGCCCCGCCCTCGCGCGTGCCAAGACCCGCCTGTCCCCCCCCCCCCCCCCACGCCGCCTCCCATCTCTGAATTCTTTCGTTTCTGTGTCGTGACATCCATGGGGGACATCGCTCACCACTGTCTTCTCTCACGACACCACGCCGTCTATCACAATACCGCCACTGTCTATCGCAACATCACCGCAGCCCGTCGCCACATCACCACCGCCTGCCGCGACGCCGCCACCGTTTCTCGCAACTCTGCCTCACCAATCGCGACACGGCCACTGTCTGTCGAGACGCCACCCAGTCACTATCGCGACATCTGTCGGGGCGGTGAGGGACTCGGGGAAGGGAAGGGAAGAGGCTGCTGGCTTTTAAACCCCTTCTCGGCCGGTTCACGTCCAGGACATCCGGCTGACCCAGAGTCGATGGGGGAAGTGGAGGGCGGACCCTTGGCCTCCCCCCACCCCTTCTCATCCTCCTCCGCGTGACCATCGCCGGATTATCATCTCCTCTTCCTCTTCCCTTTCCTCCTCCTCCTCTCCTTCCTCCTCCCCCACCTCCTCCACCACCTGGTTCTCCTTCTACTCCATCCCTGCCCCCTCCTCTTCCTCCTCCTCCTCCTTTTCCTCCGTCCCGGGCGACGGGCTGGCTCACCCTCAACCTCCGTCTCCGAATCTCCGCCTCCGACCTCCACCTCATTGAACGATTTAACCTTTCCGTGTCCTCCTCCTCCTCCTCCTCCTCCGCCGCCACCCGAGAAGTCTCCGTTTCTCGGAGAAAGACTGTCCGGCAGGGCCAGGCCCGGTGAGGGGAGGCGAGGGGAGGCGAGCCGCCGCCCACTCCCCCGCTCATCGCTCCATTGAGACTGTTCACCTGGACGGCAGGCGGGGCGTCCCGCGTGGGCGAAGGGACTCTGGCCATCTCTCATCCCCCTCCCCTATTTATTCCCCCATCCCCACCCCTCCCTATCCCCCACCCCCCGGCGAGACCGCGGACTCGGCTCCCGCGCCCCGCCCGGCCGCACAGAGGGCGGGCTCGTGTTTGGATCGATTCTCTGTGAACTCTGTGCCCCCGGCCCCCATCCCGCCCCCTCCCCCCGGCTGCTAACGCCTATTGACGCCCCCATTCCCCTCTCCCCCCACCCCCCACCCCGCCGGTATAAACGTCCATCCCAGCACCGCTCGACTTCCGTTGTCTTTCTTTTCATCTCCAGCCCTGTCTCTTAGCAGGATCCGAGCAGGGCTGAGGTCTCGGGCTGGGGAGGGGGGCTGGGGGGCTGGAGGATGGGTTTGGGGCTGGAAGCTGGGAGCTGGGTTTGGGTCTCGAGGTGGGGCTGGATCTGGGGCTGGGGCTGGAGTCTGGGACTAGGGCTGAAGGGTTGGGCTGGGTCTGGCGTGGAGCTGGGGCAAGGCCTGGAGGCTCCGGCCTGGGAAGTTACAAGTGGCGAGCAAGGTGGAAAGAAAAAGGAAGAATTAGTCGCTGCCAGGGAGCGAGGCCGGGGGGGAGCCGAGGATGGACTCAGTCATTGCAAATCTCCTGCGTAGGCAGCGGGGGTTGGGAACACAGTGGGGAGAAGGAAGGCTGAAGCTCCCCGCACCCCCAGTTCCTCCTCTTCCTTCCTTATTCCCAGCTAGGCTGAGCAGAGTGGACTCCACATTAATGATTGAGGGGCAGAGAGACTCCCTGTGTATGACGTGTGGAGCCGAGAGTCTCCCCGTGTATAATGTGTGGGACCGAGACACTCCCCGTGGAAGACGTGTGGGGCAGAGAGACTCCCTGTATGTGACGTGGGGAGCAGAGAGTCTCCCCGTGAATGATGTGTGGGACCGAGACACTCCCCGTGAAAGACACGTGGGGCAAAGAGGCTCCCTGTATATGACGCGGGGAGCAGAGAGTCTCCCCGTGTATGATGTGTGGGACCGAGACACTCCCCGTGGAAGACATGTGGGGCAGAGAGACTCCCTGTATATGAGGTGGGGAGCAGAGAGTCTCCCCGTGTATGATGTTTGGGACCGAGACACTCCCCATGGAAGACATGTGGGGCAGAGAGTCTCCCCTCGTATGATGCGTGGGGCAGAGACTTCCCATGGATGACATGTGGGGCAGAAACTCCTCGTGGATGATGTGGGGGGCACAGAGTCTCCCTTTGTATGACCTGTGGGGCAGAGAGAGACTCTTATAGGAAGCGTGGAGGAGAGAATCTCCCCGTGAATGACGTGTGGGGCAGAGAGACTCCCTGTGGATGATGAGGGGGGCAAACTCCTCGAAAGAGTTGAGGAAGCTACTGCTTCAGTTCAGTCTCTGGCTGCCCTCCAACCTGGGCTGACAGGGCCTCCCAGTACCCCCACAGAGCAAAGTGGGCGGGGGGGGGGGGAGAGGCATGGAAGGCAGAGCTGGGGAGGGGAAGGAAGGGAACAGGGGAAGGCAAGGGGCAATTCGTGCAGAGGAAGGAGATGAGGAGATGTTGCCATAGCAAAGGAGACTCCAGCTGCGTCCCTCTCTTAAAGGACAAAAGGCCAAACTCCCAGCCCCCAAGCCGGCCGGCAGCTGGTGACAGAGGGAGGGGCCGCAGAGGCCTAGAGAAGCAGACGCGGGTCAGATGGAGAGGCTCGGGGTGGGCAGTGTCGAGGCCGGAGGACCCACCCGGGCACTTAGCCCACGGGATTTGGAAGTTGGAGGCCCCGGCATGGGGAGAAAGACAGAGTAAGAGGGAGGGGGAGGAGGAGGAGGAAGAAGCAGAGGAGATAGTGGAAGGAGAAGAGGAGGACACAGACCATTCATTCAATCGTATTTATTGAGCGCTTACTGTGTGCAGAGCACTGTACTAAGCGCTTGGGAAGTACAAGTTGGCAACGTATAGAGACGGTCCCTACCCAACAGTGGGCTCACAGTCTAGAAGGAGTGCTAGGCCGGATGTGGTGAGGGGCAAAGCGGGTTGGGGGAACAGAGCCGGGTGGCCCAAGGGGAGTGGGAAGGTCACTCAAGAAGCTCCCCCAGGAGGAGGGAAGAAAGGGGTCCTGGGATAAGCTGGGGGGAGGGGATACTTTCGGCCACCTGCCGGGGCTGGAGGGAGAACACCCCAAATCCAAACCCGAAGGAATGAAGCGGGTCCCAGTTCACCCCTCCCTCAGGCAGCCTCATCTCTGCAGGCCCTGGAGTCTGCCTGTGACATCACCGGTGCGGAGACTGCTCTGCTCTGGGCGTCACAGGCAGCATCCCGAAGGGCGTCAGGAAAGCAGGTGAAGGACTGAGCCTGGACAAGAAACCCAAGGCAAGTCTGCGGGCCTGGCACAAGGTGGGTGGGGGGAAGAGGGGGGAAGGGGGAAACCAGGGGGGCCGGAAGGTAGAGGCCCAGACGAAAGTCTTGGAACTCCAGCGGGGGATCCCTGGGAGGCTGACAGGCTAGGGGACGGCTGGAGCGGTGACTGCCTCCACCCACGTTACCACTCCCACCCGTTCCCTCCAGGGAAAACCAGAGCTCTGTCTATGGCTAGAGAAGAGAGCCTGTATCCTGGCAAACTGTTATGGATCCCTATCTTACTGCCCCCAACCCACCTTGGCCACTCTAAGAACCTTGCCCTCCCACCCCTACCACTCCTCCTAACCCCTCCAGCCTTCTTCTTCCCCGTAACACCTGTTCCTTCACTAACCCCTGGCCCCCAACAGCTCTCCATCAATCAACGGTATTTACTGAGTGCCTATTCATTCATTTGTATTTATGGAGTGCTTACTGTGTGTACTAGCATGGTGTAGTGGATAGAGCATGGGCGTAGGAGTCAGAAGGTCATGGGTTCTAATCCCAGCTCCACCACGTGTTGGCTGTGTGACCTTGGGCAAGTCACTTCACTTCTCTAGGCCTCAGTTACCTCATCTGTAAAACGGGGATTGAGACTGTGAGCCCTATGTGGGACGGGGACTGTGTCCAACCTGATTTGCTTCTATTCACCCCAGCACTTAATACAGCACCTGGAATATACTAAGCTCTTAACAAATACCACAATTATTGTTATTATTGTTACTAAGCTCTTGGGAGAGTACATTCATTCATTCATTCATCCAATTGTATTTATTGAACACTTACTGTGTGCAGAGCACTGTACTAAGCGCTTGGGAAGTACAAGTTGGGAACATATAGAGACGGTCCCTACCCAACAGTGGGCTCACAGTCTAGAAGTGAGTACAATACAAGCAGCATGGCCTAATGGGTAGAACATAGGCCTAGGAGCCAGAAGGATGGGGATTCTAAGTCCGTCTCTACCGCTTGTCTGTTATGTGAACTTAGGCAAGTCCCTTCACTTCTCTGTGCCCCCGTTTCCTTATCTGTAAAATGGGGATTAAGACTGTGAGCCCCATGTGGAACATGGACTTCATCCAACCTGATTAGCTTGTATCTACCCCAGCGCTTAGTACAGTGCCTGACACATAGTAAGCATTTAAAACTTGAGAAGCAGCATGGCTCATTGGAAAGAGCCTGGGTTTTGGAGTCAGAAGTCATGGGTTCAAATCCTGGTTCTGCCAGTTGTCAGTGTGTGACTTTAGGCAAATCACTTAACTTCTCTGGGCCTCAGTTACCTCATTTGTAAAATGGGGATTAAGACTGTAAGTGCCCCGTGGGATAACTTGATCACCTTGTAACCTCTCCAGCGCTTAGAACAGTGCTCTGCACATAGTAAGTGCTTAATTAATGCCATTATTATCATTATTAACAAATACCTAAAACACACACACACACACACACACACACACACACCCACACACACACACACCATAGTAGGTAGTCATGCTTCCTGTTCATAAGGCTCATGTAGTCTAGAGGGGAGACAGATATCAACATAAATTCTGGATATGTACATAAGTGCTGTGGGGCTGAGGGTGGGGTGAATATCAGGTTCTTAAAGGGGACAGATCAAAGTGCAAGGGTGGCAAGAAAGGAGAGGTAGTAGAGGATTTGAGAGCTTAATAGAAGAAGGCCTCTTGGAGAAGATGGGATTTTAATAAGCCTTGAAGGGGGGAGTGTGGTGATCTATTACCTATCTGTTTATCTATCTTTCTCTCTAGATACAGATATATATGAAGGGGGAGGGAGGATCCAGACAAAAGGTCGGTGGTTTGATAGACGAGATCAAGGTACCGGGAGTAGGTTGGCATTAGAGGAGAGAAACGTGTGGGATGAGTTGTAGTTGGAAATCAATGTGGTAAGATAGGAAGCAGTGAGCTGATGGAGTTCTTTAAAGTGGATGGTGGTAAGGACTTTCTTTTTGATGCAGAGGCAGATCATCTCCCTCCTCCTCCTCCTCCCTCCTCCCATTCCCCCAGTTCTCCCCATTGACCTTCCTGTGCCCAGGCTCAGGGGCTCAGCCCAGATTGGTAATGGGGCACCGTCGGACCAGGCCTACCAACTCCCAGCCCCTCTGCCCCAGGCTTCCGGCATCCGTGGATGGAGAAGATTTAAGTGTCTGCAGAGAGCCAAGGACGACCTAAAGAGGTTGGTGAGGAGGATTGGGGGGTTGGATCACAAGGTTAAAATGGGGGATGGGAGTAAGAGTGGGACTGGTTTGGGGGTCAGAGAGGAGGCTGGGGTCCTGGGGACAGAGGGCAGGACTGGTAGGTTTGAGCGGGGGCTGGGTTGGGAGTCAGAGGGAAGCTGGTGTCCTAGGGATGGAGTGCCCGGCTGGTGGGGGACGGAGCGGTCAGGGGGGCCGGGTCCCCACCCCATCTCTGTCTCCAGCAGAACATGACCTTGAGGAAGGAGAATGATGGTGAGTCGCCCCTTCCCCCTCCCCCCCCCTCCCCTTTTCCTCTTCAGCTCCAGGCCTCAGTTGACTCCTGTTCATTTAGTCATTCATTCATTCAATCGTATTTATTGAGCACTTACTGTGTGCAGAGCACTGTACTAAGAGCTTGGGAGAGTACAATGCAACAATAAACAGTCACATTCCCTGCCCTCAATGAGCTTATAGTCTAGAGAGGGAGACAGACATAAACATAAATAAATAAATTACAGCCATGTACATAAATGCTGTGGGGCTGGGAGGGGGGATGAATAAAGGGAGTAAGTCAAGGTGACGCAGAAAGGAGTGGGAGAAGAGGAAAGGGGCGCTTAGGGAAGGCCTCGTGGAGGAGATGTGATTTCAATAAGGTTTGGAAGCCAGGGAGAGTTCCAGGGAGTGTTCCAGGCCAGAGGGAGGACATGGGCGAGGGGTCAGCACTGAGATAGATGAGATTGAGGTACAGTGAGAAGGTTAGAGTTAGAGGAGCAAAGTACGTGGGCTGGGTTGTAGCAGAAGAGTAGTGAGGTGAGGTAGGAGGGGTCAAGGTGATTGAGTGATTTAAAGCCAATAGTGAGGAGTTTTTGTTTGATGCGGAGGTAGATGGGCAACCACTGGAGTTTACTGAGGAGTGGGGAAATACGTCCTGAACATTTTTGTAGAAAAATGATCCCGACAGCAGAGTGAAGTACAGACTGAAGTGGGGAGAGACAGGATACTGGGAGGCCAGTAAGGAGGCTGGTACAGTAATCAAAGCAGGAGAGGATAAGTGATTGTATTAACGTGGTAGCAGTTTGGATGGAGAAGGAAGGGTGGATTTTAGCGATGCTGTGAGGGTCGAACTGACAGGATTTAGTGCTGTACTGAATATGTGGGTTGAATGAGAGAGGAGTCTAGGTTGAAGCCAAGGTTAAGGGCCTGTGAGACAGAAAGGATGGTGGTGCCATCTACAGTGATGGAAAGGTCACGGGGAGGACAGGATTTGGGAGGGAAGATAAGGAGATCTGTTTTGCACGCGTTAAGCTTGAGGTGATGAGAGGACATCCAAGTAGAGATGTCTCGAAGGCAGGAGGAAATGCAAGTCTGCAGAGAGGAAAAGAAATCAGGGCTGGAGATGTAGATTTACGTAGCATTCAAATAGAGGTGGTAGTTGAAGGTCAGTGGGTGGAGAAGGGAACTGAATAGAGGTGATACTTGAAGATTGCAGGGTGGAGAAGGGAAGGGGAAAACCAACTCTGGGGCAAACCATCGGGAAAGCCCCCAGGGGAGCCCCTGCAGTCCCTCCTCCCCCCTTTCTTAAAGTCCTTCCTCTCCCCGCGAACTCCCTGGTAGCCCTGCCATGTCACAAGGAGGCTCTGCTCAGGTCAGGGGGGTGGTTTCAGGAGGTCAGGGCAGGACTCACTGGGTCCAGAGAGGAGAGACTCTTCCCGGATCTCCGCTTCTGGCCCTTCTGCTCTGGGGAAGAGGGAGGAAGGGGGAGGGGAAGGAAAGGTAGGGGAGGACATCTCTCCCTCGCTCCATTCTGCCATTGTGTCCCATCCCACCGGACTAGTGGCCAAATTAGAAAATTTACAGCTTGGAGAACCGACCACAAATAATAATAATGATAATTGTGGTATTTGTTCATCACTTACTATGTGCCAGGCACTGTACTAAGCTCTGGGGTGGATACAAGCAAATTGGGTTGGACACAATCCCTGTCCTACATGGGGCTCACAGTCTTCAACCTCATTTTACTCTCATTATACTCATCATCATTATACTCTCCCAAGTGCTTAGTAGAGTGCTCTGCACACAGTAAGTGCTCAATAAATATGATGGAATGAATAATAATATGATATTTGTTAAGCACATACTATGTGCCAGGCACTGAGGGGGTTGGCGGGAGGCAGCAGGGGGTGGGAGCATTGCAGGGGGCTCAGGGATGACCCCACCCCTGTCTCCCTACCCCAGTCCCCTGGAAATTGACCTCTATAAATTGCAACCACAGCTGTGTGATGCAGAGGGCAGGCAGTGCTGTGGGACACTAAGGGAGAGGTGGGGCGGCTCTCTCTGAGGGCCTGCATCCTGCTCATCGCCTTCCCTTCCCCGTCCCGCTCCTGGCCCTCCTATGTGCCTGCACGTGCGACGAGCAGATAATGATAATAATGATAATAATAATAATAATAATAATTGTGGTATTTGTTTAAGAGCTTACTATGTGTCAGGTGCTATTCTAAGCCCTGGGCTGGCTACAAAAAATTGGGGTGGGCAGAGTCCCTGTCCCACATGGGGCTCGCAATCTTCAACCCCATTTTACAGATGAGGTAACTGAGGCCCAGAGATGTTAAGTGACTTGCCCCAAATCACAAAGCAGACATGTGGTGGATTAGAACCCAGATCCTTCTGATTCCCAGGCCAGTGTTCTATCCTCTAGGCCAAGCTGCTTCTGTGATAAAGAAATGAAGACTTCCATGCCCATGCTGTATCCACTAGGCCAGGCTGCCTCTACAGTACAGAAATAAAGACTTTCAGGCCTATGATTTAATCACTAGGCTACTCTGCTTCTGTACTAAAGAAATAAAGACTCCCAGCCCATGTTCTATCCATTAGGCTACGCTGCTTCTGTGATATTAGGTTATGCTGCTTCTGTAATATGGAAATAAAGACTCCCAGTCCATATTAATCATCAATCGTATTTATTGAGCGCTTACTATGTGCACAGCACTGTACTAAGCGCTTGGGAAGTACAAATTGGCAACATATAGAGACAGTCCCTACCCAACAGTGGGCTCACCATATTAATAATAATTATGGTCCTTGTTAAGCACAAGCTCTGTGCCAAGCGCTGTTCCAAGCACTGTTCCAAGCACTGGAAGGGACACGAGTTAATCAGGTTGGATACAGTCCCTGTCCCACATGGGGCTCCCACTCTTAATCCCCATTTTACAGATGAGGGAACCGAGGTCTAGAGAAGTTAAGTGACGTGCCCACGGTCACAAAGCAGACGTGTGGCTGAACGGGGATTAGAACTCAGGTCCTTCTGACTCCAGGCCCACATTCTATCCACTAAGCCACGCTGCTTCTGTAATAATAGAGACTCCCAGCCCATGTTCTATCCACTAGGATGTTCTACTTCTGTAGTAGAGAAATAAAGACTCCTAGGCCCATGCTCGATCCACTAGGCCACACTGTAATGAAGAAACCCTGGGATGGGAGATTGGGATGGCAATGGGGGATGGGGTTGGGGATGGGGGAATCCCCCACCTCACCTCAACCCATCAGTTCAGGGTTGGCACTGGCTGGTCGGTCGGGGGCAGAGGGCGGGGGTCTCGATGATTGTGCATGGAAGAGAAGTGAGGAGAGGGAGGGGAAGGGGAAGGGAAGAGGGGGTGGCCCTGCCCGCTGCCTAGTCCTATCCAACTGCAGTCCTTCCTTCTCTGTCCTTCTGCCTTTCTCCGTCCCCGTTGGCCCAACTCTGCATCTCTGTCTCGCTACGATCCTCTGGGCCCCTCCTTCCCCTCTGCCTGCCACTGCTTCCCTCCTGGACCCCATCCAGCTCACCCTGCTTGAGGAGGGGGAGGTGGGGCTAAAGAGGGGTAGTGTGTCTGGGCCCCCTCCCCCCACAACCAGGGAAAAGTGTCAAATATGATTAAATGAATGAATGAATTAATGAAGGCATCAAGGAGACCCACACCATGCTCAGGGGCCTCAGAGGACTCGGGGAGGGAAAGGGGGGGGGGAAATCAATCGATCGATTGATCATAATTCTTGAGCGCTTAATGTTTGCGGAGCACTGTACTAAGCTCTCAATAGCCCAGACCTCACTCTGAGGCCCCGATCACTTTTCTAAAATGTCATTTTGTACACATTTAAATCCCCCAGTGGTTGCTTATTCCTGTCAGCCACAAACAGAAACTCCTCACTAATGGCTTTACTCCATCAGCTCTCTCTCCCCACTACCTATCCTCATTCCTCTCCCACTGCAACCCAGCTAGCACAATTTGATCCTCTCAAGTCAACCTACTCACTGTGCCTCATCCTCATCTATCCTGCGGCTGATTTATGCTCACCCACTCCCTCCTGCCTAGAACGAGAAGCAGTGTGGCTCAGTAGGAAAGAGCACGGGTTTTGGAGTCAGAGGTCATGGATTCAAATCCCAGCTCTGCCAATTGTCAGCTGTGTGACTTTGGGCAAGTCACTTAACTTCTCTGGGCCTCAGTTACCTCATCTGTAAAATGGGGATTAAGACTGTGAGCCCCCCGTGGGACAACCTGATCACCTTGTAACCTCCCCAGCGCTTAGAACAGTGCTTTGCACATAGTAAGCCCTTAATAAATGCCATAAAAAAAAACCTCCTTCCTCCTTCAAATCCAGCAGACTATTGCTCTCCCCATCTTCAGAGCCCTTTGGAGATCTCATCTCATTCATTCATTCATTCACTTGTATTTATTGAGCACTTACTGTGTGCAGAGAACTGTACTAAGTGCTTGGAAAGTACAATTCAGCAACAGATAGAGACAGTCCCTAACCAACAATGGGCTCATCTCCCCTTGGTGACCTTTCTCTCATTGATTTCTAATGTCCCCACCATTTTCCCTTTCTCACAGGATCATAACCTTGGTATTATCCTCATAATATCTCTATCATTCAAATTGCTTACTGCATCTGTCACCAATCTTGTCAGTTCTACTTTCACAACGTCTTTAGAATATGCCCTTACCCCGCCATACAAATTACTACCACATTGATACAAGCACTTATCAGATCCTGCTTCATTCATTCATTCAATCGTATTTATTGAGCGCTTACTGTGTGCAGAGCACTGTACTAAGCACTTGGGAAGTACGAATCGGCAACATATATATCTACTGCATCAGTCTACTCTCTGACTTCCTCCTCCACATAATAATTAATTACAATATTAATAATTGAGGTATTTGTTAAGCACTTTGTGATGCCAATTTGTACTTCCCAAGCGCTTAGTACAGTGCTCTGCACATAGTAAGCGCTCAATAAATACGATTGATTGATTGATTGATTGATTCCCTGATGACCCTCTTTTCCCCCACTCCCTCTGTGTTACCTATGGACGTGGATCTGTGACATTTAGGCATCTGGTCAGTGAGTCAGTTATATTTATTGAGCGCTTACTTTGTGCAGACCACTGTACTAAGCACTTGGGGGTGTACAATAATATAAACAGACGCATTTCCTGCCCACAACGAGCTTTCCGTCTAGACCCTCAGTCCCACAGAATTTATTACATATCTATAAATTACTATCAGAAATTATGAATTTATATTAATGTCTGTCTTCCCTTCTAGACTTTAAGTTCATTGTAGGCAGGGAATGTGTCTACTGACTCTGTTGTATCTCTCCCACGTGCTTGTAAGTGCTCTGCACATAGTAAGTGCTCAATAAATACCACTGATTGATTCACTGACTTCCCTGCTTCCTATCTCTCCCAGCTCCCATCCACAGTTCACTCTGCTGCTCAGATCATTTTCTACAAATCGTTAAGTCCATTCTCCCAACTCCTCAAAAACCTCCAATTGTTGCCTAGCCAACTCTACATCAAACAGAAACTCCTTACCATCGGCTTTGAGGTACTCAATCAGTTTGCCCCTTCATACCTCACCTCACTGAACTCTTCTGTGACCCAGCCCACACACTTCACTCTTCTAACACCAACCTACTTACTGTACCTCACTCTCATCTGTCTCACCACCAACCTTTTGCTCATGTTCTCCCTCTGGCCTGAACTCCCTTCCCCTCCGTATCCAACAGACTACCACTCTCCCCACTTTTAGAGCCCTACTAAAATCACATCTCCCTCAAGTAGCCTTCCCTGACCAAGCTCTCATTTCCGCTATTTACCCTCCCTTCTGTGTCATCCACACACTTGGATCTGTACCCTGTAGGTCCCACAGCACTTACAAATCCTTATACTCTGCCATTTCCCTTATCTGTAATTTATTTTCATGTCTGTTTTACCCTCTAGTCTGTTAGGTCCTTGTGGGTACTGCTAAAATACACCCTTTCCTCTCTAGGCAAACTACTACTACACTGATCTAAGCACTTATCATATCTCACCTTTTAATGGTCTTTGTTAAGCCCTTACAGTGTGCATCAGTGTCCTCACAGATATTCCCTCCTCCTGTCTCTCCCCACTCCAGCCTTATTTTTCTAAAAAAAATTCAGTTCACCTTCTCTCTTTGGCCTGGAACTCCCTCCCTTTTCATAACCGACAACAGCCACTCTCTCTACCTTCAAAGCCTTATTAAAATCACATGTCCCAGAGGCTTTCCCCCACTAAGCCATCATTTCCCCTACTCCCTCTCGCTTCTGTGTCACCATGCATTTGGATCTATACCATGTAAGCATTTGCTATTCACCCTACCCTCAACACTTTTATACACATCCATAATTTATTTGAATATCTGCCTCTCCCTCTAGGCTGTAAGCTCCTTGTGGGCAGGGGACTCTGTTGTCTTGTACTTTTCAAAATTCTTTGTACTGTGCTCTGCACACAGTAAGGGCTCAATAAATATGATTGATTGATTGGCCAGGGATCATGTGCACCAATTCTGTTGTATTCTACTCTACCAAGAGCCCAGTACAGCACTTGCCATACAGTACTTTCTAAATAAATACCATTAATTGATTGATTCTGCAAGGGGGTTGCCTGTGGGGGCTGGGATTGAATTTGTATAATAATTTTAATGGTATTTGTTAAGCAGTTACTATGTGCCAGGCACTGTTGTAGAGTGAGGATAATCGGGTTGGATACAGTTGGCGTTCAGAACAGTGCTTGGCACATAGTAAGCATTTAACAAATACCATAATTATTGTTACACAGTCCCTGTCCCATATGGGGCTCACAGTCTTAACCCCATTTTACAGATGTGGTAACTGAGGTCAAGAGAAGTAAAGTGACTTGCCCAAGGTCACAAGGCAGACAAGAGGCAGAGACAGGACTAGAACCCAGATCATTTTGGCTCCCAGGCCTGTGCTCTATTCACTTGGCCATGCTGCTTTAGTTCAGAACCTCCCGGGAGGCAAGCAGGCAGGCAGCCAGCCAGCCAGCCCGATCACTGATTGATAACAAATAGCAAAGACTGGTCACTAATCGTCCTAATCAACACGCCCGGATGAAGTCCCCTTCTAATAATAATAATAATGACATTTATTAAGCGCTTACTATGGGCAAAGCACTGTTCTAAGCACTGGGGAGGTTACAAGGTGATCAGGTTGTCTCACGGGGGAGCTCACAGTCTTAATCCCCATTTTACGGATGAGGTAACTGAGGCCCAGAGAAGTTGACTTGCCCAAAGTACCCCCCCCAGAGCACCTGTATATATGTACGTATGTTTGTATGTATTTATTACTCTATTTATTTATTTTATTTGTACATATTTATTCTATTTTATTTTGTTAATATGTTTTGTTTTGTTCTAGACTGTGAGCCCACCGTTGGGTAGGGACCGTCTCTATATGTTGTCAACTTGTACTTCCCAAGCGCTTAGTACAGTGCTCTGCACACAGTAAGCGCTCAATAAATACGATTGAATGAATGAATGAATGTCACACAGCTGACAATTGGCGGAGCCGGGATTTGAACCCATGACCTCTGACTCCAAAGCCCGTGCTCTTTCCACTGATCCACAATGCTTCTCTAGCCTGACCGCCTCTATATGTTGCCAACTTGTGCTTCCCAAGCGCTTAGCACAGCGCTCTGCACACAGTAAACCCTCAATAAAGACGATTGAATGAATGAATGGATGAGGAGGATGCGAGGCCCACAACCAAACGCCTCCCTTCCTCCCCACCCTTGGGGGATGACGTCACGGATCACGTGGGAAGGGCGTGACCCGGGGCTCTTCCGGGTTCCCGTCTCCTCGCCCCCCGCCCCTAGAGCGTGGCGTCTGCTTTGATTGGCGCCTGAGCCACCCAATGAGCGTTGGGAGGTCCGGCGCACCCGGGAGGGAGTCCTAAGGGGGAGGCCGCGACCGTCCAATAGGAAAGCCAAGAGGGCTGGGTTTCCGAGAGTAGCGAGGCGGAGGGCCAATCACCGCTGAGAGGCCGCGCTGGGGGCGGGGCTTGGCTGCCGGCGGTTGAACGGCCGGGGATCAGAGGCAGCGGAGGCGGCGGCGGTTGTCGAGGGTCCGTGGGGCGCTCGGGTTCCCGGGTGTAGCGGGGTCAGGCTGGGACCCGCGACCCCCGAGCCCCCCTCATTCATTCAATCGTATTTATTGAGCGCTTACTGCGTGCAGAGCACTATACTGAGCGCTTGGGAGAGTATCCCGTCCCCACCGGGCGGCCACCTGCCGGGAACAAAGGGAGAGAGCCCGTCCCGCCCTCAGCCTGGGACCCCCACCCCAGAAATTCCAGGCTTGTCACCGTCCCGTTTGTTCGGAGCGTCTCCCCCTCCAAGCCATCTCCAGTTAAATACGATTGAATGAATATGTTTGTACATATTTATCACTCCATTTTACTTGTACATATTTACTATTCTGTTTATTTTATCTTGTTCGTATGTTTTGTTTTGTTGTCTGTCTCCCCCTTTTAGACTGTGAGGCCGTTGTTGGGTAGGGACCGTCTCTATATGTTGCCAACTTGTACTTCCCAAGCGCTCAGTACAGTGCTCTGCACACAGTAAACGCTCAATAAATACGATTGAGTGAATGAATGAATCTCCAGCCCCTTCTTCCCCTCTAAACTATCCCTGTGGCCGAGGGATGCTGCAACAGTCTGGGGGCTCCCCAGGCTGGGCCCCCACCTTACCTCCTTCCCCTCCCCACAGCACCTGTATATATGTTTGTACATATTTATTACTCTATTTATTTTACTTGTACATATTTATTCTATTGATTTTATTTTGTTAATATGTTTTGTTTTGTTGTCTGCATCCCCCTTCTAGACTGTGAGCCTGCTGTTGGGTAGGGGCTGTCTCTATATATTGCCAACTTGTACTTCCCAAGCGCTTAGTACAGTGCTCTGCACACAGTAAGCACTCAATAAGTACGATTGAATGAATGAGCAGGAGGGACTGAGGCTAGACAGCAGCAGGGACTTCCTGTCCCAGAGCGGTGCCTAGTCAGTCAGTTGTATTTAATGAGCGCTTACTGTATGCAGAGCACTGTACTAAGAGCTTGGGAGAGTACACTAGAACGGACACATTCCCTGCCCACAGCAAGGTTTCAGTCTAGAGGGGCCGGGCAGGTGCCCGGGGGGCCATTGTGGAGGCTGGGGTGCCCCAGCAGCTTGCCCATCCCTACTCCTGCCCACAGAGCTGCCATGGACCAGCCGGCGGGGCTGCAGGTGGACTATGCTTTCCGTGGAGTGGAGCACGTTGTGCGCTTGGCGGTGAGCGGTGGCGGAGAAGGCCGCGTCCTGGAGCTGGAAGTGGAGGACAAGATGACCACCGACCAATGGCGGGGGGAGTTCGACATCGCGTGTGAGTCAGGATCAGAGCGGGGGCTCAGGGCTGGGTTTAGTCCGAGTGGGCTTCCTGGAGGCGTCAGTCTGTCAATTGTATTTACTGAGCGCTTACTGTGTATGGAGCACTGTACTAGGCATTTGGGGGAGTACAATACAAGAATAAACAGACACTCTCTGCCCACGATGACAGCAAGCCGGGAGTGTGGCCCAGTGTGGTTTTACCCTCCCTCCACTACCCCTTCTCTCCCCGGGTCCTCTTCTCCCCACCCACCCCTCACCAACCAGTCATCGAGGATCTGACGCACAAGACGGGCAATTTCAAGCAGTTTGGCATTTTCTGCAGCATGCTGGAGTCGGCCCTCACCCAGGTAGGGGCCGTGGAGGTGGAATTGGGCCGGGGGAGGGGGTCTGGGCTAGCCAACTCCCACGTGGGAGACGAGGACAAGCATGGGTTTGCGTGCCCCTACTGTGTCCCTGTCATGCCTCTCCCCTGCTCCTAGAGCAGCGAGTCGGTCACCCTGGACCTGCTGACCTACGCGGACCTGGAAGCCCTGAGGATGCGAAAGGTGGGGGCGCGGCCCGGCCCCCCGGCCCCCCGCTCCGCCCTGCTCAGCTCCAAGCGCTATCTCATCCTCGTCTACTCGGTGGAGTTTGACAGGTGACTGGGAAAAGGACCTGGGGGTCGGGCTTGGGGGGCAACGGGGCCTGGGTTTGCCGGAGCCCCAAGCAACGGCATCACCCGTTCCTCTGGCCCCCAGGATCCACTACCCACTGCCCCTGCCCTACCTGGGCAAGCCAGACCCTGCAGCCCTGCAGGGAGTCATCCGGGCACTGAGGGAGGAGCTGGCCCAGTTCAAGGCAGGGACCGGCCGGGACGTGGAGATCCAGCGGCTGCGGGAGCAGTCAGTGAGGCGGGAGTCCGCGGGACCCGGGGAGGCGCAGGGTGGAGGCGGGAGCCTGCGGACCCGGGGAGGCTCAGGATGGAGTTGGACAGCCAGTGTCCAGTCTGGGCTCCGGCAGGATGTGCTGCCGGGTTGGGCACGGGCGGCTGGGTCCCAGTGCTAGAGGGAAGCGGGTGTGGGTTGTCCTGTCCCAAGTGTCTCTGCCACCGCCTTTCCTCCTCCTTGCACGTGCCCACAGCCCCCTCCACCCCACCCCCAAGACCCTGCCACTCTCCTCCTCTCTGGGCCAGGCTGTCCCAGGCAGTGGTGGAGAAGCGGGAGCTGGAGGCGGCGCTGAGCCGGGCCCGGGCGGCAGAGGCCCGGCTGGAGGAGGTGCGGGGCGGGCATGGGGCCCCGCGGGAGGTGGTGGCGCTGAGGCAGCTGGTGCGTCGCCTGGAAGAGGAGCTGCTGCGCCAGCGGAGCCAGCACCAGCGGGCGGCCGGGCACCGCCAACAGGAGTGCAGGCAGCTGGCCCGGGAGGTGGGGCCCGGCCGGGGCCACCGGCGGCCATGGGGGGCAGGGGCTGGGAGGTGGACCCTGGTGGGTGGGGCCTGAGGGTGGCCATGGGGGCCACCGAGGCCCAGAAATGGACGGGGTGGGGACACAGGTGGCCGAGTGGATAGAGCACTACCCTGTGAGTCAGAAGAGCCTGGCTCCGCCACTTGTTGAGCGAGTCACTTCAGTCCTCTGTACCTCAGTTCCCTCATCTGTAAAATGGGGATTAAGACTGCAAGCCCCATGTGGGACATGGATCGTGTCCATCCTGAGTAGCTTGTCTCTACCCCAGCGCTTAGTACAAGTACCGTAAACATAAAAATGGGTGGAAATGGGAAAGCCCGGGGGGCAGCGCTCAGCCCACGTTGTCCGGCCCCCTGTCCAGCTGGAGGAGGTCAAGGCCTCGGAGAGAAACCTGCGCATTCGGCTCAAGACGGTATCCAGCGAGCTGGCCTTGTACAAGCAAGGGTGAGCATGGAGTCTCAGACCCCTCTCTTCTCCCGGGCAATCAATCTGTCAGTCGGGGTTTCTGAGTGCTTACTCCATGCAGAAAGCACTGTACCGAGCACCTGGGAGAGTACAGTAGAGAAAGTAAACACTATCCCTGTCCTCAAGGAGCTTACAGTTTTTCAGAGGGGGCGGACACTACCATAAAATTAACAATAGGGGAAGAGGCAGAGTGTAAGGATATGGAGATAAGGGCTGTGGGGCTGGGGCTGGGGTGGGTACCATAAGTACTTAGGGGCTATGGATTCCAGCGCACAGGTGATGGTGTCGGGGGGAGAAAGTGGGGAGATGAGGGGCTGGTCAGGGAATGCTCCTTGGAGATGGGGTCTTAAAAGGGCTTTGAAGATGGGGAGAGTGGTGGTCTTGTTGGATATGAAGGGGAAGGGCCGGGGCCAGGGGAGAGATGAGACTGAGGCCCCATGAGTAGGTTGAGGGTAGAGGAGTGAAGTCTGGGCAGGGTTGTAGTGTCCTTCGCCCCTTCCCTGTCCATTTCTCCATTTGGGCTCCCCCTGGCCAACCACCCCCACCACCGTACTGTGTCTCAGAAGGAGGATCCCCAGGGGACCGAGCCCGTCCCCCCCAACCCGCACGGAGCGACCGTCGTCCTGGAGCCGGGCCGACCGCTCATCCTCCCGCGAGAGCCGTCCCCGCAGCCGGGGCCACCCGGCCCCTTCCCCCACAGGTATGTAGGCCCACCCCAAGTACAGACTCTTCCCTCCCCCACCCCCCGGGCACCCAGCTGAGTCCTCTCCCACTCCCGATCTGTAGGTGGCCGAGCTCCCCGCTTCGACCCCACCGCCTTTGTGCAGGCCCGGCAGCAGAAGCAGAAGGAGGTCATCCGCAACAAGTGAGGAACCCCCAGCCCCTGCCCTCCCCCCCCCGGGCTCCCAACCCAAGGGTCCCTCCCTGCCCCACCCCCCAACAGCCTATGGTGTCCCCCTCCTTGGGGTTCGGGTGGGGGAGAAACAGGCCGATTCTGCTCCCCGACCCCCAGCTGTCGCTCCGCTCCTGTTCTCCCGCAGCCAGCGTAAACTGCGTCTCGGCCCAGGGGACCCTCCCTCTGGGGGCCGGGCCAGGGGCCGCCCCCCTTCCCGGGGCTCTGGCACCACGTTGGCCCGGGCAGGTACCACAGGGAAGAACCGGACCCGAAGCTCCTCAGGTGTGGGCAAGGGGTGGGCGATTGGTGGGTTGGGGGTGGCGGGCAGGGCTAGGGGTGGCGTGTGTCCCAGCCCAGCCCTCACCCTCCCCCCCCATCACCCCTCTCCCCCATGCCCACAGTGGAAAGTTTCCGGAGTCAGCGTTCGTCCTTCAGCTCCGGCAGTGAGTTGGAGGATTTCTCCGAGCCCCTGATGCCCCGCAGGTGAGGTCCCCACGGCTGCGGACCGGCTCGATGGCTCCCCTGGGGCAGGGAGACCCCCGTGCTGGCTCACCACCCCAGCCCGCCCCTCTTTCCTCCCTGCCCACAGTGGCCGCCGATGCCTGAGGAAAAGCAGACCGCCCTTGCGGGCCTCATCCTGGAACAGCCCTGCCGGGGTGAGGCTCCTTGCCCCTGTGGGCTTTGTCCTGAAACAGCCCTGGGCATGGCAACCACGCCCCCTCCTCGCCCTCATCTTGAAACAGCCTTAGTGGGGTGATTCTCCCTCCCCCCCGGTGCCCCGTGGGCCTCATTCTGGAACAACCTTGTGCAGGGGTTGCCTTCCTCCCCTCCTCCGTGGCCCATGTCCTGGGTGGGGTAGCGGGGGACAGTGGACCAGGAACAGAGAGGTTTTTAAGGCAGGGAGGGGCTGGGTCGGAGCCTCTGGCAAAGAACAGCGAGGACCGTGACTCTTCTTCTTCCAGGTGCCCCCTCCTTCTGGCAGCCGTCGGAAACGCCTGGTCAGCAGCACCCCCAGCCCCGGGGAACATGGCAAAGGTGAGGGGGCCGGGCGAGGAGACCCCGTTGCCCCTACCAGATCCAATCCCATCTTGATCTGTGCCCCCAGCCCGTGCTGCCCGAGGCCACTGGGACTGTCCGTTTGTCCAGCAGAGATTGAGCGGTCGGAGCCGGCGGCCCAGCTGTCCGACATCGATGCGCGGCTGCAGGCGCTGCAGGAGTACATGACCCGGCTGGACACGAGGACGTGACCCGGAGCCCGACGGACTCAGAGAGGGCCAGGAAATGGCTGGGCAGCCAGGGGCCAGGGCCGGTGACCATCAGGGTGTGCGGGTGTGTCTGTCTGGCTGTCTGTCTGTCTTTCTGCCTGCCTGTGGGCATTTGTAAATAAAACCGTTTGTTCACTAATGCAAGAACGCCCTTGCAACCGAGCAATGCACCGAGCAGAGCAGAGTGAGGCCCGGGTGGGATGGAAACGGGGGAGCCGGGCGGGCGCCGTGTCCCGTCGGCCGGGGGCGCTGCTGCCGCGCTCTGGCCGCTAGGGGGAGCTCGTCGCTCCGACCGCCGCGACCGCTTAACCATCATTCATTCATTCATTAAATCGTATTTATTGAGCGCTTACTGTGTGCAGAGCACCGTACTAAGCGCTTGGGAAGTACAAGTTGGTAACATATAGAGACGGTACCTACTCAACAACGGGCTCCCAGTCTAGAAGGGGAAGACAACAAAACAAGTAGACAGGTGTCAATACACACTTCCTCCAGGACACCTTCCTTGACTAAATCCTCATTTCCTGTTCTCCCACTCCCTTCCGCATCACCCTTGCACGTGGATTAGTACTCTTTATGCACCCCTCCCTCTGCCCTTCAGCGCTTACGTACCTACCCGAGAGAAACAGTGTGGCTCAGTGGAAAAAGCCAGGGCTTGGGAGTCAGAGGTCAATCAATCAATCAATCAATCATCATCATCATCAATCATATTTATTGAGCGCTTACTGTGTGCAGAGCACTGTACTAAGCGCCTGGGAAGTACAAGTTGGCAACATATAGAGACAGTCCCTACCCAACAGTGGGCTCACAGTCTAGAAGGGGGAGACAGAGAACAAAACCAAACATATTAACAAAATAAAATAAGTAGAATAGATATGTACAAGTAAAATAAATAGAGTAATATATATGTACAAACATATACATATGTGCAGGTGCTGTGGGGAAGGGAAGGAGGTAAGACGGGGGTATGGAGAGGGGGGCGAGGGGGAGAGGAAGGAGGGGGCTCAGTCTGGGAAGGCCTCCTGGAGGAGGTGAGCTCTCAGGAGGACCTGGGATCCAATCCCAGCTTCATTTGTCAGCTGTGTGACTTTGGGCAAGTCACTTAACTTCTCTGTCCCTCAGTTACCTCATCTGTAAAGTGGGGATTAAAACTGTGAGCCCTAAGTGGGACAACCTGATTGCCTTGTATCCCCCCCAGCACTTAGAACAGTGCTTAGCACATAGTAAGCACTTAACAAATACTATCATTATTATTATTATTATTATTGTATTTGTTAAATGTTCACTATGTGCCAAACAGTGTACTAAGAGCTGGGGGTAGACAGCAGCATGGCATATTAGATAGAGCACAGGCCTGAGAGTCAGAAGGTCATGGGTTCTGATGCCATCTCTTACACTTGTCTGCGTGTGACCTTGGGCAGGTCATTTCACTTCCTATGTGCCTCAGTTACTTCATCTGTAAAATGGGGATTGAGACTGAGAGCCCAACATGGAACAGGGACTGTGTCCAACCCAAGTTGCTTGTACTGACCCCAGCGCTTAGTACAGTGCTTGGCACAAAGTAAGCGCTTAACAAATACCATCGTTATCATTACAAGATAATCGAATTGGACACGGTTCCTGTCCCACATAGGGCTCCCAATCTCAACCTCCATTTCACAAATAAGGGAACTGAGGCACAGAGAAGTTAAGTGACTTGCCTGAGGTCACACAGCAGACAAATGAAGCCGGGATTAGACCCCAGGTCCTTCTTACTCCCAGGACCCTACCTTATTGGCTGGGCCATGCTGCTTCTCTATATTAACATAAAATGTATTATAAATACAAACACATTTATATGTATTAATATGTCTCCCTCTCTAGCCTATAAACTCGTTGAGGGTAGGGAATGTGACTACCAATTCTTATATTGTATTCCGCCAAGCGCTTAGTACAGTACACTGTCCACAATAAGCACTCAATAAATACCACTGTGGGAAGTCGCAGTGACTGAGCACTCTGTGCAAGTCCCTATCCCAGGGTGGCTCCGACAGGGGAATTCCCCGGGGCTGCGGGACCCCAGGGAGAGGAGGGGGCCTGTAGCCCCCAATCTAACCAGCTTCCTTGCTGTCCCGCCCCGAATTTCCCCGTTGTCTCTGCTGCTGCAGATAGCAGAGGGGCGGGGCTGGACCCAAGTAGCCGGCACTTTTACTAAAGTGGCGGTGGTTCAAACCCACAGGTTCCTGCCTGCCTTCTGGCCTCCCTTTTCCCTTATCTTGGAGGGAACAAAGGGGCCTCGTCTCTCTGCCTCCGCGACCCGCCCCCACGAGGGCCCTTCTTGCCAAATCACTTCTCCTTTCCCTCCCCTCCTCCTCCAGGAAGCTATTTTTTTTGTGGGGGGAGGGGTATTTGTTAAGCGCTTACTACGTGACTGACACTGTACCAAGCTCTGGGGTTGGTACAGCTAACCAGATCGGACACAGTCCGTGTTCCACTTAGGGCTCCCAGTCTTAATCCCCATTTTGCAGCAGAGATAACTGAGCCATGGAGAAGTTAGATGAGTTGCCCCCAATTCCAAGCCGACAAGCGGTGGAGGCGGGATTAGAACCCAGGGCTCCCAGGCCCGTGCTCTCTGTCCACACGCTGCTTCTCTTTCTCGACTGACCCCCTGGCCTCCACAGATGCCGACCACCCTCCGGACCCTTCTCCCAACGTTTTAGGGGCAGACACCGCGTCTCCGTTCTCTTCCCACCCCTCCGGCCCTGGGCTAGGCCCCCAATCCCCCAGTCCCGTCTCCCCCTCCTCCCCTCAGCCGTCTCCCACTCATCTTTCTCTCCCTTCTCTGTCGTCCTGACTCACTCCCTTTGATCTACTCCCCATCCCAGCCCCACAGCACTTATCTATATATCTATTTTATCTATTTGTATCGATGTCTTTCTCCCTCCCCCATAATAATAATTGTGGTATTTGTTAAGCACTTACTAGGTGCCAAGAACTGGAGTAGATACAAGGTAATCAGGTTGGACACAGTCCACGTCCCTTATGGGGCTCACAGTCTTCAGCCCCATTTTACAGATGAGGATAGTGAGGTACAGAGAAGTGAAGTGACTTGCCTAAGGCCACACAGCAGACATGTGGTGGAGACAGGATTAGAACCCAGGACCTCTGACTCCCAGACCTGTGCTCTTTCCACTAGGCTATGCTGCCTGTAGACTGCGAGCTTGTTGAGGGCAGGGAATGTCACTGTTTATTGTTGTATTGCACTCTACCAAGCGCTTAGTAGGGTGGTCTGCACACAAGTAAACGCTTAATAAATATGATCGAATGAATGAATGAATGATGATGATGGTATTTGTTTAAGCTCTCACTATGTGCCAAGCACTGTTCTAAGCGCTGGGGTAGATACAAGGTGATCAGGTTTTCCCACGCGGGGCTCACGGTCTTCATTCCCATTTTCCAGATGAGGAAACTGAGATACAGAGAAGTGAAGTGACTTGCCCAAAGCCACACAGCTGACAAGCAGCAGTCTTGGGATTAGAACTCACGACCTCTGACTCCCAAGCCCGGGCTCTTTCCACTAAGCCATGCTCCTTATCGAATGAATGAATGAATCCATCCTAGTCCCAACCCCACCCGCCCACCCCCAGCCGTATCAGCCCCTGCCCATTCTAGCCCCTTTCCCATCCTCTCTCCTGGTCAGGGGGAACCAGCCCCCTCACACCCCTAATCCAGAGTTTCCCCCGCCCTCCCCCTCTAAACCGCAGGCCTCGCCGAACTCGTGGGTTCTAATCCCGGCTCTGCCACTTGTCTTCTGTATGACCCTGGGCAAGTCACTTCACTCCTCTGAGCCTCAGTTCCCTCCCTTGTAAAATGAGGATTGAGATTGTGAGCCCAGCATGGTAACAATAATAATGATAGCATTTATTAAGCGCCTACTATGTGCAAAGCACTGTTCTAAGTGCTGGGGAGGTTAGAAGATGATCAGGTTGTCCCACGGGGGGCTCACAGTCTCAATCCCCATTTTATATATGAGAGAACTGAGGCCCAGAGAAGTGAAGTGACTTGCCCAAAGTCACACAGCTGACAAGTGGCGGAGCCGGGATTTGAACTCATGACCTCTGACTCCAAAGCCCGGACTCTTTCCACTCAGCCACGCTGCTTCTCGTGCAGGGTACAGGGATTGTGTTCAACTCTATTTGTGTCCACCCCAGCGCTTAGTACGGTGCCTGGCACAAGGTAATCGCTTAACAGAAACCATTATTATTATAGCTCTCTTCCTCCCTTCAAGGCCCTACTGAGAGCTCACCTCCTCCAGGAGGCCTTCCCAGACTGAGCTCCTTCCTTCCTCTCCCCCTCGTCCCCCTCTCCATCCCCCCATCTTACCTCCTTCCTTCCCCACAGCACCTGTATATATGTATATAGGTTTGTACATATTTATTACTCCATTTATTTTACTTGTACATATCTATTCTATTTATTTTATTTTGTTAGTATGTTTGGTTTTGTTGTCTATCTCCCCCTTTTAGACTGTGAGCCCACTGTTGGGTAGGGACTGTCTCTACATGTTGCCAATTTGTACTTCCCAAGCGCTTAGTACAGTGCTCTGCACATAGTAAGCGCTCAATAAATACGATTGATGATGATGATGATTGTTGTTGTTATTATTGGGTTTCTACTCGACTGGCTGTTGCCTCTTCCTCTCTTGGCCTCGCACCTTTTTTCCCTTCTTCCATTCTTTATCACCTTTCACATCATCACACCCCCGGACCCCGATGCCCCCTCCCTTCCCGTCCCCGCCGGCCTCCTCCCGCCCCGCACCTGTTGCCCCTCCCGCCTTCCAGCCCGCATATAGGGCCGGGCTGCGGGCCCGGCCTCTTGTCAGCCCGCCCACGGGACTGGCGACTGTTCGCTCCGCTCACCCCTTTCTCCGGACAGACGTTGGCGGCCAGGATGCTGTTGCGCTGGGCAACCCTGCTCGGAGCGCTCTGCGCCGGGAGCCTCGGTGAGGCCGGGGCCCGGAGGGACGCGCGGGGCAGGAGGTCGGGGGGCGGGCAAAGGAAGCCTGGAGCTCCAGGGGATTGAGGCCGCCCCCTCCTCCGCCCAGGGTGCCCCGAAATCGTCTCCCGCGCCCAGTGGCGGGCGGCCAGACCCCGCTGCCAGAAGCCGTTAAGGACGCCGGTGGACACGGCCATCATCCACCACACGGCAGGCCCGGCCTGTTCCTCCTCCGCCAGCTGCCAGCGCATCGTGAAGGCCATCCAGAACTTCCACCAGGGCCCCCAGAGGAAGTGGTGTGACATCGGCTACAAGTGAGGGGCGCGTCCCCCGGGGCGGAGGGCTAGTTTCCCGGGGCGGCGGGCCCGGCCCTCGGGTTCAATCAATCAATCAATCAATCAATCAATCAATCGTATTTATTGAGCGCTTACTGTGTGCAGAGCACTGGACTAAGCGCTTGGGAAGTACAAGTTGGCAACATATAGAGACGGTCCCTACCCGACAGTGGGCTCACAGTCTAGAAGGGGGAGACAGAGAACAAAACAAAACATATTAACAAAATAAAATAGAATAGATATGTACAAGTAAAATAAATAAATAAATAGAGTAATAAATACGTACGAACATATATACATATATACAGGTGCTGTGGGGAAGGGAAGGAGATAAGGTGGGGGGATGGAGGGGGGAGGAGGGGGAGAGGAAGGAGGGGGCTCAGTGTGGGAAGGCCTCCTGGAGGAGGTGAGCTCTCAGTAGGGCCTTGAAGGGAGGAAGAGAGCGAGCTTGGCGGATGGGCAGAGGGATTGGGGGCATTCCAGGCCAGGGGGATGACGTGGGCCGGGGGTCGACGGCGGGACAGGCGAGAACGAGGCCTAACGGTGAGGAGATTAGCGGCAGAGGTGCGGAGGGTGCGGGCTGGGCTGGAGAAGGAGAGAAGGGAGGTGAGGTAGGAGGGGGGCGAGGTGATGGACAGCCTTGAAGCCCAGGGTGAGGAGTTTCTGCCTGATGCGTAGGTTGATCGGTAGCCACTGGAGGTTTTTGAGGAGGGGAGTAACATGCCCAGAGCGTTTCTGGACAAAGACAATCCGGGCAGCGGCGTGAAGTGGGGAGAGACAAGAGGAGGGGAGATCGGAGAGGAAGCTGATACAGTAGTCCAGACGGGATAGGATGAGAGCTTGAACGAGCAGGGTAGCGGTTTTCATGGAGAGGAAAGGGCGGATCTTGGCAATGTTGCGGAGCTGAGACCGGCAGGTTTTGGTGACGGCTTGGGTCTGAGGGGTGAACGAGAGAGAGGAGTCGAGGATGACACCAAGGTTGCGGGCTTGTGAGACGGGAAGGATGGTAGTGCCGTCAACAGTGATGGGAAAGTCAGGGAGAGGGCAGGGTTTAGGAGGGAAGACAAGGAGTTCAGTCTTGGACGTGTTGAGTTTTAGGTGGCGGGCAGACATCCAGATGGAGATGTCCTAAAGGCAGGAGGAGATGCGAGCCTGGAGGGAGGGGGAGAGAGCAGGGGCAGAGATGTAGATTTCGTCCTGACGCCGCGCTCGGCCCGATCCGCAGTTTCCTGATCGGCGAGGACGGGCGGGTCTACGAGGGCCGCGGTTGGAAGACCTTCGGAGCCCACGCGGGACCCAGCGGGAACGGGCGATCCCTCGGCATCGCCTTGCTGGGATCCTTCAGCTGTGAGTGACCCCCTCCCCGACCCCCAACGCGGTCCGGACCCCGGCCAAGCCCCCCGCCCCCATCCCAGTGTCCGGCTCCAGCCCAGCTCCCCTCCCGGTCCATCCGAAAAGCAGCGTGGCTTAATGGACAGAGCCCGGGCTTGGGAGAAAGAGAACGTGGGTTCTAATCCCGGCTACGTCACTTTTCTGCTGTGTGACCTTTGGCAAGCCACTACACTTCTCTGTGCCTCAGTTACTTCATCTGGAAGATGGGAATGAAGACTGTGAGCCCCACGTGGGACCACCCGATTACCTAGTATCTGTCCCAGAGCTTAGAAGAGTGCCTGGCACATAGTAAGCGCTTAACAAACGCCATAATTATTATTATTATCCTCACCAAGTGTCCCGCCCTGTCCATCCCCCAGTGTTGGGGCACAGGGCCCCGTCCCAGCCAGCCCCACTCTCCTGCTCCATCCCATCTCTCCTCTCCGTCCATCCTTTCATTCATTCATTCATTCGTATTAAGCGCTTACTGTGTATAGAGCACTGTTCTAAACGCTTGGGAGAGTACAGTATAGCAGTAAGTCACATTTTCTGCCCACAACGGACTTTCAGTCTAGAGTGGAAGAGACAGATATGAATACAAATAAATAAAACGACAGAGACATACATAAGTGCTGTGGGGCAGGGAGGGGGAGCAAGTCAGGGCGACGCAGAAGGGAGTGGGAGATGAGGAAAAGTGGGGCTTAGTCTAGGAAGGCCTCTTGGAGGAGATGTGCCTTCGTTAAGGCCTTGAAGAGGGGACGAGGAATTGTCTGTCAGATTTGAGGAAGGAGGGCTTTCCAGGCCAGAGGCTGGATCATGGCCAGGGGTCGGCGGCCAGACAGGCGAGATGAAGGCACAGTGAGAAGGTTAGCACTGTGGGGTGTGGGAGAGAAGTGAGATGAGGTAAGGGGGGACAAGTGTCCGTCCTGAGGGCCCAGCCACTCGCCAAAATCCTGCTCCACCCCAGCCAGGGCCCACCCCCACTTCCCATTTCTTCCCTTCACCGGGGCGCGGTGGGGTGAGGGGCGCAGGGCGGCAGGGATCCCCCTCCCCCGGGATGCCGGGCCTTGGTGGTCCCGCCCAGCTTCCCCGCCCCTCCTCCCGCAGCCCGGGTCCCGAACGCCAAGGCCCAGGCCGCCTTGCGGAGCCTCCTCCTCTGCGCCGTGAGACGGGGCGCGCTCCGAGGCAACTACGCTCTCAAAGGGCACCGCAACTTCATGCCCACCTCCTGTCCCGGCCAGGCTCTGTACGACCTCCTCCGCCGCTGGCCCCATTTCCAGGCCTAAGCACCCGGATCCCGCCCCCCGCCTCCCCAGTAAAACTCTGGAAACCGCTGTCGTGGTCAGGGTGTGGCTGTTTCGGGGGGGCCCGGAGATCTCTTAGCGCCTATCCAGCCCCGGGCCCTGCGCGCAAAGCCGCGCCGGTGGATCGGGGCTGCGGCTCGGGTCGCGGGGCGGGGGCCTGGGCCGGGGGTCGGGGCGGGCCAGACAGGGGCAGGGCGCGGTGCTCGGAGTATGTGTTGGGGAGGGGGCTTTCGTGCTTGCAAGTAGGGGTGAGTTCTCGGGCTCCTCCCCAGTCCTGCTCTCCTGGAGTCGGCTGCCTCCGAAGTGATGATGATGGTGGTATTTGTTAAACGCTTACTGCGTGCCAAGCACTGTTCTAACCGCTGGGGTAGCTACAAGGTAATTAGGTTGTCCCACGTGGGGCTCACAGTCTTAATCATCATCAATCGTATTTATTGAGCGCTTACTATGTGCAGAGCACTGTACTAAGCGCTTCATATGTGCCAGGCACTGTACTAAGCGCTGGGCTAGGTACAAGTTAACCAGGTTGCACACAGTCCCGTCCCACATGGGGCTCACATTCTTAGTCCCCATTTTACAGATGAGGTAACTGAGGCACAGAGAAGTGCCTTGCCCAAAGTCACACAGCTAAGTGGCGGAGCCGGGATTAGAACCCACGACCTCGGACTCCCAAGCCCGTGTTCTTTCCACTAAGCCACGCCGCTACTCCAGGAACCACACTCCTCCACTGCTTCTAAGTGCCCGGGTCTCGTCCCTTCGCCCCTCTTCGATTGGGTCCTTCCCACTTCCCTGCTCGCTCTACCCAGGCCGCGTGGCCTAGTGGCTAGAGCACGGGCCTGAGAGTCAGAAGAACCTGGATTCTAATCCCGGCTCCACCGCTTGTCTTGGGCGTGACTTTGGAAAAGTCACTTCACTTCTCTGGCCCTCAGTTACCTCGTCTGTAAAATGGGGATTAAAAGTGTGAGCCCCATGTGGGACGGGACTGTGTGCAAGCTGGTTAACTTGTACCTAGCCCAGCGCTTGGTACAGTGCCTGGCACATCATCATCATCATCATCATCAATCGTATTTATTGAGCGCTTACTGGGTGCAGAGCACTGTACTAAACGCTTGGGAAGTACAAGTTGGCAACATATGAAGCGCTTAGCAAATATCCATAAAAACAAACAAACAAAAACCCTCAGCCCCACGGGTGCTGGTCTACTTCTTGCGCCACCAGGTTTACACCCGGGACAGAACACTGCAGGAGAGGCCCGACTGGGAAGGAGGGTCTAGTATGGGGAGGAGGGTCTAGTATGGAGAGGGGGCTGCACAGGGAGTCTTGCCTTGGCCAGAGAGTAGGCGCCCCTTCGGGGGTCTCCAGGAACGAGCCGGGAGATGGAGACAGACTCGGGCTCCCTGACTCGCTGCCCGCATAACCGTCTGAGGAGCCGGTGCGGGCGGTCGGAGGCGCGAGGATCAGTGCGGGGGTCCCAGGGCAGGGACCCCCGGGGCTGCGGGCCCCAGTGTGAGGAGTGGAGTCCCGGCGCCCAGCCCCGGTCCGCCCTCACCCCGCATCCCGGGGGCGGCGACGGAGAAGGAAGCAGCAGGCGGAGCGGGCGGGGACCTCACGGAGTTTATTGCCGGGAGCCGCCGCCCGCCCCGCCCCCTCCGGTCCTCCCCCTCGTCGTGCGTGTCCAGCGGCGAGCGTGTCGGCGGCCGACCCGCGGGGGTCCGGACGGGAGCCCCGAACTGGCCGCGACGGCCGGCGGGCGGGCGGGCCAGCTGGGGTCCCGGCCCCGCCGTTCCCGCGCCGACCCCGGCGGCGGCCTCCCCTGGAGCCGGAGAAAGCAGGCGGCGGCGGCGGCCGGGGGGCGGGGGGAGAATCTGGGGGTCCGTACCTGGCGGCGGGCGGAGGGTCCGGTCTTGTGGGCCACGTGGACGGGCCCGGCCCCCGCGGCGGGGACGCAGCAGCACTCTACCCGGGCCCGGTAGGTGTCGGTCGGTCCCGCAGCACAGCCCGCCCAGCGGCCGCCCCCGCCCCCCGCCCGCAGCACTGGGAGCCCCAAGGGTCGTAGGCCTCCGCCCCGCAGAGCTTCCACGGCTGGCACAGCCACACGGGGGGCGTGGGGGGCGCTGGGGACACACCCGGGGGCCCTCTCCGAGGTCCGGACCCCCGCCCCGCCCCGGGCCGGCACCCGGGCCCTCCCCCGGCCCCGCCGCCCGATGCCCGATGCCCACCTACCTCCCCCTGCCCCGGCCCCGTCATGAGAGCATCCAGAGAGCTCAGGTTGGTCCCGAGGCAGAGGGCTGGCGGAGGGCAGAGGGGAGGCTCAGGCCGGGGCAGGGGGCAGCCGGACGGGGGGACGGAGAGACCGAGGGACTAAGGGACGGAGGGACACAGAGATGGAAGGGCGGTGAGACAGAGAGACGGAGGGAGGGCAGGACGGGGAGACAGAGGGACGGAGAGATGAAGGGACAGAGATGGAAAGACGGTGAGATGAAGGGACAGAGAGATGGAAGGACGATGAGATAGAGAGATGGAGGGACAGAAGGACGGGGAGACTGGGGGACGGAGAGACGGAGGGAGGGCAGGACGGGGAGACAGAGGGACGGAGAGATGAAGGGACAGAGATGGAAAGACGGTGAGATGAAGGGACAGAGAGATGGAAGGACGATGAGATAGAGAGATGGAGGGACAGAAGGACGGGGAGACTGGGGGACGGAGAGACGGAGGAAGGGAAGGAAGGAGAGAGAGAGGGACGGAGAGGTGAAGGGACAGAGATGGAAAGACGGTGAGATGAAGGGACAGAGAGATGGAAAGACGGTGAGATGAAGGGACAGAGAGATGGAAAGACGGTGAGATGAAGGGACAGAGAAATGGAAGGACGGTGAAACAGAGATAGAGGGACAGAAGGACGGGGAGACGGGGACGGAGAGACGGAGAGAGGGAAGGACGGAGAGACAGAGAGATGGAGGGACGGAAGGACAGATGGACAGGGAGATGAAGGGACAGAGAGATAGATGGCCGGGGGCGGGGGGGGGACAGCCTGCCGGGGGCGGAGGGACGTCTGGTCACTCGGGATGGAGGGAAGTGGAAAATGGGTGCTCGGGAGTAGGCGAGGCACGGCGGGACAGCCTGGAGTTGACAGGGGCCCGGGGGCCGTATAAGGGGGTGTCCCGGGCCTCCTGAGGAGGCTGGGGCTGGGGCCGGGGCCGGCCCGGCCCTGGGTTCGGGTTCCGCTGGGGTCCCAGGCAGGAGAAGGCCCAGGGCGACAGCGCAATTGCCACGTGGACCGACGTCCTGCCGCCGGGACTGGCGACGGGGGCCGAATTTGGGGCAGAAGCCGAGGGGCGGGCGGCAGCGCCCGGTGGTGAGGGTGGGGTGGGGTGGGGTGGGGGACGGGGGTCGCCTTACCCACGAAGAAGCCGGCCGCCGCCACGGAGCTGAGCTGCACCCCGGCCGTGGACGTCGGGGCTGCCGGGAGCGGAGATGGAGGCGCAGGACTCCGGGGTCCTATTTATCGGGGGCGGCTGGTGATGTCAGCTCCATTCTCCGCGCTTTCTGCAGGGACACCCTCGGTCCTGGGGGCGGTGTGTGTGTGTGTGTGTGTGTGTGTGTGTGTGTGTGTGTGTGTGTGTGTGTGTGTGTGTGTGTGTGTGTTTTGGGGGGGTGTCTGAGTCGCGACACCCCCTGTGGAATTGGCGGGCCCGCGAGGATTGTGTTCTCTGGGCTGCCAGAATTGGGCGCCTCACTCCCGTCCTTGGTCACCCGGGGAAGGACTTGGCCTGGTGGAAAGAGCCCGGCCTTGGGAGTCCGAGGACGTGGGTTCTAATCCCGCCTCCTCCACTTGTCTGATGGGTGACCTTGGGCAAGCCGCTTAACTTCTCTGAGCCTCAGTTACCTCATCTGGGAAATGGGGATTAAGACTGTAAGCCCCACGTGGGGCAACCTGATTACCTTGTATCTACTGCAGTGCTTAGAACAGTGCTTGGCACATAGAAAGCGCTTAACAAACGCCATCATTAATTAATTAATTAATTACCTTCAGCGCCGAGCCCGGGGAAGGGACCGGGCTGGGGGAGGGGACGGACCAATCAATCAATCAATCAATCAATCGTATTTATTGAGCGCTTACTATGTGCAGAGCACTGTACTAAGCGCTTGGGAAGTACAGATTGGCATCACATAGAGACAGTCCCTACCCAACAGTGGGCTCACAGTCTAAAAGGGGGAGACAGAGAACAGAACCAAACATACCAACAAAATAAAATAAGTAGGATAGAAATGTACAAGTAAAATAAATAAATAAATAGAGTAATAAATATGTACAACCATATATACATATATACAGGTGCTGTGGGGAAGGGAAGGAGGTAAGACGGGGGGATGGAGAGGGGGACGAGGGGGAGAGGAAAGAAGGGGCTCAGTCTGGGAAGGCCTCCTGGAGGAGGTGAGCTCTCAGCAGGGCCTTGAAGGGAGGAAGAGAGCTAGCTTGGCGGATGGGCAGAGGGAGGGGCATTCCAGGCCCGGGGGATGACGTGGGCCGGGGGTCGATGGCGGGACAGGCGAGAGCGAGGTACAGTGAGGAGATTAGTGGTGGAGGAGCGGAGGGTGCGGGCTGGGCAGTAGAAGGAGAGAAGGGAGGTGAGGTAGGAGGGGGCGAGGTGATGGACAGCCTTGAAGCCCAGGGTGAGGAGTTTCTGCTTGATGCGCAGATTGATTGGTAGCCATTGGAGGTTTTTGAGGAGGGGAGTAATATGTCCAGAGCGTTTCTGGACAAAGATAATCCGGGCAGCAGCATGAAGTATGGATTGAAGTGGAGAGAGACACGAGGATGGGAGATCAGAGAGAAGGCTAGTGCAGTAGTCCAGACGGGATAGGATGAGAGCTTGAATTAGCAGGGTAGCGGTTTGGATGGAGAGGAAAGGGCGGATCTTGGCAACGTTGCGGAGCTGAGACCGGCAGGTTTTGGTGACGGCTTGGATGTGAGGGGTGAACGAGAGAGCGGAGTCGAGGATGACACCAAGGTTGTGGGCTTGTGAGACGGGAAGGATGGTAGTGCCGTCAACAGAGATGGGAAAGTCAGGGAGAGGACAAGGTTTGGGAGGGAAGACAAGGAGCTCAGTCTTCGACATGTTGAGCTTTAGGTGGCGGGCGGACATCCAGATGGAGATGTCCTGAAGGCAGGAGGAGATGCGAGCCTGGAGGGAGGGGGAGAGAGCAGGGGCAGAGATGTAGATCTGGGTGTCATCGGCGTAGAGATGATAGTTGAAGCCGTGGGAGCGAATGAGGTCACCAAGGGAGTGAGTGTATATTGAGAACAGAAGGGGACCAAGCACTGAACCTTGGGGAACCCCCACAGTAAGAGGATGGGAGGGGGAGGAGGAGCCTGCAAAAGAGACTGAGAAAGAACGACCGGAGAGATAAGAGGAAAACCAGGAGAGGACGGAGTCTGTGAAGCCAAGGTCAGATAACGTGTTGAGGAGAAGGGGGTGGTCCACAGTGTCAAAGGCAGCTGAGAGGTCGAGGAGGATTAGGACAGAGTATGAGCCGTTGGATTTGGCAAGCAGGAGGTCATTGGTGACCTTTGAGAGCGCAGTTTCCGTGGAATGAAGGGGACGGAAGCCAGACTGGAGGGGGTCGAGGAGAGAGTTGTTGTTGAGGAATTCTAGGCAGCGCGTGTAGACAACTCGTTCAAGGAGTTTGGAAAGGAATGGTAGGAGGGATATGGGACGATAACTAGAAGGTGAGGTGGGGTCAAGAGAGGGTTTTTTTTAGGATGGGAGAGACATGGGCATGTTTGAAGGCAGAGGGGAAGGAACCAGTGGAGAGTGAGCGGTTGAAGATGGAAGTTAAGGAGGGGAGAAGGGATGGAGCGAGAGATTTCATAAGATGAGAGGGAATGGGGTCAGAAGCACAGGTGGCCGGAGTAGCACTTGAGAGGAGGGAGGAGAGTTCCTCTGAGGATACCGCTGGGAAGGATGGGAGAGTAGCAGAGAGTGTTGAGAGCCGGGGGGTTGGAGAAAGGGGGGAAGAGACTTTGGGGAGGTCGGACCTGATGGATTTAATTTTGTTAATGAAGTAGGAGGCCAGATCGTTGGGGGTGAGGGAAGGAGGAGGGGGAGGAACCGGGGGCCTGAGAAGGGAGTTGAATGTACGGAAGAGCTGGCGGGGGTGATGGGCATAGGTGTCAATAAGGGAGGAGAAATAGTTTTGTCTGGCAGAAGAGAGGGCTGAGTTAAGGCAGGAAAGGATAAACTTGAAGTGAACGAGGTTGGCATGGTGTTTAGACTTTCGCCAGCAGCGTTCAGCAGCTCGAGCATAAGAGCGAAGGAGGCGGACAGTGGCAGTGATCCAGGGCTGTGGGTTAGTGGTGCGAGAGCGGCGAAGGGAAAGGGGAGCGAGCGAGTCTAGCTGAGTAGAAAGGGTAGAGTTGAGAGCAGTAATCTGATCATCAAGACTGGGTAGAGAGGAGAGGGCGGCGAGGTGGGGTGTGAGGCGCTCCGAAAGATGGGTGGGGTCCAGAGAGCGGAGATCTCTGTGAGGGAGTAATACGGATTTACAGGGGAAAGGAGTGTGAGTGAGGAGGCAGGTGAGAAGATTATGATCAGAGAGAGGGATCACAGAGTTGGTGAGGGTGGACACAGTGCAGCGGTAGGAGATGATGAGGTCGAGGGTATGACCAAGTTGGTGAGTGGGTGAGGTGGGGTGGAGGAAGAGGTTGGCAGCGTCAAGGAGAGATAGAAGGCGGGCGGCAGAGGAGTCGTTAGGGATAACCATGTGGATATTGAAGTCTCCGAGGATCAGAGTGGGCATGGAGAAGGAGAGAAGGAAGGTGAGGAAGGGGTCAAAGTCGTTAAAGAAGTTGGAAGTGGGGCCCGGAGGGCGGTAGATGACGGCTACAAGAATCTGGAGGGGGTGGTAGAGGCGAATAATGTGGGCTTCAAAGGAAGGGAAGGAAAGGGAAGGGGGAGGAGGGATAGTGCGAAAGCGACATTGGGGGGCGAGAAGGAAACCGACACCTCCTCCTTTTCCGGTGAGCCTGGGGGAGTGGGAAAAGAAGAGGCCTGCACTGCAGAGAGCAGCAGAAGAGACCGTGTCGTCCGGCGACAGCCATGTTTCAGTTAGGGCGAGGAGGAGTAGAGAACTGGAAAGGAAAAGGTCCAGGATGAAAGGGATCTTACTTAAAACGGAGCGGGGGGTTCCAGAGGCCACACTTGGCATCAGCTGTCGAGGGTGGGGAGGGAGGGGGAAGGGTGCGAGGGGTGGGGAGGGTTTGGATTGGGATGAGTTGGCGGGGGCCTGGGCGGGGAGAGTGGGAAGGGGGGTGGCGATGGGAAAGGAGAACTGGGATGGGGTGGGGACGGGGAGAAGGGGAGGAGGGGGGCCGGGAGGGAGAAGCGGAGGACCTGCGCTGGTACAGAGGAATCCTTGGTAGGGGTTGAGGGGGAGCGGTCTTGGTGGGTGAGAGGGAGGGAAACAGCTGGGTGGGAGAGGGGAAGGGGAAGGTGAGGAATGGGAATGGCAGTTGGGAGCAAGGGAACTGAAAGTTCATGGTGAGGTCAGCAGGGCGAGTGACAGTACCGCGGGGGGTTAACAATTGAGATGCAGAAGCAATAAAACAGTAGCAATGATAAAAGTAGGCGATGGCATCACAGGGTGTAGTTGAGCAATCAATATGCTCAACCAGGAAGCGGGGCCTGGCGGCGGGCTTTGACCTGATCAGGAAACTGGCTCCGGCCCAGGGGGTGAGCACAGAGGCCCCAAAATGCACGGGTTGAAGTCATGGATCTGGAGAAAAGAACAGCAGTGGTAGGGTGGGAAGTGGTGTGTGTTTGTGTGTGAGAGCAGGGCGGGTGTATGTGTGTGTCTCAGGTGTTTGTTTAAGGGTGCAGCTTTGGGGGTGCCAGAGGCAGTGGGGCATTGATGCAAGGGAAGGGGAAAGAGACCCCGGAGGTCCGGACCCTCAGGAAACAATAATAATAACTGGTATTTGTTAAGCGTTTACTGTGTGCCAGGCACTGTACTAACAGTGCTGTAAACCCGAAAGCAGGCCGCGTGGTAGATTTGCTGCCAATGAATATGTCATGGGTCAAAGCGCTCGGCCCAGCGTCCTGTGCACAGAAGATACCCAGTACATCATCCTGCACATTG
Source organism: Tachyglossus aculeatus (assembly GCF_015852505.1). Classification (NCBI taxonomy): domain Eukaryota; kingdom Metazoa; phylum Chordata; class Mammalia; order Monotremata; family Tachyglossidae; genus Tachyglossus; species Tachyglossus aculeatus. Next base: position 1,152,989 of record NC_052091.1, read on the forward strand.
TAATAAATAAATAAATAAATAATGATGGCATTTTTAAGCGCTTACTATGTGCAAAGCGCTGGGGAGGATACAAGGTGCTCAAGGTGTCCCACGTGGGGCTCACACTCTTAATCCCCATTTGACAGGTGAGGCAACTGAGGCACAGAGAAGTTAAGTGACTTGCCCAAAGTCACACAACTGACAAGCAGCAGAGCTGGGATTTGAACCCATAACCTCTGACTCCCAAGCCAGTGCTCTTTCCACTGAGCCACGCTGCTTCTCTAATAAAAGGCACCCGGCACAGGGTTCTGCACACAGTGGGTACCCGGCACAGCGTCCTGCACACGGTGGGTGCCCCGCACACCATCTTGAAGAGGGTGGGCGTTCGGCACAGCATACTGCACCAGCACAACAAATGTCGCCTCTGCCGGCAGTGGTGTTCAGGGAAAAGCCCAGGGGTTTGCCAAAGCCTGACTGACATCCGCAGCACTGCAAAGGTGACTTCCCAGGTCTCGGGCTTTATCCGCTCTGCTCCCGGATTACATGAATGTATGTGCCCAAGGGGCACATTCAGGGCAAGTGGCGAGCCTGACCATGGGAGATGCGTGCATCTCCGTGTAGAGTAGAGCTGGTCCTTAGGCTGGGGGTGGGGGTCCACTCTCTTCCCTCTGCGTGACCCTCTAGTCTCTCTGTCCCAGGGGCGGGGAAGTCCTCCCTCTTCCCATCCCTTTACCCCCGTCTTTTTCCCCCGTTCTCGTGGGAAAAACAACCTCAAGGCCTCAGCACCCTCAGAGCCTGCAACGTGTGAGTCGTTTGCTCTTCTACCCCTGACTCACCTTTCCTCCTGCCCCTTCTCCCCCTCCTTTCTAGATGCCAATTTTCTATTCAGCCCCAGGGCACGGGTCACCACACCCAGGGAGGCAGCGAGGCATAGGTGAGGGAGGTGAGGCCGAGCCCCCAAGTCACGTGATCAAGTGCTTTCTCCACGTCCCCCTCCCCCCCAACAATCCCCTCTTGCCCCGTGGCTGCTCAAATCCATGTGTCAATCTGCCCTGTCACCCGGGCCCCGACCCAGGACCCCTGAGGGAAGAGCATCCACCTCCCACTTATTGTAGGCAGGGAATGTGTCTGTTATATTGCTATATGGTACTCTCCCAAGTGCTTAGTACAGTGCTCTGCACACAGTAAGCACTCAATAAATATGATTGACTGACTGACTGCACTATCTGAGCTGGGATACTGGAGTCCTTCTCTGGGCCCTGGGTAGGGGCAGGGCCGGGTTGGGGGCACTCCCAGTCTGCCTTACCTGGTGGAGTCCCACAGGGCTCAGCTCTGGGCCCTCAACACTCCTCATGAATAATTGTAATAATAATCATATTTGTTAAACATGTACAATGTGCCAAGCACTGTACTAAATGTTGGGATAGATACAAGATAATCAGATCTTACACAGACCCTGTCAACCACAGGACTCCCAGTCTAAGGAGGAAGGTGAAGAGAAAACTGAGGCACAGAGAATAATAATGATGGTATTTGTTAAGCACTTACTGTGTGCCATGCACCGTTCTAAGTGCTGGGCGGGGGGATACAAGGTAATCAGGTTGTCCCAGGTGAGGCTCACAGTCTTAATCCCAATTTTACAGATGAGGGAACTGAGCACAGAGAAGTTAAGTGACTCGCCCAGAGTCACACAGCTGACCAGTGGCGGAGCCGGATAACTTGCCCCAGGTCATATAGCAGGCTAGTGGTGAAGCTGGGATAGAACTCAGGTTTCCTGATTCCCAGGCCCTTGATCTTTCTATGAGGCCATGCTGTTTCTCTCTGTCTCTCTGTCTCTCTCTTTCTCTCTTTCTCTCTCTCTCTCTCTCTTTCTCTCTCTCACTCAGCTCACCCACTTACCCAGATTCAGCTAACACCTCTATTCAAGTGACTCAATCAATCATTCAATCAAATTTATTGAGCACTTACTGTGTGTGGAGCACTGTCCTAAGCGCTTGGGAGAGTACAACAAAACAGAGTTGGTAGATATGTTACCTGCCCACGAGGTTACATTAGAGGAGTGTTAGAGGAGCAAAGTGTGGAGGCTAGGCTGTAGTAGAAGAGTAGCGAGGTGAGGTAGGAGGGGGCAAAAGAGATCGAGTGTTTTAAAGCCGATGGTGAGGAGTTTCTGTTTGCTGCTGAGGTGGATGGGCATCCCTTGGAGGTTCTTGAGGAATGGGGAAACGTGGTCTGAACGTTTCTGTAGAAAAATGCATCTGGGCAGCAGAGTGAAGTACGGACTGGAGCGGGGAGAGAAAGGAAGCAGGGAGGGCAGCAAGGAGGCTGAAACAGTAATCAAGGAGGGATAGGGTAAATAGTATGGCCTAGTGGATAGAACATGGAACAGAAAGTCAGAAGGTCATGGTAATCCCGGCTCTGCCACTTGTCTGCTCTGTGACCTTGGGCAAGTCATTTCACTTCTCTGGGCCTCAGTTCTCTCATCTGTAAAATGGGGATTTAGACTGTGAGCCCTGTGCGAGACAGAGACTATGTCCAACACAATTATCTTGTATCTACCCTGGCGCTTAGAACATTGTCTGGCATATAGTAAGTGCTTAAATACCATAATTATTATTATAAGTGATTGTATTAACGTGGTAGCAATTTGGATGGAGAGGAAAGGATATATTTTAGTGATACTGCGAAGGTTGAAATGACAGGATTTAGTTATGAATTGAATTTGTGGGTTGAATGTGAGAGAGAAGTCAAAGGTAGGATCAAAGTTACAGGTTTGTGAGAAGGGAAGGATGGTGGTGCTGTCTACAGTGATGGGAAAATCAGGGGAAGGACAGGGTTTGGGTGGAAAGATAAGGAGTTTTGTTTCAGACGTTACATTTGAGGTGATGGAAGGACATCCGAATAGAGATGTCCTGAACGCAGAAAGAAATGTGAGACTTCAGAGAAGGAGAGAGATCAGGGCTGGAGATGTAGATTTGGGTATCATCTGCATAGAGTTGGCAGTTGAAGCCACGGGAGCAAATGAGTTCTCCAAGGGAGTGGGTGTAGAAGGAAGATAGACAGTAAGCACTCAATAAATATGATTGAATTAATGAACACAGTCAATTGTGGGCTTTCCAAATCACAGTGTGGCTTCACACCTATACGTGTAGCCCAACACACATATTCTTTGTAGTTTGACAGATTTGGAAAAAGGACAAAGGACAAAGCAATACCCAAACTTCCTCATTCTATTTTTGACCTTAAAAATAGTAACCCTAAGGACAGACATAACAATAAGAAAATGCGATGTATAACAATAACTCTGATAGAAAATGATAGCACATGATTTGTAAATATATTCTTTCTTGATGGACTGAAGGCAAAAAACAAAAGCACCTTCCATATAGTTAAGGTGGAATAGAAAATATGTTGGATTCTAAACATGACATTTGGAAGGGAAGACAAAGAGTTGGAGCTGTGATCCTCCGTGCCGGGCTCTCCTCTCCTTCCTCCTCCCTCCCTGCCCAGGCCTGTCTCCGGTTTGAGCTCTCCTCAGTCAGAATAGCAGCCACTATCAGCTTTTCCTAGAAACCAGGCTGAGGCTCACGTCCCCATCCCTAAGGCACGACATCCAACGAGCTGCAGATAAGTGGATTCAAACCCTTCTGTAGCCACAGGCTGGCAGGGGATGCTCATGGGGGGTGGCTGGGGGGGCGATTGGTGGGATGGCTGGCGAGGATTCTGGTGGCGGGCGGGCACTGTCTGGGCATACTGAGGTGACTGGGAGATGGAGGTGGAGTTCCCAGTCAGAGAGCCAGGATCTGAAGAACAGCCGACCCCTATAGTTATATCATACTCTCCCAAGCACTTAGAACAGTGCTCCGTACACAGTAAGCGCTCAATACGTACAAGTGAATGAATGAATGAACATCCAAGTCTTCCACCTGCAGGGCTCCAAGTTCCCTTGCCCCCTCCCACCAGTGGAGATACTGATTCTCCCTGCAGCCTCCCTCCCCTCCAGCCTTCAAACAGCATGGCCTAGTGGATAGAGCACAGGCCTGAAAGGCAGAAGGGCCTGGGTTCTAATTCCGGCTGGCTCAGCCACTTGTCTGCTGTGACAGGTGGCAAGTCACTTCACTTCTCTATGCCTTAGTGACCTATCTGTAAAATGAGGATTAAGATTGTGAGCCCCTGAGGGACAGGGACCGTGTCCAACCTGATTGGCTTGTATGTACCCCAGTGCTTGACACATAGTAAGCCCTTCCTTAACAAATACTATTACTGTAATTATTATTCGGCAGGACGATTAGGTGCCTCTGGTGGGAGGGGGGTGGGTAGATGGGGACTGGTATGGGAGTTAGGTGTTGGCAGGGGGGCTGAGCCCACATCTGGTCCTTGATTTCATCCTCAAGGCCTCAGGCCTTGACGGTAGCACCTCCCCCTCCACCTGGGGCTCAGTTTTTCCCGGTGCCAGCTTGCCTGCCGGCCTTCCCCACTCTCCAAAGGGAGGAAGAGGGAGGGAATGGGTGGAAGGTGGGCGTCAAGAGATCCATTCTGCCTTCGGGACTGGAAGGGCCAGGCCTCCCTCCACTTTTCCAAGCCTCGGGCTGTTTTCCCTCTCCCCTTCCTGCCCTCCCGCAGCAGGGGTTACATCACCGCTGGGAACTCCCTACCAGGGCAGCGGAGAGCGTGGTGGAAGGGAAAGCCAGAGTGGAAAGGACCTTTAGGTCCCATCTGTGTGCAGTCCAGCCCCGTCTACCCTCTTTCAATTCTATTCAGTCGTCTTTATGGAATGCTTAGTGTGTGCAAAACACTGCACTAAACGCTTGGGAGAGTACAATATAACAATAGACAGACATGTTCCCTGACCACATCATCATCAATCGTATTTATTGAGCGCTTACTATGTGCAGAGCACTGTACCACATGGAGTTTATAAGATAAAGGGGGAGCTTAATCGTATTTATTGAGCGCTTACTGTGCGCAGAGCACTATACTAAACACTTGGGAGAGGATAGTATAATAAGGAGCAGCGTGGCTCAACGGAAAGACCCCGGGCATGGGAGTCAGAGGTCATGGGTTCAAATCCCGACTTCACCAGTTGTCAGCTGTGTGACTTTGGGCAAGTCACTTCACTTCTCTATGCCTCAGTTACCTATCTGTCAAATGGGGATGAAGCCTGTGAGCCCCACGTGGGACACCCTTAACACCTTGTATCCTCCCCAGCGCTTAGAACAGTGCTTTGCACATAACACCTAACAAATGCCACTATTATTATTATTATTAATAAACAGAACGTTTCCTGCCCACAAAGCGAATACAGTCTTCCCCTTCTCCCAGCGGTCAGAGGAATGGGCTGGGGGCCGTGGGGGCATTGGGGGGGATGGGGGAAAATCAGACCTCCCCTTAGCTCTGGGGGAGGGGTCAGCAGGGACTTACTCTCTCCCTTCTTCTTTCAGTGCCCCTGACCCCCTCGTTGTGCTCGGGGAATGTGTCTATTTATTGTTACAGTGTACTCTCCCAAGCGCTTAGAGCAACATGGCCTAGTGGCAAGAGCACAGGCTTAGGAGTCAAAGGTCGTGAGTTCTAATCCCGGCTACGCCACTTGTTTGCTGTGTGTCCTTGGGCAAGTCACTTCACTTCTCTGTGCCTCAGTTACCTCAGCTATAAAATGGGGCTTGAGACTGTGAGCCCCACGTGGGACAATCTGATTACCTTATATCTACCCCGGCGCTTAGAACAGTGCTTGGCATATACTAAGCGCCTAACAAATACCATCATCATCATTATTATTATTATCATCATTATTATTATTGCAGTGCTCTGCACACAGTAAGCCCTGAATAAGTACAACGATTGACTGACTGACTAAATGAATGTTCTCTCCTCCGGGAGTATGGGAGGGAGGAGCCGGCCGATGGACGCATTTTCAGAGACTGCCACCGGCACCCGGGGAGTGGGGGAACCCCGTGGCAGGGGGAATCCTTAGAACCCAGAAGCTTTCCTGCTTTAATACGTCTCTCTTTCGGTACCTTCGGAGCTCGGAGAGCCAAAAGCCTGGTTTGGGAGAGCATGGGAAAAGGTAGGAATGAAGAGTGGAATCTCAGGAATGAAAGAAAGAATGCAAGACATCCGGACACCTTCTCCAGCCTCCACGTCACGGCCCTGGCCGGGGGGGAGTCGGGGGCGAAGGAACTGAGGGGTGGGGGGAGGGAGTAGGGAGGCTGAGGGTCTCTGCTTGCTGAGAAATGGGGGGGGAGGGGGAGGGTCTTTGTTCTCTGAGGGATGGGGGAGGCTGAGGGTCTTCCCCACTGAGGGATGAAGTGGGAGGCAGAGGGTCTCTGCTCGCTGAGGGATGCTCGCTCCTTTGCTCTGAGGGATGGGAGAGGCTGAGGGTCTTCACTCTCTAAGGGATTGGGAGGCTAAGGGTCTTCGTCTCTGAGGGATGGGGGAGGGGTTGAGAGTCTCTGCTCTCCGAGGGGCAAGTTAGGAGGCTAAGGGTCTTTGCTCTCTGAGGGATGGGAGGAGGCTGAGGGTCTTTGCTCACTGAGGGAAGGGAGAGGCCAAAGGTCTTTACTCTCTGAGGGATGGGAGAGAGACTGAGGGTCTATGCTCACTGAATGGTGAGGTGGGAGGCAGAGGGTCTCTGCTTGCTGAGAGATTGGGGGTAGGCTGAGGGCCTTCACTCATGGTGGTTAGGGGGATGGTGGTCTCCAGTCGTTGAACTAAGAGGGACCCCCCTGGATGTGGGGAGGGGTCAGCCTGGAGATGGTGGAGGGGCTGGGCCGGGGTTGAGGGGATGGAGTTTTGTTGGGTGGGGGCGCTGAGGGAAAGTGCTGAAGAGGCAGCAGGGTCCGGGGGAGAAGGTAGCCCTCTATCAGGAGCCCCTTGTGCCTTCCTGCCCAGATGAACCTGGCATCGTCTCATTCATTCTTTCATTTAATCATATTTATTGAGCGCTTACTGTGTGCAGAGCACAATACTAAGCGCTTGGGAGAACACAATACAACAATAAACAGGCACATTCCCTGCCCACAACAAGCTTACAATCTGGTGGGGGGGGTGGGGGGAGACAGACATCAATACAAATAAATAAATGACAGATATGGAGATGAGTGCTGAGGGGCTGGGAGGAGGGAAGAACAAAGGGAGAAAGTCAGGGCAATGCAGAAGGGAAGGGGGAGAAGAGGAAAGGGGGCGCTTAGTCAGGGAAGGCCTCTTGGAGGAGATGTGCCTTCAATAAGGTTTTGAAGTGGGGGAGAGGAATTGTCTGATGGATATGAGGAGGGAAGGCGTTACAGGCCTCGAGATCCTGACCCTCATGCCCCCGAATTCCCATGGCTAATTAACCCATGAATGGTGGGGCGCAGCTCGGGTTCAGACATGGTCCTGACTCAGGGCCTCCCCCCAATCTCCCCTCCTATTCGTTTTAGGAAACACCTGCTCAGGCTCGAGGCCAAGCCCTGCCTGGAACCAAGCGAGTCCCACAGCCCTTCTTCTCTGGGGTCTGAAGCCAGAGCCCGAACAAGCAGGAAGGGACCGGAGCCTCTGCAGTGAGAGGGGAGCCTCTGCAGTGAGAAGGATTCGAGTTAGCTCCTAGGAAAACAGCGGGGACCTGGGAGGGGTGGTGACTCATCCCCTAGAGGAGTCTCCTACTGAGGGGTCTAAAGTGTAGACTGTAAACTCTTTCAGGGCAGGGAAAGAGTCTCCCATCTCTGTTATATTGTACTCTCCCAAGCGCTTAGTACAGTGCTCTGCACACAGTAAGTGTTCAATAGATATGACTGGTGGATTGATTGATTGGGGAAGTACAAGGGATCGAAAAGTTCAGAGTCATGCAGGGTGAAGCCGGGTCATAATAATATTCAATTTTTCAATTCAATTCAGTTGTATTTATTAAGTGCTTACTGTGTGCAGAGCACTGTACTAAGCGCTTGGGAAAGTACACTACAACAGTAAACAGTGACATTCCCTGCCCACAATGAGCTCACAGTCTAGAGGGAGACAGACATCAATGCAAATAAATAAAATTACAGATAATAATAATAATAATAATAATAATAATAATGGTAGTTGTTAAGTGCTTTATTATGCTCCAAGCATTGTTCTAAGCAGTGGAGTAGATACAGGTTAATCAGGTTGGACACAGTCCCTGTCCCACATGTGGCTCACACTCTTAGCCCCATTTTACAAATGAGGGAACTGGGGCACAGAGAAGTTAAGTGATTTGCCCACGGTCACACAGCAGAAACGTGACCGAGCAGGGATTAGAATCCAGGTCCTTCTGATTCCCAGGTCCGCGTTCGGCTGCTCATCCAAACCTGTAGCTGAGGCTACAGCAGAGGAGGTCACCCGCCCAGGGGAGAGGGAGCAGGTTCAAATCAAACAAAGGGGAGTGCTTAAGGAGGACTTCCCTGATTGATTTTTCATCCCCTCCAGACTGTATCCCTCGCAACGGCCTTTGGGCCCTTGTGCTCTCACTTCTGTCCACCTCTCCTCCCACGGCCCACTACTGAAGCAATCATTGACAATAATAATAATGGTGGCATTTGTTAAGTGCTTACTATCTGCCAGGCACTGTACTAAGTGCTGGGGTGAATACAAGCAAATTGGATTGGACACAGTCCTTGTCTCACCTAGGGCTCACAGACTGAATCCTCATTTTGCAGATGAGGAAACTGAGACTCAGAGAAGTGATGTAATTTGCCCAAGATCACACCGCAGACAGTTGGCAGAGTTGGGTTTAGAATCCAGATTCCCAGGCCTATGTTCTACTTACTAGGCCAAGCTGCTTCTTTTAGAATGTGAACCCTGGCTGGGGCAGGGACTGTATCCCACCTGATGATTTTGTATCTACCCCAGCACTTAGTAGAGTGCTTGGCAGATAGCAAGCACTTAACAAATACTGTTATTATCATTGTTAATAATAATAATAACAATTCAAAGGCTGGCTGCTCCCACAGTGGTTGGAAAGTGTGTGGGCTGAGTTACTGCAGGAAATCCTGCCAACTGGAAACATCAACCAGTTCCTGCAGAGGAATTTGAATAGGTTCAGGGAAGTGAGACGCAATGTAGACTAGTGGGGAAATCTCCGGCCTTGCAGGGAGGAGGGAGTGTCAGAGGATCTGGGTCCTAATCCTGTTCCACCACTCGCTGGTTATGTGACCCTGGGCAAGTCATCCGACTTTTCTGTGCCTCAGCATCCTCAACTGTAAAATGGGGATTTAATACCTGTTCTCCCTCCTACTTAAATTGTGGGCCCCACATGAGACAGGGACTGTGTCCAACGTTATTAACTTGCATCTGCCCCAGAACTTAAAACAGTGCTTGATACAGGGTAAATGCTTAACAAATGCCAAAAAAAACCCCACAGCTCAACTCTGACACTTGTCTGCTGTGTGACCTTGGGCACTTCACTTCACTTCTCTATATAAAGTGGGGGTTATGACTGTGAGCCCCAAATGGGACAAGGACTGTGTCTAACCTGATTACCTTGAATCTATCCCAGCGCTTAGAACAGTGCCTGGCACATAGTAAGCACATAACAAATGTCATCTAAAAAAAGACACAGTCTCTCTCTTATTTAGCCTAGGAGTCCCATGTGGGACAGGGAATGTCATTATCATCAAGTGCTGTCGAGTAGTTTCCAATTCATAGTGACTCTATGGATATATTTTCTCCAGAATATCCTGCCTTCTGCCATAATCCGTAACCTTGCTATCAGTTCTTCCTTTATTGCTGTTATGGTTTCTATCCACCTAGCTGCTGGTCTGCCTCTTCCTCGTTTTCCCTGAACTTTTCCTAGCATTAGCGTCTTCTCCAGAGAATTAGTCTTCTTGATTATGTGTCCAAAATATGCTAATCTAAGTTTAGTCATTTGGCCTTCCAAAGACCACTTTGGCTTAATTTGCTCCAAATTCCATTTGCTTGTTTTTTTGGGCAGTCCATGGTATTCACAAAAATCTTCTCCAACCCCACATTTCAAAAAATTGATGCTCTTTCAATCCTGTTTTTTCTGTCCAGCTTTTGGATCCATGCTTTGTCACCGGAAACACTATAGAATTGACAATTTGTATTGTTGTGGCAATTGTTGCATCAGCACCTTTCATGACTTTTTCCAGGCTCTTCATAGCAAGTCTTCCTAACATTAATCTTTGGCATATTTCTTGACCACTAGTTCCTTTATTATTGATTATTGATCCCAGGAGAGAAAAATTGTCAACTATTTCAATCTTCTCTCCATCCACTACAAATGTGTTAAAACTTCCAGTTGTCATGATATGTTTTTTCTTGACATTCAAATGGAGGCCCATCTTTTTGCTCGATTCCTTAACTTTTTATAATAAGCCCTTCAAATCTTCTTCACTTTCTGCTAGTAAGGTAGTATCATCAGCATAATGATGATTTTTATATTCCTTCCTCCAATCTTTGCTCCCCGTTCATCTTCATCCAATCCGGCTTCTCTCATTAGGTATTTCGTATAAAGGATGAACAGATAAGGCGATAAGATACATCCTTGTCTTATACCCTTACTAATGGGAAAACAATCTGTTTCTCCATATTCTGCTTTTATTGTAGCCTCCTGTTTGGCATACAGGTTCTGTATTAATGCAATTAATATAGGAACTATGCCTGACCTGATTTTCTTGTATCTACCCCTACATTTAATACAGTGCTTGGCGCATAGTAAGTTCTTAGTAAATACCACAATTATTCTTATTTATTATTAAGTGGGTCCTTGGGGGAAAGGTGGGAGCTGTGTGAGGGGAACATGAAGAGTGTTGGCAGTCCTGAAGAGACTGAAATGGATCCCATGGGTAAATCAATCAATCAATAATATTTATTAAGCATTTACTCTGTGCAGAGCACTGTACTGAGCACTTGGGAGAGTATGATACAACTGAATTAGCAAAATTGCAAGGATGATAGAGATACCATGGGTCATTGGATGTACCATTCATTCATTCATTTATTTGATTGTATTAATTGAGTGCTTACTGTGTGCAGAGCACTGTACTAAGTGCTTGGGGAAGTACAACAATAAAAAGTCATATCCCCTGCCCACAGTGGGCTTACAGTCTAGAGTGGGGGAGACAACATCAATAGAAATAAATTAAATGACAGATATGCACATAAGTGCGTGGGGCTGGGAGGGTGGAAGAGCAAAGGGAGCAAGTCAGGGTGATGCAGAAGGAAGTGGGAGATGCACTGTACTAAGCACTGGGGTGGATACAAGCAAATCATGTTGGACACAGTCCCTGTCCCACACGAGCTCACAGTGTCAATCCCCACTTTACAGATTAGGTAACTGAGGCCCAGAGGCAGGAAGTGATTACCCAAGATCACCCAGCAGAGAAGTGGTAGAGCAGGGATTAGAATCTATGTCCTTCTCTCTCCCAGGCCCGGGCTCTATCCATCACCCCAGGGAGCTGTCCCAGCCCGGACGAAGGTAGGAAGGTGCAGGAGGAGGGATTTGCAGCGTGGCTCAATGGAAAGAGCACGGGCTTGGGAGTCAGAGGTCATGGGTTCAAATTTCGGCCCTGCCAATTGTCAGCTGCGTGACCTTGGGCAAGTCACTTAACTTCTCTGTGCGTCAGTTACCTCATCTGGAAAATGGGGATGAAGACTGTGAGCCCCACGTGGGACAACCTGATCACCTCGTATCCTCCCCAGTGCTTAGAACAGTGCTTTGCACAGAGTAAGCGCTTAACAAATGCCATGATGATGATGATGATGATGATTTGCGGGGGCGGGGGGATCTGTCGATTTATGGGAGGGAAGAGGAAGGACCGGATACATTTTCTGATCTCCCCAACCGACTGTCGCTTGCCCGTGGGCAGTGGCCCCGGGGGTCGGGTGGACGGTGGGCTGCGGGCTGGGATCCCCCCTCTCGGCCGACAGAGGGCGCTCGGGGTCCACCCTTGGGCCATGCGATGCCAGTCGTATTTATTGAGCGCTTCCTGTGTGCGGAGCACTATACTAAGCGCTTGGAAGAGTATAATACAACAATAAACAGACACATTCCCTGTCCACAACACTATTAGGTACCCAAGGACCATTCGTTCATTCATTCATTCAATCGCATTTATTGAGCTCTTACTGTGTGCAGAGCACTGTACTAAGTGCTTGGGAGAGTGTAATACAACAATAAACTCACACAACTTGTACTTCCCAAGCGCTTAGTACAGTGCTCTGCACACAGTAAGCGCTCAATAAATACGATTGAATGAATGAATTATTATTACTCTATTTATTTTACTTGTACATATTTACTATTCTATTGATTTTTATTTTGTTACTATGTTTTGTTCTGTTGTCTATCTCCCCCTTCTAGACTGTGAGCCCGCTGTTGGGCAGGGACCGTCTCTATATGTTGCCACCTTGTACTTCCCAAGCACTTAGTCCAGTGCTCTGCACACAGTAAGCGCTCAATAAATACGATTGAATGAATGAGTTATTATTACTCTATTTATTTTACTTGTACATATTTACTATTCTATTGATTTTTATTTTGTTACTATGTTTTGTTCTGTTGTCTGTCTCCCCCTTCTAGATTGTGAGCCCGCTGTTGGGCAGGGACCGTCTCTATATGTCGCCAACTTGTACTTCCCAAGCGCTTAGTCCAGTGCTCTGCGCACAGTAAGCGCTCAATAAGTACGATTGAATGAATGAATTATTATTACTCTATTTTACTTGTACATATTTACTATTCTATTGATTTTTATTTTGTTACTATGTTTTGTTCTGTTGTCTGTCTCCCCCTTCTAGACTGTGAGCCCGCTGTTGGGTAGGGACCATCTCTCTATGTTGCCAACTTGTACTTCCCAAGCGCTTAGTCCAGTGCTCTGCACACAGTAAGCGCTCAATAAATACCATTGATTGATTGATTGATTGATTGAATATTGCGCCTAGTTACCCTCCCCGCCCACCGAGCTCCTCTCCCGCCTTCTCATTGGCCAGTTCCAGCGCCCGCGCGCTCCCGTCGGGCAAACTCATCCATTCATTCATTCGGTCGTATTTATTGGGCGCTCACTGGGTGCAGAGCACTGGACTAAGCGCTTGGGAAGTACAAGTTGGCAACATAGGGAGACGGTCCCGACCCAACAGTGGGCTCACAGTCGTAACAGCCTCGCGCCAGAGTAGGGGGAAGGGAGGAGAGGCCTGCCAATTTGTACTTCCCAAGCGTTTAGTACAGTGCTCTGCACACAGTAAGCGCTCAATAAATACGATTGATTGATTGATTGGTGTGCATGTGACAGAGCCCGACAGGACGGGAAAGGGGGCTAGTCGGAGCATGCGCCAGGGAAGCTACTCCCCCCCCCCCCCCCCCCCCCCGCCAATTTTAGGTGTTGCTTAAGGTTGCGCATGTCCTGGACCCCTAATGCAGGCGCAAGTGCAAACTTTGGCACCACTGTCTACGCATGCGTGCCAGCCAGGCTACAGGTGGGTCACGTCTTGGATGGCATTTATTAAGCGCCTACTATGTGCAAAGCACTGTTCTAAGCGCTGGGGGGGAGGATACCAGGTGATCAGGTTGTCCCACGTGGGGCTCACAGTCTTCATCTCCATGTTACAGATGAGGTCACTGAGGCTCCAAGAAGTGAAGTGACTTCCCCAAGGTCACACGGCAGACGTGGTGGAGCCCTGATTCGAACCCATGACCTCTGACTCCAGAGCCCATGCTCTTTCCACTGAGCCACGCTGCTTCTCATTGTGAGTGTGGCGGGTAGCAACGTTTTGGTGACCCCTGCACCGGTTTCTTCCCCTCCCTCCCAACTTTGCCCTAGCAGCTTGCCCTCTTCAGTACTTCGGAGGGGCCCTGGATTCCAGGCGGCGGGAAATGGGAAGCAGCATGGTGTAGTGGGAAGAGCACATGCCTGGGACATCGAAATTCATGGGTTCAAATTCCGCCTCAGCCGCTTTTGTCTGCTGGGCGACTTTGGTCACTTCACTTCTCTGGGCCTCAGTGACCTCATCTGGAAAATGGGGGTGAATAATAATGGTGGCATTTGTTAAGCACTTACTATGTGCAGAGCACTGTTCCAAGCGCTGGGGGATCACAAGGTAATCAAGTTGTCCCACATGGGGTTCACAGTCTTAATCCCCATTTTACAGATGAGGTAACTGAGGCTCAGAGAAGTTGTGACTTGCCTAAGGTCACACAGCAGACATGTGGCGGAGCCGGGATTCGAACCCATGACCTCTGACTCCAAAGCCCCTGCTCTTTCCACTGAGCCATACTGCTTCTTGGAAGTACAGTGAAGACTGTGAACCCCTCGTGGGACAACCTGATCACCTTGTGGCCTCCCCAGCGCTTAGAACAGTACTTTTCCCATAGTAAGCGCTTAATAAATGCCATTATTAATATTATTATTATTGTTTGGACAAGTCAGCTTAACTTCTCTGGGCCTCAGTTGCCTCATCTGTAAAATGAGGATTGAGAGACTGTGAAGCCCACATGGGACAGGGACTGTGTCCAACCCGGTTTGCTGGTATTCACCCCAGTGCTTAGTACAGTGCCTGGCACATAGCGCTTAACAAATTCCACAACTAGTATACTGTTATATGAGGGGGAACCTGCTTGACTGTGAGCCCGTTGTTGGATAGGGACCGTCTCTATATGTTGCCAACTTGTATTTCCCAAGGGCTTAGTACAGTGCTCTGCACACAGTAAGCGCGCAATAAATACGATTGAATGAGGTGCGTCCGTCTGTAAGTCGCCCTTGTCCACCAGTGGCTATAAGTTGCACCCCCAAGCAGATTTCACAGTTCAGAGATTTAGTTTCCATCCTTATGCCTGGCCCTCCGACTCCTCTCCCCCCTCCGCCCCTCTCATTTCCCCCAGAGCCCCCTAGATCGGGGGCGATTGTGGTTCCGATCAGGGGTCCGGAGAGATGTGGCCTCGTCCTTCTTCTCCCCGGGGGTTGGGGAAAACAGAGTTGCCCGGGGTTGGAGGACGGCAGAGCCGTGCCCCCTACCCACCCCTACTAATACCCACACTCCGTCGATCCAGTCCAGTTTATAGTGAGAGTTGGTCAAATGGAGACTGAAGGGCCAAGGATTGAAAGTGGTGGGCAGAAGGTGGACGAAGGGACAGTCAGGGGGCTTGAGAGAGAGGTCGGAGAGACAGGGGTGGGAGAGATAGAGAGACAATGCCCGGGGGGGATAATAATTATGGTATTCGTTAAGCGCTTACTATGTGCCAGGCACTATTCTTTCTAAGCACTGGGGTGAATACAAGCAAATCGAGTTGGACACAGTCCCTGTCCTATGTGGGGCTCACAGTCGCAATCCCCATTTTACAGATGAGGCTGAGGCACAGTGATTTGCTCAAGGTCACACAACAGACAATAATAATAATTATTAAGGTATTTGTTAAGCGCTTATTGTGTCCCAGGTACTGTACTAAGCACTGGGGTGGGTACAAGCAAATTGAGTTGGACACAGTCCCATGTGGGGCTCACAGTCTCAATCCCCATTTTCTAGATGAGGTAACTGAGGCCCAGAGAAGCGAAGTGACTTGCCCAGGGTCACACAGCAGACAAGTGGCAGAGGGGGGATTAGAACCCATGACCTCTTATGACTCTATCCACTACACCACGAAGGGGTGTTTGTTCAATCACTCTTTCAATCGTACTTATTGAGCGCTTGCTGCTTGCAGAGCACTGTACTAAGCACTCGGGAGTGTAGCGGGATGGGCGAAGCTCATGAGGAAGAGCCAGACTGAGCCCCCCCCTTTTCTTCTACTCCTCCTCTCCTCCCCATCACCCCAACTCGCTCCCTCTGCTCTACCCCCCCTCCCTGCCCCACAGCGCTTGTGTATATACGTACATGTCTTTTATTCTATTTTATTAATGATGCATTTCGATGAAGCAGCGTGGGTCAGTGGAAAGAGCCCGGGCTTGGGAGCCTGAGGTTATGTGTTCAAATCCTGGTTCCGCCAAATGTCAGCTGTGTGATTTAGGGCAAGTCACTTAACTGATCTGAGCCTGTTACCTCATCTGTAAAATGGGGATAAAGACTGTGAGCCCCAGGTGGGACAGCCCGATCACTTTGTAACCTCCCCAGCACTTACAGCAGTGCTTTGCACATAGTAAGCGCTCAATACCACGTTTTGTTTTGTTGTCTGTCTCCCCCCTTCTAAACTGTGAGCCCATTGCTGGGTAGGGACCACCTCTATATGTTGCCGACTTGTACTTCCCAAGCGCTTAGTACAGTGCTCTGCACACAGTAAGCGCTCAATAAATACGATTGAATGAATGAATGAATAAATGTCATTATTATTAATAATAATAATGATAGCATTTATTAAGCGCTTACTATGTGTAAAGCACTGTTCTAAGCGCTGGGGAGGTTACAAGGTGATCAGGTTGTCCCACGGGGGGCTCACAGTCTTCATCCCCATTTTACAGATGAGGTAACTGAGGCCCGGAGAAGTGAAGTGACTTGCCCAAAGTCACACAGCTGACAAGTGGTGGAGCTGGGAGTTGAACCCGCGACTGTGAACCCGCTGTTGGGTAGGGACTGTCTCTATGTGTTGCCGACTTGTACTTCCCAAGCGCTTAGTACAGTGCTCCGCACACAGTAAGCACTCAATAAATACGATTGATTGATTGATTGACCTCTGACTCCAAAGCCCAGGCTCTTTCCACTGAACCTGTATATATGTATATATGTTTGTACATATTTATTACTCTATTTATTTATTTTACTTGTACATATCTATTCTATTTTATTTTGTTAGTATGTTTGGTTTTGTTCTCTGTCTCCCCCTTTTAGACTGTGAGACCACTGTTGGGTAGGGACTGTCTCTACATGTTGCCAACTTGAACTTCCCAAGCGCTTAGTCCAGTGCTCTGCACACAGTAAGCGCTCAATAAATACGATTGATTGATTGATTGATTGACTGTCTCTATGTGTTGCCGACTTGTACTTTCCAAGCGCTTAGTACAGTGCTCCACACACGGTAAGCGCTCAATAAAGACGATTGATTGATTGATTGACTGTCTCTATGTGTTGCCGACTCGTACTTCCCAAGCGCTTAGTACAGTGCTCCGCACACGGTAAGCGCTCAATAAATACGATTGATTGATTGATTGACTGTCTCTATGTGTTGCCGACTTGTACTTCCCAAGCGCTTCGTACAGTGCTCCGCACACGGTAAGCGCTCAATAAATACGATTGATTGATTGATTGACTGTCTCTATGTGTTGCCGACTTGTACTTCCCAAGCGCTCAGTACAGTGCTCCGCACACGGTAAGCGCTCAATAAATACGATTGATTGATTGATTGATTGATTGATTGACCTCTGACTCCAAAGCCCAGGCTCTTTCCACTGAGCCACGCTTGAGCCCTATTTATAGTGATGCCTGTTTACTTGTCTGGATGACTGTCTCCCCCCCTCCTAGCCTGTGGTTGGGCCGGGATTGCCTCTGTTTGTTGCCGAATTGTACTTTCCAAGCGCTTAGTACAGTGTCGTGCACCCAGGAAGCGCTCAATCCGTACGGTTTCATGAATGAAGACACAGGGGAGCGGGGGGAAGGGAGGGAGGGGTCGGTGAGTGACTTGCCGGCTGCCCAACGAGCGCGGCCCGCGGGGGGCCGGTGACGGGGGAGACCCCCCAGGGTGGGGATGGGGGGCCAATGGCGCGGCGGGGGCGGGGTTGGGGAGGGGTCTGGGGGCGGGATCGATCGGGCTGGTGGTGGTGGCGGCGGCGGTGGCGGCTTGAGCCATGGAGCCCGGGCTACAACGCGCCAGGTAGGGGGGTGCCCGGGCCACAAATCACATCCCCAGGCCCAGTTTACCAACTTCGAGGTGGGGGGAGTTTGGGAGGGAAAGATGCGGGGTGGGATCCGAACAGGTCCAGGGGTCCGTCATCCACCTCCCCTGCAACTGGAGCCGTTCAGATGATGCCCCCTCGGTTGGGTCTGGGGGCTGGACAGGGAGCTGCCCTGGATGCTAATTCCTAGGGTGAAAGCTTGTCAACCCCCACACCCCTGGCAGTAGCCTTCAATCAATCAATCAATCAATCAGTCGTATTTATTGAGCGCTTACTGTGTGCAGAGCACTGTACTAAGCAATCAATAGGAGCAACCTCGGCTACTAGGGGAGAGGGGCGACTGGGAAGCCCAGCAAAGCCAATTGGGATGGGGCCTAGACCCCTTGGGTCTGAGCCACAACTTAGCGGGCGGTGCAGACGCCTCCTCACCCCCCCCATTCGCACCCCGCTCACCCAAGCCCACACCTGGCCTTTTGGTCCCTGGGGGAGGGGGCGGGCAGTGCTGCCCAGCTGGTGCTACCCATCCTCTTGTCCGGCAGGTGCAGTGAACTGGGCAGGAGTGGGTGTGTCAGTGTGAGGGAATGTTGGTGAGGGGGCCACAGAGGGGGACTGGACCAGCCAGCCACCCCTCCTTCACTTCAGGGGACCCTCCCCTTGTTCTGGTCACTGGGGGTGGGGTCCAGGCTGGGGCTGGAGCCCATGTGACTCCATTCCCAAGTCCAGCCCTCTAAGGCCCCCCCCATTTCCTGGTCCAACTCCTGTCCCTGTTAGAGTCTCCAGGCTTTGCCCCCAACCTCCTGACCCTGTGCTGGGTCTCCCACAGAAGCCCCCTCCCGGTATCTCCCCACTTCCTTGACTCTGTGCCCAGCAAAGCCTTCTCTGGGCCCACCCATTCTCCCCCTCCCCGATTGGGGTGGGGTCTTGGCTCAGGCTGGGGTGCCCTCCCCCCACCCCCCCATTGGCCCTGCCCCTTCCTGCATGTCATCCCACTGCGGGGGCCCCCCCCCACCCCTTCCTGCTCACAACTCGCACTCGGGCCCCAGGAGCGGATGACTCCCTCCCAGCTCCGGGCACCTCCTCCCCGGAGCCAAGACACATCAGACGTGCGCTCCGATGCCCCCGTGCCAGGTATCCAGAGGTGCCAGGTTCCTGGGGACGGAGCTGGGGGAGGTGGTGGGGGCCGGAGGTTGGAAGGACCCCGAGCCGGGCCCCGGGAGAGCAGCGTGGCGTTGAGTGGGTGTGGGGGAGTACTGGGTGGGGCGATGTGGTGGACATGGTACCCTCTTTCCCTCCTCCCTTCTTCATGCCCCTACTCTGGGTGGCCTGGCCGATGGTCACACCCGTCCCTTGGGAAAGGTGGCCGTCTACCGGGCTGCCCTCCCCTCCGGCCAGTGGGGCTCAGGGCCCAGCCTTCCCTAGGAGGAGTAGCGGCCCAGGGCCGGGGGGTGCTGGAGGCCAATGTTGGGGATCTGAGATGCTTGGAAGCATGGGGCACCCCCTCTCACCAGTCCATTTAACTCCAACCATGCTGGAGCTGGGGTCCCGTAAAGGGCCAGGGGTGCTGGGTTGTCCATCTGAGGTCCAGCTTTGCTTTGGGCAGCTTGAGGGTCAGCCAAGGCTGGAGCCCTGGTCGGCTGTGGGGTGGTGGCCTGGGACCCCCCACCCCCACCAGGAGGGCCTCAGAATCCAGGCCCCCCACCCACCTTCCCGCAGTGGGAGACCCTAGGGCTTTCCGAGACTGTAGTTGGGGTGGCTGGGGGAGGCCAGGGACTGGTGTCCCCCCATTGTTGCCTGGCTCCTTGACAGCAGCTAAGAGGACACAGGGCAGGGGCGAGGTGGCTTCCCACCCCTCTCCTGCCAAATTGGGGGAACAGGGGAGCCCCCGGCCTGGTGGAGCTGTCGCCCTGCCCCCTGTTCCCAGCCGGAGCACAGGAAAGGGAGCCGGCCCCCTTCCCGGCCTGAGTCGCACGTCCCGACTGGGCAGGGAGCCAAGGGGGCCGGGCCGGAGCAGGGCTGGGAGCTGGGTTGGGGCCAGGCCGGGGGGCCGGGACTTGGCTGGAAGTGGGGCTGGGGGCCTGGCAGGGAGGGGAACGGAGGAGCCTGGTGACGGGGTGCGGACAAGCAGAAGTATGGAAGGGACCGTCCCCCCAGCCGAAACCCAGATGCCTGCACACACCTAGACGTGCCTGTCCGTGGCAAGACAAGTAGGCCCAGCGCACATACGCACACCTTCACATGTGTACCAGCACTTTGCTGACCCTGGGGGCCGGTGGCCCTCGAGGCGATGACCCTCCGGGTACCCTGGGGCACACATGTGCAATGCTGGCGCCCCTGCCAGCCCCTCCATGGGTGCATGGGGACGTGCTAGGACCCATGATATGTGTGCACTTAGGGGCACTGTGAGTCTCCACATGGTAGCATATTCATGGAGACCCAGACGGGGCCCTGAGCCGGCCTGGAAGGTTTTGGGGGTTCCGTATCTGACTCGAACCTCCCAAGAGGAAACCAAGTCACCTGGGGGCCGGCCCACTCAGGGCACTTGAACTGGGAGTGGAGAATGGAGTCTGACATGGGTCGAGGGAGAGGGGGAAGGGGTGGGATTGGGGATGCAGGGCTGAATCTCAGTTTGGTAGGGTGCGGGGGGCGCTTGCCCTGTTAGACGTCCCCTCCCTCCCTGCCCCTAAACCAGTCTCTCCAGATAATAATAATAATATAATGCTATATGTTAAGTGCTTACTATGTGTCAACCAGTGTTCTGAGCACTGGGCTGCCTAGCCGGGAGAAGAGTTTGAGGGATGGTGGGGGAGAAAGGGACAGAGGGCTCAGCTGCTAGGCTGGGCTGTGGGGAGGGGGGTGTGCCTCCTGGATCCAGCCCCCTCCCCGCCCCCAGCCCCCGCCTGGGCCCCCGGCCCTGAGAGGCCCCAGCGGCCCCTCCCCGCTGCAGGAAGACAAACACGGAGGGAACAGAGTGAAACAGAACAGAATGTCCCCCAGCCCGGCCTGGCCCCACCACCCACCGCGGCCTGGGGGAGGGGAGGGTGGGGATTGGAGCTGCCGCCCACCGCAGCCGCGGGTTGGGAGAGGGGGGCGTGGGGATCAGAGCTGATGCCTACTAGGGGAGGTGGGCGTGGGGATCGGCTGGGGGCAGGGGTGTAGGGATCAGAGCCGCTGGGGGGGGGGGGGGAGCGTGGCACACTCCCACTCCCCACTTCGCTTTCCCTGGCAAAGAGACCCTGTCCAGGTCCAGCCTATCCGACACAGTTGATCCGCCACGATGGGGTGGGTGCAGGGGTCTCAGCCGGCCCGGAGGACCGGCCCTTTTTTCCCCGAGCCCTGGTGTGGGTGGGCTGACGGGGTGGCGTGGGGTCGGGCAGCGCCTCTCACGCACCAGGCCCGGTCACCGGTCCGGTCCTACGGCCATGCGGCGTGCTGGGAGCCTGGGATCTTGGCCCTGGTGGCCGGGCGTGGGGAGTGAGCTCCGTGGGGTGGAAGAGCCCTGCCTCCTGGGATGGGGCCTCTGCCAGGCAGCCTTCCAACCTGATCCTGCATGTCACCCTCCCCTGGGACCTGAGGCCAGCTGGTGGATGGGCCGGGGGAGAGGGGGGTGTGAGTGAATGGAAGGTGGGTATCCATGCATCTGGCCCCGGCATCCCATGTGGGAGGCCTCCCGGGGGGGCGGAGAGAGACCAGCTGTTTGGACGGGTTGAGTTTTCCGGCCTCTACTCGAAGCGGGGCAGGGACCCTTCCCGCCGTGACCCCTGATACCGGCCCCCCTCCAGGTCGAGCACGGAGCTGCGGAAGGAGAAGTCCCGGGATGCGGCCCGAAGCCGGCGGAGCCAGGAGACAGAGGTGCTGTATCAGCTGGCACACACTCTGCCCTTCGCCCGCGGGGTCAGCGCCCACCTGGACAAGGCATCCATCATGCGCCTCACCATCAGCTACCTACGCATGCACCGCCTCTGTGCTGCCGGTGAGCCCCGTCCCCGGTCCTACCCCACTCTTAGTGGGGTCCCCGACACCCTGACAGCACCCCTGAGACGTTCTCCTCCCCACTGGTCCCCAGCTGTGTCACTCTGCCTGCATTGACCCTGACCCCGGGTCACACTGTGGTTCTTCATAGGCCCCACCTCCTATCAGTCGACCCCACCCCTTGGTTTTTTCTGCCACCAATTGTCTCTGCTCTTTGGAGGTTCTCCATAGGCCCACCCCTTGTCAGTCTGCCCCAGTTGGCCTTACCCCATTGTTCCTTGGCCTCAAATAGGCTCTACCCGTAGGAGGCTGTGTCCCCCAACACTGGCTCTGCCCCTGCATCACTCCGCCGGCCGGAATGGGGAGGCCGTTCTCGGCCTTCTTGGAGTGACATGGGCCTTGACCTCCCCGTCCCATCCCTGGTCTTTCAGGGGAGTGGAGTGCAACGCAAGCGGGTGGGAGTCCCGAGGAGCCCCTGGACGCCTGCTACTTGAAGGCTCTCGACGGTTTTGTCATGGTGCTGACTGCTGAGGGCGACATGGTCTACCTGTCTGAGAATGTCAGCAAGCACCTGGGACTCAGCCAGGTCTGGGGGCCGGGGGGCCGGGGGGCCGGGGAGAGAGGGACAGGATCAGGGGGGCGAGGACTGAGGGACAAGACACCGGACGCAGGGGCTGGGGGGATGGTGGTGGTGGTTTTGTGTGGGGAAGATTTAGGGTGCATTGGGGGCTGAGTGGGGGTAAGTCAGTGGGGAATGGAATGAGGTTCCTGACCCCTCCCCAACCCTGCCCCCCAGCTGGAGTTGATTGGACACAGCGTCTTTGACTTTGTCCACCCATGTGACCAGGAGGAGCTGCAGGATGTGCTGGCCCCACGCCATGGTGAGACCCTCCGAGACCCCTCCCATCCATCCTCCCTTCCCATTCTCCAAGCACCATTACCCCCTGCCACAGTGAGACCCTCGCCCCTCCCCTGTCAGCGTCTTTCTCTCCTCTGCCTTCACACCGCCCCCACTATGGTGAGACCTTCCCTTCCTCCTGTCAGCCCCTTTCTCCACTCCCCCATGAGAACCCTCCAACTACCGCCAACCTCTTTCTCGAATCCTCCTCCAGCCTGGTCTTCCTCCCCCTCCATATATGCCAGACCACCATTCTCCCATTTTCAAAGTACTCTTAATGTCACATCTCCTCCAAGAGGCCTTCCCTGATTAAGCCCTCTTTTCTATCAATCATATTTATTGAGCACTTACTCTGTGCTGAGCACTGTACTAAGTATTTGGGAGAGTACAATATAATAGAGGGTATTTTTATGGTATTTGTTAAGCGCTTACTTTGTTCCAGGCACTGTACTAAGTGCTGGGGTAGATTCAGGTTAATCGGGTTGGACACTGTCCATGTTCCACATGAAGCTCACAGTCTTAATCCCATTTTTCAGTTGAAGTAACAGGCCCAGAGAAGTTAAGTGACTTGTCCAAGGTCGCACAGCAGACCAGTGGTGTAGTTGGGATTAGTACCCAGGTCCTCTGACCCCCAGGTCTGTGCTCTTTCCACTAGGCCACACTGCTTTTCTGGTAGTCACGTTCCATGCCCACCACAAGCTCACAGTCTACTGGGGAATACAGACATTAATATACATAAATAAATTATTTTCTCCTGCTTCCTCTCGTCTACATTCTATGCACTTGGACTTGTGACCTTTGGGCATTTGGTATTTACCCCATCTTCAACCCCCCAGCACTTATGTACATATATTTAAATAATATACTATAAATTATTTGTACTAATGTCCATCTCCCCCTGTAGACTGTAAGCTTGTTGCGGGCAGGGGAACATGTCTGCGAACTTTGTTGTATTACACTCTCCCAAGCGCTTAGTACAGTGCCCTGTATATAGTAAGCTCTCAATAAATGCTCTGTAAATTGATTGATTCATTCATTCACATTTATTGAGCACTGTGCAGAGCATTGTTCTAAGTGCTTGGGAGAGTACAATATAATAATAAGTGGACACATTCCCTGCCCAAAATGAGCTTACATTCTAGAAGGGGAGAGAGACATTAATATAAATAATTACAGATGTGGACATAAGTGCCATGGTGCTGGGAAGGGGGATGAATAAAGGGAGCAAGTCAGGGTGAAGAAGAAGGGAGTGAGAGAAGAGGAAAGACTCAGGGGGGGCCTCTTGGAGGAGACGTGTCTTCAATAAGGCTTTGAAAGGGGGGGAAAGGAATTGTCTTTTGACTAACCCCTCCCCCCACACCCCGCTGCCACAGTGAGACCCATCCCTTCTCTCTCTCATTCATTCAATCATATTTATTGAACGATTACTGTGTGCAGAGCACTGTACTAAGCGCTTGGAAAGCACAATTCAGCAATAAAGAGAAATAACTCCTGCCCACAACGGGCTTACCCCCCTCACAGGGTTGACACCCTCCGCAGGCCCTATGAACGCTTTTCGCCCTCCCACCCCCGTCGGGGGCTTCCAAGAACCTGGGCTGAGCCCCTGCCGCCCCTCCCCTAGGTCTGTCCAAGAAGAAGAAGGAGGGGACGACGACGACGTCGATGGGGTCGTTGGCCACGGAGCGCAGCTTCTCCCTGCGGATGAAGAGCACCCTGACTAGCAGGGGACGAACCCTCAACCTGAAGGCTGCCACCTGGAAGGTCAGCACCGGGAAGGGGCCGGGGGTGGGCCGGGCGCGTGGTGCAGGGGATTGGTGGGGGTGGGGGGGCCTTCCCGGTGGCTGGCATCCTGCTCCCTCCCACCCCGACCCCAAAGCCGGACACATGGAGGGACCAGGGGAGGGGCCGGGCTCTCTCAGGGGGCACGAGGCGCGGGCTCCAACTCATCCCCCGGCCTCCCCTCCTGTCTCCCGCCCCGCCGTGGCCCCCCAACTCTGCCCATCCCCCAAACCCCCCACCCCCCCCACCAGGTGCTGCACTGCACGGGCCACATGCGGGCGTATGCGGCCCCCCCGGACCCAGGGCCCGAGGGGGGGGCCCCCGGGGAGCCCCCACTGCGCTGCCTGGTGCTGATCTGCGAGGCCATCCCCCACCCCGGCGCCCTGGAGCCCCCGCTGGGCCGTGGGGCCTTCCTCTCCCGCCACAGCCTCGACATGAAATTCACCTTCTGCGACGAGAGGTGGGGGCCGGGCCGGGCCAGGGGCCCGACCCCCAGCACCCCCGGTCCCCTCAACGCCCTTCCTCTCTCCACCCTCGACTCCCCCTTCTGCCTGACCCCGACCCCGATCCCTACTCTGTGTCACGCGCTTCTGTCCGAATCCCATGCTGCCTGAACCCCAGCTCTTGCTCTTCGTGACCCCAACCCCCGCTCTGCCTGACCCCAGCGCTGCTCCCACTTCCGCACAGTTTCTATCCCACCCTTGAGGTCTTGGGGGGGGGGGGGTCTCCTCACCAGAAGGGTCTCTCTTCCTGGGGTCCCTCTGCTTCCCCACGCACCTCCAAAGCCTGCCTCCTGCTCCTCTGCTCTTCCTCCAGCTCCTGGAGGGTGGCAGTGCCTCCGCGGGGCTGGGCTTACCATTCTGGGAGTCAGTGGGGGGCACCACGGTGGAGGGTGGGGGTGCTCTGTGGGTGACTAGGTTTGTGCTCCTCTTCTCCTCCTCCCTCCTCCTCCTCAGGATTGTGGAAGTGGCGGGGTACACACCGGACGATCTCATTGGCTGTTCAGCCTTTGAATACATCCACGCTCTTGACTCGGATGCGGTCAGCAAGACCATTCATACTTGTGAGATCCGGACCCATCTCCCCTTGTTCCCCGTGCCCTGCCCTGTGGCCTTCACCCCTGCTCTCCATCAGTAGTATTGACCAGGTGCCTACTGTGTGCAGAGCACTGGACTGTCTGCTTGAGAGAATCAGTAGAAGCAGCATGGCCTAGTAGAGCACAGGCTTGGGAGTCAGAAGGACCGGGTTCTAATCCCACCTTTGTCAGTTGTCTACTATGTGATCCTGGACAAGTCACCTCACTTCTCTGGCCCTCAGTTACCTCATCTGTAAAATGGGGATTAAGTCTGTGAGCCCCATGTGGGACAGGGACTGTGTCCAACCCGATTTTCTTTTTTCCGCCGTAGTGCTTAGTACAGTGCCTGGCACATAGTAAGTGCTTAACAAATATCACTAGTATTATTATTAGGATTAGTAGACACGATCTCTGATTCAAAGAGCTCACAGTTCAGGCGGGGCAACAGCTGCTTAAACAAATTGGGGCTAGGAAGACAGAGGAAAGGTGACCTGTACCCTTGTTGGTACTTAATAGAGCATGGAAGCTATGAGCTGAGGTACTACAGGAAATTGTGAATTCACAAAGGCTGAGAAGCCATTTGCTTATATGCACCCCAGCGCCCACAGTGCCTGGCACATAGTAAACGCTTAACAAATACCACAGTTATTATTACTGTTATTAAGTGGCTGCGAGGATGGAATCAGGGGAGAGTAGAAATTAAGTGAAGAAGGTGTCTGGGAAGAGATGGGATTTCAGAAGAGGTTTGAAGATGGGGAGAGCAATAGTTGCCAGTTGTGAAAAGGAAGAGGAGTGGGGCATAACGATAATAAAGTATTTGTTAAGCGCTCACTGTGTGCCAGGCACTGTTCTAAGCCTTGGGGTAGATACAAGGTCATCAGGTTTTCCCACGTGTTGCTCACTGTCTTAATCCCTCAGTTACAGATGAGGTGACTGAGGCACAGAGAAGTTTAGTGACTTGCCCAAGGTCATACAGCAGACAAGTGGCAGAGCCGGGATTAGAACCTAGGTCCTTCTGACTTCCAGGAATTTTCCCTATCCACAGGGCAACACTGTTTCTTGTGTAAGCAAGAATTCAGTTCCGGGAGAGATGAGAATGAGATACAGTGGGTGGGTTGGCTTGAGAGGAACAGAGTGTGAGCTGGGGTGTTGTGGGAGAGCGGGATTGGGGGTGAGAGCTGATCTAGTGTCTTAGAACCGGTGTTCCAGAGTTTCTGCCTGATGTGGAGATGGATGGGCAACCATTGGAGGTTTGAGGGAGCAAGGGGGACGGGGGCGGAATGATGTTTAATAATGAATAGTTAAGGTATTTGTTAAGTGCTTACTATGTTTAGGAAAACGATCTCAATCTGGACTGGATGGGGAGAGGCTAGAGGTAGCGAAGTCAGTAAGGAGGCTGGTACAGTACTCAGTCAGTCAATCAATGGTAGTCATTAAATGCTTTCTGGGTGCCCAGCACAGTAATAATAACAATGATGATGGTATTTGTTAATAAGCACTTACTACGTACCAGGCAAGAAGTGGAAAGAAGAGGAAGCGAGGGTGATACCAGGGTGGTGGGCTTCGGGAAGGAGATGGTGGTGGTGTTGTCACCTGGGATGGGAAAGTTAGGTGGAGAAGGATTTGAGAGGGAATGTGGAGAGTTCGGTTTTGGATGTGTTGAGTTTGTTCTGCTGGGTCACCCCTTTGAAGGGAAGGGTGGGAGCGGGAGATGGGGAGACAGCTGGGTGGTACAGTGAGGGCCAGGGGAGGTTTTTAAGGCTTGGGGAGATGAAGGGATCTTTAAACCAGCGTAGCCTAGTGGATAGAGCACAGACCTGGGTGTCAGAAGGACCTGGGTTCTAATCCTAGCTCCGCCACTTTCCCGTTGTGTGATGCTGAGCGAGTCATTTCTCTGGGCCTCAGTTACCTCATCTGTAAAATGGGGATTAAGACTGTGAGCCCCATGTGAGGTGGGGACCGTGTCCAACGTGATTAGCTTGTATCTACCCCAGCGTTTAGCACAGTGCCTGGCACGCATAAACGCTTAACAAAAACCATTAAAAAAAAGAAAGGAGGGAGGCTTCAAGTATCTCATGCCTATTGGTCTTTGTGAGCCCATTGTTAGGTAGAGATTGTCTGTTGCCGAATTGTACTTTCCAAGCGCTTAGTACAGTGCTTTGCACACAGTAAGCACTCAATATGACTGAATGAAAGAAAATGAATGAATGAACTCCTCCGGTCACCCACACCGCGAGAGCCTTCTCCTCCGCACTCTTCTCCAAAGTCAGTCACTCTGTCGGTGGTATCAATCACTGTTCTAAGAGCTTGGGAGAGTACATTATCACGGACACATCCCCTGCCCACAATCAATCAGTTAATCAATGGTATTTGTAGAGCACTTACCATGTGTAAAGCACTGAACTGAGCCTTTGGGAGCGTACAATATAACAGAGTTGGTAGACACAACGAACTTACAGTCTAGAGGGTCCAGGGGGGATTCCCAAGTTGTCCCGATATGTCCCAGTCCCTCGTCGGCTGGCGGGGCTTCTCCTCTGTAGCCAAACCTTGACCTTCCGTCCACCTCCTCCTCCCTGCTCTGCAGTGCTGAGCAAGGGTCAGGCGGTAACAGGCCAGTACCGCTTCCTGGCCCGCAACGGGGGCTATCTGTGGACCCAGACCCAGGCCACAGTCATCTCCGGAGGTCGCGGAGGCCAGGCCGAGAGCATTGTCTGCGTCCACTTCGTGCTCAGGTACGGGCTCTGCTTGGTGTGAGGCGGAGGGCGGGGTGGGAAGGGCACGGTGACAGGGGATGGACTCGGACCAACTCGGAACGCTCCCCCGGCAGCCGAGTAGAGGAGACGGGAATGGTGCTGTCACTGGAGCAGACGGAGCAGCAGGGCCGGCGGCCCCCCCGGCCCCCCGAGCCTGGCCCCCATCCCGACAAGACCCCCACGGACCCCGAAGGGCTCAGCTCCGGTATGAGGGGGTGTTGGGAGTGGTGGGGGTGCTGCGGAGGGAGGGGGGACCACCTGCCACTCTGGCCTCACCCCCCAGGGCTCACACCTCCCCCCTTTCACAGCCGCCCCCGGCCCTCGGCTGCTGGCCTTCCTGCGGCCCCCGGCCCGGAGCGAGGCAGAGCTGGCCGCCGACCCCCGCCGCTTCTGCAGCCCCGACCTGCGGCGTCTGCTGGCCCCCATCTTGGACGGGGGGCTGGCCCACGCCCCGGCCGCGGGACCGCGGGAGCCCCCCCGGAGCCCACCCCCGGTAAGGCAACCCCTCCCCGCCACCCTTCAACCACGGAACCGGGATGCCCCATCCCAACTTGCACCACCATGACCTAATAATACTAGTAATGATCGTGGTATTTGTTAGGCACTTACTGTGTGCCAGGCACTGTACTAAGCGCTGGGGTGATACAAGCAAAGCAGGTTGGATACGGCCCCTGTCCCAGGTGGGGCTCACAGTCTCAAACCCCATTTTACAGATGAGGTAACTGAGGCCCAGGGAAGTGAAGTGACTTGGCCAAGATCACACAGCAGACAAGTAGTGGAGCTTGGATTAGAACCCCTGACCTTGCCACTCCCAGGCCTGTGCTCTGTCCACTACTCCATGCTGCCCACCCCTCTGATTCCCCCCCTTGCCCTCACCTCCAACCACCCCCATTCCCTGACCTCCAAATTCCTTGCACCGTGACCTCTGACCCCACCCCCATGCCCTGACCTCCAGTCAATCAGTCGATTGCATTTGTTGGGCACTGACTATGTTCAGAGCACTGTCCTAACCGCTTGGGAGAGTATAATGGAACAGCGTGGTCTAGTGGAAAGAGTATGAGACTGGGAGTCAAAGGATATGGGTTCTAATCCTGCATCTACCACTTGTCTGCTCTGTAACCTTGGGGAAGTCACTTAACTTCTCTGTGCCTCAGTTGCTTCATCTGTAAAATGGGGATCAAGACTGTGAGCACCATGTGGGACAGGGACTGTGACCAACCTGATTAGCTTATATCAACCCCAGTGCTTAGAACAGTGCTTGGCACATAACAAGTGCTTAACAAATCCCACAACTATTATTGTCATTATTATTAGTAATAAACAGTAGACAGACACAGACTCCAAACCCCTCCCTAATCCTTGCGCCCCAATGCCCCAAGCTCCCTCCGTACACCCTGACCTCCGACCCCTCCTCCTCCTGACCTCCGGCCTCCGGTCTCCAGGCCGACCTCCCAGAGGAGCTGTTCCTGGACCTGGAAGCCGTACACCGGCTCTTCGCCGCAGACCGGGAACTGGAGGCCGGGGCGACGGCACTGGATGAGGCCCAGGTGAGGCAGGGGTGCGGGCGGAAGGATGGACAGATGGACGGTAGATCCCTGGGTGGGAGGCGGCGGCCAGCCATCGTGGAGGAGAAGGGTCTCGTGTGCCTACTGACCGGGCGCCGGCTGGCCCGTGCCGCCCTCGCCAGGCCCCTGAGGCGCTGGACTTGGAGATGCTGGCTCCCTACATCTCCATGGACGATGACTTCCAGCTGAGCTCCGGCGAGCAGCCCCGCCGGCCACCCCTGCGCCGGGCCGCCCCGCCCCGGCCCCGAGCCCGCAGCTTCCATGGGGAGTCCCCCCGCCCACCGGTGCCACCCACCCTACCACGCTGGGACAGCCACCCCCGCCTCAGCCGGCCCACCAAGGAGGGGTGTGACCCAGGGGAGCCCCCCGCAGCCTGCACCGCCCCCCGACCCGGGGCCCGGAAGAGGTAGGGGGGAGCCGGGTGGGGACACTGGGGAGAGACTGACGAACGCTCTATTAGTGGGATTTACTAGGAACCTGCTCTAATGATTATTATTATTATCATTATTGTTGTTATTATCATTATCATTGTGGTATTTAAGTGCCAGGCACTGTACTAAGCACTAGGGTAGATTCAGGCAAATCAGGTTGGACACAGTCCCCGTCCCACGTGGGGCTCACAGTCTCAATCCCTGCTTTACAGATGAGGTAAATGAGGCTCAGAGAAGTGACTTTCCCAAGGTCACACAGCAGACAAGTCAGGGAGGAAGGATTAGAACCCATGACCTTCTGACTCCATCACTCTATGAAGAGGGATGGATGGATTGGGTGCCTACTGTGGGCCGAGCCCTGAACCGGATACCTGCTGCATGCAGAGGATCACTTCTGTCCCCCACTGTCTGCAGAAGAGTAGGGCGGTTGCTTGCAAGTGTGATAACGAGATAACATATCGTTTCTGCCCTCCTGGAGTTTACAGTCCAGTCGGGGAGATGGGCAGGCCCAAAATGACTTAGTTTGGAGGAAAAATAGAAAAGGGCTTGGAATGAGGGAAGGGGAAGGTGGGAGAAAGGACAAGCAAGGAGGAAATGAGGCGAGTGTGGGAATCCACGCTCGTGAGCGTGTGTGCCTGAGGTTGTGAATGCAGTCATCCTTTCGTGTGAGCTGGTGGGCTGCAGGTGGTCCTCCAGGAGACCCCGTGCTCTGCCCGCCCCCCACCCCTGCCCAGCTGCTGAGCTCCATCTCTCCCCACCCACCCTTGCCTCTCCCATCTCAGGGGGCTGCTTGCAAGTGCAGCAGAAGATGGGGTGGGAACCACATCCCTGGGGGCGAAGCCCCCCAAGCGGCCCCCCAGCCTAGATCCTGACCACTTCCTGTTGCCACAACTTGGACTGGTGGGTATGGAGATGGGAAGCGTAGAAGGGGGCATGGGCAAGATCTGGGGGGTGGGGACCGTGGTGTGGGGTTGGTTGGGGGAGCTGGGCAGGGACGGGAGGGTCTTACCCTTGCTGACACTCTCATCGTGCATCATTCCCTTCTCCGGCCCTCCTTCATTCACACACCCTTAATCCCACCCCCTCAAAAGAGCTACTTGCTGGTGGGGCAGCCGGCCCCTGGGACCCCGCCCAGCCCTGTCCCCCAGATCCTGGGCCTGGAGGAGTCCGAGGGTGAGTGTCGCCTCCTGGGAGGGAGCTGGAGTGCGTGGCCGGCGTCGGGGCGTGACCTGAATGGGCCTTGGCCACCGTGGGGATTGTGGCCGGGGCTGGGGGCATGGGGTTTTGGTCTGTGTGAGGGTGGGGCCAGAGTGCGGGTGTGGCCCAGAAGGAGGTTTTGGCGGGAATGGGGGTGTGGTGGGGGGGGCGGTGACCAGGGTGGGCACGTCCAGGCTGATGTTGCATGAGTCCCCCTCGGGTTCTCTTCAATTCAGTCGAATTTATCAAGCACTAACTGCGTGCAAAGCACTGTACTGAACACTTCCCTCTGCCTGCAGCCTCAGGCTTGGATGCGGCCGCAGAGCTGGTGGACCTGTATGAGGACGGAGGTGCCACTCAGGGCGGGAGTCGCTTCCAACCTGGGGAGGGGCTGCTGTAGGCCACAGGGCCGGGCCGGGCCAGCTGACATCCCCGGCCCGCTCCGCCGCCCCAACCCCGTTCAGCCACACTCCAGACCCGGGTCTCTCCAACAACGCACAGGGGTCTCGCCAACCCCACCCAAGCCGGGTCCCCGGGGCTCCGACATCACTCCGCAGCCCCCTGACCTCACTGATGCCCCATCCCGCCACCACCCCCCTTCTCGGGGGCCCGGCCCTCCATGGTGCTCTAGTTCCGCGATTACCTCAATTTTTAGGGTTCATCTTTATTAGGGGGGGAGGGGGGAGGGGGGTTTATACCTGTCTGAGCTCGGGGGACTCCATTTGGACGATCCCTTGGTCTCTGAGTTTCTTTTGGGACACTGGTGGGTTTTTACTGATATTTGTTTCCTGGGATCAGGCTCGAGCCGCCCTCCCGCCTGTCGGCCTCCCTGGCTATGGTCGCTGGTTCCCCACCACCACCCCCAGCAGCCGTTCCAGCCGCTCGGTGATCACACGCACAGCCCTGCCTCCTGCAGCCGGGGGTGGAGGGACAGACGCACACACAAACCTCCCCCTTCCCTCCGCCCCATCTCTCTGCCGGACAAGTGACCTGTTCCCACGGGGCCCGGGGGGCCGCGTGGCACTGTGACCTGGACCGCCCCACCCCCTCCCAGCCTCGATTCACCCCCTTTCGGGCATCGCCCCTCTGGCTCATCCCAGGTCAGGGGGATACAAAGCCCACATGGTGCTATGGGGGAGGCTGGGGGGAGGGCTGGTGGTTCCTGTCTGCCCTTGGTTGAGGGAAGGGGGTCTGGGCCCCCTAGGGACTCTGTACCCCCTGATCCCACCCTGGTACCATAAAATCAGCGGACAAGACAAGCCTGCCCCCGGAGCTGTTGACCAAGAGCAGTTTGTAACGTTGTTCTGGGCAACTTGGGGGGTGGGCTTTGGTCTCCAACGTGTGCATGTGTGGGAATGTAATAATAATAATAATAATGATGGTATTTGTTCATAATGATGGTATTTGTTAAACGCTTACTGTGCGTCAAGCACTGTTCTAAGCTCTGGGGTAGGTACAAGATAATAAGGTTGGACACAGTCCCTGTCCCATATGATGATGATAATGGCATTTATTAAGCACTTACTATGTGGGCTCACGGTCTTAATCCCCATTTTATAGATGAGGTAACTGAGGCACAGAGAAGTTTAAGTGACTTGCTCAAGGTCACACAGCGGACACTTGGTGGAGCCGGGATTAGAATCCATGACCTCTGGCTCCCAGACCTGTGCTCTATCCACTACGCCATGCTACTTCCTTGCACTGTACTAAGCGCCTGGGGTAGATCCAAGTTAATTAGGTTGGACACACAGTCTATGACCCACATGGGATTCGCAGCCTTAATCTCCATTTATGGATGAGGTAACAGGCACAGAGAGTAACTATAATTGTGTACGTTAAGCGCTTACTATGTGCCAGACACTGTTCTAAGTGCTGAGGTGGATACAAGCAAATCGGGTTGGACATAGTCCCTGTCCCACTTGGGGTTCATAGTCTTAATCTCCACTTTACAGGTGAGGGAACTGAGGCACAGAGAAGCGAAATGCCAGGCCCAAGGTCACACAATGGACAGATGGCAGAGCCAGGTTTCGAACCCAGGTCCTCTGACTCTCAAGCCTGGGCTTTATCCTGTAGAACAAGCTGCTTCCTATTATCCCATTGTCTTTCTTGGACTCTTCCCTTTTCTCTCTGCTCATTTTAGACCCTCCCCATTCACCCTCTCCCCTACTGCCCAGTGCCCCAGCTGGCTCCTGTTAGCCTGGCCAGAATTTTGGACCTGAGGCCCAGCATCCTGTCTTTTTTTTTTTTTTATGGTATTTGTTAAGCACTTACTATGTGCCAGGCACTGTACTAAGGCTTGGGGTAGATACAAGAAAATTGGATTGGACACCGTCCTTGTCTTACGTAGGACTCACCTCTTAACCCCCACTTTACAGATGAGGTAATGGAGGTACAGAGACATTAAGTAACTTCCCCAAGGTAACACAGCAAATGAGTGGTGAAGTCAATATTAGAACCCAGGCCTTCTGACTTCCAGACACATGCTCTTTCTGCTAGGCCACGAGGCCATGCTTATGATTATTATTATTATAGGTATTTTTTAAGATAATCAGGTTGGCCACAGTCTGCGTCCCACATTGGGCTCACAGTCTTCATCCCCATTTTATAGGTGAGGGAACTGAGGCACAGAGAAGTCAACTGCTTTGCCCAAGTTTACCCAGCAGACAAGTGGCAGAGCCAGTCTTGGAACCCAGATTCTTTAGGGGGTGGTCAAGGGACACTGATTTCTTGAGGGCCCTCTGAGGTGGCCAAGGTTATTTAGGGGGTCCTTCTGGGGAGAATGAGGGTTTTTTTATAGGCATGATGCCAGACACTGTACTAAGCAATGGGGTAGATACAAGATAATCATGTTGAACACAGTCCATGTCCCACATGGGGCTCACAGTCGTAATCCCCATTTTACAGATGAGGGAACTAGGCCCAGAGAAGTAAAGTGACTTGCCCAAGGTCACACAGCGTACAAGTAGCAGAGCCACTCAGGTCCTTCAAATCCCCAGGCCTTGCTCTACCCACCAGACCACACTGCTTCTCTGTAGAATGCTTCCTTTTAGGGCAGTGGCCCAGTCACAAGGATTCTGAACCAAGGGTGAGGTGAGATGAGTTTCCCCTCCTCCTTCCACTTCCCCTGAGTTGAGGGGAGTGAGATGCAGGCTGAGCATTGCACACATCAGCCCTTCATTCATTTACTTATTTATTCATTCAATCATTTATTGAGCATTTACTGTGTGCAGAGCACTGTACTAAGCACTTGGGACAGTACAATATAACAATAAACAGATGCATTCCTTGCCCACAATGAGCTCACAATCTAGAGGGGGAGACAGACACCAGTGTAAATAAATTACAGATCTGTGCATAAGTGCTGTGGAGCTGGAAGGGGGGATCAATCAATCAATCAATCATATTTATTGAGCGCTTACTGTGTGCAGAGCACTGTACTAAGCGCTTGGGAAGTACAGGTTGGCAACCTATAGAGACATTCCCTACCCAACAGTGGGCTCACAGTCTTAAAGGGGGAGACAGAGAACAAAACCAAACATACTAACAAAATAAAATAAATAGAATAGATATTATCAACAAGTAGGGTGCAAAATAGGTTAATCAGTGTAAATCGGCCGCAGGGTTCTTGTACCCAGGGTGGTGATGCAGATAGGAAAAATGACTCGGAGACATGAGTTCAGATAGAGCAGTAAAGAAGGAAAGTGGCTACCTGCCCGTTCACCTCCCGGGAGAGGTCCGAGTGACAAGCAGCCCCAATCCCAATATCACTGTGTCTTTTATTGAGTTATAGCAACATGGGAGTGGGGCATTTGGAAATTTCAGGAATTTCAGGAATTGGGATGAGTAAAGGTAGCAAGTCAGGGTGACACAGAAGGGAGTGGGAGAAGAGGAAAGGAGTGCTTAATTAGGGAAGGCTTCTTGGAGGAGATGTGCCTTCAAAAATACTTTGAAGGGGGGAGAGTCACTGTCTGTTGGATATGAGGAGGGAGAGCGTTTCAGGACAGAGGCAGGACATAGATGAGGGATCAGCAGCAAGATAGACGGGGTCGAGGTACCGTGAGAAGGTTAGCATTAGAGGGGTGAAGCGTGTGAGCTGTGTT
This sequence comes from Tachyglossus aculeatus, assembly GCF_015852505.1. Lineage (NCBI taxonomy): Eukaryota > Metazoa > Chordata > Mammalia > Monotremata > Tachyglossidae > Tachyglossus > Tachyglossus aculeatus. The sequence goes on from NC_052091.1 coordinate 1,188,494, forward strand.
GATCTGCCCCTGGGGCTCTGAGCCCTGACCATGTATTCCTCCTCCTTCCCCCATCCTTTCCTGCAGGTCTTGGAAAATCAACTCCAGGGCTAAGGATGAAGGGCGGGTGAGGTTGGGCAACCTTCAGGCTGCCCCCTTGGCCAGTTCTGGGAGAGCACAAGGCTTTGGGCATATTGGGTACCAGCTGGACCTTGTGATCCAGGGTGCAGTCTAGGGGCTAGGGACAGCTGTAGGTCTGCCACGGCTGTAGCCCCTATATAAGACACCAGCCCAATGTGAGCTACCCCCCCATGCCCCTATAGGAAGTCCCACCTCTCTAGACCATAAGCTTGTTGTGGACAGGGAATGTGCCTGGTTTATCATTGCATTAGTGCTTAGTACAGTGTTCTGCACATAGTAAATGCTCAATAAATACAAGTGAATGAACTATGACTGGTGCCCCCAGTAGGAGCCCCATCCCAGTGTGAGTCATGCCCCATTCCCCTATGGGAAGCCTTAACCCCAGTATGAGCTGTGCTCTGTGCACCTATAGAGAGTCCTACCCCAGTGTGAGCTGTGCCCTGTGCCCCAATAGGGGCATCACAAGGAGAGTCCCACTCATATGAGAACAGTGTTTGTTCATCATGCCTATAAAAAGCTTCATTCCCCACAAAGGATCCCCTAAAAACAACCCTGCCACCTCAGAGGGCCCCAAAGAAATCACTGCCCCTGGACCACCCCGTAAAAGAAGAACTGTCTCCTCAACTGTAGACTGTGAGCTCATTGTGAGCAGGGAATGTCACTGTTTATTGTTGCACTGTACTTTCCCAAGCACTCCATACAGTGCTCCGCACACAATAAGCACTCAATAAATACAATTGAATGAGTGAATGAACCTGGGTTCTAGTCCTGGCTCTGCCACTTGTCTGCTGTGTGACCTTAGAAAAGTTGCTTCCCTTCTCTGTGCCTCAGTTCCCTCATCTGTAAAATGGGGATTAAGACTATGAGTCCCATGAGGGACCCGAACTATGTCCAACCTGATTAGCATGGATCTACCCCTTTGTTTAGAAGAGTGCCTGGCACATAGCAAGAGCTTAATGCCACAAAGGAAGCTCTGTCCCCTATAAAGTTGCTCCGTGTCAATGCGTCCACTCGAGATGGGACTTGTAAAGATGCTTATAGTGCTTCTTTCTGCCCCATTTCCCATCACCAGTTTGGCTGCTCCAGCCTCTGGAGGCTATTCTAACGTCTCCTTCTCTCCATCCCTCTAATAATAATAATAATAATGACGGTATTTGTTTAGCGCTTACCAGGCAATATACCAAGCGCTGGGGTGGATACAAGCAAATCAGGTTGGACACAGTCCCTGTCCCTCATGGGGCCCACACTCTCAATCCCCATTTTACAGATGAGGGAACTGAGGCCCAGAGAAGTGAAGTGACCTGCCCAGGGTCACACAGCAGACAAGTGGCAGAGTCGGCATTAGAACTCATGATCTTCTGACTCCGAGGCACGCCGTGCCATTTCTCTAGACTGTGAGCTTGTTGTGGTCAGGGATTATCTCTCTTTATAATAATAATAAAATAATGATGGATTTTGTTAAGTGCTTACTACGTGCCAAGCACCGTTCTAAGCAATGGAGGGGATACAAGGTAATTAGATTGTCCCACATGGGGCTCACAGTCTTAATACCCATTTTCCAGATGAGATAACTGAAGCACAGAGAAGCAGCATGGCTCAGTGGAAAGAGTCCCAGCTTTGGAGTCAGAGGTCATGGGTTCAAATCCCCGCTCTGCCAATTGTCAGCTCTGTGACTTTGGGCAAGTCACTTAACTTCTCTATGCCTCAGTTCCCTCATCTGTAAAATGGGGATTAAGACTGTGAGCCCCACGTGGGGCAACCTGATCACCTTGTAAGCTCTCCAGTGCTAGAACAGTGCTTTGCACATAGTAAGCGCTTAATAAGTGCTGTCATATGCACAGAGAAGTTAAGACTCAGTTAAATTAGAGAAGCAGCGTGGCTCTGCAGAAAGAGCATGGGCTTGGGAGTCAGAGGTCATGGGTTCTAACCCCAACTCCACCACTTATCAGCTGTGTGACTTTGGGCAAGTCACTTAACTTCTCTGTGCCTCAGTTCCCTCATCTGGAAAATGGGTGTGAAGACTGAGCTCACGTGGGGCAACCTTGATTACCTTGTATCCCCCCAGCATTTAGAACAGTGCTTGGCACCTAATAAGCAGCGTGGCTCAGTGGAAAGAGCCCGGGCTTTGGAGTCAGAGGTCGTGAGTTCAAATCCCGGCTCTGCCACTTGTCAGCTGTGCGGCTTTGGGCAAGTCACTTAACTTCTTAACTTTTAGACTGTGAGCCCACTGTTGGGTAGGGACTGTCTCTATATGTTGCCAACTTCCCAAGCGCTTAGTACAGTGCTCTGCACACAGTAAGTGCTCAATAAATACGATTGATTGATTCTCTGGGCCTCAGTTCCCTCATCTGTAAAATGGGGATGAAGACTGTGAGTCATCATCATCATCAATCGTATTTATTGAGCGCTTACTGTGTGCAGAGCACTGTACCAAGCGCTTGGGAAGTACAAGTTGGCAACATATAGAGACAGTCCCTACCCAATAGTGGACTCCCCGCGTGGTTACCTTGTATCTACCCCAGCGCTTAGAGCAGTGCCTTGCACATAGTAAGCGCTTAACAAATACCAATATTAGTATTAGTAGTAGTAAGCTTTTATCAAATACCAACATTATTATTATTAAGTGGCTTGCCCAACGTCACACAGCTGACTAGTGGCGGAGCCGGGATTAGAACCCATGACCTCCGATTGTGAGCCCACTGTTGGGTAGGGACTGTTTCTATATGTTGCCAACTTGGACTTCCCAAGCGCTTAGTACAGTGCTCTGCACACAGTAAGCGCTCAATAAATACGATTGATTGATTGGCTCCCAAGCCCAGGCTGTTTCCACTGAGCCACGCTGCTTCTTTATTGGTGGATTGGGCTTTTCCAAGCGCTTAGTACGTTGCTCTGCACCCAATAGGCGCTTAATAAATGCGACTGATTGATTGACTGATTGATTGAGTGACCGAACGACCTCCACAGCGCCGCCTGTGGAGCCCGGCATTGCGCAGGCGCAAGGCGGAGGACCAGTGGGGGGGGGGAGCTTTGCGGCAGTGCCGGGTGGCGCCGCTGCTCCGGCGTCTTTGCGACAGCGCAGGGGGTGGCGGTTGCCAGGGGCTCGCTTTGCGGCAGCGCCGGGTGGCGCCGCTGCTCCGGCGTCTTTGCGACAGCGCCGGGGGCTGCCGCGGGCGGCGGTTGCTAGGGGGCTCGCTTTGCGGCATGGCGATGGCGGAGGGAGAGCGGGCCGAGTGCGCGGGGCCCCCCCGCGACGAGCCGCCGGCCGAGGGTGCGCTCAAGCGGGCCGAGGAGCTCAAGACCCGGGCGAACGAGTATTTCAAAGGTGCGGGGGCCGGGGAGGTAGGGGCTGCCGGAAAGTGAGCCGCGGGCTGGGGGTTGCCCCGGACTGAACCACGGTGGAGGGGTGGGGGGGGGGGGAGGTGGAGATTGGCGGGCCCGGGAGGTGCCAAAGAGTGAGCCACATGGGGGGGGGGGGAGTGGCGGGGTGGGCGATACCATGTAGTGGGGGGAGTGGCGGGGTGGGCGATTCCATGTGGTGGGGGGCGTGGCGGGGTGGGCGATACCATGTAGTGAGCCACGCGGGGGGGCAGGGGGGAGTGAAGGCCGCAGCCTGCCCCACGGTGAACCACGGGGCGGGAGAGGGGGCGGCCATTCATTCACTCATTCAGTCGTATTTAGTGAGCGCTTCCTGCAGTGTACTAAGCGCTTGGGACGTAGAAGTCGGGCCGGGGGCTGCCACGGGGCAACTCAACATCAGTCGTATTTATTGAGCGCTTACTATGTGCAGAGCACTGTACTAAGCGCTTGGGAAGTACAAATTGGCACCATAGAGAGACAGTCCCTACCCAACATTGGGCTCACAGTCTAAAAGGGGGAGACAGAGAACAAAACCAAACATACTCACAAAATAAAATAGATATGTACAAGTAAAATAAATAGAGTAATAAATATGTACAAGCATATATCCAGGTGCTGTGGGGAAGGGAAGGAGGTAAGATGGGGGGATGGAGAGGGGGACGAGGGGGAGAGGAAGGAAGGGGCTCAGTCTGGGAAGGCCTCCTGGAGGAGGGGAGCTCTCAGCAGGGCCTTGAGTGAACCGCGGGAGGGCGTGGCGGGGTGGGCGATACCATGTAGTGAACCGTGGGGGGGGGGATGGGGGAGAGGGAGGAAGGGCCGGAGCCTGCCGCACAGTGCTCTGCACACAGGAACCGCGCCATAAATAATAAGAATGGAATTTGCTAAGCGCTTACTATGTGCAAAGCACTGTTCTAAGCGCCGGGGAGGTTACAAGGTGATCAGGTTGTCCCACGGGGGGGACTCACACTTTTAATCCCCGTTTTACAGATGAGGGAACCGAGGCCCAGGGAGGTTAAGTGACTTGCCCAGAGTCACACAGCTGACAGTTGGCGGAGCCGGGATTTGAACCCGTGACCTCCGACTCCAAAGCCCGGGCTCTTGCCACTGAGCCGCGATGCGGTCGAGTGAATGAGGACGCGGGCTGCCACATTGCAAGCCACCGGGTGGGAGAGAGGGAGGTGGAAGGCTGCCCCACGGTAATAATAATAATAATGATAGCATTTGTTAAGCACCTATTATGTGCAAAGCACTGTTCTAAGCGCTGGTGAGGCTACAGGGTGATCAGGTTGTCCCACAGGGGGCTCACAGTCCTAATCCCCATTTTACAGATGACTGTGAGCCCACTGTTGGGTAGGGACTGTCTCTATCTGTTGCCAACTTGTACTTCCCAAGCACTTAGTACAGTGCTCTGCACACAGTAAGTGCTCAATAAATACGATTGAATGAATAAATGAATGAGGCAACTGAGGCACAGAGAAGTCAAGTGACTTGCTCAAAGTCACCCGGTAAACCACCTGGTGGGTAAGAGGGAGGCTGGAGGTTGCCACACAGTGAACCGTTTGGTGGGAAAGTGAGAGATCAGGGGTGGTTACGTAGTGAACCATGGAGGGGTGAGGGGGTCCAGGGCTGCCAAATAAGTGAGCCCACCGTGGGGGAAGTTAGAACTGGTGGCTGCCACATGGTAAACAATAATAACAATAATGATGGCATTTGTTAAGCACTTACTATGTGCAAAACACTGTTCTTAGGGCTGGAGAGGATACAGGGTGATCAGGTTGTCCGTCTTGGGGCTCCCAGTCTTAATCCGCGTTTTCCAGATGAGGTCACTGAGGCCCAGAGAAATGAGTTGCCCAAGGTCACACAGCTGACAATTGGCGGAGCCGGGATTTGAACCCATGATTTCTGACTCCCAAGCCATTCCCAATGGGGTGGGAAAGAGAGAGATCGGGGACTGCCGCGCAGTGAACCACGGGGTGGGAGGGAGGTCAGCGGCTGCTGCACAGTGAACAGTGGGGTGGGAAATTGAGAGATCAGGGGCTGCCACAGAGTGAACCGTAGGCTGGGGGAGTGGTGGGCCCAAGGCTGCTAAATAGGGAGCCGGGGGGGTGGGGGGGAGTTAGGGCCAGAGGCTGCCACACAGTAAACCACAGGGTGGGAGAGGGATACTGGGGGCTGCCACACAGTAAGATACGGGGTAGGAAAATGAGAGGTCGGGGGTCTGCCATATAGTGAACCATGGGGTGGGAGGGGGGCCGCGGGCAGCCAGAGTTAGTGCTTGGGGTACGAAAGTGAGAGACAGGGGGGCTGCCACATAGTGAACCGTGGGGAGGAAGGAGTTGGGGCCTGCCCCATAATGAGGGAGAGGGAGAGGGAGAGATGGGCTGAGGAGTCATGGATCTGGGGAGAATGGCAGAGTGGGGACCAGGTACAGTGTACCTTGGGGTGGAAAGGGGCTGAGCTTGACCCCTTGAGAAGCAGTATGGCCTAGTGGATAGAGCACAGGCCTGGCAGTCAGAAGGTCCTGGGTTCTAGTCCCAGCTCTGCCACTTGTCTGCTGGGTGAACTTGGGCAAGTCACTTCACTTCTCTAGGCCTCTGTTGTCTCATCTGTGAAATGGGGATTAAGACCGTGAGCCCCATGTTGGACAGGGGTCACGTCCAACTCAATTTGCTTGTATTCAGGACAGCACTTAGTACAGCGCCTGGCACATAGTGGGGAAGCAGCGTGGCTCAGTGGGAAGAGCACGGGCTTTGGAGTCAGAGGTCATCGGTTCAAATCCCGATTTGCCCAAGTGACTTTGGGCAAGTCACTTAGCTTCTCTGTGCCTCAGTTACCTCATCTGTAAAACGGGGATTAAGACATGAGTCCCACATGGGACAACCTGATCACCTTGTAAACTCCCCAGTGCTTAGAACAGTGCTTTGCACATAGTAAGCACTTAATAAATGTCATCATCATCATTATTATTATTATTGTAGTAAGTGCTTAGCAAATAACACAGTTACCACCAGTGGTAAGACAAAGGGGGAAGTGGCAGTCAGTCAGTCGTATTTATTGACTGCTTATAGTTTGCAGAGCACTGTACTAAACGTTTGGGAGAATACAATACAACAATTAACAGACACATTCCCTGCCCACAAGGACTTTACAGTCTAGAGGGAGAGACAGACTTTAGTATCATATGTGACAGGCAGAGGCTGCCATGGGGACTTGGGGGGAGTAGTGTAAGTTAAGTGACTTAAGTCACTTAACTTCTCTGGGCCTCAGTTCCCTCATCTGTAAAATGGGGATTAAAGACTGTGAACCCCCGGTGGGATGACGTGATCACCTTGTAACCTCCCCAGCGCTTAGAACAGTGCTTTATACATAGTAAGTGCTTAATAAATGCTGCTATTATTATTATTATTACTATTATTATTAGTGGGCCTGGGGCTGCCACACATTGCTAGCCCTGCGGCTACCTCTGCTGAGGGCTGGGCTCAGGGGCACTTTGAAGGAGTAGGAGAGCAGCCCCCTCAAACCCATCTTCCCACCACACAACATCCCTTAACTCTGTGTCAGCCCTCCTCACCTTTCACCCTCCAAGCCCCCGTCTGGCATCTCCACCCTCCTGCCTCTCCTCTTGGTCCCCCCGGACGTCCCTGCCTGTCCCCTCCTCTCCTTTATGCCACCCTCAGTTTCCCTTCTGATGTTGACCCTGGGCCCCCTGGGCGGGGGGATGCCCAGGCCGGGGGGGCCGGTGGTCTGCCCAGGTCCCAGCGAGACTCCTCGTGTGCCCTAGGGAAGGACTATGACAACGCCATCAAGCTGTACAGTCAGGCCATCGAGATTAACCCCAGCAACGCCGTCTACCATGGGAACCGCAGCCTGGCCTACCTGCGCACCGAGTGCTACGGCTACGCCCTGGCCGACGCCACCAGGGCCATCGAGCTGGACAAGAAGTACATCAAAGGCTACTACCGCCGGGCGGCCAGCAACATGGCCCTGGGCAAGTTCAAAGCCGCCCTGCGCGACTATGAGACGGTGAGCACGTGGTTGCTGTCCCCACCTGGTCTTCCCATCCAGCCCTCCGCCTTGTCCACCTGTGGTCTGTCCCCCGTCCCCCCCTCAGCTATGCCCAGGACCCTCCCCCCAGGTTAGCTGCACCCTGTCATCCCCCCTACTTAGCTCTGCTCACCTTCATGTTGCCCAGGCCCCTGCCCTGACTTGTCCTAGCCCTGGCCCATCATCCCTCTCAACTGTGCCCATCCTCATCCCGACTGGCCATGCCCAGGTGCCGTGTCTCTCCCCCGTCCCTCGCTCAACTGTGTTCACCTTCACCATGCACGGGCCCCCTTGACTGGCCAGAGCGATCATCCCAGGGTCACAGGGTCAGGGGCGGTGGGTCACCGCGGGGCCCTGACCCGGTGGCCGGCGGCACCTTGGCCCGGTGACCCGCAGGTGGTGAAGGTGAGGCCCAATGACAAGGACGCCCAGCTGCAGTACCAGGAGTGTCACAAGGTGGTGAAGCGGAAGGCGTTTGAGCGCGCCATCGCGGGCGATGAACACAAGCGCTCGGTCGTGGACTCGCTGGACATCGAGAGCATGAGTGAGATGGGCCACGGGGACAGAGGGGCACCGTGGGAAGAGGGAAAGGAGGGGGTTGGGGGGAGGTCAAGGGGGGGGCACGCGGGAGGGCTTGGGGTCCTGACACCCCTCTGCGCCTCAGCCATCGAAGATGAGTACAGCGGGCCCAAGCTGGAGGATGGGAAGGTGACTGCTGGCTTCATGCAGGAGCTGATGCAGTGGTATAAGGAACAGAAGAAACTGCACAGGAAATGTGCCTACCAGGTGCGCCCAGCCTGAGCCCCACCTCAGTACCCCCAATCTCCCCCCACCCGGGATCAAGAGTCACCCAAACTGGACAGCAGCCCCTCTGCAGGAGCTGGGGGAGAGGAGGGGTCACCCAAACCATCACTTTCCCCCCGTGGCAGATTTTGGTGCAGGTGAAGGAGCTGCTGGCGAAATTGACAACGCTGGTGGAGACCAAGCTGAAGGAGGTGAGGAAACGACTGGACCGACGTCTCTGGCCCTGGGCCAGTCTCTAGCCCTGCAGCGGGGTGCTCTCGGCCTCTGAGCGGGTTTCTCTGTGGGGCAGGAGGGTTAGGGGGCGGCAGTCTGTTCACTAATGGGGGCTTCTCTGCCTCACGAATCTGTCCATCCGGGCGATAGGAGTCTTTCTGGTCTCTGTGAGTTGGGCGGGGGTCTCTCTCCTTGGTCCTGAGTTTGGGCAAATTAATTTTCCCTTATTAGGGGGAAGCATGTTTGGGAGACTGCAGGTGGGGGGCCCGGAGGGAGTTGGTGGATTCCCTGGGCACTGCCCCTCACTCCCCCCAAAAAAAACCTCCACGGCTCCAGGGGGAGGGGGCGAGTATCCACCACGTGTCTCTGTCCCCCGGTCTCCCCTCACCTCTTTTCTTTCAGACAGAGCAGATAACCATCTGCGGAGACACACACGGCCAGTTTTATGACCTGCTCAATATATTCGAGCTCAACGGTTTGCCCTCCGAGACCAACCCCTATGTATCCTCCCCAGCCCACAGGGATGGTGGCCGGGGGTGGGGGATGGGGAATGGGTGGCCTTGCCCTGAGTGGCGCCTGGCAGGGAGCAGAGACTTCTCCTGATTCGGTGGGGGAAGCAGGGCCCGGTGGGATGACGAAAGGGATCGTGGAGTGGAACGTGGGAAGTGAGGGATTCCGGAGGTGGTCCCGGCTCCTGGCCCCGCCATCACCCATGTTTCCTGAGCAGCCCATGCTGCAGATATTTAATGGCGACTTCGTGGATCGCGGTTCCTTCTCCGTGGAAGTGATCCTCACTCTGTTCGGCTTCAAGCTCCTCTATCCCGACCACTTCCACCTCCTGCGAGGTGAGGCGGGAGCCGGGGGTGGAGGGAAGGGACTCCGCCCTCAGCCCCGACTTCCCATCAGCCTCTCCCAACTCCCTCCTCCACCTTCCCCTCTGTGCCCTCTATGCCCCAAGTCCATCAGGACACACTCACCCACCCCGGGTGTGGGCAGGGAGAGTGAAGGTGCTTGGAGGGGCGTCTCAGGGAGGGAGGAGTTTCCCTGAGAGATGGTGAAGGTGCCAGCTGGGCATTCCCCTCTGGCCTCCCGTGTCCCCACCCCATCCCTTACCTTCAGGGAACCATGAGACAGACAACATGAACCAGATCTACGGCTTCGAGGGCGAGGTTAAAGCCAAGTACACGGCGCAGATGTTCCAGCTCTTCAGTGAAGTGTTCGAGTGGCTGCCCCTGGCCCAGTGCATTAACGGCAAAGTGCTGGTGTGCGGAGCGGGGGTCGAGGGAGAGTGGGGTGCAGGCCGGGGGGCATGTCGCTCCCTGACCCTCGTGACTATCCCCCCAGATCATGCACGGAGGCCTGTTCAGCGAGGACGGGGTCACCCTTGATGACATCCGCAAGATCGAGCGCAATAGGCAGCCGCCGGACTCAGGTGGGTACCCCAGGGTGGGACCCTCCCCCCAAGCTGGGCCTCATGTCGCCTGCCCACCCACCCGGCTGGGGGTGGGCTCGGGCGGGAGCCACCCAGCCGTGAGATCCCTCCTGCCTCTCAGCTGCCGCACACCAAGGGGTGAGGGCAGGCCAGGTCGGGGGCAGCAGGACGCCGAGCTCCCCAGACTCTGTGCTCAACCCTCTCCACCCCCAGGCACCCTGTCACACATGCGCCCAGATACCTGGTGCACTGACATGCACCTGGGCAGAGATTTATAAGCCCGCAGATACAGGTACAGAGGCAGACACACATATATCTGTGTAGTCACACATGCATGGAGACACATGCTCAAAGACACCCTTGTTCGGCGACATGTATACACATCCAGACAGTTCTGCTGCAGGTGAAACGTTGAAGCTGGGGGTTGTGTCCCCCAGGGGAAACAGACTTGGGAGCTGGGGAGGATATGGGGAAGATGTGCCGGGCCCGCGTCTGACTCTGTCCTGCTCCCTGCAGGGCCCATGTGTGACTTGCTGTGGTCGGACCCCCAGCCCCAGGTGAGCTCCCAGACCCTCCCCCTTCACTCCCCCTGCTCCCCCGCCCTTCCCCTGTCCTTTCCTAATAATAATAATGGTATTTGTTAAGTGCTTACTTTGTGCCAGGCACTGTACTACACACCGGGGTGGAGCCAAGCAAATCGAGTTGGACACAGTCCCTGTCCCATGTGGGGCTCACAGACTCCATCCCCATTTTGCAGATGAGGGAACTGAGGCCCAAGAGAAGTGAAGTGACTTACCCAAGGTCACGCAGCCCCTCTTTCCATTTCCCTCTTGGCCTGGCGCCCCACCCCCACCCCATCTCCCTTCTCTTCATCCCCCTCCTGTGCAGGCAAGGGCCTTGGGGTGGGAAATGCTGGGAGTGGTGTGGCTCCTCCCTCCCTCCTCCCGACCTGGCCCTTTTCCTCCTTCTCCCGGCAGAATGGCCGTTCAGTCAGCAAGCGCGGGGTCAGCTGTCAGTTTGGGCCAGATGTGACCAAGAGCTTCCTGGAGGAGAACCAGCTGGATTACATCATCCGCAGCCACGAGGTCAAGGCTGAGGGCTATGAGGTGACCCACGGCGGCAAGTGCATCACCGTCTTCTCGGCCCCCAACTACTGGTGGGTCTGCTGGGAGTCTGGAGGAGGTCCCGGGGAGCTCACCATCTTCCCTGCCCCCAACTACCGGTGGGAGCCTGGGGATGCTCAGGGGGGCTCACGGTCCTCTCTGCCCTGAGCTTATGGGTCTCTCTTGTGGGGGCCGGAAAGACCCCAGGGTGGTGTGGGAAGCAGTAGGGAAAGTCCTGGCTCTGTCCTCATCCCCGCTTCTCCTGTCTCCTCCGCGTCCCCCTCGTTTGCAGTGATCAGATGGGCAACAAAGCATCCTACATCCACCTCAGCGGGGCCGACCTGCGGCCACAGTTCCACCAGTTCACGGCAGTGGTGAGTGGCCGGCATCGGGGGAGCAGGGCGGGGTGGCAGCAGGAGGCCCCTCGGCCCCTCGCTCGGGGGACGGGCGGCGCTGACCCGGCCTCATCTCTCCCCAGCCTCATCCCAACGTCAAGCCCATGGCCTACGCCAACACCCTGCTGCAGCTGGGCATGATGTGAGAGAGGCCGAGTGGACCCAGCGCCCCGGGCCGGGCCAGGCCGAACCAGAACGGGCCGGCGGTGGGGGGGCCCCAAGGCGGGCGGGCGGCGGAAGGCCGGCGGAGAGGCCGGTTTTCCCGGCCCGTTCACTCTGCAGAGTTTGTATTTATTCTCCTTTCCTTTGGGAGAGGTGGGCGGAGCGGGGCTGGGCCCGGCCAAGGGAAGACGGGGGCAGGCGGAGGGGAGGACCAGGGGGGTGGGAGAGGGGAGGGGGGTGCTGCCCCAGGGCATTCTGGGAGAGGAGGCCTGAGTGAGAGGGCCGGAGTGGCAGTCTCCGTCCCCTTCATGTGCATGACTCCACCTCCTGTGGCTAAAGCAATAGCTCTCCACTCCTCCCCCGGTCCCCCCCATCCCCTTGCCCCTGCGAGGCCCGGGCCTGCAGCTGGTCAGAGCCCTGGGGAGGGGGGCACGAGGCCTGAGCCCCCATTATTTTACTGTCTGTAATTAAAGATGTTAAAATAAAGTCATTATTGTAAGTCCGCTTGGCTGGGTGGCATTCTGAGTGGAGGGGCTGCATGGTGCCCAGTGGTCTCTGACAGGCACACTCACCTGGTCGCCCAGCGACATGCACAAATCACTTGTATTTGAGCGCTGACTGTGTGCAGAGCACTGTAGGAAGTGCTTGGGAGGGTACAGTATTAACATTCCCTGGCCCACAACGAGCTGACAGTCTAGAGGGAGCTCACAGAAACACAGCATATACACAGTGACATAAGCTCAAACACCCCCACACAAGATGTCCTGGTCCCCGCCCCTTGGGCTGGCAGGCTGATGGGGAGGACGGGGTGGGGGTGGGGGACACTCACACGCACACACACATGCACACACCCAGAGCCGTGGGCCAGGCCAAGCCCAGGACAACTGTCCAGAATCCAAACAGCTGAGACTTGTGTGCCCCCCACACCCTCCACCAAGGCTTCTGGGAAAGCCCTAGAGAGAAGGGGGATGGGAGGTGATAGGTGTGGGACCGTGGGAGCCTCTGCACGGTCTGGAGGAGATGGGGAAATGGGCCAGCGCTGGGCTATTTATACAGACCTCCATCCTGCAGTAGGGCACGGGTATGAGTCACCGTCAGTCCCCCCACCCTTTGGGGGCTGCCTCCCTCTATCCTTCCCTCCCTCCCCAGCAAGACTGGGCTGCCCCCCCCCCTTTTTTTGTTTCAGAAGATGGAGGATGTGGCTATTTTCAGATGGGAACTCTCAGGAACTCTTGTTTCAAGCCAAGAGGATCCATTCCCCTGCCTCAGAGCAGGGGGGTATGGGGCTTTGAGATTAACGCTTCCCTGCCCCTGCTCTGGCCCCCTTTCCGAGTCTGGGCCGCGGGTGCTGTCCAGTCAGGGCTCCGTGCCCCCTCTGGAGAGGGCAGGGTCCCCACCAGGCAGTGTCAACCACAGGTGGACGGAGCAGCGTCTGGCTTCGTCTACTTCCATATCTCCTTTGGCCAGAAGAAGTCTCTCACACTTTGGGCCTGCCCCACCCAGGCCACATCACGGCTCTCAAGGCCCTGGGCATCTTTCCCCCTGGCCCCACAACCTGCCCTGTCTCCCCCACCAACCTTCCCAATCTCCCCTCTGTCTATCCTGTCTCTTCAACCTGTCCTTTCTCTCCACACAACCTGCCTAGTCTCCCCAAAGCCTGCCCTGTCTCCATCACCGCTCTCCAGAAGCTCACAATCTAATGGGGTGACAGGCGGATTATTTCCAAATCGGGGAAGCTGGAGGGAGGAAAAGGATGTAAAAGGAAGTCATTCAGATATGTCAGGATGAAATAGTCGAGTGATTGAAAACACAAAGTTATTAATAGATATATAAATGCCAAAATTAGAAATGAAATACGTAAATGCTAAGGATCGCTGTTGCGGGGGTGGCAGGAATATGAATTGGGATGTGGAAATTAAGAGGGGGTGGCTTCCTGGAGAAGGTGGCTTTTCCGGTGGCTCTGAAGCCCTGAAAAAAGCTGAGGTCTGACGGATACCGAGAGGGAGGGTGTTTCGGACAGGGGAAACAGCGTGAAAAGATTGAAAAGACTGGAGAATGATGAAGTCAAATAGCAATTGTGTGTATGAAAAGCGGACTGTGTGCAGAGCACTGGACGAAGAGTTGGGAAATAGCACAGATGTGGGAATTAGATACATTCCCCCACCCACAAGGGACTCCCAATCCAAGAATAAAAGTGGGGAAAAGGGGTTGGAGACAGACGTAGGGAAAAGTAGAACCCCAGAAACATGGTAACATTTCCTGAGACAAGAACAAGGGACAATTATCATCATCATCAATCATATTTATTGAGTGCTTACTGTGTGCACAGCACTGTACTAAGCGTTTGGGAAGTACAAGTTGGCAACATGTAGAGACAGTCCCTACCCAGCAGTGGGCTCACAGTCTAAAAGGGGGAGACAGAGAACAAAACCAAACATACTAACAAAATAAAATAAATAAAATGAATTATGGTTATTATTAATAATGATAACAATAATGATAATGGTATTTGTTAAGCATTTATGTCTCAAGCACTGTTAAGTGCTGGGGTAGATTCAAGGAAATCATGTTGAACAGTCCCTGTCCCACGTGGGGCTCACAGTCTTGATTCCCATTTTAAAGATGAGTTGAAAGGCCCAGAGAAGTGACGTGACTTGCCCAAGGTCACACAGCGGACAAGCGGTGGAGGCAGGATCAGAACCCAGGTCCTTCTGACTCCAGGCCCGTGCACTATCCACTAGGCCATGCTGCTTCAATGCAGTTTGGCCAGGAGGTGTGGGCAAGGCAGCCCTCGCTGGGGGCACTTTCCGGGGTAGGGAGTGGTAGACTGGCCCCGGGGCTGGAAGGGGAAAGGACCGCATTAACGGATGGGGCTGCACTCTGCAAATGAGACGCAGGAACTCGGGAGCAGGGTGCAAATACAGTGTTGCATGGATAGTCCCTCGCAGGTGCATGCAAATGTCTGCAAGTGTTGGCACACACACGCAAGCTCGTGCAGATGTCCGCAGGTATATGCCCATGCGTGCCAAGATTTGTCGATGGCTCCCGGGGCCGGGGAAAGAGCCGGCCGGTGGCCCTGGGTTTGACCGAAATCCCCGGGGAGGCCTACCGACGGCCAACCCGGGCTTCCCCCTGCTCCCGCAGCCCTCAGAGGCTGGAAGCAGCTCCTTGGCCGGCGCTGGATCCCCGTTTACCCTCGTTTCTGTGCTGTGACCCCAGGGAAGGGGAACCAGCTGGCTCCATCCCAGGCCGCGCCTCGCCTCCGGGGAGCCTTGGGGGATCCCGGACCCGCCCCCGGCCCTGTCCTTAAAAGCCCACAGACCCGCTTTCTGGGTCCCATCGACCCCGGCTTTTGGAAATAACGCCCTTGGCGATCCAGCGCCCAGCCGTGTGGTCCCTGGCGGCTTCCTTTTGGGTGAGGGGGCGTGAGGGTGGCGGGTCTCTCTTCCCGGCATCCCAATCCCGATCCGGGCACTCTGGGAATCCCGAGCTGACCCACAGCCCCACGCCGGCCCCGACTTCCCGGCCAAGCCTTCCTTCCAGCACAAGGGCCCAGCTCCATCCATCCTTCCCTCCCTCCCCTAGTCTCGCTCATCCTCCTTCCCTCTGTCTCTCCATCTCTCTGTCCCTCCATCCATCACTGTCCCTCCGTCTCTCCATCCCTCTATCTCTGTCCCTCATCTTTCTGTCTCTCCGTCCCTATATATCCCCATCCTTCCATCCCCCATCTCTCTCTCCCTTCATCTCTCCGCCCCTCAGTCTCCCCACCCTTCCATCTTTTTGTCCCTGCATCTCTCCTCCCCTCTCTCTCTCCATCCTTCCATCTCTGTCCCTTCATCTCTCCGTCCCTGTCTCTCTCCGTCTTCCCGTCCTTCCATCTCTGTCCCCCCCCCTCTCTGTCTCCCCGTCCTTCCATCTCTCTGCCCCTTCATCTCTCCATCCTTCCCTCCCTCCGTCTGTCTCCCCGCCCTTCCATCTCTATGTCCCTCCGTCTCCCCGTTCGGCTGCCCCCTGCCCCGGCTGGGCCTCCCCTCTGCCCTCCGCCAGCCCTCGGCCCCGGGACCATCCTGAGCTCTCTGGGGGGGGCCCATGACCGGCCCGGAGGACGGCCCAGGTAAGGGGAGGGGCAGGGGGCGGGCGGCGGGGCCGGAGGAGGGCCGTTCCTCACACTCGGGCCCGCAGCCCCGGGGGTCCCTGCCCTGGGAGCCCCGCACCGATCCGATCCTCGCGCCTCCGCCCAGACCCGCCCCGCGTCCAGCCTGGTGCTGCACGAAGCAGAACGGACGACGACGACGTGCCGAGGGAAGGGAGACCGCGAAGCACGAGAGACGGCGAAAGGAGCCCCAGGCGGGGGGAGAAGAGGACCCGAGCGGTGGGCTCAGACCCAATCAATCCATCAATAAATCAATTCATAGTAAAGTTCGAGTGCTCATTCCGGGCGTAAAAATAACTGTGGCATGAAGAGACTACTTCGGGTCAAGAACTCTTCTAAGTGCAGGCGTGGATGCAAAATAATCCAGTCCCGCATGGGGCTCACAGTTTAAGTAGGAGGGAGAACAGGCATTGAATCCCCATTTTGCAGATGAGGGAACTGAGGCTCAGATAAATTGTCTGGTTTGACCCCACCTCCCCTTCTAGTTATCAGCCTATCTCCCTCCTACCATTCCTTTCCAAACTCCTTGAACGAGTCGTCTACACCCGCTGCCTCGAATTCCTCAACGCCAACTCTCTCTTCGACCCCCTCCAATCTGGCTTCCGTCCCCTACATTCCACGGAAACTGCCCTCTCAAAGGTCACCAATGACCTCCTGCTTGCCAAATCCAACGGCTCCTACTCTATCCTAATCCCCCTCGACCTCTCAGCTGCCTTGTTTTATTACAGCTTGCTTTAAATATTGTTAGCAGGAGATGCAGACAGACAAATTAGAGAAAGCAGGAGCTGGGGGAACTAGTGGGAAGGACAGGATGAGGAAGCTAGGAATACCTAGATGGTTGATGGGTGGACACGATCCGCAGGAACGGTAAAGAAGGAAACTAGAGTACCGTTGGAGCAGGAGTTGGCACTCTAATGGCAGAACAGGGTCTGGGTGTCCGGGCACCTGTATTCTAATCCAGCCTTTGCCACTTGTCTACTGTGAGACTTTGGGCAAGTCACTTAACTTCTCTGAGCCTCAGTTTCCCCATCTGTAAAATAGGGATTAAATACCTGTTCTCCCTTCTCCTTGGACTGTGAGCCCCCTGTGGAATAAGAATGCACCTGACCCGATTATCAGACGGTAAGCGCTTAACAAATACCACAATTTTTTATCTCTCCCCCTCCTTCCCCTCTCCATCCCCCCCACTTTACCTCCTTCCCTTCCCCACGGCACCTGTATATATGTATATATGTTTGTACGTATTTATTACTCTATTTTACTTGTACATATCTATTCTATTTATTTTATTTTGTTAATATGTTTTGTTTTGTTCTCTGTCTCCCCCTTCTAGACTGCGAGCCCACTGTTGGGTAGGGACCGTCTCTACGTGTTGTCAACTTGTACTTCCCAAGCGCTTAGTACAGTGCTCTGCACACAGTAAGCGCTCAATAAATACGATTGATTGATTGATTGATTGATTGATTGATTGACCGGATTGTAAATGGTCCAATCAGAATTGGCCGCTAAGGAACCAATCAGAGGACGGGGCGGGCCGCTTTGCTCGGTCTTCTGACGTGATTTGTGCGCCACCTGGTGGAGGATGCTGAAGGAATCCTAGAATGTGCAGAGAGAGCAGTGTGACCGCAGCCCCCGGTGTAACCCCACTTTCAGTCAATCAATCCATCAATCGTATTTATTGAGCGCTTACTGTGTTTAGAGCACTGTACTAAGCGCTTGGGAAGTACAAGTTGGCAACATATAGAGACGGCCCCTATCCAACAGTGGGCTCACAGTCTAGAAGGGGGAGACAGAGAACAAAACCAAACATATTAACAAAATAAAATAAATAGAATAGATATGTACAAGTAAAATAAATAAATAAATAGAGTAATAAATACGTACAAACATATACAAATATACAGGTGCTGTGGGGAAGGGAAGGAGGTAAGGCGGAGGGGGATGGAGAGGGAGAGGAGGGGGTGTACTTTCTCCACACTTTGCCCCTCTCTCCCCAGGACTGAGGGTTGCGGGGTAGAAATGTGGTTGCGGGCCGTCCTTTCTCTCCAGCTATACCCCTTCCAGTCGGTTCAATCAATCTGCCATCGATATTAATTAATAGTGATGATAAATCCCCCCACTTTACCTCCTTCCCCTCCCCACAGCTCCTGTATATACGTATATATGTTTGTACATATTTCTCTATTTATTTATTTATTTTACTTGTACATATTTATTCTATTTATTTTATTTTGTTAATATATTTTGTTTTGTTGTCTGTCTTCCCCTTCTAGACTGTGAGCCCGCTGTTGGGTAGGGACCATCTCTATATGTTGCCAATTTGTACTTCCCAAGCGCTTAATACAGTGCTCTGCACACAGTAAGCACTCAATAAATATGACTGAATGAAATGTATGAATGAATTATGACGGTATTCGCTAAGTGCTTACTAGAGAAGCAGCGTGGCTTAGTGGAAAGAGCATGGGCTTTGGAGTCAGAGGTCATTGGTTACAGTCGTGGATCCGCCACTTCTCAATTGTGTGACTTTGGGCAAGTCACAGCTTCTCTGGGCCACAGTTATTGCATTTGTAAAATGGGAATTAAGACTGAGTCCCAAGTGGGATAACCTGATTATTTCGTATCTACCCCAGCACTTAGAACTGTGCTTAGCACATAGTAAGCGCTTAACAAATACTGTCATTATTATTATTATTTTGTACTAGGCACTATTCTAAGCACTGGGGTGGATACAAGCAACTTGGGTTGGACACAGTCCCTGTCCCATGAGGGGCTCACAGTCTCAATGCCTATTTTACAGATGAGGTAACTGAGGTCCAGAGAAGTGAAGTGACTTGCCCAATCAAGTGATATGTTCCAATCAACCAATGGTATTTATTGAGCATTTACTGTGTGCAAAGCACTGTAACTAAGCACTTGGCAGAGCACAGTGTAATAGAATTGGTAGGTGCTTTCCATGCCCACAATGAGTTTACAATCTGGGGGAGAAGGGGGGGACCGACATTATTATAAATAAATTACAGATATGTGCATAAGTGCTGTGGGGCTGTTGGTGTGAAAAAGGAGAACAAATCCAAGTGCAAATGTGATGAAGAGGGAGTGGGAGAAGAGAAAGTGAGGGCTTAGTCAGGGAAGGCCTCTTGAAGAAGATGTGCCTTCAGTAAGGCTTTGAGGTAGGGAGAGACTGTTGGATATGAAGAAGGAGGGGGTTCCGGGCCAGAGGCAGGATGTGGGCAAGGGTTTGGTGGAGCGATAGATGAGATCAAGAGAAGCAGCATGTCTCAGTGGAAAGAGCACGGGCTTTGGAGTCAGAGGCCATGAGTTCAAATCCCCGCTCTGCCAATTGTCAGCTGTGTGACTTTGGACAAGTCACTTAACTTCTCTGAACCTCAGTTCCCTCATCTGGAAAATGGGGATAAAGACTGTGAGCCCCCAGCGGGACAACCTCATCTCCTTGTAACCTCCCCAGTGCTTAGAACAGTGCTTTGCACATAGTAAGCGCTTAATAAATGCTATCACTATTATTATTATTATTATGAGATGGAGGTACAGTGAGTAGTTTGGCATTAATGGAGAGAAGTGTGCAGGCTGGGTTGTAAGTAGTAGAGCAGCGAGGTAAAGTAGGAGGAGACAAGGTGATTGAGTGCTTTAAAGCCAATGGTGAGGAGTTTCTGTTAGATGCGAAGGTAGATTGACAACCACTGGAGGTTTTTGAGCAGTGCAGGAAACATGGACTGAATATTTTTGTAGAAAAAAGATCCACGCCTACAAGGAGCTTACAATCTAGAGGGGGAGATATTAATATAAATAAATTACGGATGTATACATAAAAGCAGCAAAGCGTAGTGGATTGAGTGTAGATCTGGGAGTCAGAACATCATGGGTTCTAATACCAGCTTCACCACTTGTCTGCTGTGTGACCTTGGGAAAATCACTTCACTTACTGAGACTGTGAGCCCCATATGGGACAGGGACTGTGTCCAACTCGAATCGCTTGTATCCACCCCAGCATTTAGTACAGTGCCTGGCACGTAGTAAGAGCTTAACAAATACCATTATTCTTATTAACATTAAGTGCTGTGGGGCTGAAGGCGAGGCGAATAAAGGATATAAATCAGCGCTTAGAACAGTGCTTGGCACATAGTAAGCGCTCAACAAATACCGTCATGAATTAAGTGCAAGGGTGATGCAGAAAGGAGAAGGAGTGGAGGAAATGAGGACTTAGGGAAGGCCTCTTAGAGAGGATATGATTTTAGAGGGGATTTGAAGGTGGAGAGAGTGGTGCAGGGGGAGGAAGTTCCAGGCTATAGGGTGGACACGGATAAGGGATGACCAACAGGAGGCAAGGGGATAGAGGAGATTGAAATACAGTGAGCAGGTTGGCGTTAGGGGAGCAAAGTGTGCAGGCTGGGTTGTGATAAGTAAATAATGAGGTAAGATAGGAGGGGCTGAGCTGATTGAGGGCTTTAAAACAGATGATGGTAAGAAGTTCCTGTTCGATGTGGAGGTGGATGGGCAACCACTGGAGGTTCTTGAGGAGTCGGGAGATGTGGACTGAGTGATTTTTTAGAAAAATGATCCGGGCAGCAGAGTGAAGTATGGAGTAAGGAGGGGCAGAAGAGAAGGAGGTCAGTGAGGAAGCTGATGCAGTAGTCAAGACGGGATAGGAGAAGGGCTTGGATCGGTGCAGTAATGGTTTTGGTGGAGAGGAAAGGTAAGAAGCAGTGTTGTCTAGTGGACAGAACACAGGCCTGGGAGTCAAAAGGACCTGGGTTGTAATCTTAACTCCATGACTTGTCCCTCATTTCTTTTTCTCCCACACCCTTCTGCCTCACTCTGATCTGCTCCCTTTATTCACCACCCCCAGATCTACCGCATTTATATAGGTTAGAGCTTAGAGATACAGCGTGGCTTAGTGGAAAGAGCCAGAGTTTGGGAGTCAGAAGTCGTGGGTTCTAATCCTGGCTCTGCCACTTGTCAGCTGTGTGACTTTGGGCCAATCATTTCACTTCTCTGCACCTCAGTTATCTCATCTGGAAAATGGAGATTAAAACTGTGAGGCCCACGTGGAGCAACCTGATTTCCTTGTATCTACCCCAGTGCTTAGAACAGTGTTTGGCACATAGTAAGCACTTAACAAATACCATCATTACTATCGAGAAGCAGCGTGGCTCATTGGAAAGAAACCAGGCCTGGGAGTCAGAGGACGTGGGTTCTAACCCCGGCCCTGCCACATGTCTGCTGTGTGACCTTGGGCAAGCCACTTCACTTCTCTGTGCCTCAGTTACCTCATCTGTAAAATGGGGATTAAAAAATGTGAGCCCAACGTGGGACAATCTGATTACGCTATATCTACAACAGTGTTTCATTCATTCAATTGTATTTATTGAGCGCTTACTGTGTGCAGAGCACTATACTAAGCGCTTGGGAAGTACAAGTTGGCAACATATAGAGACGGTCCCCACCCAACAAACAAGCTCACAGTCTAGAAGGGGGGAGTGCTTGGCACACAGTAAGCACTTAACAAATACCATAATTATTATTGTTATTATTATTGGCTCTATTGGATTATCCTAGGGGTTTAGTATGGACCTTTGCCTAAAGAAGGTGTTCTAAGAATCAGCAATCACAGTTGGTGAGAGAAAAGCCCTTTACCGTAGATAATCCACACGTGTACCAATGAGAGGTAACTCTATCTCCCACTGGACCATCCCTGCAGGAGAGAAAGGGGAAGGAGTCAGGGTCACAGGGGTAGAAGGAAAATCGAAGACCAGGCGTCCTAATGGAGGCCTGACTCCCCGTTTGACAGGATTTCTCTCCCTCCTCCGGGATAAGGAGTGAAGAGAAGGGAGGACTGGGGCTGGGATTGGGATTGTACATCTCTGAGGCCTCGGCCCTGGAAGCTCAGTGTCGTGCACTTTAAGGGCATCACAAGGGGCCCAGGACCTTCTGAGGGGCAGCAGATCCTACTTGGGTAGCTGGTGGGGAGAAGGAAGAGGTGAGAAGCAACGTGGCTCAGTGGAAAGAGCACGGGCTTTGGAGTCAGAGGTCATGGGTTCAAATTCCTGCTCCACCAATTGTCAGCCATGTGACTTTGGGCAAGTCACTTCTCTGTGCCTCAGTTACCTCATCTGTAAAATGGGGATTAAGATTTTGAGCCCCACGTGGGACAACCTGATCACCTTGTAACCTCCCCAGCGCTTAGAACAGTGCTTTGCACATCGTAAGAGCTTAATAAATGCCATTATTATTATTATTATTATTATGGCTCAAGGCGGGGAGGGGCTTCAGCCCAGGTATTGATGAGGGGGCGTGGCCCCGGCCCAGATATTGGAAAGAGGGCGCGGCCCTGGCCCAGCTATTGGAAGAGGGGGTGAGGCCCCGGCTCAGGTATTGATGAGGGGGCGTGGGCCCGGCCCAGGTATTGGGTGAGGGGGCGTGGCCCAATTTATTACTCTATTTATTTATTTCTTTATTTATCTTTCTTATACATATCTATTCTATTTATTTTATTTTGTTGGCTTGTTTGGTTTTGTTCTCTGTCTCCCCCTTCTAGACTGTGAGCCCGCTGTTGGGTAGGGACCGTCTCTAGGTGTTGCCGACTTGTACTTCCCAAGCGCTTAGTCCAGTGCTCTGCACACAGTAAGCGCTCAATAAATACGACTGATTGATTGATTGATTGATTGATGGATGGATTGATCTAGGAGGGGGCTCGGCCCCAGCACAGGTATTGGAAGCGGGGGCGTGGCGTGCAGGAGGCCATGTGTCCGTAACCGCGCCTCTCCACCCTGAGCCCGGGGCGGAGCTGCGTGATGACGCTAATAGAGGGTCCCACCATCAAGCGGGTGGACGGCGGGGCCTCTCGCTTCATCTCGGCCCCCTTGGGTCGGTATCATTACGGGCGTAGAGATCCTAGAATATGTCTGGAAACCCAAAACGAATCTCTCAGAGCCCCCAAACCGTCCCCGAGCCCCTTCCCCGATTCAGGCCACCCCACCCCCGGGGCCCCCTCAGTGGAGCGGCCTAGTTTGACGCATTGCAGAGAACGTCGGACCAATCAGGGGGCGGCTCTCATCTGGGCTACCGCTCTGGCCCAATCACGGCGCGGGTGACAGAGGGCCGCGTCGCGCCGCCGGGCGGTGCTCGTCCGCTGCCAGGAGGCGGTGGGAGGGGGGGGGCGAAGTAGTGCGGCGGGGAGGGCGCGCGGGCCCGGGTGGTGCCGCCTCCGGGGAGAAAAGGGGAGGGGGCGCGCATGCGCGCGCGCGCGGAGGGATCCGGCTCCGCAGTGCGGCGGTGAGGTCCGGGGGGCGGGGAAGGAGGCGGCGGCGGCGGCGGCGGGAGCAGTCAGTGTGGAGCGAGGGAGCGACAGGGAGCAGGTGAGGGAGCGCGGCCCGGTCCGAGCTGTGCAGCTGCCGTCCCGGAGCCTCGTTCCCAGCGCACCGGATCCCCCCGCCCGGGACCCGCCATGGTGAGTGCGCGCCGCCGCTGGGGCGTCCGGTCCCAGGGCACCGAGAGGAGCCCGGGCCCCGCCGAGGTCCGGGGGCGGAGAGGGGGCCTCGGTCCTTTGGCGGGACAGAGAGGATTGCGTCTCCGTGCGGCGCAGGCCCGGGCGGGGGGCCCCGCCGCCGACCCCGGGGGCGGTGCGATGGAGTCCAGGCAGGAGGCGACCGGCGGCTGGTGAGGCCCCCTTCCCCCCCCCCCCCGCCCCCCGACGGACAGCGGGGTCGGTGAGGGGGAGCCGATCGAGCCTCCTGTTCCAGGCGACCCCCGGCCTCGTTTCCTCTTCTCCGTCCGTTCTTCCGTCCGTCTTCCCCCCCGCGCCGCTTCCCGTGCGGGTCCGGGGGAGGAGGGGTCGGGGGTGGGCCAGCGCCGGCGTGGCCGAAACCTCCGTCGTTGACCGGAGACAATTGATCCATCTAGGCCTCCTGCCCCTCAAAGTCCTGGAGGCCTTGTACCGGATGCTTTTCGCGGGTTGGCCCGGCTGGGGCTTTGGAAAACCCCAGAAAGGTAGCGCTTGGCTCTTCCCCGCGCCCGCCCGCCCGCCCGCCCGCCCCCCACCCCCCCGCACTGCTCCCCCTCTCTGGCGTTGGCCGGGGGCGACCCACCACCGCTGTCTGACGATGCCCCGACTACCAGATTGTGCTTGCTGCCTGAGGCTTCAAGGCTCTCGCCCCGTAAGCCACGCCCCCCCTCCGCCCCCCGTGGGAAGAGGACACGGCCCCCCACGCACCGACTCGCCCCTGCAGTCGCCGAGCCCCCTCCCCCTCCCCGGGAGCCCCCGGGCGAAGATGCCGAGAGCCGCCTCGACGGGGACCAAGGGACGGCGCCCCAGCCCCCGGCCTGCCCTCTTCCGCTGGCACCTGCTCCCGCCCGGCTGCCCCCCTCGGCCCCCCAGCTCCCGCCCCGCCGGGACACCCGCCCTCGCCCTCCGCACCCTGCGCCCCGCCTGAGCCCACCGGCCCGGAAGACGGCGGGGTGGCCCGGCCCCTGGGAAGAGGATGCCACCTTTGCCCCCCAGAGGTCTCCAAGGTTGCACACCCCTCCTGGCACAGCTGGGGCCGACCCCGCCGGCGAAAAGGGGTGGTGAAGAGCAGGCGAAGCACGGACCCCACAGGGAGACCGATCCGGATGGGATTCACCCCAGCGGCCAACCCGATGAAGGGTGGCTTCCTGCACCAAGGGTCCTGCTACCTGACTTGGCAACCTGTTGCCGCCCCAAAAACTGCCCCGCCGGGAGCCCTGCTGACGGGCCAGGTGGCACAGAGACCTGTGGGCAGAGCAGCCCCTGGCCACCACCACCGCCGCGCCCTCCCCATGGCCCCTGCCCTGTAACGAGACCCGGGCCTCCTCTCCAGGCTGGCCGGCTCCTCCGATGTCATGACGGTCAGGCCTGGCGTTGACCCCGCGTTCTGCAGGAGCCAGGGCTGTGCTGCCCGCCCCTCCCCCCTCCCCCCCTAGCAGCAGCTCAGTTTCCACACAGCGCACCGGCCTCCCGGGGAGGGGGCTGCCGAGATCAGCCTGCCTTGGCTCGGTGATTTGGGGAGTCTCTCTGTTCAGTCCTTAAGGTCTGGGCTCGATTGGCCGCTCGCCCCGGGTGCGGTCCACGTGCTCCGGTGTCGGGGGAGCATGTTCCAGTGGGGACTTGGGCAGGGGGCAGGAAGGGGTTAAACTCTGCAGTCTCTGCCACTGCTGCAGCCCGACTCCTGGCAGTTCTGCGTCCGTGCGTGCGTCCGTCCGTCTGTCCCTCGGCTCGCCGCCACAGTCTGTTGGGGGTGGGGAAGGAGTCTAGGCTGTGCGCATCCAGGGCTGTTCCCCATCCGGGAAGACCCACCCCAAGCGCGGGGGTGGCCCGGCCCCAGGCCCAGACCTCTCTGCCCGCTGCTCTCTGCACTCTTGGCCCTGACACGTGTGCCCGCTGCCAGCTGGGGAGGGTGGCGAGGGGGGTGTCCTGAGGGCCTTCTCTCCGCCTCCGGAGCCTCCCCGATCTGCTCCGTCACAGGTGGTCAGCCTAGGGCCCAAGGGATCCCACCTCTTCGGCCTCTTCCCAAAGATGAAGGGAGAGCAGGAGCCGGTCCATGGGGCCGGGAGCCGGTCCGTGGAGCCGGGGACTGGAAGCCGGACTGGGGGCCGGGAGCCTGTCAGAGCAGGGCTCAAGGTCCAGCCTGGGCCCAGGGAGTGACTCTGGGGCCATTTCCCTCTGGCAGAGGCCCTCCAGCCAGGGAAGCAAGCAGATGGATGCGTCTTGGTTTTGTGCTCTGTTGCCTGATCTCTGTGTGAGAGAGACTGTGTGAGTCTCTTCAACCAGTAGCTGACCTGTGTACTTGCTATTTTCAGGCTGACCAGCTAACCGAGGAACAGATCGCAGGTGAGTGGTGGCAGGCGGGGCCTCCGGGGTGGCTCAACCGGTGCCTTTTCCTGGCCGCCGAGAGCGTGCTCTTCTCCGGTCCCGGGTGCCCAGGGCGGCAGCCCTCCAACCACCATGCCCCTCAAAGCTCAGCTGGACTCAGCCCAAGGGGCCTCTCGGGTGTACCCCAACCTGAGCCTCCAATATCCTCGGGCCCAGCCTCCCTTCTCCCCTTGCCCACCACGCGACAGAGCGAGGCCTGGCAGAAGGGAGTGGCCAAGTACTTGGCCTCCTGCTCCTTTTCTATCCACGAGGAGTCTGTGGATGTGCTGAGCCTCCCCTTCCCCCAATCAACCATGCCCTGACTGTGAGCCAAGGGGGAAATCTGCCAGCAGAGCACAGGGTACAGGGGCATCTCCTCGCTCCTTCTGCCACAGCCTTCCGGTGCTCAGTGGCGGGGATTCCGCAAACCCGGCTCCAGTCTTCCGCGTTCTTCTATGACAAGTCTTTCTCCTGCCCCCAGCCTGGCATCTTCCCTTGGACCTCGGGGAAGGGGTGGGGCTGAAAGCTCTTGCAGAGATGGGCATCATGTGGGCCCCTCTGAGGATTTACCTGACTCAGGGACTCTGGGCCTGTGGCCATAGGTGTCCGAGGGAAGGGGAGCCTTCCGGAGGCCCTGGGGTAGGGGACTGGTGGCGGGGGTGGTGGGAGGCGTCCAGATCCCGATGCCGAGGAGACCTACAGCCCGCTTGTCTCCCCGTCAGAGTTCAAAGAGGCCTTCTCGCTGTTCGACAAGGACGGGGATGGCACCATCACCACCAAAGAGTTGGGCACCGTCATGCGGTCGCTGGGGCAGAACCCCACCGAGGCAGAGCTGCAGGACATGATCAACGAGGTGGACGCTGATGGTGAGGGCGCCAGCCAGACTGGAGCTGGCCCGGGCCCCCACGCCCTGCTGACCCTGAGCCCGGGAGGCTGCTGAGCGGCCTGCCTTCCCTTCCCGTTGCCGCCTGTCCCCCTCCCCTCCCCCTGGGACCACGTGCCCAAACCAGCCATGATGAGCCTCCGGCCCTTGCAGGCAATGGCACCATCGACTTCCCCGAATTCCTGACCATGATGGCGAGGAAGATGAAGGACACGGACAGCGAGGAGGAGATCAGGGAAGCCTTCCGTGTCTTCGACAAGGTGGGCCTCGGCCCCCTCCGGGGCGGTCGGAGGGCAGGCTGTCCCGTGGATGCTCGCCCTCTGACCCCACCTCCCACCCTCCAACTCCCTGCAGGACGGGAACGGTTACATCAGTGCAGCCGAGCTGCGCCACGTCATGACCAACCTGGGCGAGAAGCTGACGGATGAGGAGGTGGACGAGATGATCCGAGAGGCCGACATCGACGGGGACGGACAAGTCAACTACGAAGGTCGGTCCGACTTGGAGGCTTGGTGGAACAGGGGCGTGGGGGGAACCGGGGGGGGGGGGGGGGGGCGGTCCCCTGACTGACCCCACCCTCTGCTCTCCTCCCCCAGAGTTTGTACAGATGATGACCGCAAAGTGAGGAGCAGCAGGGCAGCTGGTGATGTCTGTTCTCCTTTGATCTCTCTCCCCCCGTGCTCGCTCCCCGACTCCTACCCACAAACACCAATTGACTTAGACTGACAAAGCATCAGAAGGTGTGTCCTGTCCTGAGCTGCGTGGTCGTGTCCGCCCCCTCCCTCCCCGCCCCCGCCCGCCATCCCATGTCATCCCCCTCCCCACCAGACTCCCACCCCTCTGACCGACCTCCCCTGAATGACCCTCCCGCCCCCTCCGACTGACCCCTGACCGCTTCTACCCCCTCCCCCCCTGCCCCCCAAGAGGCTCAAGCGACTCCCTTGTCTGGCCACTCTCCCCGGCCCCGGGGGGCCTCCCTCCACTCTGTGACCGCTCTCCGTCTCCCCGGCTCGGACGATGATGAAGAATTTTGTTTTCACTTTGTTTTGGGTGGCTGGTGCCGGCCCCGTGCCCGGGCGCCGCCCTCCCGAGGCACACGGGGCCGAGGAGTGGAACCTTTCTGTGTTGCATGCGTCTGGCCCCGGGGTTCTGGGCGGGTGGGCGGGGGGCCCGGCCGGGGGCAGGGGAGGGGAAGGTAGTTCCGTCTCTCCAGCCGGGGGACGGGCTGGGTCCAAGGAGGCTCTGGCGGGTTGCGGCAGGGCCCCCCGGCGGGGGCGGCTCCCCGGCGGGGGCGGCCTGGAGCCCGGCGAGGGCGGCTACCGCCCGCCCCCCGGCTGGTCTGCCCCTCGCACTGACTGTTCCTGGCCAGATCCACGTCCCTGCAGCGGTGCGTGTGCCCCTCCTGGGGAGTTGTGGCGATGTGCCCACTGCGCCCGCCTCCCCCCCGCCCCACCGGTATCACCGTGTGACGTGCCGGTCTTTCTGAGCGGGGGCAGCCCGGGCCCTCCCCCTCCTCCTCCACCCCCAAGCGCCGTCGGGCATCTTGCAATAAAAGAAACCGGCTTCTCCACCCACCGCTGCCAGGACCCCCCACGCTCTGCCCCCAGCGCTGCTTGTGACGTGATGCTGTCGTGGTGCCTGCCCGCTTCCTTCCGTCTGTGCCCGCCGCCGGCGTGCCCCCCCTGCGCCGCGCTCCCTTCCTCTCCTGCCTGCCTGGTCCACCCCACCCCCCCGCCCCCAGCAGACAGCATGATCCGTGAACTTGCTTCTTAACGATGATTTTCTTTTTTTCATTTCGACGTCGGGGGAGGAGGGCACCGGGGGCTGACTCGCTCGTTGCTGTTTAATTTAATCTGGGGTTCTCCTGCCCGGCTGGCTCAGGGGGCTGGAGTGGGACGCTGCCAGGGTGGGAGGGCAGGTCCCCAGGCCCCGTCTCCTTGGGGTGGGGGTGGGGGAGGGGAGGAAAGCGGGCAGCGATGGCTGTGGATATTGCGGTGGGGGGATTGTTCTTTTTTTAAATGGGGCAATATTGTGTTCAGTTCAAGCTGTGAAGAAAATATATATCAATGTTTTCCAATAAAACACAGTGACTACCTGGTTCGGGTACCTTCCCCTCCTTTGTGTGACACGACTGAGACCCGGACTTAGCGCCCACTGACTCCGCTCCCCTCATCCGAACAGCCAGTCTCCCCCTCCTCCAAGATAGCCGCCAGCCTCAGTCTGGCTCCCTCGTTCATGGGGTAAGGCCGTGGATTCTAATTTCGGCTTCACCACGTGTCTGCTGTGTGACCTCGGGCAAGTCACTTTACTTCTCCAGGGCTCAGTCCCCTCATCTGTCACATGGGAATCATTCATTCAATCGTATTTATTGAGCACTTACTGTGTGCAGAGCACTGTACTAAGCGCTTGGGAAGTACAAGTCGGTAGCATATAAAGACAGTCCCTACCCAACAACGGCCTCACAGTCTAGGAGGGGGAGACAGACAACAAAACAAAACATGTAAACAGGTGTCAAAATTGTCACTGTGAGCCCCGTGTGGGACAGGGACTGTATCCTACCCAATTATCTTGAATCTACCCCCAGCGTTTAGAAGAGTGCCTGGCACTTAGTATTTAACAAATCCTGTAATTATTGTTAGCTGGGGGTCAGGGTGGTTCTCCAGCTCCTGATGGCAGGACTGGGATACTGGTGGTCACACAGCTTGCCCATCTGGAGCCAGCACAGACTGGTTGCCCTCCCCTGGGCTCCTGCCAGGCTATTCTCTCCCAATTCATCTGGATCCGTATAGGGAAATCTAAAGGCCTTTCACCTGGCCTGGTCTCCCTCCTGTCGGCTGCCTCCCACATGGTGGAACATCCCTTCCCTCCTGGAACACAACCAGACGCCTCCAGGCTTAATGACTCACTGCCCTCCTGGACTTATTACCTCTCTGCCTGCCCCTTCCTCACACTTTTGTGCCTCCCCTCACGGCTTGTTGTGGGGGCTGTGCAAAGCTCTACAGTCTTTCCTGTTCTCTTGGGAAGTTCATCCCTCCGTGCAGCTTCAGCTGCTGCTTCTGTGCCACTGGAAGTCACTGCACATCAGCCCCCTGTCCTGGCCAGTCCAGTCTTCTCTCCCGCTGTCCCATCCCATCCAGTACCTAGTCCTGCTTCCGGGCCATCTGTACTGAGGTATTCTGTCAGTCATATTTACGGAGGGCTTCCTGTACACAGAGCACTGAACTAAGCGCTTGGGAGCATGCAATATACCCGACACATTCCCTGCTCACAGTAAACTTCCAGTCTAGAGGGGTCCTGCCCGCACTTCAAACTTTGTGTCCAAGACGGACTCCTCAACCCTCTCTTCTGCCTCCCAACTTCTCCATCAACACCCCTTCCACCCTCTCTGGGATCCAAGCCCACAGCCTTGGCGTCCTCTTTGCCTTCTCATGCTCGTTCTGCTCTCACATCTAGTCTACTGCCACACTCACCAGAGCATGATTGGACTACTGTCCTGGCCTCCTTGCTGGCCTCCCTGCCTCCGGTCTCCCTCCCCGCAAGTTCAGTTTGAACTCTGTGCTGCTGACTGGATCATCTTCCTGAAACGTTGCTCGGCACACGTCTCCCTTCTCCTCGGCCCTAGAGTGGTCTCCCCTCTCCCCCCGCATCCAGCCCAGACTCCTATTGGTCAACCTCAAGGCTCTGCACCCGCTCTGTCCACCGTACGTATTGGTTCTCCACTCGAGCCACCATCCACCTCTTCGTACTCTCTACTCTTCCCAAGCTCCCCTCCTGGCTGTCCCCATCCACCCCCTTCACCTTGCCCTCTTCCAACCCCTCACTCGCATTGTCCCCAGGGCCTGGAGCTCTCTCAGTCCCGATATTTGCCAAGCTCCCAGCCCTCCCCACTTTCAAAGCCCCCTAATTCCCCCCTCCTTCATGCCTCTCCTCTGTATCATTTTTCCAACTTCCCTTTCACCTGCCTCTTGTGCCTCTGTCTTTCATTGACATTTCCCCCCACCCCCAGCACCCGTGTGTGGGTGCAAATTCCATGGTTCCAAGTCTGTTTTTCCCCTAAGAGTGGAAGTTCCTTGTGGGTAGGGCTTGAGTCACAGTCATAATCCCCATTTTACAGATGAGGTTATTGAGTCACGGAGAAGTAAAGTGACTTGCCCACGGTTACACAGCGGATGGGGGGGGGGGGGGGAGGCAGGATTAGAACTCTGGTCCTTCCGACTCCCAGGCCTCTGCTCTATCGAGAAGGCCATGTTGCTTCTCTGCTCCTCACAGAGCTCATAGTCTTAAGAGGGAGGGAGACTAGGTATTGAAACTCCATTTTACAGTTGAGGAAATGGAAGCACAGATAAATTGAGTTGCCCAATGTCACACAGCAGGTAAGTGGTAGAGGTGAATTTAGAATCCAGGACCTCCAATCCCCAGGCCTGTGTTCTTTCCATTATGTCCTGCTGCCTCAGTTTCCCCAGAGGGGAGGTCATGGCCTTAGGAGAGGGAGGGATCAGGAATTATCCTATTGAATCCCCCACCTGTTACCCTCAGGCAGAGCCAAGGGGCTGTGAGAGGGGTCTCAGCCCATTCATTCAATAGTATTTATTGAGCGCTTACTGTGTGCAGAGCACTGTACTAAGCGCTTGGGAAGTACAAGTTGGCCATTCCATCATCCTCTCCCCAGGTCTGACCCCTGTTCCCTCCTGCTGCAGAAAGGCCTGGAGGCGGTTGTATGGAAGAGGGGAAACAGTGAAAGGGGTGCAGTAAACATCATTTCCTCCTCCTCCTCCTCCTCCTATCAGTTCTTCACCTACCAGGTTAGGCAAGAACCGGTCCCCACAACAGAAGAGATATAGGTTAGACCAACTGGTGGACATCCCGGATGGGTGCGGAGCATCCTCCATTAGAGGGTGATGGCCGGGTAATAGCCTGAGGCCCAGGGTCCCCCAGACTGAGCGCAGGCAGGGGCCTGCATTCAATGGCCCTAGCCCCTGATGGGTGTGAGGGTGCGGGGAGTCGCCGAACCCTTCCCGGGCCTCGAGCCCGAGGGGCGGGCTACGCAGTCAGGAAAGTCCCACCCAAGGGACGGGAAAATCCGACCCAAGGCCGAAGTTCCCGTCCCCGTCCCCCGCCTCCCATCCGTCCCGCACGTGGGCGCAACGGGGGGCGCCCCCACCCCCGGCCCCGCCGTGCCCCCTTGCGGCCGGTAGGGGGCGCCGCAATCCTGGAGAAGACACGGGGCTCCCGTTTTCACGCGCCGCGACTCCGCACGGGACCGGGGACCGGGGACCAGGGTCCCGGGGCCGGGACCGGCCTATACGGCATCCCTGTGCCCGCGAGGAACGGGCCCCCGAGAGTTCCTCGAGGGCAGCGACCGGGGCTTCTCACTCTATTGAGCTCTCCGGTGCGTAGTACTGTACTGGGCGGCGCATCGTAGGCCCTCCGTAAATACGATGGGTGGAGAAAGCCGGGGGTCGGACGGATGGATGGACGGATAGGTGGGGTTGGGAAGGCCGAGAGGAAGCAGTTGAAGAAGGGAAGATTCTTGCGCCAGAATGGGCCAGCGCGTGGGAGGCCAAGGGGAAACCGAGACGTCGACTTGCCCCGGTTTTTCCCCGCTGGCCGCCCGCTGCCACATTTTCTCGCGCCCTCGACTCCGGTCTGAGGGCCGTGACCTGGGTTTCCTGCCGTTTTCTGCCCCTCTCCTGGCTCCGAGATCCCAGAGGCCGGGCTCGGCGGGGGCCGCTGGGGAAAGGCGGGAGGCCGCGGTCCTTCGGAGGACAAGGAAAGTTTATTGGGGGCCGGGTCCCCGCTCCCGCTACCCCTCCCCAATCTCGCGCACTATTCGTCTCCCGGGACCGGGGGGCAGGAGGGGGGGTCGCTCTGGCCCGGGTAGGTGGGAGACGCGGAGTCTTCGAGGGCGAAATGGAGCGGGGGCGGGCGGCCGGACCAGGTTGGACCCGACCCAAGTGTCCAGACAGACCCGGGGCCAGGAGGGGCGGGGGCGGGGGTGGGCAGTTATTTTGGGAGAGCGATCCGCCAGCGCCAGCCTGTTCCCTTCTCCGGCGCCCCCGCCCCCGCGGCTCGGGAGGGGTGGGCGGAGTCGGGGCCGGACCCCGACCCCGGACCTGGCGTCCTGCGCCCCATCCTCCAGCCCCCCGGGGAGGGAGGAGGGAGCGAGTTGGGATGGGGGGAGGGGGGATCTCCCCATGACGTCATCCGCGGGGGTGGGGGGCAGTGTCAGCGGCCTTCCCGGCCGGCCGGAGGGGGTCCGAGCCCTGGGGCCGCGGCTGGAAGGCGAGGCCGGGGGGCTTGGGGGTCGGGGGCGGCGCGCGCGCGCAGCACAGCAGCTGGCGGAGCCGGCGGAAGACGGTCTTGCGGAACAGGATGAAGACCCACGGGTCCACGATGGGGTTGAAGGCGCTGAAGCGGAAGGCGATTAGGTCCTTTTTGAGGGAGCGGGACCCTCCGGGCGCCAGGCCCCCGATGAAGCCGCGGATCTGTGGGGGCCAAGGGGGCAGAGCGTCGAGATGTCCCCGCCGGACGGGGACCCAGGCCGGGACCGCCAGCCCCTCCCTCCGCCCCGCTGGGCCCGGCCTGGACCTTGGGACCGGGCTCCGGCCCCGCGGCCGGGGGCGCGGCCGGGGCACCTCCCTCCTCCGGCGCCCGAGGCTTGGTGAGGGCACGGGGAGAAGGAAAGGTGATGAAGGGGTGCAGGGGCGGAAGCCCATCCGGGGCGCGCAAACCTGGGAACGAGCGCGGGCGGGGGTGGGGGGCTGCCCACGCCGAGCAGCCAGGATGACTCGGACGATCCCCCGCCCCCTACTCCGCCCGTCCCCGCCCCCGGGGTGAGGGGCGGCCCGATGGGACCGGCTTCTGAATTCTCCAAAGCACGGTGGGGTCCGGTCGCCGACCCCCGGGACCCCCTCCCAGAAACGGGGGGAAATCGAGCTGGGGGAGGGGGGTGGGAGCTCAGTACGGCGGGGGGCGGCTTTACGAGGGAGCGGAGCGGGCGCCAGGAGGGAAGGCCGGGGTGCGGGGGAAGGCGAGCCGGGAGCGGGAGGGGGAAGACTGTGAGCCCGTTGTTGGGTAGGGACCGTCTATCAGCTGCCGAATCGTACTTTCCAAGCGCTTAGTCCAGTGCTCTGCACACAGTAAGTGCTCAATAAATACGATTGACTGAATGAAGGGAGATGATGGGCTCGGGGCGGAGGGGCAGGGGGACGGATTGGCCGGGCCCCGGGTGGTCGTCTCCGCGGTCCCCGTCTCCCCCGTCCCCACTCACCGCCAGCGGCAGGGAGCACACGGCGAAGATGCCCGTCATGGCGACCAGCAGGACGAGGTGGTCCACCTCCGTCTCGCCCCACGAGGTCCCGAACCAGCTCTTCCTCCGGGCGCGGCCCGGGCCCAGCGAGCCCCGGCGCCGCCGCTGCTGCCGGTACATGCGGCAGAGGCTGACGGTCACCGAGCCGTTGCAGAGGAAAGTGGCTCCCACCAGCAGCGTGACCAGGGCGGCGTAGGCCAGCGAGAAAGCCCGGGCGGCGGCGTCGTCGTCGGCCGTCTCCATCTGGATGAAGCACCAGCTGCCGGGACAGTACTGCATGTGGCGGCCCACGCCGGCGAAGGGCAGCGAGCAGAAGGCGGCGCCGAAGGTGTAGGCGGCGGGCAGGGCCAGCCGCGCCCAGCGGCGGGGGTCGTGCTGGGCGTACAGGTACGGGTGGCTCAGGGCCAGGTAGCGCTCCACCGCCATGGCGAACAGCAGCAGCGTGGAGGCCAGCCCGAAGAAGGTCATGGCGAAGGCGAAGCTCTGGCACAGGCCCGGCCCGCGGGTCAGCCCCAGCAGCGAGCTGTTCCGCGCGTAGGCGGCGAACACCGCCGGGCTGAGGAAGCAGGTGCCCAGTAGGTCGGTGGCGGCCAGGCCGGTCGCCAGGATGACGAAGGCCGACGACTTGGCCCGCAGCGCCTGCCGGTGGACGCCCAGGATGGCCAGGGCCATGGCGTTGCCCGCCACGCCGGCGCCGAACATGAAGGCGCTGAGCACCGGGCTCCCGTCCCGGTGCAGGTGAGTGCTATTAGAGCACGAGTCGTTCATCGCCACCGCCCGCCGGACCCCTGCCCCTCGCCCCCCTGCCTCTTCCCCTCGCCCGCCCACTGGCCCCTCACCCGCCACCGCCTCACCCTCTCCCTCCTGCCTCCTCCCCTCGCCCGCCCACCGGCCCCTCACCCGCCACCGCCTCGCCCACGGCTCTCCACCCGCGGACCCCCGCACCCCTCGTCCCTGTCCCCTCTCGCCCCCCGTGGAAGAGGCGCCCCTCACCCTGGACCGGCCCGGCCCGGCCCGGCCGCCTCCCGGCCTCCTGCCCCGAGGCTGTGAAAGGCCGGGGGTCTGGGACAGCGACTTTGAGAAATTCCCGGGGGGTGGGGCCGGAGGGGAGGGGGGGGGCGGGCGGGGAACAGGGAGGGGGGGTGGTCTGAACGCCAATCCACTCGGCTTCCTGCCTTAAAGGGCTCGCTCTCCGGGCTCCGCTCCCCGGACTTGTCCCCTCGTTGACCGCCGGACCGCCCGGGCCTTCCCTCTGTGGGGATCCTTCGCCACCCTCTCCCCCGCCCCGCTTTCGCACACCAGCTCTTCCTTCCTGTCTCTCACTGTGTCACTTTCATCGACCCGGGTCTCTCGCCGAGTCTATCTCCGCCCCGGGGACTGCCGCGGAGAGATAGGGCGAAGCAGTGTTTGTCGGCCTCTCCTACAGCCCTCTGGATTCATTCATTCAATCGTATTTATTAAGCGCTTACTGTGTGCCCAGCACTGTACTAAGCACCTTGGGAAAGTATGCTACAACAAGGGAGTGACAATCCCTGCTCACGATAATGATGGTGGTATTTGTTAAGTGCTTACTATGTGCCAGTCACCGTACTAAGCAATGGGGTGGATACAAGTAAATCGAGTAGGACACAGTCCCTGTCCCATGTGGGGCTTATTGTCTCAATCCCCATTTTACAGAGGAGGAACCTGAGGCACAGAAAAGTCGAGTGACTTGCCCAAGGCCACACAGCAGACAAGTGGCCGAGCCGGGGTCAGAACCCATGATCTTCTGCCTCTCAGGCCTGTGCTCCATCCACTATGCCACACTGCTTCTCAACGAGCTCACAGCCTAGAGATGGTGAGGTGTGAGAGAGTGGTAAGGGAAGTCCCTGGGAGGGGTCTGTCTCCCACGACTTCCCCTCTTCTCAGCCTCCCTCCTGCAATCAGTCATTCAATCAATCGTAATGCTTATTGAGCTCCTACAGAGTGCGGAGCTCTAGACTAAGCACTGGTGAGCAGACTAGAACGAGTAGAGAAGGTTCCTGGACTCTGGGATCTTGCAATGCCACCCAAGACAAAGGTCCTAAAATAAACTGCAGTCGGGCCTGGAAGTCAGAAGCACCTGGGTTCTAGTCCCACCTCCACCACCTGTCTGCTGTGTGACCTTGGGTAAGTCACTTCACTTCTCTGGTCCTCAGTTATTTCATCTGTAAAATGGAGGTTGAGACTGCGAGCTGCTTGTGGGACACGGACAGTTTCCAAACTGGTTATCTTTTAACTACCTCAGGGCTTAGAATAGTGCCTGGCTCATATTACGTGCTTAACAAATACCATAAAAAAACCCTGCAGATAGGCAGAAGCGATAGAGGCTACAAAATGTGTACACAAGTGCTATTGAGGGTGGAGTTAAGGTAGCAGTTGAAGCCCGTGAGGATGCAAAGTGGGGAGATGATAAATTTCTCAGAGGTTTCCAGAAGGTGATAGGATTTAAAAAGGCCTTTAAAATTGGGTGGTGGTCGTGTGTGTGTGTGTGTGTGTGTGTGTGTGTGTGTGTGTGTGTGTGTGTGTGTGTGTAGTGGGGTGTCTTCCATCTCGGGTTCCAGTTTTGCAGTTCCCGGCTTCATCACCCATCCCGTCTCTCCCTGTCTCCCTCTTCCCCCGCCGCCAAGCCTGCCAATAGGAAGCCAGGGGTTGTCTGGTTTGGGGTTGGGAAAGGTCAGCCAATTCCCAAAATGCGTTGGGATGCTGAGCTGAAGACTGAGACAGGAGACGGCAGCCTGGACGCCTGAATTTCATTCCAGCTGGTGGGAAGGGGGAGCAGGCACAGAGGAGAGGAACCCGAGACCCTGGTGCTTGGGTTCAAACACAGTGCTCTACACACAGTAAGTGCTCAATAAATACGGTTGAATGAATGAACGAATGAATGAATAATCCCATCCGGGAGGCCGACGCTTGGGTTCCCAGGGTCCTGGTCATTGACTCCGTCCTTGCAATGATCGGGCGCTTGTCCGGGTCGAGGAGGGAGTGGATTGAGCAATCAGACTGATGACAGGCTCCACTCTCCCCCAGAGCCAGGCCCTCCCTGGTGGTGGTGGTTGGGGGGGGGGGGGGGACGACGACAGGGAGGAGGTGGGGGATGAGTGGAAGAGCATGGCTTAATGGATAGAGCACTGGTCTGGGAGTTAGAAGGACCTAGGTTCTAATCCCGGATCCACCACTTGTCTGCTGTGGGACCTTGGAAAAGTCACTCCACTACTCTGGGCCTCAGTTACCTCATTTGTAAAATGGAGTGTGAGCCCCATGTGGGACCTGGACTGTGTCCAACCTGTGATTAACTGATTAACCCCAGCGGTTAGAACATGCTTGGCACATAGTTAGTGTTCAGTACATGGCACATAGTAAGCGCTTAACAAATACCATTATTATTATTGTTGTTAATAATAATAATAAGTACCATAATCATAATAAATTATTATTATGAGTGAAAGCAGAGCGGGGGAAGGACAGGGCTCAGTTTGGGGTTACCTGGGTCCCCTCTTTCTCCTTCCTAAAAGTGCTTGGAGAACCCCAGAAGCACGCGGGGAGAGGGGACCCCAGATTTAACCCTTCAGGAGTCAGCGGGCTTCCTCTTCTCTAAGGGACTCCGAAGAGCACAAGGGGATGAGGGGAATGGGCGGCTCTCAGAATCCTATTCGGCCGTCCTCACCCGCTCGCTCTGTCTTCGGGCCCCCCTCAAAGAGCTTCCCTCCTCCGACCTCCGGGACCCCCGCCCGGGGCCCGAGGGCTGGAGGGGAGGTGTGGAGGCTTCAAGGCAGCCCCCCGGGAAGCAGCAAGGAGGAGACCGGAGGCCACGACCGACGGAGAGGCAGCAAGAGGCGCTGGCCTTGCCCTCCGAAGGCCCAGTGCTCTCCCCAACCCCGCAAGGGCCTGGCAGAGCCACGGGCAGATGAAGGTTAATACGGGCGGGGGGCGGAGGGCTGGCTCCGCCTCTCCGGCTCTCCCCGGGCCCCCCGGGAGCGAAGCCGAGCCGAAGCTGCTGGCGTTTCCGGGCAGAGGGAGCTGGGGAGCCTCGGAAGCTCTCCCGCCCCCACCCCCAAGTCGGGAAGGGAGGGGGGCAGTCTCAGCAGCTGCCGGTCTGACTCCGGGGGGAGGAGAGAGAACGGCCAGGAGACCCCGTGCCTCACAGCCAGGCCCCTGCCCCTGACCCGGACCAGCCCTAGTCCAGCCTCTGTCCCAGCCCTAGCCCAGTCCCGCCCAGCCCCAGCCCAACTCTGCTGTGGCCCAGCCCCTGCCCTAGCTCAGCCCCTGCCCCAGCCGAGCCCCGGCCCAGTCCCTCTCCCAGCCCAGCCCCTGCCCCTTCCAGCCAGCAGCCAGCTCGGGAGTGGATATCTCCCTCTGGACTCATCCTGTCTGAGTCCCAGCAGCCGGAGATAGGGCCCAGGATTCCCCACCACTACATCCACTCCAGCCCTATCTCCAACGGCCACCTCGCCCGTTGCCCCCACCCCCAACCTCTAATCAAGCAGTGACCGGGTTCTTCCGATGGGCCCGGGGGGCGCGATGAAGGGGGCAGGGGGACAAGTCGAGTGGGTAGGGGTCCGGGAAACGGTGGGGGCAAGGTCGGGGTGACCGGAGAGTCTGGGAGCAGGGGAAGAGGGAAGGGGAGGGGAGCATCCCGGGGAGAGGGGATCCGGTAGCTGGGAGTCGGGAAGGGGGGGGGCAGGATAGGGAGACGGGAGCCAGAACGGAAGCCCACCCAGGAGTCCTGCCCCTGCCCCACCGGGAGCAGGAGGTAATTAGGGAAGTTATTAAATATTAACGAGACTGGAGGATTTGAACCAGCCAGACGCAGTCTCGACTCCAGGGCCTGTCCTCCCGTAAGAGCTCAGTCCAGGATGGCGTGGGCAGGGCACAGAGCCAGGGGTTGGCAGACCCTTTCCCAACCCCTTCTCTGCAGGGAAATGCTTCAGACTCCTACTCTGGCTCTCTGCCTCTCTCTGCCTGGCCCTCCATCTCTGTCTCTGCCTATTTCTGCCTGTCTCTCTGCCTACTCCGGCTTGATCCTCCATCTCCAGAGTCCTCAACCGCTCTCTGAGCGCTGGCTAGTGTCAGTGGGGTCGGGATTGGAGCCTGGGTGCGGGGGTGAGGGATGAAGCTACCTGGTGTCTGGAGCAGTGGGGGGGATGGTACCCGGGATCATCAAAGTCTCTCCCAAGCTCCTCACTTCTGGGAACCCAGGAATGGGTCCAGAGATGGAGAGGAGAACTCAAGAGTCCTGACTCCCAGCGCATCTCCCTCCTCCCCAGGCCCTGCTCTCAGCCCTACCGGGTCACAGTGGGGTCAGGTGGGGGGCAGTCAGGATGCCTATATCCCGAGGGGGTGACAGGGTCCCCGCCTCGAGAGGTTTCCGGGGAAGCTGGTTAGGGGAAGTGAGATGACTACGAGGGAGAGTGACTCAGCAGTCTCCACAGAATCCAGTTCCCATCCTGGGCCCTGGGTCTGGATTCGGGATGGGGCCAGGGGAAGAGGCAGGAGAGGGACAGGGGATGGGGCCCTTGGAGAGTAAGGGGTTAAGGGATGCTGATATGGGGAGGCCGGGGGTGGGGGGGAACATGAGCTGTTGCAGAGACTTGAAGCCTTTGAGCCTTCCCCTCATACATCAGAGGCCCAGAGAGGGTGTGGGGCTACCAAAAATCACACAGCAGACGCATAACGAGAACCAAGTCCCTCTGAATGGGGATGTCTTGTGTTTCTGTCTGACTGTGGGTGGGCACATCTGCCCAGGTCTGTCTGCTCTATCTGTTTTTCTGAGGCGAGGTATTTCTCTGGGTATGGATGTCTGTATTTCTAGACAGGGGTATGTAACTGTAGCTGGGTGTCTGTGTACCTATATGGAGCGTGATCTGTGACTGTATATCTTGGGTGTCTGTGTGTATACAAGGGTCTCTGTGTGTGTCTTCATGTGTCTGTGATTGTCTCTGGGTATCTGTGTTATACTTGGATGTCAGTGTGTATACTTGGGTGTCAGTGACTCTGTATACGGACGTCTGAACTTCTCATGTTCCTGCCGAAGTCCTTCCCTCCACCTGACTTCCCCATAACGGTGGACATCATCACCACGCTGCTCTCCCGACCTCTCTATCCCACAACCCTAAGCATTATCCTTATGCCACATATGCCCTTATGTGCATATCTGTAATTTGTTAATTTGTATTGATGTCTGTCTCCCCACCTCTAGGCTATAAACTTTTTGTGGGCAGGGAATGTGTCTGTTTATTGTTGCATTGTATCCTCTCAAGCGCTTAGTACAGTGCTTTCCACACAGTAAGCACTCAATAAAATCAATTGAATGAATGAATGAATTCTCCACTCCTCACTGTCTTTCAACCCCCACCCCCCCCACCCAAATCCAGTCAGCTGCTGAATCCTGTCAGATTTCCCTCCACAACGTTTCTCAGCTCCACCCCTTCTTCTCCATCCAAGTGGTAACCATACGGGTCCGGGCTCCTGTCACATCTCGCCTTGACTATGGCATCAGCCTCCTCTCTGACCTCCCTGCCTCCAGCCTTTCCCCCTCCAGTCCACGCTTCCCTCTGCTGCCTCAATCATTTTTCTAAATTGTCACCCTCTACCCGAATCCTCAGTCTCCAAAATCCTCCAATGTCTGCCCATTCCTTCTGGAGTCAAACAGAAATTCTGAGTCAACCAGAAATTCCTGACTTGTTTTTAAAGCACTCAATCATCTCCCTTATCCTCTTATCCTCACTCTTCTCCCACTGGACCCCAGCTTGCGGGCTTCTTTCTTTGCAAGCCAACTTACTCATTACTGCCTCGTTCCCCTTCCTTTCCCTGATTCTTACTCACCCCCTCCCTTCTGCCTAAAACTTTCTCCCACTTCACATGTACATATTTATTCGATTTATTTTATTTTGTTAATATGTTGAGTT
Source organism: Tachyglossus aculeatus (assembly GCF_015852505.1). Classification (NCBI taxonomy): domain Eukaryota; kingdom Metazoa; phylum Chordata; class Mammalia; order Monotremata; family Tachyglossidae; genus Tachyglossus; species Tachyglossus aculeatus. The sequence continues at coordinate 1,229,278 of NC_052091.1, forward strand.
TTGTTGTCTGTCTCCCCCTTCTAGACTGTGAGCCTGCTGTTGGGTAGGGACTGTCTCTATATGTTGCCAACTTGTATTTCCCAAGTACTTAGTACAGTGCTGTGCACACAGTAAGCGCTCAATAAATACAATTGAATCCGGCAAACCACTCTTCTCTCCATCCTCAAAGCCTTGCAAAACTTGTCTCTCCACCATGAGTCATTTCCAACTAACTCATCTTCTCAGCTTATAGCTCCCTCTGGCACTTAAAAAAAATGTATTATGTTCCAGGCACTGAACTAAACGCTGGGGTAGATACAAGTTAATCAGGTTGGGCACTGTCCAAGTCCCACATGGGACTCACAGTCTTAATCCCCATTTTACAGGTGAGGTAACTGAAGCGCAGGGAAGTGAAGTGATTTGCCCAAGATCACGCAACAGACAGGTGGTGGAGTGGGGATTAGAACCCAAGTCATCTGACACTCTGGCCTGTGCTTTATCCACTAGACCACACTGCTTCTCCGTACCACCTCCATACCATGCTGAGAAACAACGTGGCTCAGTGGCAAGAGCCCAGGCTTGGGAGTCAGAGGTCGTGAGTTCTAATCCCAGCTCTGCCACTTGTTGGCTGCGTGACTTTGGGCAAGTCACTTCAATCAATCAATCAATCAATCGTATTTATTGAGCGCTTACTGTGTGCAGAGCACTGTACTAAGCGCTTGGGAAGTACGAGTTGGCAACATATAGAGACAGTCGCTACCCAACAGTGGGCTCACAGTCTAGAAGGGGGAGACAGAGAACAAAACCAAACATATTAACAAAATAAAATAAATAGAATTGATATGTACAAGTAAAATAAATAAATAAATAAAGAGTAATAAATATGTACAAACATATATACATATATACAGGTGCTGTGGGGAAGGGAAGGAGGTAAGACAGGGGGATGGAGAGGGCGACAAGGGGGAGAGGAGGGAGGGGGCTCAGTCTGGGAAGGCCTCCTGGAGGAGGTGAGCTCTCAGTAGGGCCTTGAAGGGAGGAAGAGAGCTAGCTTGGTGGATGTTGGGAGGGAGGGCATTCCAGGCCAGGGGGATGACGTGGGCAGGGGGTCGACGGCGGGACAGGCGAGAACGAGGCACGGTGAGGAGATTAGCGGCAGAGGAATGGAGGGTGCAGGCTGGGCTGGAGAAGGAGAGAAGGGAGGTGAGGTAGGAGGGGGCGAGGTGATGGAGAGTCTTGAAGCCAAAGGTGAGGAGTTTCTGCCTGATGCGCAGATTGATTGGTAGCCACTGGAGATTTTTGAGGAGGGGAGTAACATTCCCAGAGCGTTTCTGGACAAAGACAATCCGGGCAGCGGCGTGAAGTATGGATTGAAGTGGGGAGAGACACGAGGATGGGAGATCAGAGAGGAGGCTGACGCAGTAGTCCAGACGGGATAAGATGAGAGCTTGAACGAGCAGGGTAGCGGTTTGGATGGAGAGGAAAGGGCGGATCTTGGCAATGTTGCGGAGCTGTGACCGGCAGGTTTTGGTGATGGCTTGGATGTGAGGGGTGAATGAGAGAGCGGAGTCGAGTATAATAATGTTGGTATTTGTTAAGCACTTACTATGTGCAAAGCACTGTTCTAAGCACTGGGGGGAACACAAGGAGACGAGGTTGTCCCATGTGGGGCTCACAGTCTTAATCCCCATTTTACAGATGAGGGAACTGAGACACAGAGACGTGAAGTGACTTGCCCAAGGTCACACAGCAGACATGTGGGGGAGGCGAGATTCAAACCCAGACCTCTGACTCTCAAGCCCACGCTCTTTCCACTGAGCCACGCTGCTTCTCTGGATGAAACCAAGGTTGCAGGCCTGTGAGACGGGAAGGATGGTAGTGCCGTCAACAGTGATGGGAAAGTCAGGGAGAGGGCAGGGTTTGGGAGGGAAGACAAGGAGTTCAGTATTGGACATGTTGAGTTTTAGGTGGCGGGCAGACATCCAGATGGAGATGTCCCGGAGGCAGGAGGTGATGCGAGCCTGGAGGTAGGGGGAGAGAGCAGGGGCAGAAATGTAGATTTGGGTGTCATCAGCGTAGAGATGATAGTTGAAGCCGTGGGAGCAAATGAGGTCACCAAGACAGTGAGTGTAGATCGAGAACAGGAGAGGACCGAGAACTGAACCTTCAATTCTCTAGGCCTCAGTTCCCTCATCTGTCAAATGGGGATGAAGACTGTGAACCCCATGTGGGACAACCTGATCACGTTGTATGCCCCCCCAGTACTTAGAACAGTGCTTGGCACATAGTAAGCACTTAACAAATGCTATTATTATTATTATTATTATTATTATTATTATTGCCACCTACTCTCCAGGAGCCCAGAACACCCCAGAGAACTTCTGTCCACCTCTGCCTGCATGCCTGACTACTGAAGCACACACTTACATCCATAACTCCTGTCCTTCAACCCACTGTCTGTCTCCTTCCTTACAGTCGAAGATCCTTGAGGGCAAGCACTGTCTAGTAACTCTAGTGGACTCTAACAAGCACTTAGTACAGTGCTCTGCATGGAGTAAGTGCTCAATAAATGCCATTGATTGTCTGTTACTGTGTTTGTAGGGGATATGCCTGGTGGGGTATCTAACTGTGGGGGTGGTCTGTGAGAGTTTATTGTGGGGGTTTGTGTTCTGTCTATACGGAGGGCTGTGTGTGGGGAGGATTTCTGTGTGTAAGGGGATCTGTGTTTACAGAGGTCTGTGTGTGTATGGCAGTCTGGGTGTGGGGGTTTCTGGTTGTGAATGAGGGTCTGTGTATAATTGTTGTATTTCTTAAGCCCTTCTATTTGCCAAGCACTATGCACTGGAATAGATGCCAGCTAATCAGGTTGGCTACAGTCCCTGCCCCATTGAATCTCACAGTTGAAGAGGAAGGGAGAATAGGTATCTTATTCCCATTTCACAGATAGGGTAACTGAGACCCAGAGACGTTAAGTGACTTTCTTAAAGTCACCCAATGGGCACCTAGCTGGAATTAGAACCCAGGTCCACTGACTCTCAGGCCCAGGCTCTTTCCACTAGGGCACACTGGAAATCTGCTATTGATGTCTGTTTTGATTCTATTGATGCCTGTTTTGATGCTATTGATGTCTGTCTACTTTTTTTTGTTTTGTTATCTGTTTCCCCATTCTATACTATGAGCCTGTTGTTCGGCAGGGATTGTCTCTATCTGTTGCTGAATTGTACTTTCCAAGTGTTTAGTACAGTGCTCTGCACACAGTAAGCACTCAATAAATACGATTGAATGAATCAAATCTGGGTGTGGGTTTTACCGAGAGAGAGAGAGAGAGAGAGAGAGAGTGTGTGTGTGTGTGTGTGTGTGTCTCAGTGTGTATGGGGGTGTCGGTGCTGGCATTTCTGGGTGTGTCTGGGGATGCAGAAGGAGTCTGTGTGAGGATCGTAGGCCCTGGCTGGGGTGGCCCCCCGCTGCCGGAATCCAGGTGGATGGAAATTATTATTATTATAATAGCATATAATAATAGCATTTGTTAAGATCTCATTATGTGCCAGGCACTGTACTAATCACTGGGGTGGATAAAAGCAAATCTGATTGGATGCAGTCCTTGCCCCACATGTGGCTCTCAGTCTTAATCCTCATTTTACAGATGAGGTTACTGAGGCACAGAGAAGTGAAGTGAATTATCCAATATCACACAGCAGAGCTGAAATTAGAACCCATGTCCTTCTGACTCCTAGGTCCGTGCTCTATTCACTATGCCATGCTGCTTCCTGTGAGCTCCGTCCACTCCCCGGGAGAGAGGATAGCTAAGGTTGAGCCCTGGACCGTCCCACCTGCCCCGCCCTCTCCCCAGGGTCAATCAATCAATCAATCGTATTTATTGAGCGCTTACTGCGTGCAGAGCACTGTACTAAGCGCCTGGGAAGTACAAGTTGGCAACATATAGAGACAGTCCCTACCCAACAGTGGGCTCACAGTATAAAAGAGTGGGGTCACAGTCTAAAAGAAGGGTCCCTTCCCCCGCCCCCGTGCCACTGTCCCTTCCGGCCCCGGGGTCTGGCTTGGTCCATGGCGCCGATGCTGCCGTCTCACGTCATAACCAGATCAGTGGCAGCTGGTTCTGGTCTGCCCAGGCCTCCTGGCTTTCCAGGCTCAGACAGGCCCCCATCCCCAGTCCCCAGTCACCGTCGCCTTCGGCCCTCCATCACTGTTTCTCTCGGCTCCCATCACAGTCATCATGTCACTGCCCTAGGCCCAGGTCAGTTGGGTCTCCCTGCACCTGGGAGATGCTTGGGGGTCCCGGGCTCCCATCCTGGACTAGTAACCGAGGCCCCCAGCATCGAGCCCCATGGCCCAGTCAGGCTGCAGAATCAATCAATCGATCAATCGTATTTATTGAGCACTTACAGTGTGCAGAGAACTGTACTAAGCGCTTGGGAAGTACAAGTTGGCAACATATAGAGACAGTCCCCACCCAACAGTGGGCTCACAGTCTAAAAGGGGGAGACAGAGAACAAAACCAAACATACTAACAAAATAAAATAGAATAGATATGTACAAGTAAAATAGAGTTATAAATATGTACAAACATATATACGTATATACAGATCATCATCATCAATCGTATTTATTGAGCACTTACTATGTGCAGAGCACTGTACTAAGCGCTTGGGAAGTACAAATTGGCAACATATAGAGACAGTCCCTACCCAACAGTGGGCTCACAGTCTAAAAGATGCTGTGGGGAAGGGAAGGAGGTAAGACGGGGGGGGATGGAGTGGGGGACGAGGGGGAGAGGAAGGAAGGGGCTCAGTCTGGGAAGGCCTCCTGGAGGAGGTGAGCTCTCAGTAGCTCTCGGCAGAAACTATGTAGGTCCTCTTAGTGCACAGATCCGGAGTCCAGCCCAGCCCAGAGCCTGACAGCGCCCCTCCCTTCCTCCTCCTCCTCCTCTTCCTCCTCCTCCTCCCTCCTGCATCTCTTCCCGGCGGGTCCCAGCGGTCGGGCAGACAGGAGCGAACCAGGGCGGGCCCAGCTGGGGCGGGGCCGGAGGCCGGCCGGGCCCGGGGGACCTGCTGGAGCCGCCGCAGCCAGAGAAGCTGCAAGAAGCGAGAGCTTAATATAATTGTAAATAATTGAGCAGCCGCGGCCCCCGGGGAGGTAGGTCCCTGTCAGCCTCCCCGCCCCACCCCGGCCCTCGCTCCCGCCCCGCCCGCAGTGTCCTCCCCCGCCGACACCCGCAGGGCCGAGGCCGAAGGTGTGGGGGTCACCTCCCTCATCTGGAAAATGGAAATTAAGACTGTGCCCACCCTGATTAGCCTGTGTCTACCCCAGCGCTCACTACAGTGCCTGCCACGTAGTAAGCGTTTAACAAATACTATTAAAAAAAAAACCCGGAAATCATTTTCCAAGAATCAAAATCCACGTGTGTTGCATGTACACAATTTAATGATGGTGTGGTTTGGAATGTCATCATCAATCGTATTTATTGAGCGCTTACTGCGTGCAGAGCACGGTACTAAGCGCTTGGGAAGTACAAGGTGGCAACATAAATGTGCACATGGAATGTGCATTGGTAGTGGGGCATTATCATGCCATTGGCAGTGTGAAAAATTGGAAGTAAGATTTTTAAAAAAAGAAAACATCTTTCCTTGGGACCACAAACAAGAAAATATCATTCAAAGTCAATCATTCAGTCCATCAGGGAGCACTTACAGTGTTCAAAGCACTGTTCTAAGCACTTGGGAAAGTACAGTGCGGTAGATAGACATGATCCCTGCTTTCAAGGATTTTTCAATCTAGCAGGGGAGACGCACATAAAAATAAACTGCAGATAGGGGGACGAAGCAGATGTAAAGAAAAGGACATAAGCCCACACGAAGCCCCCCCCATTTCCTCTGCTCTCCCTCCCCTCCCCATCGCCCCGACTCGCTCCCTTTGCTCTACCCCGCCCCCCACAGCACTTGTGTATATAGATACATATTTATAATTCTATTTATTTATATTAATGATGTGTATATACCTATAATTCTATTTACATTGATGCTATTGATGCCTGTTTACTTGTTTTGATGCCGGTCTCTCCCCTTCTATACTGTGAGCCCGTTGTGAGCAGGGATTGTTTCTATTTGTTGCTGAATTGCACTTTCCAAGCTCTTAGTACAGTGCTCTGCACACAGTAAGCGTTCAATAAATACGATTGAATGAATGAATGCCTGTTTTTGCACTCTCCTCATTCATTCATATTTATTGGGCCCATACTACTACTACTACTACTAACAATAATAATATCTGTTGAGTGCTTACTATCTGCCAAGCACTGTTCTAAGTGCTGGGGTAGTTACAAGGTAATAGATACAAGGTAATCAGGGTGTCCTACGTGGGGCTCACAGTCTTCATCCCCATTTTACAGATGAGGTAACTGAGGCACAGAGAAGTTAAGTGACTTGCCCCAAGTCACACAGCGGACAAGTGGCGGAGCCGGGTTTAGAACCCACGACCTCGGACTCCCAAGCCCGTGCTCTTTCCACTAAGCCATGCTACCGTGCGGAGAACATTGTACTAAGCGCTTGGAAGAGTACAACACGACAATAAATATTAATGTCTGTTCCCCCCCCCCCCCCAGGCTGTAAGATCGTTCTGGGCAAGGACTGTGTCTGTTTATTGTTGTGTTGTCCTCTCCCAAGCGCTTAATTCAGTGCTCTGCACACAGTAAGAGCTCAATAAATGGGATCGAATGAATGACTGTCCCCCCCCCCCCGCTTCTAGTCTGTGAGCTCACTGTTGGGTAGGGACTGTCTTTATTATGTTGCCAACTTGTACTTCCCAAGCGCTTAATACAGTGCTCTGCACACAGTAAGCGCTCAATAAATACGATTGATTGATTGATTGAATGAATGAATGAATGAATGAATGAATGAACGAACAAGCCGGCCTCGCCTGTGTCCCGCCCTGGCCCCCCACCCCACCGGGCTCCCACCCAACCTGGTCCGAAAGGAGCCGCGGCAGGTCGGGCCCCGCTTCTGCAGAGTGACCACCAGGCGGCGCCTCGGCCCTCCTTCGAGGCCGCTCCGATGTAACCACAGTCTCCTATGTCAATCAATCAATCAATCGTATTTATTGAGCGCTTACTATGTGCAGAGCACTGTACTAAGCGCTTGGGAAGTACAGATTGGCAACACATAGAGACAGTCCCTACCCAACAGTGGGCTCACAGTCTAAAAGGGGGAGACAGAGAACAGAACCAACCCGCTGTTGGGTAGGGACCGTCTCTATACGTTGCCAACTTGTACTTCCCAAGCGCTTAGTACAGTGCTCTGCACACAGTAAGCTCTCAATAAATACGATTGAATGCATGAATGTAACCACCGTTCATTTCACTGCACTAAGCGCTTGGGAGAGGACAATACGAAAATAAACAGACACAATCCCTGCCCACAACGAGCTCACCAGGACCCAGGAGTCCCGTATCCTCGACCGTGAATTCCCTCCAACCACCACCACCATCCCAAAGCCTCCCCCTCGGCTGTGCCTTCCTTACCTCAGTTTCCCCTCCCTCCCCTCCGTGACAGAGGCAGGACACTGGGGTGAAGCCGCAGTCGCCTTTATTCAATTCATCAGTCAGTCAGCGGTGTAAACTGAGCGCCTGCCGTGGGGCAGAACACTGCACTAGGCGCTCGGGAGAGTCGACCAGAGTGAGTACACACGACCCCTCCCCTCGGGGAGCTTCCAGCCTAGTCGGAGAGAAGGGAGTTACCCGGCCGCCGCGGAGCGCTTAGAGGAGGACGCAGAAGAGCCGCTTCTCCCGGAACGGGTTCTCCGCGGCCGGGACCGGAGATACCAGCGGGTCCTCCTTGGCGTGCTCCTCGCAGAAGGCCAGCAGCTCGGCCGCAGCCTTGGATATCTGTACGGGGGAAGGGGTTAACCGGGACGGGACCAGACGGGACTGGACTGTGAGCCCACTGTTGGGTAGGGACCGTCTCTATATGTTGCCAACTTGTACTTCCCAAGCGCTGAGTACAGTGCTCTGCACACAGTAAGCGCTCAGTAAATACGATTGATTGATTGATTGGACCGGACCAGACGGGACCGGACCGAAGGATGGTAGGGCGGGGGCGCCGCCTAGTGGCTACCACGGAAACGACCGACTGTGGTGGTCCCCTGCCCTTTTTCCGAAGCGCCACCTGCCGGACCCTCCCGGGGCTGCAGCCTCCCGTTGTCACTCGGTGCCGTCGAAGGTCCGGAAGGACGGTCCTCCTCCCGCGGGCCCGCTTTTGGGGGCTGCTTTGGGGGGCTTCTCGTCCCAGCCCTGCCCCCCCCCGACCCGCACCCCACACCCCTCTACCGGGCCGCGGGGGGCCGCTCCGGATCGCACCTTCATGCGGTCAACGTTGACCTCCAGTTTCAGCTGCTCCACCGTCTTGCGGGCCTCGGCGATCTTGGCCATGTTGTTGGACATGGCGACGGCGGCTTGTTGACGAGCAGGCGGCCCGGGCCCGGGCCTGGGTCCCCGGGGGCGGAGGGAGGGCACGGGGCTTCCAGGCGGCAGCCCTGCTCGGGAGGGGGCGAGAAAACGGAGAGCAGGCGGGAGAAACGACAGAGGGATCCCCGCCCCTCTCTGAGCTTCGAAGAAGCGGGGTTCCGGGGCCTCCCGGCCGAGCTGCCCTCCCGTGACTCAGTTTCTCCCGTTTCCCCTCTCCCAGGAGGTGGAGCGAGGCGGGGAGATGAAGAAGCGGGAGGGGGCCTGGGGGAGGGGAGGGGGAGATGGTTCAGTATCCGCCGGCGGGGGGGGCGGGGGGGGCACCCGGGGCGCTCGGCGCCAATTAGCGCGCTCCGAGCCAAAGGGAAGTCGGCCTCCCGGCGGGCGCGGAAAGAGTAGGGGGGGAGGGAAGGGGTCCAGGGGGAGCTCATTACGGTCCTCCAGCAGCTGCCCCCGCCTCGAGCCTGGGGCGCTCAAAGTCACACACTCACCGCCTGAGCCTGGAGGAGGGGCAGGGGCCAGGGGCACTGGGGGTGCGGGGAAAGGGGGCTCCCAGAATCCCCCCTCCCCAGGATGGGGACAGGGCCCAGGGAAAAGCCGACTGGAGAGTGGGAGCGGGGTGGGGGGAGGTCAGGGGGACGGGGCGATGGAGGGACAAGAGACTGGGGGGGGCTCAGAGGGATTCGGGGGGGTCAACGGGACAGAGTGGAAGGAGAGTGGGACTAGGGGAGAGGGGGGACAGAGACAGAGACAGAGACGGGCGGGGGGAGGAGAGAGGGAATGGACCTGGCGGAGGGGAGGAGGAGGAGGAGGAGGATGGAGGGATCGGGGTGGAGGGAATGATGGGGCCGTGGCCGAACCGGGCTGGGACCGGGCATCGGGGCAGGGGCAGGGGCGGGGGCAGGAGCAGGGGCGGGGGCAGGGGCAAGGGCAGGGACAAGGGCCGGGGCGGGGCGGGGACGGCAGGTACCTGTTGCTGCTTCTCTCCAAGTGTGGGTTCTGGGTTTGACGGCGCAGCCTCCCCGGGGCCCCCTGGGGGGCAGCGCGCCCCGCCCCCACCCATCTCCCCCGCCCCCATCCCCACAACCCCCTCCTCCACCTGCAATACAGCCGCCGCTCCCCGCTGCTCGCACACAGACACACCGACACACACACACACACACACACGCACACGCACACAGGGTCGAACAGACTGACTGCCACCGACAGACTGTCACAGATACCCTCACACCCACACAGGTCACAAGCACACAAGCGCACAAACACACTCTCCATTCAGTAGCATAATAATAACGGTGGTATTCATTAAGCGCTTACTATGTGCCAAGCACTGTTCTAAGCACTGGGGGAGATACAAGGTAATCAGGTTGTCCCATGTGGGGCTCACAGTCTTAATCCATACCTTACATATGCACAGAGAGGCACAGAGAAGTTAAGTGACTTGCCCAAAGTCACATGGCTGACAAGTGGCGGAGGCGGGTTTAGAACCCAAGACCTCTGACTCCCAAGCCTGTACTCTTTCCACTGAACCACTCATCCACTTGCAGACACCCACATGCTGTCACAGTCACACACACACACACACACACACACACACACACACACACACACAGAGTCATACCCAGTCACATGCACACTGTCACCCATGTGGTCATATGGGCACACTGTCACAGACACACAGATTGCCACACTGTCAAATGGTCATATACCATCACAAATAACCTCACACACACACGTCACAAGCACGCAAGCACACAAACACACTCTCGCATTTGGTTAACATCCACTCGCACAGATCCCCACATACAGTCACAGTCACACACACACACATATGCACACAGAGTCACACCCAGTCACATACACATTGTCACATAGGTGGTCAGATGGGCACACTGTCACACTGTCATTTGCTGTCACAGATACCCACACACACACATTACAGGCATACAAGCACACAAACTTTCGCATTTAGTAACATCCACTTGCACAGACACCCACATGCTGTCACAGTCACACACATACACATAGTCATACCCAATCACATACACACATTCATTCATTCATTCAATCGTATTTATTGAGTGCTTACTGTGTGCAGAGTGCTGTACTAAACGCCATGGTGGTATGGGCTCACTTCCACAGACATATAGCCTGCCACATTGTCACACAGTCACACAGACCCACACACTGTCTCAGATACCTCACACAGACACACAACCACCTGTAAGTCACAAGCACATAAACACACCTTCGCATTCTGTACCATCCACTCTCACAGACAGACACATGCTGTCAGTCAGATACACAGTCTCAGGCATCATGCCCAATCACACGCACACTGACACTTAGTCATACACAGTCTCACAGATCCACCACACACTGTCTCAACTCGGAGACCTACACACTCCTACTGTCACGCTCAGACTCACCCACTGTTACGCACAGGGTGATGCATCGTACTTTCCCGAGCGCTTAGTACAATGGCCTGCACCCAGTAGGCGCTTAATAAATACGAGTGAATGAATGAATGAACAACACACACACTCACACACACACAGCCTGTCTCCTCTGAGGATGCTGTTCAGTCAGAACTGACCCAGGCGTCCCCTTCCCTCCTACCTCAGAAGATGGAGACCCCTACCCTGGTCTCTCCCTCCCTCCCACCTAGGAAACCCCTCCTAATCCTGGCGCCTCCGAGCCCCCTACCCAGGGGAAGCCCGGCCCTCGGGGCGTATCAAGGAAAAACTCCTCAGTATTGGCTTTAAAACTGTCCATCGCCTCACTCCCTCCTACCTCACCTCCCTTCTCTCCTCCAGTCCAGCCCGCACACTCCGCTCTTCTGCCGCTGCTAACCTCCTCACTGGGCCTCGTTCTCGCCTGTCTCGCCATCGACCCCTGGCCCGAGTCCTATCAATCAATCAATCAATCAATCGTATTTATTGAGCGCTTATTGTGTGCAGAGCACTGTACTAAGCGCTTGGGAAGTACAAATTGGCAACATATAGAGACAGTCCCTACCCAACAGTGGGCTCACAGTCACAGTCCTACCTCTGGCCTGGAATGCCCTCCCTCCTCACATCCTCCAAACTAGCTCTCTTCCCCTTTTCAATGCCCTACTGAGAGCTACCTCCTCCTGGCGGCCTTCCCAGACTGAGCCCCCCTTTTCCTCTGCTCCTCCTCCCCTCCCCATCGCCCCGACTCCCTCCCTCTGCTCTATCCCCCTCCCCGCTCCACAGTACTTGTGTATATAAGTACATATGTAGTATTCTATTGACTTTATTGATGATGTGTATAAATCTATAGTTCTATTTATTTATATTGATGCTACTGATGCCTGTCTACTTGTTTTGTTTTGTTGTCTGTCTCCTCCCTCCTAGACTGTGAGCCCGATGTTGGGTAGGGAGTGTCTCAGTTGCCGAACTGTACTTTCGAAGCGCTTAGTACAGTGCTCTGCGCACAGTAAGCGCTTAACCAATATGAATGAATGAATGAATGAGTGAGTGAGTGAGTGAATGAATGAATGAATGAAAGAATGAAAGAATGAATGAAGGGACGAGCCCCCCAGCCGACTCCCGGCTCTCCCCCGGTCCCCTCGGCCGGACCGGCGGCCCCGGGAAGCTCGCGCCAGGACCGCTCCTGGCCACACGGCGGCGCTAAAAGACAGGCAGGAGCCCGGCGATCTCAAAGCGCTTACCGGAGGCGCGGCAACTTTTTTTCCGCGACGAACTCCTTCCTATCGCCATACGACGCTCCCGCCGCCCCCTCTAACCCCGACTCGACGCCCCCCGGAGCAGAGGTGGAGAACCCCCACCCCACCCCCGGGGGGCCCTCGCCTCCTCCTCCCACCCTTTCTTCCTTCCCTCCCTCTCTCCATCCTTCCTCCCTCGCTCCCATCCCCTCCTCTCTCCGGATTTCACCTCCCCCGGGGGTCGCGCGGGCAGGGGCGAAGGCGAGGGCGAGGAGAGGGGGCCCCGCAGGCCCGCGGGGTCCTGACCTAAGGAGGCTAAAATTAGAGTCGGGGCCGCGGGCTGGAAAACTGGAATGTGTGTGTGTGTGTGTGTGTGTGTGTGTGTGTGTGTGCGTGTGTCTGGGGGCTGGGCCGAGGCCGTGGGTAAGGCGGATGGGAAGGGGGAGGGGTTGAAATGGACAGACAGACACACACACATACACAAAGACGCACACACAGACACACAAAGACACACACAGACACACACCCGCTCCCGCGCCCTTCCGGCCGGCCGACCCCTCCGAGGACAGACGCATCTGTGAGCGGCTCCCTCCGGCAGGACCCTCCCCCCAGGGACCCCGGCCCCGCGCTGAGCAAACCGTTCTCCCTCCTCCCCCTTCATCCCCCGTCTCCATGGCAACCAGACCAAGTCAATAGCAAGGGGAGGGGGCGGTGGGGAGGGGGGGGAGGCGGACACCTGAGTGGGCCGTACAGGGCAGGAGAGTCTGGCTGAGACAGGCAGAGACAGAGAGACAGAGATAGAGAGAGAGAGAGAGAGACGGATGGGGGAGGGGCAGAGAGGGACAAAGAGGTAGAGAATCAGAAACACAGAGGCTGGTAGGTCTACGGGGGCAGAGAATCAACCAATCAATGGTGTTTATTGAGAACTTAGCTTGTTTCGGAGCACTGTACTAAGCGCTTGGGAGAATATCTGGTAGACACGATACTTGCTGTCAAGGAGTTTATAATCTAACGGGAGAGATGGACACTAGAATAAATTACAGGTAGGGAAACGACAGAGCAAAAAGATATGCTCATCTGAGCTGAGGTGGGGAAAGCGGGGGATGAGCACTATAAGTATTTAAAGGGTAAGGAATCCCGTGCTTGGGTGATGCAGTAGGGAAAGAAATAAGATGGTGGGGGGGGGGGGGGTGAGCGATTAATTAATCAATCATCAATCATATTTATTGAATGCTTAGAATGTGCAGAGCAATGTACTGGGCTTTGAAGCAGCATGGCATACTGGATAGAGCACAGGCCTTGGAGTCAGAAGGTCACGGGTTCTAATCCCGGCACCATCACTTGTCTGTTGTATGACCTTGGGCAAGTCACTTCACTTCTCTGGGCCTCAGTTACCTCATCTGTAAAGTGGGATTTGAGGCTGTGGGGCTGTGGGACGGGGATTGTGTTCAACCTGATTTGCTTGTATCCACCCCAGTGCTTAGTACAGTGCCCAGCACGTAGTAAGCACTTAATAAATAGCATCATTATTACCATTATTATTATAGTAGAGCAATATAACAGACACATTCCCTGACCACAACGATCTTACAGTCTACACTTGGAGAAACTTTGCCAGAGGAGTGTTGATTTGAGCAGCGCTTTAAACCTAGTCATTATGTCTCCTCCAGGTCTCATGTCTTGCTGGTGCTCTCCCTCCTGCCTGGAACTATCTCCCCCATCACATCAATCAATCCATCAATGGTATTTATTGATCACTTACAGTGTGCAGCGCACTGGACCAAGCACTTGGGAGAGAGCTCTCCATCACCTTGCCTCCTCCTACCTCACCTCCCTTCCCTCCTTCTCCAGCCCAGCCCACACACTCCGCTCCTTCGCGGCTAACTTTCTCACTGTTCCTCGTTCTCACCTCTCCCGCCATCGACCCCTGGCCCACATCCTACCTCTGGTCTGGAATGCCCTCCCTTCTCACATCCGCCTAACTAGCACACTTCCCCCCTTCAAAGACCTACTGAAAGCTCACCTTCTCCAGGAGGCCTTCCCAGCCTAAGTCCCCATTTTCCTCTGCTCCTCCTCCCTTCCATATCACCCTGACTCCCTCCCTCTGCTCTACCCCCCTGCCCACCCCACAGCACTTGTGTATATTTGTATGTATTTATTATTCAATTTATTTTATTCATGAGATGTATGTCTTTAATTCTATTTAATTCTATTTATGCTATTGATACCTGTTTACTTGTTTTGATGTCTGTCTCCCCCCTTCTAGATTGTGAGCCCATTGTTGGGTAGGGATTGTCTCTGTTGCTGAATTGTACTTTCTAAGCGCTTAGTATAGTGCTGTGTACACAGTAATCACTCAGTAAATATGATTGAATGAATGAGAGTGCAATACAACAGAGATGGTAGACATGTTCTCTGCCCACAACGAGCTTAAGCAGTGGGGAATCAATCAGTCAGTCAATCAATCATATTTACTGAGTGCTTACTGTGTAGAGAGCCCTTTCCTAAGCACTTGGGACAGTACAATGCAACACAGTTGGTGGACGTGTTCCCTTCCCACCATGAGCTTACAGTCTAGAGATCTGAAGATCATTCCCCTACTAAAATCTCATCTGCTCCAGGAAACCTTCCCTAAGTAATTTCCCAACTCTGGTTACTTTTCTCCCGCTTCTGTATCACCTGCGCACTAAAATTTGTGGCCCTAAGCACTTTGATACTGACCCACCTTCCCCGCATTTTTGTTCAAATCCTTATATTCTGTTGCATTCCCTACCTGTCATTGATTTTAATGTGCGTAGCAGTAATAGTATTTATTAAGAGCTTATTCTTTGCAGACTACTGTATTAAGCACTGTCAACCACTCAGTTGTATTTATTAAGGGCTTACTGTGTGCAGAACACTGTACTAAGCCCTTACGAGATTACAGTATAACAATAAACAGACGCATTCCCTGCTCACAACGAGCTTACAGTCTAGGGGGGAGGCAGACATTAATGTATCTGGGAAAGAGTATACAAGTGGAATTCAATGACAAGCCCCCCCATCCCCATAGATTTTAAGATCCTTTAAGGAGCAGGGATCGTGTCTTCTTAGTCTATTGTCATAATTATAATAATTATGGCATTTGTTAAGAGCTTACTATGTGCCAGGCCCATGACCTTCTGACTCTCAGGCCCGTGCTCTATCCACTAGGCCATACTGCTTCTCCCCAAGCACTTAGTATAAGGCATTACAAGCAGTAAGTGCTCAATAAATGCCATAGACTGATTAATTAATTGATTTGAATGTGGGGAGAGCGGCCTTCTGTAGGATATGAGGGAGGAGGGAGTTCCAGGAGGAGGATGTGAACAAGAAACAAGGTGAGAGAGGTGACAGTGAGGCACCGGAAGTCTATGGGCTCTGAAGAACAAATAATAATAATAATGGTATTTGTTAATCACTTACTATGTGCCAAACACTGTTCTAAGCACTGGGGTAGATACAATTGGGTTGTCCTATGTGTGGCTCCCAGTTCTAATCCCTATTTTCCAGATGCGGTAACTGAGGCACAGAGAAGTTAAGCGGCTTGCCCAAGGTCACTCAGCAACAAGTGGCGGAGCCGGGATTGGAACCCATGTCCTCTGACTCCCAAGCCCGTGCTCATAAAGGGTGCGGGCTGGGAAAAGAGCGAGGAGGATCAGTCGGAAAGAGATGGAAGGGGGATGGTCTGGACAGGCCTGGGCCTGGAGGGTCGGGCCAGCAGCGTGGACCCCCAGGATCCCCACAGAGGGGCTTTGGTCCTGCCTGGCTTCCCCTCCTCCATTCTGGGGTCCTCTCCATCCCACCCCCCCCCTTTCTCCCCTCCCCAACTGCTCTCCATCTCCCTCAATCCCCCTGCCCCCCCATCCCCTGTGTCTGCAAAGCCAGTGGGAGGGAGGACACGTGCCCCAGGGGTGTTTGCGCTCCTGTGTAAAGAGCACTTGTGCTAGACGATGATGATGATAATGATGATGGTATTTGTTGAGAGCTTACTATGTGCCAGGCGCTGTACTAAGCGCTGGGGTGGATACAAGCCAATCCGGTTGGATGCAGTCCCTGTCCCGCGTGGGGCTCGCAGTTTCAATCCTCATTTTACAGCTGATGTAACTGAGGCCCGGAGAAGTGAAGTGACTTGCCCAAAGTCACGCAGCAGGCAAGTGGCAGAGCCGGGATTAGAACCCATAGGCCCCATGACCTTTCATTCATTCAATGGTATTTATTGAACGCTTCCTGTGTGCAGAACACTGTACTAAGCAATTAACCTTCTAACTCCTAGACCCAGGCCCTAGCCAGTGTGTGTGTGTGTGTGTCCTGGGTGCGGTCATTGTCCCGCTGCCAATCCCGGAAAGCCCGGTTTAAGGGGCTCATCAAGGAGGGGGCGGACCCAGGTTTCCTTTGCTCAACCCTACGGGACCTCGCCGCCTTCCCCCCTCATCTGTTGAGAGGGGCAGGGCAGGAGGAAAGAGAAGGGCAGATGGAGTCTCCTGGAGCTGCCCCCGGCCCCCTGTCCCCCTGCCACGGGCCCAGACCTCCTAGGCTCCTGGCTCTGTGAGGGAAAAGGGGCCTCACGCTTCGAAAGCCAGAGCCCCCCGCCCCCCCACACCCGATTTGTTCTTGGCTTTGATGGGGGTGGGAGTGGGGGGTCGTAAGCGCCGAGGTGATGGGGGAGGGACGCTCGGACCACACCTGGGACACATCAGCCGCCGCTCGGGCGGCCACGACCTGCCCAGACCGGCCGTCACCGAGGGGGCCCGCACGGCCAGACCTTCCCCCACCCGATCGGCCCGGGCAAGGGTCAGCCGGCACCCCAGGCCTCTTCCTCCCTCCCGGCACGGACCCAAAGCTTCCCCACTCGCCGGGGGCAGGGTGCGAGGGAGAGCGGATGAGAGGTTTTTGTTGAGTTTCGGGGAGCTGGGAAGGAGTGTCTGAGCCTGAGAAGGCGGGTTTTGTGTGTTTAGGGGAATGGGGTGGGGGCCTTGGACGGGGTTGGCTCTTCCCACCATCTGGTTTTCATAAAGCTGAGAAGCCAAAGCCGCCACTGCGGCTCCAGGCGGAGAGGAAAGTGCAACGAGACAGCCCAGACCCTCTCCCCACTACACACACACACACACACACACGCTCTCACGCGAGCATGCACTCACACTCCGGAGAGATGGAAGCCGCCCGACATTCCTTCGCTACAGAGCTAAAAGACATTCCAATAAAGAAGGGGAAGCTGTACAGTACGGTATGTAGGCCACACAGCGACAGAATTGAGGTGCCGTATGTAGGAGAGACAATCAGGCAGATTGTCCCTTGGTGTGCACACACACACATACACACTCACACACACACAAATCCCAAGAAGCAGATGCACCGCCCCCCCCCTGCGGAAGAAGCGGCCACACAAACAACACTGTCGATTTATTTACAAAGAGGTTACAGAAACACACACCGGCCAGCCGGCTCCTCGACGGCTGTGGAGGGGGTGGGGGCGAGGCCTCCGCCCCCCTCTCCCCCCGCCCCCCTCCCCCAACACCGGAGCCGTGCCGCTCTCAGTAGAATAAATACAGCGATTAAAAACCAAAAAATGGCCCGGAAAACGGCTCCCGCGGATCTCCCCTTCCCTCCCACCCACCCCCGCTCCGCAGGACGGGCGAGGGATGCAGGGCCGTCCCTCCCCCCACGACCGCCTGGTGCCTGTCCTCTTTCCCTCCCTCCCGGAGCGAATCCGTTGGATCGTGAACGGGCCAATCGGAACGCAGCTCCGGGAAGGGGTAACCCCCGGCTGAAACGGGAAAGAGGGGTCCATGGACCAATCGGAAGGGAGAACGAAAGACGCCGGGATCAGGCGGGGACCAATCCGCCGAGGGCGGGGTGGATAGACTCGGCAGGAACGGGGCCCATTGGATTGTGAATGAACCAATCGTAGAAGACGGAGGAGACCCCCAAGCCAATCAGAAGCCTGCTGCGGCAGTCAACCCCGAGGCCTCCGAAGTCCAACGTCTGGGGGTGGACGGAGAGGCGGACAACCGGGACGGGCCGTGGGCCCCCGGAGCGGTGAGAGGGCCGCAGGGGCGACCACTAAAGTGGGGGGCATGGCGTAGTGGATGGAGCACAGTCCTGGAAGGCGGAGGGTCATGGGTTCTAATCCCGCCTCCGCCACTTGTTTGCTCTGTGACCTTGGGCAAGTCATTCCCTTCTCTGTGCCTCAGTTCCCTCATCTGCAAAATGGGGATTGAGACTGTGAGTCGGACTCTGCCCTACTCGATTTGCTCGCCCCCACGCCGGCGCTCAGTACAGTGCTTGGCACATAGTAGGCGCTTAACAAACACTACAATCATTGTTATTATTACCACTCCCCGATCCGCCCCCCCGCCAAATGAAGCGGGGCCCCGGGCCCGTTCGAACCGAGAGTCCTTGGTGGTTGGGGATCGGATGGGGGTCGCTAAAGCCGGACAAGGTGTCCAGGGTGGGAATTCTGGAGCCTGGGGATGGGGAGAGAGAAAGAGAGAGAGCCCCGGCCCACCTCGCGACTTCCCAGTCCCTCTCCCCGCCCCCCGCACAATGTAAACATTTTCCGACGTCAGAAACAGACGGGACGGGCCGCCCTCCGTTCTGCCGGTGAGGGCATCGCCTTCCCCTTCCCCCCCACCACGTCCAGGGACTGGTGGGGACGGGTCACCGGGGACTTCCTGGCGAGGGGGAGGGAGGGGTCGGGCCCGGGGGGGCTGTGGAAGTTGGGAGGAGGAGGGTCCGTGGGGGGGACGGCTCCCGGAGGGGGTCCCGGGAGGCTCAGACGGTGGTCATGACCTTGAGCGACCCCGAGCGAAAGCGCAGGATCTTCTT
This sequence comes from Tachyglossus aculeatus, assembly GCF_015852505.1. Classification (NCBI taxonomy): domain Eukaryota; kingdom Metazoa; phylum Chordata; class Mammalia; order Monotremata; family Tachyglossidae; genus Tachyglossus; species Tachyglossus aculeatus. The sequence continues at coordinate 1,248,264 of NC_052091.1, forward strand.
CTTAAGGGCGTGCGACGCCTTGATCTTGACAAAGACTTTGGGCTGGCCCGCTCCGGGGCCGGGGCCGGGGCCGGGGCCCGGGCCGCAGCCCGTCCCCCCGGGGCCCGCCCCCCCGGGGCCCGCGGCGGCCACCAGCTGCGGCGCCAGCTGCTGCGGCCACACGAGCCCGCCGCCGCTGCCGTCCGTGTCGCTGGAGCCGGAGCTGAAGGCCGGAGACTCGCCCTCGCTCAGACTGGACTCGCTGTCGCCGTAGCCCAGCCCGCCGTAGGCCGCGGGTCCCCGGCGTCCCGGCGCCCCGGCCCGGCCGGCCGAGCACTCGGAGTCGCTGCCGCCGTAGCCGTAGAGCAGAGGCCGCGGGGGCGGCGGGGGCGGCGGGGACGCCCCGGGCACGCGCGCGGCCCGCTTCCCGCGGCGGCCGTCGGCCGGGGGAGCCCCGCAGGCCCCCGGCCCCCCGGGTCCCTCGTCGCGGCTGATCTCGGCGGTGGAGCGCCACTTGCGGTAGCCGGCGGGGCCCGGGGCGGGCCCGTGCGGGGCCCTGCGGGGCCGGGGGCGGCCGCGGCTCCTCGCGCTCCACCGTGTGGTACTTGGGGGCTCCGGGAGCGGCCCCCGGCCGGTTGAGCAGGCTGTTCTCTGACTGGGAGCGGGCGGCCTTCTTCCCGCGCGGGGAGCCCCGCCGGCCCCCGCCCGCGCCCTCGGTGAAGCGGCATTTCTTGGGGCCGCCGCCGCTGCCCGCTCCGGCCGGACGGGGGCGCTCCCGCGGCGGAGGGGGCGGCGGCGCGGGCGCGGACGGCGGCGGGGGCGCGGACGGGGGGCGCGGGCGCGGGCGAGAGGGGCGGGGGCGGCGGGGGGCCCCGCTCGGGGGACAATTCGAAGCTGCGGCCCTTGGCCAGCGGCGGCGCCCCCTTGCGGCGGGCGGCGCGGTGGTGCAGGGCGGTGGGGCCGCGGGCGCCCGCCTGCGCCGGGATGTACTGCGCCTTCACCAGCTGCTCCTCGCCCGGGCTGGGCGGCGGCGAGCCGGGGGGGAGCCCCGACGCCAGCCCCGACGGGAGCCCCGACGCCAGCCCCGACGGGAGCCCGGCGGCGTCCAAGCGGGCCAGCCCGGCCTCGTAGGCGTCGAGTCCCGCCCCTCCGGGCCCCGGGTACAGGTCCATGGAGAGGGCCGGGCGCGGGGCGGCCTGCAGCCGCGGGGGCTTGGGGAGGCTGGAGTGGAGCGGGGGCGGCGGGCTGCGGCGCTCCGAGTCCCAGGACGCCCAGCCGCGGGCGGCCAGGGCCACCCCGGGCCCGGCCTCGTAGCCGCACGGGGACGAGGAGCCGCTGCGCCGCTCCGGGGGCGGCGGGGGCGGGGGGCGCGCCGGGCCGCCGGGCGGCGACGGCTCCGCCGGCCGCTGCCGCAGGCTGTTCTGGCGGCGGGGCGCGGGCGGGGGCGCCGGGGACTCCTGGGGCCCCAGGTGGGTGCGGGGCTTCCCCGCCCGGCCCCGCCGGCGCAGCAGCCCGGTGATGTAGTTCTCCACGCGGCGGCCGCGCGCCGGGTCCGGGGCCAGGCCGTCCGGGCCGAAATCCGCCGGCGGGGCCGGGCCCTCGAGGGGGAAGCCCAGCGCCGGCCCGGCCGAGAAGGGCGAGTCGGCGTAGGCGCGGCCGCAGGGCAGGGGGCTCTGCAGGGCCACGGCGTGGAGGGGGCTGGGGCACAGGAACGGGGGTCGGCGATCGCCGCCGCCGCCATCCGGCCCGCTGGGATAGGGAGCCGACAGGGACCGGGGCACCATGCCGCGGACGGCGCTCTCCCTGGGGCTGGGACCCGAGTCTCCTGGGTTGGGAGGGGGAGAGGGGGTGGTCAGAAAATGGGCCGCGGGACCCAGGAGTCCGGGGGCCGGCCGCCGCCTCCGAGGCCCCTTCGCCCTTCACTAAACAATCACTCTCCCCCCCTTCCAAGCCCTACCGAAGGCGCACCTCCTCCGGGAGGCCTTCCCCGACTAAGCCCCCTTTCCCTCAGCTCCCCCTCACTTCCGCGTCACCTCGACTCGCTCCCTTTGCTCTTCTCCCCCCTCCCCTCCCCATGGCACTTATGTATATATAGGTAGAGATCTATAGTTATGTTTATTTATATTGATGCCCGTTTTTACTTGTTTTGATGCTCGTCTCCCTACCATCCCCCCAGACTGTGTGCCTGTTGTGGGCAGGGATTGTCTCTATTGCTGTACCGTACTTTCCAAGCACTTACTACAGTGCTCTGCACATAGTAAACGCTCAATTAATACGGTTGCATGAATGAACGAATGATGCCCCCTCCCCCGGTCCTGCCCCGCCGTCTCATCGCGATCACCCCCCGTCCCCGCCCCCACTCCGCCTCACCTACTGACTTGGGCCTCTCGCAGGCATAGGCCCCGCGCGGTTCGGCGGGACCCAGGCGACCGTAGGACCCGGAGCCCGAGAAGCCGCTGTCGCCCCCGAAGGCCGGCGGCGGGGAGTCCGGGGCCGCGGCTGAGCCGGGACCCTCATAGAAACCTGCGGGGAAGGGGACAGGCGGCGGGAGGCCCGGGCCAGGGAGCAGGAAGGGCAGAGGGGCTCTGTCGTGGCCGAGGGGCCTGGGGGAATTGCTGGGGTCCGTCCGTGCCCGCTGGCCGGACCGGGACTCCTGCCCTCCCCCGCCCCCGCCCCCCGGGTCTGGAGGTCTCCCTGGTCAAGGCTTGGAGATCTTTAGGAGAGAGGCCGCCCCGCCCCGCCCCAAGCCCTCCCCCAGCTCTCCTGGCCGGCCCGGGTCCCCACCTGAGCTGGGCCAGCTGCCGGTGTCCATGTCGCCGCCGTCAGGATCCAGGCTCAGCTCCCCCAGCTGCTGGCCCAGCTGCCACATCAGGCCCGGTAGGGCCTCCTGCGAGGTTGGGGGGGTCGGGGATCAGTGGGGTCACAGCCTCCTCCCTGCCTGTCCCGTCAGCTTCCGGGTGCCCTTGGCCTCCCCTCCCTTCTTTCATCCCTCCCTCCATCCCCCATCGACAATCCCAATCCCTCCCTCATCCCTCCCCCATCGACAATCCCAATCCCTCCCTCATCCCTCCCCATCCTCCCACTCCCCACCTCACTCTCCCCATCCCCCCTCCGTCTTCCTCATCCTCCCTCATCCTCTCCATCCCCCCTTCAGCCTTCTGTCCTCCACATCATTCTTCGTCTATCCTCCTCCCCATTCCGCCTTATCCCCTCCACCCCATCGTTCGCCCTTTATTCTCCCCATCCTAGTCCTTCCTTCTCCATCTTCATCCCCTTCTCCATCTCCTCATCTTCCCCAGCCCCTTTCGTACTCCCTCCCTCATTTTTTCCATCTCCTTCCATCCTCTCTCATTTCTTCCATTCCCCGCTCATCTTCCCCATCCCTGATGATCCTCCCTCATCTTCTCCTTCCATCCACCCACATCTTCACCGTCCTCTTCCGTTCATCCACATCTTCAGCATCCCCTTCCACCCTCCCTCCTCTCTCCTCCCATCCGGCTTCATTGCCCCAACGCTTTCCGTCCTCCTTCATCTTCCCCATCCCCCTTCCTCCCGCCCTTATTTCACCCTCGCCGCCCTTCCATCCCCATCTTGTCTATCTTTTCCCCCGTAGCCTGGACCCTATGGGCCGGGGGAGCGGCTAGGAGGCTCCTGAGGGCGGGGTTTCTCCTGAGGGAGTAGGGTCTGGACTCGGCCCAGACTTTTGAACTTTGATGCCCAGAGGGCGGACAAATTATTCGTCTGTAGCCAGGACTGGGGGCGGGATGCGCCGCAGGCGGTTGGGACGGGGCAGCCAGAGGCCTCTTCTTGACCTCCATCCCGCAGCCGAAACTCTCCTCGCCTTCTCCCCGTGGTTCTAGAATGGAGGGGCCTGCGGGGGGAGGCGGAGGGGGAGGGGAAGGGGAAAGGAGGGCGGGCCTAGGCCCTAGAATGGAGCCCTGCCCAGTCGCTCCTTTCCTATTTTGGGCAGAGGGAGCGACGGGGAGGAAGAACCTTGGCCTCAAGCGGGGCGACGACCAAGATCTCTGCGCCCCTCCCCATTCCGGGCCCGGCCACCCCCGGCCCGCCTCCCCGCTACTTGGGCCGAGCGTCAGCGGAGCCGGCCTTTCGGTGTTCGATTCCTATTAGTCGCCGGCGCCTTGACCCGGGACGGACCCAGGCAACTCAGCACCCCCCCCACCCCACCTCCCCTTTGCGTGGGCCGAGCAGTCCAGGCCCCGAGATCTCCCCTGTCCTGCTTCCTTGCCCTCTCCTCTCTCCCCTGGAGCCGTAGATGCTTTAAAGCGGAAGACCACAGCTTGTCTTTGCGTCTCATTTTCGTGTAGGGCCCAAGAAACCCTAATCTCACTCTGAGGGCCTGGATCTCCTGGTCGGCTTCAGCCGCCGGCTATTCGCCTTCGTGGGAGCCCCTCCGCCCCGACTCCTCCAACACACACAGCCCCTTAGAGATCCTCGCTCTGAGAGGGCAAGTACCCGGGGGCGAGGTCCCCCCGACCCAGCCGCGCCCCCTCCCTCGGAGAGACCAGCGGGCCTCAAGTAGGGATGGTGGTGGTTTCCCGCCTCTTCCATCCCACCTCTCCCGGCCTTGAGCCTTGAGTGCGGGGCGGGAGCCTTCTCTTCTGCCACGACCTCCCCATCCCTCCCCCATCCCCCCAACACTCTCCTCATGGCCCCTCCTCCACGGAGCTGGGCCGGGCTAAGACGAGGCCCTGGTGGGGGTCACTGCTGCTTCCACACTGACAGGATGGGCGGGTGGAGGGAGGGAAGGGGGGGTCCAGCCAAATAGCTCTAGTCTAGCCTAGTCTTCCCCCACCTCCCGGCCCTTACCCCGCTTCCCTCGAGGACCCAGTAACACCTCCACCCCCTACGTCCCTCCAGCTCTAACCCCGGCCGGGCCCAGCTCCCACAGCTGTTTCTGCTTCGGGAGGAATCTGCAGGGTCCGAGTGGGGGGAGGGTCTTCCCCGAGCTCTGCCCGCCCCTCCAGCTGAGGAGAGGGAGGGAATGATGGAGGGAGGGAGGAGGAGGGGCTTCTTGAGCAACGAGCAAAGTGGGAGCCCCGCCATTGGCCGTTTCCACTCGCCTCATTAATCCCCAGCTGGGCCCGCCCCCCAGCCCGCGCGCCCCCGCGGCCCCGCGCCCCCGCCCTGGGGCCCCAGGAATCGGCTGGTGAGCGGGAGATGGGCCGCGCACCCTTCCGCACCCCAGACCTCTCGCCTATCCACCCACCGTTTCGTCGGGCCCGGGGCCCGAAGCCCAGACTTTCCCTCCCCACCCGTGGGGTGGGGGCTGCCAAAAGCCTGGGGTGCTTCTCAAAGGCCAGAAACCCCGAGCGACCCAGAGACGTAGAGATAGAGACTCAGAGACCCTGGACATAAAAGCGGAGCACTTAGAAACACAAGAAAGAGAGACCCTCTTCCCCTTCGCCTCTTACCCCACTACTCCGAGGTGAAAACGAGGGACGGGCACGAGGAGAGACATGGAGACTAAGACACACAATGAGATGGGAGTCCCAGAGAGATTGACCCAGAGACCCGGGGCACAGAGATACTCAGAGAGACAACGGCATAGCGACAGGCAGAGACCCGACTGCACAGAGGCGGGAGAAGCGAGACCCAGGGGCACAGACCCCGACAAAAATCCAGCTGTAGAGAGACAGGACCCCAGAAACGAGCAGAGAGATCCAGCAGCACAGAGAACCAGGGGCTCAGGGACAGTCCTTGCAGAGGGTGAGGAGACACTCGGAGAGACAGGGATACAGAGGCCTTAGAGGAAGGCGATATAACGGCTCGTCCCAGGCGAGTCGAGACACCCGATCCGGGGCAGAAGGGTCCGCAATGGCCCCGGATCCCAGCGATGTCCACAGCTGCTGGCAGGCCCGGAGCCAGTGACCCCCGCAGCCCCTCTCCCCATCCTACTGCAGTCCCCCCGGGAGGCAGAGTCGGAAATATGGATCCTAAAAGCATCTTATTTGCATAACAAAATGCCCCCGATCCCCTCCCCCTCATCCCCGGGCCCCGGATCCGAGAGGCCTGGCCCGGCCTGAAGAAAGTCCGCGTTGGTCACCTGGGCCATCCTGGGGGTGGGGTGGGGGTGGGGGTGGGGGAAGGGGAAGGTCTCCCCGAACCTCATTCCTCCGTTTCTAGCGGAAGGTTCGGGCTCAAGGTTAAGCGGGGATTAAGTTGGGGGAGGGGAGGCCCCAAGGAGATCTCCAAGCGCTTCCCCCCGCCCCCGAGTAAGCGTGGCAGCCCCCAAGGGGTATTCGCGGCCCCCCGGAAAAGCGACAGGAGCCCCCGACTCTCCGACCGCTTTCTGTCCTTTGACGCCCGTCCTTCCAAGAGGCTCTCAGTCCCGCACTCTCCCGAAAGCCCCAAACCCAGGCGTCCCGGCTGCCTCTCCCCAGATCCCCCGAGCCCGCCGACCCCCTTCCTTCTCCCTTTCTCCCCCTCCCCATCTTTCCTTCCCGGGGGCCCTCCGCCGCCCACTGCAGGGCCGGAAGGGGAAGGCCCGGATTGGGGGTTCCCGGCCCTCCCCCGCTCCCCCGGGACCCTCACTCTCCCCCCACCCCCACCCCGACGGCGACGCTGCGGTTCTTCCAGGCCCCCAGACCCATCGCTCCTCCCAAGATGGGGGGTCGGGGAGGGGGCGGGGGATGTGTGTGTGCCGGGGGGAGATGTCTCCTCGCAGCCCCGAGAAGCCTCGGGGCCCCTGACTTCTCGCCCCCCGGTCTCGGATATTGTGTCCGGGTCCTCCGGGGCCGGGGGACAATGGGAACGGAGCGGGGGCGGCCGACTTACCAGCTGCTCCTCCAGGGCGGCCGCCGCTCGGCGGGCCGTCTCCTCGTCGCCCTCGTCCTCCTCGTCCTCGCCGGCCCCTCCGGGCCCCGGCTCCGGGGGCTGGCCGGCTCCGGGCCCCAGGCGGAGGGCTCGCTGCACGCGCAGCTCCTGGCGCTCGCGGAGCAAGTGCAGCTCGCACAGGCCAGCCAGGCTGCCCTCCAGCCAGCTCCGGAGCCGGCCCCGCTCCGGGCTCACGGGGAACGAGAACGCGCGGATCATGGCTGCGCCGAGGCCCCGCAATCCCCCCCGGTCCCCCCCGGTCTCCCGGCCCTCTCTCCCTCCCTCCTTCCCTCCGGTCGAGCTCCGCCGGTTGCAGCCGCCGCCGCGGGTCCCCACTGCCCGCGCCCAGCCGCCCGGCCCGGCTGTCACCGCCTCATCTGCATAGCCGCACCCCCGGGGCGCTCGCCGATTGGCTGAGCCCCCCGCTCATCTGCATGGCCACGCCCCCCGGCCCCGCTTCGGGGATCGTCGGCCGCCCGTTGGACTCCGCCTTCTACCTTTGCATATCCCCTCCCCGCCGAGTTCTCATTTGCATAACCACACCCTTCGTTTGCATGCCCCGCCTCCTTTCCCTGCTCGTCCCCGTACGTCTCCCAGAGATTGGTTAGCTGGACGTCAATCATCCGCCCAGCCGCGCTCCCAGCCCCCTTTCTCATTTGCATGTTCCCGCCCCCCTCCCTAATCACTCCGGCCGCTCGGCCCCGCCCGGCTTCTAAGCACAACCAAGTGGCCCCGCCCACTTCTCCAAACCCGTTTGCTCCCTTCTTCTCCCCGTCCCCGCCCCTTTCTCTCCAGGTTCGGTGGGGCCGGAGCCGCCCCTTCGTCCCGGTACTTGCGTTGCGATTGGTCCGTGGGGGGCTGAGCCAGCTGGATTGCGGGCTATAAATAGCCTGGGGGGCGGGGGGGACGGACATGACGCAGTGTGGGTGCTGTTGTCCTCCCCCCATAACACCCCCAATTAACTGGGAGAGTAAGTGGAGGGGGATGAGATGATGATGATTTAGGTTCTAGTCATAGGAAGGGTTTTGGGGTGAGCGGCTGTAAACCCGAGCGGGGTGGGGGGGGGGGAGCGGGAGGTGGGAAAGGGATAGGAAGGAACAGAGGCGAAGGGAGAGGGGGAAGAAGCAGAAAGAGGAGGGGGTGGAAGAGAAAGGGGTGGCTGACAAGGAAGAGGGGGAGAAGGGGTAGAAGAGGGGGGTGACAAAGACGAGGGAAAGGAGAAGGGGGTGACCAGGACGCGAGGACACAGAGAAGATAAGGGAGACAAAGACGAGAAGGGGAATGAGGAGGACAGCGGCGGCGGCGACGAGATGGTCAGAGCAGCCGAAAGCCTGCAGGAGCCAAATCCCAGACTTAAGATTTCCGACTTCCCCGTCCCCTGGGGCCAGCGCTCCTGGCCGCCCTCCCCTGCCTGGGAGGGATTCCTGACCCAAGTGTCCGGCCGCTCCCGCTTCAGTGCCCCGCTAGGCCGAGGAATCCCGCTACTTCTGCCTCTCGCCCTTCCCGCCCCTCCCCCTGCTCGGGTACGGGTTCGGTCCGGCTGGGAGGGCGCTGGAGACGAGGCAGGGATGGAAGTGAGGGGTGCCCCCTACCCCCCTCAGATCGCTCGGGAAGAGCCCGGGAGCCCCGAGGGAGTCAGGGGATCCGGAGTCCATCCGGCAAGTGACCCAAGGAGCTTGCGAGGGGCCTCCCCACGAGCTTAGAAGGGCCCGGCTCCCGGTCCGCCACCGCAGCCCCAGCCGGGACACCCGCGAGCCCTGCGCTCTGCGGGACGCTGTTTGGCGCCCTCCGGTGGCCGCCCCACGAGCCTACAAGACCCTGGCTCCCGGCCGGGCCACCCGCGAGCCCAGTGCTCTGCGGGAGGCTGTTTGGCGCCCTCCGGTGGCCGCCCCGCGAGCCTACAAGACCCTGGCTCCCTCCCGGCTCCCACGGGCCCACCCGAGAGCTCTGATCTCTGCGGGAGGCTGTTTGGCGCCCTCCGGTGGCCGCTCCGCGAGCTTACAAGACCCTGACTCCCTGTCGGCTCTTACAGGCCCCAGACCCAGCCGGGACACCCTCGAGCCGTGCGCTCTGTGGGAGGCTGTTTGGCGCCCTCCGGTGGCCGCTCCGCGAGCCTACAAGACCTGGGCTCCCTGCCGGCTCCTACAGGCCCCAGTCCCGCCCGGGACACCCGCTAGCCCTGAGCTCTGCGGGAGGCTGTTTGGCGCCCTCCGGTGGCCTCCCCGCGAGCCTACAATACCCTGGCTTCCTCCCGGCTCCCACGGGCCCAACCGGGAGCTCTGAGCTCTGCGGGAGGCTGTTTGGCGCCCTCCGGTGGCCGCCCCGCGTGCCTACAAGACCCTGGCTCCCTCCCGGCTCCCACGGGCCCACCCGAGAGCCCCGCGCTCTGCGAGAGGCTGTTTGGCGCCCTCCGGTGGCCGCCCCGCGAGCCTACAAGACCCTGGCTCCCTCCCGGCTCCCACGGGCCCACCCGATAAATCAATCAATCAATCGTATTTATTGAGCGCTTACTGTGTGCAGAGCACTGTACTAAGCGCTTGGGAAGTACAAGTTGGCAACATATAGAGACAGTCATCATCATCATCATCATCAATCGTATTTATTGAGCGCTTACTGTGTGCAGAGCACTGTACAAGTTGGCAACATATAGAGACCCAACAGTGGGCTCACAGTCTACAAGGGGGAGACAGGGAACAAAACCAAACATACTAACAAAATAAAATAAATAGAATAGATATGTACAGGTTAAATAAATAGAGTAACAAATATGTACAAACATATATACATATATCCAGGTGCTGTGGGGAAGGGAAGGAGGTAAGATGGGGGGATGGAGAGGGGGACGAGGGGGAGAGGAAGGAAGGGGCCCAGTCTGGGAAGGCCTCCTGGAGGAGGTGAGCTCTCAGTAGGGCCTTGAAGGGAGGAAGAGAGCTAGCTTGGCAGATGGGCAGAGGGATTGGGGGCATTCCAGGCCCGGGGGATGACGTGGGCCGGGGGTCGACGGCGGGACAGGCGAGAACGAGGTACGGTGAGGAGATTAGACCCTGGCTCCCGGCCGGGCCACCCTCGAGCCGTGCGCTCTGCGGGAGGCTGTTTGGCGCCCTCCGGTGGCCGCCCCGCGAGCCTACAAGACCCTGGCTCCCTGCCGGCTCCTACAGGCCCCAACCTCAGCCGGGACACCCGCGAGCCTTGAGGTCTGAGGGAGGCTGTTTGGCGCCCTCCGGTGGCCGCCCCGCGAGCCTACAAGACCCTGGCTCCCGGCCGGGACACCCGCGAGCCCTGAGCTCTGCGGGAGGCTGTTTGGCGCCCTCCAGTGGCCGCCCCACGAGCCTACAAGGCCCTAGCTCTCTGCCGGCTCCTACAGGCCCCAGCCCCGGCCGGGCCACCCGCTAGCCCTGAGCTCTGCGGGAGGCTGTTTGGCGCCCTCCGGTGGTCGCCCCGCGAGCCTACAAGACCCTGGCTCCCTCCCGGCTCCCACGGGCCCACCCAAGAGCTCTGATCTCTGCGGGAGGCTGTTTGGCGCCCTCCGGTGGCCGCCCCGCGATCTTACAAGACCCTGGCTCCCTGCCGGCTCTTACAGGCCCCAGCCCCAGCCGGGACACCCTCGAGCCGTGCGCTCTGCGGGAGGCTGTTTGGCGCCCTCCGGTGGCCGCCCGGCGAGCCTACAAGGCCCTGGCTCCCTCGCGGCTCCCACCAGCCCACCCGCGAGCCCTGCGTTCCTCCCCCTCCTCCTTCCCTCACCCTCAACGATCTGGCCTCCTACTTCATTAATAAAATTAAATCCATCAGGTCTGAGCTCCCCAAAGTCACTCCCCCCCTTCTCCAACCCCCGGACTCTCAACCCTCTCCGCTATTCTCCCATCCTTCCCAGAAGTATCCTCAGATGAGATCTCCTCCCTCCTTTCAAGTGCTACTCTGGCCACCTGTGCTTCTGACCCCATTCCCTCTCATTTTATGAAATCTCTCGCTCCGTCCCTCTTCCCATCCTTAACTTCCATATTCAACCGCTCACTCTCCACTGGTTCCTTCCCCTCTGCCTTCAAACATGCCCATGTCTCTTCCATCCTAAAAAAAAACCCTTTCTTGACCCTGCCTCACCTTCTAGTTATAGCGCTATCTCCCTCCTACCATTCCTTTCCAAACTCCTTGAACGAGTCGTCTACATGTGCTGCCTCGAATTCCTCAACGCCAACTCTCTCCTCGACTCCCTCCAATCTGGCTTCCCCTGCATTCCACCAAAACTGCCCTCTCAAAGGTTACCAATGACCTCCTGCTTGCCAAATCCAACGGCTCCTACTCTATCCTAATCCTCCTCAACCTCTCAGCTGCCTGCGACACTGTGGACCACCCCCTTCTCCTCAACACGCTATCCAACCTTGGCTTCAGACTCTGTCCTCTCCCAGTACTCCTGTTATCTCTCCGGCCGTTCATTCTCAGTCTCTTTTGCGGGCTCCTCCTCCCCCTCCCTTCCCCTTACTGTAGGGGTTCCTCAAGGATCAGTTCTCGGTCCCCTTCTGTTCTCTATCTACACTCACTCCCTTGGTGAACTCATTTGCTCCCATGGCTTCAACTATCATATCTACGCTGATGACACCCAAATCTCCATCTCTGCCCCTGCTCTCTCTCCCTCCCTTCAGGCTTGTGTCTCCTCCTGCCCTCAAGACATCTCCATCTGGATGTCTGCCCGCCATCTAAAACTCAATATGCCCAAGACTGAACTCCTTATCTTCCCTCCCAAACCCTGCCCTCTCCTTGACTTTCCCATCACTGTTGACGGCACTACCATCCTTCCCGTCTCACAAGCCCACAACCTTGGTGTCATCTTCGACTCCTCTCTCTCGTTCACCCCTGACATCCGATCCATCACCAAAACCTGCCGGTCTCACCTCCACAACATTGCCAAGATCCGCCCTTTCCTCTCCATCCAAACCGCTACCCTGCTGGTTCAATCTCTCATCCTATCCCGACTATCCTATCCCGACTGGATTACTGCATCGGCCTCCTCTCTGATCACCCATCCTCCTTTCTCTCCCCACTTCAATCTATACTTCATGCTGCTGCCTGGATCATCTCTGTGCAGAAACGCTCTGGTCATGTTACTCCCCTCCTCAAAAATCTCCAGTGGCCACCAATCAACCTACGCATCAGGCAAAAACTCCTCACTCTCGGCTTCAAGGCTCTTCATCATCTCGCCCCCTCCTACCTCACCTCCGTTCTTTCCTTCTCCAGCCCAGCCCGCACCCTCTGCTCCTCTGCCGCTAACTCCCTTACTGTGCCTCGTTCTCACCTGTCCCGCCATCGACCCCCGGCCCACATCCTCCCCTTGGCCTGGAATGCCCTCCCTCCGCACATGCACAAGCTAGCTCTCTTCCTCCCTTCAAAGCCCTACTGAGAGCTCACCTCTTCAAGGAGGCCTTCCCAGACTGAGCCCCCCCTTCCTCTCCCCCTCCTTCCCCTCCCCACAGCACCTGTATATATGTATATATGTTTGTACATATTTATTACTCTATTTTACTTGCACGTATTTATTCTATTCATTTTATTTTGTTAATATGTTTTGTTTTGTTGTCTGTCTCCCCCTTCTAGACTGTGAGCCCGCTGTTGGGTAGGGGCCGTCTCTATATGTTGCCAACTTGTACTTCCCAAGCGCTTAGTACAGTGCTCTGCACACAGTAAGCGCTCAATAAATACGATTGAATGAATGAATGAATGAATGAATGAATGAATGAATGAATGAATGCGGGAGGCTGTTTGGCGCCCTCTGGTGGCATTCCTGCGAAGCTGCCTGGCCTTCCTAAATTGAGGATCTGGAAACCCGCCACCGGCCGCCCTTCCCGCTTCCTGACTCATACACACAATCCCCACGCTCCTGCCATAAGGTCAGAGGTCAGCAGCTGGGGCAGGACCCCAGAGTCTCGTCCCCCGGCTAATTCTGCCATAGTTCACTTCCTCGGACTTGTCAAGCTTCGGCTCCAGACAGCTAAGCTTTAGGTTAGGCCCCCTGCTCCCCTCCGCGAGCAGCCGCAGCTCGGGAGCAGGGAACGTGGGAAAGGGAAAAATCCGGGGGGCTGGGGGAAGTGAGCCAGAAGAAGCAAAACATATAAACAATAAGGAATTCAAACTCAAAATCACTTTAATGAAGGAGGGCCAGTCACACGGCCTGGGATAAGGTAGAGGACAGATGGGTGAGGGAAGGGGGAGAAGAGGGAGGGGATGAGGAGCAGGATAACCAGGTGACCAGTCTCCTTCCTCTTTTTCCCTACCCCCTACCTCGACCAGGACGGGTCCAGGAAGGATGGGTCCCACCTCCCAGACCCGCTATTTCCAGCCAGGACAGGTGGGGCTGTGGATAGGGGCGCGGAGGGAGTGAGAAGTGCGATAAATGAGGCCCAACCAGGAAGCATGGTGGGGGGCTGTGGTCAGAAAGTGGCCTGAGCCCCGAGGCTCCAGTCCTGTAACATGGTGGGGGCCTTTGGTCAAACGGTGGCCTGGACCCTAAGGCTCCAGGCCCACAGCACGACTGATTTTTGGTCAGACAATGGCCTGGGGCCTAAGGCTCCAGTCCTGTAACACGGTGGGGGCCTGTGACCAGACGGTGGCTGGACCTTAAGGCTCCAGTTCTGCAGCATGATGGGGGCTTGTGATCACATGGTGGCCTGGGCCCTAAGGTTCCAGGCCCGCAGCACAGTGGGGGCCTATGACTGGACAGTTGCCTGGGCCCTTAAGGCTCCAGTCTCGCAGCATGATGGTGGCCTGTGATCAGATGATGGCCTGGTCTCCGAGGTTGCTGACCCACATCAAGGTGGGGGCCTGTGATCATCCTGACTCCGGCCTGAGGGCCACCCCTGACCGGCCTTATGCCGTGAATGAGAGAGCCCAAGCTGGGGTGTCCAGGGAGAGACGCTGGGTTGGCCTGAAGTCTAAGTGTGGGCTGCGGGGGCCCCCCCGAGAGGGGGCCAGGGGCCCACCTTGCGGTCCCGGCCTCATCCCACCTACCACACTGGCCATTCCAGCCGGGCCTGGAGGCCCCCCAGGGGCCTGGGTTCAGAGAACTGGGGCCATCCACCCCCCAACCCCGCGCTCACAGGATGCTGACCCGCTCTGTCAGCCCCTGCATCTCACGGTCCTCCGACTGCCTGCCCCGGCCTCCCTCCCGCTCCCCGTCCCCATCCTCTTCCTCCTGCCCCTGGCCCCGTCCCCGGAGGTGTGAGGGGTAGGGCAGGCCGTATTCCTCGGCAAAGCGCTCCCACCGGGCATCATCGCTCTCGTGAGTGATGTAACACTCGCCCATCTTGCCCTCCAGGTCCCGCAGGTCCAGCCAGGTCTGGTAGTCCTGCAGAACCAGAGTGCCAGGGTAAGGGGCCGGGGTTAATGGGAGAAGCCCACTGAAGCCTGGTCCGTGCCCCCAACCAGCCCGTCCGATAGAAACCTGGTCCACACCCCTAACCCATCCAGTTAACGGAAGACTGGATCAATATCCCTGACCTGATCAATAGGAAGCCAATAGGAAGCATTGTGGCCTAGAAGATAAAACGTGAGCCTGGGAGCCAGAGGACCTGGGTTGTAATCACAGCTCTACCACTTGATTGTCATAATAATCATTATTATTATTGTAGAATTTGTTAAGCGTTTACTATGTCCCAGGCACGATTCTAAGTGCTGGAACAGAAATAGGAATAAGTGCTTCACACATAGTAAGCACTTAACAAATACACCCTCACTGTGCCTTGTTCTCGCCTGTCCCGCCGCCAACCGCCGGCCCACGTCCTCCCCCTGGCCTGGAATGCCCTCCCTCCGCACATCTGCCAGGCTAGCTCTCTTCCTCCCTTCAAAGCCCTGCTGAGAGCTCACCTCCTCCAGGAGGCCTTCCCAGACCGAGCCCCCTCCTTCCTCTCCCCCTCTCCATCCCCCCTGCCCTACCTCCTTCCCCTCCCCACAGCACCTGTATATATGTTTGTACAGACTTATTACTCTATTTATTTTACTTGTACATATTAACTATTCCATTTATTTCATTTTGTTAATATGTTTTGTTTCGTTGTCTGTCTCCCCCTTCTAGACTGTGAGCCCGCTGTTGGGTAGGGACCATCTCTATATGTTGCCAACTTGTACTTCCCAAGCGCTTAGTACAGTGCTCTGCACACAGTAAGCGCTCAATAAATACGATTGAAAGAATGAATGAATCATTATTATTAATAGATATAAGATAATCGGGTTGGACACAGACCCTGTCCCGCAGAGGGACCACCTTGTACTTCCCAAGAGCTTAGTACAGTGCTCTGCACACAGTAAGCGCTCAATAAATACGATTGATTGATTGACTGACCACAGTCTAAATCCCCATTTTACAAATCAAGGAACTGAGGCACAGAGGAGTTAGGTGATTTTCTCACGGTCACACAGCAGACAAGTGGAGGAGCTGGAATTAGAAACCAGGTCCTTTGGACTCCCAGGCCCGAGCTAGGCCAGGACGCTTCTCATGTTTCCGCTTCTTGGACAAGTCACTTAACTTGTCCGTGCTTCCGTTTCCTGAACTGCAAAACGAGAATTCAATACCTGTGCTCCCTCCTACTTAGTGAGCCTACTTAGTGAGACTGTGTCAGACCTGCTTGACTTCTTTCTGCTTCAGCGCTTGACACACAGTAAACACTTAACAAATACCATTGTAAAGAAATGGGAGCCAGGGCCATGGCCCTGATCTCTCCAGCCAGTGGGAGCCTCCCCATACTCCCTGGCCCATTTCTGCCCCAAGGCCCTGCCCCTGCTGCCCAGGCTTTGTTTTTTTCTTATGTTATGTGTTAGATGCTTACTAGGTGGCAGGCACCGTGCCAAGCATCGGGGAGTCGACACAAGCAAATCAAGCTGGACAGAATCCGTGTCTCACACAGGGCTCGCAGTCTTAATCCCCATTTTACAGATGAGGGATCTGAGGCATAGAGAAGTGAAGTGACTTGCCCAGGGTCAAAAACAGACACATGGTGGAGCCGGAATTAGAACCCAGGTCCTTCTGACTCAATCGTATTTATTGAGCGCTTACTGTGTGCAGAGCACTGTACTAAGCGCTTGGGAAGTACAAGGTGGCAACATATAGAGACAGTCCCTACCCAACAGTGGGCTCACAGTCCCAGGCCTGTGCTCTATACAATACACCACCCAGCTTTTCTCTGTCCCTAAGTCCCAGGCTCTGCCCCCTGTGCCCAGGCCCCATCCCATCCTGAGGCTTCGCCCGCTGTGCCCAGACCCCACCCCATTTTGAGGCCCCACCCCGGCACCTGGGCCCGGACCCGCTCCCACCTGGAGCCAAGGGTGGCTCAGGGACTTGTCCACGCTGTAGCGTTTGCGCATCTTCACCTGCAGCAAGTTGTTGATCAAGTCGATGGCTATGTGAGAGGGGAAGAGGAGGGGGTTTCCGTGACTGAGCAACCCCATCCCCAGGCACGCCCCCACCCCGACCCTGGGAGTGCCACCCCAAACCTCCCCCTCACCCCCTCACTACTACCATCCCAGAGTGACGGGCACCTTCGGCGGAGATCTGGCGCCAGGGGCTGGAGGGGTACATGAAGGCAGCGTTCTGGATCTGGTCGCTGATGTCCTCGTCCTCGTTGAAGGGGAAGGTGCCACTAAGGCTGACGTACATGATGACGCCCACGGACCACATGTCCAGGGACCGGTTGTAGCCCTGGTTGAGCAGGACCTCGGGCGCCAAGTAGGCCGGGGTGCCCACCACCGACCGCCGAAATGACTTCTCCCCGATGATACGGGCGAAGCCAAAGTCACAGAGTTTCACCTGCGGCGTGTTGGGAGGGGCGGGCAGGTCACGGGCCAGGTGGGCTCCCCGTCCCTCGGCCTCTCTCAGAGGAATGGTCCACTGAGCGTGTACACGACTGCCCCATGAGCACGTGTGTGAGTGCTGGGGAGCCCCCGCGGCCCAGGGCTGTCGGACAGCAAGGTGGGCAAATATCCCTTCCCTCTTTGCGGAGAGGAGGTGGGCAAGATTTGGGGGACCATGGGGTCGGCACACTTTGGGATCCGAGGCTGGGGTGGAGGTCTGGCTGGGGGTGAAGGCTGTGGAGAGTGGGCAGGGGTGGGTACGGTGTGGCGGGGGGAGTAGGTGGTGGTAAAAGTGGGGCCGTGGTTGTGGGTGTCGGAGGGCAGGATTGGATGGAGAGGGCATGCCAGGGAGGAGGTGGGAAGGGTCTGGGAACAGGTCAGGATCTCACCTGGTGGGGCAAGGGGAGGAAAGGGGGCATGACCGGGAGGGGGGCGGGGCCGAGGCCTCACCTGGGGGAAGGGGTCAGCAGAGGCTAGCAGGACGTTCTCTGGTTTCAGGTCGCAGTGAACGATGTTCTTGAAGTGCAGGTGCCGCAGGGCCACCAGGATCTGGGGGGGACAGTGGGGTTGGGGCCGTCCGGGGCCCTTTCAGTCTTAGCCTTTGTCCCTTGGCCCAGTTCGGGCCAGACGAGGCGGCTTGGGGACAGCCCATTCGGCCCGGGGTGTGGGGGGGCCAACCTCTGGTGGCCACGGGGGGAACCGTAGGGGGCTCCGGGGGGCAGGGGTCCACAGGGGTAAGGGGCGGACAGGCTCCAAACCTGGGTGATGAGGAACTTGGTCAGCCTCTCCGGGAGCCGCCCCTTCTCGCTGGACAAGATCATCTCCAGCATGTCTCCGTGCAGCTTCTCCATCACCACAAACACCTTCTCCGGTGTCTCGAACATGCACTCCAGGTTTACGATTCCCTGGTGACGCAGGTTCTAGGGGGACACGCGGAGCCGCTGGCAGGATCAGTGGGGGGAGGCGTGCGGGATCGGTGGGGGTGCCCCCCAGCCAGCCCTCCCCACCCCGGGGGGGAAGGAGTGGCTGGATGGCAGCTGCAGTGGGAGGGATGGAGGTTAGACTGAAGGGCGGCGTGCCCTCACCTGCAGGATGGCAACCTCGTTGCGCAGCTGGCTCTCCTGCTTGGTGGGGAAGCGCAGTTTGTCAATCACCTTCACCGCCACGTCCCGGCCCGTCTTCCGATGTTTTCCTGTGACGAGGGGACCGAAGGGGGAGGGTGACCACATGTCCCCATCCTGCCCACTCTCCCCACCTCCTGGGCGAGGCGGGGCCGAGACGAGGATCCCTCGAGGCTGAGGAAATTGTCACTACTGTGCTTTATCCCAGAGCCAGCCGTGTCACAGCCCTGCCTCCACCCCTCCACAAACCCGTTGTGGGGTTCAGGGCCGGAGCAGGGGTGCCTCTAACCTCCGTAAACGACTCCAAACTGCCCGGACCCCAGCACTTCATCCGGGAAGATCTGGTAGACGGTGGCGATATCCTGGGAGGAGGGGAACAATGGCGAGGGAGGTGAAGGAAGGTTCAGAATAATAATACTAATCGTGGTTATTTGTTAAATGCTATGTGCCAGGCACTGTACTAAGTGCTGGGGTGGATAAAGGAAATTGGGTTGGAAGGTCAGAAGGTGCGTGACGGGGGCCAGTAAGGATTTCCTGTTGTTCCTCGGCTGGGAGAGATGGGGGGAGGGTGCTGGGGAGTGTAGAGGGGGGCTGTGGGGTACCAGAAGGGGACTTCGGGGGGCTGCCGTGGGGAGCGGACTCACCACATTCTCCTGGATCTGGCTGTTAGATACGGAGATGCTCAGAGACGCTTGTCCTAAGATGGGAACAGGAAGGCTGGGACCCTGGCCGAGCCCCCCGCATCACACACCCTCCCCGCCATGCCCTGCTACCCAGGCCTCCCACCCCAACCCTCTGGACCCAGGGACAAGCCCCAAGCGCTTAGTACAGTACTCTGCACATAGTAAGCACTCAATAAATATGACTGAATGAACAAATGAACAGGGCCTGGCTGCCCCAGGGCGGGGTCTCCCACTCCCTTCTGAGTCACCCTGACTTGCTCCCTTTATTCATCGCCCCCTCACTTTCAGCCCCACAGTATTTACATCCATAGCTGTCATTTATTTATCTATTAATGTCTGTCTCCCCCACTAAGCTATAAGCTTGCTGTGGGCTGGGAATGTGTCTGTTTATTGCTTTATTGTCCTCACCTAAGCGCTTAGTACAGTGCTCCGCACACAGTAAGCACTCAATAAATACGAATGAATGAATGTATGGATGAGAGGGGCGGCTGGGGGAGGGGGCTCACGCACGGTGTGGCACGTGGCCGGGCGCGCTGGGAGCGTCCTGCAGGATGACGGGCATCAGGGCCTGGCGGATGGCGCTCTCCCAGCCCCGGCCCGTCTCTGCCCCCGGTCCGCAGGGGTTGGGCCCGCCGGGGGCCGCGGCGGGGGTCTCGCCCACAAAGTAGGTGGCATTGGCGGTGACGATCTCGAAACAGTGGGGGTTGGTGCCCGGGGGCACGAGGCTGAAGTTCTGAGCCGGCTCCACAGCCAGGATCTCCGAGAGTGGGATCTCCTGCGGGTCAGAGAGGGGTGCGGGGAGAAAGTCACAGCCAATCGGGACACAGAAGGCTTGTGGCACAGCCAATGAGGACACGGGGGCCTTGTGCCACAGCCAATCGGGACACGGGGGCCTTGCATCATAGCCAATCAGGACGTGGGGCCTTCGGTTTTCACTCTACTGAACTCTCCCAAGCACTCAGTACAGGGTGCTGCACAGAGCCAGCACCTAATAAATACCACCGTTGTATTGGTTGACCCACTGTACTCTCCCAGGTGTTTAGTACAGTGCTTTACACACAGTAAGTACTTAATAAATACGACGGAATGAACTGATTGAATGACCAACCCCCCCCAGGCATTTAGTACAGTGCTTTACACACAGTAAGTACTCAATAAATATGATGGAATGAACTGATTGAATGACCAACTCACTCACTGTACTGGTGCAGTGCGACAGACTGCAGCAGCTGCCAATCACGGCTCAGGCTTCCTCACCTGGCCAATCCAGCAGCAGCCGGAGCTCCCTCTTCCATCCAATCCCAGACCGCAAACCCCACTAAAAACCCTCTCCCCGCCTTCCCCAAAAAGGGAACCATTCGAACCCAGGACTTTGGGGGCCAGCCTCCAAAGGCTAAAAGGAGGCTGGGCTCCAGGGCTGGGGAGGGGGGCAAAACGAGGGAGGGGGTCGAGATGGGAGGGGCACGAGGGAGGTGGGTCAGGCCGGGCAGATGGGTGGGGCCAGGTGAGAGATGAGTGTGGGGGTGGGTCTCACCCGGTAGTAGCGGTTGGCTGTGTTGTTCTGGAACAAGGTGATGCACTTGCAGTCCAGACGCCAGTAATGTCGCTTCCTCTGGATGCGTGGCGGGGAAATAGTGGAAAGGGTCCCGGGGTGGGGGAAGAGAAGAGGTGGTCCAGGATCAATCCCCAGTCCCGGTCTACTCCATTCCACCCCCCACCCCCACCCCCGCCCTTGCAAAAAAATAGCTTGGTTCCTTGGGAATCACCCAGGCTCTGCTGCCCCTGGGAAAAAGTCAGGAGGGGATGACTGTGGGGGAGGAAACCCCAGCTCCCTCCCACGGACCTGCCCCGCTGCTGGCCCATCCCTTACCCGGCCCCCCTGTTCCGCCCCCCCTCACCAAGGTGTCTTTGTTACTGTAGTGGACGACCCAGCCTTCTTTGAGCGTTGTACTGGACTTGCGGGTCGTGTGCCTCACCGACTGGACCACGCGCATCAATGGGATGTAGCCCATGGAGCTGGGGGGGAGGGGGGAGGCGAAGACACATTGGCCCAAGCGACCCCCACCATCCTGCCCACTGAGAAGGCCAACCGCCAACCACCCCTCTGTGGGAGACCCTCTTCCCTAGCCCACCAGGGTGGGAGAGGGAGGGGGCACGGCTAGGACTGAGTAGGGGTCAGGTTGGGGTGGGGTGGACACCTCTGGGCCTTGTTGTCGTCGCCCTCCTCCTCAGCGGCCCGCAGCTCGTTCTCCGCGTGGGAGCCGGGGATGACTCCCGAATCGTCTGACTCGTCCATCAGAGAACTCTTGTCGGAGTCACTGAAGTCACTGGCATCCTCCATAGGCACGTCTGCCGGGCCCCGGGTGGGGGTACAGGGGAGGTCAGCGGGGCTTGCCTCTGGGACCCCTCCCCTCTCACCCGGGTCCCAGCCATGGCCCAAGTTCCCCTGCACTGCACCCCCGCCTCAATCGTATTTATTGAGTGCTTACTATGTGCAGAGCACTGTACTAAGCACTTGGGAGAATACAACACAATAGAACAGACCCATTGCCTGTCCGCAACGAGCTTACAGTCTAGAGGACTCACCTCCATTGAGTAAGGTCTCCCCCAGGCAGTCATTGGGGACTCGGATGGCGCAGCGCTTGTGGCAGTTAAACTTGCAATCTGGGTAGGGGAAGCAGGGGTGGGGGTTGCGGGGAGAGGTGGCGGCTTCGGCCAGAAGCCAGCAACCCCTTCCTCCTGCCTTCCCTGAGGCTCTGGGATATCACTGATCTTTGATCTTCCAGCTTCAGGAGCCTCCCACCCACAGCCCGGCACCCCTGCCCACCTTTGCACTGCAGGCCCTGCCGGAAGAGGCCCTTGAGCAGCTTCTTGCAGGCCTGGCAGACGGTGGGTCGAGTGTAGCTGTGGATCAGGAAGGTGTGCGGGACCTTGACTTTGGACAACAGCAGTTTGTCCAGCTCGATGGGGCGGCCCATGTAGGAGGAGGAAGAGGCCGGGCGGCGCAGGAAGGACTCAGTGGAGCTGCGGGTCTGGGGGGAGGTTAGGTGGGGGGAAGAAGAGAGGGCTCGGTCTCTTGCGGGGACCCCCTGCCCACCCCTCTCCCTCGGAGCTGCTTCTCTGCCCCAGGGCACCCATACAAAGCTCCAACCTTCCTTCACGCACACACAAGCACACACATAAGCACATGCACAGGCATACACATGCCGCAGAGGGTAGGTCTAGAAGTCAGAGGACCCAGGTTCAAGCCTGGGCTGTGCTGTTACCCTGCCGAGTCACCCTGGGCGAGTCATTTAACTTCCCTGTACCTCAGTTTCCCCATTTGTAAAATAGGGATAATAATACCTGCTTTGTCTCCCTATCTCACAGGGTTGTTGTGGGGTTTGAAATGAACTGATTCATGTGAGGGCTAGTGCTTTGGTAACAAAACCACTGTAGTAAACCACGACATTCTTATTTTATCAGTGCTTAGTACAGTGCCTGGCACGTGGTTTACTTGTTTTGATATAAGGGCAGGGATTGCCTCTCTTTATTGATGAATTGTACTTTCCAAGTGCTTAGTACAGTGAGATGTCAGCCCTACGTGGGACAGGGGCTGTGTCCAACCTGATTTGCTTATATCCACCCCAGCACTTGGTACAGTGCTCTGCACACAGTAAGCACTCAATAAATACGACTGAATGAAAGAACAAATACCATCATCATTACATAATTAATTGTGGTATTTGTTAAGTGCTTACAATGTGCCAGGCATTGTACTAAGCGCTGGGGTGGATATAAGCAAATCAGGTTGGACACAGTCCCTTTCCCACATGGGGCTCCCACCTCCAGCCCCATTTTACATGAGGAACCTGATGCACAGAGAAGTGAAGTGACTTGCCCAAGGCCAAACGGCAGACAAGTGGAGCCGGGATTAGAACCCACGACCTTCTGACTCCCAAGCCTGTGCTCTATCCACCATGAGATGCTGCTTCTCTATAGTACAGTACACCACGGCACTATTATTTTATCAGTGCTTTGTACAGTGCCTGGCACATCATCATCATCATCATCAACCATATTTATTGAGCACTTACTGTGTGCAGAGCACTGTACTAAGCACTTGGGAAGTACAAGTTGGCAACATGTAGAGACGGTCCCCACCCAACAGTGGGCTCACAGTTTAAAAGGGGGGGGCACATGGTAGGTAAGCGCTTAACAAATACCACAATTGTTACATACACACATAAGCGCACACACACACACACCTCAGCCCCGCCCCTGCATTTCAGCCCCCCTCCCCATGCCCACCAGCTCGTCGGTGCCACAGGGCAGGGATTCAGTGGTGAGAAGGCGCAGGGACTGACTGCTGACGAGGGAGGTGGAGGACAGGCGCCGCTTGCGGGCACCGCTGCAGTTGTTGGGGATGTTGAAGGCACATCGCTTGTGGTAGTTCAACCCGCAGCCTGGGTGGGAGGGGACGGCGGGGATCAAACCTGGGCAGAGAGGCACCAGGCCATCCCAATGCCCCTCCCCAACCCTGAACCGGCTCCCGGCCCCCGTGGTCCCCAACCCCCACCCCGTCTCACCGTCACACTTGAGGCCCTGGCGGACGAGGCCGAAGAGCATCTCCCCGCAGTGGTCGCAGAAGGCCGGAGCGCGGTACGAGTGGACGTTGAGGGCGTGAGGGCGGATCTGAAAATCCTCAAAGGTAGCAGTGGCTGAAGGGGGCAAGGAGGAGGTCAGAGGGGCGACCTTTCCCTAAAGCAGACCTCATACTGACCCGGCCTCCTGTGTATACTGGGTGCCTACTGGACACACGAGTGCTGTACTGAGCACCTTCTGTGTGCTGAGTGCAGAACTGGTCACCTACTATGTGCAAAACAGTACTGAGCACCTCCTGGGCCCAGAATGCTCTGAGCAGAGCAGTACCCGGGTTCACTGTACTAAGTACAGAGTACTGTACTGGTAACCTGCGCTTGAAAAACTACAAGTAGGCCTTGAGGGGCTTACAATTTAGTGGGAGAGACACGAGAACACATGTTGGTGAAGAAGACCCAAAGAGTGGCCAAGAGTTAAGAGCAGGGATTTTGATAGAGTTTAATAAACCAGTAGTAACCGACAAACCCATGGGTCAAATGTGGTGGTGGTGGGGGGGGTGCTAGTGGGCTTCCTGGAAGAAGGTGGCTTTTTAGAGAAGCAGCATGACTTAAGTGGAAAGAGCTCGGGTTTGGGAGTCAGAGGACAAGGATTCCAATCCCGGCTCCGCCACTTGTCCGCCGTGTGACCTTCGGCAAGCCACTTCACTTCTCTGTGCCTCAGTTCAAATGTCAAATGGGGATTATGAGTGTGAGCCCCACACGGGACAACCTGATGACCTTGTATCTACCCCGGCGCTCAGAACAGTGCTCGGCACATAGTAAGCACTTAACAAATGCCATTATTATGATTATCTTTGGGCAGCTTTGAGGCCAGGAGTGCCGTGGTCTACCAGAGCGGAGGGAAGAGGGGAGTCGCGTTGAGAAGTGGCGGGAGAGGGGGTGAGGCGGGCGGGCCGGTTTGGGGGTAAGGGAAAGAGAGGGGCAGGGTGAGGGGCAGACTCCGAAAACGATGCGCTGCGCCCCGGGTTTTGGTGGGATGGGCGGCAGATCCCCCTCCCCGCCCTCACCGCTCAGCACCACCTCCACCAGGTCGCCCTCCTGGATGTCGTTGGCGGAGCGCACGAGCTGCAGCAGGTTGGCCGAGGCGGGGTCGTGCTTGAAGAGCAGGATTTTGTCGTAGAGGCCGTAGAAGCCGCATTCCGGGAACTGGGGAGGAGATGCGGGGGGGGGGGGGGGGGCGTCCAAAACGCAGTCCGGACCCTCCCCGGCGCCCCCTGCCGGGCCCCGCACGCCCCCACCCCGCAACGCCCGAGGGGGAGGGACCGGAGAGCCCCCCCCCTCCCCTCCCCTCCCCACCCCCAGCGCCGAGGCTCCGCTCTGTCCGGGCTCTCATCCCGTTTCCTGCCGATCCCTATTGTTTGGCCGCAGGCCGCAGCGGGGCCTGGCCTCGGCCCCCCCGCCCTACAAGCAACGGGGCGGCACGACCCCTACCCCCCGGGGAAAGGCGGGGACACAAAACATGTATTATTTATTTTATTTTGTTAGTATGTTTGGTTTTGTTCTCCGTCTCCCCCTTTTAGACTGTGAGCCCACTGCTGGGTAGGGACTGTCTCTATAGGTTGCCAACTTGGACTTCCCAAGCGCTTAGGGCAGTGCTCTGCACACAGTAAGCGCTCAATAAATACGATTGATGATGATGATGAAAGGTGAACCGGGAGAGCCGGGAACCCTGATCCTCGCTTCGCCCTGTCCAGCCCCCGGGAAGCATCAAGTGCAAGGAGGATGAGGAGGTTTTGGCTTCGGCCCGGGCGCTGAGGGCAACCGAGGGGGCGGCCAATAAACGCCCCCTCTCCCTCCACCGGCCGGGGTGGGGGGGCGGCCGCTGCTCCCCTTATTCATTCGGGTCCCCCCCACCCCCGCCCGGCTTTCTAGCAATGATAATAAGAGTGGTACTTGTTGCTAAGCCCTGGATTTAGACTGTGAGCCCACTGTTGGGTAGGGGCTGTCTCTATAGGTTGCCAATTTGTACTTCCCAAGCGCTTAGTACAGTGCTCTGCACATAGTAAGCGCTCAATACGATTGATGATGATGATGATGATGATGATGATTAAGCGCTGGGGCAAATTCGAGATCATCCGGTCAGAGCCAGAACGGCAGGCCGAGGGAGCACGTGGGAGTAAGCGCAGGGGGACACCCCCTTCCCGGCCCCCTTCCCAGTCTCGGGGCGACCCAGGCCTTTGGCTGTCTCTATGTGTTGCCAATTTGTACTTCCCAAGCGCTTAGTACAGTGCTCTGCACATAGTAAGCGCTCAATAAATACGATTGATTGATTGATTGATTGGCGGGCTACTCTGATCCCGGCTCTCCTTGGCTTCCTTCCCCGACCCGCCCTCCTGACTCACGGCCCCGCCCCAAATACCGAGGATTAGGAAGAGGCCGGGACACCGGGGAGCCGCCCCCTCGTCCACTCGCAGCAAGGACCGGACCGGGCCGGGCCCTGCCGGGGGGGAGGAGGAGGCGGCCGGGAGAAGCCGGAGGTGGGGTCAGAGAGAGGACACGCTACACCGGGGGAGGGGCGGTGGACTGGGATAGGAGTCCCGGAGCCTCAGCCCCCCGGACCGCATCCTTTTCCCCTCCTTTCTCGCCCCCCTCCCACCCACCAGCCCCTGACACCCGATCCTAACCCCGGCTCCGGTTTCTGTTTTTCCACTAAACGTGCAGTGTGGACAGACGGAGGAAGAGGGACCACGGGGGGGGGAGAGAGAGAGAGCGATAAAGGGCCAGAGTGTGTGTGTGTGTGAACTTGTAACTTTTGTTTTGTCTCCCCCTATTAGACTGTGAGCCCACTGTTGGGTAAGGACTGTCTCTATATGTTGCCAATTTGTACTTCCCAAGCGCTTAGTACAGTGATCTGCACATAGTAAGCACTCAATAAATACGATTGATTGATTGTTGGGTAAGGACTGTCTCTCTATGTTGCCAATTTGTACTTCCCAAGCGCTTAGTCCAGTGCTCTGCACACAGTAAGCGCTCAATAAATACGATTGATGATGATGATGATGTAATTCCCAAGCGCTTAGTACGGTGCTCTGCACACAGTAAGCGCTCAATAAATACGATTGAATAAATGAATGTGTGTGTGTATATGGGGGAGTTAGAGAGGGAGCTGGCTGGAACCCGCTTTCTAGTGTCTGGAGGCTAGCCCCGCAGCCCCCCAACAACACTTCCCCGTCATCAAACTCGCACCCCCCTTCCTTTCCTTGCAGCCCTCCTTTTCTTGTACCCCCTTCCTTTCCTCGCAGCCCTCCTTTTCTTGTACCCCCTCCCTTTCCTTGCACTCTCCCCCCACCCCCTTGCAGTTTACCTTCCTTCTCCTCAGACCCGCTCACACCGCTTCCTCCACCAGTGTTCTCCCCAGACCCCCCCCTCCCCGCTTTTAGCCTGTGAGCCCACTGTTGGGTGGGGACTGTCTCTATATGTTGCCAATTTGTACTTCCCAAGCGCTTAGTACAGTGCTCTGAACATAGTAAGCGCTCAATAAATACGATTGATGATGATGATAGAAAACTCCCTGCAGGGACCAACACGCACAAAGTTTTCTGTCTGCTAAGTAGCAGGCAGCAGCAACCGCAGCCCTCGCCCACCCTTCCTCAGGGTCCAGTCCCGACCCCCGCGCCCGGGCCCGGTACCTTTTGGTCCACGATGGAGCAGGCGAGCTGTTTGACGTGAGCGAGCTCGGAGGCGGCCGGCAGTAACACCACCTCCCGGGTCAGCCCGATTTGGATGTGGAAGGAGACGCCGGGGCCCGGGGCCGCCGGCGACGGCGGGATGGGGGACGGGGGCTCGGGAAAGGGAGGGGGCGGCGACGTCGGGGAGCCGGGGAGCCCCGCGGGGGCGGCGGCCGCCGGCGGGAGGGTGGCCATCGGGGCCCGGCGGCCTCACATCCGCGGGGGCTCGGCCACGGCGGGACGGGGGAGGGCAGGGGATGCCCTGGGGCGGGGAACCGGGGCCCGGGGAGCTAGTGGGGCGGAGCGGGCCGGGATCCCGGGGGGATCCGGGCGCGTTTGGGGGAGGGGAACGGCGGGGGATGGAAGGGATCAAAGGGATCACGGCCACGGCAGCCACTAGGGCAGCCGGGGGCGGGCGGGGATCCCCAGCTGGGGGGAGGGGGGCGCGGGGAGGCCAGGAGGTGGGGGAAGGGCCGGGGGTCCCGCAGGGGATCGAGGCCGCGGACAGAGAAAGGAGGGCGGAAGGCGGGGGGAGCGAAGTGAAAAAGTTGGGGAAGTTTCGCGGGAGGAGGCGCATCCGAGAGGGCCGGAGAGCGGGGTCCGGGGCGACGGTTACCGGGGCGACGGTTACCGGGGCGACGGGTACCGGGCCGCGTCTGGGCCGCCGCGGGCCGGGGCTGGCTCGGTCCCGGTGGCGCTCGCCTCCTTCCCCCCCCTTGAAGTCGGTCGGCGGCGGCGGCGGCGGCGGGAGGAAGTGTCCTGAGTGCCAGCTCCGGAGGCCAATCGGCACCTCCCCGGGAGACGTCACGGGGCGGGGGCGCGGGTTGGCGGGGAAACAGGCGGAGGACCGGCCCCACGGAATGGGGACCGTCCCCCGCCAGCTCCAGCCCGGACGCCCCCTTCTCCCCGCCCCCTCCCACCTCCTTGTCCGCGGAAACAAAACTTTTCCCGGCGCGGAGGGTGGGAGCAAAGCGTCCCCGCTTCCGGCCCTCCGGCGTGGGCATCGTCCCCCTCCACGTGCCCGCCAAGGAGGTGGCTCTCCCACCCAGCGCTCTGCACACAGTAAGCGCTCAATAACAACGGCTGAACGAATGATCCAAGCGCTCCACCCGCCCCGGACGCTCACCTCCTCCACCGACCCCGCGCCGAGCCGGTGGGATGGAGGGGCTGCCCCTCTCCCTGACCACAGGCTGCACGAAAAGAGGGGAGGAGGAGGCCTGGGGGGTGCCCTGGGGGCACAGGCTGGGCTGGTGGTTAAAGTCGGAGCAGGGTCAGAGGTTCAGACGTGGAATGGGGTAGAGGGGTGTGAGGAGAGGAGGCCGCAAGGACCCGGGCCAAAGAACCAGGCCAAGAGAACAGAAGCATCCCGAAGGGGACCCGTGGGTTTCTGAGGGTGAGCCCCCTTCTAGACTGTGAGCCCGTTGTTGGGTAGGGACCGTTTCTCTATGTTGCCGATTTCTCCTTCCCAGGCGTTTAGTATGGTTGCCCCGCACACAGTCAAGCGCTCAATAAATACGGTTGAATGAATGTTCTGAGAAGCAGCATGGAGTTGTGGATAGAGCACAGCCCTGGGAGTCAGGTGGGCATGGGTTCTAATCCAGGCCCTGCCTCTTGTCTGCTGTGTGTCCTGGGGCAAGTCTGGGCCTCAGTGACCTCATCTGGAAAACGGGGAGACTGTGAACCCCGTGTGGGACAGGGACTGTGTCCAACTTAATTTGTTTGTATCCACCCCAGTGCTTAGCATAGTGCTCGGTACACAGTAAGCGCTTAATTAATTGCAGTAATTATCATTATTATTATTCTCCTGTAGGGAGGGAATGGTGGTGGCTGGGGAAAGACCTGGGTGGAGCAGGGGAGCCCGGCACACCACCCAAGTGGGTCTGCAGCCCATGTCTTTCCGGTCCCACCTGGCCTCACTGAGCAGAGGGTGGGGCCTTCCTAGGGTTGGGGACCAGGAGCTCCGGAGCTCCCCACAGGGATGTGGAGCCCAGGCCTAAACACTGTCAGTTGGGAAGAGGCCCCCAGATCATACTGGGAAAACACAAATGGTTCAGGGCCCACCCAAGCTAGTGACCCTCTCGGTGAGCTCTCCTTCCCCATGACCCTCTCGGTGAGCTCTCCTTCCCCACTCCCCAGCTCAGCGCAGAGGTCTCAGCCTCAGAGAAGCATTATGGCCTAGTGGATAGAACATGGGCCTGGGAATCAGAAGGATCTCGGTTTTAATCCCGGCTCTGCCACCTGTCTGCTGTGTGACCTTAGGCAAGTGACTTCACTTCTCTGTGCCTCAATTACTTCTTCTGCAAAATAGGGATTTAAGAAGACTCTGAGTGCCGTGAGGGACAGGGACTGTGTCCAATCCGATTTGCTTGTATCCACCCCTAAGCCTAGTACAGTGCCTGACACAAAGTAAGCACTTAACTGCCATTAAAAAAAAAAAAAACATATCCCAGGGAAACCTGTCCCTGGGCCCTTAATGTCTGGCAGGGATGGGGGGACTTGGAGCCGGGTCGGAGGGAAGGAGAGGCAGGGTCTGAACCACAGTAGGGCAGGGGCTACTGGGCCCTGGTTTCATTCTCCCGAACGCTTAGTACAGTGCATTGGCCACGGTGGGTGTTCACCAAATAGCGTTGCTGCTACTGCTTCTGTAGCGGCAGGGGAAGGGGGGCTGGCCGCTGGAGCCATATCCGGGCGGGGAAGGAAGTCAGAGGCACAGCCTAAACCGCCACCTGGGGGGAGGGGCACCCGGCCAGGGCCCAGGTGTCTGCACATGCATGCTTAGCATGTCTGGTTAGCATGCAAGCCCAAATGTCCAACAACATGCCTGGGGCCCCATTATTGCAATGTACACCTGGGTACCGTGTGTATTGCACGTGTGCCTCGCTTGCCGGGAAGGTTGCAGGTGCCTGGTGCATCTGACCCCAGGTGACTGTCCGGTCGGACACGGGCAGGGGGAGACCAGCTCACCTTCCTGGCAGGCGTTGGTGCTGACCCCACCCCTTCGGTGTTGGGGAGCGGACCCACCCCCCTCCAAAAGCAGCCCAGCCCATTGGCTGCTCGAGGCATTTGTCAGCCCCAGGCTGGCTGCAAAGGCTGTAGGGTGGGGACAGGTGCTTCCGTTTGTGGGGGCAGCTGGGTGGGGGGAGCATAGAAGGAGGGTGGGGAAGAGTTTGGAGGCCGTGGCTGGGATGGCAAACATATGTGGGGGGGGGGGGGGAGAGGGGGGAGAACGAAATGGGAACAGCTCCACCTAAATCCTGACCCAAGGGGCCCTGGCCAACTGCAGCAACAGACCCCCTTCCTGGATCCCAACAGGGCGGGCAGCGAATCAGGGCCCGGCCCCTCCCCCATTATAGCTGAGGCACAGAGAGGCCCGGGGACAGGCCCTTGCTGTGGCAGGGGACATGCTCCATTGCCCCCACTTCCTCCCTGCCTCCCACCCACCTCCCCCACCCCACGGCCCTGGGTGCCGGTCCCCCCATCCCACCCCCATGCCTCGCCTGGCCCCAGAGTCCGTGCCAGCGCAAGCTTTATTCCAAAGGTTTTTATTGAGACAGTTTTCACAGACAGCCCAGTCGGGGGTATAGAAACAGGTGAAGTGAAAGTCAAATAAATATCCACGAGGCGCAATGGTGGACGGGGAGGACGGGCCGGGTGGGAGGAGGGGCCGGGGCTGGACGGCAACTATCACACAGTGATAACGGGGAGGAGGGGGAGGGGGCCCCCCCAGCGGCAGGCTGGCCAGGCCCACCTCCATTTAAAATCCCAGTTATTTATATACAATGTACAGGGGGAGGGGAGTTTGAGGACTGAGGGACCCCCTCCCTCCGCCCCCACACCCCGGTGTGGGGCTGGAGCCTGGACTGGACCAGCAGGTCCCTACAGGCCCGGTAGTGTCAGAGGCCAGAGGGAGGGGTGGGGTGGGGGGACAGAGGATGGAAGGAGGTGGCCAGAAAGGCTGGCTGGGGTGGGGCAACAATGTAGCCCCTCCAGTCGGGCAGTTAGTGCTGTTGTGGCCTACAGGGCCTAGTTTGGAGGAGTGGGGGTCTGGGGGAGCACCAGGACCCGGGGAGGTGGGGGCGAGGGGAGAAGCAGCTATCCTACTCCCTGCCTCGCCTCCATGCCAACACCCTGGTAGTGTAACTGGGCGCCTCCTGCCCCAGAGTTATTGCTGCAGGTGTGTGGGGCTGGGGATTAGGGGACGGGAGCAAGGGGGGAAGCACCGCAGGACAAACCCCCCTCTCTCCTGTGTGCCCGCCCCCATGGCTGGGGGAGGGGCCTTGAGACCTGGCTGGGACGGAAGGAGGAGGGGAGGGGGATGAGGGCAGTGGGACCCAGCCCAGGCCTCCTCACGTCATGGAAAAAAAAAAATTGTGGCTGCTGCGGAAGCCCCCTCCCCCTAGTTTGCTCCGGGGACCATAAAACAGCAGCTCACACAACGCCAGACACCCCCTCTGCCTGGGCCGCTGGCAACGGCAGGGAGGGATGAAAGTCGGCCAACTGGGGAAAGGGGTGGGGGGATTCCTGAGCTGCCCAAGCCCCACCCCAGCCCCCCAGAGGCCCGGGAACGGGGCTGAGCCGGTCCCCACGGACGCCGGCACGGCCTAACTGCTCCCTGCTTGGAGGCCGTGTGGAGACCCCCCGGCGGCAAATGCCAGCGGATTTGGGGGCCGGGGGTGGGGGGGAAGCTTCAGTGTCCGCCCCAGACTCTGCCCGAGCCACTGACCTGCAAGGGGGGGTGGGGGGAGCGGCGTGGAGGTGTCATACGAAGACCTTGGCCAAGGCGTCGGCCCCGGCGCTGGCGATGAGGGCCTTGCCCGGGTGGCAGGCCACGGCGTGGATGGCCTCCTCGTGCTTCTTGCGGTGGGCCGTGATCTCCTGTACACACGTGCGCTTCTGCAGGCTCCACAGCCGCAGCGAGCAGTCGTGGCCTGGGGGGTGGGCGGGCACAGTGAGGAAGGGGTGCATGGGGAGGCGGGACTTGGGGGTAGGGGGGGCACCAGACATACATGGCTGCACACACACACTTTCTCTCTCTCTCTCTTGCTCTCACTTACTGCCTGACATGAGGAAGACACCATTAGGATCAGCGGCAAGGCAGGTGACGGCATCCAGATGGGCGACCATGGAGTGGATGCACTGCCCTGCAGGGGAAGAGATGCAGCGTGAGCTCCACGGAACCCAACCCTGCCCACCGGTGTGGCCCGGGCGGCACCACGGCCCAGGGCGCCCCTGTTCCACCCTTCCGTCCATCCAGCCTACCTGTCCGGTTGTCCAGGAAGCGGATGCCCCGGTCATCGTGGGCGGTGATGGTGACGGCCTGGCTCGGGTGGCTCACCACGTGGTTGATGTGAGTTGGGCCTGGAAGGTGGGGGGAAGGCACCATCGCTCAGCTTGACCCTTTCACCCAGGAGGTCTGGGCCTAACTGGCTCCCTTGCCCCAAGCACCACCCCTACCCTAGGTCCTTCCCCCCCCACCAACACGCCCCCTTCCCGACCCCTTACCACTGCCCCCCCCGAGACTCCATGGTGAGGATGGCACGGGCAGTCTCGAGGTCATACAGAACTGTGTCGCCTGAGCCGTACGTGGCCACAGCATGGGCCGGCTCAGTGCTGGCGAAGGCCACTGAGGTGGGGGTCCCGTTTTCTGGGGGTGGATTAGGGTCTGCGTTAGGGCCAGGGCCTGATGTGAAATGATGTGGGGGAAAAGGGAAAGGGGGAAGAAAGGGAAAGAGGGGGAGGAAAGGGAAAGAGGGGGAGGGAAAAGGACAGGGAGCGGGAAAGAGGGAGGAAAGTGAAAAGGAGAGGAAGGGGAAAGAGGCAGAAGAAAAAGGGGGCAAAAGGCGAGGAAGAGGAAGTGGAAAAAGAAAAGGAGGGAGAATGGAAGGAAAAGGAGGGAAAAGGGGAGGAAACAGGAGTAAAAGGAGAGGAAAAAAGGGGAAAGGGGAGAAGAGAAAAAAGGGAAAGGGGAGATAAAGAGGAAAAAAAGGGAGAGGAAAGGGGGGAAGCAGGAGAGGGGGAAAGGGGGGGAAGGAGAAGAGGGGGAAAGGAGGAGGGGGGAAAGGAGGAGGGGAGAGGGGGAAGGAGGAGAGGGGGGAAAGAAGGAGAGGGGGGAAAGGAGGAGGGGGGAAGGAGGAGTGGGGGGAAAGGAGGAGGGGGGGAAAGGAGGAGGGGGGAAGGAGGAGAGAGGGGGAAGGAGGAGGGGGGAAGGAGGAAAGGATGAGGGGGGAAGGAGAGGGAAAGGAGGAGGGGGAAAGGGGGGAGAAAGGGAGGAGAGAGGGAGAAAGGGAGGAGAGGGGGGAAAGGGAGGAGAGGGGGAAAGGAGAAGAGGGGGGAAAGGGGGAAAGGGAGGAGAGAGGGGGAAAAGGAGGAGAGAGGGGGGGAAATGAGGAGGGGAGAGGGGGAAGGAAGGAGAGAGAGGGGGAAAAGGAGGAGAGAGGGGGAAAAGGAGGAGAGAGGGGGGGAAGGAGGAGAGAGAGGGGGAAAGGAGGAGAGAGAGGGGGGAAAGAGGAGAGGGAAAAAGAAGGGCCCACCACCCAGCACCCTTGTGCCATAGCTCCCCCGAGGTTCCTGTGTGTGTTGGGCACTCACCCCTGGTGGTGTTGAAGGTGCACAGGCAGGCGGGGCTGCCGCTGGGGTCCCACACACGGACGGTGCCGTCGGCCGAGCAGGAGACCAGGCGGTGGGTGGTGGGGCTGAAGGCCAGGCCCCACACGGCATCCCCGTGGCCCTCCAGGACCCGGCTCAGCACCCCGGGCTCTGCCCCCAAGACCATCACCCCCATCAGAGGCTGCGGACCCCCGCCCCAGGACAGCGTTCCCCACGAGGCCGGGGAGCCTCACGCCCCGCCCCACCTCCCAGCGCCCCCGGCCCCTCCGGGAAGCCCAACTCCACCCCCGCTCACACAGCGACGACGTGCTCTGCCCGGGCGGCCGCGGCGGAGGGGAGGAGGGGGCAGGCCCGGACGCACCGTAGCCGTCGTAGGGATCCATGTTCAGGTCGGGGATTCGCCAGCAGCGGATGTGGGCGTCCGCCCCGGCGCTGTAGCAGGACTCGCTGTTGCTGCCCACGGCCAATGCCAGCACCGGACCCCTGGGCACAGTGGAAGACTAGCCGTCTCAGGGCCCGGGCTCCTCCTCTGTCCACCCTCCCCCTCCTCCCGACCTCTCCAGCCTCAACCTCCCCCTCTCTGGAGTCTCATATTTCCTCTTGCCTTCAGGACATCTCTATTTGGCTGTCATCAATGGTATTTATGGAGCGCTTCACACTTAACTTGAGAAGCAGCATGGGCTAGTGGCAAGAGCACAGGGCTTGGGTGTCAGAGGATGTGAGTTCTAATCCCGGCTCTGCCACTTGTGCTGCGTGACCTTGGGCAAACCACTTTACTTCTCTGTGCCTCAGTTATCTCATCTGTAAAATGGGGATTAAGACTGTGAGCCCCACGTGGGACAACCTGATGACCTTGTATCTACCCCAGTGCTTGGCACATATTAAGCGCTTAACAAATGCCATGATTGTTATGATTATTATTACGTGGTGGAGCCGGGTTTAGAACCCATGACCTACTGACTCCTACGCCCGGGCTCTATCCACTATGCCACACTGCTTCCCAGCATTGTAGACAGCACCACCATACCATCTCCCAATCCCGTAACCTTGGTATTACCGTCTATTCATCTCTCATTCATCAATGCCTGTCAGTTCTACCTTCACCCTATCGCTAAAATCTACCTTTTCCTCTCCATCCCAACTGCTACCACACTGATCCAAGCACTTATCCTAATCCCACCTTGCTAACTACATCAGCCTCTTCGTTGACCTTCCTGCTTCCTGTCTCTCCCCACTTCAGTCCATACTCCTCTCTGCTGCCTGGATCATTTTCCTAAAAGCACGTTCGGGCTGTATTTCCCCACTCAAGAACGTCCAGTGGTTGCCCATCCGCCTCAGGAACAGGAACTCATTCATTCGATCGTATTTATTGAGCGCTGTGTACAGAGCACTGTACTAAGCGCTTGGGAAGTACAAGTTGGCAACACATAGAGACGGTCCCTACCCAACAAGGGGCTCACAGTCTAGAAGAACTCCTCACCATTGGTTTTAGAGCCCTCAAATCACTTTGCCCCCTCCTACGTCACCTTGCTGATTCCCTACCACAACCCAGCCCGCACGCTTTTTTCCTCTAATGCCAAACTACTCACTGTACCTCGACCTTTTCTATCTTGTCACCAACCTCTTGCCCTTCCCTCCCTCTTCATTTCTGACAGACTGCCACTTTCCCCATCTTCAAAGTGCTATCCAAATCATATTTCCTCCAAGAGGCCTTCCCTGAATGACCTCTCAGCTTCCGACTCCCAAGCCCGTGCTCTACTCACTATGCCATGCTGCTTCCCATCATGTAGACAGCACCACCATCTCAATCCCGTCACCCTATCCTCTCTCCCTTCTGCGTCACTAAGCACATGGGTTTATAGTGAAGCAGTGTGGCCCTGTGGAAAGAGCATGGCCCTGGGAGTCAAGAGGACGTGGGTTCTAATCCTGGCTTTGCCACTTGTCTGCTGTGTTACCTTGGGCAAGTCACTTCCTTCTCTGGGCCTCAGTTACCTCAACTGTAAAATGGGGATTAAGACTGCGAGCCCCACATGGGACCCGGACCCTGTCCTACCCGACTTCCTTGTATCTACCCTAGTGCATGGCATATAGTAAGTGCTTGACACAGTGCTTGGCACATAGTAAGTGCTTAACCAACACCACAGTTATTATTATCACTACTACCACTTAGGCACTTTCATACTCACTCTACCCCAGCCCGACAGCACTACTATCCGCTGTTGGGTAGGGACCGTATCTATGCGTTCCCAACTTGTACTTCCCAAGCGCTTAGTACAGTGCTCTGCACACAGTAAGCGCTCAATAAATACGATTGAATGAATGAATATGTGAGAAGCAGCATGGCTCAGTGGAAGGAGCCCGGGCTTTGGAGTCAGCGGTCATGGGTTCAAATTCCGGGTCTGCCAATTGTCAGCTGTGTGACTTTGGGCGAGTCACTTAACTTCTCTGTGCCGCAGTTACTTCAACTGTAAAATGGGGAGTAAGACTGTGAGCCCCATGTGGGACAACCTGATCACCTCGTAACCGCCCCAGCGCTTAGAACAGTGCTTTGCACATAGTAAGTGCTTAATAAATGCCATTATTAATATCCAGAACCTCATACTCTGCCACTTCCACTACCTGTAATTTATTTTTAAGTCTAGCTCCTCCACTAGAACGTAAGCTCCCTGGTGGGAGGGATCGTGACTGCCAACTCCATGGTGTCGTATTCTCCCAAGCACTTAGGACATTGCTCTGCATGCAGTATGTACTCAATAAATACCACTGATTGATTTATCCACCCCACGTAGCACGAACCGAGCATCCCCTGTGAACCCAGTGCTGGACTGAGCGTTTTGCAGGCGCCAAGAGTCAGTAGCCAAGGTGCCTGCCCTCAATGAACTGAAAACAGGAAGCGGAATGACAGGGGCATGGACGTGGGTCAGTGCTTCAGTATTCGGGAACGCAAGACCATGCGCACAAGGGTCACGAACGCCCAGGAGTGTAGGGGAGGTGGCGGAGAGAGGTGGGGAAGGGGGAGAGGGGCGGAGGCTCACCCACCTGTGTGCACGGAAGGCATGAATTGGCTCCACATCCACAGCAGCGTTTCTGTGGGAGTGAAGGGAGGGGAATGGGGTGGTTGAGAGCGCTCCTGCGGAACTCAGCCCCAGTGCCCAGCCCCCCGGCCCGCCCAGCTCACTTCTTGGCGGCCCCGGTCTTCTGCAGATTCCAGAGCTTAAGGGTGCCGTCCTCAGACGCAGTTAACAAGGCCGCCTCGCGGTGGTGGAAGGCCAGGGCCCGGACGCCGTCGTAGTGAGAGCGCAGCGTGAACTTGGGGTTCCACGTCTTTTTCAGGGCGTCTCTGCTGTCTGACAACTTGGGGGGCGTGGAGGGGGGAGCACAGGGTCGCATTACTTACCACCGGCCGGCAGCCCCCACCCCCGAGCCTGCCCTGTCCCAGATCCCACAGCCCCCCAGAGCGGGCAGCACTCACGTCACAGCTGAGGTCATTGTCGTTGGTGACGGTGAGGTCCGCTAGGTCCCCGAGACTCACTTCCCCTCCCCCAATCGTGTCCAAGATGAAGACGTCGGAAGAAAAGCCAAGGGAGCCTGCGGGGGCGGAGGGGATGACAAGGTAGGGGGTGGGGGAAAAGGGAAGAAGTGAAGGGTTGCAACTGAGGAAAGGGGTAAAGGAGAGGGAAAGGGGGGGCTGGGGACAAAGGGGGAGGACAACCGCGTCTCTCACCGTCGTGTGCCCGCGGTTGGGGTGTGCCGGGAGGTGCCCCATGGGCCGGAGGGGGCAGCCCGTCTACGTCCCGCAGCTCCGCCAACATCCCTTGGAGCTTGACCCGGCGACTCTCTGAGGCCAGAGGGTGGAGGGTCACCAATCCTGCCCCGCCCGGAGCCCCTCACTCTCGCGAGAAGCCGGGAAGGGACTGGGAATGGGCAGATGACACACGCACGGCGCCCCACCCCCCGGCCCCAGCCATGCCCACCCCACCCTACCCGGGCCAGACCTCAGGTGGGTCTGACTTTCCTCTCTGCCAGGCGCAATCCGAGGCACTGGACAGACCCACCACCCCCCCGGCTAGCTGACTCCGACCAGGAAACGCATCCGGCCGGCAGCTTCCCTCCGGCCGACCGGCCGGGGCCGAGGATGTGGGGGGGAACTGGCCGCAGGAAGCAGCTGCGGGCAGAGCTGAGAGGAAAAGGGAGCGCCCCTCCCCTCCCCTCCCCAATCCCCCCGCCCACTCCCCCACCTCATCTCCACTCACCTAGCTCGTCCCCATCCCCCGCATGCCGGGCATCCCCCACGCTTTCCGCCTCGTCCCCGGAGCCCAGGAAGTCAAACTCATTGATGGCATCTTCGGAGTCCTCGTCCTCATCCTCGTCCTCCAGCTCGGGCGCCAGGGGCTTAGGCCCGAGCTGTGGGGTGGGAGGGACGTTGAGGGGCTGGAAGGCTCGGTGTGTCCCTCTCCCCAAAATACACACACATACCCCTCTGCCCTACAGCCCTTGTATATATTTGTACTTATTTATTACTCTATTTATTTTACTTGTACATACTTACTAGTCTATTTTATTAATGATATGCATATAGCTACAACTCTACTTATTCTGATGGTTTTGACACCCATCTACATGTTTTGTTTTGTTGTCTGCCTCCCCCTTCTAGACCGTGAGCCCGTTGTTAGGTAGGGACCGTCTCTCCATGTTGCCGACTTGTACTTCCCAAGCGCTTAGTACAGTGCTCTGCACACAGTAGGCACTCAATAAATACGATTGAATGAATGAAAAAAAAAAACATACACGGGCATGTGCACGACAGAACCCAACCTGCGGGGCTGGGCTCAGAGGTAGGAAAGTCCCACCCAGCCCTGGGTGGGATGGGTGAGTGACTGGGAGAGGGGGAGACACACCCCTTGCCGGGGACCTGCCTTGACACGTTGCTTCTTGTGCTGGCGCTGGGGCTCCGTGGGCGGACCATCGGGGTCCTCATCCTCATCGCTGTCCTCATCCTCGCAGTTCTGCAGGAACGGGACCTTCTCCAGCCCCGCGCCGCCGGGCTGCGTCGTGGCCTCCTGACCAGCATTCCTGCCGTGCCCGGGAGAGGGGTGAAGCCAGGTCAGGGGGACGGGGGCTGCGATGGGGGGAGGAGCCAGGTGTTCCAACCCCACGGCCCCCGCCTTGGTCCCCTCGCCCTCACCTCTGGATCTGCTCTTCGATCTGCCTGACCAGCAGGGACTCTCCCCCGGATGAGGGGCCGTCAATGGACGTCAGGCCTGCCCCATTCAGCTCCCCAGCCCCGCGGCCCAGCAGGGCCCGCACGCGCCGGGACCGCATGTCCAGGATGGTGTCCGTATAGCCCACCTCCTCCAGGTACCTGGCCGGGCCGGGGCGAGACGGGGGGAGTTTCAGGGGCTGTGGGGGGGCTCGGCCCGCGCCCCTCCGACCCCCGCCCGCCAGGCCCCGACACTCACTGGCGGAGGAGCTGCCTTCCCTCCTTCCACGCCAGCTGGCTGCCGTCCGGGGCGTCCGAGGAGCCTAAGAGGGCACCTGGCGAGGAGGCAGGGAGGCAAGCCGATGGATGGTAGCACGCTGGCACTAGGCTGCGTCCTGACCACCACCCTACCCACGGCAACACCCGTCCTGGGTCTGCCCCGCTGCATGAGGGTTACCTTGCTCCGCCGGGTCCGCCGCCGCCTTCTTCTCTCCCTGTTGCGGCTCTGTCCCAAACTTCAGCTTGTGATACTTGGTCCTGGAAGGTCAGGGAGGCGGCCATGGGCTGGCAGGGGCCAGTGGGACCAGAGGGTGATGGGCAAACATGCTCCCACCCTCCGTCCCAGCCCGGGGACTCCCAGCAGCTTTTGGGGAGGGGGCCAGGGCAGGACGCCTGACTGTTTAGACCCAAGCAAGATTGGGAAACTCCAGACCCTCACAAGCTGCACCCCCGACTCCGTGCCGCCCATCCCGATCCCAGCAGAGGGAGATGGACGGGCAGGCGCTGGTTAGCTCCATCGGCCCACCCTGACAGCCCTGCCCTACCGTTTAACCCCGATCCCTCTGGCTGCAACAGCCCACGACCCTCACCCATCACAGACTCGTGGGCCAACTGATCTCCCCACCTGACCAGGTCAGTAACCACACTCATTGAGCGATTACTGTGTGAGGAACACCGTACTGAGTACTTGGGAGAGTACGCTATAACAATAAACACACATTCCCTGCCCACAATGAACTTCCAGTCTAGAGGTCCAATGACTCCTGCGGCATTGTGGGGAGGGGACACACAGGGAGGCTACGGTGGTCAATTTGGCTAGCAGGGCCCTGAGCCGGCCCCTGCCCTCACCTCTCCTGCTTCAGTGCAAACTCCAGCATCTTGATCCGTCGCACCAAGTCTGTCTTGAGGTTCTCCTGCCCCTTCCGCTCTCCCTGCAGGAAGGCCACCTGCGCCTGGAGGAGGGGGTGAGGAGGTGGGGACGGTGGTCAGGAGACACTAACATATCCGGGAACTCTCCACCCCAATACCGATAGCGGAGAAGCAGTACGGCCTAGTGGATAAAGCTTGGGCCCGGGAGTCAGAAGGCCCTGGGTTCTAATCCCGGCCCCGTCCCTTGTCTGCATGACCTTGGACAACTCACTTCACTTCTCTGGGCCTCAGTTCCCTCATCTGTAAAATGGGGATTAAGACCACGAGCCCCATGTGGGACAGGGACTGTGTCCAACCTGATTTGCTTGTATCCACTTCAGTGATCGGTAAGATGCCCGGCACAAAGTAAGCACTTAACAAATACCAGAATTATTGTTGTTACTTCAAACCCTCCCTCTCTGCTGAAGTCGGCTGTAGCATCTACCGCCCTCGCTAGACTGAAAACACCTCGAGGGCGGGGACAGTGCTTACAGAAGCAGCGTGGCTTAGTGGAAAGAGCCCAGGCTTGGGAGTCAGAGGTCGTGGGTTCTAATCCCGGATCTGCCACTTGCAGCTCTGTGACTTTGAGCAAGTCACTTAACTTCTCTGTGCCTCAGTTACCTCATCTGTAAAATGGGGATTAAGTCTGTGAGCGCCACATGGGACAACCTGATTACCCTGTATCCACCCCAGTGCTTAGAACAGTGTTTGGCATAGAGTAAGTGCTTAACAGATACCACTATTATTATTTCGGGCTCTACCAGACTCCCCCCAACCCCTAGTTTAGTGCACAGCACACAGCAGGCTCCTGACTGATGCCTTCGATTGTCAGATTGATCGGTAGCATGGCGTGGACGCATACTGCCACAGTTGGATCCACGAGAGGGTCCGGTTCCAGCCAGGGAAATCCTTCCAGGGACAGCGGGGGTTTGACAACAGACCCAAGCACGCGGGTGGCAAGCCCGACTGGCCCACCTCGCAATGCGGCCCCTAACCAACTCTCTCGGCCAGGAACTATCAATCATAGAGGAGAACCAAAGGCTATAAGCGATGCCCCCACCCCCACCCCAAGTCAGCCCTCTGGCCCTGGCCCACGCTCCTCTGAGCACCGCATGGCTATTAACGCTGTGCTGGCTGCCCTCCTCCCAGAAACCCTCCTGGATAAGGGAAGCAGCGTGACTTATTGGATTGAGCACCAGCCTGGGAGTCAGAGAGGACCTGGGTCCTAATCCTGCTTCCACCCTGTCTGCTGTGTGACTTGGGCAAGTCACTTCACTTATCTGGGCCTCAGTTCCCTCATCTGTAAAAATGGGAATTAAGAGTGTGAGCCCCATGTGGGACAGGGACCATGTCCAAGGCGATTAACTGGAATCTACTCCAATGCTTAGAACAGCTCTGTGCTTGGCACAGGGTAAATGCCTTAACTAGTACTGTAATTATTATTATAATACCCACCCTCCTGCTTAAGGAAGGACCATTAAACAACCCAAACTCTCCCAACAGTGACCTTGGATACATGATCCCACGGCCCCGACTCTCCCCCAGAAACCAGGTTGGACCACCCCACACTCCTAACTCTCCCCCAGTAACCCAGCACGGCTCATCCAACATCCCTGACTCTCTTCTCTCCATCCCTAATCCGTCCCCCGCAACCCCGTGATCCAGCACAGACCATCTGACATCCCTGACTCTCCCGATTAACCCGGCATGGCCCATCCAACCCCCGATTCTCCACTCTCCATCCCGGATTTCCCCCCAGCAACCCAGCACAGACCATCTAACAACCCCGATTCACCCCCAGTAAGCCAGCACAGACTATCCACACCCCTGACTCTCTCCTCCTCTTTCTTCTTCATCCCTGACTCTCCGCTAGTAACCCAGCTTGGACCAACCAACACCCCTGATTCTCCTCTTCCTTCTTCACCCCAGACATTCCCCCAGTAACCCACCCCTGACTCTCCCCTCCTCTTCCTTCTCCATTCCTAGCTCCCAGTGACCCAACACGGACCATCCGGCACCCGTTACTTTTCCCTCCTCTTCCTTCTCCATTTCCGACTCTCCCCCAGTAACCCACCACAGATCATCTAACACCGCTGATTCTCCCCTCTTCTTTCTAAATCCCTAACTCTCACCCAGTAGCCCAGTTTGGCCCATTCAACACCCCTGACTCTCCCCTCCCTTTCCCTCTCCATCCCTGACCCTCACCCAGTGGCCAGAGACCATTCAACACCCCTGACTCTCCCCTCCTCGTCCCTCTCCATCCCTGATCCTCACCCAGTGACCAAGCATAGACCATCTGACACCCCTGACTCTCCTCAGGTAACCCAGCACCCCTGATCCTACCATCTTCCCTCTCCATCCCTGACCCAGTGACCAAGCACAGATCATCTGACATCTCTGGCTCTCCCGGCTCGGTCCCTGCTCCAGCACGGACCACTCGCCCTTAGACCCGTCCAAACCCGCTGGGACCTATCTCCAGCAGCACAGCTCCCTGTGAGGACGGACTCCCCGACTTCATGCGTCGCTCTTTCTTCTGCCACTTTCCAGCTCCCGGGTCAGGGGATGTGCCCCACGCCCTGAGGGAGGGGAGCAATTCTGTGTCCGCCCCCTCCTTCTCCCCAGCGCTGACCCCATGAACACCCTCCACAGTGCTGGGAAGAAGCCTGAGTCCAGTTGGCCACGGAAAGAGGCAGCATGGCTCAGTGGCAAGAGCTAGGGCTTGGGAGTCAGAGGACATGGGCTCTAATCTCAGCTCTGCCACTTGTCCGCTGTGTGACCTTGGGCAAGCCACTTCACTTCTCTGTGCCTCAGTTCACCTGTCAAATGGGGATTAAGACTGTGAGCCTCACGTGGGACAACCTAACGACCTTGCGTCTACCCCAGCGGTTAGTACAGTGCTTGGCGAATAGTATAAGAGCTTGGGCTTGGGAGCCAGAGATCGTGGGTTCTAATCCCGACTCCGTCACTCATCAGCTGTGTGACCTTGGGCAAGCCACTTCACTTCTCTGTGCCTCAGTTCATCTGTCAAATGGGGACTAAGACTGTGAGCCCCACGTGTGACAACCTAATGGCCTTGTGTCTACCCCAGCGCTTAGTACAGTGCTCGGCGCATAGTATAAGAGCTTGGGCTTGGGAGCCAGAGATCATGGGTTCTATTCCCAACTCCGTCACTCGTCAGCTGTGCGACCTTGGGCAAGTCACTTGACTTCTCTGTGCCTCAGCTCCCTCCTCTGTAAAACGGGCATTACGACTGTGAGCCCCACGTGGGACAACCTAACGACCTTGCGCCTACCCCAGCGCTTGGTACAGTGCTCGGTGCATAGTATAAAAGCTTGGGCTCGGGAGCCAGAGATCGTGGGTTCTAATCCCGCTCCGCCACTCGTCAGCTGTGCGACCTCGGGCAAGTCACTTGACTTCTCTGTGCCCCGGCTCCCTCCTCTGTAAAACGGGCATTAAGACTGTGAGCCCCACGTGGGACAACCTAATGACCTTGCGTTTACCCCAGCGCTTGGTACAGTGCTTGGTGCATAGTATAAAAGCTTGGGCTCGGGAGCCAGAGATCGTGGGTTCTAATCCCGACTCCGCCACTCGTCAGCGGTGCGACTTCGGGCAAGCTACTTGACTTCTCTGTGCCTCGGCTCCCTCCTCTATAAAAAGGGCATTAAGACTGTGAGCCCCACGTGGGACAACCTAACGACCTTGCGTTTACCCCAGCGCTTGGCGCATAGTATAAGGGCTCGGGAGCCAAAGCCCGTGGGTTCTAATCCCGACTCCGCCACTCGCCAGCTGTGCGACCTCGGGCAAGCCACCTGACTTCTCTGTGCCTCGGCCCCCTCCTCTGTAAAACGGGCATTAAGACTGTGAGCCCCACGTGGGACAATCCGACTACCCTGAATCCCCCCGTGGCGCTTAAAGCAGTGCTTTGCACCTGGTAAGCGCTTACCACGTAACATGATCATTATTAGACCGTGAGCCCACTGTTGGGTAGGGCCTGTCTACGTTGCCAATCTGTACTTTCCAAGCGCTTAGTCCAGTGCTCTGCACATAGTAACCGCTCAATAAATACGATTGATGATGATGATGGTGACAATCACCATTATTATTATTATGATTGCACGCCCCCTCCCCCCCGGGCCCGACCTATCTGCGGGGCCCCTGCGTGGTGGGGGCAGAGAGGGGCGGCCCCCTCCCCCCGGGGGCGGCGGCGGCCATTGCTCTCCAAGATGGCGGCGGGAGGGCGGGCGAAGGCAGGAGCGGGTGAGGGGCCTCTCCGCGGCGGCGGCGGCACCGGAGGAACCGGGGGTGACGAGGGAACGGCCGGCCGGGGGGCGGGGGCCGGCTCACCTGCAGCTCCGCCCGCTCGGCCTCCCAGCGGGATTTCTCGGCCTCGAAGCGGGCCCACTCGTGCTGGATGAAGTGCAGGATGCCGGGCAGGCTGAGCGGCTCGGGGCCGGCGGGGGCCGGGGGCCCGGGGGGGCCCGGGGGGCCCGGGGGGCCGAGGGACGGGCCCGACGCGCCTCTCCCCGACGACGACGACGACGGGGGCGGCAGCGGGCGGAAGGCGGCGGCGGCGGCGGCGGCGGCTGCCCCTCGTTCCTCCATCATGCTGCTGCTGCTGCTGCTGCTGCTGCTACCGCTGTTGCCGCCGCCTTTGCTGCCAAATCGGGAGGCCCGGGAAGGCGGTGTCGGTGATGATGGCGGTGGCGGTGGCGGGGGGGCCGCGCAGGCGCACTGCCGCCCGGGGAGCCTTCCTGCCACATAGCGAGGCCGGCCCTCGGAAA
Organism: Tachyglossus aculeatus; assembly: GCF_015852505.1. NCBI lineage: Eukaryota > Metazoa > Chordata > Mammalia > Monotremata > Tachyglossidae > Tachyglossus > Tachyglossus aculeatus. The sequence continues at coordinate 1,292,795 of NC_052091.1, forward strand.
TGGCCGGCCTCCTTCTCTCCCTCCAGCCCTCCCTCCCTCCCTACCTCTCTCCCTCCATCCCTCTCTCCCTCCATCCCTCCCTCCCTCCCTACCTCTCTCCCTCCATCCCTCCCTCCCTCCCTACCTCTCTCCCTCCATCCCTCTCTCCCTCCATCCCTCCCTCCCTCCCTACCTCTCTCCCTCCATCCCTCCCTCCCTCCCTACCTCTCTCCCTCCATCCTTCCCTCCCTCCCTCCCTCTCTCCCTCCCTCCCTCCCTCCCTCTCTCCCTCCCTCCCTCCCTCCATCCCTCCATCCCTCCCTACCTCTCTCCCTCCATCCCTCCCTCCCTCCCTCCCTCTCTCCCTCCATCCCTCCCTCCCTACCTCTCTCCCTCCATCCCTCCCTCCCTACCTCTCTCCCTCCATCCCTCCCTCCCTACCTCTCTCCCTCCCTCCCTCCCCCGGGGGGCTCCGAGGACCCCCCGACCCCACCCAGCCCGCGACGCGCGCGCAGGCCTCCCCCCCATCACCAGGCCCCGTTGCTATGGAAACCGACGCGGGCTTCCCTCCCCCGCCGCTTGCGGCCCCCGGGGAGGAGCGACGCCGCCGGCGTTGCTACGGTAACGCCGTCCGTCTTCCTCCTCATCGATCGTATTTATTAATGATGATAATGATGGTGGCATTTATTAAGCGCTTACTCTTAAGGGGGGCAGCGTGGCTCAGTGGAGAAGAGCACGGGCTTTGGAGTCAGAGGTCATCATCATCATCAATCGTATTTATTGAGCGCTTACTATGTGCAGAGCACTGTACTAAGCGCTTGGGAAGTACAAATTGGCAACGTAGAGAGACCGTCCCTACCCAACAGCGGTCATGGGTTCGAATCCCGGCTCCGCCACATGTCTGCTGTGTGACCTCGGGCAAGTCACTTCACTTCTCTGAGCCTCGGGTCCCTCATCCGTAAAATGGGGATTAAGACTGTGAGCCCCACGTGGGACAACTTGATCACCTTGTATCCACCCCCAGCGCTTAGAACAGTGCTCTGCACATAGTAAGGGCTTAACAAATGCCATCATTATTATTATTACTCTGTGCAAAGCACTGTTCTGAGCGCTGGGGAGGTTACAAGGTGATCAGGTTGTCCCTCGTGGGGCTCACCGATTTAATCCCCGTTTACTATGTGCAAAGCACTGTTCTAAGCGCCGGGGAGGTTACAGGGTGATCAGGTTGTCCCTCGGGGGGCTCGCCGATTTAATCCCCATTTTCCAGATGAGGGAACTGAGGCCCGGAGAAGTGAAGTGACTTGCCCAAAGTCACCCAGCTGACAATTGGCGGAGCCGGGATTTGAACCCATGACCTCTGACTCCAAAGCCCCGCGCTCTTTCCTACTGAGCCACGCTGCTTCTCGTGGCTCGGTATTGATTGAGCGCTTACTGTGTGCAGAGCACTGGGCTAAGCGCTTGGGAAGTACAAATTGGCAACATAGAGAGACGGTCCCGACCCAACGGTGGGCTCACAGTCTCACACCCCTTCTCCCCACCGAAGGCGGTAGTACAGGTTGGAAGGGGGCGAGATGGAGAGGTTGCCATAGTAACGCTTACCGCGACATCCCCCCCCTCCTTTTGGTGGGGGGGCGCACGGTGTTTCCCTGATGATGCCTGGAAACGGGCGAAAGCCCCCTATAAGGGGGCCGCCGAAATCTCCATCCTCTCCCCAGGGTCCGGGGTCATTCATCAATCGTATTTATTGAGCGCTTACTATGTGCAGAGCACTGTACTAAGCGCTTATAAATTTTTTTTTAATAATGATGGTATTTGTTAAGCGCTTACTATGTGCAAAGCACTGTTTTAAGCGCTGGGGAGGTTACAAGGTGATCAAGTTGTCCCACGGGGAGCTCACAGTTTTAATCCCCATTTTACAGATGGGGTAACTGAGGCACAGAGAAGTTAAGTGACTTGCCCAAAGTCACATAGCTGACAGTTGGCAGAGCTGGGATTTGAACCCATGACCTCTGACTCCAAAGCCCATGCTCTTTCCACTGAGCCACGCTGCTTCATCATCATCATCATCAATCGTAGTTATTGAGCGCTTACTGGGTGCAGAGCACTGTACAAGAACAAGAATGGTTTGAAAAGAAGAAAAAGAAGATTCAATCGTATTTATTGAGCGCTTACTGTGTGCAGAGTAAGAACACTGTGTGTGTTCTCCCCCTTTTAGACTGTGAGCCCACTGTTGGGTAGGGACTGTCTCTATATGTTGCCAACTGGTACTTCCCCAAGCGCTTAGTACAGTGCTCTGCACACAGTAAGTGCTCAATAAGTACGATTGATTGATTGCAGAGCACTGTACTTGTACTTCCCAAGCGCTTAGTACAGTGCTCTGCACACAGTAAGCACTCAATAAATATGATTGATTGATTGATTGATTGCAGAGCACTGTACTTGTACTTCCCAAGCGCTTAGTACAGTGCTCTGCACACAGTAAGCGCTCAATAAATATGATTGATTGATTGGGAAGTACAAGCAGGCAACCTTTAGCCTGCGTGCTCATGTGCTCGTGGGTCGGGGGTCCTGCCCCTCGCACCAGGGTTCGGCCCTTTTGGAGTGGGAGGGGGCATCAGGGTCTGTGGGAAACGGGTCTGGGGTCCGGATGGTCGGGGGAGGGCTTTGACTCAAGCAGTGGGCACCGGACCCGCGGGTAACAATATGGACTTGTGTCTCCCAGGGCGGCACAGGTGAGAGGAGCTGACGGGCCCTGAGGAAGGAACTTCTCGTCGGCTGTCGGGAGGTAAGGTGTTTCCACCGTGCCAGCCCCGCGGGCCAAGGGCAGGTCCGTCCTGCCCTCTCACTGCTGGACTGCCGGCTGCCGGACAGGGCTGGACCAAGCCCGGTCCCCTCGCTGACCCTTGGGTATCCGGCAGATGACAGTTCCCAAGACTGGAATCCAGAGAGGAGGAAAAGGAGGGCAGAAGGAAGGAAGGGAGGTAGAAACTGCAGCAGGAAGCCTGGACCTGCCGGTGGCTCAATAATAATACTATCTGTTCAGCGCTGACTATGTGTCAAGCACCATTCTAAACGCGGGGGTAGATACGAGCTCAAGAGGTTGGACGCAGTCCCCGTTCAACGTAGGGCTCACAGTCTTAATTCCCCTTTTACAGATGAGGTAACTGAGGCACAGAAAAGTTAAGTGAGGTAGGGAGGTAGAAACTGCAGCAGGAAGCCTGGACCTGCCGGTGGCTCAATAATAATACTATCTGTTAAGCGCTGACTATGTGTCACGCCCTGTTCTAAACGCGGGGGTAGATACGGGCTCAAGAGGTTGGACGCAGTCCCCGTTCAACATAGGGCTCACAGTTTTAATTCCCGTTTTACAGATGAGGTAACTGAGGCACAGAAAAGTTAAATGAGGTAGGGAGGTAGAAGGGAGGTAGAAACTGCAGCAGGAAGCCTGGACCTGCTGGTGGCTCAATAATAATACTATCTGTTCAGCGCTTACTATGTGTCAAGCACTGTTCTAAACGCGGGGGTAGATACGAGCTCAAGAGGTTGGATGCAGTCCTCGTTCAACATAGGGCTCACAGTCTTAATTCCCATTTTACAGATGAGGTAACTGAGGCACAGAAAAGTTAAGTGAGGTAGGGAGGTAGAAGGGAGGTAGAAACTGCAGCAGGAAGCCTGGACCTGCCGGTGGCTCAATAATAATACTATCTGTTAAGCGCTGACTATGTGTCAAGCACTGTTCTAAACGCGGGGGTAGATACGAGCTCAAGAGGTTGGACGCAGTCCCCGTTCAACATAGGGCTCACAGTCTTAATTCCCATTTTACAGATGAGGTAACTGAGGCACAGAAAAGTTAAGTGAGGTAGGGAGGTAGAAGGGAGGTAGAAACTGCAGCAGGAAGCCTGGACCTGCTGGTGGCTCAATAATAATACTATCTGTTCAGCGCTTACTATGTGTCAAGCACTGTTCTAAACGCGGGGGTAGATACGGGCTCAAGAGGTTGGACGCAGTCCCCGTTCAACATAGGGCTCACAGTCTTAATTCCCATTTTACAGATGAGGTAACTGAGGCACAGAAAAGTTAAGTGAGGTAGGGAGGTAGAAGGGAGGTAGAAACTGCAGCAGGAAGCCTGGACCTGCTGGTGGCTCAATAATAATACTATCTGTTCAGCGCTTACTATGTGTCAAGCACTGTTCTAAACGCGGGGGTAGATACGAGCTCAAGAGGTTGGATGCAGTCCTCGTTCAACATAGGGCTCACAGTCTTAATTCCCATTTTACAGATGAGGTAACTGAGGCACAGAAAAGTTAAGTGAGGTAGGGAGGTAGAAGGGAGGTAGAAACTGCAGCAGGAAGCCTGGACCTGCTGGTGGCTCAATAATAATACTATCTGTTCAGCGCTTACTATGTGTCAAGCACTGTTCTAAACGCGGGGGGTAGATACGAGCTCAAGAGGTTGGATGCAGTCCTCGTTCAACATAGGGCTCACAGTCTTAATTCCCATTTTACAGATGAGGTAACTGAGGCACAGAAAAGTTAAGTGAGGTAGGGAGGTAGAAGGGAGGTAGAAACTGCAGCAGGAAGCCTGGACCTGCTGGTGGCTCAATAATAATACTATCTGTTCAGCGCTGACTATGTGTCAAGCACTGTTCTAAACGCGGGGGTAGATACGAGCTCAAGAGGTTGGATGCAGTCCTCGTTCAACATAGGGCTCACAGTCTTAATTCCCATTTTACAGATGAGGTAACTGAGGCACAGAAAAGTTAAGTGAGGTAGGGAGGTAGAAACTGCAGCAGGAAGCCTGGACCTGCCGGTGGCTCAATAATAATACTATCTGTTAAGCGCTGACTATGTGTCACGCCCTGTTCTAAACGCGGGGGTAGATACGGGCTCAAGAGGTTGGACGCAGTCCCCGTTCAACATAGGGCTCACAGTTTTAATTCCCGTTTTACAGATGAGGTAACTGAGGCACAGAAAAGTTAAATGAGGTAGGGAGATAGAAGGGAGGTAGAAACTGCAGCAGGAAGCCTGGACCTGCTGGTGGCTCAATAATAATACTATCTGTTCAGCGCTTACTATGTGTCAAGCACTGTTCTAAACGCGGGGGTAGATACGAGCTCAAGAGGTTGGACGCAGTCCTCGTTCAACATAGGGCTCACAGTCTTAATTCCCATTTTACAGATGAGGTAACTGAGGCACAGAAAAGTTAAGTGAGGTAGGGAGGTAGAAGGGAGGTAGAAACTGTAGCGGGAAGCCTGGACCTGCCGGTGGCTCAATAATAATACTACCTGTTAAGCGCTTACTATGTGTCAAGCACTGTTCTAAACGCGGGGGTAGATACGAGCTCAAGAGGTTGGACGCAGTCCTCGTTCAACATAGGGCTCACAGTTTTAATTCCCATTTTACAGATGAGGTAACTGAGGCACAGAAAAGTTAAGTGACCTGCCCAAGGTTACACAACAGGCAAGGAGTAGTGCTGGTTTAGAACTAAAGTCCTGCTTGGGGCTCACAATCTTAGTAGGAGGAAGTAGAGTTTAAACTCTATTTTACAAATGAGAAAACTGAGGCTTTGTATAATTAGGGCCTGGGGGAGAGAGCACAAGTAAAGCGACTTGTTTTCTTTGTTTTATGGTACTTGTTTAAGCGCTATGTGTCAAATGCTGTTCTAAACACTGGGTTAGGTACATGTCAGGTCAGATTACAGTCCCTCTCCCACATGGGACTCACAGTCTGAAGTGGGAGGGAAAACAGGTATTGAATCCCCATTTTACAGTTGAGGAAACTGAAGCACAGAGAAGTTGTGACTTACCCAAGATCACACAACAGGCCTGTGGTGGAGCACTTTCAGGTGCAGAGTGTGGCCTTGGTAGTCAGAAAGACCTGGGTTCTAATCCCAGCTCTGCCACTTGTCTGCTGTGTGCCCTCGGGTAAGTCACTTCACTTCTCTGTACCTCAGTTCCCTCATCTGTAAAATGGGGATTAAGACTGTGAGGCCTCCACTGGGACGGGGACTGTGTCCAACCCGATTAGCTTGTATCTACGAGCAGTTAGTACAGTGCCCGGAAAATAGTAAGCGCTTAACAAATACCAAGTCTGGGCAAGGGACTCTGCAGTGGAGCAGGGGCCGGGCCCGCCATGGCCACCAAATGGCACCATCCGCCCTGGAGAGGCCCATCCCGGACCACTTCTCTGTGCCTCAGTTCCCTCACCTGTGTAAAATGGAGATGAAGACTGTGAGCCCCACGTGGGGCAATCTGATCACCTTGTATCCCCGCAGCGCTTAGAACAGTGCCTGGCACATAGTAAGCGCTACGGTGGCACATTATTATGGTGGGGGAGGCGGGAGAGCCGAAGTCCGGCCCCTGGTGCGACCGAGACCTGGCTCTGGGCCCAGTCCGAGCACAGCTGTCCATCCTCACCCGCCCGGGGAACATCCAGGGCCACAGACAGGCTTCTTCTGCAGAGGGAGATGGGTTGGACCCAAGGGAGAAAGGTCCCCACCAGCGTGGACGCGGAACCAAACGAGGGAAGCCAGCAACATGGCCTAGTGGAGAGACAGGGCCCGGAAGTCAGAAGGAACTGGGCTCTAGTCCCGGCTTCGCCGCTTGTCTGCCGTGTGACCCTGGGCAAGTCATTTAACTTTTCTGTGCCTCGGTTACCTCATCTGTAAATCAATCAATGGTATTTAGTGAGTGCTTATTATGTGCAGAGCACCGTACTTGGGAGAGCGCCACAGAATTAGTAGACAGGCTCCCTGCTCATAATAAACTGGGATGAAGACTTCGAGCCCCATTTGGGACATGGACTGTGTCCAACCTGGTTAGCTTTGTTCTACCCCAGCGCTTAGAACAGTGCCTGGCACATAGTAAGTGCTTAACGAATATCATTAAGGAAAAGGAGAAGCGGGGGCTTGAGGGGGAGCACACTTGAGCCATGGATTGCAGTCTTTTGACTGGGCCGAGGGTCTGCTTGGAGGCAGGGGACTGGACATAAGGGCGGTCCGAGGGCCCCCACTTCAGCTGTCGGGTTCCAGGCTAATAATAATTACGGTACTTGTTAAGCACTTACTGTGTTAAGCACTTACTATGTGCCAGGCACCATTCTAAACGCTGGGGTTGATGCAAGTGAATCAGGTTGGACATAGTCCCTGTCCCAAGTGGGACTCACAGTCTTCACCCCATTTTACAAATGAGGGAACTGAGACCCAGAGAAGTGAAGTGAAGCCGGGCTTAGAACGCAGGTCCTTCCAATTCCCGGGTCCGCGCTCTTATCCCCTAAGCCGCACAGACTCTGGTCCGGCCACCGCACCCCTCGCTGACGCCCCCCTTTCCCCTTCCTCTGGTAGGAGGCCCCCAGTCCCCTCCCCCGGGCCGGGACCATGCGGCTGTCCTGCTGCCAGACGGTGCTTGCGGCCGCCATCCTCCTGAACCTGCTGGTCCTGCTGTACGTGTCGTGGCTGCAGCAGCAGCAGCAGCAGCGCAGCAAGCGGCCCCCGGGTCCCCCCCACCGTGGCGGCCCCTCGCGCCCCTCAGCCGAGGGCCCCGCCGTGACCGTGCTCATCCGCGAGTTTGAGGACTTTGACAACGCCGTGGCCGAGACGGCGGCCTCCTTCCTGCACCACGACCCGGCCCAGCCCGTGCTGGTGGTGGCCGACGCCCCTCCCTACCCGCCGCTGGCCCTGCCGGCAGGGCCCGGCGTGCATCTCCTGCTGCTGGACCCCACCCTGGACGGCCCGGCCGTGCGTCCTGAGACCCACGTGGCCACCCCCTTCGTGGCGCTGGTGCCCGACGGCGTCCGGTCCGATGCCCCGCGCCAGCTGGCCCGGATGGCGGCGGCGCTGGAGGGCGAGGGTGAGGACGGGGCCCGGCTAGTGGCCGCCCCAGTGGGCCCGCCCCCGCGCTGCCTGGCCCTGAACGTCAGCGTGCGCGAGTGGACGGCCCGCTACGGCCCGGCGCCCGCCCCGCCGCTGTGCGCCGCCCTGGACGGCGCTCCTGCCGTCGTGCTGCTCCGCGCCCGAGACCTCTTCGCCCTGGCGGCCCCACTCGCCCGGCCCCTGGGCTCCAGCCTCTTCCTGCAGACAGCGGCCCGCGGCTGGGCCGTGCGGCTGCTGGACCTGCCCTTCGCCCCTGCCCGGCGGCCGCCCCTAGCCTCGGCCCACGCCCGCTGGAAGGCCGAGCGGCTGGGCCGGGCGCGGCGGGAGCGGCTGCTGCGGGAGCTGGGCGTCAAGCGGGTGGACTGGGATGACGGGCGGCGCGAGTGGTTCGGCTGCTCCAAGGAGACGCCGCGCTGCTTCGGCACCGTGCTTGACGACACGCCCGACTACCTCTACCGGGGCCGCTGGACGCCGCCCTGCTGCCTGCGGGCGCTGCGCGAGACGGCCCGCCACGTGGCCAACGTGCTCGAGGCCGCCGGGGTTCGCTACTGGCTGGAGGGCGGCAGCCTGCTGGGCGCCGCCCGCCTCGGGGACATCATCCCCTGGGACTATGACGTGGACCTGGGCATCTATCTGGAGGACGTGGCCGGCTGCGAGCTGCTCCGTGGGGCCGAGGCAGGCTCCGTGGTGGACGAGCGCGGCTTCGTCTGGGAGAAGGCCGTCGAGGGCGACTTCTTCCGCGTGCAGTACAGCGAGCACAACCACCTGCACGTCGACCTGTGGCCCTTCTACCCCCGGGACGGGGTCATGACCAAGGACACGTGGCTGGGCCACCGGCAGGACGTCGAGTTCCCCGAGCACTTCCTGCGGCCGCTCGTGCCGCTGCGCTTCGCCGGCTTCGTGGCCCGCGCCCCCAACAACTACCGCCACTTCCTGGAGCTCAAGTTCGGCGAGGGAGCCATCGAGAAGCCCGAGTACCCCAACCCGGCCCGACGGAGGCTCGGGGGGGAGGCCTGAACCACTCCCACCCCGCCGGCGGGATGAGACCGAGCCGTCAGCTGGACCGGAGACCCCGGGCCCACCCCAATAAAGAACTGACTGTCACTTTGCTGCTTTCCGTCCAGTCCCTGCCTCGGTCTGCGGGGCGTGGGCCCTCCGGGACGCGGAGCAGGGGTGGTCCAAACCTTGCTCCTGCGTTTCCCCATGCTACCAGCAGAGGGCGCCCGTCTCCAATCAATCGGTATTTATTGAGCGCTTACCGTGTGCAGAGCACTGTACTAAGCGCTTGGGAAGTACAAGTTGGCAACATATAGAGACGGCCCCTGGGCTGACAGTCTAGAAGGACTCCAGCTCTAATGATAATAATTAGGGTACTTGGCGGCCCATCCGCCAAGCTAGCTCTCTTCCTCCCTTCAAGACCCTACTGAGAGCTCATCTCATCATCATCATCATCAATCGTATTTATTGAGCGCTTACTATGTGCAGAGCACTGTACTAAGCGCTTGGGAAGTACAAATTGGCAACATATAGAGACAGTCCCTACCCAACAGTGGGCTCATCAGGATGGTCACACTATCTTGGGCCCCCTGGCAGGGACTACTCTTCCGAGGTTCCGAAAGACGACCACCAGGTCATGTATTGGCAATTCCCTTCGTCCCTCCAGGATGCCTTCCCAGACTGAGCCCCTTCCTTCCTCTCCCCCTCGTCCCCCTCTCCATCCCCCGCATCTTACCTCCTTCCCTTCCCCACAGCACCTGTATGTATGTATATATGTTTGTACATAGTAATTACTCTATTTATTTTACTTGTACCTATCTATTCTATTTATTTTGTTAGTATGTTTGGTTTTGTTCTCTGTCTCCCCCTTCTAGACTGTGAGCCCACTGTTGGGTAGGGACTGTCTCTATGTTGCCAGCTTGTACTTCCCAAGCGCTTAGTACAGTGCTTTGCACACAGTAAGCACTCAATAAATACGATTGATTGATTGATTAAGCACTTAAAACTGTGTGCCAAGCGCTGTTCCAAGTACTGGGGTGGATACAAGCAAATCGAGTTGGACACAGCCCCTTGGCCCATACAGGGTTTACAATCTCTATCCCCCTTTTACAGGTGAGTGAATAGGCAGGCCCAGAATTTTTAAGCGACTTGCCCAAGGTCACACAGCAGACAAGTGAAGGAGCCAGGTTTAGAACCCAGGTCCTCGTGACTCCCAGGCTGTCCACTAAACCACGCCACTGCCCAGAGCTTAGTACAGTGCCAGGCACAAAGTAAGGGCTTAAATACCATAATTCCCTGGAGGCCTCAGAGGGCAGGGATAGGGTCCAGCAGGCTGGCTGGGCGCCAGGGTGGACCAAGCCCGAGGCCTTTGCCCGGAGCAGTCGGTGCCAGGACTGCATGCCATGGAAGACCCCCCGCTGGCCTGGACAGAGCCAGAACTGGTGGGAAGGAGGAGCCAGGCAGCCTGCACTTGTGCAACTCTGCTGCCAGCTGCACCTGGATGGGGAGGGGATCCTTCTGGCAGCATCCCCCCCCACACACAAAAAAAACCCACACAGGGACACATGCACAATCCAATTTCTTTACTGTCGCAATGAACAGTCAGTTAAATTACACATGCCCTCTCTGGACACGTTTGGGGGACATCCCAGACCATCCCCTGTAGCCCAAAGGGCAGTAGAAAGGGACAAAAAACACATACCAATGGGCACGCACCTCCACACACACACACACACACACACACACACACCTGTGCCCCTGTCTCTGGGCTGGAGGAAGACAGGAAGGGCATGCACCCCCACTCCCAACCACACGTACACTTGGAAACTGGTGGTGGGCAGGGGCAGGGTTCGAGGTCGCTGTCAGCCCAATCCTGGGCCCCGGCGGCAGAGCCTGACCCACAGGGCTGGTTGTTGGGGGGGCCCTGGGGGCCCTGGAGTGTCAAGAGGGTCCGAGGGGGAGAGGGGGCGAGGAGAGCCGCCACAGCCCCCAGCAGCAGTCCGTCCGTGTCCGAGGCCCCGACTGCCCCAGGGGCAATTACATGACCGATTCCTTGTCTGCGGGGAGGGTCTGTGGGAGGAGGTGATCCTCCTCAAGCGGGGTGGGGGCCGGTGCGTCCGTCTTGACCTCGGCCAGCTCGAGGGCCGGGGCGGCGGCCTCTGTGCGGTCCACGTAGCTCTGCAGCAGGCCAGCACCGAACGCATCCCCCTCCACATTGATGATGGTGCATGTCCGGTCACTGTGGATACATAAAGCATTGACATCAGGGGCCCCTGATATCGGCCCCCTCAGAGCCACCCCCACCAAACTCTCACGAACACCCCCACCACCTACACGAGCCAATCCACGGCCAGGATGAGGGAGATGTCATTGGTTGGCAGGCTGACTGCCTCCAGGATGATGGCCAGGGTGAGGACCCCTCCGGCCGGGATGCCCGCTGCCCCCACGCTGGATGCGGTGGCCGTGACCCTGGGGAGAAAGGAAGATGCTCACGCCGGGCACACTTACTCCATATCAAACCGCCAGAGAGCTCTCCGTGATTAGGTGGGAAGGGAGGCTCCCCTCCTTTGTTTGGGCTCCCACCCAGTCAATCATAGGCACTTACTTTGTATGCTGTACAACAAAGACATTTCCTGCCCACAGTGAGCTTACAGAGAGGGAAAGACAGGCACTAATAAAATAAATTACAGATAGGGACATGAGTGCTATGGGGCTTAGTGGGAGATGAATAAAGGAAGCAAGTCAGGGTGACATAGGAGGGAGTTGGAGAAGAGGAAAGGAGGGCTTAATCCGGAAAGGCCTCTTGGAGATGTACCTGCAATAAGGCTTTGAAGGGGAGAGAGTGATTATCGGATATGAGGTGAGAGGAAGTTCCAGGCTTGAGGTGGGAAGTTGGGGGGGGAGATAGGGGAGATCAAGGTACAACGAGACTGAGTTGTATAGGAGAGTAGTGAGGTGAGGTAGGAGGGGGCAGAGTGATGGACTGCTTTACAGCCAATGGTGAGGAGTTTCTGTCTGATGCCGAGATGGGTGGCCAACCCCTGGAGGCTCCTGAGGAGTGGGGAAACGGACTGAACGCTTCTAGTAGAAAAATGAACTGGGCGGCCGACAAGTATGGACTGGAATGGGGAGGGACAGGAGGCAGGGAGGTCGGCAAGGAGGCCGTTCTCTGCATCACCCTGGTGGAAGGCAGGCCAGGGACAGACACTGTTTTGCCTCGACCAGAAGGGCAGGGTGGACTTTAGCTATCCTTCCGCCCCAGAGATGGCCGATACCAGGGACAGGGTGCCCCCCCAGCCCCGGGCTCCATCCACTCACAGGATGGTGATGACCTGGATGAAGTCAAGTGAGATGCTGTTGAGCTGGGCGATGAAGACCGCGGCCACGCACTGGAAGAGGGCGGCCCCATCCATGTTCACGGTGGCCCCGATGGGCAGGATGAAACGGCTGATGTGCTTCGACACCCCATTGTTCTCCTCCACGCACTTCATCATCAAGGGCAGTGTGGCTGAGCTGAGGATGGGGGGAGCAGGGGGCGGGGGTCAGTTCTCACGCACAGCCTTGCACTTCCAGACCTCTGGCTGCCCACCCCGCCTCTTCCCGCCATTTATTACATGGGGCAGCGGTTCAATCAGTATTAGCGCTTAACCGCTCAACCGATACCGCTGATGGATCGATGACCCCGTCACCCCACAACGGGGCAGACCTCACCCGGCCCCTGGCTCAGAGGGCCAGACCACCAGCCTCAATTCCAGGCCCGACAGCCCCCTTAGAATGAAGGGGCTCCCTGGGGCCCACCAACCCCCGCCATGGGTACCTGGAGGAAGTGCCAAAGGCGGTGGCCAGGGCAGGAATGGTACCCAACAGGAACTGGTAGGGATTCTTGCGCGTGAAGATGAAGTAGATGAGCGGCAGCAGGATCAACCCGTGCACCACGTGGCCCACCACGCAACAGCAGATGTACTTGCCCAGGCTGGCAAACAGCATGCCCACGTCCTCCATCTCCACGATCTTGCCCGCCACCAGGAACATGATGCCCAAGGGTGCGTACCTGGGGGCAAGGGAGGGCTCTCGTCAGCCCCAGGAAAGGTCCTGGGCCCCAAAGGGTGAGGTGGGGCAGGGCTGAGGCCGTGTCTGTGAGTCGGCCCGCCTGGGCCCATGGGGGCTGAACCGGACGGATGGAGGGCCTCCGGCTGGCCCACCACCCACCCCCTGCCACCCCGCAGGCCCTCCCCAGCCCGCTGCCACCTACCACATGATCCAGGACACCAGAACCATGGTGGCCTCATTGAAGGAGTTGAAGAAACAGATAAGCAGCTCTCCCTCCGGGCCCAGCTTGCGCAGGGCCACGCCAAACACAATGGCAAAGACCACCAGGCCCAGGATGTTCATGCCCTCCACTTCTGCGCCCACTGGCACCTGGGAAATAAGACAGAGGGAGGGAAGATGGCTTAGAGCAGTGTGCGCACGTGGGCACACACACATAAATACACACACACACACACACCTCTGTGCCCATAGGCACCCGGGAAACCAGGGAGAGTAGCTCAGAACAGGACAGACATACAAACTCTCCACCTCTGCACCCATAGGCACTTAGGAAACAGGAGGGAAGGTGGCTCAGAGCAGGGGACGGACGGACACACACACATGCGTGCGCGCGCGCGCGCACACACACACACACACACACACAAAGCAGCATGGCGCAGTGAACAGAGGACAGGCCTAGAAGTCAGAAGGTCATGAGTTCTAATCCCGGCTCTGCCACTTATCTGCTGTTTGACCCTGAGCAAATCATTTACTTCTCGGGGCCTCAATTACCTCATCTGTAAAATGGGGTTTGAGACGGTAAGCCCCACATGGGACAAGGACCGTGTCCAACCCGATTTACTTGCATCTACCCCGGCGCTTGGTGCAGGGCCTCGTACATAGTAAGCGCTTAATGAACACCGCAATAATCATTATTATTATCCCCCTCTACATCTGTGCCCATAGGCACTTGGGAAAAAGGAGGGAGGGCAGCTCAGAGCAGGATATGCACATATATTTACACACATAGACACTCTCCACCTCTACACCCATAGGCACTTGGGAAACAGGGAGGGTGGCTCCGAGTAGGCCACACACATATATTTACACACACATACACACCTTCAACTTCTATACCTGTAGTCACCTAGGAAACAGGAGGTGGGGTGAATCAGCAGGTAATGCTCAGAGACACAAACACATTAGAGACTCAACAGGTTGGACCCCAAGACCCCCATTAAGCCCCCTACCACCACCCCCCAAGCCAGGGGAGTAAACACACACCTTCACCTCAAGGATCTCCGTGCTGAGGTTTTGCTGGACGGGCACCTGTTTGTAGCTGGTGGCGTACTGGGGGGAGACATATGGGGTGGTCAGCCGGGACAGGATGCGAGCCGGCCCCATCCCCCGGCCCACCCCCATCCACCTCCTGCCCAGACTCACCGAGCGGAAGGCAGCAGAGACCAGGTTGGAGGGGAAAATGTTCCTAAAGACACAAGCAAGGAATCGGAGGGGTCAAACGCGGGGAGGGGGGCATCACCCCCCCAACCCACCCCCGACTTCCCTGCCAGGGATGGGGGAAGGCGAGCAGCGGGCAAAGCTGCAAGGACGTTCCCGGCCCTCGTGACCCAAAGGGAGGAGAACCTGTCCCAGCCAGCTCAGACTGGTCCCCAGCAACCCCACCCCAGGGGAGAGACCTTGTCCCCCATCCAGGATGGGCTCGAGGAGCACTGGAGACGCCCCCCACCCTTCTGCAGGAGCCCAGCTCCCTCCCGGAACCGGGGATTCCCAAGAGTCCCAAAGAAGGGATCTAATCCCGGGGGGGGGGGGGGTCCAGTCCTCGCCCCCACATCTTTTAGACTGTGAGCCCACTGTTGGGTAGGGACTGTCTCTATATGTTGCCAATTTGTACTTCCCAAGCGCTTAGTCCAGTGCTCTGCACATAGTAAGCGCTCAATAAATACGATTGATGATGATGATTGATGATGATCTAGGGGGCTTCCCAGCCGCCGGGGAAGGGTGCAAATTCGGCCCCGCCCTCCCCTCATCTTAGCCCACCCCGGGGCCCCGTTGCATCAGCTCCTCCGGGGCCCGGTGGGCGGGGAAAACCCGATCCTCCGACCAGGACGGAGGGCGGCCCCGGGATGACGGAGCCTCCAATCAATCGTATTTATTGAGCGCTTACTGTGTGCGGAGTACTGTACTAAGCGCTTGGGAAGTACAAGTCGGCAACACATAGAGACAGTCCCCACCCAACAGCGGGCTCAGACGGGGCGGGCCCGGGTACTTAGTGCCGTCCCCACGGATCCAGACGGGTCCCACCCCTGGCTCCCGCCCTGCCAGCCCCTGGGGAGGGAAAGCCGAGCCACTTTTTCCTAGTGCCTGGGGCTCGTGTCATCACGGAAAGACCACTGAGTCAGCCGGACCGAGGGAGGCCGGGGCAGGGGGCGCGAGGGTTTTAGACTGTGAGCCCACTGTTGGGTAGGGACTGTCTTTATGTGTTGCCAACTTGGACTTCCCAAGCGCTTAGTACAGTGCTCTGCACACAGTAAGCGCTCAATAAATACGATTGATGACGAGGAGGAGGAGGAGGGTTTCCGGACCCGGCCCAGCTCGGAGGTGGACACCCCGCCCAGGGCCCGGGGGAACCCCACACCAACCCCCCGGGGGTGGGCAACGCAGTCCGCTCCTTTACTCCCCGTCTCTAATCGCAATCCTTTTTATTATTAATAACAATAATTGGGGTGCCTGGTAAGCGCTTACTATGTGCCAGGCCCTGTCCTAAGCACTGGGGCGGATACAAGCAAATCGGGTTGGGCAGTCCCCGTCCCACGGGGGGCTCACAGTCCCCATTTTACAGATGAGGTGACTGAGGCACGGAAGTGCCTTGCCCAAAGTCACAGGTCAATCAAGTGGCGGAGCCGGGACTAAGACCCATGACCTTCTGACTCCCAAGCTCAACCCGCTATGAAGTGCTGCTGTGTTCAAAGCACTGTACTAAGCGCTCGGGGGAGTACAATACAACAAACACGTTCCTGCCCACAACTCGCAGTTTAGAGGGGGAGATAAGACATTAATATATATATATATAAGCAAATAAATTACAGAAATATATATATGTGCCGTGGGGAAGGGAGAGAGGAAGAAAGAAGGAGCAAGTATGAGTGGCGCAGAAGGGGATGGGAGAAGAAAAGGGCAAAGTCAGGGAAGTGCGCTCGTTGTGGGCAGGGATTCGCACCGTTTCTTGTTGCACCGTACTTTCCCGGACGTCTATTACAGTGCTCTGCACACAGTAAACGCTTAATATGACTGCATTAACACGAATGTGTTTATTCCTGCGACCACCTCGCTGGTGGGGTGTAGATGGAGTCCCCCCCGCCCGGTCCCCTCGATCACCCGGGCGCGTCCCCACCTGATGAGGTCCAAAAAGGAGTCCGCCACCTCCTTGGTCTCGGGCAGTTCGGCCTCTCCGGCGGCCGGGGCGCCCCCGCCGCCGACCCCGGGCCGGATGATGAAGGCCAGGCAGACCCCGACGGCGGAGGAGAGCAGCGTGGTGAGGAGGAAGAAGAGCATGGCCCAGCCCCCGAGCCGGCCCAGGGCGGCGGGGTCCAGGCTGGCGGCGCCCCCGACCAGGCTGCACACGACGAGGGGCAGGATGATCATCTTCAGCAGCCGCAGCAGCAGCTCCCCGGGGAAGGAGAAGGCGAGGACCTGGGCCCGGTTCAGGGCGAGCAGCCGCTGGACGCCCAGCCCCAGGGCCACGCCGGCCAGCACGCCGGACACCGTCAACACCACCAGCAGGTTGGCGCGCAGGCAACGGCGGGCCCGCCGGGACCACGGCCCCCGACTGCCGGTGCCGCCCCAGCCCACCTCGCCGTTCGGGGCCGCCTCCCCGTTCGAGGGAGCCTTGTCCGGGGAGGCCTCCATGATCGCGCGCGGGAAGGGGCCGGCCGCCGCCGCCGCCGCCGCCAAGGGATCCGAGAGGAAGGGAGCCCTTCTCCCGGGAAGACCAGGACCGGATTCCCGGGAAGCAGCGGCGGGAGAAGGCAGGACGGTCACCGTGACCGGCCCCACGCAACGTAGGCCCAGGCGGGCGGGCGGGAGCGCGCGCGGGTTAATCCCGCTCCCCCCGGCCCCGCCCAGACCCCAGGACCAATGGGGAGCGAGAGCGGGCCCGGGCGCCGCCGTCTGATTGGCCGCGGGCTGAGGGGGCCACGCCCCCCCGAACCCCGAGGCGCCAATTGGAACGATGGGCGGGACGTGGGCGGGGCCTGATTGGGCACCGGAGGGGGAGGTTGTTACAATAACAATCATCGTCATCATCATCGTCGATCGTGTTTATTGAGCGCTTACTGTGTGCAGAGCGCTGTACTAAGCGCTTGGGAAGTACAAATTGGCAACATATAGAGACAGTCCCTACCCAGCAGTGGGCTCACAGTCTAAAAGAGTGGGCTCACAGTCTTATTATTATTATTAAGAATAATAATAATAATAATAATAGTGACGGCATTTGTTAAGCGCTTACTATGTGCCAAACGTTGTTCCAAGCGCTGGGCGCGGGGGGGGTTACAACGTCTTCAGGTTGCCCCACGCGGGGCTCACAGCCTTCATCCAGGGGAAGCAGCGTGGCTCAGTGGAAAGAGCCCGGGCTTTGGAGGCAGAGGTCGTGGGTTCAAATCCCGCCTCCGCCACTTGTCAGCTGGGTGACTTTGGGCAAGTCGCTTCACTGGGCCTCAGTTCCCTCATCTGTAAAATGGGGATGGAGACTGTGAGCCCCTCGTGGGACAACCTGATTGCCTTGTATCTACCCCAGCGCTTAGAACAGTGCTTTGCACATAGTAAGCGCTTAACAAATACCAACATTATTATTATTATTATCCCTTCCTCCTTTCAAGGCCCTACTGAGAGATCACCTCCTCCAGGAGGCCTTCCCAGACTGAGCCCCTTCCTTCCTCTCCCCCTCATCCCCCATCTTACCTCCTTCCCTTCCCCACAGCACCTGTATATATGTATATATGTTTGTACATATTTATTACTCTATTTATTTATTTTACTTGTACATATCTATTCTATTTATTTTATTCTGTTAGCATGTTTGGTTTTGTTCTCTGTCTCCCCCTTTTAGACGGTGAGCCCCGCTGTTGGGTAGGGACTGTCTCTGTGTTGCCAACTTGCACTTCCCAAGCGCTTAGTACAGTGCTCTGCACACAGTAAGCGCTCAATAAATACAATTGATTGATTGATTGATCCCCATTTTCCAGACAGGGAACTGAGGCCCAGTGAAGTGACGTACCCAAAGTCACACAGCTGACAAGTGGCAGAGCCGGGATTAGAACCCTACTTGTACTTCCGACTCGTTGCTGACTTGTACTTCCCAAGCGCTTAGTACAGTGCTCTGCACACAGGAAGCGCTCAATAAATATGATTGAATGAATGAATGAACCCATGACCTCTGACTCCCAAGCCCGGGCTCTCCTCTGAGCCACGCTGCTTCATCATTCAATCGTATTAATTGCTTACTGTGGGCAGAGCACTGTACTAAGCGCTTGGAAAGTACAATTCGGCAACAGATATGAGACAATCCCTACCCAACAACAGACTAACAGTCTAGAGGGTGGGAGGCAGACATCATTCATTCATTCAATCGAATTTATTGAGCACGTACTGTGGGCAGAGCACTATACTAAGCGCTTGAGAAGGTACAATACAGTAGTAAAAACTGACATTCCCTGCCCATAACGAGCTCACAGTCTAGAGGGGGGGAGACAGACATCATTCATTCATTCATTCAATCGAATTATTGAGTATTTACCGTGGATAGAGCACTGTACTAAGTGCTTGGAAGATACAATACAGCAATAAAGAGTGATAATCCCTGCCCACAACGAGCTCACAGTCTAGATGGGGGGAGACAGACATCAATACGAATAAACAGACTTCAATATAAATAAATAACAATAATAATAATGGTATTTGCTAAGCACTTCATCATCATCCTCACTGTACCTCGCTCTCCTCACTGTACCTCGCTCTCGCCTGTCCCGCCATCGACCCCCGGCCCACGTCATCCCCCGGGCCTGGAATGGCCTCCCTCTGCCCCTCCGCCAAGCTAGCTCTCTTCCTCCCTTCAAGGCCCTGCTGAGAGCTCACCTCCTCCAGGAGGCCTTCCCAGACTGAGCCCCTTCTTTCCTCTCCCCCTCGTCCCCCTCTCCATCCCCCCGTCTTACCTCCTTCCCTTCCCCACAGCACCTGTATATATGTATATATGGTTGTACATATTTATTACTCTATTTATTTATTTATTTATTTATTTTACTTGTACATTTCTATCCTACTTATTTTATTTTGTTGGTGTGTTTGGTTCTGTTCTCTGTCTCCCCCTTTTAGACTGTGAGCCCACTGTTGGGTAAATACGATTGATTGATTGATTGATTGATTGATCATCATCATCATCATCAATCGTATTTATTGAGCGCTTACTATGTGCAGAGCACTGTACTAAGTGCTTGGGAAGTACAAATTGGCAACATATAGAGACAGTCCCTACCCAACAGTGGGCTCACGGTCTAAAAGGGGGAGACAGAGAACAAAACCAAACATACTAACAAAATAAAATAAATAGAATAGATATGTACAAATAAAATAAATAAATAAATAAATAGAGTAATAAATATGTACAAACATATATACATATATACAGGTGCTGTGGGGAAGGGAAGGAGGTAAGATGGGGGGGTGGAGAGGGGGACGAGGGGGAGAGGAAGGAAGGGGCTCAGTCTGGGAAGGCCTCCTGGAGGAGGTGAGCTCCTCCTTCCACTTACTATGTGCCCAGCACTGTACTAAACACTGGGGTGGGTACAAGCAAATTGGGTTGGACATAGTCCCTGTCCCACATGGGGCTCACAATCTCAATCCCTATTTTAACAGATGAGGTAACTGAGGCACAGAGAAGTGAAGTGACTTCCCAAGGTCACACAGGAGGCAGTTGGCGGAGACAGGATTAGAACTCACGACCTTCGGACTCCCAGGCCCACGATCTATCCACTACGCTATGCTCAATTAATCAATGGTATCTATTGAGTCCTTACTATGTGCAGAGCACTGTATTAGGCACTTGGGAGAGTACAATATAAATGCCATTATTATTATTACAATAAGGCAGAGTCTCCTCCAAGAGGTCTTCCCAGATTAAGCCCCCACTTTCCTCTTATCCCACTCCCTTCTGTGTCACCCTAATTTGCTTCCTTTGCTCTTCCCCCTCCCACCGTCACAGCACTTATGTCTGTATCTGTAATTTATTTATTTGTATTGATGTCCGTCTTCCCCACTCTAAACTGTAAGCTCCTTTTGGGCAGGGAATGTGTCTGTTGTTGTACTGTACTTTCCCAAGAGCTTAGTGCAGAGCTCTGCACATAGTAAGCGGTCAATGAGTACGATTAAATGAAGCTCCCTGCCCACAACGAGTTTATAGTGTAAAGACAGATAAAATAAATAAATAAATTAGGTATATAAGTGCTTTAGAGCTGGGGGAGAGGTGAATAAAGAGTGCAAATAAAAGTGTATAATAATAATATGTCAAGTAATAATAACAGGTAATAATAATATCTGTTAAGCGTCTACCATGTGTCAAGCACTGTTCTAAGAGCTGGGGATACAAGTTAATCAGGTTGGACACATTGCCTGGTTCTCCGACTTCCAGGTACCGTGTTCTTTCCACTAGGCCACGCTCCTTTTCAGTAACCCCTTCAATCTAGCAATTAAATGTATTTATTGAGCACCTACTATGTGCAAAGGACTGTTCTAAGAGCTTGGGAGAGTTTACCAGAGGCAGAAGACGACACGATTCCTGCCCTCAAGGAGTTTACACTCAACTTCCATCCATGGTCTTGTCTCCCCCAATGCTCCCCAGTGACCTTTTCTAAATGGAATTTTTTAAGCACTTACTTTGTGCCTGGCACAGTACTAGGCGCTGGGAAAGAACAAAGCTAATCAGGTTGGACACAGTCCAAGTACCACATGGGGCTCACAGTCTTCATCCCCATTTTACAGCTGAGGTAAGTGAGGCAAAGAGAAGTGAAATGACTTGCCCAAAGTCCCACAGCAGACAAGTGGCGGAGCCAGAATTAGAAACCAGGTTCTTCTGAGTCCCAGGCCTGTGCTCTGTCCACTAGGCATGCTGCTTTGGACCTTAATCCAAAACCCACCTCTCTCTTTTACTTCTGTGTGACCTTGACTCACTCCCTGGATTCATCCCCCGCCTCCCAGCCCTACACCGCCTGTGTTCATATCTGTAATTTATTTATTTATATTAATGTCTGTCTCCCCCTCTAAACTGCAAGCTCACTGTGGGCAGTGAATGTGTGTATTTATATTGTACTCTCCCAAGCACTTAGTACAGTGCTCTGCACACAGTAAGCGCTCAATAAATATGATTGATTGATTGATTGACATAGTAAGCGCTCAATAAATTTGCCTGAATGAATGAATGATTGAATGAGTCCAAACCTTCCCTTCCCCAAGGACCCAGTTTAGAATTCTGCACCCCCAGCCTTCAAGGATCTCAATCCCGAGCCCTGTCCCCTCTTCTCCCTCTCCCCTGACCATTTACGGGAGGCAGGGGGTGAGGGAGCAGGGGCAGAGGTCCTTGACCTGGAACTAAAATCTTTCCTCAGTGGAAGCATCTTGCCTCATTGGAAACATCGTGTTTAGAAGTTGGGGCCTCAGGCACCGCTTGGAACAGGGCTGCAGCCTGACTTCACCTCCGCCTCCTCTCCTCAACCAGGGAGGAGCCGGCGTGGACACCTCCGGTCTCTGTTTCCAGATGGCCCCGTGTGCCAACCTGCTGGCTCTCCGCCGCCAACCCCTGGTCCACCCACCACCCCTGACCCAGCCTGGCACCGTGCCCGCTTCGCTTTGGTCCCACCCAGCGTCGGGCCGGCCGGCCAGCTGGCTCCCCGTACCCTTTGATCCCAAACCCCGTCTTTGATCGTGGCCACCCTGGATCAGAGCCGGCCCCTGGGGCCCGGACGCCTGCCTGGCATCCTGCCCGCCCGACAAAACCAGACAACCCCCAACCCTCCCACCCCCACACTCAGTGCCCCGAAGATCCCTTCTGTGGTTCCAGATCCTCTTCTGGGAGTCCCCACCCTTCCTCCAAGAACATCATCATCATCAATCGTATTTATTGAGCGCTTACTGTGTGCAGAGCACTGTACTAAGCGCTTGGGAAGTACAAGTTGGCAACACATAGAGACAGTCCCTACCCAATAGTGGGCTCACAGTCTAAAAGGGGGAGACAGAGAACAAAACCAAGTATACTAACAAAATAAAATAAATAGAATAGATATGTACAAGTAAAATAAATAAATAAATAGAGTAATAAATATGTACAAACATATATACATATATACAGGTGCTGTGGGGAAGGGAAGGAGGTAAGATGCGGGGGATGGAGAGGGGGACGAGGGGGAGAGGAAGGAAGGGGCTCAGTCTGGGAAGGCCTCCTGGAGGAGGTGAGCTCTCAGTAGGGCCATCCACCCAGGACAGGCACGCAGCCCCTCCCTTCCCCAACTCCAGCCTGGCCTTGTGGAAAGAGCACAGGCCCGGGAGTCAGAAGGACCTGGGTTCTAATTCTGGCTCCGCCGCATGTTCGCTGTGTGACCTTGGCAAGTCACTTCACTTTTCTGTGCCTCAGTTACCTCACCTGTAAAATGAGAATTAAGGCTGGGAGCCCCGTGTGGGGCATGGACTGTGTTCAGCCTGATTAGCCTGTATCTAACCCAGCGCCCAGAACAGCACCTGGGCTGTAATAAGCACTTAACAAATATCATTAAAAAACCCACCCAAAAACTCCTCTCTCCGCAGGGTCCATGCACAGGTGAAGAAGCAGAGGCAACTGGATGGGATAAGACTCCCCCACCTCCCCCACTTGGCCTGCTGAGTCCACAGAGGTAATGGGGGTCACTGACTCCAGGACTCTGACTGTGGGGATGAAGCCACTGTAAATCTACACCAGTACTTAGAACCGCACTTTACAAATACCATAATAATGGTAATGAGATTTTTAATTAAGCACTTACTGTGTTCAGAGCATTGCGATAACCTCTGGGAGAAAATACACAGATGGGAATTAAACAAGGTCTCTGTCCCTAGTGGGACTCACAATTAATAATAATAATAATTATGGTATTTTTAGGCACTTATTATGTGCCAAGCACTGTGGATAGAATATGGGCTGGGAGTCAGAAGGACCTGAATCATAATCTCGGTTCTACCACATGTCTGCTGTGTGACCTTGGACAAGTCATCTCACATTTCACGAGGAGCAGCCTGGCCTAGTGGCAAGAACATGGGCTTGGGAATCCGAGGTCATGGGTTCTAATCCCAGTTTCGCCATTTGTCTGTTGTGTGACCTTGGGCAAGTCACAACTTCTCTGTGCCACAGTTACCTCACCTGTAAAATGGGGACTGAGACTGTGAGCCCCACAGGGGACAATCTGATTACCTTGTATTTACCCCAGTGCTTAGAACAGTGCTTGGCACATAGTAAGCGCTTAACAAATACTATAATTATTATTTCACTTCTCTGGGCCTCATTTCCCCCATCTGTAAAATGGGGATTAAGACTGGGAGCCCCTTGTGGGACAGGGACTGTGTCCCGCTTGATTAATTTGTATCTACCCCAGTGCTTAGAACAGTGCTTGGCACATAGTAAACACTTAGCAAGTATTACTGTTATTATTGGCTATTGGGGTTGGAATCCAGGCTCACTCACCCCAAGACTTGGACAGAGCCGTGGTCCTTCTGAGTGCCTGGAAAGACCTGCAAATCGGGACTCCCTGCCAGCTCTTTTAGCTGTTGTTACCCCCTCCCCTGCAGGGTGATTCCCTCTCCCCTCCTTGACACCCCCTGTCTGCCACACCCTGAGGCTCTTTGTCCTTAGTGTTTCTGGTAAGATGTGCACTGAGTAATAAATAATAATTAATACTTGTGGCATTTGTTAAGCACTTACTATGTGCCATGAACTGCCAGGCACGGGGTTGGATACAAACAAACTGGGTTGGACACAGTCCTTGTCCCACATGGAGTTCACAGTCTCAATCCCTGTTTTATAGCCGAGGAAACTGAGGCAGGGAGAAGTGAAGTGACTTGCCCATGTTCACACAGCTGACTAGTGGCAGAGCGCTATTGGTCTTTCTGATGCCCAGGCCCATGCTCTATCCACTAGGCCACACTGCTTCATGGCTCCATTGGGCCCCAGTCCAATCCCCTGCCTCTGAGCACATTCATTGGGAGACCAGGGCCCTCCTGCCTGGAGACCGTAGTCCTCCCACCGGGAGCTCGGGATCTGCGGTTGCCGGGGAGGCAGCTGGGGTGTTAGAAACCGGTTTGGGGTGCGAGGCTGGGCCTGTTCCGTCACCTCGGCTCCAGGAGCCCGGCAGCCGGCCCAGACGGGTCCTCCCCACCTCCCTGCAGTCCAGGGCAGGCTTGCTGTTGGGAC
This sequence comes from Tachyglossus aculeatus, assembly GCF_015852505.1. Taxonomy (NCBI): domain Eukaryota; kingdom Metazoa; phylum Chordata; class Mammalia; order Monotremata; family Tachyglossidae; genus Tachyglossus; species Tachyglossus aculeatus. The sequence goes on from NC_052091.1 coordinate 1,317,168, forward strand.
ACATACAGGCACTTTCAGACCTCCATCATCGCTGTCACCTCATCCCCCAGCCCCACGGGGAGGAAGGAGAGGAGGATGGGGAAAGGGGGAGAGAAAGGAGAAGAGGGAGAAGTAGAGGAGAAGGGGGGAGGAGGAGAAGGAGATGGAGGAGGAAGAGGAGAAGAGGGAGAAGGGGAGGAGGAGGAGGAAGTGGAGGGGAAGAAAAGAAGCGAGGAGGAAAAGGAGAAGGGGAGGAGAAGGGGAGGGGGCGAGGAGGAGAAGGAGAAGGAGGAAGAGAAGGACAAGATGGAGGAGAAGGAGGAGGAGGAAAAGAAGGGGAGGATAAGGGAAGAGGGGAAGGGGTGAGAAGGAGGATGAGGAGGACTTCCCCCTTCAAAGCCCTACTGAAGGCTCACCTCCTCCAGGAGGCCTTCCCAGACTATTCCCCTTTTTCTCAGCTCCCCCCCATCTCCCCGACTCAGCCCCTTTGTTCTACCCTGCCACGCCCCACAGCACTTCCGTGTATATGTATCTATTTATTCTAAATTCTATTTATGTTTAACGCCAGTTTACTTGTCCTGATGTATATGCATATATATATATATGTATAATTCTATGTATTTCTATTGATGCTATTCATGCCTGTTTACTTGTTTTGATGTCTGTCTCCCCCCTTCTAGCCTGTGAGCCCGTTGTGGGCAGGGACTGTCTCTCTTTGTTGCTGAATTGTACTTTCCAAGCGCTTAGTGCAGTGTTCTGCGTACGGTAAGCGCTCAATAAATCATCATCATCATCAATCGTATTTATTGAGCGCTTACTACGTGCAGAGCACTGTACTAAGCGCTTGGGAAGTACAAATTGGCAACATATAATACGACCGGATGACTGAATGAATGAACGGTGGAGGAGGGGGTGGAGGAGGAGCAAAAGGAGGAGGAGGTCTGTTTTGAGGGTGTCATCAGGGGTCTGTACCGAGGTTTAGGATTGGCGCTGGGGGTTGTGCCAGGGGAAAGGAGGAGGGGCGACCCACAGGTCCCGGGTGGCTGAAAGTCCCCGCCCGTCGGAGCGGCCAGCGTGGCATCTGGCGGCTGGCAGCTGGGCCCGGCCTGCCCACGGCGGAGGAGCGGATAGCTGCCCTCTCCGGGGCCAACCCTGCCAGCAGGCCCAATCGATCAATCAATCAATCAATCGTATTTATTGAGCGCTTACTATGTGCAGAGCACTGTACTAAGCGCTTGGGAAGTACAAATTGGCAACACATAGAGACAGTCCCTACCCAACAGTGGGCTCACAGTCTAAAAGGGCGAGACAGAGAACAGAACCAAACATACCAACAAAATAAAATAAATAGGAAAGAAATGTACAAGCAAAATAAATAAATAAATAGCTGGCCGCCCTCCCATCGGTCCGTCCCGCCTCAGCCCCCTCCCCTTAAAACCTCCCACCTCTCTTGAATCCGTAGGGAGTTTCCAGGGTCTCCGCCGCCAAGGCAAACCACAGCACCTGGATATATGTATATATGTTTGTACATATTTATTACTCTATTTATTTTATTTTGTTAGTATGTTTGGTTTTGTTCTCTGTCTCCCCCTTTTAGACTGTGAGCCCACTGTTGGGTAGGGACTGTCTCTATATGTTGCCAATTTGTACTTCCCAAGCGCTTAGTACAGTGCTCTGCACACAGTAAAGCGCTCAATAAATACGATTGTTGTTGATGATGATGATGAATCCGCCCCGGCCACCCCAGGACCGGTCAGTCCCCACTCGACCCCCGCCCAGGTCCGCAGGTCCCGGGGGGCGGCGATGGGAGAATGGGGAGGGGACGGGGGGCTCTCTCTTTGGGCCCCTCCCCCGCAGCAGCCCCCCACTCCGAGCCGCTGCTGAGCACCCCGATCTTTACTACCGCTTTCAGGCTCCCAGATCCTTCATTCTCAACTCTGTTAGTAATAATAATAATAACATTTGTTAAGCACTCACTATGTGCCAAGCACTGTTCTAAGCGCTGGGGTGGATACGAGGTCATCAGGTTGTCCCACGCGGGGCTCACAGTCTTTATCCCCATTTTACAGATGAGGTGACTGAGGCACGGAGAAGTGAAGTGACTTGCCCAAAGTCACACAGCTGATAATGTTTTGCTGTCTGTCTCCCCCTTCCAGACTGTGGGCCCGCTGTTGGGTAGGGACCGTCTCTATATGTTGCCAACTTGTACTTCCCAAGCGCTTAGTACAGTGCTCTGCGCACAGTAAGCGCTCAATAAATACGATTGAATGAATGAATGAATGAATGAATGAAAGTGGCAGACTGAGGATTAAAACCCACGACCTCTGACTCCCAAGCCTGTGTTCTTTCCGCTGATCCACACTGCTTCTCAGACTGCATCTTAATTGTACTTTCCAAGTGCTTAATACAGTGCTCTGCATGCAGTAAGTGCTCAATAAATACGATTAAATGATGAGTGAATGCATCTTTGCTTCTGTCTGTCTCCTCCATCTCTGTTCTCTGCTCCTCTCCCTCTCTGCCTCTTTCTCCATCTCTGCCTGTCTTCCTCTGCTCTGCCTCAGTCTCTCTCCATCTCTGCCCCTTTCTTCATTTCTGCCTTTATCTTTCTCCATCTCTGCCTCTGTCTCCTTCCACCTTGGGCAAGTCACTTTGCTTCTCTGGGCCTCGGTTGCCTCATCTGTAAAATTGGGATTGGGACTGTGAGCCCCACGTGGGTTAGGGTCTGTGGCCAACCTGATTTGCGTGTATTCACCCCAGCGCTTAGTACAGTGCTTGTCACATGGTAAGCACTTAACATTACCATAATAATAATAATCTCTGCCTCCGTCCTTCACTTCTGCTTCCGTCCCTCTCCCACATGGGACAGGGATTGTATCCAACCCTATCATCATCATCATCAATCATATTTATTGAGTGCTTACTGTGTGCAGAGCACTGTACTAAGCGCTTGGGAAGTACAAGTTGGCAACATATAGAGACACTCCCTACCCAACAGTGGGCTCACAGTCTAAAAGGGGGAGACAGAGAACAAAACCAAACATACTTACAAAATAAAATAAATAGAATAGATATGTACAAGTAAAATAAATAAATAAATAGAGTAATAAATATGTACAAACATATATACATATATACAGGTGCTGTGGGGAAGGGAAGGAGGTAAGATGGGGGGGTGGAGAGGGGGGCGAGGGGGAGAGGAAGGAAGGGGCTCAGTCTGGGAAGGCCTCCTGGAGGAGGTGAGCTCTCAGTAGGGCCTTGAAGGGAGGAAGAGAGCTAGCTTGGCGGATGGGCAGAGGGAGGGCATTCCAGGCCCGGGGGATGACATGGGCCGGGGGTCGATGGTCCGTACAAACCCTATTTGCTTGTATCCACCCCAGCGCTTAGTACAGTGCCTGGCAAATAATAAGTGCCACAATTATTATGTCTTCGCTTCTCTGTGCCTCAGTTACCTCATCTATAAAATGGGGAGTAAGACTGTGAGCCCCATGTGGGACAGGGACTCTGTTCACCTGATTTGCTTGCATATTCACCCCAGTGCTTAGTATACTGCCCGAACATAGTAAACACCTAACAAATACCACAATTATTATTGTTATTATTATTATTCTGTCTCCTTCTCTCTCTGTCTCTCTCTCTCTGTTATCTGTTCAGCACGGAGAAGAGGCGAGGCTCCCCCAAAACCATTCCCTCCCCGCCCCCTGCCCCCCAGACAGGGGAAGCAGAGGGCTCAGTTGTCCACTCTCCTGTCTGTCCCGCTGGGCCGACAGCTGGGCCCGGGACATGATGCGTCCAGCCCTGGGCGTGCTGAGGAGATCCGCGGTGTCACTGGGTTTATGCTCAGATTCCTCCTCGACCACATACTCTGTGACTTCGGACCAGGAGGGAATGCCCCCGACCTCTTCCCGCAACTCCCGTGGAGCTAGCTCAAGGCTCGAATCTAGGGGGCTGGCGGGGAGGAAGGGAGGCAGGGTGACAGTGGACAGGCCGCAACAGATTCGTTCCAGGTGGTGAATAGCTGAATTCTCTCTCTTGCACCTCGTTAAGGCCGAACGTGCCGTGTCTGTCTCTAGGGCCTGGCGCCGCCAGCATTGCATTCCCTCCGCCCTCTGCCCTGCCCTAATAATAATAATTATGGTATTTGTTAGGTGCTTACTCTGTGCCAGGCACTGTACTAAGTGCTGGGGTGGATGTAAGCAAATTGGGTTCAACACAGTCCCTCTCCCACGTGGGAGGCACAGTCTCAATCCCCATTTTACAGATGAAGTCATTTAGGCCCAGAGAAGTGAAGCGACTTGCCCAGGGTTACCCAGCGGACAATCAGCGGAGCTGGGATTAGAACCCACGAGCTCCTGATTCCCAGGCCCGGGCTCTATCCATTATGCCATGCTGCTACTCCCTAGCCTAGCCCTGGCCCAGCCAGCCAGCCAGCAGGGCACTGACTGGGCAGGGCAGAGCAGAGCAGGAGCTGGAAGGAAGGGGTGAGAGGGAGGTGTGTCTGCGAGGGGGTGCCACAGACACAGAGCCGGGCACCACCAGCCTTGGGCCTTGGTTAGACTAGGGCTAGCAGATAGAGCACGAGCCTGGGAGCCAGAAGGACTTGGGTTCTAATCCTAGCTCTGCCACTTGTGATTTGGGGCAAATTACTTTTCTGTGCCTCAGTTACCTCATCTGTAAAATGGGGATGAAGATTGTGAGCCCCATGCGGGACAGGGACTGTGTACCTCAACCAGCTTCTCTCCTTCTACAACCCTCAAATCTGACAATCCCTCCTTCAAAGCCTTATTGAAGGCACATCTCCTCCAAGAAGCCTTCCCAGACTAAACCCCCCCTTTCCTCATCTCCCGCTCCCTTCTGCATCGCCCTGACTTGCTCCCTTTGCTCTTCGTCGATCCCAGCCCTACAGCCCTTATGTACATATCTGTAAATTTATTTATTTGTATTGATGTCTGTCTCCCCCACCTCTAGACTGTAAACTCACTGTGGGCAGGGAATGTATCTTATTGTTGTACTCTCCCAAGTGCTTAGTATAATGCTCTGCGTATAGTAAGCATTCAATAAATATAACTGAATGAATGATTTGCTTGTATTCACCCGAGCACTTAACAAATACCCCACTTATTATTCTTACTGTTGTTATTATTCAGTTCCTCAGTGCCTGGACCGCAGCCCAGCCCAGCTTTGGCATAGTGGATAGAACACAGGCCTGGGAATGAGAAGGTTATGGTTTCTAATCCCGGCTCCACCACTCATCTTCTGTGTGACCTTGGGAAAATCTCTTAACTTCTCTGTGCCTCAGTTACCTCATCTGTATAATGGGGAACAAGACTGTGAGCCTCACATAGGACAGGGACTGTGTCCAACCCAATTTGCCTGTACCCACCCAAGCGCTTAATATGGTGACTGGCACATAATAAATGCCATAATAATAATTATTATTATTCAAGCCCAGCTTTTAACTCATCGCCGGCCTCCAGCCCAGCCCTGTTGTATTCCCAGCTCCCCTCACCCCTCTGCCCAGCTCCTAATCCAGCCCCAGTTTCTAATCCCAACCCAGCCTTTTTCCAGCTTCTTCCCCTGCCCAGCTCCCAACACAGGCTTGGTTCCCGGCCCCCAGCCCAGCTCTACCTTCTCCCTGTCCCCCCACCACCCAACCCAGCTCCAGTCTTGACCCCCACTCCCTAGCTTTTAGGAGTCCAGCCTATCGCCACCCAGGGTCCCTGTCTTAGAGGAAAAGGGGGGGGTCTGCCTCCCACTCACAGCCCCCTTGCCCACCCTGGCATCCAGCAATTGATAGCAATTGTTGCCCTGCAGGGCCCCACTAGGGAAACCCCAGAGATGCCAGCTGCTGCCTGTTGGCCCTGTGCCTGCACAGAGCCCACTTTGGCCAGGTGCCCCTGGAAAGAGGAGAGGCTGGCACCACGCCCCCAGACCCTGGCCGCTGCTTGGAATGGTCTCGGGAGGATGCTCGGTGAGACTCGGGGGAGGAACTGTGGACCGCCCCCCTTCCTCTCCCACACTTGGAAGCAATGACTCCAACAACAACCTCTTCCTTGAGCCCAGAGGGCATGGTGGGGTGGAGGCCAGGGCAGGGGCACTGGTGGGAGCCAAGAACAGGAACTTACCCACTGTTTGGCACTGGCACTGTTTGGAGCCGGGAGAGATCGGCTGGAGGTGGTGCACCGAACCGAGTGGGGGGCATGGTGAGCACATCTTCTCCCCCAGCTGCCAGGCTTTGCCCAGCTGCACGGCTGAGGCCCATTATAGAGGGCAATGTCGAGTCCCATGTCCGGAGTGGTTTTGTGCAGCTGCATGGCTGGTGGGGGTGGGGTAAGGGTAAGATTGGGGGGCTCTGGATCACTGGGGGATCTGCTTTAGGTTACCATCCAGCTAAGACACCTTGCCAGGCCTCCCTGGCCCGCAGCCCCTCTCCCAAAGTGGTCGCTCTGCCCTTTATAGCCCGTAACTCTATTCCTCCACACAGCTGCCAAGGCCACCAGGCCTCTCCTGATGGCGGGGCAGGCGCCTCCTTCCCAAAACCCTCGCCTGCCCTGCAAGGGAGTGAGGCCCATTTCCGCCTTAGACTCCCCAGCTCCCCCCGGCCCCAACCTTAGCCTGGACCCAGCCCCCATCTCCAGGCTCAGTCATTCATTCGTTTATTCATAGTTATTGAGCACTTATTGTGTGCAGAGCACTGTACTAAGTGCTTGGGGGAGTGCAATACAACAATAAACAGACACATTCCCTGCCTGCAATGAGTCCCAATCCAGCCCCAACCAGGGGACACCATTACAGGTTCCTGAAGACAGTCAGGCCCCATCTCCCTGATTCCCCCTCTTGCCCCCCGAATCTTCATCTCTCCTACCCTCCCTCAAGCTGGAGCTGCCCGGTCCAGAGCTCAGGACAAGCTGGGTGGGACAGAGGGCATTTGGGGCGGAGTCTTGCAACTGAACATCAAGTCACTGGCTTTTTCCCCCCACCACTTAAAAACCAGTGCTTCATGGGCTGCCTCCCAGGTGCAGGGAACAGTTCCCATGGAAACAAGCATGGGATGCACGAACGTACACACACCCACAAGACTATGATGAGGCCCACTGTCAGAAGCCATGGCAACGCACATCCTAAAGTCCAGTCCCATCCTTTATCCCCAACCCCTTGGGAGAACACTGACCTCTCCCCCAGAGGGTTCAAGAGCAACTCAGCCTTCTGGGGTGACTAGGGGGTTCCAGGTTGCCCTAGATGGTGCCCGACCCCTCTGCTTTCTCCCAGATCACCGGATCTGAGACACCAAAAAACATTTGATTATGAAAATCTTCACCATCATCACTAACTCCCCAAGTCATATATACCCTCAGCCACCTTGAGCATTCATCTACTTACTTATTCCTCCCCCAGCTTTTATGTAGGATCAATTAATAAACAGAGTATCAATCAATCAATCAATTGTATTTATTGAGCACTTACTATGTGCACAACACTATACTAAGGGCTGGGGAGAGTACAATGCAAAAGAGAAGACACGTTCCCTGCCCATGTTGCTGTGCTGTACTTTCTAAGTGCTTAGTACAATGCTCTGCACACAGTAAGCGCTCAATAAATACGATTGAATTGAATGAATGTCCACAACAAGCCTACAGTTTAGAAGGGGACAGACATTAATACAAATAACTTATAATATATAATTTGAAGATACATACCTAAGTGCTGTGGGGTTGAGGGAGGGGCAAAGAGCAAATGCCCGAAGGTCACAGAATCAAGTGCATAGATGATGCAGAAGGGAGAGGGAGTGGGGGGAAAAGAAGGTTTAATTGGGAAAGGCCTCTTGGAGATGTGACCTTAAGATTTTGAAGGTGTGGAGCGTGATGTTCTGGCATATATGGAAGGGAAGGGATCTCCAGGCTAGGGGGAGGAAGTGGGAAAAGGGTCGGCAGTGAGACAGACAAGATTGGGGCACAGTGAGTAAGTTGGAGGAGCAGAATGTGCAGATGAGGCTAGAGTAGGGGATAAGTGAGGTGACATAGGATGAGGTGAGTTGATTGAGTGCTTTAAAGTCAATGGTGAGGAGTTTCCGATTGTTGCAGAGGCGGATGGGCAGCCACTGGAGGTCCTTGAAGAGTGGGGAAACATGAACTGAACTTTTTTTAGAAAAATGATCCGTGCAGCAGAGTGAAGTATGGACTGCAGTGGGGAGAGGCAAGAAGCAGGGATGTCAGCATTCATTCATTCATTCATTCATTCATTCATTCAATCGTATCTATTGAGTGCTTACTGTGTGCAGAGCACTGGACTAAGTGCTTGGGAAGTACAAGTTGGCAACATATTGAGATGGTCCCTACCCAACAACAGGCTCACAGTCTAGAAGGGGAAGAAAGACAACAAAACAAAACATGTGGACAGGTGTCAAGTCATCAGAATAAATAGAAATAAAACTAGATGCACATCATTAACAAAATAAATAAAATAGTAAATATGTACAAGTAAAATAAACAGAGTAATAAATCTGTACAAACATATGTACAGGTGCTGTTGGGAGGGGAAGGAGGTAGGGCGGGGAGGATGGGGAGGAGGAGAGGAAAAAAAATAATAATGGTATTTGTTAAGCGCTTATGTGCCATTCATTCATTCATTCAATTGTATTTATTGAGTGCTTACTGTGTGCAGAACACTGTACTAAGTACTTGGGAAGTACAAGTCAGCAATATATAGAGAGGGTCCCTACCCAACGGGCTCACAGTCTAAAAAGGGGGGACAGACAACAAAACAAGTAGACAGGTGTCAATACTATCAGAATAAATATAATTATAGCTATGTACACATCATTAATAAAATAAATATAGTACATTTGTACAAATAAAATAGAGTAATAAATATGTAGAAATACATACAAGTGTTCGGGGGAGGGGAAGGGGTAGGGCAGAGGGAAGGGGGCGTTGGGGAGGAGAGAAGGAGGAGGGGAGGAAAAAGGGGGGGGCTCAGTCTGGGAAGGCCTCCTGGAAGAGGTGAGTACAAAGCACTGGGGTGGAGACAAGCAAATCGGGTTGGACACAGTCCCAGTCCCACATGGGACTCACGGTCTTAATCCCCATTTTACAGACCAAGTAACTACGGCACAGAGAAGTTAAGTCACTTGCCCCAGGTCACATAGCAGACAAGTGGCAGAACTGGAATTAGAATCCAGGTCCTTCTGATTCCCAGGCCTGTGCCAAGCAGTGTACTAAGCACTGGAATAATAACAATAATAATAATAATGGCATTTATTAAGCGCTTACTATGTGCAAGGCACTGTTCCAAGCGCTGGGGAGGTTACAAGGAGATCAGGTTGTCCCATGGGGGGCTCACAGTCTTAATCTCCATTTTACAGATGAGGTAACTGAGGTCCAGAGAAGTCAAGTGACATGCCCAACATCACACAGCTGACAAGTGGCAGAGCCGGGATTTGAACCCATAACCTCGGACTCCAAAGCCCGGGCTCTTTTCCACTGCTTCTCTGCTTGCTCCTTCTCTAGCAGAAAAAGTGGCAGAGCAGAATTGGAATCCACATCCTCTGGCTCCCAAGCCTGTGCTCTTGCCACTAGACCACACTGCTTCATTATTATTATCCACAGTGCTTGGTACACAGTATATGCTGAACTAATACCACAAATATCAATTATTATTGTATTTCTCAAGTGCTTGGAAGCAGCATGGTGTAGAGGATAAATAATAATGATGTCATTTGTTAAACGCTTACTATGTGCAAAGCCCTGTTCTAAGTGCTGGGGTAGATTCAGGTGGGGCTCACAGGCTTCATCCCCATTTTGCAGATGAGGGAACTGAAGCCCAGAGAAGTTAAGAGACTTGCCCAAAGTCACACAGCTGACAAGTGGCAGAAGAGGTCGTGTACCCACGACCTTTGACTCCCAAGCCCGGGCTCTTTCCACTAAGCCACACTGCCTCTCCAAAGCACAGGCCCGGGAATCAGAAGGTGATGGGTTCTAATCCTGACTCCTCCACTTGTCTGCTGCGTGGCCTTGGGCAAATCACTTCACTTATCCGCGCCTTAGTTGCCTCATCTGTAAAATGGGGATTAAGACCTTGAGCCCCATGTGGGACAGGGACTGTGTCCAACTTGATTGCCTTGTATATACCCCGGTGCTTATAACAGTGCTTGACACATAATAAGCTCTAATACCACCATTATTATTATTATCCTAGTGCTTAGTACATAATAATAATAATAACACTTAACAAATACCATTAAAACCCCCCCAAAAACAACATAAAAGGTCAGCATGGAATTCAGGGAGGGACCTTGATGGCTGAAAATGGTCTGTTGATTCAATCATCCGGGAACCTAGACCCCCTCCTTGCCCCCAGGACTCTGGCCAGAGGGAAGACTTCCATTCATTCAATTTACTGAGTGCTTGCAGCGTGCAGAGCACTGTACTAAGCGCTTGGGAGAGTACAATACAACAATAAACAGGCACATTCCCTACCCTCAACGAGTTTACCTTCTAGATGGGGGGGCAGAGAGGGGGGAGGGGGGATTTGATAGGCCAGGGTGTTGTCTAAAGGGGGTAACAAGGGGTGAATGCCCCAAACTCAACTCCACCCAGCCTGCGGAAGTGTTCATGACAAAGGCAGCCTGGGGCTAAACCCTCTCTCCTCTTGCCTCCAGCCTCCTCAATTTTGCTGCTGTTGGAACAAGAGTCCAAAAGGACCCTGCCCAGGAGAGTTTTCCCTAGTCCTTAAATTCCTTAAAGGCAGGGATCGTTATCCCTTTTGTCCACCTCACTCACTCCTCCCTCACCCCCATAGCTCTTATGTACATAATCTGTAATTTATTTATATTAATGTCTGTCTCCCCCTCTAGATTCAGGGAATGTGTCAACCGAATCTCTTTTATTGTTACGTGGTACTCTCCCAGGCACTTAGAACAGTGCTCTGCATACAGTAAAACGCTCAACAAATCCGATCGATTGATAATATTCCAAGGGTTTAGTTCTGAGTTCTGCACCGAGTAAGCACTCAATAAATACTGATTGACTGGATAACCACGGGCTCACTAACTGGCAAATAAATCTTAGTGAATCCTTTCGGTGACAACTGCCTGGCGAATACGAGTTTTGAAGATCGGAATACCGCTAGGCGAGGAATTCTTCCGGGCTGCCTACGGGCTGGAATAGCATTGTAGCCAGGTGGAAAAGGGCACAGGGATGGGAATCAGGCTACCTGGTTCAAATCCTAGCTCGGCTGCTTCTCTGCTGGGTGACCTTGGGCAAGTCACTGAACTTCTCTGGGCTTCAGTTTCCTCAGCTGTTCTCCTCCACCTTAGTGAACTCAGTGTGGGGCAGGGACATTTTTTTGCCAGTTGTAGTTAAGCGCTTGCTATGTGCCAGGCCCCACACTAAACGCTGCGGTAGATCCATGATTATCAGGTTGGACACAGTCCCTGTCCCACATGAAGCTCACACTCTCAGTCAGAGGAATCAATCCCCATTTTACAGAAGAGGAAAGTGAGGCACTGAGAAGACGAGTGAATTATCCAAGCCCACATAGCAGGCAAGTGGTGGAGCCAGGATTAGAACCCAAGGCCTAGTGGACAGAGCACAGGCCTGGCAGTCAGGTCATGGGTCCTAATCCCGGATCCGCCACTTGTCTGCTGTGTGACCTTGGGCAAGTCACTTCAGTTCTCTGGACCTCATTTTCCTCATCTGTAAAATGGGGGTTAAGACCATGGGACAGGGACTGTGTCCAACACGATTATCTTATATCTACCCCAGTGCTCAGAACTGTGCCTACCATATAGATAGCACTTAACAAATACCATAATTATTATTATTTAATCCCCTGACTCCAGACCCATGCTCTTTCCACCAGGCCACACTGCTTCATGTCTAGTCCATGACTGGCACAGAGTAAGCGCCTGACGAATACCTCAATTATTATGATTATCGGGCTGCCTCGGCCCGTTTTTTTTTCCCCCGGGATGTCAGCAGCCTCCAGCTTGTAAGTGGTGCCGGTAGCTCTTTTTCTCTTTCAGCTTCTTCCTGCCAAGAGCCATGAGTTTTGCAGCCCCGCTGAGGAACTCCTGGCCTTCAGGCTTGTTGGAACGATCGCTTGCTTCTGTTTCGCTGCCCCTGATCGCGCCCACATTCCCCCGGTCCCCCCACCCACTGCCGCTTCCTCCGGTCATGTTCTCTGCCAACACCTGACCCCCCTCTACTCCCAGCCCCATCAAAGGGCAGCTGGACCCAGGCAGGCCTGCCTCCAGGGCTGCGGCGGGCACGAGGCCAGGACAGGCGCTGCTTTGAGGTGGACACCAGCAGGATTGATGGAGAGGGGACCCATCACCCTTGTCCTGGGCAGCCCTCGTCACTCCCCGCTGTGCCCCCTGCCCTTCTCAGACTTTGTCCACCAGATGGTCACTAGCTGCAGAGTGCCTGGTCAGCACCCGGGCTGGCCAGGGCACTGAGGTGTGGCCCCCGGATGCCCCCTGGCCAGCTAACCTGACCCCAGCTTCATTTATTCATACAGTCATATTTATTAACTGCTTACCGTGTGCAGAGCACTGTACAAAGCGCTTGGGAAAATACTATACGACAGATCGTCCCCCAGCTCATCCTCCCCCTCCACATCCTGGGGAGGGGACAAGCTGGGTGCCCAGGGAGGGGGGAGATGATTGTTGACCCTGGTTCCATTGGCTTCTTTTTCCAGCCAAGTGCCCCTGGACATTAAATTCATTCATTCAGCAAGGCATAGTGGACAGAGCCCGGGCTTGGGAGTCAGAAGATCATGGGTTCTAATCCTGGCTCTGCCACTTTCCTGCTGTGAAGCAAGTCACTTCACTTCTCTGGGCCTCAACTATCTGTAAAACAGGGAGCGAGACTGTGAGCCTCATGTGGGACAGGGACTGTGTCCAACCCAATTTGCTTGTATCCACCCCAGCGCTTAGCTCACTGCCCGGCACATAGTAAGTGCTTAACAGATCCCATTATTATTATCATTATCATATTCATTGAGCGCTTACTCTGCAAAGCACTGTACTAAGCGTTTGGGAAAATCCGAAAGGGGTCAGGTGCGAGGACCCAGCTGCAAGGAGCAGGGAAGGGGCCTGGGCCAAGGAGCTGGGGACAGGGTAAGTGAATCTCCCTTCTCCCCGCCAGCCTCCCGGAAACCAGACAAGCCCCAGAATGGCGCCGGGCTGGGCAGCGGCACCCGCTCCAGCAAGGAGCCTGCCTGCCCCTTCCTCTCGCTGCCACCACCACCACAGGCAATCCCGGGCCTGGGCACAGTGCCCACCCGGGCAGAGGCAGGCCGATCCCGACCCGGCCCGACGGTCCACCTGGCAAGGAAATCTCACCCGCCCCCGCGAGGGCAACGGGCCCGGTGGAGCGCAGCTGAGGCTTGTCGGAGACACTCTGAGGGAGGGGGTCTGTCTGACCGCGACCGTCGCCTGCCCCAGCAGAGACCCCAGGGAGGCCGAGTCTTGCTTGCTTCTTCCTGCACGTGTCCGGGCCCTGACCTTTCCAAGCTGGATTCACACACAGGCCCCGAGGCGGTAGAAGGTTCCTGATTCCGCCCCGCCCGGGGATTGGCACAGAAGATGGGCTCGGCCTGGCCCAAACAAGCCCCCACCCCCGTGCCCAGACAAGCCCACGGGGACGAGCTGGCCCCGATCCCTCATTAGGACAGGGACAGGGTGGGCTGCGGGGCCGCACCCCACCTCCAGCCCTCTACACTGTGAGCTCGCTCGTGGTGGGCAGGCACTGTGTGTTATATTGGCCTGATATAATAATGGATAGCGCCCGACCCTGAGAGTCAGAAGGTCATGGGTTCTAATTCCAGCCCGGCCTGCGTGACCTTGGGCAATTCACTTTCCTTCTCTGTGCCTCGGTTACCTCATCTGTAAAATGGGATTGAAACTGTGAGCCCCAAGTGGGACAGGGACTGTATCCGACCCAGTTTGGTTGTATCCACCCCAGCGCTTAGTACAGTGCCTGGCCCGTCGTGAGCGCTTAACAAGCATTACAATTATTATTGTTAAGGAATCCGATCGACTGAACCGGGTCCAGTTCGGAGCTCCCGTGTGCGTTTTGCATAGGCAGTGTGGCTCAGTGGAAAGAGCCCGGGCTTTGGAGTCAGAGGTCGTGGGTTCACATCCCAGCTCCGCCAACTGTCAGCTGTGTGACTTTGGGCAAGTCACTTAACTTCTCTGGGCCTTTGTTACCTCATCCGTAAAATGGGGATTAAAACTGTGAGCCCCCCGTGGGCCAACCTGATCACCTTGTAACCTCCCCAGCACTTAGAACAGTGCTTGCCAATTGTCAGCTGCGTGACTTTGGGCAAGTCACTTAACTTCTCTGTGCCTCAGTTACCTCATCCATAAAATGGGGATGAAAACTGTGAGCCCCCCCCGTGGGCCAACCTGATCACCTTGTAACCTTCCCCAGCGCTTAGAACAGTGCTTTGCACATAGTAAGTGCTTAATAAATGCCTTCTAGACTGTGAGCCCACTGTTGGGTAGGGACCGTCTCTATATGTTGCCAACTTGTACTTCCCAAGCGCTTAGTACAGTGCTTTGCAGCACACAGTAAGCGCTCAAGAAATACGATTGAATGAATGAATCATTATTACCTTGTAACCTCCCCAGCGCTTAGAACAGTGCTTTGCACGTAGTAAGCGCTTAACAAATGCCATCATTATTACTAGTAGTAAGCACTTAATAATAATAATAATAGTGATGGCATTTATTAAGCACTATGTGCAGAGCACTGTTCTAAGCGCTGGGGGGATACAAGGTGATCAAGCTGTCCCACGTGGGACTCACAGTCTTAATCCCCATTTAACAGATGAGGTAACTGAGGCTCAGAAAAGTTAAGTGACTTGCCCAAGGTCACAAAGCAGACATGTGGTGGAGTAGGGATTCGAACCCATGACCTCTGACTCCAAAGCCCGGGCTCTTTTCCACGGAGCCACGCTGCTTCTCCGCTGCTTAACAACTACCATTATTATTATTATAGGCTCCCTTCCTCGCTCGTCTTCGGGATTAAGGGAGCCGGATCCCGGAGCTTCCCGGGGGGGAGGGAGGAGGGAATGGAGAGAGGGGATGGGGAACGGGGTGGGAGAAGGCGGGAGGAGGTCCGGGTGCCTCCCACGGCCGCTGGCCCGGGCCCAGCTGCTCCTCCCCTTTGACGGCATCACGGGCTTCGCGGGGAGGGGCGGGTACCGGCTCGGAGCAGCCGGTCTCGACCCGTTGCCAGCGCCCACCCCCACCCGGAAACCCGACCTGAGGGCGCAGCTGGGGCCCGGGACCCGGCAAGGGGCAGCGTGGCTCAGTGGAAAGAGCCCGGCCTATAGAGCCAGAGGTCATGGGTTCAAATCCCGGCTCTGCCAACTGTCAGCTGCGTGACTTTGGGCAAGTCACTTAACTTCTCTGGGCCTCAGTTACCTCATCTGTAAAATGGGGATTAAGAACTGTGAGCCCCATGTGGGACAACCCGATCACCTTGTAATCACCTTGTAATCAGGTGATCAGGTTGACTGTGGGCTCACAGTCTTTTACAGAAGCAGTGTGGCTCAGTGGAAAGAGTCCGGGCTTTGGAGGCAGAGGTCAGGGGTTCGAATCCCGGCTCCGCCAGATTGTCAGCTGTGTGACTTTGGGCAAGTCACTTCACTGGGTCTCAGTTACCTCATCTGTAAAATGGGGATTAAGACTGTGAGCCCCCCCCGTGGGGCAACCTGATCACCTGGTAACCTCCCCCAGCGCTTAGAACAGTGCTCTGCACATAGTAAGTGCTTAATAAATGCCATTATTATTATTATTTTAGACTGTGAGCCCACTGTTGGGTAGGGATTGTCTCTATATGTTGCTATCTTGTACTTCCCAAGCGCTTAGTACAGTGCTCTGCACACAGTAAGCACTCAATAAATACGATTGATTGTAACCTTCCCAGCGCTTAGAACAGTGCTTTGCACATAGTAAGCGCTTAATAAATGCCATCATCATCATCATCATCAATCGTATTTATTGAGCGCTTAATATGTGCAGAGCACTGTACTAAGCGCTTGGGAAGTATCATTGAGGGAGGGAGGAAAGAAAAGAGACGAGGGAGCATTGCCCCAAGGACCCCCGCCCCAATTCGCCCCTCCCACGCCCATCGACCCCCCCACTCATCCCCTCCGTTGCCCCGGGCAACCGAGGAGCGGGCGCCCCCTGCTGGGAAGAATCAGCTCCTCTCCGCGGGGAGGAGCAGGGAAGAGAGCAGGAGCTCCAGAGTGGAAGTGAGGGCCCGCTGGTGGTCCGCTGGCTCAGACTGTGAGCAGGGACTGTCCCCATTTGTTGCTGAATTGTACCTCCCAGGCGCCCAGTACAGTGCTGTGCACACAGTAAGCGCTCAATAAATACGACTGAGTGACAGTGAGATCGCAGAGCGGGGTCGCGCGCGCGCGCGCGCCCTCTGCTGGACCGGCTGAGATCGCTCGCCCGGAAACTCAGAGCGGGCGCGGGCGCCGCCTGCTGGATGGAACGAGACGGTGTTGCTCCGCGGAGGGTCCAGAGCGGGCGCGGGCGCCGCCTGCGGGGAAGAATGGGAATCGCCCCGCGGAGCCGCAGGGCGGGAGCGGGCGCCCCCTGGTGGGGCTATCCGAGGGGACGATGGGGTGGGTGACAGAGGGCAGCACCCTGACTTGCTCCTTTTATTTATTGCCCCCCTCAACCTCATGGCACTTCCGTCCACATCTGTAATTTATTTCTATTACTGTCTGTCTCCCCCTCTAGCCTGTAAGCTCGTTATGGGCAGACAATGTGTTACACTGCTATAATGTACTTTCCCAAGCGCTTAATATAGTGCTCTGTACACAGTGAGTGCTCAATAAATACAACTGACTGGGTGTGCTGACACACTGTTCACCCTCCCTCCCCCTGGCACTGCTGTCTGAACGAGATAATGACTAGACAGGCGGGGAGCCCCGTTTGGCCCTCACCCCACACTCTCCTGTTGCAGGGAGGCTGGCGCCTGGACCCTGGCCGGTCCACACAGAGAGGATTATATATCTCTGTAATTTATTTATTTGTATTGATGTCTGTCTCCCCCCCATCTAGACTGTAAGCGTTGTGGGCCGGGAATGTGTCTGTTTATTGTTGCATTGTACTCTCCCAAGCACCTAGTACAATGCTCTGCACACAGTGAAGTGCTCAGTAAATCCGATGGAATGAAATACGATCAGAGGAAGCAGCGAGGGCAAGAGCATGGCCCGTTGATTTATTGGCTGGATCCAGTTTACAAGACGCTTACACGACTACACGCACACGACCTCCCACCCCTTCCCCGGCCTCCAGCTGGGAGGGAGGGGGCAAGGAGGATTGGGAACAGAGGGGGCCCAGACTAGCGATGCGATGCCACAGGCCCGGGAAGGGGGATGGAGACCTCCCCTACCCCAGGGGCCCTTCCGGCGGCAACAGTGCTGAGGCCCAGAGAGATGTCCCAGGTTTGGTCCACAGGGCCCCAACGGGACCCAGGCCGGCCGGGGCCGAGAGGCAGGGCACGGGGGGCCACTCAGACCCGGGGGGGGGCGTGATCCCGTGCCCGCCGCGGGTGAGGGGGAAGAGGGATTTTCCGGCTTTCATTCCAAGGACTGTAACATGAGCAGCTGCTTCAGCACTTTGGTCTGACTGGTCTCCCGGATCTCGCCAGCCAGGAACATCTCATCCACCACCGTGTACACCTGGCGAGGGTGCGGGTGGATCAGCCCTGGGCATGGGGCGCGCCCCCACCCCCGGGCCCAGGGTCGGCTCTTCTTCCCACACAGCGCTGCCTGGCCAGGGATAGGAGGCTGTGGGGAGCGCTCACTCTACCTCCATCTCCCTGAACCTTGATTTCGCCTCTCACCAGAAACCCCTTGCCCCCATCCTGCCTCTGGCCCGGTACGCCCTCCCTCCTCAAATCCCACAGTGACTCTCCTCCGCTTCAAAGCCTTTATTGAAGGCATATCTCCTCCAAGAGGCCTTCCCTGACTAAGCCCCCCTTTCCTTTTCTCCCACTCCCTTCTGCATCGCCCTACCCTTGTTCTTCTCCACTCCCAGCCCCACAGCATTTAATCCAGATCTGTAATTTATTCATTTATAATAATGTCTGTTTCCCCTTGTAGACTGTAAACTTGTTGAGATCAGGAAATGTCTGTTGATTGTTATTTTGTACTCTCCCAAGTGCATAGTACAGTGTTCTGCACCCAGTAAGCACTCAACAAATACGACAATGAATGAATGAAAGATGAGCTGGTTGGGTAGTCCATGAGCTGGCTGGAGGCCCCATGTAAGTGACCCATATCTAGGCCCCTGTAGAAGCAGCGTGGCTTAATGGATAGAGCCTGGACATCAGAAGGATGTGGGTTATAATCCTGGCTCCACCACATGTCTGCTGTGTGAACTTGGACAAGTCACTTCACTTCTCTGGGAACTGAGGCCTTCCTCAGTAAACTCTGTAAAATGGGGATTGGAGGGTGAGCCCCACGTGGGACAAGGACTGTGTCCAACTCGATTAATTTATATCCACCCCCATGCTTACAACAGTGCTTGGCACAGAGTTTAACAAGGACTGTAATTATTATTAATTATTATTAGGTACATGAGGGGTGGCCCCCAAACCCGAGCTGGGGCCTGTGCTGGTCTCCCTTCCCCACCCGAAAGGAGGGTAGGTGGTGGCCAGCCTCGCTCCCTGCTGAGAACCCCAACTCGTTCAATCGTATTGATTCAGAGCTTACTGTGTGCAGAGCACTGTACCTGGGAAAGTACAATACAACAATACACAGTGACATTCTCTACCCACAACAAGCTCACAGTTTAGGGCCGGGGAGACAGACATCAATAATAAAATTGCCACGGTGGGGGAAGCGGGTGGCTCGGCTGGCCTGCCGGGGAGCGGCAGCGCGTCGGGGGGCGGGGGCCACTCACCTTGTAGAAATTGAACACCAGGTCCAGCTCGCAGACGTTGTGGAAGTATTCATTCAGGACCTACGGAGCAATGTAAGGACAGCGGTGGCGGCTTTTAAAGCCTGACTGAAGGCACATCTCCTCCAAGAGACCCTCCCTAAGCCCCCCTTTCCTCTTCTCCCACTCCCTTGTGTCACCCCAACTTGCACCCTTTAGTCATCCCCCTCCCAGCCCCACAGCTGCTGTGTCCACATCTGTCGTTTTATTTATATTAATGTCTGCCTCCCCCTCTAGACTGTACAAGCTCATTGTGGGCAGGGGAATGTGTGTGTTATACTGTTATACCGTACTGCCTCAAACACTTAGTCCATTGCTCTGCACATGGTACGTTTTCAATAAATATGACTGACTGACTGGGGGAGCCACATGATATAAGTTGGGGATGATGATGATGGTATTTGCTAAGCACTTACCTCGTGCCAAGCACTGCTCTTTGCATTGGTATAGATACAAAGTAATCAGGTTGTCCCACACTGGGCTCACAGTCTTAATCCCCATTTTACAGATGAGGTAACTGAGGCATAACTGAGGCACAGAGAAGTTAAGCGACTTGCCCAAAGTCCCATAGCTGACAAGTGATGGAGCTGGGATTAGAACCCACGATCCAAGCGCATGCTCTAACCACTAAGCCACGCTGCTTCTGTGGGTGGGAGGAGAGTAGGGACCACCTCTATGTTGCCAACCTGTACTTCCCAAGCACTTAGTACAGTGTTCTGCACACAGTAAGCGCTCAAGAAATACGACTGAATGAATGAAAAGGCTAGGGGGTGCAGGCCCAGCCCCTGCCACGCTCCCATGCTGAGAAGCAGCACAGCTTAGGGGATAGAGCACGGGCCTGGGAGTAAGAAGGTCATGGGTTCCAATCCTGCCTCCTCCACTTGTCTGCTGTGTGACCTTGGGTAAACCACTTTACTTCTCTGTGCCTCAGTTACCTCATCGCTAAAATGGGGACTGAGACTGGGTGCCCATGTGGGACAGGGATGGTGCCCAACCCGATTTACCTGTATCTATCCCAGTGCTTACTACAGCGTCTGGCACATAGTAAGCACTTAAGCAAATACCACTCCCAACTTCCCAAGTGGGATAGGGACTGTGTCCAACCTGACTAGCTTGTATAATAACGATGGTATCTGTTAAGCGCTTCCTATGTGCCGAGCACTGTTCTAAGCGCTGGATAATAATACCTGGGTGTCTAGGTGATGCTTTTACTCCCAAAGCGCAGTGCTTAGAACAGTGCCTGGCACAAAGTAAGCCCTTAACCAATACACCATCATCATTATCAACTTCTAGGCAGATGGCAGCTCCACTCTACTGAGCCAGTCTTGCCTGCTCATTTCCTTGAAATTGGCGGGGAGGGGGAGACGGGGACTTCTAAGCCTTATTAAAAGCACATCTCCTCCAAAAGGCCTTCCCGGACTAAGCCCTCCTACTCCCTCTCCCTTCTGCATCACCCTCATCCTTAGATCTGCACCTTTAAGGACTTGATATTCACCTCACTCTCAGCCCCACAACACTTCTGTTCATATCTTTTAGACTGTGAGCCCATTCTTCTAGACTGTGAGCTCACTGTTGGGTCGGGACCATCTCTATATGTTGCCGACTTGAACTTCCCAAGCGCTTAGTATAGTAAGCACTCAATAAATATGATTGAATGAATGAAATCCGGAATTTAAGACCTGTCTCCCCCTCTGGGCTGAAAGATCCTTATGGGGAGGGAATGTGTCTCCCAATTCTGTCTGATTGTATTCCTTCAGGAGCTTAGTACAGTGCTCTGCAAAAAGAAGTGCCCAAAAGCCGTCGAGTGGTTTCCGACCCATAGCGACTCCATGGACACACCCTCTTCAGAACCCCCCACCTTGTCGTAAAGTCGTTCTGGTACGTGTAGCCGTAGACTTTTCTTGGTAAAGATATGGAAGTGGTTTACCATTGCCTTCTTCCGTGCAGTAAAAACTCGAGTCTCTCAAGCCTTTGACCAAAGTTTTGATCACTTCGTTATCTGCCTTTGACTCTCTCCCATGCCGCTGCTGCCCAGCACGGGTGATTCAGCTTTGTTCTGACGCTTTGGTTTAGACCTTTCCATTCAGGGTAGCCCTATGAGCTCTAAGTTTCATCAGTGTACACAAACTCTCCTGCCTGGGTAAGGCGTCGATTTGTAGGCGTGCTCAATAAATACCATTTACCATTGATTAGGCTCTACCCAGCATCCCAGCCCCTCCCTCCGCCAAGTCGAGGCTCCACCTACCTCGACGAAGTTGTGGATGGCTTCCAGGTAGGCCAGGTTGTTGTCATTGACGTCGACGCAGATGCAGAAGTAGAGGCCCGCATACCGGCGGTAAATAATCTTGAAATTTCGGAACTGAAGGAGAGGGGACCGTCGTGACTCTGAGCCCGTCGTTGGGTAGGGACCGTCTCTATATGTTGCCAACTTGTACTTCCCAAGCGCTTAGTACAGTGCTCTGTACACAGTAAGTGCTCAACAAATGCGATTGAATGAATGAATGAATGGCCAGAGGGAGCTGGCATGGGTACCATCACCACGGGCGGGCAGCAAGGTGTAGCGGGGGGAGACGGGATGCTCCCAGGGAGGAGACGGTCACCCCCAGGGGCAGGGTGGGTGAGGGGGGAACTCCCAACCAGGACTGGAGTGCGAGTTTAGCAGCCTCTACCTGTGGGCCAGGTTTCAGGCTAATAACAGTAATAATAGTTATATTTGTTAAGCTCTTACCAAGTGCCAAGCACTGTTCTAAGCACTGGGGAAGATACAAACTAATCAGGTTGTCCCATGTGGGGCTCACAGTCTTAATGCCCATTTTACAGATGAAGTCACCGAGGCACAGAGAAGTGACGAGACTTGCCCGAGGTCACACAGCGGACAAGTGGCGGAGCCGGGATTAGAAGCCACGTCCTCTGACTTCCAAGCCCGGGCTGTGGCCAATAGGCCATGCTGCTTCTCTCTTGTGCCTGGGCTAAGTGCGGGTCCAGGCATGGGACGATCAGATCGGACACGGTGTTTATGGCTAGGGCCTCGGGAAGTTTGAAGGAGTTATGGGTCCTGAAATGTCCTGGACAGCTATATCTAAACCTCTCTGGAACATGCTTGCGTAATCTGGAGAAGCACATTACCTAGTGGATAGAGCACGGGCCTTGGTGAAGGACCTGGGTTCTAATTCTGGCTCTGCCATTTGTCTGCTGGGTGACTTGCTTCCTTCATTTCATTCTCCCTCCCATCCCCACAGTACATATGAACGTATCTGCAATTTATTTATGCACATTAATGTCTGTTTCCCTGTCTACACTGCAACCTCACTGTGGGCAGGGAATGGGTCTCTTTGTTTCCATACTGTACTCTCCCAAGGATTTAGTATGCCGCTTTGCACACAGTAAGCGCTCAATAAATACGATTGAATGAATGAACGAACTTGAGCGAGTTGCTTCACTTTTCTGGCCCTCAGTTTCCTCATCTGTAAAATGGGGAGTAAGGCTGCCCCATGAGGGTCATGGACTGAGACCAGTCTGATTAGCTTGTGTCTACCTTTAACACTTAGTACACTTAGTACAGTGCCCAACACACAGTAAGCACTTAAATGTCATTAAAAAAGGAAGTCCAAGCCAATTTGTCCCTCCTCTGGCCACACCCTTGCTTGGTGAGGGGATCTATGCCATGGGGTGATGGGGATGAGCCCCTCCCAAGGGACAGACTGGAAGCTGGTTGTGAGTAGGGAACATGTCTACGAACTTTGTAATAAATGTTCAGGACGTGTCACCCCCCCCACCTCAAAAAACTCCAGGGACTGCCCATTCACCTCCAACTCAAATAAAAGCTCCTCACCATTGGCTTTAAACCCTCCATCACCTTGCCTGCTCCTACCTCACCTTGCTTCTCTCCTTCTCCAACCCAGCCCACACACTTAGCTCCTCTAGGGCTCACCTTCAGTGCTTAGAACAGTGCTTGGCACATAGTAAGCGCTTAACAAATACCATCATCATCAATCTTCTCACTGTGCCTCCATCTCGCCTATCTCGCCACTGACTCCTAGCCCACGTCCTGCCTCTGGCCTGGATTGCCCTCCCGCCTTAAAATCTGACAGACAACCACTCTCCCCCACCTCAAAGCCTTACTGAAGGCATATCTCCTCCAAAAGGCCTTCCCAAAGTAAGTCCCACTTTTCCTCATCTCCCACTCCCTTCTGCACCACCCTGACTTGTTCCCTTTGCTCTTCCCCTCTCCCAGCCCCTCGGCACTTATGTCCATACCTGCCATTTATTTGTATTGATGTCTGTCTCCCCCGCAGACTGTAAACTCCTTGTGGGCAGGGAATGTCATTGTTTATTCTTGTGTTGAATATTCCCAAGTGCTTGACTGATTGGGACTTAGCTCTAGCAGAGGAAGGATTGTCCAGGGATTGTGGGTTGTTGGGACCAGAGGCAGGGGCCTGGACAGGATGAGATCTGGGGTAGAGTCACTTCCAGTTTTCTGGCAGACAATGACTCTCTCAAAGCCTTTTGGAAGGCTCATCTGCTCCAACAGGCCTTCCGACTAAACCCGCCTTTCCTCCCACTGTCCTGACTTTCTCCCTTTATTCATCCCCGCCCACAGCACTTATGTCCATATCTGTCATTTATTTATTTATATTAATCTCTGTCTTCCCCTCTAGACTGTAAGCTCATTGTTGGCAGGGAAAGTGTCTGTTATATTGTTATACTGCACTCTCCCAAGTGCTTGGTACAATGCTCTGCACACAGTAAATGCTCAATAAATACCAATAAATGAATAATGAAGCAGCATGGTGTGTGAAGTAGCATAGTGGAGTGGATAGACCATGGGTCTGAGAGTCAGAAGGTCATGAGTTCTGATCACGAGCTCTAGTCCCGGCTCTGCCACTTGTCTGCTGTGTGACCATGGGCAAGTCATTTCACTGCTCAGTGCCTCAGTTACCTCATTTGTAAAATGGGGATTGAGAGTGTGAGCCTGATTTGCTTGTACCCACCCCAGCGCTTAGTACGGTGCCTGGCACATAGTAAGCGCTTAACAAATACCATTATTATTATTATTACCACCGACCGACTTCTATAGGATGAGGAGATTGCGCCCTGTTGGCCTCTCTGATATCATTCATTCATTCATTCATTCAATCGTATTTATGGAGCACTTACCGTGCAGAGCACTGTACCAAACGTTTGGGAGATTACAATAGAACAATAAAGAGACCCATTGTGTCCTGACAATGAGACCAGCAGCCTGGCAAGCGCAGAGAAGGGGGCTAAGTGCGGGGAGGGAAAAAGAGGGGAGAGAAGGCGAAGGGGGCGGAGAGAGAGGGGCTTCACCTCCACGAAGTTAGTGTGCTTGGCATCTCGGACAGTGACCACGGCGTGCACCTCCTCGATCAGTTTCTGTTTCTCGTCGTCGTCAAACTGCATGTACCACTTGGCTAGGCGGGTTTTCCCGGCCCGGTTCTGGATGAGGATAAAGCGGATCTGCGGAATAATAACAATAATAATAATTGTGGCATTTATTAAGCGCTTATTATGTACCAGGCACTGCTCTAAGCTCTGGGGTAGACACCAGATAATCAGGTTGGACACAGTCCCTGTCCCACATAGGGCTCACAATCTTAATCCTTATTTTACAGATGAGGGAACTGAGAGACAGAGAAGTGACTTGTCCAAGGTCATGCAGAAGACAAGTGGTGGGAGGGAAGGGGATCAGTCCATGGGGCAGATACCATTCATGCCTCCTGACCCCAAAGCTAAGTGTGTGTGTGTGTGTGTGTGTGTGTGTGTGTGTGTGTGTGTGTGAGGGAGAGAGACAGAGACAGAGAGAGAGAGAGAGAGACACAGAGAGAGAGAGAGACAGAGAGAAGAGGGGAGAGTGCAAAGCCCTCACTTTTTCTTAATGGTATTTGCTAAGTGTTATGTGTCAGGCACTGAACTAAGCACTGGGGTAGGTAATAATAATAATAATAATGGCATTTATTAAGCACTTACTATGTGCAAAGCACTGTTCAAAGCGCTGGGGCAGTTACAAGGGGATCAAGTTATCCCTCGGGGGGCTCACAGTCTTACTCTCCATTTCACAGATGAGGTAACTGAGGCACAGAGAAGTTAAGTGACTTGCCCAAAGTCACACAGCTGACAATTGGCGGAGCCAGAATTTGAACCCATGATCTCTGACTCCAAAGCCCATGCTTTTTCCACTGAGCCACGCTGCTTCCCTAAGGTCCCCTAGACTCAGTCCCCTGCCCCATGTGGGGCTCCCGGTCTTAATCCCCTTTATACAGATGAGGTAAATGAGGCCCAGAGAAGCGAAGTGACTTGTCCAAGGTCACACAGCAGGCAAGAGGTGGAGGCGGGAATTGGAACCCAGATCCTTCTAACTCCCAGGGCTGTGCTCTATCCACTAGACCAGCACCTCCGCCCATCTCCTCTCTCTCCGAAAAGCTGAAAGCCCTCGATTTCCCAGGCAGGCACCTCTGACTTCTTGCCAGCCTCCCTTTCTTCCGGACCCCAGGGTCCGCTTTCTCCCTCCACTCCAGGATGGTTGGAAAGTTCTCCCACCCCACTGCTCTGGGAGTAGGTGGGGTATCCAGGCTTAAGAGGAAGGAGGATTCTCCTTCTAAGCGAGGCGGTGGGCAGGACACAGAGGGCAGAGTGGGGTTTGGTGGGGTTTTTTTAATGGTATTTTTAAAGCACTATGTGCCAGTTAATCAGGTTGGACACAGTTCCTGTCCCACAGGGGCTCCCTGTCTTAATCCCCATTTTACAGATGAGGTCACTGAGGCACAGAGAAATGAAGTGACTTACCCAAGGTCATAGGGCATACAAGTGGGGAACGGGCATGGTGTAGTGGCCAGAAAGTCAGGTGGTCATGGGTTCTAATCCCAACTCTGCCACTTGCCTGCTGTGAGACCTCGGGTAAGTCACAACTTCTCTGGGCCTCAGTTACCTCAATATTAAAATGTGGAATTAATATCTGATCCCCCTCCTCCTTAGACCATGAGCCCCACGTGGGACAGGGACTGCATCCCACCCGATTCATTTCTACCCACCCCAGCACTTAGTACAGTGCCTGGCACATAGTAAGCACTTAAATACCACAATTATTATATTAAGTGGTGGAGCTGGGATTAGGAGATGCACCTTCAGTAAGGCTTTGAGGCCGGGGCAAGTCATTACCCGTCTGGAAGAGAAGCAGCATAGCGTAGTGGATAGGGCAAGGGCCTGGGAGTGAGAAGGTCATGGGTTCTCCTCCCAGCTCCGCCACTTGTCCACTGTGTGACCTTGGGCAAGTCATTTCACTTCTCTGGGCCTCGGTTACGTCACCTATAAAATGGGGAGTGAGACTGTGAGCCCCGCGCGGGATGGGGACTGTGTCCAACCCGATTTGCTTGTAACCACCCCAGCGCTTAGCACAGTGCCTGGCACATAGTAGCGCTTAACAAATACCATAGTAATAATAATTAGAACTCTAGGCCTGTGCTCTCTCCACTAGGCAACGCTGCTTACACGAGTAGTGAGCGAGCAGCTCAGACCAACACCCCCCTGCCCCCACATCCCTCCTTGCTCCCCCCCAACCCCTCCCTCATGTTTCCTTCCCCACAGCCTTCCCTGCTCCCGCCCCGGACGGGAAGCGCCTGGTCTGCTGAGCCAGGGAAAGGCTTCCGGTGGTTTCCCCGGCCCCCGCCCAGGGAGCCTGAGCGGAAAGGGGAAGGAGCAGTCCAGGGCCCTAAGGTGGGGTCTGGCTCCGGACCCTAGTCCCACCATTCATTCATTCGATTGTATTTTTTGAGCACTTACCGTGTGCAGAGCACTGTACTACGCGCTTGGGAAGGTACAATACAACAACAAACGGTGACATTCCCTGCCCACAATGAGCTCACAGTCATCATCATCATCATCATCATCATCAATTGTATTTATTGAGCGCTTACTGTGTGCAGAGCACTGTACTAAGCGCTTGGGAAGTACAAGTTGGCAACATATAGAGACGGTCCCTACCTAATAGTGGGCTCACAGTCTAAATGGTATTAATGGTCATCATGCGTTTCAAACTCCCTGCAGTTCCCGCTCACCCAAATCAGGGTCGCGTTGTGGGGTGGGGGGCTCTGAGAACCACCGACTCAGTCAGTCAGTGGTATTTATTGAGCACTAGCTATGTGCAGAGCACTATATATACCAAGCACTTGGGAGAGTAAAATATAACAATCTAACTCGCCTCTCTCCCTGGCAGGGGCGGGAAAGGGTTCGGGGACAGAGGGGGGTGCAGGCAGGTAAGGTGCCCCCCTCCTCCCCTCCCTGGTCTTGCCCTGGGTAACAATAATAAGAATAATTAATAATTATATTTGTTAAATTCTTACTATGTGCCAGGCACTGTTCTAAGCACTGGGATAGACAGAAGATCATCAGGTTGGCTACAGTCTCTGTCCCACACAGGGTTCACAGTCTTGATCCCCGTTTTACAGATGAGAGAATTGAGGCCCAGAGAAATGAAGTGCTTGCCCAAGATTACCCAGCAGACAAGTGGCACAGCTGGGATTAGAATCCATGACCTTTTGACTCCCAGGCATGTGCTTTATCCACTAGGCCGCCTCCCCAGCCTCTTATCTCTCTGTAACCACTATCACTTTCCACACCTCTATCTCCCCTCAAACCCTGACTCCCCCAAAACCCTTCTCATGATCGTCTCTCCAGTCACCCCTCCCTCAGCCCAAAAGCGAATATGTCCATATCCGTAATTCATTCATTTACATTAATGTCTTTCTCCCCCTCTTCACTTTGAGTTCACTGTGAGCACATGCCTACCAACTCTGTTGTACTCTCCCAAGCGCCTAATAGTGTTCTGCACACTGTAAGCGCTCAGTACATCACACTGATTGATTCCCCAGCATTTAGAGAAGCAGCGTGGCTCAGTGGAAAGAGCACGGGTTTTGGAGTCAGAGGTCAGGGGTTCGAGTCCCGGCTCCACCACAAGTCTGCTGTGTGACCTTGGGCAAGTCACTTAACTTCTCTGAGCCTCAGTTACCACATCTGTAAAGATGGGGATTAAGACTGTGAGCCCCACGTGGGACAACTTGATCACATTGTATCCCCCCCAGCGCTTAGAACAGTGCTTTGCACATAGTAAGCGCTTAACAAATGCCATCAATATTATTATTATTATTGCTCGTTGTGGGCAGGGAACGTAACTGCCAACTATGTTCATTCATTCATCTGTATTTATTTAGTGCTTACTGTGTCTAAAGCACTGTTCTAAGTGCTTGGGAGAGTACAATAAAACAACAGACACATTCCCTGCCCACTTTGTTGTACTGTACCCTCGCAAGCACCCAGTACAGTATTCCGCACACAGTAAGCGCTCAATTAATACCACTGATTGATTCCTCCAGCATTCAAGCTCGCTGTGGATGGGGACCGTTTCTGCCAACCCTGTCCATTCATTCATTTAATCGTATTTATTGAGCGCTTCATGTGCACAAAGCACTGGACTAGGCGCTTGGGAAACTGTGAGCTCGCTGTGGGCAGGAATGTGTTGTTTTCTTGTACACTCCCAAGTGCTTAGTCCAGTGCTTTGCACACAGTAAGCGCTCCATAGATCAATTAATCAATCAATCATATTGTTCTCTGCCTCCCCCTTCTAAACTGTGAGCCCACTGTTGGGTAGGGACCGTCTGTATGTGTTGCCAACTTGGGCTTCCCAAGCGCTTAGTACGGTGCTCTGCACGCAGTAAGCGCTCAATAAATACGATTGATTGATTGATTGAATGAATGAGAGTACAATAAAATAACTGACACATTCCCCGCCCACTGTGCTGTTCTCCGCCGTGTGCCTTTGGGCAGGTCACTTCACTTCTCTGGGCCTCAGTTCCCTCACTTGTCAAGTGGGGATGAAGACTGTGAGCCCCCCCGTGGGACAACCTGATGACTTCGTATCATCATCATCAATCATATTTATTGAGCGCTTACTGTGTGCAGAACACTGTACTAAGCGCTTGGGAAGTACAAATTGGCAACATATAGAGACAGTCCCTACCCAACAGCGGGAGCGCTTAGAACAGTGCTTGGCGTATAGTGAGCGCTTAACAAATACCATCATCATTATTATTATTATTACACTGCGGTTTATGCTCAAGTGAGGGGGAACCGGGGGGGGACCGCACACAGTCTGCTAGACTGTGAGCCCACTGTTGGGTAGGGACTGTCTCTCTATGTTGCCAACTTGGACTTCCCAAGCGCTTAGTCCAGTGCTCTGCACACAGTAAGAGCTCAATAAATCTCCAGTGGCTACCAATCAATCTGCGCATCAGGCAGAAACTCCTCACCCTGGGCTTCAAGGCTGTCCATCCCCTGGCCCCCTCCTACCTCACCTCCCTTCTCTTCTTCTCCAGCCCAGCCCGCACCCTCCGCTCCTCTGCGCTAATCTCCTCACTGGGCCTCGTTCTCACCTGTCCCACCATCGACCCCCGGCCTCCCCCGGGCCTGGAATGCCCCCAATCCCTCTGCCCCTCCGCCAAGCTCGCTCTCTTCCTCCCTTCAAAGCCCTGCTGAGAGCTCACCTCCTCCAGGAGGCCTTCCCACACTGAGCCCCTTCCTTCCTCTCCCCCTCGTCCCCCTCTCCATCCCCCCCATCTTACCTCCTTCCCTTCCCCACAGCACCTGTATATATGTATATATGTTTGTACATATTTATTACTCCATTTATTTAACCTGTACATATCTATTCTATTTATTTTATTTTGTTAGTATGTTTGGTTTTGTTCCCCGTCTCCCCCTTTTAGACTGTGAGCCCCCTGTTGGGTAGGGACTGTCTCTAGATGTTGCCAATTTGGACTTCCCAAGCGCTTAGCACAGTGCTCTGCACATAGTAAGCGCTCAATAAATACGATTGATGAATAAATACGATTGATTGTCCCTTCCCCTGGGCTGGGGCAGTCTTCTGCAGGCAGTAAGAGCTCGCTTAATACGATGGACTGATGCTGACGCTAACCACTGGCGTCTCCGGCCAGGACGCAAACCCCTTTGGCCCAGGACGCCCTAAGGCCCGGCCGTGGCGTCCAAACAAGCCTCCCTCCGGGAAGCCCTGTGGCTCTTCACACACACACCCCCCCACAAGCCCGGTGGTGGCGACCCCCGTTACCATGTTGCTCGCCGTCGGGCCCCCAAGGCTGCCCCGTTCCAACCGTTAACGACGGCGGGGAGTCCGAGCGGAAGTGCGGGCCGCTCCCGCGCAAAGCCACCTGGGGACTGTAGTTCGGCCTCGTAGTCCGGAGGCCCCAGGATTCCGTGCGCGCGCGCCCGCCGCCCCGCCACGCATGACGGGAATTGTAGTCCTGCCCCAGCCGCGTGCCGGCGGGTCGCTCGCCGCAGCGCATGACGGGAATTGTAGTCAATCATCATCATCATCATCAATCGTATTTATTGAGCGCTTACTGTGTGCAGAGCACTGTACTAAGCGCTTGGGAAGCACAAATAGGCAACGTACAGAGACAGTCCCTACCCAACAGTGGGCTCACAGTCTAAAATAATAATAATAATAATAATGATGGCATTTGTTAAGCGCTTACTATGTGCAAAGCACTGTTCTAAGCGCTGGGGAGGGGAAACCAGGTAATGAGGTTGTCCCATGTGGGGCTCACAGTCTTCACCCCCATTTTACAGATGAGGGAACTGAGGCTCAGAGAAATTAAGTGACTTACCCAAGGTCACACAGCAGACGTGGCGAAGCCGGGATTCGAACCTATGATCTCTGACTCCAAAGCCCGTGCTCTTTCCACTGAGTCACGCAATAATAATATACTGGTGGCATTTGTTAAGCGCTTACTCTGTGCAAAGCACTGTTCTAAGCGCTGGGGGGATACAAGGTGATCAGGTTGTCCCACGTGGGGCTCACAGTCTTAATCCCCATTTTACAGATGAGGGAACTGAGGCTCAGAGAAGTTAAGTGACTTGCCCAAGGTCACACAGCAGACAGTTGGTGGAGCCGGGATTCGAACCCATGACCTCTGACTCCAAAGCCCGGGCTCTTTCCACTGCTTGGAAAGTACAATTCAGCAACAGAGACAATCCCTACCTGACAACGGGCTCACAGTCTAGAAGGGGGAAAAAGACAACAAAACAAAACAAAGCAAGTATACAGGCATCAATAGCATCAGGATAAATAAATAGAATTATAGATATATACAATTAATAAAATAAATAGAATTATAAATATATACATATATACACAAGTGCTGTGGGGCGGGGAAGGGGTTAGAGCAGAGGGAGGTGAGTCGGGGTGATGGGGAAGGGATCGAGGAGCAGAGGAAAAGGGGGGCTTAATCTGGGAAGGCCTTCTGGAGGAGGTGAGCTTTCAGTAAGGCTTTGAAGGGGGGAAGTGTGCTAGTTGGGCTAGTTTCTCTGGCATTCACTGACCTCAGACTTCATTCATTCATTCATTCAATCGTATTTATTGAGCGCTTACTGTGTGCAGAGCACTGTACTAAGCGCTTTGGGAAGTACAAGTTGGCAACATATAGAGACAGTCCCTACCCAACATCGGGCTCACAGTCTAGAAGGGGGATATTTATTGAGCACTTACTGTGTGCAAAGCACTGTACTAAGTGCTTGGGAGAGGACAATGCAACACCTCTACCTCCCACCCCCTAACTGAGGGTATCCCTCAGGGCTCAGTTCTGGGTCCTCTTCTATTCTCCATCGACACCCACTCCTTTGGAGAACTCATAGAGAAGTAGTGTGGCTCAGTGGAAAGAGCACGGGCTGTGGAATCAGAGGTCATGGGTTCAAATCCCGGCCTTGCCAGTTGTCAGCTGTGTGACTTTGGGCAAGTCACTTCACTTCTCTGGGCCTCAGTTCCCTCATCTGTAAAACGGGGATTAAGACTGTGAGCCCCCCATGGAACAACCTGATCACCTTGTAACCTCCCCAGCACTTAGAACAGTGCTTTGCACATAGTAAGCGCTTAATAAATGCCATTATTATTATTATTCACTCCCACAGCTTCACTTACCACCTCTAAGCAGGTGATTCCCAGATCTACATCTCCAGCCCTGATCTCTCTACCTCTCTGCAGTCTCAGATTTCCTCCTCATCATCAATCGTATTTATTGAGTGCTTACTATGTGCAGAGCACTGTACTAAGCGCTTGGGAAGTACAAATTGGCAACATAACATGCCTACACGATGCCTCTTACTTAAATGTCCCACCATCAGCTCAAAGTTAAAATGTTTAAAAAATAACTTCTTATCTACTCAACCAAACCCTGTCCTCCCCTTGACTGTGACTGTTTATTACTGTATTGTGCTCTCCCAGGCACTTAGTACAGTGCTGTGCACACAGTAAGTGCTCAATGCCCATAAGAATGGGTATTCATTCATTCAATCATATTAACTGAGCACTTACTGTGTGCAGAGCACTGTACTTGGGAAGTACAAGTTGGCGACATACAGAGACGGTCCCTACCCAACAACGGGCTCACAGTCTAGAAATGCCTATGCTTGCTTCTCCCTCTCGTAGCTGAGACTGGTAGAGTACTGGAAACTTTCCAGGTGAGATCCTGAGAGGGCAGCGGTAATAGAAAGAGTAATAATATTCATTATTAGTAATAGTAAGGCCTGGCAAATTAATTGGCGAAGGCTTCCTGAAGGAGGTGGGACAACAGGAGGGCTTTCAGTACGGGGAGGAGTTCCAGGCCAGAGGAGTAATGTGAGTGAGGGATCAAAAGCAGGACACTGAAGAGTACGACAAAGTTAGAATATTACCTGGGAAGTGCCCGGTGATGAATAATAATAATTATGGTATTTGTTAAGGGCTTGCTATGTGCCAAGCACTGTTCTAAACGCTGGGGTAGACACATGTTAATCAGGTGCCACACAGGGCTCACAGTTTAAGTAGGAGTCGGTCCGTCAGTCGATCGTATTTGTTGAGTGCTTACTGTGTGCAGAGCATTGTACTAAGCACTTGGAAGGGTACAATATAACAATAAACAGACACATTCCCTGCCCACAATGGTATTGAATCATGATTTTGCAGGTGAGGTAACTGAGAAGTGAAGTGACTTGCCCAAGATCACACAGCAGACAAGTAGCAGAGCCAGGATTAGAGCCCAGGTTATTTTGGCTCCCAGGCCCGGGCTCCTTCCACTAGGCTTCACTGCTTCTTTAAG
The DNA here is from genome assembly GCF_015852505.1 of Tachyglossus aculeatus. NCBI lineage: Eukaryota > Metazoa > Chordata > Mammalia > Monotremata > Tachyglossidae > Tachyglossus > Tachyglossus aculeatus. Next base: position 1,350,270 of record NC_052091.1, read on the forward strand.
AGAAGTTGATGAGAGCTGATATGAAAGATAAGAAATGCTGGTGGAGAGCCTGATTATCTTATATCTATCCTTGCGCTTAGTATAGTGCCTGGCACATAGAAATCACTTAATTTTTTTTTAATAGTATTGGTTAAGCGCTTACTATGCGCCAGACACTGTACTAAATGCTGGGGTAGATACAAGCTAATCTGGTTAGACATAGTCCATGTCCCATAGGGGGAATCACAGTCTTAACCCCCATTTCACAGATGAGGGACCTGAGAAGTGCAGTGACCTGTCCAAGGTCACACAGCAAATAAGAGGGAGAGCAAGGATTAGAATCCAGGTCCTCTGATTCCCAGGCCTGTGCTCTTTCCATCAGGCCATGCTGGCTCTCCTCCTCCTCCTCCTTCCCCTTTTCCTCCTCCTCCTCTCCCTCCTCTTCTGCCTCCTCCTCCTCCTTCCCTAATAATAATAATAATAATAATGGCATTTGTTAAGCGCTTACTATGTGCCAAGCACTGTTCTAAGCACCGGGGGGGGGGGGGGTTACAGGGTAATCAGGTTGTCCCACGCGGGGCTCACAGTCTTAATCCCCATTTTACAGACGAGGGGACTGAGTAGAGAGCTTGGGAACACAGCAGACACACAGACAGGGATGTTTTGTAGGATTCTGGAAAAGAGGGTCCCCGGTTCCTGTCCTCAGCTCCTCCCTCCCTGCAGCCAGCCCTGCATCCCCCAGGCCAGGCTAGCAAGTCCACACTTCCTGATTTAGGCGGGACATTTCTGAAATTCCACAGCTCCGTCCACATCCTTCTTGAGGGTTTCCAGAACCTGTTAGTGCACTGAAGAGCCTAACGAAAGAAAGCTGAAAGCAGATACTTCAGGAGAAGCAGCATGGCCTGGGAATCAGGAGGACCTGCGTCCTAGTCCTGGCTCTGCCACCTAACTGCTGTGTGACCTTGGGAAAGTCACTTAACCTCTTTGTGCCTGTTACCTCATCTGAAAAGTGGAGATTAAGATTGGTAGCCCCACATGGGACAGGGACTGTGTCCGACTGGATTATTTTGTATCCACCCCAGAGTTTAGAACAGGGCCTGGAACATAATAAGTGCTTAACACACACCATTAAAAAAAAAAAAAGAAAAAAGGAGTAGTTTATCTCACAAGCAGACATCTCCCTCCTTTCTGTAGGGATGGGGCAGAGGGAGGAGGAGGGCAAGTAACCCCTGTAGCCATGGTGAAACTGAGGGGAGCATCCATAGGGTGCAATGCACTGGGCTAAGTGCTTGAGAAGTACAAGAGAAACCCTAGGCTCCTCCCTGCCCACAGCTGAGAAGCACCTTTGCCTAGTGGTTACCCTAGCTTACAGTTTAGCAGGGGATACAGGCCCCAAAATATATTGCAGGTAGGGGAAAGCAACTGAGAGATATGTAAATAAGTGGCATGTGTGCTCGTATAGCGGTATAATGATGCCCCATCAATATTCAATTAGTTTATTATTTTTAATGGTATTCATTAAGTGCTAACTATGTGTCATGCACTGGTTTAAGCGCTGGGATACATACAAGTTCATCAGTTAGGACACAGTCCCCGTCCCACATGAGGCAAATAGGCCAAGTCAAGTAGGAGGGAGAACAGGCCTCGAATCCCCATGTTATGTTTTAAGAAACTGAGGCAGAGAGTTGTGAAGTGACTTGCCCAGAGTCACACAGCAAGCAAGTGGCAGAGTAGGGATTAGAACCCAAGTCCTCTGATTCCCGGACCCAGGCTCTTTCCACTACCTGCTTCCCTGCTTCCATGTTGTATGCAAGAGTGTTCCTCTTGAAATATGGCCACCCATTGCCCTCCGCTACGGGATACCTACTAAAGTCCTGTTAATGGATCATTTCCATCTCTCAGCCTGCTTTGAGAAGGGCAGGGGTACCTTCATCTTTGAGAATCAACCAATCGATTGTATTTCTTGAGTATCTACTTTGTGCAGAGCACTGTACGAAGCGCTTGGAAGAGTACAGTACAACAGAGTTGGTAGATAGGTTCTCTGCCCACAAAGAGGTTAGAGCCTTTAGGGAGAGGTAGACATTAACATAAATTGTGGATATGGACATAAGTGCCATGGCTTTGTGTTAAGAACACGGGCTTGGGAGTCAGAGGATGTGGGTTCTAATTCTGACTCCGCCACTTGTCTGCTGTGTGACATTGGGAAAGCCACTTAACTTCTCTGGGCCTCAGTTACCGCATCTGTAAAATGGGGATTAAGACTGTGAAGTCCATGTGGGACAACCTGATTACCTTGTATCTACCCCAGCGCTTAGGACAGTGCTTGGCACATTGTAAGCACTAAACAAATACCATAATAATTATAATAATTGAGGGTGGGGTGAATATCAAGCACTTAGATGTTACAAATCCAAATGCGAGGGTGACACAGAAAAGACAGGGAGTAGGGGAAATGAGGAATTAGTCGGGGAAAGCTTCTTGGAGAAGCTATGATTTTAATAAGGCTCTGAAGATGGGGAGTGTGGTGGTCTGTTGAATATCAATCAATCGATCGATCATATTTATTGAGCGCTTACGGTGTGCAGAACACTGAACTAAGTACTTGGGAGACTACATATAAAGGTTTTGGTAAACAAGTTCCCTGCCCACAGGGGGCTTACAGTCCAGAGGATATGATGAGGGAGGAAGTTTCAAGCCAGAAACAGGGTATGGGCAAGGGTTTGGCAGCAAGACAGAAGAGATCGAGGTACAGACAGTAGGGTGGCATTAGAGGAGCTAAGTGTGTGGGCTGGGTTGAAGTCGGAAATCAGAGAGGTAAAGTAGGAGGGGGCAAGGTGACTGAGTGCTTTTAAACCCAATGGTGTGAAATTTCTGTTTGATATGGAGGGGGTGGGCAATCACTGGAGGTTCTTGATGGGTAGGGAAACATGGATGGAATTTTTTTTTTTAGAAAAATGATCCGGGCAGCAGAGTGAAGTACGGACTGGAGTGGGGAGAGACAGGAGGCAGGGAGGTCAACAAGGAGGCTGATGCAGTAATCAAGGCAAGATCCCTCACTCCCTTGGTGACCTCATTCGCTCCCACGGCTTCAACTATCATCTCTACGCTGATGACACCCAAATCTCCATCTCTGCCCCTGCTCTCTCCCCCTCCCTCCAGGCTCGCATCTCCTCCTGCCTTCAGGACATCTCCATCTGGATGTCTGCCTGCCACCTAAAACTCAACATGTCCAAGACTGAACTCCTTGTCTTCCCTCCCAAACCCTGCCCTCTCCCTGACTTTCCCATCACTGTTGACGGCACTACCATCCTTCCCGTCTCACAAGCCCACAACCTTGGTGTCAGCCTCGACTCCGCTCTCTTGTTCACCCCTCACATCCAAGCCGTCACCAAAACCTGCCGGTCTCACCTCCGCAACATTGCCAATATCCGCCCTTTCCTTGCCATCCAAACCGCTACCCTGCTCATTCAAGCTCTCATCCTATCCCATCTGGATTACTGTATCAGCCTCCTCTCCGATCGCCCATCCTCCTGTCTCTCCCCACTTCAATCCATACTTCACACCGCTGCCCGGATTGTCTTTGTCCAGGAATTCTCTGGGCATGTTACTCCCCTCCTCAAAAATCTCCAGTGGCTACCAATCAAACTACGCACGAGGCAAAAACTCCTCACCCTCGGCTTCAAGGCTGTCCATCACCTCGCCCCCTCCTACCTCACCTCCTTTCTCTTCTTCTACAGCCCAGCCCACGCCCTCCACTCCTCTGCCACTAATCTCCTCACCGTGCCTTGTTCTCACCTGTCCCGCCGTCGACCCCCGGCCCACATCATCCCTCTGGCCTGGAATGCCCTCCCTCCGCACATCTGCCAAGCTAGCTCTCTTCCTCCCTTCAAGGCCCTACTGAGAGCTCATCTCCTCCAGGAGGCCTTCCCAGACTGAGCCCTCTCCTTCCTCTCCCCCTCCTCCCCCTCTCCATCCACCCCGCCTTACCTCCTTCCCCTCCCCCTCCCCGCAGCACCTGTATATATGTTTGTATGTATTTATTACTCTATTTATTTATTTATTTTATTTGAACATATTTATTCTATTTATTTTATTTTGTTAATATGTTTTGTTTCGTTCTCTGTCTCCCCCTTCTAGACTGTGAGCTCACTGTTGGGTAGGGACCGTCTCTATATGTTGCCAACTTGTACTTCCCAAGTGCTTAGTACAGTGCTCTGCACATAGTAAGCGCTCAATAAATACGATTGAATGAATGAATAAGTGCTTGGATCAGCGTGGTAAGAGTTTGGAAGGAGAGGAAAGGGTTGATTTTAGCGATGTTGTGAGGTTGAACTGACAGGATTTGGTGACAAATTGAATATGTGGGTTGAATGAGAGAGTGGAGTGGAGGATAATGCCAGGGTTATGTGCTTGTAATAATAACGGTATTTGTTAAGCACTTAAGGTTATTCATTCAAGGTTCAAGGTAATCAGGTTGGACACGGTCCCTGTCCCACATGGATCTCACGGTCTTAATCCCCATTTTACAGAGGAGGTAACTGAGGCCCAGAGAAGTGAAGTCACTTGCCCAAGGTCATAAAGTAGAACAAGTGATGGAGCTGGGATTAGAACCCACGTCCTGTCTCCCAAGCCCACGCTCTTGACACTAAGCCATACTGCTTCTCCTATTGCTTCTCACTGGTTGTGAGACAGGGAGGATAGCAGTGTTGTCTACAGCGCTGGGAAAGTCCTGGGGAGGATGGGGTTTGGGTGGGATGATGAGGAGTTTTGTTTGGGTGATAACTTGGGGGAGCCTCGGGGTCAAGGGAGGGTTTTTTTAGGATACATGAGAAGGGCAGGGGTGCTACCACCTTTGAGAAGGATAGGGTCCCATCATCTTTTAGAAGGGCAAGGATGCCATCACCTTTGGGAAGCAGCGTGGCTTAGTACAAAAAGTCCAGGCCTGGGAGTCAGAGGTCATGGGTTCTAATCCCGTCTCTGCCACTTGTCAGCTGCGTGACTTTGGGCAGGTCACTTCGCTTCTCTGTGTCTCAGTCACCTCATCTGTAAAATGGGGATTATGACTTGAGCCTCACGTGGGACAACCTGATTGCCTCGTATCTACCCCAGGGCTTAGAACAGTGCTTGGCACATAGTAAGTGCTTAACAAATACCATCATTATTATTATCTTTGAGAAGGGCAGGGGTGCTACCACCTTTGAGAAAGGGTGAGGGGTGTCCCATAATCTTTAAGAAGGGCAGGGGTGCTGCGATATTTGAGAAGGGCAGGGATATCATTTATTTTATTTTGTTAGTATGTTTGGTTTTGTTCTCTGTCTCCCCCTTTTAGACTGTGAGCCCACTGTTGGGTAGGGACTGTCTCTATATGTTGCCAATTTGTACTTCCCAAGCGCTTAGTACAGTGTTCTGCACATAGTAAGCGCTCAATAAATACGATTGATGATGATGATGATGATATCATCATCTTTGAGCAGGGAAGGGGGGGGCCGCCATCTTTGAGAAGGGCAGGGATGCAATCATCTTTGAGAAGGGTGTGGAAAGTACCATCATCTTTCAAAAAATATGTTGCCAACTTGTGCTTCCCAAGCGCTTAGTACAGTGCTCTGCACACAGTAAGCGCTCAATAAATACAATTGATGATGGTTGACGAGAAGGGCAGAGGTTCATCATCTTCGAGAAGGCCAGCGACACCTCTGTTGAATAGGTTTTGTGGGCCACCATCTTCAAGAAGGGCCGAATGGCAGCCTTCCTACCATGTGGTGACAGCCTACTTCATTACCTGCCCAAAGGCAGCCCTGCCCTTTTTCTGTTAAGCGCTAAGTGCCAGGCTCTGCACTAAGCGCTGGGAAAGATAAAGTTAATTAGGATAGACCCAGTCCCTGTCCCACATAGGGCTCATCGTCTTAATCCCTATTTTCCAGATTAGGGAACTGAGGCCCAGAGGAGTGAAGTGACTTGCCTGTGGTCACACAGTAGACAAGTGGCAGAGCCGGAATTAGAAGGCAGGTCTTTCTGAGTCCCAGGCCCAGGCTCTAGCCACTAGGCCATGTTGCTTCTGGCTTCTGCCTGCAGCGGATCCGGGGGCTCGGGCCGCCGTCCACTCAGAGCCTGCTGGGGAGTGCTGGGGGAGACACAGCCCAGGGCTTTCAAGCAGATGTAGTGGGGCCAGTGGAAACAGCACATCCTGGGTGTAGGAGAACCTGGGTTCTATTCCCCATTCTGCCTCTTATGGTACTTCACTCATTCATTCAGTTTTATTTATTGAGCTTTCAAAGCCCTGTACTAAGTTCTTGGGAGGGTACAATACAGCAATAAACTGACACATTCCTGCCCACAATTAGTATACAGTCTAGTCTTGGCATTTACTATGTGCCAAGCTCTGTTCTAAGAGCTGGGGTAGATACAAGATAAGCGGGTTGGACACAGTCCCTGTCCCACATGGGACTCACAGTCTTAATCCCTGTTTTACAGTTAAGGTAACTGAGGTCCACAGAATAATATTGATGGCATTTTTTAAGTGCTTACTGTGTGTCGAGCACTGTTCTAAGCACTGGGGTAGATACAACCTAATCAAGTTGGCACAGTCCCTGTCCCACATGGGGTTCACAATTTTAATCCCTATTTACAGTTGAGGTAACTGGGGCCCACAGAATAATATTGATGGCATTTTTTAAGTGCTTACTGTGTGTCGAGCACTGTTCTAAGCACTGGGGTAGATACAACCTAACCAAGTTGGCACGGTCCCCGTCCCACATGGGGTTCACCATCTTAATCCCTATTTACAGATGAGGTAACTGAGACCTAGAGAAATTAAGTGAGAAGTGAAGTGACTTGCCTAAGGTCACACGACAGGCGTGTGGCAGGGTCACGATTAGAACCCAGGTCCTTCGACTCCTAGGTCCAGGCTCTATCCACTAAGCCGCGTGACCTCAGGCAAGTCAATTCATTTCTCTGTGCCTCAGTCACTTCATCTATAAAATAGGGATTAAGACTGTGAGACGCACATCTAACCTGATTATTTTATATCAATCAATCAATCAATCAATCGTATTTATTGAGCGCTTACTATGTGCAGAGCACTGTACTAAGCTCTTGGGAAGTACAAATTGGCAACACATAGAGACAGTCCCTACAGTTTATAGCTGTATATCTGTAAATCTGTTTACAGCTGTATAGCTGTAAATCCTATAGTTTATAGCTATCTGTGCGCTTAGTACAGTGCCTGGCACATAGTTAGCGCTTAAGTACGATTAAAAAAAGAAAATGTGTGCCCCTCCCGGCCTTGCTGCGGATCTGTTCTTTTCCTCTTGCCGGCCTCACCCCTGCCCAGCCCAGATGAGCGGCTGGGGGAGAGGTCTCCTCCTCCCCAGAGTTGGGCTGCTTCCTGCTTCGCCCGTTGTGGGGCGAAGGGATAGACTGGGCTCAGTGCTGGACTTTGCCTCACCTTGGCCTGGCACATTGGCACATTTACAAGCCGATCCCTTGGGGTCAACCTCCCTCCCTCCCTAGGGCCCACTCTGATTGGCCCACTTGGTCGAGACTCAGGGGAGTCTAGTTCAGTTGCTAAGGGGTAGGGGGCCTGGGGCCCTCGTCATTGCTAGGAGCACTCCCCCGGGGAGAGAGTGTAGGCTGGAGAAGCAGTATGGCCTGGTGGGTAGAGTGCGGTCCCGGTAGTCGGAAAGTCATGGATTCTAATCCCTGATCCACCACGTCTCAGCTGTGTGACTTTGGGCAAGTCACTTTACTTCTCTGTGCCTCAGTTACCTCTTCTTCAAGACAGAGCTAGAGACCGTGAGTTCCATGTGGGACCGGGACTGCGTCCAACCCGATTTGCTTGTATCCACCCCGGTGCTTATGCTTGACATGAAGCAGCATGGCTCAGTGGAAACAGCACGACGGGCTTTGGAGTCAGAGGTCATGGGTTCGAATCCCGGCTCCACCACAAGGCTGCTGTGTGACCTTGGGCAAGTCACTTAACTTCTCTGAGCCTCAGTTACCTCATCTGTAAAAATGGGGATGAAGACTGTGAGCCCCCCGTGGGACAATGTGATCACACTGTATCCCCTCCAGCACTTAGAACAGTGCTTTGCACATATTAAGCGCTTAACAAATGCCGTTATTATTATTATTAACAAATACGACAATTATTATTATTATTATTAGAGAAGCAGTGTGGCTCAGTGGAAAGAGCACGGGCTTGGGAGTCAGAGGATGTGGGTTCTAATCCCGGCTCCGCCACTTTTGTGCTGTGTGACCTTGGGCAAGCCACTTAAATTCTCTGTGCCTCAGTTACCTCATCTGGATAATGCAGATTAAGATTGTGAGCCCCATGTGGGACAAGCTGATTACCTTGTATTTACCCAGCACTTAGAACATTGCCGGCACATAGTAAGCGCATAACAAATACCAAAATTATTATTATTATTAATTATTATTAGTACCAGGTGGTGCCTAAGCCTGGAGCCTTCCAAGCCTTAGGCTCTGCTAGGAGCACTGCTGGGGCGGAGTCAATCAGTCAGTAAGTCAATCGCATTTACTGAGCACTCACTGTGTGCAGCGCACTGTACTAAGCACTTGGGAGAGTCCATTATAACCATATAACAGACACATTTTCTGTCCACAACAAGCTTACAGACTAGATGGGGAGACAGACATAAATATAAATAAGTAAATGACAGGTTAGTGCTGTGGGGCTGGGAGTGGGGATGAATAAAAGGAGCAAGTTAGGGCGAGTTGAAGAAAAGGAAAAGAAGGCTTAGTCAGGGAAGGCCTCTTGGAGGAGATGTGCCCATTAAGGCTTTGAAGGCAGGGGAGAATCAATGTCTGTTGGATATGAGGAGGGAGGCAATGTGAGCTGAATGGTTTTATAGAAAAATGATCTGTGTAGCAGAGTGCAGTATGGACTGGAGTGGAGAGAGACAGGAGGCAGGGATATCAGCAAGGAGGTTAGAGCGGCAGTCAAGGCAGCATAGGGTAAGTGCTTGGATCACCATTGTAGCAGTTTGGATTGAGAGGAAAGGACAGATTTTAGTAATGTAGTGAAGGTAGAACTGGCAGGATTTGGTGACAGATTGAACATGTGGGTCGAATGAGAGAGATGAGTCGAGGGTAAATTCGTGGTTACAGGCTTAAGAGACCGATAGCATGGTGGTGCCGTCTACAGTTATGGAAAAGTCAGGGGACAGACAGGGTTTGGGTGGGAAGATAAGGTGTTCTGTTTTGGACATGTTAAGTCTGAGGTGCTCCACCCCTCTCACCGCCCAGGTGCAGAAGCCTGAGCTGCCGGTTCTGTTCTCCCCTCAGGGGAGAGGGTTGGTTGGGAGAACGAGTGGTGAGGGAAAAACAAACTGCAGTGGGAAGGATAGAGGAGAGACTCAAGAGCCCCTTTTCCAATGGTAAGGGGAAGCGGAGACTGATTTGGGTAGCGGGAGAGTCTAGGAACAGGGCAAATTCGCAACCTTGTTTCCCTCTGCTTGGTGAAGGGTTGGTGCCATCTGGAAGCAGAAGCATAGCGGAGATGACCACTGGGGCTCCTGTTCCTTTGTCAATTTGGCCTCGAGGATTCTGTGGGTCGGGCCCAGGTTACACCAGTTTTTAAATGGCATTAGTTAAGCGCTTACTATATGCCAGGCACCGTACTAAGCGCTGGGGTAGAGACAAGCTAATCAGGTTGGACACAGTCTATGTCCCACATGGGGCTCACAGTCTTAAATCCCCATTTTACAGATGAGGTAACTGAGAACCGGAGAAGTAAAGTGATCGGCCCAAGGTCACACAGCAGACAAGGGGCAAAACCGGGATTAGAACCCCAATCCCTCAAGAGGATGGTGCCTCAGCCCTGATTCATCAAACACTCCCAGAGCCCAACCTTGACCAACCCAGTTTCCATGTCTCCATAAACCAGAATGGGATATCGCTCTGGAAGGCTGATGCTGAAGGTGGGGAAACCAAGGCCCAAGAAGAGCATGGCCTAGTGGCTAGAGTACAGGCATGGGAGTCAGAAGGATCTGGGTTCGAATCCCAGCTCCGCCACTTGTCTGCCGTGTGACCTTGGACAAATCACTTAATTTCTCTGGGCCTCAGTTCCCTCATCTGTAAAACGGAGATTAAAATCGTAAGCCCCATGTGGGAGAGAGACTGTATCCAAGCTGATTTTCTTATATTCATTCAGTCGTATTTATTGATCACTTAATGTGTTCAGAGCACTGTTCTAAGCACTTGGAAGAGGACAATATAACAACGAGCAGACACATTCCCTGCCCACAATGAGCTTACAGTCTAGAGAGGGAGACAGATATTAACATAAATAATAAATTACAGATATGTACATAAGTGCTGTGGGGCTGGGGGGGGGTGAATAAAGGGAGCAAGTCAGGGCGACGTGGAAGGGAGTGAGAGCTGAGGAAAAGTGGGGATTAGTCTAGGAAGGCCTCTTCGAGGAGATGTGCCTTCAATAAGGCTTTGAAGGTGAGGGGAGAGCCACTGTCTGTCGGATTTGAGGAGGGAGAGGGCTTCAGGCCATTCATTAATTCATTCATTCAATCGTATTTATTGAGCCTTTACTTTGTGCAGAGCACTAAGCGCTTGGAAAGTACAATTCAGCAAAGAGGCAGGACGTGGGCCGGGGCAGGTGGCGACACAAGAGAGATGGAGGTGCAGCAAGGTTAGCACCGGAGGAGCAAAGTGTCTGAGGTGTGACCTCGGACAAGTCACTTCACTCCTCTGTGCCTCCATTCCCTCATCTGTAAAATGGGGATTAAGATTGTATATATATATATATATTTATATATATATAATTCTATTTATATTGATGCTATCGATGCCTGTTTACTTGTTTTGATGTCTGTCTCCCCCTCTTCTAGACTGTAAACCCGGTGTGGGCCGGGATTGTCACTGTTGCCGAATTGTACTTTCCAAACGCCCAGTGCAGTGCTCTGCACACAGGAAGCGCTCAATAAATACGATCAAATGAATGGATTGGGACGTGGCTCAGTGGAATGAGCCCGGCCTTTGGAGTCAGAGGTCATGGGTTTGAATCCCGGCTCCACCAATTGTCAGCTGTGTGACCTTGGGCAAGTCACTTCTCTGTGCCTCGGTTACCTCACCTGTAAAATGGGGATTAAGACAGGGAGCCCCACGGGGGGCAACCTGATCACCTTGTAACCTCACCAGCGCTTAGAACAGTTCTTTGCACATAGGAAGTGCTTAATAAATGCCATCATTATTATTATTATTCAACCCTTCTACAGCCCAGCCCGCACCCTCCGCTTCTCGGCCACTAATCTCCTCACCGTTAGGCCTCATTCTCACCTGTCCCGCCATCGACCCCCGGCCCACGTCATCCCCCGGGCCTGGAATGCCCCCAATCCCTCTGCCCATCCGCCAAGCTAGCTCTCTTCCTTCCTTCAAGGCCCTACTGAGAGCTCACCTCCTCCAGGAGGCCTTCCCAGACTGAGCCCCTTCCTTCCTCTCCCCCTCGTCCCCCTCTCCATCCCCCCATCTTACCTCCTTCCCTTCCCCACAGCACCTGTATATATGTTTGTACATATTTATTACTCTATTTATTTTACTTGTACATATGTATTCTATTTATTTTATTTTGTATGTTTGGTTTTGTTCTCTGTCTCCCCCTTCCAGACTGTGAGCCCACTGTTGGGTAGGGACCGTCTCTGTGTGTTGCTAACTTGTACTCCCCAAGCGCTTAGTCCAGTGCTCTGCACACAGTAAGCGCTCAATAAATACGATTGATTGATTGATTGTTGGGTAGGGGCTGCCTCTCTATGTTGCCAACTTGTACTTCCCAAGCGCTTAATCCAGTGCTCTGCACACAGTAAGCGCTCAATCAATACGATTGATTAATTGTTGGGTAGGGGCTGTCTCTCTATGTTGCCAACTTGTACTTCCCAAGCGCTTATTCCAGTGCTCTGCATACAGTAAGCGCTCAAGAAATACGATTGATTGATTATCGTATCTCTATCCCAGCGCTTAGAAGAGTGCCTGGCGCCCAATAAGCGCTTAACAGATCCCATTAAAAAAAAGAGAGGGAGGGAGAGAAGCAGCGTGGCTCAGTGGAAAGCGCCCGGGCTTGGGAGTCAGAGGTCATGGGTTCGAATCCCGGCTCTGCCACCTGTCTGCTGTGTGACCTTGGGCAAATCACTTAACTTCCCTCATCTGTAAAATGGGGATGAAGATTGTGAGCCCCACGTGGGACAACCTGATCACCTTGTATCCCCCCCAGCGCTTAGAACAGTGCTCGGCACATAGTAAGCGCTTAACAAATGCCGTTATGACATATTACATTACACTGGGCTTGACGTAGCGCCGGTCCAAGGCACCGATCCCGTTAGCTCCCCGCCCCGCCGCCGCGACGCCGACTTCTCCTCAGCGTGCGGGCGGCGCGCGCCCCCGCGCCTCCTCACCGCCCTCCCTCCCGCACGCGCGCGCGCGCGCGCTCGGACATTCTTTCACTGCCTAGGGAGAATGCGCGCGCAGCGGCCCCGCCCCCGGCCCAATGATCGGCCGGGGTTGGGTGGGTGACGGCCACGCCCCCCTCCCCGCCGTTCCAAATGCGTGCGCGTGCGCGCCCCCCCTCGCAGCTGGGAGAGCGAAGGGCTCGCGCTCAACCCAACGCGCCCTCGCGCCCCAGCAACCCGCTCCCATTGGCTGACCGAGGAGGGGCCGGGGCGCGCGCGCGCCTGCCTTCTCTCCTCGCGCTCGAAGCGCGTGTCGGAGGGGGAGAGCGCGTGCGCCTCGGGTCTCGCGCGCCCGTCCCGCCCTCGCCCGCCCCTCCCCCCCCCCCCCCGGGGTGCCGGCCCGCTCGGTGTCTGCCGGGCGCCGGGTCTCTCGCGCGCCCCCGCCCGCCCGCGCGCGCCCCCCCCCCGCCCGGCCCGGCTCTCGCGCGCTGTCCGCCGGCTCTCGCGGGCCCCCCCCCCCCCGCCCGGCCGCACGGTTCGGCGAGGGGTTGGGGGTTGGGGGCGGGGAGGGGGCAGGAAAAGGGAGCCGGCCGCGCCGCCATTATCGCAGGCCGGGCCGCCCCGCGCCCCCCGCCCCGAGGGAGGCCCCGCGACCCCCGCCCCGCCGCCGCCGCCGCCGCCCCCGGAGGAGGAGGAGAACATGGCGCTCGGGCCGCCGCCGCCGCCACCGCCGGGGAGAACGGAGGGTCCGGGGTCGCGCTGACCAGCCGTCTCTGTGGCCGGGTGAGTCCGCCATCCGCCCGTCCGCCCGCCCGTCCGTCCATCCGTCCGTCCATCCACCCATCTTCCCCTCCCGCCCAGCAGCTCGGGGGCGCCGCCCCGGGGCCGGGGGGTCTGGGAACAATGGAAGCCCCGGCCCGGGGGAGTCCGCCACCATCTGCGGCCCCCCCCCGGTTACGGCGGGGCGGGGGGCGGGGGGAGGGGCTGCTCCTCCGGGCTGCCCGGGGGCTGGGGCCTGGGGGCTGGGCAGCCATCGTCTCCCCCCTCCCACCCCCTTCTTTCCCCGTTTCACCCCCTCATCCTTAATCTTTCTCCTTCCTTCCCCCCTTCTCCTTCTTCCTTCCTCCTTTTCCTTCTTTACCCTCCCCCTTTCTTTCATCCTTTTCCTTTCTCCTTCCTTCCCTCCTTTTCATTTCTACTGCCTTCCCTCCTTTCCTCTTCCTTCTCCGTTCCTCCTCTCCTCCATCCTCTTCCTTCCATTTCTCCCTCTTTTCCACTTCCTTCCCTTCTTTCGCCAACCGTCTTCCTGCCTTCCCCCCATTTCTTTCTCTCCTTCCCCCCCGCTCTCCTTTTCCCCCCGCTCTCCTTTTCCCCCCGTTCTCCTTTTCCCCCCGCTCTCCTTTTCCCCCCGCTCTCCTTTTCCCCCCGCTCTCCTTTCCCCCCCGCTCTCCTTTCCCCCCCGCTCTCCTTTCCCCCCCGCTCTCCTTTCCCCCCGCTCTCCTTTCCCCCCGCTCTCCTTTCCCCCCCCGCTCTCCTTTCCCCCCCCGCTCTCCTTTCCCCCCCCGCTCTCCTTTCCCCCCCCGCTCTCCTTTCCCCCCCCGCTCTCCTTTTCCCCCCGCTCTCCTTTTCCCCCCGCTCTCCTTTTCCCCCGCTCTCCTTTTCCCCCTCGCTCTCCTTTTCCCCCCCGCTCTCCTTCCCCCCTCGCTCTCCTTTCCCCCCTCGCTCTCCTTTTCCCCTCGCTCTCCTTTTCCCCTCGCTCTCCTTCCCCCCTCGCTCTCCTTCCCCCCCTCGCTCTCCTTCCCCCCCCTCCTTTCACCACCGCTCTCCCTTCCCCCCCGTTCTTCCTTCCCCCTCTCTATCTTTTCCCCACTCTCTCCTTCCCCCCATCCCCTCCTTTCCCCTCCTTTCCCCTCCTTTCCCCTCCTTTCCCCTCCTTTTCCCTCCTTTCCCCCTTCTCCTTCCCCCTTCTCCTTCCCCCTTCTCCTTCCCCCCCTTCTCCTTCCCCCCTTCTCCTCCCCCCTTCTCCTTCCCCCCTTCTCCTTCCCCCCTTCTCCTCCCCCCTCCTTCCCCCTTCTCCTCCCCCCGCTTCTCCTCCCCCTTCTCCTCCCCCTTCTCCTGCCCCCTTCTCCTGCCCCCCCTTCCCCCCTTCTCCTCCCCCCTTCTCCTTCCCCCCTTCTCCTTCCCCCCTTCTCCTCCCCCCTCCTTCCCCCTTCTCCTCCCCCCCGCTTCTCCTCCCCCTTCTCCTCCCCCTTCTCCTGCCCCCTTCTCCTGCCCCCCCTTCCCCCCTCTCTCCTTCCCCCCTCTCCTTCCCCCCCTCTCCTTCCCCCCCTCTCCTTCCCCCCCTCTCCTTCCCCCCCTCTCCTTCCCCCCCTCTCCTTCCCCCCCTCTCCTTCCCCCCTCTCCTCCCCCCCTCTCCTTCCCCCCCTCTCCTTCCCCCCCTCTCCTTCCCCCCCTCTCCTTCCCCCCTCTCCTTCCCCCCTCTCCTCCCCCCCTCCTCCCCCCTCTCTCCTTCCCCCCTCTCTCCTTCCCCCCTCTCTCCTTCCCCCCTCTCTCCTTCCCCCCTCTCTCCTTGTCCCCCGCTCTCCTTTTCCCCCCGCTCTCCTTTCCCCCCGCTCTCCTTCCCCCCTCCTTCCCCCCCTCCTTCCCCCCCCCTTCCCCCTCTTCTTCCCCCGTCTTTCCCCCCTTCTTTCCCCCTCCTTTCCTCCCTCTCTTTTCCTTCCCCCTTGTCCTTTCCCCTCCTCTCTTCTTTCCCCCTTCCCCCCTCTCTTCCCCCATTCCCCCCTCTTTTCCCCCATTCCCCCGTCTCCTTCCCCCCCTCCTACCCCCTCTCTTCTTCCCCCTTCCCCCCCTTCTTCCCCCCGTCTCCTTTCCTCCCCTTTCCCTCCTCTCTCTCCTTTTCTCTTTTCCCCTCCCTCTTTTCCCTTTTCCTTCCCTCTCCCCTGACTTCACCCCTAGCCAGACAGAAAAGCTTCTGCAGTGGGGAAGGGGAACCTGGACTCTGCTTCCAGCTTTCTTTCTCAGCCCCACCTCCCTCCAGGTGCCAGTCTCCGTTGTGCATGTTCCCCAGGTCTGGCTACCTCCCCTGTCCTTTCTCTCCTTCCCCAGGTGTCAATCTTGGCCCTGCATCCAACAGTCATCAGCATTTACTGCTCACTGTTCATGCAGTTCTTTACAAGGCATCTAGGAGTGACTATTGGAATTTTTAGACATGATCTCTGCCCTCGAGCATCTTACAGTCTAGAACGGGAGACAGGCACTCAAGTTTATCAGTGGGAAGAAACAGATTCTCTAAGATATGTACAAAAGTGCAGTAGGGGGTTGTGAATACTAAAGTGGCATGGAAGCACTGAGATTGTAGTTGTGAAGCTAAAGGGTGGGAAGATTAATAATTAATCAGGGAGGCCACATGGAAGAGGTGTGATTTCAGAAGGGCCTTGAAGATGGGAAGAGCAGTGGTTTGTCAGGTGTGAAGGGGAGGGACTTCCAGGCTGGGGGAGGTTGTGAGCAAGTGGTTAGTGAGGGAAGATCCAAGAAGGAAGCACAGTGAGTAACTTGGCATGAGGAGTGTGAGCTGGGGTGTTGTGGGAGAAGAGCAGATAGGTGGGAGAGAGAGTTATAAAGACTGTTGTCAGGAGTTTCTGCTTGACATGGCGAGCAATGGGCGACCGTCACTGGCTTTTGAGAAGTACGGGGACGTGCACAAAATGATGTTTTAGCAAAGTGATCTGGCATGAAGAGTGAAGTTTGGGCTGGGGATAGATTAGAGGCCTGGAGTGGTAGTTTGCATTCATTCAGCTCCATTTGGTGTAGTGCACTGGACTCTGCGCAATGAAAGTACAGAATAACCAAGTGACATGTTCCCTGCCTACAAGGAGCTTACCTTCCTTGAGGGGAGAGAGACAAAAAAATACAGCTAGCTTGATCAAAATAAATAACTGAATCAACTTCACTTGAGTTCTGAGGATAAGTATAAAAGTTCTCTGAGTGTTGGAGTTGGCAGCAGGGTGGGGGTACAGGAGGGGTTCGGTTGAAGGTCCTGGGGAGCGGAGGGAGGCTGATGTGGAATAAAGCTGGGGTGCCTGGGTGCCCGGACCTGCTGGCTGGACTAAGCTAACCTGGTTGGCCTGCCACTCCGACTCCCTCAGGCCTACGGTGCCACCTCCCCTTTTCTCCAACTCCCCTCTCCCTCCTGGGGTATCCATCATCGTTCTGCAGGGAAGGGCAAATGGAAGGCATCCACCATCTTTTAATCAGTAAATCAGTGGTATTTATCAAGCACTAACTATGTGCAGAGTACTGTACTGAGCCAAGGACATTACAACAGAATCAGCAGACAAGTTCCCTGCCCATAACCAGCTTATAGTCCTGAGGGAGACCCTAGGAGTGCCTGGGGTGTCTCCCCTGAGGTAGTGGGAAAGGGGAGGGGGTACTATTCCAGTTTCTTTGGGGAGGGTCCAGCAGTTGGCCACGTGGGCTTCCAACTTTGAGGGCTGCAGGCCCCCAGTTTGAACCTCGGCGTCCTGGGACGGGGACCCCCGAGGCTTGGCCAGGGAGGGAGGAGAGTGGTTGGCAGCCATCAGCCTTCCTGGCTCCAGCTAGTTCCCAGCTGCCTCAGTCAGGCCGCTTCTCCAGCAGGGCCTGGCTCCCTCCCTCCGCCACTCTGCTTCACCGTCCCTCCATTTGTTAACTGGAGTATGCCGAGGGTCAGTCTAGTCTGGGTCCCGCTTTCTGTGGACCCTTCCTATTTGGGGGCTGTTGTGCCCAGCTGGGCCCTACCATGCCCCCGGTGCCTTCTCTGTGCCCAGTTGGGCCCTGCCGTACTTCCAGTAGTGGTTGTGGCATCTCCCTTCAGGCCCAATGTGTTGGAAATCCCATACGGGGGTGGGTGAAGTTTGGGGCCCTGGCCTGGAAGCAGGGACTGGCTGAAGCCTGGGGTCATGGCCTGCTGGCGGGCTTCCTCCTTCCCCATCTCTCCATCTCCTGGTAAAAATAGCCAGGAAGAGGGCCCTCTTGCCCCCTGCCTGCCTGCCTGTCTGCCGAGACAGCCTTGTGCATTCCTTTTCTGTGGCTCTGGCCCCCCTCATGGGTGGGAGCCGGGGGAGTGGGGGGGCGGTCAGCTTCTTTTTTTACACGTGTGCACACGCACACACACACACGCCCCGTCCCCCTTCCTGATGTTGCCCCCGAGGTCCTTCATCAGTTGTGTACTTCGCCAGCAGCCGGCTGGGAGGGAGCATTTCCTGCCAGAGCCTTGGCATGGAGTGAGCAGGCGATGACCAGCCGTGGTTTCCCTGTTCAAAGTTTGGGAGGCACCGCTCCCTTGAAAGGGTTCCCATCTCCTGTCCATCCTCTGCCATCCATGGCACAGAGGCCCCCTGAGAATTGACCCTCTGGCCTCTACCCCCAGACACTGCTGACCACTGTTCTGGGCCCCTGGGGAGCAGAAGGGCTGTGAAGAACCCCCGCCAGTTCAACTGGTGGCTATTGAAATACACCGCCATTAAGTCAGCCTTACAAGTCCCCGGAGGCTTAGAGGCCAGTTATTTTGATTCCGAAATATTTTGTTCCAAAAATTTGAGTGTCCAATTTTGGAGCGAACCCAGCCACTCATGGTCATAAATATAAAAGGGAGAAAATTCCGGATCCGATGAAGTTCACTCTGCATGCTCTCTCCAAACCCCCTACCCACCAGGATGGCACTTCGGGAGAGGAGACCACTCGCCCACCCGGAGTCAGGGCTCCAGAAGGCCCGTCTAGTGGATGTGGATTGGGAGCAGGGGGCATGTGGGATGGGCAGGCTTTCCCCCCCTACCCGGGACTCTAACGGTCCTCGAAAATAGTGGCCAAGGAGAACCAGGGAAGTTGGGGCGCAGCTGTGCTGGTAACCTCCGGTCCCACTGCAGGAAACCAGGCCGACAATCAACCCCCATTGAAGTGGCTGCAGAGGAGGTAGGGGCAGATGCCCAGGCCAGGTAGTGGCCCTCCACGGGAGGGGAGCCAGAGGGGCGGCCGGGGAAGCGTTTGGCTCCCGGCACTTAGAGGCCGGCTCCCGGCCGGGCCTTGGGCTCGGCACCCCGGGGCAGAGAAGGCTTTCGACCCGCTGGGCAACCTCTGCTCATCCCCTCCCCACAAGGGTCAAATTTCAGGCCGGCCTCAGGAGCCCCAGCCCCCCTTCCCGCCCCACGGTTACAAGACAATCCGGGGAGATGCCGTCGGTTCCCTAAGCCTGGGGCCCCTCTTGGGGTTCCCGGGGGAAAGCTCCCGGCTCGGTTGTGCCCGTGTCCATTTCCTCCGGTTCCGCGGCGTGGGCGGGTGCGTGCCAGCCCGGACAGGGAGATTCGGGTGTCTCGCGCCATCCGCGTTTGAGATGGTTGCGGGGGCAGTTGGCCACAGACGAGGTTGTGCTGTTTCGCAGGGGGCCGGGGGCTTGTCATTGCTTAAAAACCTGCTGCCTCGCCTCTGCTAGCCCCACTGACCAGTCCACCGTGCTGACCGGCAGGGATCTGAGCCCCATGCCGCTATGGGTTCCTGGCCCCCCTGACCCCAAAGGAGGGAGGGAGGGAGGGGTGAAGCAGCGTTGCCTAGTGGCTAGAGCCCGGGCCTGGGAATCAGAAGGACCCGGGTTCTCATCCCGGCTCCGCCATTCGTCTCCTTGAACAAGTCACTTCACTTCTCTGGACCTCAGTTGCCTCATCTGTAAAGCGGGGATTAAGATTGTGAGCCCGTTCTGGGACACGGACCGTATCCAACCTGATTAACCCCAGCGCTGAGAACAGTGCTCAACCCAATAAGCTTATAACAAAGACCACTATTATTATTATTATCGTTATTAAGAGGGTGTCCCTGGGGGCGAGGGGGAGCGACGCCCTAGGGGCCCTGCTCAGTGTTAGCCCCTCCCCGGGGCCTGGGCAGCTTCGAATAGGCCGCCACCGGCCCTGGGAGGCTGTGGATCCCAACCCACTGGGCGTGGAGCACAACGTGCGCTCACAAGTGCCGACTTGCGCCCGCCGCCCGGCTGTCGGAGCGCCCTAGGTTGGAGCCGCCAGTCGCCTGGGCCGCGGCGTGGGCTCATGGAAAGGAACCCGCTCTGCTCCGCCCGCCATCTGGGCCCGGTGGTCCACGGGCAACTTGGCGGGCGAGGGCAGCGGGAGGAGCCGGGCCTCTGGGCTGCCGGCCTGGGAACAGAGCACTGGGGCCTGCCCCGAGGAGGCGGGATCCGGAGCCGATCCGAGCCGCCCGACAACGGGAGGAGGGCGGCGGAGGAGGAGGAGGAGAAGGATCTGCGCGTGCGCGTGGCTCCCTTTAGGGAGCAAGGGAGCGGGGCCTGGCCCGCTCCTCCCGGGCCATCCTGCTCTCCCCTCAGCAGGCCAACCCGGCCGCTCGGGCCACGCTTCCTCTCCGGCTCAAGGGAAAGTGAATGGCGTCGGCAGCCTCGGGCCTTTAACACAGGCCCTTTGTCTGGGAACAAATTGGTTGTGTGCCGGTGAGCCAGGTCAGGTGCATTAAAATAGTGGCGGGGGTGATTGGGCTTTCCGTCTCAGTGGTGTCCAAAAGCCGGATTTCCTGCCGCCCCTCATCACACTCCCATCCCACCCGCTCCTGCCCTTCAGTCTTACCCAAATAGGGTCTGTGGCATCCCATTGCTCCATCATGGGAAAGCTTCCAATCATCCTTGACCTGTGCCTGATCCAGTCATGGCTCCTTGCCATCACTGAAACCTGGCTCTCCGCAGATGACATGGACTCCCCTGCTGCCCTTTCTGGGCGGGGGCAGGGGGAGCAGCGCTCATCTTCACCCACTCCCCAAGATTCACTGGGGAAGGGGAAGGAGTTGGGCTCCTTCTCACTTCCCAATGCCGCTTTCACACCTCGCCCACCCCTCTCTTTCCCTTCTTTTGAAGCTCATATCATCCACCTCTACCACCCACTTCAAATACTAGTCATAGTCACTGCCACTCCCCGGCCAGGTCCTACTTCCAATTTTTTGGATCATTTTGATCCCTTTCTCACATTCCTTCTCTCTTTCTTGGTCCCTACATTGATCCTTGGGAACTTCAGTAGCCACATAGATGTTCCTGACGACCTTCCACCACCCGTTTTCTATAACTCCACCGACCTCCTGCTCCAACCCCAGCCCTGCCACTCACCAACTTGGACACACACCTGATCTCATCATCTTTAGTCACTCTACAATTATTACTAAGAGCCTTTTTTAATGGTATTTAAGTGCTTACTATGTGCCAGGCACTGTATAGCACTGGGGGAGGTACAAGCTAATTGGTTTGGACACAGTCTTAATCCCCATGAGGTAACAGAGAAACTGAGTGATTTGCCCAAGGCCACACAGTAGACGTGGCAGCCGGGATTAGAACCCATATCCTCTGATTCCCAGGCTCGTGTTCTTTCCCCTAGGTCACACTGTTCCAACTTCTAAAATCCTTCTGTCTGACAGCAACCTCCTCACCTGCCTTCTCTCAAAGACACCTCCTCCCCACAAATCTGTCCTGTTCCCCCACGGCGATCTTTGGTCTTTTGACCCCATCCAGTTTTCTCACGTCATCATGTCCCATTTAGCCTCCATACCCAAACTTCCTTCCCTTGACCAAACTGACACCTCCAAACACCACCATCTTTACTGAACTCAATACGCTTGAGCCCATAACCCTCCATTGATCTCGCTTAATTCTATTTATTCTGATGACTTGACACCTGTCCACATGTTTTGTTTTGTTGTCTGTCTCCCTCTTCTAGACTGTGAGCCCGTTGTTGGGTAGGGGCCGTCTCTATATGTCGCCAACCTGTACTTTCCAAGCGCTTAGTACAGTGCTCTGCACACAGTAAGCACTCAATAAATATGAATGAATGAATGAACCCACAGCCTTGGATCACCTCCGCAGTCCACTTCCTTCGCTCCTGTCCTGCAGCACTGCTGGGGGAAATCTAGATATCAGGCTGACCTTGTCCAACTCAAGTTCGTGCTTGAACCCTGCCCGAAAAAATTATTTCTCCATCATTATTGACACCCATGCTTATTGCCCTTGCCGGTTGTTACAGGCATTTAGCTCCCTTCTCAAACTCCTTGTCCCCCCACTTCTCCCATAACAAATGCCATCATTATTATTATTATTATTATCATCCCTTGCCCCTAATGACCCGACTACTTACTTTATTGAAAAAATTGAAACTATCAGTCATGATCTCCCTAAAATCTCCCTTGCTTCTCTCCAGTCCCTCTCTCCTCCTGCCCCTTCTTCAACTCTCCCATCCTTCTCAGCAATACCTCGAGTAAAATCGCCTGCTTATAGTACTTGTTAAGTGCTTACTTGTGCCAAGCACTGTTCTAAGCACTAGGGTAGATACAAATTAATCAGGTTGGACACAGTCCCTGTCCCACGAGGGGCTCACAGCCTTAATCCCCATTTCACAGATGAGGTTCAGAGAATAATAATAATAATTTTGGTATTAAGTGCTTACTATGTGAAAGGCACTGTTCTAAGTGCTGGGAAGGGTACAAGGTGATCAGGTTGTCCCACATGGGGCTCACAATCTTAATCCCCATTTTACAGATGAGATAACTACGGCCCAGAGAAGTGAAGTGACTTGCCCAAAGTCACACAGCTGACAAGTGGCAGAGGTGGGATTAGAACCCATGACCTCTGCCTCCCAAGTCCGGGCTTTTTCCACAGAACCACCCTGCTTCTCAAGAAGTTGAGTTGCCCAAGGTCTCACAGCAGACAAGTGGTGGAGTCGGCATTAGAACCCACGACCTCTGACTCCCAAACCTGTGCTCTTTCCACTAAGCCCCGCTGCTTCAGCAGTTCCCCCATCCCTGGGTGGGCATGAACCACCAACCTTTCCGTTAACAGGTCCTTCTGACTCCAAGGCCCGGGCTCTATCCACTTAGCCACGCTGCTTCTAAGATCTCCTGCCTTCTCTAGAAAGCCACCCTTTCCGCTTCTGCATCCGACCCCATCCCTTCACACCTTATTAAAACACTTGTACCATCCCTCTGTATATATGTATATATCTGTATATATGTATATATGTTTGTACATAGTTATTACTCTATTTATTTTACTTGTACCTATCTATTCTATTTATTTTATTTTGTTAGTATGTTTGGTTTTGTTCTCTGTCACCCTCTTCTAGACTGTGAGCCCACTGTTGGGTAGGGACTGTCTCTATATGTTGCCAGCTTGTACTTCCCAAGTGCTTAGTACAGTGCTCTGCACACAGTAAGCGCTCAATAAATACGATTGATTGATTGATCCCTTCTTCTCTCCCTGGCTGTCATCTTCAACTGTTCATTCTCCAATGGCTTCTTTCCCACACTGCTTTCAAGCATGCCCATATACTAATAATAATAATAATGGCATTTATTAAGCGCTTACTATGTGCAAAGCACTGTTCTAAGCACTGGGGAGGTTACAGGGTGATCAGGTTGTCCCATGGGGGGGCTCGCAGTCTTAATCCCCATTTTACAGATGAGGGAACTGAGGCACAGAGAAGTGAAGTGACTTGCCCAAGGTCATACAGCAGACATGTGGCGGAGCCAGGATTCAAACCTATGACCTCTGACTCCAAAGCCCGGGCTCTTTCCACTGAGCCACGCTGCTTCTCTATACCCATCTACCCATATCTACCCATCCTAAAAAAAACAAACCCAAAAAACCCTCCCTTGGCCCCACAGCTCCCTCCAGTTATTACCCCATCTCCCTCCTACCATTCCTCTCTAAACTCCTTGCGTGAGTTCTCTACACCCATTTTCTCATGTTCCTCTCCTCCAATTCTCTCCTTGACCCCTTCCCATCTGATTTCCATCCCCTTCACTCAACAGAAACCACCCTCACAAAGATCGCAAGTGATCTCCTTCTTGCCAAATCGAACAGCCTCTACTCTATCCCAGTGCCCCTTGACCTCTCAGCTACCTTCGACACCGTTGACCACCCCCTTCCCCTGGAAATTATAATAATTATGATGATGGTATTTGTTAAGCGCTTACTTTGTGCCAAGCACTGTTAAGCACTGGGGTAGATACAGGGTAATCAGGTTGTCCCACGTGGGGCTTGCAGCCTTAATCCCCATTTTATAGATGAGGTAACAGGCACAGAGAAGTTAAATGGCTGGCCCAAGGTCACACAGCAGACAAGTGGTGGAGCCGGGATTAGAACCCACGTCCTCTGACTCCCAAGCCCATTCTCTTTCTACTAAGCCACGCTGCTTCTCTGGAAACATGATCCAACCTTTACTTCGCTGGCACTGTCCTCATCTGGTTCTCCTCCTGTCTCTCTGGTCACTCATTCTCAGTCTCTTTCATGGTCTCTTCCCACCCTGTCCTCCCCTTGACTTTCCCATCACTGTAGGCAGCACCACCATCCTTTCTGTGTCACAAGCTCGTAACCTTGGAGTTATCCTCGACTCCTCTCTCTCATTCAGCCCACATATTCAATCTTCCACAAATCCTACCTGTTCAAACTTCACAGCATTGCTAAAATCTGTCCTCTTCTCTTCATCCAGACTGCTACCATATTAATCTAAGCACTTACCCTATCCCTCATTGATTAGTGTAACAGCCTCCTTGCTGATCTCCCTGCCTCCTGACTCTCCCCACTCCAATCCATACTTCACTCTGCTGCCCTGATCATTTTTCTATAAAAACATTCAGGTTATGCTTCACCTCTCCTCAGGAACCTCCAATGGTTGCCCATCCACCTCTGCATCAAACAGAAATTCCTCACCATTGACTTTAAAGCACCTTGCCCCCTCCTACCTCAACTCACTGTTTCTCTTACTATTCATTCATTCATTCAGTCGTATTTATTGAGAGCTTACTGTGTGCAGAGCACTGTACTAAGCACTTGGCAAGTACAAGTTGGCAACATATAGAGACGGTCCCTACTTAACAACGGGCTCACTGTCTAAAAGGGGGAGACAGACAACAAAACAAAACATGTGGACAGGTGTCAAGCCATCAGATACAAAATAAATAGAATAGTATTGTATTACTTATTACTAGTATTATTCATTCATTCAATCGTATTTGTTGAGCGCTTGCTGTATGCAGAGTACTGTACTAAGTGCTTGGGAAGTACAAGTTGGCAACATATAGAGACGGTCTCTACCCAACAGCGGGCTCACAGTCTACAACCCAGTCCGCACAATTCGCTTCTCTAATGCCAACCAACTCACTGTACTCAATCTTGTCTATCTCGCCACTGACCTCTTGCCCACACCCTGCCTCTGGCCTGGAACACCCTCCCTCTTTATCTCTTGCAGACAATTTCTCTCCCCCCACTTCAAAGCCTTATTGAAGGCACATCTCCTCTAAGAGGCCTTCCCTGACTCAGCTCTCAATTCCTCTTTTCCCACTCACTTCTGCATCACCTGACTGGCTCCCGTTATTCACCACAGCACCTATGTCCATATCTGTAGTTTATATAAATGTCTGTCTCCCCCTTGAGACAGTAAGCACATTGTGGGCAGGGAATGTGTCTGTTCTATTGTTGGGTTGTACTCATCCAAGTGCTTAGTTCATGCTTAGTACGGTACGAGCTCAATAAAAATGAGTGACCATTTTGGGAGCCCCCGTCTACCTGGTGACAGTTGGCATCTGATCTGAAGGGGGAGACCAGGGTGGGGCCATTTCAGGCAACCCGATTTCACCCTCCAATGGCAGAGTGTGCACGATCCCATTGTCCGGCAGGTTAGAGACCTCGCTGTGGGGCTGAGAAATTGGCCACCTTGGTACTGGGTCATCCATGCATCCACGCCCCTAGCCTGGAGCAAAGCCTCAGCTCAGACGGCATCAAAACCCCCTCATTTTTTTTTCACGGTATTTGTTAGGCACTTACAATGTGCCAGACACTGTACTAAGAGATGGGCTAGATACAAGATAATCAGGATGGACACCATCCCCCTTTTACAGATGAGGTAACTGAGGCACCGGGAAATGAAATGACTTGTGCAAGGTTACATAACAAACATGTGGCAGAGTGGGAATTGGAACCTAGGTCATCTGACTCCCAACCCCATGCTCTTTCCACTAGGCCACACGACTTCTCATGTTGGCCTCATCTCACATTTGCTCCCTCAAGCCTTCTTTCTCTGTGGGGGAGAGAACGACGATGGCAGACAGCTCTCCTTAATTTGCTGTCAGGATGCTCTTCTGCTTTAGGAGTCGTCCGGAGATGTAGCAAACTCTCCTGTCGGGGGCCAGGCCTCAGTCCTGGCTCCGACAAAGCCTCTGAGAGAACAGAAGTAGACGCCCCCAGAGAGTATGGCTCGTGGCTGGGGTCCTGAAGTGGTCTTTCCGACCCCCAGTGAGGAACCTGGACTGAAACTGTCCCAGCATGTCCATGGCACCAGAGAGGGTCGTGGGATGGCCAGCTGAAGGCTTCCACTCCGCAAGGCCTTCCAGCTGAACTCTCCGTAGGGGCCCTGGGGCAATCAACAGAATTCAGCCTCGTCCGGTGGATTATTCTGGGCTCTCTGGGTAAGCAGCCCCGGCCACTGGGCCACTTCCCAGCCTGGTATCGTGGCCTGCCCACACCTAAATCCACACGAGAAGCAGCATAGCCTAGTGGCGAGAGCACGGGCCTGAGAGCCGGAAAGACCTGAGTTCTAGTCCCAGCTCAGCCGCTTGTCTGCTGTGTGAACTTGGGTAAGTTACTTCAGTCCTCTGGGCCTCAGTTACCTCAACTGTAAAATGGGGATTACAGCTAGGCGCCCCATGTGGGACATGGACTGGGGCCAACCTGATTACCTAGTCTCTACGCCAGTGCTTAGAACAGTGCTTAACACATAGTAAGCGCTTAACAAATTCCATAGGAAAAAAACGGGTGTGAGGGAGCAACAAGCTCCTGATCCAACACCAGAACTTCCAGGACCTGGTTTGGGGCACGAACCTCACAGTGCCACCTGGGTCCCCAGCCCCACTGGGACCAGAGTTCCTCCTGTTCCTCTTTGTGGGCACTGCTGCCCTTCCATCGCCCGGGGTGATGGGGAACCAGCAACATTGGGGCTACAGCAGGGGGTCTTGGAGGGCACATGGCCTTTGCTATTGGAGCAGGTGGCAGAGAGGCAGGGGTCCCGAAGCATCAGGATGCACGGCACGAGGTTGGGGGCTCCCGGAGCCGGGCCAAGAGCCAGAGGTCTCAGCTGGTGTGGCCCTGGACCCCCAAGCCCCTTTCTCCTGCTTGAGCCCAGGGGAGGTGGTAGTATGGTCAGAAATGCATGGCACTCAGTGGGTGTTCCATAAATTCCATTGTCCCCCCTTCCCCTGTGGTGATCAGGGCCAGCGGGGAAGGATGGGGGCCAGGGTAGGGTCACTGACTGACCTACTGACTTTCTGTCAAGAAGTCTCTCCCCCTTTCATATTGGGGAGTTGGGGACCACAGCTCCCAAGAAGCTATTTCAGGACATGGGAGTTCTGTAGTCACTGGAGACGGTTTTAATCCATTGATGGTATTTCCTGAGGGCTTTCCGTGGGCGGAACATGGGAGCGTACACCAGAGATAGTAGACCGGATCCCCACTTTTAAGGAACTTATAGACCCTAGCTTGCCACACCCTGTCCACGGTTCCCACCTTCCTGACCACTGCACATCTGGGAGCGACCCGCAACCCCCAGGACTGAGTCACTCAATCCTATTTATTGAGCGCTTACTGTGTGCAGAGCGTTGTACTAAGCGCTTGGGAGAGGACGGTATAACGGAGTTGGTAGACATGTTCCCTGTCTACAACGAGCTTACAGTCTAGAGCCCTGCTTTCGGGCCATGGGCTGTCCACGGGGCCCGCTGGCTTCTCTCCCCAGCAAGGTTGCGCCTCTTGAACCATCCCTCTCCCTACCCCCGGCATGAGGCTGAAGCTGCCAGCCCCCCTCCCTCCGCAGCGGGGGGCTTCTCCCTTCTGCTGGCCCAGGGCCTGCCAGCATTCTTGCCCGGCCAGGAGCTCTGCTGGGTCTCGGGACCGGGGTAGCCTCCAGCTGGAAGGCTCGGTGGGTCACTTCCTGTTCCTGCTCCGCGTTAATCTCCCCGGCCTGGGGGCCTGGAGGCCTCGGGCTTCCTCTCTGGCCTCTCCTGGACAGCTGCCCTCCTCCACCAGCGCCACGTGGGCTCCCACCGACCCGGTGGAAAACCCGAGCCCCCTCTGGTCCCACTGTCCCCTAACCTCACCCCCGCACGCTCACCGCCCCGCCGTGTGATTTGGTTCGAAAATTTCTCCTCATCTTCCACAGTAGCGGACTCCCATGGGAGGGAGCCGGACCTGGGGGGAGCGGTGGGGGCCGGGGGTCAGGCTTTGGGAAGGAAACTCTGGCCTTGAGCGCAGCCAGAGAGAAATGAGCTCCTCGGGTTCTTCCTGTCAGCTGGCGCTCAGCTCGAGAGACCGACCCCGAGCGTAGCCCGAGGGGTCGGGGGAGCGGGTGCGCCCTCCTCCAAAGTTCCCCCAACGGAAGCCCCCGTGTTTGGCTTCTGAACGGGCGTCAGGCCAACTGGCCGTTCAGCAAGGGAGGGAGGAAGGGAGTTTGGATGGGTACTTTCTGGCTACGGGATGGTGGGGGCTTGCTTCAGCTTGCGGGGGGGCATCTATCCCCCCTGCCTCCCCCGGCGGTGGGGGTGTCCGTCCCCCACCACCCCCGGCCCCAGCTTGCCCCCGCACATATGTGTGTGCATTCAGAGACGCCTCTGGGTGAAGGTCTGGTCCGCAGAGAGATGCGGTGGTGTTTACCCGACCGAAGACTTGTTTGCTGTCGAGTTTAAAGGTCAGCACTGGAGGGCTACTTGTGCAGAAGCAGGGAGGGTAGCGAGGACATGGCAGCGCTTTGGGTCCCCAGCCTGAGTTCGGCAACGATGGCTCCTCTCAGTTATCTACCATGCAGGCAGGCCGCTTATGGACAAAGGGAAGTAGTCTGTCCTCTGGGACTGACCTACTGCCCAGGGTCAGGGTGGAGGGAGTGGGCGGGGGGATGGCAACAGGGAAGGCTGTGTTACTTGGAGTTATTAGTTCAACGCAGAGATAGGGGACCCTTCTTTGCCCCTCCCAAAGGAAGCACATTTCCCAGTGTCCCAAGGGCTTTGAACAGAGCCCCGTGTGGAGCCCTGGGCCGGGCCAAGGAACGAGGATGCTGAGTCAGACGGGCCCAGTCCTGTGCTCACAATCCGAGACGGGCACGGTGGCAGCGGAAACAGACCTCCGGCGGCGGGGAGAAGTGAATGGGAAAGCCCGGTGACAGGCAACAGCATCATGGCCAGTTTGGGCTGCCCCTCCCGAGAGACCAGGGGCCCACAGACCTGCGGGGAGGAGGAGCGGGTCGTGTTCCAGCCGGCCCTCCTCACCAGGCGGCTTTCTCCCTCAGGCCGGAGGCAGGCAGGGGGACGCTGTTGGAGTTCCTGGGGAGCAAATTGTGCAAGCCGTCCGAGCAGCTCATTTCTGGGTTTGTTTTTGCGCCGTGGGAGTGCCGTGTGTGACCGTGCCTTTGCCATGGGGGCAAGGTGGCAGGGCGAGACCAGGCAGAGGCCTAGCAGGGCAGGTGTGCCAAGCGGGTGAGGCTCTCTGGGCCGAGGAAGGGTTGTTGGGGGCTCAGGGACCTGCAGGGAGGGGCTGAAGGGGGAGAGGGAGAAGAGGGGGCTCAGGGTCGGAAGCCAGAAATCAATTTCCACCGGGGCCAGTCCTGCCATTCAGGGAGAAAGTCCAGGGCCATGGCTCATGCGGAGCTAGATCACAGGGGCGCTGACCCAGGCGCGCTCTCTGCGAGGCCCACGCCCTCCCGTCCATCCACGTGCCGCAGCCAAACCCCCGCGCCTCTGCCCATGTGATCGGGGGGGGCAGTTGTACGGTGCTGCTTCTGGACCTGGGAACCCGGTGCAGAGGGACCCGTCCAAGTCGGGTCAAATCCGCAAGAGCGACTCATGTGGCCCAGCCAGTGCCCAGGTATTGGGCCAGCACATTTGGGTTCTTCCATCCGCACACAGAAAGTGCGTAAAACCGTCATTATTGTTATTAGCGTAATTATTATCCTGGGCCAGCAGACCTGGGCAAGAGTAGCCCCCCGGAGCCAAAACTGCAGGCTGAGCCCTGCCCCAGCCTCCTCCCTTTCCCTCTCCTCCCCTCCATCAATAATTAGCATTGGCTGAGCATCTAGTGTCTGCTGTTTATTTTATTTTGTTAGTATGTTTGGTTTTGTTCTCTGTCTCCCCCTTTTAGACTGTGAGCCCACTGTTGGGCAGGGACTGTCTCTATATGTTGCCAATTTGTACTTCCCAAGCGCTTAGTACAGTGCTCTGCACACAGTAAGCGCTCAATAAATACAATTGATGATGATGCTCAGTGCTTGGGAGAGTCCAGTGGAGATGGAAAACCCGTTCCCTGCCTTTTCAGGAGCTTAAAGTCTAGCTCCTCTCCTGGCCCTCCTTCTGCACTGGAGGCCCGGGACCAGGGAAACCAGTACCTTGGCCAGACCGGTAAGGTGCCTCATGGGAGGTTTGTGGCCACACCCTCTAGCGAGGCTAGTTATTGTTGAGGATTTTATTACCTTATACGTTTCCCGTCATTTTCTTTTGTTCCCAAACATTAGCGAGAAAAAGGATCCGCGTTATATTCTCTGCGGTGGGCGTTCCCCTCCTGAAACGGTTAGTTCTTTGTGATGGGGGTGGGGGACGGTGGCGGCCATGTAGGTGACTGCTTCCAAGGCCCCCGCAGCAAGCAGCTCGGGGAGGCGGAAGAGTTCGAGCCACGGACGTGCCTCAGAGGGAGCGGGCAGCTTTGGGGCCACGTTATTTCCAGGGTCCTGACCCTGCCACCTTGGCGCGGGGAGGAGCCTGCCACGGAGAACTCGGGAAGGTAGCCTGGTCCATCTGCAAAACCGGGTCACACGGTTTGAGCACCATCGAGCCGGGTGACTCAGAGGAGAGGGCTGGGGGTGCGGGAGCCAAGTGCCGGTGCCCAGAAACTCTCTCTGGCTGCGACTCGGGTACCTCGCGCTTTGGCCTCCGCCAGAGTTACCCACAGCCCCCAAGTTGTGCCTACCGGTCACCTTGGGCTCCTTGTGTCTTTCCCAGGTTCTATGATCGGCCTTGCCCCCATTGCAGGGAACGCAGAGGCTGCCAATTTGTTGTGCAGGGCACAGGAAGGGGCACTGGGCCTCTGCTTGGGGTGCTTGCACGCCCGCAGGATGTAAAGTCCATCCAGGCAGAAGTGGGAACCTCACATCTTCTCGCCAGTGAGGCTTCTTGGTCCACAGAAAAGACAGGGAACACGGCCGGATCCATTCGGGAATTGGTCATGCAAGTAGATGTGATGTCTTCGCGAGACATCCGGGCAAGAGGCCTGCCAGGAGGAACACCCCTGGACTCTCCCTACTTCCTGGGTTGCGGAAACATTCTGCAGGAGCGACCAGGGGACAGAGGAGCAGGCTTGTGTGCGGTCGTGGTAGTGGTAGCAGTGGCAGCAATAGCAGCTGCAGCGGTAGGAGTCAAAGCGGCATTTACCGAGTGCCCACTTGGGCCGGTACATTATATTGGCAGTTCAGAAGGAAGAAGCGGCACGTTCCCTTGCCCACAAGGAGCTCGCATTCTAACGAGGGAGACAGACGTATAAAAACCGGCAACGCAGGTGGTTGAAATAAATAATTCCTTTAAAGAAATAAACAACATTCGTAAAAAGCGGTAATACACTCACGTATGTGTGCTAAGGAGGGTGTAAACGAGTTGCTATGGGATAGAGTTGGTTGAAGGGATGATATAGGGCTCAGGGTGCTGGGAAATCAATCGAGGCAGGCTGGTTGGAGCTGATGGGATTATAGGAGGGCTTTGAAAGTGTCGGGGGCAGGGGAGTGGTGAGAGTTGGGGGACAGAGGTGGGAGAGGGGAGGGACGGCTAGGTGGGTGCCTTGGAAAGAACCGGGACAGCAAGTGAGGGAATAAGGAGTGCAGAGGCCCGGAGGGGAGGGAGGGAGGGAGGGGCTCCCGACTGTGGAGAGGCTCAGAGACGGACGGCGAGGTGGAGCCGTGGAGGGCGGGGGCGGCCGGGCCCTCGCTTTCCCCCGACGCTGACCGGAACCGTCTCTTCTCTCTCTCCCGCCCCGGAAGGTGTAGATGCTGCCCGTCGCCCGCCGGAGAGCGGATCGGATCGACGCCCCGCCGGGCCGCCCGGCGGATGGGGCCAGCCGCGCACCCAGCGAGCTAGCGGCCGCCCGGCCCGGCACACCCGGCGAGCCAGCGGCCGCCCGGCCCGGCGCACCCGGAGCGTTAGCGGCCGCCCGGCGCGGCGCGGGGCCCTGGAGCCCAGCGGGCATCTGGCCAGCGGGGGACTGTGGCAGGATGTGTGGACGACGATGATGATGGCCCGGAAGCAGGACGCGCGCAGCCCGACCTACCACATCAGCGTGGTGGGCCTGTCGGGGACGGAGAAGGAGAAGGGCCAGTGCGGGGTGGGCAAGTCGTGCCTGTGCAACCGGTTCGTGCGGCCCAGCGCCGACGAGTTCCACCTGGACCACACGTCGGTGCTGAGCACGAGCGACTTCGGGGGCCGGGTGGTGAACAACGACCACTTCCTGTACTGGGGGGAGGTGGGGCGGGCGTTGGAGGACTGCGGCGAATGCAAGATGCACGTGGTGGAGCAGACGGAGTTCATCGACGACCAGACGTTCCAGCCGCACCGCAGCACGGCCCTGCAGCCCTACATCAAGCGGGCGGCGGCCACCAAGCTGGCCTCGGCCGAGAAGCTCATGTACTTCTGCACGGACCAGCTGGGGCTGGAGCAGGACTTCGAGCAGAAGCAGATGCCGGAGGGCAAGCTGCTGGTGGACGGGTTCCTGCTGTGCGTGGACGTGAGCCGGGGCATGAACCGCAACTTCGCCGAGCAGCTGCGCTTCGCCTCGGGCCTGCACGCCCAGCTGGCCAAGACGAAGAAGCCCGTGGTGCTGGTGCTGACCAAGTGCGACGAGGGGGTGGAGCGCTACATCCGGGACGCCCACGCCTTCGCCCTGAGCAAGAAGAACCTGCAGGTGGTGGAGACGTCGGCCCGCTCCAACGTGAACGTGGACCTGGCCTTCAGCACGGTGGTGCAGCTGGCGGACCGGGGCCGCGGCAAGGCCAAGATCGTGCCCTACTTCGAGGCCCTGAAGCAGCAGAGCCAGCAGATCGCCGCGGCCAAGGACCGCTACGAGTGGCTCGTGAGCCGCCTGGTCAAGAGCCACCAGGACAGCTGGCCGGGGGCCAGCCGGCAGCTGCAGGCGGCCCCGGAGTTCCAGGACTACGTCTACCTGGAGGGCACGCCCAAGGCCAAGAAGCTGTTCGCCCAGCACACGCTGCGCCTGCGGCACGAGCACGTGGAGCGCCGGCGCCGGCTCTACCTGGCGGCCCTGCCCCTGGCCCTGGACGCCCTGCTGCCGGACCTGGATGAGATCGACCACCTGAGCCGGGGCAAGGCGGAGCGGCTGCTGGAGAGCCGGCCCGACTTCCCGCGCTGGTTCGTCGTCCTGGAGGCCACGCCCTGGGACGCCACCAGCCACGTGGACCAGGCGGCCGACGACCGCATCCCCTTCGACCTGCTGGGCACGGGGCCGGCCGAGCGGCTCTACGCCGCCCACGTGGACAAGCTGCGCGGCGAGCGCAAGCGGGCCGAGGCGCGCCGGGCCTTCCGGGCCCACCTGGAGGCCTCCCCCTTCGTCACGCCTGGCAAGCCGTGGGAGGAGGCGCGCAGCTTCGTGCTCAGCGAGGAGGACTTCTCGCCCTGGCTGGACGAGCCGGCCTGCCTGGAGCTGTACGGCAGGCACCAGCGGCGCCTGGCCGAGCGGGCCCGGGAGGACCTGCAGGAGCTGCTGCTCGAGTTCTCCGAGCTCTTCTACGAGCTGGGCCTGGACGCCCAGCCCAGCAAGGAGAAGATGGCCGTCATCCAGGAGGTGCTGGGCGACGAGCCCCGCTTCCAGGCCCTGCGCCAGCTGCAGCCCGAGCGGGACGCCCTGGTCCTCAAGCACGTCCACTTCGTCTACCACCCGACCCGGGAGACCTGCCCCGCCGGCCCGCTCTGCGTGGACGCCTGGGTGGAGCGGGCCCTGGGCCCCCGCCGGCCCGGGGCCTCCGACCCGCCCCCCGGCCGCGTCAACCTGGTGGTCCTGGGCCAGGACGGGCTGGCCCGCGAGCTGGCCAACGAGATCCGGGCCCTGTGCACCGGCGACGACCAGTTCGTCGTCGAGGGCCAGGTCTACGAGCTGGCCCTGCGGCCCATCGAGGGCAACGTCCGGCTGCCCGTCAACGCCTTCCGCACGCCCACCTTCCAGCCGCACGGCTGCCTGGCCCTCTATGACTCCAAGGAGTCGCTGGCCTACGTGGTGGAGAGCGTGGAGAAGAGCCGCGAGGCCACGCTGGGCCGGCGCGGCTCCCGCCCGGCCCCGCTCCCGCTCACCCTCCTCCTGGTCAACCGGCGGGGCGGGGAGCCCGGCGGCGACAGCCCGGCCAGCCTGGTCCAGCAGGGCCAGCAGGCGGCCGCCCGCCTGCGCTGCGACCTGGCTGAACCCGCCGGCCGCGGCCTGAGCGAGAGGCACGTGGCCCAGCTGCTCAAGGGCCTGCTGGACGCCCGGCGGGCCCTGGACCCCGGCCCCGCCGGCGGGCCCTCGCCGGGCCCCGGGGACGTGGCCGACGCCGACCTGCGCGTCGTGGTCTGCCTCATGTGCGGGGACCCGCTGGGCGCCGACGACCTGCTCCTGCCCATCCTGCGGGCCCCTGGCGGGAGGCCCGCCCAGCGCGCCGGCCCCCACTCGGTCCTGCTCGACCTGCCCCTCGGCCCCCACCCCAAGCGCCTGGAGCTCTGCGTCCTCTCCTACCACGCCGCCTTCGGCCTGCGCAAGACCCGCCTGGTCCACGGCTACATGGTGGTCTTCTCGGCCCAGCGGCGGGCCTCGCTGGCCATGCTGCGCGCCTTCCTCTGCGAGGTGCAGGACATCGTCCCCGTGCAGCTGGTGGGCCTGGCGGGCGAGGCCGCCGACGGCCCGGCCGCCGAGCAGCTGGGCGAGGCCGAGGAGATTGCCCAGGAGATCGCCGGCCGTTTCGCCGGCCTGCTGCCTGCCACCCAGCCCCCGCCCCGCCTGGACCTCTTCCACCCCTTCTTCCAGGATGTGCTGGACAAGAAGAACATCGTCGAGGCCACGCATATGTACGACCACGCGGCCGAGGCCTGCTGCGGCCCCGCCGACGACCCGCCCCTCCGCTCCCCGCGCGCCGGCTCCCCGCTCCTCTGTAACTCGCACCCTCCCGACTCCGAGGAGGACGCCGAGACCCCGCTTCCCCCCCCCACCCCCCTCCTCCGGTAGCCCCTTCCGCGACGAGGCGGCGCCCACCCTGCCCGTGGAGCCCCCCAGGCTCCCGGCCGAGCCGGAGCCCGGCGACGGGCTGGCCTTCCTCGTCAGCGCCTTCGAGAGCCGGCTGAACGACCGGGGGCCCCCCAAGCCCAAGCCGCCGCCGCCGCCGCCGCCGCCACCGGCCGGCCCCTTCGAAGCGGCCCCCCTGGACCCGGGCCTCCGGGACGGACCCCGCAGGTCCTTGGCGGCCGGCCCCTGGCTGCCCCCCGACGGCTTCGACCCCTCCGACTACGCGGAGCCCCTGGATGCGGTGGTCCGGCCACGCAGCGACGAGGAGAACATCTACTCGGTGCCTCACGACAGCACCCAGGGCAAGATCATCACCGTGCGCAACATCAACAAGGCCCAGGCCAACGGCGGCGGCAACGGCAGCGACAGCGAGCTGGACAGCGGCTCCCTGGAGCGGGGCCGCCCGGCCGCCGCCGCCGCCGCCCGCAAGCCCGCCCTTTACCGTGCCCGCTGTGCCCGCTTGGGGCGCTTTGCCCGCTACCGCAGCAGCCTGAGCGTGGGCAGCGACGATGAGCTGGGGCCCGTCCGCAAGAAGGACGATGACCAGGCCTCGCCGGCCTACAAGGGGGACAACGCCGTCGTCCCTTACGAGGCGGATGAGGACCCCAGGAGGAGGAACATTCTGCGCAGCCTGCGCCGGACCACCAAGGTAGGCTGGGCCGGCGGTGGGGGGGGCCGGAGCGCCTGGGTACATTTCCGGGGACCCCAACCTGCCGGGGATGCTCGCCCTTGGAGAGGGCTGGGCAGCTGCCCCAGACGTGGGGATGAGAGCGCCAGTGAAGAGGGAGGGAGTAGTAGGGCGAGGAGAAAGCCGACACCCCGAGGCGTGGCTGCCGGGCGGATCTTACGGGGTCACCTGGTGTTCCCACTGGGTCGGCAGGGCCCGTTCCGGGCCCTCTGGGCGCAGGGCCAGGGGCTCCCTCCGCTCTCGTCAACTGGCTTGACCGGCTCCACTCTGGAAGAATAGAGTCTGTCCCGCTAATGAAATCCAAGTGGATCCTCCGCCTGTTTCCTGGGCCCCCCCCCCCGACCCCCCCGTGATCCTTGCCTGGCTGAGGAAGCCTCCCGGATGCGCCGACTGGCCTGGGAAGCTGAGGTGGCCCGCCGTTGGTCCCCGCAGCCCGGAAGGGGGGTCAGGGTGTTCCTCCCCGCCAGGGTGGAGGGAAGTGGGAGGGACGTGCTGGGGAAGGGTGGGAGATGTGGTGAGAGAAGAGCCTTGCTTCTATCGGGAGGATGGAGGCATGAGGGGGCACTTCTTTTTGCGAGGATGGGCCGGGACCCACCTTCTCCCCGGAAGCAACAGGATCGGTTCCGGGGGGGTTCCTCCGGGGATCCCGTCGGTGAGAAGAAGAGGCCCAGGTCAGAGCCCCAGGACCCATGGGTTGCGTTGCCTCCTGACTCAGCAGTCCCCTTCACCCCGAGGCCGGGGGCCTGGACCCCTAGTCCCTCCCTGTCTCCGCACGGGTCGCCTGGTCGTGGAGGCCCTGCCCCGCCTCGGTGTGGGTCAAGTGCCGGCTGCCCGCTTGTGGTGGCATCCTGACCCCCGCGGACCTGAAACCCCACACCCGGTTCCCTCATCCCTCCCCTCCTGCTATGTCAACATGGAAGCGAGTCAGGGGCCCCCAGGTCAGAGGGAGCCCTGTAGACGATGCGCAGGCTGGGGCATGGCACTGGCGTGCCTTCCAACCTCCCTGCCACCGCCGCTTCAGGAGGCATTTTCCTTGAGGCCGGTCAGTGAAGCAGCCCTGGAGTGCCACCCCTCTGGCAGGGTCCCGTTTTGTTCTTTCCTCTCCAGACCTCAGCTGCCTGCCACTGGTGCTCTCTGCCCTGGGTGATCCTTTCACCCACTGGCCTGGGACCTTACCCACCCACCTGCTAACTCATTTGTGTCCCGTTAGAATTGGAATTGCCGACCCCAGGCTGGGGCAACCATGCCAGGCCTCGCTGCCCTCCCGACTCACATCACCTGAACTGTTCAGGGGCTTTAGTGGCTAAGAGAAGGGGCAGTCATACGGCTCCCAGTGGGAACCGCTGGCTGAGCGGGGCTCTCTGTCTCATCCCCGCTCCTGAGAAGAGGGCACTGAGACCCTGAGAGGTGTGGAACCTGGTTAGGTGGGTAGGGGATGGCCAGAAGAGGTTCTCAACTAGCTCAGGTTTCTGCTCTGGGTTCCTTGTCCGTTCTTCCCTTTGGCAAAATAGGAGGACAGCTGGCTTCTGAGGACCACGTCTTGTCTCCAGAATGAGATTCTCGTTGAGCGGGGCCGTTTGGGGAGCTACCTGTTTCTTCCAGGCCCCTGCCCCGATACATCCAGTCAGGGGTGTCGGATGCATGTGCTGGCCAAGCCTGTGATGGTGGCCTCTCGTTGGGGTGATTTGGACTGCTGCCTGCCAGCCGGGGACGCGGGAAGCAGCCGGTAGCGGCTGGAGAAAGACCGTGGGTCTCCCTTGGGTGCCTCCCCTCCCCACCCCCACCTGGCTCGTCTGTCCAGCCTGTGGGGTGCCGCCGTATCTCTGGGGATGGACCAGAGACAGGCCCCTGCACCGCTGCCTCCTTGGTGGGGGGCTAGAGGTGGTCCCCTCCATTGCCGCCTGGCCGCTAACCAGACTGTCCCGTCTCTCCCTGACAGAAACCAAAGCCCAAGCCCCGGCCGTCCATCACCAAGACGATGTGGGAGAGTAACTATTTTGGGGTTCCCTTGGCCACGGTGGTCACTCCTGACAGGCCGATTCCCATCTTTATCGAGCGCTGTATTGAATACATTGAAGCGACAGGTGAGCTGTGGGAGGGGACGCCGGTCGCGGCCCTGGGGGCCTTGCTGTGCACCGGAAGGGCGTTTGGAGAGGGACCATCAGAGCCTGAGACCCGAATCCTGCCCACCCAGGCCCTGCCCACTGATGGGTGTCTGCTGATGCCAGGGGGTGAAAGCCAGTGGTGGTGCCAGTCGCCCGTTGCAGCCAGAACAGGATGGCGGGGGAGGAATGGGAGTCCTACCCACTGCCCGGGTGCGGTGCGGGGCCCCGTGTAGACGGCCCTGGAGATGCACACAGGCGGCTTCTCCCACCGTGTTGCAGTGAACATGGCCTGGGGCAGGGTTCGCTCCCCGACCCGTGACAGCTGTGCCCCACGGGCCCCGGGTGGAGTCCGGTGATGGGTTGAAGCTCACCCTCGTGGACGGGAGGAAGGGAAGGGGGCCTCCAGAGCCGAAGCCTGCCTGAGCGCCCGACAGCCGGCCCTGTGGTGCCGTGGCTTCTCCGGTCACTGTGTGTGCTTCGGCTTCCCGTTTGCCTCTGAGACCAGGTGCTACCAACGGGCAGAGCCGGTCCAGACCGCCTCCCTTGGCTGCTGGGCGCGGAAGCCACCCGGAGCATCTTGGGAAGTGCCTTTGAGTGCTGGGGCGGCAGGCCAGGCGGTGTGGCATTTCCGCATTCCTCGGGCCGAATCACTCACGCTGAGCAGAACACTGTTGGTGGGGAGAACGTTTGTCCTCCGGCTGGATTTCCCACCGGGGGCTAAAGAGGGCAGGGACATGGGGGCGGGAGCGAAAATGCCAGACCCCAAGGGCCGGGCCTCACCATAACTCAGTTCTCCTTTCCTAAGAGTGCTGGGCCCAGCGGCCCCCCTTACATGCGTGACTCGGTTAGGTTGGGCTGGCGGGGGGTGGGGGGCTTCGCCTGGGGACAATAGGTGAGATCCAGACCCATCAAGCTCTCTGGCACCAGGGCCCGGGTCCTGGCAGAAAGTTTCCCCGGAGTTCTGAGGCCCACAGGGGCTACTGGCGGAGCCTGCTGCTGTTGCTGCTGTTTGTGGCAGCGGCGGCGGCCCAGTGCACGCCTTGGCCCTCCCATCCCCCAGCCTTGAAAGGGGGTGGCCATAGGCATTTTTCAGGGTGTGTGTCATCGCATAATGAGGCTTCCTGCCCGTCCATCTGTGTGTGTATGTGTGTGTGTGTGTGTGTGAGACTGTTTTTTTAGCAACTGAGAGATTTCCTCCTTCCCTCTTCTCCCCACCCCCCCACGCCCCCCCAACCACCCCAGCCAGTGATAACACACCCTGGTAAGCAGTGGCAGGGAGGGGATGGCTTGAGGGACTCGGGGCTCAGACACCCTGTCAGAGTGGACACCCGTGTTAGCTTGGGATCTGGCCCACCAGGCTGTTGGAAAGCGACCCACGTTCCCGCTGGAAGAGGGAGCCTCGTGGGGGCATGCAGGGGGCCTGACTGAAGGCCCCGGGAACTCCAGGGAGACATGGTCCATACCGGCATCCCAAGAGGGAGAGTCCGCAACGGACCCCACCTCCAGGACCTCAGGAGGGCCTGCCATGGAGACCTACGTGGCCAGGGCCAGAGCTAGGAGGGAGAGGGAGAAAGAGTAGGAGAATAAACAAAGGACCCGGGGAGAACAGGCACTCTGTCCCCTACCTGGGGGCAGAGTGGGACTCATAGATGTGCCACAGAGCTAAAAGCGAACCCGTGCCCTCGGGACCACAAGTACCAGGGCTCTGGCCCGCGTTCCGGGTGGGCACTAGGCTGAGTTTTAGTTTACCTCCTGGGCTGGCTCCGGCCTAGGTTATTTGCCAGGTAGTTATCCACGCTGGTGATGGTGCAGAGGATTGACTGGGTATCCCAGCAGATCCAGAGTGCACCGATCCCTTAGGTGAAGCAGAAGGGAAGGAAAATGAAGGGTTAGGCAGGGTAGGCTTCCTGGAGGACGTTATTTCGGTAGGGCTGTGAAAACGTGGAGAGAAGCTGTCTATTGGATAGGAAGGAGGAGGGAGAATGTGGGCAAGGGTTCGGTGGCGAGACGGACAAGGTCGAGGTATACTGAGCTGTTGGCGCTGGAGAAGTGAAGCGTGGAGATGGGTTGCGGTGAATGGTGAGGGAGGCAAGGTAAAAGGGGGCGAGCCAACTGACTGCCTTAAAGGTGATGATGGGACAGTTTCCGTTTGGCACGGAAAGGGATGGGTGGCACTCTCCTACCCCAGCAAGCACCTGCTGGCTCCCGTTCCTTCCTTCCCCCTCCCCCACCAATCCCTGCTCTGCCCCCGTCCTCCCCATTGCTAGGCTGCCGGTTCTGCTGCTGTTCTTTGCCACGGCTGCTGAGGTTTTGTTTGTTTAATTGGTGTGTAATTAGTGGTTCTAATGAATTGTTCTGGCCAGGCTAATGATGCCCCTTCTAATTATGCGTGGCGCTGGGTGGGGTGAGGACTGGGCTGGATGGCCACGTTAGAGGAGATTTCTGCCAAGCGGGTGCACGGTGAGGGGCCAGGCAGGCGGCAGGTGGAGGCGGGCCCGTGTTCACGGAAAGGAGACACCGCAGCTCCTGGACCTCTCCAGGGCTGGTGCAGGTGATGCTGGGATGAAAGGAACAGGTCCCCCCGCCTGTCCGATCTCACCAGGGTTGTGGTGGCTGTCCTGGGCACCCCTTCTCCTGAGAGACTGGACCCTCCGGACCAGGGCTGCTCACCCTCACCTGCCCATGCGGCCTGTGTCAGCCATGATTCCCCCCGCCGCTTGGAAAATCCCTTATTCCTGCACCGTGGGTCCTACCTGCCCCAGCGATCCCGGCCCGGGGTCCCGGAGATCCCCGCCAGGGTTTCTGGCTCTCACCACTGCTTGTTCTTCTTTCTTCAGGGCTGAGTACCGAAGGCATCTACCGTGTGAGTGGGAACAAGTCTGAGATGGAGAGTCTTCAGAGGCAGTTTGATCAAGGTGATGTCTGCGGGGCCCGGGATGACGTATGCCGGGCCGGGATGACCGCGGTCACGTCTGTAGGCTCACGGCCCACAGGGCGGTAGGAGCTTGGGTCTCTGGCACCCCTTCCAGTGCCCACTCTCTTTCCACAGCGCTCTCCCCTTTGGGGCATAACTGACGGGGCTTCTGGCCCTGGAGTCTGGGAGGGAGGCCCCAGGGCAGGTGCCGGCTTGATCGGAGGTCCCCGCCGGGTCAGGGCAGCATCCCAGTGAGACTAGGCGGGAGGTTTCCGAATTGCAGAGTTAGGAACCTCTTCCCCAGTTCTGCAGCACCAGGCCTCGGGATCCCGGAGGCCAGCCAAGACGGCAGGTTCCCGGCAGATTCTGGGAAGGGCTTCTTCACCAGAACAGGCAGAGCCGACTGGACTGGCACCCCCAAGGCGCCG
This sequence comes from Tachyglossus aculeatus, assembly GCF_015852505.1. Classification (NCBI taxonomy): domain Eukaryota; kingdom Metazoa; phylum Chordata; class Mammalia; order Monotremata; family Tachyglossidae; genus Tachyglossus; species Tachyglossus aculeatus. The sequence goes on from NC_052091.1 coordinate 1,391,157, forward strand.
TGCGGAGCGGGCAGGGCTGGGCATTCCAGGTTTTGGAAGAGACCCGCAGGCCGCCCTCAGTCAGGGTGACGGAGGGAGCGTTAGGGGCATTGACTCCCACCACACCAATGGTGCCCACCCAGGAGCAGACTGCAGGGCTGATGAGCCATCAGGCTGGCCACGATGTGCCATCTGGCCGTCGCCCGGGGTTGGGTGGCCAGTGGGCGGCCTCCTGGAGGCTGCGTTCTGGGAAAGCCTGAGAAGAATTTTGACCCTTAACAGGCAGGGAGGGCTAGAGCAGGGGTCCCACTGGGAGGGGTTGCTGGGAGGCCAGATGTCTCCCAACCACTTGTATCTTTTGCCTGAGTGGCGGCTTCAGAACCCATCGACGTTTAACTGTCATCAGCCGGAGCACCGATGATGGATCTGGTTCTCTTACACTCTCAAAAGGGTTGAACCGGCGATCTAATTTGGGTGCCCGGGGTTCCTCATTTCAGGGGGCCTGCGCCCCCAGCCCCAAGTACCCCGCCGGCCCATCTTGAGCGGGGCCCATCCTCCTTGCAGATCACAGCCTGGACCTGGCCGAGAAGGACTTCACCGTGAACACGGTGGCCGGGGCCATGAAAAGCTTCTTCTCCGAGCTGCCCGACCCCCTGGTGCCTTACAGCATGCAGATCGACCTGGTGGAGGCTCACAGTGAGTCCGCTCGAGACCCCTCAGGGCGGGCGGGGGGCTCCAGGGGTTTGGTTGGGGGGGTCCTGCCTCACTGAAGGGCCGGAGGGCAGGTGCTGGGAACTCCCTGGATCTGGCGAAGCCCGCCAGGTGTCCCCAACTGCTGCTGCCACTGCTCTTGTGGCCTCTCGGAAGCAGTTGGCACGGAGACACCATCCCACCAGTCTGCCCCCGTCACCCCCCTGGACTGACCGGTCAGCGGGCCTCGGGGAGAGGCCCGTGGTGTCGGGCTGGCTGGCGTCTGGGCCGCCGAACCTGATGGGAACCCGAGAGTGGCAGCCAGGGCTCTCCTCGAAGCAGCGAGGAGCATTGCTACCTGCAGAAAGAACCCCATGGTGCCGACGACGGGCACCGGGCACCGGGCACCGGGCAGAGCTGCCAACCCGGCCCTGGAGTGTGGCCCCACCTAGTGGTGTACCAAGGAGCAATACTATGGTGCACGACTCCCCTTCTCCCTCTCCCTCCTTTTTGGAGTCCGGGACTTCCAAAAGGCTGAGGAACCCTCTTCTCCATCGTGACTCAGCTCAGCGCAGCCTCCTCCCCCCGCCCCCAGCTCAGGGCGGACACTGTCCGCAACTGGGCACCGCGACTGGGAGAGGGACCGGCTCCAGGGAGGCGGATGGAGTGCCGAGGTTGCCGTGGCCGTGTGAACTGGGCTCCCCGCTCGGGGTAGGGGTGCGGGGCACCTTGTGAGGGTCCCCTGGGCCCTGCCACTAGGCCGGCGCAACACTCTGGACTGGACTGGGCCAGACTGCTGGCTGCCACTCGCTCCTAGGCCCGGGCCCAAACGGCAGGATTAGCCTTCTTTCACATTGTCGTATTTGAGCACTTAGTGTGTGTAGAGCACTGTACTAAGCGCTTGGAAAGTACAATACAGTAATAAGGCAATAAAAGTGTAGTGTCAGTTGGGGTGGGAGGAGAGCAAGGAAATGGGAGGAGATTTTGGGAAGGGGGAGTAAAGGAGGAGGCAGCTGCGCAGAGGAGGAGGAGGGTGGTTGGAGGGGGGACGGGGAGGAGGAGAAGGAAGAGCAGCAGTAGGAAGAAGACACACGCCAGTGGGGTTGCCGGCTGAGCCCTGTTCCTGTCTCAATTCCTCCGAGTGAATGAACCGGGACCCACAGGGCCTGCTGAGAACTGTCGGTGCTCCCCAGTGACCCCTCCCCCTGGCTCCACCCCACCTTTTCCATTCTGGACTGTTGTTACCTGACCGGCACTTAATCTTCCGCTAGAAATCAACGACCGGGAGCAGAAGTTCCTCGCGCTCAAAGAGGTGCTGAAGAAATTCCCCAAGGAGAACCACGAGGTCTTCAAATATGTCATCTCTCACTTGAACAAGTACGTGACCGTCGCGGTGAGGGGGGAAGGGCAGAGGAGAGCGGGAATCCCCATGGGCATTTTTCCTGGAGGACGGTCGCGCCATGGCCGTGAGCTGGGGAGGGGACGACCTCGCCGGCTGGCCACCCCCCGCGGCCAGGCCAGGCTGACCGTTGACCTCGGGGCGTTACCTGCAGGGTCAGCCACAACCACAAAATCAATCTGATGACGAGCGAAAACCTGTCCATCTGCTTCTGGCCCACGCTGATGCGTCCGGACTTCAGCACCATGGACGCTCTGACGGCCACCCGCACCTACCAGACAATCATCGAACTGTTCATCCAGCAGTGCCCCTTCTTCTTCTACAGCCGGCCGCTCTCCGAGCCGGCCGGCGCCACGCCCAGCTCGCCCTCTGCGCCCGCCGCCGGCATCCCCTTCCTCGCCCCCACCCCGCCGGGCAGTCAGCCGTCACCGCCTCAGTCTCCCCCGCCGACCCCCCAGTCCCCGGGGCAGCCTCCGCTGCTCCCGCAGCTTCAGGCCGAGCAACCCCCACTGTGACCAGCGCGAGGCCAGTGCGTGCTCGGGCCGCTCCGGCCGTGACGTCCACAGGGGCCCGTCGGGACCGGGCAGGTCAGGGTGAGGGGCACGGGCCCCAGATTGGGCCCCACGCCGCTGGGCCACGGGAGGCCTCGCCCCGCGAGGGCCTGCACCGAAGCCGCGCGGCCGTTTCCCCAGACGCTGCCAGGTGTGGCCGCGCCGGCCGCTTGTACAGAACCGACTTTGAAACACCGCTCCTGACCCGGGAGGGCGGCGGGGGTCCGGGCCCCGACTAGGAAGCCCGAGGGCTGGAGCCGGCCCCCTCCGGCCTGCCGTCTCTGTCTGGGCTGTGCCCACCAGCCCTGGGCGCAAGGAACACTGGAACAAACACAACAGGAAAAGCACGAACACAAACCTCATGTTCCGGCCCTGGTCTCGCTCCGGCAGCCAGGCCGGAGGAGCCGCGGGGCGGGAGGGAAGGGCCTGGCCTGGGGACCTGGGGTGGCCAGCTGTCGGCCCCGCCACGCGCGTCAGTCCAGGCTTGCCCTCCCCCGGCCGGCCCACGTCGGGCACCTAGCACTTAGCAGTAAGCGCTGAGAGCCGGATCTGGCGTTCAGGGCCCCTGTGAAACACGCTACGTAAGTGGTTACTGAAACACCCTTGTTAAGCTCTGTGTGTATGTGCGTGCGTGTGCGTGCGTGCGTGCGTGTTGTGAGCGGTGGGTCCCGACCGGTGGACCGGCGGACGGATGGGCGGGCGGAGGCGGGAGGAAGCCTGCGTGCGGCCTAGGACGCTGTCTCTGTGGTTTTTGGTGTGTTGGGGGTGGGATGGGGAGGGGGGGGGTTGTTTGTGGAACAGTTTCTCAGTCTGTAACAGCTCACTGCAAACCGGGATGGGGGTGGGTGGGGGGCGGGTGGCGGGGGGGAGGGATGGCAACCGGAGGGGAGGCCCTTGCCCAGTCTTGCTCTGGCCCACGGATGGCTCCCCTGTTGCCAGGCTGCTGCATCCACTACAGGAGGCCTGGCCTCCCTCCGCCCAGGGTGTCCACACCTTCAGCCCCTTGGGGCCAGGGCTGCTTCCCTCCCACCCCCCACCCCCCCCAGGGAGAGTGAGGAGGGGGACGGGGGTGGCACCAGCTGCCTGGATGTTGGCCGGTGGACCCTAAAACTGGGTGCCCCACTGCCCCACCCAGTGCCACGGCAGCAGGGCTGGCCCACACCTGAGGCCCCCCTTTCCACCCCCCACCCCCCCGAGCCTTCTCCGGCCGGCAGCCCCCTGCCCTTGCGGCCGAGGCAGTTCTGTTAACTGGACGTTCTAAGGTACCACTGGGCCCTTTGGGGCTCTTCGCACTTTAAAACACATCCCCTGCCTTTCAATCGATTAGTCAATCAATGGTATTGATTGCCAGATTGTGTTTCTCGGCCGGGACCTTGTGAGTCACTACAGCGAGGCGGTTTAAGACAAAAAGAAAAAAACTCTAACTCCTCCCCTTTGTCCCGGGCTCGCCTTCTCCCGCGGGGGTGCGGGGTCCCTATGGGGCCGACGGCCTGTTAGTTCACTCGTGGGAGATTCCCGCGGGCTTTGGGCCGGAAACCCGCACCCGCACTAGGTGGGAATGGGCCGATGATGAACTTCCTTAGGACCTGAGCAGGGCAGGAGCAGAGGCCGTCTCGGCCCCCTTCCCTTCCCTTCCTCTCCCTCTCCAAGGGTGGCAGCTAACCTCTGCCAGGGCCTGGGGTGGAGACGTGCGTCCTCGGTGCCTTTCTGGGGGGCTGATGCCAGCTTACCCCTCTGCCCCCCAGCATCGCTCTACTTATCCCTGTTGGCTGAGAGGGAGGGGGGCTTGCCGTCCTGCCCCTCCGCCCCCAACCAGCCTCGGCCCCTTCTGACCCCCCAGAGGGGAAGGCGAGCGAGAAGCAGGTGATTAGCCAGGGCTCTGCTTCATCCTCTGCCACGTGTCTGCCCGAGGGACCATCAATCTGGCCCTGGCAGCCCTGCTTGCCCGTGGGTGTCGGGGGGGGGGTGGCTATTTCAGAGTAGCCACTGTGCCAACCTGTCGCCTCCGAGGGTGGTGAGGGCGACCCTGCCCCCTCCCCCTCTTTTTTTTCCTCCCCCAGGCACGTTCCGGCTTGGTTTGTGAGCTGGAGGGATGAGCCTCCCGTAGAGCAGGATTTTTGGGGTTTCCCAGGCCTCGTGGGCCATGGCTGCCGGGCGGCCCCATCACTCCCCACCCAACAGCTCAGCGCCGCACACCGTCCCACCATCTTCCCTTTTCCAGCAAGTAAATTTCAACAGGGCAAAACGGAAAAACGTGAAATAAAGGAAAAGCAGCAATCCAGAGTGGGGGCAGGAGGGCAGTTCCTTGGGCCCGACGCGGGCACGGCCTTTTTATTCCTAACGAAAAGGGGGCCCGTCGCGGCCTTCGAAATAAACACGTCTCTCCCCATCCCCCTTACCTAGCCTCCGGTCTGTAATCGTCGCTGGCTTCTGCCTTCTGGTTGATTGTTTCTGGTCTGACCGTCCCCCCCTCACCAAGCCGATGTTAGTCCTTTCACGTCCCAACTCCCGGCTGTGGGTACTGAGCTCAAATTCTCTCCGCGGGAGGGGGGAGGCCGCTGCCCGCGTGTAATAGGTCCTAGTTTTTACTGTTAGGTTTTCAACAGACTCCCACTAAGGAGAACTCAAACGCAGCAGCAATGTTGTCTTTTCAATGTAGTTACAAGACAGGGCATAAGTTATTGTTTAAATAATAATAAAAAAAAACCTTACAATCTCCCTGTGTACATTTAAAAAAAAATCCGTCTTCTCAAATCGTGTGGGAATAAAAGTGGTTTGAAAATTTGGAACGGTGCCGTCCTCGGGGTCTGATTCTTGGGGTCTTTTCGCCGGCTGGGCGAGCGAGCCCTCTCGTTCTCAACGTCGAATGGACGAAATGTGTTTTGAGCGACTCGGGGGGGATGAAAAGCTTATCTGTGGTGTCCGTTTTTGTGGCCGGGTCGGTCCACAAAGTCTGCTTGGGAAAAGCGAGAGAACTGTGTGTCCGGAGATCAGTCCTACAGCGGCCAAGTCGTTTTTCTGTCCGTCTGTCTGCCCGGGGGCTCTGGTCAACGCCGAGTTGGGCGGGTTGAGCGTGTCCAGTGGCTAACTGACCTCAAGGCCACTTCCAAACCGCCCAGCGGCCGGCAAGGTTTCTCGCGCCGAGTTCTGTTCGGTTTGTTTTAGAATCCTGTATTTGCTACCAAGTATTGTATTTGTCTCGATGGGAATGGTGTAAAAATGAAAGGACTGTGTGATATGTATCATAGTTAATAAATCCATCTTGTAAAAAAAAAAAAGAAAAAGAAAGCCGCCCGATGCGTGAAAAACGGGGTGGCCGGACAGGTGACCTCGCCGCCCGTCCTCTGTAAGCGGTCCAGGTGGTGGTCACCCCCTCACCGGTGCTCCGGTCACCCAAAGCAGACTCTGTAGGAACAAGAAGACGGGGGTCCCCCTTCTGTGACAGCTGTCCCCCCTCTACCTCCTGTTATGTCTGTGCCTTATGAGAACTGTCCAGAACGGGTCAAGCAGTGGTATTTATTGGGTGCTTACTGAGTGCCAGGGCACCGTACTAAGCGCTTAAGCCTGTTCTAAAGAATACAACAGTTATTGCTAAATCCAAAATCCTGAGTGGCTGAACCTCTGCCCCCCACAAATAGCTTACTCTCTGACAGAGGAGTTAGATAATTGACAATGAGAGTGTTTATAATAAATAGCAGCTTGCTTATATGAGTGCTAAGGAAAGTGTGAATAAGTTAATAAATGACAGAGACGGCCAAAGGGGTGATTTGGTTAGGGGTGGGAAAATCAATCGGGGAAGAGCTTGTTAGAGGAAGTGGGATTTTAGAGGAGATTGGAAGCAGGGAGAGCTGTGTGGGAAGGAATCCCAAATAGGGTAACGAGAATGGAGGAGGGCCATTTGATAGCGAGGAGGTTGGCTTGGGGCAAATGAAAACAAGTTGAGAAATAAGAGAAGCAGCAGAAAGAGCATGGGGCTAGGAGTCAGAGGACTTGGGTTCTAATCTCGACTCTACCACTTGTCTGCTGTGAGGCCTTGGGCAATTCATTTATCTGTGTCTCAATGACCTAATCTGTAAAATGGGGATTAAAACTCCATGTGGCACAGGGAGTTGGTTCAAATTGATCATTCTTTATCTATCCTAATACAGTGTCTGATATATAGTAAGCGCTTAACAAATACCACCTGGAAAAGGGAGGGGGTGAAGCAGAGAAGAGAAGCAGAGAGGTAAGAGAGGGGAGGTGATGGAGGAGACTTGTTGCTTTCAAGTCAACGGAAGGTTATATGAGGAGAGGAGAGGTTGTGGGCTGAGCAAGGCCTCAAGAAGATAATCCGTGTAACAGCATTGGGGGGGTGGGGGGGGACTGGAGGCTAGGAGACCATCGAGGAGGCTGATGCAATAGTGTAGCCCCGGCTAAACCAGTGCTTGTACCAGGGTGGGAACCGTCAGAGGAGCAGTGTGGACTACTGGCTAGAGTGTGGGCCTGGGAGACAGAAGGACCTGGGTTCTAACCCCGGTTCCACCGCGTACCTGCTGTGACCTTAGGCAAGTTCACTTCTCTGTGCCTCAATTACCTCATCTGTAAAATGGGGATTAAGACTGTGGGACAGAGACTGTCCAACCCGATATGCTCGCATTCACCCCAGCGCTTAGAACGGTGCACGGCACACAAATAAGTGCTTAACAAATACCTCTATTATTATTATTATTATTAGAGGGATCCTTCAGAGCTTACCTATTTACAAATCGACAGCAGCCTCTTCCTTCCTTCCTTCCCCTTTTCCCTGCCTCGTTCGGCTCAGAACGTCGCCCACATTCTCGCCCTGTGCTAATGGTGGGAGGGCTAGGAGAGGGGAGGATTCCAGGCCGGGCTCATGCTGCCTCAGTTTTCCTCCTGGGAAGTGGGAAGCCAGGTGGATCCCGGATCGGCTCTGCCACTTGTCTGCTGAATGACCCTGGGCAATTCACTTCATTTAATAATAATCATAATAATGATGGCATTTATTAAGCGCTGACTATGTGCAAAGCACTGCTCTAAACGCTTGGGAGGTTACAAGGTGATCAGGTTGTCCCACGGGGGGGCTCACAGTCTTAATCCCCATTTTACAGATGAGGTAGCTGAGGCACAGAGAAGTGAAGTGACTTGCCCAAAGTCACACAGCTGACAGCCGGCGGAGCCGGGATTTGAACCAAAGCCCGGGCTATTTCCACTGAGCCACGCTGTTTCTCGGCGCCTCAGCTACCTCATCTGTAAAACGGAGTTTAAGCCCCATGTGGGAGGTGGCCTGGTTACTTTGTATCCACCCCAGCTCTTAGGAAGAGTGCCTGAAACATAGTGAGCGCTTAACCTATTAGAACAGTGCTTTGCACATAGTAAGCGCTTAATAAATGCTATTATTATTATTATTATTATTATTATTATTATTATTATTATTGGAAAAAAAGTGGGAGGCCTCGTGGGGCTGAGAAAGTGTCCGGCCCTGAGCAGTTCCGCCTCTGCCCGCGAGAGGGCAGGCTCGCTCCGCGGCTTGGGAGAGCAGAAATAATAATAATAATGTTGGCATTTGTTAAGCGCTTACTATGTGCAAAGCACTGTTCTAAGCGCTGGGGGGGGTTACAAAGTGATCAGGTTGTCCCATGTGGGGTTCACAGTCTTAATCCCCATTTTACAGATGAGGTAACTGAGGCTCAGAGAAGTTAGGTGACTTGCCCAAGGTCACACAGCAGACATGTGGTGGAGTTGGGAGTTGAGAAACTCCTCAATTGATCAGTCGGGTATTTATTGAACGCTTCCTATATGCGAGCAGTGTACTAAGCGCTTGGGAGAGTACGATACAACAGAATTAGCAGGCACGTTCCCTCCCCATAACAAGCTCACAGTCTAGAGGGGAATTCGTGGATGAGGCTCATCGTGATCAATGGTATTTATTGAGGGCTTATTGTGTGCAGAGCAATACACAGCACTTGGGAGAGGGCAGTACAGCAGAGTTGGTAGACAGGTTCCCTGCCCACAACGAGCTTCCAGTCTAGAGCGGAGAGAAAGACATTAATATACATAACGGGCCGGGACCCCTCAGGATCACTAGCGGAACGGCCTTTCCCTGGACTGAACCGGACCGCTCCAGCCACGCCTGCCCCATGGGGGCAAAATCAGCGGTGCCCTAATGGAAAGAGCACAGGTCTGGGAATCAGAACACCTGGTTTCGAATTCCGGCTCTCCCAATTGCTTGCTGTATGACCTTGGGCAAGTCACTTCACTTCTCTGTGCCTCAGTTCCCTCAATTGTTAAATGGGGATTAAATACCTTCATTCATTCAATCGTACTTATTGAGGGCTTACTGTGTGCAGAGAACCGTACTAAGCGCTTGGGAGAGGACAATCTAACAATAAACAGACACATTCCCTGCCCACAACGAGCTTACATTCTAGAAGATGAGCCTACTTAGGCTGTGAGCCCCGTGTGGGACAGGGATTGTGTCCGACCTTATAATAATAATTATTATTATGGTATTTGTTAAGCGCTTACTATGTGCCAAGCACTGTTCTAGGCACTGGAGTAGATACAAGGTAACCAGGTTGCCCCACGTGAGGCTCGCAGTCTTAATCCCCATTTTACAGATGAACTAACTGAGGCATAGAGAAGTTAAGTGGCTTGCCCAAGCCAAATGGTGGAGCCGGTATGAGAACTCACGTCCTCTGACTCCCAAACCTGTGCTCTTTACACTAAGCCACACTGACCTTCTTAAGTTGTACCTACCCCAGCGCTTAGACCAGTGTTTGACCCACAGTAAGCGCTCAACAAACACCGTAAAACAGGGCCCTCCCAGCTCCCATCGTCCCCGCAGTTCTGACCGCCCCGGGGCCACGGAGAGCATCCTTGCATTCTGCAAAAACCCATCCGCTGAGTGGGGTCCGGGGTCTAATCAATTAATGGTCTTTATCATCATCAATCGTATTTATTGAGCGCTTACTGTGTGCAGAGCACTGTACTAAGCGCTTGGGAAGTACAAGTTGGCAACATATAGAGACAGTCCCTACCCAACAGTGGGCTCACAGTCACAGTCTTTATCGAGCTCGTACTATGTGTAGAGCATTGCACTAAGCCCTTGGGAGGGTCCAAACGGTGTTTGGCACATAGTAAGCGCTTAGCAAATACCAACATCATCATTATTATTGTTGTTGCAGCAACAGATTTAGCAGTCACGTTCCCTCCCCATAACGGACAGTCTAGAGGACGAGTTTACAGTCTGCAGCCGCTCCGCACAGACCCGGCCTTCCCTCCCGCGGCCACCAGGGGGCAGCCGTGGGCCGCCTGCATTCATTCATTCATTCATTCAATCGTATTTCTTATTACTACTACTACTAATAATAATGGCGGCATTTATTAAGCCCTTACTACGTGCAAAGCACTGTTCTAAGCGCTGGGGAGGTTACAAGGTGATCAGGTTGTCCCCCGGGGGGCTCACAATCTTAATCCCCATTTTCCAGATGAGGGAACTGAGGCCCAGAGAATCAATCAATCAATCAATCGTATTTATTGAGCGCTTACTATGTGCAGAGCACTGTACTAAGCGCTTGGGAAGTACAAATTGGCAACACATAGAGACAGTCCCTACCCAACAGTGGGCTCACAGTCTAAAAGGGGGAGACAGAGAACAGAACCAAACATACCAACAAAATAAAATAAATAGGATAGAAATGTACAAGTAAAATAAATAAATAAATAAATATATACAGAGAAGTGAAGTGACTTGCCCCAAGTCACCCAGCTGACAAGTGGCGGAGCCGGGATTCGAACCCGTGACCTCTGACTCCACACTGCTTCTCTTTTCTTGAGCGCTTACTGTGTGCAGAGCACTGTACTAAGCGCTTGGGAAGTACAAGTCGGCAACAGATAGAGACGGTCCCTACCCAACAACGGGCTCACAGTCTTCAAACAGGGAGCCGAGCCGTTGCCTGGAGGCCGCGGATGAACATGGAACACGTTGGACCCCCTCGGCCAGAGGACGGCAGAGGACGGGTTAATGGCCAGCAGCCAAAGAGGGGGTGGCCTGGAGCGGGGGCGGGGGGACCCCGGGGTCAGAGGGCACCGCCGCCCGGGCCCTGGGGATGGACCGGGCCCGAAGGCCGCGCGCCCAAGGGCGAGGACACTCTGAGGCCTGGGCCCGCGAGCGCGCGCGCGCGCCCCCGACAACCACCTTCCTCATCATCATCAATCGTATTTATTGAGCGCTTACTGTGCGCAGAGCACTGTACTAAGCGCTTGCTTCCTCTCCTCCTCTCCCTCCCCTCGTCGCGGACCGGGGTTGCTGGGCACCCAGAAAGGGGGGGAGCGCATCGGGGGTGACTCTGTGTGTGTGTGTGTGTGTGTATGTGTGTGTGTGTGTGTGCGCGCAGCTGGCTCGGAGGGGTGGGTCTGGTCGCCCGCCTGCCCTGGCTAGCAGCCCGCCAGTCTGGAACGGCGTTTGGATCCACGCAGTTGTTGTGCCGTTGTACCGTGTGTGTGCAAGAGAGAGATTGTGGCCTAGATAATAATAATAATAATGATGGTATTTAAGTGCTTACTATGTGCAAATCACTGTTCCAAGCGCTGGGGGGATACCGGGTGATCAGGTTGTCCCACGTGGGGCTCACAGTCTTAATCCCCATTTTACAGATGAGAGAACTGAGGCACAGAGAAGTTGTGACTTGCCCAAAGTCACCCAGCTGACAATTGGCGGAGCTGGGATTTGAACCCATGACCTCTGACGCCAAAGTCCGTGCTCTTTCCGCTGAGCCACGCTGCTCCTCTAGATCCCTGCTTGTCTTTTGAACAGGGAATGTGTCTACCGACTCTTATTTTGTACTCTCCAAGTGCCTAGTACAAGTGCCCTACATACAATAAACGCCCAGTAAACACAATTGATTGATTGATTGTTGTTCACCATCCTGGCTCCCGCTATTTCCCCATTCCCCAGTCGTCTCTACACTGTGTCCCCTCAACCCCAAGCCCCGAGCCTCCAGCCCCCGGCCCAAATCAAAGAGATAGTGGGCCGCAATCTGGCTCTGAATACTGAACCCCTGAAGCTCTCCACCCAGGACAACGCCGGCCTCGCCCCACGAACACCTGCCCTTAAATTCCGGCCTCCGTTGCCTCCTAACTCCTCACACCCCCGTAGCCTCCACCCGATCCCTCTCCCGCGGCGCCCAACCGGGTCAGGACGCAGTGGCCTTGGGCGGGGAGCCTTGGGCAGGAGGACAGGGTGACTGGCTTCGCGCCCCGCCCTCAGCGCCCGAGTTGAATAATAATCACGGTATCGATTAAGCGCTTAGTGTGTACCAAGCAGCGAGCTGCGCGCTGGAATTCAGAACAGCGGAGTCCCCTTTCCCGCCTCTCTGTGCCTCAGTTTCCTACCTCTTGGGCAGTCAGGGAGGGGCGGACCTCGGGGTGGTGTGATGGGGAGGGCGAGCCGGTGAGGGCTGCGGGGAGATTCCGACTGGGAACAGAACCGTGGGCCGGGAGGAGGGGGACCAGCCGTCTTCCAGGAAGGCCCCTGGAGGCACCTCGTCTTTGTTATGCAGGGGCCGATCCGCGCAGGGACCCCCCCCCAAAAAAAAAATCCCGCCACTGCTCCCAGACACGGCGGCGGCCACGGCCCAGCCGCTGACGTCACCTTCTCACTTGGCGATGCGCGGCGGATGGGACCCGAGGCTGGAGGCGAATGGTAAATAGGGGGCGGGGGCCGCTGGGCCGCAGGCATTCTTGGGGTGCTGGGGGGCACCGGGCCCCACTGAGGCCCGAGCGGCCGAGAAGGGCCTCGGGGGTCTCCGAGCTGCCCCTGCTCTGTCCCTCTCTTGCCCTCCGGGAATGCTGAAGCCCCCCACTCTCCGTCTGCTGCAGAGTTGGGGGGCGCCCCTAAGTGGGTGGCCTCCCCCTTCCTATTTCCCATCCCCGGCCCCCCGGGAGATGCGATGCTGAACCTCTCGGCGTCCTACGTGGCCTCACTCTGCCCTCGTGGTCGCGGCCGCCTCTCAGGACCGAGTGGCGGGAGTCCCCGGCCCCATTCTTGCCACGGAGGATCTCCAAGCGCTGGCAAGCTCGGCGCCCCCTCTCCTCTGGGCCGGGGGCGCTCAGCTCTTGGCAGCTCCTTGCTCCACCCCAGCCCACCGGTTCCCAGGGCAGGGGCGGTCGTTGGGTCCACTGGGCGGGGTTTGGGGGAGGAGCCCCGGCTGAGGGTCCGTTGTTGGGTAGGGACCGTCTCTGTATATAATAATAATGATGGCATTTATTAAGCGCTTACTATGTGCAAAGCACTGTTCTAAGCGCTGGGGAGGTTACAAGGTGATCGGGTTGTCCCAGGGGCGACTCACAGTTTTAATCCCCATTTTACAGATGAGGTAACTGAGGCCCAGAGAAGTTAAGTGACTTGCCCAAAGTCACACAGCTGACAACTGGCAGAGCCGGGATTTGACCCCATGACCTCTGACTCCAAAGCCCGGGCTCTTGCCACTGAGCCACGCTGCTTCTCTGTATGTTGCCGACTTGTACTTCCCAAGCGCTTAGTACAGTGCTCTGCACGCAGTAAGGGCTCAATAAATACGATTGAATGAGTGAATGAATGACGGGTGGGCGGGGGGCGTCTGCCCACCCGCGGTGGGCTAGGGCAGGGTCCGGGGGTTCGCGGCCTGGGATCCCGGGGAGGAGCCCGGGGCGGGGCTCCCGTGGGCCCCTCCCGTCCCCTCCCGGCTCCGGCCCCCTCTTCCTTCCGCGATGTCCGCTCCGCTCCACGGGAGACCGCGCCGGGCCCGGAGCACGGAAGGCGGCGGAGGGGCCGGGAGGAGGAGCTCCGGGGGGCGAGCGGCTCCGGGGGGCGAGGAACCGGCCGTCCGGACGGGCCATGCAGCCGGGTAACCCCTGCGGGGGCAGGGCGGGGCGGGGGGCCGGATTTCTGGGACCGGGAGGAACGGGGTCCCAGCGGAGGGGCCGGATGGAGCACGTGGCGCTGCCTCCGGGGAGCCGGGGAGCCGGGGAGGGGTCCCCGGGATGGGTCAAAGCCACCGCAGACCGACCCCCTCATGCCCGGTCTCCCCCCACCCCCGCCGCCCGGCTTCGGGGCTCCCCCACGCCTTACTTCGACGATCCGGGAGAAGGCCAGGACCGGCCGCGGGGAGGGCAGAAGAAGGGAACGGGAAAGGCCGCGAGGGTCTCCTTCCAACTCCCCCGTCCCCACCCCATCCCTCCCTGCTTTCCCGAGAGAAGCCGGCCCGATTCAGCGGAGGAAACTGAGTCCGCGGGACTGGGGTGGGGGTGTGGGCGGGGCGCCCTGGGACAATTGCGAGGCTAGGACCCAGGAGTCCGGGCCTTCAGAGCCCTTCTCCCCCCCGCCGTGCTCCTGGATCCAAGCCGACCCCCGAAGGGAGGAGGGGGCCGAGCACGGGGGTGAGGAGGAGGAGTTGGAAAGGTGAGTCCTTCTTCCCGTTCTCCCACCGGAGCCCCCCGTTCCCCGAGCCTGCCCGCCTTGAGCCTGCCCCCCGGGCCGCCGTGTGCCCGGGCCCGTGTGCGCTGGTTGGTATGCAGGGCGCCGGGAGTGTCCCTATCGGTATGCGCGCCGCGTGTGCCGGCCTATTGGTATGCGAAAGCCGGACCCGGCGCGGGCGGCTGAGGACGGGAGTGCGGGGGGTGGGTGCGTGGGGAGGGGGCGGGGGACGATCTGGGCACGCGGCTGGGCCCACGCGTGGAGAAGGAGCTATTTTGGGGAGGGCAGCGGGGAGGGGGGGTCCCCTTCCCTGCCTCGTCCGAAAAGAGGGGCTCCGGGCGCCTCCTGACCCCGGTGGCAGGGGTCCATCTCCTCCCCGGGGGATGTCAGGGTGTGTGGGTGTTTGTGGGGTGGGGGTGGGGGGCTACTCAGGACGGTCCGTCCTCCTCCCACCCTCCCCTTTCCCCCCGGCGAGGGCGGGGGCTGGGGTGACCGAGGCGGGTGGCGGGAATTGGGAGTGGGCAGAGAATGGGCCGAAAGAGCAGGGAGGGGACACAGGATGCCCCGCCGCCGCCGGACCCGGAGCATCGGGAGGGAGCCGGGGTCCCGGCGGCCCGTGACCCGGAGCTAGGCCCGCCTCCTCCTCCTCCTCCTTCGGACCCTGGACTCCCTCGCGCATCTCGGGGGGCTTGGGGAGGCCGTGACGCTCGCCCCACTCCCTCCCTCTCCCGCCTCGCTCGCAGGAGGCCGAGGCCGTGAGCCCCGCCGGCCGCGCTGAGCCCACTGGAGCCGGGAGGCCGAGGCCCGGGGCCCGAGATGGCGGGACCCTACGGTGGCGGTGGGGGCGGAGGCGAGGTCAGGTGCGTCAGCCTCGAGTGGGATTTCCGGCAGGGGCTGCTGATCAAGACCCCACCTGTGCCCTGGTAAGAGTGGTCCCGCCTCCTTCCCTCTTCCTCTTCTCGCATTCCCCCTTCCTATCCTCCCTCCTCCTTCTCCTCCCTTCCCCTCGCCCGGCCTTCCCTCTCGCTTCTGCCCCCGCCTTCACACTCTTCTCCCCTTCCTCTCCTCCATCCCTTCCTCCCTCAATCAATCCAATCAGCCAGTGGTATTTCCCGGGCACTTACTCCGCGCAGAGCAACGTGCTGAGCATGGGGAAGGGAATAATAGAGCTGGTGGACAGGATCCCTACCCTCAAGGAGTGTACAGTCCACTGAGGGAGAGAGGGGCTTAGATAATTTACAGATAAGATGAAGTGACAGAGTCGATAAGATAGGTACCTAAGGGCTACTGGGATGCGAGGTCTTCAAGTGTGTAGGGGGCACGACAGTGCCGGTGCGGGAATTGAGGATAGAAAGTTGGGGGATTCTTGATACATCGGGGAAGGCCTCCTGGAGATGGCATTTCAGGAGGGATTTGAAGATGGGGAGCGCCTGTCGGATGTGAAGGATGAGGGAGTTCCAGGCCTAAGGGAGCGTGTGAGCAAGAAAGAGGTCGGTGGAGGGAGAGACGAGAGCGAGGCACCGGTGAATAGGTTGGCTTGAGGGGAACAAAGATTACTAGCCGGGGAGTGGTGGGAGAAGAGAAAGGATGAGTGAGAAGGAGAGAGCAGTTGGAGCGTCTTAAAGCCGGTGGTCAAGAGTTTCTGTTTGAGGTAGAGATGACTAGTCCACTGTTGGCTAGTGGGGGTGTCGGAGTGGCGAGTTAAGGAGGGGGAAGACGTGCGCGGAACAACGTTTAGGACAAATGATTCGGTCAGGAGAGTGAAATGTAGCATGGAGAAAGGAGAGGCTGGAGGCAGGGAGGTCGGTGAAGAGGCTGATGCAGTCGTCTAGTCGGGATATGACGATGGTGTTTGTTAAGCGCTACGTGTGAAGCACTGTTCTAAGCGCTGGGGGGGTACAAGGCGATCAGGTTGTCCCACGTGGGGCTCACAGTTTTAATCCCCATTTGACAGATGAGGTAACTGAGGCCCAGAGAAGTGAAGTGACGTGACTTGCCCAAAGTCACACAGCTGACAAGTGGCGGAGCCGGGATTAGAACCCATGACCATTGGCTCCCAAGACCGTGCTTTTTCCATTGAGCCACGCTGCTTTGACAAGTGCTTGGACTAGGGTGGGGGTCGTTTGAAGGGGGCAGATAGGGGAAATGTGGTGGAGGAAGAAGGGCCCACAAGATTTGGTGACCAACTGAACAGGGGCGTTGGAAGAAAGGGAGGTGTCGAGGATTAGGCTGAACCTGTGGAGAGACCGGGAGGATGGCGGTGTGGTTAACGGTGAAGGGAAAGTGACGTGGAGGAGAATATTTGGGAGGCAAGGCAGGGAGCCTACACGCTGATGAATGGAGAGGCGGACAGGCATAAGGAAATGATTTCAGATCCAGGAACCAGAGGAGGGGGTTGGGGCAAGGACGCACTGGGCACAGCAAAAATAAAGGTGGATAAACAATTTGGCTAATCTTGGCTCGGTCTACGCTACTCTCAGCACTCAGCCTGGCTCAGGATCTTCTCCCCACCCCCACCTCGCTGAAATCAGACTCCTCCTCCCCCGAGAATAGTAGTAATAACGGTATGGTATTCGCTAACCTTCCTCTGTGTACTAAGCGCTGGGGTGGGTACAAGCAGATCGGGTTGGACACAGTCCTTTTCCCACGTGGGGCTCACAGTCTCGGTCCCCATTTTACAGATGAGGTAACTGAAGCCCAGAGAAGTGAAGTGACTTGCCCAAGGTCACACGGCAGACAAGTGGCGGAGCCGGGATTAGAACTCATGATCCTCTGGCTCCCAAGCTCAGGCTCTACCCACTCTACCATGCTGCTTCTCTCGGAGAATTCTGCCCCCCTCCCCCCCGCCGCCGCGTCGGACTCTGTGTTCTAGTTCTCCCCCTCCCCCGTCCCCGGGATTCGAACTCAGACCTCTGCCCCGACCCCCTCCCCCCCCACTCCGGGAGCCCAGGGTCAGGAAGAGGCCTCTGACCCTGGGCCGCGCCCCTCCCCCGCAGCCTGCAGGCCCTGCGGAAGGAGAAGTCGCGGAACGCCGCCCGCTCCCGCCGAGGCAAGGAGAACTTGGAATTGTACGAACTGGCCAAGATGCTGCCCCTGCCTGGGGCCATCACTAGCCAACTGGATAAGGCCTCCGTGGTCCGCCTGACCATCACCTACCTGAGAATGCGCGACTTCGCCGCCCACGGGGACCCGCCCTGGCGTCTGCGGGCCGAGGGGCCCGCGGGAAAAGGTACCGGGGCGCGAGGGGCCGGGCTCCCTCCCCTTCCTCCTCGCCACCCCGGGGCCAGGGCTCCAGGAGACCTCGGCCGCCAGCACCGGGAGAGAAACGGGAGGCGGAAGGGGGCGGGGAGAGGAGCCCCGGGGGCCCTAAAACTAATAACGGGGGGGTCATTAATGTGGGCCAAGCCTTGGCCCAAACTCTGGGCTAGATACAGTATTGGAGACAACCCCCAACCCCTATGGGGCTCACAATCGAAGTGGGAGAGGAACAGGTGTTCAACCTTCAGCTTACAGATGAGGAAACTCGAGGCCCAGAGAAGTTAAGTGATTTGCCCAAGGTCACCCACCGGACAAGGGGCAGAGCAGGGATTAGAACCCAGGTTCTCGGACTCTCAGGTCCGTGCTCTTTCCGTTGGGCCACACTGCCTCCCGACTTTCTGGACTCGAGGCTGGAAGCGGTTGTGGGGTGCCTGGACCTCTCCCATTTCTCTTGGCTCGAATTCCGGGGTCTGGGCCGGCCACCGGGACCGGAGCGAGGCGGGCTGATAGGCTACGGGGCGGTTCCAGACTCTCCATTCCGACACAGGCCTTCGCGGGGAGGGGGGCGGGGAGGGGCTTGGGGAGGGGATGGAGAAAATAGCATTGATTAGCTACGCAATAAATCACCATTTAAATAATACGGCTTCAAAGGGTGTAATTACGCAAATTAACTGGCTCGGAGAGAATACGGCAACCCTGCGATTTCTGATTACTGTCATTACTGCAATTATCAGCCGAACAACATGTGTGCTTGGAAATCCGGGTAAACATCTGTCCATTGTCTCCCCTGCCGCCGTCCGTCTCCCCCGCAGAAGGAGGCAGGGAGAGAGAAGAGGCAGGGAGGGAGGGAAAGAGGCAGGGAAGCAGGGAAGGAGGAAAGCAGGGAGAGAGAAGAGGCAGGGAGGGAAGCAGGGAGAGAGGGAGACAGGGAGAGAGGCAAGGAAGGAAGGAAGGGAGGGAGGAAAACAGTCTGGGAGAGAGCACGGAGGAAGGGAAGCAGGGAGAGAAAGGAGGCAGGGAAGGAGGGAAAGACAGGGAGAGAAGCAGGGAGGAAGGGAAGCAGGGAGAGAGAAGAGGCAGGGAGGGAGGGAAGCAGGAAGGGAGCAGAGAGGGACAGAGGCAGGGAGGAAGGGAGTAAAACAGGCAGGGAGATAAGCAGGGAGGGAGGGAGAAGCCGCGGGAAGGAGGAAGGGGCCGACGGGGACCAGCGGGCCCCCCTCTCCACCGGGTTTTCGCAGCCACTGTGACGAGCAGGGACCTTCCGATTCGGATCCCTGGGTGTAGAGGGGTTGGGGCTGGGGGAGCGGGACTCCAACTAAGGAGGGAGAGGCCCACGTGCCGCGGTGTCCTCCAGTGGGCTCCCCACCCACCCATCCCCTTTTCCTGAAAGCTGCTGAGCGCGCGCGGAATCCGTCACCGCTGAGGGGAGGAGACCCCAGGGGGGAGGACTGAGGTAGCCAGGAGCCACCAGCTACGCTCTTCTCGACCCCTGCCCGTGATCCCTGCTCCCCAGGGATCTCCAAGCGCAGTGCTCATCACCGCCCCCTCCCTCCCCCCGGCCAGCTTTCTTCCTCCCCTTTTTCTCCTTACCCTCCACCGCGACAGGCCCGATTCCCGAGAGAAGCTTTTTCCTCTGATCCGAATCGTGATCAGCCGAACGAAGCTCTGGGATTCCGGGTCTGCCACCCATCCCTCTTAACACTCTAGGGTCTTTCGGGCTCCCGAGCCCCCGCCCCACCCCCTACGCTGGTCAGGAAGGTGGATGACCTTCCTGACCTTTTAGATGTGAGCCCACTGTTTGGATAGGGACTGTCTCTATATGTTGCCAATTCGTACTTCCCAAGCGCTTAGTACAGTGCTCTGCACACAGTAAGCGCTCAATAAATACGATTGATGATGATGATGATGGGCAGGTCGGGGGCGGAGCCTGAACCGTTCAGTTATCTACAGGTAAGCCTTGGGAGAAAGTCTGAGGCCCCGCTGCCTAGGAAAGGGGAAATGATGATGATGACGATAATGATGATGATTAGTATTTGTTAAGCTCTTACTATGTGTTAAGCACTGTACTAAGCGCTGGGTAGATTCAAGATAATCAGGTCCCACATGGCGCTCACACCCTAAGTGTCGGGGAGGAAAGGTATTGAAACCCCATTTTGCACATGAGGGAACCGAGGCACAGAGAAGTGAAGTGACTTGCCTACGGTCACCCAGCAAACAAGTGACAGAGCTGGTATTAGGACCCAAGTTTTCGGTCTGCCTGTCTGTCTCCCCCTCTAGATTCTAAGATCTAAGACCGTTGTGAGCAGGAAAGCACATCTACCAACTCAGTTATATTGTAATAAAAATGACAGTGTTTAATAATAATAATAATAATGATGGCAAAGCACTGTTCTAAGCGCTGGGAGGATACAAGGTGGTCACGTTGTCCCAAGAGGGGCTCGCAGTCTTAATCCCATTTTACAGATGAGGTAACTGAGGCTCAGAGAAGTTCAGTGACTTGCCCAAGGTCACACAGCAGACATGTGGGGGAGCCAGGATTAGAGCCTATGACCTCTGACTCTTAAATCCGTGCTCTTTCCACTGAGCCACTCTGCTTCTCTATTGCATACTATATGCCAAACACTGTTCTTTCCTAGGTTCTTAGTACAGTGATCTGCATACAGTAAGTGCTTAATAAATCCAATTGATTGATAGATTCTGACTCAAAGGCCCTTGCTCTTTCCACTAGGCCACTATCACTGTCAATCGATGATATTAAGGGTATACGCAGAGCACTACACTAAGTGCTTAGGCGAGTACAAACAATAGAGTTGGTAACCATGATCCCTGTCCTCAAGGAGCTTACTTACAATCCTAGTGAGGGAGCCAGACTCACTGGCTTTTTTCAGAAAGAAAAAAGGCTCTCCCCCAATCCGGGATCTCTCCCCCAATCAAATCTGTCCACCCCTGGACCCCTGTTTCCCCCCAGCTTCGTCCCCGCCCCGCCCCCTCAACCTGCACATTCCTTCTAAACTGTAAGATCGTTGTAGGCAGGGAACGCGTCTACCAACTCTGTTATGTTGTCCTCTCCCAAGCGCTTAGTATAATGCTCTGCACACAGTAAGCACTCAATAAATACGATTGATTGATTGATTCTCCGCTCTCTTGGCCTGTCCCCGCCCTATCGTGGGCCCGCCCTCATCTTGCCTCCTCGCTTCCGACCCCAATTCCGAGAATGCCCCCATCCTCTGCCTGCTTGCCAGCCCCCCAGACCGCCACGCTCCTCTCCTCTCCCCACTTTCTGTTTCGAGCCTCTCGCCCCTTCCTCTCATGCCCGTTCCCGCAGGCTGGGCAGAGGTCTTTCAGGGCCTCGGCTGGACCGCGCTCACCCCCTTGAGGTGCTTTGAGATCCGGGTACTGAGGAACTGACTCCCCATTTCCATTATGCGCCCTCCCCTCCCTCGCTTTGGTCCCGGGGATGGCGGGGCGGGGGGAGAAAGGGCAGTTAAAGGACTGGAGGTGGGCATCGGGAGAATCAATCGATCGTATTCACTGTGTGCTTACTGTGCACAGAGGACTGTACTGAGCGCATGGGAGAGTTCAGTCTAAGTTGGTAGACACGTTCCCTGCCCCCAACGAGCTTATAATAATAATAATAATAATAATAGCATTTATTAAGCGCTTACTATGTGCAAAGCACTGTTCTAAGCGCTGGGGAGGTTACAAGGTGATCAGGTTGTCCCACGGGGGGCTCACAGTCTTTAATCCCCATTTTACAGATGAGGTCACTGAGGCCCAGAGAAAGTGACTTGCCCAAAGTCACACAGCTGACAATTGGCAGAGTCAGGATTTGAACCCATGACCTCTGACTCCAAAGCCCGTGATCCTTTCCGCTGAGCCACGCTGCTTCACGCTGCTTATAGTCTGGAGCGATTAGCAGTAACAATAACTGCCCAGTGCCATTCCCCCCAGTTATTCTGTAGTCTTGGCGGGGAGAACGTGTCTTTGTGTGGAGTGGGGAGGGGACGGAGGAAAGGAGACGAGTGGAGACAGGGAAGGGCGGGGTCTTGGAACCAGGACTGGGGGAGGGAAAAAGGGGTCGCGTTCGCTTTGGGGACGGTTGGAGGGGGTGGGGTGCCGAGGAGAGGGGCTATTTGGAGGGGAGCGCGAGCCTGGGGAGGGACACTGAGGGCAACCATACCTAATATGCCTGTGCACGCGTGTGCGTGGTTGTCCCTGGGTTGGTGAGAGTGACTGTGTGCCCCTGAGTGTCAGTAAGTGGGTGATAGTGTGTATCCCTGAGTGCTTGAGTGTGTGTGTGTGTTCCTAAGGGTTTGTGAGTGTGTATTTCTGTGTGTGTGTGTGTGTGTGTGTGTGTGTGTGTCTCTCTCTCTGAGTGTGTATAGCTCTGGGAGGTGTTTGTGGATGTAAAATCCGATCCGGGTTCCTGTTCTGGACTGTCCTCCCCTTCCAACCCGACTTCTGTCCTCTAGGCTTCTTCCCCGCCCTGGCCCTGGGGTGCGAGAGGGCTTCAATTCGGGGGGTGGGAGGCACCTGGATTTCCTTCCCATCCGGGGGCTCCTCTGGAGGCCTCGCCCCTGAACCCAAGGACCATTATGTGTTTGGAGAGAGCGCCTTTCCCTCCTTTAGTAATAATAATAATAATTTTGGTATTTGTTAAGCGCTTAATATGTGCCAAGCACTGTTCTAAGCGCTGGGGGAGATACAAGGTAATCAGGTTGTCCCACGTGGGGCTCACAGTCTTCATCCCCATTTTACAGATGGGGCACAGAGAAGTTAAGTGACTTGCCCAAAGTTACACAGCTGACCATTGGCAGAGCCGGGATTTGAACCCATGACCTCTGACTCCAAAGCCTGGGCTCTTTCCACTGAGCCACGCTGCTTCTTTCCCCGCAGCATTCTGGCCCGGAGTGGAGAGATGGGGGTGGAAGTGGGGGCGGGATGGGGGTGTGGAGGGGGAGGGGAGCCAGGCATGCCCTCTGTACCCCGCTCTGCAGAATGATGTGCGGGGAGAGGAAGGGGCTGGGCGGAGAGCGCAAAGAATGGGGAGGAGCGGGACCCCCCGCGTCCCGATTCTGTGTCAATCTGTACCTCCTCCGGGAGAGCAGACGATCCTCGAACCCAGGAACCCCACTTCCAGTCCTGTGCCCTGGAGGGGGGGGGGGGAGGGAGAGGGAGGGTGTGCATGTGTGTGTGTGTGTGTGTGTGTGTGTGTGTGTGTGTGTGTTGAGTCATTGCCTGCCGCCTGACCGCTCCCTCCGCGGCCTGCCTTTCCCCCACCTCCACCCTCCCATCCTCGTTTCCTCCCCCCCCCCCACCCGCCCCGTCCTCCAGCCTGCAGCTTTCTTAATTTCTACATTAAACGCTTTTAATTATAGGAGCATTCTGTCTGACCCACGGGGTTATTTCAAGAGACGAAAAATGAAGGAATTAAAGAAAATGACAGAGAAAATTGCAGCAATTAGCGGCGCTGGTATTGTTCGGAGTGTCTGTCACGGGGACGTTGTTTGTTAGTTACAAGTAAATTCGCCGGGAGATCTGGGAGGGAGGAGGAGGAGGAGAAGGAAGAGGAGGAGGGGAGCGCCGCCGACCGCTCCCCGGGCCCCGTCGTCCGTCTCCCGCACCCCCGGCCCCGCCGCACCCCCCCTCCACTCCCCAAATTCGGAAGGGGGAGGTCAGGGGAGGTCAAGATGAGCAGGCCAGGGCCGTGGCTCTTGTGTCCCTGAGTGTGTGTGTGTGTGTCTTGAGTTTGTATGTGCGATGTCTCTGAGTGAACGTCTCCGTGGGTGCGTCTCTCTCCACATTGTGCCGTCTCTACTCCGGCCTCTGTCCTCGGTGCTGATCGTGGTTGGTAAACTGAGGCCTTGGGTGGGACTGAAACGAGGAGGCGAGTAGTTAAGGGTAGGGTAAGGTGGAAGAGGATGGGCAGAGGCCCGGGACCGCTCTCGGTCTTAGCTGCAGCTCTGCCTTCGGGGCCTTGGAGCAGATGGGGAGGAGGGAAGGGAAGAAGGAACGGCCAGGGGGACCAGGCCTGGGCTGACTGACACCGACAGCACCTCGGTGAAACGTCCCGGATAATAATAATAATAATAATAATGATAATGACGGCATTTGTTAATCGCTTACTATGTGCAAAGCACTGTTCTAAGCGCTGGGGGGGATACAAGGTGATCAACTTGTCCCACGGGGGGCTCACAGTCTTAATTTTACAGATGAGGGAACTGAGGCTCAGAGAAGTTAAGTGGCCCGCCCAAGGTCACACAGCAGACCGGATGTAAGTGTAGAAAGTTGGGGATGTCTCCAAGTAGCGTCACGCCTTAGTCAATGGGGTCACATCCGGTTGACCGTCCTCGCCTCGTCCTCTCCACCCCCTCAGTCCCTCTGTACTCCCCCCCAGCCTTGGTTGCCAGGGTGGGCGGGTGGCTGCTCCGGCCCGGCCCCTCCTTGTCCCGCCTGTCCACCTTCTTCCCTTGCCCTAGCTCTGGCCTCCCGGGCCTGACCCGTCCCGCCCACCTCCTACGTTCCTGGAGGCGAGGAGAATGGGAAGGGTGGCCGTCTCCTTCAGGCCTGTCTCCCTAATAATAATAACGTTGGTATTTGTTGGGCGCTTACTACGTGCCAAGCACTGTTCTAAGCGCTGGGGGGGGGATACAAGGTGACCAGATTGTCCCACGTGGGGGCTCAGTCTTCATCCCCATTTTCCAGATGAGGTAACTGAGGCCCGGAGGAGTTAAGTGGCTTGCCCAAGGTCACACAGCTGACAAGTGGCGGAGCCTGGATTCGAACCGGTGACCTCTGACTCCCAAGCCCGGGTTCTTTCCACTGAGCCAGGCTGCTTCCCTACTATCTCTTCCCCGACCCAAGCCACCGGCCTAAGGGGGCTTGAAGCAGTGCGGCTCGGTGGAAAGAGCTCTGGCTTTGGAGTCAGAGGCCATGGGTTCGAATCCCTGCTCCGCCACATCTCTGCTGTATGGCCTTGGACAAGTCACTTCTCTGAGCTTCAGTTACCTCATCTGGAAAATGGGGATGAAGACTGTGAGCCCCCCGTGGGATAACCTCCCCATCCCCCCTGCCTTACCTCCTTCCCCTCCCCACAGCACTGTATATATATGTACAGCACAGCTTGTACTTCCCAAGCGCTTAGTACAGTGCTCTGCACACAGTAAGCGCTCAATAAATACGATTGATGATGTATATATGTTTGTACGTATTTATTACTCTACTTATTTATTCAAGCGCTTAGTACAGTGCTCTGCACACAGTAAGCGCTCAATAAATACGATTGATGATAGACCGACGGCGGACAGACGGGCCGGTGGGCTGACTTTTCCTCTCCCCCACAGCCCCAGGAGCCCCCGGCCGGCAAAGCGCAGCCACCCTGTTCGAGCAGCACCTGGGCGGCCACATCTTACAGGTGCGCGGGGGGCGGGGCGGTCCCAGGGGTCCTCTCTCCCAGCGACCCCCCTCCTTCTCCCGCTTCCCGGTCAGGATTCCGGCCCCGGAGGGGTTAACGGCGCCGGTTCATTCATAAATCCGCTGGTCGCCGGACGCGCTCTCTGCCGGCGGCATCGCTCGGCGGGTTTTCACTTGGGGTCGTTCCCGCTACTTCCCGCCCTAGTAATGATGGCATTCGTTAAGCGCTTACTACGTGCCAAGCCCTGTACTAGGCGCTAGGGTGGATACAAGCAAATAGGGTCGGATACAGCCCCCCTTCCACGTGGGGTTCAGCAGTCTCAAGCCCCATTTTACAGGTGAGGTCACTGAGGCACAGGGAAGTGAAACGACTTGTCGAAGGTCATAGAGCAGACAAGTGGCAGAGGCGGGATTAGAACCCATGACCTTCTGTCTCCCAGGCTCGTGCTCTATCCACTACGCCCCTAGTCAGTCAGTCAGTCAGTCAATCGTACTTACTGAGGGCTTACTATGTGCAGAGCACCGTATTAAGCAGTTGGAAAAGTACAATAAAACAGGCACTTTCCCTTCTCACAACGAATTTACGGTCTAGAGGAGGAGACGGAATCCAGGTGGCGGGACTCCCTTGGGGAAGGGTCTGGGGAAAGTGTCGGTGACCGAGGCAGGACCCCTGGAGTCAGACCGCAAAGAGGGGATGCTTGATTAAATCACCCCCCACAGAGGGACTGAGATCGTGCTTAGGGGGTCTTCCAGCCCAGAGGTCACCCCCAGAGCCCAGGCCTCCCACTGCCTTTCCCTCTCCCCGCTAGCCGCTCCCAGTCATTCTGGCTCCTTGCCCCCTGCCCTTCCTGGGAAAGGCCTCCCCACACCGGCCTTTACTTTACACCCGGCCCCCAGGCAGTGGGTGGTCTGGGAGGGCTGTGGATCCCTCCACTCGCCTCTCAGGGCTCTCGGTTCACCTTCTCCAGTCGCTGGACGGGTTTGTGTTCGCGCTGAATCAAGAAGGGAAGTTTCTGTATATCTCCGAGACCGTCTCCATCTACTTGGGCCTCTCTCAGGTAGGTGTCAGGGCAGGGTGAGCCCAGATTCTTCCATGTGGGAGCGGGGGAAGGAGGAAGGGGGAAAGGGGCTGCATTTATCAATTAATCTATCAATATCGGTTCCCTTCTTCCTCTATCATTCAGCCTTACAGGATGGGAGCGTGGGCGTAGAACTGGGCTGAAGGTGGGTGGGTCGGTGGGACCTGGAGCCGGGGGAAATGGGGTAAGGGGACCTGGGAGGGGGCTGCCATAAGATCCCTCGGGGATACGTAAAGCCACCCTGCAGATAACAAAAAATACTACCAGCCTGACAAGGTTCCTCCAGCCCTCCCTGGGGCAGACGGAACCGTTTCTCAGAACGGACAAATGGACATGTGTGGAGCCCAGTGGAGATTTGTGACATTAGTGAAGACCCTCTCCTGGACTGTGCTAGCCACCTCCCTCCTATGACCCCACCGGCCTCCCGGACCCCATTTCCCGTCAAACAGGTGGAGCTGACGGGCAGCAGCGTGTTTGACTACGTCCACCCCGGAGATCACTCTGAAGTGCTGGAGCAGCTGGGGCTGGGTTCCTCGCCCCTCCCAAGACCCCTTGGACCTCCGTCATCGGGCTCCACCTCCTCTTCTTCCTCTCTCCCTGAGGCCTCAGAGGCCGGTAACCACCCCCTGCCTCCACTTCCCCCCTCATCCTCTTCTCTCCTTAACCCCAGAGTCCTCATCCCACCCTCAGGGACGGCGGGGAGAGCCAGGCTGGGGGGCAGGGAAGGTTGGTGTCCATTCAATCGTATTTCATTCAATCGTATTTATTGAGCGCTTACTGAGTGCAGCGCACGGTATTACGCGCTTAGAAGAGTACAATTCAACCATAAACAAGATACATTCCCTTAGACCGCGGTTGTGGGTGTCCTTGGGACCCTACCTCCATGGACAAGCACAGGCACCCCTTACTCACCTCTCCCCTAGGGTAGGCTTTTTTTGCGGGGGGGGTGGGGGTGGAGAGAAGGGCACGGGGCAGTTTCCCTGACCCTCTCCCCTTCCCCTTTTCTAGAACCAGGACTCCCAGCACCCGCCCCGTCCATCGCCCTCGAACGATCCTTCTTCATCCGCATGAAGTCAACCCTCACCAAGCGGGGTCTCCACGTCAAAGCCTCCGGCTACAAGGTGGGTGGCCGGCTCGACCCCCCCAACACCTGACCCCCGCCCCTCTCCGGTCTGTCCATCCCCCCCCCCACCCAACCCCAGCCATCTCCTGCATCCCTGACTCTCCCCACCCCAGGCCCTTGTCTCTCCCGGGGCCTGTCTGCCCCAACTCCCTTGCAGCATTCCCCTGCTTCTCCCCGGAACCCCCAGCCGGCGTAAGTTTCTCCCAGAGGCCAGTCCCGGGCTGGACGGACCAGGGTCCCTTCCCCTTTTCCCTTCCCCAGGTGATCCACGTGACGGGCCGGCTGCGCCCCCGCCTGCCCTCCTTCTCCCTCAGCCGCTTGGCGCTGGGCCGGGTGCTGGGCCTGGTGGCCCTGGGCCATACCCTGCCGCCCTCCACCCTCAGCGAGGTCCGGATCGACTGTCACATGTTCGTCCTGCGGGTGCACCTGGACCTGCAGATCGTCTACTGTGAGAGCAGGTGGGCCGGGGGCTCCCAGGCTGGACGGGCCCAGGGAACCTCTAGGCCGTAAGTCCCCTGTGGGCAGGGAATGGGACTCTTTATTGCTGATTGTACACTCCCAAGCGCTTAGTTCAGTGCTTTCCTTCCTTCCGTCGTATTTATTGATGACGATGACACTTGTTAAGCGCTTGCAATGTGCCAAGCACTGTTCTAAGCGCTTGGGCATACAAGGCAATCGGGTTGTCCCACATGGGGCTCACGGTCTTAATCCCCATTTTACAGATGAGGCAACTGGGACACAGAGAAGTTAAGTGACTCGCCCAAAGTCACCCAGCTGACAAGTGGTGGAGCCGAGATTAGAACCCATGACCTCTGAGTCCCAAGCCCGTGCTCTTTCCAATGAGCCACACGGTTTCTCTATTGAGCAGTTACTGCGCGCAAAGCACTGTACTAAGCGTTTCGGAGAGTACATTATAGCAACAAATAGACATATTCCTGCCCACAACGAGCTCACAGTACGCGCTCAATACGACTGAATAACTGAATGAACGAATGAATGAGTGAGGATTCCCATCCCTGAGGATGGGGCAGGGGCGTCCACCTCCGTTCACTGTCTTCCTCTCTTTGTCTCCCCCCATCCCTCCAACGGTCCCGGGGGCGTCTCTCCCCTCCCCCAGGGTCAGCGACTACATGGACCTGGGTCCCTCGGAGCTCGTGGGCCGGAGCTGCTACCAATTCATCCACGGGGAGGATGTGGCCGGGATCCGGCGGAGTCACCTGGACTGTGAGCCCGTCCCCTCCCTCCCCCTCTCCCCCTTCGGCCGGGAAGCCTCTGGGTGGCCCTGGGTCACCACCATTGTGCCCGCTGAGGCCTCAGAGTGAAGGGGTCTTCTGGGAAGCAGCATGGCTCACTGGAAAGAGCACGGGCTTTGGAGTCAGAGGTCACGGGTTCAAATCCCAGCTCCGCCACATGTCTGCTGTGCGACCTTGGGCCAGTCACTTAACTTCTCTGAGCCTCAGCTACCTCATCTGTAAAATGGGGATTAAGACTGTGAGCCCCCCCCGTGGGACAACCTGATCACCTTGTATTCCCCCCCAGCGCTTAGAACAGTGCTTTGCACATAGTAAGCGCTTAATAAATACCATTATTATTCTTCTGGGACGTGGAGCTGGGGGACCCGAGAGAGCGAACGCAATCCGAAACGGGTCCCCTGTCTCTCTCCCGCCCCCAGGGCTGGACAAGGGGCAGGTGGTGACGGGCTATTACCGGTGGCTGCAGAAGGCCGGGGGCTTCGTGTGGCTGCAGACGTGCGCCACCATCTCCAGCAGCAGCAAGGACCCCGGCGAGCGCCACGGCGTCTGGGTCAACTACGTCCTCAGGTCGGGCGGGGGGCGCGTGACCCCCCACCCCCGCGCGCACGCGCACGCGCGCTGCCGGGGGCGGGGCCGCCGTCGGGGGGCGGGGCCGACCGCCGGGCGAGGGACCTGGTTGGCTGCCTGGGGGTGCACGCCCGGGCCGCACGCCCTGCCGGGGGCGGGGCCAACCTCGGAGGGCGGGGCCAGGCTGACTGCCTGGGGGTGCACGCGCGTATCGTGGGCTTCCGGGGGCGGGGCCAACCTCAGGGGGCGGGACCAGGCTGGCTCACTGGGGGGGCGTGCGCGAGGGGGGAGGCGCGCGTGATGTTTTTGCTGCCGGGGGCGGAGCCAACCTCGGGAGGCGGGGCTAGGCTGGCTCCCTGGAGGCGCACGCGTAGGCTGCGCGCTGCCGGGGGCGGGGCCAGGCTGGCTCCCTGGGGGGGCGTGCTCGGGGGGAGGTGCGCGTGCTGTTTGCTGCCGGGGGCGGGGCCAACCTCGGGAGGCGGGGCTAGGTTGGCACGCCCAGGCCGCGCTGCCGGGGGCGGAGCCAACCTCAGGGGGCGGGGCTAGATTGCCTCACGGGGGGCGTCGTGTGCGGGGGGAGGTGCCTGTGCTGTTTGCTACCGGGGGAGGGGCCAACCTCAAGGGGTGGGGCCAGGCTGACTGCCTGGGGGTGCACGCGCGCATCGTGCGCTTCCGGGGGCGGGACCAACCTCAGGGGGCGGGGCCAGACTGCCTCCCGGGGGGGCGTGAGCGGGGGGGGAGGTGCCCGTGCTGTTTGCTGCCGGGGGAGGGCGGGGCCAACCTCAAGGGGTGGGGCCAGGTTGACTGCCTGGGGGTGCACGCGCGTATCGCACGCTGCCGGGGGCGGGGCCAACCTCGCAGGGCGGGGCCTGTCTGACTGCCGGGGGGCGGGCACGCGCGCGTGCCCTGCGCTGCCGGGGGCGGGGCCAGGCTGCGGACCTGGGGGGGGGCAACCTCAGGGGGAGGGGCCGGACTGACTCAATGGAGGGGCATGCGCAGAGGGGGGAGGTGCGCGTGCTGTTTGCTCCCGGGGGCGGGGCCAACCTCGGGAGGCGGGGCTAGGCTGGCTCCCTGGGGGCGCACGCGCAGGCCGCGCGCTGCCGGGGGCGGGGCCAGGCTGACTGCCTGAGGGGCGGGCACGCGCGTATCGCGCGCTGCCGGGGTCGGGGCCAACCTCGGGAGGCGGGGCTAGGCTGGCTCCCTGGGGGCGCGGCCGCTTGCTGCAGGGGGCGGGGCCAACCTCAAGGGGCGGGGCCAGACTGACAGCCGGGGGGCGGGCGCGCGCGTACGGCGCGCTCCCGGGGCCGGGCCAACCTCGGGGGGCGGGGCCAGGCTGATTGCCTCGGGGTGCACGCGCGTATGGCGCGCTCCCGGGGGCAGGGCCAACCTAGGAGGGCGGGGCCAGGCTGACTGCCTGGGGGTGCACGCGCGTATCGTTGGCATCCGGGGACGAGGGCAACTTCAGGGGGCGGGGCCAGACTGCCTCACTGGGGGGGCGTACGTGGGGGGAGGTGCGCGTGATGTTTTTGCTGCCGAGGGCGGAGCCAACCGCAAGGGGTGGGGCCAGGTTGACTGCCTGGGGGTGCACGCGCGTATCACTTGCTGCCGGGGGCGGGACCAACCTGCGGACCTGGGGGCGGGGGCCAACCTCAGGGGGCGGGGCCAGACTGCCTCACTGGGGGGGCGTGCGCAGAGGGGGGAGGCGCGCGTGCTGTTTGCTGCCGGGGGCGGGGCCAACCTCGGGAGGCGGGGCTAGGCTGGCTCCCCGGGGGCGCACGCGCAGGCCGCGCGCTGCCGGGGGCGGGGCCAGGCTGACTGCCTGAGGGGCGGGCACGCGCGTATCGTGCGCTGCCGGGGGCGGGGCCAACCTCCGGAGGCGGGGCCAACCTCCGGAGGCGGGGCTAGGCTGGCTCCCTGGGGGCGCACGCGCAGGGCGCTCGCTGCCGGGGGCGGGGCCAACCTCAAGGGGCGGGGCCAGGCTGACTGCCGGGGGGCGGGGCCAAGCTGGTTGCTTAGGGGCCGGGCACGCGCGTGCCTCGCTGGGTGGCCCCCCCCCAAACTGTCGCCCCCCCCAAACTGTCGCCCCCCCCCAGTCACCCGGAAGGCCGGCACACCGCCCTGGACGTCTTCCAACTACCGGCCACGGGAGCCCCGACAGACCCCTCCCACTCCTCCGAGCCCGACACCCAAGGTACCTACCTCTAACCACTGGATCATCATCATCATAATAATAGTGGCATTGGTTAATTGCTTGCTATAATAATAATGATGGTATTTATTAAGCGCTTACTATGTGCAAAGCACTGTTCTAAGCGCTGGGGGGGATACCTGTAGACATGTTTGTACGTATTTATCATCATCAATCATATTTATTGAGCGCTTACTGTGTGCAGAGCACTGTACTAAGCACTTGGGAAGTACAAGTTGGCAACATATAGAGACAGTCCCTACCCAACAGTGGGCTCACAGTCTAGAAGACTCTATTACTCTATTTATTTTACTTGTACATATTTATTCTATTTATTTTATCTGGTTAAGATGCTTTGTTTTGTTGTCCGTCTCCCCCTTCTAGACTGTGAGCCCGCTGTTGGGTAGGGACCGTCTCTATAATAATGATAATGATAGCATCTATTAAGCGCTTACTCTGTGCAAAGCACTGTTCTAAGCGCTGGGGAGGTTACGAGGTGATCAGGTTGTCCCACGGGGGGCTCACAGTCTTCATCCCCATTTTGCAGATGAGGTCATTGAGGTGCAGAGAAGCTAAGTGACAGTAATACTAATGATGGTATTTATTAAGCGCTTACTATGTGCAAAGCACTGTTCTAAGCGCTGGGGAGGTTGCAAGGTGATCAGGTTGTCCCACGGGGGGCTCACAGTCTTAATCCCCATTTTGCAGATGAGGTCATTGAGGCGCAGAGAAGCTAAGTGACTTGCCCAAAGTCACAGAGCTGACAAGTGGCGGAGCCGGGATTTGAACTCATGACCTCTGACTCCAAAGCCCGGGCTCTTTCCACTGAGCCACGCTGCTTCTATATGTTGCCAACTTGTACTTCCCAAGCGCTGTGCACACAGTAAGCGCTAAATAAATACGATCGAATGAATGAATAAATACAAGGTGATCAGGTTGTCCCACGCGGGGCTCACGGTCTTAATCCCCATTTGAAGGATGAGGGAACTACAGACTTGCCCAAAGTCACACAGCTGACAAATGACGGTGTCGGGATTAGAACCCATGACCTCTGGCTCTCAAACCCGTGCTTTTTTCACTGAGCCATGCTACCTCAGCGATTAGTACAATCAGTCGATGGCATTTATTGAGCGCTTACCATGTGCAGAGCACTGGACTAAATGCGTGGGAGAAGCAGCATGGTGTAGTGGCCAGAGCACGGGCTTGGGAGTCAAAGGACGTGGGTTCTAATCCCCCCTCCATCACTGGTCTGCTGTGTGACCTTAGGCAAGCCAATTAACTTCTCTGTGCCTCATTTACCTCATCTGTAAAATGAAGATTAAAACTGTGAGCCCCACGTGCGACAACCTGATTACCGTGTCCCTACCCCAGTGCTTAGAACAGTGCTCGGCACATAGTAAGCGCTTAACAAATACCATAATAATAATAATAATACCCCAGCGCTTACTACGGTGCTTGGCACATATCAAGTGCTTCACAAATACCTTAATTATTACAACAGAACAGTGCTGGCAGATGTGTTCCCTTCCCACAAGGAGTTTACAGTCTAGATGGGGAGAAAGACATTAATATAAGCAAATAAGTTTCAGATATGTACATAAATGCTGCAGGGTTGAGAGTGGGGTGAATAGAGGGTGCCAATCCAAGGACAGGGGTGCCAGAGAAGGGAGTGGGAGAAGAGAAAATGAGGCCTCTTGGAGGACTTGTGATTTGAACACAGGTTTGAAAGTGAGGAGAGTGATGGTCTGTTGGATATGAGAAGGCAGGGAGGTCTAGGCCGACCTTTACTTCCCAAGCGCTTAGTACAGTGCTGTGCACACAGTAAGCGCTCAATAAATACGATTGAATGAATTAATGAATAGGCCAGAGGCAGGATATGAGCGAGGGGTCGACGGTAAGATAGACAAGATTGAAGTACAGTGAGTAGGTTGCCATTGGAGGAGCCAAGTGGGCCGCCTGGACTGTAATAGAAAATCAGATAGGTTGGATAGGAAGAGGGGGTGGGGTGATCAAATGCTTTCAAAAATCAGTGATAAGGAGTTTGATGCAGAGGTGGATGGGCAACCACGGGAGGTTCCTGAAAAGGGAAACACGGACTGAACAGTTTTGTAGAAAAATGATCTGGGCGGCAGAGTGGCATATGGACTGGAGCGGGGGAGACAGGAGGCAGGGATGTCAGCAAGGAAGCTGATCCTGAGTATCAAGGCAGGATATGATAAATGCTTGGATTAACACGGAAGCAGTTTGGATGGAGGGGGAAGGGGAGATTTTAGCCACGTTGTGATGGTTGAACTGAGATGTGGTTGCAGATTGAATGTGCGGGTTGAATGAGAGGGATGAGTTGAGGATAATGCCTAGGTATGGGCTTGTGAGGCAGGGAAGATGGTGGTGGTTGGTGCTTTCTCCTGCGATGGGAAAGTCAGGGAGAGGGCAGGGTTTGGGTGGGTATATGAGCTCTGTTTTGGACACGCTTAATTTATTGTGTCGGTGGGACATCCAGGTAGAGATGTCCTGAAGGCAGGAGGAAATACGAGACTGGAGAGGAGAAAGATCGGGGCTGGAGTTTTAGATTTGTAGATCATCCACATTGAGATGGTAGTTGAAACCATGGGAGCAAATGAGTTCTCCAAGGGAGTGGGGTAGATGGAGAATAGAAGGGGAATCCAAAACTGAACCTTGAGGGACTCCCACATTTACGGGGTGGAAGGCAGAGGAGCAGCCCCCGAAAGAGACCAGAAATGATCAGCCAGAGGGATAGGAGGAGAACCGGGAGAAGATGGTGTCAGTGAAGCCAAGGTTGGATCATGTTTCCAGGAGAAGGGCGTGATCGACGGTGTCAAAAGCAGCTGAGATCGATGAGGATTACCACGGAGTCGAGGTCTTTGGATGAACTACGTGCTCGGCCCATAGGAGGCGGTTAGCAACCACCACAGTTATTATTACTAGTTCCTTTGCTGAGTGTAGACCAGGCCCCGTGGCCCCCAGGTCCCATCCCCCAGACCTCAGCGTTTTCTCCTTTTCCAGTGTTGGCCGCAGCGGCGGCGGTGGGTCCGCCCCGGTTCCCCCCGCAACCGGAGCCAGGCTGCGCCAAGCGACGTCGCGACGTCAAACAGGAAGCGGACCAGGGCCCGAGGAGCAGCGAGGACTCAGACAGCTCCAGCCCCAGCTCCAGCCCCAGCCCCGGCACGTCCTGCCGCCCACGGCCCCAGCAGGGCCCCGTCAATGGCCGCCAGGGCCCCGGCCGCCCCTGCCCCTCGGAATTCGCCTCGGTCATCCGGGCTAGAGGCGTCAAGGCGGAGGCGGGGCTGTGGGGGTACGGCCCCGCCCATCCCTTGTTCGCCCCCGAGGCCCTGCTGACCCTCCCGGTTCCAGACGGGGGGGACAAAGGGGAGCCCTTCCTCCCAGCCTCGGCCCGGGAACCAAACCCCCTGTCGTCCTCCGGCGACCAGCCGGCCGCCCCGGCCCCCTTCCCGGCACCGCTGCTCTGCCCCGGCTACCTGCCCCTGGTGCGCCCACTGGAGGTCCGGGCGGCCACCCCCCGGCTCTACGCCACCAGCACCATCCGCTACGCCCCGGCCGAGGTGGGCCTGGCCCTGCCCCCGACCGTGCTGCCCGCGGCCATGCTGCCCGCTCGCGCCCTCAACCTGGTGGAGCTGGGCCCTGGGGAGGGCAAGGGCCCCGTGGGGCTGGTGTACCAGCGCCTGCAGCGACTGGGTGGGGCCTTCGGGCCAGGCACGGCTGACTCCCTCTTCTCTACCCTGCCTTTCTCTGGCGTGGGGGCCGGGCCCCACCGCAAGGAGGACTGAAGGGCCCGGCCTAAGGGGAGGGGGCGGTCCCTGGTCTTGGGCAAAGAAAGGGATGATAAGGGGCTGGTCGAGGCCCCTCTGTGTACCCACCCCTGCCCCTCCATGTACCCCTATCCCCGGCCTCACGCCCACCGCTCCGTTCTGGGCAGCGGCTCCTCCTCACCCCTCGTATCCCCCGACTGCCCCGCCGCTCCTGCCACTGGGCCCTACAGGCGGGGGTGAGGATGCTGAGAACGGGCCTTCAGTTCCGCAGGCCCGCTCTGGGCCGGCAACGTGGGCCGAAGCTGGGCTCAGGCCCAGGTGGGGATTCCGAAGCATCCTTGATCGCCGGAGGGTGAAGACTGGGATTCACCTTCCCCCAGCTCCCCCTCCGCCACCGCCCCACGTCTCCC
Organism: Tachyglossus aculeatus; assembly: GCF_015852505.1. Taxonomy (NCBI): domain Eukaryota; kingdom Metazoa; phylum Chordata; class Mammalia; order Monotremata; family Tachyglossidae; genus Tachyglossus; species Tachyglossus aculeatus. The sequence goes on from NC_052091.1 coordinate 1,426,310, forward strand.
CCCCCGCCAACGGACACCACTCGGAGACGGGGGCAACCGGAGGAACTCTGGGTCTTTAATTCAGTTGTCCGAGCGCCCCGGAGGCCGCCGCCGCCTCGTCCCCAGGACCCCGGGCAATAAATAGGGAGAAGCGGTCCCCGTCCCTGCGGTGGCTGGGGCGGGGACGGAGCGGGTCACTTGTCGGGGGGCCCGCCGTCGTCCTCGCCGGCCGGGTAGTCGTCGGCGCCGTCGTCGGGCACCAGCTCCACCTCGAGCTCCAGCTGGCCCAGGTAGAGGCAGACGGCGCATGCCCAGAACAGGGCCACCGAGCCCACGGCGGCGCAGCGGCTCACGGCGCCCCCTGCCGTCAGCCGCATGCACTGCCGCAGGCTCACCAGCCCCGTCAGGTAGGAGGCGCCCCCGTACGCCACGCACACGCCGCCCAGAAAGAAGAAGCCTAAGGGGGGGAGGGGGGCGTCAGCCCGGGGCAAGGGGACCCCTGGGCCCGGACGGCGGATGCAAGGGGGAGGAGGGAAAGGGGGGAAGGCGTTAAAGGGGGGGCCGTGCAGAGGGCTGGGAGGAGGGGTTGGGGCTCAAGGGGCGCCTGGGTCCCAGGCAGGCAGCGAGCGGGCGAAGCCTGGGTCCTATACGGACAGCCAGCAGGGTGGAGGGGAGACGGGAGAGCAGGGGTGCCTGGGTCCTATGCAGGCAGCTTGCAGGGGAGACAGGAGAGCAGGGGCGCCTGGGTCCTATACAGGCAGCTTGCAGCGGAGACAGGAGAGCAGGGGTGCCTGGGGCCTATGCAGGCAGCTTGCAGCGGAGACAGGAGACCAGGGGCGCCTGGGTCCTATGTAGGCAGCTTGCAGGGGGGAGGGGAGCAGAGGTGCCCGAGTCCTATGCAGGCAGCTTGAAGGGGGGAGGAGGGCAGGGGTGCCTGGGTCCTATACAGGCAGCCAGCAGGAGGGAGGGGAGCAGGGGTGCCTGGGTCCTATGCAGGCAGCCAGCAGGAGGGAGGGGAGCAGGGGTGCCTGGGTCCTATGCAGGCGGCTAGCAGGGGAGACAGGAGGGCAGGGGTGCCTGGGTCCTATGCAGGCGGCTTGCAGGGGAGACAGGAGGGCAGGGGTGCCTGGGTCCTATGCAGGCGGCTAGCAGGGGAGACCGGAGGGCAGGGGTGCCTGGGTCCTATGCAGGCGGCTTGCAGGGGAGACAGGAGGGCAGGGGTGCCTGGGTCCTATGCAGGCGGCTAGCAGGGGAGACAGGAGGGCAGGGGTGCCTGGGTCCTATGCAGGCAGCTTGAAGCGGGGAGGGGAGCAGGGGCACCTGGGACTATGCAGGCAGCTAGCAGGAGGGAGGGGGGCTGGGGGGCCTTAGTCCTATGCACGTAACTAGCAGGGGGGAGGGAGGGGAGCGGGGGTGCCTGGGTCCTATGCACGTAACTAGCAGTGGGGAGGGGAGCGGGGGTGCCTGGGTCCTACGCAGGCCGTTAGCAGGGGGGAGGGGAGACAGGGGGGCAAGGGCGCCGGGATCCTATGCAGGCAACTAGCATGGGGGGAGGGGAGACGGGGAAGCCTGGGTCCTACGCAGGCAACCAGCGAGGTGGAGGGGAGGCAGTGGGGGCAAGGCCGCCTGGGTCCTACGCAGGCAACCGGCAGGGAGGAGGGGCGCCCGGGGGGCCCGGCCCGCGGGGGACCCTCACCGTACGCCGCCTCCCGGCCCACGTCGCTCTGCACGTAGGACAGGACCCCGATGCCGGACGCCAGGAGCCCGTTGCGGAACCAGGACAGGAAGGCTGCGCGGGGAGAGGAGGGGGGTGGGTGACCGACCGACCGACCGACCGACCGCTCGCGGGCGGCCCCCGCCCCCGGGGGCGGACACCGGGCGCACTCACCCGTCTCGTGCGCCTTCCTGAGGAGCCAGGCGTCCGCTCGGTCCAGCTCGGACACGGGGGCCGGCGGGGCGGGGCCGGCGCGGGGCCCGGGGCCGGGGCCGGGGCCCGAACCCCCGGGGCCTCGCACCCCGCGGCGCGGCGGCGGCAGTGGCGGGCCGCCCAGGCGCCGGGCCAGCCGCAGGGCCCGACCGCCCCCCCCGCGCCACCACCAGCACCAGCGGCCGCACGCGCCGCCGACGCCCATCGCTCTACCGCCTTCGCCCCGCCCCCGCCCCGCCTTCTCATAGGCTGCCGCAGTTGTCACTCAGGAGGCCCCGCCCCCCTCCCCGCCCCTCCGCGGGAAGAGCGCCCCCTTCCTCCTGGTCGCCGTGTCCTCACATAGGTCGGGCGGGGGCGGGGGCGGGGGGGGAAGGAGGAGGGGTAAGGGGAGGAGGGGGGGAAGGAGAAGGGGAGGAGGGGGGGAGGAGGAGGAGGAAGGGGAGGAGGAAGGGGAGGGGAGGAGGAGGAGAAGGAGGAAGGGGAGGAGGAGGAGAAGGAGGAAGGGGAGGAGGAAGGGGAGGGGGAGGAGGAGGAAGGGGGGGGGAGGAGGAAGGGGGGAAGGGGAGGGGAGGAGGAGGAAGGGGGGAAGGGGAGGGGGAGGAGGAGGAAGGGGAGGGGGGAAGGGGAGGGGGAGGAGGAGGAAGGGGAGGGGGGAAGGGGAGGGGGAGGATGGGGAGGAGGAGGAGGAAGGGGGAGGATGGGGGAAGGGGAGGAGGAGGAAGGGGAGGGGGGAAGCGGAGGGGGAGGAGGAGGAAGAGGGGGGAGGAGGAGGAGGAGGATGGGGAGGAGGAGGAGGAAGGGGAGGAGGAGGAGGAAGGGGGAGGATGGGGGAAGGGGAGGAGGAGGAAGGGGGAGGAGGGGGGAAGGGGAGGAGGAGGAGGAAGGGGGAGGAGGGGGGAAGGGGAGGAGGAGGGGGGAAGGGGAGGAGGAGGAGGAAGGGGGAGGAGGGGGAAGGGGAGGAGGAGGAAAGGGGAGGAGGAGGAAGGGGGAGGAGGGGGAAGGGGAGGAGGAGGAGGAAGGGGAGGGGTCCCCGCCCTATCCACCCCCCCACTCTCCTCCGAAGCGGACTGCAGCTCCCCCCCCCCCACCCCAATTTTTCCCGAAATGCCGCTGTTTCTCGGCCCTTCTTAAGCAACGCGTCGGGCGCCGGGGACTACTCCTCCCGGCGGGCCTTGCGCCGCTCAGAGCGCGGAAGCGCGCTGACTGCTGGGACTTGTAGTCTTTTTCGCTGAAGGGGGGAAGGATGATGATAATAAAAATAATAATAATGACGGCATTCACTAGACTGTGAGCCCACTGTCTAGACTGCGAGCCCACAGTCGGGGAGGGCCCGTCTCTGTATGTTAGGGACTGTCTCTATATGTTGCCAACTTGTACTTCCCAAGCGCTTAGTACAGTGCTCTGCACACAGTAAGCACTCAATAAATACGATTGATTGATTGATTGATTAAGCGCTTACTATGTGCAAAGCACTGCTCTAAGCGCGAGGGAGGTTACAAGGGCTCACAGTCACGTTTGGTTTTGTTCTCTGTCTCCTTCTAGACTGTGAGCCCACTGTTGGGTAGGGACTGTCTCTACATGTTGCCAACTTGTACTTCCCAAGCGCTTAGTACAGTGCTCTGCACACAGTAAGCGCTCAATAAATACGATTGATTGATTGATTAAGCGCTTACTATGTGCAAAACACTGTTCTAAGCGCTGGGGAGGTTGCAAGGTGATCAGATTAAACCACGGGGGGGGGGGGGGGGGGGCTCACAGTCTTCATCCCCATTTTAAAGATGAGGTAACTGAGGCCCAGAAAAGTTAAATGACTTGCCCAAAGTCACACAGCTGACAATTGGCGGAGCCGGGATAATAATAATAATGATGGTATTTGTTAAGCGCTTACTATTCATTCATCCAATCGTATTTATTGAGCGCTTACTGTGTGCAGAGCACTGTAGTAAGTGCTTGAATGTGCCAAGCACTGTTCTAAGCACTGAAATGGATGCAAGGTTATCAGGTTGTCCCACTTAGGGCTCACAGTCAATCCCCATTTTACAGATGAAGGAACTGAGGCACAGAGATGTGAAGTGACTTGCCCGAAGTCACACAGGAGACAAGTGAAGGAGTCAGGATTAGAACCCAGGACCTTCTGACTCCCGGACCCGGCTCCTTCCACTGAGCCACGCTGCTTTGTGAATTGGAGACGATGCTGGAAAGCGCTGACCACTGGGACCGTCGGATCTGTTCATTTCAGAGGCCCCACTCATACCCCTGAGATCTGGAGCCCCGCCGTCCCGGACCCCGGGGAAAAACTGGTTAGGAAACGACAAGTTTATCTGGAAGAGCAGCTACTGCCTATTTACGCAGGTTGTGGGGAGGGGAAGACAAGTGCAGAGAATCCATGGGACCAGGCAGGGATTCATTCAGTCGTATTTTGAAGGGTGAGAAGCAGCGTGGCTTAGTGGAAAGAGCATGGGCTCGAGAGTCGGAGGATATGGGTTCTAATCCCTACTCCCCCGCTAGTCTGCTGTGTGGCGTTGGACAGTCCATTTAACTTCTCTGTGCCTCAGTTCCCTCATCTGTAAAATGGAGATTGATATGAGCCCCACGTGGGGCAACCTGATGACCTCATATCTACCCCAGCAATTAGAAAAGTACTTGGCATATAGTAAGCGCTTAACAAATACCGTCATCATTATTACTATTAGGGGAGGTCCGGGTGAGGAGGTGAAGGTGCGAAGGGGCCCAAGCTTTGCAGGGGCAGGCAGATGGGAGCACGGGGGTACACACAGACACACGCGCGTTGTGTGGTAAAGGGGCGAAGGTAACTCTTAGAGCAGTAGGAAGGCAAGTCACTCCAGAGACGGGGGCAGCATTGGTTGGACTCAAGGGCCAATCTTCGCTTTGAAAGTACAGAGAAATGCCCTTAAATACTCTTTCCTTATCCGGGGTACCAGGAGTAGGAGATTTTGCCTCTGAAGGCCACATGAGACTAAGAGAGCTGAGGGCACGGGAATGGAGGATGCGGCATGTCTGAGGAAGGATGAGGGGAGCCTGTTGGCTTTGGTGGACTGCTGAAGTTGGATGTGATGGGGCCACCGACAGGGAAAGTTTTCTCTGCCCCTATCAGTGTTCTTTTCCTTCTCTCCCCTGGGTCAGAAGTTACTTCCCTTCCAGGGCCTGGCCGAGAGTGGCAAAAGTTGAGCGGAAAAGCGCGCTGGGTTGCTCGGCCAGAGCCTTAGGACGGACCCAGGAGGGGGGCGAGTTCACATGATTTATTAGCCCAGAGCGCCGGCAGAGGTTGATCCGGTCTAAGTCACATGATCTGGAATTGTTTTTCAGCCCCAAATGGTTTAATTCACAAAGTAGTCAGATTGCCGCCCCCCGCGACCCTGAGTCAAGGCCGCAGCGATGCTTTAGAAAACGGGCGCGATGGGAGCCAGACCCCAGGGGAGCGCTAGACTCCCCCCGATGCCGCCTCTTCCCGGCCGCGGCTTGGGGCTCAGGCCTGCATCTTCCCGGCCGGCGATCCTGGGACAGACGGGAAAAGTTCCTCAGTATCTCATCATCAACCATCAATCGTATTTATTGAGCGCTTACTGTGTGCAGAGCACTGTACTAAGCGCTTAATATCTCGCCCCCTCCCTGAGTGGTGGGGGTGGAGAGAGGACCCGGGCCGGGGTTGGGGGGAGGGACCTAGGGAGGAGAGAGCTAGCCGGGTCCGGAGAGGGCTGGCTCGGGACCGTCTCTATATGTTGCCAGTTTGTACTTCCCAAGCGCTCAGTACAGTGCTCTGCACATAGTAAGCGCTCAATAAATACGATTGATGATGACGATGATGATGGTGGACGGACTACCGTGAGAAGCGTGGCTCAGTGGAAAGAGCACGGGCTTGGGAGTCAGAGGTCATGGGTTCTAATCCCGACTCCGACACATGTCTGCTGTGTGACCTGGGGCAAGTCACTTAACTTCTCTGAGCCTTAGCTCCCTCATCTGTAAAATGGGGATGAAGACTGTGAGCCCCAAGTGGGACAACCTGATCACCTTGCATCCCCCCCAGCGCTTAGAACAGTGCTTTGCACAGAGTAAGCGCTTAACAAATGCCATTATTATTATTATTATTATTACCGATCCCTCCCTCCCTTCGGCCCCTAGCAGGCCAACAGGACAACGGGAGATTCAGGGTTCGGGGAGGGGGGGTCCCTCGAAGTTATCCCAGTCCCCAAGCGCGGTGCCCAGGCTGTGCCCCGTGAGCCCTTGGCTACCACCTAGCAGGGTCCGGTCGCTCTGGTCCTGCTCCCGGTCCCCGGTCCGGTCCCCGGCTCCATCACCGTTCCCCGTGTCCAGATGGGCCGACAGCCTCTTCAGCTGCGGGGGAGACGGAGGACAGGCCGGGGGTGAGCGGGCAGGACCAGAGGGTTGAACCGAGGCCCCCGGGGAAGGCTCCCGCTGGCTCCAGCCCGCTCTTTGAGGGAGAGGAGGGGGCTCGGGGGGCGGCCCGCTACCTTCCGAGCCGGGGACCCCGCCGGCATCTGCAGTAGCGAGGAGCGGCGCAGGCGTTGGCGGTCCCGGTGGCGGCTGCCGCGGGCCCGCTCCAACCGGTCCTTCAGGGACGGGTCCAGGTTGGCGGCCAGGAGCCAGCAGCTGCGGGCCCACCGTGAAGCGCGGCTCCCGGCGCAGCAGCAGCTGGCGGAATCAATCAATCAATCAATCAATCGTATTTATTGAGCGCTTACTATGTGCAGAGCACTGTACTAAGCGCTTGGGAAGTACAAACTGGCAACACATAGAGACAGTCCCTACCCAACAGTGGGCTCACAGTCTAAAAGGGGGAGACAGAGAACAGAATCAATCAATCAATCAATCGTATTTATTGAGCGCTTACTATGTGCAGAGCACTGTACTAAGCGCTTGGGAAGTACAAATTGGCATCACATAGAGACAGTCCCTACCCAACAGTGGGCTCACAGTCTAAAAGGGGGAGACAGAGAACAGAACCAAACATACCAACAAAATAAAATAAGTAGGATAGAAATGTACAAGTAAAATAAATAAATAAATAAATAAATAGAGTAATAAATATGTACAACCATATATACATATATACAGGTGCTGTGGGGAAGGGAAGGAGGTAAGATGGGGGGATGGAGAGGGGGACGAGGGGGAGAGGAGGGAAGGGGCTCAGTCTGGGAAGGCCTCCTGGAGGAGGTGAGCTCTCAGCAGGGCCTTGAAGGGAGGAAGAGAGCTAGCTTGGCGGAGGGGCAGAGGGATTGGGGGCATTCCGGGCCCGGGGGATGACGTGGGCCGGGGGTCGACGGCGGGACAGGCGAGAACGAGGTACAGTGAGGAGATTAGCGGTGGAGGAGCGGAGGTTGCGGGCTGGGCAGTAGAAGGACAGAAGGGAGGTGAGGTAGGAGGAAGAGCTCGGGCGCCGCGTCCAGCTCCATGAGCTGAGCCACCTGCTCCTCCACGGCCTCCAGCTCGGCCGTCGCCTTGAGGAAGGCCTCCTCCAGGCAGTCCTCCGCCCGGACGGCGGCCCCGCGGGGGGCCTCGCGGCCGTGTTCCCGCCGGATGCCTTGCCACCGCTCGTCGTCCTCGGCGCACTGTAGCGGCCAGCTGAGCCGGCAGGGCCAGCGGCCGGCCAGCAGGCCCCAGGCGGCCGCCGCCGCCGGGCCCCTCCGCCCAGGCCCGCGCCTGGCCGAGCAGGCGCGCGGTGAGGGTGAGGGTGGTGACCAGCCGGAGCAGGTGCACCTCGCTGCCGGGCACGAATCAATCAATCAATCAATCAATCGTATTTATTGAGCGCTTACTATGTGCAGAGCACTGTACTAAGCGCTTGGGAAGTACAAATTGGCAACACAGAGAGACAGTCCCTACCCAACAGTGGGCTCACAGTCGAAAAGGGGGAGACAGAGAACAAAACCAAACATACTAACAAAATAAAATAAATATGTAGAGAGAGAAGTAGGAGGGAACAGAGCTGACTGACAGGTTTATAGGCGACGGTCAGGAGTTTCCACTTGATGCGGAGATGAACTGGGGGTGTGGGGGGTGAGGGGCTCGGACTGCAGGTAGCGGAAGGCCCGCTCCACGTGGGGGACGGTTGGCGAGGGCGGCGGCCCCTCCCCGGCCGGGCTCTCCTCGTCCCCGCCGGCCCCGGCGCGACCCCCGCTCGGGCTTCGCCTACCGGGGCCCCGCCTCCGCCGGCCAGGGTGGCCGCCGCGTGTCCGCGTCCCTGGGCGGCACGGCGAAGGGCAGCGTGACCACCCTGTCGAGGGCCACGGCGCCCGGGCCCACGGGCAGGATGGCCGCGAAGGGCGCGACGGTCACGGCGTCCAGGACGCCCAGCAGCTCGTCCGGGGAGCAGGCGTCCCGGTCGCCGACCTGCAGCACGACGCGGGTGCGCCGCCGCTCCCGCACCTCCACGCTGGCCGGGAAGCGGGTGAGGAGGAGCACCTCCTGCTTGGCTTCGTGCAGGAAGCCCAGGCGCAGCGAGAACACCGCGTTCTTCAGGACCAGGAGCGCGGCGCCCACGTACTCAATCAATCAATCGATCGTATTTATTGAGCGCTTACTATGTGCAGAGCACTGGACTCCTCCAGGGCCCCGGGGGGCCCGGCCAGGCGGGTCAGCAGGGGCAGGAGGCAGGGCTTGCAACGGCGCTCCCACCGGAGCCCCGGCCCGTCGCCGTCGAGGTCGTCGCGCACCTCGGCCCCGAAGGCGCGGACCACGCCGACGGGCAGGCGGTAGGCCCGCTCCACCCGGCCGCACAGCGCGCAGGCCAGCCCGGCCCGCACGTGGTCGCAGCCCGCGAACTCCCAGGCGCTGAACGGCACGAAGATGTAGCGCGTCCTGGTGCGCGCCCGGTGCCGCGCCGTGCGCACGGGCACGACGAAGAGGAGCAGCGGGACGATGCGCACGTGCTCCCGCAGCCAGCCCACCCACGTCTGCGCCCCGCCGCCGCCGCCGTCCTCCCGCGCCCCGATGTGCCCTAAGCGCGGACCCGAGGACCGTCAGCGGCCTCGAGGGCCGGACCCGGGGAGGGGGACCGACCGCGCACTAATCACCACAGTAATCGCCAACTGTGGTAGGCCTCGAGCGCTTACTACGCGCCAAGCGCTGCGCAGGTAGAGAGAAGCAGCGAGGCTCAGCGGAAAGAGCACGGGGTTCTAATCCCGACTCCCCGCCACCTATCAGCTGTGTGACTTTGGGCCACTCACTTCACCTCTACGCGCCTCAGTCAATCAATCAATCCACCAATCGATCGTATTTATTGAGCGCTTACTATGTGCAGAGCACTGTACTAAGCGCTTGGGAAGTACAAATTGGCAACACATAGAGACAGTCCCTACCCAACAGTGGGCTCCTAGTCTAAAAGGGGGAGACAGAGAACAGAACCAAACATACCAACAAAATAAAATAGGATAGAAATGTCGCCTCATCTGTAAAATAATAATAATAATAGTGGCATTTATTAAGCGCTTACTATGTGCAAAGCACTGTTCTAAGCGCTGGGGAGGTTACGAGGTGATCAGGTTGTCCCACGGGGGGCTCACAGTCTTCATCCCCATTTTACAGATGAGGGAACTGAGGCCCAGAGAAGTGAAGTGACTTGCCCAGAGTCACACAGCTGACAATTGGCGGAGCCGGGATTTGAACCCATGACCTCTGACTCCAATGCCCGGGCTCTTTTCCGTTGAGCCACGCTGCTTCTCCAAACGGGGGTGGAGACTGTGAGCCCCACCGGGGGGTAACCCGATGACCTCTTATCTACCCCAGCGCCTAGAATGGTGCTCGGTACATTCATTCATTCAATCGTATTTATTGAGCGCTTAGTGTGTGCAGAACACCGTACTAAGCGCTTGGGAAGTACAAGTTGGCAACATAGAGAGACGGTCCCTACCCAACAGCGGGCTCACAATCTAGAAGGGGGAATATAGTACATAGCCAGAGCTTAACAGCGTGGCTCAGTGGAAAGAGTGCGGGCTTTGGAGTCAGAAGTCATGGGTTCAAATCCCGGCTCCGCCACTGATCAGCTGTGTGACTTTGGGCAAGTCACTTAACTTCTCTGTGCCTCAGTTACCTCATCTGGAAAATGGGGATTAAGACTGTGAGCCCCATGCGGGGCAACCTGATTACCTTGTATCTCCCCCAGCGCTTAGAACAGTGCTTGGCACATAGTAAGCGCTTAACAAGTACCAAAATTATTATTATTATTATACGAGATCATCGGGTCCCACCTGGGACTCACGGTCTGAGGAGGACGAGACATGGTACAGATGAGGGAATCGAGGCGCGGAGAAGCGAGGTGATCAGCCCAAGGTCGCAAGGCAGGTGTGATTAGAACCCAGGTCCTCGGACTCCCGGGCCTGGGTTCTAATCCCGGTCCCGCCACTCGTCTGCTGTGTGACCTTGGGCAAGTCACTTCACTTCCTCGGGCCTCGGTTTCCTCATCTGTAAAATGGGGATTAAAGCTGCGGAGCCCCACCTGGCACGGGGACTGCGCCCAACCTAATTAGCTTGTATCTACCCCAGCACTTAGTACAGTGCCTGACACATAGTAAGCGTTTAACAAATATCTTTTTTTTAAAGGTCAGGTGACCTTTGGGAGGGCGGGAGGCGTGCCAGGGAGAAAGGAGGAACAGCACTCTTCCTGGTGCCTCCGCCCGGCCGCCCACCGTGACCCAGAGCCTGTCCCACGCCCGCAGGAGTTGGGGGGGGGGGGGGAGGGCGAAGAAATCAGAGGACCTGGGTTCTAATCCCGGCTCCTCCACTTGTCTGCCGTGTGAATTTGGGCAACTCATTTCACTTTTCTGTGCCTCAGTTACCCCATCTGTAAGATGGACTGCGAAGCCCCACCTGGGACAGGGACTGCGTCCAACCTAATTAGCTTGTCTTTCCCGGCGCTTAGAAGAGTGCCTGGAGCACGGTAAACGCTTAACAGATATCCTGAAATACAAATTGCGTTCTGCGGAGGGAGCGAGTCCTCACGCCTCGGTCCCTTCCCCGACCTCCCCGGGTTCGGACTTCCTTCCTAACTCTCAGGCAGGAGGGGCGCGGCGGTGGGGAGTGGTCGAGGGGCAGGACGGCAGGATGGGAGGAGGGGTGGCTAATCCCCCCTCGCTGGCTCTGCCTCCCTAACCCGGCCCGCACTCATAAATAAGGCCGGCCATAAATAACGCCCCACCCGGGCGGGCCCGCGGGAAGGTTTCCTCAGGGAACGGAGCTAAATCCACTCCCGGGCCGCCCCAAGGGGCTGCAGGTACCACTTTACAGGATTAAGGCGGCACCATCACCAATCTCCCTGCCTCTGAAACCCCAAACCTCCTTGTCACCCTCGACTCCTCCCTGTCTTTCCTCACATCCAGTCTTGTTCAATCCTGTCAGTTTCTTCTTTCTCCATATTTCCCGGATCCGCCCCTTCCTCTCCATCCGAGAGACCGTCTCCCTGGCCCAAACCTTGTCATGTCCCGCGTCGACTACTGCATCAGCCTCCTCGCAGACCTCCCCTGCCTCCAGCCTCTGCACTCGTTGCCCGGCTGCCCGGATCATTTTTCTAAAACGCGTCTCCCCCAAACCCCCAGTTCATCTCCGCATCAAGTGGAAACTCCTGACCGTCGCCTATAAACCTGTCAGTCAGCTCTGTTCCCTCCTACTTCTCTCTCTCTCTCTCTCTCTCTCTCTCCATATTTATTTTATTTTGTTAGTATGTTTGGTTTTGTTCTCTGTCTCCCCCTTTTAGACTGTGAGCCCACTGTTGGGTAGGGACTGTCTCTATATGTTGCCAATTTGTACTTCCCAAGCGCTTAGTACAGTGCTCTGCACATAGTAAGCGCTCAATAAATACGATTGATGATGATGATGATATTGTGTCTTCCAACTCTGCTGTGCCGCACTCTCCCAAGTGCTTAGCAAGTGCTCTGCACCCAGTAAGCGCCCAATAAATGCCATTGATTGCCACGCTGTCCTTCCCCCTAAGGCCCTCCCTGCCTCCCGCCTCCGTCCCAAGTCCAGCTGAATGGGCTAGGACAGAGTGTGAGTCCGGATTGAGACTTTTTAGGTCCCTCAGACCGGGCTTCCCCAAATTGTTTCCGTGCCAGGGGGACGGTGAGCCCGGCTAGCAATAGCAGCGGTAACGGTATTTACTGAGTGCCCCGAGGATGCCACGCGCGGGCTAGACGCAACAGAGGCCCGAGCCACGTTACCTACCCTCAAGGAGCTTTCACTGAGGATTCATACATCGACCAATCAATCAATCGCATTTATTGAGCGCTTACTGTGTGCAGAACACTGTACTGAGCTCTTGGGAAGTACAAGTAGGCAACATATAGAGACGGTCCCTACCCAACAACGGGCTCACAGTCTAAAAAGGGGAGACAGACAACAAAACCAAACAGGTAGACAGGTGTCAAAATCGTCAGAACAAATAGAACTATAGCTATATGCACATCATTAACAAAATAAATAGAATAGTAAATATGTACAAGTAAAATAAATAGAGAAATAAGTCTATAAAATATATACAGGTGCTGTGGGGAGGGGAAGGAGGTAGGGCGCGGGGGTAGGGAGGAGGAGAAGAAAAAGGGGGCTGGGAAGGCCGCCTGGAGGAGGTGAGCTCTCAGCAGGGCTTTGAAGGGAGGAAGAGAACTAGTTTGGCAGATGGCCTCAGACGAGTCCTCCATCTGCAACCCCCCCTGCCCCAGCTCGTTGTGGGCAGGGAACATGTCTGTTTATTGTTGTTTTATCCTCTCCCAAGCGCTTTGCATACAGTAAGCGCTCAATAAATACGATTGAATGAACGAACGAATGACCAAACGCGCGCGCACGTCTGTGCGCCGTCTGTCTCCCCCCCTTCACCTTTCGTTTTGTTTCTCAGCAGCCTCTGGGCCCCCTGGTCGCCCCCCGCCCCCCGCGCGAGTCGCCTTTAATCTCTGAATTTTAGAGAAGCAGCGTGGTCTAGTTGATAGAACAGGGGCCTAGAAGTCAGAAGGACTTGGGTTCTAATCCCCGCCCCGCCACTTGTCTGCTGTGTGACCTCGGGCAATCACTTCACTTCTCTGGGCCTCAGTTACCTCATCTATGTGAGCCCGTAGGGACCGTCTCTATATGTTGCCGACTTGTCCTTTCCAAGCGCTTAGTACAGTGCTCTGCGCACAGTAAGCGCTCAATAAGTACAATTGAATTGAATGAATCTATAAAATAAGGATTAAGATTGTGGACCCCATGTGGGACGTGAGCTGTGTGCACCCTGGGCTTCAAGGCTGTCCATCACCTCGCCCCCTCCTACCTCACCTCCCTTCTCTCCTTCTCCAGCCCAGCCGGCACCCTCCGCTCCTCTGGCACTGCTAATCTCCTCACCGTACCTCGTTCTCGCCTGTCCCGCCATCGACCCCCGGCCCACGTCTTCCCCCGGGCCTGGAATGCCCTCCCTCTGCCCATACGCCAAGCTAGCTCTCTTCCTCCCTTCAAAGCCCTATTGAGAGCTCACCTCCTCCAGGAGGCCTTCCCAGACTGAGCCCCTTCCTTCCTCTCCCCCTCGTCCCCCTCTCCATCCCCCCATCTTACCTCCTTCCCTTCCCTTCCCCGCAGCACCTGTATATATGTATATACGTTTGTACATATTTATTACTCTATTTATTTATTTATTTATTTTACTTGTACATATCTATTCTATTTATTTTATTTTGTTAGTATGTTTGGTTTTGTTCTCTGTCTCCCCCTTTTAGACTGTGAGCCCACTGTTGGGTAGGGACTGTCTCTATAATGTTGCCAACTTGTACTTCCCAAGCGCTTAGTACAGTGCTCTGCACACAGGAAGCGCTCAATAAATACGATTGATTGATTGATTAGTTTGTATTTAGCCGAGCGTACAGTGCCGGGCACGTAGTAAGCACTTAACGAACGTCATTAAAAAAATAAAATCCCAGCTCTTGCCTTGTCTTCTCGGCTCTTACGCAAACCGTCCCCTTGAGGGTACTGGGATGCTCACCCACCCTGCCCACTCACCCAACCCCTCACGATCTGCCCTCTCCTTTTCCCGGTCTGCCCTTCTCCCCCACCCCACCTCTTCCTCCGACGCCCTCGGCCCCTTCCACCCCAACTTCCCAACTCTGACCTGCTCCTCCCTCGCCCTTCCCCTTTCTCCCTCCCCTCTCCCCTCCCCTCTCCCCCCCGCTGTCCTCTCTGGTGTCCGAAGCTGAATTTGCTTGGAAACTAGCCCAGAACCATCGCTCGCTAGTCCCGGGCCCAGCCCTGGCTAGGCGAGGCGGGCCTGTATATATGTTTGTACGTATTTATTACTCAATTTCTTTATTTAGTTTACTTGTACATATCTATTCTATTTATTTTATTTTGTTAATATGTTTTGTTTCGTTCTCTGTCTCCCCCTTCTAGACTGTGAGCCCACTGTTGGGTAGGGCCCGTCTCGATGTGTTGCCAACTTGTACTTCCCAAGCGCTTAGTACAGTGCTCTGCACACAGTAAGCGCTCAATAAATACGATTGATTGATTGATTGATTGGCCAGGCAGGGAAGCTCTGACCGAGGTGCTGAATGTTCCGTTCCCAGTGTGAGGGAGGGTCCCTCTCTCCCTTTCCCGCCCCCTCTGCCCTCCACGCCCCCACCCCTGCCTTCACCAGCTGAGCTCCCGGACGCCTGGGTTTCCCCCTGGGAAAATCGGGCAGGGCCGGCCTAGAAGCACCAGGCCTGTAGGCAGCGTTCCCACCAATCGAACAATCCATCCCTCCGTCCATCCATCCCTTTTTTAAATGACATCAGATAAGCGCTTATTAATAATGATGGCATTTTATTAAGCGCTTACTATGTGCAAAGCACCGTTCTAAGCCCTGGGGAGTTTACAAGGTGATCAGGTTGTCCCACGGGGGGCTCACAGTTTTAATCCCCATTTTACAGATGAGGGAACTGAGGCCCAGAGAAGTTAAGTGACTTGCCCAAAGTCACACAGCTGACAATGGGAGGAGCCGGGATTTGAACCCCTCACCTCTGACTCCAAAGCCCGTGCTCTTTCCACTGAGCCACGCTGCTTATTATGTGCCAGGCACTGCAGTAAGCCCCGGGGTAGAAATAGGCTAATCAGGTTGGACACCGTCCCTGTCCCCCTTGGGGCTCACAGTTCTTAATCCCTATTTTATAGATGAGGTTACTGAGGCACAGAGACGTGAAGTGACTTGCCCAAAATCACACATCAGACAAGTGGCGAAGTCAGAATTAGAATTAGAACGCAGGTCCTTCTGACTCCTAGGACCGAGCTCTATCCACTAGGCCACGTTGCTTCTCATCTCTCTCTCCGTCCCTCCATCCCTCCATCCATCCATCCATCAATCAATCAATCAATCGTATTTATTGAGCGCTTACTGTGTGCAGAGCACTGTACTAAGCGCTTGGGAAGTACAAGTTGGCAATATATAGAGACAGTCCCTACCCAACAGTGGGTTCACAGTCTAAAAGGGGGGAGACAGAGAACAAAACCAAACATACTAACAAAATAAAATAAATAGAATAGATAGTACAAGTAAAATAAATAAATAAATAAACAAATAAATAGAGTAATAAATATGTACAAACATATATACATATATACAGGTGCTGTGGGGAAGGGAAGGAGGTAAGATGGGGGGATGGAGGGGGGGGGAGGGGGAGGGGAAGGGGCTGAGTCTGGGAAGGCCTCCTGGAGGGGGTGAGCTCTCAGTAGGGCCTTGAAGGGAAGAAGAGAGCTAGCTTGGCGGATGGGCAGAGGGAGGGCATTCCAGGCCCGGGGGATGACGTGGGCCGGGGTTCGAAGGCGGGAGAACTGATTGAGCACCTCCTGAGTGCAAAGCACTGTTCTAAACTTTTGGGAAAGGACAACAGAAGCCGGACTCACAGTCCCCTGCCCACATGGAGCTCACAGTCTAGTGGGGGAACATAAAAGGAGAAGAACGACTGTCATTTTCAGACAGTGACGAGGACAAAGGAGGGGCAGGGCAAAAACCACAGGATAAAATTCTAAACAAATTATTTAATCTGGTTTGATCCGTCTGGAATTCATTGAGGAAGGCTTTCTGGAAGAGGTGGGGCTTTAGGAGACTTGGACTATGGCGAGAGCTGGTGGTCTGGAGATATGTCGGGTGAGAGGGGAGGGAATTCCACCATGGGCCAGGGGTCCGAGGCCGGAGAGTCCAGAGGGAGGGGATAATTGGGAGCTAACTTGGGAGGAGGGAGAAGGCGGAAGGGAGGAGGGCGTCGGCCTCTGCAACCTCATCTGTCACCCACCCACGCCCTCACAGTGCTTCCCATCTTCCGACCCCGGTTTGGGGAGAGCAGGGAACGAGAGGAGGGGAAGAGGAAATGAAGAGGTTGGGAGAGGCGCAGAGACTGTGAGCTCATTGTTGGGTAGGAACCATCTCTATATGTTGCCAACTTGTACTTCCCAAGCGCTTAGTACAGTGCTCTGCACGCAGTAAGCGTTCAATAAATACGATTGAATGAATGAATGAATGAGAAGCTGGGAGAGGTGGGGGCGAGGGGGTCTCGCAGGGTCGGTTTAAGGAAGCCCTTGGGCGGTCTGTCTCTCCTGCCCTCGGAAGAATGATGTGATGCAGCAGCTGGGCCTCTCCCAAATTTCCTCCCCACCAGCTTTCATTCATGTCATTCAATCGTATTTATTGAGCGCTTACTGTGTGCAGAGCACTGGTCTAAGCGCTTGGGAAGTATAAGTCGGCAACATATAGAGACGGTTCCTACCCAACCACGGGCGCACAGTCTAGAAGGGGGAGACGGACAACAAAACAAAACATGTAGACAGGTGTCAAAATCGTCAAAACAAACAGAATTAAAACTATATGCACATCGTTAACAAAATAAATAGTAAATATGTACAAGTAAAATAATAAAGTAATAAATCTGTACAAATATATATACAGGTGCTGAGGGGAGGGGAAGGAGGTAGGGCGCGGGGGGGATGGGGAGGAGAGAAAAAAGGGAGTTCAGTCTGGGGACACTGCCCTGCCACCCACTTTATGCCCCCCCCCCACACTGCCACACACTGCCACATACATACACATGTATACACATACACCGTCCCCTTATGCTATCCCAATATACCATCAATCGTATTTATTGAGCGCTTACTGTGTGCAGAGCACTGTACTAAGCACTTAGCACTGTATACACTATATTGTATATTGTGTGTATTGTATACACACAATATACACTGCCCCCCACCCCACCCATTGCCACACACACGCACTATCCCCCACACGTTCTGAAGCAGCATGGCGTAGTGGATAAAGTCCAGGCCGAGAATCAGAAGGTCACGGGTTCTAATCCCGGCTCCGCCACTTGTCTGCTGTGTGACTTTGGGCAAGTCACTTAACTTCTCTGTGCTTCAGTTCCCTCATCTGTAAAATGGGGATTAAGACTGTGAGCCCCACATGGGACAGGGACTTTGTCTAACTTTATTTGCTTGTATAATAATGATGGCATTTATTAAGCACCTACTATGTGCAAAGCACTGGGGAGGTTACAAGGTGATCAGGTTGTCCCACGGGGGGCTCACAGTCTTAATCCCCATTTTACAGATGAGGCAACTGAAGCACAGAGAAGTTAAGTGACTTGCCCGAAGTCACACAGCTGACAATTGGCGGAGCCGGGATTTGAACTCCTGACCTCTGTCTCCAAAGCCCGTGCTCTTTCCACTGAGCCACGCTGCTTCAGCGCTTAGTATAGTGCTTGGCACATAGTAAGCGCTTTACAAATACCACAATCATCACTATACTGTTCCCTACAATACCATATACATATTGGCTCCTCTCTATGCCTCACACACACTGCAACCATACACTACACCCTACTTTACGCCCCCCCGCCACATTCATTTATTCCATTGCATTTATCGAGGATTTACCGTGTGCAGAGCACTGTAGTAAGCCCTTGGAAAAATACTATGTAACAATAAACAGACACATTCTCTGCCCACAACAAGCTTACAATTTAGAGGGGGAGGCAGACATTAATATAAGTAAATAAATGACAGATATGTACATAAGTGCTGTGGGGCTGGGAGGGGGGAGAGAGCAAAGAGAGCATATTCCCACAATGCCACACCCACACTATCTCTCCGCACACGCTGCCCTTATAATAATAATAATAATAATAATAATAATAGTATTTATTAAGCACTTACTGTGTGTCAGGTACTGCACTAAGCGCTGGAGTGAACATATAAGCAAATCGGACTGGACACAGTCCCCGTCCCACGAGGGGCTCACAGTCTCGATCCCCTTTTTCCAGAGGAGGGAACTGAGGTCCAGAGAAGTGAAGTGACTTGCCCAAGGTCACGCAGCAGACAAGTGGCGGAGCCGGGACTGGAACCATGACCTCCTGACTCTCAGGCCTGCACTTTATCCTCCATACCACGCTGCTTCATATCCCCTTTTTACACAGGAGGGAACTGAGGCCCGGAAAAGTGAAGCGATTTGCCCAACCCCACAACAGACATGATGATGATGATGATGATGGCATTTATTAAGCGCTTACTATGTGTAAAGCACTGTTCTAAGCGCTGGGGAGGTTACAAGGTGATCAGGTTGTCCCACATGGGGCTCACAGTCTTCATCCCCGTTTTACAGATGAGGGAACCGAGGCACAGAGAAGTGAAGTGACTTGCCCAAAGTCGCACAGCTGACAGTTGGCGGAGCCGCGATTTGAACCCATGACGTTTGGCTCCAAAGCCTGTGCTCCTTCCATCGAGCCACGCTGCTTCTCTAAGTGTGAGTGAGGAGGCAGGTGAGAAGGTTATGATATGTGGTGGAGCCCCTAACTCTGTGACCCCTCCCTGCCCTGCTCGCCATACACACTGCCTACACATATATACACAGAGACAAACAGACACGCACTGCTGCAGTGGAGTTAGTAGGACCTGGGTTCTAATTCTGACTCCATCACTATTCATTCATTCATTCAATCATATTTACTGAGCGCTTACTGTGTTGAGAGTACCATACTACGCGCTTGAGTCTGCTGTGTAAGTAACCTCAGGCAAGTCACTTCACTTTGCCTCGCCTCACTGACCTCATCTGTAAAATGGGTATTAAGACTGTGAGCCCCACGTGAGAGGAAGGCAGTGTAACTAACCTGATTATCACATATCTATCTCAGCTCTTAGAACAGTTCCTGGCACATAGTAAGAGCTTAAACAAATAGCAGAAGTGAATAATTAATTGAATTAATTTGCGGCAGGCTCAAGGCTGGTCCCAGGAGAAGCAGCATGGCCTAGTGGATAGAGCCTAGGCCCGGAAGTCAAAAGGTCATGGGTTTTAACCCCGGCTCTGCCATTAGTCTGCTGTGTGACTTTCGGCAAGTCACTTAACCTCTCTGTGCTTCAGTTACCTCACCTGTAAAATGGGGATTAAGACAGTGAGCCCCACATGCGGCAACCTGATTACCTTGCATCTATCCCAGCGCTTAGAACAGTGCTCGGCACATAGTAAGCGTTTAACAAATGCCATCCTTGTTATTTTACTTCTCTGTGCCTCAGTTCCCTCATCTGTAGAATGGGGATCGAGACTGTGAGCCCCACATGGGACAAGGACTGTGTCCAACTAGATTTGCTTGGATCCACCTCAGCGCTTAGTAAAGAGCCTAGCACATAGTAAGCATTTAAGCAGAGCACTGTACTAAGCACTTGGGAAGTGCAGGTTGGCAACATCAATCAATCAATCAATCGTATTTATTGAGCGCTTACCGTGTGCAGAGCACTGTACTAAGCGCTTCGGAAGTACAGGTCGGCAACATGTAGGGACGATCCCTACCCGACAACAGGCTCACCGTCTATTGAGAAGCAGCATGGCTCAGTGGAAAGAGCCCAAGTTTGGGAGTCAGAGGTCATGGGTTATAATTCCGGCTCCGCCGCTTGTCAGCTGTGTGACCTTGGGCAAATCGCTTGACTTCTCTGTGCCTCAGTTACCTCATCTGTATAATGGGAAGTAAGACTGTGAGCCCCACGTGGGACAACCTGATCACCTTGTATCCTCCCCAGCGCTTAGAACAGTGCTTTGCACATAGTAAGCGCTTAATAAATGTCATCGTAATTGTTATTATTATTATGAACGAGTACCATCAGTAGGAGAAGCCGGAGCCGGTGCAGGATAGATGCCCCCAGCACCCCATGTAGGCGCCCTGAGGCGGGGGAGGGGACTAGGGGGACTGCAGTGACCCTCCCGGGGCCTTCTGAGTGGTGGCTGGCCACCCCGGCCGGAGAGGAGCCCGGCCTCCTGGGTTCGGAGCCCAGCAGGGAAGGAACCAGTCTCTCCGGGGCCTCTGCCCAGCCCCAACTGGTCCAACCTGCCCGTCTGAGCTGAGTAAGCGAGGAGGTGCGGGCTCCCAGCGCAGACATGGGCCGTGGGCCTCCCGGCCTTCCAATCAATCAATGAATCGTATTTATTGAGCGCTTACTGCGTGCAGAGCACTGTACTAAGCTCTTGGGAAGTACAAGTTGGCAGCATATAGAGACAGTCCCTACCCAACAGTGGGCTCACAGTCTAGAAAAGCCCAGGAGATCAGGAGGAGGTGGGTCGGAGGGGCGGTAAAAAGGGGCAGGGGTGGGCGCCCTCAGGGAGGGGATGGGAGAATCGATCCATCAATCGATGGTGTTCCTTGGGGAGGCGGCGGAGACTCCACTTCTCCTGGCCGGTGGGGAGGACAGAGGTGCGGGTCCTGGCGACCCCCAGACGGATTGTCTCAGCCTCGCCCCGGGCCGCCACCCGGGCCCGGGGGAGCACCAATCAATCAATCAATCAATCAATCGTATTTATTGAGCGCTTACTGTGTGCAGAGCACTGTACCAAGTTGGCAACATAGAGAGACAGTCCCTACCCAACAGTGGGCTCACAGTCTAAAAGGGGGAGACAGAGAACAAAACCAAAAATACTAACAAAATAAAATAAATAGAATAGATATGTACAAGTAAAATAAATAAATAAATAAATAAATAAATAAATAAATAGAATAATAAATATGTACAAACATATATACATACATACAGGTGCTGTGGGGAAGGAAAGGAGGTAAGATGGGGGATGGAGAGGGGAACGAGGGGGAGAGGACCAGGCGGAGCGCGACTCTTTATTTAAGGCCCGGTGGAGCAGAGGAAAGAGCAGAGGAAAGAGGCTCCTGAGGGCGGCGAGTAGAGGCCCACTTTTCATTCATTCATTCATTCAATCGTATTTACTGAGCGCTTACTGTGTGCAGAGCGCTGTACTAAGCGCTTGGGAAGTATAAGTTGGCAACATATAGAGACGGTCCCTACCCAACAGCGGGCTCACAGTCTGGAATGGGGAGATAGACAACAAAACAAAATATATTGACCAAATAAAATAAATATAATAGTAAATATGTACAAGTAAAATAGAGTAATAAATACGTACAAACATATATACAGGTGCTGTGGGGAGGGGAAGGAGGTAAGGCGGGGGGGATGGGGAGGGGAAGGAGGGGGAAAGGAAGGAGGGGATGCAGTCTGGGAAGGCCTCCTGGAGGAGGTGAGCTCTCAGTAGGGCTTTGAAGGGAGGAAGAGAGCTAGCTTGGTGGAACTGCCATTTCTCTCTTGTCTTCAGGCCCTGGGGGGCCGGGGGTCGCTCCCGCCCCTCTCTGGCTCCCCACCCACCCCCAGGGTGGGTATTCGGCGCCGGTTAGATTGGGTCCCCACCTCATCACCTTCCCTCCCGGAGCTCGGCTAGAGTCCCCTCGCCCGTCCGCGGGGGGAAAACTGAGGCAGGGAGCAGGGGAAGGGGAGTCGAGAGTCCCGGCCGCCCGGTGTGAACTTGGGCAAGTCACTTAACTTCTCTGTGCCTCAGTTACCTCACGTGTAAAATGGGGATGAAGACTGTGAGCCCCACGTGGGACAACCTGATCATCATCATCATCATCAATCGTATTTCTTGAGCGCTTACTGTGTGCAGAGCACTGTACTAAGCGCTTGGGAAGTAACACATAGAGACAGTCCCTACACCTTGTATCCTCCCCAGCGCTTAGAACAGTGCTTTGCACATAGTAAGCGCTTAACAAATGCCATCAAAAAAATAATAAAAAGGAGGACCGGAGACGCTTCTTTGGCACGCTCAGGCTCCGCCCGGGCTTCGTGGGCGACGGCGCTGAGTCAGGTCAGCCTGGGGCGGCCCCTCCTCTTTCCCACTCGCCGCTCCCCGTTGACACCTGGTAGGTGGCCACCGAGGTTGCCCCTGAGTTCTGGCCACTGCGGGAGCGACTCCGGGCAAGGCAGGGTAAGCGCTCCCCGGGCTGGGATGGCAGGGGCGGGAGGAAAACCGGCGTCGGGAGGGTTAAGGATGATAACGATGGTAATTGTTAAGCGCTTACTATGTGTCAAGCCCTGTCCGAAGCGCTGGAGTTCTGCAGATCGGACACAGTCCCTGTCCCACGTGGGGCTTGCAGTCCTAATCCCCATTTTACAGAGGAGGGAACTGAGGCCCGGAGAAGTAAAGTGACTTGCCCAAGGTCACACAGCAGGCAAGGATTAGAACCCAGGTCCTCTGACTTCCTGGAGGCAGCGGAGAGGACTGGATGTGCTTTCAAGGACTCTCCAGGCAGAGGGATCTCCAATCCTGATCCCCCCCCCGCCCCAACCCTCTTCGCCCACGATGGTCCCAGTCCGGGGCACCCTGAAGAATACAGGTCGGGTTGGGGATCCCCCAGGTCGCTGGAAAATGAGGATGCGGAGGAAATGGTACTGCCTCAACCGGTTCCTCAGCGCCTGATAACTGGCACCTTTCTCCTGACTCCTTCTGGGTTTCCCAATCCTAGTAGGAGAGGACTGAATTGGGTGTTGGGGACGGGGTGGGGTGCTTGCGAACGAAAGAGGCAGAAAACGGGGTTCAGCGTGGAGAAGACAAGGCCAAGACTGAGCCCCAATCTCCGAGGCGTTGAAGACTTCGACTGCCGAAAAGAATAATACTACTTGTGGAATTTGTTAAGCACTTACTAGGTGCCAAGCACTGTACCAAGCCCTGGGGTAGTAATAATAATAATAATAATGGCATTTATTAAGCACTTACTATGTACAAAGCACTGTTCTAAGCGCTGGGGAGGTTACAGGGGGATCAGGTTGTCCCACAGGGAGCTCACAGTCTTCACCCCCATTTTACAGATGAGGAAACTGAGGCCCAGAGAAGTGAAGTGACTTGCCCAAAGTCCCACAGCTGACAAGTGGCAGAGGAGGGATTTGAACCCATGGCCTCTGACTCCAAAGCCCGTGCTCTTTCCACTGAGCCATGCTCAAAATAATCCGGTCCCACGTGGGGCTCATAGTCTAAGGTGTTGTAACCACCTGGTATTGAATTTCTGTTTTACAGATGAGGAAACGGAGGCCCGGAGAAGTTAAGTGACTTGCTCAAAGTCACACAGCAGGCAAGTGGCAGATCGGGGATTAGAGCCCAGGTCTTCCGACTCCCAGGGCCGCCCTCTTTCCACTAAGCCCAACTGCTTCTGAATTACCTTGGGTCTCTCCCCACGGGGCAGGAATGACGGAAGAGAAGAGGAAAGGGAGGGAGGGTGGGAGGGATGGAGGGAGGGGAAGAGAGAGGCATAGAGTGTGGGGAAAGAGGGGAGAAGAAGAGGGAGAAGGAGGGAAAGGGAGAGGGAGAAATGTGAATCCGTCTTGGAAGAGGTGGGCGAGATCAAGTGAAGTCTTTCCCTCATTCTAGACTGTGGGTCAGGGAACGTGTCCGCTAATTCTATCGTATTGTCCTCTCCCAGGCGCTTAGTTTAGCGCTCTGCACATAGTAAGCGCTCAATAAATACCATTCATTCACTCATTCAATCGTAGTTCTTGAACGCTTACTATGTGCAGAGCACTGGACTAGGCGCTTGGAAAGTACAATTCAGCAAGGAAGAGAGACAATCCCTGCCCACAACGGGCTCACAGTCTAGAAGGGGGGCTGATGGATGGATTCCCGCCTGCAGGAGTCGGCTTTCGAACCCAGACCGGGGGAGATTTCAAAGCGCCCAAGATGCCGCCGAAAGGTCACCGGCCTGGAGACTGGGGATGAAGGTCGACCCGGGTCTCCCCCCGCCCGGCTCTTCATCCCAGACCCCAACCCCTCCAGGGCCAGGCCCCTGCCTCCGAGCCTGCCGCTCCGGGGAGGAGATGGAGGATGATGTGTTCTGCCACGCGTTGGCCAAGGTGCTCTACCACGTGCCCACGCCGGTCACCGTGGGCTTCTACGCCCCTTGGGGCCACCGCAAAAACGTCCTGCTGCAGAAGGTCAAAGGTGGGCCATGGTGGGGGACACACGATGGGGGACACCTCGTCCTGACCCGTCTCCGTCCCGGGGTGCGACTCCCCCCTCTCCCTCGGCCTTCCTCCGGCCCCAGATAGCGGTCAGCACGGGCTGGGGGCCTAACCGGGTCCCCCCTCTCCTCCTCCCTGGATTTCCACAGATTTCCTGGTGGCCAAAGGGGACGAGAAAGACCGGCGAGAGGTGGAGAGGGGCGGGCCGGCTCCGCGGGGCTGCCAGGGCTGGGACCTGGTGGCCATCCTCTTCCAGCTTCTCTTCTTCCGGCCTGTGCCCGTGTCCATGCCTGGCTCCGGGCCCAGGTCCGGTCCCAGGTCCCAGGGCCGGTCCGCTCCCGCGCGTCCCAACATCCAGCACATCTTCGTCCGCTTCAGCGCCTGGGAGTTCGCCGGTAGCGACCGGCTGTGGGCCGGCCTGGTCACCACGCTGTGCGACCGAGTGGAAGAGCACTTCGGCCTCTTGCCGGTCAGCCTCTTCCGGGCGCTGAGGCGGGAGCGGGAGCTGCGGCGGGCCGCGGCCCAGGTGCGCTGGGAGAGCAGGAAGGTGCTCTGCCTGCCCCTGTGGGCCGCCCTGGTCCTGGTGGTCGCCGTCGTCGTCGGCGTGGTCGTCCTCACACTGGTCATGGGCATCCCCCTGTCGCCGGGCGACCCCTCCGAGTGGGCCGTGGCGCTGGCCGAGGGGCTGGGCGGCGCAGTGGCCGGTGCGGCCGTGGCCCGGGCCTTCCCGCTGGTGGTCACCGCGGCCAAGAACGCGATGGTCACCCTCAAGGGCCAGGTGGAGCGCCGGATGAACCGGACGGACCTCAGCGGCCAGCTGGACTTCATGAACGGTGTCAAGCGGGAGGTGCGGGTCATCACGGCCTGCGTGCGGGCCATGGAGAGCTTCCAGAGGCGGCGTATCCGCATCGTGCTGCAGGTCAACGACCTGGACAAGTGCTCCCCGGACAAGCTGCTGGGCGTCCTGGAGGCCCTGTCCATCCTGCTGTCGGAGCGCGACGCGCCCTTCGTGTCCATCCTAGCCGTGGACCCTGGCGTGGTGGCCGACGGCGTGGAGACCTCCCTGAGCAGGCGAGGCCTGTCCTACAACGGCTACGCCTTCCTCAACCGCCTGGTCACCCTGCCCTTCTCCGTGCCCCCGATGTGCCGAGAGTCCCGGCAGCAGCTGCTGGCCGGCGTGGTCAGTGACAACCAGAGGCTGGTGACGGAGGCCAAGGAGGACGACGGCGATGGCGGCGGGGTGGGGGGCGGCGACCGGCTCCGGGCCCCTCGTCGTACCTCTCTGGTGCTCGTCCACCCCGGCTCGGCGAGCCCCAGGCCCGACGACGACGACGATGATGACCAGGACCCGGCCGAGGTCCTGGCCCACGAAGCACGGCCCCTGATGGAACCCGAGGCCCAGGAAGGGCTGGGCACCAAGCAGCGCATCCGAGATGCCCAAGACAGCCTGCTGAGCCCCTCCATGGTGGCCTTCATGTCGGACAGCATGGTGGACATGAGGCGCCTGACCAACAGCGTGGCCATCAGCATGCGCCTTCTGGTCCGCAGGGTGCCCCGGCCGCAGGTGCGCCAATCAGTCGATCGGATTTACTGAGTGCTTATTACTACTACTACTACTACTACTAGACTGTGAACCCGTTGTTGGGTAGGGACCGTCTCTATATGTTGCCAACTTGTACTTCCCAAGCGCTTAGTACAGTGCTGTGCACACAGTAAGTGCTCAATAAATATGATTGAATGAATGAATGAGTACTACTACTACTACAACTACTACTAATGATGGTATTTGTTAAGCGCTTACTCTCTACCAGGCACTGTACTAAGTGCTGGGATGGATGCAAACGTATTAGTTTGGACTCAGTCCCTGTTCCCCATGGGGATCACAGTCTCAATCCCCATTTTATAGGTGAGGTAACTGAGGCCCAGAGAAGTGAAGTGCTTGCCCAAGGCCACACAGCAGACGAGTGGCAGAGCCGGGATTGGAACCCAATGACCTTCTGACTCCCAAGTCTGTGCTCTAGCCACTAGGCCATGCTACTCCCCTGTGTAGAGCTTGCTGTGTGTAGAGCACTGTACTAAGTGCTTGGGATAACACAACAGGCTTGGCTGTCCCATTCCCTGCCCACAAAGCGCTTACAGTCTAGATTTTTTTACCATATTTATGCATGGTAAATACATCATATTTACCCATTTTTTTAATGGCACTTGTTTAGTGCTTGGTATGTGCCAGGCACTGTACTAAGCGCTGTGGTAGATATGAGCTGATTCATTCATTCATTCAATCGTATTTATGGAGCGCTTACTGTGTGCAAGAGCACTGTACTAAGTGCTTGGGAAGTCCAAGTTGGCAACATATAGAGACGGTCCCTACCCAACAGTGGGCTCACAGTCTAGAAGGGGGAGACAGAACAAAACATATTAACAAAATAAAATAAATAGAATAGATATGTACAAGTAAAATAAATAGGGTAATAAAAACGTAGAAACATAGATACATATATACAGGTGCTGAGGGGAAGGAGGTAAGGCGGGGGGGATGGAGAGGGGGAGGAGGGGGAGAGGAAGGAAGGGGCTCAGTCTGGGAAGTCCTCCTGGAGGAGGTGAGCTCTCAGTAGGGCCTTGAAGGAAGGAAGAGAGCTAGCTTGGCGGATGTGGGGAGGGAGGGCATTCCAGGCCAGGGGGATGACGTGGGCCGGGGGTCGACTGAGGGATAGGCGAGAACGAGGCACGGTGAGGAGATTAGCTGCAGAGGAGTGGAAGGTGCGGGCTGGGCTGGAGAAGGAGAGAAGGGAGGTGAGGTAGGAGGGGGCAAGGTGATGGACAGCCTTGAAGCCGAGGGTGAGGAGTTTGTGCCTGATGCGCAGGTTGATTGGTAGCCACTGGAGATTTTTGAGGAGGGGAGTAACATGCCCAGAGCGTTTCTGGACAAAAACAATCCGGGCGGCGGCGTGAAGTATGGAGCTGATCAGGTTAGACAGAGTCCAGATTCCCCAGGGGGCTCACAGTCTTAACCCCCATTTTACAGATAAAAGAACTGCAGCCCCCGAAACTGGCCGCCTGGGTCATGCTGGCCAACCAGTGGCCGTGCCACCTGAGCTGGCTACTGCAGTGCCTGGAAGATGAGCGGCAGCTGCGGGGCGTCGCGCCCGCCACCCCCTCGGAGCCACTGTGGGAGACCTTCGAGCGCTACCAGGAGGAGTTCGACCTGATGAAACCGCACCTGGGCCGCTTCCTGGAGCTGGACGGGGACCCCGAGCTCTTCCAACACTTCCTCCGGGGTCAATTCCGGGACCCCCCCGAGCCCTTCCACACGGGCGAAGCCGACCTCTACCTGCCCGTCACCGTCAACCTGGACCTGTCCATCAAGAGGCGGCTGGAGCTGCTGCGGGGCAGCCGGACCCCCAGTTCCAGGCCGGTCCCGGCGGCCCGCAGGCTCCCGGTGTGCTCCGGCCTGCGGCTCGGCGTGGAGGATGTCTGCAAGGAGGTGGGGTCCACCGCCAACCGATGGACCGATGGGCTGAGGGACGGGGGGAGGACAGAAGTAGGCCCAGGGAGGAGCTAAGGGAGAGGGGAAGGAAGAAGGCAGGGAGTGGGGGGGGAGAGGAAGAAGTGAGAGGGAAGCAGGGGAGGGGAGGAAGGAGAAGGAATGGGGAGGGAAGAATGGAGGAGGTTGGGGGGACCCCGGGCTGCTCCCCCAACCCCGACGAGCCACGGCGACCTCTGTGTTGCAGTTGGGCGATCTCGGCTTCAAGGGCGAACCCCTGCGGCGGTACCGGGCTCGGGTGAGAGAGCACAACCTCAACGGGCGGACCCTGCTCCTCAGCGACCCCCAGGACATTCGGGAGGCCCTGAGCATGGGCCTGGGGGACTGGGCGCTCTTCAGCGAGCACTTTCTCGGAGGGCTCCCGCAGGGGGGCACGCTGGCCGGCTCCCCCTCCGGGGGCCCCCCACTGCAGACCTGGAGGACTCACAGCGGCGGGACCAAGGCGAAGGCCTGACTTTCTGGGGTGGGAGGGGTCGGGCCCCGTTGGGAGTCCCCAGTGAGGGGATGAAGGAGGAGGGGGAGAAGTGAAGGGCCAGGCAGAGTGCCGGGGGGGAGGAGGGGGGCATCTACCTTCAGGCACCTGCCCCCCATTGACCTCCTGTCAAGGGCTCCCTGGGGACTCAGAGGATGAGAAGGGAAGACCAAGAGCATCCTCATGGGTGGGGGGTCAGCCTGAAGTCGGGAATCTTGCAGGGCCCCAGCAGACTGGGAAAGGGCTCGGGCCCCCTTATCTGCCTGCCCTTCTGTGGCCAGAGATCTGATGGCTGAGAGGTTTCAGGGATGGACCCCGGAGTCGGAATGAGTTGTGGCTGCCCAGTGAGGACCAGGCTCTGCCGCCCACTTTGTACCTCCTCATCCCTCCAGGAAGGAGAGGGCATCCAGGAGCAGAAGGCCACTCCAGAATTTCCACATTTCTCATTTGCTCCGGGTTCTCAGGACGGTCGCCCCAGAGCTGGGGGCTGAGGGTGTGGTCCTCGAACCCCAGAGACCAAGAGTGACTCTCATTCATTCATCTGGATTTATTGAGCGCTTACTGTGTGCAGAGCGCTGTACTAAGTGCTTGGGAGTGTACGATAAACACACATTCCCTGCCTCCTTGTGTGGGCACCCAAACGAGGTCCACATGTCTGCCTCCACTTGTGACAGACTCCATCGGGTACAGAGGGGTCCCGCGGGCCTGGAAACCTGGCCATGTTCGAGCAAGCCTGGACCTCCCGGGGAAGGCCAGGGGGCCGCGGGACAGGCCGACTATGGGGGCTGGGGACAGAGACAAGTCCTGACGATGACGGGCTCAGCCATCCTGGGAGACCAGGCCACCTGTGCCCTGTTCTCCAGGCCGAGACTCGGGTGGGAGGTGGAGCCATGCTCAGGGTCTTGGTTTCATGGCAATAAAGCGCGCAAGGCAGAAGGGGGCCATGCTCTGAGTTACTGGGCCCACCTCTCCATGTCCCAAGGGCCACAATCACGACTGACTACTGCACCCTGCTACCATCCCGGGGACACCTTGACCCGTCCAACCTTCCTTTCCAAACCGGGCTTCGAGGATCCCTCACCCCAGGTTGGACGGGGACAGACACGGTGCAGCGCTGGGGCAAGTCAGGTTAGGACTGGACCTGCTGCGAGGGTGGAGCCCGGCCGCACCTTGGGCCTCTCACGGCCTGCAGTGAGTGGGTGGGCCGGGCCAAAGGAAAACTTACACAACCAGCAGCGCCTAGGGGAGGGGCTGAGCGGCCACTGACTTCACCCGCTTAAGCTCACACAGAAGCAAAGGAAGCTCCTTTGCTCCAGCGCCTTATGGGGCCATCCCGAACCCAGCCCCGCCAAACCCCGCCAGCCCCGCTTATGGAGAAGCAGCGTGGCTCAGTGGAAAGGGCACGGGCTTTGGAGTCAGAGGTCAGGAGTTCAAATCCCGGCTCCTCCAATTGTCCGCTGTGTGACGTTGGGCAAGTCACTTCATTTCTCTGTGCCTCAGTTACCTCATCTGTAAAATGTGGAGTAATGATGGCATTTACTAAGCGCTTACTATGTGCAAAGCACTGTTCTAAGCGCTGGTAAGCTAAGCTAAGCTAAGACTGTGTGCCTCCCGTGGGACAACCCAATCGACTTGAAACCTCCTCAGTGCTTAGAACAGGGCTTTGCACAGAGTAAGCACTTAAAAAATGCCATCATTATTATCATTATTATTATTATTATTATTATTAAACCTAGTCCCTGGGGGCTTCCAACCCATCCCAATGGCAGCCAAAGGCAGGCCCCACTGGGTTCCCTGCCCAGCCCACGCCAAGCCAAACCCATAGTTGGTGGGGGCAGGAAGGGCAGGCTGGCAGTGTCCCCTGCTGCCCTCCCTCAGGCCCCAGAGAATCATCAACACCCTCTCCCCCCACCCCTCCCCATCCTACTCCATTCTTCACTTGCCTAGCTGGGAGTGGCCTGGCAGTGTCCTGACTGTGGCCGCCCCATAGCTTGCAGGTAAAGGCACCCCCCTACCTGGGCAAACCCTACCCAGGCACACCCGAGCCTTAGAGGAGCCAGGGCACGATTGTCGGGGAGAGTCCGATTTGCCAAGAAAACAAAAGTGAGGAACACACAACCACGAAGATGCCTGTGCCATCCTCTGCCACCCTTTACCAGGCTTCTGTTGTCCCCAGAATCAGACTGCTGATCCTGTGCCCACTTTGGGTGGTTCACAGGAGCCACCCGGAATGCTCAGGCTAGAAGCCAATGATTTATTAAGACGGGGGACAACAGGCCCGCCCCAGGGCACAGTGATATTTAAGTGGTCCGTCCTGGGGGCCGAGCGGCCAGTCATGCCTTCTGGGCCTGCCCCCCAATTCCTGGACGTTTTGCCTCTTCGCCTCCCCTGCCCCTCAAGCTCCTGTTTCAGTCAACAGTCCCCGGGCTGCAGTGAGGGCTGTGGGCGGTGGCTCCTCTTACCCCCGAGGCCCCAGCCAGCTCAGCCCCAAGTCCCGCCTCGTGCTCACTGGTGCATCTTGCGGTGTCGGAGGATGTCCGTGGGGGTGAGCAAGAGGTCTTGCCGGCAGATCTCGCAGCGGTACGGTCTCTGCAGGGCGGTGGCCTTGCCAGTGGACTCTTGCGGGGCCCCTGCGGCGGAGGCATGGGAGTTGAGTCATGCCCGGCTGAGGGGTTCCTCCGGTCCCCGCGGGCGATACGAGTTCTTCCCCACCACCCTGCCCCTTCCCCAGCATGGAGGCTCTGCAAAGTAGCGAGCCCCAGGTCTGACTCAAGCCGGGAGGCCAAATGGGTCAGCCTCACACTGCCGGGCCCTGCCTTACCCGTGTCAGGCGGGGTGTCCTCGGGTGGCCGGCAGGCATTCTCGTGGCACAGCCGCTCCATGGGGGTGAAGGGCATGTACAGGCCGCAGTGTGGGCAAGTCCAGAAAGTGCGTAGGCACTCACTGTACAGGTCCGTGTCGCTCTGCAATGAGGGCGTGAGTCAGGGGGGTTGAACTGGGCACCCCACCTAGCCCCCTGACTTTCTATTCTCCGCTGGTCAATTCCCACTGTCTTTCGCTGTCGACCAGGAGGCCCTGACACTCACCGCGAGGCAGTTGTAGGTGAGGTAGTCGTTGATGGCAAAGCCACCCTTGGTCTCGTGGGGCTGCAGGGCGGCGGCCCCGAACAAGCCCGACAGTTGGGGTGCGGCGGTGACGGTCTGGGGCCCCACGTACAGGTTCTGCACCTCCAGCCCGGTGAGGCGGCGGAGGCGGTAGGGCACCTGGAGACCCGTGGGGCGGGAGGGAGGGACAGGGCTCAGGGCAGGCCCCGGCCCGTTCCCAGCACATCGCTCCCTCCGGGAGCCCCTCCCATGATCTCCCGCGGCCCCCACTTCCAGGCTCCGTCCCCCTTCCTCCCCCACCCCAAGCTGCCTCCTCCTTGACGTGTCTGCTCTCTTCTCCACCCCATCCCACCACCAATCGGCCCCCTTCTCTCCTTTACAGTCAGGGGCCTGGCCACGGTTCCCCCAACCCAAACCTCTTCCCCTCATCGCAGCTCTCCCAAGTACTCAGTACAGCACCCTGTCCTCAGCAGCAAGCACAGTAGAAGGCACAGAGAAGCAGTGTGGCCTCGTGGATAGAGCACAGGCCTGGGGGTCAGAAGGACCTGGGTGCTAATCCCAGCTCTGCCACTTGTCTGCTGGGTGACCTTAGGCGAGTCACTTCACTTCTCCGTGCCTCAGTTCCCTCATCTGTAAAATGGGGGTTAAGACTGGGAGCCCTAAGTGGGATAGGGTAGGGACTGTGACCAACCCGATTAGCTCGTATTTACCCCGGCATTTAGAACAGCGGCTGGCACACAGTAAGCGCTTAACAAATACCACGATTATTAATTATACCACTTGGAAGATCACTCCAAATAGAGCAATGAGCGCTCCACAAACCCCTCTGCCAGAACCCATACCCAATCCTGTGCCCTACAAGCAGTGGGCACCTCTGTACCTGGGTCTCCTTCCGGCTTTTACCTTGGTTTTCCCAAAGCGCAGCAGCTCCTGGGTCAGGGCAGCCACCTCCTGCCGCTCCGCCCGTGGAGAGGCCTCCTGGTCCCTTGGCTCCCGCTTGCCCCGGGCCAGCTGCTGCTGCAGGAGCTGTTCCCAGCGGGAGCGGAGCTGTACCGCCACGGAGAGGAGCTGGAGACCACCCTCGCTCCCGTCCAGGCCCAGCTCCAGCCAGCTGTCCGCCACGATGCGCGAGCAGTCCCCATTCGTGTCCAGGCAGCGGCTGAAGAGCAGCAGAGCCTGGGGGCGAGGGGTAGACACAGCTCACTGTGGGGGGCACTGGAGGATCCCGGGATGAGAAGAGCCCCTGAAGGGGCAGGATCGTCTGACCGACGCGCCCAAATATCTCCACGCTCTGCCAGGGTGTGCCAGGCCCAGGTGCTTTAGCGATTGGGAAGGGAGGGGAGATGGGAGACCAGGGGAACGGAGGGGTGGTAAATAAGGGTAAAGGGAGGTGGGGCGGGGGCCCCGGTGGCAAACCCAGCGGGGTAGTGCGATGCCCGGTCCCCCACCTGCAGGGCCGGCACACGGACACAGTTGACCAGGTATGGTTTGGTGGTTTCCAGCAGCGAGACGAAGGCCAGGAGCTGGTGCTGGC
Organism: Tachyglossus aculeatus; assembly: GCF_015852505.1. Taxonomy (NCBI): domain Eukaryota; kingdom Metazoa; phylum Chordata; class Mammalia; order Monotremata; family Tachyglossidae; genus Tachyglossus; species Tachyglossus aculeatus. The sequence continues at coordinate 1,459,157 of NC_052091.1, forward strand.
TGCTCTTCCCATCGCTCCGGTCTGAAAGGGCACCGCCCTGCTCATTCTGCCAGGGAACATCACTGGCCTTCTCCTCCCCTCCCTGCCCCTCCCCTCCTCCTGTGGGGCAGACCAGGCCGTAGCTCTAAGTTGGGGTCCCTCCTCTCCCCATCCCACTCTGTGGGGCAGCCCCAGGCTGGAACAGTACTCCAGAGGATCCTCCCTTTTTCTGCGGCCTCAGGCCATAATTGTAAGGTCTGGTGTGTCCCCCAACCGTTTCCTCTGGAGAAGCCCCAGGCCAGAGCAGAAAGCCGGGGTGCGGGGGGCAGTCTCACCCACTCACCTCCACTCTTTCGGTCATCAGTGTCTCTTCCGCTCACCTGTAGCACCTCTGGATTGCTAGCAAAGACACAGGTAGGGTGGAGGACGGTCCCCTGCTTGGTTTTGGTGTGGAAGATCTGAAAGACGATAACTGTCATCTGCCACTCCGGCACACTGAGTGTGCTCCTGAGGGGTGCCCACTCTGTCACACTGGGAGAGCACCCACAAAACCTGATGGTCCCTTTGATGGCAAGGGAGGTAGGAAGGGGGACAGAGGACAGAAGAGACAGGCCTTGCTTCTCTCTCCTTTTAAGAAGCAGTGTGGCCTAATGGATAGAGCACAGGCCTGGGAGTCCTTCTGACTTGTCTTTGTGACCTTGGGCAAGTTACTTCACTTCTCTGTGCCTCCGTTGCCTCATCCATACAACGGGGATTGAGACTGTGAGTCCCACGTGGGATAGGGATTGTGTCCAATCTGATTAACTTGTAGCTACCCTAGTGTTTAAAAGACTGCTTGGCATATAGTAAGCGCTTACCGAGTACAATAATAATAATAATGTGTTATTATTACTATTATTGCCCTATGAGCCCACTGGCCTTCCTTTGTTCATTCTTTCAGTTGTATTTATGGAGCGCTTACTGTTTGCAAAGCACTGTACTAAGTGCTTGGGAGAGTACAATTTAACAACAAAAGACACATTCCTGTCCACAATGAGCTCACAGTCTAGTGGGGTATCAGCAGGGGGCTGAGAGGGGGGAGAGAGCAAGGCAGGGCAGGGCCCAGCTAAGAGGGAGAGAAGAAGACGGCAAGGCTGGGCCCAGCTGAGAAAGGATAAGGGACAGGGCAAGGCTGGGCCCTGCTGAGAGGAGGGCAATGCCAGGCAGGGAGAGGGTACAGCTGACAAGAGAAGGGAAATGCGGGGCAAGGCAGTCAGGGCACCCAAAGGGCAAGGAAGGGGTACCTGGTCGGAGTCCTTGCGGCAGCTGTTGAACTGGTCTGTGGCGGCCAGCTGGGGATAGAGGCCCCTGGCCAGCACCAGCTTCAGCAGGGCCAGCTCGTCCCGGGACAGATCGCGGCCGGCGCTGGCGGCTGCCTGCAGCTCGTCCATGCTGTGGCGCAGCTTGAATTTGACGTCCTGGGGAAGGGCAGGGGGAAGACCAGGGTGGGGCTGGGCGAACCCCAAGCCCCCAGCAAGCCAGCTGGGCTGCCCCACGGAGCCTCAAACCACGACAGGAGGGAGGGAGGTTGGACCTGGCGGTGGAGAGGTGGTGTGGGGCTCCAGGAAGGGAAGGGTCCCTCCCTGAGGGCTTCATGCCCCCTGGAGACCCTCTTCAGGCAGGGTCAACCTGGGCAGGCTCCTGGGCGCGCACCTGGGTGGGCGCTGGGCCTCGCTGGTCGCTCCTCACCTGGATGTCCACGGCGCCGCCTTCCCGGGCGTCGCCCTCAGCGGCGTCATCGCCTGAGGAGGAGCCCTCCTCCTGGCCTGGGAGTGGCAGCACCCTGCGCCGGCGCCCCTCGCCCTCTTCGTGCCGCCGCTTCAGCCGCCGCAGCTCCTGGCGCTCTCGGTGCTGGCGCTGCCGACTGAAGCTGTCTGCCGGGGTGGGGCGCGAGTCCGCCAGCAGCCCGTGGTCCCACAGCAGCTCCTGCGGGGGACAGAGGCCAGCGGGTTGCCGGGGGCGGGCCCTCGGACACATGGCTCAGTTGTCCCCTCTTGGGGTACTCTCTCCCTACCCCCAACCTGGGCGGGTTCAGACCTTGAACTGGCGCCTCAGGTTGGCCATCTCGTAGAGCCGTTGCTCCTCGAGGCCGCGGCGGCGGCACCACTTCCTGGAGCCGGAGCCGGAGCCCCGCTCGGACTTCACCTAGGGAAAGCGGAGGAGGGGGTGGCGTGAGTGGCACCAAGGCGACCACGTGGTTCAGGGTGGGGCTGGGGGGGTGGGAGAGCGCTGGCAACGCCAAGGGTCTCTGACCCTCCAGGCTGAGTGATGCGGGCAGGGGAAGTGGAGGGCAGGCCATACCCAGTCAGGCATACGCTGTGGGTGCCGCCATCCTGTCGCCAACCTGCTCTCATCCTCCCCATCTCTCCAGTCTGCAACCCTGCCACTATTCTCACCTCCTCCCGCTCTTCCACCCCCAACATCCAGTCTGCCGCTAAATTCACTCAATTGCATTTACTGAGCGCTTACTGTGTGCAGGACACTGGACTAAGTGCTGGGGGAGTACAATACAACAATAAACAGACACATTCCCTGCCCACAATGAGCTCACAGTCCAGAGCAGGGGGCGAGACAGACATTAATATATATAAATATACACCACTGGCCCAAGCCCTTGTCCCATTCCAGGAAGGTACCACCTCAGCCTCCTCACCGACCTCCCTGCCTCAACCTCTCCCCACTCCAGTCATTTTCATTCATTCATTCAATCGTATTTATTGAGCGCTTACTGTGTGCAGAGCACTGGACTAAGTGCTTGGAAAGTACAAGTCGGTAACATATAGAGATGGTCCCTACCCAACAACGGGCTCACAGTCTAGAAGGCGGAGACAGACAACAAAACAGAACACGTCCACACTTTGCTCTGCTGCCTGGACCATTTTTTAAGAACGTCATTCAGCACACATCTCCCCACTCTTCTTCATAACTCTCTGATGGCTGTCCATCTATCTCCGTCTCAAACAGAAATTACTGAACATGGGTTTTAAGGCAGTCTACCAGCTCTCTGCACCTCTTTATCCTCACTCTTCTCCCCCTACACCCCAACACCCCAGCCTGCACACTGTGCTGCTCTAACAGTTCCCTACTCAATATGCCTCATTCTTTTCTCTCCCCTTGCCATCTTCCTGTTCCAGCCCTCCCTTCTGCCTGGAGCTCTCTCCTCCTTTGATCCTGACAACCACTGCCCTCTCCATCTTCAACTTCTGAAGTCAGTGTGTTCTCGAGGAGCCCTTCCCCCATTAATTTCTAAGCTCCCTGGGTTATATCCCTTCACCTGCAACTCTAGCATTTCTGCACCACCTAAGCTCACAGACTCTGTGACTTCCTCCTTCTGCAATTTACTGTCTGTTTCCCCGGCTAGACAGTCAGCTCCTTGAGGCCAGCAAGAATCCTACTTACTAACGTTTCTGGACTCTGCTAAATGCTTAATCCAATAAGTGCTCAGAACTGCTCTTGACTGACTGATTCCCCCAGGGTCCCACATACCCCCACCACTCCCAGGGCCCCCCCAGCCCACCAGTATCAGTAACCAGGGGTCCCACACAACCCACCCCTCCCAGTAACCCTCAGAACACTGGGTGCCCTCTCTCTTGTCCCTCCTCCCAGAAGGTGAGTACCCCAACAGGCTGAGTAGGTGATCCCACCCAACCTGCCCCCACGGGAGGGGAGGAGGCGGTCTCATCTCACCTGCACCCAGGCGTTGAAGGCGTTGAGGAGGGTGAAGGGGTCACCATGGCTGCTCTCCAGGGGTTTGCGGGCAGTTCCGCAGTCCGGGTTGGAGAGGCCGCTGCGAAGGAACGGGGACTGGACGCTCAGCGCAGCCGCCACGGTGAGCACCGGCTCCACCAGCTGGAACAGGGAGCCCAGGATCAGCATCTTTCCTGAGGGGAAATGGCCTTGAGATCCACCCATCCACCCACTGACCTCAAGGTCCCCGTCTTCAGTCTCGTCCCGGCCCTCCACTGGCCTGGCTCCAGCCAAGGAAGCACCACAGTCAGCCCGGGGCCTACCCTCCAAGCCAGAAGTCCCTTCACTGGTCTAGCCCCTCTCCCTCTTCCTGCAGCCAGCTCTTTCCTGGGGGCTTTGGTGGCTTGGCCAAGCCCTCAAGTCTCCCCCTGCCCAAATTCCCTAAAGTTCCTGTCTCCGGCCCGTGGGGACCGAGTGCGCGGGTGCGGCTCACCGATCACCACATCCACCGGCAGCTGGGCCAGCAGGTTTCCGATGGGCGTCAGGTCTTCTGCGGCATCCAGCGCTCCCTGGTCCCGGAGGTAAAGCACGGCCGTCTCCAGGCTGGACAAGGGCGGTGGCTCGATGAAGGGGAAAGTGCGGGGATCCCCCAGCCCCATGCTCTTCATCTGTGGGGAGGGCCACCGTGGGGTGGGTCAAGAGTGATGTGGGTGTCCCGTTCCTCCACCTCACCCTCTTCTCACCCTACAGGGGAAGATCCTCCCCAATGACCTTTTCTCCTCGCCAGCCTGAGGAGTCCTTTTCTCTTGACTGACTGATTGATTGACTGGCTCCCCTAGGGTCCTACATACCCCAACCTCTCCCAGGTCTCTCTTCCTTCCTGGATGGTAGGGGTCTCTCTTTCTCCCTTCCGGCCTGGGTGGTGTGGGCCCCTCTCTCCCTGCCTGTATGATGGGGATCGCTTTTCTTCCCACCACTCTGTGTAGTGGGAACCCCTCTCTCCCCCAGACTGCATGGTCAGATCACTTTCTCTCCACTGGCCTTGAGGGTAGGATTCCTCTCTCCCCACTGGCCTGGGTGGAGGTCCTTATCTCTCTCCCCCAGCATGTATGGCGGGGCTCCCTCTCCCCATGGCAACCCAGGGCTCTCTGTCTACCTGCAGCACCAGGGCGTCCAGGGCCACCCGCTGGATCTCTGGCACGGGGTAGGGGGCGAAGGCATCGTAGTCTGATTCGGCGTAGAGGCGGTAGCAGACCCCGGGCCCCGTGCGCCCCGCCCGGCCCTTACGCTGCTCCGCGCTGGCCCGGCTGATCCAGAACTCCTGCAGTCGCTGCAGCTTCGCCTTGGGGTCGAAGCTCATCTCCTTCACCTTGCCTGGAAGGGACAGGGCGCCGGGCTGGGTCTCCCCAGGAGGGAGCTTCAGGGCCCCGAGGTTGCAGGCTCTCATGGGGAGGGGAGGCGTGTGGGAGGCAGAGAAGGGGAGAAGGGAAAGGAAGAGAAGGAGGAGGAAGCAGATGAGCTCATACCTGAGTCCAGTACGAAGCGGACCCCATCGATGGTGACTGAGGTCTCGGCGATATTAGTGGAGAGGATGCATTTCCGGACCCCGGGAGGAGCCACGTCAAAAACCTGGCCGGAGGGGAGGACGGGGAGGGGGTCTCCATCACCTGACACCAGCCTTATCCTGGAGGGAGTTGAGCTGGGAGCCCCCGGCCCGGCCCTGCCCTCCAGGAGCTGACAATCCAGCCCGCCTCTGTCAATCCCCAGCTACGTACCACCTACTCCCGCCATCTCAGGTAAGGACGGAGAGAGGAAGCCAGAGAGCAAGTGAGGATAGGGCAGACATCCGGGAGGGATGAGATGGAGTGGAGCGAGGCCAGGACAGACAGACAACCAGACAACCGGGGGGGACAAGGGAGAGGCCAGGTGGACACCAGGGAGGGGCCAGAGAGAGGAAGAGAAAAGGAAGGGGGCAGAGCTGGCCAATACAGAGGGAAAGTGAGCGCCGGCCCCTCCTGCCGCACCGACCCCACCGCCACCTTGTCCTGGTCGGCGACAGAGAGGGTGCTGTGGAGCGGCAGCACGATCCAGCGCTGGGTGTGGGTGGCGTAGGTCTGGGCGGCCTCCTGAACGGCGCTGATCTCGGCCATCCCGCTCAGGAACACAAGCAGGTCGCCTCGCTCGTCGGCCGGGTACCGGTGGTCGATGGCCTGCAGCACGCGCAGGTAGGGCCGGGGGTCCAGCTTGTCTGACCGGGCCGACGTCTCCTCCTGGGGCACCGGCTGGTAGATGACCTGTGCGGGGGGGACGGTCGGGGCTGTGGGAGGCCGAGCTGGGCTCCAAACTCACCCCTGATGGGAAGGGAAGGGAGGGCCTTTCCCGAGAGGCAGGGGATGGATGAGATAATAACGATAGCATTTATTAAGCGCGTACTATATGCAAAGCACTGTTCTAAGTGCTGGGGAGGTTACAAGTGTGATCAGGTTGTCCCATGGGGGGGCTCACAGTCTTAATCCCCATTTATAGATGAGGTAACTGAGGCCCAGAGAAGTGAAGTGACTTGCCCAAAGTCACACAGCTGACAACTGGTGGAGCCGGGATGACCCTCCCAAGTCCTATACAGCTCTCAGAGTGAGCTCGGAGGAGAAACTGAATGGAGAAGATCACCAGGCGGCGAGCTGGGAATAGCCAATGGGAGCAGGATGCTGGCGGGGAGGGGGCCCTCGATCACCAACTCCGCTCCCCTCACCCACCACGCCCACCCCTCTTGCCCATCACTTTCTCACCGAGATGGGAAACAGCCGCCCGGGCACCTGCACCACGGGCGCCTGGCCGAAGTAGGCGGAAAAGAGGGCGATGTTGATGGTAGCCGACATGAGCACCACTTTGAGGTCGGTCCGGGTGGGCAGCAGCTGGCGCAGGACGCCCAGGAGGAAGTCGCTGTGCAGGTGACGCTCGTGGGCCTCATCCACTATCAGCACCTGGTACTGGGGCAGCGTGGGCTGGCGTTGGATCTGCCGCAGCAGCAGCCCCTCCGTCAGGAACACCACCTTGGTGGCCGCCGAGCGAGTGCTCTCGAAGCGGATCTGGTAGCCCACCTGCAGCCGCCGGGGCAGAGAGAAGGTAGGTGGGTATCTGAGGGGCCGGCGGGGTGGGGGAAGGAGCAGGATCCCACCCTGGGCGCCCCTCCGGACCCCGGCCCATCACCACGGCCGGCGTGTCTCCGACCGACCCACTCCGAAGCTGGCAACCCCGTCTCCAGGAACCCACTACCCGTTTCCAAATCTGCCTCCACCCTGAAGTCCCGCCCCACCCCCGGCAGTCCCGCTCACTTGCGAGCCGTACTGGTTGAGGCTTTCAAAGGCCACGCGCTTGGCCAGTGAGATGCAGGCAATGCGCCGGGGCTGGGTGCAGGCCACGTGGCTGAAGCCGGCAGCCAGGAGGTACTGGGGCACCTGGGTGGACTTGCCGCAGCCCGTGTCCCCGGCCACCACCACCACCTGGTTCTCCCTCAGCACGCTGAGGAGCCGTGGGGCCAGGCGGGCGATGGGCAGGGCTGCCCGCTCCCTCTGCAGTTTGGCCAGCTTGGCCAGGCTCTGCTTCTGCGTAAAGTCCAGATACTGCAGCACGGCCAGGCGGAACTCGGCCAGCCTCTCGCGGGGGACGCCTGCGGTCGCCGCCCTCCGGTCACCCCGGCCCTCCACTTCGCCACCGCTGAGGAGGGCCATGTTGATGCGGTAGCGCGGGTCGTACGTCCGGGGCAGGTCGGCCAGGGCGGGGTGGCGGGCGTCGGGTTGGCCCGGGGCGGGCTGCTCCCCTTCTCCCTCCTCCTCATCAGTCCTCTCTCGCCTCTGGGCCCGGAACCGCTGCAGCCGCTCAAAGAAGGCCCAGAACTGCCGGCAGTCCTCGGAGCCCGCGCGCACGGAGTCCTGCTCCCGGAAGAATACTTCTTCCAGCCTCCTCCGCGTATCCAGGCAGTCCCAGTCCCAGGAGTCCGCATCGGGCTGGGGCCTGTAGCCCCTGCTCTCCCGGCTGCGATCCCTGCTCTCCCGGCCACGATCCCGGCTCTCCCGGCCACGATCCCGGCTCTCCCGGCCGCGATCACAGCTCTCCCTACCGCGATCCCGGCTCCCTGACTCTGACATGGCTGGCGTGGCTAGCCTGGGTCATGGGCTCCTCTCGCTCCTTCCTCTTTGCCCCTTCCTGGCAGGGTGGACAACTTCACATCTCCAACCGGCTCCCGGCCCCAGGCTTCGGGGGGCGGCCGCTGGGACCACCACAGCTCCCAGCTCAGCCAATGTCAGGGCCCAGAAACAGACGGTCAACAATCCCGGGCTTGGCTCTGGACTCAGGGTTTCCTCGTTCTCTGCAGTCGGGGCTCCTCACTGTATCATGGCTCTGGCCTGCAAACAAAGTCACCGGGCACCCCCGTCACCCACAGCGGCTACTGCTCTTGCCCTGCCCTCAAAGAGCTTACTGTCTGGGTCGGGGCAGGCACACCACAAAGCAGTCCTACCTAAGAGCGGGAGTTGGGCCAGCAGAGGAGCAACAGAGAGAACCCCAAAGTAGGCAAAAAATGGAGATGGGAATGATGATGATGGTATTTGTTAACTGCTTACTATATGGCAGGCACTGCTCTAAGCGCTGGGGTAGATACAAGCTAATTAGTTTGGACACTGTCCAGGTCACACATGGGGCCCACAGCATTAACCCCCATTTCAGGGTTGAGGTAACTGAGGCACAGAGAATAATAATAATGATAGTATTTGTTAAGTGCTCACTATGTGCTAGACGCTGATCCTGGCTCTGCCATTTACCTGCTGAGTGACACTGGCCAAGCTCTGCACACAGTAAGCGCTCAATAAATACAACTGAATGAACTTAACTTCCCTATGTCTCAGTGTCTTCTATTGCAATGGGGATTCGATACCTGTTCTCCTTCCTACTTAGGCTGTGAGCCCCATGTGGGACAGGGCCTGTATCCGAGCTGTTTAATTTGTATCTACCCCACTGCTTAGAACAGTACTTGACACATAGTAAGTGCTTAACAGATACCACAATTATTATGAAAGCGCTTTGGAAAAATAAAAGTGCCTAGCAAATTCCAGGTGTTACCCTCTACCAACAAGCCTTCCCTGACCAATTCCCAGCACCCCAGATCACGTGAACCCCTCCACCATCTCTTGCACTTACATATTTACTCACAGTTTGTCCTCGGCACTTTTCATTATAAGTTTGTCCAATAGCACAGCCAGTTAATTTTCAGGCCTGAGGGGCAAGGAATGTGCCACTCCTCTGTTTTGTACTTTCCCAGGCACTCAGTACAGTGCCCAGCTCCCACTAAAGGCACTCGAGAAGGGCTATTATTTTGCTTTATCCAGGTCAAGAGTTGAAAGGAGACAACTGCTACTTGCTCATTTACATAATCTCTGAAGTACCAAAACTCTGGCAGCATTTTTCACAGCCCCATGGTGAGTCTCTTCCTTTTCTCAGCCTCCTGTATCCTCCCTTCCCTTTTCTCTGAGAGACTCACGTCTCTCTCTCTTCCTCCATTCCCTCCCCGCAGCCTGAAGACGAAAATGTCAAGAAACCAGCCCATATGCAAATATCACCAGATCTGAGGGGTGCAGAGAGAATGGGGTTTGTCATGCTTTAGTGCCTGGTGGGTTCCCTGATCCTAATAATCTAATGATGACAGAATTTAGCTCATCGTGGGCAGGGAACGTGTGTGTTAACTCTGTTGTATCATACTCTCCCAAGAGCTTAATACAGTGCTCTGCATACAGTGAGCACTCACAAAATACCATAGATTGGTTTATTCAGCCATTTTTAGGGTCTAAACACTGCACTAAGCGCTGGGGTAGACACAAGATAATCAGATCTGACCAGCTCCCGTCCCTCATGGAGCTCAAAGTCTGAGAAGAAGGGAGGGCAGGTACCTTACTTCTAATCAATCAAAAATATTGTTTTAGCACCTATAGGGTGCACAGCACTCTACTAAGCACTTGGGAGGGTACAATCACAGTAACAGACATGATTTCTGTCCTTACGGAGCTTACAATTTAAAGGGGGGGAGGGTAGGGGGCCAGGACTTAAAATTCCCATTTTACAGATGAGGTCACTGAGGCCCAGAGGTCAAGTGACTTGCCCAGGATTGCCCAGCAAGCCAGGGGCAGAGCTAGGACTTGAACCCGGGACTCCTGACTCTCAAGCCTGGGCACTTTCCACCAGGCCACATTCTGACCTGAACCTGACCTGGGCACCTTAAAGAAATATGGCCCGAGGATGAGGATGGTCTCACCATGGTAGCACTGCTTCTGCCTCTGTCTGTAGCTTTGTCTTTCAGCTTGGCCTGATCCCAAGCCTCTCGCTTTCCGTGACCTCCTCTTGATCTCACATACACCATCAGTCACAATCTCTGCGCACTTCAGGGAACCACTATCTGTTTTCCGGGACATTTTTGTTGAGGTTCTCTCTCAAAGCAGGCTGGAAGTTCCTTGAGGGCAAAGGCCTAATATCCTCCTTCTATTTTCTCCTATTTCCCCAAGCGCTTTGTACAGTGCTTTGTACGCAGTAAGTGCTCAATAAATACGATTTATCTATTTATATGAATGAATGAATGGGACGGTGTGTGGTACCAAGGAGATGTTAAATCAATATCAGGCTTGGGATATCAGGGCTCCTGTCTTTACCCACTACCACTCGGTCTGCCAGTCTCTTTCAGTTTGTATCTCCATCTCTCACTCTTGGACGGTCTCCCCTACCTCACCATTTCCCCTCTCTCGCTCATCTCTGATTCTGTCTCCACCTTCCTCTCCCATCTCTCAGCCTATTTCTTCCTTTGTTTCTCCTCTCTTCCCGTTTCCTCCATCTCCCGTCCCCCTCCTGTTTCTGTCTTCCTCTGATTCTCTCCAGTTGTCTCTCTGCCTCCCCAGTTTCTGGGACTCTGTCTTCCCTGGTCTCTCCCCATCTTCCTCCTCTTCATCAGTGGTATTTATTGAGCACTACCTATAAGTGCTGCTTGGAAAAGTACAATACAACAGAGATGGAAGACTCTGCCCAAGTGTACTGTGTACAAGAGTGGCCAAGTGTTGTCCTTCCTAGTGGAAGGAGCATGAGCCTGGAAGTCGGAGGAGGTGAGTTCTAATCCCGGCTCTGCCCCACTATGGCTCAGTGGAAAGAGCCCGGGCTTGGGAGTCAGAGGTCACGGGTTCTAATCCTACTTCCACTGCTTGTCAGCTATGTGACTTCGGGCAAGTCACTTAATTTCTCTGTGCCTCTTCATCTGTAAAATGGGGATGAAGACTGTGAGCCCCACGAGGGGCAACCTGATCACCTTGTAACCTCCCCAGAGCTTAGAACAGTGCTTTGCACATAGTAAGCCCTTAATAAATGCTATTATTATTCTCTGTGCCTCAGTTACCTCAATTGTAAAATGGGGATTAAGCCTGTGAGCCCCACGTGGGGCCTCATCACGTTGTATCCACCCCAGCGCCTAGAACAGTGCTTCGCACATACCGCTTAACAAACGCCATTATTACTATTATTATTGTGTGACCTCGGGCAAGTCACTTAATAATAATAATAATAATGTTGGCATTTGTTAAGCGCTTACTATGTGCAAAGCACTGTTCTAAGCGCTGGGGGGAACACAAGGAGATGAGGTTGTCCCACGTGGGGCTCACAGTCTTAATCCCCATTTTGCAGATGAGGGAACTGAGGCACAGGGAAGTGAAGTGACTTGCCCAAGGTCACACAGCAGACGTGTGGGGGAGGTGGGCTATCTCTATGCCTCAGTTACCCCATCTGTCAAAAGGGGATTAAGACTGCGAGCCCCATGGGGGACGGGGGCTGCGCCTGACCCAGCGCTTAACAAAGGCCACACATCATTATCGTAGAGTTGGAAGCCACGTTCCCTGCCCACAATGAGGTTACAGTCCATCCCTCCCATCTCTCTGTCTTCCCGTCTCTCTGCCTCTCCTTGTGTCCTCCATCTCCCCGTCCCTCGGATTGCTTCCCCCTGTTTGTGTCTCTGCCTGACTCTCAGCCTCTAGCTTCTGTTAGTCCATACCCACCCCCCCAAGGTCTCTCCCCTTCTTCTCTTGTCCATCTATCTCTCCCCGTCTCTCTGTGTGTCTCTTAGCCCCCGGGAGGGATGGAGGGATGGAGGGAGGCCCCCTTCGCCCACCCTCCGCCATTCGTCTCCCCCATCACCTCACTCGAGGCCTCGGCCCAACTTCCCGCAGCCGCGCGCCCCGAATCCGCCGCTCTGCGCCTGCGCGCTCCCCGAGCCGCGCCTGCGCGCCCCGCTCGCCCGGCGTTTCCCGCAGCGGCCGCCAGGGGCCGCTGCGCCTCCGTGTCGTCTGTTCCCGCTAAGGCCCGGTTCGGGTCAACAACTTTATCATCAATCGTATTGATTGAGCGCTTACTGTGTGCAGAGCACTGTACTAAGCGCTTGGGAAGTACAAGTTGGCAACACATAGAGACAGTCCCTACCCAACAGTGGGCTCACAGTCTAAAAGGGGGAGACAAATAATAATGGCATTTATTAAGCGCCTACTATGTGCAAAGCACTGGACCTCCGACCCTGGCTCCTCCCCCTTCCCTCGACCCCACCGCCTTGGTTCTTGCTCGCCGGCCCGGGCCTTGGGGTAGCCCGTGTCCTCCGGGGCTGATGTAACGTGGTGTAATAATAATGATAATATTTGTTAAGTGCTTACTATGTGCCAAGCACTGTTCCAAGCGCCGGGGGAGACGCAAGGTTATCAGGTTGTCCCACGTGGGGCTCACAGTCTTCAACCCCGTTTTCCAGATGAGGGAACTGAGGCCCAAGAGTGGTGACTTGCCCAAAGTCACACAGCTGAAAAGCGGCGGGGCCGGAATTCGAACCCATGACCTCTGACTCCCAAGTCCGGGCTCTTGCCACTATTCATTCATTCATTCAACCGTATTTATTGAGCGCTTCCTATGTGCAGAGCACCGGACTAGACTGTGAGCCCACTGTTGGGTAGGGACCGTCTCTGTATGTTGCCAACTTGTACTTCCCAAGCGCTTAGTACAGTGCTCTGCACACATTCATTCATTCAATCGTACATAATAATAATGATGATGATGATGGTATTTGTTAAGTGATGGCATTTTTGTTAAACGCTTATTATGTGCAAAGCACTGTTCTAAGCGCTGGGGGGGATTCAAGGTGATCAGGTTGTCCCACGTGGGTCTCACAGTCTTAATCCCCATTTTACAGATGAGGTCACTGAGACTCAGAGAAGTGAAGTGACTTGCCCAAGGTCACACAGCAGACAAGTGGCAGAGCCGGGATTTGAACCCATGATCTCTGACTCCCAAGCCCGGGCTCTTTCCACTGAGCCATGCTGCTTCTCTAAGCGCTTACTATGTGTCCAGCACCGTTCTAAGCGCTGGGGTAGATACAATGTAATCACCTTGTTCTCACAGTCTTAATCCCCATTTACAGCTGAGGTAACTGAGGCCCAGAGAAGTTAAGTGACTTGCCCAAGTTCACATAGCAGACAAGTGGCAGAGCCAAGGTTAGAACCCACGACTTCTGACTCCCAAACCCTTGCTCTTTCCATCGAGCCACGCTGCTTCTAAAGTGCAGTGTATTGTAGTGGATAGAGCACGGGCCTGGGAGCCATTAGGTCATAGGTTCTCATTCCTGGCTCTGCCACTTGTCTGCTGTGTGACCTTGGGCAAGTCATTTCATTTCTCTGGGCCTCAGTTACCTCATCTATAGAATGGGTATCGAAACTGTGAGTCCCATGTGGGACAGGGACTGTGTCCAAGCCGATTTGCTTGCATCCACCCCAGTGCTTAGTACAGTGCCCAGCACGTAGTAAGCGCTCGACAAATACTATTATTATTATTATTATGACTGTGTGCGACTTGTTTACCCCGGGAGAGGAACCCGGACCCATGCCTCGGTTTCTCATTTTGTCCGCGGAGAATCCCCCAGCTCCCAGGGTTGGTCTGCCTGGCATAATTGAGGACCTGGAGCAATACGGGCGTCTTACCACAGACCGGACCTGAACCACTGACGAAGACAGGAACTGCGGTGTGTTTAATGTCTCAATACAGAGAAATCACTCCTCCTTTAAACCTGTGCCACTGGGCCCCCATCCCCTCCCCTCTTCTCCTCCGAGGGTGAGACCCGTATTTTTGGAACCTCCCTACAGGATACAGGGCCCATTTCTGAGCCGCCAGCACCCCCAATCCCAATTCCTTCCCCTCCTGGTTTTGGACTGATAAGGGGGAGAGGAGATATTCTGCCTAGACCAGCTCCTCTGTGGTCTCCCTGTCACCCGTTGTCTTGCTGTCAGCCACCCCCGCTGTCCCCCAACTTCCCTCATCCCCCAGCGCCCGGAGCAGGGCTGCACCCAGAGACTGGCGGAGCCGGCTCCGTCCAGCCCACAGGAAAAGAATTGGGTTCATGCAGCTTTGGCTTAACGCCAGGCCCAAGACCAAGGGCTCGGCCTGCAGGGCCCGATGCAGGAGGCTGGACTGTGGAGCCGCGCTCGCCGCCACCAGCACCACCATGTGATAGGGACACCAGCACAGGAAGAAGCCGGCCACCACGACTACCACAAGGAGCAGCGGCCGGGGCATGGGACCACCCCGCAAACGTGCCAGCAGCGCGCCGTGGCAGCCGCTGATGACGGCCAGTGGCACCAGGAAGCCAGTGGTGAAGCGGGTGACCGCCACGGCGCCCTCAGCCTGGGCGTCCCCGCCGTAGTCCTGCACGCACTCGGTGCGCGGCGGGAACGGCTCCTCGTGGATGGTGCGATAGACGAAGGACGGGGAGGTCAGTAGCAGGGCCAGAGCCCAGGAGGCCCCGCACACGGCCCAGGCCAGCCGCGAGGTGCGGTGGTTCTGGCACCAGACGGGCCGCAGCGCCAGGGCGCAGCGGTCGGCGCTGATGGCGGTCAGCAGCAGCACGCTGGCGAACATGTTGAGCAGGATCAGGGAGGGCAACACGCGGCAGGCGAAGTCCCCCAGGGGCCAGTCGCCATCCCGCAGCAGGGGCGTGGCCAGAAGGGGCAACGACAGGCAGCACAGGAGGTCGGCCACCGACAGGTTCAGGAACCACACGGCGTTGACCGCCCGACGCCGCGCCTCGGCCCCGGTCACCCAGGCCACGGCCACGTTGCCCGGCACCCCCAACAGGAAGACCACGGCGTAAATGGTCAGCCCCACCACGTCCGTCGCCGAGAGCCGCCCCGAAGACGTGTCATCGTCGTCCCAGAAGATGTAGCTGTAGTCCGACGAGTTGGCGGGGTCCAGCGGGCTTTCGGAGACCGTGGTCACCATCATCCCGGCGTCTGCTTCCTGTGAAGGAGCGAGGAGCGCGGGATCAAGGAGGGAGACGGTGCTCAACACCCCTCCACTGCCCATGGGACCCAAGCGTCCCCTCTCCCCCACCCCTGCGGAGCCTTCTCCCGGTCCTGTCTCTCCCTCCCCCCTCCTATGGCATCTGCTGAGGCTGCGGAGACGGAAGGATTGGAACGGAGGGTCTGATGCCACCATTCTCACTGGGGGCCACATCTTGGGTGGTGACGCTCTCTCTGGGCTGCTCTGCCACGTCCTCGTCCACAGGCCATGGCAGAGACAGGGGTTCTGGACCAGGGTGACCAAGAACACCCCTCCCCACTGTACTGGAGTAGAGACAAGATAATCAGATGTTCGTGTCCCGTGTCCCACAGCCTTAATTTCCATTTTACAGATGAGCAAATTAAGTCAAAGATAAGTGAAATGACTTGTCCAATGTCATGCAGCGGACAATGGGTAGAACCAGTATCATAACCCAAGTCCTCTGACTCCCAGGCTGATGATTTTTCCACTAGGCCACATTGTTTCAATTGTTTCTCCCAGTCTTCCCCACCCTCTGCCCTGTGGCTTTCTCTTCCGAAAGCAAAGGTGATTGCGGGGAATAATAATAATAATAATAATTGTGGTATTTGTTAAGCACTTACTATGTGCCAGGCCCTTACTTAGTGCTAGGGTAAATACAAGATAATCAGGTTGAACACAGTCCCCGTCCCACATGCAGCCCTATGTGGGGTTCACAGCCTTAATCCCCATTTTGCAGATGAGGAAACAGAGACACAGAGAAGCCAAGTGACTTGCCCAAGTTCACACAGCAGACAAGTGATGGAGTCAGAATTAGAACCCAGGTCCTTCCACCTTGAGGATGGGGAGGGGAAGGGGAAGAGGGAGGGGAAGCAACGTGATTTTGTGGGGAGAATATGGGTGTGAGAGGATCTGGGTTCTAACCCCAGTTCGACCACTTGCCTGCTAAGTGACCTTGAGCAAGTCACTTAACTTTTCTGTCCTTCAATTTCCTCTTTTGTAAAATGGGGAGTCATTACCTGTTCTCCCTCCCCCTGTGAGACCCAAAACGCCTAGGAAACTTGGATTTACTTCAGTGCTTAGAAGAGGGCTTGACACATAGTAAGCATTTAACTAATAATAATAATAATATAAATATTTCTGGTGTTTGTTAAGCGTTTACTGCATGCTAAGCATTGTACTAAGCATTGGGGTGGATCCAAGCAAATCGGTTGGACACTGTCCCTGTCCCACCCAGGGCTCACAGTCTTAATCCCCATTTCACAGATGAGGAAACTGAAGCACAGGGAAGTGAATGACTTACCCAAGGTCACATGGAAAAAACGTGGAGGAGCTGGGATTAGAATCCACAACCTTCTGACTCCTGCGCTCGTGCTCTACCCACTACACCAGGCTGCTTCCCGTATAGTTTGTATTCTACCTGCTTATATACCTCTTTTGCCAATTTAGCAAAATCTAATGCAGTAGAACTTCAGAAACTTGTTAAAATCACCACCCCTAAAGGCATTTCTAGCCAGGAGAGAAATTGCAAATTCTGTCTCAGTTACCTCCTTTGCACTAGTAACTATTTGATTAGGGAGGTGTCTTTTGATTGAGGAAGACAACATATTTATTGCTCTATTTATTTTACTTGTACATATTTACTATTCTATTTATTTTATTTTGTTCATATGTTTTGTTTTGAGCCCGCTGTTGGGTAGGGACCGTCTCTATATGTTGCCAACTTGTATTTCCCAAGCGCTTAGTACAGTGCTCTGCACACAGTAAGCGCTCAATAAATACGATTGAATGAATGAATGAATGAATGAATGGAGGGAGGCCACCCTTTGCTTTGCTCTTACCCACTCTCCCAACCCCACAGTACAGTATACATCTGTCATTTATCAGTACAGTATAAATGACAGTATATATCAGTCAGTTTATTTATTTGTATTGCTGTCTGTCTCCCCCTGGCCCTTTCTAGACTGTGAGCTCACTGTAAGCAGGAATTATCACTCTTTATTGTTGTAATGTACTTTCCCAAGCGCTTAGTACAATGCTTTGCACACAGTAAGAGCTTAATAAATACGACTGAATGAATGAATGAATGCTTAAGGGAGATGCCCTTTACAAATATCAAAATAGTTATGATTACTGTTAGGGAGGTGGCGGGGTGCTCTCCTACTTGCCCCCCAGTTATTAGGGATACTCCACAGTTGACAGCTGGGGAGTACCCAGTTGAGTAAACACACACACACACTCACACTCACACTCACACACACACTCACACACACACACACACGCCAGTCAATTTTTCCAGCAGGAAGGCGAACTCTCCACCTAATCCCGCCATGGCCTAGTGGATGGAGCACGGGCCTAAAAGTCACAAGGTCATGGGTTCTAATCCCACCTCTGCCACTTGTCTGCACACACTTCAGTGTGACCTTGGTCAAGTCACCGCACTTCTCCGGGCCTCAGTTACCTCCTCTGTAAAATGGGGATTGAGGCCGTGAGCCAGAAGAGGGACTATGTCCGAACTGATTTGCTTGTATCTCTGTGCTTGGCACGTAGTGAGCACTTAACAGATACCCTAAATTATTATTGAGAAGCGGCATGGTGTAGTGGATAGAGCACAAGCTTGAGAGTCAGAAGGTCATGGGTTCTAATCCCAGCTCTGCCACTAGTCAGTTGTGTGACCTTGGGCAAGTGACTACTTCTCTCTCAGTTACCTCATCTGTAAAATGGGGGTGAGACTGTGAGCTTCACTTGAAACAGGGACTGTGTCCAACCTAAATTGCTTATCTGTCCCTGCACATAGTAAGCACTTAGCATACCCCAAATATTATTATTATTATTATCTGCCTGTTCAACTTCAAGCTTTCCCTTTTTCTATTCACTATCACTTCTCCCAATCAGCTCTTAACAACTACCATAAAAATGAGAGATCAACGTGGGGTGGGGGGGTGGGAAAGAGCTAGTGGTGATTAGCAGCTATCAGTGTTAATCACTATACCCACAGGAGGACTAACTGAAAAAACGGCTGAGGAAGCCAAGATGTTAAAGGAGCCCTGGGTATAGGCAAGATCCTCTCTTTGACCGTCCCATTCTCCGCAATATAAAGGGCAGCCTTCCCTTTAAGAGCTATTCATAACGGCCTGGGTTGCCATAATAATAATAATTATGGTACTTATCAAAAGCTTACTATGTGCCAGGCACTGTACTAAGCACAGTGTCAGCGCTGAGAACAGTGTCAGGCACATAGTAAGCGCTTAACAAATACCATCATTATTATACAAGCAAATGGACTGGAACACAGTCTTCGCCCCACTGGAGCTCACAATCTCAATCCCCATTTTCAGATGAGGGAACAGAGGCCCAGAGAAGAGAAGTGACTTGCCCAGGGTCACACCGCAGACAAGTGGCAAAGCCGGGATTAGAAGCCATGACCTCCTGACTCCCGGGCCCTTAGTCTATCCACTACACCACGCTGCTTCTCTTTTCGGTTTCTCGGTTTTCTCGGTTTGGGAATGAACCTAGCTTTTATGACGCCCCAGGCAGCAACGACCTTGTTTAGGTCAAAAGGGGACGTGATTTAGGGGTCCCCCTGAGGCTCTGGTCTTAAACCCTACGAGCCCCTGCATCAATCCGGGGGTTCCCTACATGGGAGAACAGGGGGAAGGTTTGGCTTGCTACATCAGTGCTACCCACCCCCTGTCCCATCAGCCTGACCCACCCCCACCCCAACCAGCCGGCTCCCTGGAGGGTGGACCAGGGGTCAATCCTGCATGGGGATTCAGGGAGTCGGGAAGGGGTTCAGTCAGAAACCTTCGCCGTGAGCACTTGGATTTATACCCTTTATTCACCCCTCCCTCAGCCCCACTGCACTTCTGTCCATATCCGCAATTTCTTTATATTAATGGGCAGGAAATGTGTCTACTAACCTTTTTGTGTTGTACTCTCTTAAGCGTTTAGTACAGTGTTCTGCACACAGTAAGTGCTCAATACATGTCATGGATCGATTGACTGGGGCAAGAGATAATGCTGGGTGGGACGCTGATTATTCATTCCCCCCTGCTCCAGCCCCACTGCACTTAGGCACATATCTGCAATTTATTGATTGATATTAATGTCTGTCTCTCCTTCTAGACTGTAAGCTCGTTGTGGGCAGCCACAGCATTTATGTCCGTATCCGTAATATATTTATTGATATTAACGTCTGCCTCCCCCTCTAGACTGTAAGATCGTTATGGGCAGGGAATGTAGCTGTTATATTGTCATAGCGTACTCTCCCAAACCTTCAGTACAGCGCTCTGCAGAGAGTAAGTGCTCGATAAATACGATTCATCCATTCGATCGTACTTATTAAGCGCTCATTGTGTGCAGAGCACTGTACTAAGCGCTTGGGAAAGTACAATAGTTACAATAAGAGTACAACTAGAGAAGCAGCGTGGCTCGGTGGAAAGAGCACGGGCTTAGGAGTCAGAGATCATGGGTTTAAATCCCGGCTCAACGACTTGTCAGCTGGGTGACTTTGGGCAAATCACTTCACTTCTCTGGGCCTCAGTCACCTCATTTGTAAAACGGGGATTAAGACTGTGAGCCTCACGTGGGGCAACCTGATCACCTTGTATCCCCCCCCCCCCCAGAGCTTAGAACAGTGCTTGGCACATAGTAAGCGCTTACCAAATGCCATCATCATTATTACAAAGTACGATGGACTGTCTGACGGGGAGAGCAGAGGGGTGAGGGGGCTCCCGGGTTGGATCCCGGGTTATGCAGGCATTGCACGGGGTCTCTGGGGACGGACACGTTGGCACTCCGAGCGGAAGAAGGAGGACCAGTCGGCATGGAGAGGGGATCATCATCATCATCATCAATCGTATTTATTGAGCGCTTACTGTGTGCAGAGCACTGTACTAAGCGCTTGGGAAGTACAAATTGGCAACATATAGAGACAGTCCCTGCCCAACAGTGGGCTCACAGTCTAAAAATGGGGGTGGCCGGGAGGCGGATCCCCGCCGAGGCCGGGGACAGGGGAAGACCATCTTGGATCCCCTTTCTCTGCGCGGGGAGGAGGTGGGGGACAGCTTAGTACAGCGCTTAGTACAACGCTTGGCACACAGTGAGCGCTTAACAAATACCATAATTATTATTAAATCCTAAGTGGTGCCCTCGACTCCCGTCCCACTCCCTCGCCCCCAAATCCGGCCAGCCCGACCGCCGGGCCGGGTCCTTCAGCCTTCTCTCCGGAACCCAGGCTCCCAGCTCCCTCACCGGCCGGCGGGAGAGAACGCTTAGCCCAATGTTCTGCACCCAGTCAGAGCTCAATAATAATAATAATGGCATTTATTAAGCGCTTATTATGTGCAAAGCACTGTTCTAAGCGCTGGAGAGATTACAAGGTGATTACAAGGAGCCCCATGGGGGGCTCACAATTCAATAAATACGACTGAATGAACGGGCGAACGGGCCCTGCATCGCCCCCCTCCCCACGACTGTCCTCGGTCCTTGCCCCCTCCCCCCGGACTGTGATGGCCATCAGTTCACGGCTATTATGGGTTGGATCCAGCAGGGTCCCTGTTGCCCCGGTAACGCCATACGCAATCGAAATCGGTCGAAATTGTCGGGGGGTAGAGGGGAGGGGTGGGTGAAACAACAGGAAGGCTAGGCCGGGAAAGAGGAAGTCGCCGGGCATTGCGACAGCCCCCGCTTTTGCTGCCCACCCTGTTTCCACTCACTCACTCACTCCCCACCCCCAACCCCCGGCCTGGCAGGGTCCGAGGGTCAGGGCACGGAAGGACGGGGGCGATTCTGGGAACCAGAGACACCATCCAGAGTTAGACAGCGGGCACAGAGCGCCCACCTTTCAGCCGCCCGATTCTGGGGTGTCGCGGTGGGGAGAAGGGGGGCAACGAATGTCCCCACCTCCAAGCGTAGCTTTATAGGAAATCTCTCCCTCCTTGTCCTTCTACCCTCCCCTCTTGCCCCCCACCCCCTTTCCTGCTCCCCCTGCCCTCTCTCCCTCGCCCTCCTGGGTCCCACCCAGACCTCAAGCGCCCACCTGCTAGGACGTTGAAGGGGCAGCGCGGTTGTGCCAGGCTCGAGGCTGGGTATCTTTAGGGGGAGGGGGCGGTGGGGAAACGGTGGTCGGGGCCCCTTTCGGGGAGATTCCAGCCCGGGACCCCAGGGGCTCTGAAACTCCCCTCGGCCCGAGCAGGCAGGAGGCCCCGATAGAACAGCCCGCCCAACCCCCCGCTCTCTCCCCCGCCCCTGTCCCGAGCGCCGGTGGGGCGGGGGGCGGGGGGACGGGACCTGCCTGTCCGCCTGAGAGATGTCTCCGGCCCCGGAACAGCAGCAACGGACACGTTAAAGGGTCCGGAGAAGAGGGAAATCTCCCCCGGCTCGGCGGCCTGGCCCGGCCCGGTCCTGGGACCGGCTAGGTAGCTCTTACTCACGAATTCCGCATCCACCCCTGTGAGTCGGAGCCAGAGCGGAGTCAATTTTCGGATCTCTGACTGCTGCGCCACCAGTCGGGTGTCCTGACTCCCCCTCCACACTCCCTTCTTCAGGCCCCCGCCCTTCTGCTCCGTCTGAATTTCTCACCTAGAGGGTCCTGGGCCCCTCTTCCCCAACCCCTCTCCTCCCCCTACAACTCCCACGGGCCCCAGATACGGAGAGGCAAGATCTCCGTCTCCCGCTTCCTCACCCCATCCGAGAGACTCTGGGGCTGGGGACAGAGGAACCGAGCTGCCCTGCAGCAGGAGGGATGAGGGTTAGACAACAGGAAGGACCTCCTGGCTCTTTGGAAGAAGGAGACTCTGGAACAGGAGATGGGGGGAGAGAGGGCAGGTGCCTAGGAGTCCAACTCGAACGGGTTTCTGAGTCGACCCCCAACTGACTCCCGCAGGCCAGGCAGGTGGGGGGGAGGGTTCATGGGGAGTCGGGGAGGTCGAGGTGGATCTGAGGCGGGTTGGCCCACAGGAGCCGTTGTGGGGAGAGGGAGAGAAGGAGGGCGAGGCCCAGTCCGAGGGGAAAGGCAAGCAGGCGGGCGGGAGTGGGGTGTTCACGCTTATCGTTTGCCCCAGTATGCCAGCTCCCTAAGGCAGGCCCTGGTCTGAGGCCCACGGCCCTCACCTCTCCACCCCTCAGACGGGCAAAGAGGGGCGGGATGGGGGCGAGGGACAGGGCCAAAGCCAGAGCAGGGCAAAGGAAAGAGCAGCCCTGTGGTCATTGGCAACGGGCTCCTCCTCCAGTGTGTCCTCGCCTCCTTGTCCGGCCCCCACCCGCTCAGGCCCAGGGCGGGAGGGGGGACTGGCCTGGGAAGGGAGGGGGCTGTTCCTCTCGGATGAACTCATTGGTGGCCGCCACCGGAGGGGTGGGGGACGCGCGGAGGGGAGGGGGAGGGGACCACGGGCAACTGTCCCTTCCTCTTTCCGGCCCTGTCCGGCCTCGGTTCTTGGCTGGGTGCTGACACAGCACAGATGATTGTGGATTTCGGCCACCCTGCCCCACCCGAGGGCCCCGGCCCGGCCCGGGGCGGGTAGCTGCTCCAGAAGCCCCTCTTCTCCACCCCACCCCGGCCCCCGGCCCAAACGGGAGCCAGAAGACGGTTAG
This sequence comes from Tachyglossus aculeatus, assembly GCF_015852505.1. Classification (NCBI taxonomy): domain Eukaryota; kingdom Metazoa; phylum Chordata; class Mammalia; order Monotremata; family Tachyglossidae; genus Tachyglossus; species Tachyglossus aculeatus. Next base: position 1,481,819 of record NC_052091.1, read on the forward strand.
CCCCGCCACACCCGGGAGGGAGTCGAGGCAAAGACGCCGGGCGCCGCCGACCTCGTGTCTCCGACTTTAATGAAAGAGGGAAAACGAGGACCCCCCCCCCCCCCACACACACCCTTGTATCCCCCTCCCGAAACGAACGGGCCTCCGGGGGCGAGGGGATCGAGAAACCGTAAATTAAGGGCCAAAGAGGGGCTGGAAGGATTAGGTGGGAGAGGGCCTCCAGATGGGGGGCGACGGGGAGGATGGGGAAGGGACTGGGTCGGAGAGGTGAGGGAAACGAGGACCAGAGAGGTGTGGAGGGGGTCGAGGAGGGCGAGGGCGGAGGGGCAGGCGGGCGACACCTGGGAGAGGCCGAGGATCCGAGGGGGTGGGTGAAGGGAGGAGAAGGCCGGTGAGGAGGCGTTGGAGGCGGGGTGGGGAGTTCCGAAGGAGACAGGCAGGGCCCGGAGTGGGAGGAGAAGCCGGGCCATTGCGACCGGGACGGAAGCAGGCCTCGAGTGACACGTAGATCCCAGGGCCCGGAGCGGCCCGCTCCTCCGCCTGCCCCACCGCACCCTCCCGGGGGGGCAGGCTCGGGGTCGGGGGCGGGGACACGGGGCGAAGAGTCCCCCGGGGGTGGACGGGCCGGCCGGGCCGGGCCGGGCCGAAGCCCCTCACAGGCCCGAGCTCTTCTCGTCCACCGTGGAGCGCGTGACGGACTTGCTGTCGCGCCCCACGGAGTCCTCGGCCAGGGCTCGCCAGAGCACGGAGCGCAGGGAGCGGCGGAAGCGGTGCTGGAAGCCGCGGCCGGCCACCACGTAGATGACCGGGTTGAGGCAGCAGTTGATGTAGGCGAGGGAGACGGTGAGGCTGTCCACCGCCAAGGCCCGGCGGTGCAGGGCCGACGTGGGCTTCGAGCTGGCCAGCAGCAGCCCGTTGACCTGGTAGGGACACCAGCAGAGGAAGAAGCCGACCACCACGGCCACGACCACCTTGAGCGTCTTGGGGGAGCGCGTGGCCCGGCGGCCCCAGACCCTGGCCAGCAGCCCCCCGTAGCAGCCGACGATGACGGCCAGGGGCACCAGGAAGCCGAAGACGAAGCGCACGGCCGCCACGGCCTCCTCCACCTCCTTCTGCCCGCCGTAGTCCTGCCCGCAGTCGGTGCGCGGCGGGAACGGCTCCTCGTGGACGCTGCGGTAGACGAAGGACGGCACGGTCAGCAGCAGGGCCAGCGCCCAGGAGGCCCCGCACACGGCCCAGGCCCGCCGCGAGGTGCGGTGGTTCTGGCACCAGATGGGCCGCAGCGCCAGGGCGCAGCGGTCGGCGCTGATGGCGGTCAGCAGCAGCACGCTGGCATACATGTTCAGCAGGATCAGCGAGGGCAACACGCGGCAGGCGAAGTCGCCCAGGGGCCAGTCGCCATCCCGCAGCAGGGGCACGACCACGAGGGGCAGCGACAGGCAGCACAGGAGGTCGGCCACCGACAGGTGCAGGAACCACACGGCGTTGACCGTCCGGCGCGCCTCGGCCCCGGTCACCCAGGCCACGGCCGCGTTGCCCGGCACCCCCACCACGAAGACCACCGCGTAGATGATCAGCCCTATCACGTCCGTCCCCGACAGCCGCCCCGAAGGCGCGCCCTCGTCGTCCCAGCCGGAGTTGTAGTCCAACCAACTGAGGGACACCGACGGGCTTTCGGAGACCGGGGTCGCCATCGTCCCGGTGTCGGCTGCCTGCGGAGGGGCGAGGGGTCAAGGAGGGAGGCGGACACACCCTTCCCCCGCCCCCTCGGAGCCTTCTCCCCTCCCTCTCTCTCCCCCCCCGCCTTCTCCCGTGGCATCCGCCGAGGCTGCGGAGACGGGAGGGCCCGAACGGGGGTGGGCTGAAGCGACCCTCCCCGCTGGCAAGGGCCTCTCGGGTGGCGCTGCTCTCTCCTGGCCGGCACAATAAGAATAATAATAAATAATAATAATGGCATTCGTTAAGCGCTTACGATGTGCCGAGCACCGCTCTAAGCGCCGGAGAGGATACGAGGTGATCGGGTTGTCCCACGTGGGGATCACAGTCTTCATCCCCACTTTACAGATGAGGGAACTGAGGCCCAGAGAAGTGAAGTGACTTGCCCAAAGTCACACAGCTGACAATTGGAGGAGCCGGGATTTGAACCCATGACCGGCATAGGGGGTCCGGCCCTGGGTGAAGGGGAGTCCTCCCCAACCCCCCAGCCCGGAGGGGCGGGGGATTCCCGTCCCTCCCCGCACTGCCCGGGGCCTTCCCTGGTGGCCCCGCGTCTTGACTGTGGATCGTTGGTGGCGACCCTCTCTCTCCGCCCTCTGCCCGCCCCCCTCTCTTCCCCGGCCTGGGACCACCCCCTTCCTGGGACCTGGGACCTGGGACCTGGGAGCCTGGGACCTGGGAGCCTGGGACCACCCCTGGCTCCCTGTAGGGTGGACCAGGGGTCAATCCTGCATGGGGATTCAGGGAGTCGGGAAGGGGTTCAGTCAGAAACCTTCGCCATGAGCACTTGGATTTATACCCTTTATTCACCCCTCTCTCAGCCCCACTGCACTTCTGTCCATGTCCACCCCCTTCCCCGGGAGTCCGGTCGAGTGACCAACCTCGGCTCAATCAGGCTCAATCAGGCTCCGGGCCCCTGAACACGTCCCCCACTCCTCTCATTAGGAACTCACCGGCTCCCACAGTTTCGGCAGCCCCTTTGATGCAGCTGTCTCCCAAATCTACCTCTCCAGCCGCGACCTCGCCCTCGCTGTCCCACCTCGCTCCTCCTCCTGCCTCCAGGCCATTTCCACCCCAGGGATCTCAGAGTCAACAAGTCCGAAACCCGACTCTTCGACTCCCCCCTCCCCGCCCTCCAACTTCTTCCTCTCCTCTAACTTCCCCGTCTCCGTCGACACTCCCTCCACCCTCCCTAGGACCTAAACCCCCGATCTTGGCATCCTCCTCGCCTCCTCACTCTCATTCTGCTCGTGCATCCGATTTTCAGAGCGCATTTGGACCATCATCCCGGTCTCTTCCGCTGGCCTCCCTGCCTCCGGCCTGGAGGGGACCCTCTCCCCCGGCATCCAGCACGGACTCCTTCCCACCGAGTTCAAGGCTCTCCGCCCGCTCGCTCCACCCTCCCAGAGCCAGGGTATCTATCCATATTCCGTGACTCTATATCTGCCTCCCCCATTCCCTCCTTGTGGGCGGGAGATTCATTCAATTCATTCAATGCTGAGCGCTTACTTTGTGCCGATTTTGCTCCATCGCCCAATACACGGTGCTCCATTGGCACTCAATAAATACAATTACGACTACCACTACGACTGTCGCTACTGCTGCTACCGCTGCTACTAGCTTTCCACCCAAAGTAGGCTCCCGACACAGCACTCTGCACCCCCGGGGCATCCAGTTCAGCGTTCTGCTCCTTGTGAACTGAGGAATGAATGGTCCTAAGCTTCCTTCCTTTCCCCGACATCACTCACTCACTCCAACATTCGTATTTATTGAGCGCACCAAAGGATGACCGCTTCTTTGAAAGGTGCCACACCCAAACCTCTCCCCTCCTTCGAAATCCTTTTCCCCACCCTCTCCTCCAAGCAGCTTTTCCCATTAAAGCGCCAGCAAGCCCCCTCCTCAGGACTTACCGGCTCTCTGGGAGGTCACATAGCTTCCTCCCCCACCCCTAAACTGGCAGCCCCCCGAGGGCAGGGGCCTTTGTTCCCTCTGCCTCTGGGCCGGGACCCAGAGGGAACACGGCTTGACAGCTGCCTCTGGGGCTTCTGAGATTTCCCAGCATGAGATCTTGGTGTGAAATCGCCCTCACCAGAGCCCACCGGCTGACTTCCTTCTTAAATCAAACAAAGCAACCAACCGGGCCCACCTAAGTCTCTCGGGCCGTCTGTCCCTCGGGGTTGGGAGCTGTCCAAGGCCTCTGCGCCTCTCCCAGCCGAGGACTACCGACGTCTGCCACCCCTCTCCCCTTTTCCTCTGCCTCGCGGGATGGTGAACGGCTTGGGATCCGCTGGGGGAAAATCCTTAACTCCGCCCTCCTGGGCCCCCTCCCTCGCCCGCTGTGGGGGTCGGAGGTGGGAACAAAGTTTGGTCGCCAAGTAACCTCCCTCTTGGCCCCATTCCTTCCCGCACTGCCTCTCCCGCCCCACTGCCCCTCCTATTAGACCTAATCTGGCGACTCCCAATCTTGGTCAACCAGGGGGACACGGAAGGGGAAGCCCCCCATGGGGCCGGGACTGTGTCCATCCCGATTTGCTTGTATCCATCCCAGCGCTTAGTACAGTGGCTGGCCCCTCGTAAGCGCTTACAAATACCATAACGATTATTAAGAATCGGCCATCGAGATTTCTCCTGAAGGTCGGGGATGGGATGGGGATGTGTGGTGGGAGGTGAAGGTTGGGAAGGGGAGTGGGGCCCAGGGGATGGAGCCACCAGGGGGGTTCCCAGGGTAGAGAGGACCCCCTCTCCCCCCGGCCGCCCCGTCCCCGGACACACTCACCCCACGAGCGGCCTCCTACCGCGAGCTGTGGCAATGTACCGGACGGCTTCCCAAATCCCCGGCCCGGCCTCTCTCTGCGGCTTTTAAGGTCCGGAAGGGAGAGGAAGTTGCTGCCCTCAACAGCATCAGGCGGAGAAGACTGCCTGGGGTCGGGGGGTGAGGGGAGATCCCCAGCTTTCGGCCCCTCCCCGGGCCGGGGACGTTGGCAGGGATCAGAGCAGCCCTTGTCGGGCTGGGGAGGGGAGAGGAGTTGGGGGCGCATCCCGGGGGGAAGGGGGATTTAAACAAGAAATGAATCGTGCAAATGAGATACAAAGCCCGTGCAAATGAACCTCACTTCTCCAACTTGCGGGGTCCAAGTCGATGGACAAAACCAGGGCGTGGAGGGAGGGTCCAGGCTGCCCTCCCTCAGCTCCCTTCATCCGAGCCCACCGTGACAGAAGGGGTGGGGGGTCTCCAGCCGTACAACCGGCCCTTTCACCCCCGGGATTCAGGGGGAGGAGGAAGAGGGATGGGGGCCCGAGGGAACCGTCCTGTACATGGCACTCCATCCACCAGCTTCCCGAGTTTCCCCCCAGCCCCTCGGGGGATCTCCCTCCCTCCCTCCCGCCCCCTCCCCCAATTTCCGAGTGAGGCAACCCAGCCCCACCTTGGGCATTTATGAAAGCGGCGAGGCAGGAGGGTGGGGCAAGGAGCGGGGGTTGGCGGAGGGGGCTACAGAGGATGCCCCCCTGAGAACCAGGTTCGGATCCTACCTGGAGCGGAGGGCCGAGGGGAGGGTGGTGAGAGAAGCCGGCGGGAACTAGGATGGTCTTTTCTTGCAGCGGCTCAGATGCTTTCAGTCCCCGTCCCCCCGCCCCCCCGCCCCTCAGTGTGCACACCCCAGAGGGATCTCGAGCATCTGAAATCACTCCAACCGGCCCCTGTGGTTTGGCCTCTGTTTAATAATCTCAGTCGTTAATCTCTACGTCAGGCCCTGTAGTTCTCCAGAACCTCCGCCTCCTTCTCTCCAAGCTGGCCCTTGTTCCGGCTATCTACCCACCATCCCTCTTGCTGCAGCGCCAGCCTACTCTTCAGCTCGGAAGCATGTACTTCTCCGTGCCCAGCTGCAGTCAGACCTCAGACATCCTCTCGCCACGCTCCAGAGCCCCCAGACTATCAGCCTCGCTCCACCGGACTTGCTGGCTCTTGGCCCTCCCCTCTCTCACCCAGGATGGGGAGGGCCGGGCCCAGTCTGCCCTGATGCCAGCCTAGGGGGCCCTGCCCGGTCTCGAAGCCGCCACCAAGTCCTCAAATCCCAAGCAAGAGGGCAAGTGAGGGGATGCGGCTGGGGCAGTTCTTCCCACCGCCTCATCCAGGCCCCCTTGCCCGTCGCCCATGGCAGGACTTGGAGTTTGGGGCAGCAAACTCCCTGTGGGATTGGCTGAGGCCTTCCCAACTTCCGACTCCGTTTCCGGTCCTGCCTCGGCCGGGCGGGGAATTTTGTGGTTCATATTTGTCCCTTATCGCTCTTCGCAGCTGACTGTACATTTTCTCACCCCCAAGGTGTGCCCCAAACAGGGCTCCCGGGTCAGAGCCCCCCTCCTTCACGCTTCCTGGTCAGAGCTGTGCCCCTCATGCCCGGCCCCAAAACACACACTCTCTCTCTCTCTCTCTCTCTCCCCCCTCCCCGTGTCAGAGGACATGGATCCTAATCCCTGTTCCGCCACTTGCCTCATGTGTGAACTTGGGCAAGTCACTACCTTGCATATGTATGTATTAATAATTGTGGCATTTGTTAAGCGCTTACTATGTGCCAGGCACTATACTAAGCGCTGGGATGGGTGCAAGCAAATCAGGTTGGACATAGTTCCTGTCCCACGGGGGGCTCCCTGTTTCAATCCCCATTTTACAGATGAGGTAACTTGAGGCCCAGAGAAGTGAAGTGACTTGCCCAAGGTCACACAGAAGACAAGTGGTGGAGCCAGGCTTAGAATCCATGACCTTCTGACTCCTAGGCCTGTGCTCTATCCCCTATGCCAGGCTACTTAATGTATATACCTGTAATTTATTTATTTATTTATATTAATCAATCAATCAATCATATTTATTGAGTGCTTACTGTGTGCAGAGCACTGTACTAAGCGCTTGGGAAGTACAAGTTGGCAACATATAGAGACAGTCCCTGTAATGTCTGTCTCCCTCTATAGACCGTGAGCTTGTTGCAGGCAGGGAATGTGTCTGTTTGTTTTTGTACTGTACTCTCCCAAGCGCTTAGTACAGTGCCTTGCACACGGTAAGCACTCAGTAAATACGATTGAATGAATGAATGAATGACTAACTTCCCCGTCCCTCAGTTATCTTATCTGTAAAATGGGGATTGAGACTATAAGCCCCCCATGGGTCCAGGACTGTGTCCAACTCGATTTGCTTGTATCCACCCCAGCGCTTACTACAGTGCCTGGCACATAGTAAGGGCTTAACAAATACTATTATTATTATTATAATTACCTATTCTTCCTCATTCATTCATTCATTCAATCGTATTTATTGAGCGCTTACTGTGTGCAGAGCTTAGATTGTGAGTCTCATGCGGGGCCTGTTGATATTGTGTCTAACCCCAGTTCTTGGCATTCATTCATTCATTCAATTGTATTTAGTGAGCGCTTACTGTGTGCGGAGCACTGTACTAGGCGCTTGGGAAGTACAAGTTGGCAACACATAGAGACGGTCCCTACCCAGCAATGGGCTCCGTATCTACCCCAGCGCTTAGAACAGGGCTCAACACAGAGCAGGCGCTTAACAAATACTGTAATTCTTCTTCTCTCTGTGTCCCACTCTGAATAATAATGATGGCATTTATTAAGCGCTTACTATGTGCAAAGCACTGTTCTAAACGCTGGGGAGGTTGCAAGGTGATCAGGTTGTCCCACGGGGGGCCCACAGTCTTAATCCCCATTTTACAGATGAGGTAACTGAGGCCCAGGGAAGTGAAGTGACTTGCCCGAAGTCACACAGCTGACAAGTGGCAGAGCCGGAATTTGAACCATGACCTCTGGCTCCAAAGCCCGGGCTCTACTGTATCAGCCTCCTCTCCGATCTCCCATCCTCTTGTCTCTCCCCGCTTCAATCCATACTTCATGCTGCTGCCCGGATTGTCTTTGTCCAGAAACGCTCTGGGCATGTTATTCCCCTCTTCAAAAATCTCCAGTGGCTACCAATCAACGTACGCATGAGGCAGAAACTCCTCACCCTCGGCTTCAAGGCGGTCCATCACCTTGCCCCCTCCTACCTCACCTCCCTTCTCTCCTTCTCCAGCCCAGCCTGCGCCCTCCACTCCTCTGCTGCAGCGTGGCTCAATGGAAAAGAGCCCGGGCTTTGGAGTCAGAGGTCATGGGTTCAAATCCCGGCTCTGCCAATTGTCAGCTGGGTGACTTTGGGCAAGTCACTTAACTTCTCTGTGCCTCAGTTACCTCATCTGTAAAATGGGGATTAAGACTGTGAGCCCCCCGTGGGACAACCTGATTACCTTGTAACCTCCCCAGCGCTTAGAACAGTGCTTTGCACATAGTAAGCACTTAGTAAATGCCATCATTATTATTATTATTATTAATCTCCTCACCGTGCCTCGTTCTCGCCTGTCCTGCCATCGACCCCCGGCCCACATCATCCCCCGGGCCTGGAATGCCCTCCCTCTGCCCATCTGCCAAGCTAGCTCTCTTCCTCCCTTCAAGGCCCTACTGAGAGCTGATCTCCTCCAGGAGGCCTTCCCAGACTGAGCCCCTTCCTTCCTCTCCCCCTCGTTCCCTGTCCATCCCCCCATCTTACCTCCTTCCCTTCCCCACAGCACCTGTATATGTATATGTTTGTACATATTTATTACTCTATTTATTTATTTATTTATTTTACTTGTACATATCTATTCTATTTATTTTATTTTGTTAGTATGTTTGGTTTTGTCTCCCCCTTTTAGACTGTGAGCCCACTGTTGGGTAGGGACTGTCTCTATATGTTGCCAATCTGTACTTCCCAAGCGCTTAGTACAGTGCTCTGCACACAGTAAGCGCTAAATAAATACGATTGATGATGATGATGTATCTATGTTTGTACGTATTTATTACTCTATTTATTTTACTTGTACATTATTCTATTTATTTTATTTTGTTAATATGTTTGGTTTTGTTCTCCGTCTCCCCCTTCTAGACTGTGAGCCCACTGTTGGGTAGGGACCGTCTCTCTATGTTGCCAACTTGGACTTCCCAAGCGCTTAGTACAGTGCTCGACACACAGTAAGCGCTCCATAAATACGATTGATTGATTGATTGATTGATTGATTTCCACTGAGCCACGCTGCTTCTCTGAAGGTCGGCCTCGGGCACAACTGCAGTGTCGGCCTGTGGCCACGAAGGGGCGCCCTCAGGCTCGTGATGCCCGCTGCGTTAATTACCTCGGTGAAATTGGGATGGCACCGCAGAGGAGCAGGAAGACAGCCAGAGCTGCGGGATCATCATCATCATCATCAATCGTATTTATTGAGCGCTTACTGTGTGCAGAGCACTGGACTAAGCGCACCCACCTGCTGCTCACCATTCCCGTGGGAGGCAGCTGGGCCCGGAGGCGAGGGGCAGTACCCAATGACCCACCCAGTTTCCCCCCCTCACCCCCCGAATTGTCCCCGCAGACAGGCACACTACCCCGCATCGGGGGACAGCCTTCATTTATTGCGATAGACGCCCGGCGCTCCCCGATTGAGCCACGGAGAACGAAAGGTCGGGGAAGGGGGTGGCCAGGCCCAGCTGACCCTCGGTGGACAAGGGCCTGAGGGGCCGGGGCCTGGGATTACAGAGGGAGGGGGGACTGGGCCCAACGACCCCCGGGTGGAGAAGGGGAGGGGCAGGGGCCTGGGATTACAGGGGGAGGGGGTGGCTAGGCCCAGATGACCCCCGGTGGACAAGGGGAGGGGCCGGGGCTGGGCCCAGTTGACCCTCGGGTGGAGAAGGGAAGGGGCCGGGGATTACGGGGCGGGGGGGACTGGGCCCAGATGACCCCCGGGTGGAGAAGGGGAGGGCCCGGGGCCTGGGATTACAGGGGGAGGGGGTGGCTAGGCCCAGATGACCCCCGGTGGACAAGGGGAGGGGCCGGGGCTGGGCCCAGTTGACCCTCGGGTGTAGGAGGGGCCGGGGCCTGGGATTAGAGAGAGAGGAGGGACTGGGCCCAGATGACCCCCGGGTGGAGAAGGGGAGGGCCCGGGGCCTGGGATTACAGGGGGAGGGGGTGTCTGGGCCCAGCTGACCCCCCGGGTGGACAAGGGGAGGGGCCGGGGCCTAGGATTACAGGGGGAGGGAGTGGCTAGGCCCAGCTGACCCCCGGGTGGACAAGGGGAGGGGCCGGGGCTGGGCCCAGCTGACCCTCGGGTGTAGGAGGGGCCGGGGCCTGGGATTACAGAGAGAGGGGGGGGACTGGGCCCAGATGACCCCCGGGTGGAGAAGGGGAGGGCCCGGGGCCTGGGATTACAGGGGGAGGGGGTGGCTGGGCCCAGATGACCCCCGGTGGACAAGAGGAGGGGCCGGGGCTGGGCCCAGCTGACCCTCGGGTGGAGAAGGGGAGGGGCCGGGGCCTGGGATTACAGAGAGAGGGGGGACTGGGCCCAGCTGACCCCCGGGTGGAGAAGGGGAGGGCCCGGGGCCTGGGATTACAGGGGGAGGGGGTGGCTGGGCCCAGATGACCCCCCCCCGGTAGCCAGGGGGAGGGGCCGGGGCCTGGAATTACAGGGGAAGGGGGACTCCGGCCGGGGTCTCTCCCCAGAGCGGTTTGGGTCCCCACCGTGGAGCCGGGCGTGCTGGACGAAGGAAGCGAGGCGGAAGGTCGGCCGGGTGGGCGTCCAGACACCCTAGCAGGAGGCGCAGTGGGGCATCCGGGCCCGGGGGAGGGGACTCAATCTTGGCGGGGGGGGGGGGGGGGGACAGGGTAGTGGGGCATCCAATCCGGTGATGGGTCTCCATTCCTCTGGGGTCACAGAGGGGGCCCTTAATCCCGGGGCAACGCCGAGAGGGGTGGTCCCCGGTCCGGGGATGGGGGTGCAGAGGAGGGCCATCCAGTCCCGGGGAGACGCACCCAATCCGGGGTGGGGTGGGGGGGAGGATGTCATAACGTCCCCCGGTCCCGGGGCCGCAGCGCGGGCCCCCTCACTCCTGGGCCTCGCGGGCCGCGGCCGGACGCTCCTCTCCCGCCGCTGCGGCTCCCCTCGGGGCCGGGGGCCGGGCCGGGGTCCTGGCCGGGCTCCGGGGCCGGGGCCGGGTCCGGGTCCGGGCCGCAGGCTGGGTGGCAGGGTCCGGCGGCGCCGAGCGGTGCGGGGCCTGGTGCGGGGCCTCCTCCTGCGGGGCCTCCTCCTGCGGGGGAGGGGCTGGGGGCGGGGGGCCTGGGCTCCCAGACGAAGCCGTAGTAGATGACCAGCAGGACGGCCGCCAGGGACACGCACAGGAAATAGGCGCAGACGGTGGCGACGCGGACCCAGCGCTGGTGCTGGCGGGCGCTGAGCAGCAGGCGGGCCCGGCCCCGGCTCCGCTCCCCGGCGTAGCTGGGCGGCTCCAGCCCGGACCCGGACCCGGATCCCGACCCGGAGCCGGACCCCGAACCGGAGCCCGAGCCCGAGCCGGAGCCCGGCCCGTCCCGGGGCTTCATGCCGCCGGGAGAGGCGGGGAGAGGAGGGGAGAGGCGGGGAGAGGCGGGGCGGGGCGGGGGTGGCTGCGGCGGGCTCCTCCGGCTCCGGGCCCCTGGCCGCCCGGCCTCTCCCCCCGGCTCCGCCCCCTCCCCCTCCCCAGCCTGCTTGGGGAGGGCGGGAGCAAGGGCCATCGGGGCCCGGCCTCGCCGCCTTCCCCCGGACCCCAAACTCTGGGCGGGTCGGGGGGCTCCAGGGGGCCCGGGCTCTGGACCCGCCACCCCCATTTGCCTCCATCCCGCCTCAGCCCCTCCGTTCCGCCCACCACACAGTTGCCCCTGCCCCCCCCATGCCACACTGCTCCCCCCTTACCAGAATGCCTAGGCTAGCTGCCCCCCAACCCACGCCACACTGCTCCCCCCTTGCCAGAATACCTAGGCTAGCTGCCCCCCACCCATGTCACACTGCTCCCCCCTTACCAGAATGCCTAGGCTAGCTGCCCCCCAACCCACGCCACACTGCTCCCCCCTTGCCAGAATACCTAGGCTAGCTGCCCCCCACCCATGCCACACTACTGTCCCCCTTACCAGAATGCCTAGGCTAGCTGCCCCCCACCCATGCCACACTGCTCCCCCCCTTGCCAGAATACCTAGGCTAGCTGCCCCCCACCCATACCACACTACTGTCCCCCTTACCAGAATACCTAGGTTAGCTGCCCCCGACCTATGCCACACTGCTCCCCCCTTACCAGTGTACCTAGGCTAGCTCCCCCCACTTACCAGAATACCTAGCTCCCCCCCCTTACCAGAAACCTGGGCCAGTTACCCCTGCCCCCCACCTATGCCACAGTTCCCTCCTTACAGAGTACCTGACCCAGCTACCCCTCCTTCCCCTGCCTGTGCCACACTGCCAACCCCTTCCAGTGTACCTGGCTCAACTGCCCCTAATGCCCTTGCCCCTACTACACTGCTCCCCCCTTTAGAGTATATGGCCCAGCTCCCTTCCCCCCTTTACAGCATATATAGCCCAGCTCCCCCTGCCCCATTTGTCATGCTGCTCCCCCAAGCCATAGTAACCACGTAACTCAGGGGCTGACAGCCTAGTAGGGAGAAAGGGGTAACCCCCCGCCCCAAACCTTTCCCTCTCCCCCCCACCAAGGAGAAATGTCATCACCAGGACAGAGAGCAGAGGGTAGGTGTGTATAGAGGTTGCACAGTATTTAATAGACAGATAGACAGAACAGGTATGAAGGGGCACAGCTGGTCTCAGGGCATGTTAGAAGCGGTGTGGCACATGGATGGAACTCCCTGCTCTCCAGGGCCCCTGTCAGCTAAAATTGGAGTGCCCTTCTTCCCCTCCACCCCCGCTGGCTGGGGGCTCGGGGACTAAGGGCCGGAGCGGCGGCTCTGTGGTCAGTGTCGGCGGGGTGGGAGTGGGGGAAGGGGAGCTGATAGCCGCCAGTTGTCCAGACATGAGGCACAGATAGGCCTTCTGGGAGCCCAAACCTCCACCATGCCGTGAGCTCCTTAAGGGCAGGGATCATGTCTATCCACCCACGCTGTTGTGCTGGACTCTCCCAAGCGCTTAGTACAGCCCTCGCCCCACCGCAAGCGCTCAATAAATTCCATTGATTGTGGTCACCAGTCCCTCATGCTCGTGCTGGCTCTCTCCTTGGTCCCGCAGCAGGGGAGGGGGATGGAGGGATGGGCAGGGACCCCTGGCTGGGGCGAGGGCAGCCCCCCCCGGGCTCACCATCCAGACATTCCAGAGGGCAGGGCAGGAGGAGAGCCCATCCTGTCCACCCCCAGGCCCGATGAGGTTGGACTCATGCTAGGGCCTGTCCCTTGGGCTCCGGGCCCCAGTGCTGGAGCCTGCTGGGAGGGGGCTGCAGTCCCTGTCTCCCCTGATGTGGGGGTCCAGCTTCAGGCTCAGTGGCAGGCCTGGAAGGCTGGGGGCTTGTGGGTGGGGGACAGCAGGAGCCTCTGACTATACTCAGTTGGGAGAAGCCCCCCACCCCCACTCCCAAGCAGGGGCTGGAAAAGGGGAGGTTGACAGCATCCCCTGCTGTAGGGGGGGGGCTTCACTTATCAATCTGTCCCTCAAAACACGGGGCAGACTGAGTCAAGGGCCAGGGCTTGTGCACCTACATTCCCCCTGGGGGCCTGGATAGATTGACCTCCATCCTCCTCTGTCTCCCCGTCCCCTGTATCCCGACAGCTCCCCCGTTCTGCCTCTCAGCGCCCCTCAGCAGGGGCCGCGTGACCATTGGATGGGGTTGCTAGGCCGGGCCGGGGGGCCTCTGGGGGGCTGTCACCCACACTGCTCCGTGAAGAGTTCAGCTCCATCTCCTCACCCCAGTCAGACACGGGCTGGTAGCCTTTGGCTGGAGAGAAGGGGCTGGAGGGCTTAGCGCCCTGGATCTGAGGGCTGGGGGGCTTAGCGCCCTGGCTCTGGGGGCTGGGACCAGGACTGGGGCTGGGGTTGGGGCTGGACAGCTGGACTTGTGAGCAATGGCCCTCCCCATCCCCTTTCCCGCCCTCCTCCTCTTCCTCTTCTTCCTCCTCCTCCTCTTCCATAGAGTCTTCCCCGCTGCGCTCCTCTTCCTCTTCCTCCTCCACCTCCTCCTCCCCATCCTCACTCACATCTTCCCACTGATCCTCATCCTCTTCAGGGGAGGGGGAGGGGGCCAGGTGACTGTTGGGGGTCTCTGAGGGGCCGGGGTCCTTGGCCTACAGGGAGCAGAGGAGAGCAACGAAGGAGTTAGAAGTGGGACCCTCTCCCCCCACAACCCACGCACTTCCAGCCTCCATTCCCGGTGTGCACCGAAGCCAGGGGCTGAGGAAGGCCCAGTCCTGCCCTCGTGGAGTTTACTATCCGGCGGGGGAGCGCGGCAGCCCACAGGCTGCTGGACGCGTGGTAGGGAAGGGACTGTTGGTTGACCTCTCCCCACCTGGAGACTCCTAGCCGCCCCCACCTAATCCATCAACAGCATTTTCCCACACTGAGCCTAGGGAGCTTCCAGGTGACAAATTAATCATCCCCGTCCCCCCTCCCACCTAGAGGGGTTCTGGCCCCACCCCCACTTTGTCCCATCACCTGTGGGGGGGGGGGCCCCCCCCCCCCCCGCCCCTCCTCCACAGCCCCACACACCTCGGGACCCCGGCCAAGCGCGGCCGTCTCCTCCTCGGCCCCTGGAGGCTCCGGCGGGGTGGGCTTCTCCTCCTGTCCCTCTTCCTCCTCCTGCTCCCACCGGTCGTCATGGTGGCTGCTCGGTCACGGGGGCAGCAAGGTTAGGGCGGCAGCGGCAGAGCCGGGGAGGGTCTTTTCATCCTCCCCTCCGATCCGCTGCCCGATTTCATTTAGGCTGCTCCCTACACTTCCACCTGCTTTTATTTTGCTCTGAGGCCTGACCCCACTCACTCCCCACCTCCACAACGGAGCTCAGCCGCATCTGGGCCCCAGCGGCCAACCCCAAAAACCAGCATCGGCCCCTGGGGTCCCCTCGTCGGTAACCTTCCCCGCTCCCACGGATGGACGGAGGGCAGACGGGGGGCACCCCTGGCCCGGCCTTACCTGTAGGAGGCCTTGCTGGGTCCCCTGGCCCGGGCCCGCTGCTTCCGGCGATGGGACCCGGTGGCCTGATGCTCCGACAGGAACTCCCTGAAGGTCGGGGGCTTGGGGGGCCGGGCACTGGCCACATCTGCGGAGAGACATTCATTCATTTGATTGTATTTATTGAGCGCTTTCTGTATGCAAAGGACTGTACTAAGCACTTGGGAGAGTGCACTAGAACAATAAACCGGTACGTTCCCTGACTACAATGAGCTTACAGTCTAGACGGGGAGGCAGGCATTAATACAAACAAATAATAATAATTATGGTATCTGTTAAGCACTTACTATATGCCAGGCACTGTTCTTAGCACTGGGGTACATACAAGGTAATCAGATTGGACTCAGTCCCTGTCCCACATGGGACTCACAGTCTTAGTCCCCATTTACAGATGAGGTAACAGAGGCCTAGAGAAATGAAGTGACTTGCCCGAGGTCACACAGCAGACAAGTGGCGGAGCCGGGATTAGAACCCACGTCCTCTGACTCCCAAGCCCGGGCTCTTGCCTCTCGGCCGTGCGGAGCCCCAGTCTCCGGAGATGGTCTGTCCCCTCCATGGGCTCTGAACTTCCTGAGCCCCCCACCCCTTCAACCCCCGAGGGCTCTGCCACTCCCTGGGATGCCCCGCACAGAGACAGGACAGCAGACCCGGGCATGGGGGCGGTGCCTCCATCCCTCCTCTAGTGCTAAGCTTCTCACTCTGCCTCGATTTCACCTGTCTCACCTCCAACCCCTTGCCCACATCCTGCCTCTGTCTTGGAACGCCCTCCCTCCTCAAATCCTACAGGCAATTACTCTCCTCCCCTTCAGAGCCTTATTGAAGGCCCATCTCCTTAGGAGAAGCAGCGTGGCTCAGCGGAAAGAGCCCGGGCTTTGGAGTCAGAGGTCGTGGGTTCAAATCCCGGCTCCGCCAACTGTCAGCTGTGTGACTTTGGGCAAGTCACTTCACTTCTCTGTGCCTCAGTTCCCTCATCTGGAAAATGGGGATGAAGACTGTGAGCCCCCCATGGGACAGCCTGATCACCCTGTAACCTCCTCAGTGCTTAGAACAGTGCTTTGCACATAGTAAGCGCTTAATAAATGCCATCATTATTATCTCCTCCGAGGCCTTCCCAAACTAAGTCCCACTTTTCCTCATCTCCCACTCCCTTCCGCGTCACCGTGACCTGCCCCCTTTGCTCTGCCCCGTCCCAGGCCCGCAACACTCATGTCTATATCTGTCATTACATTTACTTGTACTGATGATGATGTCTGTCTCCCCCTCTCTAGACTGCAGGCTCATTGTGGGCAGGGAATGCCACTGTTTATTGCTGTATTGTCCTTTCCCAGCACTTAGTACAGCACTCTGCCCACAGTAAGCGCTCAATAAATACGACTGACTGAACGAATAAATGAGGAGCCAGCTCTCAGTCCTTCCAAGCCATCGGAGACGGCGTCCGGCCCCAAGGCCGCGGCTGGAATACTTACCTTGCCGGCTGGTGGGCTCGGGGGCTGGGGCTGAGGCGTCTTGGAACCTGGAATGGGGGAAAAAGCAAAGTGGGAGCAGAGTAAGAGCAGAGCAGAGGAGGCAGGACAGGGACAACAAGCTGGGGGTGGAGGACTGGAGAGAAAAGGGAGTAGTTCTCATCATCATCATCATCAATCGTATTTATTGAGCGCTTACTATGTGCAGAGCACTGTACTAAGTGCTTGGGAAGTACAAATTGGCAACATATAGAGACAGTCCCTACCCAACAGTGGGCTCACAGTCTGAAAGGGGGAGACAGAGAACAAAACCAAACATACTAACAAAATAAAACAAATAGGATAGATATGTACAAGTAAAATAAATAAATAAATTCTCCATTAAACTGGAAGCTCCTTGAGGGCAGAGATCAGGTTAACTACCTCTTGTACTATTATTATTATTATTATTAATAATGGTATTTATTAAGCACTTACTGTGCGCCAGGCACCATACTAAGCGCTGGGATGGATACGAGCGAATAGGGTGGGACACAGTCCTTTGTCCCAGGTGGGGCTTAAAAGTCTCAATCCCCATTTTCCAGATGAGGAAACTGAGGCCCAGAGAAGTGAAGCGACTTGCCCAAGGTCACACAGCGGGCAAGTGGTGGATCCGGGATTAAACCCATGACCTTCTGGCTCCCAGGCTTGTATTCTAGCCATTACGCCATGCTGATTCTATTCTCACATGCTTAGTGTAGCACCAGGGACAGAGTATGCAACCACATAAATTCTGATGATGATGATGATGAGGGGAGCGGAGGGGAGACAGAGGAGTAGGAATAAGGAGAAGAAGAAACAGCACAAGCCTGGAAGTCAGAGGGCCTGAGTTCTAATCCCAGCTCTCCCACCTGTGTGCTGTGTGACCTTGGGCAAGTCAGTTAACCTCTCTGGGCCTCAGTTACCTCATCTACAAAGTGGGGATTATGACTATAATAATAATAATGATGGTATTTATTAAGCGCTTACCCTGTGCAAAGCCATGCTGCCTCTCTATGAGCCCTCTGCAGAACACAGACTGTGTCGAACCTGTTGTGTCTATCTTAGTGTTTGATACAGTGCCTGGCACATGATAAGGCCTTAACAAATACCAGAGGGGGTGAGGCAGTGGGGGAGAGGGAGGGACATTTGGGGGAGATGGGTTGGGGAAAGATGGGGGATGAAAGGGAGTAGAGATAAAGGATGAAGCAGCATGGATCACTGGAAAGAGCACGGGCTTCAAAGTCAGAGTTCATGGGTTCAAATCCCGGCTCTGCCAATTGTCAGCTGTGTGACGTTGGGCAGCTCACTTAACTTCTCTGTGCCTCAGTTACCTCATCTGTGAAATGGGGGTTAAGACTGGGAGCCCCACGTGGGACAACCTGATCACCTTGTAACCTCCCCAGTGCTTAGGAACAGTGCTTTGCACAAAGTAAGTGCTTAATAAATGCCATCATTATCATTATTATTATTATTATTATTATAAAGGAAAGAGATAGGGGAGAGGTAGAGGGTGATGGGGGAGAGATGGGCTGGGGAAAGAGGAGGGGAGTGGGGGATAGATGAGACGGGGTGAAAATTGGGGGAGATAATAATAATGATGGCATTTATTAAGCGCTTACTATGTGCAAAGCACTGTTCTAAGCGCTGGGGAGGTTACAAGTTGATCAGGCTGTCCCACGGGGGGCTCACAGTCTTAATCCCCATTTTACAAATAGGTAACTGAGGCACAGAGAAGTGAAGTGATAAGAGGAAGCGGTGGGGAAGCAGTGAGGGAGAGATGGGAGAGCAATATGGGGAGGTGGGGCAAAAAGAGAGATGAGGGGAGAAGCGGGGAGGTGGGGGAGAGGGGAAGGCAGGGGAAAAACACTCACATTCTGTCTGTTTTCTCAGCATCCCATTCGCGTCGCCACTGGCCCGTGGGCTTGCGGTGCCGCTGCAGGCGTTCCTGATCTATCTGCTCCCGCTCCTGCTTCCAGCGCACGTACTCCGCCCGCTCCCGCCCCGTCATGGACAGCGTGATATCCCCGCCCACGCCGGACCGGGGCCCTGCCCGCCGGCCCTGGGGAATACCGGACCGTGCGGGTCAGGACCGGGGTCCGGCTGGACCCCTTGCCGCCTCGTGGCCCTCCTGCTAACCCCCCCACGCCCTCGCCCCCAGGGACCCACGTGGCGCTCCTGCTGCCGCTCCAGCCCACTGCGCACGCGGTCGAAGTCCGCTCCGCCCCAGTTGCGCCCGTGCCTCCGGCTGCCTTGCCGCCGATCCCGCTCTGGCTCCTGCAGCGGCCCGTTCCGGCGCGGGTCGTCCAGAAAGTTCCTCACGGGATTCTTCTCCCGCAGCCCATCCTGCAGGGGTGGGGAAAGCGAGGGCTCAGGCCCAGCTGAGCCTCCCGCTGCAGGATCCAGGGGCCGGCCCGTGGCCTCCAAATCCCCCCACTCACCCTCTGGTTCCTCTCGTATTCCGCAATCTTCTCCATCTCCTCATTCATCTTCTCGATGTTCTGCCTCCGCCGCTCCTCCCACTCCTGGCGGGGACAAGCAACCGTTTAGGAGCGGTAACCCGCTCTGCTATCTGGCCTTCCTCAGGCCTGCGGGGCAGTTAGGCAGAATAATAATTAATAATAATATTTGTTAGGGGCTCACTAGGTGCCAAGCACTGTACTAAGCGCGGGGGTGAATGCACACAAATTGGGTTGGACGCGGTCCCCATCCCACGCGGGGCTCACAGTCTCAATCCCCATTTTACTGATGAGGCAACTGAGGCGCAGATAAGTGATTCAAGGCCCTGCTGAGAGCTCACCTCCTCCAGGAGGCCTTCCCAGACTGAGCCCCTTCTTTCCTCTCCCCCTCGTCCCCCTCTCCATCCCCCCGTCTTACCTCCTTCCCTTCCCCACAGCACCTGTATATATGTATATATGGTTGTACATATTTATTACTCTATTTATTTATTTATTTATTTATTTTACTTGTACATTTCTATCCTACTTATTTTATTTTGTTGGTATGTTTGGTTCTGTTCTCTGTCTCCCCCTTTTAGACTGTGAGCCCACTGTTGGGTAGGGACTGTCTCTATGTGATGCCAATTTGTACTTCCCAAGTGCTTAGTACAGTGCTCTGCACATAGTAAGCGCTCAATAAATACGATTGATTGATTGATTGATTTGGCCAGAGTTACACAGCAGACATGTGGCAGAGCCAGGATTAGAACCCATGTCCTTCTGATTCCCAGGCCCGCGCTCTCTCCACCAAGCCATGCCGTTTCGCTACTACGCCACGCTGCTTCCACGCCGTCGCCCCCCCCCCCCCCCCCCCCCACCTTCCAGGCCCGGTGCCCCGGCCAATACCTTTGATCTGCGGTCCGGTCCACCTGTCACCGCGGCATCTCCAGCCCCCAGGGCGGCTCCCCGGCCACGGCCCCGCCGCCCCCGGCCTCCGGCCAGCTCACCCTGGCCTGGCTCATCCCCGCCCCCCGCCCCGTCCCGGCAGGCTCGCTCGCCCCGCGCTGAGTGGCTGGAGGAGTAGGTGCCAGCCCGGCTCCCTCCACCTCCTCCCTTCTGGAGTGGGCTGTGCCCGCCCTTCTGGCTGCCAGAAGGCCGGGGGGCAGCCGGGGACCGCCTCTCCGCCGCTGTCGACTTCTCCTGGGTTGGGGGGGGCCGCGGGGGGAGAGAGAGAAAAGGAGTCAGACGAAGGAAAGTGTCCCAGCCCCCTCCCCCTAATCCTAACCCCTTGGAACTAATAGTAATAATAACTGTGGCATCTGTTCAGTGCTTACTATGTGCCAGGCACTGTACTAAGCTCTGGGGCAGATATAAGGTAAACAGGTTGGACCCAGTCCCTGTCCAACATTAGGCTCACAGTCTTAATTCCCATTTTTTACAGCTGAGGGAACTGAGGCACAGAGAAGTGACTTGCCCAGGGTCACACAACAGACACGGGGTGGAATTGGGATTAGAACCCAGGCCCGTGCTCTAGCCACCGGGCCATGGTGCTTCTCCAGGCCCCTTGGTCCCATTGCCCCTTCCCAACCCCTCAGCACCCCATTCCCCCGACAACGGTCCCTCCCCACCCCCTGGGCGCAGCCCCCACCTCCACAGTGACAGAGAAATTCTCCTTCTCACTCCGTCTCCGCTCCAGGTCAGCCTCAGCCGGGCGGTTCTTTCGAGGCCCGGTCACCGCGATGCCCTCCCGCTCGGCCTGCTTGCGGTCCTCTTCGATCTCCTGTGCAGGGAGAGGACGCTGCATCCCCTCAGCCCCCGTCCCTGTCCCCAGAGAGCGGTCCTCCGCAACGGGGAACGGACACAGGACTTCGCCCCCCATCACCCCCTGCCTCTGTCCTCCTCCATCTCGCAAGGGGAGTGGAGGCTGTAAACGCATCCCTGCACAGCACCCTTCTCCTCACCGCCATCCCCCGGGCCCCGCTTCGGGCTGGGGTGTTGTCCTCCCCAGTTTCAAAGAGAAGCAGCATGGCCTGGTGGCAAGAGCATAGGCCTGAGAGACAGACGACCTCGATCCTAATCCCAGTTCCATCACTTGTCTGCCCTACTATCTTGGGAAAGTCGATTAACTTCTCTGTACCTCAGTTTCCTCATCTGTGACATGGGGATTCATTCATTCATTCAATTGTATTTATTGAGCGCTTACTGTGTGCACAGCACTGTACTAAGTGCTTGGGAAGTACAAGTTGGACAACATATAAAGACAGTCCCTACCCAAAAACCAGCTCACAGTCTAGAAGGGGGAGACAGACAACAAAACATGTAGACAGGTGTCAAATTTGTCAGAACAAATAGAATTAAAGCTATATGCAAATCATTAAATACAATAGTAAATATGTACAAGTAAAATAGAGTAATGAATCTGTACAAATATATATACAAGTGCTGTGGGGAGGGGAAGGAGGTAGGACGGAGGGGGGTCATAGGGAATACCTGTTCTCTCTCCCCCCACCTAGACTGTAAGCCACATGTGGGCAAGAGACTGTCTGATCTGATTATCTTGTATCTAAGTCAGTATTTGGCCCTTAGTAAGTGCTTAATAATGCAGCTATTATTTTATTGATAATATATTGATAATATTGTATTATTAATTAAAATAGTAGCTTTATTGATCATTATCATCATCGTTATTATTCACAGCGCTCCTGAAATCTCAGTTCCATCATGAGGCTTTTCCCAATTATCTGCCTAACCTGCCCCGACTATGAACTTGTGTATTCCCACCCACCCAGGGCACATCTGAACTGATCAACTTATACATCCTAATACTAGACCACTCACTCATCTACATATTTATCTTTATTCTCTTCTAGCTGTAAATTACTTTGTGTCTTTCTCCCTAACTAAACCACAAGTTCCTTGAGGTCAGGCAGACAGCGTGTCTCCTAACTCTATGGTGCTCTCCCAAGTACTCAAAATAACGCTCTGCCCACAATGAGTGTTCAGTAAAAACCATTGATGCCTAAATGACCAACTTGCACAACTTGCAAATGCACAACTCAGCCCCAATCAATCAATTATATTTATTAAGCGCTTACTGTGTGCAGAGCATTGTACTAAGCGCTTGGGAAGTACAAGTTGAAGTGCTCAAGTCCCTTGGGGAACAGGTCTAGGGAGTGGAGACCCAGCCCTGCCCCACCAAAGACCTTCCCCTCCCGACGTAGCCTGCATCCACCTAGTAATAATAATAATAATAATGGTATTTATTAAGCACTTACTATATAATAATAATAATGATGATGGCATTGTTAAGCGCTTACTATGTGCCAGGCACTGTTCTAAGCGCTGGGGTACATACAAGGCAATCAGGTTGGAACACAGTCCCTGTCCCACATGGGGCTCACAGTCTTAATTCCCATTTTACAGGTGAGGTAGCTCAGGCCCAGAGAAGTGAAGTGACTTGTCCAAGGTCCCACAGCAGAGCTGGGATCAGAACACATGACCTTCTGATTCCCAGGTCCGTGCTCCATCCATTAATAATAATAATAATAATAATAATGATGATGGCATTTATTAAGCGCTTACTATGTGCTAAGCACGCCATTACTCCACGCTGCTTTTCGCTATGCCCTGTTAATTAGAATCCACGTCCTTCTGAGTCCCAGGTCCGTGCTCCATCCATTAATAATAATAATAATGATGGCATTTATTAAGCGCTTACTATGTGCAAAGCACTCCATTACGCCACGCTGCTTTTCACTATGCCCTGTTAATTAGAATCCACGTCCTTCTGATTCCCAGGTCCGTGCTCCATCCATTAATAATAATAATAATAATAATGATGGCATTTATTAAGCGCTTACTATGTGCAAAGCACTCCATTACGCCACGCTGCTTTTCGCTATGCCCTGTTAATTAGAATCCACGTCCTTCTGAGTCCCAGGTCCGTGCTCCATCCATTAATAATAATAATAATGATGGCATTTATTAAGCGCTTACTATGTGCAAAGCACTCCATTACGCCATGCTGCTTTTCGCTATGCCCTGTTAATTAGAATCCACGTCCTTCTGATTCCCAGGCCAGTGCTCTTATCCATTTGGCCATGCTGCTTCTTGGCTGGGCATCACCCCTCTTCCCCACACAGGCCCTGACTGGACCGGGGAACAGACTGCATCAGTCGAGGTGAGGGGACCACGGATGCCCTTGGTCGGGGGGACGGGGCGGGCACCTGGTAACGCCGGATCAGGGCCTCATTCTTCTTGCGCAGAGCTTCTATGCGCTTGTCCAGCTCCGCATCCTTCTCCTCCTTCGACCTCAGGTCCAGCGTGGCAGACTAGAGACAGGGGCAGGATGGTGGGAGCTGCCACATTCGCCCTGTTCGTCCTGTCTGCCCATCCCGCCACACATTCAGAGCCCATCTTACCATGTCGCTGGCTTGGAAGGGGTCACAGGGACACCCGCCAGCTGCGACAGCAGTGGGTCAGGGGATCCCCTGGGATTCCAGCTCCAAGGGTCCGTGCTAGGGGAAAAAGAACAGATGGGGGTAGTCCCTCCACCCCCCCAAATTCATTCATTCATTCAATTGTATTTACTGAGCACTTACTGTGTGCAGAGCACTGTACTATAGTGCTTGGAAAGTACATTTGGCAACAAATAGAGACAATCCCTACCAAAGGGCTCACAGTCTAGAAGGGGGGAGACACACAACAAAACAAAACAAAGCAAGTGGACAGGCAGCAATAGCATCAATGTAAATACATAAATATACATCATTAACAAAAATAGAATAAAAAATATGTACATATATACACAAGTGCTGTGGGGCAAGGAGGGGGGTAGAGCAGAGGGAGGGAGTAGGGGCGATGGGGGAAGGGAGATGGAGCAGAGGAAAAGGGGGACTCAGTTTGGGAAGGCCTCCTGGATGAGGTGGGCTCTCAGTCGGGTTTTGAAAGAGGGAAATGTGCTCGTTTAGCGAATGTGAGGAGGGAGGGCATTCCAGGACAGAGGTAGGATGTGGGCCAGGGGTCGATGGCGGGACAGGCGAGAACGAGGCCCACTGAGGAGGTAAGTGGCAGAGGAGTGGAGTGTGTGGGCTGGGCTGGAGAAGGAGAGAAGGGAGGTGAAGTAGCAGAGGGTAAGGTGATGGAGAGCTTTGAAGCCAACAGTAAGGAGTTTTTGCTTCATGCGAAGGTTGATGGGCAACCACTGGAAATTTTGGGGGGGTGGGGGGTGGTGACATGCCCAGACCGTTTCTGTAGAAAGATAATCTGGGCAGCAGAGTGAAGTATAGACTGAAGTGGGGAGAGACAGGAGGTTGGGTGATCAGAAAGGAATCGTTCAGAAAGGAATCCCCAAGTCGTTGCCCCCACCACCACCACCCAACACTACCTTTTTTGTCCCTTCCCCTGAATTCTGTCCTAACACACACACACAATCCCCTCCACCCTCCTCGAGCCCATCCTCTAGTACCTGAAGGTACTAACCCCACTCCCTATCCACCTCATCCTATCCCCTCACACCTGGGAGTGCTAGCCCCGACTCCTGTCCTCTGTCCCCATCCTCTAGCACCTGAGTTTAATCATAATAACGGTATTTGTTAAGCACTTACTATGTGCCAAGCACTGTTCTAAACCCCACTCCCTGTCCACCTCATCCTATCCCCTCACACCTGGGAGTGCTAGCCCCAACCCCTGTCCTCTGCCCCATCCTTTAGCACCTGAGTGTAATAATAATCTCCATCTCTGCCCCTGCTCTCTCTCTCTCTCTCCCGTCAGGCTCGTGTCTCCTCCTGCCTTCAGGACATCTCCATCTGGATGTCTGCCTGCCATCTAAAACTCAATATGTCCAAGACTGAACTCCTTATCTTCCCTCCCAAACCCTGCCCTCTCCCTGACTTTCCCATCACTGTAGATGGCACTACCATCCTTCCCGTCTCACAAGCCTGCAACCTTGGAGTCATCCTCGACTCCAAGCTAGCTCTCTTCCTCCCTTCAAGGCCCTGCTGAGAGCTCACCTCCTCCAGGAGGCCTTCCCACACTGAGCCCCTTCCTTCCTCTCCCCCTCGTCCCCCCTCCATCCCACCTCCTTTGTACATACTTATTACTCTATTTACTTATTTATTTATTTTACTTGTACAAATCTATTCTATTTATTTTATTTTGTTAGTATGTTTGGTTTTGTTCTGCCTCCCCCTTCTAGACTGTGAGCCCACTGTTGGGTAGGGGCCGTCTCTATACGTTGCCAACTTGTACTTCCCAAGCGCTTAGTACAGCGCTCTGCACACAGGAAGCGCTCAATAAATACGATTGATTGATTGATTGATTCTAAACCCCGCCCCCATCCACCTCATGGTGTCCCTTCACACCTGGGGGTGCTCGCCCCGCCCCCATCCTCTGGCACGTGAGCGTCCTAACCCCGCCCCCTGCGCGCCTCGTCCAATCCCCTCGCACCTGAGCGTCCTAACCCCGCCCCCTGCGCGCCTCGCCCAATCCCCTCGCACCTGAGCGTCCTAACCCCGGCCCCTGCGCTCCTCGTCCAAACCCCTCAAACCTGAGCGCTCTAACCCCGCCCCCTGCGCTCCTCGCCCAATCCCCTCGCACCCGAGCGCCCTAACCCCGCCCTCTGCGCTCCTCGCACCTGAGCGTTCTAACCCCGCCCCCTGCGCTCCTCGCCCAATCCCCTTGCACCTGAGCGCCCTAACCCCGCCCCCTGCGCGCCTCGCCCAATCCCCTCGCACCTGAGCGCTCTAACCCCGCCCCCTGCGCTCCTCGCCCAATCCCCTCGCACCTGAGCTTCCTAACCCCGCCCCCTGCGTTCCTCGCCGAATCCCCTCGCACTTGAGCGTTCTAACCCCGCCCCCTGCGCGCCTCGTCCAACCCCCTCGCACCTGAGCGTCCTAGCCCCGCCCCCTGCGCGCCTCGTCCAACCCCCTCGCACCTGAGCGTCCTAGCCCCGCCCCCTGCGCCCCTCGTCCAATCCCCTCGCACCTGAGCGTCCTAACCCCGCCCCCTGCGCTCCTCGCCCAATCCCCTCGCACCTGAGCGTCCTGGCCCCGCCCCCGCCGAACCACGTGGTTCCCCCCGGGCCCCGCCCCCTCCCTCCCCTCCCTCCGCGGTGGGCGCGTCCCGCCCCCGGCCTCCGCGGCCCCGGGCCCCGAGCCGGGCGCGGCCCCGAGCGAGGCGCGCCCCCGACGCGCGCCCCCGACGCGCGGCCCCTCACCGGCGGCCCCGAGCCCGCGCCGCCCGGCCCGGGGCTCCCCTGTCCCTCGCCGACAGCTCTAGTCGTCACTTCCGGCTCCCCCCCCGCGGAGAAGGGGCTGACTTCCGGTCCCGCCTCCCGGAAGGGGCGGGACAAAGGGAGCCGCTCTTAAAGGGGAAGCCGCCCTCCTTCTTCCCGCCATTAGCTCCCAGTCCTTTTTGTGGTGTGTTTCGTCTGGGAGGATCCCGCCTTTATTATTATTATTATAATTATTAACATTGTTGTTAACATCATCGTCATCACGAGAAGCAGCGAGGCTCCGTGGAAAGAGCCCGGACTTGGGAGTCAGAGGTCCTGGGTTCTAATCCCAACCCCACCTGTATCTATGTCTATATGTTTGTACATATCTATTACTCTATTTATTTTACTTGTACATATCTATTCTATTTCTTTTATTTTGTTAGTATGTTTGGTTTTGTCTCCCCCTTTTAGACTGTGAGCCCACTGTTGGGTAGGGACTGTCTCTATATGTTGCCAACTTGTACTTCCCAAGCGCTTAGTACAGTGCTCTGCACACGGTAAGCGCTCAAAAGATACAATTGATTGACTCCGCCACATGTCTGCTGTGTGATCTTGGGCAAGTCACTTCACTTCTCTGGGCCTCATTCCCTCATCTGGAAAATGGGGATTAAGGCTGTGAGCCCCACGTGGGACAACCTGATCACCCTGTATCCTCCCCAGCGCTTAGAACAGTGCTTTGCACGTAGTAAGCACTTCATCATCACCATCATCAATCGTATTTATTGAGCGCTTACTATGTGCAGAGCACTGTACTAAGTGCTTGGGAAGTACAAGTTGGCAACATATGGAGACAGTCCCTACCCACCAGTGGGCTCACAGTCTAAAAGGGGGAGACAGAGAACAAAAACCAAACATACTAACAAAATAAATAGAATAGATATGTACAAATAAAATAGAGTAAAAAATATGTACAAACATATACAGGTGCTGTGGGGAAGGGAAGGAGGTAAGATGCGGGGGATGGAGAAGGGGACGAGGGGGAGAGGAAGGAAGGGGCTCAGTCTGGGAAGACAAATGCCAATTATTATTATTATTATTATTAGTGCTTACTGTGTGCAGAGCACTGTACTGAGCGCTGTCTAAGCTGTACTAAGCACTTAGTGGGACAACTAAGGTCCCACGAGGGGCTCTCAGTCTTCATCCCCATTGTACAGATGAGGTAACTGAGGCACAGAGAAGTCAAGTGACTTGTCCAAAGTCACACAGCTGACAAGCGGCGGAGTGGGGATTTGAACCTGTGACCTCTTGACTCCCAAGCCCTTGCTCTTTCCACTGAGCCACAATGCTTAGGCTGTGAGCCCCACCTGGGACAACCTGATCACCTTGTATCTACCACAGCGCTTAGAACAGTGCTGGGCACATAGTAAGTGCTTAACAAATGCCATCATTATTATTATCATCATTATCAGCTGATTATTCATTCCCCCTCCCTGCCCCACAACCCTTGTATACAAAACTTAGCAGCGTGTTTTAGTGGAAAGAGCCCGGGCTTGGGAGTCGGAAGTCATGGGTTCTAATTCCACCACTCCACCACTTGTCAGCTGTGTGACTTTGGGCAAATCACTTCACTTCTCTGTGCTTCAGTTACCTCATCTGGAAAATGGGGATTAAGACTGTGAGCCCCCCGTGGGACAACCTGATTACCTTTTACCTACCCCTAGCACTTGGAACAGTGCTTGGCACGTAGTGGGCGCTTAACAAATAACATCGTTATTGCCGAATTGTACTTTCCAAGCGCTTAGTACAGTGATCTGCACACAGAAAACAATAAATATGAGTAAATATGATTGAATGAAAAATCATAATTTTATGTATTTACATTGTCTGGCTTCCCCTCTAGTATATAAACTTGTGGGCAGGGATTGTGTCTTATATGTATTATTATTATTATTATGGTATTTATTAAGTGCTTAGTGCCAAGCACTGTTTTAAACACTGGGGTAGGTACAAGGTAGTCAGGTTGTCCCACTTGGAGCTCACAATGTTAATTCACATTTTACAGATGAGGTAACTGAAGCACAGAGAAGTTAAGTGGTTTGCCCCAGGCTACACAGCAGACAAATGGCAGAGCTGGATTAGAACCCACGTCCTCTGACTCCCAAGCCCTCTGACTCCCAAGCCCGGGCGCTTTCCTTTAAGCCATGCTGCTTCTCAATATATTGCCATATTGAACTCTCCAAAGCACACAGTAAGTACTCAATAAATACAATCGCTGACTAGTAATAATAGAAATAATAACTATGGCATTTGTTAAGCACTTACAATGTACCAGGTACTATACTAATCGTTGGGGAAGGTACAATCTAATCAGGTTAGACCCAGTCCCTGTTCCTCAGTGGGGTCACAGTCTTAATTCCCATTTTACAGATGAGGGAACTGAGGCACAGAGATGTTAAGCGATTTGTGCAAAGACACGCAGTTACTGTGCCTGGAATGTAATAAGCGCTTAACAAATACCAAAAAAACCCCCAAGAAACTAAGGCTTCGAAGGTGGGGAGAGTGATGGTCTGTTGGATATGAAGGAAGCAGAAGTTTCAGGCCAGAGGCAGGCTGTGGGCAGGAGGTTGGTGGCGAGACAGACAAGATTGAGGTACGGTGAGTAGGTTGGAGCTAGAGGAATCATCATCATCATCATCATCATCATCAATCGTATTTATTGAGCGCTTACTATGTGCAGAGCACTGTACTAAGCGCTTGGGAAGTACAAATTGGCAACATATAGAGACAGTCCCTACTCAACAGTGGGCTCACAATCTAAAAGGGAGACAGAGAACAAAACCAAACGCACTAACAAAATAAAATAAATAGAATAGATATGTACAAGTAAAATAAATAGAGTAATAAATATGTACAAACATATATACAGGTGCTGTGGGGAAGGGAAGGAGGTAAGGTCTCTGGGCCTCAGTTCCCTCATCGGGAAAATGGGGATGCCGACTGGGGGACAAGGTGATCCCCATCATCATCATCATCATCATCAATCATATTTATTGAGCGCTTACTATGTGCAGAGAAAATGCATAAGCAAATCTAATCCTAGCTTTTTTGCTGTGGCTTAACTGTGTGATAATATTCATTTTTGAAAACCAACACTGCTTTTAAACAGAATCAATCGTATTTATTGAGCGCTTACTATGTGCAGAGCACTGTACTAAGCGCTTGGGAAGTACAAATTGGCAACATATAGAGACAGTCCCTACCCAACAGTGGGCTCACAGTCTAAAAGGGGGAATGAATGAAGGAATGAAGGGCGAGTGCTGGGTTGTAGTAGGAAATTAATGAGGTAAGATAATAATAATAATAATAATAATGGCATTTATTAAGCGCTTACTATGTGCAAAGCACTGTTCTAAGCGCAGGGGAGGTTACAAGGTGATCAGGTTGTCCCTCGGGGGGCTCACAGTCTTCATCCCCATTTTATAGATGAGGGAACTGCGGCACAGAGAAGTGAAGTGACTGGCCCAAAGTTACACAGCTGACAATCGGCGGTGCCGGGATTTGAACCCATATATATGTTTGTACATGTTTATTACTCTATTTATTTATTTTACTTGTACATATCTATTCTATTTTATTTTGTTAGTATGTTTGGTTTTGTTCTCCGTCTCCCCGTTTTAGACTGTGAGCCCACTGTTGGGTAGGGACTGTCTCTATATGTTGCCAACTTGGACTTCCCAAGCGCTTAGTACAGTGCTCTGCACACAGTAAGCGCTCAATAAATACGATTGATTGATTGAACCCATGACTTCTGACTCCAAAGCCCGGGCTCTTTCCACTGAACTACACTGCTTCTCCAAGATAGGAGGGGACAAGGTGATCGAGTGCTTTAAAGCCGACGATACGGAGTTTCTGCTTGAGGCAGAGGTGGATGGGCAACCGCTGGAGGTTCTTGAGGAGTGGGGAACCATGGACTGAACGTTTTTGTAGAAAAATGATCAGCAGCGGAGTGGGTAGTGGCAGGAGGCAGGGAGGTCAGCAAAGAGGCTGAGGCAGTAATTGAAGTAGGGTAGGATAAGTGCTTGGATTAATGTAGGACAAGCACTTACGTGTAGTAATAATAATAATAATAATGGTATTTGTTAAGCGCTTACTATGTGCCAAGCACTGGGGGAATACAAGGTGATCAGGTTGTCCCACGTGGGGCTCACAATCTCAATCCCCATTTTACAGATGAGGTAACGGAGGCCCAGAGAAGTGAAGTGACTTGCCCAAAGTCCCACAGCTGACAACTGGCGGAGCCGGGACTTGAACCCATGACCTCTGACTCCAAAGCCCGGGCTCTTTCCAAGGAGCCACGCTGCTTCTCTTGTAGTAATGTAGGACAGTGCTCTGCACACAGTAAGTGCTCAATACATTTAGACTTTGACTGTGAGCCCACTGTTGGGTAGGGACCGTCTCTATATGTTGCCAACTTGTACTTCCCAAGCGCTTAGTACAGTGCTCTGCACACAGTAAGCGCTCAATAAATACGATTGAATACGATTGAATGAATGAATGAATGAATGAATAGTAGCAATTTGGATGGAAAGGGTGGATTTTAGCGAAGTTGCGAAGATTGAACCGATAGGATTTGGTGACAGATTAAATGTGTGGGTTGAATGAGAGAGACGAGTGGAGGATAACACCAAGGTGGCCGGCTTTTGAGACAGGAGTCTCGCAGAAGTAGAAGTAAACAGCTTCAGAGCTCATAACGTTACACATCTCATTAAATAAAGGTCCACATATTTATACTCCTCTATAAATTACCTGTAATTTATTTCATTGCCATCTCCCCGGCTACCCTGAGGGCAGAGATCAAATCCATCAGCTCTACTGCACTCTGTCAAGTACCCAGTACAGTGCTCTGCTCGCTGTAAGTTGTCAGTCAAAATTATTGATTGATTGATATCAATACTGTGTGCTCTGCACACAGTAAGTGCTCAATAAATACGATTGATGATGATATACAAAAGGGCAATGGGAAGGTGGGGGGCTAAGGCCGTCACATTTTTAGGGAGAGGCAGCGTGGCCTAGTAGATAGAGCAAGGGGTTGGAAGTCAGAAGGACCTGGGTTCTAATCCTGGCTCGGCCACTTGTCTGCTGTGTGACTCTGGGCAAGCCACTTGGCTTCACTTCGGGAATAATAATAATAATAATAATGGCATTTATTAAGCGCTTACTATGTGCGAAGCACTGTTCTAAGCGCTGAAGCAGCGTGGCTAAGTAGAAAGAGCCCGGGCTTTGGAGTCAGAGGTCATGGGTTCTAATCCCTGCTCCGCTGCTTGTCAGCTGTGTGACTTTGGGCAAGTCACTTCACTTCTCTGTGCCTCAGTTACCTCATCTGTAGAATGGGGATGAAGACTGTAAGCCCCGTGTGGGACCACCTGGTCACCTTGTATCCTCCCCAGCGCTTAGAACAGTGCTTTTATTCATTCATTCAGTCGTATTTATTGAGCACTTTCTGTGTGCAGAGCACTGTATTAAGCGCTTGGGAAGTACAAGTCGGCAACATATAGAGACGGTCCCTACCCAACAACGGGCTCACTGTCTAGAAGGGGGAGACAGACAACAAAACAAAACATGTGGACAGGTGTCAAGTCATCAGAACAAGTAGAATTAAAGCTAAATGCACATCATTAACAAAAGAAATAGAATAGTAAATATGTACTTTGCACATAGTAAGTGCTTAACAAATGCCATCTTTTTTTTTCCTCTGTGCCTCAGTGCCCCCATCTGTAAAATGGGGATTAAGACTGTGAGTCCCAAGTGCGACAACCTGATGACCTTGTATCTATTCCAGTGCTTAAAACAGTGCTTGGCACAGAGAAAGCGCTTAACAAATACCGTTATTATTATTATTTGGGATAGGGACTGTGTCCAACCTGATTAGCTGGTATCTACCCCAGCACTTAGAACAATGTGTGGTACATAGAAGCACTTAAATGCCATTATTATTAATCAATCAATCATATTTATTGAGCGCTTACTGTGTGCAGAGCACTGTACTAAGCGCTTGGGAAGTACAAGTTGGCAACATATAGAGACAGTCCCTACCCAACAGTGGGCTCACAGTCTAGAAGGGGGAGACAGAGAACAAAACCAAACATATTAACAAAATAAAATAAATAGAATAGATATGTACAAGTTAAATAAATAAATAGAGTAATAAATATGTACAAACATATATACATATATGCAGGTGCTGTGGGGAAGGGAAGGAGGTAAGACGGGGGATGGAGAGGGGTAATAATAATTACCATTATTATTATTAGGGGTTGAGAATGGAAGAGGAATGAAAGAGCAGTGATTTGGTTGGCTTGATTGACTGAAGTGAATCTGATGATGATGATGATGGTGGTATTTTTTAAGCACTTACTATCATCATCAATCGTATTTATTGAGCGCTTACTGTGTGCAGAGCACTGTACTAAGCGCTTGGGAAGTACAAGTTGGCAACATCTTTATGTGTCAAGCACTGGGGTAGATCCAAGCTAATCCAGTTGGACACATCCCTGTCCCACATACGGCTCACAGTCTTGATCCCCATTTTACAGGTGAGGTCACTGAGGCCCAGAGAAGTGAAGTGACTTGCCCAAGGCCGCCCAGCAGACAAGCGGCAGAGCTGGGATTAGAACCCAGGTCCGTCCGACGCCCAGGCCCGGGCTCTATTCACTGGGCCACGCTGCTTCTCAGTGAACACTAGGCAAGGGGACGCTGTGACTGGAGACTCTGCTACTCCCTTAGAATTTAGGGTGGAGATTGTTGCGTTGGGACGGGCTTTAAATCAATCAATCAATCAATAGATCGTATTTATACATTGTACATATTTATTACTCTATTTATTTATTTATTTATTTTACTTGTACATTTCTATCCTATTTATTTTATTTTGTTGGTATGTTTGGTTCTGTTCTCTGTCTCCCCCTTTTAGACTGTGAGCCCACTGTTGGGTAGGGACTGTCTCTATGTGTTGCCAATTTGTACTTCCCAAGCGCTTAGTACAGTGCTCTGCACATAGTAAGCGCTTAAAAAATACGATTGATTGATTGATTGATTTATTGAGCATTTACTGAGTGCAAAGCACTGGACTGAGTTCTTGAGAGAACAGAATAGACCAGAGTCATCATCATCATCAATCGTATTTATTGAGCGCTTACTATGTGCAGAGCACTGTACTAAGCGCTTGGGAAGTACAAATTGGCAACATATAGAGACAGTCCCTACCCAACAGTGGGCTCACAGTCTAAAACAGTGGGCTCACAGTCCGGAGACATGTCTCCTACCTACAAGGAGTTTATAGTCTAGAGGGGGAAACAGATATTAAAATAAATTACAGATATATACGTAAGTGCTGTGGAACTGAGGGTGGGGTGAATAAAGGATACAAATCCAAGGACAAGGGTGTGGCAGAGGGGAGAGGGAAATGGGGATAAGGGTTTAGTTGGGGAAGGCCTCTTGGAGAAGATGTGATTTTAAGAAGGCTTGAAGGAGGGGAGAGTGATGGTCTGTCAGATCAATCAATCAATCAATCGTATTTATTGAGCGCTTACTGTGTGCAGAGCACTGTACTAAGCGCTTGGGAAGTACAAGTTGGCAACATATAGAGACAGTCCCTACCCAACAGTGGGCTCACAGTCTAAAATGGGGAGGGGTGAAGATGTGAAGGGGGAGGGAGTTCTGCCTCCCTGAAGCTGTGTTGCATGGGGTCTGATTTGTGCAAAACAGGAAGACCTAAAGTAACTCACGTGAGCAGTGCAGATTGAAGTCTGATGTTTATTGAGCACTTACCGGGCAGAGCACTGTGCTAAACACTGGGGAGAGTACGATGCAGTAGAGTTGATTTGCTAGACCCATTCCCTGTCCACAAGGAGCTTACAGTCTAGAGAGGAAGACAGATATAAAATAAATTCTGGATATATACGTAAGTGCCGTGGGGCTGAGGGTGAGGTGACTATCAATCAGTCAATCAATCGTATTGAGCGCTTACTGTGTGCACAGCACTGGACTAAGCGCTTGGGAAGTACAAGTTGGCAACATGTAGAGACAGTCCCTACCCAACAGTGGGCTCACAGTCTAAAAGGGGGAGACAGAGAACAAAACCAAACATACTAACAAAATAAAATAAATAGAATAGATATGTACAAGTAAAATAGAGTAATAAATATGTACAAACATATATACATAGATACAGGTGCCGTGGGGAAGGGAAGGACATTATAGAGATGGTCCCTATCCAATAGCGGGCTCACAGTATAGAAGGGGGAGACAGACAACAAAACAAAACATATTAACAAAATAAAATAAATAGAATAAATAAGCACTTAGTACAGTACTGTGTGCAGAGCACTGTACTAAGCGCTTGGGAAGGACAAGCTGGCAACATCTAGAGACAGTCCCTACCCAACAGTGGGCTCACAGTCTAAAAGGGGGCGACAGAGAACAAAACCAAACATACTAACAGAATAAAATAAATAGAATAGAATGTACAAGTAAAATAAATAAAGAGTAATAAATATGTACAAACATATACATATATACAGGTGCTGTGGGGAAGCTGTGTGCAGAGCACTGTACTAAGCGCTTGGGAAGTACAAGCTGGCAACATATACAGTCCCTACCCAACAGTGGGCTCACATTCTAAAAGGGGGAGACAGAGAACAAAACCAAACATACTAACCAAATGAAATAAATAGAATAGATATGTACAAGTAAAATAAATAAATAGAGTAATAAATATGTACAAACATATATACAGGTGCTGTGGGGAAGCTGGCAACATATAGAGACAGTCCCTACCCAACAGTGGGCTCACAGTCTAAAAGGGGGAGACAGAGAACAAAACCAAACATACTAACAAAATAAAATAAATAGAATAGATATGTACAAGTAAAATAGAGTAATAAATATATACAAACATATATACAGGTGCTGTGGGGAAGCTGGCAACATATAGAGACAGTCCCTACCCAACAGTGGGCTCACAGTCTAAAAGGGGGAGACAGAGAACAAAACCAAACATACTAACAAAATAAAATAAATAGAATAGATATGTACAAGTAAAATGAATAGAGTAATAACTATGTACAAACATATATACATATATACAGGTGCTGTGGGGAAGCTGGCAACATATAGAGACAGTCCCTACCCAACAGTGGGCTCACAGTCTAGAAGGGGTGAGCCAACTGTTGTGTAGGGACTGTCTCTATATGTTGCCAACTTATACTTCCCAAGCGCTTAGTACAGTGCTCTGCACACAGTAAGCGCCCAATAAATGCGATTGATGATGATGAAGGGGGAATGAATGAGTGGATGAATGAATGAGGAGGAGGATGAAGGAATGCGTAGCGGGGTCACCGGGGGGACTGCGGTTGCAGTAGCCGGCGGCCGCCGCCTGGGGGCAGCAGGTGGCAGGCGCAGAGCGGAGCGGGCGTGGGAAAACCGAACCCCGGGCCCTGGCAAGGCTTGGCCACTAGGGGGCGCGGAAAGGCCGGGCGCCGGCGGACGGTGATCGATCAATCAATCAATCAATCAGTCAATCGTATTTATTGAGCGCTTACTGTGTGCAGAGCACTGGACTAAGCGCTTGGGAAGTACAAGTTGGCAACATGTAGAGACAGTCCCTACCCAACAGTGGGCTCACAGTCTAGAAGGGGGAGACAGAGAACAAAACCAAACATACTAACAAAATAAAATATACAGACTAGATATGTACAAGTAAAATAAATAGAGTAATAAATATGTACAAACATATGTACCTATATACAGGTGCTGTGGGGAAGGGAAGGAGGTAAGATGGCCAGACCCCTCTACCCCCCCCAGCCCCTTCTCTGCCCCTTCCCCCGCACACCTCACAGGGTTCGCTGCCCCTGTAAAGAGCCCGGGCTTTGGAGTCAGAGGTCCCGGGTTCAAATCCCGGCCCCCGCTGACTGTCAGCTGTGTGACTTTGGGCAAGTCACTTCACTTCTCTGGGCCTCAGTTCCCTCAGATGGAAAATGGGAATTAAAACTGTGAGCCCCCTGGGGGACAACCTGATCACCTTGTCACCTCCCCAGTGCTTAGAACAGAGCTTTGCACATAGTAAGCGCTTAATAAATGCCATCATTATTATTATTATTATTCCCCCCACACCTCAGCCTGGGTGGGAGCCACCCCTAACCACCCCTAACCGCTCAGCCCCCCCAACAGTTGTGGTATTTGTTAATAATAATAATAATAATAATGGAATTTATAAAGCACTTAGCGTGGCTAAGTGGAAAGAGCATGGGCTTGGGAGTCAGAGGTCATGGGTCCTAATTCCGGCTCTGCCACATGTCTGCTGTGTGACCTTGAGCAAGTCACTTAACTTCTCTGAGCCTGTTACCTCATCTGTAAAATGGGGATGAAGACTGAGCCCCACATGGGACAACCTGATCACCTTGTATCCCCCCCAGCGCTTAGAACAGTGCTTCGCACATAGTAAGCACTTAGCAAATGCCATCATTTTTATTATTATTATTATTATCCAGGCCACCCCTAACAATGCTCCCTACCATCCAGGCCACCCCTAACAATGCTCCCTACCATCCAGGCCACCCTTAACAATGCTCCCTACCATCCAGGCCACCCCTAACAATGCTCCCTACCATCCAGGCCACCCCTAACAATGCTCCCTACCGTCCAGGCTTCCCCTAACAGTGCTCCCTACCCTCCCAGCTGCCCCTAACAGTGCTCCCTTCCCTCCCACACACCCCTTACAGTGCTCCCCGTCTTTCCAGCCACCCCTTACAGTGCTTCCTGCCCTCCCAGCCCCTCTAGGGCTCAGCTAGGCTCATTCCCCCTCAGCGCTTCCCCAGGACTTCCCAAGCCCCTGAGCTCTTTCGTCCTGAGGAAGGGAAATTGTGTATGGGGTGAGGGGCAATTTTGGCCGGGGAGGGGGCGACCCTGGGGACTGAGCCTAGTTCTCTGGGCCCCTGTATGGGGACAGTGGGGCCTTTGTGTCACGGTGGTCCGATGGTGGTGGGGTTGTGGGGGGAATGTTACTGTCTCCCCACCCAAGGGAAGGGCCGGGTGGATATTGGGGTAGGGTGAGCCAGTTAAAAATCGTCCCCCACCTTCCCCCTCTTGTCCCAGGGAAAACTGCAGGGGCGGGGCTCCAGCTTCCAAAGGGTCAAATCCCGAGCGCGCCCCGTCCCCTCCTCCTCCTCCTCCTCATCAATCGTATTTATTGAGCGCTTACTGTGTGCAGAGCACTGTACTAACCGCTTGGGAAGTACAAATTGGCAACATATAGAGACAGCCCCTACCCAACAGTGGGCTCACAGTCTAAAAGATAATGGCATTTATTAAGCGCTTACTATGTGTAAAGCACTGTTCTAAGTGCCGGGAGGTTACGAGGTGATCAGGTTATCCCACGGGGGGCTCACAATAATAATAATAATAATAATAATAATAATAATAATAATAATGGCATTTATTAAGGGCTTACTATGTGTAAAGCACTGTTCTAAGCGCTGGGAGGTTACGAGGTGATCAGGTTATCCCACGGGGGGGCTCACAATAATAATAATGGCATTTATTAAGCGCTTACTATATGTAAAGCACTGTTCTAAGCGCTGGGAGGTTACAAGGTGATCAGGTTATCCCACGTGGGGCTCACAATAATAATAATAATGGCATTTATTAAGCACTTACTATGTGTAAAACACTGTTCTAAGCGCCGGGAGGTTACAAGGTGATCAGGTTATCCCACGGGGGGCTCACAGCCTTAACCCCCATTTTACAGATGAAGGAACTGAGGCCCAGAGAAGTTAAGTGACTTGCCCAAGGTCACACAGCAGGCAATTGGTGGAGGGAGGATTTGAACCCGTGACCTCTGACTCCAAAGCCCGGGCTCTTTCCGCGGAGCCACGCTGCTTCTCATCATCAATCGTATTTATGGAGCGCTTACTGCCTGCAGAGCACTGTACTAAGCGCTTGAGGAGACGGAGATCGAGGAGACGGGATGGAGTGGGGGGAAGTAGGAGTCCGGGGACTTTCGGAAGCCTCTCACCTTCTCTGGGTCGAGGCCTCCCCTCAGCCCCTCCCCTGCTTTGGGCGGGGTGGGGGGGGCTTTGGCGGTCATCATCATCATCAATCGTATTTATTGAGCGCTTACTATGTGCAGAGCACTGTACTAAGCGCTTGGGAAGTACAAATTGGCAACAAATCGGTCGAGGCCGGGCGCTGCCCGCCGTCATCATCATCAATCGTATCTATTGAGCGCTTACTATGTGCAGAGCACTGTACTAAGCGCTTGGGAAGTACAAATTGGCAACAGATTGGCAGCCGCAGAGAGCTGGGCCAGAGCGGGCCGGGGCGGGTGATGGGAAGGAGAAGCCGTTCGGGTGTCTGATGCAATCAAACAAAACTAAAATCCTCCCTGCCGGGGGTCTGAGCTCATCTTCCAGCAGCCGCAGCCACCTCCCCCTCCCCCTTCCTCACTCCACTTTGCTCTCTAGCCTCTTCCCCGGTGCTCCAAAATCGTGGGAGCACTGAGACGGAGCCCCAGCTCCTGTCCCAACCCCTGCCCCACCTTCAATCAATCAATCAATCGTATTTACTGAGCGCTTACTATGTGCAGAGCACTGTACTAAGCGCTTGGGAAGTCCAAGTTGGCAACATCTAGAGACAGTCCCTACCCAACAGTGGGCTCACAGTCTAAAAGGGGGAGACAAAACCAGACATACTAACAAAATAAAATAAATAGAATAGATATGTACAAGTAAAGTAAATAAATAAATAAATAGAGTAATAAATATGTACAAACATATATACAGGTGCTGTGGGGAAGGGAAGGAGGTAAGATGGGGATGGGGAGGGGGATGAGCCCTAATCAATCAATCAATCAATCGTATTTATTGAGCGCTTACTATGTGCAGAGCACTGTACTAAGCGCTTGGGAAGTACAAATTGGCAACACATAGAGACAGTCCCTACCCAACAGTGGGCTCACAGTCGGGGCTACTAGGAACCAAGGGTGCCCATGCCCCCTGTCCCGGGTTCCTGCTATTTCAGAATCCCTAGTGCCCACAGGGGCTGGAGGGGGGTGGATAGAGCTAGTGGATTGGGGGGGCAGCGGGGAGGAAGACGGGGGGCGGGGGGGGGGCAGCTGGCCCTGGCAGATAACCATTATCTCAGACCCTGGATGCTTGGCCTGCCCCTCACGGTGCCCCCCACCCCCCCCCTCCAGCCTCACACCAATAGGACAGGCAGTTCTGCAGAGGCATCTCCACCCCTGGCAGTTTAACCCCCATCCCTCCTGCTGCAGTCTGAAGCCCCTGTCCCTGGAGCGGGATCAGAGAGGGGAAAGGCTGCAAGGGGGAGGAGAGAGACAGACAAAGACAGAGAGAGGGGAACAAATAGGCACGGCCACGAAAGAGAGGCAGGCAAACCGGAGAGAATGGTAAACACAGCCGAAGAGGCAGAGAATGAAAAAGACCGTCTTGGAGAGGGGATGGAGCAAGTGGGGGGAACTGCAAGCAGCGTGGCCTGGTGGAAAAGAAACCAGGCGTGGGAGGCAGAGGACGTGGGTCCTAACTGCGGCTCCGCCACTTGTCTGCCCTGTGACCTTGGGCGAGCCACTTCACTTCTCTGTGCCTCAGTTCTCTCATCCGCAAAATGGGGATTCAATACCCGCCCTCCCTCCTACTTAGACTGTGAACCCACTGTGGGACTTGATGATCTTATCTCTACCCCAGCACCTAGTATAGGGATTGGTACATAGTAAGTGCTTAATAAATACACAATGAATTAATTACAAGGCACCTGTCAACATGTTTTGTTGCTTGTCTCCCCCTTCTAGACTGTGAGCCTATTGTTGGGCAGGGACCGTCGCTACTTGTTGCCGACTTGTACTTCCCAAGTGCTTAGTACAGTGCTCTGCACACAGTAAGCGCTCAATAAATACGATTGAATGAATGTTTTGTCACCTGTTTACATGTTTTGTTTTGTTGTCTGTCTCCCCCTTCTAGACTGTGAGCCTATTGTTGGGTAGGGACCGTCTCTACATGTTGCCGACTTGTACTTCCCAAGGGCTTACTACAGTGCCCTGCACACAGTAAACGCTCAATAAATATGAATGAATGTTTTGTCACCAGTCTACATGTTTTGTTTTGTTGTCTGTCTCCCCCTTCTAGACCGTGAGCCAGTTGTTGGGTAGGGACCGTCTCCATATGTTGCCGACTTGTACTTCCCAAGCGCTTAGTACAGTGCTCTGCACACAGTAAGTGCTCAGTAAATACAATTGAATGAATTGAATGAATGAATGAAAAAGATCTCAGAGTCCTAGTGGGCCCCAAGCTGAAGGTGGGCAAGCCACCTACTGGAACGGAGAACATAATAATGATGATATTTGTTAAGTGCTTACTATGTGCCAAACACTGTTCTAAGCGCTGGGGCACATACAAGGTTATCAGGTTGTCCCACGTAGGGCTCATGGTCTTAAACCCCATTTTCCTGATGAGGTAATTTAGGCAAACAGAAGTGAAGTGACTCACAGCTGACAAATGGTGGAGCCGGGATTAGAACCCACGACCTCTGACTCCCAATCCCGGGGCTCTTTTCCCTAAACCACGTATCAACCTAGGGTCTCTCTGATGGAAACCAGGAGGTTCTAGTCATTCCTCCCCCTTCCCCTGCCCCCAAAACGCCTCTCTTTAACCTACAGCGAAATGGGAGGTAACAACAAGGAGGTATTGACCTTCAGAGGTGGAAGAACAAACATGAACAGCAGCAGTGATTACTAAAAGCACCCACTGTGTGCAGAACAATGTACTGGGTGCGGGGACCCTACAACAAGGGTGGAAGACATGGCAAATCCCTCTCTTGCAGAAGTTTACAGTCTAATAATAATAATGACGGTATTTGTTAAGTGCACGCTATTTGTTTAAGTGCTTACTACTAGGAAAAGCTAAGCGCTGGGGTATTTACATGGTTATCAGGTTGTCCCAAGTGGGCCTCACAGTCTTAATCCTCATTTTACAGATGAGGTAACTAAGGCACAGAGAAGCGAAGCGGCTTGCTCAAAGTCACACAGCTGACAAGTGGCGGGGCCGGGATTAGAACCCACGACCTCTGACTCCCAAACCCGTGATCTTTCCACTAAGCCCCTTTTAGACTGTGAGCCCACTGTTGGGTAGGGACTGTCTCTATATGTTGCCAATTTGTACTTCCCAAGCGCTTAGTACAGTGCTCTGCACATAGTAAGCGCTCAATAAATACGATCGATGATGATGATGAAGCCATGCTGCTTCTCTAATGAGGGCGACGCAGGTTGTGTAGCTTACACATATTGGGGAGAGGAGGCAAGACATAGGCGCAAATGGGGATGACAAAAGTCAGGGGGAAATAACCGCATTCCTGCCTAAACCGAGTGGGAGGGAAGGAGAGGAGGAAAGAGCACCGATTGATTGATTGATTGATTGATTAATGAGGAACCGGGCAGATCAAGACATCTTCCTGGGACAGATCCCCATGACTGGTCTGTTTGTCCTTCTGCCTGTCCAGGAGAAGGGGTGTGATAGGGACAGAGGATGACAAAACTATAGTAGGGTCCTTCTGGTCAGCGTAGGGGACACCAGGAAAGGCCCCAAGGTGAGTCTGCGTATGCGTCCGTCTTTGTGTGTGCTTATAGGTGTGCAAGCATGAGCCTCTAGATAATTACTGGAGTGTGCGGGTATGCTCCCTTATGTATTTGGGTAGCAGTGAATGTGAGTGTTTGCATCTGTCTCTGTGTGTGTCTGTGCCTGCGCTGTGTCTCTATGAATTCTGCCCTGCAACAGCCAGAGCTGCTGTGAATGTGTGTGTGTGTGTGTGTGGTGCTATGTGTGCTGCCATGTGGGCTGCCGTTTGTATCCTGCTGTGTGTGTGTGTGTGTGTATGCGCACGGCTGGGTGTGCTGCCATGTGGGCTGCCAGGTGTGTGCTTCGACGGGAGTATGTGTGTGTTTATGTGCTGCCATGCGGGAGGCTGGGTGTGTGTGTGTGTGTGTATGTGTTTGTGTGCTGCTTCAGCAGCTTCTCCAGTTAGAAGGGTCAGAGGTGCTTGGGGCCAGATGTTGCACAGCTGCAAGGGGGGACCCCCCTCCCCCTAGACTCCCCATCACCCCCCCCAGGCACACTCTCTCAGACCCTCACTTCCCAGCCACACCCCCTCAGGCTCCCTCCATCACACCCTTCCCAGACACCACCCCCCCGACTCCCCATCACCCCCCCAGACCCACACTCCCAGACTCGCCCATCACCCCCCCAATATACCCTCGCAGACCCACAGTTCCCAGCCGCACCCCCAACTCCCCCCATCCCCACGCGCACCCCAGACTCGCCCCCAACGGCATACACACACACACACACAAACAAACACAAACTCGTTCACTGGCTCACTGCGCCGGCCCTGAAGCCCCCCGCCCCCCCCCCCCCCCCCGGGCCTGGGGATGAAGATCGGCTTCGGATTCTGTCAAACGGGGATGAGGACCGTGAGCCCCCACCGTGGGGCAACCTGATTGTAACGTCCCCGGCGCTTGGAGCAGTGCTTGGCACACAGTGGGCGCGTAACAAACACCAACATTATTATTCGGGGAGGGGGGCTTGTTACTGGGCAAACTTTGGTTGTTTGGCGGGGTGGTTGGGGCCCCGGTTTGGGCCCGGTTGGGCGGCTCGGATTACTCATCGCTGCGGCGGCGAGGCCGGGGCCGGTTGCATCATCAGCCCGGTCACCGGAGGCCGCCCCGCCCCCTCCCCCCATCCCCCCTCCGGCCTGACGTCACCTATCCCGTTCGGGCGATGACTAATCCTCCTCCTCCCCCCCCTCCTCTTCCTCCTCCTCCTCCTCCTCCCCGGGGCCCCCCGTTTCCCGCCATTGGCTGGCAGGAGCCTGGCACCGAGCAGCCGCAGAAGGAGCCGGAGAGGGAGCCGCCCTCCTCCTCCCGGAGGCCCTCCGCGCCCGCTCCGCTCCCCCCCACCGCCCTAGATGTCTGTCTGTCTTGTTTGGGTGTTCATTCATCCCATCGTATTGATTGAGCGCTTACTGTGTGCAGAGCACTGGACTGATTGCCCCCCTCCCCGAGATGTCTTTAGGCTGTGAGCCCACTGTTGGGTAGGGACTGTCTCTATATGTTGCCAACTTGGGCTTCCCAAGCGCTTAGTACAGTGCTCTGCACACAGTAAGCGCTCAATCAATACGATTGATGATGTCTGTCTGGCTGGCTGGGTGCTCATTCATCCCATCGTATCCCATCGTATTGATTGAGCACTTACTGTGTGCAGAGCACT
Source organism: Tachyglossus aculeatus (assembly GCF_015852505.1). Classification (NCBI taxonomy): domain Eukaryota; kingdom Metazoa; phylum Chordata; class Mammalia; order Monotremata; family Tachyglossidae; genus Tachyglossus; species Tachyglossus aculeatus. The sequence continues at coordinate 1,525,022 of NC_052091.1, forward strand.
GGACTGATTGCCCCCCTCCCCGAGATGTCTTTAGGCTATGAGCCCACTGTTGGGTAGGGACTATCTCTATATGTTGCCAACTTGGACTTCCCAAGCGCTTAGTACAGTGCTCTGCACACAGTAAGCGCTCAGTAAATACGATTGATGATGTCCGTCTGGCTGTCTGTCTGGCTGGGTGTTCATTCATCCCATCGTATTGATTGAACAATTACTGTGTGCAGAGCACTGGACTGATTGCCCCCCTCCCCGAGATGTCTTTAGGCTGTGAGCCCACTGTTGGGTAGGGACCGTCTCTATATGTTGCCAACTTGTACTTCCCAAGCGCTTAGTACAGTGCTCTGCACACAGTAAGCGCTCAATAAATATGATTGATGATGTCTGGCTGGCTGGCTGTCTGGCTGGGTGTTCATTCATCCCATCGAATTGATTGAGCGCTTACTGTGTGCAGAGCACTGGACTGATTGCCCCCCTCCCCGAGACGTCTTTAGGCTGTGAGCCCACTGTTGGGTAGGAACCGTCTCTATATGTTGCCAACTTGGACTTCCCAAGCGCTTAGTACAGTGCTCTGCACACAGTAAGCGCTCAATAAATACGATTGAGGATGTCCGTCTGGCTGTCTGGCTGGGTGTTCATTCATCCCATCGTATTGATTGAACAATTACTGTGTGCAGAGCACTGGACTGATTGCCCCCCTCCCCGAGATGTCTTTAGGCTGTGAGCCCACTGTTGGGTAGGGACTGTCTCTATATGTTGCCAACTTGGACTTCCCAAGCGCTTAGTACAGTGCTCTGCACACAGTAAGCGCTCAATAAATACGATTGATGATGTCTGGGTGTTCATTCATCCCATCGTATTGATTGAGCACTTACTGTGTGCAGAGCACTGGACTGATTGCCCCCCCTCCCCGAGACGTCTTTAGACTGTGAGCCCACTGTTGGGTAGGGACTGTCTCTATATGTTGCCAACTTGGACTTCCCAAGCGCTTAGTACAGTGCTCTGCACACAGTAAGCGCTCAATAAATACGATTGATGATGTCTGTCTGGCTGTCTGGCTGGCTGGGTGTTCATTCATCCCATCGTATTGACTGAGCGCTTACTGTGTGCAGAGCACTGGACTAATCAATCAATCGTATTTATTGAGCACTTACTGTGTGCAGAGCACTGGACTAAGCGCTTGGGAAGTCCAAGTCGGCAACGCATAGAGACGGTCCCTACCCAACAGCGGGCTCACAGTCTAGAAAGGGGAGACGGACAACAAAACCAAACATACTAACAAAATAAAATAGAGTAGATATGTACAAGTAAGATAAATAAATAGAGTAATAAATATGTACAAACATATAGACATATATACAGGTGCTGTGGGGAAGGGAAGGAGGAAAGGTGGGGGAGATGGAGAGGGGGACGAGGGGGAGAGGAAGGAAGGGGCTCAGTCTGGAAAGGCCTCCTGGAGGAGGTGAGCTCTCAGTAGGGCCTTGAAGGGAGGAAGAGAGACTAAGAGAGACTAAGCGCCCGGGAAGTCCAAGTCGGCAACATAGACGGTCCCTACCCAACGATGGCCTCTCTTCCTCCCTTCAAAGCCCTACTGAGAGCTCACCTCCTCCAGGAGGCCTTCCCATTCATTCATTCATTCGATCGTATTTATTGAGCGCTTACTGTGTGCAGAGCACTGGACTAAGCGCCTGGGAAGTCCAAGTCGGCAACGTAGAGAGACGGTCCCTACCCAACAGAGGACTCACAATCTAGAAGGGGGAGACAGACAACCCAGACTGAGCCCCCTCCTTCCTCTCCCCATCCCCCCCCGCCTTACCTCCTTCCCCTCCCCACAGCACCTGTATATATGTATATATGTTTGTACATATTTATTACTCTATTTTACTTGTACATATTTATTCTATTTATTTTATTTTGTGAATATGTTTTGTTTTGTTGTCTGTCTCCCCCTTCTAGACTGTGAGCCCACTGTTGGGCTGTTGGGTAGGGACCGTCTCTATATGTTGCCAACTTGTACTTCCTAAGCGCTTAGTACAGTACTCTGCACACAGTAAGCGCTCAATAAATACGATTGAATGAATGAATGACGGGCTCACAGTCTAGAGCATGGCTCAGTGGAAAGAGCATGGGCTTGGGAGTCAGAGGTCAGGGGTTCAAATTCCAACTCCGCCAAGGGTCAGCTGTGTGACTTTGGGCAAGTCACTTGACTTCTCTGGGCCTCAGTGACCTCATCTGTAAAATGGGGATGAAGACGCCCTGTGGGGCAACCTCATCACCTTGTATCCCCCCTAACTGCCATTATTATTATTATTATTATTAGAAGGGGGAGACAGACAACAAAACATGTGGACAGCTGTCATCAGAATAAAATGGGGGAGACCCTGTGGGGGGGGCCATCATCATCATCAATCGTATTTATTGAGCGCTTACTGTGTGCAGAGCACTGTACTAAGCGCTTGGGAAGTACAAATTGGCAACATATAGAGACAGTCCCTACCCAACAGTGGGCTCACGGTCTAAAAGGGGGTAGAATAGATATGTACAAGTAAAATAAATAAATAAATAAATAAATAGAGTAATAAATATGTACAAACATATATACATATATACAGGTGCTGTGGGGAAGGGAAGGAGGTAAGATGGGGGGGATGGAGAGGGGGACGAGGGGGAGAGGAAGGAAGGGGCTCAGTCTGGGAAGGCCTCCTGGAGGAGGGGCCAGAAGCATCCCCACCCCCACCCGGCTTGGGGTTGGAGTTCGGGCCAAACAATGTCTAGGCCAGAGCATCTCCCTGCAGCCGGGGGCGAAGGGACCAGCCCCCTCCCCATCCCCCTCTCGGGGTCCCCCGGCCCCTCCCCCTGACCCACCGGACCAGAGGACCGGGGTGGGGGGAGGGGACCGGACTCAGAGAGGTTCAGCAACCCACCCAAGGTCACACAGCACCTGGGGAGACAGAGGGGGCGGGTCCCTGGGCCTCTCTCTTTCTCTCTCTCTCTCCCTAGGTTTGTTTTGGTTTTATCTTTCCATCCCACAAGAGGACACGGGCCGGATGGAGGAGGGGGGAGGGCTAGACTTCGGGAGGGTTTGACTTCTCAAGGTTTTAGGGGCAGAGTGGGAGGGGGTCGCCCTCCCTCGCCCCTCCCACACCTCGCTGCAGAGAACGGGGGAGGGGCGCGAGAAGGGTCCCCCTCCCCCCCCGAGCTCGTTCCTCAGTTTCCCCCGTGTACCTCCCTCCCTCGAGCCGAACCGAGGAAAGAATATGGGGGGAGAGGGGTCCCCCTCCCCCCCCAGAGGTCGTTCCTCAGTTTCCCCCGTTACCGCCCTCCCTCGAGCCGAACCGAGGAAAGAATAGGGGGGGAGAGGGGACCCCCTCCCCCCTAGAGCTCGTTCCTCAGTTTCCCCCGTTACCTCCCTCCCTCGAGCCGAACCGAGGAAAGAATAGGGGGGGAGAGGGGTCCCCCTCCCCCCCAGAGGTCGTTCCTCAGTTTCCCCCGCTCCCCTCCCACCCTAGAGCCGGGCCGAGGAAAGGATATGGGGAGAGAGGGCGGGAGAGGTGTCCCCCCCCCCCCCGAGCTCATTCCTGTTTCATTCATTCATTCATTCATTCACTCACTCATTCATTCAATCGTATTTATTGAGCGCTTACTGCCTGCAGAGCACTGGACTAAGCGCTTGGGAAGTCCAAGCTGGCAACATCTAGAGACGGTCCCTACCCAACCGTGGGCTCACAGGCTAGAAGGGGGAGACTGACAACCAAACAAAACATACTGACAAAATAAATAGACTATGTACAAGTAAAATAGAGTAATAATAATGATGATATATAATATTATAGAGTAATAATAGCCAAAGCAGCAACGTTCTTCTTCCCTAGAGCCAAACCGGGGGAAGGATTTGGGGGGGGGGGGAGGGGGCGCCGGGCTGCTAGATGCTCGTCCCTCAGTTTCCCCGCTCGCACAGGTGTTGTGTGGGGGGGGTGATGAGTGAAGGGGAGGGGGGGGTCTCTGTTGCTGTGGCCGGGCCTGTCGGCGGCCCCCTCCCCTCCCCCCCCCGTGTCCTCCCCTCCCCCCGTGTCGGTGGGTCCGAGCCAGTGAGACTGCAGCAGGGCGGGCGGGGGGCTGCGCCGTCTCCGGGAGAAAGTCTTCGTCGGGTTACCCGGCAACTGGAGAGGCCAACCAGGGCCGCCCGCCGCCGCCGCCGTGCCCAATGCCCGCCTGCCAGGGCCCCCTCCCCTCGGACCCCCGCCGCCCCTGATTGGCGACAAGGACGACCCCCGGACCCCCTCCCCGCGACCCCCTTCCCCCACCCCGCCACCCGCTCCTCCCGGACCCCGGGGAGCCGGGGAGGGGGGCCCGGGATGCCACCGCCCCCCCCCCTCCCCGCCTCCGAGCTGAGGATCTCCAGGCGCTTCATCAGCAGCGTCGGTATTGGAAAGAGCCCGGGCTTTGGAGTCAAAGGTCATGGGTTCGAATCCCGACCCCTTCCCAGACTGAGCCCCTTCCTTCCTCTCCCCCTCTCCATCCCCCCCATCTTGCCTCCTTCCCTTACCCACAGCACCTGTATATATGGATATAGCATCGATCATCATCATCATCAATCGTATTTATTGAGCGCTTACTATGTGCAGAGCACCGTACTAAGCGCTTGGGAAGTACAAATTGGCAACACATAGAGACAGTCCCTACCCAACAGTGGGCTCACAGTCTAAAAGGGGGAGACGGAGAACAAAACCGAACATACTAGCAAAATAAAATAAATAGAATAGATATGTACAAGTAAAATAAGTAAATAAATAGAGTAATAAATCGGTACAAACATATATACATATATACAGGTGCTGTGGGGAAGGGAAGGAAGTAAGAAGGGGGGATCATCATCATCATCATCAATCATATTTATTGAGCGCTTACTATGTGCAGAGCACTGTACTAAGCGCTTGGGAAGTACAAATTGGCAACATAGAGAGCCAGTCCCTACCCAACAGTGGGCTCACAGTCTAAATATGTTTGTACATATTTATTACTCTATTTGTTTATTAATTTTACTGGTACATATCTATTCTGTTTATTTTATTTTGTTAGTCTGTTTGGTTTTGTTCTCTGTCTCCCCCTTTTAGACTGCGAGCCCACTGTTGGGTAGGGACTGTCTCTAGATGTTGCCAACTTGGACTTCCCAAGCGCTTAGTACAGTGCTCTGCACACAGTAAGCGCTCAATAAATATGATTGATTGATTACTGAGCAGTCACCATGTGCCCAACCCTGCCGAAGCGCTCGGGAGAGGATCAATCAATCAATCGTATCTATTGAGCGCTTGGGAAGTCCAAGTTGGCAACATATAGAGACGGTCCTTACCCAACTGTGGGCTCACAGATCTGCCCAGCCAAGGTGGGGGAGCGTCGTAAGGTCACCTCCCTTACACACACATTCAGTCGTATTTACTGAGCGCTTACTGTGTGCAGGGCCCTGTACTAAGCGCTTGCACTGTATACACACAAACACGTAAACACAGAGTGACTCCTCCCCTAACTTCCCGCCGAGGATCCCCACGTGGGGGCTACCGGGCAGAGCACTGTACTAAGCGCTTGGGAAGTACAAGTTGGCAACATAGAGAGGCGGTCCCTACCCAACAACAGGCTCACAGTCCAGAAGCAAGCCAAGCTAGCTCTCTTCCTCCCTTCAAGGCCCTACTGGGCGAGTCACTTCACTTCTCTGTGCCTCAGTTCCCTCATCTGTAAAATGGGGATTAGGACTGTGAGCCCCCCGCGGGTCAACCTGATCACCCTGTAACCTCCCCAGCGCTTAGAACAGTGCTTTGCACATAGTAAGCGCTTAACAAATACCATCATTATTATTATTATTATTACTGAGAGCTCACCTCCTCCAGGAGGCCTTCCCAGGCTGAGCCCCCTCCTTCCTCTCCCCCTCCTCCCCCCCGCCTTACCTCAATCAATCAATCGTATTTATTGAGCACTTACTGTGTGCAGAGCACTGTACTAAGCGCTTGGGAAGTACAAGTTGGCAACATATACAGTCCCTACCCAACAGTGGGCTCCTTCCCTTCCCCACAGCACCAATATATATGTTTGTGCGGATTTATTACTTGTGATTTATTTTACTTGTACATATCCATTCTGTTGATTTTATTTTGTTAATAGGTTTTGTTTTGCTCCCCGTCTCCCCCTTCTAGACTGTGAGCCCACTGTTGGGTAGGGACTGTCTCTACATGTTGCCAACTTGTAGTTCCCAAGCGCTTGGTCCAGTGCTCAGCACACAGTAAGCGCTCAATAAATACGATTGATTGATTGATTGACTGATTGATGGGGAGGTTCCCCAGGGTGGCCCCCCTCGCCGGGCCCCAGGCCCCAGGTCCCCGGCGGCTCCGCCTCCTTGACTGCGAGCACCGCGGTTGCTCCGGCCCCCAGGCCCCTCCGGGGGCGGCTTTGTCCCCGGCATTCCCGGCCCTGACCCCTGACCCTAACTCCTCAACCTCCCCGGAGGCCCCAGCGGGGACCAACCAGGGGCTTCCGGACCCTCGTCTCCTCGGAGAGACCCTGGGGGCGGCCCGCCCCCTCGCCCCTTCCTCCCCTCCTCCATGAGCTCCGCCTCGGAGGCCCCAAACCGGGGAGAGGGGAACCCCAAAGTTTAGAAAGCGGAAGGCCGGGACGGGGCTCCAGCCCCCAAACTCCGCTCTTCCTCTCATCCGTCCCCGGTGGGACGGGCTGGTGGTGGCAGAGGGGCAGACCGACAGAGAAAAGACGCGGGACGGTGGATGCTGGGTGACCTCGGGAAAACGGTTCAACCTCTCTGGGCCTTAGTTTTTCCTGCCCGAGAAACGGAGCCCCCTCCCTACCCGCTCGGAATACTTTCTCTGGCCTTTCGCACGGAGCAATCAACCAGTCGTATCCAACGAGCTCTTGCTGTGTGCAGAGCACTGTGCCGAGCGCTTGGGAGAGTACAGTGGAACAGAAGTGGCAGAAATGATAGTAATAATAATAACGATGGAAACCTCTCTGGGCCTCAGTTTTTCCTGCCCGAGAAACGGAGCCCCCTCCCTACCCGCTCGGAATACTTTCTCTGGCCTTTCGCACGGAGCAATCAACCAGTTGTATCCAAGGAGCTCTTGCTGTGTGCAGAGCACTGTACCAAGCGCTTGGGAGAGTACAGTGGAACAGAAGTGGCAGAAATGATAGTAATAATAATAACGATGGAAACCTCTCTGGGCCTCAGTTTTTCCTGCCCGAGAAACAGAGCCCCCTTCCCTACCCACTCGGAATAGTTTCTCTGGCCTTTCGCGCAGAGCAGTCAACCAGTCGTATCCAACGAGCTCTTGCTGTGTGCAGAGCACTGTACCGAGCGCTTGGGAGAGTACGGTGGAACAGAATTGATAGAAATAATAACAATGGCATTTGTTAAGTGCTCACTGTTCTAAGCGCTGGGGAGGATACAGGTTCGTCAGGTTGTCCCAAGTGGGGCTCACAGCCTTCATCCCCAACGTTCGGAGAAGCAGCGTGGCTCAGTGGAAAGAGCACGGGCTTTGGAGTCAGCGGTCATGGGTTCAAATCCCAGTTTCGCCAATTGCCAGCTGTGTTACTTTGGGCAAGTCACTTAACTTCTCTGTGCCTCAGTTACCTCATCTGTAAAATGGGGATTATGACTGTGAGCCCCACGTGGGACAACCTGATCACCTTGTATCCCCCCAGCGCTTAGAACAGTGCTTTGCACATAGTAAGCGCTTAACAAATGCCATTATTATTATTATTATTATTCCCTGTTAGAAACATTACCTGCCCACAAGGAGTGTACAGTCTAATCCAGGCCTCTGAATAGGTCTGTGTCTCTGGGTATGTCCTTGTCTTTTCGTTTCTGCAGTCATGATTCTCTGTGTCTCTGCCTCTCTACCTATTTCTGGTAGTAATAGTAGTAATTCATTAAACACTTACTGTGTGCCAAGCACTGTATCAAGCACTGGGAAAGAGTACATAGGTGGGAGTTAGACGTGGACCCTGGCCTTAAGAAGGTGCACAATCTAAAAATTAAAAGTGGGGAGAGGGACTGGTGACAGGTCTATACGGAGCGATGAAACAAAACACTAAGACCATGAAAAAACATGGATGAGTGCACAAAATGAAAACAAAAATCTGCAGGATAATAGCCAGAAACAGCGTGGCCTAGTGGAAAGAGCACGGGCAGGCCTAGGAATTGGAGGACCTGGATTCTAAATAATAGCTCCGCCACTTGTTTGCTGTGTAACCTTGGGAAAGTCACTTAATTTCTCTGTACCTCCATACTCTCATCTACAAAAACAGGGATTCAATACCTAGTCTCCCTTCTATTCAGACTGTGAGCCTAATGTGGGACCTGATTATCTTGCATCTACTCCCGCATGGCACATAGTAAGTGCTTTACAAATGTTATTAGGGAACTGTGGCTACCTATCAATCAATTAGAGGTATTTTTTGAGCACATTGTGTAAAGAGCACCATACCGAGGGCCTGCTTCAGGAACAGAATTTGGGGCTTCTGATTGTGCTTCAGCCTTCTCCTCCCCTCCGCCTTTCCCCCCATGCCTTCTTCTTTGGGGAGGTTGTGGTAGAGGAAAAAGTTGGTTGATGGAAATAGCACTTTAGAATTTCCCGGAGTGGATAGTGTCTCTAACCTTCCTATACAAACGCACACACAAACTATGGACCAGTGCCCTTATTTGGCTGTGCGTCTCTGAGCAGGCGCCACACCCTCTCTGGGTGACTTGGGCTGGGACTTGGTGGGGGAGGGGGCAGCTGCATGGGACCCTGGAGTCTTCTCTTCTGCACCTCGAGCCAGGGCCCCCCGACCCCAGCCCTCCGTCCCCGTGCCCTGCTCCCCACGGGATGGCACATGACAGACACACGCAGTCCGCCTGCTCCTCAGCCTGGGACAGAGGGGAGATTGTATGGGATGTACACGCGCGCGCCGTTGGTGCAGGGATTCAATTCAACCGCCTCCCGGGGGGGTTTCTGCCAACCTGCCAACCTGGGCAAGGTGCCCAGGGGACGGGGAGCAACCTGGCTTTATTTTTATTTTATTATTTTATTAGTATGTTTGGTTTTGTTCTCTGTCTCCCCCTTTTCGACTGTGAGCCCACTGTTGGGTAGGGACCGTCTCTATATGTTGCCAACTTGGACTTCCCAAGCGCTTAGTACAGTGCTCTGCACACAGTAAGCGCTCAATAAATACGATTGATTGATTGATTGACTCGCCTGTAACTCAGAACGGGTGCACTGGCCCCGGGCCTCTGGGGGTAGGGCGCCCTGAGCCGGGGAAGTCCTTCCCCCTCCACCCGGCTGATGCTTCCAGAAAAGGGCCCGAGTGGAGAGGATTGGGAGGAGGAGTGGGGAGAAGAGGAGGAAGAGGAGGGGCTCTTCTGAGGACTGACTGCAGTGGGGGAGTCTAGAGTGCAAGAGGGACTCTATGTTGCCAACTTGTACTTCCCAAGCGCTTAGTACAGTGCTCTGCACACAGTAAGCGCTCAATAAATATGATTGATGATGATGATGACTTTCAAGCTGTAGTGGATCGGGCCCTTTCTCCCCCCCCACCCAAAAGATGGTCGATGGGAGAGAGAAGCTAGCTCTCTTCCTCCCTTCAAGGCCCTACTGAGAGCTCACCTCCTCCAGGAGGCCTTCCCACACTGAGCCTCCTCCTTCCTCTCCCCCTCATCCCCCTCTCCATCCCCACCATTTTATCTCCTTCCCTTCCCCACAGCACCTGTATATATGTATATATGTTTGTACATATTTATTACTCTATTTTACTTGTACATATCTATTCTATTTATTTTATTTTGTTAATATCTTTGGTTTTGTTGTCTGTCTCCCCCTTCTAGACTGTGAGCCCGCTGTTGGGTAGTGACCGTCTCTATAAGTTGCCAACTTGTACTTCCCAAGAGCTTAGTCCGGTGCTCTGCACACAGTAAGCGCTCAATAAATACGATTGATTGATTGAGAGAGAGAGAGAGAGAGGCTGGGCTTGGGGTTGGAGGCGGGGGAATGGCTCAGATGACTCACAACTTCTCGCAGCCTCAGTTCCCTCATCTGTAAAAATGGGGATGAAGATTGTGAGCCCCACGTGGGACAACTTGATCACACTGTAACCCCCCCCAGCGCTTAGGACAGTGCTTTGCACATAGTAAGCGCTTAACAAATGCCATCATTATTATTATTATTATTATTATTATTATTATGACAACTTTCCCACCCCCAGGCCCCCTCGGCTGTGATAACCCTAAGGCACTAGAGCTGGGCAGAATTGGGGCTGGTCCGCTGCCGTGCAGGAGCAGGGGCGGAGCGAGGAGGGGAGATCCTAGGGAACAAGCAGCGAATTCCCTGGATCCTGGAGCTGTTTAGGGAGGAGTCGGGACGGAGCCGGGAATCCCAGATTGGGGGAAGGAGAAGGGATTCGGGGTCGACCCGCGGGAAATACGGGAACCTTATTAAAATCACATCACCGAGGCCTTCCCCGACTAAGCCATCATTTCCCTACTCCCCCTCCTTTCTGCGTTGCCTTGCACTCCAAAGCCCGCTTTCTTTCCATTGAGCCACGTTGCTTCTCGACTTCTACTTTCATTCACTCATTCAATCGTATTTATTGAGCGCTTACTGTGTGCAGAGCACTGTACTAAGCGCTTGGGAAGGACAAGTCGGCAACATACAGAGACGGTCCCTACCCAACAATAGGCTCACAGTCTAGAAGGGGGAGACAGCCTGTGAGCCCACTGTTGGGTAGGGACCGTCTCTATATGTTGCCAATTTGTCCTTCCCAAGCGCTTAGTGCAGTGCTCTGCACATAGTAAGCGCTCAATAAATACGATTGATGATGATGAACAAAACTAAACATGTAGACAGGTGACAAAACATGTAGACAGGTGCCTTGTAATTAATTAACTGTGTATTTATTAAGCACTTACTATGTGCTAAGCCCTATACTATTCATTCATTCCATTGTATTTCTTGAGCGCATACTGTGTGCAAGGTGCTGGGGTAGAGATAAGATCATCAAGTCCCACAGTGGGTTCACAAGTCTAAGTAGGAGGGAGGGCGGGTATTGAATCCCCATTTTGCGGATGAGAGAACTGAGGCACAGAGAAGTGAAGGGAATCGCCCAAGGTCACAGAGCAGACAAGTGGCGGAGCCGCGATTAGGACCCAGGTCCTCTGCCTCCCGCGCCTGGGCTGTTTTCAAGGCCCTACTGAGTGCCAAGGCCCTACTGAGAGCTCACCTCCTCCAGGAGGCCTTCCCAGACTGAGCCTCCTCCTTCCTCTCCCCCTCCCCACCCCCCGCCTTACCTCCTTCCCTTCCCCACAGCACCTGTATATATTTATATATGTTTGTACGTATTTATTAGTCTATTTATTTATTTTACTTGTACATATCTATTCTATTCATTTTATTTTGTTAATACGTTTTGTTTTGCTCTCTGTCTCCCCGTTCTAGACTGTGAGCCCACTGTTGGGTAGGGACCGTCTCTGTATGTTGCCAACTTGTCCTTCCCAAGCGCTTAGTACAGTGCTCTGCACACAGTAAGCGCTCAATAAATACGATTGATTGATTAATTTTCCACTAGGCCACGCTGCTTGCAGTTCCCCCCACTTGCTCCACCCTCTCCAAGACGGTCTTTTTAATTCTCTGCCTCTTTGGACTTTCCCGGCGCTTAGTATAGTGCTCTGCACCCGGTAAGCGCTCAATAAATAGAGAAGCAGCGTGGCTCAGTGGAAAGAGCCCGGGCTTTGGAGTCAGAGGTCATGGGTTCAAATTCCGGCTCCGCCAATTGTCAGCTGTGTGACTTTGGGCAAGTCACTTACCTTCTCTGTGCCTCAGTTCCCTCATCTGTAAAATGGGGATTAAAAACTGTGAGCCCCCCCGTGGGACAACCTGATCACCTTGTAATCTCCCCAGCGCTTAGAACAGTGCTTTGCACATAGTAAGCGCTTAAGAAACGCCATCATTATTATTAGTAATAAATAGAGAAGCAGCGTGGCTCAGTGGGAAGAGCCCGGGCTTTGGAGTCAGAGGTCATGGGTTCAAATCCTGGCTCTGCCACTTGTCAGCTGTGTGACTTTGGGCAAGTCACTTAACTTCTCTGTGCCTCAGTTCTCTCACCCGCAAAATGGGGATTCAATACCCGCTCTCTCTCCTACTTAGACTGTGAACCCAATGTGGGACTTGATGATCTTATCTCTACCCCAGCACCTAGTATAGGACTTGGCAAATACTAAGTGCTTAATAAATACACAATGAATTAATTACAAGGCACCTGTCTACATTCAACTTGTACTTCCCAAGCGCTTAGTACAGTGCTCTGCACACAGTAAGCGCGCAATAAATACGATTGAATGAATGAATAAAATGGGGATTAAGACTGTGAGCCTCCCGTGGGACAACCTGATCACCTTGTAACCACCCTGGTGCTTAGAACAGTGCTTGGCACATAGTAAGCGCTTAATAAATGCCATAATAATAATAAGTAGAATAGTAAATATGTAAATATGTTAATGATGTGCATTTAGCTGTAATTCTGTTTGTTCGGACGACTTGACACCTGTCCACGCGTTTTGTTGTCTGTCTCCCCATTCTAGACTGTGAGCCTGTTGTTGGGTAGGGACCGTCTCTCTATGTTGCCAACTTAATAATAATAATAATAATAATGTTGGCATTTGTTAAGCGCTTACTATGTGCAAAGCACTGTTCTAAGCGCTGGGGGGATACAAAGTGATCAGGTTGTCCCACGTGGGGCTCACAGTCTTCATCCCCATTTTACAGATGAGGTAACTGAGGCTCAGAGAAGTTAAGTGACTTGCCCAAGGTTACACAGCAGACATGTGGCGGCGCCAGGATTCGAACCCATGACCTCTGACTCCAAAGCCCGTGCTCTTTCCACTGAGCCACGCTGCTTCTCTAACTTGTACTTGTACTTGAACTTGTACTTCCTAAGCGCTTAGTACAGTGCTCTGCACACAGTAAGCACTCAATAAATACGATTGATTGAATGAATGAATAATAATAAATACGATGGAATGCATGAGCGAATGAATTAGAACCCATTGGAGAAGCAGCGTGGCTCAGTGGAAAGAGCCTGGGCTTTGGAGTCACAGGTCATGGGTTCAATCAATCAATCAATCAATCGTATTTATTGAGTGCTTACTATGTGCAGAGCACTATACTAAGCGCTTGGGAAGTACAAATTGGCAACATATAGAGACAGTCCCTACCCAACAGTGGGCTCACAGTCTAAAAGGGGGAGACAGAGAACAAAACCAAACATACTAACAAAATAAAATAAATAGAATAGATATGCACAAGCAAAATAAATAGAGTAATAAATATGTACAAACACATATATACTTGTGCCGTGGGGAAGGGAAGGAGGTAAGATGGGGGGGATGAAAAAGGGGACAAGGGGGAGAGGAAGGAAGGGGCTCAGTCTGGGAAGGCCTCTTGGAGGAGGTGAGCTCTCAGCAGGGCCTTGAAGGGAGGAAGGGAGGTAGCTTGGCGGATGGGCAGAGGGAGGGCATTCCGGGCCCGGGGGAGGACGTGGGCCGGGGGTCGATGGCGGGACAGGCGAGAGCGAGGTACGGTGAGGAGATTAACGGTGGAGGAGCGGAAGGTGCGTGGTGGGCTGTAGAAGGAGAGAAGGTAGGTGGGGACGAGGGGATGGACAGCCTCGAAGCCCAGGGTGAGGAGTTTCTGCCTGTTGTGCAGATTGATTGGTAGCCACTGGAGATTTTTGAGGAGGTTCAAATCCCGACTCCACCATCCATCATCCATCGATCGTATTTATTGAAAGCTTACTGTGTGCAGAGCACTGTACTAAGCGCTTGGGAAGTCCAAGTTGGCAAGATAGAGAGACAGTCCCTACCCAACAGTGGGCTCACAGTCTAAAAGGGGGACACAGAGAACAAAACCAAACATACTAACAAAATAAAATCAATAGAATAGATATGTACAAGTAAAATAGAGTAATAAATATGTACAAACATATATACTTGTGCCGTGGGGAAGGGAAGGAGGTAAGATAATAATAATAATGTTGGCATTTATTAAGCACTTACTATGTGCCAAGCACTGTTCTAAGTGCTGGGGAGGTTACAAGGTGATCAAGCTGTCCCACAGGGGGCTCACAATCTTCCTCCCCATTTTCCAGATGAGGGAACTGAGGCCCAGAGAAGCGAAGTGGCTTGCCCAGTCACCCGGCTGACGGAGCCGGGATTGGCACCCATGACCTCTGACTCCAGAGCCCGGGCTCTTTTCCACTGAGCCCCGCTGCTTCTCCAGTGACTTTCGGCTCCCAAGGGCGTGCTGTTTCCCCTGGAGCCCCCTCCCCGGCCTTTCTCATCATCATCATCATCATCATCAATCGTATTTATTGAGCGCTTACTATGTGCAGAGCACTGGACTAAGCGCTTGGGAAGGACAAATTGGCAACACATAGAGACAGTCCCTACCCAACAGCGGGCTCACAGTCGAAAAGGGGGAGACAGAGAACAAAACCAAACATACCAACAAAATAAAATAAATAGGACAGATACGTACAAGTAAAATAAATAAATAAATAAATAGAGCAATAAATATGTACAACCATCTATACAGGTGCTGTGGGGAAGGGAAGGAGGTAAGATGGGGGGATGGAGAGGGGGCGAGGGGGAGAGGAAGGAAGGGGCTTCAATCGTATTTATTGAGCGCTTACTATGTGCAGAGCACTGGACTAAGCGCTTGGGAAGGACAAATTGGCAACATATAGAGACAGTCCCTACCCAACAGTGGGCTCACAGTCTAAAAGGGGGAGACAGAGAATAAAACAAACATACCAACAAAATAAAATAAAGAGGATAGATACGTACAAGTAAAATAAATAAATAAATAGAGTAATAAATATGTACAACCATCTATACAGGTGCTGTGGGGAAGGGAAGGAGGTAAGATGGGGGGATGGAGAGGGGGAGAGGAAGGAAGGGGCTTCAATCGTATTTGTTGAGCGCTTACTGTGTGCAGAGCACTGGACTAAGCGCTTGGGAATCAATCAATCAATCAATCGTATTTATTGAGCGCTTACTGTGTGCAGAGCGCTGTACTAAGCGCTTGGGAAGTACAAATTGGCAACACATAGAGACAGTCCCTACCCAAATTGGCAACATAGCTTTCTCCTTCTTCCTTCCCTTCCCCCCGGAGTCCCCACCCCTCTTCCCCTCCCCTTCTTCTGGGGAAACCCCCGGACGGGCGGGCGGGCGGGCGAGGGGGGTGACGGGCCGCTTGGCAAGTCCCGACTTGTTGGGAGGAGGAGGAGGAGGAGGCGGCGGCGAGGGGAGGCCGGGCGGCCGGTGACGTCACGCGGGGCCCCGGAGCGCGCGCGCGGGGCGCGCGGCCGCGAGGAGGGAGGGGGCGCGCGCGGGGGCCGCGGGCGCGCGCGCCGGGCAGCGTCGGCGGCGTCGGGCCGCGAGGCGGCGGTAGATCGCGCCTGGGACCCGGCGGCCTGACACACATGAGCGCGGGCACCCAACGGAACGGCAGCAGCGGCGGCGGCAGCCCGACCGACGGCGCCGCAGCGACAGGAGGAGGAGGAGGAGGAGGAGGAGGAGGCTCAGGCTCCCCGTTGCCCGCCCTCCCCGGTCTGACGGCGCCCAGCTTCGAGCCGCCCCCCGGCCTGTTCATGCCCCCGGGGTAAGCGCGCGCTCCCCCTCCTCCTCCCCCTCCCTCCTGCGGCACATGCTGTTTGTTTTGGGGCCGCCGGCCCTCGCCGCCTTCCTCCGTCCCTCCGTCCGTCCGTCCCTCCGTCCGTCCCTGCCGCCGGCCGCCCTCCCGGGGGGGCTGAGGGGGTTGCCGGAGCCCCGGGAGGCTGCCGGGGTCCGCCCCCCCCCCCGCCCGGGGGGAGCGCCACACGGCTCCGCTCGCACAGGTGCCGCCGCCGCCGCCGCCGCCGCCGCCGCCGCCTGGGTTTGTTTACAAACAATGGAGCGCCGCGCTCCGCGGCGCCACCTGCCGGCGGGAAGGCGTCCTGCAGCCCATTGCGGCCCCCCCCCCCCCACAACTTCCCATTCCCTTGGTGCCCTCTGGCCTGGGTCCCCCTCCTCCTCCTCCTCCTCCTCCTCCCATTCCCTTGGTGCCCTCTGGCCAGGGTCCCCCTCCTCCTCCCCCTCCTCCTCCTCCTTGCCACCCGTCCTCCCATTCCCTTGGTGCCCTCTGGCCTGGGTCCCCCTCCTCTTCCTCCTCCTCCTTGCCACCCGTCCTCCCATTCCCTTGGTGCCCTCTGACCTGGGTCCCCCTCCTCCTCCTCCTCCTCCTCCTCCCTTGGTGCCCTCTGGCCTGGGTCCCCCTCCTCCTCCTCCTCCCTTGGTGCCCTCTGGCCTGGGTCCCCCTCCTCCTCCTCCTTGCCACCCGTCCTCCCACTCCCTTGGTGCCCTCCCTCCCTCCCCCCCATCGCCATCCTCGGGGGTCTCCCCCGGGATGTGTTTCAGCGCCCTCTGACCGCCCCCTGCCTCTCTCCCTCCCTCCCTCCCCCCCGCAGGTTGCCCTCGGTGCCATGGCCAGAGCCCTGCAGGACGGAACCCCCCCGGAGGCTGTAGACGGGATGCCCGCGGAGGGGCTCCGCTCCTTCCCCCTGGCTCGCCTGGTGCCCTCCGCCGTGTCCTGCGGGCTGTGCGAGCCCGGGCTGGCGCTGGCCCCCTGCCCCTCGGCCCCCTCCCCGCTGGGCCCGGGGCCCCCGGCGGCCCCCGGGGCCGGCCCGCCCTCCCTGCTCGCCCCCCATCTCGGCCCGACCTTCTTCTGCGGCCAGCAGCCGGACACCCGGGCCAGCGCCCGCTGGGCACTGGCGGAAGCCGGCAGGACCCGGGCTGCCAACAACTACGGTCAGTGTTCTCGGGGGGCAGGGCCTGGACGGGTGGGGTGACCCCTCTTGTCTCTTTGGTCCCTCGGCATCTCCCAATATCTCTGGGCCCGAAGAATGTGTGTGTGTGTGTGTGTGTGTGTGTGTGTGTGTGTGTGTGTTTACGGGAGAGTGTGAGTATGACCGAAGAATGTGTGTGTGTTTATGAGAGAGTGTGAGTATGACCGAAGAATGTGTGTGTGTGTTTATGAGAGAGCGTGAGCCCGAGTGTGAGAAAATCTTCCTCGCCTCTCCCCGGACCCCAGTCTCTCAATCTGTTTCTGTGCATCCCTCCCCCCTCCTTCCCCCTCTCCCTCCCTTGGGCGGCCGAGGGACTCACGGACCCTCCCTCCGACCCCCTCCCAGCCAAGGCGCCCCCCAGTCATCATCATCATCATCAATCGTATTTATTGGGCGCTTACTACGTGCAGAGCACTGTACTAAGCGCTTGGGAAGTACAAACTGGCAACATAGAGAGACAGTCCCTACCCAACAGTCTAAAAGGCAGTCCGGTCCTGCCTCCTTTCCCAGCCTCGATTTGCCACCTCGTCCTTCCCAAGCGCTTCGCACCCAGTAAGCGCTCGATAAATACGACTGAATGAATTTCCCCCTCGGTGAAACCGCCGTCCCTGACCCCGAAGTAGACCCTCCCCCCAATGCCTCCACACGGTGACCGGTAACTCCCTCTTGGCTTACAAAGATGCAGAGCAGGGGGCCGGCCCTTCCCCCCTCCCCCCGCCCCTGGGGCTCGCTGCTCCGCCGCCCGGGCGAAGTTGCGCCTGCCGTCTAGCCTCCATCCCTCCCGCTGTAGCGCGAGCCCCGCCTCCTCCTGCGCGGCCGCAGTGTCCGGCCCCTGGCCCTCCCCTGGTCTCCGGCGCCAGGAGGGCCGGGGGGGGCGAGCGGGCATTGCCCTGTCTGTCTCCCCTTCTAGACTGGGAGCCCGCTGTGGGGTCTCTCTAGATGTTGCCGACTTGTCCTTCCCAAGCGCTTAGTCCAGTGCTCTGCACACAGTGAGCGCTCAATAAATACGATTGAGCTCATGCAGCCCCCCTTCCCCCACCCCCATGACCCCCGGCTGGACCCGGGGAAGGTCAGCGGAGGCCCCACACGCTCATTTGCGCCTGTGTTTTGCATCTCAAACCCCTCCTGCCGCCCCAGGCCCATCCGACCCCCGACTACCGGGGTCTTGGAGCGAGACTGGGAGCCCGGTGTTGGGTAGGGACCGTCTATGTTGCCAATTTGGACTTCCCAAGCGCTTAGTCCAGTGCTGTGCACACGGTAAGCGCTCAGTAAATATGAATGAGAGGTCCCTGGGGGCCGGAGGACTCGCTCTGCTGTGGCAGCGGAGGGGTTAAAGGTCCTTGATCGGCGGGGCTTTTAACCCCTCCTTGCCCGCCCAGTTGGGCCTACTCATCCCCCACCCCGCTGCCGGGGGCGCTTAGCCCCGGGAGCAGGCCTGGGGGTGGGGGGCAGCTCTCTCTCTTCTGGGGCTTGGGGGAGCCCTGTCTGCCCCTCTCCCCGCTCCGGGGGCTGGGAATTGTTCTCTGATTTCCTGTTGACGGCTCAGCCTCCCTATCACACTTGTATCCTGTCCCAGGCCCCTCGGCCGCCAGCCAGAAACGGTGGGGTGTCGTGGGGGGTGAAGGGGAGGGGGCAGGCGGACAGACAGTCACACACAGACGCAAACATACACACATCCCAGCGCCCGGGACGGGAGAATCCGGCTCCGGGGATGCTCGACTCGTGAAGTAGCAGCTCTTCCTGGTACTCACAGAGCTTTCCCCTGCAGTGGGAGGGACGGAGGGGAGACTAGATCCCCTCTTCGCTCGAAGGTGTTTGAGGAAAGTGGAGAGATGGCAGCCATCTGTTTAGGAAGGGTCAGTATAGGCCAGAGGCGGGGGATGCCCTAGATGACCCCTCAGGGTCCTTTCCCACCCTGCGGCTCAGGGGTTTCCAAGGGATTATTATTATTATCAATAATAATAATTCGTCAGGCACTTACTATGTGTCAAACACTGTACCAAGTGCTGGGATAGATACAAGATAATCAGATCAAGCCTAAGGAGGAGCAGGTTTTGCAATTCCCATGTTACAGATAAGGAAACTGAGGCACAGAGAGGTGAAGTGCCTTGTCCAAGGTCACACAGTGGGCAAGTGGCAGAGCCGGGTTTAGAACCCAGGTCTTTTTACCCCCGGTCCGGTCCCTGCTCTCTCCATTAGGCTGCCTCCCAATTAGGAGCTGTTGCCTTTGGGTGCCCAGTGGGGGATTGGGGTGAGCCCCACCCCTCTACCCCTGCCCTTTTTCCCTTCCCCAGGGCCCAGACTAGGAGGTAGGGAACCCGGCAACTTGAATGCTTCTGGGCTTTCAAGAAAGCAGATGACAAGCCAAAGGGAAACCGGGCAGTGGGTTGAATGAGAAGCACACTTCTCTCTCTGCTTTCTCTCCTTGGGAATGCTCAGTCCACCATCAGTGGTGTTTATTGAGCACCACTGTCAGTCAAGCGTATCTACTGAGTGCTTACTGTGTGCGGAGCATGGCAATAAGCCCTGGGAAGGATGCACTAGAAGGAAAAGACAAGTCTTTTGCCCTTGGGAAGGTGGAGGAAGAGGAGTGATAGCACTTGCTGTATGCTTTTACTGCATGCAGGGCACTGTATTAAGCGTTGGGAAAGAGTTAGTGAGTGGAAAGTAGACTTGGTCCCTGGCCCTGGATCCGCAACTAAAGAGGGGGAGAGTGACAGACATATAAGGAGCTTGCTGTCAAATCCATCAATCACTCAATGGTAGTAATTGAGCAGTCTAGCTAAGCATGGGTTTGAACCTTCTGCTCGGGATCCGTCCGGTAGAGAGAGGGGTCCCGGGAGTGGGGGGTCTGTCCCCTCAGCCCTAGGTAGGCAGAGCGCCCACTCTCCGGCCACTTTGGCCCATCCCTTGACCTCCGCCCCCCTGCCCCGCAGGTTCTCGGCCCCAGCAGGACGGTGGGTCTCAGGGGGAGGACCAGGAGGACCCGGAGGACCCGGAGGAGGTGGCGGCGGCGGTGGCGGCGGCGGCGGCGGGGCAGGCAGAGCGGCAGCTGCTGGCCTCCCCGGGGCCCGGGAGTCCCACTGGACCAGGCCGGGAGGTCTCGCTGGCCAACGGGCACCCCCGGGTGGGCGGACGGTGGGAGCTGGAAGAGCAGCGGGACCGCGAGATTGGGGCCCGGCTCCAGAGGATGGGGGACAACTTCAACGAGCTCTGCCGGAGACGGGTGAGTCAGCCGGGGACAGCCCGGTGGGGGAAGGTGAGAGGGACTCGGGCTAGACCGGCCCGGAAGCCCGCCTGGAAGTCAGACTGGCTCGACACCGGCCGGTGGGTTGCCCAGACGGCCCAGATGGTCTCCGCGTCCAGGAGGCCTCCGGCCATGAGGTCCTGGGTAGGAGGAGACCGGGCTGGGACAGCAGCCCCGAGTCCCGCCCCCCTCCCAGCGATGGGGCTGGGGGTGGGCCAGGTGGTGGGCTGACGGATGCAGCCGTGTGGGTGATGGCGCTTAGAAATGTTCCAACACCCCTCCCCGGCCCCCCACCTCCTCACCGTTTCCCCGGGGTCAACGAGGCCATAGTCTACTCCTCCCCCACGGCCCCGCTCTCCCAAGGGGGGCCCAGACGCCCCAGAAACGTGGGGAGGGGGCCGGCGGCCCGGGCCCTCGAGATCCGGTCTCCGGGGTCCGTGGCCGGGCCGGACGGGGCACTCACCCGGCCGGCCGGCGACCCGTTGTGTCGGCCGGGCTACGTGCCAGATGAGCAGCGGCTGCCGTTGCCAGCAACAGTCTGGGCCGGAGGGGCGCGGGGGTGAATTGAGGACAGAGCGGGAGGCAGCGTGGGGCTGGGAACTCCGGCCTGCTTATCCACGGGCCGCAATAGGTGGGGTGGTGGCCGATTGCGGCCGAGGCCTGAAGCGTGTCTCGCGCTCTCCCCCGGCCCCCGGGCCTGGTGATTGGTACTTGTGCGTGCCCCCAAGGGTCTCGCCGGGCTAGGCGGATGGGCGGGATGCCACCGAACCTGGGGCACCTCCCTCCCACCACTCCCGGGTAGATTTGGGGCCATGCAACAAGGGCACGGGGAAGGGACTGTGGCCTCACGGATGGACCCCAGGCCTGGGATTCTATTTCCTGCTCGGTCACTCGCCTGCCGTGCGACCTTCTCTGTGCCTCAGTTCCCTCACCTGCAAAACGGGGGTTAAGGCTGTGAACCCCGTGTGGGACAGGGACTGCGTCCAGCCCAATTTGCCTCTATCCACCCCAGCGTGTAGTACGGTGCCTGGCACGTAGTAAGCGCTGAACAGATGCCACGATTATTATCAGTATTACGACCGTGGGGTCCTGGCGTGGTTTTCCAAACTGCCCTCCGCGACATCCCACTTCCCCGGTCCCGGAGGCTTCGGCCCAGGCTGTGGGCTTGGCGAGGAGGGGGCCGGGGGTGGTGGCCGGGGCTGGTTTTGGGGGGGCAGGAGGGCTGCGCCGTGCTCTGCTTTGCTGTGCTCGGCTCGGCGCGGGGAGTGAGGCTGGCGGCTGCTGGCTCGGCAGCTTATATATCCCGGTCTATTTATAGCCCATGAGTCAGCAGCAGAAGCAGCAGCAGAAGCAGCAGCAGCAGCAGCAGCTGCTGGCTCGCGTGCCCGCCCTCCCGGCAACATCCCCCGCTGCCACCGCCGCCACCGTGGGCACACTCGGCTCAGCTTCCCCAAACAAACAAGGCAGGAGGCCGGGCTTGCCGCCCGTCCCCATCCCCTCCCACCACCAGCCGCCCCACTCTGTGCCACCCGCACCCCCCCGCAAAGGCACTGTGAAGCGGCCCCCTCCGGGGATGCCCGTCCCCCTGGGAGTCTACAGGGAGAGCTCCTGGGGGTTAGAATTGCAGTCAGTCAATTGGATTTAATACTAATGATTACGGTATTTGTTAAGCACTTACTATGTATCATGCACTGGTATTTATTGAGCACTTACTGTGGAATCCCAGTCCAGATCCCTGGGTTGGGGGGACTCATCCCTGCCCCTTCCCCCCCCACACCCCCCTAGTCTTCAAGGGAATCAAACAATCCATCCATCGGTGGTATTTTTTGAGAGCTCCCTGTGAACCTGCCCCCGGGGTGCCTGTCCCTGATACTAATAATAATTAATAATGGTGGCATTTGTTAGGCATTTACTGTGTGCCTGGCACTGTACTAAACACTGGGGTTTAAACACTAAACCCCTTTTAGACTGTGAGCCCGCTGTTGGGTAGGGACCGTCTCTATGTGTTGCCAGCTTGTAGTTCCCAAGCGCTTAGTACAGTGCTCTGCACACAGTAAGCGCTCAATAAATACGATTGATTGATTGGGGTGGATAGAAGCAAATTGGGTTGGACGCAGCCCCTGTCCCACCTGGGGCTCACAGTCTCAATCCCCATTTTACAGATGAGGTAACTGAGGCAAAGAAGTGAAGTGACTTGCCCGAGTCCCCATAGCAGACAAGTGGTGGAGCTGGGATTAGAACCCATGACCTTCTGACTCTCAGGACCATACTCTATCTACTAGGCCGCACTGCTTCTGCTGCTAGTTCGGGCTTCTGGTAATAATAATAATAATATTTGTGCTTCTGGTAATAATAATAATAATAATACTGGTATTTGATAAGCACTTATTATGTGCTGAGCACTGTTTGGAGTCTGTAGGGAGGGGTAGGGGGTGGGATCGCAGACAGTCAATCAATAGTATTTATTGAGTGCTTCCTGTGTGCAGAGCACTGTACTAAGCACTTGGGAGAGTGCAGTAGAACAGTAAACAGACACATTCCCTGCCCACAAAAAGCGTACAGTCTAGAGGGGGAGACAGACGTTAATAGGAATAAATAAATGAAGAAATTACAGATATGGACATAAGTGCTGTAGGGCTGGGAGTCGGGGATCATCATCATCAATCGTATTTATTGAGCGCTTACTGTGTGCAGAACACTGTACTAAGCGCTTGGGAAGTACAAATTGGCAACATATAGAGACAGCCCCTACCCAACAGTGGGCTCACAGTCTAAAAGGGGGAGACAGAGAACAAAACCAAACATACTAACAAAATAAAATAAATAGAATAGATATGTACAAGTAAAATAGAGTAACAAATATGTACAAACATATATACATATAAACAGGTGCTGTGGGGAAGTGAAGGATGTAAGATGGGGGGGATGGAGAGGGGGATGAGGGGGAGAGGAAGGAAGGGGCTCAGTCTGGGAAGGCCTCCTGGAGGAGGTGAGCTCTCAGTAAGGCCTTGAAGGGAGGAAGAGAGCTAGCTTGGTAGATGGGCAGAGGGAGGGCATTCCAGGCCCGGGGGATGACGTGGGGATGAATAAAGGGAGCAAGTTAAGGTGGTGCAGAAGGGAATGGGAGAAGAGGACAGGAGGGCTTAGTCAGGGAAGGCCTCTGGGAGGAGGTGCGAGAGTCATTGTTTATGTGATACGAAGAGGGAGGGCCTTCCAGGTGGGCGAGAGGTTGGTGGCGACAGTACAGCCAACTTTGTGCTTACAGTAAGCAACTGTGGGATCACAGTCCAGATCCCTGGGCAGGAGGCTCATCCCTGCCCCTTCCCCCATCCCCACCCCCCTGCCCTCAAGGGAATCAATCAATCAATCAGTGGGATTTATGGAGGGCCTACTGCATCATCATCATCAACAGTATTTATTGAGCACTTACTGCGTGCAGAGTACTGTACTAAGCTCTTTTCCACCCTGAAAACTCAGCTACCCACCCGGTGGCTGGGGGCCGCCAGAGTGGGGAACTGCCGGAGAGGTGGAGGGAGGGGGACGGAACCAGGCTGAGCCCCAGCCCCAGTCCCGTGAAGTCCGAGGGACCAGTAGCCCCAGACAGTTGGGGGCCAGAAAGAGAGAAGCAGCGTGGCTCGGTGGAAAGAGCCCGGGTTTGGGAGTCAGAGGTCATGGGTTCGAATCCCGGCTCCGCCACTTGTCGGCCGTGTGACTTTGGAAAAGTCACTTCTCTGTGCCTCAGTTACCTCATCTGTAAAATGGGGATTAAGATGGTGAACCCCACGTGGGACAGCCTGATCACCTTGTATCCTCCCCAGCGCTTAGAACAGTGCTTTGCATATAGTAAGCGCTTAACAGATGCTATTATTATTGCCCATTTTTGAGAGTAGGGAGGAAGCCCAGCCATAGAGGGAAGCACACAGCGTCTGTTATTTTGTACTGGTGTCCTCTCTCAAGTGCTTAGTACAGTGCCCTGCACACAGTAAGTGCTCAATAAATACAACCCACTGTTGGGTAGGGACTGTCTCTATATGTTGCCAACTTGTACTTCCCAAGCGCTTAGTACAGTGCTCTGCACACAGTAAGCGCTCAATAAATATGATTGATTGATTGATTGTCCAGAAGGGCCCTTGGGCGAATGAACCGTCCATCCCTCTGCCTGTGGACAGTATTGAACCTAGCCCAGCCCAGGCAGACGGGGTTCAAGGCCCCCCAAAACACAGCCTCCATCCCCGTGAGCCCCAACCCGTTGGCCAGGAAGTCCCTGCAGTCTAATCCTCATCCCTCCTGCTGCAGTTCCAGCCTGCTCCCTCACACTTGGCTCTCCCAGGTGACGGAGGCGGGCAGGATCCCCTCGCCTCCCTCTCCGAGACCCCGTCACCCGCTGGCTGTCCCAGCCCGTCCACCCCACCCTTCCTGTCCCCCCGAGCGGAGCCCTGCAGGGTCCCAGGCCTTTCCGGGATGTAACAGGGACCCGCTCTAAACTAGACCCTGGGGTTGGGGACCTGTGGAGGCGGCAGCCCGGAACGTGTGGCTAACGTGGGTTTCCGTTCTCCGTCCCCGCAGAGGCGAGAGGCATGGCAGCAGCGGGGCCCGCTGTGGGGCCCTTTCTACCACTTGATCTCCGAGCTCCTGGCCGCGTTCCAGCCCCACCGGGGCGCCCCGCTCCCCGAGCCGGATCCCAACTAGGACCAAGCCGAGCGGCGCCCACGCCCCCCGAGGGGTCGCCGCCGGGGGCCCGCGACTGGGACCCAGGCCCTTCCGCGGGCCGGAAGGGCGCGACTCATCTGAGGTCCGGTCACCCCCGCCCCATCGCCGCCGATCCCGAGCCCCACGCAGGCTTCCGGCTCAGAGGACCCCACGTCGCCCCGCTCCCGGGATCCCGGCCGGCCGGCGGAGGCCCGGGGACCGGCGTGTGCGTGGAAAGGGAAAGAACGAGGCCCTCGGCGTCCGGGGCCCTGAAAGCTGGGGGGAGAGACCCCCGGGGGCCAGTCTGGAGGGCCCTGGCCGGGGTTCTGTTCTCACCTCACCCCCGGGGGGCCAGAGGGCCAGGGCTCCCGCCCAGCCCTTTGCCGGTGACGTTCGCCGGCAGAGTTGGGGGCCGGAGCGAGCTCCGGCGGAGGAGAACCAGACTCCCTGCTCGCACCCACGCGAAGCGTCTCCGTCCCCGGTGATGGGGCGAGGAGGTGCTGAGATGGGCCGACGGGCTCCCCACTCTTCCTCCGCCCGGCCAGGGCTAGCAGGGCCCGGCCGTGGAGGCCCGGGGCGGGGGCGCACCCCCTGAGGAAACCAAAGACCTGCCTTCTGCCCAGAGCCGCCGTGGGGGCCGCGCGGGCGTCAACGCCAGAGCCTCCCCGGGCCCTTGGCGCCCACACTGCGGCCCGCCTCTCCACTCAAGGGCCCGCTGGGAGTCCGTCCGGATCGACGTCTGGAGGAGCCTGCAAACCACTAGGCCCGGAGCCGGGCCGCGGAGGACACTTGTCTGTACACTGTGGACCCCGTCCCCCGTCCCCCCGTCCCGTCTCGTCTCGCGGCAGGTCACTGCCGCCGTACCATTTGTCTCCTGGGCACCGGGTGGGGGGCAGGAGGGGTGCGGTTGGGGGGTGGGTGGGGGGACAAACCATTTGCATCGTCGATGTTAGCTCACATTCGCACGGGGGGGCCGCTGGGTGTGGCCCCGGGGAGAGTTGGATCCCTGGGAGAATGGAAGTCGTTGGGGAGGGGGTGGGCGGGTGGGGGGGCGTCGGGTGCACAGCGGGGACCCAGGGCCCCCCTCGGGGGAGCCGGGGTCCCTCCGAGAGACGGAGCCACTCATTTCTGAGTCTTCCCACGAGCTGCCGGGGCAGAGTCAGGGAGGGACGGGGCGGGGGGAGGCGGAGGCAGCCTGTAAATATTGTACATTCTACACTGTAGATACTGGGATGAAATTTCTGTACATGTTTGGTTAATTTTTTTGTACATGATTTTTGTATGTTTCATTTTCAATAAAACCTGAAGGCAGCAGTCGGCTCTTCTCCTTTGCCGCCGCAGCGGGGAGAGGGGGCTGGGAAACGTCTAGGCCCGAGGGGCGCCCGCCGGCAGCTCATCTTGCCGGTCGATCGTGCCGGCTCTCGATTCTTCATCATCGTCATCATCAATCGTATTTATTGAGCGCTTACTCTGTGCAGAGCACTGTACTAAGCGCTTGGGAAGTCCAAGTTGGCAACATATAGAGACAGTCCCTACCCAACAGTGGGCTCGCGGTCTAAAAGAATAATAACAACGATGGCATTTATTAAGCGCTTACTATGTGCAAAGCACTGTTCTAAGCACTCGGGAGGACACAAGGTGATGAGGTTGTCCCACGGGTGGGCTCGCAGTCTTCATCCCCATTTTACAGATGAGGCAACTGAGGCACAGAGGAGTTAAGTGACATGCCCAAAGTCACACAGCTGACAGTGGGCGGAGCCGGGATTTGAACCCACAACCTCTGACTCCAAAGCCCGGGCTCTTTCCACTGAGCCACGCTGCTTCTCCGATTCGTTTGTGGCCTGTGTGGTCCGAGTCCTCCTGGGCCCGGGAAGCGGTGGAGGGGCCGGGGTTGGCGTGAGAATCAGCGTGGCCTGGGAGTCAGGAGGACCTGAGTTCTAATCCTGTCCCCGCCACTTGTCTGTTGCTGTGACCTTGGGCAAGTCATTTCACTTTAATAATAATAATAATGATGGTATTTGTTAAGCGCTCATTATATGCCAAGCACTGTTCTAAGTGCTAGGGTAGATACAAGGTAATCAGGTTGTTCCACTGGGGCTCACAGTCTTAATCCCCATTTTACAGATGAGGGAACTGAGGCCCAGAGAAGTTAAGTGACTTGTCCAAAATCACATAGCTGATAAGTGGCGGAGCTGGGATTAGAACCCATGACCTCTGACTCCCAAGCCCAGACTCTTCCCACTATGCCTCAGTTACCTCATCTGTAAAATGGGGATTCAGACTGTGAGCTCCATCATCATCATCAATCGTATTTATTGAGCGCTTACTATGTGCAGAGCACTGTACTAAGCTCTTGGGAAGTACAAATTGGCAACATATAGAGACAGTCCCTACCCAACAGTGGGCTCACAGTCTAAAAGGGGGAGACAGAGAACAAAACCAAGCATACTAACAAAATAAAATAAATAGAATAGATATGTACACGTAAAATAAAGAAATAGAGTAATAAATATGTACAAACATATATACAATCAATCGCATTTATTGAGCGCTTACTGTGTGCAGAGCACTGGACTAAGCGCTTGGGAAGTCCAAGTTGGCAACATATAGAGACGGCCCCTACCCAACAGTGGGCTCACAGTCTAAAAGGGGGAGACAGAGAACAAAACCAAACATACTAACAAAATAAAATAAATAGAATAGATATGTACAAGTAAAATAGAGTAATAAATATGTACAAACATATATACAATCAATCGTATTTATTGAGCGCTTACTGTGTGCAGAGCACTGGACTAAGCGCTTGGGAAGTCCAAGTTGGCAACATATAGAGACGGCCCCTACCCAACAGTGGGCTCACAGTCTAGAAGGGGGAGACAGAGACCAAAACCAAACATACTAACAAAATAAAATAAATAGAATAGATATGTACAAGTAAAATAGAGTAATAAATATGTACAAACATATATACATAGATACAATCGTATATAAATCAATCGTATTTATTGAGGGCTTACTGTGTGCAGAGCACTGTACTAAGCGCTTACGATTGAATGAATGAATGAATTCCCCTCTAAAACTGTGGGCCCTATATGGGACAGGGTCTGTGTCCGACTTGACTGACGGGATCTGACAGGAAGGTGGAGGAGCAGGTGAGCCTGGATTCGCTCGGGATGGATTCCGGGAGGGTGGGAGGGCAGAACCGGATCGGTCCCCCGCCTCGCCCGTGGATCGGGACTTGGTCCGGCCAAGACGGCTGCCTCTTGGCGCTCAGCACGAGTCTTGAATCAGCTCCTGCCGGGCCCTTGGCCAGGCCACGTGGAGCCAATCAATCAATCAATCAATCGTATTTATTGAGCGCTTACTATGTGCAGAGCACTGTACTAAGCGCTTGGGAAGTACAAATTGGCAACACATAGAGACAGACCCTACCCAACAGTGGGCTCACAGTCTAAAAGGGGGAGACAGAGAACAGAACCAAACATACCAACAAAATAAAATAAATAGGATAGAAATGTACAAGAAAAATAAATAAATAAATAAATAGAGTAATAAATATGTACAACCATATATACATATATACAGGTGCTGTGGGGAAGGGAAGGAGGTAAGACGGGGGGATGGAGAGGGGGACGAGGGGGAGAGGGGGACGAGGGGGAGCCAGAGGGATGGAGACCTGTGGCAATGCCAAAAATCATGCCCGCCCGCCGGTTCCTTGCCAGGCTTCTCCCAGCAGAGGGACCGTCTCTATATGTTGCCACTTTGTACTTCCCAAGCGCTTAGTACAGTGCTCTGCACACAGTAAGCGCTCAATAAACACAATTGATGATGATGATCTGGGCCCTGGAAGGCCCCTCCTGCATCTCAAACACTCCTTTTCCCGGTCAGGGCAGGGGGTTGGAGGAAGGCCGCTTAGAACAGTTCAGTTCTAACAGTTCAGCGCTTAGAACAGTGCTCTGCACATAGTAAGCGCTTAATGAATACCATCAGTATTATTATTAAGACCGGGAAGAAGAGTCTTTGGCCTGGAGGCTACCAAGAAACGTAAGGTTCAACCGCCGGCACCCTGGTCAGGGGAGGGGGTTGGAGGAAGGCCGCTTAGAACAGTTTAGTTCTAACAGTTCAGGGCTTAGAACAGTGCTCTGCACATAGTAAGCGCTTAATAAATACCATCAGTATTATTATTAAGACCGGGAAGAAGAGTCTTTGGCCTGGAGGCTACCAAGAAATGTAAGGTTCAACTGCCGGCACCCTGGTCAGGGGAGGGGGTTGGAGGAAGGCCGCTTAGAACAGTTCAGTTCTAACAGTTCAGCGCTTAGAACAGTGCTCTGCACATAGTAAGCGCTTAATAAATACCATCAGTATTATTATTAAGACCGGGAAGAAGAGTCTTTGGCCTGGAGGCTACCAAGAAGCGTAGGGTTCAACTGCCGGCAGAGGAGAGAAAAGTCCCCACCCAATCTGCATTCTCCATTCCGGGAGAGAAAAGTGAAACCAGAGCCCTCTAAATTGTCCGGGGAGACTTTTTTTATGGTATTTGCTAAGCGTTTTCTAGGAGTCTGGCACTGTACCAGGCGCTGCGGTAGATACAAGTTGTTTGGACCAAGTGGGGCTCACAGTCTTAATCCCCATTTTACTCACAGTCTTAATCCCCATTTTACAGATGAGGGGACTGAGGCACCGAGAAGGGGTTGTGGGTCTAGAGCCCAGGGCGGCCCAAGGTCACACGGCAGGCAAGTGGCGGAGCCGGGGTTAGAATTCAGGGCCTTCTGACTCCCGTGCTCCATCCACTAAGGCACGTTGCTTCGCTGCAGAGCACTGAACTAAGCGCACGGGAGAGTACGATGTAACCGAATTAGCGGATGCGTTCCCTGACCGTAACAAGAAGTAGCGTGGTGTAGTGCAGAGAACACAGCCCTGGGAGTCCTAATTCTGTTTTGCCACTTGTCTGCTGTGTGACCTTGCGCTAGTCACTTGACGTCTCTGTGCCTCAGTTTCCTCAACCTGTTCTCACTCGTGCTTAGACTGTGAGTCTCATGGGGGACAGGGACTGTGCCCAACCCGATTAGTTTGCATCTTTCCCAGCGCTTAGAACATGGTCCGAGACTTAGTAAGCATTTAACGAATACCTTTTTATTAAAAAAACCCCAAAACATAAAAGCCAATCCCCCAGTCTAGAGGGACGTTCGCCCAGCTGGGCTGAGGAGGGGCTGCGGGCCACAGCAGGTGAGGGGGGTCGGGGTTTCCCGGGACAATCCCAGCCGCGGTTTCCCGTCCGTTTTGTTGGCCGGAAAGTCCGAGAGCGCTATTGAAAACTCCGAGGCCGGGCGTAGTTGGATTTCCTCCGGAGAGCCCAGCCTGGTGCTCAAAGCCGCCTGAAGGAAGGCAAGCGGCCAAATAATAATAATAAGTATTATTAGGGTATTTGTTCAGCGCTTACTATGTGCCAGGCATTGTTCTAAGCGCTGGACTTCCCAAGCACTTAGTACAGTGCTCCGCACACAGTAAGCACTCAATAAATATGATTGAATAAATGAATGAATTTTTCCTGTACACATTTAGTCTATTTATTTTATTTTGTTCATATGTCTTGTTTTGTTCTCTGTCTCCCGCTTCTAGCCTGTGAGCCCACTGTTGGGTAGGGACCATCTCTAGATGTTGCCAACTTGGACTTCCCAAGTGCTCCGCACATAGTAAGCGCTCAATAAATATGACTGAATGAATGAATGAATTTTACTTGTACATATTTAGTTTACTTATTTTATTTTGTTCATATGTCTTCTTTTGTTGTCTGTCTCCCCCTTCTAGCCTGTGAGCCCACTGTTGGGTAGGGACCATCTCTAGATGTTGCCAACTTGGACTTCCCAAGCGCTTAGCACAGTGCTCCGCACACAGTAAGCGCTCAATAAATACGATTGAATGAATGAATGAATTTTACTTGTACATATTTAGTCCATTTATTTTGTTCATATGTCTTGTTTTGTTGTCTGTCTCCCCCTTCTAGCCTGTGAGCCCGCTGTTGGGTAGGGACTGTCTCTAGATGTTGCCAACTTGGGCTTCCCAAGCGCTTAGTACAGTGCTCCACACACAGTAAGCGCTCAATAAATACGATTGAATGAATGAATGAATGTAGTACATACAAGAGAATTGGATTAGACACAGTGCTTGTCCCACACAGGGTTCATGGTCAATCTCCATTTTACAGATAAGGGAACTGAAGCACAGAGAAGCGAAGTGACTTGCCCTAGGTTACACGGCAGACAGGTGGGGGAGCGAGATTAGAACTCATGACCTGACTCCCAAGCCTATGCTCGATCCACTAGGCCATGCTGCGGGAACTCGGGGTCGAGGCAGAGAGCTGTGTGGACGGGGAATGAATTTAGATTAATTCAGTCATATTTACTGAGTGCTTACTGTGTGCAGAGCACTGTACTAAGCGCTTGGGAAAGTATGATACAACAATAAACAAATACATTCCCTGCCCACAAGGAGCTTACAGTCGAGAGGGATTCCCTCCATAGCTCTGCTAGTAGTAAGGAGCACTGAAGAGTGTTTGCTCTGTTTAGGGCACAGAGATATCCTTCTGTCGCTTATTTGTCTTCTAGACTGTGAGCCCACTGTTGGGTAGGGACTGTCTCTATATGTTGCCAACTTGTACTTCCCAAGCGCTTAGTACAGTGCTCTGCACACAGTAAGCGCTCAATAAATACGATTGATTGATAGTTGGAGGGAGTGCTGATCTTTTTTTGAGAAGCAGGCATAGACTCGTGGATAGAGCACCGACCTGGGAATCAGGAGGACCTAGGTGCTAATCCAGGCTTTGTCACTCATCTGCTGTGTGACCTTGGGCAAGTCGCTTCACTTCTCTGTGCCTCAGGTACCTCACTTGTAAAATGGGGATTAAGACCGTTAGCCCCATGCGGGACAGGGACTGTGTCCAACCTGATTGGCCTGTGTCTAGCCTAGGGGTTGGTAAAGTGCCTGGCATATAGTAAACACTTTAAAAATACCATAAAAAACCCCAAAGAAACAACAAAAAATGTCCATCTCGGGGGGATCTGGCCCACCTGGCCCTCTGGGGTCCTGGGGGTGGCTGTATATATACATATATATGTATATATACATATATATATGTTTGTACATATTTATTACTCTATTTATTTTACTTATTATTTATGTATATATATGTACATATGTTTGTACATATTCATTACTCTATTTATTTTACTTATTATTTATTATTTATTAATAAAATAAAATAAAATTATTTTATGTATTTATTTATTTTACTTGTACATATCTATTCTATTTATTTTATTTTGTTAGTATGTTTGGTTTTGTTCTCTGTCTCCCCCTTTCAGACTGTGAGCCCACTGTTGGGTAGGGACTGTCTCTCAATGTTGCCAACTTGTACTTCCCAAGCGCTTAGTCCAGTGCTCTGCACACAGTAAGTGCTCAATAAATATGATTGATTGATTGATTGATTGTAGGGTACAGAGTCACTGCCCAGCGGTGGCCAGGAAGGTGCCAAGTGGCTGCCCCCAATCCAGCTGTCAGCCTAGACCCTTCCCAGGCCTGACGCTAAATGCCTTTGAGAGAGTCTGTTTTTACAGGGATTCAATCAATCAGTCAATCAATCGTATTTATTGAGCGCTTACTGTGTGCAGAGCACTGTACTAGGTGCTTGGGAAGTACAAATTGGCAACATATACAGTCCCTACCCAACAGTGGGTTCACAGTCTAAAATGGGGAGACAGAGAACAAAACCAAACATACTAACAAAATAAAATAAATAGAATAGATATGTACAAGTAAAATAAATAGAGTAACATATATATATATATACATACATATATATATACATATATATATATATACATATATACAGGTATATACTCAACTAATCGCGTCCTAGGCTTAAAAATAGGGACATCCACCCCCCTGTCAGGGGAGGCAGAGCAGGGAGACAGCAACAGGCAGAAAGAGGGAGAGAGAGGAGGGAGAGGAAAGAGGGAAGCGGGAAGGGAAGGAGATCCAGGGCCAGCTTGGTTGGATAATAATAATAATAATAATGATGGTATTTGTTAAGTGCTTACTATATGCAAAGCACTGTTCTAAGCGCTGGGGGGGTTACAAGTTGATCAGGTTGTCCCATGTGGGGCTCACAGTCTTAATCCCCATTTTACAGAGGAGGGAACTGAGGCACGGAGAAGTGAAGTAACTTGCCCGAAGTCCCACAGCTGACAATTGGAGGAGCCGGGATTTGAACCCGTGACCTCTGACTCCAAAGCCCGGGCTCTTTCCACTGAGCCATGCTGCTTCTCTCTGGATGAAAAGGGAGGAGTAGATCCTGGAAATGCTGCAGAAAACCCCAAAGGAATTTAGTGTAGGACTGAACTGGGGAGTTGAAAGAAAAGGAGGAGTCAAGGATAATATCGAGGTGGCAGGTTTGGGAGACTGGGAGGGAGGACACCGGCTTTGAAGTCTGCCTTGCCTGGTAGAGTTCATTCATTCATTCAATCGTATTTATTGAGCGCTTACTGTGTGCAGAGCACTGGACTAAGCGCTTGGGAAGCACAAGTTGGCAACATCTAGAGCCGGTCCCTATCCAACAACGGGCTCACAGTCTAGAAGGGGGAGACAGACAACAAAACGAAATATATTAACAAAATAAAATAAATAGAATAGTAAATATGTACAAGTCAAATAGAGTAATAAATCTATACAAATATATGTACAGGTGCTGTGGGGAGGGGAAGGAGGTAGGGCCGGGGGGATGGGGAGAGGGATTTGCCCCAGTGCTCATTTTCAGCGCTTGGCATGTATCAATCAATCACATTTACCGAGTACTTACTATGTGCACAGCACAGTACTACTACTAATAGTCATAATAACTGTGGTATTTGTTAAGCTCTTACTAGAAGCAGCATATACTAGATACTATATACTAGAATATAAACCCCTAGAAGGCAGGAGGGAAACAAAAAAAGCTGTTCAGCCCAGTGCTCTCCAGTGCTCCCCAAATATGTACAAGTAAAATACAGTAATAATTCTGTACAAATATATATATATACAGGTGCTGCGGGGATGGGGAGGGGGAGAGGGATTTGCCCCCAGTGCTCATTTTCAGTGCTTGACATGTATCAATCAATTGCATTTACCGAGTACTTACTGTGTGCACAGCAAAGTACTACTACTAATAGTCATAATAACTGTGGTATTTGTTAAGCTCTTACTAGAAGCAGCATATACTAGATACTATATACTAGAATATAAACCCCTAGAAGGCAGGAGGAAAAAAAAAAGCTGTTCAGCCCAGTGCTCTCCAGTGCTCCCCAAATATGTACAAGTAAAATAGAGTAATAAATCTGTACAAATATATATATACAGGTGCTGTGGGGAGGGGAAGGAGGTAGGGCCAGGGGGGATGGGGAGGGAGAGAGGGATTTGCCCCCAGTGCTCATTTTCAGCGCTTGGCATGTATCAATCAATCGCATTTACCGAGTACTTACTGTGTGCACAGCACGGTACTACTACTAATAGTCATAATAATTGTGGTATTTGTTAAGCTCTTACTAGAAGCAGCATATACTAGATACTATATACTAGAATATAAACCCCTAGAAGGCAGGAGGAAAAAAAAAAGCTGTTCAGCCCAGTGCTCTCCAGTGCTCCCCATCCAAGTATTTCAGCTTCCAGGTGGAGACTCCATTAGCAGTGCTATGCTCTGACTCTTTCACCTATGATGCCACCTCCATGATTTCTCTATGATCACTCTCCCCACCTTCAAAGCTGTAGTAAAAGCACTCCAAGAGGCCTCCCCTGAGTAGACCCTCATTTCCTCTTCTCCCACTCCCTTTTGAGTCACCCTTGCACTGGGATTTTTTTTTTTATATATATTTGTTAAGCCCTTACCCTGTGCCAAGCACTGTTCTAAGTGCTGGGGAGGATACAAGGTGATCAGGTTGTCCCATGTGGGGCTCACAATCAATCCCCATTTTACAGATGAGGGAACTGAGGCCCAGAGAAGTGAAGTGACTCGCCCAAAGTCACACAGCTGACAAGTGGCAGAGCCTGGATTTGAACCCATGACCTCTGACTCCAAAGCCCGGGCTCTTTCCACAGAGCCACGCTGCTTCCCCAAGCATTTGTACCCTTTATCCTCTCATCCCTCAGCCCCACTGCACTGCTCTGTGGAAAGAGCACGGGCTTTGGAGTCGGAGGCCATGGGTTCAAATCCCCACTCCGCCAATTGTTACAGCTGTGTGACTTTGGGCAAGTCACTTCACTTCTCTGTGCCTCAGTTACCTCATCTGTAAAATGGGGATTAAGACTGCGAGCCCCCCCATGGGACAACTTGATCACCTTGTAACCTCCCCAACACTTAAACAGTGCTTTGCACATAGTAAGCGCTTAATAAATGCCATCATTATTATTCTTATTATTTGGGCAAGTCACTTCACTTCTCTGTGCCTCAGTTACCTCATCTGTAAAATGGGGATTAAGACTGCGAGCCCCCCCATGGGACAACTTGATCACCTTGTAACCTCCCCAGCACTTAGAACAGTGCTTTGCACATAGTAAGCGCTTAATAAATGCCATTATTATTATTATAGATCCCTAATTTATTTAAATTAATGTCTCTCTTGTAGACTGTAAGCTCACTGTGGGCAGGGAATGTGTCTGTTTATTGTTAGATTGTACTCTCCCAAGTGCTTACTGCTATGCTTTGCACACAGTACACTCTCAATTAAATACAATTACATTATAGAATCTCCCCCTCTAGACTCTAAGCCTGTTGCAAGGGGGGGGAACGTGTCTAATGACTGTTATGCTGTACTCTCCCAAGCGCTTAGTACAGGGCTCTACACGCAAAATAAATGCTCAATCAATACAATTGATGACTGATGGCCACAAGGGAGAAGCAGCGTGGCTCAATGGAAAAGAGCCCGGGCACTGGAGTCAGAGGCCATGGGTTCAAATTCCGGCTCCGCCAATTGTCAGCTGTGTGACTTTGGGCAAGTCACTTACTGTGCCTCAGTTATCTCATCTGTAAAATGGGGATTAGGACTGTGAGCACCCCCGTGGGACAACCTGATCACCTTGTAACCTCCCCGGCACTTAGAACGGTGCTTTGCACATAGTAAGCGCTTAATAAATGCCATCATTATTATTACAAGGCCCGGGAAGTAGCTGTGGCCTCCCCATCTGCCCCCTCCACCTCCTTGGAGGCGCACGTGGTGGCATCGATGAGAGTAATCTATAGCCTCACCCCTTTCCAGAGAGCCAGTTTACTAGGAGCAGGACCGGAGAGCCCCTGGCAGCTGCATGGCACCTCTCTAAGGCTGGCAGGACTTTGCTGGGAAGATGCTCTCTGGGTACCTTGGTTCTCTGGCTGAACAGAGAAATCAGGTTGTCCCACGTGGGGCTTCCAGTCTTAATAATAATAACAATAATAATAATGAGAATGATAACGTGGGGTGCACAGTCTTGCTATGATAATAACAATAATAACATGGGGATTACCTGGTCTGGAATGCCCTCCCTCCGCACATTTGCTAACATGTTTGGTTTTGTTCTGTCTCCCCCTTCTAGACTGTGAGCCCACTGTTGGGTAGGGACTGTCTATATGTTGCCAACTTGGACTTCCCAAGCGCTTAGAACAGTGCTCTGCACACAGTAAGTGCTCAATAAATACGATTGAATGAATGAATGAATTAGGGTATTATTATTATTAATAATAATAATAATGATGATGGTATTTGTGAAGCGCTTACTATGTGCCAAGCACTTTTCTAAGCCCTTCCCCACAGCACCTGTATATATGTTTGTACATATTTATTACTCTTTATTTATTTTACTTGTACGTATCTATTTTATTTTGCTAATATGTTTGGTTTTGTTCTCTGTCTCCCCCTTGTAGACTGTGAGCCCACTGTTGGGTAGGGACCGTCTCTATATGTTGCCAACTTGGACTTCCCAAGCGCTTAGTACAGTGCTCTGCACACAGTAAGCGCTCAATAAATACAATTAATTGATTGATTGATTGAACAGCCCCAGCACCAAAGGAAACCTGCTCCACTAAATGAAACCAGGTGAAATTTGAGAGTCCCAGGTCGGGGAGCCTGGGGATGGGATGGCCCCGCTTTGTTCTCTACCTTCTGCGGACCAGAAATGTTTCTGGCCACAGGGTCCCAGACAGTGATGCGGT
Source organism: Tachyglossus aculeatus (assembly GCF_015852505.1). NCBI lineage: Eukaryota > Metazoa > Chordata > Mammalia > Monotremata > Tachyglossidae > Tachyglossus > Tachyglossus aculeatus. The sequence goes on from NC_052091.1 coordinate 1,562,071, forward strand.
TAATAGCTCCAGACCCGCAGGGACAAAGTGAGCGGCGGCTGCAGCGGTGAGACAACACAGGTGGAGGTTGTCTACTTCAAATCCCGGCTCTGCCACTTGTCAGCTGTGTGACTTTGGGCAAGTCACTTAACTTCTCTGGGCCTCCGTTACCTCATCTGCAAAATGGGGATGAAGACTGTGAGCCCCACGTGGGACAATCTGATCACCTTGTATCCTCCCCAGGGCTTAGGACAGTGCTTTGCACATAGTAAGCGCTTAACAAATGCCATTATTATTATTATTAGTAGTACTTGTACATTACGTTTGCCTAGCCAGATAGAGGGGAAGTTCCTGTGGACGGCATCAGTTGGGTCCAAGTACAGTAGGAGCTCAACTCTCCAAGTGCCTTGGGGTCATGAATCCAGAAGGAAATGCCCAGGACTGGCAGCCCTTAATCAATCAATCAATCATATTTATTGAGCGCTTACTGTGTGCAGAGCACTGTACTAAGCGCTTGGGAAGTACAAGTTGGCAACATATAGAGACAGTCCCTACCCGACAGTGGGCTCACAGTCTAAAAGGGGGAGACAGAGAACAAAACCAAACATACTAACAAAATAAAATAAATACAATAGATATGTACAGGTAAAATAGGGTAATAAATATGTACAAACATGTGTACATACATGGCATTACATATACATGGCATTACTCGAATGCCGTGCACGGAGGAGGAAGCGGAGGGCCCTCCCTTCTCCCTGCCAATCTGCTCTTGGGAGAAACCGGACAGTTGGAGGAGTCGCTGTTGATTTTACAACGGGCTGGGACTATCACATCTCATGACAACATCCCCCTCTCACCCAGTATTCTCTCCCTTCAGGCTTCAAGAGGGTGTTTGTTGGTGGCAGTTAAGAAGCACAGTCTCTGTGTTAGAAGGAATATTTAGTCTAGGCCAGGCTGAACGTTATGTTAGGGAAACATTTACATAAAACCCCCCGAAAAACAGATCTAAAGTAGAGCGCTTGTGAATTCCACCATCCGCCCGTGAGCAGTCCAGACTGCAAGGCTGGGCCATCGTGCCATGACAGTTGTCCCAAAATAGCTCCCTGGTCTTTCCGGGACCCAACGGGACAAGTCCCAGCCGCCAACAGGCCCACTTTTTTTTAATGGTATTAAGTGCTTACTATGAGTCAAGCACTGCTCTAAGTGCAGGGGTCTTCAAATGTCATTTCTGACTCACGGTGACTCCATGGGCACATCCTCTTCACAACATCCCATCTTCTGCCTTAAAGTCGTTCTGGTAGACGTAGCCGTAGAGTTTTCTCGGAAGGTTCACAATTAGGTCAGACACAGTCCCTGTCCCCCAAGGGGGCTCAATCTAAGTAGAAGGGAGAAGAGGTAATTAATCCCCATTTTACAGTTGAGAAACTGAGACACGGAGAAGTGACTTGCCCAAGGTCACACAGCAAATGGCAGAGCTCTTTCCACTAGACCACACTGCTTCCCCTACACAGAGGTCAGGTCCCTGCCAAGAGTCAGCTGGGGAGGGATGGGGGAGTGAGGAGGTTAGGGATAGGTCTCACTCTCACAGCCATCAGGAATCATTCATTCGTGTTCATTCATTCATTCAATCATATTTACGTATTTATTTTTTTTAATGGCATTTATTAAGCGCTTACTATGTGCAAAGCACTGTTTATTGAGCGCTTACCGTGTGCAGAGCACTGTACTAAGCACTTGGAAAGTACAAGTTGGCAACATATACAGTCGCTACCCAACAGTGGGCTCACAGTCTAGAAGAGCACTGTACTAAGCGCTTGGGAGAGTGCAATATAACAATAAACACATTCCCTGCCCACAGTGAGTTTACAGTCTCGAGGAGGAGCTTACAGTCTCCAGGGGGAATCGCTCGGCAGGTCCACCATGCAGGTATAGGTGATTTCAAAACCTTAGGACCCAAGCTGGCCACCTGTCAGAGGCAAAAATCAGGCTGACTGCAAATGGGCTAACGTTTGGGGAGAGAAGTAAAAATGGGGGCACGGAATCGGGGCTTGGTGTAGGAATCAGCTTGGGCTAGTGGAAAGAGCATGAGCCTGGGAGAGGACTTGGGTTCTTCCTAATCCCAACTCTACCACTTACCTGCTGTGTGACCTTGGGCAACTCAGTTAACTTCTTTGTGCCTCAGTTACCGCATCTGTAAAACGGGGATTAAGACAGTGAGCCCCAAATTGGTCATGGATTGTGTCCATCTTGATTAGCCTACATCTAGTCCAGAACTTAGTACAGTGTTGGGCAAGTAGTAAGCGCTAAACAGATACCATTTACAAAAAATTAAGTCATTTGCTTCCTGGATGAGAGCAAAAGTGGTAGGATCATTAATAACAGAAGCAAGGCCACTGAGTCAGACCCACGGTCACCCCAGACCTTAACAAAGGAGCCGGGGTCGGCTCTGTCCTGGACCCCAATTTGTTGTGGCTCTGGCAGGATTGGCCTACACCCCAACTTTCCCCTCTAGTGAACTTTGGACAACCCACCGTGACCTGCTCCAGACCCCTCTTGAAACTGTAACTTTCAACACCATTCTTGGAAGCCAACTGAACACAATCATTGCCCATAATGTGAAGACAACTGTGAGCTCCTTGAGGTCTGGCTTGCAATTGTCTTCTAATAATCGTGGCATTCGTTAAGCGCTCACTATGTGCCAAGCACTCTACTAAGCGCTGAGGTAGACACAGGATAACCAGGTCCCTCATGGGGCTCACAGTGTTAAGCAGGAAGAAGAGGCATTGAAGCCCCATTTTGCAGATGAGGGAACCGAGGCACAGAGAAGTGGACTTGCCCAAGATCACATAGCAGAAAACTGGCAGAGACGGGACCCAGGTCCTCTGACTCCAGCTCAAGTAAACTGTCCCATGGGCATAAAGCAGCTCTCTGCACCGATTCACTGATGTGCTTCCTTTTGTTGATCTCTAAACTGAGCCTCTTGTTGATACAGTAGAGATTGAACTACTTGAGAAGCTGCGTGGGTCAGTGGAAAGAGCACGGGCTTGGGAGTCGAGGATGTAGGTTCTAATTCCGCTCCGCCACTTGTCTCCTGTGTGAGCAAGCCACTTAACTTCTCTGTACCTGTTCCCTCATCTGTAAAATGGGGATTAAGACTGTGAGCCCCACGTGGGCTCACCTGATTACCTTGTATCTACCCCAGTGCTTAGAACAGTGCTCGGCACATAGTAAGCGCTTAACAAAGACCATAACTATTATTATTGAAGTAGCCAGATCTGCTAAACCAGCCGGCCCTGCGGCAATGGGGAAGACCGAGGATCATTTGGATTTCATCTGGATCCCAAAGAGGTCATGTCAATGTCTGTAACCTCCAGTGTATCTCAGGGCTGGCTTGATCATTTGGTATCGGCAGGGAAGGAAACAGACGGGTCAGAAAAAACAACTTCACTTTTATTCCTTAAGGGACCCAGGTTCATGGAGAACAAACAGGAACCTGACAGCTGCCATTCTCGGACACGAGAGGCCAGCGGGCACAACAACTCCGTAGACAACCATGCCAGTAACAGTGCCTGGGCTGCAGGGCCCACAGCAGGAGCGTCGTCCTCCTCCACCAGGCTCTTCATGAGGCTCCAGATAACTGGGTCGCAGCCTCAGTCTCCGGGTTCCTCCTGTCTGGACAAGACGACCTGAGCGCTGGCTCCCCAGGCCCAAGGCAGGAAATCCTAGGTAATCTGGACTCTCCTGACGGTACCCCGTGCCAACGGTCCGGATTCTAAAACCAACTGCTGCTCGAAAAGGCAATTTTCCTTCCACAGTGCTTCTTCCGGCCCCTCATCCACTACCTGGCAGGGGCACTCCTGTCCTTCACCATAGTGGGGACGAAGCAGGCAACAGATGAGGCAGGGGAACTCGATGGATTCTTTGTGGTGAGCTGCACTTTGGGGGAGTTGGGAAGGGTTTGGGGGCTTGATAACAACAAAACAGTCAGAAACTGTGCCCAGGCTAAAACCCTCAAGGCCTCTGGACCCACATTCTGGAAGGCCTGCAAGGTGCAGTGGTGGGAGTGGGTGAGAGAGAGAGAGAAGGCGGGGGGGAAGGGGGGAGAGAGAGAGACGGAGAGAGAAAGAGAGAGGGAGAGAGAGAGAATATATGTGTGTGTGGGTAGGTGTTTGGGGAGGACGACAGGATGAGACTGGGAAGCAGGTCTCCACTGACACATCTTCCTCTTCTCCCGAATCCTAGGAGAGGGAGGGGAATCTGACCCCTGAGTCTCCCCGCTGTAGCGCTCCCGGCCCTGGGGTCACTTTGGACCCAGGCATTCGACGACTCCGCTGCCCCGGATGCCGTCGAAAAAGAAGAAGTTGGTGTGCGGTGGGTCCCTCTGAGACAGGGCCTGTGGAGGGAGTTGGAAGGACACATTCGGTGTTGGGGTTTAAAAGAACAAAATGGAGCTGAGCCGAGACCCTCCCCCACACTCCCTAGGGTCCCAAAGGCAGATCGGGGCAGCCCGAGTGGACCCATCAGCTGCTTGTCACAAGGTCCAAGTGGTGCTAGACCCTAGAAGTCCCTAGGGCCAAGCCGAGGGCTCTCCCTGCTCCATGGAGCCAGGGCCGGTTAGGAGAGCAGCCAAGGCCAGCCGCAGAAGGCATTTCGATGATGGCCCAGAAGAACACTGGGCTGGCCCCGGGAGGATTAGAGTGGCCTGGAGGGAGGAGGAGGACCAGACCCCGACATAAATTCAGCAGGCACCGGTCACAGAAGGGATCCGGTAATCGCCTTTAGGAAGTACTGGGCTCCGGAGAGCTGCAGGCGCCCTGCCCCCAGCCAGCAACCCCTCCCGCACACATCCCAGAGGCGATTCCCAGCCTGCCTGTGCCACGTCCTGGGCCCAAACTGGGATTCCCCCTGACCCCTAGACATTCCCTGATAGTGGCGCACTACCCCGGCACCCTGCCTGCAGCCTCTCTTTGGTCTTCCTCTGGTGGGCTGGATCCCCACAGGTGGCCCCTGGGCCTGTTAGCAGTAGCCTGAGAAACTGGCTGGGTCACTGGCTTCCCAGCGACCTCAGATTGGCTTCTCAAGGGACTGTCTAAAGCTGTTGGTAGAGGCAGAGCTGGGGGTCTTTTTGCTAGCAGGCGAGATTTACTGGAATAATTGTTTGTATCATTCTCTGAGACACGAGGCAGTCTGCTTCGCTACCCCTCCACCGTGCCCAGCCCCACCATACACCACTCGCTCCTCTTAACAGCCTACTGGGAGCTCCCCATACACCCCAGACCAAGAATGTGGACTGCTCTGGCTCTCCAGGGTAAACAGACACAAGAGTCTGCCAACAGCTGTCCCGAGCTGGGAGGAGGGGGACGGTGGGGGTGCAGGGGCAGAAAGTTGAGGAGGAGGAGAGGAGGGGAGGGGAGGAGGGAAGGGTGGCAGCTGGTTCAGAAGGGCTGAGGTCTGGCCAGTCCTTAATCACCCTGGCCACTGTAAACCTAAGGCCTCCAGGCAAACCAAGGTGGAGGCCTGAGAACGCCAAGGTGAGACAGCCATGGGGCTGGGGCGGGTTGGTGGAGGGTGGGAGGGTAGATATATGACAAGGGCAGGGACAGGACTGACTGAGTAGGCTCCCTGGGAGTGGTATTGGCGCCAAAGGGGGAGTCCCGAGATCTGGTGGAAAATGAGAATAAGCCTTGGCACCCACCCCCTTCCTGGGGAGCAGGGGGTACTGGGTCGAGTGGAGAACCTGGGGTGCTGCCAGCCTCAGACGGGGCAGCTGGGAGGCTCCCGCCCTTGCCCTGCCCTCTGGAGGGTCACACCATGGGGACTCCAGGGGTCATCGTGCCTGCTGGGGGAACAAGGGTCAAGGGGTAAAAGAAAGCGGTCGCACACCCCGACTCCTCTGGTGAGGGCCGAAAGGAGGTGAGTTCCCTTGCTCTCAGGGGCACTGGGACCTGTGCCATACAGGGGAACCACTCTTCACGGCTCAAGCCAGATGATTAGAGAGTGCACGGAAGAAAGGGGTAGATCAAAAAGGGGGAGCCCAAAAATTAAGCAGCTACTGGCAGGATGGCTCAGTCGGATGAATCCAAATCGCCCATGTTGTGGTTCAAATTAAATTCATCTTCTCTTTCTCTCCCTCTTCCTCTCTCTCCATTTGTAAGGGAGACCAGCTATCGGTCTCTCGGCCCACTGTGGCCAGATTGATTTCTCCACAGACTGACTCTCCCGGGAGGCGGTAGGGGCAAGAACACAGATCTGGACAACAAGAAATTACCTTGACGACTTCCTGACCCAACACTCCGCCAACAACGGCGCACACTGGAGCCATTTCAGAGAGGCAGCAGCTGAAATGTGGGGGGTGGGGGAAGAAGGGAGAGACGATGGGAGCAGCGTCAGGAATGGAAATGTCAGTGAGCCCTGGCGAGGGTGGCAGCACGAGACTCACCTGTACTCCCTGAGATTTCTCCCTGAGGATTCCTCCACCCACGGGCCAATCTGTGGGGTCGGGGGGGAGGAAACCCTATATATGGCCTCCCTAAAAATAGGGCCCCGTAAGTATCAGCTGGTCCGGGGGCTCTCTGCGGGGAAAAGGCCCCGGTCACATTCCCGTGATTCCCCCCCTGCGCAGTTGCGCGGTGGATTCTGAATGCGCCACCCGAACAAATGCGGGGTGCAGGCCTGTGTCAACATGCAGGCGGGCCGGGGGTGCGTGGGGGTGACATTTCTCCACTGAAACCAATACCCGGAGGCGAGAAACTGTGCTTTCTGCCCACATGAGAACCGCTCTGCGGACTGGCTCGAGTGACCCGGCACTCAAGGAGGTGATCTCCCACCCCTCCCTGCGGTGTGTGTGTGTGTGGGGGAACCTCAGGCCGAAAAGGATCTCCCCAAATGGAGCAGCCCACCAGCCTGCTGCCCATATAGCTCTTCCTAACCAGAGCAGGGGCTGGGGGCCATCCACTCCCTGGCTCTGAGGAGCCATGAACACACTAGTCCCCAGGCAACCAGGCCCAGCCCGGCCTGGTTGCCCGGCACTACTAATGGGAAAGGGAGGAAGGGCAACTGGCGAAGGGGGTGGCCCCGGGGCCTTGGCCGGTCGGCACGGCTGACCCACTGAGGGACAGGAAATCATCGGGAAGCAGCTGAATGCCTCTCAGGGGGAAAAAGAGTGAACAAGTGGTGCTGGCGACAGCCTAGAAAGATGATAATCGCTTTAGTGAGGAGGTGGGGGTTTGGAGAAAGTGCCCAGTGACCAAGCCCCTCAGGTCACCCCAGGAAAGGTCAGGGCCACCCACCACAGATAATGGTTTCAGTTGCCACGTGATCCAAAGCCTCAGATGGGCAGAGTCAGTTCACCCAGCCCCTGGCAACACAGGTACTTCCTGGACCTCTGAACCTGAAAACCTCCTCAGGCAAATGAACCACTGAGGCAAACCCCTGCATGGAACCTGCCTTGCCCCTCTGCCCCTCAACCCAGCTCCGATGATGACCCTCTGGAGGCAAAGGCAGCCTCACCAGAACTCCCGCGGCTCTGCAGACAGCGCTCCCCCCTCCCACCCCCCAACACTCTCTCTCCCGGGCAATCTCCACCCCCTCTTCCCTGCACCGGTCACCCTGACACTGACCTGGGAAAGTCATCAGGGAGCACATCCGGGCTGACTCCGAGGGACTCGAGCAAATCGTTCCGGATCTGGAGCAACAGCTCCGAATCCTCCCCGGAGGTGTCCGACTGGGGGTCTCTCCCCTTATCCGTACGGAATTTCAGGAGCACTGGCAATGGAAGAGAAAAGACCATAAGGTACTTCTACTACTAATTATTATCGCGCTTAGTACAGTGCTCTGCACACAGTAAGCGCTCAATAAATACGATTGAATGGATGAATGATTATTGGAAAAAGTCAAAAAGTGCACGACAAATCAAGAGTGTAAAAAAACCACCCCAACACTAATGGGGTCTTTACAGCCCACCTTCCCCAAGGGGACTTCTCGGCACCCCACACCCTCCCCTCCGCAGGTCCCGGCTCAAGGGACAATTAGCCAGCAACACTCTTCGATACCCATGCCAGGGTTGGAATCAGGCACTCCTTTATTTCCAGGCCACCCAAGAATTTGGAAAGAGGGACAGAGGCCACCGGTATTTAAGGGGCATCCATTAAGTGCTAGGCACTGTACTAAGCATTTGGGAAAAGTGGCTTAGAACTTTGGGACTTGTTCCCTGACCTCATGAAGGTAAGGCACAAAAAGCGGAATAAAAGGAAGAGACACATGGACAGAAGGAGACAGGGAGAAGTGAAGAAGAGAAGGCCAAGACAGGGAGAAGGGAAGATAAAATTAGAAGAGGAAGAGGAGAAGGATTAAGTGAGGGAGGAGGACGAGAGGATAGAAACAGAACCATGAAGGCAGAGGAGCAGAGACTGGATTGGGAGGAAACAGGGGAGTAGAGAGAGGGGAATCAATCAACAGTATTCCCTAAGCGCTTTCTGTGTGCTAAGCACAGTCGTTAGCACTTGGGAGAACAGAATAGCATTGGTAGTCATGATCTCAGATCTCAAGGAACCATCTGGGTCTAGGAAGGTCTTTCAGGTAGCGGTACCTGGTGAAAACTTTATTCTTTAATAGTTCTTGGTGAAATCAGAGGAGCTGGAGAGTCAAAGTGGAGGCCCCGGTGATGGCTCCTGGCCCACCACCTGACTTGGTGACTTCAGCCCTGGCCTCCCTGGCTCCTTGAACAGAGCAACATGGAAGTTGCTGCTGCTCCCTCTCCCCTGTCCTCACCTACAGTAGCCCCGGGGCACAAAACAAGCCTCCTTCCCCGCAGCTGTGCACAGGCAAAGCAGGGAACAGTCGAGGCCCGCTGCTCTCTTCGTCCCAGTGCCTGGTTCTCGAGCAGAACCAACTCGCCAGACCAGCGGTCCCCCGAGAACCCCCACCTCCCACTTTGGAGCTCCCGTCGGAAGCCAGCATCCCCTCCCACGGCCCACCGGCTCGGCTCTCCCGCTCTGGGAACGGGCTGGTCACAGGCTCTGGCTAAATAAGCTGCATGCCGCGGGAGATGGGGCTGGACAGGTCGGCCAGCTGTCGATCTTCACAGACATCCCACCCGAGATGGGAAGGAAGATAGGACCCGGCCGCAGCCACTGAGGTCGATGTTTATCTGGGCCTCCTGCCCGCCGCTGGGGCCGTCTGCCCAGCCGATAATAGCCGGGCAGGCGGGCTGGAACCGTCCAGATACCTCAGTGACCACATCTGAAGGAGTCTTGGGGCCTCTGGGAAAGGAGCCAGCTGGGCCCCCTTTCACTCAGGAAGGCAAACAGGAGCTGCATTTTTCACCCTTCACAAAGTCAGCCCTTCACAGCGGGCACAAGGTCTGCGGAGGGGAAAACACATCCATTTTACAGACCGTCAGCACCCCCTACCCCAGTCAGGGACGCTGGTGTGTTCTTGTTTATTAACTTTTGTTCCATTTCCTTCCCCCTCACGCGAATGCACACACATGCACGCACGCACACACACACACACACGGTCACCACCGAGTCGGGTGCGTCTGGCAAGAGCTCCTCCCCGACCGTTTACAGATAAAGCGGCTCAGTTAAAACAGACCGTTTTCAATTGTGAAAAGCTGCTCTGCCAGCCGCCAACTGACCAAGGCTCATCGGAGAACACGCCAACCTTTCCAAGAAAGAATCGGTGCCCGGGGCTCCAGGGCAAGAGGGGCAGGCCGGGAGAAGGTGGCACAGGGCTCCTGAGGTTCCCGCAGCCCTCTCCTCGGGGGGCAGTCCCTCCCTGCAAACGGTGGCCGGCAAAGCCACTGAGATATCAGGCCTGTGGGCAGCAGGCTGACTGGTTGGGAGCCCTCTCTTCCCAAGAGTTTCCACCTCGGTGGTCACCTCCTACAGAGCCCACTAATCAGGAACAGTTAGCCCCACGCCCAATTTCGACTCCTTTCTACCTAGAGCCACTACTGTCCATCAGTTAAGACAGACTAGAATTTGACTGATTGAAGTCAGGTAGCCTGCTGCTTCCAGGAGGTAGAGGCACTATCTCAGCCCCGCTGGGGGCCGAACTGGGAATGCCACCAGCCGACATCTTCAGAAGCGTTTCCTGTCGGGCCTGTGGCTCGGTCACGGGCCAAAGCCATGGGCCGGCCACGCGGGGGAAGGTACTGGGAGGTGGAACCGGAGACATGCAAGACCAGGCTCTCGGGCTCGAGTGACCCTTGGGAAGGGGCCCCGGGGAGGGAGAATTTCCTTCTGCTCTCGTGGGGGTGACCAGAGCCAGTGGAAGGGGCAGGCGCTGATTTGGCTGGTTTAGCAAACAGCCCTCAGGCAGCATGACGAGGGCCCGTCTTCGAGTGAGCGGGGCTCATGTCAACTTTCCCACAATTTGAAAAACAGTGATTGCACCAGTGCCCGGGGAAAGGGACAGGCGGCCGGCTGAAGGAGTGACCTTGATGGCAGCTTTAAGGCAAACTTTCTCTTTACAATGCCCATCAGTGCCATCCGCTCCCAGGCCCGGGTCAGGGACCCTGTTCTCCCATCTCCTGCCTGTCCCGAGAAAACCCCTGGGGGAACCCCAGTATCCAGTGAGGGTGGATGATGTGCAATCTGGCCCTCGGGTTGCCCCTGCCAACTGTTTCTACCATGGCAGACCAGCGCCCGATGGTCAGCGGCCCGCCTCCGGCCAACTGGACCGCACTCCAGAGTGCCGTGGCAGACTTGACCCCCGTGGTGCTCCAGACGGGGTGTTCCCCTTGGCTGGCAGGTGTCACACACCCACAACGATCTTGTTGACACAAGGAGCACCCGTCCCTGCTCATTATCGTGGTCTGCCATCTTTGCTCTTTTCCCCTCTCTATTTGGTTGTGACTTCTTCCTTTCTGAATGACTGCGGTCTCTGGGGGCAGCCTGGCTTCTCCACCAGCCAATCCCACACTGCCACAGCTTTCTGATAAGGCAGCGGCACAGAAGCCGCTGCTTTGAACGAGGTATTTTTAAACATTCGTGGTCACGATGGCTTCAGATCAACAACTGCTCAGCGACCCCATTATCTGAAGCCGTTTCCCCGATTGGATGGCCGTCACCACCAGGCACCGGACAGCAAAACATTCTCACTTCTACGTCACTACATCCTCGCCAGGTTGTGTGGAAAAAAAAAAAAAAGAAGAAGAAGAAGAAAAAAAAGGAAGTTCAGTGGCTCGATTCTCCACAGTAGCTCGACTTTCCCGGGCGTCGGCTTCTCCGGCCACTGTGCCGGAAAGTTGGAGATCCCGGTTCCCGATTCCCGCTGCCTGGCCCGGCCGAGCGCTGAGGTTGGCCTCGTGGGGGATGGGATGGCCCTGTCCACCCTCTTCTCCTCTCTCCCACTCCCTGATCTGAGCTGAGGGGCCCTCCCACTTGGATAGGGAGTCCGGATACTCATCTGGCCCCCTGGGAATTACTGGGATTTCAACTCCCAGCAGGCCGCGAGGAAAGCCTGGCGTTAGGTTCTGTCATTCATTCATTCATCCATTCAATCGGATTTATTGAGCGCTTACTGTGTGCAGAGCACTGTACTAAGTGCTTGGAAAGTCCCCCATCGACCTCGGCCCTGTTTTGTCTAGATCTAGGTATCCCTAGACTTTAAGCGGCCCCTAGACTGTAAGCTCATTGTGGGAAGGAACATGTATGTTCATTGTTATACTGTACTCTCCCAAGCGCTTAATCCAATGCCCTGCACCCGATAATTGCCCAATAAATATGCCTGATTGGACCAGACCCTGGCCAGGCTGAACCGGCAAGGCCACATGCCCATTGGGCTTCTGATGTGCTTGGCCATCAGTCTCGTCCATGAGACCACGCCGGCCTGGGCAGTGAGAGCGGTGGGCTAGAGGTCTGAAGGGGGATGTGTTCCTCTGTCCAGCCTGCAAGATGGGATCTATTTGGGAAACTACCGAGGATGGTCGAGAACGAGGCGGCTGAGTCTGAGCCCCAGTCTTCTGGGAGTTCCCACACATCTAGTCGTTGCCCCCACCCTGCACCCAGGCCAACGGGACACCGGTCCTTCCCGGGAAAAGGCTGAAGGGTCCCTGTGCTGGGAGTAGGCCTGGTGTTATTGTTCACTCTGCTAAGAGAACGCGGGTTCCATACTAGACCTGGTATTTTTAGCACTCCTGTTATGATAAACTTACGGTAACCTCAAAAAGAACAAATCAAAGTCAGCTTTCTGCCACAGGAAACCAGCACACGCTCGCTGTTTTGCAACGTGCCACGGGAGAAGAGAAGAAGAGAAGGCTCGAGAGCCTTTGGACACAGATGGCCGGGCACAATCTAGAGATAATGGAAAAATGCAGCCGGAAGCGTTCAGCTTCTCCCTGTCTAGCCTGAAGCCCGAAGTGTAAACTGGAAAATTTCACAACCCCAAGCAGGCAGGCCAACGCACACCCCTGCTCCTCTTGGGACAGCCGTGGCACGAGATGCTGAACTCCCGACGGGTAATCAGAAGAGCCCATCTCTCGAGATCTTTTTCACCATTCCTTCCCTACCGCAAACGCTGGTTCTCGGAACGGTCCGGGAGCCTTTCAAGCACCCCTAATCCTCTCCGGGGTGACCTCTGCAGGGCTCTCCTCCCGTCACCTCCGGAGTCCCCCGAGCTCAGGCTGACCCAATCACTTGAATGTCATTGTTACTCGCCTCCCTAAACCTCCCCCATCACCCACTCAAAACCACTCCAGCTCCCTCGACTCTCTCCCGCTGCCCCGCTGCCTCTGAAGGGGAGACCCCCTCCCCCTTGACACCTCTTCTATAGCTCCATCTTCTCTCCCTCTGCTTCTGCCCTTATTCCCTGTCAACTTTCTAAAAATCACTTGTTCCTACTCCCCTCCCCAACAGTCATCATCTTCCACTTCTCACTCTGCTACAATTCCTTCCCCTCTGCCTTCACACACGCAACCCAACTTTAAAAAAGCACCCCCTCCCCATTTAATGGTATTTGTTAAGCGCTTACTATGTGCCAGGCACTGTATTAAGTGCTGGGGTAGGTACACGATAACCAGGTTCGACTCAGTCCCTGTTCCACACTGGGCTTGCAGTCTTACTCCCCATTTTATAGATGAGGTAATTTAGGCACAGAGAAATTAAGTGACTTGCCCAGACAAGTGGCAGAGCCCATAATCTATCTCCTCTAGCTATGGCCTTATTTTGCAGTTCCCATTCCTAGAAAGGGCCATACACCTCCACTGCCTTCATTGCCCCATCACCAATTCTTTTCTCAAGTTTAGCTGCATGCCACTGAAGACTGCTCTCTCCAAGGTCACCAAATGACCTCCTTATAGCCAAGTCAAAAACTTCTTTCAGTCAATCAATCAAAGGTATTTGATGGCAGAGCACTGTATTAAGCACTTGGGAAAGTACATTACAAAAGAGATGTGCTCCCTGCCCACAAAGAGCCGTTTTCAGGATCCTCTTTGATCTCTCTCTTGCTTTTGGAGGGTTGGAATACTCCCTCCTCCCCCAACCAGCAACAGAACTCGGTTTTGCCGGGGCTAGCTGGAGTGGCCACCCCATTTTCCTCCTGTTTCAGGAACAACCTGCCCTGCTCAAAGTCAATCTGGGTCCTGTTCAACTAACAGAGGCCACGAGAATGCCTAGAGCTAGGTCAGTCCAAAGGCCAGAAAGATCCCAGCCATTCTGAAGCACCGGCCCCATGTCACCGAGTGATCCTGGGAGACCCGGGGGGTTGGCATTTCGACAAAGCCTCGTCTCCCCTCAGATGGACAGCAGCCAAACGGGGAGTGTGAGCCGCATTTCCGGCTCAGGGGCGAGAAGGAAAAAATACCACTGAGCAAAATAAGATGCCCCTTTCAGCAAGGCAATGGTACAATCGCCATGGGCACGGTGGGGCTCAAGGTCACGGTCTGGGGTTGGAGGAGAGTGATGAAGCAAAGGCAAAGTAGAAATGGGTCACGGAGATAGGTCTCTGGGAGAAGTCAGGGTGCAATCCTGGTTTCATTTTCTGTGGCCCTTACTTCTTCGATGCTAATCCCTCCTGCCAGGGCTCTCTGTGGATTGTGGCCTGAAAATCCCCACTCTTCAGATCCAGTGGCTAAAATGCAGCGTACCCCGTTGTTCAAGGGACACCCCCTCTCCCCCCTCCCCCCCACCAACCCCCACCCAGGGCAATGCTCAGCCGCCCTCTTCACATTTGGGGCCCTGACTTGTTTCTTCAGCAAACAAGACAATGTCCAGATAAGCTGGGCTCAACCCTCAACCTAACCGCAGCCACTGGGGCAGGGTTCTCTCAGCCTTGCCCGTTGACTCCTATCGGAGGCCACTGTCGGAGATGGGCGCTGGAAGCCGAGGGTAGCATTGCCGCACTCACTCTCCTGAGTGCCACACCTGCCGGCACGGCTGACTCTAGGCCAGCCAGACCAGGCGCCGTGAGAGCCGGCGGGAATTCTGACTCCGGCAGGGAGTGAGCGCCAGCAGCACGGCACGCTCCCCAAGCTCACTTCCGTGACAGGAGCTTGATCCTCGGCCCTACCTTGAAGCAGAAAATAATCGGAAGCGGTCCTCTTCAGCAGGCTTTTTGCCTTGTCACTGCTCCAATCCACCTCCAGAGCCTCCTTTAACGGGCAGAAGACCACTTTCTGTGGAACAAGAATTTAAAGAGTTATAAAGAATGCGCCAAATCTCTGGGCTGGCTTCACATCCAACAAAGGCACAATCCTTTAAAATTCACCCCAATGATAATCATCCCCCCATCTGGTTCTTTCTCCTCACCGGCCCCGAGCACTAAAAACTGAGCATCAGGGCTCAGACGGTCAGTCAGTCGGTCAATCGTATTTACTGGACGCTTACTGTGTGCAGAGCCCTGTATTAAGTGCTTGGGAGAGTACAATACGACAATAAACAGATAGATTTCCCTGCCCATAGCACGCTTACAGTCTAGAGGCCCAGGACACAGTACTAGGCACCCAGGCATGGGATAAAGAAGTAAAAGACACAGTCCCTGCCCTCCAGGAGCCACCGTTCCTGGGATTCGTTTCAGGTTGAGAGGGTGGCTTGGCCTCACATCTTGGAGAAGCATCACGGGCTAGTAGATAGAGCCCACGCCTGGTAGTCAGAAGGACCCGGGTTCTAATCTCGGCTCTACCACTTGTCTGCTGTGCGACCTTGGACGTGTCACTTTATTTCTCTGTGCCTCAGCAGTAACCTCATCTGTAAAATGGGCAGTAAGACTGGTAGCCCCATGTGGAACAGGGACTATGTCCAACCGGATTAACTTGTGTCTATCCCAGCAATTAGAAGAGTGCCTTGCACGAGTGCTTAACAAATACAATTATTGTTATTTATTGTTGTTACTATTATCTGATTGTGCCACCAGGACTTGAGTGTCTGTGGACAAATTTCTTTTTTGGGTCTCAGTCTTTTCACCCTGGAAACGGCGATAATGCCGATCCCATACTTCACGGGAATGTTTGAAGGCTGTGCTTAAAATGGACTTCAGTTTTTATTAACTGACTCAATCAATGGTATTTACTGGGCAGCTACACTAGAGGTAAATCAGTGAGAAGCAGTGTGGCTTGATGGAAATAACCCAAGCCTAGGAGTCAGAGGACCCGGGTTCTAATCCCAGCTGAACACTGCCTGCTGGGTGTCCTTAAGCAAGTCTTCCTGTGATCCGGTGCAGTCAATCATCATCATCATCAATCGTATTTATTGAGCGCTTACTGTGTGCAGAGCACTGTACTAAGCGCTTGGGAAGTACAAGTTGGCAACATATAGAGACAGTCCCTACCCAACAGTGGGCTCACAGTCTAAAAGGGGGAGACAGAGAACAAAACCAAACATACTAACAAAATAAAATAGAGTAGATATGTACAAGTAAAATAAATAGAGTAACAAATATGTACAAACATATATACGTATATATAACATATATACAAGGTTCAGCCATGCTGGACAGTTCAAAGGACCCCATCCTACCCCCTCGGCGGTTCTGAGGACCGGTACATGCGTCGAGATGCACCTGCAGGTCTGCTCAGGCAGCAGCAAGATGGATTAAGTAAATGAACTCTCAAACTGCCATGAACGACATTAAACAGCGATGGTTTCCGCCTCCTCCTCCTTGCAATCTTCGCTGGTGTCAACTCTTGGCAAACACAGAAACGGGTGGGACGTGTCCCAAAGCGGAGCCGAGGCTGCCTGACCTCACAGGACCACCTGCCCAGGGCAGGAAAGCCGTCTCGTTCTCTGTCTGATGGATCGTGAAGTGGAAGCCAAGGAACAGGCCGGGCTGGCAGTGGGCTGTTCGGGGCACACAGCCAGCCTGGAGAGAGGATGGCCCTCTGCCAGGCTTCCTGGATAGTCATTTGCCAAAGACGCCGAGGGTCAGGGACGGGGGACCGAACCCCAAACCACACAGGAGAGCAGCTACTTGAGAGAACTTTCCCAGTGGCTACTCTTTCCCACCCAATGGTTTCACAACTAATTCTTAGAATAAAATAATAATAATAATGGCATTTATTAAGCACTTACTACGTGCAAAGCACTGTTCTAAGCGCTGGGGAGGTTACAAGGTGATCAGGTTGTCCCACGGAGGGCTTACAGTCTTAATCCCCATTTTCCAGATGAGGAAACTGAGGCCCAGTGAAGTGACTTGCCCAAAGTCACACAGCTGACAACCGGCGGAGTTGGGATTTGAACCCATGACCTCTGACTCCAAAGCCCGGGCTCTTTCCACTGAGCCACGCTGCTTCTTTGATAAAAAGGTATCAGCAGTTGTCTGGAACTTGCTTGGGATGATCCCACTACAGAGCTTGAAATTGTTATTTTTCCTAACACGTGTCCCTCGATTCTGATCCTCTTCATTCTGGGCTGGTGACAGGGACTAAGGAATGAGAATCACACTGAAATGGACCGTAAGATAGAGTCTGGTGAATCAAGAGGAAACTCAAACAGTTGGACGAGACAAGGAGGGCAGTGCTGGGGTGGATGGGGGAATTCTGGGAAAACCAGGAAGAGGGGGCCCCCGGAGGGAATTACAGCCAGCCGTCTTACTGGCACTGGAGCGAGTGAAGGCTTCCCAGAGGCTGCTAGCCAAGGGTCAGGCCCTCCTGGCTAGGGAAGATTAATGACTGAGGTCAGGAGCTGAACCTGGGTCCGACTTGCAGTTGCGGCTGCCAACTGGGACAAAGCAGGTTGGGAGCACAGGAAAGTTGCCAAGTTAAGAAACCCCTTTGGCTTCGAGGTTTCTGCTTGGTCAAGATGCATGTCATATATGTGTGTTGGGAGGTGGGGGCGCGAAGAGAAGGTGGAGGGACGTAGCCTAGTGGATAGAGAACGGGCCTGGGAGTTAGAAGGACCTGGGTTCTACTCCTGGCTCTGCCACCCTGCTGTGTGACCGTGGGCAAGTCACTTCACTCGGTGACCTCATCTGTAAAAGAGGGACTAAGACTGTGAGCTCCATGTGGGACAGGGACTGTGTCCAACCTGATGAGCTTGTATTTACCCAAGTGTTTAGTACAGTGCCTGGCACAGAGTAGGCACTTAACACATACCTTGAAAAAAAAAAAGAGGGAAAGTCCCAGGAAGTTGGCTCTGGGGAAGCCAGGTAAAGGGTGATAGACACTCAAGGTATTCAGGCGATCAAATGAAAGTTGAACACTGCACGTCAGGTTTTATTGGGGAATAGAGACATTTCTGCAGGCCCTAGGGATAAAAGTGGGCTAGACTCAGCGGTGAGGCACCTTTCGCTGCTCTACCCGGCTCAAAGAGTTCACCCTCTTCGACCCACACCAAATCCTCATCTGCATGAAGTAGAAAGTACCAATTTGCTGGAAATAATAATGACGGCATTTGTTAAGCGCTTACTATGTGCACAGCACTGTTCTAAGCGCTGGGGGGGGGGATACAAGGTGATCAAGTTGTCTCATGTGGGGCTCACAGTCTTTATCCCCATTTTACAGATGAGGTAACTGAGGCTCAGAGAAGTTAAGTGACTTGCCCAAGGCCACACAGCAGACATGTGGCAGTCGGAATTCGAACCCATGACCTCTGACTCCAAAGCCTGCGCTCTTTCCACTGAGCCATGCTGCTTCCCTAAGCAACCCCGGGGTGTCTGTCTGAGGGCCCAGGATAAAAAGTTGCAATTTTTCCCCCATCGGGAGCTCGGAAGCAGAGGTCAGGCAGCCTTCCCGTTTGCTCCAGGCCCGAGATGGAGGGAGATGACCACGGGCTTGAATGAGAGCAGCTAGAAGCGCAACTAAGGTCCCCCTTTACCATGTCCAGAGCAAGTCTCAGCGGAAAGCCTTGTTCTGATGGAACGGGCCGCTGGCCAGGGCAGCCAAATCAGAAGCCTCAAAGCCCTGGAAGAGCACTCCCTGCCCCGCTTTCCCGCTGGGCTTACAGCCACAGTCTGTATTTCTCATTTCTGTGCCCTAAGCAACATCAAGGAAGGCAGGAAGTGGCTGGTCTCCATTAAAGGGCCGCTGATCAAACGGCTCTGCCGGCAGCTCCATAAGCTGGCGCCTCCGATGCCGATCTGGTAGAGGGGCAGGGGCTCGTAAAAGCAAGCGGCAGCCAGCAACGGGCAAGGCGGCAGTCGTCCTCCTCCTCCAGTCAGGGGCGGGAGGGTGGGAGCGGAGATGCGGGGAGACCAGGCTTTGGAATGCTGGTCGTCAGTAACAGGAACGCGCTGAATGCATCCTAACCCTAGCCAACGAGGATCGGACTTCCCGGGGTGGGGAGCCGTCCAAGCCAAGCAGCTGACTAACAACGTCAGCTGCAGAATATTTTGATACCTTAAAGTCCTGCCCTACGGAGGAAGAAGCTTCCTGAAACAGTCCTTAGCGGGCAGGCTGGGAGAATGGGTCAGAGAGGGGGCAAAGGTCGCTCACTGACGGGTCTGCCCAGGGCGGGGGTGGGGGGAGGCGCCTGCGTTCCGCTCATAGTGAGGTACGGTAGAGCAGACCCCAGAAGGGGATTTCCAGATCAGTTCTCCGCGGCCAACCAGCCCACCAGCCAACCCACCTTCCTCTGCAGCACTACCAGAATCTACTCCGACTTTCAACTTCCAACTGGGAGCTGCTCACACAAAGCTGGGAGCTCCAAGTATTTCAATGTGAAAGACCCGACAATCCCCGAATGCCCCCAAGGCATAAAACCCTTCACACCAAGGCCAAGTGTCACGCTTACAAGGGGGGGGGTGTGATTTATAAACTGACAGCACCAACAATACAGCTTTTCTACTCTCATGTTGGTTACTAATTCCCCTCCAAAAAAACTCTCCCAGCCATTCAAATGTGGCCTGGCTGCTGAGGGGGGTTGGGGGGAAGGGAAGGAGGAGGAGGAGAGAGACCAAGCTCTGGCCCCATTGCAAACAAGTTAGCTTGATAATTAAGACAATTTGAATAAAAGGTAAAATACACTTTGGCAAGGCAATTTCCTTGAAGGCTGATTTCCTACCACAACTTCTGACTGTCCCAACCCCAACAAGATACGGTGAACAAATCTGGCCCTTTGGCTTTGGCAATGATGCTCAGGGCCCTTCTCCAGAAATTTCCTGTGACTTTAGATGTGGTCGCCTATCATTCTTCCTGCTCCGCATCACTTAAGAGTTTTCCAGGCACCTTCCCCCATCCCAGGATGCTATTCCCAGCTCCGTCCTGGGCCCAGCCCCGGCTCTCAGAACCTTTGTTATCTTGCTCCTGCCTGTTCCCAGTCCGTCCCCTCTGAAAACGACAACCTCCTTGGATGTTTAAAGCCCACCCCTCTTTTAGATCTGAGTCCCAGAGTCTGCAATCTCTCTAGCCGCCGAGAACAGCGGGGGATTTCCCCTCACGTCTCCTCAAAGGTGACCCGAGTACCCCTCAACGGCTTCTTGGAGGAGACGGTATGTGCCATTCAAGTTTTTCTTCATCAAACTTCCTTTGCGGTTTTTCCCCAAAGGAGATGATATGTAAAAAGGGAAATAAAAAAAAGAAAGAAAGAAAGAATGGAGTAGACCCCCCACCCCTTTAAGTTCCAATGGGCTAAGCCGGTGGGGTCCAGCACAAGGGCTTGAGCCCTGCTCCACCTGGTACATTCCCTTCGACTCTTAGCACTCAATACAACGATAAACACGATAAACACGATAGTGGCAGGAGCAGCCGCCACCGCCGCCGCCTAGCACCTCTGCTCAGAAAGACAGAACGTTTTAGATGTGGCATACTACACGCCCAGTCAGCTATTTTTAGGTGTCGACTGTGGAAAGACTTGGTTTGCACCTTCCAGGCTACAACACGTACCCTTTTTACCATTGTTGTCTCAGTCGAATCGATCTTGGCCTTTTTGGTGTCCGGTCCATCTTCCACACCTTGGCCAGCTTTGGTGACTTTGGTTTTCTCCCTGAAAAGAGCCACGAACAGAGAGGCGTTACTGCCACCCGACTACCTACCTGCAGCCCTGTTGGAATTGGGCTTCTCAGATATTTCCAAGCAAGGTGGGCTTTCCATGGGGAGGGAAAAATTCGAGAAGAGCCACAGCCTTTCAAACTAACGCCCTTCCCAGGCTTACCCAGAAGATCCCATGATCACCATAAAATCCAAATAATAATAATAATAATGGCATTTATTAAGTACTTACTAGGTGCAAAGCACTGTTCTAGGCGCTGGGAAGATTACAAGGTGATCAGGTTGTCCTGCGGGGGGCTCACAGTCTTAATCCCCATTTTACAGATGAGGGAACTGGGGCCCAGAGAAGTGAAGTGACTTGCCCAAAGTCACACAGCTGGCAGGTGGTGGAGCTGGGATTTGAACCCATGACTCCAAAGCCCGGGCTCTTTCTGTTGCGCCACACTGCTTCTCAAATAATCAGTCTCCCCTGAAGGGTGGATGTCGCCTTGCTAGGCACCAACAGTAACCCTAATTGATAAAATGAACTTTGCCCTCAGGAAGCTTCTATTCTCAGATACAAACTTGCTTTTTTCCCCTCATTCCAGGTTCCCAACCCAAGAACCCCGCCTCTCTCCTTTATAATCATAAACAACAATTATGGTACTTTTTAAGCCCTTACTATGTGCCAAGCACTGTTCTAAGCACTGGGGTAGATACAGGTTAATCAGCTTGGACAGTCTCTGTCCCACATGGACACTCTTATCCTCATTGTACAGTGAGGTAACTAAGGCCCAGAGCAGTGAAGTGACCTGCCTAAGGCCACACAGCAGACGGGTGGCAGAGCTGGAATTGGAACCCAGGTCCTTCTGACGCCCAGGCCCGTGCTATGTCCACTAAGCCACGTTGCTTCTCCAGAAACCAAGACAGCTGGTGCCCACAACACATCTGTATGCTGTAAGCTCTAGAGTGTAAGTTCATTGTGGGCAGGGAATGTCACTGCTTATTGTTGTACTGTACTTTCTTCAAGTGCTTGGTAAAGCGCTCTGCACACAGTAAGTGCTCAATCATCATCATCATCAATCGTATTTACTGAGCGCTTACTATGTGCAGAGCACTGTACTAAGCGCTTGGGAAGTACAAACTGGCAACATATAGAGACAGTCCCTACTCAACAGTGGGCTCACAGTCTAAAAGGGGGAGACAGAGAACAAAACCAAACATACTAACAAAATAAAATAAATAGAATAGATATGTACCAATAAAATAAATAAATAGAGTAATAAATGTGTACAAACATATATACATATATACAGGTGAATGTATATAAATACGACTGAATGAATGAATGAATGGTCAGAGCGGGGTTCTCGAACCCATGCTGCATAGGTTGTCTCGGGCCCGGAGGATCCCATTGAGTCGTACTCGGAGGCATTCCCAAAAGCAGGGGTGGGGCAGAGACTGGGGCCCCTTTAATCGGAAGGAGAAAGGGGCAGCCTTGAATCCCAACCGGCGTACGTTCGTATGCATGTTGTGCCATCTTGCTCAGCTGTGCTGACTGGTATTAAACGGTACCAAGCGCTTAGTACAGTGCTCTGCACACAGTAAGCGCTCAATACATACGATTGAATGAATGACTGTCACCTATCTAGCCAGCCATCGTCTGGTGCAAATTCTCCCGAAAGCTTGGGAGGGCAACCTGGAACCCTGCTTCACAGCAGCCTGGGCTTGGGCGCTCAACATCCACCCAGCCGAGCTGGCAGCTGCGCTATACTGGACCCTCAATCGCTGCAGCCGGGGACTTCCGAATTAACCCGCAGCCACTCCTGCCGCCCAGGCTGCAGGCTCTGGGGGCCCCCCGCCCCAAAGAACACTCACTCCACAAATTCGTGCTCTCCAAGATTGGCGAACATGTAACCGTGGTAGCCAAACACATCTCCGGCAAAGAACTTGATGCTATTTTTGTGGCAGATCTGGTCAATCTTAATCAGGACATCCCTGGAGCAGCACGTCAGACAGACCTATGAAAACCAGAGAGGCAGAGAGAGAGGGAGAGAAACAATAATAATAGTTGTGATATTTGTTAAGTGCCAGGCACTCGGGTAGACAGAAGATAATCGGGTCGGGCACAGTCCCTGTCCCGCATAGGGTCAAGGTCTTCACCCCCATTTTACAGATGAGGGAACTGAGACACAGAGAAATAACTTGCTAAGGGTCATTTCATTCATTCAGTTGTATTTATTGAGCGCTTACTGTGTGCAGAGCACTATGCTAAGCGCTTGGGAGGCACAATTCAGCAACAGAGACAATCCCTGCCCACAATGGGCTTACAGTCTAGAAGGGAGAAGAGACATCAAAACAAGTGAACAGGCATCAGTAGCATCATCATAAATACACAGAATTATAGATGTATATACACAACGTTAATAAAAATAAATAAAATTATAATCGTAAATATGTACATATATTCACAAGTGCTGAGGGGCGGGAAGAGAAGCTCCTAAGGGAAGAGAAGCTGTATGCTTTCACATGGAGGAAGTGGGCACCAAATTTGCTCAACGCTCCTGGCCCATTCTAATAAAATCCCATCAGTTCCCAAGAATGAAAGCATACGGGAATTGCTAGGCAGCCCGTGGACCAACCAACGGGGTGAGTGAAGTCCGTTGTGGAGAGCTTCTGCTTGGAGCCAAGGAAAAAGTCTGTCCACAGCTTAGCCATTATTTCCAAGGTTTGTGTCCCCCTGCCGCTACCTCCCTTTCCCAGAAACCTGGAGAACTCTCAGACATAAACCACGCCAGCGCCCAACATTATTTTCCTGATCAGGAGGGTCAGGAGTTGAACATTCCAAAACCTGCATTTTCACCTTCTGATGGTGAAAATTTCAGTCAAGGTAAACAAGTCTTGATGTGATTATTTTCCATACATTCTGGTGTGAAACTTTATCTGCGTTAAAGGACAACAGAAAAGGTTATAGACCAAGTGACCTCCCATTCAGTCTCAGACAATGCACGGCAGCGATTCATTCGGTGCACTTATCAATACTCTTCCCCAGGGGCTCCTGGGCTGGATTACTCAAAATTGAGGTGTCAGGCACGTCTGAGTTTTAAATTCTTAGACACCTTTTTAATTCCCAGACACTGTTACGCAGGGAAACATTAAGAGGTTGTGGAAAAAAAAAAAGTTGAACTTCCTTCCGCCACATGCTTCCATGAGATCTGGGAGGGGAACGCAGGCGTATTCCAATTTATTTCCTCCTCTTGACTTTTTCCCCTGACCTGAGCCCACTCTCGAGAGTCCTGCAGCCCAAATAAAAGATTCCTGATTTGGCAGAGCAGAAGACGGCCATCATTCAGGAGGGCCAATTCAGGAGTCACGAAGCCGAAGGGAAAGACTAGCAACTACGGAAAACAAAAACCGGATGGATAGATGAGGTGAGGAGAAGAGAGGAGTTATCTGGGCTACAGCCTGGCGGGAAACGGATACCACAAGCCTAAGGCCAGAAACCAAGCCAGCTGCCACACACATCTGCACACTGTACATAATACTGCGGCAGGTGCGGGACTCCTGGAAACAACTCAAGAGAGAATCCCCCAACGATTCTGCATGGGACAGACATGCAGGTTGGGAATGAGGAGGCGGGCTGAGGAGCGCATGGGAGAAGGTCACGTCAGGTCCACAACGGGCTTCTCACCCCGTTCGTTGGTCCACGGGCCGCCTAGCAATTCCCGCATGCTTTCATTCTTGGGAACTGATGGGATTTTATTAGAATGGGCCAAGACCGTTGAGCTAATTTGGTGCCCACTTCCTCCATGTGAAAGCATACAGCTTCTCTTCCCTTAGAAGCTTCTCTTCCCGCCTCTCAGCACTTGTGAATATATGTACATATTAATGATATACCCGTGCACAGGTGCACGTCAGTGGAGGGGACGGAGAGAGGAGAGGGAACCGATCCCAAAAGGTCTCCGGGATTCCTTAGAGGAGCGGTGTGGTTTCAGGACGGGCTGATTCCGGGAGTGCGCAGGCCCCGGATTCGCTCCGCTGGCCAAAGCTGAGCAAAGCCCGAAAGGGTAGCAGGAGAAATCACTTAGATTTTCAAGCCGACACCTACTCCCCTCCGAACAGACAGTCAACATTTGTCGATGACGAAACATTCAAAGACGGCACACTCTTCCCGGGCCGGATTCACACCGGCTCCGATAGAAGAGGTTGGGGAGTTCAGCTTAGTTGGAAAAATCCAAACTCCACGTGATCCGGAGCAGCTTTTCAATGAGTCAGACCTGAGGGCTTCTATGGGGCCCTCAATAGCCCGAACCCTGGAGTAGGGCCCCCAACCCTGCACCGCTTCTGCTGGCCAGCGGCAAGTGGACGCTCGACTCGCTGGGCTACGTACCGCGTCGAACTGGGTGAAGAAGGTTTCGGGCTTATTTTCAAGGAGATCGGTGTCCACCTTCACATCCACCATGGGGTTGAGGTTCTGAGCTCGTTCCAGAGAGGCTTCCGCCCGGTTGCGACCAGAGGACCCGGTGGGAATCAAGAATTGTGCTCCAGTGTCTTCCGGTGTCACCTGCGAGGGAAACCGGAGGAGATAAATCGTGATCAGAAGCTGGTGCAGATCTGCGTTTTTTGCGGCACAGCTGCGAACGACTGAAGTCCAGCTCCGGGCGGCAATCAATCAATCATATTTACGGAGTGCTTACTATGTGCACAGCCCTATTCAAAGTGCTTGGGAGACTACAACAGAATTAGCAGACACAGTCCCTGCCCATAATGAGTTACAGTCTAGAGGGGGAGGCAGTCATTAATATGAATATGTAATTTATAATATGTAACTTGAAGATATGTACGTAAGTGCTGTGGGGTTGGGGTGAATATCAAATGGCCAAAGGTCAGAGATCCAGGTGCATAGATGGCGCAGGAGGGAGAGCTCAAGGCCCTACTGAGAGCTCACCTCCTCCAGGAGGCCTTCCCAGACTGAGCCCCTTCCTTCCTCTCCCCCTCGTCCCCCTCACCATCCCCCTCATCATACCTCCTTCCCTTCCCCACAGCACCTGTATATCTGTATATATGTTTGTACACATTTATTACTCTATTTATTTTGCCTGTCCATATCTATTCTATTTATTTTATTTTGTTAGTATGTTTGGTTTTGTTCTCTGTCTCCCCCTTTTAGACTGTGAGCCCACTGTTGGGTAGTGACTGTCTCTGCATGTTGCCAATTTGTACTTCCCAAGCGCTTAGTACAGTGCTCTGCACACAGTAAGCGCTCAATAAATACGATTGATGATGATGATGATGATGAGAGCGAGCCGTGGAAAATAGGGCTTAATGAAGGAAGGACTCGTGCAGTAGGTATGACCTTAATAGTGAAATAGTGCGCTTTTAAGGTGGAAATGCGCATGATTCAGTTTTGAAATTTGCTTCCCGGTCCCTTCATTCAGCCCGGATTAACAGGCCACTAGCTCCCTCGTGTGTCCAAACCGATGCCTGGAGCCCCGGAGAAGTAACCAAAGCAGCATGGCCTGGCGGAAACAGCAGGAGTCCGAGGATCTGAGTTCCAATCCCGACCCTGTCACTGGCCCGCTGTGCAGTCTTGGGAAGGTCCCTTCACTTCTCCAGTCTTCTCAACTGCAGACAGGAGACTTGCTACCTGGTCTCCGTCCCCCCCCTTGGATTCTGAGTCCCGTGTCGGGCGGGGAATGTGTCTGAACTGATGATCTTGTACCTACCCCAAGGCGTAGTACAGTGCTTGGCACTTTGTAAGCGCCTAACAAATACCATTATCATCATCATCATCAACTAGGATAGGCAGCTGTCGGGAGAAATGCTCCAGTAACAATTCACAGAAATAACTAGGAGCTTTCCACAAACCTTCCCTGAAGGAGCCCACTGTTGGGTAGGGACAATCTCTATATGTTGCCAACTTGTACTTACCAAGCGCAGTACTCTGCGCACACAGTAAGCACTCAATAAATACGATTGATTGATTGATCCCGATTAAACCCCCAGGAAGTAGAGTGGAACCCCTAGAGGGTCCCCTCTATTTTGCCTGCAGTACTAAAGGAGCAGCAAACAGCTTCCCACCTTCCCACTCCCACACTGAATCCCAGCTAGAGAGCCCCAGGCTCACTGACCACTGAGTTTCTTTGCAGGCTCGTTTCCCTATCTCCCTCGAGTGGGAGAAAGGGAACGAGTGGGAGAAAGGGAACGAGTAGGAGAAAGGGAACGCGCAGGGGAAGGTCAGAGGCCCTGGGGAGGCTGCAGACGCAACTCCTCCTCTCTGAGATAAAGGCAGGTGGCCTGGTGGCCCAGGGCTCTCTGTCTGGTCAGACGTGACAGAGCGGGAGGCAGCACAAAACTGGGGGGAAACAGTAGGCAGGGACGGAAACCCCTGGTGATGTCACTGCTGCCACAGCCACCACCACCCCTTGTCCAGACCAGTGTCTCCCCAGCTCCAGAACAGCTTGTGCAGGAAGCCCCACTCTGCCTTTCACAACCTTTACAATCAATCAATCAATCGTATTTATTGAGCGCTTACTGTGTGCAGAGCACTGTACTAAGCACTTGGGAAGTACAAGTGGATATGTAGGTTGGGGAGAGCTGCTGGACAGCCAGGAACCATGTCCCACCTTCTTCCCATTTTCCCCTTCTCTATCTCCCGACTCCTCCCTTCCTCATGCCTGAGAATTTCCAGCTCAAAGCCTTGGAAAATCCAATCAAGTCACTACTTGAAGTTCAAAGAAACATTTTAAATGAAAGACACATGGCTCAAGAAACTTCTGGTGGCTGATTTTGGTGGAGACGCCGCTAAATCTGACCAGCCACCTTCCTCTTTGTCACTAAGCACAAAAATGGGTGAATAAATGCTGCTGATGGTATTTTTTAAGCGCTTACTATGTGCCAAGCACTCTTCTAAGTGCTGGGGGAGATACGAAGTAATCAGCTTGTCCCACGTGGGGCTCACAGTCTTGATCCCCATTTTACAGATGAGGTAATTGAGGTACAGAGAAGTTAAGTGACTTACCCAAAGTCACACAGCTGATAAGTGGCGGAGCCGGGATTAGAACCCACGACCTCTGACTCTTGGGAGTCAGCCCATGCTCTTTCCACTAAGCCTTCAACAGAAAAAGCAAACCAAAGACCAGGCTGGGGTCCAGTCCAAAGATACAACTTTCTCTCCGCAGGTCACCATCAGAGACTCAACTGTGGATTCACAGCTGGACATTACGCCTGTTGCAGAGTCACACCCGAATGTAAGCACAGAATAAAAGAGCGGTAAGAAAACTTCTGAATACACCAGGGCACAGGGAGGGACAGGAATTGATTAATAAACACCCCCTGGGGCCCGAGGACAAAAGTGGAGCCAAGATGTTTTGTTTTGTTGTCTGTCTCCTCCTTCTAGACTGTGAGCCAGCTGCTGGGCAGGGACCGTCTCTATATATTGCCGACTTGTACTTGCCAAGCGCTTAGTACAGTGCTCTGCACACAGTAAGCGCTCAATAAATACGACTGAATAAATGAATGAATGAAAGTTAGGGGATGCCAAGGATGATGCCAGCTCACCTCAGAGAAGTGTGTCTCTCCATTGAGGACTGAGGCTAGAGCACCTCCCCACCCACCCCCGCAAAACTCCCCTGAATGGTGCTCACCTGCTGATGATCCAACATGGTCAGCCCTTTAACACCTGCCAAGATGAGATTCTTGGCCACTTCGGCCCCAAGTCCTTTCATGCCAACAAGGAGCACCCGGGAGGCCCGCAACCTACAATGAAGCCATCATCAGTCAGGACTAAGCAAGCAACTGTGCATCAGAAGCATTAACCGACAAGCTGGTATAGCCAGGGATTCCAGCCACCACAGAACAGACCAGTGCTTCCCTGCCCTGAGCCCAAGAGTCACATGAAGAACCGCGGTAGGGAACTGACCAGTCTGATGGAAGGCAAGAATGAATGCCCAAGAGGTTTTTATCCTTTAGAAGAGCCTTATTTGTGTGGCAGATTAGTAACAGACAGATGATTAAATTCACAGTCAGGGGTGAGCAAGCCATTCTCTCGGCAAGCCGGCCTCACACCGCTTTGGGCAAACCTCGCAGGAGTTGGTGGCGAAAAGGATGGAGCTTTGCCCCTGCACCAATGGTTGGCTGGAAGGCAGAGGGGAGCCTCCATGGACCTGGCCAGAAACTCAATCACCCACCAGCCAGTCAACTGTATTTACCAAGAGCCTACTGTGTGCTGAGCACTGTACTAAGCACTTGGGAGAGTACAATAGAACAATATAACAGAAACATTCCCTTCCCACAATGAGCACCAATGCGTTTAGAGGAGGAGACAGACATTAATATAAATAAATTTCACATATGGACATATGTACTGTGGGGCAGGGGTGACAATGAATGAAGGGAGCAAGACAGGGCGACGCAGAAGGGAGTGGGAAAGAGGAAAAGAGGCTCTAATCAAGGAAGGCCTCTTGGAGGAGATGTGCCTTCTATAAGGCTTTGAAGGTGGGGAGAGTCATTGTCTATCGGATATGAGGAGGGAGGGCGTTCCAGGCCAGAGGCAGGTCATGGATGAGAGGGTAGTGGCAAGACAGATGAGACTGAGGTACAGTGAGAACGTTAGTCCCTTATGACCGTGTTGGCTGAGTTTTGAATCAATCGATCAATAACATTTATCGAGCGCTAACTGAATGCAAAACAGTAAACTAGGCACTTGGGAAAGGAGAGTGCAGTTAGCAGATACAATCCCTATGCTCAAGGAGCTTACAACCAACTGTGCTGGATGCATACCTCCTGATATATGCACTGTGTCACGCAACCTGGTACTGCTCAGACAAGATTCCTGTCCTCCAGGAGGGGAGATAGCCACTTAAATGATTTGCAGATGGGGGATAAAAGAGTAGATGACCTACGTATTGCAGCGCAACAGGGGTTGGGGAGCACAGATGTCTAAGGTGGTGCCCTTTTCTCACTATGGAGGCCTTCCATAGAAGGCAGTGTGGTTTAGTGGAGAGAGCATAGGGCTGGAAGCCAGGAGGCCCAAGTTCTAGTCCCGGCTCCTTGGTGACTGCTTGATGGCCTTAAACAAATCCCTTAACTGCCTCATCTATAAAATGGAGAGAAAACACCTACTGTCCCTCCCTCTCGGATTGTGAAATCCATGTGGGACAGCAACTGTGTCCGATCTGATTATCCTGCGCCCACCCCAGCAGTGGACACAGTGCTTGGTACATAGTGAGCACTGGATAAACATCACCACCATCATCCTCCTCATCACGTCTTCTGCATGAAGTCTTTGAAGAAGGCTCGGGGATATCCCCAAGCTCACTCCAGGGCTTCCAGAAAAGCAGCATGGTGTAGTGGACAGAGCAGGGGGCTGGGAGTCAGAAGGTCACAGGTTCTAATCCCAGCTATACCACTTGTCTGCTGTGTGACTTTGGGAAAGTCACTTTACTTCTCTGTGCCTCAGTTACCTCATCTGGAAAATGGGGATTGAGACTGTGAGCCCCATATGGGACAGTGCTCTGCACACTGTAAGTGCTCGATAAATACAATTGAATGAATATGGGACAGGGACTGGGACCAAAATCAATTTGCCTGGGTCGACCCCAGCAGTTAGTACAGTGCCTAACTGTACACAGTAAGCACTTAACAAATCCTATCATTTTTATTATTATTCCAGAGCCAGGTGATGTTGATGTGGAGGGGGAAGAGGGGGAAGGACACATTCCAGATCACAGAACAGTGAAGAAGCACTGACACATCTAGTTTGCTGAGAAAAAGAGAGAGCCTCAGGAGTATAAAAAGACCTGGTTTGGTGGCAAATTCAAGAACCCACACTGAAGGCACACCTATAAGGGCCTAATCTCCTGACAGACTAAATCCCTGGCTGAATCCTTACCAAGATGCATGTTAAGCACTTAGTACAGTGCTCTGCACACAGTAAGCGCTCAATAAATGCGATTGATTGATTTGTAGATGCCACCAGCACTTTCCCAAATCTTCAAAAGTAGTTAGCAAGTGGGAGGTGTGTCTCTTTTCATACAAGCACAACTTTCTGTCTCCCTCCCACCTCTAGACTGCAAGATCATTTGTGGGCAGGGAATGTGTCTGTCTATGGTTGTACTGTACTCTCCCAGGCGCTTAGTACAGTGCTCTGCACACACTAAATTCAACTGAATGAATAAAGAGGTGCAAATTCACTCACTAAAAGTGACAGTGTGAGGGTTACCGGTTCTGTCTAAAACACCAGAGGCTCAAACATTCCCAAACAGCCCATGAACACAAGCCCATGGTGAGATCCTGAAGAGACAGCTCGAGAAGCATCAACAGGTAACAAAAACAGCAACATCTGGGCAAAAGGGTGGACCACGAAACTCTGGGTGCCAGAGGTGGGATTGCTGGAACCACAGGTTTGGTCCAAGAAGGACTGGGGTGAAAGGCAGCCTCCTGCCACACAGGTTTCCATGAGTTTCTTGAGGAGAGAAGTAGGGTGGTCCAGTGGATAGAACATAGATTGGGAGTCAGAGGACCTGAGTTCTAAGCTCGGCTTTGCCACGTGTCTGCTTTGTAATCTTGGGCAAGTCACTTCACTTCTCTGAGCCTCCATCCCCTCATCTGTAAAATGGGGATTAAGATTATAAGCCCCAGGTGGGACAGGGACTGGGTCCAATCTGATTACCTTGAATCTACTCCAATCCTTAGTAGAGTGCCTGACACAGTAAGCACTTAACAAATACCATTATAACAACAACCAAAAGAAACAGGCCTGGGAGCCAGAGGACCTGGGTGCTAGTTCGGCTCCACTTGTGTCTGCTGTGTGACCTTGGGCAAGTCACTTAACTTCTCTGGGCCCCAGTCACTTCATCCATAAAATGGGAATTAAGACTGTGAGATCCATGTGGGACATGGGCTGATTAGCTTGTATCTACCCTAATGCTTAGTACAGTGCCTGGAACAGAGTGAGCCCTTAACACCCCCACCATTTCCTTTTATTATTAAAAGAGGGTGCTCTCATTTTTTCTATAGGAAACTTCATCCAAGATGGCTGTAGGTACGGATCTAATCAAGCTAAAAGGAGCATGGAGAAGGGCACTTAAAACAATCAGCCGAATGGTGCAATTCCACATGAGGAGAGATTGAAATGATCGTGGCTTTCTGGCCTGGAAATATGAAGGCTGAAAGAAAATGTGCTCAAGGTCCACATAATTATGACCGAGGCAGGTGGTGAACCCAGGATTGCAGTTTATCAAATAATAATTAAATAATGCAAAAATCAGATCAGAAACGCAGGGCTCACAGCCACAGAGGGAGTGAGAATAGGTATCGTATCCACAGAGGCAAGAGAAACATAAAGCGGTTAAGTTTCTAGTCCAAGGTTTCACAGCAGGTCTTTTGAATTTCAGTCCTAGGCTCTCTCCATTAGACCACACTGCCTCCCGCCGAAATCCTTCCCCCGAAATCCTTCTCCCTGCCAAAGCAGAACTAGGGAACACTCACTGAGGTCTGAAGGTCAGAGTCGAGACAAGGAAAAGCTAATGGAGTACATGCGAGGAGTTTATCAGGCTCTTCTTCCCGATCTTAAATATACCCTTACTGGACTGAAAGGCAGAGATGGGGAAAGGCACACATGAAACCATATGGGGGATCAATCAATCAATCAACTGTATTTACTGAGCACTTACTGTGTATAGAGCACTGTACCAAGCTCTGGGAGAGTATACCGGGATTGACAGACACATTCCCTATCTACAACAAGCTTACAGTCTACGGGGGAGACAGACAATGATATAAATAAATTATAGTTAGGCTAATTTTGCCGCACTGCACTCTCCCAAGCGCTTAGTACAGTGCTCTGCACGTAGTAAGTGCTCAATAAATACCACTGATTGACTGATGTACATAAATGCTGTGAGGCTGAAGGTAGCATGAATCCAAGTGCAAGGGTAATGCAGAAGGGAGAAGAGGAACCGAGACCTTAGACAGGGAAGGCCTTTTTGGAGATGTGCTTTAAGACAGACTTCGAAAGTGGGGAGAGTGATCATCTGTTGGATATGAAGAGGGAGGACGTTCCAGGCCAGAGGCAGGATGTAGGTCACAGGGTAGCAGCAGCGAGATAGGCAAAATTGAGATCAATCAATCAATCAATCGTATTTATTGAGCGCTTACTGTGTGCAGAGCACTGTACTAAGCGCTTGGGAAGTACAAGGTGGAAACATATAGAGACAGTCCCTACCCAACAGTGGGCTCACAGTCTAAAAGGGGGAGACAGAGAACAAAACCAAACATACTAACAAAATAAAATAAATAGAACAGATATGTACAAGTAAAATAAATAAATAAATAAATAAATAAATAAATAGAGTAATAAATATGTACAAACATATATACAGGTGCTATGGGGAAGGGAAGGAGGTAAGATGGGGGGATGGAGAGGGGGACGAGGGGGAGAGGAAGGAAGGGACTCAGTCTGGGAAGGCCTCTTGGAGGAGGTGAGCTCTCAGTAGGGCCTTGAAGGGAGGAAGAGAGCTAGCTTGGAGGATCCCTATGCAGCAGACAAATGGCAGCAAACCTTGTGACTCCCAGGCCCGTACCCTATCAATCAATCAATCAATTGTATTTATTGAGCGCTTACTGTGTGCAGAGCACTGTACTAAGCGCTTGGGAAGTACAAGTTGGCAACATATAGAGACAGTCTCTACCCAACAGTGGGCTCACAGTCTAAATGGGGGAGACAGAGAACAAAACCAAACATAATAACAAAATAAAATAAATAGAATAGATATGTACAAGGAAAATAAATAAATAGAGTAATGAATATGTACAAACATATATACATATATACAGGTTCTGTGGGGAAGAGAAGGAGGTAAGATGGGGGATGGAGAGGAGGACGAGGGGGACAGGAAGGAAGGGGCTCAGTCTGGGATGGCTTCCTGGAGGAGGTGAGCTCTCAGCAGGGCCTTGAAGGGAGAAAGAGAGCTAGCTTGGCGGATCCCTATGCAGCAGACAAATGGCAGCAAACCTTGTGGCTCCCAGGCCCGTGCCCTATCCCTGTGCAGCAGACAAATGGCAGCAAACCTTGTGACTCCCAGGCCCGTGCCCTATCAATCAATCATATTTATTGAGCGCTTACTGTGTGCAGAGCACTGTACTAAGCGCTTGGGAAGTACAAGTTGGCAACATATAGAGACAGTCCCTACCCAACAGTGGGCTCACAGTCTAAAAGGGGGAGACAGAGAACAAAACCAAACATACTAACAACATAAAATAAATAGAATAGAGATGTACAAGTAAAATAAATACGTAAAATAAATAAATAAATATAGTAATAAATATGTACAAACACATATACATATATACAAGTGCTGTGGGGAAGAGAAGGAGGTAAGATGGTGTGATTGAGAGGGGGACGAGGCGGAGAGCAGGGAAGGGGCTCAGTCTGGGAAGGCCTCCTGGAGGAGGCGAGCTCTCAGTAGGGCCTTGAAGGGAGGAAGAGTGCTAGCTTGGCGGATCCCTATGCAGCAGACAAAAGGCAGCAAACCTTGTGACTCCCAGGCCCGTGCCC
Organism: Tachyglossus aculeatus; assembly: GCF_015852505.1. NCBI lineage: Eukaryota > Metazoa > Chordata > Mammalia > Monotremata > Tachyglossidae > Tachyglossus > Tachyglossus aculeatus. The sequence goes on from NC_052091.1 coordinate 1,595,952, forward strand.
TAACCCCATGCAGCAGACAAATGGCTGCAAACCTTGTGACTCCCAGGCCCGTGCCCTATCAATCAATCGTATTTATTGAGCGCTTACTGTGTGCAGAGCACTGTACTAAGTGCTTGGGAAGTCCAAGTTGGCAACATATAGAGACAGTCCCTACCCAACAGTGGGCTCACAGTCTAAGAGGGGGAGACAGAGAACAAAACCAAACACACTAACAAAATAAAATAAATAGAATAGATATGTACAAGTAAAATAAATAAATAAATAGAGTAATAAATATGTAAAAACTTATATACATATATACAGGTGCTGTGGGGAAGAGACGGAGGTAAGATGGGGGGATGGAAAGGGGGACGAGGGGGAGAGAAAGGAAGGGGCTCAGTCTGGGAAGGCCTCCTGGAGGAGGTGAGCTCTCAGTAGGGCCTTGAGGGTGGGAGAGAGCTAGCTTGGAGGATCCCTATGCAGCAGACAAATGGCAGCAAACCTTCTGACTCCCAGGCCCGTACCCTATCAATCAATCAATCAATCAATCGTATTTATTGAGCGCTTACTGTATGCAGAGCACTGTACTAAGTGCTTGGGAAGTCCAAGTTGGCAACATATAGAGACAGTCCTTACCCAACAGTGGGCTCACAGTCTAAAAGGGGGAGACAGAGAAAAAAACCAAACATACTAACAAAATAAAATAAATAGAATAGATATGTACAAGTAAAATAGAGTAATAAATATGTACAAACATATATACATATATACAGGTGCTGTGGGGAAGAGAAGGAGGTAAGATGGGGGGATGGAGAGGAGGACGAGGGGGAGAGGAAGGAAGGGACTCAGTCTGGGAAGGCCTCCTGGAGGAGGTGAGCTCTCAGTAGGGCCTTGAAGGGAGGAAGAGAGCTAGCTTGGCGGATTCCTATGCAGCAGACAAATGGCAGCAAAGCTTGTGACTCCCAGGCCCGTGCCCTAACCCTATGCAGCAGACAAATGGCAGAAACCCTGTGACTCCCAGGCCCGTGGGAGTGATCAATCAATCAATCAATCGTATTTATTGAGCGCTTACTGTGTGCAGAGCACTGTACTAAGCGCTTGGGAAGTACAAGTCGGCAACATACAGAGACAGTCCCTACCCAACAGTGGGCTCACAGTCTAAAAGGGGGAGGCAGAGAACAAAACCAAACACACTAACAAAATAAAATCAACAGAATAGATATGTACAAGGAAAATAAATAAATAAAGAAAGAGTAATAAATATGTACAAACATACATACATATATACAGGTGCTGTGGGGAAGAGAAGGAGGTAAGATGGGGGGATGGAGAGGGGAATTAGGGGGAGAGGAAGGAAGGGGCTCAGTCTTGGAAGGCCTCCTGGAGGAGGTGAGCTCTCAGTAGGGCCTTGAAGGGAGGAAGAGAGCTAGCTTGGAGGATCCCTATGCAGCAGACAAATGGCAGCAAAGCTTGTGACTCCCAGGCCCGTACCCTAACCCTATGCGCAGACAAATGGCAGCAAAGCTTGTGACTCCCAGGCCTGTGCCCTATCAATCAATCAATCAATCATATTTATTGAGCGCTTACTGTGTGCAGAGCACTGTACTAAGCCCTTGGGAAGTACAAGTTGGCAACATATAGAGACAGTCCCTACCCAACAGTGGGCTCACAGTCTAAAAGGGAGAGACAGAGAACAAAACCAAATATACTAACAAAATAAAATAAATAGAATAGATATGTACAAGTAAAATAAATAAATAAATAGAGTAATAAATATGTACAAACATACATACAGGTGCTGTGGGGAAGAGAAGGAGGTAAGATGGGGGATGGAGACGGCGAGGGGGAGAGGAAGGAAGGGGCTCAGTCTGGGAAGGCCTCCTGGAGGAGGTGAGCTCTCAGTAGGGCCTTGAAAGGAGGAAGAGAGCTAGCTTGGCGGATCCCTATGCAGCAGACAAATGGCAGAAAGCTTGTGACTCCCAGGCCCGTGCCCTAACCCTATGCAGCAGACAAATGGCAGCAAACCTTGTGACTCCCAGGCCCGTGCCCTATCAATCAATCAATCAATCCATCATATTTATTGAGCACTTACTGTGTGCAGAGCACTGTACTAAGCGCTTGGGAAGTACAAGGTGGCAACATATAGAGACAGTCCCTACCCAACAGTGGGCTCACAGTCTAGAAGGGGGACACAGAGAACAAAACCAAACATACTAACAAAATAAAATAAATAGAATAGATTTGTACAAGTAAAATAAATAGAGTAATAAATATGTACAAACATATATACAATCAATCGTATTTATTGAGCGCTTACTGTGTGCAGTACTGTGTCTGCACACAGTAAGCGCTTAATAAATATGATTGATTGATTGCAGAGCACTGTACTAAGCGCTTGGGAAGTACAAGTTGGCAACATATAGAGACAGTCCTTACCCAAAAGTGGGCTCACAGTCTAAAAGGAGGAGACAGAACAAAACCAAACCTACTAACAAAATAAAATAAATAGAATAGATATGTTCAAGTAAAATAAATAGGTAAATAGAGTAATAAATATGTGCAAACATATATACATAGATACAGGTGCTGTGGGGAAGGGAAGGAGGTAAGATGGGGGAGATGGAGAGGGGGACGAGGGGGAGAGGAAGTCTCCTGCGATGACTTTGGAGAACCTCCTTCCCCTCCCCACAGCACCTGTATATATGTACGGATTTATTGCTCTATTTATTTTATTCGTACATATTCTATTTATTTTGTTAATATGTTTTGTTCTCTGTCTCCCCCTTCTAGACTGTGAGCCCACTGTTGGGTAGGGACCGCCTCTCTATGTTGCCAACTTGTACGTCCTAAGCGCTTAGTACAGTGCTCTGCACACAGTAAGCGCTCAATAAATACGGCTGAATGAATGAATGAAAAGGGGCTCGGTCTGGGAAGGCCTCCTGGAGGCGGTGAGCTCTCAGTAGGGCCCTAGTACAGTGCTCTGCACACAGTAAGCGCTCAATAAATTGAATGAATGAATGAATGAACCGGCAGGGAGGCTTCCTTCCCCTCAGGAGGTTCCAGCCCAGGGTCAGGCCGCGGGCCTGAGGCGCGCTCAGTACAGCGCTCGATCCGGCCTGGCCGGGGGCGGAGGGGCCTCCCACCGGATCAATCAATCGTATTTATTGGGCGCTTACTGTGTGCAGAGCACTGTACTAACTGCTTGGGAAGTCCAAGTTGGCAACATATAGAGACGGTCCCTACCCAACAGTGGGCTCACAGTCTAAAAGGGGGGAGACAGAGGACAAAACCAAACATACTAACAAAATACAATAAATAGAATAGATATATACAAGTAAAATAAGTAAATAACTAGAGTAATAAATATGTACAAACATATATACATATATACAGTTGCTGTGGGGAAGGGAAGGAGGTAAGATGGGGGACTGGAGAGGGTGAGGAGGGGGAGAGGAATAGGGACCGTCTCTATATGTTGCCAACTTGTACTTCCCAAGCGCTTAGTACAGACTCTGCACACAGTAAGCGCTCAATAAATACGATTGATTGATTGGGAAGGCCTCCTGGAGGAGGTGAGCTCTCAGTATCATCATCAATCGTATTTATTGAGCGCTTACTGTGTGCAGAGCACTGTACTAAGCGCTTGGGAAGTCCAAGTTGGCAACATATAGAGACAGTCCCTACTCAACAGTGGGCTCACAGTCTAAAAGGGGGGAGACAGAGAACAAAACCAAACATACTAACAAAATAAAATGAATAGATATGTACAAGTAAAATAGAGTAATAAATATGTACAAACATATATACATACACACAGGTGCTGTGGGGAAGGGAAGGAGGTAAGATGGGGGGGGGGGGGGGACGAGGGGGAGAGGAAGTCTCCTGCGATGACTTTGGAGAACCTCCTTCCCCTCCCCACAGCACCTGTATATAAGTACGGATTTATTACTCTATTATATTTGTACATATTCTATTTTATTTTGTTAATATGTTTTGTTCTCTGTCTCCCCCTTCTAGACTGTGAGCCCACTGTTGGGTAGGGACCGTCTCTCTATGTTGCCAACTTGTACGACCCAAGCGCTTAGTACAGCGCTCTGCACACAGTTAGCGCTCAATAAATACGATTGATAATGATGATGATTATTAAATAATAATTTATTGAGCACAGTAAGCGCTCAATAAATACGACTGAATGAATGAATGAATGAAAAGAGGCTCAGTCTGGGAAGGCCTCCTGGAGGAGGTGAGCTCTCAGTGGGGCCTTAGTACAGTGCTCTGCACACAGTAAGCGCTCAATGAATGAATGAATGAATGAAGTGTCAGGGAGGCTGCCTTCCCCTCAGGAGGTTCCAGCCCAGGGTCGGGCCGCGGGCCTGAGGCGCGCTCAGTACAGCGCTCGCTCCGGCCTGGCCGGGGGCGTAGGGGCCTCCCACCGGATCAATCAATCGTATTTATTGGGCGCTTACTGTGTGCACAGCACTGGACTAAGCGCTTGGGAAGTCCAAGTTGGCAACATCTAAAGACGGTCCCTACCCAACAGTGGGCTCACAGTCTAAAAGGGGGGAGACAGAGAACAAAACCAAACATACTAACAAAATAAAATAAATAGAATAGATATATACAAGTAAAATAAATAGAGTAATAAATATGTACAAACATATATACAGGTGCTGTGGGGAAGGGAAGGAGGTAAGATTGGGGGGATGGAGAGGGGGACGAGGGGGAGAGGAAGTCTCCTGCGATGACTCTGGAGAACCTCCTTCCCCTCCCCACAGCACCTGTATATAAGTACGGATTTATTACTCTGTTTATTCTATTTGTACATATTCTATTTATTTTATTTTGTTAATACGTTTTGTTCTCTGTCTCCCCCTTCTAGACTGTGAGCCCACTGTTGGGTAGGGACCGTCTCTATATGTTGCCAACTTGTACGTCCCAAGCGCTTAGTACAGTGCTCTGCACATAGTTAGCGCTCACTAAATACGACTGAATGAATGAATGAGTGAAAAGGGGCTCAGTCTGGGAAGGCCTCCAGGAGGAGGTGAGGTCTCAGTGGGGCCTTAGTACACAGTAAGCGCTCCATAAATTGAATGAATGAATGAATGAAGTGTCAGGGAGGCTTCCTTCCCCTCAGGAGGTTCCAGCCCAGGGTCGGGCCGCGGGGCTGAGGCGCGCTCAGCACGGCGCTCGATCCGTCCTGGCCGGGGTCGGAGGGGCCTCCCAGCGGCTGGGGGCTCGGGGTCTCGGGGTCCGTTACCGTTTCTGCGCCTCCAGCCCCCAGAGGCGGATCTGCCGGTCATACTGAGCCGCCTCCTCCTCGCTGATGCCGCCGACCTCGTCCTTCTCCACCATGGCGCCGGGCCCGCCGCCCTCACGGCGGGCTCCTCCCGGCATCCTCCGCGGCCCGCGCGCCGGAGGAACCAACCGCCCGCACACGCATGCGCCAAACGTCCTCTCTCCCCCCCCCCACCGCGCATGCGCACGCCGAGCCGGCGGGGCGCCCCCTACCGGGAGCCACGCGGGGCAGCGCCCGCCACCCTCGTCACGTGCTACTGGTGTCCGCCCGCCCCCCCCCCCCCCGACAACGCCGTCAGTCAATCAATCAATCGTATTTATTGAGCGCTATATATATTATAATGATATTATAATGATAATAATTGCGGTAATTGTTAAGCTCTTACTATCGCTTACTATGTGCCAGACAGGATAATAATAATAATGATAATGATGGCCTTTATTATCATCATCATCAATCGTATTTATTGAGCGCTTACTGTGTGCAGTAATAAATAAAATGTATTTTATTTTATTTTATTTTGTTAGTATGTTTGGTTTTGTTCTCTGTCTCCCCCTTTTAGACTGCGAGCCCGCTGTTGGGTAGGGACTGTCTCTAGATGTTGCCAATTTGGACTTCCCAAGCGCTTAGTACAGTGCTCTGCACATAGTAAGCACTCAATAAATACGATTGATGATGATGAAGTACAAGCTGGCGACATATAGAGACAGTCTAGACTGTGAGCCCACTGTTGGGTAGGGACTGTCTCTAGATGTTGCCAATTTGGACTTCCCAAGCGCTTAGTACAGTGCTCTGCACATAGTAAGTGCTCAATAAATACAATTGATGATGATGATGATGAAGATGAAGTACAAGCTGGCAACATATAGAGGCAGTCTAGACTGTGAGCCCATTGTTGGGTAGGGACTGTCTCTATATGTTGCCATCTTGTACTTCCCAAGCGCTTAGTACAGTGCTCTGCACAGAGTAAGCGCTCAATAAATACGATTGATGCTGATGATGATGAAGTACAAGCTGGCAACATATAGAGACAGTCTAGACCGTGAGCCCACTGTTGGGTAGGGACCGTCTCTATATGTTGCCAACTTGGACTTCCCAAGCGCTTAGCACAGTGCTCTGCACACAGGAAGCACTCAATAAATACGATTGATTGATTGATAGATAGATTGTGCCTGTTACCTCATCTGTAAAATGGGGATAATAATAATAATAATAATAATGATAGCATTTGTTAAGTGCTTACTATGTGCAAAGCACTGTTCTAAGCGTTGGGGGGATACAAGGTGATCGTGTTGTCCCACGTGGGGCTCACAGTCTTCACCCCTATTTTACAGAGGAGGTAACTGAGGCTCAGAGAAGTGACTTGTCCAAGGTCACACAGCAGACATGTGGCGGATCCAGGATTCAAACCCATGACCTCTGACTCCAAAGCCCGTGCTCTTTCCACTGAGCCACTGGGAGCCCCACGTGGGACAACCTGATCACCTTGCATCCTCCCCAGCTCTTAGAACAGTAATTGGCATTCATTCATTCATTCAATCGTATTTATTGAGCGCTTACTGTGTGCAAAACACTGTACTAAGCACTTGGGAAGTACAGGTCGGCAACATATAGAGATGGTCCCTACCCAACACCGGGCTCACAGTCTAGAAGGGGGAGACGGACAACAAAACAAAACATATTAACAAAATAAAATAAATAGAATAAATATGTACAGGTAAAATAGAGTAATAAATATGTACAAATATATACATATATACAGGTGCTGTGGGGAGGGGAAGGAGGTAAGGCAGAGGGATGGGGAGAGGGAGGAGGGCACATGGTAATAATAATAATGATGGTATTTGTTAAGCACTTACTCTGTGCAAAGCACTGTTCTAAGCACTGGGGGGATACAAGGTGATCAGGTTGTCCCACGTGGGGCTCACAGTCAATCCCCATTTTACAGATTAGGTAACTGAGGCCCAGAGAAGTGAAGTGACTTGCCCAATGTCACACAGCTGACAATTGCTGGAGCCAGTATTTGAACCCATGACCTCCGACTCCAAAGCCCATGCTCTCTCCACTGAGCCACGCTGCTTCTCTAATTACATAGTAATTGCTTAACAAATACCATCATCATCATTATTATTAGTATGCCAGCAGTGGAAGGTAATAATAATAATAATATGATAGCATTTATTAAGCGCTTACTATGTGTAAAGCACTGTTCTAAGCGCTGGGGAGATTACAAAGTGATCAGATTGTCCCATGGGGGGCTCACAGTCTTCATCCCCATTTTACAGATAAGGTAACGGAGGCCCAGAGAAGTGAAATGACTTGCCCAAAGTCATCCAGCTGACAATTGGTGGAGCTGGGATTTGAACCCATGACCTCTGACTCCAAAGCCCGTGCTCTCTCCACTGAGCCACGCTGCTTCTCTAATCACATAGTAATTGCTTAACAAATACCATCATCATCATTATTATTAGTATGCCGGCAGTGGAAGGTAATAATAATAATAATGATAGCATTTATTAAGCGCTTACTATGTGCAAAGCACTGTTCTAAGCGCTGGGGAGATTACAAGGTGATGAGGTTGTCCCATGGGGGGCTCACAGTCTTCATCCCCATTTTACAGATGAGGGAACTGAGGCCCACAGAAGTGACTTGCCCAAAGTCACACAGCTGACAAGTGGCGGAGCCGGGATTTGAACCCATGACCTCTGACTCCAAAGCCCGTGCTCTCTCCACTGAGCCATGCTGCTTCTTTAATTACATAGTAATTGCTTAACAAATACCACCATCATTATTATTAGTAGTAGTAGTATGCCGGCCGTGGAAAGTAGACACTCTACAGTGCTCTGCACACAGTTGGCGCTCAATAAATACAATTGATTGATTCCGAACCCCCCCCCCCTTTTAGACTGTGAGCCCACTGTTGGGTGGGGACCGTCTCCATATGTTGCCAACTTGGACTTCCCAAGCGCTTACTACAGTGCTCTGCACACAGTAAGCGCTCAAATCTGAAGGCAACGGCTGTGTTCGAACGAGCCGCTCCCTGCCGCGTGACGTCACGCGCGCGTGCGCAGAAGGGGCGGCGTCACGTGACGCCGAAGGGCGCTCGGGCGGCTTCGGAGGGAGTCGGCGCGGTTCGGCCGTTTCCGCCCACGTTCGGGCGCGCCCGGCGTCAGCACGTCGCCGGCCGCGCATGCGCCCGCCCCCTTCCGAGCGCCCGACCCGCCCGCTTCGGCCGCCATTTTGTGCGAGTGACTGACGGCCCGCGGGGGCTCGGGGGGGAAGAGGCGGCCGTCCGTCCGTCTCCACTTCTCTCTCTTCTGTCTTTCTCCCCCTCCCTCCGTCCCACCGGAGCGGTACACCCCCCACCGCCCCCAGTGTCGCCCCCGTGTTGAGGGGGACGACGGACCCCCCGAAAAGCACCTCAAGCAGGCCCCCCCACCCCCCAAAAAAGCCCCAACATGGAGAGCCTCCCGCAGCCGCCGTCCCCATCTCCGTCCCCGCCGCCCGCCGGCGGCGGTAGCAGTAACGGCAGGCGGCGGCGGGTCGCCCCGTCCGGGCCCCCGCACCTCCTCCACCGCCTCCTGCTCCCTGACGAAAGGTCCAGTAACGCGGGCGCGGGAGGGAGGGAGGGAGACGGCGGGAAAGCGCGGGGGGGCGGAACGCGGGGCGCGCGCGCATGCGCGACCCTGAGGCGTCGTCGTCGTCGTCGCCGCCGCCGCCATGTTGCGTGGCGGGGCGGCGGCGGCGGCGTTGGGCGGGCTGGGGCTGTTGGGCGCCATGCTGAGGGGAAGGTGAGGCCTGAGGGGCGCCACCGGCCCGGGGGAGGCGGGGGGGGGGCACGTGCCGGCCTGAGGGGAGCCCCCCCCCCGCGGGCAGGGGGGGAGGGAAAAGGGGGGGCTCGAGAGCAATCAATCAATCATCAATCAATCGTATTGATTGAGCGCCTACCGTGTGCGGAGCACTGGACTAAGCGCTTGGGAAGTCCAAGTTGCCACCATAGGGAGACAGTTCCTACCCACAGTCTAAAAGGAGCTCGAGAGGAATCAATCAATCGTATTTATTGAGCGCTTACCGTGTGCAGAGCACTGGACTAAGCGCTTGGGAAGTCCAACTTGCCAACATAGAGAGACGGCCCCCACCCACAGTCTAAAAGGAACTCGAGAGGCATCAATCAATCAATCGTATTTATTGAGCGCTTACCGTGTGCAGAGCACTGGACTAAGCGCTTGGGAAGTCCAACTTGCCAACATAGAGAGACAGCCCCTACCCACAGTCTAAAAGGAGGTCGAGAGGCATCGATCGATCGTATTTATTGAGCGCTTACCGAGTGCAGAGCACTGGACTAAGCGCTTAGGGAAGTCCAAGTTGCCAACATAGAGAGACGGCCCCCACCCGCAGTCTGAAAGGAGCTCCAGAGGAATCAATCAATCAATCGTATTTTTTGAGCGCTTACCGTGTGCAGAGCACTGGGCTAAGCGCTTGGGAAGTCCAAGTTGCCACCATAGAGAGACAGCCCCTACCCGCAGTCTAAAAGGAGCTCGAGAGGAATCGATCGATCGTATTTATTGAGCGCTTACCGTGTGCAGAGCACTGGACTAAGCGCTTGGGAAGTCCAAGTTGGCACCATAGACAGCCCCTACCCACAGTCGAAAAGGAGGTCGAGAGGAATCAATCAATCGTATTTATCGAGCGCTTACCGTGTGCAGAGCACTGGACTAAGCGCTTGGGAAGTCCAACTTGCCAACATCTAGATACAGTTCCTACCTACAGTCTAAAAGGAGGTCGAGAGGAATCGATCGATCGTATTTATGGAGCGCTTACCGTGTGCAGAGCACTGGGCTAAGCGCTTGGGAAGTCCAACTTGCCAACATAGAGAGACGGCCCCCACCCACAGTCTAAAAGGAAGTCGAGAGGCATCAATCAATCAATCAATCGTATTTATTGAGCGCTTACCGTGTGCAGAGCACTGGACTAAGCGCTTGGGAAGTCCAACTTGCCAACATAGAGAGACAGCCCCCACCCACAGTCGAAAAGGAGCTCGAGAGGAATCAATCAGTCAATCGTATTTATTGAGCGCTTACCGTGTGCAGAGCACTGGACTAAGCGCTTGGGAAGTCCAAGTTACCAACATAGACAGTCCCTACCCACAGTCTAAAAGGAACTCGAGAGGAATCAATCGTATTTATTGAGCGCTTACCGTGTGCAGAGCACTGGACTAAGCGCTTGGGAAGTCCAAGTTGCCAACATAGAGACACGGCCCCCACCCACAGTCTAAAAGGAGCTCGAGAGGAATCGATCGATCGTATTTATGGAGCGCTTACCGTGTGCAGAGCACTGGACTAAGCGCTTGGGAAGTCCAACTTGCCAACATAGAGAGACGGCCCCTACCCACAGTCTAAAAGGAACTCGAGAGGCATCAATCGATCATATTTATTGAGCGCTTACCGTGTGCAGAGCACTGGACTAAGCGCTTGGGAAGTCCAACTTGCCAACATAGAGAGACGGCCCCTACCCACAGTCTAAAAGGAACTCGAGAGGCTTCGATCAGTCGTATTTATTGAGCGCTTACCGTGTGCAGAGCACTGGACTAAGCGCTTAGGAAGTACAAGTTGCCAACATCTAGAGACAGTTCCTACCCACAGTCTAAAAGGAGCTCGAGAGGAATCGATCGATCGTATTTATTGAGCGCTTACTGTGTGCAGAGCACTGGACTTAGCGCTTGGGAAGTCCAAGTTGCCAACATAGCCCCTACCCACAGTCTAAAAGGAGCTCCAGAGGAATCGATCAATCGTATTTATTGAGCGCTTACCGTGTGCAGAGCACTGGCCTAAGCGCTTGGGAATCAATCATTTATTGAGCGCTTACTATGTGCAGAGCACTGGACTAAGCGCTTGGAAAGTACAAATTGGCAACATATAGAGACAGTCCCTACCCAACAGTGGGCTCGCAGTCTAAAAGAACTTGGGAAGTCCAAGTTGCCAATATAGAGAGACAGCCCCTACGCACAGTCTGAAAGGAACTCGAGAGGATTCAGTCAATCGTATTTATTGAGCGCTTACCATGTGCAGAGCACTGGACTAAGTGCTTGGGAAGTCCAAGTTGCCAACATCTAGAGACAGCCCCTACCCCCTCTCCATCCCCCCCATCTTACCTCCTTCCCTTCCCCACAGCACCTGTATATATGTTTGTACATATATATTTCTCTATTTATTTTACTCGTACATATCTATTCTATTTATTTTATTTTGTTAGTACATTCGGTTTTGTTCTCTGTCTCCCCCTTTTAGACTGTGAGCCCACCGTTGGGTAGGGACTGTCTCTCTATGTTGCCAGCTTGTACTTCCCAAGCGCTTAGTACAGTGCTCTGCATATAGTAAGCGCTCAATAAATACGATTGATGATGATAAAAGGAGCTCGAGAGGAATCAATCAATCGTATTTATTGAGCGCTTACCGTGTGCAGAGCACTGGACTGGGCGCTTGGGAAGTCCAAGTTGCCAACATAGAGAGACAGTCCCTACCCACAGTCTAAAAGGAGCTCGAGAGGAATCAATCAATCAATCGTATTTATTGAGCGCTTACCGTGTGCAGAGCACTGTACTGGGCACTTGGGAAGTCCAAGTTGGCACCATAGAGAGACAGACCCCACCCACAGTCTAAAAGGAGGAGGAAGGAGGTGAAGGGGCCTAGTGTTACTCTATTTTACTTGTACATATCTATTCTATTTATTTTATTTCGTTAGTATGTTTGGTTTTGTTCTCTGCCTCCCCCTTTTAGACTATGAGCCTGCTGGTGGGTAGGGGCTGTCTCTAGATGTTGCCAACTTGTTCTTCCCAAGCGCTTAGTCCAGTGCTCTGCACACAGTAAGCGCTCAATAAATACGATTGATGATGATGATGATGGCAGGGCACAGAGGGGGGCACCATGTGTGTGTGTGTGGTGGTGGTGATGGGGGGGGGGGCACCCGCGTGCCCCTTATCCACCCTCCTCATTCCCGCCTGGAAGGATGCCACTCCACCACTGGACCGCCAAGCCGGGCCTCCGCCTCCGGGTCTCCACAGGTACCCCCGTTTTCCCACGGGAAATGACTCCCTCCACGGAGCCCGTGCCTCCAAAAGAAACCCCTTTCCCCTCTTGTAAAAAAAATTCAAATCCCAAAAAGCCACCGGGGCGGCCCTTCCTGCAGGAGAAAGGGAAGCAGCGTGGCTCGGTGGAAAGAGCAGGCTTTTGGAGTCAATCAACCAATCAATTGTATTTATTGAGCGCTTACTGTGTGCAGAGCACTGGACTAAGCGCTTGGGAAGTCGGCAACATCTAGAGGCAGTCCCTACCCAACAGCGGGCTCACAGTCTAGAAGGAGGTCTAGGGTCGTGGGTTCCAATCCCGGCTCCGCCACTTGTCAGCTGGGTGGCTTTGGGCAAGTCGCTTCACTTCTCCGGGCCTCAGTTCCCTCATCTGGAAAATGGGGGTGAAGACTGTGAGCCCCCTGTGGGACAAGCTGATCGCCTTGTAACCTCCCCAGCGCTTAGAACGGTGCTTTGCACATAGTAAGCGCTTAACAAATGCCATTAAAAAAAAAAGGGGGGGAACAAGTGATCAAATAGTAGCCGGGATCGCTTGGGCTCCGGACGAGGAAGTGAGCAGCCCTTAGCGGTGCGTGCTGACTACGCCAGACTTTCCCGTCCTCCCTCTCCAGGGGCAGGGGCATTTCCAAAAGCTGCTTCCCATGTGCTTTTCCGCCTCTAAGGACCTCTCTTATGTCAGAAGTGTATGTCATGCAAAGGGTTGGGATGGTAAGTAGTTTTTTGTTTTTAATTTAAGTAATTCAGTTATATATTTACCCCCCCCCCCCCCCCCCCCCCCCCCCGCTTTCCCCTGACTTCCATCCTCCTCGCCCAAAGTCCAAAGGTCCACTGCAGTGGTTGGAAAAGATAGAAAAAGTCATTATGTTCGGACCACACCCGTAGATGTATTTGGCTATCCGGCCCTTCCTTGTAAGCCAGCTCTTCCTTTAGCTGTTTCAGTTTTCTAATTCGGGTTGTGCTTTACTTTGAAACCCCCTCAACGAAATGTCTACCGTAATATGCTCAAAGTGCATGTGGCAACAGTCTGCGTAAAAAGGCACGGTTTGAGCCGTCGGTTCCTCCCGGACCCAAGTATCCGTGGCTTTACCTGCAAGCCGTCATCTGCGGAAACTGCATCAGTGTGCAAGTTCGTTCAGAAAACTCTCCTCTCCCCTTCTTCGGCCCCTCTGCCCTCCCACCCCCCCCCCCCCATCAAAAAGGATGTTGCAGAATTTCGATGCATGTCTAATGTCTAACTCAAGCAAAACCCATTGTGGTTGAAGTAGATCAGATTTCCACACATGTTTTCTTCGGTGTCGTACAGCGTTTCAGTTGATGCTTGGTGAAGTTTAAACCGGGCAAGTAATGATTCGGAAAAGTAATGTCGAAGCACAAAAATCAGTTGAAACCCAAAGGAAAAATGTTTCAAGCCCTATCCCTTCCTCTTACCTGTGTTTTCACTGCATCATTGTTAAGCACACGCATTACTGTGAAATTACTGTGAAAAGTCCATTTAAATATGTCACACACTCAGCTATCCCAAATTGGTTCTTGGTGGATTTAACCCTCTCTGTGCCCCACCCTCCCAGAATGCCACCGTGCCCCCCCGGTACAAGAAAAGCATCCACGAAACACGATTCTTCACCTAAAGTCATTTTACAAGCCCGAGTTCCTTTGAAAAAGTCACACACACCAAAACACACGTTGAAATTTCTTCGTTTCTCCTTTCGGCCCCTCCCACCGACTTCAAGTACCACCGACGTGTATGTGATTGTCAGAGGAAACACCTATTTCAGAAGTAACGTACACCACCCCAGCCCCCTCCCCAAAAGTGGAATGAACTTGGCCACTGTTGTCTTCCCTGGGCGATTGCTTCAAGGGATTTTGTCCTCCCTAACTTGAGTGTGTGGTGGAATCGTTGGGCTGTCCGTGTGGCCTAGCTCAAACCAGTCAAAGCACAGTGTGACCACATGATACTATGACGTTACGGTAGCATCTCAAGAAAAAGTGCCACCCCCCCCCCCCAAAAAATACACAAAACAACCCTGCTGAGCACACAATCTCTTTTCTTCCCCTGCTCCTCCCACCCCAAGAAATGCCCAGTTCCAAGGGCTACAGATTCAAACTGAACGTTTCCACGTGGCAGAAGAACATCCCAAACTGAAGTCCAGGCCCTGAGAGGTGGGGTTGGAGTACTCCTTCCAGTGTCGGGGCAAGAATCTTATTTGGGGGGCAGTGGTGCTACGCTCTCTCGGCCTGGGCGGATAATAATAATAATAATGTTGGTATTTGTTAAGTGCTTACTATGTGCAAAGCACTGTTCTAAGCGCTGGGGTAGAAACAAGGTAATCAGGTTGTCCCACGAGGGGCTCACAGTCTTCATCCCCATTTTACAGATGAGGGAACTGAGGCCCAGAGAAGTGAAGTGACTTGCCCAAAGTCACACAGCTGACAAGTGGCAGAGTCGGGATTTGAACCCACGGCCTCTGACTCCAAAGCCCGTGCTCTTTCCACTGAGCCACGTTGGTTCAAGACCAATGTCGCGGTGGTCCATGTGTCTCCCCATAGCTCCTTCTCTTTTCTGTGGCTACCGTCGAGCCCCACACCTCTCGCTCTCCAGCACAGTAAATCCATTAGTTGAGCAGTGGTGTTTATTGAGCGGTTACTGTGTGCAGAGTGCTGTACTAAGTGCTTGGGAGGCTCTGTTTCAGTTCAGACAGCATCGTAACCCCATGAAGGCTAAAAACAGTCCCGAGTGGTGTATCTAGTACACTGCTTAGTTCCATAAGTTCTGTTTTAACTGCTGAGGTTCTGAACGGAGACTGCCGGGTTATAGGCCGAGCCGGTGCCTCCAACACAGAGGAGTCAGCCCCCTCCTCCCCCAGCCTGACTTTTCAAAAACTGGAGAAAAGTGGGTTTTTTTTCCTGTTCAGATTTTGCCCCAAAGGTGCTGGGACATTTATTTATTTTTTTAATTATTGGTGCTCAAAAAGATAACTCTTCCACTTGGGCCACGTTGGAAAGGGAACTGGCAAGGCTTGCTGTCCTTGTCCGTCGGTCAGTCAATCAGTGATATTTATTGAGCGTCTGCAGTGTGCAGCGCGCTGTTCTAAGCACTTGATCCTCTTTCTAAAGCAGCGGGCAGCAGTCTCCTCCTTTCTGCAGTTTTAGGGTTTTAATTGATCAGAGGTTCCTCTCCCGGAGGGGAGACCAACTGTGGGGGTGGGGAGCTAAGTGGGTTCCAGTCTCGCTCCTGGTGAGGCCAGAGAGGGCTGGGTCAGTTTCCCATCTTGCCAGGCTGGGCTCGAGCATTTGGTCCATGGGATTAACCCGGCCGGACGCTACAGAGACTAGCGGATGCTCATTGCCCCTGGTCAGGAGCTTGCTGCACAGGTATCCTTGCTTCCCGGTCATACCCCTAGTCTGACCTTAGACTTAATGGTGTTCTCAGCTGTGGAAACCTTAAGCGGCCCCTCCTGTGTTGCAGACATCCATGGGGACTTGGGTCTCAGATGAGCAGGGAACACCGAGTTAAGAGCAAAGGCAGTGGAAAGTTAAGGTTCTAGGCTGAAGATCCCCAAGGCTACGGGGTGGTGAACCTGAGAATATAAATTTGGCTACCCTAGGATCAATTCCTCGAGCCAGAGAAAAGCCCATCCTGGGCCCCCTGGCCTGGGAGACCAGGCCGTAGCCGGGCCTTGCTAACAACTGGTCGAAGCCACCCTGCTTCCCAAGTCCACCGAAGCCCGGATCGGCAAGTTAATTGGACTTAAGGCCAAGTGTTGGGTGTTTTCTACGTGATTTCCCTGGGCCAGTTTGCCAGTGAAGACCGGGCCCCGGGGGCGGCTTTCGAGGACAGACCGTCACCGCCGCACCCTGCCATCTCAGATAGATGGTTGAAGGGTTGGCCAGGGTTCGAGGCCAATTTAAGGCAGAAAATTGGGAACCAGAAGTGACTGGAAGTTTGTCTTCACAGACCGAGTCCTATAGTTGCCCCCTTTGCCAGGCGTGGGACTGGAATGCCTGGGAGTTTGCTCTCCAAGGGTTTACTTAGGGAGGGCAGTTTCTTCCTTGGCTACCTGGGTCCAGTTTAGCCGGGCAGGCCGGAGTGACCGAGAATTTGTCTTCAAAGAATCAGTTGAGCCGGACAGGCCGGAGCAACTGGGAATTTGTCTTCAGCTCAGGCGGGCAGGCGGACCAGAGGAACTACGTGTTTGTCTTTAGATCAGTAGGGCCAGTCCAGAGTGACCAGGAGGTTGTCTTCAGTCCGTTAGGAGAGCTGGCCAGAGTGACAGGTAGTAGTTGGTCTTCAGTGCAGCCGGATAGGCAGGCTGGAATGACCAGGAAGCTGCTTTCACAGGTCCAGTTCCGTGGGAGTCACTGGCTTTGGGCCGGTGTTGGGAGAGGGTGGTCAGGGTTGGGTCTGGCCTTGTCCCGTCTCTGGCTGCTCTCTCTCTCTTCCCAGAGACCAGGAGAGCACCTTGGTTGCTTTTCAGGGGGAAGTGACTACTCAGTGAAGCGTTGGGCAGATCCAGGCTGATGGATTTAGCCCCCTCTCCTTGCCATCCTCCCCTCCCCGTTCGCTTCACTTGGGAGTGGTTTTCAGCAGGCCCTTTTGACACGGAGTGGGGAATCTTCTGTTTGGTGTGGTTCTCATAAGTTACAGGAGAGAGGGGAGATGTTGGACTTGGGGGATTCCTCATTTGGGATTACAGGAGTCTTCTCTAATGTCGCTCTGTGCTGTGAGCTGAGCCCTTTTCGCAGTTCATTCATTCATTCATTCAGTTGTATTTATTGAGTGCTTACTGTGTGCAGAGCACTGTACTAAGAGCTTGGGAAGTACAAGTTTGCAACGTATAGAGACGGTCCCTACCCAACAGCGGGCCCACAGTCTGGAAGGGGGAGACAGACAACAAAAAAAACCATATAAACCAAATAAAATAAATAGAATAAATATGTACAAGTAAAATAAATTAATAAGTAGAGTAATAAATATGTACAAACATATATATATATATATAGGTGCTGTGGGGAGGGGAAGGAGGTAAGGCAGGGGGGATGGGGAGCAGGAGTAGGGGGAGAGGAAGGAGGGGGCTCAGTCTGTCTGCAAGACAATCTCAGCAGCCTGACATCAGTTTTGTTCTTTGAGGCTTGGTCATACTGTGTTCAATAATTCTTGGAAATTGTGTGGAAAACCCCATTTAGTGGTCTCACAGTTGGTGCCGTCCAGTATTTACTCCCTGTGTCCTGCCCCCGGGGCTCCACTGCCGGGATGAAGCATTAGTCAATCAGTTGTATTTATTGAGTGCTTACTTGGTGCAGAACACTGTTATAAGTGCTTGGGAGAGTACAATACAACAGAGTTGGTAGACACGATCCCCATCCTCAAGGAGCTTACATTCTAGAAGGAGCGTGGCTTAGTGGAAAGATCACAGGCTTTGGAGTCAGAGGTCATGAGTTCAAATGCCAGCTCCACCAATTATCAGCTGTGTGACTTTGGGCAAGTTACTTAACTTCTCTGTGCCTCAGTTACCTCATCTGTAAAATGGGTATTAAGACTGAGCCCCCTGTGGGACAACTCAATCACCTTGTAACCTCCCCAGCGCTTAGAACAGTGCTTTGCGCGTAGTAAGCACTTAATAAGTGCCGTCATTATTATTATTCTCTTCTCAGGCAGTACAAGGTGTACCACTTCTGTCTGCCCAGACTGCGCAGGATGTCCCAATCCTCTCTAACCAGACTGAATAGTTTTATGTTTGGTTTTGTTCTCTGTCTCCCCCTTCTAGACTGTAAGCCCACTGTTGGGTAGGGACTGTCGCTATATGTTGCCAACCTGTACTTCCCAAGCGCTTAGTACAGTGCTCAGCACACAGTAAGCACTCAATAAATGCGATTGATTGATTGCCCCCCTTCCTTCCTTTCTCTTACCCCAGGCAAGGCGAGTGATATAATAATAATAATAATATAGTAATAAATTGCGGAATCTGTTAAGCGCTTACTCTGTGCCACACACTGTACTAAGCACCGGGGTAGATACAAGCAAATCGGGTTGGACACAGTTCCTTTCCCAAGTGGAGCTCACAGTCTCAACCCCCATTTTTCAGTTAAGGTAACTGAGGCACAGAGAAGTGAAGTGATCGCCCAAGGCCACACGGCAAATAAGTGTTGGAGCCGGGATTAGAACCCATGAACTTCAGCCTTCCGGGGCCGTGTTCTATCCACTGCACCATGCTGCTTTTCCAAATGTGGAGGGTCTAGTGGCAGTGGTCAGGGATCCCAGACCCGGCTCTCCGCAGCAGGAGCTCGGGATAGCCCTCAGGCGTTGAGGGGTTGAGGGAGCAGGGTGCTGACTCCCAAGGGCTTGCATCAGGCTTCTATCACATGAGCCTTATGCCATTTCCCACACTTAATTAGCAAGAGCTGTGCCTTAAGCACTGTCTATGGGAAGCAGCCTTTCCAGAGCCCGATGAGATGGTTCGTTCAATCGTATTTATTGAGCGCTTACTGTGTGCAGAGCACTGCACTAAGCACTTGGAAAGTACAACCTGGCAACAGATGGAGACAATCCCTACCCAACAAGGGGCTCACAGTCTAGAAGGGGGGAAGACAGCGCTTAGCACATAGTCAGAGCTTTCCAAATACCATCGTTATATACACGTACATATATAAACACACAGAATATTTTATTGTAAGAGGATCCTTCAGCAGTTTTCACGGGACAGTTTCCCCACCAAAGAGAGAGGGATTTTCACCGGATGCGACCGGGAAGAGGAACCAGTGGAATGCCCAAAGTCCCGGCTGGCTCTGGACCTGTCCTGAAGGGCCCGGTCTCCATCCCATCTTGCTTGGTAGCCTAGCTTTCCGGCGGGAGCGACGCGTGCCGGAGATGGTCTGCTTGACCGGCTGGCTGGCGCTCATTTCCCTCTTGGCCCGGACAGACCCTTATGTGGGAAGTCTCACTCAGCAGGACTGGGGCTCTGGTCCCAAAGGAGAATTCAGAGCACGGCCCTGAGTGTCAGGATAGCAGCGTGGCCTAGTGGATAGAACATGGGCCTGGGTTCTAATCCCAGCTTTACCACTCGTCTGCTGGGTGACCTCGGGCAAGCCACTTAACTTCTTCTTTGTGCCTCAGTTACCTCATCTGTGAAATGGGGATTAAGACTGAACCGTCTCATGTGGAAAGAGGACTGTGTCCAACCTGATTTGCTTTTATCCACCCCAGCGCTTAATACATATCTATTCTATTTATTTACATATCTATTCTATTTACTTACATATCTATTCTATTTATTTTATTTCGTTAGGATTTTTGGTTTTGTTCTCCGTCTCCCCCTTTTAGACTGTGAGCCCAATGTTGGGTAGGGACTGTCTCTATATGTTGCCAATTTGTACTTCCCAAGCGCTTAGTACAGTGCTCTGCACATAGTAAGCGCTCAGTAAATACGATTGATGATGATGATGCAGTGCTTGTCACATAGTAAGCACCTACCAAGTGCCATTATTATTATTTAGGGTAGCTGGGCTCTTATCCCAACTTCACCACTTGCTTTCTGTGTGACCTTGGGCCAATCTCAACTTCTCCATGCCTCAGTTTCCTCATCCGTGAAATGGGGATTTAAGACCCGTTGTCCCACTTGGAACTGTGAGCCCCTAGTGGGACGGGGACTGAAACCGACCTGATTGTCTCGTGTGAACCCCAGTGTTTAGTGCAGTGCTTGGCTCATAGAAAGTGCGTAACAAATGCCGCAGTTATTGTTTTTGTCATCACTAGTAGTAGGAGCACCAGGAAAGTGTGCTCCAATTCTGCTTCCAAGCCTCCAGCACGCTCTCTGTAACACCCCCGCCTCACCTCTCCCTGCACTGCCCTAACAGCAGATAGGCACCAGCCCCAGCCAGCCGGCTGGCCAGTAGATAGTGTGAAGAATAGGCCCAGGGAACTCCCAAACAAATGCACCCGTCTACTTCTCTTTTTTTCAATTCACCGGTTTTCCCCAGCAAAACCTAGAGACCTCCTAGCGTAGTGTCTCTCCAGATTTGCCAGGAAGCAAGCCTCTATCTTTGACTAGTCCCGTGCCAGACCCTGTGGGTGTCAACCACGGCGGGGCAGGCAGGCGTGTTGGCTAGCAGGACTGGCGAGGGGCGGTGAGTGAGTCTCCCTAGAGATCAGAGGACCGGGTTGGAGTTGAACAGCAGGAGGATGGCTGGAAAAGGGGGTGTCGGAACCCAGGAGCACAGAGGGAGTGGGTTGGGAGGCACTGTAGGGTGAGGTGACAGGAGCGAGTTGGGCTGAGGGAAATTCTGGGTAGAGCGGGAGAAGCGGTGACTGGTGCGGGGGCTCTGCTTGAGCTGGTCTGTGTGGGGCAGGGGACAGAGGTCCAGGAGCATCGCCTCCATCCTTCTCCCCCAAACGACCAGCCTTGGCTAGCCAAAGGACGCTCCTCTGGATGCCACCCTCCTCAACGGGCCTCTCCCATGGCTCCGAAATGGCCCGGCCCAGGAGCCGGGGAAGAAGGGGACTTGGAGGTGGGTGCCAACGTCCGCTCGTCTGTCCACTTGGTCTCTAGGGAGGATGGAGAGTTGGAGGAAGGGGAGCTGGAGGATGACGGGGCTGAGGAGCCCCAGACCACCGCCTCGGGGGGGCACGAAAGAAGCCGCAAGGACAAGGGGGAGAAGCACCCCAGTGACTCGGACGATGAGAAGGCCCACCGGAGGATGAAGCGGAAGCGACGGAAAGAACGGGAGAAAGAGAAGAGGCGGTCAAAGAAGAAGAGGAAATCCAAACACAAGGTAATCCGAGGATCCCTTCACAGATACACCTCCCCATGCTCCCTTGCATTAGCCAGTTCCCTCTGCCGCGGGCTAGCTGGTCAACTGGCTCGAGAGTCCTCCCGCAGCTCCTGAACCTCCGATCCTCCCTGCCTTAGGCGTTCTGCCTGGTGGGCAGGGAATGTATCTGTTTATTGTTCTGTTGTACTCTCCCCTGTGCTTAGTCCAGTGCTCTGCACACCGTAAGCGCTCAATAAATACAACTGACTAACTGCTGCAGTCCTCACCTGCAGAAGAGTGCCCTGTAGCTGTGGGGCTGGCCTGGAAGGGAAACCCTCAGGTGCTGTCAGAAGGCTGGGTCCAGACCAACTCAGCCCTGGACTGGATCAGGGGAGCCCTCCAGGGTTTAATTTTTGGGCTGTCCCTGGCCATTTGAGGGACCTCCCTCCCAGTCCCTCCCACCCCATCCCATTCTTAGCCAGAGCGGGAGGCCCCCCTCCACCCCCAGACTCTGTTCCATGGCCCGACAGCCCATGCCGCCCCCTCACCCCGTGACTTTCTTCCCCAGCGCCATGCGTCGTCCAGTGACGACTTCTCGGACTTCAGCGAGGACTCTGATTTCAGCCCAGCGGAGAAGGGGCACCGAAAGTACAGGGAGTACAGCCCCCAGTATTCTTCTGTAAGTGCGCGCGCCAAGCCTCTCGGTGCCGTGGGGAGAGGAGGCTCGTGCCCGGCACCCCGTGTACCTACGTACCCATGGGTCTGGGGTGGGGAGTGGGAATGGATAGGTGTGGAGTTGTGAGTGTGGGTGGGTGTGGGTCGCTTCCCAGCCCGGAGAGGAGGATCAGGAGGCCCCAGGGCAGGGTGGGGGTGGGTGGCACCTGGAGCGGCCACCGTGGAATTCAGCCGTTCTGGATAAGTGGGTTTCCGGACTGGTCTTACTTGTCTTAGAGCTCAAGTCGGGGGGAGCTGCCTGGCCGCTACCTGTCCTCAGGAGCTGGCCCTCAGTCCGGGGTTTTATCCCCGGGAAATCACCGACCGAGGGAGTCGCCTCCACATTACTTGTTCCTGGATGCCAGGGCTGCCCAGGTGTCCCTCCTTTTCCCTCCTGCCCCCAAGAAAAGTCCTCCTGCTCTGAGGGCTGTCCGTCCACTCTCCCGCTCACCCTTTCTGCCCCAGGAGAAGCCCCCAGTCTCGCAACCCGTCCCCCCTGCCCCCAAAGCGGCCGGCTGGCAGACCGCCACAGGAGGGTGGCTCACCCACCCACCCGCTGCGGAGCCTGTCCTCTCGGGGGTCCTAACCGAGGCAGAGCACCAGGGGCCGCACACTGGTCCGAGGTGGCTGGGCCTCAGTTTGCTGCCGGCCAGGATGCTTCCCTGTGGAAGGCACTCAGAGGCGGTGGCCTGCAGCCGACTCCCGGCTTCCTGTCGCCAGTCTCTCTGCGGGTGCCCAGGTGGGGTTCCTCTCGGGCAGGAGCTGGGGCTCACACTGCTTCTCAGCCTGGCTCTGGGCCAGGGCCCTGACAAGGCCACGTCTCTCTCTGCCCTTCTTGCAGTCCCACCAGCAGTACTCCTCCTCTCACAATGCCCCACTGCCCAAGAAGAGCTACTCGAAAATGGACAGCAAGAACTACCCCATATATGAGGACTACCCCAGCGAGCCTTTCGCAGAGTATGACGGTGAAGGGGAGGACGAGGAACTGGCCAAGGAGGACTACGATGACTTCGCCAAGGAGCTGAACCAGTACCGGCGAGCCAAAGAGGGCAGCAGCCGGGGCCGAGGTACAACCGCGGGCGAGATTGCAAGACTCACTTCCACACACACCGCCTCGGGTTCCATCTGTGTGAGCCCCAGGTCTTCGGGGGTACAGCAGCGCGGGCCCCTGGAGATGGTCGGTTGCTTACGCTTCTGCCTGCTGGGCCACCCGAGAGCCGGCCGCGGGGTCCTTTGGCCAGCTGAAGTCACGTGGGTCCTGACCGATCTGACCGATCCCATGAGTCCGTCCGGACTTCCACTGCTCTCTTGGAGGGATCTGGGTTCCCGGAGAGGCCTCGGCTTCCCCTGGAACGACCACCTTTCTCCGCATCCCCACAGCTCCGTCCCAGGCAGACCCTTTCTGCTCTGTGAAAGGTCCAATCATGTGTCTTACAGGTGTCCGAGGCCGCGGAAGGGGCTACCGGGGGTGCCGAGGAGGCCGAGGTGGGTCCCGCGGCCGAGGAATGGGCCGAGGTGGCCGCGGCAGGGGGCGGGGGTCCATGGGCGGAGACCACCCTGAAGACGAAGAGGACATGTATGATGAAGAGATGGAGGCAAGGCGCACTGTTGGGGAGGCCAGGGTGGAGGCCAGGGAACAGTTACAAAACCAGGGTCCTTGGGGGGCATGGGAAGTATGGCAGGGTTGCAGGAGTCCAGGGTGGGGGTGGAGGGGGAGTGGGCATCAGTCCCCAGGGAGAGCAGGAACTCTGGGCCCTGGGGCAGGATGTAGGAAAGCAGGGGGATCTGGGGCTACCATCCTCTCCCGGGGAGGCCCCACCCGCACGGCTCGCCTGGTCACCCTGGGAGCATCGGGAGGGATTGCTGCTTTGTTGCTCACCGAGGGTGGTATCCTGTCCCCGAGGCCCTCCCTCACCAGAAAAGGCTCTGCCTCCCCTCTGTACAGTATGGAGACAACGAGGAGCCCATGGGAGATGAGGATTACGACGACTACTCGAAAGAGCTGAACCAGTACCGGCGGTCCAAGGAGGGCCGGGGGCGAGGTACGGGGCTTGGGACCAAGGGGACCCTCGGGCTGAGGCCAGTGCCAAGGGCTGTGTCAGGGCACCTGTCCGCCGGCACTAGTGATCGTTTCACCGTGGATGCGTGTGCGTTTGTGTCCCCTAGGGTTAAACCGAGGCCGGGGCCGGGGCCTGAGGGGCCGAGGGAAAGGCCTGGGGAGAGGCCGGGGCCGCGGCGGGGGCCGCGGCATGAATAAAGGCGGCATGGATGACGACGATTACTATGACGACGACATGGGCGTGAGTGTAATTGGGCTCTTGGAGCTCATGGAAGGGTATTATGGACCACCCTGTCCCGCCCCGCGCCCCCCTCCCGCCCCCTTTACCACGGGCGCTGGCTGATTCTGGAATCCCGTGCTACCCGCACTCGGCCGATGGGAATAGTTGGAGCCGTCCCCAGCGCCATCTCCTCCTTCTGCGGGGGCCCCGTCCCCAGGACCGTCTTCCCATTTTAGGGACTCTTTCCCCATCCAGAGGGAGAGAGTCCAGCCAGCCCGCCCATGCAGCCTGAGCATCTCCCATTGCCACAACACACCCTCCCATCAGCCTGCTGCCTTGGGAAGGACCCTGAGGCCTCCTCCTGCCACCCAACCCCTCCGACTACCCCCAAAACCCGAACCCAACTCACCTCTCAGCCCTGCTGCAGATAAACACTCGTGCTACCCACAGGACGGCGGCGGGGGCTATCGGAGGAACGACCATGACAAGCCTCACCAGCAGGCAGACAAGAAGGGCAAAGTCATCTGCAAGTACTTTGTGGAGGGCCGCTGCACCTGGGTAGGTGCCCCAGAGGGAAAGTCTTTGGGAGGGGCAGGAAGCAGAGGAAAGCGGGAAATGGGAGAGAGGAAGATGGGGAATGAGGGAAGGGAGTGACTTGGTTGAGGCCCGGCTTCTCAGAGGGACACGGACACTGAGAGGTGACCCTCCAGGCCCCGTTCCTTCCCCTTCATCTCCAGAGAAGCAAAACCCACTGTGAGTGCCCTGGAGCCTTGTGGCCAGTGGCCTGGTTGGGGGGAGGGTTTTGAAGGGGTCACTTTCACTCCCTGAGCATAACGTGAGCCCTGTTGAGGGGGGGTTGCTATGGATTGGCCTGGGGGCCAAGGGCTGTGTACTGGGGTGGGAGGGCAGGGACTTTCAAATTCCCACCCCACCAGGAGGCCAGGTGACCTCGTAGCCGGACACTTTTCTGGGGAATGGGCAGGTTGGAGATTCCCGCACCACAAGGGCCCCTGTGAGGGCCGGGGCGCTGGAGCCTTCCAGAGCGCGCAGCTGTCGGTCGTGTGTGACAACCCCTGCTCCCACTGATGGCCGTGGGGAACGGGGGTTCTTGTCAACAGGTCCTGTCTTCCTCCTGGAGGGAGCCAAGATTGACTGGCATATCCCTGCCCCTCCACCCTCGTACATTGTGGCCCTCTCTCTGCCCTCGTGCCCCCTCCCACCCCTGCACCACAACCTCCTAAACCACCGCTGCCCCCTAAAATGCTGGTTTTTGTGCCCCTCAGGGAGAACACTGTAACTTCAGCCACGACATCGAGCTGCCAAAGAAGCGGGAACTGTGCAAGTTTTACATCACCGGCTTCTGCGCCAGGGCTGAGAACTGCCCATACATGCATGATATCCTTTCACGTCCTGGGCCTCGAGGACTGGTGGGGAGCCAGAAGAGGGGACAGGCCGGACGGTCTCCTACCCTCTTGTAGTCGTGTCTGTGCCTTAACCCCCCCGGCACGTGACTTTCCCTGCAAACTGTTCCACACCACGGGCAACTGCATAAACGGGGACGACTGCATGTTCTCCCATGAACCCCTGACGGAGGAGACCCAGGAGCTCCTGGACAAGGTGGGCTGGGTGAGGGCCTAGAGCACTTGGTGGCGGGGGGTGGGAGGGGGAAGGGGTTCTGTCACTGTGTGGTAGATGCCACCCAGCTTATCCTCTCTCCTGTGCAATCCCTACACCCCTGTGACTTTCCTGGGAGAGGGCACCCTCTGGCCCAGGTCCTCCGGTGGCACAGGGGTGGTCACAGAGACCCATCTCCCGATGCCAGCACTGGGGTGTGCAGGCCGGTCCCTGCCTGCTGCGCCCTGGCATCCCCTTGAGTTCTCAGCTTTTCCGTTGCCACGCTGCTGGGGATAGGACTTCTGGGAAGCAATCAATCAGTGGTATTTATGGAGCACTTACTGGGTTCAGAGCACTGTGCTAAGCACTCGAGAGAGCGCAGCCCAACAGAGTTGATAGACACGATCCGTGCCCACAAGGAGCCCATAGTCCAGAAGAGAAGCTTACAGTCTGCAAAATGATTTCTTCCCCGACCCGGGTGGTCTGTAGCAGGAGGGCCGCGGCCGGGAAGGTGGGTTTGCGGGGGAACGGCCCCGCGTACCCCCGCCGTCACCCCCGTGCAACCCCAGTCCCTCCGGCCCCTGCAGATGCTAGCCGACGACGCCGAAGCCGGTGCAGAAGATGAGAAGGAGGTCGAGGAGCTGAAGAAACAAGGCATCAACCCCCTCCCCAAACCTCCCCCCGGCGTGGGTCTCCTGCCCACACCGCCCCGCCCTCCCGTGCCCCCGGCTCCCACGTCCCCCAACGGCCGGCCCCTGCCCGGGGGCCCCCCGCCCCCACCTCCGCCGCCCCCCCCCGGGCCCGCCGCAGATGCCGCCGCCCCCACACGAGCCGCTGTCCCCGCAGCAGCAGGACATGTACAACAAGAAGATCCCGTCTCTGTTTGAGATCGTCGTGCAACCTACCAGGCAGCTGGCTGAGAAGCTGGGCGTGCGGTGAGTCCGGACGGTGGGCCGGGCGTGATCCGGACCAGGGACCCAAGACTGATGCTTGTTTGGGTGTCCTGGGGGTCTCCTGGGCGGAGGCTCTGGGGCAGGAGGGGAGAGCTCTGGCCCTGCTCCCTTCACCCCCGGTGTGGGTACGCCCTGCCCTGCTGGGTTCCCCTATCCTGCCCTTCCCCTGAGGAAGGAGGGAGGGATAAAGCCTGGTTCCCTCCTGGCAGTCTGCAGGGAAGACTGATGCATGCTCTGGGGTGACCCAGGCGGACCCAGAGCTACCGTGGTTTGCAGGCCAAGTGGCCCAGCCTGGGGGCAACTTTTGCTCGGGAAGGTAGTGTGCGGTCTCTTGGGGCCAGGGAGCCCGAGAGGAGGGTGCACCCACTGGGTGACCCCAGGTGAGCCGCTTCACCTCTCTGGGACTCAGCCTGCAGAAACCGGCATGACCCCCAGCCCCGCTTCCCTGCTCCCAGCCCCCATTGCGCAGCGAGACGAGTTGAGGGGAGGAAGAGCGAGAGGAGTGACCGGGCAGGGTGGGCGGCGAGGAGGTGAAGGAATCGTAGCTGACAGTCTGTATTCTCCCTCAGGCATCCCGGCGCCCAGCCTTCCCACTTCCCCAGCCCCGGGGGGCCTTCCGGGCCGAACGTGGGTCCCGGGCCGATGCAGGGACCAGTGCACCCGGACATGCACTCGGACATGCACCCGGACATGAATCCGGACATGCACCCAGATATGCACCCGGACATGCACCCGGACATGTCGATGGGTCCCGGCATGAACCCCGGGCCCCCCATGGGCCCTGGGGGCCCTCCGATGATGCCCTATGGACCCGGGGACTCCCCCCACTCAGGAATGATGCCGCCCATCCAGCCTGCGCCGAATTTCTATGAGAACTTCTACCAACAGCAAGAGGGCATCGACATGGACCACAGCATGATGGGGGGCGCAGGTATGCCTGGCAGGGGCACCTCTTGGCGGCTGGGGTACCCTGGCACCTGTCAGGCTCCCACAGCTTTAGGCTGGGAGAAGGTGGTGGTAGGGGCCTAGGCCAAGTGGGTGGCATTATGCCATGCCGCAGGCATTATGTGGGCACAGGCGGTCGACATCTCTGGGCCCCACACTGTGGTAAGCGCCGCCCTACGTCTCCTGAGACGAGTCTTCTGTCATCTTGTCCGGACACTGCAGTGGTCACGGTGGTCAGTGACCCCCACCTTTGGGCGACCAGGGAGTGGAGGAGCCCCAGATTCTCTCTTTTGGATTCCCTGTTGCCGCCTCAGCAAGGCAAAGAATTTGAGTTGCTTTTTCGTGCCCATTTTACAGAGGAGAAAACCAAGTTGCAGAGAGGTCACAGAGGCAGAACTCATTCCCTCCTCGCCTGCCTCCCCCCGTACTCCCCCATCGATCAGCCAATCCATCCACCTACCAGTAGTACTTATTGAGCACGTGTCCGTGTGCAGCAGTCCAAGCTGAAGTGCTTGGGAGAGCGCAGTGGAGTTAGACATGATCCCTGCCCTCAAGGGGTTTCCAGTTTAGCACGGAGAAACAGACTCTAAAATCAGCTGCAACCCCAGGAAAGGGAACAGATTGGTGCCGGAGGGATGGGGAGGACGGGGGCTTCTCATGAGGGAGGGTGTGAGGGCTCTTGCCCTGGGGGAAATAGAAGTCCTGAGTGGGCAGCGGGGGGCAAGAGGGGAGGGGAGAGCAGAGGGTGGGAGGTGGCAGGTCACCTGGGGTGACCCCGGCAAGCCGGATGGCACGGAAGAGTCACGGCCTACGATTCTTCCAGTTCCAGGGGACTATGGCCATTACGACGAGATGCAGGACGAGGGCCAGGAGCACATCTTCCCGGAGCCGCCGCTGGAGCCTGACGGCTTGCCCGAGGGAGGATCGGCTGCGATGCCCAAACCGGCGGGCGGCATCCCCGACTTCCTGCCGTCCGCCCAGAGGGCCCTGTACCTGCGCATCCAGCAGAAGCAGCAGGAGGAGGAGGAGCGGGCCAGGAGGCTGGCCGAGAGCAACAAGCAGGAGCGGGACAACGAGGAAGGCGAGTATGCTGTCTGTCTGTCTGTCTGTCTGTTACAGCCCTGCACCGGACCCGCACTCCCGCTCCGGGGCCGGCTGTGGCCTGCCAGGGTGTGGCCTAGTGGATAGAGTACGGGCCTGGGAATCGGAAGGACCTGGAGTCTAATCTTGGCTCTGCCACTTGTCTGCCATGTGACCTTGGTTAAGTCACTTTACTTCTCTCTGCCTCCGCAACCTCATCTGTAAAACAGGGATTAAGGCTGTGAGCCCCATGTGGGACAGGGACTGTGGCCAACCCGATTTGCTTGCGACTACCCCAGCACTTAGTATAGCCCCTGGCACATAGGAAGTGTTTAAGAAATACCACAATTATTACTGTTGTTGTTATTACTGTTACTATGTGCTCCCTTCCCTGACCTTCAGGCTTCCCCCACCACAGCCACCACCACCCTCCTCCTCACTTACTTCCAGGTCCTGGCACCTCTCATGGCCTTTTTTTTTTTTTTTAACGGCATTTATTAAGCGCTTACTATGTGCAAAGCACTGTTCTAAGCGCTGGGAAGGTTACAAGGTGATCAGGTTGTCCCACGGGGGGCTCACAGTCTTCATCCCCATTTTCCAGATGAGGGGACTGAGGCCCAGAGAAGTGACTTGCCCAAAGTCACACAGCTGACAGTTGGCGGAGCCGGGATTTGAACCCACGACCTCTGACTCCAAAGCCCGGGCTCTTTCCACTGAGCCACGCTGCTTCCAAGGCCTTGTTCCCTTCACTCCCCTTCCCCTTACCCCCAAGGCCCCAGACCCTTTCGGCCTCACCTACGTCCAAGCCCTGGTCCCCTTCACTCCCTCCATCTTTCTAAAGGCCCTCGCCCAACACCCGCCCCACCCTGATGCCCTCGTCATCATCATCATCATCAATCGTATTTATTGAGCGCTTACTATGTGCAGAGCACTGTACTAAGAGCTTGGGAAGTACAAATTGGCAACATAGAGAGACAGTCCCTACCCAACAGTGGGCTCACAGTCTGAAAGGGTGTCCCTGCTGCTCTCCTCCAGGCGACACAGGCAACTGGTACTCCAGTGACGAGGACGAGGAAGGCGGCAGCAGCGTCTCCTCCATCCTGAAGACCCTGAGACAGCAGTCGTCCAGCAGGGCCCAGCCGGGCAGTGGGGAGTGTGGCGGCAGCCCAGGCCCGGCGTCCACCGTGGGAGACCCCCGCCTGCAGAAGGGGGGCCCGCCCCTGGGCAGACCCGCCGACCCCCGCCTCTCCAGGGACCCCCGCCTCTCCCGTGGCGGCGGCGGCGCCGACTGCCCCGGGGACATGGGCCCCACGGACCCCCGGCTGGCCCGCCACGCTCCCTCCGCCCCCCGGCCTGAGCCCGCCCCGGCCGCGGCCCTGTCTGCCGCGGCGGCCCTGGGCCCTGACGAGGAGGAAGGGGAGCGGGCGCTGAGGGAGAAGCCGGTGCCCATCCCCCTGGACGCCCTGCCCGGCCACCCGCAGCGTGACCCGCGCTCCCAGCTGCAGCAGTTCAGTCACATCAAGAAGGCCGTGACGCTGGGCAAGCCCAGCTTCTCCCGGACGGTACTGTGGAGCCCCGAGGACCTCATTCCCCTGCCCATCCCCAAGCAGGAGGCCGCCCCCCTGAGCGCCCTCGACCCCAGGCTCAACCGGGCTCCCCCCGCTGCCGCCCCAGGGCCTTCCGACCCCCGGCAACGCGGGGCGGCCCCCGCGGGGGCCCCGGAGGCTGGTACCTCCCTGCCCGACTTCGAGCTGCTGTCTCGGATCCTCAAGACGGTGAACGCGTCCGGCCCCTCGGCCTCCGGCCCCCCGGGCCCCGGCGACAAGCCGAGCGACCCCCGCACCCGCAAGGCCCCCGCCGACCCCCGGCTCCAGAAGCCGGCGGACGCGGCCTCCCGGGCCCCGGTGCCGGCCCCGGCCGGCGAGGCCCCCGCCCCCGCCATCGCCCCCTACGACCCCCGCTTGCTGACCGCCGGCGGGGTGGGCAAGGGCGGCGGCCAGAGCAGCGTGCTCAGTGGCATCAGCCTGTACGACCCCAGGACCCCCGGCCCGGGCAGCAAGGCGGCTGCGGAGCCCCCCTCCGAGGGGAGCGGCCCCCTGCCCAAGGGCCCGGATGGCAGCGCCAAGAGCGGCGCCAAGCCCAAGGAGCCGCCGTTCGTCCGCAAGTCGGCACTGGACCAGCCAGAGGCCGAGAAGCCGGGCCCCGACCCAGCCACCGACCGCTACAACAGTTACAACAGGCCACGCCCCAAGGCCCCTAGCGCCTCCGCCGCAGCCACGCCAGCCTCTGCCCAGGAGGCCGCCCCGCAGCCCGGCGTGCACAGCCTGCCCGTGCCCACCCTTTTCGGCCCCGTGAAGCAGGCCACCAAGCCTGGCACCGGAAGCCCGTTCGCGGGCAATAGCCCCGCGCAGGAGGGTGAGCAGGACGCTGCTTCTCTGAAAGAGGTTTTTAAAGGCTTCGATCCCACCGCGTCCCCATTCTGCCAGTAGCGTGACTAGGCACTTGGCCGGGGTGGTCTTCCTCCGGGACGGGGTTGGGAGCGGGCTGGGGGATCCGGGGCACCCGGGCTGTTTTTAAATCTGCACAACTCGCCGGGTCTGGCCCGCTGAAGTTAAAGGCCCTTGGTGTCCGGCAGCCTCGTCCCGGAATCCCCTCGTCCTGTGCCCTGACACCTTGGCTTTCCGATTTTTGTAGCCCAAGCTCCTGCTGCCTTGTGGCTGTGGGGGGGGACCCCGTCCCCCGCCCCCTCCCCAGTCTGGTCAGCTCCTAGGAGCCCTGGTGAGGCTGGGGGGGGTGGGGGGGTGGAAGTCGCCCCCTCCCCGCCAGGGCCCATGGCTGTATTAAGGGTTGTGGGGAAGGGAGAAGTATTGAGCTGAGGGGAAGGGGAGGGGAGGGGGCGGGGGGCGGGGCAGCGGAGACCCCCGGAATACGGGTCCGTGGACCAGGAGGAGGCGCTGGCAGCTTCCCTGTCTGCTTCGTTTGCTTTCTTGGTTTTTCTTCTGGCAGTATTAGGGCAGTATTGCAGCTGTTCCGTTCCGTTCCCCTTCCATCCCCCTCCCCTCCCTCTCCCCATCCCTCCAAAAGACCGGTAGGAGCACTTCCAAGCCATGATGCACTGCACTGCCTGATGGGGGGAGCCCCTCCCTCCCCCAACTTGGCCCTGCCTGTCACGGGCGCTGTGCCGAGGGGCGTTGGAGCTCTAGGATTTGGTAATCGGACCCAGGAGGCAGGGCTTGGGGCCTGGTCCTCCAACCCCCACCCTCCCTACTGCCCCCCAACCCGTCCCGGGGCCGTCAGGGGCCCCGCGGCCGCCGAAGGCTTCCCCCTTCCTCCTCCACTTAGGGACTTGGGTCGGTTGTGCCCGCCCCGCCTTAGCCGAGGATGTGGGGGCCGCTGGACGTTGGTGACGTCAATATGAAATGTGTCTGGAACCCAGAGGGGCACAAGGAGTTGGGTGGCTGGCATCCTTCACCCCCTCCTCCCCATGGCGCCCCGACTCCTCTGCGGAAACGGGCTAGGTCCGGCCCACCCTGGCAGGCGCAAGGTCTGCCGGGAGCCGCCCGGGAGGAATCTGAATCGGTTTGGAGTCAGGAAAGGGCACGCGCGGGTTGGTCCAAGCGCCCCGGCCCATGCCCCTGCCTGGAGAGGGTGCCAGTGTCGCCCTGGCACTCTGATTCCTTTCTGGTTGTTTTTTTTTTTTACTGCCTTCCCACTCCCACGCCTCCTTTTTACGTTCCTGTCCCTTCTACTTAGGAATAATGTTGAAACTTCCTTCAGGCTCCCCGGAGTCCGGGGCCTGCCGACTTCTGGCTCCTTCCCCCCTGCGGCCACAGCTGCGTCTGTGGGTGGTCCCTAAGTCCGTCCGTCCTTTGGGTCACGTGCCCCACCCCAGCTGGCCGGGGGCCATGGGGACAGGGCCCGAGGGGATGGGTGACCGGTCCATTTTTTTTTTTTTTAAGATACAAAAAAATCATTGGTTCAATTTTTCCGATCCCCAACAGAAGCTCGGGAATAAGGGCTAAAGGCCATACTCGGGCGTTTGCTGGCTTAACTGCAGGGGATCGCGGGAGGGTTAGGGTTAGCTGTGGTCCTGTTAGCTTTTTTTTTTTTTGTAAAAAAAGAATAATTTTTTAAAAAAGAAAAAAAAACCATGAGCAAAGCGGTGGCGGAGCCGGCACCCGTGGGACCCCAGCTATTACCCCCCCGCCCCCTCTTGCCCTTACCCTTGAGGCCAGCGCTTTTAAAGATAAATGGTTCCCGAACCACAATTGTAATAAAAGTGTAAATACTATTTCAGAGTGAAGTTGATGATGCAAATATGTATATACTGTATTGTATTTTTATGATGATTTGTTGCATGGCTTTCCTTTATACGCCGCCCCTCCCTCCCCGCTGTTTTTTTGTTGTTTTTTTTTTTTTTTTTGGTAACCCACGTCTTCCAAAAAAAAATTTTTTTTCATTTGCGTTTCTCCCATGGCCTCTTGGATCTACGATAATTGTATTACTGCCATTAAAGGTCGCGGTTATTTTAAAGTTCCCGAGTCCCATTGGCTCTGCTGTGGGGAATCCTCTCCAGAGTTTGCCTGGCCAGGACCCTAAATCTGGGGCCGGGGGGCAGGCGGAGACCTGGCTTCGAGTGGTGTGGGGAGGGCCAGCTGCCGAGGGGTGGGATTCATGCAGGAGCCCACTGTTGGGTAGGGACTGTCTCTATATGTTGCCAACTTGTACTTCCCAAGTGCTTAGTACAGTGCTCTGCACACAGTAAGCGCTCAATAAATACGATTGATTGATTGAGAGGTGGAGGAGGGCAGGGATGACCGATGGTCGGTCAGTCATTTGTATTTATCGAACGCTTACTCTGCAGAGCACCGTACTAAGCACTTGGGACAGTGCAGTAGAACAGTAAACAAACACTTTCCCTGCCCACAACGAGCTTAGTACAGTCTAGAGGGGGAGACAGGCATGGAAGGCCGGAAGGGTGTGTGAGGATTCGGCATCTGAAGATGAAAACTGATTTGGAGGAGGAAGAAGAATCTCTTGAGTAAATACTCAGAAAATTGAGGATTGGAAAGGTGGGGAAGAGTGCTTAAGCTTTACGGCTGCGGGCAGGGAATGTGTCTCCCACCTCTGTTGGATTGTGCTCCTCTGGGCTCATGCTACAATGCTCTGCTCACACTAGGCGCTCAATAAATACCATTGATGAGTCCTGTCTCCCCGCTGGGCAGGAGGGCTGTCGCGTGACCCTGCAGTGGCAGCTGTGCGCTTGCGGGTGACATGCAGGCGCCTTCCTCCCATCCACCCCCACCCCTGTCCACCCCTGTCCATCCCAGTCCACCCTCGACCACCCCACGGCCCTGTCCCAACCAATTCCCCCAAAAACTGTATCGCTCAGACCGCGAGGAGCCCGGCTAGATCCGAGGCTGGAGCACCCCAGAAGGATTGGACGTGGGCCAGACCGAGCTCCGGAGACCCAGACCCCAGTTGGCCCACACCTCTGCTGGCCCCGGCCTCCTTGGGATGAGATTCCGTTGGGGTTATTTTGGTTTGTTTTTAATTTTTTTTGTTGTCTTTATGGTATTTGTTAAGTGCTTACTATGTGTCAGACACCATAAAGCATGGGGTAGGTACCAGAAGCAGCGTGGCTCAGTAGGTAAGAGCCTGGGCTTTGGAGTCAGAAGTCATGGGTTCAAATCCCGGCTCCGCCAGTTGTCAGCTGTGTGACTTCGGGCAAGTCACTTAACTTCTCTGGGCCTCAGCTACCTCATCTGTAAAATGGGGATTGACTGGGAGCCCCCCGTGGGACAACCTGATCACCTTGTAACCTCCCCAGCGCTTATAGTAAGTGCTTAGGAAATCGTCATCATCATCAATCGTATTTATTGAGCGCTTACTGTGTGCAGAGCACTGTACTAAGCGCTTGGGAAGTATAAGTAGGCAACAACTTAATGCCGTCATTATTATTATTATCATCATCATCATTACTATTATTATTAATTATTATCTTCACCACTTAGTACAATGTCTGGCACAAAGTGCTTAACAAATACTATTTTATTGTTAATAATAACAATAATCATAAAAAATAGGCTCTTGAGTCCTTCCAACTCACGTGGCTCTTATGTACATCTTGTAAATGCTCTACTGCTTCCTCCCATCTGTAATTTACCAGCCCCTTTTATCACCAGCCTGGAGTCCTGGGGAGGCGACCAGGGAACCCAAGGAACAGAAGCAGAGTCAGAAGTCCTCAGGGCGCTCATGGCTCCACCATCTCTGGAAAAACCTGTTGCTGAAAGGATTCTTCCCTGCACTGACCCTGTGCCCAGCGTGCCCCTGGGGCTCTTCAGGCCAGCGGGGAGGGGCATGGCCATCCTCAAGTCCCACCCCCTGTGGGCACTGGGGCTGGGCAGCGGGCAGGCTCTGTCGGGCCCTGCCCACTGCTATATTTAGGACTCTGGTCCTCTTAGTGTTGAGAGGAGGTTAGGGGGCACACACAGAGACTGGAGGAGCCAAGGGCCAGGACCGGCGGGGAGGATGCTGGGCACACTCACCAGTCCGGCAGGGATGGGGCACCGTTGGGATGCCTCGCCATGGCATGGCTCCCCTCCTTAGGCCAGTTTATCTCAATCTGCGCATCAGGCAGAAACTCCTCACCCTGGGCTTCAAGGCTGTCCATCACCTCGCCCCCTCCTACCTCACCTCCCTTCCCTCCTTCTCCAGCCCAGGCCGCACCCTCCGCTCCTCTGCCACCGCTAATCTCCTCCCCATTAGGCCTCGTTCTCGCCTGTCCCGCCATCGACCCCCGGCCCACGTCCTCCACCGGGCCTGGAATGCCCCCAATCCCTCTGCCCATCCGCCAAGCTAGCTCTCTTCCTCCCTTCAAAGCCCTACTGAAAGCTCACCTCCTCCAGGAGGCCTTCCCAGACTGAGCCCCTTCCTTCCTCTCCCCCTCGTCCCCCTCTCCATCCCCCGCATCTTACCTCCTTCCCTTCCCCACAGCACCTGTATATATGTATATATGTTTGTACATATTTATTACTCTATTTATTTATTTTACTTGTACCTATCCTATTTATTTTATTTTGTTAGTATGTTTGGTTTTGTTCTCCGTCTCCCCCTTTTAGACTGTGAGCCCACTGTTGGGTAGGGACCGTCTCTATATGTTGCCAGCTTGTACTTCCCAAGCGCTTAGTACAGTGCTCTGCACACAGTAAGCGCTCAATAAATACGATTGATTGATTGATTGATTGATTGATTGATTGATGCACGCGGGCCCCCGCAAAGGCCCGCCCTCCCTTTTGCGCATGCGCATGAGCGCCCCACCCCGTGTCCTGGCCCAACGCGCCCTCTGCTGGCGCGGCCGAGAACAACAGGTACTTCGGGGCCCCAGCGACCTCCTCATTCATTCATTCAAAATAATAATAATAACTTTGGGTATTTAAGCGCTTACTCTGTGCCAAGCACTGTGCTAAGCGCCGGGGAATATACAAGGTAATCAGGTTCTAGTATTTATTTTATTTTGTTAGTAAGTTTGGTTCTGTTGTCTGTCTCCCCCTTTTAGACTGTGAGCCCACTGTTGGGTAGGGGCTATCTCTATATGTTGCCAACTTGTACTTCCCAAGCGCTTAGTACAGTGCTCTGCACACAGTAAGCGCTCAATAAATGCCATCATTATTATTACTTGTCTCCACCCCAGCAATTAGTACAGTGTATGACACATAGTAAGCGCTTAACAAAAACCACAACCACAAATATTATTTCCCCAGGCACATGCACGCGGGCCCCCGCTAGGCCCCGCCCTTCCTTTTGCGCATGCGCATGAGCGCCCCTCCCCGTGTCCTGTCCCCACGCGCCCTCTGCTGGTGCGGCCGAGAACAACAGGTACTTCGGGGCCCCAGCGACCTCTTCCTCATTCATTCATTCAAAACAATAATAATAATTTTGGGTATTTAAGCGCTTACTTTGTGCCAAGCACTGTTCTAAGCGCCGGGGAATATACAAGGTAATCAGGTTCTAGTATTTATTTTATTTTGTTCATAAGTTTGGTTTTGTTCTCTGTCTCCCCCGTTTAGACTGTGAGCCCACTGTTGGGTAGGGGCTGTCTCTATATGTTGCCAACGTCCTTCCAAAGCGCTTAGTACAGTGCTCTGCACACAGTAAGCGCTCAATTAATAGGATTGATTGATTGATTGATAGTAATCAGGTAATCTTCTAGACTGTGAGCCCACTGTTGGGTAGGGACTGTCTCTATATGTTGCCACCTTGTACTTCCCAAG
The DNA here is from genome assembly GCF_015852505.1 of Tachyglossus aculeatus. Classification (NCBI taxonomy): domain Eukaryota; kingdom Metazoa; phylum Chordata; class Mammalia; order Monotremata; family Tachyglossidae; genus Tachyglossus; species Tachyglossus aculeatus. The sequence continues at coordinate 1,632,914 of NC_052091.1, forward strand.
TGCTTAGTACAGTGCTCTGCACACAGTAAGTGCTCAATAAATACGATTGATTGATTGATAGCAATCAGGTAATCTTCTAGACTGTGAGCCCACTGTTGGGTAGGAACTGTCCTATATGTTGCCAACTTGTACTTCCCAAGCACTAAGTACAGTGCTCTGCACACAGCGCTCAATAAATACAATTGATTGATAGTAATCAGGTAATCTTCTAGACTGAGCCCACTGTTGGGTAGGGACTGTCTCTATATGTTGCCAACTTGTGCTTCCCAAGCGCTTAGTACAGTGCTCTGCACACAGTAAGCGCTCAATAAATACGATTGATTGATTGATAGTAATCAGGTAATCTTCTAGACTGTGAGCCCACTGTTGGGTAGGGTCTGTCCTATATGTTGCCAATTTGTACTTCCCAAGCACTTAGTACAGTGCTCTGCACACAGTAAGCACTCAATAAATACGATTGAATGAATGAAAAACGTTGTCCCACATGGGGCTTAATCCCCATTTTCCAGATGAGGTAACTGAGGCACGGAGAAGTTAAGCATCTATCCTCTTCCACTATGTCAGCACTTATAAGTCCACAAACTGGAGCAAATGATTGCTTCCTTTTTTCCCCACTCATGATTTCTGTTAAGTAGATCTTTTGTTTCCTCCTTAAAAACCTAGTTTATTCATTCATTCATGTTTACTGAGCGCAGAGCACTGTACTAAGCTCTTGGGAAGTACAAATCGGCAACGGATTGAGACGATCCCTACCCAACAACGGGCTCACAGTCTAGAAGGAGGGGACAGACAACAAAACAAAACATCCTTGGGGGGAGGCTCCGCTGTCTGGTTTCTATCATCATCATCATCATCATCAATCGTATTTATTGAGCGCTTACTATGTGCAGAGCACTGTACTAAGCGCTTGGGAAGTACAAATTGGCAACATCTAGAGACAGTCCCTACCCAACAGCAGTTTCTAGACTGTGAGCCCATTGTTCTGTAGGGACCGTCTCTATATGTTGCTGACTTGTACTTTCCAAGCGCTTAGTATAGTGCTGTGCACACAGTAAGCGCTCAATAAATATGATTGAATGAATGAATGAATGAATGAAAGGGAAGGGCGGGAAGGACCGGATTTCGGGAGACTGGGGCAGGCCCCAGCCGTCCCGACCTCCAGGCCGAATTTAGGAGTCCTGCCCGCCCCTCCCCGCACACCGCCCCCCATCCTTGGGGCCAGCTCGGAGACCCCGTTGGTGAGTAGGGACTGTCTCTGTTGCCCAATTGTACTTTCCAAGCGCTTAGTACAGTGCTCTGCACACAGTAAGTGCTCAATAAATATGATTGAATGAATGATCGAGGTGACACTTCCCCTTCCCGCCCCCCGGGCCGAGCTCAGCGGGCACTGTGCCCACCGGGCCGGGAGCCTTGATTTCCCTGGCAGCCCCGCTGGGCCTCCGAGGGCTGGAGGTGGGCCGGCTCCTCCGCTGTCTGCGTCGCCGTTTTTCCCTTATTTGGCCTTGGGGACCGGGCAGGACCGTGGCTGGGCCGCGGTGGGGACGAGAAGGCCCAGAGCCGGGGCCTGGATGGCGCGACCCCTCCCCTGCCTGGGCACTGGGTTGGTGCGGGGGGCAGAGGGCCGATCAGAGCCCGGGAGCCGGTCGGGACAGCGATGGTCCAGCCATGACGGCTCGGACAGGAGGGGATGGGGGGATGACCCGGGGGGCCCGGGGGCCCAGACAGGCGGACCCGTCCGGGAGGGAGAGGGGCCTGTCCGCTCCATTCCCACGCTCCGTCCGGCGCTGATGACACCGCCCCCAGACCTAAAAATAAACCGAGCGATAGGAGGGGCGAGGGCGGACCCTGCACCCCTCCACCCCCACCCCATCCCGTCTGGGGCCCAGGATGCCGGGTTCCAGTTCCTCCTGCTGTCCCCGGGGCCAGCCTGCAGCCCTACGGGTGGACACTGCATGAAGGTCTTCGAGGTGGAAGGCAGGGGGATGACCAAGATGACCTGGAGATGGGGTGGGGGGAGGCGCCGAGCTGAGGTCCCAAGCAAAGAGATCGAGAGAACAGAAAATTGCTTTTTAAAATAAACAAAAACATGAAACGTATACACATTCCCGAGAGGGCCCGGGAGGGGGATCTGGATACCCAAGGTGGCAAACGAATATTAACTTAGCAGGGGCAGAGAAGGGGCGGAGGGAGGATAGTAGGGAGGGGAGGAGAAGGGCAGTTGTCTCCCCAGGCCCTTGGGAAGAGAGCCGGGTGGTCTGCACCACTCGGAAGTGGGGTCCGGGCCGGGCCGGGGGTCCAGGGGTGGCAGCCCGGCCCGGTCCGGCTCGGCTCGGCCCGGCCCGGTGCTACACGGGGCTGAGGCGTCCCCCGCCCGAATCCTGGGCCGGGCTGATCCGGCGCAGAGCCGGCTGCTTGTGGAGGCCCCGCAACTTCAGTAACAGCTCCCGGGTGAAGTCCTGCGAGGGTGAGGGTGGAGGTAAGATCATAGTAATAATCATAATCATCATAATCACGGTATTTGTTAAGCGCTTACTATGGCTAGCACTGTTCTAAGCTCTGGGGGAGATACAGGGTAATCAGGTTGTCCCACGTGGGGCTCACAGTCTTAATTCCCATTGTACAGATGAGGTAACTGAGGCACAGAAAAGTTAAGTAACTTGCCCAAAGTCACACAGCTGACAAGTGGCAGAACTGGGATCAGAACCCACGACCTCTGACTCCCAAGCCCCTGCTCTTTCCACTGAGCCAGACTGTTTCTCTAATTATGGTATAATAAATACGGTATTTGTTAAGTGCTTACTATGTGCCAGGCACTGTACTAGGTGCTGGGGTGGATACGAGCAAGACGGCTCCTGTCCCACATGGGGCTCACAGTCTTGATCGCCATTATACAGATGAGGGAACTGAGGCCCAGAACATGGAAATGACTTGACCAAAGTCACACAGCAGAAAAGTGGTGGAGACGGGATGGTACGGAGCTCACAGCTGTCCCCTCGCCCCTCTCCCCCACCGCTCCCCGCTCCGCCAGACCTTCCCCGTCTTCCCTCGGGAATGGGTCTTAGGTCCGGGATCTAGATTGGAACCAGCCCCACGCCCCTCCTTAATGTCCTCTGAGGCCTGTCCCCAAACCAAAGCCTGAGGGAAGGAGGCAGAGATGGGGGCGGGCGAGGAGGGGGAGTGGAGAGACGGAGACAGGGGCTGAACCCGGAGAAAATGAGAGATGGAGACTGCGAACCGAGAGACAGTGAAAAGATTTTGGGAGCTCCAGAGATAATCAGATACAGAGAGAGCTCATGAGAGAGGGCATCAAAAGCGCAGAGCCGGTCAGAGACAGGAAGAGGAGGGCTAAGGCCTGGTGGATGTTTTTCCCTTTTAAAGTCGCTCTGCCGGGAGGCGAGAGGTGATGGCAGCGAGCTGCTGCGGGGAGGGGAGGGCAGCCCCTGGGCCAGCGGCCCCCAGCTAACGAGGAGGCGTCTTGGCCCTGAAGCCCCCCTTTCCCCCGCCTCCAGCAGCAGCTTCCAGGAAGGAACGGGAACTGCGGGGGTGGGAAGGGGAAGGTGGTGGGGGGAGTGGGGAGAAAGAAGGGATGGGGGACACAGGACAAGGAGAGAAGTGGGAGGGGAGAAGGTGAGGGGGTCAGGGGAGGAGGGAAGGGGACTCAGGAGCCCAGGACCTTGACTACCCCAGTGACCAGACAGAAGTTTGGGAGCCTGGAGCAGGGAGGGGCCGGGATTTGGGGGGAGCACAACGGACCCTTACCTCAGTGGGGTTCTTGCAGGCCTGAAGAATTCCCTGAAAGTACACATGACCCCAAAAAATAATTGTTAAAAAGAAGCCCAAGTCCTCCCACCATGACTCCTTCCCTCCTTCCTTGACTGCCTGCAATAGTCCAGGCCCCCTTTAGCCCTTGCCACCCCCCCCCACATAATAATAATAATAATAATAATAATGGCATTTATTAAGCGCTTACTATGTGCAAAGCACTGTTCTAAGTGCTGGGGAGGTACCAGGTGATCAGGTTGTCCCACATGGGTCTCACAGTCTTAACCCCCATTTTACAGCTGAGGGAACGGAGGCCCAGAGAAGTGAAGCGACTTGCCCAAAGTCACACAGCTGACAAGTGGCGGAGCCGGGATTTGAACCCATGACCTCTGACTCCAAAGCCCGGGCTCTTTCCAATGAGCCACGGTGCTTGTATACATACAAACATATACACACATACACACAGTCAGTTCCTGTCTCCCCCTCTAATAAAAATAAATGTGGTACTGGTTAAGTGCTTCCTCTGTGCTAGGCGCTACACTAAACCTGGGGTGAATACAAGCAAATCAGGTTGGACACAGTTCCTGTCCCACATAAAGCTCACAGCCTTAATCACAGTCTTAATCAAAGTCTTAATTAGACTCTAGACTGCAAGCACCTTGTGGGCAGGGATCGAATCTACCTATGCTGTTGTATTGTACTGTCCCAAGAGCTTAGTACACTGTATATATGTTGGTACATATTTATTACTGTATGTATTTATTTATTTATTTTACTTGTACATATCTATTCTATTTATTTTGTTAATATGTTTTGTTTTGTTCTCTGTCTCCCCCTTCTAGACTTTGAGCCCACTGTTGGGTAGGGACCGTCTCTATATGTTGCCAACTTGGACTTCCCAAGCGCTTAGTACAGTGCTCTGCACACAGTAAGCGCTCAATAAATATGATTGATTGATTGATTGCTCTGCACACAGTAAGTGCTCAGTAAATAGCATTGATTAATTGATTGATTGACCAATTGTTACTGCCCAGGCCCAACCCGAGACAAACCTCTCTACTGGTTCAGGCCAGGGACAGGCAGAGAACCAGGAGTCCCCGTCCCACGGGCAGGAGGTTGGATCCCCACAGCACATGTAATAATAATTATAATATTTGTTAAGCACTTCCTATGCGCTGGGCACTGTACTAAGCACTGGGGTGGATACATGCTAATCGAGCTGGACACAATCCCTGTCCCTCATGGGGCTCAATCTTAATCCCCATTTTACAGATGAGGTAACTGAGGCCCAGAGAAGTTTAGTGACTTGCCAAAGGCCACACAGCAGACAAGCGGCAGAGCCGGGATTCGAACCCATGACCTTCTGGCTCCCAGGACTGTGCTCTGTCCACTATGCTAGGCTGCTCATGTCCATATCTGTAATTTGATTTATTTATATTGACGCCCGTTTCCTCCTCTAGAGGAGGTTCTAGTAAGCTCACTGTGGGCAGGGAATGTGTCTCATATTATTGTGTTGTATTCTCCCAAGTGCTTAGTACAGTGCTTTGCACACAGCGCTCAATAAATACAAATGAGTAACTGACAGATGCACTGATACCTGGATTCCCTGAACTTGAGACTTATGTTGCCAATTTGTACTTCCCAAGCGCTTAGTACAGTGCTCTTCACATAGTAAGCGCTCAATAAATACGAATGATTGATTGATTGATTGATTGAGACCAGGCAGAGTCAAGGCCCCTGCCCCACAGAGAAGCAGTATGACATAGTGGATATGCCTCCCCTCCTTCCTCTCCCTCTCCTCTCCCTTTCCATCCCCCCCCGCCTTACCTCCTTCCCTTCCCTTCAGCACCTATATATATGTATATATGCTTGTACGTATTTATTACTCTATTTATTTTACTTGTACATATCTATTCTATTTATTTTATTTTGTTAGTATGTTTGGTTTTGTTCTCTGTCTCCCCCTTCTAGACTGTGAGCCCACTGTTGGGTAGGGACCGTCTCTGTGTGTTGCCAACTTGTACTTCCCAAGCGCTTAGTCCAGTGCTCTGCACACAGTAAGCGCTCAATAAATACGATTGATTGATTGATTGATTGGATAAAGCACAGTCCTGGGAGTCATGAGTTCTAATCCCGGCTCCGCCACATGTCCGCTGTGTGACCTTGGACAAGTCTTTTCACTTCTCTGTGTCTCAGTTACTTCATCTGTAAAAGGGGGGTTAAGACTGTGAGCCCCATGTGGGACAGGGACTGTATCCAACCCAATTTGCTTGTATTCACCTCAGACAGTGCCTAGCGTATAATAGGTGCTTAATGAATACCATAATTATTATTATTATTATTAATAATAATTATCATTACTCAAGGACTGGCACTACTGAGGCACCAGTAGAGTCCTGGGTGAGACACGCTAGGGGCAGGGCAGGGAGCCGGAGTCATTGATTTCCCCCTGGTTTGGGGTCTGGGGTCCCAACCCTCAATCCAGGGCCTAGTGGATACAGTGTGGGCCTGGGAGTAATAAGGGCCTGGGTTTTAATCCTGGCTCCGCCGCTCGTCTGCTGTGTGACCTTGGGCAAGTCATTTAATTTCTCTCTTCCTCAGTTGCCTCATCTGTAAAATGGAGATGAAGACTGTGAGCAGCCCTAAGTGGGACAGGGACGGTGTCCAACCTGATTTGCTTGTATCCACCACAGTACTTAGTACAGTGCCTGGCACATAGTAAGCACTTAAATACCACCACCATCATTATTATTTAATTTAAGAGGAAATCAAAAAGCCAATGCATCATCTGTCTATTAATATCCATGGTGTCCTGGGAACGAAGGTGGTTCCTTTAGAGGATGGACATTATTAGCTTGTACCTATCCCAGCACTTAGAACAGTGCTTGACACATAGTAAGTGCTTAACAAATACCATTATTATTATTATTAGCTTGTATCTACCCCGTACTTAGTGCTTGACCCATAGTAAGTGCTTAACAAATACTATTATTATTGTTACTATTGTTACTTCCTGCTGAACAGGGTCAGGAAGACCCCCAAATGGGATCTTTCTGGGCCACTAGCTCTCCAGAGCTGACACTTCTGCCCCAGAACTCACAATAAGGCATGGTCACATGAGCCGTGGCAGTATGAGGCCTAGAGACTAGACTTGAGGAAGAACTAAGCGCTTAGTACAGTGCTCTGCACACAGTAAGCGCTCAATAAATACGATTGATTGAACTAGGTGGGAGGAGCTAGTTGGGAGTTGGAGATGGGGGCAACTGGGATGGCTCAGTCTCTAGAGATCTCTTTGGAGAGGAAAGGAGACCTTCCTCCTCCCCCCAGACTGAGGGACACCCTGCTGAGGCAGAGATAAACCTAGGGGTGCATTAGACCCCTATGTTGCCAACTTGTACTTCCCAAGCGCTTAGTACAGTGCTCTGCACACAATAAGCGCTCAATAAATACGACTGATTAGACATGGAGGCCATTGCCCCTGAAACAGGGAACCCAACCCCCATTTCAGAGAAGGAAACTGAGTCCCAGAGATACTAAGGACCAGTATGGAAAGAACAGCGAATCTGGGTTCTAATCTCATTCCGCCACGTACCTGTTGTGTGACTTTGGGGAAATCGCTTAACTTCTCCGTGCCTCCGTTTCCTCATCTGTAAAATGGAGATTCAATACCTGTTCTCCCTCCCCTTAAACTGGGAGCTCAGTCTAATGTAAAATGGGGATTAAGACTGTGAGCCCCATGAGGGGTTCATTTATTTATTTATTTATTTTATTTGTACATATCTATTCTATTTATTTTATTTTGTTAGTATGTTTGGTTTTGTTCTCTGTCTCCCCCTTTTAGACTGTGAGCCCACTGTTGGGTAGGGACTGTCTCTATATGTTGCCAATTTGTACTTCCCAAGCGCTTAGTACAGTGCTCTGCACATAGTAAGCGCTCAATAAATACGATTGATGATGATGATGATGATGAGGGGCTACCTGATCACCTTGTATCCTCCCCAGCGCTTAGAACTGTGCTTTGCACATAGTAAGCACTTAACAAATGCCATTATTATTATTATTATTATTACTATTATATGTGGGACAGGGACGGTGTCTGACCTGTTGACCTCATATCTTCCCCTGAATTTAGTAGAGGGGTTGGCACAGAGTACGTGCTTAACAAATACCATGTGTCTGTAATTTATTTGTTTATATGAATGTCTGTCTCCCCATCTAGACTGCAAGCTCCTAGTGGGCAGTCAGTCAATCAGTCAGTCGTATTTATCGAACATTTACTGTGTGCAGAGCTCAGAACTAAGTGTTTGGGAGAGTACAATATAGCAATAAACAGACGCAGGAAATGTGTTCATCAACTGTATTGTATGATGGAGAAGCAGCGTGGCCTAATGGATAGAGCACGGGCCTGGGGGATCATAAGGACCCGGGTTCTAATCCTGACCGCCACTTTTCTGCTGTGTGACCTTGGCCAAGTGACTTCACTTCTCTGGGCCTCAGTTACCTCCTCTGTGAAACCGTCTCTATATGTGGCCAACTTGTCCTTCCCAAGCGCTTAGTACAGTGCTCTGCACACAGTAAGTGCTCAATAAATACGATTGAATGAATGAATGAATGGGACTGACTGTGAGCCCCGCCTATGACAGGGACTGCATCCAACCTGATAACTTTACATCTACCCCAGTGCTTAGAACGGTGCTTAGCACATGGTAAGCACTTAACAAATACCATCGTTATCATTATTATTATGATACTCTTCCAAGCACTTAGTACAGTGCTCTGCACACCATAAGCCCTCAGTAAATAATAATAATAATTATGGCATTTATTAAGCGCTTACGCTGGGGAGGTTACAAGGTGATCAGGTTGACCCACGGGGGGCTCACAGTCCTAATCCCCATTTCATAGATGAGGTAACTGAGGCACAGAGAAGTTAAGTGACTTGCCCAGTAGGGCCTTGAAGGGAGGAAGAGAGATAGCTTGGCTAGCTTCTGGACTGTGAGCCCGTTAAATACCATTAATGGACCATCCAAAGGTCACACAACTCAGGGAACCTAGGCCTCCTGTTTTCGATTCCATCTCCCATGCCCCCGAAGCCCTCCAGTCTGTCCCCCAACCCTCCTCCCCCCATCATCATCATCATCAATCGTATTTATTGAGCGCTTACTATGTGCAGAGCACTGTACTAAGCGCTTGGGAAGTACAAATTGGCAACATATAGAGACATCCACTGCAGCCCCCCGACTTCAGCCCAAGAGTCCTTCTGTACACTGCCTTCACCTGTATTTTCCGACCTCGCTCCTCCTCGTTCTCCATTTCCAGCAGTTCATCGATGTTCACTTCTTCGGGCATGTCCCCTTCCTGAGGGGAGACGGGGAGGAGACGCGGTTCAGATGGAGGGAATGGACTGTGCGGCCCCCAGACCCAAAAGGCCGGGGTGGGGCTCCCCCCACACCGGCTTCCCTCGAGGCCAAGAGGAAACAGCCTGTTCAGGGAGGGAAGGAGGGCTCTCCCCCCACCCCCACCCACCAGCTGGACGACTCCATCTCCCGCGAGGAGCCAAGCAGAGATGGCAGTACCAGCTGCGGACCCGGGCCGGCCTGACTCGGCTTGGCTCGGCTCAGCCCGGCCGGTCAAAGGGTGGGGGTGGGGGGAGGTTAGGGTTCCCATCAGTCCGAGGAGCTTTCTAGAGGGTGGGCCCCAACCCCCACCCTCCCCCCACCCCTATTCGATCAATCAATCGGATTTATTGAGCGCTTACTGTGTGCTGAGCACTGGACTAAGCGCTTGGGAAGTCCAAGTTGGCAACATATAGAGACGGTCCCTACCCAACAGTGGGCTCACAGTCTAAAAGACAGTGGGCACCCCCAGACTAAGAGGATGTGGAGGGAGGATGCCAAGTCGAACTCAGCTCTCTCCCACTCAACCTTGATTTCTCCCCCCGACCTGGGCCCCTGGCCCCCTCCCCATCTCCTTCTCAGCCTCCGCCTCCCCCTCTCAGACTTTTGACACCCCCAGCCCCCTGGATCCGGAGTCTGACTTTCCCTCGCCCTGGGCCCACCGGTTGTATGCCTCAGTTTCCCCAGGGGAGACTGGGGGCCCATCCGCCCCTCGGGGCGCTCTGGGTCCTAGTAATAATGTTGGTGTTTGTTAAGTGCTTACTATGTGCAAAGCACTGTTCTAAGAGCTGGGGTAGATACAAGGTAATCAGGTTGTCCCACGTGGGACTCACAGTCTTCATCCCCATTTTACAGATGAGGGAACTGAGGCCCAGAGAAGTTAAGTGACTTGCCAAAAGTGACCCAGCTGACAAGTGGCAGAGCTGGAATTTGAACCCACGACCTCTGACTCCAAAGCCCGTGCTCTTTCCACTGAGCCACGCTAGAAGTCGGGGGCCCAGAGAGGCAGGGGTCTCCCCGGGCGGAAAGGGGAGGAGGGGCCGGGAGGGTCTTCCCCCGCCCCCCGGGATCACCTTCACAAAGGCCCATCTGCTCAGGGCCACCGGGGCCGGGGGGCGAGGGGGACCAGATGGGGAGGGCAGGGAAGGGTCCAGCAGCAGATGGGGGCTCGGGGGGAGGGGGACAACGAGGCAGGGAGGGGCCCAGCCTCTCCCCAGCCCCCCACCCCCGGCTCAATCAATCCATCAATCATATTTATTGAGCGCTTACTGTGTGCAGAGCACTGGACTAAGCGCTTGGGAAGTCCAAGTTGGCAACATATAGAGGCAGTCCCTACCCAACAGCGGGCTCACAGTCTAAAAGGGGGAGACGGAGAACAAAACCAAACATACTAACAAAATAAAATAAATAGAATAGATATGTACAAGCAAAATAGAGTAATAAATATGTACATACATATATACAGGTGCTGTGGGGAAGGGAAGGAGGTAAGATGGGGCGGCTCGGACAGGGGCTGTCGAACGGCCCTGGATTGGGGTTGGGATCCAGGGGTTGGGGGGACAAGGTCCCGCCTGCTTTGCCCCCCAATCCCGAAGGCCGAGGAAGGGTGGGGCGGGGGCCAGAGCCAGCCGAGCGCCGGTCCCTGGCCAGCGGGGGCGAGGGGAGGCCTCGCCTGGCCTTTCTTGGAAAAGTCTGGGCAGCTGGAGCAGCTGGGGAGGGATGGGGGGTGGGAAGAAGGGAGGGAAGGAAGGAGGGGGGGAACGTCTCCCTGGCTTCCCCTCTTCCCTCCCCTCCCCTATTTCCGGGGCCTGGGCCGGGACAGGACCGGATTTGGGGGGCAGGGGGAGAGACCCTCTCTTTCCCGGGCCCCTGTCCGGCCTCCTCGGCGGGGCAGGGGGCCATCCTAGGCCTCGCCCCTCTCCTTGGCTGCCAGCCCCCTTCCTCTCCCATCATCATCATCATCATCAATCGTATTTATTGAGCGCTTACTGTGGGCAGAGCACTGTACTAAGCGCTTGGGAAGTACAAGTTGGCAACATCTAGAGACAGTCCCTACCCAACAGTGGGCTCACAGTCTAAAAACAGTGGGCTCACAGTCTAAAAACAGTGGGCTCCCACTCGGCCCTCGAATGCTGTGTGGCTCCGGGGAGCCCCACCCTCTCTGATTCCTCCCTGACACCCCCCCCCATCTACCTTGCGGGTGTTGGGGAACGAGAGAGGGGCAGATTGCTGGCTTCGCCCAGGGAAGGGGGAGGGCCTCGTTGGAAGGAAGGAAGAGAGATGAATGTTTATTCCAGGGAGGAATCCATTCCCCGCAGGGCTCCGCTATTAATCCCTTAACCCTCGCGGCCCCCTGGAAGCCTGCCCGGAGAGGAAGGGAATCCGGGCCCGGGGTGTCTAGGGTGGGGAAGGAAGGACAGGTAGAAGAAGAAGAAAAATAACGATAACAATAATAACATTTGTTAAGTGCTTGCGATGTGCCAAGCACTGTGCTAAACGTTGAGGGTGAAGTACAATACGATCAGCACAGACCAGTGTTAGGGGCAGGGAGTGGCGGAGAGAGAAAGGCAGAAACCTTAGCCTCCTCCCCAGGGAGGCCGGGGTGGAAAGAGGGTCTCTGTAGCCTGTGAGCTAGTGGTTGGCAGGGATCTGTCATTGTTTATTGTTGTAATAATAATAATAATAATAATAATGGTATTTGTTAAGCGCTTACTATGTGCAAAGCACTGTTCTAAGCACTGGGGGGATACAAGGTCATCAGGTTGTCCCACGTGAGGCTCACGGTCTTAATCCCCATTTTACAGATGAGGTAACTGAGGCACAGAGAAGTGAAGTGACTTGCCCAAAGTCACACAGCTGACAGTCGGTGGAGCCGGAATTTGAACCCATGACCTCTGACTCCAAAGCCCGGGCTCTTTCCACTGAGCCACGCTGCTGATTCTCTGTATTGTTCTATGCCAAGCGCTTGGTACAGTGCTCTGCACACAGTAAGCGCTTAAGCAGCACGGCTCAGGGAGTCAAAGGTCAAGGGTTCGAATCCTACTCTGCCACTTGTCTGGTGTGTGACCTTCGGCAAGCCACTTAACTTCTCTGTGCCTCAGTTACGTCATCTGTAAAATAAGGATGAAGACTGTGAGCCCCCGTGGGACAACCTGATCACCTTGTATCCCCCCCAGCGCTTAGAACAGTGCTTTGCACATAATAAGCGCTTCACAAATGCCATCATTGTAGTTATTATTATTATTAATGAATACGATTGAATGATTGAATGAACGAATGGAGGGGAGGGAACTAGGTGCCTCCCTCCCCAACCCGCCCGTGCACTTCCCCGTTGTAGGGGTGCTGGCACGAGTTGATCGGCCGGCCTTAGCATTCATTCATTCATTCAATCGTACTTATTGAGCGCTTACTGTGTGCAGAGCACTGTACTAAGTGCTTGGGAAGTACAAGCTGGCATCTTGCCAGTCCTGGAGATGAGGACCGGCTGGGTCACGCTGGCGGGGCCACAGGGCTCAGATGGGAGAGGGTGGCATCAGGCCTGGAATGACTGGTACATTGCAGGGCCCACCACCACTGTGCAGGGCGGGACAGGGGCTGGGGTTGGAACAGGGGCAGAAGATGGGCTTTGGGGGTACCAGTTGGGATGAGAGAAGCAGCATAGTGTAGTGGACAGAACAAGGGCCTGGCAGGGAGAAGATTATGGCTTCAAATCCTGGCTCTGCCACTTATAATAATAATAATAATGGCATTTATTAAGCGCTTACTATGTGCAAAGCACTGTTCTAAGCGCTGGGGAGGTTACAAGGTGATCACGTTGTCCCACGTGGAGCTCACAGTCTTAATCCCCATTTTACAGATGAGGGAACTGAGAGGCCCAGAGAAGTGAAGTGACTTGCCCAAAGTCACACAGCTGACAGCCGGCGGAGCTGGGATTTGAACCCATGGCCTCTGACTCCAAAGCCCGTGCTCTTTCCACTGAGCCACGCTGCGTGGCCTTGGGTAAGCCATGTCATTCATTCAATCGTATTTATTGAGTGCTTACTGTGTGCAGAGCACTGTACTAAGCGCTTGGGAAGTATATGTACAAGTAAAGTCACTTCTCTGTGCCTCAGTTACCTCATCTGTAAAATGGGGATGATTTGCTTGTACCCACCCAGCGCTTAGTACCGTGTCCAGCACATTGTAAGCACTTAACAAAGACCATTATTATCATTACTAATAATAATCCCGGCTCCACCACTTGTTTTCTGGGTGACCTTGGGCAAATCATGTCACATTTCTGGGCCTCAGTTACCTCATCTATAAAAAATGGGGATTAAGAGTGTGGGCCCAATCTGGGACAGAGACTGTGTCCAACCTGATTCACTTGCATCTACCTCAGGGCTTAGAACAGTGTTTGGCACACAGTAAGTGCTTAAGTACCATAATTATAATTATTATGAGGATCTCTGACCCTCCCGCTGCAGGAGGATGGAAACTTGGCCCAGCCAAGCATGTGCATTTTGTTATGAGAGCATAACCATAGTCAAGCAGTCAGTCAATCATATTTATGGAGTACTTACTGTGTGCAAAGCACTTGTATAAGCCCTTGGGTGAGTACAATACAACAATATAACAAGACACATTCCCTGACCACAATGTGCTTTCAGTCTATGGGGGAAACAGACATTAATATAATAAATACAATGGCAGATATAGACATAAGTGCTGTGGCGCTGGGAGAGGGGATAAAAAAGGGAGCAAGTCAGGGCGACGCAGAAGGGAGTGGGAGAAGAGGAAAAGAGACCTTAGACTGTAAACTCATCATCATCATCATCAATCGTATTTATTGAGCGCTTACTGTGTGCAGAGCACTGTACTAAGCGCTTGGGAAGTACAAATTGGCAACATATAGAGACAGTCCCTACCCAACAGTGGGCAGGGAACTTGTCTACCAACTCTATTGAAATTTTCCAAGTGCTTAGTACTCAGCACACAGTAAGCTCTCAATAAATATGATTGATTGATTGACGTGCACACGGGTGTTTACATCATCATCCTCATCAATCGTATTTATTGAGCGCTTACTGTGTGCAGAGCACTATACTAAGCGCTTGGGAAGTACAAATTGGCAACATATAGAGACAGTCCCTACCCAACAGTGGGCTCACAGTCTAAAAGACTAAATATCACTGGTAAATATCACTAAATATCACTGATATAGCGAGGGGGAAGAGGGAATTCTCACTGGGTGTACAATATACTGGTGTGCATGCAAATGATTGTGAATGCAAGTGAGTACGTGTGAATGCATGAGTGTGGGCGGATGTTACTATCCCTGCCCAGTTCTCCCTTCAGGTCTTGTGGGGCCTCGGAGCAGGGTGGGCAGCGGAGCTGCAGAATTCCTGGGGGGGCCGGGGTCAGGGGGCGCTGGGCCGGCCTGGGCTGGGGGCTGTCTGAGGGAGGGGAGAGCATATTTTGTGGGATATGAAGGGGGCTCCCAGGCCCCAACTCTAGTTTCCAGGCTCCATCCCTCTTCAGGTCCCAACTCTAGCCCTCAGACTCTAGCCTCCACCCCCAACTCCAGCCCCCAGACCCCAACCCTAACTCTAGCCCCCAACGCCACCCACAACTCTAGTTCCCAGATCCCACCCCTAAATCTAGCCCCCAAACCCTAGACCCCACCGGCAACTCTAGCCCCCCGGCCCTAGACCCCACCCGCAACTCTAGTCCCCAGCCCCCACCCCAAGCTCTACACCCCAGCACTCAGCCTTAACCTCTACAGTGCCGGACACAGATCTTCTCACTGCCAGGCCCTTGTTCTGTCCACTACACTATGCTGCTTCTTTCATCCCAACTGGTACCCCCAAAGCCCATCTTCTGCCCCTGTTCCAACCCCAGCCTCTGTCCCGCCCTGCACGGTGGGATTATGAAGATCATGGCTTCAAATCCTGGCTCTGCCACTAACAATAATAATAATGGCATTTATTAAGCTTAACAAATACCATTATTATCACCTGCAGATCGCACCCGCCGGCTCTTACCCTCAGCCCCCGCAGAGTCCAACCGCCATCCCAACTAGGGCGAAGAGGCACTGGGGAGGTGGTTGGGGACAGAGGGGGGGTGTCTTTCCCTTGCCTTGCCAATTGGAGTTTGAAGCCAAGGAGATGCCAATCACATGCCAGCGCGGACCGTGAGGACCTCGACCGTGGGTAGGGACTGTCTCTATATGTTGCCAGCTTGTACCTCCCAAGCGCTTAGTCCAGTGCTCTGCACACAGTAAGCGCTCAATAAATACGATTGATTGATTGATTGATTGACCACTAGCATTGAAGCCCGGCTCTTGGAGACTGAGAGGTCCGGGCCCCCAGCCCCCCTGCCTTGCCGTGGGATCCCCGAGGCCCCCGGCCCGCCCTCCGGACTCCGGTGCCCCCTCACCCAGCCCCGGTAGAGCTCCTCCAGTCTCCCGTCGATCCACTTTTCCACGTCGAGGCGCCGCTGCAGCTCCCGCCGGTCGTATTTGACGGTGACCCGGGCCTGGCGCTTCTGCAGGCCGGCCCCCGGGCCCGGGCCCGACCCTCCCCCGTTCCCCCGACTCCGGCCCGGGGAGTGCAACTTGCTCAGCACCCGCTTGCCCGCCATCCCGCCCACTCGGTCCGTCCGGTAGGAACGGGGGACAGGACGCCGGGGCCTGCTCTTATACAGGGGGCAGGGGGCGGAGCCCCGGAGGGAGGAGATAACGGAAAGATGGGGAGGAGGAGGAGGGAGGGAGGGGGAGGTGATGGACGAGGAGATGGAGATGTGGACGAGGTGGATTAGAGAACCGGCGTGGCTCAGTGGAAAAGAGCCCGGGCTTTGGAGTCAGAGGTCATGGGTTCAAATCCCGGCTCCGCCAATTGTCAGCTGGGTGACTTTGGGCAAGTCACTCTGGGCCTCACTTCCCTCCTCTGTAAAATGGGGATGAAGACTGTGGGCCCCACGTCGGACAACCTGACTGCTTTGTAACCTCCCCAGCGCTTAGAACGGTGTTTTGCACAGAGTAAGCGCTTAATAAATGCCATCGTCATTATTATAAAGGGAAAGAGCTTGGGCTTTGGAGTCAGCGGGCATGGGTTCAAATCCCGGCTCTGCCAATTGTCAGCCGGGTGACTTTGGGCAAGTCACTTCACTTCTCTGGGCCTCAGTTCCCTCATCTGGAAAATGGGGATTAAGACTGGGAGCCCCCGTGGGACAGCCTGATCATCTTGTAACCTCCCCAGCGCTTAGAGCAGTGCTTTGCACAGAGTAAGTGCTTAATAAATGCCATTATATATATATCCGCTTCATCAACTCTTTAGATAGGAGCACTATGACTTGGTTTTCACCCCCTTCCATCAGCGGCGACCAAATTATCCAAAATCTCCAACGGCGTCTCCTCACCCATAGCAGTGTACAGCAGCACTGTGGCTCAGTGGAAAGAGCCGGGCTTGGGAGTCAGAGGTTATGGGTTCTAATCCTGGCTCCGCCCTGGCCCTCCCAGCCGTGCCCCAGAGGTCCTGAATCCCAGCCCTCCTTTCCCCCATCCTCAGGCTTGTCGTTCTCCTGCAGGTTGGGTGTGTGTTGGGAGGGCAAGTCAAGGGAATTGAATGTGGGTGGGTGGGTCATTCTCCCCCAGTTTTAGCCCTCCCCTAGTCCCCCTCCCCCCGACTGGTGGGGCCGGGGACCCACCCCATTTCCTAGAAACCGTCTGAGGCCTCGGGGGGCCCCCCTTCCACAATCTCCTTCCCCCAGAGCTTCCCCAGCCTCTCTGGCCCTGTCCGCCCCCTGAAGCAGTACCCGAGACAGGGGCCGGACCGTTTCCGCTGCTGCAGGGTGTCCGGGGGAAGAAGGCAGACAATAAAACTGTTCTTTTGGGCTCTGCCGAACGCTTAGTACAGTGCTCTGCACAGAGTACAAGCTGCGTGGGCGTGGCACGAAGCAGCGTGGCCTAGTGATTAGGGCAGGCCCCTGGGAGTCAGACGCTCTATTTATATTAACGTCTGTCTCCCCCTCTAGACTGTAAGCTCGTTCTGGGCCGGGAATGTGTCTATTGCTGTGTTGTACTCTCCCCAGCGCTTAGTACAGTGCTCTGCACACAGTAAGCACTCAGTAAAACGATTGACTGAGAGCTCACCTCCTCCAGGAGGCCTTCCCAGACTGAGCCCCTTCCTTCCTCTCCCCCTCGTCCCCCTCTCCATCCCCCCATCTTACCTCCTTCCCTTCCCCACAGCACCTGTATATATGTATATATGTTTGTACGTATTTATTACTCTATTTATTTATTTATTTTATTTGTACATATCTATTCTATTTATTTTATTTTGTTAGTATGTTTGGTTTTGTTCTCTGTCTCCCCCTTTTAGACTGTGAGCCCACTGTTGGGTAGGGACCGTCTGTATATGTTGCCAATTTGTACTTCCCAAGTGCTTAGTACAGTGCTCTGCACATAGTAAGCACTCAATAAATACGATTGATGATGATGATGATGATGATTGACTGTGAGCCCCCTCTAGACTGTAAGATCGTTGTGGGCAGGAAATGCATCTGTTTATTGTTGTATTGTACTATCCCCAGCGCTTAGTACAGTGCTGTGCACACAGTAAGCACTAGAGCAGCGTGGCTCAGTGGAAAGAGCCCGGGCTTTGGAGTCAGAGGTCATGGGTTCAAATTCCAGCTCTGCCAATTGTCAGCTGTGTGACTTTGGGCAAGTCACTTCACTTCTCTGGGCCTCAGTTCCTTCATCTGTAAAATGGGGATTAAGACTGTGAGCCCCACGTGGGACAACCTGATTGCCTTATAACCTCCCCAGCGCTTAGAACAGTGCTTTGTGCATAGTAAGTGCTTAATAAATGCCATCATTATTATTATTATTATTAAAACGATTGACTGTGAGCCCCCTGTAAACTGTAAGATCGCTGTGGGCAGGAAATGCATCTGTTTATTGTTGTATTGTACTCTCCCCAGCGCTTAGTACAGTGCTCTGCACACAGTAAGCACTCAGTAAATACGATTGATTGTGAGCCCCCGCTAGACTGTAAGCTCATTGTGGGCAGGGACTGTATCTGCTTATTGTTGTATCGTACCCTCCTGAGCGCTTAGTACAGTGCTCCGCAAACAGTAAGCTCTCAATACATATGATTGAATGACTGACTGACCGAAGTTCTGATACCGACTCCGACACTTCTAAGACTGTGAGCCCACTGTTGGGTAGGGACCGTCTCTCTATGTTGCCAACTTGTACTTCCCAAGCGCTTAGTACAGTGCTCTGCACACAGTAAGCGCTCAATAAGTACGATTGATTGATTGATTGCGTGACCTTGGGCAAGTGCCTGTTATCTGCAAAATGGGGATTGAGACTGTGAGCCCCACGTGGAACAGCGACTGTGTCCCATCCGATTTGCCTGTGTCCCCCCTTAGGGGCGTTTAGTACAGGGCTTGGCACATAGTAAGCGCTTAACAAATACCGTAATTATTATTATTACTTCCACTATGCGCGAGCGCTCTACCGCCCTCTGGTGGCGCATGGAATACTTGCCACGTAATCCACCCGACCTCTCCGAGCTCCTCCCGTTAGCTTTCCCCCTTCACTTAATAATAATAATAATGGTATTTGTTAAGCGCTTACTATGTGCAAAGCACTGTTCTAAGCGCTGGGGGAGATACAAGGTGATCAGGTTGTCCCACGTGGGGCTCACAGTCTTAATCCCCATTTTACAGAGGAGGAAACTGAGGCCCAGAGAAGTCAAGTGACTTGCCCACAGCCACACAGCAGACAGGTGGCCGAGTCGGGATTAGAACCCATGACCTCTGACTCTCAAGCCTGTGCTCTTGCCACTCTGCCACGCTGGTTCTCTTGTCTACTTCCTGGATGCCCTCCCCCAGCGGATAGAGCATGGGCCTCCGAGTCAGAAGGTCGTGGGTTTTAATCCCCCACATGCCTGCTGTGTGGCCTTGGGTAAGTCACTTCACTTCTCTGAGCCTCAATACAATTCAGTAATGAAGAGAGACAATTCCTGCCCACACCGGGCTTACAGTCTAGAAGACTGTACCCCTGTGCTTAGTACAGTGCCTGGCAAATAGTAAGTGGCTAACAAATACCATTATTATTATTATTATTATTATTATTATTATTATTGTACGCAGCAGGAGGAAGGAAAGGTAGACACCAAGAAGGACTTTCCAAGCAGCCTGGTGGTCTGGAAGAAGTGCTGTAGTCCCCCTCCCTTGGGGTCTGGATGAGTAGAAGGGAGTCAAATCCGGCAGGAGTAAGTTCTGCCGGGAAGTAGGGGTGCTAGATGACGTGACCCGCTGATGGTAAGCTCCTCGTGGTCAGGGAATGCATCTACCAAATCTGTTTTATTTATTTATTTATTTATTTATTTGTTTATTTATTTTTTTTATTTATATTAATGTCGGTCTCCCCCTCTAGACTGTGAGCTTGTTGTGGGCAGGGAATGTGTCTGATGTTATATTGTAATCTCCCAAGTGCTTAGTACAGTGCTTTGCACACAGTAAGCGCTCAATAAATACGATTATTATTATTAATAATAATAACTCTCCCAAGTGCTCAAATTGAGTCCCCTGCCCATAGCAAATGCACAATAAATACGATTGATTGATTAATGAGAGGACTCTTAAAAGGACCGTCAAAGGGACCTACTTTGCCTGTGAGACTCATATGAGAGGACTGTGTCCGACCTAGTTAACTTGTACCTATCCCAGCACTTAGAACAGTGTTTGACACAGATAACAATAATAATAATACTCTCTTCCTCCCTTCGAGGCCCTACTGAGAGCTCACCTCCTCCAGGAGGCCTTCCCAGACTGAGCCCCTTCCTTCCTCTCCCCCTCGTCCCCCTCTCCATCCCCCTCATCTTACCTCCTTCCCTTCCCCACAGCACCCGTATATACGTATATATGTTTGTACGTATTTATTACTCTATTTATTTATTTTACTTGTACATATCTATTCTATTGATTTTATTTTGTTAGTATGTTTGGTTTTGTTCTCCGTCTCCCCCTTTTAGACTGTGAGCCCACTGTTGGGTAGGGACTGTCTCTCTATATGTTGCCAACTTGTACTTCCCAAGCGCTTAGTACAGTGCTCTGCACACAGTAAGTGCTCAATATATACGATTGATTGATTGATTGATTAACAAATACTATATAAAAGGACCTTTATAGGGCACAAAGGGCCCGGTGAGAAGGGAGATAGGGAACTTGTTTTGTTGTCCGTCTCCCCCTTCTAGACTGTGAGCCCGTTGTTGGGTAGGTACCGTCTCTGTGTGTTGTCGATTTGTACTTCCCAAGCGCTTAGTACAGTGCTCTACCCATAGTAAGTGCTCAATAAATACGATTGAGTGAACTAGGGCGAGGCTAGGATGAAAAAACTGGGCCCTAGGAGGGTGTGTCCCCAGGAAGGGTCCACGGGGGCAAGGTCTAGTGTTTATTAGAGAAGCAGTGTGGCTCAGTGGAAAGAGCACGGGCTTTGGAGTCAGAGGTCATGGGTTCCAATCCCGGCTCCGCCACTTGTCAGCTGTGTGACTTTGGGCAAGTTACTTGACTTCTCTGTGCCTCAGTTCCCTCATCTGTAAAATGGGGCTAAAGTTTGTGAGCCCCACGTGGGACAACCTAATCACTTTGTATCCTCTCCGGCGCTTAGAACAGTGCTTTGCACATAGTAAGCGCTTAATAAATGCCATTATTATTACCTCCGACCAGGGCCCCGCCCCAATTTGGACTTTGCCCCCCTCCCCGATGTCCCCAGGGTCCCATCATCTCCCACTGCCTCGGGTCACACTCAGGCACTCGGTCACACTCACCCAAACACGCTGACTCACTCAGACAGATGGAGAAACACTCTGGTTCGCACACCCACACCCGGAAACACGCTCCTTTGTTTACACACACACTCATTCCTTCCTTCGGTTCTATTTATGGAGCGCTTACCGTGTGCAGAGCACTGTACTAAGCGCTTGGACGGTGCAATTCAGCAGTAGAGACAATCCCTGCCCACACCGGACTTGCAGTCTAGAAGGGGGGGAGAGAGACATCCAAACAAGTAAACAGGCATAAATAATTAGAATTAAAGATATCTACACGTTCATTCAGTCGGTCGTATTTATTGAGAGCTTATTGTGTGCAGAGCACTGTACTAAGCGCTTGGACAGTACAGTTCGGCAACAGAAAGAGACAATCCTTGCCCACAACAGGCTCACAATCTAGAAGGGGGGAGACAGACAACGAAACAAAGCAAGTGGACAAGTATCAATATAAATAAATGGATTCATTCATTCAGTCGTACTTATTGAGCTCTTACTGTGTGCAGAGCACTAGGCTAAGCACTTGGGAATGGACAATACAATTTTCCTCCTGGCCTCCAGCTTCTCTTCCTCCTTCTCGTCCTTCTCTCCCCTTTCTTGTCTTTCTCCTGCTCATTCTTTCCTCCTTCGCCTTCTTGTCTTCCTCCTCCACTCCTTCTCTCTCCCTTCTCTTCCTCCCTTCAAAGCCCTACTGAGAGCTCACCTCCTCCAGGAGGCCAACTTGTACTTCCCAAGCGCTTAGTACAGTGCTCTGCACGCAGTAAGCGCTCAATAAATACGATTGATTGATTGATTCCCACACTGAGCCCCTTTTTTCCTCTCCTCCTCCCCATCCCCTCACCCCCTTCCCAGATATATATTGGTACAGATTTATTACTCTATTGTACATATTTACTACTTATTTTGTCAATGATGTATATATGTTTGTACAGATTTATTACTCTATTTTACTTGTACATATTTACTCTATTTTATTTTGTTAATATGCTTTCTATTGTTGTCTGTCTCCCCCTTCTAGACTGTGAGTCCGCTTTTGGGTAGGGACCATCTCTATATGTTGCTTGGGAACTTGTACTTCCCAAGCACTTAGTACAGTGCTCTGCACACAGTAAGCGCTCAATAAATACGATTGATTGATTGCCAACTTGTACTTCCCAAGCGCTTAGTACAGTGCTCTGCACACAGTAAGCGCTCAATAAATACGATTGAATGAATGAATGAATGAATGAATTATAGATATGTACATGTATACACAAGTGCTGTGGGGTGGGGGGCTAAACTGAGCCCACACTGTGAAGTGGAGTCCTGTGGACTGTGAGCTCATTGTGGGCGGGTATTGTCACTCTTTATTGCTGTATTGTACTTTCCCGAGTGCTTAGTACAGTACAATCCGCTTAGTAGAACCCGCCAAACAATCACCTCCTCCAAGAGGCCTTCCCAGACTAAGCCCCCCTTTTCCTCTGCTTCCCCTTCCCTCCCCATCTCCCTGACTCACTCCCTTTGGTCTGCCCCCCTCTCCGCCCCACAGCACTTGTGTATGTAGGTACATATTTATAATTCCATTCATTTATATTAATGATGTGTACGTATCTACAATTCTATTTATCTATATTGATGCTATTGATGCCTGTCTACTTGTTTTGATGTCTGTCTTTCCCCTTCCAGACTGTGAGCCCGGCGTGGGCAGGGATTGTCTCTGTTGCTGAATTGTAGCTTCCAAGCGCTTAGCACAGTGCTCTGTACCCAGTAAGCGCTCAACAAATACGATTGAATGAGTGAATGAATGAATACACGGCGATGCGCACTGTAAGCGATCCATAAATACGATTGCATGAACGAGGTGGGGGCCGGGCCGAGGGGCACTAGGGTAGGGAAAGGGGTAAGCGCTTAGTAAAAATAACAATGCTGGTATTTGTTAAGCGCTTACTACGTGCCAAGCACTGTTCTAAGCGCTGGGGGAGATACAAGGTAATCAGGTTCATTCATTCATTCAATCGTATTTATTGAGCGCTTACTGTGTGCAGAACACTGTACTAAGCGCTTGGGAAGTACAAGTTGGCAACATATCGAGATGGTCCCTACCCAACAACCCGGCTCCCCCGTGGGGCTCACATTCTTCATCCCCATTTTACAGATGAGGGAACTGAGGCCCGGAGAAGTGACGTGACTTGCCCAAAGTCACACAGCTGACAAGTGGCGGAGTCGGGATTTGAACCCCTGACCTCTGACCCCCAAGCCTGCGCTCTTTCCACTGTGCCACGCTGCTTCTCCCAGCACGATTTCATTAACGGGGGGGGCTTGTGTCGATGGCTGAGAATTTAGTAATACATTCTAAATGAAATTATTAAACCTATTTATTTATTAAATTAAATCCTAAGTCAAATGACAGTGCTCTGCACACAGTAAGCGCTCAATAAATAGGATTGAATGAAATGAAGGGGCGGGGCCCAGGAGCGCGAGGGAGGGGGACGAGGGGCGGGGCCCAGGAGCGCGAGGGCGGGGGACGAGGGGCGGGGCGCAGGCGCGTGAGGGAGGGAGGGACCAAGGGGCGGGGCCCGGGTGCGCGAGGGCGGGGCAAGGGGCGGGGCCCAGGGGCTCGAGGGCGGGGGATAAGGGGCGGGGCCCAGGGGCGCGAGGGAGGGGGACGAGGGGCGGGGCCCAGGGGCGCGAGGGAGGGGAGCGAGGGGCGGGGCCCAGGGGCGCGTGGGCGGGGAGCAATGGGCGGGGCCCAGGGGCGCGAGGGAGGGGGCTAAGGGGCGGGGCCCAGAGGCGCGAGGGCGGGGCAAGGGGCGGGGCCCAGGGGCGCGAGGGCGGGGCGAGGGGCGGGGCCCGGATGCGCGTGGGCGCGGTAAGGGGAGGGGCGCAGGCGCGCGAGGGAGGAGGACAAGGGGCGGGGCCCAGGAGCGCGTGGGCGGGGTAAGGGGCGGGGCCCAGGGGCGCGAGGGCGGGGGACAAGGGGCGGGGCCCAGGGGCGCGAGGGAGGGAGCAAGGGGCGGGGCCCAGGGGC
This sequence comes from Tachyglossus aculeatus, assembly GCF_015852505.1. Taxonomy (NCBI): domain Eukaryota; kingdom Metazoa; phylum Chordata; class Mammalia; order Monotremata; family Tachyglossidae; genus Tachyglossus; species Tachyglossus aculeatus. Next base: position 1,656,898 of record NC_052091.1, read on the forward strand.
GCGAGGGAGGGGTAAGGGGCGGGGCCCAGGGGCGCGAGGGAGGGAGCAAGGGGCGGGGCCCAAGCGCGCGAGGGAGGGGAGCAATGGGCGGGGCCCAGGGGCGCGAGGGAGGGGGCTAAGGGGCGGGGCCCAGGCCCGCGAGGGGGAGCAAAGGGCGGGGCCCAGGGGCGCGTGGGCGGGGCAAGGGGCGGGGCCCGGATGCGCGTGGGCGCGGTAAGGGGCGGGGCCCAGGGGCGCGAGGGAGGGGAGCGAGGGGCGGGGCCCAGGGGCGCGAGGGAGGGGGGTTAAGGGGCGGGGATAAGGGGAGAGGGAAGGGAGTAAGGGGCGGGGCCCGGGGGCGCGTGGGCGGGAGATAAGGGGCGGGGCCCAGGAGCGCGTGGGCGCGGTAAGGGGCGGGGCCCGGGCGCTCGAGGGAGGGGGCTAAGGGGCGGGGCCCGGGCGCGCGAGGGAGGGAAGGAGGGAGGGAGCAAGGGGCGGGGCCCAGGGGCGCGAGGGAGGAAGGGCGGGAGGGAGCAAGGGGCGGGGCCCGGGCGCTCGAGGGAGGGGGCTAAGGGGCGGGGCCCGGGCGCGCGAGGGAGGGAAGGAGGGAGGGAGCAAGGGGCGGGGCCCAGGGGCGCGAGGGAGGAAGGGCGGGAGGGAGCAAGGGGCGGGGCCCGGGCGCGCGAGGGAGGGGGCTAAGGGGCGGGGCCCGGGCGCGCGAGGGAGGGAAGGAGGGAGGGAGCAAGGGGCGGGGCCCCGGCTGCGGCCGGCTGGGTCGGGGGAGGGGGCGCGGGGCCGAGGCGGAGCCGGACGCACGGACGTGGGCACGGCGGCGGGGCGGCGGGGCGGCGGGGCGGCAGGCACGGCGGCGGGCAGGTGCCCGACGAAGGCGGTTTGGCGGTCGGGGCGGCGAGCGTTCCAGCTCGTTCCCCAGCTGAGCGCGCGCCCGGGGCGGCGCGGGGCCCGGAGCCCTCCCTCCCTCCCTCCGTCGGCCCCCCGTCGGCCGGGCATGGGGGCGCCTCGGCCCCTGCTGGCCCTGCTGGGCCTGTTGCTGCTGACCGGGGCCCCGCACGCCCAAGAGGAGTCGCAGGCCGCGGGCGGAGACCAGCCTTTGCGCGGTGAGCTGACGGGGGGGCGGGGGGATTGTTGGGAGAGGGCTGGGGACCGGGGCTGAAGTGATCCGCTTGGATCACTTGGATTCCCGGGCCTGGAATGCCCCCAATCCCTCTGCCCATCCGCCAAGCTCGCTCTCTTCCTCCCTTCAAGGCCCTACTGAGAGCTCCCCTCCTCCAGGAGGCCTTCCCACACTCAGCCCCTTCCTTCCTCTCCCCCTCCTCCCCCCCGCCTTCCCTCCTTCCCTTCCCCACAGCACCTGTATCTATGTTTGTATATATTTATTACTCTATTTATTTTACTTGTACATGTCTATTCTATTGATTTTATTTTGTTAGTATGTTTGGCTTTGCCCCCTGTCTCCCCCTTGTAGACTGTGAGCCCGCTGTTGGGTAGGGACCGTCTCTGTGTGTTGCCAACTTGGACTTCCCAAGCTCTTAGTCCAGTGCTCTGCACACAGTAAGCGCTCAATAAATACGATCGATGATGATGATGATGTTGGGGGGGGCTGGGGGACCGTTGGAGGGGGCGGGGGAGACTGTTGGAGGGGGCTGGGGACTGTTGGGAGGGGGGAGGGGGCTGGGGAGAGTAATGGGAGGGGGAGGGCCTGGAGGAGAGAGGGGTAGGAGGTGGGAAGGGAACCAGGAAAGCGATGGGAGGGGGCTGCGGAGGGGAAACGTTAGAAAGGGATGGACCGCCCTGGGTGGTGGCATGGGGAGCAGTGGGGAGGGGTTGGGGGAGCTGAGAAGGGGGTTGGGAGAGTATTGGGGCTTTCCAAGCGGATCACTTCAGCCCCAGCACAGTCCTGGTCTAGCGGTCCCATTGCAGGGCCCAGAAGCCTTAAAGTCCAGTGGGGCGGCCAGCAGCAGAAAAGTTCAGCTTAGGGCAGAGGGTTAGCAGAAAACGTTGCAGTCAGCACGGTGCTGTTTTGCCATTTCCTCAGGCAGGGAGGGCCCGAGGCCCAAGCGAGTGCCTCAGATGTGTTGGAAAGGAGGAACGGGGGGATGGGGAAGGAGGGGGATCAAAGAGGATCAAAGAAGCCATCCAGCTGACCACGTTTTGCAAGAAGGCGGAGGAGCCCTTGCCTGGGAGGAAGTAGGTCATTTAAGAGAAGTGTTTTTACTTCGCAGGTCCTGTAACTCCCTTGCTGCCTTCTTGTTTTGGGATGGAGGAAAATCGCCCCTAGTTTGGGATGGATTGGTATTGAGGGCAGGCCTCCCCGCCTCTGGGCTTCTGAGGGAGAGTTGCTAGGAGTGATGCTAAGCGGATAACCCTTATATTGCCTGATCCTGCTTCAATTGTTCCTGGCTGGGGTCGGAAGGCCTGGAGAAATTTCTGCATCTACTCTAGTGCTGAGGGTGGGATTTTTTTGTATCGGTGTCTGCCTCCCCGCTTATCTCTGTGGGCTGGAAATGTCTGTTTATTGTTGTATTGCGCTCTCCCAAGTAAGTAGTACAGTGCTCTGCACACAGTAAGCGCTCAAAAAATGCTATTGAATGAATGAAAGGGTTCATCTCTGGCTTTAATGATGTTGGCCCCCGAAGTTCGTTCATTCATTCAATCGTATTTATTGAGCGCTTCCTGTGAGCAGAGCACTGTACTAAGCAATTGGGAAGTACAAGGTGGCAACATATTTGTGCTTGTGGGTGCGTCTATGCAGTTCCCTTGAGGATGGGGGTTTTGGAGAGCCCAGGGGATGGTCAGCATTAACTTTCCCCTCCAGACCATTCCAGGGCTAACTTCTTATCCTTGCCAACCTCTCTCATTTTGAAGGAGTCTTGGTAAGGTGGGGCTCACCGGAGGGCTGCAGGGCTGACCTTTGAGAGGGTTTCACCTATTGGACTGGCTTGCCTCATTTCAGTCGGTCAGTCATATTTATTGAGCGCTTACTGTGTGCAGGACATTGTACTAAGAGCTTGGGAAAGTACAATAGAACAATGTAACTGACACCTTCCCTGCCCACAATGGACTTACAGTCTACAGCGGGAGACAGACATTAATATAAATAAATAAGTGACAGATATGGACATCATAAGTGCTTTGGGGGGCTGGGAAGGGGGGATGAATAAAGGGAGCAAGTTAGGGTGACGCGGGGGGGAGGTTGAAGAAAAGGAGGAGAGGGCCTAATCAGGGAAGGCCTCTCGGAGGAGATGAGCCTTCAATAAGGCTTTGAAGGGGGGAGAGTCATTACCTGTAATTTCAGGGCTGCTGCCCAGTGGGTGGGGGTGGTTTGGACAGGGAATGTGTCTGTTATGTTGTTCTGTTGTACTCTCCTGGCGCTTAGTACAGTGCCCAGCACTCCTTAAGCTCTCAGTAAGATTGAGCGACTGAATACCTGTACCGTAGGCCTCAGTGGGAGAGCTCCAACACCTGGGTCTGCAGGGCAGAAAGAATCAGACAAGCGAGGGGTTCCAAACTCCTCAACCCCTGATCGGACGAGACTGGAATGATCAGGGAAACCCAATTCCGATGGGCTCGGCAAGGTCACCTTCCCCTACTTCCCTGTCCCCTGCCCCGCCTCCCAGGCCCCAAGCTCCAGGAAGTCAGTTCCTTGGCAGTCGGGGTGGTTCCAAAATGGAGGCTCAGGAGCCAGCGCAATCAATCAATCGTATTTATTGAGCGCTTATTTATTGAGGCAGTCAGGAGTCGGGCCAGCTCCCCGCCCGGGGCCATGTGCAGGGCCTGGAACAATAGAGCAGTCCGTGGCCAGCTGGGTCAGGTCCCTTTTAGATGCCTCTCCACTCGATCCCTCTGCTCCAGACAAAGCACTGCCATGTGGCTTTGAGTCCCCCTTGCTCCAGGGATGCCCCAGGGACACCCCAGCCTGGGAGTGGGGTGCTTACAGTGCTCTGCACATAGTAAGTGCTCAAAAAATACAATTGATGATGATGAGTGGGGCCTAAGCTCTTAGGCCTAAACTGGCCAGTCTGGGCTGAAGGTGACGTAAAATCTTCTGCTGGCCAGTCTGGGCTGAGGGTGACGAGTGATGTACGTGTAGCACGATGCTAAGTCCTGGGATCGGGTCGGACCCAATCCCTGTCTTATTCAATCATATTTATTGAGCGCTTACTGTGTGCAGAGCACTGTGCTAAGCCCTTGGGAGAGAACAATGAAGAGACACATTCCCTGCTCACAGACTAGATGGGGGGGACAGACTTCAATGTAAATAAATAAATTACAGATAGGGATTTAGGGAAGGATAGGGATAGGGAAGTGCTGTGGGGCTGGGAGGGGATAAAGGGAGCAGGTCAGGGTGAAGCAGAAGGGAGTGGAAGAAGAGGAAAGTGGGGGGGCTCAGTCAGGGAAGGCCTCTTGAAGGAGATGTGTTAAAGACTTCAAAGGTGGGAGAGTCATTGTCTTTCAGATTTTAGGAGGGAGGATGTTCCAGGCCTTGGTGGGGGGGCGGGAGTTGGGGGGCTCTTGGTCCAAGAGGGAGGGAGAGGAGATATAGAATGCCTATGTTAAGGGTGAGGAAACAAGCACAGAGAAGTTGAGGGAAGGGACTCCCCACCCCGTGGTCTTCCCACTAGCCTCCCTGCCGGAGTGTTAGGTTCTTGGTAGACTCAGGCCCCCATTTAGTCCTTGGCTAGTGGCAAGAGCTCAGAGATGAGCTATCGCCCACCTCGGAGAGGGGGCTACTGGCGGGATGGGCCGCAGAGGGAAGGAGGCCAGGCGGCCTGGCGTTTTGGCTCTGGGATTGAACAAGGGGCAAGTGGGCATACGGGGCCAGGATGCGAATGGCCCCTCAGGACCCAGTCACCCTGTGTTCTGCTCCCGTGGAGCTTGCCCCGGCCTGGTGGGAGAGCATCTGGCAGTGAATGTAGGCTTCAAGATTGGAGGGGGGAGGCTTGGAAACGGAGGTGGGGGGGAGCCCTAGTGAAAGCCGCCTCCACCAGCCGACTAGGAAGCATCCAGGATGGACTTCCTGCTAGTTGCCCGCTGAGTGTGCTGGCAATGCCCGCTCAGACCAGGATGATGGGAGCACAGCTTCTCCTGCCTCAGCCGCCGTGTTTCCGGCCCTCCTGGGAGTTCGGAGAAGCAGCAGGATAGACGATAGAGTCCGGGCCTGGGAATCAGAGAGACCCGAGTTCCAATCCCCACTCCGCCACTTGCTTGCCGTGTGACCTTGGGCACATCACATTACTTTTCTGTGCCTCAGTTACCACATTTTTAAGATGCGGATGAAGACCGCGAGCCCCACGGGACTGTGTCCAATGTGGGTAGCTTGGATCTACCCCACAAATAATAATAATCATGATGGCATTTGTTAAAAGTGCTACTATGTGCAAAGCACTGTTCCAAGTGCTGGGGAGGATACAAGGTGATCAGGTTGTCCCACGTGGGGCTCACAGTCTTAATCCCCATTTTACAGATGTGGTAACTGAGGCTCAGGGAAGTTAAGTGACCTGCCCAAAGTCACACAGCTGACAATTGGCGGAGCCAGGATTTGAACCCGTGACCTCTGACTCCAAAGCCTGTGCTCTTTCCACTGAGCCACGCTGCTTCACTGGGCCGTGCTGCTTCTCCCAGCATGCTTTCATTAACTTGGGGGCTTGTGTCGATGGCTTAGAATTTAGTATTATTCATTCATTCATTCAGTCGTATTTATTGAGTGCTTACTGTGTGCAGAGCACTGTACTAAGCACTTGGGAAGTACAAGTCGGCAACTTATAGAGACGTCCCTACCCAACAACAGGCTCACAATCTAGCAGGGGGAGACAGACAACAAAGCAAAACATGTAGACAGGTGTCAAAATCGGCAGAACAAGTAGAATTAAATCTATATGCACATCATTAATGGGAAGGCCTCGGGCCAGAGCTAAGGAACTTGAAGGCAGGGATTGTGTGTGCCGACTCTGTGATAGGGTGGTGTGTCGGTGATAGGGTGGTGGTGATAGGGTGGTGTGTCGCCCCACCCCCCATGCCCATTAAACCTCAGGAAATGCCACTAATTAATTGAAGAGCCTGGGAAGAGTTGAGGTCCCTTCCCATTCCGGGCACGGAAATATCAGTTACACTTCATTCACTAGGCCTTCCCCAATTAAGCCCTCTTTTCCCCAGCTTGCTCTCCCTTCCGCATTGACTGTGAACTTGAATCCATGACCCTTGGACAGTTGATATCTGCTCCACCCCCAATCCCATAGCACTTAGGTACATATCTTTAAATTATATATTATGTTACTTATTTGCTCATATAAATCTTTATTTCCCCCTCTTGATGTGTAAGCTCATTGTGGGCAGGGAATGTGTTTATTGTTGTACTGTACTCTCTCAAGCACTTAGTACAGTGCACTGCACACAGTAAGCACTTAGTAAATACCATTGATTGATTGATTAATTGATGAGGGGGACTCTTGTTGAAGGCGGACGCACTCTGCGGTGGTGGAGGTCTCCTGCTGAAATCGACGGACGGGACTCAGCCTGGTTACTCAGACCTGGGGCCGAGACCCACCGGGTAGAGTTGAGTCTAGTGCCAGGGGCCGGCACGGCCCGCTCAGACTCTCTTGCCCCTGCCCAGCATGGTCACACCGGGGCATGGGGTACAACGAGCCAGTAGGCAAGCAGAGGTGTAGCCCACTGCCAAGTGCCCGCTAAGGTCCTTGACGTGCGGGAGCCACGGGTGGCCAAAATGACCGCGGGCGGTTGCCAGGAGAGCCGCCGCGGTCTTCGTCGCCCACGTTTGACCGCTGTTTTGGGGATTCCTGTCGGGCACATCCACCTTCTGGAACACCCTAGGGGATTTTCCAATCGAACTCCCTCCCAGGTGGTGACCCAGCCCCAGCAGGTATTCCCCTGCTCTGTTTGAGAAAGAGAGGGAGAGCGTGACGGAGACTATAACCAGAAGTTCTCTCAGATCAACAGCTGCCCGGCTTCCAACTCCCAATAGGGCAAGGTCCAGGACCACACACTTCCCTCAGCCCGGAGCCAGGGTGTGGTCGGGACGGCAACCATCTGTCTGACCATCCGCTGGTCTGCCCATCAACCATCTGTGCTGTGCACCCTTCCTGGGAAGGGCACTGTGTGGGACCCTGAGGAGAGGACAGGAGATGCTCTAGAAGTCCCAATTCCCGCCCAAGAGGAGCTTACGCACCAGCCGGGGAGATGGGCCTGGGAATATCCAACCCAGAGGAAGAAGTACTTAGATAGCCAGGTTTGGAGAGCTGTCTGGACAACAGGCGGTGTATGAGAGCATTGAGACGGTGACAGCGAGGAGCCTGGACTGGGTGGCTTTCTGTAGGAGGGGGCTGACGGGTTTGGTGGGGCAGTGGTTCTGGGTGGAAGCAAGGCAGACGGCTGCTGGGCTTGGCCGCCTTGTGCCGCTGGCCATGGTGAGTGGACAGTAAGTGGGGGTTAATCAATCAATCAATCGTACTTATTGAGCGCTTACTATGTGCAGAGCACTGTACTAAGCGCTTGTTAAGAGCTTCTCCTCAGCACCATCTATCCGGGTGGGGGGCCCATGGGGAGTGGGGCCTGTTAACACAGCCACGAGAACCTTCCTCTCTCCTCCTCTGTCCCTTGGCGAGCGGCAAGGGCAACAGGGAAATTTGGAATAATAAGTCAATCGGCAGTGGAAAGCGGATAATAATAGTAATTGGAAGAACTGTGGCATTTGTCATCATCATCATCAATCGTATTTATTGAGGGCTTACTATGTGCAGAGCACTGTACTAAGCGCTTGGGAAGTACAAATTGGCAACATATAGAGACAGTCCCTACCCAACAGTGGGCTCACAGTCTAAAAGGGGGAGACAGAGAACAAAACCAAACATAGTAACAAAATAAAATAAATAGAATAGATATGTACAAGTAAAATAAATAAATAGAGTAATAAATATGTATGTCAAATGCTTACTATGTGCCAGGCACTGAACTAAGCACTGGGGTGGATACAAGCAAATCGGGTTGGACAACTATCCCTGTCCCACGTGGGGCTCACAGTCCCAATCCCCATTTTGCAGATGAGGTAGCTGAGGCCCAGAGAAGTGAAGTGACCTGCCCAAGTTAACACAGCAGACGAGTGGCGGAGCTGGGATTAGAACCCATGACCTTCTAGCTCCCTGGCCCGTGCTTTATCCACTATGAGTTGCAGGTGTAAGAGCAGATGTGGCTGCTGCCCTGGGAATCTCCTCCTCCCTCTGCATTCCCAGCTGCCTGGCCCTCTGTGGCCCATCTAACAAGGGGCCAGGTAACCCGGCTTGGAGGTGACACTGGTCCAGTGACCTCCGTCTTTTCAGTCCTGGGTGGTTCCTTGGTGGCAGAGAGTGGCCACTGGGAAAGTACCAGGCAGGGAAGCCTCCACTCCTCACAAATTCATCCACCCCTGGTTCCCCCCGCCCCTTCCAAGTCTAGCTGGGAATTTCTGTTTCCTAGAGTGGCCCTCACCCTCCCTTCATTCCCTGCCCTGACAAGTCTGACTGGGAATTTGGGTACCCTGTCTTGTGGAGGGGGTAGTAGATAGGTTGGGGAATGGCCTTCAGTCCCGGGAAGGGCAGGAAGCTGGGGCAAAGTTCCGATTACTAGGTGGCCCTGCCCTTCAGCACAAGGGCCGGGGATCTGTGCACATGTGCTTGTGGGCATGTGATGCATAAATGTATAAGCGACAGTGCTCAGGTGATGCAGAGTGCGGGGAGTAAAGGGCGAGGAAATGAGGATTGAGTCAGGTAAGGCCTCCCGGAGGAGACGCGATTTTAGTAAGACTTTGAAGGCAGGGAGAGCGGCGGTCTGTCGGATGGGAAGGGGGAGAGTGTCCCAGGCCAGAGGGAGGACGTACGCAAGGATCGATGGCGAGATAGATGAAACGGAGGTACAGCGGGAAGGTTGGCGATAGAGGAGTGGAGCAGGAGGTCAGAGAGGTAAGGTAGGAGGGGCCGAGCCGCTCGAGGGTCTTAAAGTGGACGGTGGGGAGCATATGTTTGATGCGGAGCCATCGGGGAGTCCGCCGGGCCGTGTGGGCAGTGGGAGGCCCTGACGGGTCCCTCCTCGTCTGTTTCAGACCAGTGCTTGGGGCTGAAGGTGGTGGGCCGCTGCCGGGCCTCCATGCCGCGGTGGTGGTACAACGCCACCGCGCAGCTCTGCCAGCCCTTCATCTACGGAGGCTGCGGCGGCAACGACAACAACTTCCTGACGCAGGACGGCTGCCTCCAAGCCTGCGCCGGACCCTCAGGTGAGCCGGGGGCCCCGCTCCCGAGGGGCTGAAAAGGGGGCTGCCCTCTTTCCTGACCTGAGCAAACGAGCCAGCGTGGCCAGTAGCCCCGCAGTCCGGAGCCCCAGGACAGCCGTCTCTTCTGTCTGTCCACTTCCAAGCCCCCAGCCTGGCTAGCGGGGGAGTGGGTGGGGCTGGGGGTTTGCTCTCTCCTCTGTGGCCGGCACCCTCTCCCTCGCCAGGCTGCTCGGCTGGATCTTGGTGGCTGGGGGCGGAGTGGCTATGTTTGTGCTGGGATGAGCGACCGGTCTGGCGGGCCAGGGCTCAGACCCGTTGCCCCGGAAATTCCAGTGTCCCGTGAACGTGGCTGGCCCGGGGACTGAGGCCGACTCTGCGGCCGGACACGGAGAGTCCCTCCTTCCCTCTGCCCAAGGAAGGGGTCAAAGCTAGGTGTCCACCACTGTGTCTGGTTGGGGGTCATTCAGGCCTTTGGTTCATACTCAGACCCCCAGGCCTCCAGTCCAGGGCTCGTGAGTGCCCCTGTTCCCCTTCTGGAGGGTGTTGGGGGAGGGAGGGAGAGTGGGGCAGAGAGCTGACGTTCGAGGACACTGACCTGATTGCTCACAGGCAGGTGGGTGGCAGAAAACGGCCAGAAGGAGGGCTGGACGTGCTCGCTGTCCAAGCTCCCATGGTCCATCCAGCCTTCCTGCGGCCTTGCCTCTCTAAGAGGCAGTTTGGGCGGGATGCCCGAGGGCGGCCCGGCTTTCGGCTGGTGTGGGCAGCAACCCAGTGAGAGGCGCGGGCCCGGATAGCCGAGCTGCAGGGCGGTAGGCTCCCGGGGATGGGGGACGGGAGGGCCCGCGTTCTGCAATGGCGGCGTCTCCCACCAAAAGCAACAGGTGGCCCCAGTCTGGCCACACAGACCCGGGGATGGAGACCCTCGCGGTGGAGTTGACTCCAGCGCTTGGGTCCCTGGCTAGATAACTCCAGTGACAGCTCAAGCGCCAGCCGCAGAAGAGGAGAACCAGCTGCCGGCGGAGGTAGGACGCTGACCCAGCCTCTCGCATGTGGGGCAGGGCACCGGGCCCGCCTGGCATCGCGCCTCCCAGGAGCGCTTGGGAACAAACAACAGAAGCAAGAACTCATTGTTGGCAGGGAATGTTTCTGTTTATTGTTCTATTTTCCTCTCCCAAGTGCTTAGTACAGTGCTCTGCACACAGTAAGCGCTCAATAAATAGGGTTGACTGAAAGCAGCAGCCTTGGCTTGAGCCGGGCGGGCCGTTCCCCACCCCCACCCCCACCCCCGGGACCCTGGACGTGGGCCTGCCCAGCTGGTAGATCTCAGCTGTAACTGCCAAGCTCGTCTCTGGGGAATCTTTCCTCCTGGCCCCAGGACAGCCGTGGTGCTGAGATCCTGCAGGGCCACACGTGTCAACACGCGTGCTGGCCAAGAGGCCATCCCGTTGCGGGCGTCTCTCTGAGCCCCGGGCTGGATGGTAGGGTCCACGACCGCCTCCGTGCATCCTCCCGATGCCCCTGAATCCACCAGCGCCATCCCCTGAGCCGCCTGGCCACAGCCCACCCTCGCAGGCTGACTGACTGTCCTGCTGCCAGTTTCAGGTCCCAGAGGCACCCAGAGGACTGGAGAATTGGATGAAGACACCTTCAACTATGATGGTAACTCTCTCTCTGTCTCCCCCCGGCACCTCTCCCACTAGTTCTCTGTGTGGGCCCACCGCCCCCGGGGCCTGGATTTGTTGGCCTTACCGGTGAGCACGTTGGTGGCAGCATCACTCAGGCCCTTCCTAAGGCGCCGCGCCTGGGCCGAGGCCGCTCTGGGAGTCCGCCCGTCCCCCTGCCACGTTGGCCGGCCACCTTCTGGAAGGGCTACTCATCTGGGTGACTGCCATTCCAGTCCTGGGCCCTCACAGCCCTTGAGGGAGGTGGGAGGCCGAGGAGCTTTTTCGGCAAGTAGCTGCCCAGCGGTGGGCCCTGAACCCCAGCCACGCATCGATGGTGTCTTTGGCTCCCCAGACCGCTGCGGGGCCAGCGCGGTGATCGGACCCTGCCGGGCTGCCTTCCCCCGCTGGTACTTCGATACCCAGAAGGACACCTGCGTGGCTTTCATCTATGGGGGCTGCCGGGGGAACAGGAACAATTACCTGACCCAGCACGACTGCATGGCCACATGCCACGGTGAGGGCAGAGCATGCTGCCCCGGAGGGGGGGAGCGGAGGGACACCAGGCTGCGGGGGCGGGAGCGGAGGGGCTGTAGTGGGGAGGGTCACCAGGCTGGAGGGAGGGGGCAGAGGGCACCGGGTTAGGGGGAAGAGGGAGGGGAGGGTTCTGGACTGTGGGGGTGGGAGCAGAGGGGCACCGGACTAGAGGGGTAGGAGCAGAGGGCTGCCAGATTTCCTGGGGGAATGGGAGCAAAAGGGCACCAGTCTACTGGGGGGGACAAGAACAGAGGGGTATGGGTTTGGGGGGTGGTGAGAGCAGAGGAATCCACTGGATTTAGGGGGTGCTGTAGCAGAGGGGTCATGGGGTGCTGGGGGTTGGGGTGGCGGCTGGGGGTGCTGGGCCTGTAGGGGCTGTGGAATTGCAGCCCCAGCACTGAGCTAGACTCCCACCCCACCCCTGTTCTCTGCCTGGGGAGAGGCCCCGGGATGGGGAGAGGGGAGGGAGAGGATGGAGGTCAGCCCTGCTGTCGGCCCTGAACATTCCAGCCCAGAAACATCCTTTTAGGGCCTCGGCCCCGGGAGGCCCAGGGAGACACACAGAGTCGTCTCCCTGTGCTCCGGGCACCCACCCCCACGGCCTCTTTCATGGCTGCTTCCTTGTCCCAGGAAAGAGCACCTCCAGCTCACCTTCCCCTGGCAACCTGCCCTCCAGCAAAGGTAAATGCTTCTTCCTTCCTTATATGGGGCGGGGCGGTTCTGGGGAGAGGAAGGGCCTCACTTGCACTCCTCCTCCCCCCCCCCCCCCCCCCCCCCCCGCCATTCCCCCATCCCTTTGCTCTCCCTTCCCTGTTTTCTTTGTCTTCGCCCCCCCCCCCCCCCCCCCCCCGCCATTTCATCACTGTATCTTCCCCTCTTGTCCCCTTTCATCCTCCCTGCATCCTATCGCCCTCTCCACCCCCCTGCTCACCCCCCTCATCTCCTCATCCTTTGTTCCCAGCAGCCAAGTGGGTCAGTCGTGCCTGGACCCGGGCGCCTGCTCAGGGCTCCGGCTGGGATGATTCTTTGCCTCCCAAGCTGGTCCCACCCAGTGCGGTGTTGGGGGAGCCGAGGGTGGGAAATGAGGCGGGCAGACGCTGATGCTCCTGAGTGAGCAGGGCTTCCCGGGAAGGGGCAGGGCCTCCGGGGAAGCGCCAACCACTCTAGAGCTGTGGCTGAGCAGGAGCTGCCCAAGCCCCAGTGGGTGGCCTGCCGACATCCCGAAATTCACCGTCCGGACGTTAGGGCCTGTGAGATGGGGGACTGTTGGGAAGACCAGAGGAAGGGTAACACCTCCAGGGGCTGGACCAGCCCCTTCTTTGAGAAGGGGGACTCGGATCTGGGCCGGAACGTCGGACCCGGGATACGTGTGTCCTGTGATGGCCCCAAGGACCGGCGTGACTGGTTCGGCCCTGTCAGGCGGCAACTGCCCCAGGCTCCCAGCACCAGGCCTGACTCCCGGGATGACGGGAAGGAGCAGAAGGGTCCACGGCGGCCCCCGGGAGGCCCAGGCGGAAACCGCTGCCGCCGTCACCCGTAGGCCCGACAGGCTCTTCCGTACGGTGCCCGGCCCTGGCCGTGGGCCCGGTGGGCGCCGGAGGGTTGGGGGTGAGGGTCCCTCCCCTCAGCTGAGCGGGGTCTGCTCTGTCCCCAGTGGCGGTGCTGGCGGTGGTGCTGGCTGGGATGGCGGCCGCCCTGCTGGGCGTGATGGTGGTCGTGTTCGTCCGGATGGCCCGCGGGGCCCAGGGCGGAGCGTTTGATGCCATCTGGACCCCCGTGGACGACAAGGAGTACCTGGTCAAGAACGCCTATACTCTGTGATCAGGCCACCCTCCCCCCCGCCCGCCCACCCCCATCTCCTGTCCCTCCCTCCACCCCCCATTTTGTTTTGAGCCTGAAGGGGTCCGGGCGGGGCCCCTGGGGGGGGGGGGGCGAGAGAGGGAGCTATAGAGAGCCTGGGTTTTTTAGTGTGATTGTTGGTTTTTGTTATTTTTGATCCCCGGAGGAGGTGAATGTGGTGAATCAGTTCAGCCAGCAGAGGAGAAGGAGGGGTGGGTGGCTGCCCCTCCTTGCTCTCAAATTCTGGGGTGAGGCTGTGCTTGGCAGGGCCCATGCCCTTCTTCCCAGCCAGAGCCAGCGCTAGCTGTTGCACGCTGCAGAAATTCAATAAAAGTGCCTTCTCTGTGACCACAGGTCCTTCTAGTACTGCTGGTCTCTCTTTTTCTTTTTTTTTTTTTTTGTTAATGGTATTAAGCGCTACGTGCTAGGCTGAACAGGTCGAAAACAGTCCCCAACCCAAGTGGGGCTCACAAGTCTCAATCCCCATTTTACGGAAGTTAAATGACTTTCATTGTCATATTTGAGCGCTTACTGTGGGCAGAGAGCTGTACTAAGCACTTGGGTTACAGATGCATTCCCTGCCCACAACGAGCTTAGTCTAGAGGGGCAACCTTAGAGTCTACACTTGTCCAAGGTCAAACAGTAGACTAGTGGAATTAGAACCCAGGTCCTTCAAACTCCCAGACCCACTCTCTACTCGGTAGGCGCCGCTGCTTCTCTGTCCCGCTCACGGCTGCACTCTCCTACTTTCCACTTCTCTGACGATCGCCGCAGGCCCCGGTCTGGCCTTGTCTCCCCCGTCCCCCATAGTCACGTGGGGCCTGAAGGCGGTAGGATGGGCTGTGGCCATCGTGGTGGTTCCGGACTGGTGGCTGGAGGGGTGGCAGCAGAGGAGTTCTAGGAAAGCTGTTATGTGCCAAACTGGTCTCTCCACGGGTAGAGCCAGGAAGTGCTCCCAGCTGCTGATCCCAGGCCCAGCCCTCAGTCCTGGGGGGTTGCGGCCTTCCTATCTGATTCTCCCTCCTCCTGCCCCAGCCTCTCCTATTACCGGCAGCCTGTGGGAGGCTCACTTTTTCTGCTCTGTGGGTAGTGGGCAAGGCTGGCAGGCTCCCAGCACAGCTCACCCCACCCCCAGGGCCAGGGTCTGCTTAGCAGTCCGGGAGAAGCGCCCCAAAACCTGGGAGTCCTGCCCTCGCTCTGCCTGTCTGTATGGGGCTGCAGCCCCCACGTCTCCCCTTTTCCTGCCCCCTAGTCCCTGCAGGGATGCTTGCCCCTGCCTTGGTGGACCTGACCCGCTTGTGCCCGCCCGGAGGTGTTCTCGTTCGGCACAGCCTGGTGCCAGGGGGTGGAGGGGTGTGCGGTGGGGGTTTGAGCGGTGTTGCATGGGGCTCAGTGCTGGGGTCCAACTGTTGAGGTCCGAGCTTGCCATTCGTCTGCTTCTTTGACTGGGAGCCCCCTGGGAAGGGCCCTGTGATGTCCAAGCCAGTGCCACCCTCCTGTGAGCCCAGGGCCTGGCAGTGGGCAAGCTCCACCCCGCAGTTATGAATCGGGGAGCTGGCTGGGGCCTCAACGGGCCAGACCATGGGGAAGAGAAGGCAGACAAGGTCTGCCCCTTCCAGAACACCCTGGCCACCCCGGAGGGAACACTGTGGGCATCGGTGCCCAACAGGCTCAGCCAGGGTACGGCAGTGTGGGAGAAGCCCCTGGAAAGGTGGGGTGCCACATGGGGCCTGAGAGGGGCAGGTGTGACCTCCACAGAGCAATGCTAAGACGCATCCGCTGTTCCTCAGTCCTGCTGCTGCAGAGCGAGCGTGCCCGGGGGCCTGGCATTGGGTGGGTGATGAGGCTGCTCTGAACCACTTTTTCCCCCAGTGTGGACGGTGGTGTCCAAGAAAGGACATCTCTGGAGAGTACACAGGTGCTGACCGGGAGTCCGACCTTTGTGACCGATGTTGCGGCTGGGGGGGCTCTGGGGGTGCTGCAGCGGCAGGGGCAGTCATCCCCGCCGCCGTTCTGCCACCCGCCCCGTGCCCAAGGGAAAGTTCAGGGCCGGTGCTGCTCCTGCCTCGACCCGCGGCCGTGCCAACCTGGTGACGTGGGTGTCATCACTTGGATCCGTGGCAGCGGGGTGAGGGTGAGTCTGGACTGGACGGCGCCGCCACAGCAACCACCTCCCCCCGCCGCCGCGGGCGTGGGGCTGGGCTGCGGGCCGAAGGGCGGCACACCTGAACCCCCGGGCCCTCGGCCGCAGGGACTGACTGGGGCTCCAGTGCGAAAGGCCCGCTGAGTGAGGTGAGGGTGCGAGACCGGTTCCTGGCGGGTCTCAACCCGGCTCCTTTCGCCCCCTTCACTTTGGAAACCGAAACGTGGCCCCTGGAGCGGCTGCCCTTAGCCCTGGGGCCTCAAACCCTCCTCCGCTCCCTCCAGGAAGCCTGCCCGGATTGTGCAGGGTTAAGAAGCGGATTCCCAGCCCTCCAACGGTGTCACCCCTTGGCCGAAAGAGGTGATGGGGAGGGTTTGCTGGCTTCGGCGGGGGCAAAAGTCAGGTCCCGCCCTCCCTGATCCAACCGGTCAGACGGGTTCGCTGGGTTTGCTAGGCCGGGCTGGGTCGCCTGGCTGAGTCGCCACCTGGGTGAGTCATCGGTGTCTGCTCCAGGGTGGGACAGACTCCCACCCCCACCCACCCCCTGCCCAGACCCCCTCCACTGGCAGGGGACACTGCCACCCTGCACTCCTGGAATGGAGAGCACCGGGTGCGAGGCCAGGGCAGGGGAGGGATCCTCGGGTCCAGGCCCACCTTCTTCCCCCAGGGAGCTGGGAGATAGAGAAGCAGCATGGCAGACTGGATAGAGCCCGGGCCTTCAAGTCAGAAGGTCACTTTTTTTTGGGTTTTTTTGATATTTGCTAAGCGCTTACTATGTGCCAAGCACTGTTCTAAGCGCTGGGGAGGATACAAGTTGAACAGGTTGTCCCATGTGGGGCTCGCAACCTTAATCCCCATTTTACAGATGAGGTTAACTGAGGCACTGAGGGATTTGAACCCGTGACCTCTGACTCCCAAACTCATGCTCTTTCCACTGAGCCACGCTGCTGTAATCCCTGCTCCACCACTTGGCTGCTCGGTGACCTTGGGCAAGTCACTTCACTGGGCCTCAGTTCCCTCCTCTGTAAAATGAGGAGTGAGACTGTGAGCCCCATGGGGGACAGGGACTGTGTCCAACTGATTTGCTTATATACACCCCAGTGCTCAGTATAGTGCCTGGCACCCAGTAAGCGCTTAACAAATGCCACAATTATTATTATGAGGCAGTTCTCTCCGCCCTGTTCACCCATGCTTGTTCAGGGCAGGTCGCCCGGTCCCAAGGGGCCCAGGATCCTTCCATTTGGTCTACGGCTGGGGGTCCGCCACCACCAACCCATTTCCCTGTGCTCTGGGAGAGCAGGTGGAGGTGGAAAGAAGATGGGCAGGGAGACCAGGCCCCTCCTGCCTCCTCCTCCTCCTCCTCTCCCCTCCTTGTGCCATCTTCCCCTTCCTGGAGGCAGAATGGGGCCCACTGGGTAAGGATGGGCACCCCGCCCACCGGCCAGCCCATCTCATCCCTTAGCGCTGGGCGGCACCCCGCGCAGTGCCGTCTCCTAGCTCTAACTCCCGCCCGCCATGGATTTCGATCTGGCAGCAGGTAAGCTCTCCATGGGGTAGGCTTTGGCGGGCCCCTCTCAGCCCCCCCATCTCCCACATCACATCAGGCCCACATCTCCTCCCTGTCGGCCTGGGGGAGAAGGTGGGAGGGGTGCCTGGATCCAGGAGAGCCGATCCCAGGATTGCGGAGGGAGAGGGTGGCAGGGTCTGGTCTCTTCCCTCAAATAGGTGGGCCTTGAAGCAGGAGGGAGCGAGGCAAGACCCGAAGGAAGAGGGTGGGAGTAGGGGGCTAATTCTAGCCGCCTCATCCGCAGAGCCTCTGGTGCTGGGCTAGGGCGGAGGAGGCCGGGGCGTGACTCGTCCTCTGTGGGCTGAGACCCCACTGCCCGCCGCAGTTCAAGACCCCCCTCCCCGCCTTGAGACCAGCCTTCCGCACCCACCCCCGGCACCCACAGCCTATTTCCAGCTAATCGGTGTGTTCTCTCCTGGACAGCGGTGGGGCCTGACCCAGGGAAGAAGGAAGACAGCCACAAGCCAGGGGAGCCCAACACCAAGGCCAAAGTAAGAGCCGCCCCTCCACGTGCTTCCACAGGGCCCAGCGGGGGGGCAGGTCACAGCTCTTGGGTCCCAGGTGACTGGGTCATCCCATCTGGGATTAATTTCAAATTCTCTTCTCCCCTTTTAGACTGTGAGCCCGCTGTTGGGTAGGGACTGTCTCTATATGTTGCCAACTTGGACTTCCCAAGCGCTTAGTACAGTGCTCTGCACACAGTAAGCGCTCAATAAATACGATTGATTGATTGAGTTTAAACTCCTCGAGGCAGGGATCATATGTGGGAAGCAACATGGCCTAGTGGGAACGGGACTGGAAGTCAGAGGACCTGGGTTCTAATCCCCGCTCTGCCACTTTTCTGCTGCATCTCCTTGGGCAAGTCACTTCTCTGTGCCTCAGTTTCCTCATCTGTAAAATGGGGATTTGATACCTGTTCTCCCTCCTATTTAAAACTGTGAACCCCATGTGGGGCAGGGACTGTGTCCTACCTGATTATCAACCCTCGTGCTTAATACAGCTGTCAGCTGTGTGACTTTGGGCAAGGCACTTCACTTCTCTGGGCCTCAGTTCCCTCATCTGTAAATGCGGATGAAGCCTGTGAGCCCCACGTGGGACAACCTGATCACCTTGTAACCTCCCCAGCGCTTAGAACGGTGCTTTGCACATAGCGCTTAACAAATACCAACAGTGCTCTGCACATAGTAAGCACTTAACAAATGCCATTGTTATTATTATTATTATTATTATTACAGTGTTTGGCAAATAGCATGTAACACATGCCACAGTTATCATTGTTATTAATAATAATGGTGTTAAGCGATTACTATGTGTCAAGCACTGTATGAAACACTAGGGTAGATACAAGCAAATTGGGATGAACACAGTCCCAATCCTCATTTTACAGATGAGGTAACTGAGGCACAGAGAAGTTAAGTGACTTTCCCAAGGTAATTCAGCAGACAAGTGGCAGAGCCAGGATTAGAACCCATGACCTTCTGACTCCTGAGTCCGTGCTCTATCCACTAGGCCATGTTGCTCCTCTAAACTAATGCGCACAGAAGGCGCTCAGAAAGATTGACTTCACTAACCCCGACCCCTCCCCTCTGCAGTCTCACCTTTCCTTCTGCCCCTAGGACACCTCTCCGTGGATATAATAATAATAATTATGGTATTTGTTAAGCACTTACTGTGTTCTAAGCACTGTTCTAAGTGCTGGGGTAGATACAGGGTAATCAAGTTGTCCCACGCGGGGCTCACACTTTAAGCCCCCATTTTGCAGATGAGGTAATTAAGGCACAGAGAAGTTAAGTGACTTGCCCAAGGTCACACAGCAGACAAGTGGCGGAGCCGAGATCAGAACCGCGGCACCGTAGGCGCCACGTGTCCGAAACTAAACTCATTTTCCTTCCCAAACCCTCCCCCATCTCTGTTGACACCAACACCATTCTTCCCATCTCCCAAACCCACATTGGCATTAGTCCCCTCTCTTTTAGTCCATCACCAAATGCTGTTAATTCTTCCTCCCCGTCTCCAGAGTCAGCCCCTCCAAGCTGCCGTCTCCCTGGTCCCAGCTCTTGTCGTATTTCAACTCAATTATTGCATCAGCTTCCTCCCAGACGCCCTGCCTCAGTCTGGCCCCTCTCTAGTCCATACTCCACTCTGTTGCCCGGATCATTTTTCTAAAACATTGCACGTCTCCCTGCCCTACATAGATCGCCAATGGTCTCTTATTTCACTTCACACTGAGCAGAAACTCCAGACTCCAGGCATTCGGCCCGCTCTACTCCACTCGCCTCGCATCTCTCCCACTACACCCCAGCTCACTCACCAGGCCCCTTTCTCATCTCTCACCATGTTCTTATTTATGCCCCGCTGCCTTGACCTCTCTCCCCCTTCAAATCTGGCTGACCTCCTTCTCCAAGACCCTTCTGAAACCACATCTCCCAGGAGGCCTTCCCTCATCAACCTCTCAACTCCCCACTCTATTTCATTCATTCAAGTCATATTTATGATGATGATGATGGTATTTGTTAAGCGCTTACTATGTGCCCAGCACTGTCCTCCTATTTACTGACCGCTTTCGGAAATCTGTCAAATCGTCCTATTTACTGAGCGCTCGTAAATCCCTAAAACCGTAATGACTGAGCACTTTCGTAACTTTTTAAAATCAGCCCATTTACTGAGCGGTCTCGTAAATCCCCAAAATCAGCCTATTTACTGAACGCTTTCATAAATCCGTCAAATCGTCCGATTTACTGAGCGCTCTCGTAAGTGTTTTGTTGTCTGTCTCCCTCTTCTAGCCTGTGAGCCCATTGTTGGGTAGGGACTGTCCCTATATGTTGCCGACTTGTACTTCCCAAGCGCTTAGTACAGTGCTCTGCACACAGTAAGCGCTCAATAAATGCGATTGAATGAATGAATGAATGTTCTAAGCGCTGCGGGGGATACAAAGTAATCAGTTTATTTAGCGCTTACTGTGGGCAGAGCGCTGTAGTAAGGGCTTGGGAGAATACGAGAGTAAACAGACACATTCCCTGCCCACAAGGAGCTCACAGTCTAGAGGTGGGGGGGGAGACAGACATCAAGTCCATATCTGTGGTTTATTTATTTATATTAAGTGCTGTGGGGCTGGGAAAGGGGGAAGAACAAAGGGAGCAAGTCAGGGCGAGCAGAAGGGAGTGGGAGATGAGGAAAGGGGGCCTTAGGGAAGGCCACCTGGAGGAGATGTCCTTTCTTCTCCTGCCACTTCAGTACTTCTGCATCACTTAAAGCGCTTGGTGCTCTCTGCCCCCTCCACTAACCTATAAGGACTTCTATATATCAATCAATCAAACAATCGTATTTATTGAGCACTTACTGTGTGCAGAGCACTGTACTAAGCGCTTGGGAAGTCCAAGTTGGCAACATATAGAGACAGTCCCTACCCAACAGTGGGCTCGCAGTCTAAAACGGGGAGACAGAGAACAAAACCAAACATACTAACAAAACAAATAGAATATGGTAAGAGCTTGGGCTTGGGAGTAAAAGGACCTGGGTTCTAATCCCAATTCTGCCAATTGCTTGCTGTGTGACCATGGGCAAGTCACTTAACTTCTTTGGGCCTCAGTTTCCTCAACTGGAAAATGGAGATTCAGTATCTGTTTTCCCTCCTACTTAGTCTGTGAGCCCCATGCAGGACAGGGACTCTGTCCGACCTAATTAACTTGTACCTATCCCAGCACTTAGAACAGTGGTTGACACGTAAGCGCTTTAACAAATACCATATATATTGTTTCTCTCCCCCTCTAGATTGTAAACTCCCTGAAGGCAGGTGGTACCATCCACCTCCACATCAAACAGAAACTCTTGACTTGGAAATACTCAATTACCTTGCCCCCTCATTCATTCATTCATTCATTCAATTGTATTTATTGAGCGCTTACTGTGTGCAGAGCACTACTAAGCACTTGGGAAGTACAAGTTGGCAACATATAGAGACGGTCCCTACCCAACAGTGGGCTCACAGTCTAGAAGGGGGAGACAGACAACAAAACAAAACATATTAACAAAATAAAATAAATAGAATAGTAAATATGTACAAGTAAAATAGAGTAATAAATATGTACAAACATACAGGTGCTGTGGGGAGGGGAAGGAGGTAGGGCGGGGGTGGGGAGGGGGAGGAGGGGGAGAGGAAGAAGAGGGCTCAGTCTGGGAAGGCCTCCTGGAGGAGGTGAGCTCTCAGTAGGGCTTTGAAGGGAGGAAGAGAGCTAGCTTGGTGGATGTGCGGCGGGAGGGCATTCCAGGCCAGGGGGAGGACGTGGGCCGGGGGTCGACGGCGGGACAGGCGAGAACAAGGCACAGTGAGGAGATTAGCGGCAGAAGAGCGGAGGGTGTGGGCTGGGCTGTAGAAGAAAAGAAGGGAGGTGAGGTGGTGGGGGGGCGAGGTGATAGCCTTGAAGCCGAGAGTGAGGAGTTTTTGCCTGATGCGTAGGTTGATTGGTAGCCACTGGAGATTTTTGAGGAGGGGAGTGACATGCCCAGAGCATTTCTGCACAGAGATGATCCGGGCAGCAGTGTGAAGTATAGATTGAAGTGGGGAGACACAGGAGGATGGGAGATCAGAGAGGAGGCTGATGCAGTAATCCAGTCGGGATAGGATGAGAGATTGAACCAGCAGGGTAGCGGTTTGGATGGAGAGAAAAGGGCGGATCTTGGCGATGTTGCGGAGGTGAGACCGGCAGGTTTTGGTGACGGATTGGATGTGAGGGGTGAATGAGAGAGCAGAGTCGAGGATGACACCAAGGTTGTGGGCTTGTGAGACGGGAAGGATGGTTGTGCCGTCAGCAGTGATGGGAAAGTCAGGGAGAGGGCAGGGTTTGGGAGGGAAGATAAGGAGTTGAGTCTTGGTCATATTGAGTTTTAGATGGCGGGCAGATATCCAGATGGAGATGTCTTGAAGGCAGGAGGAGACCGGAGCCTGAAGGGAGGGAGAGAGAGCAGGGGCAGAGATGGAGATTTGGGTGTCATCAGCGTAGAGATGATAGTTGAAGCCGTGGGAGTTCACCAAGGGAGTGAGTATAGATAGAGAACAGAAGGGGACCAAGAACTGACCCTTGTGGAACCCCTACAGTAAGGGGAAGGGAGGGGGAGGAGGAGCCCGCAAAAGAGACTGAGAATGAACGGCCGGAGAGATAACAGGAGAACTGGGAGAGGACAGAGTCTGAAGCCAAGGTTGGATAGTGTGTTGAGGCGAAGGGGGTGGTCCACAGTGTCGAAGGCAGCTGAGAGGTCGAGGAGGATTAGGACAGAGTAGGAGCCGTTGGATTTGGCAAGCGGGAGGTCATTGGTGACCTTTGAGAGGGCAGTTTTGGTGGAATGTAGGGGATGGAAGCCAGATTGGAGGGGGTCGAGGAGAGAGTTGGCGTTGAGGAATTCGAGGCAGCGGGTGTAGATGACACGTTCAAGAAGTTTGGAAAGGAATGGTAGAAGGGAGATAGGGCAATAACTAGAAGGGAAGGTGGGGTCAAGAGGGTTTTTTTTAGGATGGGGGAGATGTGGGCATGTTTGAAGGCAGAGGGGAAGGAACCAGTGGAGAGTGAGCAGTTGAAGATGGAAGTTAAGGAGGGGAGGAGGGACGGAGCGAGAGATTTCATAAGATGAGAGGGAAAGGGGTCAGAAGCACAGGTGGCCGGAGTAGCACTTGAGAGGAGGGAGGAGATCTCATCTGAGGATACTGCTAGGAAGGATGGGAGAGTAGCGGAGAGGGTTGAGAGCCCGGGGGTTGGAGAAGGGGGAGGAGTGACTTTGGGGAGCTCAGACCTGATGGAGTTAATTTTACTAATGAAGTAGGAGGCCAGATCACTGGGGGTGAGGGAAGGAGGAGGTGGAGGAACAGGGGGCCTGAGGAGGGAGTTCAATGTACGGAAGAGCTGATGGGGATGATGGGCATGGGTGTCAATAAGGGAGGAGAAATAGTTTTGTCTGGCAGAGGAGAGGGCAGAGTTAAGGCAGGAAAGGATAAACTTGAAGTGAATGAGGTTGGCTTGGTGTTTAGACTTTCACCAGCAGTGTTCAGCAGCTTGAGCCCTCCTACCTCACTGCTCTCCTACTAACCCAGCCTGGACACTTTGCTCCATTAAGGCCAAGCAACTCCCTGTACTTCCATCTTGCTATATCACTGTCAACCTCTCAACCACATCCTGCCTCTGGCCTGCAATGCCCTTCCTCTTTGGGGCCCTACTACAACCCAGCCCATGTGCTTCGCTTCTCTAATGCTAACCTCAGTCTTGTCCATCTCACCGTGGACCCCTCTCCCTCCCACGTCCTGCCTCTGGCCTGGAATGCCCTCCCTCTTCCTATCCAACAATTACTCTCCCCACCTTCAAAGCCTTATTGAAGGCTCATCTCCTTCCTTTCCTCTCCTCCCACTCCCTTCTGCGGTCACCTTGACTTGCTCTCTTTATTCATCACCTCCACCCCCAGAGCACTTAAGAACACAACTGTAATTTTATTTATTTATATTACTGTCTCCCCCTTTAGACGGTAAGCTCTTTGTGGGCAGGGAATGTGACTATTATATGTACTCTCCCAACTGCTTAGTACAGTGCTGCTTTGCACACAGTAAGCACTCAATAATGACTGACTGACAATTACTCTCTCCACCTTCAAAGCCTTATTGCAGGCACAGTTCCTCCAAGAGGCCTTCCCTGACTAAGCCCTCATTTCTTCTTCCACCCCCTCTGTATTGCCTTTGCACTTGGTTTTGTTCCCTTTATTCACTCCTCCCTCAGCCCCACCGCATTTATGTAACCGTCTGTAATTTATTTACATTAATGTCTGTCTCCCCCTCTAAGCTGTGGGTAGGGAACATGCCTACCAACTGTTACAGTTGTACTCTCCCAAGCACATAGTACAGCGCTCTGCACACAGTCAGCGCTCAATAAATGATTGAATGAATAAACAATCACTCTTCCCCACCTTCAAAGCCCTTTTGAAGGCACACCACCTCCAAGAGGCCTTACCAGACTAAGCCCCACTTTTCCTCAGCTCCGCCTCACCTTGACTCACTCCCTTTGCTCTTCCCACCTTCCACCCCACATCATTCATTCATTCAATCATATTTATTGAGCGCTTACCGTGTGCAGAGCACTGTACTAAGCGCTTGGGAAGTACAAGTTGGCAACATATAGAGACGGCTCCTACCCAGCAGTGGGCTCACAGTCTAGAAAGGGGAGACAGAGAACAAAACAAAGTATGATATGATATGAAGCAGCATGGCTCAGTGGAAAGAGCCCGGGCTTTGGAGTCAGAGGTTATGGGTTCAAATCCTGGCTCCCCCACTTAGCTGTGGGACTTTGGGTAAGTCACTTCACTTCTCTGGGCCTCAGTTACCTCACCTGTAGAATGGGAATTAAGACTTCCTCGCCCCCTCCTACCTCACCTCCCTTCTCTCCTTCCACAGCCCAGTCCGCACCCTCCGCTCCTCCACCGCTGATCTCCTCACCGTTAGGCCTCGCTCTCGCCTGTCCCGCCATCGACCCCCGGCCCACGTCCTCCCCCGGGCCTGGAATGGCCTCCCTCTGCCCATCCGCCAAGCTAGCTCTCTTCCTCCCTTCAAGGCCCTGCTGAGAGCTCACCTCCTCCAGGAGGCCTTCCCAGACTGAGCCCCTTCCTTCCTCTCCCCCTCGTCCCCCTCTCCATCCCCCCCATCTTACCTCCTTCCCTTCCCCACAGCACCTGTATATATGTATATATGTTTGTACATATTTTTTACTCTATTTTATTTGTACATATCTATTCTATTTATTTTGTTAGTATGTTTGGTTTTGTTCTCTGTCTCCCCCTTTTAGACTGTGAGCCCACTGTTGGGTAGGGACTGTCTCTATATGTTGCCAATTTGTACTTCCCAAGCGCTTAGTACAGTGCTCTGCACATAGTAAGCGCTCAAATACGATTGATGATGATGATGATGACTGTGAGCCCTCGGTGGGACAATCTGATCACCTTGTAACCTTCCCAGCGCTTAGAACAGTGCTTTGCACATAGTAAGCGCTTAATAAATGTCATTATTATTATTATTATTATGTATCTATAATTCTATTTATATTGGTTTACTTATTTTACTTATTTTGATGTCTGTCTCCCCAGCTCTAGACTGTGAGCTGTTGCCAACTTGGACTTCCCAAGCACTTAGTACAGTGCTCTGCACACAGTAAGCGCGCAATAAATACGATTGATTGATTGATTGACCCCTGGCCCAGAATGCCCTCCCTCCACACAGCTGACACATCTTCCTCCCTTGAAGGCCCTACTGAGAGCTCACTTCCTCCAGGAGGCCTTCCCACACTGGTCTTCCTCTCCCCCTCATTCATTCATTCATTCGTATTTATTGAGCGCTTACTGTGTGCAGAGCACTGTACTAAGCGCTTGGGAAGTCCAAGTCGGCAACATATAGAGACGGTACCCACCCAACAGCGGGCTCACAGTCTAGAAAGGGGAGACAGACAACAAAACATATTAACAAAATTCATTCATTCATTCCCTCCTTCCCCTCCCCACCTCCTTCCCTTCCCCACAGCACCTGTATATATGTATATATGTTTGTACGGATTTATTACTCTATTTTACTTGTACATATCTATTCTATTTATTTTATTTTGTTAATATGTTTGGTTTTGTTCTCTGTCTCCCCCTTCTAGACTGTGAGCCCACTGTTGGGTAAGGACTGTCTCTATATGTTGCCAACTTGGACTTCCCAAGCGCTTAGTACAGTGCTCTGCACACAGTAAGCGCCCAATAAATACGATTGATTGATTATTGTGGTACTGCATTTCCCCAAGGGCTTAGTACAGTGCTCTGCACACAGTAAGCGCTCAAAAAATGCAATTGAATGAATGCACGAATGAACAGCTCTTTTCTTAATAATAATAATAATAATAGTGGCTTTTTCTTGACCCAGGTTGGCTCCAGGGACACCCCTGAAAGCAGCAGTAGCAGCAGCAGCAGCAGCAGCAGCAGCGACTCAGAGGCTGCAGGGAAGGTAACTCCCCAGTACTTCCAGCTGCAAAGAAGGGCTCAAATATTTAGCTGGACCCACTCATGCTGTCCGGCCGGCCGTAGGCTGACCGGCCCTTCCCTCTAAGGGTTGGGTTTTGGGACCTGGAGCTGCCCAGACCCTCCCACCCTCTGGGGTCAGGGAGGATGGCACAGGTCCCGGGGATGTATCACCAGCTTGGCTAGGCAGGGGCTGGATCAGCTCGGGGCTGGGCCAGGAGAGGACCACCATTCTCTCCTCTGCCCAGGCCCACAAGCCCAAGCCCAAGAAACCTCACAAGGTGAAGAAGCCCAAAGGGAACAACGAAAAGAAGAAGAAGAAGAAGAAAGCAGAGAGGGAAAAGTCTCCCTGAGCTCCCTTACCCCTGCCCCTTAGATTAAATTTACTTCCCCCATGCCAGTCGTGACACTGCAGAGGCCCCAGCCTTGTCCAAGTACTTAGTACTGTGCCCAGTCAACAGGACTGACAGTTTTGGGGGTTGGGGGGGGGGGGGGTCTGTTTTCAAGGAGACTGTCAGTTAGGCGGGTTACGTATCTGCTAATGCTGTTCAATCAATCCCAAGTGCTCAGTGCAGTGGTCTGCGCATAATAAGCACTCAATAAATAACATTGATTGATCGATAAGTTGCTGCCTCCTAGGGCTGGGGAGTGGGCCCTGAGCTGCGTCAGGGCGGTCTTCTCCCAAAGCCTTCTGCATTGCCTACACCGGGCACGCAGGCCTCTTTCTCCTCCTCCTGGTGCCACCCCCATCCCCATCACCCACACACAACACACAGAACTAGTTGCGTCTGCTGCTCCAAGTGCCACGCGTGCCACCTACACACAACAGAGACATCCCCACTGCCTGGGCCTGGTGGTGTTTATTTCTCCCGGGGACACGGAGGGGAGACACCATGGGTTCAGCGTAGGGCCCAGGCTCCAGGTTCCAGGCTGTGCAGTTGTGAGCTGAGCACCTCTGGGTCGGGGAGCGGACTGCCCAGGGCACCCCGGGCCGGCTGCCGAGCTCCAAGCAGCGGGGCACCAGGATGCCGGGAGCCCCATTGGTGCCACTTCCTATGGCGAGAGTTTCCCCTGTGGGCCAGGTGGTCCCAGACCAGGGGAAACGGGCGGGAGAAGGGGATGGGGAGGGATGAGAGGGGGGGTCCAGTTGGGTGTCCAGGGAGTGCATGCGGGAGGGGGCCGGGCCCCCACCACGGTCCAGGATGGCCCATCAGCGGACCAGGTGGAAGGTGAGCCAGTACATGAAGAGGGGCTGGGCGGCGGCAATGGCCATGGTGAGGTACATGCGCAGCTGGTTGCGGGCCCCGCGCACCAGAACCCCCTCGGCCGCCGCCTCCGACAGGATCTTCAGCCGCAGGGTCCGGATCTGAATTGGGGAGGGGGAATGCTCAGTGAGGTGCTCCCCCACCCCGGCTCTGGGCAGGTGGAACTGGGAGATGACACAGGGCCCCCCGGGAGCTGGAGAGGGGAGGAAAAATGGCCAGAATCTGCTCTGCCCTTGGAAATGCCAGTGGCCCAGGTGCCAGAGGCCAACGGCCCCGGCCCGACAGTTGCCAGCACTCCAGCCGCATACCCTGGCCCACCTGAACTCTGTTGAGAACCGGTCTGGGGCTGCAGAGGCAGAGGATTAGCAGAGAGTTGCAGGCGCCAGAGTTGGGGGCTTGGCCTGGCTCAGGGAGAGGGGTCCCAGGAACGTGGCGCAAGGATGAGCCCCCCTCTTTGACCCGGGATCGGCCCGTAGAAGTTGTCAGCCCTGACTCACCGTGAAGACAAAGATGGCCACGCAGCACCAGCTCAGGACTAGGTAGTAGCCCACTTTCCCGAAGAGCAGGCCGGTCACCACGCCGCCGATCATCCTAAAGGAGGCCACCCAGCCCCGTGGTCAGAGCCGGCCACTACCCCCAGACGCCTCTCGCCCAGCAGTCCCCCCCACCCCCCTGGGGGCCCTGGGCCAGCGCAGGAGGGGAGCCCGGACTCACCCCACGTATTTGTACCCCGAGAAGGCGAGCAGGTCGATGGTGGTGAGGTCGGTGTTGACCGTGACCAAGTAGAGGCTAAGCAGGATGGCCAGGACCTCGACGATGAGCCAGGCCAGGGCCGAGCTGGCCTGCAGGCCCAGGGCGTCGGGGGAAAACCTGGGGGATCAGACCAGGGGAGGGGAGAACAGAGGCTCAGGGCCCCGTCAGCACTATAACATTCCTGGAGGGAGCAGGGGCTGTTCGCCAACCCCGACGGGTCCGCGGCTGTAGATGGACAGGACGTGGACGGCCCTCAACTGTACCCCCACCCCAAATGGGCACGCTTGGCCCTAAACTGGGGACAAGGCCCAGGCTGCACAGCTCGCAGGAAGCTAGAGTCTGGTCTCGACTTGACGGAGGGTCCCCCCCAAACCCAGCCGCCTGGGACCCCAGATTTCCCCCCGCTTCTCCTCGCTCCTCTGACCCCCACCAGCCCTGTCGGTCCTTCTCCGGCCCCGGCCTCACCTGTCCTGGGTCCCCAGCGCTAAGCCTGCCACCAGGATGTAGGTGATGAAGGCCATGGCTGCAGGGAGAAGACAGAGCTGGTCACAGATGGACAGATGGAGGGAGACCTCCCTCCTCCCAGGGAAACCTCAGCCGCCATCCCCGCCCACCCACCGTCGGTGTCGTCATCATCATCATCAATCGTATTTATTGAG
Source organism: Tachyglossus aculeatus (assembly GCF_015852505.1). NCBI lineage: Eukaryota > Metazoa > Chordata > Mammalia > Monotremata > Tachyglossidae > Tachyglossus > Tachyglossus aculeatus. The sequence goes on from NC_052091.1 coordinate 1,685,596, forward strand.
CGCTTACTATGTGCAGAGCACTGTACTAAGCGCTTGGGAAGTACAAATTAGCAACATACAGAGACAGTCCCGTCATGTGTCTCCACATTAAGCTTGAGGGCAGTGGGCAAAGCCCCGGGCTCCAGGGCTGCAGCCGGAGCTCCTTGGGACAAAATGCAGAAGGAGAAGCAGCGTGGCCAGTGGACAGAGGATGGGCTTGGGAGTCAGAAGACCTGGATTCTAATCCCGGCTCTGACACTTGTCTATTGTGTAAACTTCATTCACTGGTATTTATTGAGCACTTACTGTGTGCAGAGCACTGTACTAAGCACTTGACAGAGTACAAGATGACAATAAACAGCCACACTGGGCAAGTAACTTAACTTCTCAGTTGCCTCATCTGTAAAATGAGGAATAGTAGCCCCGTGTGGGTCATGGACTGTGTCCAACCTGATTAGCTTGTATTGATCCCAGCGCTTAGTACAGTGCCTGGCACATAATAAGCGCTTAACAAATACCATACGGAGAAGCAGCATGGCTCAATGGAAGGAGCCCGGGCTTTGGAGTTAGAGGTCATGGGTTCAAATCCCAGCTCTGCCAACTGTCAGCTGTGTGACTTTGGACAAGTCACTTAACTCCTCTGGGCCTCGGTTCCCTCATCTGTAAAATGGGGATTAAGACTGTGAGCCCCCCATGGGACAACCTGATCACCTTGTAACCTCCCCAGCGCTTAGAACAGTGCTTTGCACATAGTAAGCGCTTAACAAATACCATCATCATCATCATTAAAAAACCCAACGAGACAAAAATAAGACTCGAGCAGGAAGTGAGAGTCTGGTCTCGACTGGGTCGTCGTTCTTCCCAAGACACTGGGCCGGGACCCCAGCTCTCCCCAGCTTCACCTTGCTCCTCCATCCGGGGCCCAGCTGGACACCCCGAGAAGCAGTAAAGGGTTGTTTGAGGAGGCAGCAGGGAGAGGGGGGTGACCCACATGCTCCCCACCCACACCGATCTTCACCACACCTGGGATGTAGAGATCTGGGGCGTTGATATCGAAGCGCGGGGCCACCGGCGTGTCCTGCTGATACTGCACCTCCCAGTCCTGCGGAAATCAATCAATTGTATAGCTTATCATCATCAACATCATCAACTGTATTTATTGAGCGCTTACTATGCGCAGAGCACTGTACTAAGCACTTGGGAAGGACAAATTGGCAACATACAGAGACAGTCCCTACCCAACAGTGGGCTCACAGTCTAAAAGCTTGTGTGCTTACTGTGTGCAGGGCACTGTACTAAGTGCTTGGGAGGGTAAAACACAACAATGTAACAGACACACTCCCTGCCCACAATGCTCTTAAGGTCTAGAGAGGGAAGTCCACGGCGGTGAGACCCGGAGGGCTGGGCCGGTGCCCCCATCCCCACAAACCAGGAAGCACCCCAAGCCACCCGGGACCCCCAGGTTGTCGGGGGGCAGGGGTGCGTCTGACCTGGTGCATGTACGGAAACACCAGGAGGCCCAGCTTCTTCCCCACGTACACCGTGTCCACAGCAAAGTAGTACTTGAGCTTGTTGACGGGGATGAAGCGGTTGATCTGGCGGGGGGTTAGGGAGAGACGGAAAGCGAGTGGGGGAATTTAAGAGGCGACTCTTTAGGCCTCCCACCCCTCCCTTCAGAGACCTGCGGGATCTGGGGGGGAAGGTCAGAGGGCAAGAAGAAGGGCGGGGGGAATGTCAGGGGTTTAAAAGGGCCTGGCCCGAGGCTCAGACCGGAGGGCTGAAGACTGGGAAAGGGGGCTGGGGAGCAGGCGGGGAAACACTCACGTTCTGGTCCACGATCTCCTTGCCCTGGCTGGCCAGGCTGCTCCCGTAGGCCACGGCAAAGTTGGACATGGGCTCGGAGAGGAAGGCCTGCGGGGGTGAGGCGTAGCCCACTCCCGGGGGCGGGGGGCGGGCCGGGAAGCCCCGGCCCTGGCCGCCGGAGCTGGTGTCATCAAAGAGCTGGTGGGGGTCCCCCAAGCCGGGGCTGGAGGCTGGCAGTCGTCTCTTGGAAGCTATGGAGATGGGGGAGACAGGAGGTGGACGACAAAAGAAAGGAGTCCCGCCTCAAACTGGGGTCTTGGCCTCCCTGATGCCCTGCCCCAAACCGCCACGTCCGCTCCGGCCCCGGCACGTCAGACCGGGCCCCTCTTAACTCTCTGCCCCCTGAGAATCTCCCGTCGTCCCTCTTCCTTGACCAGCATCCCGGCTACTAGAGCAGCGGCTCTCCGTCCGAACTGCTACTCCGCTAATCCGTTCGCTTATCTTCACCCGCCTTCGCTACTCGAGAAGCAGCGTGGCGGAGTGGATGGAGCCCAGGCCTGGGTCAGAAGGTCATGGGTTCTAATCCCAGCTTGGCCACTTGCCTGCTGTGTGACCTTGGGCAAGTCACTTCACTTCTCTGGGCCTCAGTTACCTCATCTGTAAAATGGGGATGGAGACTGTGAGCCCTATATGGGACAGGGACTGTACCCAACCCAATTCGCTTGGATCTACCCTCCACACACAGATCTGTGTGCTCTGCACACAGTAAGCGCTCAATAAATACGATTGAATGAATGAATCTACCCCAGCGCTTAGTACAGCGCCTGGCACATAGTAAGTGCTTTACAAATGCCATAATTATTATTTTTATTATTACTGCACCTGATTCCTCGCTGACCTCCCTGCTTCTGTCTCTCCTCTCTACAGTCCACACTTCACTCTGCTCTCCGGATTATTTTTCTAAAAGACTCGTCGTTAAACGTCTCCCACCCCTGAAGAACCTCCGGTAGTTTCTCATCCACCGCCACATCAAACAGGAACTTCTAACCACTGGCGTTGAAGCACTCAATAAAAATAATAATAATAATGATGATGGCATTTATTAAGCGCTTACTATGTGCAAAGCACTGTTCAAAGCGCTGGGAAGGTTACAAGGTGATCAGGTTGGCCCACAGGGGGCTCACAGTCTTCATCATCATCATCAATCGTATTTATTGAGCGCTTACTGTGTGCAGAGCACTGTACTAAGCGCTTGGGAAGTACAAGTTGGCAACATATAGAGACAGTCCCTACGACTGATGATGATGGGCAGGGATTATCTCTCCCTTTATTGCTGAACTGTACTTTCCAAGCGCTTACTACAGGGCTCTGCACAGAGTAAGCGCTCAATAAATACTGCTGAATTAACGAACAAATGAAGGCTGGATACAGTCCCTGTCCCTTGTGGGGCTCACAGTCTTAATCCCCATTTGACGTATGAGGTAACTGAGGCACAAAGAAGTGACTGGCCCAAGGTCACAGAGCAGACAAGTGGCGGAGCCGAGATTAGAACCCATGACCGTCTGATTCCCAGACCCACGCTCCATCTGTTAGGCCATACTGCTTCTAGTTATTAATTTGCATCTGTCTCTCCCTCTAGACAGTAAGCTCGTTCATTCAATCGTATTTACTGAGCACTTACTGTGTGCAGAGCACTGTATTAAAGCGCTTGGGAGAGTATACTATAATTCATTCATTCATTCAATTATATTTATTGAGTGCCTACTGTGTGCAGGGCACTGTACTAAGCGCTTGGAAAGTACAATTTGGCAACAGATAGAGACGGTCCCTACCCAACGGTGGGCTCACAGTCTAGAAGGGGGAGACAGACAACTCAGACCAATCCATCAATCAATGGTACTTATTATTATTAACTTCTCTGGGCCTCAGTGACCTCATCTGTAAAATGGGGCTCAATAATAATAATAATAATAATAATAATAATAATAATAGCATTTATTAAGCGCTTACTAAGTGCAAAGCACTGTTCTAAGGCTGGGGAGGTTACAAGGTGATCAGGTTGTCCCACATGGGGCTCACAGTCTTAATCCAGTGCTTAGAACAGTGCTTTGCACATAGTAAGCGCTTAATAAACGCCATCATTATTATTATTAATCCCCATTTTCCAGATGAGGTCACTGAGGCCCAGAGAAGTTAAGCGACTTGCCCAAAGTCACACAGCTGACAACTGGTGGAGGCGGAATTTGAACCCACGACCTCTGACTCCAAAGCCCAGGCTCTTTCCACCGAGCCTCGCTGCTACCCATGACCTCTGACTCCAAAGCCCGGGCTTTTTCCACCGAGCCACGCTGCTGCCCATCATAAGCGAGAAGCAGCGTGGCTCAGTGGAAAGAGCCCGGGCTCTGGAGTCAGAGGTCATGGGTTCAAATCCCAGCTCCGCCAATTGTCAGCTGGGTGACTTGGGGCAAGTCGCTTAACTTCTCTGAGCCTCAGCGGCCTCATCTGTAAAATGGGGAATAAGACTGTGAGCCCCATGTGGGACAACTTGATCAATCAATCAATCGTATTTATTGAGCGCTTACTGTGTGCACAGCACTGTAGTAAGCGCTTGGGAAGTACAAGTTGGCTACATATAGAGACGGTCCCTACCCAACAGTGGGCTCACAGTCTAGAAGGGGGAGACAGAGAACAAAACCAAACATATTAACAAAATAAAATAAATAGAATAGATATGTACAAGTAAAAATAAATAAGTAAATAGAGTAATAAATATGTACAAACATATATACATATATACAGGTGCTGTGGGGAAGGGAAGGAGGGAAGGCAGGGGGGATGGAGAGGGGGACGAGGGGGAGAGGAAGGAAGGGGCTCAGTCTGGGAAGACCTCCCGGAGGAGGTGAGCTTTCAGTAGGGCCTTGAAGGGAGGAAGAGAGCGAGCTTGGCGGATGGGCAGAGGGAGGCCATTCCAGGCCAGGGGGAGGACAGTCTTTTAGACTGTGAGCCCACTGTTGGGTAGGGACTGTCTCTATACGTTGCCAATTTGTACTTCCCAAGCGCTTAGTGCAGTGCTCTGCACACAGTAAGCGCTCAATAAATACGATTGATTGATTGATTGACGGCGGGACAGGCGAGAACGAGGCCCGGTGAGTGCTCTGCACATAGTAATTGCTCAGTAAATACGATTGATGATGGTGATCTCCCCCTCGTCCCCCTCTCCATCCCCCCATCTTACCTCCTTCCCTTCCCCACAGCACCTGTATATATGTTTGTACATATTTATTACTCTATTTTACCTGTACATATCTATTCTATTTTATTTTGTTGGTATGTTTGGTTTTGTTCTCTTTCTCCCCCTTGTAGACTGTGAGCCTGCTGTTGGGTAGGGACTGTCTCTATATGTTGCCAATTTGTACTTCCCAAGCGCTTAGTACAGTGCTCTGCACATAGTAAGCGCTCAATAAATACGATTGATAAATACGATTGATGATGAGGAGATTAGCGGTGGCAGAGGAGCGAAGGTTGCGGGCTGGGCTGGAGAAGGAGAGAAGGGAGGTGAGGTAGGAGGGGGCCAGGGGATGGACAGCCTGGAAGCCCAGGGTGAGGAGTTTCTGCCTGATGCGTAGGTTGACTCGTAGCCACTGGAGATTTTTGAGGATCACCTTGTATCCCCCCTCAGCGCTTAGGACAGTGCTTTGCACATAGTAAGCGCTAAACAAATGCCCTTATTATAAGCGCTCTATAAGTACCATTGGGGAAGCAGCATGGCTCAGTGGTAAGAGCCCGGGCTTTGGAGTCAGAGGCCGTGGGTTCAAATCCCGGCTCTGCCACTTGTCAGCTGGGTGACTTTGGGCGAGTCACGTCACTTCTCTGGGCCTCAATTCCCTCATCCGTAAAATGGGGATGAAGACTGTGAGCCCCTCGTGGGACAGCCTGATTACCTTGTTTCTACCCCAGCGCATAGAACAGTGCTTCTTTGCACATAGTAAGCGCTTAACAAATACCAACATTATTATTATTATAGGAGGCCTTCCCAGACTGAGCCCCTTCCTTCCTCTCCCCCTCGTCCCCCTCTCCATCCCCCCATCTTACCTCCTTCCCTTCCCCACAGCACCTGTATATATGTTTGTACATATTTATTACTCTATTTTACTTGTACATATCTATTCTATTTATTTTATTAGTATGTTTGCTTTTGTTCTCCGTCTCCCCCTTTTAGACCGTGAGCCCACTGTTGGGTAGGGACTGTCTCTATATGTTGCCAACTTGGACTTCCCAAGCGCTCAGTCCAGTGCTCTGCACACAGTAAGCGCTCAATAAATACGATTGATTGATTGATTCTCTGGGCCTCAGTTCCCCCATCCGCAAAATGGGGATGAAGACTGTGAGCCCCTCGTGGGACAGCCTGATTACCTTGTTTCTACCCCAGCGCTTAGAACAGCGCTTCTTTGCACATAGTAAGCGCTTAACAAATACCAACATTATTATTATTATTATTATTATTATTGATTGACGGCTTGGAAGCCGACTGCTCTTGGTGCGCGCGCGAGCGCCCCCTCCCTGTTAACCCCCGGTTTCCCGGGAGCCCCCGCGCCCGCGCGCGCCCCCCACCGGGCACGTACGGTACTTACGCTGCCGGGGTCCGCCCCCGCCTCCCGCCGGGTTCATCCCGCGCCCTTCCGCGCCCTTCCGCGCCCTCCTGTAACCTCCGCGGCCGCCGCTCGGTCCCGCCCCCACGTGCCACGTGCCGGCGCCGGCCAATCCCCGGCTCCGCCTCCTTCAGCCCGGGCTCCGCCTCCTTCAGCCCGGCCGGCCAATAGGCGACCAGATCCCGGCCGCCCCTCCGCGCTGATTGGACGGGCGCTGTCCGCCCGCTCCCAGGGGCATGACGGGACGGGACGGGACGGGGGCGGGACTACAACTCCCAGAAGGCACAGCGGCGCGCGGAGAACGGCGGCCGCGGTGCCTGCTGGGAAGTGTAGGGCCTCGAGGGCTACCCAGGCGGGCGAGGGGCCTTTATTCAGTCATAATAATAATAATAATAATAATAATAATAATAATGGCATTTGTTTTTAGACTGTGAGCCCACTGTTGGGTAGGGACTGTCTCTATGTGATGCCAATTTGTACTTCCCAAGCGCTTAGTACAGTGCTCTGCACATAGTAAGCGCTCAATAAATACAATTGATTGATTGATTGATTGTTAAGCGCTTACTATGTGCAAAGCACTGTTCTAAGCGCTGGGGGGGATACAAGTTGATCAGGTTGTCCCACTTGGGGATCACAGTCTTCATCCCCATTTTACAGATGAGGGAACCGAGGCTCAGAGAAGTTGTGACATGCCCAAGGTCACACAGCAGACATGTGGTGGAGCCGGGATTCGAACCCATGACCTCTGGCTCCAAAGCCCAGGCTCTTTCCACTGAGCCACGCTGCTTCAACAAGGGCATTTGTTAAGCGCTTACTCTGTGCAAAGCCCTGTTCTAAGCGCTGGGAAGGTTACTGTTATCGACAAGTAGGGTGCAAAATAGGTTAATCGGTGTAAATCGGCCGCAGGTTTCTTGTACTATGTGCTCTGCACATAGTAAGCGCTCAATAAATACGATTGATTGATTGATTGTACCCAGGGTGGTGACGCAGATAGGAAGGAAAAATGACTCGGAGACATGAGTTCAGATAGAGCAGTAAAGAAGGAAAGTGGCTACCTGCCCGTTCACCTCCCGGGAGAGGTACGAGTGACAAGCAGCCCCGATCCCAGCCGCTTCTTCGTCTTTTATTGGGTTTCAAATCCGAGCTACACAAAGGATTCCTGAGAGTAGTGCCGTACGTGAGGCCTTGGCATTCCAAGATCCCAAGTTAAAGTACAACGTTTGTTTGTCATGGTTTGGTTAGTGTTAAAATCCCTGTTTACAAGATGTTATCAGGAGATAATGGTCAACACAGGATGGGGACATTCCAGACAGAGAGGGGCCACTTCGGTTAATGTTACTTTACAAACCCTGGAGTGCTTTCGGTCTGCACAAAATAAAGTGTTACTGTTGATATGCACAAGATGGAGTCAGTCATGCCAAGTCCGCTGTGGACAACAGTTACAAGGTGATCAGGTTGTCCCACGAGGGGCTCTCAGTCTTCATCCCCATTATACAGATGAGGTCACTGAGGCACAGAGACGTTAAGTGACTTGCCCAGTCACACAGCTGGCAATTGGTGGAGTAAGGATTTGAACCCATGACCTCCGACTCCGAATCCCGGGCTCTTTCCCTGAGCCACGCTGATTCTCATTCAATCGTATTCATTGAGCACTTACTGTGTGCAGAGCACTCATCATCATCATCAATCGTATTTATTGAGCGCTTACTGTGTGCAGAGCACTGGACTAAGCGCTTGGGAAGTACAAGTTGGCAACATATGGAGACGGTCCCTACCCAACAGTGGGTTCACAGTCTAGAAGGGGGAGACAGAGAACAAAACAAAACATATTAACAAAATAAAATAAATAGAATAAATATGTACAAATAAAATAAATAAAGAGTTTATTTTCTCTATTTCCTCAGAAGCCATGTTGCGCCTCAGGGGACCGTTGGGCTGAGCCGCGCACCGAAAAATGGAGTCTTCAAGGGCTGGAGCCATGACTCAGTTTCCCCATTCTAACTCATTCATTCATTCAATTGTACTTATTGAGAGCTCACTGTGCGCAGAACACTGTGCTAAGCACTTGGGAAGTACAAATCAGCAACATATAGAGATGGTTCCTACCCAACAGCAGGCTCACAGTCTAGAAGGCAGAGACAAGACAAGACAACAAAACAAAACATTCGTTCATTCAATCGTATTTATTGAGCGCTCACTGTGTGCAGAACACTGTACTAAGCGTGTGGGAAGTACAAGTCGGCAACAGATAGAGACGCTCCCTACCCAACAGCGGTCTCACAGTCTAGAAGGGGGAGACAGACAACAAAACAAAACATATTAACAAAATAAAATAAATAGAATAAATATGTACAAGTAAAATAGAGTAATAAATACGTACAAATATATATACATATATACAGATGCTGTGGGGAGGGGAAGGAGGTAAGGCAGGTGGGATTCATTCATTCAATCATGTTTATTAAGCGCTTACTGTGTGCGGAGCACTGTACTAAGCGCTTGGGAGGTACAAGTCGGCAACATGTAGAGATGGTCCCTACCCAACAACGGGCTCACAGTCTAGGGCGAGGCTCGGTGGAAAGAGCACGGGCTTTGGAGTCAGAGGTCATGGGTTCAAATCCTGCTCCGCCAACTGTCAGCTGTGTGACTTTGGGCAAGTCCACTTCTCTGTGCCTCAGTTACTTCATCCGTAAAATGGAGATTAAAACTGTGAGCCCCCCGTGGGACAACCTGATCACCTTGTAATCTCCCCAGCGCTTAGAATGGTGCTTTGCACCTAGTAAGCGCTTAATAAATGCTATCATTATTAGTATTATTAGAAGGGGGAGACAGACAACAAAACAAAACATGTAGACAGGTGTCAAAACCATCAGAATAAATAGAATTATAGCTATATGCACATCATTAACAAAAAAATAGAGCAGTTAAATATGTACAACTAAAATAAATAGAGTAATAACCCTGTACAAATATATACAAGTCCTTGGGGAGGGGAAGGAGGTACTCAGGAACCCCTCCTACCTGAGGTCTCTGATCTCAGGGTCTCTCTCTCAGCTACGATCAATTCACCAGTCACGGGTTCTAATCCTGACTCCGCCAGTTGTCTGCTGTTTGACCTTGGGCAAGTCACTTCAGTTCTCCGAGCCTCAGTTACCTCATCTGTAAAATGGGGATTGAGACTGGGAGCCTCGTGGGACAGGGACTGTGTTCAACCTGATTTGCTTCTAGTAATGATGGCATTTGTTAGGCGCTTACTATATGCCAGGTACCTCGCTCTCGCCTGTCCCGCCATCGACCCCCGGCCCACGTCATCCCCCGGGCCTGGAATGCCCTCCCTCTGCCCATCCGCCAAGCTAGCTCTCTCCCTCCCTTCAAGGCCCTGCTGAGAGCTCACCTCCTCCAGGAGGCCTTCCCAGACTGAGCCCCTTCTTTCCTCTCCCCCTCGTCCCCCTCTCCATCCCCCCGTCTTACCTCCTTCCCTTCCCCACAGCACCTGTATATATGTATATATGGTAGTACATATTTATTACTCTATTTATTTATTTATTTATTTTACTTGTACATTTCTATCCTACTTATTTTATTTTGTTGGTATATTTGGTTCTGTTCTCTGTCTCCCCCTTTTAGACTGTGAGCCCACTGTTGGGTAGGGACTGTCTCTATGTGATGCCAATTTGTACTTCCGAAGCGCTTAGTACAGTGCTCTGCACATAGTAAGCGCTCAATAAATACGATTGATTGATTGATTGATTACTGTTCTAAGCACTGGGGTGGATACAAGCAAATCAGTTTGCACATAGTCCCCTGTCCCACATGGGGCTTGCAGTCTCAATCCCCATTTTACAGCTGAGGTAACTGAGGCACAGAGAAATGAAGTGACTTGCTCAAGATCCCACAAAAGACAAGTGGCGGAGAGGGGGTTAGAACCCATTGACCTTCTGACTCCCAAGCCTGTATTCCATCCACTACACCGTGCTGGTTGTAACCACCCCAGTGTTTAGTACAGTGCCTGGCACATAATAAGCTCTGAACAAATATCATAATTGTTATTATTAGTCATATTTACTGAGCACTTACTGTGTGCAGAGCACCATAATAATAATAATAATAATGATGACATTTATTAAGCGTTTACTATGTGCAAAGCACTGTTCTAAGCGCTGGGGAGTTTACAAGGTGATCTGGTTGTCCCACTGGGGGCTCACAGTCTTAATCTTAGAGAAGCAGCGTGGCTCAGTGGGAAGAGCACGGGATTTGGAGTCAGAGGTCATGGGTTCAAATCCCAGCTCTGCCAATTGTCAGCTGTGTGACTTTGGGCAAGTCACTTAACTTCTCTGGGCCTCAGTTCCCTCATCTGTAAAATGGGGATTAAGACTGTGAGCCCCACGTGGGACAACCTGATCACCTTCTAACCTCCCCAGCACTTAGAACAGTGCTTTGCACGTAGTAAGCGCTTAATAAATGCCATCATTATTATTATTATTAATCCCCATTTTACAGATGAGGGAACTGAGGCCCAGAGAAGTGAAGTGGCTTGCCCAAAGTCACACAGCTGACAATTGGCGGAGCCGGGATTTGAACCCATGAACTCTGACTCCAAAGCCCGGGATCTTTCCACTGAGCCACGCTGCTTCTCCAGGCGCTTGGGAGGGTTCAATATGAGAGAGTTGGTAGACATGTTCCCCTCCCTGAAGGAGCTCTCCCAGGGTCTTATTTCTTTCCTCGTTTTCCTCCCCAAATCAGGACTGGCAGCATCCTAGCTCTCCCAGCTGCTCCCACCCCTCCTTCCTGTTCCTATCCCCTACCCCCCCCCCCAAAATCCCTAAAATCCCTAAAATCTTCTTCCCGTATTCTCAATGACAGTTTCGCTCACCTAAAGCCCCTCAGCGGCTGCCCTCCTCTTCCCACTCATTCATTCATTCAATCGTATTTATTGAGCGCTTACTGTGTGCGGAGCACTGTACTAAGCGCTTGGGAAGTCCAAGTTGGCAACATATAGAGACGGTCCCTACACAGCAGCGGGCTCGCAGTCTAGAAGGGGGAGATGGACAACGAAACAAAACATATTAAAATAAATAGAATAGATATGTACAAGTAAAATAAATAGGGTAATAAATACATACAAACATATATACATATATACAGGTGCTGTGGGGGGGGGAGAGGAATTCATTCAATCGTTTTTATTGAGCGCTTACTGTGTGCAGAGCACTGTACTAAGCGCTTGGGAAGTACAAGTTGGCAATATATACAGACGATCCCTACCCAACAGTGGGCTCACAGTCTAGAAGGGGGAGACTGACAACAAAACAAAACATATTAACAACTCCCAGGCCCGAGGTCTCTCCATTAAGCCATGTTGCTCCACACTTAAATGCGCCCGGAGTCTTCTGGGGGGCTTAGGGCCCACCCCACTTCCCTTACAAAATTAAGCACTAAAGGCCTGACCGGAGCAAAGGTTTGCCTAGGACAGACCGAATCGTTTCTGGCCTTTGGGGTTAATAATAATGGCATTTATTAAGCGCTTACTATGTGCAAAGCACCGTTCTAAGCGCCGCGGGGGGATACAAGGTGATCAGGTTGTCCCACGTGGGGCTCCCAGTCTTAATCCCCATTTTCCAGATGAGGTAACTGAGGCACAGAGAAGTTAAGAGGCACAGAGAAGGCACTCCCCCAGCCTCTCCGCCCTCTCCCTGACCCCAAGTCCAGATCTTCCCAGGAGCTAGTTCTGCCAAGCAATTGGCCCGGTGCACTCACATCTCCGCCCCACCCCCGGATTCCAGATGTGTGGGTGGAGGAATTGTGACCCTCCCAGCTGTCTGGACTCCAGCCTCCCTCTTTCTGGCCTCCTACCAGGACAGAGAGTTTCCGACTAGGTTGGGAAGACCCCAAATTGGGACTTGCGGCACACTAGCTCTCCCAGATGCCCCCGCTCCTCCTTCTTCCTGTTCCCATCCTCCCACTCTCTAAAGTCCCATGGTCTTCTTCCCGTATTCTCCATGGCAATTTCACTCTCACTCTCTTCAGTCCACCCTGAACAGCCAGAAGGCAGGGAAAAGGAGGAAAAAAACAAGACCTCGGGAGAGCTCCTTGCAGGCAGGGAATGTGTCTTCCAACTCTGTCATGTTGAACTCTCCCGAGCGCTTATTACAGTGCTCTGCTTATAGTCCAGAGGGGAAGAAAGACATTAATATAAATAAATTGCAGATATGGACATAACTGCTGTGGGGCTGGGAGCTGGGGGATGGTGGTAGATGAATAATAATAATAATTCTCATCATCATCAATCATATTTATTGAGTGCTTACTGTGTGCAGAGCACTGTACTAAGCGCTTGGGAAGTACAAGTTGGCAACATATAGAGACAGTCCCTACCCAACAGTGGGCTCACAGTCTAAATGTCTAAATTCTGGCATTTAAGCATGTATTATGTGCAAGGCACTGTACTAAGCGCTGGGGTGGATACAAGGATATTGGGTTGGACACAGTCCCTGTCCCACGTGGGGCTCACAGTCTCAATCCCCTTTTTATAGATGTGGTAACCGAGGCCCAGGGAAGTGAAGTGACTTACCCAAGGTCACACAGCAGACAAGCGGCAGAGAGGGGATTAGAACCCATTGACTTTCTGATTCCCAGGCCTTTATCCACTACAGGAGCAAGTCAGGGCAATGCAGAAGGGAGTGGGAGAAGAGGAAAGGGGGGCTTAGTCAGGGAAGGCCTCTTGGAGGAGATGTGGCCTCAATAAGGCTTTGAAGGGAGGGAGAGCAATTGTCAGATTTGAGGAGGGAAGGTGTTTCAGGCCAGAGGAAGGAGGTGGGTAAGGGGTCAGCAGTGAGATAGATGAGACTGAGGCACAGTGAGAAGTTTAGCATTAGATGAGCAAAGAGTGCGGGCTGGGTTGTAGTAGGAGAGTAGTGAGGTGAGATAGTAGTGGGCAAGGTGATTGAGTGCTTTAAAAGCAAAGGTGAGGAGTTTTTGATTGATGCAGAGGTGGCTAGGCAACCTCTGGAGTTTCTTGAGGAGTGGAGAAACATGTCCTGAAGGTCGTTGGAGAAAAATGATCCTGGCAGCAGTATGGCCTGGAGTGGGGAGAGACAGAAAGCTGGGAGATAATCAAGGCAGAATAGGATGTGATTGTATAAACGTGGTAGCAGTGGATGGAGAGGAAAGGGCAGATTTTAGCGATGTTGTGAAGGTGGAATAGTCAGGATTTTCACTTATTCAATCATATTTATTGAGCACTGTGTGCAGAGCATTATACTAAGCACTTGGGAGAGTACAATACAACCATAGACACATTCCCTGCCACAATGAGCTTACAGTCTAGAGTGGGGGAGACAGTGGCGGGGGGAGGAAGACAGACATTAATATAAATAAATTACAGATATGTACAGAAGTGCTGTGGGGCTGGAGTGGGGAGAGGAACAAAGGGAGCAAGTCAGGGTGATGCAGAAGGGAGTAGGAGAAGAAGAAAGGGGAGCTTAGTCAGGGAAGGCCTCTTGGAGGAGATGTGACCTCAATAACGCTTTGAAGGGAAGGAGAGTAATTGTCACATTTGAGGAGGGCATTTCTGGCCAGAGGCAGGAAGAGGGCAAGGGTTCAGCAGGGAGATAGATGAGATCGAGGCACAGTGAGCAGGTTAGCATTAGAGGAGCAAAGTGTGCAGGCTGGGTTGTTGTAGGAGAATGGCAAGGTGAAGTAGGACGGGGGCAAGATGATGGACTTCTTTAAAATCAAAGGTGAGAAGTTTTTGTTTGAGGCAGAGGTGGATGGCAACTCCTAGAGTTTCTTGAGAAGTGGGGAAATATGTCCTGGACGTTGTTATAGAAAAGTGATCCAGGCTCTAGAGTGAAATATGGACTGGAGTGGGAAGAGGCAGGAGACTGGAAGGTCAGCAACGAGGCTGATGCAGTAACCAAATCAGGAGAGGATAGGTGATGGTATTAACGTAGTAGCAGTTTGGATGGAGAGGAAAGGGCAGATTTTAGCGATGTTGGGAGGCTGGAACTGACAAGATTCAGTGAGGGATCGAATATGTGGGTCAAAGGAGAGAGAGGAGTCAAGGACAAGGAGGTAAAGAGAAGGCAGGGCCTGGAGCTGCAGATAGCAAATGCAAAAACACAAAGCTGAGTCCAATTTGACCCTGATTGGTCTGGCCCATCACAGACACCAACCACCCTCAGTGATGTGTTCAAATACAAAGGACTATTACAAATATATGAGACCTTGTACTTGCATCCGTCTTGCACAGAGCCTTGTCCTGGGGCCCGGTTTGTGCAGAGCACTGTGAGAGAGAGACACGGCCCTCCTCCTCCCTCACCTGTTCTGGGAGCAGGGCAGACCCGGCTAGCTGAAAGGCCAAAGAAGTAGCCAGGTGTGACAGAGCTAAGAGGATGGCCGGCTAGGGGCTTGAGGAGAAAGAGCAGGAGAGTGGAGAGGATGGGGGCGGGTCCTAACTCTCTCCCCCCACCCCATCCCCTCGTCCCCCTCTCCATCCCTCCATCTTACCTCCTTCCCTTCCCCACAGCACCTGTATATATGTATGTATGTTTGTACATATTTATTACTCTATTTATTTATTTATTTATTTTACTTGTCCATATCTATTCTATTTATTTTATTTTGTTAGTATGTTTGGTTTTGTTCTCTGTCTCCCCCTTTTAGACTGTGAGCCCACTGTTGGGTAGGGACCGTCTCTCTATGTTGCCAACTTGTACTTCCCAAGCGCTCAGTCCAGTGCTCTGCACACAGTAAGCGCTCAATCAATACGATTGACTGATTGATTTCCTCCTCTCCCCAGATGTGGCCTGGGGGCGGAGTCCAGATGTGAAGGCTGAGATGCCGCGAATGTCTCAGGTTTCGGGGGAAGTGAGAGGCCAGGGTGGAACCTCACCCCACCCCAAAACCGGTTGTAGAGGGCGGGGATCCCGGCCCCTCCCCGTGCCTCAGTTTCCCGGGGGGCGGGGTTTCGTGCTGGGACGAAGTTCCTAAGTGGCTTACGAAGTTCCCCCTTTTAGACTCCTCCCTCTCCCCCCTTTTAGACCACTGTTGGGTAGGGACTGGCTCTCTAGGTTGCCAACTTGGACTTCCCAGGCGCTTAGGACAGTGCTCTGCACGCAGTAAGCGCTCAATAAAGACGATTGATGATGAGGATGAAGTTCCCAAGTGGCTGAGCCTCGCCTCCTTTTCCTCCTCCTCTTCCCCTGCCCCCTCCCCTCGGGCCGGACGCCCTCCCCACCCAGGCCAGCGCCGCAGCTAGACGCCCGGAACTGAAACTCCGGAGGTTTGAGGAGGAGGAGGAGAAAGTCTTCGACCGTCCGGGGGTGTCCGTGCAGCCCCCCAGGGCTCGGGGGGGCGAGGGGCCGGTCCCACCATGCGTCAGGGCGCGCTGCTGGGCCTGGCACTCCTGGCCTACTTGGGTTACCTGGCACTGGGCGCCCTGGTGGTGTCGGCCATCGAGAGGCCGCACGAGGGGCGTCTACGGGCCGAATTGCGGGTCCTGAAGGGCGAACTGTTGGGCCGCAGCCCCTGCCTGGCCGAGCCGGCCCTGGAGCGGTTCCTGGAGCGGGTGCTGGCGGCCGGCAGGCACGGGGTGTCCGCCCTCCGCAACGCCAGCGCCCCGTCCAGCTGGGACTTCGCCTCGGCCCTCTTCTTCTCCGGCACCCTGCTCACCACCGTGGGTGAGTGTGGTCCCCACAGAACGCGGTGGCTCAGTGGCAAGAGCCGGCCTTGGCCGGCAGAGGTCCTGGGTTCTAATCCCGCTCCGCCTTTTGTCAGCTTTGGTCCAGTTTTGGGCCTCGCCCCTCTGAGCTTCAGTAAATGGGGATGAGGACTGGGAGCCCCACGGGAGACAACCTGATCACCTTACATCCCCCCCCCAGCTCAAGCGCTTAGTACAGTGCTCTGCACATAGTAAGCGCTCAATAAATACGCTTGATGATGATGATCCCCCCCATCATACCTCCTTCCCTTCCCCACAGCACGTGTATATATATATATAATGATAGTATTTGTTAAGCGCTTACTATGTTTAAAGCGCTGGGGAGGTTACAGGGTGATCAGGTTGCCCCACGGGGGGAGGGGGGGGCTCACAGTTTTAATCCCCGTTTTACAGATGAGGGAACTGAGGCCCAGAGAAGTGAAGTGGCTTGCCCAAAGTCACACAGCTGACACTTGGCGGAGCCGGGATTTGAACCCGTGACCTCTGACTCCAAAGCCCATGCTCTTTTCACTGAGCCACGCTGCTTCACGTGTGTGTGTGTGTGTGTATATATATATATACATATATATAGGTTTGTACATATTTATTACTCTATTTTACTTGTACATATCTATTCTATTTATTTTATTTTGTTAGTATGTTTGGTTTTGTTCTCTGTCTCCCCCTTTTAGACTGTGAGCCCACTGTTGGGTAGGGACTGTCTCTGTGTGTAGCCAACTTGTACTTCCCAAGCGCTCAGTCCAGTGCTGTGCACACAGTAAGCGCTCAATAAATACGATTGATTGATTGATAGAACAGTATTTCGCACCTAGCGCTTAACAGATGCCATCGTTATTATTATGTACCACCTCTGCGCGCTTCCTCCTCCGCCCATAATAATAAATGCCGGCATTATTATTAAGCGCTTACTACGTGCAGAGCACTGTTCTAAGCGCTGGGGAGGTTACAAGGCGATCAGGTTGTCCCACGGGGGGCTCCCAGTCTTAATCCCCATTTTACAGATGAGTTAACTGAGGCACAGAGAAGCGAAGTGACTTGCCCAAAGTCACGCAGCTGACAATTGGCAGAGCCGGGGTTTGAACCCGTGACCTCTGACTCCAAAGCCCGGGATCTTGCCACTGAGCCGCGAGTCACCGCGCACCCTCCCCGTTGCCCCCCTAAAGTCCCCTCCCCTCGACCCCCATTCCGGAGTGATGTCGTCGAGGGCTTAAACCAGGATCTGAAACAGGGGGATTCCCAGATGGGGAAGGCCGCTGACGGCATCTCTGCTCACCTGGGGAGCGCTTGGGTGTGTGAGTGTGGGGAGGGGGGCACCCAGGGGTCCGCGGCGGAAAGGGCGTGGCAGCGTGGCTCAGTGGAAAGAGCACGGGCTTTGGAGTCAGAGGTCATGGGTTCGAATCGCGACTCCGCCACGTGTCTGCTGTGTGACCTTGGGCAAGTCACTTAACTTCCCTGAGCCTCAGTTACCTCATCTGTAAAATGGGGATTAAGACTGTGAACCCCACATGGGACAACCTGATCACTTTGTATCCCCCCCCAGCGCTTAGAACAGTGCTTTGCACGTAGTAAGCGCTTAAATGCCAACATTATTATTATTATTATTATTATTAAAGGGACATGGCTTCTTTGTTGTGCCGTCCCCCTCCTCTCTAGGCGGGGGGATAAACGGTCCGTTCCCCCTTCTCTCTCCCTTTTTCTCCTCCTGCCCTGTTTTCACCTCCTCCCCTTCTGCAGGGAGGCCAACCGGGCCTGAGGGGAGGGGCGGCCCCTGTCCACGTCTCTCCATCCGGGCTGACCCCTATAAGCCCGCCTTGATTTCTCCACGACCCCCGTGCCCGGGCCTGGCTACGTTGGCAGCGCCTCGGCGTGTCCGTGCCGTTGGGGCCGTGCCCGGGGGACGGGGGGCACGGCGGTTTTTTCTCCCCGGTGGCCAGACCCACCAGCTCCTGGCCTGCAGCTGACCCCGGGGCAGAGCGGGGAGACCGAACCAGGACTGGGATGTGACCCTGGACCCTCACCCAACTCCTGATCCACGGTGGACATGGTTGGGGGCTGGGGAAGGAGGGAAGAATCTACCCTGGGAGGGGAGTGGGGGCTGTGGTCCTCCCAAGAATTGGGGTCCCACTCTCTGCCCCCTTTTTCCTCTTCCCCCCCCCCACCTATGGGTCTCTAGTTGACCTAATAATAATAATGGCATTTATTAAGCACTTACTATGTGCAAAGCACTGTTCTAAGCGCTGGGGAGTTTACAAGGTGATCAGGTTGTCCCACGTGGGGCTCACGGTCTTAATCCCCATTTTACAGATGAGGGAACTGAGGCCCAGAGAAGTTGTGACTTGCCCAAAGTCACACAGCTGACAGTTGGCAGAGCTGGGATTTGAACCCATGACCTCTGACTCCAAAGCCCGTGCTCTTTCCACTGAGCCACGCTGCTTCCCCAGCGTGACCTGAGGGCAACGACCGTACCAATGCTCTCTGTTGGCCCTGGTGCCCAGCTACTGCCCCCACCCTGACCTTGCGCCTACCCTGGGGTGCAAGCGTCCAGTTGGACGCTGGTCATGGGGACTTGAGGGTGGAGCCTGGTGTGGGACAGAAGCTGGACTAGAAGGTAATAATTACGACACTCATTAAGCAGTTAGTATGTGTCAAGCATCAGTCTAGGCCCTGGGGTGGATACAGGTTAATCAAGTTGGTCACAGTCTCTGTCCCAGCCTGGGCTCACGCTCTTATCCCCATTTTACAAATGAGGGAACTGAGGCACAGAGAAATTAAGTGACTTGCCCCAGGTCACACAGCAGACAAGCGGCGGAGCCGGGATTAGAACCCAGGTCCTTCTGACTCCCAGCCCCG
This sequence comes from Tachyglossus aculeatus, assembly GCF_015852505.1. Lineage (NCBI taxonomy): Eukaryota > Metazoa > Chordata > Mammalia > Monotremata > Tachyglossidae > Tachyglossus > Tachyglossus aculeatus. The sequence goes on from NC_052091.1 coordinate 1,704,598, forward strand.
TGCTCTATTCTCTGTTAGAGAAGCAGCGGGGATCAGTGGAAAGAGCCCGGACTTTGGAGTCAGAGATCATGGGTTCAAATCCCGGGTCTGCCAACTGTCAGCTGTGTGACTTTGGGCAAGTCACTTAACTTCTCTATGCCTCAGTTACCTCAACTGTAAAATGGGAATTAATACCGTGAGCCCCCTGTGGGACAACCTGAACACCTTGTAACCTCCCCAGTGCTTCGAATAGTGCTTTGCACATAGTAAGCGCTTAATAAATGCCATTATTATTCACTAAGCCACACTGCTTCTAACGTAGGCCTGGAGGGTGGGAGGCGGGTCCCCTCTTCCTCCCCCCCTTACCGGCTTGCCCCCATACGCTTCCCACGCAGGGTACGGCTACACCACCCCCCTCTCGGATGGGGGCAAGGCCTTCTCCATCTTCTTCGCTCTGGTCGGGGTGCCCTTCACCATGCTGGTGTTCACGGCCACGGCTCAGCGGCTGTCGGCCCTCTGCACCGCGGCGCCCCTGACCCACCTGCGCCTCCGCCTCGGCTGGGACCGGCGCCAGCTCGCCCGCTGCCACCTGGTGCTGCTGCTGCTGACCGTGCTGACCCTCTTCTTCCTGGTGCCCGCCACCATCTTCGCTCACCTGGAGGAGGCCTGGACCTTCTTGGATGCCTTCTACTTCTGCTTCATCTCCCTGACCACCATCGGGCTGGGGGACTACGTGCCGGGGGAGCAGTTCGGGCAGAAGAACCGGGCGCTGTACAAGGTTCTGGTGACCGGTGAGTGGGGGACGGTGGGCGCAGTGGCCCCGACTGAGGGATTGCGCGCAGCCCCTGCCCTTCAGCCACCCCCTTGGAGGGGTCTTGAGCTGTGACCAAGCAGATTCCTTCTGAAAGGCAATTTGCTTGTCTTCCCTTGGGACACCTGGACCCCGGGCTCGAGGGCAAGAGGCTGTGGGGGGCATGGAATACCTTCCCTCACTCCCAGTTCTCTAGGGTGGAGACTGTGTCCCTTTCAACATTCGGGATGTGCCACCAGCAGAGGTGGGCTGTTACCATTTTGCATATCTGCCAGGACGGTGACGGGAGCCGAAGGACTTAGAGCAGGGTGGAGGGGATGAAGGGTGAGTCTGCCTCACCCGAGGCTTAGCTGGGTTCAGTTAATCACCTGTCTGGCTGATGTGGCTGTGTCTGCCCGTCCTGAACTGGGGTGGAAGTGGGGGATGAGGGGGTAGGAGAAGGCCCAGCTGGTGCCCCTATGTTTCAAGCACTAGGCTGAGATAGATACAAGCTAATCAGATTGGACACAGTCGTTATCCCACATGGGGCCCACAGTCTTAATCCTCATTTTACAGATGAGGGAACGGAGGCACAGAAAAGTTAAGTGACTTGCCCCAGATCACACAGGAGATAAGTGGCAGAGCTGAGATTAGGCTCATGCTGTCTCCACTGGGCCATGCTGCTTCTCTTGGCTGGAGGCACGCTTGTGGGTAAACATCGGGGAAGGGGGCTGACCCGGGTCCTCCATCCGGCGTGGCTGCCTGGCTCGCTGGGGGTTGGGCCTGCGCCAGGAGCGGGCCGGTCCTCAGTCAAGCTCACTGTGCCCACAGCCTACCTGTTGCTGGGCCTCGTGGCCATGGTGTTTCTGCTCCAGACCTTTCACAAGGTGGCCGACCTCCACGGCCTCACCGAGCTGGTGCTGCCCCCCGCCACCGCCGAGGAAGAAGAGGAAGACGATCGCGCGGGCATCCTGGCTGCCGGCCCACCCAACTCTGCCTTCCCACCCGCCCATGCCAACTACTCCAGCATGGACCGGTAGCCCCGGCTTGCCGCCCCTGTCCCCTGCGGGGCAGGGGCTGGCACCGCTCCTGGGCAGGACTGACCCTCTCCTGTGGCCTCGGCCCCTCCTCTGGTGACCAACCCCTCATGCCTGTGGAGACATCATTCAGATTATATTTTTTTGTGGCATTTCATATGAGTCTGTGTCCTCTCTCTTGCTGACCAGATCCTGGAAGGGGCGGGAGCGTGTGCGTAAAGACTGGGACTACTTTTTCCCCCACCTGCTGCTTTCCACTCCTTGCCACCTCCTTGCCCGGGGCCGAAAACTGTTCCCTTCCATGCCATGTATCCTCTGGCACTGTCACTTGCTGGTGTGGGAGGCAGTGGTGTCATTATGGAATAGCTGCCTATCCCTGTGGACAAAGGCACTCCCCTTCCTAACAAGAGTGGCAGCCTGCTGCTATGCCCCCAGGCTGGTGCCCGTGCTGAGTGGAGGAAAGGTAGGGGTATATTCACAGAGCAAGTAACAGGTACAGTGGAGGGAGAGCACAGCCTTTACTGGAGGGGTGCCTTTGCCAGGGGGCTCTGCCCCTTGGATGGGGCTGATGAAGCTCCTAAGACCCGTGCAGCTTGAGAGCCCATGCCAATCAGTGCCACCACATGCCCAGCCCCCCTCCACTCCCTCGCTGTCCACTGGGGTGTGTGAGGGGGTCATGCCTCCTCCAATTTGGGCTTCAGAGCTCCTAGTCATCCTTGTTAACACGCACCACACCCACGTCCTCCTCATGACCGCAGTCCAGAGCGACGGGCGCTGCCCGCTCACAGTCCAATAAAGAGGCTTCGTCCCTCTGGCACTGCATGTCATCTGGGAGGATGGGCACAGTCGGCGGACCCGCCCCCAGCTGTGCCCACCGGGCCACCCGGTGCAGCTGCCGGCACACCATGTGGCCCGCCCGCCCATCAAACCCATCATCGCAGACGGTGCCCCAACGCCCTCTCAGAAACACCTCGACCCGACCCCAGCCCCGGCTCAGGACCCCCACTTGGCCGACCCCCAACCCGATCCTCAGTGGGCGCTGGCGCCGTGGAGGTTTTGGGCGGGCAAGGGGGGTGGGGACCTCTGGGTCTGGGCCAAACCCACAGAGCCCTTCGACCTCCGTGCGGGCAGGGGTCTTGGGGTGGGGCTGCTGCCTGTCCGTGAGGATGTTGGACAGAGGGCTGGTTGTTGGGGGGAGAGTGAAGGGATCTGGGGCTAGAAGGAGAAGAGGGGGGCAATGAGGAGGGGTGGTGCCAGCTACTCCCCCCACCTCCCCATTCCCCTGCTCTCTGCATGCCACTTACTTTGGCTGGGCTGGAAGGGTACCAACACTCCCTTCACCGGGACAGGCCTCGGGGTGAAGGCGCATAGGCCGGGAGCTGCCCATCTGCAATGGACCCCGGGGCGGGGATGGAGGGAGAGGTGTCCCATTTGAATTCCAACTTTCTCTTCCCCTTTCCTTCCGTCCCCGGAGCGGGCATCAGCGGGTCCAGACCCAAGGGGTCTTGGCTGGGGCAGCAGGGAGCTCAGCAGGAAGTGGGAGAGGAGATAGCCTTCTGGCTGGCCCACTTCCTGACTTCTAGAAGCCAGGCAGCGGGCCCTGCAAGATTCTGGGCTCTTGGCCACTCACGGGAAAGGATCCACCAGCTGGAACACGAAGCCAGCGGGAACCGTGGCACTGGGTGGGCCGGTCATCAGCATGTAAATTTCCCCTGGTGGGGCAAGCGGGGCCGGGGCTGTTGGGGGCATCATCAATCGTACTTATTGAGCGCTTACTGTGTGCAGAGCACTGTACCAAGCGCTTGGGAAGTACACGTTGGCAACATATCATCATCAATCGTATTTATTGAGCGCTTACTGTGTGCAGAGCACTGTACTAAGCGCTTGGGAAGTACAAGTTGGCAACATATCATCATCATCATCAATCGTATTTATTGAGCGCTTACTGTGTGCAGAGCACTGTACTAAGCGCTTGGGAAGTCCAAGTTGGCAACATATAGAGACGGTCCCTACCCAACAGTGGGCTCACGGTCTAGAAGGGGGAGACAGAGAACAAAACCAAACATACTAACAAAATAAAATTGATGATAGAATAGATATGTACAAATAAAATAAATAAATAAATAAGTGGAGTAATGAATATGTACAAACATATATACAGGGGCAGACAGGGGGCGGGGTTTCTGCGGGAGGCGCAGCTCGCGGGGCAATCAATCAATCAATCGTATTGATTGAGCGCTTACTGTGTGCAGAGTACTGGACTAAGCGCTTGGGAAGTACAAATTGGCAACATATACGGACAGTCCCTACCCAACAGCGGGCTCAAGGTCTAAAAGGGGGAGACAGAGAACAAAACCAAACATACTAACAAAATAAAATTAATAGAATAGATATGGACAAATAAATAAATAAATAAATAAATAAATAAATAAATGGAATAATGAATATGTACAAACATATATACAGGGGCAGACAGGGGGCGGGGTTTATGCGGGAGGCGGAGCTCGCGGGGCAATCAATCAATCAATCGTATTGATTGAGTGCTTACTGTGTGCAGAGCACTGGACTAAGCGCTTGGGAAGTACAAATTGGCAACATAGAGAGACGGTCCCTACCCAACAGTGGGCTCACGGTCTAGAAGGGGGAGACAGAGAAAAAAACCAAACATACTAACAAAATAACATAAAGAGAATAGATAGGTACAAGTAAAATAAATAAATAAATGGAGTAATGAATATGTACAAACATATATACAGGGGCAGATGGGGGCGGGGTTTATGCGGGAGGCGGAGCTCGCGGGGCAATCAATCAATCAATCGTATTTATTGAGCGCTTACTGTGTGCAGAGCACTGGACTAAGCGCTTGGGAAGTACAAGTTGGCAACGTAGAGAGACGGTCCCTACCCAACAGTGGGCTCACAGTCTAGAAGGGGGACACAGAGAACAAAACCAAACCTACTAACAAAATAAAATCAATAGAATAGATATGGACAAGTAAAATAAATAAATAAATAAATGGAGTAATGAATATGTACAAACATATATACGTATATACAGGGATAGACAGGGGGCGGGGTTTCTTCGGGAGGCGGAGCTCGCGCAGGGGGAGGGGTTTATTTGGGAGGCCCGGCCCTCACCCTCCGCTCCTCTAGTGTGGCTCAGTGGAAAGAGCCCGGGCTTTGGAGTCAGAGATCAGGGGTTCGAATCCCGACTCTGCCACATGTCTGCTGTGTGACCTTGGGCAAGTCACTTAACTTCTCTGAGCCTCAGTTCCCTCATCTGTAAAATGGGGATTAAGACTGTGAGCCCCACGTGGGACAACCTGATCACTTTGTATCCCCCCACGCTCCTTTAGACTGTGAGCCCACTGCTGGGTAGGGACTGTTTCTATATGTTGCCAACTTGTACTTCCTAAGCGCTTAGTACAGTGCTCTGCACACAGTAAGCACTCAATAAATACGACTGATTGATCGATTAGAACAGTGCTTTGCACATAGTAAGCACTTAACAAATGCCATTATTATTATTATTATTATTATTATTATTATCTCCTCACCGTGCCTCGTTCTCGCCTGTCCCGCCGTCGACCCCCGGCCCACGTCATCCCCCGGGCCTGGAATGCCCTCCCTCTGCCCATCCACCAAGCTAGCTCTCTTCCTCTCTTCAAGGCCCTACTGAAAGCTCACCTCCTCCAGGATGCCTTCCCAGACTGAGCCCCCTCCTTCCTCTCCCCTTCCTCCCCCCCGCCTTACCTCCTTCCCTTCCCCACAGCGCCTGTATATATGTATATATGTTCGTACGTATTTATTACTCTATTTATTTTACTTGTACATATCTATTCTATTTCTTTTACTTTGTTACTATGTTTTGTTTTGTTGTCTGTCTCCCCCTTCTAGACTGTGAGCCCACTGTTGGGTAGGGACCGTCTCTATGTGTGGCCAACTTGTACTTCCCAAGCGCTTAGTACAGTGCTCTGCACACAGTAAGCGCTCAATATATACGATTGATTGATTGATTGATTACCTCATCTGTAAAATGGGAATTAAGACTGTATGCCCCATGTGGGACAACCTGATCACCTTGTATCCCCCCCAGTGCTTAGAACAGTGCTTTGCACATAGTAAGCACTTAACAAATGCCATTATTACTATTATTATTATTATTTTCACTGCTGTATTGAGAAACAGCATGGCCTAATGGCAAGAGCCCGGGCTTGGGAGTCAGAGGATGTGGGTTCTAATCCCAGCTCCACCACTCGTCTGCTGTGTGACCTTGGGCAAGTCACTTAACTTCTCTGGGCCCCAGTGACCTCATTCATTCATTCATTCATTCAATCGTATTTATTGAGCACTTACTGTGTGCAGAGCACTGTACTAAGCGCTTGGGAAGTACAAGTTGGCAACATATAGAGACGGTCCCTACCCAACAGGGGGCTCACAGTCTAGAAGGGGGAGACAGACAACAAAACAAAACATATTATCAAAATAAAATAAATAGAATAGTAAATATGTAGAAGTAAAATAAATAGAGTAATACATATGTACAAACATATATACATATATACAGGTGCTGTGGGGAGGGGAAGGAGAGGGGGAGGAGGGGAGAGGATGAGGGGGAGAGAAAGGAGGGGGTTCAGTCTGGGAAGGCCTCCTGGAGGAGGTGAGCTCTCAGTAGGGCTTTGAAGGAAGAGAGCTAGTGATGAAGACTCTGAGCCCCACGTGAGACAGCCTGATTACCTTGTAATAATAATGATGGTATTTGTTAAGCACTTACTATGTGCAAAGCACTGTTCTAAGCACTGGGGAGGTTACAAGGTGAGCAGGATGTCCCACGGGGGTGCTCACAGTTTGAATCCCCATTTTACGGATGAAGTAACTGAGGCCCAGAGAAGTGAAGTGACTTCATCATCGTCATCAATCGTATTTATTGAGCGCTTACTATGTGCAGAGCACTGGACTAAGCGCTTGGGAAGGACAAATTGGCAACATATAGAGACAGTCCCTACCCAACAGTGGGCTCACAGTCTAAAAGGGGGAGACAGAGAACAAAACCAAACATACTAACAAAATAAAATAAATAGGATAGATATGTACAAGTAAAATAAATAAATAAATAGAGTAATAAATATGTACAAACATATATACATATATACAGGTGCTGTGGGGAAGGGAAGGAGGTAAGATGGGGGGGACGGAGAGGGGGATGAGGGGGAGAGGAAGGAAGTGACTTGCCCAAAGTCACACAGCTGACGGTTGGCGGAGCCGGCATTTGCACCCATGACCTCTGACTCTGAAGCCCATGCCCTTTCCACTGAGCACCGCTGCTTCTCCTGCAGCTGTATCTACCCCAGTGCTTAGAACAGTGCTTGGCACATAGTAAGTGCTTAATAAATATGGTAACTATCACTACTACGTTCCAAGCGCTTAGTACAGTGGTCTGACCACTGGTCAATAAATGCGATGGGATGAATGAACCTCGGCGGGCAGGCCTCACCCAGAGCTCACCTGGCAGAGCAGGTCCTTGAGGAAGGTCCCGCAGGTCCGCAGCCTTGCGGGGTCCAGGAAGCCGGAGAGCTCGTGGAAGTGGCGGTCCAGCTGCGTGTCCCGGCCCGGATCGTAGTAGCCGAAGGCGGAGTAGGTGGTGCAGAAGGAGAGCGGGCCGTCAGGCCTCAAAGGCGGCGCCAAACACGGGGGAACAGCTGCAGCAGCAGCAGAGGCGGCAGAAAACCAGGCCGGCCCCCCGGGACCCCGTCAGAGGGTCCTGGGATGATAATAACAATAATGGCATTAAGCGCTTACTATGTGCAAAGCACTGTTCTAAGCGCGGGGGTGATGATCGGGTTGTCCCACGGCGGGGGGCTCACAGTCTTCATCCCCATTTTACAGATGAGGTAACTGAGGCCCAGAGAAGTGAAGTGACTTGCCCAAAGTCACACAGCTGACAATTGGCGGAGCCGGGATTTGAACCCATGACCTCTGACTCCAAGGCCTGTGCTCTTTCCACTGAGCCACGCTGCTTCTGGCCTTGTTCCCCAGGGGGATTGTGGGAGAATCCGGTGATGGCTAAGCCCACAGCTCTTACCACTTCTTGGGCAGAGGAGTGGTCCCACAGGGGAGTCCCCCGCCCCCAGCCCCGGGTCTCCAGGCTCACTATGGGAGGGAGTAGGCGAGGACATGGAATGCCCTCCCTCTGCCCATCCGCCAAGCTAGCTCTCTTCCTCCCTTCAAGGCCCTACTGAGAGCTCACCTCCTCCAGGAGGCCTTCCCAGACTCAGCCCCTTCCTTCCTCTCCCCCCCATCCCCCTCTCCATCCCCCCCATCTTACCTCCTTCCCTTCCCCACAGCACCTGTATCTATGTATATATGTTTGTACATATTTATTACTCTATTTATTTATTTTACTTGTACATATCTATTCTATTTATTTTATTAGTATAATAATAATGGCATTTATTAAGCGCTTACTACATGCAAAGCACTGTTCTAAGCGCTGGGGAGGTTACAAGGCGATCAGGTTGTCCCATGGGGGGCTCACAGTCTTAATCCTCATTTTACAGATGAGGTTTCTGAGGCCCAGAGAAGTGAAGTCACACAGCTGACATTTGGCAGAGCCGGGATTTGAACCCATGACCTCTGACTCCAAAGCCCGGGCTCTTTCCACTGAGCCACGCTGCTGTTTGGTTTTGTTCTCTGTCTCCCTTTTAGACTGTGAGCCCACTGTTGGGTAGGGACTGTCTCTATATGTTGCCAACTTGTACTTCCCAAGCGCTTTGTACAGTGCTCTGCACACAGTAAGCGCTCAATAAATACGATTGATTGATTACCTCCCAGCAGGGCCTCTCCCCTCGCGGATCAAGTAGCATCGGGGAACGGAGGCGCCCAGCCGGCGGAGGATTCCCGGGGCTGGGGGGGGGGCCCGGGGAAGCAGGGTGAGTCAGTGATTCCAGAGATTCCACACGGGACAAGGAAGTGTCGACCGGGAAGCGGGGAGTCCTGAACCTTCTCATGCTCCAGGCATCGGTCAGTTGGGGGTTGTCCTGCTACGGGACGGATTCCTCTTCCCAGACGTTTTCCTGGACCCGCCGTCAATCAATCAATCAATCAATCGTATTTATTGAGCGCTTACTGTGTGCAGAGCACTCTACTAAGCGCTTGGGAAGTCCAAGTTGGCAACATATACAGTCCCTATCCAACAGTGGGCTCACAGTCTAGAAGGAGGAGACGGAAGACAAAACTAAACATACTAACAAAATAAATAGAATAGATATGTACAAGTAAAATAAATAAATAAACTCCATTCCCACTTTCCCTCTGATCCGTATCCCGACAACAGCTGGGAAGAAGGGATTGGGAGGCAGGGAGATGGTGGGCACTGATTGGCCGAGCAACTCGGAGGGCGGGGCAGGGGAAATCGAGCCGTCTGCAGACCTGCGGTTCTCAATCAGGTCGAGCATGCGGTTCTCAATCAGGTCGAGCGCGGGAATCGCGCTAGGCCTCCACCCCCCCTACGTTCTGATTGGTCATAAAATTCAAGGCGCGAAAGAAAGGGCATAGTTGGGTGGGGGGGAAAAAAACTCTGGCGGACCTCAACCCTCTGGTTCTCAATCAGGTCGGGCGGCCGGCCTGCTCTCCCTTGACTGGTTGAACTGTGGTCGGAAAATTGCGAAAGGGACCGGCTACTTTCTGATTGGTTGCTAAATTGAATACTACTAATAATACTACTAATAATATAATAATGATGGCATTTATTAAGCGCTTACTATGTGCAACGCACTGTACTAAGCGCTGTACAAGCGCTTAGTACAGTGCTCTGCACATAGTAAGCGCTCAATAAATACGATTGATTGATTGATTGATTGATTGGGGAGGTTACGAGGTGATCAGGTTGTCCCATGGTGGGGGCCCACAATCTTAATCCCCATTTTACAGATGAGGGACCTGAGGCCCAGAGAAGCGAAGTGAGTTGCCCAAAGTCACACAGCTGACAATTGGTGGAGCCAGGATTTGAACCCATGACCTCTGACTCCAAAGCCCAAGCTCCTTCCACTGAGCCACGCTGCTTCTCTTAATAATTAATTTAATTATTATTAATGCAATAATTTAATAATAATAATGGCATTTGTTAAGAGCTTACTATGTGCGAAGCACTGTTCTAAGCACTGGGGGGGGATACAAAGTGATCAGGTTGTCCCCCGTGGGGGCTCACAGTCTTCATTCCCATTTTATAGATGAGGTAACTGAGGCTCAGAGAAGTTAAGTGACTTGCCCAAAGTCACACAGCTGTCAAGTGGAGGAGCCAGGATTAGAACCATGACCTATGACTCCCAAACCCGGGCTCTTTCCACTGAGCCAGTCTGCTTCTCACGCTGCTTGAAGGGGGGAAGGTGCAGATCCCCCGCTCCTCGGCTGGGAATCAGGTCCACCCCACCCTGCAAGTTGATTTTTTGGGAGGCGTGACTTCTTGCTGAACCTTAGAGGTGAGAAAAGAGGGAGAAATCTGGACGGACCTGATAGGAACTTACTAAGTAGCACCTCCGCCCCGGACCTGACGATGTAAGGGACCCCAAGGGGCGACGATCCACTTAGAAACAACGGCCGGGGAGCCCTGTGAAGAGGTGGCGCCGGTTCACCGCCCTTCCGTGTCCTTTTCCCTGCCAGGTCAAGGACCCCAAGCCACTCTGTCGACCACTGGCCCACGTCCTACTTCTGACATGGAACACCCTCCCTCCTCAAATCCGACAATCACTCTCCCCTCCTTCAAAGCCCTACTGAAAACACACCTCCTCCAAGATGCCTTCCCAGACTAAGCCCCACTTTCTCTCAGTTCCCACTCCCTTTCGCGTCACTCTGAATCGCTCCCTTTGCTCTCCCCCCACGCCCCACAGCACTTATGTATACGTGTATATATCTATAATTCTATTTATATTGATGTCTATTTACTTGTATTGATGTCTGTCTCCTCCCCTCTACACTGTGAGCCCACTGTGGGCAGGGACTGTCTCTACTGCTAGCATTGTACTTTCCAAGTGCTTAGTACACTGCTCTGCACACAGTAAGCGCTCAATAAATACAATTGAATGAATGAATGAACCCCCTGAATTTCCCGCCCCCATCTCCAAGGAAGAGGGACAGAGGCGGCGGCTAGAAAAGGGGCTTTTATTGGAGACGTAATGTACACGGACCAAAAGGCGCATCTCACTCTGGCCAACCATAAACAGTTCCACTACGCGGGAGGCCAGGGTGTGGGCGCCTTTCGGGGTTCCTGGTGGTGAGGGAGGGGTCGGAAGTGTATGTGCTCTAGGGGGAGAGGGGATTTTCTGTGCGTGGTGGTGGGGTGGAGAGGAGGGGGCTGTGAGGCCAGGAGGGGCTGAGGGAGGGAGGAACGGTGGTGGGGGGGTACAATATTTGGAGTTGCTGGGGGCTAAGTGGTTGGCTGGGCTTAGGATGGGCAAGGGGGCAAAGCGGGCAGCCAGCTCCACCCTCGCGCTGTCCTATACGGGCCACAGACCTCTGCCTCTCCGAGACAGGGGCTGGGAGGGGTTGCAAGCAGAGAGGAAGGAGAGGCACGGGGTTAGAACCGGGCCGGGCCATTCGGTCCGGAAGGGCAGCGGGGGTTTGTGGTCAGTGGCCGAGGCGCTGTGGCCCTGAATACCTCCCTCATCCCACCACGGGAAAGCGGACACCCTCTGCCTCCCTTCCCCGGCTCCCATCACACACGTGGGAGGGGGAGACCAGAGAAGAGGCGGATGAAAGGGGTCCTGATCCCCCCGCCGCCAGGTGCCAGGGCTTGGAGGACGGGCAGGGGGACGGCCACGGTTCCCGCTCAGGCCCGGGGCTGGGCGGGCACGCAGAGATGGGGCTGGTGAGGCTGGCGGGACTGGGTGAAGCCCGGGCGGCACAGGCAGCGGTAGGAGCCGTCAGTGTTGAGGCAGCGCCCGTTAAGGCACAGTCCGCCAGCCACCTCCGTCTCCTCGCACTCGTTGATGTCTGGGCCGGGAGAGGAGTGAGGAAGGGGATGAGGCGGAGGGGAGAAGGGGGTCAGAGTCAGGTGTCCCGGCCTCCAGACCCTCCCCGCCCCTCTCAGCTCGCCCAGGCCGCAGCCGAGATGCAGAGACAGGGCCCAAGGGGCAACCTGACTCTCTCCCACAGCACCTAGGGATATATGTGTAGATCTATAATTCTATCTCTTTAGAGTGATGCCTGTTTACTTGTAGATGTCTGCCTCCCCCCTCCCCACCAGACTATGAGCCCGTTGTGGGCAGGGACTGTCTCTCTTTATTTGCCATGTTGTACTTTCCAAGCGCTTGGTACAGTGCCCTGCACACAGTAAGCGCTCAATAAATACGATTGAACGAATGAAAGGGGAGGGGGTAGTCGGGGCGGGTGGGACTTCCAGGCTGCGCTCCCCCGCCACTCACCCACGCAGGCCATGAGAGTCATGTCGAGCCGGTAGCCGTCAAAGCAATCGCAGGTGTAGCCCTCGGGCACACGGATGCAGCGCCCATTCTCGCAGCCGTTCAGGATGCCGCACTCCTCGGCCTGGAGACCCTCAAACGACTCGTAGCGGGCAGCTGCGGGGCACGAGGGAGGCGGGCGATGGGCACCCCTTCCCTCCCCCCCCTCCATCTCCCGTGGGGGAGCTGGCACTGCCTGGCATAGTGGATAGAGCCCGGACTCAGGAGTCAGAAGGTCACGGGTCCTAGTCCCGACTCCGCCACTTGTCTGCTGTATAACCTTGGGCAAGTCACTTTACTTCTCTGAGCCTCAGTTCCCTCATCTGTAAAATGGGCATTGAGACTGTGAGCCCGACATGGGACAGGGACGGCGTCCAGCCCGGTTTGCTTGTACCCACCCTATCACTTAGTCTAGTACCTGGCACATAATAAGCGCTTAATAAATACCACGATTATTAATATCATTATTGTGAAGCAGCATGGCTTAGTGGGAAGAGTATGGGCTTGGGAGTCAGAGGACGTGGGTTCTAATCCCAGCTCCGCCACTAGTCTGCTGCGTGACTTTGCGCAAGTCACTTAGTTTCTCTGTGCCTTAGTTACCTCATCTGTAAAATGGGGATTAAGACTGTGAGTCCCACGTGGGTCAACCTGATTACTTTGTATCTACCCCACTGCTTAGAACAGTGCTTGGCACATAATAAGCACTTAACAAAAACCATTGGTATCATTCTTATTATTGCCGCTCGTGCACGGCCCTTGACCCCCTTGGCCCTTCTGTCCTTGGTCCATCCTCCTGTGCCGGGCACCGGCTTACCGTGGGAGGGGTCCCCAGCGGTCTCCGGGTCAGGGAAGGAGCTGTCGGTGTGGCGGGGCCGGTAGCGCCAGCGGGCCGTGGAGTCGGGCAGCGCCGGCGGGAAGGCGGGCACCGGCGCCCGCCCGTCAGTCCCGGCGCCCCGGCCCTCCCCGTAGCCTTCATCATCAAAGTCGGGGGTCTCGAAGGGCGGCGAGCTGAACAGGGCGTCTCGGCGTCCGAAGGGGCCTGGCCCGGCCGGCGGGGGCTCGTAGCCCAGGCCCAGGGGGTAGGGGTCGTAGCCCGGCCGGGGCGGCGCGTAGAGGTCGGGCCCGAAGGGGAGGCCGTAGGCCGGACCGAACTCCGGGCCGTACTCGGGGTAAGGGAGCCCCAGGCCGCCCGGAGACACGGGCCCATAGGCGGGAGGGCGGAGCACGTTGCACAGGGCTTCGAACTCATCTGCAGGGTGGGATCAGGGTCAGCGGGTCGGGGGGTCAGGCCAGACACCCTCCCCTCCTCTCGACAAGACCCCCCAAGATGGGGAAACGAAGTAGGACTGGGAAGTGGGCGGGGGAGAGGCCAAGACAGAGGCTGTGGCGGGGACAGAGGCTTGGGCTGGGGAGGGCAGGGACAGACTGTGAGCTCCTTGTGGGCAGGGAATGTGTCTGCTTCTTGTACTATACTCTCCCAAGCTCACAGTACAGTGCTTTGCACACAATAAGTATGACTGAAGGAATGCACGAATGAATGAATGAGTGACAGAGGCTGGAGCAGGGGCAGGGACAAAGGCTGGGGCAGGGGCAGGGGCGGGCACCTGAATCTCGTGCGGGGCACAGCGCACAATCCATGCTCCAGGCCTCGCCGTAGAGACAGCAACACTCAGTGTACGTCGCCCGTCTGTCCAAGCGGGGTCGGCTGCACACCAAATCGGGTCCCACCTCCTGCCAGCACACGGCCAGGTCGTCCTCTACGGTGGACGGAGGGGAGGGGAGGGGAAGAAAAGTTTCCGGTCCCAACCGGGTCCAGCCTGGCCCGGAACAGCCCCCCACCAAGTCCCTGGGTCTCTCTTCCAATGCAACCCATCCCCAAATCAATCAATCAATCAATCAATCGACTGTGAGCCCACTGTTGGGTAGGGACTGTCTCTATGTGTTGCCAATTTGTACTTCCCAAGCGCTTAGTACAGTGCTCTGCACATAGTAAGCGCTCAATAAATACGATTGATTGATTGAATCAATCAATCAATCAATCAATCAATTGTATTTGTTGAACGCTTACTGACGGCAGAGATCTGTACTAAGCGCTTGGGAGAGTGCCATATCATCATCATCATCATCATCATCAATCGTATTTATTGAGCGCTTACTATGTGCAGAGCACTGTACTAAGCGCTTGGGAAGTACAAATTGGCAACATATAGAGACAGTCCCTACCCAACAGTGGGCTCACAGTCTAAAAGGGGGGAGACAGAGAACAAAACCAAACATACTAACAAAATAAAATAAATAGAATAGATATGTACAAGCAAAATAAATAAATAGAGTAATAAATATGTACAAACATATATACATATATACAGGTGCTGTGGGGAAGGGAAGGAGGTAAGATGGGGGGGATGGAGAGGGGGACAAGGGGGAGAGGAGAGTTGGTATTCATGTTCCCTGCCCACAATCTGTTAAAGGTATTTAATGAGCACCTACTGCCTGCAGAGCCCTGTACTGAGCGCTTGGGAAAGTCCACCTAAGTATACAGCGTGGCAGCTGTATACAGCGTGTGAGAAGCAGCGTGGCTGAGAAGCAGCGTGGCTGAGAAGCAGCGTGGCTCAATGGAAAGAGCCCGGGCTTTGGAGTCAGAGGTCACGGGTTCAAATCCCGGCTCTGCCAATTGTCAGCTGTGTGACTTGGGGCAAGTCACTTAACTTCTCTGGACCTCAGTAACCTCAACTGTAAAATGGGGATTAAGACTGTGAGTCCCCCGTTGGACAACTGATCACCTTGTAACCTCCCCAGTGCTTAGAACAGTGCTTTGCACATAGTAAGCTCTTAATGAACGCCATTATGATGATGATGACGCAGTAGGGAGGAAAATAGAGGAGATGAGACATTTGTATTATTCCAAGAATTTAGTAGAGTGCTCTGCACAGAGTAAGTGCTCAGGAAATTCTTATTATTACATTTGTCAACTGTTTACTATAAATCAAGCACTCTTCTAATCCCTGGGGTAGACACAAAGTTAATCAAGTTGGACGAGTTCCTGTCCCATTTAGGGCTCACAGCCTAAGTAGGAGAGAGAACAAGTATCTCTGTTTTACAGTTGAAGAAACTGAGGCCCAGAGAAGTTAAGCGACTTGCCCAAGGTCACACAGCAGATGAGGGGCAGAGCCAGGATTAGATCCTAGGTCCTTGGACTCCCAGGCCCGGCCTCTTTCCACTAGGCAATTCTGCTTCTCTGTAATAATTATTTCTCAATAAATACTTAATAAATGATTAAGAAATGGGTCAGGGAGGAGTCAGGCTTGCTGTGTTCATTCATTCATTCAATCATATTTATTGAGCGCTATGTGTACAGCCCTGTACTAAGCGCTTGGGAAGTACAAGTTGGCAACATATAGAGACGGTCCCTACCCAACAATGGGCTCACAGTCTAGAAGGGGGAGACAGACACCGAAACAAAACATGTGGACAGGTGTCAAGTCATCAGAATAAATAGAAATGAAGCTGGATGCACATCATTAACAAAATAAATAGAACAGTAAATATGTACAAGTAAAATAAATAGAGTAATAAATCTGTACAAACATATATACAGGTGCTGTGGGGAGGGGAAGGAGGTAGGGCCGGGGGGCATGGGGAGGAGGAGAGGAGAAAGGGGGCTCAGTCTGGGAAGGCCTCCTGGAGGAGGTGAGCTTTCCAAGCTCTTAGTACAGTGCTCTGCACACAGTAAGCACTCAATAAATACGATTGATGATGATGATGATAATAAATACAATTGAATGAATGAAGGAATGAATGAATGACTGTTCAACTGATAGAGGAGAGTGACAGATGAGCCCTGGGGACAGGTAGATGGGCAGACGGACGCTGAGTCTGAGGGTGTGGGAGGGGGCTGGGGGTTCGGGGTCAGGGGCTCACCGAGACTCTGGCTGTCGTTGGTGACGCATCGGCGCTGGGAGCCGTCCAGCACGAGCGGGGGGGGTGCAGGTGCAGTGGTAGGAGCCCACGGTGTTGACGCAGCGCCCGCCTTCACAGGCCTCTTCTTCATCCGCGCACTCATCGTTATCTGGCCCGGAGGGGTCGGGGTCAGGGGGAGGCCTCGAGGGAGCCCACAGGGGGCACCTCCCTGGTCTCCCGCTCCCTTTATCAATCAATCAATCAATCAATCGTATTGATTGAGCGCTTACTATGTGCAGAGCACTGTACTAAGCACTTGGGAAGTAGGGAAGACAGTCCCTACCCAACAGTGGGCTCACAGTCTAAAAGGGGGAGACAGAGAACAAAACCAAACATACTAACAAAATAAAATAAATAGAATAGATATGTACAAATAAAATAGAGTAATAAATATGTACAAACATATATACAGGTGCTGTGGGGAAGGGAAGGAGGTAAGATGGGGGGGATGGAGAGGGGGACGAGGGGGAGAGGAAGGAAGGGGCTCAGTCTGGGAAGGCCTCTTGGAGGAGGTGAGCTCTCGTGGTAGGAGCTTTATTCATCCCCCATCCCAGCCCCACGGCACCTATTCTTTCAGTCGGATTTACTGAGCGCTTACTGGGTGCAGCGCACTGGACTAAGCACGTGGGAGAGTACAACAGAACAGCAAACGGGCACATTCTCTGCCCACAAGGACTCAGCTCCATATCTGTAATTTTATTTATTCATATTAATGCCTGTCTCCCTCTCTAGACTGTAAACTCGTTGTGGGCAGGGAATGTGTCTCTTATTGTTCTGTTGGACTCTCCCAAGCGCTTAGTACAGTGCTTGGATACAGGTATTGAATCCCCGTTGAGGAAACTGAGGCACGGAGAAGTCAAGTGACCTGCCCAAGATCACCCAGCAAGCAAGTGGCAGAGCTGGGATTAGAACCCAGGTCCTTCTGACTCCCAGGCGCGGGCGGGGATCCACCAGACTTGAAGAGGAAGCAGGGGATTGACCGGGATGACCTCAGGGGACGCCTTACCCACACACTCGAGCCGCTGGGTGTGGTAGTAGTAGCCGTTGGGGCAGTAGCAGGAGTAGCCGGGGGCCTTGTTGACGCAGACCCCACCTTTGCACACCTGGTCCCCGAACAGAGAGCACTCGTCCACGTCTAAGCGGGGAGGGGAAACACACAGGGCCCATCAGAACTCCCTCCTCGCCCCCTTCCTCCCCACATAAGAAATCAGGCAGCGGCCCAGATGGACCTGGGGCAGAGAGTGTAACAGGAGAGAGCCTCAGTTTCTCCTCTCTGATCCTTCTAAGTCTCCCCCAGGGGCGGGAGGTTGGGGGGTGGACCAGGGGACCAAGTCCCTGGTGAGCAGGGACTGTGTCTGTTGATTGTTGTATTGTTCCCTCCGAAGCATTTAGTACAGTGCTCTGCACACAGTAAGTGCTCAATAAATGTGATTGAATCGAATGAATGAATGAGGACTGGGGCCGGGTGGATCAGGTCGAGGCCCAGGCTGGAGGCGGTGCCCTTGGATTTAGAACAGTCTTCCCCACACGAGTAGGGAAACCCCGGAGCGCGGCCCATCTTTGAGCCTGGAGAGGTCTCCGTGGGGAACACCCACCCCCCAAATCAGGCCAGGGAAGGAGCCCCAAAGCACAGGGAGCCTTTGGTCCCACTGAACTCACCTCTCTGGATGCTCGGGTCACTGGAGGGGGACAGGTAACCCCGTCCGTGGGGGCACAGGGACTGGTACTCCTCTATAATATAATCATAATTCTGGTTATTTGTTAAGAGTTTACTACGTGCCAGGCTCTGTACTGAGTGCTGGAGTGGATAACAAGCATATCAGGTTGGACACAGTCCCTGCCCCGCAGGGGGCTCATAGTCTTAATCCCCATTTTACAGGTGAAGTCGCTGAGGCACAGAGAAGGCAAGTGACTTGCCTGAGGTCACACAGCGGACGAGTGGTAGAGCCTGGATTAGAACCCGTGACCTTCTGACTCCCAGGCCCAAGCTCTATCCACTGTGCCATGCTGCTTCCCCTAGGTCACGGGAAAGGGGAATCAACGCGGGATCCTGGGGCAACCCCTCCCACAAGGACCAGTAGAGATCTTGGCATCCTAACTCCCGGGGAGATGGCCCCTTTCCCCTCTAAACACACACACACACAGGGTCAGGCATCTCTCTCCGGTGCCGGGCACTGTTTGATCTGGCACTTGCTGCCCCGTCCCCTCCCCTACTCCCAACCCCCTGGCACCTGTCTCTGGCGCCGGGCACTGTTGGATCTGGCAGCCGCTGCCCCAGCCCTCGCCAACGGTGCAGCAACATTCCCTCCAGGTGACGTTCCGTGCCAGGATGTTATCGCAGGCCTCGGCCGCTGCGGTGTCGTAGTAACACTCCTGCCGGCCGCTGCCCCCACCCCGGCCCCCTCCCCAGCCCCCAGGGACCGTGCCCGGGCGGGGGCCGCTGGGCCACCTGGGGGGCGACTGCCCAGGGACGGAGGAGCCCGAGGGCACCGACCCAGAGGGCAGCGACCCAGCGGGCACGGAGCCAGAGAGCACAGAGACGGGGTCAGAGGGCCCTCCCGCCCCTGCCCCCGCCCCTTCGGCCCTCCCCGGGCTGGGGTCGGCCGGGGGTACGGGGGCAGCGCAGCGACCGGTCATGGGGTCGAACTCGTCGGAGCTGCGGGCGCAGATGCAGAGGAAGGAGCCCTCGACGTTCTCGCACAATGCCGCCCCACACACGCCCTGCAGTGTCTCACACTCGTTCACATCTGGAGTGGGGATGGAACCCACGACGCAATGGAGCGGTGTGGACTGGGGAAGGGTCCGGAAAGACCCCTGCCCCACCACCCTCTGCCCCTCCGCCTCCGGCTCCTTGCCCATCCACCCCCACCACCCCCAGCCCGCCCCTCTGCACAACACCCCGGCCCCCAGCGAGTCTTCCTTACCCACACACTGGCGTCCATCCTGTGCCCCCTCGTAGCCCTGATCACACAGGCACTGGAAGGAGCCAGGGAGATTCTGGCACACGGCGTGAGCCCCGCAGAAGGTCCGGTTCCTGCACTCATCCACGTCTGCAACATCCCCCCCGCCCCCACACAACACGTGAATAATAATAATAATAATTATGTTATTTGTTAAGTGCTTACTATGTGCCAAGCACTGTTCTAAGCTCCGAGGCACATTCGAGGTGATCAGGTTGTCCCATGTGGGGCTCACAGTCTTCATCCCCGCTTTCTACATGAGGTAACTGAGGCATAGAGAAGTGAAGCGGCTTTCCCAAAGTCCCACAGCAGACAAGTGGCGGAGCCAGGATTAGAACCCATGTCCTCTGACTCCCAAGCCCGTGCTCTTTTCACTAAGCCACGCTGCTTCTCCAGATAATCAGGCTGTCCCACGTGGGGCTCACAATCTTAATTCCCATTTTCCAGATGAGGTAACTGAGGCATAGAGAAGTGAAGTGGCTTGCCCGAAGTCCCACAGCAGACAAGTGGCGGAGCCAGGATTAGGACCCATGTCCTCTGAATCCCAAGCCCGTGCTCTTTTCACTAAGCCACGCTGCTTCTCCAGATAATCAGACTGTCCCACGTGGGGCTCACAATCTTAATTCCCGTTTTCCAGGTGAGGTAACTGAGGCACAGAGAAGTGAAGTGGCTTGCCCAAGGTCACAGATCAGACAAGTGGTGGAGCCGGAGTTAGAACCCACGTCCTCTGACTCCCAAGCCTGTGCTCTTTCCACTAAGTCACAGTGCTTCTCAAAACCGGGGCCGGGGCCTCCTGTTGCCCCCTGCCCCCACCCAGTCTCAACTCGAACCCCAGACTTCAGGCTCTGATCAGACTCCTCCTCCTCCACCACCACCCCAGACCGCCACCTTGCCCGCTGGGCACTTGCCTTGGCAGCCGCCCCCGGGCGTGGGCTGGTAGCCGGGGTCA
This sequence comes from Tachyglossus aculeatus, assembly GCF_015852505.1. NCBI lineage: Eukaryota > Metazoa > Chordata > Mammalia > Monotremata > Tachyglossidae > Tachyglossus > Tachyglossus aculeatus. The sequence continues at coordinate 1,724,726 of NC_052091.1, forward strand.
CAGGCCGGGACGCAGTTGTAAGAACCGGGGGTGTTCTCGCAGTGCTGGGCCCCGCACAGGGCCGGTCCATACTCCCTGCACTCGTCCACGTCTGTGGGGGGATAAAAGCGGGGTGGCGAGGGCATGGAAATGGTTCTAAACTTTTAACGGCATCCCTGCATCCACTCGCGACGGGAATAAGGGGGTGCACGAGGAGAGGCGTGGGAGACGGGCCCCGGTCCCCCCGAAAAGAGAAGCGAGGGTGTGTGTCAGAGCACCACGGGGTGGGGGTGAGTTCCAGAGAGCGGCGGGGAGGAAGGTGGTCTCTCACCCTCGCAGTTGCCACGGGGGCCGGCGCGGTAACCAGAGTCACAGTCGCGGACGCAGCGGTAGGAGCCGGGCGCGTTCTCGCAGCGCTGGGTCCCGCACAGGGCGGCACCCCCCTCCCGGCACTCGTCCACATCTGGTTGAAATGCGGGGAAAGAAGAAGCAATGAGGGGCGGGGGGGGGAAAGGGGCAGGGGAATGAATCAGGAACATGAAGAGAGGAGGGGAAAGGGAGAGGAAGAACTCACTGTGGGCAGGGAATGTATCTCTTATATTGTGCGCTTAGAACAGTGCTCCACACACAGTAATAATAATAATGATAATAATAGTATCCGTCAAGCGCTTACTATGTGTTCTGAGCGCTGGGGGAAATGCAAACTGATCAGGTTGGATGTAGTCCCTGTCCCATATGGAACGCACAGTCTTAATCCCCGTTTTAAGGATGAGGGAACTGAGGCCCAGAGAATAATAATAATTTTGGTATTTGTTAAAGGCTTATTATGTGCCAAGCACTCTACTAAACGCCGGGGCGGATAAAAGCAATTCGGGTTGGACGCAGTCCCTGTCCCACGTGAGGTTCACAGTCGCAATCCCCATTTTACAGATGAGGTAACAGAGGCACAGAGAAGCGAAGTGACTTGTCCAAGGTCACACAACAGACACGTGGTGGAGTCGGTATTAGAACCCAGGACCTTCTGACGCCCAGGCCCAGGCTCTATCCACTAGGCCATGCTGCTTCTGACAGAAAAGATGATTGATTGATTGATTAAGAGAGAGAGGGGAAGGGGGAGAGGAGATAAGGGCGTGGGTAGAGGAGATAAGGGGGAGGGTCCTTACCAACGCAGGAAGCGAGGTCCGGGCCAGCACGGTGGCCCGGGGGACAGATACATTCGAAGGAGCCATCGGTGTTGGTACAGAGCCCACCCTGGCACAAGCCCCCCGCGCCGCATTCGTCCACGTCTGTGGGATGGAGAGGAGGGAAGGAAGGGTCAGCGGAAAATGGCCCGGGTTACCGGGAACGCAATGTACACTGCTCCCCTTCCCCACTTTCTTCTCAGGCTGCCTCCCCGAGGGCCCTGGCACTGCTCACCGGGCACCCTGGTATGACCCCGGTTGCCAACCGCGGTGCCCTTGAGGGAATGGGCACTAGGGTCCCATTGCACTTGGATTTCTCCCTTGCATTTGGATTTGCCCTTCCATTTGGAGTTGCACCCTTTATTCACCTCTCTCTTGGCCTCATAGGACTTATGTCTGTATCCATAATTTATTTCTATTAAAGTCTGTCTCCCCTTCTAGCCTGTGAATTTGTTGTGGGCAGGGAACATGTCCTCTAACTCTGTTATATTGTACTCTCCCTAGAGCTTAGTACAGTGCTCTGCATTTAGTAATCCCTCAATAAATACAACTGATTGACATCCTTTTTTAAAAAAATTGTATTCGTTTGGATCCCACTGCACTAGGATTCACCTTTGCACTTGGATTTGCATCCTTTATTCACCCCTCACTCAGACCCACAGCATTTATGTCCACATACGTAATTTGTTTCTATTAATGTCTTCCTGCCCCTCTAGACCGTAAGCTCATTGTGGGCAGGGAATATATCTACCAACTCTGTTATACTGTTCTCTCCCAAAGGCTTAGAATAGTGCTGTGCATGCAGTAAGTGCTCAACAAATACAATTGATGGATAAATACGATTGATTGAGAAACGCTTACTATATGCCAGGTACTGTACTAAGCACTGGGGTAGATACAGGTTAATCAGGTTAGACACAGTCCATGTTCCACATGGGGCTCAGACTCTTAATCTACAATTTACAGTTGAGGGAATTGAGGCACAGAGAAGTAAAGCGACTTGGCCAAGGTCACACAGCAGATAAGAGACAGAGCCAGGATTAGAATTCACATCCTTTCGACTCCCAGGCCTGTCCTCTATCCACTAGGCCACACTGCTTCTCCTCTTTGAGGTTAGGAGGGCAAGCACCTGTATATATGTATATGTTTGTACATATTTATTACTCTATTTATTTATTTTACTTGTGCATATCTATTCTATTTATTTTACTTTGTTAATATGTTTGGTTTTGTTCTCTGTCTCCCCCTTCTAGACTGTGAGCCCACTGTTGGGTAGGGACAGTCTCTATATGTTGCCAACTTGTACTTCCCAAGCGCTTAGTACAGTGCTCTGCACACAGTAAACGCTCAATAAATACGATTGATTGACTGATTGATTGATGTCCCCCACGGAGAGCCTCTCTCCTGACTCTGCCCACCTATACCCGGCTCTGTCACTTGCCTGCTGTGTGACCTTGGGCAAGTCACTTCGCTTCTCTGGGCCTCAGTTCCCTCATCAGTAAAATGGGGATTGAGACCGTGAGCCCCAAACGGACACGGACTGTGTCCAACCCGGTTTGCTTGTATCCACCCCAGCGCTTACTACATTGCCTGACACTCAGTAAATGCTTAACAAATACCATAATTATTAATTATTATTATGCCCCCATTTGTCCTGCCCCTGCATGCCGACCTTGCCCCCGTCTTAGCCCTGCCCGCATACCTAGGCACGAGGCTCCGCGGGGGCCGGCTCGGTAGCCAGGGGCACAGGTGCAGGCAAAGGAGCCTTCTGTGTTGAGGCACTCGCCGTGTGGGAAGCAGTAGTCACTCTCCAAGCACTCGTTCACATCTGGGGGAGAGGGGGAGAGGAGGAGGAAGAGGCCACAGTGGGGGAGGGGGCTCCCCGGCCCCACCACCCCCATCCCCGAGGCCTCTCCCCAGGCCCTCACCCGCGCAAGGCCCGGCCTGGCCCCCGGCCGGGCGACGGTAGCCAGGGGCGCAGCTGCAGCGGAAGGAGCCATCCGTGTTGGTGCAGCGGCCGTGGGGGCCGCAGGGGCTGCCAGACGCACATTCGTCCACGTCTGCAAGGTGGGAGCGGGAATGGGAAGTGGGTCAGCAGAGGTCTGGAGGGAGGGTGCCAGACTGAGCCCCTTCCTTCCCAGACTGAGCCCCTTCCTTCCTCTCCCCCTCGTCCCCCGCTCCATCCCCCCCATCTTACCTCCTTCCCTTCCCCACAGCACCTGTATATATGTATGTATGTTTGTACATATTTATTACTCTATTTATTCATTTATTTATTTTACTTGTACATATCTATTCTATTTTGTAGTATGTTTGGTTTTGTCTCCCCCTTTTAGACTGTGAGCCCACTGTTGGGTAGGGACTGTCTCTATATGTTGCCAATTTGTACTTCCCAAGCGCTTAGTACAGTGCTCTGCACACAGTAAGCGCTCAATAAATACGATTGATGATGATGATGATGATGAGGGTCAGCCTGCACACTTGGCTCCTCTAATGCCAACCTTCTCACTGGGCCTCGTTCTCATCTATACTTCCCAAGCGCTTAGTACAGTGCTCTGCACACAGTAAGGGCTCAATAAATACGATTGATTGATTGATTGATCTATCTCGAGGCCCACCCCTGGCCCACATCCTGCCTCTGGCCTGGAACACCCTCCTTCCTCTAATCCGACAGACAATTACTCTCCCCCCGCTTCAAATCCTTCAACCATCCTCTCTGGACTGTAAACTCGTTGTGGGCAGGGGATGTGTCTGTTTATTGTTGTAGTGTACCCTCCCAAGCGCTTAGTACAGTGCTCTGCACACAGTAAGTGCTCATAAATACGACTGAACGAATGAATTAATTGAAGGCCTCCAAGAGGCCTTCCCTGACTAAACCCCCCTTTCCTCTTCTCCCACTCCCTTCTGCGTCACCCTGACTTGCTCCCTTTGTCCTTCCCCCCTCCCAGCCCCACAGCACTTAAGTGCGTATCTGTCATTTATTTATTTATATTAATGTCTGTCTTCCCCCTCTAGCCTGTAAGCTTTTTGTGGGCAGGGAATGTGTCTGCTTACTGTTGTATTGTACTCTCCCAAGCACTTAGTACAGTGCCCTGCATATAGTCAGAGCTGAATAAATACAATTGAATGAAGGGGTCAGGGAGCCTGTGGGTGGATGGGGGGCTGGAAGAGGAAGACAGGGAGGGGCAGGGGCCGTCTCACCTGCGCAGCGCCCTTGGTGGGGCCGGTAGCCCGGCGGGCAAGGCAGACACTGGAAGGAACCGGCAGAGTTGACACACTCCTGACCCGGACACGCCAGATGGTTTTCACACTCATCGATATCTGGTGGGGGGCAAGGTAGCGGCAGCACTGAGAACCCCCCATCCCCCCCGAACCCCCCGCGTCGCCCGATTCATCCAGGATTCTGCCCGGATAGAGGATCGTCTGGAAGTCATTTGCATTTGGCTTCGTTGTGTACCTCCCCTCCCACCGCCTCCGGGGAGGCCTCCGAGCACTCACCCTCGCACTCGCTGTCCAGCGCGTTGACTCGGAACCCGGCGGGGCAGGCGCAGAGGAAGCTGCCGGCCGTGTTCTCGCAGCGCCCATAGCTACAGGGCGAGGGGCTTTGCTGACACTCATCCACGTCTGGGGAAAGCGGGGGAGTGATTTGGGAACCCTGATCCTCCCATTCCCAGCCTCGAAAGATTCCCCCACTCGCTCCTGGTTAGGCCCTTGTTCCAGCAGGAGACGGAGTCAGGCACCTTCTCTTTCTGCCACCACACCCCAGGCCAACCCTCAGCCCCCTCTCTTTCCACCCTTCACCCAAACCTCTTCCTCTCCAGAGCCTTTCCCCAGTAATAATAATAATAATAATGGCATTTATTAAGCGCTTATTATGTGCAAAGCACTGTTCTAAGCGCTGGGGAGATTACAAGGTGATCAGGTTATCCCACGGGGGGGGCTGTCTTCATCCCCATTTTACAGATGAAGGAACTGAAGCCCTGAGAAGTGAAGTGACTTGCCCAAAGTCACACAGCTGACAATTGGAGGAGCCGGGATTTGAACCCATGACCTCTGACTTCAAAGCCCGGGCTCTTTCCACTGAGCCACGCAATACCACCAGCTTTCTCATTCCAACCCGCTCCCACGGAGGGACGGCGTTCCTGCCAGAGTCGGGGAGGGGGTGAGAACAGAGAGGATTTATGTACATACCTGTAATTCATGTACATAGCGTAATTTATTTATATTAATGTAAGTCTCCCCCTCTAGACTGGAAACTCGTTGTGGGCAGGGAATGTGTCCGTTTATTGTTATATTGTGCTCTTCCAAGCACTTAGTACAGTGCTCTGCCCTCAGGAACCGCTCAGTAAAAATGATTGAATAAACTGAATGACTGAATGGATAAGTGAATGAATGAATGACCTTGAAACCATCTCTGGCGAAGTGGGGCAAAGAGTCATCTTGTCCCACCCCCTGCCTCTGAACAGGTCCCCCACCTGTGCTTGGGCAGACAGACAGAGAGGAGGAAGGAAGGTCCCGCACCCCTCCTTGCTGAGAGGGCTCCGGAGAGAGAAATGCAGCGTGGCTCAGTGGAAAGACCACGGGCTTGGGTTCTAATTCCACCTCTGCCACTTGTCAGTTGTGTGACTTTGGGCAAAGTCACTTAACTTCTCTGGGCCTCAGTTACCTCATCTGTAAAATGGGGATTAAGACTGTGAGCCCTTCGTGGGACAACCTGATCAACTTGTATCCCCCCAGCGCTTAGAACAGTGCTTTGCACATAGTAAGCGCTTAACAAATGCCATCATCATTATTATTGCTATTGACCCCAAGTCTAACTTCTGGCCCTGTGGCTGTAGCCTGGCCTCTTATCCCACTGGTTTCTGGGGTGGGTCCTGTCCCCCTCCACAGGCTGGTGAGAAGTCACGCGGGGCGTCGAGGGGAAGGGGCAGGCGGGGGCCGGGGTGGGGGGCGGTTTCTCTTACCGGTGCAGGGAGAGCCGGGTGGGTCGGAGCGGTAGCCAGCCGGGCAAGCGCAGTGGTAGCTACCGGCCGTGTTGTCACAGCGCCCTTCGCCACAGGGCGGAGGGCTCTGGCTGCACTCATCCACGTCCTCGCACTCGGAGCCCGGGCTGGCTACGCGGAAGCCGGGTGGGCAGATGCAGCGGAAGGTCCCGGCCAGATTCTCGCAGTGACCCCAGCCGCAGGGCCCCGGACTCTGGGCGCACTCGTTAATGTCTGAAACCCAGTCCACCGTGGTCAGCTTGGCCTGGCCCCACCCGGCCTGGCCTGTACCCTCTACCTCACTGGGTTCCCCCACTTCAACCCCTCTAGACTGGAAGCTCGTTGTGGGCAGGGAACGTTTCTGGTTTGTATTGTACTCTCCCGAGCACTTAGTACGGTGCTCTGCACACAGTTAGTGCTCAATAAATACGACTGAATGAAAGAACGAATGCCCCACCAATACCCAGCCCAATCAATCAATCAGGGGCACCTGTGAGGAGCCCAAGGGCAGAACACTGAACTAAGGGCTGTCCCCGGGCCCGTGCCATCCCCCAAACTTCCCAGGGGTCTGGGCCTCACCCACACAGCCAGCTCCTCGGGGGGGCGGCACGGTACCCAGCTGGGCACACGCAGAGGTAGCTGCCCGGCTTGTTCTCACAGCGCCCGTTGGGACAAGGCTGCTCTTCACACTCGTCCACGTCTGCCAGCACCAATGATCCCAGGTGGTCGGGGGACCACAGGGAGGTTAGTGTGAGTAGAGGGTCAGGGAGAGCACAGGTGGTCAGCTCAGGCACAGAGGGTCAGCGCAGGCATGGGGGGTTGGCAGAAAGCAAGACCTCTCAGTGTGGGTTGGGGGCAGGGGACAGAGAAGGGGTTTTGGGACACAGGACCACAGGGGGAGAAATGATGATGATAATAATAATAATAATATTAATAATAGCGGTATTCATTAAGCACTTACTATGTGCCAGGCACTGTACTAAGCGCTAGGATGGATACAAGTAAATTGGGTTGGACACTGTCTCTGTCCTAGGTGGGGCCTACAGTCTCGATTCCCATTCTACAGATAATAGTAATAATAATAATGGCATTTATTAAGCGCTTACTATGTGCAAAGCACTGTTCCAGGCGCTGGGGAGGTTACAAGGTGACCAGCTTGTCCCACGGGGGGGCTCACAGTCTTAATCCCCATTTTACAGATGAGGTAACTGAAGCACGGAGAAGTGAAGTGCCTTGCCCAAGGTCACACAGCAGACACGAGGCGGAGCCAGGGTTAGAACCCATGACCTTCTAACTCCCGGACCCGGGCTCTATCCACTAGGCCATGAGAAATAGGCAGTGGCTCCACGTTCGGGTGGCTGGGAAGGGGGAGCTGAAGCCAGGAGGTCGGAGCTGGGGAGGGGGGGGGGTCTCACCTTGGCACTCGGTGCCCTGGCGGCTGGCCCGGAAGCCAGGGGCACAAACACAGTGGTAGCTGCCGGGTGAGTTCTCACAGCGCCCGTGGGCACAGGGCCGAGGCACTTGACGGCATTCGTCCACGTCTGCAAGAGCAAGGGGGAAGGAAGAGACCGGGGGTGAGGAAGAGGGGGTGCTCCCTTAGCGTCAGGAAGGACCCAGGAGCAGAAGGACAGGTTTTCCCCGACTAAGGCCTCCTTTCCTCTTCTGCCATTACCTTCTGAGTCACCCTGACTCTCTCCTTTTATTCATCTCCGCTCCCTACCCACAGCACTTATATCCATGTACATGTCCATATCGCTTATTTATTTATTTCTATTAATCATCAATCGTATTTATTGAGCGCTTACTATGTGCAGAGCACTGTACTAAGTGCTTGATAAATAGAGTAATAAACCTGTACAAACATATATCCATATATACAGGTGCTGTGGGGAAGGGAAGGAGGTAAGATGGGGGGTAATGGAGAGGGGGACGAGGGGGAGAGGAAGGAAGGGGCTCAGTCTAGGAAGGCTTAAGAAAAACCATCCTTATTATTAAGTGGCGGAGCTGGGATTTGAACCCATGACCTCGGACTCCAAAGCCCGGGCTCTTTCCACTGAGCCTCGCTGCTTCTACCCAACAATAGTATTAATTGTTGGGTAGAAGCAGGTATTAATGCCTGTCTCTCTCTCTAGACTGTAAGCTCATTGTGCGCAAGGAACTTGTCTGTTATCCCAAGCGCTTAGTATAGTGCTCTGTGCACACTAAGTACTCAATAGATACGATTGACAGACGATTTACTGCTTACGGTTGCATCATTCTCTTCCAGGTGCTTAGTACAGCGCTCTGCACACAGTAAGCGCTCAATAAACACAATTGACTGACGATCGAATGTTTACTGTTGAATTGTACTCTCCCAAGCGCTTAGTTTAGTGTTTATATGTTTGTACATATTTATTACTCTATTTATTTATTTATTTTACTTGTACATATCTATTCTATTTATTTTATTTTGTTAGTATGTTTGTTTTTGTTCTCTGTCTCCCCCTTTTAGACTGTGAGCCCACTGTTGGGTAGGGACTGTCTCTATATGTTGCCAACTTGTACTTCCCAAGCGCTTAGTACAGTGCTCTGCACACAGTAAGCGCTCAATAAATAACGATTGATTGATTGATTGAGAAAGCACTCAATAAATACCATCGACCGACTGACTGAGAAGAAAATGGGACAAGGGAAGAGAAAGAGATAGGGAGGAGCTGTGGAGTGGTCCCAAATTCCCCCCGAAACATCCATCCTGCCCCTCCCCTCACTCCCCCTCTCTCCCGCCATTCCTCATCAGGGGTCTCGGACCCCAGCCTCGTCCCCCTCACCAATGCAGTGTGTGCCCTGAGTGCTGAGCCAGAAGCCGGGGTCACAGACGCAGGTGTATCCGCCTTGCCGGGGGACGCAGCGGCCTGGACCACAGATCTGGGGGTTGCGCTCACATACTCCCGCCAAGGGTCCTAGGGGATAAGCATATAGGGAAGAGCTTCTCCCTGCTTCCGCAGGTCCATATCGCAGCCCACCGGGCCCCGCTGCCGGCAGAGCCCAGGCCCTCCCCAGAACCGGGCCCCCTACCTCCCGCAGGCCCGGGGCGCTCTGGAATAGGCTGGACCGGAGCGATGGGCTCGGGCTGGGGGCTCGTGGAAGTGGGTTGGGGTTGAGGTCGAGGTCTCGGCCGGGGTCTGTGCTCCGGGCGTGAGGTGGGCCGGAAACTCCAGTGAGCTGCGGGGAAAGAGCGGGGGACGGGGCGAGATGTCCACGGAGGGGAAGCTGGAGATCAGGCCCCGGGGTCAAGCGCCCATGGATTCCCGTGCCGAAGGCACGGCGGCGCGTGGCAAGGTGGTTCGGGAGGCGACTGCCACGGGGGCCACCTGGTCTCTTACCCGTGGGACCCCTGGGAGGGGGTGCAGAGGTGGCGGGCGGTGGCAGCGAAGGCCGCGACTGGATCACGGGCACCCGGGGAGGCTCCTGACCCAAGGGCCGCGTGTTGTAACGAAGGTCTGAGGCCGAGTAGTGGTAACCGGGGCCGGCGGGACAAATCTCCCGGAATCCCTCTGTTCGGCGGGGGAGACCAGATCCGACGTGGAGAGGGAGTGCGGGGGGAGAGGGGAGGAGAGAAGCAGGGCCAGGGGGAGTGGGGAGAAGTCAGTGGAGAGGAAGGGGTGACAGGACGGGACAAGGGTGGGTCACTGGGCGCTCGGGCCGGACCACGATCCGGACTGCAAGCCCTGGAGAAGGGATGAGGCCACTGGAGGCGACCGGGCTCCTCAGAGGAGACGGAGGGGTTGGGGGGGGGGCCTGACCTGAGCCAAAGGGGGGGCACAGCTGGCAGCGGTGGCCCCATGCCTTGCCCACGCGGCTGCAGCAGCAGATCTGTTTGGTGATGTTACGCAGGATGGGCAGGGAGCAGCCGCCGTCTCGCAGGATTCGGAAACAAGGGCCTTTGGCTTCCGAGATCACGTGCTGGGCTGGGGGGGTGGGAGGAAGAGGAGGAGAGGAGTCAAGGGGGTAGGTAAGGTGGGCAAGGGTGGGCACGAGTAGAGAGGGCGGGCATGCGGTCCGTGGAACTGTGGCCCAAAGGGGTTGGGTCCAAGCCTCTGGAGGAGGAGATGGGGCAAGGAGGGCAGTGAACTCTCTCGACAGGTGACTGCTCTGCCCGGGCCGTGCCCACGACACTACCCCTTGAGCAGGGAGGAGAGAGAGGAAAATGGGTGCCTAGGGGAGCCTCGTCCTCGCCCCCCCACCCCCGCCTCTCACAGATGCAGCTGCTGCGGGAGGAGTCCAGCAGGTAGCCATCCCGGCACACGCAGGTGTAGCCGCCCCTCGTGTTGGCACATTCACCGTGCTGGCAGCGCCTGGGGTCCTGGCACTCATCCACGTCTGGGGGACAAGGGGGAACACCGGACTCAGGCCACCGCCGCCGCCCCCCCCCAGTCCGAGGGAAAATAGAAGGCCCTTCCTCACCCGGTGGAGTCACTCCCCCGTTCCGTGGGACTGGGGAGGGGCCACGCAGGCCCTAATGAGCCCCTCCCTCTCCCGGACCCACGCTCCGCCCCCACTCACCCACGCAGGAGTCATTGATCCTTTCGTAGCCCGTGGGGCAGGCCGCATCTCGAGGCCTCGGGAGGGACGAGCTACCTGCGAGTGCAGGATGGAGGGGGAAGGGTGTCACCGAGGGTGAGGGCATTCATTCACTCCATTGTATTTATTGAGCGCTTACTGTGTGCAGGGCACGGTACTAAGCGCTTGGAAAATACAATTCAGCAACAGAGACAATCCCTGCCCACAATGGGCTCACAGTCTAGAAAGGGGGTGGGGGGGGGGGAGACAGACATCAGAACAAGTAAACAGGCATCAATAGCATCAGTATAAATAAGTAGAATTATAGATCTATACACATCATTATCACACATCACCTGTATATATGTTTGTACATATTTATTACTCTATTTATTTATTTATTTTACTTGTACATATCTATTCTATTTATTTTATTTTGTTAGTACGTTTGGTTTTGTTCTCCGCCTTCCCCTTTTAGACTGTGAGCCCACTGTTGGGTAGGGACCGTCTCTATATGTTGCCAACTTGTACTTCCCAAGCGCTTAGTACAGTGCTCTGCACACAGTAAGCACTCAACCAATATGATTGATTGATTATAAAAAAATGTGAATTATAAGTATGTACCTATATACACACAGGGGCTGTGGGGCGGGGAGGGGGGTAGAGCAGAGGGATGAGTGAGGGCAATGGGGAAGGGAGGGGGAGCAGAGGAAAAGGGGGGCTTAGTCCGGGAAGGCCTCTTGGAGGAGGTCAGCTTTCAGTCGGGAGGGCCGAGGCCAAGCGACAGGGAGGGCGGAGGTCGAGGGTGGTGGCGATGGGGCGGAGGGTCAGGGGGGGAGCACGGTGAGGGGCCCAGGGGTCAGGGGGAGCGCGTCCCAGCCTCCTTCCCCCTCCCACCTTGGTGCGCTGAGCACGGCTGACAGTCGTGGACTCCCCAGGCCAGGCCGGCCCCGCGACAGCAGATCTCCTGGGTCCGCAGGCCGGGCAGCGGGGAGACGCACTGGGAGGGGCGGGGAGGAGGGAAGGCGGTCAGGCCCCTCCGGCCGAGGCCGGGGGTCAGGGGTCGCGCCACCCCAGCGGCCCGGCCCGGCCCTCTCACCTCTCCGTTGAGCAGCTGGCGGAAGCAGTACCCGAAGCCCGAGGTCTCGCTGTAGCCCTCCTCCCTTGGGCTGCTCTGTGCCAGGATGCTGTAGAGGGCGGCCCGGTCCGGGTGACCCCCCGTCGCGGCGCTGGCCCTCGGCCCCGTCCCGCTCACTCGCTCCACTTGGTGGATGGTCACGGACGCCTCCTGCGGATGCTCCACGTGCACGCTCACCATCGACGCGGCCCCTGGAAGCGGGGGGGACAGGGCAGTGCCAGCCCAGCCCGACGGGACGGCAGAGCCCAGCGGACCCCCGGCCTCCCTGCCCCGCCCTTCCCGGCCGCTGGATCATCATCATCATCATGCCATTATTATCATCATCATCATCAATCGTATTTATTGAGCGCTTACTGTGTGCAGAGCACTGGACCAAGCGCTTGGGAACTACAAATTGGCAACATATAGAGACAGTCCCTACCCAACAGTGGGCTCACAGTCTAAAAGGGGGAGACAGAGAACAAAACCAAACATATTAACAAAATAAAATAAATAGAATAGATAATGATTGTATTTGTTAGCGCTGACTATAGTAATAACGATAATGATGATATTTGTCAAGCGCTTACTACGCGCCAAGCACTGGTCTAAGCGCTGGGGTAGATACAAGGTCATCAGGTTGTCCCAAGTGGGGCTCACTGTCTTCACCCCCATTTTACAGATGAGGGAACTGAGGTCCAGAGAATAATAGTGATAATGATGGCACTTATTAAGCACTCACTATGTGCAAAGCACTGTTCTAAGCACTGGGGAGGTTACAAAGTGATCAGGTTGTCCCATGGTGGGGGGGCTCACAGTCTTAATCCCCATTTTACAGATGAGGTAACTGAGGCCTAGAGAAGTTAAGTGACTTGCCCAAAGTCACATAGTTGACAAGTGGCGGGGCCGGGATTTGAACCCACGACCTCTGACTCCAAAGCCCAGTCTCTTTCCACTGAGCCACAATGCTAAGTGAAGTGACTTGCCCAAGGTCACACAGCTGACAAGTGGCGGAGTCGGGATTAGAATTCATGACCTCTGACTCGCAAGCCCGAGCTCTTGCCACTAAACCACGCTGCTTCTCTATGTGCCAAGCACTGTTCTAAGCGCTAGGGTAGAGACAACAATAATAATGATGGCACTTGTTAAGTACCTACTATGTGTAAAGCACTGTTCTAAGGTCTGGGGGGGCGGTGGCTAGAGACAAGGTGATGGGGTTGCCCCACGTGGAGCTCACACCCTTAATTCCCATTTTACGGATGAGGTAACTGAGATACAGAGAAGCTAAGTGGCACACGGCTGACAGGTGCCAGAGCCGGGATTGGAACCCACCACTTCTGACTCTCAAGCCCGTGCTCCTTCCACTGAGCCAGGCTGCTTAGGGGATGGCTTAGAGAAGCAGCGTGGCTCAGTGGAAAGAGCCCGGGCTTTGGAATCAGGGGTGATGGGTTCAAATCCCGGCTCCGCCAATTGTCAGCTGTGTGACTTTGGGCAAGTCACTTCACTTCTCTGGGCTCAGTGACCTCATCTGTAAAATGGGGATTAAGACCGTGAGCCCTCGGTGGGACAACCTGATCACCTTGTAACCTCCCCAGTGCTTAGAACAGTGCTTTGCACATAGTAAGCGCTTAATAAATGCCATTATTATTATTCTGGCATTCGTTAGGTGCTTACCACGCACCAAGCATCATCGTCATCAATCGTATTGATTGAGCGCTTACTATGTGCAGAGCACTGGACTAAGCGCTTGGGAAGTACAAGCGCCGTCCTAAGCGCGCGGGTGGCTACAAGCAAATCGGGTTGGACACGGTCCTTGTCCCATACAGATGAGGGAACTGAGGCCCGGTGAAGTGAAGTGGCTTGCCCCAAGTCCCCCAGGAGACAGGAGGCAGGGCCGGGATTCGAACCCGTGACCTTCTGACGCCCAGGCCTGCGGCCTAGGCCCCGGTTTAGGCTGCTTCTCCCTGGATCCGGCCCCGGCTTGCTCCAGTGGTTGGGGGGAAAAGGAGTTGGGGGGAAAAGGGAAGGGGGCTCGGGGTGCCCCTTACCGTCCTCCTCCTCGCGGTGGTTGGCCAGGGGCAGCGTGTACACGGACTTGGTGACCCCAGGGGGAAGGGGCGCGGGGGGCGCCTCGGGCCGCGTGCGGGACACTGGCAGGTGGCAGAACTTGCCCGTGAAGCTCGGGGGGCAGAGGCAGCGGTCCTTCTTCACGCAGACCCCTCCGTTGTGGCACAGCAGCGGGCACAGGACTGAGGGGCGGCAGGGGGTCAGAGAGGGGCCCCCTTGCCCGCCCGGCCCCCCAACCCTCCCGCTGTCTGCCACCCCAGGGCTTTCTCAGGGCAGCAGGCGGGGGCGAGCTCGGCCCCAAGGGTACCCGACCATCGATCCACCGCGGTGTTTATACTCTGCGCGAAGCACTGTGCCGAGGGTGGGGAGGGGGCGCGAAGGGGGTTCCCACTCCCACGCGCCCCCTCCTAGCGGGCGAGAGGGCTGCGGCCCCCCCCACCATCCGGCCCCACCGGGCCCCTGCCTCAGTTTCCCTCCCTCCAGCCGCGCGGCGGGGGGCGGCTCCCCCTCCCCCGGAGGAGTGACGGGGAGGGGGGGAGGGGGGCGCCCCGCTGCCAGCTGGGCGGCCGGGTAAACAGGCGCGGGAAAGGGCGGCTCCCCGGCTCATCGACTCCAGACCCGCTGCCCCTCGGGGGGCCGGGGGGGCGGGGGGGTGGGGGGCGCGGGGCCCGCTCCGGGACGGGGCGCACCGCCGCCCGAGGCCCGCCCCGACCCAGCGGGTCACTGGAGGCCAGAGGCCCGGCTTGGCGGTGCCCAGCGGCGGGCGGCGGGCACCGGGCAGCGGGCACCGGGCACGGCGCTGCGGGGGCATTCCCCGCTCGGCGCCCCGCTCTTCCGCCGGCTCCCCTCTCTTTCCTCCCGCCGGCCTCTTCCCCCCTGGGGAGCCTCTGGAGCCGCCGGCGGCGGCAACAGCTGGAGACAGCTGCGGGGCGGGGGGCGAGGGGGAGGAGGGGGGGGGAGCAGCGGGAGGGGGAGGAGGGAGAGAGGAGGAGGAGGAGGAAGAGAGGAAGGGGAGGAAGAGAGGAGAGGGAGGAAGGGAGGAGGAGGAGGGGGGAGGAGGAAGAGAGGAGGAGGAGAGGAGGAGGAAGAGAGGAGGAGGAAGAGGAAAGGAGGAGGAGGAGGAGAGGAGGAAGGGAGGAGGAGGAGGAAGGGAAGAGGAGGAGGAGGGAGGGAGGAGAAGGATGAGGGAGAAGGAGGAAAGGAGGAGGAGGAAGAGGAAGGCGGGAGGAAGAGAGGAGGAGGAAGGGAGGAGGAAGAGAGGAGGAGGAGGGAGAGAGGAGGAGGAGGGAGGGAGAAGGATGAGGAGAAGGAGGAAAGGAGGAGGAGGAAGAGAGGAAGAGGAAGACGGGAGGAAGAGAGGAGGAGGAGAGGGAGGAAGAGAGGAAGAGGAGGACGGGAGGAGGAGGAGGAGGAAGAGAGGAAGGGGAGGAAGAGAGGAGGAGGAGGAAGGGAGGAGGAGGAGGAGGAGGAAGGGAGGAGGAGGAGAAGGGAGGAAGGGGAGGAAGAGAGGAGGAGGGAGAGGAGGAAAGGAGGAGGAGGAAGAGAGGAAGAGGGGAGGAAGAGAGCAAGAGGGGAGGAAGAGAGGAGGAGGAGGAGGAGGAGGGGAAGGAAGAGAGGAGGAGGGGGAAGAAGAGAGGAGAAGGAGGGGGGGAGAAGAAGAGGAGGAGGACAGCGCGTTCCGAACCTACCGAGCCAGGGGAGCGGCGGGGGGAAAAGGAAAAGGGGGAGGGAGGGAGGGAGGGAATGAGGGAATGAGGGCGAGGGGAGAGAGGGGCTGGGGCATTCCTCGACGATTATTTTAGGGCGGAGGGGCGGGGGCGCCCCGAGCCGCGGCCAACCCCTCCCTAGCCCACCCCTCCCTAACCTACCCCTCCGGGCGCGCCCCCGAGGAGCCGGGGAGCTCGGGGGGGGAGCGGCGAGTCCCCCCCTCCCCTTCCCTCCCCTCCCCTCCCCCCGCCCTGCTGGCCCACGTGCGGCGGAGGGGTGGGTGGGTGGGGAGGGGGCCGGGACGCCGGGGGCCGGCTGAGGGCAAGCCTCGAACCCAGCGCCCCCCGTGCGGGCGGGGCCGCGTCTCCTCCTTGGCCTGCCCGGGCCGTTGGCACAGAGAGCTGGCACGAGGCGGGCGGGAGCCGGGAGGCAGGGCGGCCGCTGTCCCGCCTCGGGGGAAGGGAGGGGAGGCGCGGGGGAGTCCCGAGGGGAGGGGGCTGGGGCTGGGGCCGGGCCGGGCCGGGCCGGGCCGGGCCGGGCCGGGGGATGAGCTCAGGCAGACCGGGCCTGGAGCCACTCCAGCTTTCGCTTGTTCTCTGCGCCCGGGGGGCCCCCGTTCCCTTGGCCGGCGCTGCCATTGAGGCCTCTCCCTCCACACCTCTCCCTCCGCCCGAGCCGCCCTTCTCCTGGGCCGGGCGAGCGGGAGATGCCCACGGCGCGCCCCTTCGCCCGGGGACCCCTCGATCCTCGCCTGGAGACCCTCCCCGGCGATGCGGGTGGGCTGCCGAGAGATGCGCTCCTCCCCACGCCCCGATCCGCCCCAGCAAATGGGCGAGGGGCGCGGGGGGGAAGAGGGCAGAGCCGAAAGCCGTCAGATGGGGAAGAGCCAAGGCCGGGTGTCCGTTAGTCCCTTCCCCCCCGCCGGCCCGGCCATCTCTCGAGGCAAGGGAGCGGGAGGGAAGAAGGGAGGTGGCCACAGGTGTGCGGCTGCCAGGGGGCGTCGAGGGCAGAGTCACCGTGGTCCTCCGCCGCGCCTCCAGGGGGCGCTCACCCCGTTGGGGTTTCAGCTCCCGCCCCGCCTCCAGGGGGCGCTCACCCCGTTGGGGTTTCAGCTCCCGCCCCGTCCTCCAGGGGGCGCCCACGCAGCCGGGGTTCAGCTCCCACCCCGTCCTTCAGGGGGCGCCCACTCCGGCGGGGTTTCAGCTCCCGCCCCGCCTCCAAGGGGCGCTCACCCCGTTGGGGTTTCAGCTCCCGCCCCCTCCTCCAGGGGGCGCCCACTCCGGAGGGGTTTCAGCTCCCGCCCCCTCCTCCAGGGGGCGCCCACTCCGGAGGGGTTTCAGCTCCCACCCCGTCCTCCAGGGGGCGCCCACTCCGGAGGGGTTTCAGCTCCCACCCCGTCCTCCAGGGGGCGCCCACTCCGGAGGGGTTTCAGCTCCCACCCCGTCCTTCAGGGGGCGCCCACCGCGGCGGGGTTTCAGCTCCCGCCCCGCCTCCAAGGGGCGCCCACCCCGTTGGGGTTTCAGCTCCCGCCCCGTCCTCCAGGGGGCGCCCACGCAGCCGGGGTTCAGCTCTCGTCCCCTCCTTCAGGGGGCGCCCACCGCGCTGGGGTTTCAGCTCCCGCCCCGTCCTCCGGGGGGCGCCCACGCAGCCGGGGTTCAGCTCCCGCCCCGTCCTCCAGGGGGCGCCCGGCGCGGCGGGGTTTCAGCTCCCGCCCCGTCCTCGAGGGGGCGCCCAGCGCGTCCTCCCCCCGGGGGCGGTCGCGGTCCCCCGTCCCGTCCCGTCCCGTCCCGTGTCCCGTCCCGTGTCCCGTCCCGTGTCCCGTGTCCCGTCCCCCGTCCCGTCCCGGCGCCGCTTGTCGGGTACTCACAGACGCGGAAGCCGGTCCCGGCGGGCGCGCCCCCGGCCGTCGCGCCCCCGCCCCCGCCCCCGCCGGCCGCCTCGCTCTCCAGGACCGTGGCGTTGCCCCGCTCGCAGTGCGTGGTGCAGCGGGCGCCGGCGCAGCGGAGGCGGCACACGGCCGGGGTGAAGAGCACCCGGAGCCGGTCCCGGCGCTGGGCGGCCCCGCGCTGCGGGGGCACGGCCAGGAACAGCAGCAGGAAGGGCAGGAGGCGGCGGGGCCACAGCCGCGGCCGCAGCCCTCCAAGCGGGACGCGGCAGCCGGGCCGGGCCATGGCTCTGCTCTGCCCGCCCGATGGGACGGGGCTCTCGGCGCGCCCCCGCCCCCTCGGGCGCGCCCCCGGAGGCGCGCCCCCGGCCCCTCCGTCCCGGGCCGTCCCTCCCGCCACCCCCGTTCCCTGGCAGCCGCGCGGGGGCGCGTGGGGCCGGGCGCGAGGCCAACACCAATGTTTGTGCGAGAGGGCTGGGGGGTGGGATGGGGGGAGAAGGAGACCCGGCCACAGCCCCCCCCCCCTTCCCCCCCCACACAGCTGCAACAAGTGGCTGCCATCCGGGAAGAAGGGGAGGGGGACAACAGGTGGGGGGCGCCCGGGCCTGCTTCCCAAATCCCGGCTCTTCCCCCACCTGAGGGAATCCCAACCCCCGGGGGGGACAGGGCGGGGACGCTAGAGAAGAGAGCCGGCTGGAGGGGTGGGCGGAGGGGCTCAGTCGGATGGAGGGGAGGTCTGAAGGAAATGACCCAGGTTGGGGGGGGAGGGGGCTGGTGCTGGCGGGGAACTCAGCTGGAGGGGAGTCTGTCGGGGAAGCGCCCACCCCCCTCCTCTCCCCGGCCCGGCGGGACTCGAGGGCGTGCGGGGCCTCTCCGGCCCTCCCTAACTCACGTCTGCCGTGGCCTGACAATCGCCTTTGTTGTCGGGGCCGGGGGCTCCTCCAGACAGCGGCCCCCAGCCTCTCGGCCCATCACCGAGCCGGGGGTCACACCCCGAAACCAGGGTGGTCCCCTCCCTCCCCTCCCCGCACACCCCCCGGGACCCGGCGGGACCCCTGCTCGGAGTCGGACAGGAGGGCGCGGTGGCGGTGATTCGGGGAGAGAGGGAACCCCTCGATTCCTACCCCTCTGGGGGTTCCCCCTTCCTTCCTGCTGAGCCACCCACATGTTCTCTGACCCCGGGGACCCCCCTTCCGGCCTCAGGAGAGGTCCAGAGGCCAGGAGGGGCAGATGGCGTGAGTGCCCTTTGACCCCTGGCCCGAGAGGGGGAGGAAGGAGGGCGCAGTGGAGGAGGAGGGGGGTTCTGCCCCCACTTCCCGCCTCTCCCCCCCGCCTCCCCCCCGCAGCGCTGTCTCGTGCCCAAGCGGATGTCAGAGTTTCCAGGGAGCGGCGGCCTCGGCCAAGGGCGGGGCGGCGGGGAGGGGGCCCGGCCGGGCCTCCTCAGCCCCCCGGGATGGGAGGGGGGCGTCCGGCGGCCTAGAGGCCTTCACCGCCGGGCCGGCCTCCTCCTGTCCTCCAGGGAGAACGAGGGGTGGCCCGAGATTCCCCAGGCCGCCGCCGTTTGCCTCTGGCCTCCGACCCCTCTCATCTTCAACCGCCCAACCCGGGCGAGGTTGGAGAGGAAAGGGGAGGATGGTGGGGAAGGGGCCGCCGCCCCCCCTCCCTCCGCCCCTGTCCCCGCATCCGTCCCCTCCGCCCGGGCCCCCGCGGTATCCGGAGGCCGGTGCCAGGCCGGGGGGCTTGCCGGGGTTGCCTGGCCGGGCCTGGCCCGGGACAATGGCCGAAGCGTAGGAGGGGGCGGGCGGCGGAGCGTGGGAACCCGACAGCTCAGACAGGCTTATCAGGCGGGCGGAGGGCCTCAGCCGACGGTCACGGCCCCCTCCCCGTCCCCCTCCCCTCTTACCCGGGGCCTGGCGGTTCCTGGTGGCTGGGTCCGGTCCCCGTTGAGAGGGGTGCTTGTCGCGGCCCCCACGGACCCGCTGCCCCTCTGGCTGCTGAGCGAGACGCTCTGCCCTCCGCTCCCCGGGCCCGCGGGGGCGACGCTGCCACAGCGCCGGGACCTGCTGCAGCCTGCCGATGGAGGAAGGGGGTGCCCGGCTCAGCCCGATGCCCACCGACCCCTGCCAAACTACGTAGCCCAGACCCCCCGACTCAGGGAAACATCCAGAGACACACAGGCCTCTGGCCCAGAGTCATGCACCAAGATACACACACACACACTCATAGAGACACGCAGATTCGCTCAGCGATACCCGCTCCCTCTCGGATGATCTTATAATAAGAATAATAATAATGGTATTTGTTTTACTATGTGCCAGGCACTGCACTAAACGCTGGGGTGGCTACAAGCAAATCGGTTTGGACCCAATCCCTGTCCCACACAGGGCTCCCGTTCTCATTTTACAGACAGGGTAACTGAGGTCCGGAGAAGTAAAGTGCCTTGCCCAAGGTCACCCGGCAGACAAGTGGTGGAGCCGGATGGAGAACCCATGACCTTCTAACTTCCAGGCCCGGGCTCTATCCGCTACACCATGGACGAAGAGACACGGACAGAGAGGACGCCAGACAGAGGCAGGTTCAGAGACACACAAGAGACCACAGAGATGCCCGCTCAGCATGGGACATCCTTAACGGACGGAGATACCTGGACAGAGAGATTCCGGCAGGTACAGAGACCCGCAGGCCAGCATAGAGATAAACCGACATGGAGACCCACCACAGAGACGCACATATCATCAATCGTATTTATTGAGCGCTTACTGTGTGCAGAGCACTGTACTAAGCGCTTAAAATTAGATCCCGTGCCTGGAAGTCAGAAGAATCTGGGTTCTAATTCCACCCCCATCGCTTATCTGCTGCACTTAATAATAATGATGATGGCATTTGTTAAGTGCTTACTATGTGCAAAGCACTGTTCTAAGCACTGGGGGGATACAAGGCGATCAGGTTGTCCCGCGTGGGGCTCACAGTCATCACCCCCATTTTACAGATGAGGGAACTGAGGCTCTGAGAAGTTAAGTGACTTGCCTAAGGTCACACAGCAGACGCGTTGGCGGAGCCGGGATTCGAACCGGTGACCTCTGACTCCAAAGCCCAGGCTCTTTCCACTGAGCCACGCTGCTTCTCTGTTGTTCACACAGACACCCCCTCATGAACAGAGATGCACTGACAGACGTGTGCGCGGGTCAGACACCTCCCCGCCTCCCCGTTCTATACACGCACTCCCGCACTACCAGGGTCACCCCTGGGGGGATAGAGACATAGGATCTGGGTCGAGGAAAGGGTTAACCCCACCGGGAGGACGGAGCCTCCGCCCGCTCCTCCCCGCTCCTTCTCTCCCTTCCCCTCCTCCCTCTTCTTCTCCTCCCCCTCCTCCCCCAACCTGGGAACAGGCCCCTTCGCCCGGGAGACCACGACGCCCCCCCCACCCAAGGCCGATCACGCACTGTGGGGGAGGGGACCCGGAGACCCAAGCCCTCCGGGGGAGTCTAGTACACAGTCTGGACACACAAACACTGAGTCACAGCCCCCCGGCCAGGGGTCACCACTCACGTCAGGGGCTGCCAGCGCAGGGACAGCGCTCTCCGGGGGGCGGCCGTCAGGGGGTTCCCTAGGGGGCTCCGGCAGGGGGGTCCTCTTAGTCCCGACCGGCAGGCGCAAGACGGGGGGCCTCGACACAGCCCCCCTGGACCACACTTTGGGGGGCAGAGAGCTGCACGGAGACGGGAGGGGACGCTGCTGGTGGGGATGCCCCGAGGCTCAGAGATACCCCGACCTCCCATCAATCAATCAATCAATCAATCGTATTTATTGAGCGCTTACTGTGTGCTGAGCGCTGTACTAAGCGCTTGGGAAGTACAAGTTGGCAACATGTAGAGCTTTTAGACTGTGAGCCCACTGTTGGGTAGGGACTGTCTCTATATGTTGCCAATTTGTACTTCCCAAGCGCTTAGTACAGTGCTCTGCACATAGTAAGCGCTCAATAAATACGATTGATGATGATGATGATATAGAGACAGTCCCTCCCCAACAGTGGGCTTACAGTCTAAAAGTCTCACAGTCCCATCTCCTCGGGAGGCAGGCTGAGCTCCGGGAGAAGCCCCCCCCCCCCGCCCTATATTGGGGCCGGAAGGGCTCCGCCTGGTGGTCGAAGCGGGCACAGCTGGCCAGATGTTCGCGCCTCCCTCCCACGTCCCGGATTCCTGTTCCCCGCGGCTGGGTAGGTTCACTCATTCAATCGTATTTATTATAACGATAGCATTTATTAAGCGCTTACTAGGTGCAAAGCACTGTTCTAAGCGCTGGGGAGGTTACAAGGTGATCACGTTGTCCCACAGGGGGCTCTCAGTCTTAATCTTTTAATCTTTTAGACTGTAAGCGCTCAATAAATACGATTGATGATGATGATGTGAGCCCACTGTTGGGTAGGGACTGTCTCCATATGTTGCCAACTTGTACTTCCCAAGCGCTTAGTACAGTGCTCTTTACACGGTAAGCGCTCAATAAATACAACTGATTGATTGATTAATCCCCACTTTACAGATGAAGTAACTGAGGCACAGAGAAGTTAAGTGACTTGCCCAAAGTCGCACAGCTGACAATTGGCAGAGCCGGGATTTGAACCCACGACCTCGGACTCCAAAGCCCGTGCTCTTTCCACTGAGCCGTGCGCAGAGCACTGGACTGAGCGCTTGGGAAGTCATAATAATAATAATGAGCGCTTGGGAAGTAATAATAATAATGGCATTTATTAAGCGCTTACTATGTGCAAAGCACTGTTCTAAGCGCTGGGGAGGTTACAACGTGATCATGTTGTCCCACGGGGGGCTCACAGCCTTAATCCCCATTTTACAGATGAGGGAACTGAGGCACAGAGAAGTGAAGTGACCTGCCCAAAGTCACCCAGCTGACAATTGGCGGAGGAGGGATTTGAACCCATGACCTCTGACTCCAAAGCCCGGGCTCTTTCCACTGAGCCACGAAGTACAAACCGGCAGCATATAGGGACGGTCCCAGGGGTGACTACAGCTCACCCCGAGAGGAAGGAGCGTGACCCCTCACCCCCGCCCCCGTCTCCACCGCTCCTCCGGCCCCCCTGTCCTTCCCTCCCGCCTCCCCACGCACCTTTGATGCATTTCGCTGCCTGGAGAGCACGCGCACGACAACAGCGCTCCGCGCAAAGGCTGGGGCTGCAATTAGACGTAGAGCAAGAGGGTGGGAATTGGGCTTGGTGGGGGCCGTGAGGGGCCGGGGTCGCAAGAGGCCGAGGAAGAGACCGTCTCTATACGTTGCTGATTTGTACTTCTCAAGCGCTTAGTACAGGGCTCTTTATTGAGTAAGTTCTCAATAAACACGATTGAATGAATGAATGAATGAAGAGGAGCTGGGGGTGGGGACTGACTGGAGTTGGGGGGAGAGGAAAGCAAGACAATAGGCTAAGCCTGTAGTCCTCGGTCCTTTTTCTCAACATCCTGGGCCGCTCCCCTGATCCCTGTCCTAATCCCCCTGGGAGCCAGGATCACGGGAATCTTCAAGGGATTTCCTCTCCCGCTCCTCCCCTTCAGGGGCCCCAGACGTCCTTCCCTCCCCTCCAATAAGGGGTCGCGGGGTCATGGGGTCGCGGGGGGTGGGAAGCTGGACGGGGTCGGCTCCTGGGTTCCTCTTCTCCCCGTCCAGGATGGGGAGACGCCCGGTTTCCACTGGTGACAGCGGGAGGGCGAAGGTGGGGGGCGGGGGGGACAAGTACTGCACGCCTGGGGGAAGAAGGGGGTCCAGTACGTCCCCAGCCCCCCTCTCAGGGCAGGCTCAAAGCTCCCCAGACCGGACCGATCTGTCTCCGAGCGTGGGGAACCGAGGGGGTGATGCGGATGGAAGAGCTCCTACGGCCTTCTCTCCCACCATCCCGCAGCCAGGGAGGAGGAGAGAGACTGGGAGAGGTGAAATCCCCTGAAACGCCTCCTTCTCCTCCCCCTATTTCGACTCTTTCCCGCTCCTCCTTCCTGCTCCAGTTCGAGTTACTGAACGGATTCGCACAGGCGGGCCGGGGGTGGGGTCCTTTGTACCGCCTGCTCTGGGGCCTCCTTGAGCCCTCCTCCCCACGCCCCCCCCACCCAAAGACGCAGGAGCCGCGGGAGGGGGCGTGGGGCGAGGCGGGCTGCAAGTCCTGCCACACACCCAGAGTAGGTTTTCCTTGGGTGTTGGGGGGCGGGGAAAGAGGGGAGCTTCTGTAGAATGGCTGAGGGCCCACTGTTGGGTAGGGACTGTCTCTATATGTTGCCAACTAGTACTTCCCAAGCGCTTAGTACAGTGCTCTGCACACAGTAAGCGCTCAATAAATACGATTGATTGATTGACTGACTGAGGGAGGGGTTCCCGGATCGGAGGCCCGGGGTGCGAATCCTCCACTCCGCTGCCAAAGGAATGGTCCAGCCTGGTGCCACCTGGTACGTGACACCGCCTCGCCCGCCGCCAGGCCCCCGCCACGCTCCATGTGGGATTCCCATTAGTGGAATTTACGGGGAGGGGGGGAAGGGGAAAGGATTGGAAGCGGGGGGAGGAGGGGAATGAGGTCAGACCGCTCACCCCGGCCGGAGAGCTCCTTCCAGGGGGGTGGGGGAGGAGGGCTGGGGGTCGGGGGTCCTGGGGCAGAGGCGAGAGGAGGAGGTGAGCGGAGAGGGGCAGAGCGGGAGGTGGGGAGGGGGATCGGCGGACTTACCCCGCCCCGCCTCGCCGCTGGCCCCCGGGCTTGATGCCCGGTTGGCCTCGGGGTCGGGTGGTCGTCGTGGTACCCGGGCCCTGCGAGGCCCGGATGAGGAGCAGCGCCCAGCCGAGGAGCAGGAGGAGGACGAGGAGGCGGCGGGAGCCGGGGCCGGGAGACCGCATCTTGTCCGGGCCCGTGTCCCCATCCCCCAATCCCGCTCCAGCCCCCCTCTCCCCTTACCTCCTCCTCCCCCGCCCTCTCCCCTCCCCTCGGCCTCCGACCCCACCAACTTTCTCCGGCGCCGGGCTGCAACTTCCCACCAATGGGATAGCGGCACCGGCGTTGGGGGGGGCGCGGGCCCACCGATGGGGACGCTCCGGGGGAGGGGCCCGCAGGACAGGTGCCGGGGGGTTGGGGGGAGACAGGGGAGCCGGCCGCGGGTGGGACTCAGAGAGACCCCCCCCACCCCCACCCCTTATTCATTTGGCCTCCACTCCAGACCACGGGGGAGGGAGCTAGCAACCGGGTCTCCATGGTTGCTTGCTGGGGGAGGGCGCCTGCCTGAGTGGAAAAGAAGGGGTTCAAACACGGTCAGGGGGTTTATTCAAACAAGTGCCAAGAGCACGAGACGCCCCCACCCTCGACGTCCAGGTGCAGATTCAGCCTGGGTGGAGGTGAGGGGAGTAAAATCCTCAACCCCCTCCAGGACCTGCCGGGGCAGGGGGCCGGGACAACGCCAGCCGGACACTTGGAGGATGTTTGTTGGTCCGGTAGCGGGTGAAGCAGGGTGCTCGGGACACCCCCAGTCCGACAAAGACACCCCCCCAGCGCTGGCCACAGGCCTGGAACCCGCTTCCTAGCTGGGCTAACAGCCCCCCCCCCCATACACATACACAATGTGGGGGGGGGGGCACCGGATCCAAGTGTGGGGAGAAGGGGATGAGCTTTTTGGACGGTGCCCCCCGAGAAGAAGGAAGGTCCCGGGCAGGGCCCCTGCCCCGTCCCAACTCTTCAAGCGCTAAGTATAGTGCTCTGCACCCAGTAAGCGCTCAGTGAGTACGACTGAATGAATGAAAGCGGACCTCTGGCGCCCTTTCTCAAGGACTTATAATTACAATACTAATGGTCTTCGTTAAGCGCTTCCTGGGTGCTAAGCGCTGGGGTGGATCCACGGTGATCATCAGGTTGTCCCACGTGGGGCTCCCAGTCGTCATCCCCATTTTCCAGCTGAGGTAACCGAGGCCCAGAGAAGTCAAGCGACTGGCCCGAAGTCCCACAGCTGACGAGCGGCGGGGCGGGATTAGAACCCACGCCCTCTGACTCCCAAGCCCAGGGTCTCTCCACTAAAACACGCTGCTTTTTTATCCCTCTTGTGGATCCCGCCGTTTTCCACCTGCCGGCGGGCCCCGTCGCTCTCCCCCTGCTCTGCCCGGCCCTCAGAGGGTGGTGTAGACGTAGACGACGACGATGACGATGAGGTTGAGGGCGGTGCCCACGATGGCGAGCAGGGCCAGTAGGCGCTCCTCCCGCTCCTCGCGGCGCTCCCCCCGCCCCGGCTCCATCCGCACCTCCGGCGCCACCTGCTGGGGACGAGGGGGAAAACCTCGGGTCGACGTGGGGCCCCCCCGGACCCCCCGAATCCCCCCAGCCTCCTTTCCCTCCTCTCCCAGCCGCCTCCAGAACCAGACCCACGCTCACACACATTCACACATAATAATAATAATAACGATGGTATTTCCAATTGTTAGCTCTGTGACTCTGGGCACGTCACTTAATAATAATAAGGTTGGCATTTGTTAAGCGCTTACTATGTGCACAGCACTGTTCTAAGCGCTTGGGGGGATACAAAGTGATCAGGTTGCAGTCTTAATCCCCATTTTACAGATGAGGTGACTGAGGCTCAGAGAAGTTAAGTGACTTGCCCAAGGTCACACAGCAGACATGTGGCGGAGCAGGGATTCGAACCCATGACCTGGGGACAAGGGGGAAAACCTCGGGTCGACGTGGGGGCCCACCTCGCTCCTGGGGGGCCCGCCCGGACCCCCCGAATCCCCCCAGTCTCCTTTCCCTCCTCTCCCAGCCGCCTCCAGAACCAGACCCACGCTCACACACATTCACCCATAATAATAATAACGATGGTATTTCCAATTGTTAGCTCTGTGACTCTGGGCACGTCACTTAATAATAATAAGGTTGGCATTTGTTAAGCGCTTACTATGTGCAGAGCACTGTTCTAAGCGCTTGGGGGGATACTAAGTGATCAGGTTGCAGTCTTAATCCCCATTTTACAGGTGAGGTGACTGAGGCTCAGAGAAGTTCAGTGACTTGCCCAAGGTCACACAGCAGACACGTGGCGGAGCAGGGATTCGAACCCATGACCTGGGGACGAGGGGGAAAACCACGGGTCGACGTGGGGGCCCACCTCGCTCCTGGGGGGCCCGCCCGGACCCCCCGAATCCCCCCAGTCTCCTTTCCCTCCTCTCCCAGCCGCCTCCAGAACCAGACCCACGCTCACACACATTCACCCATAATAATAATAACGATGGTATTTCCAATTGTTAGCTCTGTGACTCTGGGCACGTCACTTAATAATAATAAGGTTGGCATTTGTTAAGCGCTTACTATGTGCAGAGCACTGTTCTAAGCGCTTGGGGGATACAAAGTGATCAGGTTGTCCCACGTCGGGCTCACAGTCTTAATCCCCATTTTACAGATGAGGTAACTGAGGCTCAGAGAAGTTAAGTGACTTGCCCAAGGTCACACAGCAGACATGTGGCGGAGCAGGGATTCGAACCCATGACCTGGGGACAAGGGGGAAAACCTCGGGTCGACGTGGGGGCCCACCTCGCTCCTGGGGGGCCCGCCCGGACCCCCCGAATCCACCCAGCCTCCTTTCCCTCCTCTCCCAGCCGCCTCCAGAACCAGACACACGCTCACACACATTCACACATAATAATAATAATAACGATGGTATTTCCAATTGTTAGCTCTGTGACTCTGGGCACGTCACTTAATAATAATAATGTTGGCATTTGTTAAGCGCTTACTATGTGCAGAGCACTGTTCTAAGCACTTGGGGGGATACAGAGTGATCAGGTTGTCCCACGTGGGGCTCACACTCTTAATCCCCATTTTACAGATGAGGTAACTGAGGCTCAGAGAAGTTAAGTGACTTGCCCAAGGTCACACAGCAGACACGTGGAGGAGGAGGGATTCGAACCCATGACCTGGGGACGAGGGGGAAAACCTCCGGTCGACGTCGGGGCCCACCTCGCTCCTGGGGGGCCCGCCCAGACCCCCCGAATCCACCCAGCCTCCTTTCTCTCCTCCCCCAGCCGCCTCCAGAACCAGACACACGCTCACACACATTCACACATAATAATAATAACAACGATGGTATTTCCAATTGTTAGCTCTGTGACTTTGGGCAAGTCAATAATAATAGTGTTGGCATTTGTTAAGCGCTTACTATGTGCAGAGCACTGTTCTAAGCGCTTGGGGGGATACAGAGTGATCAGGTTGTCCCACGTGGGGCTCACGGTCTTAATCCCCATTTTACAGATGAGGTAACTGACTCAGAGAAGTTAAGTGACTTGCCCAAGGTCACACAGCAGACACGTGGCGGAGCAGGGATTCGAACCCATGACCTGGGGACGAGGGGGAAAACCTCGGGTCGACGTCGGGGCCCAACTCGCTCCTGGGGGGCCCGCCCGGACCCCCCGAATCCACCCAGCCTCCTTTCTCTCCTCTCCCAGCCGCCTCCAGAACCAGACCCACGCTCACACTCATTCACACATAATAATAATAACGATGGTATTTCCAATTGTTAGCTCTGTGACTTTGGGCATGTCACTTAATAATAATAAGGTTGGCATTTGTTAAGCGCTTACTATGTGCACAGCACTGTTCTAAGCGCTTAGGGGGATACAAAGTGATCAGGTTGCAGTCTTAATCCCCATTTTACAGATGAGGTAACTGAGGCTCAGAGAAGTTAAGTGACTTGCCCAAGGTCACACAGCAGACATGTGGCGGAGCAGGGATTCGAACCCATGACCTGGGGACGAGGGGGAAAACCTCGGGTCGACGTGGGGGCCCACCTCGCTCCTGGGGGGCCCGCCCGGACCCCCCGAATCCACCCAGCCTCCTTTCTCTCCTCCCCCAGCCGCCTCCAGAACCAGACACACGCTCACACACATTCACACATAATAATAATAATAACGATGGTATTTCCAATTGTTAGCTCTGTGACTTTGGGCACGTCACTTAATAATAATAAGGTTGGCATTTGTTAAGCGCTTACTATGTGCACAGCACTGTTCTAAGCGCTTAGGGGGATACAAAGTGATCAGGTTGTCCCACGTGGGGCTCACGGTCTTAATCCCCATTTTACAGATGAGGTAACTGAGGCTCAGAGAAGTTAAGTGACTTGCCCAAGGTCACACAGCAGACATGTGGTGGAGCCGGGATTCGAACCCATGACCTCTGACTCCAAAGCCCGGGCTCTTTCCACTGAGCCACGCTGCTGCTCTGTGCCTCACTTACTCATCGGTAAAATGGGGATTAATACCGTGAGCCCCCCGTGGGACGAGCTGATCACCTTGTAACCTCCCCAGTGCTTAGAACAGTGCTTTGCACATAGTAAACCCTTAAGAAATGCCCTTATTATTATTATTATTATTGTTAAGCACTTACTAAGTGCAAAGCAATGTTCTAAGCGCTGGGGGGAATACAAGGTGATCAGATTGTCAATCAATCAGTCAATCAATCAATCGTATTTATTGAGCACTTACTGTGTGCAGAGCACTGGACTAAGCGCTTGGAAAGTACAAGTTGGCAACGTATAGAGACAGTCCCTACCCAACAGTGGGCTCACAGTCTAAAAGGGGGAGACAGAGAACAAAACCAAACATATTAACAAAATAAAATAAATAGAATAGATATGTACAAGTAAAATAAATAGATAAATAGAGTAATAAGTATGTACAAACATATATACTTAACTTCTCTGTGCCTCAGTTACTCTTCTGTAAAATGGGGATTAATACTGTGAGCCCCCCGTGGGACAAGCTGATCACCTTGTAACCTCCCCAGTGCTTAGAACAGTACTTTGCACATAGTAAGCACTTAATAAATGCCCTTATTATTACTATTATTGTTAAGCGCTTACTATGTGCGAAGCACTGTTCTAAGTGCTGGGGGGAATACAAGGTGATCAGGTTGTCCCACGTGGGATTCACAGTCTTCATCCCCATTTTACAGATGAGGGAACTGAGGCTCAGAGAAGTTAAGTGACTTGCCCAAGGTCACACAGCAGACATGTGGCGGAGCTGGGATTCGAACCCATGACCTCTGAATCCAAAACCCGGGCTCTTTCCACTGAGCCACGCTGCTGTTTTGTTGTCTGTCTCCCCCTTCTAGACTGTGAGCCCATTGTTGGGAAGGGACTGTCTCCATAGGTTGCCGATTTGTACTTCCCAAGCGCTTACTACAGTGCTCTGCACACAGTAAGCGCTCAACTCTCCCCCTTCTAGACTGTGAGCCCGTTGTTGGGGAGGGACCGTCTCTATATGTTGCCAACTTGTACTTCCCAAGCGCTTGGTATAGTGCTCTGCACACCATAAGCGCTCAATAAATACGATTGAAAGAATAAATAAATGAATAAATACGATTGAATGAATTAACAGAAGCAGACGGAACCCCATTCAAACATGCACCAACGTCCACACTCTACCCAAACATACGCATTCATTCAATCGTATTTATTGAGCACATACTCTGTGCAAAGTACTGTACTAAGCGCTTGGGAGAGTGAAATATAACAAACACATTCCCTGCCCACACACATTCATTTATTCATTCAATCGTGTTTATTGAGCACTTACTGTGTGCAGAGCACTGGACTACGCATTTGGGAAGTACAAGTTGGCAACATGTAGAGACAGTCCCTACCCAACAACGGGCTTACAGTCTAGAAGGGGGAACATACATACATACATACACACATACATGGTCACACATGCACAGACACCTGTATGTTGGGGTCCTACATCTCTCTCCTGAGGGGCTGTGGGAGGGGTTGGGGAGAAGACCCGAGGTGTGGTGGGTCATGGAGGGAGGAGAGGTCGTAAGCACTGCGCTCTTTATCAGGTTCCGAAGCCTGCACCCATGAGTCGCAACGGCTCAGGACCCCGGCCCTTCCAGCCCCGCAGCCCCGGGACCCCTGCGGGAATGAGGAGACCCCGTTAAATGTGCTCCAACTCCCCCATCCAGGCAACTCTTCACTGTTCCCAGACTTCCCAGACTGAGGCCTTCCCAGACTGAGCCCCTTCCTTCCTCTCCCCCTCGTCCCCCTCTCCATCCCCCCATCTTACCTCCTTCCCTTCCCCACAGCACCTGTATATATGTTTGTACATATTTATTACTCTATTTTACTTGCACATATCTATTCTATTTATTTTATTTTGTTAGTACGTTTGGTTTTGTTCTCTGTCTCCCCCTTTTAGACTGTGAGCCCACTGGTGGGTAGGGATTGTCTCTATATGTTGCCAACTTGTACTTCCCAAGCGCTTAGTACAGTGCTCTGCACACAGTAAGCGCTCAATAAATACGATTGATTGATTGATTGATTGTTTGACTCTGTCCTGGATAAGTGTGTGTGTGTGTGTGCATCTATGTATGCCACCAAACGTATTTGCTGCACATGCATGTCTCCATGTCAGCTGGGACATGTGTTTTACAATACTGAGTCACTGGGGGTGTCCTGTGCATTAGTGTGTGCATGTCAGCTGGGTATCATTCTTTAGCGGAAAGTTGTATGTGTCTGGGCTGTATGTCAGTGTATGTATGTACCTGTTGTGTGTCTATCAGTGTGTGTGTCAATGAATTTGCCTGGGTTGTATGTGTAATGGAGTGTGTATATACCTGGGATGCGGGTTTAATCGATGTGTGTGCCAGGGTAGCGTAACAGTGTGTGGGTGTGGGGTGGCTGTGTCTGGGCTATGATTGTATCCACATGTCAGTCAATCAATCAATCGTATTTATTGAGCGCTTACTCTGTGCAGAGCACTGTACTAAGCGCTTGGGAAGTACAAGTTGGCAACATATAGACACAGTCCCTACCCAACAGTGGGCTCACAGTCTAAAAGACTGTGTGTGTCTAAAAGACACATGTGTGCCTCTCTGGGCTGTGTATGTGCTCAGGTTGAGTGTATCCGTGTGTGGGGGCATAAGTGTGTGTGTCTGCGTGTGCACACCTGGGCGCCGTGTTGGTTTCTGGACTATGTGTGTGTAGCCAGCTGTGCGCTCGTACGCCGAGGCTGCGCATCAGTGTTTGTGCATCACTGCCTGTGCATATGCCTGAATGCGTGTCAGTGTGGGTACCTGCCTGGGCTGCGTGTTATAGGTGGGTGTGTGTGTGTGCATAGATCATCATCATCATCAATCGTATTTATTGAGCGCTTACTGTGTGCAGAGCACTGGACTAAGCGCTTGGGGAGTACAAATTGGCAACATCTAGAGACAGTCCCTACCCAACAGTGGGCTCACAGGCTAAAAGATATGTGTGTGTCTGGGCTTGTGTGTCCGTCCGTCGGCCCCCGGCCCCTTCCCCCGGTACCTGTGGTCTTGGGGTCCCGTCTCAGCTCCGGGCCCGGGGATTCCGGCCGCCCCCCAAGGCCGGCCTGTCATGCCGCCGTCTCCTGGGCCCGGTGGGCGGGCTGGGCCCGGGTCTTCATGGCTCCTCTCCCGGTTCCTCCGCCCCCGGGGGAGGGGGATTCCTTGTCGGCCCGCCCCTTCTCACGCATCAGGCCCAGCCGGTTGCTAGGCAACCCCCTCCGCACCGCAGCCGGTCCCGTTGAGGGGCGGGGAAAGTGGGCCGGGGACTGGGTCAACCTCATCCTCATCAAGCGTATTTATTGAGCGCTTACTATGTGCAGAGCACTGGACTGAGCGCTTGGGAAGTACAAATTGGCAACATATAGAGACAGTCCCTACCCAACGGTGGGCTCACAGTCTAAAAGACTAAAACCTCGGTGGTGGGTGGTCCCTCCGGGATGCAGCTTTGACCCCGAAGCCTGATATTGCCAGCCTTGCCCACCCCAGGCAAATAGGGATGGTTTCATCTGGTTCTCGGCCATAATGATGATGATAATAATTGTGGTATTTGTGAAGCGCTTGCTATGTGCCAGGCACTGTACTAAGCGCTGGGGTGGATACAAGGTAGTCGGTTTGGACACAGTCCCTGTCCCACCTGGGGTTCACAGTCTTCATCTTACCCCCATCTTACCTCCTTCCCTTCCCCACAGCACCTGTATATATGTTTGTACATATTTATTACTCTATTTTACGTGTACATATCTATTCTATTTATTTTATTTTGTTAGTATGTTTGGTTTTGTTCTCCGTCTTCCCCCTTTAGACTGTGAGCCCACTGTTGGGTAGGGACTGTATATGTTGCCAACTTGTACTTCCCAAGCGCTTAGTACAGTGCTCTGCACACAGTAAGTGCTCAATAAATACAATTGATTGATTGATTGATTGATTCATCCCCATTATGTCAACTTGTACTTCCCAAGTGCTTAGTACAGTGCTCAGCGCACAGTAAGCGCTCAATAAATACAATTGACATTGATTTTACAGATGAGGGAATGGAGGCCCAGAGAAGTGAAGTGACTCACCCAAGGTCACACATCAGACAAGTGGCAGAGTTGGGATTAGAAACCAGGTTCCTCTGACTGCCGGTCCCGGGCTCCACCCATTAGGCCACACAGTAGCAAGTCAGCTTGGCAGACCCTTGGGAGGGGGACACGGGGGAGTCGGAAAAGTATTCTGCCCCTTGGAGACTGGTTTGAAGGATGGGGAGAAGGGGCAGGGCCCAGCCCCCTGCCCCCCACTCCGGAAGGCCTGCCAACTTTCCTCCTTTGCCCCGAGCCAGTCCCAGTCCACCCCTTTTCCTGGCCCCTCACTGTGCCAGCTCCTGCCACACAGAGAATGCCAAATATTTTTATTGACTGGCTTTGGCTTCTGGAATGGTGGGTCCTGTAACAGTAACTGCTCCATGAAGGGATGAGGGATTCCCGGTCCTGAATCCAGGGAAGGATGGGGGGACATGACGACCCACTCCCCCTGCAGCGAGGTGGCCGGGGGAGCGGCCGAAGGCACCGCGAGGGGGGTAAAGGGAGGAGGCAGGGGTCAGAATGAAGTCTCATTGAGCTGAGGCTTCGGCGGGCAGAGGGGAGCCCTGAAGGCTGGGGAGGGCTTGGGGGCAGGTGTCGGGGGACGGCGGGGGTCTGGGGGCTCAGCTCCCCGGGCCAGCTCGTGGCACCGTTCCACGAAGCTGCCTCCCCGCCGCCGGCGCTCAGGAGGCGGGGTGGGGGCCGGGGGGTCCCGGCTCGGGGGGAGTAGAGCTGGGCCTCCGCGACGGCCCCCGCAGGATACGTCGCTGCCCTGAGACTGGATGCTGGAGCAGGAGGACAGACGGGAAAGAGGGGAGACAGGCGGTGGTCAGGGAGCAGAATCGGAACCCAGCACAGTCTCGGCTCTGCCCCACGGCTCCCGGCGCAACTCAGCCCTTCCTGTCCCCCCCCTCCACTGTACCTGCAGAGGGAGGCGCGGGGGGACGGGCTGGGCGAGAGGCTCCAGGCGGGGAGGGGGCTGGGGGCCGGGCTGCGGCTCAACGCCAAGTCACACTGCTCCAGCTGCCTCAGCAGCTCCTCCTCAGTCAGGCCCTCGGCTGCAGGATGGAGGCAGAGGGCAGGGGGTCAAGGGTGACAGACCCAGGGGCGCGGGCGGAAGCGTGGTGACAGGCCAGGGGACCGAGCCTGAGCTACGGACGGAGGGAGGGGATGATACAAAGTGGGTAGACAGCGGGTGGGTCCGGGACCAAGTGACAGGGGATGGGGCCAAGACCAAGTGGCAGGGTGGGGCCGGGCCGATACGCAGGGTCCATCCAGGTACCTGGCTGGCGTCCGAGGGTCTCCATGGCGGTGGTGAGGTCCCACATGGCCAGGCTGCCGTTGGCCTGGCCTGTGAGCAGGTAGCGGCGCGGCCGGGAGCCCAGGCGGCTGGAGCCCTCACACTCGTGCACGGTGAAGGCCGTGGTTGGGGAGTCGTCCACAGAGCTCACGGCGCAGATCCTGAGCCACAGAGGAGGCGGGGGATGAGCCGGGGCCCAGAGGCCATGGATATGTGGTGGGGGAGGGGGGCAGAGGCAAGGGTCTGGGATATGGGGTGGGGAACCTTGGCTCTGAAAGGTGGGAGATGCGGGGGGTGGTCTCACCGCTGGCCAGTGGAGGAAAGCCGGACGAAGAGCTGGCTGGCGTTGGGCACCACTTTCTGCACAAACACCTGCTGATCATCCCGCTCCCCGTAGGGCCCTGCCGGGGACAACGCCACCCCCCTCAACAACAAACACACTCAAAAGCTTGTCAGAGCCCACGGGCCTCTCGGCGCCAGCCCCCCAGCCCCGGGGTTGGGGGCGGTCCCGATACCGATGTCATTGCCGGCGCTGCAACCTCCGAGCCCGTCAGCCGCCTCCAATGCCAAGATCTTGAAGGAGGCGAGCGGCGTGGATCCAGGCTGCGTGGAGATCATGCCCCGGAACCGCGTCACCGACCACGTCCGCACATGGTTATTATCAGCGCACACTGTGGGGGGGTGGGAAGAGAGGCTGATGGAGGGGGAGCCCCCACCGGCCCCCCCACCCACCAGCCCCAGCCCCAACACCCTGACCCCCGGGGAGAAAGATTGCAGGGGGAGCCTGATGCCTCATTAGTATAGTGGTGAGTACTCCCACCGGTCATGAGGAAGACTGGGGTTCAAGTCCCCAGTGGGGAGTGAGATAAGTTTTTGGAATGAGCATAGCCTGATGGATTGAGCAAGGGCCTGTGAGAAGAACCTGGGTTCTAATCCTGGCTCTGCCACTTGACTTGGGAAAGTCAATTCACTTCTCTACGCTTCAGTTACCTTATCTGTAAAGTGGGATTAAGAGTGTGAGTCCCGTGTGGGTCAGGGACTGTATCCAATCAATCAATCAATCAATCAATCGTATTTATTGAGCGCTTACTGTGTGCAGAGCACTGTACTAAGCGCTTGGGAAGTACAAGTTGGCAACATATAGAGACAGTCCCTACTCAACAGTGGGCTCACAGTCTAAAAGGGGGAGACAGAGAACAAAACCAAACATACTAACAAAATAAAATAAATAGAATAGATATGTACAAGTAAAATAGAGTAATAAATATGTACAAACATATACATATATACAGGTGCTGTGGGGAAGGGAAGGAGGTAAGACGGGGGGATGGAGAGGGGGACGAGGGGGAAAGGAAGGAAGGGGCTCAGTCTGGGAAGGCGTCCTGGAGGAGGTGAGCTCTCAGTAGGGCCTTGAAGGGAGGAAGAGAGCTAGCTTGGCGGACGGGCAATCTGATTAGTTTGTATCTATCCCAGTGCTTAGAGCAGTGCTTGACACATAGGAAGTGCTTAACAAATACTATTATTATTATCAATAATAACGGAAAGAGCATGAGTCTGGGAGCTGGGGGATCTGGATGTACCTGTTGTGTGACCTTGGGCACATCCCTTAACTTCTTTCTACCTCAGTTTCCTCTTCTGCAACAAGGGGATGCAAAACCTGTTCGCCTTCCCCATTAGACGGTAAGCCCCATGTGGGACGGGGACTGTGTCTGGCCTGGTTACCATGCATCTACCCCACACTAGGTAAAGTGCTTGGAGCATAGTAAACGCTTAACCCAAACCACAATTATTATTTTTAATTACTGGAGTGGGGAAGAGCTGGAGAAGCAGCGGTGGCCTAGTGGATAAAGCATTGGCTTGTGAGTCAGAAGGACCTGTGTTCTAATTCCAGCTCCACTACTAGTCTGCTGGGTGGCTTTGGGGAAATCACTTCACTTCTCTAGCCTTACTTCCCGCATCTGTAAAATGGGGATTAAGACTGTGAGTCCCATGTGGGACAGGGACTGTGTCCAACCCAATTATCTTGTATCTAGTCCAGCTCTTAGTACAGTGCCTGGCACACAGTAAGCGCTTAAAAAATACCACAACTACTATTAGTGAGGCTGTGGATGAGGGGGCAGCCAGGAGGGATGGGAGTTGGGGAGGGGCATCTATACCAGATATCAGGTGTTTCTCGCTAAGCATGATCTTGGTGACAGGGCTGCGGTGGACGGTGAATGTCTGGAAGAGCTGGGGCCCGGAGCCGACGGTCTCTGGGTGTTGCACGATGACTCGCACGCCTCCCGAGCTGGTCCCGTACGCAATCTCAATCCAGTTCCCACTGTCACCTGGGGGCGGGGGAGAAGCCAACCCGGGTCACATCAGCCGGCCTGGTCATCTTGAGCCTAGAGGTGTCACCCCTCCCTCCCAGGTGACCCTCAAATCTCCCTCTCTCACCCTGTCCCCTCACCCGGCCTCCAATCTCACAGCTCCCCTGGCCTCCAAAACCCCTCCACCTGCGTGTCCGCCTGGCTCCTCACACTCAATGTGTCTACAAAACAGGACTCGTCTTCCCCACCACCGCAAACTCACTCCTCCCCTTAACATTCCCATCTTGGGTAACTCCCCCCATCCGCCCTGTTCCCAAAGCTTGCAACCTCAGGGACTTCCTCAACCTCGCTCCTCTAATGCCAAACAACTCACTGGACCTAGATCTCGTCTTTCTCAACGCCGATCTTTCACCCACATCCTCCCTCTTCATATCTCACAATTCCTCTCCTCCACTTCAAAGCCTTATTGAGATACATCTCCTCCAAAAGGCCTTCCCTGACTAAGCCCTCATTTCCTTTTCTCTCACTCCCTTCTGTGTCACCCTGATTTGCTCCCTTTATTCATTCCCCCCACAGCACTTAGGGACATATCTGTAATTTATTTATTTATATTAATTCCTGTTCCCCCATAAGCTTGTTGCAGGCAGGGGATGTGTTTACCAACTCTGTTAATTGTACTTTCCCTAAATGAATGGTACATACAGTACTCTGCACAGAGCTAGCACTCAAATACAATTGATTGATTGACTGACCCCTCTCTGCCTTTCACCTCTCATATCCAGTACACTGCCAAATCACTTCCTCTCCACCCACACCGCTACTGACCCAGCCCCTGGTCATGTTGCAGTTGCATCAGTCTCTACGCCGGCCTCCCTGCCTCCAGTCTCTCCCTCTTCCAATCTATGCTCTACTCTGTCCATGCTGCCGCACCAAACGTCTTCTTGGAAAATCACCCGGCCCCCATCTCTCCTCTCCTTCAAACACCCCGATGGCTTCTCACCCTGGGCTTTAGTTCCTTGGCTCCTCTCAAGGTGACCTAGCCACACCTCGCCCTTGCCGCTCCCACAACTCCCTCCTTTCCCACATCAGACAGTTCATAGCCCTTCCCATCTTCAGTTCCTTCCTAAAATCCCACTTCCCCATCCAATTAGCTCCAGCCCACCATCCAGAGAAAGTCGTACAAATCCACCAGCAATTACTGGCATTTTTGTGCTTATTTATACTTAACCTGAGCATCCCTCTCAAGGAGATCTGGTTCTAATCCCACCACTTGCCTGGCAAGTCACTTTGTGCCTCAGTCAGTCAATTGTATTTATTGAGCACTTACTGGGTGCACAGCACTGTACTAAGCACTTGGGAGAGTACAATATATAACAGACACATTCCCTGTCCGCAATTGGCTTTTAATCAATCAGTAAAGTGGGGATGAGAAACTTGTTCTCCCTCACGCTGTGAACCCTGTGTGGGACAAGGACTGTGTCTGATCTGATTATCTTGTCCCTGACCCAGCGCTTCAAACAGTGCTTGGCACAAAGTAAGCGCTTAACAAATACCACAATTATCATTACTACTTTCGTATGTACACAATCAATTGTGCAGTCAATTACTCGGAACGCTGTACTTGCAAATGTCTTTTTATCTGTCTCCCGCATTAGAAAGTGGGCTCTTTGTGAGCAGGAAGCACGTCACTTCTCCATTTTGTACTTTCTCAACATTTAGCTCAGTTCATCGTACCTACTGGGTGCTCAATAAATACTATTACTACTGCTCCAGCTCCTGTTTTACAATTATAATGCTCATCAGCCTATGAGGCAAGACTTTCTTCCAGCTGGCAGGGCTCATAGGAGCTGGAGTTTCAGCAGCCTGTCCCCATGCCCGCCCCGGGCCCAGCCCTCCCCGCTCACTGGTCTTGGGGGTGAGGTAGACACTGAGGGCCGTGATGCCATCTTCACCCGGATCACGGTACAGTTCTGTCACCAGCAGGTCATTGTCCTTCATCCGCAGTGGAAACTTCTGCACATCTGCCGGGGGACAGGGTGTCACGGGTTTTGCGGCGGCCCGTCCCCCATTGGTTCTGCCCCCCCGCCAGGCCCGACCCTGGGGCGACGAACATAGGGGTGAGGGGAGACAGTCCCTGCCCTTGGGGGGCCACCTATCAGCCGGGGAGACAGGACATGTGTGTGGGTGCACATGTGCGCATGCACACACACAACACACACACACACACATAAAGCAGCAAGGCCCAGTGGATAGAACATGGCCTTGGGAGTCAGAGGTCTTGGGTTCTAATCCCAGCTCCATCACTTGTCTGCTGTGTGAGTTTGGGCACCTAATAATAACGATAATAAACATCATTATCATTGTGGTATTGGTTAAGTATTTACTATGTGCCAGGCACTGTACTGAGCGCTGGGCTGGAGATAAACAAATCAGGTTGGACACAGTCCCTGTCCCACATGGGGCCCACAGTCTTAATTCCCACTTTACAGACGAGCAAACTGAGGCACAGAGAAGCCAAGTGACGACCCAAGTTTACACAGCAGAAATGTGGTGGAGTCGGAATTAAAACCCAGGTCCTTCTCAGTCCTAGCCCTAAGCTCTATCCACGTTGCCTCGCTCCTTCTCTTAAATCACTTAAGTTCTCTGTGCTTCAATAACCTCTTCTGTAAAATAAAGATTAAGACTGTAAATCCCATGTAGGACAGGGCCTGTGTCCAACCTGATGATCTTGAATCTACCCCACCGTTTAGTACGGTGCCTGGCACATAGTAAGTGCTTAACACATACCATAAAAAAAAACAACAGGTGGGAAGGGGAAGGAGGAGAAGGGAGATGTGGGGAGGGGGAAGCCCCTTCTGTCCCCAGCCCCGCTCACCCACGTAGTAGATGGCCCCGTTGTCGCAACCGAGGAGCAGGAAGGAGCCGGCGGCGTCATAGCTGGTGATGGGCTGGACGTCCTGCACCTGATGGGCAGGGGCTCAGACCCGGAATCCGTCCTCCTCCCGGGCTGGGCCACGCTCCCGGGGATACATCCCTCCGGTCCTCCAGACCCCACCCTGCCGCCCTTCCCACCTGCCAGTGCTTGGTAACGGCGTTCCAGACGCCGATGCAGCCCATGTGGCTGGTGGCGATGAGCTGGTTCCCCACGAAGAACAGGGCCTCCACCGGGACCCCCAGCTGGAACACACCTGGCGGGGCAGGGTGGGGGAGGAAAGGTGAGGCATGAGCTGGCTTAGCTCGAAGGGGGGCTTGGGCCAGAGTCAAAGTCAGCGTGAGAAGGAAGAGGTGAGAAGGAAGGAAGTGGGGGAGGAGGAAGGAAGCGGGGGAGGAGGAAGGAAGTGGTGGGGGGAGGGGAGAGGAGGAGAGAAGAAGGAGGGGAGAAGGGAGGAAGTAGGGAGGAGTCTGGCACTAGACCCCCCCCACCGAGATGGAGGGCGGGGGTCGGGTCTTGCCGCCCCTCACCGATCTCACTGCCACTGCCGTTGGCCTGAAGAGCCCAAAGCAGGATCTCATTTCCAGCCGCGGCTGCCACCATCTTGTCATGGTCGCCCAGCGCACCCCCTGGCACCCGGGCCGTCAGTGCCAGTCGTTCAATCGGCCAGTCCAGCCGCGGGCTGGAGAATACCAGCTGCCAGCCCGATGTCTCTTTCAGCCTGGGAGCAGGGGGGCACAGGCACAACTCGGGCAGTAAATGCTCAATACATACAATTGAATGAATGAATGAATTCTGGCCCACCATCTTGCCTCTCCCCACCTCCTGCTTGAATTACAACTCCCAAAAGCCCCTGGGATATGACCCTCACAGATGGTGGGGTGTGGGGGAGGACAGACTGCTCCAGAGACTCCTAGGAGTTTTGTTTTGTTTTGTTTTTCAGTGCTTACTATGTGCCTGGAACTGTACATAGAGCCGGGGTAGATACAAGGTTGGCCACAGTCCACGTCCCACATGGAGCTCCCAGTCTTTAATTCCCATTGTACAGGTGGGATAACTGAGGCAGAGAGGAGTGAATTGACTTGCTCGAGGTCACACGGTGGACAAGTGGTGGAGCTGGGATGAGAACCCAGTTCCTTGTGACTCCTGGCCCCAGGCTCTATGCACTAGGCCACACTACTTCCCATGGTGGGAGGGGAGCTGTAGGTCCCCTCCCTGCCCTGCTGTCTTTTTCCTTGTGCCCTTCCTCCTTTTTCCCTGCCAAACCCCATCTCATGAGGCTCCCTCACCCCCTCCCACTTCCTCCTTGGGGCTCCCCTCGCCCCACACACCTGTAGCAGACGAGGAACTGGGTGTAGGCCACAGCGATCCAGTTGTGATGTCCGCATACCAGCCGCACCATGCCCGGCTCGCCCGGTCCACCTGGGGCAGGTCAGGGATCGGAGGGTTTGGGGGGGGCACGGGGGCCTGACAATGCCAATCTCTTCTGGCAGAGGGTACGATAGGGGTTGGGAGTTCCACAGGAACTGGGACTGCTGGTTCTGCTACCGATCTGGGGGCCGGGGACGGGAGTGGGAGGGCGGGGAAGGGGGAAAGGGGACCCAAGACATGGAGGGGGATGAGAAAAGCTCCCCACAAGAGCCATCTCCCTCCTTGCTGCTCCTGCCTCACCTGCCGGGAACCCTGGCGCCTTGTCCTCCAGCAGGCGGCCCAGCAGCCCGGCATTGCCCAGGTTCGGGGGCATCGTGTTGCTTCGCCGCACCGGGGCTGGTCGCCCACCTGCTAGCTGGGGCCCTGCCACACTGTGCCGGTTCCGCCGTTTCGCTGGGAACACTGCAGAAGGGGGATGGGGGCACAGTAAGAGGTGGGGGGTCCTTACCCAGCCCTATCCCCAAGCATCACAAAGGGGAAAATCTCCCACCCCCGGCTCAGTGGCAGGACCATGACTCCCGTCGGCCCTTAGAGAGGGACCCCCTCCCACGGCTGGGCTAGAGTAGGGGGATGTGGGGAAAATGACTGACCCGATACCTTACGGGAGTTTGAGTTCTCAATGCTCCCTTGGGTGGGACTACCCCCGGGGAATGGAGCAGGATTCTTTCTTCCTCTATCTCTCCTCCCTCCAATTCTCTGCCCCCATCTCCTGGTCCTGGAGTTGGGGGGAGATGCCCTTGCGTTGCCCTACCTGGGGCAGGCAGGTACCCGCTGAAGAGCACATTCCCGCAGGGCGAACGGTCCAGTTCCTCTCGTAGCTGCAGCCGGCGCACTGGTGGGGGGGTGGGGGGAGAGGTGAGACGGGGAGGGGGGCTACTGTGGACCAAGGGGCTGCTTCCAGTGCCACAGGGGGTCTGGTCCAGGGTTGTGAGTGGGGAGGGAGAGAGGGGAGAGAGAGGGGAGAAAGAGAGTGGAGAGAGAGAGAGAGAGAGGAAAGAAGAGAGAAGAGAGGGAGAGGGGGAGTGTGTGTGTGTGTGTGTGTGTGTGTGTGTGTGTGTGTGTTTTGAGCAGGTCAGGGCCCAGAGCTGGAGCAGATCTGGGTACAATAATAATGCAATAATACAATAATAGTAATAATAATAATAACGATGGCACTTATTAAGCGCTTACGATGTGCAAAGCACTGTACTAAGCACTGGGGAGGTTACAAGGCGATCAGGTTGTCCCATGGGGGGCTCACAGTCTTAATCCCCATTTTACAGATGCGGTAACTAAGGCCCAGAGAAGTGAGGTGACTTGCCCAATCCAATTTGTACTTCCCAAGCGCTTAGTACAGTGTTCTGCACACAGTAAGCGCTCAATAAATACGACTGAATGAATGAATAATGCCAATGGTATCTGTCAAGTGCTTACTATGTGCCAGGCACCGTACTAATTGCCGGGGTGGATACAAACAAATCGAGTTGGACACAGTCCCTGTCCCATGTGGGGCTCCCAGTCTCAATCCCCATTTTACAGATGAGGGAACTGAGGCCCAGAGTAGTGAAATGACTCGCCCAAGGTCACACAGCAGACAAGTGGCGGATCCGGAATTAGAACCCATCGACCTTCTGCCTCCCAGGCCTGCCTATGCTCCACATTCTACTCCATGCCACTCTTCCTGGTGGGGTTTGGAGGGGTGGGGACCTAGGGGGGAACGGGGGCTCTCACCGAGTGGTGTGATTCCGTAGAACTGGGCCTCGTGCAACAGCAAGGAGCTCTTGACCCCCCTGGGGCACATAGATGGGTCAGAGGAGGAGCCCAGTGACCATCGGTCCCCCACCCCACCTCCCTCCATCAATCCGATCCACTCCCTGACCACCCCCAACCACTAAGGATGATGGATTGGAGGGTCCTGCTGGGGGGACCCCGGCCGCCACGCCCCGGCCCACCCACCTGGGGTCCAGCTCCTTGGTGCGGAGGAAGTTGAGGATGGGGGCGAACACGGTAGGGTCTCTGTCGATGAAGATCTGGGGGTTGGAGGTGGGGAGGGGAAAGCCAGGAGAGTCGAGACTCACAGTTCAATCATCATCATCATCATCAATCGTATTTATTGAGCGCTTACTATGTGCAGAGCACTGTACTAAGCGCTTGGGAAGTACAAATCGGCAACATATAGAGACAGTTCAATCTGTCCCTCTTCCCATTGCAATCCATCCTGACGCTCCGGCCCGTTCCCCTCTTTCCCTCCCTTTCTCCCTCCCCCACCTCTCCCTCTGAACTTACAGCTCCGGTCTCATCCTTCAGTGTGGAGATACGGCCGCTCAGGAGGCTGAGAGGGAAGTGGGAATAATAATGATGGCATCTATTAAGCACTTACTATGTGCAAAGCACTGTTCTAAGTGCTGGGGAGGAAGCAGCGTGGCTCAGTGGAAAGAGCCCGGGCTTTGGAGTCAGAGGTCATGGGTTCAAATCCCGGCTCCGCCACTTGTCAGCTGTGTGACTTTGGGCAAGTCACTTCACCTCTCTGGGCCTCAGTTCCCTCATCTGTAAAATGGGGATGAAGACTGTGAGCCCCCCGTGGGACAACCTGTTCACCTTGTAACTTCCCCAGTGCTTAGAACAGTGCTTTGCACATAGTAAGCGCTTTATAAATGCCATCATTATTATTATTATTATCAGGTTGTCCCACGGGGGGCTTACAGTCATAATCTCCATTTTACAGATGAGGTAACTGAAGCACAGAGAAGTGAAGTGACTTGCCCAAAGTCACGCAGCTGACAATTGGTGGAGCCAGGATTTGAACCCATGACCCCAGACTCCAAAGCCCATGCTCTTTCCACTGAGCCATGCTGCTTCTCTAATGGGAATGGGAAGCAGGGTGTGTCACTGGTGGTTCCATCCCTCCCCCTAACCCCCAGCCTCATCCCTGCAAATCCTCCACCCTCACCCAGCCTGCATAGGGGTTCCCGAGGTCATCGAAGCAGCATAGCCTAGTGGATAGAGCCTGGGAGTCCGCATAAT
Source organism: Tachyglossus aculeatus (assembly GCF_015852505.1). Lineage (NCBI taxonomy): Eukaryota > Metazoa > Chordata > Mammalia > Monotremata > Tachyglossidae > Tachyglossus > Tachyglossus aculeatus. The sequence goes on from NC_052091.1 coordinate 1,768,530, forward strand.
AATAATAATAATAATGATGGGTCAGAATAATAATAATAATGATGGTATTTGTTAAGCGGTTACTATGTACAAAGCACTGTTCTAAGCACTGGAGGAGCTGGGTTCTAATTCTGACTCTGCCACTTCTCTGCTGTGGGACCTTGGATAAATCACTTCACTTCTTTGGGCCTCAGTTCCCTCATCCGTAAAATAGGGATTAAGACTGAGCCCCATGTGGGACATGCGCTGTGTCCAACCCAATTTGCCCGTATCCACTCTAGCGCTCAGTACAGTGCCTAGCACAGAGTAAGCACTTAACAAATGCCACAATTATTACTCTCACTGGAGAGGAGGTGGTCACCCCCCTTCGGCCTAGGCGGGTCCCAGGGTCCCACTCACCTGGAGAAGAAGGAGTCGGGGATCCACGTGAGGGTCTGGCGGGAGGTGCTGAACCTGGGGAAGGGGAAAGTGAGAGGGGTTGGGTAGGGGAAGGGGGTGGGAGACAGCCAGCAGCCTGGCTCCTTGAGGGAATGCCCAGGTCGTGGTAATAGTATTCATTAAGCGCTCACTGCGTGCAGGGCACTGTAATAATAATAATAATAATGGCATTTATTAAGTGCTATGTGCAAAGCACTGTTCTAAGCGCCGGGAAAGTTACAAGGTGATCAGGCTGTCCCACGGGGAGCTCACAGTCTTAATCCTCATTTTACAGATGAGGTCACTGAGGCGCAGAGAAGTGAAGTGACTTGCCCAAAGTCACGCAGCTGAGAAGTGGCAGAGTCTGGATTTGAACCCATGACCTCTGACCCCAAAGCCCAGGCTCTTTCCACTGAGCCACGCTGCTTCTCTGCGCTAGGACAGATTGCCCAGGGTGAGTCGATCTCCTGACTCCCATTTGACAGGGTGTCCAGCCCCTTGCCCGCAGACCGGTGACCAGCTAAACCATCCAGGTGGCGTGGGATGGGGGGAACCGAACAGCCTGCCAACTTGTACTTCCCAAGCGCTTAGTGCAGTGCTCTGCACACAGTGAGCGCTCAACAAATACGACTGATTGATTGATTGATTGGAGCCCTGGGTTGCCCATCTTGGCGCTTCAACTCCCTGACCGTGAGGTCCTCGGCACCGACTGCCCAAACCTTGGACATCTGCTCGCCGTGGTTTCCCTGGCCCAACGAGCCCCTCTCGGTGTCCGGCTGGGCATCTGTCACAAGGTGAGGCCTGGCCGCAGGAGCCCCGGGAGTCGGGAATGTCGGGGAGCCCAGTCTAACCCCCGACTCCAACCGGGGCGGGACTATTTATTCTTATTATTATTATTTATTGAGCGCCAACAGTGTGCACAGCGCTGGGCTAAGCCCTCGGGAGAGGACGATAGGCCCAAAGAACGGACACAATCCCCGCCCGCAGCAAGCGGCGGGCGGCTCCGTGTCCGTGCGGCCTAGTGGGTAGAGCCCGGGCCTCGGAGCCTGGGGGGGGGGGCCCTGGGTTCTAATCCCGACTCTGCTGGGCCACCTTGGGCGAGTCGCTTCACTTCTCTGGGCCTCGGTTCCCTCATCTGGAAAATGGGGATGGAGACCGTGAGTCCCACACGGGACGGGGACCGTGTCTGCCCTGATTTGCTTGGATCCATTCCGGGCGCTTAGTACAACGTCCGGCACGTATGTATATATCTATATCTATATAGATATAGATATATAGATAGATATAGATATATAGATATAATCTTATATTAATAATAATAATAATAATTTTAGACTGTGAGCCCACTGTTGGGTAGGGACTGTCTCTATATGTTGCCAATTTCTACTTCCCAAGCGCTTAGTACAGTGCTCTGCACACAGTAAGCGCTCAATAAATATGATTGATGATGATCTTATATATAATCTTATATATATCTTACACACATATATATACACACATATATGATATATACATACATATGATACATACCTTATATACATATATATACATACATATATATACATATACATATATAATATATATACATATACATATTATGGACTGTGAGCCCGTCTTCTAGACTGTGAGCCTGTTGTTGGGCAGGGACCGTCCCTATATGTTGCCAACCTGTACTTCCCAAGCGCTCAGTACAGTGCTCTGCACACAGTACGAGCTCAATAAACGCAACTGCCTGACTGACTTCGTCCGGGAGTCTAGCCCCCATCCCACCTGCTGCAATGTCAGCCCGTTTCCTCCCAAGGCTCCTGGGACGTCTAGACTGCGACTCGCCGGGCGGGTTTTGGGGTGGGGTGGGGGACGGAGCCCGTGTCCTCCGGGGTCCGGGGCAGAGGGGGTGGTGGGGGGTGGGAGGGGGGAGAGGCAGGACCCTCCCCATCCCGGGGTCCCCCCGGAAGGGGCGGGATAACGGCCGGGGGGCGCATCCCGGGGCTTGAGGTCCTCGGCCTCCACTCGCCTTTTTCCGCCCACGTTTAGATGGATCACCTCCCCCGGAGGCCCCCGGGCCCGGGGCCCCTCGGCCGCCACCGTCGCCATGACCAGCAACAGACTCGCCCCCTCTCGCTTCCTGGACCGGCCCTCCCGGCCTCCCATTGGTCCCCGCTCGCCGGAGCCTTCCTGTGATTGGACAACGCAACTCCTTGTTACACCCCCAAAGGCACCCCTCCGCCTTCTTAAAGGGCCAGCGGCGGCTTCCCTGGGGGTAAGAGATAATAACGATGGAATTTGTTAAGCGCTTGCTATGTGCGAAGCACTCTTCTAAGCACTCGGGGGGGAGGATACAAGGTGATCAGTTTATCCCATGTGGGGCTCACAGTCTTAATCCCCATTATACAGATGAGGTAACTGAGGCACGGAGAAGTGAAGCGAGTTGCCCAAAGTCACACAGCAGACATGGTATTTGTTAATAATAATAATGATGGCATTTGTTAAGCGCTTGCTATGTGCGAAGCACTGGGGGGGATACAAGGTGTTAGTTTGTCCCATGTGGGGCTCACAGTCTTAATCCCCATTTTACAGATGAGGGAACTGAGGCACAGAGAAGTGATGTGACTTTGGGCAAGTCGCTCAGCAGACATGGTATTTGCTGATAATAATAATGATGGCATTTGTTAAGCGCTTGCTATGTGCGAAGCACTGTTCTAAGCGCTGGGGGGGGGGGGATACAAGGCGATCAGGTTGACCCAGGTGGGGCTCACCTTCTTAATCCCCATTATACAGATGAGGTTAACTGAGGCACGGAGAAGTGAAGCGAGTTGCCCAAAGTCACACAGCAGACATGGTATTTGTTAATAATAATAATGATGGCATTTGTTAAGCGCTTGCTACGTGTGAAGCACTGTTCTAAGCGCTGGGGGGGATAATATGGCATTTATTCAGCACTTACTATGTGCAAAGCGCTGTTCTAAGCGCTGGGGAGGTTATAAGGTGATCAGGTTGTCCCACGGGGGCTCACAATCTTAATCCCCATTTTACAGATGAGGTAACTGAGGCACAGAGAAGTTAAGTGATTTACCCAAAGTCACACAGCTGACAGTTGGCGGAGCCGGAATTCGAACCCATGACATCTGACTCCAAAGCCCGGGCTCTTTCCATTGAGCCACGCTGCTTCCCCAACTAATCACCTTGTATTCCCCCAAACTCGTAGAACAGTGCTTTGCACAGAGTAAGCGCTTAATAAATGCCATTATTATTATTAGTTTGTCCCATGTGGGGCTCACAGTCAATCCCTTTTACAGATGAGGTAACTGAGGCACAGAGAAGTGAAGTGACTTGCCCAAAGGCACACAGCAGACATGGTATTTGTTAATAATAATAATGATGGTATTTGTTAAGCGCTTGCTATGTGTGGAAGCACTGTTCTAAGCGCTGGGGGGGATATAAGGTAATTAGTTTGTCCTATGTGGGACTCACAGTCAATCCCCATTTTACAGATGAGGTAACTAAGGCACAGAGAAGTGAAGTGACTTGCCCAAAGTCACACAGCAGACACGGTATTTGTTAATAATAATAATGACTGGCATTTATTAAGCACTTACTATGTGCAAAGCACTGTTCTAAGTGCTGGGGTTGACACTAGGTAATCAGGTTGTCCCATGTGGGTCGTACAGTTTTAATCCACATTTTACAGATGAGGGAACTGAGGCCCAGAGAAGTTGACTTGCCCAAAGTCACACAACTGATAAGTGGCAGAGTTGGGATTAGAACCCATGATCTCCGACTCCCAAGCCCGGACTGTTTCCATTAAATCACACTGCTTCTCTAATGGGAGTTGGCAGCCAGCGGACCTCTGCATGGTATTGTTTTTTTTTTTAAATGGTATTTTGTTAAGCACTTACTATGTGCCAAGCACTGTTCTAAGCACTGGGGAAAATATAAGGTAATCAGGATGTCCCACGTGGGGCTCACAGTTTTAATCTCCATTTTACAGATGAGGTGACTGAGGCAGAGAATAATAATAATAATAATGGCATTTATTAAGTGCTTACTATGTGCAAAGCACTGTTCTAAGCACTGGGGAGGTTACAAGGTGATCAGTATGTATATATGTATATATGTTTGTACATATTTATTACTCTATTTTACTTGTACATATCCATTCTATTTATTTTATTTTGTATGTTTGGTTTTGTTCTCTGTCTCCCCCTTTTAGACTGTGAGCCCACTGTTGGGTAGGGACTGTCTCTATATGTTGCCAATTTGTACTTCCCAAGCGCTTAGTACAGTGCTCTGCACATAGTAAGCGCTCAATAAATACGATTGATGATGATGATGATGATCAGGTTGTCCCACAGGGGGCTCACAGTCTTAATCCCCATTTTACAGATGAGGTAACTGAGGCACAGAGAAGTTAAGTGCCTTGCCCAAAGTCACACAGCTGACAAGTGGAGGTGCCGGGATTAGAACCCATGACTTCTGACTCCCAAGTCCTTGCTCTTACCACTAAGCCACACTGCTTCTCTCTTGGTTGGCACAAGCCAGCTCCTCAGAGTGCAGTGGCCCTCCCAGGGGACAGACAACCGGCATTACCTGCCCTGCCCAGGCCAGGAAGAAGCCCAGAGGATTGGGGCCTTGCTCTTCGGTCCTTTCTTTTTTGTGATATTTGCTAAGCGCTTACTAGGTGCCAGGCACTTATGTGGGCTGGGGACGGGGTCCCCACCCTGGCTGGGGCTGACGAGGAAACCATTTGAATCAAGATATGTGAGGGGCTCCTTGTAGTCAGGGAATGTGTCTGTTTATTGTTATACTGTACTCCCCCAAATGTGCTGTGCAATCAATCAATCAATCAATCGTATTTATTGAGCACTTACTATGTGCAGAGCACTGTACTAAGCGCTTGGGAAGTACAAATTGGCACAGTAAGCGCTCATTAAATACAACTGAATGAGTGGTGAGGGCCGGGCCCCTACACCATCGCTGGGGCAGGGAGGAGGGTTGGTTTTCCTTCCATTGGCAGGGGTTGCTCGCGTTTCCAGCCTTGGGTTTTTTTTGTTTCTTTTATGGTATTTGTTAAGTGCTTACTATGAAGCACTTAGAGAAGCAGAGTGGCTCAATGGAAAGAGCACGGGCTTGGGGGTCAGAAGTCATGGGCTCAAATCCCAGCTCTGCCAACTGTCAGCTGTGTGACTTTGCACAAGTCACTTAACTTCTCTGTGCCTGTCACCTCATCTGTAAAATGGGGGTGAAGACTGTGAGCCCCACGTGGGACAACCTGATCACCTTTTATCTCCCCAGCGCTTTGCACGTAGTAAGCGCTTAACAAATACCATCATTATTATTATTATGTGCCAGGCCCTTTTCTAAGCACTGGGTAAATACAAGGTAATCAGTTTGGACATAGTTGTTGTCCCACATGGGGCTCACAACCTTAATCCCCATTTTACAGATGAGGTAACAGGCCCAGAGAAGTAATAATAATTACAGTATTTGTTCAGAGCTTACTCTGTGCCTGGCACTGTTCTTAACGCTGGGGTAGATAGGAGCTAATCAGGTTGGACATAGTTGCTGTCCCACATGGGATTCCCAATCTTAATCCCCATTTTACAAACAGGGTAACAGCCCCAGAAAAGTGAAATGACTTGTCCAAGGTCTCACAGCAGACACGTCCCAGGTCCCTCTAATTCCCAGGCCCGTGCTCTAGGCAATGCTGCATCTTGTTAAATCATCATCTTCAGAGGTTGAACCTGAGACCTTTCCCCCATCCCCCTTTGCGGCAGCCCCCATGGAGGAGACTCCAGCTCTTGCCTCTGCCCAAGATGACCCAGGGCTTCCTACGAAATTCCTCGAAGGGCAGCCTCTCAGCCCCAGGCCTGGCTGGCGGGGTCGGGGGCATGTGTGTATGTTTGTGGGGGGTGGGTTTCGGGTTGGGGGTCCCAGAAAAGGGCGGTGAGGCAGCCACAGACTCGGGACAGCGTGAGGGTTTATTGAAGGTGCGTACAGTGTGCCCGCGAAACTGCCCCCCACCTCGGCCCCACCTAAGTGCCCAGTGCAGGGAGTACCCTCCGGGTGGGATGTCGGGGGGCGAGGGGTGTCAAGGAGGCACCCCCGGCCTAGAAGCATGCAGGGAGTGGCCCACTCTACACCATGCAGGCATGATTGTCTGCCAAGAAGTCCCCCCAGCGCAAACCCCAACTATTTACAGCAAGAAGGGTGGGGGAGGAGAAAAGGTGATTGTTGGGTTTTTTTTTCCATTGAAACCTCTGTACAGACAAAGTCTTCCCTTCCCCGACCCCTATTTAAAGCAATTACAGTTTATACAGGCTAGGGAGCCACAGGAGGCAGGGATGGGAAGGGCGTGGAGCAGTTGGATGGCGGATGGGATTTCTCAAAAATAAATCCATAAATACATACATAGATACGTGACTCTCACTAAATTAAATTGGGGCCGGGCCGGGTGGAGCGGGGCAGAACAAGGCAGCGTTGGAAGTGAGGTAAAGGTGCGGGGAGGATGCTAGGTGGGCACCCAGCTCCTTCCCAGCGCACCCGCCCCATCCTAGGCAGAGGTCGACACCGTGGCTGCGGAGGAGGGCAGGCCTGGCGGGGTCTCCCCCCTTCCCTGCTCTCTCCCCCAGCCGGACCACGACCACCACCACCTGAGAGCTAAAAGCAGCAGCTCCCCCAACCTCTGCACGAAGACGGGGCTTATTGCTTCCTGACCCTGAGCAGGGAACCCTCCCCCGCCCCCTGCCACCCCCCACCCACCCGTCCCTTCTCCTCCTAGTCCCCCTCGCCCCAGGCCTCTGGGCCCAGGACTGTGGCCAGAGGGCACAGGTCTGGGCCTGGGGGCATTGAGGCTGGGGGTCGAGGAGGAGCAGAAGTCTGTCTGACCAGCTTCCCAGCTTCCCCCAGCCTCCCTGCCCCTTGGTTTATTGCATAAAAAAAGAAGCTCTCACCCCCGGCCTGGCCCCTGCCGGCCCTGCTGGGGGAGAGTTTGCAGGGAAAGGGGTGAGGAGGGAGAAGAAAGAGGGAAGGAAGGGGAAAGGCAGGGGAGCAGCAATATGGCTTGTGAGTGCAGCCCCCTCCCCCTCTCCTGGGCACACTGTCCTCCCAGCCCCCCCCAAACCCACCACACACACACACACACATTGTGGGAGAGGCTCAGAGACCATTCCCCAGCCCAGCCCCGTCCAGTTAGGCCAAAGCGCTCCCGCTCCAGGACCTGGCCCACATCTTCCTGTGCCGCCCGAGCCTGGGGCCCTGGGCGCAGCTCTGGGGCCCGGAGCTGGGGAGGAGGGCTTGAGGAGCCCCCGTGCCCCTCAAAGTGCTCAGGACTCAGGGCCCATGACAACAACTATGGGGGAGGAGGGGAAGACAAGCCTCCTGTGACAAGAGGATGTGCCCGCTGGCCAGGGGGCGGAAGGCCCGTCCAGCGGGGCCCCTGTGTCTCCGCAGAGCCCCGGGAGCGGGGTAGGGGTGTGTGGGGAGGGGACGACGAGGACCAGTCACTTTCTGCGGCCACTGCCGCTCGCTCTCCGCTCGCCGCCAGCTTCCCGCTTGGGGTTGGCCTCGTCGGTGGAGGACGTGGTGGGCAGTGCCTGGCTCCAGCGGGCAATCTCGGCGTGTTCTGCCACGGATGCCACCACAGCCTGCAGCCAGCTCTTCATCTCCTCCTATTGTTATAAATAATAACATTTGAGTCCATTAATAGTACTATTACAGCACTGTTCCAAGTGCTGGCATATATGCACGTTAGGTTGGACAAAGTCCCTGTCCCACATGGGGCTCACGCTCTTGATCCCCATTTTACAGATGAGGTAACTGAGCCCGAGAGAAGTGAAGTGATTCGCCCAAGGTCATACGGCAGACATGTGGCGGAACCAGGATTCGAAGCCAGGTCCTTCTGATTCCCAGGCCGGTGTTCTAGCCACAAAGCCACGCAGAGGAGTGGGACAGAGAAGATGGAGGGCGAGCAGTCAGTGCCCACCTAGCCATGTCCAAGTGTCCCAGGCACAGGGTGCTCTCTTTGTTTAGGACGGGCAGCAGGAAGGAGGGGGAGGGCAGTGTGGGTGGCCTGGGGGTCTCTGGAGGAGGAGGAGGAAGGCGCAGGAGCCAGCACAAGGAGGCCTGAGTTCTCATCCCAGCTCTGCCACTTGTCTGCTGGGTGACCTTGGCCAAGTCACTTCACTTCCCCATGCCTCAATTCCCTCATCTTCTCCCAAGGGCTTAGTACAGTGCTCTACACACAGTAAGAACTCAAATGCGGCTCGGTGGAATGAGCACGGGCTTTGGAGTCAGAGGTCATGGGTTTGAATCCCGACTCTGCCACATGTCTGCTGTGTGACCTTGGGCAAGTCACTTAACTTCTCTGAGCCTCAGTTATCTTATCTGTAAAATGGGGATTAAGACTGTGAGCCCCAAGTGGGACAACTTGATCACCTTTTATTCCCCCCCCAGCACTTAGAACAGTGCTCTGCACATAGTAAGCGCTTAACAAATGCCATTATTATTATTATTAGTAAATATGATTGAATGAATGAATGAAAATGGGGCTTTAGACTGTGAGCCCCATGTGGGACAGGGACTGTGTTCTGACCTGATTAGCTTGTATCTACCCCAGTGCTTAATAAAGTGCCTGGTTCATAGTAAGGTCTTAACAGATACCTTGAAAAAGGGGGGAAGAAGGGGGGGGAAAGATGAGACAATTCTCACCTCATCCTTGGCCTGCAGGAGGAATTCGCTGCCATCGTGGGTCCTGTTGGAGAGGGAGCGGAAAACGGCAGGCTTAACCACCGTGACTCCAGTTCTTGTGGCAGCCGCAGCTCACAGCCCTCGGCCCCCTGGCCCATCTATTTCTCCGCCGGCCCAAGCCCCTCCCCAAGCCCTGCCCGCGTCCACTCACTTGAGTTTGAAGACATTCTTCTTCTTCTTGTAGTCGTTGGCCACCTCGCTGATGGCGCTCTGCAGGCTGAACAGCGGCTCACCCCCATGGGTGCTGCCCGAGCCCGGACCCTTGGCGTCCTTGTAGAAGCCCAGCTCGCCCTTGCTCAGCACGCAGTACAGGTTCACCCATGACCTGCGGGGGACGGAGAGAGGGAGGGATGGACGGAACAGGAGGGCGCTGAACGTCTGCTGCCCCTCATTCACCCTTTTGAGCCCACAGGGCTCCTGGCAAGGTTTCCCCTCTCCAGCTCAGCCCCTTTACACCTTTACCAAAAGCCTAAGGCAGGGCCCGCCCCAGCCCCTGCCCTCCCTTGATCTCTTCCTGTGCCCTCTCTCCTTGCCCGACACACATGCACCCCATCCTCGGCCTGCCAGTTGGGGTCCCATCCCACTCCCTGACCGGCTGCCTGGCCCCTATCAGCGGGTGCTCTCAGCTGCCCGGATCATTTTTCTGCAAAAACGTTCAGGCTGTGTTTCCCCGCTACTCAAGAACCTCTCGTGGCTGCCCATTCACCCCCTCATTAAACAGAAACTCCTCACCATCGGCTCTCAATCCCCTTGCCCCCTCCTTCCTCATCTCGCCGCTCTCCTACTACAACCCAACCCACACACACTTCACTCCTCTAATGCCAACCTTCTCACTATACCTCGATCTCATCTATCTCACCACCGACCCCTCACCCATGTCTTTCCTCTGCCTGGAATGCCTTCCCTCCTCATATCCGACAGGCAATTACTCTCCCCTCCTTCAAAGCCTTATTGAAAGCCCATCTCCTCCAAGACGCCTATCCTAAGCCCACCTTTCCTCTTCTGTGTCGCCCTGACTTGCTCCCTTTATTCATCCCCTCTCCCAGCCCTACAGCACTTGGTTCCGGATCTGTCATTTTACTTATTTATATTAATGTCTGTCTCCAATTCCAGACCGTTAGCTTGTTGTGGGAAGGGAACGTCTGTTTCATTGTTCTTTTATACTCTCCCGAGTGCTTTGTACAGTGCTCTGCACATGGTAAGTGCTCAATAAATACAACTGACTGAATGACTGCTCTCCCTTCCTGGCCTGGGACCACTCACCGATTAGACGCCTTGCGGTTGGGCCCCTCCAGCTCCCGCTTTCGGAGCAAGAAGCCCTCCAGCTGGACGGTGTGGGTTGGTGGGGGTGGGGGCGGGGCACTGCTGCCCTGGGCGGGGGCCGAGCGAGACCTCCGCCCGCCCCCGCCCTCCCCGCTGGGTTCCCGGGGCCGGGGGCGCCGCCGGGGCTTGGGGCGGTCTCGGGCTCGGGGTCGGTCGGGCCGGGGCGTCCGTTCCGGGAGTAGCTCCAGCCCGTTGGGAAGGCGTCCAGGGGGCAGCTCCCGGGGCAGGGGCGGGGAGGGCTGGTGTGGTGGAAAGGAGGAAGGGATGAAGGAAAGAGGGGGCTTTGGGGCTGCAGGCCCTCTCCCCAAACACCCCCTCACCTTCTCCGCCGTAACCAAGTATGCAACTTCTGGGGAAACCAAGGGACAGTCCCAGCCCACTGATGGTATGTAGTACCCATTCCCCTCCCTCTCCCCTGAGCCTGACAGGACCTCCCACTCCTTACCAACTTCTCTCTAAGGTCCATCACAGCAGAGGCCCCGGCCGCTACCAGGCCCGACTCCTTCTCCTGCAGCTGCTCCACGATGTCAGCGAGGGTGGCTTTCCTGCTGGGGGGTGGGGAGAAGGCAGGGATAGAGTCAGAACCAGGGTGGGAGGCATGGGATGGGGCAGGGTAAGGAACAGGGACAGGGAAAGAGTAGAAGGCAGGGTCAGGGGAGGGGACAGGGTGGGAGGCAGGGTCAAGATCAGGGACGGGGGCAGGATGGGAGGCAGGGCAGGATTAGGGACGGGGCAGGGCAGGATGAAGGACGGGGCAGGGGCAGAGGCAGGAACAGGGACCATCAGCTAAGCCGAGAGGAGGTCGGAGGTCAGCAGAGCCCTGCAGAGGGTTAGTAGCCTCTACTCTGTTCGCTCCCTGGCTCCTGGTCCCAGGGTGCTGTGGGCAGTTAAGGGGAGCCCCTGGGTGGGCCACTCAATCAATCAATCAATGAGAAGCAGCAGGGCCTAGTGGAAAGAGCATGGGCCTGGAAATCAGAGGACCTGGGTTCTACTCCTGGCTCCGCCACTTGTCTGCAGGGTGAGCAAGTCACTTAGCTTCTCTGTGCCTCAGTTTCCTCATCTGTAAATCAATCAATCAATCAATCAATGGTATTTACTGAGTGCTTACTGTGTGCAGAGCACTGTACTAAGCGCTTGGGAGAGTTCAATACAATAGAGTTGGTAGACACGTTCCTTGCCCACAGCAAGCTTCTGTAAAACGGGGATTAAATCCTACTCCTTCCTACCTGGACTGTGAGCCCCATGTGGGACAGGGATTAAGTCCAACCTGATAAACCTTGTATCTACCCCAGCGCTCAGAACAGTATATGGCACTTAGTAAACACTTAACGAATACCATAATTATTCTCTGTTCCTCCACTGCCTCATCTGTAAAATGGGGGTTCAATCAATCCATCATATTTATTGAGCACTTACTGTGTGCAGAGCACTGAACTAAGTACTTGGGAGAATACAATAGAACAATATAACAAGAGTTGGTAGACATGTTCCCTACTCACGATGAGCTTACAGTCTAGAGGGGGAGCTCAATACCTCTTCAATCAATCAATCGTATTTATTGAGCGCTTACTGTGTGCACAGCACTGTACTAAGCGCTTGGTTACTAACCTCTACACCTTCTTAGACTGTGAGCCCCATGTCAAACAGGGACTACGTCTGCCCTGATCATCCTGTATTGACTCCAGTGCTTGGCACCAAGTAAGCGCGTGTGAAATACATCATGGTATTTGTGCAGCATGCTTGCTTTGTGAGAAGCAGCGTGGCTCAGTGGAAAGAGCACGGCCTTTGGAGTCAGAGGTCATGGGTTCAAATCCTGACTCTGCCAATTGTCAGCTGTGTGACTTTGGGCAAGTCACTTAACTTCTCTGTGCCTCAGTTACCTCATCTGTAAAATGGGGATGAAGACTGTGAGCCCCCCGTGGGACAACCTGATCACCTAGTAACCTCCCCAGTGCTTAGAACAGTGCTTTGCGTACAGAAAAATGCCATTATTATTATCGTGCAGAGTGCTGTACTAAGCATTTGGGAGAGTACGATACCGTGGGTGGACATGATCCTTGCCCTCAAGAAGCTTACACTGTCTCTGGTGGGTCCAATATGCCTGTCTATTTGTTTGGTTTTGCTGTCTGTCTCCCCGCTTCTAGACTGTGAGCCTGTTGTTGGGCAGGGATTGTCTCTATCTGTTGCCGAATTGTACTTTCCAAGCGCTTAGTACAGTGCTCTGCACACAGTAAGCGCTCAATAAATACAATTGAATGAATGAATAAATACGATTGAATGAATGAATGGGGGACACCCCAAGAGAATGCTGAAGCCTTTGGGCAGCATCCCACCCCTAGAAATAGGGCAGAAAGTCCCTTCCTGGCTCAACCCTCTAGACTGTCAGCTCGTTTACGACAGCGAATGTGTTAGTGTTCTACACTCCCAAACGCTTAGTTCAGCGCTCTGCACAGAGTAAGCACTCAATAAATGATTGACTGACCCTCCGCCAGCCCGACCACCTGCGAGGTCTGGTGGGATGGTCCCCGCGGGCTCCCTCCTCCAGGGCAGGGCTTTCCCCCATCCCTTCCCATCCCCTTGCTCCCAGGGCACCGACCACATAGCCCGAGCTTGGCAGACACACACACGTGCAAACACACACACTAAGGCACGCACACCCGCCCCACCTCATGGGCCTGGTCTCGGCCTCACTCTGGAGGAAACACGGAGCCCCCATTCTGGTCCCGGACGGAGGTGCCCCTCACCCCTTGGCGGGATCCAAGCGGGGTGACTCCTGCTCGCTCGACTCCTGCCGCTCCAGCCGCCTCTCCCGCCTCTCCCTCCGCCGCTCCTGCAGCTCATGGCGCCCCAGGGTGTGGCTCGTGCCCGGCTCCTGCTCGCCCGACTCCTGCCGCTCTGCCCGCCGCTCCGCCCGCTCCCCGGCCCGCCGCCGGGCCAGCTCCTCCGCCCGCCCGGGCTCCGGCTCACTCGACTCCTGCCGCTCGGCCCGCCGCTCCGGGCGGGCCCGGTCCCCGGAGGGGCCGGAGGCCTCGACGGCCTCGAGGCTGGGGGCTCCCCAGGACTCCGGCCGGTCCCGTCGGGCCCCAGCCCCTTCCTCGCTCCCAGCCGGCGGTGGGGTCGGCTCCCCAGGCCCGTCCTGGAGCCGGTCCATCCGGGGCTGGAGCCGCTCTGGCTTCAGCTCCTGCCTGACGTAGCCCACTCGGGCCCGGCTGTCGGGTGCGGTGTCCAGCCGGGAGGCGGTGGCCAGGAGCTCGGCGGTCCTCCGGCCCAGCGGGTCCAGGGTCCGCTCGAAGGGGCCGGGCCGCAGCAGCGGCGCCGCCTTGGCCGCCAGCTCGGCTGGGTCCCCGAAGATCTTGCGCCCCAGCAGCGGGGTGGGAGGCTGCTTGCTCTGTTCTGCCTTCAGCTTTTCAATCTACAGAGCCGGGGTGGAGGGGTAGGGGACGAATCAGGGCCAGGAGGCCACGCCATCTCCTCATCCACATTTCCTGCCTGCCTTTGGCCAGGAGAGACTGGCGTCTCCCAGGGAGCCCAGGCCCAAAGCCTTCTGTGGCTGGTAGTCTGGGCCAGCAACCAGAAGACAAAGAGCTACAGAGAGTCGGGGTGGGGCAGGGGCAGGGACCTCCAGGAACCAGTCAGTCAATCGTATATATTGCGCACTTAGTGGGTGCCGAGCACTATACTAAGCGCTGGGAGAGTACAACAGAACAATAAACAGACACATTCCCCCCGCGGAAAGGAGAGGGAAGGACAGGTGTGGGATGGATGGCAAAGGGTTGGGGGGTCGGGGGGGGGGGGGCAGGACTGACCGTGGTGAGGCGCCGTAGAGAGCTGAAGCGCTCCTCCCAGGCGGCGGCGGCCTTGCGGAAGGCCTCGTGCCTGCGGATCAGCTGCTCCACCTCGTCGACGCTGCTCCCCAGCTCCCTGCTCCGCAGCAGCGGCTCCTGCGCTGTCAGCCACGCGTCCGCCACCACGGCCTCCTGGGCAAACTGGTGCACCTCCAGCACTGAGGGAGGGGGCCGGAAGGGGGGTGCTCAGGGCCCGTCCCGGCTCCTCCTGGCCAAGGGGCTCACTCTCTGGGCCCGGGCCCACGCCCCTGGCTATCTCCTCCTCCTCCTCCTCCTCCTCCGTGCCCGCTCTGCCCATCTTTGAAGCCTTTCTTTCCTCATCCGTTTCTCTTCCCCTCAGTTCACGTCCTCCAGTTATTTATATTAATGTCTGTCTCCCCCATCCAGAGACTGTAAGCTCATTGTGGGCTGGGAGTGTGTTTGTTTATTGTTGTACTGTACTCTCACAAGTGCTTAGTACAATGCTGTGCAAACAGTGAGGGCTCAAGTTGCCCTGAGCCCCCGGTTTCCTCTTCTCCAACTCCCTTCTGCATCGCCCTGACTTGCTCCCTTTATTCATCCCCCCTCCCAGGCCCACAGAGCTTACTTCCACATCTGTCATTTATTAGTGGATAGTAATATCTGTCTCTCCCTCCAGGCTGTAAGCTTGTTGTGGCCAGGAAATGTTTCTGTTTGTTATACTGTGCTCTCCCACGTGCTTAGTACAGTGCTGTGCACACAGTAAGCGCTCAATAAATACGACTGAATGAATGAATGAATAAATATGATCGACTGACTGAACAAAGGCTACTTCAATGCTTGGGGACCCCTCTGTCCCGGGCGCTTATAAGGCCTAAGGCACTGCGGTTCCCCTCGACTTTCACACCCAACTGTCGAAGCGCTGACTCAGGTCCATGGTCCCTGTCCCTCTGCCTCCTGTCCATCTCCCCCACTGGACTGTCAGCTCCTTGCGGGCAGGTGTTGTGTTCCCGATAACTCTACCGGACTCCGTCCAGAACTCAGTACACCGCTCAGTCAGCTGATTCCACTGACTGACTGAGCACTTACCCTGTGCAGAATACTGTACTAAATGCTCGGGAGGGTACACTAGCCATGATCCCTGCCCTCATGGGGTTTTAAAATCTGGTGAGGGAGGCAAACATTAAAATGAAAGTACTAGAGCATAAAGACAGAGGCAGGTGCTATGGGAGGGCGGGAGGCTGCGGATGGGGGGAAGCGGACAGGAGGAGTACCCAAGTGCTTGGGTGACACGGAAATGTTGAAGTGGCAGTCGGGAGAAATACGGTGAGGAGGTGAAAGATTAATCGGAGGAGGTCTCCCAGAGATGTGATTTCAACAGGGCCGGAAAGAAGGGGGAGAGCAGCGATCCGCGGATGTGAAGAGGAAGGGAGTTTCAGGCAGGTGGACGACGGGAGCAAGGGGTCGGCGAGGGAGCACAGTGAGAGAAGTCCAGTGTAGGAACTGGGGGTTAGTGGGAGAGGAGCAAGCACAAGTCATAGAGAGAGAGCCGATTCAGTGTCTTAAAGCCAATGGCCAGGAGTTTCTGCTTGACACGGAGAAAAATGGTCTGCTCGTGAGGGTTTTTGAGGAGCGGGGAGATGTGTTCTACAAAAATGATCCAGGCAGCAATGGGAAGTGTGGACAGGAGAGGGAAGAGGCTAGAGACAGAGAGGTCAGCCAGGAGGCTGATGGAGGAGTTAAGTGGGATGAGACTTTGGACCTGTGGAAGAGTGCTTGGCATTTTGAAGGGAGAGGAAGGGGCAAATTCTGGAAATGTAGTGAAGGCAAAAAACCAACAATATCTGCTGACTGACTGTGGGGACTGAAAGAAGGGAGTCAAAGGCAATGCCCAGATTGTCGGCTTGAGAGATGGGGAGGGTGGTGGTGTAGATGGTGATGGGAAAGTTAGGAGGAAGAGAGGATTTAGGAGAGAAAATAGAGCTTGAGGAGCTGGGGGATATCCAGGTAGAGATGTCCTGAACACAGGAAGGTATGTGAGATTGCAGAGAAGGAGAGAGATGCGGGGCTGATGAGCTAGATTTGTGAGTCATTCCCAAAGAAGAGGTGGTTGAAGCCGTGACAGGGAAAGAGCTCCCCAAGGGAGGGAGTGTAGACTGAGAAGGGAAGGGAACCCAGAACTGAGCCCTGAAGGACACCCACAGTTAGGAGGTGGGAGGCAGAGGAGGGCTGGGGGAAAGAGGCTGAGGAGGAGTGTACAGAGAAGTGGGAAGCAGCATAGCGTTGTGGATAAAGCGTGGGCCTGGGATTCAGAAAGTCATGGGTTCTAATCCCGTCTCTGCCACTTATCTGCTGTGTGACCTTGCACAGGTCATTTTCCTTCCTCTGAGCCTCAGTTCCCTCATCTGTAAAATGGGGATTGAGACTGTGAGCCCCACGTGGGACAGGGACTGCGTGCAACCTGATTTACTTCGTATCCACCCCAGCGCTTAGTACAGTGCCTGGCACATAGCAAGCATTCAACAAATACCACAATTATTGTTATTATTATTATTATTATTAAGTGGGAGGAGAACCAGGAGAGGACAGGGTCAGGGAAATCAAGGTTAGACAAGTGTTCCCGGGAGAAGGGGGTGGTCCACCGTATCGAAGGTGGGTCGAGGACGATAAAACAGAGTAGAGACCATTGGATTGGGCGAGAAGGAGAGGGCAGTTTTGGTAGAGCGGAGGTGACCCCCAGCATCATCATCATCAATCATCAATCGTATTTATTGAGCGCTTACTATGTGCAGAGCACTGTACCAAGCACTTGGGAAGTACAAATTGGCAACATATAGAGACAGTCCCTACCCAACAGTGGGCTCACAGTTTAAAAGGGGGAGTCGGATGGACTCATCCCAGCAGCCGGATGGACGGCATTGGCTGGAGGGGGGAGTTGGAGGAGAGGAGGGGAAGTTGGCCGACGGTGGCCGGGGTGACGGCCCACGGCTCCACCCCTGCCTGGCCCTGTGGACGGACACTCACTCTGCTGCAGCCACTCCCAATGCCGGTCCCACTTGTCTGTCATCTCCTCCTTCCTGTTGACCAGTTTCTCCAGCTGCGCCTGGATCTGCAAGGGGGAGGAGGGGGAGGGGGAGGGGATTGGGGGCACCCCCCACACCAACCAGGCTTTGCAGCACTTCTCCCAGGAGGCTCGCTAGACCGGCTGGCCACCCCCAACCCCCTGAGTCTTCCCCACAGCGTCTCCCTTCCCCTCGGCAGCCCGCCCACACACCTCATCAGCCATGGGGCTTCTGTTGAGCAGCAGGGAGCGCCCCAGTTCCAGGCAGGCCGCCAGCTCCGGTCCCCGAGCCTCCCCCTCACTCTTCAGGCCCTGATGGTAGTTCATCAGCACCTCCACTGAGGACACATCCCTGGGTTGGGGGGTAGAAGGGGAGGGAGCAGGGGGCATGACCTCCTCCTCTTGCCCCCACCACAGCCCTGGCTCTAGAGGGACAAGGCCCCGGTGCTGATACAGGTCAGAAGAGCCCCAAGGTTACCTCCTCTGGAAACCGAAGTCCCTGAAGGTGGGTCAGCCAGGGAAGGAAGAGGGGCCCGGGGGGGTCCGGCTGGCCAGTTGGCCCCACCTTGGGGAGGGTTGGGATGGGGCTGGCTCAGGGGATTTGGGTACCCCCCAAAGCCTCCCTCCATCCTCTAAACTGTAAGCTTGTTGTGGGCAGGGAATGTGTCTGCTGTATTATTTTATTGTACTCTCCCAAGCGTTCAGTACATTGCTTTGCTCTCAGTAAGCGCTCAATAAATACGATTGATTGATCTGCTCCCTGTTTCTGCCTACACTGGGGGCCCTGGGGTATGACTTGAACTGGATTCTGGGCTGGGGACAGGAGGGAGAGCTTCCCCTCGCCCCCCAGCCAGGGGTTGGGGTCGAGGGTCCCGGGGTACCTGGGCTTGTCCGTGGCCCCGATCTGGCCTATGATGCCGTCCATCCATGTGAGGAGGTCACGGGCCTGGCTGTGAAAGCGCAGGGCATCGGCCGTGGAGCTGACGTGGAGCCGGGCGTCCTCACATGCGGCCAGCAGCTCCTTCCAGCCCTGTAGCACCTCCTGCTCCCGGCTCGCGATGGCCTCCGCGTGCTCGCCTGCGTACACTGTGCGCAGCTGGGCCGCACCTTCCTGCAGCTGACGCACCTGTGGGGCCCGAAGGGACAGCTGACTTGCGGTAGTGGCTCGGGATTAGAACCCAGGTCCTTCTGACTCTCGGGCCCATCCACTAGACCAGGCTGCTTCTCCTTGGAGCTGTGGGAGATGGGGGACGGTGCCAGCGGTGAAGGGGTCAGTGGCTGGTAGGAGTCGGTGGTGAGGGGGACCAGGGGCCACGGGGAGTCAGTGGCAAAAGGGTTGTCAGCAACGGGGGCAGGGGGGCCACTTGAGAGCTAGGCCTGCCCACTGTGGAGGAAGGAGGTGGTGAGGTGGTTGTGACTGGGGCTGAGGGACAGCGGCACTAAGCCCAGGCCTCGAGGAAGCAGGCAGGTGGAGAGGGGGCTGGGAACTGAGGTAATAGGGGATGGGCGGATCACTGGGGGAGCAGAAGCCTCTTGGAGCTGCTACAGGGTGGATGGGGCAGGGCGGGCCACTACCCCTGAATACCATGTATCTACCCCCAGCACTAGAACAGTGCTTGGCACGTAAGTAAGCACTTAAATACCACAATTAATATTATTATTATTACCCCGAGTCAGCCAAACATTTTCAAAAACCTC
Source organism: Tachyglossus aculeatus (assembly GCF_015852505.1). Classification (NCBI taxonomy): domain Eukaryota; kingdom Metazoa; phylum Chordata; class Mammalia; order Monotremata; family Tachyglossidae; genus Tachyglossus; species Tachyglossus aculeatus. Next base: position 1,787,556 of record NC_052091.1, read on the forward strand.
TGCTGCAGCCTCAGTCCCCCCTCCAAGATTTGCCTCTGTCCCCTACTCCCGATACCCCCACCTTGTGCCCCCAGATCCGCCTCTCCTGGCTGAGCCCGAACGGCGGTGCCCACCTGCGAGACGAGCAGCTGCAGGTCATGTTCGAAGGCCCGCAGCGCCCGCTGCATGGAGCCCGCGTTGGGCCGGGGCTCAGGGGGTGCCGTCAGGCGGGGCAGCCGCTGCCGCTTCTCCTCGATCTGGCCCTTGAGCTCGCTGGCGTCGCTGAAGAACTTGTGCAGGTCCCGCGAGGCGGCCAGCAGCTGGGCCCGGGTGCCCATGAGCTCCAGCAGTTCGGCCCAGGCCTCGTTCAGCCCGTCCTTCCACTCTGCCATGGTGGCCGCTGCCGTGTGGCCGCACTCGATCAGTTCGTCCACCATCTGGTTGACCGCCGCCAGCCGCTCCCGCCCGGCCGTGCCCGTCTCGCTGGCGAACTCGGTGAACTTCTCCTGCAGGACCTGGGTGCGGGTTCGGGGAGCGGGAGGCCCTCCTCGTTCCTCCCTGGGCAGACCCCGCGTCTGCCCCACTGGAGGGGCGAGCACCTAGGCTTGTGGCCCCTGGACAGTTTCCTCATTTCCCCTCTAGACCGGAAGCTCCTTGTGGGCAGGGAACGTCTCTTCCAACTCTGATGTACTGTACTCTCTCAAGCACTTAGCGCATACTGCTCGGCACACAGCAATAATAATAACTGTGGTATTTGTTAAGCGCTTACTATGTGCCAGGCACTTTACTAAGCACTGGGGTGAATACAAGTATACTGGGGTGGACCCAATCCCTGTCCCACGTGGGCCTCATAGTCTTAATCCCCATGTTACAGATGAAGGATCTGAGGCTCAAGAGAAGTGGCGGAGCCGGGATTAGAACCCAGGTCCTTCTGATTCCCAGGCCCATGCTCTAACCACTAGGCCTTGCTGCTTCTCTAAGTGCTTAATAAACACCACTGATTGACTGCTTGATAAATACCACTGATTGATTGATTGATTCTCTTGCCTCTCCTGGTCCCGGCCCCAGCCTCCAGTTCCTGGAAAGTCAGGATGCCCTTGGACTCCAATGCCCTACCTGTGTCCCCTGGCTTGCAGGCAAAGAGCCATCTCGGCTCTTAGAGAAGCAGCATGGCCTAGTGGTTAGAGCATGGGCTTGGGAGTCAGAGGTCGTGGGTTCTAATCCCAGCTCCACCACTTGTCTGCTGTGTGACCTTCGGCAAGTCACTTATTTTGTTAGTATGTTTATTTTGTTAGTATATTTGGTTTTATTCTCTGTCTCCCCCTTTTAGACTGTGAGCCCACTGTTGGATAGGGACTGTCTCTATATGTTGCCAACTTGTACTTCCCAAGCGCTTAGTACAGTGCTCTGCACACAGTAAGCGCTCAATAAATACGATTGATTGACTGATTGATTGATTCTCTCTGCCTCAGTTACCTCATCTGTAAAATGAGGATTGAGACTGTGAGCCCCATGTGGGACAACCTGATTACCTTATAACCTCTGCTTTGCACACAGTTAAGCGCTTAATAAATGCCATCATTATTATTATTATTATCTCGGCTGTGGTAGCCATCTCTACTTTGCGTGGGCCTCATCCTCCTTGGCCAGCCCTCTCCAATCCGCCTGGCTACCCCTGAGACTCCGTCTTCCCCCGGCCCCTCCACCTCCCACCTTTTCTCAGGTCCCAGCATGGCCCTCGACCCGGTCCCCGGCCCCTCACCGTGACGTGCTCGAAGTCCTGTCCCAGCTCCGGCGAGCCCGCGACAACTTCCTTCTCGGCGATCCAGTGCTCCAGCTCATCCACCTGGCGGCTGAGTTGGAAGAGCCAGTACTGCTGCTCCAGCCGGGCCCGCCGCTCCTCGCCCAACTCCTTCAGTGCCACGTACAGCCGATCCACCTGGGACTGGCGCCGGCTGATCTGCTCGCTGCAGCGGGCGGCAGGGGGAGGGGGCGGACGTCAGTACGGCCGGTCAGCTCTCCCCGTCGCCCTGGGCTCCCGCCCGGAGCCTCCCCGGGCCCCCTCCCCACCTGTCGGGGTGCCCCAGCTCCAGCAGGGAACGGCACTGTCGGGAGAGCTGGGCGATGCTCTCCTCGTAGTTGGCGACTCCCTGTTCCAGGAGCAGGTGCTTCTTGAGTAGTTGGAGGGTGCTCTGCTCGTCCTGGAGGGGAAGGGGTGGGAGGGACGGAGAGCAGAGGAGAAGCAGGGGTATTCGTTAGCTGGGTCCTGGGGTGGGCAGGGGAGAGCTGGCTGGCAACCCCCACCCTCAGCTCCGCCCGAGTCGGGAGACCCTTCCCCTCCTACTGCCGCTTCAATGCTTCCTGGCCCCCACGTGCTTCAGCGCTCACCCACTGAGCGCTTAGGAGCACACACCCTCTCCCACCTCCCACCAACCAACAACCCTTATCCCCCAACCGATAATTTATCAGTCAAACAATCAATAATATTGAGTGCTTACTGTGTTATGTTAGTGTTACTCTTCAGTTAGCGTCAGTCAGTAGGTCAACCGTATTTACTGAGTGCTTACTGTGTGCAGAGAACTGTGCTAAGCACTTGGGAGAGTACAGTATAACAATAAACAGATACATTCCCTGCCCACAACGAGCTTACAGTCTAGATAGGGAAACAGAAATTATTGTAAGCTCCTTTGAAGGCAGGAATCAGGTGTACTAACTCTATTGTCCCCTCCCAAGTGCTTAATCAATCAGTCAGTGGCATTTATTGAGTGCTTACTATGTGCAGCATACTGCACTAAGCCCTTGGGAGAGAACAATACAACAGAGTTGGTAGACACGTTCCCTGCCCACAGTGAGCTTAGGGTCTAGAGGGGGAGACAAACATTAATATAGATATATGATTTGCAGACATGTTTGTAAGTTCTGTGGGCTGAGGGTGGGGTGAATACCAAGTGCCCATAGAGCACAGCAAGCCCTATATATAGCAAGCACTCAATAAATACTACTAATTGATTGACCGATTATTGCAGCCCTCTCCTAAAATCTCATCTCTTCCAACAAGCCTGTCCTGATGAATTCCAACACCCCATCAGATGCCTCAAGCTCACCTGCATTTGTTTATTCAAACTCTTCCTCCGCCTTTGGATATAAATGAGTAATCACAGTTACCTTTAGTTATTTACGCTGACTATTCGACTTGTAAACATTTTAATTTCTGCTCCTCCCCATCCCTGTTCAAGAGGAAGGGAACATGTCTTGTGCTTCTGGTGTACTCTCCCAAGTGTTCAGCCCAGGGTTTGGCGCAGCCCAAGGCTTGGCTCAGTCTCGGGCCTTGTTCAGCCCAGGGCCAGGCTCAGGCTCAGCCCAGGGTCTCGCTAAGCTCTAGGGTTGGCACAGTTCAGATCCTCACTCAGCCCAGGACTTCACTCAGCCGAGGGCCAGGCTCAGCCTAGGGCACGGAGCTCAACCAAGCCCGTCACTGCAGCTTCTCGCCCCCGGGCCGAACTGACCTTGCCCTTCTCTTCGCTCATGAGCAGCAGCTCCTGTTCGCTGAGCCAAGCCTCCACCTCGGCCATGTCAAAGTAGTACTGCTCCACCTGGAAAGCGGCATCCAGGCTCTGCTGGCGCCGCTCCGCCTCGTCCCGCAGGGTGCCCCACAGGCTGCGCAGCTGGTCCAGGCCCTGCCGCACGCCCTCCGCCTCTGGGCTCCGCAGGGAGGCCACCGCCCCTGCCCGCTCCAGCACCTCCTCCACCCGGGCCTGGTGCCCCTGGATCTCCCGACGGAGGCTCTGTGGGTTAGATGCGGGGAGGGGAGAGGACCTCAGGACCACAAACGGACTGTGCCCCACATAAACCAGCTTCACCCGCAGCAGGAGGGGCTGAGGCTAGACCTGGGAGTTGGAGGGGGTGGGTAGGAGGGTAGATGAGCCCATGGCCTCTCCTGCTTGCATGTTTCCCTTTGACTGCCCCATTAGGGCAGGGACAAAATGGTCTCTGGAGGGCCCTGGCTTTTCTGGCTCTGATAATGATAATAATGATGATAACAATAATGATGATGGTAATTGAAGTATTTCTTAAGCGCTTCCTATGTGCCAGGTACTGTACTAAGAGCTAGGGTTGATGTAACCAAAGCAGGCTCACAGTCCTAATCCCCATTTTACAGATGAGAAAGCTGAGGCACAGGGAAGTGAAGTGACTTGTCCAAGGTCACACAGCTGTCAAGTGGCAGTAGGAATTAGAACCCAGGTCCTTCTGATTCCCAGGCCCAGCCTTTATCCACGGCGCCATGCTGCTTACTGGACTGGCATCTCTAGAATGAGCAATGGCAACGCCCAGGCTACATGCCATCCCCCAAAACACCCTGGGGGCATTCCTGCCTCTGGCAAGGGCTGCAACCTTAACGTCTACATCAGTCGCCCACTGCAGTCCTGGATTGGCCAATCCCAGAGTTGGGGCTGCAGTTCCGGCTGCAGTCCCGTGGCCCTTCTGAGAGACCCTCTCCGGGCCAAAGGCAGAGTGACAGGGCACAGTCGGGCTCGGGATACGGAGGGTGGGTAGCTACATCCAGGATACAGCTCTCTCTGGGAACTCATGGCTTTCCTGCCCCACTCCCTGGCACCATACTGTGCCACTGGTCTTCCTAAGCTGTGCCATGTTGGCTGCCCCCAGGTCTCATCCCTCCAGCCCATTATCGTCCTGCCTTCAACCCACCGCCACCCTTTCCCACCTCCCCACCCTTTTTTTTCCCTCCCTCTGCACCCCCTCATTTAATCCTTTCCCATCCTGCCCTGCTCACCTTTCCCTCTCCCTCCATCCTCCGAGTTCCCTTCTTCCTGCACTCTGTGCCTCCCTCCCTCCCTCCCACTGGCCTGCCCCCTCTCCCAACCTGGTTCTTCTTGATGAGCTGCTGCACCTCCTGCAAGCTGTTGCCCCGCTCCGTCTGAGTGGCCACGGGCATCCGCTCCTGAACCCACACCTGGGGGGTCGGAAACCGTCAGCGAGCTGGAAGGGGAGGGCCAGGCCCAGCGGCGCCCTTCCCTCCCGCTCTCTCCAGAGGAGCCCTCAAGGGGTGGAGACTCCCGGGAATAAGGAGTATCTGGGGTAGGGACTCCCAAGAACACGGAGCTCTCAAGGGGCAAGACTCCCAGGAACACAGAGTCCCAGGGGATGGGGAGTCCCGGGGACACGGAGCCTCCAGGAGGCAGAGACTCCCAAGGACACGGAGCCCCCAGGGAGCGGAGACTCCCAGGGATGTGGAGCCCCCAATAAGGGTGCAACTCTGAGGGGGGGACCTTCCCCCCGGCCCTTCCCCAACTCCCATCTCCCCACTTACAATCTCATCTTCCAGGTCATGGCCAACCTGGTGCAACTCCTTGGAGGCCAGAAGCAGACGCCGGCGTTCCTTCAGGGGCTCGATGAGCCGGACGATGCGCGTGCCCACGGCGTTCTGACGCTCCCCGACCAGCTCCTTGCTGGCCGGCTCCAAGGGCAGGGCCGCCGTCTGGGCCTGCAGCTCTCCCACTTCCCGGTACCACTCTTCCACCTGCGACTCCATCGTCTGACCAGGAGCAGGTGGGAGGGGGGCGGTCACTGAGAAGGCCAGGTCGGGCCGGGCCAGACCCTGGGGCTGTGGGCCTCAGCTCTGGGGGTCCCATCCTGGACCAGGCCTGAAGGGACCCCCGGGACCTCTGAACCCGTTAGACCCTACCTGCACTCAATTTACATGTGGCTTCCTCCACAGTAAACTAGGGATGTTATAATCAGCCTTTGGAAACTACAGTTCAGGAACTTTTTTATGGTACTTGTTAAGAGCTTACTATGTTTACTTACTATATTAAGTTCTTACATTCCCTGCCCACAAGAAGCTTAAGATCTAGAGACCTTGGGAGGGCTGTGGTTTGTGACTTTAGGACTCTGAGTTGTAAGAGGCCAGAAACTGCTCCTTCAGCCACTGTTTCCTACTCCTACTGCTACTTTTGTTGTCATTTTGTCTATTTGTCCTCGTCTTTTATGTTCTTTACCTGTTTGCACTGTTTCACCGCTCCATATATGTCTGTTGCCAGCCCTCTCTCCCCATTTTCATTCTTATAATAATAATAATGGTATTTGTTAAGCACTTACTAGGTGCCAAGCACTGTTTTAAGTGCTGAGCACTGTTCTAATATTGGGAACTTCTTGAGGGGTAGGGACAGTGTCTCATTTCCCCTCACGTAGGCTTCACCAGTCCTTTGTACAGCGCTCTACTTGGCACCCAGTAGGCTCATCACAGAATCAAATAATAATAATGGTATCTGTTAAATGCTTACTATGTGCCAGGCACTGTTCTAAGCCCTGGAGTAGATACAAGATAATTGGGTTGGACACAGTCCCTGTTCCACATAGGGCTCACAGTCTTAATCCCATTTAACAGATGAGGGAACTAAGGCCCAGAGAAGAGAAGTCACTTGCCCAAGGTCACACAGATGACAAGTGGTGGAGCTGGGATTAGAACCCATGACCTTTTGACGCCCAGGCCCATGCTCTAACCACTGGGCCATGCTGCTTCTCTATTTCTACCTGCCCCACCTACCCTGGCACACAGGTCTAAGGCTAGAGGAGGGAAGGGGGATGGATGGGTGAGGGAAAGAGGAGCCCATGGGAGCCAAGAACAAACCCGGCCAACTGGAAAGGTCAGAGGTGGCAATGGAACGAGCAGATGGGCAAACACGGCTAAGAACGCCCGGCCGATTGTATTTATTGAGCATTTACTGTGTGCAGAACACTGTGCTAAGTGCTTGGGAGAGTACACTACAACTGTAAACAGACACATTCCCCGCCCATGAGCTTACAGTTCACAGGAAGAGTCACGGTGACACTGATCCTTGGATTTTTGGGGAGCCGGCATCAGGATCTGGGGACCGGGGAGGGCTTTCCCTCCTGCTGGAGCTGGGTGAACGCATTTTCCACCCCCGCTGACCCCCCTTCCCTCACCCCTCCCTCACTCCTTGACTTTGGCCAAGGCAGGAAACCAGGGCGCCTCCCCTGCAGCGGCGTCCAGACAGGCTGGCTGGGCCCCCCCGGGAAATGGCTAGGCCGTACGGCATAGCGGGGCACACAAGGGCAGCAGGCAGGAGACCTGGCCCCGATCTGTCCTACGGGCTGCCATCTGGCCTCTTGCCCCCACCTCGTTCAATGCAGGGAGAGGCTGCAGGAGCCCTCAGAGCTGAGCGCTGGGGGGCTACGGGACCAGTAGGAGCCAACTGGCAGCTGCAGATGCTGGGCGCCCCCATTCTAGCTCGAGATCAGAACAGCTCCAGTTTCCCCGTCAAGAACACTGCTGTTAAGCCCCTGGTAGGTGGAGTGGGGAGAGACAGAGACAAGGGAAAAAACAAGATCCACAGGGAGAGGCACTGGGCCAGAGTCTGGGACTAAGAGATGGAAAGAAAGACGGCAGCCGGGGGAGGGAGGGAGGAAGGGGGGGGGGAGAGAGAGAGAGAGAGAGAACGAACGGAGCCAGGTATCCTAGAAGAAGCAGGAGAGAGCCAGGGCAGAGGGAGAGAAAGGGAAAGAGATGCCAAGCACAAGCAGAATTGAAAGGCTGGGAGTGGGCAATGGGCACAGGGTTTCCCCTGCCCATTGCCCTGGATGTCCACCACCTCATACTGCCCCTGCCAGGTGGAGGGTGGGCGGCTGGTGACTCAGCTTCCCTCCAGAGTCCCAGGGAGTTCTCTGCACAGAGTTGGCCTGACAAAGGAGGTGGGGTGAGGCCGGGGGCCAAACCAGAGGGCGGGATGGGGCTGGAGAGGTGGAAAGAGGCCTTGGGCCAAGCAGTATTAAGAGACCCTTGGCTAGACCCCAGCCAGGCAGGGGCGCCTGAGGCTGTCGCTTTGGTCTGATTCCTGGAACTGCCCGTCTGTCCGGAGGGACCCGAGGTTGGGGCGGGGGGCGGCTCTGGGTTTTCCTGGCTGGGGAGGTTGGAATTCCCATGGCCCCATGGAAGAGGGCCGGCCCTGCTGGAGTGGTTGGGCCTGGCAGGGGGTGGGACCATCATCATCATCATCATCAATCGTATTTATTGAGCCCCTACTATGTGCAGAGCACTGTACTAAGCGCTTGGGAAGTACAAATTGGCAACATATAGAGACAGTCCCTACCCAACAGTGGGCTCACAGTCTAAAAGGGACCAGGTGGGAGGAAGGAGAATGGAAAGGGAAGGAGGCAGAAGAGCAGGCTAGGAGGAGCGTATGATCTGCCTCTGCCTGCCCAAACTTCAGGCTGCCAGCTACAGTGCCCACATCAGTCACCTGCACCCATTGCCTAGCCGCCTACTCTCTCGACGTAGGACATCCCTGGGGCACGTGACTGGGGCAAGGGCACCTTCTCTGGGACCCCTTCAGCTCCACCCATGCCAAGGAAGCAGTGAGGGCTGGTGGAAAGAACACGGGCCAGGGAGCTACAGGACCCGGGTTCTAATCCTGACTCCACCCCTTGTCTGCTCTGTGACCTTGCTATGTGCCCTTCATTTCCCTGGGCCTCAGTTTCCTCAACTGCAAAATGGGGATTCAATACCTGTTCCCCTCCTACTTACACTGTGAGCCCCATGTGGGACAGGGGCTGTATCTGGCCTGATTAACTTCGGTATTTGTTAAGCGCTTACTATGTGCCAGGCACTGTACTAAACGACAGGGTGGATACAAGCAAACAGGGTTAGACATAGTCCCTGTCCCACGTGGGATTCACAGTCTCAAACCCCATTTTCCAGATGAAGCAGCTGAGGCCCAAAGCAGCAAAATGGCTTGCCCAAAATCACACGGCAGACAAGTGGTGGAGCTGAGATTAGAATCCATGACCTTCTGACTCCCAGCCCCTTGCTCTATCCATCATCATCATCATCAATCGTATTTACTGAGCGCTTACTGTGTGCAGAGCACTGTACTAAGCGCTTGGGAAGTACAAATTGGCAACATATAGAGACAGTCCCTACCCAACAGTGGGCTCACAGTCTAAAAGGGGGGAGACAGAGAACAAAACCAAACATACTAACAAAATAAAATAAATAGAATAGATATGGACAAGTAAAATAAATAAATAAATATATAGAGTAATAAATATGTACAAACATATATACATATATCCGCTACTATGCCATGCTATTTCTCTATACCATTATCTACCTCAATGCTTAGAAGAGGGCTTGACACACAGTAAGCGCTTAACAAATGCCATAAAAAGCGGGGGACTCTTCTTCCCCCGCCATGCTCCTAATTCCTTCATGCCCACTGACCGGCAAGGTGGGCGCTGAGAATGGCCCACCTGCCAGAAAATCAGAGTCATGCCACATTCACTCTGGGGCCGGATGAGGTGAGGGTGGGGAGGCAGGGCAGAGAGTCCTGGGGGATTGGGCAGGTCACTGGCAGAAAGGCGTCCACCCAGTCTATGGGGTCAGTGGGGGTTGGGAAAGCGGGGCCAGGAACTTTTCTGTGGCCCGGCAGGGGCTTCTCCGGGACATTAGTGGAGAGGTGGGATGTCTACATGCTCCCCAGCTCTGTTAGATGCAAGCTCCTTGAGGACAGGGATCATGTCTATCAGTGGAAAGAGCACAGGCTTTGGAATCAGAGGTCATGAGCTCAAACCCCGGCTCCGCCAACTGTCAGCTGTGTGACTTTGGGCAAGTCACTTAACTTCTCTGGGCCTCAGTTACCTCATCTGTAAAATGGGGATTAAAACTGTGAGCCCCCCCCCGTGGGACAACCTGATCACCTTGTAACCTCCCCAGCGTTTAGAATGGTACTTTGCATAGTAAGCGCTTAACAAATACCATCATTATTATTATTATTATCACCTTGTAACCTCCCCAGCACATAGAACAGTGCTTTTGCACGTAGTAAGTGCTTAATAAATGCCATTATTATTATTATTATTATTATTATTATTAATTGCATTGTACTCTCCCAGGTGCTTAAGACTGGGAGGCCTATGTGAGACAGGGACTGTGTCCAACCTGATTAGCCTGTATCTACCCCAGGGTTTAGAACAGTGCTTGGTACATAGTTAGCACTTAAATACCATCATTACTACTATTATTATTATAACTTATTCTCTGCCCAAAGTTCAGGCTCAATAAATTCCACTGACTGACTGACTGACTGATTAGTTTGGGCTCCCAGAAACACCACCGTCTCTCCCCTCACATCAGCTACATCTTGCAGCTTTCCAGCCCCCTGCTCCCGCCCCATCCCTTACCTGCAGTTTCTTGAGCTGGCTGTTGACCGTGGCCAGGTCCCCGCCGGGGTCAACGTCCTGCAGCTGGCTCTCCATGTGGAGCAGCCGCTTGTCCAGCTCGGCAAAGCTCTGCACCAGCTGGTCGGCCTTGCTGGCCTCGAAGAGCTGCCGGGCCTTCGCCTGCGTGGTGCTCTCCAGCTCCGCCCAGCATTGCCGGATCTCTCCCAGTTTCTTCCGCACCGAACCGGCCAGCTCCGGCTTTTCCTGCATCAGCTGCTGCCCCTCCTTCCGTGGGGGGGCAGGGGCAGAGAGATCCAGTCAGAGAGAGAGAGAGGGATGGTTCAGCGTGGCTTCAATCAGCCTCCAGCGTGTTCTTTTTTTAAGCACAAACTGTGTGCCAGGCACTGTGTTAAGCTCCAGGGTAGATCCAAGCTAATCCGGCTGGACACAGTCCACGTCCCATAAGGGACTCGCTGCTTTAATCCTCATTTTACGGATGAGGGAACTGAGGCCCAGAGAAGTGAAATGATTTGACCAAAGGATTAGAACCTGGGTCTTCTGGCTTCCAGGCCGAAGCTCTTTCCACTAGGCCACACTGCTTCTCAAGCTTGGCCTAGGGCCCTGTGGGCACCCTGGAGCCGGCCCTGATCAGCCCCTGGATTCCCGAGGTCTCCACAGGAGTGCCCCCCTGGGGATGTGATCCCACCTCAGAGGATGGACAGGTTGGTTCCCTCCGGCACTGGGAGCCCCGGGAAGGGAGTCAACGTGCCTGGCTTGGCTCCACTCCCAAGGCCTTAGGCCAGCAAGAGCTGGACCCTCGCCCCTCTTGACCGTGACCACCCCTGGACCGCTCCTGCCTGCCAGGGAGGTTTAAGGGCTGGAGAGAACAATACTCTGCTGAGAAGCAGCATGGCCTAGTGAAAACAGCACAGGCCTGGGAGACAGGGACCCGAGTTCCAATCCAGATTCCACCACTTAACTGCTGGATGATCTCAGATGGGTCATTTAACTCAGAGCACAGACCTGAGAGTCAAATGGACCAGGGGTCTAAATTTGGCTCCACCACTTCCATTCATTCAATCGTATTTATTGAGCGCTTACTGGGTGCAGAGCACTGTATTAAGCGCTTGGAAAGTACAATTCGGCAACAAATAGAGACAATTCCTACCCAACAATAGGCTCACTTGTCTGCTGTGTAACCTTGGGCAAGTCATTTCACTTCTCTGGGCCTCAGTTACCTCATCTGTAAAATGGGGATTAAGACTGTGAGCCCAATAGGGGGCAGGGACTGCGTACAATCTGATTACCTTGTATCTTACCCCAGCGCTTAAAACAGTGCCTGGCACACAGTAAGCACTTAAATACAACAATTATTATTATTATTATTATTATTATTATTATTAGCTTCCTCATCTGTAAAATGGGGATGCAATACCTATTCTCCTTCCTCCTTGAACAGGGAGCCTCATGTGGGACAGGGACTGCATCCGACTTGATCATCTCATATCAACGCCAGCACTTAGTACAGTGGGTGGTATGTAGTAAGTGCTTAATGATTACCCCAGTTACATCTCCTGAACAGTCAGGGAGACCCCAGCAAGGAAGCGGGGATAAGCAAGGTTCTGTGCTATGCGCTGTTAGGGGTTTCTGCTGGAAAGGAGTTGTGTTTGGATCTTCCCAAGGATGGAGACCTTCATCATCATCAATCGTATTTATTGAGCACTTACTATGTGCAGAGCACTGTACTAAGCGCTTGATAATAATGATGGCATTTATTAAGCGCTTACTATGTGCAAATCACTGTTCTAAGCGCTGGGGAGGTTACAACGTGATCAGGTCCCATATGGGGCTCACAGTCTCAATCCCCATTTTACAGATGAGGTAACTGAGGCCCAGTGAAGTGACTTGCCCAAAGTCACACAGCTGACAATTGGCAGAGCCGGGGTTTGAACCCGTGACCTCTGACTCCAAAGCCCGGGCTCTTCTCCACTGAGCCACGCTATTCTCTGTCAATCTCATCTTCATCTTGTCAATCTCCCCACCTGCACCATGACCTCCTCCCCAGCTCACCTTCTCGATCTTCTCCAGCCATTCCTTATTCTGGGCCAGCTCAGCCATGAAAGCCTGGTGCCGGAGCCATCTCTTGTGCAGTTTGTGCCCGTCTTCCCGGGCTCCATCCCGCGCCATCAGCATCTTCTCGTGGATCCAGCCATCCAGCTATGGAGTAGGGAGGGAGCCTCAGGGAGGGGAGCTCCTGGCCCAGAGACCATCACCAGCCATCCAAGCCCCCACCCTGGCTCCCCCCAGGAAAGGGCAAAAGCCAAGTCACAGGGGCCCCTAGCAGCAGAGAGCGACCCTTGTAGACCAGGGCATGCACAAGACCCTCTTCTTTCTATGGACAGATTTATTCTTTGTTCTAATAATGATGATAATTATGATATTTACTTGTTAAGTGCTACCTATGTGCCAGGCACTGTACTAAGCTCTAATTTCTAGGGGCAGGAAAGACTCAGGGACCTTTCTAGACCAAAAAAGCATGGCTCTAGTAGATAGAGCCATGGGAGTCAAAAGGACATGGATTCTAAATCCTGGCTCTGTCACTTGTCTGCTCCATTACCTTGGGCAAATCACTTCACTTCTCTGGGCCTCAGTTACCTCATCTGTAAAATGAGGACTAAGACTGTGAGCCCCAGTTGGGACAGGGACTGTGTCCAGCATGATCAATTTGTATCTACCCCAGTGTTTAGAACAGTGCTTGCCACAGAGTAAGCACTTAATGAGTAGCATAATAATAATTATTAGAGTAGCTTTATAACAGAGTTTAAGCTAGACTCAACAACCCAGGAGCAAGTCTCATCACATGAATATCTTAACCAATCAGTAGTATTTTTTTAGCACCTGTTATGTGCAAAGCACTGTACTAAGTGCCTGGAAAAGTACACTAGAATTAGGAGCTACTACCTCTCCCCATAATTGTTTATGGTTCAGTATGGGAGATGGATGCTGAAACAAACTGAAGACAGGAGGAAACGATAGATATCTACGTATATGCTGCTAGGGCAGTTTGAGAGGGGCTAAGTGGTGAGAAAGTGGAAGTTGGGGGGTTATAAAGTGGGGAGATTAGAAATGAATCAGGGAAGGCCTCTTGGAGGAGATACATTTTGAAGATGGGAAGAGTAACGGGTCTACTGGATGGGACCGGGAATCAGCTTCTCCTTCTTTCCCAATCCCGGGCCCCAACCCACCTCAGGAACAGCTTGTTCCCCGACCAACCCAGTCCACAGGAACAGAAATGAATCCAGCCCCAAGAACAACTCCCTTCCCCCTCCCACAATTCCTGCCCCAGGGACAGCTCCCGGCCCCTCCCGCAAATCCGGCCCCAGAGAAAACTCCCTCCTCTTCCCCCCAATCCAGTCCCAGGGAAAAGCCCCTCCTTACCCCAAATCAAGGCTCAGGTTTGCTCCCACCTCCCTCAAATCTAGGCCTAGGGACAGGACTCTCCCTCACCACAAATCCAGTCCTAGGGGCAGTTCCCTCCCCACCACCTCCAAATCCAGTCCCAGGGGTGAGTCCCTACTCACTTTCTCCAAAATCAAGCCTAGGGCAGCTCCCTTCCCTCCTTCCTCAAATCTAGGCCTAAGGACAGGACTCTCCCTCACCACAAATCCAGTCCTAGGGGCAGTTCCCTCCCCACCACCTCCAAATCCAGTCCCAGGGACGAGTCCCTACTCACTTTCTCCAAAATCAGGCCCAGGGCAGCTCCCTTCCCTCCTCCCTCAAATCTAGGCCTAGGGACAGGACTCTCCCTCACCACAAATCCAGTCCTAGGGGCGGTTCCCTCCCCACCACCTCCAAATCCAGTCCCAGGGGCGAGTCCCTACTCACTTTCTCCAAAATCAGACCCATGGCAGCTCCCTTCCCTCCTCCCTCAAATCTAGGCCTAGGGACAGGACTCTCCCTCACCACAAATCCAGTCCTAGGGGCAGTTCCCTCCCCACCACCTCCAAATCCAGTCCCAGGGGCGAATCCCTGCTCACTTTCTCCAAAATCAGGCCCAGGGCAGCTCCCTTCCCTCCTCCCTCAAATCTAGACCTAGGGACAGGACTCTCCCTCACCACAAATCCAGTCCTAGGGGCGGTTCCCTCCCCACCACCTCCAAATCCAGTCCCAGGGGCGAGTCCCTACTCACTTTCTCCAAAATCAGGCCCAGGGCAGCTCCCTTCCCTCCTCCCTCAAATCTAGGCCTAGGGACAGGACTCTCCCTCACCACAAATCCAGTCCTAGGGGCAGTTCCCTCCCCACCACCTCCAAATCCAGTCCCAGGGGCGAGTCCCTGCTCACTTTCTCCAAAATCAGGCCCAGGGCAGCTCCCTTCCCTCCTCCCTCAAATCTAGGCCTAGGGACAGGACTCTCCCTCACCACAAATCCAGTCCTAGGGGCGGTTCCCTCCCCACCACCTCCAAATCCAGTCCCAGGGGCGAGTCCCTACTCACTTTCTCCAAAATCAGGCCCAGGGCAGCTCCCTTCCCTCCTCCCTCAAATCTAGGCCTAGGGACAGGACTCTCCCTCACCACAAATCCAGTCCTAGGGGCAGTTCCCTCCCCACCACCTCCAAATCCAGTCCCAGGGGCGAGTCCCTGCTCACTTTCTCCAAAATCAGGCCCAGGGCAGCTCCCTTCCCTCCTCCCTCAAATCTAGGCCTAGGGACAGGACTCTCCCTCACCACAAATCCAGTCCTAGGGGCGGTTCCCTCCCCACCACCTCCAAATCCAGTCCCAGGGGCGAGTCCCTACTCACTTTCTCCAAAATCAGGCCCAGGGCAGCTCCCTTCCCTCCTCCCTCAAATCTAGGCCTAGGGACAGGACTCTCCCTCACCACAAATCCAGTCCTAGGGGCAGTTCCCTCCCCACCCCCTCCAAATCCAGTCTCAGGGGCGAGTCCCTGCTCACTTTCTCCAAAATCAGGCCCAGGGCAGCTCCCTTCCCTCCTCCTTCAAATCTAAGCCTAGGGACAGGACTCTCCCTCACCACAAATCCAGTCCTAGGGGCAGCTCCCTCCCCACCCCCTCCAAATCCAGTCCCAGGGGCGAGTCCCTACTCACTTTCCCCAAAATCAGGCCCAGGGCAGCTCCCTCCCCACCACCTCCAAAACCAGCCCCAGGGTAGTTCCCTCCCCACCACCCTACATTCCAGCCCCAGGGACGGTTCCCTCCCCACCCCCCCACCTCCAAACCCAACCAGCTCCAGTGCTAATCCGTCTCCACCATCTCCAAATCCAGCCCCAGGGGCGGCCCCCTCCCCAGCCTCCAAGGACGGCCAACTGTCCCCCGCGCCGGCCCCCCGACCCAAATCCAGCAACAGGGGCAGCTCCCTCCCTCCCAAATCGAGCTCCAGTCAGCTTCTAATGCTCTACCCAGCCCCAGGGGCATCTCCCTCCGCCCCCCGGCCCCTAATCAATCAATCAATCGTATTTACTGAGCGCTTACTGTGTGCAGAGCACTGTACTAAGCGCCTAGGGAGTACAAGTTGGCAACCTATAGAGACGGTCCCTACCCACCAGTGGGCTCCCGTCCGAGCCGGCTGGACAGCTCCCTCCATACCCGCTCCCCCCCCCCCCCCCCCGCCCCCGCCGGTCGGTCACAGGGCCCGGCTCGTCCCCGTCTCCCCCTCCGACGCGGGCGCGCGCGCGCGGGCGCGGAGCCCCCCCCTCCTCAGCGGGAGCGCGCCCGGGACCCCTTCCTCGGCCCGCGGCGGCGCGCCTGGGTACCTGCGGCGGGCGGCGCTCCCCCGCCACTGCAGCAGCCGCCGCCGCCGCCGCCCCCGCGCGGGGCCCCGCACCGACCGACCGAGCGAGCTCCGGAGGCCACGCAGGACGCGGCCCAACGACCCCCCGCGGAGGGGAGAGGAGCGCGGGAGGGCGCGGGCGGAGGACGCGGAGGGAGGACGGGGCGCGCGCGCGGGCGCGTGCACGCCCCCGGCCGCTGCGGCGGGCGCCGGAGCTCGGGCTCGCGCTCCCCCGACGTCCGCGGGGACGAGCACAGCGCGCGCCACCGTTGCCAGGAGACACCCCCCCCCCCCCACCCGCCTCCTCTCCACCAATCAAAACCGCCTCGGGGAGGGACGGGGGCGCCCCCTGGCGGGCGGGGTCGCTCACCGCCCCTCCCCGTCCCCGGCCCTACGGGAGGGTGGACAGCGCGGGCGGGGCTCCCTCTCCTCTTTTTTTTTTTTTTTTGGTTGGGATTTGTTAATAATAATAATAATAATAATAATAATAATAATAATACGACCCCCCCCCCTCCTCTCCACCAATCAAAGCCGCCTCGGGGGGGGACGGGGGCGCCCCCTGGCGGGCGGGGTCGCTCACCGCCCCTCCCCGCCCCCGGCCCTTCGGGAGGGTGGACAGGGCGGGCGGAGCTCCCTCTCCTCTTTTTTTTATTTGGTTGGGATTTGTTAATAATAATAATAAGAAGAAGAAGAAGAAGAAGAAGAAGAAGAAGACGCCCCCCCCCACCCTCCTCCTCTCCACCAATCAAAACCGCCTCGGGGCGGGACGGGGGCGCCCCCTGGCGGGCGGGGTCGCTCACCGCCCCTCCCCGTCCCCGTCCCTTCGGGAGGGTGGACAGCGCGGGCGGGGCTCCCTCTCCTCTTTTTTTTTTTTTTTTGGCTGGGATTTGTTAATAATAATGATAATAATACGACACCCCCCCCACCCCTCCTCTCCACCAATCAAAACCGCCTCGGGGAGGGACGGGGGCGCCCCCTGGCGGGCGGGGTCGCTCACCGCCCCTCCCCGTCCCCCGGCCCTTCGGGAGGGTGGACAGGGCGGACGGGGCTCCCTCTCCTCTTTTTTTTTTTTTGGTTGGGATTTGTTAATAATAATAATAATAATAATAATAATAATAATAATACGACATCCCCCCCACCCTCCTCCTCTCCACCAATCAAAACCGCCTCGGGGAGGGACGGGGGCGCCCCCTGGCGGGCGGGGTCGCTCACCGCCCCTCCCCGTCCCCGGCCCTACGGGAGGGTGGACAGCGCGGGCGGGGCTCCCTCTCCTCTTTTTTTTTTTGGTTGGGATTTGTTAATAATAATAGTAATAATAATAATAATAATAATACGACACCCCCCCTCCTCCTCTCCACCAATCAAAGCCGCCTCGGGGGGGGACGGGGGCGCCCCCTGGCGGGCGGGGTCGCTCACCGCCCCTCCCCGCCCCCGGCCCTTCGGGAGGGTGGACAGGGCGGGCGGGGCTCCCTCTCCTCTTTTTTTTATTTGGTTGGGATTTGTTAATAATAATAATAATAAGAAGAAGAAGAAGAAGAAGAAGAAGAAGAAGACACCCCCCCCCCACCCTCCTCCTCTCCACCAATCAAAACCGCCTCGGGGAGGGACGGGGGCGCCCCCTGGCGGGCGGGGTCGCTCACCGCCCCTCCCCGTCCCCGGCCCTTCGGGAGGGTGGACAGGGCGGGCGGGGCTCCCTCTCCTCTTTTTTTTTTTTTTTGGTTGGGATTTGTTAATAATAATAATAATAATAATAATAATAATAATAATAATAATAATAATAATGACACCCCCCCAAACACCCCTCCTCTCCACCAATCAAAACCGCCTCGGGGAGGGACGGGGGCGCCCCCTGGCGGGCGGGGTCGCTCACCGCCCCTCCCAGTCCCCCGGCCCTTCGGGAGGATGGACAGGGCGGACGGGGCTCCCTCTCCTCTTTTTTTTTTTTTTGGTTGGGATTTGTTAATAATAATAATAATAATAATAATAATAATAATAATGGCATTTATTAAGCGCTTACTATGTGCAGAGCACTGTTCTGAGCGCTGGGGAATTTACAAGGTGATCAGGTTGTCCCACGTGGGGCTCACAGTCTTCATCCCCATTTTACAGACGAGGGAACTGAGGCCCAGAGAAGTTAAGTAAGCGCTTACTATGTGCCAAGTCCCATTCTCTACTGGCTGCTTGCAGTTTCTGTTGCCGGATCCTGAGCTATGGAGCCCACATTGATCATGAGAAGCAGCGTGGCTCCGTGGAAAGAGCCCGGGCTTTGGAGTCGGAGGTCATGGGTACAAATCCCTGCTCCACCACTTGTCAGCTGGGTGACTTTGGGCAAGTCATTTCACTTCTCTGTGCCTCAGTTCCCTCATCTGTAAAATGGGGATTAGGACTGTGAGCCCCATGTGGGACAACCTGGTCACCTTGTAACCTCCCCAGCGCTTAGAACAGTGCTTTGCACATAGTAAGCACTTAATAAATACCATATTATTTTCTGTGCCTCAGTTATCTCATCGGTAAAATGGGGATTAAGACTGTGAGCCCCATGTGGGACAACCTGGTCACCTTGTAACCTCCCCAGTGCTTTGCACATAGTAAGCACTTAATAAATACCATTATTATTATTATTATTCTCTGTGCCTCAGTTATCTCATCGGTAAAATGGGGATTAAGACTGTGAGCCCCATGTGGGACAACCTGATCACCTTGTAACCTCCCCAGCGCTTAGAACAGTGCTTTGCACGTAGTAAGCGTTTAATAAATACCACTAATATTATTCTCTGGGCCTCTGTTATCTCACCTGTAAAATGAGGATTGAGACTGTGAGCCCCATGTGGTACAACCTGATCACCTTGTAACCTCCCCAGCGCTTAGAACAGTGCTTTGCACATAGAAAGTGCTTAATAAATGCCATCATTATTATTTACTATTATCTGTCTGGGAAATCTGCAGAAACCCTGGCCTGGGAGAGGCAGGGACAGGACTGGGGAAGATACAAGGTAATCAGGTTAGCCCGCCTCAGGGTTCTCTAGGCAGGCTCCTCCAGGAGGAACGGGGGCACCCCTTGGCGGGCGGAGCCGTTCACCGCCCCTCCCGCACCCCCCACCCCTTCGGGTTGGTGGACAGGGTGGACAGGGCTTCCTTTTTTTTTTTGTTGGTATTTGTTAAGCGCTTACTATGTGCCAAACTCTGTTCTAAGCGCTGGAGGAGGTACAAGGTTGTCCCAAGTGGGGCTCACAGTCTTAATCCCCATTTTACAGATAAGGTAACTGAGGCACGGAGAAGTGAAGTGACTTGCCCAAGGTCACGCAGCTGACAAGGGGCGGAGCCAGGATTAGAACCCACGACCTCTGACTCCCAAGCCCGAGTTCTTGCCGCTGAGCCACGCTGCTTCTCTTGCTGGGGTTCGTCCCATCTCGGTCCCTGCCAAAGCAGGGAGGCCCTCTCAGATCCCACTTATTAATAATAACGATGGTATTTGTTGAGCACTTATTAAATGCCAGGTACTGTACTAAGGTCTGAGGTGGAGACAAGCAAATCGGGTTGGACACAGTCTCTGCCCCACGTGGAGCTCACAGTCTAGAGCCCCAGTTTACCGATGAGGTAACTGAGGCCCGGAGAAGTAGAGTGATTTGCCCAAGGTCACACAGCAGATGAGTGGCGGGGCCGCAGTTCTGGGGAGGGGTCTGCAGCAGGAAACCCCTTTTCCCCCCGCATCCCGGCCCTCCGCCGTACCTCGTGACAGTCCTGGAGATAGTGCTGCAGCTCTAGCTGGTCGTGAAGTTGTTGCATCCACTGCAGGGCCCAGAGCTTGTTCTCTTGGCTCCTTCCGGGGGCAAAAAGGCCTAGCTGAGTGCCCCTGATGCCCTCTGTCCCTGCCCTTCACCCCCGCTCTCCCCACCCCAGAAGAGAGGATCGGGCTCCATGGTCAGGGAGCTCGGAGCCCGAGCAGCCTCAGACACCTGGGGTTCAATGTCTCAGCTCAACCACTGACCCCTCCTGCCTCAGTTTCCCTTTTCTGGATTGGGACCAGCTGACCTAAATGCACAGCACCCAGGAAAAGTGGGGTTGGCTCTGCTCCAAAGGCACACTGAGGCAGACAGGGACAGAGACAGGAGCACAACCAGATAGGAAGAGATGGAGAGGCAGTGATGGAGGGAGGGGGCAGGGCTGCGTATGGGGGCTGGGAGAACCAGAGAGAGGGCCAGAGACAGAGGTAGAGACAGACAGCGTGAGTCAGGAGAGCACTCGCTGGGGAGAGAGAGGCCCGATCAATATGGATGAGGGAACAGGAGGGAGGGTCGGGGGCAGAGAGGCGGGCACTATGGCAGCGGGCCCTGATCCCCGGCACTTGGGCAGGGTTCCTGGCAAAGTCAGCCTCTGACCCCAATCCAGGCTGTGGGAATGAAGCACTCTTGTGCCCTCAGGGAGCCTGGGGTCTCTGCTGCTGGGAGAGGTGGAGGTGGCAGGGCTGGGTGAGCGGGGAAGCAGAGGGCAATGTTCTGGGCAGGGAGCTTGGGGAGGGAGCAGTGAGGGTGCCTAGGCTGCTGGCAGGGTGGAATCCGAGGGGAGGAGGAGTGGTGATTAAGAGAGTCGTGAATTTCCCATCATGCCTGGTAGCTGGAGAAAAGCAAGCAGGAGAATCCCGAAGGCCAGACAGACACACAAACGACAACATGCACATAGACTGGAACACATACACATGCCAACATCCACACTGACCCACATTGACTTACACCTATAAATATACCCACCTACAGGCCCAGCCTTCCCCCAGGACCCCAGCCACAAGGCACCAATTTCTGAGAGGGTTTTTTTCTCTCTCTCTCTCTCTCTCTCTCTCTCTCTCTCTCTCTCTCTCTCTCTCTCTCTCTCTCTCTCTCTCTCTCTCTCTCTCTCTCTCTCTCTCTCTCTCTCTCTCTCTCTCTCTCTCTCTCTCTCTCTCTCTCTCTCTCTCTCTCTCTCTCTCTCTCTCTCTCTCTCTCTCTCTCTCTCTCTCTCTCTCTCTCTCTCTCTCCCTCTCTCTCTCTCTCTCTCTCTCTCTCTCTCTCTCTCTCTCTCTCTCTCTCTCTCTCTCTCTCTCTCTCTCTCTCTCTCTCTCTCTCTCTCTCTCTCTCTCTCTCTCTCTCTCTTCCTAGCCCTTGGGTACTCTCAGGAAGGGGGTATGTGGGAACACAGGACCCTCACCCCCACCTACATTGTTCCCTGCCAGTTTTTCCAGCCCAACCAGCTTCCCCTCCCTCTTCTAGGACACCAGGGACAGTCCCTGAGGTCTTTGGGAAATCCTGCCGTGTGCAGTAGGGGCAGCCAGACTCTTGCCAACCCCGCTCCCTGCCCGGAGGAACTGATGGACCTGGGTAGGAAGAAGCAGCAAAGTTGACAAGAGCTTGGGGTCGGGAGGGGAAGGGAGGTGCAGAGACAGAGAGCTGGGGGAGATACAGGAAGGGGCAAGGCTGGGTCTGGGATGGGCAGAGCCCACATACTTCTCCTGGAGCTGGGCGACCTTGAGCTGGGCCTGGTCCCCATAGGGGCTGCCCTTCCTCCTCAGGCTCTCCCCGGCCTGCACGGCCACCTGGGTCTTTTGCAGGTTCAGCTCCAGTGTGGTGAGAAAGTCTCGGTGCCTCTTGATGGCCTCGCTCACCGTCTCCACCGTGTCTGGCAGTTCCAGGCCAGACAGCACCGTCTCCTGTGGGAAGAAGGGGGCATCCAAGTTGCAAACTCTGCTTCTGCTCTCCCAGCCCTTCAGGGTGGCCCCCCCACTGCTTTCCCCTTCCCTCCCTCCTCTTCCTGTCCCTCTGTCTCACCCTCCCTCAGTCCTCCGGACCGGACCGACTCCACTGAGGGTGGGGTCAAATCGCAGCAGGAGGGATGGAGGTTGGACAGGGGAAGAATTAAGAGGTCAGCAGAGGTCACCAGGGACCCGGAAGAGGTTTCTGTAATGAGAGCAGGCCTTCCCATCCGTCTGGACCAGGAAAATGGACAAGGCAGGGGGAGATCCAGGATCTGAAAATCTGGCTTGGCCTGATAAAGGAGTGAGGGAGTCAGATGGACCCATGAAATCCTCAACCCCCACCCCTCTGGGAACCCAGTTACCCCCCGGAGACCAGAACAGGAAAAGGTAGTATGTTGTGGGCAGTGAATGTGTCTACTATATTGTTATATTGTCATCTCTGAAGCATTTAGTACAGTGCTCCGCACACAGTGAGCACTGAGTAAATATGACTGGCTGACTCACCAGTTATCCAGGCTCAAGGAAAACAAGAAGAGCTGGATAACTGAAACTCCACAGATAATCCAAAACCCTATCGCAGTCCTTAACTTCAATTCATCCATTCATTCACTCAATCATATTTATTGAGCACTTACTTTGTTCCGAGCACCCCCTCCTTCAAAGCCGTATTGAGGCATATCTCCAAGAGGCCTTCCCCAACTAAGCCCTCCTTTCCTCTTCCCCCTCTCCCTTCTGCGTTGCCCTGACCCTCTCCCTTTATTCATCCCCCCTCTCAGCCCCACAGTACTCATATACACATCTATAATTCATTTATATTGATGTGTGTCTCCCCCTCTGGACTGCGGGCTCATTGTGGGCAGGGAATGTGTCTGATTATTGTTATATTGTCCTCTCTCAAATGCTTAGTACAGTGCTCTGCACACAGTGAGATCTCAATAAACACAGTTGAATGAACGACTGAATGAATTGAAGCTAAGGACTGCCTGACTTTGGACCCCAGCTGGAGCCTCTTGGAAAGAAATGAGTTTTCCCTGAGCCCCTGTTCCTGATCCTAAGCACCAGAGACATCTTCTTTCATCTTCCCTCCCACACTCTCTTCTCCCCATCACTGTAGATGACACCACCACACTTTCTGTCTCACAAGCCTACAATCTTGACATTATCCTTGTCTCATCTCACCCCTCCAACTGGCAAATTTAGTCAGTCACTAAATATTGTCGATTCTCCTCAACAGAATTTGCTCTTTCCTCTCCATCCAAACGCATACCACACTGGTTCAAGCATGTGTCACATCCCGCCTTGACTACTGCATCAGCCTCCTCGCTGACCTGCTGAGCTGCCTCAGCCGGCCCAGGTTATCGAACAACATCCAGGACAGAGAGCTGTCCGAAGACCCTGAAATCTCTCTCGGCTGAGCTGCCTCAGTCGACCTAAGACATCAGAGAGCTGAGAGGTAGTGCTCTGCTGAGCGACCTCAGACAGTTCACACCAACCCAAGACAGAAAACTGCCTGAGGACACAGAGATCGCTCTCTGCTAAACTGCCTCAACGGGGCCAGGGCATCGAACATCACCTGGGACAGAGAGCTGACCGTAGATATAGGGATCTCTCACTCTCTCTCCGCCAAGCTGCCTCAAGTCATCAAACATTGGAACCACTGCCTACTGTCCACCCACCGGGACACACAGACCTCACTCCCAAACCGCTGAGGCTGAGAAGCAGCTATTCCTTCACCTTCCCTCTTCCTGCAGCCCGGCCTGAATGCACAGTAGAGAACACAAATGAGTGTGGCTGTCTGACAGGCTGGTGACGACCCGGATTTTTATATCTCAACAGCTGCTCTACCTTCACATCAATCCAGCCCTCTGTTTACTCTTCACTCTCAAAGATCCGCATTCGAGTCAGCAGTTTAATCAGGGAACCACCGGATTAGTCTTATAGTTACTGGCAACCTCACCTATAATAACTTCTGATCCCATCGTATCCCCTTAATCCCTCCCACTAATAATAATAATAATACTAATGGTATTTGTTAAGGGCTATGTGCAAAGCACTGTTCTAAGCACTAATCAACCCATCCCTGTCCTCCCTTCCCAGCACCAACCCTCATCCCCCTCCATCCAACCCCTTCCATCCCTCATGCTGCTTCCATCCCATCCCTGTTATTCTCTTCGAGCTGCCCCTCATCCTTCTCTCCCATGCCAGCCCCATCAGCTCACTCCCATCCAACCCCTCTCCCCCCTCAGGCCTTCCCCTCTCCCTGGACCACCCCCATCTCCCCACCCACACACACCCTGCCCAGGCCTCAGCCAAGTGTGACCTGTAGAATCCTGTTCCATCATGGGGAAACTTTCCTTCATCCTTGACCTGTTCCCAACCCAGTCACTGCTCATCCTTGCCATCACTGAAATCTGGCCCCCTCCCCAGATGACACTGTCTCCCCTGCTGCTCTCTCTGGAGCAAGGCCTCATCTTCTCCCACTCCCCAAAACTCCATGGGAAAGGGGGAAGAGTGGGCTTCCTTCTCTCTCCCCAATGCCACTTTTGCACCATTCCACTTCCCCCATCCCGCTCTCTTTCCCTTCCCTTGAAACACTTATCATCCGCCTTTACCATCTACTATACTAGTCACGGTCATCTACAGCTCCCCAGGCCCCACCTCCAACTTTCTGATCAATTTATATCCCTTTCTCACATTCCTTCTCTCTTTCTCCATCCCTACATTGATCCTTGGAGACTTCAATATCCTCGGCACTGAGGACGTTCCCCTACTCCTGAAAACATTATCCAACCTTGGCTTCACTGCCTTCTCCTAGGTTTTTTAAAAAATGGTATTTGTTATGCACTTACTATGTGCCAAGCACTGTTCTAAGCATTGGCATGAATTTAAGTTAATCGGGTTGGACACAGTCCCTGTTCTACATGGGGCTCACATTCTTAATACCCATTTTACAGATGAGGGAACTGAGGCCCAGAGAAATTAAATGGCTTGCTCAAGGTCACACAGCAGACACGTGGCAAGGGTGGGATTAGAACCCGGGTCCTTCTGACTCAAAGGCCCATGCTCTATCCACTAAGTCATGCTGCTTCTCTAATCCTGATCTCTCTCCTTCTCTGCAGTCTCACATTTCCTCCTGCCTTCAGGACGTTTCCAATTGGATGTCCCTCCAACACCTCACACTTAACAGGTCCGAAACAAAACTCCTTATATTCCCACCCAGACTCTGTCCTCCCCTGACTTTCCCATCATCATAGACAACACCACCACCCTCTCTGTCTCACAAGCCCAAAACCGTGGTGTTATCCTCAACTCATCTCTCTCGTTCAACCCACGTATTGAAAATGTCACCCAATTCCTTCAGTTCAACTTTCATAACATCACTAAAACCACCCTTCCCTCTTCAACCAAACCGCTACCAGGTTTAACCCAAGCATTTATCCTATCCCACTTGATTACTGCATCAGACCTGCCTGCCTTCTGTCTCTCCCCACTCCAGTCCACACTTCACTCTGTTGCTCAGATCATTTTTCTCTGAAACCATTAAGTCCATGTTTCCCCACTCCTTAAGAATCTCCTGTTTTTGTCCATCCACCTCTGCATCAAACAGAATCTCCTTACCTTAGGCTTTAAAGCAATCATCTTGCCCCTTTCTACTTTGCCTCCCTGATTTTCTACCTCAACCCAGCCTGCGCACTTTGCTCCTCTAATGCCAACCTACTCGGTGTACCTCAATCTCGTCTATCTCACCGCTGACCCCTCGCCCACATCCTGTCTCTGGCCTGGAAGGCCCTCCCTTTTCATATCCGACAGACATTTATTCTCCACACTAGCAAAGCCTTATTCATTTATTCAATCGTATTTTTTGAGCGCTTACTGTGTGCAGAGCACTGTACTAAGCGCTTGGGAAGTACAAGTCAGCAACATACAGAGACAGTCCCTACCCAACAATGGGCTCACAGTCTAGAAGGGGAAGATGTGCTTATTAAAAGCCCATCTCCTCCAAGAGGCCTTCCCTGATTAAGTCCTCATTTCCTCCTCCCACTCCCTTCTGCGTCGCCCGTACTCTTGAATTTGCACACTTTACTCAATCCTCCCTCAGCCCCACAGCACTAATGTACATATCCACAATTTATTTATATTAATATCTGTCTCACTGTCTAAACTATATGTGTGTTGTGGTCAAGGAACGTGTCTACTAACTCTGTTGTGTTGTACTCTCCCAAGCGCTTAGTAAAGTGCTCTGCATGCAGTAAGTGCTCAATAAATATGATTGATTGATAGATCTCCTTGTATCCGTTCTCTCTCCTCTCCAGTCCATGCTTAGCTCTGCTGCCCGGATCAGTGGTTGCCCATCCATCTCTGCATCAAGCAGAAACTCCTCACCGTTGTATTCAAGGCACTCAATCAGCTCGCTCCCTCCTAAACACCCTCACTCATTTCCCACTATACTCCAGCCCACGTATTTTGCTCCCTAATACCAAACCCTTCACTGTCCCTTGCTCTATCCTCACCTAACTTCAACCCCTAGCTCACTTCTTCTCCCTAAATATCCCACAGAACAAGCGAGTCAAAGCCTCCCTACAAACAATGATAATAAAAACCATGGAATTTTTAAGTGCCTACTAAGGCACTTCACTAAGCACTGGGGTGGACACAAGCAAATTGGATTGGACTCAGTCCCTGTCCCTCATGGGGCGCACAGTCTTAATCTCCACTCTGCAGATGAGGGAACTGAGGCACAGAAAAATTAAAAGTGGCTTGTCCAAGGTCACACAGCAGACAAGTGGTGGAGCCGGGATTAGAACCCAGGTTCTTCTCAACTCCCACACCTGTGCTTTATCCATTGGGCCATGCCGCTTCCTGAAATCACACCTCCTTCATGAAGCCTTCCTGGGCTTAGTTCTCATTCTCCTTCCCTATTGCCTCTCCCATACACTAAAGCCCACCCCCTACACAGTTGGGTACTCCCCAAACTCTCCCAGCCCCACACACTTGAGAAGCAACGTAGCCTACTGGATAGAGCAAAAACCAGTGAGTCAGAGGACCTGAGTTCTAATCCCGGCACTGCCACTCTGCTGTGTGGCCTAGGGCAAGTCACTTAATTTTTCTGTGCCTCAGTTCCCTCATCTGCAGAATGGGGATTCAATACCACTCCTCCCTCCTACTTGGACTGTGAGCCCCAGTTGGGACCTGATTATCTTGTATCTACCCCAACATTTAGAACAGTGCTTGACACATAATAAGCGCTTAACAAATACCATGATTATTAGGTGCATATCCTTATACTCAGTTGCTTCTCTAACCTGTAATTTATTTTATTATCTGTCTGCCTTCTCCCTTCTCTAGACTAAGCTTATTTTGGTCAGGGAACGTGTCTGTTTATTGTTGTATTGTACTCTCCCAAGTACTTAGTACAGCGCTCTGCACACAATGAGTGCTCAATAAATATGACTGAATGAATGAATGCTTCCTTGCTAGACCGTAAGCTCTTAGAGGGCAGGGATTGCATCTACCAACTCCCAAGCTCCAAGCGTTTAGTATGGTGCAGCGTGTCTCAGTGGAAAGAGCCCGGGCTTTGGAGTCGGAGGTCATGGGTTCAAATCCCGGCTCTGCCAATTGTCAGCTGTGTGACTTTGGGCACGTCACTTCACTTCCCTGTGCCTCAGTTACCTCATCTGTAAAATGGGGATTAAGACTGTGAGCCCCACGTGGGACAACCTGATCACCCTGTAACCTCCCCAGCGCTTAGAACAGTGCTTTGCACATAGTAAGCGCTTAATAAATGCTATTATCACTATTATTATTACGGTGCTCCACACAAAGAGTAAGCAATGCAGTAAATACCGCTGATGGACTGACAGGTTGAAACAGAGCTGCTAGGTGGAAGGTGGGACAGAAATCCAGGGACCCCAGATAATCCCAAAATGGGGATCTCCCCACTGGGATACACATCAGGACAAAGAGAGAGGAACAACCAGTCAACTCCCCATCCACCCAGTTCTCTCCTCGTTCTTTGGGCAAGTCACTTAACTTCTCTGGGCCTCAGTTCCCTCATCTGTAAAATGGGGATTAAGACTGTGAGCCCCCCGTGGGACAACCTGATCACCTTGTAACCTCCCCAGCGCTTAGAACAGTGCTTTGCACATAGTAAGCGCTTAATAAATTCCATTATTATTATTATTATTATTATTAATCAGCGGTCCCGGAGCCCATGGCTGTAGCCCCCCAGGGCATCTTGGGAAGAGCAGGTCTGCCCGAGGCGAGAGGGCCTGGGGATAGAAGGAGCTTGGCAAGACCCCTGCCCCATTACGAGGCCGGGGAGCCCCACCCAGAAGCCAGGTCCCAGATGCAGGGGAGGGGGTGCCCCCCGACCTGGTTGCAGAGCACGGC
Source organism: Tachyglossus aculeatus (assembly GCF_015852505.1). NCBI lineage: Eukaryota > Metazoa > Chordata > Mammalia > Monotremata > Tachyglossidae > Tachyglossus > Tachyglossus aculeatus. The sequence goes on from NC_052091.1 coordinate 1,815,630, forward strand.
CTCGGCCTGGTGGGCGTCGCGCAGGAAGAGCTGGTAGATGTGGGCCTGGACCAGGGCCTGGCGCCTGTCTTCCCACAGCTGCAGCAGCTTGCTCCAGCCGAGCTCCAGCTGCGGGAGCCACTGCTGCAGGGCCAGCGCGGGCCCCAGCTCTGCCCCGTCGGCCGCCAGCAGCTCGCTCACGGCCTGGATGCGCCCGTAGTCCTCTTCACGCCGGTCCATCTCCTCCTTGAGGGCCGCGTGCCCGCCCAGCAGCTGCTCGGCCTCGGCCAGCCCCCCGGGCAATGTCCCGGCTCCCGCCGCGCCCTGGGCTTCCACCAGCCAGCTCAGGAAGCCGTCCAGGTCCTGGATGAACTGCTGCAGGCGGCCAGCCACGGTCAGGGCGTCCTCGCAGCCCTGCAGCGTCTGCTTCAGGCCCTCCCACTCCTCGCCGATCTCCTCGAACTGCCGAAGGAGCTGCGGGGCCTGGGCCGGGTGGCCGGCGGCCAGGGCCTCCCCTTCCTGCTGCAGGGCGGCCAACCGGGGCTCCAGGACCAGCAGGGCCGCCTCCAGGGAGCACAGGCGACGCTGGAGGGCCAGGACGCCGCCCAGGTCGCTGCCGGCCCGCTGGGTCGCCTCCACAGCCAGCCGCTTCTCCCGCACCTGGGCCTTCACCTCCGCGCACTCCAGCAGGTGGTTCTGGATGTGCAGGACCGAGTTCAGCTCCGCCTTGCGCTGCTCCACCAGCTGCACGATGCTGTTCCATCTGTAGGAGGTTGGGCGGTGGGATCAGAGGTCTCCGTGGCAACCTTCCTGCTCCATCCCAAGGGCCGCCCCATCCCCAGCCACTCCCCCATCCCAAAACGGGGCTGACCAGAATGAGGGCGGTCCTCCCTCTTGGGCAGGTGGCAAAACTAAGGCCCAGAGAGGGAGAGTGACGTTCCCGGAGTCGCCTAACCAGCCTGCTACAGTTGGGGGTGAGGCGGATGTTAAGGCTGGAGGGAGGAGGAACTGAGGAGGAACAGAGATGGAAGGGGGAGACGGTGGGAATGGGGTTTCCCGTGGGTCCCGCGGGATCAGGATGCAGGGAGGGCCGAGTCCGGGATCCTGGGGAGCTAGGGACCCCCTACGTGATGTCCAGAGGGAATGGAGGGGAGGCCCACCGCTCCCCAACCCCCCCTGGGGTGTTTAATTGTGCACCCCTCCAAACTCAGCCCACCCACCCTCTAGCCCCGGCTGTCTTCTCTAGGTTGAGGACACAGTTTGGGGTGTCCAGGGTCCCGTGTGGGACAGGGAATGGACAAGAAGCCCCTTTTCTCGCTGACCTGCTGTTGAGGTGGTCCTGGCAGGAGCGGACTTCAGCAGAGCTCGGATGGTCTCCGTCCACCAGCTGCTGGACAATATGGTTCACCTCCAGGACACGGCCCATCAGACTGTTCATCTCCTGGTCCAGGCTCTCAAACCTGCACCAGACGGGAGCCTGGTCAGCCACCCGCCCACTTCTGCTCTCCCAGGCCCACTTCTCTCCTGAACCCTACCCCCTGCCATGCTCATCCATGCCCGTTCTCTTCTGCCCAAGCGCCCCACCCACTGGAATCTCTTCTGCCCCCGGGGTCCCACTGGGGTCTCTTCTGCCCCCACCCCCGCACTGCCAGGTCGAGCCACAACCAGGCCTTTCCTGCCTCTGCCCCAAGCCTGGTCTCTCCCGGTCCAGCCCAGCCCAGCTCAGGTCGCTGGTGGCCCTGTTCTGGCCCCCATCATTGAGGGTGGGGAATGTGTCTACCAACTCTGTTGTAAAGTATTCCACCAAATATTTAATACAGTGCTCTGCACACATTAAGTGCTCGATGAATACCACTGATGATGATGCGTCACTTCAGCCGGGACTGGGTCTCTCCTAGGTCCACCCAGGCCCCCATTTGCCAGCCCAGCCCAGATCTCTGGTGGTCCTGCTCTGGCCCCCATCATTGTGGACTGGGAATGAGTCTATCAACTCTGTTATATAGTACTCTCCCAAATGCTTAATCCAGTGCTCTGCACACAGTCAGCCATCCAGCCCTGTCATCAACTCTCCAGCCCTGCCCGGGTTCTCTCCTAGACCTGCCAGGCCCCCATCCTCCAATCTGGCCTGGCCTGGTCCTTTCCTAGGCCCACTCGGGCCCCCATCCACCAGGCCGACCTGGTCTCCAGGAGGCCCACCCTCACCGGTGCTGCACAACCTCCACGTCGTCCAGCTTGTCCGGCAGACGCATGCGCTGCAGCCACTGCTCCTTCTCGCCGATCCAGACCTCGCAGGCGTGCACCTCGCTGAACATGCGGTAGACGGCCAGCGCGTCGCTCAGCCACTGGCGCCGCAGCGCTGCCACCTCGGCCACCTCCCCGTAGAGTTGTTCCACCTCCACCACGCGAGTCTGCACCTCCACCCCCTCCCGCGGGCCCGGCGCCAGCCCCGCCAGCTGCCGCCGCAGCCCCGATACCGTGCCCCGATGGTGCTCCACCTCCTCGGACAGTGCCCGGTGCTGCCGCGCCAGCCAGCGGCTCGAGTGCTCGTCGTGGCCGAAGTCACCGCTGGATGCCAACCGGTAGGCGTCCTGCAGCCAGGCCACCAGGTCCTCCAGCTCCGCCCCGAACTGGTGTAGGTCCAGGGCGTCCTGCAGCCGCCGCCCACGCCGCCCCACCAGGTCCTCCAGGCGTTGCCAACGGGCCCTAGTCCCCGCGGCCCGCTCGGTGATGTCCTCAGCGCCTGGTGCCCGGCGCGCCAGGATCTGCTCGCCCTGGCGCAGCGTCTGCTGCAGCAGCGCCCGCCGGCCACCCAGCTCACCCAGCAGGATCTTGTGCTGGCCCAACCGGCGGGCCACGGCACTCAGGTCCCGGGCACTGGGCTGGGCGGCAGACAGCACCCGTTCCTTCTCACGTGCCCAGCTCTCCGCCTCCTCCAGCTCCCGGAAGAAGGTCCAGAGCTGCCGCGAGGCCTCCAGATCCTCCCGCCGCCGTCCCGCCAGATCCCGAAGCTCCACCAGGCAGTGCTGCACGTGGTTCACCCGGTTGCAGATGATCTGGGGGTCGCAGGGCTGGTAGCCTGAGGTGGGGGAGATGGGGAGAGGTGGCCAAGAGTCAGGGGCCGGGAAGGAGATGGACAGCGAGATGACTCAGTGCGTCACCCTGATTTGCTCCCTTTATTTGTCCCACCCCCATCCCACCCCGAAAGCATTTAATCTGATTAACTTGTACCTACCCCGGGGCTTAGAACAGTGCTTGGCACTTAACAAGTACCATTATTATTATGTCCATATCTGTAATTTTATTTATTTATATTAATGTCTGTTGCCCCCTCTGGACTGTAAGCAGGGAACATGGGCAGTCAGTCAGTCATTCGTATTTATTGAGCACTTACTGTGTGCAGAGCACTGTACTAAGTGCTTGGTGTAACAGACACATTCCCTGCCAGACAACAAGCTTACAGTCTGAGGGCTGGGGGGAAGACAGACGTTAATATAAATAAATAAATGACCGATATGTACATAAGTGCTGTGGGGCTTGGGGGAGGTGAATAAAGGGAGCAAGTCAGGGCGACGCAGAAGGGAGTGGGAGACGACATGGGCAGGGAATGTGTCTGTTCCACTGTTATACTAAACTCTCCCAAGCACTTAGTACTGTGGTCTGCACACAGCAAGCGCTCAGTAAATATGATTTACTGGCTGACTGATGACCCTCCGGGCTACAAGTCTGGTGGGGGAATTTGGGAGAGGCAGTGGGTGGGGGAAGGACCTTCAGGTCCGGGACAGAAAGGAAGGAGGGAGGCCAGGGGTGCCGCGGGGAGTTCCGTACCCGCCTCGGGATGCCCACCCTGGGGGGTCCTCCCCCAGGGGCCCGCCGTACCCTGTAGCTGGGAGAAGCGCAGAGCAGCGGCATTAAGGGTCTCCACGCGTTCTGCCTGGGCAGCAATGTCTCCCTCCAGCAGCCCATGCTTCTGTAGCAAATCCTCCACCTCTAACAGGTGCTTCCCACTTTCCCTGGACACCAGCTGAGACTGCGGAGTCAGGCCAGGGAAGGGGGTCACACAAGGCTGGGCACCTCTGCCGGCTCTCTCCCTTGGCAACCCCAGCCGTGGCCCAGCTTGAGGTCCCCTCGGAACTCGGGCCCGTTTTCGGCACTGGGTCAGCACGTCCAATCGGTCTGCCTGCCTCCCCTCCCTCTGCGCTAGAGTAGGAGACTGTCTCCTAATAATAATAATAATAATGATGATGGTCTTGCTATGTGTTAAGCACTGCTCTAAGGGCTGGGCTAGAAATAAGCTAATCAGGTGGGACACGGTCCCTGTCCCACAAGGGGCTCACAGTCTTGATCCCCATTTTACAGATGAGGGAACTGAGGTACAGAGTGACTTGCCCAAGGGCACACAGCAGACAAGTGACGGAGCTGGGAATAGATCCCGGGTCCTTCTAACTCCCGGGCCCAGGCTCTATTCACTGTGAGCCCACTGTTGGGTAGGGACTGTCTCTATATGTTGCCAATTTGTACTTCCCAAGCTCTTAGTACAGTGCTCTGCACATAGTAAGCGCTCAATAAATACGATTGATGATGATGATGATGATGCTCCTGTTCACTGCATTGAGGCTGAGCTGAGGTGGAGAAGGGGGTGACTGGAGCAGCAGCTGGAGCGGACTTGGGGGAGCCGAGGGGACCCCCACCTGCATCTCCTCCATCCAGTCGATCATGTAGACCATCTCCTGGAAGACCTTCTGCAGGGCCAGATTCTGCTCAAGCCGGCCACGCCGTGCCACCACCAGCCCGGTCAGCAGACCCCACTGGCGCAGGACGCTGTCCCGCTGGGCCCCGATGCGCCGTGCATCATAGTAGCCCTCACCCGCCAGGGCCTGCGCCAGCTCCACCACGGCCTGGATGCGCTCCTCGTAGGAGGAGATGTCCGCTTCAATGGCCTCGTGCTTCTTCATGGCCGCCTCCACCGCTGGCAGGTCGTAGCCAAAGTTATCCTGGGGGAGCGGGAAGGCAGGTTGGGCAAGCAGGGTGATCCGGGGGGGCCCGGAAACGGCAGGGAGGGGAGCAAGCGTACAGGAGATCCCCATCCTTAACGTCAACTTTATTGTATATATGTTTGTACATATTTATTACTCTATTTATTTATTTATTTATTTTATTTGTACATAGCTATTCTATTTATTTTATTTTGTTAGTATGTTTGGTTTTGTTCTCTGTCTCCCCCCTTTTAGACTGTGAGCCCGCTGTTGGGTAGGGACTGTTTCTATATGTTGCCAATTTGTACTTCCCAAGCACTTGCTCTGCAGTGCTCTGCACATAGTAAGCGCTCAATAAATACGATTGATGATGATGATGATGACTGCCCAAAAGATGACCCCTGACCTTATATACAAGTGACCTGCCCTCCCCATTGCCTAGAAAACTGGTCTACCCACATGCAGTTCCTCTCTAGGAGACCAGCCCTGCCCCACGTAGTTACCGGGGAGGCAGATCCCTGCCCCACCCTACATGGTTACCTGGGAGACAGACCCCACTCCCGTCCCACCCAGTTGTCTGAGAGACAAATCCCAGCCCTGCCCCACAGAGTTGCCGGGGAAACAGACCCCAGTCCCACCCCACACGGTTACCTGGGAGACAGATCCCAGTCCCACCCCACTCGATTGCCTGGGAGACGGACCCCAACCCCATCCCACACAGTTACTGGGGAAACAGATCCCAACCCCTGCCCCCACATGGTTACCTGGGAGACAGACCCCAGCCCCACCCCCACACGGTTACCTGGGAGACCAGGCGCTGGTTCTCGCTGAGCCAGCTCTCCCGCATGGCAGCCTTGTGGTCGAAGCGCTGTGCCAACAGCTCCAGCTTCTCCTGGCGAATCAGCTCCCCACGTAACGCCACTTCCCGCTCGTGCTCTGCCTTCTCCAGCTGGGTCCATGCCTGGGGGAGGGAGAGGTGGAGACCCCAAGACCTCAGACCACCCAGCCTCACTCCCAGAGTCAAATCCCCTCCCCCTGGGCTCTCACCAGTCTCAGACCACACCCCGACCCCGGCCCACCTTGTTGATGTCAGAGATGCTTCGACCCTCGCTAGGCACATACAGTTTACGATTGCTGGCTCGCAGTTTGCTCTGGATGCTGAACAGCAGCACCTCCAGGTTCCCCTTCTCCTGGAACCTGCAGGGATAAAAATAATAATAATAACAATAATAATAATAATAATGATAGTACTTGTTAAGCGCTTACTATGTGCCACGCACAATTCTAGGCACTGGTGTAGCTATAACATAATCAGGTTGGACAGAGTTCCTGTCCCACATGGGGCTCACACCCTTATCCACGCTGTGAAGCAGTGTGGCTCAGTGGAAAGAGCCCGGGCTTGGGAGTCGGAGGTCATGGGTTCTAATCCCAGCACTGCCACTTGTCAGCTGTGTGACTTCTCCGTGCCTCAATTACCTCATCTGTAAAATGGGGATTAAGACTGTGAGCCCCATGTGGAACAACCTGATTACCTTGTATCCCCCCCCCCCCCAGCACTTAGAACAGTGCTTGGCACATAGTAAGTGCTTAACAAATACCATCATTATTATTATTATTATTATCCCCATTTTGCAGACGAGGTCACAGGCAGAGAGAAGTGAAATGACTTGCCCAAGGTCACAGCAGACATGTGGTGGAGCCAGGATTAGAACCCAGGCCCTTCTGACTCCCAAGTCTATGCTCTATCCACTAAGCCACGCTGCTTCTCAGTGACTGAGAAGTGAAGTGACTTGCCCAAAGTCACACAGCTGACAAGTGGTGGAGCCGGGATTGGAATCTTACCTCCTTCCATCTTACCTCCTTCCCTTCCCCACAGCACCTGTATATATGTATATATGTTTGTACATATTTATTACTCTATTTATTTATTTTACCTGTACATATCTATTCTATTCATTTCATTTTGTTAGTATGTTTGGTTTTGTTCTCTGTCTCCCCCTTTTAGACTGTGAGCCCACTGTTGGGTAGAGACCGTCTCTATATGTTGCCAACTTGTACTTCCCAAGTGCTTAGTACAGTGCTCTGCACACAGTAAGCGCTCAATAAATACGATTGATTGATTGATTGATTGACTGGGCTTCTCAGGGACCCAGGTCTCCCCACACCTACCCTGGGGGGACACTGGATCTGGAAGGGGAAGGCCGGGCCTGGGCGGGTTCCCCAACCCGAACAGGGAACTATCTCCAGAAAATGGAGAGGGCATAAATAGGGCAGGGCCAATGCTCCCAAATAGTAGAACTCCCTTGCACGGTCTCAGGAAGGTGTCCTCCCTCACACATCGGCATCGACAATGGTATTTACTAAGTGCCTACGATAAACACGGCACTGTACTAAACACTTGGTAGAGTACAAGAGTTGGCAGTCACGTTCCATGCCCCCACTAAGCTGACAGTCTAGAAACATGCTCTCTAGAGACATACATGCTCCCTAACTGCATTTACCCTGCACACATTCCTATGGCATGCAGCGTGGCTCAGTGGAAAGAGCACGGGCTTTGGAGCCAGAGGTCATGGGTTCAAATCCCAGCTCTGCCACTTGTCAGCTGTGTGACTTTGGGCAAGTCACTTCACTTCTCTGTGCCTCAGTTACCTCATCTGTAAAATGGGGATTAAGACTGGAGCCCCACATGGGACAACTTTCCCAGCGCTTAGAACAGTGCTTTGCACATAGTAAGCGCTTAATAAATGCCATTATTATTATTATTATGGCATCTTCACTTCTGCTCATTCTCTGAGGTCTCCACTTCATCAATCATATTTATTGAGCGCTTACTGTGTGCAGAGCACTCCACAATCCTCTCCCAGCCCCATGGTACTTATGTCCACATCTGTCATTTACTGATTTATATTAACATCTCTCCCCCACTTTAGACTGTAAGCTCGTTGAGGGCAGGGAATGTGTCTAATGTCCTGTTGGACTCTCCCAAGTGCTTCGTATGGTGCTCTGCATGCAGTAAGCGCTCAGTAAATAGAACTGAATGAAGAGAAATAATAATAATGGTATTTATTAAGCGCTTACTATGTGCAAAGCACTGTTCTAAGCACTGGGGAGGTTACAAGGTGATCAGGTTGTCCCACGGGGGGCTCACAGTCTTAATCCCCGTTTTACAGATGAGGTAACTGAGGTACAGAGAAGTTAAGTGACTTGCTCAAAGTCACACAGCTGGCAAGTGGTGGAGCAGTGATTTGAACCCATGACCTCTGACTCCAAAGCCCGGGCTCTTTCCACTGAGCCACGTAATATTGTATTTTCCCAAGCGCTTAGTACAGTGCTCTGCACACAGTAAGCCCTCAATAAATATGATTGACTCACTGATTGAACTCCACCCACCCTCAGTCCCTGCCCTACCCCTTCCTCCCCTCTCAGAGGGCTCACTTGACTGGCTTCTCCAGGGTACAGTAGGCGGTGAAAGCCTGGAGCTGCTGCTGAACCCCGCTCAGCGAGTTGGCGAATTTCTGGTTGCTGATGAGTCCCACGGTGCGCTCGATCCAAGCCAGGAGCTCGCCCGCCAGCTCCTCGTACCGCTCAATGATCTTCCCGATCTCCAGCACCTGGTCCAGGACCTGGGTGGGGTGGAGGGAGGAGGCAGGGGGCACGAGAGGGAGCATGGGGGGGTCGGAGCGTTTCATCTCCCACCGGGCATCCGGCCAGCCCTCTTGGGCCAGCTCAGGATGTGGATGGGGACGGGGACACGGCTCCCCGTGGGCCTCGGTTTCCCCCTCAGAAATAAGAGGAGAAGGGCAGGTTTGCTGCCCCCAGGAGTGGGGCAGGCTGGCTGGCAAGAGTTGGGGGGTCCCGGGGACCCTCTGCAGGGACTGGCGGGAGGAGGGAACTTGCCCGGGGCCCTGCTGCTCCAGGCAGAACCCTACCCCTAATTTGAGCCCTTTCCCTTGCCTCTGGGGCCTCCAGGAACTGCTTCCGATGCCAAGACCTGACCTCACCCTCCAGCCCGAGCTCCTTGCTCTTGTCAAACTGACCAGCCCACCATACTCCTCCCAAGACTCCCGTGGCCCTGAGCCATTCCCCCAACCTGGGCTGCCCTCCCTCCTCCTCCTCTTTCTGCACCACAATCCCTCCTGAAAGCCACCTCCTCCAGGAAGCCTTCCCAGAGGGGACCACCCACGGCTCCACTCACTCCAGGATCCCCAGCTCCCCCCAGCATTGACGTCTCTCGGTGACGGTGCGTCTGGATTTCTGTCTCCTGCCCTCGAATTGATCTGGTGTGGTCTCTGGGTTTTATGCCTCCTCGGCTGTGGGTGTGTGCATAGAAAGAGGTGTCCCTTGCTCCCCACCACCTCCCCCATCAGACCGTCTGGCCCTGGAGGGCTGTGACTCTGCTTTTTTCCTTCCTCTGCCCCACCCCACAGAGCTCAAGCCCCTGGGGGGACTCTGACCCTCACGGTGCTGTGCTGCTACGGTCAGAAGCAGAATCCTGGGCTGGGAGGACTGCGGCTTGAGCCAGGAATAGCGTTGCTCTTGGGTTTCCATTCCGATGACTGACACAAGACTTCACCAGTCGCCAGAGGCCCATCCCGGGGATTTGGCCAATCTCCAGAAGTCCCTCCGGGGCTCCGCGCTCCTCCCACCCCCTGGCCCTTCCCATCTCTTACCTTCCCGATCCGCTTGCCCTCCACAGCCAGGGCCTTCATCTTGGAGAAGTAGTGGTAGAAGGAGACCACGTAAGTGATGATGGATTTCTCATCGGGCGTCTCCATGTTCACATCTTGTGGGGAATGGGACAGGACAGGGAACAATGGGCAGGGAATGGGTCTGTTTATTGCTACAGTATGCTCTCTTACGTGTTTAGTAGAATGCTCTGCACACAGCAAGCGCTCAATAACTACAATTGAATGAATGGATGAATGAATTGGGAGGAGGGTGGAGGGGACATGTTGTGGGCAGGGAATGTGTCTCCTGACTTTGCCATTGTGTACCCTACCAAGCGCTTCGGACAGTGCTCTGCACACAGTAAGCACTCAATAAATACAACTGACGGATTGATTCCCCCTGTTCCCAGGATCCCCTCTGCCCCCCTAAGTCAGTCAATCATATTTATTGCGTGCTTACTGTGTGCAGAGCACTGTATTCCATGCTTGGATGAGTACACTAGAACAATAAACAGACAAATTCCCGGCCCACAGCAAGTCTACAGTCTAGATGATGAGCTATGTGCCATTTGGAAAGGCTGGAAAGGGAAGGAGGCAGCAAAACTGAGATCCACGCGCCACGGGGCATTTGTGGGGATAGTGACCCTGGGCCCAGGGGTGGCTGTAGGCACGTCACTGGGGGACTTGAGAAGCAGCACGGCGTAGTCGATAGAGCCCAGGCCTGGGGGTCAGAAGGTCATGGGTTCTAATCCCGGCCCTGCCACTTATCTACTGGGTAACCTTGGGCAAGTCATTTCACTTGCCTGTGCCTCAGTTCCTTCATCTGTAAAACGGATTGAGACTGTGAGCCCCACGTGCGACAGGGACTGTGTCCAACCTGATTTGCTTGTATCCACCCCAGAGCTTAGTACAGTGCCTGGTACATAGCAAGCACTTAAATACCATAATTATTATTGTTATTATAGTTACCCCTGTATGACAGGCATGGAGAGAGCTGAGGGCATGGAGGTCAGGCCCCAGCTGACCCCAGGGGGAAGGATAGGAGGCGGGGGCCAGGGACTTACCCTCAGGATCCAGGAGTTTGGCGAGCCCCAACTGCTGCTCTGCCGTGCGGAAGGCTTGCTGCAGGTTGTAGGTGGCGTTGGACTTGGTCAGTTTGCTGAAGTCCACCAGGTCTGGCCTGGAGACCCCAAGAAAAGAGAAGAAGGGCGGGTGAGGAAGGCCTTGGGGAAACTCATCCCAGGGTCCTGAGTGCAAATCCAGAGTCTTCCCTTCTGTATCACCTATGAACTTGGGTCTGTTCCCCTTAAGTATTTTTTGTATTCTCCCAAGCGCTTAGTATAGTGCTCTGCATGCGTTAAGCAGTCAATAAATATGATTGACTGACAAAATCCCTCCTCTCCCAACCCCACAGCACTTACATGCAGACTCATCTGTAATTTATTTTAGTGTCTGTCACCTCTGCTAGTCTGAAAGCTCTTTGTGGGCAGGGATTGTCTATACAGTGTGACCTAGTGGTCAGACCACGGGCCCGGGAGACCGAAGGACCTGGGTTCTAATACCAACTCCACCACTTGTCTGCTGCGGGACCTTGGACAAGTTACTCTACTTCTCTGTGCCTCAGTTCCCTCATTTGTAAAATGGGGATTAAGACTGCAAACCCCGTGGGGGACAGGGACTATGTCCAACCTGATCTCCTTGTATCTTCCCCAGTGCTTAGTACAGTGCCTGGAACACAGTAAGCACTTAACAAATATTCATTCAATTCATTCAATAGTATTTATTGAGCACTTACTGAGTGCAGAGCACTGAATTAAGCGCTAGGGAGAGTACGATATAACAATAAGCAGATACGTTTGCTGCCCACAATGAGATTACAGTCTGGAAGACTATATCACAACTACCACAATTACCATGATTATTATTATGCCATTGTATTGTATGCTTCCAAGCACTTATAACAGTACTCCTACTGCTTCACAGTACTTGTGAAGCAGCATGGCATAATAATAATAATAATAATAATGATGACATTTATTAAGCACTTACTATGTGCAAAGCACTGTTCTAAGCACTGGGGAGGTTACAAGGTGATCAGGTTGTCCCATGGGGGGCTCACAGTCTTAATCCCCATTTTACAGATGAGGTAACTGCGGCACAGAGAAGTGAAGTGACTTGCTCAAAGTCACACAACTGACAACTGACAGAGCCTGGATTTGAACCCATGACCTCTGACTCCAAAGCCTGTGCTCTTTCCACTGAGCCACGCTGCATAGTGCATAGAGCACGGGCTTGGGAGTCGGAGGTTGTGGGTTCCAATCCCTGCTCTGCTACCTGTCACTGTGTGACTTTGGGCAAGTCACTTAACTTCTCCGTGCTTCAGTTACCGCATCTGTAAAATGGGGATTAAGACTGTGAGCCCCACTTGGGACAAGCTGATTGTCTTGTAATAATAATAATAGTAATAATAATGGCATTTTATTAAGCGCTTACTATGTGCAAAGCACTGTTCTAAGCACTTGTATCTACCCCAGTGCTTAGAACAGTGCTTGGCACATAGTAAGCGCTTAACAATGCCATCATTATTATTACTCTGCAGGCGGTAAGTGCTCAATAAATATTATTGATTGATTGACTGATTGATTGAATCCCACCCTGCTCTCCCTGGGTCTTCACGTGCCCTGTTGTCCCCTCCCCCTCTAAAAAGATGGAAGGCACGGAGAGGCTAGGCCGGAGCGCAGTGGGACCAAGGAGAGGGAGGTACCTGTGCCGGTGGATCAGGGCGTTGAAGGCCAGGCCATCCCGCCAGCTGGTCGTGAAGTTTTGGATGTTCACCTCGGGATACCTGGGAAGGGAAAGAAAAAAAGAAGTGTGACCTAGTGGCTAGAGCACGGGCCTGGTAGCCAGAAGGACTTGGGTTCTAATCCTAGCTCTGCCACTTGTCCGCCGTCAGGCCTTGGGCAAGTCACTTTACTTCCAAGTGCCTCAGTTACCTCATCTGTAAAATGGGGATTAAGATTGTGAGCCCCATGTGGGACAGGGAATGTGCCCAACCTGATTCTCTTGTACCTACTGCAGCTCTTAGAACAGTGCACGACACATAGTAAGCACTTAACAAATACCATTATTATTATTATTATTATCGGGAAAGGGACAGAGACATAAAGGGGAGACAAAGAGATGGACAGACAGTGGGTGGAAAGAGAGGCCAAGAGCCCAGTTATACTCTTGTCCCCAGGTGCTAATAAGAATAATAACAATAAGTAACTATGTAAGCAGCGTGAGAAGCAGCGTGGCTCAGTGGAAAGAGCACGGACTTTGGAGTCAGAGGTCGTGGGTTCAAATCCCGGCTCTGCCAATTGTCAGCTGTGTGACCTTGGGCAATTCACTTCACTTCTCTGGGCCTCAGTTACCTCATCTGTAAAATGGGGATTAAGACTGTGAGCCCGCCGTGGGACAACCTGATCACTTTGTAACCTCCCCAGCGCTTAGAACAGTGCTTTGCACATAGTAAGCGCTTAACAAATGCCATTATTATTATTATTATGTGCCTGGCACTGTACTAAGCGCTGGGGTGGATACAAGCAAATAGGGTTGGGCACAGTCTCTGTCCCACGTGGAGCTCACAGTCTCGTTCCCCGTTTTCCAGATGAGGTAACTGAGGCCCAGAGAAGTGAAGTGACTTCCCCACAGCAGACAAGTGGCGGAGCCAGGACTAGAACCCATGACCTTCTGATTCCCAGGCCCAGGCTCCATCCACTATGCCACGCTACAGTCAGCCTCGCTCCCCCCATTCCCCGGACCTCCAATTTTTCCCCATCCAATTCCGCTGAGTTGCCCCAGGCCGTGGCCGGCTTTGTCCCCGGGGATGGCTGCGAGTTCCCCCTTCGCCTGCCAGAAAGCACTGCGCCTGCTCCAGTGCCCCTCAACGGACCCAGCCTGGCTTAATGGAAAGAGCCTGGGTTTAGGAGTCAGAGGTCGTGGGTTCTAATCCTGCTCCACCGTTTATCAGCTGTGTGATAATAATAATAATAATGTTGGTATTTGTTAAGCGCTATGTGCAAAGCACCGTTCTAAGCGCTGGGGACGTTACAAGGTGATCAGGTTGTCCCACGGGAGGCTCACAGTCTTCATCCCCATTTTACAGATGAGGGAACTGAGGCACAGAGAAGTGCAGTGATTTGCCCAAAGTCACACAGCTGACAATTGGCGGAGCCGGCATTTGAACCCATGACCTCTGACTCCAAAGCCCGGGCTCTTTCCACTGAGCCACGCTGCTTCTCTGCTTCTTCTCTGCTTCACTGCTTCTTTTGCTTCTTGTGATCTTGGGCAAGTCACTTAACTTCTCTGTGCCTCAGTTACCTCATCTGTAAAATGGGGATTAAGACTGTGAGTCCCACATGGGACAATTTGATTACCTGGTACCTACCCCAGCACTCAGAACAGTGCTTGGCACATAGTAAGCACTTAACAAATACCATCATCATCATCATCATCATCATCACCCAGGTGGGCAGGAACCCAGAATGGAGGAAAATGGAGGAAGTCCAGCTAGGAAGGGGATGTGGATTTAGATTTGCACCCTTTGTCAGCCCCACGGCACTTTTGTGTGTTCAATCCGATTTGCTTGGATCTACCCCAGCGCTCAGTACAGTCCCTGGCACACAGTAAGTGCTTTACAAATACAACAATTATTACTATAATGTGCATATCCATACTTTATCCCTTCACATTAATGTCAGTCTCCCCCTCTAGACTCTAAGTTGGTTGAGGGCAGGGAACACGTCTACCAACTCTGTTCTGTTGTACTCTCCTCATATCAGACAGATAATTGCTCTCCCTCACTTCAAAACCTTATTGAAGGGCAATCTCCTCCAAGAAGCCTTCCCTAAGCCCTCCTCTCTTCTCCCACTCCCTTTTCCGCCGTTCTTACTTGCTCCATCATTCATATTCCTTCCCATCCCCACAGCACATATATATATATCTGTAATTTGTGTATTTATTTATATTAACATCTGTCTCTCCCTCTAGACTGTGAGCTCACTGTGGGCAGGAATGGGTCTGTTTATTATATTGTATTCTCCCAAGCGCTTAGTACAGTGCTTTGCACAAAGTAAGCACTCAATAAATTACGATTGAATGAATGCTCTCCCAAGCACTTAGTACAGTGCTCTGCACACAGTAAGCGCTCAGTAATAATAATAATAATAATGATGATGGCATTTGTTAAGCGGTTACTACGTGCAATGCACTGTTCTAAGCGCTGGGGAGGATACAAGGTGATCAAGTTGTCCCACGTGGGGGTCACAGTCTTAATCACCGATTTACTGATGAGGTAACTGAGGCACAGAGAAGTTAAGTGACTTGCCCAAAGTCACAAGGCTGACAAGCGGTGGAGCCGGTATTAGAAGCCATGACCTCTGACTCCCAAGCCCGGGTTCTTTCCACTGAGCCACGCTGCTTCCCTACCAGTAAATACGATTGATTGATGTAGTATTTATTATGAAGTGTGAAGTATTTATTATATTAATGTCTGTCTCCCCCTCCAGACTATAAGCTGGTTGTAGGCAGGGAACACGTCTACTAACTCTGTTATAGTGTACTCTCCTAAGCCCTTAGTTTGGTGCTCTGCACAGAGCAAGTGCTCAATAAATGACTGACTGAAAGTATAAAGTATTTATTTATATTAATGTCTGCCTCCCCCTCTAGACAGTAAACTCTATGGGAAGAGTACATGTCTACCAACTCTGTAAAATGTGGATTAAGACTGTGAGCCCCATGTGGGACAAGGAATGTGTCCAACCTGATTCTCTTATAATAATAATAATAATGGTATTTTGTTAAGTGCCTATTATGTTCCAAGCACTGTTCTAAGCACTGGGCTATTCGTTCATTCATTCAATCATATTTATTGAGCGCTTACTGTGTGCAGAGCATTGTACTAAGTGCTTGGGAAGTACAAGTTGGCAACATATAGAGACGGTCCCTACCCAACAACAGGCTCACAGTCTAGAAACAAGGCTAGATACAAGGTAATCAGGTTGTTCCATGTGGGGCTCACAATCTTAATCCCCATTTTACAGATGAGGTAACTGACAGAGAACAGAGAAGTGAAGTGACTTGCCCAAAGTCACACAGCTGATAAGTGGCTGAGCCAGAATAAGAACCCACAACATCTATGCTCTTGCCACTGAGCCATGCTGCTTCTTTATCTTGTATGTATCTTGTATCTATCTTGTACCTACCCCAGGCCTTAGAACAGTGCTTGACACACAATAAGCGCTTAACAAATACCACTATTATTACTGGGAAAGGGATAGAGACATAAAGGCATGATACAGCATGGAGAGACAGTGGGCGGAAAGAGAGGCTAAAAGCCCAGTTATACTCTTGTCCCCCAGATGCAAGTCAGCCAAGGTCCCTCAACCCCCCAGACCTCCAGTTTTTCCCCATCCATTTCCCCTGAGCTGTTATAAAGAACTCTCCCAAGCGCTTAGTACAGTGCTGTGCATACGGTAAGCACTCCATAAACACGATTGATTGACTGAATGACTGAAAGGTCATCATACCCAGCCGTCTTCATCTGGCACCAGAGCAACAGGGCGTCCTTGGCCGAGCGGGTTTCTCTATTGTCTTCGGCCTCTATCTTGATGACCTGGATCTGGGTGAGGGACATCGGGGTCAAAGAGGGACTGAACCCCCCTGCCCGAAGACCCCTGAGCAGTCGGGGGGCGGTGGGGACCCTGGGAGGGCTGGAGACGGGGGCGCAGAAGGGACCGGGCTCCCGGGGGGAGAGGGCTTCAGGCCTCATTCCTAGTCCTGGGACTGGGGTCTAGGAGTGAAGTGATGACACTGTGGGCAAAGCATGCATCTACCAACTCTGTTACGTTGTCCTCTCTCAAGCTCTGAACACAGTAAGCGCTCAATAAATACCTTTGATTGACTGCTTGAGGTCCCCGGGGTGGACTTATTACAGTGTTCTGCACAAGCTAAGCACTCGATAAATACCATCGATTGATTGACTGAGGTCACTGGGGTGGAATTAATCCAGTGCTCTGCTCATAGTGAGAGCTCAATAAATGCCGGTGACATTGATTTATTGAGGACTTGGTATAGTGCTCTCCATATGGTAAATGCTCAATAAATACCGTTGATTGGTTGAGATTCCTGGGGTGGACTTAGTCCAGTGCTCTGCACAAAGTAAGCGCTCAATAAGTATCACTGATTGATTGGTTGGTTGAGATCCCCACGGTGCTCTGCACACGGTAAGCGCTCAACAAATGCCATTGATTGATGATTGATTGGTCTAGGCACGAGGGTGGGGGTCCCCACTGGGGGTTCCAGGACCTGGGGTGGACTCCAGGGGCGGCGGGGCGGGCCCTGGCCTTGCCCACGGTACCTGGAAGCGGAGGATGATGGTCCACACCAGCCCCAGCGTGAGGCGGTGGTTGCCGTCCACGATGTCGTGGGAGCCGACGTTCTCCAGGTGCACCCGCTGCTCCTTCAGAAACTGCAGCGCCTTGTCCACGTTCTCCAGGGAGTGGATTCGCATCCGGCCCCGCGTGGGCCGAGGCTGTGAGGCCCCGAGGCCGGGAGGAGGCCGGGCCCGTCATGCCCTGACTTGCTCCCTTTATTCCTCTTCCCTCCCAGGCCCACTGGATTTATGTCCAGTAGGGACTGTCTCTATATGTTGCCAACTTGTGCTTCCCAAGCGCTTAGTACAGTGCTCTGCACACAGTAAGCGCTCAATAAATACGATTGATGATGATGATGATGATCTGTCATTTATGAGTGGATAGTAATGTCTGTCTCCTCCTCCAGATTCGTGGTGGCCAGGGAATGTATCCGTTTATTGTTATAGTGTACTCTCCCAAGTGCTTAGTACAGTGCTCTGCACAGAGTAAGTGCTCCATAAATACGATTGAATGAATAAATGAATAATAATTATAATAATGGCATTTATTAAGCGCTTACTATGTGCAAAGCACTGTTCTAAGCGCTGGGGAGGTTACAAGATGATCAAGTTGTCCCACGGTGGGCCTCACAGTCTTAACCCCTATTTTACAGATGAGGTAACTGAGGCACAGAGAAATTAAGTGACTTGCCCAAAGTCACACAGCTGACAACTGGCGGAGTCGGGATTTGAACCCATGACCTCGGACTCCAAAGCCCGGGCTCTTTCCACTGAGACACGATAGGCGGAGTCAGACCTCCACTTCCCCAGCCCCAAGCCCACTATCACTTTATTCCCCACCATGGGCCCACAAGCAACATGGAGAAGCAGTGTGGTGGCCTAGCGGTTAGAGCACAGGCTTGGGAGTCAAAAAGACCTGGGTTCTAATCCCAGTTCTGCCACTCGTCAGCTGCGTGACCTGGGGCAAGTCACTTTACTTCTCTGGGCCTGAGTTACCTCATCTATCTGTAAAATGGGGATTAACATTGTGAGCCCCCACGCGGGGCAGGGACTGTGTCCAAACTGACGGACTTGTATCTACCCCAGCGCTTGGTACAGTGTCTGGCACATAGTAAGCGCTTAAGAGATACCACAAAACAAAGAAACAGACAGAGGCCCCACCACCCCACCGAGGCCGCGGGGGGCCCGTCCCTTCCTCACCAGGGGCTCCCCAGAGAGCACCTCGAGCAGCTGCGTAAGCACGTAGCCGTCGCGCAGGTCGCTGTACAGGTCCCCGATGCGGCACGACACGCGCGCCAGGTGCGAGTTCACCCACTTGGTGAAGGTTTTCTTCTGCACCGCCTCACGCTCATCTGCCGGGGGGAGGGGGAGACCGGATTCCAAAACTGATAACACTTCTACACACACTCACACTCTCTTTCTTCCCCACCCCCCAGAAGCAGTGTGGCCTAGTGGAAAGAGCCCGAGCCTGGGAGGACCTGGGTTCTAACCATGGCTCTGCCAACTGCTTGCTGCATGACCTTGGGCAAGTCACTTACCTTCTCTGTGCCTCAGTTACCTCGCCTGAAAAATGGGGACTAAGAGTGGAAGCTCTATGTGGGACAGGGACTGTGTTCAACCTCATTAACTTATAGTGGTTGGCCCATAGGAAGCGCTTTTGTTTCTTTAAATGGCATTTATTAAGTGCTTACTATGTGCAAAGCACTGTTCTAAGCGCTGGGAAGGATACAAGGTGATCAGGTTGTCCCACGGAGGGCTCAGTCTTCATCCCCACTTTACAGACGAGGTAACTGAGGCCCAGAGAAGTTAAGTGACTTGCCCAAAGTCACACAGCTGACAATCAATCAATCAATCAATCGTATTTATTGAGCGCTTACTGTGTGCAGAGAACTGTACTAAGCGCTTGGGAAGTACAAGTTGGCAACATATAGAGACAGTCCCTACCCAACAGTGGGCTCACAATCTAGAAGGGGGAGACAGAGAACAAAACCAAACACATTAACAAAATAAAATAAATATAATAGATAAGCACAAGTAAAATAAATAAATAAATAGAGTAACAAATATGTACAAACACACATACACATATACAGGAGCTGTGGGGAAGGGAAGGAGGCAGGACAGGGGGGATTTGAACACATGATCTCTGACTCCAAAGCCCGGGCTCTTTCCACTGCGCCACGCTGCTTCTCATCTCGCTTAACAAGTACCATAATCATTATTATTATTATTTTTCTCTGGGCCTCAGTTTCCTCTAATTGTAAAACGGGCATTCAATCCTACCCCCTCCTACTCAGACCATGAGTCCCATGTGGGACAGAGATTGTGTCCAACCTGATAATAGTAGTAATAACAAAAATGGTATTAGTTAAGCACTTACTTTGTCAGGCACTACACTAAGCGCTGGGGAGGATACAGGCAAATCAAACTGGACACAGTCCCTGTTCCACATGGGACTCACAATCTCAATCCCCATTTTCCAGACGAGGTAACTGAGGCCCAGAGAAGTGAAGTGACTTGCACAAGGTCACACAGCAGACAAGTGGTGGAGCCGGCGCTAGAACCTGTGACCTTTCGACTCCCAGGTTTGGGGTCTATCTACTGCGCCATGCTGCATCCCCTGTAAGGACCCTGGTGCTTCGAAAAGTGCTTGACACTCGGTAAGCGCTTGACAAATGCCAAAAAAACACAACTCAGAATCACCCCAGGCTCCCTGCGCCCCCAGTCACCCAGGACCCCTCCCTTAGTCCCGGCCCCCGGCCCCTACCTGCCAGGGCGCGGATGCGTGAGCACTCGAAGAGCGAGGCGGCGGCGGCTGCGGGGGCCGCAGGGTCCCGTTCTCGCTCGCGCTCCCAGCCGCGCTCGGGACTCTCCCACCGAGGGCCATTGTTGTTGTTCGACCCCGGAACCGCCGGCATCTCCATGTTGTCCAACTCGGCCGGGCCCGGCACGTTGGCCATCGGGAAGTCGCCACCCTGGTGGCCGAGGGAAGAGGAATGATCATAACAATAATAATAATAACGATGATAATAATAGTCGTATTTGCTAAGCGCTTACTACACGTCAAGCAATCGACCAATCAATTGTACTTATCGAGTGCTTAGTCTGTGCAAAGCACTGTATTAAGTGCTTGGGAGAGTAATAATAACGATGGCATTTATTAAGCGCTTACTATGTGCAAAGCACTGTTCTAAGCACTGGGGAGGTTACAAGGTGATCAGGTTGTCCCATGGGGGGCTCATAGTCTTGATCCCTATTTTACAGATGAGGGAACTGAGGCCCAGAGAAGTGAAGGGACTTGCCCAAAGTCACACAGCTGACAAGTGGTGGAGCCGGGATTTGAACCCATGACCTCTGACTCCAAAGCCCATGCTCTTTCCACTGAGCCACACTGCTTCTCTACACTAGCGGTGCTTGAGTACACTAGAAAAGTGTTGACAGACACAGTGACCAACCTGTCTTAGAGGATAGAACCCGGGCCTGAGTGTCAGAATGACCTGGGCTCTGATCCTGACTCTGCCACTTATCTACTGTAAGTCCTTGGGCAAGCCACTTCACTTATCTGGACCTCAGTTTCCTCATCTGTAAAATGAGGACTAAGACCATGAGCCCCATGTGGGACAGGGACTGTGTCCAACCTGATTAGTTTCTATCTACCCCAGTGTTTAGAACAGTGCTTGACAGATAGTATGTGCTTAACATATACCATCATTATTATTATTATAGAAACATTCCCTGCCCACAGTGAGCTTACAGCCTAGAAGCACTGTTCTAGGCACTGGGAAAAGACACAAGGCAATCTGGTCAGACACAGTCCCTGTCGCACATTCATTCCTTCAATCACATTTATTTAGCACTTACTATGTGCAAAGCACAGGACTCACAATCTAAGGAGGAGGGAGAACAGGTATTAAATCCCCATTATCCAGATGAAGTAACTGAGGCCCAGAGAAGTGAAGGGACTTGCCCAAGGCCACATAGCAGGCACGTGACAGGGTCAGGATTAGAACCGAGGCCCTCTGACTCCCACGGCCTGGAAAGTCTTGGGACTTGTGGGGCAGCTTTCTGAGACCGGAAGGGAATGGGAACGGGTCAGAGTCTCAGGTTGAAGGTCGGTATCAGAATGCATTAGGCGGGCCAAGTGCACCACAGGAGCACTGGGTTCAGGTCTCCCAGCGGGAGGGGACAGAAGGAAAAGAACAGCAGAGGCATGTGGGAGTCACAGGCAAACTAGGCCTGGCTCATGGTCTCCTGGCCCCAGGAGATTTTCGGTCAGCACTTTATGTGTCCGATGTCCACCGGATAGAGTCAGAGGAACTGCCGGCCATTAGGAAGGGGAGCAAAATTCACGGGGCAGGCATGGCAGGGGTGAAGGAAAGGACGGAGGAGAGGGCGGGGGGCTTAGCACCACCCCCTGCATATGGCCAGAGAGAGCAGGAAGGTGCCTTAGGACCCCTCTAGACTGTAAGCTCATTGTGGGCAGGGAATGTGTCTGTTATGTTGTTATATTGTACTCTCCCAAGCACTTAGTACAGTGCTCTGCATGCAGTAAGAACTCAATAAATATGATTGACTGACTGCCGGGATGGTGTCTGGTGACCCCAGGGAGGCCTTCGTTGTGGGCTGGGGCCAACAGCTGATCTGACGAGGGAGCCAGGCCACAGGGGCCCAAGACTCAGAGTGAGAGGTTGGGGCTCAGAAATGGGGGGGTGGGTCCCCGAGGCTAAGTAGCGAGGGGGTGGTAGGTGACTTAGGGTCGGGTTGACCAGCTGGGAAAGAACACTGACCACCTGGCCTTCGGAGACATGGAGACAGTGGATCTAGTGGATAGACCCCGGACCTAGGAGTCAGAAGGACCTTGATTCTAATCCCAGCTCTGCCCCATGTCTGCTGTGTGACTGTGGGCAAGTCACTTCACTTCTCTGGGCCTCAGTTCCCTCCTCTGTAAAATGGGAATTAAGACTGTGAGCCCCACGTGGGACACAGACTGTGTCCAATCTGATTAGCTTGTATCTATCCCAGTGCTTAGAAGAGTACCTGGAAAACAGTAAGCGCTTAACAAATATCAATCAAAAAAAGAACCCGGGTAGAGCAGATTGTACACCATCTTTAAGTCACCCGCCTCTGAAGGACTTGGAACATTCATGATTTTCCTGGTGCTTGACTGAGGGTTGGTTCTTTAGTATCCCAGAGAGCCACAAAAATCAATAAATATCAGACAGCCCTCTTTTCCTGGATTGGCCTTCAACAAACTGACCATCTGTCCTGCTTGGCCTTCCCCACAGCACCTGTATATATGTTTATATGTTTGTACATATTTATTACTCTATTTATTTATTTATTTTACTTGTACATATCTATTCTATTTACTTTATTTTGTTAGTATGTTTGGTTTTGTTCTCTGTCTCCCCCTTTTAGACTGTGAGCCCACTGTTGGGTAGGGACTGTCTCTATATGTTGCCAACTTGTACTTCCCAAGTGCTTAGTACAGTGCTCTGCACACAGTAAGCGTTCAATAAATACGATTGATTGATTGATTGATTGATCCTTCACCTAGCTGAGGGCAGAGCTCTCAGAGCTCTCAGCTCTGCCTCTCATGGAGGAGGCCTTTCGGCTCTAGGGACTGATGAAATCGTGGCATCAAAGGTCAGAGGTCAACAGTGATTTTAAGGCTAAGGTTCAGTGATCTCAGAGTGATTGATTGGAACTGGGAGATGACCAAGCTCAGCATTTCCCTGAGCCTAAGCCCCTCACGATTTCTCCCTCTGGGTTCAGATGGCTGGGCTTTGTGGGCAGGGAATGTATCTGTTACATTGTCCTCTCCCAAGCACTTAGTACAGTGCTCTGCACATAGTAAGCACTCAATAAATACAACTGAATGATGGACAGACTGACTGACTTTTTCCTGAGCTTCTGTCTTGGGGAGAGTGTTGTGGTGCCAAGCAGAGTTTCATTCATTCAATTGTATTTATTGAGCGCTTACTGTGTGCAGAGCACTGTACTAAGCACTTGGAAAGTACAAGTTGGTAACATACAGAGATGGTCCCTACCCAACAGTGGGCTCACAGTCTAGGTTGAGAGCTTGAACTTGTGTCTTAACACTCAATGTCTCCCCATTTCTGACAATTGGGGGTGGGGTCATGTATGGCCACTGCCAACCATGGAGCAGGGGTGTCAAGCACCCCTCCTCACCCTCCTCAGGCTTAAACCCCATCCTGTCGCTCCAAACACGGCCTGTCTGAAACTTAAAGATGGGGCAGAGATACCAGGGTAGAAAAGTCAACTGGGGCAGAGACACTGGGGCAGAAGTGATAGCTGGGGCAGAGACATGAGGGTAAAAGAGACAGCCAGGGGAGAGGGAGTGAGGGAGAGAAAGAGGTAGATAGAGAGAGAGAGAGAGAGAGAGAGAGAAAGGGAGAGAGAGAGACTGTGTGTGTGCATGCGTATGTGTATGTGTGTGTTGGAGGACGGCAGTTTGCCCACGGAGAAGCAGCATAGCCTAGAGGAAAGAGTACGGGCATGGAGGTCAAAGGAAAGGACCTGGGTTCAAATCCCAGTTCCGCCACTTGGCTGTGTGACCTTGGGCAAGTCACTTAACTTCTCTGGGCCTCAGTTACCTCCTCTGTAAAATGGGGATTAAGATTGTGAGCCCCATGTGGGACAGGGATTATGTCCAACCTGATTAACTTGTATCTACCTCAGCACTTGGAACAGTGCCTGGCCCTTCTAGACTGTGAGCACGTTGTTGGGTAGGGACTGTCTCTATATGCTGCCGACCTGTACTTCCCAAGCACTTAGTACAGTGCTCTGCACAGAGTAAGCACTCAATAAATACGATTGAATGAATGAGTGAATAGTAAGCGCTTAACAAGTATGATAATTATTTATTACTGTTTATTAAGTCACTTTGCTTCTCTGGGCTTCAGTTACCTCATCTATAAAATGGGGATTGAGACTGTGAGCCCCATGTGCGACAGGGACTGTGTCCAACCCGATTTGCTTTTAATAATAATAATAATGATGTCATTTATTAAGCGCTTACTATGTGCAAAGCACTGTTCTAAGCGCTGGGGAGGTTACAAGGTGATCAGGTTGTCCCACGTGGGGCTCACAGTCTTCATCCCCATTTTACAGATGAGGGAACTGAGGCCCAGAGAAGTTAAGTGACTTGCCCAAAGTCACACAGCTGACAATTGGCGGAGTCGGCATTTGAACCCATGACCTCTGATTCCAAAGCCCGCGCTCTTTTCCACTGAGCCACGCTGCTTTTACCTACCCCAGGGCTTAGCCTGGCATATAGTAAGCGCTTAACAAGTACCAATACCATTATTATTATT
Source organism: Tachyglossus aculeatus (assembly GCF_015852505.1). Lineage (NCBI taxonomy): Eukaryota > Metazoa > Chordata > Mammalia > Monotremata > Tachyglossidae > Tachyglossus > Tachyglossus aculeatus. The sequence continues at coordinate 1,840,000 of NC_052091.1, forward strand.
ATATTATTCAGTTCCCTCATCTGTAAAATGGAGATAAGACTGAGAGCCCCAGGTGGGACAGGGACTATGTTCAACCTGATTATCTTGTACTTACCTCAGCATTTAGAACAGTGCCTGCACATAGTAAGTGCTTAACCAATACCACTTAAAACATATATAAATATATGTCTATGTATAAATATATTTGTATATACGTGTAATCAATCAATCAATCAATCAATCGTATTTATTGAGCGCTTACTATGTGCAGAGCACTGTACTAAGCGCTTGGGAAGTACAAATTGGCATCACATAGAGACAGTCCCTACCCAACAGTGGGCTCACAGTCTAAAAGGGGGAAAATCCCCATCAGACTGACACAGGCTTCAGGTGAATGAATCACTGGACACAGGGTGACCCCTCATAGAAAATGGCCAAAAGTTACAACCCAGAGCCCTGCCCCAGTTGATCCGTGTGCAGATACTATGTGTATTCTGTACACACACATTGTCCTGGGACTCGAGCTGCCGCACACTCATGGTAGTCCCCTGCCCCTGGCCCTCAGCTGGACTCGGCCTCAAGCCTCTACACAGCCTGCGCTATAGAAAGAGCCCACATAGGCTATCTATCCCTAGTCTTAGCTCCATGGCACCCAGGGGTGGGGTGGAGGTTGGTTCTGGTCCAGTTGTGGCTACCGTCCCCTGCTAAAGCCCACCCCACCAGTGGCTGCCCTGGGCCACATACGGCCAAGAACCAAGGGGGCCCGGTGGACCCTCTCCCCCCATGAGGGATCCCCTGCCACGGGAACTGAGGGCCCATTCCTGAGTGGCCACCCTGCAGCTGTAGGGCCGGAAGGGCATCCCATGCGGAATGAAGGCACTGTAACATGCATGTTCTGGGACACCCATGTAGGCCCATGAGCATCCCATACAGGCATACATGCCCCCCCCCCCCACTCAAACACAACCACTCGAGGGTACCCCCGAGCCTGCTCACACGTGTACAAACACATGTCCATGCACTGTCACACACCTAGGATGCCTCCCACCATCGCCTGGCTCCTCTCGGCCTCCAGGGAGGCCCAGTGGGCCCAGAGGGCAGGGCCGCTGTCCACCCGGCTAGGATGGCCAGGGGATGAGCCCACTGTTGGGTAGGGGCTGTCTCTATATGTTGCCAATTTGTACTTCCCAAGCGCTTAGTACAGTGCTCTGCACATAGTAAGCGCTCAATAAATACGATTGATGATGATGATGATGATGATGATGATGGGGGAGGAGATAACAGGCTTTCAGAGGCCACCGAGGGAGTGGGCAGCGTGCGACCCTGCTCCCGGGTGCAGAGGATGCTCGGTGCGTGCCAGGCCCGACTCCCCCCCTCCCCTTCTCTGGTGCAGGCGACGGGCAGTGGGGGACCGGATGATGAGGAAGGGGAGGTGAGGGATGCTGAGGGAGGGGAGGGGGAGATGATGGGAGGGTGCAGGAGGCGCCCATCTCACCTGGGCACCCCCGGCTCGGGCTGACACCTTGGAGTGGTGCCCCTTCCCCGGCCGCCCGACCCCTGCTCCTGCTCCTCCAGCTTCTCCTGGTCCTGGCCTGGATCTGGTCCTGGTCTGGGCCCGGTCCTGATCCGGTCCTGGCGCCGGGGACCCGGGCCGCATGCGCCGCTGAGAAGCGGGTGTCCGTCCCTCTGTCCTCCCGTCCGTCCCTCCCTCCCTCCCTGTCTGTACCGGGGCCTCGGAGGCCGGAGATGGCGGAGGACGGGGAGGGGAGGGGGAGCCGAGCACGCGCACTCGCAGCCCCCGGTGCGCGCCCCCCCGGGGCCCCGGGCCCCCGGCCCTCCCCGCCTCGGACCAACATAGACGGGGCTGGATGGGGGGGGGGGCGAGCGCAGCCGGCCCTCTTCCCCTAATTCTGTGGTAGCATCCTCTCCCAAGCGCTTTGCACGTAGTGAGCGCTCAATACCTGCCCCTGATGGATTGACAGCCTTTTAGACTGTGAGCCCACTGGTGGGTAGGGACTGTCTCTATATGTTGCCAATTTGTACTTCCCAAGCGCTTAGTATAGTGCTCTGCACACAGTAAGCGCTCAATAAATACGATTGATGATGATGATGATGTCTCTATATGTTGCCAGCTTGCGCTTCCCAAGCGCTTAGTCCAGTGCTCTGCACACAGTAAGCGCTCAATAAATACGATTGATGATGATGACTGTATATGTTGCCAACTTGTGCTTCCCAAGCGCTTAGTCCAGTGCTCTGCACACAGTAAGCGCTCAATAAATACGATTGATGATGATGACAGTCTCTATATGTTGCCAGCTTGTGCTTCCCAAGCGCTTAGTCCAGTGCTCTGAACACAGTAAGCGCTCAATAAATACGATTGATGATGACTGTCTCTATATGTTGCCAACTTGTGCTTCCCAAGCGCTTAGTCCAGTGCTCTGCACACAGTAAGCGCTCAATAAATACGATTGATTGATTGACTGATTGATTGATTGCCCTCCAAGAGCAAGTGGGGGCTTGGAGGGGAGGAGGCTTCTCCTCCCTTCTCCCCTCCCCATGCCCAGGTGGGCGCGGGGACTTGGGGAAACTGAGCCCGGTGGGAGGGGAAGTCATCATCATCATCATCATCAATCGTATTTATTGAGCGCTTACTATGTGCAGAGCACTGTACTAAGCGCTTGGGAAGTCCAAATTGGCAACATATAGAGACAGTCCCTACCCAACAGTGGGCTCACAGTCTAAAAGGGGGAGACAGAGAACAAAACCAAACATACTAACAAAATAAAGAGAAGCAGCGTGGCTCAGTGGAAAGAGCCTGGGCTTGGAAGTCAGAAGTCACGGGTTCTAATCCCAGCTCTGCCACATGTCTGCTGTGTGACCTTGGGCAAGTCACTTAACTTCTCTGAGCCTCAGTTACCTCATCTGTAAAATGGGGATTCAAACGGTGAGCCCCCCCCATGGGACAACGATTACCTTGTATCCTCCCCAGCGCTTAGAACAGTGCTTTGCACATAGTAAGCGCTTAACAAATACCATTATTATTATTATTATTATAAAATAAATAGGATAGATATGTACAAGTAAAATAAATAGAGTAATAAATATGTACAGACATATATACAAGTGCTGTGGGGAAGGGATGGGGGGGATGGAGAGGGGGACGAGGGGGAGAGGAAGGAAGGGGCTCAGTCTGGGAAGGCCTCCTGGAGGAGGTGAGCTCTCAGCAGGGCCTTGAAGTCAGGCGTCCGGGGCCCCCAGCTGCAAGTGGCAGGACCTCCCCAGGGAAGGGGCAGTTCGGGGCTTGCAAGGTGGCCCCGACTGGGTCCACTCGGACGCTTTCCAACCCCACGGGTGTCCGGGGGCGGGTCCGGGGCGGGGTTTGGCGCGGAAACGGGGGCCCAGGCCGTCCCCCAGCTAGTCTTAGTCGAGCAGTGCGTCCTGTTACCCACTCTGGGTTCCCGGCCCTCCAGCCAGCGGCATGGCAGCGACCGGCAAGAAAATCGTCATCTTCGGTGCCACGGGCATGACCGGACTCACCACCTTGGCCCAGGCGATCAAAGCAGGCACGGGCGCGGGCCGCGGCGGCCGGGAGGGGCAAGGGGGCACAGAATGGGAAGCTGGGGGGCACGGGGGCTTGCTAAGGGCCCAGGAGGAAAGGGGTTAAGGAGCAAGGATTGGGAATTCCGGGGGCACGCAGAGGGGGAGGTACCAGATCCCTGAGGGGAGGGCACAGGGCATGGGGCAGAGTCGCAAAGTGTAGCTGGGGCAATCAATCAATCAATCAATCGTATTTATTGAGCGCTTACTATGTGCAGAGCACTGTACTAAGCGCTTGGGAAGTACAAGTTGGGGCACATTGGAGAAGTCGGGGAGGCCTGTCTGGGGCAAAGGAGGGCAGTTTGGGGGCACAGGGAGACAGCTAGGACCACTCATCAATGGTATTTATTGAGCACTTACTATGCACAGAGCACTCAATCAATCTATTTATTGAGCGCTTACTGTGTGCAGAGCACTGGACTAAGCGCTTGGGAAGTACAAGTTGGCAACATATAGAGACAGTCATCATCATCATCAATCGTATTTATTGAGCACTTACTGTGTGCAGAGCACTGTACTAAGCGCTTGGGAAGTCCAAGTTGGCAACGTATAGAGACAGTCCCTACCCAACAGTGGGCTCACAGTCTAAAAGGGGGAGACAGAGAACAAAACCAAACATACTAACACAATAAAATAAATAGAATAGATATGTATAACTCTACTAAGCACTTGGGAGAGTACAAGAAGAAGCAGCATGAAGAGTGGTTAGAGCACTGGCCTAAGAGTCAGAAGGTCATGAGTTCTGATCCCGGCTCTGCTACTTGTCTGCTTTGTGGTCCTGGGCTAGTCACTTCACTTCTCTGGGCTTCAGTTACCTCATCTGTAAAACAGGGATTGAGACTGTGAGCCCCACATGGGACAAGGACTGTGTCCAACCCAGTTTACTTGTAATAATAATAATTGTGGTATTTGTTAATTGCTTACTAGATGCCAAGCACTGTTTTAAGCTGTGGGGTAGATACAAGGTAATCAGGTTGGATACAGTCCATGTCCCTCATGGGGCTCACAATTTTGATCCCCATTTTACAGATGAGGTAACCGGCACAGGGAAGTTAAGTGACTTGCCCGAGGTCACACAGCAGACATGTGGCGGATCTGGAATTAGAGCCCACAACCTCTAACTCCCAGGGTTGCATCTACCCCAGAGCTTAGACTAGTGCCTGGCAGGTAGTAAGTACTTAACAAATACTATTATTAGTATTACTATTACGATATGAGAGAGTTGGTAGACATGTCTCCTGCCCACAAAGAGTTGACAAGGTAGAGAGTGAAACAGATATTGAAATAAATTACGGACCTGTTCATAAATGCTTATGGGGCTAAGAGTGGAGTGAATATCAAGTGCTTACAAGGGTAGAAATCCAAGTGCAAGGGTGACAAAAAAGGGAGAAGTAGGGAAAGTGACCGTTTAGTTGGGGAAGACATCTTGAAAGAGATATGATTTTAATAAGGCTTTGAAGGTGTGGAGAGTGGTGGTCTGTCAGATATGAAGGCGGAGGGAGTTCCAGGCAAAGAGGGAGGACACAGGCAAGGGGTCGGCGGGGACGCAGACGAAGTTGAGGTACAGTGAGTAGGGTGGTTTGGAGGAGCAAAGCGAGTGGACTGGGTTGAAGTAGGAAATTGGTAAGCTAAGGTAGGAAGGGGTGAGCTGATTGAGTGCTCAGAGGAGGACCTGGGGAGAGATCTGAGGAGCTGGGGCTAGGATCCCCTCCCGGACTAACCCTCTCCTCCACCACAATGACCTGGGTCTCTCAGGGAATGTCTCCCTGCTCTCTGTAGAGAGGGCGGGTTCAAATCAGGCTCTCATGGTGCTCGAGATAATCTGGTATCATAGGGCCCCAGCCAAGCCAGGGTGGGCGAGGTCCTGAGTCCTTGAGGGTGGGGGGAGGCGGGCCTTGGCCCAAGTCGAGGAGGTTGTCAAGCCCTAAAGTTTAGCATCCAGCATCCCCTGAATCTGAGCTCGGACCCCAGAGCCTCCACCTGTTTGGGGACCTTGGCTAGGCCTTGGAAAAGGGCAGAGAGTTACAGAGAGGACATCTCCTCCATGCAGTCCTCCCTGACTAAACCCTCCTTTCCTTCTCTTCCACTCCTTTCTGCATTGCCCTGACTTGCTCCCTGTATTCATCCCCACCCACAAAGCACCTATGTAAATATCTGTAATTTATTTATTTGTATTAATGTCTCTCTCCCCCTTTAGACTGTAAGCTTGTTGCAGCCAGGGACTGTGCCTATTCATTGTTGCGTTGTACTCTCTGTAGCACTTAGTACTGCCCATAACGAGCTTACAGTCTAGAGGGGGAGGAAGACATTAAAAGAAACAAATTAATTATGGATATGTACATAAATGTTGTGGGGATAGGAGGGGTGGGCAGTGAGAGCAAGTCAGGTGATGCAGAAGGGAGTGGGAAAAGAGGAAGTGAGGGTTTAGTCAGGGAAGGCCTCTTGGGTGAGCTGTGCCTTCAGTAAACTTTCAAAGTGGGAGAGAGTAATTATCTGTCAGGTATGAAGAGGGAGGGCTTTCCAAGCCAGAGGCAAGATGTGGGCAAGAGGTCAGTGGTGAGGTAGATGAGATTGAGGTAGTGAGTAGGTTGGCATTAAAGGATTGAAGTGTGCCAGCTGGGTTAGAGTAGGAGAGTAGGGAGGTGAGGTGGGAGGGGGCAAGGTAATTGACTGCTTTAAAGCCCATGGTGAGGAGCTTCTTTTTCATGGGGAGGTGAATGGGTAACCACTGGAGGTTCTTGAGGAGTGGGGAAACATGGACTGAAGAGTTTTCTAGAAAAATGATCTCGGCTGCAGAGTGAAATATGGACAGGAGTGGTGAGAGACAGGAGGCAGGGAGGTCAGCGAGGAGGCTGTTACAGTAAACAAAGCAGGATAGGATAGGTGCTTGGATTAACATAGAAGCAGTTTGGATGGAGAGGAAAGGGTGGATTTTAGCCATGTTGTGAAGGTCGAACCGACAGGATTTAGTGTTAGATTGAATATGTGGATCGAATTAAAGGAGTCAAGGATAATACCAAGGTTATGTGTTTGTGAGACAGGAAGGATGTTGGTGCTATCTCCAATGAGGGGAAAGTTTGGGAGATTATTTTGGGTCTTTTTGGTATTTAAGTGTTTACTGTATACCAAACACTGTACTAAGTGCTGGGAAGATACAAGATAATCAGATCCCACATGGTGCACACAGTCTTAATAGGAAGGAGAACGGGGATTGAATCTCCGTTTTGCAAATGAGAGAACTGAGGGTTTCCCCCTTTTAGACTGTGAGCCCACTGTTGGGTAGGGACTGTCTCTATATGTTGCCAACTTGTAATTCCCAAGTGCTTAGTACAGTGCTCTGCACACAGTAAGCGCTCAATAAATACGATTGATTGAGGCACAGAAAAGTTAAGTGACTTGCCCAAGGTCACACAGCAGCTAAGTGGCGGAGCCAGGATTAGAACCCACATCCTCTGAGGCCCAAGCTCTTCCCACTAGACCACACTGCGGCCAGTTTGGGAGGCATCATTTCATTGATCCAAAATGCTTCCAGCCCCCACAGCTCTCGCCCCAGGCTGTCCGTTAAAGGCCCGGCCCATCTTGAGGAGGTCTAGTTTGGCTCCAATCCTTAAGTTCTTCCCCTCCTAGGAAATGGCCTAGGAGAGGATCTGAATCTAGCTGAGTCATGGAGGGGCGGGGGGGGGGGGGGGGGGGGGTAGGGCAACCGGGCAGAAAACTGCTGAATCACTGGCCCTTCCCCTCCTCCGGGTCACGTTCCTGCTCACTGACCCAGCTGCCTCCCCTCCCCCAACCCAACTGGACCAATCAATCAATCAATCGTATTTATTGAGCGCTTACTGTGTGCAGAACACTGGACTGAGCGCTTGGGAAGTCCAAGTTGGCAACATATAGAGACAGTCCCTACCCAACAGCGGGCTCACAGTCTAAAAGGGGGAGACAGAGAACAAAACCAAACATACTAACAAAATAAAATAGAATAGATATGTACAGGTAATATAAATAGAGTAATAAATATGTACAAACATATATACATATATACAGGTGCTGTGGGGAAGGGAAGGAGGTAAGATGGGGGGATGGAGAGGGGGACCAGGTGGTTACAGATCGCCACCTGCTGGGCAGTTTTAGAACCTGCGTCCCAAAGTGCCTTCCAGCGCTTAGAACAGTGCTTTGCACGTAGTAAGCGCTTAATAAATGCCATTATTGATGGGGGCCCCCTCATGCACCATGGAAAGGTCGCAGATATTGTTTGAATGTACGCGGTTCTGTTGTCGTATGTGGTGTGGGCCTTAGACCCTGCAGCCCACTGGCTGGGTCCAGGAACCAAACCAAATAAGGTGATTGACTCATTATCATCATCAATCGTATTTATTGAGCGCTTACTGTGTGCAGAGCACTGTACTTAGCGCTTGGGAAGTACAAGTTGGCAACATATAGAGACGGTCCCTACCCAACAGTGGGCTCACAGTCTAAAAGGGGGAGACAGAGAACAAAACCAAACATACTAACAAAATAAAATAAATGGAATAGATATGTACAAGTAAAATAAATAAATAGAGTAACAAATATGTACAAACATACAGGTGCAGTGGGGAAGGGAAGGAGGTAAGATGGGGGATGGAGAGGGGGACGAGGGGGAGAGGAAGGAAGGGGCTCAGTCTGGGAAGGCCTCCTGGAGTAGGTGAGCTCTCAGTAGGGCCTTGAAGCTCTCAGTAGGGCCTTTTTAACACAAAACCCTTGGGTTGCTTCTTCTTAGGGTTCCAGAAGGTGGTTTAAATGAAAGTATCAGCAGCCGCAACCTTTCATTCATTTCATTCAGTCGTAATTATTAAGTGCTTACTGTGTGCAGAGCACTGTACTGAGTACTTGGGAAAAACCTCCTTGGGGTTCTGGGCAGTGCTCTTTGCAGGGGTCAAAGACTGCTGATTCCACCCAGCTCTGCCCCAAATCTGTACCACATTTGCACCAATCCAGTCCCCACTGTTTTCAAATCTACCAATCACTGTGATCAGCAACAGCGGTATATAAGTCCATTGTATCGGGCACACGGGGCCTTTTCCCTTAAGGAAATGAGCCTGTTGGGTGCGTTACCCCCTATTCGGTCTTCGGCCTTACCAATAAAAACTTTATTAAAACTTTCAGCAGTCATATGCTGTCTGACTATTTCTTTAGTCACCCGGCAACTTGGTGGCCATCCGAAACAACCGCCGCCATCAATTATTATTATTATTCTCCTCTCCTTTCGCCCCCTTCCTCCCAACACCTCCTCTTTCTTTTTTAATAGAACCCTCCCTCCCTTCAAATCCTTATTGAAGGCACATCTCCTCCAAGAGGCCTTCCCTAAGACCCCCTTTCCCCCTCTCCCTTCTGTGTCACCCTGACTTGCCCCCTATAATAATAATAATGGTATTTGTTAAGCACTTACTATGTGCCAGGCACTGTACTAAGTGCTGGGGTGGAGACGAGCAAATCCGGTGGGATACAGGTCCTGTCCCACGTGGGGCTCATGGTCTCAATCCCCATTTTCCAGATGAGGTAACTGTGGCACAGAGAAGTGAAGTGACTTGCCCAAGGTCACGCAGCAGACAAGTGGCAGAGCCAGGGTTAAAACCCATGACCTTCTGACTCCCAGGCAGTGCTCTAACCACTACACCATTATGCTTCTTTATTCATCCCCCCCCTCCCAGCCCCACAGCACTTATGTATGTATCTGTAATTTATTTATTTATATTAATATCGGTGTCTCCCCCTAGCCTGTAAGCTTGCTGTGGGCAGGGAAGGTGTCCGTCATATACAGTTCAATCTTATTTACTGAACACCTACTATGTGCAAAGCGCTTGGAAAAGTTCCTTGACTAGTCTTATAGGAACCTCTAGATTGTAAACTCGTTGCAGGCAGGGGAATGTGTCTGCTATATTATATTTTACTCTCCCAAGCGCTTAGTACAGAGCTCTGCACACAGTGAGCACTCAATAAATATGATTGGCTGACAGTGACGTGTTAAGTACTTACTATGTGCCTGGCACTGTACTGAGTGCTAGGGTGGATACAAGCTAATCAGGTTGGACACAGTCCGTGTACCTCATGAGACTCACAGTCTCAATCCCCATTTTACAGATGAGGTAACTGAGGCAAAGAGAAGTTAGTGACTTGCCTAGGTCACACAGCAGACAAGTGGCAGAGCTGGGATTAGATCTGGGAAGATCTGAACAGAGGGCCAGAAGTTAAGAGGTCATAAAGCGCTCTGCACACAGTAAGCTCTCAATAAATACGATTGATTGAATGAATGAAGGGGTGAAGGGGTTGCAACAGGTCTTCTAATTCTCAGTGTGTGCACTGACCTTATCAATCAGAGTGTTTACTGTGTGCAGAGCACTGCACTAAGTGCTTGGGAGAGTACAATGTAACAATATGAGACAAATTCCCAGCCCACAAGGAGTTTACAGTCTAGAGGGTTGTCTTACAGGCCCCGGCAGACTGTAAACTCATTGTAGGTCAGGAACTTCTTTACCAATTCTAAATTGTACTCGCCCAAGCGCTGAGGATAGAGCTCTATACACAGTAAACACCACTAATGGGTTGATTGAATGACCCTGGATTCCTGGCCCCCAGTCTTGCAAGGGGGCTGCCAAGAACCCAGCCCCCCTTGCTTAAAGCACTCAATCACCTTGCCCCCCCCTTAAATACATATAATCTGTAAAATGGGGATAAAGACTGTGAGCCCCATGTGGGACAACTTGATCACCTTGTATCCCCCCCCAGCGCTTAGAACAGTGCTCTGCACATGGTAAGCGCTTAATAAATGCCATAATTATTATTATTATTATAATGGTATTTGTTAAGCGCTTACTATGTGCAAAGCACTGTTCTAAGCGCTGGGAAGGTTACAAGGTGATCATGTTGTCCCACGGGAGGCTCACAGTTTTAATCCCCATTTTACAGATGAGGTAACAGTCACAGAGAAGTTAAGTGACTTGCCCAAAGTCACATAGCTGACAGTTGGCAGAGCCAGGATTTGAACCCATGACCTCTGACTCCAAAGCCCGTGCTCTTTCCACTGAGCCACGCTGCTTCTCTTCACTGCTCTCCCACGACAAGCCAGCCCACACACTTCGATCCTGTAATGCCAACCTTCTCACTGAATCTCAATCTCGTCTCTCCCGCCATTGACCTCGTCCTGCCTCTGGCCTGGAAACACCCTCCCTCTTCATATTCATTTATTCATTCATTCAGTCGTATTTAATTGAGCGCTTACCGTGTGCAGAACACTGTACTAAGCGCTTGGGAAGTATGTCGGCAACATATAGAGACGGTCCCTACCCAACAACGGGCTCACAGACTCTGACAGACAATGACTCTCCCCGCCTTCAAAGCCTTATTGAAGGCCCATCTCCTCCGAGAGGCCTTCCCTGACTAAGCCCTCTTTTCTTCTTCTCCATTCCCTTCTGCGTCACCTTGACTTGCTCCCATTATTCATCCCAGCAGCGTGGCTCAGTGGAAAGAGCACGGGCTTTGGAGTCAGAGGTCATGGGTTCAAATCCCTGCTCCGCCAATTGTCAGCTGTGTGACTTTGGGCAAGTCACTTAACTTCTCTGTGCTTCAGTTACCTCATCTGTAAAATGGGAATTAAGACTGTGAGCCCCGCGTGGGACAACCTGATCACCTTGTAAGCTCTCCAGCGCTTAGAACAGTGCTTTGCACATAGTAAGCGCTTAATAAATGCTATCATTATTATTAGTAGTAGTAGTATTATCCCCCTCCCAGCCCCACAGAACTTCTGTCCCTATCTGTCATTTATTTATTTCTATTAACGTCTGTCTCCCCCTCTAGACTGTAAGCTCGTTGTGGGCAGGGAATGTGTCAATCAATCAATCGTATTTATTGAGCGCTTACTGTGTGCAGAGCACTGTACTAAGCGCTTGGGAAGTACAAGTTGGCAACATATAGAGACAGTCCCTACCCAACAGTGGGCTCACAGTCTATAAGTGTCTATTGTTGTAGTGTACTCTCCCTAGCGCTTAGTCCAGTGCTCTGCACACAGTAAGTGCTCAGTAAATACAACTGACTGACCCCCAGTCCCCATTCATGAACTCGTTCTCTCCGCTCCGACAGGTTACCAGGTGACCGTGCTGATCCGTGACCGGGCACGACTGCCCGCCGAGCTCCAGCCCGCTCGAGTGCTGGTGGGCGACGTCCTGAATCCATCGGACGTGGACCAAGTGGTCAGCGGGCAAGATGCTGTCATCGTGCTGCTGGGCACCCGCAACGACCTGAGTACTTCCCCGCCCCTTTGCCCCCGGCCCCCCCCGGCCCCCCCGCCGCGCCCTCCTCCCCCTCCGCCGCCCCCGCCTCTGCCCCCTCCCCCGCCACCAACCAGTGACCGCTCTCCTGCTCTGTCCCTGCTAAGGTCCCACCACCGTGATGTCAGAAGGCACCAAGAACATCGTGGCTGCCATGAAGGCACACGGCGTGGGCAAGGTCGTGGCTTGCACCTCGGGTGGGTAGCGGGGCGGAGGCGGACCGGGGCATCTTTACCTGCTGGTGCTGCCCTGAATCAGTGGGAGGGAGGCAGGGAGGACGGTCCTGGGGTGGGGGCTTTGAGGGGGGCCGTGGCGTCTGGCCCAGCTGCCCGGCGTCAGAAGGTCAGAGCCAAGGAGCCGAGGGGCAACGCTGTTGGTGCCCCCACGGCCGGGAGGCACCGGCGGGGGATTCAGAGGAAGAGCGGACACTCTCGGAGCTGCCGTCGATGGGTGAGGCTGATGCTGGGTCGTCCCCTTCTGCCCGCCGCTGCAGCTTTCCTGCTGTGGGATCCCTCCCGGGTGCCAGCCCGGCTGCAGCCGGTGACCGATGACCACATCCGCATGCACAAGGTCCTGAAGGAGTCCGGCCTGCGCTACGTGGCCGTCATGCCTCCCCACATTGCTGGTGGGTTCCCCGGGGGTGCCCTGCTTGGGGGGGCCCGGGGGGCTTCCTGGTGGACTCCAGGAACATTCTGCTTTCACAACTCTGGCTGGAGGGAGGGGCTCGAGCAGAACACCCACATGGTGCCCATGGTGCCAACTTGGTTGCCCAGGCAAATTTCCTTCTCCATCCTTGCTGGGTGGTGGGGAGGGGTATGACTGCCCACCCCAACCTGAACCATCCTGCACCTTTTGTCCCAGATAAGCGGCGCGTCCTAGTGGATAGGGCCCGGGCGTCAGAAATCATAATAATTATAGTAATAATAATGGCATTTATTAAGTGCTTACTACGTGCAAAGCACTGTCCTAAGCGCTGGGGAGGTTACAAGGCGATCAGATTGTCCCACGGGGGGCTCACAGTCTTAATCCCCATTTTACAGATGAGGTAACTGAGGCCCAGAGAAGTTAAGTGACTTGCCCAAAGTCACACAGCTGACAATTGACAGAGTGGGGATTTGAACCCATGACCTCTGACTGCAAAGCCCGTGCTCTTTCCACCAAGCCACGCTGCTTGTCTCCTAAAAAAGACCTGGATTCTAATCCCGACTCCACCACTTGCCTGATATGTGACCTTGTGCAAGTCATTTTACTTCTCTGGGCCTAATTTCCCTCATCTGTAAAATGGGGATTATGATTCTGAGCCCCACGCGGGACGGAAACTGTGTCCAACCCTATTATCTTATATCTACCCCAGCACTTAGTACAGTGCCTGGCACATAGTAAGCGCTTAACAAACACCTTAGTTATTATCATTTATCATTATTAGGGGACAAACCACTGACGGGTAACTACAAGCTGTCGGTGGACGCACCTGGTGGGCCGGAGAGCACGCGGGTCATCTCCAAGCACGATCTGGGCCACTTCATGCTACGCTGCGTGGACACCGCTGAGTTTGATGGCCACAGCGTCTACCCCTCCGGCCAGTACAGCTAGATGGGCTGGCTGGGGCTCCTTCTCCCCACATTAAACGGCTCTCAATCCTTCTCCATGTTGGCCCCTCTGAGTACCTCCCCCCAGCCCTGCATTAGAGAGGGCTTCCTCTCTAATTAGGGGAATCAGAGAGGGCTAAGGTACCCTCTTTTTTAGTGCAGTGCTCAGTACAGTGCTTCTCATACAGTAAGAACTTAATAAATACTATTATTTCTACTACTGTTTCCTTAGCCCCCATTTTACACATGGCTCCTTCCCACCAGGTTGGGCTTCCCTGCTCCATCTCCCATGCTGTTTTGCATCCTCCCATATCCTCTCCCTCCATGCTTCACGTTTCCACCCTTCCCCTCTGAACTGCCATCCACAACATTCCCATCCGTGTCCGTTGGGGCCTCGTCACTGGGCCGGGACTGGGGACCAGGAGTCAGGACCTCTGGAAGCTGGTTTTTCAGTCAATCAGTCTATCATGTTTATTGAACGCTTACTGTGTGCAGAGCACTGTACCAAGCGCTTGGGTGAGTAAAATACAACAATAAATAGACACATTCCTTCTCTACAAGGCCCGGGGACTCAGAGAAGCAGTAGGAATATGCAGGCACAGACACGAGGCCCGGCTTGATCTCCAACAGAGCGGAACGGGCCTGTACGTCGAGGGGCGAGCCCTACACTCCCATATGCCACTTGGACAGAGCCAGGGAGGGTGGCAACCCCCTCCGGGCATCCCCGTTGGCTCTCGCCAGGTCCCAACCTGGGACATCCCCCTCCACCCACCCCGAAACCGAAACCTCATGACACGATGCAGTTCATTCATTCAATCGTATTTATTGAACACTTACTGTGTGCAGAGCACTGTACTAAGCGCTTGGGAAGTACAAATCGGCAACATTATAGAGACGGTCCCTACCCAACAACGGGCTCACAGTCTAGAAGGGGGAGAAAGACAACAAAACAAAACATGTAGAGAGAACATGCAGTTCTCACCCACCTGCTAGAAGTCAGTGTGGCTCGGTGAAAAGAGCACGGGCTTGGGAGTCAGAGGTCATGGGTTCTAATCCCCCCCCGCCACTCGTCAGCTGGGTGACTTTGGGTAAGTCACTTAACTTCTCCGGGCCTCAGTTACCTCATCTGGAAAATGGGGATTAAGACTGTGAGCCCCAGATGGGACAGGGACTGCGTCCGACCCAAGTACCCCAGCGCTTAGCACGGTGCCTAGTAAGAGCACACAGAGCAGCGTGGCTCAGTGGAAACAGCCCGGGCTTGGGAGTCAGAGATCATGGGTTCGAATCCCAGCTCCTCCACTTCATCATCATCATCATCAATCGTATTTATTGAGCGCTTACTGTGTGCAGAGCACTGTACTAAGCGCTTGGGAAGTACAAATTGGCAACATATAGAGAGAGTCCCTACCCAACAGTGGGCTCACAGTCTAGAAGGGGGAGACAGAGAACAAAACCAAACATACTAACAAAATAAAATAAATAGAATAGATATGTACAAGTAAAATAAATAAATAAATAGAGTAATAAATATGTACAAATATATATACATATATACAGATGCTGTGGGGAAGGGAAGGAGGTAAGATGGGGGGATGGAGAGGGGGATGAGGGGGAGAGGAAGGAAGGGGCTCAGTCCACTTGCCAGCTGTGTGACTTTGGGCAAGTCACTTCACTTCTCCGAGCCTCAGTTCCCTCATCTGTAAAATGGGGATTAAGATTGTGAGCCCCACTTGGGACAACCTGATCACCTTGTACCCCCCCAGTGCTTAGAACATTGCTTTGCACATAGTAAGCGGTTAACAAATACCATTATGATGATGATGATGATGATGATTAAAGAAGAAAAGGGTGAGAAGAGGCTGGGAACCCAGGCGCCATGGCAACCACAAGCCACCACCCCCAACCATTTGGCTGCGTGCCTTGGCCGCACGCCTTCTTCCGTCCCTCCGGCAACGCTATTTATACTCGGGAGGGCGGGTTTTTTGCACGTCCCCTTGTCGTGTTCCTCCTCCCCTTCCTTAAAAATTATAATCCCTCCTCCCAGCGCCCGTCTGCCGGTGACTGCCTGGATTTTCCTGTCGGGGCCCTGTTCGTGCCAGGCCAGGAGGGGAGAGTCCTTCCGACTTAGGAAAAAGCCAACAGTGACGCACAGGAAAGAGAGCCCCGAACTCCTGGGTTCTAGCCCCGGCCCCGCCCGGGGGTGCTCCCGGAGGGCCACTGTTTTTCTCGGTGCCTCAGTTTCCCCCAGGGCGCAGGGAGTTGTTAGTATATTTGGTTTTGTTCTCTGTCTCCCCTTTTAGACTGTGAGCCCACTGTTGGGTAGGGACTGTCTCTATATGTTGCCAACTTGGACTTCCCAAGCGCTTAGTACAGTGCTCTGCACACAGTAAGCGCTCAATAAATACGATTGATTGATTGATTTGAACCCAAGACCTCCGACTCCCAACCCCGGGCTCTTTCCACTGAGCCACAATGCTTCTCTAAGCTGATGAAGCTCAGCCTAGTCAGCTCTCTCCCAGGAATGAATTTTAGGAACAAGAGGAGATCCTCTTCTAGACTGTGAGCCCACTGTTGGGTAGGGACTGTCTCTCTATGTTGCCAACTTGTACTTCCCAAGCGCTTAGTCCAGTGCTTTGCACACAGTAAGTGCTCAATAAATATGATTGATTGATTGATTGAGCGAGTTTTAGGATCCAGGCGCCCGCACGCCTCCCCAGCCACAATGTCAAGGACCAGTTTCTTCTTCTGGAAAGGAAGGAGAACATAACACATCGCTTAACAAATACCATAATTATTAAGCGCTTAGTACAGTGCTCTGCACACAGTAAGTGCTCAATAAATACTATTGAATGAATGGAGAACCACCTGGGAACCCCAAGTGGAGTGGGTTAAAGAGGGGGCTGGGGCTTTAAGTCAGGAAGGTAAGGACTGGGGTCCTCTAAACTGTAAGAGTGTTGTGGGCAGGGAGTGTGTCTGTTATTGTATCATCTTCTCCCAAACACCCAGTTCAGTGCTCTGCACACAGTAAGTGCTCAATAAATACGATTGAATGAATAATAATAATAATGGCATTTGTTAAGCGCTTACTATATGCCAAGCACTGTTCTAAGCACTAGGGGGGTTACAAGGCAATCAGGTTGTCCCACATGGGGCTCACTGTCTTCATCCCCATTTTCCAGATGAGGTAACTGAGATACCGAGAAGTTCAGTGACTTGCCCAAAGTCACCCAGCTGACAAGTGGCAGAGATGGGCTTAGAACCCATGACCTCTGACTCCCAAGCCCGGGCTCTTTCCACCGAGCCACACTACTTCCCAATGAATGAAGGAGAACCAGCTGGGAACCCCAACTGGTGTTGCCAACTTGTACTTCCCAAGCGCTTCGTAAAATCAATCGTATTTATTGAGCACTTACTGTGTGCAGAGCAGTGTACTAAGCGCTTGGGAAGTACAAGTCAGAAACATATGGAGACGGTCCCTACCCAACAGCGGGCTCACAGTCTAGAAGGGGGAGACAGACAACAAAATAAAACATATTAACAAAATAAAATCAATCAATCATATTTATTGAGCTCTTACTGTGTGCAGAGCACTGTACTAAGCGCTTGGGAAGTACAAGTCGGCAACATATAGAGACGGTCCCTACCCAACAGCGGGCTTACAGTCTAGAAGGGGGAGACAGACAACAAAATAAAACATATTAACAAATTAAAATCAATCAATCGCATTTATTGAGCGCTTACTGTGTGCAGAGCACTATACTAAGCGCTTGGGAAGTACAAGTCGGCAACACATAGAGACGGTCCCTACCCAACAGTGGGCTTACAGTCTAGAAGGGGGAGACAGACAACAAAATAAAGCACATTAACAAAATAGAATAAATAGAATAAATGTGTACAAGTAAAATAGAGTAATAAATATGTACAAACATATATACAGGTCAATCAATCAATCAATCATATTTATTGAGTACTTACTGTGTGCAGAGCACTGTACTAAGTGCTTGGGAAGTACAAGTTGGTAACATATAGAGACAGTCCCTACCCAACAGTGGGCTCACAGTCTAGAAGGGGGAGACAGAGAACAAAACCAAACATATTAACAAAATAAAATAAATAGAATAGATATGTACAAGTAAAATAAATAAATAGGGTAATAAATATGTACAAACATATATACATATATACAGGTGTTGTGGGGAAGGGAAGGAGGTAAGATGGGGGGATCAATCAATCAATTAATCAATCGTATTTATTGAGCGCTTACTGTGTGCAGAGCACTGTACTAAGCGCTTGGGAAGTACAAGTTGGCAACATATAGAGACAGTCCCTACCCAACAGTGGGCTCACAGTCTAAAAGGATGGAGAGGGGGATGAGGGGGAGAGGAAGGAGGGGGCTCAGTCTGGGAAGGCCTCCTGGAGGAGGTGAGCTCTCAGTAGGGCCTTGAAGGGAGGAAGAGGTCCTTTCTTCCAGCTAGGAAGAGGGTAGTCCTTAGAGGGTAAAGGAGCTCTGATCGGTGCCCTATTTAGGAAAAGCGGCCCTGATTGGGGAAGGAGAAAATTGGCGATGGGAAGGAGATATGGGAGAGAGAAGGGGAGAGACAGTGGGGGCGTAATCCCGTCCCTCCCCAACCTGCCCAAGGCTTTTAAATGTATATATGTTTGTGCATATTTATTACTCTATTTATTTATTTATTTTACTTGTACATATCTATTCCATTTATTTTATTTTGTTAGTATAATAATAATAATAATGATGATGATAGCATTTATTAAGCGCTTACTATGTGCAAAGCACTGTTCTAAGCGCTGGGGAGGTTACAAGATGATTAGGTTGTCCCACGGGTGGGGGGGGCCTCACAGTCTTAATCCCCATTTTACAGATGAGAGAACTGAGGCCGAGAGAAGCGAAGTGACTTTGCCCAAAGTCACACAGCTGACAAGTGGAGGAGCTGGGATTCGAACCCATGACCTCTGACTCCAAAGCACGGGCTCTTTCCACTCAGCCACGCTGCTTATTAATTTACTTATTTTACTTGTCCATATCTATTCTATTTATTTTATTGTGTTAGTATGTTTGGTTTTGTTCTCCGTCTCCCCCTTTTAGACTGTGAGCCCACTGTTGGGTAGGGGCTGTCTCTCTATGTTGCCAACTTGGACTTCCCAAGCGCTTAGAACAGTGCTCTGCACACGGTAAGCGCTCAATAAATACGATTGATTGATTGTACATATTTTTTTACTCTATTTATTTATTTATTTTATGTGTACCTATCTATTCTATTTATTTTATTTTGTTAGTATGTTTGGTTTTGTTCTCTGTCTCCCCCTTTTAGACTGTGATCCCACTGTTGGGTAGGGACTGTCTCTACGTGTTGCCAATTTGTACTTCCCAGGCGCTTAGTCCAGTGCTCTGCACATAGTAAGCGCTCAATAAATACGATTGATGATGATGATTGATTGATTTTAAGAGGTCCTAGGCGACGGGGGGGCGGGACCAGGCGTCACCTGGATACCGAGAGGTAACCCGACGCAGCCAATCAGGGCGCAGCGGTCGGCGCTCTCGGCCAATCACAGCGAGGCCTCGGGAGGCGGGGGAGGTGGGGAAACTGGCGGCGGGCGCCGGGGCCCGGCAGAGCTGCTCGGACGCGGGATGCGACGGGACAGAGACTGCTGCCCTCGGCCTAATTTAGCCCGGCCCGCAGGTGAGGGGCGAGGGTCGGCTTTGCGGGGGTCGTAGGAATCAATCAATCGTATTTATTGAGCGCTTACTGTGTGCAGAGCACTGTACTAAGCGCTTGGGAAGTCCAAGTTGGCAACATGTAGAGACAGTCCCTACCCAACAGTGGGCTCACAGTCTAGAAGGGGGAGGCAGACAACAAAACCAAACATACTAACAAAATAAAATAAATAGAATAGATACGGACGGCAAGAAGTCAGGGGGCTGGTGTTGGGGGAGACCGAAAAGGCTGATGGAGTTGTACTTGCCAAGCGCCTAGTACAGTGCTCTGCACACAGTAAGCGCTCAATATCATCATCAATCGTATTTATTGAGCGCTTACTATGTGGAGTACTGTACTAAGCGCTTGGGAAGGACAAATTGGCAACATATAGAGACAGTCCCTACCCAACAGTGGGCTCACAGTCTAGAAGGGGGAGACAGACAACAAAACCAAACATACTAACAAAATAAAATAAATAGAATAGATAGGTACGGACGGCAAGAAGTCAAGGGGCTTGTGTTGGGGGAGACCGAAAAGGCTGATGGAGTTGTACTTCCCAAGCGCCTAGTACAGTGCTCTGCACACAGTAAGCGCTCAATATCATCATCAATCGTATTTATTGAGCGCTTACTATGTGCAGAGCACTGTACTAAGCGCTTGGGAAGGACAAAATTGGCAACATTTAGAGACAGTCCCTACCCAACAGTGGGCTCACAGTCTAGAAGGGGGAGGCAGACAACAAAACCAAACATACTAACAAAATAAAATAAATAGAATAGATACGGACGGCAAGAAGTCAGGGGGCTGGTGTTGGGGGAGACCGAAAAGGCTGATGGAGTTGTACTTGCCAAGCGCCTAGTACAGTGCTCTGCACACAGTAAGCGCTCAATATCATCATCAATCGTATTTATTGAGCGCTTACTATGTGGAGTACTGTACTAAGCGCTTGGGAAGGACAAATTGGCAACATATAGAGACAGTCCCTACCCAACAGTGGGCTCACAGTCTAGAAGGGGGAGACAGACAACAAAACCAAACATACTAACAAAATAAAATAAATAGAATAGATAGGTACGGACGGCAAGAAGTCAAGGGGCTTGTGTTGGGGGAGACCGAAAAGGCTGATGGAGTTGTACTTCCCAAGCGCCTAGTACAGCGCTCTGCACACAGTAAGCGCTCAATATCATCATCAATCGTATTTATTGAGCGCTTACTATGTGCAGAGCACTGTACTAAGCGCTTGGGAAGGACAAAATTGGCAACATTTAGAGACAGTCCCTACCCAACAGTGGGCTCACAGTCTAGAAGGGGGAGGCAGACAACAAAACCAAACATACTAACAAAATAAAATAAATAGAATAGATACGGACGGCAAGAAGTCAGGGGGCTGGTGTTGGGGGAGACCGAAAAGGCTGATGGAGTTGTACTTGCCAAGCGCCTAGTACAGTGCTCTGCACACAGTAAGCGCTCAATATCATCATCAATCGTATTTATTGAGCGCTTACTATGTGGAGTACTGTACTAAGCGCTTGGGAAGGACAAATTGGCAACATATAGAGACAGTCCCTACCCAACAGTGGGCTCACAGTCTAGAAGGGGGAGACAGACAACAAAACCAAACATACTAACAAAATAAAATAAATAGAATAGATAGGTACGGACGGCAAGAAGTCAAGGGGCTTGTGTTGGGGGAGACCGAAAAGGCTGATGGAGTTGTACTTCCCAAGCGCCTAGTACAGTGCTCTGCACACAGTAAGCGCTCAATATCATCATCAATCGTATTTATTGAGCGCTTACTATGTGCAGAGCACTGTACTAAGCGCTTGGGAAGTACAAAATTGGCAACATTTAGAGACAGTCCCTACCCAACAGTGGGCTCACAGTCTAGAAGGGGGAGACAGACAACAAAACCAAACATACTAACAAAATAAAATAAATAGAATAGATAGGTACGGACGGCAAGAAGTCAAGGGGCTGGTGTTGGGGGAGACCGAAAAGGCTGATGGAGTTGTACTTCCCAAGCGCCTAGTACAGTGCTCTGCACACAGTAAGCTCTCAATATCATCATCAATCGTATTGAGCGCTTACTGTGTGCAGAGCACTGTACTAAGCGCTTGGGAAGTACAAATTGGCAACATCTAGAGACAGTCCCTACCCAACAGGGGGCTCACAGTCTAAAAGGGGGAGACAGAGAACAAAAATAAATACGATTGATTGATTGATGGGGGGGCGGGCCTGGCTGGAAGAGAGCTGCCGTCGGGGGGCTCGGCGGGGACGCCAAGAAGCGGAGAGGGTTGGGACGCCGAGCTCCCGGAAGAGTTGGAAGCAGGGTGGCTCAGTGGAAGGAGCCCGGGCTTTGGATGCAGAGGTCATCGGTTCAAATCCAGGCCCCGCCGCTTGTCGGCTGTGTGACTTTGGGCAAGTCGCTTCGCTTCTCTGGGCCTCTGTTACCTCATCAATCGTATTTATTGAGCGCTTACTATGTGCAGAGCACTGGACTAAGCGCTTGGGAAGTACAAATTGGCAACATCTAGAGACAGTCCCTACCCAACAGCGGGCTCACAGTCTAAAAGGGGGAGACAGAGAACAAAACCAAACATACCAACAAAATAAAATAAATAGAATAGATATGTACAAGTAAAATAGAGTAATAAATATGTACAAACATATATACAGGTGCTGTGGGGAAGGGAAGGAGGTAAGATGGGGGGGATGGAGAGGGGGACGAGGGGGAGATCATCATCATCAATCGTATTTATTGAGCGCTTACTATGTGCAGAGCACTGGACTAAGCGCTTGGGAAGGACAAATTGGCAACATAGAGAGACAGGCCCTACCCAACAGTGGGCTCCTTAAACACCGCCTTCTTTACCTCATCTGTAAAACGGGGGTGAAGACTGTGAGCCCCCCGTGGGACAACCTGGTCACGTTGTGAACCCCGCGGCGCTTAGAACAGCGTTTTGCGCGTAGTAAGCGCTTAATCAATGCCATCATCATCAAGGAACTCCGAGGAGAAGCGGGGCGGTGGGAAGCCCAAACCTGCCCATCTCCGTCCCGGAGGGACGCCAGTGCGCCTGCGTGCACTTCCCGTTCTCCCGGGGCGTGGGGGTGGGATGGAGGGGAGGGGCGTTGCCATGACAACGGTTGGGAGGGAGGCCACCCCTTCTCGTTCCTTCTCCCGGGGGACTTGACAAAGCGGCCCGGTTGCTCCCTGCGCCCCCTTCCCACCTCCATTTTGTATCCCTGGGATCTTTTTCATGGCTTGGGGGTTGGGGGGGACACAGCCGCCACCGGGCACAGTAGCCCACCCCCCGGGAGGGCTCCAAAAGTTGGGGGGGGGGAGGCCCCAGTGGGCCCCGGGAGTCGGTTTTCCGACAGCCTCCGGGGCTGGGCGGGGGGACTTGTACTTCCCAAGCGCTTAGTACAGTGCCCTGCACGCAATAAGCGCTCAATAAATAATAATAATAATAATGATGGCATTTATTAAGCGCTTACTATGTGCAAAGCACTGTTCTAAGCGCTGGGGAGGTTACAAGGTGATCAGGTTGTCCCTCGTGGGGCTCACAGATTTAATCCCCATTTTACAGATGAGGGAACTGAGGCCCGG
Organism: Tachyglossus aculeatus; assembly: GCF_015852505.1. Taxonomy (NCBI): domain Eukaryota; kingdom Metazoa; phylum Chordata; class Mammalia; order Monotremata; family Tachyglossidae; genus Tachyglossus; species Tachyglossus aculeatus. Next base: position 1,862,789 of record NC_052091.1, read on the forward strand.
AGAAGTGAAGTGACTTGCCCAAAGTCACACAGCTGACAATTGGTGGAGCCGGGATTTGAACCTATGACCTCTGACTCCAAAGCCCGTGCTCTTTCCTACTGAGCCACGCTGCTTCTCTTCATTCAATATTCAATATTCAATTATTCAATTATTCATTCAATAAATACGATTGAATGAATGAATGAAGAAGGGCCAACCGGGCCCTGGAGACCAGGGCCTGGGGGACAGGCTTCTGGGAGGTGGGGGAAGAAGCCCCCAAACTTGGGGGGGGGGGTGAGGGTCAGGGGGTTCTAAACCCGGCTTCGCCACTTGTCTGCTTTGTGACCTTGGGCAAGTGTTTTCATCATCATCAATCGTATTTCTTGAGCGCTTACTAGGTGCAGAGCACTGTAGTAAGCACTTGGGGAGTACAAATTGGCAACATATAGAGACAGTCCCTACCCAATAGTGGGCTCACAGTCTAAAAGATTTGTTAAGTGCTTACTATGTGCCAGACACGGTACTAAGCGCTGGAGTGGGTACAATAATAATAATGGTATTTGTTAAGTGCTTACTATGTGCCAGACACTGTATTAAGCACTGGAGTGGGTAGAATAATAATAAGAATGGTATTTGTTAAGCGCTTACTATGTGCCAGACACTGTACTAAGCACTGGAGTGGGTATTAATAATGATAATAATAATAATGATGGCATTTGTTAAGCACTTACTATGTGCAAAGCACTGTTCTAAGTGCTGGGGAAATACAAGGTGATCAGGTTGTCCCACCTGGGGCTCACAGTCTTAATCCCTATTTTACAGATGAGGGAACTGAGGCTCAGAGAAGTGAAGTGACTTGCCCAAAGTCACACAGCAGACATGTGGCGGAGCTGGGATTCGAACCCATGACCTCTGACTCCAAAGCCCGTGCTCTTTCCACTGAGCCAAGCTGCTTCTCCTTTTCACTCCTCTGTGCCTCAGTTCCCTCATCTGTAAAATGGGGATTGAGACAGTGAAGCCCCACATGGGACAGGGACTGGGTCCAACTCGATCTGAGAAGCAGCGTGGCACAGTAGAAAGAGCACGGGCTTTGGAGGCAGTGGTCGTAGGTTCAGATCCCGGCTCCACCAACTGTCAGCTGTGTGACTTTGGGCAAGTCACTTAACTTCTCTGTGCCTCAGTTCCCTCATCTGTAAAATGGGGATTAAAACTGTGAGCCCCCCGTGGGACAACCTGATCACCCTGTAACCTCCCCAGCGCTTAGAACAGTGCTTTACACATAGTAAGTGCTCCTCCGCCGCTAATCTCCTCACCGTACCTCGCTCTCGCCTGTCCCGCCATCGACCCCCGGCCCACGTCATCCCCCGGGCCTGGAATGCCCTCCCTCTGCCCACCCGCCAAGCTAGCTCTCTTCCTCCCTTCAAAGCCCTGCTGAGAGCTCACCTCCTCCAGGAGGCCTTCCCAGACTGAGCCCCTTCCTTCCTCTCCCCAGCGCCCCCCCCTCCATCCCCCCCATCTTACCTCCTTCCCTTCCCCACAGCACCTGTATATATGTATATATGTTTGTACATATTTATAACTCTATTTGTTTATTTTATTTGTACATATCTATTCTATTTATTTTATTTTGTTAGTACGTTTGGTTTTGTTCTCTGTCTCCCCCTTTTAGACTGTGAGCCCACTGTTGGGTAGGGACCGTCTCTATATGTTGCCAATTTGTACTTCCCAAGCGCTTAGTACAGTGCTCTGCACATAGTAAGCGCTCAATAAATACGATTGATGATGATTATCTGCTCGTATCCACCTTAGCGCTTAGTACAGCGCCTGGCCCAAAATAAGCGCATCACAAATACCCTCATCATTATTATGCCCTCCCCCGGGGCCGAACTGAAATCAGAGCGTCCCTCCCTCGGGGCAGGTAGGTTTTTCCCCGGACTTTGATCGGTTTTCCCGGTTAGCAGTATATTCCGGAGAGACTCCTCTCCAACCGGAGTCTTCCGGAGGCCCCGCCTTGCCAACCGGAGAGCCAGCCCACCCCCCACATCGACCCACTCCCCCCACTACTTGCACATCGGCGGCTGGAGAATCAATCAATCAATCAATCATATTTATTGAGCGCTTACTGTGTGCAGAGCACTGTACTAAGCGCTTGGGAAGTACAAGTTGGCAAAATATACAGTCCCTACCCAACAGAGAATGGTGGCAGCCCCGGCAGTCAGTTGGCCGTTTTTATTGAACGCTTACTGTGTGCAGAGCACTCTACTGAACGCTTCCAAGAGTACACTATAACAGTGGGGAAGCAGCAAGCATGGGCCAAGGGGTCAGAAGGTCGTGAGTTCTAATCCCGACCCTGCCACTTAATAATAATAATAATGGTATTTGTTAAGCCCTTACTATGTGCCAAGCGCTAGGGTAGATACAAAGTTATCAGGTTGTCTCACGTGGGACTCACACTTTTAATCCCCATTTTACAGAGGCACAGAGAAGTTGTGACTTGCCCAAAGTCACACTGCTGACAAGTGGCGGAGCCAGCATTAGAATCCACGATCTCCGACTCATCATCATCATCATTAATCGTATTTATTGAACGCTTACTGTGTGCAGAGCACTGTACTAAGCGCTTGGGACTCCCAAGCCCGAGCTCTTTCCGCTAAACCATGATGTGAGCCTGGGCAAGTCACCTCACTTTTCTGGGCCTCAGTTATCTCATCTGTAAAATGGGGATTGAGACTGTGAGCAACCCCCAATCTGCTTGATTTCAGCAAGTCACTTCACTTCTCTGGGCCTCAGTTCCCTCATCTGTAAAATGGGGATTAAGACTGTGAGCCCCCCCGTGGGGTAACCTGATCACCTTGTAAACTCCCCAGCGCTTAGAACAGCTTTGCACATAGTAAGCGCTTAATAAATGCCATTATTATTATCATTATTCCAGTGCTTAGTACAGTGTCTGGCACACAGCACTTAACAAATACAGTTATTATAATAATCATTAATAAAAAGACACATTCCTTGCCCATAGCGATTTTATGGTTAATCCCTCTAGACTGTGAGCTTGTTGTGGGCAGGGATTGTCACTGTCTGTTGTTGCATTGTACTTTCCCAGTGCTTTGCACACAATAAGCGGTCAATAAATACGATTGAATGAATGAATGAGGGAAGACAGGCATGGATATAAATAGAGAAATGTCAGATATGACATAATTACTGTAGGGCTGGGGGCGGGGGTGAATAAAAGGAGCAGGTCAGGACGACAGAAGGGAGTGGGAGAAGGGGAAAGGAGGACTTAGGGAAGGCCTCTTGGAGGAGATGGGCTTTGAGTAAGGCTTTGAAGGAGGGAGGGGAGATCACTGTCAGAGAGGAGGGACGCTTCCAGGGAGAAGGGCCGGATCACCGTCGCCCCGCACCCCCAGATTTTCCCACGTGAAGGGGGCCATGAGCCAATTAGCCTATAATTTGCAACGGCTGCTTGGGCCCCAGCCCCTGGGAGAGAGCATTCGCCCAGTTTCCCTTCAGCCGCCCCGATCTCTTCTCCTTCTTCCTCCCCGCCCCACAAAGAGCAAAAGAAAAAGAATCATCCCGCACACAGAGGGAATAGTAATAGCATTTATACTTCGGGCAAAAAAAGAGGGTCTGTCCGGGGGCGAGAGACTGAGCGGCTGCCCCCGTTACGGTCGTGATCCACCAGCCCAAATTGGGCCTCACATAAGCCCCCGGGGTCTCTAGGGCTCCCCACCGGGGGCCTGGAGCTGCCGTTTCCTGGCAACGGGAGGGGCGGGGCCTGGAGCCCCTCCCCACGCCTCCTGCTTTTCCCTCCCGTGCTAATAATAATAATAATGATGGCATTTATTAAGCGCTTACTATGTGCAAAGCACTGTTCTAAGCGCTGGCGAGGTTACAAGGTGATCAGGTTGTCCCCATGGGCCGCTCAGTCTTAATCCCCATTTTACAGGTGAGATAACTGAGGCACAGAGAAGTTAAGTGACTTGCCCAAAGTCACACAGCTGACAATTGGCAGAGCCGGGATTTGAGCCTATGATCTCTGACTCCAAAACCCGTGCTTTTTCCACTGAGCCAATCTGTTTCTCCTAAGGGGCTTCCTTTGCCCTGGGGGGGGGTCCCCCTCATCCCCTCTCCCCCCTCCATCCTGGGAAGAGGGGCTGGGGTCTGGAAGGTGAAAGATGGGAGCTCAGTCAGGTGTTCCTCTGGGCAGGGTAGAGTTGTTGGGTTCTCCCTCTGGACTCTAAACTCCTTGTGGGCCAGGAATGTGTCTGTTCTATTCTTATATTACACCTTCCCAAGCCATTAGTACAGTGCCCTGCACACAGTAAGCACTCAGTAAATACCATCAACTCCCAGATGATGGTGATTGTGGTATTTGTTAAGCGCCTACTATGTGCCAGGCACTGTTCTAAGCGCTGGGGTAGATATAAGATAATCAGGTCGGACACAGTCCGTCACACAGCAAAGTGGCGGAGCTGGGATTAGAACCCATGACCTTCTAACTCCCAGGCCTGTGCTCTATCCACTAGGCCATGTATTCTCCCTTTAGATTATTCTCCCTCTAGACCGCAAGCTCCTTGTGGGCCGGGAATGTGTCTGTTCTATTGTATTGTACTCTCCCAAGCCCGTAGTACAGTGCCCAGCACGCAGTAAGCGCTCGGGTTGACTGACTCCCTCATGATGATGATTGTGGTATTTAAGTGCTTACTACGTGCCAGACATTGTACTAAGTACTGGGGTAGATAGATGCAAGGTAATCAGGTGGGACACAGTCCCTTGTCCCACCTGGGGCTCATATTCTTAATCCCCATTTTATAGCTGAGGTCCCTGAGACCCAGAGAAGAGAAGTGACTTGCCCAAGGTCACAGAGCAGACAAGTGGCAGGGTCAGGATTAGAACCCAGGTCCTGCCGACTCTCACACCCGGGCTCTGTCCACTAGGCCACGCTTCTTCTCTGGGTAAGGGCAGCCGACCGCTCTGGTCACCTGCCAGCGGGTCCCCCATTAAGCCTCCATCCCGTGTGTGTTGCAGGGGACGATGCTCACCGGCGTGAAGCGGAAGCGTGTGGACTGCGAGGACACATGGGTGGCATCAGGGGGTGAGGGTCCCACGCCCCCCGGCCTGGAGGCCTATTCCCGCCTGCGCCAGTCCCTGCTGCATATGTCGCTGGACAAGTTCCAGCGCGGCTGCATGCTGGGGGAGCCCAACCTGCGGCGCCACGTGCTCATCGCCAACACCCTGCACCAGATCCAGGAGGAGATTCGGCGTGAGAGAGGCCCCCTGCCCTCCGCCCCCATCCCCCCACCCCCTCCACCCTCTCCTGAGCCCCCGCAGCCGCCCCCCACCTCCGCCGAGCTGGACAGCCTCCTCTTCACCGGTGAGGATGACTTCTCCGTCTCGTCGGCCATTTGCTCCATCCTCAAGGAACTGGAGCTGGCGCTGGATGGCGGGGCCGCCCCGCTGGAGTCCCAGGGCAAGCCAGAGCCCCGAGGCGGCCCTCGGACTGGGACGGGCTCCCCCGGGACCCCCGGCCTCTCCGAGCGGGAGACCTCCGTCCCGGCGGACTTCAGAGCTGTCGAGGCTGTGTTTGGCAGTTTCGAGATCATGAGCTCCAGTTACCTCAGCGGCCTGGCCCTGGATGACCTTTTCGCGGACATAGACACCTCGGGCTTCGAGCGAGACCCCGGTGGCCGGCCCCCAATCCCCCTGCCCCCCGCCGAGCCGGGCGGCCTGATCCCCTCCTGCGCCCCGAGCCAGCCGGTGGGGCGAGACTGGAATGAGCTGGACCATATCATGGAGATCATCGTAGGGTCCTGAGCAGACACCCCAGTCCCCGCCTCCTTGCAGGAGAGGTGTCAAGACAGAGAGGATAATGTTTACAGAACGGGCAAAGGTCGGGGGGAGGGGGGGTGCATTTTAACTCTTTCCTCCAGGGACTCCCAACCTGTTTTGGGGGGCGGGGGCAGAGATGTGGACTCAGGAATCCTGTTCCCCCTCTTCCCCCCTACCCCAGTTGGGGGTCTGCCACATTGGTGCAATGGTCCCCTTAACCCCCTGTCGGGGGCTGGTGGTGGTTTGTGAGGACGGACGCCTTCCGTGAAGGTGACTTAATTTATCCATGACGGTGATTGCCTTAATGCTACTGCAGAGCAGGTCTGGCCGTAGCCCCCGGCGGGACAGGGAGGGGCGAGGGGACGGGTCTCTATCTGTGGGGACCAGGAGGGGTTAGCTCCAAACTCCACTTTAGGGAAAACCCCTGCTGCTGGCTCCTTGGTCTGTCTCCTTCCCTCCCCAAGGCAGCCCCGGGTACAAGCCTCCTGACTCTAAAATAAGCCTCTCCATTCCCTGAGGGTGAAGGTGAGGTGCCCCACCTCAAGCCCTACTCCTCAGGCTGGGTGGCATCTCACCAGCTCTGCAGAGCCTGTGGGGTTCACACTGATCCTGCCACACCCCAGTCGGCCTGCTCTGCTGCAAGGCCTGCGCCACTCCCCAAAAGTCCCAGCCCCCCTCTCTGGTCAGGGATGGGGGTTCTGGGGGACAACAGGCCATATCCTGAGCAAGACCTCCCTGTCTAAAAAGAAAACCCCGACGGCCGGGATAAAATGTAACCGCTGCTCACCCCCAGATGGTTCTACAGCACTGCAGCCCCCAAAATGAAATGTCAGTGTTAGAAGCCCAGCTATGGTCTCCCCTTCCCCCAACCCCAAGATACAGTGGCCAGGCTGCCCTGCCCGTCTGTGCCAAAGCCGGGCCCCTCCCACCGGACTCACCCTCCCAATGGAGAGTTCTTTTGCCTGCCTTTCTGCCCACCTCCCAATCCCATCCAAATTTATTTAACACGGTGCGAGTGACCCTTTCCCTTTACCCAGTGCGTGCAATAGGAGCAAAAATGATCTATGCAAAGGCCCGCTGATGGGGCTTAAAGACAAACGTGTATTTTTCTGTTTTTTTTTTTCTCTTTTTAAATAAAAGTTTGAAATGCCAGGTTGAATCATGTGTTCTTCAACCCATTTCTAGGGGTAGGGAGGGGGCCGGGGGAGTTATTGACTGCGATTCCTTTTCCTCACCTGCCTAAGAGGTTGCACCTGAGGCCCCACTCTTCAGTCCCAAGCCATGGGGGTGGGGGCTGCGGGAGGCTCCCTGATCTTGGTGTTGACACAAATGGTGGCTTGGGTTGTGTGGATTCCCCTGGGCCAGGCTGGTGGGGGGAGCGGGACAGAGTCCATTTGGAGTCCAGCCAGGCTCCTTGAAGCTGCCTGTCCTCTACCCCCTGCTCCCCTCCCCCAGCTGAGGGCCAGAATAGTTGGGGGGCAGTGCTCAGACCAGCTTCTCCCTCTTCTGGAGAGTTGGCTTTCCCGATCTCCTGTCAATCAGTGGTATTTATTGAGTGCTCACTGTGTGCACAGCACTGTAATAAGCACTTGGTAGAGTGCAGTGTAGCAGAGTTGGTAGACATATTCCCTGCCCATAGTCTAGAGGACTCACATTCTGCCCCTGGCCAAAGAGCGGGGGCAGCTTGGGGCTTGGTTTCTCTGTATGAGAAACCCTGAGCTTCCATGCAAACTGATATAGCTGCTTCTGGTCACAGTCTTTTTCCTCAGTTGGTCGGGGTCTGCCTGCCAGATGGCCCCGCAGGACTGACTGTCCATGGGCCGAGAACCATCAGCCCTCCCCAGGCAGCACTGAGGGATAGTGTGGCTCAGTGGAAAGAGCACGGGCTTTGAGGTCGGAGGTTATGGGTTCAAACCCCGGCTCTGCCACTTGTCAGCTGTGTGACTTTGGGCAAGTCAACTTCCCTGTGCCTCAGTTCCCTCATCTGTAAAACGGGGATTAAGACTGTGAGCCCTCCATGAGACAAACTGATCACTTTGTAACTTCCCCAGCGCTTACAGCAGTGCTTTGCACATAGTAAGTGCTTAATAAATGTCATTATTATTGTTATTAGAGGGTCAGCTGGGGGTGCCCAGGTGTGGGGAGCGGAGGCGGGGAAGGAACGAGTGGGAGAGCGCTCTCGGCTGCGTCTTTTGCACACCCTCAGCACAGATGAAGGGCACCTCTGCTAGAGTGTAGTGATTGAGAGGGGCCTGTCCCTTCCCATGTTCGCCTCCTTGGGCCTGAGGTCTCCCCCAGTGCTGGTCGACTGACTAGGAGGTTCTCCCTCTGACCCTCCCCCTTGGGCAAGTCCTATGGGGCCCCTGATCATAGTGATGTTTGTTAGGTGCTTACTATGTGCCTGGCACTGTAACAAGCACTGGCATAGATACAAAATAATCAGGTTGGACACAGTCCCCGTCCCACATGGGGCTCACAATCTTTTAGTCCCCATTTTACAGATGAGATAAGTGAAGCCCAGGGAAGTTAAGTGACTTGCCCAAGGTCACAAACCAGATAAGTGCCAGAGCTGGGATTAGAATCCAGGTCCTTCTGACTCACAGGCCTATGTTTTTTCCACTAGGCCATGCTGCTTCCTGCTTCTTATAAACTGCACATATCACTTGGATCTGTGCCATTTAAGCACTTGATATTCACCTATCCTCAACTCCACTGTCCTTATGTACATTATTGATGTTTGTTTCCCCCTCTGGATTGTAGTCTTGCTTTTTTTTAAAGTATTCATTAAGCGCTTATTATGTACCGAGCACTATTCTAAGCACTGTGGTAGGTACAAGGTAAATGGGTTAGGGGTTCAAATCCCAGCTCTGCAAATTGTCAGCTGTGTGACTCTGGGCAAGTCACTTAACTTCTCTGTGCCTCAGTTACCTCATCTGTAAAATGGGGATTAGGACTGTGAGCCCCCCCGGGACAACCTGATCACCTTGTAACCTCCCCAGTGCTTAGAACAGTGCTTTGCACATAGTAAGCGCTTAATAAATGCCATCATTATTATTATGATTAGGGACAATCCCTAAACCGCATAGGACTCAGAGTCTAAGTTAGGAGAGAGAACAGGCATGAATCCCCATTTTACAGTTGAGGAAACTGAGGCACAGAGAAGTTAAATGACTTGCCCATGGTCACACAGAAGCAATTGGCAGGGCCTGGATTAGAACCCAAGTCCTCTGACTCCCAGACCTGTACTCTTTTAGACTGTTTTAGACTCTTTTAGACTCCCCCTTTTAGACTGTGAGCCCACTGTTGGGTAGGGACTGTCTCTATATGTTGCCAACTTGTACTTCCCAAGCGCTTAGTACAGTGCTCTGCACACAGTAAGCACTCAATAAATACAATTGATTGATTGATTGATTGGTTTTACTCTCTTCACAGCATCCCAAAAAAGCTTCTCTGTGTAGTTACTGATGAAAGTAATGGCAGTTCCATCATGAGCCTATCTCCCTGCTCTTCCAACTGGTTCCTGTACTTGTCCATGTTGGGAGGCATATCAAAATTGACAACTAGTTTGGTGGTGACCAATTCAAACCTTCATCCCCAAACTCCAGTGCTTACCACAACTTCACACTCTCCTTTAAACCTGTCCCCTCCTACTATACCTTTCTCATTTCCTACTGCAACCCAGCCCATACACTTCACTCCTCTAACGCCAACCTACTCACTCACTGTACCTCGATCTCATCTATCTCGCCGCCGACTCCTCACCCACCTCCTCCCTCTGGCCTGGAACTCCCTTTCCGCTTCATGTCCACAGACCATCACTCTCCCCACCTTCAAAGCCTTATTAAAATCACAGGTTCTGTAAGAGGCCTTCACCAACTAAAAACCCTCATTTCCCCTACTCCCTCTCCCTTGAGTCACCCTTATACTTAGGATTTGTACACTTTTAAGCACTTGATATTCACCTTACCTTCAGCCCCACACCACCTAAATTCGTATCCTTAATTTAGTTTAATGTCTGTCTCATTGTCTAGGCTGAAGCTCCTTGTGGGCAGGAATATGTCTACCAACTTTGTAGTGTACTATTGTGAGACTGTGAGCCCACTGTTGGGTAGGGACTGTCTCTATATGTTGCCAATTTGTACTTCCCAAGCGCTTAGTACAGTGCTCTGCACATAGTAAGCGCTCAATAAATACGATTGATGATGATGATGATGTACTCTCCAAGGACTTAGTACAGTGCTTTGCACCCAATAAGCACTCGTTAAATATGATTTATAGAATGACTGATAAACAATCCCTGTAATATACTTCTTACCACTTGTGATTTATCTACCTACTCTGCTCTGTTCTACTCTCCCAAGCACTTAGAGAAGCAGCGTGGCACAGTGCAAAGAGCCCAGGCTTTGGAGTCAGAGGTCATGGGTTCTAATCCCGGTTCTGCCACTTGTCAGCTGTGTTGACTTTGGGCAAGTCACTTCACTTCTCTGTGCCTCAGTTCCCTCATCTGTAAAATGGGGATTAAGACTGTGAGCCCCCCGTGGAACAACCTGATCACCTTGTAACCTCCCCAGCGCTTAGAACAGTGCTTTGCACATAGTAAGCACTTAATAAATGCCATCACTACAGTGCTCTGCACACAGCAAGCACTCAATAAATACAACTGATTGATTATCCGAATGATTGGCTATGCTCCGCAACCCCATGATTTTACTAACTACATCACTCAGAAGCAGTGTGACCTAATTGATGGAGCAGGGGATTGGGATTCAAAAGGACCCAGGTTCTAATCCTGATTCTGCCACTTGTCTGCTGTGTGATCTTGCCCAAGTCACTTAACTTCTCTGGGCCTCAGTTACCTTGTCTATAAAATGGGGATCAAGGCTGCAAGTGTTATTGTAGGATATGGACTGTAGACTATAAACTCACTGTGGGCAGGGAATGTGTCTATTTATTGTTGTATTTTACTCTTCCAAGTGTTTAGTACAGTGCTCTGCACACAGTAACATTCAATAAATACGATTGAATGAATGACTGTGTCCAACCTGATTAGATTGTCTCTACTGGCTAATCTAATCTAGTCACAGTTCTGCCACTTGTCTGCTGTGTGATCTTGGGCAAGTCACTTTACTGCTCTTTGCCTCAGTTACCTCATCTGTAAAATGGGAATTGAGACTGTGAGACCCACGTGGGACCGAGATTGTGTCCAACCCAATTTGCTTGTATCCAACCCAGTGCTTAGTACATGCCTGGCACATAGTAGGCACTTAACAAATAACACATTATTATTATCACTATCACTACAGTGCCTAGTACAGTTCCTTGCAGATAGTAAGTGCTTAACAAATACCATTAAAAAAACCCTCTAATTTGCGGTCCACAAATACCAACACTGGAGGCTTGAAGATGTGTTTTTTTTTATCATTTAAGATCTCAAATAATTTTTTCTTCCTGGATGTTTCTTCTACCCACAAAATTATCTGATGGACTTAGGAGCACGTTTGATTTTTTTTCTCTAACAGTTATTCTTACAGGATTATGCAGAAGCTAATTTGACAGTCGTTCTGTGCCCACTGGAACCGTGGCCAAAACCAATATTGTCTGCCGATCAGGAGTTTCTTCCAAAATATCAAGAACTTGTTTAGCCCGGTATAGGCCTCACTGACTTCTACCTCTAGCCCACATCCTGCCTCTGGCCTGGAACGCCCTCCTTCCTCGAATCCAACAATTACTCTCCCCTTCTTCAAAGCCTTATGGAAAGCACATCTCCTCCAAGAGGCCTTCTCTGACTAAGCCCTCATTTCCTCTTCTCCCACTCCCTTCTGCATCACCCCGACTTGCTCCCTTTATTCATCCCCCCACCCAGTCCCACAGCCCTTAAGTCCATATCTGCAATTTATTTATTTCTATTAATGTCCGTCTCCCCCTCTAGATTGTAAACTCACTGTGGGCATGGAATGAGTCTGTTTGTTGTTCTATTGTACTCTCCCAAGCACTTAGTATAGTGCTTTGCACACAGTAATCGCTCAATAAATATGATTGAATGAATGAATGAAAAGTGAACATGTTCGTCAGGCCAATCATTATCTCTTAGGTTTGTTTTTCTGTATGAATGGTTAATTCTCCTGTTGGTTTCAGAATACGCGCAGATGGAATCTTGGTCTCTTCCAAAGCTCTAATCATAACAGGAAGGAGAAAAGATGCAGTTTTTCCTGATCCTGTGTGGGTACCAGCCACAGCAGTCCATCCCAGAAATCCAACAGGAATAATTTGCATTTGAATAGGAATGGGAACTTTTTTTATGGTATTTGTTAAACACTCACTATGTGCCAGGCACTGTTCTAAGCACAAGGTAGATACAAGGTAATCAGGTTGGACACAGTCCATGCCCCACATGGGGCTCACAGTCTTAATCCCCATTTTACAGATGAGGTAACTGAGACACAGAAAAGTGACATGCCCTAGGTCACACAGTGGACAAGTTTCAGAGCTGAGACTAGAACTCAGGACCTTCTGATTTCCAGGCCCGTGCTCTAACCAATTTACCACACTGCTTCTCAAATAATCAGATTGGACGCAGAAGACAAGTGGCAGAACTCGGATTAGAACCCAGGTCCTCTGGCTTCCAGGCCCTTGCTCTTTTCCCTAGACTCGCTTTCCTCAAGTTGAATTTTAAGGCCTCTGAAAAGCCTCGTTGTTTGGAATCTATAATAGGCCGGGGCACTCCTTGGCCCTGAACTGGAATTCCCAGCTGGATTCTGAGATTTTCAAATTGGTTCTCTTGTAGAGTTAAAATAGAGGAGTGCTCTTCATGGAAAGAGAGGGTATCAGTTGGAAGTTCATTCTCAGAACTGGCAGGTTTTAACCTTCCTTCCTTGTCCTCGTGAAAAAATAATGATGGTGTTTGTTAAGTGCTTACTACGTGTCAAGCACTGTTCTAAGCACTGTAAGGTGTTTGGCTTTAAACTCCAAGTTACAAATATCCTCATCACTTTTATCAATAATAATAATAGTAATGGCATTTGTTAAGCGCTTACTATACAAAGCACTGTTCTAAGTGCTGGGGAGGTTACAAGGTGATCAGGTTGTCCCACGGCGGGGGGGCTCACAGTCTTAATCCCCATTTTACAGATGAGGTAACTGAGGCACAAAGAAGTTAAGTGACTTGCCCAAAGTCATGCAGCTGACAATTGGCGGAGCCGGGATTTGAACCCATGACCTCTGACTCCAAAGCCCGTGCTCTTTCCACTGAGCCACACTGCTTCTCTATCTGTGCGAATCCCTCAATATTCAGTTCTGGGTCCCCTTCTGTTCTCCATCTACACCCACTCCTTTGGAGAACTCATTCACTTCCACAGGATATCTCCACCTTGATGTCCTGTCAATCGTATTTATTTAGCACTTACTCTGTGTAGAGGCACTGCACTAAGCGCTTGAGAGAATACAGTATAACAAAGCTGGTAAACACATTTCCTGCCCATTAGGAGCTAACAGTCTAGAGACAGAGAGAGAGATTAAAATCAATTACAGTTATGTACAAAAGTTCTGTGGGGCTGAGGGTGGGGTGAATAAAGGGTACAAATCCAGGTGCAAGGTTAACACAGAAAGGAGAGTAGGGAAAATGAGGGCTTAGTTGGGGAAGGCCTCTTGGAGGGGAGGTGATTTTAATAAGTCTTTGAGGGTGGGGGGTGATCGACTGTTGGATATTATCACAGACATACTCCCCATAGCTGCTGCAGATGACCCAGTACAGCTCTCCAGGTTTGGCCCCACGTAGGGTTTTGGCAGAAGATTTTCCAGGGTCATTCAATCGTACTTTTTGAGCGCTTACTGTATGCGGAGCACTGTACTAAGAGCTTGGGAGAGTATAATACAACAATATACAGACACATCCCCTGCCCCACAACAAGCTTCTTCAGTAAGGTAGAGGTTCTTTCCAGCATTTTGTTTTGGGCCCTCTAAGGATATACCATCCACTGGCCATTTGGATCTGGGAAACTGTTAAATTCTGTTCTTTGCCCTACTGGTGCACATACACTATTTTCTGAGGCTAAGGATTCTTACACCACGGAGATAACATTTAGAATATCTTGGTCTTTTTCAAACGGTAACTTTTCCCACTGTGGTACAATTTTCTTATCTGTACAACTTTTGGCATCATCAACTTTCCTCTTGACTTTTAGACACCTCAGGGTAAGCATTCTCCACTAAGCCTAGCGTGGGGCATGGACCGCTTCTGTGCATTCATTCAATCATATTTATTGAGCACATACTGTGTGCAGAGCACTGTACTAAGCACTTGGGAATGGAATACAGCAATAGAGACAATCCCTGCCCACAAAGATCTCACGGTCTAGTTGGGGCGGGGTGGCGGGGAGGGGAGGCAGACTTCAATAGAAGTAAACAGACATTTTATAAATAAATAAAATTACAGATATATACATAAGTACTGTGGGGTGGGGAGAGGGAGGGAAGAGTAAAGGGAGCGAGTCAAGATGATGCGGAAAGGAGTGGGAGATGAGGAAAACTAGGGCTTAGTCTGGGAAGGCCTCTTGGAGGAGATAATAATAATAATAATTGTGAAATTTATTAAGCGCTTACTACATGCAAAGCGCTGTTCTAAGCGTTTGGGAGGTTACAAGGTGATCAAGTTGTCCCACGGGGGGCTCACAGTCTTAATCCCCATTTTACAGATGAGGTAACTGAGGCACAGGGAAGTCACACAGCTGACAATCGGTGGAGCCGGGATGGGGAGAGGAAATGTCTGGCAGATTTGAGGAGGGAGGGCATGCCGGGCCAGAGTTGGATGTGGGCCAGGGGTCAGCGGCAAGACAGGCGAGATTGAGGCAAAGTGAGAAGGTTAGCACCAGAGGAGCGAAGTGTGCCGGCCCGTAAAAGTACAGAAGAGAGGTGAGGTAGGTGGATCTCCAGCCGGCAGTGGCTCAACCAGGCCCCCCAATCTCCCCACCTCCCAGAGCTTCTCCACCAGCCCCTACTGCAGGGAGACACCAAGTTCCGAGATCTCAACAACGTGCAGTGAGTTCTTAACAAGGTAGCAAGTGAAAGCAAATTCGGTACAAACTGTCATTCCCCGGATCTCGATTTCCACCCCAGTACCCTCTGTACTTTCCTGTCCCCATCCTGAGGCCCATGTTCCCCTTCTTCCCTGGGGGGGTGGGGGTTGTCTCACCCTCTTCACGTTTTTCAGACTCAGAGTGTCCTCTCTCTCCCTCAGTGGCAGTAGCCTTGCTTCCTCCGAGTCCTAGTCGCTGGACTCCAAACCCATGGGGTGTTCCAGCTCTAATCCAGGGTCCTCTCCAATCTCTCCCTGGGCCCTGTAACCATTCAGGGTTCTCTGAGGGAGCTCCTACTGTGTTCTGCCCTCCCAGACACACACAGCTCACTTTCCTCACCTCCAAGATGGACGAGGGTTGTCTTCTCCCACTACCTGACCCCTCTACTTCCTCCACAGTCCTTCTCTCTTATTGGCTCGGCAAAGTCTTTACATTTCCCTCAGGGAGGGGCACCACAGACTGATTCTCCCGGCTTCCTTGGGCTGCTCCTAAATTTTTGGGGGGCGGCCAGTGGAACTGGTCACCACAGCCCCAACCAAGACTGGCAGCAGGGCAGGACTGGAATGGGTTGGACCACATCGTGGAGATCATTGTGCCCCCCAACACAACTGCCTTCCTGTGGGAGGAGAGGTGTCAAAACTCAGAGGATTATAACTGTGAGCCCACTGTTGGTCAGGGACTGTCTCTATATGTTGCCAATTTGTACTTCCCAAGCGCTTAGTACAGTGCTCTGCACATAGTAAGCGCTCAATAAATGCGATTGATGATGATGATGAAGCCGAGGAGGAGAAGCAGAGGGTGTTTTAATCCCTTCTTCCAGGGACTCCCAGGCTGTGGGGGTGAATGGGGTGTGTGTCCCCCTGCCTCCCCCCCAACAAAGATGTGGATTCAGGAATCCTGTTCCCCCCTGGGTGGGGTTCTGCCAAAGTATGCACTCAATAAATACCACCAATTGCACCCTATCAAGAGGGGGCAATTTGTGAGGAGGGGTGCCTTCCGGGAAGGGGACAATTTATCCAGGATGGTGAGTGTAATGATAATAATAATGATAATAATAATTGTGATGTTTGTTAATAGCTTCACTCTGTACCAAGCACTGAACTAAGCACTGGGGTATATACAAGATAATCAGGTCCCACGTGGGGCTCATGGTCTAAGTAGGATGAAGAACAGGTATTGAAATCCCCATTTTGCAGATAAGGGAAATGAGGCACAGAGAAGTTAAATATCTTGCCCAAGGTTGCACAGCAGACAAGTAATAATAATAATAATAATAATAATAATAATAATGGCATTTATTAAGCACTTACTATGTGCAAAGCACTGTTCCAAGCACTGGGGAGGTTACAAGGTGATCAGGGTGTCCCACGTGGGGCTCACAGTCTTCATTCCCATTTTCCAGATGAGGGAACTGAGGCATAGAGAAGTGAAGTGACTTGCCCAAAGTCACCCAGCTGACAAGTGGCAGAGTCGGAATTTGAACCCATGACCTCTGACTCCCAAGCTTGGGCTCTTGCCACTGAGCCACGCCGGAACGGGGTTTAGAACCCCAGTCTTCTGACTCCCAGAACCAAGTTCTTTCTACTAGGACATGGCAGTAAAGGGGCATCCTGGCATTACACTGTTGTATTCTCCCAAGCACTTAGTACAGTCCTCTGCACACAGAAAACACTCAATGACTGACTGACTGACTGACTGGTCGTGTCTTTGGTAGGACAGAGAGGGGATCTCTACCTTAGTGGAAACTCCCGCTGCTGTTAAGCAATCAGTCAATGGTATCTTTTGAGCACATAATAATAATAGTAATAATTGTGGTATTTGTTAAGCACTTACTATTTGCCAGGCACTGTTCTAAGCCCTGGGGTAGATATAAGATAATCGAGTTGGACACAGTCCCCATCCCGCATAGGGCTCAAAATCTTAATCTCCATTTTGCAGATGAGGGAACTGAGACCCAAAGATACTACTACTAATAATAATAATGGCATTTATTAAGCACTTACTATGTGCAAAGCACTGTTCTAAGCTCTGGGGTGGTTACAAGGTGATCAGGTTGTCCCACAGGGAGCTCACAGTCTTAATCCCCATTTTACAGGTGAGGGAACTGAGGCACAGAGAAGTTAAGTGACTTGCCCACAGTCACACAGCTGACAAGTGGCGGAGCCGGGATTTGAACCAAAGATGGTAAGTGACTTGCCCCAGGTCACACAGCAGACAAGTGGCAGAGCCGGGATTAGGGTCCATTTACCGTGTGCAGAGCACTGCACTAACTGCTTAGAAAAATCCAATACAATAGAGTTGATAGACATGATCCCTACCTTGGCCTTTCTCTTTACCCCCCCAGTCAGCCCCAGAGGAGCAGCTGCCTCACTCTGAGATAAGCCTCCAACCACTGAGGGGAAGGGAAGGGGGTCCCCAAACTCAAGTACTACCCAAAATCACTCCTCCCCCTTCTCCAGCCCCCTGGCTCTCAACCCTCTCCGCTACTCTCCCATCCTTCCCAGCAGTATCCTCAAGATGAGATCTACCTCCTCTCAAGTGCTACTCCGGCCACCTATGCTTCTGACCCCATTCCCTCTCATCTTATGAAATCTTCTCGCTCCGTCCCTCCTCCCCTCCTTAACTTCCATCTTCAACTGCTGACTCTCCACTGGTTCCTTCCCCTCTGCCTTCAAACATGCCCACGTCTCTCCTATCCTAAAAAACCCCTCTCTTGACCCCACCTCACCTTCTAGTTATCGCCCTATCTCCCTCCTACCCTTCCTTTCCAAACTCCTTGAACGAGTCATCTACACACGCTGCCTCGAATTCCTCAACGCCAACTCTCTCCTCGACCCCCTCCAATCTGGCTTCCATCCCCTACATTCCATGGAAACTGCCCTCTCAAAGGTCACCAATGACCTCCTGCTTGCCAAATCCAACGGCTCCTACTGTATCCTAATCCTCCTCGACCTCTCAGCTGCCTTCGGCACTGTGGACCACCCCCTTCTCCTCAACACTCTATCCGACCTTGCTGTAGGGGTTCCTCAAGGGTCAGTTCTTGGTCCCCTTCTGTTCTCTATCTACACTCACTCCCTTGGTGAACTCATTCGCTTCCACGGCTTCAAATACCATCTCTATGCTGATGACACCCAAATCTTCATCTCTGCCCCTGCTCTCCCTCCCTTCAGGCTCGTGTCTCCTCCTGCCTTCAAGACATCTCCATCTGGATGTCTGCCCGCCATCTAAAACTCAATATGTCCAAGACTTAACTCCTTATCTTCCCTCCCAAACCCTGCCCTCTCCCTGACTTTCCCATCACTGTTGATGGCACTACCATCCTTCCCGTCTCACAAGCCCGCAACCTTGGTGTCATTCTCAACTCCGCTCTCTCGTTCACCCCTCACTTCCAATCCGTCACCAAAACCTGCCAGTCTCACCTCCGCAATATTGCCAAGATCCGCCCTTTCCTCTCCATCCAAACCGCTACCCTGCTCGTTCAATCTCTCATCCTATCCCTACTGGATTACTGCATCAGCCTCCTCTCTGATCTCCCATCCTCCTTTCTCACCCCACTTCAATCTATACTTCACGCTACTGCCCGGATCATCTTTGTGCAGAAACGCTCTGGGCATGTTAACGCTCTGGGCATGTTACTCCCCTCCTCAAAAATCTCCAGTGGCTACCAATCAACCTATGCATTGGGCAAAAACTCACTCTCGGCTTCAAGGCTCTCCATCACCTCACCCCCTCCTACCTCACCTCCCGTCTCTCCTTCTACAGCCCAGCCCACACCCTCTGCTCCTCTGCCGCTAACCTCCTCACCGTGCCTCGTTCTCGCCTGTCCTGCCGTCGACCCCCGGCCCACGTACTACCCCTGGCCTGGAATGCCCTCCCTCTGCACATCCGCCAAGCTAGGTCTCTTCCTTCCTTCAAAGCCCTACTGAGAGCTCACCTTCTCCAGAAGGCCTTCCCAGACTGAGCCCCCTCCTCCCCCTCCCCATCCCCCCCACCTTACCTCCTTTCCCTTCCCACAGCACTTGTATATATGTTTGTACATATTTATTACACTATTTTACTTGTACATATTTACTATTCTATTTATTTTAATTTGTTAATATATTTTGTTTTGTTGTCTGTCTCCCCCTTCTAGACTGTGAGCCCGCTGTTAGGCAGGGACCGTCTCTATATGTTACCAACTTGTACTTCCCAAGCGCATAGTACAGTGTTCTGCACACAGTAAGCGCTCAATAAATACGATTGAATGAATGAATGAATGAAAGTACCTCTCCTCAGGCTGAATTGCATCTCACCAGCTCTGCAGAGCCTGTAGATTACCCTCTGTGTTTCTACCACCTCCCAGCTGGCTTCCAGCTTCATTCATTCATTCATTCCATCGTATTTATTGAGCACTGACTGTGTGCAGAGCACTGTACAAAGCACTTGGAAAGTACAGTTCAGCAACAAAGAGCAGTAATCCCTGCTCACAATGGGCTCACAGTCTAGAAGTGGGGAGACAGACATCAGAACAACTAAACAGGCATCAATAGCATCAGTATAAATAAGTGGAATTTTAGATCTATACACATCATTAATAAAATAAATAGAATTATAAATATGTACCTATACACACACAGGTACTGTGGGGCGGGGAGGTAGCAAGTGGGGGCAATGGGGAGGGGAGAGGGAGCAGAGGAAAAGGGGGTTTAGTCCGGGAAGGCCTACTGGAGGAGGTGAGCTTTCAGTAGGGAGGGTCGAGGATCAGGCACAAAGAACGGGGGGGGGGGGGGGGGGCGGGGCCACAGCGGGGGGGGCCGGGACAAGTGACAGGGAGGGCAGAGGGTGAGGCCTGGTGGAGGTCGTGGTGGCGATGGAGCACGGGGGTGGTCGGGGGGGAGCATGGTGAAGGGGCCCCGAGCCCCGGAGCCCCCGAGTGAGTTTGTCCTTTGGCATGGCCTGGACCCCACCCCAACGGTCTCAGCCCCCTTCTGAGGGGGCACAAGGGTCCTGGGAAAGCAGTGTGGCCTAGTAAAAAGAGCAGGGGCTTGGGAGTCAGAGGACCTGGTTACTCTGCCAACTCCTTTCTGTGTGACCTTGGACAAGTCACTTTCATTTATTTATTCATTCATTCATTCATATTTATTAAGCACTTACTGTGTGCAGAGCAGAGAAAGTACAATACAACAATAGTGACATTCCCTGCCCACAATGAGCTCACAGTCTAGAAAGAGGGAGACAGATATCAATACATATAAATAAAATTCCAGATATTTACTTAAGTGCTGTGGGGTGGGAGTGAGGAGCAAAAACTCCTCACTCTCGGCTTCAAGGCTCTCCATCACCTCGCCCCCTCTTACCTCACCTCCGTCTTTCCTTCTACAGCTCAGCCCACACCCTCCACTCCTCTGCCACTAACCTAATCACTGTGCCTCGTTCTCGCCTGTCCTGCCGTCGACTCCTGGCCCACGTCCTCCCCCTCGCCTGGAATGCCCTCCCTCCACACATCTGCCAAGATAGCTCTCTTCCTCCCTTCAAAGCCCTACTGAGAACTCACCTCCTCCAGGAGGCCTTCCCAGATTGAGCCCCTCCATTCCTCTCTCCCTCCTCCCCCTCCCCATCCCCCCCCGCCCTACCTCCTTCCCCTCCCCACAGCACCTGTATATATGTTTGTACAGATTTATTACTCTATTTTACTTGTATATATTTACTATTCTATTTTATTTTGTTAATTTGTTCTGTTTGTCTCCCCCTTCTAGACTGTGAGCCCGCTGTTGGGTAGGGACCGTATGTATATGTTGCCAACTTGTACTTCCCAAGCGCTCTGCACAGTGCTCTGCACACAGTAAGCGCTCAATTAATACGATTGAATGAATGAATGAGTGGGGAGGCGGGAAGAGCAAAGGGAGCAAGTCAGGGTGAGACAGAAGGGAGTGGGAGATGAGGAAAAGAGGGGCTTAATCTGGGAAGGCCTTCACTTCTTTGTGCCTCAGGTTCCTCAACTGCAAAATGAGGAGTCCTGTTACTCCTCCTACTTAGACTGTGAGCCCTTTGTGGGACAGGGACTTGTATCTATCCCAACGATTAGAACAGTGCTTGCCATATAGTAAGAACTTAACAAATAATAGTAATAATAATAATAAATCATCCACCCAGACCTTACAGCTGAAAAGAAGTGTAACTGCTGCCCAACTCCAGATAGTTCTACAGCCCTGCCTCCCAAAAAGGAAATGGTGTTAGAACCACAGCTAGGTCCCCCCTTAGACAAAGTGGCCAAGCTGCCCTTCCTTTCTGTGCCGAAGCCGCACCCCTCCCTGCCGGCTCACCCTCCCAGTGGAGGGTTCTCTTTTCTGCCTTTCTGTCCATGTCCCAGCCCCATCCAAATGTATTTAACACGGTGAGAATGACCCTTTTTCTTTCCCCAGTGTGTGCACTAGGAGCAAAGTGATCTACTCAAAGGCCTGTTGATGGGACTTAAAGACAAACGTTTATTTTTCTGTTGTTGTTTTTTCTTTTGAAAAAAGTGTCAAATGCCTTGTTGAAACGTTTCAACCCAGTTCCAGGGGATTGGGGAGGGGGGCTCAGAAAGAATTAGGTTACCTTTCTTTACCTTCCCCCACATCAAGCGAAGCGCGTGGCCTAGTGGATAGAACACAGGCCTGGGAATCAGAAAGGCCTGGGTGCTAATCCCGGCTCTGGCATTTGTCCGCCGTGTGACCATGGGCAAGTCACTTTGCTTCTCTGTACCTCAGTTTCCTCATCTGCAAAATGGGGATGGAGACTGTGAGCCCCACCTGGGACAAGGACTGTGTCCAATCCGATTTGCTTGTATCCACCCCAACGCTTTGTACAGTGTCTGGCACATAGTAAGCGCTTAACAAAGACCACAGGGGCCTGGATTCCACGCGGGACCCCACAGTCCCAAGCCCTGGGGGGGTCATTCATTCAGTCATTCAATCGTATTTATTGAGCGCTTACTGTGTGCAGAGCACTGTACTAAGCGCTTGGGAAGTACAAGTTGGCAACATATAGAGATGGTCCCTACCCAACAGTGGGCTCACAGTCTACTTTGCCCATGGTTCAATTAAGTATCTAGACCCCAAGGAAGGAGGCGTCAATAAATATTACTACTCTGAATTGTCTCTGCTTACTCTACTAGGTCACACTAGGAAGCCGCGTGGGGGTCGGAAGGGATCGTCCAGCCGAGGTGGGAGGGAGGTCCCTGAGGGACCCGGCCGTTCTGTTGACAAACGTTGGGACGAATCCCCAGGCCGAGCTGATGGGGGGAGCAGGACAGAGTCCACTCGGAGTCCAGCCAGGCACCTTGGAGCTGCCCGTCCTCTACCTCGGGGTGGGGGGGTTGGGAGAATGAGAGAGAAATGAGAGAGAGACAGAGACACAGAGAGAAAGAGAGAGAGGGAGAGTGTGTGTGTGTGTGTGTGTGTGCGCGTGTAAGGGGCACAGGGAGGGAGAGCTGGGGCAGCTCACAGACTGGTTTCTCCGGTCTGGAAAGCCCTTTCCTGGTCCCCTGTCCCCATGTTCCGCTTCTCGCCAAAGGGCGGGGGCAGCTGGGGGGGGACCCAGACAGAGGGGGCTTCCACGGGCCGAGAACCACCTGCCCTGCCCTGCCCAGAGCTGGGTGATGCCCAGGTGTGGTGGTGGGGGTTGGGGAGGGCACGAGCAGGAGAGGGCTCTCGGCCTTGGTCCCCGGGCTACGTGGAGCCAAGCCGGGGCCTTCTTCTCCCCTCCCCCTTCCCCTTCCTCGGCCTGGGGGGAGGGGGCCGGGCTTGGCAGAGGAAGGGTTGGGGGGGGGCCCTTCTGGGCTGGGACAGTGTGTACCAGCGGGGCCCGGAGCCAGCGGGGGCGGGGGCAAGCAAGCCACCAGGCAGCCTGCAGCTGGCCGGGAGGGTGTGGACCCCCCAGCCTGGCACGGTGCCACCCCCGGGATGCCTGCGACCGAGGGGGAAGGGGGACTGCGGTGGGACCGGAGGGAGGGAGGGAGGAAGGAGGCGGGGTCGGCCTCCTCTGGGCCGGAGAGATGAGCTCGGTCGGCATTCGCCTGCTGGAGGGGGGGAGGGGGTGGGCCTGGGTCCCCAGGCCGGCCTCCCCCGGGCCGCACTCCAGCAATCTGGCAGGAAGGGACCCCGGCCTTCCTCCGCCTCCTGCTCCACCCTCAGGTTTCCCTCTCGGCTCACAGCCGGGATCCGACCGGCCTGTTTCCCTTTTGGTTTCCTTTCTCCCCCGGGGCCTCCTGCTGCCCGAGGGCGGACCGCATAGGTCCGGGCCTGGGCGGGGGTCGGGTCCCTGAACCCCCGCCCACCTCTCATTCATTCATTCATTCATTGAATCGTGTTTATTGAGCCCACTCTTTTATCATCATCATCAATCGTATTTATTGAGCGCTTACTATGTGCAGAGCACAGAGCTCTTTTAGACTGTGAGCCCACTGTTGGGTAGGGACCGTCTCTATATGTTGCCAACTTGTACTTCCCAAGCGCTGAGTACAGTGCTCTGCACACAGTAAGCGCTCAATAAATATGATTGATGGATTGATTGATTGAAAGCTTACTGTGTGCACAGCACTGTACTCAGCGCTTGGGAAGTACAAGTTGGCAACATATAGAGACGGTCCCTACCCAACAGCGGGCTCACAAGTCTAGAAGGGGGAGACAGACAACAAAACAAAACATATTAACAAAATAAATAGAATATGTACAAGTAAAATAAATGAATAGCATAATAAATATGCACAAACATATATACATATATACAGGTGCTGTGGAGAGGGGAAGGAGAGAAGGGGGACAAGAAGGAGGGGGCTCAGTCTGGGAATTAACTTGTATCTACCCCGGAACGTAGAACAGTGTTTGGTACATAGTACCATTCATTCATTCTCATTCATTCATTCAATCGTATTTACTGAGCGCTTACTGAGTGCGGAGCGCTGTACTAAGCGCTTGGGAAGTACAAAGCGGCAACATATAGAGACGGGCCCTACCCAACAACGGGCTCACAGTCTAGAAGGGGGAGACGGACGACAAAACATATTAACAAAATAAATAGAATAAATATGTACAAGTAAAATAAATGGATAGCGTAATAAATATGCACAAACACATGTACATATATACAGGTGCTGTGGAGAGGGGAAGTAGAGAAGGGGGAGAAGAAGGAGGGGGCTCAGAATGGGAATTAACGTGTATCTACCCCAGAACGTGTTTGGTACATAGTACCATTCATTCATTCTCATTCAATCGCATTTACTGAGTGCAGAGCGCTGTACTAAGCGCTTGGGAAGTACAAATCGGCAACATATAGAGACGGGCCCTACCCAACAGCGGGCTCACAGTCTAGAAGGGGGAGACAGACGACAAAACATATTAACAAAATAAATAGAATATGTACAAGTAAAATAAATGAATAGCGTAATAAATATGCACAAACACATATACATATATACAGGTGCTGTGGAGAGGGGAAGGAGGTAAGGCGGGGGTGGGATGGGGAGGAAGGGGGAGAAGAAGGAGGGGGCTCAGTTTGGGAATTGACTTGTATCTACCCCAGAACGTAGAACAGTGTTTGGTACATAGTACCATTCATTCATTCTCATTCATTCAATCGTATTTACTGAGCGCTTACTGAGTGCAGAGCGCTGTACTAAGCGCTTGGGAAGTACAAAGCGGTAACATATAGAGACGGGCCCTACCCAACAGCGGGCTCACAGTCTAGAAGGGGGAGACAGACGACATAACAAAACATATTAACAAAATAAATAGAATATGTACAAGTAAAATAAATGAATAGCGTAATAAATATGCACAAACATATATACATATATACAGGTGCTGTGGAGAGGGGAAGGAGAGAAGGGGGAGAAGAAGGAGGGAATTAAATTGTATCTACCCCAGAACGTAGAACAGTGTTTGGTACATAGTACCATTCATTGATTCTCATTCATTCATTCAATCGTATTTACTGAGCGCTTACTGAATGCAGAGCGCTGTACTAAGCGCTTGGGAAGTACAAATCGGCAACATATAGAGACGGGCCCTACTCAACAACGGGCTCACGGTCTAGAAGAGTTTGCTCGTCGTCTCCTCTCCCCCCACCCCCCGCTTCTCCCCCGTTGGTTTAAGCTCCCCTCCCTCATCTGCTCTCCAGCTGCTCTCCCTCCGGGGCCAGCTGCCGCCGCCGCCGCGGGTTGGGGGGGAGGTGGAGACAGGCATTCGGGGCTCCGATCGGGCCAAACCAGGCGGGCTCCCCCCTCCCGAGGGAAGAGGAGTGGGGGCCCCCCGCAGCTAGGGTGACAGGTGCAAGGAGCTCGAGGCGCGTGGGGGCACACCGAGGGCCTGCCAGTCTCGGCCGAAGCCCATGCCAGCTGCCAAGGGGCGGGGGCGGGGGGTGGGCAGAGCCCCGCCGGGCCTGGGCCTCTGCAGCCCCCGAGCCCCCAGCGGGGCCCCCGCACCGCCGCACGTTCCTTCGCCTCCCTCCCTCCCAATCTCCGCCCCCTTCCGCCCGGAACCAATCAGCAGCGCCGGGGGCGGGCCCGGGAGCCAATCAGCGGCGCCGGGGGGCGGGGCCCCCGCGGGGAGGGGCGGGGCCGGAGGAAAGGAGCAATCCCCAGGTCGCGCGCCGGGCCCAGAGCGGCGTCTCGCGACCTGCGGGCTGGAGGGGGGGGGCGCGCGAGCGATGCTGCCGCCGCCGCTTCCTGATTGGCCGCGGGCCGCGGCGGAGACCCTCTGATTGGCCGCCGTCGAACCGGGTATGTAAATGAGGAGAGGGAAGGTGCCGCCGGTGGGGGGGGGGAGGGGGGTCCCGGTCTCCCGTTCGGATCCCGGGTTGGTGCGAGGCTCGCGCCCCGGGGGGTTCCGGGCGCGGGATGCCCGGTGCGCGCCCAGCCGGGTGATTCATGCGGCAGCCCCGGGGAGGGGGGCGGGGGCGCCGGCGCCCTGGCTCCGGCGGCGTGACTCACCCGCCCCCGCCCCCGCCGCCGCCGCTGCTACCGCCACAAGCCCCGAGAGCAGCCGCCTCCACTCCGCTCCTCGCCGGGCCCGGAAGCGGGGGGCTGGAGCAGGGGAGATAATCTGCAGCGGATCTGGGGGGACATGGGGACGCCCCCCCTTTATGAGCAGCCTGGGGCGGGGGCGCTAAGAGGGCGCGGTATCGGCTCCCCCGGGCGCCCCTCGCTCACGTCGGGCGGTCCTAGCGCGGGTCCCACCCGGGCGAGGGGGGATAAGTGGGATGGCCCCCGACCCCCTCCTTGGCTCCCCAGATGAGAGGGGGCGGGACGCCCGGGCCCCGCGGGAGGGAAGGGGCGGCCGGGGAGAGGGAACTGAGCCGCAGAAGGCTCGTTTCCTGTTCAAAGTTCCGTGCTCGAGGTGCGGATCAGGGACTAGGGGAGGAGGAGGAGGAGGAGGCGGGAGAGGTAGGGAGCGGGGGTTGGGATCCGTAGGGCCCGGGCAGGGGGAACAGGAGGCCTGGGGCTAGAGGGAATCGAGGGACGGGATGGGGGGGGGGGGGAACAAGCCACATTTAGAAGCTAAAGCCTAGGGCCCCCTCCAAACACACACAGTCCCCGTGACCGACCTGTCCACCTCCCTCCACTTCCAGACTCATGTTGGGTAAAGGCCTGAAACGTAAGCGGGAAGAAGACCCAGCCTGGGGTGCGGGCCTGGTGCCGGACTCCGAAGGGTCCCCGGACCCCGCCGCCACACCCCCACCGTCCAGCTCCCTCTTCGATCTCTCCGTCCTCAAACTCCATCACAGCCTGCGGCGCGGAGAGCCAGACCTCCGCCACCTGGTCCTCGTGGTCAACACCCTGCGGCGGCTCCAGGACGCCATGGGGGCCGAGCCGGCCCAGCCCCCGCCACCGGAGCCCCCGGCCCCGCTCCCCCCGCCGCCAGAGCCCCCCGTCTCGGGTCCGGACTCTCCCCTTTGCACGTCCATCGCCGCCCTGCTTGATGACTTGAGCCACATCGAGGGGCTCAGTGACGCCCCCTCTTCCCCCTCTGTGCCCCCTCCTGAGGATGACCCCCTGGCCGGGCCCCCTGAGCCGGGCCTGGACACTGACCGGCCCCCGTCGCTGGGGCCCTTGGAGCTGCTGGGGCCTGCAGCGGCCGGCTACCTCCTGGAGGACGGGCTGGAGGGGCTGTTTGAGGACATTGACACATCCATGTATGACTGTGAGCTCTGGCCCGGTGGCCTCAAGGCTGGGCCAGACCCCATAGAGACCGTGGGCAAGGCCGAGGGGCCCGGGTTGGACATGTCGGAATTGGACTACTTAATGGACGTGCTGGTCAGCACACAGACGTTGTAGCGGGCTTGGGGGGAGAGAGGGGGCCTAACCTCCCCAACCCCCGCCTTTCCCCCCCCCCAAAATCTGGCACCAGAGACTGAAGTGGGGCCGAGACACCTCCCCCTATGGGGTGAGAAGTTGGGGCGATCCCAAACTGGGGGGGGGGGGGGGGGCGGGGGTTGAATGAAAATGAGTAATATATGTATAAACACCTGTCGTAAGTGTGTGTGTGTGTGTGTGTGTGTGTGTGTGTGTCTCTCTCTCTCTCTCTTTGGGGCGGGTGGTGTTCTCCTGATCCGCCTCCCTCTCCCGGCCACCCACCCCGGGTCCTGGCCCAGCCACATTCCTGGGGCCACTTAGAGCAGTGGAATGGCCCGAGCTGGGCGGGTCCGGGCACAGTCACCCGCCTGGCACGGGTACCCGCGTCCTCCTCCAGGCCGTCATCCGAAAAGCCCCGGGGGGCAGGGGAAGGAGAAGGGAGGGAGGGGGGGCTCTCAGGTGGATCAACTGAGGCACGGAGGGAGGGTATCTCTTCCCTGGGCAGGGGGCGGGGAGCTGAGACTGAAGTGAGTAAGGACCCAGAGGGCCTTGGTTCCTAGTTTTCTGGGGGGCGAAGGAGGGGCCTGGGGGGGAAGCAGATAGACCCTGGGGCAGAGGTCCGGAGACGTCCCTATTTGCCCTGCCCCTTTCCGGTTCGGCAGTTGGGGCAAGGAAAGGGGGGGCACGGGGAACCAGCGGCGTCGAGTCTTGGGGCGCGAGGGGACCCTGGGGCCTTGAAGCGGGGGCGGTTGGCGGGGAGGGGGGGGACGACGACAACCTGCCCCGCCCGGGGAGAGGAGTCGGCCGGCTCGAAACCAGCCCCGCCCCGGGACCGGTCTCTTCCTGTCTGGCCGCCTTCCCCCGGCCTCCCGGCTTCCTGCCCCGGGACGGGGAGGAGCCGGAGCCGAGGCCCGCCCGCAGGGGGTGGGGAGTGTCATCGCGGGGCGGGGCGGGGCGGGGCAGCCGGGGAGGCCTGGCTCTTGGAGGGAAAGAGCCCGGGGGCCCCGGGGCGGGCCGGGTCCGAGGCAGAAAGGGGACCCAGGAGTGACGTCATCCCCCGGGCCTGGAATGCCCTCCCTCTGCCCATCCGCCAAGCTAGCTCTCTTCCTCCCTTCAAGGCCCTGCTGAGAGCTCACCTCCTCCAGGAGGCCTTCCCAGACTGAGCCCCTTCCTTCCTCTCCCCCTCGTCCCCCTCTCCATCCCCCCCATCTTACCTCCTTCCCTTCCCCACAGCACCTGTATATATGTATATATGTTTGTACAGATTTATTACTCTATTTATTTTACTTGTACCTATCTATTCTATTTATTTTATTTTGTTAGTAGGTTTGGTTTTTTTTTTCCCTCTGTCCCCCCCTTTTAGACTGCGAGCCCACTGCTGGGTAGGGACTGTCTCTATATGTTGCCAATTTGTACTTCCCAAGCGCTTAGTACAGTGCTCTGCACATAGTAAGCGCTCAATAAATATGATTGATTGATTGAGTTCGGGTGGGGGGGGGAGAAGGGGCGGCTCCTCCTCCTTCTTCTCCGGGAGCCCGGCCAGCGGGGCTGGCCAGCCGGAGGCAGCAGTAAGCCGGGCAGTGTGCCACCGCCTCCACCCTTGCCAACCGGGGGCGGGCCCGATGGGCACGAGCCGAGACGACGCCCTGCCTCTCCTGCTCTGCCCTGCCCTCCCAAAGCCCGCTCGGGTGAACCTGGCACAATATGTGGCCTCTCCCCCACCGGCTGCCCATCCCGGCCCCCTCGCTGGACCGCCGGCCTCGGTGCATTCCCCGATGCCCACACCATTCCTGACCGCCGCCCCCCCTTCCCGGGCTGAAAGAGCCCCTGTGTCCCGCTCCCGGCGCTCTCCTCTCCCTGCCCGCGTCTGTGGGAGTCTGGGTTGGTCTCTGAGGGCCTCTGTAACTGGCTCTGGCCTTGGGTCTGTCTGTGTATCTCGGACTCTCTAGCTCAATCAATCAATCAATCAATCAGTCGTATTTATTGAGCGCTTACTGTGTGCAGAGCACTGTACTAAGCGCTTGGGAAGTACAAGTTGGCAACATATAGAGACAGTCCCTACCCAACAGTGGGCTCACAGTCTGGGTCTCTCTCTCTGTCGGTCTCTATCTTTCTGCGTCTGGATCTCTGTCTCTGAATCGCTGTCTCCTGGTCTCTCCGGCTATGCCCGTCTTCAGATGGCTCCTTGAGCAGCAGCGTGCCTTAGTGGGAAGAGCACGGGCTTGGGACTCAAAGGACGGGGGGTTCTAATCCCGGCTCTGCCACTTGTCTGCTGGGTGACCTTGGGCAAGCCACTTGACTTCTCTGTGCCTCAGTTGCCTCATCTGTCAAATGGGGATTAAGACTGTGAGCCCCACGTGGGACAACCGTGGCTCAGTGGAAAGAGTGTGGGCTTGGGAGTCAGAGGTCTAGGTTCGAATTCCGCCTCCCCCACATGTCTGCTGTGTGACCTTGGGCAAGTCACTTCACTTCTCTGTGTCTCAGTTCCCTCATCTGTACAATGGGGATTAAGACTGTAAACCCCACATGGGACAACCTCATCTTCTTGTGTTCCCCCCAGTGCTTAGAACAGTGCTTTGCATATAGTAAGCAGTTAACAAATACCAACATTATTATTACCCCAGCGCTCTGAACGGTGCTCGGCACCTAGTAAGCGATTAATAAATACCATCATTAGTATTATTATTATTCCTCTTAGGGTAGAGGATTCATTTGCCTCAAATCCCTTCCAGACCCTTCGATTTCTTTCCGCACTTGGCCAGGGATTGAGGAAAGGTCCTGGGGCTGGGGAAGGAAAGGAGGAGAAGAGGGGCAAGAATTAGCGATATAGGAGGAGAGGCAGTGGGGGCTGAGGTTGTTGGGGAGTGGGGCTGGGTGGAGGCGGATGGGGCTGGGTGGGCCCGGGGAAGTGGGGTGGGGTATCCGGTCGGACCCTCCTGGCTCCCTCCCCTCCAGCTGTCCCTCTGTCTCCAGGCAGGCGGAAGTTGCCCTCCCCCTTCACCCTCCTCGGAGGATGTCCTGTGTTTACAGGGGCCCTGGCCTGCCACTTCCTCTCTGCCCTCCTTCCCTGGCCTCCCCCATACCCAGGACCCTCTGGATCACCCTAATGCCAACGCGGGTACCCCGGCTGGGCCCCAGGGGCCCTCCACGGACCCTGAAGGACCAGGCTGAAAGGAGACAGAGAATCAGCATGTTATAGTGGATACCGCACAGGCCTGGGAGTAAAAAGGTCATGGGTTCTCATTCCCGCCCCACCACTTGTCTGCTGTGTGACCTTGGGCAAGTCACTTAACTTCTCTGTGCCTCTGTCCCCTCACCTGTAAAACGAAGATTAAGACTGTGAGCCCCACATTGGAGAGGGACTGTGTCCAACCCAATTTGCTTGTATCCACATATGAGAAAATGAGGATTAAGACTGTGAGCCCCCCGTGGGACAACCTGATCACCCTGTAACCTCCCCAGCGCTTAGAACAGTGCTTTGCACATAGTAAGCGTTTAATAAATGCATCATTATTATCCATCCCAGCGCTTAGAACAGTGCACATAGTAAGCGCTTAATAAATGCCATCATTATTATCTAACCAAGCGCTTAGAACAGTGCCTGGCACATAGTAAGCACTTAACAAACACCATAACGGTTATTATTATAGTGATGCCCAGGTCCATGCCAGCCCCCTCTAGTTGCCTTTGATGAGCCAGAGTAGCCTGCCAGGGTTCTTCCCTGCTCCCCTGCCTTCAGGGTGCCAACATATCAGCAGAAGACAGGATGGCCAGAGCCTTTTCCAGGACATCTCACTCATCTGAGCCTCAGTGTCCCCCGGGAGGCCGCCAGCATCTTCATCCCTACCAACCCCCACTGGGGGCTGCCCAAGGAACTCTGTGCCAGGGCTGAGACTGGCCCAGAGCCCAGCTGGTGTTTTCTACAGCTCAGCACATTCCAGCTTCCAAACAGGATGGGGGGACAAGGGGAGGGGAAGGGCAAGGGTGGGATGCTTGGGGGATTGTAGAGGGGGCTCTCACCTCCATAAAGTTGACCTAGGGCTTTGCGGGACTAAATGCCAAGACGGGTGGGGTGGGGCTGGGTCCTGTTAGGCATGGGGTCGGAAGCACAGTTAGACTTGGATTAGGGCTGGACCCCTGGAGGGATGGGATGGCAGGGACGGATGGACTTTGATTAGGGCTGAACCCCGGGAAGGATGGGTTGGGGGGCACAGATGGACTTGAATCAGAGCTGGACCCCTTGGGGGAAAAGCTGGGGGGGGCATAGATGATATTGGTTCTCCAGTGGCCTGGGCCCCTCGTCCGAGTGGCTGAAACTGGACAATGGAGGGGCTGGAGCAAGGCCCAAAGTTGCTGATGTACTGTTTGAGCTAATCCCCTACCCCCGGGGGCCAGGGGCTCAGAGCGACTGGAGCCATAGGGTGAGCAGACAGGGCGGCAGGGCAGACCCGGGACAGGCCATGTGGGACTGTGTCTGCCCCCTGGGTCGGCGCTCCAGGCAAGGTGAGTTGGGGTTCAAGGGGAACCCAAAGGGGCTGCAAGTCAGAACCTCTGGGGACAGGGTAGGGAGAAATGGCTATAAGTGAGAGCAGGGGCCTGAGGGTGAAAACAGGGGTATGGAGAAGGCAGTGGATTGGTCTGAACGTGGGAAGTGGGAGTCTGGGAGAGGATGCTGGGGGTGAGCATTGGAGGCCTGGAGAGTCCTGGGAGTCAAATTGGAGTCAGGGGCAGCGGGGAGATGATCCCTGGGGGGCTTTTCAAAGCAGGAGCCCCTGCCAATCATAGGCTAGGGATCATGATGATGGCATTTATTAAGCGCTCACTATGTGCAAAGCACTGTTCTAAGCGCTGGGGAGGTTACAAGGTGATGAGGTTGTCCCACGGGGGGCTCACAGTCTTAATCCCCATTTTACAGATGAGGGAACTGAGGCCCAGAGAAGTGAAGTGACTTGCCCAAGGTCACACAGCTGACAAATGGCAGAGCCGGGATATGAACCCATGACCTCTGACTCCAAAGCCTGGAGTCTTTCCACTGAGCCACGCTGCTTCTCTGTGTAATCAGGTTGGGCACAGTCCCTGTCCCACATGGGGCTCCCAGTTTCAATCCCCATTTTCCAGATGAGGGAACTGATGTGGGGGAGGCCGAAGTGTTGGGGGCGGGGGGGGGGGGGCGAGTGCTCTGAGTCCCCCATCAACTCTGCTAGCCAGGACTGGGGGCCACAGTGGCCAGCGGCCAGGAGCATGGAACCAGTTGGACAAAGCCCAGAACCAGCCCAGAGGCCCCAGCACGGAGAAGCACAGGGCTACTTTAACGCTTTACCCTTTTGGGGGGAGATGGGTTGGGGGTCAAGGAGAGGAATGGGCTCCCTAACCTCCCAGCCCCTTGGCACTGTGCCCCCTCTCCTGGCAGCGGGCCCAGGGACCCCGGCGCCCCTTGTGCCCCCGCAGAGCCGGTGAAATGTCATGGAGGCGGAAGGATGGATAGAACACACACACACACACACACACACACACACACACACGACACAAACAAACACACACTACCCCACCTACTTCGACGTCGGATGGCAGTGGCCAATGGTCGGGAGTCTCCCCCTTCGCCTCCCCGGTACCCCCACCTCTCCGGTCTCCTTTTTACCCCCCCGGGCCCGGGCCGCGGGCGGTGCAGTCGGACAAGCCAGAGCAGGGAGCCAGCAAGCCCGGCCGGGAGGCCGGGAGGGAGGGAGGGGACCCAGGAGACCGAGCGGTAAGGGACCTCTCCCACCCCCCAGCCCGGTTCAGCCCAGCTCATTCCCCTTCCTACTTCTTAGCAGGGATTCTAGTAGCCCGGGTGGAGATCAGGAGTCGGGATCCTCCTGGATTTTCAGAGCGAATGTGGAGCGAGAAGTGGAGGGTTGGTGCCTGAAGCCCAGATGGAGAACAGGGAGGGGGCGAAGGGGTAGAATGCCTGGGACCCCGGGCCGGTGGGTGGCTGGAGGTGGCAGACTAATGGGCTCTGCTCTTTGCCCCGGGGGGAGGGGGGTCTCACTCTAACGAGCGGGGCAGGGGGCTGAGCTGGGGGCTGGGCCGAGGCAGAAGTAGTCGGAGCCCTGGGAAAAGGGAAAGAGAGAGGGGCTGAGGTGGGCGGGGGGGGGTTCCTGGATTGCTGACCACTGATTTGCCTATGTTCCTCCTCCTGCACACACACACACACACACACACACACACACACACATATGTGGATGCTCTGATAAAGACACTCAAATGCACACTCACACCTCAACTCAGACATCCCCCAGGCAAACACAACCCCAGAGAGACAGCAGACACACACACACAGACACACACACACCAGGCTGACCCTGCCTGTGACCAGCTCAGCCCCCTGATCCCTCCCTGGGCTGTACCATGCCCCTTGCCTTGGGTGCCATAGTGGTTCTGACCATTAGGTGAGGGTCCGGTCTGGCCCCTCTCCGAGAGTGTGAATAACCCTCATCATCCCTCTGATTGGAGACTCACACTGGGGCTGGGGTTCGAGCCAGGGGCTAGGACTGGGGGCTGGGGGGGGATGCTAGGATTGGGGGCTGGGGCTGCAGCTGGGCTGGGGTCTAGGGGGGTTCAGGGTTAGGTCTGGACTCAGGGGGGCCAGGCTGGGGCTGAGCCTGGAGGCTGGGCCTGCGGTTGCCTCTGTGGGTGTGTTTGGGGGCTGAGGCTGAGATCTAGGACCGGCCAGGTTGTGACTGAATTGAGTCTGGGGGCTAAGACTAGAGGCTGGAGTCTAGGACTGGGGGCTCAGGAAGGGGAGAAGAGGGCCGTGGAAACGGAAACGGAAGGTTCTCCCACTCCCCATCACCCCCAACAGAGAGAACCTTCCTTGACTTTTTTTAGCGCTTTGACTTTAGCCATCCCCTTTCCTACCTATTATGTCCCCAGTACTGAGGAGATTATTCATTCAATCGTATTTATTCAATCTTATTTATTGAGCGCTTACTGTGTGCAGAGCACTGTACTAGTCGATTGAAAAGTACAATTCATCAATAGAGACAATCCCTGCCCACACCTGGTTTATAGTCTAGAACATGTAAGAGAGGGGGAGAGCAGAGAGAGGGGGTGACAGGGAGTGGGAGAGTGACAATACCGTGGGTGGAGATGGGGATACAGGCAGGGATGGGGATACGGAAAGACGGGGAGTCTTGAAAAACTGAGATCATCATTCATTCATTCATCCAATCGTATTTATTGAGCGCTTACTGTGTGCGGAGCACTGTACTAAGTGCTTGGGAAAGTACAATTCAGCAATAAAGAGAGACAATCTCTGCCCACAATGAGCTTAGTACAGTGCTCTGCACATAGTAAGTGCTCAATAAATACGACTGATGATGAGCTCACAGTCTAGAGGGAGGGAGGGAGACATCAATACGAGTAAACAGACATCAATATAAATAAATAAAATTGCAGTTCTATACATAAGTGCCGTGGGGTGGGGAGAGACACGGAAGGGAGTGGGAGATGAGGAACAGTGGGGCTTAGTCTGGGAAGGCCTCTTGGAGGAGATGTGCCTTCCTTAAGGGAGGGAAAAGAAGATCATCTTGAGATCAGGCCTGACCTTGTCCTATTGACTGGGCTGAGGGAAGGGAGGGGCGGTGGTCGCTGCTTCGGGAGGTCCACGGAGCCGAGCCCCCCCAATTCCCACACCCAGAGGAGTGAGAGCCGGGCTGGGCTGGGCTGGGTCGGGCCGGGGGCGGGAATGTGGCGGGCGAACCCATTGTCCCCAGGAATGTGCCGCGTGAGGGCTGACCTTTCCGGCGGGGGTGGGATGGGGCTGGATGCTGACCCCGCGGG
Organism: Tachyglossus aculeatus; assembly: GCF_015852505.1. NCBI lineage: Eukaryota > Metazoa > Chordata > Mammalia > Monotremata > Tachyglossidae > Tachyglossus > Tachyglossus aculeatus. Next base: position 1,897,802 of record NC_052091.1, read on the forward strand.
CCTACGAGAGCAGAGAGGGCTGGGAGAAGGCAGGCGGGCGAGGGGAGGCAGAGAAAAATGTTCCGGAGTCCCTGCACTGAGTGAGTTTCCTATGTCTGTCCCTGTCTGTGTCGGGGTGAGTTTTTCGACCGTCCCTGTGTCTGTCTGTCTGCTTCTGGTGTCTCTCTTTCTGCATGCCTCTCTGCTTCTCTATTCCTTTAGATCTCCATCTCTGAAAGAGAAGCAGTGTGGCTTAGTGCATAGAGCTTGGGCCCGGGAGTCAGAAGGACCTGGGTTCTAATCCTAGATCCGCCACTTGTCTGCCTTGTGACCTCAGCAAGTTGCTTCATTCCCTGAGCCTCAGTTACCTCATCTGTAAAATGGGGGTTAAGAATGTGAGCCCCAAGTGGGACAGGGACTGTGTCCATTCTGATTAACTTGTGTCTACCCCAGTGCTTAGAACAGTGCTTGGCACATAGTAAGCGCTTAACAAGTACCATAATTAGTATTATTATTAATGATCATGTCTGCATTCCCAAAGGATTTTCTCTGTCTCTGCCTGCCTTTGGGTCTGGCTCTGTCTTCCTGCATGTTCTCAGGTCTCTGTATCTGCCTCTCTGCCTGCCTGTGAATCTCTGTCTCTCTGCATCCCCTTAGGTCTCTGTTTTTGATTCTCTGCCTGCTTGTGAGTCTGTCTCTCTGCATGCCCGTGAGTCTCTGCTGTGCTGCATGGCCCCGGATCTCTGTGCCTCTGTATGCCCTTAGACTTCTCAGCTCCCCCACACCACCTCCACTTGGATTCCCAGCCCCCAGGCTTTCCTCAGGAACAGCAGGGAGCAGTCTGAGACCAGCCCGTGCCCACCCCCAACAAGCTCCCTGAGCCTTTCACCTCCTCCTCCTCCTCTAGGGCCCCAGAAGGAACCTCCAAAGATCATCACAACCAGAGGCCCCAGCAGCTTGGCAGTGAGTACCCACCCTGTGCCTCCCTCCCCTGCCCCATGCCCCAGGGACTCCCGGTCTTGCTCACCCCAGACCCCTGACCAGCTCTGAAAGCTCCCACTAGGAGCAGAGAAGACCCCTGAAGAAGTAGTGTGGCCTAATGGATAGAGCAAGCACTGCCACATATCTGATGTGTGACCTTAGCCAAGTCACTTCACTTCTCTGTGTCTCAGTAACCTCATCTGCAAAATGGGGATTAAGAATGTAAGCCCTATGTGGGACAGGGACTGTGTCAAACCAATTACCTTGTATCTACCCCAGTGCTTAGTACAATGCCTGGACACAATTATTATTATTATTAAAATGGTGGTTTTCTCCTTGATTAGCTCTTGAGGGCCTTGCTCCTCCCATTCCATCAGTTCCCTGCTCCTTTTTGTGTCCCTGCTTACAATGAGAAGTTGGCTGGCACCTGTGGTCCGCTGCCCAGGGTGCCACTTGCTATCTCTTCTTGCACTGCCTCACCCTACGTTTCCTCTGTCCCCTGCCCCCCTGGTGCCCTCCACCTCCCTCCAGGGCCTCTCCCCTCTCCTACCCCGGACTCCTAAACCCCTGGTATCTCCAAGCAGGCATCTGGCCAGAGCGGCAAGGAGAAAGCAGTGAACACAGGAGTTGTTCGGCTCCAGGCCCCAGCTGGGGAGAGAGACAGAGAGACACGCAGAGAGGGGCCCTGCCCTGCCACAGTGGTGAGGAGCTGAGCCTTGCTGGGTTGGGACTGGGGGGGTGCAAGGAGGCCTCTGGACCCAGGTCCCACCCCATCCGCACCCCCAAATCTGGCCTCAGCCCCTCGTGTCCCCTTCCAAGGTGCAGCGGCGGCTCCTCCATGCTGAGCTGAAGCAGGTTTTGCAGAAGAAGGGTCAGAGGCAGGAGGCGCCAGGGGCAGCGACCTCATTTCCGGGCACCATGGCGGCTCTGAGCCGCAGCACTGAGGTGGGTACCGCCGAAACAGTAATAGCACTTTCCAAGCCCTTAGTATAGTGCTCAGCACACAGTAAGTGCTCAATAAATACGATTGAATGAATGAATAATAATAGTGATGGTATTTATTAACCCCTCACTATGTGCCAGGAACTGTACTAAGTGCTGGGGTGGGTACAAGTAAATCGAGCAGGACACGGTCCAAATGGGGAGTTGGGGGGCTGGGCGCTGGGCCCTGGGGAGCAGGGGCTTGGTGATGGGGGCAGGGCCAGTGGGGCTGGGCTCCTGCAATGGCCCACTCCCATTCATTTATTCATTCTTACTTATTGAATGTTAACTGTGTGCAGAGCACTGTACCAGTTGCTTGGGACAGTAAGATAGAACAATAAACAGACACATCCCCTGCCCATAATGAGCTTACAGTCTAGAGGGGGAGACAGACATTAATAGATATAAACAAATTAAAGATATGGACGTAAGTGCTTTGGGGCTGCGGGGGGATGAATAAAGGGAAAAAGGGTGATGTAGAAGGGAGAAGAGGAAAAGAGGTCTTAGTCAGGAAGGGCCTCTTGGAGGAGACGTGCCTTCAGTAAGGCTTTGAAGGGGGAAAGAGTAATTGCTTGTCGGCTATGAGGAGGGAGGGCGTTCCAGGCCAGAGGCAAGACGTGAGTGAGAGGTCGGAGGTGAGACAGAGGAGATGGGAGTACAGCGATAGAGGTATACTCCCTCACCGCACTCCGGCTACTTTTTTTTTTTTATGGTTCTTGTTAAGCGCTTGCTATGTGCCAAGCATTGTTGTAGGCACTGGGGTAGGTACAAGTTAGTCAGTTACTTGCTCTTCCAACCCCCAGGAGCTGAAGCGGGCTGAGCTAGTGGAGATCATCGTGGAGACCGAGGCCGAGGCTGGGGTCAGCGGCATCAACGTGGCGGGTGGGGGCAAGGAGGGCATCTTTATCAAGGACCTGCTCAAGGATTCACCAGCGGCCAAGTCCCTCAGCCTGCAAGAAGGTGGGGACGGGGGCTCCGGAAGCGGGGGAGGCCAAGGAAGGGTCGGGGCCTGGGAGTGGGGAGGAGTCTGGAGTGGGAGGGCGGAGGGATGACTGGGAAAGGGGTGGAAGGAGGAAGGGAGGGGTGAGACAGGCCCCCACGGGCATTGGGGGGCAAGGCCGAGGGTGGGGCCTGGATCTGAGGGGCGGACAGGGTCCTAGCGGATCGGAGCTGGAAGGGGTGGTACCCGGGGTTCCTGAGGAGCCCACGGACCCCATGCCCACCGTGCCCACAGGAGACCAGTTGCTGAGTGCCCGCGTCTTCTTCGAAAACTTCAAGTACGAGGATGCACTGCGGTTGCTCCAGTGCGCCGAACCCTATAAGGTGTCCTTCTGCCTCAAGCGGACTGTGCCCACCGGGGACCTGGCACTGCGCCCGGGCACCGTGGCCGGCTACGAGGTCAAGGGGCCCCGGGCCAAGGTGGCCAAGCTGGTACGCGTGTTGCCCCGGGCCCCTGTGCCGGAGGCCCCTGGCACCTCGGACACGGCCCTCGGATCCTGCCCGGGAATGGGCTCGGGGCAAGCCGGGCCCTGACTGCCCGCTCGCCTGCCCATCCATCGGTCTGTTGGCCTGTCCCTCCTGTCCACCCTTCCCCGCTGCCTCTTCCTGCTCCCCGCTGTCCGCCCACCCCTCGCCCCTCCGCAAGACACTGGGCACAGCTATGGAGCGCCTTTTGCCTCTAATCCGCAGGCAGACAATTTCAGGATGAGATCCTCTCTGTAAAGGCTTCATTCATTCATTCAATCGTCTTTATTGAGTGCTTACTGTGTGCAGAGCACTGTACTAAGCACTTGGGAAAGTACAGTACAGTAATAAAGAGAGACAATCCCTGCCCGAAACGAGCTCACGGTCTTGCGGGGAGCAGGGGGAAACACGGGCAGACATCTATATATGTAAACAGACATCAATATAAATAAATAAAATTACAGATATAGGCATAAGTGCTGTGGGGAGGGGAGTGGGGGAGAAAAGCAAAGGAAGCGAATCTGGGCGACGCGGAAGGGAGTGGGACATGAGGAAAAGTGGGGCTTAGTCTGGGAAGTCCTCTTAGAGGAGATGTGCCCTCATTGAGAAGTAGCGTGGCTTAGTGGAAAGAGCCTGGGCTTGGAGTCAGAGGTCGTGGTTTCAAATCCCTGCTCTGCCACTTGTCAGTTGTGTGACCTTGGGTAAGTCACTTAATTTTTCTGTACCTCAGTGACCTCATCTGTCAAATTGGGATGAAGACTGTGAGCCCCACGTGGGACAATTCGACGACCTCGTATCTTCCCCAGGTCTTAGGATAGTGCTCAGCACGTAGTAAGCGCTTAACAAATACAAACATTATGATCATTATTAAGGCTTCGAAGCGGGGGAGAGTCATTGTCTGGCGGATTTGAGGAGGGAGGGCGTTCCAGGCCGGAGGCAGGTCGTGGGCCAGGCCTCGAAACAGGCGAGATTAGGTTAGCTTTCCCCTGCTCCCCTTCCCAGTGCCCCCCGAGTCCTTCCCTCTCTGCTCCCCCTGCCCCCCATGCAGGACCCCCTTCCCCCTTCCCACTTCCACGGGCCGCTACCTGGGCCCGGGAGTCGTCGCCTGCCCCGGTGATGCTCGCGCCTCTGCCTCTCTCCTCTTTCCCCAGAACATCCAGAGCCTGTCTCCGGTCAAGAAGAAGAAGAAGAAGGGGGCGGCCGTGGCCGTGACCCCGGCGAAGGCCCCGGGGAGCCCCGCGGACCTCCCCCCGGTGGATGTGGAGTTCTCCTTCCCCAAGTTCTCTCGGCTCCGCCGGGCCAAGGCCGAAGCCCCTGCCGGTCCCGCTCCGGCCCCCTCCCTCCGCCGCCGCCTCCGTCTCCCCCGGCTCCGAGTGCGGGAGGCGGCGACCCCTGCTCAGGCCTCCCGCTTCGCCAAGCCCTTCACTCGGGAGAGGAAGGCCAAGGCCGAGCCGGCCGGGCCCGAGGCCGGTGCCCGCCTGGCACCTCCCCAGGTAGAGCTGGTTGTGCCTCGGCCCGCAGGTGCCGTGGAGGGTGGGGTGGGGCTTCCGGGGGTGCTGCTGGAGGTGGCAGCCCCCCAGGTTGACCTGGATTTGAGGCTCCCCAAGGGGGCGGAGGGCGAGGTGCCCCCCAGCGCCGAGGGGGGCTTTGCCCTCCGCTTGCCCTCCTTGGGCCTGACCAGCCCGGCAGAGGTGGCCCCCGAACCTGCGGCGGGGGCACTCTCTGTCCGGGTGCCCCAGGTGGAGCTGCCCTCGCTGCCTTGCTTAGGGGAGGCCCCGCAGGTGGCGGGGCCCACCGTGGGCATGGCGGTGCCTGCTCTGGACGTGACTGCGCCCACCGTGACAGTGGACCTGGCCCTGCCCGGGGCCAAAGTGGAGGCCCCAGCGGAGGCACCCGACGTGTCTCTGAAAATGCCCCGGCTCAGTTTCCCCCGCTTCGGGACCCGGGCGCGGGAGGGCGAGGGGCCCGAGGGCAGCCCCGAGGGTCGGGCCCGGGGCCTCAGGCTGAAGATGCCCAGCTTCGGGCTCTCCCGGCCAGAGCCACGCCCTGCCGTCCCCGAACCTGGCGCCGAAGGCAAACTGAAGCTCCCGGCGGTTAAGGTGCCTAGCGTGAGCATCACGGTGCCCGCTGCCACAGTCGAGCTGCCCAAGGGGCCGGAGGTGCGGCTGCCAGAGGTGCAGCTGCCCAAGATGTTCGACGTGAAGATGCCAGAAATGAAACTGCCCAAGATGCCCGACATGAAGATACCAGACATGAAGATGCCCAAGATGCCTGAAATGAAGATGCCAGACATGAAGATGCCCGAGGTGCCAGACGTGAAGCTGCCAGAAGTGCAGCTGCCCAAGATGCCCGACATGAAGATGCCTGACATGAAGATGCCTGAGGTGCCAGAGGTGAAGCTGCCAGAGGTACAGTTGCCCAAGATGCCCGACATGAAGATGCCCGACATGAAGATGCCCGAGGTGCCGGACATAAAGCTGCCAGGGGTGCAGCTGCCCAAGATGCCCGACGTGAAGATGCCTGAGGTGCCGAGCGTGCGGATGCCAGAGGTGCAGTTGCCCAAGGTGCCCGATATGAAGATGCCGGACATGAAGCTGCCCAAGGTGCCCGACATGAAGATGCCCGAGGTGCCGGAGGTGAAGCTGCCAGAGGTGCAGCTGCCCAAGATGCCCGACTTGAAGATACCCGACATGAAGATGCCCAAGATGCCAGACATGAAGATGCCCAAGATGCCCGACATGAAGATGCCCGAGGTGCCGGAGGTGAAGCTGCCAGAGGTGCAGCTGCCCAAGATGCCCGACATGAAGCTGCCCGAGGTGCCAGCTGTGCGGCTGCCAGAGGTGCAGCTGCCCAAGATGCCCGACATGAAGCTGCCCGAGGTGCCAGCTGTGCGGCTGCCAGAGGTGCAGCTGCCCAAGATGCCAGACGTGCACCTGCCCAAGCCCCCGGCGGCGAAGCTGCCCGATGTGCCCCCACCCAAGGAGGGTGCCGAGGGGGTGGCCTGGAGCTTCAAGCTGCCCAAGCTAGGGCGGGCGGGGTCACCCCCTCGAGGGGAGGCCGGGAGGCCCGACCTCCAGGTCGCGGGGCTCCCAGGGGTCCTGCCCTGCCTGGAGGGCGGTGAATCGGCCCCCCAGGCGCGGCCTGGCCTGTCGGTGGGCACCCTGCCCGTCGTGGAGCTGGAGCTGCCCTGCGGCCGCAAGTCAGAAGGGGCGGTGGGCGCGGAGGCCCGGAGCCAGGCTTTGGGCTGGGGTGAGGTTCTGGGGAGAGCCGGGCAGCTGGAGCTGGACGTCCCCACGCCCAAGCTGCAGGCCGAGGCTGGGCTGCAGGTGCCCGCCCTGGAGGTGCCCGCCGTGCCCCTGCCCTCGGTGGAGCTCCCGGCCCCTCAGCTGGCCAAGGCGCCGGCCAAGCAGTCGTCGGTGGAAATCAAACTGAGGTCGCCCAAGTTCTCCCTGGCCAAGCTGGGGCTCTCGGGGGCCAAGGCCAAAGGGGAGGGGGAGGCCGAGGGGCCGGGCCGCGGGGCCAAGCTGAAGATGCCCAAGTTTGGCCTGTCCTTCCCCAGGGTTCGGGGGGCTCCGGAGGCCGGGGTCGCCGAGGGTCAGGGGGCGGGGGAGGCGCCGCTGCTGCCCGCGCTGGAGGTGTCCGCCCCCCGGGGCTCCCTGGGCGTCCAGCTGCCCGCCGCCTCCGCCTCGCCGCCCGAGGTCCAGCCGAAGGGGCAGCGGCCGGCCCCGGGGGGCAAGGAGGCGGAGGCCGCGGCGGAGGAGGCCGAGGGCAAGGCTCGGGGCTGGGACGGCCGGGTCAAGATGCCCAAGCTGAAGATGCCCTCCTTCGGGGTGGGGCGGGGCAGTCCCGAGGAGAGGGCGACGGCGGTGGGAGGGCCCGGAGCCCAGCCCCGGACGGGCACCGGGCTGCCCGCCCTGGAGATCGCCGTGCCCGGGCTGGAGGCCGAGCCGGGCAGAGGACCCGAGGGGGAAAGGAAGGCCCCGGGGGCGCCCGGGCGGGGCCTCGCCCTGCCCCAGGTGGAGCTGTCCGGGCTCGGGGCGGGCGAGGCGGCTGCCCGGCCGGAGGGGCACCCGGGCCACGGAACCGCCCTCCGGGTGCAGCTGCCCCAGGTGGACCTCGCCGTGCCCGGGGGGGCCGGGGAGCCGAGGCCGGGCGAGGCCGTGGCACCGCCCCGCGTCCAGCTGGACGGGGAGGCCAAGGCGGGCCCCGCCGAGGGCAAGTTCCGCCTGAAGATGCCCGCCTTCAGGAGCGGCGGGGAGGCCGAGGGCACGGACACCCAGCCCCTGTGCCCGGCGGAGCCCGGCTTCCACCTGGCCCTCCCGGCCGTGGGCTTCTCCGCGGGCCCAGGCGCGTCGCCGGGCGAGGAGGGCAAGCAGCCCTTCTGGATGCCCGCGGTGGAGCTCTGCCCCCCGACCGTGGGCAGCCAGGCGGAGGACCGGCTGGCGGGGCCGGAGGGCGAGGCGGCCCGGCGCTCCCGCCTCAAGCTGCCCCGCTTCGGGCTCGCCCTGGGCAAGGGCGAGGGCGACGAGGCGGGCAAGGCCCGCGGGCCGGGGGGCGAGGGCGACGGGCGGCGGGGCCGGGTGCGCCTCCCCCGGGTGGCCCTCTCGGCTCCTCCCCGCGGCCCGGCCGCCGGGCCCCCGCCGGGCCCGCGGGTGCCCCGCTTCCGCTCGCCCTTCTCCGGCCGCCGGGCCGAGGACGGGGAGGGGGACGGGGGCTCCCCCAGATTCCACTTCCCCAAGGTGTCCCTCGGCCCCAAGGGGCACCCCGGGGGCGGGCAGGCCGGCCGGGACGGGGACGGGGCGGCGGGCTTCAAGGGGCGGCTACCCCAGGTGGGCTTCTCGGAGGTGGCGGCGGGGGAGCCCCCCGGGGCCGAGGGAGGGGGGCGGGAGGCCGGGGGGGTCTGAGGCCCGGGCCCGCCCGCCCGAGCTACTGGAGCACTAACCACCCGGCCTCCTCGTCCACCCCCCGACCCCCTCGCCGCTCCTAGGTCTAAGTGTATTTTTCCAGCCGAGTCATGTGAATAAAATAATCCGCACCCTCCCATCGGGCCCACCGTAGCCGGCTCTCCCTTCTCCCTCGCGGGCACCGCGGCCGACCCGGGAAACGGGGCTCACCCCTTGCCAGCCGGGGGAGGGGGGAGAAGGGGTCCCTTCCCCTGACTGGAATTTGTCTGGGCTTCTTAGGGGGCAGTGTGGATGGGAGGTTGAGACCGTCCTTGTCCCCCAAGAGTTGGTGGCTGAGCCCGCTGTTGGGCAGGGACTGTCTCTATATGTTGCCAACTTGGACTTCCCAAGCGCTTAGTACAGTGCTCTGCACACAGTAAACGCTCAATAAATACGATTGATTGAATGATTGATTGATTGAAAGGACAGTGGTGGGGAGGGTCGGTGGCGCAAGACGTGATGCTGAGGGGCCCGGGCTCCCCTCGGCGGCCTGCCGCTTCTCCCCCCACTCCAACAGCTGGCCGTCACTTCGCCCCCACAGCTGCCCACCACTTCTTTTCCCACCCCCACAGCTTCCCACCCCTTCTCCCCCAAGCCCAACACACACCTCTTACTCCCATCCACCTCTTCCGGCCCCACTTTAATGCTTGTACCTGGCCCGGACGTCTACCCGGCCCCGTCGACCATGATGGCCGTTACTGCGTTGGGGGAGAGGTAGGCAGGCCAGAACCAGGGGGGTCCAGAAGCAACAGGAGGGAGAGCCCTAAAATGAGACCCTTAACACGGGAAGCCCGTATGTGTGTGAAGGGGATGAGCGGTCTCAATCTTCCCCAGACCCCATCAGGCCCGGTGTGTTTGGAGCAGGTGTGCACGGGTTTGTGTGGTGTTGGGGGTGGGCATGACAGCCCCGGGGACCCCAAGGAGACCCCCAAGTTCCCATCCAGGTGGTCAGAAGGACCCAAGGAGGGGTCCAAGGTCCCTCTCACTCCCATCGTGCGGTGTCGTCCACACCCGCTGCTTTCACGTCCTCGCCACCAACTCTCTTCTAGACCCACTGAAATCAAGTTTTCAGGCCTTTTTCCCCATCCGGACCACCCAGGGGGCCATCAACCAGCTCTTCAGAATTCACCAGCCCTCAGTCCTTCCCTCCTTCAAAGCCTCCTAAAATCCCACTTCCCGCCTCCTCTACCAGTGAAGCAACGAGGCCTTGTGAAAAGAGCACGGGCTTGGGAGTCAGGGGACCTGGGTTTTAATCTTGGCTCTTATACTTGCCTACTGTGTGACCTTGGGCAAGTCACCTAACTCCTCCGTGCCTCTTTTCTCATCTGTAAAATGGGAAATTATGTATTTTTTCTCCCTCCTCCTTAGACCATCAGGCCCCATGTGGGACAGAGATTTTGTCCATTCTGATTGTATTGTATTTACCCTAGTGTTTGACACATGGCATAGATTTAACGCTTACCACAATTATCATTAACTCCATATTCAATTATTTAATCCAATTCCACTATTTGTGAATATTTTTATGTCTCTACTCTCAAAGGAATGGAAGTGCCTTAGGGGCAGGGAACGTGTCCCATCCTAAACTTTTCCTCTCCCAATTGCTCAGTACCATGCAGTGCAATCAATCAATCAGTCAATCCACAGTATTTACAGAGCCACTATTCTGTGCAGAATATTGCGCAGAGAGCTTGAGAGGGGCAATAGAATTAGTAAACACAATCTCTGCCTCCCAGGAGCTTTCGGTCAATCAATCAATCAATGATATTTATTAAGCACTAACCATGCAGAGCACTATGCTAAATGCTTGGGAAAGTACAGTACAGTAAAGTTGGTAGATAGGATCCCTGTCCACAAGGAATTTAGAGAGGGAAGCAATTGCTAAAATAGGAATCTGTTACTGTACCCAGAAGGAGAACAGTATTATTCACTGTTATTATTATTATCGTCATTATTATTATTGTATTTGCTAAGTACCCACTGTGTGTCAACCGCTCTTCTAAGCACCGGGGTAGAGACAGGTTAACCGGGTTGGACACAGTCCCTGTCCCACATGAGGCTCATTGTTTTAGCGGGAGGGAGAATAGGGATTGAATCCCCATTTTACATAGCGGCCTAGTGATTAGAGCCCGGGCCTAGAAGTCAGAAGGACCTGGGTTCTAACCCCTGCTCTGCCACTTGTCTGCGGTATGACCTTGGGCAAGTCCCTTAACTTCTCTATGCCTCAGTTACCTCATCTGTAAAATGGAGATTAAATCTGTGATCCACACGAGGGACATGGACTGTGTTCAACCTGATTTACTTGAATCTACCCCAGCACTTCGTACAGTGCCTAGGGCATAGTAAACGTTTAACAAATATCATTAAAAAAAAAAGAAAAATGAGGAAACTGAGACCCAGAGAAGTGAAGCTACCTGCCCAAGATCACCCAGGAGGCCACCGGCGGAGCAGGGATTGGAACTCGGGTCTTCCCAGGCCCTGGCTCTTTCCACCAGGCCGTGCTAACTTCTACATCCCGCCATTTATTTATTCCTTCAATCGTATCTATTGAGTGCTTACTGTGTGCAAGGCACTGTACTAAGTGCTCGGGAGAGTGCAAAACAACGATATAGCAAGACGCATTCCCTGCCCACAAGGAGTTTACAGTCTACAGGGGGAGCCAGACAGTGATAGAAATCAATCAATGACAGATCATCATCAATCGTATTTATTGAGCGCTTACTATGTGCAGAGCACTGTACTAAGCGCTTGGGAAGTACAAAGTGGCAACATATAGAGACAGTCCCTACCCAACAGTGGATATGAACACGTACATATGAACAGACCATTGCCACGCTTTGGATTCTTACAGTGCTCCGGTTTGCAGCCGGCCAGGCCTAGAATGCGGACCCCAGCCCCTGCTAGCAGGTGGGCCGACCCCACCTCTTCCCCTCCCCCCTCTCCAGAACCTCCCCTTAGAAGCGGCCCACCCGGTCTCCGACAACAGAACCCGTCGCGCGTGGCAACATCGGAATCGGGCTGGGGGTGGGGCAGGAGGGGACACCAGCGGCGGGCCGGCCATGGCCTCCATCCAGTCGGAGACGGACTGCTACGACATCATCGAGGTGCTGGGCAAAGGCACCTTCGGGGAGGTGGCCAAGGGCTGGCGCCGCAGCACGGGCCAGATGGTGGCCATCAAGGTGCTGCGCAACGACGCCCACCAGAGCCGCATCATCAAGAACGAGCTGCGGCTGCTGCGCTGCATGCGTGAGCTGGACCCTGACGAGGCCCACGTCATCCGCTTCCTCGACTTCTTCCACGACGCCCTCAAGTTCTACCTGGTCTTCGAGCTGCTCGAGCAGAACCTGTTCGAGTACCAGAAGGAGAACAACTTCGCCCCGCTGGCCGTCCGGCACATCCGCACCGTGACGCTGCAGGTACTGCGGGCGCTGGCGCGGCTCAAGGAGCTGGCCATCATCCATGCCGACCTCAAGCCCGAGAACATCATGCTGGTGGACCAGGCCCGCTGCCCCTTCCGCATCAAGGTGGGCCGCGGGCACCTCCCCTACCCCTTCAGCCTCTCCGCTCGCACCCTCCGGGCCTCCCCAGCCCCATTGCTTGGGTCCCACCCCTCACCCCTCAGGTCTCTCCAATCAATCAATCAATCAATCGTAGTTATTGAGCGCTTACTTTGTGCAGAGCACTGTACTAAGCGCTTGGGAAGTACAAGTTGGATATTTTGGGGGCAGTGGGAAGAGGGATAAGGAAGACAGGAGAGAAATAAAAAGGAATGGGAGGAAAAGCAGGGTGAAATGGAGATAAAGAGGGGAAGGAGGAGAAAGGAAGGAAAAAAAGGGGAAGAACAAGCAGGAACACAGGGAAGAGATGGAGGTAAGGAAGACAGGGAAAGGAGAAGCAAGTTAAAGCACTGTCTCCAGAGGTGCCAACTCCATGGGATTGATTGCTCCCATATCTTCACTCCACTCACTTGTTCATTCACTCACTCATTCATTCATTCATTCATTCGATCGTATTTAAGCAGCGTGGCCTAGTGGATAGAGGACAGGCCTGGGAGTCAAAAGGATGTGGGTTCCAATCTCGGCTCCGTCTCTTATCCGCTGTGTGACCTTGAGCAAGTCACTTCACTTCTCTGGGACTCAGTTACTTTGTCTGTAAAATGGGGATAAGAGTGTGAGCCCCATGTGGGACGGGGACTTTGTCCAACCTGATTAACTTGTATCTACCCCAGTGCTTAGAACAGTGCTGGGCACATAGTCAGTGCTTACCAAGTACTATAATTATTACTGAGTGCTTATTGTGTGTGTACTAAGCACTGTACTAAGCGCTTAGGAGAGTACAATACAACAACAGACACATTCCCTGCCCACAACGGGCTTCTTCTGCCCCTTCCATCCCTTAACTTCCTTTCTTTTATCCCCTGGGCCTCCCTGATCCCATTGCCTGGGTCTCTCTGCTCCCCCCTTCTCACCCTTCAGGTTTCTCCACTACCACCCCTCAGGTTTCTCCACTCCCATCATTTCTCCCCATTCCCATCATTTCTCCCCATTCCCATCCCTCAACCTTCCCCCCGCTTCTGGGTCTTCCCAGTCCCATCACTTGGGTCTCCTTGCTCCCATCCCTTGGATCTCATCGCTCTCATTCATTCAGTCATATTTATTGAGCCCTTACTGTGTACACAGCACGCTACTCTACTAAGTACAGTATGACAAAAACAGACATATTCCCTGTCCACATGAGTTTATAATCTCCCACTCCCATCTCTCAATCTCCTCCCGTCCGCTGGGCCTTCCTAGGTCACATCTTTTCAGTCTCCTTACTCTCACTCCTCAGGTCTTACCGTTCCCACCCCTTGTATTTCCCCATTCCTATCCCTTGTTCTTCCCACTCCCTTCCCTCAACCTCCCTTCTCCCATACCCTGGGCTTTCCAGGTCCCATCCCTTCGGTCTTCCTGCCCTCACTCCTCAGGACTCCCCATTCCCATCCCTTGGCTCCCCCTCTTCCTTCCCTCATTATTCCCACTCCCATCCCTTGGGTGTCCCCAATCCCACCCCTGGCATTCCCACTCCCATTTCCCCATCCCCCCAGTCTCTTCCCCATATTCCTTGATTCTCCCCTTCCAACCCCCCAGACATTCCCTGCCTCATCTTCTGGGTCTCCCCCAACACTACATGTCCAGGTTCCCTCTCCACATTCCCTGGGCCTCCCGCCCCACCCCCCTTACTAAGTACAGAGCATTGTTGTAAATGTTTGGAAGAATATGACAGAATTGGTAGGCCTGTTCTCTGCCTACGATGAGCTTACGTTCTCCATTCCCTATCCTCCAGGCCTTCTCTCCATTCCCATCCCACAGTTCCCTCCTGACCCCATTCCATGGCCCTCCCTTCACAGTGGCTCAGTGGATAGAGCACAAGCCTGGGAGTCAGAACGTCATGGGTTCCAAGCCTGGCTCCGCCATCTGTCTGCTGTGTGACCTTGGGCAAGTCACTTCACTTCTCTGAGCTTCACTTCACTCATCCGGAAAATAGGGATTAAAACTGTGAGCCCTATGTGGGACAGGGACTGTGTCCAACCTGATTACCTTGTATTTACCCCAGCTCTTAGAACAGTGCTTGGCACATAGTAAGCACTTAACAAATACCATAATACCATAATAATAATTATTATTATTCTCTGTGCCTCAGTTACCTTCTGTAAAATGGGGATCAAGACTGGGGGCTTCTTGTGGGACATTGTCTGTATCTAACCTGATTAGCTTGTATATACCCCAACACTTAGCCTGGCATGTAATAAGTACTTAGCAAATACCTTAAAAAGAAATAAAAGACTGCACCCACATCCTCCTCTCCTCCCCCGCCCTCCCTCCAGGTGATTGACTTTGGCTCAGCCAGCATCTTCAGCGAGGTGCGCTACGTGAAGGAGCCGTACATCCAGTCACGCTTCTACCGGGCCCCCGAGATTCTCCTGGGACTGCCCTTCTGCGAGAAGGTGGACATGTGGTCCCTGGGCTGCGTCATGGCCGAGCTGCATCTTGGTTGGCCCCTCTACCCGGGCAACAGCGAGTTCGACCAGGTGCGCTACATCTGCGAGACCCAGGGCCCGCCCAAGCCCCACGTCCTGCAGGCCGCCCGCAAGGCTCACCATTTCTTCAAGCGCAACCTCCACCCTGAAGCCGCCAGTCCCTGGCAGCTCAAGTCTTCCGCCGACTACCTGGCCGAGACCAAGGTAATAATAATAATAATAATGGCATTTATTAAGCACTTACTATGTGCAAAGCACTGTTCTAAGCGCTGGGGAGGTTACAAGGTGATCAGGTTATCCCACTTGGGGCTCACAGTCTTCATCCCCATTTTACAGATGAGGTAACTGAGGCACAGAGAAGTTAAGTGACTTGCCCAAAGTCACACAGCTGACAAGTGGCGGAGCCGGGGTTTGAACCTGTGACCTCTGACTCCCAAGCCCACGCTCTTTCCACTGAGCCACGCTGCAGGGAGCCCGGGGGGAAGTGGGGGCTCATGCAGCCGGTCCTCTGCCTCGGGGGTGCGCGACTGTGATGGGAGGGTGGGGAGGGGGCGGTCTGAGGAAGGGAGTGTGGGGTTGGGAGGAAGGATCGATTTTAATCTGAGAGACAAAGCCCTCCCGTGTGCGGGTTGTAAGACTAGCTGCCCTCGTTCACGCAACCCTCCTCGTTGGGCTGTAGTTTAATTCCCGTCCCTTCTGTTCTACCTCTGGTGGGGGGAAGACAGGAAAGTGGGGAAACGGGTGGTGGGTTCCCCATTTCTAGGTCCTCCCTTTCTTCAACCGGGCCACCCTTTCCTTATGCCCCCCAAGTCTGACCATCACCCCCAACTCTGCCCCACCTTGAGGAAGTGGCAAACAGAATGGAAGGAGGGTGGGAAAGGGAGTGGTTAATTGTTATAGTGTGCTCTCCCAAGTACTTAGTACAGGGCTTTACACGCAGCAAACGCTCAATGCCTGTTTACTTGTTTTGATGTGAATATATCTAAAATTCTATTTATTTATATTGATGCTATTGATGCCTGTTTACTTGTTTTGATGTCTGTCTGCCCCCTTCTAGACCATAAGCCCATTGTGGGCCTGTTGTGGGCAGGGATTGTTTCTCTTGATATCTGAATCGTACTTTCTAAGTGCTTAATACAGTGCTCTGCACACAGTAAGCACTCAATAAATACGACTGACTGAATGAATGAATAAATACGACTGAATGAATGACAGGGGCAGTCGATGCCGGGTCGAGGGAGGACCATGCTGACCTCCTCCCCCCTCGGCCTCTCCAGGTGCGCCCCTTGGAGCGTCGCAAGTACGTGCTGAAGTCTCTGGACCAGATGGAGACGGTGAACAGGGGTCCCAGCAAACTGGCCTTCCCGGACCGCGAGGAGCTGGCTGAGGCGGTGGACCTGAAGTCCATGGTTGAGCTGATCAAGCGCATGCTGACCTGGGAATCCCACGAGCGCATCAGCCCCAGCGCCGCCCTGCGCCACCCGTTCGTGGGCCTGCAGCAGCTGCGCAGCGCCCACGAGGGCACGCGCTACTACCAGCTCTCACTGCACAGCTGCCGGGCCTCACTGCAGCTCGAAGGCCGAGCCCCCCAGCCCGGACCCCCCGGCCACCCCCCGGGCCGGGATGGGGCCTGTTTCTGGGAGGAGCGGGGCCCCGGGGTGCAACGTGCCATCGACCAACTGGATGACCTGAGCCTGCAGGAGCACAGGCGACTGTGGGGGGATGGCTACGGGCCCCCGGAGCCCCCCGCCGAGAGGCCGGCCACCAAGGTGGGCGAGCGGCGCTGCCACGAGTCCCCCGAGCCCATCCTGGCCTTCTACGGGACAAGGCTGGGTCGCCACAAGCCCCGCAAGTACTCGGCCGGCTCCAAGTCGGACCCCAACTTCGGGAACCTGATCCTGCTCGGGCAGCCGTCGCCAAAGGAGGGCGAGCCGGGCGAGGGCTGGCAAGGGGTGGTGCTGCCTCCTGGAAGGCCCACCCCATCCCGCGCCCCCGCGCAGCGGGAGGGGAACGGCTCCCTCGGGGCCCCCGGCCCGCAGCAGCTGGAACTGGAACTGGAGCTGGAGGCCGAGGTAACTGGGGGGAGTGGGGCGAGGGAGGGAGAGAGGGAGAGAGAAGCCACGTGCCCAGGTGGGAGCTTCCTGGGACCGTTCCACCTCCCAGGTTGAATAGCCACAGGCCAATGGTAGGGGAGTGAGGTGGGAATGCACCGTTGCTGGCCTCCAGTTGGGAACGAGGGGCTGGAGAGGCATTACCATCTACCCAGGGGTCCCCAGGGACGGGGGTCCTGCCCTGGGCCAAACCGCGTCCCCAGCCTTGTCTCCTTTCTCCCCCCGCAGAGACCCGGTTCCGAGCACTACGACTCTGGCTCCTGCTCCGCGGCTCTCCGCGTGGGCAAGTGGGTGGGTGAGTCCGACAGGAGCCTGGAGAGGGAGCGGGGTCGCTCCCACCCCCACCACCCCCACCCCCACCGTCCAGCCCGGGGTCCCAGCTTCCTCCAGCGCATCGCCGGGCGCCCCTGAGTGAGCCTCCTCCCCATCCCACTCCCCTTACGAGCTTTCTTCAGCCACAGATCGTTTCGTAGCAATCCACAAATTACAAAGTGAACCTAAAAATCCTTAATTGAACCCCCAAATCTGCCCCTCTCTAGCCCCGGCCCTCCCCAGCCCCTGGAAGCGAGATCCAGAGGGGAGGAGGCTGAGTCCATCCACTGCACCCCGAGGGGGGTGCCCGGGAAGGGGTCTGCTCACCCGACTGGCCGGCCCCTCTAGGCCATAAGGGCAGTCTGGGATGGGGGAGGGCGTTAGCCTTATGTACCCAGAGTTTTGCCCTCTCCCGTGGTGGCTCTAACAGTTGCAATAAAGGATTGTTTTGCCGTCCAGCTCTGTGTGCATACCTTGGGTGGGGGGCCGTAGGTGCGGGGCGGGGAGCCTGGATTTGCAAACATGCCCCCCAGCATTTAGAACAGTGCCTGGCAAATAGTAAGTGCTAGCCTGGCATAGTGAGAAGCAGCATGGTGTAGTGGATAGAGACAGGCGTGGAAGTCCAAAAGTCCTGGCTTCTAAATCCGGCTCCGCCACTCGACTCCTGTGTGACCTCAGGCAAGTTAATTCACCTCTCTGGGCCTCAGTTACCTCATCTATAAAATGGGCACTGAGACTGTGAGTCACGCGTGGGACAGGGACTGTGTCCAACCCGATCTGCTTGTATCCACCCCAGTGCTTAGTACAGTGCCTGGCACACAGGTAAGCTCGTAACAAATGCCATAATTATTATTAGTAGTATTAAAAAAAGCTAGCAAGTTTAGGGAAGCAGCATGGCCAACTGGATAGAGCGCGGGCCTGGGTTCTAATCCCAGCTCCGCCACTGGTCTGCTGTGTGATCTTCGGCAAGTCACTTCACTTCCCTGTGCCTCAGCTACCTCATCTGTAAAATGGAGATTAAGACTGTGAGCCCCATAGGGAACAGGGACTGTATCCAACCAGATTGGCTTGTAGCTACCCTACTGCTTAGAACAGTGCTTGACACATAGGAAGCGCTTAACAAATACCGTCACTATTATACTTTGTACACACATGCAAATAAAGCCGCAGCAGTGACACTAAGCCTGCCGTATGAGGATGATGGCATTTGTTCAGTGCTTATTATGTGCCAGGCACTGAACTAAGCCCAGGGGTGGATACAAACAAATCAGGTTGGACACAGTTCCTGCCCTACATGGGGCTCACAATCTTCATCCCGATTTCACAGATGAGGAAACTGAGTCCCAGGGAAGTTACGTGACTTTCCCAAGGTGACCCATAAGACAAGTGGTGGAGCCGGGACTAGAACCCGGGTCCTTCTGGCTTCCAGGCCTGTGCTCTATCCACCAGGCCACGCTGCACGGTATTGTACTAAGAGCTTAGGATCACATGACGTGGTAAGATCGAAACCACATCCTTTAAAGGCTTACCGTCTAAGGTCTACCCAGCACACGCTACACCACAGCCCACACACGTCTCCACAGGCCAAGCACCAGTTCGGCCCCCAGCCCGGCCTAGCCAAACTCGCCGATTCAGCTGAATCCACAGGCTCTTTATTGCTTCTCCCTGGGGGTTCCGCCCCAGACTCAGACAGGGCGGGGGCTGGGCAGCCCAGAGACTCAGGCACCCCATGCCCGGGTGATGGGATCCACCCTGGACCGGGCCTCAGTGTCCTCTCCCCATCACCCCATCCCTGGGTTCCACAGTGATAGTCCCCAGCCAGGTAATCCCCAATGCTCCCCGCTTTGTCCCCTTTCCCACCTCTAATCCCCTCATGGGCTACCCCCGTTAGCCCCCTCCTCCACACCACGTAAGACCTGTTCCTGGCAGGGGTCCAGGTGGCCGGAGGCTTTGGCACGCAGGCGAATGGCACTGTGCAGATGGTCACTGGGCCAGGGGCAGGGGCAGCGAAGAAAAGTCCAAATAACCACACCCCCAACACAGACCGATGCAAGCGATGGGGGGGACCGTTAGCACGGGCTGGTCCTCCCACCCGCCCCCTCCCCCACCAGCCCCCAGCCGCAGTGTCCGGGTGTCTCAGAGGAGGTGGCAGGAGTTGCTGGCGGCCAGGGGGTCATCCAGCTCATGGCTGTAGACGGAGTCCCAGTCGCGGAGGAACACGGCTTCCAGCTGCTCCCGCAGCCCCTGGTCCCCCGCGGTCCCCGCGACCCCCGTCTGGTTCACCACCAGAGCCGAGCCGGCCGTCTGTGTAAAATAACTGCCTGACCAGTTGGACGTCCCTGAGGAAGAAGTCGGGAGAAGAGGGGGCGGCGAGGGGTCAGCCTCCTACAGAGGAAATGTGCCTGTCCCTGGCCCGCTCGGGGCAGTTCTGGTGGCTCTGTAGGGAAGGGTCAGGGGGAAGGGGGAGTGAAAGCCACTCACCAATGTAGGCTGCCCGGTCAGTGACCATGTACTTGTTGTGATTGACGCGGGCGTAGGGGATCCGAGCCTGAGCCTCATCGGAGGGGACGATGAACAGTCTCTGTCCAGGGAGATGGAGTGGTCAGGGGAGAGGCAAGTGGGCAGGGCCGGCAGAGGGACAGATGGAGGGAGAGAGGGAAGGAGACAGGGCAGTGTTGGAAGTAGCACAGGTGGAGGGAGAGAGGAGAGATGGGCAACACTTGGAGAGGGACAGGTGGAGGGAGAGAGGGAGGAGAGACAGGTAGGGCTGGGAGAGGGACAGGCGGAGGGAGGGAGGAGAGACAGGGCAGGGTTGGGAGTAGGACAGGTGGAGGGAGAGAGGAGAGATGGGCAAGACTTGGAGAGGGACAGGTGGAGGGAGAGAGGGAGGAGAGACAGGTAGGGCTGGGAGAGGGACAGGAGGAGGGAGGGAGGAGAGACAGGGCAGGGTTGGGAGTAGGACAGGTGGAGGGAGAGAGGAGAGATGGGCAAGACTTGGAGAGGGACAGGTGGAGGGAGAGAGGGAGGAGAGACAGGTAGGGCTGGGAGAGGGACAGGAGGAGGGAGGGAGGAGAGACAGGGCAGGGTTGGGAGAGGGACAGGTCAGGGGAGAGAGGGAGGAGAGGCAGGGCTGGGTTTGGCGGGAGGAGAAACAGGTAGGGCAGAGAGAGGGACAGGTAGAGGGAGAGAGGGAGGAGAGATAGGGCAGGGAAAGAGGAGACCAAGTAGGTTGGGGTGGGCTGGGGGTGTCGGTAGGGGGTGTAGTGGAAGAGACTCACCACTTGCACATCGTAGTGCGTGCGGTTGTCTTGGAGGGCGGCGAGGGAGCGCAGGAAGGGCAGCAACGAGGGCTCTGAGTGATCCCAGCAGCTCACTAGCAGCCGCACCTTGACGCCACGTTCGTAGGCCGCCCGCCGCAGCCCATCGTCGATGGCCGGCCAGAACCTGCAGGGGGCACGGGGTGGACCGGCGGCGGCTGGATGCTCGGACCCTCCCCTGGTCTCCTCTCCCATCCGGCCACCCACCCCGGACGCTCTAACCCCTTCTCCCCCCGTTCCCACTTCCCGGCCTGGTTCGGCCCTCGTTCCGGCCCCTCGCCGGGCCGCACCTGCGGGGATGGGAAAACTCCATTGTGGGCAGGTAGTTCATGACGGCCACGTAGACGAAGCCGCGGGCATCGTCCACCAGGCTGAGCAGGGCGCTCAGGTCGGGAGTGCGGCCGGCCGGGCACAGCGAGGGTGGGGCGCTCTGCGGGTGTCGGGAGGGAGACACAGAGGGGCGTGTGGGAGAGAGGGGAGACCTCAGATACAAGGGAGGGGAAGAGGCCGGACAGTGGAGAGGGAAGGGGCGCGGAAGGGGCTTACAGAGAAGTAGACGCGGGCCGGGGTGCTGTTGAGCTGCAGCTGGAGCGGGGAGTCGAGGCTGTAGCGGGTGGCGTAGCTGTCAGGCCAGGGGGATGGTATGGCAGAGCCCGATTGGCCCAGGTACCAATAGGCCTCAAACACTTTGGCCAAGTCCTGCGCCAGGCAGCTGCAATTGTAGACCACGACGCCCAGTTCCTTCACCTGGCAGAAGAGGGGACCAAGGGGTCGGGGGACTCATGGCGGGGGTGGGAGGGGTCCCCGCTTCCGGAGCAGGTGGCCCCCCCAGATTGAGTCTGCAGCTCGTGGGAGATCCACCCAGGAGGAGCCCGAGGTTCATTCATTCATTCAACTGTATTTGTTGGACGCTTACTATGTGCAGAGCACTGTACTAAGCGCTTGGGAGAATACAACACAAAAATAAAGAAACATTCCCTGCCCATAATGAGCTTACAGTCCAGTCTCCTCCCCATCTCCCAGCCCTGGCCGCCCCCAGCCTCAACTCCATCCAGGGCTCCTGCTCCCCCCTGCCCAGGCTCCGCCTGGTCTCCAGGACCCTCTTCTGGCCCCCCAAACCTGGGTGAGGGAGCGCCAGTCCATGTTGGCACTGCCAATGTAGAGATGGGTCTGATCCACCACCCAAAACTTGGTGTGGAGCACGCCGTGGGTCAGGCGCCGCATGTCCACCATGCGGATGTGGGCCCCTGGGGACAGGGAGAAGGCTTGCTTATTACTATTATTACGGTATTTGTTAAGCGCTTACTATGTGCCAGACACTGTATTAAGCAATGGGTTGGATACAAGCAAATCGGGTTGGGCACCCTCCCTGTCCGGCATGGGGCTCCCAGTCTTAATCCCCATTTTACAGATAAGGGAACTGAGGTACAGAGAAGTGAAGTTACTTGCCCAAGGCCGCACAGCAGACAAGTGATGGAGCCGGGGTTAGAACCCAGGACCTTCTGACTCACAGACCTGTGCTCTATCCACTACGCATCCAGGTGGCATCCCCCTCCCTCTCTGGACTCCGCCTGCCCACCCTGCCCGCCGCCCTGCCCATCCTCGCCCGCCCTCACCATACTCACCACTGTCCAGGAGGGCCTGCAGGTCGGCCTGGGGCTGGGGGCCGTTGGGCTTGCTGACTGCCACACGTACATTTACGCCTTTTGGGGCCAGGGTCAGCAGCTCCTGGAGGACCCTCTCCCCCTGGGGTGGCAAGAGCGGCAAAGGACTGTAGGAACACCTGACCCGGGCTCCCTCACCTCACCCCTTCTCCCCCAGCTCTGCCCAATTCCCAGCCCAGCCCCCACCACTTGGTGGTAGCTGGCTGCTATCTATTGAGCGCCTGCTGAATGCAGGGCACTACCCTAGGGGCTTGGGAAAGCCCAAGACACACAGTATGCTGCTCCTCCCAGCCCCTAGCTTCCCACTTGCTGCCTGTAACCGGCCTCCTCCTCCTCCTCGCCCTCCTGGCACCTGCTGGGCAGAGGGCTCCTGGGTGCGTGTGTCCTGGTTGGTGAGGGTCCAGTAAAAGGAGGCGATGTCGAGGGTACGGTGGGCTCCAGCCACTAAGTCCAGCCAAGCCTGGCTGATGGTCGGATGCGTGGGACCGCTGGGGAAGGTCAGGCCCTCCGGGATGCTCTCCACCAGCACCGCCCTAGAGCCACACAGATTCACAATAATAATAACGATGACATTTGTTAAGCACTTACTATGTGCAAAGCACTGTTCTAAGCACTGGGGGGGATACGAGGTGATCAGCTTGTCCCACGTGGGGCTCACAGTCTTAATCCTCATTTTACAGATGAGGTAACTGAGGCTCAGAGAAGTGACTTGCCCAAGGTCACACAGCAGACATGTGGCGGAGCTGGGATTAGCCCCCATGACCTCTGACTCCTAAGCCCGGGCTCTTTCCACTGAGCCACGCTGCTTCTAATTGAATTCATGCATTCAATTCATTCGATCGTATTTATTGAGCACTCACTCTGTGCTTCTATCCAGAGTACAGTGCTCTGCACAGAGTAAGCGCTTGGAAAGTACAGTTCAACAACAGAGACAATCCCTGCCCACAGCGGGCTCACAGTCTAGAAGGGGAGAGACAGACATCAAAACAAATAAACAGGCAAAAGGTAAACAGATGGCACTGGAACATGGTGGGCATCGGAGCAGGCCAGGATGTTCACAGCTCCCACCTTCTTTCTGCCCCCCAATGTGGTTTCCATTCCTCTCACTCTAATCCCCAGGCTCTGTTTCCCCTACTCCTGGCTGGATTGAGCAGAAAGACAGAAAGAGAGAGAGACAGAGAGAGAGAGAGACAGAGAGAGACAGCTTGGAAAGTACAGATCAACAACAGAGACAATCCCTGCCCACACCTGGCACACAGTCTAGAAGGGGAGAGACAGACATCAAAACAAATAAACAGGCAACAGGTAAACAGATGGCACTGGAACACGGTGGGCATCGGAGCAGGCCAGGATGTTCACAGCTCCCAACTTCTTTCTGCCCCACAATGTGGTTTCCATTCCTCTCACCCTAATCCCCAGGCTCTGTTTCCCCTACTCCTGGCTGGATTGAGCAGAAAGACAGAAAGAGAGAGAGACAGAGAGACAGAGACAGAGACAGAGACAGAGAGTGTGTGTGCGTGCAGCCGTGCATGTCGGCAGAAACTGAAAAACAGCGTGGCCTAGCGAATAGAGCATAGGCCAGGAAGACAGAAGCACCCGGTTTCTAACCCCAGCTCCGCCACTTGTCTGCTGTGAGATCTTGGGCTAGTCACGTAATTTATCTGTGCCTCATCTTTAAAACGGAGATTAAGAGTGTGAGCACCATGTGGAACAGGGGGACTGTGTCCAGCCCAGTTTGCTTCTATCCAGCGCTTAGAACGGTGCCCAGCACACAGTAAGTGCTTAACAAATACTACAATTATTACTATTATTATCTGTATTTGTATGTCTTTTTTTCGGGGGGTGGTGCATTTGTGCCTTGTGTCCATGCGGGTGGGTGTTTATCTGGATCTGATTTGTGCCCAGGTCTGCATCCACGACAGTCTGTGTGTGTGTGTCCGTGATAGCCTGTCTATCCGTGTGGCCACGCCCCCGCGGTCCTGTGCCCCACGGGACATCTGTCTGGGGTGGATGCGGTGGCTGCCGTGGACACTCACTGGCAGGGATCCTTGCAGATGGGTCCAGGTGCCTGGTTGCTCTTTCCCCCCGGAGGACCCCCGAGCCGTGGCCAGAAGAGCAGCTGGGTCAGCAAGGCGCACAGCACCATGGTGCCCAACAGGGTGATCAGCAGGGCCCAGCGGGCATTCTGGGAACAAAAGAGGGCATCAGGGGGGCAGGAGGCATGGCTGGGGCCCCCCTCGCCAAGCTCACTAGCCCCTTGGAAGAAGCATGGCATAGTGGATAGAGCAGGGGCTTGGGAGTCAGAAGATCAAGGGTTCTAATCCCAGCTCTGCCACCTGTCTGCTGTGTGACCTTGAGCAAGTCATTTCAGTTCCCCAGGCCTCAGTTACCTCATTGGGAAAATGGGGAGCGAGACTGGGAGGCCCATGTGAGACAAGGGACTGTGTCCAACCTGATTTACTTATATCCACTCCAGCACTAACCCTAAGCACTTAACAAATACCACAGTTATTGTCATTATTATTAACAATAATACATCTCATCTGTCCACCACTCCCCACGCCAGAGGCCACTTGATGGGTTTTCCAGGGTGCTAGGCAATGGTGCCACTGCTCAGGGCAGTGGGTTCCTGGGGGTGGGCAGAGAGGGGCAAGGGTGGCGATGGCCTTGCCTGGGTCTTACCTTCTCAGCCAGGGCCCGGGGCATCACTGGGGAAAGCAGCTGTTCCTCCATTCGTGGCTTCGGCTGGGAGGGACGGAGAGTTTGAGGAGGTCAGAACCTCTGTCCGACCCTCACCCCAACCCCCGCCTTGACCAGTGTTGACATAATCCCCCATCTCCTCCCAGCCAACTCCTCCCGTATAACCCAGCACCCCATTAACCCCAACCCTCCCACCTGCACTACCACCAACCCTCTCCATTCCCTGCCTAGTTTGATTCTGGACTCTTGGGTGTGGGTAAACAGGGGAGAAACTCTATCCTAAAATCATAGTGCTTGGAAATTTTGCTCGGATTAATCTGTCATAATAATAATAATAATAATAATAATAATAATGGCATTTATTAAGTGCTTACTATGTGCAAAGCACTGTTCTAAGCACTGGGGGGATACAAGGTGATCAGGTTGTCCCACGTGGAGCTCACAGTCTTAATCCCATTTTACAGGTGAGGTAACTGAGGCACAGAGAAGTTAAGTGGCTTGCCCAAGATCCCACAGCTGACAAGTGGCGGAGCCGGGATTCGAACCCACGACCTCTGACTCTAAAGCCCGTGCTCTTTCCACTGAGCCACATCTCTTCACCCACCCTAGACTGTAAACTCATTGTCAAGGAGCATGTCTGCTAATGGCGTAGTGGGTAGAGCATGGGCCCGAGAGTCAGAAGGTCATGAGTTCTAGTCCCGCCTCGGCCACTTGTCTACTGTTTCACCACGGGCAAGTCACTTCACTTCTCTGGGCCTCAGTTACCTGATCTGCAAACTGGGGATTGAGACTGTGAGCCCCACGTGGGACAGAGACTGTGTCTAACCCGATTTGCTTGTAACCACCCCAGCGCTTAGTACAGTGCCAGGCACACAATAAGTGCTTAACAAATACCACAGTTATTACTATTAATTCTGTTGTTTTATACTCTCACAAGAGTTTGGTACGGTGCTCTGCACATAATAAGAGATCAATAAATACCATTGATTGACTGATCCCAAATCTCCCCAAATAACACTTCAGCATTTCCATGTCCCCTGAGCCCTTAGGCACTTCCCCCTCACCCCTCACCCCTTAGCAAAGACAAACATGTCTATATGCCATTACTTCCTCCTATTTGTAACTTATATTAATGTCTTTCTCCCCCAGTGACTCTAGGGTACTTGAGGGCAGGGATCATGTCTCCCGCTACTATTTCTAGGATACTTTCCCAAGTGCTTTATTTATTATGATTATTACTACTATGCTAATAATAATAATGATGATGATGGCATTTGTTAGGCGCTTACTATGTGCCAGGCACTATACTAAGTAATCGGGGTGGACACAGTCTCTGTTCCACGTGGAGCTCACAGTCTCAATCCCCATTTTACAGATGAGGTGATGAGGCACAGAGAAGTGAAGCGACTTCCCCAAGGTCACACAGCAGACAAGAGGCAGAGTCAGGAGCTGTCTCCCCCTCTAGACTGTAAGCTCACTGTGGGCAGGTAATGTGTCTGGTCATTGTTATACTGTACTCTACCAAGCACTTAGTTCAGTGCTTTGCACAAAGTAAGTGCTCAATAAATATGATTGAATGAATGGATGTTTAGAACAATGTTATGCACACAGTAAGTGCTCAATAAATATCAAGAATTGACCGTCAAAAAAATACCAATCAATGGTATTTACTGAGCACTTACTATGTGCTGAGTATTGATTACTTTGTACGTGGCTCAGTGGAAAGAGCACGGGCTTTGGAGTCAGAGGTCATGGGTTCGAATCCCGGCTCCACCACAAGTCAGCTGTGTGACCTCGGGCAAGTCACTTAACTTCTCTGAGCCTCAGTTACCTCACCTGTAAAAATGGGGATTAAGACTGTGAGCCCCACACGGGACAACTTGATCACACTGTATCCCCCCCAGCGCTTAGAACAGTGCTTTGCACATAGTAAGCGCTTAAGAAATGCCATCATTATTATTATTATTGTACTAAGAACTTGGGAAAGTACGATAAACAGAGTTGGTAGCTGTGGGCCCTGCCCAGAACTTGGGAAAGTACGATAAACAGAGTTGGTAGTTGTGGGCCCTGCCCATAAAGTGCCACGGGGGAGGCAGACATTTAAATACGGTAGGCATGGGGAAATAGTAGAGTGGATTGTGCCATGGGGACTGAGGCTGGTTACGGCCTTGACCCCTGTTGGTGCCCGCTGTGCCCACTTACTTGTTGGTACGCCGAGTACAGCTTCATCTTGCCCGGTCCTGGGCCGGGGGCGGGCTGCGGTCAGTGGTTGGTGTCGGCCCTTCCGGAGTCGGGCTCTCGGCCTTCCCCGCAAACAGCAGGACAAGAGAAAGTTTGCTTCCCCCACCCAGGGTTTGGCTAGTGACTAGTACCCCTTCCCCCGCCCCCAGGGGAGGTTGGTGAGGGGAGGGGCAACTCTACCTCCCACATGACTCAGTTTCCCCAGAAGATCACGGGTCCCGGCCAGTCATGGGGGATTGGCGTGGGGCCGGCTCCAAAAGGAGGAAACAAATTGGTTCGCCTTGTCCCATGCGTGGCGCTTGCGTAATCTTTTTTTTTTTAATGGTATTTGTTAAGCACTTACTATGTACCAGGCACTGTACTAAGCGCTGGGGTAGATACAAGGTTGGCCCCGCTCCGTGTCTCACCTGAGGCTCACATTCTTAATCCTGTTTTACAGATGAGGTAACTGAGGCACAGAGAAGCGACTGGCCCAAGGTCAAACGGCAGACAAGTGGCGGATCCTTGCCTCCCCCAGCACGACATCCCCCCCCTCCCCAGACTGTGAGCCCACTGTTGGGTAGGGACTGTCTCTATATGTTGCCAACTTGTACTTCCTAAGCGCTTAGTACAGTGCTCTGCACACAGTAAGCGCTCAATAAATACGATTGATTGATTGATTGATCAGGAGGCACCCCCAAACACCCCAATTTCCCCTCGTCCTCCGGGGTGCCCTGCCAGGCTCCGGGGTGCCCCACTGTGGCTCAGTGGAAAGAGCCCGGGCTTTGGAGTCGGAGGTCATGGGTTCAAATCCCATCTCCGCCAACTGTCAGCCGTGTGACTTTGGGCGAGTCACTTGGCTTCTCTGTGCCTCAGTCACCTCATCTGGAAAATGGGGATTAAAATTGTGATCCCCCTGTGGGACAAACTGATCACCTTATAATCTCCCCGGCGCTTAGAACAGTGCTTTGCACATAGTAAGCGCTTAACAAGTACCGTCATCATCATCACTGCGCTAGCTGCCTGGCAGGGAGATGGACTACGACTGGATGGACTCAGACTGAGCCCCTTCCTTCCTCTCCCCCTCGTCCCCCTCTCCATCCCCCCATCTTACCTCCTTCCCTTCCTCACAGCACCTGTATATATGGATATATGTTTGTACATATTTTTTACTCTATTTATTTTACTTGTACATATCTATTCCATTTATTTTATTTTGTTAGTATGTTTGGTTTTGTTCTCTGTCTCCCCCTTTCAGACTGTGAGCCCACTGTTGGGTAGGGACCGTCTCTATCCGTTGCCACCTTGTACTTCCCAAGTGCTTAGTCCAGTGCTCTGCACACAGTAAGCGCTCAATAAATACGATTGATTGATTGATTTTATTTTGTTAGTATGTCTGGTTTTGTTCTCTGTCTCCCCCTTCTAGACGGTGAGCCCACTGTTGGGCAGGGACCGTCTCTATCCGTTGCCACCTTGTACTTCCCAAGTGCTTAGTCCAGTGCTCCGCACACAGTAAGCGCTCAATAAATACGATTGATTGATTGATTTTATTTTGTTAGTACGTTTGGTTTTGTTCCCTGTCTCCCCCTTTCAGACCGTGAGCCCACTGTTGGGTAGGGACCGTCTCTATCCGTTGCCACCTTGTACTTCCCAAGTGCTTAGTCCAGTGCTCCGCACACAGTAAGCGCTCAATAAATACGATTGATTGATGGATGGATTGAGTCTCGGGGCTAATGCACCAGTCTCGTTGGCATTCTGGACTCGGACTGTACTAAGCAAGCGCTTAGTACAATGCTCTGCCCATAGTAAGCGCTCAATAAATACGATTGATGATGACTGATCCCCCGGGGAAGAAGCCCCTTCCTGGATCCGGGGACGGGGTTTGGCTCCCTTCCTCGGGGCTCGGAAGGAGAGGGCAGGGACGAGGACGGAGCCCCCCAACTTGTCACTTAGGACCCTTAGTACTAAGCGCTTAGTACAGTGCTCTGCACACAGTAAGCGCTCAATAAATACGATTGATTGACTGATTGCCACCCGGGCCCCGTGCGACCCCCTGGCTTTACCCGCCCCGACCTCGCTACTGTCCGGTGACCCCGGGGACCCCCTCCTCCGAGACCCCCCGACTCTCCCCGGATTTTGGCTACCTGAATCCGGGGAAATCGAGGAAGGGCTCCTGGCAGAGGAGTCGGTCCCGAGCTACTGCTCCGCCCAGGCCGGGGGCGGGCCCTCACCCCCAAAAATAAGGGGAGGGCGGAGCGGCCTGCTCCCTGGGGGCGGGCCCTGGGTCGTTGTGGAGTTGTGCGGTTGTGTGTGTGTGTGTGTGTGCGCTCCCCTAAGGGCATCCCGAGGGAGCCAGTGCCTCAACCGGGTGTGAGACAGTGTGTGTGTGTGTGTGTGTGTGTGTGTGTGTATGTGTGTGGGCGCGCGCCCTCCCCAGCGGGCATCCCGAGGGAGCCAGTGCCGCAACCCGGTGTGTCTGTGTGAGTGTGGCTATGTAGCTCCGTGTGCATGGGTGTAGTTGTGTGTGTGTGTGTGTCTGTTGTTTGCGGGAGTGTAGTTGTGTAGTTGCCAGTGCCACAACCGGGTGTGGTTGTGTGTGGTGGTGTGGGTGTAGTTGTTGGTGGGGGGTGCGCGCGCGCTCCCCAACGGGTGGGGGGGGGGGGGTTTGTGTGGGGTTGTGTGTGTGTGTGTGTGTGTGTGTGTGTGTGCGCGCGCGTGCTCCCCTGCGGGCATCCCGAGCGGGCCAGTGCCACAACTGGGTGTGTGTGTGTGTGTGTGTGTGTGTGTGTGTGTGGTTGTGTGTGCGTATGCGCGCTCCCCAGCGGGCATCCCGAGCGGGCCAGTGCCACAACCGGGTGTGTGTGTCTGTAGTTGTGTGTGTATGTGCGCTCCCCAGCGGGCATCCCGAGCGGGTCAGTGCCGCAACCGGGTGTGTTTGTGTGTGGTTGTGTGAGTCTAGTTGTGTAGTTGTGTGTGTGTGGTTGTGTGTGTGTGTGCGCTCCCCAGCGGGCATCCCGAGCGGGCCAGTGCCGCAGCCGTGTGTGTGTGTGTGTGTGTGTGTGTGTGTGTGTGTGTGTGTGTGTAGTTGTGTGCGTATGTGCGCTCCCCAGCGGGCATCCCGAGCGGGCCAGCAACACAACCGGGTGTGTTTGTGTGTGGTTGTGTGAGTCTAGTTGTGTAGTTGTGTGTGTGTGTGTGTGTAGTGTGTGTATGTGTGCTCCCCATTGGGCATCCCGAGCGGGCCAGTGACACAACCGGGTGTGTTTGTGTGTTGTTGTGTGAGTGTAGTTGTGTAGTTTTGTGTGTGTGTGCGCTCCCCAGCGGGGATCCCGAGCCGGCCAGTGTCACAACCGGGTGTGTTTGTGTGTGTGCGCTCCCCAGCGGGCATCCCGAGCGCGCCGGTGCCACAACCGTGTGTGTGTGTGTGTGTGTGTGTGTGTGTGTAGTCATGTGTGTGTGTGTGTGTGTGTGCGCTCCCCAGCGGGCATCCCGAGCCGGCCAGTGCCACAATCGGGTGTGTGTGTGATTGTGTGTATAATAATAATAATAATAATAATAATAATAATAATAATAATAATATTGGTATTTGTTAAGCGCTTACTATGTGCAAAGCACTGTTCTAAGCGCTGGGGTAGATACAAGGTAACCAGGTTGTCCCACGAGGGGCTCACAGTCTTCATCCCCATTTTCCAGATGAGGGAACTGAGGCCCAGAGAAGTGAAGTGACTTACCCAAAGTCACCCAGCTGACAAGTGGCGGAGCCGGGATTTGAACCCACGACCTCTGCCTCCAAAGCCCGGGCTCTTTCCACTGAGCCACGCTGCTCTGTGTGTGTGTGTGTGTGTGTGTTGTGTGCGCTTGCTTCCCCAGCACCACCACCGTCCCTGCAGCGCGGCTTAATGGCAAGAACCCAGACTTGGGAATCAGAGGACCTGGGTTCTAATCCCGACCCCACCACTGGTCTGCTGGGTGACTTTGGGCGAGTCACTTCCTTTCTCCGTGCCCCAGTCCCCCTCATCCGGAAAACGGGGATTCAAACTGGGAGCCCCACGTGGGGCAAGCTGATTACCCTGTATCTACCCCAGCGCTTAGAACAGAGCCTGGCACATAGTAAGCGCTTAAAAAATACCATAATAATAATAATAATAATAATAATAATAAACACGGACTCGCGACTGACTCTGGGAAGGGGTGAGGGTCGAGCCGAGGTCCCCAGTGTG
The DNA here is from genome assembly GCF_015852505.1 of Tachyglossus aculeatus. Taxonomy (NCBI): domain Eukaryota; kingdom Metazoa; phylum Chordata; class Mammalia; order Monotremata; family Tachyglossidae; genus Tachyglossus; species Tachyglossus aculeatus. The sequence continues at coordinate 1,928,713 of NC_052091.1, forward strand.
GGAGCCCAAGGACAAATTCCTCTCCCCTCCCTCCCCGCCGTCCCGACTTAGGCCCAGCAGGGCAGTTTCAGGGGTGCAGGGAGTCCTGAGTCCCTGGTGGGTGGGGAGGGGGGACTCCCCGGGGGTCGGGGGCACCCGGAAAGCGGAGGGATGAGAGGGAGGGGAGGGGCTGATCTTAATAATAATAATAATAATAATAATGTTGGTATTTGTTAAGCGCTTACTATGTGCCAAGCACTGTTCTAAGCACTGGGAAGGTTACAAGGTGATCAGGTTGTCCCACGGGGGGGCTCACAGTCTTAATCCCCATTTTACAGATGAGGGAACTGAGGCACAGAGAAGTGAAGTGACTGGCCCAAAGTCACGCAGCTGACAATTGGCGGAGCCGGCATAGACAAGGTAATCAGATCGTCCCCCGCGGGGCTCACAGTCTTCATCCCTATTTTACAGATGAGGGAACTGAGGCCCTGAGAAGTTGAGTGACTTGCCCAGATGAGGGAACTGAGGCCCTGAGAAGTTGAGTGACTTGCCCAGGGTCACACAGCTGACAAGTGGTGGGGCCGGGATTTGAACCCACGACCTCTGACTCCAAAGCCCGGGCTCTTTCCACTGAGCCACACTGCTTCCCCATCTTAGGCCTGGGGACTAAGGTGGGGGAGACCCTCCCGGCAAGGCCCCCAGATCCTAACACTGGGCGACCTGTCCTGGGAAGGGGGTGAGGGTACGGGGTCGGGGGGCGACCGGGGATCAGGGGGCCCAGGGCGGGTGAGCCCACTGTTGGGTAGGGACTGTCTCTATATGTTGCCGACTTGTACTTTCCAAGCGCTTAGTACAGTGCTCTGCACACAGTAAGCGCTCAATAAATACGATTGATGATGATGAGACAAGGAGGGGGCAGGGGGAGAGGGGCAGCTCCCTCCAGGACCACCTTGCCGTCTTCCTCTCTAGACTTTCTAGACTGTGAGCCCACTGTTGGGTAGGGACCATCTCTATATGTTGCCAGCTTGTACTTCCCAAGCGCTTAGTCCAGTGCTTTGCACACAGTAAGTGCTCAGTAAATATGATTGATCGATTGACCGTCTGTATATGTTGCCAACTTGTACTTCCCAAGCGCTTAGTCCAGTGCTCTGCACACAGTAAGCGCTCAATAAGTACGACTGAATGAATGAATGAATCATGCCAACTTGTACTTCCCAAGCGCTTCGTCCAGTGCCCTGCACACAGTAAGCGCTCAATAAGTACGACTGAATGAATGAATGAATCATGCCAACTTGTACTTCCCAAGCACTTCGTCCAGTGCCCTGCACACAGTAAGCGCTCAATAAATACGATCGATTAATTGATTGACCGTCCCTCTATGTTGCCAACTCGTACTTCCCAAGCGCTTAGTCATCATCATCATCATCAATCGTATTTATTGAGCGCTTACTGTGTGCAGAGCACTGGACTAAGCGCTTGGGAAGTCCAAGTTGGCAACATCTAGAGACAGTCCCTACCCAACAGCGGGCTCACAGTCTAAAAGGGGGAGACGGAGAACAAAACCAAACATACTAACAAAATAAAATAAATAGAATAGATATGTACAAGCAAAATAGAGTAATAAATAGGTACAAACATATATACAGGTATATACACATATAGTCCAGTGCTCTGCACACAGTAAGCGCTCAATAAATACGACTGACTGGATGAACGAGTCATTATTATTAATACAGAACGACGGGACCCCCAGGCTTCAACTCTATGCTCCCGAGCGGCTAGAGAGACCCCCCCTCTCCCGGAGGCCTCGGCGTAGGCGAGGAGGAAGAGGGGAGGGCGCTCTAGGCGGGAGAAGGGGAGAAACTGCTTCCGGGGTCAGGGAAGCACTTCCGGTGTGGCGGGAGGGGTGGAGGAGGAGGGAGGGAGGGGTGGGTCAGTTGGTGGGATGGGTCGGGGCAGCCGCTGCCGCTAACAGGTGAGGGGCTATTCTATTTATTTTATTTTGTTAGTATGTTTGGTTTTGTTCTCTGTCTCCCCCTTTTAGACTGTGAGCCCACTGTTGGGTAGGGACCGTCTCTACATGTTGCCAACTTGGACTTCCCAAGCGCTTAGTCCAGTGCTCTGCACACAGTAAGCGCTCAATAAATACGATTGATTGATTGATCGCAGGAGACTTCCTCTCCCCCTCTTCACCCCCCCATCTTACCTCCTTCCCTTCCCCACAGCACCTGTATATATGTATATATGTTTGTACAGATGTATTACTCTATTACTCTATTTATTTTACTTGTACATATCTATTCTATTTATTTTATTTTGTTAGCAGGTTTGGTTCTGTTCTCTGTCTCCCCCTTTTAGACTGTGAGCCCGCTGTTGGGTAGGGACCGTCTCTAGATGTTGCCAACTTGGACTTCCCAAGCGCTTAGTCCAGTGCTCTGCACACAGTAAGCGCTCAATCAATACGATTGATTGATTGATCGCAGGAGACTTCCTCTCCCCCTCTTCACCCCCCCATCTTACCTCCTTCCCTTCCCCACAGCACCTGTATATATGTATATATGTTTGTACAGATTTATTACTCTATTACTCTATTTTACTTGTACATATCTATTCTATTTATTTTATTTTGTTCGTATGCTTGGCTTTGTTCTCCGTCTCCCCCTTTTAGACTGTGAGCCCACTGTTGGGTAGGGGCCGTCTCTATATGTTGCCAACTTGGACTTCCCAAGCGCTTAGTCCAGTGCTCTGCACACAGTAAGCGCTCAATAAATACGATTGATTGATTGATCGCAGGAGACTTCCTCTCCCCCTTCACCCCCCCATCTTACCTCCTTCTCTTCCCCACAGCACCTGTATCTATGTATATATGTTTGTACATATTTGTTACTCTATTTATTTATTTATTTTACTTGTACATATCTATTCTACTTATTTTATTTTGTTAGTAGGTTTGGTTTTGTTCTCTGTCTCCCCCTTTTAGACTGTGAGCCCACTGTGGGGTAGGGACCGTCTCTATATGTTGCCACCTTGTACTTCCCAAGCGCTTAGTCCAGTGCTCTGCACACAGTAAGCGCTCAATAAATACGATTGATTGATTTATCGCAGGAGACTTCCTCTCCCCCTCGTCCCCCTCTTCACCCCCCCTTCACCCCCCCATCTTACCTCCTTCCCTTCCCCACAGCACCTGTATATATGTTTGTACATATTTATTACTCTATTTTACTTGTACATATCTATTCTATTTATTTTATTTTGTTAGTATGTTTGGTTTTGTTCTCTTTCTCCCCCTTTTAGACTGTGAGCCCGCTGTTGGGTAGGGACTGACTCTATATGTTGCCAACTTGGACTTCCCAAGAGCTTAGTACATTGCTTTGCACAGAGTAAGCGCTCAATAAATACGATTGATTGATTGATTTGGGCAGGGCCAGAAGAAGGGGGTGCAGGGCATGGGGCTCCCCCCCCTCCTCCTTCTCCTCCTCCAGGGCGCCCCACTCCCCAATTTCCCCCAGGAAGCAGCTTTGAGTCCCCCGGGACCTTGCCTCCCTCCCCACCCAGAGATCCCCCTCGGTCCGGGAGGCCTTGCCCGGGACCCCCTCCCGGCACTCAGCCCCTGCCCCCCGCGGGACCGCCCACCCCGAGATCAATCAATCAATCAATCATATTTATTGAGCGCTTACTGTGTGCAGAGCACTGTACTAAGCGCTTGGGAAGTACAAGTTGGCAACACAGGGAGACAGTCCCTACCCAACAGTCAATCATCAATCAATCGTATTTATTGAGCGCTTACTGTGTGCAGAGCACTGGACTAAGCGCTTGGGAAGTCCAAGTTGGCAACATAGAGAGATGGTCCCCACCCAACAGAGGGCTCACAGTCTAAAAGGGAGAAGCAGAGAACAAAACCAAACATACTAACGAAATAAAATAAATAGAATAGATATGGACAAGCAAAATAAATAAATAGAGTAATAAATATGTACAAACATAGATACAGGTGCTGTGGGGAAGGGAAGGAGGTAAGATGGGATGGAGAGGGGGATGAGGGGGAAAGGAAGGAAGGGGCTCAGTCTGGGAAGGCCTTCTGGAGGAGGTGAGCTCTCAGTAGGGCCTTGAGGTCCTGTGTATATGTTTGTACATATTTATTACTCTATTTATGTTACTTGTACCTATCTATTCTATTTATTTTATTTTGTTAGTATGTTTGGTTTTGTTCTCTGTCTCCCCCTTTTAGACTGTGAGCCCACTGTTGGGTAGGGACTGTCTCTATATGTTGCCAACTTGTACTTCCCAAGCGCTTAGTACAGTGCTCTGCACACAGTAAGCGCTCAAAAAATATGATTGATTGATTGATCCGGGACCCCGACCCAAGAAGCCCCCTCCGGGAAGCGACCCTCTCTCTGGGCCCCGCTCTCGCGGAGACCCACCTCCCACATTGCCCAGATCCCTGGTCCTCCCCTCCTCGCCTCTCCCTCCAGAAACCCTTCCCGGGGACCCCTTCCCCCTTCCCGACCACCGGGACCTTTCCCCAAGACCCAGCCAGTCTCCCGGAGGAGCAGTCCTTCCTTCGATGCACCCCCCAACCCGGGACGTAGCCCGCCCCCCGAGGGACCCCCTCCCCCCCCCAACACGGAGCTTTGCCTTCATCCCAAAGACCTTTCTGAGAAAGGAGGGGGGCGGGGGGAGCTGGGACTAATTCCTGCTCGCAGGCTATTCCTGTATCCTGAGTCGTGGCCCAGGCACGCCGGCTCCAGACTCACATGCTCCTCTCCCTCCCTCTTCTCCCTTTCTCCCTTCCTCCTCTCCTACCCTTCCCTCTCTTTCTCTCATCCCTCCCTTGCCTCCCTTCCCTCTCTTTTCCTTCCTTTTCTCTCTCCCTTCCCTCTGTTCCTCTCCTTCCTCCCTCCCTTTCCTCTCTTCCTCCCGTCCCTCTCTCTCCCTTCCTCCTCTCTTCCCTTGCTCCCCTCCCTCTCTCCCTTCCCACTTTCCTTCCTCTCACCCGCCCCCAGGTTGTTCTGGAAAGGAGCAAGTTGCCCATCCCCACCCCGGGAGGGTCCTCCACAATGGTGTCTGTTACCATGGGTGAGTCTGTACCCTCCTCCCGGCTTTCCTGGCCCCTGGGATGGGGGTGGGGAGTCCCTGGGCAGCGGAAGAGCAGTGACAGCTGCGACCTTGGGGAATGCCGCTCTGCTGGCGGGGCTGGGTGGGGGTGGGGGCAACATTGAGGCCTGGAGCCCCTTTGCCACAGGACTTAGGGGATTTCTTGCACCTGTCAGGTAGGCCTAGAGACCGGTTTTCCTTTTGTGGGCACGTGGACTCCTGGATGCCCATTGAGGTCCCTTGCTCCATCTCCCTGTCATCTCCATCACCAGTCAGTGGTATTTATTTGAGCACTCACTGTGTGCAGAGCACTATACTGAGCGCTTGAGAGAGCACAATAGAAAATAGACACATTCCCTGCCCATAACAAGCTTACAGTCTAGAGGGATGAGCTTACAGCCTAGAGGGTGGCATTCGCTAACTACTGAAGTAGAGCGTTCGTTCATTCAGTTGTATTTAATGAGCACCTACTGTGTGCAGAGCACTGTACTAAGCGCTTGGGGAAGTACAGTGCAACAATAAAAAGTGACATTCCCTGGCCACCATGAACTTATAGTCTAGAAGGGGGGAGACAGACATAAGTACAAATAAATAAAATGACAGATATGGACATGAGTGGTGTGGGGCTGGGATGGGGGGGAAGAACAAAAGGAGCAAGTCGGGGCGATGCCGAAGGGAGTGGGAGATGAGGAAAAGCGGGGCTTAGTCTGGGAGTAGCCCCAGAGTAGCCCCAGCTGGTTCCCTGCCATCAGCTCTCCCCACACTGAGAGTGGTCGCAGCCCAGCCAGCTGTCTGTATGGTGCCAAGCCAGTGTCTCTGCCACCCAGGGCTCCACTGTCAGCTCTGTGCCTCAGGGGCAGCCCCCGTGGACCTCTTCTGACTGGCATGGCTGGCTTGGGCTCTGCCAACCTGTGCCCCCTCCCAGAGCCTGGGGCTGAACTGACTGGTTGTGCTGGACCTGTTCGGGGGGGGCGGGGGAGGGAAGGGGAGCCAATTAGTTCACGGAGATGGCAGACAGACCGACTCTGCGGGCGTGGGCTTCCCTGGGCACAGACCGTAAGCGTGAGGAGGTGGCAGGCAAACTGGGGGACAAGACTGGCAGGGCTGGGAGTTGATGGTGATGATGGTATTAAGTGCTTACTATGTGCCAGGCACTGTATTAAGCACTAGAGTGGTTATGAGCAAATCAAGTTGGACACAGTCCCTGTCCCGTGTGAGGCTTACAGACTCAATCCCCATTTTACAGATGAGGTAACTGAAGCACAGAGAAGTGAAGTGACTTGACAAGGATCACACAGCAGGCGAGTGGCAGAGTCAGGATTAGAACCCATGACCTGGTTCTCAGGCCTGTTCTCTATCCGCCACGCCATGCTGTTCGGGACAGGCTGGCGGTGGTCAGGCAAGGGTTCCCAGAAGACGTGGGATTTGGAACTGAGAACAAGGAGGCCACAAGCAGGCGGGGAGTGGGTGTGCGGGTTTGGGTTTTGCAACCTATGCTCTGAGGGGGTCGGAGATTGGTTTGGGGGGCCAGCTCGGAAAGCCAGCGAAGTCCTCCATGCATCAGCCAGCCAGCCAATCGTATTTATTGAGTGCTTATTGTGTGCAGAGCACTGTACTGAGCACTTGGGAAAGTAAAATATAACAATAAACAGACACCTGCCCTGCCCACAATGAGCTCAGCCTAGAGGTTGGTTGGGGTGGGGGGGAAGGGGGTCTCACCAAGTTCTCCCCCTCCTTCTTGCAGCCACGTCAGAGTGGATCCAGTTCTTTAAGGAAGCTGGGATCCCACCAGGACCTGCCGTTAACTACGCCGTGATGTTTGTGGACAACAGGTAGTAATGATAATAGTGATGATATTTGTTAAGGGCTCACTGTGCCGGGCACTGAACTAAGCGCAGGGGTGGTTGTAAGCAAATCGAGGTGGACAGTGTCTGTCTCACATGGTGCTCACAGTCTCGATCCCCAAATAACAGATGAGGTAACCGAGGCCCAGAGTAGTGAAGCGATTTGACCAAGGTCACAGAGCAGATAGTGGCGTGCGAGAGCCGGGGAACGTGGTGGGGACAGCACAGGAGAGGTAGAAAGCCCGATCTCGCCCTCTGGGAACGGATTAGCCAGGAGGCACGGAGCGGTAGGAGTTGCGGGAAGGCTTCCCTGAAGGCTTGGGCTTAAGCCGATGGAAAAGAGGAGCCAAACCATGGCCAGCCGGGCCGAGTCGAGGCCCCCCCCAGGTAGGCTCGTTGGGCCTGAGCCCAGCGCTCCTCTCTCCCTGGCAGGATCCAGAAGAACATGCTGCTGGACCTCAACAAGGAGATCATGAATGAGCTAGGGGTGACTGTCGTGGGTGACATCATCGCCATCCTCAAGCACGCCAAGGTGGTGTACCGCCAGGTGGGTGCCCGTGGCCCTCTCGCTGATGCCAGCTGGGGAGGTGGGGTCTCAGGAGGCCAGTCCCGGCTCCCGGCCTCAACCTCCAGCCTCAGGGGTCCGCTTCTCCTTAATGTCACCAGACTGTGTTTTGAGGGATCATTCATTCATTCGGTCATATTTTTATTGAACGCTTACTGTGTGCGGGTCACTGTACCAAGCACCTGGGAGAGTACCAAACAACAATAAATAGACACATTCCCTGCCCACGACGAGCCCTGGGGCCCGTCAGGCCGGGAGCTGGCTCAGCCCTGGAGCTCGCTCCTCAGAGTGTCTCTCTCACTCTACCCTCTTCTTCCCCGTCCCCTGAGGTAGCATCCACCCTGGCAGCCACCTCCTAGTTGGATTAGCCTGACCTTAGAGAGGTCACTGACATTACCCAAGGCTCTTAAACCGTTCTTTCTGACCAGGAGGGTCTTGGAGAGGAGTTGGTATCCCAGGTTTGACCCTTGGTCCTGGGCCCCTTAAGTAAGAGCCCAATTGAGCCATCTCTGATGCGGGCCTATACCTAGCACGCAGTGAGGGGGCCGTTCCCCTTCCAGGCAGTGTGTCAGTCCCCGTGCCCACAGGGGCCCAGGTGTTCGGATGGGGGCTTTGTGCCTTGCCCCACAACCGTGCGGAACCCCCCAAACTTGCCTTCTCCAGGATGTGTGCAAGGCGGCGACCGAGTCCATGTCCTCCAGCCCTGGTGGCCTGCAGTCGGAACTGAGGCGTAGTGCCAACAGCGGTGAGTGTGGGCCTGGCTGGGGACGAGGAGGAGGAGGAGGAGTCGGGTTGGGAGGAGGGGAGAACGAAGAGCCTGCTGAGGCCTCAGCGCTGACCCAGCCACCCCCTTCTCCCAGCGGCCACGCGGATGATCGCCAACAGCCTGAGCCGGGACTCACCCCCCTCCACTCCGGTGCGGCGGCCCGAGTCTGCCACTTCTAAGATCTCCGTCACCGTGTCCAACAAGATGGCAGTGAAGAACGCCAAGGCCGCAGGTGTGGGGGGTGGGGGTGCGCTGGCTGCGGGCCTCGCTCTCAGAAGGCGGGGGACGTGGGGTCGGGGCTGGCCGCAGGCCTCATTCTCGGAGGGGCCTGTGGGTGGGGGCCGATTGGCCTCAGGGCTTGCTCTCTGGGGCGGGGCTGATGGCAGGACTTTGTCTCAGAGGGCTTTGTGGGGGCGGGACCAGGCTCCAGGGGTGAAGAGGACCATCTTGGGGGCTGTTCGGGCAGGTGGGACTGGGGACCCGGGAGCCGGCACCGAACCAGGCATCCCGACACCTGGCCGGCATCCTTGCTCCGGGACCGCGAGGCAGGAATGCTATCCCTAGGGAAGCTGTGCCCTCTTGCTCTCTGGAAGCCCCCACCACCTGCCATTTGACAGCTGGGTGACCTTGGAGAAGGCATGTAATTTCTCTGGGCCTCGGTTTCCTTGTCTGTAAAATGGGGTTGAATTACCTGTTCCCTTTCCCCTTAGACTGTGAGCCTCATGTGGGATGGGGATCGGGTCAGACCTGATTACCTGATTATCTACCCTAGCGCCTACTACAATGCTTGGCACATAGTAAGTGCTTAACAGATACCCTAATTATTATTATTATTATCTTTCTGGGCACATACCAGGGCAGCTTACCCCTCCTCCGCCTCACTGGAGCCTGGGGTCGGTGGGTTTGGTGAGGCCGAAGCCTCAGGTACAGCCGGGCACCTGGCCGGAGGCAGGGTTTGGGCATGGAAAGGGGCCAGCCTGGCATAGGCATAGGTGAACACGTATGTGGGAGGCTGCCTGGGAGATTATCTATGTGTAAGTTTGTATTGGTGTGACATACTTTCCAAGCGCTTAGTACAGTGCTCTGCACACAGTAAGCACTTAGTAAATACGATTGAATAGATGACTGAGCGTGAAGGTGTCTCTGAGTGCATTCGCGTGTGAGCATGTTTGGTGTGTTTGAGAGCTCCCTTCTAGGATCGGGTCTCCTGGGGGTGGGCAGGAGGCCAGGTCGGCAACAGGTTTGCTGCAACCCCTCCCCTGGCCTCTCACCGTCCCCAGCTGTGGCCGACTCTGTGGACGAGAGCCCCGACGTCCCAGTGAAGCGGCGCCGGGTGACGGCGGAGATGGAGGGGAAGTACATCATCAACATGCCCAAGGGGACCACTCCGCGGACACGCAAGATCCTGGAGCAGCAAGCCGCCAGGGGTACTCAGCCTGGGGCGCCTTCCCTCTGGTTCACCCCCTTTCCTGTGCCCACCTGCCCCATCTCCCCTCTTCATCACCTTCCCATTGTCAGGTCTCCTCTGTCACTTCTGGTACTTGCTACAATCCTGGGTCACCCTCCCCTACCTCCCCATCCAATGTGGGATCTGTCCCGCCTCCCTCCCTCCCCCGCCGCTCCCTCTGGGTCTCCCACGGAAGGTCTCTCTCTCAGCCCACCGAGGGCCAGCTGCTCTCCAGCTCCCAGAATGGGGCAGAAGCCGGGCTGGGTGACGCGGTGGCCCAGGCGGGTGTCCGAGCAGCGGCCACCGGCCGGGAGGGTGTCGGTCCCTGACCAACGTCCTTGGTTCTCGCCCCGCCAGGACACCAGCGGACGTCCGTGTTCGACCGGCTCGGCGCTGAAACCAAGGCGGACACCACCAGTGCCAACAAGGTGGGGGTGGGGGAAGTAGCCTAAAAAGCGGGGGCTGGGCCAGGGCAGTGTGGTGGGTGGCTGACCCGCTTCCACTCGCTATTTTCCTCTGCTTCCTCCCACAGCCCACCGGGGTCTTCAGCCGCCTGGGGGACGCCCTGGAACCCGAGGAAGATCGGGTGGCCGACAGCGACGACGACAGTAGCTCGGTGCTGCAGTACGCCGGAGTCCTCAAGAGGACGTCCAAGCTCCTGCCCAAGGACAGTCCCAAGCCCGGCGTCCCCGTCAAGGCCAAGGCCACCAGCTCCCAAGCCAAGCCGGCCGCCCCCACCCTCCGACGGCTCGACGCCGGGCAGGGGGCACCGGAGAGGAAGGCCAAGCCGGTCGCCAAAGTCAGCGTGGTCCAGAGACTGGGCAAAGCGGCCCCGCCCCCCGAAGCCCAGGACTGCAGAGTGACCAGCACCAAGAGTAAGTCCCCGGCCAGGTTCCGGCTCATCATTCAGAGAACCGTGGCGTCCGCGAGCGTCAGCAGCAGCAGCGGTAGCGGCAGCGCCAGCGAGGGTCACAGTGCCCAGATGGACAACACGGGCCCCGTGAGCGTGTTCAAGAGACTCGGACGCAAGAGCAACTAGCCCCTCGCTGGCTGCCCCGCGGCCTCGCTGGACTCTGTCTGCGCTGCCCTCGGCCCCTCGCGGCCGCCGCACCTCTTCAGCTGCGCAACCTGGGCCTGGCTCGGCCTGTTCCCCTCCCCATCCTTGACGGTAGCGCCCTGGGTGGGCCAGCCTGGACCGAGCCAGCCGGGCTGAGGGGGCCTTTAGCCCGGCCAGCCTGGACCGAGCCAGCTGGGCTGAGGGGGCCTTTAGCCGTGCTGGGAGGAAGGTGTCAGGGAAAGCAGCCGGGCTGTGGCCAGGCCTCCACGCAGGCGCTACTGAGTGCCTGGAGATTTTCATGGGCCCGCCTGGGGTGGGACTTCACTTCCTAGCAGCCTTTAGAGGTCACCGTGTGTGGCCAGCACGCACTCCCTCTCCCCCCAGCACCCCTAAAGAGAGGCCCACTCAGTTTACTTCTGGACCCATTCAGCCCTGCTCTATTCTGGGCGAAAAGGGTGGGGTTGAAACTAGCCACGGTAGAACCTGTGGACCACCTCATTTTAACCTCCTCCTCCTCCTCCCTCTCCTTCTCTTCCTCCCCACCAAATACTTGGGCCACTGCAGTAGCCTGGGGTACAAGGGCCCTCCACTGCGCTCCCTCTGGCCCGGTACCCGCCCCTGCAAACCGCCGAAGCAGGTGGTAGAGACGGACTTTGGGTTGGGTTTGGGCCGCTTCCCAGAACGAATCCACCCCCTCCCCCTGGGATGTCTTCTCCCTGGGTCCCCAGGGAGAGCGGGGCAACCGAGGGGAGAGGTGCCCAGTGGTGCTCTTCACCCTGGCCACGCTGGGTACCCTGGGCGTTTGTCCCAGGGGCTTCTTGGGCCCTGACATTGGTGCCTAGCCCTTCGGTGGTCTCTCTGTGACAGAGGGTGGGGAAGCTCCTCTGCACACTCCAGGGGTGGCAGTGGTAGGCGGAGGGCACCCGGCATCCCTGCCCCATGCAGTCCTTCTCCCCGCTAACCCGCCGAGCCAGCTGTGAAGTGGGAGGGCAGGTGGGCCGGCGGGCGGTGGTTCCCCGTGGGGAGGGGGCGGACCGAACGGCCCCTTCCCTGCCCCCCAACTTTGCTCTCTCCTGCCGACCTGCCTCCTTCACACTCATTTCTCTTCTGTTTCTTGTGCCGCTGGGAAGGCCCGCCCACCCGCCGCTCCCTGCCCACCACCGTCCGTCCGTTGGAGCGCCCTCGCCGCCGCCGCCCGTGGCGCCCGGCTGCTCGGAACTGTTAGGACCGGCCGCCGCGGGTTGCCCAGGGTCACCGGGGGTCGCCGGGTCACCTCCCCCACCGTCCAGATGAGTTCGGGGGCTGGGGGGGACGGACTGGGGTCGGCGGCCGGGTCTTAGGGAGGGACGTGTGCGTGTGTTGGGAGGGTGTGTGCACACGGGTCCGGCCAGGTGAGCGTCTCCCCTGCCCGTCTCGTGGGTGGGGGAGGAAGGGAGGGGGAAAAAGCCGGTTTTAATATATTTTTTGTGACTTTCCTACTGTTTGCCCTGATGGGGCAAAGGAGAAAATGTTTTTCACTGTAATTTTTAGACGTAGAGCAATGTACCCCGTGTGGGCTGAGTGTTTCCTCACGCGCTAGGGAGACTGCTGAAAGATGGCTCCCTGCTTTGTGCAGCCGGGCCCATCGGCTGGCTAGCGAGAGCCAAGCTCCTGTCGATTAAAAACCAAACCGCGAGCAAAGCGGTCCCGTCCTGCCTCCCTCTCTTCCTTCCTCCCTCCTGGACTCCTTTCTGGCAGAGGGGATCGCCAGCCGGGGCATGGCCCTCCCTCCCCCCCTCAGCCCCACCTCTCCGGGGCAACAGGCCCTCCGGCCGGGGGTCATCGCGAGGGTGTCTGTCAACACATGAGCTGCCCTCTCTGCTCCCCTTTCTGCCCATTACCACAGCACCGGGGGCGGCCACCCAGCCTTGCCGGGCCCCGTGGGACCACAGGGGCTGTCAGGCCAGTCTGGGAGGTGGCACACTTCCACACGCTGTACTCTGCATGGGGGGATGAACATGGGGAGAAGTAGACACTGCTCTCTCTCCTTCCCTACCCCTTTTCCCTCTCTCAGGCCGATGTGGGAGCCAGCACACCTGCTTCCACACTTACCCCGTATTTGGAGCTAGGAGTGGGGCAAAGGAAGGAGTCAGACAATTGTGTGGAGCACTGGGCTAAGTTCTTGGGAGAGTACAATACGACAATAGATGACACATTCCCTGCCCATAATGAGCTTATTGTCTAGAAGGGGAGACAGACATTAGTATAAGTAAATTACAGATAGGGACATAAGTACTATGGGGATGGGAAGGGGGGATGAAAAAAGGGTGCAAGTCAGGGTGACAGAAGGGAGTTGGAGAAACAGAAAAGAGGGCTTTTTTTAGGGAAGGCCACTGGGAGGAGATGGGCCTTCAATAAGGCTCTGAAGCGGGGAGAGTCATTGTCAGACAGGAGGGAGGGTGTTTCAGGCCAGAGGCAGGATGTGGGTGAAGGGTTGGTGGTGAGATAGACGAGATTGAGGTATAGTTAGTAGGATGGCACTAAAGGAGCGAAGTGTGCGGGCTGGGTTGTAGTAGGAGAGTAGCGAGGTGAGGTAGGAGAGGGCAAGGTGATGGGCTTCTCTGAAGCCCTTCCCTACCTCTTCCCGTCTCAGTCTGATAGGAGAGCCAGCACGCCCACTCCTGTAGTCACTCTGCACCGGGAGCTAGGAGAGGGGCAAAGGAAGGAGGCTCAACCTGTGCCCATGATGGGCGGCCAGCCTGAGGGAAGGAGGGATGCACGTTATATTGGGCACCACGGGAGGGTTGGGGAGGATGTGGTTTCACTTAAAGGAGTTGTTGGGGCCGGTGCACACAGACCTAAGAAGTCTGGTTCATTAAGCCGAAGCTGTGATCTACTGACAGGTTTACAAACGGGAGAAGAGAGGAAGTGCAGAAACGGAAAACCCACCTGGATAGGAGCTTGGCCGATACAAGGCTCATTTGATTGAGTGTCCTGGCTTTCCTGACCGCTGGAACTGGAAGCTGTTGGCTATGGATTGTTGCAATCCCGTTGCATTGCTATGCCTACGCCCCTCAACCAGCCCAGGACTGTGGTCTTTCCAGCTCACAAGAGTCACAATTCTCTGGCCTACACCTGGCCACCTAGACTGTAAGCTCATTGTAGGCAGGGAATATATCTGTTTATTCTTGTTTTGTACTCTCCCAAGCACTTAGTTTAGAGGAGCAGCTTGGCATAGTGGTTAGAGCACAGGCCTGGGGGTCAGAAGGTCATGGGTTCTAATTCTGGCTCCCCCACATGTCTGGTGTGTGACCTTCGTCAAGTCACTTCACTTCTCTGTGCCTCAGTTCCCTCATCTGTAAAATGGGGAGTAAGACTGTGAGCCCCACTTGGAACAACCTGAATACCTTGTATCCACCCCGGCGCTTAGAACGGTGCTTGACACACAGCGCTTAACAAATACCATCATTATTATTCTCTGTGCCTCAGTTCCCTCATCTGTAAAATGGAGATCGTCACTGTGAGCCTCATGGGGGATAGGGACTGCATCCAAACCAATTTGCTTGTATCCACACCATTTCCTCGTACAGTGCCTGGCACATAGCGCTTAACAAATACCATAATCATTTTTATTTTTATATTGCTCTGCCCACAGTAAGCGCTCAATAAATACGATTGAATGACAGAGTGTGGATGCAGCGAGTTTTGAGGTGCTGTGGGACACCCATGAAGAGACGCCCTGGAGGCTGGAAGAAATGTGAGATTGGAGAAGCAGTGAGAGGTCAGGGTAAATAGGACTCATGTTGTCCACTGGACAAAGGATGTTTGGCCCTCTAGTAGGGAAGTCAGCAGGGAGTACCTCTAAAACTTGTTGCCGACTTGTACTTCCCGAGCGCTTAGTACAGTGCTCTGCACATAGTAAGCGCTCAATAAATACGATTGAATGAATGAATGAATGCATGATTGAATGAATAAAACGCTACGGGATGGGCCAGAGGCGTTTCTCCTCAACTCCTACAAAGTACTACTGAATAGATTGATCCTGTAGCACAAGGGACCAAGCAATGTAGAACCTAAATAGCTCATCTTCAGAAGTTTAGTTTTGACCGAAACAACCCGAGCTGCTCTGGAAGAGGTGGAAGAAGAGGCCATGTGGGCGGCGGGGGACGGGATGCCACGTATCTACCCATTCCTCAAAGGAGTCTGCATTGCACCACTTGTTTCCTCTGTGACCTTGGGCAAGTCACTTCACTTATGTGCCTGTTACCTCATCTGTAAAATGGGGAATAGGGCTGTGAGCACCGTGTGGAATAATAATACTAATGGCATTTATTAAGCGCTTACTACGTGCAGAGCACTGTTCTAAGCACGGGGAGGTTACCGGGTGATCAAGTTGTCCCACGGGGGGCTCACAGTCTTAATCCCCATTTTCCGGATGAGGTAACTGAGGCCCAGAGAAGTGAAGTGACTTGCCCAAAGTCACACAGCTGACAAGTGGCCCAGCCGGGATTTGACCCCATGACCTCTGACCCCAAAGCCCATGCTCTTTCCACTGAGCCATGCTGCTCAATCAATCAATCAATCAATCGTATTTATTGAGCGCTTACTGTGTGCAGAGCACTGTACTAAGCGCTTGGGAAGTACAAGTTGGCAACATATAGAGACAGTCCCTACCCAACAGTGGGCTCACAGTCTAAAAGGGGGACACAGAGAACAAAATCAAACATACTAACAAAATAAAATAAATAGAATAGATATATACAGGTAAAATAAATAAATGGAGTAATAAAATAAATAGAGTAATAAAATAAATAGAGTAATTTTACTCTACGGTCCCGGCCCTGACCCTTTTAGACCGTGAGCCCACTGTTGGGTAGGGACTGTCTCTATATGTTGCCAATTTGTACTTCCCAAGCGCTTAGCACAGTGCTCTGCACATAGTAAGCGCTCAATAAATACGATCGACGATGATGACGGCACAGAGTAAGCGCGGGGAAGCTGCTGTGGCTCAGTGGATAGAGCGTGGGCTTTGGAGTCAGAGGTCATGGGTTCAAATCCCAGCTCTGCCAACTGTCGGCTGTGCGACTTTGGGCAAGTCACTTCTCTGTGCCTCAGTTCCCTCATCTGTAAGATGGGCATTAAAATTGTGAGCCCCCCCGTGGGACAACCTCATCACCTCGTAACCTCCCCAGCACTTAGAACAGTGCTTCGCACATAGTAAGTGCTTAACAAATACCAACATTATTATTATTATTAATAAATACCACAATTATAATTGTATGCAAATCAGCCGCAAAGGGTGCCGGGAAGTCCTCTCCCCCTCGTCCCCCTCTCCATCCCCCCATCTTACCTCCTTCCCTCCCCCACAGCACCTGTATATATGGTTGTACATATTTATTACTCTATTTATTTATTTATTTATCTTACTTGTACATTTCTATCCTATTTATTTTATTTTGTTGGTATGTTTGGTTCTGTTCTCTGTCTCCCCCTTTTAGACTGTGAGCCCACTGTTGGGTAGGGACCGTCTCTATGTGTTGCCAATTTGTACTTCCCAAGCGCTTAGTCCAGTGCTCTGCACATAGTAAGCGCTCAATAAATACGATTGATTGATTGATTGATTGATTCTCTGTGTCTCAGTTACCTCATCTGTAAGATGGGCATTAAAATTGTGAGCCCCCCCCGTGGGACAACCTCATCACCTCGTAACCTCCCCAGCACTTAGAACAGTGCTTCGCACATAGTAAGTGCTTAACAAATACCAACATTATTATTATTATTATTAATAAATGCCACAATTATTATTATATGCAAATCAGCCGCAAAGGGGGCCGGGAAGTCCTCTCCCCCTCGTCCCCCTCTCCATCCCCCCATCTTACCTCCTTCCCTCCCCCACAGCACCTGTATATATGGTTGTACATATTTATTACTCTATTTATTTATTTATTTATCTTACTTGTACATTTCTATCCTATTTATTTTATTTTGTTGGTATGTTTGGTTCTGTTCTCTGTCTCCCCCTTTCAGACTGTGAGCCCACTGTTGGGTAGGGACTGTCTCTATGTGTTGCCAACTTGTACTTCCCAAGCGCTTAGTACAGTGCTCTGCACATAGTAAGCGCTCAATAAATACGATTGATTGATTGATTGATTCTGCGCATGCGCCCTGTCGCCGCTTTCCCCGCCTGCGCCTGCGCAGGTGCTTCTTCAACGGAGGTGGGCGGACGCTCTGCTTTCCTCATTGCGCCTGCGCACGGGGTTCTTGCCCCGCCCCCCCATTGGTTCTGCGCCGGCGCACAGCCACCTTCGCGCCTGCGCATCCCCCCGCCCGCCCCCGACCCGGCGGCTGCGCGCGCACCCATCTCCCCCCTCCCGCCCCTGACGTCAATTCCTGTTGGTGGAGGGCGAGGGCGGTAGTTCCGGTGGGGGAGTAAAGGTGGGGGGGGGGCGGGGGGGAGCCGTCGGGGCGGACACGGAGGAGGCCCGACCGACGGTGGGGGGTGAGGAGCAGCGGCCGGCGGAGGGCGGCGATGGGCCGGACCCGGGGCCCCCCGAGGAGTCGCGGTGGCCGGCGGTGACAGGTGAGGGCGGCTTCGTTCTCCTCCTCGGGGTCATTCCAGTAACCTCCCCCACCCCCCCCCCCCCCGCCCGCGCCGATGGTTCCGCCCAGACCCCCTGGGGCGCCCAGGGTGGAATGTACCATCTCTCCCCACACGGGGGCGGGGGGGAGCGACAACGGACGCTCGCCCCTCTCCTGAGATGCCCGGCCGGGAGGGCGCCCTGGAGGAGGGGGGCTTCTTGGGGGGGGGTGAAAGGTCAAGAGGGCGGGTGCCTAGGACAGCTTTGGGACCCCCCCCCCCCTTGCCCGTCCCTCGGAAAGAAGGCGGTGTTTAAGGAGCCCGCTGGTGGGTAGGGACTGTCTCTCGATGTTGCCAATTTGTCCTTCCCAAGCGCTTAGTCCAGTGCTCTGCACATAGTAAGCGCTCAATAAATACGATTGATGATGATGATGATGATGATCTCCCCCTCGTCCCCCTCTCCATCCCCCCATCTTACCTCCTTCCCTTCCCCACAGCACCTGTATCTATGTTTGTACATATTTGTTACTCTATTTTACTTGTACATATCTATTTATTTTATTTTGTTAGTATGTTTGGTTTTGTTCTCTGTCTCCCCCCTTTAGACTGTGAGCCCGCTGTTGGGTAGGGACTGTCTCTAGATGTTGCCAATTTGTCCTTCCCAAGCGCTTAGTCCAGTGCTCTGCACATAGTAAGCGCTCAATAAATACGATTGATGATGATGATGATGATCTCCCCCTCGTCCCCCTCTCCATCCCCCCCCATCTTACCTCCTTCCCTTCCCCACAGCACCTGTATCTATGTTTGTACAGATTTATTACTCTATTTTACTTGTACATATCTATTCTATTTATTTTATTTTGTTAGTATGTTTGGTTTTGTTCTCTGTCTCCCCCCTCTAGACTGTGAGCCCGCTGTTGGGTAGGGACTGTCTCTAGACGTTGCCAATTTGTCCTTCCCAAGCGCTTAGTCCAGTGCTCTGCACATAGTAAGCGCTCAATAAATACGATTGATGATGATGATCTCCCCCTCGTCCCCCTCTCCATCCCCCCCATCTTACCTCCTTCCCTTCCCCACAGCACCTGTATCTATGTTTGTACAGATTTATTACTCTATTTATTCTACTTGCACATATCTATTCTATTTATTTTATTTTGTTAGTATGTTTGGTTTTGTTCTCTGTCTCCCCCTTTTTAGACTGTGAGCCCACTGTTGGGTAGGGACTGTCTCTAGATGTTGCCAATTTGTCCTTCCCAAGCGCTTAGTCCAGTGCTCTGCACATAGTAAGCGCTCAATAAATACGATTGATGATGATGATGATGATCTCCCCCTCGTCCCCCCTCCATCCCCCCCATCTTACCTCCTTCCCTTCCCCACGGCACCTGTATCTATGTTTGTACATATTTATTACTCTATTTTACTTGTACATATCTATTCTATTTATTTTATTTTGTTAGTAGGTTTGGTTTTGTTCTCTGTCCCCCCCCCTTTTAGACTGTGAGCCCGCTGTTGGGTAGGGACTGTCTCTAGATGTTGCCAATTTGGACTTCCCAAGCGCTTAGTCCAGTGCTCTGCATATAGTAAGCGCTCAATAAATACGATTGATGATGATGATCTCCCCCTCGTCCCCCTCTCCATCCCCCCCATCTTACCTCCTTCCCTTCCCCACAGCACCTGTATCTGTTTGTACATATTTATTACCCTATTTATTTTACTTGTACATATCTATTCTATTTATTTTATTTTGTTAGTATGTTTGGTTTTGTCCTCTGTCTCCCCCTTTTAGACTGTGAGCCCGCTGTTGGGTAGGGACTGTCTCTAGATGTTGCCAATTTGTACTTCCCAAGCGCTTAGTACAGTGCTCTGCACATAGTAAGCGCTCAATAAATACGATTGATGATGATGATGATGATCTCCCCCTCGTCCCCCCTCCATCCCCCCCCATCTTACCTCCTTCCCTTCCCCACAGCACCTGTATCTATGTTTGTACATATTTATTACTCTATTTTACTTGTACATATCTATTCTATTTATTTTATTTTGTTAGTAGGTTTGGTTTTGTTCTCTGTCCCCCCCCCTTTTAGACTGTGAGCCCGCTGTTGGGTAGGGACTGTCTCTAGATGTTGCCAATTTGGACTTCCCAAGCGCTTAGTCCAGTGCTCTGCACATAGTAATTGCTCAGTAAATACAATTGATGATGGTGATCTCCCTCTCGTCCCCCTCTCCATCCCCCCATCTTACCTCCTTCCCTTCCCCACAGCACCTGTATATATGTTTGTACATATTTATTACTCTATTTTACTTGTACATATCTATTCTATTTTATTTTGTTGGTATGTTTGGTTTTGTTCTCTGTCTCCCCCTTTTAGACTGTGAGCCCGCTGTTGGGTAGGGACTGTCTCTAGATGTTGCCAATTTGTCCTTCCCAAGCGCTTAGTCCAGTGCTCTGCACATAGTAAGCGCTCAATAAATACGATTGATGATGATGATGATGATCTCCCCCTCGTCCCCCTCTCCATCCCCCCCATCTTACCTCCTTCCCTTCCCCACAGCACCTGTATCTATGTTTGTACATATTTATTACTCTATTTTACTTGTACATATCTATTCTATTTATTTTATTTTGTTAGTAGGTTTGGTTTTGTTCTCTGTCTCCCCCTTTTAGACTGTGAGCCCACTGTTGGGTAGGGACTGTCTCTAGATGTTGCCAATTTGTCCTTCCCAAGCGCTTAGTCCAGGGCTCTGCACATAGTAAGCGCTCAATAAATATGATTGATGATGGTGATCTCCCCCTCGTCCCCCTCTCCATCCCCCCATCTTACCTCCTTCCCTTCCCCACAGCACCTGTATATATGTTTGTACATATTTATTACTCTATTTTACTTGTACATATCTATTCTATTTTATTTTGTTGGTATGTTTGGTTTTGTTCTCTTTCTCCCCCTTGTAGACTGTGAGCCCGCTGTTGGGTAGGGACTGTCTCTATATGTTGCCAATTTGTACTTCCCAAGCGCTTAGTACAGTGCTCTGCACATAGTAAGCGCTCAATAAATACGATTGATGATGATGATGATGATGATCTCCCCCTCGTCCCCCTCTCCATCCCCCCATCTTACCTCCTTCCCTTCCCCACAGCACCTGTATATATGTTTGTACATATTTATTACTCTATTTATTTTACTTGTACATATCTATTCTATTTATTTTATTTTGTTGGTATGTTTGGTTTTGTTCTCTGTCTCCCCCTTTTAGACTGTGAGCCCGCTGTTGGGTAAGGACTGTCTCTAGATGTTGCCAATTTGTACTTCCCAAGCGCTTAGTCCAGTGCTCTGCACATAGTAAGCGCTCAGTAAATACGATTGATGATGATGATGATGATCTCCCCCTCATGTCCCTCTCCATCCCCCCATCTTACCTCCTTCCCTTTCCCACAGCACCTGTATCTATGTTTGTACATATTTATTACTCTATTTTAATATTTGTATATATGTTTGTACAGATTTATTACTCTATTTATTCTACTTGCACATATCTATTCTATTTATTTTATTTTGTTAGTATGTTTGGTTTTGTTCTCTGTCTCCCCCTTTTAGACTGTGAGCCCGCTGTTGGGTAGGGACTGTCTCTAGATGTTGCCAATTTGTACTTCCCAAGCGCTTAGTACAGTGCTCTGCACATAGTAAGCGCTCAATAAATACGATTGATGATGATGATGATGATGATCTCCCCCTCGTCCCCCTCTCCATCCCCCCATCTTACCTCCTTCCCTTCCCCACAGCACCTGTATATATGTTTGTACGTATTTATTACTCTATTTATTTTACTTGTACATATCTATTCTATTTATTTTATTTTGTTAGTAGGTTTGGTTTTGTTCTCTGTCTCCCCCCTTTAGACTGTGAGCCCGCTGTTGGGTAGGGACTGTCTCTAGATGTTGCCAATTTGTACTTCCCAAGCGCTTAGTCCAGTGCTCTGCACATAGTAAGCGCTCAATAAATACGATTGATGATGATGATGATGATGTCCCCCTCGTCCCCCTCTCCATCCCCCCCATCTTACCTCCTTCCCTTCCCCACAGCACCTGTATCTATGTTTGTACATATTTGTTACTCTATTTATTTTACTTGTACATATCTATTTATTTTATTTTGTTAGTATGTTTGGTTTTGTTCTCTGTCTCCCCCCTTTAGACTGTGAGCCCGCTGTTGGGTAGGGACTGTCTCTAGATGTTGCCAGTTTGTACTTCCCAAGCGCTTAGTCCAGTGCTCTGCACATAGTAAGCGCTCAATAAATATGATTGATGATGATGATCTCCCCCTTGTCCCCCTCTCCATCCCCCCCATCTTACCTCCTTCCCTTCCCCACAGCACCTGTATCTATGTATATATGTTTGTACAGATTTATCATCATCATCATCATCAATCGTATTTATTGAGCGCTTACTATGTGCAGAGCACTGTACTAAGCGCTTTATCACTCTATTCTACTTGCACATATCTATTCTATTTATTTTATTTTGTTAGTATGTTTGGTTTTGTTCTCTGTCTCCCCCCTTTAGACTGTGAGCCCGCTGTTGGGTAGGGACTGTCTCTAGATGTTGCCAATTTGTACTTCCCAAGCACTTAGTACAGTGCTCTGCATATAGTAAGCGCTCAATAAATACGATTGATGATGATGATCTCCCCCTCATCCCCCTCTCCATCCCCCCCATCTTACCTCCTTCCCTTCCCCACAGCACCTGTATCTATGTATATATGTTTGTACATATTTATTACTCTATTTGTTTGTACATATTTATTACTCTATTTACTTATTCTACTTGTACATATCTATTCTATTTATTTTATTTTGTTAGTATGTTTGGTTTTGTTCTCTGTCTCCCCCTTTTAGGCTGTGAGCCCACTGTTGGGTAGGGACTGTCTCTAGATGTTGCCAATTTGTACTTCCCAAGCGCTTAGTACAGTGCTCTGCACATAGTAAGCACTCAATAAATACGATTGATGATGATGATGATTGGAGAGCGCATCCTGCCCCCCCAACCTTACCCCCCCGAGCAGGTGATGGGGGGGGGGCGGGGGAAGCGCTCTGTACAGTGCTTTACACCCAGTCGGCGCTCAGTACATAAGACGGAAGGGGAAGGGCGGGCAGGAGAACGGGATGGAAGGATTCAGTCGTATGGAGCGCTTATTGGGTGCAAAGCACTGTACTAAGCGCCTGAACGAAGGACGTTTTGAGCACTTACTGTTTGCCAAAGACTATACTAAGCGCCTGAACGAAGGGTATATTGAGCGCTTACTGTATGCAAAGCCCATCCGCCAGGCTAGCTCTCTTCCTCCCTTCAAGGCCCTACTGAGAGCTCACCTCCTCCAGGAGGCCTTCCCAGACTGAGTCCATTCCTTCCTCTCCCCCTGTCCATACCCCCCACCTTACCTCCTTCCCTTCCCCACAGCTCCTGTATGTATGTATATATGTCTGTACATAGTTATTACTCTATTTATTTATTTACTTATTTTATTTGTACATATCTATTCTATTTATCTTATTTTGTTAGTATGTTTGGTTTTGTTCTCCGTCTCCCCCTTTTAGACCGTGAGCCCACTGTTGGGTAGGGACTGTCTCTATATGTTGCCATCTTGTACTTCCCAAGCGCTTAGTACAGTGCTCTGCACACCGTAAGCGCTCAATAAATACGATTGATTGATTGACTACTAAGCGCTTGAATGAAGGATGTATTGAGCGCTTACTGTATGCAAAGGACTACTAAGCGCTTGAATGAAGGATGTATTGAGCGCTTACTGTATGCCAAGTGAGCACACTTCTAGACTGGGAGCCCGTTGTTGGGTAGGGACCGTCTCTATACGTTGCCGACTTGTAATTCCCAAGCGCTTAGTACGGTGCTCTGCACACAGCGCTCAATAAATACGGTTGAATGAGTGAATGCAAAACACTGTACTGAGCGCCGAATGAAGAGTGAAAGCAGGTTAGATTGGGGGCGGGCCGGATTTTGGGGTGAGATCGGGCTGACCCATAAGGGGCCGGACTCCGCCAAGGTTTTTGAGGGGCACTGAGGCAGGATTCCCCCTCGCCACAACGTGGGAAGGCCGGGACCCGTCGGCTAATCTTGGGGACAGGGGCCAGTGGCAGGCGGTGACAATCAGGCAGTCGTTGGAACTTTCTTTTACGCTCCGCCTTCTCGTCCAGACCGCGGAGTGTTTAATCATCATCAATCGTATTTATTGAGCGCTTACTGTGTGCAGAGCACTGTACTAAACGCTTGGGAAGTACAAGTTGGCAACATATAGAGACAGTCCCTACCCAACAGTGGGCTCACAATCTAAAAGGGTGGGTTCACAGTCTAAAAGTTTAAGTTCTCAGCTCCGTCGTTCCCGCGGTGGTGTTCGCTGTACAAAATCAGCTGCGAGTCCAGGGAGGTGGGTTTTTACCCAGAGACAGTCCTGCCCTCCCAGTGTTGTCCGAGGCAGAGGATGGAGGCTAAATGGGGAGGTGGGATTGTCGTAAGTCAACAGGGGGGTGGGGACTGGAACGTTTTTTTCCTCCCGTGAAAATGGCCCTTCGTGTGGGCATCGGATTTTCACAACACCCTCCCCCGGACGGGGATGGGGATTGGTAGGAGGCAAAAGCCCGTAGTGTTTGGTGAAAATGTCTCCCAGAAACGTCTCCCCCAAGCCATCTGGGTTTGTTTTCTCAATCCGGCGGCTCCCGATGGAAGCAGACACCCACATTGCCACACTCTACACACACACACCCCACCCCACCCCCCGGTGGGGCAGAATTGTTATGTTTAATTTGATGTTGCTCTGGGGTTAGCAAAAGCAGGTGGCTGTCCACCCTGACGTTACGGTGACATGTACCCACACCACGACCTTTGCCCTGGCCGTTTCCAGGATTCCCGGCATCTCCCCCCGGGCGTCCCCCCCTGGCTTCTTGGCGGCTTCAGAGCCGCCAGGGCCTCAGGGATGCCTTCGTTTGTGGGACCCAGCGGCCTGAGGGGAAGGGTTTTGTTGTTCAGCTCATGCAACCTCCCCCATCTCCTGCCCCGGAGGCCTGACAGAGCCACGGTGAGGAGCCACATCCACGGTGTGTTTCCCACGGAGAATCATCCCTGGCCGCTGTGATTTCCCCTGCCGGAGTCCTGGGGTTGGACAGGTGGACAGGCTTCACTGAAATGGGCAGCCAGTGCCCACTGCACCTGGCTCCGTCATTCCCCCCTGCCCCGGCAGATCCTCTGTCCCCAGTCAGCCTGGTTGCTAATGGAAACCACAGGCAGGCAAAGAGGATGGCGCGGGGCAGAAGCGGTGGGTGGAGGGATTGGCATGGGGCAGGAGTAGTGGGCAGTTGCGTGCTGGGCCAGGGACCCATCTCCCTTTGGGCCTGCCCTGAATTGACTTTGTCCTCGCTGTGCCGGTGTTTGGCGCTGCCTTCTGACCTCTGTTAATATTAAGCCACCAGGCCCTGCAGGTCGAGTGTCCGGGGGCGGGGGGGGGGGGGTCCGTTTCCCTTTCTGGGGTCATGTGGCCTGCCCCCCTCCTCCTCAGGGGACGGTCCTCCTTTGGTCCCCGTCGGAGGTGCCCCAGTTGGCAGGGGGAGACTGCAGGGTTCTGCCCCCCAGGCGAGGGGGTTGCCCCGGTCCAGCAGCCTGTAGTGGGTGATGGCACATAAACAAGAATATCTTTTCCCTCTCTGCCTCCCTTTCCCCCCCCTCCCTCTGGACCCCCCAACTTCCCTGCCGGCACCCAACCGCGGCCTGGTCATCCCCAACCGCTGTGGTTCTCTCTCTTGCTTCCACCTTCTGTTGCTAGCAGACCGCAGGGTACTGTTCTAGATCCTGGGAAATTTGAGACACAGTTTCTGCCCTCAATCAATCAATCAATCAATCGTATTTATTGAGCGCTTACTATGTGCAGAGCACTGTACTAAGCGCTTGGGAAGTACAGATTGGCAACACATAGAGACAGTCCCTACCCAACAGTGGGCTCACAGTCTAAAAGG
The DNA here is from genome assembly GCF_015852505.1 of Tachyglossus aculeatus. NCBI lineage: Eukaryota > Metazoa > Chordata > Mammalia > Monotremata > Tachyglossidae > Tachyglossus > Tachyglossus aculeatus. Next base: position 1,954,031 of record NC_052091.1, read on the forward strand.
GGGAGACAGAGAACAGAACCAAACATACCAACAAAATAAAATAGGATAGAAATGTACAAGTAAAATAAATAAATAAATAAATAGAGTAATAAATATGTACAACCATATACATATATACAGGTGCTATGGGGAAGGGAAGGAGGTAAGATGGGGGGATGGAGAGGGGGACGAGGGGGAGAGGAACTCAAGGAACTCTAGGGCAGAAGGCTAGTTTCTGCCACTGTAAGGCGAGGCAGATGGGGCCATAGAGCTGATGGAAGTCCCGCATTTTAGCTCTGTAGGTGGACAGGTGGGGTGGGGAGGGGATTGGGTTGGGGGCCAACTTCTCTCCCTTTCTGTGTCGACCCCAGGCCTTTGCTCCATCTGCCTCTCTGGGGCAACCTCCAGTGGTTGCCCATTCTCCTCTGCACCAAACAGAAACTCCTCACCATCGGCTTTAAAGCAGTCCATCACCTTGCCCCCTCCTACCTCACCTTGCTATTCTCCTACTACAGCCCAGCCTCACACTTCGCTCCTCTAATGCCAACCTACTCACTGGGCCTCGATTTCATCTGTCTCACCGCCGACCCCTTTCCCATGTCCTCCTCCTAGCCCGGAACTTCCTCTCCTTCCATATATGCCAGACCACCACTCTCCCCAGTTTAAAGCATTACCAAGGTCACATCTCTTCTAAGAGGCCTTCCCCGATTAAGCCTTCTTTTCCCTGACTCCCTATTCCTTTTACGTTGTCTGTGCTCTTGGGTCTGTGACCTTTGGGCATTTGATATTCACCTCACCCACAACCCCACAGCACTTATGTATGTGTCTTTAAATTATATATTATAAGTTATTAATGCCTGACTCCCCTCAAGTCTGTAAGCTCGTTGTAGGCAGGGAATGTGTCTGCCAACTCTGTTGTATTCTCCCAAGTGCTTAGTAATAATAATAATTTTGGTATTTGTTAAGCACCTACTATGTGCGAAGCACTGTTCTAAGCGCTGGGGAGGATACAGGTGATCAGGTTGTCCCATGTGGGGCTCACAGTCTTAATCCCCATTTTACAGATGAGGTAACTGAGGCACAGAGAAGTCAAGTGACTTGCCCAGTGTCACACAGCTGACAAGCGGCGGAGCCGGGATTTGAACCCATGACTCCAAAGCCCAGGCTCTTTCCATTGAGCCACGCTGCTTCCCTGTGCTGTGCATATAGTAAGCGTTCAATAAATACCATTGATTGATTGAATGAGGACCCTCTCCCCTCCTCTGCAGTGGAACACAGCTCTGGATTCGTACAGTGCAGCCCCATCCTCATTCTCTCTGCCAATCAGTCAATCAATCAATGGTATTTATTGGGCGCTTACTACATGCAGAGCCTAATACTTAGTGCTTGGGAGAGTACAATAGAACAGATTGGATATATGTGTTCTCTGCCCACAAGGCGCTTACGGTTTAGAGGGGGAGACAGACATTAAAATAAATTACAGACATGTTCATAAGTGTGGTGGGGGTGGGGTGAATAAAGGGTACAAATCCCAGTGTAAGGGACACCTCGGGGTTCTCTGGGAGGAGCGTGACTCTGGATTTAGCTACCTGGCCTGTTTGCTCTCTGGGTCCTAGCCCCGGCTGACCCACCGGCAACCTTGGGGTTTGTCTCAGCAGTCCCTGGGGCTTGTCGTAGAACCGGGTTCTCTAATTCTCCCCTGAGCTCCTCTCCTTCTATCAGACCCCGGGTGCTCCTGGGCCTCTGCTCCTCTAACCGCCCCACGGTTGGTGTCCAGTCCCAGGATATGCCTCTGTGGCTCACCCCACCCCCGTCTTTCCTCCCCTCTTTCCGGGCCATCTGTAGCCCCCGACTACTGGACCCCCAAGCCCCAGCCTTTGCAGAAGGCCTCTCCCTTCCGGCTCTGGACACTGTTTCCCCTCACGATTCCTTTGTTGCCTCTCTGGGCTCTTCCACGCCAAACTTGGCCGTGGTCTTCACTTTTTTCTGCTTCCCAACCATAGCAGAGCCCCCTCCCCTGGGGTCCCCCGCACCATCACGGGGAGCCTGAGAGCTCGCTCCCGTCTGTCCTCTCTTCCCCACTGGTCCACATGAGGCTGGGGATTCCCCCGTCCCGTCCCCCCCCTTCACCCTCCCATTTCACAGATAGACATGCCGAGGCCACGAGCAAGATGGAGGGCCGGATTTCCCCCACAACCACACGGCACATCAGTGGTGGGGCTGGGGCCAGAGAGCAAAGGAGCCTCCTTGTTGGGGAGTCCTTGGGCGGCCCCCTTGGCGGACAGGAGGGACGGGGCGGGGAAGGTCCCAGAGGCACCGATTATGTGCTCAGAGGCGGCCGGGTCTGGGGGTGGGGTTGGCCGCTGCCACCCAATCCGGCCAGCCGGCCACTGGAGCCACTGGCAACCGTCCTCTGGAGATGAAAGGACAGGCCGCGGTGGGGGGGGGAGCAGAACTGGGAGGCTCTGGGGAGGGAGGGGGGGACGGCTGGGCTGGTTTCTGGGGGAGGTCAGAAATGGGGAGGACCCGTCCCCCTCCAGTCCCTGCCACCCCCACCACGTGCTTCCCCCGACACCACATCCCCATTCCGGCCCCCCAGCAACGCTTGCCACCTCGCCGCGCTGCCCGATCTCTGCTCCCCCTTCTGCTCATGGGTCTGCCTGCCGCAGGGAGGGCTGCCTGAGGAGGAAGAAGCCAAGGTCGTCCACAGAGGGCAGGGAAGCCGCGTCTGCCCCCGGCCAGCTCGCTGCGGCTTTCCCTTTGGCCGCTCACCTCTGCTCGGCCACCTCCGCCCAGCCTCTGGGAAACAGGCCCACCCGGGGAGGGGATGACAGTCAGTTGGCAGGACACAGCAGCGCCAGGCTGTTCTCTTCTTTGGTTCCAGTCCATTCCAGCCAGCGCTGTGGTGTTGCCAATTTGTACTTCCCAAGCGCTTAGTACAGTGCTCTGCACATAGTAAGCGCTCAATAAATACGATTGATGATGATGATGACCCCGGTGCCCCTCCCCTTCCTTCTCTCTGTCTCTCTCTCTCCCCCCTCATATATTAGCACTGCCCCCCTGCTCTTGATTCCCTGACCCCTCTACCTGTGGGTGGTCTGAGCAGAGCTGGTGGTCGCCAGTCCATTTCCTAGAGGAATGCTTTGAACTCAGCACCTATGGGCGGGCGGATCAGACGGCCGGACAGAGGGTCCCTGCGGCTCCCGGGCAGGGGGTCCGGGAGCCCTCCCCCCACCTTGGATCCTCTCCCCTCAGAAACCTCAAGCATCCAAGCTCCCAGGCAAACTGAGTCTTTGGAGGGTGATGGGCAGGAGGGAGGGAGCGAGCTGGTGACAGGGGGAGGGAGAGAGATTGCGTATGTTTGTGTGAGTGAGTATGGGTATGCTTGCTCACTGTCGGCAAGCCAAAGGCGGAGGGGTGGGGGGAGTTGCTACTTGATGTGTGTTTAAGGGCGAGATTATCTCCGTGTGCCCGTACCACGTAAGGTGCAGTGTGATGGTGAGCCAGCCCCAGTGTGGTGGGTATCAAAGCCAGAGATCGCTATCTCCAAACCCCGACTGCACGGAACCTGCCACGCTCTCCAGCTGCTGGCAGAGAGAGGGCAGCTTCTTGAAAAGCTAGAAACCACACGGCCTACCGTGTTCCCGCTTTCTGCCCGCCTGGTACCCACCGTGTGCCGGGGGCTAGGCAGCTTCTCCAGCATCCGGGCCCCTGCGACTCTCAGGCCCTCTAGACCATGATGCTTCCCTTCCAGTTTGCAGTTTGTGGGGGTAAGGGTTAGACGGGGACGTGGTATCTGGCCAACCCCAGTCAAGTAGGTGCGTGATGGGTCCTTGACCCCTGGGCCAGTCCGTTGCCTTTGCCCCACTGGCCCGGTTCTGGGCTCACTGTCTCCCAGCTTGCCAACGGAGGCAAAGCCCCACGGTGGGCAGCCCATTCCCTGCGGCGGCAATGGTGGCGTGTGGGCACAACTCCCCAGCTGGCTGTTGGATGACATTGGTGCTGCCGGGGGCAGGAGGCCTGGTTTGGGGGAAGTGGAGGTGCTGTGTCCCGGGCAGGGGAAGGGACGAGCCCAGGAGCCAGGCCCCACTGTCGAAGGCAGAAATGTTGGCTGGGGGCAGCTCAGGCTGGGGGTCTGCCGTGGCCCGGGGCTGGGGAGATGAGCCCCCCGGGTGTGGGCCAGCCGGTGGCCCAGCGGCATGGACCCTGGCTGCTCTTAGGACCAGAGCCTGCGAGGAAGTCGGCTGGGGGTCGGGGCTCGAGGAGTTGGCAGCGGATCCTTGTTGGCAGCGTGGTCGGGGCCGGTCCTCGGGCAGCAGGGGCAAGGACGGACGGACACGGTAGACATTGGGAGCAGGGGGAGCGAGATCCGGGGCGCTCTCTTCCTCCCTCCCTCTTCTCCCTCCACTCACGCAATTTCCAGAGCGGTGAGTCACCGTGACGTGACATTTGCTGCCACCGCACCACCTGCCCTGCCAGGTACCCTGAGGGGCGGGCCGTTTCCCCGGCTCCACCCCCCCGGCCGCTCCCCACCAACCGGAGGCCGCCCGCCCCGCCCCGCCCGGAGGAGCCACCGGCTTCCCCGTTGCCTCGACTGCCTCGATGCAGGATGTGGTGAAGTAAATAATGTGCTGTGCAGAGATGGTAAACAGTCAACTCATTTCTCACCTCCTGGGCCCCAATGGGCCCGCGCCAGAGGAGAGAGGAGGGGGAGGAGGCAGCGGCGGTGCCCTCTCTTGATCTCGGTGTGTTGATGGCACAGCAGCACTGGTAGCCAGCGGAGCGGAGCTGTCGGCAAGGGATGGCTGAGCCGAGACTCGGACCCTCCCAGACCCTCCCTCCTCCCTTTCTAAGCCCTGCTCGGTGGAGAGCACCTCTGCTGCCTCTTGACCCCTGACCATTGCCGGCAGCTCTTTGGAGCTGGTTTGGACCGTCACCCCCATCCCCGTGAAGTCTCCAAGTGGCCAGTCCCTGGAGCCGTGAACAAGGGCATCCCAGTAGGAGAGAGGTCGGTAGGCCCCTGTAGTCACCCAAAGGGTCTAGGGTTCTCCCAAAGCGTGACCCAAGCCCTTAGTGTAGTGCTCTGTATGCAGTAAAGCCCTCAATAAATGCGATTGACTGACCCCCCCCTTGCAGGAAGGGTGGCTGGAGGAAGGGTGGCATGAGCCTGGGAGAACTCTGCAGTTTTGAAGTCTCCGAGCCACAGTCAGCTGTTCGCCGGCCGGGAGGCAGGGGGATGGTTCGGTTGACCTCTCCAAGCGTCCCATTCCTTTGTCCTGTCGTTGGCCTACTGTGACCCTGCTCTAGGGGCAAGTAGAAGATGGGGTCTGTTGGGCCGAGCAAATCTTTCACTTGGTTGGCAGAGTTTCGCGTTCATTAGGGGGCTTTTCCCAGAGCAGTCGGCATGGAGACAGGAAGCAACTGCTTGCCAGGAGTCCTGGGCCCGGGGAGACTTGGCGAAAACAGGTCCCAGCTCCAGCTCTGAACGTACAGGAGTGGTGCTGGCCGTCTGGACCGTGGACCATAGGGGTCAGGGCCGGGACCGTAGCTTGGAGCTTGAGGGGGTGTGGCTGGGTGCCTGCCAGTCCCCAGTGGGGAGGGTCCAACCTCCCAGGTTTCCATGTTGTGGGTGTTGCCCCAGCTGGGGGGGTGGAGATCCAGGATTTGCCAGAGAGTGACCCTCGGGCACCCCCAGGGTGGGTGGCGGTGAGGGGGCGCCCACCGGTACTACAGCCTGACCTCGAGGCTTTGCTCTCCCCCGGTCCCCATGAGCAAGGGTCCATGGAACGACAGGCAGGGCCAGCCAGTCTGGTGCCCTTCACAGCGGGCTTGGCAGCCGCTGGAACCTGAGTCCGGTGCCCTAGGTGATGCAGGACCACCTCTGGGGGATCGCCCGCTTCTGGGGCAGCGTGGCCGCAGAAGCAGGGGGTGGACAAGAGGACCTCTCGCCCCACCTCCAGCTGGAGGAGACTGCATTCTTCCCCTCTCCTTCAGCCTCTGGGCAGAAAACCACTTGGCTGCTGCCATCCAGAGACCTTTCTCCCCCTCTGCTTCTCTTCCTTTCCTGTTCTTACCTCACCGCCATCCCCCCAACGCCCCTTCTCCGCTCTGTCGTTTGTTCCTCCCTCCACCCGCCCCCAGCTTCAGGGCCAGGGCTGATGCTCCTGAGCGAGTGTTCCGAGTGTTCCGGCATCGACGAGGGCTTGGGCGGGCCGGGGCCGCCAGTGTTTGACCATCACCGGGCCCGGCCCCTCGCACGTGAATGGAGAAACACGATGCCCAGTGTGGGGCCTCCCGCCGGTAGCTTGTCCCACCCAAACTGCCCTCACAGGCCTGGTCAGCCCTCGGTCTTGGTGGAAGCCAAGTGTGGGCACCTTGGTTAGCCCAGACTTCCCACCGCTCCTTAATCTGTGAAGCGGGGAAGAGCGGGGAACGTGAAGGAGGCAGCGGGACCTAGACCTGGCCTGGACATGGGACCAATTTCCTCAGCTCCAGGCGGAGGGGACTTGCCCAGCGCAGGCCTGGGGAGACCTGGCCCCGGGACGCTGCTGACCCAGGAACCCGCCAACGAGCCTCCCAGCAGCCAAGAGGTGGCCGCAGAGCTGTGCTGAGCCAGCCGGGGAGGGGACGAGTATCTGGGGGTGGGGGTAGGGGCGGGGGGTGTCCTGGACCAATTCAGGGGCCTCTACCTCTTCACAGCCTGCGCCCTTTCACAACCATTTCGTGGAAAGGAGGGGAAGGTTCCTGGCTTGCGGGAGCCCCCTACCCCCCGACCGGCCAGCCAGTCCGCTCCCCCGAGGTCCCCGTCTGATTCACTGAGGGTTACTTCAGCACGCTGGCACGTGGCTTCCCTCTCCCCCTCCCCAGAACCAATGATCCTGCCAAGACTCCCCGGCTCTAAGCGGGGCCCCCAACGGCGGCTGGCACGCGGCGCCCCAAGCCAGGCCCCGGAGAAGGTCCAAGGGACCCCAGAGGCCTGGTGCACCGTGGCTTCCACGTCTGTTGCTTCATCGCTTCCCTCTGCAAACCAGGGTGGCTGGAGGGGATGGAAGCCCCAGGGCCCGGGGGTGGGGAGTAGCGAGCATCCCTGGGAGGGAGAGAGCAGGGTTTCCGGGCCCCCGGGTAAGGGCTGTAGCTTCCCTTTGGGGTGGGGCTTTTCCGCATTGTGCCCGTAGAGCGGTCACTGGGGTCCGCCCAGGACCTGCCCCACTCTCCCAGACCCCAGGCAGCTGGCCGTGACCCTGGGGCAGGTCACTTTGTCCCTCCCCCTGCGTCCAGTCCGGATTGTTACTAATAATGGCCACAATAATTGTGGTGTTTAAGTGCTTACTCCGTTTGTTACTAAACCCTGAGAGAGATAAGGTGGACACAGTCCCCGTCCCACTTGGGGCCCCCAGTCAGATCACAGCTAGCAGTGATGGGGCGAGGTCATGCTTTTCTTTGGCCCCTGCCCCCCTGTTCCGTTCTCCTTGGCTCCAATTTCTGCTTCTCCCTACTAGACGCCCCTCCCGCCTCTCTCCATCTGCTGCCGCCCGCCGGAGCCCCCAGCCTGATTCGCCGCGGCCCCAGCCCCGGAGTGCCGGCGGCACCATGAACGAGGTGTCCGTCGTTAAAGAGGGCTGGTTGCACAAGAGAGGTAAGCGCACCGCGGGGCTGGCAAAGCCGGCCTTTCCTCCCGGAGCCTTCCCACCCCCGGCCCTTCGGCCCCATCCATCTGGGCATGGCTTTTACGGGGGCGGCGAGCAGAGGGGTTAAGCGACTTGCCCGTGGTCACGGAGCAGGCCGGCGGCAGGGGCAGACTAGGCTCTGAGCCTCCCTCCTTCCAGGCTCGGGGCTCCGCTAGGCTGTGTAGCCTCGCCGGGAAGGCACTGACAGCCCCTGTCCACACCAGATGACCAAGAGCTAATTAGATGAGGCAGGGTAGTCCCTGGTTGCCTCCCGTCCCAACTTCACTGCCCTCTTTGCTACCTCCCAGGGGCTTCTCAGCACGGGTTCAGTAGTGCCGCCGGTCAGCGGGTTGTTTTCCAGCCCAGGCTTCCTGATGATCAGCCTGGTGGGTGTTCCGCTCTCCTGGTCTAAAATTGGGATCAGCTCCCAGGGAGGGCCTGCTGCAGCCTGGAATCAACTGGCGGGGCATTGGCCTTTAGGTCCTTTGGGATGTAACCAGCCTGACAGCTGCCGCCCTTCCTCCCCCAGGAAGAAGAGCGGGCAGAGGGGCATGGCGTTCTGCGTTTCTTGGCCACCCTGGGCCTCCCCTGGGACCAGGGTGTCACCACCCACACTGGGCTTCATTTCAGGGTCATAGAGGCAAGACAGCCTTTGCCAACCCTGGAGCCTGGCTCCCGCCACCCACTGTGGGGGTGATGATAATGATGATATTATTTGTTAAGCGTTTACTGTGTGTCAAGCACTGTTCTAAGCACTGGGGGAGATACAAGGTCATCAGGTTGGGCGAGTCCCTGTCCCACATGGGGCTCACAGTCTTAGTCCCCATTTTATAGATGAGGGCAATGAGGCCCAGGGAAGTGAATTGACTTGCCCAGGGTCACACAGCAGGCCAGTGGTGGAGTTGGGATTCAAACCCAGGTCTTTCTGATACCCAGGCCCATACTCTGTTCACTAGGCCATGCTGTTTTGGGACCAGTGTAGGCAGCGAGAGGCCCTGCAGGTTCATTCTTCCTAATCAGGTTGCCGCCCTCGCTCGCCCTGACCCGGCCAGGCCCCAGTCTCTGCCCTTGCCCAGTGTCCGGCCTGGAATCGCGTCCAGGATCTGTTGCCTGTGTGGGCACACGGCTGGCAGGCTGCCCTCTTCTGATGCTTCCACTTAAATGGGACTCCCCGCAGGTGGCAGCTGGTATTTTTAGCCCCCGGGGGCTTGCCAGGGGCCCGGGGCCAGAACTGTTGGCTCTGACCCACGCAGGGATGAAGACTCGTCCTCAGACCAAGTCCTGGCCCCCACCCGACCCCCAGGGACTCCCTCTGGAACTCAAGGCCTTCTGGTCATTCACGGGCGATCAGAGGAACGTCCAGAGAGACAGGCGGCATACCCCCCCCCCCCCCCCCCCCGGCTTTTCTGTCTCCAGGGACTGGCTGAACGGGTAGTCGAGGGGCCAGTGTGCCTGCCCACCCACCGGCCAATTTCCCGTCCCACTGCTGAGTGTTAGCTTCCAGGACCTGGCTGCCTTCTTCCTGCGCACCTTGTTGGCCTGGCCAGAGCTGGGGCGGGAAGCAGCTTCTGGCTCCGTCTCCCTGCCCACAGTGCCTCAGGGCAGCTGCAGTCGGGGTTTAGGGATGATAATGATAATAATAATTGTGGTATTTGTTAAGCACGTACTATGTACTAAGCGCTGGGGTGGATACAAGCATATCGGGTTGGACATAGTCCCTGCCACACGTGGGGCTCACAGTCTCAGTCCCCGTCACACAGCAGACATGTGGCGGAGCTGGGATTAGAACTGGAATTAGGGATATTTTAGCCCATGAAGAGGGCCTGGCTGATGCCTGGGGAAGCTCGGGCTGGGCCTTTCCCTTCCCCGCCCGCTCTCGCTAACCACCGTGTGGCCTTGTGACTCTTTGGCACCTTGTTTTGTTTTGTTAATGGCCCTCCAGTGAGTCAGCCAGCCAGGCATCCTAATGTTTTCCTTCTCCTTCCCAGCCGCCCCTCCTGCTGGCCTCATGCCCTCTAAGTACCAGCTGCTTCCCAGGTTCCCCTCCCCTGATAGGGTCCCCCCATTCTTCACCCCCTGCCCCCCACCCAATCCCCTTGATGATCCTTCTTACCCAAACTACCTTCCCTTGAAATTGAAGCTCTTCTCCACACCACCCTCTCTACTGAACTCAACTCACTCACTCCCCTATCCCTTCGTCGATCTCGTACCGCTAACCCACAGCCCTGGATCACCTTCACAGTACGCCCCTTCTACTCTTGTGCACGAGCTGCAAAGCGATGCAGGCGGTAATCTAGATATCAGGCCGACCTTGTCCACTTCAAATTTATCCTTACGTGCTTTAGCTCTGCCCTCTCCTTTGCCCGGCAAAATTAATTCTCCATTCTTACTGGCATGAATCCATGCCAATTGCCCTCACCAGTTGTTCCAGGTGCCTCCCCCATTCCTTGTCCCTAATGACCTGTCCACTTACTTTATTGAGAAAATTGAAATTATCAGGCATGCTATCCCTAAAATCTCCCCTGTTCCTCCTGACCCTTCTTCAACTTTCCCAGCAGTATCTCCTGCCTTCTCTAAAAATTCACCCCTCCACCTTGCACATCCGACCCCATCCCTTCACACCATATCAAAACACTTGCCCCCTTCTTTCTTCCCTCCCTAACTGCCATTTCCACTGTTCACTCGCCAGTGGATTCTTCCCCACTGCTTTCAAACATGCCGTGTCTCTCCTACCCTAAAAAAACCCCTCCCTTGATTCCATGGCTCCCTCCAGTTATCGCCCCATCTCCCTCCTACCCTTCCCCTCTAAACTCCTTGAGCAAGTTGTCTACACCCGCTGTCTCAAGTTCCTCTCCTCCAATTCTCTCCTCGACCCCCTCCATTCTGGCCTCCATTCCCTTCACTACATAGAAACTGCTCTCTTACGGGTCACCAATGAGCTCCTTCTTGCCAAATCCAACGACCCCTGCTCCATCCTAATCCTCGACCCCTCAGCTGTCTTAAACACCGTAGATCACCCCCTTCTCCTGGAAACATGATCCAACCTTGGCTTCGCTTACACTGTCCTCTCCTGGTTCTCCTCCTATCTCTCTGGCCGCTCATTCTCAGTCTCTTTCACAGGCTTCTCTTCTGCCTCCCCCCGCCCAACTGTGGGTGACCGTCAAGGTTCAGTTCTGGGTCCCCTTCTATTTTCCATCTACACTCATTCCCTTGGAGACCTCATTCACTCCCACAGCTTCAACTACTGCCTCTTTGTGGATGATTCCCAAATCTACATCTCCAGCCCGAATCTCTTCCTCTCTGCCATCTCGCATTTCCTACTGCCTTCAAGTCATCTCTACTTGGATATCCCATTCTCACCTCAAACTTAAAACGTTTGACTGAACTCCTTATCTTCTCTACAAAACCCTGTCCTTTCCCTGACTTTCCCATCACTTTCCCATCACTATAGACAGTACCACCATCCTTCCTGCCTCACAAGCCCGTAGCCTTGGCATTATGCTTGACTCCTCTCCCATTCAACCCATTCATTCAATCCCTTATCAGATCCCGTCGGTTCGACCATCACAACATTGCTAAAATGCGCTCTTTCCTCTCCAGCCAAACTGCTACCACATTAGTCCAGGCATTTATGCTATTCCGCCTTGATTCTTGTGTCAGCCTCTTTGCCGACCTCCCTGCCTCTTGTCTTTCCCCACTCCAGTCCATACTGGAGTGCTACCCAGATCATTTTTTTACAAAAATCTTCAGGCCACGTTTCCCTACTCCTCAAGAACCTTCAGTGTTTGCCCATCCACCTCTGCATCAAACAAAAACTCCGTACAGTTGGCTTTAAAACACTCAATCACCTTGCTCCCTCCTACCTCACCTCGCTACTCTCCAACTACAACGCAGCCCGCACGCTTTGCTCCTCTAATACTAACCTCACTGTACCTCGATCTCGTTTATCTCACCACTGACCTCTCGCCCACGTCCTGCCTCTGGCCTGGAACGCCCTCCCTCCTCATATCCGACAGACGATTGCTTTCCCTCACTTCAAATCCTTATTGAAGGCACATTTCCTCCAAGAGGCCTTCCCTAACTGAATCTTCCTTTCTTCTTCTCCCAGTCCCTTCTGTATCACCCTGACTTGGTCTCTTTATTCATCCCCCCTCCCAGCCCAACAGCACTTATGTACATATCTGTAATTTTATTAATTTATATTCACATCTTTCACCCCATGTAGACTGTAAACTCGTCGTGGGCAGGCAGTGTGTCTGTAATATTGCTATATTCTACTCTTCCAAGTGCTTAGTACAGCGCTCTGCAGCCAGTAAGCTCTCGATAAATACGACTGACTGACTGACTGTTCATTTCTCTTCCAGGCGAGTATATCAAGACGTGGAGGCCCCGCTACTTCCTGTTGAAAAGTGACGGCTCGTTCATCGGGTACAAGGAGCGGCCAGAGGCCTCAGACCACAGCCTACCCCCTCTGAATAACTTTTCGGTTGCAGGTACGTCGGGGATGGCGGCGGGAGGCCTTTGAGAGAGCCGAGCCTGGCCCTCGTGGAACCAGCTAGGCACCCTGACCCTTCCCACTGCATGAACTGAGGTCCGGGTTCCCAGAATCTTCCCCGCACCTCATCCTTTCCTCGGGGTGAGGTTTTGACCTCCGGCTGTGCCTCTCTGCCCCCCACCCCCCCCCACCCCAAGAATGCCAGCTCATGAAGACGGAGCGGCCCCGGCCCAACACCTTTGTCATCCGCTGCCTCCAGTGGACCACGGTCATCGAAAGGACATTTCACGTGGACTCTCCCGACGAACGGTAGGCCCCACCCTCCGGCCCCTGAGGCGGCCCGGGCGGGTGGTGGACCAGAGGGAGTTAGCTCTCTTCCTCCCTTCAAGGCCCTGCTGAGAGCTCACCTCCTCCAGGAGGCCTTCCCAGACTGAGCCCCTTCCTTCCTCTCCCCCTTGCCCCCCTCTCCATCCCCCCCATCTTACCTCCTTCCCTTCCGCACAGCACCTGTATATATGTATATATGTTTGTACATATTTATTACTCTATTTATTTTACTTATACATATCTATTCTATTTATTTTATTTTGTTAGTATGTTTGGTTTTGTTCTCTGTCTCCCCCTGTTAGACTGTGAGCCCACTGTTGGGTAGGGACTGTCTGTGTATGTTGCCAATTTGTACTTCCCAAGCGCTTAGTACAGTGCTCTGCACATAGTAAGCGCTCAATAAATACAATTGATGATGATTTATGGAGCACTTACTGTGTGCAGAGCAGTGTACTAAGCACTTGGGAGAGGACAATAAAACAAAAAACAGACGCACTCCCTGCCCACAATGAGCCAGGTCTGGCAGGCCATGGGAGCTGGTGATGGAGGTTGGCAAAGTCAGCTGCCGGGGGCCATGGCATACCCGCAATGAGCATCAATTGATGAGCATCAATCAACCAATTGATGCTGTTTATTGAGCGCTGACTCTGTGCCAAGTAGTGTATTAAGTGCCTGAGAGAGTACAAGACACTAGAGTTGGTAGACCCCATCCCTTCCCTCGAGGGACTTACGGTCTCATTGCGGGAATAGACATGAGCAGCAGGACTTAGTGGAAGAGCCCAGGCTTGGGAATCAGAGGTCGTGGGTTCTAGTCCCGGCTCCGCCACTTGTCAGCTGTGTGACTCTGGGCAAGTCACTTAACTTCTCTGTGCCTCAGTTCCCTCATCTGTAAGGGGATTAAGACTGTGAGCCCCACCTGGGACAACCCGATTACCTTGTATCTACCTCACCAGTTAGAACAGTGCTTGGCACATAGTAAGCATTTAGCGAATACCATTATTATTATTATGAGATAAGATAGGAAAAGGCATCTATCTCTGTGGGATGATGAGGCTGCTATTAAGACTGTGATTAAGTTTACGATTAAGACTCTGGGCCTCATGCGGGAAAGAGACTGTGTCCAACCCAATTTGCTTGTTTCCACTTTGGCGCTTCATACAGTGCCTGGCACAGAGTAAGTGCTTAACAAATACCATAATAATAATAATAATTATAATTATTACTATTCCCAGGAGCCCATGGTTTAGTGGAAAGAGCATGTGCCTGGGAGCCAGAGGGCCTGGGTTCTGATCCCAGCTCTGCCCCTTGTCTGCTGTGTGACCTTGGGCAGGTCTTTTAACTTTTCTGTGCCTCAGTGCCTGGCACATAGTGAGCTCTTAACAAATACCATGGGAAAAAGAAAGTCGTGGGGCACAGGCCAGACCTAGGGAGTGGGGCACCGTCCCGATCCAGACAGTGGGGGCCCATCCCTGGGGCTGGGGCTTTCTCTGCCATGGCCCGGGGGGCGGGACAGGACGATGAAGAGGCCTGTATCCCCAAAATGCTTGAACGCCTGCTCTCCATGCCCTCTGGGCACCTCACTCCTGCCCCTGCAGACTTGCTTCATTCCATTCTTGCAGTCGTTGGACACCTGTCACTCAAATGCTCCACCAAAATCCATCAATGGTATTTACTGGGCACCCGCTGCTTGCGGAGCAGAATGGGAAGTCACAATCCCAGGCTCGGGGGGCTTCTAATCTAATCCTGCAACACTCAGGCACAAAGTCATTCCATCAATCAACCAACCAGTTGTATTTATCAAGTACTTATTGAGTGCAGAGCACTGTTCTAAGCGCTTGGAAGAGTAAAATGTAACAGAGTAGGTAGCCATGTTCCCTGCCCACAAGGAGACGGACATTAATACAAATAAATTACAGATACGGACATAAGTACCATGGGGATCTGGGAAAAGGAGAGACTGGAAAGCCAGATCTGTGGAGAAGCGAGGGCTTAAAAAGTAGAGCGTTTAAGTTTGCAGGAAAGGCCTGTGGAAGATAGAAGTACAGAAGTGTGGAGAGGGAATTTCAAGCAATCACTGGTATTTATTGAGCGCTTACTGTAAACACTCTACTAAGCACCTGGGAGGGGACAGTGTGACAGAGGTGGTAGACACGTTTCCGGCCCACAATGAGCTTACAGTGTAGAGGAATCGGAGCATGTGAACCATAGGAGGAGGCCTCCAACAGCAGGTGAAATTTCAGAAGGGCTTTGAAGCTGGGGAGAGCAGTGGTCCGGTGGATTTGTCGGGGAGGGAATTGCAGGCGGGAAAAATGGTCCAAGCAAGGTGCCGGAGCAGGTTGGCTTAGTGGAATAAAGAATGTAGCATGGCTTAGTGGATAGAGCACGGATCTAGGAGTGAGGAGGTCATGGCTTCTCATCCTGGCTCTGCCACTTGTCTGCTGTGTGATCTTGGACAAGTCACTTGACTTCCCCGTGGCTCGGTTCCCTCATCTGTAAAATGGGAATTAAGACTGTGAGCCTATTGTGGGGCCGGGACTGTGTCCAACCCGATTTGCTTGTATTCCTTCCCAGCGCTTAGAACAGAGCCTGGCACAGAGTAAGCGCTAAACAAATACCACAGTTGTTATGATTATCAGTGCAAGGTGGCATGTGGTGGTAGAAAAATGAGAATGAGTAGGAGGGAGAGAGTCGATGGGGTATCTGACAGCCAACAGGTGTGAATTTCTGCTTGAGGCCAGGAGGAATGGACAGCGGCTGGAGGTGTTTGGAGGCCAGGCAGGAGAGAAATGAGTAGTTGAGCCTAGAAGGCAGGTTAGGAGGTGGTGGTAGGAGAGGTTAGGGTTAATGGGGCTGGGGAAAACGTCCCCCCCTTCTTCCCCTCCCCACAGTACTTGTACAAATTTATTACTCTATTTTACCTGTACATATTCACTACTCTATTTTATTAATGATGTGCATATAGCTGTAATTCTATTTATTCTGACGGTTTTGGCACCTGTCTACATGTTTTGTTCTGTTCTCCATCTTCCCCTTCTAGACTGTGAGCCCCTTATTGGGTAGGGACCATCTCTATATGTTGCCGACTTGTACTTCCCAAGCACTTGGTGAGGTAAACAACACCACAGAGCACCCCGACCCCATTCCGGTGAGACCCAGCTCCAGGGGCCGGACCGCCTGACCCCCATACTTCTTCTCCCCACGACATCCAGCCGGGAACTGAGCCAGCAGGGCTACTGCCACGGCAAAATCCCGGAGCCCCAGACTGGCCTCCCGCCCACACCTGTTCCAGGCCGGATTGGCAGGGGCAAACCGAGGGCTACTTCTGCCCTGGAAAACCTCCCTGAGAGGTCATCTTGGTGATCCCCTTGTGGCGACGAGGTCCCAGGTCCCCTCGTGTCTGTTCCCCGGGGAGGGAGCAGGACGGCCAATGGCTGTCAGTCTCGGGCCCAGAGGAGTGGATATGACACTGGAACGTCTGCCCCGGGAGAGCCCTCGACCCGACCTTAGCCATGGCCTGACTGCCCCTGGCCGTCCAGTGAGGTAGCCCTTCGCTGGCTCCTAGGTGCCCAGTGCACTTTGTCTTTTCTTTAGGGGGAGGGTTAAGCGGCCTGGTATAGGACAAGCACCCCCCTTCACCCGCTCTCTCCTTCCCCAAGTCCTTCCTGGACAGACTGCCTTCTCTCCAACCCTTCCCATGGCAGCCGGAGGGATAGAAGCAAGACTTGTACCTGCAAGGAGTGAGATGCCAAGGCGGGTTTCTGGGATGAGGGGCCTACCAGCCCTAGGAGGTGTCAGAGAGTTGGGCACAGCCCTCGGGGTAGCCAGTAGGAACCAGAAGCCCCTCTCAGGGGTGGCCCCCCGAGAGGTATTCAGGTCTCCCGGTGCCACAGCCCTGCTGCTCCAGCTACTGCCGCCCACCCCACCACCACCTCCCTGCCTCTCACATCTGTCCCTTCCCAGGGAAGAGTGGATGAGGGCCATCCAGACGGTCGCCAACAGCCTCAAGAGCCAGGAGCCCGGGGAGGACTCGATGGAGTTCAAGTGCAGCTCCCCCGGTGACCCCTCAGCTGCCGAGGAGATGGAAGTGGCGGTGACCAAGACACGGACGAAGGCGGTGAGAGGGCGAGCGGGTGGGTTTGGGACTGGGCGGCCGGCGCTGGCCGGAATGCAGCCCAGAGGCGAGGATCAACTTTGCCTCATGCTTTCCTGGCTCACCCACCCAGCAGACAATGAACGACTTTGACTACCTGAAGCTTCTGGGAAAGGGCACGTTTGGCAAGGTGATCCTGGTGCGGGAGAAAGCGACGGGACGCTACTATGCCATGAAAATCCTACGGAAAGAGGTCATCATTGCCAAGGTAGGCCGCCTGGCTCCGGGCCCCGCCCCAGGGGTGGCCATCAGAGGCTGCGGGCCAGAGGCTCAGACCCCATTGCCAGTTGCAGCGGAGCAGAAGGGGCAGAGACCCCCACGATTCCAGGTGTCCCCGGGAGCTCTGGGGCAGCTGTAGTGCCCGTAGGGTTAGGGCTATTTCTGTGGCTGGGACCTAGAAAGCCTTCTGGGAGGACAGGAGGTGATCTTGGGGTTTAGGGAGTATGGAAGTTGGGAGATGGCAGGGTGGCCCCAGAATCCCATGGTTCTGGGTGCTCTCCCTGCAGACCACAGTGGACACAGCCCCCTGCTGAGTTAAATACCTATTGCCCGAGGGCTAGTACCGGCCGGACTGGACCCCACGAGGCTGGGACCACCACCCTCCCCGGGGGGATCCCACCCGGAGGGCACTGGGCCCCCCACTTCCACTTCCACCTCTCTGCCTTCAGGACGAGGTGGCCCATACGGTGACCGAGAGCCGAGTGCTACAGAACACCAGGCACCCGTTTCTCACGGTGAGTCCCCCGCCCCCTCTGGAGTACCTGGCGAGGCTCTGCTCCCTTGCCAACCGGATGGACAGCGCCGGGTTGGGGACGTAGCCCCTCTGTTGCTTATATCTCTGCCCCAGCCCCACTGCACGGGGTTGCCCAAGTGTTTCGGCCGACTCCTTCCCGAGAGCCCCTTGCCCTGCATCGGGCCCAGGTGGATTTGCCAGGGCCCCATCCATCCACGCCCACTGCCAACTTCTCCCCCAGGAGCAGTCCCCGGTCTCCGTGGCAGCTCCTGCCCTGACCCCAGACTCTGCTGGGGTCCAGTGATGGGTTGGCATTGGTTCCTAGCTGACTGAGTGGATCCGAGTGCTTCCCTCTGCTTGGCTCCATCCCTCCCCTTGCCTGTTGGGAGGCTCCCTTTTTGCCCAGGACATAGGAGATTTCCTGGCCCTGGCACACACGGGCGTTCACCCACTCCACTTCCTCCTCTTCCCCCACAGGCCCTCAAGTACGCCTTCCAGACCAATGACCGCCTCTGCTTTGTGATGGAGTATGCCAACGGTGGGGAGGTGAGGGCCAGGAGACACCAGGACCAGGGATGGGAACAGAGGAGAGGGAGGAAGGGGTAGGCGGAGGGTTTCTGTCTGGGTCCGGGTGGAGGCCGTGACCCTGACGTGTGTGGACCGTCACCGCCAGCTCTTCTTCCACCTGTCCCGGGAGCGCGTGTTCACCGAAGACCGGGCGCGTTTCTACGGGGCCGAGATCGTCTCAGCCCTGGAGTACCTCCACTCGCGGGACGTGGTGTACCGCGACATCAAGGTGAACTGGGCCCTGCGGGCAGGCGGAGAGGAAGGGAGGCCCTGCCACTGTCCCCAGGGGCGGAGGTCCCCCGGCCGGCCCCACAAGCCCATCACCCCCTTCCTCCCCCGCAGCTGGAGAACCTCATGCTGGACAAGGACGGGCACATCAAGATCACCGACTTCGGGCTGTGCAAGGAGGGCATCACTGATGGGGCCACCATGAAGACCTTCTGCGGGACCCCGGAGTACCTTGCCCCTGAGGTGCGGAACCCCGATGCTGGCCCCCAGTTGGGGGCTCCCGTGTTTGAGGCTGGGACCGCTCTTTCCCTCTGCCTGGCCCGAAACGCTCTGTCCCCCTCACCCTCCCCGTGCAGGTGCTGGAGGACAACGACTACGGGCGGGCAGTAGACTGGTGGGGCCTGGGGGTCGTCATGTACGAGATGACCTGCGGCCGCCTGCCCTTCTACAACCAGGACCACGAGCGGCTCTTTGAGCTGATCCTCATGGAGGAGATCCGCTTCCCCCGCACCCTGAGCCCCGAAGCAAAGGCCCTACTGGCCGGGCTGCTCAAAAAGGACCCCAAGCAGAGGTGAGTGCGGCCCGGACGTGCCCTGTGCCAACCTGCCTGGGAGGGGACGCTGCTGGTGCCCCGTCGGTACCCTGGCACGGGGAGGCGATCCTGGCAGGAGAGAAGACTGTGACTGAGCTGGGGTGTAGTAGAGAAGGGAGCAGGTTGTGCGATGGAGAGAGCCAATGGAAAGCCTTTAAGCCTTTCAAGAGTCAGAAGTCTCTGCTTGTTGTGGAGGGGGAGGAGAGAGGTTATGCTGAGCAAGCATGAAGGAAAATGATTCTGCCAGCAGCCGGGAGCCAGGACTGAAGGCGGTGTGGCCTAGTGGATAGAGACTGGGCCCAGGAGTCAGAAGACCCTGGGTTCTAATCCCCGCCCTGCCACTTGTCTGCTGTGTGACCTCGGGCAAATGCCTTCACTTCTCTGGGCCTCAGTTACCTCAGCTGGAACATGGGGATTAAGACTGGGAGCCCCATGTGGGGCAGAGACTGTGTTCAATCTAACAACTTTGTATCTACCCCAGCACTTCGTGCAGCGTCTGGCACTTAGTAAGAAGTACCATTTAATGAATACCATTAAAGGGAGAAAGAAAAACGGTGGGGAGGAGGAAGAGGCGGGGAGGCTGGCGAGAAGGCCGACGTGATGGCCTACCGGGCAGAGGTTGAATGCTGGCTGATGCTAGCCCAGTGAGGAAAGCCAGGCCTCTTCTCTGTCCCAGGCTTGGCGGCGGGCCCAGCGATGCCAGGGAGGTCATGGAGCACCGCTTCTTCACGCCCATCAATTGGCAGGATGTTGTACAGAAAAAGGTGAGGCAGACTGACCCTCTGAGTGAGTGAGAGAGAGAGAGAGAGAGAGAGAGAGAGAGAGAGTGAGTGTGTGCGTGTGCGCGCACTCGAGCATGCAGTCACCCTGATCGGGGTCAGCATGTGGCTGGGCCAGCCCTGGCCAGGGAACCGTCTCCCACCCAAGGCCAGGAGCTATGGACGGTGGTCCCAGGCTGGCCCAGCCCCGCCACCTGAGGGGAGCCCTCCGGATTGGGGCACGGGAGGGCCGGCCCCCTCCGACCTGCTGTCTGAGCCGCCATCGACTCCCATCCTCCCGCCCACCCCAGCTCCCGCCGCCCTTCAAGCCTCAGGTGACATCGGAGATTGACACCCGGTACTTCGATGATGAGTTTACCGCTCAGTCCATCACCATCACCCCCCCGGACCGATGTGAGTGGCACTGGGGGGGTGGCCTCCTCCGAACGCTCTTGTTTCTGGCCCAGCCCTACCCTCTGGTGGTTCAAGCCAGCACCCGGCTCCTCTGGCTCACCTAGCCCCCTGGGTTCGTTGCCGGCCATCCCTCTGTCTCCCGCCAAACACACACACACATGCCCCCTTCTTGCTCAACTTCTTGGCCGGTCTGCAGGGGAAGAGTGGCCCGGCCAGCCTAGGGTACCTTTCCCTTTCAGCACTCACCACTGTCGCTGCCACCACTCTTGTTTCTTACCAGGCCCTGGGGACTCCAGGAGGGGTGAGGCTCCGCAGTAGGTCTTCTGGTCCTCCTGCCCGGGGTGCCCCTGGAGTCCAGATGGGGCCGAGGGAGCAGAAGAACTGGGGAGGGGAAGAGCTGCCCCGAGGAGGTGGGAGGGGGCAGGTGGACACACCCAAAGGGAACGGGGCCCACGTCCAAGCGCGGATGTGTGTTCCATCTGCCCCTGACGCCTTAGGCCACGGTTGAGGCTGCCGCTCTCTCTCTCCCAGCAGACGACAGCATGGATTCCCTCGAGACGGACCAGCGGGCCCACTTCCCACAGTTCTCTTACTCATCCAGCATCCGCGAGTAGCCAGTGGCAGGAGCCAGCTGGCCAGAGCGAAGTCGGGCCTGCCAGTGTGGCCGCTGAGCCGGGCCGTGACTCCCTTCCCCTCCTCCCTCTCCGTGTCGAAAGCTGGATCCGACTCCATGGGCCAAGCTCCTCCCCGGGTACGGCCCTCAGGCTGGCGGGAGGTGGGGCGGAGACCGTCGGCTGCCCCCGGCTGCCCGCGCCACACGGTACAAACCCTACCCGCAGCCCCCAGGCCGGGTGCAGGCCATGGCTGCAGACACCCCGCTGGCCCAGTCCTGGGCGGCGACAGCCCCACGGTCCCTCTCAGAAAACCCCCCAAATGCTTCTTGTTTCCTCCTGGAGCCTGACTGATAGTCACAGCCCTTTCCCCCCCATTCAGGCCCTGGAGTGAAGCCAGGCCAGGAGCCCCCGCACTCCAGGCCAACTGCGGGGGGGGAGGGGGACAAACGGGGACGAGGGGGCACCCGCCCTCAGTGCCCATGGAACCTGGGGCTGGCATAGCAATAACGGTCCCTATCTGCCTTAACCCCAACTGGCTGCATCCGGCCCCTGGCCCTTATCAGGAATTAGAGGGTCAGCCCCCTCTGCTCAGCCACTCCCCTGTGGCCCTGACAAGTCAGCCCGACTAAGCCCCCTGGACAATGGCCCCTGCCGGCCAGCGGGGTCTCCAGACTCAGTTTTCAGTATCTCGATGGCCTTTCCTGGATCCATTGCCCAACTCTGCTGCCACGAGTAGGCTGGGCGCGGTTTTGAGGGTAGCTCTCTCTGGGGGCCGGTGGGAATGGGCACCTGGCCACTGAGGCCCTGGAGCCAAGTGCCCCGCTGTCCTCACCTGCCCTCTGTACAATCACCGTCCTGCCCTCCCTCCCGGCCAGGGAGCGTCAATCCCTAACGAGCTCGATGTGGTGGCGGTGTTGCCATAGCCGCTGGGTCTGCCATCTCCACTGCCCCCCTCTCTCTGGCCTTGTGGTGGAGTTATCTGGACAGCAGGGGCCCGAGCCTGGCCTGAGGGGTCCAAAGGGCTGTCCCTGTGCCTTAATGCTGCCATCGCATCCCCCCCACAAGCTCTAGGGATCCCGCCTGGCCCATTTGCCGGCCCCCGTCCCCCACCCAAACCTGGGAGGTGGAGCAGCTAGGCTGTAGTGCTGGAGGGAGCCAGGCACACCCAAGCCGAAGGTCCCAGTGTCCATGCCCCAGCCAGACCTCTTCCCCCGCCCTCTGGCACCCAACATGTAGCTCTGTGTGAAGAGCAAGGAGCCCCACCTACCTGCCTGTAACCTCCCCTGTCCTTGTTGTGGAGGGGGGGGGGGGGGGGCAGTGTCTGGGCTGCGGGGGGTGGGTGTGGGTGTTGTGGGGGGCTACTACTGCCCCCATACCATGGTACTGTTGGGCACCTCCACCCCTGGGGCTAGGTGTGAGCCCGGGCCAGACCCCCAGGCTGCCTGCTGCCGTGGAGCATGGTGGGCAGAGCACAAGAGAGGGTAACACCTTGGCTGCCAGCCTGAGCCCCAGTGTCCCGTCTCCCCCAAGACAGGCTTTCTGAGACCCCTGGGGGACAGACCTGTGTATGAGGAGGGAGGAACGTGAACACACCAACAGGGTCTGTGACCTCCCCCCCACATCCAACCAGAGTCTGCCCCCTCCCCCAACCTAGTGCCAACTTCCCTACCTTCTTCTCTCCTCTCCACCCCCATGGCAGCCCTGTCCACTCGGGCCCCACCAAGCCAGCTGGGCAGGGGAAAAGTCCCAAGGAGCCAGACTGCAGTGGTGGGCACTGTCCCTGGGCTGGCAAGTTGGAGCTGTTCCAGATTTGCCTTCCTGCCGAACAGTAATTCCCCCCCGGTGGGTAGAGTGGCGGCAGCTAAGCCGGCTAATGCGGTTTGGGTTCCCCACACCCCTGCTGGGCCTCGTTGGCCAACTGCCAGGGGGCTCCCGGGACCTGCCTCCCCCCACCCCTGCTTCAGTGCTGGATCAAAAGCCTCAGGGTCTCCCCTGAAGGGTGTGTATGTGTGACTGTTGAGGGCAGGAAAGGTGTGAGAGTTTTCGGGTTTCAGCGGGCCTCGGGGGAGGTGGGGGGAGGGCGCAGCCCCTTCCTTGAGTCGCAGAGCACTTTGGAAGTCCGCAAACCTGAGTCAGGTGCGTTTTGCGCCAACCCCCAATCCCTCTCCCCACCCCCTCCAGCCAGAGTGTTACCTCCCCCTACAACCCCCAGCCCACGTGCTGGCCCCGGCCCCCATGGCAGCGCTACCAGCTGCTGCCCATCCTCGAGACCCCCACACCCCTCCAGCCCCCGAAAGCAGGGGCTCTTTTATACTTTGTAAGTCCTCAGTGCAAACGTTTCACACTTTAGCTCCATAGCGGGAGATGCATTAACTTAAAATACTGACACACCCTACCCCATCCCCACCGGACTCCCGGTCCCCGCCACCGATGGATGGGGCAACGTTTGCGTTTTGGGGAGCGTGAGGGCGGCCCGAGCCGCCTACAGCCGGGTGCCAGGCCAATGAGGGAGGGAGAGGAAGCCCCGGGCCTCTCTGACCCGCTGTGCATTCGGTTATAGCGACGACACAGGTGAGGAAACGAGCACGGTGCTGATTTCATTTAAGCGTTTTGCCTGTTTCACCTGTTCTTGTATTTGTACGGTACAAGCAATAAAGCAAGCCGTTTCAGACAAGCCTCGGGGGTGCTCCACCTGCCTGCTCGGGGGGTGAGGGGGCGATTGCGGTGCGGGCAGTGGAGAGGCCCCCTTCCCCGGGATGCCCCCCAGGCGGGCTGGCTGGGTGAGGGGGTGGGCGGGACTTGGAGGTGGGAAATCTGAAATGCTGCCAACGGCCAGGCCACAGTGAAGGCCGACCCCCCGGGAGCAAGGGGGTGAAGAAGGCTGCCCGTCGGGAAGATAAGAGTGGATCCCTCTTTCCTCTTTGCAGGTCACAGGCTGGATTGGAGAGTCTCCCCTCTCCTCAAAAGCCTCCCGTTCCCCTCTGCATCAAGGAAAAACTTCTCACCATCAGATTGTAGGATCATCAATTCACTTTTTTACGATATTAAGCGCTTACTATGTGCTAAGCACTCTTCTAAGCGCTGGGGTGGATACAAGTCAGTCAATCGTAATTATTGAGGGTTTACTGTGTGCAGAGCACTGTACTAAGCGCTTGGGAGAGTATAGCAGAACAGTAAACAAAGACATTCTCTGTCCCACCACGTGCTCTTTCTTCTGTTTGCCCCCAAGCGTTACTAGGAGGCACGATGGCAGGTGTGCCCGATGCCCGGCCCCAAGCGCGACAGTTTGGGTCAGCAAATCAGGTTAAACACAATCGCTATCCCACGCGGAGCTCATCAACTTAATCCACATTTTACAGATGAGAAAGCAGAGGCCTAGTGAAGTGACTCGGCCATGGTCACACAGCAAACAAGTGGCAGATGAGAATTAGAACCCAGGTCCTTCTGACTCCCATGCCCGTATGAAGCACTGAGCCCGCGGCTCGGTAGGAAGAGTCCAGGTTTGGGAGTCAGAGGTTCTAATCCCGGCTCTGCCACTTGTCTGCTGTGTGACCTTGGGCCAGTCACTTCACCTCTCCGGGCCTCAGTTACCTCATCTGTAAAAAGGGGCTGAAGACCGTGAGCCCCAGGTGGGACAACCTGATTACCTTGTATCCCCACAGTGCTTGGCACATAGTAAGCGCTTAACAAATACCATCATTATTGTTATTATTATTATGCGCTAGGTTACATTTCCTTCTCTGCCCCAGCCTCGGGAGGGTGGGGGCGCCGGGAGCCCGTTCCCTCGTCTGTAAAATGGGGATTGAGACGGTGTCCAACCCGATTTGCTTGTAGACTGTTTGGCACGTAGTAAGGCTTAACAAATACCACAATTATTATTATTATTCCTCCCTGCACCGCCTCTCCGGGCCCCTTTAGCCGTTCTCCCCGCTCAGGTGGCGAGAGCTGCGATGCGATGCACATGTTTCTCCGAAGCCTCCCGTCCCGCCCCTTTCTCTTCCCACCCCTTTCTCTCCCCACCCCTTTCTCTCCCCACCCCTTTCTCTCCCCACCTAAAGGGTCCCGAGGCCGCGCCCCCGGCTTGACCCGACCCCACCCCCCCCCACCCCAGCTGCGGCCTTTCCGAGCGCCGTCCACCCGAGAGAGATGCTGCTGGGAGGGAAGGCAGGAAGGGGGCCGGGGCCGCCCCCTTCTCTTTCCCCTCCCCGAACCCCAGCCTCTGCTCAAGGCCGTCTCAGAACCCAGATACGCTCCACTCCCTCCCCCCGGGGACCCTTGGGGCTGGTCCGACCCCACCGCGCCTCCTTCTTCCAGATCACGTCGGGAGCCCAACCCTCCACGCCGCCCGTGGGGCCCAGAAACCTAACGGTCAACGAGGCATCGGTGCCCGAGGCAGGTAGGAGGGTACCCCGGTGGGGCGGAATGGAAGCGGGGCGGGGGGGCGGAGGCCGCTCCTTGACTCTCCTCTTTCCCCCGCAGCCCCGTCCGGATTAACGGGGGGTCCCACGCCGCCCCCGGGACTGGCGGAGGCGTTGGGGGCGCTGGGCCTAGACGGGGAGCGCGAGTATGCGGGGGACATCTTTGCCAGCGTCATGGTGAGGGGGGTTCTGGAGTGCCCTTCGACCCCCGTGACTCATCTTGCTCCTGGTGGGTGGCCTTTCCCGGTCCGGCTCCCCTCGTTGGCGTGGTGATGGCAGGCCCGTGACTCCTTTCCACAGCTCCCAATTCTCCCAGTGGCTGCGCGGGCCCGACGCTGGGCCTAGGCGCCTCTTCTCTCGGCTCCCTAGTTCCCGCAGGCTGACCGCGCGCTCCCGAGCCCGGACCTGTCTCCCGCCGTGACCCCGGAGATGCGTGCCCTCGTGGTGGACTGGCTAGTCCAGGTGCATGTAGGTACCAGGACAGAGGGGAGGGGTGCGGTGGGACCGGACAAGACAGGGCAGCCTGGTGAGCCTGCCCCACCTCTACCCCCGGACTGCTGGGGGAAGGGACACGTGTGCCCTGGGCAGGGTCGGTCAATCAATTAAATCCCATTTAGTGGGAGCTTAGTGTATACAGAGCGCTATACTAAGCGCTTGGGACAGTACAATACAACAGATTTGGTAGACACTTCCCCTGCCCACAAGGAGCCTACAGACTGTGAGCCCACTGTTGGGTAGGGACTGCCTCTGTATGTTGCCAACTTGTACTTCCCAAGCGCTTAGTACAGTGTTCCGCACACAGTAAGCGCTCAATAAATTAGTACAGTCTTCTGCACACAGTAAGCGCTCAATAAATACGATTGATTGATCGAGGGGGAGATAGACAATAATATAAATGTTGCAGATTTGGACAGATAGAGGAGCAGCGTGGCTCGGTGGAAAGAGCCCGGGCTTTGGAGTCAGAGGTCATGGGTTCAAATCCCGGCTCTGCCACGTGTCAGCTGTGTGACTTTGGGCAAGTCGCTTTACTTCTCTGGGCCTCAGTTTCCTCAACTGTAAAATGGGGATGAAGACTGTGAGCCCCCCGTGGGACAACCTGGTCCCATTGTAACCTCTCCAGCGCTTAGAACAGTGCTTTGCACAGAGTAAGCGCTTAATAAATGCCATTATTATTACTATTACAATACAACAGAGTTGGTAGACACTTCCCCTGCCCACAACGAGCTTACAGTCTCGAGGGGGAGATAGACAATAATATAAATTCTAGACTGTGAGCCCACTGTTGGGTAAGGACCGTCTCTATATGTTGTCAACTTGTACTTCCCAAGCGCTTAGTACAGTGCTCTGCACCCAGTAAGCGCTCAATAAATACGATTGAATGAATGAATAAATGTTACAGATATGGACAGATAGAGAAGCAGCGTGGCTCAGTGGAAAGAGCACGGGCTTTGGAGTCAGAGGTCATGGGTTCAAATCCCGGCTCCACCACTTGTCAGTGACTTTGGGTAAGTTACTTTACTTCTCTGGGCCTCAGTTACCTCATCTGTAAAATGGGGATGAAGACTGTGAGCCCCCCCCGTGGGACAATCTGATCCCCTTGTAACCTCCCCAGGCTTAGAACAGTGCTTTGCACATAGTAAGTGCTTAATAAATGCTATTATTATATGGATATAAGTACTAAGGGGCTAAGGGAGAGGTGGTAAAGGGAGCAAATGCAAATGCAAGGGTGACGCAGAAAGGAGCGGGAGAAGAAGGAATGAGGGCTTAATCAGGGAAGGCCTCTTGGAGGAGATGGGCCTTCAGTAAGGCTTTGAAGGAGGTGGGGAGAGTTATAGTTTATCGGAAATGAAGAGGGAGAGCGAGGGGAAAAGGGCAGGGGCGGGATAATAGTAATAATGGTATTTGTTAAGCACTTACTATGTACAAAGCACCGTTCTAAGCGCTGGGGGGATACAAGGTGATCAGGTTGTCCCACGTGGGGCTTACAGTCTTAATCCCCATTTTACAGATGAGGAAACTGAGGCACAGAGAAGTTAAGTGACTTGCCCAGAGTCACACAGCTGACAATTGGCAGGGCCGGGATTTGAACCCATGACCTCTGACTCCAAAGCCCGTGCTCTTTCCACTGAGCTATGCTTCTCATTTCCCTAAGCAGGAAGGGTCGCATTTCCCTAAAAGTGCTGCCGTCCGTCCGTCCCTCCCTCCCCCCCCCACCTCAAGCCCTTTTCCCTTTTCCCAGGAGTACCTGGACCTGGCCGGGGACACGCTCTTCCTGGCCGTGCACCTGCTGGACTCCCTCCTGCGCGCCGCCCCCGTGCGCCCGCGCCGCCTGCAGCTCCTGGCTGTCGCCTGTTTTTTCCTGGCCTGTAAAGTGGAGGAATGCACGTGCCCCGAGGTAGGTGATGATGATGATCATCATCATCATCAATCGTATTTATTGAGCGCTTACTATGTGCAGAGCACTGTACTAAGCGCTTGGGAAGTATAAATTGGCAACATATAGAGACAGTCCCTACCCAACAGTGAGTGGGCTCACAGTCTAAAAGGGGGAGACAGAGAACAAAACCAAACATACTAACAAAATAGACTAGATATGTACAAGTAAAATAGAGTAATAAATATGTACAAACATATATACATATATACAGGTGCTGTGGGGAAGGGAAGAAGGGAAGATGGGGGGATGGAGAGGGGGACGAGGGGGGAGAGGAAGGAAGGGGCTCAGTCTGGGAAGGCCTCCTGGAGGAGGTGAGCTCTCAGCAGGGCCTTGAAGGGAGGAAGAGAGCTAACTGGGCGGATGGGCAGAGGGAGGGCATTCCAGGCCAGGGGGGTGACGTGTGCCGGGGGTCGATGGCGGGACAGGCGAGAACGAGGTACGGTGAGGAGATTAGCGGCATGATGGCATTTATTAAGCGCTTACTATGTGCAAAGCATGGGCCCCGCCCGGGCCGGGGCCGGGCTGCCTGCTGCCTCTTCTCCCCCACCCCCTCAGCTTCCCCACCCCCACTCCCCCCTTCAGCCCGCCTCCCTCTGCCTCCTGGGCGCCGGTTCCTTCTCCCCTGCCGAGCTGCTGCGGGCTGAGAGGCGGGTGCTGAGCCGCCTGGACTTCCAGCTGCACTACCCGGGCCCCCTGCTCTGCCTCCGGCTTCTCGCCGCCCTGGCCCGGGCCCCCCAACAGGTGAGGGAGGGGGCCGGGGGTGGTGGAGGGGCGGCTGACAGGCCCCGCCCGCGGCCCGGATGGGAAACCCCGGCTCTCTCCTCCCGCCCGGCCCGGCCAGGTCCTGCTTCTGGCCCAGTATTTCCTGGAGCTGTCCCTGCTGGAGGCCGCGCTGCTACGCTGGGAGCCGGGCCGCCGAGCCGCGGCCGCCCTGGCCTTGGCTCGAGGGATGCTGGCGGAAGCCGCGGGAGCCCCCGGGCTCGTTGTCTACAGGTACCAGCCCCCCGTCATCCTCCTCCCCCCCGGGACGGGACAGGTGGGACCTTCAGGGGCGTTTCCCGTTTGCCCATCCCAAGATCCGATTCCCTTTTTCCCGTCCCTTTCCTTCCCTCCCGGCACAGCGAGGCGGAGCTGGAGCCCATCCAAGCCTTCATGGTCCGGTCGGCGCTCGGCGCCCCTGCTGCCGGTCTCGGGGCCATCTTCCTCAAGTACGCGCGGCCCCAGCGGCTCCAGACCAGCCTCACGGCCGCCTCCCTCCTCCGCCACCGGCCTCAGCCCTGACGGTCGCCCCCCGCCCCTTGGCCGCTTCGCCCCGGCGAGCCGATCCCTATCGCTGGCCGCGAGGGGCGGGGAAAGCCGGGGGATTAAAAAAGAAATCTGTGCGTGTCCATGTGTGTCTGTATGTGTCTGTCCCTCTGCCTCTGTCCGTTCGTCCGTCCGCGCTGACCCCGGGGCGGCCGAGGGTTCAATAAAGTGCTGTTCTGTTTTAGGCCTCGCGCTGCCGGTCCTCATTGGCCCTCGCGCCCGCGCAAGATGGGCTGTGATGGGCGCCCCTGCCCTCCAGCCGCTTTCTGACTGGCTGCCTTCCCAGGCGGAGCCGGCCCCAGTCCCAGAAGGAGAAGGCCGTCCGATGAGCGGCGAAGCCCGGAGGACGGGGGAGGAGGCGGCGAGAGGTGGGAGGTGCTTTTTCATCGCCCCCACAACCTGTCGAGCCTTTGGGGACCGGGCTGGTGCCCTTGAGCTCCCCGGCTCATCCAGGGGCGGGGAGAGAGGAGGGGGGAGCGGGGAAGCCGCCGCCTCTTTGCAGTGCCGCTCGGGACCGGCGGCTCCTCTGCCCCGCGGGGCCGGTGCTGGGGAGAGGGGGGCGAGCGACGAGAAAACTAGCCGCCCCTGGGGTTAGCTGAGAGGGGTCTCATCGCTCCAACCGCCCCCGCACCAGAGCCACGGGGGGCGGAGGAAAGGGGGGGAGGGCTCAGCGAGGCGGGGGCGGTGGCGGCGCCGGCGGGATTTTCCCACAATGCAGCGCGACGCGCTGTCCCCGGTGCTGATGCTGAGCGCGGCCCCCGAACCTCCGCCACCCCGCCCTCCGCCCTCCCACTCCCCCCCGGTCCCGAGCTCCCGGCATGGCCTCGCTCGGCCGGGCTCGGCCCCGGAGCCCTCCGGGGGCGCGGGCGGGGCCCTGGACAACAGCCTGCGGGCCGCCGTGGCGTTCAAGGCCGAGGGCCAGCGCTGTTACCGCGAGAAGAAGTTCCGCGAGGCCATCGGCAAGTACCACCGGGCCTTGTTGCAGCTGAAAGCGGCGCAGGGAGCCCGTCCGCCAGGACCGCCCGCTTCGGGCCCCGGTCCCGGTCCTGGCCCCGGCCCCGCCCGCCTCAGCGACGAGCAGCGGCGCTTGGTGGAGAGCACCGAAATGGAGTGCTATGACAGCCTCACGGGTACGGAGGGGCGGGGAGGAGGGTGCAGTCGGGCCCTGGACTAGAAACCGAGAGTGGGCCAAGCCAGGTAGGACTGAAGGGAAGGACGGGATTCGGAGGGGATGGAATAAGGCCGGGAAAGTCGAGTCAGGAGCGGGGCAGAGAGGGGACCGCTGGGGAGGACCCTTAAGGGACCCCCTTTTTGACTGTGAGCCCACTGTTGGGTAGGGGCTGTCTCTATATGTTGCCAATTTGTACTTCCCAAGCGCTTAGTACAGTGCTCTGCACATAGTAAGCGCTCAATAAATACGATTGATTGATTAAGAGGAGAACCGGGGTCGGATGGCAGCGCAAAAATTGGGCCGGGCCAAGTGGGAACTCTTAGGGTTCGGGACACCTGCTCCTGTCACCATCCCGCCGCAGCCTTTCCGGAGAACATCCCTTCTATTTGGAGAGGTGGAGGAAGGGAAGATGGGGAGCGGGGGTGGTGGTGATGCTGTTCGCCTGACTTGCCCCTGCAGCGCTTCCTCCCTGTCTCCTAGACGACGGCTACTTCTCCTGAGTCATCGCTCAGGAATTTGCGCCTTTCAATTCGGGCCCCTTGGGCTTCATCTCCCGGTGGCTCCCTCTAGTGGCCACCACGACGTATTTCTTTACAACTCAGGTCCCGTCGTCATCATCATCATCATCAATCGTATTTATTGAGCGCTTACTGTGTGCAGAGCACCGTACTAAGCGCTTGGGAAGTACAAGTTGGCAACATATAGAGACGGTCCCTACCCCACAGTGGGCTCACAGTCTAAAAGGGGGAGACGGAGAACAAAACCAAACATACTAACAAAATAGAATAAATAGAATGGATATGGACAAGTAAAATAAAATAGGGCTAAGCGCTGGGGAGGTTGACCCACGTAGGGCTCACAGTCTAGAAACTTTTAGACTGTGAGCCCACTGTTGGGTAAGGACCGTCTCTCTACGTTGCCAACTTGGACTTCCGAAGCGCGCACACAGTAAGCGCTCAATAAATACGATTGATTGATTGATAGAAACGGTCGGGGCCGGGGCTACCTGGAGGCCGGTCCGCTTGTTCCAGGTGAAGATGGCCCCCGGGTACCCACTCAGGGCCAGGAGCAATTCGTGGATCATCCTCCTGACCGTCGGGTTTATCTCCATTGACATACGCTTTATCCCCATTGTCACCCTCTGGTGGATGGGTCGATTGGAGCTTTTATTATTATTAATAATAATAGTGGTATTTGTTAAGCACTACATGCCAAGCACTCTTCTAAGCGTTTACAATCCGGGCTCTATCTTTTTTTAACCTCCATTGGCTCTCTCTAGGGGCCGCGCTGATTGGCTTCTTTACAATCCGGTGTCACCAAATTTACCCCCATTGCTTCCCCCCTAGTGACCACGCCGATTGGATCCTTTACAGTCCGGGCCTCGTCTGCTTTACCGCCATTGGTATCCTCTAGTGGTCTCGTCGACTGGGCCCTTTACAACCGGGGACCTATAGACTTTACCTCCCCCTACTCCCCGCCTCCATTGGCTTTCTATAGTGGCCGCACCAATTGGTTCCCTTAAAATCTGGGACTTGGTGATTTTTATTCTCCATTGGTCTCCTCTAGTAGGCTCACCGATTGGGCTTTTTACAATCTGGCTTCGTCGGCTTTAATCTCCATTCTCTTCCCCCACCCCCATCCCATCATCATCATCATCAATCATATTTATTGAGCGCTTACTATGTGCAGAGCACTGTACTAAGCGCTTGGGAAGTACAAGTTGGCAACATATAGAGACAGTCCCTACCCAACAGTGGGCTCACAGTCTAAAAGGGGGAGACAGAGAATAAAACCAAACATACTAACAAAATAAAATAAATAGAACAGATATGTACAAGTAAAATAAATAGAGTAATAAATATGTACAAACATATATACATATATACAGGAAACACTATTCTAAGCACAGGGGAGGTTACAAGGTGATCAGCCCCACGGTCTTCATCCCCATTTTACGGATGAGGGAACTGAGGCCCGGAGAAGAGAAGTGACTCGCCCAAAATCACACAGCTGACAATTGGCAAGGTCGGGATTCGAACCCATGACCTCGGACTCCAATGCCCGGGCTCTTTCCACTGAGCCACGCTGCTTCTTTAACCCCTCTAATGACCAGCTCGGAGAAGCAGCGTGGCTCAGGGGCTAGAGCACGGACCTGGGAGTCAGAAGGTCATGGGTTCTAATTCTGACTCCACCACCTGTCTGCTGTGTGACCTCGGGCAAGTCACTTCACTTCTCCGTGCCTCTGTTACCTCCTCTGTAAAATGGAGATCGAGACTGTGAACCCCACGTGGGACAGGGACTTTGTCTAACGTGATTTGCTTGATAATAATAATAATAATAATGATATTTGTTAAGCGCTTACTATGTGCAGAGCACTGTTCTAAGCGCTGGGGAGGATACAAGGCAATCAAGTTGTCCCACATGGGGCTCACAATCTTAATCCCCATTTTACAGGTGAGTTAACTGAGGCCCAGAGAAGTGAAGTGACTTGCCCAAAGTCACACAGCTGACAATTGGCGGAGCCGGGATTTGAACTCCTGACCTCTGACTCCAAATCCCGGACTCTTTCCACTGAGCCACGCTGCTGCTTCTGCTTGATTCCACCCCAGCGTTGATACACAACAAGCGTTTAACAAATAGCACAATTATTATTATTATTACTGGTCTCTTTACAATCCAGACCCCCCCCCACTCGTTATCACCGTTCACACCCTCTAGTGAATGGATCGATTGGGCCTTTTGCAATCCGGGCCCGATTATCTTGAACCCCCATTGGGGGTTCTTTACAATCCGCATCTCCTCGGGTTTACCCCCATTGCCTTCCTCTAGTGGCCAAGCGCATTGGTTCCTTTCAAATCCAGGACTTGTTGGCTTTATTCCCACTGGCCACACCGATTGGGCGCTTTACAATCCGTCGGTCGATTAGTCCCTTTGCAATCCGGTCCCATAGACTTTCCTCCCCTTAGCATCCTCTTGTAGCAATGCCCATTGGTCTCTTTACAACCCAGGTACCTTAAACTTTGTCCCCATAGGCTCCCTATGGTCCCTAGTGGTCATCATCATCATCAATCGTATTTATTGAGCGCTTACTATGTGCAGAGCACTGTACTAAGCGCTTGGGAAGTACAAATTGGCAACGTATAGAGACAGTCCCTACCCAACAGTGGGCTCACAGTCTAAAAGGGGGAGACAGAGACCAAACATACTAACAAAATAAAATAAATAGAATAGATATGGACAAGTAAAATAAATAGAGTAATAAATATGTACAAACATATATACATATATACAGGTGCTGTGGGGAAGGGAGGGAGGTAAGATGGGGGGATGGAGAGGGGGAGAGGAAGGAAGGGGCTCAGTCTGGGAAGGCCTCCTGTAGGAGGTGATCTCTCAGCAGGGCCTTGAAGGGTCACGCCTATTGGCCATTTTACAATTCGCCGGCTTTAATTTTTACCCCCATTGGCCCCCTCTAGTAGCCACGCTTATTGGTCATTTTACGATTCAGGCGGCTTTAGTTTTTATCCCTATTGGCCCCCTCTCGAGGTCATACCGATTGGGCGCTCTACAATCCGGCCTCCGTCGGCTTAATAATAATAATGATGGGATTTGTTAAGCGGTTACTATGTGCAAAGCACTGCTCTAAGCGCTGGGGGGATACAAGGGGATCAGGTTGTCCCACGTGGGGCTCAGTCTTAATCCCCATTTTACAGATGAGGGAACTGAGGCCCAGAGAAGTTAAGTGACTTACCCAAAGTCACACAGCTGACAAGTGGTGGGGGCAGGATTAGAACCCACGACCCCGGACTCCCAAACCCCTGCTCTTTCCACTGAGTTACGCTGCTTCTCTATTGAGCTCCACCCTCTCCCCGCGACCCTCCCATTGGAGCCCTCTAGGGACCAGCCCATTGGCCCTTTACAACCCGGGTCTCGTCGGCTTTTTCCCTATTAATAATAATAATAATGGCATTTATTAAGCACTTACTATGTGCAAAGCACTGTTCTAAGCCCTATTGGCTCCCTCTAGCGGTCACCCTGACTGGCCCCTTTACAAGCCGGGTCTCGTCGGCTTTTTCCCTATTGGCTCCCTCTAGCGGCCACCCTGACTGGCCCCTTTAATAATGTTGGTTTTTGTTCAGCGTTTACTATGTGTCCAGCACTGTTCTAAGCGCTGGGGTAGATACAGGGTAATCAGGCTGTCGCACCTAGGGCTCACAGCCTCAATCCCCCTTTTACAGATGAGGTAACTGAGGCACAGAGAAAAGTGACTTGCCCAAAGTCACACAGCTATGTGGCGGAGGCGGGACTAGAACCCACAACCTCTGACTCCTAAACCCGGGCTCTTTCCACTAAGCCACGCTGCTTCACTTTGCAATCCGGATGTCGTCGGCTTTTTCCCTATTATAATGGCATTTATTAAGCACTTACTATGTGCAAAACACTGTTCTAAGCCCCATTGGCTCCCTCTAGCGGCCACCCTGACTGGCCCCTTTCCAATTCGGGTCTCGTCTGCTTTATCCCTATTGGCTCCCTCTAGCGGCCACCCTGACTGGCCCCTTTCCAATCCGGGTCTCGTCGGCTTTATCCCTATTGGCTCCCTCTAGCGGCCACCCTGACTGGCCCCTTTCCAATCCGGGTTTGTCGGCTTTATCCCTATTTGCTCCCTCTAGCGGCCACCCTGACTGGCCCCTTTGCAATCCGGGTCTCGTCGGCTTTATCCCTATTGGCTCCCTCTAGCGGCCACCCTGACTGGCCCCTTTGCAATCCGGGTCTCGTCGTCTTTATCCCTATTGGCTCCCTCTAGCGGCCACGTTGACTGGCCCCTTTCCAATCCGGATCTGGTCGGCTTTATCCCTATTGGCTCCCTCTAGCGGCCACGTTGATTGTCCCCTTTACAATTCAATCCGTCGCTCCACTTTTTCAATCCCTTTTTAACAATCCGTCGCTCCACTTTTTGCTGATCCCTTTTCCTGGCTTTGAGTCTAAATGTTAAGGGCCCATCGCCTCTACCTTGCTCGCCCTCCCTGGCAGCCTGCCTGCTCCAGTCGGAGCTGGTGAACTACGAGCGGGTCCGGGAATACTGCCTCAAAGTGCTGGAGAAGCAGGAGGGCAACTTCAAGGCCACGTACCGCGCAGGCATCGCCTTCTACCACCTGGGCGACTACGGCCGCGCCCTGCTCTACCTAAGGGAAGCTCGCAGCCGGGAACCCACGGGTGAGAGACCGGGAAAACCGGTTTCGGGGCCGGTTGGGGGATGGATAAGGGAGAGAGGAGGGCACAGGCTGGGAGCTCGAAGGGGGTGGGACCCGGACGGCCACACACTGGGCAGGGCGCTGCCCTTGGGTGGGGCGGGGGGGGGGGGGGAGGGAACCCAGATTTATACAGTGGATAGAGCACGGGCTTGGGAGTCAGAATAATAATAGTGATTGTATTTGTTAAGCGCTTACTAGGTGCCAAGCACTATTCTAAGCTCTGGGGTAGATACAAGGTAATCAGGTTCTCCCACTTGGGGCTCACAGTCTTAGTTCCCATTTTCCAAATGAGGACTGAGGCCCACAGAAGTGAAGTGGCTTGCCCCAAGCCACACAGCAGACAAGTGGCAGAGCCGGGCTTAGAACCCACGTCCTCTGACTCCCAAACCCAGGCTCTTTCCATTAAGCCACGCTGCTTCTCAGAAGGATCTAGGTTCTAATCTTGACCCTGCCCCATAACTACTGTGTGATGCTGGGCAAGTCACTTGGCTTCTCAGTGCCTTATCTGTAAAATGGGGATGAATGTGAGCCCCATGTGGGAAGGGGACTGTGTCCAACTTGATTACATTGTATCTACCCAGCCCTTAGTGCTTGACACAGCGTAAGGACTTAGCAAGTACCATAATTATTATTATGTACACATGCACGCAGGTGCACGTCCCCCCCCCCCCACACACACACACTCCCCAGCCCAACACAGTTACCCAGTCCTGGGTCCCCTGTCCCCCTGCAGACACCAACGTCCTCCGCTACATCCAGCTCACGGAGATGAAGATGACGCGCTGTAGCCGGGAGCGGGACGGCGACAAAAAGGTGCTGGGCTGAGGCTCCGGCAGGAGCTCGCCATTTCCCCGTCGCGAGGGCGGCGCCTCCAGCACGACGGCATCGCCCCGTGGCCCTCTCCTCCTCCGCGAGGCGTTCGAGCCCGTTTTGATAACTGTATTTTTATTTGACGTCACGGCCTCTGTAAAGGCTCGGGGCTGACTCCGATTTCGCCTCCGTCTCTCTCTTGTGCGACCGAGGGGGTTGGGCCGAAGCAATCCCCCTCGCAGGGGTGAGGGGAGGAGGTGTGAATTAGGAAAGTGAGAAGTCAGTTGGTCCCCTGTCCTGGTGGGCACAGGGCCCGGACCCCCCTTCCCCGGGAGCGGAGGCGGCTTCGGGCGCCCCCTGGTGGCCGCAGCAACACTGCAGCGAGCGATCGGGCGCCCCCTGGTGGCCGCAGCAACACTGCAACGAACGATCAGGCGCCCCCTGGTGGCCGCAGCAGCACTGTAGCGGAGGATCGGGCGCCCCCTGGTGGCCGCAGCAACACCGCGGCGAACGCGCGGGCGCAAAGACAGCAGGTGTGTGTTTGGGCGGGGAGAAGGGGGCTGCTTTTAATTTAAAAAATAAAATAAAATCACCAAGACACCCCCCCCTTCCCGCCTTTGGTCCCCCCACCTCCACCCCTCCCTGCAGAGCAGGCACCGAACTGGCTCAGCAGGCAGCACATGGTACAAACATCACAAGATTAAATAGCAGAAGTAGTCTCCACCGCCCCCCACCCCTCCCCAACCCCAATAAATACAGTGGTCTGGCCCACGGTCCTCTTCCCCCCACCCCACGGGGGCGGCGGGGCCTGGCCGGGTGAGGGGGCTCCGTGCCCGGCAGGCTGGAGGAGGGTACATTCGTGGCCCAGGCGCCGGGCAGGCCTCAGCGGGATGCATCGGCCTCCAGCTGGGAGCAGGGAGGGGGCACCGCCCCGCAGAGGGGCACCGTGCTGTCCAGACTCTGCCCGTCCATGTCCATGTCCATGAGCGTGGGGCGGGCAGGGGTCCCCGGCGTCTCGGCCGCGCCTGGGGTGGGCGAGGGGCCGAGGGTCCAGCCGACGGAGACCAGTTTCCAGGGATCCGGGCGGGAGCGGCTGACGGCCGGGCGCGGCCGGGGGGCGAAGGCCAGGCTGGTGGGGCGCTCCGTGGGACCCCCGGGTGGGTCCGGGGCCCGGCGCCGGGCTGGGAAGAGGGCCTGGGGGTCGGGCAGGCGGGGGAAGTCCGGGGGTCCTGGCGGGGGACGGGGAGGAAGAGCCGGTCAGGGGGAAGGGGAAGGAAGGAAGGGGGCTGGGCCGCGTTCACATCCCCTTGAGGGTCCAGCGGGGAGGGCAGAGGAGGCCCGGGCCCCTCCACCCCCCCGGGGCGACGCCTTGGCCCTCCCCAGGCCCACTCACCGAGTCCCTGGGCGCCCTCGGGCACCGGCCGCGGCTGGGCCTGCACCAGCTGGCGGAGGGCCCCGTCCGAGGGCGTGCGGCGGTGCCCGCGAGGCACGGCCCGGGCGGCCGTCACGTGGGTCGGGGTCAGCGACTGGCGCGGGTCCTTCTTGAAGCTCTCCACTTCCAGGTCCACCAGGGGGTTGGTGCCCTTGGCGGCGGCGGCATTGGGGGGAGGCGTGTCAGGCTCCGTGCCAGCGGCCACGGGCTGGGCCTCGTCGCTGTCGGAGCGCAGCAGCGAGCGGGTGGAGTTGCAGTCGGAGAGCGAGGACAGGGAGACCAGCGTGGCCGACGGGGCCAGGCCGGGCACCGCCTCGGCCTCCTCCCGGCGTCCGGCCCAGCGGCCCGGAGGGCTGGTGACCCCACGGTAGAAGCGCCCGGCCCGGGGGAACAGGCTCTCCCGGCGCCGCCGCCGCCGTTCCTGGTGGTGGTGGTCCTCCTCCTCCTGGCAGTCCTCCTCCTCGCCCTCCGCCCCCCAGGCCTCGGCCACATCGCCCCCCAGGGCCACGGCGCCCAGGATGGTGGCGCAGCCCAGCAGGGCCAGCTCGCTCCTCTTGCGTGGACCCCCGCAGCGGCCCGGGGTCGGGCCCGGCTCCTCGGGGCCCCAGGGGCTCCGGCCCGGCAGGGCCTCGTCGCCGGGCAGCGGGAGGGTGAGGTAGGACGGGTTGTTGGAGGGTGACGGCGGGATGCTGGCTTCATCCGGCTCCGCCAGCTCCTCTAAGGGGACACCGGCACGGGGGTGGGCCCGGGTCTTGCGCCCCCGGCCCGGGGGGCGCCCTCTAGGGGCAGCCAAGGAGGGTGCTGGGGCTCCTGCCCTCTGACCCCTCGGCCCTGGGGGCGCCCTCTAGAGGCAGCGGAGGACGGGGCTGGGGCTCCTGCCCTCTGACCCCTCGGCCCTGGGGGCGCCCTCTAGGGGCAGCCGAGGAGGGGGCTGGGGTTCCTGCCCTCTGACCCCTCGGCCCTGAGGGCGCCCTCTAGGGGCAGCCGAGGAGGAGACTGGGGCTCCTGTCCTCTGACCCCTCGGGCGCCCTCTAGGGGCAGCCGAGGAGGGGGCTGAGGTTCCTGCCCTCTGACCTCTCGGCCCTGAGGGCGCCCTCTAAGGGCAGCCGAGGAAGGGGCTGGGGTTCCTGCCCTCTGACCCCTCGGCCCTGGGGGCGCCCTCTAGGGGCAGCCGAGGAGGGGGCTGGGGCTCCTGCCCTCCGAGTCCTCCACCCTGAGGGCGCCCTCTAGGGGCAGCCGAGGAGATGGCTGGGGCCCCTGCCCTTTGACCCCTCAGTTCTGGGGACGCCCTCTAGGGGCAGCCGAGGAGGGGGCTGGGGCTCCTTCCCTCCAACCCCTTGGCCCTGGGGGCGCCCTCTAGGGGCAGCTGTGGAGGGAGTTGGGACTTCCACCCCCGGACCCCTCTGGCCTAGGAATGCCATCTGGGGGAGGGGATGTGGCGCTCCATTTGGTGGGAGATTGGGGGAGGGGGGGGTCTCCTGCCCCAGACCCCCCGGACCCTGAGGTGAGGGCAAGCCGCCTGGGATGGAAGCAAGGAGATGGACAGCATGACTTCAGGTGGGCCCCAACTAGCCTTTGACTCCCACCCAACCCAAGCCCCCCTCACCCCCGCGCTGCGGCCTAGGCCCCAGGTGGGCCCTGCCCCTCCCCCAACCCTTACCCATCTCGGTGAGGCTGGCGAAGCCGGGGGTGACAGGCACGTGCTTGGGGGATTTGCCCAGATTGGGAGCACTGGATGACCACTGCTTGGTGCCTTCTCCAAGGGCCTTCAGCCTGACAGGGAGAAGGAGGGAGGGAGGAAGAGAGGGATGCAGAGCCAGTCACTCCCAGGAGATGCCCCACAACGCTATGAATTCAACCTGAGGATGGAGGAGATAGAGGAGCCCCTGGGCCAAGCCCTGTGGGCACTTCTCCCCCCTGCCCCACCCCCTGCTCCTCTCCTCCCCTCCTTCAGGCCCCACTCCCCACCCCTAGCCCCTGCTGCCTACCTCTGTCCTCTCCACCCCCCCAGCCCCACTCTTCCCCACCCCCATCCTTTTCCTCCCCACCTTCAGGCCCCACTGCCCATCCCTGGCCCTCAACCCCACCTTCGGGCCAAACCAATTATCTTATATCTGCCCCAGCACTTAGTACAGTGCCTGGCACATAATAAGTGCTTAACAAATACCATAATTATTACTATTAGGCCCCACTGCTCGCTCCCGGCCCTGTCTGCCCACACCTCTCCTCCCTGCCCCCGGCCCCCAGGGCCCTCACCTCTCCTCCCCACCAACACGTTCCTTCTGTAGCGTGGTGCTGGGGCCCCACGTTCGCCCCTTCTTTTTGCTGCCCACCAGCTCCTCCTTCTTCACAGCCGCACTGCGGCCCCACGTCCGGCTGCCGTCCACGGGCGTCACTGCCGGGGAGAGGTGGAGTCAACCTGGGCACTGAGCGGGCACTGGACTGAGCCTTTTGTCTGGGGAGAGGCTGGGTGAGGGGCCCCCAGGCAGGGCAGAGGTCCATATGCCCACTAATCCCCTCAGTGGTGGAGAACGGGCATTGGACTCTAGACTGTGAGCCCACTGTTGGGTAGGGACAGTTTCTATATGTTGCCAGCTTGTACCTCACAAGCGCTTAGTACAGTGTTCTGCACACAGTAAGCGCTCAATAAATACGATTGAATGAGTGAATGAATTGGACTCAGATGAATGGAATGAGGCCCATTGAGCAGGGGGTGGGCTACACAAGGTGGGTTGGGAGGACCCCTGAGCAGGGCTAGGGAGCGGGGAAGGGGGACAGCCCAGGGACAAGTCGGCCCCTCTGAGCGGGGCAGTGGAGCCACCTGGGGCAGGGGCACTCACGGCGAATGGCCCGCAGACGGGGAATGATGCTGGGGCTGGCCGGGGGGCTGCAGCCGTCAGCTCCCAGACCCTTCCTCTTGTCGAGCGTCGGGGAAGCCTGGACTGTGATCTTGTGCTCAAAGCCTGGGGAGTCGGGGGAGGCCAGAAGGTTGGCATTGCCACATCAGCCTCAGCCCCAGCCCCGATGCCCGTTGCCGGCCCTGCCCCTTCCCCTGCCCTCTCTGCAGCAGCCCCAGGCTTGGAGATCCCGGAGATGAGCCCCTCCATACCCCTCAGAGCCCCCCGCCCAGCAGGGGATCCTCAAAACAGGGCAGGGCAGATGATGAGACAGGAAGGGGCTGGGCTGGGCCACAAGGCCCCCATATCCCCTGACTTAGTGTCCGTCAAGAGGGCAAGCCGGCCCCACGGAGAGAGGGAGGGTCCTCAGTGGACACCAGCCGGTGACCGGGAAGCCCAGACCCAGCGAAAGGCAACAGAGTCACATGAAGACCACACAGGTGAACACCGGGGTAAGCCCAGCATACGGAGTGTTGGGCTCTACCTGCAAAGGCCATGGGTACTTGGTTTGGGGAGTTGGGCTGGGCCCGCATGGGGTCTGAACTGTGCCCTCAGAGGGCACAGCAGTGCTCCCAGACGGGCATACCATGCCAGGGAGCTGTGCCACGCTCACCACGATCGGAGTTGTGCCGCCAGAGGCTTCCCTGACCTGTAATTTACTTCAATATCTGTTTCCCCACCCCACTGTACCGTAAGCTCCTCCAGGGCAGGGATGGTGCCTACCAACTCTCCTGCCCCGTGGTCTCCCAGGCACTCAATACGGCGCTCCGCACCCAGTAAGCGCTCAATAAATACCACGGCTTGACGGACCGATCGATGCCCCCCCACCCGCAGGGAGCGGCGGTGTGCCCACGGAGGGGTTGGGGGCGAGGGGAGCCGTACCCGATGGCAGGCTGATGTGGTTGCCGTCACGCAGTTTGAGGCGGCTGCGCTTGAAGTGGCCCTTGCGCTTCTTGACGCGCGGTTTCTCCTGGCTCATCTGGCACATGATGAGGTGCAGCTCCCGTTCCACGATGTCGATCTCGCGCTCGGCCAGCTCCTGCTCCCTCCGCCGCAGCTGCTCCTCCTGCGACTTCTGCTCCTGGGCCGCCCGCAGCAGCTCCTCCTCCCGGCTCCGCAACTCCTGATAGTAATAATAATGGTATCTGTTAAGTGCCAGGCACTGTACTAAGCGCCGGAGTGGATACAAGCAAATAGGGTTGGACTCGGTCTTTTTGTCCCATGTGGGGCTCACAGTCTCAATCCCCATTTTACAGATGAGGGAACTGAGGCCCAGAGAATATAGGTGACTTGCCCAAAGTCACACAGCAGACATGTGGAAGATCCGGGACCTTCTGACGCCTGGGCTCCATCCACTAAGCTATCCTGCTTCTCCTGTGGCGGCGAGGGGGTGGTGGTGGAAGGGCAGCTGCAAGGGCGCCTTCAGGACACCGGTAACCTGAGGGCCCATGGCCACCCTGGCTCTTCAGGCACCTAGGCTGGTGAGGCGTTTAGTACAGTGCCCTGCACATAGTAAGCGCTCAATAAATACGATTAAATGAATGCTGGACAAATGGCCCACTTAATAATTAATTATGGTACTTGTTAAGCACTTACTATGTGTCAAGTACTTTCCCAAGTGCTGGGGTAGATACAGGCTAAGTAGGTGGGACAAAGTCCACGTCCCACATGGGGTTCACCATTAATCTCCATTTAACAGATGAGGTAACTGAGGCCTCGAGAAGTGAAGTGACTTGCCCAAGGTCACACAGCAAGTAGGTGGCGGAGCTGGGATTAGAACCCAGGTCCTTCCGACTCTCAGGCCCAGGCTTGATCCACTAAGCTGTGCTGCTTCTCCACTTGGCCGCTGGCCCTCAGAGCCAGGGAGCCGGGGGTCCAGTGCGCCGTTTTCCTCAGAGCCGTGGGGTCTCTCATGTTGCTCCGGGCGCTCATAGGCACCCCACCCCACCCTCATTTTAGAGATCAGCTCCCCCGGGTCGGGTCTGTTCATTTCAATATTTTCTCAACTAGGCCCGCCTCAGTCAAAGGGGCTCAATAAATCACCGCAGCAACGAGCTCAAACCCCCATCCCCTTCCCCATCCCCCAGCTGCCATCCCTAGCCGTCTCCTCTCGCCCCGCCGACCCCAGGCCTGACCTTCTCCTTGGTCCGCAGGTCATCGAACATGTGCTGGATCTCCAGTTTCCAGTCCTCTTGTAGCGAGTGGAAGGACTCGAGGGGCATCTGGAACAGCGCTGACTGCTCGATGGCCTCCAGCCGGGCCAGGATGCTGCCGAAGCCCGGCCGGCTGTGGGGGTCGGGGTCCCAGCACTCTGCGAGGGGGGACAGCAGGATGCCACGCTACAGATGGGACTCCCAGAGACTCCCAGGGACTCCTCTGGGGCCTGAATTAGCCTGGATGACCAGAGCAGGAAGGGAGGAAGGGGGGAGAGAGAGAGAGAGGGACCAGAAGGGTGCCCAGCCCCGGGGCCCGCTCACCTTCCAGGAGGCGGGCGAAGGGCTCGGGGCAGGTGGAGGGGATAGGCAGGGTCAGCTTGTTCATGGCCACCCCGTAGGCCACGGCGAGGGCGTCGATCTCTCGATATGGCACCTCCCCCGTCAACAGCTCCCACAGCAGCACCCCGAAGCTGTGCGTGGCGGGACGCTGTCAGTCTGAGGGCCGGTTCTCTGGGCCCGCCACCTCCCCTCGCCCACTCCTCCAAGCCAGCCCACCCCTCGAGGCACCTCCAGACATCGCTGCTCTTGGAGAAGAGGGACAGGCGGATGACCTCGGGTGCCATCCAGGC
Organism: Tachyglossus aculeatus; assembly: GCF_015852505.1. Classification (NCBI taxonomy): domain Eukaryota; kingdom Metazoa; phylum Chordata; class Mammalia; order Monotremata; family Tachyglossidae; genus Tachyglossus; species Tachyglossus aculeatus. Next base: position 1,997,059 of record NC_052091.1, read on the forward strand.
GTAGGTGCCCGCCGCACTCATCTTGGTCGTCTTGTGCCACTCCCGTGCCAGTCCAAAGTCTGTGATCTTCAGCACCTTGTCCGACAGGTCACTGTTCTCAATCTTCTCCAGGATGAGGACTGTGGAGGGAGGAGGGGGGTGAGGGTGGGCATGTCTTGGGAGATGCCCCCCCACCTTCTGCTCACAGCTCTAAAATCCCCTGCTGAGTCAGTGTCCCCCTTCCACCCCCTCCTGAGATGCAACTGCAGTAAACAGTCCCAGGTTCTGGGTTCCCTGTTCCTCAGACTCCTGGATCCTCATGCTCCCTATTCCTCAGACTCCTGGGTCCTCATGCTCCCTATTCCTCAGACTCCTGGGTCCTCATGCTCCCTATTCCTCAGACTCCTGGGTCCTCCTGCTCCCTATTCCTCAGACTCCTGGGTCCTCATGCTTCCTATTCCTCAGACTCCTGGGTCCTAATGCTCCCTATTCCTCAGACTCCTGGGTCCTCATGCTTCCTATTCCTCAGACTCCTGGGTCCTAATGCTCCCTGTTCCTCAGACTCCTGGGTCCTCATGCTCCCTGTTCCTCAGACTCTTGGGTCCTCAGGGTCCTCAGGCTCTGAGTTCCCCAGGCTGCTGGATCCTCAGGCTCCCTGTTCCTCAGGTTCCCAGATCCTCAGGCTCTGGATTCCCCAGGCTCCCAGGTCCTAAGACTCTAGGTTCCCCAAGCTCCCAGGCTCCCAGAATCCCTGTTCCCCAGATTTCCTGTTCCTCAGGTTCCCTGTTCCCCAGGCCCTGGGTTCCACAGGCTCCCAGGTCCTAGGAGTCCTGTTCCCCAGGCTCCTTGTTTCTCAGAATTCCTGTTCCCCAGGCCCCAGGTTCCCCTGGCCTCAGGTTCCTCAGGTTCCCTGTTTCTCCAGACTCCAGGGCCCCCAGGCTCCCGGTTCCCCCGTCTCCCATGCTGCAGCGCTGGACACCGGGGAGAGGAAAAGGCGTCCCCCGCTTGACTCCTAGAGGCCCGACGCCCGACTACGACCGGACACTGGGCCCGGACGGATTCAGTGCCGTCGGCCGGGGTCCCTGTCCCCGCCGGGGCCTCCCCGGGCCCGGCTGTCCCGTCCGCGGGGAGGACTCACCGTTGATGGACTTGAGGTCCCGGTGGATGATGGGCACGGGCGCCCCGCCATGCAGGTAGGCCATGCCCCTCGCCACCTGCACGGCCCAGTTGACGAGCACGTGCGGGGGCACGCGGCGTCCGGCCAGGGCCCGGCTGAGCGGGCCGCCCCGGGCGTACTCCATGACCAGGCACAGGTTTGGGGGTCGCAGGCAGGCCCCGCGCAGGGCGATGATGTTGGGGTGGCGCAGGGCCCCGAACAGCCGGGCCTCCTGCCGCACCTGCTCGGCCGCGGCGGCGGGGTCCCGCTCGGGGTCCAGCCGGGCGGCCTTGACGGCCACCTCCTCCCCGCGCCACCGGGCCCGGTAGACCTTGCCGAAGCCGCCCACGCCGATCATCTCCTCCAGGTGCAGCTCCTGGAAGGGGATCTCCGGCGGTTGGGCCTCGGGGGTCACGGCCCGGCCCGGCCCTCCGTCCCCCGCCGCCGGGGCCACGTAGTTGCTGGGGAAGACGCCGACTCGCCCTCCGGGCAGCTGTCCGGTCCACCAGCCCTCGTCGCCGGACACGGCGCAGTCCTGGGACAGGACGCGCACGCGGTCCCCGCGGCGCAGGGTCAGCTCCTCCTCGCCCGACGCCTCGTAGTCGAAGACGGCCGTCCAGAAAGGGCCGCCGGTGGCAGCCACCCAGCCCGCTGCCCCCGCCAGCTCCTCCGCCTCCATGGGGGTCGGGGTGGGCACTGCCCCCTCCTCTCCCTGTCGCCCCCTCCTCCTTCTCACCCTCCTCCTCCTCCTCACCCTCGCCGGCCCGAGGGCCTCCCTCCGGGCCCCGGCCGGCTCGGATGGAGAGCTGACCCTTGGGGGGCCATAGGAGGAAATCCGATGGGGGGGGCGGGGATGCCCGCAGCCCCCTCCCTCACCTGCTCCCGGAAGATGCCAGCTGGGCCTCTAAGGGCCGGCTACGACGCTCATCTCCCACGGCCCCAGGCCCCGGGACCCCGGGATGCATCCCTTTAGCCGCCCGGAGGCTCCATGCCAACGGCCGCCGGCCCCCTGGGCAAGCCGTGCCCGTGCCCGTGCCCGTGCCCGGGGATGTCAGCTGTGCCGTGCCCGGGTAGCCCCGGTCGCCACCGCCCTCGCCGCCTCTCCCGGTGCCAGCTGGGACTTGTAGTCTTTCCCCGCTCCCCTCGGCCAGGCCCGGCCCTCCTCCTCCTCCTCCTCGCCCGCAGCCGGACACCATCCATCCATCCACCCATCCATTCATTCATTCAGCCATTCATTCATTCAATCGCATCTATTGAGCGCTTACTGCGTGCGGACTAAGCGCTCGGGAAGTCCAAGTTGGCAACATCTAGATTTGACATTAAAAGATGAAAAAGGAATAGAAGGGCGTTCCAGAAAACCTCTCCTTCAATCAATCAATCAATCAATCGTATTTATTGAGCGCTTACTATGTGCAGAGCACTGTACTAAGCGCTTGGGAAGTACAAATTGGCAACACATAGAGACAGTCCCTACCAACAGTGGGCTCACAGTCTAAAAGGGGGAGACAGAGAACAGAACCAAACATACCAACAAAATAAAATAAATAGGATAGAAATGTACAAGTAAAATACCCTTCCAGCCTGGAAGGGTAGAAGAGGAAGAGGAAGCTGGCTAGTTGGCTATCATCCATCTGCCTCATCATCATCATCAATCGTATTTATTGAGCGCTTACTATGTGCAGAGCACTGGACTAAGCGCTTGGGAAGTACAAGTTGGCAACATGTAGAGACAGTCCCTACCCAACGGTGGGCTCACAGTCTAAAAGGGGGAGACGGAGAACAAAACCAAACATACTAACAAAATAAAATAAATAGAGTAGATATGTACAAATAAATTAAAGTAAAAAAATATGTACAAACATATATACATATATACGGGTGCTGTGGGGAAGGGAAGGAGGTAAGATGGGGGATGGAGAGGGGGACGAGGGGGAGAGGAAGGAAGGGGCTCAGTCTGGGAAGGCCTCCTGGAGGAGATGTCTCCCCCTTTTAGACTGTGAGCCCACTGTTGGGCAGGGACTGTCTCTATATGTTGCCACTTTGTACTTCCCAAGCGCTTAGTCCAGTGCTCTGCACATAGTAAGTGCTCAATAAATACGGTTGATGATTGATGATGATTTGACATACAGGTGAGAAGCAGCATGGCTCAGATGGAAAGAGCCCGGGCTTTGGAGTCAGAGGTCAGGGGTTCGAATCAAGTCCGCTGTGTGACTGGGGGCAAGTCACTTCACTTCTCTGGGCCTCAGTTACCAGGCGGGGGCTGAGACTTGGAGCCCCATGTGGGACAACCTGAGGACCGTGGATCTCCCCCAGCCCTTAGAACGGTGCTTGGCACCGAGGAAGCGCTGAACAAATAATCATGTTGGTATTTGACTCGGACTGTGATTAAGTCACAGTCATTCATTCATTCAGTCGTATTTATTGAGCGCTTACTGCGTGCGGAGCACTGCACTAAGCGCTTGGGAAGTACAAGTTGGCAACATATAGATTTGACATATAGGTGAGAAGCAGCGTGGCTCAGATGGAAAGAGCCTGGGCTTTGGAGTCAGAGGTCAGGGGTTCAAATCCTGGCTCTGACAACTGTCCGCTGTGTGACTGTGGGCAAGTCACTTCACTTCTCTGGGCCTCAGTTACCAGGCAGGGGCTGCAACTTTGAGCCCCATGTGGGACAACCTGATGACCCACATCCTCCCGGAGGATTCAACCCGGCGGCTCCGGCCGGCCAGCCCAGTGGTTTTCTCACCTCCTCCAGGAGGCCTCCCCAGACTGAGCCCCTTCCTTCCTCTCCCCCTCGTCCCCCTCTCCATCCCCCCATCTTACCTCCTTCCCTTCCCCACAGCTCCTGTATATATGTTTGTACATATTTATTACTCTTTTTATTTATTTATTTTATTTGTCCATATCTATTCTATTTATTTTATTTTGTTAGTATGTTTGGTTTTGTTCTCTGTCTCCCCCTTTTAGACTGTGAGCCCACTGTTGGGTAGGGACTGCCTCTATATGTTGCCAACTTGGACTTCCCAAGCGCTTAGTACAGTGCTCTGCACACAGTAAGCGCTCCATAAATACGATTGATGATGATGATGATGATGACCCTGGATCTCCCCCAGCCCTTAGAACGGTGCTTGGCGCGGAGGAAGCGCCAAACAAATAATCATGTTGGTATTTGACTAGGACTGTGATTGTCGCAGTCATTCATTCATTCAGTCATGTTTATTGAGCGCTTACTTTGTGCAGAGCACTGGACTAAGCACTTGGCAAGTCCAAGTTGGCAACATATCGAGGTGGTCCCTACCCAACAGTGGCCTAACAGTCTAGAAGGGGGAGACAGAGAACAAAACAAAACATGTTAACAAAATAAAATAAATAGAATAAATATGTACAAGTAGAGTAATAAATACATACAAACATATATACATATATATACAGGTGATGTGGGGAAGGGAAGGAGGTAAGGCGGGGGGATGGGGAGGGGGAGGAGTAAGCGCTCAATAAATACGATTGATTGATTGATTAAGCGCTTACTATTTGTTAAGCGCTTACTATGAGAAGCAGCATGGCTCAGTGGAAAGAGCCCGGGCTTTGGAGTCAGAGGTCATGGGTTCAAATCCCAGCTCCTCCACATGTCTGCTGTGTGACCTTGGGCAAATCACTTAACTTCTCTGAGCCTCAGTTACCTCATCCTTAAAATGGGGATTAAGACTGTGAGCACTCCATGGGACAACCTGATCACCTTGTATCCCCTTCAGCACTTAGAACAGTGCTTGGCACGTAGTAAGCGCTTAACAAGTGCCATTATTATTATTATTATTATTATTATTATTATGTGCCAAGCACCGTTCTAAGAGCTGGGATAGATATAAGGTAATAATAAAAATACTAATTGTTTGATATTTGTTAAGCGCTTACTATGTGCTAAGTGCCATTCTAAGTGCTGGGATGGATATAAAGTAATAATAATAATACTAATTATTTGATATTTGTTAAGCACTTACTATGTGCCAAACACCATTCTAAGCGCTGGGATGGATATAAGGTAACAATAATAATACTATTTGATATTTGTTAAGTGCTTACTATGTGCCAAGCGCCGTTCTAAGCACTGGGATGGTTATAAGGTAATAATAATAATACTAATTATTTGATATTTGTTAAGCGCTTACTATGTGCCAAGTGTCGTTCTAAGCACTGGGGTAGATATAAGGTAATAATACTAATTATTTGATATTTGTTAAGCGCTTACTATGTGCCAAGCACTGTTCTAAGCACTGGGATAGATATAAGGTAATAATAATAATTCTAATTATTTGATATTTGTTAAGCACTTACTAAGCGCTGGGGAGGATACAAGGTGATCAGGTTGTCCCATGTGGGGCTCACAATCTTAATCCCTATTTTACAGATGAGGTAACTAAGGCACAGAGAAGTTAAGTGACTTGCCCAAGGTCACATAGCTGACAAGCGGCAGAGGTGGGATTAGAACCCATGACCTCTGACTCCCAAGCCTGGGTTCTTGCCACTCAGCCTCGCTGCTTCTCATTACCATCGTCATTATTATTAGCACTGTCCATCTGGCCTGAGGATGAAGAAGGGGGAAACCGAGGCCCAAAGTGGGAGGAGGCGCAGAGGAGACAGGTGTCTGCCGCCCTTCCTTCTCCAGCTGAATAATAATAATGGTATTTGTTAAGCGCTTACTATGTGCCAAGCACTGTTCTAAGTGCTGGGGAAGATACAAGATACAATCAGGGGGTCCCACGTGGGGCTCCCAGTCTTCATCTCCATTTTACAGGTGAGGGAACTGAGAAGTTAAGTGACTGGCCCAAGATCACACAGCAGACAAGTGGTGGAGGCAGGATTAAGACCGACATCCTCTGACTCCCAAGCCTGTGCTCTTACCAATTGGCCACTACTGACGGGGCCGGGGGGGGGATGTCATCATCATCATCATCGAGGCATTTGTTAAGCGCTTACTCTGTGCTAGGCACTGTTCTAAGCACCAGGGTGAATACAAGCAAATCGGGTTGGACGCAGTCCCTGTCCCACATGGTTCTCACAGTCTCCATTCCCCATTTTACAGATGAGAGAACTGAGGCCTAGAGAACAATAATAATAATAATAATACTGCTGGTAATTAAGCACCTATTATGTACTGGGCACTGTACTAAGCATTGAGGTGGATACAAGGAAATCGGGTTGGACACAGTCCCTGTTCTTCATGGGGTTCATTGTCTTAATCCCCATTTTACAGGTGAGATAAATGAGGCACAGAGAAGTGAAGTGACTTACCCAAGGCCACACAGCAGACAAGTGGCAGAGCTGGGTATTTAGTGAAAAATTTTTCTCCTCAGCCGTCTGCCCATTTCCTTTCGAGTTGGCCTCAGACCTACGATCCCATGCTTGTTAACAGGAGAGCTTTACAGCACTCACACTAAAATCTGCCAGTGTCTTTTGCCGGCTCCTCCTCTACCTCCCACCCTTAACCGTGGGCATTCCGTGACGCTCGATTCCAGGTCTCTTTTTCTTAGTTTACACTCACTGCCTTGAGAAGTTCATCTGCTCCCACGACTTTATCACCCCTATGTGGTCAACGCCCAAATCTTTTTGGCCAGCCCTGACCTTTCACTGACTTTACAGTCTTAGATTTCCTCTTGCACGGAGGACAACTCTTCTTCAAATTCCCGCTGGCAGCTCTAGCTCAAGATAAATTCTTCATCTTTCGTCCCAACTCCTGCCTGTCACCTAATTTTCCCATCAATTAAGGACACCACCACCCTTCCTATCACTCATGCTCATAACCTTGGCATTAGTCTTGATCCCTCCCCCTCTTTCAACCTCTCTTTCAATCCTGTTGGTTCTTCCTCCCCCAAACAGTCCCATGTTGCTTTAAGATCCTACTGAAATCACACCTCTTCCAGGCGGCCTTCCCTGATTAGTTTCTTATCTCCCCACCCTATTTTCTTCCCCACTGCCACTTGAAAAGTTCCACACTATCTAAGCACTTGGGTACTCACTTCTCACTGCACTTTGTCCATACCTTTATTATAGTCTACTGCTTCCTCATATCCATATTTTTAGTGTGTCTCCTCCACTCCACTCCACTGTATTCTCTCAAGCAAATGCTTTACGCAGTGATCTGCACAGAGTAAGTACTCACTGACTACTACTGACTGACAGACTGATCCATCCCTTTTTCTTTAACCAGATGACCCCCATACTGTCCAGGCACTTGCCACATCCCTGTTTGATGACTGCATCGCTCTGTCTCTCCCCTGCCCAGTCCATACCGGACACTGCTGCCCGGCTCATTTTTCTAAAACCCCATTCATCACACATCTCCCAACTCCTCACAGACCTCTAATAGTTGCCCATTCCTTTTGCAGAAACTTCTGACCACTGCCTTTAAGACACTCAGTCAGCTCTCTCCCTCCTATTTATCACCTCTTCTCCCACTACGCACTGACTCACACGCTTAGTATAAAAGGTGCTTAAGGAAGCATCAACTCAAATGTGACTTGCCCAAGGTTATGCAACAGACAAGTGGAGGAGCTAGGATTAGAACCCATGACCTTTTGACTCCCAGGCCTGCTACGCCATGCAGCTTCTCTAAGCCATGCTGCTTCTCTATTCCAGTCAGTCAGTCGTATTTATTGAGCACTTACTGTGTGCGGAGCACTGTATTAAGCTCCTGGGAGAAGACAATAGTGGGACAATCTCTAGTTCATCACCCAGTCCCCCTCCTGTTGGCACCTAATGCTAACCTTCTCACTGTACCTCCATCTGGTCTATCTCGTCGCCGAACTCTTGCCCACATCCTACCTCTGGCCTGGACCGCCCTCCCTCCTCTTATCACACAGACAATTGCTCTCTCACACTTCAAAGCCTTATTGAAGACCCAACTCCTCCAAGAAGCCTTCCCTGACTAAGCCTTCCTCTCCTCTTCTCCCACTCCCTTCTGCACCGCTCTTCCTTGTTTCTTCATTCATCCTCTCTCCCATCCCCACAGCACGTATGTATACAACAGTATAAATCTGTAATGTATTTATTTACTTATCTATTTATTTATATTAATGTCTGTCTCCCACTCTAGACTGTGAGCTCATTGTGGGCTGGGACTGTGTCTGTTTCGTTGTTACATTGTTGTTATATTGTACTCTCCCAAGCGCTTAGTATAGTGCTTTGCACACAGTAAAGAAGCATTGTGGCTTAGTGGAAAAAACACGGGTTTGGGAGACAGAGGTTATGGGTTCTAATCCTGGGTCCGCCCCTTGTCCACTGAGTGACTTTGGGCAAGTCACTTAACTCTCTGGGCCTCAGTTACCTCACCTGTAAAATGGGGATTAAGACGGTGAGCCTCCCGTGGGACAACCTCATCACCTTGTACCCTCCCCAGCGCTTAGAACAGTGCTTTGCACACAGTAAGCGCTTAATAAATGCCATCATTATTATTATTCTCTGAGCCTCAGTTACCTCATCTGTAAAACGGGGATTAAAATTCGGCTTCAAGGCTCTCCATCACCTCGCCCCCTCCTACCTCACCTCCCTTCTCTCCTTCTACAGCCCAGCCCACACCCTCCGCTCCTCTGCCGCTAATCTCCTCACTGGGCCTCGTTCTTGCCTGTCCCGCCGTCGACCCCCGGCCCACATCCTCCCCCTGGCCTGGAATGCCCACCCTCCCAACATCCGCCAAGCTATCTCTCTTCCTCCCTTCAAGGCCCTACTGAGAGCTCACCTCCTCCAGGAGGCCTTCCCACACTGAGCCCCCTCCTTCCTCTCCCCCTCGTCCCCCTCTCAATCCCCCCCAGTCTTACCTCCTTCCCTTCTCCACAGCACCTGTATAAATGTATATATGTTTGTACATATTTATTACTCTATTTATTTATTTTACTTGTACATATCTATTCTATTTTATTTTGTTAATATGTTTGGTTTTGTTCTCTGCCTCCCCCTTCTAGACTGTGAGCCCACTGTTGGGTAGGGACTGTCTCTATATGTTGCCGACTTGTACTTCCCAAGCGGTGCTGTGCACACAGTAAGCGCTCAATAAATACGATCGATTGATTGATTGATTAAGAGTGTGAGCCCCACTGGGGACAACCTGATAACCTTGTATTCCCCTCCACCCCCCCAGCGCTTAGAACAGTGCTTGGTACATAGTAAGCGCTTAACAAATCCTCCCGTCTTACCTCCTTCCCTTCCCCACAGCACCTGTATATATGTATATATGGTTGTACATATTTATTACTCTATTTATCTATTTATTTATTTATTTTACTTGTACATTTCTATCCTACTTATTTTATTTTGTTGGTATGTTTGGTTCTGTTCTCTGTCTCCCCCTTTTAGACTGTGAGCCCACTGTTGGGTAGGGACTGTCTCTATGTGATGCCAATTTGTACTTCCCAAGCGCTTAGTACAGTGCTCTGCACATAGTAAGCGCTCAATAAATACGATTGATTGATTGATTGATTGATTAACAAATACCATAGGTATTATTAGTAAACGCTCAATAAATGCGAATGAATGAATGAATGAACGAATGAATGAATGACACCCGATCCCCACGGTGGCCGGGTTCCTCTTCGGCCCCTATGAATTCTGGGAAATGTAGTCCCTGCGGGAACCCAGGCGACGCTGCGCAGGCGGGAGGCAGCGCCCCTTGGTGGCTGAGGGGAGAAGTACAAGCCCGCCGCTCCGCCTCCCGGGGCAGGGACACCCAGGTGTTCAAGCGGGAAAGGTGCAAGCCGCAGAGCTTCTCCCGAGCTAAACTTCCTTATGCCCTTGATGGTAATTAATAATGAATAATTGTGGCATTTGTTAAACGCTTACCGTTTTCCATTCATTCAAGCGTATTTAGTGAGCGGTTACTGGGTGCAGAACACTGTGCTAAGCGCTTGGGAAGCACAGATAGGCCACATAGAGAGGCGGTCCCGACCCAACAACGGGCCCCAGTCTAGAAGGGGGAAGACAGAAAACGAAACAAAACGGGTGGACAGGTGTCTGTACCATCAGAATAAATAGAATTATAGCTATATAATTCTATATTCTATATGGATAATTCTGTATATTAAGCACTTAGTACAGTGCTCTGCACACAGTAAGCGCTCACTAAATACGAGTGAGTGAATATATCCACATCATTAATAAAATAGAGTAATACATATCATCATCAATCGTATTTATTGAGCGCTTACTATGTGCAGAGCACTGTACTAAGCGCTTGGGAAGTACAAATTGGAAACATATGGAGACAGTCCCTACCCAACAGTGGGCTCACAGTCTAAAATATAAAATTTTAAAATATAAAATATAAAATTTGGACATATGTACAAATATATACAAGTGGTGTGGGGAGGGGAAGGGGGCAGAGGGAGGGAGGGGGGCGATGGGGAGGGGAGGAGGAGAGGAAAAAGGGCTCAGTCTGGGAAGGCCTCTTGGAGGAGGTGAGCTCTCAGTAGGGCTTTCCAGTCACCACACCCTCAGTACTTGATGGTCAGCCCATTTTCAGCCCCTCAGCTCCTCACACTCTGCCATTGCCCCTATCATTTATTTTAAAGCCTGTCTCCCCTCCTAAACTGTAAGCTCCTTGTGGTCAAGGATCTAGTCTGCAGAAGCAGCATGGCGTAGTGAGTAGAGCACGGGCCCGGGAGTCAGAAGATCATGAGTTCTGATCCCCACTCTGCCTCTTGTCTGTTGCGTGACCTTGGGCAAGTCACTTCACTTCTCTGGGCCTCAATTCCCTCATCTGTAAAAGGGGGATTGAGATGGTGAACCCCATGTGGGATAGGGACCGTGTCCAACTTGATTTGCTTGATTCTACCCCAGTGCTTAGTACAGTGCCTGGCACCTAGTAAGCATTGAAAAAGTACCACGATTATTATTATTATTCCCTCATTCAGTCAATCATATTTACTGAGCACTTGCTTTGTGCGAAACACTGTACTAAGCGCTTGGGAGTGTACAGTATAATGATAGACACATTCCCTGCCCACAACAGTTTAGAGGGGGAGACAGATATTAATATAAATAAATACATTCATACACAAATTACAGCTATCTACATAAATGCCGTGGGGCTGGGAGGGGGGATGAATGATGGGAGCAAGTCAGGGCGATGCAGAAGGGAGTGGAAGAAGAGGAGAAGAGGGCTTAGCCAGGGAAGGTTTTTTGGAGATGTGCCTTCAGTAAGGCTTTGTAGTGGGGAGAGTAATTGTCTGTCAGATATGATAATAATGATGGTCTTTGTGAAGCGCTTACTATGTGCCAAGCACTGTTCTATATGGGAAGGGAGGATGTTTCAGGCCAGAGGCAGGATGTGCGTGAGTGGTCGGAGGTGAGATAGATGAGATCGAGGTACAGTGAGAAGGATAGCATTAGCGGAACAAAGCGTGTGGGCTGGGTTGTAGTAGGAGGGGGCAAGGTGATTGCTTTAGAGGCAATGGTGAGGAGTTTTTGTTTGATGTGGAGGTGGATGGACAACCACTGCAGTTTCTTGAGGAGTGGAGAACCACGGTCTGAGTGTTTTTGTTGGAAAATGATCTGGGCAGCAGAGTGGATGATGGACTGAAGCGGGGAGAGACAGGAGGCAACAGAAGGCAAGGAACAAGGTCAGCAAGGAGGTGGATCAAATAATCACGGCGGGATAGGGTAAGTGCTTGTATTAACGCGGTAGTGGTTTGGATGGAGAGGAAGGGGCAGATTTTAGCAATGTTATGAATGTAAAACTGACAGAATTTAGTGACGGCTTGAATATCTGGGTTAAGTGACAGAGAGGAGTCAAGGACAATGCCAAAGTTACGGGCTTGTGAGACAGGAAGGGTGATGGTGCCGTCTACATTGATGGGAAAGTCACGGGGAGGACAGGGTTTGGGTGGAAAGGTAAGGAACTCTGTTTTGGACATGGTAAATTTGAAGTGACAGGAGGACATCCAAGTAGAGAGGTCTCGAAAGCAGGAGGAGATGCGAGACTGGAGAGAAGGAGCGAGATCAGGGCTGGAGATGTAGATTTGGGTATCATCCGCATAGAAGCCATGGGAGAGAATGAGTTCTTCAAGGGAGTGGGTGTAGATGGAAAATAGAAGCGGACCCAAAACTGAACCTTGAGGGACCCCCACAGTTAGGGGGTGGGAGGCAGAGGAGGAGCCCGCAAAAGAGATTGAGAAGGAGCAGCCAGAGAGATAGAAGGAGAACCAGGAGAGGACAGTGTCAGTGAAGCCGAGGTTGGATCATGTTTCCAAGAGAAGGGGGTGATCGACATTGTCTAAGGCAACTGAGACGTTGAGGAGGATTAGGATGGATTAGAGGGTGTTAGATTTGGCAAGAGGGAGATCATTGGTGACCTTGAGGGGGTGGTTTCTGTGGAGTGAAGGAGACTGAAGCCAGATTGGAGGGGATCAAGGAGAGAGTCGGAAGAGAGGAACTTGAGACAGTGGATGTAGATAGTTTGCTCAAGGAGTTTGGAGAGGAATGGTAGGAGGGAGGTGGGGCGATAACTGGAGGGAGCCATGGGGTCAAGGGAGGGGTTTTTTTAATGGGGGAGATATGGGCATCTTTGAAAGCAGTGGGGAAGAAGCCACTGGAGAGCAAACTGTTGAAGATGGCAGTTAGGGAGGGAAGAAGGGAAAGGGCAAGTGTTTTGATAAGTTGCAAAGGAATGGGGTTGGATGCGCAGGTGAAGGGGATGGATTTTGAGAGAATGCAGGAGATCTCCTCTAGAAATACTGCTGGGAAAGATGGGAGAGTTGAAGAAGGGGCAAGGGTGGGAAGGGACTGGAAAGGGGCAGGGGACATTTTACAGAGATTATGCCTGATATTGTTAATTTTCTTAATGAAGTAGGTGGCCAGGTCTTTAGGGGCAAGGGATGGGAGAGGTGGGGAGACAGCATGTTTGAGGAGGGAATTAACCATCTGGAAGAACTGAAGACGGCGATAGGCATGGGTGTCAATATGGTTGGAGAAATAATTTTGCCGGGCAAAGGAGAGGGCAGAGTTGAAGCACTCAGGGATAAACCTTAAGTGAACGAAGTCGGCCTGAGGTCTAGATTTCCGCCAGCAGCGCTGTGCAGCTCATGCACAAGAGTGAAGGAGGTGGGCTGTGGAGGTGATCCAGGGCTGTGGGTTAGTGGCACGAGATTCACGAAGGGATGGGGAGCGAATGAGTTGAGTTAAGTAGAGAGGGTGGTGTTGAGAGCATCAATTTAGTCATCAAGAGATGAAAGTTTGGGTAGGGAGGCTAGATGGGGCATGATAAGTTGAGAAAATTGGATGGGGTCAAAAGATTGGAGGTCTCTGTGGGGGAACAGTGCAAATTTATGGGGAGGAGGCGTATGGAAGAGAAGACAGGTGAGAAGGTTGTAGTCTGATAGAGGGATTTCAGAGTTGGTGAGGGTAGAGTTTGTGCAGTGGTTAGAGATGATGAGATCGAGTATATGTCTTAATTGGAGAGAGGGTGAGGTGGGGTGGAGCAGGAGATCAGCAGAGTTGAATGATGAAGATAGGCAGCAGAAGGGTCATCAGGTTTATCTATGTGGATATTGAGGTACCCAAGGATTCATGTAGGCATGGAGAAAGAGAGAAGGAATGTGAGAAAGGGATCAAGATGGTAAAAGAAGTTGGAGATGGGAACTCGGGGGTGGCGGTAGATGACCGTTACTAGACTCTGGAGTGGGTGGTAGAGGCGGACGATATGGGCTTCGAAGGAATTGAAAGAAAGGTATGGGGGAGGTGGAATGGTGCGAAAGTGGCTTTAGGGGGCAAGAAGGAACCCAACACCTCCCCCTTTCCCAGTGAGTCTGGGGGAGTGGGTGAAGATGAGGCCCCCTCTGGAGAGAGCAGCAGGGGAGACTGTGTCATCTGAGGAGAGCCAGTTTTCAGCAATGGCGAGGAGGGGTAGCGACTGGATCAGGAACAGGTCAATAATGAAGGGAAGTGCCCCATGATGGAGCAGGGGTTCCACGTGCCGGACTTGGTTTAGGCTGAGGTGGGTGGGGGTATCGGGTCATAATGGCACGAGGGGTGGGGAGGGATTGGATGGGAGTGAGGTGGCGGGGCCAGTGCGTGGAGAGGGGGATGAGGGGTGGCGCTGATACAGGATGACAGGGATGAGGTGGGGGAGAAGGGTAGAGATAATAATGGCACAAGGGGCGGGGAAGGGTTGGATGGGAGCGCACTGAGGAAGGCCTGGGGGAGGGGGATGAAGAGGGATGCTGGGATCAGGGAACGGCAGAGAGGAGACTGGAGGGAGGGGAGTGAAGGCCCATTGTGGGGTTAGGGCATAAGAGAAAGTCCTGAGCTGCAGCAGCTGATCTGTAAACCCAGTGGGCTGTGGCAAATTCTTCTAGTAGGGGGTGACTCAGCAGCTCCCAGCTGGGGGGAATCCACAAATTATGAGCTGTGATTAGAGAGTCTATCCATTATGGTGCTCCCCCAATCGCTCAGTCGAGTGCTCTGTACGCCACTGATTGATGGATTGATTCCGGCTTTATTCTGGAATAACCAAGAGGGTGGGCTGAGCCCAGTTGGTGTTGGAGATGATGTGAGGGTGGCCCGGGGCTGCCCCCCTCCCCATGCCCCCTCCTCCCACCTCTTCCCGGGAACCTTAGGGATGGCGCTCAAACTGGGCTTCCTCTGGCGCTGGCGCCAGTCAGCGGGTAGGGGCGGGGAACTGGGGCAGCCCCTCCGTGGGGAGGGTGGAGGCCAGACTGCGCCAGGTGAGCTTCAGGATGCCCCAGTGGGCATCGCCCCGGGGCCGGGTGGTGTGCACGTTGTTCCTCCAGGGGAGGGGCAGCACCTGCTGGAAGTCAGGGGGCCGGGGCGGTGGCTGGGGGCATCCACAGAGCACCCTCCAGAGCAACCGCTCCCCGGGGGCCAGATCGCGGGCCTCCCTTGCCGAGTCGGCCACAAACTCCCGGTGGGGGTGGTCCTGAGCCGTCAGGAGCCGCTGCAGCAGGGCCCGCAGGCGGGGGGACTTGAGGCGATACAGGTCGAGGAGGTGGTTGAACTGGGCCAGCCATCTGGGGCTGTCCTCCCCGCAGCGTACCCGCATGGCCAGCAGCACCTGGTAGAGCGCCAGGAAGGTCTCCCAGTTCAGCCTCTTCTCCTGCACCGAAGCAGAGCTTGGGACCACGGGAGCCTGAGGGGACCGCAGGGCAGGGCCACTGCCCTTCGGCAACCGGGCGCCGCGAGCCTGGGCCCGGCGAGCCTGCCGTGGGGGCAGGCCCAGCTTCCTCGGGGACACGTGGACGGCCTTGAGCGGTGCTGGCTGCCTCCGGGTCTCTGGGCCCTCTGCGGGCTTTCGAGGAGTTTCCTTCCCCCTGATGGGTGGGAGCACCGGCCTGGTCCACCGGCCCCTGGGACCCCTCGGTCCTGGGACTCCGGCGGGCCCCTCTGGGGCTTGGGAAGGGGCGTCATGGACGCTCGAGGCCCAGGACTCGCAGCGGGCCATGATGTCCTGCAGGTGGGCCAGCTGGAGCAGCCTGCGGAGCTCGCCCCCGGAGGGCTCGGCGAGCAGCCGGCTGAGGCGGAGGAAGCGACTCCGGCTGATGCCCGGGGCTTCCCGGAGGCGGCGGTAGGCCATTTTCATCCAGTTCGGCTCCGAGTGAGCTGGGGGCTTGGGCAGGGTACCCTCGGGGGTTGGGGTCCAGGACTCGGTCAGGATGTGCTCGAGCTGGGTGAACCAGGTCCACTTCCGGGCTTCTTTCACCTCTTTGGGTGTCAATGTCGTGGGCTTCTGCATGTGGTCCTTCAGCACAGGAACCTTCTGGGGCCTCGGGGGCTCCGGGGCCTCCTTGGGGAGCCAAATCGGGCTCCGGAGCCTCCGCCTCTTGGGCACCCCGCCTTCTCTGAACCAGGGTCTCAGGACATTCTCCCCGACCGTTTCCGGCAGCCTCGTCACGGAAGACCAGCGCTTGCCCTCCACTTCCAGCATGTCTCTCGCCACCTCCCTTTGTGCGTCCCTGGCCTGGCTCTCCAAGAGCCCCAATATCTGTTCCCTCAGTACCTCCACGAGGCGTTCCAGCTGGGATGGACCCCCCTCACCGCCCACCCTTTCCTCTTCCTCAGGGAAGGCCCCTTCTCCCTCCTCCTCTGGGAACATGCTCTCCGCTTCCTCGGACCAGGACTCCTCTTCCTCAGACTTCTCTTCTTCTGATTGACTCTCCTCGGTCAGGGACGACTCTCTGGCTTCCTCGATTGGCTCCTCCTCTTCAAGGATGGTCTCCACCCTTCGAGCCCGCCTCATCCGCTTCCTCCACTTCCTCCAGCGCCTCAGAAACTTCTGCAACTCTGCCTTGAACAGCCAAGCCTCTCTGCCCTTGGGACTCAGCCTGCCCTTTTCCATTTCCTCTTTCTTCAAGGGGGGACTCCCTGCGCTGTCCACTTGGTCTGCTTCCTCCACCATTTCCTGCCACTTTTGTGGCATTTCTTGGTCTTCCCTAGCCATTTCCCTCTCTTGGGTGACTACTTTCCTCACTTTGTGGATCAACTCCCTTTTTTTCCTGGTGATTATCTGCTCTTTTCTGGCCATTTTATTCTCTTCTCCAGCCATTGCCCTTTCTTCCCTGGCCATTTCCCTCTCTTCCCTAGCCATTTCCCTCTCTTCCCTAGCCATTTCCCTCTCTTCCCTAGCCATTTCCCTCTCTTCCCTAGCAATTCCCTTCTCTTCCCTGGCTATCACCATCTCTTCCGGGACCAGTGTACTCTCTTTCCCTTTCATGTCCCAACCTTCTATGGCCAGTCTCCTCTCACCCCGGGACAGTTTCCTCTGATTCCTGGAAAGTTTCCTCTCTTCTCTGGCCTCTTTCCTCTCTCTCCTGGCCACTTTCCTCTCTTCTCGGGCCAGTTTCCTCTCTCCTTGGGTAATTGCCTGCATTTCTTTGGGTATTTCCCTCTCTTCCCTGGCCAGTTTGCTCTCCTCTTGGATCAGTTCCTTCATTTTCAGAAGGGGCATGCCCCTCTTCTCCCTGGTCAATTGCTTCACTTTTCTGGCAACCACTTTCTCTTCCATGGCAGGTTTCCTCACTTCACTGGTCACTTCCCAATCTGCCCTGGACAGTCTCCTCTTCTTTTGGATAATTTCCTTCACTTCTAGGGACATTTCCCGTTTTTCCCTGGTCATTGGCTTCTCTCTTCTGGCCACTACTTTCTCTTCCATGCCAGGTTTTCTCTCTTCACTGGTCATTTCCTGATCTCCCCTGGCCTCTTTCCTCTCTTCTTGAGTGATTCCCTGCATTTCTATGGGTATTTCCTTCTCTTCCCTGGCCACGTGCTTTTCTCCTCTGGCAATTACTTTCACTTCCATGGCAGGTTCCCTCTCTTCACTGGTCATTTCTCGATCTTCCTTGGCCGGTTTCCTCTCTTCTGGAGTAATTTCCTCCATTTCTCTGGGCATTTCCATCACTTCCCTGGCCATTTCCCCCTTTTCCCTGGTCAATTGCTTCTCATCTCTGGATGCTACTTTCTCTTCCACGGCCGGTTTCCTCTCTTCGTCGGTCATTTCTGAGATTTCCCTGGCCGGTTTCCTCTCTTCTTGGGTAATTTTCTTTATTTCTACAGGTATTTCTCTCTCTTCCCCGGCCGTTTCCCCCTTTTTCCTGGTCATTTGCCTCTCTTCTCTGGCTACTACTTTCTCTTCCATGGCAGGTTTCCTCTCTTCGCTGGCCATTTCCCAATCTTCCCTGGCTGGTTTCCTCTCTTCGCTGGCCATTTCCCAATCTTCCCTGGCTGGTTTCCTCTCTTCTTGGGTAACCTCCTGCATTTCCTGGGGCATTTCCCTCCCTTCCTTGGCCAGTTCCCTCTCTTCTTGGCTTATTTCCTTCACCTCCGTGGGTATTTCCCTTTCTTCCTTGGCTATTTCTCTCTCTTCTCCGGTCATTTGCTTCTCTTCTCTGGCAGGTTTCCTCTCTTCACTGATCATCTCCCAGTCTTCCCTGGACAGTTTCCTCCTATCCCTGGCCTGTTGCCTCTGATCCCTGGATAGTTTCCTCTGATTTCTAGCCAGTTTTCTCCTATCCCTGGCCAATTTCCTCTCTTCCCTGCTCTGCGCTCTCATTTCCCTGGCAAGTTTCCTCTCTTCTGTGGCCAGTTCCCTCTCTTCTTGAATCATTTCCTTCATTTCCATGGACGTTTCCCTCTCTTCCCCGGCCAGTTCCTTCTCTTGGGTTATTTCCTTTATTTCATCAGGGATTTCTCTCTCTTTCCCGGTCGGTTTCTTCTCTTCACGGGCCATTTCCTTCATTTCTTCGGGTAGTTCTCTCTCTTCTCTGGTCAGTCTCCTCTCTTCTTGTATCATTTCCTTCATTTCTTGGGGCATTTCACTATCTTTCCTGGTCAGTTTCCTCTTTTCTTGACTAATTTCCTTCATTTCTATGGGCATTTTCCTCTCTTCCCTGGACAGTCTCCTCTCTTCTTGACTAATTTCCTTCTTTTCTTTGGGCATTTCCCTCTTTTCCCCAGCCAGTTTCTCCACTTCTTGGGTTACTTCCTTGATTTCTCTCTCTTCACCATCTAGTTTTCCCTCTTCCCTAGCCAGATCCCTCTCTTCCCTGTCCAGCCTCGTCCTTTCCCTGGCCAGGCTTCTTTCTTCCCTGAACTGCTTCCTGTCTTCCAGCATCATTTCCTTTTCTTCCATGGACATTTGGGCCTCCTCTCTGGCCAGCTCTCTCTCTTCTCCGGCCATTCTCCTCTCTGCCTTTGCCAGCTTTCTTTCTTCCTTGGCCAACATCCTCTCTTCTTGGATAATTTCCCTTGAGTCTTTCTTGAGACTTTTCTTCTGTTTCTCTTTGAGACTTTTCTCCCTGTCTTTGCCCAACAACTTCCTCTTTTCGAGGGGCAATTCTTCCTCTTCCCCAAGAACGGCCCTCTCTTTTCTTGCCATTTCCACCTCCCCCCGGGGCAGCTGTCTTCCTTCTCTGGTCGGCCCTCTTCCTTCCGTTGGCATTTCCTCACCTTCTTCTTCGAACCTGTCCTTCTTTTCCTTGGGGATTTCCCCCTCTTGGCTCTCATCCTTTTCTTCCAATGACACACCGCTCTCCTCTGTGGTCAGCTCTCTCTCCTCCCCGGGCAGCTTTCTCTTTTCTTCAGTCTTTCCTTTTTCTATCATGGAAATTTCCTTCTCCTCAATGGCCAGCTCCCTCACTTCCTTCATCAGTTCTTTTTCCTCCATGGACATTTCCGTCTCTTCCTTAGCCATTTCCCTCTCTTCCCCAGCCATTTCCCTCTCCTCCTTGGACAGTGACCTCTCTTTCCTGGATAGTTTCCTCTCTTCCCTAGACAGTTCCCTCTCTTCTCTAGTCATTTCTTTTGCCTCCACGGACATTTCCTTCTCTTTCCTGGCCATTTCCCTCTCTTTCCTGGCCATTTCTCTCTCCTCCCTGGCCATATCCCACGCTTTTTTGGCCATTTCTCTTTCCTTTCTGGCCAACTCCCTCCGGTCTGTGACCCTTTTCCTCTCTTCCCTGAGTAGCTCTCTCTCTTCTTTGGCCATCGCCCTTTCCTCCGTGGTCATTTCCTTCTCTTTTCTGGCCAGCTTCTTCTCCTCCCTGGCCAGCCTACCCTCTTCCTTGATCATTCTTCTCTCTTCCTGGACCATCTCTTTCTCTTCCCTGGCCATTTCTTTCCCTTCCTTGGCCATCTCCCTCATTTCCCTGGCCATTTCCCTCTCTTCCCTGGCCATCTCCCTCTTTTCCCTGGCCATCTCCTTCTCTTCCCAGGTCATTTCCTTCTCTTCCTTGGCCACTTCCCTCTCTTCAGTATCCAGCTTTTCCTCTTCTTTGATCATCTCTGTCTCTTCCTTGGCCAGTTCTGTCTCCCCTCCGGCCAGGCTCCTCTCGTCTCTGGCCACTTCCTTTTCCTCCACAGTCACCTCCCCTTCTTTCCTGGCTGGTTCTCTCTCTTCCCGGGTTAATGCCCGTTCCTCAACGGACGACCTCTTCTCTTTCTTATCTAATTCTTCCCCTTTGGGGGCAAGGTCAGTTTTCTCCCTCTTGTAAATCTTTCTTCCTTTTTCCTCCTCCCTCTTGGACATTTTCCTTCCCTTTTCTTTTTCTCTCCTGGAAACTTCTACCTCCCTCTTGCTGGGGGGCTTCCCTTCCTCCTCATCCCTCCCTGCTTCCTCTGTCCCTGGTTTCTCTACCCCAGCCTGGCTGGGCAGCAGGGGGACAGGGCAGATCTCTTGGAAGAGGTGCCAGCTGAGCCTCCGGCCCCCTAACGCCCTTCGAGCCGTGGCCACCAGCTCCGCGGTCAGGTCCCGGCCCAGGCCCTCGAGGGATCCCGACACACGGAGGTTCACCAGCCGGCAGAGATCCTCTCTCCATGAGCTGCCATCCTGGTCACCCCTTTGTTCGGGCTCGGGCAGGCCAGTGACACGACGGCTACCCACCCTGGGTGCTTTTTGGCCTTCCCCTTGGACACCCTTCAGCCTGGGGCTCTCTCTTGGGACTGTCGAGGCCTGGTCCTTGGCCCCCACTTTGGCACCCTGTTGTTGGGACCTGAACACGTTATGGAACAATTCCACCGTCGTGGGCCTCCGGCCCGCAGGGGCCGGCGTCTCCTGCGGACTCTGATCTGCGGTCACCTCATTCTCTGGGGAGGTCCCAACCTCACCCTTGGGGGTCACGGACACCTCCTCTGCGCTGTCCCTTGGGGTGGACTCATCCGGCTTGGTCGAGAGCCCCGCTCTCACCTTCTCCAGCTTCTGGGAGACCTGCAGCAGGATCCTGGCTATGGGGAGAAGGGCCGGGTGCAGGAGGGAGAAGGTGAGGGGAGCTCAGGGGACCCAGGCCACCAGCAGGAGAGGGTCAGCGGAAATGCCAACAGAGGAGGGTAGGGGCTGGCATGTGGGGCCCGGCGGGTCAAGGGAGGTAGATGTGGGTGGCCGGCTGTTCTCCTCCCGGTGGGAGAGTCCAGAACCGACGGCCGGGCAGCCCCGCAGTGGAACTGAGGCACCCCCTGGCCTCCCTAAGGGCCACCCGCCCATCCATCGGGGCCCAGTCCCGCTCCCTCCCCTCCAGCACCAGCTCTGTGGGCCGCAGCTCCCTGGCGTACCTCTGCTTGATGCCTGGCCCATTCCAAGGCCTGGCCCCCTGCCAATCTTGGAGCGCTGGTGGATAGTCTGGAGAGTGGCCATGGAGATGTCCGGGGCCGGGGGCTCCGTGGGGCCCATGGGGATGAGGGTCTGAGGCTGGGGAGGTGGCGGGGGGCCGGTGGCTGCCAAGATGTCGAGGCTGATCTGTGGTCCCAGCGTCCTGTCCTTCAGGTCTAGTTCTTCGTTGAGCTTCCGCTCCACCTCGACCAGCAGGGCCGGGAGGTCCGTGGCCCGCAGACTCAGCAGCTGGCCCAGGGACTCTTCCCCGATATGCTCCTGCCTGGAAAGGAAGGAGACGGGGAGGGACGGCAGGAGCCGGCCGGGAGCAGGAAGATCGGTGGGAGAGACCGGGGGTCGGTGGGAGCCGATGGGAGAGTCCGGGGGCCGGGGGGATCACTGCAATCTTCTCAGCATTTAGTAGAGCGCTCTGCCCAAAATAGGCCCTCAAGCACCCTCATGGATTGACAGATTGGTGGACCGATGGGAGGAACCCCGGGTGACCGGAGCTGGGGGACGGCAGAGGGATGGAGCGGGAAGGCTGGGGCCTGGCTAAAGAGGGCAAGCGCCGAGCCACGGGGCCGGTGGGGTGGACGGACGGGTGGAGGGACGGGGCCCGGGGCCTTGCAGGACTCACTGAATATCCCGGAAGGTTTCACGCTTCTCCAGCAGCTGCTGCAGTGCCTGGCGGTTGCGGATGCCGGTGACCGATGCCATGATCTCCCTGGCCTTGAGGCGCACCTGCAGGTCACTGTCCAGCAGCCCTCGGGCCAGCGGGACAGCAAAGAGGAGGCTCATGAGGCCCAGCCGCTCCAGCCCCTCCCAGGCGGCCACACGGATGATGGGCTTGGTGTGGGCCGTGTCCTCCAGCAGGTGACGGGCCGTCTCGGAGCGCAGCCCCGGCGGCACCTGGTGGATGGCGAAGATCTGGGCCAGCGTGCTGACACACTGGAGGTAGCGATCTTCGGAGCCCTGCCTCATGAGGCGGAGGAGCTTGGGCACCAGGCTGTCCAGGTTCACCTGGCCCAGCCTGGGCCCCAGACCGAAGCTCCCCACCCCGGCCACCCTCAGCAGGATGTCACGGGCCGGGCCCTGGGGCGCCCGGGCGGCGGCCAGCTCCCCGTCGCCGCGCAGGCCCTGCATGGCCTCCACCACCGCGAGCAACGCCCCCTCCTCCGCCTCGTCCATCCTGTCGATGCCCATCACCGCATCAGAGGACAAGGGCCACTCGCTTGCCATCAAGTCAGGGTCCCTATGGGGACAGTGCAGGCCGCAGTGCAGGAAGACTGGGGTGCCCTCGGGCCAGAGCCGGGCCCGAATGACAGAGTTGGGGATGTAGCCGTCGGGGGCGATGAGCCAGTGGCGGCCCTGGCCGAAGAAGAGGCGGAGCTGTGCGCCCCGCTCCAGCTGGCCCTGCTCGAGCTGGGGCTGGGCCAGGGCCGGGCGCCGGCGGCGGCCCGGCAGAGCATCGGAGGTCTCGGGGCCGGGGGCCTGGCTGGCCTGTCGGAACGACTGCAGGGACCTGAGCTGGGGCCTCAGCATCCCGGGGAAGCCGCCCCCATCTTCCTCCTCCTCCGCCGCCTCCTCCACGACGTAGGGCACGGCCCGGTCAAAGGCGATGGCCCGTCGGTTGGTCAGGGTCACCAGCCCCTCGTAGTGCTGCAGCTGGTGGGCCCGGTAGGCGTACTTGGGCACAAAGATGGTGTCGAAGGAGAGCAGGAAGCCGGGCAGGAAGGGCCGCGGGGCCTCCGGTTCCTCATCCCGGGGCCCCAGGCTGGCCAGCCGCTCCAGAAAGGGGTCGGGGAGCAGCTGTAGGCAGGAGACCAGGTAGAGGCTCTGGTTGAAGGTGAGCAGCAGGTCGCCGCGGGCGTTGGCGAAGCAGAGCGGCCCGAACTGCATCTCCGAGTCCAGCTCGGCCAGCGGGGTGCCCAGGGCGTCCCAGAGGCGGGTGGCCCCGTCGGCACCGCCCGTGGCCAGAATGCCCAGGGTCGGGCAGAAGTCGAAGGAAGTGACGGGCCCCTGGTGCAGGGGCTCCGTCTCCCGGTAGGTCGAGCCCCGGCCCAGCTCCGAGGCCGACAGGAAGTCGTGGTAGCGCCAGAGGCGCAGGCGGCTGCTCTCGGTCACGGCCCCGACGGAGCCGGGCAGCAGGAGCAGGTGCTGCAGGGGGCAGCTGCTCAGGATGCTGGTGAGGGGCCGCAGGGCCAGGCTGCCCTCCAGGAGCACGGCCTCGGACAGGTGCACGTAGTCGTCGGCGCCGTAAGAGCAGAGCAGGCCATCCTCGCGGGAGGGCTGCAGCTGGCTGCCCACCAGGGCCGACAGGGCCACCACGGGCCCCGAGTGCACGTACTTCTCCACGCGGGCGCAGCTGTGCTGGGACAGGACCTGGATCATCCCACTCCAGTGGCCACAGTAGACCAGGCCGGTCAGCCCCCGGCCCAGATTGGGCCGCCCGTAGGCCAGGCAGAGCACCCGATCCTCCTGGTTGGCGGATGTCTGCAGCAGGTACTTGGCCGGGAAGGGGCAGCGGCCGGCATCCAGCACCAGCACGTCGGCGGTGCCCGTGGCCACGAAGAGCTCCTCCCGGTCGGGGGCGTAGACCCAGTCGATGGCCCGGTCCAGGGCGATGAAGGGCCAGCTGAGGGCCAGGTGCTCCCCGGTGACCGGGGACAGGAAGTGGAGCAGCCCGTTCTCGGTGGAGACCAGGACGCGGGCCCGCTCGGCCCCGCAGGGCACCCGCTGCACCCGCCGGGGGGCCGACCCGCAGGCGCTGAGCAGGTGGTAGAAGCAGGGCAGGTGGCGCAGGGAGAAGCCGCAGCGCGTGTGGCAGAAGAAGGTTGAGGTGTCCAGGAAGGAGAGCTGCTGCAGCTCCTCGCCCAGGTCCAGCTGGCGCAGAAGCCGGCTGGAGCTCAGGTTCCACTCTTTGACCGTGCCGTCGCTGCCGGCCGTCAGCAGGGTGTGGGCCTCGGGCCGGCTGCGCACGCACACCACGGCTGCCTGGTGGGCCTGGAAGCGCTGCGGCCGCCGGCCGCGGTTCAGCGCCCAGACCTGCACCAGCCCGGCCCGGTTGCCCGTGTACAGGTAGCCTCGGGCGGCGCAGGTGTAGCAGCAGGTTAGGGAGGTCCCGCAGGCCGGGTCGGCGAAGCTCTGGACCTCCTCCAGCTGGCTCCGGCCCCGCCAGGCGAAGACCCGGGCCACGCTCTCACACAGGGCCACCAGAGACCCCGGGGGCCCGTCGGAGCTCAGGCCCTGCACCGACTCCCGGCCGGACACGGGCACCGTGTGGGCCACGTGCAGGCTCCGGCCATCCGGCTCGATGGCCCAGCACACCAGGGCCCCGTGGATGCCCGATAGCAGCATGCCTTTACGTGGGTCGTAACACAGGCTGCTGATGGCGAAGGGGCAGGGCACGGTGCCTAGGGACTTGAGGTCCCGCGTGTGGTCCCCGAAGAGGCGCAGGCAGAAGTCGCCACAGTAGGCGACGAGCAGGTGGTGGGGGCCCGTGTGCACCAGGGCCTGGACCGGGGGCGACCGCTCCGTCACAGGGAACGTCCTCTCCTCCAACTGCTGCTTCTCTTCTTTGCTCTGCACCCACGCCACTGCCTGGGAGGCGAGAGGAGGGTGGCGGAGGACGCAGCGTGGGCGGCTGGGCGCAGCGTGGGCGGCTGCCCTCGGTGAGGGCGAGAGCGGCGCCGACTTCCCGGCGCCCCCGTGCCCGTCTGGCTTCCCCGGATATGGGACCATCGGGGTGTGAGGCCTGATCCCTGCCTTGGTGGGGTTCCCACCACCCGCGGTAGTGGCCGACGTGGAGATTTGTTCAGTCGGAATTACTGAGCGCTCACTGTGTGCGGAGCACTGTACTGAGCGCTTGGGAGCAGCACGGTCTAATGGCAAGAGCACGGGCTTGGGAGTCAGAGGTTGTAGGTTCTAATCCCAGCTCTGCCACTTGTCTGCTGTGTGACCTCGGGCAAGTCACTTCACTTCTGTGGGCCTCAGTTACCTCGTCTCTAAAATGGGGATTAAGAGTGTGAGCCCCACGTGGGTCAGGGACTGTGTCTAACCTGATTACCTTGTATATGCTCCAGTGCTTAGAACAGAGCTTGGCATATCGTACGTGTTTAACAAATACCATAATAATAGTAATTACAGCATAACAATAAATAGACACATTCCTTGCCCATAAAGAGCTTATAGTCTAGAGATGGTCGTTCACCCTCAGTGGAAACTGGATGACGGCCGGACCGGGCTGTCGGCTATTTTGGTGTCTTCTTCCCCTCTAGACTGCATGCTCCCTGAGAGCAGGCATCGAGTCGACTGACTCTTTTTTTTTTAAGGTATCTGTTAAGCACTTACTATGTTCCAGGCACTGTACTGAGTGCTGGGGGTAATACAAACTAATCAGGGTGGGCACAGTCCACATCCCGCTTGTGGCTCACAGTCTTAATCCCCACTTTACAGATGTGGTAACTGAGTCCCAGAGAAGTGAAATGACTTGCCCGGGGTCACCTGGCAGATCAGTGGTGGAGCTGGCATTAGAACCCAGGTCCTTCTGATTCCCAGGCCCGGGCTTTTTCTACTTGGTCACGCTGCTTCTCTGGATGGTGCTCGCCCAAGTGCTCGGTATAGAGTAAGCCCACGGTACCTATTCTGGTTTGATCGATTGGGTGATTGGGAATACACGTACAGGGTGGCTAAGATAAGCCCATACGCCTTCACGGGTGGCTGATGGGTGGATACCACAATGGGGGTTGGGAGCTAATTGGGGAAGACTTCCTGGGGGAGGTGGGATGTGGGAGTCCGAGAGAGGCTAGGGCCTCTGGGGGCTGATGGGGAGTGGACGGGAGTGGGGGAGGGCTGGCACTCTCTTCGTACCTCTATGGCTGGGACGGGGTCCCGTTGGAGGTGGAGAGCGCCAGTCCTGACTACAGGACTTCGTGGCTGGAGGTGAGGGTGGGGTGGACCCCAGGGCCCTAAAGGACAATGGGGAGGGCACTTGCGCTTGGGTTGGTACCCCATATTCACCCCACTCTCTGCCCCACAGCTGTTACCATCCATATCCGTAATCGATTCTAACATCTGTCTCCCCCTCTAGCCTGTAAGGTCCTTTTGGGCAGGGAGCGTTGTCACCCAACTCTCCCAAGTGCTTAATACAGCACTCTGCACACGGGAAGTGCTCAATAAACACCATGGCGGGCAGAGGGGCAGGTGAGGAGAGGGCAGAGAAGGCGGGCCGCCGTACCTGGATTTCCCTGCGTCCCGGCCGCACCGACGAGACGCACACGACGTAGAAGGTGTCGGTGTAGTAGAAGCAGAGGGGGGGCATGGGTTGGGGGTAGCGGCTCTCCTGGAAGACCACTTGGGGCCGATCACTCAGCACCACCTTACCGCCGTCCCGTCTCTCTCCCGGGATCACCTGTCGGTGGGGAGCGTGGGGCAGGGAGAGCCAGAGTCGGAGAGTGGGGGGCAGCCCCCAGTTCCAGCCCTCCCCAGTTCCCGCACCACACCTGATCACTTCTGGATCACACACACCCCAGGGACAGGCTCTCCCCACCCCACCCCTGCCAAAAGCCCACAAGCTGAGGCTGGTGCCACTCAATGCCCATCCTGCTGAGGGATAGCAATAATAATAATGGTATTTGTTAAGCGCCTACTATGTGCTAGGCACTCCCTAGGCTGGGGGAGGTATACAAGCAAATTGGTACGGACAGAGTCCCTGTCCCACATCGGGCTCACGGTCTTAATCCCCATTTTACAGATGAGGGAACTGAGGCATAGAGAAGTGAAGTGACCGGCCCAAGATCACACAGCAGTCAAGTGGAGGAGCAGGAGATGGGATTAGAACCCATGACCTTCTGATTCCCAGGCCCATGCTACGTCATGCTGCTCCCCCCTCACTCCCCGGGTATCCCCACATCCAGTTCTGGCCTCGTGCCCCCTCGAGCGGACCCTTTCAACATGGCCATCGCGGGTCAGCCCCGTGTCATCCAGGTCCCGTCCCACCTGCCCTCTCTCGTTTACCGTCCTCTGTTCCAGTTTCTCGTGGATGAGGCGTTTCAGAGTCTTCCAATCAGGAACGATTTTGCTGGCCGTCGACATCTTGGTGATCCCTCGGGGTCTGAGGGGCCTAAGGAAAGCGGGCCAGAAGGCAGGGATGACTCTGGGGCCCTGCAGCGTGGCTCAGTGGAAAGATCAGGGACTTTGGAGTGGCTCAGTGGAAAGATCAGGGGCTTTGGAGTCAGCGGTCATGGGTTCAAATCCCGGCTCTGCCAATTGTCAGCTGTGTCCCCGAGGCCTCCTCTCCCCTGGCCCTGAAGGCCTGGAAGTTTGCTCTCAGGTTTCTCCTCCTTTTCCCATCTCCTTCCCTTCCCATCTCCTTCCCCATCTCCTTTCCTCCTCCTTTCCCATCTCCTTCCCTCCTCCTTTCCTCTCTCCTTCCTTCCTCCTTTCCCTTCTCCTTCCCTCCTCCTTCCCCATCTCCTTCCCTCCTCCTTTCCCATCTCCTTTCCTCCTCCTTTCCCTTCTCCTTCCCTTCTCCTTTCCTCCTCCTTCCCCTCCTCCTTCCCCATCTCCTTCCCCTCCTCCTTCCCCATCTCCTTCCCTCCTCCTTTCCCATCTCTTTTAGACTGTGAGCCCACTGTTGGGTAGGACTGTCTCTATACGTTGCCAACTTGTACTTCCCAAGCGCTTAGTACAGTGCTCTGCACACAGTAAGTGCTCAATAAATACGATTGATGATGATGATGATGTGACTTTGGGCAAGTCACTTCACTTCTCTGTGCCTCAGTTCCCTCATCTGTACAATGGGGATGAAGACTGTGAGCCCCCGTGAGACAACCTGATTGCCTTGTAACCTCCCCAGTGCTTAGAACAGTGCTTTGCACGTAGTAAGCACTTAATAAATGCCATTATTTTTATTATTATCCCATCGGCGAGAGTTGGGTAGTGCTCTGAGTCCCCGAGGCCTCCTCTCCCCTGGCCCTGAAGGCCTGGAAGTTTGCTCTCAGGTTTCTCCTCAAGCCCTCCTGTTGCCACACAAAACAATCAGTCAAGCCATCAACCACATCGACTCTTTTCCTCTTGCCTTGCCCCCGGTCGATCAATCAACGAAGACTCCTTGAGCACTTACCGCGTTCAGGGCCCTTTGCTAAGCGCTTGGGAAAGTACAATAAAATAGAATTGGCAGACACGATCCCCTGCCCAAGAAGAGTTTACAGTCTCCAGTCAGGGTAGCAGAAGGACAGGGCTGTTCTGTCTCTGCCAACCACCGACTCACCAAGGCGACTCTTGCCCCTTCTGACCTTTCCTACCCACTTTACACTCTCGATGGAGCGGTAGAAGAGGGTGGGATGCCCGGCTTGGGATGGGAGAGTCCTCCAGGGGGGTGAGTTTCAGCGACACCCCCCTCCCCACCCATCCCCAATTGGCAGTCTCCAGCAGCTGCTCAGAGTGGGCTGCCCAATTCTTCCCCCTCTCCGTAGTTCTGGGGGGGTCTCCCCAGGAGAGGTGGGATTACTCACACTGCCCCTTGGCCCACCCTTTGGGGAATGTGATGTGGGGGCAGAGAAGAGGTGCCTCAGTGGGAGGGAGACCGGTGGTATCTGTGGGGTTGCTGGTCTCTTGGGAACTGTAACATCACGGGGCCTCAAAGGCCCGGACATTCCGAGAGATCCCTTCGCCCGGGCAAAGAGTCCCCTCCTCAGCCCATTCCTTTTTCTTTCCCGCTCCTTGCCCTTGTCCATGGATTTTTGGGGAGCAGTGGGAGGATGAGAAGCAGCTTTTGGAGAGCTTGGTGGGGGGTGATTCTGGTGTCCCTGGATGAGCCTAGAGTCTGGGCCTGAGAAGTCCAGGGGAGGGGGCGGAGCGAGTGCTTGACAGTTGGGCTGGAGCCTATTGAGGTGAAGGGGGGCACTGAGATGGGGTCCTGTTCCCAGAGAACCTGAGCTGGTGGCAATAAAACCAGAAGGTGACAGTTTGGCTCTCATCATCATTATCAATCAGTGGTATTTATTGAGTGCTTACTGTGCGCAGGGCACTAAATTCACTCATTTATTCATTCAGTCACATTTATTGAGCGCTTGCCGTGGGTGGAACACTGAACTAAGCTCTTGGGAGAGTACAAAATAACAATAAACAGACACATTCCCTGCCCACAATGAGCTTACAGTCTAGAGGGGGAGACAGACATTAATATAAATAGATAACTTACAGATATGGGCATAAATGCTGTGGGGTTAGTGGTGGGGGGGAGAACTAAGCTCTTGGGAGAGTACAAAATAACAATAAACAGACACATTCCCTGCCCACAATGAGCTTACAGTCTAGAGGGGGAAACAGACATTAATATAAATAGATAAATTACAGATACGGGCATAAATGCTGTGGGGTTGTTGGTGGGGGGGATGAATAAAGGGAGTAAGTCAAGGTGACACAGAAGGGAGAGGGAGAGGAGGAAAGGGGGGCTTAGTCAGGGAAGGCCTCTTGGAGGAGGTAGGCCCTCAATAAGGCTTTGAATAATTGTTGGATTTGAGGAGGGAGGGTGTTCCGGGATAGAGACAGGACATGGGCGAAGGGTCGGTGTGACATAGAAGAGATGGAGCTCCGGTGAGAAGGTTGGCAAGAGAGGAGCAAAGTGTGCAGCCTGGTTTGGGTAGGAGAGGAGCGAGCACTCAACCCACAATGCTGCCGACCAGCTAAGCCACTCGATCAATCAATCAATCAATCAGCTGTATTTATTGAGCACTTATTGTTTGCAGGACACTGTAGTAAGTGCTTTGGAGAGCACAATATAACAGTTAGTTGAGAAGTTCCTTGCCCACAAGGAGCTGACAGTCTCCGATCTGCAGTCATCATCATAATCTTTAATTCATTCAATCGTATTTATTGAGCTTTTACTGTGTGCAGAGCACTGTACTAAGCACTTGGGAAGTACAAGTTGGCAACATATCGAGAAGGTCCCATGTGCTTGGAAGTCATTTTTAATGGTCAAATGCCCACCTCCTTCTCCCTCCCTGCTGTCCTTCCATGCCCAGGCTGGGCTGACCCCGGAAAAACACCTCAGCCTCCGGACAATTGGCACGGACTCGGTGGTTCCCAGGGTCTCTGCTGGGTGGGCAGCGGAGGGCTTCCCCATCCATCTCTAGACCATAAGGTCGCTGTGGGCAGGGAATGTGTCTCTTCATTGTTATATTGTATTCTCCCCACTGCTTTGCACAAAGTAAGCGCTCAGTAGATACAACTGAATGAATTAATAAATGAATAAATGAACCCATCCGCCCCTCACCCCTAGCTAGTGGGAGCCAAACGGCTGTTTTTTTTTAAAAAAAAATTGCGTTTGCCAGGTGCTTACTATGTGCCAGGCACTGTACTAAGCGCTGAGGTAGATACAAGCTAATTAGGTTGGACACAGCTACTGTCCCACATGGGGCTCACTCTCTTAATCCCCATTATAATGGCATTTATTAAGCGCTTACTATGTGCAAAGCACTGTTCTTTTTCAGATGAGGGAACTGAGGCACAGGGAAGTGAAGTGATTTGCCCAAGGACGCACAGCAGGCAAGTGGTGGAGCCAGGATTAGAACCCAGGTCCTTCTGCCTCCAAGGCGTAGGTTCTTTCTGCTAGGCCGCGCTGCTTCTCTGCGTTTGCGATGAAACGAGTGGACACCAGAGAGATCAGCGCTTTTCTAGCCCTTTGCTTGGTCAGTCGGTTGGCCTCTCTGTCTGTCGGTCCTTGGGGAGCCAAGGTGGGGATCCAGGGTGGTAGTAGGGGGTCCCTCCTCCTCGGTTGCTCACTCTGGGGGTAGGTCTTGGGACCCTAGGAGCCGGGTGGACACATAAGCTTAATAATAATAATAAAAAAGATAATAATAATAATAATGAATATGGTATTTAAGTGCTTACTATGTGCCAGGCACTGTAGTAATAATAATAATAATAATAATAATGTTGGTATTTGTTAAGTGCTTACTATGTGCCAAGCACTGTTCTAAGTGCTGGGGTAGATACAACGTAATCAGGTTGTCCCCTGTAGGAATCACAGTCTTCATCCCCATATTACAGATGAGGGAACTGAGGCCCAGAGAAGTTAAGTGAGTTGCCCAAAGTCACACAGCCGACAAGTGTGGCTAAGAAGCAGCGTGGCTCAGGGGAAAGAGCCCGGGCTTTGGAGTCAGAGGTCATGGGTTCAAATCCTGGCTCCGCCACTTATCAGCTGCGTGACTTGGGGCAAGTCACTTCACTTCTCAGGGCCTCAGTTCCCTCATCTGTAAAATGGGGATGAAGACTGTGAGCCCACGGGGGGACAACCTGATTACCTTGTAACCTCCCCAGCGCTTAGAACAGTGCTTTGCACATTGTAAGTGCTTAATAAATGCCATCATTTTAACATTTTAAGTGGCAGAGCTGGGATTAGAACCCACGACTGGCTCCCAAGCCCGGGCTCTTTCCACCATGCCACACTGCTTCTCTGTAACCACGCTGCGTCTCTGCCCTGGGATAGATACAAGGTAATTGAATACGGTCCCTGTCCCAAATAGGGCTCACAGTCTTAATCCCCATTTTCCAGATGAGGGAACTGAGGCACAGAGAAGTTAAATGACCTGCCCAATCAATTAATCAATCATATTTATTGAGCGTTTACTGTGTGCAGAGCACTGTACTAAGCGTTTGGGAAGTACAAGTTGGCAACATATAGAGACGGTCCCTACCCAACAGTGGGCTCACAGTCTAGAAGGGGGAGACAGAGAACAAAACCAAACATATTAACAAAATAAAATAAATAGAATAGATATGTACAAGTAAAATAAATAGAGTAATAAATATGTAAAAACATATATACATATATACAGGTGCTGTGGGGAAGGGAAGGAGGTAGGCAGGCCGACTGCTGGCCCCGTTCGTGTCTTCTCCTAGGAGGGACTAGAGGCAGGAGACGGACCTCCATCTGAAAACGGTTTCAGTCCTGTCTCCATCACCAGATGGAAGCTCCTTGAGGGCAGGAATTGTGTCTTCTACCGATCAATCAATCATATTTATTGAGTGGTTACTGTGCGCCGAGCACTGTACTAAGCACCTGGGAGAGCACAGTGGAACGGAGTTGGTAGGCATGGTCCCTGCTCAGAAGGAGCTTACACTCAACAGGGAGGAGTTTACAGTCTAGAGGGACCTAGTCTACAGCCTTTGACCTTTGTTGTTCACTCCCATGTGCTTAGTCCAGTGCTTTGCACACTGTAGGTGCTCAGCCGCCAAGATCGATTGATTGATCAATTGACCTAGTGTACTGAGCATCAGAAGAATTGGGTTCTGGTTGGGGAGATGTGCTGGGTGTCTTTGGGCAAGTGGTTTAACCTCTCTGGACCTAGTTTTTCCCACCTGGAACACGGGTGTAATTATTCCTGCCTCTCCCTGCCTCGCAGGGACCCTTGGGAAGATCAAATGAGGTTGTAGATGAGGATGAGACAGAGGAGGAGGAGGAAAACCCAACTGCTCTTTGCACCAGCGGGCCATATCACTGGAAGGAGAGGGGGATCTGGGGTGCTGGGCTCCCTCTCCTTGACCTGGGGAGATGGAGTCTTGGGGGGATTCTCCCATTTGGGCAGAGGAGGTGGACTCCGCTAGCAGGGCCCGTGAGATATACACCTCCTCTGCCAACCTGCCCATGCTGGGACAGCTGGGAAAGCTGGGAAAGCTGGGAAGACCTGTGATTATTGGAAACAACAAGGGTAATGACAGCCCTGGGCATCCTCCCAGCCCTATCTATCTCTTCATCTCTCTGCAGCCTGGCAAACTCTCACCACCACCACCACCACCACCCAGCTTCTCCTCCCCCACCGTAGGCCAGCGGTCCCACCCCACCCGCACCCTGGAGGGGGGAAACTGAGGCAGCCTCCGGAAACGGGTGCTGGGTCAAACCCAAAGACCTTTCCTCACGGTGGGGGGAAGAGGGGAGCTGAATGAGGGGCTGTTGGAGGGGAAGGGCATGGGGGGGGGGGAATGCCAGGGCTGGGGGCCCCAAATTTCCAGAATTAGAAGAGGTGTGGTCAAAGGTGGGGAAAGGTGCGGAACACCTTGGGTGTAATAATAATCATTGCGGTATTTGTCAAGCACTTACTATATGCCAGATACTGTACTAAGTGCTGGGGTGGATACAAGCAAATAGGGTTGGACACAGTCCCTGTCCCACATTGGGCTTTATTTACTTATTTATTTTACTTGTACATATCTATTCTATTTATTTTATTTTGTTAGTATATTTGGTTTAGTTCTCTGTCTCCCCCTTTTAGACTGTGAGCCCACAGTTGGGTAGGGACTGTCTCTATATGTTGCCAATTTGTACTTTCCAAGCGCTTAGTACAGTCCTCTGCACATAGTAAGCGCTCAATAAATACGATTGATGATGATGATGATTGGGCTCACAGTCTTAATCCCCATTTTACAGATGAGGTCACTGAGGCTCAGAGAAGTGAAGCGACTTGCCCCAGGCCACCCAGCAGACAAGTGGTGGAGTCAGGATTAGAACTCAGGTCCTTCTGACTCCCAGGGCCGGGCTCCAGCTACTAGATCTGGCTGTTAAAGCAGGGAGGGGCGCTTGCCTGTGGACTCTTGAGTAGGAAGGGAGGGATTCCATCAAAGGTGATGGGATTATGCTGGGGTAGTGCTATTTGGAGGGTGGGGGGGTGGGATGCATGTGTGTGTGTGTGTGTGTGTGTGTGTGTGTGTGTGTGTTTGTGTGTGTCCCTCCCCCCCAATCCCCTAGCACTTAAGTCCATATCTGTAATTTTATTTATTTGTATTAATGTCTTTCTCCCCCCCTCTAGACTGAGCTCACTGTGGCCAGGGAATGTCACTCTTTATTGTATTAGTAATAATGATGGTATTTGTTAAGCGCTTGCTATATGCCAAGCACTGTTCTAAGCACTGGGGTAGACACGAGGTTATCAGGTTGTCCCATGTGGGGCTCACGGTCTTAATCCTCATTTTACAGATGAGGTAACTGAGGCACAGAGCTGTGAAGTGACTTGCCCGAAGTCACATAGCTGACACGTGGCGGAGGCAGGATTAGAACCCATGACCTCTGAGTCCCAAGCCCATGCTCTTTCCACTAAGCCACGCTGCTTCCTACTTAGGAAAAGACTGTACTTTCCTGAGCGCTTAGTACAGTACTCCGCACACAGTAAGCGCTCAACTGAACAAATGAATGAATGAATGGTGCAAAATGGGGAGTCCCTACTGAAAGCTCACCTCCTCCAGGAGGCCTTCCCAGACTAAACCACTCTTTCCCTTTGCTCCTCCTCCCTCTGCCCTACGCCTTCCCTTCCTCACAGCACTTGTGTATATTTGTACATATTTATTACTCTATTAATTTTATTCATGATGTGTAATACCTGTAATTCTACTTATCCATTCCGATGGTATTGACGCCTGCCTACTTGTGCCTACGCCTGCCCTACTGAGAGCTCACCTCCTCCAGGAGGCCTTCCCAGACAGAGCCCCTTCTTTCCTCTCCCCCTCGTCCCCCTCTCCATCCCCCCCATTTTACCTCCTTCCCTTCCCCACAGCACCTGAATATATGTATATATGTTTGTACATATTCATTACTGTTTATCTTACTTGTCCATGTCTATTCTATTTATTTTATTTTGTTAGTATGTTTGGTTTTGTTCTCTGTCTCCCCCTTCTAGACTGTGAGCCCGCTGTTGGGTAGGGACTGTCTCTATGTGTTGCTGACTTGTACTTCCCAAGCGCTTAGTCCAGTGCTCTTCACACATTAAGCGCTCAATAAATACGATTGATTGATTGATTTGTCGTCTGTCTCCCCCTTCTAGACTGCAAGCCCGTTGTTGGGTAGGGAGTCTCTATCAGTTACTTGTACCTATCTATTCTATTTATTTTGTTAGTATGTTTGGTTTTGTTCCCTGTCTCCCCCTTTTAGACTGTGAGCCCACTGTTGGGTAGGGACCGTCTCTAGATGTTGCCAACTTGGACTTCCCAAGCGCTTAGTCCAGTGCTCTGCACACAGTAAGCGCTCAATAAATATGATTGATTGACTGATGATTGCCGAACTGTACTTTCCAAGCGCTTAGTCCGGTGCTCTGCACACAGTAAGCGCTCAATAAATACGATTGATTGATTGATGATTGCCGAACTGTACTTTCCAAGCGCTTAGTCCGGTGCTCTGCACACAGTAAGCGCTCAATAAATACGATTGATTGATTGATGATTGCCGAACTGTACTTTCCAAGCGCTTAGTCCGGTGCTCTGCACACAGTAAGCGCTCAATAAATACGATTGATTGATTGATGATTGCCGAACTGTACTTTCCAAGCGCTTAGTCCGGTGCTCTGCACACAGTAAGCGCTCAATAAATACGATTGATCGATTGATGATTGCCGAACTGTACTTTCCAAGCGCTTAGTCCGGTGCTCTGCCCACAGTAAGCGCTCAATAAATACGATTGATTGATTGATGATTGCCGAACTGTACTTTGCAAGCGCTTAGTCCGGTGCTCTGCCCACAGTAAGCGCTCAATAAATACGATTGATTGATTGATTGCCGAACTGTACTTTGCAAGCGCTTAGTCCGGTGCTCTGCCCACAGTAAGCGCTCAATAAATACGATTGATTGATTGATTGCCGAACTGTACTTTGCAAGCGCTTAGTCCGGTGCTCTGCACACAGTAAGCGCTCAATACGATTGATTGATGATTGAGCGCTTAGTCCGGTGCTCTGCACACAGTAAGCGCTCAATAAATACGATTGATTGATTGATTACCGAACTGTACTTTGCAAGCGCTTAGTCCGGTGCTCTGCACACCTCATTCAGCGTGGCTCAGTGGAAAGAGCCCGGGCTTTGGAGTCGGAGGTCATGGGTTCAAATCCCGGCTCCGTCAGCTGGGTGACTTTGGGCGAGTCACTTTGCTTCTCTGGGCCTCAATTCCCTCATCTGTAAAATGGGGATTAAGACTGTGAGCCCCCCGTGGGACAACCTGATCACCTTGTAACCTCCCCAGCGCTTAGAACAGTGCTTTGCACAGAGTAAGCGCTTAATAAATGCCATCATTATTATTATCAAGCGCTTAGTACAGTGCTCTGCACATAGTAAGCGCTCAATAAATACGATTGATTGATTGCACACAGTAAGCGCTCAATAAGTACGATTGATTGATTGCCCTGCACACAGTAAGCGCTCAATCAATACGATCGAATGAATGAATGAATGAATGATGAGGGCGAGGGGCCGCTGGCCCTTTAAGACGGCGGCCGGCTCCCCCTAGTGGCGGCGGAGGGAGCGCGCGCCGGCGAGCGCGCGAGGGAGCGAAGCCTTCGCCCCGCCCCCTCCGCGCGCGCGCGCGCCCGCCCCCTGGAGGCGCCTCCCCGCAGCTCCGCGCAAGTTGGCGGAGTTCGGACCGCGCGCGTGCGCGCGCACGTCGGGGCCCCCTCGCGGCTCCGCCGGCTACCGCGCGCGTGCGTGTGTGTGTGCGCGCGCGCGCTTGCTCTCCCTCCCTCCCGCGCCGTCCGGGTCCTCTCGCGCTCAGCCCGCTCCGAGGCCTCGTCCTCGCGCCGGGGGTAAGTGCCTCGCCGAGTCGGGGCGGGAGGGGGGGAATCGGTGAGGAAAGGGGGGCGCCCCTCGCAACGCGGCGGTTGCTGGGCAGAGGGGAGCACCCCCCCCCGGGGGGGGACGCTCCCGTGCGTGGGGGGGGGACGGAGGGGAAGCCACCGCCGTCGCTTTGGGGGGCCCGGAGGCGACGAGGGAGACTGCTCCCGGGAGCAGCCGGTTGGATTTCTCCCCGCCCCCCGCGGCCCAACGCCGTCGGGGGTGTGAGGCTGGAGGCGCGCCCGCCCGGGGCTCCCTCTTCCTCCTTCCTCGCAGCGCCCCCCCACTTCTGCCGCTAACGCTTCTGGGACTTGTAGTATCCCCGCGCTTTTGCGCCCCCCTGCCGCTAACGCTTCTGGGACTTGTAGTACCCCCGCGCGCCCACCCCTGCCTGGGGGGGCGACAGCTGGACTACTACTCCCAGAAGGCAGCGCGCCCGCGGTGGGAGAGACTACCGTTCCCGTCAGCACCCGCGCGCGCCCCAGCTTGGCCCGCCGTCTCCCCCCCCGGGAGGGAAACTACAATTCCCAGAACCCCCCGCGCGGGGCGCGCAGGGGAGGGGGGCAGCTGAGAGGCCACCTCGCCTCAGCCAACCTCCTGGGCCTTGAGGCGTCGTTCTTTTTTATTTTATTTTGTTAGTCTGGTTTTGTTCTCCGTCTCCCCCTTTTAGATTTATTGCTCTATTTATTTATTTATTTATTTATTTTACTTGTACATTTCTATCCTATTTTATTTTGTTGGTATGTTTGGTTCTGTTCTCTGTCTCCCCCTTTTAGACTGTGAGCCCACTGTTGGGTAGGGACTGTCTCTATGTGTTGCCAATTTGTCCTTCCCAAGCGCTTAGTACAGTGCTCTGCACATAGTAAGCGCTCAATAAATACGATTGATTGATTGATTTTAGACTGTGAGCCCACTGTTGGGTAGGGACTGTCTATGTTGCCAATTTGTACTTCCCAAGCGCTTAGTACAGTGCTCTGCACATAGTAAGCGCTCAATAAATGCGATTGATGATGATGATAATAATAATGATAATTGTGGTGTTTGTTAAGCACCTACCTTGTGCCAGGCACGTGCTAAGCGCTGGGGGTGGCTCCAAGCACATCGGGTTGGACAAAGTCCCCGTCCCACGTGGGGCTTACAGTCTCAATCGCTATTTGACTGACATTGAGGCACAGAGAATCAATCAATCAATCGTATTTATAATCATATATATAATAATCAATAAATACGATTGATTGAACGCTCACTGTGTGCAGAGCACTGTACTAAGCGCTTGGGAAGTACAAGCTGGCATCATATAGAGACAGTCCCTACCCAACAGTGGGCTCACAGGCTAGAAGGGGGAGGCAGAGAACAAAACCAAACATGCTAACAAAATAAAATGAATAGAATAGATAGGTACAAGTAAAATAAATAGAGTAATAAATATGTACAAACATATATACATATATACAGGTGCTGTGGGGAAGGGAAGGAGGTAAGATGGGGGGATGGAGAGGGGGACGAGGGGGAGAGGAAGGAAGGGGCTCAGGCTGGGAAGGCCTCCTGGAGGAGGTGAGCTCTCAGTAGGGCCTTGAAGGGAGGAAGAGAGCTAGCTTGGCGGATGGGCAGAGGGAAGGCATTCCAGGAAGCAAGGTCACACGGCAGACAAGTGGCAAAGCTGGGATTAGTTGCCGAATTGTACTTTCCAGGCGCTTAGTACAGTGCTCTGCACACAGTAAGCGCTCAATAAATACGATTGAATGAACAAATGAATGACCTTCTGACGCCCAGGCTTGGGCTCTATCACTACACCCCGCTGCTTCTCTAACACAGTAAGGCAGTGGCCCTTGTGGGTAGGCTCTGGGTGCCCACTTGGGTATTTGTGGGGGAGGGTCACAGCACCTCCTAGGAAATGGTGATTTTATAGGGTTTCCCTCCTCATTCAGAAGGGACCCCTAATGAGAGCCTTTTCAGAGAAGCAGCATGGTTTAGTGGATAGAGCACAGTTCTGGGAGCCAGAAGGTTAAGGCTGGCTCCGCCACTTGTCTGCTGTGTGACTTTGGGCAAGTCACTTCACCTCTCTGTGCTTGTTACCTCGTCTGTAAAATGGGGATTGAAATTGTGAGCCCCAGGTGGAACAGGGGCTGTGTCCAACCCAATTTGCATTGTATCCACCCCAGCGCTTTGGACAGTGCCTGGCACATAGCGCTTAGCAAATACCATATTTTTATTTTCCCATTGCGGCCGGCCCATGGCGTAAGACTGGGCATCATATAAGCTGCTGTGAGATGTTTTGACCCCTGCCCCATGGTTGACAGTAGCTGTGCCCAAGGAGACGCTTCAAACTGGGTAGCTGGGTGCTGGGTAGCTCCTGTCCGGCTGTTGGTGCTGCCTTACTTGACATACTGTACTTTGCCTGGAGAGTAAGGTGGTGGTGTGTGTGGTGGAATGGGGGTAGGCTTGCTTCCCTTCTTCCAACTGGGCATTGGCAGAGACATATAATAATAATAATGCTAATTGTGGTATTTGCTAAGCACTTACTTTGTGCCAAGCACTTTTCTAAATGCTGGGCTAGGTACAAGATGATCAAGCCTCACATTGGGCTCACAGGCCAACGAGGAAGGAGAACAGATAGTGAATCCCCATTTTGCCAATGAAGGGAACTGAGGCCCAGTGAAGTGACTTTCCCAAGGCCGCACGGCAGGTATGTGTTATAGCTGGAATTAGAACCCAGCTCCTTTGACTCCCAGGACTGTGCTCTATCCACTGGGCCAAGCTGCTTTCCTGTCACAGTTGGCAGTTATCTTCACCTCTGGTCACCGAGCCCAGCTATTGCACAGAGTGGTGAGAGTATATGGCGGTTACCGTTTGGATTTCGAAGGAACCTTCTGCAGAGAAATAACGTGACTCATATTTTGGTCTTTGGAGATAGTCGTGTTGCCCCCGAACACCTGGGTGAGAAGTCCACGTGCGGCGCCACGGAAGCTTGCGGATTCATTGTTTGGTCCCCGACTCTGCAGCAGTGACCAGAAGCAGGTTATAAATGAGGCGATTATCAGCGGACCACGTTTCTCGTTGGTCTTGGAGTCCTTGGCCTAGGCAGGTGGCCATCTCTCTCCCAGGGCTGAATCGGTCTTTGAACTCCCCAAAGGCTAATTTATGTAAAATATTGCAGCACGGGGAGCAGGAGGAGTGAGGCAGTTGGCAACACCTACACGTTCTGCAAGCCTGTCATCGAGCCAGTGGGTCCAGGAGACCAAGCGCCATGCTTCCAGAGGCCTGCAAACAGCCAGGCTGAGCTCGTGGCTTTCAGTTGATCGATCAGTTCATCAATGTTATTTATTGAGCACTTACTATGCGTGGAGTGCTGTAACTGAGCACTTGGGAGAGTTCCTTTCAGAGTTCTCTTTGGCTGGGAACATCAGAGGGTCTTGACTTGGACACGGCGCAGGCTTGCCGAGCGGGAGGCCTGAATGAAAGAACACATCCGCAGACCGATAGGGTCACCATGGTCTATCAGTTAGTCAATGGTATTTATTGAGTGCTAATTTGCGCAGAGCACTGTACTAAGCGCTTGGGAGAGTACGGTACGGCAGAATTAGCAGACGTGTTCTCTGCCCGTAACGAGCTGACAGACTAAAGTGGATAAAGAGGACCTGGATTCTAATCTTGGCTCCATCAGTGGCCTGCTGGGCGATCTTGGACAAGTCATTTCACTTCTCTGGGCCTCAATTTCCTCGTCTGAAATAAGGGGATTCAATGCCTATTCTCCCTCCTACTTAGGTTGAGAGTCCCTTGTGGGACAGGGACCCTGTCCGACTTGAGGAGCTCGTAATGAGCCCAGCGCTTAGAACGGTGCCCGATCCATAGTAAGTGCTGAACGAATACCGTCATCATAATAATAGTGATCAGGTCACGGTTTGCCCTGGTAACCAAGAAGTTTGTAGTCTCTTTGTGTGA
Organism: Tachyglossus aculeatus; assembly: GCF_015852505.1. Taxonomy (NCBI): domain Eukaryota; kingdom Metazoa; phylum Chordata; class Mammalia; order Monotremata; family Tachyglossidae; genus Tachyglossus; species Tachyglossus aculeatus. Next base: position 2,037,795 of record NC_052091.1, read on the forward strand.
AAAACCTGACGCCTAAATTTAACCAGAGACGGGCTGCTGGAATTTAGCAATTGGTATATATATATATATATATCGATAGATAGATAGATAGATATAGATATAGATATATAGATATAGATATAGATATATAGATATATATATATATAGATATATATATATATTTTTAAATGGTATCTGTTAAGTGCTTAATATGTGCCAGCCATTGTTCTAGGGTCCGGGGTAGATACAAGATAATTGGGTTGTCCCACATGAGGCTCACAGTCTTAATCCCCATTTTACAGATGAGGTAACTGAGGTACAGAGAAGTGAAATCATCATCAATCGTATTTATTGAGCGCTTACTGTGTGCAGAGCACTGTACTAAGCGCTTAAAAATTGAAATAATTTGCCCAAGGTCTCACAGCAGACAAGTGGCGGAGCCGGGATTAGAACCCAGGTCCTTCTGATTCCCAGGCCCCGGGCTTTAACCGCTAGATCACTCGGCATCCATCCCAGTGGTTCCCGACTTTGGCCAAAGTTTGCTCCGATAGTCCTGCAGGAATGCGTTTCCATGAGTCCAGTTGGGTTCCGCTCGACAAGCGTTGCGGTCATTAAGTGGAAAATTGATGCTGACTGGTGACTTCTCCTTGCTGTGAAAACAAATTTGGTTTGTGGGCAGAGACTGTGTCTATCAACTCTGTTGTATTGTACTCTCCCAAGCGTTTAGTAAGGTGCTCCGCCCACAGTAAGCGCTCAATAAGTATGATCGATTGATTGTTTAAAGGTTAGAGTCCAGCCTGAAGGAACCATAGATGGGCAGTTTATGGCACCACGTTCCCTTCGTTCTGTGAACAACTTTAAACGCCCAAATCAAATGGATCCGTACTCGTCGTAGAAAGCAGTAGCATTATCTTCAGATTCAGAGTGTCTTTATTTCAGCCTAGTAATAATAATTATGGTATTTCTTAAGCGCTTAACTATGTGTCAGGCACCGTTTGAAGCGCTGGGGTAGATAGAAGGTAATCAAGTTGGACACAGTTCCTATTCCACTCGGGGCTCACGGTCTTAATCCCCATTTTCCAGAAGAGGGAATTGGGGTCCAGAGAAGTGAAGAGACTTGCCCAAGGTCACAGTCAATCAATCGTATTTATTGAGCGCTTACTGTGTGCAGAGCACTGTACTAAGCACTTGGGAAGTACAAGTTGTCGACATATACAGTCCCTACCCAACAGTGGGCTCACAGTCAAAGAAGGGGGAGACAGAGAACAAAAAACATATTATCATCATCATCATCAATCGTATTTATTGAGCGCTTACTGTGTGCAGAGCACTGTACTAAGCGCTTGGGAAGTCCAAGTTGGCAACATATAGAGACAGTCCCTACCCAACAGGGCTCACAGTCTAAAAGGGGGAGACAGAGAACAAAACCAAACATACTAACAAAATAAAATAAATAGAATAGATATGTACAAGTCTCATGGAAATCTTCTCCCCAGGAAGAAGCCAGGAATAAAGAATGACCCAATCTGTCAAATGGTGAAAATAATGATGATATTAGCATTAGGGAGAACAGTTCTATAATCCTAGAAACCCAGGATGGGAAGAGATTTCTAAGCCCTTGGTACAGTGCTAAGTGCTAAGACTGTGAGCCGGTTGTTGGGTAGGGACCGTCTCTATATGTTGCCGACTTGTACTTCCCAAGCGCTTAGTACAGTGCTCTGCACACAGTAAGCGCTGAATCAATCAATCAATCAATCGTATTTATTGAGCGCTTATTTATTTATTAACAAAATAAAATAAATAGAATAGATATGAACAAGTAACGAATGGTGGCGCCGGGATTAGAACCCACGTCCTCTGACTCCCAAGCCAAGTGCTCTATGCACTAGGCGACGTTGGAAAAGTCTCTCTGTCTCTGAGTGTATTTTTGAAATAATAACAATAATAATTATGGGATTTGTTAAGCGCTTACTAAGCACCAGGTACTGTACTAAGTGCAGGGGTGAATACAAGCAAATCGGGTTGGACACAGTCCCTGTCCCACGTGGGGCTCGCAGTTTCCATCCCGATTTTGACAGATGAGGGAACTGAGACCCAGAGAAGTGAAGTGACTTTTTTCAGGAGGAGGGTGGCATTTCCTGTCACCTTTTGTTTTTCGAGGTGGTCCGCGGCCCCTCCCGGCGTAACTTCCCTGACAAGCATGGCTCAGTGGAAAGAGCCCGGGCTTTGGAGTCAGAGGTCACGGGTTCAAATCCCTGCTCTGCCAATTGTCCGCTGTGTGACTTTGGGCAAGTCATTTAACTTCTCCGTGCCTCAGTTACCTCATCTGTAAAATGGGGATTGCCTGTGAACCCCACTGTGGGACAACCTGATCACCTTGTATCCTCCCCAGCGCTTAGAACAGTGCATTGCACATAGTGAGCGCTTAACAAATGCCATTATTATTATTATTATTAAGACCGAGTGTGGCAGAAATCAGAGTTTGAGCTGACTCAGCGGAATGGGGGCAGAGTGGCCAAATAATGTGTTTAATGTGCCACTTTTTCCGGAGGCATCAGAGCAGCTGGGTCCTGATTAGATGCGACTGAGCAGCCTAAGCCAGCAGTGGGATTTATGGGATTAGGATAGGGGGACTGTCGGTCGGAATCTCAACTCCCTTCCTCATCCCCGATGGGTCACTCATTCATTCAGACGCATTCATTGAGCGTGTGTACCGTGTGCGGAGCACTGGACTAAGCGCTTGGGAGAGACACGGATAATCGCTCTCCCCCACTTCAAAGCCTTTTTAAAGGCACATCTCATCCAAAGAGCCTCTCCTCTTCTCCCACTCCCTTCTGTGTCCTCTCTTCATTCATCCTCCCTCCCATCCCCTCGCCATTTATGTGAAGCAGTGTGGTACGGTGGATCGAACATGCGTCTGGGAGTCAGAAGATCGTGGGTTCAAATCCCCACTCCGCTGCTTGTCTGCTGTGTGACCTTGGGCAAGTCGGTTCCCTTCTCTGTGCCTCTGTTACCTCGTCTGTTAAATGGGGGTTGAGACTGGGAGCCCCACGTGGGACAGGGACTGTGTCCAACCTGATTTGCCTGTTTCCACCCTAGCATATAGTACAGTGCCTGGCACATAGTAAGAGCTTAACAGACACCATATTATTCATTCATTCATTCATTCAATCATTTATTGAGTGCTTACTGTGTGCAAAGCACTATACTAAGCGCTGGGGAGAGGACAATACAACAATAAACACATTCCCTGCCCACAATAAGCTTACAGTCTAGGGGGGGAGACAGACATCAGTACAAATAAATACATTGCAGATACGTACATAAGTGCTGTTATGATTATTTACTGAGCGCTTGCTGTATGCAGATCATTGTACGAAGTGCTTGGGGGAGGAAAATAGAACAATAAACAGACACCTTCCCTGCCCACAACCCGCAGGTCCAGCCGGACACATCCCGAGAGAGCAAGGGGCTCCCGGCCTCTTGGATTGGCCGCCCCTTGAGGGCCGCTGAGCTGGTCTGGCCTCCTTTCTTTTCTTTTAGGTCATTTTAAATTGTGTTTGTTAAGTGCTTACTATGTGGAAGGCACTGTGCTAAGCGCTGGGTAGCTACAAGGTTAGGCACCGTCCCTGTCCCACCCGATTTTAATCCCCATTGTACAGGTGAGCGAACTGAGGCTCAGAGAAGTGAATAAAAATAATAGTAATTGTGATATCTGTTGAGCCCTTACTACCTGCCAGGCATTATATGGGGTAGCTACAAGATTAGACACGGTCCCTGTCCCACGTGGGGCTCACAGTCTTAACCCCCATTGTACAGATGAGGTAACTGAGGCACAGGCGAATAATAGTAATTGTGATATTTGTGAAGTGCTTACTATACGCCAAGCATTGTACTATGCGCTGGGGTGGTGACAGGGTTAGACACTGTCGCTGTCCCAAATCGAGCTTAGCCTTAATCCCCATTTTACAGATGAGGGGGCAGGTAAGGAGAAATCAAGTGATTTGCCCAAGGTCACACAGCAGACAAGTGGCGGAGCCGGGATTAGAACCCAGGTCCTCTGGCTTCCAGGCCAGTGCTCTACTCACTAGATCATACTGCTTCCTTTTCCCAGCGCTTGGAACAGTGCCCCTGGCACACAGGAGGCGCTTACTAAATATTATCACTGCCCCTTGGGCACTGGGGGGTATTCAGCCCACCCTTAGCCCCGCAGCACTGTATGTGTTTGTAATTTATTTATATTAGTGCCTGCCTAAACTGTAAACTTGCTGTGGGCAGGGAACATGTCTACAACTCTGTTGTGTTGTACCCTACCAAATGCTTAGCACAGTGCTCTGCACTCAAAAAGCACTTAATAAATATCATTGTTTGATCCTAAAAGAAATGTTGTTGTGATTTACCAGGTTTGCCCTGAGGAAGACCCAGGGGGTAGGGTTCTTTGCTGGTTTCTCTGAACCCCCTTTCCCCCAAAAAGATGTGGGTGGGCGAAGACCCGGCCCCACAGGGTGGATCTTCTAGACTGTGAGCCCGCTATTGGGTAGGGACCGTCTCTATATGTTGCCAACTTGTACTTCCCAAGCGCTTAGTACAGTGCTCTGCACACAGTAACCGCTCAGTAAATACGAATGAATGAATGAATGCTTCCTCTGGCCTGATTTTGGTGTACCCCCTCCCTATTTCTCAGAGATGGCTCTCATATCAAGTGTCCAAAACAGCCAGTTTGAGTGGCAGCAGAGCCCCTCCCCCGAAAACTGGGGTGACCCCAGGTGACGGTTGGGCCTTTTCAATCTGCCGTATTTTAATTTTTTTAATTAACTTTTGAGGTATTTATTAAGCACTTACTATGCGCCAGCCAGGCACTGTTCTAAGCACTGGGGTAGGTACATGCTAATCAGGTTGGACACAGTCCATGTCCCATGTGAGGCTCCCAGTCTTCATCCCCATTTTACAGAGGAGGGAACTGAAGCACAGAGAAGTGAAGTGATACACCCTAGGACACACAGCAGACAAGAGGCGGAGCCGGAATTAGAACCCAGGGCCTTCTGACTCCCAGCCCTGGGCTCTATCCAACCAGTCACATTTATTGAGCTCTTACTGGGTGTAGAGTGCTTACTGTGTACAGTACCGTGTACTGAACATTTGGGAGAATACAACAGAACAACAAACACATTCCATGCCCACAATGAGCTTACAGTCTAGAAGATGAGCTTAGGCCGCTCTGCTTCTCCACCATCTGGCCTTGTTTGACTGGAGGCCCCATGGGGTAGGGTGAAGGCTCCCAATCCGGCCACTTTTTCCAGGCCTCCGGCCTTTTGGAATGCCGATCCTGGAGGTTGGAGGGAGAGGCCCTCCGCCCCCAATGAATGGCAGGGGTCAGGGAGCATGAAGATGGCAGAATAGGGAATAGAACTGCATGGAAAAGTGTGGTCCAGAAGAGAGAAAGGGAAAAGCAGCATGGTGTAGTGGATAGAGCACAGGCCTGGGAATCAGAGGGTCATGGGTTCCGATTTCGGCTCCGCCACTTATCTGCTTACTTCTCTGTACCTCAGTTCCCACATCTGTAAAATGGGTATTGAGACTGTGAGCCCTGCGTGGGAACAAGGACTGTGTGCTTGTATTCACCCCAGCGCTTGGTACAGTGCCCAGCACATAGTAAGCACTTAAAAAATACCTTCATTATTATTATTACGATTATGTGTATGGTGTTGTGTCTACATGTGTGTCCACCTGTGTGTGTGGGGGGGAGGGGGAGCAGGTGCTGGCCCACGTTGACAGGGGGCCAGAAAAGTGTCCCCCTCTGGGGAAGATGTGCGAGAGAGCCTCCCTGCAAAATTGTCCCTTCGAAACGAAGGCCAGTGTCACAGTCAGTCGGGGGGATGGATGCGTGCCCGCCGCCTAAAGGAAATTGGGCAGCGGGGCTGAAACGGGAAGCTCCGCCCAGCCTCCCCATCTCCAGTGCGGGAGGTTGGCGTGTGGGAGTGCGTGCCGGTGGCCGCGCAGATGCCTGTGTTCTCCGAGCCTGTTGATCCGGAGAGAAGCCGGAGGCGGCGGCAGTTGGCGGTGGCCCGGAGGGCTCCTTGGCAGGGGCGAGCGGGGCCGGGGCCGGCCAGAATCCAGGTGGGGCCGGGAGCCCGAACGTGGGCGTCGCTGCTCCGGCTCCCCGGGGCCGGGGTGGGGGTTCGGAGCGGGGCACCCCCGGCGGAGATGGATCCCGCCCGGCGGGTCCCAAGTCGGGCCCGGTGGTTCTTCCGCGGGATGGCATGGGAGGCCAGCGGTCCGTGCCAGGGAACTTCGAGGGGTGTGGGTGGGTCAGCTCCGAAGGGCGGTGGGGTTAGCGGGCGTCAAACAGGCGGAGAGGTGACCCCGAGGACGTGCTCAGGGGCCCGTGGAAGACCCCCACCCATCCTGGAGAGGCTCGGGTTTTTGGCTGCGGTCCCCTCGCCCCCAACCCCCCACCGCTTTTGGACTGGAAGTCCCGGCATCCCGGCTGAAGCCGCTTCCGGCCGATCGGCTACCTAAATGCAACTCCCTCCCGTCCCCACAGTGGCCTTCCGAGCACGGTCAACCCTCAACTGAGCAGGCGAGCCGTCTCTGGCTGGCCGGACCCCTGCCCCGGCCTAGCGGATAGAGCCCCGGCCCGGGAATCAGAGGACCTGGCTTAATAATGGCATTTATTAAGCGCTTACTATGTGCAAAGCACTGTTCTAAGCGCTGGGGAGGTTACAAGGTGATCAGGTTGTCCCACATGGGGCTCACAGTCTTAATCCCCCTTTTACAGATGAGGTAACTGAGGCCCAGAGAAGTGAAGTGACTTGCCCAAAGTCACACAGCTGACAATTGGCCGAGCCGGGACTCGAACCCATGACCTCTGACTCCAAAGCCCGGGCTCTTTCCACTGAGCCACGCTGCTTCACCTGGCTTCTAATCCCGGCTCCACCACTTGTGGGCCGTGTGACCTCGGGCAAGTCTCTTCACTTCTTCGGGCCTCAGTTACCTCATCTGGAAAGTGGGGATTAAGACTTCGAGCCCTGTCCGGGACCCGATTATCTTGGATTCACCTCAGCGTTTAGTACGGTGCTTGGCACTTAGTAAGCGCTTAACAAATAGCATGATTATTAGGGAGACCAGGCGTCAGGCTCCAACCGGCCCTGCCTCTGTTGGTTCCCCCCTGGTTTGCCCCCCGGTGCCACCTCCCCACCCAGGTTGGCCTGGGGGGGCCCTTGGCTCCGTACCCCCCTCCCGCCCACCCTGGTTTTGTTCCCGGGCTGCCACACTGATAGGAAATGTCTGCTTTCTCTGGGAACTGTTTGTTCAGACACCAAATAGAACGGGCCCGCCCAATGCTCTCCTTAACTCCTTGGGCCCGGGCTGGGGTCGCCAGAAGGAAAAAAAAAATCCGCCCTTTTCCTCCTGAAAAGAGAGTGGCGGGGATTAATAATCGATCTGGACATTAATTCCCTCCGTACGGTTTAGCAGAAAAGAGTAGAGGAAGAGCGTGGTTTGCGAGTTGGTAAGATGTGTCATGAAGTGGGAAATAATCCTCAGACCCAGCTCTTCTAAACATTAGGAATAATGAGAGTGGAATGTATCGAGCGCTGCCCAAGGGCCAAGCGCTGTGCTGAGCGTTGGGCTTGGGGGCCAGATAGTCGTCGTAATAATAATAATAATAACTGTGGTATTTAAGTGCTTACTGTGTGCCAGGCACTGTGCTAAGCGCTGTGGTGGAGTCAAGCAGATGGGGTTGGACACAGTCCCTGTCCCATGTGGGGCTCATGATCTCAAGTCCCATTATACAGATGTGGTAGCTGAGGCACAGGGAAGTGAAACGACTTACCCAAGGCCAAGTAGTAGATGAGCAGTAGTGCCGGGATTAGAACACATGACCCTCTGACTCCCGGGCCCGGGATCTATCCACAACATCATGACGTGGTCCGTCCCACACAGTACTCTCAGTCTCAATCAACCAGTCAATCAGTGGTATTTATTGAGCGCTTACTATATGCCGAGCACTGTACTAAGCACTTTGGGGAGTACAATATAACAGAGTTGGCAATCAATCAATGGTATTTATTGAGTGCTACTATACATAGAACACTGTATTAAGGGCCGGGGAGAGTACAGTAATAATAATAATGATGGCATTTATTAAGCGCTTACTATGTGCAAAGCACTGGTCTAAGCGCTGGAGAGGTTACAAGGTGATGAGGTTGTCCCATGGAGGGCTCACAGTCTTAATCCCCATTTTACAGATGAGGTAACTGAGGCCCAGAGAAGTGAAGTGACTTGCCCAAAGTCACACAGCTGACAATTGCCGGAGCCGGGATTTGAACCCGTGACCTCTGACTCCAAAGCCTGGGCTCTTTCCATTGAGCCACGCTGCAGTACCAGTATCCAGTACCACAGAAGTAATAATAATAATAATAATAATAATAATAATGGCATTTATTAAGCGCTTACTATGTGCAAAGCACTGTTCTAAGCGCTGGGGAGGTGACAAGGTGATGAGGTTGTCCCACGGGGGGCTCACAGTCTTAATCCCCATTTTACAGATGAGGTAACTGAGGCCCAGAGAAGTGAAGTGACTTGCCCGAAGTCACACAGCTGACAATTGTTGGAGCCGGGATTTGAACCCATGACCTCTGACTCCAAAGCCTGGGCTCTCTCCATTGAGCCACGCCGCTTCTCTGCAAGGTAATCAGGTTGTCCCCCGAGGGGCTCACGGTTTTCATCCCCATTTTCCAGATGTGGGAACTGAGGTCCAGAGAAGTGAAGTGACTTACCCAAAGTCACACAGCTGTCAAGTGGCGGAGCCGGCATTTGAACCCACGACCTCTGACTCCAAAGCCCGGGCTCTTCCCACTGAGCCACGCTGCTTCCCTGCCCATACCCATCTTCCAGTCTAGAGGGGGAGACAGACATTAATATGAATAAATAACTTATTCCATTTAATTTAAAGAGATATACAGAAACGCTGTGGGGCTGGGGATGGGTCAACTGTCAAATATCCGAGGGAGAGGGAGAGCGGGCTTCTTATCCCCATTTTACAGATGAGGAGCCTGAGGCCCAGGCTGGTTAAACGACGGTCCCAAGGGCCACACCGCTGCCCAGGGCCAGGGGTGGGCCTGGTGCCTGGATTCTTGGCTTCTCCAGTTCTGTGACGGGGCGGGAGGCATCCTCCTGGGATGTCCAAGCGTCGCGAAGCCCCCGTCCCCTCTCTGTTCCTGTAGCCTCTAAGCTTGCTGTGGGCAGGTAATGCGTATTCACTCTGTTCTATCGTCCTCTCCTAAGAGCTTAGTATAGTGCTCCGCACACAGTAAGCGCTCAGTAAATACGACTGACTGACCGTCTGCTCCCGGAGGGACGGGTGGCCGAAGCAGCCGCGTCCGGCTCCTTCCGGGACGAGGCGGGATCCCGCTCGCTCGCTCGTGGCTCACCAGGGCCATCTTGTTTGATCCGAGAGGGGAGGCGGGCCATGCCCGCCCAACACCTGCGGGCCGTGCTTTACCCGGGGGCGGAAACCCTGGCAGTGCCACCTCCTCGCCCACACCGGCCCTTGAGTTTCCCCCCCGAAGCCGGGCAGCCGGGGGAATCTCGTGACCGAGATGGGCTCTTGCTGCTTCGCCAGTCACACGTCGTGAGTCTGATTTACTTGCTCAGAGGGCGGTGGAGAGGGTGGGGGTCGTGGGGTGGGGAGAGGGCTGCCCCTGGGGTTGGGGCGTCGGCGGTACTGAGCACCGGCTCCTTACGGGAAGCAGCGCTCGCCTGGGGACCCAGCCTGGAATGCTGGAATGTTTGTTAATGGAATAAGCGCACCGCCCCGTCCTGGCTTCAGAAGAGGGCGGCGTTTTCCTGGTGCGCTTCGGGTGCCCTGGGAGGAACCTGATCCTGGGGAGAGGTGTTCTAGTTTCATTCTGGATCCCGGAAGACACACAGAGGGATTCATTCTGTGTCCCGGGAGAGGCGTTGGGGATTCGTTCAATTCATTTATTCATTCATTCATTCATTCAATCCTATTTATTGAGCACTTTCTAAGCACTTGGGAGAGTACAGTACAATAATAAACGGGCACATTCACATTCTTTGCCCACAGTGAGTTTACAGTCTAGGGGGATTCATCCTGGATCCCGGGAGAGGCGTTGGGGATTCATTCTGGGTCCGGGGAGAGGCGCTGAGGGTTCATTCTGGATCTGGCGAGAGGTGCTGGGCATTCATTTGGATCTGGCTAGGGGCGTTGGGGATTCATTCTGGATCCCTGGAGAGGCGTTAGGGATTCATCCTGGATCTGGCAAGAGGCATCGGGGATTCCTCCTGGATCCCGGGAGAAGCGTTGGGGATTCTTCCTGGATCCCAGGACAGGCATTGGGGATTCATCCTGAATCTCAGGAGAGGCACTGGGGATTCATCCTGGATCTGGGGAGAGGTGCTGAGGATTCATTCTGGATCTGGCGAGAGGTGTTGAGGATTCATCCTGGATCTGTCAAGGGACTCTGGGAATTCATCCTGTATCCTGGGAGAGGTATTGGGATTCATCCTGGATCCCAGGAGAAGCGTTGGGGATTCATTCTGGATCTGGGGAGAAGTGCTGAGGATTCATTCTGGATCTGGCGAGAGGTGTTGAGGATTCATTCTGGATCTGTCAAGGGACTCTGGGAATCTGTCCTGTATCCTGGGAGAGGCAATTGGGATTTATCCTGGATCCCAGGAGAGGCATTGGGGATTCATTCTGGATTTGGGGAGAAGTGCTGAGGATTCATTCTGGGTCTGGCGAGAGGTGTTGAGGATTCATTCTGGATCTGACAGGGAGTGTTGGAGATTCATCCTGGATCTGGCAAGAGACACTGGGGATTCATTCTGGATCCTGGAAGGAGGAACTTGGCCTGAGGGGAGGGGTATTTAGGATTCACTCTGGGTCCTCAGGAAAAGGAGTTGATCTCTAGGGAACACATTCCCCGGGCCCTTAAGCTTCTCTCCCAAGAGGCCGGCCACCGGAGCCGAGCCCATGGCTTTCTCCCAAATCTGCCTCAGTCTCAACGGGGAGGACTCTCCCCGGCCCCAACCAATCAGTCGATCCATCAGTGGTATTTATTGAATGCTCACAGGGTACAGGGCACTGTACTTAACCGTTGGGAGAGTAGAATGCGACGGAGTTGGCAGACCTGTTTCCAGCCTGCCAGAAACTTCCTCCTCTGCTCTTGATCCCCTGGGAGGGCAGGGGTCACCAATGGGGGGCTGTTTTCAGACCCGGAGAGCAGTTGGGGAGCGTTCTTTGTCCCGGTGACCATATCTGCCCGGCCAGAGCTGTGACCAAGCCCCAAATTCATGATTACAATACACTCAAGGCTGAGACTCCCCCAAAAGGGGCAGGCTGATGCAGTTCCAGCCACGTGTTCAACCCTGAGACCCCCTCAGCCTGTCCGTCGATCAGTATCAATCAATCAGTGGTATTTATTGAGCGCGTACTGTGTGCAGAGCACCATACTAAGCATTTGGGAGAGTACAACACAACAATAGAACAGACACATCCCCTCCCCACAACGTGTCGGCAGTCAGTCAATCAGCAGTATTTATCGAGCGCTTACTCTCTGCAGAGCACCCCGTCTGAGGCACTTGGGAGAGTGCAGTCCGGTCGGGAGCTCCAATCCCTGTCCTCAAGGAGATTAGCGGGACATGTGGCTCCTCCTAGCCTCATAGGCCTGTCTCCAAAGAGCTCAGCCAAAATCGGCTCCACCACTTGTCTGCCGTGTGACCTTAGGCAAGTCACTTCACTTCTCCGGACCTCATCTGTAAGAAATGGGGATTAAGAGCGTGAGCCCAGCTTGGGACGGGGACTGTGTCCAACTTGGCCTGAGGGGAGGGGTGCTTGGGATTCACTCTGGGTCCTCAGGAAAAGGAGTTGATCTCTAGGGAACACATTCCCCGGGCTCTGATTAACTTGGATCTACACTGGGGCTTAGAACAGTGTGTGGCACGTAGTAAGCGCTGAACAAGTACCATAATAATAATTATTATTATTATACTTAGTAACTCCGTATCTGTTTCCATCTCCCGGTGGTGGGGAGAGCAAGAGGGGCCCACAGAGTGAGAATTTGCCCATCCTTATCGACTCCCCGGTGTCGCTATTCCAGGAATGTTGAGTGGAGGTGCAGCCTCTCCAGGTGAGAGGAGTCCTGGGAGAGTCCCCTGGCAGCCTGGCCTGAGTTGGACAGGACAGGGTGGGAAGACCCACATCCTGATCCCAGATATAATAATAATAATAATAATGATATTTGTGTCTAAATGTCAGAGTAGATACAAGTTAATCAGGTCGGACACAGTCCCTGTTCCACGTGGGGCTCCCGGTCTTTATCCCCATTTTACAGATGAGGGAACTGAGGCCCAGAGCAGTGAAATGACTTGATCGAGGTCACACAAGACCAAGTGGCCGAGCTGGGATTAGAACCCAGGGCCTTCTGACTCCCAGCCCTAGCCATTAGGCCATGCTGCTTCCGTAGCCTTTGCTGACTGAGCCCTTGTTTCTCGTCCCTGCCCTCCCGTCTGCGCTGGGGTCTGCCCCCCTTAAACCGTCGCTACTCACCCCACCTTCAGCCCTACAGCACTTACGTCCGTGTCAACCCCCCTTTAGACTGACCGGAAGCTCGTTGTGGGCAGAAAATCAATCAGTAGTATTTATTGAGCACTTGCAGTGTGTAGAGCCCTGTATTAAGGGGTTGGGTCTTGCCTTATGCCGTCGAGTCGTTTCCGACCCGTAGCGACACCACGCACACGTCTGTCCCGAAACCCCCCGCTCTCCATCTGCGATCGTTCTGGTAGTGTAGCCATAGAGTTTTCTCGGTAAAAATCTGGAAAAATCTGCCGCCTTCCGCTCAGTAAACCCGAGCCTCTGCCCTCGACTCTCTCCCGCGACGCTGCTGCCCAGCACAAGGAATTTTGACTTGTAGCACATTGCCTTCCGCTCGCTAGCCACTGCCCAAGCTAGGAATGCCTCTGCTTGACTCTCCCTCCCCTAGCCGAGACTGGTAGAGTACTGGAAACACTCCTGTTGGGTAGGGGCTGTCTCTATATGTTGCCGATTTGTACTTCCCAAGCGCTTAGTACAGTGCTCTGCACATAGTAAGCTCTCAATAAATACGATGGATGATGATGACCCTGAGAGGAGAAGGGGTTGGGAGAGTACAAGAAAAGCCGGGTGGCTAATGGTTAGAGCCTGGGCCTAGGAGTAAGAAGGACCTGGATTCTGATCCCAGCTCCGCCACTTGTCTGGTCTGTGACTTTGGTCAAAGTCACTTCAATTCTCCGCACCTCAGTTATCTCATCTGTAAAATGGGGGTTGCGCCTCTAAGCCCTTTGTGGGACAGGGACTGTGCCCAACCCGATTAGCTTCGTGGCTCAGGGGAAAGAGCACTTTGGCGTCAGAGGTCACGTGAGCCCACTGTTGGGTAGGGACTGTCTCTATATGTTGCCAATTTGTACTTCCCAAGCGCTTAGTACAGTGCTCTGCACATAGTAAGCGCTCAGTAAATACGATTGATGATGATGATCCCGGCTCCACCACATGTCTGCTGTGTGACCTTGGGCAAGTCACTTAATATCTCTGAGCCTCAGTTACCTCATCTGTAAACTGGGGATTAAGACTTTAAGACTGTGAGCCCCACGTGGGACAACCTGATCACCTTGTATCCCCCCAGTGCTTTGAACAGTGCTTTGCACATAGGAAGCGCTTAACAAATGCCATCATTATTATTATTATTATTATCTACCCTAGTGTTTAGTACGGTGCCTGGAACATAGTAGGTGCTTCACCAATACCATAAAAAGGCAACAGAGTTGGTAGGCATGTTCCCTGCCCACGACGAGCTTACAGTTTAGAGGGGAAGATGGACATTAATAGAAATAAATGATTTATTTGTCGCAGGAAGTGTGCCCACCAACCCTGTTGTGTTGTACTCTCCCAAGTGCTTAGTACAATGCTCTGCACACAAGCGCTCCATAAGTACTGTTGATTGAGTGATATTAAGACTGTGGACCCTTTTATGGGACAGGCACTGATTTGGTTGTATCCACCCCAGCAGCAGTACAGTGCCTGGCACAAAATAAGCACCATCGTCATTATTATGAACTTATCCTCGCACTCTGCCATTTCCCCTGCCTGTAATTGAGTTTAATTCCATCTCCCTGTCTAGACCGGAAGCCCGCTGTGGTCAGGGATCGTGTCTACCAACCGTGTCGTATTGTGCTTTCCCAAGCGCTCAGTAAAGCACCCTGCATATAGTACGCACTCCATTGAGCACTTGAGAAGCAGCGAGGCTCAGTGGAAAGAGCACGGGCTTTGGAGCCAGGGGTCATGGGTTCAAATCCCGGCTCCGCCCCTTGTCAGCTGTGTGACTTTGGGCAAGTCCCTTAACTTCTCTGTGCCTCAGTTACCTCATATGGAAAATGGGGATTAAGACCGTGAGCCCCACGTGGGACAACCTGATCACCCTGTAACCTTCCCAGCGCTTAGAACAGTGCTTTGCACATAGTAAGCGCTTAATAAATGCCATTATTATTACTATTAAATGCTGAGGTGTGACAGACAACCGGACAGTCGATCCTCCCTGAAGGTCTGGTCCCCCCACCATCACTACAGGGTCTGGAGCCTTTTATACTGTGAGCCCACTGTTGGGTTAGGGACTGTCTCTATATGTTGCCAACTTGTACTTCCCAAGTGCTTAGTACAGTGCTCTGCACACAGTAAGTGCTCAATAAATACGATTGATTGATTGATTGATTGATTGATTGATTGGAGCCCCTGGGGTTGGGGGGAGAGGGGTGGAGCTGAACGAGTCATGTGACCCACCAGGGCCTTGACGATGACGTCCCATCATCCCAGCCAGGAAGCGCACGTTGGGGCCTGTGTTCCCCGGGCTTGCCCGGCGTCGCCCCAGTTCACCCGCTAATTGCCCAACTCTTCTTAGAGCAGCAGCGTGGCTCATTGGAAAGAGCACGGGCTTTGGAGTCAGAGGTCATGGGTTCGAGTCCCGACTCCGCCACATGTCCGCTGTGTGACCTTGGACACGTCACTTAACTTCTCTGAGCCTCAGTTCCCTCGTCTGTAAAATGGGGATTAAGACTGTGAGCCCCACGTGGGACGACTTGATCACCTTGTATCCCCCCAGCACTTAGAACAGTGCTCTGCACGTAGTAAGCGCTTAACAAATGCCATCATTATTATTATTATTATTATTATTCGGGGACCGTCTCTATATGTTGCCAACTTGTACTTCCCAAGCGCTTAGTACAGTGCTCTGCACACAGTAAGCGCTCAATAAATACGATTGACTGATTGATTCCGTTCGCTTCAACCCAAGAGTTGCTGCAGGGACTCCAGCCTGCCTCGCCACTCTGCCCACCCTGAGTATGGGCAGGGTCTCCTGCAGCTGCTTCCCTGACACATTTGCTCCTGACCGGAGCTGGAGGGAAAGAGCACTGTAGGGAGTGGGCAAGTCACTTCACTTCTCTGGGGCCTCAGTTCCCTCATCTGTAAAGTGGGGATTCATTCATTCATCCAGTCGTATTTATTGAGCGCTTACTGTGTGCAGAGCACTTCACTAAGCACTTGGGAGAGGAAAATACAACAATAACCACATTCCTTGTGCCTGTGAGCATTATGTGGGACAGGGCTGTGCCCAACCTGATTAGCTTACCCCAGTAAGCTTGGTACAGTGCTTGGCACATAGTAAGTGCTTAACAAACCTTACATTTGACCATTAATTTGAACCTGAGGGAGCATGGGGAGTTGGATACTCTCCCGGATTTGAAGAGAGGAGAGGGAGGGGACGGCCTGGCTATGGGGTGGGATCTCCCCTTCACCTCTCCCACCCCCCCCACCCCCTGAGTGACTGGAGACAGGGAATGGGCCTCCATGGCTAAATGATTTGGGGCCCATTGCTCTTGCTCAGTGGAAGCTCCTTGAGGGCAGGAAACCTGTCTTATAATAATAATAATTAATAATTGTGGTATTTGCTACGTGCTTACTATGTGCCATGCACTGTACTGAGCGCTGGGGTGGATACAGTCCTCTAGACTGTGAGCTGGTTGTGGGCAGGGAATGTGTCTATTGTTCTATTGTACTCTCCCAAGCACTTAGTACAGCGCTCAGCACTGTTCTATTGAGTTTATTGACTTTATATATTTGACTTGATATATTGATTTTATATAAATGTTGAGTTGATCGATTTATGAAGTGCTCGATAAATGCGATTGAATGAATGAATGCAAGCAAATCGGGTTGGAGGCAGTCCCTGTCCCCTGCTGTCTTAATCCCCATTTTACCGATGAGGTAACTGAGGGATGGAGAAGTGAAATGATTTGCCCAAGGTCACACAGCGCACACGTGGCAGAGCCGGGATTAGAACTCAGGTCCTTCTGACCTCCATACCCGGGCTTTTTCCACTAGGCCACACCGCTTCTCTGCTTCTCATTGATTCCCCATCCAGAGTACGTTGCCCAGGTGGATATAGAGTAAACGTTTCTTCTCCGATTTGACCCCTTCCCCAGACTGTGAGCCCACTGTTGGGTAGGGGCTGTCTCTATATGTTGCCGACTTGTACTTCCCAAGCGCTTAGTACAGTGCTCTGCACACAGTCAGCGCTCAATAAATACGATTGATGATGATGATGATGATCTCTCGGACCTCCTTCTGTCTACCGCCCTGGACCACCCTCTCCCTGAACAGATTTGAGGCAGCCACAGGCCCGGTGCCCCCTCCCCCTCAACTCTGGCCGAAGAAGGATGGATCAGTCAGTACTACTTATTGAGCACCTGCTGTGCACAGCACCGAACCAAACTCTTGGAAGAGTTCAGTGGGGTTAGTAGATGCCATCCTTGCCTTCAAGGAGCTTACAACCTAGTCAAGGGAGCAAATACTAAAGAAAATGACACGACTTACAAGAAATTACATGAAAATTACACGAATACTAAAGAAAAGGAGTGCAAATATGTGTAGTTGAATATATGTGAATACAATATATATTAATGTATATGTAGGTTTATGTAATGTATGAGCCCCCATTTGGGACAGGGACTGTGTCCAGCCTATCGTGCACCTTCCCCAGCGCTTAGTACAGTGCCTGGCACATAGTAAGCGCTTGACAAGTACCATAAAAAAATTATCATCATTTTCATCATCCTCATCCAAGTGATTTGGCACATGTGAGTTTGGGGAAGTGCTGAAGAGGTAGGTGGCGAGAGGAGAGGTGAATCGCTCTAGAATGTAAGCTCACTGTGGGCAGGGAACGTGTCTACCACCTCCATTCTATTGTACTCCCCCAAGCACCTAGTACGGTGCTCTGCACACTGGAAGTGCTCAAGAAGTACAGTTGATTGATTGATTAAATCAATCAATCTGAGCCTCAGTTACCTCATCTGTAAAATGGGGATTAAGACTGTGAGCCCCATGTGAGACAACCTGATCACCTTGTACCCCCCCAGCGCTTAGAACAGTGCTTTGCACATAGTAAGCGCTTAACAAATGCCACCATTATTATTATTATTCTTAAATCAGGGAAGGGCTCCTAGAGGAGGTGGGCTTTCCGAAGGGATTTGGAGATAGTTCTCCCTCCCTCTCCCTTCCCCTGTCACCCTCCCCGATAGAGGAGGTTACTCCCAGTGACAGGAATGCAGATTTAGCCATGGCAGGCCGAGCTTCTCCTATCTGGAATCGGAGAAGCGGTTGGCAGAGAAGCCAGGGTGTAGACATCATTTTAGATTCCATGGAGACCCTACCGCTGGGAGATGAAATTGATCCCCCTTTCCCATTAAAGGCCCCTGCATCCCTCATATTTCTCTCTGTCCCTCTTTCTTTCTCTCTCTCTTTCTCTTTCTTTCTCTCCATCCCCTCCCCTTCCTTTTTCTCTCTCTCCCTTTCTTTATCTCTCCCTCCCTCCCTTTTTTTCTTCCTCCCTCCTCTCTTCCCTCCTTCTCTCTCCCTCTTGTGCAGGCTCCTCCACAGATGGGGGCCCTTTTGACTCCAAATACAGGTGTGTCATTCATTTGCTTTGTAAATGAGGTCAAAAGAAATATGCCCCCACTGCCCGCCACACCCCTGGTTGGGTGTTTCTACCTGTTTAAACTTGCACAGGTGTTATTGACCCAGGCCTTGGCCTTGGCCCATGGGTCCCCAGGAGGCTTATCAGTTGATTGGGTGGGGAAGAGTATGCCGAGATGGTCAGAGAATTAGAAAATCATTCATTCTCCCTTCCTAGCTGGGCAGACTTGATCTGGCCGGGCTGGGCGAGCCTAATGCATTCGTCTCCCTGTTCCCCGGGCACATTGGAGTGCCAACCTCTTTTCCCACTGCCTGCCTGGAGATGATTTAAGAGCCCATCTCCCCCAATCAGATGGTAAGCTCCTTCAGGGCAGGGATCTCCTCTCCTGGCTCTAGTATCTTCCCTAGCACTCACTTTGGTGCATTCTGTTGTACCGTATTCACCCAAGCCCTTAGTGCAGTGATCATCATCATCATCATCAATCGTATTTATTGAGCGCTTACTGTGTGCGGAGCACTGGACTAAGCGGTTGGGAAGTACAAGTTGGCAACATATAGAGACGGTCCCTACCCAACAGTGGGCTCACAGTCTAAAAGGGGGAGACAGAGAACAAAACCAAACATACTAACAAAATAAAATAGAATAGATATGTACAAGCAAAATAAATAAATAAATAAATAGAGTAATAAATATGTACAAACATATATACATATATACAGGTACATAGCGAGCGCTCCGTGAATACCGTTGATTCATTGCGCCCAGAGGGTGTGAAGTAGAGTTGATGGATTGATTGATTGATTGATGGATGATTGATTGGGCTGTTTGGTAGCTGGGCAGGAACTGGCCTGACCTCTGAGCCTCTCAGGGTCACAGGCAGAGGTCCCCCCCCAGGCCCTCGGATGCTTCCCGGAGCCCTGGAGAGCTGGGGGAAAGACTCGGAAAAGCAGATTCTGCAGGCCTGAGTGGGTTGGGCAGATCCGAGAAGCAGTGTGGCTCAGTGGAAAGAGCCCGGGTTTGGGAGTTAGAGGTCGTGGGTTCTAATCCCGGCTCTGCCACTTGTCAGCTGGGTGACCTGGGGCAAGTCACTTCACTTCTCTGAGCCGCAGTTCCCTCATCTGTAAAATGGGGATGAAGCCTGTGAGCCCCACATGGGACAACCTGATTACCTTGTATCCCCCCCAAGCGCTTAGAACAGTGCTTGGCACAAAGTAAGTGCTTAACAAATGCCATCATTATCATTATCTGGCAGCTCAGTGCTGGGCGTGTGTGTGTGTGTGTGTGTGTGTGTGTGTGTTTGCACACACGTCCATGCGTGCGTGGATGTGTGTGCCCTCTCCTCTGGCCTCCTGGCACCTCAGACCCCAAGGGAGGGAAAGGCCGCCAGGAAGTAGTTTGTGAGGAAAGAGTTTTCAGGGGGAAACCATCTTTGGTGGCTATGAAATCAATAATAATAATAATGGTATTTGTTAAGCATTTACTATGTGCAAGGCACTGTTCTAAGCACTGGGGGGATACAAGGTGATCAGTTTGTCCTACTTGGGGCTCACAGTCTTAATTCCCATTTTACAGATGAGGTAATGGAGGCCCAGAGAAGTTAAGTGACTTGCCCAAAGTCACACAGCCGATAAGTGGCAGAGCCGGGATTAGAACCCTTGACCTCTGACTCCCAAGCCCGTGCTCTTTCCACTGAGCCACACTGCTTGATACCCACTGAGTGCTTGCAGGGTGTGGATCATTGTTCTAAGCGCTGTGGAGAATACAGCGCCATAGAGTCGGTAGAATGGGAGGCAGTGTGGCCTAGGAGATAGAGCCTGGGCCTGGGAATCAGAGGACCTGGGTTCTAATCCTGGCTCCGCCTCTTGTCTGCCATGTGATTTAGGGCAAGTCACTTTACTTCTCTGGGCCTCAGTTACCTATCTTTAAGATGGGTATTAAATCCTACTCCCTCCTACTTAGACTTTGATCTCCACGTGGGACAGGGACTGTGTCCAACCCGATTGCCTTGTAACTACCCCAGTGCGTAGAATGGTGCTTGGCATGTAGTAAGAGCTGAACAAATACCATAATTATGAATTAGTTATTATCATCGCAAGGAGCTGACGAGGGTTGAGCGTGCCCCTCCCCTGTTAACGTTAACCCGGCTCCTCTGCAGAAGAGCTCGGAGGGCAGGCCTCACCCTGATCCGCCCCCGATCCACAACCTCTTGGAAGAATCGAGTGGCGAAAGTCGGGACACTGTAAATCCCTGTCCTCAGTGGGGAGATGAGGCCTCCTTGGTCATCATCATCAATCGTATTTATTGAGCGCTTACTGTGTGCAGAGCACTGTACTAAGCGCTTGGGAAGTCCAAGTTGGCAACATATAGAGACAGTCCCTACCCAACAGTGGGCTCACAATCTAAAAGAGGGAGACAGAGAACAAAACCAAACATACTAACAAAATAAAATAAATAGAATAGATATGTACAAGTAAAATAAATAGAGTAATAAATATGTACAAGCATATATACATATATACAGGTGCTGTGGGGAAGGGAAGGAGGTAAGATGGGGGGGATGGAGAGGGGGACGAGGGGGAGAGGAAGGAAGGGGCTCAGTCTGGGAAGGCCTCCTGGAGGAGGTGAGCTCTCAGTAGGGCCTTGAAGGGAGGAAGAGAGCCAGCTTGGCCAATGGTCGTGACCTTTGAACTCCCAGTGCCCTGGGCCGCTCCAGTCGGAGGCCAGTCTGTCCACCAAGTGGTTCCCCAGGCAGGGGTGTAGTGAGAGGCCCCCTCACCCTCATGTGATCCAGCCACATGGCCTCTGCCACCTCCCTGTCTGGGGAGAGGGGTGGGGAAGAGGGGGCCCGGCTCCACACTCCCCCTACCCCACGGCGTATCTAGAGCTCACCTCCTCCAGGAGGCCATCCCAGACTGAGCCCCCTCCTTCCTCTCCCCCTCCTCCCCCTCCCCATCCCCCCCACCCTCCCTCCTTCCCCTCCCCACAGCACCTGTATATATGTTTGTACATATCTGTTGCTCTATTTTACTTGTACATATTTACTATTCTATTAATTTTATTTTGTTAATATGTTTTGTTTTGTTGTCAACAAAACAACAAGCTCAGTCTAGAATGGGAGAGAGACATTAACAGAGATAAATAGTAATAATAATAATAATGGCATTTATTAAGCACTTACTATGTGCAAAGCACTGTTCTAAGTGCTGGGAAGGTTACAGGGTGATCAGGTTGTCCCACGTGGGGCTCACAGTCTCAATCCCCATTTTCCATATGAGGTAACTGAGGTACAGAGAAGCTAAGTGACTTGCCCAAAGTCACACAGCTGACAAGGGGCGGAGCCGGGATTTGAACCCATGACCCCTGACTCCAAAGCCCGTGCTCTTTCCACTGAGCCACGCTGCTTCTCAAGTGCTAAGTGGAGTGCATACTGTATGCAGGGCGCTTTACTGAGCGCTTGGGAAAGCACAGTATGACAGGGTTGGTAGACACGATCCCTGACCACAGCGGGCTTCCGGTCTAGACAGGGAGATGGAATTAAACTCAATTACAGGCAGGGGAAATGGCAGAGTGCGAGGATAAGATCATAATAATGACGATGGTGCTTACTTTGTGCCAGGCACTGTACTGCTGCTGGGGTGGCTACAACCAAATCAGTGCCTGTCCCATAAAAGAGTCCACAGTCTTAGTTTCACTCAATCAACGGTACTTATGGAGCGCTTGTGTGCAGAGCATTGTACTGAGCACTTGGGAGAGTACAACACAACAGGGTTGGTGGGCACACTTTCTGCGACAAATAAATCATTCATTTCTATTAATGTCCATCTTCCCCTCTAAACTATAAGCCCGTTGTGGGCAGGGAACATGCCTACCAACTCTGTTGCCTTTTTATGGTATTGGTGAAGCACCTACTGTGTTCCAGGCACCGTACTAAACACTGGGGTAGATAATAATAATAATGATGATGGCGTTTGTTAAGCACTTCCTATGTGCAAAGCACTTTTCTAAGCGCTGGGGGGATACAAGGTGATCAGGTTGTCAATCAATCAATCAATCGTATTTATTGAGCGCTTACTGTGTGCAGAGCACTGTACTAAGCGCTTGAGAAGTACAAATTGCGCTTGGGAAGTACAAGTTGTCCCACGTGGGGCTCACAGTCTTAATCCCCATTTTACAGATGAGGTAACTGAGGCACAGAGAAGTTAAGTGGCTTTCCCAAGGTCACACAGCAGACGTGGTGGAGCCGGGATTCGAACCCATGACCTCTGACTCCAAAGTGCTCTTTCCACTGAGCCATGAAATGACAGATAGGTACATAATTGCTGTGGGGCTGGTGGGTCAGGGGGAGCTCAAAGGGAACAAGTCAGGACGACTCAGAGAGGAGTAATAATAATAATAATGATGGTAGTCGTTAAAGCGCTTCTTGTGTGCCGAGCACTGTTCTGAGCACTATGGTAGATACAAGGTAATCAGGTTGAGGCCCCCGTGAGGCTTGCGGTCTTAATCCCCATTTTACAGATGAGGTAACTGAGGCACAGGGAAGTTAAGTGGCTTGCCCGGGGTCACACAGCAGACAAGCGGCGGAGCCGGGGTTAGAACCCACGTCCTCTGACTCCCAAGCCCGGGCTCTTTCCAGTGAGTCACGCTGCTTCCCGTAACGTATTAATGTCCGTCTCCCCGTCTAGACCGTGAGCTCGTCCTGGGCAGAAATGTGTCTTGTCTGTTGTTCTGTTGTAGTCTCTCAAGCGCTTAGTACAGTGCTCCGCACACAGTAAGCACTCAATAAATACAATTAAAAACATGAGTGAATGATGCTGGAGGGTGGGGCTGTGCAGAGAGGCATTCCTAGGCCCTTAGTTGCTTCCCTCCAAAAAAACTCCCACCGGAAGGAGGATCTGGGCCGCGGCGCACAGCTGGGCCGGAGAAGGGGGGAAGGGACTGAGGGGAGCGTGTCCCGGACCAATCAATCAATCAGTCGTATTTATTGAGCGCTTACTGTGTGCAGAGCACTGGACTAAGCGCTTGGGAAGTCCAAGTTGGCAACATATAGAGACGGGCCCTACCCAACAGTGGGCTCACAGTCTAAAAGGGGGAGACAGAGAACAGAACCAAACATACTAACAAAATAAAATAAATAGAATAGATGTGTACAAATAAAATAAATAAATAGAGTAATAAATATGTACAAACAGGGGTGGGGGGCCGGCGGAGTCTATCTCAGATCCAGGGGGCAGGCATGCTTATAGACGCCAGAGTTCTCCATCAGGGCCCGGGACCCCTGCTTAAAGGGGTCCCCCCCCCCCCCCCCCTTTTAGACTGTGAGCCCACTGTTGGGTAGGGACTGTCTCTGTGTGATGCCAATTTGTACTTCCCAAGCGCTTAGTACAGTGCTCTGCACATAGTAAGCGCTCAATAAATACGATTGATTGATTGATTGATTAAAGTTCCCAATTATCTGGCCCTTTCAATCAGTTGTATATAACTGTATGCCATAACTGTAACTTGCGTACCATCGGCCTGGCCCAGTGGAAATCAATCAATCATATTCAATCAATGAGTCGTAAAGAGCACGGGCTTTGGAGCCAGAGGTCACGGGTTCTAATCCCGACTCCGCCACGTGTCTGCTGTGTGACCTTGGGCAAGTCAGTTAACTTCTCTAAGCATCAGTTACCTCATCTGTAAAATGGGGATTAAGACTGTGAGCCCCTCGTGGGACAACTCGGTCACCTTGTATTCCCCCCCTCCATCATCATCATCAATCGTATTGATTGAGCGCTTACTGTGTGCAGAGCACTGTACTAAGCGCTTGGGAAGTACGAATTGGCAACATATAGAGACAGTCCCTACCCAACAGTGGGCTCACAGTCTAAAAGGGGGAGACAAAACCAAACATACTAACAAAATAAAATAAATAGAATAGATATGCAGAAGTAAAATAAATAAATAAATAGAGTAATAAATATGTACAAACATATATACATATATACAGGTGCTGTGGGGAAGGGAAGGAGGTAAGATGGGGAGATGGAGAGGGGGATGAGGGGGAGCTTAGAACAGTGCTCTGCCCAGAGTAAGCGCTTAACAAATGCCATCATTATTATTATTATTATATATTGAGCACTTACTCTGTGCAGAGCACTATACTAAGCACTTGGGAGAGGACAAGATAATGTAACAGACAGTTTCTCTGCCCACAACCAGCTTACAGTCTAGAGGACTTCCTCAGGCGCAGACATCCACGTGTCCCTCCCGGTGTGGACAGAACCCTGCCTTTTTTTTTTTTATGGTATTTGTTAAGAGCTTACTATGTGCCAGGAGCTGTACTAACCGCTGGGATAGATCCAAGGTAATCAGGTTGGACACAGTTTCTGTCCCACGTGGGGCTCACAGTCTTAATCCCCATTTTCCAGATGAGGGAACTGAAGGACAGAGAGGTGACTTGTCCAGGGTCACACGGCGGAGACGGAATTAGAACCTGGGTCCTTCACACGGCAGAGCCGGAATTAGAACCCGGGTCCTTCTGACTTCCAGCAGACCGGGCTTCGGGGCCAGGGGGACGGGGAGGGGAAGGTTTGTCTTGGCTCCAGTGGTTTTCACAGGGCTGAGAGTTTGTTTAACCAGCCGGTGACCTTCCCCACCCTCTCCTGTTCTGGAAGCAGCCGTTTCATCAAAGCAACCAGTCACTCTGGGGGAAGAGAGAGAAGCAGTGTAGCCTAGTGGATAGATCCTGGGCCTGGGAGTTGGAAGAACCCGGGTTCTAATCCTGCCTTTTCTGCTGTTTGTCTTTAGTTCCGTCTCTCTATGTTGCCAACTTGTACTTCCCAAGCGCTTAGTACAGTGCTCTGCACACAGTAAGCGCTCGATAAATATGATTGATTGGTCAAACCACTTCACTTTTCTGGGCCTCAGTTACCTCATCTGTAAAATGGTGATTAAGACTGTGAGCCCTATGTGGTTACCGGGACTGCGTCCAACCTAACCTGTTTAATAATAATAATAATGATGGCATTTCTTAAGCGCTTACTATGTGCAAAGCACCGTTCTAAGCGCTGGGGAGGTTACAAGGTGATCAGGTTGTCCCACGGGGGGCTCACAGTCTTAATCCCCGTTTTACAGATGAGGTCACTGAGGCCCAGAGAAGTGACTTGCCCAAAGTCACACAGCTGACAATTGGCAGAGCCGGGATTTGAACCCATGACCTCTGACTCCAAAGCCCGTGCTCTTTCCTACTGAGCCACGCTGCTTCTCTGAAGCGCTGTTTCTACCGTAGCGCTTAGTATAGTACCCGGCACATGGTAAACTCTCAAATACCGTAAAAAACAAGCAAAAAAATCCAACCACCTGTGACGTTTTCTGCAGGAAGATGGGGTGATGGGGCTGGGGTCTGCTGTCCATCAATCAATCAATGTATTTAGTGAGCACTGACTACGTGCAGAGCACTGTACTAAGCGCTTGGGAGAGTACAGTATTACAGAATCAACGGCCACAGTCCCTGTCCTTATTAAGCTTCCAGATCTATCCGGAACTGACCGGGAGTGGTTTAAGGAGGGGGTCACTGGTGGCCATAGGGGGATAGGGGTCCCCCCGGTTCCACCCGAGTCCCCGTGGACATGTCCTTCTGCGGGCACTGAGCCCCCTCCTTCCTCCCCCCCTCCCCATCCCCCCCGCCCTACCTCCTTCCCCTCCCCACAGCACCTGTATATATGTTTGTACAGATTTATCACTCTATTTTACTTGTACATATTTACTATTCTATTTATTTTATTCTGTTAATATGTTTTGTTTTGGTGTCTGTCTCCCCCCTTCTAGACTGTGAGCCCGTTGTTGGGTAGGGACCGTCTCTATATGTTGCCGGCTTGTACTTCCCAAGTGCTCAGTACACACAGTAAGCGCACAATAAATACGATTGAATGAATGAATGAATGAATGAATCATCGTCATCATCAATCGTATTTATTGAGCGCTTACTATGTGCAGAGCACTGTACTAAGCTCTTGGGAAGTACAAATTGGCAACATCTAGAGACAGTCCCTACCCAACAGTGGGCTCACAGTCTAAAAGGGGGAGACAGAGAACAAAACCAAACATACTAACAAAATAAAATAAATAGAATAGATATGTACAAGTAGAATAAATAAATAGAGTAATAAATATGTACAAACATATATACATATATACAGGTGCTGTGGGGAAGGGAAGGAGGTGAATGAGTGAGAGATGTGTGGCCCTTTGCGTAGGTTAGTGGTCCTATCGTCTAGGCTGCCCGATTGAGCCTGAAAATCCTGTTCTGAAACAGGGCACGGCTAGCCTGGGGGCTCGTCGAGGCCAGGGGGGTCTTTTCTCCGCAGCCCCTTGGACAATTAACCAGTATAGTCCTTTAGACTATAAATACGTCGTAGTGACCTAGGAGCAGAGGGTGGGCCCCCACCTCCTGTCTCATCTGCAAAGTAATCAACTAATGGTATTTATCGAGTGCTTACTATGTGCAGAGCACTGTACTAAGTGCTTGGGAGCATACAGTAGCACAGAAGTAATAATAATTATGATTATGATGGTATTTAATAATAATAATGGCATTTGTTAAGCACTTACTATGTGCAAAGCACTGTCCTAAGCGCTATTAAGCGCTTACGATGTGTTAAGCACCGTTCTAAGTGCTGGAGTGGATACAGGCTAATCAGGTTGGACAAAGTCCGTGTCCCACAAGGGGCTCACAGCCTTTACAGATGAAGGAACTGAGGCCCAGAGAAGTGAAGCGACTTGCCCAAGGTCACACAGTAGACAGGTGGGGGAGCCGGGATTAGAACCCAGGTCCGGGCTCTCTCCAGTAGGCCATGCTGCAGAGACATTCCCTGTCCATATTTATTTATTTATTTATTTATTTTATTTGTACATATCTATTCTATTTATTTTATTTTGTTAGTATGTTTGGTTTTGTTCTCTGTCTCCCCCTTTTAGACTGTGAGCCTACTGTTGGGTAGGGATTGTCTCTACATGTTGCCAGTTTGTACTTCCCAAGCGCTTAGTACAGTGCTCTGCACATAGTAAGCGCTCAATAAATACGATTGATGATGATGATGATGATGATAACGAGATTACAGTCTAGAGATGAGCTTACGGTCTAGGCTGATGAAATGGTGAAGAGATTTAGGGGAGAGGCTCTGCGCTTAAATGCGTGGCAAGGTCATCAGATCGGATGCAGCCCCTGACCCCCACAGGGCTCAAAATCAAAGAGGGTGGGTGATGCCCTGGCTTCTGATCCCAGCTCCTCCACTCTGCTTTGTAACCCTGGGCAAGTCACTTCACTTCTCTGGGCCTCTGTTGCCTCACCTGTAGAACGGGGATGAAGACCGTGAGCCCCTTATGGGACATGGACCATGTCCAAACTGATTATCTTGTATCTACCCCTGTGCTTAGAACAGTGCCTGGCACATGGTAAGCGCTTAGCAAATGCCATTTAAAAAGAGAGAGAGCGAGCAAATGAGGAAACTGGAGCCCAGAGTGGCCAAGCAGCTTATCCAAAGGCACCCAGCAGACCAGGGCCGAGCTGGGACTAGAACCTGGACTTTCTCCCGGGCCAATCCTCTTTCTGAGATTCCTGGGATTGGATCTCCCCGGTCTGTGGAAAGAGCAATGGCTTGGAAGGCCGGCAATCTGGGCTTTAGGTCCTGCTCAACCTGCCGGCTTGCTGAGTGACCCTGGGGGAGTCACTTGACCTCTCTCCGCCTCCCAGTTCCCCCTCTGGTCCAGGGGATTGGGAAACGCCACCTCTGTTCTCCCTGCCCCAGCCAGGGTTAGTGGGAGGCTAAAATGACATGAGGGAGATGGTTTGTTTTTTTTTAAATGATATCTTTTGAACGCTTGCTACGTCCCAGGCACTATTCTATGCACTGGGATAGATGTGCGTTTATCAGGTTGGACCCAGTCCATGTCCCACACGGGAGCGCACAGTTTTAACTCCCATTTTACAGGTGAGGGAACTGAGGCCCAGAGAAGTGAAGGGATTTGCCCAAGGTCACACAGCCGACAAGTGAAGTGGTGGACCTGGGATTAGAACCCCCAGGTCCTTCTGACTCCCAGCCCCGTGCTCCATCCACTAGGCCACACCGCTTCCAGGGTTGAAGGGTTGAGGCTTCCAGGCAGGAAATGGAGAATCCCAAGACAGTACGCCCGCTTGTTTCCTGGGCTGCTGTTTGCCCACATCGCTTGCCCCTGTGCCCCCAGTCCCTCATTTCAGTTCTTCGGGAGACTGGTCTTTTCTCATCACCTCCCCTCATCCCCGTCGTCTAGAGAAGCACCATGGCCTAGTGGATAGAGCCGGGGCCCGGAAGCCAGAAGGACCTGGGTTCTAATCCCGGCTCCGCCACCTGTCTGCTGTGTGACCTTGGGCAAGTCGCTTCACTTCTCTGGGCCTCAGTTCTCCCTCCTACTTAGACTGTGAGCCCCATGTGGGACAGGGACTGGGTCCAACCTGATTAACTTCTATTTACCCCAGTGCTTAAAGCAGAGACTGGCATATGGTAAGCACTTAACAAATGCCATAATTATTATTATCGTTATTATTATTAAAGTCTTGAGGGGGACAGGCATTAATATAAATATATTTCAGATATGGACATAAGTACCTAAGTTCATACATTAGTAGGCCTAGTGCCTGCCCTCAGGGGGCTGAAAGTTCTAGCGGGGAGACAGATATGCCAATAAATTCCTGAGGTGGCATCTTCCTGCGAGGTGTTGGCCAGTTCCGGACTGTGCCTCGATTTGCCCTTGAAGTGCAGCCCCTGTCCCGCACCCCTTCCCCCCTCCCCACCTCCCCTGGTGCCGTGTTTGAGACCTCCTGGTCTGTCCCAGCCGCTCGGGAAGCTTTCCGTTCGGATGCTTGGACTTGGGAGTGGGTGACTTCCCTTGGATTGGCCTTGGCGGGGTGCGATCTTTCCCCCCTGTTCACCCCCCACCCCATTATGCCAGGATTGGGGGCTATTTCATTCATTCATTTGATCATATTCATTGAGCGCTTACTGCGTGCAGAGCATTTTACTAAGCGCCTGAGAGAGTAATTTCTCCCTTTGGCCCTCGGAGGACTCCGGCAGACAGTGCCCAACACGCCGCCCGTCTCGGCCGAGCCGTTTGGTACCCGCGGGGTGGAAACACTAATTAGGATTTCGATCCAGTTGGATGTAAATGCCACCGAGGCGGCGGCGGTAGTCCAGCAATTCGAGTCAGCTGGGAAATCCGTCGCCACAAGAGAAGCAGCATGGTGGTGTGGATAGAGCACGGGCTTGGGAGTCAGAAGGTTATGAGTTCTAATCCCGGCTCTGCCACTTGTCAGCCGTATGACCTCAGGCAAGTCCCTTCACTTCTCTGGGCCTTGGTTTCCAAGTCTGTGAAATGGGGATTCAATATCTGTTCTCCCTGCCCGTTAGATTGTGAGCCCCAAGTGGGACAGGGACTGCATCCAACCTGGTTACCTTGTATTTACCCCAGTGCTTAGAACAGTGCTTGACGTGTAGTGATCACATCGCAAATACCATGACAATAATAGAGCAGAAGCTGCTGTGACAGGAACAGGATTTAGCATTGTGACTGTACTTTCTGTGCATACTGTCTCCCCTTCTGGCTCACTGTAGTAGACGGGGAACGCATCTATCAATTCTGTTGCGTTGTACTGTCCCGAGCTTTTAGTCCAGAGAAGCAGCTTGGTCTAATGGCTAGAACCCAGGCTTTATTATACTTTATCGGGGAGTACGAGAGAGAGGCGATAGAGCTGATTTCTGCCCTCCAGGAAATTCAGGTCAGGTGTCTTCCGGCCATTGCCTAAAGGGAGTTCCCAACTGGCAGGTTCCTTCTATTGTTTCCAAGGGGAGCAGCCCAGATGGTTTCCTTGGGTTCCTCAGGACCCTTCCCCCTCCAGCCGGTTCTGCCACCTGCCGCGGTGGGAGATGGAGAAGCGCGGTGGGAGATTGGAGAAGCGCGGTGGGAGATGGAGAAGTGGGCCCGGCGACCGTTGGAGCGTTGAGGGCGGCCTGGGAGTCGTCAGGTGATCGAGCCTCACTCCTCCATCTGGACCTCCCTCTTCTGGCCCTCCCTCCGGCCCCGGGCCCGGGCAGGCGTGTTCACCTGCCACCAAACTGCGCCCGGCCCTCGC
Source organism: Tachyglossus aculeatus (assembly GCF_015852505.1). NCBI lineage: Eukaryota > Metazoa > Chordata > Mammalia > Monotremata > Tachyglossidae > Tachyglossus > Tachyglossus aculeatus. Next base: position 2,067,942 of record NC_052091.1, read on the forward strand.
GTGTTTTCCCGCTTCCGAACTGTGGCACCGCAAGCCCACCGGCCAGGAGGAAGGAGGGCGAGCGGCTCCCCTGACTCCATTTGGGAGCTCATGTCCACCGCCCACGTGTGACGGAGCATAAGACGGCGCCGCCTTAGCCGCCCACCTGTTCCCCGTGGACTTTGAGATGGGATAACGTCCTGTCCGAGGCCGGGAATGTGGCCCCGGCAGGGGGTCAAGTGTGGGGTCCGATTGGGGTGGGGACCGGGCTGCCGGGATGGACCCCCCCCCCCGCGTGCTGCAAAGCCTAAGGTTAGGCAGGGCCGGGCTGCACAGACGGATGGGGAAGGTGACAGAACGTGGGGGCCACCACCGTACCTGGTTGGGGGGCAGAAGGGGCGGCCTCCCCACCAGAAGGACCGGCGAGGGAAGTGGGAGATGCAGAAATGAGGCCACCTGTTTGTTCCGCCTCCTTTGGGCCGTGGTTGGGCTCCCGCCGCCCCCTTGGAGAGCCAGCCCGGTCCCCACGACCTGCGGACCCCACTAATAATAATAATAATGGCATTTGTTAAGCGCTTACTGTGTGCAAAGCACTGTTCTAGGCGCTTGGGGGGGGGTACAGTGTGATCAAGTTGTCCCACGTGGGGCTCACAGTCTTAAGAACTGAGGCTCAGAGAAGTTCAGTGACTTGCCCAAGGTCACACAGCAGACTTGTGGTGGAGCCGGGATTCGAACCCCTGACCTCTGACTCCAAAGCCTGTGCTCTTTCCACTGAGCCACGCTGCTTCTCTAATTGGAACCCAATTGGTCCGATTGGACCCCAGTTGGAGCTGAGGGGCTGGGGCGCCGAGGCCCGAGCTCGGCAGTGGGACCCTCCCCGTGCCCAGAAGCGCCCCGACCCTGGAGAACTTCAGTCTCCTTAATAGTGATGATAATAATAATCGTATTTGTTAATTGATTACTATGAGCCAGGCACTCCGCTAAGCGCTGGGATGGATATAAAAGCAAATCGGGTTGGACACAGTCCCTGTCCCGCGTAGGGTTCACAGCCTTAATCCCGATTTTATAGTTGTAATCAAGGCACAGAGACGTGAAGTGCCTTGCCCAATGCCACATAGCACACAAACGGCAGAGCCCTTGGGTCCCAACCCCATCCCAAGACCTGCTTTGTTCTTCCCTTGTGTCACCGGCCCCGGGGCACTTAGCCATTCCCACCCTGCTGCTCGCATGAAGGAATGTGTCTGTTTAATAATAATAATAATAATAATAATAATAATAATAATAATAATAATAATAATAATGGTATTTGTTAAGCACTGTTCTAAGTGCTGGGGAAGTTACAAGGTGATCAGGTTGTCCCATGTGGGGCTCACAGTTTTTGTTCTATTGAACTCTCCCAAGCACTTAGTACAGTGCTTTGCACACAGTAAGCGACTAATAAATACAATAGAATGAATAATGATAATGGCATTTATTAAGGGCTTACTATGTGCAAAGCACTGTTCTAAGCGCTGGGGCGGTTACAAGGTGATCAGGTTGTCCCACAGGGGGCTCACAGTCTTAATCCCCATTTTACAGATGAGGTAACTGAGGCCCAGAGAATAATAATAATGGCATTTATTAAGCGCTTACTATGTGCAAAGCACTGTTCTAAGTGCTGGGGGGGATACAAGGTGATCAGGTTGTCCCACGTGGGGCTCACGGTGTTCATCCCCGTTTTACAGATGAGGGAATGAGGCACAGAGGAGTTAAGTGACTTGCCCAAAGTCACACAGCTGACAAGTGGCGGAGCAGGGATTCGAACCCGAACCCATGGCCTCTGACTCCAAAGCCCGTGCTCTTTTCCACCGAGCCACGCTGCTTCGAATGTAGGGGGGCAAGAGGCCTGGGCTTCCGGCTCTGGGTCGGGATTCCCACTCCCCAAAGGCAAATAATAATAATAGTAATAATATTTGTTAAGCGCTTACAGTGTGTCAGGCACTGTTTTAAGCGCCAGGGTGGATACAAGCTAATCAGGCTGGACACAGTCCCTGTCCCACATGTGCCGGTTCTAAGCGCTGGGATGGATACAGGCTAATCAGGTTGGACGCGGTCCGTATCCTAAGTGGGGCTCACAATCTTAGTCCCCATTTTATAGAGGGGGAAACTAAGGCCCAGAGAAGTAAATCAGTCAATTAATGGTATTTATTGAGGGCTTAGTGCGTGCAGAGGCCAGTACAACGGAGTCAGTACACGTGTTTCCTGCCCACAGCGAGCCCCTGGCTTAGAGGGGGAAACAGACATTAATATAAATAAGTGGCAGATCCGTAAATAAGTGCCCTGGGACTGACAAGTCAAGTGATTTACCCAAGGTCACCTAGCAGACAAGCGGTGGAGCTGGGATGTGAGTGGGTTCATTCATTCATTCAGTCGTATTTATTGAGCGCTTACTGTGTGCAGAGCCCTATACTAAGCGCTTGGGAAGTACAAATCGGCAACATATCGAGACGGTCCCTACCCAACAACGAGCTCGCAGTCTAGAAGGGGGAGACAGACAACAAAACAAAACAAGTAGACAGGTGTCAGTACCATCAGAATAAATAGAATTATAGCTATGTGCACATCATTAATAAAATAGAGTAATAAATATATAAATTTATTATTTAAATTATATAAAAAAGAAATAAATAATCCCGGCTCCGCCACACGCCTGCTGTGTGACCTTGGGCAAGTCGCTTCACTTCTCTGAGCCTCAGTTCCCTTATCTGTAAAATGGGGATTAAGACTGTGAGCCCCGCGTGGGACAACCTGATCACCTTGTATCCCCCCAGCGCTTAGAACAGGGCTTTGCACGTAGTAAGCGCTTAACAAATACCATCATCATCATCATCAAATATGTACAAATGAAATAGAGTAATAAAAATGTACAAATGTATACAAGTGCCGGGGGTAGGGTGGGAAGGGTGATGAGGGGAGGAGGAGAGGATAAAGGGGGGGCTCGGTCTGGGAAGGCCTCCTGGAGGAGGTGAGCTCTCAGTAGGGCTTTGAAGGGAGGAAGAGAGCTAGTTTGGTGGATGTGAGGAGGGAGGGCATTCCAGGTAAGACGTGGGCCGGGGGTCGACGGCGGGACAGGTGGGAATGATTCCCAGTGAGGAGGTTAGCGGCGGCAGAGGAGCGGAGGGTGCGGGCTGGGCTGGAGAAGGAGAGAAGGGAGGTGAGGTAGGAGGGGGCCAGGGGATGGACAGCCTTGAAGCCCAGGGTGAGGAGTTTTTGCTTGATTCGTAGGTTTACAGGCAGCCACTGGAGATTTTTGAGGAGGGGAGTGACATTCATTCATTCAATCATATTTATTGAGCGCTTACTCTGTGCAGAGCACTGTACTAAGCGCTTGCCCAGAACGTTTCTGTACAGAGATAATCCGGGCAGCAGAGTTAGGTATAGACTGAAGCCAGGAGAGTGTGTGCTCTTGCTCTCTCTCTCCCGCTCTCACACAAACACGTTCACTCTCACTCTCAACCATACACATTCTCACACACACAAACACACTCTCTGATGTTCTCATGTATACACACATTCTGTCACTCACACACATTCTCTCTCACAGTTTGTCACACACACATACTCTCCCATGCTCTTTCACTCACCTCTCAAACATTCTCACTCACACATTTACATTCTCACACACATTCTCTTAAACTCAATCAATCAATCAATCGTATTTATTGAGCGCTTACTATGTGCAGAGCACTGTACTAAGCGCTTGGGAAGTACAAATTGGCAACACATAGAGACAGTCATAGTAAACTCCCTCACAATCACACAGCAACTCTCACATACACACTCACACATTCACACCTACACTCCCTCTATGCCTCTCTCTCACACACAAGCACACTTACACACTCACACTCACAAAAGCATCCCGGAGGCTGAGCATAACAGCAAGTTGGCTGTAATTTCCATCGCTGGAAATGGGAAACGCAGCCTCCAGGCCGTATCCCTTTTCCATGGCACGTCTGCTCACCCAAACAAGCACCTACTTGGGTACAATGGGCGTATTGTGCCATGGGAGACGGTTGACTGGATCCGGGCCGGGCCAACCTGACGGGAAACCGACACGCTGTAGCCGGACCTCCCGACTTGGCCGCTAACACGCTTGGCCTCTTCTGGGACGGGGATGGATTTTTCCACCCAACTGGGACCCCAGACCCTATTCATTTATGGTATTCGTTAAGCACTTACTGTGCGCCAGGCACTGTACTAAGCTTTGGGGTAGATACAAGCCACGCAGGTTGGACACAGTCCGTGTCGCAAATGGGCCTCACAGTCTTAATGCCCATTTTACAGATGAGGGAACTCAGGCCCAGAAAATGAAGTGCCCAAGGTCACCCAGCGGACAAGGGGTGGAGTTAGGATTAGAACCCAGGTCCTTCCGACTTCTGGGCGCAGTCTGTATCCACCGGGCCACGAGTTGAAGGGGCGGAGGTGGGGGTGGCGGCCCGCCTCCTGCCGATTCTTCTCTCTTCCTCCCAGCCATTCCCCCACTCCAGGCGTGGCAGGGCGACCAGCGGGCCACGCGGGCGCGGTGCCGTCACCTGAGGGGGTGAGGGGCACCCCGTCTTCTGCCATCGTCCGGCCCTCACCCCCGCCTCAGGGACTGGAGGCTACTTGGGCAATTCCCACCAGCCGCTTGTTGAGCAGGTGAGAGATAGGTAATGGCCGGTCCAGGGAGACGTCTCCCTCTGCCCCCGGGCCCCCAGCTTGGGTGGTGCCCCTGTACCTCCGGGCACCCAGAGTGGGACCCCCTCCCGTACCTCTGAGCCCCCATCACGAGACCCCCGCCGTGCTTCCGGGCCCCCGGCTCTGGCAGGACACCCTGTGCCTCCAGCCCCTTAGTGCAGGTGGGACCCCCCATGCCTCAAGGCCCTCGGTATGAGCGGAACCCCCCACCCCAGACCCTCTGAGCCCTCATCATGGGACCCCCTGTGTCTCTGGGCCCCCAGCATGGGTCCCCCTCCAATCCCCAAGTGTGGGTGGGCGGGACCCTTGGCTCTGTGCCCCTAGCTCTGGCTGGAGCCCAAGGTCAGGAGAGGTTAATAATTAAGCACCTTCCTCCTCAGCCAGCCTTCTGCACACAATGCTTTCCTCCAGGGGTAGGTTTTGTGCTGTTCCAAAAGGAAGGGCCCAGTCCCTTGTGTTTCTGGCTACTGGTCCTTTCCCCTGGCAGGGCCCCTCCGGACCCCAGCCATTCATTCATTCAATCGTATTTATTGAGCCATCTCATGCCCTGGCAGGGCCGGGGCCGAAGGAAGGGGCTGATGGGCACTTTTGTGGGCAGAGGTGTTCTCTGGTCAGGGGACTTGATCGTGTCCTGGAGTGGAAACTCAGACTTGAGTGAGCCCCTGGGGTCGGAGCCGAGCGGTGGAATCTTATGAGGGGAGAGGAAGGGCAGTCAATCTTGCCATCTGGGATTGGGGTCCTCAAAAACAGTCGGTATTGTTTGGGAATGTGTGAAAATGCCTCCCAACTTGGCACTCCTAGCTGTTGTCTCCCTCCCCCTCCACCCTCCAGGCGAGAGAAATTCCTGGGATGCCCAGCCTTGGCAGCGTTGGGGAGGGACTTTTTTTATGGTGTTTGTTAAGCCCTTATTATGTGTCAAACACTGTTCTAAGTCCTGGGGTAGATTCAAATTAATGAGGTTGAACATAGTACCTGTCCTGCATTAAGGTTCACAGTCTTAGTAGGAGGGAGAAGTGAGGCGACTTGCCCAAGGTCAAACAGCAAGCAGTTGGCCGAGCTGGGATTCACGCCCATGTCCTGTGACTCCCAAGCCTGAGCTCTTTCCACTAAGGCACACCGCTTCTCTAACTTCTGGGCATTGGGCTGCCAGTGGTGATAATAATAATAATAATACTAATGATGGTATTTGTTAAGCACTTTGTACCAGGCACTGTACTAAGCGCTGGGGTGGATACAAGCAAATTGGGTTGGACCCAGTCCCTGGCTCAGGTGAGGCTCACTGTCTCGATCGCCATTTTTCAGATGGGGTAACTGAGACTCAGAAAAGTGAAGTGATTTGCTCAAGGTCACACAGCAGACAAGTGGCAGCGCTGGGATTAGAACCCATGACCTTCTGACCTTCTGACTCCGAGGCCTGTTCTCTACCTACTATGCCAAACTGCTAATCGTGATGGTGATGAGGTGGGCACAGTTGCCAAGGGGAGGGCGAGGGGGCCTGGTGGAGGTGGGGCTCTTAGCCGTGTCTTTTCTGGGTTCTGGAGGAGGCTGCCGGTCTCTCCCCCTCTCCCCCTCGCCTCGTGGATTCCCCGACCCCATTGGACTTGCCATCCTTCTGTAACGGATCTGAGCGGACTCAGTCTTCTTGCCCTGGGGGACACCTGTTGCCCGTCCCCGGGAGGCCCTTTGATCGGACTCGGACTCTTCCCGCCGACCCCGGGGGCAGTGCTTTCTGGCCCAGTCATTCTGCGTCTGGGCTGGGGTCAACGTTGCCGCTCACTGACCCTCTAATTGCGGGAAGGCCAGGGTGACAGTTGTGAGCAATGGGAGCCACTGATTCTCTGCCAGGGGTGGAGAGGAGGCGGTGGAGGATCATGGATGGGGCCCAATCCATCCCAGCAACCCCGAGGGCTTGCCTGGGGACCGTAGTGGGCCGGGGCTGGGACGCTGGCCAGGCTCTCCTGCTTTTATTCAAAAGGGTTACAACCCAGTCGGCACACCATGCTCCTCTAGTGCCAACCTATTCAATGTACCTCTATCTCGCCACCGACCTCGAGCCCACGTCCTGCCTCTGGCCTGGATCGCCCTCCCTCTAAGCTCTTAATGGGCAGCGAATGTGTCTGTTTTATGGTGCTCTCCCAAGCGCTTTGTGCAGTCCTCTCTGCACAGTAAGCGCTCAATAAATGCCATTGATTGGTATCCCACAGACAATTGCTCCCCCCACCTTCAAAACCTTATTGAAGGTACATCTCTCCCAAGAGGCCTTCCTTGACTAAAGCCCTCATTTCCTCTCCTCCTACTCCCTTCTGCTTCACCCTGATTAGCTCCCTTTATTCACCACCCCCAGCCCCACAGCACTTATGTCCCCATCCGTAATTTATTTATTTATATTAATGTCTGTTTTCCCCATCTGGACTGTAAGCTCGTTGTGGGCTGGGAATGTGTCAGTTTACTGATATATGGTATTCTTCCAAGTGCTTAGTTCAGTGCTCTGCACACAGTAAGCACTCAGTGAATCCGACTGATGGGTTGATTAGTTTCTGTGGACGGGGTTGTCTGGCTGCAGAACTGAGAAGCAGTGCTGCCTAGTGGATAGAACACGGGCCTGGAAATCAGAAGACCTGTGTTCTAATCCCGCCTCCGCCACCTGTCTGCTGTGTGACCTTGGGCCAGTCACTTTACTTCTGGGCCTCAGTTACCTCGTCTGTAAAATGGGGATTAAGACTGTGAACCCTATGCGGGACAGGGACTGTGTCCAACGCAATTTGCTTGTATCCACTCCAGTGGTTAATACAGTGCCTGGCACATAGTAAGCTCTTAACAAATATCATTATTATTATTATCATTATTCTCTGTGCCTCAGTCCTTATCTGATAAATGGGGATTAAGACTGTGAACCCCATGTAGAACCGGGACTGTGTCCAACCCAATTATCTTGCGTCTACCCCAGTGGTTAGTACAGTGCCAGGCACATAGAGCTTAAAAATGCCATTAAAAGAAAAAAAATGAATAGAAGGGCGTTCAGAAAACCTCTCCTTCAGCCAGCCTGGAAGGGTAGAAGAGAAAGAGGAAGCTGGCTAGTTCACTATCATCCATCTGTCTCCCCCTTTTAGACTGTGAGCCCACTGTTGGGTAGGGACTGTCTCTATATGTTGCCAATTTGTACTTCCCAAGCGCTTAGTACAGTGCTCTGCACATAGTAAGCGCTCAATAAATACGATTGATGATGATGATGATGATGATGATGATCCACCAGTCCCCAGGTACTGTTGTTCATTTCCCCCAACCCCAGACTTCCCCCCAGGCGGTCCTTCAAGCAGGCTTCCTCCCTGGGACCCGCGTAAGGCCTAGCAGTCAATCAATCAGTGCGTGAAGAGCACTGCACTAAGCGCTTGGGAGAGTCCAGTACCACAGAATTATCACTAAGCCACTCTGCTTCAGTGATGAGGGTGATAACAGTAAATGGTGGTAGTTTTAAGTGCTCACTGTGTGCCAGGCACCATTCAAAGAGTAGATACGATTAATCATATTGGATGCAGCCCCCCACACCCCGTCCCATGTGGGGCTTCCAGTCTAAGTAGGAAGGAGGGCAGGTATTGAATCCCCATCTGACAGATAGATGAGCCGTATGGCCTCATGGATAGAGCACAGGCCCGGAAGTCGGAAGGACCTGCGTTCGAATTCCGGCTCTCCATTTGTCTACTGTGTCACCTTGGGCAGGTCACTCTGCTTCTCTGAGCCTCAGTCCCCTCGTCTGGAAAATGGGGATTAAGACTGAGAGCCCAGTAAGGGAGAGATCGAGTCCAACTTGATTAGCTAGTATCTACCCCAGCGCTTAATAGAGTGCCTGGCACAAGTGCTTAGCTAAGACCAAAGGAAAAAGAGGAAGCCGAGGCCCAGAGAAGTTATGTGACTTGCCCCAAATCACGTAGCAGGCAGGTAAAAGAGGCCTGGCCCCAAGATCTTTCCACTAGGGCAAGCTGCTTCAATATCGTCATAGTAAATGCTCAGTATGTGCCAGGCACTGTACTAAGCCCAGGGGTAGATACAAGATAATCAGATTGGACATTGCCCCTGTCTCATGTGGAGTTTACAGTTTAAGTAGGAGGGAGTAGGATTGAGTCTCCATTTGCCAGATAAGAAAACCAAGGCCCTGTGATGAAGTGAGTTTGCCCAAGATCCCTCAGGCAGGCAAGTGGCAAAGCCAGGATTAGAACCTGGGCCTGCTGAGGGTTTTTTTCCAGTAGGCCTTGCTGCTTTCTTTCCAGTAGTGTTCATTAAGCACTTAAGTTTGGGAGAGGTGGCTAGGTAGTAGACTTTTCCTGGTCAGAGTGTGTGTATGTGTGTGTACACAACACACACACACACACACACACACACACACACAATCTCTCTCTCTCTCTCCCCCTCTCTCCCTCATCATCATCACCATCAATCGTATTTATTGAGCGCTTGCTATGTGCAGAGCACTGTACTAAGCGCTTGGGAAGTACAAATTGGCAACATATAGAGACAGTCATCATCATCATCATCAATCGTATTTATTGAGCGCTTGCTATGTGCAGAGCACTGTACTAAGCGCTTGGGAAGTACAAATTGGCAACATATAGAGACAGTCATCATCATCATCATCAATCGTATTTATTGAGCGCTTACTATGTGCAGAGCACTGTACTAAGCGCTTGGGAAGTACAAATTGGCAGCATATAGAGACAGTCATCATCATCATCATCAATCGTATTTATTGAGCACTTACTATGTGCAGAGCACTGTACTAAGCGCTTGGGAAGTACAAATTGGCAACACATAGAGACAGTCCCTACCCAACAGTGGGCTCACAGTCTAAAAGGGGGAGACAGAGAACAAAACCAAACATACCAACAAAATAAAATAAATAGGATAGATATGTACAAGTAAAATAAATAAATAGAGTAATAAATATGTACAAACATATATACATATATACAGGTATCCCTCCCTCTCTCTCTCTCTCTCTCAAAAAGTATTTCTTGGGCCTGGCTTGACTCCCAGAGGAGACCAAAGCCCGGAAGTCTTTGCTTTCCAAAACCATCGATGCCCCAAGAGCTGATGAGGGCCTCCAGGCCAGCTGTGCCGGCGAGCCCGGACTCGCGCGGGGAAAATTAGTTGGGCTGCTGAGAATTCCGGGCCACCGCGGGAAGAATCCTCCTCCTCCCAGTCAGGCCCCCTCAGCGGACCGCCGGCTACATTTGGAAAGGCCAAGTCCAGCCGGCCAAGCGGGACCAGCTCTGGGCAGCAGCAGTTGCCAAAGATCGGCTTCCCGACTCTGGGTTTGGGGGAGGAGGAAGAGGGAAGAGGGGGCAGCGACTGCCCGCTGGCTCACCGGATTCTCTCAGAGATCTTTGCGCTAGTCCGTGTAGAGGAGGCACCGAGCCTCTTAAAGAAGCAGCATGGCCTCGAGGATAGAGCCTGGGCCTGGAGGACAGAAGGTCCCGGGTTCTAATCCCAGCTCTGCTACTTGTCTGCTCAGTGACCTTGGGCAAGTCACTTTGCTCTCTGGGCCTCAGTTCCCTCATCGGTAAAATGGGGATTGAGAATCTGAGCCCCATATGGGACAGGGACCATGTCCAACCTGATTAATTTGTATCGTCCCAGTGTTTAGAACAGTGCTTCTATTTATTTTATTTTGTTAGTATGTTCGGTTTTGTCTCCCCCTTTTAGACTGTGAGCTCACTGTTGGGTAAGGACTGTCTCTGTATGTTGCCAATTTGTACTTCCCAAGCGCTTAGTACAGTGCTCTGCACACAGTAAGCGCTCAATAAATACGATTGATGATGACGGTGCTTGGCATATAGTAAGCACTAAACAAGTACCATTGTTATTATAATTACAATAATTATATCATTCATTCATTCAATCATATTTACTGAGCGCTTACTGTGTGCAGAGCACTGTCCTAAGCGCTTGGGAAGTACAAGTTGGTAACATATAGAGATGGTCCGTACAAGGAGCCCAGCTGGGGTACGACCCCTCCAAGGAATGGTTTGCGAAGGGGAATTTGGAGGGAGAAGGTGTGAGGGGGCTGGGTTTTTGGTGGATCTGGCTTTGGAAAGAGGGATATTCCATTTCCCCCCTTCCCCCCGCCAGCTGTAATTCCTACTCCTCTTAGTTCAAGCGGCTAGTGGTCTGGCCTTCAGCCATTCTGCCAGGGTTGGCTTCACCACCAGACAGTGTAACGTCCGGGGCCTCTGTTGTAAGATGCCTCCTCCAAGAAGCCTTCCCTGACTAAACCCTCCCTCCTCATCTCCTGTTCCCTTCTGCGCTGCTCTTGCTTGCTCCTTCATTCATCTTCCCTCCCATCCCCGCAACACATGTGGATATAGCTGTTATTTATTTATTCATTCATTTATATTAGTGTCTGTCTCCCCCTCTAGACTGTGAGCGCGTTGTGGGCAGGAATGTATCTATTGTTCTATTGTACTCTCCCAAACGCTTAGTAGAGTGCTTTGCACACAGTAAGCGCTCAGTAAGTGCAAGTGAAGTGCCCACCCCCCTCCACCACTCACAGATGGCACCCATGTTCACGGGGGCCTGGTGGGGAGGGGGGCACGGGCCCAAGGATCTCTCCCAGAAAAACGCTGGGAGAAAACGTTGCCGAAAGGGGTGTATGAGGTTGTTTTGTTGCCTTGTGCGTGCCCGCCATAACCCACGTCATGTCCCTTGTGGCCCCGGGGCCGGCATCCACAAGGGCCGCCCCAGCTGTTGCCCACCTGGCGTACTGGCCGGCAAGTTTCGCACCCTGCCAGATTTCTGCCCGGAGATAAGGCAGGATCAATCAACCAATCGTATTTATTGAACACTTACTTGACTTTCCTCTTGTTGGTTTCCCAACCGCAGTGGGGCCGGCTGGCCGATGCAGGGGCAACTCTTAGGCCCGATCATTCATTCGATCGCATTGAGCGCTTACTGTGTGCAGAGCGCTGTGCTGAGCGCTTGGGAAAGTACAGTACAACAATAAACTCATTGTGGGCAGGGATTGTGCCCATTATATTGTTATATTGAACGCTCCCAAGCACTTAGTGCAGTATTCTGCACACAGTAAGTGTGCAATAAATATGATTGATCGATTTCTTGGAGGGCTCTGTGCAGGATTTCCCAGACTGAGCTCCCCACTTTTTCCTCTTCTCCTCCTCCCCTCCCCATCGCCCCACCTCGCTCTACCCCCTTTCTCTCCCCACAGCACTTGTGTATATTTGTACATATTTATTACTCTATTTTATTAATGATGTGTGTGTAGCTATAATTCTATTTATTCTGGTGGTAGTGACACCTGTCTACTTATTTTGTTGTTTGTCTCCCCCTTCTAGACTGTGAGCCCATTGTTGGGTAGGGACCGTCTCTCTGTGTTGCTGATTTGTACTTCCCAAGCACTTAGTACAGTGCTCTGCACACAGTAAGCGCTCAATAAATACAATTGAATGAATGAATGGAGGCCCCCGTCAGGAATGACGGATGAGTCTCGGGCCGGACTTTATTGACTTTGTCAGACTTTATAGTATTTATCAAGGCCACGCTGCCTTGTTTTTCCACGGAAAGGAACTCTTCCTCCAGTTCTCACTAGGGCATAATCCCCTCTAGCTGGGAAGATTTGTTCCCTATTTACAGACTCTTGTTGTCTTGAACTCTCAAGGGAAGCACTCAATGAGTATCATCGACGGATCGTTTTCGATGGTCTGAGTGGGTGCTCTGAGTGGGTATGGCCAGAGAGGTTGCTTGTGGGAGGGCCATGGGCGGCGACCGCGGGGAGAGGATGTTCAGTTGGGGATGGGAGGGGTCAATGAAATGGGAATTCCGAAGTCAATCAATCAATGTCGTATTTATTGAGCGCTTGCTGTGTGCAGAGCACTGTACTAAGTGCTTGGGAAGTACAAGCTGGCAACGTATAGAGACAGTCCCTACCCAACAGTGGGCTCACAGTCTAGAAGGGGGAGACAGAGAACAAAACCAAACATACTAACAAAATAAAATAGAATAGATAGGTACAAGTAAAATAAATAAATAAATAGAGTAATAAATATGTACAAACATATATACAGGTGCTGTGGGGAAGGGAAGGAGGTAAGATGCGAGGGATGGAGAGGGGGACGAGGGGGAGAGGAAGGAAGGGGCTCAGTGTGGGAAGGCCTCCTGGAGGAGTCACGTCCCTTTCAGCTCCCTGGAAACTTTCTCCAACCCAAAATGGAGGGATCTGGGTTTGGGGAGTCGTGGAAAGAGGGAATGGGGCATGCACATCCTTTTCCCTCCTGGATCTAGGAGCGGATTTGGCTGGCCAACTTGGCGGCCAAGAGGACCAAGCTTCAGCACCGGCCCTGCGCAGCTGCTTCCTGGGAGATGAACTCCCGAGGGAGGCACGGCAGGATGTGCTGGGGATCGCTGGCCGCCTCTCGGACCCTTCCAGGTGTCTGAGACTCTGTCCACACCCAGCCAGCACGGTGACCCCTGCGGTCCAGGTGGGAGGGCTGTGCCGAGGCCGATCTGGGCCTCCAAACGCCGGTCAGCATGGACGAATGCTGCCCGGGAGCCCCTGCGGCCAGCTCTGTCCCCCGCCGGTTTCCCCGCTCCCACATCCCAGGCATCCTCCGTTTCTGGCCGGACGTGTAGCCGTCGCGGGAATGGCCGAGAAACTTAGCCCTCATTCTGTGAGAGTGGGGGGAGCTGGGGGAGGGGGAGCATTCACCATGAAGGGCATTCCTTGAGCCCGCTGGCCGGAGAGCACTGTCCCGGGGCCCGGGGAGCGTGCCAGAGTGGCCTGGCAGAATTAATCGACTGAGTGCCTACTTTGCGCAGAGCGGCACGCAAAGTGCCCGGGAGAGTAGCGGGCAGCAAGTAGACCTCCTCTCCGCCGGTCCCCAGCTGATTCTCTTCATCCTTCCCAGGCCCACCTTCTAACCACTAGGCCTCACAAGCGTGGGCCTGGGATTCAGAAGGTCATGGGTTCTAATCCCGGCTCTACCACTTGTCAACTGTGTGACCTTGGGCAAGTCACTTCAGCCCAATGGTAAGAGCCCGGGCTTTGGAGTCACAGGTCGTGGGTTCAAACCCTGGCTCTGCCAGTTGTCAGCTGTGTGACTTTGGGCAAGTCACTTAACTTCTCTGGACCTCAGTTCCCTCATCTGTAAAATGGGGATTAAGACTGTGAGCCCCCTGTGGGACAACCTGATCACCTCGTAACCTCCCCAGCGCTTAGAACAGTGCTTTGCACATAGTAAGCGCTTAACAAATGCCATTATTATTATTATTATTATTATTATTCTCTGGGCCTCAGTTACCTCATCTGTAAATTGAGGATTAAGATTCTGAGCCCCGTATGAGACCAGGACTGTGTCCAACTTGTTTATCATATAGGTACCCCAGGGCTTAGGACAGTGCCCGGCACATAGTAAGCACTTAAGCACCATAAAAGAAAAATAGCATCATTCGTACTCCTTGTGTCTTGGCTGCAGAGCCCGAAAGATCAGCTGGGTAATTTATGCCAATATCTGCCTTGCTATCTTTGCTCTCCTGTGAGTGGTGGTTTGAATGACCCTTGTTCGGGGGTAATTATTTGGCTGTAAACCTGCCTCTTATCAAGGGGAAGGGCAGCCTCCTTCCCAGCTCCTTCCTCCTGGGGATTCCTCTCCATTTCCTAATGGCGGAGAGGTGTCATCCGGAAGATTTGCTCCTTCCTGCCCAGGCCGGGCCGAGACGATGAAGCTCCTCATATGGGTTTTCGGTGTTTCCTTGGGATTGGCAGGGAAGATCTCGGGCCATGGAGGAAGATCCGTTACCAGCCCTCCCGGCTTGAGCCCTCGGGTGCCTGAAGCAAATGTTGCTCTGCTCTGTAAAAGGCTGGTCAGCCCAGGCCGTGGTCCCCGCGAGGCCCTGTGGCCACCTTGCCAGGAGCTGACCCTTGGCTGCCAAGAGGTCCCACGGACACCTTAAACGCTTCTGGACCCCCGCCCCCCGACCTTTGGAGGATTGAGTACGGCCGGTGTGGCGTCTGGAGACCTGACCTAATGAGTCTCTGGCAATCAATCAATCAGTGGTATTTATTGAGTGTTTACTATGGGCAGAGCATTGTACTAAGCACTCGGGCGAGTATGACGTGGCAGTTAGCAGACACTCTGGCAGGCCGGGCCTCACCCCAGGGGTCTCTGGGAATGGACTCCAGGAGACCAGGCACAGTCCTGGCCTCCATCCGGTAGGTGGGCATGGTAATTGGGATCGGTGGGATGATGATGATGATTATGGTATTTGTTAAGCGCTTACTATGTGCCGGGCACTGTACGAAGCACTGGGGTAGATCCAAGCTTATCAGGTTGGACACAGTCCATGTCCCACATGTGGCTCCCGGTCTTCCTCATTTTACAGATGAGGGAACTGAGTGTGCTCGGTGCTCCTCCCCAAGCCCACGTCAGCCGCTGCCGCTGCATCCTCTTCTTCCTCCTCCACTTGCTTCTTCTGTTTCTCTTCATCCTCTTCGTCCTTTCTCTTCCTCATCTTCCTCCTCCCCTCCTCCTTCTCCTCCTCTTCTTCCACCTCCTCTTCCTCCTCCTCCACGTTAATTCTCTCCCCTTAGCTTGATTTCTTTCCCCCAGCTTTCAAAGGCCATTTGGAGGAGGCCGAGAGGGCCAGACAGGCGGGGCCCGCTGTGCCCAAAGCTTCGGCAGCCGCTGCCGTACCGGAGCGTGAAAGGTGCGCGTCCAGGGAGGTCGGCTTTGGCCTTGGGGAAAACAGTTTGGCCGGAGTGTGATTCAGCAGTCAGACTGCACACCCTGGCCGCCCCGCTCCCCTGGCTCCCGGCTCAGCTAGAAGATTGCCCTGAGCAGGGTCAGTCCAAGTCTCCCCCTTTTAGGCTGTGAGCCCACTGTTGGGTAGGGACTGTCTCTATGTGTTGCCAATTTGTACTTCCCAAGCGCTTAGTACAGTGCTCTGCACATAGTAAGCGCTCAATAAATACGATTGATGATGATGACTGTCAGGCCTTCACGGGCCCGCTCTCTGGGGCCGCCAGTGAAGCGGCCCCGGGGCCTCAGGGAAGCCGGCCATCTTCTGACCGTCTGCGTGCCTACTATGGAGGAGCACCCAATCCTCAGAAGGCGGCACTCGGGTTACGGCTCGGTTCCGGTGACGTGCCAGGGACGCCTGGCAGAGCCGTGGATAAGAAACCCGACCCAGAGGCTCTGGAGGCAAGCGGGGGCCGGCGACAATGAGGTGGTAACGTCCTGGCATGGGGGCCACTGGGTAAGGCCAGTCGAGCCGGAGGAGCCGGGGTTTGCCGTACATAGCCGTCTTCAGCCAGGGCCGCCTCTCCCCCGGTTACCTGAGAGTCTGCTCCCCCCTCCACAGGAGCGGCTCAGAGGCCCAGAAGGGCGGGTGAGGGGACGGGGGCACCCAAGCAGGCCCCCGGAGGGAACCGGAAAGACCTGTTGGTCGACAACGAGCGGGCCCTTAGCCAGTCGACGGCAGGGGGTACCTCCGGCCGCGGCAGGGGAAGGGGGCGTTCCGTGCAGCTGGTAGGCCTGGCAGGGTGCGGCTTGGCACCCTGGGCAGAAACGCCGGGCATCCGGCACCACCGTCCGAGCCGGGGCAGCAATCCGGGTTGCGGAAGTCGGCCTCCGGGGCCAAGTTCAGCATGGCGCTAATCCGGCTGCTTCGGCTTTGCGTCGGCCTGGGGGGGCGGCAAGGCAGCGCGGCCCAGTGGAAGGAGCAAGGATGTGGGAATTAGAAGGTGTGGGTTCTAATCCCGGCTCTGCCACGTGTCTGCTGTCTGACTTTGGGCTCGGGGCCTCAGTTCCCTCATCTTTTAAAATGGGGATTAATCATCATCATCATCATCATCATCAATCGTACTTATTGAGTGCTTACTGTGTGCACAGCACTGTACTAAGCGCTTGGGAAGTCCAAGTTGGCAACATAGAGAGACGGTCCCTACCCAACAGTGGGCTCACAGTCTAAAAGGGGGAGATTAAGACTGTGAACCCCATGTGGGACAGGAACTGTGTCCAACCTGGTTACCTTGTATCTACCCCTCACTTGTCTGCTGTGTGACCCTGGGCAAGTCACCTAAGTTCTCTGAGCCTCAGTTACCTCATCTGTGAAATGGGGATTAAAACTGTGAGCCCTGTGTGACCATATGTGCTACTTAGTACATATTTATTACTCTATTTATTTATTTATTTATTTGTTTGTTTGTTTGTTTGTTTGTTTGTTTATTCATTCATTCATTCATTCATTTATTTTGCTTGTACCTATCTATTCTATTTATTTTATTTTGGTAGTATGTTTGGGTTTGTTCTCTGTCTCCCCCTTCTAGACTGTGAGCCCACTGTTGGGTAGGGACTGTCTCTATATGTTGCCAGCTTGTACTTCCCAAGCGCTTAGTACAGTGCTCTGCACACAGTAAGCGCTCAATAAATACGATTGATTGATTGATTGATTAGTGAAAGGGCATTTGGGGAAACAGATGGGCCGGGAAGAGGAGGGGGTGCTCTTCTCAGAGCTGGGAGAAGAGTTTTTCACCTTTCATCACCTTTTCCTGAGGGGCATGTGGTAAGCGCTTACTAGGTGCTAAGGATGTCAGCCCCATGTGGGACCTGATTACCTTGTCATAATAATGACATCATAATGTCATAATAATGAAGCAGCGTAGCTCAGTGGAAAGAGCCCGGGCTTTGGAGTCGGAGGTCCTGGGTTCAAATCCCAGCTCCGCCACTTGCCAGCTGTGTGACCTTGGGCAAGTCACTTCACTTCTCTGGGCCTCAGTTCCCTCATCTGGAAAATGGGGATTAAGACTGTGAGCCCCCCGTGGGACAATCTGATCACCTTGTAACCTCCCCAGCGCTTAGAACAATGCCTTGCACATAGTAAGCACTTAATAAATATCATAAAAAAAAATAATAATAGTTGTGGTATTTGTTAAGCGCTTTCTATGTGCCAGGCACTGTATTAAGTGCTGGAGTGGAAACAAGCAGATCGGGTTGGACACAGTCCCTTTCCCACATGGGACTCCCAGTCTCAATCCCCGTTTTACAGATGAGGGGACCGAAGCCCAGAGAAGTGAAGGGACTTGCCCAAGGTCACACAGCAGACAAGCGGCAGAACTGGGATTAGAACTCATGGCCTTCTGACTCCCAGACTCATATCCATCCACTCTGCCAGGCTGTTGGGCCACACTGCCCCTCTTGACTGGAAGCTCGTAATGGGCAGAGAGTGTGTCTGCTGATTTTACTGTATTGTGCTCTCCCAAGTGCTTTGAAAGGGGGAGACAGAGAACAAAACCAAACATACTAACAAAATAAAATAAATAGGATAGATATGTACAAGTAAAATAAATAAATAAATAGAGTAATAAATATGTACAAACATATATACATATATACAGGTGCTGTGGGGAAGGGAAGGAGGTAAGATGGGGGGGATGGAGAGGGGGACGAGGGGGAGAGGAAGGAATGGGCTCAGTCTGGGAAGGCCTCCTGGAGGAGGTGAGCTCTCAGCAGGGCCTTGAAGGGAGGAAGAGAGCTAACTTGGCGGATGGGCAGAGGAAGGGCATTCCAGGCCCGGGGGATGACATGGGCCGGGGGTCGATGGCGGGACAGGCGAGAACGAGATACGGTGAGGAGATTAGCGGTGGAGGAGCGGAGGGTGCGGGCTGGGCTGGAGAAGGAGAGAAGGGCGGGGAGGTAGGAGGGGGCGAGGTGATGGACAGCCTTGAAGCCCAGGGTGAGGAGTTTCTGCCTGATGCGCAGATTGATTGGTAGCCACTGGATTGGTAGTCTCTGTCGTCTCGGGACGTTCTGTACCGACTGCAGAGTGGCTTGATGACACCCCAGCCAAGGTTCTGGACCTCACGGTTTCTGATGGCTCCCAATCGATCAATCGGTCGATCAGTTGGTTATATTTATGGAGTGTTGATTGTGTGCAGAGCACTGTACTAAGTGCTGGGAAAAGTACAATACAACAGTAAACAGCGAGTCTCTGCCCACAATGAGCTCACAGTCTAGAGCGGGGGAAACAGACATCAATACAAATAAATAAAATGACAGATATATCCGTAAGTGCTGTGGGGCGGGGGCGGCGGGGAGAGCAAAGGGAGCAAGTTAGGGTGATGCAGAAGGGAGAGGGAGATGTAATTGTCCAGGTTGAAAGACTTCTTGGATTTCTCTATTCCCAGATATCATCATCATCATCATCAATATTGAGTGCTTACTGTGTGCAGAGCACTGTACTAAGCGCTTGGGAAGTACAAGTTGGCAACATATAGAGACGGTCCCTACCCAACAGTGGGCTGACAGTCTAAAAGGGGGAGACAGAGAACAAAACCAAACATACTAACAAAATAAATAGAATAGATATGTACAAGCAAAATAAATAAATAAATAAATAAATAAATAGAGTAACAAATATGTACAAACATATATACATATATACAGGTGCTGTGGGGAAGGGAAGGAGGTAAGATGCGGGGGGGGCCCCCACTGTGGGGATGGGGGGGTCACATGCACACAAGCACAACGTGCATGCGCGTATGCACGCGCGCACACACACACCACATACCACACCCCCACACCCCGCACCGCTCTGGACCACTTGGGATCTGGGCCACTTGTCTGCTGTGTAATCTTGGGCAAGTCACTTCACTTCTTTGGGTCTCAGTCCCCTCATCTGTAAGATGGGGATTAAGGCTATGAGCCCACTGTGGGGCAGAGACAGTGTCCAACCTGATTAGTTCATAGCTACCCCAGCACTTAGAACTGCCTGGCACATAGCGCTTAAGAAATATCACAGTTATTAAAAATCTTGAGACGCGGGCATGGAAAGTCACCCCATGGGCGGCCCGTTCTGACTCGATGCCCGTCTGGTCCCACTTGGGGCCGGCCATGCCCCCGATTTCCTGCTTCCCTCCCTTCCCCCGTCTTCCCCTCCAAGAACAGGCAGCAGCAAGGAGTAACTTGCGGCCTTCTCCCTTCCTCCGCAGGTCCGACCCCGGGACGTCATAACTACCCCACCCCCAGAGGAGAGCCGTGGCTGGACGTGCTGCATCGGAAGGTACGGCGTGGCGTTCCCCCTCGCCAGGACCGGGCACCGGGCTTCCCCGGGCGGGCGGGAGGCAGCGTCGTTGATCAGAGTGGGTCCGGAGTGGCCAGTTTGTCCTCAGGCCCATGACATGACCATCCGCTGGCGGGTTTGCCTCGGGCTGGGATGCTCCGTCCGCTCGTTATCTCGGGGCATGCTTAGGAGCATCCAGGCCCCGAAGCCCGACCCGGGATGGGCGCAGTCTGTCGTATTTATTGAGTGCTTACTGTGTACAGAGCACTGTACTAAGTGCCGAGTACAACTAAATGCTTCCCTTAGTGGAGCTCTTGAGACTAACTGTTCACCACCTTCCTTCTGGGTAAGTCTACATGGCTTTCCGGAGGGTGAATTTGGGGAGGGGGAGAGGGACCGTGCCCGCTCTTTAATGATTGGCACACGCAAAAATCCAGGCGTGTGGTTCCATGTCCTCACTGAAGATGGAACAAGCGGGAAGAGCATTCATTCATTCATTCAATCAATCGTATTTATTAAGTGCTTACTATATGCAGAGCACTGTACTAAGCGTTTGGGAAAGTACAAAGCATCCAGAAAAAGTGACGTTCCCCGCCCACAATGAGCTTGCAGTCCCGAGGGGGGGATACAGTCATCAGTTCAAATAAATAAAATTACAGCTACGGACATAAGTACTGTGGGGCTGGAGGTGTGGGGGGAGAGCAAAGGGAGCAAGTTGGGGCAATGCAGGAGGGAGTGGGAGATGAGGAAAAGTGGGCTTAGTCTGGGAAGGCCTCTTGGAGGAGATGGGCCTTTCAGTAAGGCTTCGAAAGCGGGGAGAGGAATAGTCTGTCGGATTTAAGGAGGGAAGGTGTTCCGGGCCAGAGGCAGGACGTGGGCCAGGGGTCGGCGGTGAGACAGGTGAGATCAAGGCATGGTGAGAAGTTTAGCACTAGAGGAGCCAAGTCGGCTGGCCGGGTTTATTGTTCCGGCTCGGGTCGTTCCAGTAAACTGAGGCACAGAGAAGTTAAGCGACTCGCCTGACGCCACACTGCAAGCAGTTGGCAAAGCTGGGATTACAGCCCAGGCTCGTGCTCTTTCCACTAGGCCATGATTTGTGCATGAGTCAAGGAAACTAGCAACGTTTTTAAGCTCCTCCTCCTGTGTCTTTCTTTTTTTTAATGGTATTTGTTAAGCACCAATTATGTGTTAAGCACTGTTCTAAGTACTGAGATAGCTACAAGTCAATCAGGCCAGATACAGTCCCTGTCCCACACAGGGCTCAGTCTATGTAGGAGGGAGAACAGGTATTGAATCCCCCATTTTGCAGGCGAGGTAACTGAGGCCCAGAGAAGTGAAGAGACTATCCCGAGGTCACCCAGCAGGCAAGCAGCGAAGCCGGGATTAGAACCCAGGTCCTCTGGCTCCCAAGTCTGGGCTTTATCCATCAGCCCATGCTGTCTTCTGCTTCCTTACCCACCGGCTGGCTCTACCGGGCGTGGATCGGGGTTCGTCTTCTTGTAAAACCGAACGCTCAGCTTTCTCCCTGGCACTTTGATAAACCGCAGAAATGTCCTTTTCTGAATGAGGAAGTCTGGCCCTGGATCCCGGATCGGCTGGTGCGTCAGCTGCGGAAGAAATTAGAAGTGGAAAGCACCTTTGAGTCCCACAAGCCAGTCTCAAGAGATTGGTGTCTTCTTGTTTGGAGTTTGGGCAGTCCGAAGCCAAAGCCCCCCAAAATACAGATCAGTGGGTCCTTTACCAGCTCAGGTCCCAAGGTCCCGGCCCTGCCCCTCGTTTTTGGCGGGTGCGAACTCCAGATTGAAGGCGGGGGTCCTCCCCGGCCTTCTCTTCTGCCCCGCTCCCCCCAAACTTTCTGTTTTCACCAGTCCAGTCACCTGCCTGCCCCCTCCCCAAAGGGATAATCAAGGCAGAATAGGATAAGTGCTTTTATTGACATGGTAGCAGTTTGGATGGAAAGGAAAGGGTGGATTTTAATAATATCATGAGGGTTAAACCGATAGGATTTAATGACAGATTGAATATGTGGGTTGAATGAGAAAGATGAGTCAAAGATAACACAGGTTACAGGCGTGTGAGACAGGGAGGATGGTGGTGCTGTCTACAGTGACGGGAAAATCAGGGTGGGGTTTGGTTGGGAAGATAAGGAGTTCTGTTTTGGATATGTTAAGTTTGAGGTGTTGGTGGGAAATCCAAATATCATCAATCGTATTTATTGAGAGCTTACTATGTGCAGAGCACTGTACTAAGCGCTTGGGAAGTACAAATTGGCAACATATAGAGACAGTCCCTACCCAACAGTGGGCTCACAACCCAACAGCGGGCTCACACCCAACAGTGGGCTCACAACCCAACAGTGTCTTGGAGATGTCTTGGAGGCAGGAGGCGATGCCAGGCTTCAGACGGGGAGATAGATCAGGGCTGGAAATGTAGATTTGGAAATCATCCACAGAGAAGTGGTCATTGAAGCCATGGGAGAGAATGAGTTCTCTGCAGGAGTGAGTGTAGTTGGAGAAATAGAAAGGGACCCAGAACTGAATCTTGAAGGACTCCCACAGTTAGGGCAAGTCATTTCGCTGCTCTGTGCCTCCGCTCTGTTACCTTATCTGTGTAAAATGGAGATTAAAACTGTGAGACCCCTGTGGGACAGGGACTGTGTCCAACCTGAATAGCCAGTATCCACCCCAGCGCTTAGTATAGCGCCTGGCACATAGTAAGTGTTTGAGAGAGAAAGAGAGAGATGCCCTGATACCCAGACTCCAACCTCATTAATCACTCCGAAATAGACAGCTAATAAACTGTGTGTGTGTGTATTCACCCACGCGTGCACACACACACGCTTCTCCCACCCCAAGCAGCCGGCCGGGGGCCACCCGGCTTTTCCAGAGGCGCAGTCCTTCATGCCAAACCTCGGCCCGGACCCCAAGCGGGAGGGCCCGGGGCCCATCCGCGTCAGAACGTCAGCCCCTCCAGCTTCCCCTTCCTGCTCGGGCAGCGAGCGTGTCCTCTCAGTTCCTTCTGGGTTTTTCCGAGGCGCGGGCACCTCTGCCATCTTGTCAGCGGGATGTGGGCACCCAGGTGAGGAGACGTGTGGTGGGGAATCCTTTTCCGTCGGAATCCCCACGGGGTCAGGGGACTGGTCTGTCCCCCGGGTGGCCTCCCCAGCCCCCGTTTTTCCGGGGCGTTTACCGAACGCTTTAATTGTTCGGTAGCACCGAGGTAGACGTAAAACGATCACATCGGGCCCGGCCCCCACCCTCTCTGGTTCTCATAGCTGAAGAGAACCGGAATCACATCCCCTTTTGACAGATGAGGAAACCGAGGCTCCGAGAGGTTACGTTACTTGCCCAGGGTCAAACAGTAGACAGGTGGCGGAGTCTGAATTAGAACCCAGATCCTTCTACTCCCAGCCCTGTGCTCTATCCGGTAGACCACGCTGCCTGATGACCCAGAGTGGGTGCCCTTCGGACCACCAGTCCTCTTCTCTTTCCACCAGGCCTCATCCTGCCCATCACAGTGACCTCATCGTTTTCCCACCTCTTCCCGGGCCTTCCCTCAGGGAACGAAGCAGGTCCTGCCCCAGAGGTTTTCAGTCGGTCACCCGCCAAGTCGGCAGCTCCTCGAGGGCAGGGATTGGTTCCACTTCCTGTGCGAGCCTCCCCGCAAGGCTCAGAGGGCCGTGCTGCACAGTAAAAGAGAAGCAGCATGGCTCAGTGGAAAGAGCCCGGGCTTGGGAGTCGGAGGCCATGGGTTCGAATCCCGGCTCCGCCACTTATAAAGCTGTGTGACTTTGGGCAAGTCACTTAACTTCTCTGGGCCTCAGTTACCTCATCTGTAAAATGGGAATGAAGACTGTGAGCCCCACGTGGGACTACCTGATCACCTTGTATCCCCCCAGCGCTTAGAACAGTGCTTCGCACATAGTAAGCGCTTAACAAATACCATCGTTATTATGGTATTATAATGGAGAATTATCATTCTCCACCTTTTTAGACTGTGAGCCCACTGTTGGGTAGGGACTGTCTCTATAAGTTGCCAACTTGTACTTCCCAAGCGCTTAGTCCAGTGTTCTGCACACAGTAAGCGCTCAATAAATACGATTGATGATGATGATGATGATGATGATGATGATTAGGTGCCCCGTCAATACTCTGGATTGATTTCTTCTGAAACAGCGGCGTCTGTCGCCTTTTCCTGCCTCGGCCTGTTCTGGGGGTGCCCAGCGGTGGCCCGGTTTGTGGGTTCTCCCCTGGGCAGGGCCCGGGACGCTGGGGTTTTGCGGGAGGCGAGTGGAAGTTGCAGCCGATCCTACCTGGGCTCTGTTTTCACTTCCTGAAGTCTGGTCATCGTCTTATTTATTCATTCATTCATTCATTCATTCATTCATTCATTCATTCATTCATTCATTCATGTGCAGAATACTGAGTCTCCCTCGGCTCCGCTCCCAGCCCCGGCCTTGCGGAGCACTTTGCTGGGGAGAAGTCGCGTCACTGTTTCTGAACTTTTAAAGTCATTCCATAGCTTTGCTTTTTCAGTGGAGGTGGGGAGGATGAGGGAGAGATGGGACAACTTATCTCCCCGTCCGACCCCTCCCCCAGCTTATCATCATCATCAATCGTATTTATTGAGCGCTTACTGTGTGCAGAGCACTGTACTAAGCGCTTGGGAAGTACAAGTTGGCAACATCTAGAGACAGTCCCTACCCAACAGTGGGCTCACAGTCTAAAAGGAGGAGACAGAGAACAAAACCAAACATACTAACAAAATAAAATAAGTAGAATAGATATGTACAAGTAAAATAAATAAATAAATAGAGTAACAAATATGTACAAACATATATACGTGTATACAGCTTAGACCCAAGAACCCGGACCGACATTTCCACAGGGGCCTCCGGTCATGGAGAAGTTGACCTCGGGTTGGGGTGAGAGTCAATCAATCAATCTTTTTTTTTTCTAATGGTATTATTATTATTAAGTGCTTACTATGTGCCAGCCACTGTTCTGAGTATATTTATTGAGCACTCACCATGTGCAGAGCCCTGTATTAAGTGCTTGTGAGAGTCCAGTAGAACAAAGTTGGTAAAAACAGTCCCTGCCCACAACGAGCTTAAAGTCTAGTGAGGAAGACATATTGATATAAATAAATGAGGAAGATGGATATAAGTGCTGTGGGGATGAATATGTTTGTAGATATTTATTACTCTATTTATTTTACTTGTACATATCTATTCTATTTATTTTATTTTGTTAGTGTGGTTTTGTTCTCTGACTCACCGTTTTAGACTGTGAGCCCACTGTTGGGTAGGGACTGTCTCTATATGTTGCCAACTTGTACTTCCCAAGTGCTTAGTACGGTGCTCTGCACACAGTAAGCGCTCAATAAATACGACTGATTGATTGATGAGGGAGGGGGAAATTAAGGGTGCAAATCCATGAGTGTTCTGCCTCCCCATTAGATTGTGAGCCCAAAGCGGGACAGGGACAGCGTCCAACCCGATTACTTTGTATCTTCCCCCGGCGCTTAGAACGGTGCTTGACACGTAGTGAACGAGCGCGTAACAAATACCATAATGATGATGCTGACGAGTGGAGTGACATCACTGCGGGGCTGCGGACCGTCCAGGGAACCGCCGGAAAGCTGAGCTCCGCGCCCAGTTCCCAAACCCCGTGTCGGTCGGCCCGCTCGTCTGCCCATCCGCTCCCTGGAGGCGGGGGCCCGTGGGCCGCACCTGGGTGGGAAGATAGGAGGCCTTCCCGGACTGAGCCCCTTCCTTCCTCTCCCCCTCGTCCCCATCTCCATCCCCCCCATCTTACCTCCTTCCCTTCCCCACAGCACCTGTATATATGTATATATGTTTGTACATATTTATTACTCTATTTATTTATTTATTTATTTTATTTGTACATATCTATTCTGTTTATTTTATTTTGTTAGTATGTTTGGTTTTGTTCTCTGTCTCCCCCTTTTAGACTGTGAGCCCACTGCTGGTAGGGACTGTCTCTATATGTTGCCAATATGTACTTCCCAAGCGCTTAGTACAGTGCTCTGCACATAGTAAGTGCTCAATAAATACGATTGATGGTGATGATTGATGAAGATTGGGGCCTGATGTGCTCCTTTCGTCCAGTGGGAGGGAGATGGGGCCTCGCGGAGGAGGAAGAGGTGTTTGTGGGCAGGCTGACCCTTCTCTCCATCTCGCCTGACTGCCTTCATCTCACCTGTCTCGCCGTCTACCCTTAGCCCACATCCTGTACTTCCCAAGCGCTTAGTCCAGTGCTCTGCACACAGTAAGCGCTCAATAAATACGATTGATTGATTGATTGATCCTGCCTCTGGCCTGGAACGCCCTCCCTCCTCGAATCTGACAGATAATCACTCTCCCCTCCTTCAAAGCCTTATTGAAGGCCCATCTCCTCCAAGAGGCCTTCCCTGACTAAACACCCCCTTTCCTCCTTTATTTATTTATTTATTTATTTTGTGCATATCTATTCTATTTATTTTATTTTGTTAGTATGTTTGGTTTTGTTCTCTGTCTCCCCCTTTTAGACTGTGAGCCCACTGTTGGGTAGGGACTGTCTCTATATGTTGCCAATTTGTGCTTCCCAAGCGCTTAGTACAGTGCTCTGCACATAGTAAGCGCTCAATAAATGCGATTGATTGATTGATTTCCTCTTCTCCCACTCCCTCAGCACCGTCCTGACTTGCTTCCTTGGTTCTTCCCCGCCTCTCAGCCCCGCAGCACTTATGTCCATATCTGTCATTTATTTATTTGTACTGATGTCTGGCTCTCCCCGGCCCCCAGACTGTAAGATCACTGGGGGCAAAGAATGTGTCCTTTCATTGTCGTACTGTAGTCTCCCAAGTGCTTAGTACAGTGCTCTGCACACAGTAAGTGCTCAATAAATACAATTGAATCAGTGTCCCGCTGGGGAGCAGCTCCAATGGACAGAGGGTAGACGGGGAGTCTCCCGGCCGGTGTGAAAAAAACCTGACCACCATGAGAAAAATTCCCCCCTTTTCCCTGGTCCCTGTTCAGAGACGTAGCCTAGTGGTTAGAGCCCAAGCCTGGGAGTTGGAAGGACCCGGGTTCTAATGCTGGCTCCACCCTTTGTCTGCTGTGGGACTTTGGGCAAGTCATTTACTTTCTCTGGGTCTCAGCTCCCTCATCTGGAAAATGGGGATTAAGACTGTGAGCCCCATGAGGGACAGGGACTGTGTCCAGCCTATCTTGTATCTAACGTAGGCCTCTGTACAGTGCCTGGCACATAGTAAGCGTTTAAATGAGTGAATGAATGAACGAACAAACGCCATTAAAAAAAAACCACACACAAAAAAGTTGTGAGCCCCATGTGGGACAGGGAATACCTGCAGAGCCGAGGGCAATCAATGGTATCAGTCAGTGGTATTTTATCGAGCGCTTACTGTGTGCAGTGCTCTGTACTCGTGTTCTACGTGGGTGAAATTCCTGTGTTCACTCTGGAGATTCATTCATTCATTCAATTGCATTTATTGAGTGCTTACTGTGTGCAGAGCAGTGTACTAAGCGCTTGGGAAGTACAAATTGGCGACATATAGAGACGGTCCCTACCCAACAACGGGCTCACAGTCTAGAAGGGGGAGTCCTACGGAGAGATGCCAGCCAGCCCACTTCCCCCACCCCAACCTTGGCTTGCTGACTGTATATGGTGTGGCAGGCACCAGGGAGCTCCTTGCCCATGGCCATAGGGCAGATGCCAGCCACATGGCGGGGGGGGGGGGGTCTCCTGACAGGAGCGGCAGACGGGCCTCGGCCCTGAGATTTCAGGGAGGGAACAGTAATGATAATCAATCAATCAATCGTATTTATTGAGCGCTTACTATGTGCAGAGCACTGTACTAAGAGCTTGGGAAGTACAAATTGGCAACACATAGAGACAGTCCCTACCCAACAGTGGGCTCACAGTCTAAAAATAATAATAATAACTGTGGTATTGTTAAGCGCTTTCTATGTGCCAGGGGCTGTTCTTAAGAGCTGGGGTAGATACAAGCTAGGCAGAGTTGGGGTTGAGTGGAAGTAGCCACTTGCGCATCATTGATGCCCTCGTTCTTACTGGTCATCTTCCCGGGGCCTAGAGGGCGAGTAGATTGCCAGCACAGTTTTTTTAATGGTATTTATTAAGCAGTAATTACGTATCAAACACTGTTCTAGGCACTGGCATAGGTACAGGTCAATTTAAGTCGGACACGGTCCCTGTCCCGCATGGGGCTCACGGTCTAAGTAGGAGGAAGAACAGACATTGAATCCCCATTTTACCATTGAGGAAACTGAGGCCTAGTGATGTCAAATGACTTGCCTAAGGTCACACAGCAGGGAATTGGCCGAGCTGGGATTAGAACTCAGCTCCTCTGACTCCAAGGCCTGGGCTGTATCCACTAGGCCACTCTGTTTCTCTTGTACTCTCCCAACCCAGCCAGGGGAACCCAAGCATTGCCCTCGATCACAGTGGGCCGCCTGGAACTCTTCTTCCTCCTCCTCCTCCTCCTCCTCACCACAGCAAGCCCCGCACCGGGACCCCACCCTGAGAGGGTGGCCAGGGGAGATTCCTGGGGGAGTCTGGGACCGGGGACAGGCAGTTTCTGGACAGATGTCCCGGGGTCGGGCCCACTGGTCTCCCGGCTAATCAAGCTTGTCAAATATTGATTCAATCTCCGGGCAGAAGCAGCTGCAAAGCCAGCAGATTCCAGCTGGAACTGGCCAGGCTGAGTGTCCCTCCGAGGAGCCAGGCTGACAGGACCGGTGCATCGGAAAACACCCTCGCCCAGCTCAGAGAGAACGGGCAGGAAGACAGAGGGGAGAAACCCACAAAAAAACTGCCACCTCAGGGCCTCTCAGGTGGACGGCAGGGGATGTGAGCAGGGTGCTCCTTTTTCTTTTTCCTTTTCCCTTTCCTTTTTCTTCTTTTCCTTTTTCTCCACCTCCCTGCCACTCTCCACCACTCATTCATGCAATTGTATTTATTGAGCACTTCATGTGCAAAGCACTGCACTAAGCACTCTCTCCCTCCCCCCTCTTCCCTCTACACTGGCTCCCGCTGAAAAGCCTATGGGGTCACGTGCATCCGTCGATCATATTTATTGCACACTTACTGTGCACAGAGCAGTACTAAGCGATTGGGAGAAAACAGTGTAACAGTATAACGGAGGCATTCCCTGCCCACACCGAGCTTAGAGTCTAGAGGGACTGTAATGTCCTGTGTGGTCAGGTAGCTCCAAGAACCAGGTTGGTGGTCATGCCACTCTCCCCCCCCCCCCCCCCCCCACACACACACACAAGTTGGCATCGTCTCTCTTCTCTCTCTGGACCGAATGTCCACCCGGATAGGAGAAAACGGCGTCCCAGTGGGCTGGAGGAGCCTCAGGAGAGCGGTGGTTGGCATCGGTAGGATGGGTCAGCGAGACCAAAGTTGACTGGTGCTACCCTTCCCTCTTTCTCTTCCCCACCCCCTTACCCTCTTTTCCTTTTCCCCCCTGTCTCTTTCTTCCTCTC
Organism: Tachyglossus aculeatus; assembly: GCF_015852505.1. Classification (NCBI taxonomy): domain Eukaryota; kingdom Metazoa; phylum Chordata; class Mammalia; order Monotremata; family Tachyglossidae; genus Tachyglossus; species Tachyglossus aculeatus. Next base: position 2,097,232 of record NC_052091.1, read on the forward strand.
CCCTCCCTCTTTCCTCCCCTTCACGACTTCTCCCCCCCCTCGCATTCTCTCACTCTTTCCTGCTCTTGTTCTTAAGCACTTAGTACAGTGCTCTGCACACAGTAAGCACTCAGTAAATACAATTGATTGATTGATTGCTTTCCCTCTTTCTCTCTTTCTCTCCCTTTCTCTCTCTCCCTCTCTTTCTGTCCCCCTACCCATTGCTTTCCTCCTCCTCCATCTAGGGCAGGGCCTCCCATCTCCAGAACCCCTTCAGCTCTGCCTTTTTTAGCAACCTAGAGTTCCCAAAATTGTGACTTCCTTTCCGTCAGAATGTGTGGATTCCCCAGCCATTAAGGGCTCTCGTCCCCATCCCCTGAACAGGTAGGGCAGCCAGGGGAAGAAGCCCCGATTTAAATTCTCTGGAGACCAGGGATAAGGTCAGTCAATAAATGGTATATATTCAGCACGTGCTGTGTGCAGAGCCCTGTACTAAGCGGTTCATTCATTCGTTCATTCAGTGGTATTTATTGAGCGCTTACTGTGTGCAGAGCACTGTACTAAGCGCTTGGGAAGTACGTATCGGCAACATATACAGACTGTCCCTGTCCAACAACGGGCTCACAGTCTAGAAACGGGCTCACAGTCTAGAAGCAATTGGGAGAGTACAATACAACTGAGTTGGTAGACATGTTCCCTGCTTCCCGCAATAATAATAATAATAATGGCATTTATTGAGTGCTTACTATATGCAAAGCACTGTTCTAAGCGCGCTGGGGTGGTTACAAGCTGATCAGGTCCCACGGGGGGCTCACAGTCTTAATTCCCATTTTACAGATGAGGTAACTGAGCACAGAGAAGTTAAGTGACTTGCCCAAAGTTACACAGCTGACAATTGGCAGAGCTGGGATTTGAACCCATAACCTCTGACTCCAAAGCCCATTCTCTTTCCACGGAGCCATGCTGCTTCTCCATGAGACTAACAGTAAGATTACTGACTCCTTGGAGGAGGAGAGCGGGATCAGAGAGTTGTCCCGGCTGGGCTGGGGTGCACAGGCTGGTAGAGCTTGGCCTGGGACCCCACGGGCCCGGGGTGTGCCTGGTCTCACCCTCTTGGGCCCCCAGGCCCTCCCCAAGCCTGGAACTAATTTCCTTTGAGGGGCTGCAGGGAACCCGCCGTTCTCCACGAACCAGCTCGGGCCCCGCCGCCAACTCAACGATCAGACCAGGGATCTGCCGGCCCAGGTGGCTCTCCAGGAGCCACTCGGGAAGGGCCCCTCTGGGCCGCATCCCGTAACCACCCCATCCTGGTAGGAAGGGTTGGCCACTAGCCAAGGCTGCAGAGCAGTCTGCCCCGGGCCCTCTCGCGAGCCTCCTCCCCAGGCCCCTGTGAGGGCTGCCAAGGGAGGGGCTGCCCAGCCCCGCCTCCGACATGCATCATGGGGATCCAGTTTTAGGAGACCAATTTACCTCATTCTCGCCTGTCCCGCCATCGACCCCCGGCCCACGTCATCCCCCGGGCCTGGAATGCCCTCCCTCTGCCCATCCGCCAAGCTAGCTCTCTTCCTCCCTTCAAGGCCCTGCTGAGAGCTCACCTCCTCCAGGAGGCCTTCCCAGACTGAGTCCCTTCCTTCCTCTCCCCCTCGTCCCCCTCTCCATCCCCCCATCTTACCTCCTTCCCTTCCCCACAGCACCTGTATATATGTATATATGTTTGTACATATTTATTACTCTATTTATTTTACTTGTACATATCTATTCTATTCATTTTATTTTGTTAGTATGTTTGGTTTTGTTCTCTGTCTCCCCCTTTTCGTCTGTGAGCCCACTGTTGGGTAGGGACTGTCTCTATATGTTGCCAATTTGTACTTCCTAAGCGCTTAGTACAGTGCTCTGCACATAGTAAGCGCTCAATAAATACGATTGATGATGATGATGATGCTGTTGGGTAGGGACTGTCTCTATATGTTGCCAATTTGTACTTCCCAAGCGCTTAGTACAGTGCTCTGCGCATAGTAAGCGCTCAATAAATACGATTGCTTGATTGATTGGCTGCACACTCCTGCCCGCCTTCCCCAAGTCTGGATTCTCCCGCTCTACAGGCCGGAGCCGTGCATCTCTCTGGAATTTACAGCTGGCCCCTTTTGTCCGCTCTTTAGTTACGGCACTAACTAAAGTTTCCCCTTTTAAGATGCAGGGGGGGCAGCTGGAGGTAAAAGTGGCTCACAGTTCCCCTCTGTCAAAACATCCAGTGCTATTTATTGGGCGCTACCGGGGGCAGAGCAATCTCAGCTAGGAGTGGTGAGTGTGTTTGCTCCTGGAAAACGAGGTGTGCGTCTGTCTGTCCGTGTCCAGGCCATGGGGGCAGGACTCTCCATGGGTTCTGAGGGTGAGCCCTGGGCAAACTATTTCCTTCCATGGGCCCCAGAAGAGCTGTAGACTGTAAGCTCACTGTTTGCAGGAATGTGTCCGTTTGTTGTTATAGTGTACTCTCCCAAGGGCTTAGTACAGTGCTTTGCACACACTAAGCTCTCAATAAATAGGATTGAATGAATGAATGAAGGGAAACAGTACTCTGGGCAAAGCCCACCTGTGCCACCCTCGACAGAGGCCAGGCTCTGGCTGCACCCCGTGCCCACTTCTGAGCACCCCAGTGTCAGAGACCAAAGGTGCGGGCGCACCCCGGAGTTGGGCAGGCTCTGTAGAGGGGACAGTCGGGGTGTGGGGATTGTGCATCTTGGAAAAGAGAAGGCTGAGGGTTCCTCTGGTCATCCACAGACACGTGGAATGTGTGTCTCTCCTTCTTTCCTTGGAGAAGCAGCGTGGCTCAGTGGAAAGAGCCCGGGCTTTGGAGTCAGAGATCATGGGTTCAAATCCTGGCTCTGCCAACTGTCAGCTGTGTGACTTTGGGCAAGTCACTTCTCTGTGCCTCAGTTACCTCGTCTGTGAAATGGGGGTTAAAACTGTGAGCCCCCTGTGGGACAACTTGATCACCTTGTAACCTCCCCCAGCACTTAGAACAGTGATTTGCACATAGTAAGCGCTTAACAAATGCCATCATCATCATCATCATCCTTCGCCTTCTGTGTCTTTCTCTCTTTCTCCCCCCCGCTTTCTCTCTCTTACCTTACTATCTTTCTCTCTCTCCCTCTTTCTTTCTCCTTCCTCTTTCTCCTCCTTCTTTGTCTTTCCGTGTCTTTCTCTCTCTATTTCTCTCTCTCTCTCTGAGTACAGAAGAAGAGGGCAAGGGCTTCAGCTGCCACTGGAGGGATTTGAGTTAGGTTCCGGGAAGTACTTCCCAATGCCAGTTGTCCTCAGTGAAATGAGTTGTCGCCGGGAAGCAACCGACATTTCCTTCTGTGAGCATCAGTGAGCTGTAGAAGGAGAAAGACCAGAATTTTCTGAGCACTTTCTGGGCACAGTACACTGCACAAGCCGCTTGGGAAGTACAAAACAAAGAAGTCACAGGTTGCCGGCCCGCAGGGAGCTTACACTCTATCTGGGCTGGATGGTGTTTGGCGGGGGAGGTTGGGCAAAGGCAGGCAGGCTGGGGGTGATCATCATCATCATCGTTGTCATTATCAGTGGTAATTATTGAGCACTTACAGTGTGCATAGCACTGTACTAAGCGCTTGGGAGAGTACTACACAGCAGAGTTGGTAGACACTTTCCCTGCCCACGAGGAGCTTACAGTCGAGAGGCAGAGAGAGACATTAATATAATTAAATGATTGATAATCCTCACAGAGTGATCTCACCCACTCAGGCCTGGGGTTCCAAGAAGATCAATAAATCAATCCCGGTCGAGAGGGTGGGACACGACTTTCTTCCCGTTACAGTCCCGCTGGCCCGCGGGTGCCCACCCCATCTCTCACTTCTCCCTTTCTTTTCTCCCTTCCTCCCCACAGGATGGCATGGAAGGCGCCGCCCCTTGCCTCCGACACGCGGCTGGCCCCGCCATCCCCGGAATAGAGCCCGCGAAGGAGATCCGGAGGCCTGAGCGGGCCACCCAGGGACCCCGCGATGGTGGCCACCCGCCCAGCCGGTGCCACCCGCTGTGCACTCCGGGCCTCAGGGGCCCATCCCCTCCAGCGGCCGAGGGCCAAGGGCCCGTGGCGGCGATGAACGAGACCCTCTGGGGGTCGAGGCAGACGTAGCGTGGTTCTGGGGCGATGACCACTTATCGGGCGAGCGAGGGCGTGGACACGGGCGGCGGAAAAGGGAATGACCCGACTCCGGGCCCACGCCCAGGCGATTACTACCCGCCGGGATTTTGGGTTCCCAATGGTGGCTCCCCTCAGCCCGGCGGGGAGGGGACGGGCGCCCCCCGACCCAACGCCGCGACGCCCGCTGTGCCCAAGATGGGGGTGCGTGCCCGGGTGGCCGACTGGCCACCGAAGCGGGAGGCGCTTAAGGACCTGGCAGGGCCCAGCCCGGGGCACGAGACGGCAGCGGCCAAGACCGGGCGGACGGGCCGGCTGCCCCGGACCCCGGTGGATGGGCAGCCCCTGGTGGGCCCCCGCGGGCCCGTGGGGTCCAGGGCCTTCCACCACCGGCTGTCTCGGAGGAGATCGAAGGACGTGGAGTTCCAAGACGGGTGGCCCCGGTCCCCGGGCCGCAGCCTGGCCCCGCTGCGGAACCGGAGCAACAGCGAGATGACGCTGAGCGAGTGCGACGTGGAGGAGGCGTGGGAGGCGCGGGGGGCTCGCGCGGTCGGCGGGCCCCTTCTCTTCCGGGAGTACGGCAGCACCTCGTCCATCGACGTCCAGGGCCTTTCAGAACAGAACTTCTACGACATCCTGGACGGGTTCCGCAGCCAGCGGCCCGGCCAGCGGCGCGAGGCGGCGGCCAAGCCGACTGAGCGGTTCCGGCCCGACCCCGGCCCGCACCCGGCCGGCGGCACCAAGGTGGACGGCCGCCTCGGGACGCCCCACCGGGATGACTTCCCACCGCCGCCGCTGACCCGGGAGAAGGAGAAGGCCCGGAAGAAGGCGGGCCGGGTGGAGGCCGGGATGGGCGGCGGCGGAGGGGGTGGGGGTCCCGGCGACTCATCCATCTTCCGGAAACTTCGCAGCACCAGGGGCGACGGGGACGCGGGCGGGCGTCCGGGAGCGGAGGCTGAGGACGGCGGAGGCGGGGGCCCGGAGGGCGGCCGCCCGTGGGTCTGCCAGAGGAGCTTCGCTCACTTCGACGTGCAGAGCCTGCTGTTCGACCTGAACGAGGTGGCGGCCAAGCGGCTGTCGGTGGCCCAGCGGCGGAACACCACCACGGGTGCCTCGGCCGCCTCGGCCCTCCCGGGTCCCTCGGCCCGGGCCGGGGGCCCGTCCGGCGGCCCGGACCCGGCCTTCGCCAGCACCGAGGACCTGAACTGTAAGGAGAACCTGGAGCAGGACCAGGGCGACAACAACAGCAATGACCTGCTGCTCAGCTGCCCGCACTTCCGCAACGAGCTGGGCGGCATGCGCGAACGCAGCGTCAGCTTCTCCAGGGCCTCGGCGGGCTCCCCGGGCGGCTCCGGTGAGGGGGCCCCCCCGGAGTCCTCTTTCGGCGGGTTCTGTACCAACGCCAGCATCTCGGTGCTGGAGGTGCCCAAAGAGATGCAGCGGAGTCCCAGCCGGCTGAAGCACTACAGCATCGAGCACGTGGACCTCGGGGCCCGCTATTTCCAGGATTACTTCCTGGGCAAAGGTAATTCCGGGGGCCCTTGGAGGAGTTGGGGTGGGAGGGTGGGCACTCCAGCCCCGCTCTTGAGGACCTTTCCGGCTGGCGGGCGGAGACGGCATTTCAGAGACGGGCAGTACCCCAGGAGCAGCGTGACCTAGTGGGTAGAGCCCAGGCCTTCATCCAGAAGGACTTGGGTTCTAATCGTGGCTCCACCACTTGTCTGCTGTGTGACCTGGGGCAAGTCACTGCACTTCTAGGCCTCAGTTCCCTCATCTGTAAAATGGGGATGAAGACTGTGAGCCCCAAGGGGGACAGGGACTGTGCCCAACCCAGTTTGCTTGTACTCACCCCAACACTTAGTTCAGTGCCTTGGCACATAGGAAGTGCTGAACAGGTGCCGCAATTATGATTCTTATTATTAGAAGGAAGGTAGAGAAGTGCTGCAGAACGTTGGGAATGTTTGGGAGAGGAGAGCGGAGAAATTCCTCGGAGAAGGGCTCCTGGAAGGGGACCCATGCTGTGCCAAGTACTGTGCTGAGCGTTTGGGAGAGGGCGACCATGGAGCTCACGGGGAGACTGGTGCTCCAGAGGAGGGTAGCAAAGCAGCACGTGTGGGAGCATCCTGACCCAGTGGAAAGAGTCAGCGCCCGGGAGTCGGAGGACTTGGCTTCTCATCCCGGCTCCGCCCCTTGTCTGCTGTGTGACCTTGGACACTTCCCTGGGCTTCGGTTCTTTCATCTGCAAAAATGGGGACTCAATACCTGGTCTTCCTCCTGCTGAGACTGTAAGCCCCTTGTGGGACCTGATTATCTTGTATCTACCCCAGCGCTTAGTATAGTATTTGGCACATAGTAAGCGCTTAACAAATACTGCGGTTATCATTCTTCTTATTATTATTACTGAGCTTTCCGGGGCCAAACGTGCGTTTTTGCCCATCTTTGGCAGCACGGTCAAGGAGAAGTCTTTCTTAAGCTCCCAAACCCTCCTATAAAAGAAAGTCACCTCCTCCAGGAGGCATTTTCTAATCTCCCCTTCCGCCCCCTCCACCAACTTCCTGGGGGACAGTCAATCAGTCAGTCAGTCAATCAATCAATTGTATTTATTGAGCGCTTACTGTGTGCAGAGCACTGTACTAAGCGCTTGGGAAGTACAAATTGGCAGCATATAGAGACGGTCCCTTCCCAACAGTGGGCTCACAGTCTAGAAGGAGGAGACAGAGAACAAAACACATTAACAAAATAAAATAAATAGAATAGATATGTACAAGTAAAATAGAGTAATATTTATTTATTTTTGTAATATTTATTTTAGTAATATTAATATTTTCATAATATTTATTTTAGTCCCTTTAGCCACCTCAGCACATGGAGATATGTGATGACTGTGATATTGGTTAAGCGCATACTACATCCCAAGAACTGTACTAAGTTGGCACTGGGGTAGGATCATTAGATCCGACGCCACAACTTCTCAGTAGTAATGACAGTAGTAATTGTGGTATTTGTTAGGCTCACACTATGTGCCGAGCACTGTACTAAGCACTGAGGTAGATAAAAGATTGTCAGGTCACACATAGGGACTCACAGTCCAAGTCAGCGGGAGACTAGGTATTGAATCCCCAGTTTGCAGACGCGGGAACTGAGGCCCAGAGAAGTGAGGTGACTTGCCGCAGATACGTGGCAGGGCCAGGATTAGAACCCAGGTCCTCTGATTCCCAGGCCCAGGTTCTTTCCACTAGACCACGCTGGCACTCTGCTCCCCAAAACCTGCCCCTGGCATTGCCCTCAGGGCCCTCCGCTGGCCTGGGCCTCACCCGGGCCTGGGGTCTCTTTGCAGAGCACTCCAATTACTTCGGGGTGGACGAGAAGCTAGGGCCAGTGGCCGTGAGCATCAAGCGTGAGAAGCTAGAGGACCACAAGGACCACGGACCCCAGTACCAGTACCGGATCATCTTCAGGACCAGCGAGGTGGGTGGGCTCGCTCGCCCTCGGGGTCTCTGGCACCTTTCCGGTCCGGGAGATGGAGCCCGGTCATTCCCCTGGGGACCCAGGACTCCGTCCTCCCCGAGGACGGTCAGGCTTCGAGCAGAAGGAGCGTTCGTGCCCGCCGTGGGGATGTGAGGTGACAGTTGACCCGTCCCCGGTGGGTAAATTCACACTCGAGGAAAAGAGGGGGTGAACGACTCCACAGGAGGCAGGCGACTGTCAGCGGGGGCGAGGGCGGTGGGGAAGTTTGCTTCCCTCCGGTTTCCTCTGGCCAAGCGAATCAGGGGCAGGACAGCGCCATTCCCCACCCTCATTAGCGTTCGTGCCCGAATCGGTCAGTCAGTGGCATTTATTGTGGTCAGTGACCCGAGCCCAACTCACAGGGCCTGTAGTCCTTTGTTGACGAGGTCTCTCCCGTCGTCATCATCATCATCATCATCATCAATCGTATTTATTGAGCGCTTACTATGTGCAGAGCACTGTACTAGGCGCTTGGGAAGTACAAATTGGCAACATATAGAGACAGTCCCTACCCAACAGTGGGCTCACAGTCTAAAAGGGGGAGACAGAGAACAAAACCCAAACATACTAACAAAATAAAATAGAATAGATATGTACAAATAAATTAAATAGAGTAAAAAAAATATGTACAAACATATGTACATATATACAGGTGCTGTGGGGAAGGGGGGGGGGATGGAGAGGGGGACGAGGGGGAGAGGAAGGAAGGGGCTCAGTCTGGGAAGGCCTCCTCGAGGAGGTGAGCTCTCAGCAGGGCCTTGAAGGGAGGAAGAGAGCTAGCTTGGCGGATGGGCAGAGGGATTGGGGGCATTCCAGGCCCGGGGGATGACGTGGGCCGGGGGTCGATGGCAGGACAGGCGAGAGCGAGGTACGGTGTCGAGTTGTAGCCTGACACTGGAGGACCTCCCCCCCCCCCGCCCTCCTTGGCCCCCCACCCCCCACAAGGCTATGCCAACCCTCCCCTCCGCGCTCCTGGGAGCCGGGCCTCCTCCTGAGGAGGCGGGCGCTGGCAGAGCCAACGGCCTCGGGTACACCCAGATGGCCCGGTGCCCGGGCCCGCCGGCAAGCAGCTGCGAGTGGGCCCCGTACCCTGGAAGCAGATGGGACCGGAGCGTTGGCAGCGGCGCGCCGGGAACGAGGAGTGCAGGGGACACATCCGAGCAGCCCCCAGCCGCGCCGAACCTCCAGGAGGGAAGCGGGGCCGGGCCGGGGGCCGTCGGTGTGGCGGCGGGGCCATCCGGGCTCCCCCGACATGGGCTCCCGTTGGCACCCGATGGCTTTGGAAGCCTCCGTGATCGGGAGAGTGGGCTCCTGGGCCGCCCTGTCCCAAGCGCTGGGCGTCAAGTCAAGCCTAGGCGGGAATCTTCGCCCTGAACCGGAGCATCGCTCCTCCAGGCCTGGCCCCGGCCGGCCGGGAGAGGAGGAAATCCCCCGAGCGCCGTGAGGCTTGATTCTCCCCGCTTCCCGTGACTTTGTTTCCACCCAGCTGCCGTCACGGCCGGTGGAGGGCAACGGCTGGGCCAGGGCCTCGCCGGGGCATCGGGACCCCCTGCCCAACAGCACGCCAGGAGGGATGTGCCCTTCCAACTGGGCACCCCCAATCCCAGAGTAACAGTGGTCAGCCATCCCAACACGGCCCCAAGCCCTAACGGCCCAGCTGGCCAAGTGACAACAGTGGAATCTGCTAAAGCCTTCTATGTGCTTAGCACTGTGCTAAGCGCTGGGAGAGATACAAGATCATCAGGGCAGCAGAAACTCCCATTCCCAAGCATTGGCGAGAGAAGGCTTTCTCTCACCGTTGTCGGAATTCATCGTGGGCTTTACTAAGATGTTAATCAGTCAATCAATCAATTGTATTTATTGAGCGCTTACTGTGTCCAGAGCACTATACTAAGCGCTTGGGAAGTACAAGCTGGCAACATATAGAGATGGTCCCTACCCAACAGACACATTCCTTGCCCACAATGGGGGAGAGGTTAATCTAAGCACTGTGTTGAGCGCTGGGCCAGATCTGAGAAAATCCGTGAGGATGGTACCTATTGAGTGGCTACTGAATTGGGGGCCCTGCACTAAGCACTTGGGAAAGGAGCCCGAAGCCTGTTCCCCGCCCTCAGGGAGTTTTCACTCTAATGACTGTAAGCTCATCCTGTAGACCGTAAACCCGTGGGCATGGGACTTTTCTGCTAATTCTGTTGTATTGTGCTCTCCCAAGCTCTTAGAACAATGTCTGCACCTAGTAAGTACCCAGTAAATACCACCGATTGATTGACTGATTAATGGAAGCAGCATGGCGTAGTGGATAGAGCATGGGTTCTAATCCCCACTCTGCCACTTGTCTGCTGTGTGACCTTGGGCACACTTCTCACTTCTCTGGGCCTCAGTTCCCTCATCTGTAAAATGGGGATTGAGACTGTGAGCCCTACATGGGACAGGGACTGTGTCCAACCCAATTTGCTTGTACCCACCCCGCGCTTAGTACAGTACCTTGCACATAGTAATAGCTTAACAAATACTATTATTATTATTAATGGGGGAGACAGATGTGAAGGTATTTACAAGTAGTGGAATCAGAATCAATTCTTTGCTCTTTCGATGGAAAATAACAATCTCCACAAGAGGTAAAGGTGAGCGTAAAAGGAAGCCCATCAGCGCAGTTCTCTGGTCAAGGCCGTCAGACTCTCTCTGCAGCCCGGAAGCTGGAAACTCCTGCCCAAGCCTCCGGTGACAATAATAAAAGTATTAAATAAGCGCCTCCCGGGTCCACACCCTGGACTAAATGCCCTGGGTGGATTCAGATAATCGGATCAGGCACAGTCCCTGCCCGACCTGGGGCTCAAGGTCTATAGCACAGGCTTGGGAGTCAGAAGGACCTGTGTTCAAATCCCGGCTCCACCACTTGTCTGCTGTGTGACCTTGGGCAGGTCACTTTACTTCTCCGGGCCTCAGGTACCACATCTGGAAAATGGAGATTAGTAGTAGCCCCATGTGGGATAGGGAACTGTGTCCACCCTGATTAACTTGTATCTACCCCAGCGTTTAGAACAGTGCTTGGCACATAGTAGGCACTTAAAAGTACCGTAATAATAATTATTATATTAATGTCTGTCTCCCCGTTGTGGGCAAGGAATGTGTCTGTTAATTGTACTGTCTCAGGAGCTTAGTAATAATAATAGTAATAATAATAATAGCATTTATTAAGCGCTTACTATGTGCAAAGCACTGTTCTAAGCGCTGGGGAAGTTACAAGGTGATCAGTTTGTCCCACGAGGGGCTCACAGTCTTAATCCCCATTTTACAGACGAGGGAACTGAGGCCCAGAGAAGTGAAGTGACTTGCCCAAAGTCACCCAGCTGACAGTTGGCAGAGGTGGGATCTGAACCCATGACCTCTGACTCCAAAGCCCGGGCTCTTTCCGCTGAGCCACGCTGCTTCTCTAGTACAGTACTTTGCGCACAGTAAGTGCTCAGTAAATACAATTGACTAAGAGGCAGAGAACGAGCTAGAAGCTCATCCCCGTTTTACAGATGAGGAAACCAAGGCCGGAGGGGTCGTGACTTGTCCGGATTTGCTGACGTCCGGCCCCGTGATCTTCCCAGTGGGCTGGGGCGAGTTGGCAGGGGACGGGGGTCGTATCGGCAGCGCTTGGTAGCCTTGACACTCCCCACCCCACAAACCGCCACTCACACCCCCTCCTTTCTGCCGTCCTCAGCTCATCACCCTCCGCGGGTCCATCCTGGAAGACGCGACGCCGACCGCCACCAAGGCCGGGACGGTGCGCGGGCTGCCGCTGAAGGACGCCCTGGAGTACGTCGTCCCAGAGCTGAACATCCACTGCCTCCGGCTGGCCCTCAACACCGCCAAGGTGACGGAGCAGCTGCTCAAACTGGACGAGCAGGGGGTGAGAGTCGGGCTGCCGTCTGTCGGGGCTGGGGAGGGCTCCCCGCGGGGACCCCGCCACCAACTCTGGCCATCAACGGGGTTGTCAGGCGCCTGGCACGTCCCCGGCGCTGAGGTCGTGACAGGATCATCTGGTCAGGCCCGGTCCCTGGCCCTTGAAGGGCTCACAGTCTAAGGGGGCAAGGAGAACAGGTCTGAGGCCCCTCACTTGACAGATGAGGAAACTGAGGCACAGAGCCGGTAAGTGTCTAGCTCAACAGGGGGTAAGTTGGAGGAGCCGGGTTTAGAACTCGGGTCCCCTGAGCCCCCAGGCCTGTGCTCTAGCCACTAGGCCACAGGTACCGGTTTGTTCACCCCACTTGGCTAGGGGGGCCGCGACCGGGTTGGGGGAGGATGGGGGAGAGCAGGGGTGGTTCGTGAATGACCCGGTTAGCCGGAGTTGCCAGCCAGAGCAGCTGGGGCCAGCCATGGTCCCAAATGAGCATGGAATAATAACGATAATTATGGTATTTATTCAGCACTTACTATGTGCCGAGCACTGTACTAAACCCTGGGGTGGATATAAGCAAATTGGGTTCCCGGGCCTGGAATGCCCTCCCTCTGCCCATCCGCCAAGCTAGCTCTCTTCCTCCCTTCAAGGCCTTACTGAGAGCTCACCTCCTCCAGGAGGCCTTCCCAGACTGAGCCCCTTCCTTCCTCTCCCCCTCGTCCCCCTCTCCATCCCCCCATCTTACCTCCTTCCCTTCCCCACAGCACCTGTATAATGTATATATGTTTGTACATATTTATTACTCTATTTATTTTACTTGTACCTATCTATTCTATTTATTTTATTCTGTTAGTATGTTTGGTTTTGTTCTCTGTCTCCCCCTTTTAGACCGTGAGCCCACTGTTGGGTAGGGACTGTCTCTATATATTGCCAACTTGTACTTCCCAAGCGCTTAGTACAGTGCTCTGCACACAGTAAGCGCTCAATAAATACGATTGATTGATTGATTGATTTTGTTCTCTGTCTCCCCCTTTTAGACTGTGAGCCCACTGTTGGGTAGGGACTGTCTCTGTATGTTGCCAATTTGTACTTCCCAAGCGCTTAGTACAGTGCTCTGCACACAGTAAGCACTCAATAAATACGATTGATGATGATGATGACACAGTCCCTGTCCCACATAGGGCTCTCAGCCTTAATCCCCATTTGACAAATGAGGTAACAGAGGCTCAGTGAAGTGACTTGGCCAAGGTCACACAGAAAAGTGACAGAGCTGGGATTAGAACTCATGAACTTCTGACTCCCAGCCCTGTGTTCACCCTCTAGTCAGGCCATCAGAAGGCGGGGCGGGGGTCCACTTGGGGCCCCCCACCCCAGGCGTGGGCGGTGGGCCTCTGTCCCGGGTCCCGTCGCCCACCCCCGGCCCCCCCGTTGGCCGCCCGGGCCACCATGACCCGCCCCGGTCTCTTCAGCTCTGCAGGAAGCACAAAGTGGGAATCCTCTACTGCAAAGGGGGCCAGAGCTCTGAGGAGGAGATGTACAACAACGAGGAGGCTGGGCCTGCCTTCGAGGAGTTCCTCGCACTCATCGGGGACAAGGTCTGCCTCCGGGGCTTCAACAAATACTCCGCGCAGCTGGACGTGAAAAGTAAGTCCCCCGACCTCTCCCTCCCTCAGAGCGGGGACACCAGGGGTGAGTCGCCGGGTTTGGGATCGTCGGTCAGCCGTTTCCGGGGAGGATCGGGGCGTCGCATCCGAGGCGGGGGCCTCTCCTGGCTTTGGTCTGACCTCCCCGGGCTTCATTTTGCCCCATTTTGGGCTCTGCCCTGTCAGGGCGGCCCCTTGTGCTGTTCCCGGGGGAGGTGGGTCAAAAATCCCACCAGCTGGACAGACCCCGGGACGGCGCCAGACACCAGAGAGGCAGTGTGGCTTAGAGCATCCAGCCCGGGCCTGTGAGTCTGAGAGACTTGGGTTCCAAGCCCGGCTCTGCCAAGTGCCTGCTGGGTGACCTTGGGCAAGTCACTTCGCTTGTCTGAGCCTCAGTTATCTCATCTGGAAAATGGGGATTAAGTCTGTCGGCCCCGTGTGGGACAGGGACTGTGCCCAACCTGATTAACTTGTATCTACCCCACTTCTTACAACAGTGTTTGACACATAAAAAGTGCTTAACAAGTACCGTAATTATCATTATCATCATTACCCTGAGCGAGCCGGGCGTCCTCCCGGGGCCGGTTTCGATGGGCTTTTTCTTTCAGCGGACTCCACCGGGACCCACTCGCTCTACACCACTTACCAGGACTACGAGATCATGTTCCACGTCTCCACGATGCTTCCCTACACCCCGAACAACAGGCAGCAGGTGAGTTCCGCTCCCCCTTCCCAAAAAGAGGAGGGGGTGTCCCCCGTGGCCCCATCCCATTCCTGCCTTGGGCACCATTCAGCCAGTCAATAGTATTTATTGAGTGCTTTTTGCATGCAGAGCACTGTCAGAGAGTACAAGACAGCAGTATAACAGACACATTCCCTGCCCACAGTGAGCTTACATTCACCAGTCGATCCAGCGATATTATTTACTGAGCGCTTACTGAGTGTGCAGCCCTTGGGAGAGTGCAATGCAGCAGAGTCGGTAGCCAGCCAGGCTACGGTCACGGAGGGAGCCGCTGCCACCCTAGTCCTAGTATCTGGCCTTTTGACCCCATGTTTGGCCAGCCAAAGCCCTTGAGGATGCTGGATCCCCATCCCACTGTAAATCGCCCCTTCGAGAGACAGTGCCCAGGACTCCAGAGAAGCAACGCGGCTTAGTGGATAGAGCCTGGGCCCGGGAGTCCGAGGACCTGGCTTCTAATCCCGGCTCTGATGCTTGTCTGCTGTGTGAACTTGGGCAAGTTACTTCACTTTTCAGTTCCCTCATCTGGAAAATGGGGATTAAGACTGTAGTTCCCGTATGGGGCATGGATTGTGTCCTAACTGATTAGGTTGTATCTACCTCAGTGTCTAGTACAAGGCCTGGCACGTAGTAAGTGCTTTACAGATACCATTTAAAGTTAAAAAAAATAAGGCTGGTTATCTCTGCTGGGGGACTCTCCATTCACCAGTCTGGGAGTTGGCTGGGAAGCACCTGGTTTGGGAGAGGGTGGGATGGTAGAGGCGGGGCCCCTTGAAGGATGCCAAGGAGGGTTAGGGTCCAGCCCACACAGGCCCTGAAGCCCCATTCAGGGTCCGGAGGTGGGAACATGGCTCCCAGGTTGGGGAGAGAGGCTCCGGCCAGGAGCCACTCCCGCGGCCCCCACTCGTCACCCACCAGTGGGGCAGATGCGGCCTGTGACAGTCCAGGAGCCCAGCCGATTGGCAGGTGCCACTGCTCAGCCCCCCAGAACGACGGCAAGGTCAGGTGGCGGAGCTGGATTGGGGTGGCGCAGGTCTCTGGACTCCCCCTCGCATGAGGCCATTCTGGCCTCTTGTCTGTCCAGCTTGCTTTCTGGGAGCCGGTCCCGCCTGGTGCCTGGTTTGTTGGGGGCAAAACTCTTTCCTCACTGCAGGGTGGTGGTGGCCAAGTGTGGGCACCGCCAGGGTTTCCTGGGCTGCATTTGCCACGATCTGGTAGCCAGGCTCGGGAGCCGGTCCGGCCGAACGCTCCCTGATGTGCCCATCGCTCGGGGGGATTTGGTGTGGCAAGGGCAGCCGGTCCTTCTGGCGAGCGCTGCCTTGGCTTCCCCCAGGGCACGGGGGTGAGCTTGCCACCCTCCACCGGGACCCCTTGGGATCAGGTTCCAGCTGCAGCAGACACTCTTCAAGGGTGTGTTGTTGGGAGGGCCGGGGCCACATCCACTCAGGGACGGTCCACCTCTACCCCAGCACGGCCCGCTCCAGAGACCGGGGAGATAGAGTCAGCCAGATCCTCCCAGCCCGGGCGTCAGCCCTTCTACCCAGGTTCCGCACGAAGCGGTCTCACCTCTCCCATTGTGCCCAGAGAAGGGAGGAACCAGACCGGGCCGGGTGTCCTTCCTGGCATCCCCTTCCAGGCCCAGCCTCCCCCGGATGATCACGGCGCTCCTAACGCCTCTCGCTTCCTGTTGCCAGTTACTCAGGAAGAGGCACATAGGAAACGACATAGTGACCATCATCTTCCAAGAGCCCGGGGCCCTGCCTTTCACCCCGCAGAACATCCGGTCGCATTTCCAGCACGTCTTTATCATCGTCAGGGTCCACAACCCTTGCACTGAAAACGTCTGCTACAGGTAAGCCCCTGCCTGCCCTCCCTTCCTCCCCGCTTCGGCTCGGGCGAAAGCGGGCCGGCTCTTCGTCTGAGCCCCAAGCCCCGAATTTTGAAGCTCCCGCTGGGCAACCCACCCGCTCCCTCCCTTCTTCCTTCAGATTTCCTTGGGTGGGGCTAGAGCTGGCCTTCCTCACCCCACCCTTCCTTGCCTCTGGGCTCAAGTGAGCCTCAAGTACTTGGAGGATCATGTATTTAGTGAGCACTGACTAGGTGCGGAGCCCTGTCCTAAGCGCTTGAGGTCGAAAGCATCCTGCAGATGCACGGGTTGACCAGTCCCGGGGCCAACCCCAAGGAGTGCCATCTGGCCAGCCACCCCTTCCCCTCCGAGGACGTGTGTCGCGTGCCCGCCTCCCCCAGTGCCAGCCCCCTCCACCCCGTCGATTGCCTCTGTGGAAGTTCATTCATTCAATCGTATTTATTAAGCACTTACTGTGTGCAGAGCACTGTTTTGAGCGCTTGGGAGAGTACAGTACCTTGTTCCAGAGGAGAAGCGGGAGGGGAAGGACAGGGAGAGTAGCAGCAGCAGTAGCGGTAACAGAGTTCGCCGACCATTCCCTCAGCCAAGAGAAGCAGCATGGCCTAATGGATAAAGCACAAGCCTAAGAGTCAGAGGAACCTGGGTTCCAATCCCGGATCCGCCGTTCGTCTGCTGCGGGACCTTGGACAAGTCACTTCACAGCTCTGGGCCTCAGTTTCCTCTTCAGTAAAATGGGGGTTGAGGCTGCGAGCCCCATGTGTGTCCCGCCTGATTTCCTTGTGTCCATCCCAGCTCTTAGCGCAGCCCCTTAGCACAGTGCCTGGCACGGAGTAAGAGCCCAATAGCACAGTTATTACTCTTGTTCACTCTGCCTGATAATAGTAGTAACAACTAAGGGCAAGGGTGGATACAGGCAAATCGGGTTGGACACAGTCCCGTCCTGCATAGGGCTCACGGTCTTAATCCCCATTTTCCAGATGATTGAGGCCCCGAGAAGTGAAGTGACTTGCCCAAGGTCACACAGCAGACAAGTGGTGAAACCGGGATTAGAAGCCAGGTCCTTCCGCCTCCGAGGCCTGTGCTCAATCCACTAGGCCACGCTGCTTCTCAGTGATGTGCTGGGGGGCGAGGTTAGGACCGAGAAGTGACCGTGAAGGGTCCGGGGACCCCACTCCCGACCCCCCTCCAGTGGGAGCAGCCACGCCGCCACGGGCCGTGGCTATCCCCCCCGTGGGGCGGTTCCAACCCACGGCGGGGCCACCCCATCTAACCCCCACCCCGGCCGCACCTCTCTCCCCCAGCGTGGCCGTGAGCCGATCCAAAGACGCCCCTCCGTTCGGGCCGCCCATCCCCCACGGGGTCACCTTCCGCAAGTCGGACGTGTTCCGAGACTTCCTGCTGGCCAAGGCCGTCAACGCGGAGCACGCAGCCCACAAGTCAGACAAGTTCCACACCATGGCCACGCGCACCCGGCAGGAGTACCTCAAGGACCTGGCGGAGCACTGCGTCACCAACACGCCCCTCGACTCCACGGGCAAGTTCCACCTGATCTCGCTGGCCTCCAAGAGGAAGGAGAAGACCAAGGCCCGGGCCGGGGCCGAGCAGCTCAGCGCCGGGGCCATCGCCTGGCGGGTGCTGGCCCAGGACTTCGCCCGGGGGGCCGAGATCGAGTGCACCCTGGCCATCTCCAACGAGCTCGTCGTGCTGCTCGACCTACGCACCAAGGAGGTGGTGTTCAACTGCTTCTGCGGCGACGTCGTCGGCTGGACCCCCGACGCCCACGCCCTCAAGATCTTCTACGGCCGAGGGGATCACGTCCTCCTCCGGACCCCCGAGGGGGCCGCGGAAGACGTCGCCGAGATCGTGCAGAGGCTCAAGGTGAGGGGCGCCGGACGCGGCCCCCGGCCCGCCCGCGGGGAAGGTGGGGAGGGCCGGAACCCGGGGCACCCCACTCCAGGCCCCACGCTGCCTCTCGGAGAGATGGGATTTGGGCTAAAATCCGTCTTGGGTGTGGAAATGGGGGGAGGAGACCAGAGTCTCTCAGCAGCACGCTCTCCAGCCTGCTGGGTGACCCCAGGCCACTTGCTCATCCTCTCTGGGCCTTGGAGTGAAAGGGGTGCCACTCCCATGGAGGTGGCCCAAACCAGCAGGACCACGTGGTTCCTTTGACAGTAGATTTGGTGGAGGCCACTCTGTTCAAGCCAGATTCCCGGCCCAGAGCCAGTCAATCGTATTTATTGAGCGCTTACTCTGTGCGGAGCACTGTACTAAGCACTTGGGAGAGTACGCTACAAGAATACAATAGACACATTCCCTTCCCCCAGTGAGCTTACAGTCTAGAGTGGAGAGACAGGCATTAATATACATAAATAAAATACAGAAATGTACATAAGTGCTGAGGGGGCGGGGATGAATTGAGGGAGCAAGTCACGGTGACACAGAAGGGAGTGGGGGAAGAGGAAAGGAGGGCTTAGTCAGGGAAGGCCTCTTGGAGGAGATAAGCCTTCAATAAGGCTTTGAAGGAGGGGAGAGTCATTGTCTGTTGGATATGAGGTTCGAATCCCGACTCCGTCACATGTCTGCTGTGTGATCTTGGGCAAGTCACTTAACTTCTCTGGGCCTCAGTTACCTCATCTGTAAAATGGGGATTAAGACTGTGAGCCCCATGTGGGACAACCTGATCACCCCGTACCCTCCCCAGCGCTTAGAACAGTGCTTTGCACATAGTAAGCGCTTAACAAATGCCAATTATTTTTATTATTATTATATGAGGAGGGAGGGCGTTCCAGGCTAGAGGCAGGACGTGGACGAGAGGTTGCCGACGAGATCAAGGTACAGTGAGGAGGTTGGCATTGTTTGCGCCTTGTTTGCAGCATGGGCATCTGGGGGCAGGGACCAGGAGCCAGGCAGGGGAGCAGGGAGCAGCGAGGCTCATGGCAGCTCTCACCCCGACCCTCTGGGGACCGTCAGAGCAGCAGCATCGTTGACGGGCTCGAGACCCTGGCCACAGTAGCCAGTGGGGTAGCCAACCACCGGAGAGAGGAGGGGTGGCAGAGCGGAGCTGACATTCCTGAAAGCTTCCCGGGCCAGAAGCCTTCTTTGCTGACTCCTTGCCTGAAGGCCCAAGCAGGGCCTTTTTACACTGTTCTAAATAGGCACACTGGGCATCCGGGCCAGGACAAGGCATGCCGAGATACAGCCTGCTAAGCCAGGTTGACGGCTAGAAAGCTCTCTGCCCAGCTGGGCACTTGGGTGGGCTAAAGACCGGATGGATGCAGCAGGCACCTCTCCCAAATGGGCAGCGAATGAACGGAAATGATACTTCTACTCCAGATAATACCGATTACTACTACTACTAATAATAATAATGATGGTATTTGTTAAGCGCTTACTATGTGCAAAGCACTGTTCTAAGCGCTGGGGAGATACAAGGTGATCAGGTTGTCCCACGGAGGGGGGCTCACAGTCTTAATCCCCATTTTACAGATGAGGGAACTGAGGCCCAGAGAAGTTAAGTGACTTGACCAAAGTCACACAGCTGACAAGTGGCAGAGCTGGGATTTGAACCCGTGACCTCTGGCTCCAAAGCTGGCGCTCTTTAATAATAATGATGGCATTTATTAAGTGCTTACTACGTGCAAAGCACTGTTCTAAGCCCTGGGGAGGTTACAGGGTGATCAGGTTGTCCCACAGGGGGCTCACAGTCTTCATCCCCATTTTCCAGATGAGGTCACTGAGGCACAGAGAAGTGAAGTGACTTGCCCAAAGTCACACAGCTGACAATTGGCAGAGCCGGGATTACTAGTCCTGTGGCATCTGTTAAGCTCTTACCGTGTGCTAAGCACTGGGGTCGGTACCAGATGATCTGACCGGACCCGGCCCCGTCCCGCCCAGGGCTCCCAATGGGAGAGGGAGGGAGAACAGGGATAGTCTCCCTATTTTGCGGATGAGGTGGCCGGCTGAGAGCTCACCTCCTCCAGGAGGCCTTCCCAGACTGAGCCCCTTCCTTCCTCTCCCCCTCGTCCCCCTCTCCATCCCCCCATCTTACCTCCTTCCCTTCCCCACAGCACCTGTATATGTGTATATATGGTTGTACATATTTATTACTCTATTTACTTATTTATTTATTTTACTTGTACATTTCTATCCTATTTATTTTATTTTGTTGGTATGTTTGGTTCTGTTCTCTGTCTCCCCCTTTTAGACTGTGAGCCCACTGTTGGGTAGGGACTGTCTCTATGTGTTGCCAATTTGTACTTCCCAAGCGCTTAGTACAGTGCTCTGCACATAGTAAGCGCTCAATAAATACGATTGATTGATTGATTGATTGATTGATTGGTCTCAGAACTGGGACCAGAATCCAGGTCTCCCGGCTCCCATTCCCCATGGCCCTCTGTGCCCCCCAACCACACTTTCCCAAACAAGCCGTTACTGCTGCTCCAAAACCGCTGGCTTGGGCTGCCTGGAGGCGGAGGGGGGGAGGGCAGTGGAAATGAGGGGCCTGTGGGCACAGAGGGTAGACCAGCCCCCCATCGTAGTTTTGGTATCTGTTCCCGGGGAGTTCGTTCAAGGGCAGCCCCTCAGAAGGTGCTGACCCCGCCCTGAGGGGATATGAGCTCTGGAAGTGGCGAAGGTGGCTCAAGTCTATCCCCACCCCACCCTCCCTCAGATCAGCCACTCAGTCTCTAGACTGTAAGCTCATTGTTGTGCTCTCTCAAATGCTTAGTACAGTGCTCTGCACACCGTAAGTGCTCAATAAATACCATTGATGATGGCAATGATCAATCGGTCTTGTCTTATGCCATCGAGTCATCTCCGACCCATAGCGACGCCGTGGACACATCTCTCCCAAAATGCCCCACCTCCATCTGCAATCGTTCTGGTAGTGTATCCGTAGAGTTTTTTGGGTAAAAATCCGCAAGCGGTTTACCATTGCCTCCTTCCGTGCAATAAGCTTGAGTCTCCGCCCTCGACTCTCTCCCAAGCCGCTGCTGCCCGGCACGGGTGAGTTTGGACTTGTAGCAGATTGGTAGCCACTGCCCAAGCTTGGAATGGAATGGTCATGCTTCTACTTGACTCTCCCGTTGTCGAGACTGGTAGGGTACTGGGAACTCTCCAGGTACCGTCCTGAGAGGGGAGATCAAACAGTAGTATTTCTGATTTACCAGAGGGAGCAGATTCCATCTTCTCCCTCACCCAATACAGCCAGCAACCACCATCCCCCAGGATGGTCTACTCTCACGTCTACTCTCAGTCCCTCCCGCTGCATCTTCTTCATCCCCCTACTGCCCACAATTAAATTTGGGGCGGGCTGAGCGCGCACATCCCTGGCAGAGGTGTCTGGGGTGAGGACGTGTTTGGAATTTACTCCCCTTTTACCCCCTCCCCTCTCCGGCAGGTTATGACCAACGGCTGCGAGAGCGTGGACATGACCCTGCGGCGGAACGGGCTGGGGCAGCTCGGCTTTCACGTGAAGTACGACGGGACGGTGGCCGAAGTGGAGGACTACGGGTTTGCCTGGCAGGCCGGCCTGAGGCAGGGCAGCCGGCTGGTGGAGATCTGCAAGGTGGCCGTGGTGACCCTGACCCACGACCAGATGATCGACCTGCTGCGCACCTCCGTCACCGTCAAAGTGGTCATCATCCCCCCGTTCGAGGATGGGACCCCTCGAAGGTAAAGCCCGACAACCCCGCCGGGCCCCTGAGCCGAACGGAAGTCACCGCCCTACCCCCTGGCCACCCGCCCACCTCGCCGGGCTGCTGGGAAGAGGGAAAGTGAAGCTGCCGCCGGGAAAGGGCTCCGAGCCCTGGGCAGGAAGCAGAGGTGGCGATCCGGGGAGGGTGGGCTCCAAACGTCATCACGCTGTGCCCGGCCCTTGGGGCCCCGGGCCGGGATTGCAAGGAGAGGAAGGGTGCCAGCAGCCGAGGCGTGGGCAGAGCAGAGCTCCGGCGAGAAAGGCAACCCAGTGGAGAGGTTCAGGGCTTAGTGGGTGCAAGCCGGTGGGCGGTAACGTCCCGTTGGCCCAGCACGAGCGGGCTGCCTTCCGGGGCCCGAATCACTGGCCTTGGTAGGTGGAGACGCATCCGTCGGGCCTCTCTAGGATTTTTCCACCGGCACGAATAGTGGGAAAGTGTTTACACCCTCCCGCAAGGCCCTCCAAGCAATGCCAGCTCAGGCTCGGGGCGGAGCCAGCGGGGTGAGATTGGATGGGGACTCTAGGGGAGGGGCCTCTCCGGGGGTCTCGGGGAACTGAGGCTTGGCCAGCCGGCACGCCAGCAGCCTCTGGCTGCCGGTCGTCGCCGGCCCTTCTCCCCCGCTGGGCTTCCTGCCCGGTGCCAGCAGACGCAGGGGCCCGTCAGAGCTAGAGCCCTGGCTTCTTTTCCCAGAACCTCCGCTACTGGTCTTGGCAGAAGGGAAGCCGGGCCGGGATCGCCCCCATCCATCAGGCTGCTCAGCCCTCCCTGCCCCTCCGGTTCCCACCCTGTGCCCTCTGTCTGGGCAGTGGCTTGCTCGAGGCCCTGGGGGGACTGGAGAAGCTGAGGGAGGCTCGGGAGATAAAGTCTGGGCTCCCCGCCAGCCCAGCCTCTTGCCGTCCCAGCCCCATTATCATCGGTCATGGGTTCAAATCCCGGCTCCGCCACTTGTCAGCTGTGTGACTTTGGGCAAGTCACTTAACTTCTCTATGCCTCAGTTCCCTCGTCTGTAAAATGGGGATTAAGACTGTGAGCCCCACAGGGGACAACCTGATCACCTTGTATCCTCCCCAGTGCTTAGAACAGTGCTTTGCACATAGTAAGCGCTTAACAAATGTCATCATTATTATTATCGGCAGAAGAGGAGCGGGGCATCACTGGGTAGCGCTTACTAAAGCGCGGCCCGTTGACTGAGGCTCTCCGCCTGAGGCTCTCCGCGGCTTCATCCGGGGCGGCCGTTAGCGAGAGCGGCCCCTCCCTCGGACCTTCCCAGAGCCTCCGGCCTTGGGGTTTCCAGCGCCCGGGGACGAGGCCCAGCCCAAATGGCCGAGGCGTCGTCGGGAAGGGAGGCCCCCGTGTCCCCACCCCCAAACAGGAGCAGCAGCGGGCTCAGATGGGCCAGTGGACAATAAATAAGTAGCGTCGATTGAACACTTACCGTGCTCTTACTGCACTCCCGACAAGCTGTTGTAGTGTCAGTCTCCCCCGCCAGACCCTAAGCTCCCCGGGGGCTGGAATTCTGCCCGCATACTCCACCGGACTGTCACCGGTCCCAGACTGGGTCCCCGGTAGATGCTGCCAACTGGTGGAGGATTGATTGGCACAGGTGGGCGGGCTCTCCCTGCCCAGGCCCAAACGGCCCCGGTGACAGCCAGCTGTCAGCCTCCCTGCCGCCGGCTCGAGCCACACCTGTTCTGGCTCCTCCAGGGGCAAGTTTCGACACCGATAAACCGGTAGGCAGGTTGGAAATGTTTTCCTCAAATGCCAGGCCACGGCGGCTGGCTCCGCGTGCCCCAGGTAGCCGGGGGGCAGGAGGGCGGGACATCATCATGTACCCGCAGGCCCCCAGCCTGGGCCCGGAGGCAGGCCACTGCTCCTCGGTTCGACCGAGCCGGGTACGGGAAACGGAGGAGAGAGGGGAACCCGACGGGCCGCGCTCGGGGGTCGGCCTCGGAGCGAGGAGGAGGGGAAGGAGACTGTGAGTCATGGGTGTAGACTGGCAGGACGAGTTCTGTGCTGGGTGCTCCGCGGGAAAAAGATGGCACTGTACCCCTGGCAGAGGGGATCGGATGGAGTTTAAGGGTCCGCGTGGGCCTCCCCCTTTCCCAAGGCCCGGGGGAAGCCTGAGCACGCTGGGGCTGAGGGCCCATGAACAGGCAGGCCTAGCGACCCGGGGGTGGGGAGGGGCTCAGCCGCAGGGGGCTGACAGAATTGGGTTTGTGTGGTTATGGTGCGGCGAGGTCTGAGTTAGCTTGTGTCAGGCTCGTCCTTAACCAAATTTTTGGATTTCTGAGAGGGAATGTTGCGGGGGGTGAGGGCGGGTTTGCAGGGGATGTGGGGCCCGGGGGGTCACCCGCATATGCAGACAAGGAGACTGCTGGTGCTTTATCACTTGTTCCTCTCAGTTTCTGCGGAGCAGTGGCTCTCCCCACTGGCCACGGGGCCACCAGAGGAGGAGAGGAGTCTGGCATCCAGCCGGGAGCGCCCCAATCAAATTGGCCCAGGGGGTTGAACCTGGGGTTTTGCCGGGAAGGGGTCGGCTGCAGAAAAGATGGGGAAATCCTCCAGCTCCCTGGGAGGGAGAACTGGAGAAAGGGGGTGGAGGGGCAGGTCTGTTTGGGGGCTCGGCTCCATCCCACCGAACCCTTCCAGAAAAGCCCTTCCGCCCTTGGCTGGGAGCCGCCGTAGCCGTGATGTTTCCCTACAAGCCCAGGCCATTTACCTGGATCAGCGTGTCCTCTTCTTCCCCCGTGCTCTTTTGGGTTGGCACCGGGCTTCCTGGGCACCCTCTGGCCACCAGGCACTTCCCAGAGGCAGGGACCTGGGGGCCGTGGCGGAACCCCGTCGCTGCTGTCGATTCCTGTCTTTCCGTGCGATCCATGGGGTCGGGGGCGAGGGCCAGCGCCGGTCTAGGCCAGGGAAACGTGCTGGGGTGGGGGGGTGCTCCCCTCTCCCACCCTCACCGAAGTTCAGTGAACCGGGGTGAACCCCTTGCTCGAGCCCCTGGGGGCAGGGACTGATGAGCAGACAGGGAGGAGAAGGAGGATGTGGGCCCGGAAGCCACGGACCTGGATCTTTGAGCCTGGGGGTGTGGACGATCCAGATCTGACAACGATCTCCCTCCACCTGCCTTGCCTCCGGGAGTCCAAGAGACCCCGGGGTCCCCCTGAGACGGGCTGGGCAGAGCCCCAACAAAGGCACCAGATCCCAGCAGCCTTGGGAGAGAGCGAGGGGAGCATGATGCTTCCAACAGTTGGATCACAGGGCACGACCCAGGCTCTGTCCCGGTCCAGGAGCGGCATGACTGGGGCCCGGGGAGAGCACTGCCCTATCCCCCACACCGGCCCCCCCAGCGGAGCCAGCCGGGCCCCGGGTGTCGCCCCAGTCTCCCCGCGGGGCTGGTAGGCTTCTATTTTTAGGATCGGTGTTTTGCTTTTTACCACCCGGAAAAGTAGGTCACCTGATCCTCTCTGGAAGCCTTTGTGCGTTGCTCGCTGGCGGGTGGCAGGCTGGTTGCTCGAATTGAGAGGGAAAGGGGCTGATGCTCCACCGGAGGGGGGAGGCTTCGCCTGCTGGGTTTTCCACGCTTTTTAACCATCTTAGTCACCCTGGGAGTCTGGCAACTCCTCTTCCTCTCCCCCCCATCTCCGCCACACACACACACACACACACTCACTCACACCCCCGACCTCCCCGGGTCAAGGTGGCAACAGGGGTGGCCGGCCGGCGGCGGTAACCCAGGCTTCTCTTCCAGGGGATGGCCCGAGACGTATGACATGAATCCCCCCGAGCCCAAGGTAGAGCCGGAGAGCGTGGCGGCGGGCTGCCGGCCCCCGTACCGGACCAACTCGGCGTGGCAGTGGAGCGGGCCGGCGTCGCACAACTCCACTCCGGCCCCCAAATGGCCCGGGACGGGGACTCCCGGCCACGCCCAGTCCCTCAGCCGGCCCCCCAAGCCGGCCCCCGTCCCGTTCCGGGAGCCCCAGCCGCCGCACGGCAAGAGGTAAGCCGCCGCCGCCGCCTGTCCCCCGACCTCGCCGGCGTGGCCCTTTTCCCAGGAAGGTGGCCCCTCGGACCACCTTGGCCACCCGGGCTCCTTCCCGTTGCAGCAGGCCGGTCAGCTTCCCGGAAACTCCGTACGCGGCAGCGCCAGCAGGGGGCGAGCGTGCCCAGCCCTATCGCCAGCCTTCGGGGAGCTTCTCCGTGCCAGGATCGGGGGGCACCGCCACCGCCACTGCCAGCGCCACACCTTACAGCCGATACAAGCCGGCCCCCGAAAGGTACGACCGGCGGGTCCGCACTAGCAGCCCCACGGGGGGCCCCTGGAGGCGTTAGGGTGGGCCGGAGCGGCATGTGTGGGCGTGCGTTCTCGGCTCCGCGGGCCGCCGGGTCCGCGTCCCGAGCGGGGCTTGCCCGCCGGCCCCGGCAGGAGGAGGAGAGAGGCCGCCGGTACTTGCTGCGGCTCCTGCGGGAGACCCCAGTTCTCGCCGATGCTCTGGGCCCGGCCGGTCTCCCCCTCGTTGGTGTTTCATAGTAACGATAATAATAACGATGGTATTTGTTAGGCGCTTACTACGTGCCAGGCACGGTACTAAGCGCTGGAGCGGGTACAAGCAAACCAAGTTGGACACAGTCCCTGTCCCATGTGGGACTCACAGTCCTAACCCCCGTTTTAGGACTGTGAGGTGAGGGAACTGAGGCCCAGAGAAGGGAAGTGACTGGCCCAAGGTCACACAGCTGAAAAGTGGCAGAGCCGGGATTCGAACCCGTGACCTTACGAGGCCCGGGCCCGGGCTCTGCCCTACGCCACACTGCTTCTGGCGGCCACTGGGAGACTGTGGGCGGCTGCCCCACCCGGTAGGGACTGTCTCTATATGTTGCCAACTTGTACTTCCCAAGCGCTTAGTACAGTGCTCTGCACACAGTAAGCGCTCAATAAATACGATTGATTGATTGATTGATTGCCCGCCAGTGAGTCCATGCATGGCTGTCAGTCAGTCGCATTTATTGAGCACTTACTGTGTGCATAACACCGTACTAAGCCCTTGGGAACACGCAGTAGAACGGTAAAGAGACACATTCCCAGTCCGTAAGGAGCTTTCAGCCTAGATGGGGAGACAGACATAAATATAAATAAATAAATATATCACAGATGTGGACGTAAGCACT
Source organism: Tachyglossus aculeatus (assembly GCF_015852505.1). NCBI lineage: Eukaryota > Metazoa > Chordata > Mammalia > Monotremata > Tachyglossidae > Tachyglossus > Tachyglossus aculeatus. The sequence goes on from NC_052091.1 coordinate 2,123,877, forward strand.
GTGGACCTGGGGAAGAGGATTCATTCATTCAGACATATTTATTGAGCGCTTACTGTATAAAAGGAGCAAGTCGAGGCGGTGCAGAAGGGAATGGGAGAAGAGGAAAGGAGGGCTTAGTCGGGGAAGGCCTCTTGGAGGAGTTGTGACTTCAAGAAGGCTCTGAAGGTGGAGGGAGTGATTGTCTGTCAGAGATGAAGAGGGAGAGCGTTCCAGGCCAGAGGCAGGACGTGGGCGAGAGGGTGGCAGTGAGGTAGACGAGTTGGCGTGGTGAGAAGATTGTCATTTAGAGGAGCAAAGTGTGTGGGCCGGGGGCATGATGATTGACTGCCGTAAAACCAGGGGTGAGGAGTCTCCGTTTGTGGCAGTGGATGGGCAACCACTGGAGGTTCTTGAGAAATGGGCATACATGGGCCATGGCTAGCTTCTGGAACCTGGATGCCCGGGAGGGACCTCAAGCGATCGATCGATCGATCGGTAACATTGATCGAGAGCCTGCTGCATGCGGAGCAGCGTACTCAGCGCCGGGGCGAGTACGGTCGGTAGCAGCCGGCCGTGATCCCCGCTGCCCTCAGGGAGCTTGCAGTCTAGCCGAGGTTCAGGGCTGTTTCCAGTGGCCTCTCCAGGGCCCTAGGGATCCGTCTCTAGCCTGGTCCAGCTACCCCCGCCCCGGCTGCCCGGCCTGGGTGCGAAGAGGTGTTAGAGGGATTGCAGCCGGAGGGGCAAGCCGCCGTCTCATCTGCGGGCCCACCTCTGGCCAGGTGGCAACTGGACCCTTCCTGGTTCCATCCCAACATGCCCCGCTGTCCTCTTTGGCTGCAGCCCACGTAGTGGCGTTTTTTATTGTTGTTGGTTTGTTTTTAGGGTATTTGTTAAGCGCTTAGTATGTGTCAGATACCGTTGTAAGCACGGGGGTCAAAGCAAGTGAATTGGGTCGGACGCTGTCCCTGTTGCAGCTGGGGCCGTTGTCTAAGCAGGAGGGAGAACAGGTACTTCATCCTCATTTTATAGTTGAGGAAACAGAGGCCCGGAAAAAGTGAAATGACTTGCCCGGGGCACACAGCAAGCAGTCGGCGGAGCCGGGATTAGAACCCAGGTCCTCTGACTCCGAGGCCCGGGCTCTTTCCACTAGGCAGCACTGCTTCCCCAGGGCTCACTGAGTCGTCTCTGCCCAGGCTGTCCGGACCTCCCTGGGACACCGGTGACAACCCTGGCCCATGGAGGCCGCAGCGTGGCTCGATGGAAAGAGCCCGGGCTTTGGAGTCAGAGGTCAGGGGTTCAAATCCCAGCTCTGCCAATTGTCAGCTGTGTGACTTTGGGCAAGTCACTTCACTTCTCTGGGCCTCAGTTACCTCATGTAAAATGGGGATTAAGACTGTGAGCCCCCCGTGGGACAACCTGATCACCTTGTAACCTCCCCAGCGCTTGGAACAGGGCTTTGCACCTAGTAAGCGCTTAATAAATGCCATTATTATTATTATTATTACCCGGCCTCGGCGAGCTGCCCAGGCTGGCGGATTCAGAGACTGATGCAGAGAGGGCAGGTTTCTTCCCTGCAGATTTCCTCACCCAGCAGCCGGAAAGCTATAAATGGAACTTGAAGGTTGGCAGCAAGAGACGAGGAAGACGGGAAGGAGATGGGTTTGATTTCGATAGGGCTGAGGGCCCTGCAGAACTACTGAGGCATAAGCCCTGACCCCAGGGCTGGGCTTCGCCTAAGCCGCACGGAGCCCTCGGCTGAAAGGGCCTCGTGGGGGCCATCCAGGCCATCCCCCTGCCTCATCGGTTAAACCCAAGCCCTTCAGCAGCACTCCGGTTCCGGGAGCGACGGGGCTCAGGCAACTCCCCAACCCCTGGAGCCGACATCCCCGGAGCTGCAGGTGGATCAGAGGGGAGGGTCATTTTCTCCTTGGAAAAGCTGGGACCTTCAGTGAGCGCGGGGAACCTGCCAGGCCTGGGGAGGAGGGCCAGGCGCAAGCGGGTCCACAGGAAGCCGGGAGCGGGCTGGGGAGCGAGGGGTTTAGCCGGACAGAGGCGGTGGCCCTGGACACCGTCTCCCAGGTGACGGATGCCTCGCTCTGCTCTCTCCCCTGTCCCCACAACCCCGCTCACCCGCCCGGCTGTTGGTCCGAAACTCAGGGCCCAAGAACGAGGCCCGGCCTGTCCGGGCCTGAAGCGAAGCCCACGGCGAGCAGCCTCCACCCCCAGGATCTGTCCTCTTCATCATCATCAATCGTATTTATTGAGCGCTTACTGTGTGCAGAGCACTGGACTAAGCGCTTGGGAAGTCCAAATTGGCAACATCTAGAGACAGTCCCTACCCAACAGTGGGCTCACAGTCTAAAGCGGGGAGACAGAGAACAAAACCAAACATACTCACAAAATAAAATAAATAGAATAGATATGTACATGTAAAATAAATAAATGAATAGAGTAATAAATATGTACAAGCATATATACATATATACAGGTGCTGTGGGGAAGGGAAGGAGGTAAGATGGGGGGGATGGAGAGGGGGACGAGGAGGAGAGATAGGAAGGGGCTCAGTAGAGTATCATTAGACTGTGAGCCCACTGTTGGGTAGGGACTGTCTCTAGATGTTGCCAATTTGTACTTCCCAAGCGCTTAGTACAGTGCTCTGCACATAGTAACCGCTCAATAAATACGATTGATGATGATTAGACCCTACCAAAAGTCACGTCAATAACCCTATGGCGTTCTGTTGATCTCCAAGGCCTCCCTTAGAGCCCCCTGACAGAGCCTAAGTGAAGCAAATATTGGGTTTAAAGTCCTAGACTGGTCAAAATGTTGGCTCGGGATGAGCCCCTCTCCCCCTAGTCCTTATTCTGGGTGAGGAGCCGGACTTTCCCGCTTTACCCTGTCTTAAAAAGGGAGCTTCTGCGCCGCCTCACGAGCCACACTGAAGATGGTGGCGCCCAGCCTCCTCCGACAACCCGGGGACCCCGTCCCTCGGGACCAGTGCCCAACCGGTCCGACCCCCCGGGCACCCCTGTGGGGCTCAGCCGCTCTCTGCTTCCTTCCCTCCTTCTGGCCCGCCCACTCCTCCCCCGCTCCCCTGGGACCGCTGGGAGTCCGAAAGATGAAAGCGTCTGGCGCTGGGGGAAGCGCAGGGGAGTGGTATAATTATGATCTTCCCCGCCGTGGGGACGGCCTCTGCTGCTCAGCGGCAGCTTCCTCAACCTCCGGTCGCTCTGATGTGCTGGCCTGGGTCGGGGCCAGGCCTGAGATCACTGGACGGTTTGGATGAGGGCGGAGGGGGACACTGAGGTCCCACAGGAGCAGCTGCAAGGGAGGGGCTTCACCGTGGAGGTCACTGAGGGTTAAGCCAGAGGGCCTGGGTTCTAATACCAGCCCCGCCACTTGCCTGCTGTGTGACCTTGGGCAAACCATTTCACTTCTGGGCCTCAGTTCCCACATCTGTAAAATGGGGATGAAGACCGGGAGCCCCGTGTGGAGCGGGGACTCTGTCCAATCCTTTTTGCTTGTGGCCATCCCAGCATTTTAGTACAGTGCCTGGCGCGTAACAAGTACCGCAATTATTATTGTTGTTATTCTCTGTGCCTCAGTTAACCTCATCTGTAAAACGGGGATTAAGACTGTGAGCTCTGTGAGGATTGGGTCTGTACCCAACCTGATTACCTTGTATCTGTACCAGCATTTAGTACAGCGTCTGGCACACAGTAAGCACTTAGTGCATTTCATTAAAAAAAAACAAAGCAGCGCACCACGAGGCCTTGGGCTGGACCTTTTGGCTCAGAGGGCAACCAAGCAGGTCCTTTCCTGCTCAGTTGTTCGAGGTCAGGGAGGGGACGGGGGTGCTCCCCGAGGGGCCAGATGCCGTGCTCGGGGGACGGGGAGACTTCTATAGCTGGTGGATCCCCGTGGCCATCCAACTGTGCCCTCTCCTCTCCCACCTTCTGGGCCCAGGACTCTCAACCTGCCCCTTCTTGGAGGGCATGAAGAACTTCGACCTTGCAAGCCAGGTAGAGCAGCTCCCTACCAGCCTGGCTACCCCCAGCCCCTCACCCCCACCACCCTGGTTTTTTTGGCTGCGATGCCAGGCCTGGGGGCTCTGGGTGAGGTTTGGGCCCCCTCGACCTTTCTGGGTTCTGAATCCGCTTCTTGGCCCGGGGGTTTCCAGTGGGTGGATTCTAGATTGGGTGCTGGCTCCTTGTGTGGGGCTGGGGGGGATAATGCTTCGGGAACAAGTGGATTCTGGTTGGAGGGCTCTGGGAGCAGGTGGACTCCAGGTTGGGAGTGGGGCCAGGGGTTTCTGGATCAGGCAGCTTATAGATGGAGGGGGCTTTGGAGTGAGCAGGTTCTGGATTAGTACAGTGCTCTGCACATAGTGCTCAATAAATACGATTGATGATGATGGATTGGGGGTGGGGTCGGTGGGCCCTGGATCAAAGCAGTCATAGATGGAGTTGTTTTGGAATGAGCAGGTTCTAGGTTGGGGGTGAGTCCTGGGGGCCCTGGTTCGGGAGGGTCATGGATGGAAGGAGCTCTGAGCACAAAGCACCCTGGGGTGGTGGGGGGGACAAACAACAAAGAGCAAATTGAAGCCAGTCCCCTTAGTGGATCCTTTTTCAACGTGTCATCTTGCCGGAAACGAGAACAATTTCTAAGCTCCGCTGGCCACCTCTTTCACAGGCCATGATTCCCAAGCAGGTCCTTGCCCCCGGGGCGGGTCCACCAGCAGGCCGTGCTCCAGGGGTCCTCCTGGGGTCCCTTCCGGGAGTGGGCAGAGGATGAGTGATCAGGGAGGGCCGCGTTGACCTCCCATCAGGCCCTTCTCTCCTCCCCCGGCTCCGCAGGTATGTGTCTACCGCACAGCACGCTCTGTCACCGTTTGACGCACACTACAGCCCAGAGCTGCTGTCCAGCGGGGAGTCTTCGTCCGGGGGCCCCGCGAGCCAGGAGAGCACCTTGGAGAGGCAAAAGTCCGGTAAGGGAGGGGGCTCCCGAAGCACCTCCATCGCCTCTGGGGGTGGGGGGTGGTCTCGTAAGCCCACACCCCCTCTGTCCACCCTCGCCCGGTTCACACTCCCGGCCCCTCGCCGGTTCCCATCTCTGACTCTGTGCGCCGTTGGAGGACCCCCGGGTCACGGCCCCGGGTCCCAAGCGACGTCCGGCTGCTTTCGGCCAAGGGGCCGAGGCGCTTGGTCCACATCGGAGCAACCGGTGAAGTGCCTCGGGTTCCTTGCAAGTTTCCAGCCTGGCTTGGGGAGGGACCCCAGCCTGACACCAGCCACCTCTGCCTCCCCCTGAGGCCGCTGAGGTTGGCAAGCGGGCAACCAGCCGACGGGGTTGGAGAGTGATGGATGGTTGGATGGCCAGTGGGGAGGGGCCTTGGCGGGCCGACGGACCATCTCAGTCCCCGGGTGAGAGAGCGTGTGTGGTTGAAGTGCCTGCCACCTGGGCCGTAACCCCGCTGTCCCTGTTGCAGAACCACTGTGGCATGTGCCCGCACAGGGCAGGCTATCCTCAGCACCTGGAAATCCTGGGAGTAAGCATCTTGGCCGGCAAGACCTCGCGGGCAAGGATTCGCCCAACAGACATTCCAGAGTGAGTCCCGGAGACCACCCGCCCACGGGGCAGCTCTGCCGTGGCCATGCTCCCCGACATGGGCCTGGGTCCATCCTCCAGGCCAGGGATGGTGGGGCTCAGTGCCACCCCAGCTGACAGGGGTGACCTTGGGCAGGCCGCCTGACCTCTGTGAGCCTCAGTTTCCCTAAAAGGATAAGCTGCAGCCCTACCTCCCCTGGGCACCCCGAGGAGGTGTGGGAGATGCTAGGGGGCCGCCGCGGGCCCTGTCGTTCATCGGCAAGGAGGCACAGGTTGGGGGCAGGGAGAAGCATGAGTCTGGGCACCTAGGGGCGCGGGCGGGCTGCCAGTGGCTATGGGGCGTGGGGGTACCAGTGAGGGTTGGCCAGTAGCACCTGGTGCTGAGTTCATGCCCGGCTGTCAGCTGGGTCTCCCTCACCAGGCTGTCCCCCAACCTCCCCGCACCGGGCAGTGCCCCCATCACCGGGCCATGCCCACTGGTCATTCTCAGAACCCCTGCTACCCAGTGGAAGTGAGAGGGGGGGCAGAACGATAGGGTCCGGAGGCTGAGGCGTGGTGGCAGCAGGACCTGGTGGGACGCCCCGCGGTCCAGAAAGATGGACTGCCCCCCCAACCAGCGGCCTCGGTACTCTGCCCAGGCTGGGAAGATGGGGTCATGCGGAGGGCGGAGCGGGGCACCGGGGTGGGTGGGGCAAGGGGCAGGCTGCCCCACGGCTCACAGGCTGCTGTGGCGTCGCAGGGCGAGCTGCAGTACTCCAGCCACTCCAGCAGCAACACGCTGTCCAGCAACGCGTCCAGCAGCCACAGCGACGAGCGCTGGTTCGACACGCTGGACCCGGCCGAGGCAGAGCAGGACCCCCTGTCCAAGGGCGGCTCCAGCGACAGCGGCATCGACACCACCGTATACGCCTCCAGCCCCAGCTGCCCGCCCGCCCCCAAGCCCTCCCGGCCCACCAAGCTGCAGAAGCCCCTGCCCGCTTACGCCGGCGGGCATGACCCCGGCGGCCGTGGGGAGAAAGGCCTCTACCCTCCGGACAAGCGGCGGGAGTCCTCGCCCGGCACGGGAAGCCAGGGCAAAGGCTACCGGGCCAAGGGGTACCCGCTGGGGGCCGGCACCCCCACGGGACCCACCGGCAGCGGCCAAGCCCTCTTCAAACAAACCAGGTATCTGGGAGAGGGGGGACTCCGAGGGGGGATTTAAACGAATTTGGTAAGCCCAGGCTTGGGAGTCAGAGGGCATGGGTTCTAATCCCGGCTCCGCCACTTGTGTGCTGTGTGACCCTAGACAAGTCACTTAACTTCTCTGTGCCTCCGTTCCCTCATCTGTAAAATCGGGATTAAAAGTGTGAACCCCCTGTGGGACAACCTGATTACCCTGTATCCACCCCAGCGCTTAGAACAGCGCTTGGCATACAATAAGCACTTAACAAATACCATTATTATTACACAGGGAGGGTCTCCCCCAGCACCCAGTACAGGAGGGAGGAAAGTCAAGCCTGCCGCTTCTTTTCCACTCCCCACCCTCCTCAAGCTGGTGTGGCCCCTTCCCTAGTGGACAGAGCCCGGGCCTGGGAATCAGAAAGACCTGGGTTCTAATCCCGGCTCCGCCACCTGTCTGCTGGGTGACCTTGGGCAGGTCACTTCGTTTCTGTGCCTCAGTTACCTCATCTGTAAAATGGGGATTGAGACACTGAGTCCCATGTGGGACAGGGACTGTGTCCAACCCGATTACCTTGTGTCTACCCCAGTGCTTACTTAGAACAGTGCTTTGCGCATGGTAAGAGCTTAATGAATACCATCATCATCATCATCATCGGGGCGTCCAGCAAAGGAACGATCAGGGCGCCCCCTGGTGGTGTAAATATGAAAACAGGCTGGGCCAGGCATCTTCCTGGAGCTGGTCATCATCATCATCAATCGTATTTATTGAGCGCTTACTGTGTGCAGAGCACTGTACTAAGCGCTTGGGAAGTACAAATTGGCAACATATAGAGACAGTCCCTACCCAACAGTGGGCTCACAGTCTAAAAGGGGGAGACAGAGAACAAAACCAAACATACTAACAAAATAAAATAAATAGAATAGATATGTACTAATAAAATAAATAAATAAATAGAGTAATAAATATGTACAAACATATATACATACATGCAGGTGCTGTGGGGAAGGGAAGGAGGTAAGTTGGGGGGGATGGAGAGGGGGACGAGGGGGAGAGGAAGGAAGGGGCTCAGTCTGGGAAGGCCTCCTGGAGGAGGAGCTGGTGCTTGGAGATCCCCGACAGGAAGCATCCAGCGCCTTGTCCCACTCTGGAGCGCTGTGCGGAGCGGACTGGGTGGGCTGAACCGACCCCCCTGGTGTTCCCGAGCCCAAGACATCAACATCATTATCGGTGGTATTTATTGAGCGCTCACTATGTGCAGAGCACGGTACTAAGCGCCTAGGAGAATACAACAGTCAGTCATATTTACTCATCATCAATCGTATTTATTGAGTGCTTACTGTGTGCAGAGCACTGTACTAAGCGCTTGGGAAGTCCAAGTTGGCAACATATAGAGACAGTCCCTACCCAACAGTGGGCTCACAGTCTAAAACTGAGCCCTCACTGGGTGCAGAGCACGGTACCGAATGCTTGGGAGAGTCGGCAGTACGACAGAGTTGGCAGACACATTCCCTGCCCACAGCGAGCTTCCGGTCTAGAGAGGAAGGCAGAAAGTCATCTTTCTGGACAGAGGAAGAAAGCGGTCCGGGGCCAGAATTTCCTGGCCTCTCTGCATCATCAATCGTCATCATCAATCGTATTTATTGAGCGCTTACTATGTGCAGAGCACTGTACTAAGCGCTTGGGAAGTACAGATTGGCAACATATAGAGACAGTCCCTACCCAACAGTGGGCTCACAGTCTAAAAGGGGGAGACAGAGAACAAAACCAAACATACTAACAAAATAAAATAAATAGACTAGATATGTACAAGTAAAATAAATAAATAAATAAATAAATATTATTTATTAGCCGAGCCTGCCGTGGGGCCAGCCTGGTCTTGAGCACCGGGCAGAGAACCCCGGCCGTGATGGCCCGTGGACACTGGAGTTGAGGGGAGCCTGAGACCCTCCCTCCAACTGCCATGCGCTTTGTCCCAGAGGGCCTGGCCTGAGTGAGGGTCTATGGGGGGCTTGCCTCCCTTCCCTGGAGGGTTCACTGGACCTCGGACTTTCAGGGCCTGGTACCCCCTGCCCTCTCTGGAGCCTCCAGGATCCTTGGTTCAGGGCCCTGACCCCTAAGCCCAAAATTTGGTGAGGGAGTGAGGGCTGAAGACAGGAAACAATAATAATAATTATGCTATTTGTAAAGCGCTTACTACGTGCTAGGCACTGTACTAAGTGCTGGGGTGGATTCAGGCAAATCGGGATGGACACAGTCCCTGCCCCCATGGGGCTCACAGTCTCAATCCCCATTTTAGACTGTGAGCCCACTGTTGGGTAGCGACTGTCTCTATATGTTGCCAATTTGTACTTCCCAAGTGCTTAGTACAGTGCTTTGCACATAGTAAGCGATCAATAAATACGATTGATGATGATGATTTTACGGATGAGGTAACTGAGGCCCAGAGAAATGAAGCGACTTGCCCAAGGCCACACAGCAGATAAGTGGCAGAGCTGGGATTAGAACCCATGACCTGGCTCCCAGACCTGTGCCCTACCCATTACATCATGTTGCTTTCCAAAACGGGGAGAGCGGAACCCCAAGACAGGAGCCTGGGGCAATCCATGTGGCTTCCATGGGGCCGGCCCACTGCCGTTAAATAATAATAATGATGACGGTGGTGATGATGATGATGATGATGATAGCATTTGTTAAGCTCTTACTATGTGCCAACCACAGCTCGAAGCGCTGGGGTTGATACAAGCTAATGGGGTTGGACAGTGTCCTTGTCCCACCTGGGGCTCACAGTCTTAATCCCCATTTTACAGATGAGGGATCTGAGGCCCAAGGTCACACAGCAGACAAGTGGCAGAGCCGGGATTAGAGCCTTCCGACTGCCAGGCCTGTGCTCTACCCACTATGCCACGCTGCTTCTCTAAAGCCCTGGGGAGACTGAACCCACGGGTGCCCGCTGGGCACACCAGCCAGCTGCCAGGGCCTGCCATGCCCCACCGCCGGGCACCGAACCGCTTCCTCATTTCCGAGATGAACGCGTCGGGGGTCTGCTCGTCACCCAGCCCCCCGGCCTCGGGCCTCCTGGCACCTGGTCTCCCTTCTTTCCAACTGCCTCACTCGCTCGCCCGCTCTCTGTTTGGTGTTTTTTAGTGCCGTGAGCTCCAGGGCCACCTACCCCGTCCAGGGGTACAAAACCCCGGGAGCCGAGAACCCCCGCCCCTCCCACCTGGCCCAGTCCAGCTCCTTCCAGCTGTCGGCCTCGGTCCCCAAATCCTTCTTCTCCAAGCAGGCCGGGCGGAGCAAGCACCCGGCCGGCTGGGAGCGAACAGACCAGTCCCCGGCCCGACCCGGACCGTTCTCCGACCCAAAGAAGTAAGTCGTGCTTCTCCTCCTCCTCGTTCCTCTCCTGAGGGTTGGGGAAGGGGGCATGGGGGTCAGGGGGGCCCACATTAAGACATGCCAGTTGGAGGTTCCCAAGGCCAGAGTCTTTACCTTTGGTGATCATTCATTCATTCATTCAATCATATTTATTGAGCGCTTACTGTGTGCAGAGCACTGTACTAAGCGCTTGGGAAGTACAAGTTGGCAACATATAGAGACGGTCCCTACCCAACAACGGGCTCACGGTCTATAAACGGGCTCACGGTCAGGGAGAAGGGGAGGAGATGCAGGAAACGGGAGGATTAGCCGAGCTCCCTGGAGCTGCAGCTCTGCTCCATTCCCTGCCCCCAAACAATCAGTGGTATCTATTGAGCACTTACTATGAGCAGAAGAGTACAGCCTGACAGAATTGGTAGATAAAATCACTGCCCACAAGGAGTTTCTAGACCAGCTGAGGAGACAAGACATTAAAATAAATTACGGACGGATATCGACATAACTCTGCGGGGCTGAGGGTGGGGTGAGTATCCAAAGTGCTTAAGGGGTACGGACCCGAGTGCGTAGGTGATACAGAAGGGAGGGAGAAGAGGGTGAGGAGATGAGAGGTGAGTCGGGGAAGGCCTCTTGGAGGAGGTGTGATCTTAGGAGGGCTTTGACGGTGGGGAGAGTGTCCGTCTGTCAGTTACGAAGAGGAAGGGAGGGAGTTCCAGATCAGAGGGAGGACGTAGGGAAGCGGGTGGAGCCAAGACGGATGAGATCGAGGTACGGTGAGTAGGTGGGCATTAGGAGAATGAAATGTGCGTGGGCTGGGTTATAGTGGGAGGTCAGTGAGGTGTGAGGTAGGAGCGGGCAAGGTGATTCAGTGCTTTAAAGCCAATGGTGAGGAGTTTCCGTGTGATGCGGAGGTGGATGGGCAACCACTGGTTCTCGAGTGGGGAAACTTGGACTGAACGTCTTTGTAGAAAAACGATCCGGCATCCGAGTGAAGTACCAACTGGAGCCGGGAGAGACGGGAGATGGGGAGGTCAGTGAGGAGGCTGATGCAGTAATCAAGGTGGGGTAGGAGAAGTGCTTGGATCAGCACGTTAGCAGTTTGGGTAGAGTGGGAAGGGCGGATTTTAGCGATGTCGTGAAGGTCGATTCGACAGGATCTGGGGACGGACTGAATATGTGCGGTGAATGAGAGAGAGGAGTTGAGGAAAATGCCAAGGCTGCAGGCTTGGGAGACGGGAGGGATGGTGGAGTTTTCTGCAATGATGAGAGACGGGGTTCGGATGGGAAGATGATGAGCTCCGCTTCGGATACGTTGTCAGTTACCAGCCAACAACCACTCCGGTCTGCTCCCCTTCGCTTCCTCGCCCTTCTAAAAGTAGGGGTCAGCGGTGCCCGTCGACTTAGTTCTGGCGTTGGCCCGAGCCAAGAGAAACCAGACCGAGTGTAGGAGAAACCGGGCTCCGGGAGGGCAGGCAAAGCTGAAGCCGGACCGGCCCAGGCCGCTCCCTCCCGTGGCTGCACAGTGGGGCATCTTTTTTCTGTCTGTCTTTAGTTGAATTTGTTAAGCGCTTACTGTGTGCCAGGCACTGTACTGAGCACTGAAACAAATACACCGAGGATGGGATGGGGCTTTAGGCAAGCTTCTCCTGCAAGAGGAGCACCGGGTCAGGCCCTCCCTGTGAGATCACAGGGGCCAAGCAGTAAAGCCCCTGCACACCCCCACCCAACAACTAACTTCTCCCTGAGTTCCCGGGCCCGGTGGTGGCTTGGAGGTGGCCTCCATCAATTCATCAGTAGGCCCGGGCCACCAGAGGACCACGGGAGGCCCGCAAGCCAGCCGGCTACCACTATGGGGGGGGGTGGCACGGGGTGGACGTGGTCAGGCCCGGCTAATTACACCGGCGACCCCAGGAAGCTCTGTCCAAGCCGTGCCCCTCCTGGCCAGCCCTTTGTCGTCTCTCCTGGCCCAGGTGGCTTCCAGTCGGACAAGCCCCTCTGCTGCAGCCCGATCGCCACATGGTGGCTTTGCCGAAGCGTTTGGCGGCTCTCCTTCCTCCCCGGCTCATCCGTCTGGGACACCTGGCCGGGGCCCTGGGAGGAGAGGGGGTCGGCGCCGCTCGTTAGCCTAATTAACCCAGCCCGGGGCCACCGCCGCTTTGTAACCTTCGGGTGGGACTGCGGCTGACTTCCCCCGGATGGTCAGGGGATGTTACAGTCACAAAGAAGCTGGCTGCCGGCAGGGCAGGTTGGCCTGGTGGGGGGATCGAAGCTCTTGTGCTGGGGACAAGGGGGCGGCAAGGGGACTCAAAGCCCCTTCTGTAAGAGATCGGTTTGGGACCCTCTGGAGAACATCATGCTCAACCCCCTGCTTCCAAGCCGGAGCATCCTGATCCTGTCCATGCCGGTAGAGTCCCCAAAGAAGGCACTGCCCTTCCCCCTAACGTTGTCAGGACCTTCTACCACCCCCAACCTCCCTGCCCGCACCTGGATGGGATGGGATGAGGGTGGGGGGTGTTCTTAACTCTTAACCTAAATCTTTCCCACCTTCGGCAGAATGGAAAAGCAGATAGAAAGGCCAAGATGAAACCTCTCCCTTTGCCTCGGCCCACAGCTTGGGAGGGATTCTGGGAAATGTTGAGACAAAGGCCAGGGGCCAACATTAAAGAGTTGCGGGGGGGTGGGTAGGAGCGTGGAGAGATGGCGGCATCATCGTGGTCTCCTGCTAGCCGAGCTCAGGGGATCGGGGGGTCGCTCCTCTGTTCTCCTCTGTCCCTTTCATCCCCAGACAGAGATGGCTCTGCGCCTCAAGCAGGCTCCTCTTCACAGGACCAAAACCTTTCATTTGCCGAAGGGAGAGATTTCTGCCTATTACCTGGCTCGGCTTGTAATGACCAAGCTGAGGGGAGGGAGGGAGGGGCCGGATGGAAGAGCCGGAGGCCTTTGAAGACGCCAAAGCCCGAGTTGAAAGACGAACGGGGCTGCAATGGCTTCTGGGCAGCCCTTCTCCTCGTCCTTTCCCCGCGGCACCCGGCTGGGAGCCGGCGTCGGCTGGTCCGGGGTCCCTTTCTCACCCCTCTGGCCACAGACCACGCTCCTCCTCGTCCCCAAACTTCTGCCCCGGTGGGGACAATCGGACTTTGGGCATCTGGCTGGCCGAAGCGTGGCGGCCTGTTCTGCCCTTGTTCCAGTCCACTGGCTGACTCCGTGTGGGCAGCGGGCAGTGCCGCCTCCCATGAGGGCATCCAGGCCCGGGAGTCCCCTGGGTTAAAACGATCGGGATCTTGTGTCGACTTCTGCCGATGTGGGGTGCCCACCGTTGGTGGGGGGTTAGGGGGGAGGGAGCCCTGAGCCTCCCATTGATCCTTTGCAGGCAGGTGGACGTGACCACCAAGAACGTCTTCGGGCAGCCCCGACTCAGGGCGTCACTGCGTGACCTCCGGTCCCCGCGCAAGAACTATAAGTCGACCATCGAGGACGACCTGAAGAAACTGATCATCATGGACAACTTCACACCCGAGCAGGAGAGGGACTCCATGGTGAGGGGACATACATACCCCCCAGTCATTGCAAGCTCCGTGCTTACCCTCCTACCGCCCCCACCCCCGGCTTAGGTGTGGGGGCTCAGCGAGGGCAGGGAGAGGTGGATGGGAGGGAGAGGGCGACCATGGGGTAGGAGCTGAAGAGCAGAATAGGAGAAGAATGCCCCCCCTCCAAGGGTCACCCCAAGGCAGGAGGAGGTCAAGGCTGTAACTGGGCCTACCAGGACTGGGGCCATTAGTTCCAACTCAGCAGTGAGATCGAGGTACTCGAGTCAGCTCCCTCACTGGGCCTCCCATGCCCTCTCCTGCTGCCAGGAAAGGGGATGTGGAGACAGCTCCTGCCCACTCTGGGGGCACCACTGTCTAGCTGGGGAGGCCGAAGACCCCCATGGAAAAAGGCCAGGGCTGGGACCCGCGAGACACAGGTTCTACTCCCAGATTTTCCTCGACCTGCGGGGTGACCTGGAGCAATTTAGCCTCTCTGGGCCTCGGTTTTCCTCATCTACGAAATGGGGAAAAGATCCTGGTTCTCCCCGGCCCTGCGTGGGAAAGGCATCGTGTCCGGTGTGAGCGTCTAGCGTCAGCCCCGGTGCTCAGCACAGGGCTCGGCACTCGGGAGACGCCGAAGCCCTCCGCCGATGATTGAGACGAGCGCGCTCAGGCGGATCCTGTTTCTCCGAGACCGCGGGGGCCCCGTGTCTCTGACACTCCCTCTGTCCATCCCCTGTGCTTGCCCAGCAGCCGTCGCCCCAGAAAGCCCTCCAGCGGACCCTGTCCGACGAGAGCCTGTGCAGCGGGAGGAGAGACTCCAGCTTCGCCAGCCCGACCTGCTTCGAGCCCGTCCTGGCCAGCGACGTCCTGTTCACCAGCACCTACCCCTCCAGCACGCTCCCCTCCCGCCGCCAGCACCAGCAACCGGCCAACGGCAGCCTCCCCGAAAAGAAAGGTGAGCTGCACGTCGGCCCGGTGCCCGTCTCTTCGTCCAGCCGACAGCGGGTTGTCCCGGGGCGGTTTGTCCGTTGGCTGGGTGGACTACCGGGCCGTGGATCTGTAGTCCTCTCCTCCTGTATGGCAACTCCCTTTTCCCCCACCATTCCCTCCAGGCTCCGGTCAGGTCAGCCGGGGCTGACCCCCCAACCCCCTCCCCCCAGGCCCTAAGACTGCCTTGGTCTGCTGCTGCCCAGGTACAGCTGGCAGGGCGGGGGCAGTCCTATGTGCCACCTCCCTGTCCTTTTTTATGGTATTTTTTATGCACTTAATCTATGAGAAGCAGCGGTGGCCTAGCGGATAGAGTGTGGCCGGGAGGCAGAAGGACGTGGTTCTAATCCCAGCTCTGCCACTTATCTGCCGTGTGACCTCGGACAAGCCGCTTCTTTGGTTCTCAGTTCCCTCATCTATAAAATGGGGATTAAGAGTGAGCCCCATGAGGGGCAGGGACTGTGTCCAACCTGACAAATTTGTGTCCCAGTGCTTAGTACAGTGCCTGGCACATAGTGCTAAACAGATACCATAAAACTTTAAAATAAGTAAATAAATTGCCTTGTATCTATCCCGGCTCGTAGAAAAGTGCTTGGCACATAGTAAGTGCTTAACGGATACTGTAAAATAAAAATAAATAAATAAATTACCTTTGTATCTACCCCAGCTCTTAGAAGTGCTCAATCCAGTGCACTGCACACAGAAAGTACTCAGTAAATACGATTGATTGATTAATCGATCTGGTGGCCTATTGACTCGGCAGCATTCTAGGTTAGGTACTCTCACCAGATGCAATCAGTCAGTCAATGTATTTATTAAGTGCTTACTAATGATGATGATAATAATAATAATGGCATCTATTAAGCGCTTATTACGTGCAAAGCACTGCCGTATGCGCTGGGGAGGTTACAAGGTGATCAAGTTGTCCCACGGGGGGCTCACAGTCTTCATCCCCATTTTACAGATGAGGTAACTGAGGCACAGAGAAGTGAAGTGACTTGCCCAAAGTCACACAACTGACAATTGGCGGAGCCGGGATTTGAACCCATGACCTCTGACTCCAAAGCCCGGGCTCTTTCCACTGAGCCACGCGGCTTACTGTGTGCAGGGCACTGTACTAAGTGCTTGGGAGAGTACAGTGTAACAATATAACAGACACACTCGCTGCCCACAATGAGTTTACAATCTAGAGGGGGAGACAGATGTTAAGAGAAATAAATAAATGACAGATATGGACACAAGTCCCGTGTGGCTGGGAGGGGGGATGAATAAAGGGAGCAAGTCAAGGCAACGGCAGAAAGGAGCGGGGGAAGAAGGAAGGAGGGCTTAGGGAAGCCACCTGGGAGGAAATGGGCCTTCGGTGAGGCTTTAAGCCCGGGCTCCTCAACTCCCAGAGAGAAACACTCCCGCAGCTTGAGATACCATTGATCAGTCGATATCAATCAATCAATCATATTTATTGAGCGCTTACTGTGTGCAGAGCACTGTAGCGCTTGGGAAGTACAAGTCGGCAACACATAGAGACAGTCCCTACCCAACAGCGGGCTCACAGTCTAGAAGGGGGATATAGAGAACAAAACCAAACATACTAACAAAATATAATAAATAGAATAGCTATGTACAAGTAAGATAAATAGAGTAATAAATATGTACAAACATATATACATATATACAGGTGCTGTGGGGAAGGGAAGGAGGAAAGATGGGGGAGATGGAGAGGGGGACAAGGGGGAGAGGAAGGAAGGGGCTCAGTCTGGAAAGGCCTCCTGGAGGAGGTGAGCTCTCAGTAGGGCCTTGAAGGGAGGAAGAGAGCTAGCTTGGCGGATGGGCAGAGGGAGGGCACTCCAGGCCAGGGCATTCCAGGCCAAGTCGATATGATCAACTTCTCTCCACACAGCCTGTCGTGTCAGGTCCCCACCACCCCCTACCCTAGGCCGAGAGGGACCCTCAGCATCCAGGCAGAACCGGGGGTCCCAGGGAGCTCAGTCCTCATTCCCCTCTAGACTGTATAAGCTTGTTGTGAGCTGGGAATGTGCCTGCTATATTGTTCTGTTGGGCTTTCCCAAGCGCTTAGTACAGTGCTGTGCACACAATAAGCTCTCAATAAATCCGATTGACTCAGTGCTGTGGAGGAGGGTAGATGGGTTTTGGCCTGAAGGTCTTAGGGGGTGGGGGGACGGGGTGAAGGCGGGAGGAGTGAGGAAGGCAGAATCCCCCGGTGGCCCAAGTGATCTGCAGATGGGGCCCAGCCTGCCCCTCCCCCTCCTCCCCCTCCCTTGAAGGGATACTCCAGGTTGCTGCCGCCATCCAAAGCCCTCCCTCCCACCACCACCCACCCCGCCCCGTTCCCTACTCGGTTCCTGGCCTTAGGCGGCAGTGGGTCTTCCCTCCCCGGAGCACCGGGGCACCGGATGGGGCGGCCCTTCCGAGGGTTAGAGAGTGGCACCTGAGGGCCAGCCTGCACTTAGTACAGTGCTCTGCACACAGTAAGCGCTCAATAAATACATTGAATGAATGAATGAATGAACCCCCACCAGGAGCATCAGGGGGTGCCCTCGAGGGCTCTCCATTATTTGGGGCTGTGCACACACCTCTGCTTCCCACATTGACGCTCCCTCCTCCCTACGCCTCCCTCCCCAGCATCTCTCCCGCCTCCCTCCAATCCCCCCCACAGTGACCCTCTCTTCTCCCTCTGCCTCCCCCACAACAATGCTCCCTCCACCCTTTGCCTCCTCCAAAACAGGGCTCCCTCCTCCCCTTGCCTCCCCGAAATTGGCTTCCCTTCCTCCTTGCTCTCTCCCTCCTCTCTCTACCTCCCCTTCAGTGACGCTCCCTCCTCCTCCTGCCTCCCCCAGGATGCTCCCTCCTCCCTGTGCTCTCTCCCCCGCCCCCCACCCTGCCGACAGCATCTCTCCCTCCTCCCTGCACTTCCCCAAAACCATGGTCCCTCTTTCCTGTGCTCCCTCCTCCCCCCTTTCCAACAATACTCCCCAGGCCTGCTGCCATCGCCGCCATTCCCCTCCCTCCTTCCCCGTCCCCACCCCCAGCTGAGCCGTGTCCCATTTATGCCCACAGCCACCATCTCGGCCTCGCAGCTGTCGCTCACAGACGCTCGGGACAAGGCCCTGAGGCGCCTGGACCCGGGCATGATGCCCCTGCCGGACACGGCCACCGGCCTCGAATGGTCCAGTCTGGTCAATGCTGCTAAAGCCTACGAAGGTACGTTCCGCAGGGGCAGCGGCTCAGTGGTAAAGTGCAGAGGCTCATTTCCGGCCCTTCCCATCTTCCGGCCCAATGTGAGGACAGATGATTCCTCAGCGCACCTGCTTTGTGCAGAGCACTGCTCCGGCTGCCTACTCCGAAAGGGGCACTGTCCTGGGTGCCTACTGCTGGGGGAGGGTGCTGTGTTAGGGGTCCGCCGTGTGGGGACGAGGGCATTGTACTGGGTGCCTACTTTGGGAGGGGTTCTGGACTGGGCACCCATTGAGTGCCTTCACTGCCGGGAATTTCCGTATGCAGGGGTACTGTGCTGGGCACCTCCTGAGTGCTGAGCACTGTGCTGGAAGCCTGCTGCTGGAGAAGGGCACCGTGCTGGGCACCTGCTATGCTAAGCATCAGTGTGAGGGGTGCTACGCAGGCACCCGTTGAGTGGAGGGTACCGTTCTGGGAGTCTACTGTGAGGGAGTACAGGGCTGGCGTCTCCTGTGGCTGGGGCATTGCGCCTGGCATCTGCTGTGGCGGGGGCACTGTACCTAGCATCTGCTGTGGTGGGGGAATTGTGCCAGGCATGTCCTGTGGCAGTGGCACTGTGCTGGGCATCTGCCGTGCTGAGCATGTGTGAGGGGTGCTCTGCTGGGCGTCTGCTGGGGCAGGGGAACTGAGCTGGATGGCTGCTTGCGCTTGGGCATCTGCCATGAGGGGGGCAGTGCGCTGGGGCACTGAGAACATGCAGCAGAAGCAAAAGGCCCCGCCAGGCTGGAAGCCAGGCTGGGCTCCAGCTGTGCAGGGACGGGGGCACGCGTGCAGCCTGACTGAACCAGGCGGGGCCCGCTGCCTTGAAAATCCAGGAATCCCGTCCCTGCCCCAATGCCCGTGCCCCTCCCCTCCTCGCAGGGTTCCCCTCCACAGGGCGAGGCCCCGATTCTGCGTGCTTGCTGGGCTCCGCGGGGACGGACGGACGGACGGGTGGGTGGGTGCCGCAGCCCGGGGCCGCCGGCAAATCACGGGCGGCGCAGGCGCCAGCTGGGAGTGGGCCCAGGGCGCCGAGACTCATCAATCACATCTCTGCCTCGGCTTAGCCCGCCCGGAGAGCCCGGCCCTCCGCCCCCCACCCGCCGCTCCCCTGCCTGTCCCGGTCACACCCCGGGGTTCGGGGTCACTAAAATTAGCGCTCAGTGAACTATCGCTACTAGCAGCAGAGGGGCAACGGGGAGGCCAGTGGTTCACAGGTGTGTCCGAGCTGCCCCAGTGCAGGGAGAGTGGAATGCCCCAGCCCTGGCTCGGTGGGATGGTCGGGGACGGGGGCAGGGAGAGACGCGTTTGGCCTCTGCTCCCTCCCCCACAATGGACCAAGAGCAGGTGCTTGTTCCCCTCAGGTGACTTGGCAGCAGTGGCCAGGGTAGACCAGAGACTCCCCTCCCCTCAGCCCGTGAGCCCAGGGAGGCGATGGGGCCACTGGGCTTTCTTCCCCTTTCTGCAGTCTCTTCCCTCCCTGAACGCCCCGATATTGACCAACTTCCTTCCGGAGAAGCGGGCAGTGTGAAGGCCCCAGAATCCAGGATCTTGGACCGGTAGCCCCCGTTGTTGTGTGGGGCCCGGGCAGGGAGCAGCCCTCCTCCCCGCCCCCGAGAGTGAGCAACAACCCATTGGTTAACTCCCTTTAACCCCTCCACACCCCACTCCCGGCCCTCCTGGCTGCCCGGCAGAAGTGCCCATTCCCGTTTGGCGGAGACGGGGGGCGGGGGTCTGTCCAGACCTGCCTGGGCCGTCAGGCTCACCCATCCGGAAACCGCACCCGGCCTCCTCCGGGCAGACGTCAGGACGCGGGCGGGACTGGGGAGAGACGGGCACTCATCCCCGCAGAGAGAGCCAGGGCCCCATCCTCGTCCTGCCTGGCCCCTGCCTGGTACCGGGCCGCTCCGGGTGCAGGTAGGGGGGGATTTACATGTTGTGGGGGGTTCCTTGAGGGGCTGTGTGTTGTTGGCATCCTTCGTGTCTTGGCTGGATTCCAGAGCTTTTTCTGCTAACTGCCGAGGGAGAGAGAGAGAGTTGGAAGTGGGGGTGGGGGTTCAGGCCAGGGCTTCTCCCCAGCTCACCCGCCCCCCCTCAGGGAAGGACCCGGTGGGCCGGATGGAGCTGGACACAGAGGGCCAGGGAGGTAAGGTGTTGAATCCCAGGCTACCACACATGTGCAGCTCCTGGAAAAGGATTAGGGTCTGACGCCACCAGGCTCCCCCGAGGCTCTCTGGGGGAGCCTGAGGCCCGGAGGTGCCCGCACCTGCTGCCTAGGTGTGGATGGGCTCCCAAACCAGACGGTCTTGGCCCGGCGGTGTCCTGTGTGGTCACAGCCATTTCCATGCCCAGTCCGGCCCACTGAGACACCAGCCTGTCCATGGAGAGAAGCCATGAGGGGACTGTGTGACCCCTGCGGATGAGGCCTTTGGTCACCCCACCCAAGGACCCGAACAGAAGAGCCAGGTCTGGAATTGAGACCAGAGAGACCTGGGGAAAGAGGTGGCCTGTATCTGGGAGAACCAGTGGGTAGAGGTGGCCTGTGCCCAGGAGAGCTGGAGCAGGAGAGGTGGGGGGAGAGCTGGGCTGGATAAGGTCGGCTGGGCCCGGGAGAGCCAGGGAAGGGGACATAGGCTGTGTCCTGGGAGAGAGATGGGCCGTACTCACGAGAGCGGAGATTCTGGCTTCTGTGGGGGCGGGGGAGGGTGGCGGGATTCCCTTGGCGCCCCGGCCATGGGGTCAGGGCTTTCCCAGGAGTAGCCGGGTGCCCCTCTTGGGCACGGACAGACGATGCCAAGAACATTTCAGCTGATCGGTATTTGCCGGATCACGTGACCCTCCCTACCTTGGTGCCGGGCCAGTTTGCTCTGGGGCAGGAAGCTGGCTCACTAAGCCCAGAGGAGCGAGGCGGATGAGGGGAGGAAACTGCGGGGGTCCCTTCCCCACAGATTTTCTGTTAACACCAATTTGGATTGGTTCTCTTGCCTCCCCCAAGCGCTGTCACCTCAGTGGCCTCCCTCTGCCCTCACCGCACCCTGGCTGTTTGCCACGGTTGGCGTGCGGGGAGCCCGCTCGATCTCCCCATTTTACAGAGGAGGAAACCGAGGTCCAGAAAGCCTGAGTGGTCTGCGGTCACCCGGCAGGGACTCGATCCAGGTTCTCCTGACTCCCAGCTCTGGGCTCTGTCCACCAACCCACGCTTCCTAATAGAGCAGGCTAGATGAAGGACTCGCTTGGACGGTTTCAGGAGTTCACCTGCTGGGACCGGGTGACTGTGCTCTGGGGTCTTCTAAGCCAGCGGGGCAGGAGCACTGGTCAGGAGCACATGTGCACGCGCGCACACACATACATACACACGTGAGTATGTATGTGTGCACACGTGTGCCTTGGGAGAAAACAGGAAGCCCCCAAAGCGCTCCAGATGGACGAGTCCGGGAACATCCACCAGCCTCAAAGAACGGGATGTGGGCGGCAGTGAGTTGGCTGGGTGGTCCGGGGCCTCTCTCCCTGGATCGGGCCGGGCGCTGGTTTCCACACAGATGCGCAGACCCCGCAACTCCGGCCCTCAGGGGCGGCCGGAACCCCACAGAGATGGAAAGGGTGGCCAAGCGGCCGGGGCCGGGGTGGTGTGCCGGCTGAGGACTCCCCGTGGCCGGTGGAGTTTGCCCCCTGGGGTGTGGGCACCAGCCCCTCCTGGCTCAAGACCATCTCCTTGTCCCAGCTTGGTGCCTCCAATCAATCAATCATATTTATTGAGCGCTTACTGTGTGCAGAGCACTGTACTAAGCGCCTCCATGTAGCCCAGCAGCCAGGTGGAGGGTGCCAAGGGCTGGACCCTCAAGAGCAGGGTTCGGGGAGGGCGGCCCCAAGGGGAACCACCAGCCAGAAAAGTCTCCTCTCCAGAGGGCTAGCCACAGCCTGAGGTCTGCGCCGCTGCCCTGAGCTCTCCCCTCCAGCATCTCCTCGGGACTGAAGCCTCGGGGGCCGCAGCGCACCAACATTCGCGTGTTTCACGCTTGTGTCTGCACAACATTCAGTCATTCGTATTTATTGAGTGCTAACTATGTGCAGAGCAGTGTACTAAGGGCTTGGGGGAGTAAAATATAACAGTAAACAGACACATTCCCTGCCCACAATGAGCTCACAGTCTAGAGGTGTCTGGGGCATCCGGCTCCGGGTCCCGTGGGTTAGGGTCCGGGTCTGTGTGTCTATCTGCATGTGTCTGTCCATCCCCTGGGTGCCTTCTTTGGCCCAGGGCTTGGGTCTTTTTCCTCCTTGCCACCCCTGAAGGCCCCTGTGAGGCTCCAAGGGCCTGTATCGGGTATCGCTTCCACTCTGCCACCTGGCTCGGTGCCCCAGGATATTCTGGGATTCCGCCCCCCAACACCCGATCTCCTTGCCTTGCAGTGCAGAGAGCCGTGTCCCTGTTCTCACTCAACGAGCCCGGGCTGAGCCCCGACCTCCCGCCAGCCCACAGCCCCGTCCACGGGCTCCTGAGCCTGGAGAGGCCCCCGCCCACGCCCCGGACCACCCCCACCATGAGGTGAGTCTGGCTGGCTCCCACTTGGGGGTCCGGCCCCGTAGCCCATGCCTGCTCTCGCTCCAACCCTGAACTGGGCCCTGGGCCCCTCCCTCCCAGGACATGGAAGAACAGGAGACCCTTTGTCCTGACCCGCTGGGTCCCCTCCCGGAAAGGCCAGGCAAGTGGGCTGAGCTGCCCAGGTGGGAACGGACCTTGGCCGCCCCGACCTCTCTTCCAGGAAGCTCTAGCCATCATCATCAATCGTATTTATTGAGCACTTACTATGTGCAGAGCACTGTACTAAGCGCTTGGGAAGTACAAATTGGCAACATACCCCCCTGGGGCCCAGGCTGTGCCCATGATGGCAGCACTGGGATGGGGCACCCCGGGGGCTTCCGGGGGGTCCCATGGGTTGTTGGGCACCCACGGGCACCCCCCTCCCTCCAATTCAGAAACCCTGTCGAGCACATACCGGTCACACCCCCAACCCCTGCAGGCCCAAGCCCACGGTTCTCCCCGCCCTATGGGGCGAGGTGGCGACTTGGGCCCGGCCTCACACCTCCAGCACGGCGGGCCGGGCAGATCGGGGACTCGGGGTTCTGGATTATCCGGGCCAGGGGGCAGGAAACCGGCATGACGAGAGGAATGCCGAGTCAGCTGGCAGGCGGCTTGGCTGAATGCCGTCCCAGCGGGGCAGGCCCTGTGGTGGGGATGGCCGAGCAGGCGGGCGGGCCGCCTGGCCATCTGCCCGGTGGGCCAGCGAGCTCTGCACAAAGACGGACATCTAGTGGAGAAAGGGGACCACGGTTGGCTCCGGAGGAGGAGGAGAGAAGGGGGATTCCCGGGGATCCCTGTGGCTCCTCCCCACACCAGCCTGACCCATCTCTCTGCCCTCCACTCCACCAACCCCCAGTGGTGTGGACAGCATCCTGGTTGGAAATCTCCACTCTGAACCTCTCTCCGTCTCTGGGACTGAGAAACTGCCGGGCCACTTTCTGCCGGGCTGAGGGTGGCTCCCAGAGATAGGGGCGAGGCCCAGGGATGCCCCGCTGGTCCCCAAGAAGTGGACGGGCTGGTGGGCACCCCCAGCCTGGGAGAGAGGGCTCTTGCAGTTGCCTCCCGGTCATCCTCCTGTGGGAGGATACTTACCGAGAGAGACACCGGGGCCCAAAGAGGGTGAGGCACTAGCCGGAGGCCACACAGCACTCGATGGCCAAACCGGAACCAGAAGCGGGGAGGGCCCTGCTCGGACCGGCTTTTCACGCCAGCCCAGGGTAAGGCTGCTGGGATTTGGGACTGGGTGGTTCACTGACCTCCCTGACTCCCGTCTCTCCCCACTCCAGTCCATACTTCACTCTACCACCCGGACCATTTTTCTAAAAAAAGTTCAATCCCTGTCTCCCCATTCAGGAACTTCCGGTGGCTGCCCATACACCTCCACATTGAAGAGAAACTCGTTACCTCCCTAACTCACCTTGCTGTTTTTCTACCACAACCCAGCCCGCACACTTTGCTCCTCTAATGCCAACCTACTCACTGTACCTCAGTCTCATCTCTCTTATTGCCAACCCCTTGCCCACACCCTCCTTTTGACCTGGAATTCCCTCTCCCTCCATATACGACAGACCACCACTCTCACCAAGTCATTAAAATCACACCTCCTCCAAGAAGCCTTCCCCAGTTAAGCCTTGGTATCTCCCCTACTCCATCTCCTTTCTGTGTCACCTATGCATGTTCACATCTGTCTCCCCGCCTTGACTGACAGCTCTTTGTGGACAGAAAACGTGTCTCCCAGCTCTGTCAACGTGTCTCTCCCGAGCACTTAGTACAGTGCCCTGCACATAGTTTGCGCTCAACGTATATCATTGATTGATTCATACTTATCATCATCGGTTGTATTTACTGAGTGCCTACTGTGTGCTCAGTGCTTGGGCGAGTACTCTAGAGTTAGAAGGCCCCAGTGTCTCCCTGAAGGAGCTTACAGTCTAAGCAGAGAGATGGGCACTTCAAAAATTTAGAGAGCAGGGGAGTAATTGAGTATATAGGATGTGATCATGGGGGCTGTGGCAGTGGAAGGCTTAGGTCCACACAAGGGGCTCTTGTTCCCCTCGGTCCCTCTGGGTCTGGCCGTCCGGCTTCTCGAATTCTCCCTGGCCTGCCCGGACCGGCCCCACGGGCTCTGGGTGGAGACCCCAATGGGGCTGGTCACCGCCAGTCTGGAGTGGCCTCTCTGTCCTTCCTAACCCCCAGGGCCCCTATTTCGTGCCCCCAGCCACATTGCCTCTCGGTCTCTGCCCGTCCTGGGGTCCAAAGCTATGCCGGTGGGCCTATCCTTCGGGTCTCTGGGTGGGCACCAGAGCCACGGTTAGGAGAGTGGGGGGCTGGGTTTCCCCGGCCTCCGACGGTCCCGGCCCAGGTCCGGAGGCGCCTTTCCTCTCCCCACCGGGAAGCCCGAAGCGTCGTCAGGATCCGGGCCACTGGCTGGTCGGAGCCTGTCTTTTCCTGGCCGGCTGCCTCATGCGGCCCCGGCCGCCATCTCCCTCGGGGCTGACCGTGCCCTGCCTTTCCCCACCCCCGTCTTTCAGTGAGGAACCGCCCGTGGACCTAACCGGGAAGGTGTACCAGCTGGAGGTGATGCTGAAGCAGCTCCACAATGACCTCCAGAAGGTGAGTGCCCACGGCTCTGTCCCGCCTCGCCCGGAGGGGTCGGCCGGGGTCCCGGTCCCCCGGTGACCGCTCCTCCCCCGCGGGCGTACCCCCCTCTCCCCAGGAGAAGCAGGATAAGGTGGTGCTCCAGGCCGAGGTAGCCAATCTGAGGCAGAACAACCAGCGGCTGCAGGAGGAGTCGCAGACGGCCACGGAGCAGCTGCGCAAGTTTGCCCAGATTTTCTCCAGCGCTGTGGAGAAGAAGGAGCTTTGAGGGCGGCCGGGCAGCCACGCTCAGACGCTGCACCCAGCTCCAACCCCCCCACGGCCCCCACTTGTCCTTCTCTCGGCCTGGGGAAGGGCCAGGCCGCTGCCCGTCCCAGCCAGCTCTGTAGCTCACGGACTCAGAAGAGCCGCAGCCTGGGCCGGGGCCGAGGTCTGGGGCCTGCACCATATGGGAGAGATCACCCAGGGCGGGGGACCTCTTCCCCCCTCGTCCCCACACCGCCCTTCTCATAGCTTCCCGTGGCTGTGTGAGTGTGTGTATGTGTGTGTGAGTGAGTGAGTGATGAGGTCTGCGTCCCCCACAGTCGATCGGGGTCACCCCCCAGCCCCCACATCGATACATTCCACTGCACGGTCAGCTCTCCTGTCCCGCGGCCCGACACGTCAGGCGGAGGTGAGGAAGCTGGGGGCGGAAAGGCCGAGGTCGGGGCAGTGGCGAGCCCGTGGCCGGCACGCAGACAGAGGGTTGGCGAGGGACCAAATGGGGAGTTCCTTCCCCTTGTGCTTCCTACCCGAGGTGGGGGTCTGCCGCTGTCCCGGATCCCCCACCCCCACAGGACACCCTCGGTTGGGGCAGGGTCGCTGTGGCATCTCAGCGCCTTGATCCCCGAAGCCTGGCTTCTAGGGGCTGGAAAAGGCGGAGGTGCAGCCATCCCGCAGTGGGGGCCGGGCAGTGGGACCGTGCCGCTTTCTCCCTCCCCCCGGGTCCACGTCAAGGGCTATTGCTGCCCTGAGGGGCTCCCCCGGGCTTCAGTCGCCCCCGCCGCCTCATCGACTCCTCCCCAGAACCCAGGCTCGGCCTGCGGGAAACGGGAAACGGCCATAGAGCCGTGTAAATGTTCTTTATAAAACAGGATATTTGTATAAACGGCACCGTTTGTAATCTTTTCTACGGCTCCTAGAGCCAGCACAGAGCCCGGATCCCGAGCAGGATGGACCCACCGCCCCGGTCGACCCACCGGAGCGGGGACGGGGGCAGGGGGGCACAGGGAATTCCAGGAAGGTTTTGTTCCTTTGACCTTTTTTTGGGGGGGCGGGGGGGGTGACTATATTGTCTCTACCCGGGCCCGGGCCCCGGCCACTCCCCTCCGCCAGTGCGGGGGCAGCACCGGAGGGCCGGACCGGGCCGCAGAGCCGGTGGGGCGGCACGTTCGATTCTCAAAAGGCAATAAGAAAGGTTTGCAGGGGGCTCGTACCTTGCAGGCTGAACCCGGTACTATGCTGTTAACTTAGGAAAATAGGTTGATTATTTCTTTAAAAATATATTATATAAATATTTATTTTTTCACGCAAGGCAGCCACCGAACACCGTGAGGTGGCCGGCTGTGGATGTCCTGATGCTAGGCGGAGGGCGGGGAGCGGGTAGGGAGGGGGACGTGGGACGGACGGGTGGCCCCGGCCCCTGCCTGCTGTCCGGACCAATTTGGTGTCCCCGCTGTTGACGGCGGGAGGAGTCCGAGGGAGAAGCCCCGCTGGCCGTGCCCCGCCACATTCCCGCGGGGGCTCGGCCCAGCCAGCTGGCGTGGGGAATCTGCCCCGTTCCTCTGGCACTGACAGACCTTGTGGACTTTTTCTCCGCGAAGAGGTGGAGTCTCATCTCCTCTGCCAGGGTGCCCTGCCCTGTGCCCACACGCACAGAGTTGCCGGAGACCAGGCCCCATGCCACCCTCGGGGTGGACAGCAACTCTCCCCCCGTCCCTCCCACTCCCCTCCATCCGGGCCAGCCGATCGGGCCACGGGGCCCAGCTTCCAGTGGCCCAGTCCGGGCTCCTCCGTTACTCCCGGAGGGGACCGCTCCTGGGAACGCTGCTGGGTCTCTAGGCTGGGCCCTTTTCCCAAAACCCCAACCCCTGGACCTCTAGTCCCCACTGGTACAGTGGAGACGGGTGGCCGAGGGTCGGATGAGCCAAACCTGCCCTTCCGCTCATTTTCCCCGAGGAAACAATCTCTCTCTCTCTGTCTCTCTCTCTCTCTCTGCCTGCCCCCATGGCAGATCCCCGTCGAATCCGCCTGAGAAGTGATCGTGTCCATTGACTCGTGTAAATGATGGGTTTCATTATTATTTTATAAGAATCTTTACAGATCAGATCTGTCTCTCTAATTTGCGTTGGGTTTTGCCTCGGGTGGCTCACGGCCGCCCCTTTGGACGACGGCTTCGTTATTTTCCCCCGGGCTCGAGTGTCCAGGCATGTACACGGGGAGGGGTTTCGGAGGAAATAAACGTTTCGTAGAAATGGCTGCGCGTGGCTGGCTTCCCTGGAGCGGGAGGGCCGGGGGCTGTGGCAGGCCCCGGGTGGGGAGGAGCATCCCCATCCCCCCGCAGCTTCCAGCCGGCACATTTTTCCTAACAGGATTGGCAACCGCGGCCTGGAGGACCCTAGCCCCCTTGTCTGTCTCCGTCGGCTCACGATGGCTGCCACTCCGAGGCGTGAGGGCAGGGAGGCCAAGACACTCGCATTTGCTGCCACCTGGCCCTTCCCACCCGAGAAATGGTCCGGGGTTGGGAGGCGGGCAGAGAGGAGGGTGGTCTGGCCTCCAACCAGAATGCCAACCCAAAGTGATTCCCCGGGGATTGAAATGGATACTTCCAGGGAGCGTCTCCACTGCCAGCCAAGGTCTGAGTCTGCTCTCCTGGCGGGGCTGGCTTCGGGAGAGGTGCGACCCCTTAGAGAAAATGAGTGACAGGGCAGGTGTCCCCAAGGTGACCCCTTAGAGGGACTCTTTCTCGAGTTATTCTCAGAATCCTCAGCTCTGAAGGGTCAGGGCCATCCTGCCTTCGCCCCTTCTTCCAGCCAGCCACGGACAACTGTGCGGGACAGAGATGCTCCCTCGAACCTGTCACCTTCCCTGCCCGCTGCTTCAACTTAGCCGGGGATGGGTTTCCTCCGGTCTCGCTCGAACCCTTCCCGCTGCAGTTTTGGCCCGGTAGCCAAAGCAGCGCGGCTCAGTGGAAAGAGCACAGGCTTTGGAGTCCGAGGTCATGGGTTCGAATGCCTACTCTGCTACATGTCTGCTGTGTGACCTTGGGCAAGTCACTTGGCTTCTCTGAGCCTCAGTTACCTCATCTGTAAAATGGGGATGAAGACTGTGAGCCCCACGTGGGACAACTTGATCACCTTGTATCCAGAACAGCGCTCTGCACGTAGTAAGCGCTTAATAAATGCCATTATTATTATTATTATAGCGGGATGGCCCAGCCAAAGAAGGCAGGGGGTGGGGTGGGCGGCCCCTCTCCTACCCCAAGCTCCATGGAGGACGCATCCCCCCGTGGGCCTGGCACCCGGGCCCAGGCCGGAGCCCCTCCGACTCGCTGTCCCTGCCCTTTCTGCCCCTCCCAGGGAAGCGACCCTGTCCCAGCGTGGCTGGGTCCCCTGGGGACGGAGGAGGGGGTGGAGGGGAAGGGCAGCTTGGGGACGGGGGGGAGGTGATGTTTTACTAAAAGAAGGTGTAAAGGATGCAGGAGCAGCAGCAAGCAAGCTGTTCTCACCTTCTGGAGCTGGCTCGGGGGGCTGTGAAATTCACCGGGACTTTCAACACCCTGCCGGCTCCCTCCCCTCCCCTTCTCCCGACTCTTTGTGCCCGGGCACCTCGCCCTCTCTCGCTCCGCGTGCCCCCTGCCCCGCGGGGGGGGGGGGTGTAGTAGATGCCCCCTGCCTTCCCCCCTGCCCCTCGGGTGCCTCCAGGCTGCGTTGGGGAGGTAGATTGGAGGCGGGGGTGATGCCAGGCGGTGCCCGGAGGCAGGCTCCCTTCCTGCTCTCGGGCGGAGGGGGCAAGGGGGGCGTCAGCTGCGCCAGGGAAAGAGGGTCGAAGCCCTGGGGACCGGGTTAGAGACCCTCCCCGCGGGCCCCCTCGCCTTGCCTCCCCCTCCCGATTTCTTCCCTTCACTCCCCTTCCCCTGCCGCCCCTTCCCCAGCCTCCCGCGCAGCAGCAGCCGGTTGCCAAGGCGACCACAGCTGGTCGGGGGAGGAGCCGGAGCCCCCCACCATCACCCGGTCCCCCCCCAAACCAGGCCCACCGGGCCGAGCCAAGGGGGCGAGTGGGGCAGCGACGGCCGAGGCGGGAGGCCCCGGCATGGGGAAGCCCCCAGACCCTCCCTGTTGCCAGGCAGGCATCGAAGCAGCGTGGCTCAGTGGAAAGAGCCCGGGCTTTGGAGTCAGAGGTCGTGGGTTCGAATCCCAGCCCCTCCACGTGGCTGCTGCGTGACCTTGGGCAAGTCACTTCGCTTCTCTGAGCCTCAGTTCCCTCCTCTGTGAAAATGGGGATTAAGACTGTGAGCCCTACGTGGGACCACTTGATCACAGTGTATCCCCCCCAGCGCTTAGAACGGTGCTTCGCACATAGTAGGCGCTTAACAAACGCCATCACTACCGACTTGCGGGGTCCCCTGTGCCGGGAGGGGCGGGCGCGGGAAGGAGCGGGCCAGGCCGGGGCTGGGTCTCTGCCCACGTTTAATACACAGACCAAGTCAATCCACGGACGAGGCAGGCAACAGAAAGGACACGCTGTACATGGGGGCGCAGGTGGGAGAGGAGGAGGGGGCCTGGGCCCCCCCTCTCCCCCCCCCCCACGCGGCCCCGGGATGGGGGGAGGGGGGCTTTCTCCTCCGCCGTCCCGTCTTCCCTCTGAACCCGAACGGTAAAACACGAACAACCACGAGAAACGGCCCCCGGGGGCACGGGAGAGGGGGAGGGGGCGGGCCCTGCGCCCCCCCCTTCCCCCCGGGGCAGGGGCAGGGGGGAGATAAGAAACCCGGTGTGGGCGCCGGCTGTGTGCTTCTCGGTCAGGGGCGGGGCGGCGCGGGGAACCGAATTTTAAAAACGTGGATCACATCATGCAATGCCCACGGCGGGCACCGTGCCCGCCGGCCCCACCCCCGGGCGCGGAGGAGGGGAGGGGAGGGGAGGGGGACGGGGGTGGGGGGCGTGACGCCAGCGAGCCCCGGGGGCTGGGGGTCGGGGGAGGACGGCAAGGGGAAGGGAGGGGACGGGCCACCGGGCAGGGGGTTGGCGCGGGCGAGTGCCCACCGGGCACTGCAGGGGGGGAGGCACCCCCCCCCATCCGGGCCCTATAGGTCTTTCTCTGAATATATTACTTTTCTTTCTTTTTTCTTTGTTTTTCTTTTTTTTTTTCCTTCTTTTTTTGGTCTTTTTGTCTAGAAAATGGCCCCGTCCCTTTCCCCGGCCCCCTCCCTGTGCCCGCTCCGAGGCGGGTATGGCTTTGAGGAGAGCAAACCCCGAAGGGGATGGGTAGCGGGGTGGGGGTGGGGGGGAAGGGTGGCAGGGAAGCTGCCCCCCTGATGCCAGGAAGCTGGGCGGCTCCCCCTCTTAGGAGGCTGGTTGGGAGAGGGGAGTTCCCAGGTGTGGCACGCGGGGACCCAGGCCCCCGGGGGAGAGGCCGTGGGTCCTAGGGGTCCGTTTGTGCTCCCTCGGGGTTGAGGGGACGGGGTGGGGGGTGGGGGGGGATTGAGTCGGGAGGGTTGGGGGCTGATCCCATAGGCACCAGTGCCCACCTGGCCTCCCCCTGGGTAGTCTTGGCTCCGATGAAGGGGGGGGGAGGGGAGGCTGGGCGGTGCCAGGCGGACGGGGGGCACCGCACCCCCGGGGCCAGCTCTAGGTGAGAGTGATGTAGGCTGACGCCTTCTCCTTCAGCTGCCGCAAACAGAGGTGGCAACTCCAGCTTCCTGCAGTCCGGGGGGGCGGGGAGAGGGGAGAGGAGGAGGAGGAGGAGGAGGAGGAGGAGGAGGAGGGAGAGGGGAAGGGGCGTCACTCAGGGTCCCGGGACCGCCCCGAGATTCAGCCCAGTTCGGGGGAAAGGGCAAGGTGGGGTTCCTTGAACGCCCCCGGGGCCTGGTGCCCACTTCCCCGTGCCCGCTAGCCGGGCCCGCTCTCTGCCCCCTGAAGGAGGGGTGGGAGGCCTGATCTGGACAGGGGGTGCGGGGGGCGGTGGGGGGTCTTCCCAGTCCCGCTCAGGGGGGTCCCAGGCCTGTTGGAGGACCCGGGAAGGGCGAGGCTGGGACCTGCGGCTGCAGAGCGGCGGCGGCGGTCCCGGGCCCCCCCCCCCCCCCGGGCCCGGCTTTGCCCGCTCACCTTCGGGGGGCTCCGCCATGGGGGGGCTCAGGCAGTACATATGGTAACCCCGGTCACAGTCGTCGCAGAACAGCAGCTGGTCCTGGGGGCAGAGACCGCCCGGCTGGCACCCAAAGGGCAGGCACACAGGTGGACACGAGAGAAGAGGGCAGGAGCCGGCTAGGCTCACGGTAGGTGTTGGATAGAGACTGTTGATGAGGATGGCGGCGACAGCGACAGCGACGAGGATGAGGATGAGGATGGTGAAGGTGAGGGCGGGGCCCAAACCCGCCCGCCGGCCTTGCCCTGGGGAAGGGGGCGCCCGGCGGGGGGGGGAGGGGGGACACCGCGGAGGGAGGGGGGCCGGTGGCGGGGAGGGGGGGGGGGTCCACTCACATCGTTCTCGGAGGTGCCACACAGGCTGCAGGATTTGCACTCGATGCACTGCCAGCGGTAGGTCCGGACGGCGGCCGTCATGTTCACGGTGAACTGTAAACAGGAGGGGTGGCCTGCAAGAGGCGGGGAGAAGCTCTCAGGACCGGCGGGCCCCCCTCCCCTCGGCCCTTCCCGGGCTCTCGGCGGCCCCCCCGAAGCCCAGGCTCGGCCCGGTGGCCCCCCGGGGCAACCTGGCTCGGGCGAGGGGCCTCCCGGCTTCCCCTCCCCCCACCGGTGCCCGGCTTCGCACCCCTCCCCCATGTCCCTACCTCAGGGACCCGCTCCACAGAGCTGGGGCCTCGTCTGCATAATGGTAAATATTCATGGACAGCTGGGAGAGGCCGGGAGGGGGAGGGGAATTGGCAGGAAGGGGGAGGGCTGGGAGGCCCCCTAACAGATAGGCCTCCCTAGTCGGCTTGTCCTGCGGGCCCCCCCCCAACACCGGGGCCCACTGCTCCGGGGTCCTCTGCCGACAGGGCACCGGGCCTGCCACGGCATCTCGCGCCCACGATGCCCCAAGGACCCTGTCCGTCGTCCACGGCGTCCCAGTGACCAGGGGTCATCATCCACAACGCCCCGGTGACCGAGCTGTCTAGCCCACGGTGCCCTAATGGCGAGAGTCCGTTCCCCACGCCACCCCAGGCTCCAAACTCCGTCCCCCACGATGGACCGGCGGGCCGAAGCCGTTCCCCACGGTATCTCGGCAACTGGGCTGCGCGACCCACGCTCCCTCGGTGACCAAGCTCTGGAAACCCGCCACGCCCCGGTGGCAGGACTCTATTACCCACCATGTCCCTGTGCCCAAACCCCACTCCCCACAACGTCCCGGGGAACCCCAGGCCGTGCCCACGACATCTCAGCAGCCGAGCTCTGGTCGCCCAAGGTGCCTCGGTGGCCGTTCCCCAGTACCCTCGCTTTAAGTCGGACGCCCCGGTGACCGCGCTCCGGTTTCCACAACGCCCCAGGGGCCGCACTCGATTTCCCCCGATGTCTAGTCTCACCCACAACGCCTCCGGGGGCCCGAGCATTTTCACCCATAACGTCTCGGTGACTTGGTTGTTATCCACAGTGCCTCAAGGGACCGAGCTCATTTTCCCTCATCGCAAATAGCCACACGGTAACCTAGAATGTCTCGGTGACCATGCTCTCCGGTAATTGTGCCATTACCCAAGATGCCTCGGTGGCCTGCTCCCTTCCCCAACTCTCCTCCCCCTACATTGTCCCGGGAGCTACCGTCTGACCCAGTCCCTGTGCTACTTACCCACGATGGCGGAGCGCCGAACATTCTGTGCCCCGTTACCCACGAGGCCCTTGTGATCCTCCCACTTCACACCTGTTACCCACAGTGACTCTGAACTGTACCCAAATTCCCACAATGACTCAGGCCCCCTCCCCCATGCTGTTTATCCACAATCCCTCAGCCCAATATCCCCAGAGCCCCCGCCCCCCAATCCCTCGGTCCCACGTTTCCGGGCCCCGGGAATCCCTCGGCCCTGGGTTCCACGACCCCGTCACCCAACTCCCCGGTCCCACACGCCAAGGCCCGCGGTCCCTCCGCCGCACGTTCCACGGCCCACGCTCCCTCGGCCCGTGACCCGCGGTCCCTCGGCCCTGGTCGGTCACCTCAGCCCCGCGTTCTTGGCCCCACGATCCCTCGGCACCACACTCCATTTCCCAGTGTCATCGCCGCGCTCCATTACCCATATTCGCTCAGCCCTTCTCTTTTACCCACGTTGCATTTCAAGCCCTGCTCGATTTCCTGCCGTCCCTCAGCCCTGCCCTCCTAGACCCTCTTCTGTCCCTGGTTCTGCTCCCACACCTGGCTTGGCTCCACCCCTGGGCCATCCCTGGGTGTTTGGAGGGAGAGGCGAGGGGTTTGGGGTGGGGGTGGGGGGCCGGGGAGGGAGATGGAGGGGATGGGGTGGGGGTGGGGGTTACCGGAGCGTCCGCAGTCGGCACAGGAGATGAGGTCCTCAGGACAGCCCGTCTTCTTGGAGCCGCCCAGACAGAAGTCACAGTAGCCGTTGGGGATGACCGTCCCATCTGGGGCCTTCTTGGCTGTAAGACAGTGGGTGGAGGGGAGGGGCCCCGGGATAGGGCAAGGGCAGGGGCCAGGGGCATCAGGGAGATGGGCAGGGCCAGACGGACGCAGTGGGGAGAGGGGCGGGTGCCAGAGGTGCCAGGGGAATGGGTGCAGGGATCAGGGAGAGCTGGGCAGGGGGACTCGGGGCCCTGGGGGAGAAGGGCGGATGCTGGGGTTCTCTCTCTACTGGATGGGGGGGAATCTGCCATCAGCACCCCTCACAGACTCCTCCCACCATCCTCCCTGTCACCAAAGCCAACCTCACTCTCACACAAGCCCCATCCGTGTCTCTCCCTCTCCTCCTCTCTCCCCTGCTCTCTCTCTCAGTCTTGGGTCCCCTCCCCAAGACACCCCGGGGCAATATTCCCGAGAAACGGGGAGAGCAGGGGTAGAGCTATAGCAGAGCTGGGGGGCAATAGCAGTGCGGACCCTAATCTGAGGAGGAGCCTGGGGGTTCCCCAAGGAGCCCCCTGGGCCATTACCTGTGTGTCTGCACTGGGCCTCGGGTACCCAATTCAATTCTTTGTAAAACTCTGGGAGGAATGGCAAAAAAAAAGGATAAAATCCGCCCCCCCACCACCACAATTTACTGCACTCTGAAGTCTCTCCATTGGGACTTGGGCATTGGGAAGACCACTGGGCATTGGGAAGACCATGTCAACTTGCCCTGATACCCCTGGACTGGGCACTCTAGGTGAAGTAAGGCCCTTCGCTGAGGGGAAACTGAGTTGAGGATGGGCAGGGTGCCAGCCTCTCTGGGCCCAGCCCACTCCCTGGTCCTGGGGAGGGAGAGAGAGAGAGAGAGAGACGGGGAGGAGCCTGGGCTCGGTGCCAGACTGCTGTGCCCAGGCAGCCGTGGTTCGATGCCAAGGGCGCGAGCACTGTCAAGTGGTGCCCGCAGGGAGGATGGGCCTGCCTAGGAGTTTCTGGAGATTCCTACAGAGCCCCTGATCGCCGTGCCCCACCTCTGCCTCCGGCTGCCCCAGCCTGGCGTTATCTTCCTAATGGGGCGGGCCAACGTGGGTACGGAGACTCCACCCTTGCACCGCTTCCC
Source organism: Tachyglossus aculeatus (assembly GCF_015852505.1). Lineage (NCBI taxonomy): Eukaryota > Metazoa > Chordata > Mammalia > Monotremata > Tachyglossidae > Tachyglossus > Tachyglossus aculeatus. The sequence continues at coordinate 2,158,832 of NC_052091.1, forward strand.
CCGCCACCTGTGCCAACTGCCCCGTAACCAGCCCTCCCCCAGGCCCCCGTCCCGAACCAGGGAGCCGCCGGGGCCCCGGGACACCTGGGTCCTTGCCAAAGTGACAGCAAAACGTTACTGAGACGGGTCCAAGCACCGGCCGCCCTCCCACATACACCTTGTCCATAGTACGTACGGCCTGAGCCCCTTCCCCCTCCTCCCGCGGGGGGCTGGGGGCGAAGCGGCCCGGCCCGGCCCGGCAGCTCTTTCCTCGGATGCGGGCCTGGGTCTCCCCTCTGCCCCGCCCCCCGCAGAGCCCGAGAGAGGAAGCTGGGAAGGGGGGAAGGGGGGAGAGGAAGAAGAGGAGGAGGAGGGGGAGCCATCCATCAGCCCTCCCCCCGCCCCCCACCGGTCCCCCACCCCCAGCTCTAATTGAAACAATAAATCAGACCGCGAAATATTAAACCCGCAGCTCCCACCCCGGCCGGGAGACGGCTCGTCACCATGGCAACCCCCTGCGCCAGCCTGCCGCAGTCAGCACGGCGGGCCGAGGGGGATGGGCAGTCAGGTGTGAGGGCTCCTCCGAGAGGCCCCCGGCCCACCCTCGACCCCAGACCCCCACCCCCTCGCTTCGGCCCAGCCCCTCCCTCCCTGACCCCCCGCCCGGGGCCCGGCCTCTCTCCCCCGCCCCCCACGGCCCAGCCTCTGCCCACCAAGGCCCAACTTGTCCATCGCCCCCCTACCACAGCCCAGCCTCTCCCTCTCACTGCCCAACTTGCCCCCTCGGGCCCAGCGCCCCCCACCACGGCCCAGCCTGTCCCCCCGGGCCCAGCACTCCCTACCACGGCCCAGCCTGTGCCCCCGGCCTCGGCCTCTCCTCCTTTCTCACACCTCCTGCCGCCTGCCCGGTGGTGCCCGCTCCGACCCTGCCCCTCGTCACCACAGCCCCGGCCCCGGGAGGGGCCAGAGGGGCGCAGAAGGGCACCCCGCGACGAGGAGAGCCAGGCAGGCCTGGGCCACAGCGGTGGCCGCCTGCCCGCGCCGAGCCCCCCGACCCTGAGCAGCGCTTGCGGCCTACTGGCCCACTCCATCAGGGCCCAGCTGCCAGTCTCCCTCACTGTCACGGCACGTTTGCCCAGGTGCTTCCCCGCAGAACGCTTCTCCCCCCGACCCACCCACGAGGTGCCAGACCCCCGGAGGCCCTGCCTCGGGTCACCCCAATGCCAGCCAGACACCCAGCTGCCCGCTGCCAGGACAACCACCGGGACGCCCCCCGGCCGAGGCCAGCCCCAGGGTGCCCGGAGCGGGGGCCGCCGCCCCACCCCCACAGGGTGCCCGCCCGGTGCCCACCCCTTACGCTTGTGGTTGTTTTTCCGGTGGAAGGCCAACGTGTGCCGTTCGGCGTTCTCCTCGCCCTCCTCCTCTGCCAGGTGGGTGTGCGTGTAGTGGTAGCTGAGGCCCGGGCGATTCTTGTAGCGCTTCCCGCAGACTGGAGGGAGGTGGGGACAGGGGGGGGGACCGGTGACGGGGTAGGCCCCGACCGGGCCCCTCCCCGGCCCCAGACCCCTCATCACCCCTATGACCCCCGGCCGCCTGACTCACTGTCACAGACATAGGGCTTGTCTCGGTCTTCCAGAGAGGCCGGGTCCTGTCTCTTCCGCAATCCCCCAATCCCGTACGCCTGACGGGGGGCGGGAGACAGAGGACAGGGTCGCGGAGGTATGGGGGAAAAAATAATAACAATCATAATTAGACTGTGAGCCCACTGTTGGGTAGGGACTGTCTCTATATGTTGCCAACTTGTACTTCCCAAGCGCTTAGTACAGGGCTCTGCACACAGTAAGCGCTCAATAAATACAATTGATTGATTGATTGATTAATTAGGCTATGTGCCAGGCACTGTACTAAGCGCTGGGGTGGATACGTAGTGGACAGAGAAGCAGCGTGGCTCAGTGGCAAGGCCCCGGGCTTTGGAGTTGGAGGTCATGGGTTCAAATCCCGGCTCCGCCACTTGTCAGCTGTGTGACTTCACTTCTCTGGGCCTCAGTTACCTCATCTGGAAAATGGGGATGAAGCCTGTGAGCCCCCCGTGAGACAACCTGATCATCTTGTAACCTCCCCGGCGCTAAGAACAGTGCTTTGCACATAGTAAGCGCTTAATAAATGCCATCATCATCATTATTATTATTATTACAAACGTGTTGGACACAATCCCTGTCCCACCTGGGGCTCCCAGGCTTCATCCCCGCTTTGCAGATGAGGTAACTGAAGCACAGGGAAGTTAAGCATCCTGCCCAGGGCCACCCAGCAGACAAGTTTCTATTTACTTTACTTGTATTTATTTCCTATTCTATTTATTGTGTTAATGATGTGCATTTAGCTTTAATTCTATTTGTTCTGATGACTTGACACCTGTCCACATGTTTTGTTTTGTTGTCAGCCTCCCCCTTCTAGACTGTGAGCCCGTTGTTGGGTAGGGACCGTCTTTATATGTTGCCAACTGGTACTTCCCAAGCGCTTGGTCCAGTGCTCTGCAGGGCGAGGGGCAAGGGGGCTGGGGGCGCCGGGGTAGGGGGAAGGGAGAGGAGGGGGACGGAGAGCCCAGAGCCCAGGGGAGGAGGGAGGGAGGGAGGAAGGGCTGAGGGGGGGGGGACACACGTTACCTTCCCTTTCGCCTTGTTCTTGCGCCTCGGGATATCGTCCTCCAGGTCTTCGACTTCCAGGTCGTGGGGGAAGTCGGCCAGCTGCGGCTTCTGAGGAGGAGCGGGAGGGGGTGGGGAGGGGGTCAGACTGGGTGGGGAGGGGGGCAGAGCCAGCAGTGGGAGGGGGTGGGCACCAGACAGAAACCATCAACGTGGAGGCGGGGAAGACACCCGAGGTGTCTCCGGCCCCAGGGATGGGGAGGGACCGGGCGACCGGGCGAGGGGAGGGGTCCGGGCTCTGGGCGAAGGGGGTGGTGGCGGGCACCGGGGCCCTGGCAGGGGGCCGGGGGAAAGGCTCGGGGCTGGCACCAGCAGGCCCCACGACCCCGGCCCCGTGGCGCTGTTCCGGGGGAGGGCGAGCCGGGCCGGGGTCGCACCGAGGGGCGGAGACCCCACCTGGCAGTCCAGGACCGTCTCCTCCTCCTTGAGCTCCATCTTCTTCTCGCCCGTCTCGGCGCAGAGCAGCGCCTCCAGCACGGGCCCCTCGGGCAGACCCCCCTCCTTCTTCAGGGAAGCCTCGCAATCTGGGGGAGGGGGAGGGGCGCGCACGGGGGGGGGGGGGGCGGGGGTCGGCTGGGGGCACAGCGGGGTCGCCGGACCTCTCCCCCAGCAGCCCCGGACGGGGGGAGGTCCCGGGACCGAAGTTGACTCGGGGGCCCGGCCCTTCCCTCCAAAATCGCTAGGCCCGTCTCAGGGGAGTGGTACCCACTGTGTCCCAGGGAAACCGGCTCCTGTTTCCATGGAAACCAAAGTAACAGCCCCCAAGGAAACGGAGACAGAAACAAAATGAGACCAAGGAGGGAGGGAGGGGAGCTGGTTTGGCCAGCAGCGGGGCGACAGGGAGGGAGGAAGGAGGCGATGGGAGAGGGATTCAGGGAACGGGTGGAGATGGGGCCCGCATGGAGGTGGCGTTTGGGGAGGATTGGGGGGGTGAGAAGTGGGGAGCGGCAGAAGGAGGGAGGGGAGCGAGGGATAGAGGCCGGGGGGGAGGATTCGACTGAAGGACGGATGGGGGGTGGTGGGGGCTGGCAGTGGGGACGAGGAGAAGGGCAGAACCACGTTAACGGGGCTGCAGGCCAAGGAATCCACTGGCCTGGGGCAAGACTTGAACCTGGGCCAGCGGGTGGGTCGCGGGGACTCCCTCCCCTCAAAGTCCCCCCCGCAACCGTCCGGTGCTGCCCAACGCCGGTCCCGGCCCCCGCCCGCAGGTGCCCAACCTGGCCCCGGGTGGCTCTCAGGGTGGCACTGACCGATCTTATACTCGCAAGGCCGCAGCCGGGGGTCCTCCAGAATGTTCAGTCTCCTCTTCTTCCGCCAGCAGCGGGCGGGGTAGGTATAGATCTGCCCAGGGGCCAGTCCTGGTGTGTGTGTGTGGGGGGGAAACGGACACATAAATGGAGGGGAGGGGCCGGAGGGACAGGCGGGACCTGCTGCCCCTCAGCTGTTTCACCGGCGGCCCCGGGCTCTCCCTCCCCCACCCGATAAAGTGGCACAGAAAGACGGGGGTCACAAAACCCGGGATGGGAGGAGGGGGTAGACCAGAGGGCACAGCCCAACAGGTGTCTTTTCTAGACTGGGCCCGAGGCGGGGGGGAAGGTCCGGAGACGGGGAGGATGGGGAGGGGAAGGGCGGGATTGAAGCCGGGGCTCGGGTCAGGCCCCGGGGGTGGGGGCGAGATGGAGGGGGCAGAGGGGTTGGGACAGGCGGGGGGCCTACAGGCGGGGGGCCTCACCGGGGCCGCGGTGGGTTTTCTCCATCCAGATGTAGCAGTTGTTCTGGGCCACGCCGGTCTGCGAGTCGAGGAAAGGGAGCCTCATGCTGCGCTCGGCGCACAGGCGGGCATTGTAGCTGCGGCAGTGCTCGATGGCCTCGCGGTAGAAGTCCTCGCCCAGGCTGGTAGGGGCACGCGGGGCGAAGGAGGCCGCGTCAGCGCGGGGAGCCCCGATCCACCGCCCCTGCTCCGCCCAAGCCCCGACCTCGAAGCCCCCAAAACACACCCGGCCTTCCCCTCCCCACCTGGCTTCTGGGTCTCCTTCTCCACCCGCCCCTCCCTTCTCTCTCTCCATGGTATTTGTTAAGTGCTTACTGGGTATCAGGCACTATACTAAGCGCTGGGGGAGACGCAAGCTAATCAGGTAAAACACCTCTGGACTGCCCCTCCCCACCTGGCTCCTGGGCCTCCCTCTCCATCCGCCCCTCCCTTCTCTCTCTCTCTCTTTTATGGTATTTTTTAAGTGCTTACTGTGTCAGGCATTGGGGTAGACTCATGCTAATCAGGTAAAACATACCTGGCCTTCCCCTCCCCAAATGGCTCCTGGGTCTCCCTCTTCATCCTCTTCTCCCTTCTCGCTGTCTCTCTTTTATGGTATTTTTTAAGTGCTCACTGTGTCAGGCACTATACTAAGCCCTGGGGTAGATGCAAGTTTATCAGGTAAAACACACCCAGACTTCCCCTCCCCGCCTGGCTCCTGGGTCTCCCTCTCCATCCTCCCTTCCCTTCTCTCTCTCTCTTTCTTTCTCATGGCATTTGTTAAGCGCTTAGTGTGTGCCAAGGACTATACTAAGCGCTGGGATAGATGCGAGCCAATCAGGTAAAATACACCCAACCTTCCTGTCCCCGGCTCCTGGGTCTCCCTCTCCACCCTCCCATCCCTTCTCTGTCTCTCTCTCTCTCTCTCTATGACATTTAAGTGCTGACTGCGTGCCAGGCACTGTACTAAGCACAGGGGTAGACACGAGCTAATCAGGTCAGACAGTCCGTGTCCCACATGGGGCTCATGGCCTTGATCCCCATTTTACAGATGAGGTAACTGAGAGACGGAGAAGTGAAGGGACTTGCCCAAGGTCACACAGCAGAAAAGCAGCAGAGCTGGGATTAAAACCCAGGTCCTTCTGAACCCAAGGCCTCGGCTCTATCCACTAGGCTATGCCACTTCTCTTGGGGGCTGGGGGAGAAACATCCGAAATGGGAGGAAGGGGGAATCTAGGCACCTGGACTTCCAGGGGTCTCCCAGGTGGGAGAGAGGCCCCGCAGCCTCCTCTGGGGCAGTCAGTCAGTCAACCCTATCTATTGAGCGCTTACTGTGTGCAGAGCACTGGACTAAGCACTTGGGAAAGGACAACAATAAACACACACATTCCCTACCCCCAACAAGCGTACGGTCTAGAGGGGGAGACAGCCAGTGCCCCCAAGCACAGAGAGGGCGATGCCAAGCTCAGACTAGGCCAGGCCCCTACCCCTGCCTCGCCAAATCCAGTTGTTGAGACCACAGTTCTCCCCTCACCTCCCTCCACACCCCTCCAGCCAGTGCTCCAAACTTCCGCCACCAAATCCTTCTGCCACAGGGCTGGGCATCCTCCTCGTGGGCTTTGCTTCTGGTGAGCCGGGCACAGTGCCAGTTTCGGGATTGCCCCACACCTGAATGATGTGACCCTGGGGCCTCAGGTCCCGGGAGCCGTGTCTCGCGCCCTGCTGCTCCCCAACACCCCGTCTGATCTTCCGTCGCCCCGCCCCCCAACCCCCTTGACCCAATCCCTCTGTTTCCTGTTCCCACCCCCAATGATGGGATTAATTAAGTGCCTACTGGGTGTGGAGTGCTGTGTGGGACATCTACTGTGTGCGAAACACTGTGCCACAGGTTCAGTGTCCAGAAGCTTGCAAGGAGATACCTTTCTATCCACTCTGCCCCTCATTCCCAGCCGGCTGGTCCCAATTCTGCCTGTGGCTATCGCACAAGCCCCCTGTCTCCCGCCCTGTTCTAAGGCAGAGTTGGCTGGGGAGGGCGTGGGGGAGATACTCTGGGGCCTGGGCCACTTGCAGAGCGGGACAGCTCAAAAGACCCCACCCCAACTGGATTTGGGAAGATCCGGAAAAGGTTTGGGCTGGGGGGGTCCTGAGTTATGGCCTGTGGGATCCTGGGCAGGACAAGCATGGCAGTGCTGTGGCCTTTAGGGTCCCTAGGCTTAGAATGCACTCAGCCCCCTCCTCACCACCCAGGGATGCCCTTGCTCAGGCTGAGAGGGAAGGTGGTCTACACCCTTAGGTGACAGGAGGAGACAAGTCCAAGCTCCTTCAATGTAAACTCTCTCTCTCTCTCTCTCTCTATCTCGACAGACAACCCGATGACACAATCACCCAGATCCCTCAGTAGAGGAGACAAGTCCAAGCTCCTTCAATGTAAACTCTCTCTCTCTGTCTCTCTGTCTCTCTCTCTCCCTCTCTCTCTCTCTCTCTCTCGACAGAGACAACCCGATGACACAATCACCCAGATCCCCCAGCACCCAGTCTTGCTGTTCTTAGATGGTGAGTCTCTTGAAGGCCAGGGGATGAGTCTTTACTCCCACCCAGGTATTTTTTTCCCAGCACTAGACACAGTGCTTTCCACACAGAGGGGGCTTAATAAATACGATTACTACTACTACTACTGCTGCTACTACTACTACTCCTCATACAACCACACACACACACCAACATATACTACGGCAGCCCCACATGGCGACAGGGCCACTATGACAGACGAACCCGGTGTGGGACCCAAATACACCCGTTCTGACCGGACACACATCATGCAGACACACACGGTACGACGGGCACACACCCATTCGCACAGAGTGACAGGCAGACACACACCGTGGCAGGCAGGCACCCATACGCACACTGACAAGACACATACATACGCGTGACGGGCAGACACATAATGTCAGACACACGCAGTGACAGGCCGCCACACACACACACACTCAGCCTAACACAACTAGGCACAACGGTCACACACTCTGCAGCGGGAAGGAAAGTAGATGGGGGCGGGGGGAGCTGGGTGACCCCGGGACTCACCATCTGAGGGGGTTTGGGGGGCCCTGGGCCATCTTGCCGCTGCCCCCACCTCGGCCCTGGCCCTGGCATTTGGGTCCGCAGCGGGCCAGGGTCCCTCCTTTCGCTATGGGGATGGGTGGGTGGGTGGGTGGGAGTGGGGGCCCGGGCGGCCAATCAGAGATCGGAAAACACAACCGGGAGAGGGGGGCAAGGGGAGGGAAGGACCCCCCCCCTCACTTCCTGACGCATTTTGGGAGAGTAGTCCAGTTTTGGGGGGGAGGGGAGACTTCAGGTTTAGGACCAGTCGTTGGCATTTTAGACTGTGAGCCCACTCTTTTAGACTGTGAGCCCACCGCTGGGTAGGGACCGTCTCTATATGTTGCCAACTTGGACTTCCCAAGCGCTTAGTCCAGTGCTCTGCACACAGTAAACGCTCAATAAATACGACTGATGATGATGATGGCCCTTCTGAACGGGGGCGGGGGGGGGGAACTATTTGTGCCGGCCCCCGGCCTGGGACGTCCACTTCCGACTTCTTTTAGCCTGTGAGCCCGCTGTTGGGTAGGGCCCGTCTCTCTATGTTGCCAACTTGGACTTCCCAAGCGCTGAGTGCAGGGCTCTGCACACGGTAAGCGCTCGATAAATACGATTGATTGATTGATTCCGACAACGAGGTGGGGAAACTGAGGCACGGAAGGAGACCAGGGAGAGGGAAAAAAAAAACCACACGTGCGGGGCATCGTGCCCAGCCCCGGGCACACTCGGGGGCTCACCGAGGCGGATGAACCGCAGAGCGCGCGCGCGTGCGCGCGCCCCCCCCCTTGGCGCGCGCCCCGGCCGTCAAACAATTCCCCCAGGGGAGCGCGCGCGCGCGCGCGCGTCCCCGGACCGCGGCCCCCCGCGGGGACCGTCCAGGTGGGGCCGCGCGCGCGCGCGCGCGTGCGTGCGCGCGCGGGGAGCCCCCGGGTCCTTTGTGCGGTGCCCCGTGCCCGCGCCTCGGCGGGCTCACCGGCGCCGGGGGCCGCTTCCCGACGCCCCCAGCCCGGGGACGGGCGGGGAAACTGAGGCAGGGGCAAGGGGCGCGCGCGCGCGCGCGGGGAGGGAAGGAGGGTGGGGGACGCGCGCGGCCGGGTTGGCGGGCGCCAGGTGCGCGCCTGTCACCCGGCCCGGGACCGCCCCCGCCTCTGGAAACCCCTGCCACCCGGCCGGGGGCGGGGGGTGGGCACCAGGGCAGGACCTACCGGGGGAGGGGGGGAAAAAAGAAGACACAAAAACCCAGCCCCCAAGGGGTGTGGAGAGTGGGAGGGAGGGAGGAAACTGAGGCAGGTAGCGGCTGCGCGGGGAGCCGGGGGTTCCGGCGCTCCTGCGGCCTCCAGCCCCGAGGATGAACCCCAGTCGGTTCCCGGAGGGGGCGGCTCCACCCCGCTGCCCCCCGGGCCCCAGCCCCCCCAGCTCCGCCCTGGCACGGAGGGCACCCCGGCCCGGGACTCGGGCACCCGCTGGAATAACTGGGGAGGGCGAGGCTGGAGGGGATGGCACGGCGGAGCCCACCCACCCCATCTCCCGCCGCGAGGGCAGTGCCACATCCCCCGCCTCTCTCCCCCGGGCGGTGCCCACGGCAGGACCTGGCCGAGTGGATGGGGGGCGACTTCGTGTGTGTCCCCCCCCCTCCCCTAAAGGGATTGTCTGGAAATTCCTCCACTAAGCGCAACAATGGAGCCGGGTGGGGGGCGGGGAGGGGTGGTTGGCAGCGGTGCCCAGCCTGGGAGCGCCGGGCCCCCCCGCCCGCCTCGGTGTCACCCGCCCCACCCCCTCCTTCGCCCGGGGAGGGACCCCCCCCCCCCGGGGACCCCCTGGGAACAGGGAGCCGTTCGGTGGGGGTGGAGGGATGGAGGAGGGCGCCGGGGCTGCATCCCCGGATGCCAGCTCCCGTGCCCTCTCCCCTGCCCCCTCCCACGATGCCCTGTAGCGTGGCATCGCCGCCCCTCGGCGCCCCCGGGCCCCTTCGGTCCCTTCCCCTCCGCCCACCCCCGGTGCCCACAACCCGCCCCGTGCCCACCGCCCTGCCATGCCCAGGGAAAGGGGAAGGGAGGGAGGGAGGGGGGCCGTCACTCACGATTTGAGGGGGTTTTGGATGGCCGTGGCCATGGCCGGCTGGCTGCTGGCTCCCCGGAGCCCGGCTCCTGCCCGGGGCACCTCCTGGCGCGGCTGCTGCCCGGCCTTCTTCTTCTCCTCCTCCTCTTCTTCTTCTTCCTCCTCCTCCTCCTCCTCCTCTTCCTCCTCCTCCTCCTCCTCCTCCTCCTCCTCCACCGCCCAGCGCTCTACAATTTCATTCATTCTCTAGCAGGCTGCGGTGAGGGGCGGGGGGAGGAGGGGAGGGGGGGAGGGAGGCGGAGAGGAGGGCGAGCGCCCGGCCGCCGCTTCAGCCAATCCCGGCCCGCCCACCCCCCCCCCGGGGCCCTCTGGGAGTTGTAGTTTTTCCCGCCCCACGTCCGCAAGGGTCCCGGAGGGGCGGCAGGGGGCGGCGCGGGGGGGACTACAACTCCCAGCATGCCCCGGGGGCCGCCCCCCCCCTCGCCCCCTGCTGATTGGCTGCTTGGGATACAGGCAGGGGAATGGGGTGGGGGGCGCGAGGGAGCATCCCCTCCCCTCCACACCCCTATCCCCCCCCCTGCCAGGCCCCTTTCATTCATTCATTCATTCAGTCAGTCAGTCCTCATCATCATCATCAATCGTATTTATTGAGCGCTTACTATGTGCAGAGCACTGTACTAAGCGCTTGGGAAGTACAAATTGGCAACATCTAGAGACACACAGTCAGTCAGTCAGTCAGTCGGTCAGTCGTATTTATGGAGCGCTTACTATGGGCAGAGCCCTGGACTAAGCGCTTGGGAAGTCCAGGTTGGCAACATACAGAGACGGTCCCTACCCAACAGCGGGTTCACAGTCTAGAATAATATCAGTCAGTCGTATTTATGGAGCGCTTACTGTGTGCAGAGCACTGGAATGCCCTCCCTCTGCCCATCCGCCAAGCTAGCTCTCTTCCTCCCTTCAAGGCCCTGCTGAGCGCTCACCTCCTCCAGGAGGCCTTCCCAGACTGAGCCCCTTTCTTCCTCTCCCCCTCGTCCCCCTCTCCATCCCCCCCATCTTACCTCCTTCCCTTCCCCACAGCACCTGTATATATGTATATATGTTTGTACATATTTATTACTCTATTTATTTATTTATTTTACTTGTACATATCTATTCTATTTATTTTATTTTGTTAGTATGTTTGGTTTTGTTCTCTGTCTCCCCCTTTTAGACTGTGAGCCCACCGTTGGGTAGGGACTGTATATGTTGCCAATTTGTACTTCCCAAGCGCTTAGTACAGTGCTCTGCACATAGTAAGCGCTCAATAAATACGATTGATGATGATGATGATGATGACTAAGCGTTTGGGAAGTCCAGGTTGGCAACATCTAGAGACGGTCCCTACCCAACAGCGGGCTCGCAGTCTAGAATAATAGCAGTCAGTCGTATTTATGGAGCGCTTACTGAGTGCAGAGCCCTGGACTAAGAGCTTGGGAAGTCCAGGTTGGCAACATATAGAGACGGTCCCTACCCAACAGCAGGCTCACAGTCTAGAATAATAATAATAATGGCATTTATTAAGCGCTTACTATGTGCAAAGCACTGTTCTAAGCACTGGGGAGGTTACAAGGTGATCAGGTTGTCCCACGGGGGGCTCACAATCTTAATCCCCATTTTACAGATGAGGTAACTGAGGCCCAGAGAAGTGAAGTGACTTGCCCAAAGTCACACAGCAGACATGTGGCGGAGCTGGGATTCGAACCCATGAATTCTGACTCCAAAGCCCGGGCTCTTTTCACTGAGCCACGCTTGAGCACTTACTGTGTGCAGAGCACTGGACTAGGCGCTTGGGAAGTCCAGGTTGACAACATATAGAGACGGTACCTACCCAACAGCGGGCTCACAGTCTAGAATAATAATAATAATAATAATGATGGCATTTATTAAGCGCTTACTATGTGCAAGGCACTGTTCTAAGGCGCTGGGGAAGGCACAAGGTGATCAGGTTGTCCCACCTGGGGCTCACAGTCTTAATCCCCATTTTGCAGATGAGGTCACTGAGGCCCAGAGAAGTGAAGTGACTTGCCCAAAGTCACACAGCTGACAATTGGTGGAGCCGGAATTTGAACCCATGACCTCTGACTCCAAAGCCCGGGCTCTTTCCACTGAGCCACGAAGGGCCCCCGCCTCCACCCGCCCACAGGGCACCGGGGGCTCACCCGAGTCAAGGGGGAGACAGACGACAAAGCAAAGCATATTAACAAAATTCAACCAATCGTATTTGTTGAGCGCTTACTATGTGCAGAGCGCTATACTAAGCGCTTGGGAAGTCCAAGTTGGCAACATATAGAGACGGTCCCTACCCAACAGCGGGCTCACAGTCTAGAAGGGGGAGACAGAGAACAAAACACATTAACAAAATTCACCCGATCGTATTTGTTGAGCGCTTACTGTGTGCAGAGCGCTGCACTAAGCGCTTGGGAAGTACAAGTCGGCGATAGATAGAGACGGTCCCCACCCAACAACGGGCTGACAGTCTAGAAGCAGCGTGGCTCAGTGGAAAGAGCACGGGCTTTGGAGTCAGGGGTCATGGGTTCGAATCCCGGCTCTGCCAATTGACAGCTGTGTGACTTTGGGCAAGTCACTTCACTTCTCTGGGCCTCAGTTCCCTTATCTGTAAAATGGGGATTAAGACTGTGAGCCCCCCGTGGGACAACCTGATCTCCTTGTAACCTCCCCAGCGCTTAGAACAGTGCTTTGCACGTAGGAAGCGCTTAATAAATGCCATCAATATTAATATTAGTATTAAAAGGGGGAGACAGACAACAAAACGGGTGGACAGGTGTCAAGTCATCAGAACAAATAGAATTAAAGCTAAATGCGCATCATTAACAAAATAAATAGAAAAATATGTGCGAGTAAAATAGAGTAATAAATCTGTACAAACATATATAATAAATGCCATCGTTATTATTGTTACAGGTGCTGTGGGGAGGGGAAGGAAGTAGGCTGGAGGAAGGAGGGCAAGGGGGGGACATGGAGGACCCTGGGGTGAAGAGCCTCCCCCCACCCTCTTGGGCGCTACCCGCACTCTGGCAATTGTGAGTCTAAGGGTCTGAACGTCCAGGTGGGTATCTGCATAATAATTAATAATAACAATGTCATTTATTAAGCCCTTACTATGTGCAAAGCACTGTTCTAAGCGCTGGGGAGGATACAAGGTGATCGGGTTGTCCCCCGGGGGGCTCACAGTCTTCATCCCCATTTTCCAGATGAGGTAACTGAGGCCCAGAGAAGTTAAGTGACTTGCCCAAAGTCACCCACCTGACAATTGGCGGAGTCGGGATTTGAACCCATGACCTCTGACTCCAAAGCCCGTGCGCTTTCCACTGAGCCACACTGCTTCTCAAGTTCTGAAGTTCTTTCATTGTCAGTCCTATTTATTGAGCGCTTACTGGGTGCAGGACGCTGAACTAAGCGCCTGGGAGAGTGCAGTGCAACAATGAACAGTCACATTCCCTGCCCACAACCAGCATATAGCTGTCTGTGTATCTGTGTGAAAGTGTGAGTTTGTGTGTCCGCTGTCTGTTTGTGGCTGGCGGGGGTGACTATAGGGGGTTAATAGTCGCTTATAAGCCAGGTGTCCATTGGTCAATATATGTGTCTGTTTATACACATTCGTGAGTGGGGTGAGCATGTGTGACTGTGACTATCGATGTGCGTGTTAGTGTGGGAACTTATCTTTGGCGTCTAAGGTGAGTGTGTGTATTTGTCAGTGTGTGCATTCATTCGATCGTATTTATTGAACGCTTACCGTGTGCAGAGTACTGTACTAAGCGCTTGGGAAGTACAAGTTGACAACATATAGAGACGGTCCCTACCCAACAGCGGGCTCACAGCCTAGAAGACGGGCTCACAGTCTAGAAGGGTGTGCAAGCGCTTAGTACAGTGCTCGGGCACACAGTAAGCGCTCAATAAATACGATCAATCAATCTATCAATCGTATTTATTGAGCGCTTACTGTGTGCAGAGCACTGTACTAAGCACTTGGGAAGTACAAGTAGCTCTCTTCCTCCCTTCAAGGCCCTACTGAGAACTCACCTCCTCCAGGAGGCCTTCCCAGACTGAGCCCCTTCCTTCCTCTCCCTCTCGTCCCCCCTCCATCTCCCCATCTTACCTCCTTCCCTTCCCCACAGCACCTGTATATATGTATATTTGTTTGTACATATTTATTACTCTATTTATTTATTTATTTATTTTACTTGTACATATCTATTCTATTTATTTTATTTTGTTAGTATGTTTGGTTTTGTTCTCTGTCTCCCCATTTTAGACTGTGAGCCCACTGTTGGGTAGGGACTGTCCCTATATGTTGCCAATTTGTACTTCCCAAGCGCTTAGTACAGTGCTCTGCACATCATCATCATCATCATCAATCGTATTTATTGAGCGCTTACTGTGTGCAGAGCACTGGACTAAGCGCTTGGGAAGTACAAATTGGCAACATATAGAGACAGTCCCTACCCAACAGTGGGCTCACAGTCTAAAAGGGGGAGACAGAGAACAAAACCAAACATACTAACAAAATAGAATAAATAGAATAGATATGTACAAGTAAAATAAATAAATAAATAAATAGAGTAATAAATATGTACAAACAAATATACATATATACAGGTGCTGTGGGGAAGGGAAGGAGGTAAGATGGGGGGATGGTGGGGGGACGAGAGGGAGAGGAAGGAAGGGGCTCAGTCTGGGAAGGCCTCCTGGAGGAGGTGAGCTCTCAGTAGGGCCTCAGTAGAGTACGATTGAATCAATCAATCAATCAATCGTATTTATTGAGCGCTTACTATGTGCAGAGCACTGTACTAAGCGCTTGGGAAGTACAAATTGGCATCACATAGAGACAGTCCCTACCCAACAGTGGGCTCACAGTCTAAAAGATTGAATGAATGAATGAATGAATAAATACGATTTATTTATTGAAATTACGATTGAATGAATGCGTGTGCCTGTACAAATGAGATTTCCTGTGTCAGCGCATGCAATATGTGTCAGTAGGTGCCTAGGACTGTCGGCTAGCATGAGTAACACCATGTATGTGTGTTAGGGAGGGTGAAGGTGCTTCCCCTGACTAATTCATGTCTGCCTCCCCTGCTAGACTGTAAACTCCTTGAGATCCGGATTCGAGTCTACTTACTCTATTGTAAGCACTTAGTACAGTGTTCTGTACGCAGTGAGCGCTCACTAAAAGCCATTGATGATGTATTGACTGCCTGGCTGTGTCTGTGCTAGTGTTTGAGCGTGTGTGTGTAGGCTGAGTTTGCGTGTCGGGTTCATCCTATTTCTCAGCCAACTGTTTGGACTCGCATCTTATTCTGTACATGCAGGCCGTCCAGTTGCATCATCATCATCATCATCATCAATCGTATTTATTGAGCGCTTACTATGTGCAGAGCACTGTACTAAGCGCTTGGGAAGTACACATTGGCAACATATAGAGACAGTCCCTACCCAACAGTGGGCTCACAGGCCCTTTAGGGGGTGAGACAGGGATTGGGAGGGGCTGGGAGGGACGCCCTATAATTCCGGCCCTCCTCCCCCCCCCCCCCGCGTTTCTTTTCTGCGGGGCTGCCTGTCCCCTGTGCCCGGAGATGTCAAGGTGGGGATACTGAGGCACGGAGCTGGGGGTGGGGCGGGCACCCCGGCAACCCAAGAGGCGGCCTGGCGGTGGCGTGGTGCCATCTAGTGGCGCCGAGGAGAACTGTCTGTGCTTCCCCCTCCGCGTCTTTAATAATAATAATAATAATAATAATAATAATAATAATAATAATAATAATAATAATAATAATAATATCATCAATCGTATTTATTGAGCGCTTACTGTGTGCAGAGCACTGTACTAAGCGCTTGGGAAGTCCAAGTTGGCAACATACGGAGACAGTCCCTACCCAATAGTGGGCTCGCAGTCTAAAAGGGGGAGACAGAGAACAAAAACAAACATACTAACAAAATAAAATAAATAGAATAGACCTGTACAAGCAAAATAAATAAATAAATAAATAGGGTAATAAATATAATAAATATGTTATAAATGTGTACAAACATATATACACATATACATATATTATTATATAATAATAAATATATAATAAATATGTACAAACATATATGCATATATTATTATATAACAATAATGGCATTTATAATAATAATATATAATATTAAACATTATACATTGCAATAATAATATATAATATTATACATTATAATAATATGTAATAAATATGTACAAGCATATATGCATATATTATATAATAATAATAATAATGGCATTTATTAAGTGCTTACTATGTGCAAAGCGCTGCTCTATAAGCGCTGGGGAGGTTACAAGGTGATCAGGTTATCCCATGGGGGACTCATAGCCTTCATCCCCATTTTCCAGATGAGGCAACTGAGGCCCAGAGAAGTTAAGTGACTTGCCCAAAGTCACACAGCTGACAATTGGCGGAGCTGGGATTTGAACCCATGACCTCTGACTCCAAAGCCCGTGATCTTTCCAATGAGCCACGCTTATTCCCCTCCGGCCCCCAATGCCAGCTCAGTCCCACCCCACACCCGGGCGGGCACCGGGGCACGGGCCTGGCCCAGCTCACCCTGGCCAAGGCGATGATGGAGAGGGAGAGAGAGGGACACCTCGGGCGGAGGGGTAGGGTCCCTGGAGCAGGGTCGTGAGGCAGAAGACCTGGATTCTAATCTCCTCTCCGCAACCGTGGCCTAGTGGCAGGACCCTAGGTTTGGGAGTCAGAGGTTGTGGGCTCCTCCACCGCTGATCTCCTCACCGTACCTCGCTCTCGCCTGTCCCGCCATCGACCCCCTGCCCACGTCATCCCCCGGGCCTGGAATGCCCTCCCTCTGCCCATCCGCCAAGCTAGCTCTCTTCCTCCCTTCAAGGCCCTGCTGAGAGCTCACCTCCTCCAGGAGGCCTTCCCACACTGAGCCCCTTCTTTCCTCTCCCCCTCGTCCCCCTCTCCATCCCCCCGTCTTACCTCCTTCCCTTCCCCACAGCACCTGTATATATGTATATATGGTTGTACATATTTATTACTCTATTTATTTATTTATTTATTTTACTTGTACATTTCTATCCTACTTATTTTATTTTGTTGGTATGTTTGGTTCTGTTCTCTGTCTCCCCCTTTTAGACTGTGAGCCCACTGTTGGGTAGGGACTGTCTCTATGTGATGCCAATTTGTACTTCCCAAGCGCTTAGTACAGTGCTCTGCACATAGTAAGCGCTCAATAAATACGATTGATTGATTGATTGATTGATTGACACCGTGACCTGTCTGCTGTGTGACCTTGGGCAAATCACTTAACTTCTCTTTGCCTCAGTTACCTCATCTGTAAAAAGGGGGTTAATAATAATAATAATGATGGCATTTATTAAGCACTTAATATGTTCAACGCACTGTTCTGGGGAGGTTACAAGGTGATCAGGTTGTCCCACGGTGGGCTCACAGTCTTAATCCCCATTTTGCCGATGAGGTAACTGAGGCGCAGAGAAGTTGTGACTTGCCCAAAGTCACCCAGCTGACAATTGGCGGAGCCAGGATTTGAACCCATGATCTCTGACTCCAAAGCCCGTGCTCTTTCCACTGAGCCACGCTACTTCTCTTGCCTGCTGTGTGACCTAGGGTCAGTCACTTGACTTCTCTGTGCCTCAGTTCCCTCATCTGTAAAATGGGGATTAAGGCTGTGAGCCCTATGTGGGAAAGGGACTGTGTCCAACCCGATTATCTTGTATCTACCCCAGTGCGTAGAACGGTGCTCTGCACGCAGTAAGCGCGTAACAAATACCGTTTATAATAATGGCATTTAGTAAGCGCTTACTATGTGCAAAGCACTGTTCTAAGCGCTGGGGGGGATACAAGGTCATCAGGTTGTCCCACGTGGGGCTCACAGTCTTCATCCCCATTTTCCAGATGAGGTAACTGAGGCCCAGAGAAGTGAAATGACTTGCCCAAAGTCACCCAGCTGACAATTGGCGGAGCCAGAATTTGAACCCATGACCTCTGACTCCAGAGCCCATGCTCCTTCCACTGAGCCACGTTGCTTCTCGATTAAGACTGTGACCCCAACGTGGGACACTCTGATTACCTTGTATCTACTCTAGCGCTTAGAACAGTGCTTGGTACATTGTAAGCGCTTAACAAATATCGTTATTATTATTATTATTATTATTTGTCTCCTGGGAGACCTTGAGCAAGTCACATCACTTCTCAGTCCCCTCACCTGTAAAATGGGGAATAAGACTGTGAACCCCGTGTGGGACAGGGACTGTGTCCAACCCGACAATTTTGTAGTTACCCCAGCACTTAGTTCAGTGCTTGGCACATAGTATGCGCTTAATAAATGCCCCCGTTTCTCCTCTTCTCTCCTCCCCCACTCCCTCCCTCTGCCCTACCCCCTTCCCCTCCCCATAGCACTTGTGTATATTTGTACATATTTATTACTCATTCATTCATTCATTCATTCATTCAGTCATATTTATTGAACGCTTACTGTGTGCAGAGCACTGTACTAAGCGCTTGGGAAATGCAAGTTGGCAACATATAGAGACGGTCCCTACCCAACAGCGGGCTCACTACTCTATTTTATTCATGAGGTGTATATATCCATAATTCTATTTATCCATTTTGATGGCATTGACACCTATCTACTTGTTTTGTCGTCCGTCTCCCCCTCCTAGACTTTGAGCCCGTTGTTGGGTAGGGATTGTCTCCGTTGCCGAACTGTACTTCCCAAGCGCCCAATACGGTGCTCTGCACCCAGTAAGCGCCCAATAAATACGATCGATTGAATGAATGAGATGCCCCAGTTATTTTGATTATATATGTTAACAAACATATGTTTGTACATATTTATTACTCCATTTATTTATTTATCTTACTTGTCCATATCTATTCTATTCATTTTATTTTGTTGGTATGTTTGGTTTTGTTCTCTGTCTCCCCCTTCTAGACTGTGAGCCCGCTGTTGGGTAGGGACTGTCTCTATGTGTTGCCGACTTGTACTTCCCAAGCGCTTAGTCCAGTGCTCTGCACACAGTAAGCGCTCAATAAATACAATTGCTTGATTGATTGATTGACTGTCTCTATGTGTTGCCGACTTGAACTTCCCAAGCGCTTAGTACAGTGCTCTGCACACAGTAAGCGCTCAATGAATACGATTGCTTGATTGATTGATTGACTGTCTCTATGTGTTGCCAACTTGTACTTCCCAAGCGCTTAGTACAGTGCTCTGCACACAGTAAGCGCTCAATACGATTGATTGATTGATTGATTGACTGTCTCTATGTGTTGCCGACTTGCACTTCCCAAGCGCTTAGTCCAGTACTCTGCACACAGTCAGCGCTCAATAAATACGATTGATTGATTGATTGATTGACTGTCTCTATGTGTTGCCGACTTGTACTTCCCAAGTGCTTAGTACAGTGCTCTGCGTACAGTGCTCTGCACACAGTAAGCGCTCAATAAATACGATTGATTGATTGACTGTCTCTATGTGTTGCCGACTTGTACTTCCCAAGCGCTTAGTCCAGTGCTCTGCACACAGTCAGCGCTCAATAAATACGATTGATTGATTGATTGATTGATTGATTTTGATTACTATTAGAGAAGCATAATGGCTCAGTGAAAAGAGCCCGGGCTTTGGAGTCAGAGGTCGTGGGTTCGAATCCCGACTCCACCACAAGTCCGCTGTGTGACCTTGGGCAAGTCACTTAGCTTCTCTGAGCCTCAGTTACCTCATCTGTAAAAATGGGGATTAAGACTGTGAGCCCCACGTGGGACAGCTTGATCACCCTGTATCCCCCCCAGCGCTTAGAACAATGCTTTGCACGTAGTAAGCGTTTAACAAATGCCATTATTATTATTATTATTAGGGAAACGGATGGTGACAGGAGGCCCTGAAGGGCCAACCGGAAATAGCCGCTGGAGATGGGGCGGGGGGAAGGCCTGCTGGTTACCATGGCGACTGCCCAAGCGCCTCTCCCACCTCTTTTTCCGCTTTAGTTTCTCCCTCCCCATTGGGCGGCGCTGGGAGGGGCGGGGACTAATCGGGGTCACGCCCCCCGCTCGTCCAATCCCCGTCCCGCGTTCGGCTAGGCCCCGCCCCCTGTCCGCCCCCGGGCGGGCGCTGGGTGGCGCTGCGGCGCCGCCGAATCCAACATGGAGGCCGAGGAGGCCGAGGCCTTGGGGCCTGGTGATGGTGGTGGTGGTGGCCATCGGTCATCCTGCGTGGTCGCCCCCGACGACGACCCTTCCCCTCCCGGCTCCCCCCAAAGCAGAAGGGACGTGCAGAGAAGCAGCTTCCTGCTTTTGGACCCAAAAGAAGCGCTGCAGGTAAGGGAAGCTTGTACATATCAATCAATCAATCGTATTTATTGAGCGCTTACTGTGTGCAGAGCACTGGACTAAGCGCTTGGGAAGTCCAAGATGGCAACATATAGAGACAGTCCCTACCCAACAGTGGGCTCACGTATCTATTCATTTTATCATCGATCGTATTTATTGAGCGCTTACTATGTGCAGAGCACTGGACTAAGCGCTTGGGAAGTACAAATTGGCAACATCTAGAGACAGTCCCTACCCAACAGTGGGCTCACAGTCTAAAATTTTATTTTATTTTGTTAGTATGTTTGGTTTTGTTGTCTGTCCCCCCCTTTTAGACTGTGAGCCCACTGTTGGATAGGGACTGTCTCTCTATGTTACCAACTTGGACTTCCCAAGCGCTTAGTCCAGTGCACACAGTAAGCGCTCAATAAATAATAATAATAATGATGGCATTTGTTAAGCGCTTATTATGTGCAAAGCACTGTTCTAAGCGCTGGCAGGGGGATACAGTGTGATCAAGTTGTCATCATCGTCATCATCAATCGTATTTATTGAGCGTTTACTGTGTGCAGAGCACTGTACTAAGCGCTTGGGAAGTACAAGTTGGCAACATATAGAGACAGCCCCTACCCAACAGTGGGCTCTAAAAGTTGTCCCACGTGGGGCTCACAGTCTTAATCCCCATTTTTACAGATGAGGTAACTGAGGCTCAGAGAAGTTAAGTGACTCGCCCAAGGTCACACAGCAGACTTGTGGTGGAGGCGGGATTCGAACCCATGACCTCTGACTCCAAAGCCCGTGCTCTTTCCACTGAGCCACGCTGCTTCTCACGCTGCCTGCAGTCAATCAATACGATTGATTGATTGATTGATTCATTGAAGCGGGTGGGCACGCGCCCCTCTCCACCCCGGCCCCTCCCTCGGGGTCCCCAGGGCGGGGAGGGGGCTCCCCGACGATGCTGCCGCGTGCCAGCCGCGTCCCCGTCATTCATTCAATCGTATTTATTGAGCGCTTACTGTGTGCAGAGCACTGGACTAAGCGCTTGGGAAGTCCAAGTTGGCAACATAGAGAAACGGCCCCTACCCAACAGTGGGCTCACAGTCTAGAAGGGGGAGACAGACAACAGAACAAAACATATTAACAAAATGAAATAAATAGAATAAATATGTACAAGTAAAATAGAGTAATAAATACGTACAAACATATACGTATATACAGGTGCTGTGGGGAGGGGAAGGAGGTAAGGCGGGGGGGAGGGCGAGCACTTACTGTGTGCAGAGCACTGGACTAAGCACTTAGAAAGTCCAAGTTGGCAACATATGGAGACGGCCCCTACCCAACAGCGGGCTCACAGTCTAGAAGGGGGAGACGGACAACAAAACAAAACATATTAACAAAATAAAATAAATAGAATAAATATGTACAAATAAATAGAGTAATAAATACGTACAAACATATACATATATACAGGTGCTGTGGGGACGGGAAGGAGGGATGGGGAGGAGGGAGGGGGAGCGCTTACTGTGTGCAGAGCACTGTACTAAGCGCTTGGAAAGTCCAAGTTGGCAACATATAGAGATGGTCCCTACCCAACAGCGGGCTCACTAGTCCATTTATTCATGAGGTGTATATATCCATGATTCTATTTATCCATTTTGATGGCATTGACACCTATCTACTTGTTTTGTTTTGTTTTGGAGGGGGAGAGGAAGGAGGGGGCTCAGTGTGGGAAGGCCTCCTGGAGGAGGTGAGCTCTCAGTAGGGCCTTGAAGGGAGGAAGAGAGTTAGCTTGGCGGAAGGGCAGAGGGAGGGCATTCCAGGCCAGGGGGAGGATGTGGGACGGGGACAGGCGAGAACGAGGACCCGTGAGATTAGCGGCAGAGGAGCGGAGGGTGCGGGCTGGGCTGGAGAAGGAGAGAAGGGAGGTGAGGGAGGAGGGGGTGAGGTGATGGACAGCCTTGAAGCCCAGGGTGAGGAGTTTTTGCCTGATAAGTTTTTGCCTCGGCAGGTGGGCAGCGCCGAGGCCCTGGCCCTGCAGCTGGGCTGTGCCCCCGGCCAGCGCGTCAAGGTGCTGTCGGTGTTCGGGAACACGGGCGACGGCAAGTCCCACAGCCTCAACGAGGCCCTGTGCGGGGGCCGCCCCGTCTTCCCCACGGGCTCGGGCCAGGTCCCGGGCACCCTGGGCGTGCGGGCCGCCTTGGCACCGGGCCCGGGCCTGCTGCTGCTGGACACCGAGGGCCTGCTGGGGCCCACGTCGGAGCCGGCCCGCCGCCAGAGGCTGCTGCTCAAGGTGCTGGCGCTGTCGGACGTGGCCGTTTACCGCACCCGGGCCGAGCGGCTGCCCCGGGACCTCTTCCAGTTCCTCGGGGGGGCCTCCGGGGCCTACGGCCGCTTCTTCGCCGGCGAGCTGCGGGCCCTGGCCGCCCGCCTCCGACGCCCCGGAGATGCCCCCTTGGGCAGGCTGGGGCCCGCCGTCCTCGTCTTCCAGGAGACCACCCGGACCCAGCTGCTGGGGCACGGTACGAACGGGGCCCGGGAGAGGGGCGGGCGGGGCCGGGAGGCCGCGGTGCCACTCCTCTGCCCGCCCCCCACACACTGGCAGGCTTGTGGCAGTCATCACACACCCCTCCCGCCCCCCGCGCTCTGGGCATAGGTCCACGAGATGCCCTCCTTGCCTATCCTCCCGAGAGCCGTCTGCCCTCTTGTCACCCCCCCACGCCCTGGGTGTATGCCCACAAGATGCCCTTTTCGCTTATACTTCCAAGACCCCTCTCTCCAGTTGTCACACACCCCTGCCGTGCTCTGGGCACGTGCTCACCAGATTCCTCCCTTGCCTATCCTCCCAAGACCCCTCTGCCCGATAGTAATAATAATGATGATGGTATTTGTTAAGAACTTATTATGTGCCAGGCCCTATTCTAAGTGCTGGGGTAGATACAGGATAATCAGATTGGACACAGTCCTTGCCCCACACGGGGCTCGCCGTCTTAATCCTAATTTTACAGATGAGGGAACCGAGGCACAGAGAAGTGAAGTGACTTGCCTGAGGTCACACAGCAGACAAGTGGCAGAGCCGGGATTAGGACCCGTGAACTTCTGCCCAGTTGTTAGCCCTCCATGCCCCAGTCATGTGCCCACGAGATGCCCTCCTTGCCTATCCACCCAAGAACCCCGTGCCCAGTTCTCTTGGGACCTACGGTGCCAACTCAAGCGATAGGCTGGGAGCAGAGGTGGTGCCCGCTGAGCTCTGACCTGGGCATGCCCGCAGGCGAGGACCCCGGGGAGGCAGATCGGCTGCTCCAGCGGCGGCTGCGGGGCCTGGACCTGGACACAGCCTGGTTCAGCTGTCTGCGCTACGTTGGCACCCACACGCCCCACCCGCCCACCGACTTCTCCGCCTTCCGTGCCGCTGCGCTGGACCTGCTGCGTGACACGGGCATCCGCACCCCCCGGCCCCTCCACGTGGTCTACGGGGCCTTGCAGGTGCCTTGGCCATGGGTGGGCGATGGGCGGGGCAGCTGGGCCTCTGCTCTTGGCAGGACCCCATCCCACCGGAGCCCAGAACCGTTCCCGGGGGGGTGCCCGCCACTCCAGGCCTGCTCTCTCTGCCCCAGGCCCTGACAGAGAAGTTCAGCGGGGAACTCTCCGGGGAGCCAAACTCCAGCTCGTTTTTCCCAGATGCCTATTTCACCTGCAACGCCCTTTGTCTGAGCTGCGGGTAACACCTGGGCCCTGGGAGGGGGCACCAGCCAGGGCACGGGGAGGATCTTTGACCCCGGAACGGCGGGGGGGGGGGGGGGGGGGGGGCGAGACCGGGAGACCCAGGGTACCTCCCTGCCAGGTGTCGCTGCATAAATGGGATGAACCATGAGCGGGACGGAGAGCCCCACGGGGCCCAGGGGCTGTGCCGCTTCTCCCACCGCTATGGGAACCGAGTGCTGCTGTGCAAGGTGAAGGGCGCCGGTGGGCACAGAGGTTGGAGGGCGGAGTGGGCCTGTGCCACCAGCCCTTGACCCCCGACTCCCTCCCCGGGCAGCGATGCTACGAATGCGGGAGAGAGGAGGTGCTGCTGCCCCAGGCCACGGCTTCCACGGACAGCACCTTGCTGGGCATCGCCAAGTTCGCCTGGTCCGGGTGAGTGGGTGTGGGGTTAGGGCACCGATGGGGCTGGGGGGCGAGTCTAAGAGTGGGCAGGCCCAAGGCCCCCCAGGAGGAGGCTGGCTAGTGCCCGGGGAGGTCGGGCTCACTCACGTCGCTCACCCGACCCCCGTGCCACCTCGTACGGTGCCCCAGGTGGGTGCTCGAGTGCCCGCGCTGCGGCATCGTCTACCGCAGCCGCCAGTACTGGTACGGGAACCCGGAACCCGAGAGCAGTGCCGCCCGTGCCCAGGTCCGCCACATATGGCCCGGGGTGAGTCGGGGTGTCTGGAGCGGTCGGAGGAAGGAAGGAGGAAGGTCTCGGGGCTGGGAGGGGTGAGGATGAAGAGCCCCCGGTGGTGCCCCTCGCCTCACCCTCATCCCCGCCCCGCGCAGACCCTGGCCCTGGGAACGGAGCAGCCCCACACCGGCAGGCGGGTGCTAGACGGGATGGGGGAAGCGCTGGAACTGGTGAGCGGGTACGGGGCACCCCCTGCCCGCGCCGCCGCAGCCTGGCTCGCTGACCGTGTGGCCCCTGCCTACTGGAGACCCAACGGTGACATCACGGTAAATACCCTGTGCCCATCTCAGACCACCCCCCTTGCCCGGAACTCTTCCCCCTTTCTCCCCAGCTGCCCGCCGGCCCACACCTGTCTCCACCAGGCCCCGCCCTCACCCTGCCCACACCCATAGCCTGGTCCCTGCCCCCTCCCCGGGTCACACCCACCTCTCCAGGCCTGCCCTTGCTGTACCCGTCTCACCAGGCCTCTCCCCTGCCCACACCCACCTCCCCCAGCCCAACTTCCATCTGTCTCACCTCCTTTTGGGCGACCCCCCCCCCCCACCACCACCTCTACCCCCACTCGAGGGGAGAGTCTGCCTGGCACACGCTGGGCAGTCATACTACCCTCAAGGGTGTAACCTGGGGGCCAGAAGGGCCCGTGAGTGCCACTGTTGGAGGTCCCTTGCAGATGTGTGCCAGCTGCCGGCTGCCCTTCGCACCAGGGGAACGGAAGCATCACTGCCGGGCTTGTGGCGAAGGCTTCTGCCACAGCTGCTCTGGGCAGAGGATGCCCGTGCCTGCCCGCGGCTGGGGTCTCACCCCCGTGCGGGTCTGCAAGTCCTGCTTCCGGGCCCGACAGGGTGAGCCTCGCAGGCAGAAGCCTTGGATTGCCTCGGGTTGGGGGCCAGATACTGGCATCCCCGTGTTCCCTCCCTTGGGGGTGGTCTCCCCCGGGACCAGCTGCCCATCTTCGAGGACACTGGTACCGGGGCCTAGTGCCCACCCCACTCTTTCCTCCTCCTTGCAGCCAAGCCCCTCATCGAGGAACCGGAGCTGGCACCGGAGGCCGGGAGGGCACTGCTGGCTCGTAGGATGACCGAGGCCACCCAGACTGCTTTGGAGCTGGTGTCGGCAGCTGTGGAGTACCCACTGGGTGAGAGACGGTGTGGGTGGGGAATGGACAGAGGGACAAAAGCCCTGGGCCCCCTCCTCAGTACCAACCTGAGCATCCTGCATCCCTGGCTCTCTCTTCAACTTCCTCGTGGGTACTTGCTCAGTGCCACCTTGGACCCACTGAGTGCCCTATGCCTTCCCGAGCACCCCTAACCCTTCCCTCGTGGGCACCCCCAGGTTTGGTGACCGAAGCTGTCCGGCCCAGCTACTGGACATCGGACCAGGACCTAGCCCGGTGCCAGCTGTGCCAAAGCAGCTTCACCGCCGGCCTGCGGCGGCACCACTGCCGGGCCTGTGGGCGCGGCGTATGCCAGGACTGTTCTCCCGAGCAGCGCCCCGTGCCCTCACGGGGCTGGCCTCTCCCTGTCCGCGTCTGCCTCGACTGTGCCCGGCGGCAGGGGCAGCTGTGAGCCTGGCAGCTGCTCAGGCAAAGACTGCCCGACTCACACCGCACTTTCTGTAATAAAAGGGGTTTTCCAAAGCTGCGGGAGGGTGGTGCTTATGCCCTGCAGCCGGCCCTCCCCGGAACTCTAGAGTCCCTCCCCAGCATCCCCGACTCCCTCCTCTCGCCTGGCACCGGCCTGCGTGCCCCCTTCTCCCCACGGTGGCACCCTGCTGCTAGCGTCGCGCTAATCCTCCTTTATTGACTGTGACCATATAATACAAATCTGCAGATTCAGATACAAAAAAACACCTGGAAACGAAAGTTAGAAAAGTGCGGACAGGCGGCTCGGGCCGCTGCCCTGTGCCCGCCTCCCTCCCCGCTGCTGGCGGGCACAGACGTGAGGTAACGGAGTGTCTGCTCATCCCGGACACCAACGCCTCCCCTCTCCCCGCCTCCCTCCCTCGCCCCCCGCACGCCCCACTCCGGCCCTCCGAGCCACAGAGCTTAGGTACTGGACCCGACCGCCCGCTACGGTGCTGCCTGGCCTGAGCCCGGACAGGTGAGCAGGGGGCAGCGGGGAACCGGGCAACAGGAGGAGCCGAGATGGCAACCACCTCCCTTGGGGTCAGGTGCAGATTGGCAGTGAGAGACGGGCCCAGGGCCAAGCCCTCGCCTTGTGCTGTGGAAGGCCCCCAGTGGGGGCTGGGCTTGGTGGGCATGGGTGGCATCCCCCTTCCTCTGCCAGCTGCCCCTCCCTCGGGCTGCGCTGCCCAGAAGGAAGAGAGGCACCCCCGCTCCCACGCCGGCCCGAGCGGAGACCGGAGTGGAGGCTGGAACACAGACGGCAGGGAAATCCAGGGTGGGTGGGCCCCATTTGGCTTTTAAGTGGGAAGGATCAAAATGGAGAGAGGGTCAGGCATCAGGATGGGCGGACAGAAGGAAAGACGATCGGGGCGAGGAGAAGGGCGGATATCAAAGATCCTGCCCTTCCAGCCCGCGCGCGGGCAGTGCCGGGCTACGCCTGCCCCGCGCCGCACTGGTGCCCCCCAACCCGCAGACTCTGCAGCCTGGCACGGCTCGCCCCACGGGAGCCGGGGCCACCGAGCCAGTCTCTGTGGAGCGGGTGGGTGGGAAGAGGGGCAGGGCGAGGGGAGCGTGCCGGCCCCGAAGGCTACAGTTTGATCTCGAAGGTCTTGTGCAGGTCTCCGGAGAACGGGTTGGGGGCCCGCTCGGGGGCTTTGGCTTCTAACGCCGCCCACTGGGCCTCGAACGGGTCGGGGGCCGGGGCCGGGGCGGGACCCGGCTCGGGTGGCCAGGGGGCTCCGCCGGGCCGGGGCCGGGCGACGGCGGTGGCAGGAGCCGCGGCGCTGCCCGCCAGGGCCGGGGCCGGCGGCGGGGGGAAGGGGCTGGCCTTGCCTCCCAGGTTCGCGGGCTGAAGTGGAGCGGCTGAGCAGAAGGCGTTGGTGACCATCTGCGAAGGGGTGATGCCCACCACGGGCACCCGGGGCATGGGGAAGCCCAGGCCCGGGTAGGCGGGCACGAAGGCGGGTGGCAGGCGGGGTGGCAGAAAGAGGCCCGCGGGGGCGGGCGCCGCGTCGTAGGACAGGGCTGGGAAGGGTGGCAGGGCCATAGGCACGCTTCCAGGCATCGCCCCGGGCATTGCTGCGGGCGGCAGCTGCTGCTGCTGCTGCTGCTGCTGCTGCTGCTGCTGCTGCTGGGCTTTTGCCACCTGGGCCACCTCCTCCAACCAGCGCTCGGCCTCCGACGGCGTCCGCTTGTGCCCGGGCTGAAAGGTGGGTGTGGCGGGGGTCGGGCTGGAAGGCTCCCCCCAGGCTGAGGTCCCTAAGGGACAAGAGAAGTCGGGGACGGTCAGGGGACGGGAGGACAACGGGAACTGGCATCTGCGGGTGGGGACTGAGGTAATGCGTGCCTTGGGGCAGGGAGGATGGGGGTGGCAGGGTTGCCCTGGCGGGGTGAGAGCAGAGGCTGAAGGTACCTGCCGGAGTCGGGGTGGGCACGGGCCCGCCCCCGCTGGCGAAGGACGAGCTGATCTGGGTGCAGAGGGCATTGATGCCATCACTGTCGCCGGGCGGCTCCACCTCCAGCACTGCCCGGAAAGGGGGTGAGGGGGCAATTTGGTCAGGGGAATCTGGGCCCCCGTCCCCCAGAGCCTCCCCGCCAGGCCTCTTCCCCCTCATCCCTCCAGCCAACCTGGGGCATGGGGGACTCTGTGCCCTCCCTAGAGGGTCCAGGGACCACTGCCACCATGCTGCCCACAGGCCCCGGGTTGCTCTGCTCCCCACACTCCCTGATGCCCAGTCACCAGTCCGGGGCCCGGGCCAAGGATCCCTTTTTTTTTTTTGGATATTCGTTAAACGCTTCCTCTGTTGAGCGCTGGGGTGGATACAAGCTGATCAGAAAGGATGCAGTCCCTGCCCACAGTCTTAAGGCTCACAGTCTTAATCCCCATTTTCCAGATGGTGTAACTGAGGCCCACAGAAGCGAAGTGACTTGCCCAGGGTCACACGGCAGAGCCGGCATTACAACCCAGGTCCTCTTTCCCCTGGGCCACGCTGTCCAACGCCGTCTCGGCTAGCGGGTCTTCCCCGGGTCCCCCCGGGTGGTCCCCGGGGCCCTCTCGGAGCCGGCCCAGGGTGCCCGCCGCTCACCTGTGCCCTTCACCTGGAAGTCGGTCCGGCGCTGCAGGGTGGACGGCAGCTCGTTGAGGCGGAGGGACAGCTGGCGCTTGAAGGGCGAGTTCTTCTGACTGAGGGCGGGGAAGCCGCGGAAGGAACCCTGGCGCACCAGCTGCTCCAGCGGCGCGTGGCGCCGGGGGATGGCCGCCCCGCCCGCCCCCGGCGGGGGCCCGGCCTCCCCCTTCTCCACGGGCGAGGTGGCCGCCAGCGTCGGAGACACGTTGCCCGGCTGGGCAGGGCCCGGGGAGGTAACGGGCGCTGCGGCGGGACCCGACGCCCCGGCCCCGGTCGCCTCCGCTGCCGGGGACATGGGTGGGTGAGGTTTCCAGCCCCAGCCCTCACCCCCCTCGCTCCCGTGCCCGCCCGTGCCCACCCGGGACCCCCCCCGCCCACCTTTCTTCTTGTCCTGCAGCTGGCGGGGGGCCTCCTGGCGCTCAGGGGGTTGCTGCGCGCTGCCCGCAAGGCGGAAGGAGCCCTGACGGGCAAAGCTGGTGCGGGAGGCGTCGAAGGCGGCCGTGACGCCACACTCCTTCTCCCGCCGCTGCTTCCGCTCCAGGCAGGCGGCGAAGGCGCAGCCCACAGCGTGGCTCAGGCGCTCACCCTGTGGGCCCAGGCGGGCGGGGGGATAATAATAATAATGAGCAGCGTGGCTCAGTGGAAAGAGCCCGGGCTTTGGAGTCAGAGGTCACGGGTTCGAATCCCAGCTCCGCCAATTGTCAGCTGGGTGACTTTGGGCAAGTCACTTCTCTGGGCCTCAGTTACCTCATCTGGAAAATGGGGATGAAGACTGTGAGCCCCACATGGGACAACCTGATGACCTTGTATCCGCCCCCCTCCGCGATTAGAACACAGCACTTTGCACATCGTAAGTGCTTAATAAATGCCATTATTATAAATGGTATTTGTTAAGTGCTTACTGCGTGCCGAGCACCGTTCTAAGCAGTGGGGTAGATACAAGATAATCGGGTTGGACACAGTCCCTTTCCCACATAGGGCTCACGGCCTTAATCCCCATTTTACAGATGAGGTAACTTGCCCTAGGTCACATAGCAGGCAAGAGAAGCAGTGTGGCTCAGTGGAAAGAGCCCGGGCTTTGGAGTCAGAGATCACGGGTTCAAATCCCGGCTCCGCCAACTGTCAGCTGTGTGACTTTGGGCAGGTCACTTAACTTCTCTGGGCCTCAGTTACTTCATCTGTAAAACAGGGATTAAAACGGTGAGCTCCCTGTGGGACAACCTGATCACCTTGCAACCTCCCCAGTGCTTAGAACAGTGCTTTGAAAATAGTAGGCGCTTAACAGATACCATTATTATTATTATTATTAAGTGGCAGGATTTGCCCCCAGGACCTTCCGACTGCCAGGCCCGCGCTCTATCCACTAGGCTGTGCTGCCTCTCAAAGGGTAACAGGGCGGGCACGCTAGAGGGGCGAGGGGCTCAGGGGGTCCTGGGCACGGCCTCACCGAGTCCTTGAGCGCCATGAAGCAGTGGCAGATCCAGCGTCGAGTGGTGCCATCCCGGCATATGTAGGAAAAGGCCTTGTCGAAGTTGCGATCGGGGGCACAGAATGACACCTTCTCGATGGTCTGGTCCACGATCAGGTCCTGTGGGCGGGCGGGCCGGGCCCGGGTACCGGGTGGGTCAGAGGGGAGGATGGGGGGGATGTGCTCAGGGGAGAGAGAAGGGGGGGGGTCTCTGAAGAGGGGAAGACAGGAGGTGGGGAATGTGGTCGGGTGAAGTGGGGGTGTCTCAGAGGAAGGGGTGGGGAGAGGGGATCCTCTGCCCCCCTCCTCTGATACCTTAGTCTTGTCGTCCACCACGCGCAGCCCATCCGCCGACACCCACAGCACGGACTTCACCGACTTCCGCCCCGTCTGGAGGACAAGGGGGGTCAGCGGGACCTGCCCTCCCCCATCCCGGACCCCCACCTCCTGCCCCGGGCCCGGCCTCGGCCCTCACCGCCTTGAGCTTCTTGACGGCGTCCTCGCAGACGTGCATGCCCCGTGACTCCTCCACCTCCACGTGGCCCAGGTACTGGCAGGGAGAGGGCACCGCGGAGGGCACAGGGGCATGAGAGTTGCTTTCCCCAATCCCCTCTGCCCCAGTCCTCCGCCCCCCCCCCCCCCGACATTTTTCCCCCCCCAACCCCAGGCTCACTGCCAGCTCATCTTTCCTCCCCTCACCCCTGCTCCTTCCCTATGCCACCCTCAGCTCTCCTCGTTTCCTCCATGTCCCTTAGATCCCTTCCCATGTTCCCTACTCCTCTGCCTCCCCAACTCCCCTCTCCATGCCCCCTGGATCCTCTCCCCTACCCCCTAATAACAACAATAATAATTAATAATTGTGGTGTTTAAGTGCTTACTACGTGTCAGGCACTGCACTAAGCGCTGAGGTGGATACAAGCAAATTGGGTTGGACACAGTCCCTATCCCACGTGGGGCTCGTAACCTTAATCCCCATTTTACAGACGAGGTAACTGAGACCCACAGAAGTGAAGTGACTTCTCCAAAGTCACCCAGCAGACAAGTGGCAAGCAGGATTGGAACCCTGGACCCTGAGGATGATGATGGTATTTGTTCAGCACTTACTAGGTGCCAGGCACTGTTCTAAGCGCTGGGATGAATACAAGCAAATCGAGTTGGACATAGTCCCTGTCCCTCGTGGGGCTCACAGTCTCAATCCCCATTTTACAGTTGAGGTAAGTGAGGCCCAGAGAAGTGAAGTGACTTGTCCAAGGTCATACAGCAGACCAGTGGTGGAGTCAGGTTTAGAACCCACGACCTTCCGACTTCCAGGCCTGTGCTCTATCCACTTCACCATGCTGCTTCTCCTAAATCCCCTGGATCCTGTGCCGCCCCCCCACCCACCCCCGGCTTCCCTCCCCGCTCCCCCCTGCTGCCTCGGGGGCTCACCCTGACAGGGAAGCTGCACTTGCCCTTCCGCACGGCCTCCTCGTCTGCCTGCCACTGGTGGGGCCGGCTCGCCTCGGGCACGTAGGCTGGTTTCCGGCGCCGCAGGCTCTGCCGCAGCTTGTTCATGGTGCCAGCGCCGTCTGGGGGCCCCAGGCGGGCATGGGGGTCACGGCTGGTGGTGCCCAAGGGCCCGGCCCGGCCCAGCCCACCCCCGCCAGGAGGTGAGTGTGTGTGTGTGTGTGTCCGGCCACACCCGCGGGGCCTACCTGCCTCTGCTCCCCGCCCGGTACCCCTGGCGGGCAGCCCCACGCCCACTCACCCTGCTCCGTCCTGGAGGTTGGCGGGGGCACCCGCGCGAGGTGCGGAGCTTGGGTGGGACGCTGGGGCTGGCCAGGCCTTCCTCGGCCGCTTCCCCTTCCTCCTCCTCTCCCTCTTCCTCCCTGGACAGAGGACAAGGGGTCAGGAGCCGGGGGTCCTGGAGACCGCCCCCTCCCCAGGCCAAGAAGATGGCATACCTTGGCTCCAGAGCTCCCCTTCCCCCCCGCCCACCAGGTAGGCCGCGACCAGACTCTGGGTGGGAGGGAGGGAAGGTACCCCCATTCAGGGCAGCTCCGGACCCCTCTGACCCTTGGTCTCACCCTGCTTCCTGCCCACCCTACCCCCGGTTGCCTCGGTGACAGTAACGGGGGAAGCGAATCACGTGGTTCTGAGGTAACCGGCACAAAGGGGGGCCGTGGGGTGGGGGGAGCT
Organism: Tachyglossus aculeatus; assembly: GCF_015852505.1. NCBI lineage: Eukaryota > Metazoa > Chordata > Mammalia > Monotremata > Tachyglossidae > Tachyglossus > Tachyglossus aculeatus. The sequence continues at coordinate 2,191,131 of NC_052091.1, forward strand.
TGTGGAGGATCTCTCCCCTCCAACCCCTCCCACTCTGAGAATGGCAGAGCATTTGCTAAGGGGTCTCCTGGTCCAGTCCCCGGCCTCCAATTCCAACAGGCGGGCGTGACTACCCCTTGCCCGGCTGGGCAGATACTACATCCTCCCTTGTTTTTGAGTCCACCAGCTCCTGAGAGTTCTCACCGTGTCCAAATGGCCTCTCCCCTTCCTCTGCTGACAGACACCCACCTCCTGGGCCAGCCCCCAAGGGGAAAGGCCCTGCCCCATTCCACCCCGAGGATCTCTAGTCCCCTAAAATTCCCAGTCCCCCCAATATCCCACTCATTCCCAGCCTCCCCAGTCCCCTGCCAATCAATCTATTGAATTTATTGAGCGCTTTCTGTGTGCAAAGCACCTTTCTAAATGCTTGGGAGAGTACAGTTTAACAGAGTCGGTAGACATGGTCCCTGCCCACAGCAAGTTTACAGTCTGGAGTCCTTTGGCTCCTCTTCCTCGGCCCCAGGGCTCAGAAATCAACAATAATAATAATGATAAATAGTGTTTGTTAGGTGCCTACTATATGTCAAGCACTGTTCTAAGCCCTGTGGTACATATAAGCTAATCAGTCCCTGTCTCTCATTTTACAAATGAGGTAACAGGCCCACAGAAATAAAGTGAATCACCCAAGGGTCACACAAAAGATGTGTTGGAGCTCAAATTAGAACCCAGGTCCTTCTGATTCCCAGGCCGGGGCTCTATCCACTAGGCCATGCTGCTTCCTGTGCTAGAAAAGATGGACCGGCCCATCCCCAAAGTGTGACAGGATGGCCAGGACCACTACTCTCTTGGGCGGGGGACCCCGGTTTGGGGGGGCACCAATCACAGCCATATGAATACGGATACAAGTGCTGTGGGGCTGAATGCCCTGGTTCCCAGTTCCCCTCCTGTTCCCCAGATATCCCACTCATTCCCAGTCTTCCCAGTTCTGCAATCATTCCCGGTCCCCCCTGGTTCCACAATAATAATAATAATAATTCTCATATATCTTAAGCGTTTACTATGTGCCAGGCTCTGTTCTGAGCACTGGAGTGGATACCAGCAAATCAGGTTGGACACAGCCCAGGTAGGGCTCACAGCCTCAAGCCCCTTTTTACAGATGAGGTAACTGAGGCCCAGAGAAGTGAAGTGAATTGCCCAAGGTCACACAGCAGACAAGTGGCAGAGCCGGAATTAGAACCTATGACCTTCTGATTTCCAGGCCTGTGCTCTATCCACTATGCTGTGCTGCTCCTCAACTCTCTAGACTGTGAGCCCGCTGTTGGGTAGGGACCGTCTCTATATGTTGCCAATCTGTACTTCCCAAGCGCTCTGCACACAGTAAGCGCTCAATAAATACAACTGAATGAACTCTTCAGTGATTCCCAGGCCCCTTCTGTCCCCCAGTACCCAGAGACCCAATGCTCTAGTTCCCTAACCATTCCCAGTCTTCCCAGTTCACCCCAGTCCCACAACTCCCCAGTCTTTCCTAGACCCCTCGTATCTCCCAATCGCCACTCATTCCCATTCCCCTCGGTCCCATCAGTCCCAGTTGCCCCTTCCCTAGCTCGGCTGGGGCTGCGTGACCATGAAGGTCGAGGGTCTCCCCACTCTGCGCTCCCCCTGCCCCTTGGGGGCCAGAAGCAACAAGGACCCAGACTGGGGCAGGGGCACGGCCTCCAACCTCCGGCTGCCCCCAGATGCAGGACACGAGATGCCCGGGCACGCAACCCTTAGATACCCAACGCAACGCCCTGACATGGGCATGCACGAATACAGACCCATGATACCGAGGCGGTGACGCAACACCAACTGAGATCTCTCTCCAGAGAGCCTCAGAGATGATGATGATGGTATTTGTTAAGCACTTATTATGTGCCAGGCACTTGCACCCCATGCCACCGGACTCACGGTGGGACAAAGGGAGGCCCAAAGTCCGACCGACCCCAACCTACACGCACCCAGATTCGCTCTCCACTCAAACACAGGTGGCACAAAGGCAACGCAGTCGCCTGCCCCACCCCTTCCCCTCTCTGGGGACCCCCACCCCCCCATCCTTCCTGGCAGATTGAGCGTGTGGGGCTGGGGGTGGGGATGGGCAAACTCGGCGACAGCTGCGCCCGACCGGACTGGACAATGGGGGGACGGGGCGGGGAAGGGCCTGCACAGCCGCCCCCACCCCCAGTCACCACGCCAGCTGTGCCCACCCAGACCCCAGCGGGGTGGGGAGGAAGGACGGTGGGCCCTGACGCCCCCAGGCCCGGGCACAGGGTAGGCGCTCAATAAATACGATTGATTGATTGATTCCCCCTCCAAGCCCCTCCCGGGAGGGCTCGGAGTCGGAGACCCAGGCCCCCCTGGAAGCGTCCTCCCCCTCGGGCTGCCAGGGAAACGCGGGGGAAGAAGGAAGGCAAGTGCCCTCCGGGCCCCCTCCGCCTTGCCAAGGCGGCTGCTGCCATCTGGTGAGCAAGATTCCCGCCGTGGGAGGGGTCTCCGGGTGGGGGGCAACCACCGGGCCCTACCCTAATAATAATAATGATGATGGCATTTGCTAAGCGCCTACTATGTGCAAAGCACTGTTCTACTTAGGAAAGACTTCGCCCGCTGCTGTCCGGGGGCGGAAGGGAAAAGCTGGGTGGGTGGGTGGGGGGCTCTCCCGGTTGGCACTCTGCCCAGCTGGCACCCCCAAGACTATCCCAGAGGGGGTGTAGAACGCCCCCCCCCACCCAACAGCTCCCCTTCATTCATTCATTCAATCGTATTTACTGAGCGCCTACTGTGTGCAGAGCACTGGACTAAGCGCTTGGGAAGTCCAAGTTGGCAACATCTAGAGACGGTCCCTACCCAACAACGGGCTCCCGGTCTAGAAGGGGCACGTTCAGGTGGGCACCTGGGTGGGCGGCAACGAGGCAGAGGATCAGATGCCCACCGTCCTCACACCAACCCGAGGTGGGGGGGGGGGCGGACTCACCGATCTCCCCCCCTCCCCCTCGGGCTGGAAGAAGGCACAGGCCACCGATGCCCCTCCTGCCTGGCCCCAATTTCCGATCCCAGACCCGGGGGGCACCGAATGGAGGGGAATGGTGTAGGGTTGGGAAAAGGTGCGGATCTTTCTGCTGAAGAACCCGGATAGGGCCGCCCCCGCCGGCTGGGCAGTCCACGCCCGGAGGCCGGGGGCTGGGGAGGGGGTGCAACCCCCCGGGAATGTCTCGACGCCCCTAAAACCTCGAATGGGGGGTGGGGGGAAGGGACTGTCCTTCCTCCGCTTCCTCCATCTCCTCTTCGCCCCCACCCCAGCCGGTCCACATCAGCAGCCGGCGCCGGGTTCCCCCTCCCCCGGGGATGGGCCTTCCTTCTCCCTCCCTCCCCCCCTCCCAAAAAAGGGGAGCAGGCCCCTCCGCAGTGTCCTTACGTTGGGTCCCCTGGGCTGGAGGGCAGCAGCAGCAGCGTTGGCGCTGGGGTGCATCCAGGGGCCCGGCCGTTCCCGCTGTGTCCCCGGCGACCCCCGCCCGCGACCCCCGGGCCCGGGGCAGCTTTGCAGCAGCGGCGGCGGCGGCGGCCCCGACGACTGGCGGAGTTGGGGGGCAGGGGGCTGCACGCAGGCGCCTGCTCCGTCCCCGGGAGGATGCCATTCGGGCTCCCCCCACCCCCGACGCCCCCTCCCCACCTCCCCCAAGCCCCGCCCTCCCTCGACAACCATTGGCCCCCCGACTCTTTAATATGCAAAGACCCCCGCCCCTCCCTCGCCTCTGCTCCTCGGCCCGGCCCCTTTCCCCAGGCCTAGACCCCCACCCCGCCTGATCTCTGACCTCTCGCCCCCTCCCTCCTCCCCACTGCCCCCAAGGCAATGCCCTCTCCCCCCCCCCACCCACCCCAGATTAGGGGAACTCCCCTCTCCCCCCCCTCCCACAGCCCCCCACCTCCACCCCGGAGCGGGGAGGGGAAGAAATGATAAAGCAGATTTTAGGGCCTGGAGTGAAAAAGCTGTTTGGGCGCCTCTTCGAGGACCGGGCCCCGGAGGGTGGTGAGAAGGCCGACATCCCCCCCACCCCAGCCCCTTTCCATCCCGGTCTGGAGGGTCCCAGCTGCGGGGGAAGCCGGGCTGGTGGGCCGTTGCCGGTGTGGGCACCGGGGGGGGGCATAAAGGAGAGGGGTGGTCAATCAATCAATCAATCAATCGTATTTATTGAGCGCTTACTATGTGCAGAGCACTGTACTAAGCGCTTGGGAAGTACAAATTGGCAACATATAGAGACAGTCCCTACCCAACATTGGGCTCACAGTCTAAAAGGGGCAGACAAGGTGGTCGAGGGAACTCTGCTTGTAGGCCCTACCTGGCTGAGCCTTCCTCCCAGCACCAGGCTGGGGGACCCAGGAGGGGCACAAGGCGAAGAGGGGCAGCTGACCCTGGCCTTGACTCCTCAATCAGGGTGGGAAACCGAAGGAGGGGTGGAGGGAGAGGAAGAGTGGGGGAAGAGTAGCCCCTGGGGCTCCCCCAAGGCACCAAGGCCCAGGGAGGTGGGCATCGGCTCTGCCCAAGGGTGTGGCCCCCTCTCGTCTGCCAGCCTGCCGCAACCCCCTCCCCCCCTTCAGCCTGGGGGCCGGCTGGTCCGGGCTCCCCCGCCCACAGCCCTGTGGCTTTGGCAGAGACGCCCGAGAGGGCATTAAAGCGCATTAAAGGGACCGGCGAGCTCAGCTTAATGGGAGGCCGCCCTGCCCTGCCAGGTTCTTACAGTGGGGGCTGGGGGGGTAGATGCCCGGGAAGCCTTGAGGTGGCCGGCTGCTGCCAGAACCGGTGCCCAGCATGCCACTGGCACCCAGGCGGGAGAGGAAAAAGAGTGGGGCCTGGTTACTGATTCTGCACCCCTCTGCGCTGGGCGAACGACCCAGGCGGTGGGTGGGGGGCCCGGGATGGGGGTGCCAGCTTTGGTGTCCATCCCAAAGCAGATGCTGAGCATTTTGGGGGAGCCACCCGCCGTCCGTTAAGGCCGGCTCCACTGGCCACACCAGCGCCGAGTAGCAGATGGCCCCGACCCGCCAACACGCTTGGCTATTCAGGGGGCGGGAAGGGGAAGGGAAGGAGGAAGAAGCAGAGGGGGAGAGAAATGGAAGTGGGGAGGGGCAGGGGAGGGGGTCAGAGCAGCCACGTCTGCAGGCTCCATTCCTCCCACCCAATAATAATTATGGTATTTGTTATGCTCTTAGTATGTGCCCAGCACTGTTCTAAGCGCTAGGAGAGATATTTATTGCATGCTTCCTACTACAAATTGTGGAATTTGTTAAGCACTTACTACGTGTTAGGCACTGTACCGAGTGCTGGGGTGGGTGCAAGCAAATGGGGTTGGACACAGTCTCTGTCCCAGGTGGGGCTCACAGTCTTAATCCCCATTTTACAGATGAGGTAACAGGCCCAGAGGAAGTGAAGCGACTAACCGAAGGTCACGCAGCAGCTAAGTGACGGAGCCTGGATTGGAATTTAGCTCCTTCTGACTCCCGGGCTCCTGCTCCATCGACTAGGCCACTGTGTGCACAGCACTGTACTAAGCGCTTGAGAGAGTACGTCAGAGTTGGTGGACACGTTCCCTACCCACGATGAGCTCACGGTCTAGAGGGATTGAGAAGCAGTGTGACCTAGGGGATGGAGCCTGGGCCTGGGAATCAGAAGGACCTGGATTCTAATCCTGACTCTGCCACCTAGTCTGCTGTGTGACCTTGGGCAAGTCACTTCACTTCTCTGGGCCTCAGAGACCTCATCTGTAAAGTGGGCGTTGAGACTGTGAACCCCACGTGGGACAGAGACTGTGTCCAACCCAATTTGCTTGTATTCACCCCAGCGCTTAGTACAGTGCCCGGCCCATAGTAATCACTTAAAAAATGCCATACTTATTATTAGTATTATTATCTGGAAAATGGGGATTGATTGTGGAAAGAGCACGGGCTTTGGAGTCAGAGGTCATGGGTTCGAATCCCGACTCCGCCACATGTCTGCTGTGTGATCTTGGGCAAGTCACTTAGCGTCTCTGGGCCTCAGTTACCTCATCTGTAAAATGGGGATTAAGACTGTGAGCCCCATGTGGGACAACCCGATCACCCTGTATCCTCCCCAGCGCTTAGAACAGTGCTTTGCACATAGTAAGCGCTTAACAAATGCCAATTATTATTATTATTGTGAGCCCCATATGGGGCAGGGACTGTGTCCAACCTAATTAGCCTGTATCTATCCCAGCGCTTAGTACTATGCCTGGCATGGAGTAAACACTTAAAAAATACCATTAAAAACAAAAACAAAAAAGAAAGCACCATCTCACTAGAAGCCCACGGCCGCAGGAGAAACTGGAGAGTGGGGTGACCAGAGGCCTTCACCCCCTTTTATTCTACTCCACCCACAGGCCTCCCCACCTCCGCAGATCACTGGCGGGGGGGGCCTCTCTTCCACTGAGTCAGGATGGCAACGTGGGCTGGGGGACAACCTTGGACCCCCTTCGCCAGGAGGCTGGAAGGAACAGGGGTCTCAAGCAGGGTGGGGGGTGTCGGAGGGGAGACTGGTGGTAGGGTGATGGGCCCAGTAGCTCTGGTAGACGGACTGGAACAGGTCCCGGCAGGGGATGGCAGCGTGGAGGCGGGAGCACGCCAGGAAGGTGCCCGCCAGCTTGCGATGCAGGGAGTAGGTCTCCTCGGGCGGCGGGCACAGGCGGTGCCGGAGCATCACGGGCACCAAGGCCTGGATTCGTCGGGTCGTCTCCTGCTCCCCAAAGTTGAAGGGCCCGGGGGCCGCAAACGCCTCTCCCAGGATCATCACCGCCTCCACGTGAGCTTCGGCGAAGGCCTGGGGGAGAGGGCCGGGAGTGCCAGGGAGGAGGGACAAGGGGTGGAAAAGGCGGAGGGGGTAGAGTGGTTCGGCAGTGTGGCCAGACAGAGCCCGATGGCCTTTTACCCCCTCTGCCCTTCTCCATGGTGGGGACCCTGGCCATGGGTGCTGAGAGGGCAGTGCCTGACCACCCCAGCAGGGGGCGCCCCTCCCTCTCTGATTAATCCCATCAAGCTGAATCCTTAATAATAAGAATTGGGGTATTCGTTATCAATCAATCAATCGTATTTATTGAGCGCTTACTGTGTGCAGAGCACTGTACTAAGCACTTGGGAAGTACAAGTTGACAACATATAGAGACAGTCCCTACCCAACAGTGGGCTCACAGTCTAAAAGGGGGAGACAGAGAACAGAACCAAACATACTAACAAAATAAAATAGAATAGGTATGTACAGGTAAAATAAATAAAGTAATAAATATGTACAAACATATATACATATAGGTGCTGTGGGGAAGGGAAGGAGGTAAGATGGGGGGATGGAGAGGGGGACGAAGGGGAGAGGAAGGAAGGGGCTCAGTCTGGGAAGGCCCCCTGGAGGAGGTGAGCTCTCAGTAGGGCCTTGAAGGGAGGAAGAGAGCTAGCTTGGCGGATGGGCAGAGGGAGGGCATTCCAGGCCCGGGGGATGACATGGGCCGGGAGTCGATGGTGGGACAGGTGAGAACGAGGTACGGTGAGGAGATTAGCAGCGGAGGAGCGGAGGGTGCGGGCTGGGCTGGAGAAGGAGAGAAGGGAGGTGAGGTAGGAGGGGGTGAGGTGATGGATGGACAGCCTTGAAGCCCAGGGTGAGGAGTTTCTGCCTGATGCGCAGATTGATTGGTAGCCACCGGAGATTTTTGAGGATTTTTGAGATTTTTGTTGGGCACTTTCTGTGTCCCAGGTACTATATTAGGAGCTGGGGGAGATACACGAGTTGGACACAGTCCCTGTGCCAAATGAGGCTCACAGTCTTCAGCCCTGTTTTCCAGACGAGAGAACTAAGGCACAGAGAAGTAAAGTGACTTATCCAAGGTCACACGGCAGATAAGTGGCAGAGGCAGGATTAGAACCCAGGTCCTTCCGATTCCCAAGTCCATGCTCAATCCACTAGGCCCCACAACATGCATCACTCACCTCTCCTTGCCTCCCTCGCCCTCAGTCAGCCCCCCCCCAGCTCTCTCACCTTCGTCTCAAAGCCCGTCAGGAATTTGAGGTCTCGGGATTTCTGCAGGACTCGTTCACGGTCCCCGTCCACGGCGGCTTTCACTACCTAGGAGTGGGGAGTGGGGCCGGGGGCCGGGTGAGTGGGCAGAGATGAGCAAGAGGCGGGTGGAGAGACTGTGGGGCAGGGGGTGGCGGAAGGGAGACCCACCTCAATATAATGGTCGGTGAATTCTGTGCCAAACGTCCGGCTTGCCCCAAAGTCCAGCAGGGCTACCTGAAACGGTCGCAGGTTTGGGTGGGGCAGGGGGAGAGCAGAGCACATCCATGTACCAGGCCGGGGGGCAGAGCCAGCCCCCTGGGACTCTGCCCCTTGCCCAAAATGGTGCAGGCAGTTGGATGCCTCATCCCTTCCAGTGGGCCCAAGGGGGACAGCTCCAAGTTTAATAATAATAATAATAATAATTATGGTGTTTGTTAAGCACTTACTATGTGCCAAGAACTGTTCTAGGTGCTGGGGTAATAATAATAATAATAATAATAATGATGGCATTTATTAAGTGCTTACTATATGCAAAGCACTGTTCTAAGCCCTGGGGAGGTTACAAGGTGATCAGGTAGTCCCACGGGGGGCTCACAGTCTTAATCCCCATTTTACAGATGAGGGAACTGAGGCACAGAGAAGTTAAGTGACTTGCCCAAAGTCAGATACAAGGTAGTCAGGTTGTCCCACGTGGGGCTCATAGTCCTAATCCCCATTTTACAGATGAGGTAACTGAGGCTCAGAGAAGTGAAGTGACTTTGTCCAAGGTCACACAGCAGACAAGTGGCGGAGCCGGGATACAAGTGGCGGAGCCAGCACCAGCCCAATTCTGGCTCTTCCTCCCCCAGCTCGCCCCAACCCCCATCCCGATGTCCCATGCCGGGGCTGGGGGGGGCATCCCACCTGATGCCTCTTGGCGTCGTAGAGGAAGTTGGCCCAGTTGGGATCGGTCTGCATGAAGCGGAACTCGAAGAGTTCACGGAGACAGAGCCGCAGCAGGTGGGAGCAGATCTGGGAGGATGGAGCGGACCCCCCCCAGCCATGTAATTATAATAACAATAATAACAGTGGTATCGGATGAGCGCTTACTATGTGCCAAGCACTGTTTAAGCACTAAGATTGGACACAGGTTGGACAGAGTCCACATGGGACTCACAGTCTCAATCCCCATTTTACAGATGAGGGAACTGAGGTCCAGACAAGTGAGGCTACTTGCCCAGGGTCACACAGCTGACAAGTGGCAGAGCCGGGAGGAGAACCCAGGTCAGGCCCAGGCTCTTTCTACTAGGCCACGCTGCTTCTTCAGGCATGCCCAGGGCCACCCAGTCTTCCCACCCTAGAGAGCCCGCCACTGCCCGGTTGCCCCATTGACCTGGGGAAGAGGCACAGGTGCCCCCTCACCTCGTTGCGGACGTCCTGGTCCAGCCCCTGGCACTGGTCCAGGGGGACCCCGCCGACCAGCTCCATCGCCAGCACCCGGCCCGTGCTCAGCTCTTCGATCACCTCGGGCACATGGAAGAAGGGGTCGCCCGCCAGGAGCTGCCTGGGCGAGGTCAGAGTCGGGGGAGGGAGGCTGGGCCCCGTCCCCGCGCGCCCGTTCTCCTGCCCGCCCGCCTGGCTCGGCCCTCACCTGAAATTGCGGGCGCAGGCGGCCTCTCGCAGGTAATCACACTCCCAGGCCAGTTCCCGCTGCAGCACCCGGAGGCTCTGGTCCGCAAAGAGGCCTGGGAGGGGAGCGGCGCAGTCAGCTGATCCCCATCTCGGCCGCTCGGGGACGGGGAGGGGGGTCCGTCCGCCCCAGCCGCAGGCCACGAGCCCCGGGACTCACCCTCGGGCAGGGCCATGCTCATCTTCAAAATGGCCAGCAGATTGTCCACGTCGCTCTGGATGCTCTGAGCCACACCTGGATACTGGAGGGCGGCAGGGGTGAGCATCGCGTCCACGTGGCAGGGGAGGAGCGGGGAGGCGCAGGGCTCCCCGCCCCCAGCCCTGGTTGACCCCGCTCTCCCAGACACAGGAGCCCCGTTGCCCCCTAAGCCTCTCCTCCGCCCGCTTACCTGGATCTTGAGTGCCACCTCGGTCCCGTCCCGGAGGACCCCCTGGTGAACCTGTCCGATGGAGGCGGCGGCAAAGGGCACCTCCTCAAACTCTGCCACCTTCGCCCTCCAGTCAGGGCCCAGCTCCTCCTCCAGGACTCGCTACCAGACGGGTGGAGGAAGGACAGCCCTTGATGCCTTTTCTCCCCCAGGCACCGCCGGGCTGGGAAACCCCCAGCAGCATCCCCCGGGGAAGCCGCCGCGGGCAGAGCGCCCGGCTTGTACCCGCCTCGGCACCCAACCCGCTCTCCCCCGCCCCCGGGATCCAACTCACTGCCATCTGCCAAGGTGGCATGAAGTCCGCGCTCTGCCGCACCCTCTCAAAGATGCGCTGCAGCTGGGGACTGATGAAGCTGTTGTCTGAGAGGGAAAGGAGCAAGGAGGTGAGCTCGGATCGGGGGTGTTTGGGGGCTTGGACTCTCTGACAGTCAACTGTATTTATTGAACACCTGGGAGCACTTCTCCAAGTGGCCTTCCCTGACTAAGCCCTCCTTTCCTCTTCTCCAACACCCTTCTACGTTGCCGTGACTTGCTCCCTTTATTCATCCTCCCTGCCCCAGCCCCACAGCACCTGTGTCCCTGTCATTTATTTACATATAATGTCTGTCTCCCCCTCTAGAATGTAAGCTTGTTGTGGGCAGGGAATGTGTCTGTTATATTGTTACACTGCACTCTCCCAACCGCTTAGTGCAGTGCTTCTGCCCACAGTAAGCGCTCGATAAATGACTGGTAGAGTACAATATAATCGTTACATTGCACTCTCCCAAGTGCTCAGTGCAGTGCTTCTGCCCACAGTAAGCGCTCGATAAATGACTGGTAGAGTATCATCATCATCATCATCAATCGTATTTATTGAGTGCTTAGTGTGTGCAGAGCACTGTACTAAGCGCTTGGGAAGTACAAGTTGGCAACATATAGAGACAGCCCCTACCCAACAGTGGGCTCACAGTCTAAAAGGGGGAATAGAGTACAATATAACAGACACATTTACTGTCCACAACAAGCTTAAAAGTCTAGAAGGGGAGACTGACATTTATATAAATACAACTACACGTATGTATATGTGATTATTATTATTACTACTACTACTAATGGTGCTTGTTACGCGCTTAGTATGTGCCAAGCACTGTTCTAAGCACTGGGGTAGACACAAGTTTATCAGGTTGGACACAGTCCCTGTCCCACATGGGGTTCGGAGACTTAATTCCCATTTTCCAGATGAGGTAACTGAGGCCCAGAGAAGTGAAGCGACTTGCCCAAGGTCACACACAGGAGACATGTGGCAAAGCTGGGATCAGAACCCAGGTCCTTCTGTCTCCTTGGCCTGCATGCTGTCCGTTAAATGGCGCCGCTTCGCTTAAGTGCTGTCCCCCACGACCGTGCCTGGCCCAGAGTGCCCCAGGGGCACTCCCCGGACCTCACCCTGGATGCTCAGCATCTGGCCGATCTTGAGGGCGGCACCCCGCACCGTGCACAGCGTCTCCACAATCCGCTCTGCGTTGGCCTCCGACAGGAAGGCGCTGCCGCTCAGCAGAGAGCCGGCTTCTGGGGAGAGTCGGAGGCGTGGCACGGCTCCGTGGGGCAGCGGGGGCATAGGTGGTCCCTAGATACCCTCTCCCACGTGCCCAGGGCCCACCCTTGGGTGCCTGTGCTTACCCGCGGGCGGCTGCCGCCCGGACAAACCCTTCTTGGCCACCTCTGCCAGCGCACCGAGGCCCAGGCCCACCGCCAGGCCTACAGAGAGAGAATAAGCAGCCACTCCAGGGCTTCGGACCCTCAAGTCTCTGCCCAGTGTCCCGAAGCCCAGGCCCAGCCTCCCCTTGCCTCATAACCGCCCTCCTCCATGCCCTCCCGAGGTGGCACCTACCCCCGAAGTTGGCAAGCCGACTGAGGCGTGATGCGGGCACCCTCCGCTCCCGGGCCCGCTCGCTCAGCTGGAGAATAAGGGGGCGGTGGCTCAGAGTGGCGGACGGGGGAGGGGAGGAGCTGGGGGGGTCTCTGCAGCTCCAGGGACGGGGAGGATGGTGAATGGGACTGAGGGCGAGAGATGAGAGAGGTGGAGGTGGGGGACCGGTGGAGAAGGGGAGGGGATGAAACTCAGCATCCTTGGATGGTACATGCAAACCAGATACAAATTGGGTCGTTGGCATCCTAGGACCTGGCACTTGGATTAACAGGCTCTGGTGGGCAGAACCTGTTGGATCCCATAGTGACAGGGCAGTGCCGGAGGGGGACGGGGGAAGGAGTCAGTCAATTGTATTTATTGAGCGCTTACTGTGGGCAGAGCACTGTACCAAGCGCTGGGGAGAGTACAATAGAACAATACAACAGACGCATTCCTCACCCACAGTGACCTTACAGGCTCGAGAGGGAGGTGGACATCAACATAAATAAAATTACAGATCTGTACATAAGTGCTGGGGCTGGGAGCATGAATAAAGGGAGCATGTCAAGGCGGCGTAGAGGGAGTGGGAAAAGAGGAAGGGAGGGTTTAGTCAGGGAAGGCTGCTTGGAGGAGATGGGCCTTCAATACGGCTTTGAAGGGGGCAAGAGTAACCGTCTGTTGCACTGGAGGAGGGAGGGTGTTTCAGGCCAGAGGTGGGACGTTGGCTAGAGGTCGGCGGTGAGATAGACGAGATCGAGGTACATTGAGGAGGCTGGCATTTGAGGAGCGAAGTGCGTGGGCTGGGTTGTAGCAGGAGAGCAGCTAAGTGAGGTAAGAGGGAGCGAGGGGATTGACTGCTTTAAAGCCGATGGTGAGGAGGTTTCTGCTTGATGCTGAGGTGGAGTCCTCCTCTGGACTGTAAGGTCATTGTGGGGAGGGAATGTGTCTGTTATATTGTTGTATCGTACTCTCCCACGTGCTTAACGCTCTGCACATAGTAAGCGCTCAATAAGTAGGGCTGACTGGCTGGCCGGAGGGGAGGGCGGGCCTACCTTCTGGCGAGGGGGCCTGACTTTGTCTTCCAACCCTTTCCTGGTCTTGGCCTCACGGGCTCGGCGGATCTCCTCCTGTCCCAGGCCCCGGCCGGGTCCATCCTGGTGCACGGTCCTGGGGTGTCCCCGGGATTCCCAGCTGCCCCGGCTGGGGGACTCTTGCTGTTGAGAGACCCAGGGCCGCTGAGAGGCCCCCTAATAATTCATCATTATGGCATTTTTTAAAATATGGCATTTGTTAAGCGCTTACAATGTGCCGGGGACTGTACTAAGCCCTGGGATAGATACAAGTTAATCAGGTTGGACATAGCCCCTGTCTCACATAGGGCTCACTGACTAAATTCCCATTTTACAGAGGAGGTATTTGTTAAGTGCTTAGAATGCGTCAAACACTGTTCCAAGTGTAGACTCCAAGGGGTAGACTCAAGGAATTCAGATTGGACACAGTCCCTGTCCCACATGAGGCTAAATTAGAGGGAGGGAGATTTAAACCCCGTTTGACAGATGAGGTAACTGAGGCATGGAGAAATGAAGTGACTTGCTCAAGGCCGCACAGGAGGAGCTGGGATTGGAACCCAGGCCCTCTGACACCCAGTCCCGTGCCCCTTCTACTTGGCCACGTTACTTCTCCCAGAAAGGTCACTTGGGCTCCCCGATAGCCCATGTGTAAAGACCCCTCACCCCACTTGAGCCACCATGGCCCAAACTTCCTAATCCCTCTCTCCAGATGCTCTGGCTCTGCCCTTCCCTCTTCCCATCTCCCCCCGGGGGGTCCCGCACCTCTCCTGGGGGTCTTACCCGTCTGTGTGTCCCCTCAGCAGAGCCGCTAAATGCACGAAGACCCCGGCCCAGCGCCAGGGCCTTGGTCACCCCCACGCTCCCATGGAGAACGGACGGTGCCTTCGGCCACATGATCTGAGGGTCAAGGTCAGGGTCAGCCTGCTCTCCTGGCCCCCCCTTCCCTGAAGGCCCCTTGGTCCCTATTCCGGCCCCACCCCCTTCTGCCCCCCACGATCTCCTTTTCCTTCCCCACCCTCCCTCACCCTCCATTTAATGCCCAATCTCCACAGTGCTCCCCTCAATTAAAGAACCAGTGCTGACCCCAGGCCCTCATTAAAGGGTCAGGCCCTCACCAAATCCTAGTCAAGGGCCCGCCCCCCCACCAAATCCTCTTTAAGGGCCCGCCCCCCACCAATTCCCATTTAAAGGGCCAGCCCCAAGACCCTCATACCCCACGCACACACATGCATCCCAGACTCTCCCCACGACACACACACACGTGCTCCCAGACCCTCTTTCCCCACAAACACACACATACATATGCCCCCAGACCCTCTTTTCCCCCCCAACCCACTCACACATGTGCCCCCAGACCCTCTTTTTTTTTTGGTATTTGTTAAGTGCTTACTATGTGCAAAGCACTGTTCTAAGCGCTTTCCCCACAAACACACACATATAAACCCAAAGCCTCTTTTCCCACACACTCGTGCCCCCAGACCCTCTTTCCCCCAAAACACACATACACTCCTCCAGGCCCTCTTTTCCCACACACTCACACACACCCCCAGACCCTCTTCCCCCCCCCACACCCACACATATGCCCCAGACCCTCTTTTTCCCACACACACACTCACACACGTGCCCCCAGACCCTCTTTCCCCCACAAGTGCACACACACACACACATTCATCATTCATTCAATCGTATTTATTGAGCGCTTACTGTGCAGAGCACTGAACTAAGCGCTTGGGAAGTACAAGTCTGCAACATATAGAGACGGTCCCTGCCCAATAACGGGCTCACAGTCTAGAAGGAGGAGACAGACAACAGAACAAAACACAACACACATGCCCCCAAACCCTCTTTCCCCACAAATACACACACACACGCCTCCAGACCCTCTTTTCCCCACAAGCACACACACACACACTCATCATTCATTCCATCGTATTTATTGAGTGCTTACTGTGTGCAGAGCACTGGACTAAGCGCTTGGGATAAGAGACATGGTCCCTGCCCAATAACGGGCTCACAGTCTAGAAGGGGGAGACAGACAACAGAACAAAACACAACACATATGCCCCCGAACCCTCTTTTCCCCCACAAATACACACACACACACGCCTCCAGGCCCTCTTTTCCCCCCACACTCACAGACGTGCCCCCAGCCCTCCTTTTTTTTTTAAATGGCATTTATTAAGGGCTTACTATGTGCAGAGCACTGTTCTAAGCGCTGGGGAATTTACAAGGTGATCAGGTTGTCCCACGTGGGGCTCCCAGTCTTCATCCCCATTTTACAGATGAGGGAACTGAGGCCCAGAGAAGTTAAGTGGCTTGCCCAAAGTCACACAGTTGACAAGTGGTGGAGCCGGGATTTGAACCCATGACCTCTGACTCCAAAGCCCGGGCTTTTTCCACTGAGCCACGCTGCTTCTCTTTCCCCACAAACACACACACACGCCCCCAGACCCTCTTCTCCCCCAGACACGTGCCCCCAGACCTTCTTTCAATCAGTCAATCAATCGTATTTATTGAGCGCTTACTGTGTGCAGAGCAACCAATCAATCAATCAATCGTATTTATTGAGCGCTTACTATGTGCAGAGCACTGTACGAAGTGCTTGGGAAGTACAAATTGGCAACATATAGAGACAGTCCCTACCCAACAGTGGGCTCACAGTCTAAAAGGGGGAGACAGAGAACAAAACCAAACATACTAACAAAATAAAATAAATAGGATAGATATGTACGAGTAAAATAAATAAATAAATAAATACAGTAATAAATATGTACAAATATATAGACATATATACAGGTGCTGTGGGGAAGGGAAGGAGGTAAGATGGGGGGGATGGAGAGGGAGACGAGGGGGAGAGGAAGGAAGGGGCTCAGTCTGGGAAGGCCTCCTGGAGGAGGTGAGCTCTCAGCAGGGCCACAGCAGCACTGTACTAAGCGCTTAGCACTGTACTAGCACTTAGCACTTTCCCCACAAACACACACACACGTGGCCCCAGACCCTCTCTCCCCCCACCCCACTAACACACACAAACAGACAGACAGACACACAAACACAAACACACAAAACCCTACCTCCACACTCTGCTGGGCCTCCCGAATTTCCGGGCGGATCAAATCCTACCCCCGGCTCTGACCTCCAGCCAATAGCGTCCTGGGAAAGGATGATTGACAGCTCCGGCAGCCGCTCGTAGCGCCTAAAAGGGAGTAGGGGGCGGGCCGGGCTCGGCTCCCACAGGGCACTGATAATATTTATTATTCATTCAAGTCGTGTTTATTGAGGGCTTACTGTGTGCAAAGCACTGCACTAAGCCCTGGGAAACAATTCCCGGGCTGGAATTAGATAGGTCCCTGGCTCGCAAGAGGCTCTCAATCTTAATAATAATTGTGGTATTTAATAATAATAATAATGATGGCATTTGTTAAGCGCTTACTATGTGCAAAGCACTGTTCTAAGCGCTGGGGGGATACAGTGGGATCAAATTGCCCCACGTGGGGCTCACAGTCTTAATCCTCATTTTACAGATGAGGTAACTGAGGCTCAGAGAATCAATCAATCAATCGTATTTATTGAGCGCTTACTGTGTGCAGAGCACTGTACTAAGCGCTTGGGAAGTACAAGTTGGCAACATATAGAGATAGTCCCTACCCAACAGTGGGCTCACAGTCTAAAAGGACTAAGAGGACTAAGGACTAAGAGAAGTTAAGTGACTTGCCCAAGGTCACACAGCAGACGTGTGGCGGAGCTGGGATTCGAACCCATGACCTCTGACCTCAAAGCCCGTGCTCTTTCCACTGAGCCATGCTGCTTCCACCCGTCCACATGTTTCGTTTTGTTGTCTGTCTCCCCCTTCTAGACTGTGAGCTCATTGTTGGGTAGGGACCGTCTCTATATGTTGCCTACTTGTACTTCCCAAGCGCTTAGTACAGTGCTCTGCACACAGTAAGCGCTCAATAAATACGATTGAATGAATGAATGAATGTAGGGTTCACAGTCTCAACCCCCACTTTAAAGATGAGAGAACTCAGGCATAGAGAAGTGAAGTAACTTGCCCATGGTCACAGAGCAGACATGGATGGAGTCAAGATTAGAACCCATGACCTTCTGACTCTCAGGCCTGTATTTTGTCCACTACTCCCTGTTGCCTCCCAGGAGCTCCTTTGCCTTTTTCCCCCTCTAGACTGTAGGCTCCTTATGGGCAGGGAACTTGCCTACCAACTGTGTTATATTGTGTTCTCCCAAGCGCTTAGTACAGTGTTCTGCACACAGAAAGCTCTCAATAAAATACCTTCGATTGCTTGCTTGATTGACAGTCATGGAGCAGTGATGGAGCGAGATGAATGGGGGGGAGAGGAAAATGAATCAATCAATCATGTGCAGAGATGTTCCACCATTAAGCCCTCTTTTCCATAATAATAATTAATAATTATAATAAGGATATTTGTTAAGCGCATACTGTGTGTCAGGAATACTCCCTCTCCTTTCTGCGTCATTTATGCACTAAGACCTGTACCCTTTGAGCACTTGGTACTCACCACACCTTCAGCCCCACAGCACTTATCTATACTCCTCTAGACTAAGCTCTTTGACAGCAGGTAGTATCTCTACCAACTCTATTGTATTATACTCTCCCAAGCTCTTGGTACAATGGTCTGCAAACAGTAAAGACTCAGTGAGTACCATCGATTGACAGTGGAGGACTGTACTAAGCGCTTGGAGTGTACAATACAACAGAGTCGGTAGATGTTTTCCATACCCACAAAGAAAGAAGTCAGAACTGGGGATGTAGATTTGGGAATCATCCAAGTAGAGATGGAAGCCCCGTGGGAGGGATCAAGTTCTCCAAGGGAGTGGGTGTAGATGGAGAATAGAAAGTGACCCAGAACTGTGCCTTGAGGGACCCCCACATTTAGGGGGTGGAAGACAGAGGAGGAGCCCATGAAAGAGACTGAGAATGAACGACCAGATAGAAGGAGAACCAGGAGAGGACAGTGTCAGTGAAGCTGAGGTTGGATCATGTTTCCAGGAGGAGGGGGTGGTCCACAGTGTCAAAAGCAGCTGAGAGGTCAAGGAGGATTAGGATGGAGTAGAGGCTGTTGGATTTGGCAAGAAGGAGATCACTAGTGACCTTTGAGAGGGCCGTTTCTGTGGAGCGAAGGGGGCAGAAGCCAGATTGGAAGGGGATCAAGTAGAGAACTGGAAGAGAGGAACTTGAGACAACAGGTGTAAACAGCTTACACAGGGAGTTTGGAGAGGAATGGTAAGAGGGAGATGGGGTGATAACTGAAGGGACTGGGAGATATTTTTTAGACTATGGGAGACATGAGCATGTTTGAAAGCAATGGAGAAGAAGCCTTTGGAAAGTGAATGGTTGAAGATGGCGATAAGGGAGGGAAGGAGGGAGGAGACAAGTGTTTTGATAAGGTGTGAAGGGGTGGAGATCAGAGGAGCAGATGGAGGGGACCGAATTTGAACTGAGGTAGGAGATCTCTTGAGATACTGCTGGGAAGTAATTGTGGTATTTAATTGTGGCATTAATTATGTGCTTACTTTGTGTTAAGCCCTGTACTAAGCACTGGGTTGGGTGTGAGATAATCAGGTTAGACACAGTGCCTGTCCCAAATGGGGCTCACAGCCTAAGTTGGAGGGAGAATGGGTATTGAATCCCCATTTAACAGATGAGGAAACTGAGGCACCGAGAAGTCAAGTGACTTGCCCAAGATCACACAGCAGGCAAGTGGCAGAGTCAGGATTACAACCTAAGTCTTGTCTCCCAGGCCTGGGCTCTTTCCACTAGGCCCTGCTGAGCATCAAAGAAGGGCCGGAGAAGAGAGGGGTTGGAAATAATAATTATGGTACTCATTAAGCACTTACTATGTGCCAAGCACTGTTCTGGGGTAGATACAAGTTAATCAGGTTAATCAGGCGATCCCCTTGGCTGATCACATCTACCTGGCTGGGCCTTCCCCTCTTCTGACCTCCCCAACCCTGCAGACCTGCTTGCTTGTTGCCCTCCTGGTGCAAAGCCAGAGGGAGAAGAGAAAAGAGGGGGTGGGGGAAGACAAGTACCCCCATGCCCCATTGGGTGTTTTTGGTTTTTTTTTTATAGTATTTGTTACGTGCTTACAGTGTGACAGGCGCTGTAGCTAAACACTGGGGTAGAAACAGGCTAATCAGATTGGGTTCAGTCCCTGTCCCACATGGGGCTCACAGTCTGAATCCCCATTTTACAGATGATGGAACTGAGGCACAGTGAAGTAAAGTGACTTGCCTAAGGTCGCACAGTAAACATGTAGTGGAGCCGGGATTAAAACCCAGGTCCTTTAACTCCCAGCTCCTTGCTCATTTCACTAGACCACGCTTCTTCTCAGGATCAATCAATCAATCAATCGTATTTATTGAGCGCTTACTATGTGCAGAGCACTGTACTAAGCACTTGGGAAGTACAAATTGGCAACACATTGAGACAGTCCCTACCCAACAGTGGGCTCACAGTCTAAAAGGGGGAGACAGAGAACAAGGATCACTTTATTAATTTTTTTAAATGGTATTTGTTAAACACTATGTGCCAGGCACTGTATTATATGCTGGGGTAGATACAAGATAATCAGGCTGGGCACAGTCCACGTCCAATGTGGGGCTCACAGCTGCTCTGTGACCTTGGGCAAGTCACTTCACTTCTGTGGGCCTCAGTTCCCTCATCTAGAAAATGGGATTAAGACTGTGAGCGCCATGTTGGACAGGGAATGTGTCCAACCTGATTAACTTGTATAGAGAAATGTATGGGACATCCTGATCACCTTGTAACCTCCCCAGCGCTTAGAACAGTGCTTTGCACATAGTAAGCGCTTAATAAATGGTATCATTATTATTATTATTATGGCGTAGTGGATAGAGCAAAGGCCCAAGAGTCAGAAGGTTGTGGGTTCTAATGCCACCTCTGCCACTTGTCTGCCGTGTGAACTTGGGCAAGTCACTTCACTTCTCTGTGCCTCTGTTACCTCATCTGTAAAATGGAGATCGAGGCTGGGAGCCCCTTGTCGGGCAGGGACGGTGTCCATGGATTTGCTTGTATTCACCCCAGCGCTTAGTACAGTGCAAGTGCTTAACAAATACCACAATTATTATTATTGTGCTTAGAACAGTGCTTGGCACGTACTAAGCGCTTAACGAGTATCATAATAATAATCCTCATTTTACAGATGAGGTAACTGAGGTAAGGGGAGGGAAGTGACTTGTCCAAGATCACACAGCAATCCCTCCAATCCTCCAGAATTAGATCTGGCTGAACACCTTGTTCGAGCCATTTCAGACGGGAAAGAGATGGACCCCAAGGGAGGAGCAGGAGTCTGGGCTTGCTCAGGTTGCTGAGTAGTGAGCCCACTGTTGGGTAGGGACCGTCTCTAGATGTTGCCAACTTGTACTTCCCAAGCACTTAGTACAGTGCTCTGCACACAGTAAGCGCTCAATAAATACAATTGAATGAATGAATGAATGGTGGGACTCCTCCTGCTCACCAGACACACGTAGGCCGGCGTCACTAGAGACCAGTTGGAAGTGCTCACCTGATCCTCCTCCACGCTGGAATCCACAGAGGCATCAGGGCCGTAGGAAGGGAGAAGGAGCATTGCCTAGTGGCTGGAGCACTGGCCCGGGAGTCAGAAGGATCTGGGTTCTAATCCCAACTTTGCCACTTGACTCCTGTGTGACCTTGGGCAAGTCAAGTGGCTTAGTGGATAGAGCGTGGTCCTGGGAGTCAGAAGGATCTAATAGTTACCGTATTTGTTCAGCACTTACTATATGCCAGGCACTGTACCAAGTGCTGGTGGGGTTGGGGGTGTACAAGAAAATCGGGATGGACACAGTCCCTGTCCTTTATAGGGCGCACAGTCTTCATCCCCACTTTACAGATGAAGTAACTGAGGCCCAGAGAAGCAAAGTAACTTGCCCAAAGCCACCCAGCAAACCTGGGTTCTAATCCCGGCTCTGCCACATGTCTGCTGTGTGCAAGTCACTTCATTTCTCGGGGCCTCAGTTCCCTCCTCTGTAAAATGGGAATTAAGAACATGAGCCCCACGTGGGACGGGGACTGTGCCCAACCAGATTAACTTGTCTCTACCCCAGTGCTTAGAACAGTGCTTGGCCCAGAGTAAGCGCTTAACAAGTACCATTATTATTATAACTTCACTTCTCTGCACCTCAGTCCTCTCGTCTTTAAAATGGGGATTAAGACTGTGAGACCTATGTGGGACAGGGGCTGTGTCCCACCTGATCACTTTGTATCTATCCCGGCGTTTCAAACAGTGCCTGGCACATAGTAAGCGCTTAAGAAATACCAGAAAAAAAAGAGGGAGTGGGCCTTCCCTCCTCCCCCCCACCCCTTCCCTTCCGCCCACCGGTTCTGAGCCCAGGCGCTGACGGAGAGTGAGGCAATGTTGGCATCTGTTCAAGCATTACCAGCTGCCTTCACAGAAGTTGCCAGTAAGGAGTGCCCAAGGCCAAGGGAAAGAGCCGGGAAGTGGGTGACTCAGAGGAGATGTGTTGAGGGGGTGGGGGAGATGCCAGCTCCCGCTACCGCCCTTCCCTCCAAACCAACCTCTCCACTTTTGGGGTCAAGAAGCCCTCCGGAACTAGTGGTTTCAAGGCCTCAGGGGGCCAAGGGGGTTGGTTCATTTACATATTGATTTGAACATTACTTTTGTCAAGTTTGTCGAGTTTTTGTCAAGCCACGAGAAGCAGCGTGGCTCAGTGGAAAGAGCACGGGCTTTGGAGTCAGAGGTCGTGGGTTCAAATCCCGGCTCCGCCAACTGTCAGCTGTGTGACTTTGGGCAAGTCACTTAATTTCTCTGCGCCTCGGTTACCTCATCTGTAAAATGGGGATTAAGTCTGTGAGCCTGTGGGACAACCTGATCACCTTGTAACCTCCCCAGCGCTTAGAACAGTGCTTTGCATACAGTAAGCACTTAATAAATGCCATTATTATTATTATTAAGTTTAAATACCCAGACTGATTCGGTGCTTTCTCTTTCCTTCTCCTCTCTCTCCTCTCTCCCCCTCTCTCATGGTATTTATTAAGCACTTACTATGTGCCAGGCACTGTACTAAGTGCTGTGATAGATACAAGCGAGTCAGGTTGGGCACAGTCCCTGTACTACGTGGGGCTCCCAGTCTTCATCCCCGTTTTACAGATGAGGTAACTGAGGTCCAGAGAAATGAAGTGACTTGCCCAAGGTCACACAGCAGACATGGCAGAGCTGGGATTGGGGATGACCACAGCAGTGACACTGGGAAAATCGTGTGGGTTGGGTCAGATTCCTGGGGACGGGGACAGAGACACTGCCTTTGGTGAAACATTTTCTTGCCTGAGCCCCTCTCCTTCCCTTTCCCGCTCCAGGTGACTTAGTTTATGAGCTGCACAGTCAGATGGATGGTTTGTTCATCATCATCAATCGTATTTATTGAGCGCTTACTGTGTGCAGAGCACTGTACTAAGCGCTTGGAAAGTACAAGTTGGCAACATATAGAGACAGTCCCTACCCAACAGTGGGCTCACAGTCTAAAAGGGGGAGACAGAGAACAGAACCAAACATACTAACAAAATAAAATAAATAGAATGGATATGTACAAGTAAAATAAATAATCAGAGTAATAAATATGTACAAACATATATACATATATACAGGTGCTGTGGGGAAGGGAAGGAGGTAAGATGGGGGGATGGAGAGGGGGACGAGGGGGAGAGGAAGGAAGGGGCTCAGTCTGGGAAGGCCTCCTGGAGGAGGTGAGCTCTCAGTAGGGCCTTGAAGGGAGGAAGAGAGCTAGCTTGGCGGGTGGGCAGAGGGAGGGCATTCCAGGCCTGGGGGATGACGTGGGCCGGGGGTCGATGGCGGGACAGGCGAGAACGAGGTACGGTGAGGAGATTAGCGGCGGAGGAGCGGAGGGTGCGGGCTGGGCAGTAGAAGGAGAGAAGGGAGGTGAGGTAGGAGGGGGCCAGGGGATGGACAGCCTTGAAGCCTAGGGTGAGGAGTTTCTGCCTGATGAGGAGTTTGTTGGGTGCAGGGGAGGAAAGTGAAGAGTTGCAGGGAAAGGAGACAATGAGGTGAGGTGAGAATTAAGGCCCAAAGGTTTTCTTCTGCCAATTCCCAACTACTTATGCCCCCAAGAACTAGCCCCAGAGTTGGGCCAGACCCCCGACTCACCATTCCCCGATGAGAAGCCCTGTGGCCTAGTGGAAAGAGCATGGGCTTGTTAGTCAGAGGTCGTCGGTTCCAATCCCAGCTTCGCCACTTGTCAGCTGTGTGACTTTGGGCATGTCACTACTCCGCCACATGTCTGCTGTGTGACCTTGGGCAAGTCACTTAACTTCTCTAAGCCTCAATTACCTCATCTGTAAAATGGGGATTAAGACTGTGAGCCCCATGTGGGACAACTTGATCACCTTGTATTCCCCCCCACCAGCGCTTAGAACAGTGCTCTGCACACAGTAAGCGCTTAATAAATGGCATCGTCATTATTATTATTATTCTCTGTGCCTCAGTTCCCTCATCTGTAAAATGGGGATTAAGACTGTGAGCCCCACGTGGGACAACTTGATCACCTTGTATTCCCCCCCAGCGCTTAGAACAGTGCTCTGCACACAGTAAGCGCTTAACAAATGCCATCGTCATTATTATTATTATTCTCTGTGCCTCAGTTCCCTCATCTGTAAAATGGGGACTAAGACTGTGAGCCCCAAGGGGGACAACAGTGTTTGGCACATAGTAAGCGCTTAACAAATACTATTATTATTATTATTATTCTGGGCCACAGGGGGAGGGGAGAGGGCACGGTGCCAGGGACTGAGTCGGAGGCAGGTGCAGGGGGTGGTGGGTGGAGTGGGAGAGACGCTTACTCATCGGCGCTGAAGCAAGGTGTGATTGCCCAAGCCTCTTCCAGAGGGCTGGAAGGTAGCGCCAAGCAACCTTTTGTGCCCACCCAAGGGGTAAAACGGGGCCCAAAGGTCTAGGATTCTAGAGTCATCTGGGAGGGTGGTAGAGGTCATTGCTAAAATAAACAGCATAACTCATGGTTCCTTGGTTCCCTAGCCTGGAGCCAAGGGAGACGGCAAAGCGTAGCGAGAAACTGTGTGGCTTAGTGGATAGAGCATAGGCCTATGAGTCAGAAGGACCTGGTTTCTAATCCCAGCTGTGCCACATGTCTGCTGGGTGTCGTTGGGCAAGTCACTTCACTTCTCTGGGCCTCAGTTACCTCATCTGGAAAATGGGGATTAAAATGGGACGGGGACTGTGTCCGACCTGATTAAATTCTATATGCCCCAGGGCTTAGAACAGTGCTTGGGACATAGTAAGTGCTTAACAAATACCATTATTATTATTATAGTGGAAAGCAGCATGGCTCTGTGGAAAAGAGCCCGGGCTTTGGAGTCAGAGGTCATGGGTTCAAATCCCAGCTCCGCCACTTGCCAGCTGTGTGACTTTGGGCAAGTCTCTTCACTTCTCTGGGCCTCAGGTCCCTCATCTGTAAAATGGGGATGAAGACTGTGAGCCCCACGTGGGACAACCTGACCACCTTGTAACCTCCCCAGTGCTTAGAACAGTGCTTTGCACATAGTAAGCGCTTAATAAATGCCATTATTATTATTATTATTAGAACGGTGCCTTGCACACAGTAAGCGCTTAGTAAATGCCATCATTATCTTTCAGACTGTGAGCCCACTGTTGGGCAGGGACTGTCTCTACATGTTGCCAATTTGTACTTCCCAAGCGCTTAGTACAGTGCTCTGCACACAGTAAGCGCTCAATAAATATGATTGATGATGATGATGATGGGGGAGAGGAAAAGGGGGAGGGCAGAGGAGGGGGAAAGCCCATCTGGGCCTCAGCCTAAGCTCTTAGCTAGGAAAAAATCCTAAAATGAGGGCAGGATCCAGGAGCCCTATCTCCCAACCCCAGCTCTTTCCAATCAATAATAATAATGGCATTTGTAAAGCGCTTACTATGTGCAAAGCACTGTTCTAAGCGCTGGGAAGGATACAAGGTGATCAGGTTGGCCCACGTGGGCCTCACAGTTTTAATCCCCATTTTACAGAGGGGGTAACTGAGGCACAGAGAAGTTGACTTGCCCACAGTTGCCAATGTCACAATTATGCATTCAATCATATTTATTGAGCACTTACTGTGTGCAGAGTACTAAGCTAAGCACTTGGAAAATACAATAGATTAAGTCAGACAGGATCCCTACCTTCAAAAGAATAATAATGGTAATTTTACAATCTAGCAGAAGTTATGGTACTTGTCAGTCACTTACCATACTCTGAGCACTAGGATAGAAATAATACATTTATTCAATTCATTCGTTCAACCATATTTATTGAGCACTTACTGTGTGCAGAGCACTGTACTAAACACTTGGAAAGTACAATTCGGCAACAGAGACAATCCCTACCCAACAATGGGCTCACAATCTAGAAGGGGGAGACAGAAAACAAAACAAGTAGACAGGCGAATACAATCAGGTTGGCTATAGTCTCGTTGCCTAAGGGAGAGGAGGCACAGGTAATTGAATCCCCATTTTACAGATGAGGAAACAGAGACACCAAGAAGCTAAGTGATTTGCCCAAGGCTGGAAAGTGATGGAGGCAGGATTAGAACCCAAAGAAGCACCATGGCTTAGTGGCTACAGCTCGGGCCTAGAGGTCAGAAGGACTTGGGTTCTAATCCGAGCTCTGCCACGTCTGCTGTGTGACCTTGGGATAGTCACTTCACTTCTCTGGGCCTCGGTACCCTCATCTATAAAATGGAAATTAAGACTATGATCCCCCTGTGGGATAGGGATTGTGTCCCACCTGGTTAATTTTTACCTCCCCCAGAGCTTAGAACAGTGCTTGGCATATTGTAAACACTTAATAATAATAATAATAATAATGAGATTTATTAAGTGCTTACTATGTGCAAAGCACTGTTTTAAGCACTGGCAAATGCCATTATTATTATTAGGTCTCAACTTCCAGGCCCATGCTCTTTCCACTAGGCCATGCTGTTTGATAGCCACCAATCAGTCAATCGTATGTGTTGAGTGCTTACCGTGGGCAGAGCACTATGCTTAGCGCATGGGAGAATAAACTATAAAAGAGTTGGTAAATATATTCCCTGCCTCCAAGGAGTTTACAGTCTAGGAAAGACAGACATTAAAATAAATTTCAGATTTGGACAAACGGGCTTTAGGGCTGAGGGTGGGGTGAATAAAAGATACGAATCCAGGTACTAGGGTGACGCAGAAGGGAGAGGGAGCAGGGAAAATGAGGGCTTTGAAGACATCAGTCCCCTCCCACTGCTCCAATTGATGATGATGATGATCATCAATCGTATTTATTGAGCGCTTACTGTGTGCAGAGCACTGTACTAAGCGCTTGGGAAGTACAAATTGGCAACATATAGAGACAGTCCCTACCCAACAGTGGGCTCACAGTCTAAAAAATGATGATGATGATGATGGTATTTGTTAGGTGCTAACTGTGTGTTGAGCACTGTTCTAAGCACTGGAGTAGATACAAGGTAATCAGGTTGGCCTGCGTGGGCTTCACAGTCTTAATCCCCATTTTACAGATGAGGGAACTGAGGCACAGGGAAGTGAAGTGACTTCCCCGAAGTCACACAGCTAACAAGTGGCAGAGTTGGGGATTAGAACCCAGGACCTTTGATTCCTAAGCCCGGGCTCTTTCCACTAAACCATGCTGCTTCTCCAGTTGGAGTCCTGTAACTGGGAAATTGTCCTTCTGGTCAGTTCTCCCGCTCCCAGTTTTATTGTTTTATGGCATTTAAGCACTATGTGCCAGGCATTGTACTAAGCACTGGGATAGATACAAGATAATCTGTATATATGTATATATGTTTGTACATATTTATTACTCTATTTATTTATTTATTTATTTTACTTGTACATATCTATTCTATTTATTTTATTTTGTTGGTATGTTTGGTTTTGTTCTCTGTCTCCCCCTTTTAGACTGTGAGCCCACTGTTGGGCAGGGACTGTCTCTATACGTTGCCAATTTGTACTTCCCAAGCGCTTAGTACAGTGCTCTGCACACAGTAAGCGCTCAATAAATACGATTGATGGTGATGATGATGATAATCGGGTTGGACACAGTCGCTGTCGCACACTGGGCTCCCAATCTGAATCCCCATTTAACAGATGAGGTCACTGAGGTACAGAGAAGTGAATACTGCAAGAGAAGCGGCATGGCTTAGTGGAAAGAGCACAGGCTTGGGAGTCAGAGGTCGTGGGTTCGTCGTAATCCCTGCTTCACCACTGTCAGCTGGGTGACTTTGGGTGAGTCACTTAACTTCTCTGGGCCTCAGTTACCTCATCTGTAAAATGGGAAATAAGACTGTGAGCCCCATGTGGAACAACCTGATGACCTTGTATCTACCCCAGTGCTTAGAACAGAGTCAGAGGTCGTGGGTTCGTCGTAATCCCTGCTTCACCACTTGTCAGCTGGGTGACTTTGGGTGAGTCACTTAACTTCTCTGGGCCTCAGTTACCTCATCTGTAAAATGGGAAATAAGACTGTGAGCCCCAGGTGGAACAACCTGATGACTTTGTATCTACCCCAGTGTTTAGAACAGAGATCGGCACCTAGTAAGCGCTTAACAAATACCAACATTATTATTATTATTGAGCGCTTCTATGTGCCAGGCACTGTATTAAGTGGTGAAGTGACTTGCCCCAAATCACACAGCAAAGGTGTGGCATAGATCTGGGATGAAAGCCCAGGTCCTCTGACTCATGCTTTTTCCACTAACCCACGCTGCTTCTCAGTTACCTCAGTGTCCCCTGTGTCTCGGAGGTGGTGGGGGGGGTGGGGTGGGGGGGCCTCACCCAGGTGACACCTTCACTATGAGAATGGGAGGGGGCAGGTCCCAGAGGCAGGGTGGGGGCTGTAGCTGGCTAATGCCATAATAATAATAATAATAATGATAGCATTTATTAAGCGCTTACTATGTGCAAAGCACTGTTCTAAGCGCTGGAGAGGTTACAAGCTGATCAGGTTGTCCCACGTGGGGCTCACAGTCTTAACCCCCATTTTCCAGATGAGGGAACTGAGGCACAGAGAAGTGAAGTGACTCTCCCAAAGTCACACAGCTGACAATTGGTGGAGCCGGGATTTGAACCCAAGACTTCTGACTCCAAAGCCCATGCTCTTTCCATTGAGCTACGCTGCTTCTCATCCTGACTGTGAGTTCATTGTAGGCCGGGAATATATCTGATCTTGTATTGTACTCTCCCGAGAGCTTGATACTGTGCTTTGCACACCGTAAGTGCTCATACATAGGAGAAGCAGCGTGACTCAGTGGAAAAAAGCACTGGCTTTGGAGTTAGAGGTCATGGGTTCAAATTCCAGCTCAGCCAATTGTCAGCTGTGTGATTTTGGGTAAGTCACTTCTCTGGGCCTCCAGGAGGCCTTCCCAGACTGAGCCCCTTCCTTCCTCTCCCCCTCGTCCCCCTCTCCATCCCCCCCATCTTACCTCCTTCCCTTCCCCACAGCACCTGTATATATGTATATATGTTTGTACATATTTATTACTCTATTTATTTATTTATTTATCTTGTACATATCTATTCTATTTATTTTATTTTGTTAGTAGGTTTGGCTTTGTTCTCTGTCTCCCCCTTTTAGATTGTGAGCCCACTGTTGGGTAGGGACTGTCTCTATATGTTGCCAACTTGTACTTCCCAAGCGCTTAGTACAGTGCTCTGCACACAGTAAGCCCTCAATAAATACGATTGATGATGATGATGATGGGCCTCAGTTCCCTTATCTGTAAAATAGGGATGAAGACTGTGAGCCCCCCGTGGGACAACCTGATCACCTTGTAACCTCCGCAGTGCTTAGAACAGTGCTTTGCACATAGTAAGTGCTTAATAAATGCCATTATTATTAATTATTATTATTATTATATGATTGAATGAATGAACAACTACTGCTCGCCACCTCTCCAGATCCTCCCAGGAGGGGCCCAAAAAGGCTCAGAGAGATGAGCTCCATGTGGGTTGGTGTCAAACCCTATTTGCCCGTCTCCATCCCAGCGCTTAATAATAATAATAATAATAATAATTTTGGTAATTATTAAGCAGTTACTATGTGCCAGGCACTGTACTAAGCGCTGGGGTGGAGACGAGCAAATCGGGTTGGACACAGTCCCTGTCCCACATGGGGCTCGCAACCTTAATCCCCATTTACCAGATGAGATAACCGAGGCACAGAGAAGTGAAGTAACTTGTCCAAGGCCTCCCAGCAGACAAGTGGCAGAGCCGGGATTAGAACCCATGACCTTCTGACACCCAGGCTTTAGCCACTGAGCCATGCGGCCTCTAGTAATAATAATAATGGTATTTGTTAAGTGCTTACTATGTGTCAGTCACAGTATTAAGTGGTGGAGCAGATACAAATTAATCAGGTTGGACACGGTCCCTGTCCCACATGAGGCTCACCGTCCCAATCCCCATTTTGCAGAGGCGGTCACAGAGGCCCAGAGAAGTAAAGTGACTTGCCCAGTGTCACACAGCAGACACGGGATTAGAACCCAAGACCATGCTCTATCCACTATGCCATGCTGCTTCTCCTGATTAC
Source organism: Tachyglossus aculeatus (assembly GCF_015852505.1). Lineage (NCBI taxonomy): Eukaryota > Metazoa > Chordata > Mammalia > Monotremata > Tachyglossidae > Tachyglossus > Tachyglossus aculeatus. Next base: position 2,220,877 of record NC_052091.1, read on the forward strand.
CTTGTATGTACCCCAGAGCTTAGAACAGTGCTTGGCACATTGTAAGCCCTGAACAAATCCCACTAATATTATTATTCTAGTGCGTGGCATAGCCTGCCCCTTCTAGATTTGAGCCCGTTCTTGGGTAGGGATTGTCTCTATCTATTACCTAATTGTAGCAGCGTGGCTCAGCGGAAAGAGCACGGACTTTGGAGTCAGAGGTCAGGGGTTCAAACCCCAGCTCTGCCAATTGTCAGCTGGGTGACTTTGGGCAAGTCACTTCACTTCTCTGTGCCTCAGTTCCCTCATCCGTAAAATGGGGATGAAGACTGTGAGCCCCCCGTGGGACAACCTGATCACCTTGTAACCTCCCCAGCGCTTCGATCAGTGCTTTGCACCTAGTAAGTGCTTAATAAATGGCATTATTATTATTATTCCAAGCGCCTAGTCCAGTGCTCCGCACACAGTAAGCGCTCAATAAATACGATTGAATGAATGAATAATAATAATAATGTTGGTATTTGTTAAGCGCTTACTATGTGCCAAGTGCTGGGGAGGTTACAAAGTGATCAGGTTGTCCCACGGGGGGCTCACACAATTTTAATCCCCATTTTCCAGATGAGGTAACCGAGGCCCAGAGAAGCGAAGTGACTTGGCCAAAGTCACCCAGCTGACAGTTGGCGGAGCCGGGATTTGGACCCATGACCTCTGACTCCAAATAATAATAATGATGGCATTTATTAAGCGCTTACTCTGTGCAAAGCACTGTTCTAAGCGCTGGGGAGGTTACAAGGTGATCAGGTTGTCCCACGTGGGGCTCCCAGTCTTAATCCCCATTTTCCAGATGAGGGAATTGAGGCCCAGAGAAGCAAAGTGACTTGCCCAAAGTCACCCAGCTGACAGTTGGCGGAGCCGGGATTTGAACCCATGACCTCTGACTCCAAATAATAATAATAATGATGGCATTTATTAAGCGCTTACTCTGTGCAAAGCACTGTTCTAACCACTGGGGAGTTCACAAGGTGATCAGGTTGTCCCACGTGGGGCTCCCAGTCTTAATCCCCATTTTCCAGATGAGGGAATTGAGGCCCAGAGAAGCAAAGTGACTTGCCCAAAGTCACCCAGCTGACAGTTGGCGGAGCCGGGATTTGGACCCATGACCTCTGACTCCAAATAATAATAATAATGATGGCATTTATTAAGTGCTTACTCTGTGCAAAGCACTGTTCTAAGCGCTGGGGAGGTTACAAGGTGATCAGGTTGTCCCACGGGGGGCTCCCAGTCTTAATCCCCATTTTCCAGATGAGGGAATTGAGGCCCAGAGAAGCAAAGTGACTTGCCCAAAGTCACCCAGCTGACAGTTGGCGGAGCCGGGATTTGAACCCATGACCTCTGACTCCAAATAATAATAATAATGATGGCATTTATTAAGCGCTTACTCTGTGCAAAGCACTGTTCTAAGCGCTGGGGAGGTTACAAGGTGATCAGGTTGTCCCACGGGGGGCTCACAGTCTTAATCCCCATTTTCCAGATGAGGGAACTGAAGCACGGAGAAGCGAAGTGACTCGCCCAAAGTCACCCAGCTGACGGAGCCGGGATTTGAACCCATGACCTCTGACTCCAAAGCCCGGGCTCTTTCCACTGAGCCACGCTGAATGAGGTAAGGGCTTAGTGACCACGCCGGTTGAGGTGTGCCGAAACCGGGAGGCGGGAGGATGCCCGCTCCCTGGAGGGCTGTTTGGGGGGCTCTGGCCCCCCCTTGTCTCTCCGGGGCCGGGGAAAGGGAATTCCCCCCCCTCCCCCTCGGCACGGCCGGCGGGAGGGGCCGCCGGGGCCCGGGATTCGTCGGGAAGGGGCTCGGGGCGGGGGGGATCGCCGGTTACACCCCGCCCCCTCCGGACTTTGGGACAACCCGGAACCCGGGCGGCCCGCTCCCCCGTGTTGGGCCCCGCCCGGGGACTCCGGGCTCCTCCTCCTCCTCCTCCTGCCGGGCCCCGGGACAGGCCGTTTAAAGAAGGGTCCGGAGGCGGGGCCCGGGCCGGAGCCGGGCAGGGGGCGCCCGGGATGAGACGCTGCTCCGGACGGGCCCCGACCCAGCCCGACCCCCAGGCCCGGCCCGACCCCCAGCCCCAGCCCGGGCCCATGAAGCTGGAGCCGCCGAGGGCCGGGGGGCGGCGGCGGCGGCTGCTGCTGCTCAAAGCCCGAACCTGGGACTGGCCCCAGGACCGGACCCAAGATCCGACCCAGGACGGACCCCAAGATCTGCCCCAGGACCGACCGCAAGATCCGCCCCAGGACCGGGCCCGGGACCCACACCAGGACCGACCCCAAGATCCGCCCCAGGACCGGCCCCGGGACCCACACCAGGACCGACCCCAAGATCCGCCCCAGGACCGGGCCCGGGACCGGCACCAGGACGGACCCCAAGATCCGCCCCAGGACCGACCCAAGGACCGGCCCCAGGATCCGCCCCAGGACCGACCCCACGACCGACCCCAAGATCCGCCCCAGGACCGGCCCAGGGACCGACACCAGGACCGACCCCAAGATCCGCCCCAGGACCGACCCCACGACCGGCCCCAGGATCGACCCCAAGATCCGCCCCTGGACCGACACCAGGACCGACCCCAAGATCTGCCCCAGGACAGGCCCCGGGACCGACCCCGAGATCCGCCCCAGGACCGACTCCAAGATCTGCCCCAGGACCGACCCCAAGATCTGCCCCAGGAACTACCCCAGGACCGACCCCAAGATCCGCCCCAGGAACTATCCCAGGACCGACCCCAAGATCCGCCCCAGGAACGACCTCAAGACCGACCCCAAGATCTGCCCCAGGACCGACCCCAAGATCCGCCCCAGGACCGACCCCAAGATCCGCCCCAGGACCGGCCCCAAGATCCTCCCCAGGACCGACCCCAGGATCTGCCCCAGGACCTACCCCAAGATCCTCCCCAGGACCGACCCCAAGATCCGCCCCAGGACCGACCCCAGGATCCTCCCCAGGACCGACCCCAGGATCTGCCCCAGGACCGACCCCCGCCGCTTGGTCCAGGACCGGACCAAGAAGGCCCCGGTCGTCAGGCCGGGCCTGCGGGGCCCGGATCGGGAGCGGGAGCGGGAGCGGCCCTCCCCTTCTCGGGCTCCCCAAGGCCGCGGGACAGAGGCCCCCCCTGGCCGAGGCCGCGGGGCAGCGGACCCCCGGGGGATCCGGCCCGCACAGATGACCACCCTCCGAGGGCTCGGGCCCACAAAAATAACAACCAGCCCCCGGGGGCGCCGGCCCGCAAAGACGACCACCTTCCGAGGGAGCCGGTGGACAAAAGTGACCCCCCCCCGGGGGAGCCGGCCCACAAAGGCGACCACCTTCCGAGGGACAAAGACGACCCCCCCCCGGGGGAGCCGGCGGACAAAGACGACCCCCGCTCGGGGGAGCGGGCGGGACCCCTGATGGGTCCGGAGGAGCTGCTGGCGCTGGAGGAGCGCTGCCGGTCCCTGCTGCTGTCCGCCGCCGGCCCCCGGGGCCCCATCCCGCGGCTCATCGTCACCCCGGAGCCCGAGCCCGAGCCGGGGGGCGGGGGCGGGGGCGGCTGGACATCGTCCCCGGGCTCCGCGGACAGCGGCCGGGGCGGCTCGGCCTCGCCCGCCCCGTCCCTGCCGCTCCGGCGCCTGTCCGGCTCGTCGGGGGGCGGCGGGGGCGCCGGGGGCGCCGGGGGAGGGGGCGCCGGGGGCTTCTCCTCCGCATCCTCCTTCGACGAGTCCGAGGATGACCTGGTCGGGGCCGCCAGCGACCCCGAGGACTCTTCCGGGGTAAGTGACCCCCAACCCCTCCCGTCGGAGCTCGGGGTGGGGTGGGAGAAGAGGCCAGGCCTGAGCCCACCCTGTGGCCCGGCCCTCTCGCCCCTTCCTTAGGGTCTCGGTAATCAATCAATCAATCAATCAATCAATCAGTCGTATTTATTGAGCGCTCACTGTGTGCAGAGCACTGGACTAAGCGCTTGGGAAGTCCAGGTTGGCAACATAGAGAGACAGTCCCTACCCAACAGTGGGCTCACAGTCTAGAAGGGGGAGACGGAGAACAAAAGCAAACATACTAACAAAATAAAATTAATAGAATAGATTTGTACAAGTAAAATAGAGTAATAAATATGTACAAACATACATACATATCATCATCATCAATTGTATTTATTGAGCGCTAACTGTGTGCAGAGCACTGGACTAAGCGCTTGGGAAGTACAAGTTGGAAACATATAGAGACGGTCCCCACCCAACAGTGGGCTCACAGTCTAGAAGGGGGAGACAGAGAACAAAAGCAAACATACTAACAAAATAAAATTAATAGAATAGATAGGTACAAGTAAAATAAATAGAGTAATAAATATGTACAAACATATATACATATCATCATCATCATCAATCATATTTATTGAGCGCTTACTGTGTGCAGAGCACTGGACTAAGCGCTTGGGAAGTACAAGTTGGCAACATGTAGAGACAGTCCCTACCCAACAGTGGGCTCACAGTCTAGAAGGGGGACACAGAGAACAAAACCAAACATACTAACAAAATAAAATTAATAGAATAGATATGTACAAGTAAAATAAATAGAGTAATAAATATGTACAAACATATACATATCATCATCATCATCAATCGTATTTATTGAGCGCTAACTGTGTGCAGAGCACTGGACTAAGCGCTTGGGAAGTACAAGTTGGCAACATATAGAGACGGGCCCTACCCAACAGTGGGCTCACAGTCTACAAGGGGGAGACAGAGAACAAAACCAAACATACTAACAAAATAAAATTAATAGAATAGATTTGTACAAGTAAAATAGAGTAATAAATATGTACAAACATATATACATATATACAGGTGCTGTGGGGAAGGGAAGGAGGTAAGATGGGGGGGATGGAGAGGGGGACGAGGTAGAGTCCCGGAGGAGGTAGGGGCAGCAGGGGGGCTGGGACCCCTCCCCAGCCCGCGACCCTTGGCTGGGGCAGACGAAATGCAGCGTGGCCTCGTGCCTGGAAGTCAGGGAGGGACCTGGCTTCTAATCCCGGTTCCTCCACAAGTCTGCCGGGCGACCCTGGTCCAGTCATTTCACTGCCCTGGGCCTCAGTTACCTCATCCGTACAATGGGGATTGATAGTGAGCCCCATGTGGGACATGGACTTTGTTCCACCTACTTAGTTTATATCTCCCCCAGCACTTAGGACTGTGCTTGGCACATAGGAAGCGCTTAACAAGTACCATGAATGTTATTGTCTAGGCCGGGGAAGGGAAGGAGCAGAGGCCTGTGGGAGAGGGGTAGCTATGTGAGTAGGCTGTGTGGCCTGGCTTTCCTCCCTCTCCCGAAACTCGGGGTGTGCTCCCTCTCTCCCCCCCTCACCCCCCCCGATCTGTGACTCACAGTTCCCTCCCTGGGAGACGGCCGACCTGCTGCCCCAGTTGTTAAACTGGTTTGGAGAGAATCGGGGAGGAGGGGGAGGTGGTTTCCGGGGTGGGGAAGGGGGTCGCTTCCAGTCTCCTTTCCCAACCCATCCTCAGCTGGGAGAGGCAGGACCCGATTCCACCCACTCTTGTGGGCCGTGGGGCACCCCATCTATTGAGAAGCAGCGTGGCTCAGTGGAAAGAGCACAGGCTTTGGAGTCAGAGGCCATGGGTTCAAATCCCACCTCCGCCAATTATCAGCTGTGTGACTTTGGGCAAGTCACTTCTCTGTGCCTCGGTTACCTCATCTGTAAAATGGGGATTAAGACTGTGAGCCCCCTGAGGGACAACCTGATCACCTTGTAGCCTCCCCAGCGCTTAGAACAGTCCTTTGCACATAGTAAGCGCTTAATAAATGCCATCGTTATTTATTATTATTGAGGCCTAATGTGGGGGTCGTGCCCTCCGGTCCCCACCCCCAGGCAACTGTTATGCCTGGGGAGTGAGGGTGGGGTCGTCCTGAAGTCCCCAAACCTGGATGACCGGCAAAAGGAGGGCTCCACCTCCCTTACCCCCATCCCATTGCTGAACCGAGGCAGCCACATGCCAATCTCCTCACACAAAACAATCGTCACGCCCCTGCCATCCCATTAATCTAAATATGCCAATGGAGGTGAATTTCCCTTTAAACTGGGGGCGGGGCCACTGGCATTCATCTCCGGGTGAGAGGCGGAAGGGGTGAAAGCATCTCCACCCCTAGTCCCCTCTTCCCCCTGCCAGCCAGGATCCTCTTGCTCGAACCCACCAAGAACCCTCGAGCTGGGCCTCAGTTTCTCACCTTCCCCCCACCGCAACCAGCATCTCTCCCCAGCCATGGGTGAGCACAAACCTGCTTCTTACCAACGGTGGGTGCCCAGGCCACCAGGGAAATGGGCAGCTCCTGTCCGCTGACCGGGGAAGGGGCAATGCAGGCCGGAGTCCAGGTGGCCAGCCCCAGGCTGGAGGGGGCCAGTAGGCAGCAGGGGCCCTGACCTGCCTCCGACCCACCCGAGGTTATCGGAAATGCCTCCAGCTCCGGCTTTGGCAGGCCTCCCCCACCGGCCCCAGGTCCAAGGCAGAGTGGGCTGCTGTGGCTCTCGCCTTTGGGGGCACGGCCTACCCCAACTGCTAGCCTCTTCAGAGGCAAATGGACCCATGGGCACCCAAACGGGCATCCGTACCTGCCCAAAGGCGGAGGCACACGCACAGGTGTGTAAGCAGAGAGACATGCACCCCTGACACTGCTCTCACGGTCCCTGTGCCTCCCTCTCTCCCTGTCTGCCTTTCTCGCACAAAGTGTGCGCTGTCCCTGCTGTGTCATGGAAAATTATTTGCAAGGTAGCCCAGTTGCTAAGCAACCCCCTGACGTCACCCCCTCCCTTTCAGCTCTGCCCCCTTCCCCCCCCAGCCCCTCTGGTTTGGGCAGTGACACTTGGCCCCAGTCGCAGGGAAAGGGGAAGCTCAGTTGCCAGCCGGGTGCCTGGCCCGGTATGCTCCGGGAGCTGGGCACTGCTGGGCAAAGCCGGTGTGTGAGTACCATCTGCCTCGGGGCTGGGGAGGGAGTGTGAGATAATAATAATAATAATAGTGACATTTATTAAGCGCTTACTATGTGCAAAGCACTGTTCTAAGTGCTGGGGAGGGGTTTACAAGGTGATCAGGTTGTCCCACGGGGGGCTCATAGTCTTAATCCCCATTTTTTACAGATGAGGTAACTGAGGCCCAGAGAAGCGAAGTGACTTGCCCAAAGTCGCACAGCTGACAATTGGAGCCTCGATTTGAACTCATGACCTCTGACTCCAAAGCTCGTGCTCTTTCCACTGGGCCACGCTGCTTCTCCTGATGCAGAGATGCCCTGGGTATCCCCAGGAGTGGGGAGGCTGGGGCCTGGTCGTGGCTCGGGACGGGGCAGGTGTCTTTCTGCCTTCTCCCTACCCTGTCCAGCCTGGGGCTTCCCTCTTCCCTAATGGTGAGGCAAGGGGTTGGGAGCTGATGAAAGAGGAAATCAGAGTTCAGATCCAGTGCCTGTGAGGGAGGGAGAGAGCCCAGGCCTATAGAAGAAGAGCCACTTTTCCAAGCTCACACCCAGGGGAGCCTTTTGGGCCCAGGCTGGGACCCTCCCGGGGCGGAGACAGACATCCTTGTGGCGTCTCCCTGGGGTGAGGCTGGAGACTCCCCCAGACCCTCCGGTGTGTACAGAGCGGGCCCCGGGGAGGAAGAGTCAGGCGAAGGCAGGCCGGGTTCCAGGACACCAGGCTTCCCGCGCCCGTTGTCCCCAGCATCGTCTGGCGATGGCTGCGCACTGGTGCCCGCTTTGGAGCAGGCGGGGCGTCCGAGTGAGGCTGGGGAGGGGGGATGCCGGGGTCCCCCCAGAGCAGGGGACTGGGGGAAGCTCTTTGCTGGTTTTAGCTTGAGTTGGGGATGTCGGCTCAGCGCACAGGTAGTCCTCCCTTCAAGGCCCTACTGAGAGCTCACCTCCTCCAGGAGGCCTTCCCAGACTGAGCCCCTTCCTTCCTCTCCCCCTCGTCCCCCTCTCCATCCCCCCCATCTTACCTCCTTCCCTTCCCCACAGCACCTGTATATACGTATATATGTTTATACATATTTATTACTCTATTTTACTTGTACATATCTATTCTATTTATTTTATTTTGTTAGTATGTTTGGTTTTGTTCTCTGTCTCCGCCTTTTAGACTGTGAGCCCACTGCTGGGTAGGGACTGTCTCTATATGTTACCAACTTGTACTTCCCAAGTGCTTAGTACAGTGCTCTGCACACAGTAAGCGCTCAATAAATACGATTGATGATGATGATGACAGGTATGCAGTCGGGCTGGTCGCAAGGAGCAGGGCCCGCCTGGGGGTACGGGGGTGACTCCTCTCAGTGACAGCCGGAGGGGCGGGCCCTGCCATTTCCTCGCCCCCTCCTCCGCTCACCCCTCCGTGCTTTCCCCCCCGCAATCTCTCACGAAGGGGAGTAGCGCAAGCTCGCTGCTTGGGTGGAGCTCGGGGTTCGCCTGTCTTTCATTCATTCATTCAATCGTATTTATTGGACGTTTACCGTGTGCAGAGCACTGGACTAAGCGCTTGGAAAGTACAATTCGGCAACAAATAGAGACCATCCCCTACCCAACAACGGGCTCTCGGTCTAGAAGGGGGGAGACAGACAACAAAACAAAACAAATGGGCAGGCAGGGCCAGAAGCCCAAGCATGGGGAGGGCGGAGAGGTGAGGTCCGGGGGCTGGCCGAGTGGCCGAGAGGGACTTCCAGCCGGACAGGCGCTGGGCGGCCTGGACGCCTGGGGCCTCCAGTTTCCATGCCTTTCCCCAAGCCTTGGTCTGTGTGTTGGGCCTTCCCGCCTGTCCTCCGTGGACGCCATCGCTCTCCTCTCCCGTCCCATCACCCCGCCCTCGGCTCCTCAGAGAGTCTGACCTCGATCCCTCTTGCTCCATCGACTCCCCACCGAAAAAACCCCCCCAAAAACCCCTCGCCCTCCTGCTCCTCCTCTAACCCATCCCCCCTCTTTCTCCTCCTCTCCCGGGCAGAACAAATCTTGGAAGAAGCTGAAGACCATGGTGCAGTGGTCTCCTTTCGTCGTGTCCTTCCGCAAGCTTTATCCCTGGATCCAGCTGGCGGGCCATGCGGGTAGGAGGAATTGCGGGGAACAAGGGACGGGGGGGTGAGGATGGGGGTGGGGGGCACCCCATCTCTATAATAATAATAATTGTGGTATTTCTTAAGAGCTATGTGCAAAGCACTGTTCTAAGCGCTGGGGAGGATACAAGGTGATCAGGTTGTCCCATGTGGGACTCACAATCTTAAACCCCATTTTACAGATGAGGTAACTGAGGCACAGAGAAGTTAAGTGACTTGCCCAGAGTCACACAGCTGACAAGCGGCAGAGCCGGGATTTGAACCCATGACCTCTGACTCCCAAGCCCGTGCTCTTTCCACTGAGCCATGCTGCTTCTCTATATGTTGCCGACTTGTCCTTCCCAAGCGCTCAGTACGGTGCTCTGCACGCAGTAAGTGCTCAATAAGTGCTTTGCACATAGTAAGCGCTTAATCAATCAATCAATCGTATTTATTGAGTGCTAACTGTGTGCAGAGCACTGTACTAAGCACTTGGGAAGTACAAGTTGGCAACATATAGAGACAGTCCCTACCCAACAGTGAGCTCACAGTCTAAAAGGGGGAGACAGAGAACAAAACCAAACATACTGACAAAATAAAATAAATAGAATAGATACGTACAGGTAAAATAAATAAATTAATAGAGTAATAAGTATGTACAAACATATATACATATATACAGGTGCTGTGGGGAAGGGAAGGAGGTAAGATGGGGGGATGGAGAGGGGGACGAGGGGGAGAGGAAGGAAGGGGCTTAGTGTGGGAAGGCCTCCTGGAGGAGGTGGGCTCGCAGTAGGGCCTTGAAGGGAGGAAGAGAGCTAGCTTGGCGGATGGGCAGAGGGAGGGCATTCCGGGCCCAGGGGATGATGTGGGCTGGGGGTCGAAGGCGGGACATTTTTTTATTATTATTATCATTATTATTATTATTATTAAATACGATTGAATGAATGAATGGAAAAATTACAAAGCGCTCTACTCCTTCCTGGGTATCTTTATCAGAGGGAGACACCCACCTGTGCCCCCCGTGCGCGCTTTGGCGCATTGGATCTATCCGTTTAGGGTCCCAGGACGGTCCCGTCCCTCCCCGTCTCCTCCAAATGGATTCTCCCACCTCCCTCGATGTCCCAAGGGACAGTCCATAGAGCCGAGGCTCGGAGGGGTGGCCGGTGGGAGACCCCAAGAGGGACCATCGCGGGGTTCATTAACAGTAATAGTAATAATAATAATAATGATGGCATTTGTTAAGCGCTTACTATGTGCTAAGCGCTGGGGGGGATACAAGGTGATCGGGTTGTCGCATGTGGGGCTCACAGTCTTAATCTCCGTTTTACAGATGAGATAACTGAGGCCCACAGAATAATAATAATAATAATAATGATGGCATTTGTTAAGCGCTTACTATGTACAAAGCACTGTTCTAAGCCCTGGGGGAATGCAAGGTGATCAGGTTGTCCCACGTGGGGCTCACAGTCTTTAATCCCCATTTTACAGATGGGGGAACTGAGGCTCAGAGAAGTTAAGTGACTTGCCCAATATCACACAGCAGACAAGTGGCGGAGCCGGGATTCGAACCCATGACCTCTGACTCCAAAGCCCGGGTTCTTTCCACTGAGCCACGCTGTTTCTCTTTTTTCTAGACTGTGAGCCCTTTGTTGGGTAGGGACTGGGACCGTCTCTATGTGTTGCCGACTTGTACTTCCCAAGCGCTTAGTACAGTGCTCTGCACACAGTAAATGCTCAATAAATAAGATTGAATGAATGAATGAATGAAGAATAATAATAATAACAATGATGGTATTTGTTAAGCACTTTCTATGTGCCAAACACTGTTCTAAACGCTGGGGTAGATACAGGGTAGTCAGGTTGTCCCACGTGGGGCTCCCAGCCTTAATCCCCATTTTACAGATGAGGCAACTGAGGCATAGAGAATTATTATTATTATAGTGGTATTTGTAAGCACTTACTATGTGCCAAGCACTGTTCTGAGCGCTGGGGTAGATACAAGATGGTCAGGTTGTCCCATGTGGGGCTCACAGTCTTAATCCCCATTTTACAGATGAGGTAACTGAGGCACAGAGAATAATAATAATAATGATGGTAGTGTTGAGCACTTACTATGTGCCAAGCAATGTTTTAAGCACTGGCGGGGATACAGGGTAATCGAAGTTGTCCCATGTGGGGCTCACAGTCTTAATCCCCATTTTACGGATGAGGGAATTGAGGCCCGGAGCAGTGAGGTGACTTGCCCAAAGTCACACAGCTGACAAGTGGCGGAGCGGGGATTAGAACCCATGACCTCTGACTCCCAAGCGCATGCTCTTTCCACTAAGCCACGCTGCTTCTGGTATTTAAGTGCTTACTATGCACCAGGCCCCGTACTAAACACTGGGGTGGATACCAGCAAATTGAGTTGGCCACAGTCCCTTTCAGTCATTCGTTCAATTCGATTGTTATTTATTTATTTATTCATTTATTTATTTATTTTACCTGTACATAGCTATTCTATTTATTTTATTTTGTTAGTCTGTTTGGTTTTGTTCTCTGTCTCCCCCTTTTAGCCTGTGAGCCCACTGTTGGGTAGGGACTGTCTCTATATGTTGCCAATTTGTACTTCCCAAGCGCTTAGTACAGTGCTGTGCACATAGTAAGCGCTCAATAAATACGATTGATGATGATGATGATTTACTGAGTTCTTACTGTGTGCAAAGCACTGTGGGGCTCACAGTCTCAATCCCCATTTAACGGGTGAGGCAGCTGAGGTCCAGAGAAGTGATCTGCCCAAGGTCAAACAGCAGACTTTATGTAGTCGTATTTATTGAGAACCGGGTGCAGAGCACTGTACTAAGCACTTGGGAGAGTACAAAATATAACAATTTGACAGACACGTTCCCTGCCCACAGTGAGCTTGCAGTCTAGAGGGGGAGACAGATATGAATAGAAATAAATGATGACTGTGGACGTAAGTGGTTCTAATTCCAGATCCACCTCTTGCCTGCTGTGTGACCTTGGGCAAGTCACTTCTCTTCTCCAGGCCTCAGTTAACATATCTGTAAAATGGGGGTTGAGTCTGTGAGCCCCATGTGGGACAGGGACTGTGTCCAACTCAATTTGCTGGTATCCACCCCGGGTCTTAGTACATTGCCTGGCAAATTACAAATACAGTAATTATTACTACTATCAATCAATCAATCAATTGTATTTATTGAGCGCTGTGTGCAGAGCACTGTACTAAGCGCTTGGGAAGTACAAGTTGGCAACATATAGAGACAGTCCCTACCCAACAGTGGGCTCACAGTCTAAAAGTGCTTAGTACAGGGGCCTGCCCCCAGTGAGCACTTAATAATAATAATAATAATGGTATTTGTTAAGCGCTTACTATGTGCAAAGCACTGTTCTAAGTGCTGGGGAGGGATACAAGGTGATCAGGTTGTCCCACGTGGGGCTCACGGCCTTAATCCCCGTTTTACAGATGAGGTAACTGAGGCCCAGAGAAGTTAATCAATCAATCGTATTTATTGAGCGCTTACTGTGTGCAGAACACTGTACTAAGCACTTGGGCAGTACAGGTTGGCAACATATAGAGACAGTCCCTACCCAACAGTGGGCTCACAGTCTAAAAGTGAAGTGACTTGCCCAAAGTCACCCAGCTGACAAGCGGCGGAGCCGGGATTAGAACCCACGACCTCTGACTCCCAAACCCGTGCTCTTTCCACCGAGTCACGCCGCTTCTCGCGTCCGACCAATAATAATAATAATAATGGCATTTTTTTTATTAAGCGCTTACTATGTGCAAAGCACTGTTCTAAGCGCCGGGGAGGGATACAAGATCATGAGGTTGTCCCACGTGGGGCTCCCGGTCTTCATCCCCATTTTCCAGATGAGGGAACTGAGGCCCAGAGAAGTGACTTGCCCAGAGTCACCCAGCTGACAAGTGGCGGAGCTGGGATTGGAACCCATGACCTCTGACTCCGAAGCCCGGGCTGTTTTCCACCGAGCCGCGCTGCTGCTTCTCTTCGATCCGATTGATTGATTGATTGATTACCCTCTGCCACCCTCCCATTTCACCCCCAGGGAACTTCCAGGCGGGGGAGGAGGGGCGCATCCTGAAGCGCTTTTGTAGCTGGGAGCAGCAGAGCCTGGAGCTGCTGATGGGGGATGCCCTGCGCCCCTTCGTGCCCGCCTACTACGGAGTGGTGGAGCGGGACGGCGAGGTCTTCAACCAGATGGAGGACCTGCTGGCGGCCTTCGACGGCCCCTCCATCATGGACTGCAAGATGGGCAGCAGGTAGGTGATGCTGGGGCCCCGGGGGGCGGGCGGGCGGCCCCCTCGCCCGGCGTGCCCCCCGACCGGCTCCCACTCCCGCAGGACCTACTTGGAGGAGGAGCTGGAGAAGGCCCGGGAGAAACCGCGGCTGCGCCAGGACATGTACGAGAAGATGGTGGCCGTGGACCCCGGCGCCCCCACGGCCCAGGAGCACGCCCAGGGGGCCGTCACCAAGCCCCGCTACATGCAGTGGCGCGAGACCCTCAGCTCCACCGCCACCTTGGGCTTCCGGATCGAGGGCGTCAGGGTGAGAGGGGCTGGGCGAGGGTGGGCTGGGCTGACGACGGGGGGCGGTGGGCTCCGCTCCAGTCGGGGGGCCGCCTCCTGACGCCTCCCACCCCCAACGCCCACCCAGAAAGCCGACGGGACCTGCGACACCAACTTCAAGACCACTCGGGGGACGGAGCAGGTGACCAGGGTCCTGGAGGATTTTGCTGATGGCGACCGGACCGTCCTGGTGAGAATTCCCTCTTCCCCCTCGCTAGGTCAGTGATATTTAGTCTTTTAGACTGTGAGCCCACTGTTGGGTAGGGACTGTCTCTATATGTTGCCAATTTGTACTTCCCAAGCGCTTAGTACAGTGCTCTGCACACAGTAAGCGCTCAATAAATACGATTGATGATGATGATTTACCTCCTTCCCCTCCCCACAGCACCTGTATATATGTTTGTACAGATTACTGTATTTACGTGTACATATTTACTATTCTATTTATTCTGATGACACCTGTCCTCCTGTTTTGTTGTCCGCCTCCCCCTTCTAGGCTGTGAACCCGTTGTTGGGTAGGGACCGTCTCTCTATGTTGCCAACTTGTACTTCCCAAGCGTTTAGTACAGTGCTCTGCACACCGTAATAATGATAATAATAATAATGGCATTTGTTAAGCGCTTACTATGTGCAAAGCACTGTTCTAAGCGCTGGGCAGGGGAAACCAGGTAATGAGGTTGTCTCATGTGGGGCTCACAGTCGTAATCCCCATTTTACAGATGAGGTAACTGAGGCTCAGAGAAGTTAAGTGCCTTACCCAAGGTCACACAGCAGACGTGGCGGAGTCAGGATTCGAACCTATGATCTCTGACTCCAAAGCCCGAGCTCTTTCCACTGAGCCACGCTGCTTCTCAATAAATATGTAAGCGTAAGCGCTCAAGAAATATGATTGAATTTATTGAGCGCTTATTCTGCGCAGAACACTCTGTGAAGCGCTTGGGAGAGGATGATACAATGAAGTTAGAAGACAGGTTCCCTGAACAAAATGAGTTCATTCATTCATTCATTCAGTTGTATTTATTGAGCGCTTACTGTGTGCAGAGCACTGTACTAAGCGCTTGGGAAGTACAAGTTGGCAACATCTAGAGCCGGTCCCTACCCAACAGTGGGCTCACAGTCTAGAAGTGTTGTTTTTTTTTTTGCATTTGTTAAGCGCTTACTATGTGCAAAGCACTGTTCTAAGCGCTGGGGAGAATACAGGGTGATCAGGTTGTCCCACGTGGGGCTCACAGTCTTAATCCCCATTTTACAGATGAGGGAACTGAGGCCCAGAGAAGTTAAGTGACTTGCCCAAGATCACACAGCAGACACGTGGTGGAGCCGGGATTCAAAGCCATGACCTCTGGCTCCCAAGCCCGTGCTCTTTCCACTGAGCCACGCTGCTTCTCCAACCCCTAGGTTGACAGTCTAGGGGTCCTCCCCATCTTAACCCAGTCCTGGGGACTTGGGTGGGGGTTGGGTCGTAAAGGGGGGGGGCTCTAGCACCGGTCCCCCTGATAATAATAATAATTATGGTACTTGTTAAGCGCTTACTAGATGCCAAGCACGTGGCCTCCCCGTCTCTCTGACTTTCTGTGCCGCTCTGTCCTCAGAGAAAGTACCTGGTGTGCCTGAAGGAGCTGCAGGCTGCCTTGGAGAGATCACACTTCTTCAGGACCCATGAGGTGAGGGTCCCCCGCCCCCCAAAATGCGCTCCCGCTCTTGGGGAACCAACACATCCTGCCCTTCACAGAGGAGGGTAGCTCAGGCTCTGCATCTCCCTCCTGTCCGGTCTCGGAGCTCCCCCCAGCCCTGCTTTTCTGCCTCCCCATCTCACAACCGGTGGGCGGGGGTCCTGAGGGGGGCTGGGGCGGGGGGTAGGGGATTGGGCGGGGGTCCTGAGGGGGGCTGGGGCGGGGGGTAGGGGATTGTGCAGCCCCCGGGCCTAGCGGAGGCTGGTTTTGCTAAGAAGCAGCGTGAGCCGGTGGAAAGCACACAGCTCCCCATCCCAGCTCCGCCACTTGCCTGCTCCGTGTCCTCGGGCAAGTCAGTTCGGCTGCCTGTGCCTCAGTTTCCTCATCTGTAAAATAGGGACTCAGTCCCTCCGACTTGGAGAAGCAGCATGACGTCGTGGCTAGGGCACCGTCCAGGGTTCTAATCCCGGCTCTGCCGCGTGTCTGCTGCGTGACCGCAGGCAAGTCACTTAACGTCTCTCCGTGCCTCAGTTACCTCATCGGTAACTGAGCATGTGGCTCAGCGGAAAGGGCACGAGCTTTGGAGTCAGAGGTCATGGGTTCAAATCCCGGCTCCACCAATTGTCAGCTGTGTGACTTTGGGCAAGTCACTTCACTTCTCTGGGCCTCAGTTCCCTCATCTGGAAAATGGGGATTAAGACTGTGAGCCCCCCATGGGACAACCTGATCACCTTGTAACCTCCCCAGCACTTAGAACCGTGATCTGCACGTAGTAAGCGCTTAATAAATGCCATCATTATTATTATGGTGAAGCAGCGTGGCTCAGTGAAAAGAGCGCGGGCTTGGGAGTCAGAGGTCATGGGTTCGAATCCCTGCTCAGCCACATGTCTGCTGTGTGACCTTGAGCAAGCCACTTAGCTTCTCTGTGCCTCAGTTACCTCATCTGTAAAATGGGGATTAAGACTGTGAGCCCCACGTGGGACCACCTGATCACCTTGTATCCTCCCCAGCGCTTAGAACAGTGCTTTGCACATAGTAAGCGCTTAACAAATACCAGCATTATTATTATTATCGGTAAAATGGGGATTGAGACTGTGTGCCTTATGTGGGACAGGGATTGTGTCCAACCCAATTTGCTTTTATCTACCCCAACGCTTAGTACAGTGCTTGGCATATAGTAAGCACTTAACGAATACCACAATTATTATTAGATTGCAAATCCCCAAATTGGGAAGGGACCGTGTTTGACCTGATTATCTTGTACCTGCTCGAGAGCTTAGTACAGTACGTGGCACATAGTAAGCACTGTTATGTCATTGCCCAGTTGTGGGATCAGTGGGCCTCAGAGCCCAGCCCACCCTAGTCCTGTCTCTTCTGGATCTGCCCACTGCCCCAGTGCCCAGTCCCACCCAACTCTGAATCAATCGACCCGTCAATCCGTGGTGTTTATCATCATCAATCGTATTTATTGAGCGCTTACTATGTGCAGAGCACTGTACTAAGCGCTTTATCAAGTGCTTGCTGTGTGCAAAGCAGCCTGGGAGAGCGCAGTCGGTCGATGATGATGGTGATTTTCGTTAAGGGCTTACTATGTGCCAAGCACTGTTCTAAGCGCTAGGGTAGATACAAGGTAACCAGGTTGTCCCACGTGGGACTCCCAGTCCCATTTTACAGATGAGGTCACTGAAGCCCAGAGAAGTTAGGTGGCTTGCCCGAGGTCACACAGCAGACAAGGAGCGGAGCTGGGATAAGAACCCACATCCTCTGACTCCCAAGCCCGGGATCTATCCACTAGGCCATACTGCTCGTCATCTCAATCCTATTTACTGAGCGCTTACTGTGTGCACAGCACTGTACCAAGTGCTTGGGAGAGTAGTGGGTACAATAGAACAATAAACGATCACATTCCCTGCCCACACCGAGATTACAGTCGAGACGGTGCTCTGAACTTAAGTTTAGCCTGTCTTCCGAGGGCACGGGATGAACGCCCCGGCACCCATCTCTGTCTGCCCCAGACAAGAGCCAGAATCGACGCCCAGCACACCGTGGCCCTGGTAGTCAGTAAGGCCCGGCCGGGCTCCAGCCCCCGTCCCATCACTCCGTCCCCCTGTCCCGTCCCCCTCCAGGTCGTCGGCAGTTCGCTGCTCTTCGTCCACGACCACACGGGCCTGGCCAGGGTTTGGATGATCGACTTCGGCAAGACGGTGCCGCTTCCCGCCTCTCAGACGCTGAGCCACCGCCTGCCCTGGACTGAAGGGAACCGTGAGGATGGCTACCTGTGGGGACTGGACAACATTATCGGCATCCTGGGCGCGCTGGCTCGGGCCTGAGTCCCCGTCCGTCCCCACACCCCGTGGCCCCCCTCCCCACGTGCCCCGCTCATGCTCCAGATTTATTTATCGGCCGAGGTGTTGGTATCCCACCGTGGCCTCTGGCACTGTCGTTGGCCAAGGACCGGCCTCACCCCTACGCTTTGTGAAGAGGAAGTTGAGGGGGCACAGACTCTGAGGTATCTCTGCCCCTGAGGGAGCCTGGGAGCAGGAAGACGGGCAACGGGACTGTGCGCTCCCTTCCTCTCTGCCCCCAAAGGGGCACAGGTGTGGAGAAGCTGCTGGCAGGGAGGGGTTGTGTGTCTCCATATCCAGCTGGATGTGAACATGACCATAACAGTTGAGCTCTTCGGGGAACTCCTGGGAGCCAACCTCCTCCTGGTGCTCCCTCTGCCCCTTCCTCCTCCTCAGGACAGAGCTGGGCCTGGGGCAGCCTCCAGAGGCAGGGGCTCGGCAGGGCCTCCCTCTCGGCCGGCCACCAGCCAAAGCCCTGGCTTCCCCTGACCCCGCAGGGGGCACGGCTAGGGCCCACCTCCTCCTCCACTGGCCCGGCCTTGCCCTTTGAGAGTCACTGGGCTTGGGCCGGTGCCACCACTGTGAGTCCCTTCCTTCCGCTCGGGGGGCCCCTGCAAACACCTCTTTGGCCCAAGTTGGGGGCCAGGCTCCCCTCCACAAATGCCCCAGGTTTGAGCCGGGCGGCGATTTGGGGGGGGAATACTGTAAGCCACTGCCCCCAGCTGTCTTTTCACCGGGCGCTCCTGGGAACCGACTCAGGGAAGGGGGGTGGGCCAGGCCCAGCCCCCCACAACCCAGCCGTTACCAAAGCTGCCGGAATTCCCGGGGCCCTACCCCTGGGCCCGCACTTCCTCGGTCCCCGGCCACTGAGAAGAAAGCCGGCCTTTTTTTTTAGCTGGGGGGGTGTTGGCTTAAAGGGGTGGGGTTGGGGTGCCCCCCTCCCTCACCCTGCCTGGGGCAGGCCAGGCCCCAGCCCCTCACAAAGCAGCCACGGAGCCTTTTCTAATCCTAACCTTTTTACTTATTTATAAACACGGACAGAGACTGGATAGGGGCGCCTGGGCTTCCCCACCGCCGCCCCAATAAAAGCCCCGTGAGGCGGACTACGCGTCTCTGTGTCCATTCCCTCCTAGGCCGGGTGCAACGGAGCTGACGTTTTCTTCCTCCGCTTTCGGAGCCATCACTCCCCTGGGCCCAACTTCACGCGACCCCTACGTCTCCTGCGGCGGGGGGTCGGGGGGGGGGATCTCAGTCACAGTGGGGGCCCGGGTGCAGCAGCAAAGCCTGGCCACACAGCCCCGCCTTCACTCCCCCCGTGGGCACCACGTAAGTCTTTCCGTCGGCTGCCCGGGCCGGGGAGAAGTCTGTGAGCTGCAGGTTGCTCTGGCACAGCTGCTCGTAGTCCCACAGCTGGTAGAGGCAGCTCTTGCCCTGCTTGGCCAGGACGTGGACGGCCACGGGCACCTTGGGGTAGGCGGCCGACCGGTGGTGCGGGTGGAAGAGGCCGGCGAGGTCCGGGTCCTCGTGGAAGGCGTTGGGTGGTGGGGGGTCCCGCACCCCCAGCAGGACACCTTGGGTGGAAGTTGGGGGCTGCCGGTTGGCACAGGGGGCTGAGGGGAGGGGAGGCTGGGAGTTGTGAGGGGAACTGTGGAGCGGGCTCCTTTCTTGGCAGTTGCCCTGCTTGAGGCTGAAGCCCTGGTTGGCTAGGGGAGACCAGGGCAGAGACCAAACCCACCCAGGTCCCCGCTCACCCGCCTCTGCTTTCCTGGGAGCTGGACAATGTCCAGATGCCCACTGTGATGCCCCCCAGACCTACCTGCACTGACCGCCCAGTGGGCCTTGTGTCCCTGCCGCTGGCAGGGCTCGTGGTTACAGTCCTCGTCGTAGCTGAAGGGTGGAAGTTAAGGCTTCTGGACGGAATGAGGTGCCCCTCCCTCCGCTCCCTCCCCTCGTGGTGAAATCAAGGACACGGGACGAGCAGGGGGTGCCCGGCAGTGATGTGCCGTAGGACGCGCTGGCGGTTGTGCCCCCCCAAGCCGCCCACAAGGAGCTCTGCCCGGCAGCCGTACACTTCCTGGGCCAGCTTGGCCATGTCAGCAGCTGCAACAGGAGGAGCCGGGGTGGGGTGGCGGCGGCCATCCCGGGACCCAAGATCTACCGGACCGGTTGGTGGTCTCCACCCCCGCTCCCCTCCGCTGACCTGAGAACATCTCGCCCTGTGCCGTGTAACCCCGCTCCATGGCCGTGGCCACGATCCTCTCCAGGGGCACGCTGGCGGGAGGGGCCAGCAAGGACCCTGCCATCCACAGGGCCACCAGCCCGCACCTGGGGGTCGGGGAGGAAAGACCGAGGTCAGGGCAGACGCTGTGGCCTTCCTCCGTCCCGCGGGGCGGATGTTCTCGCGTCTTGGCTGCGGCCCTGCTGCCCGGAGCACGGAGCAAATCCCAGACTCGGCAAAGGGACGGACCTGAGGCAGGGGAAGAGAGCTGGGCCCTGGGATGGGGCTCCCCGGGGGGCAGGGACTTATTCTGGGCACTCATAGCTAGCCAAGAAGGTGGCCCAAGCTGTGGTTGCCTGCTTGGGTCAGCGTATGCCCATTCTTACGACTGCAGTTCGGGCCCTCTGCCTGCCTCTCCCTTTCCCGTGGCTCCGCTCCGGGTCTCCTTCTCCCTGAGGGTGGGTGGGTAAGGCCCGGGGAACCGACCCAGTTGCAGGCCAGGGGCTGGGGGAGGGAGAGCAAATTTTGCTTCTGAATCACTGTTCCCGCCGCCTCGCCCCCACCCCACGCGCCATCTGCCACCCGCGGTTCCTTTGCGGCAAGGGCACAGACAAGCTCCTATGCCTTCACGTGGGGAAGCCTCAGAACAAGTCCATCCTGCCAAGCCCGGAAAGATGGGGGGTCCGAGGCCCTCCTGACCTGGAGACCCATAAAATCTGAGAGATTCCTCCCCCACCTGTCACTCCTAACCTCTTCAAATAGCCTGTTCCCTCCTGCTCTGGGTTTGGAGGTCAAGAAAGGGAGGCTCACTGCTTTGACCCTGGCACTCCACCCTGTCTTCGGGCTTCTTGGTTTCAGGCAGGGCCGCCCATCCGATCCACAGGATCCACAGGATCCTTCCCCTGAGGGAAGGAGAAGGGTGGGACAGGAGAGGAAGGGAAGCCATGCTCAACTCACTGGGGTCCTTCCTGGATGAGGGAAGGCAAGTCTGCACAGAAGAGAAGCCACTGCAGGTCACTCCTGAAACTGAAACAAAACAGCATCAGGTTTCTTCCCTCTCCTCCAGTCTTTTCTGAGAAATACAGCGGCATCCTAAAACGGGCGAGGTTCTCATCAGGTCATCATCATCATCATCATCAATCGTATTTATTGAGCGCTTACTATGTGCAGAGCACTGTACTAAGCGCTTGGGAAGTACAAATTGGCAACATCTAGAGACAGTCCCTACCCAACAGTGGGCTCACAGTCTAAAAGGGGGAGACAGAGAACAAAACCAAACATACTAACAAAATAAAATAAATAGAATAGATATGTACAAATAAAATAAATAGAGTAAAAAATATGTACAAACATATATACATATATACAGGTGCTGTGGGGAAGGGAAGGAGGTAAGATGGGGGGGATGGAGAGGGGGAATGGAGAGGGGGTCCACAGAGTCACAGAGTCCAGGGCCCCATCGATCGATGGAATTTTCTGAGCGCTTACTATGTGCAGGGCACTGTACTGAGTGCTTGGGAGAGTACGACAGAGGTGGTACCCACAAGAAGCTCAGAGTGGGTGATGGTCTTTAAAATCAATTACGGTTAAGTTTGTTAAGGGCTGAGGGTGGGGTGAACACCGAGTGCAGCGAGGGAACGGATCCACGTTCACGCGGCCTGGGCCTGGAGAGTGAGGGTACATTTCTGTCCCTTCTTCAGATTTCCTGGTCAGTCACGAACAGTGAAGCACGGCAGAGGCCAAACATCTGGGCCCCATAAGGTCTGGACTCATTCCCAGGCTGGGGGAAGACCAGAGGGAGGAGACATACTGTCTGCTGGGGCCAGTGGATTTTATTGAACGTTCTCCAAATAACAGGAATGTCCTAACTTTGTACAAAAATCATAATAAAAAACCCCTTAATGTTCATTTTCAAAGGATATTTTCTCATATTACCCATTGCAATTATTTATTTTTCTTTATTCCCTGGGCCTGCAGCCTTGCCCTGGCTCCATACTGTTCCTGGGGTAGAGGACAGAGTACAGTCTGGGAGCCAAGAGGACCTGGATCTGTCACTAGCCTGCTGTGTGACCTTGGGCAAGTCCACCTCCAAAGTAATTTAAAGGCTCTGCAAAGAAACTACAGGCCCGGCTGAGACCTCGGCCACCAGAGTGCCCTGACTGGCAAACCCAGGGACGGGTTTTTGGGAGCTACGTGCCAGAACGGCCTAATGGAAAGAGTTTAGGCTCGGGAGTCAGAAGACCTGGGTTCTAATCTCATCCCTGCCATTTACCTGCCATGTTCATTCATTCAATCGTATTTACTGAGCGCTTACTGTGTGCAGAGCACTGTACTAAGCGCTTGGGAAGTACAAGTTGGCAACATCTAGAGACGGTCCCTACCCAACATTGGGCTCATCATCATCATCAATTGTATTTATTGAGCGCTTACTGTGTGCAGAGCACTGTACTAAGCACTTGGTAAGTACAAGTTGGCAACATATAGAGACAGTCCCTACCCAACAGTGGGCTCACAGTCTAAAAGGGGGAGACAGAGAACAAAACCAAACATACTAACAAAATAAAATAGAATAGATATGTACAAGTTAAATAAATAAATAAATTATTAATAATAATTAATAATAATAAATAGAGTAACAAATATGTACAAACATATATATATATAATATATGTATATAATATATACATACATCTAGGCTCACAGTCTAGAAGGGGGAGACAGAGAACAAAACCAAACATACTAACAAAATAAAATAAATAGAATAGATATGTACAAGTAAAATAAACAAATAAATGAATAATAATCATAATAAATAGAGTAACAAATATGTACAAACATATACATATAATATATGTATATAATATAATATATACATACATCTAGGCTCACAGTCTAGAAGGGGGAAACAGAGAACAAAACAAAACATATTAACAAAATAAAATAAATAGAATAAATATGTACAAATAGAGTAATCTATGGCAAGTCATTTCACTTCTCTGTTCCTCAGTTTCCTCATCTGTAAAATGGGAATTTTATACCTAGCTTCCCTCCTACTTAGTCTGCTAGCCCCATGTAGGAAAGTAACTGTCTTACCTTGTCACGCATCTATGCCTGACCACCACTCTCTCCACCTTCAAAACGGGTCACATCTCCAAAAGACCTTCCCTCATTAAGCCCTTTTTTCCCCAGCTCGGTCTCCCTTCTGCGTCACCTATGTACCTGGATCTGTGACTTTTGGGTATTTGATATTCACCCCAACCCCATAGTATTTATGTATATATCTTTAAAATTATTGATTTATTCATAGCAATGTTTGTCTTACCCTTTAGACGGTAAACTTTTTATGGGCAGGGAATGTGTCTGCTAATTCTGTTATATTGTGCTTTCTCAGGCATTTGATACAGTGGTCTGCACATAGTAAGCACTCAATATATACCATTGATTATCTTGTATCTACCTCAGCGCTTAGTAGGGTGCTTGGCACAGTGTAAGTACTTAATTATTACTGTTATCACCTCCCTCACTGTCCCCTCATCTTCCTCCTTCTCCTCCTTGGATACAGAGCTGACAGGCAGGGGTGAGTGATGCAGTGGCAGCCTGACAGAAGGCTCGTTGTCTCCAGACTGTAAACTCGCTGTGGCAGGTAATGTGCCTTTATATTGTTATATTGTATTTTCCCAAGCGCTTAGTATAGTGCTCTGCACACAGTAAGCGCTCAATAAATATTACTGAATGGACTGAGTAAACGAGGAGAGAGGGAATGCAGTTGCGGAACAGTTGATTTTCTCTTAAAAATCCAGAACAGCGCACATTCTGCACTGATTTCTCGCATGCTAGACCGTAAACTGGCTGCTATATTGCATCCAAGTGCTTAGTACAGTGCTCTGCACTCAATAAAAGTCGCATGGCATAGTGGATAGAGCACGGGACTGGGAGTCAGAACGACTTGGGTTCGACTCAGTGGAAAGAGTACGGGCTTGGGAGTCAGAGGTCATGGGTTCTAATCCCAGCTCCTCCGCTTGTCAGCTGGGTGACTTTGGGCAAGTCACTTTGCTTCTCTGCGCTTCAGTCACCTCATCCGTAAAATGGGGATTAAGACTGTGAGCACCAAATGGGACACCCTGATCACCTTGTATCCCCTCAGCGCTTGGAACAGTACTTCGCCCATAGTCAGCGCTTAACAAATAACATCATAATTACTATTATTAATCTCAACTCTGCCACTTGTCTCCTATGTGACCTTGGCAGCGTGGCTCAGTGGAAAAGCACGGGCTTTGGAGTCAGAGTTCAAGGTTTCAAATCCCAGCTCCGCCAATTGTGAGCTGTTTGATTTTGGGCAAGTCACTTTAACTTCTCTGGGCCTCAGTTGCCTCATCTGTAAAATGGGGATTAAGACCGTGAGCCCCCCGTGGGACAACTTGATCACCTTGTAACCTCCCCAACGCTTAGAACAGTGCTTTGCACATTGTAAATGCTTATTAAATGCCATCATTATTATTACTAAAATGGGGATAAAGACTGTGAGCCCCCCGTGGGACAACCTGATCACCTTGTAACCTCCCCAATGCTTAGAACAGTGCTTTGCACATTCTAAGCGCTTAATAAATGCCATCATTATTATTACTAAAATGGGGGTTAAGACTGTGAGCCCCCATGGGACAACCTGATCACCTTGTAACCTCCCCAGCGCTTAGAACAGTGCTTTGCACATAGTGGCTCAGTGTGGCTCAGTGGAAAGAGCACGGGCTTTGGAGTCAGAGGTCATGGGTTCAAATCCCGACTCCGCCACATGTCTGCTGTGTGACCTTGGGCAAGTCACTTAACTTCTCTGAGCCTCAGTTACCTCATCTGTAAAATGGGGATTAAGACTGTGAACCCCACATGGGACAACCTGATCACTTCGTAACCCCCTAGCGCTTAGAACAGTGCTTTGCACATAGTAAGCACTTAACAAATGCCAACATTATTATTATTATTACTATTAATCAATCAATTGTATTTATTGAGCACTTACTGTGTGCAGAGCACTGTACTAAGCGCTTGGGAAGTACAAGTTGGCAACATAACATATTAGTAAGCACTTAATAAATGCCATCATTATTATTATTATTGGCAAATCACCATCAATCGTATTTATTGAGCGCTTACTGTGTGCAGAGCACTGTACAAAGTGCTTGGGAAGTACAAGTTGGTAACATATAATCACTTTGCTGCTTTATGCCTCAGTTACCCAATGGAGATTACGACTGAGAGCCCCATGTGGGACAACCTGATAACCTTGTATCTGCACCAGTGCTTGGAACACTGCTGGGCACATGGCAGGCGCTTAAGCCATACCATCTTTATTATTAATAAGCGCTCCCTTCTAGACTGTAAGCCCACTGTTGGGTAGGGACTGTCTCTATATGTTGCCAGCTTGTACTTCCCAAGCGCTTAGTACAGTGCTCTGCCCACAGTAAGCGCTCAATAAATACAATTGATTGATTGACTGATTGGTTTCTTGCCAGCCACGTGGGGAAGAACCATCTGGAAAAGGGGATAGGTCTTTTTAGACTGTGAGCCCACTGTTGGGTAGGGACTGTCTCTATATGTTGCCAATTTGTACTTCCCAAGCGCTTAGTCCAGTGCTCTGCACATAGTAAGCGCTCAATAAATACGATTGATGATGATGACCGGGGCCTTCATGCCCCTCTGGGTCTCCCTCGCCCACCTCCCTCGCCCACTGGGGGTCTTGCTCTGGACTGGAGGATCTGAATGGGGGGCATCGTGTAGGGACCCTACCGGTCCTTGTGGAGGGTGAGGAGCCGCTTGATGTCGTCGTGGGCCCCCGGGGTGGGGCCTGCCCTCCTCAGGGCCTCCTGCAGGAGATGGCTCTTCGCCACCCCGAAGACCAGGGGGGCAACCGGTGGCCCAGGGGGAGGAGGAGGAGGGCACGGGGGGCTTGGGGGGCTTAGAGGGGCATCCTGGGGGGCTGAGGGCGGGGGTGGTGGGGGAGGAACCTGAGGGCTTGGGAGTGGACAGGGGGAGGAGAGGGCAGGAGGGGCCACCATCCCTGAGGGCCTCGAGCACGAGGGAACGTTAGGCAAGCCAAAAGCCCTGAGTGGGCAAGGTCAAAGGTTAGGAGAGAAGGTCAAAGGTTAGGAGAGAAGGTCAAAGGTTAGGAGAGAAGGTTATAGGTTAGGAGAGAAGGTCAAAGGTTACGGGTGTGGCAGTCAGAGGGGACAAAGGGCAACCTCCCCGCCCCTCAAAATGGCGTCGCTCTTGCCTGGTCCCCACGCCGGCTGCGACCACGTGACGCCGGCGTCCCTCGCCCTCCCCACGCCTCCAAATCACGTGACCCGCCCCTCCCCCGCGATGCCCGGATGTAGGTCACGTGCCGCGGGGGGCGGGGCGAGGAAGGCGCGCCGAGGGCGGGAGCACGATCTGCGATCTGATTGGGCGACGGGCGAGCGGGGCGGCCGCTCTTCGCGGGGATTGGGCCCGGCCGGGGGTGGGCGGGGCCGTAACCGGAAGCGGCCGCGGAGGAGCGAGCAGTCGTTGGCGGCGGGAGCGGAGGGGTCAATCGGTGGCCATCCGTTGGAGGTGAGATCAGGTGGTGCGGGGCGGGTGGTGCGGTGGGCTCCCAGGGGGTCGGCCTTCCTCTCGGGACGGGAATTTTCAGGCTCTCCGGTCCCCGAAGCTACGGGCGCCTCCTCCCGTCCGGGCCGATTGATGATGACACCGGAGCTCCCAATCAATCAATCAATCAAACCCTACTGAGAGCTCACCTCCTCCAGGAGGCCTTCCCAGACTGAGCCCCTTCCTTCCTCTCCCCCTCGTCCCCCTCTCCATCCCCCTCATCTTACCTCCTTCCCTTCCCCACAGCACTGTATATATGTTTGTACATATTTATTTATTTATTTATTTTACTTGTACATACCTATTCTATTTATTTCATTTTGTTAGTATGTTTGATTTTGTTCTCTGTCTCCCCCTTTTAGACTGTGAGCCCACTGTTGGGTAGGGACTGTCTCTATATGTTGCCAATTTGTACTTCCCAAGCGCTTAGTCCAGTGCTCTGCACACAGTAAGCGCTCAATAAATACGATTGATGATGATGATGATGATCAATCAATCGTATTTATTGAGCGCTTACTGTGTGCAGAGCACTGGACTAATTGATGGCGACCTCAAAAAGGAGGGGGGATCCTGCAGCCCATCGGTCTGGTTTAGGCAGGGAGTGTCTCAATATGTTGCCAACTTGTACTTCCCAAGCGCTTAGTACAGTGCTCTGCACACAGTAAGCGCTCAATAAATACGATTGATGGTGATGGTGATGATGATGATGATCAATCAATCAATCGTATTTATTGAGCGCTTACTGTGTGCAGAGCACTGGGCTAATTGATGGCGACCTCAAAAAGGAGGGGGGGACCCTGCAGCCCATCGGTCTGGTTTAGGCAGGGACCGTCTCTATTTGTTGCCAACTTGTACTTCCCAAGCGCTTAGTACAGTGCTCTGCACAAAGTAAGCGCTCAATAAATACGATTGATGATGATGATGATAATTCTGGGGGTGCAGCCTACACTACCGCCCGTGCTTGCAACGTAGTAATAATAATAATGATGGCATCTATTAAGCGCTTGCACAGTTCTAAGCGCTGGGGAGGTTACAGAGTGATCCGGTTATCCCACAGTCTTAATCCCCATTTTACAGATGAGGGAACCGAGGTCCAGAGAAGTTAAGTGACTTGCTCAAAGTCGCACAGCTGACAGTTGGCGGAGCCGGGATTTGAACCCATGACCTCTGACTCCAAATAATAATAATGGCATTTATTAAGCGCTTACTATGTGCAAAGCACTGTTCTAAGCGCTGGGGAGGTTACAAGGTGATGGGGTTATCCCACGGGGGGGCTTACAAACTTCATCCCCATTTTACAGATGAGGTAACAGGCCCAGAGAAGTGAAGTGACTTGCCCAAAGTCACACAGCTGACAATTGGCAGAGCTGAGATTTGAACCCATGACCTCTGACTCCAAAGCCCGGGCTCTTTCCACTGAGCCACGCTGCTTCTCCTAAAGCCCGTGCTCTTTCCACCGAGCCATGCTGCTTGTCAATAATAAGTGCTTAACAAATACCATCATTACTGGTATTATGTCGGGACCCATTCAATCAGTGGTATTAACTGAGCACTTACTGGGTGCAGAGCACTGTACTAAACCCTTGGGAGAGTACAGTGTAACAATGAACAGACACGTTTTCTGCAAACAAAGAGTTTACAGGGTGGAGGGAGAGACGGGTTCTCATTCCAACTTCACCACTTGTCTAATCTGTGACCTGGGGCAAATTACTTCATTTCTGTGGGCCTCAGTTCCCTCATCTATAAATTGGGGGTTAAGACTGTGAGCTCCACGTGGGACAGGGACTTTGTCCAACCCGATTTGCTTGTATTCACCTCAGTGTTTAGTACATTGCCTGACGCTTAGTAATAATAATAATGGTATTTGTTAAGCGCTTACTATGTGCAAGACACTGTTCTAAGCTCTGGGGCGGATACAAGGTGATCACGTCCCACATGGGGTTTACAGTCTTAATCCCCATTTTACAGATGAGGGAACTGAGGCTCAAAGAAGTGAAGTGACTTGCCCAAGGTCACACAGCAGACAGGTGGTGGAGCTGGGATTAGAACCCGTGACCTCTGACCCCTAACCCCGGGCTCTTTCCACTGAGCCACGTTGCTTCTCTGTAAGTGCTTAACAAATACCGCAATTATAAATTACAGGTCTGTACACTCCTTCTGGTCCAGAGGGTTACAGTGGTGGCTAGGGGAGCTGGAGGTCGAAGGGGAATTAGAAGCGACCTTTCTCACCTCGTTCTTTACAGGTTCTCAACAGTTCAGCCATGGCTGTGCCCGAGACTCGTCCGAATCACACCATCTATATCAACAACCTCAATGAGAAGATCAAGAAAGATGGTGAGTCGGTTGCTCTCCGAGGGGTCAATCAGTCAATCAATCAATCGTATTTATTGAGCGCTTACTATGTGCAGAGCACTGTACTAAGCGCTTGGGAAGTACAAATTGGCAACACATAGAGACGGTCCCTACCCAACAGTGGGCTCGCAGTCTAAAAGGGGGAGACAGAGAACAGAACCAAACATACCAACAAAATAAATAGGATAGAAATGTACAAGTAAAATAAATAAATAAATAGAGTAATAAATATGTACAACCATACATAAGGCCTGGGCCTGCCCTGGGAACCAGGGTGGCTTTGGAGGGAAGCAGTGTGGCCTAATGGAAAGAACCAGTATGATGCAGTGGATAGAACTGGGGCCTGGGAATCAGAACGTCGTGGATTCTAATTCCGAGTCCGCCATTTGTCCGCTGTGTGACCTTGGGCAAGTCACTTCACTTCTCTGGGCCTCAGTTCCCTCATCTGTAAAATAGGGGTGGAGACTGTGAGCCCCATGTGGGACAGGGACTGTGTCCAACCTGATTACCTCGCATTTACTCCAGTGCTTGGTGCATACTAAGTGCTTAACAAGTACCAGAATTATTATTAAAGAGTTTGAACCTGGAAGTCAGAGGACCTGGGTTCTAATCTCAGCGCTGCTATTGTTCTGTGACCTTTCTCTGCGACTCAGTTCCCTCCTCTGTAAAATGGGGGTTAAGACTGAGCCCCATGTTGGACATGGACTGGGTCCAACCTGATTAACTTGTTTCTACCCCAGAGTTTAGTACAGTGCTTGGGATAGACAGTAAACTTGTGGGCAGGGATTGTGTCTGTTATATTGTGCTCTCCGAAGCACTTAGTACAGTGCTCTGTGCACAGTAATCGCTTTGTAAATATGGTTGATTGGCTCATAGTAGGCACTTAACAAGCACCATAAAAAACATGGGCCTAGCTCTCCCTGAGACTTGAGCAGTGCCTCATTTCATTCATTCAGTTGTATTTATTGAGCGCTTACTGTGTGCAAAGCACTGTACTAAGCGCTTGGAAAGTACAAGCCTCCTGGTGACAGGTAGCTCTCCAAATAGCCTGTCTATTGGGATACCCTAGCTAGATTGATGATGATTGTGGTATTTAAGTGCTACAAGGTAATCACGTTCCTCATGGGGTTCGTACTCTAAGTAGGAGAGAGAGCAAATATTGAATCCCCATTTTGCAGATGATAGGAGTGAGGCACAGAGAAGCCAGGTGACTTGACCAAGGTCACCAAGCAGGTACGTGGCAGAGTAGGGATTAGATCCCGGGGCCTCAGCAGCATTTTGGGATTTGTAGTTCCAGGTGTTGAGCTATCTAACCTCCACGCTTCTCCTTCCTTAACGGTGGCTGTGGAAGATGCAGGGTTGGTGTCCTGAGCAAAGTCCCGTTTGGCTTACTTTGAAAGAGTCGCCACAGAGATTCCCTGCTCAGGCGTAGGCAGGGATCGGGGAATTCATTATGGTGTGTATCTTCTGCTACTAGATTGAAAGCTCCTTGGGGGCAGGATCATGGATTCCAACTCTCAAGCGTTTAGAATGGTGCTCTGTGTACAGTAGATGCTCAGTAAATACGACTGATGGATTCCAGTCATTTGCTGCAGTCTGGATCATGCTGGGTATGTTGCCCTTTTTTTATGGGGCTACTTAACCAAATTACTCAATCCATGATGTTTGTCACGTGCCTATTGTGGACAGTACATTGTATTACGGACTAGGGAAAGTACAATAGGAGGCATGACTTATCCTCTGCGGGTGTCCCATTCCTTCCCCCCGCCCCCAAAAAAGAAACAGAAAGGAGTTCTTTTAGAGTAGTCACAGTCAGTCAGTTGCATTTAATGAGCGTTTACTGTGTTGAGTGCTTGGATGAGTTCAGTACAACAGAGTTGGTAGGCACATTCCTTCCCCACAGTCGTCATCATCATCATCATCAATCGTATTTATTGAGCGCTTACTATGTGCAGAGCACTGTACTAAGCGCTTGGGAAGTACAAATTGGCAACATATAGAGACAGTCCCTACCCAACAGTGGGCTCACAGTCTAAAAGGGGGAGACAGAGAACAAAACAAACATACTAACAAAATAAAATAAATAGAATAGATATGTACAAGCAAAATAAATAAATAGAGTAATAAATATGTACAAACATATATACAGGTGAACTCAGTGAACAGTGAACTCAGTCTCTAGACACAGGGGAGACAGACATCAATATAAATAAAATAAAAGACAGAGATGTACATCAGTGCTTTGCGGCTTGGTGGGGGGAAGAGCAAAGGGAGCAAACCAGTGTGACGCAGAAGGGAGTGGGAGAAGAGGAGAGGAGGGTTTGTTTAGTCAGGGAAGGCCTCCTTCCTGGAGGAGACATACCTGCAATAAGACTTCAGAGGGGAGGAGAGTAATTGTCGGATATGAGGAGGGAGGGCGTTCCAGGCTAGAGGTGGGACGTGGGTGAGAGGTCGACGGAGAGATAGACGAGATCGAGGTACAGTGAGGAGATTATCATTAGAGGAGCGAAGTGTGCGAGCTGGGTTGTAATAGGAGAGCAGCGAGGTGAGGTAGGAGGGGGCAAGGTGAGTGAGTGGTTCAGAGTCCCAACCCACCACCCAGATGGAAAAGAAAACAGCGCCCGTAGCATGAGGTTTCCAGAAAACCTCAGGAAGACCTCCAGCTGCAGGGGTGCAGTGGACTCTGAGCCCCAGGGAGCCTGAAATTCTGCTCTTCTAGCCACATCATCCTACTGATGGTTGTTTGTATTTTGGGTGGTTGTCCTTTCAAATAATAATAACGGTATTTAAGCGCTTACCATGTGCCAGACACCGTACTAAAC
The DNA here is from genome assembly GCF_015852505.1 of Tachyglossus aculeatus. Classification (NCBI taxonomy): domain Eukaryota; kingdom Metazoa; phylum Chordata; class Mammalia; order Monotremata; family Tachyglossidae; genus Tachyglossus; species Tachyglossus aculeatus. The sequence goes on from NC_052091.1 coordinate 2,252,583, forward strand.
TCTGGGATGGAGACAAGCAGATTGGTTTGGGCATGGTCCCTTGTCCCACGTGGGGCTCACGGGCTCAATCCCCATTTTACAGATGAGGTAACTGAGGCCCAGAGAAGTGAAGTGATTTGCCCAAAGTCACATAGGCAAGTGGCAGAGCCAGGATTCTGACTGTCAGGCACCGGCTCTATCCACTGTGCAGTGCTGCTTAGTGTTGTGTAGTGTCATTGCCAACTTGTACTTCCCAAGTGCTTAGTACAGTGCTCTGCACACAGTAAACGCTCAATAAATACGATTGATTGATTGATGTGACCGTCTCCAGTCCTCCCGCTTTTGAAATTTTCAGATGCTCTTATTTTTGAGGGCCAGGGACCATGACTCAATCCCACCTGTTTATTCTTTCCTAGTACTTAGTACACTGTTTTGCATGTAGTAAGCACTTAATATCATTCGGACTTGCTGTTTTTAGAGTGTGCTGGAGCCTTAGGGGAGGATGCGATCTATTCAGTCGGTGCCTGAAACCCGTGGAAAACCCTCCCTCAGTTTCATGAGTCTGGCTGGAAAAGGACACCTTTGCAAACCTGCTGTTTTGCTGAGCAGCGGGGAGAGGGAGGGTTATTAATAATAACAATATTGTGCCAGTGGTTAAGCAGAATCAGTTCAGGCGTGGACTCTGTCCTCAAGGGGCTCACAGGTTCCTCATCTGTCAAAAGGGGATTCAAAATCTGTTCTCCCTCCTACCCAGACAAGCCCAGAGAAGTCATGCGATGGAACCGCGGTCACACGGCAGGCAGGTGATGGAGCCGGAATTAGACAGGCACTCTGTCTTTCTCTCACACTCAACCTCCTGTCTGCCCTTCTTCCCTCTCTTCCAGAGTTGAAGAAATCCCTGTACGCCATCTTCTCCCAGTTCGGCCAGATCCTGGACATCCTGGTGTCCCGGAGCCTGAAGATGCGGGGTCAGGCCTTTGTCATCTTCAAGGAGGTCAACAGCGCTACCAATGCGTTGCGCTCCATGCAGGGCTTCCCCTTCTACGATAAGCCCATGGTAAGTGGCCGGGTTGAGGAAAGGTCAGAGGAGTCTGTCCCGTCCCCCACCCCCATCGGCCGGGGGAATGAGTTCATCATAATAATGGTGGTATTTAAGCGCTTACTCTGTGCCAAGCACTGCTCTAAGCCCTGGTGGGGGATACAAGGCAATCAGGTTGTCCCATGTGGGGCTCACAGTCTTAATCCCCATTTTACAGATGAGGGAACTGAGGCATAGAGAAATGAAGTGACTTGCTCAAAGACATACAGCTGACGAGTGGCGGAGCTGTGACTAGAACCCATGACCTCTGGCTCCCAAGCCTGGGCTCTTTCCATTGAGCCTTCTAGACTGTGAGCCCACTGTTGGGTAGGGACCGTCTCTATGTGTTGCCGACTTGTGTTTCCCAAGCGCTTAGTACAGTGCTGTGCACACAGTAAGCGCTCAATAAATACGATTGATTGATTGATTGAGCCATGCTGCTTCATTTAAGCTCTCGCTGATGCCCTTTATTCCCCTGGGGTACAGGAGAAGATCTGGGGGCTGGTCTCCCCCCACTTCTCCCTTTGGTCCTTCCCTTGAAGGGTCCCCTGGCGAAGTGGGCAGGGAGACCCCCAGCAGGTTGGACTGAGGACCCCTGGGCCACGTGTACTTCTGTTCTCGTCCGAACCAAGGTTCAGCCCCCTCTAGACTGTTAGCCTGTTGTGAGTGAGGAAATGGGTCTATTCTATTGTTATAGCATCCTCTCCTAAGTGTTCAGTACAGTGCTGTGCACACAATAAGCACTCAGTAAATACAATTGACTGATGGTTGGTTCTGGTGGCGCCAGTTGGGTGCTTTGGAGCCCCGGCCGTGGTTCCGGGCATCCCCCGAGTCCCGCTCCGCCCCTCGGGTCTCCCGGCTGGCTCCGCGGATGAGCCGGGAGGCAGAAGCCGACCCGTTCCCTTTGGCCGCAGAGAATCCAGTACGCCAAGTCGGACTCTGACATCATCTCCAAGATGAAGGGCACGTATGTGGAGCGGGACCGCAAGCGGGAGAAGCGAAAGCCCAAGAGCCAGGAGGCGCCGGCCACCAAGAAGGCGGTGGCCGGGGCGGCTACCCCCGTGGTGCCCGCCGTGCAGGGTCCCGTCCCGGTAAGTGCCCCCCAACCCCAGACAGTCAAGACCCTGGTTGGAGTGGGCGGGCGGGCGTGTGGTCCCCATCTGTTGTTTTGCAGTTGCATGCCATTTTTCCTCTCCTGCCTCTGGCAGGAGGCAGAGGGTGCCGGGATCCCCCTCTCTTCCAATGACTTTTCCGCCCCGAGAGCTTGGAGGCGGAGCCCGCCTGACCGGGCTGCGGATGGGGTTGAGGTCAGGCAGAGATTGAAGCCCTGGCATGGCAAGAGGGGCAACTGAATCTCTCATCTCCCTCCCCCACCGCCCCTCTTCTCTGTGCGCAGGGGATGCCCCCCATGAGCCAGACCCCTCGCATGATGCATCACCTGCCAGGCCAGCCACCGTACATGCCACCTCCGGGCATGATCCCGCCCCCTGGCATGACCCCCGGCCAGATCCCCCCAGGAGCCATGCCCCCGCAGCAGATGATGGCCGGCCAGATGCCACCTGCCCAGCCGGTGAGTACCCTGTCCCCGACCCTCTCGGGTGGCGGGGGCAGCGATGGCCGGGTTGGCGTTGGAGGGTGCAGCTGGGGCTGCCCTCACCCCCACCCCTCTTTGTGCCCAGCTGTCGGAGAACCCACCCAACCACATCCTGTTCCTCACCAACCTACCCGAGGAGACCAACGAGCTCATGCTGTCCATGCTGTTCAACCAGTGAGTCCTCCGTCCCTCTGTGCTCTGGTGGGGTCGCGGCGGGTTGTGGGGAGGGGAAGGGGGACGAGCACCCCGGGACAGCTTCTGGCCGCCATCATGGTGCCCCCCATCCTCACCTGGACTCCCCTTCACCCCGTCCAGGTTCCCTGGCTTCAAGGAAGTCCGCCTGGTCCCCGGCCGCCACGACATCGCCTTTGTGGAGTTTGACAACGAGGTGCAGGCCGGAGCCGCTCGGGACGCCCTGCAGGGCTTCAAGATCACCCAGAACAATGCCATGAAGATCTCCTTTGCCAAGAAATAGTCACTCCCTCCCTCCCTCCCCCCCCCCCCCCCATTCCTGGCCTGCCCCCCATCCTCAGCTTGGGGCCACCAGGCCCCAAAGGTAAGTCCCATCTGGGGGTGGGGGGCCAGGCCTCAACTGTCCCCTCTTCCCTACCCTCTGCCTTTGTAACTTCTGGTGGTTTGGGGGTTTTTTTTGAGTGTGTGTGTGGGGGTGGGTGTTTGGATGTGAGCTGCCGGTCTTCAGCCTTGTACCCAGGGTCTGCATGGCAGGCATTGCACCTGGGGCTGAGGAGCCTAATAAAGTGTCCAACGTCGTCTTCCCCGCTGTGTCTACGTGCCGCTCCGTCCTTGAGGCGTCGGGGCCGCGAGGCCAGGTGGGGTGGTGGGCTTCCCTCGGCGGCCCGCTGCCCTACCAGGCTCGGTGGAGGATCCTGGCCCGGACCCTTGGAGTGGCCCACAGGGCGGAGGTCAGCGCCCACCCTCTGCAGTCGACCCGGCAGCTGGGGACGGAGGGCAAGGCCGGGCTGCGGCCTGATGCCACTGCCTTGACTGGCCCGGGCCTTCCCTCCTGCCCCATCCTCGCTCCTCACCACTGCCTCGGCTTGGTCAAACCCAACTCCAGCCCCCTCTCATTTAGCCACCGGGGACCCTTTCTCTGACACCCCCCCCCATCTTCATCGCCCACCCTGACCCTTTCTCCCCTCTTAGCAGTTGGGGAGAGAGCTCAGAGGTCATCCAGCCACCATTTTGCGATACCCAGGTCTTCTCGGAGACCTGGGGTGGGCACACCTGGATCTCAAGGCTTGAAAACGGCAGGGGCCATCACCCTCATTGTTTGGGGTCTTGAGATGGGCAGAAGGAGAAGATTGTGGGCGACAATCTCGCCACTCTGGGTGGGACTTCTTCTCTTTGCCCCCCATCTCAGAGCCTCGTCCTGGCTTGGGGTAAGCCGAGTGAGGCCTGCCAGGCGCTGATCTGCTCTGCGGTCCAGATAAGAGCAGGCCAGACAGACAGACACACATACACACACTCTAGCATGCACAGAATAGTTGCTTTGCGGCATTTTGGGACTTGGAGTCCAGCAAAGGCCAGTCTTAGTCCTCATCAGTTGAGCACCTGTGGAATTGAGGACTTGGGGTTGTACCAGTGCCTGGTACATAATAATTACTATAACTACTGTAATTACTATTAAAAATGCAAGAACAGCTGGAGGAGGGGAGGATACGGGGGTTCCAGCTTAAGCATCCAGCTGGGGGTTCTCACTGTTGCTACTTCCTGGCTGGAGAAGTCCCAGTGGGCTTGCGCTTCAAATGGTCAAAGCCCTGCTTGTGTGGAGGTGTTGCCGACTTGTACTTCCCAAGCGCTTAGTACAGTGCTCTGCACACAGTAAGCGCTCAATAAATTGATTGGTTGATTGGAGCAAGTTTGCTTGTGTCCTGGAAACGAGCGGGAAGGCAGCAGGGAATCCTCCCCCTGCCCGGGAAAGAGTTGTCAACCATGGAGGGGATTTATTGAGCACTTGCTGTGGGCAGGGCACCCATCTGAACCCTTGGGGGGTAGACACAATCACTGCAGGAGCCCCCAATCTAGCTAGGGAGCCCTGGTGAATTGGTTAATCGCTGAAGCGGTTGGCCGGGTCGCTTCGGCCTTCTCCTTAAACTTTACCCCCTGCCAATCTGCTTTATCAAAACAGCACGGTGCAGTGGATAGAGCATGGCCCTGGGAGTCCGAAGGTCATGGGTTCTAATCGCCGCTCCATCACTTGTCTAGCAGAAGCAGCGTGGCTTAGTGGAAAGAGCACGGACTTTGAAGTCAGGTCATGGGTTCAGATCCCCACTCCGCCAATTGTCAGCTGTGTGACTTTGGGCTAGTCACTTCATCATCATCATCATCAATCGTATTTATTGAGCGCTTGCTATGTGCAGAGCACTGTACTAAGCGCTTGGGAAGTACAAATTGGCAACATCTAGAGACAGTCCCTACCCAACAGTGGGCTCACAGTCTAAAAGGGGGAGACAGAGAACAAAACCAAACATACTAACAAAATAAAATAAATAGAATAGATATGTACAAGTAAAATAAATAAGTAAATAGAGTAATAAATATGTACAAACGTATATACATATGTACAGGTGCTGTGGGGAAGGGAAGGAGGTAAGATGGGGGGGATGGAGAGGGGGACGAGGGGGAGAGGAAGGAAGGGGGGGGCACTTAACTTCCCTGCGCCTGTTACCTCATCTGTAAAGTGAGGATTAAGACTATGAGCCCCCCTGTGGGACAACCTGATCACCTTGTAAACTCCCCAGTGCTTAGCACAGTGCTTTGCACATAAGTGCTAAATAAATGCCATCATTATTATTACGTGCCAAGCATTTTTTTAATCACTACGTACTAGGCACTGTACTGAGAACTGGGGTAGGTACAAATTAATCGTTTGGGGACAGTCCCTGTCCCACTAAATTTCGCTGTCTTTAATCTCTATTTCAGAGATGAGGGAACTGAAGTTAAATGATTTGCCCAAGGTCACGCAAGACAAGTGGCGGAGCTGGGATTAGAACCCATGACCTGACTCAAAGGCCTGTGCTTCACCCACTGGGCCACACTGCTTCCGTAGGGGCTCTCATTTTTCTTCCTCCCATCTAGAAGCAGCATGGCTCAGTGGAAAGAGCCCGGACTTTGGAGTCAGAGGTCATGGGTTCAAATCCTGGCTCCGCCAATTGTCAGCTGTGTGACTTTGGGCAAGTCGCTTAACTTCTCTGTGCCAGTTACCTCATCTGTAAAATGGGGATTAAGACTGAGCCCCCCCATGGGACAACCTGATCACCTTGTAACCTCCCCAGCGCTTAGAACAGTGCTTTGCACATAGTAAGCGCTTAATAAATGCCATCATTATAATCTACATTACCTACGCACTGAATCCATCCCCTTTAAACATTTGCTATTCAATTCATTCAACCGTATTTATTGAGCGCTTACTGTATGCAGAGCACTGTACTAAGCACTTGGGAAGTACAAATTGGCAACATATAGAGACGATCCCTACCCAACAACCGGCTCACGGTCTAGAAGCACTTGTATTCATACGCATCATTTATTTTACTATTATTAACTGTACATATTTACTATTCTATTTATTTTGTTAATGATGTACCTCTAGCTTTAATTCTACTTGTTCTGATGACTTGACACCTGTCCACATGTTTTGTCTTGTTGTCTGTCTCCTCCATCTAAACTGTGAGTCTGTTTTGGGTAGGGACCGTCTCTATGTGTTGCTAACTTGCACTTCCCAAGTGCTTAGTACAGTGCTCTGCACACACTAAGTGCTCAATAAATACAATTGAATGAATGAATAAGTTATTAGTGTTAAGGTATTTATTAAGCACTTACTATGTGCTACGCACTGTACTAAACGCTGGGGTGAATACAAGCAACTTGGGTTGGACAAAAATTCCTGTCCAACATGGGACTCACAATCTCAATCCCCGTTTTACAGATGAGGTAACTGAGGCACAGAGAAGCGAAGTGATTTTAATTCTGTCTTCCAGACTTGTAAAGTCCTCGTGGGCAGATAACAGGTCTACCAACTCTCTTGCACTCTCCCAAGAACAGTGCTCTGCACACAGTAGGCACTTAATAAATACCACCGATTAATTGATCGTTCTCCAGCCAGAAGGATGAGGAGGCAGTGGTGGCATGAAGTGGTCTCAGTTTTCAGAATCACAGGGAGGCTGCGGCTGCTGCTGTGTCTCATCAATCGATGGATTGATCAATCGGTGGTATTTATTGAGCACTTACTCTCCCGGGCACTGTAGTGGACTCTTGGGAATGAAGAGTAGAGTTGACAAATCAGTTAACTCGCAGTCTCGAGAGTGAGACAAACTGATGAACTCTCCCCATCTAGACTTCAAACTCATTGTGGGCAGGGAATGTGTCTGTTTATTGTTTTATTGTAATCTCCCAAGCCCTTAGCACAGTGCTCTGCACTCAGTAAGCGCTCAATAAATACTAGTAACTGACTGATGAACTCTGAGCCATGAAGAAACAATCCCCTTCCTTCCTCTCCCCCTCGTCCCCCTCTCCATCCCCCCATCTTACCTCCTTCCCTTCCCCACTGCACCTGCATATATGTATATATATGTTTGTACATATTTGTTACTCTATTTATTTTACTTGTACATATCTATTTTATTTTGTTAGTATGTTTGGTTTTGTTCTCTGTCTCCCCCTTTTAGACTGTGAGCCCACTGTTGGGTAGGGACTGTCTCTATATGTCGCCAACTTGTACTTCCCAAGCGCTTAGTACAGTGCTCTGCACACAGTAAGTGCTCAATAAATACGATTGATGATGATGATGAATGGTATTTATTGAGCACTTACTATTCGCAGAGCACTGTAGTAAGCTTGAAGAAGCGCTTAGAACAGTGCTTTGCACATAGTAAGCGCTTAATAAATGCCATAAAAGAAAGAAGAACCGAAACTCTGCTCCTCTAGCCACAGTGCTCGGATCCCTTGTCATCTATTACGGGCCTTGTCTCTTTTACTGTTTTTGTTTTTATTGTTTCATCCTTCTCTATGTGTCTTGTGTCTGTCGCTTGTCATTCATTCAATCGTATTTATTGAGCGCTTAGCTTGTCCCTTCTGCCCTTCCTCGTTCCCAGGTTGGGAACTCCTTGAGGGCCAGTGCTGAGTCTAATTTTCACCTGTGTACTTTTCCGGGCACTTAACACAGTGCTCTGGATATAATAAGAACTTAATAAAGTGCCTGCAGCGTGGCTCAATGGAAAGAGCACGGGCTTGGGAATCAGAGGTCATGGGTTCAAATCCCAGCTCTGCCAATTGTCAGTTGTGTTAGTATGTTTGGTTTTGTTCTCTGTCTCCCCCTTTTAGACTGTAAGCCCACTGTTGGGTAGGGACTGGCTCTATATGTTACCAACTTGTACTTCCCAAGCGCTTAGTACAGTGCTCTGCACATAGGATTGTGTCACACAGGATTGTGTGACTTTGGGCGAGTCACTTCACTTCTCTGTGCCTCAGTTACCTCATCTGTAAAATGGGGATGAAGACTGAGAGCCCCATGTGGGACAATCTGATCACCTTGCATCCTCCTGTGCTTAGAACAGTGCTTTGCGCATAGTAAGCGCTTAACAAATGCCATCATCATCAAGCACTTACTAAGGGCCTGGAGAAGCAGTGTGGCCTAGTGGATAGAGTACGGGCCCGGGAGCCAGAAGGAGCTATGTCCTAATCCCAGCTCTGCCGCTTTTTTGCTGCGTGACCTTGGGTAAGTCACGTCACTTCTCTCATATTTATTACTCTATTTATCTTGTACATATCTATTCTATTTATTTTATTTTGTTAGCGTGTTCGGTTTTGTTCTCTGTCTCCCCCTTCTAGACTGTGAGCCCACTGCTGGGTAGGGACTGTCTCTATGTGTTGCCAACTTGTACTTCCCAAGCGCTTAGTACAGTGCTCTGCACACAGTAAGCGCTCAATAAATACGATTGGTGATGATGATGTATTGCCGACTTGTACTTCCCAAGCACTTAGTACAGTGCTCTGCACACAGTAAGCGCTCAATAAATATGATTGATTGATTGATTCTCTCGGCCTCAGTTCCCTCATCTGTAAAATGGGGATTGGGAGCCCCACGTGGGACAGGGACCGTGTCCAACCTGATTAGTGTGTATCTTAGCACTCAGTACAGTGCCTGGAACATAGTAAGCGCTTAATAAATATCATTTTTAAAATCGCCACTGCTTTTCAACTCTGGCCGGTGGCTCGGTCCGGCCAGGTTTGTGGGAGCAGGAGGGCCGGGTCTCCCCGTCCGCCTCCGCCCGGGGTCCGGAGCGGCGAGCCAGGTGGACGATGGGGCGGGTGGGGTTCTGGCGGTGGTCTTCCCTTTCCCCGGCCCCGGCCCCCGCCCTCAGCCTGAGCCACCCCCTTCCCTCTGCCGAGGGCCCCTCCGCACAGGAAATGCTCCGCATAATTTCAGCTCCCTCCGTGGACCTGGCCGGACGCTCTTCTGGCTGTGGGGTGTGTGGCGAGGCCGGTAAGCCAGGCCGGAGGGCAAAACTGGGATTTGGGCATCCGGGCTCCTCCTTTCCCACCCTTCCCTGCCGCCCCGGAGGGGACGCGGATTCCGGGCCCACCTCGGCAAGGAGAGGTCTAGGGTCACCTCTCCTTCAAAGGGATGGGGGCTCCTCAGATCTCAGCCAACATCCACTCACAAATGCATGGTCCCTGCACAATGTTGGTAGCCCCCTTTGCCCACCGGGACCAGGGCCTGAAGGTATCTGGCAGCCGAACCCTTCCTGAGAAACAGGGACCGGGGGCTTCCCCGTAACCCCGCTTCTAGACCGGGAGCCCGTTGTTGAATGAGGACCGTCCCTGTGTGTTGCCGATTTGTACTTCCCAAGCGCTTAGTACAGTGCTCAATAAATACGACTGAGTGAATGGGAAGCAGCATGACTTAGTGGCAAGAGAATGGGTTTGGGAGTCAGAGGATGTGGGCTCTAATCCTGGCTCTGGCAAGTCACTTCACATCTCTGGGCCTCATCTGTAAGTGCTCAATACATACGATTGATTGATTGATTGATCTGTAAGACGGGGATCAAGACTGCGAGTCCCATGTGGGACAGGGTCTGTGTCCAACCTGATTACTTTGTATGTACCCCTGCACTTAGAACAGTGTTTGGCACATAGTAAGCGCTTAACAAATACCATAATTATTATTATTATTATCCTCTCCCAGACCCAGCCGGGCAGTCAGGGACCCTGGCGGTCACCCCTTCCCCTGGTCTGGTTCAGCCTGGCCCCCCTAGTTATTTTTATTGCTGTCTGTCACCCCCTCTAGACTATAAGCTCATTGTGGGCAGGGAATGTGTCTGTTTAGTTTTATATCATCCTCTCCCAAGCGCTTAGTACAGTGCTCTACACACAGAAACTCCTCACCTTGGACTTCGGGTCTGTCCATCACCTCGCCCCCTCCTGCCTCACCTCCCTTCTCTCCTTCTGCAGCCCACCCGGCATCCTCCGCTCCTCTGCCGCTAATCTCCTCACCGTGCCTCATTCTCGCCTGTCCCGCCATCGACCCCCTGCCCACGTCATCCCCCGGGGCCTGGAATGCCCCCAATCCCTCTGCCCATCCGCCAAGCTAGCTCTCTTCCTCCCTTCAAGGCCCTACTGAGAGCTCACCTCCTCCGGGAGGCCTTCCCAGGCTGAGCCCCTTCCTTCCTCTCCCCCTCGTCCCCCTCTCCACCCCCCCATCTTGCCTCCTTCCCTTCCCCACAGCACCTGTATATATGTATATATGTTTGTACATATTTGTTACTCTATTTATTTTACTTGTACATATCTATTCTATTTATTTTATTTTGTTAGTATGTTTGGTTTTGTTCTCTGTCTCCCCCTTTTAGACTGTGAGCCCACCGTTGGGTAGGGACTGTCTCTATATGTTGCCAACTTGTACTTCCCAAGCGCTTAGTACAGTGCTCTGCACACAGTAAGCGCTCAATAAATACGATATTGATGATGATGATTAATTAGATGGACCGGCTGACTGATCTCTTGGCAGGTGGCAGAAGACACCTCTGTGCTCCTACCTCTTCCGTCCGGCTCCCGCTGAGCCTGGGAAAGACGCAGAGTGTTCACCGGAATCGCAGGAGCGTGGGGAGGAGGAGGAGGAGCGGCAGGAGGTGCCCCCCGTCCACCCCCCACCCCCGTGCCACGCTTCCAGACCGGAGCTGAACCACCCCACCGTTATCCTCCCGAGATGGGCCGAGGCCAGCTGCTCCTCGCCGTGGCCCTGCTCTGTGGCCTCCCGCGGCCCGGCCCCGCCGCCCGCCCTATGCCCACACTGGCAGACAGGAAGCTGTGCGCGGACGAGGAGTGCAGCTGTGAGATCTGGGGATTGGGGAGATGGCTCGCAGGCTGGTTGGGGGGCATTCGGTCTATAGGGGTGCGGGGGCTCCTGGGGTGGGGTGGGCAAGCAGCTGGCAGCCCGGGAAAGAGCTGGCCCGCTGTGCCCAGGGTGGGCGGGTGGGCGGCGGTCCCGGGCAGCCCAGACAAACTCTCACCTCCTCCCCAGACCCCATCTCCATGGCCGTGGCTCTCCAGGACTACGTGGGGCCTGACTGCCGCTTCCTGTCCTTCCAACAGGGACAGGTCATCTACGTCTTCTCCAAGCTCCGGGGCCGGGGGCGGCTCTTCTGGGGGGGCAGCGTAAGTCCGTGAAGGTGCTGGGTGGGCGGGGGTGGAAGGACATCCCGGCTCCGCCACTCGTCTGCTGTGTGACCTGGGGCAAGTCAGTTAACTTCTCTGTGCCTCCGTTACCTCATCTGAAGAGTGGGGATTGAGACTGTGAGCCCCACACAGGACAGGGACTGTGTCCAACCCGGTTTGCTTGTATCCACCCCGGTGCTTAGCTTAATACAGTGCCTGGCACATAATAAGCTCTTAACAAATACCGCAATTATTATTATTATTATTATTTTTACAGTGCCTGGCATATAGTAAGTGCTTAGCTTAATACAGTGCCTGGCACATAATAAGCTCTTAACAAATACCACAATTATTATTATTATTATTTTTACAGTGCCTGGCACATAGTAAGTGCTTAGCAAGGACCACAGTTGTTATTATTATTAGGTGCAAGGGGCCTACTATGGAGACCAGGCCGCCCGGCTCGGCTATTTCCCCAGCAGCGTCGTCCGGGAGACCCAGCCTCTCAAACCGGGGAAGGTCACGGTGAAAACGGACGTGAGTCTCATGGAGGCGGGATCCGGGAATTTAGGGGGGAAGTCCTGGTGGGGTTGTGCTGATTCCCCTCTCACCATCTGGAAAGAACATTTTCAATTTAATGATGATGATGGTATTTGTTAAGCGCTTACTATGTGCCAAGCACTGTTCAGTCCTGGGGGGTAGATACAAGGTTATCAGGCTCACACGTGGGGCTCACAGTCTTAATCCCCATTTTACAGAGGAGGTAACTGAGGCACAGAGAAGTTAAATGATTTGCCCAAAGCCACCCAGCTGACAAGTGGTGGAGGGGGGATTAGAACCCACGACCTCTGACTCCCGTGTTCTTACGACTAAGGCACGTTGCTTCTCCATTTGCTGGTGATTTGCGTTTAATTTACCAGCCACTTCCCTGCCCGTGGAGTGAGTCTGGCTCAGCCTGGAAAAGCCAAGGTTTGGGGCTTTGCCAACTCCCATTTCTGTCTCCCTTTCAGCAATGGGACTTCTTCTGCTAGTGAGACGGGTCATCATCATCATCATCAATCGTATTTGAGCGCTTACCGTGTGCAGAGCACTGTACTAAGCGCTTGGGAAGCCGCCGACCAGTCCGACGATGATCTCTCTTCCTGCCCTCCTGGGGCCAGGTCTAGGGACCCGAGGATTGATGCTTTGCAAATATTAAAGCGCTTATGTCATTGAACTGTGTGGTGTTTTGTAGGGCCAGGGTGGATTGTGGGGAGGAATGCTAATGTGGAGGCTCTCTGTGGGCAGGGAATGTGTCTATTTAGCGTTCTATTATACTCTCCCAAGCGCTTAGTACAGTGCTCTGCACCCAGTAAGCGCTCAATAAATGCGATTAAATGAATGAAACACAGTGATCTGGGCCTTGCATTTGCCTCTCTTCAGACCATCCCCTCTGAAGCTGTTTTGCTTCTAGACCCACTTGACTGTCTCATTACCATCTTGCTTAATAATAATAATCATAATGATGGCATTTATTAAGCACTTACTATGTGCAAAGCACTGTTCTAAGCGCAGGGGAGGTTACAAGGTGATCAGGTTGTCCCACGGGGGGCTCACAGTCTTCATTCCCATTTTACAGATGAGGGAACTGAGAGAGGTGAAGTGACTTGCCCAAAGTCACACAGCTGACAACTGGCGGAGCTGGGATTTGAACCCATGGCCTCTGACTCCAGAGCCCGGGCTCTTTCCACTGAGCCACGCTGCTCCTCAAGTGAACTCAGAGAAGCAGCGTGGCTCAGTGGAAAGAGCATGGGCTTTGGAGTCAGAGGTCTTGGGTTCAAATCCCGGCTCTGCCACTTGTCGGCTGTGTGACTTTGGGCAAGTCACTTCACTTCTCTGGGCCTCAGTTCTCTCAGCTGTAAAATGGGGATGAAGACTGTGAGCCCCCCGTGGGACAACCTGATCACCTTGTAGCCCCTCCCCAACGCTTAGAACAGTGCTTTGCACATAGTAAGCGCTTAATAAATGCCATTATTATTATTATCACCTTGTAACCTCCCCAGCGCTTAAAACAGCGCTTTGCACATAGTAAGTGCTTAATAAATGCCATCATTATTATTATTATTATTATTATGAATGAATCCTCAATTAAGGCCCCACCTCCTGCTCCAGCGGAGGGCTTCCCCACGATAGCCCCGCCCCTTCCACTGACGTCACGTTCTGGGCCCACCCACACGTGACGTCATCGTCAGGCCCCGCCCCAATCAGGAGCCCTGATTTCGGTCCCGCCCCCCCCATCCACCGCCCAGCTCCTGCTCCAATCCCGGGGCTTGCCCTCAATTGTGCCAGGACCTGCACCAATCGGAAGCCTAGATTTCGGCCACGCCCCCAACCGGAGTCCAGTCTCTGCCCCAATCCCAGGGCAGGCCTCCAACCTCTCCGCCCGCCCCCCTGTAGGAGTCTGGTCCAATCAGGATTCCGGCTCTAGGCCCCGCCCCCAGACAAAGCCACGCCTCATGGGGGCGTGGCTTAGGACCCTCACAGGGCCCGCCACGCCCTTATTCAAATTCCTGTCCCTGCCCTAATCAGAGGGCAGGCTTCCAGTCCCTGCCCCAATCACAGGGCAGGCCTCCAGCCCAGGCTCCGCCCCCGGACTTCGATCCGCGCCTGGGGGGCGTGTCCTCTGGGAGGGGGTCCCTCGATAGGAGAGGCCACGCCCCTATTCAAATTCCTGTCCCTGCTCCAATCGGAGGGCAGGCCTCCAATCCCTGCTCCAATCAGAGGGCAGGCCTCCAGCCCAGGCCCCGCCCCCGGACTTCTCCCCGCCCCTGGGGTGCGTGTCCTCGGGTCCCTCAATAGGAGAGGCCACGCCCCTATTCAAATTCATGGCTCTGTTCCAATTAGAGGGCAGGCCTCCAATCCCTGCCCCAATCAGAGGGCAGGCCTCCAACCCAGGCTCCGCCCCCGGACTTCGCCCCGCTCCGGGGGCGTGTCCTCGGGTCCCTCGACAGGAGAGGCCACGCCCCTATTCAAATTTATGTCCCTGCTCCTCCAATCAGAGGGCAGGTCTCCAATCCCTGCCCCAATCAGAGGGCAAGCCTCCAGCCCAGGCTCCGCCCCCGGACTTCTCTCCGCCCCTGGGGGCGTGTCCTCGGGTCCCTCGATAGGAGAGGCCACGTCCCTATTCAAATGCATGTCCCTGCTCCAATCAGAGAGCAGGCCTCCAGCCCAGGCCCCGCCCCCGTACTTCTCCCCGCCCCTGGGGGCGTGTCCTCGGGTCCCTCGACAGGAGAGGCCACGCCCCTATTCCAATTCATGTCCCTGCTCCAATCAGAGGGCAGGCCTCCAGCCCAGGCCCCGCCCCCGGACTTCGCCCCGCTTCCGCGGGGGTGTCCCTCGACAGGAGAGGCCACGCCCCTATTCCAATTCACGTCCCTGCCCCAATCAGAGGGCAGGCCTCCACCCCAGGCTCCGCCCCCTGACGTAGCCCCGCCCCAGGGGGGCGTGTCCTGGGGCCCCGCAGCCGGGGAGGGGAGGGGGCGGAAGTGTGGGCGCCGGGGCCCGGCGAGGAGGAAACCGTCGCCGGAGCCCGAGCGGCAGCGGCCAGACATGGCTGAGACCTACGGTGAGCGGGCCGGGGGAGGCCTTGGGGGGGTCTCCCGGGGCCGGGGGGGGGGCAACCGGAAGCGCTGGGGCCCTCCGGGGGCCCTCCAGCCGGATCCTTCCTCCCCCACACCGCCCCCGCGCGGCCGCAGTTGGTACGGCCCGGCGGGCGGACGGACGGGGGAGGGGCCGCTCCGGACCCCTGCACTGATAATAATAATAATAATAATAATAATAATAATAATAATAATAATGGTATTTGTTAAGCGCTGTTCTAAGCGCTGGGGTAGATGCAAGGTCATCAGGTCTTCTAGTCATTCATTCATTCATTCGTAGTTATTGAGCGCTTACTGTGTGCAAAGCACTGGACTCCCCCTTTTAGACTGTGAGCCCACTGTTGGGTAGGGACCGTCTCTCTAGGTTGCCAATTTGTACTTCCCAAGCGCTTAGTCCAGTGCTCTGCACACAGTAAGCGCTCAATCAATACGATTGATGATGATGATGATGGACTAAGCGCTTGGAAAGTCCAAGTTGGCAACATTCATAGGAGGTCATCAGGTCTTCATTCATTCATTCAATCGTATTTATTGAGCGCGTACTGTGTGCAGAGCACTGGACTAAGCGCTTGGGAAGTCATCATCATCAGCATCAATCATATTTATTGAGCGCTTACTGTGTGCAGAGGACTGTACTAAGCGCTGGGGAAGTACAAATTGGCAATATATAGAGACAGTCCCTACCCAGCAGTGGGCTCACAGTCTAAAAAGTCCAAGTTGGCAACATTCATAGAAGGTCATCAGGTCTTCTATTCATTTATTCATTCATTCAGTCGTATTTATTGAGTGCTTACTGTGTGCAGAGCACTGGACTAAGCGCTTGGGAAGTACAAGTTGGCAGCATTCATAGGAGGTCATCAGGTCTTCTATTCATTCATTCATTCAATCGTAGTTATGGAGCGCTCACTGTGTGCAGAGCACTGGACTAAGCGCTTGGGAAGTCCAAGTTGGCAACATTCATAAGAGGTCATCAGGTCTTCTGTTCATTCATTCATTCAGTCGCATTTATGGAGCGCTTACTGTGTGCAGAGCACTGGACTAAGCGCTTGGGAAGTCCAAATTGGCAACATTCATAGGAGGTCATCAGGTCTTCTATTCATTCATTCATTCAATCATATTTATTGAGCACTTACTGTCTGCAGAGCACTGGACTAAGCGCTTGGGAAGTCCAAGTTGGCAACATTCATGCAAGGTCATCAGGTCTTCTATTAATAATAATAATAATAATTGGCATTTGTTATGTGCTTACTATGTGCAAAGCACTGTTCTAAGCGCTGGGGAGGATACAGAGTGATCAGGTTGTCCCATGTGGGGCTCACAGTCTTAATCCCCATTTTACAGATGAGGTAACTGAGGCACAGGGAAGTCACACAGCTGACAATTGGTGGAGCTGGGATTTGAACCCATGACCTCTTACTCCAAAGCCCGTACTCTTTCCACTGAGCCACGCTGCTTCTCTATAGTAATAATAATAATAGTGTTTGCTAAGCGCTTACTCTGTGCCAAGCACTGTTCTAAGCACTGGGGGGGAGACTGTGAGCCCGTTGTTGGGTAGGGACCGTCTCTATATGTTTCCAACCTATACTTCCCAAGCGCTTAGTACAGTGCTCTGCACACAGTAAATGCTCAATAAATACGATTGAATGAATACAAGGTGATCAGGTTGTCCCACGTGGGGCTCACGGTCTCCATCCCCATTTTACAGATGAGGGAACTGAGGGGCAGAGGAGTGAAGGGACTTGCCCAAGGTCACCCAGCAGACAAGTGGCGGAGGCGGGATTAGAACCCAAGACTTCTGACTCACAAGCCTGGGCTCTTGCCACCCGGCCATGCTGCTACTCTTGATTGGTGTGTTAGACTGTGAGCCCACTGTTGGGTAGGGACTGTCTCTATATGTTGCCAGTTTGTACTTCCCAAGCGCTTAGTACAGTGCTCTGCCCATAGTAAGCGCTCAATAAATACGATTGATGATGATAATGATGATGATAATAGTAATAATTCATTCATTCATTTATTCAGTCATATTCATTGAGCGCTTACTGTGTGCAGAGCGCTGTACTAAGCGCTTGGAAAGTGCAATTCAGCGACAGAGACAATCCCTGCCCAACAACAGCGTTAAGCGCTTACTATGTGCCAAGCACTGTTCTATGTGCTGGGGTGGATACAAGGTAATCGGGTTGTCCCTTTTGGGGCTCACAGTCTTAATCAAGTGCCTGGCAGGTCACTTGACTTCTCTGGGGCCTCAGTTCCCTCATCTGTAGAATGGGGATTAAGACTGGGAGTCCTATGTAGGACAGAGACCGTGTCCTTCTAGACGGTGAGCCCGCTGAGGGCAGGGATTGTCTCTCTGTTGCGGAACTGCACTTTCCGAGCGCTTGGTACAGGACTCTGTACACAGTAAGTGCTCAGTAAATACGATTGAATAAATAATCCCCATTTTACAGATGAGGGAACTGAGGCCCAGAGAAGTGAAGTGGCTTTCCCAGGGTCACTCAGCAGACAAGTGGCAGAGCCGGGATTAGAACCCACATCCTGAGCCTGTGCTCTTTCCTCTAAGCCACGCTTTCCCAAGCGCTTAGTACAGTGCTCTGCACACAGTAAGCGCTGAATAAATACAACTGAATGAATGAATGAATGAATGAAACCCCCAGACTGGCTCTCCCTGTGCCCTGTGCCGACTCCCCTGTGGGCACGAGGTTTGGCCCCACTTCATCCCCATTTGGCAGATGAGGGAACTGAGGCTCAGAGACGGCAAGTGACTTGCCCAAGAACACACAGCGGACATGTGAGGCATGAGAAGCAGCGTGAGAAGCATGAGAAGCAGCGTGGCTCGGTGGAAAGAGCGCGGGCTTTGGAGTCAGAGGTCATGGGTTCAAATCCCGGCTCCACCAAGTGTCAGCTGGGTGACTTTGGGCAGGTCACTTCACTTCTTGGGCCTCGGTTCCCTCATCTGTAAAATGGGGATGAAGACTGTGAGCTCCACATGGGACAACCTGACTACCTTGTGACCTCCCCAGCGCTTAGAACAGTGATTTGCACATAGTAAGCGCCTTAATAAATACCATTATTATTATTATTATTATTATGTGGCGGAGCAGGGATTAGAACCCATGACTTTTCGACTCCTAGGCCCGTGCTCTACCCACCGGGCCATCCTGTTTCAATTAGGCCGTGCGGCCATATGCCGTCCAACTAGCGTCTCCCTCATCACCTTGTATCCCCCCAGCGCTTAGAACAGTGCTTTGCACATAGTAAGCGCTTAATAAATGCATTATTATTATTATTATTTATTATTATTTATTATTATTATTATTATTATTATTATTATTATTATTATCCTCCCCTCCCCCTGGTCCCGGAAATCAAATCACAGCTTTTATTGACTCGCTCCTTTTATTCATCTCCAACCCCAAACCACTTATGTTCATAACTGTCATTTATTTATTTATTGTAATGTCTGTCTCCCCATCTAGACTGTAAGCTCGTTGTGGGTAGGGAGCGTGTCTGTTTATTGTTCTATCAATCAGTTGATGGTATCTTTTGAGCGCTCACTGCGTGCAAGCACTGTACTAAGTGCTTGGGAGAGTACCACGGCGTAGTGGATAGAGCACAAGCCTGGGAGTCAGGAGGTCCTGGGTTCTAATCCCGGCTCTGCCACTTGTCTGCTGTGTGACCTTAGGCAAGTCACTTGACGTCTCTGTGCCTCAGTCACCTCATCTGCAAAATGAGAATTGAGACTGGGAGCCCTGTGTTGGACAGGGACTGTGTCCAACCCGGTTTGCTTGACTCCACCCCAGTGCTTAGTACAGTGCCTGACACACAGTAAGCGCTTAACAAATACCACAATTATTATTATTAACAAGCAACAGAAACAGTCCCTGCCCACAACAAGCTTATTGTTCTCTCCCAAGCGCTTAGTACAGTGCTCTGCATACAGTAAGTGCTCAATACGATCGACTGACCCTCGGAGGGAAGGGTGGTGCCCACCAAAGAGCCCAGGCAACCCCTAACTGGGGTAGAAAGCAGCGTGGCTCAGTGGAAAGAGCACGGGCTTTGGAGTCAGAGGTCGTGGGTTCGAATCCCGACTCCACCACATGTCTGCTGTGTGACCTTAGGCAAGTCACTTAACTTCTCTGAGCCTCAGTTACCTCATCTGTAAAATGGGGATTAAGACTGTGAGCCCCACGTGGGACAACTTGATTACCTTGTATCCCCCCAGCGCTCAGAACAGTGCTCTGCGCATAGTAAGCGCTTAATAAATGCCATCATTATTATTATGATTATTATAGAAAGGGCTGGAAAGGAACCGACCGGCCTTCTTTATCAAAAATGGGAGGTGAAGGGGCACAGTTTTAGGAAGTAGGATCCTAGCCCGGGCCCTCAATCAATCAATCAGTCAATCAATCGTATTTATTGAGCGCTTACTGTGTGCAGAGCACTGTACTAAGCGCTTGGGAAGTCCAAGTTGGCAACATATAGAGACAGTCCCTACCCAACAGTGGGCTCACAGTCTAAAAGTCACAGTCTATCTTACCTCAAGGGAACCTCTCTCTCTCTCTCTCTCTCTCTCTCCCTCGCTCTTTCCCTCTCTCTCTCTCCCTAGATTTCCTCTTCAAATTCCTGGTTATTGGCAGTGCCGGCACGGGAAAATCTTGTCTCCTGCATCAATTTATCGAGAACAAGTGTGAGTCCCTGAGGGTGTCGTGGGGTTGGGGTGGGGGAAATCAGGGACGAAATCCAAGCAGGGGGAGGGACCAGAGCCCTGGGGGCTCCTTCCGCTGTGTGACCTTTGCGGTGCTGGACAACCACTCTGTGCCTCAGGAGCCCCCCCAGGGACGTGGGCAGTCCGACATTGGTATTGAGCTCGTCTCTATGGGCAGGGAACGAGTCTGAAGTGGTCAATACAGCGTTCTACACCTAATAAACACTCAATACCATTGACTGAGGAAAGTCACTTAACTTCTCTGTGCCTCGGTTCCCTCATCTGTAAAACGGGGATGAAGACTGTGAGCCCCATGTGGGACAGGGACTGTGTCCAACCTGTTTAGTTTGTATCCGCTCCTGTGCCCGGACCATAATAAACACTTAACAAATACCCCCAGAAAAGAAAAAAGATAAAGGGCATTCTACTTAACTTCTCTGTGCCTCAGTTCCCTCATCTGTAAAATGGGGATTAAGATTGTGAGCCCCCCGTGGGACAACCTGATCACCTTGTAACCTCCCCAGCGCTTAGAACAGTGCTTTGCCCATAGTAGGTGCTTAATAAATGCCATCATTGTTATTATTATTATTATCAAGCGCTTGGGAGAGTTCAGTAGAGTAGGTAGAGGTGACCCCTGCCCTCAAGGATCTTACCAGCTAGCGGGGGAAACAGGCATCAAATGAAAGCACAGGTAATAAAGCAACAGGATAATCAATCAATCAATCAATTGTATTTATTGAGCGCTTACTGTGTGCAGAGCACTGTACTGAGCGCTTGGGAAGTCCAAGTTGGCAACATATAGAGACAGTCCCTACCCAGCAGTGGGCTCACAGTCTTAAAGGGGGAGACAGAGAACAAAACCAAACATACTAACAAAATAAAATAAATAGAATAGATATGTGCAAGTAAAATAAATAAATAAATAGAGTAATAAATATGTACAAACATATATACATATATACAGGTGCTGTGGGGAAGGGAAGGAGGTAAGATGAGGGGGATGGAGACGGGGACGAGGGGGAGAGGAAGGAAGGCTAGGGCAATTATTAATTATTAATTAACTATTATTAATGATGTGTATATATAATTCTGTTTATTTTGATGCAATTGATGCCTGTCTACTTGTTTTGTTGTCTGTCTCCCCCTTTCTAGACTGTGAGCCCGTTGTTGGGTAGGGATTGTCTCTGTTGCCGAATTGTACTTTCCAAGCGCTTAGTACAAGTGCACATAGTAAGTGCTCAATAAATATGAATGAATGCCTGATTGAATCATCATCATCATCATCAATCGTATTTATTGAGCGCTTACTGTGTGCAGAGCACTGTACTAAGCGCTTGGGAAGTACAAATTGGCAACACATAGAGACAGTCCCTACCCAACAGTGGGCTCACAGTCTAAAAGGGGGAGACAGAGAACAAAACCAAACATACTAACAAAATAAAATAAATAGAATAGATATGTACAAGTAAAATAAATAAATAGAGTAATAAATATGTACAAACATATATACATATATACAGGTGCTGTGGGGAAGGGAAGGAGGTAAGATGGGGGGATGGAATGAATGACTGTGTCCGAGCTAGTCAGTTGTACTTATTGAGCGCTTACCGTGTGCAGAGCACTGGACTAAGCACTTGGGAGAGAACAATCTAACGATAGGACAGACTCATTCCCTGCCCTCAACGAGCTTCCAGACCAGAGGGGGACACCAAAGTGCCGTAGGGAGGTGGCAGAGGAGGGGCCGCTGTGAGGTGCTGGGGGAGCGAACCGCCTAGAGCCCCTTCCTCACCCCGTCCTTTCCCCGCAGTCAAACAAGACTCCAATCACACGATCGGCGTCGAGTTCGGCTCGAAGGTGGTCAACGTCGGCGGCAAGACGGTCAAACTGCAAATCTGGGATACAGCCGGACAGGAGCGGTTTAGGTAGGGGTTGGGCCCCGTGGGGAGGGGCGGCCAGCTCAGTCCGGGAGAGCCCCTCCTCTGTCAAGCAATCAATCAATCAATCAATCAATCGTATTTATTGAGCGCTTACTGTGTGCAGAGCACTGTACTAAGCGCTTGGGAAGTCCAAATTGGCAACATACAGAGACAGTCCCTACCCAACAGTGGGCTCACAGACTAGAAGGGGGAGACAGAGAACAAAACCAAACATACTAATAAAATAAAATAAATAGAATAGATATGTACAAGTAAAATAAATAAATAGAGTAATAAATATGTACAAGCATATATACATATATACAGGGGCTTTGGGGAAGGGAAGGAGATAAGATGGGGGGGATGGAGAGGGGGACGAGGGGGAGAGGAAGGAAGGGGCTCAGTCTGGGAAGGCCTCCTGGAGGAGGTGAGCTCTCAGTAGGGCCTTGAAGGGAGGAAGAGAGCTAGCTTGGCGGATGGGCAGAGGGAGGGCATTCCAGGCCCGGGGGATGACGTGGGCAGGGGGTCGATGGCGGGACAGGCGAGAACGAGGTACGGTAAGGAGATCAGCGGCAGAGGAGCGGAGGGTGCGGGCTGGGCTGGAGAAGGAGAGAAGGGAGGTGAGGTAGGAGGGGGCCAGGGGATGGACAGCCTGGAAGCCCAGGGTGAGGAGTTTCTGCCTGATGCAGAAACCTGATGCAGATCCTCACCCTGGCTTGGTGAGAGGGTGCCGGGATCCTAGCTGCCCCCGTCTCCTCGTCCGCCCCGCAGGTCGGTGACGCGGAGCTATTACCGGGGAGCAGCTGGGGCCTTGTTGGTGTACGACATCACCAGGTGGGTGCTGAGAGCCGGAGGCGGGGAGGGGAGGGGTCTCAACAGCCAGCGAGGCCTCGGTCGGCCCGGTGCCCGGCTTTGCCCGGTGGCTCTCCCCCCACCCTTCTCTTCACCCTCTCCCGGGGCCCCCTGCCCCCCTCCACCGTGGACGGGGGGCGACGGCGAGGAGGGCGAGGGCAGACCCTGGGGTCCCGGCCCCACCACTCTCGACGCCTCGCCTCTGCAGCCGGGAGACGTACAATGCCCTCACCCACTGGCTGACGGATGCCCGCACCCTCGCCAGCCTCAACATCGTCGTCATCCTCTGCGGGAACAAGAAGGATTTGGATGCCGACCGGGAGGTCACTTTCCTGGAGGCCTCACGCTTCGCCCAGGAGAACGGTGAGGGCCCCCAAAGCCCCCCGCCTGCTCCCCGCCGTCCTGGCCCTTCCTCCAGGCTAATGTGAGTTGGGTAAAGGCGAGTGACTGGATGGATTTTTTTTTTTTTTATGGTATTTGTTAAGCACTCACTCTGTGCCAGGCACTATACTGTACCAGGCACAGAGAAGCAGCGTGGCTCAGTGGGAAAAGCCCGGACTTGGGAGTCAGAGGTCCTGGGTTCGAATCCCAGCTCTGCCACATGTCTGCTCTGTGACCCTGGGCAAGTCACTTCGCTTCTCTGAGCCTCAGTTCCCTCATCTATAAAATGGGCATTAAGCCTGTGAGCCCCACGTGGGACAACCTGATCACCTTGTATCCCCCCAGTGCTTAGAACAGTGCTTGGCACTTAGAAAGTGCTTAACAAATGCCGTTATTGTTATTATTTATTATTATTATACTAAGCACTGGGGTAGAGAAGCAGCATGGCTCAGTGGAAAGAGCCTGGGCTTGGGAGACAGAGGTCATAGGTTTGAATTCCTACTCCGCCACTTGTCAGCTGTGTGACTTTGGGCAAGTCACTTCACTTCTCTGTGCCTCAGTTACCTCATCTGTAAAATGGGGATAAACATGGAACAACCTTATCAACCTTATAAACATGGAACAACCTCCTTGTCTTCCCTCCCAAACCTTGTCCTCTCCCTGACTTTCCCATCTCTGTTGACGGCACTACCATCCTTCCCGTCTCACAAGCCCGCAACCTTGGTGTCATCCTCGACTCCGCTCTCTCATTTACCCCTCACATCCAAGCCGTCACCAAAACCTGCCGGTCTCAGCTCCGCAACATTGCCAAGATCCACCCTTTCCTCTCCATCCAAACCGCTACCCTACTAATTCAAGCTCTCATCCTATCCCGTCTGGACTACTGCACTAGCCTTCTCTCTGATCTCCCATCCTCGTGTCTCTCTCCACTTCAATCCATACTTCATGCTGCTGCCCGGATTATCTTTGTCCAGAAACGCTCTGGACATATTACTCCCCTCCTCAAAAACCTCCAATGGCTACCGATCAATCTGCGCATCAGGCAGAAACTCCTCACCCTGGGCTTCAAGGCTGTCCATCATCTCGCCCCCTCCTACCTCACCTCCCTTCTCTCCTTCTACTGCCCAGCCCGCACCCTCCGCTCCTCCACCACTAATCTCCTCACTGTACCTCGCTCTCGCCTGTCCCGCCATCAACCCCCGGCCCACGTCATCCCCCCGGGCCTGGAATGCCCCTCCCTCTGCCCATCCGCCAAGCTAGCTCTCTTCCTCCCTTCAAGGCCCTGCTGAGAGCTCACCTCCTCCAGGAGGCCTTCCCAGACTGAGCCCCTTCTTTCCTCTCCCCCTCGTCCCCCTCTCCATCCCCCCGTCTTACCTCCTTCCCTTCCCCACAGCACCTGTATATATGTATATATGGTTGTACATATTTATTACTCTATTTATTTATTTATTTATTTATTTTACTTGTACATTTCTATCCTTCTTATTTTATTCTGTTGGTATGTTTGGTTCTGTTCTCTGTCTCCCCCTTTTAGACTGTGAGCCCACTGTTGGGTAGGGACTGTCTCTATGTGATGCCAATTTGTACTTCCCAAGCGCTTAGTACAGTGCTCTGCACATAGTAAGCGCTCAATAAATACGATTGATTGATTGATTGATTGATTGATTATCACCTTGTATTCCTCCCCGCCCCCCCCAGTGCTTAGAACAGTGCTTCATACCTAGTAACAGTGCTTCCTCACCCCCTCGTTCCCCCTCCATCCCCCCCATCTTACCTCCTTCCCTTCCCCACAGCACCTGTATATATGTATATATGTTTGTACATATTTATTACTCTATTTACTTATTTATTTATTTTACTTGTACATATCTATTCTATTTATTTTATTTTGTTAGTATGTTTGGTTTTGTTCACAGTCGCCCCCTCTTAGACTGTGAGCCCACTGTTGGGTAGGGACTGTCTCTATATGTTGCCAGCTTGTACTTCCCAAGCGCTTAGTCCAGTGCTGTGCACACAGTAAGCGCTCAATAAATACGATTGATTGATTGATAGTAAGCGCTTAACAAATGCCATCATTATTATACAAGTTACTCAGGTTGTACACGGTCCATATCTCATATGGGGCTCACCGTTTTAATCACCATTTTATAGATGCGGTAACTGAGGCGCAGAGAAGTGACTTTCCCCAGGTTGCAGACAAGAGCTGGAGCTGGAATTAGAACCCAGATCCTCCTGACTCCGAGGCCTGTGTTTTTTCCACTAGGCGAGGTGGAAGGCTAATTCCCTGCCTTGGGGTGGGGGAGGCCGTCCTGCCAAGCCCTTTCACACCCCCCTGTTCCCCTCCTCCCCTCCCCGCAAAATCAGACCTTTAACCCCGTGCCAGTCTGGGATGGAGCCGGAGGGCCCTGCCCAGCCGGGGGAGCCTGGAAACCACCACAGGCCCCTCCTAGCCAGGATCCCGCATACGCAGGCCCACCAGCCGGGCCCATGCCCATCCCCTCCATGCCCACTTTGGTGCCATCCTCTGCCCTCTCCTCCCGCCCTCCCAGAGTTGATGTTCCTGGAGACCAGCGCCCTGACGGGGGAGAACGTGGAGGAGGCGTTCCTCAAGTGCGCCCGCACCATCCTCAACAAGATCGACTCGGGTGAGCCCCCGGTGCCCGGCGGGCGGGTGGAGGCGGGGGCCCTTCGTGGCTCAGCGGAAAGAGCCCGGGCTTCGGAGTCAGAGTCCGCCAATTGTCAGCTGTGTGACTTTGGGCAAGTCACTTCACTTCTCTGGGCCTCAGTGGCCTCATCTGTAAAATGGGGATTAAGACTGTGAGCCCCAGGTGGGGCAACCTGATCATCTTGTAACCTCCCCAGCGCTTAGAACTGTGCTTTGCACATAGTGAGCGCTTAATAAATGCTATCATTATTATTATTATTACTCCCTGGGTGTGGTTTGAAACATGAGGGCGGAGGGGGAACGCTGCCCGCCGAAGGGCCCCAGCCCCCTGCCCGCTTTTTTTCCACCCCACCAGGAGAGCTGGATCCGGAGAGGATGGGTTCGGGGATCCAGTACGGCGATGCCTCCCTGCGCCAGCTGCGCCAGCCTCGAGGAGCCCAGGCCGAGACAAGGCAGCAGTGCAACTGCTGAGGACAAAGCGGGTACAGGGGGCGGGTAACGCGTGAGAAGCAGCATGGCCTAGGGGCTAGAGCCTGGGCCCGGGAGCCAGAAGGTCATGGGTTCTAATGCCAGGTCTGCCGCTTGTCTGCTGTGTGACCATGGGCAAGTCACTTCCTCTGTGCCAAGGTTACCTCGTCTGTAAAATGGGGATTGAGACCGTGAGCCCCACGTGGGAGAAGGGACTGTGTCCAACCCGATTTGCTTGTGTCCATCCCAACGACTAGTACAGTGCCTAGCGCACAGGAAGCGCTTAACAATAATAATAATAATAATGATGGTGGCATTTATTAAGCACTTACTCTGTGCAAAGCACTGTTCTAAGCGCTGGGAAATACCGCAATTATTATTATTATTATTTTCATCACAGGGAGCGGGTACCAAGAGCAGGCAGGCTGGTGGGGGCTGAGACTGGCTGGTCTACCACTGGCCCACCGGCTAGGGTTGGGGGGAAGGTCAGGCGCTGAGGGAGTTTCATGGGGGCTAGTGGGGTGGCCTTAGGGAGGCCTGAAGGCGCGGCCCTGGGGGGTGAAGAGGTTCCGGGATGTGAGCCCTTCACTCCCCCACCTCATTTTTAAAAAAAATATTTGTTAAGCGCTGTGTGTCAATCAATCAATCGTATTTATTGAGCGCTTACTGTGTGCAGAGCACTGTACTAAGCGCTTGGGAAGTACAAGTTGGCAACATATAGAGACAGTCCCTACCCAACAGTGGGCTCACAGTCATACGAAGCACTGGGGTAGATCCAAGCTAATCAGGTTGGGCACAGCCCCCCTCCCAGATAGGGGCCACGGTCTCAATCTCCATTTTAAGGGTGAGGTAACTGAGGCCCAGAGAAGTTATGTTACTTGCCCAAGGTCACACCTCATCCTCGCCCTTCTCCTTTCTTTTCAGAGTACAGACTCCAGCAGCCCCGTGGACCAGCCTCTTGGCCCCCCAAAACCGTACTTCCTCCCTCCCCATCCCGGACACACCCCCTCCACCCCTCCTTCCAATTCATTCTCATGGAGATGGCACAACGGTTAGGGGCCACTGGGAGGGGGTCTGCCCCAATCTCATCCCAGCCCCTTTCCCTCCCCTCCTACCCCCATACTCTCAAGATGCTGTGTGCCACGATCTGGGACTTACCATCGGGTTTGGGGGCGAGGGGGTGGAAAAGGGCCCTCCTCCCCTCTCCTGGAAGGGCAACTGGTACAAGCCCTTCCCCTGGGCACCGTCCCCCACACCCCCGTCCCCCCCGGCCCACTGCAGCGGGCATTACCTGTACAGACGGTCTCTTTTCACTGCAGTGAGGAGGGGCTGGCACCCCCATGCCCCGCCCCCATCGCCTGCCTCTGGGCATCTTGCCCTTCTTGCCCTAGCTCTTCAGCACGGGCACCAATTGCTGCTGCTTTCAGTGTCTTGGCCTTGCCCTACCGTGGCCCGGGCCCAGCGATCCCTCTGGGCCCGGGGAGGGGCTTGCGCCCACTTGGCACCGGGGTTGGTGCCAGTCAACCATCCCTCGGGATCAGGTGTCCTTGCGGTCGAGAGGATGGGTCTGGGGGCGCCCCACCCTGAGGTTGACCGGTTCTCCCGCTCCTTTGCCCCCTGTGTTTTGTATATGTTATTTATTATGTTGCAGGGCGAGCGCTCTGCCCTCCGGGGGCTTGGTGGGAGGGAGGGGGTTTTGAGGGGCGCCAAGCCCCCATTTGTCCCCCGCCTCCCCCGACCAGCTCTCTGCTGTACGCACATCCCCTCACACCATCCCTCTCCCCATAAAGCAGTTTTGTTTTCCAGCCCTGACTCCAGCTCCTCTTCATTCAGGGAGCCCCCGATTCTCTCCCCCCCCCCACCCCATTTTGGGGACACGAGGAGGGCTGGGGGTGGGCGGAGCGTGGCTTTCCGCTAAACAAAAGCTGTGGGGCGGGTGGACCGGGAGGGGCCGGCCCCTGGGGCAGAGGGCCCAGCCCAGTCTGGCTTCCTCTCCTTCCGGAGCGGACGAGGGGGGACCAGGGGAGCCCGACCCCCCGGTTCTCACGCAAAGGGCCCATCAGCTTCTCGATGGGGAAAGCACATGGCCGAGCCGGGGGAGGAAAGACACGTGCCCTGCCGGGGGGTGTCTGTGGCAGCTCCACTTTGGGGAGCGGGGGCACGGCCTTGCCCTTGGCCTCTCCGCCCCCTCAAGTGCTTGGAGATGGGGACGGTGTGGGGCACACGGTGTCCCTCCCGCGGGCATAGCCCACGGGACGGACGTGGGGCTGTGGGTTTCGGGTCGCCCAGTTCTTGGAAACCCCGGCCTCTCACACCTGCTGCGGGGCCTCGGGGTGGGGGGCTGGCGGGGGGCAGGGGCAGCCGCCGCTGCCCGCCAGGGAACACGCCATCCTGGGTCACAGGCCGGGCAAGCGGCGAACTTCCACTGAGGCAGCCCCAGGCCCTGCAGCTGCTGCTGCTGCTGCTGTGGAGGTGCAGGCCTCTCGGCCCTGCTCCCCCCAGCGCCACCGTTTCCTCACCCAGCGGTCCTAGGAGCGTGCCCCCCAAAGAATAATAAATAATGATGGTATTTGTTAAGCGCTTAC
This sequence comes from Tachyglossus aculeatus, assembly GCF_015852505.1. Taxonomy (NCBI): domain Eukaryota; kingdom Metazoa; phylum Chordata; class Mammalia; order Monotremata; family Tachyglossidae; genus Tachyglossus; species Tachyglossus aculeatus. Next base: position 2,281,117 of record NC_052091.1, read on the forward strand.
TATGTGCAAAGCACTGTTCTAAGCGCTGGGGAGGTTACAAGGTCATCAGGTTGTCCCACGGGGGGCTCACAGTTTTAATTTTAAGGATGGAGTAATTGAGGCACAGAGAAGTTAAGTGACTTGCCCAAAGTCACACAGCTGACAGTTGGCAGAGCCTGGGATTTGAACTCATGACCTCTGACTCCAAAGCCCGTGCTCTTTCCACTGAGCCACGCTGCTGCGTGGCCTACAGGAAAGAGCTCGGGCCTAGAAGTCAAAGGTCATGGGTTCTTGCCCCAGCTCTGCCACGTGTCTGCTGTGTGACCTTGGGCAAGTCATCACTTAATAATAATAATAATAATAATGGCATTTATTAAGCGCTTACTATGTGCAAAGCACTGTTCTAAGCGCTGGGGAGGTTACAAGGTGATCAGGTTGTCCCACGTGGGGCTCACGGTCTTAATCCCCATTTTACAGATGAGGTAACTGAGGCATGGAGAATAATAATAATAATGATGGTGGTATTTGTTAAGCGCTTACTACGCGCAAAGCACTGTTCTAAGCGCTGGGGAGGTTACAAGGTGATCAGGTTGTCCCACGTGGGGCTCACGGTCTTAATCCCCATTTTACAGATGAGGTAACTGAGGCATGGAGAATAATAATAATAATGATGGTGGTATTTGTTAAGCGCTTACTACGCGCAAAGCACTGTTCTAAGCGCTGGGGAGGTTACAAGGTGATCAGGTTGTCCCACGTGGGGCTCACGGTCTTAATCCCCATTTTACAGATGAGGTAACTGAGGCATGGAGAATAATAATAATAATGATGGTGGTATTTGTTAAGCGCTTACTACGCGCAAAGCACTGTTCTAAGCGCTGGGGAGGTTACAAGGTGATCAGGTTGTCCCACGGGGGGCTCACGGTCTTAATCCCCATCTTACAGATGAAGTAACTGAGGCCCAGAGAAGTGAAGTGACTTGCCCAAAGCTGCACAGCTGACGGCGGAGCAGGGATTTGAACCCGTGACCTCTGCCTCCAAAGCCTGGGCTCTTTCCACTGAGCCACGCTGCTTCACGGACTTCTCTGGGCCTCGGTTACCTCATCAGGAAAATGGGGATCAAGATGGCGAGCCCCACGCGGGCCAACGGCTGCGTCCACCCGATTACCGCGTATCTACCCCAGGGCTGAGAACAGTGCTTAGGCACACAGTAAGTGCGTAACAAATTTCACAATTATTAGTATTATCTCTGCTCTTAATAGCCTCCTGGCCTCATCCTGCACAGCCGGCTAGCCCCCACCAACCCTTCCACCTGTCCCTACTACGTGCCTTGCGGCACTTGCTACTATCTAGAATATGCCCGGGGCGGGCAGGGAGGAGGACGCGAACTTGTAGGTGGGGTCGCGGGTGGCGAATGGATGGACCTCTACCACCCCGCTACCCTCACGCCCCCCGATAGCCAACTCATTGCTGTGTCCTCCCCCGGCCCCCTCCACCCCTTCCCTCCGGATCTGGCTGCAAGAATCCTTCCAAAATTCATCCCCCCTCGCCCTCACTGCCCCCTGCACCCCCCTCCCCACCACGGCAGATGACCAAGGCCGCATTAAGCCAAGCTAGGAGGACGAGGGAGCCGCACGGAGCCTTTATCCCGGCTCTGCCACACGTCCGCTGTGTGACTTTGGGCCAGTTCCTTAACTTCTCTGTGCCTCAGTTATCTGTAAAACATGGGTTTCTTCTATCAATCAATCAATCAATCAATCGTATTTATTGAGCGCTTACTGTGTGCAGAGCACTGTACTAAGCGCTTGGGAAGTCCAAGTTGGCAACATATAGAGACAGTCCCTACCCAACAGTGGGCTCACAGTCTAGAAGGGGGAGACAGAACAAAACCAAACATACTAACAAAATAAAATGGACTGTGACTTCTAGACTTCTATAATAAATAGACTTCTAGACTATGAGCCCACTGTTGGGTAGGGACCGTCTCTATATGTTGCCAACTTGGACTTCCCAAGCGCTTAGTACAGTGCTCTGCACACAGTAAGCGCTCAATAAATACGATTGATTGATTGATTGAAGACTGTGAGCCCAATGTGGGACAGGGACCGTGTTCAACAGAGAAGCAGCTTGGCTCAGTGGAAAGAGCACGGGCTTGAAAATCAGAGGTCATGGGTTCAAACCCCTGCTCCACCAATTGTCAGCTGTGTGACTTTGGGCAAGTCAGTTCTCTGGGCCTCAGTTACCTCATCTGTAAAATGGGGATTAAGACTGTGAGCCCCACCTGGGACAATCTGATTACCTTGTATCCTCCCCAGCGCTTAGACCAGTGCTGTGCACATAGTAAGCGCTTAACAAATGCCATCATTATTATTAACTCAGACCTCCCCCAGCGCTTAGACCAGTGCTTTGCACATAGTAAGCGCTTAACAAGAGAAGCAGCGTGGTTCAGTGGGAAGAGCCTGGGGCTTGGGAGTCAGAGGTCATGGGTTCAAATCGCTGCTCCGCTGCTTGTCAGCTGTGTGACTTTGGGCAAGTCGCTTAACTTCTCTGGGCTTCAGTTCCCTCATCTGTAAAATGGGGATTGAAACTGTGAGCCCCAATTGGGACAACCTGGTCACCTTATGTCCTCTCCAGCACTTAGAACAGTATAGTAAGTGCTTAACAAATGCCATCCATTATTATTATTAACAAGTACCATAATTATTATTATTAATCCCTTGCCACTCGCCCCTCTCTATCCTCCACCCGCGTCCTCCCTGTCCTCGGAGTCCCTGCCCGGATCAGCCCGGCCTCCCCAAGCCCTCGCCCCTGGTCCGGCCCGGTGGAGGCCCATCGTCCTCACCTCACCCACTTCAGCCTTCGGCAGCCGCCTTATCTCCTATTTTTAGCTGGCAGGACCGGCTCTTGGAAAGAGACTTCCTCTCAAACCCGCCTCCTTCTCCTCCTCCGGGAGCAGCTGCGGGGTGTTGTTGGGGTGGCAGCTGTCCCCTCCCTTTTCCCCCATCCCCATTATTTGGAGGGCCAGAGCGGGTTGTGCCACCAGGAGGGTGCTGACTCTGAGGGGGCTTCCGGCCTCGTAGCGACCGGCTGGCTCGCCCCCGGCCCCTGCCCACTTCTCCCTGCAGGCCCCGGGCCTGGTGGTGGTGGGAAGGGATGATGTCCGAGAGATTGGGGTGGTGGCTTTTGGCTCCCAGTTCCTCCTCACGGTCCCCTAGGGTTCAGGGGTCACGCTCGGTAGACGAGGGAGCCCCCCTTCCTGGGGGGAGGGCACAATGCCAGGGCCCATTGGCATAGCTGAGCATGCTCCTCTGGAGGCCTGTTCTCGAGGCCTCTTCTAGACTGTGAGCCCACTGTTGGGTAGGGACTGTCTCCATATGTTGCCAAATTGTACTTCCCAAGCGCTTAGTACAGTGCTCTGCACACAGTAAGCGCTCAATAAATATGATTGAATGACTGAATGAATGAGGCCTGCTCCAGCTGGTGCTCGGCTGGCAGCCCCTGCATCCTGTGCCCCCTGTTCCTTGGCCCCCTTCCCACCTCCCTCTTAGGCCCAGCAGGCCCCAGTGCGATCCCACGGCGGGCCAGAAACGCTACCCTTTAATAATAATAATAATAGTAGCATTTATTAAACGCTTACTAGGTGCAAAGCACTGTTCTAAGCGCTGGGGAGGTTACAAGGTGGTCAGGTTGTCCCACGTGGGGCTCACAGTCTTCTTCCCCATTTTCCAGATGGGGTAACTGAGGCCCAGAGAAGTGAAGTGACCCAGCTGGCAAGTGGCGGAGCCGGGACTTGAACCCATGACCTCTGACTCCAAAGCCCGGGCTCTTTCCACTGCACCACGCTGCTTCTCGTGCTTTGCTTGGGGGGAATCTCCGTGCCAGGGCAAGCAGGGCGGGTGGATTGGGGTGGGGTGGTTTTCCTTTCAAGGGTTCGGAAAGAAGGCTGCAGCAAAGGTGGGGAGGGGTCATCCTCTCTCAATCAGTCAATCGTATTTATTGAGTGCTTACTGTGTGCAGAGCACTGTACTAAGCGCTTGGGAAGTACAAGTTGGCAACATATAGAGACAGTCCCTACCCAACAGTGGGCTCACAGTCTCCCTCCCCTCCAGCCCAGGACGGGTGACCTCGGGCTCCGTCCCCCTTGACGCCGGGTGGCCCGGTGGGTGGGGAGGCCCGGGGCTGGTGGCGGAGCTCGGTGGTCGCCCCTCCCCCGGGTGGGCGGCCGGTCACGTGTCGGGGGGCGGTCCCCGGTGACGGGCCCGGTGGGGGGAGGGGGCATGGCCGGCGGCACGGCACGGGGCGGGTGGCAGCAGCGGCGGCGCCGGGGCCGGAGGAAAGCCCCCAGCCGGTGAGGGGCTGGGCGGGGGGCGCTGGGGAAGCCGAGGGGGCCGTCTAATCCCCCCGCCCCCCTGGGACCGTCCTGGCTGGGGCCTGCCCGCAGATTGACGGGGGGGAATCGAGGGCCTTCGGGTGGGCAGAGCAGGACTGGCCTGGGGGGTCGGGGGATGAGGGTGGGGGGGTCCCGGAGGGGAGGGGAGGGCGCGGAAAGAGACTCTAAACTGGCTCCCCCTCCCCTCCATTCCCTCCTTCCTCTTCCCGCTTCCCCTTCCTTTCCCCCTGGTCCGGTCCTTGCCTCTTGTCTGGTGCCCATGCTTCTCCCCCCTCCTGTGCCCACCGCCTTGCCCTCCTCTCTGCTTCCTTCCTTCCTTCCTTCCTTCTTTTCCGCCTCTAAACTGGCTCCCCCTCCCCTCCATTCTCCCCTTCCTCTTCCCGCTTCCCCCTCCTTCTCCCCTGGTCCGGTCCTTCCCTCTTGTCTCGTGTCCATGTCTCTCCCCCATCCTGTGCCCACCGCCTTGCCCTCCTCTCCATTCTGCCTCCTTCCTTCCCTCCTCTAAACTGCCTCCCCCTCCTCTCCATTCCCTCCTTCCTCTTCCCACTTCCCCTTCCATTTCCCCTGGTCCGGTCCTTTCCTCTTGTCTGGTGCCCATGCCTCTCCCTCGTCCTGTGCCCACCGCCTTGCCCTCCTCTCCTGTCGCCTTCCTTCCTTCCCTCCCTCCTCTAAACTGCCTCCCCCTCCTCTCCATTCCCTCCTTCCTCTTCCCACTTCTCCCCTGGTCCGGTCCTTTCCTCTTGTCTGGTGCCCATGCCTCTCCCTCGTCCTGTGCCCACCGCCTTGTCCTCCTCTCCTGTCTCCTTCCTTCCTTCCTTCCCTCCTCTAAACTGCCTCCCCCTCCTCTCCATTCCCTCCTTCCTCTTCCCACTTCTCCCCTGGTCCGGTCCTTTCCTCTTGTCTGGTGCCCATGCCTCTCCCCCCCTCCTGTGCCCACCGCCTTGCCCTCCTCTCCTTCCTTCTTTCCTTCCTCTAAACTGCCTCTCTCTCCTCTCCATTCCCTCCTTCCTCTCCCCACTTTCCCTCTGGTCCCGTCCTTTCCCCTCGTCCGGTTCCCATGCCTCTCCCCCCTCCTGTGCCCCCCGCCTCGCCCTCCTCTCCTTTCTGCTTCCTTCCTTCCTTCTTTCCCTCCTCCTCCTTTTTCCAGGTGATCCCGTTTTCCCGAGCGGCTCCCCCCGCCCCCGGGCCCGAGGGAGGGCGAAGGAGGGCCCCGAGGCCATGCCAGGCTCTCCCGGGCCCGCGTAGCCCCGCTGCCGCCCCCGAGAAGAGGAGGAGGAGGAGGAGAGACAGGCTGGCACCATGGGCCCGGGCAGTGCCCTCCGTGCCCGGGGGATGAACGCACCGCCATGGACGGCCCGGCCCGAACAGACCCCCTGAGCCGGGGCCTGCTCCCGCAGCCGCCCAGCACAGAGCCCGGGGGGCACGGAGGTGCCAGGATGGGGGTGGAGGGCTACTCCTCCTGCCCCCCGCAGCCTCCCCACCTACTGCCCGGGCCCTGCGAGGCGGCGGCGGGCACCAGCGGGGGCGGGTCGGTGCCCCCCGGGGCCGGGGGCTTCGCCCCCTCCTCCGCTGCCAGCCCCATGCGGGAGGGGCGCGGTGGGCAGAGCGGAGGGCACCTGTGCCCGCTGCAGAGCGAGGGAGCCGCAGTGCTGGTCGCCAAGGAGTGCCCGCTGTTGGCATGTCGGGGCAGCCGGCCGGAGGGCCCCAAGAGGAGGCGGTCGGACGGCGGTGATGCCCAGGGACAGGGCACCCAGGCCAAGAGGTGCCAGGCCGGGCCCACCCCGGCCGAGCGGCTGGCCGCGGACTACATCGTGCCCTGCTTGAGGTACTATGGCATCTGCGTGAAGGAGGGCTTCCTGGGGGCGGCCCTGGGCACGCAGGTCCTGCGCGAAGTGGAGGCCCTCAACCGACAGGGCCGCTTCCGAGACGGCCAGCTGGTCAACCAGAGGGCCATCCCCTCCCGGAGCATCCGCGGGGACCAGATAGCCTGGGTCGAGGGGCACGAGCCCGGCTGCCAGGGCATCGGTGCCCTCATGGCCCGGGTGGACGAGGTCATCCTGCACTGCGCTGGACGCCTCGGAGGCTACGTCATCAACGGCAGGACCAAGGTCAGGAGCTCTCCGGGCCCCCCTGGGGGGGCAGGGGGGGGTCTGGGGTGGGTGGGGGGACCGATAATGATCCTCATCATTGCCAACCTCTTCCCGCGCTCTGTAATGATAATAATAACAACAGTGATGATGGCATTTGTTAAGCCTTTTAGACTGTGAGCCCACTGTTGGGTAGGGACTGTCTCTATATGTTGCCAATTTGATAATGATCCTCATCATTGCCAACCTCTTCCCGCGCTCTGTAATGATAATAATAACAACAGTGATGATGGCATTTGTTAAGACTTTTAGACTGTGAGCCCACTGCTGGGTAGGGACTGTCTCGATATGTTGCCAATTTGTACTTCCCAAGCGCTTAGTACAGTGCTCTGCACATAGTAAGCGCTCAATAAATGCGATTGATGATGATTTGTTAAGCTCTTACTCTGTGCCGAGCACTGTTCTAAGCGCTGGGAGGGGATGCAAGGTCATAAGGTTGTCCCACTTGGACCTCACGGTCTTTCCCCCCATTTTACAGATTTTCACAGAGAAGTGACTTGCCCAAGGCCACCCAGTAGACAAGTGGCGGACCTGGGATTAGAACCCCATAATAATAATAATGGTGGCATGTATTAAGCGCTTACTATGTGCAAAGCACTGTTCTAAACGCGGGGGAAGTTACAAGGTGATCAGGTTGTCCCACGGTGGGGGCTCACAGTCTTAATCCCCATTTCACAGATGAGGGAGCTGTGGCACAGGGAAGTTAAGTGACTTGCCCAAAGTCACACAGCTGACAAGTGGCGGAGCCCAGGTTTGAACCCATGACCTCTGATTCCAAAGCCCGGGCTCTTTCCACTGAGCCATGCTGCTTCTCTAATAATGATGATTTGTTAAGCGCTTACAATGTGCCAAGCACTGTTCTAAGCACTGGTGGGGGGCCGGGGGAATATAAGGTCATCAGGTTGTCCCATGTGGGGCTCCCAGTCTTCATCCTCATTTTCCAGATTTTCACAGAGAAGTGAAGTGGCTTGCCCAAAGCCACCCAGCAGACAAGTGGCGGATCTGGGATTAGAACCCATGACCTCTGACTCCCAAGCCCAGTCTCTTGCCACTGAGCCACGCTACTTCTCTGTACTGAGCGCTGGGGTCGAGACAACCAAGTAATGGTATCTGTTAAGCACTTATTACGAGCCGAGGGCTGTTCTGAGTGCTGGGGTAGATACAACCTTGTGGGCTCATGGTCTTCATCCCCATTTTACAGATGGGGTTGCTGAGGCCCAGTGAAGTGACATGTCCAAAGTCACACAGCAGACAAGTGGCAGAGATGGGATTCGAACCCACGACCTCCGACTCCCAAGCCCGAGCTCTTACCGCTAAGCCACGACCCAGTCCCTGTCCCCCGTAGGGCTTCCGGTCTTTACCCCCATTTTACAGATGAGAGACCCGAGGCCTAGAGAAGCGAATAATAATAATTCATAATAATCGTGGTATTTGTTAAGCACTTACTATGGGCCGAGCACTGTACTGAGCGTTGGGGTCTAGACAAGCAAATCAGGTTGGACACAGTCTCTGTCCCCCAAGGGCTCCTGGCCTTAATCCCCATTTCACAGTTGAGGGAACTGAGGCCCAGAGAAGTGAAGTGATTTGCCCAAGGCCACACAGCAGGCAAGTGGTGGAGCGGAATTAGAACCCATGACCTCCTGAATCCCAGGCCTGTGTTTCCTCCAGTACGTCAGCGATCTGTTGGAGGCCTGGGTCAATCAACCGTATATATTCAATCAATCAAACCATTGACCCATGGTAGGTATTGAGCACTTACCTTGTGCGGAGCACTGTACTAAGCGCTTGGGAGAGTACAACATAACAGAGTTGGTGGACATGTTCCCTGCCTACAACAATTTGGCCAGCTGACGTCTAGAGGGGGAGGCGGACTTAATGTAAATGAATAAATTATGGATATGGACATAAGTGCTGTGAGGAGAGGTGAGAGGGTGTGAATAAAGGGTGCACATAGTAAGCGCTTAACATATTCAATCAGCGGTATTTATTGAGCATGTGTTGTGTGCAGAGCACTGTACTAAGCGCTTGGGAGAGTACAGTGTAACATGTTGCCTGCCCACACGAGCTCTAGGGAGAGTACTTCACAACAGTAAAACAGACACATTCCTTGCCCCCAACGATTTTAGAGTCTGGAGAGGCTGGGTTCAGATCCCGGCCTCACCACTTGTCTGCTGTGTGATCTTGGCCAAGTCACTTAACTTCTCTGTGCCTCAGTTAACTCATCGGTAAAATGGGGCTTAAGACCGTGAGCCTGACGTGGGACACGGACGGTGTCCAACCTGATTGGGAAGCAGCGTGGCTCAGTGGAAAGAGCCCGGGTTTGGAGTCAGAGGTCATGGGTTCAAATGCCGCCTCTGCCAATTGTCAGCTGTGTGACTTTGGGCAAGTCACTTCACTTCTCTGGGCCTCAGTTACCTCATCTGTAAAATGCGGATTAAGACTGTGAGCCCCCCATGGGACAACCTTATAATAATGTTGGTATTAAGCGCTTACTATGTGCAAAGCACTGTTCTAAGCGCGGGGTAGATACAAGGTAATCAGGTTGTCCCACGTGGGGCTCACAGTCTTCATCCCCATTTACCAGATGAGGGAACTGAGGCCCAGAGAACCTTATCACTTTGTAACCTCCCCAGTGCTTAGAACAGTGCTTTGCTCATAGTAAGCGCTTAATAAATGCCATTATTATTATTATTATCCCTTCCTCCAACCTGGCTGGGGTGTCCTGCAGGGTTTCCCTGCCAGGAGAAGGAAATGGGGGATTAGCGGGGCCTCACCCTCCCCTCTGAGGAAGGGCAGGTTGGAGCCAGGTGTTCTGGCACCCAGTGGGCCAGGCCACACCCTGGCTTTCCCCTGACCCGGCCGTGGCCTGGAGTTCCCTTGTCTCTATATGTTGCCAACTTGTACTTCCCAAGCGCTTAGTACAGTGCTCTGCACACAGTAAGCGCTCAATAAATACGATTGATTGATTGATTCCCTTGAGCCAGCCAGATTTTCCTCTCCTTGGCCCGTCCCGGGGAAGTGGGGGCACGGAGGGCCGTCCCGGGCAACCAAACAGCCCGGAAACTGGGAAATGCTGAGGGAAAGGGGTGGGGAATGGGGGAGCAGTTGGGCGGGCTTTCCGGTGACCCCAATTTCTCACCCATCCCACAGTCCCTTTCCCTGCTTTCCGGTCTGCCGGATCTTTAGAAGCAGAAGAAGCAGCTGTGGCTTAGTGGAAAGATCATGGGCTTTGGAGTCAGAGGTCATGGGTTCGAATTCCAGCTCTGCCACTTGTCAGCTGTGTGACTTTGGGCAAGTCACTTCACTTCTCTGGGCCTCAGTTCCCTCATCTGTAAAATGGGGACTAAGACTGTGAGCCCCATGTGGGACAACCTGATAACCTTGTATCTTCCCCAGTGCTTAGAACAGTGCTTTGCACATAGTAAGTGCTTAACAAATACCATTATTATTATTATTATTTAGTCTCCCCTGGGGACCCCAGGCCTTGGGCCAAGCAGGAACGGGCTGGCAGAGCCAGGATCTCGACTGCCCCTCCATCGGGGAAGGGGACCTGGGGGGCAGGTGGGTAGGGGGGCTTCTCATCACCGACTCCCCCGGGGGGAAGTAGAGGCAGGGGCGGGGGCTATATCCCAAACTAGTGCCTCACTGGAAGGGTTTGAGCGGCCCAAGGCTGGAGGCAATCAATCATATTTAATAATAACCGTAATAATTATGGTACTTGTTAAGCACTTACTATGTGCCAAGCACTGATCTAATCAGGTTGGACACAGTCCCTGTCTCCCATGGGGATCACAGCCTTAATCCCCATTTTATGAGTGAGGGTATTGAGGCCCAGAGAAGCCCAAGGTCACACAGCAGACACGTGGTGGGGTGGGATTAGAATCCAGGTCCTTCTGACTCTCAGGCCCGTGCTCTATCCACTGTGTGCAGGGCACCTCTTCTAAATGCTTGAGAGAGGACCACACAAAAATATAACACAAAAATATTCCCTGTCCACACGAGTTTACAGTCTAGTCCCTTCTCCCATTTTCCTCTGTGTCGCCTTGAATGGTCTGCGCAGTTAAGTAATCAATAAATATGATTGACTGGCTGATTGACTAGAGAGAGGCTTGCTGGTTCCCCTGGCCTCAGTTGCCCCCAGCTGTTGAAGCAGAGGGCCAGGGGAGGGGTAATGAGAGAGAGAGAGCATGCGAGAGAGTGTTTTGGGGGGGTGCTTTGGGATCCCTCTGGAAGGGGCTGTCACCCCACTCCTTGAGACAACAATTCGGGCTGCTAGCCTGGCTTAAAAGGGCAACAGTTGGAGGGAGGGGGCAGGAGGCTGAAGGCAGTGGGAGGCAGTGTGGCCTAGTAGATAGAGCCCGTGCCTAGGAGTCAGAGGACCTGGGTTCTAATCCCCGGCTCTGCCACTGGTCTGCTGTGTGATGTTGGGCAAACAGTTAACCTCTCTGGGCCTCAGGTCCTTCATTTGCAAAATGGGGAGTCAATACCTGTGGTCCCTCCTACTTAGACCGTGAACCCCATGTGGGACATGATCATCATCAATCGTATTTATTGAGCGCTTACTGTGTGCAGAGCACTGTACTAAGCGCATGGGAAGTACAAATTGGCAACATATAGAGACAGTCCCTACCCAACAGTGGGCTCACAGTCTAAAATGGGGAGACAAAACCAAACATACTAACGAAATAAAATAAATAGAATAGATATGTACAAGTAAAATAAATAAATAGAGTAATAAATATGTACAAACATATATACATATATACAGGTGCTGTGGGGAAGGGAAGGAGGTAAGATGGGGGGGATGGAGAGGGGGACGAGGGGGAGAGGAAGGAAGGGGCTCAGTCTGGGAAGGCCTCCTGGAGGAGGTGAGCTCTCAGTAGACATGATGCTCTTCTGTCCACCCCAGCACTTAGTACAGTGCTTGGCACATTGTAAGCACTTAACAAATACCACAATTATTATGTGGGGAGTGTTCTCCCTATTTACTCTCCTGTGTGTGGCACTCCCTAAAGGGGTAGAGTGGGCAGTGTGCCCAAGGACCAGAGTCTGTTTCCTGAGCTTTGTTGGTGGGGGAGGGGGCTGACTGGGGGCAAATGCAGAAAGCAATAATAATAATAATTCTGATATTTGTTAAGCTCTTACTATGTGCCCGGCACTGTATTAGCACTGGGGTGGATATTCATTCATTCAATCGTATTTATTGAGCGCTTACTGTGTGCAGAGTACTGTACTAAGCGCTTGGGAAGTACAAGTTGGCAACGTATAAACACATTGGGTTGGACACAGTTCCTGCCCCACATGGGGCTCACAGTCTCCACCTGCATTTTACAGAAGAGGTAACTGAGGCACAGAAAAGTGAAGTGACTTGTCCAAGGTCACACAGCAGAAAAGTGGCAGAGCCGGGATTAGAACCTTCTGACTCGCAGGCCCGGGCTCTATACATTGCGCCATGCAAGGAACAGTCGGGCAGTATGGATAGAGCCCAGGCCTGGGAGTCGGAGGGCCTGGGTTCTAATCCCGGCCCCTCGTGTGCTGCGTGACCTTGGGCTACTCCCGTCTCCATGCCTCGGTTCCCACTTCTGTAAAATGGGGATTGAGACAGTGAGCCCCATGTGGAACTTGGACTCCTGTCCAAACCGATTAGCTTGATTCTACCCCAGCACTTAGTACAGTGCCTGGCACATAGTAAGTGCTTAAGAAATACCGTTAAAAAAAAAAAAGAGGGCAGCCTGGAGAGACAGGCCAGGTTTGGTGTGGGCAGTCTTCCCTTCTACCTGGCCTGCTTCCCTGCACGTTTGCTGGGAACCTGCCGCTGACCGCGAAACCCAAGCCCTCAGAGGGCTCCGTAACCTGACCCGACCCCATCCTTGGCTTGGCTGGCACCTTCCTCCGGTCCCCGGCCACTCAAGACAACGGCCCTGCCTTGGCATTGCTTTGGGAGGGCACCCCTGCCCCCATAGAAAGGAGAGACCGGCTCTTGGCATTGCCCGGGTGCTGAGTCATTCGCCTGAGATCCGGGGCTCTGTGTCCAGGCCGCCTCCTGACTGAAGCAGTGCGGCTTAGTGGATAGAGCCCGGGCCCCGGAGTCAGAAGGACCTGGGTTCTAATCCCGGCTCTGCCACTTGCCTGCAGGGTGTCCTTGGGTAAGTCACCTCGCTTCTCTGAGCCTCAATTCTCTCATCTGTAAAATGGGGATGAAGACTGTGAGCCCCATGTGGGACATGGCCTGTGTCCAACCTGATTAGTTTGTATCCACCCCAGAGCTTAAAACAAGTGGTTGACACATAGTAAGCGCTTAACAAATACCATTATAATAATAATAATAATGATGGCATTTATTAAGCACTTTCTATGTGCAAAGCAGTGTTCTAAGCGCTGGGGAGGTTACAAGGTGATCGGGTTGTCCCACATGGGGCTCACAGTCTTCATCCCCATTTTACGGATGAGGTAACTGAGGCACAGAGAAGTGAAGTGACTTGCCCAAAGTCACACAGCTGACAAGTGGCGGAGCAGGGATTTGAACCCATGACCTCTGACTCCAAAGCCCTGTGCTCTTTCCACTGAGCCAAGCTGCTTCTCTAATAATAATGGCATTTGTTAAGCGTTTACGATGTGCGAAGCACATTCTAAGCGCTGGGGGGGATGCAAGGTAATCAGGTTGTCCCACGTGGGGCTCACAGTCTTCATCCCCATTTTACAGATGAGGTAACTGAGGCACAGAGAATAATAATAATAATGATGATGGTATTTGTTAAGCGCTTACTATGTGCAAAGCACTGTTCTAAGCGCTGGGGAGGTTACACGGTGATCAGGTTGTCCCACGGGGGGCTCACAGTCTTAATCCCCATTTTACAGATGAGGGAACTGGGGCACAGAGAAGTGAAGTGACTTGCCTAAAGTCACGCAGCTGACCAGCGGCGGAGCTGGGATTCGAACCCAGGACCTCTGACTCCCAAGCCCGGGCTCTCGCCATTGAGCTGAGCCCAGAAGCAGGAGGAGGGGAGAGGTGAGGGTCAGCGTTAGGAGCTGAGGGCCCTGTGTGTTGCCCATTTAAGACCGGCCGGCCTGCCGTGGCCGCTGTCATTGGCTGTGACCCGCCCTTGGCCTCTGACGCATTTTGGTTTGTGATTTGTGGAACTCCAGGGGAGAGCCTTTGACTGCCTGCAGTTTTTTTTCTCCAAGAAGTCTTTAACTCCTTTCTGCCAGTGAGGGACCCCTGGGTCCTCTGTTTGGTTTGGGGATGAGAGTGGGATTGGACCACGGAGCTCTCTTTGTTTTCTTGGACAGGTCTGAGTTGGTTGAGTGAAAGGCCCTGCAGCTTGGCCTGGGGAAATAACAATTGTGAAGGTGCTCTCTCTTTCTTTCTTTCTTTCTTTCTTTCTTTCTTTCCTTTCTTTCCTTTCTTTCCTTTCTTTCCTTCCTTTCCTTCCTTTCCTTCCTTTCCTTCCTTTCCTTCCTTTCCTTCCTTCCTTCCTTCCTTCCTTCCTTCCTTCCTTCCTTTCTTTCTTTCTTCTTTCTTTCTTTCCTTCTTTCCTTCTTTCTTTCCTTCTTTCCTTCTTTCTTTCTTTTTCTTTCTTTCTCTCTTCCTCTCTCTCTTTCTCTCTCTCTTTCTCTCTCTCTCTCTCTCTCTCTCTCTCTTTCTCTCTCTCTTTTTCTCTCCCTCCTGGTCACCATAGGATGGCTTACTGTGCCTTTCACTCTGTCTCTGTCTTGCCTATCTCACCACGGACCCCTCGCCCACATCCTGCCCCTGGCCAGGAACACCCTCCCTCCTCAAATCCGACAATTACTCTCCCCGCCTTCAAAGCCTGATTGAAGGCACATCTCCTCCAGGAGGCCTTCCTTGACTAAGCCTCCCACCTTTCCTCTTCTCCCGTTCCCTACTGTATTGCTTGCCTTGATCCCTCTGTTCATTCATTCATTCATTCAGTCGTATTTGTTGAGTACTAAGCGCTTGGGAAGTCCAAGTCGGTTCTTTCCCCTCCCGGCCCCATAGCACTTATGTCCATATCTGTCATTTATTTATTTGTATTGATGTTTGTCTCTAGACTCCCACCTCTAGACGGAAAGCTCATTGTGGGCAGGGATTGTGTCTGTTTATTGTTATATTATACTTTCCCAAGTGCTTAGTACAGTGCTCTGCCCACAGTAAGTACTCAATAAGTACAATTGAATGAATGAGGCCTAAGGCTCTCACCTCCTACTTTGTTATCCGCTCCCATCCCCCCTTCTGGGGAATGGAAATGAGAGCCAAATGGGAGGAAGGCCAAGGTGAGGTGAGAATCAGTCAATCAACCGTATTTATTAATACTACTACTACTACTACTACTACTATTGAAAGTATTTGCTAAGCACTTAGTGTGTGCCAGACACCGTACTAAGCACTGGGATGAATACTAGCAAATCAGGTTGTACAAACCCAGATGGGGCTCACGGTCTCAATCCCCATTTTACAGATGAGGGAACTGAGGCCCAGTGAAGTGACCTGCTCAAGGCACTTACTGTGAGATTGGGAAGTAGAATATAACAGACGCATTCCCTGCCCACAAGGAGCTTACAGTCTAGGGGGGGAAACACATAATAATACAAATAAATAAAATTACAGATATGGACTTAAGTGCTGTGGGGCTGGGAAGGGGGACGAATAAAGGGAGCAAGTCGGGGTGATGCAGAAGGGAGAGGGAGAAGAGGAAAGGAGGGCTTAGGGAAGTCCTCCTGGGAGAGATGTGCCTTTAATAAGCCTTTGAAGGAAGAGGAAAGGAGGGCTTGGGGAAGTCCTCCTGGGAGAGATGTGCCTTTAATAAGCCTTTGAAGGTGGGGAGAAGAATCGCCTTTGGAATATGAGGAGGGAGGGCATTCCAGGTCAGAGGCAGGACTTGGGCAAGAGGTTGGCAGCTAGATAGAAAAGATCGAGGTACAGTGAGATGGTTAGCGTTAGAGGAATGAAGTATTTAGGCTGGGTTGTAGTAGGAGAGCAGCAAGGCGAGGTAGGAGGGGGCAAGGTGATTGACTGCTTTAAAGCCAAGGATAAGGCGAAGGGGTGACAGAGTGTGGGCCTGCCTGTAGTTTTTTGTTTTTTTTTTTAATATTTGTGAAGTGCTTACCGATTGCCAGATACTGTACTAAACTCTGGGGTATATACAAGATAATCGGGTTGGACACAGTCCCTGTTCCATATGGGGCTCACAGTCTCAATCTGCATTTGATAAATGAGGTAACTGAGGCAGACAGTCAACTGTATTTACTGTGTGTACAGCACTGTATTAAGTGCTTGGGAGAGTACAAAATAACAATAAACCTGCCCACAATGAGTTTACAATCTGAGGTGGGGGGGGGGAGACAGAAGTTAATCTAAACAAATAAATTACAGATATGTACAGAGAAGCAGTGTGGCTCAGTGGAAGGAGCCCGGACTTTGGAGTCAGAGGTCATGGGTTCAAATCCCAGTTCCGCCAATTGTCAGCTGTGTGACTTTGGGCAAGTCACTTAACTTCTCTGTTCCTCGGTTCCCTCGTCTGTAAAATGGGGATTAAGACTGTAAGCCCCCCATAGGACAACCTGATCACCTTGTAACCTCTGCTGCGCTTAGAACAGGGCTTTGCACATAGTAAGTGCTTAATAAATGCCATTATTATTATTATGTAAATTCCGTGGAGCTGGAAGGGGGAGGTGAATAAAGGGAGCAAGTCAGGGCAACACAGAAGGGAGTGGGAGAAAAGGAAATGAGGGCTTAAGTCAGGGAAGGTCTCTTGGAGGAGATGTGCCTTCAAAAAGGTTTTGAAAGTGGGAAGAGTCCTCATATCTGTCCGATATGAGGAGGGAGGGCATCCCAGGCCAGAGCAGGACATGGGAGAGAGGTTGGCGGCGGGATAGGCGAGATGGAGGGACAGTGAGAAGGTTGGCATTAGAGGAACGAAGTGTGCGGGCTGATTTGTAGGAGGAAACTAGCAAGGTGAGGTAGGAGGGGGCGAGGGAATTGAGTGAAGGCTACACTGCTTCTCTAGTTCCCCCACCTTGGCATCAGAGAGACCCCAGCGGATTCATTCACTCATTCAATCGTATTTATTGAGCGCTTACTGTGTGCAGAGCACTGTACTAAGCGCTTGGGAAGTACAAGTTGGCAACATCTAGAGACAGTCCCTACCCAACAGCGGGCTCACAGGCTAGAAGGGGGAGACAGACAACAAAATAAGACATATTAACAAAATAAAATAAATAGAATAGTAAATATGTACAAGTAAAATAGAGTAATAAATATGTACAAACGTATATACAGGTGCTGTGGGGAGCGGAAGGAGGTAAGGTGGGGGGATGGGGAGGGGGAGTGGGGGGATGGGGAGGGGGAGTAGGGGGAGAGGAAGGAGAGGACTCAGTCTGGGAAGGCCTCCTGGAGGAGGTGAGCTCTCAGTAGGGCTTTGAAGGGAAGAAGAGGGCTAGCTTGGTGGATGTGGGGAGGGAGGGCATTCCAGGCCCGGGGGATGATGTGGGCCGGGGGTCGATGGCGGGACAGGCGAGAACGAGGCCCAGTGAGGAGGTTAGCGGCAGAGGAGTGGAGGGTGTGGGCTGGGCTGGAGAAGGAGAGAAGGGAGGTGAGGTAGGAGGGGGCGAGGGGATGGATGGACAGCCTTGAAGCCCAGGGTGAGGAGTTTCTGCCTGATGCACAGATTGATTGGTAGCCACTGGAGATTTTTGAGGAGGGGAGTAACATGCCCAGAGTGTTTCTGCACAAAGACAATCCGGGCAGTGGCGTGAAGTATGGATTGAAGTGTGGAGAGACAGGAGGATGGGAGATCGGAGAGGAGGATTTTACTTGGCCCAGTGCCCATCCCCTACCAACTGTGTTATATGAGAAGCAGCGTGGCTCAGTGGTAAAGAGCATGGGCTTTGGAGTCAGAGGTCATGGGTTCAAATCCGGGCTCCGCCAATTCATTCATTCATTCAGTCGTATTTATTGAGCGCTTACGGTGTGCAGAGCACTGTATTAAGCGCTTGGGAAGTACAAGTTGGCAACATGTAGAGACGGTCCCTACCCAACAGTGGGCTCACAGTCTAGAAGCCAATTGTCAGCCGTGTGACTTTGGGCAAGTCACTTAACTTCTCTTGGCCTCAATCAATCAATCAATCGTATTTATTGAGCGCTTACTATGTGCAGAGCACTGTACTAAGCGCTTGGGAAGTACAAATTGGCAACATATAGAGACAGTCCCTACCCAACAGTGGGCTCACAGTCTAAAAGGGGGAGACAGAGAACAAAACCAAACATACTAACAAAATAAAATAAATAGGATAGATATGTACAAGTAAAATAAATAAATAAATAGAGTAATAAATATGTACAAATATATATACATATATACAGGTGCTGTGGGGAAGGGAAGGAGGTAAAATGGGGGGGATGGAGAGGGAGCCTCAGTTACTTCATCTGTAAAATGGGGATTAAGACTGTGAGCCCCCAGTGGGATAACCTGATCACCTTGTAACCTCCCCAGTGCTTTGCATATAGTAAGTGCTTAATAAATGCCATCATTATTATTATGTTATCTTCTCCCAAGTGCGCAGTACAGTGCTCTGCACACAGTAAGCACTCAATAAATACCACTGATAGGCCCGGCAGCAGGCTGGGCTGGTTGTGGGCTGGGGGTTGGGGAGGGGGCCTCTTTCTCCACTCCCCGGGGGAAGGGTTGGGTTGTGGAGATTTACTGTTGTGATGAAGGACCCTCCCTGTCCCCTGCAGGCGCAGTGGAATGGCAACTCCCACCCCTCCCGAAGGTCTTGGCAGAAAACAAGGCCGCGGGGAGAATGTGGCAGGAATGTAGTGGGCGGCTTGGCTGCCAAGCCCCATTTTGGGGTAGATTCTCAGTGAGATCTCAAATCTCCGCATGAACATGATGCAAGGCGCCCTTCTCTTCGTAATAATAATAATGGCATTTGTTAAACGCTTACTATGTGCCAAGCACTGTTCTAAGCGCTCGGGAAAGAGCACTACAACAGTAAACAATGACAGTCCCTGTCCACAGGGAGCTCACAGTCTAGAGGGGGGAGACAGACATCAATACAAATAAATAAAATTACAGATCTATACAGAAGTGCTTTGGGGCTGGGGGCGGGGAAGAGCAAAGGGAGCAAGTCAGGGCGATGCAGAAGGGAGTGGGAGATGAAAATAAATACGATTGAATGAATGAATGAATGAAAAGTGGGGCTTAGTCTGGGAAGGCCTCTTGGAGGAGATGGGCCTTCAGTAAGGCTTTGAAGGAGGGGAGAGGTTGTCTGGCGGATTTGAGGAGGGAGGGTGTTCCAGGACTGGTTGGCGGCGAGACAGGCGACATGGAGGCCCAGTGAGAAGGTTAGCGGCACCAGAGGAGTGGCGTCCCCACAGCACCTGTATAAATGTATATATGTTTGCACATATTTATTACTCTATTTTACTTGTACATATCTATTCTATTTATTTTATTTTGTTTGTATGTTTGGTTTTGTTCTCTGTCTCCCCCTTTTAGACTGTGAGCCCACTGTTGGGTAGGGACTGTCTCTATATGTTGCTAACTTGTACTTCCCAAGCGCTTAGTCCAGTGCTCTGCACACAGTAAGCGCTCAATAAATACGATTGATTGATTGATTGATTGGAGTGTGCGGGCTGGGCTGAAGAAGGAGAGAAGCGAGGTGAGGTAGGAGGGGGAAAGGTGATGGACTGCTTTAAAGCCAGTGGTGATGAGTTTTTGTTTGATGCGGAGGTGGATAGGCAACCACTGGAGATTTTTTTTTGGGGGGGGTGGTGACATGTCCTGAACGTTTTGTAGAAAGATGATCCGGGCAGCGGACAGACTTTCTCAGTCAATAATATTTATAAAAGCAAAGTGGTCTAGTGGAAAGAGCACGGGCCTGAGAGTCACAGGACCTGGGTTCTAATCCCGGCTCCACCATTTGGCTGCTGGATGACCTTGGGCAAGTCACTTGTGTGCCTCAGTTCCTTCATCTGCAAAATGGGGATTCAATACCTGTGCCCCCTCTTTCTTAGAATGTGAGCCCCATGTGGGACCTGATTATCTTGTATCTACCCCAGCACTTAGTACAATGTTTGGCACATAGTGAACACATAACCAATATCGCAGCTATTACTATTATTATTACTGAGTGTTTTCTGTGTGCAGAGGACCGTACAGAGTGCTTAGGAGAGTATAGTATAACAGAATTGATCCATACGTTCCCTGCCCACAATGAGTTTACTGCCTAGCAGGGGAGGCAGATATTAATATGAACATAAATTGTGGTTATGTTCATAAGTGGTGAGTGGCTGAGGAAGGGGTCAATAAAGGATGCATAGCCAAGTGCAAGAGCACTTCAAAGCCTTATCAGCACATCTCCAAGAGGTCTTTCCCCACTAAACCCTCATTTCCTCTTCCACTCCATTCTGTGTCACCTCTTTGGGTTTGGATTTATGTGCATATCCATCATTGATTTATTTCTATTTACGTCTGTCTCCCCCTCTAGTCTGCGAGCTCGCTGTGGGCAGGGAACATGTCTACCAACTGTGTTGTGTAGTACTTTCCCAAGCGCTTAGTACAGTGCACTGCACAGAGGAAGTGCTCAATAAATACGAGTGATTGACACCAAGCCCAGCCTTTTCCTCCCCTTCCCTCCTGGCGCTCTGGGAGGCAGGAATCTCCATTTCCTCCCTCTTCCCTTTTTGGAGGGATATGCATTTCTCTGACTTGCTCCTTTTATTCAATTAGTGGTATTTATTGAGTGCTTACTGTGTGCAGAACACTTTACTAAACACTTGGGATAGTACAGTGCAACAGGACATTCCCAGCACACAATGAGCTTACCATCTAGAGGAGGAGACAGACATTAATAGTAATAGTATTACATTTCTATTAATAGACCTTAAAAGAAATGACAGATATGGACCTAAGTGTTGTGGGGCTGGGAAGGGGGGATGAATAAAGGGAAGAACAGTGCTTTGCACATAGTAAGCGCTTAACTAATACCATTATTATTAATAAAGGGAGAAAATCGGGGAGACGCAGAAGGGAGTGGGAGAAGAGGAAAAGAGGACGGTTTAGGATAGGCTCTCATTTGGAAAATGGGGATTAAGATTGTGAGCCCCGGGTGGGAGAGGGACTGCATACAACCCTGCATACAATAGGCTTAGTACAGTGTCTGGCGCATGGTAAGCGCTTAACAAATACCACAGTTGTTGTTATATGTGGTACAAATTCCCTGTCCCGAAGTTCCGAGGGAGTTTGCTCTTCAGATGGGGTGGAAAAGACACATAGCATCAGTCCAGTCTTGGAGATGAATGGCACAGTGAATAATGAATTCATTGAATGAATGAATGAATGAATACACAATAGGCACCGGGTGGGGGTGGGGGTGGGGGTGAGGAGGAGTGCATGCCAGCCTGGATGGCTGAGAGAATTCCAGCGGCCTAGCTGGGAAAGGCCAGGGAGGGGGTGGGATCCAGGAAATGGAAAAGAAGGAGAAGGCAGCTCTGGAGGCATGGGCGTTGGGATAAAGGTTGTGAGAGAAGCAGCGTGGCTCAGTGGAAAGAGCACGGGCTTTGGAGTCAGAGGTCGTGGGTTCGAATTCCAGCTCCGCCACGTCTGCTGTGTGACCTTGGGCAAGCCACTTAACTTCTCTGAGCCTCAGTTACCGCATCTGTAAAATGGGGATTAAGACTGTGACCCCCCCCCACGTGGGACAACCTAATCACCTTGTATCCCCCCCAGCGCTTAGAGCTTTGCACATAGTAAGTGCTTAACAAATGCCATTATTATTGTCTGCTGTGTGACTTTGGGCAAGTCACTTCACTGGGCCTCAGTTCCCTCATCTATAAAATGGGGAGCGAGACTGAGCCCCACATGGGACAGGGACTGTGTCCAACCCAATTTGCTTGTATCCACCCCAGTGCTTAGTCGAGTGTCTGGAACATAGTAAATAATAGTATAAATGGTATAATGTTATAAATAGTAATAATAATAATAATTATTGTTATTTGGGAAGCAGTGTGGCCTAATGGAAAGAGCATGGGCCTGGGAGTCAAGGACCTGGGTTCGAATTCCAGCTCCGCCACTTACCTTGTGAAGCTGCGTGGCCCAGTGGAAAGTGCACAGGCTTGGGAGTCAGAGGTCGTGGGTTCTAATCCTGGCTCCGCCACTTGTCAGCTGTGTGACTTTGGGCAAGTCACTTCTCTGGGCCTCAGTTACCTCATCTGAAAAATGGGGATTACGACTGTGAGCCCCACATGGGACAACCTGATCACCTTGTATCCCCCCCAGCGCTTAGAACAGTGCTTGGCACATAGTAAGTGCTTAACAAATGCCATTATTATTACGTTACCTCCTGTGTGACCTTGGGCGAGGTACTTTCCTCTAGACTAAGCTCATTATAAGCAGGGAATGCTTATGCTAATTCTGTTGTATTGTACTTTCCCAAGTGCTTTCTACAGTGCTCTGCCCATAGTAAGCACTCAATAAATACCATTGATTTAATTGATTAACATCTCTGGGTATTGTTTTTATTAATGGTATTTAATAATTGTGACATTTGTTACGGGCCTACTGTGTGCCAGGCACTGTGCTAAACGCCGGGGAGGGTACAAGCAAATTGGGTTGGGCACAGTCCCTGTCCCACGTGGGACTCACAGTCTCAATCCCCATTTTACAGATGCAGTAACTGAGGCACAGAGAAGTGAAGTACTTGCCCAATGTCACAAAGCAGACAAGTGGTAGAGTGTAGTTAGAACCCGTAACCCTCTGATTATCAGGTCCATGCTTTATCTACTATGCCATGCTGTTAATAATAATAATAATAATAATAATAATAATAATAATAATAGCATTTATTAAGCGCTTACTTTGTGCTAAGCACTGAGTGCTGGGGAGTTTACAAGGTGATCAGGTTGTCCCACGTGGGGCTCACAGTCTTAATCTCCAGTTTACAGATGAGGTAACTGAGGCCCAGAGAAGTTGTGACTTGCTCAAAGTCACACAGCTAAGTGGTGGAATTGGGATTTGAACCGATGACTTCTGACTCCAAAGCCCGGGCTCTTTCCGCTGAGCCACGCTGCTTTAATAAAAGAAAAGAAACCAGACCCTTTGGGCTCTAATAGCAATTCATTCATTCATTCATTCAATTGTATTTATTGAGTGCTTACTGTGTGCAGAGCACTGTACTAAGCGCTTGGGAAATACAAGTTGGCCACATAGAGAGATGGTCCCTACCCAATGACGGGCTCACAGTCTAGAAGGGGGAGACAGACAACAAAAAAAAACATGTGGACAGGTGATAATTATTTGATACAAATATAATAATAATAATGATGGCATCCATCAAGCGCTCACCATGTGCAAAGCACTGCTCCAAGCACCGGGGAGGTCACAAGGAGATGAGGCTGCCCCATGGGGGGCCCACAGTCCTCACCCCCATTTTACAGAGGAGGGAACTGAGAGAAGCAGTTGGGATTACAACCCACAACCTCTGACTCCCAAGCCCGCGTGCTTTCCACTTCTCTGGAGAAGCAGTGTGGCCTGGTGGATAGAGCACGAGCCTGGGTGCCAGAAGGTCATGAGTTCTAATCCAGATCTGTCACTGGTCTGTTGTGTGACCTTGGACAAGTCACTTAACTTCTCTGTGCCTCAGTTATCCCCTTTTTCCTCTCCTCCCCGCAACCTCCTCCCCCTCCCCACAACACTTATGTATTTGTTCAGATTTATTACTCTATTTATTTTACTTGTACATACCTACTATTCTATTTATTTTGTTAATGATGTGCATATAGCTTTAGTTCTGTTTGTTCTGAGGATTTTGACACCCGTCTACATGTTTTATTCTGTAGTCTGTCTCTCCCTTCTAGACTGTGAGCCCGTTGTTGGGTAGGGACCGTCTCTATATTGTTGCCAACTTGCATCTTATCTCCTTCCCTTCCCCACAGCACCTGTATATATGTATATATGTTTGTACATATTTATTACTCTATTTTACTTGTACCTATCTATTCTATTTATTTTATTTTGTTGGTATGTTTGGTTTTGTTCTCTGTCTCCCCCTTCTAGACTGTGAGCCCACTGTTGGGTAGGGACTGTCTCTATATGTTGCCAGCTTGTACTTCCCAAGCGCTTAGTACAGTGCTCTGCACACAGTAAGCGCTCAATAAATACGATTGATTGATTGATTGATTTCCCAAGTGCTTTGTACAGTGCTCTGCACACAGTAAGCGCTCAATAAATAAGATTGAATGAATGAATGAATCTGTAAAATGGGGATTAAGATCGTGAGCCCCGTGTGGGACAGGGACTGTCCAACTTGATTAGCTTATATCTACCTCAGTGCTTAGTACAGTGCCTGACATGTAGTAAGCGCTTAGGAAATACAATTAAAAAAACAAAAAAGACAGTGTCACTCTAATGGCATGGGAGCTCCTGGAGGGAGCCATGCATTCATTCATTCATTCATTCAATCGTACTTATTGAACGCTTACTGTGTGCAGAGCACTGTACTAAGCGATTGGGAAGTACAAGTCGGTAACATCTAGAGACGTTCCCTACCCAACAACGGGCTCACAGTCTAGAAGGGGTGACAGAGAACAAAACGAAACATTAGACAGGTTTAGACCTGGCTATCAGCAGGGAGAATGTGAAAAGCTGTTTGGTCTAGTGGATAGAGCCCAGGAGTCAGAAGGACCTGGGTTCTAATCCTGGCTCCACCACTGGTCTACTGTGTGTGACCTTGGGCAAGTCAATCAATCAATCATATTTATTGAGCGCTTACTGTGTGCAGAGCACTGTACTAAGCGCTTGGGAAGTACAAGTTGGCAACATATAGAGACAGTCCCTACCCAACAGTGGGCTCACAGTCTAAAAAAAAAGTCACTAAAAAAAAGTCTAAAAAAGAAGTCACTTCACTTCTCTGTGTGTCAGTTCTCTCCTCTGTAAAATGGGAATTAAGATTAATGAGCCCCATGTGGGTCAAGGACTCTGTCCAACCCGATTATCTTGTATCCACCCCAGTGTTTAGAACAGTGCCTGGCACATAGTAAGCATTTACCATATGCCATCCCCCCAGAAAAAGGTGGGGGCCTCCAGAAGGGAACCTGGCTATCAGCAGGGAGATCTCCCCAAAGGAGAGAGCTCTTTGAAAGAGAGATCGCAGTGGGAGCCAATGAATCAATCAATTAATTACAGCCATTAACACGGGGAGGATGGATGCCAATGCTGGGAAGATTGATAAAAACCCAGGAGATGGGCAGAGGAGGAGGGGATAACCTGATCATCTCCTATCTACCCCAGCGCTTGGCACAGAGTAAGCGCTTAACAAATACCATCATTATTGTTATTTAAAGGTGGGAGGGGGCAGGTGAAGTGGCCCTGGACAGAGGTGCCTGCCAGTCCTCCTTGGCCCGGCTGGGCTGCGTCTATGCTGGCAGCCTGCGGGCACCCTGCTGACCCGCCTCCCCTCCTCTGTCACCCACAGGCCATGGTGGCGTGTTACCCGGGCAACGGACTGGGCTATGTGCGGCATGTGGACAACCCGCATGGGGATGGGCGCTGCATCACCTGTATTTATTACCTGAACCAGAACTGGGACATTAAGGTAAGGGGGCAGTGGGGGGGGGTGGGGAGTGGGGGGCGGAGTCTCCTGCCTTCTCCCCCTCCAGCTCTGCCCAGAGGACAATGGGCACAGCTAGAGTGCCAGCAGAAGGGGATTCCAGCCAGGAGGCCTTCCCAGACTGAGCCCCTTCCTTCCTCTCCCCCTCGTCCCCCTCTCCATCCCCCCATCTTACCTCCTTCCCTTCCCCACAGCACCTGTATATATGTTTGTACATATTTATTACTCTATTTATTTTACTTGTACATATCTATTCTATTTATTTTATTTTGTTAGTATGTTTGGTTTTGTTCTCTGTCTCCCCCTTTTAGGCTGTGAGCCCACTGTTGGGTAGGGACTGTCTCTATGTGTTGCCAACTTGGACTTCCCAAGCGCTTAGTACAGTGCTCTGCACACAGTAAGCGCTCAATAAATACGATTGATGATGATGGAGGGCCCAGCCCCCTGTAACCACCCTACCATGGCCCCCAAATTCCCCTCCCCTCAGAATGTGGGGTTTGGGGGAGGGAAATGGTCAGCCCCCACGGGTGAAAATGGCATGGACAGGGCTTTACCGCAGGACCTGGTGGAAATGTGACCTAATTCTCCTCTCCCAAGCGCTTAGTCCAGTGCTCTGCACACAGTAAGCGCTCAATAAATGCGATTGAATGAAATGGCCCAGTCCAGCCCTCCCCCCGCTTCGTGAGAGTGGTACAGCCTCCCTCCCCTTGTCTCGGGAACAAACATCCCCCCCCCTCGCTTCCTGTCTTGTGGAGTTTCCTGAGCGTCTCCATGGCAACGCTCTAAGATGACATCCCTGAGGGATGCCATACCAGGAGGGGGCGTGGCCCCCTGGCGGCCGCCCCGGGCTGAGCCGGAGGGGCCGCGACCCCTGGCGGCCGCCGCGGGAAGAGCCGGAGGGGCCGCGCCCCCTGGCGGCCGCCCCGGGAAGAGTCGGAGAGGCCGCGCCCCCTGGCGGCCTCTCCGGGAAGAGCCGGAGAGGTCTCGCCCCCTGGCGGCCGCCCCGGGCTGAGCCGGAGAGGCCGCGCCCCCTGGCGGCCGCCCCGGAAAGAACCGGAGAGGCCTTGTCCCCTGGCGGCCGCCCCGGGAAGAGCCGGAGAGGTCTCGCCCCCTGGCGGCCGCCGCGGGAAGAGCCGGAGAGGCCGCGCCCCCTGGCGGCCACCCCGGGCTGAGCCGGAGAGGCCGCGCCCCCTGGCGGCCGCCCCGGGCGGAACCGGAGAGGCCGCGCCCCCTGGCGGCCGCCCCGGGAAGAGCCGGGAGGGGCGCGCCCCCTGGCGGCCGCCCCGGGAAGAGCCGGAGAGGTCTCGCCCCCTGGCGGCCGCCGCGGGAAGAGCCGGATAGGCCGCGCCCCCTGGCGGCCGCCCCGGGCTGAGCCGGAGAGGCCGCGCCCCCTGGCGGCCGCCGCGGGAAGAGCCGGAGAGGCCGCGCCCCCTGGCGGCCGCCCCGGGAAGAGCCGGAGAGGGGCGCGCCCCCTGGCGGCCGCCCCGGGAAGAGCCGGAGAGGTCTCGCCCCCTGGCGGCCGCCGCGGGAAGAGCCGGATAGGCCGCGCCCCCTGGCGGCCGCCCTGGGCTGAGCCGGAGAGGCCGCGCCCCCTGGCGGCCTCCCTGGGAAGAGCCTGGGAGGCCGCGCCCCCTGGCGGCCGCCCCGGGAAGAGCCGGCGAGGGGCGCGCCCCCTGGCGGCCGCCCCGGGCAGCCGCAGGCTGGTGTAAGGCGGGGAGATCTCCCCCCACCCCACCTCCGTGCTGAGCTATCTCTGACAGAGTCTCTCCCCTGTCTCCCGCAGGCCCACGGAGGTTTGCTGCAGATCTTCCCAGAAGGGCGGCCGGTGGTCGCTAACATTGAGCCGTTGTTTGACAGGTTGCTCGTCTTCTGGTCCGACAGGCGCAACCCACACGAGGTCAAGCCCGCCTACGCCACCAGGTACCCCCTTCCCCACCACCAGTCCGGATTGTCTCAGTTCGGCCCCCTCCGACCCAACTTCTGCCCCCACCCTCGGTCTTCTCTCTTTTTTTTTCTATTTTTTTAACGATAGGGTCGAACACCCAGATTTTCAAGCTTTTTCTTACCACCCTCAAGACCCAAATCCACAGCCGTCGATTTCTAAAACCACCCAGCGGAGTTGATTTTACGTGTATCGAGTTAGCAATAAATACCTCCGTTGTGGTCCGTGGAATCGAGTGGCTGGAAGGTTTGGTCATTTCGAATGCATCGGAAACACTTTTTTCCCCTGGGTGTGGGCGGGGATGTGTGTGGAATTCCCCTCTTAATGCTGGAAAGAGCCTGGAGTTTCCTCAGAACCTTGGCAGATGCCTCTGATTATAATGATGATGATTATTATATTATAGTTTATATATAATACATATATATATATTGTTAAGCGCTTACTATGTGCCAAACCCTGGGGGGGGATACAAGGTGATCAGGTTGTCCCACGTGGGGCTCACAGTCTTAATCCCCGTTTTACAGATGAGGGAACTGAGGCACAGAGAAGTTACGTGACTTGCCCTGAGTCACACAGCTGACAAGCGGCGGAGCCGGGATTAGAACCCATGACCTCTGACTCCCAAGCCCGGGCTCTTTTCACTGAGCCACGCTGTTTCTCAGATTATCATCCTGATCAATGTGCGCCTCTCTTGTGGGTAACTTGTTTACAGCCTCCATGCTCCAGTCAGACCCGTCCTTTACCAAACCCGCATTGGCGATCACAGGGGTTGGGCTGGGGTCCTCACTCCCCTAATCAGTCGGTGGTCTCAGTGTCACTGGGCGCAGGGGCGGTGAGCATTTCTTCCGCCTTTCTCCACTAGTGACTACCGGAAAGTTGGGGCAAGACTAGAGAAACCTCCCCCGATCCCTTCCCCACCCCCGACTTGGGTCACTTGGGCACCTGAAGCGGAAAAGCTACAATCTATGTGTCCCCCCCCCCGGACCAGTTTTTGACATTTCAACCCGCTTTTCACCCCGACTCCCTCCTCAAGGCGAAAGGCAGTAACAGACGGTCGTTCCAATGCCGCCCCGAAATCCAGGCGCCGCCTCTTCTCCCCCTCTCTCCCTGCCACAGGTACGCCATCACCGTCTGGTATTTCGACGCCAAGGAGCGGGCCGCGGCCAAAGACAAGTACCAGCTAGGTACCGCCACCCCCGTGGATCCAGGCGTGGGCCGGGACGGGGAGGAAGGGGCCGAAGGGCCCGGTGGGGGTTGCGGGGGAGGTCTTCCCTCCTGGATTCACCCGTTTTCTCCCCGACCCCCTCCAGCCTCGGGCCAAAAGGGCGTCCAGGTGGCCGTGTCCCAGCCAAGCCAGCCCATCTAACGTAGACAGACGGATGGACAGATGTCACCCCCTTCTTCCTCGCCCCCCGCCTCCTGGGCCGCTACCTGGCCGTGCGGCTCGGACCGGTGCCACCGCCTCCTCTGCCTCCTCTTTCACCCGGGCCGCACCCGCCTCTGCCCACCGTGGAGAGACAAGGGCCAGGAGAAGCGGGAGCTCGCCGCCGGCGGGGAAGGGACCCTAACCCTTTTTGGAACTGAAGGGAGTGGGAGGAAGGTGAAGACAGACATCTAGAAGGGAGGGGTCCTGCTCGGTCTCTCCCTCCATCCCCTCAGGCCGGTGCCAGGGTATAGGCCGACATGTCCCCCGGGTGGGACGGCGGGGTCCGGCGCTTCTCCGGGGGGGCGGGACTGGAAGCCTCAGGGTCGGGCGGGTCATGGCCTCTTGCTGGCAAAGTGGGGGGCAGCACCCCCACTCCTCCAGCCTGGAATGTGAAGTGACCCGTCGCCCCGACTGAACCGTGCCCCCCTCCACGGAAGGCGGGCCCGGAATGTGCATGGACGGCCTGCCGTGGAATTAAAAGTTTACCTCATGGAGTAACGTGGCCTCTCTGCCCCCCCTCCACCCTGGCACTGACCCCCGCCCCGGCTCAGAGGGGGGCACCCTGGACTCTGGCTGCATTCCGGTGGGTTTATTAGTAACGGGAGGCACGATGCCCGTCCCGGCACGGGCACGGGAAGTAGCAGCAGGGGAGGACAGGGGCTGTCGGGTGAATTAATGTTGAATTTGCCGTGTGAGAGGTGGAAGCAAGGACAAGGTAGCGCGGGCCAAGGGTTCAGCGGGCCAGCACGCGCAGCTTGTAGGGTGGGGGCACGTTGCCCAGCCCCGTGTACCGCGGGGTGAGGTCGATGGCGTCGGGGGGGACCAGGGGGCACAGGCGAAAGCGTTGCAGGATGCTGGTAAAGAAGAGAAAAACCTCCATGCGGGCCAGGCCTGCCCCGAGACAGATGCGCTTCCCTGTGGGCCAGACAATGGGCATTTAGATGCCAGGCGTTTGGTCCAGCCTGTCTCCCCTCCCCTGCCTCACCCCACATAATAATAATAATGGCATTTGTTAAGCGCTTACTGTGTGCAGAGCACTATTCTAAGCGCTGGGGGATACAAAGTGATCAGGTTGCCCCACGTGGGGCTCACAGGCTTAATCCCCATTTGACAGATGAGGGAACTGAGGCTCAGAGAAGTGAAGTGACTTGCCCAAGGTCGCACAGCAGACATGTGGCCCTTTTAGACTAAACCCCCTTTTAAACTCCCCTTTTAGACTGTGAGCCCACTGTTGGGTAGGGACTGTCTCTATATGTTGCCAACTTGTCCTTCCCAAGTGCTTAGTACAGTGCCCTGCACACAGTAAGCGCTCAATAAATACGATTGATGAATGGCATTTGTTAAGCGCTTACTATGTGCAGAGCACTGTTCTAAGCGCTGGGGGTTACAAAGTGATCAGGTTGCCCCACGTGGGGCTCACAGTCTTAATCCCCATTTGACAGATGAGGGAACTGAGGCTCAGAGAAGTGAAGTGACTTGCCCAAGGTCGCACAGCAGACATGTGGCCCTTTTAGACTAAACCCCCTTTTAGACTCCCCTTTTAGACTGTGAGCCCACTGTTGGGCAGGGACTGTCTCTATATGTTGCCAATTTGTACTTCCCAAGCGCTTAGTACAGTGCTCTGCACACAGTAAGCGCTCAATAAATACGATTGATGATGATGATGATGATGTGGCGGAGCTGGGATTAGAACCCATGACCTCTGATCCCCAAGCCCGGGCTCTTTCCACTGCTTCTCGATCTTCCCCGGGGGGGCCCCCAGTAAGCAGTCCCGCCTTCCTCGTGCTGTTGAGGCGAGGGCAAGGGATGGGCTCAGGGCGTAGCTCGAAGCAGCATGGCGTAGTGAGCAGAGCACAGACCTGCCAGTCACAGGTCGTGGGTTTTAATCCTGCCTCTGACACGTCTGCTGTGTGACTTTGGATAATCATAACGATGGCATTTATTAAGCGCTTACTACGTCCAAAGCACTGTTCTAAGCACTGGGGAGGTTACAAGGGGATCAGGTTGTCCCACAGGGGGCTCACAATCTTAACCCCCATTTTACAGATGAGGTAACTGAGGCCCAGAGAAGTGAAGTGACTTGCCCAAAGCCACACAGCTGACAATTGGCAGCGCCGGGATTTGAACCCCTGACCTCTGACTCCAAAGCCGGTGCTCTTTCCACTGAGCCACACTGCTTCTCTGAGTCACTTCCCCGGCCCTCAGTTTCCTCATTTGTAAAATGGGGATTGAGACTGGGATCCACATGGGGCAGGGGCTGGGTCCAACCTGATTTCGTTGTGTCCACCCCAGGGCTTAGAATAGCGCCTGGCACATAGTAAGCGCTTAACAAATACCACAATTCTCAGAGAAGCAGCGTGGCTTAAGTGGCAAGAGCCCGGGCTTGGGAGTCAGAGGACGTGGGTTCTAATCGTGGCTCCGCCGCTTATCGACTGTGTGACCTTGGGCAAGCTGCTTCGCTTCTCTGTGCCTCAGTTGCCTCGCCTGTAAAATGAGGATTGAGTGTGAGTCCCATGTGGGAGAACCTGATTACCTTGTGTCTACCGCAGTGCTTGGCACGTGGTAAGGACTTAACAAATACCATCGTTATTATTATTATTATTATTATCCTGTTTTGCCCCCGCCGCCCCTTCCCCCCAGGCCCACCTGGCGCAAAGGGCATGAAGGCGTCGCTGTTGCGGAAGGCGCCCTTCTCGTCCAGGAAGTTTTCCGGGTTGAACGCGTCGGGATCCTTGAACTGGGTCGGATCCCGATGGACGGAGACCAGCAGCGGGATCACGTTGGTGCCCTAAGGATGGGTGAGGGTTGTGGGGGGGCACAATTTGGCATTTGTTAAGTGCTTACTATGTGCCAAGCACTGTTCTAAGCGCTTGGGGGATACAAGGTGATCAGATTGTCCCACGTGGGGCTCACGGTCTTTATCCCCATTTTACAGATGAGGTCACTGAGGCTCAGAGAAGTTAAGTGACTTGCCCAGTGTCGCAAGCAGACATATGGAGGAGCCGGGATTAGAACCCGTCCTAGAACTCACGTGATTCAGTCGATCGTATTTATTGAGCACCTACGGTGTGTAGAGCACTGTACTAAGCGCTTGGGAAGTACAAGTTGGCAACGTATATGTGATGTGATATTCAGTCGTATTTATTGAGCACTTCCGGTGTGTAGAGCACTGTACTAAGTGCTTGGGAAGTACTAGTTGGCAACATATATGTGATGTGATATTCAATCGTATTTATTGAGCGCTTACTGTGTGCAGAGCACTGGATTAAGTGCTTGGGAAGTGCAAGTCGGCAACGTATGTAATGTGACATTAATTAATTCAATCAATCGTATTTATTGAGTGCTTACTGTGTGCAGAGCACTGTACTAAGCGCTTGGGAAGTACAAGTTGGCAACATATATGTGATGTGATATTCAATCATATTTACTGAGCGCTTACTGTGTGCAGAGCACTGGATTAAGTGCTTGGGAAGTACAAGTTGGCAACGTATGTGATGTGACATTAATTAATTCAATCAATCGTATTTACTGAGCACTTACTGTGTGCAGAGCACTGTACTAAGCGCTTGGGAAGTACAAGTTGGCAACATATGTGATGTGATATTCAATCATATTTATTGAGCGCTTACTGTGTGCAAAGCACTGGATTAAGTGTTTGGGAAGTACAAGTCGGCAACGTATGTGATGTGATGTCATTAATTCACTCATTCAATCGTATTTATTGAGCACTTACTGTGTGCAGAGCACTGTACTAAGCGCTTGGGAAGTACAAGTCGGCAACGTGATGTGAGGGCGGGGATGGTCACCACAAGATGGGGGCTGAGAAGGAGCATCTGTGGGATTGGACCTGTTTGAAACCCAGGACTGGTGTCCCCTGCTTTGCTCCCCGCCTCCCCCCGCAAAATCTTCGTAGCCAATCAGAGCCACAGGTAATTGGTAGCCACCGGGCACCTTGGGCATCATCATCATCATCAATCGTATTTATTGAGCGCTTACTATGTGCAGAGCACTGTACTAAGCGCTTGGGAAGTACAAATTGGCAACATATAGAGACAGTCCCTACCCAACAGTGGGCTCACAGTCTAAAAGCAGTGTGGTCTAATGGAAAGCATCCGGGCCCAGGAGCCAGAGGATCTGGGTTCTAATTCCGACCCCGCTACCTGTTTTGCGACCTTAGCGAAGTCACTTCTCTGGGCCTCAGTTCCCTCATCTGGAAAATGGGGATGAAGAGTGAGCCCCAAGGGGGACAGGGTCTGTGTCCAACCTGATTAACTTGCTTAGAACTGCAAGTAGCGTGGCTCAGTGGCAAGAGCCCGGGCTTTGGAGTCAGGGGTCATGGGTTCAAATCCCGACTCCGCCAATTGTCAGCTGTGTGACTTTGGGTGAGTCACTTCTCTTCTCTGGGCCTCAGTTCCCTCCTCTGTCAAATGGGGATTAAGACTGTGAGCCCCCCTTGTGGGACAACCTGATCACCTTGTAATAATGATAATAATAATAATGATGGCATTTGTTAAGCGCTTACTACGTGCAAAGCACTGTTCTAAGCGCTGGGGTAGTAACCTCCCCAACGCTTAGAACAGTGCTTTGCACGTAGGAATCGCTTAATAAATGCCATCATCATTATTATTGGCCCCCCCAGAGAGGAGCCTCAGCCAATCAGAGCTGGTTAGAGCCAATGCCAGATCCCTCCAGAGTCACAGCCAATCAGAGCCCGCCAGAGCATTAGCCAATCAGAGCCTCAGCCAATCAGAGCTGGTTAGAGCCGCCGCCAGAGTCACAGCCAATCAGAGCCGGAGCCCGCCAGAGCATTAGCCAATCCCAGTCCGCTCGAGCCGGCGTTGCAGCCAATGAGAGCGGCAGCCCATCAGAGCCCGCCGGGCTCTGCCTCAGCCAATCAGAGCTCGCCAGCCCGAGCCCGCCAGAGCCTCAGCCAATCAGAGCTCGCCAGCCCGAGCCCGCCAGAGCCTCAGCCAATCAGAGCTCGCCAGCCCGAGCCCGCCAGAGCCGCAGCCAATCAGAGCGGAGGTCCATCCACTGAGCCACGGGGTAGCAGCGTGGCTCAGTGGAAAGAGCCCGGGCTTTGGAGTCAGAGGTCATGGGTTCAAATCCCGACTTCTGCCACTTGTCAGCTGTGCGACTTCGGGCAAGTCGCTTCACTTCTCTGGGCCTCAGTTCCTTCCTCTGTAAAACGGGAAGGAAGACTGGGAGCCCCACGTGGGACAACCTGATCACCTTGTATCTACCCCAGTGCTTAGAACAGTGCTTGGCACATAGGAAGCGCTTAATAAATAGCAACATTATTATTATTATCCCAATGAGAGCCCGGCAGGGAGGGTGGAGGGGGCGGCCCTGGGCACCTTGGGCAGGAGGTAGCCGCGGAAGCGGGTGTCTTGGGTGACGGCGCGGGGCAGGCCTGTGGGCAGGACGGTGATGAAGCGTTGGGCTTCGTGTAGGACGGCGTTGGTGTAGGGCATCCGGACGCGATGGGCCAGGCACGGAGCCCCGCTGCGCCCCATCACCTCGTCGATCTCCGCGTACACCCGCTCTGCCCCCGGGAACCCGCGTGCCAGTCCTTTAAAAGCTGGGTCCGGATGCCCCCGTCCCTTCCGACCCAGGCTGAGCCCCCTCCCCATCATACATTCATTCATTCAGTCGTATTTATTGAGCGCTTACTGTGTGCAGGGCACTGGACTAAGCGCTTGGGAAGTACAAGCTGGCAACATATAGAGACAGTCCCTACCCAACAGTGGGCTCACAGTCTAGGAGGGGGAGACAGAGAACAAAACCAAACATACTAACAAAATAAAATAAATAGAATAGATAGGTACAAGTAAAATAAATAAATAAATAAATAGAGTAATAAATATGTGCAAACATATATACATATATGCAGGTGCTGTGGGGAAGGGAAGGAGGTAAGATGGGGGGATGGAGAGGGGGACGAGGGGGAGAGGAAGGAAGGGGCTCAGTCTGGGAAGGCCTAAGCCATCCCCACAGCACCTATATATATCTGTATATATATATGGAATGCCCTCCCTCTGCCCATCCACCAAGCTAGCTCTCTTCCTCCCTTCAAAGCCCTACTGAGAGCTCACCTCCTCCAGGAGGCCTTCCCACACTCAGCCCCCTCCTTCCTCTCCCCCTCCTCCCCCTCTTCATCCCCCCCGCCTTACCTCCTTCCCTTCCCCACAGCACCTGTATATATGTTTGTACGTATTTATTACTCTATTTTATTTGTACATATTTATTTTATTCTGTTAATATGTTTTGTTTTCCTCTCTGTCTCCCCCTTCTAGACCGTGAGCCCACTGTTGGGTAGGGTCCGTCTCTATATGTTGCCAACTTGGACTTTCCAAGCGCTTTGTACAGTGCTCTGCACACAGTAAGTGCTCAATAAATACGATTGAATGAATAATTCTGTGACTGAATAATTACTGTGTGCAGAGCACTGTACTAAGCGCTTGGGAAGTCCAAGTTGGCAACATACAGAGATGGTCCCTACCCAACAGCGGGCTCACAGTCTAGAAGGGGGAGACGGACAACAAAGCATATATATACATATATATGTTTGTACATATTTATTACTCTAGTTTACTTGTAATAATAATAATTTTGGTATTTGTGAAGCGCTTACTATGTGCAAAGCACTGTTCTAAGCGCTGGGGAGGATACAAGGTGATCAGGTTGTCCCATGTGGGGCTCACAATCTTAATCCCCATTTTACAGATGAGGTAACAGGCACAGAGAAGTGAGGCGACTTGCCCAGGGTCACACGGTTGGCAAGTGGCGGAGCTTGTACTTAGAGAAGCAGCGTGGCTCAGTGGAAAAGAGCCCGGGCTTTGGAGTCAGAGGTCACGGGTTCTAATCCCGGCTCCGCCAATTGTCAGCTGGGTGACTTTGGGCAAGTCACTTGACTTCTCTGGGCCTCAGTTACCTCATCTGTAAAATGGGGATGAAGACAGTGAGCCCCCCCCGTGGGACAACCTGATCACCTTGTAACCTCCCCAGCGCTTAGAACAGTGCTTTGCACATAGTAAGAGCTTAATAAATGCCTTTATTATTATTTTACTTGTACATATTTATTCTGTTTATTTTATTTAGTTTATATGTTTAGTTTTGTTGCCTGTCTCCCCCTTCTAGACTGTGAGCCTGCTGTTGGGTAGGGACCGTCTCAATATGTTGCCGACTTGGACTTCCCAAGCGCTTAGTACAGTGCTCTGCACACAGTAAGCGCTCAATAAATACGATTGAATGAATGAATGACCCCCCACCCTCCCACCCTGGCACCGCCCCAGGCCCGCACCTGCCACATCCGGGTACTTGAGGAGGATCAGCAGGGTGTAGCGTAGGGTGGTACTGGTGGTCTCCGTGCCCCCGAAGAACAGGTTGTGCGTGGTCATGACCAGCGTCTCCGAGTGGAAGTTGGTCAGCGGGTCCTCCTTCTCCTGGAAGAATAATAAGAGTAACAACAGCAACGAGAATAATAATAATAATGATGGCATTTATTAAGCGCTAGCTATGTGCAGAGCACTGTTCTAAGCACTGGGGAGGTTACAAGGTGATCTGGTTGTCCCACGGGGGGGGGCTCACAATCCCCATTTTACAGATGAGGCAACTGAGGCACAAAGTGAGGTGACTTGCCCAAAGTCACACAGCTGACAAGTGGCGGAGTGGGGATTTGAACCCATGACCTCTGACTCCAAAGCCCGGGCTCTTTCCACTGAGCCGTGATCATGATGATAACTGCGGTGTTTGTTCGGTTGATTGTGGGGCAAACGGTTTCCTAATCAATCAATCAATCGTATTTATTGAGCGCTTACTGTGTGCAGAAAACTGCACTAAGCGCTTGGGAAGTACAAGTTGGCAACATATAGAGACAGTCCCTACCCAACAGTGGGCTCACAGTCTAGAAGGGCCGGATGCAAGATTAATAATAATTGTCATTATTATTATTATTAATAATAATAATAGTGATGGCATTTGTTAAGTGCTTACTATGTGCCAAGCACTGTTCTAAGCACTGGGGAGGATACAAGGTGATCAGGTTGTCCTATGTGGGGCTCACAATCTTAATCCTCATTTTACAGATGAGGTAACTGAGGCACAGAGAAGTTCAGTGACTTGCCCAAAGTCACACAGCTGACAAGGGGTGGAGCTGGGATTTGAACCCATGACCTCTGGCTCCAAAGCTCGGGCTCTATCCACTGAGCCACACTGCTTCTCTAAGATTATTCATTCAGTAATATTTATTGAGCACTTACTGTATGCAGAGCACTGTACTAAGCGCTTGGGAAGTACAAGGTTATCAGGTTCCACATGAGGCTCACAGTAAGTAGGAGGGAGAACAGGTATTATGATGTAATTATGGTATTTATTAAGCACTTACTATGTGCCAGGCACTGTAATAAGGGCTAGGGTGTATAAAAGTAAATCGGGTTGGACACAGTCCCTGTCCCACATGGGGTTCACGGTCTCAATCCCCATTTTCCAGATGAGGGAATTGAGGCCCAGATAAGTGAAGTGACTTGCCTAAGGTCACACAGCAGATAAGGGAAGCAGCATGGCCTAGTGGATAGAGCCTGGGAGTCAGAAGGTCACGGGTTCTAATCCCGGCTCCACCACTTATCTGCTATGTGAGCTTGGGCAAGTCACTTCACTTCTCTGGGCCCCAGTTACCTCATCTGTAAAATGAGGATTAAGACCGTAAACCCCATGTGGGACAACCTGACTACCTCGCATCTGCCCCAGCGCTTAGAACAGTGCCTGGCACATAGTAAGCGCTTAACAAATCCCATCATTATAGAGGAGCAGCGTGGCTGAGTGGCAAGAGCCCGGGCTTGGGAGTCAGAGGTCGTGGGTTCTAATCAATCAATCAATCAATCATATTTATTGAGTGCTTACTGTGTGCAGAGCACTGTACTAAGCCCTTGGGAAGTACAAGTTGGCAAGTAATAATAATAATAATAATAATTGGCATTTGTTGAGCGCTTACTATGTGCAAAGCACTGTTCTAAGCGCTGAGGAGGATACAGGGTGATCAGGTTGTCCCACGTGGGGCTCACAGTCTTCATCCCCATTTTACAGATGAGGTAACTTAGGCCCAGAGAAGTTAAGTGACTTGCCCAAGATCACACAGCAGACATGTGGCAGAGTCGGGATTAGAACCCATGACCTCTGACTCCAAAGCCCGGGCTCTTTCCACTGAGCCACGCTGCTTCTCGTGATCCCGACTCCGCCACTTATCAGCCGTGTGACTTTGGGCACGCTTCACTTCTCTGTGCCTCAGTGACCTCACCTGCCCCATGTGGGACAACCGCGTTACCTTGTGTCCCTCCCGGTGCTTAGAACAGTGCTCGGCACAGAGTAAGCGCTTAACAAATACGATTATCGTCATCATCAACTTGGTTTGTGCCCCCGAGGGTGGTGGGAGGGGGTGGGACCCCCAGGGACCCCTTTTGCCACCCCTCTGCACCCTGGGGAGGCGGGGTGTGGTGGCTGAGGAGGTCACCAAGCCAGACCTTGTCCATCTGGTCGAGGAAGCAGTCGATGAAGTCGCGGGGCTGTCCGGGCTGCCGGGTCTCCCGGTGCTGCCGGACCCTCTCGGAGATGAAGACCCTCAACTTCTCGAAGTTGGAGAAGATGCGCCGGTGGGGGCCGGGGAGCAGGTCCATCAGGTCCGGGAAGATGTTGTACAGCTGGATAGTGAGGGGGCAGGGGTGTTACGGGCCTGTAATACAGGTGTGGGTGGTGGCAGAGGGAGTGCCCGGGGGCACAAGTCCCTCTAATCAATCAATCAATCAATCAATCGTATTTATTGAGCGCTTACTATGTGCAGAGCACTGTACTAAGCGCTTGGGAAGTACAGATTGGCAACACATAGAGACAGTCCCTACCCAAACAGTGGGCTCACAGTCTAAAAGGGGGAGACAGAGAACAGAACCAAACATACCAACAAAATAAAATAGGATAGAAATGTACAAGTAAAATAAATAAATAAAGAGTAATAAATATGTACAACCATATATACATATATACAGGTGCTGTGGGGAAGGGAAGGAGGTAAGATGGGGGGATGGAGAGGGGGACGAGGGGGAGAGGAAGGAAGGGGCTCAGTCTGGGAAGGCCTCCTGGAGGAGGCCCCTCTAATGCTGCTCTGGCCCTGGGCAACCATCCTGTGCCCAAATAATAATAATAATGAGGGCATTTGCTAAGTGCTTACTATGTGCAGAGCACTGTTCTAAGCGCTGGGGAGGATACAAGGCGATTAAGTTGTCCCACGTGGGGCTCACAGTCAATCCCCATTTTACAGATGAGGTAACTGAGGCTCAGAGAATAATAATAATAATAATGGCATTTATTAAGCGCTTACTATGTGCAAAGCACTGTTCTAAGCGCTGGGGAGGTTACAAGGTGATCAGGTTGTCCCTCGTGGGGCTCACGGATTTAATCCCCGTTTTCCAGGTGAGGTAACTGAGGCTCAGAGAAGTTAAGTGACTTGCCCAAGGTCACACAGCAATCAATCAATCAATCAATCAATCAATCGTATTTATTGAGCGCTTACTATGTGCAGAGCACTGTACTAAGCGCTTGGGAAGTACAAATTGGCAACACATAGAGACAGTCCCTACCCAACAGTGGGCTCACAGTCTAAAAGGGGGAGACAGAGAACAGAACCAAACATACCAACAAAATAAAATAAATAGGAAAGAAATGTACAAGTAAAATAAATAAATAAATAAATAGAGTAATAAATATGTACAACCATATATACAGGTGCTGTGGGGAAGGGAAGGAGGTAAGATGGGGGGATGGAGAGGGGGACGAGGGGGAGAGGAAGGAAGGGGCTCAGTGTGGGAAGGCCTCCTGGAGGAGGTGAGCTCTCAGCAGGGCCTTGAAGGGAGGAAGAGAGCTAGCTTGGCGGAGGGGCAGAGGGAGGGCATTCCAGGCCCGGGGGATGACGTGGGCCGGGGGTCGACGGCGGGACAGGCGAGAACGAGGTACAGTGAGGAGATTAGCAGTGGAGGAGCGGAGGTTGCGGGCTGGGCAGTAGAAGGAGAGAAGGGAGGGGAGGTAGGAGGGGGCGAGGGGATGGACAGCCTTGAAGCCCAGGGTGAGGAGTTTCTGCCTGATGCGCAGATTGATTGGTAGCCACTGGAGATTTTTGAGGAGGGGAGTAATATGCTCAGAGCGTTTCTGGACAAAGATAATCCGGGCAGCAGCATGAAGTATGGATTGAAGTGGAGAGAGACACGAGGATGGGAGATCAGAGAGAAGGCTGGTGCAGTAGTCCAGACGGGATAGGATGAGAGCTTGAATGAGCAGGGTAGCAGTTTGGATGGAGAGGAAAGGGCGGATCTTGGCAATGTTGCGGAGCTGAGACCGGCAGGTTTTGGTGACGGCTTGGATGTGAGGGGTGAATGAGAGAGCGGAGTCGAGGATGACACCAAGGTTGCGGGCTTGTGAGACGGGAAGGATGGTAGTGCCGTCAACAGAGATGGGAAAGTCAGGGAGAGGACAAGGTTTGGGAGGGAAGACAAGGAGCTCAGTCTTCGACATGTTGAGCTTTAGGTGGCGGGCGGACATCCAGATGGAGATGTCCTGAAGGCAGGAGGAGATGCGAGCCTGGAGGGAGGGGGAGAGAGCAGGGGCAGAGATGTAGACAGCAGACCTGTGGCGGGGCCGGGATTCGAACCCCTGACCTCTGACTCCAAAGCCCGTGCTCTTTCCACTGAGCCACGCTGCTTCTCCAAAGCAACCTGCATGCCCTCTCGTCCATGCCCTATCCCACCGTAATAATAATGATAATGATGGTGTTTGTTCATTCATTCAGTCATTCAATTGTATTTATTGAGCGCTTACTGTGATGGTATTTATTAAGCGCTTACTATGTGCAAAGCACTGTTCGAAGCACTGAGGAGGCTACAGGGTGATCAGGTTTTGTCCCACAGGGGGCTCACAGTCTTAATCCCCATTTTACAGATGAGGTACCTGAGGCACAGAGAAGTTAAGTGACTTGCCCAAAGTTACACAGCTGACAATCTGTAGAGCCGGGATTTGAACCCATGACCTCTGATTCCAAAGCCCGGGCTCTTTCCACTGAGCCATGCTGCTTCTCAAGAGCACCATAATAAACGCTTGGGAAGTATAAGTTGGTAACGTATAGAGACGGTCCCTACCCGACAACGGGCTCACAGTCTAGAAGGGGGAGACAGACAACAAGACAAGTAGACAGGTGTCAAAAACATTCATTGGTTCATTCAATCGTATTTATTGAGCGCTTACTGTGTGCAGAGCACTGTACTAAGCGCTTGGGAAGTACAAATTGGCAACATATAGAGACGGTCCCTACCCAACAGCGGGCTCACGGTCTAGAAATCAGAATAAAAATATTTGTTAAGCACTTACTATGTTCCAGGCACTGTACTAAGCCCTGGGGTGGATACAAGCAAATCGGGTTGGACAGAGTCCCTGTCCCATATAGGGCTCACAGTCTCAATCCCCATTTTACAGACGAGTTAACCGAGGGACAGAGGTAAAGTGACTCGTCCAAGGTCACACAGCAGATAAGTGGCAGAGCTGGGATTAGAACCCGTGACCTTCTGGCTCCCAGTCCCTTGTTCTATTCACTGCACCTTGCTACTTCTGCTCCCTCTTCATGTCTGACAGACCACCACTTTCCCCACCTTCACAGCCTTATTGGAGGCACACCTCCTCCAAGAGGCCTTCCCTGACTAAGCCCTCCTTTTGTCTCCCACTCCTGTGTCTCCCTGATTTGCTCCCTTTATCATCATCATCATCAATCATATTTATTGAGCGCTTACTATGTGCAGAGCACTGTACTAAGCGCTTGGGAAGTACAAATTGCCAACATATAGAGACAGTCCCTACCCAACAGTGGGCTCACAGTCTAAAAGGGGGAGACAGAGAACAAAACCAAACATACTAAGAAAATAAAATAAATAGAATAGATATGCACAAATAAAATAAATAAATAAATAGAGTAATAAATATGTACATATTTATTCATCCACCCCTTCTAGTCTGTGCCTGTAATTTATTTCTGTTAATGTCTCTCTTCCCCTCTAGACTAAGCTCCACGTGGGCAGAGACCGCGTCCGTTATATTGTTAGAGTATACACTCCCAAGCGCTTGGTACAGTGGTCTTGCACACAGGAAATGCTCAATGAGTATGATTGATTGAATGATTGATGCCCATCGGTGGCCCGGAATGCTCCCTCTACCCATCGGAATGCATTCCAGGCCCGGAATGCTCCCTCTACCCATCGGAATGCATTCCCGGCCCGGAATGCTCCCTCTACCCCTAGGGAAGCTGGGCGTTTGTTTGTTTTAAAATGGTATTTGTGTCAAGTGCTTACTATGTGCCAGGCCCTGAACTAAGTAATGGGGTAGATAAAAGCTAATCAAGTCGGACACAATCCACGTCCCAAGTGGGGTTCCTATTCTTAATCCCCACTTTCCAGATGAGGGAACTGAGGCCCGGAGAAGTGAAGTGATTTCCCCAAGGTCACGCAGCAGACAAGAGGCGGAGCGGAGATTTGAACCCCGGTCCTTCCGATTTCCAGGCCCGGACTCTCTCCCCTAGGCCGTGATGTTTCTTTGGCAGCCCCCCCAGCCCCCCGTGCCCACCTCCCCTCACCTCTCCACAGCGGGAGCTCATGAGGCGAAAGTTGTCGTTGAACAAGCCCAGGAGGGTGAGGAAGTCGCTGTCGTCGTAGCCGTAGCGCTGACCGAACACCAC
Organism: Tachyglossus aculeatus; assembly: GCF_015852505.1. Taxonomy (NCBI): domain Eukaryota; kingdom Metazoa; phylum Chordata; class Mammalia; order Monotremata; family Tachyglossidae; genus Tachyglossus; species Tachyglossus aculeatus. The sequence continues at coordinate 2,323,366 of NC_052091.1, forward strand.
GGCGCAGATGATGTTGGAGACGGCATTGCAGATCAGGTCCTGGGGGTCGAAGGGAGCGCCTGGGCCGCAGGTCGGGGGGTGGGAATTGGGGGGCGGGGAGGGAGGCAGCGTGAGGCTCTGAGGGCTCCGGGGACCGGCTGCGAGGTGGAGGCAGGGCTGCCCGAGATCGGCCGTGAGGTGGTGGCAGGGCAGGGTTAATAGTGTGGAGCGAGAACGGGCAACTTGGGGGCCCGAATAGGTAGGCGGGAGACCTGGTCAAGAAGCAGGCGTGTGTGTCTGGGGTGAGCCGTGAGGCGGGGATGTATGTGTCCATGGTGAGCTATGAGATGCCGTGTTTGGGCCCAGTTTGAGCCATGAGGCAGGGACGTGTGGGCCCAGGGTTAGGCGGGTGGGGCTGGTGTGCGGACCCCTCTCACCGTCCGTCTTGGCCAGCTCCTGCCCGAGGCAGCTGGCCTCCTCTTGGATCCGGGCCTCGATGCTCCGCTGGCCCAGCCCGAAGTTCTTCAGGGACATCAGGGCGAAGGAGCGCAACACCCGCCACTTCTCCCCATTGGAAAAGGCGATGCCTGAGGTGGGCAGAGAGGGCAGGGGAGGGGAAAGCAGGGGCCGGGGGCGGCGGGGTGGTGGGGGGAAGGGGAGAGGGGACCCCAAGGAGTGGGACTTGGAGAGAGTCAGAGGACACAGCAGGAGAGGAGCGGAGCGGAACCCAGGGATGCCAACCTGAGAGTGGCACAATGGGTCCATGGGAAGACTGGAATCAGGGCTGGGGAGGTGGGAGAGCGTGGAGAGGAGGGGCCGCTTAGAGACTTTATTTACATATTTTTACTACTGTCCATCTTCCCCTCTAGATAGTAAGCTCGTTGTGGGCTAGGAATGTGTCCATTAGATTGTATTCTCCCAAGCGTTCTGCACACAGGAAGCACGCTCGATAAATACGATTGACTGACCATTGGGCAGAGGTTGGGGGTGGTAGGAAGCAGCAGAATTGTTCTATTCCAATCAATCATCAATTAATGGTGTTTACTAAGTGCTTACTGCTTGAAGAGCACTGTACTAAGTGCTTGGAAGAGTACACTATAAAAGGGTCGATAAATGTGTTCCCTGCTCTCAATCAGTCGATGATATTTTTTGAGTGCTTACTATGCGCCTAGCACTGAACTAAGCACGTGGGAGAGTACAATATGTAGTACAGTGCTCTGCACACAGTAAGCGCTCAATAAATGCTATGAAATCAATCAATCAATCGTATTTATTGAGCGCTTTCTGTGTGCAGAGCACTGTACTAAGTGCTTGGGAAGTACAAGTCGGCAACATATAGAGACAGTCCCTACCCAACAGTGGGCTCACAGTTAAAAATGAATTAAGCAGAATTAGCAGACAAGTTCCCTGCCCGTAATGAGCCTAGAGTACAGAGAGGGAGACAGACATGAATATAAATATGAAAATATTTGTATATATTTCTAGGCCTTTGTCTTGTGCTTTCTTCAAAATTCATTCATTCTTTCAACCGTATTTATTGAGTGCTTACTGTGTGCAGAGCACTGTATTAAGCGCTTGGGAAGTACAAATTGGCAACATATAGAGACAGTCCCTACCCAGCAGTAATAATAATAATAAGCAGACAGAACATGAGACTGGTTGTCAGAAGAACCTGGGTTCTAATCCCAGGTCCACCGCTTTTCTCCTGTGGGATCTTGGGCAAGTCACTTCACTTCTCCGTGCCTCAGTTATCTCATCTGTTAAATGGGGATCAAGACAGTGAGCCCACATGGGACGGGGTCTGTGTCCAACCTGATTTGTTGGCATTAACAACAAATTGCTGGCATTTGTTAGCATTTGTGGCATTAACAAATGCCACAGTTAGTAGTAGTAGCAGCAGCATTTATTGAATGTCTACTTGGTGTGGTACTCTGTGTTAGAGAATTAGAAAGTACAGAGTCGTGAGTGATTCATTCCCTGCCTACAGGGAGGTTACACTCTAATGGGGGAGAAAACAGAAATATTTTCAGCTCTATAAATAACTGAGCAGATCATAATTATTATTAGTAATAATATAATGATGATGATGAAATACTACTAATTATGGTTCTTGTAAAGCGCTTACTCTGTGCCAAGCACTGCACTAAGCCCTCGTGCAGATACAACATCATCCCCGTCCCAGGTGGGGCTCACAGTTGAAGTAAGAGGAGGGAGTAGAATTTAATCCCCGTTTTACAGATGAGGGAACTGAGGCATGGAGAAGTGAAGCGATTTGCCCAAGGTCACACAGCAGACAAGTGACGGAGCCGGGATTAGAACCCACAGCCTCTGACTCCCAGGCTGGGGCTTTGTCCACTACGCCATGCTGCTTCAGACATGCCGATTAAGACTGTGAGCCCCACATGGGAGAGGGATTCAGTCCAACTGGATTAATTAATTAATTAATAATGGCATTTTTTAAGCACTTACTATGTGCAAAGCACTGTTCTAAGCACCAGGGAGGTTACAAGGTGATCAGGTTGTCCCTCGTGGGGCTCCCAGTTTTAATCCGATTGAGTGAGTGAATGAATATGGCATTGTCCTAGCGGGTTGGAGGCTGGCGAAGAGTGCAGAGCACTGTACTAGGCGCTTGGGAGAGTATAGTATAACAACGGACACATTCCTGAAGAGGGGAGGTGGGCACAGGATTGGAGGGAGAGGGGGCGCGGCGGGGGGATGAGGTAGCCGCCCAAGGTAGCCAGTGCTCACCGTTTCCCCGGGTGAAGCGGTTGAAGACGGGCAGGTCCCCGCGGCCACTGAACTGGTCTCCTTGCAGCACCAGGGCGTCTCTCACAGCCTCGTAGCCGTTCAGTACGACGCAGGGCCGGGGCCCCAGGTACACGGTGAACACGGGCCCAAACTGGTTGCCCAGCTGGGCCGGCGCCAAGCCGGGGAGAAGCAATCAATAAGTCAATCAGTCTATCGATCAATCAGATTTATTCTTTCATCCAGTCATATTTATTAGGTGCTGACTGTGCTTAAACGTTTAGTATAATAATAATAATAATGGCATTTATTAAGCGCTTACTATGTGCAAAGCACTGTTCTAAGCGCTGGGGGGGATACGAGGTGATCAGGTTGTCCCACGTGGGGCTCACAGTCTTCATCCCCATTTTACAGATGAGGTAACTGAGGCCCAGAGAAGTTCAGTGACTTGCCCAAAGTCACACAGCTGACAATTGGCAGAGCCGGCATTCGAACCCATGTCCTCCGACTCCAAAGCCCGGGCTCTTTCCACTGAGCCATAGTGCTTTGCACACAGTAAGCACTCAATAAACACGATTGAATGGATGAATGAATGTGTGCAGAGCACTGGACTAAGTGTTTGGGCGAGTACAATGCACCAGACGTGTTCCCTACCTTATTGAGCGCTTAATAATAATAAATAATAATAATTTTGGTATCTGTTAAGCACGTCCACGTGTTAAGCACTGTGCTAAGGGCTGAGGTGAATACAAACAACTTGGGTTGGACGCAGTCCCTGTCTCATGTGGGGGGCTCATAGTCTCAATCCCCATTTTACAGATGAGGGAACTGAGGCCCAGAGAAGTAAAGTGACTTGCTCAAAGTCACACAGCAGGCAGAGCACTGGATGAAGAATCAAAGTCAAGTGCCCCCCCACAGCCACCTGGCATCCAGCCCCTCTAGGCAGCTCGACCTAGTGGATCAAACCTGGGCTTGGGAGTCAGAAGGACCTGGGTTCTAATCCTGGTTCTGCCCCTAGTCTGTTCTGTGACCCTTGGCTAAGTCACTTCACTTCTTTGTGCCTCAGTTATTTCATCTGTAAAATAGGGATAATAATAATTAATAATGGCATTTTTATTAAGCACTTACTACGGGCAAAGCACTGTTCTAAGTGCCGGGGAGGTTACACGGTGATCAGGTTGTCCCACGGCGGGGCTCACAGTCTTAATCCCCATTTTCCAGAAGAGGTAACTGAGGCACAGAGAAGTTAAGTGACTTGCCCAAAGTCACACAGCTGACAACTGGCGGAGCCGGGATTTGAACCCCTGAGCTCTGACTCCAAAGCCCGGGCTCTTTTCACCGAGCCATGCTGCTGAAACAGGGACTGTGTCTGACCTGATTATCTTGTATCCACCCTAGCGCTTAGAAAAGTGCTTGGCAGATAGTAAGCACTTAACAAGAACTATTATTATTATTATTATTATTATTATTATTATTATAGAGCACAGGCCTGGAGTCACAAGGACCTGGGTTCTAACCCCGGCTCTGCCCCTTGTCTGCTGTGTGACCCTGGGAGAGTCACTTCCCTTCCCTAGGCCTCAGTTCCCTCCTCTGGAAAATGAGGATTAAGACTGTGAGCCCCATGTGGGACAGGGACTGTGTCCCATCCGATTTGCTTGTATCCACCCCGGCGCTTAGTACAGTGCCTGGCACATAGTAAGCGCTTAACAAATACCACCACCACTATTAGAGCCGGGTCTGCGGACCCCCGCCCGCTGCCTCCTCACCTTAATCAGAGATTGGTAGAGGCGGGTGGGGTCCAGCTGCAGCAGATTCCCCAGGAGGGGCAGGGGCAGCGGGCCCGGGGGCAGGCCATCAGGACCCCCTCGGCCCCGCAGACCCCACCCCAGAAGTGCCATCATCATCATCATCAGCAGCAGCAGCAGCGTTGCAGACTCCATCTCCATCCAGATGCCCACTGGGCACTGTCTGGGCACCTTTTATAGCAGTCGGGGGAGATGGCTGTTTTTGACTCTAAGCAGGGAGGGCCCCAGAGGGGCTGGGCAGGGCGGGGGGGTTTCCCCTTCCTGGAATTTCAGGGGCCCTGCCTTTTCCTCCTCTTCCTCCACCACATACCCAGGGAGCTTACATGGTCTGGACCTGAGGGGATACCTCCTCTTCCGCACCCCCATACCCCTGGCACTTCATGTCCCCCTCTTTTTTTTTTTTAAGGTGTACATCCTCATCTGTCGTTAAACCGTGAGCTCCTCGAGAGCAGGGATCATCATCGCCGTCGTCATAATAATAATTAATAATTGGGGTATGTATTAAGTGCTTACTATGGGCCAGGCACTGTACTAAGTGCTGGGGTAGATACGAGCTGATTAGGTTCACACAGACGCTGTCCCAGGGGCTCGCAGTCTGAATCGCCATTTTACAGACGAGGGACCTGAGGCCCAGAGAAGCGAAGTGACTTACCCAAGGTCTCTCAGCAGACCAACGGCAGAGCCGGGATGAGAACCCAAGTCCCTCTGAGTCAATCAATCAATCAATCAATCGTATTTATTGAGCGCTTACTATGTGCAGAGCACTGTACTAAGCGCTTGGGAAGTACAAATTGGCAACACATAGAGACAGTCCCTACCCAACAGTGGGCTCACAGTCTAAAAGGGGGAGACAGAGAACAGAACCAGACATAACAACAAAATAAAATAAATAGGATAGAAATGTACAAGTAAAATAATTAAATAAATAAATAAATAAATAGAGTAATAAATATGTACAGCCATATATACATATATACAGGTGCTGTGGGGAAGGGAAGGAGGTAAGATGGGGGGATGGAGAGGGGGACGAGGGGGAGAGGAAGGAAGGGGCTCAGTCTGGGAAGGCCTCCTGGAGGAGGTGAGCTCTCAGCAGGGCCTTGAAGGGAGGAAGAGAGCTAGCTTGGCGGAGGGGCAGAGGGAGGGCATTCCAGGCCCGGGGGATGACGTGGGCCGGGGGTCGATGGCGGGACAGGCGAGAACGAGGTACAGTGAGGAGATTAGCGGTGGAGGAGCGGAGGTTGCGGGCTGGGCAGTAGAAGGAGAGAAGGGAGGTGAGGTAGGAGGGGGCGAGGGGATGGAGAGCCTTGAAGCCCAGGGTGAGGAGTTTCTGCCTGATGTGCAGATTGATTGGTAGCCACTGGAGATTTTTGAGGGGGGAGTAATATGCCCAGAGCGTTTTTGGACAAAGATAATCCGGGCAGCAGCATGAAGTATGGATTGAAGTGGAGAGAGACACGAGGATGGGAGATCAGAGAGAAGGCTGGTGCAGTAGTCCAGACGGGATAGGACTACTATCCCAGGCCCAAGCTCTACCCACTAGGCTACGTTGCTTTTCTGGCCACATGTGCTCTACCCACTAGGCCACGCTGCTTTTCTGGCCACATGTATGTCCTTTTTCCCTTTCCATCTCCAAGCCTAACTCTGACATCCTATGACCTCCCTTTCCCTCGACCTCTTCACACCTGAGCCCCTGACTCTCCGATGCCTGCTAGCAGCGAGACCACGTGGAAAGAACCCCCCGCCTGGGGGGCAGAGGACCTGGGTTCTAATCAATCAATCAATCAATCGTATTTATTGAGTGCTTACTGTGCGCAGAGCACTGTACTAAGCGCTTGGGAAGTACAAGTTGGCAACAGAGACAGTCCCTACCCAACAGTGGGCTCACAGTCTAAAAGGGGGAGACAGAGAACAAAACCAAACATACTAACAAAATAAAATAAATAGAATAGATATGTACAAGTAAAATAAATAAATAAATAGAGTAATAAATAATAAATAAATCATAATAAATCATAATAAATAATAAATAAATAAATAATCCCATCTCTGCCACTTGTCCGCCGCATGACCTTGGCCAAGACACTTCACTCTTCTGTGCCTCAGTTCCCTCATCTGCAGAATGGGGATTCGATACCTGGTCTCCCTCCTACTTACATTGGGAACCCCTTGTGGGACCCAATTATTTTGTACTGACCCCCGATCTTAGTACAGTGCCTAACACATAGTAAGCGAAAAACAGATACCAATTGACCAGTGGTATTTATTGAGTGCTTACTGTGTGCAGAGAACTGTTCTGAGTGCTTGGGAGAGAATAATAATAATAATAATAATAATGTTGGCATTTGTTAAGCGCTTACTACGTGCAAAGCACTGTTCTAAGCGCTGGGGGGGGATAAAAAGTGATCAGGTTGTCCCATGTGGGGTTCACAGTCTTAATCCCCATTTTACAGATGAGGTAACTGAGGCTCAGAGAAGTTAAGTGACTTGCCCAAGGTCACACAGCAGATGTGGCAGAGTCGGAATTCGAACCCATGACCTCTGCCTCCAAAGCCCATGCTCTTTCCACTGAGCCACGCTGCTTCTCAACAGAACAATTCAACAGAGTTGGTAGTCACATTCCCTGCCACAATTATTACAATTATTCTTACTGCCCTTGTCCTGGCACAGGGAAGAAACTAACAATAACAATAATAATTATTGTGGTATATGTTAAGCGCTTACGTTACTGAGCACTTAGTACAGTGCTCTGCACATAGTAAGCGCTTAGTAAATACCATTGATTGACTGGGGGCTAGGAGCAGGCCTGAGGGCAGGCTCCAAGAGGAGAGGAAGGCTGGTGAGACAGGTCATGGTGGGCAGGGAATGTGTCTGTTATTGTATTGTACTTTTCCAAGCGCTTACTACAGTGCTCTGCACACAGTAAGCACTCCATAAATACAACTGGATGGAATGGCTCCAGCTCTGGGAGATAATAATAATGAATAATTATGGTACTTGTTGAGTGCTTACTATGTGCCAAGCACTGTTGTAAGTTCTGGGGTAGATAGAATTTAATTAGGTTGGACACAGTCCCTGTCCTACATGGGGCTCACAGTCTTGATCCCCATTTTCCAGATGAGGGAACTGAGGCACAGAGCAGTGAAGTGACTTGCCCAAGGACACAAGAAGCAGCGTGGCTCAGTGGAAAGAGCAAGGGCTTTGGAGTCAGAGGTCATGGGTTCAAATCCTGGCTCTGCCAACAGTCAGCTGTGTGACTTTGGCAAGTCACTTAACTTCTCTGTGCCTCAGTTACCTCATCTGGAAAATGGGGATTAAGACTGTTACCCTCCCTGTGGGACAACCTGATCACCTTGTAACCTCCCCAGCGCTTAGAACAGTGCTTTGCACATTGTAAGCGCTTAATAAATACCATCATCATTATTATTATTAAGTGGCAGAGCCGGGATGAGAACCCATAGCCTTCTGATTCCCAGGCCTGGGCTCTGTCCACTAGCTCATGCTGCTTCTCTAAGTGAAATGACTGGCCCAAGGTCACACTGCAGACCATTCATTCAATTGTATTTATTGAGCGCTTACTGTGTGCAGAGCTCTGTAATAATAATAATAATGATGGTATTTGTTAAGTGCTTACTATGTGCAAAGCACTGTTCTAAGCGCTGGGGGATACAAGGTGATCAGGTTGTCCCACGTGGGGCTCACAGTCTTAATCCCCATTTTCCAGATGAGGCAACTGAGGCCCAGAGAATAATGGTATTTGTTAAGCACTTACTATGTGCAAAGCACTGTTCTAAGCGCTGGGAAGGTTACAAGGTGATCAGGTTGTCCCTCGGGGGGCTCACAGTTTTAATCCCCATTTTGCAGATGAGGTAACTGAGGCACAGAGAAGTGAAGTGACTTGCCCAAAGTCACACAGCTGACAGTTGGCTGAGCTGGGATTTGAACCCATGACCTCTGACTCTAAAGCCCATGCTCTTTCCACTGAGCCACGCTGCTTCAAGAGAAGTGAAGTGGCTTGCCCAAAGTCTCACAGCTGACAACTGTCAGAGCCGGGATTTGAACCCATGACCTCTGACTCCAAAGCCCATGCTCTTTCCACTGAGCCACGCTGCTTCATGAGAAGTGAAGTGGCTTGCCCAAAGTCTCACAGCTGACAATTGTCAGAGCCGGGATTTGAACCCATGACCTCTGACTCCAAAGCCCATGCTCTTTTTACTGAGCCACGCTGCTTCAAGAGAAGTGAAGTGGCTTGCCCAAAGTCACACAGCTGACAATTGTCAGAGCTGGGATTTGAACCCATGACCTCTGACTCGAAAGCCCGTGCTCTTTCCACTGAGCCACGCTGCTTCAAGAGAAGTGAAGTGGCTTGCCCAAAGTTACACAGCTGACAGTTGGCTGAGCCGGGATTTGAACCCATGACCTCTGACTCCCGTGCTCTTTCCACTGAGCCACGCAGTGGTGGAGTCAGGATTAGAACCCATGACCTTCTGGCTCCCAGTCCCGGGCTCTATCCACTAGTACGGGTGTCTCTCCCTCCCTTTAACCCCTGGCCCCTGGAGGAGGGAAGGAAGGAGGGAGGGAGGACGGGAAGGTTGGGGGTAGGCTCCATCCGTCAGGCTGATGAACGCTCATGGCTGTGCTCTGGACAGCGGAATGCCTCCTCCCCCAGGCAGCGGGAGCGGGACTGGGCTGGACGCCAGGGGCCCAGCCTAACGGGCCCCCTTTTCGGGGAGCAGAGATGGGCACGCTCAAGGCAAAAGAGTCTCTCTTTTTTGTGGTATTTGGGTAACGCTACCCTTAGACTGTTTCTAAGGTCAGATTGGACGCAGTTCACAGTTCACATTAGGAGAGCTCACCTCCTCCAGGAGGCCTTCCCAGACTGAGCCCCTTCCTTCCTCTCCCCCTCGTCCCCCTCTCCATCCCCCCCTCTTACCTCCTTCCCTTCCCCACAGCACCTGTATATATGTTTGTACATATTCATTACTCTATTTATTTTACTTGTACATATCTATTCTATTTATTTTATTTTGTTAGTATGTTTGGTTTTGTTCTCTGTCTCCCCCTTTTAGACTGTGAGCCCACTGTTGGGTAGGAACCGTCTCTCTACGTGGCCAACTTGTACTTCCCAAGCGCTTAGTACAGTGCTCTGCACACAGAAAGCGCTCAATAAATACAATTGATTGATTGATTGAGAAGCAGCGTGGCTCAGTGGAAAGAGCACGGGTTTTGGAGTCAGAGGTCATGGGTTCAAATCCCAGCTCAGCCGACTGTCAGCTGTGTGACTTTGGGCAAGTCACTTCACTTCTTTGTGCCTCAGTTACCTCATCTGTAAAATGGGGATGAAGACTGTGAGCCCCCCGTGGGACAACCTGATCACCTTGTAACCTCTCCAGCGCTTAGAACAGTGCTTGGCACATAGTAAGCGCTTAATAAATGCCATTATTATTATGATTATTATCCTACATGGGTCTCTCATTCCTAGTCCCCATTTTACAGGTGAGGGAATTGAGGCCCAGAGAGGCGAAGTAACTTGCCCGAGATCACAGAGCAGAAAAGTGGCGGAGCTGTGATTAGAACTCAACTCCCAGGCCTGGGCTTTATCCACTAGGCCACACTGTTTGTCTCTCTCTGTCTTTCTCTCTCGAACCTGTTGCTTCTCTCTCTTTGTATCAGAATCTCTCTTCCTCTCTCTGTCTCTCTCTGGACCATGCTACTTCTCTTACTCTCTGTCTCTGTCTTCTCTCTGTCTCTGTCTTTCTCTCTAGACCATGCTACTTCTTTTACTCTCTGTCTCTGTCTTTCTCTCTAGTCCATGCTGCTTCTCTCTCTCTGTATCATCATCGATCGTATTTATTGAGCGCTTACTATGTGCAGAGCACTGTACTAAGCTCTTGGGAACTACAAATTGGCAACATATAGAGACAGTCCCTATCCAACAGTGGGCTCACAGTCTAAAAGGGGGAGACAGAGAACAAAACCAAACATACTAACAAAATAAAATAAATAGAATAGATATGTACAAGTAAAATAAATAAATAAGTAGAGTAATAAATATGTACAAACATATATACATATATACAGTCTGCATCAGTCTCTTTTCCTCTCTGTCTCTGTCTTTCTCTCTAGACCATGCTACTTCTCTCACTCTGTCTCAGTCTTTCTAGTTCCATGCTGCTTCTCTCTCTCTGTATCTGTCTCTTTTCCTCTCTTTGTCTCTGTCTCTGTCTTTCTCTCTAGACCATGTTGCTTCTCTTTCTCTGTCTCTGACTTCATTCATTCAATCATATTTATTGAGCGCTCACTGTGTGCAGAGCACTGTACTAAGCACTTGGGAAGTACAAGTTGGCAACATATAGAGACGGTCCCTACCCAACAATAGGCTCACCGTCTAGAAGGGGGAAACTAAAATAAGTCTTTAAAAATAATAAAATTATTATTATAAAGTCTTTAAAAATAAGACTTTAAAAGAAGTCTTTACTAAAATAGTAAAGACTTCCTCTTTTTCTCTCCCTCTCATTCATTCGTTCATTCAATCGTATTTATTGAGCGCTTACGGTGTGCAGAGCACTGTACTAAGTGCTTGGGAAGAACAAGTCGGCAGCATAGACTGTCCCTACCCAACAATGGGCTCACAGTCTAGAAGGGGGAGACAGACAACGAAACAAAACATGTGGACAGGTGTCAAGTCATCAGAATAAATAGAAGTAAAGCTAGATGCCCATCATTAACAAAATAAATAGAATAGTAAATATGTACAAGTAAAATAAATAGGGTAATAAATCTGTACAGGTGCAGTGGGGAGAGGAAGGAGGCAGGGTGGGGGAGATGGGGAGGAGGAGAGGAAAAAGGGGGCTCAGTCTGGGAAGGCGTCTTGGAGTACATGAGCAGGGCTCTGAAGGGAAGAAGAGAGCTAGCTTGGCTGATATGCGGAGGGATTGGGGGCATTCCAGGCCAGGGGAAGGACGTGGGCCGGGGGTCAACGGCGGGACAGGCGAGAACGAGGTACAGAGAGGTTAGCGGCAGTCCATGCTGCTTCTCTCTCTCTATGTATCTGCCTCTCTTTTCCTCTCTCTGTCTGTCTTTCTCTCTAGACCATGTTGCTTCTCTTTCTCTGTCTCTGTCTGACTTCCTCTTTCTCTCTCCCTTCTCCCCATCGCTCTCTGTCTCTCTCTTTCCATCTCTGCCTTCCTCCCTATAAGTCCATCGGCTCATCCCCATGATTCACTGGGCTCGGGATGTGTGTCTGAAGACAGCTCCGGGACCCTCCTAGGAACTGTGTGCTGGTCGCCCACCTGGACCGCTCTTCAGTCAATCAGTCGAGAAGCAGTGTGGCCTAGTGGAAAGAGCCCCAGCCTGGGAGTTAGAGTGCCTGGGTTCTAATCCCGGCTCGGCCACGTGCCACAGCACCTGACGCGTAGTAAGGGCTTAACAAATACCGTTGGAAAAACAAACCAAAAAACCCCTTCACTTCCCTGTACCTGTTCCCTCAGCTGGAAAATGGGGATTAATACCGTGAGCCCCATGTGGGACCAGGACTGTGTTCAACTTGAATAGCCTGTGTCTACCCCAGCGCTTAGTAAAGTGCCTGGCCCATAGTAAGCGCTTAATAATGATGGCATTTGTTAAGCGCTTACTATGTGCAAAGCACTGTTCTAAGCGCTGGGGGGATACAAGGTAACCAGGTTGTCCCACGTGGGGCTCACAGTCTTAATCCTCCTTTTACAGATGAGGTAACTGAGGCTCTGAGAAGTTAAGTGACTTGCCCAAGGTCACACAGCAGACGTGTGGCGGAGCCGGGATTCGAACCCATGACCTCTGACTCCAAAGCCTGTGTTCTTTCCACTGAGCCACGCTGCTTCTACTTAACTTACTTGAGAAGCAGCGTGGCTCAGTGGCTAGAGCCCGGGCTTGTGAGTCAGAGGTCCTGGGTTCGAATTCCGCCTCCGCCGCTGGTCAGCTGTGTGACTTTGGGCAAGTCACTTCACTTCTCTGTGCCCCAGTTCCCTCATCTGTAAAATGGGGATTAAGACTGTGAGCCCCCCGTGGGACAACCTGATCACCTTGTAACCTCCCTAGCGCTTATAATAGTGCTTTTATATAGTAAGCGCTTAACAAATACCATTATTATTATTATTCTCTGTGCCTCAGTTACCTCATCTGTAAAATGGGGATTAAGACTGTGAGCCCCCCGTGGGACAACCTGATCACCTTGTAACCTCCCCAGCGCTTAGAACAGTGCTTTGCACATAGTAAGCGCTTAACAAATACCATCATCATTATTATTATTATTCTCTGTGCCTCAGTTACCTCATCTGTAAATGGGGATGAAGACTGTGAGCCCCACGTGGGACAACCTGATCACCTTGTATCCCCCCCAGGGCTTAGAACCGTGCTTCGCACATCGTAAGCGCTTAACAAATGCCATTATTATTATTATTATTATGAACAAATACCATGAAAACCAAACCAAACCACCCTGCCTTTCAGATGGGTGGGAAATTCAGTTCATTCTCATGAGGAATTTCTCTCGGGGCCGGCAGGTGGCGCTGCTGGGCTGGCTGAGCTCCGCGTTCGGCGGCTGATTATAATCAGAATAATCATAATTGTGGTATTTCATTCATTCTTTCATTCAATCGCATTTATTGAGCGCTTACTGTGTGCAGAGCACTGTGCTAAGCGTTTGGGAAGTACAAGTCGGCAACATATAGAGACGGTCCCTACCCAACACCCCCTTTTTCCTCTCCTCCGCCCTACCTCCTTCCCCTCCCCACAGCACTTGTATATATCTTTGGACAGATTTATTACTCTATTTATTTTACTTGTACATATTTCCTATTCTATTTATTTTGTTAGTGATGTGCATTTAGTTTTAATTCTATTTGTTCTGACGACTTTGACACCTGTCTACATGTTTTGTTGGCTGTCTCCCCCTTCTAGACTGTGAGCCCGTTGTTGGGTAGGGACCGTCTCTCTATGTTGCCGACTTATACTTCCCAAGCGCTTAGTACAGTGCTCCGCACACAGTAAGCACGATTGAATGAATGAATGAATGAACAACGGGCCCACAGTATTCGTTAAGCGCTTACTCTGGGCCAGGCACTGCACTAAGCTCTGGGGTGGATAGGAGCAAATCCCCCCATCTTACCTCCTTCCCTTCCCCACAGCATCTGTATATATGTATATATGTTTGTACATATTTATTACTCTATTTATTTATTTATTTATTTTACTTGTACATATCTATTCTATTTATTTTATTTTGTTAGGATGTTTGGTTTTGTTCTAGACTGTGAGCCCACTGTTGGGTAGGGACTGTCTCTATATGTTGCCAACTTGTTCTTCCCCAGCACTTAGTACAGTGCTCTGCACACAGTAAGCGCTCAATAAATACGATTGATTGATTGATTGATTTGGTTGGACACAGTCCCTATCCCATGTAGGGCTCGCAGTCTCAATCCCCATTTTCGGATGAGGTAACTGAGGTAAAGGGAAGTGAAGTGACTTGTCCAAGGTCACACAGCAGACAAGTGGCGGAGCTGGGATCAGAACCTGTGACCTTATGACTCTCAAGCCCATGCTCTCTCCATTACACCACGCTGCTTCTCTAACAATAGGAATAAAAACAACAACAATAATAATTGTGGTGTTTGTTAGTCTCCAAACTCCCACCTTGGGGTCCCCAGGAGGGATCTGAGGGTCCGGGCTGATCTTTACCCCAGCCCTTCCAGGGGGAAATGGGGGAAGGGAATGGAGGCGGCTGCTTCCCCCAGGATGTATCATTGTCACCCAAGTGAACATAGATTTTCTCTCAATATAACATCATCATCATCATCATTGGTGGTATTTAGTAAGCCCTTATTGGGTGCAGAACACTGTACTAATCGCTTGGGAGAGTAAAGTTCAATAGAGGTGGTAATTGCAAAGCAGCGTGGCTTAGTGGAAAGAGCCCGGGCTTGGGAGTCAAAGGGTTTAGGTTCTAATCCCGGCTCCGACACTTAGCTGTGTGACCTTGGGCAAGTCATTTAACTTCTTTGTGCCTCAGTTACCTCATCTGTAAGATGGATATTAAAACTTTGAGCCCCATGTGGGACCACTTGTTTACTGTGTATCTACCCCAGTGCTTAGAACAGTGCTTGGCACAGAGTAAGTGCTTAACAAATAACATTCTTCTTCTTATTATTATTATTCCCTGGTCACAAGGAGCTTACAGTCTAGAGGGATTGTATAATATAGCATATTCTAGACATATCTAATATAACATACATTAGCATATTATGTTTTATTATATTTTGGTGTAATATAGAAAATGTATAATTTTTGGATAAGCAGAAGCACCACGGTTTAGTAGATAGAGCACAGGCCCGGGAGTCAAAAGGACCCAATATAGTGGATAGAGCCTAGGTCTTGGAGTCAAAAGGTTTTGGGTTCTAATTCCGGCTCCTCCACTCATCTGATGTGTAACCTTGGGCAAGTCACTTAACTTCTCTGTGCCTTTACCTCATCTGTAAAATGGGAGTTGAGACTGTGAGCTCTATGTCGGACAGGGACTGTTCCCAACCCCGTTTGCTGTACCCACCTCAGCGCTTAGTACAATGCCTGGCACATAGAAAGCGCTTAACAAAAACCACAGTGTTTATTATCATCTGGGTTCTAATCCTGGTTTCACCACTTGTCTGCTGGGTGACTTTGGGCAGGTTACTTCACTTCTCTGTGTCAGTTCCCTTATCTGAAAAATGGGGATTCAATCTTCCCTCTGATTTAGATTGTGAGCTTCAGGTGGGACATGGCACCCAACCTGATGACCTCACATTTACCTTAGTGCTTAGTACAGTATTTGGCATATAAAAGCACTGAACATACCTTTTTTTGTTTTTTTTAAAAACAAAAAATAACAAACCAAAGAAAATGGGTTCTAATTTCAGCTCTGTCATTTGTCTGCTGCGTGCCTTGGGTAAGTCACTTCACTTCTCTGGGCCTGTTGTCTCTCCTATAAAATGGGGTTTAAGAATGTGCACCCTATATGGGACAGGGACTCGTTCCAACCTGATGACCTTGATTCTATCCCAGTGCTTGGTATAGGTGCACAAAGTGCCTAACAAATACCACTTTAAAAAAAAATCAATTATGACAAACGAAAGAAAATGGGTGCTAGTCCCAGTTCTACCACTTCTCTACTGTGTGGCCTTGGACAAGTCACTTCACTTCTCTGGGCTTCATTTCCCTCATCTGTAAAATGGGGATTAAGACTGTGAGCCCCATGTGGGACAGGGATTGGGTCCAACCTGATTAGCCTGTATCTACTTCAGGGCTTAGTAGCAGCGTGAAGCAGCAGCAGAAGCAGCGTGGCTCAGTGGAAAGAGCCCGAGCTTTGGAGTCAGGGGTCATAGGTTCAAATCCCGGCTCCGCCGATTGTCAGCTGTGTGACTTTGGGCAAGTCACTTAACTTCTCTGGGCCTCAGTTACCTCATCTGTACAATGGGGAGTAAGACTGTGAGCCCTCCGTGGGACAACCTGATCTTCTTATAACCTCCCCAGTGCTTAGAACAGTGCTTTGCACATAGTAAGCGCTTAATAAATGCCATCATTATTATTATTAGTAGTAGTAGTACAGCGCTTTTGACATTCATTCATTCAGTTGTATTTATTGAGTGCTTTTCGTTCATTCAATTGTATTTATTGAGCGCTTACTGTGTGCAGAGCACTGTACTAAGCGCTTGGGAGAGTACAACAGTAAACAGACACACATAGGAAGTGCTTAACAAATACCCTAATTATTATTATTAGGTTGTGGGCTGATGTCGTGCCACTGGATGGAAGTGGCTTTCTGCTCCTGGGGCAAGGGGGGGACGACTCAGGAGTTGGTAGGGGTGGCAGAGGGCACAGGGCATCGGGCCTGTTCCCGCCCTACCCGCCCCACTAGAGGAATGCTAGGGGGGTGGGGGGCGAGAGGTTGCTGAGTCACTCCTGGCCCTGCCTGTTACCTGATCCTACCACCTCCCTCCCCGGCCTGGCCAGCTGGGCCTGGCATCCTGCCCTGGGCACAACGGCCGCTATTAATCCCCATTTTTCAGCCTCCCCCGGCCCGCACTGGCCTCAGCCTTGCTGATCCCAGACCCCAGACTCTCCAGTCTCTCCCCCGGCCCCGATCATGCCTGAACCCGCACCTCGGCCTCTCCGGTCTCCCCCAGCCGGCCCCTGCCTTAACTGGCCCTTGGCCTGCTTTGTTCTCCCGCCAGCCTGCACCGGCCCTGGCCTTGCCCGAACCCAGACCCCGACCTGTCCCCGCTTCCTCCGGCCCGCTCTGTTCTCCTGCCAGCCTGCAACGGCCTTGGACTTGCCTGAACCCGGACCCCGAATTGGCCCCCGCCTTTTCTGAACCCGGCCCCCAGCCTGTCCCCGGGCTCCCCCGGCCCCAGACTGATCTCGGTCAGCCTCAGCTGGAGCCGGGGCAGGAGGGTGGGTTGGAGTGGTGGGTGCGAGGGGCATGAGGAAGAAGTGAAGAAGGTCAGGGTGGGAGAGGGTTCCCCCACTGTCCCAGGTCACGGGAGGGGCTGCCCAGCACAGAGGCAGAGGGAGGGGCTCGATGAACCCGGTTGACTCCACTCTTTGAGTTCTGCCCACATGATGAATTGCAAAACCCAAAGGGTCAAAATGCAAGCTCCCAGAGCCACCTGGGCCTAAGAGGACCCTTCCTCCTCCTCATCAATCGTATTTATTGAGCGCTTACTATGTGCAGAGCACTGTACTAAGTGCTTGGGAAGTGCAAATTGGCAACATATAGAGACAGTCCCTACCCAACAGTGGGTTCACAGTCAGGGGCTCCTGTGACTGGCAATTCTTCCCACTCCTAATTCACCCCTCCCTCAGCCCTACAGCACTTATGTCCATCTCCACAATTTCTTTATGTTATTATCTGTCTCCCTCTTTAGACTGTAAGCTCGTTGTGGGCAGGGAATGTGTCAACCGACTCTGTCGTACTCTCCCAAGTGCTGAGTACAGTGTTCTACACTCAAGCGCTCCAAAACTATGACTGAGCAATTCCCACAATCTAACCCTCATCCCTCCTGCTGCAGCCCCAGCCTGTACCCAGCCCCAACTGTAGTCAAATTGTGGGTTGGGAATGTGTCCGTTTGTTGTTGTATTGTATTCTCCCAAGAGCTTAGTACAGTACTCTGCACAAAGCCCTCAATAAATGCGATTGACTGAATGAATTCCCTTAGACTGTAAGCTCATTGTGGGCAGGAAACATGTCTGCTAATTCTGTTGTACTCTCCTGAGCGCTTAGTACAGTGCTCTGCACACGGTAAGTGCTCAGAAGGTACCACTGATTATTTGACTTCCTCTTGCTCTGACCCTTGAGGTGGCTGAAAAACAGCAGATTACCCCTCCTCTGAGCCACGACCTTGCAGAGATCCCCACCAATCGATGGTATTTATTGAGCGCTTACCTTGTGCACAGCACTATACTAACCTCCATCTCATGACCCAACCCTCGGCCTTCTCTTCCCAGGCCTGACTGTTCCGGACCCAACTTCCTTCCCTCTCTCCTTTCACTCCACCTCTGCCCCTCATTCCGCCCCCCACCCTCCGACTCCCACTGGGACTCTATCCTGGCTCCGGGGATGGGGATGGGGCTGGAATGGGGGTCTAGAGAATGGAGAGGAGTAGAGGTGCCAGAGCAGGAAGATAAGAGTGAGGGAGGGGTTGCCCTGGGAGCGGGAGGGATGGAGTCTAGATTTTTTTTGATGACATTTCTAGAGTGCTTACTATGTACCAGGCACTGTACTAAGTGCTGGAGTAGATACAGATATTAATCCTTGTCCCCCGGGGGGCTCACAGTCTTAATCCCCATTTTACAGATGAAGAAACTGTGGCACAGAGAAGTTAAGTGACTTGTTCAAGGTCATGCAGCAAAGTGGCCAAGCTGGGATTAGAATCCAAGTCTCTTCTAGCCTGTGCGTCCGTTGTTGGGTAGGGACCGTCTCTATATGTTGCCAACTTGTACTTCCCAAGTGCTTAGTACAGTGCTCTGCACACAGTAAGCACTCAATAAATATGATTGAATGAATGAAAGTCCCTCTGACTCCCAAGCCCAGGCTCTATGCATGAGGCCATGCTGCTTCTCATTATTATTCTATAGCTAACCCGATACAGTGTTTAGCATAGTAAGCACTTATTATTATCCATGGTATTTATTGAGCACTTACTATGTGCAGAAGACTGTACTAAATGCTTGGGAAAATGCAATACAACAGAATTAGCAGACAAGTTCCCTTCCCATAACAAGCATAGTCTTTTTCTTCTACTTTTCTTCTTCTCTTCTTCTCTTCTTCTTTTTTTTTCTTTTCTTCTTTTTTTCCTCCTTCTCCTCCTCCTCCTGATCCTCCGCCTCCTCCTGATCAATCAATCGTATTTATTGAGCACTTTGTGCAGAGCACTGTACTAAGCGCTTGATCCTCCTGATCCTCCACCTCCTCCTCTACTTCTTCCTCTTCTTTTCCTCCTCCTTCTTCTCCTTCTTTCTTCTTCTTCTTCTTCTTCTTCTTCTTCTTCTTCTTCTTCTTCTTCCTCTCCTCCTCCTCCTCCTCCTTCTTTCCCCTTCTCCTCCTCCTTCTCCTCTTTCTTTCTCTCTCTCTCTCTTTCTCTGTCCTCTTTTTCTCTTCCTCTTTGTCTCTCCTTGTCCCTATTATTATTACTGGACCAACAGCCGGGCTGATGGATGTAAGTAGCTAAATGCCAAGGGGGATGGAGAGCGCTGTTGGATTGACAGAGATTTGTGGTGTGGGGAATCTATGGGGAATGGTGCAGGGGATGGTTGAGATGACCCTTGATAGTCCTCCAAAACAAGCTGCATTGTCTCTGTGGAGAGAGTATAGGCTTATCACAGTGTGGGTGCAGCTCTGTGGCATTGTGTGGGTACCAGGGCCTAGTTCACCCCAACGTACTGTGGATCTCCAGGGGGGTACTCTTCCTCTCCCTGACTTTTCCAGCAACCCAATCTCCAGGAGCATGGGGGCTGCTGCCGGGCCATGGAACTCAGGGGCAGGAGACAAGGAGGAGGGAGCCGAGGTGGAGGGAACCCCACAGCTGGAAATCCAGATCCTGCACCTAGAGGGGCCCAGAACTGTGTCTGCCCCAGACTGGGCACAGAAAATGAGCCCCCTCCCCTCCATCAACACACTACTGAGAAGACCAGGCCTTGGGGGGTCTTTATTGGGGTGGGACTGGGGCAGGGCTAGGGTGGGGCCTAGGCAGACCTTGGTGAGGGCAGGGCCGGGGTGTGTCTGGGGCAGATATTGGGGTCGGGGCAGGGCAGATCGGGGAGGGGGCTAGTGGGCCCGTGGAGCTCAGCGGGGCAGCAGGTAGAGCCGGTAGAGACGGGGGAGGCTGCCGAGGCCGGTGGATTGGGGGCTGAGGTCGATGGAGGCCCGGTCCTCCAGGGTCCCGAGGCGGAAGCGCTGCAGCAGCGACGTCAGGAACAGGAAGAGCTCCATCACGGCCAGGCTCTCGCCCAGGCACAGGCGCTTCCCTGCACCGCACACGCACACAGGGGCAGAGAAACACACACCGACCCCTCAGAGATGGAGACAGTGGCAGAGAGCCACAGAGACGGCACCAGGGGCGGAGACAAGGACAGAGACAGTGTCAGGGGCAGAGACAGGGAATGAGATGGCTTCAAGGGCAGAGACAGGGGCAGAGATAGCAGCAGGGTCAGAGAGAGACAGTGTCAGGATCAGAGACAGGGACTGAGATGGCTTCAGGGGCAGAGGCAGCATCAGGGTCAGAGACAGGCTGTCAGGGTCAGAGGCAGGGACAGAAACAACATCAGGCTCAGAGACAAAGACACCATCAGGGTTAGAGACAGAGAAAGGGACAGAGACAGCATCAGAGTCAGAGACAAGGACAGCAATAGCATTGGGGTTAGAGAAGGGATGGAGATAGAGATGGGGGCAGAGCTGGAGACCTCGCATGAGTTTCCATCTGAGAGATAATAATAATAATAATAATAATAATGGCATTTGTTAAGTGCTTACTATGTGCCAAGCACTGTTCTAAGCACTGGGGGGGGGGATACAAGGTGATCATGTATATATGCATATATGTTTGTACATATTTATTACTCTATTTATTTATTTATTTTACTTGTGCATATCTATTCTATTTATTTTATTTTGTTAGTATGTTTGGTTTTGTTGTCTGTCTCCCCCTTCGAGACTGTGAGCCCACTGTTGGGTAGGGACCGTCTCTATATGTTGCCAACTTGTACTTCCCAAGTGCTTAGTACAGTGCTCTGCACACAGTAAGCACTCAATAAATAAGATTGATTGATGAGAGATGGCAGCCAGCTGCTGGGTATGAGTGAGTGAGAGAGAGAGAGTGAGAGAGAGAGAGAGAGAGAGAGAGAGAGAGAGAGAGAGTGCGTGTGTGTGTGTGTGTGTGTGTGTGTGTGTGCATGTGTGGTCAGTAAGGGAGGTGGGTCAGAGTGTGGGCTTGGCCACCTGTCAGCCTCTAAATCTGTGGGATGGTGCCAGTGTCTGTGGGCATGGTATCCCTGTGTGGCTGTGTGTGTCAATTCTGTGGTATCTGGGTGTAGATGTGTGTCATGGTGTGTGTTTGTCTGTGCCTGTGGATCTGTATCCATATGTGTGGGTGATGGAGGGGAGGGAACCTTGTGTTTTGGCACGTTTGTGACAGGGTTTGCATGTCTGGGTCCAAACGTACATGGTGTTTGTACCTGTTTGTGTTTGTCAGTATGTTCATGATGATGTTATTGTGTGTGTGCCTGTGTCACTGTGTCTGTATCCACATGGATCTATCTGCGAGCGCGTCAGTGTCAGCATGTGCGTTTGTGCAAATGCATCTAGAAACATGAAAAGCAGTGTGCCCTAGTGGATAGGGTTCGGTCCTGGAAGTCATAAGGACCTGGGTTCTAATCCCGGCTCTGCCACCTGTCTGCTATCTGAACCTTGGGCAAGTCACTTCAATTCTCTGGGCCTCATTTCCCTCATCTGTAAAATGGGAATTAGGACTGTGAGCCCTATGTGGGACAGGGACTGCGTCCAACTGGATTAGCTCGTATCTACCCCAGTGCTTAGAGTTGTGCCTGGCCCATAAGAAGCACTTAAAATAATACCATTATTATTATTATGGGTCAGTGGGTATACGTGAATGTGTGTCTGGGTCTCCCATTATCGGTGAGCACGTGCGTGTGTTTCTTTTCCATGCTGTCCCTTTGGAAGTAGTCCCTTCCCACTGTCCCCTGTTGGTGTCTCGGCTGTGTCCTCCTGCTCAGGGCCCGCTCGACATGTGGGAGGGATATGTACCCTTGCCCGGTGCCGGGGCTGGCATGGGGGCCCAGTCCCACCTGCGGAGAAGGCCAGGAAGGCCTCGTTCCTCTTGAAGTGGCCGGTGGCGTCCAGAAAGTGTCCAGGGTCGAAGGAGGTGGGGTTCTCAAACTGGGATGGGTCGAAGTGGGAAGTGCAGAGCAGCGGGATGACGTTCAAGTCCTGGGCCGGACAGGAGAGCCGGTCAGAGCAGGGCAGATGGGGGCGGAAGGGATGGGGGGCAGGCCGCCGGGAGTTTGGCAGATTCAAAACGCTCACCTTGGGCAGCGAGTACCCGCGGAAGGAGATGGGGCGGGTGACGGTGTGGGGCACGGCCATGGGCACGATGTCGGCGAAGCGCTGGATCTCGTGGATCACCGCATCCGTGTACGGCATCCGGGCCCGGTCCTCCATGCAGGGCTGGCGGCTCGGCCCGATCACCTCGTCGATCTCCGCGTGGATCCGGGCTGCCGGGCACCAGCGGGCGCAGCGTGGGCATGGCATCCCGTGGCCTGCACCCTCCCACCTCCTGGGGCCTCTTCCACCCTCGGGCAGTCACACTGGGCCTTAGGGGAGTGGGTTCTAGCCCCCACGCACCCTCCACCTCGGGGTGGCGGAGGAGGATGCGGAGGCCGTAGCGCAACGTGGAGCTGACGGTCTCGGTGCCGGCGAAGAACAGGTTCACGGTCGTCTTGGACAGCGTCTGCTCGTTGAAGTGGCTTTTGGGGTTGTCCTTCTCCTGACGGGGTGGGGGGACCAAGGCTTTACTAAAAGCACACCTCCTCCTGGAGGCCCTCCATGACTAAGCCCTCATCTCCCCTACTCCTTCTCTCTCCTGCGTCGCCCTTGCACTCACGGGCAGGGAATGTGTCTGTTTATTGTCCCGTTTTGTTTTGTTCTCTGTCTCCCCCTTCTAGACTGTGAGCCCACTGTTGGGTAGGGACCATCTCTAGATGTCGCCAACTTGTACTTCCCAAGCGCTTAGTACAGTGCTCTGCACACAGTAAACGCTCAATAAATACGATTGATTGATTGATTCTCTGTGCCTCATTCATTCAATCATTCAATCTTGTTTTTTGAGCACTTACTGTGCAGAGCACTGTACTAAGCACTTGGGAGAGTACCTCAGTTACCTGATCTGTAAAATGGGACTGTGTCCAACCTGATTAGCATGCATCTACCTGCCCCAGTGCTTAGTACAGTGCCTGGCACATAGAGAAGCAGTGTGACTCAGTGGAAAGAGCCCAGGCTTGGGAGTCAGGGAACGTGGGTTCTAACCCCGGCTCCACCACTTGTCAGCTGTGTGACTTTGGGCAAGTCATTTAACTTCTCTGGGCCTCAGATACCTCATCCGTAAAATGGGGATTAAGGCTGTGAGCCCCACGTGGGACAACCTGATTACCTGGTATCCCCTTTAGTGTTTAGAACAGTGCTTGGCACAGAGTAAGCGCTTAACAAATGCCATCATTAATTAATTAATAAAAACTTAACTAATACCATAAGAAAGAGGGAGGAGTATATAGGATAGTCTCTGAAGTGCCTAGTATGGCACTCTGCGAACAGTAAGTGCTCAATAAATATGACTGATTGACATTGATTGATTGAGTAGGGGTGGGACGTCACCTGGTCCATCTTGAGGAGGAAGTAGTCGATATAGTCCCGGGGTTGGCTGGGGTCCAGTGAGGCCTTGTTCAGGGCCACGCGGGTGGCCACAAAGGCCTCCAGCTGCAGGTAGTTCCTGAAGATCTGACGGTGTGGGCCCGGCACGTGGCGCATGATTTTGGGGAAGGTGAAGAGGAGCTGGGGAAAGATGCAGGAGGGCGAACGGTGGGAGGGGGCCACCAGACAGGATGCCAGCGCTGGCCCGGACCGGACCCCCAAACCCCCACTCAGCCCTATGGCCACTGGCTCTTATCTGCGTCACCCCCTTCTGTGTCCTCTACGCACCTGGAACTGTGACCTGCGGACATTGGCTATTAGTCCCACCCCCAGCCCACCGCATTTACGGACATATCTTTAAATTATGTATAACTTATTATATAATAATCATATTAAATTACATACCATTCATTGCAGTATATATCATGTATTATATTACAACATATTAATCATAATTTATACATTTAAGTTATACATTTATTAAACAGATTATACATATATTACAATGTTATATCACATTACATCACAATCACATTATATTATATAATAATAATTATAATTATGGTACTTGTTGAGTGCTTACTATGTGCCAAGGATTGTTCTAAGTACTGGGATAGGTACATGTTAATCAGGTTGGACAGAGTCCCCTTCCCACGTGGGGCTCACACCCTTAACCCCCATTTGACAGATGAGGTAAATGAGGCCCAGAGAAGTGAAGTGACTTGTCCAAGGTCACACTGCAGACCTGTGATGGAGTCGGGATTAGAACCCAGGCCTTTCTGACTCGCAGATCCATGCTCTATCCATTAGGCCATGTTGCTTCTCGTGTTATATTATTACACATAGTGAGTCGCAATTGAGATATGGATATATGTATATATGGTTGTACATATTTATTACTCTATTTATTTATTTATTTATTTATTTTACTTGTACATTTCTATCCTACTTATTTTATTTTGTTGGTATGTTTGGTTCTGTTCTCTGTCTCCCCCTTTTAGACTGTGAGCCCACTGTTGGGTAGGGACTGTCTCTATGTGATGCCAATTTGTACTTCCCAAGCGCTTAGTACAGTGCTCTGCACATAGTAAGCGCTCAATAAATACGATTGATTGATTGATTGATTGATTGATTGATTGTGTCCAACATGTTCCTCTCCCCCTCGTCCCCTCTCCATCCCCCCATCTTACCTCCTTCCCTTCCCCACAGCACCTGTATATATATGTATATATTTTTGTACATATTTATTAATCTTTTTATTTATTTATTTTACTTGTCCATATCTATTCTATTTATTTTATTTTGTTAGTATGTTTGGTTTTGTTCTCTGTCTCCCCCTTTTAGACTGTGAGCCCACTGTTGGGTAGGGACTGTCTCTATATGTTGCCAACTTGTACTTCCCAAGCGCTTAGTACAGTGCTCTGCACACAGTAAGCGCTCAATAAATACGATTGATGAGGATGATGATGTTTGGCTTGTATCTACCCTAGGGCTTAGGACAATGCCCGGCACATAGGACATACCATTAAAAATGTATTTATACTAATGCCTGCCTCCCTCTCTAGACTGAAAGCTCCTTATGGGCAAGGAATGGGACTGCTAATCCTGTTGTGTTGAATTTAATGATGGCATTTATTAAGAGCTTACTATGTACAAAGCACTGTTCTAAGCGCTGAGGAGGTTCAAGGTGATCAGGTTGTCCCACTGGGGGCTCACAGTCTTAATCTCCCTTTTAATAATAATAATGGCATTTATTAAGCGCTTACTATGTGCAAAGCACTGTTCTAAGCGCTGGAGAGGTTACAAGATGATCAGGTTGTCCCCCGGGGGATTCACAGTCTTAATCCCCATTTTACAGATGAGGGAACTGAGGCACAGAGAAGTTAAGTGACTTACCCAAAGTCACACAGCTGATAATTGGTGGAGCTGGGATTTGAACCCATGACCTCTGACTCCAAAGCCCGGGCTCTTTTCCACTGAGCCATGCTGCTTCTCTATAAATGAGGGAACTGAAGCCCAGAGAAGTGAAGTGACTTGCCCAAAGTCACACAGCTGACAAGTGGCGGGGCAGAAATTAGAACCCATGACCTCTGACTCCAGTGCCCGGACTCTCTCCACTGAGCCATACTGCCTCTCTGAGCCACGCTGCTTCCCTTGAATTGGATTGTGAGCCCATTGTTGGGTAGGGATTGTCTCTATTTGTTGCCGAACTGTACTTTCCAAGCGCTTAATACAGTGCTTTGCACACAGTAAGCACTCAATAAATACAGTTGAATGAATGACTTTCCCAAGTGCTTTGTCGAGTGGTCTGCACATAATAAGCACTCAATAAATACCGTTGTTGATTGACTTGGATTCTACCCTCCCAAGCACTTAGTCCAGTGCTCTGCACAGAGTAAGCGCTTAATAAATATCATTGATCAACTGAAAGGTTTTCACCAGGCAACTGGGTGAGACGGCCTGGCCCCGCCCCCAGCCCTCACCTGTCCCCAGGTAGAGCTCATGAGCCTCCAGTTGCTGTTGATCAGGTTCATGAGGGTGAGGAAGCGCTGGTCGTCGTAGGGGAAGCGATCCCCGAACACCAAGGAGCAGATGATGTTGGAGCCCGCGCAGCTCAGGAAGAAGGTGGGGTCAAAGGGCTGGCCTGGGCCGCCCTGGGCTGGTGAGACCGGGCCGTCCCACCCACGCCATCCCCTCATACCCCTTCCCCCCCAACTTTTGATGACTCTGAAGCCCCTTAAGACCACACTTCCTACGGGATGGGGAAACTGAGGCAGGGAACAGAGCTGGGCCTTACATCTTCCTGGCACTCTCCTGCGGGTGTGAGAGACTTCTCCAAAGCAGCCCCCTGCCAACCAGTGCACCCTGTTTGAACAGGCCCCAGATGAGCAAGGAACGAGGGGGCTGGGGGCAGGGGACCCCGGGGGGACCCTCACCTCCGGTTTTGTGAAATTCTTCCAGGAGATACTGGGCCTCCTCCTGGATCCGCTGCTCCATGCTGCGCTTGCCCATGCCCAAGTTCTTCAGCGTGGTGATGGCGAATCGGCGCAGCTGTTTCCAGCGTTCCCCGGAGCCGTACACGATCCCTGGGGAAGAAGGCCGACCCATCCATCCCCCTGCCTCCAGCCCTCCTGCACACGGTAAGCTCCTCGTGAGTGTCTACCACCTCTATTGCATTGCACAGTGTTCTGCACACAGTGAGCTCCATCACCATCATCATCAGTGGCATATAATAATGGTATTTGTTAAGCGCTTACTATGTTCCAGGCACTTTACTAAGCACTGGGGTGGATACAAGCAAATAGGGTTCGACACAGTCCCTGTCCCAGGTGGGGCTCACAGCCTCAAACCCCATTTTACAGATGAGGGAACTGAGGCACAGAGAAGTCAAGTGACTTGCCTAAGGTCACACAGCAGACAAGTGGTGGAGCGAGGATCAAGGCCCTACTGAGAGCTCACCTCCTCCAGGAGGCCTTCCCGGACTGAGCCCCTTCCTTCCTCTCCCCTTCATCCCCTTCTCCATCCCCCCATTTTACCTCCTTCCCTTCCCCACAGCACCTGTATATATGTATATATGTTTGTACATATTTATTACTCTATTTATTTTACTTGTACATATCTATTCTATTTTATTTTGTTAGTATGTTTGATTTTGTCTCCCCCTTTTAGACTGTGAGCCCACTGTTGGGTAGGGACTGTCTCTATATGTTGCCAATTTGTGCTTCCCAAGCGCTTAGTACAGTGCTCTGCACACAGTAAGCGCTCAATAAATACAATTGATTGATGACGATAACCTTCTGACTCCAAGCCCGTGATCTATCCACTGCACCAGAAACCCACACCTCAGCAATGCGAGGAGAGAATGGTTGGGGGGGGGGGGGGTGTCACCCTGTTTCCCTGCCAGCCTTGCCCCCAGACCAGGCCAGAGAGAGACCCCCCCCACTTCCCAGCCTGGTGCCCCCTCCCCTTAAGTGTGGCCCTTGGCTGGGCACCGTCCATTCTGACGGACCAGCTTGGCAGTCGGGAGTACCTGCCGTCCTTCCGGCCTCTCCACCCACCCCGTGCCCGCCTCACCATCCCCGTGGCTCCACATTTGCACCGCAGGAAAATCCCCGCGCCCCCCGAACTCCTCCGCCCGATCGATGAGGGCCTCCTTGAGCACCTGGAAGCCGGAAAGGACGATGCAGGGGCGGGAGCCCAGGTGGAAGGTGTAGATGGGCCCGTACTCGTGGCTCAGCTGGCAGGGGAGAGAGTAGCCCAGGCAGCTGGTTAGAGCTGGTTGCCCTCCCTCTGCCCATCCGCCAAGCTAGCTCTCTTCCTCCCTTCAAGGCCCTGCTGAGAGCTCACCTCCTCCAGGAGGCCTTCCCAGACTGAGCCCCTTCCTTCCTCTCCCCCTCGTCCCCCTTTCCATCCCCCCCATCTTACCTCCTTCCCTTCCCCACAGCTCCTGTATGTATGTATATATGTTTGTACATATTTATTACTCTCTTTATTTTACTTGTACATATCTATTCTATTTATTTTATTTTGTTAGTATGTTTGGTTTTGTTCTCTGTCTCCCCCTCTTAGACTGTGAGCCCACTGTTGGGTAGGGGCTGTCTGTATATGTTGCCAATTTGTACTTCCCAAGCGCTTAGTACAGTGCTCTGCACATAGTAAGCGCTCAATAAATATGATTGATTGAACCTCAGCCCCTGAGCCCGAGCCTAGCCCGTCTCTTGCCTCAGACTCTGGGCCCTATGCCCAGCCCCTCACCCCCAGATGCCAGACTCCAGCCCCCAAACCTAGACCCCAGGTCCAGTACCATGTCCCATCATCATCATCAGTGTTATTTAGTGACCACTTATTATACGCAGAGTGCTATATCAAGCACTTGGGAGAATACAGTAGAGTTGGCAGACACGTTCCCTGCCCACCATGAGTCTAGAGGGGGAAGTAGCAGCGTGGCTCAGTGGAAAGAGCCCGGGCTTTGGAGTCAGAGGTCATGGGTTCAAATCCCGGCTCCGCCATTTGCCAGCTGTGTGACTTTAGGCAAGTCACTTAACTTCTCTGGGCCTCAGTTACCTCCTCTGCAAAATGGGGATGAAGACTGTGAGCCCCCAGTGGGACAACCTGGTCACCTTGTAACCTCTCCAGCGCTTAGAACAGTGTTTTTGTGAGCCCCCCCATGGGACAACCTCATCACCTTGTAGCCTCCCCAGCGCTTAGAACAGTGCTTTGCACATAGTAAGCGCTTAACAAATGCCATAATTATTATTATACACATTAATAGGTGGGCAGGGGCCGTGGCAGTGAGTGCCAGTCCGGCCAGGTACACAGCTCTTCCCTGACCTCATCCCCCCCGCCTTCTGACAGTGGCGCCGGGCCTGGCACGGACTCCTCACCTGACGGAGGGACCGCAGCAGGTCTGCCACGTCCACCTTGAGCATGTTGCCCACCCAGGGCAGCGGAGGGGGGCCGGGGGGCAGCCCCGAAAAGCGGTGGCGCCAAAGGGTGACCAGCAGCAGCAGGCAGGACAGGGCTAGGGCCAGAGCCAGGCCGAGAGCCACTCCTAAGTCCATGGTGGGCACGGAGCTGGGCTCTCCCACCACCCCACCTAGGCTCCCACTCTTTAATCTCTTCAGTCTCTTGCGTCAGGCCCAGGTCAACGTCCGGGGTCGTGGGCTGCCTCTGGCCAATGCTGGCCCTGAGGGTGCCAGGCTCCCCCCATTTCCTCCCCCCAGAGCCCTGCCCCCATCTCAGCACTCCCCCATTTCCCCTCCCTCAGTCTCGGGCCTGGCACCCACCTCCCGGCTGGTAGTCACCCTGGCACGGATGGACAGACATGGTGGGAGCTCTGCTCTCCCCTCCCATCCTCCTCTACCCCCTCTAGCTCCCTCCCCACCCAGCCGGGACCCCCCACGGGGGAGAATTGGGTGGTTCTCAGCCGTGGACATCTCCCCTTTGGGTGGCACAGGGGCCCGGTCACCTGCCCCCACTCCCACAGTGACCTGATGACTATTGACCCGCAGCTGCACAAACAAGGCAGTGGCCTTGTCATTTAGGGGACGGGAGGCAGGAGGATGAGCCAGGGCAGGCTCCCGCCATGGAAGGGACCGGGTTCCCAACTTGATCCCTTTAAAAAAAAAAATTATGGTATTTAGTAAGTGCTTACTATGAGCCAGGCTCTGGGGTGGTTACCAGCAAATCGGGTTGGACCTAGTCCCTGTCCCACATGGGGCTCACAGTCTTAATCCTCATTTTACGGATGAGAGAACTGAGGCCCAGAGATGCGAAGTGACTTGCCCAAGGTCACACAGCAGACAGGTGGCAGAGCGGGAATTAGAACTCATGACCACCTGACTCCCAGGACTATGCTCTATCCACTCTGCCATACTGTGTCCAACCTGATTTGCTTGTATCCACCTCAGCGCTTAGTATAGGGCCTGTCATGTAATAAGCACTTAACAAATACCACAATAATGATGCTGCTTTTGTCTTTTTTTTTTGTGGTACCGTATGGCTTAGTAGACAGAGAATGGGCCTGAGAGTCAGAAGGACTTGGGATCTAATCCCGACTCTGCCAAATGTCTGCCTTGTGAGCTTGGGCAAGTCACTTAACTTCTCTGGGCCTCAGCTACCTCATCTGTAAAATGGGGATTATGAGTGTGAGCCCCACGCGGGACAGGGTCTGTGTCCAACCTGATAACCTTGTATCTATCCCGGAGCTTGGTACAGTGGCTGGCACAGAATAAGCACTTAACAAAGAAGCAGGGTGGCTTAGTGGCAAGAGCCTGGGCTTGGGAGTCAGAGGTCGTGGGTTCTAATCCCAGCTCCACAACTTGTCAACCGTGTGACACTGGGCAAGTCACTTAACTTCTCAGTGACTCAGTTACCTTATGTATAAAATAGGGATCAAGACTGTGAGCCCCACGTGGGACAGGGACTGTGTCCAATCTGATTTATTGTATCCAGTGATTAGTACAGCATTATTATTATAATTATCACTGTTATTATTTCCTCCGATCCTCAGTGGAGGAGGCCCCTATGAGGACTGGTCCGGAGCGGGTCAGTGCGGGGTGACGCAGATCTGGAAGGGGCGTGGCAGGTTGGCCACACCACGGATCCCGGGTTGCAAGTCCACGGTCTCGACTCCTGGGGGTGGGCTAAACCGGAGGCTCTGCAGCAGCGTGGTGAGGAAGAGGAAGAGCTCCATACGGGCGATGCCCTCGCCGGCACAGTTCCGCTTGCCTGGGTGGGCAGAAGAGGGGCACGGCTCCCACCTGCACTCCTCCCTGTCCCCCGTCTCAACCCAAAGCCAGATGCCCCTTGCCCTCCTCCACCCCACAACCCCGCGCCCGGCACCTGCAGCGAAGACCACAAAGGCTCCGCTCTTCTTAAAGGCTCCCTTCTCATCCAGGAAGTGTTCTGGGGCAAAGCGTTCGGGCTCT
Organism: Tachyglossus aculeatus; assembly: GCF_015852505.1. Classification (NCBI taxonomy): domain Eukaryota; kingdom Metazoa; phylum Chordata; class Mammalia; order Monotremata; family Tachyglossidae; genus Tachyglossus; species Tachyglossus aculeatus. Next base: position 2,354,304 of record NC_052091.1, read on the forward strand.
GGGAACTGCTGTGGGTCATTGAGGACGGAGCCCAGGACTGGGTAGACCGTTGTGCCCTGGAAGAGTGCGGGAGTTGGAATCGGGAGTGGGTGGCAGGGAGGGGAGGTTAGGAGGCCTGGAACCTGGTCTGGTCCTGCCTGGGTGCCAGGGGGACACGAGCAAGAAATCGGCAGCAGGAGAGCCGAGATTGATGTGCTGGGCAGGTCAGCTGGAGAGGAGTGAAGAGTGCGCGCTGGGGTGTAGTGGGAGAAGAGAGTGGGTGAAAAGTGGGGAGAGAGCTGACTGAAGGCCTCAAAGCTCATGTTGAGGAGTTCCTGGTTGAAATGGAGAGGTCTGGGTATCCACTGGAGGTTTCTGAGGAGAAAGGGGATCCCGGGAAGAGAGGGGCGGAGGATTTGGAAGAGTGTGAGCGTGCATGGAGGGGGGCAGGACCATAAATACTGAGCTGGAGACGGGGAGTGGGAAACCAGGGCCCGGACTTTCAACACCTCTTCCCACACCACCCGCCGTCTGCATCAGCTTGCAGAGAACCCTCTAGACTGTAAGCTCATTGTGGGAGGGGAAAGTGTCAGTTTACTATTGTGTTGTAATAAATTATTAATAATTTCATAATAAAATAATAGTGGTATTTGTTAAGCGCTTACTATGTGCCAAGCACTGGGGTGGATACAGACAAATCAGGTTGAACACAGTTGCCGTCCCACGTGGGGTTCACAGTCTCAATCATCATCATCATCATCAATCGTATTTATTGAACGCTTACTGTGTGCAGAGCACTGTACTAAGCACTTGGGAAGTACAAGTTGGTAACATATAGAGACAGTCCCTACCCAGCAGTGGGCTCACAGTCTAAAAGGTGGAGACAGACAACAAAACCAAACATACTAACAAAATAAAATAAATAGAATAGATATGTACAAGTAAAATAAATAATCCCCTTTTTACATATGAGGGAACTGAGGCGCAGAGAAGTGAAGTGATTTGCCTAAGGCCACACAGCAGACAAGTGGTGGATCTAGCATTAGAACCCATGACCTTCCGACTTCCAGTCCCGTGCTCTATCCACTGTGCCATGCTGCTTCCCTGCTGCCCGAGCACACTGTACTTTCCCAAGCGCTTAGTACTGCACTCTGCACCCAGTATAAATGGTCAGTAAATACAATTGAATGAATGAATCTGGCAGCCCACACGTGTTTCTTCCGGGCCTAGGCTGGTGGGCGAGGGACTAGGCCTATGTCTTCATTAATCCTTTCCCGGCCACAGTCTGACCCCTGACATCCTGGCTGGGTTGGGATGTGGGCTCAGGTTACCTTGGGGATGACGAAGCCGTGGAAAAGGGTGTCTCGGACAGTGGCACGGGGGAGGCCGAGGGGGACCAGATTGAGGTGGCGCTGAATCTCGTGGATGGTGGCATCCGTGTAGGGCATCAGGGCCCTGTCCTTGATGGCCGGGGCCCGCTCCTGCCCGATCACCTGGTGGATTTCCTTGTAGATCTTGTCTGGGGGGGCGGGGAAAAGATCGGGGGGCAGAGAGATGTCAGCTTCCCTAGCCTCCCAACTGCCATCCCACCCACCCCCCACCATCCCCACTCCTGCACGTGGCCCCAGGGCAAAGAGTGTGTGATCCTGGGGGCCTGAGTTCTAACCCGCTGCGCCTGCTCGGTAACCTTGTGCCAGTCACTTCACTTCTCTGGGCCTCAGTTCCCTCATCTTAAAATGGAGATCAAGAGTGTGAGCTCCATGTGGGCCAGGGACTGCGCCTGACCTGATTATCGTAAATCAACCCCTGTGCTTAGAACAATGCTCGGCACACAGTGAGCACCAAAGAAGTACCATAGTTATCACTAAATTATCACCCCAGAGCTAAGTACTGTGCTGGACACCTTTATTGTTATCAACTATCAAGTGCAGTGGAGTAGTTTCTGATTCACGGTGACTCTATGGATATATTTTGTCCAGAAAGTCCTATCTTCTGCCACGATCAGTAATCTTGCTAATGATTCTTCCCTTATCGCTGTTACGGTTTCTATCCATCCAACTGCTGGTCTTCCTCTTCCACGTTTTTCCCTGGACTTTTCCTAGCATCAGTGTCTTTGCCAGAGAATTAATCCTCCTGATGATGTGTCCAAAATATGCTAATCCAAATTGAGTCATTTGGCCTTCCAAAGACCATCTTGGTTTAACTGGCTCCAAAAGCCATTCGTATGCTTTTCGAGCAGTCCGTGGTAATAATAATAATAATAATAATAATACTAATGGTATTTGTTAAGCGTTTACTATGTGTGAAGCACTGTTCCAAGTGCTGGGGGGGAATACAAGGAGATCGGGTTGTCCCATGTGGGGCTCACCATCTTAATCCCCATTTTACAGATGAAGGAACTGAGGCACAGAGAAGTTAAGTGGCTTGCCCAAGGTCACACAGCTGACAAGTGGTGGAGTGGGATTCGAACCCATGACCTCTGACTCCCAAGCCCGTGCTCTTTCCACTAAGCCGTGCTGCTTCTCTTAAGGATTCACCAAAGCCCTTTCCAACATCCCATTTCAAGAGTCGTTGCTCTTTCTATCCGGTTTCTTCACTGTCCAGCTTTCAGATCCATACACTGTCACTGGAAACACCATAGAATTGACAGTTTGTATTTTTCTGGCAATTGTTACATCAGCACATTTCCTGATTTTTTTCCAGGCTCCTCCTACCAAATTTTTCAAATATTTATTTTTGGCATATTTCTTGCCTTCTAGTTCTAGTTAATGCTTAACCAAATAGAGAAATATTGTTGCCTATGGCTAGAGCATGGCCCTGGGAGTCAGAGGACCTGAGTTCTACTCCCAACTCCACCACTTGTCTGCTGTGTGACCTTGGGCAAGTCACTTCTCTGGGCCTCAGTTTCCTCCTCCGTAAAATGGGGGTTAAGACTGTGAGCTCCATGTGGGACAGGGATTGTGTCCAACCTGATTAACTTGTATCTATCCCAGCACTTAATACAGTGCTTGGCACCTAGTAAGCGCTTAACAATTATCATTAAACAAACTCAACAAAAACAAATACCACAATTATTATTATTAGTAGTAGTAGTACTGCAATTCTTATTATTATTAGCGGTGGTAGTGTCCACCACATCACCTGCCACGGCCGGGTACTTGAGCAGGACGAGGAAGGCGTAGCACAGGGTGATGCTGCTTGTCTCGGTGCCAGCCACGAAGAGATCATGGACACACATCTTCAGGTTCTCCAGTGTGAACTCGCTGTCCGGCTGCTTCTGCTCCTGGGGATGGTGGGATAGGAGGGGGACGTGGGAAGCGGCGCCCACCCTGAACCCCCACCAAACTAGAGGCCCCACCTCTCCGGGTCACCCAGAGAAGCAGCGGGGCCTAGTAGAGCAGCCCGGGAGTCACAAAGTCATGAGTTCTAATTCCAGCTGTGTGACCTTGGGCAAGTCACCTCTTTTCTCTGGGCCTCAGTTCTCTCGTCTGTAAAATGGGGATTAAAGCTGTGAGCCCCACGTGAGACAGAGACCGTGTCCAACCGGACCGGCGCTCTGGCAACATGGCTGGTTGCTGGGGACTGCTGTGGGGAGGGGCAGGTGGGGCTGAGGCCGGGGCTACCTGCTGCATCTTGAGGAGGAAGCTGTCGATGTAATCTCGGGGGGCGTTGGGCTCCAGGGTCTCTCGGTGCTTGTCCACCCACGAGGACGCGAAGTCCTGGGTCCGGCGGATGTTGGAGAAGATCTGCTGGTGAGGGCCGGGCAGGTAGTTCATGATTGAAGGGATGATGTTGTAGATCTGTGAGGGAGTGGTGAGAGAGGGAGGGAGGGCTTTCAGACCTTGGCGGGCTGGGGGCAGGAAACGGGGTACCCCTCCTCCCCCCCTCCAAGTTCTTCTCCGCCGCTCCTGGGCCTCCCTCGGCCACTGGGCCCTTCTGTGGATTTCTGTGACTGCGGGTTCGGCTGTCCCGGGCTCCACTTCCATCACTGACGTGGTGGGTCTCCCCTTTGTGTGGGAGTTCTGTCTCCCCTGTGTCAGTGAGTCATAATTATTGAGTGCCTACTCTGCGCAGAGCACTGTGCTAAGTGCTTGGGAGAGTACAATATTTATTTGTATCTATGTCCATCTCCCCCCCACCCCCCAGCCCCCGCAGACTGTAAGCTTGTTGTGGGCAGGGAGCCATCTAGATGCCTAACATCTTTATTCTAACGTACTCTCCCAGAGCTGGTAGACACGTTTGCTGCCCACAACGAGCTTACAGTCTAAGAGCTTCCAGCCTGATTGGGGGTGGGGGACGGAGACAGTTTACACTCACACATACACACACGGGAAGAAACACAGAAAGAAGGAGGCATATAGCCCCTGCCCTCTAGAAGCTGCCAATCTGATAGCAGCTTCTCCCACTCCTTTCTGCATCACCCTGATTTCTTCCCTTTATTCATCCCCCTTCCTCTCCACGGCACTTACGTCCCTATCTGTCATTTTTTTAATTTACATTCATGGCAGTCTCCCCCTCTGCTCACTGTGGGCAGGGAATGCGTCCCGCTATATTGTTCTATCGGACCCTCTCAAGCGTTAAGTAATAATAATAATTACGGTATTGTTAAGCACTTACTATGTGCCAAGCACTGTTCTAAGAACTGGCTACAATTGAATCCAGTTGGACACGGTCCCTGTCCCCCATGGGGCTCACACCCTTATCCCTATTTTACAGGTGAGGTAACTGAGGCCCCAAGGAGTGACTTGCCCAGGGTCATACGGCAGACAGGGTGGCGGAGGTGGGATTAGAACCCAGATCCTTCTGACTCCCGGATCTGTGATCTATCCACTAAGCGACGCTGCTTGCTGTGCACACAGTAATCACTTGATGTGATTGATCGATTGATTGATAGGGACCCCATGCCCTTCCTCTGTCGGTCCCTCCCCCTGCAGAGTTTGTGTGTGGGTGTCCCAGCAGGCTAGAAGCCCTTCGAAGAAAGAGACGAGTCACCTTCCACCCTCTGTCCTTCCCCCCTTCCCAGGGCCCTGCCCACTCAGGTCAGACTGGGGCTGCCGCCCACACAGTGCCCCCATTCCCACTCTCCGGCCACTCCCCCCGGGACCCTGTTGGCACGCACCTGCCCGGACAAGGAGCTCTGCAGCTCGGTGGTCTTGTTAAGTAGCCGCACGAGGGTGAGGAAGTCGTCGTCGGTGTAGGAGAACCGCTGTCCTAACACCACTTGGCAGATGACGTTGGCGGTCGCTCTGCCCAGGAGGAGCCTGGGGTCGAAGGGCTGGCCTGGGCGGGTGGCGTGGCGACACAAAAGTTGGCAACATTATCATCTCTGTTCCTCTACCTCTCCTGGCTAAATGTGCAACATTGGGGTCTTCCTCGATTCTCCCAAGCGTTTAATGGAGTGCTCTGCACATTGTAAGTGCTCAGTAAATACATCGATAATAATAATAACAATAATAATAATAGTATTTGTTAAGTGCTGACTATATGCTAAGCCCTGTAGTAAGTGCCGGGATAGGTACAAGATAATCGGGTCCCACATGGGGATCTCAATTCAGGTCAGACTTACTTTGTGCGGAGCACTCTAAGTGCTCCGGAAAGTACAATATAACATTCTAGAACCAAGCGCTTAGTACAGTGCTGTGCACACAGTAAGCGCTTAATAAATACAATTGAATGAACATTCTAAGTCGGCAGGAGAACAGGGATCGAATCCCCATGTTGCAGATGAGGGAACAGAGGCCCGGGGAAATGAAGCGTAGCAGCGTGGCGCGGTGGATAGACCGCGGGCCTGGGAGTTGGAAGATCATGGGTTCATATCTCGGCCCTGCCACTTGTCTGCTGTTTGACCTCGGGCTAGTCGCCTCACTTCTCTGGGCCTCAGCTCCCTCATCTGTAAAATGGTGATTAAGACTGTGAGCCCAATGCAGGACAGGGACCCGATTTACCTGTACCCGCTCCAGTGCTTAGTACAGTGCCTGGCACAGAGTGAGCATTTAACAAGTACCAGTATTATTATTATCATTCCCCGTGGGACAACCTGATCACCTTGTAAATTCCCCTGCACTTAGTACAGTGCTTTGCACATAGTAAGTGCTTAATAAATGACATCATTATTATTATTATTAGTCACCCAGCAGACAAGTGGCAGAGCCAGAATTAGAACCCAGGTCCTCCAACTCCCTGGACGGTGGCCTGGGGGTAAACTGAGGCTGGAGAGGCGATAGGGGGTGGGGCCCCTCACCCTGGGTTTTGCGGAATTCTTCCAGCAGGCACTGGGCTTCGTCCTGGACACGCTCCTCTAGGCCGCGCTTGCCCATCCCCAAGTCACGCAGGACACTGAGGGAGAAGCGGCGTAAATCCCTCCAGCGCTCCCCATTACTCATGATGATCCCTGGGGATAGAAGGGCGGACCATCCTCGTTAGGGAGGACCGGAGGGGAAGGGGGTCGGTCCCCAAGCGAGGCCCCCCAGAGTTTCTCCGGCTTCCCCGCAGATGTCCCCTTTCCCCCTGCTCCCTCTCCATCCCGCATCGTCCACGCACTTTTGGTGCGTGGGTAATTTTATTTATCCCTTTGCCCTTCCCCTCTCCTAGCCCCAAAGCACTTATGTCCACATCTGTCATTTTATTTATTTGTACTGTTGTCTGTCTCCCCCTCAATAGACTGTGAGCTCACGGTGAGCCGGGAATGGCACTGTTTACTGTTTTATTGTACTTTCCCAAGTGCTTAGTGCAGTGCTCTGCACACAAAAAGTGCTCGATAAATACTATTGAGTGAATGGAAGAATGAATGAATCTGTGACCTTTGAGCATTGGATATTCGTCCTTCCCCTCAACCCCACAGCACTTATAGAGACATTTCTTTAAATTCTAGACTATGAATTACTTATTCGTATTAATGTCTGTCTTCCCTTCTAGACAGTGAGCACTTTAGGGGTAGGAACTGTGTTTATTAATTCTCTTGTATTGTACTCTCCCAAGTGCGTAATGCAGTGCTCTGCACATAGTAAGCGCTCTATAAATACCATTGATTGATTGCCAACTCTGTTGTATTGCACTCTCCCAAGTGCTTAGTGCTGTGCTCTGCATATAGTAAGCACTCCTTAAATACCATCGATTGATTGCCAACTCTGTTGTAGTAATAATAATAATAATAATAATAATAATAATGGTATCTGTTAAGCGCTTACTATGTGCGAGGCACTGTCCTAAGCCCTGGGGTGGATACAAGCAAATCGGGTTGGCCACAGTCCCTGTCCCCAGTGGGGTTCCCAGTCTCAATCCCCATTTTACAGATGAGGGAACTGAGGCACAGAGAAGTGAAGTGACTTGCCCAAGGTCACACAGCAGACATGTGATCCCAAGAGCTTAGTGCAGTGCTTTGCACATGGTACGTGCTCCCTAAATGCTACTGATTGGCAAATAGTTTCTCTGGTGTCGAAGGGGCTGGTGTTGGGTGTCCCCTCCCGCCCCCTTCCTCTCCCGCACCTAGGCCCCGGTTGGTCCGATCCAAAGAGGGGAAGCTGCCCCGGGCCAGGAACTCTTCTCCGCGCTCCAACAGCACCTCCCGCACCGCCTCGTAGCCGAGGACCATGACGGCCCGCTCCTCGCCGAAGTGCACCGAAACCACCGGCCCGTAGCGGGCCCACAGCTGCCAACACACAACCGTGCCATCCAGGAGCCGTCTCCTCCGGGCCGCCAGCCTTGATCCAGGCCCTGGCGGGGAATCGAGGGGCCCAGGGTGGACCGCCCACATGCCAGTGGAGTGCAGTTGGTCACCCCCCCCCCCCCACCACTCCCCATTTGCCAGTTTAGTCGGTCACAGGGGCAAGGACCTTGGACTTTCCACCGGCCAGGCTTCCTCCCCCAGGCAGCCCCTTCTGATTGATTAATGTGGCCAATGTCACAACCCGCCCACTCCACACCCAATAAGCGGTCTTTGGAGAACCACCCCCCGACAAGTCCCTCCTTTCTCTTCTTTTGTTCTCCCCCTCCCTCAGCCCCTCTCTCCCCATCTTTCTCTTTCCTCCCCATCGTCTCCCATTCACCCCTTTTCTCCCTCCCCCTGTCCCAACGTTCCTCTTTCCCTCCCTTGACCCTTCTCACCTCCTGGATGGAATTGGCCAGGTCCTTGGTATCCATCTGCCTTAATGGCACAACGCACCCATTCCACACCCAATAAGAGGTCTTTGGAGACCCCCCCCCCCAACAAGTCCCTCCTCTGTCTTCTTTCATTCTCCCCCTCCCTCAGCCCCTCTCTCCCCATCTTTCTATTTCCTCCCCATCGTCTCCCATTCTCCCCTTTTCTCCCTCCCCCTGGCCCCAACGTTCCTCTCTCCCTCCCTTGACCCTTCTCACCGCCTGGATGGAATTGGCCAGGTCCTTGGTATCCATCTGCCTTAATGGCACAACGCACCCATTCCACACCCAATAAGAGGTCTTTGGAGACCCCCCCCCCCGCAACAAGTCCCTCCTTTGTCTTCTTTCATTCTCCCCCTCCCTCAGCCCCTCTCTCCCCATCTTTCTATTTCCTCCCCATCATCTCCCATTCACCCCTTATCTCCCTCCCCCCCATCCCAACATTCCTCTCTCCCTCCCTTGACCCTTCTCACCGCCTGGATGGAATTGGCCAGGTCCTTGGTATCCATGTGGAGGAGGTTGCCTAGGACAGGGAGAGGGAAGGGACCAGGGGGCAGCTTCCCGGCTCCCCGCCTCCTCCCGCGGGTCAGGAGAAAGAACAAGATGCAGATGCAGGCCACCAGCAGCAGCCCCGTGGTGCCCACTGCTGCCATGCTGCCTCCGCTTGGATCTGCCCTGTGCCCGGGCACAGGTCCCCAACCCCACGTTCGGATCTGGGATGGGCTTCCCAGAAATCAACCAATGATCACCTGTTGGAGAGATAAACACCAGGGACCATCATGTGATCCCTCTGGCAAGAGGATCGTGATGAGCTAACTGGGGAAAACAGATTTGGTATGTTTGTCAGTAGTCATATTTACTGAGCACTTACTATGTGCCGAGCATTGGACTGAACGCTTGAGAGAGTACAATAGAACAGACACATTCCCTGCCCACAAGGGGCTTACAGTCCAGAGGGGCAGGAAATAAATGACAGAGGTGGACATAAATGGTGTGGGGCTGGGAGGGGGGATGAATAAAGGGAGCAAGTCAGGGTGACACAGAAGGGAATGGGAGAAGAGGAAAGGGGGGCTTAGTCAGGGAAGGCCTCTTGGGGGAGATGGGCCTTCAGTAAGGCTTGGAAGGCTGCGGTGCCTGGCCTCCCAATCAATCAATCAATCAATCAATCAATCGTATTTATTGAGTGCTTACTATGTGCAGAGCACTGTACTAAGCGCTTGGGAAGTACAAATTGGCATCACATAGAGACAGTCCCTACCCAACAGTGGGCTCACAGTCTAAAAGGGGGAGACAGAGAACAGAACCAAACATACCAACAAAATAAAATAAGTAGGATAGAAATGTACAAGTAAAATAAATAAATAAATAAATAGAGTAATAAATATGTACAACCATATATACATATATACAGGTGCTGTGGGGAAGGGAAGGAGGTAAGACGGGGGGATGGAGAGGGGGACGAGGGGGAGAGGAAAGAAGGGGCTCAGTCTGGGAAGGCCTCCTGGAGGAGGCGAGCTCTCAGCAGGGCCTTGAAGGGAGGAAGAGAGCTAGCTTGGCGGATGGGCAGAGGGAGGGCGTTCCAGGCCCGGGGGATGACGTGGGCCGGGGGTCGATGGCGGGACAGGCGAGAGCGAGGTACAGTGAGGAGATTAGTGGTGGAGGAGCGGAGGGTGCGGGCTGGGCAGTAGAAGGAGAGAAGGGAGGTGAGGTAGGAGGGGGCGAGGTGATGGAGAGCCTTGAAGCCCAGGGTGAGGAGTTTCTGCCTGATGCGCAGATTGATCGGTAGCCATTGGAGGTTTTTGAGGAGGGGAGTAATATGTCCAGAGCGTTTCTGGACAAAGATAATCCGGGCAGCAGCATGAAGTATGGATTGAAGTGGAGAGAGACACGAGGATGGGAGATCAGAGAGAAGGCTAGTGCAGTAGTCCAGACGGGATAGGATGAGAGCTTGAATGAGCAGGGTAGCAGTTTGGATGGAGAGGAAAGGGCGGATCTTGGCAATGTTGCGGAGCTGAGACCGGCAGGTTTTGGTGACGGCTTGGATGTGAGGGGTGAATGAGAGAGCAGAGTCGAGGATGACACCAAGGTTGCGGGCTTGTGAGACGGGAAGGATGGTAGTGCCGTCAACAGAGATGGGAAAGTCAGGGAGAGGACAAGGTTTGGGAGGGAAGACAAGGAGCTCAGTCTTCGACATGTTGAGCTTTAGGTGGCGGGCGGACATCCAGATGGAGATGTCCTGAAGGCAGGAGGAGATGCGAGCCTGGAGGGAGGGGGAGAGAGCAGGGGCAGAGATGTAGATCTGGGTGTCATCAGCGTAGAGATGATAGTTGAAGCCGTGGGAGCGAATGAGGTCACCAAGGGAGTGAGTGTAGATTGAGAACAGAAGGGGACCAAGCACTGAACCTTGGGGAACCCCCACCGTAAGAGAATGGGAGGGGGAGGAGGAGCCTGCAAAAGAGACTGAGAAAGAACGACCGGAGAGATAAGAGGAGAACCAGGAGAGGACGGAGTCTGTGAAGCCAAGGTCAGATAACGTGTGGAGGAGAAGGGGGTGGTCCACAGTGTCAAAGGCAGCTGAGAGGTCGAGGAGGATTAGGACAGAGTATGAGCCGTTGGATTTGGCAAGCAGGAGGTCATTGGTGACCTTTGAGAGCGCAGTTTCCGTGGAATGAAGGGGACGGAAGCCAGACTGGAGGGGGTCGAGGAGAGAGTTGTTGAGCGAGCACAATTTGGGGCTGCCTGGACCCCTTCGGGGGTATTCCCCTGCCATGGGACCCCTTACCCAAAGGCTCACCTTATTGCCAGACCCCACCCAATCCACAGAGAACTCTCTCGGAGAGGAGGATGGGGAGGCAGAATGCCTGATGGAGAAAGTTTTTAAAATGGTATTTATTGTTATTATAACAAATAATTGCATTTGTTAAGTGCTTACTATGTGCCAGGCACTGTACTAAGCACTGAGGCAGGGTACAAGCTAATCAGGTTGGACAGAGTCCATGTCCCAGATGGAGCTCACAGTCTTAATCCCCATTTGAGAGATGAGGTAATTGAGGCAATCGATCATTCATATTTATTGAGTGCTTACTACTACTACTAATAATAATAATTGTGGTATTTGTTAAGTGCTTACCATGTGCCAGGCTCTGTTCCAAGCTCTGGGGTAAATACAAAGTAATCAGGTTGTACTCAGTCCCTGGCCCAAATGGGGCTCGCAGTCTTAATCCCTGTTTTACAGATGAGGTAACTGAGGCACAGAGAAGTGAGGTGACTTGCCCAAGATCACACAGCAGACAAGTGACGGAGCCAGGGCTAGAACCCAGGTCCTTCTGACTTCCAGCCCCTTGATCTATCCACTGGGCCACTCCGTGGGTAGGGATCAAATCTACTAACTGGGATGGGAGAGGACAATACAACAATCCAACGGACACATTCCCTTGCCACGAGGAGCTTAGAATCTAGAGGGGGAGAAAGACCCTAATATAAATAAATCAATTACAGATATGTATATAAATGCTGTGGGGCCGGGAGAGGGATGAATAAAGGGAGCAAGTCGGGGTGAGCAGAAGGGAGCGGGAGAAGAGGAAAGGAGGCCATAGTCAGGGAAGGCTTCCTGGAGGACTTCAATAAGGCTTTGGATGATGGGGTGGAAAGGATGTGTCAGGCACTGTTCTAAGCGCTGGGGTAGATAGGAGCTAATTAGGTTAGGCACAGAGGGCTCGCATCCAATTGCCTCCCTCTCATTCATTCATTCAATCGTATTTATTGAGTGCTTACTGTGTGCAGAGCACTGTACGAAGCGCTTGGGAAGTACAAGTTCCTCTCTACAGGGACCATTGGTCCATTACATACCAAGGGATGGCATGGGGTTATCATCTAGGGGAAGCAGCACGGACTGGGGAAACAGCACGGCAGAGTGAATAGAGTTGGGGCCACGGAGTCAGAAGGTCATGGGTTCTAATCCCCGCTCTGCCACTTGTCTGCTGTATGGCCTTGGATAAGTCATTTTGCTTTTCTGGGCCTCAGTTACCTCATCTGGAAAAGGGGAATTGAGACTGTGAGCTCCCCCTGGGATGGGGACTGTGTCCAATTCGATTCACTTGTATCCACCCCAGCGCTTAGTACAGAGCCTGTCACATAGTAAGGGCTTAACAAATACCACAATAATGCTGCTGCTGCTTTTATTTTCTATTTTTTGTGGTACCGTATGGCTTAGTAGATAGAGAACGGGCTTGGGAGTCAGAAGGACTCGGGATCTAATCCTGACTCTGCCAAATGTCTGCTGTGTGAGTTTGGGTAAGTCACTTAACTTCTCTGGGCCTCAGCTACCTCATCTGTCAAATGGGGATTATGAGTGTGAGCCCCACGCGGGACAGGGACTGTGTCAAACCTGACAACCTTGTATCTATTCCAGCGCTTAGTACAGTGGCTGGCACATAATAAGCGCTTAACAAAGAAGCAGCGTGGCTCAGTGGCAAGAGCCCAGGCTTGGGAGTCAGAGGTCGCGGGTTCTAATCCCAGCTCCACCACTTGTCAACCGTGTGACCCTGGGCAAGTCACTTAACGTCTCTGTGACTCAGTTTCCTTATATGTAAAATAGGGATTAAAGACTGTGAGCCCCATGTGGGACAACCTGATAACCTTGTATCTATCCCAGGGCTTAGAACAGTGCTTGGCACGTAGTAAGCACTTAACAAATAACATCATCAAATGTTATGTAAAATAAAAAAAAGCAGAGCCCCGGGTGACAGTTGGAGAAGTGGAGCATGGGGACCAGGCAGTGGTCCTACAAATCATCATCGACGTCATCATCGGTGCTATTTACTGAGTGTTTGGGGGATTGCAGCACAACAATGTAACAGACACAGTCCACTCAGAAACCTGGGTCCCTCACTCTTAGGGAGAAAAGGGTTGTCCCGGTGACATCACAGCTTCCCAGTCAGAGGGCCTGAGAGTCACGAGGACCTGGATTCTAATCCCAGCTCCTCTACTTGATTGCTGTGTGATCTTGGGCAAGTCACTTCACTTCTCTCAGCCTCAGTTACCTTATGTGTGAGATAGGGATCAAGACTGTGAGCCCCACGTAGGACAGGGACTGTGTCCAACCTGATTTATTGTATCCAGTGTTTACTACAGCGTTATTATTATTATTATCATTATTGTTATTATTATTTCCTCCAATCGTCAATGGAGGAGGCCCCTCTGAGGACTGGTCCCGAGCGGGTCAGTGCGGGGTGACGCAGATCTGGAAGGGGCGTGGCAGGTTGGCCACACCGCGGATCCCGGGTTGCACATCCACAGCCTGGACCCCCGGGGGTCGGCTCAGCCGGAGGCTCTGCAGCAGCGTGGTGAGGAAGAGGAAGAGCTCCACGTGGGCGATGCTCTCGCCGATACAGTTCCGCTTGCCTGGGTGGGCAGAAGAGGGGCATGGCTCCCATCTGCACTCTTCCCCGCCCCCCGTCTCAGCCCGAAGCCGGGTGCCTCTTGCCCTCCTCCACCCCCTAACTCTGTGCCCAGCACCTGCAGAGAAGACCACGAAGGCTCCGCTCTTCTTAAAGGCTCCCTTCGAGTCCAAGAAGTGTTCTGGGGCAAAGCATTCGGGCTCTGGGAACTGCTGTGAGTCATTGAGGACGGAGCCCAGGCCTGGGTAGACCGTTGTGCCCTGGAAGAGTGCGGGAGTTGGAGTCGGGGGGGTGGCGGGGAAGGGGGTTTAGGAGGGCTGGCACCTGGGCTGGTCCTGCCTGGGTGCCAGGGGGACATGAGCAAGAAATCAGCAGTGGGAGAGCCGAGATTGATGTGCTGGGCAGGTCAGCTGGAGAGGAGTGAAGAGCTCGCGCTGGATGTAGTGGGAGAAGAGAGTGGGTGAGAAGTGGGGAGAGAGCTGATTGAAGGCCTCAAAGCTCATGTTGAGGAGTTTCTGGTTGAAATGGAGAGGTCTGGGTATCCACTGGAGGTTTCTGAGCAGAAGGGGGATCCCGGGAGGAGAGGGGTGGAGGATTCGGAAGAGTGTGTGCATGCATGTAGAGGGGCAGTACCATAAATACTGAGCTGGAGACGGGGAGTGGGAAACCAGGGCCCGGACTTTCAACACCTCTTCCCACCCCACCCGCCATCTGCATCAGCTTGCAGAGAACCCTCAATCAATCAATCAATCAATCAATCGTATTTATTGAGCGCTTACTATGTGCAGAGCACTGTACTAAGCGCTTGGGAAGTACAAATTGGCATCACATAGAGACAGTCCCTACCCAACAGTGGGCTCACAGTCTAAAAGGGGGAGACAGAGAACAGAACCAAACATACCAACAAAATAAAATAAGTAGGATAGAAATGTACAAGTAAAATAAATAAATAAATAAATAAATAGAGTAATAAATATGTACAACCATATATACATATATACAGGTGCTGTGGGGAAGGGAAGGAGGTAAGACGGGGGGATGGAGAGGGGGACGAGGGGGAGAGGAAAGAAGGGGCTCAGTCTGGGAAGGCCTCCTGGAGGAGGTGAGCTCTCAGCAGGGCCTTGAAGGGAGGAAGAGAGCTAGCGCGGCGGATGGGCAGAGGGAGGGCATTCCAGGCCCGGGGGATGACGTGGGCCGGGGGTCGATGGCGGGACAGGCGAGAGCGAGGTACAGTGAGGAGATTAGTGGTGGAGGAGCGGAGGGTGCGGGCTGGGCAGTAGAAGGAGAGAAGGGAGGTGAGGTAGGAGGGGGCGAGGTGATGGAGAGCCTTGAAGCCCAGGGTGAGGAGTTTCTGCTTGATGCGCAGATTGATCGGTAGCCATTGGAGGTTTTTGAGGAGGGGAGTAATATGTCCAGAGCGTTTCTGGACAAAGATAATCCGGGCAGCAGCATGAAGTATGGATTGAAGTGGAGAGAGACACGAGGATGGGAGATCAGAGAGAAGGCTAGTGCAGTAGTCCAGACTGGATAGGATGAGTCCAGACTGTAAGCTTGTTGTGGGCAGGGAAAGTGTCAGTTTATTGTTGTGCTGTAATAAATCATTAATAATTTCATAATATTAAAATAATAGTGCTTTTTGTTAAGTGCTTACTATGTGCCAAGCACTGGGGTGGATACAGGCAAATCGGATTGGACACAGTCCCCGTCCCACGGGGGGTTCACAGTCTCAATCCCCATTTTACAGATGAGGGAACTGAGGCGCAGGGAAGTGAAGTGATTTGCCTAAGGCCACACAGCAGACAAGTGGCGGATCTAGCATTAGAAGCCATGACCTTCCGACTCCCAGTCCCGT
Organism: Tachyglossus aculeatus; assembly: GCF_015852505.1. Taxonomy (NCBI): domain Eukaryota; kingdom Metazoa; phylum Chordata; class Mammalia; order Monotremata; family Tachyglossidae; genus Tachyglossus; species Tachyglossus aculeatus. The sequence continues at coordinate 2,369,670 of NC_052091.1, forward strand.
GCTCTATCCACTGTGCCATGCTGCTTCCCTGCTGCCCGAGCACACTGTACTCTCCCAAGCGCTAAGTACTGCACTCTGCACACAGTATAAACGGTCAGTAAATATGATTGAATTAATCTGCCAGCCCACACGTGTTTCTTCTGGGCCTAGGCTGGTGGGTGAAGGACTAGGCCTATGGCTTCATTAATCCTTTCCCGGCCACGGTCTGACCCCTGCGATCCTGGCGGGGGTGGGGTGTGGGCTCAGGGTACCTTGGGGATGACGAAGCCGTGGAAAAGGGTGTCTCGGACGGTGGCACGGGGGAGGCCGATGGGGAGCAGATTGAGGTGGCGCTGAATCTCGTGGATGGTGGCATCCGTGTATGGCATCAGGGCCCTGTCCTTGATGGCCGGGGCCCGCTCCTGCCCGATCACCCGGTGGATTTCCTCACAGATCTTGTCTGGGGGGGAGCAGGGAAAAGATCGGGGGGCAGAGAGATGTCAGTTTCCCTAGCCTCCCAACTGCCATCCTCCCCACCCCCTACCATCCCCACTCCTGCACGTGGCCCCAGGGCAAAGAGTGTGGTCCTGGGGGCCTGAGTTCAAACCCGCTGTGCCTGCTCAGTGACCTTGGGTAAGTCACTTCACTTCTCTGGACCTCAGTTCCCTCATCTGAAAATGGAGATCAAGAGTGTGAGCTCCATATGGGCCAGGGACTGCGCCTGACCTGATTATCAGAAATTAATCCCTGTGCTTAGAACACTGCTTGGCACACAGTAAGCACCAAAGAAGTTCCATAGTTATCACTAAATTATCACCCCAGAGCTTAGTACTGTGCTCGACACCTTTATTGTTATCAATTATCAAGTGCCCTGGAGTAGTTTTCGATTCACGGTGACCCTATGGATATATTTTCTCCAGAATGTCCTATCTTCTGCCATGATCTGTAATCTTGCTAACAATTCTTCCCTGATCGTTGTTACAGTTTCTATCCATCCAACTGCTGGTCTTCCTCTTCCCCGTTTTCCTCTGGACTTTTCCTAGCATTAGTGTCTTTGCCAGAGAATCAATTCTCCTGATGATGCGTCCAAAATATGCTAATTCAAGTTGAGTCATTTGGCCTTCCAAAGACCACCTTCGTTTAACTGGCTCCAAAAGCCATTCGTATGCTTTTTGGGCAGTCTGTAGTAATAATAATAATAATGTTCTTAAGCGTTTACTATGCGTGAAGCACTGTTCTAAGCACTGGGGGAGGAATACAAGGAGATCGGGTTGTCCCACATGGGGCTCACAGTCTTAATCCCCATTTTACAGATGAGGGAACTGACGCGCAGAGAAGTTAAGTGGCTTGCCCAAGGTCACACAGCTGACAAGTGGTGGAGCCGGGATTTGAACCCATCATCTCTGACTCCCAAGCCCATGCTCTTTCCACTGAGCCATGCTGCTTCTCAGAAGGATTTGCCAAAGCCCTTTCCAACATCCCATTTTAAAAGAGTCGTTGCTCTTTCTGTCCCGTTTCTTCACTGTCCAGCTTTCAGATCCATACACTGTCACTGGAAACACCATAGAATTGACAGTTTGTATTTTTGTGGCAACTGTTACATCAGCACATTTCACGACTTTTTTCCAGGCTCCTCGTAGCAAATTTTCCTAATATTAATTTTCGGCATACTTCTTGACTTCTAGTTCTATTTAACGTTTAACCAAATAGAGAAATAGTGTTGCCTGTGGATAAAGCTTGGGCCTGGGAATCAGAAGGACCTGAGTCCTACTCCCAACTCTGCCACTTGTCTGCCGTGTGACCTTGGGCAAGTCACTTCTCTGGGCCTCAGTTCCTTCATTCTGAAATGGGGGTTAAGACTGTGAGTCCCACGTGGGACAGGGGTTATGTCCAACCTGATTACCTTGTATCTATCCCAGCACTTACTACAGTGCCTGGCACCTAGCAAGCACTTAACAAATATCATTAAACAATCTCAACAAAAACAAATACCACAATTATTATTACTACTAGTAGTAGTACTGCAATTATTCTTATTATTATTAGTGGCGGTGGCGCCTGCCACATCACCTGCCACGGCCGGGTACTTGAGCAGGATGAGGAGGGCGTAGCACAGCGTGATGGTGACCGTCTCGGTGCCAGCCACGAAGAGGTCTTGGACACAAATTTTCAGGTTCTCCAGCGTGAACTCGCTGTCTGGCTGCTGCTGCTCCTGGGGACGGTGGGGCAGGAGGGGGACGTGGGAAGCGGCGGCCACCCTGAACCCCCGCCAAACTAGAGGCCCCGCCTCTCTGGGTCACCCAGAGAAACAGCGGGGCCTAGTAGATAGAGCAGCCCGGGAGTCACAAAGTCATGGGTTCTAATCCCGGCTGCGTGACCTTGGGCAAGTCACCTCGCTTCTCTGGGCCTCAGTTCTCTCGTCTGTAAAATGGGGATTAAAGCTGTGAGCCCCATGTGAGACAGAGACCGTGTCTAACCCGACCGGCGCTCTGGCAACATGGCTGGTTGCTGGAGACTGCTGTGGGGAGGGGCAGGTGGGGCTGGGGCCGGGGCTACCTGCTGCATCTTGAGGAGGAAGCTGTCGATGTAGTCTTGGGGGGCGCTGGGCTCCAGGGTCTCTCGGTGCTTGTCCACCCACGAGGCCACGAAGTCCTGGATGTGGCGGGTGTTGGAGAAGATTCGCTGGTGAGGGCCGGGCAGGTAGTCCATGACGGACGGGATGAGGTTGTAGATCTGTGAGGGAATGGCGAGAGAGGGAGGAAGGGCTTTCAGACCCTGGCGGGCAGGGGGCAGGAAACGGGGCACCCCTCCTCCCCCCCTCCAAATTCTTCTCCGCCGCTCCTGGGGCCTCCCTCGGCCACTCGGCCCTTCTGTGGATTTCTGTGACCACGGGTTTAGCTGTCCCGGGCTCCACTTCCGTCACTGACATGGTGGGTCTCCTCTTTATGTGGGAGTTCTGTCTCCCCCGTGTCAGTCAGTCATATTTATTGAATGCCTACTCCGTGCGGAGCACTGTGCTAAGTGCTTGGGAGGGTACAATATTTATTTGTATCTATGTCCGTCTCCCCCCCACAGACTGTAAGCTTGTTGTGGGCAGAGAACCATCTAGATGCCTACCATCTTTATTCTAACGTACTCTCCCAGAGTTGGTAGACATGTTCGCTGCCCACAGCAAGCTTACAGTCTAAGAGCTTCCAGTCTGATCGGGGGGGGGGGGGGGGGGGGGGAGACAGTATACACTCACACATACACACACGGGAAGAAACACAGAAAGAAGGAGGCATATAGCCCCTGCCCTCTAGAAGCTACCAATCTGATGGCAGCTTCTCCCACTCCTTTCTGCATCACCCTGATTTCTTCCCTTTATTCATCCCCTTTCCTTTCCACGGCACTTACGTCCCTATCTGTCATTTTATTTATTTACATTCATGGCAGTCTCCCCCTCTAGACTGTAAGCTCACTGCGGGCAAGGAATGCGTCCCGCTATATTGTTCTATCGGACCCTCTCAAGCGCTTAGTAATAATAATAATTACAGTACTTGTTAAGCGCTTACTATGTGCCAAGCACTGTTCTAAGAACTGGCTACAATTTAATCCGGTTGGACACGATCCCTGTCCCACATGGGACTCCCACTCTTATCCCCATTTGACAGGTGAGGTAACTGAGGCCCCGAGGAGTGACTTGCCCAGGGTCACACAGCAGACAGATGGCAGAGCTGAGATTAGAACCCAGATCCTTCTGACTGCCAAACCCTTGCTCTATCCACTAAGCGACGCCGCTTGCTCTGCACACGGTAATCACTCGATATGATTGATGGATTGATTGATAGGGACCCTATGCCCTTCCTCTGTCTGTCCCTCCCCCTGCAGAGTTTGTGTGTGGGTGTCCCAGCAGGTTAGAAGCCCCTCGAGGAAAGAGATGGGTCCCCTTCCACCCTCTGTCCCTCCCCACTTCCCAGGGCCCTGCCCACTCAGGTCAGACTGGGGCTGCCGCCCACACTGTGCCCCCATTCCCACTCTCCGGCCACTCCCCCCGGGACCCTCTTGGCACGCACCTGCCCAGACAAGGAGCTGTGCAGCTCGGTGCTCTCATTAAGTAGCCGCATGAGGGTGTTGAAGTTGTCGTCGGTGTAGGGGAACCGCTGTCCAAACACAACTTGGCAGATGACGTTGGCGGTCGCTCTGCCCAGGAGGAACTTGGGGTCGAAGGGCTGGCCTGGGCAGGTGGCGTGGCGACACAAAAGTTGGCAACATTATCGTCTCTGTTCCCCTATCCCGTCCCTCCCCGGCTAAATGTGCAACATTGGGGTCTTCCTCGATTCTCCCAAGCGCTTAATGGAGTGCTGTGCACACTGTAAGTGCCTAGTAAATACATCGATAATAATGATAATAATAACAATAATAATAATAATAGCGTTTGTTAAGTGCTAACTACGTGCCAAGCCCTGTACTAAGTGCCGGGATAGGTATAAGATAATAGGGTCCCGCGTGGGGTTCTCAATTCAGGTCAGACGTACTTTGTGCGGAGCACTCTGTTAAGTGCTCCGGAAAGTACAACAGAACATTCTAGAACCAAGTGCTTAGTCCGGTGCTCTGCACACAGTAAGCGCTCAATAAATACAATTGAATGAACATTCTAAGTTGGTGGGAGAACAGGGATCGAATCCCCATTTTGCAGATGAGGGAACAGAGGCCCAGAGAAATGAAGCATAGCAGCGTGGCGTGGTGGATAGACCACGGGCCTGGGAGTCGGAAGATCATGGGTTCGTATCTCGGCTCTGCCGCTCGTCTGCTGTGTGACCTCGGGCAAGTCACCTCACTTCTCTGGGCCTCAGTTCCCTCATCTGTAAAATGGGGATTAAGAGTGTGAGCCCTATGTCGAACAGGGACCCGATTTACCTGTACCCACTCTAGCGCTTAGTACAGTACCTGGCTCAGAGTGAGTGCTTAGCAAGTACCACTACTATTATTATTATTAGTCACCCAGCAGACAAGTGGCAGAGCCGAAATTAGAACCCAGGTCCTCCAACACCCTGGCCCGTGGCCTGGGGGTAAACTGAGGCTGGAGAGGCGATAGGGGGTGGGGCCGCTCACCCTGGGTTTTGCGGAATTCTTCCAGCAGGCACTGGGCTTCGTCCTGGACACGCTCCTCTAGGCCGCGCTTGCCCATCCCCAAGTCACGCAGGACGCTGAGGGAGAAGCGGCGTAAATTCCTCCAGCGCTCCCCTTTACTCATGACGATCCCTGGGGATAGAGGGACGGACCATCTTTGTTAGGGAGGCAGGGGACACAGGGGGAGGACTGGCGGGGGGAGAGGGGACCCAAGCGAGGCCCTCCAGAGTTTCTCCGGCTTCCCCACAGAAGTCCCCTTTCCCCCGCTTCCTCTCCATCCCGCATCGTCCACGCACTTGGATCTGGGTAATTTTATTTATCCCTTTGCTCTTCCCCTCTCCAGCCCCAAAGCACTTATGTCCACATCTGTCATTTTATTTATTTGTATTGTTGTATGTCTCCCCCTCTCTAGACTGTGAGCTCATTGTGAGCCGGGAATGGCACTCTTTATTGTTGTATTGTACTTTCCCAAGTGCTTAGTACAGTGCTCTGCACACCGAAAGTGCTCGATAAATACAAATGAGTGAATGAAAGAATGAATGAATCTGTTACCTTTGGGCATTGGATAATCGTCCTTCCCCCCAACCCCGCAGCACTTCTAGGGACATTTCTTTAAATTATAGACTATGAATTACTTATTCGTGTTAATGTCTGTCTTCCCTTCTAGACAGTGAGCACTTTAGGGGCAGGAACTGTGTCTATTAATTCTCTTGTATTGTATTCTCTCAAGTTCTTAATGCAGTGCTCTGCACATAGTAAACGCTCTATAAATACCATTGATTGATTGCCAACTCTGTTGTATTGCACTCTCGCAAGTGCTTAGTGCAGTGCTCTGCATATAGTAAGTGCTCCTTAAATACCATTGATTGATTGCCAACTCTGTTGTAATAATAATGACAATGATAATTATGGTCTCTGTTAAGCACTTACTATGTGCCTGGCACTGTACGAAGCGTAGAGGTGGATACAAGCAAATCAGGTTGGCCACAGTCCCTGTCCCCGGTGGGGCTCCCAGTCTCAATCCCCATTTTACAGATGAGGGAACTGAGGCACAGGGAAGTGAAGTGACTTGCCCAAGGTCACAGAGTGGAAAAGTTGTACTCTCCCAAGAGCTTAGTGTAGTGCTCTGCACATGGTGCGTGCTCCATAAATGCTACTGATTGGCGGATGGATTCTCTGGTGTTGAAGGGGTTTGGACTCCCCTCCCGTGTTGGGTGCCCCCTCCCGCCCCCTTCCTCTCCCGCACCTAGGCCTCGGTTGGTGCGATCCAAAGTGGGGAAGCTGCCCCGGGCCAGGAACTCGTCTCCACGCTCCAACAGCACTTCCCGCACCGCCTCGTAGCCGAAGACCATGACGGCCCGCTCCTTGCCGAAGTGCACCGAAAACACCGGCCCGTAGCGGGCCCGCAGCTGCCAACACACAACCCTGCCGTCCAGGAGCCACCTCCTCCAGGCCGCCCGCCAGGATCCAGGGGCCGGCGGGGAATCGAGGGGCCCAGGGTGGACCGCCCACGCGCCAGTGGAGTGCAGTTGGTCACCCCCCCCCCCGCCACTCCCCATTTGCCAGTCCAGTCGGCCACAGGGGCAAGGACCTTGGACTTTCCACCGGCCGGGCCTCCTGCCCCAGGCAGCCCCTCAGATTGATTACTGTGGCGAATGTCACAACCCACCCACTCCAAACCCAATAAGAGGTCTTTGGAGAACCACCCCTCCACAAGTCCCCCCATCTCTTCTTTCATTCTCCCCCTCCCTCAGCCCCTCTCTCCCCATCTTTCTCTTTCCTCCCCATCGTCTCCCATTCACCCCTTCTCTCCCTCCCCTCCGTCCCAACGTTCCTCTCTCCCTCCCTTGACCCTTCTCACCGCCTGGATGGAATTGGCCAGGTCCTTGGTATCCATCTGGAGGAGGTTGCCTAGGAAAGGGAGAGGGAAGGGTCCAGGGGGAAGCTTCCTGGCTCCCCGCCTTCTCCCGCGGGTCAGTAGAAAACACAAGAGGCAGACACAGGCCGCCAGCAGCAGCCCCGTGGTGCCCACTGCTGCCATGCTGCCTCCGCTTGGATCTGCTCTATGCCTGGGCATATGTCCCCAACCCCACCTTCGGATCTGGGACGGGCTTCCCAGAACTCAATCAGTGGTCACCTGTTGGAGAGATAAACACCAGGGACCGTCTTGTGATCCCTCTGGCAAGAGGATCATGAGGAGCTAACTGGGGAAAACAGAATTGGAGTCTGTCAGTCAGTCATATTTATTGAGCACTTACTATATGCAGAGCATTGGACTGAACGCTTGAGAGAGTACAATAGAACAGACACATTCCCTGCCCACAAGGGGCTTACAGTCCAGCGGGGCAGGAAATAAATGACAGAGGTGGACATAAGTGGTGTGGGGCTGGGAGGGGGGATGAATAAAGGGAGCAAGTCAGGGCGATGCAGAAGGGAATGGGAGAAGAGGAAAGGAGGGCTTAGTCAGGGAAGGCCTCTTGGGGGAGATGGGCCTTCAGTAAGGCTTTAAAGGCTGCGGTGCCTGGCCTCCCAATGAGCCAGCACAATTGGGGGCTGCCCGGACCCCTTCGGGGGTATTCCCCTGCCATGGGACCCCTTACCCAAAGGCCCACCTTATTGCCAGACCCCACCCAATCCACAGAGAACTCTCTCGGGGAAGAGGATGTGGAGGCAGAATGCCTGACGGAGAAACTTTTTAAAATGGTATTTGTTATTATAACAAATGGTTACATTTGTTATGTGCTTACTATGTGCCAAGCACTGTACTAAGCACTGAGGCAGGGTACAAGCTAGTCAGGTTGGACAGAGTCTATGTCCCACATGGAGCTCACAGTCTTAATCCCCATTTGAGAGATGAGGTAATTGAGGTAATCGATCATTCGTATTTATTGAGTGCTTACTGCTACTACTACTAATAATTGTATTTGTTAAGGGCTTACTATGTGCCAGGCTCTGTTCCAAGCTCTGGGGTGGATACAAAGTAATCAGGTTGTACTCAGTCCCTGTCCCAAATGGGGCTCACAGTCTTAATCCCCATTTTACAGATGAGGTAACTGAGGCACAGATAAGTAAGGTGACTTGCCCAAGGTCACACAGCAGACAAGTGACGGAGCCAGGGCTAGAACCCAGGTCCTTCTGACTCCCAGACCCGTGATCTATCCACTGGGCCACTCTGTGGGTGGGGATCAAATCTACTAACTGGGACAGGGGAGGACAATATAACTATCCAATGGACACATTCCCTCCCCGTGAGGAGCGTAGAGTCTAGAAGGGGAGAAAGACACTAATATAAATAAATCAATTACAGATATGTATATAAGTGCTGTGGGGCCGGGAGAGGGATGAATAAAGGGAGCACGTCGGGGTGAGCTGAAGGGAGCGGGCGGGAGAAGAGGAAAGGAGGCCGTAGTCAGGGAAGGCTTCCTGGAGGAGATGTGCTTTCAATAAGGCTTTGGATGACGGGGTGGAAAGTATGTGTCAGGCACTGTTCTAAGCGCTGGGGTAGATAGGAGCTAATTAGGTTAGGCACAGAGGGTAGCATGAATGATCAAAAGCCTAAAGGGCTCGCATCCAATTGCCTCCCTCTCCACAGGGACCATTGGTCCAGTTCATACCAAGGGCTGGTATGGGGGCATCAACTAGGGGAAGCAGCATGGACTGGGGAAACAGCACGGCAGAGTGAATAGAGCTGGGACCACGGAGTCAGAAGGTCATGGGTTCTAATCCCCACTCTGCCACTTGTCTGCTCTATGGCCTTGGATGAGTCATTTTGCTTCTCTGTGCCTCAGTTACCTCATCTGGAAAAGGGGGATTGAGACTGTGAGCTCCACCCGGGATGGAGACTGTGTCCAATTCGATTCGCTTGTATTCCCCCACCCCCGCAGTGCTTAGTACAGAGCCCGTCGCATAGTAAGTGCTTTACAAATACCACAATAATGCTGCTGCTGCTTTTTTTTCTTTTTTTGTGGTACCGTATGGCTTAGTAGATAGAGAACCGGCCTGGGAGTCAGAAGGACTTGGGATCTGATCCCGACTCTGCCAAATGTCTACCGTGTGAGTTTGGGTAAGTCACTTAACTTCTCTGGGCCTCAGCTGCATCATCTGTCAAATGGGGATTACGAGTGTGAGCTCCATGCGGGACAGGGACTGTGTCCAACCTGACAACCTTTTATCTATCCCAGCGCTCAGTACAGTGGCTGGCACATAATAAGCACTTAACAAAGAAGCAGCGTGGCTCAGTGGCAAGAGCCCGGGCTTGGGAGTCAGAGGTCGTGAGTTCTAACCCCAGCTCCACCACTTGTCAACCGTGTGACTCTGGGCAAGTCACTTAACGTCTCTGTGACTCAGTTCCCTTATGTGTAAAATAGGGATTAAAGACTGTGAGCCCCATGTGGGACAACCTGATAACCTTGTATCTATCCCAGATCTTAGAACAGTGCATGGCACCTAATAAGTGCTTAACAAATAACATCATCAAATGTTATGTAAAAAAAAAAAAAACAGAGCCCCGGGTGACAGTTGCAGAAGCGGGGCATGGGGACCAGGTGCTGGCCCTATAAATCATCATCGACGTCATCATTGGTGCTATTTACTGAGTGTTTGGGAGAGTGCAGCACAACAATATAACGGACACAGTCCACTCAGAAACCTGGGTCCCTCACTCTTAGGGAGAAAAGGGGTGTCCCGGTGACATTACAGCTTCCCAGTCAGAGGGCCTGAGAGTCACGAGGACCTGGGTTTTAATCCCGGCTCCTCCACTTGATTGCTGTGTGATCTTGGGCAAGTCACTTAACTTCTCTCGACCTCAGTTACCTTATGTGTAAAATAGGGATCGAGACTGTGAGCCCCACGTGGGACAGGGACTGTGTCCAACCCGATTTATTGTACCTAGTGCTTAGTACATCATTATTATTATTATTTCCTCCAATCGTCAATGGAGGAGGCCCCTATGAGGACTGGTCCCGAGCGGGTCAGCGTGGGGTGACGCAGATCTGGAAGGGGCGTGGCAGGTTGGCCACACCGCGGATCCCGGGTTGCACGTCCACAGCCTCGACTCCTGAGGGTTGGCTAAACCGGAGGCTCTGCAGCAGCGTGGTGAGGAAGAGGAAGAGCTCCATACGGGCGATGCCCTCGCCAACACAGTTCCGCTTGCCTGGGTGGGCAGAAGTGGGGCACGGCTCCCACCTGCACTCCTCCTCGCCCCTCATCTCAGCCCGAAGCCAGGTGCCCTTTGCCCTCCTCCACCCCTCAACCCTGTGCCCAGCACCTGCAGCAAAGACCACGAAGGCTCCACTCTTCTTAAAGGCTCCCTTTTCATCCAGGAAGTGTTCTGGGGCAAAGCTTTCGGGCTCTGGGAACTGCTGTGGGTCATTGAGGACGGAGCCCAGGACTGGGTAGACCGTTGTGCCCTGGAAGAGTGCGGGAGTTGGAGTCGGGATGGTGGCGGAGAGGGGGTGTTAGGAGGGCTGTTACCTGGTCTGGTCCTGCCTGGTTTCCCGGGGGACACGAGCAGGAAATCGGCAGCAGGATAGCCGAGACTGATGTGCTGGGCAAGTCAGCTGGAGAGGAGTGAAGAGTGTGCGCTGGGGTGTAGTGGGAGAAGAGAGTGGGTGAAAATTGGGGAGAGAGCTGACTGAAGGCCTCAAAGCTCATGTTGAGGAGTTCCTGGTTGAAATGGAGAGGTCTGGGTATCCACTGGAAGTTTCTGAGGAGAATGGGGTTCCCGGGAAGAGAGGGGTGGAGGATTTGGAAGAGTGTGTGTGTGTTTGAGGGGGAGCAGGACCATAAGTCCTGAGTTGGACCTGGGGAGAGAGAAACCAGGGCCCGGACTTTCAACTCCTCTTCCCACTCCACCCTCTGTCTGCACCAGCTTTCAGAGAACCCTCTAGACTGTAAGCTCATTGTGGGCAGGGAAAGTGTCTGTTTATTGTTGTGTTATAATAATAATAATAATAAGAATTCATTGTCTTAATAATAATAATGGTGGTATTGTTAAGCATTTACTATTTGCCAAGCACTGGGGTGGATACAGGCAAATTGGGTTACACACAGTCCCTGTCCCACATGGGGTTCACAGTCTCAATCCCCATTTTTCAGATGAGGTAACTGAGGCACAGAGAAATGAAGTGACACAGCAGACAAGAGGTGGAGCCAGGATGAGAACCCATGACCTTCTGACTCCCAGTCCTGTGCTCTATCCACTTTGCCATGCTGCTTCCCTGCTGCCCAAGTACACTGTACTCTCCCAAGCCCTTAGTACAGTGCTCTGCACACAGTAAACGGTCAGTTAACACGATTGAATGAATGCATGAACCTGCCAGGCCACATGTGTTTCTTCTGGTCCTAGGCTGGTGGGTGAGGGACCTGGTGTACGGCTTCCTTAATCCTTTCCAGGCCACGGTCTGACCCCTATGACCCTGGCTGGGTTAGGGGAGGTTAGAGGACCCCGGGTGGGGGGGGGCAGGGAGGGGAGCACGAGGCTCAGGGTACCTTGGGGATGACGAAGCCGTGGAAAAGGATGTCTCGGACGGTGGCACGGGGGAAGCCGAGGGGGAGCAGATTGAGGTGGCGCTGGATCTCGTGGATGGTGGCATCTGTGTAGGGCATCAGGGCCCTGTCCTTGACCGCCGGGGCCCGCTCCTGCCCGATCACCTGGTGGATTTCCTCGTAGATCTTGTCTGGGGGTTGGAGGGACAACACCGGGGGATAGAGACATGTCAGCTTCCCTAGCCCCCCAAGTGCCATCTCACCCCACCCCACCCTCCCTGCTCCTGCACGTGGCCCCAGTGCAAAGAGCACGGTTCTGTGGGTCTGAGGATCTGGGTTCTAATCCACTCTGCTTGCTCGGAGACCTTGGGCCGATCATTTCATATCTCTGCGCCTCAGTTCCCTCGTCGTAAAATGGAGATCGAGTGTGAGCTCCATGTGGGATAGGGATTGCGCCTGACCTGATTATCATAAATCAACCCCTGTGCTTAGAACAGTGCTTGGCACACAGTAAGCACCTAAGAAGTACCATAGTTATCACTAAATTATTATCACCGCAGAGCTTAGTACTGTGCTTGACACCTTTATTGTTATCAATTATCAAGTGCTGTGGAGTAGTTTCTGATTCATGGTGACTTTATGGATCTATTTTCTCCAGAATGTCCTATCTTCTGCCGTAATCCGTAATCTTGCTAACGATTCTTCCCTGATTGTTGTTATGGTTTCTACGCATCTAACTGCTGGTCTTCCTCTTCCACGTTTTTCCCTGGACTTTTCCTAGCATTAGTGTCTTTGCCAGAGAATCAATCCTCCTGATGATGTGTCCCAAATATGCTAATCCAAGTCGAGTCATTTGGCCTTCCAAAGACCACCTTGGTTTAATTGGCTCCAAAACCCATAAGTATGTTTTTCAGGCAGTCTGTGGTATTCGCCAAAGCCAACATCACATTTCAAAAGAGTTGATGTTCTTTCTATCCCGTTTCTTCACTGTCCAGCTTTCAGATCCATACACTGTCACTGGAAACACCAAAGAATTGGCGGTTTGTATTTTTGTGGCAATTGTTATATCGGCACATTTCATAGTTTTTTTCAGGCTCCTCATGGGTAAATTTCCCTAAAATTAATCTTTGGCATATTTCTTGACTTCTAGTTCTAGTAAACACTTAACAAATAGAGAAATAGTGTTGCCTGTGGATAAAGCATGGGGCTGGGAGTCAGAAGGACCTGAGTTCCACTCCCAGCTCCGCCACTTTTCTGCTGTGTGACCTTGGGCAAGTCACTTCACTTCTCTGGGCCTCAGTTCCCTCATCCATAAAATGGGGGTTAAGACTGTGAGCTCCATGTGGGACAGGGACTGTGTCCAACCTGATTAACAATTATCATTAAACAAACTCAATAAAAATAAATACCACAATTATTATTAGTAGTAGTAGTAGTAGTACCGCAATTCTTATTCTAATTATTATTATTAGTGGTGGTAGTGTCCAGCACATCACCTGCCACGGCCGGGTACTTGAGCAGGATGAGGAGGGCGTAGCGCAGGGTGATGGTGACCGTCTCGGTGCCAGCGATGAAGAGATCGTGGACACACATCTTCAGGTTCTCCAGTGTGAACTCGCTGTCCGGCTGCTGCCGCTCCTGGGGACGGTGGGACAGGAGGGGGACGTGGGAAGCTGCTCCCACCCTGAACCCCCACCATACTAGAAGCCCCACCTCTCCAGGTCACCCAGAGAAGCAGCGGGGCCTAGTAGATAGAGCAGCCTGGGAGTCACAATGTCATGAGTTCTAATCCCTGCCCTGCCCCTTGTCGGCTATGTGACCTTGGGCAAGTCACCTCGTTTCTCTGGGCCTTAGTTCCCTCATCTGTAAAATGGGGATTACGACTGTGAGCCCCACGTGAGACAGGGACCGTGTCCAACCCGACTGGCGCTCCTGCAACATGACTGGTTGCTGGACTGATATGGGGAGGGGCTGGTGGGGCTGGGGCCGGGGCTACCTGCTGCATCTTGAGGAGGAAGCTGTCGATGTAGTCTCGGGGGGCGCTGGGCTCCAGGGTCTCTCGGTGCTTGTCCACCCACGAGGCCCCGAAGTCCTGGATCCGGCGGATGTTGGTGAAGATTCTCTGGTGAGGGCCGGGCAGGTAGTCCATGATGGACGGGATCATGTTGTAGATCTGTGGGGGAGTGGTGAGAGGGGGAGTGGTGAGAGAGGGAGGGAGGGCTTTCAGATCTTGGTGGGCGGGGGCAGAAAAAGGGGTACACCCCCCCCCCCCAACCCCAGGTCTTCTCTGCCACTCCTGGGGCCTCCCTCAGCCACCCTACCCTTCTGTGGATGTCTGTGACCACGGGTTTGGCTGTCCCGGGCTCCACGTCTGTCACTGATGTGGTGGGTCTCCTCTTTGTGTGGGAGTTCTGTCTCCCCCACGTCAGTCAGTCATATTTATTGAGTGCCTACTCTGTGCGGAGCACTGTGCTAAGTGCTTGAAAGAGTACAATATTTATTTGTATCTATGTCCGTCTCTCCCCCCACAGACTGTAAGCTCACTGTGGGCAGGGAACGTGTTTACCGTCTAGATGCCTACCATCTTTATTCTAACGTACTCTCCCAGAGGCTGTAGACACGTTCCCTGCCCACAGTGAGCTTACAGTCTGATGGGGGCGGGGGGGGGGACAGAGACAGTATACACTCACACATACACACATGGAAAGAAACACAGAAAGGAGGAGGCATATAGTCCCTGCCCTCTAGAAGCTGCCAATCTGATGGCAGCTTCTCCCACTCCCTTCTGCATCGCCCTGATTTCTTCCCTTTATTCATCCCCCCTTCCTTTCCACGGCACTTACGTCCCTGTCTGTCATTTTATTTATTTACATTCATGTAAGTCTCCCCCTCTGGACTGTATGCTCACTGTGGGAAGGGAATGCGTCCCGCTAGATTGTTCTATCAGACCCTCTCAAGCGCTTAGTAATAATAATAATTACAGTACTTGTTAAGCGCTTACTATATGCCAAGCACTGTTCTAAGAACTGGCTACAATTTAATCCAGTTGGACACGGTCCCTGTCCCACATGGGGCTCACACTCATCTCCATTTTACAGGTGAGGTAACTGAGGCCCCGAGGAGTGACTTGCCCAGGGTCACACAGCAGACAGGGTGGCGGAGGTGGGATTAGAACCCAGGTCCTTCTGACTGCCAAACCCTTGCTCTATCCACTAAGTAACACTGCTTGATCTGCACACAGTACTCACTCAATATGATTGATGGATTGATTGATAGGGACCCTATGCCCTTCCTCTGTCTGTCCCTCCCCCTGCAGAGTTTGTGTGTGGGTGTCCCAGCAGGCTAGAAGCCCCTCGAGGAAAGAGATGGGTCCCCCTCCACCCTCTGTCCCTCCCAACTTCCCAGGGCCCTGCCCACTCAGGTCAGACTGGGGCTGCCGCCCAAACAGTGTCCCCAGTCCCACTCTCCAGCCACTCCCCCCGGGACCCTGTTGGCATGCACCTGCCCGGACAAGGAGTTTTGCAGCTGGCTGCTCTCGTTAAGAAGCCGCATGAGGGTGAGGAAGTCATCGTCGGTGTAGGAGAACCGCTGTCCGAACACCACTTGGCAGATGACGTTGGCGGTCGCGCTGCCCAGGAGGAACCTGGGGTCGAAGGGCTGGCCTGGGCAGGTGGCGTGGTGACACGAAAGCTGGCAATATTATCGTCTCTGTTCCCCTACCCCCCGGCTAAATGTGCAACATTGACGTCTTCCCTGATTCTCCCAAGCGCTTAATGGAGTGTTCTGCACATTGTAAGTGCTCAGTAGAGACATCGATAATAATAATAATAATAACAATAATAATAGTATTTGTTAAGTGCTAACTGTGTGCCAAGCCTTGTACTAAGTGCCGGGTAATCGGAACCCACATGGGGATCTCAATTCAGGTCAAACTTACTTTGTTCGGAGCACTCTGTTAAGTGCTCCAGAAAGTAAAATAGAACATTCCAGAACCAAGCGCTTAGTACAGTGCTCTGCACACAGTAAGTGTTCAATAAATACAATTGAATGAACATTCTAAGTCAGCAGGAGACCAGGGATCAAACCCCCGTTTTGCAGATGAGGGAGCAGAGGCCCAGAGAAATGAAGCATGGCAGTGTGGTGTGGTGGATAGACCATGGGCCTGGCAGTTGGAAGATCATGGGTTCATATCTCGGCTCTGCCGCCTGTCAGCTGTGTGACCTCGGGCAAGTCACCTCACTTCTCTGGGCCTCAGTTCCCTCATCTGTAAAATGGGGATTAAGACTGTGAGCCTATTGCAGGACAGGGACCCGAAGCAGCGTGGCTCAGTGGAAAGAGCACGGGCTTTGGAGTCAGAGGTCATGGGTTAGAATCCTGACTCCGCCACATGTCAGCTGTGTGATCTTGGGCAAGTCATTTAACTTCTCTGGGCCTCAGTTACCTCATCTGTAAAATGGGGATTAAGACTGTGAGCCCCGTGTGGGACAACCTGATCACCTTGTATCCTCCCCAGCGCTTAGAACAGTGCTGTGTACATAGTAAGCGCTTAACAAATGCCAATTGTTGTTGTTACCTGTACCCACTCCAGCACTTAGTACAGTGCCTGGCACAGAGTGAGCGCTTAACAAGTACCACTATTATTTTTAGTCACCCAGCAGACAAGCGGTGGAGCCAAAATTAGAACCCAGGTCCTCCAACTCCCTGGCCCGTGGCCTGGGGGTAAACTGAGGCTGGAGAGGCGATAGGGGGTGGGGCCGCTCACCCTGGGTTTTGCGGAATTCTTCCAGCAGACTCTGGGCTTCGTCCTGGACACGCTCCTCTAGGCCGCGCTTGCCCATCCCCCAGTCACGCAGGGCGCTGAGGGAGAAGCGGCGTAAATCCCTCCACCGCTCGCCTTTACTCATGATGATCCCTGGGGATAGAGGGACAGACCATCTTTGTTAGGGAGGCAGGGGACACAGGGGGAGGACTGGCCGGGGGAGAGGGGACCCAAGCGAGGCCCTCCAGAGTTTCTCCGGCTTCCCCGCAGAAGTCCCCTTTCCCCCTGCTTCCTCTCCATCCCGCATCGTCCACACACTTGGATCTGGGTAATTTTATTTTTAGACTGTGAGCCCACTGTTGGGTAGGGACTGTCTCTATATGTTGCCAATTTGTACTTCCCAAGCGCTTAGTACAGTGCTCTGCACATAGCGCTCAATAAATACGATTGATGATGATGATGATTTATCCCTTTGCTCTTCCCCTCTCCTAGCCCCAAAGCACTTATATCCACATCTGTCATTTTATTTATTTGTATTGTTGTCTGCCTCCTCCTCTCTAGACTGTGAGCTCATTGTGAGCTGGGAATGGCACTGTTTATTGTTATATTGTACTCTCCCAAGTGCTTAGTACGGTGTTCTGCACACAGAAAGTGCTCGATAAATACGATTGAGTGAATGAAAGAATGAATGAATCTGTGACCTTTGGACATTGGATATTCTTCCTTCCTCCAACCACACAGCACTTTTAGGGGCATTTCTTTAAATTATTGACTATGAATTACTTATTCATATTAATGTCTGTCTTCCCTTCTTGAAAGTGAGCACTTTAGGGGCAGGAAATGTGTCTATTAATTCTGTTATATTGTACTCTCCCAAGTGCTTAATGCAGTACTCTGCACATAGCGCTCTATAATTACCATTGATTGATTGCCAACTCTGTTGTATTGCACTCTCCCAAGCGCTTACTGCAGTGCTCTGCATATAGTAAGCACTCCTTAAATACCATCGATTGATTGCCAACTCTGTTGTAATAATAATAATAATAATAGTTATGGTATCTGCTAAGCACTTACTATGTGCCAGGCACTGTCCTAAGCCCTGGGGTGGATTCAAGCAAATCAGGTTGGCCACAGTCCCTGTCCCCGGTGGGGCTCCCAGTCTCAGTCCCCATTTTACAGATGAGGGAATTGAGGCACAGAGAAGTGAAGTGACTTGCCCAAGGTCACACAGCAGACACGTGGTCCCAAGAGCTTAGTGCAGTGCTCTGCACATGGTACGTGCTCCCTAAATGCTACTGATTGACAGATGGATTCTCTGGTGTCAAAGGGGCTTGGACACCCCTCCCGTGTTGGGTGTCCCCTCCCGCCCCCTTCCTCTCCCGCACCTAGGCCCCGGTTGGTGCGATCCAAAGAGGGGAAGCTGCCCCGGGCCAGGAACTCGTCTCCACGCTCCAACAACACCTCCCGCACCGCCTCGTAGCCGAGGACCATGACGGCCCGCTCCTCACCGAAGTGCACTGAGAACACCGGCCCGTAGCGGGCCCGCAGCTGCCAACACACAACCCTGCCATCCAGGAGCCGCCGCCTCCGGGCCGCCCACCCGGATCCAGGGGCCGGCGGAGAATCGAGGGGCCCAGGGTGGACCGCCCATGCGCCAGTGGAGTGCAGCTGGTCACCCCCCCGCCACTTCCCATTTGCCAGTCCAGTCGGCCACGGGGGCAAGGACCTTGGACTTTCCACCAACCAGGCCTCCTCCCCCAGGCAGCCCCTTCTGATTGATTAGTGTGGCCAACGTCATAACCCCCTCTTTCAACACCCAATAAGAGGTCTTTGGAGAACCATCCCGCCACAAGTCCCTCCTTTCTCTTCTTTTGTTCTCCCCCTCCCTCAGCCCCTCTCTCTCCATCTTTCTCTTTCCTTCCCATCATCTCCCATTCTCCTCTTTTCTCCCTCCCCCTTGTTCCAACATTCCTCTCTCCCTCCCTTGACCCTCCTCAACACCTGGATGGAATTGGCCAGGTCCTTGGTATCCATCTGCCTTAATGGCAGAACGCACCCACTCCACACCCAGTAAGAGGTCTTTGGAGACCGCCCCCCCCCCCCGCCCCCAGCAATAAGTCCCTCCTTTGCCTTCTTTCATTCTCCCCCTCCCTCAGCCCCTCTCTCCCCATCTTTCTCTTTCCTCCCCATCATCTCCCATTCTCCCCTTTTCTCCCTCCCCCCGGCCCCAACGTTCCTCACTCCCTCACTTGACCCCTCTCACCGCCTGGATGGAATTGGCCAGGTCCTTGGTATCCATCTGGAGGAGGTTGCCTAGGACAGGGAGAGGGAAGGGTCCGGGGGGCAGCTTCCCGGCCCTCCGCCTCCTCCCACGGGTCAGGAGAAAGAACAAGATGCAGACGCAGGCCACCAGGAGCAGCCCCGCGGTGCCCACTGCTGCCATGCTGCCTCCGCTTAGATTTGCCCCCGGCCCGGGCACAGGTCCCCAACCCCACCTTCGGATCTGGGATGGGCTTCCCAGAACTCAATCAATGGTCACCCGATGGAGAGATAAACACCAGGGACCGTCACGTGATCCTTCTGGCAAGAGGATCGTGATGACCTAACTGGGGAAAACAGATTTGGTATGTTTCACTCTGTCAGTCAGTCATATTTATTGAGCACTTACTATGTGCAAAGCATTGGACTGAACGCTTGAGGGAGTACAATAGAACAGACACATTCCCTGCCTACAAGGGGCTTACAGTTCAGAGGGCAGGAAATAAATGACAGAGGTGGACATAAGTGGTGTGGGGCTGGGAGGGGGGATGAATAAAGGGAGCAAGTCAGGCCTATGCAGAAGGGAACGGGAGAAGAGGAAAGGAGGGCTTAAGGAAGGCCTCTTGGAGGAGATGGGCCTTCAGGAAGGCTTGGAAGGCTGCGGCGCCTGGCCTCCCAATGAGCCAGCACAATTGGGGACTGCTCCGGACCCCTTCGGGGGTACTCCCCTGACATGGGACCCCTTACCCAAAGGCCCACCTTATTGCCAGATCCCACCCAATCCACATAGAACTCTCTTGGGGAAGAGGATGGGGAGGCAGACTGTCTGATAGAGAAACTTTTAAAAATGGTATTTGTTGTTATTATAACAAATAATTGCATTTATTAAGTGCTTACTATGTGCCAGGAACTGTACTAAGCACTGAGGCCGGGTACAAGCTAATCAGGTTGGACAGAGTCCATGTCCCACATGGAGCTTAATTCCCATTTGAGAGATAAGGTAATAGAGGCCATTGATCATTCATATTTATTGAGTGCTTACTGCTACTACTAATAATAACTGTGGTATTTGTTAAGTGCTTACCATGTGCTGGATTCTGGGGTGGGGTGGATACAAAGTAATCAGGTTGTATTCAGGCCCTGTCCCACATGGGGCTCACAGTCTTAATCCGCATTTTACAGATGAGGTAACTGAGGCACGGATAAGTAAGGTGACTTGCCCAAGGTCACACAGCAGACAAGTGACGGAGCCAGGGCTAGAACCCAGGTCCTTCTGACTCCCAGCCCGGTGATCTATCCACTGGGCCACTCTGTGGGTGGGGATCAAATCTACTAACTGGGACAGGGGAGGACAATATAACAATCCAATGGACACATTCCCTCCCTGTGAGGAGCTTAGAGTCTAGAAGGGGAGAAAGACACTAATATAAATAAATCAATTACAGGTATGTATATAAGTGCTGTGGGGCTGGGAGAGAGACTCAATATGTCCAAGACTGAACTCCTTATCTTCCCTCCCAAATCCTGCCCTCTCCCTGACTTTCCCATCACGGTAGACAGCACTACCATCCTTCCCGTCTCACAAGCCCGCAACCTTGGTGTCATCCTCGACTCTGCTTTCTTGTTCACCCCTCACATCCAATCCGTCACCAAAACCTGCCGGTCTCACCTCCTCAACATTGCCAAGATCCGCCTTTTCCTCTCCATCCAAACTGCTACCCTGCTGGTTCAATCTCTCATCCTATCCTGACTGGATTTACTGCATCAGCCTCCTCTCTGATCTCCCATCCCCCATCTCTCCCCTCTTCAGTCTATACTTCACGCTGCTGCCCAGATCATCTTTGTGCAGAAACGCTCTGGGCATGTTACTCCCCTCCTCAAAAATCTCCAGTGGTTACCAGTCAACCTACGCATCAGGCAAAAACTCCTCACTCTTGGCTTCAAGGCTGTCCATCACCTTGCCCCCGCCTACCTCACCTCCCTTCTCTCCTTCTCCAGCCCAGACCGCACCCTCCACTCCTCTGCCGCTAACCTCCTCACTGTGCCTCATTCTTGCCTGTCCCGCCGTCAACCCCCGGCCCACGTCCTCCCCCTGGCCTTGAATGCCCTTCCTCCGTACATCCGCCAAGCTAGCTCTCTTTCTCCCTTCAAAGCCCTACTGAGAGCTCACCTCCTCCAGGAGGCCTTCCCAGACTGAGTCCCCTCTTTCCTCTCCCCCTCCCCATCCCCACCACCCTATCTCCTTCCCCTCCCCACCGCACCTGTATATACGTTTGTACAGATCTATTACTCTATTTTACTTGTACATATTTACTATTCTATTTATTTTATTTTGTTAATATGTTTTGTTTTGTTGTCTGTCTCTCCCTTCTGGACTGTGAGCCCCTTGTTGGGTAGGGACCTTCTCTATATGTTACCAACTTGGACTTCCCAAGCATTTAGTACAGTGCTCTACACACAGTAAGCTCTCAATTAATATGATTGAATGAATGAATGAATGAGTGAATAAAGGGAGCAAGTCAGGGTGAGCAGAAGGGAGCGGGAGAAGAGGAAAGGAGGCCTTAGCCAGGGAAAGCTTCCTGGAGGAGATGTGCCTTCAATAAGGCTTTGGATGATGGGGTGGCAAGTATGTGCCAGACGCTGTTCTAAGCGCTGGGGTACATAGGAGCTAATTAGGTTAGGCACAGAGAGTAGGATGAATGATCAAAAGCCTAAAGGGCTCGCATCCAATTGCCTCCCTCTCCACAGGGACCATTGGTCCAATTCATACCAAGGGCTCGTATGGGGGTGTCAACTAGGGGAAGCAGCGTGGACTGGGGAAACAGCACGGCAGAGTGAATAGAGCTGGGGCCACGGAGTCAGAAGGTCATGGGTTCTAATCCCCGCTCTGCCACTTGTCTGCTCTGTGGCATTGGATGAGTCATTTTGCTTCTCTGTGCCTCAGTTACCTCATCTGGAAAAGGGGGATTGAGACTGTGATCTCCACCTGGGATGGGGACTGTGTCCGATTTGATTCATTTGTATTCCCCCGCCTCCCCAGCGCTTAGTACAGAGCCCGTCGCATAGTAAGTGCTTAACAAATACCAAAATACTGATGCTGCTGCTTTTTTTTCTTTTTTTGTGGTACCGTATGGCTTAGTAGATAGAGAACCGGCCTGGGAGTCAGAAGGACTTGGGATCTAATCCCAGCTCTACCAAATGTCTGCCGTGTGAGCTTGGGTAAATCACTTAACTTTTCTGGGCCTCAGCTGCCTCATCTGTAAAATGGGGATTACGTGTGTGAGCCCCAAGCAGGACAGGTACTGTGTCCAACCTGGCAACCTTGTTTCTATCCCAGCGCTTAGTACAGTAGCTAGCACATAATAAGCACTTAACGAAGAAGCAGCGTGGCTCAGTGGCAAGAGACCGGGCTTGGGAGTCAGAGGTCGTGGGTTCTAATCCCAGCTCCACCACTTGTCAACCGTTTGACTCAGGGCAAGTCACTTAACGTTTCTGTGACTCAGTTAATTTATATGTAAAATAGGGATTAGAGACTGTGAGCCCCGTGTGGGACAACCTGATAACCTTGTATCTACCTCAGGGCTTAGAACAGTGCTTGGCACATAGTAAGCGCTTAACAAATAACATCATCAAATGTTATGTAAAAAGAAAAAAAGCAGAGCCCCGGGTGACAGTTGGAGAAGCAGGGCATGGGGACCAGGCGCTGGCCCTACAAATCATCATCGAAGTCATCATCGGTGCTATTTACTGAGTGTTTGGGAGAGTACAGCACAACAACATAACAGACACAGCCCACTCAGAAACCTGGGTCCCTCACTCTTAGGGAGAAAAGGGGTGTCCCGGTGACATCACAGCCTCCCAGTCAGAGGGCCTGAGAGTCGCGAGGACCTGGGTTCTTATCCCGGCTCCTCCACTTGATTGCCGTGTGATCTTGGGCAAGTCACTTCACTTCTCTCAGCCTCAGTTACCTTATGTGTGAAATAGGAGTCATGACTGTGAGCCCCACGTGGGCCAGGGACTGTGTCTAACCTGATTTATTGTATCTAGTGTTTACTACAGCATGATCATTATTATTATTATTATTGTTATTATTATTTCCTCCAATCGTCAATGGAGGAGGCCCCTATGAGGACTGGTCCCATGTAGGTCAGTGCGGGGTGACGCAGATCTGGAAGGGGCGTGGCAGGTTGGCCACACCGCAGATCCCGGGTTGCACATCCACAGCCTGGACCCCCGGGGGTGGGCTCAGCCGGAGGCTCTGCAGCAGCGTGGTGAGGAAGATGAAGAGCTCCATGCGGGCGATGCCCTCACCGGCACAGTTCCGCTTTCCTGGGTGGGCAGAAGAGGGGCACGACTCCCACCTGCACTCCTCCCTGCCCCACGTCTCGGCCCGAAGCCGGGTGCCCGCTGCCCTCCTCCGCCCCGCCAAACCCCATGCCCAGCACCTGCAGAGAAGACCACGAAGGCTCCGCTCTTCTTAAAGGCTCCCTTCTCATCCAGGAAGTGTTCTGGGGCAAAGCGTTCAGGCTCTGGGAACTGCTGTGGGTCATTGAGGACGGAGCCCAGGCCTGGGTAGACCGTCGTGCCCTGGAAGAGTTCGGGAGTTGGAGTCGGGATGGTGGCGGGGAGGGGGGGTTAGGAGGGCTGGCACCTGGTCTGGTCCTGCCTGGTTTCCAGGGGGACACGAGCAAGAAATCAGCAGCAGGATAGCCAAGACTGATGTACTGGGCAGGTCAGCTGGAGAGGAGTGAAGAGTGCACGCTGGGGTGCAGTGGGAGAAGAGAGTGGGTGAAAAGTGGGAAGAGAGCTGACTGAAGGCCTCAAAACTCATGTTGAGGGGTTCTTGGATGAAATTGAGAGGTCTGGGTAACCACTGGACGTTTCTGAGGAGAAAGGGGATCCCGAGAGGGGAGGGGCAGAGGATTCGGAAGAGTGTGTGCATGTGGGGCAGGGGGCAGGACCGTAAATCCTGAGTCGGACACGGGGAGTGGGAAACCAGGGCCCGGACTTTCAACTCCTTTTCCCACTCCACCCGCCATCTGCACCAGCTTTCAGAGAGCCCTCTAAACTGTAAGCTCGTTGTGGGCAGGGAAAGTGTCTTTTTATTGTGTTATAATAATAATAATAATTCATTGTCTTAATAATAATGATAGTGGTATTGTTAAGTGTTTACTATTTGCCAAGCACTGGGGTGGATACAGGCAAATTGGGTTACACACAGTCCCTGTCCCACGTGGGGTTCACAGTCTCAATCCCCATTTTTCAGATGAGGTAACTGAGGCACAGAGAAATGAGGTGACACAGCAGACAAGAGGTGGAGCCAGGATGAGAACCCATGACCTGACTCCTGTGCTCTATCCACTTTGCCATGCTGCTTCCCTGCTGCCCAAGCACACTGTACTCTCCCAAGCCCTTGGTACAGTGCTCTGCACACAGTAAACGGTCAGTAAACACGATTGAATGAATGCATGAACCTGCCAGGCCACATGTGTTTCTTCTGGTCCTAGGCTGGTGGGTGAGGGACCTGGTGTACGACTTCCTTAATCCTTTCCAGGCCACGGTCTGACCCCTATGACCCTGGCTGGGTTAGGGGAGGTTAGAGGACCCCGGGTGGGGGAGGGCAGGGAGGGGAGCACGGGGCTCAGGGTACCTTGGGGATGAAGAAGCCACGGAAAAGGATGTCTCGGACGGTGGCACGGGGCAGGCTGAGGGGGAGAAGATTGAGGTGGCGCTGGATCTCGTGGATGGTGGCATCCGTGTAGGGCATCAGGACCCTGTCCTTGACAGCCGGAGCCCGCTCCTGCCCGATCACCTGGTGGATTTCCTCATAGATCTTGTCTAGGGGTAGGGGGGAAAACATCGGGGGATAGCGACATGTCAGATTCCCTAGCCCCCCAAGTGCCATTTGACCCCCCCCAAACCCTCCCTGCTCCTGCACATGGCCCCAGTGCAAAGAGCACGGTCCTGCGGATCAGAGGATATGGGTTCTAACCCGCTCTGCTTGCTCAGTGATTTTGGGCCAGTCACTTCACTTCTCTGCGCCTCAGTTCCCTTGTCGTAAAATGAAGATCAAGAGTTTGAGTTCCATTTGGAACAGGGACTGCGCCTGACCTGATTATCATAAATCAACCCCTGTGCTTAGATCAGTGCTTGGCACACAGTAAGCACCTAAGAAGTACCATAGTTATAACTAAATTATCACTCCAAAGCTTAGTACTGTGCTCGACACCTTTATTGTTATCAATTATCAAGTGCCGTGGAGTAGTTTTCTGATTCACGGTGACTCTATGGATCTATTTTCCAGAATGTCCTATCTTCTGCCATGATCTGTAATCTTGTTAATGATTCTTCCCTGATCGTTATAATTTCTACTCATCTAACTGTTGGTCTTCCTCTTCCACGTTTTTCCCTGGACTTTTCCTAGAATTAGTGTCTTTGCCAGAGAATCAATCCTTCTGATGATGTGTCCAAAATATGCTAATCCAAGTCGAGTCATTTGGCCTTGCAAAGACAACCTTGGTTTAATTGGCTCCAAAACCCCTTATTTTTTTCGGGCAGTCTGTGGTATTCGCCAAAGCCTTTTCCAACATCACATTTCAAAAGAGTCGATGCTCTTTCTATCCCGTTTCTTCACTGTCCAGCTTTCAGATCCATACTCTGTCACTGGAAGCACCAAAGAATTGGCGGTTTGTATTTTTGTGGCAATTGTTATATCAGCGCATTTCATGATTTTTGCCATGCTCTTCGTAGGTAAATTTCCCTAACATGAATTAATCTTCAGTGTATTTCTTGACTTCTAGTAAATGCTTACTTAACAAATAGAGAAATAGTGTTGCCTGTATATAAAGCATGGGCCTGGGAATCAGAAGGACCGGAGTTCCACTCCCAACTCCGCCACTTGTCTGCTGTGTGACCTTGGGCAAGTCACTTCACTTCTCTGGGCCTCAGTTCCCTCATCCGTAAAATGGGGGTTAAGACTGTGAGCTCCATGTGGGACAGGGACTGTGTCCAACCTGATTAACTTGTATCTATCCCAGCACTTAATACAGTGCCTGGCACCTAGTAAGCGCTTAACAGAAATCATTAAACAAACTCAGCAAGAACGAATATCACAATTATTATTACTAGAAGTAGTAGTACTGCAATTATTCTTATTATTGTTAGTGGTGGTGGCTTCTGCCACATCACCTGCCACGGCCGGGTACTTGAGCAGGATGAGGAAGGCGTAGCGTAGGGTGATGCTGCTTGTCTCGGTGCCAGCCACGATGAGATCGTGGACACACATCTTCAGGTTCTCCAGCGTGAACTCGCTGTTTGGCTGCTGCTGCTCCTGGGGACAGTGGGACAGGAGGGGGATGTGGGAAGCTGCGCCCACCCTGATCCCCCACCAAACTAGAAGCCCCGCCTCTCCGGGTCACCCAGAGAAGCAGCAGGGCATGGTAGATAGAGCAGCCTGGGAGTCACAATGTCATGGGTTCTAATCCCTGCCCTGCCTCTTGTTGGCTATGTGACCTTGGGCAAGTCACCTCGTTTCTCTGGGCCTCAGTTCCCTAGTCTGTAAAATGGGGATTAGGACCATGAGCCCCACGTGAGACAGGGACTGTATCCAACAGGACCGGCGTTCTGGCAACATGGCTGGTTGCTGGACTGCTGTGGGGAAGGGCAGGTGGGGCTGGGGCCGGGGCTACCCGCTGCATCTTGAGGAGGAAGCTGTCGATGTAGTCTCGGGGGGCGCTGGGCTCCAGGGTCTCTCGGTGCTTGTCCACCCACGAGGCCCCGAAGTTCTGGATCCGGCGGATGTTGGAGAAGAACAGCTGGTGAGGGCCCGGCAGATAGTCCATGATGGACGGGATGATGTTGTAGATCTGTGGGGGAGTGGTGAGAGAGGGAGGGAGGGCTTTCAGACCTCGGCGGGTGAGGGGGCAGGAAACGGGGCACCCCTCCTCCCCCCAACCAAGTTCTTCTCCGCCGCTCCCGGGGCCTCCCTCATACACTCGGCCCTTCTGTGGATTTCTGTGGCCACGGGTTTGGCTGTCCCGGGCTCCACTTCCATCAGTGATGTGGTGGATATCCTCTTTGTGTGGGAGTTCTGTCTCCCTCGTGTCAGTCAGTCATATTTATTGAGCGCTTACTGTGTGCGGAGCACTGTGCTAAGCGCTTGGGAGAGTACAATATTTATTTGCATCTATGTCCATCTTCCCCCCACAGACTGTAAGCTCACTGTGGGCAGGGAACGTGTCTACCATCTTTATTCTATCGTACTCTCCCAGAGGTGGTAGATACGTTCCCTGACCACAACAAGCTTACAGTCTAAGAGCTGCCAGTGTGATGGCCGGGGGGTGGGGGTGTGGGGGTGGAGGAGACAGGATACACTCACACATACACACACAGGAAGAAACAGAGAGATGAGGAGGCATATAGTCCCTGCCTCTTCCCACACCCTTCAGGGTCACCCTGATTTCCTCCCTTTATTCATCCCCCATTCCCAGCCCCACTTCGCTTAGGTCCCTATCTTTCATTTTATTTATTTACATTCATGTCAGTCTACCCCTCTGGACTGTAAGCTCACTGGGGGCAAGGAATGTATCCCGCTACATTGTTCTATCAGACCCTCTCAAGTGCTTAGTAATACTAATAATAAGTACGGTGCTTGTTAAGCGCTATGTGCCCAGCACTGTTCTAAGCACTGGCTACAATTTAATCCAGTTGGACACGGTCCCTGTCCCCCATGGGGCTCACACGCCTACACCCATTTTACAGATGAGGTAACTGAGGCCCCGAGGAGTTCCAGGGTCACACAGCAGACAAGTGGCAGAGCCAGGATTAGAGCCCAGGTCCTCCTGACTCCCAGAACCGTGCTCTATCCACTAAGTGACGCTGCTTGCTCTGCACACAGTAATCGCTCAATATGATTGATTGATTGATTGATAGGGACCCTATGCCCTTCCTCTGTCTGTCCCTCCCCCTGTAGAGTTTGTGTGTGTCCCAGCAGACTAGCAGCCCCTCGAGGATAGAGACGGGTCCCCTTCCACCCTCTGTCCCTCCCGCCTGCCCAGGACCCAGTTGTCTCAGGTCAGACTGAGGCTGCCATCCCCACAGTGCCCCCAGCCCCGCTCTCCACCCATTCCCCCCGGGACCCTGTTGGCACGCACCTGCCCGGACATGGAGCTCTCCAGCTGGGTGCTCTCGTTAAGTAGCCGCACGAGGGTGAGGAAGTCGTCGTCGGTGTAGGAGAACCGCTGTCCGAACACCACCTGGCAGATGACGTTGGCGGTCGCTCTGGCCAGGAGGAACGTGGGGTCGAAGGGCTGGCCTGGGCAGGTGGTGTGGCGACACGAAAGTTGGCAACATTACCGTCTCCGTCCCCCATCCCTGCTAAATGTGTAACGTTGGGATCCTTCCCGATTCTCCCAAGCGCTTAATGGAGTGCTCTGCACATTGAAAGTGCTCAATAAATACACTGATGAGGATAATAATAACAATAATAATAATAGTATTTGTTAAGTGCTAACCGTGTGCCAAGCCCTGTACTAAGTGCAGGGGTAGGTACAAGATAATTGAGTCCCACATGGGGCTCTCAATCCAAGTCTGACTTACTTCGTGTGGAGCAATCTGTTAAGTGTAAGTAACAGTAAGAGTATTGTATTGCAAGTATTAAGTATTGTAAGAGTATAATACAACATTCTAAGTCGGAGGGAGAACAGGGATCGAATCCCCATTTTGCAGATGAGGGAACTGAGGCCCAGAGACGTGAAGTGAAGCAGCATGGCATAGTGGGTAGACCGCGGTCCTGGG
Organism: Tachyglossus aculeatus; assembly: GCF_015852505.1. Lineage (NCBI taxonomy): Eukaryota > Metazoa > Chordata > Mammalia > Monotremata > Tachyglossidae > Tachyglossus > Tachyglossus aculeatus. The sequence goes on from NC_052091.1 coordinate 2,398,060, forward strand.
AGTCAGAAGATCATGGGTTCATATCCCGGCTCTGCCGCTTGTCTGTTGTGTGGCCTTGGCTAAGTCACCTCACTTCTCTGGGCCTCAGTTCCCTCATCTGTAAAATGGGGATTAAGGCTGTGAGCCCTATGCAGGACATGGACCCGATTTACTTGTACCCGCTCCAGCGGTTAGTACAGTGCCTGGCACAGAGTGAGCGCTTAACAAGTGCCACAGTTATTATTCTTATCACCCAGCAGACAAGTGGTGGAGCTGGAATTAGAACCCAGGTCCTCTGACTCCCGGCCTGTGGCCCGGGGGTAAACTGAGGCTGGACAGGCGATAGGGGGTGGGGCCGCTCACCCTGGGTTTTGCGGAATTCTTCCAGCAGGTACTGGGCTTCGTCCTGGACACGCTCCTCTAGGCCGCGCTTGCCCATCCCCCAGTCACGCAGGGCGCTGAGGGAGAAGCGGCGTAAATCCCTCCACCGCTCCCCTTTACTCATGATGATCCCTGGGGATAGAAGGGCAGACCGTCCTTGTTAGGGAGGAAGGGGGACACAGGGGGAGGACTGGCGGGAGGAGAGGGGACCCAAGCGAGGCCCCCCAGAGTTTCTCCGGCTTCCCCGCAGAAGTCCCCTTTCCTCCTGCTTCCTCTCCATCCCGCATCGTCCACGCACTTGGATCTGGGTAATTTTATTTATCCCTTTGCTCTTCCCCTCTCCCAGCCCCAAAGCACTTATGTCCACATCTGTCATTTTATTTATTTGTATTGTTGTCTGTCTTCCTTTCTCTGGACTGTGAGCTCATTGTGGGCAGGGAACGGCACTGTTTATTGTTGTATTGTACTTTCCCAAGCGCTTAGTACAGTGTTCTGCACACAGAAAGTGCTCGATAAATACGACTGAGTGAATGAAAGAATGAATGAATCTGTGACCTCTGGACATTGAATATTTGTCCCGCCCCCCCAATCCCACAGCACTTCTAGGGACATTTCTTTAAATCATATGTTACGAATTGCTTATTCATGTTAATGTCTGTCTTCCCCTCTAGATTGTAAGCACGTTAGGGCCAGGGAATGGGTCTACTAATTCTGTTGTATTAGCACTTAGTACAGTGCTCTGCACATAGTGAGTGCTTTGTAAATACCATTGATTGATGCCAACTCTGTTATACTGAACTCTCCCAAGAGCTTTGTACGGTGCTCTGCACACAATAAGCACTCAATAAATACCACTGATTAATCTCCATCTCTGTTGTATTATACCCTCCGAAGCGCTTAGTGCAGTGCTCTGCACATAGTAAGCGTTCATTGAATATCATTGATTGATTGCCAACTCTGTTGTAATAATAATAAAAATTATGGTATCTGTTAAGCGCTTACTATGTGCCAGGCACCATACTAAGCACTGGGGTGGATACAAGCAAATCAGGTCGGCCACAGTCCCTGTCCCTGGTGGGGCTCCCAGTCTCAATCCCCATTTTACAGATGAGGGAACTGAGGCACAGAGAAGTGAAGTGACTTGCCGAAGGTCACACAGCGGACAAGTTGTACTCTCCCAAGAGCCTAGTGTAGTGTTCTGCACATGGTGCGTGCTCCATAAATGCTACTGATTGGCGGATGGTTTCTCTGGTGTCAAGGGGGCTTGGATTCCCCTCCCGTGTTGGGTGTCCCCTTCCGTCCCCTGCCTCTCCCGCACCTAGGCCCCGGTTGGTGCGGTCCGCAGAGGGGAAGCTGCCCCGGGCCAGGAACTCGTCTCCGCGCTCCAACAGCATCTCCCGCACTGCCTCGTAGCCCAGGACCACGACGGCCCGCTCCTTGCCGAAGTGCACCGAGAACACCGGCCCATAGCGGGCCCGAAGCTGCCAACACATAACCCTGCCGTCCTGAAGCCGCCTCCTTCGGGCCGCCCGCCAGGATCCAGGGGCCGGCGGGGAATCGAGGGGCACAGGGTGGGCCGCCCACCCACCAGTGCAGTGTAGTTGGTCACCCCCCTGCCACTCCCCATTTGCCAGTCCAGTCGGCCACAGGGGCAAGGTCCTTGGACTTTCCACCGGCCAGGCCTCCTCCCCTGGGCAGCCCCTTCTGATTGATTAGTGTGGCTAATGTCACAACCCACCCACTCCACACCCAATAAGAGGTCTTTGGAGAAACTCCCCCCCACAAGTCCCTCTTTTCTCTTCTTTCATTCTCCCCCTCCCTCAGCTCCTCTCTCCCTATCTTTCTCTTTCCTCCCCTTTGTCTCCCATTCACCTCTTTTTTCCCTCCCTTCAGCTCCAACGTTCCTCTCTCCCTCCCTTGACCCTTCTCATCACCTGGATGGAATTGGCCAGATCCTTGGTATCCTTCTGGCTTAATGTCACAACGCACCCACTCCACACCCAATAAGAGGTCTTTGGAGAACCAACAAGTCCCTCCTTTGTCTTCTTTCATTCTCCCCCTCCTTCAGCCCCTCTCTCCCCATCTTTCTCTTTCCTCCCCATCATCTCCCATTCTCCCCTTTTCTCCCTCCCTCCGGCCCCAACGTTCCTCTCTCCCTCACTTGACCCTTCTCACCGCCTGGATGGAATTGGCCAGGTCCTTGGTATCCATCTGGAGGAGGTTGCCTAGGACAGGGAGAGGGAAGGGTCCAGGGGGCAGCTTCCCGGCCCCCTGCCTCCTCCCGCGGATCAGGAGAAAAAACAAGATGCAGATGCAGGCCGCCAGCAGCAGCCCCACGGTGCCCACTGCTGCCATGCTGCCTCTGCTTGGATCTGCCCTGTGCCCGGGCACAGGTCCCCAACCCCACCTTCGGATCTGGGATGGGCTTCCCAGAACCAATCAATGGTCACCCAATGGAGAGATAAGCACCAGGGACCATCACATGACCCCTCTGGCAAGAGGATCATGATGAGCTAACTGGAGAAAACAGATTTGGTATGTTTCAGTCAGTCATATTTATTGAACAATCAATCAATCAATCAATCGTATTTATTGAGCTCTTGAACACTTACTATGTGCCGAGCATGGGACTGAACGCTTGAGAGAGTACAATAGAACAGACACATTCCCTGCCCACAAGGGGCTTAAAGTCCAGAGGGGCAGGAAATAAATGACAGAAGTGGACATAAGTGGTGTGGGGCTGGGAGGGGGGATGAATAAAGGGAGCAAGTCAGGATGACGCAGAGAGGAACGGGAGAACAGGAAAGGAGGGCTTAGTCAGGGAAGGCCTCTTGGGGGAGATGGGCCTTGGATAAAGCTTGGAAGGCTGCGGGATCTAGCCTCCCGATGAGCCAGCACAATTGGGGGCTGCCCCGCACCCCTTTGGGGGTATTCCCCTGCCATGCGACCCCTTACCCAAAGGCCCACCTCATTGCCAGACCCCACCCAGCCACAGAGAACTCTCTCGGGGAGGAAGATGGGGAGGTAGACTGCCTGGTAGAGAAACTTTTTGCAATGGTATTTATTGTTATTATAACAAATAATTGCATTTGTTATGTGCTTTCTATGTGCCAGGCACTGTACTGAGCACTGAGGCTGGGTACAAGCTAATCAGGTTGGACAGAGTTCATGTCCCACATGGAGCTCACAGTCTTAATCCCCATTTGAGAGATGAGGTAACTGAGGTAATTGATCATTTGTATTTATTGAGTGCTTACTGCTACTACTAATAATAATTGTGGTATTCGTTAAGTGCTTACCATGTGCCAGGCTCTGTTCAAAGCGCTGAGGTGGATACAAAGTAATCAGGTTGTACACAGTCCCTGCCCCACATGGGGCTCACGGTCTTAATCTCCATTTTACAGATGAGGTAACAGAGGCACGGAGAAATGAGATGACTTGCCCAAGGTCACACAGCTGACAAGTGGTGGAGCCAGGGCTAGGACCCAGGTCCTTCTGACTCCCAGCCCCGTGATCTATCCACTGGGCCACTCTGTGGGTGGGGACCAAATCTACTAACTGGGATGGGAGAGGACAGTATAACAATCGAACGGACACATTTCTTCCCCACGAGGAGCTTAGAGTCTAGAGGGGGAGAAAGACACTAATATAAATAAATCAATTACAGATATGTATATAATATAAGTGCTGTGGGGCCGGGAGAGGGATGAATAAAGGGAACAAGTCAGGGTGAGCAGAAGGGAGTGGGAGAAGAGGAAAGGAGGCCTTAGTCAGAGAAAGCTTCCTGGAGGAGATGTGCCTTCAGTAAGGCTTTGGATGACGGGGTGGAAAGTATGTGTCGGGCACTGTTCTAAGTGCTGGGGTAGATAGGAGCTAATTAGTTTAGGCACAGAGGGTAGGATGAATGATCAAAAGCCCAAAGGGTTCGCATCCAATTGCCTCCCTCTCCACAGGGACCATTGGTCCAATACATACCAAGGGCTGGCATGGGGGTGTCCTCCCTTATTGACACCCATGCCCATCATTCCCGTCAGCTCTTCTGTACATTTAACTCCCTTCTCAGGCCCCCCGGTTCTTCCCCCTCCTCCTTCCCTCACCCCCAACGATCTGGGCTCCTACTTCATTGATAAAATTAAATCCATCAGGTCTGAGCTCCCCAAAGTCACACCCCCGCTTCTCCAACTCCCCGGCTCTCAACGCTCTCTGCTACTCTCCCATCCTTCCCGGCAGTATCCTCAGAGGAGATCTCCTCCCTCCTCTCAAGTGCTACTCTGGCCACCTGTGCTTCTGACCCATTCCCTCTCATCCTATGAAATCTCTTGCTCGGTCTCTTCTCCCTTCCTTAACTTCCATCTTCAACCGCTCACTCTCCACTGGTTCCTTCCCCTCTGCCTTCAAACATGCCCATGTCTCTCCCATCCTAAAAAAACCTTCTCTTGACCCCACCTCACCTTCTAGTTATCACCTTATCTCCCTCCTACCATTCCTTTCCAAACTCCTTGAATGAGTCGTCTACATGCGCTGCCTCGAATTCCTCAATGCCAACTCTCTCCTCGACCCCCTCCAATCTGGCTTCTGTCCCCTACATTCCATGGAAACTGCCCTCTCAAAGGTCACCAATGACCTCCTGCTTGCCAAATCCAATGGCTCATACTCTATCTCAATCCTCCTCGACCTCTCAGCTGCCTTCGACACTATGGACCACCTCTTCTCCTCAACACGCTTACCAACCTTGGCTTCACAGACTCTGTCCTCTCCTGGTTCTCCTCTTATCTCTCTGGCCGTTCATTCTCAGTCTCTTTTGTGGGCTCCTCCTCCCCCTCCCATCCCCTTACTGTAGGGGCTCCTCAAGGGTCAGTTCTTGGTCCCCTTCTGTTCTCGATCTACACTCCCTTGGTGAACTCATTTGCTCCTACGGCTTCAACTATCATCTCTACACTGATGACACCCAAATCTACATCTCTGCCCCTGCTCTCTCTTCTTTCCTCCAGGCTCGCATCTCCTCCTGCCTTCAGGACATCTCCATCTGGATGTCTGCCTGCCATCTAAAACTCAATATGTCCAAGACTGAACTCCTTATCTTCCCTCCCAAGCCCTGCCCTCTCCCTGACTTTCCCATCACTGTTGATGGCATTACCATCCTTCCCATCTCACAAGCCCGCAACCTTGGTGTCATCCTCGACTCTGCTCTCTCATTACTCCCCTCATCCAATCTGTCACCAAAACCTGCTGGTCTCACCTCCACAACATTGCCAAGATCCGCCCTTTCCTCTCCATCCAAACCGCTACCCTGCTCGTTCAATCTCTCATCCTATCCCGACTGGGTTGCTGCATCAGCCTCCTCTCCGATCTCCCATCCTCCTGTCTCTCCCCACTTCAATCCATACTTCACGGCGCTGCCCAGATCGTCTTTGTGCAGAAACGCTCTGGGCATGTTACTCCCCTCCTCAAAAATCTCCAGTGGCTACCAGTCAACCGATGCATCAGGCCAAAACTCCTCACCCTTGGCTTCAAGGCTGTCCATCACCTCGCCCCCTCCTCCCTCACCTCCCTTCTGTCCTTCTCCAGCCCAGCCCGCACCCTCCGCTCCTCTGCCACTAATTTCCTCACCGTTAGGCCTCGTTCTCGCCTGTCCCGCCGTCGACCCCCAGCCCACATCATCCCCCTGGCCTGGAATGCCCTCCCTCTGCCCATCCGCCAAGCTAGCTCTCTTCCTCCCTTCAAAGCCCTACTGAGAGCTCACCTCCTCCAGGAAGTTTTCCCAGACTGAGCCCCCTGCTTCCTCTCCCCTTCCTCCCCCTCCCCATCCCCCCCCGCCTTACCTCCTTCCCTTCCCCACAGCACCTGTATATATGTATATATGTTTGTACATATTTTTACTCTATTTATTTATTTTACTTGTACCTATCTATTCTATTTATTTTATTTTGTTAGTATGTTTGGTTTTGTTCTCTGTCTCCCCCTTTTAGACTGTGAGCCCACTGTTGGGTAGGGACTGTCTCTATATGTTGTCAACTTGTACTTCCCAAGCGCTTAGTACAGTGCTCTGCACACAGTAAGCGCTCAAGAAATATGATTGATTGATTGATTGTCAACTTGTACTTCCCAAGTGCTTAGTACAGTGCTCTGCACACAGTAAGCGCTCAATAAATATGATTGAATGAATGAATGAATTAATTAATCTAGGGGAAACAGCACAGAGGAGTGACTAGAGCTGGGGCCTGGGAGTTAGAGGGTCATTGGTTCTAATCCCTGCTCAGCCACTTATTCATTCATTCATTCAATATTGTTTATTGAGCACTTACTGTGTGCAGAGCACACTAAGCGCTTGGGAAATACAAGTTGGCAACATATAGAGGATTCCCTTCCCAACAGTGGGCTCACAGTCTAGAAGGTGGAGACAGGCAACAAAACAAAACATATTAACAAAATAAAATAAGTAGAATAAACATGTACAAGTAAAATAAAAAAAATAGAGTAATAAATATGGACAAACATATATACATATATACAGGTGCTGTGGGGAGGTGAAGGAGGTAGGGCAGGAGGGATGGGGAGGTGGAGAGGAAAAAGGGGGCTCAGTCTGGGAAGACCTCCTGGAGGAGGTGAGCTCTCAGTAAGGCTTTGAAGGGAGAAAGAGAGCTAGCTTGGCGGATGTGCGGAGGGAGGGCATTCTGGGCCAGGGGGAGGACATGGGCTGGGGGTCGAAGGCGGGACAGGCAAGAACTGGGCTCAGTGAGGAGGTTAGCGACGGCAGAGGAGCGGAGGGTGCGGGCTGGGTTCTTTGCTTTGTAGACATAGGCACATCTCTTGCCTAAATAGAATTCAGTTTCATCTCGAGCACAGACACCTTCAATTTTCAGAAAAGCAGTGTGCTCCCCCTGGTTTCGGAGACCACGTTTGTAGCCTGCAAAAATGACCTTGGACCATAGTCTTCCAGACATTTTACTGTCTTGAAATCCTTCTCCCAGGAGGCCTCACCAGGATCCAAGATGGTAGAAGAGCATTTTATGTGCTGTTGGGTAAGTCATTTTGCTTCTATGTGCCTCATTTACCTCATCAGGAAAAGGGGGATTGAGACTGCGAGCTCCACCTGGCATGGGGACTGTGTCCAATTCGATTTGCTTATATCAATCCCAGCGCTTAGTGCAGTGCCTGGCTCATAGTCAGTGCTTAACAGATACCATCATTATTAGTCCTCTAGACTGTAATCTCGCTGTGGGCAGGGAATGTGGCTGTTCATTGGTGTATTGCATGCTCCCAAGCACTTAGTATAGTGCTCTGCACACCGTAAGTGCTCAATAAATATGATTGAATTGAATTGAATTAGTGGTGAGAACCCGGGGCCTGGAAGTCGGAGACGGGTGTGCTCATCATTCATTCACTCAGTCATGTTTATTGAGCACTCACGATGTGAACAGCATTCATTCAATTCATTCAATCGTATGTATTGAGCGCTTACTGTGTGCAGAGCACTGTACTAAGTGCTTGGAAAGTACAATTCGGCAACAGATAGAGACAATCCCTACCCAACAAGGGGCTCACAGTCTAGAAGGGGGGAGACAGACAACCAAACAGAACAAAGAGACAGGCATCTATAGCACTAGACAGGCATCCTGGCTCTGCCACTCTCCTGCTGGGTGACCTTGGGTAAGTCACTTAGCTTCTTTGTGCCTCAGTTTCCTCATCTGTAAAATGGGGATTCAATCCCTCTAACTTAGACTGTGAGCCCCATGAGGGACAGGGACTGTATCCAACTTGAGTATCCTATATCAACCCCAGAGCTTGTACAGAGCTTGGCACAAAGTTTGTTTTGAACCAATACAATTATTATCATTATTATTATTGTCATGTTCCTAGTCATACCGCATTATGACCCCTTGAGTGGGACAGATGTTTGTGGGGTCATTCTGGCCATCCTCCTGTTTCTGGGGACCAGAGTAAAGGAGTTTGTGCCGCATGGGCTGGAGGAACGGGACTTAGGCCGGTACGGGCCCGGCTCCGTAGCTCGGCCGAAGCCCGAAACCTCAAGGGGTCCAGAGAAAGGGGCTCTCCAGTGTAACTCCTGTACCTTGCCGGCTGTTCTCTGTTTCCACTTATGGGGGAAGAACAGCCACTCACAGGCTCGAGCACGGGTGACATCACCGGTTGCCAACTAGGAGGGGCAGGGGTCCCCGATGATAATGAGTGGTCCCCAAGTCGCCCCCCACCCCACTGCTCCATTCCAGGATTTACCCCTCCCCTACAACCAGGAAGAATAATGATAATAAATAATAATAATAACTGTGGTATCTTTTAAGCGCTTACTATGTGCCAGGCACTGTTCTAAGCACTGGGGTAGATACAAGATAATCAGGTTGGACACAGTCCCTGTCCCATTATCATCCATTCATTCATTCGATCGTATTTATTGAGCACTTACTGTGTGCAGAGCACTGTACTAAGCGCTTGGGAAGTACAAGTTGGCAACATATAGAGACGGTCCCTACCCAACAGTGGGCTCACAGTCTAGAAGGGGGAGACAGAGAACAAAACGAAACATATTAACAAAATAAAATAAATAGAATAAATATGTACAAGTAAAATAAATAGAGTAATAAATACGTACAAACATATATACGTATATACAGGTGCTGTGGGAAGGGGAAGGAGGTAAGGCGGGGGGCATGGAGTGGGGAGGAGGGGGAAAGGAAGGAGGGGGCTCAGTCTGGGAAGGCCTCCTGGAGGAGGTGAGCTCTCAGTAGGGCTTTGAAGGGAGGAAGAGAGCTAGCTTGGCGGATGTGGGGAGGGAGGGCATTCCAGGCCAGGGGGATGATGTGGGCCGGGGGTCGATGGCGGGACAGGCGAGAACGAGGCACGGTGAGGAGATTAGCGGCGGAGGAGCGGAGGGTGCAGGCTGGGCTGTAGAAGGAAAGAAGGGAGGTGAGGTAAGAGGGGGCGAGGTGATGGACAGCCTTGAAGCCGAGGGTGAGGAGTTTCTGCCTGATGCGTAGGTTGATTGGTAGCCACTGGAGATTTTTGATTATCATTATCAAGAGACTGATAATAATAATAATAATAATAATATTTGTTAAACCCTTATTAGGTGCAGGACACAAAATAAGCCTTACTGAAGGCGCATCTCCTCCAAGAAGCCTTCCCAGACTAAACCCTATTTTTTCTCATCTCCCAATCCCTTCTGCATGGCTCTGAATCAGTCCCTTTGCTCTTCCCCCTCTCCTTGCCCCGCAGTACTTATGTATATATCTGTAATTTTATTGATTTATATTGCTGTCTGTTTATTTGTATTGATGTCTCTCTCCCTCCCTCTAGACGGTGATCTCACTGTGGGTAGGGATTGTCACTCTTTATAAGCTGTACTGTACTTTCCCAAGTGCTTAGTACTGTGCTCTGCACACAGTAAACACAATAAATAATAATAATAATGACATTTATTAAGCACTTACTATGTGCAGTGCACTGTTCTAAGCGCTGGGGAGGTTACAAGGTTATCAGGTTGTCCCACGGGGGGCTCACAGTCTTCATCCCCATTTTACAGATGAGGTAACTGAGGCACAGAGAAGTTAAGTGACTTGCCCAAAGACATAATAAATATGATTAAATGAATGAATGAATGAAAGGGCACTGTACTAAGAGGTGGGGGGGATACAAGCAAATCGGGCCCTGCATGGTGCTCACCATCTTAATCCCCTTTTACAAGTGAGGGAACTGAGGCCCAGAGAAGTGAAGTGACTTGCCCAAGGTCACCCAGACACAGCCCAAGGTCTATATCGGGGCTGCCTTCTCCACAGCCAGCAGAGTTCCCGTTTCTGGTCCCTGGATCTCTCCCCAGTCCCCTGGCCCAAGGTCCAGCCGCTGACCCTGAGCTCCAAGCCAAAGGCGGTGGTTGCATCGGGGTACTCTCCCAAGCGCTTAGCACAGTACCCTGCACACAGCAAATACCATCAGTGATAATGACATGGATGACAATCACTCTCCTCTGGTTCAAAACCTATTGAAGGCACATCGTCTCCAAGAGGCCTTCCCTGACTAAGCCCTCCTTTCCTTTTCTCCCACTCCCTTCTGCGTAACCCTGACTATCTCCCTTTATTCATCCCCCCTTTCAGCCCCGCACCACTTATGTACACATCTTTATTCATTTATATTAATGTCTCTCTCCCTCTCTAGACTATAAGCTTGTTGTGGGCAGGGAATGTGTCTGTTCATTGTTATAGTCTCCTCTCCCAAGTGCTTAGTCCAGTGCTCTGCACACAGTAGGTGCTCAATAAATACAATTGACTGACTGACAGACCATAGCTCAGTTTTTTTTTTGTATAATGGCATTTGTTAAGTGCTTACAATGTACAAAGCACTGTTCTAAGCGCTGGGGGAGATACAAGGTGATCAGGTGGGACACCACGTGGGGCTCACAATCTTAATCCCCATTTTACAGATGAGGTAACTGAGGCTCAGAGAAGTTAAGTGACTTGCCCGAGGTCACACAGCAGAACCAGAGGGGTGGTGCTATGGTCTATATTCACCGCCCCGCCGGTGATGCCCCAATCTGGTGGTGAAAAAACTCTGGCCAAGGAAGCTGGGTTACCTGGGGGGCTCCCAATGAGCCGTCGTCGTTTATTTGGCTTGTGTGGCTGTGGTTTTAGGGGCTTGTCCCCCTCACACTTTAAACTGCATGCCCGCCCCCACCTCTCACCCCATGCCCCCATGCCCCCATTTCCCCGCAGCCCACCCCCACCAGCTCAGCAGGGCAGGAAGCTGATCTCGTAGTCGCGGGGGATGGTGGCGAAGCCGACCAGTTTGGGAGAGATGTCGATGTCCTCGGTCCTCAGGGGAGACTTGAGACGGAAATTCTGCAGGATGGTGGTGAGGAAGAGGAAGAGCTCCGTGCGGGCCAGCCTCTCCCCAAAGCAGTACCGCTTGCCTAGGGAGGGAAGACAGGGAAGGGAAAGAGGGAGGGAGGGAGGTGAGAGGAAGAGAGGAAGGGAGGGAGGGAAGAGGGTCAAAAATCAGTTGGCAGGAAAAACTTCTTCCACCCTGCCCCAGGCTGGCTGGGGAGGTGGTGAGTTTCAGTTGAAGTAGGAGGGATTGAGGCCTGATCTGAGAAAGGATTAATTATTATTATTAATATGTCTGTACAAACATATGTACAGGTGCTGTGGGGAGGGGAAGGACGTAGGGCGGGGGGGATGGGGAGGAGGAGAGGAAAAAGGGGGCTCAGTCTGGGAAAAAGGGGGCTCAGTCTCCCTCACGACAGGTCCAGACATGGTGAAGGGCCCTGCCATGGACCATGATGGGAGTGGTAATAACAATAATTAATAATAGTAATAATAGCATTTATTAAGTGCTTACTATGTGCAAAGCACTGTTGTAAGCACTGGGGAGGTTACAAGGTGATCAGGTTGTCCCATGGGGAGGGTAACAGTCTTAATCCCCATTTTACAGATGAGATAACTTAGGCACAGAGAAGTTAAGTGACTTGCCAAAGTCACAAAGCTGACTATTGGTGGAGCCAGGATTTGAACGCATGACCTCTGACTCCAAAGCCCAGGCTCTTTCCACTGAGCCATGCTGCTTCTGGTAGTTCACTATGAAGAGGTGAACCCTGTCTAGAATGACCATCACACTTCAACTCCCAGAAGGAACCCTATGGATAGAGCGGGGACTAATAAGGGTTTACCCTTTTGGGTGCACCTTCGTGAGAGACAAGGTCATCTGCATTTGACAGTTTGGAGTGGGCTCATTCAAATGCAGTGATGTGTTAGAAACCACCTCGTGAAAGACGCCCGAACATAGTAACCGGAACCGCTCAGTGCCATCAGCCTTGGTTGTATATTAAACTCTCCCGGGAGGGAATGGGATTAAAGAAGCCTGATTCTGAGCGAGGTTGGGAAAGGAGGACTCACTGGGAAAGGAGGAGGTGTAGGCTTCCTTCTTGCACCCCAAAGCCACTTTCAAACCATCTCTCCTTTCCCTTCCCTTTCCTTCCCCTCCTTCCCCTCCTCATCCGCCTCTACCACCCCCTGCAGATTTTTGTAGCCATCATCTACCGCCCCCCTGGCCCCACCTCCAACTTCTTTAACCATTCTGACCCCTTTACCACCTTCCTTCTTTCTTTTTCCAGGCCCACTCTGATCCTCAGAGACTTCAACATCCACATGGATGTACCCGGCGACTCATCTGCCACCCACCTTCCATCTCTCCTTGACTCCTCCAACCCCCTGCTCCACTTGGTCACACCCTCGATCTCATCATCTCTAACCGCTGCACTATCTCCACCCTCACCGACTCTGAAATCCCTCTCTCTGACCATAAACTTCTCACCTGCCCCTTCTCTCACAGTCCCCCTCCCCGTAAATCTGTATTACTCCTACAGAGACCTCCGCTCTCTCTCGACCCCATCCATCTCTCTCAGTGCATATTCATCCCACCACTATCCACTCTACCCACTCTTGATGACCAAACATATGCTTTCAACTCCACCCTCTCTACTCAACTCACTCGCTCCCCTATCCCTTTGTCGCTCTCACACCACAAACCCACAGCCCTGGATCACTGCCACTGTCTGCCTCCTTCACTCTTATGCTCGAGCTGCTGAACGCTGCTGGCGGAAGTCTGAACACCAGACCAACCTTGTTCACCTGAAGTGTATCCTTTCTTGCCTTAACTCTGCCCTCTCCTCTGCCAGGCAAAACTATTTCTATTCCCTTATTGACACATATGCCCAACACCCCCGTCTGCTGTTCCGGACATTTAACTCCCTCCTCAGGCTTCCTGTTCCTCCTCCTCCCCCGTCCCTCACCCCCAACTTCATTTTCCTATACAACCTTGGCTTCACAGACTCCGTCCTCTCCTGGTTCTCCTCTTATCTCTCCGGTCATTTATTCTCAGTCTCTTTTGCAGTCTCCTCCTCCCCCTCCCCTCCCCTTACTGTGGGGGTTCCCCAAGGTTCAGTTCTTGGTCCCCTTCTGTTCTTGATCTACACTCACTCCCTTGGTGACCTCATTCACTCCCACGGCTTCAACTATCATCTCTACGCTGATGACACTCAGATCTCCATCTCTGCCCCTGCTCTCTCCCCCTCCCTCCAGGCTCGCATCTCCTCCTGCGTTCAGGACATCTCCATCTGGATGTCTGCCCGCCACCTAAAACTCAACATGTCCAAGACTGAACTCCTTGTCTTCCCTCCCAAACCCTGCCCTCTCCCTGACTTTCCCATCTCTGTTGACGGCACTACCATCCTTCCCGTCTCACAAGCCCGCAAACTTGGTGTCATCCTCGACTCTGCTCTCTCGTTCACCCCTCACATCCAAGCCGTCACCAAAAGCTGCCGGTCTCAGCTCTGCAACATTGTCAAGATCCGCCCTTTCCTCTCCATCCAAACTGCTACCCTGCTTGTTCAAGCTCTCATCCTATCCCGTCTGGACTACTGCATCAGCCTTCTCTCTGATCTCCCATCCTCGTGTCTCTCCCCACTTCAATCCATACTTCATGCTGCCGCCCGGATTGTCTTTGTCCAGAAACGCTCTGGGCATGTTACTCCCCTCCTCAAAAATCTCCAGTGGCTACCGATCAATCTGCGCATCAGGCAGAAACTCCTCACCCTCAGCTTCAAGGCTGTCCATCACCTTGCCCCCTCCTACCTCACCTCCCTTCTCTCCTTCTCCAGCCCAGCCTGCACCCTCCGCTCCTCTGCCGCCACTAATCTCCTCACCAGGCCTCGTTCTCGCCTGTCCCGCCATCGACCCCCGGCCCACGTCATCCCCCTGGCCCGGAATGCCCTCCCTCTGCCCATCCGCCAAGCTCGCTCTCTTCCTCCCTTCAAGGCCCTACTGAGAGCTCACCTCCTCCAGGAGGCCTTCCCAGACTGAGCCCCCTTCTTCCTCTCCCCCTCGTCCCCCTCTCCATCCTCCTCGTCTTACCTCCTTCCCTTCCCCACAGCACCTGTATATATGTATATATGTTTGTACATATTTATTCCTCTATTTATTTATTTATTTATTTTACTTGTACATATCTATTCTATTTATTTTATTTTGTTAATATGCTTGGTTTTCTTCTCTGTTTCCCCCTTCTAGACTGTGAGCCTACTGTTGGGTAGGGACTGTCTCTATATGTTGCCAACTTGTACTTCCCAAGCGCTTAGTACAGTGCTCTGCACACAGTAAGCGCTCAATAAATATGATTGATTGATTGATTTTCCTACTTCATTGGGAAAATTACCACCAGCAGGTCCCCAAAGTCACCCCTCCCTCTTCTCCTCCCCCGCCTCGACCCCCTCCTCTACTTTCCCATCCTTCCCAGCAGTATCTTCAGAGGAGATCTCCCCCCTCCTCTCAAGTGCCACCCCCTCCACCTGTGCTTCTGACCCCATTTCCTCTCACTTTATAAAGACTCTCATTCCTTCCTTCCTTCCCTCCTTAACTTCCATCTTCAGCTGCTCACTTTCCAATGGCTTCTTCCCCTCTGCCTTCAAACGTGCCCACATCTCCTTCATCCTAAAAAAAAACCCCTTCCTTGACCCCACTGCCCCCTCCAGTTATCACCCCATCTCCCTTCTATCCTTCCTTTCCAAACTCCTTGAATGAGTCGTCTACACTCGCTGCCTCGAATTCCTCAACTCCAACTCTCTCCTGGACCCCCTCCAATCTGGCTTCCGTTCCCTCCACTCCACAGGAACTGCCTTCTCAATCACCTCCTTCTTGCCAAATCCATTGGCTCCCGCTCCATCCTCATCCTCCTCGACCTTTCAGCTGCCTGTGACACTGTCGACCATCCCCTTCTCCTCAACACGTTATCCAACCTTGGCTTCATGGACTCCATCCTCTCCTGGTTCTCCTCTTATCTCTCTGGCCATTCATTCTCTGTCTCCTTCACGGGCTCCTCCTCCCATTCCCTAACTATAGAGGTTCCTCATGGGTCAGTTCTTGATCCCCTTCTGTTCTCCATTTATACTCACTCACTTGGTGAACTCATTTGCTCCCACGGCTTCAACTATCATCTCTACACAGATGACACCCAAATCTACATCTCTGCCCCTGCTCTCTCTCCCTCCCCTAAGGTTAGTATCTCCTCCTGCCTTCAGGACATCTCCACCTGGATGTCTGCCAGCCACCTAAAACTCAACATGTCTAAGACTGAGCTCCTTATCGTCCCTCCCAAACCCGGTCCCCTTCCTGACGTTCCCATCACTGTGGATGACACTACCATCATTCCTTTCTCACAAGCCCAGAACCTTGGTGTCATCCTTGACTCCACTCTTATTCACCCCAGATATCCAATCCATCACCAAAACCTGCCAGTCTCACCTTAGCTACGTTGCTGGTACAATCACTCATCATATCACGACTGGATTACTGTATCAGCACCCTTTCTGGTCTCCCCACCTTCTGTCTCTCCCCACTTCAGTCTATACCTCACTCTGCTGCCTGGATTATCTTTCTACAGAAAAGCTCTGGACTTGTCAACTCCCTTCTCGAAAATCTCCAGTGGTTATCAAGCTTCATATGAAGCAAAACCTCCTCACTATTGGCGTCAAAGCTCTCCATCACCTTGCCCCTTCCTTCTTCACCTCTATCTCTCCTTCTACAGCCCAGCCCACACACTCCACTTCTCTGCCACTAACCTTCTCACTCATTCTTGCTTCGTTCTCACCTGTCCTGCTGTCGACCCCACCTCTGGCCTGGAATGCCCTCCTTCCTTACAACCCTCAAACTAGCTCTCTTCCCCCCTTCAAAGCCCTACTGAAAGCTCATCTCCTCCAGGAGTCTTTCCAGATTGAGCCTCCTTTTTCCTCTGCTCTACTCGCCTCCCCACCCCACAGCCCTTGTGTATATTTGTACGTATTTATTATTCTATTTATTTTATTAATGATGGGTATATATCTATAATTCTATTTCTTTATTTTGATGCTATTGATGCCTGTTTACTTCTTTTGCTTTGTTGCCCATCTCCCCGCTTCTGGACTGTAAGCCCGTTGTTGGGTAGGGATTGTCTCTGTTGCCTAATTGTACTTTCCAAGCGGTTAGTACAGTGCTCTGCAGACAGTAAGCGCTCAATAAATAGGCTTGAGTGAATGAATGATTTGAACACCCTCCCTCTTCATATCCGACAGATGATCACTCTCCCCACCTTCAAAGACTTATTGAAGGCCCATCTCCTCCCAGAGGCCTTCCTTGACTAAGCCCTCCTTACCTCTTCTCCCAGTCCCTTCTGCGTCTCCCTTGCATTAGGTTTTGTACCTTTTATCCACCCCCATTCTGCCCCAGAACACTTATTTCCATATCCGTCCTTTAATTATGTATATTCATGCTCTCTTCCTCCCTTCAAAGCTCTACTGAGAGCTCACCTCCTCCAGGAGGCCTTCCCAGACTGAGCCCCCTTTTTCTTCTCTTCCTCCCCCATCCCCCCACCCTACCTTCTTCCCTTCCCCTCAGCAACTGTATATATATTTGTACAGATTAATTATTCTATTTATTTTACTTGTACATATTTACTATTTATTTTGTTAATGATGTCCATATAGTTTTAATTCTATTTGTTCTGACAATTTTGACACCTGTCTACATGTTTTGCTTTGTTGTCTGTCTCCCCCTTCTAGACTGTGAGCCCGTTGTTGGGTAGGTACCGTCTCTATATGTTGCTGACTTGGACTTCCCAAGTGCTTAGTACAATGCTCTGCACACAGTAAGTTATAAATAAATACGATTGAATGAATGAATGAATGAATGTCTGTCTTCCCCTCTAAACTTTAAGGTCACTGTGGGCAGGGATTGTATCTACCACCTCTGTTACATTGTACTCTCAGAAGCACTTAGAACAGTGCTGTGCACACAGTAAGCACGCAATAAATACAACTGATTGATTGATTGTAATTTGTGTATTTTATAAATGTCTGTATCACCCTCTAGACCAGGTGCTTGTTGTGGGCAGGGAACACAGAGGCTAGCTCTGTTGAAGTGTACTCTCCTGATGCTTACCATAGTGCTCTCCACAATTGGTGTGCTCAATAAATATGATTAATTGATTGATTGATTGCAGTCAAGGTTCCAGCCTTTAGGCCAAAAGGTTGTCTTTTTTGTGGGTCTATACTGGGCCAGGGTCCGTGGGCACAGGGGATGGGAGCACGGCCCCCCCAACACCCCACAGGAACACATAGCCTGGAGCAAGCCCCCCAGCCATCGCCCCGCAGGATCCCGTAGCCTGGAGCTGGAATTGCCCCTGACCTTCTCCCAGCACCCTACAGGATCCCATAGCATGGAGCAGGAACTCCTGGCCTGTTCACTTACCAACCGAGAAGGGCATAAAGGCATCACTCTTCTTGAACTGGCCCTTCACGTCCAAAAAGTGGCCGGGGTCGAAGACCTCAGGGGCAGAGAAGAACTGGGGATCTCTAAGCACGGAGCCAAGCATAGGGAACACCTCCGTACCCTGGGAGAGAGGAAAGGGGCAGGGGTGGCTTGGGGGATGAGACAACAGGATCTCGGCAGAGGGATTCCCCACGCTTCCCTCCCTCCATCTCCTCATGGAGTCTCTTTTATCCAGGTGACTAGCGTCCCTTCTAAGGTGAAACATTCCTTGTTGACCCAACTCCTCCCACCTCACTCATTTCCCCCAGCCTGTACCCAGACAATAACATTGATATTCTAGACTGTGAGCCCGCTGTTGGGTAGGGACCATCTCTATATGTTGCCAACTTGTACTTCCCAAGCGCTTAGCACAGTGCTGTGCACACAGTAAGCGCTCAATAAATACGATTGAATGAATGAATGAATGAATATCCATCAATGGGATTTTAGAGAAGCAGCATGGCACAGTGGGTAGAACACAGGCCTGGGCAGCAGAAGGACCTGAGTTGTACTGACGGCAGTCTCCTCGCCTCTAGACTGTGAGCTCGTTGTGGGCAAGGATTGTCTCTATTGCTGTATTGTACTTTCCCAAGTGCTTAGTACAGTCATACAATAAGCGCTCAATAAATACGATTGAATGAATGACTGAATGAATGAACTTGGGTAAGTCACTTCACTTCTCTGTACCTCAGTTCCCTCATCTGTAAAATGGGGATTATGCCTTTGAGACCCTTATGGGACAGGGGCTGTGTCCAACCCGATTTGCTTGTATCTACTCCAGTGCTTAGAATGGGATCTGGCACATAGTAAGTGCTTAACAAATGCCAAAATCATTATTATTATTATTATTTTTTTTTTCCCTGGGCCTGCATGGGGTGGGGGGACAGTTAATTTTTTTCTTTTTTAAATGTTATTCGTTAAGAACTTATGTGCCAGGAACTACATTAAGCCCTTGGATAGATACAAGCTAATCATGTTGGACACAGTCCACGTCCCATACAGTCTTCCTCCCCAGGTGATGTAACTGAGGCCCAGAGAAGCAAAGTGATTTGCCCAAGGTCACAAAGCAGACAAGTGTCAGAGTCAGGATTAGAACCTGGCTCCTTCTGTCTCCCAGGCCCCGGGCTCTCTCCAATAAGCCACACCTCTTCTTCACCATCTTCCCTCTGTATTTCAGCTCCTCCAAGTCCAATCTGCCCCCTCCCTCCCTCCCACGGACCCCCAGGAGACACTGATTCTCCCCTCACCCTTCAAAGCCTCCCTGAAGGCCCATCTCCTCCAAGAGGCCTTCCCTGACTTAACCCTCCTTTCCTCTTCTCCCTCCCGGTTCTGCGTCACCTTGACTTGCTCCCTCGATTCATCGCCCCTCCCAGTCCCACAGCGCTTATGTCCCTATCTGCCATTTACTTATTTAGATTGAAATCTGTCTCCCCTTCTAGACTGTACACTCATTTGGGCAGGGAATGTGTCCGTTAGCTTGTTATATTGCCCTCTCCCAAGTGTTTAGTACAGTGCTCTGCCCACGGTAAGCGCTCAATAAATACAATTGACTGACCGACTGATTGATTGACTCCGCAGCCTTGATGAAAGAGACCCTGGGGAAGGGCAAGGAAGAGGGCTACCTTGGGGATCAGGTATCCCCGGAACTTGGTGTCCTTCACCACGCGGCGGGCGACACCCATGGGAATCATGTCGCCGAATCTCTGGATCTCGTGGATCACGGCCTCGGTGTAGGGCATCTGCACACGGTCCTCGAATCTTGGGGGACGGTTGTGGCCGATGACCTGCTCTATCTCCTTGTGCACCTTGGCTGGAGGAGGGGGAGGTGGAAGTCAGGAGCCCTGGGGTGGGCAGTTGGAGGGTGGGCCTGGGCCCAGAGGGAAAAAGGGAAAAGGGCTTTGGGAGCAGGGGCTGGGGGGACCGGGGTGCAGGGAGGGGGCATGGGCCGGTGCCCATTTCCACAGGGAAATTTTTTATTTTAACGGTATTTGTTAAGCACTTACAATGTGTCATCTAAGACGGTAAACTCATCTCTAGTAATAAAAATAATAATAATAATAATGTTGGTATTTGTTAAGCGCTTACTATGTGTCAAGCACTGTTCTAAGCGCTGGGGGGGGATACAAGGTAATCAAAGTTGTCCCACGAGGGTCTCACAGTCTTAATCTCCATTTTACAGATGAGGGAACTGAGGCACAGAGAAGTGAAGTGACTCGCCCAAAGTCACACAGCTGACAAGTGGTGGAGGCAGGGTTTGAACCCTTGACCTCTGACTCCCAAGCCCGGGCTCTTGCCACTGAGCCAAGCTGCTTCTCTGGACTATAAGGTTATTGTGGGCAGGGAATATGTCTGTTTATTGTTATATTGGACTCTCCCAAACACTTAGTAGGATAAGCACAATGTAGGCAGGGAATGTGTTTTGTTGTTATAGTGTACTCTCCCAAGTGCTTAGTACGGCAAGCTGGCTGTGGGCAGGGTATGTGTCTGTTATGTTGTTATGTTGTCCTCTCTCAAACGCTTAGTATAGTGCTCTGCACGCAGTAAATGCTCAACAGATATGATTGACCGAGTGACTGAGGTCGGATACAGTCCCCGTCCCACATGGGGCTCACAGCCTAAGTAGGAGGGAGAACAGTATTCCCTTTATAAAGTTGAGGAAACTGAGGCCCAGAGAAGTGAAGTGACTTGCCCAAAGTCCCAAAGCAAGCACCTGGCAGAGGCAGGATTAGAATTTAGGTCCTTCTGACTCTCAGGCCGGGGCTGTCTCCACTAGGCCCCGCTGCTTTTTGAAACAGGTCTTCAAGGGGGAAGAGCCTCCTCTGCCCAGGTCCCCAGGGGCAGCTGCTCTCGACTGTGAGCCCGTTGTTGCGTAGGGACCGTCTCTATATGTTGTCGACTTGTACTTCCCAAGCGCTCTGTACATAGTAAGTACAGTAATATATATATATATATATGTTTGTACATATTTATTACTCTATTTATTTATTTATTTCTTTTACTTGTACATATCTATTCTATTTATTTTATTTTGTTAGTATGTTTGGTTTTGTTCTCTGTCTCCCCCTTCTAGACTGTGAGCCCACTGTTGGGTAGGGACTGTCTCTATATGTTGCCAATTTGTACTTCCCAAGCGCTTAGTACAGTGCTCTGCACACAGTAAGAGCTCAATAAATGTGATTGATGATGATGATAAGTACAGTGCTCTGCACACAGTAAGTGCTCAATAAATACGATTGAATGAATGAAGCCGAACCTGGTGGGTGCAGAAGCAGCGCCACCTAGTGGAAAGAGCTCGAGCCTGGGAGTCATTCATTCATTCATTCATTCATTCATTCATTCATTCAATCGTCAGAGTCAGAGTCAGAGGACCTAGGTTCTAATCCTGCCTCGTCCCCTGTCTGCTGTACGACCTTGGGCAAGTCACTTCACTTCTCTAGGCATCTGTAAAAGGGGGGGTTAAGCCTCTGAGCCTCATGTGGGATGTGGACTGTGTCCATCCCGATTATCTTGTATCTACCCCAGCGTTTAGAACAGTGCTTGACACATAGTAAGCGCTTAACAGATAGCATCAGCAGCAGCAGCATTATTATTGTTATTATTCTTCTCAAGTCCGTGAGTCTCATGTGGGACGTGGACTGTGTTCCAGCTTGGCCATCGGCCCCCGGCCCACGTCATCCCCCGGGCCTGGAATAATAATAATGGCATTTATTAAGCACTTCCTATGTGCAAAGCACTGTTCTAAGCGCTGGGGAGGATACAAAGTGATTAGGTTGTCCCACGTGGGGCTCACAGACTTAATCCCCATTTTACAGATGAGAGAACTGAGGCACAGAGAAGTCAAGTAACTTGCCCAAAGTCACACAGCTGACAAGTGGTGGAACCGGGATTTGAACCCATGACCTCTGACTCCAAAGCCCGGGCTCTTTCCACGGAGCCACAACTGCTTCTCTAATGCCCTCCCTCTGCCCATCCGCCAAGCTAGCTCTCTTCCTCCCTTCAAGGCCCTACTGAGAGCTCACCTCCTCCAGGAGGCCTTCCCAGACTGAGCCCCTTCCTTCCTCTCTCCCTCGTCCCCCTCTCCATCCCCCCCATCTTACCTCCTTCCCTTCCCCACAGCCCCTGTATATATGTTTGTACATATTTATTACTCTATTTATTTATTTATTTATTTTACTTGTACCTATCTATTCTATTTATTTTATTTTGTTAGTATGTTTGGTTTTGTTCTCTGTCTCCCCCTTCTAGACTGTGAGCCCACTGTTGGGTAGGGACTGTCTCTATATGTTGCCAACTTGTACTTCCCAAGCTCTTAGTACGGTGCTCTGCACACAGTAAGCGCTCAATTAATACGATTAATTGATTGATTGATTATCTTGTGTCTAGCCTAGTGCTTAGTACAGTGTTTTACACATAGTAAGCGCTTAACAAATACCATTAAAAGAAAAACATGGAGCCCCTACCTCACCTTCAGAGCCACCGCCAGGGTCCTGGGGCCGGACCGTGCGCGGGAGGAGCCCTGCCGCAGGCCCGGGTGGGGGAACCCTTTGGTGAGAGGAGCCCCTGGACTGGCCCCGTTGCTCAGCAGGGGCAAGTAGAGCCCCCTAAGGAGGCCTCAGCCTGATGGCTGAGGAGCCGATGGAGAAGTTGTTGCCAACTTGTACTTCCCAAGCACTTAGTACAGTGCTCTGCACATAGTAAGCGCCCGATAAATGCGACTGAATGAATGAATAAATGAATGAAAACGGAGCTGCCATCTTGTCTCCGCTCCCAGCTCCCGGCCCCCCGTCACCCGGATCAGGGACGAGGAAACCAGCCCTCCGCCTTGCCCATACAGCCACCCAATGGCTCCCCACTCAGTGGGGTGGATTCCGTGGGGGCAGGGGTCCCCCTCTTTGCCCGGTCACCTTCCACTTCTGGGTACTTCATGAGCAGCAGGAAGCCGTAGCGCAGGGTGGTGCTGACCGTCTCGGTGCCGGCGAAGAAGAGGGCCAGGGTTGTCAAGACCATGTTCTTCTGGAAGAACTCCGTGTTGGGGTTGTCCTTTTCCTGTCGTCGGAGTTCGGGGGCAGGGGGGGGTGCGGGTCAGCACGGACCCTGGGTGCCGTCATACCCAGCCTGGCCCAGAATTCCCATTCAGCCCCAGCACAGGCCTGTGGCTCCGGGAAACCCTGACTTTATCACTGTGGTATTGTGGTACTGTGTGTTAAGCACTGTTCATCATCATCATCAATCGTATTTATTGAGCGCTTACTGTGTGCAGAGTGCTTGGGAAGTACAAGTTGGCAACATATACAGTCCCTACCCAACAGTGGGCTCACAGTCTAAAAGATAGAGTAATAAATACGTACAAACATATGTACATATATACAGGTGATGACGATGGCACTTATTAAGTGCTCACTATGTGCAAAGCACTGTTCTAAGTGCTGGGGAGGTTACAAGGTGAGCAGGTTGTCCCACCGGGGGCTCACAGTCTTCATCCCCATTTTACAGATGAGGGAACTGAGGCCCAGAGAAGTGAAGTGACTTGCCCAAAGTCACACAGCCGACAGTTGGCGGAGGCAGGATTTGAACCCATGACCTCTGACTCCAAAGCCCGTACTCTTTCCCACTGAGCCATGCTGCCACTGTTGTGGGATAGATACAGTTTAATTAGGTTGGGTAGGGTCCCTGTCTGCTGTGGGGCTAACAGACTAAGGGGCCGAAGGTTCAAGGCGCCAGTCTCTCACCCACATGCGGCCTCTCGCCTGGGACTCCCTATCCTCTTAATATGTGACAGACCACCACTCTTCCCCCCTTCAAAGCCTTCTTAAAGGCACATCTCTTCCAAGAGACCTCCTCTCATTAAGCCCTCATTTCCCCTACTCCTTCTCCCTTCTATGTTGCCCTTCCCCTGGGATTTGTACCCTTGATTCACTCCACCTTCAGAGACCCCCAGCGCTTATCTGTAATTTATTTGTTTCTATTCATGTCCGTTTCCTCGTTTAGATTGAAGCTCTCTGTGAGCAGGGAATGTGTCTACCAACTCTGTTATACTGGACTCTCCCAATAATAATAATAATGATGATGATGGCATTTATTAAGTGCTTATTATGTGCAAAGCACTGTTCTTAGCACTGGGGAGGTTACAAGGTAATCATGTTGTCCCACGAGGGGCTCACAGTATTAATCCCCATTTTACAGATGAGGTTATTGAGGCACAGAGAAGTTAAGTGACTTGTCCAAAGTCACACAGCTGACGAGTGGCGGGGCCGGGATTTGAACCCCTGACCTCTGACTCCAAAGCCCGGGCTCTTTCCACTGAGCCACACTACTTCCCAAGTGGCTAGTACAGTGCCCACCACACAGCAAGGGCCCAATAAATACAATTGATTGATTTATTGATGAGGCTTGACCAGATTTGGTATATAAATCAATACTCTGATCCAAAAATAAGCTTGAACCATGTATTCTTATGGCATTCATTAAGTGCTTACTTTGTGTCAAGCACTGTACTAAGCACTGGGGTAGATCCAAGTTATTCAGATTGGGTACAGTCTCTGTCCCATAAGGGGCTCACAGTCTTCATCCTCATTATACAGATGAGGTAACTGAGGCCCAGAGAAGTGGAGTGACTTGCTTAAGGTCACACAGCAAAGTGGCAGAGCCAGAATTAGAACCCAGGTCCCCCTGACTCTGAGGCCCGTAATTTATTTGAACGCTCGTCTCCCCCTCTAGACTGTGAACTCCACATCAGCGGGGAACCCATCTACCAGCCCTGCTATACTCTCCCCAGCATTTTGTACAGTGCTCAGCATACAGTAAGTGCTCAGTAAATATTACTGACTGATTGGTTGATTGGGGGCATAGTTAGAGAAGGCCTCCTGAAGGAGAGGTGCCTTCGGTAAGACTTTGAAGGGGGCAGAAAGTAATTGTCTGGTGGATAAGAGGAGGGAGGACATTCCAGGCCAGAGGCGGGATGTGGGGGAAGAGGTTGATGGCAAGATGGACGAGATCGCGGTACAGTGAGAAGGTTGGCGTTAGACGATTTAAGTGCAGTGGCTGGGTTGTAGTATGAGTGTTGTGAAGTTAGGTAGGAAGGTGCAAGGTGATTGCTTTAGAGCCAGTGGTGAGGAGTTTCTGTTTGATGTGGAGGTCGATGGCAACTACTGGAGGTTCTTGAGGAGTGGTCGGATAGGGTCCCTGTCTGCCGTGGGGCTAACAGACTAAGGGGCCGAAGGTTCAAGGCGCCAGTCTCTCACCCACATGCAGCCTCTGGCCTGGGACTCCCTATCCTCTTAATATGTGACAGACCACCACTCTTCCCCAATTCAAAGCCTTCCTAAAAGCATATCTCTTCCAAGAGACCTCCTGTCATTAAGCCGACATCCTGAATGCTTTTGTAGAAGAATGATCTGGGCAGCATAATGAAAGTTGGACTGGAGTGGGGAGAGACAGGAGGCCGGGAGGTCAGCAAGGAGTCTGATACAGTGATCCAGGCGGGATAGATTGAGTGCCTGGATTAGCACGGTAGCAGTTTGGATGGCGAGGAGAGGGTGGATTTTAGCGATGCTGTGAAGGTGGAACCAACAGGATTTAGTAATGGGTTGAATAGGTGGGTTGAATGGAAGGGAAGAGTCAAGTATATCGGTTACGAGAGCTTGTGAGACAGGAAGGATGGTGGGGCCATCTACAGTGATGGGAAAGTGAGGGAGAGGATAGAGTTCACATGGGAAGATAAATTCTGTTTTAGACATATTCAGTTTGAGGTGATGGGAGGACATCCAAATAGAGACGTCTTAAAGGCAGGAGGAAATGTGAGACTGCAGAGAAGGGAGAGAGAACAGGGCTGGATGTGTACATTTGGGTCTCATCGGCATAGAGGTGATAGTTGAAGCCATGGGAGCGAATGGGTTCTCCAAGGGAGTGGGTGAAGATGGAGAGTAGAAGGGGGCCCCAAACTGAACCTTGATGGACCTCCACAGTTAAGAGGTGGGAGTATCGGCGTGATTTCTTCTCAGCGCGAGATGCCCCTGCTGCTTTCTGGCAAAGCCACCAAAGAGGGAAGCAACATTGCCTCATGGAAAGAACCCAGGCCTGGGGAGTCAGAGGTCCCGGCTTCTAATCCCAGCTCTTTTACTCATCTGCTGGGTGACCTTGGACAAGTCACTTCACTTCTCTGTACCTCAGTTCCTTCATTCACCAAACTGGGATTCCATACCTTCTAGACTGTGAGCCCATTGTTGGGTAGGGACCGTCTCTAGATGTTGACGACTTGTACTTCCCAAGCGCTTAGTGCAGTGCTGTGCACACAGTAAGAGCTCAAGAAATACGATCAAATGAATGAATGAATGAATACCTGCACTCCCATCTATTTAGGTTGGGACTTGTATCTACTCCAGTGACTAGTTCAGCGCTTATCATATAGTAACCGGTTTACCAACTCCACAGTTCTGGGGGCTGTGCCCCCACAACCCCACCCCCAGCCCGGGGCCCCCGGACATGTACCTCCTGCATCTTGATGAGGAAGGAGTCGATGAAGTTGCGGGGGGAGTTGGGGTCCAGGGTCTGTTGGTTCTCCTGCACCTTCTTGACTATGAACTTCTCCAGACCCTGCAGCTCCTTGTAAGCCTGCTGCTGGGGTCCCGGAAGGTATTTCATCACACAGTGGAACATGTCGAAGATCTGAGAATTATGATAATAATAATAATAATAGCATTTAGTAAGCGCTTACTATGTGCAAAGCAGTGTTCTAAGCGCTGGGGAGTTTACAAGGTGATCAGGTTGTCCCACGGGGAGATCACAGTCTTCTTCCACATTTTACAGATGAGGTCACTGAGGCCCAGAGAAGTTAAGTGACTTGCCCAAAGTCACACAGCTGACAATCGGTGGAGCTGGGATTTGAACCCATGACCTCTGACTCCAAAGGCCACGCTCTTTCCACTAAGCCAAGCCGCTTCTCTGTTATAATGATAACTGTGGTATTTGTTAAGTGCTATGTGCCAGGCACCATTCTAAGCATTGGGGGAGATACAAGGTAATCAGGTTGGGCACAGTCCCTGTCCCGCCTGGGGTTCACACTCCTAACCCCATTTTCCAGATGAGGTAACGGAGGCCCAGAGAATGAAGTGACTTTCCTGAGGTCACACAGCAGTGAAGTGGCGGAGCAGGGATTAGAACCCATGACTTTCTTACTATCAGGCCTGTGCTCCATCCGCTACCCCACTCTGCTTCATCCGTCCCCCGCCCTGCCCCCCCCATCTGCCGGGGGGGGCAGATGGAACCAGCCCAGGGGTAAAACTGGGGGTCCGGCCCCGGCTCCCAGTGGTCATCCATTCACTCAGTCATATTTACTGAGCGCTTATTGTGTGCAGAGCACTGTACTAAACACTTGGGAAAGTACAATACAGCAATATGGAGAGACAATCCCTGCCCACAACGAGCTCTGGTCATGTTTGGCTGGAGACTCCCTCCAGGAGACCCGGGGCCTGGTACCTGTCCAGTGGACGAGGACGTGAACTGGAAGCTTGAGTTTATCATTTGCAGCAGAGACAGGAACTCTTTGTCCTTGTAGTCAAATCGATCCCCAAACACGATGGAGCTGATGACGTTGGAGACCGCCCGGCTCAGGAAGAAGATGGGGCTGATGGGGGTGCCTGGAGGTCCCGGGGAGAGAGAAGGGGAGGGAAATCCAGATCGGCCCGATTGGACCTCCCCTCCCCCGTCCTCCTCCGCAATTAATAACCATATTAAGATCTGAATCCTCCCCGTCTCTAGGCTGTGAACTCTTTGTGGGCAGGGAATGTGTCTGCTTATAGTTCTATTGCACTTTACCTAGTGCTTAGTACAGTGCTCTGCATACAGTAAGCGCTCAGTAAATACAACTGATCGATTGACTGGCCGACTGACGTGGCTCCCAGCCCCGCTTCATCCCGGATTCGCCCTCTGGGACGCGAGCTTCGTGGCCTGGGCCGGAGGAGGTGAGTCAGAGCTTGGGAGCCTGTGCCCCGGTGTCCCTCTGCCCACCTTTAGTGTCCCGAAAGGACTCGACGAGGTACTGGGCCTCCTCCTGGATGCGCTCCTCGATGCCCCGCTTGCCCATGCCGAAGTCCCTCAGAGTCGTGATGGAGAAACGCCTCAGCTGCTTGGCTCGCTCGCCTTGGCTGAAGGACACACCTGACCCACAAGCCATGGACAGCGAGGTCACTGTACCTTGATCTCTTCTAAGTCACGGCAACCTCTCGTCCACTTCCTTCTTCTGACCTGGAATGTCCTCCCTCTTCAAATCCAACAGACAATTACTCTCTCCCCTTCAAAGCCTTATTGAAGGCCCATCTCCTCCAAGAGGCCTTTCCAGACTAATCCCTCCATTCCTCTTCTCCCTTCTCCTTCTGTGTCATCCTGACTCACTCCCTTCATTCATTCCCCTCTTCCCAGCCCCACAGCAGTTACTTACATATCTGTAATTTATTTATTGGTATCAATGTCTTTCTCCCTGTCTGGACTGTAAGCTCTAGGACAGGACAGACAGTCTCCCCATGGGCAGGCGGACTGTGCAGAGAGCTTACCTCAGGCCTAGGGCCACCTCCCTAATCCCCAGTGCCCCTGAGGGTGTCTGAACCCCCCACCCCAACCACCCCATCTTGGTCCCAGGACGGGGCCCTGGCAGACCGGGTAGGGAAGCTTACCAAAACCCTCGAAGATCCAGTCGAATGTGGCCTGCTCCCCGCGCCCGCTGAACTCCTCAGCCTGGTCCAGCAGAGCCTCCTTGACCGCCTGGTAGCCACACAGGACCACCACCGGCCGCGGCCCCAGGTACACGGTGAACACCGGCCCGTATTTCTGTCTCATCTGGGGGAGAAAGACGGCCGGCCTCGGCCGGGGTCACTTCCGTCCACAACTTTCCTATGCCTAGCCCAGTCCCCATGAATGGGGGCCATATCCTGATCACCACCCATCCCTTACCATGTCTGTCCACTGCCCACCCACACATCCCCATGTGAGAATTCAGGAGCTTCTCCCTCCCCTTCTCTGCACCTGGCCAGGTGGCAGGGTTGGACTTGGGCTGCTGGTAGGGGGTCTGTCCCGTGTCCCCGGGGATTTCCCCCTGCCCGAGGGGAGACTGTCTGTCCTGCCTTTCCGCCCGGGGGCAGAGCGAAGGGAAAGAGGCTGGACTCCCACCGCCTCTGACAGTGGGTCTCTGGGGGTCTAGGAGACAGAGGAAGGGACTTGGCTCTGAGCTGCATCTTTGTCCCTCTGGCTAAGAGACCAACAGTGTGGCAATACGAGCCCCCCAACCCTGCCTTCTACCTTACTAAACACCCAGTTGGACTCTGGGCTGGGGGCCTATCCTGGGTTCCCAGGGACCCCCCCACCTAAAACCCACCCTCAGTGTCTCCCTGCCTTCCTCCTCTGCCAGGGAGGCTACCTTCAGGAGTGAGTTGGTTATCTGATTGGTGTCCAGACGCAGGAAGTTTCCGATGAAAGGGAGGGGCGTGGGGCCGGGGGGCATCTTGCTCCGGTCCTTCCACTGCCGCCGGACGGACAGCAGGACCAGGACAGAGATGCAGACCAGCAGAAGTGCGGCCATGAAGACAGAGGCCAACATCTTGGCCCTCTCAGAAGAGTATTACCCGTGGCTGGCCGGACTGCTCCTTTATACCCCTCCCGGGGACGGAGGTTGGGAATGTGCCCTGAGTTACACAATATGTTATCGGAGCTGTCTGCCCTTCTGTGACTCCCTGTGGAGTTGAGCCAACCCTGCCTTGGAGCTCTGCACTCTGGAAATGGACCGATCACTGCCATTTATTAAGGCCCTTGAATGTGGCACTCCGCAGAAGGGATTCCAGGGTGTCCATCTGGGCACCAGGTACAGCCCTCCTGGGGGCTCCCAATCTAAACTCAATTGATGGCATTTGCGAGGAGCCTACTGAGTGCAGAGCACTGTACTAGGTGCTTGGAAGAGTACAGTAGAGTATAATCCTCTGGACGGTCAGCTCGTTAAAGGCAGGGAACGAATCTACCAACTCCATTGGATGTACTCTCCCAGGCATTTAGTACAGTGCTCTGTGCCCAGTAAGTATTCAATCGGTTGTATGGATTGTGGTCAAGACTTAACCCTGCTCATGTATATAAAGTTCTTAGCAAATACCACCATTATTATTATTATTATTAACATTACTGTCACTGAATACGTATACTGATTAGCTCTTGTATATGCATTACTGTCACTGAATACGTATACTTATTAACTGTGCTGAGTTCCACCGAGGAAATCAGTGACTGGCAAGACTGTGATCTACCTTATTAGCACCCTTAGCAACAACAACAACAACAACTAATAATAATAATAATAATAGCATTTATTAATTGCTTACTATGTGCAAAGCACTGATCTAAACAATCGCCAACCACCACCAGTAGTTCTGGGGCCCCAAATTATCAGCAAACCCTAGCAGCAATAAATTACTGGCCACAGCCCATAGTCTTGAAACCCAAGACCTACGTTTGCTGAAGACTTCTTCAGCCACAGAGTGTCCGCCCGATGACCCAAAGCTGATAATGAAGGAGCTTGGTGTATAATGAGAGGCTAATGAAGACAACAAACAGGGACGGAGTGGCACATGATGTGCCAGTCCAGCGTACGAACAAATAGGACTTGAGGGACTTGGTGGTACATCACTTAGGGAAGCGGGACCCGCGGGAAATATAAGAATGGGCTCATCCTCAGTTCTTGGTCTTTTGGCTACCAAACAGCCACTGACCTTTTATTGCAACAAAATGAATAGACGGCTGACCCAACCTGACCCATTACTTGGAATACTTAACACTTTTTTTACTTCATTACTTGGAATGGAATGGAACATCTTCTTTACTTGGAATGATGATCCAACAGAAATGGTAGACATGTTCCCTGTTTACAATGAGCTTACAATCTGGAGGGGGAGACAGATGTGGATATAAATAAATAAATCACAGATATGTTCATAAATACTGTGGGGTTGAAGGAGGGGTGAATAAAAGGTGCCGATTAAAGTACAAGGGCAATAATAATAATAATAATAATAATAATAATGGCATTTATTAAGTGCTTACTATGTGCAAAGCACTGTTCTAAGCGCTGGGGAGGTTACCAGGTGATCAGGTTGTCCCACGTGGGGCTCACAGTCGGGAGCAGGAGAAGAGGAGATTAAGGTCTAGTCAGGGAAGGCCTCCTGGAGGCGATGTGCCTTCAATAAAGCTTTGAGCCCACTGTTGGGTAGGGACTGTCTCTATATGTTGCCAACTTGTACTTCCCAAGCGCTTAGTACAGTGCTCTGCACACAGTAAGTGCTCAATAAATACGATTGATGATGATGATGATGATGATGAAGGTGGGGAGAGTGATGGTCTGTCAGCTATGAAGGGGGAGGGCTTTTCAGGCCAGAGGTGGGTTGTGGGTGAGAGGTCGGTGGCAAGACAGATGAGATTGAGGTACAATGAGTAGGTTGGCATCAGAGAAGCAGTGTGGCTCAGTGGAAAGAGCCCAAGCTTTGGAGTCAGAGGTCATGGGTTCAAATTCCAGCTCCATCAATTGTCAGCTGTGTGACTTTGGGCAAGACACTTAACTTCTCTGGGCCTCAGTTACCTCCTCTGCAAAATGGGGATTAAGAATATGAGCTCCGTGTGGGACAACCCGATCACCTTGTAACATCCCCAGCACTTAGAACAGTGCTAGTAAGTGCTTAATAAATGCCATTATTATTATTATTATTATTATTAGAGGAGTGAAAGCTGGGTTTTAGTAGGAGAGTAGCGAGGTGAGGTAGGAGGAGACAAGGAGATTGAGTGCTTTAAAGCCGATGGTAAGGAATTTCTGTTTGATGCGGAAGTGGATGGGCAATCACTGGAGGTTCTCAAGAAAGAGCTGGGAAACGTGGACTGAATGATTTTGTTGAAAAATGATCCAGGCAACAGAGTGAAGTATGGACCGTAGTGGGGAGAGACAGGAGGCAGAGAGGTCAGCAAGGAGATTGATGCAATAATCACGATGGGTAGGATAAATCCTTGGATTAATGTGGTAGTAGCTTGGATGGAAATGAACAGGTGGATTTTAGCGATGCTGAAGCGGTTGACCTGACAGGATTTAGTGACCGATTGAATAAGTGGGTTGAATGAAAGAGATGAGTCGAGTATAAGGTCGGAGTTACAGCTTGTGAGACAGGAAAGATGATGGTGCCAACTACAGTGATGGGAAAGTCACAGGGAGTCCAGGATTGGGGTAGGAAGATAGAGAGTTCTGTTTTGGGCATGTGAATTTTGAGGTGTCGGTGGGACAGGCAAGAAGAGACATTCTGAAGACAGGAGGAAACACGAGACTGCAGAGAAGGAGAGAGATCAGCGCTGGAGATTTGTGAATCATCTGTGTTGAGATCATAATTGAAACCATGGGAGCAAAGGGAGTGGGTGTAGAGGGAGAAGGGGACCCAGAACTGAATTTTGAGGGACACTCAGAGTTAGGAGGTGGGAGGCAGAGGAAAAGCCTGCAAAAGAGACTGAGAATGAGCAGCCAGAGAAGTAAGAGAAGAACCAGCAGAAACAGTTTCACGGAAGCTGAGGTTGGATATGTTTCCAGGAGAAGGGGATGGTCCACGATGTTGAAAGCAGCTGAGAGGTTGAGGAGGATTAGGAGTGGGTAGAGGCTGTTTGATTTGGCAAGAAGATCATTTGTGAGCTTTGAGAGGGCAGTTTCTCTGGAGTGAAGCGGGCAAAATCCAGATTGGAGGGGGTCAAGGAGAGAATCGGAGGAGAGGAATTGGAGACAACATGGGTAAACATATTGCTCAAGGAGTTTGGCAAAGAATGGTAAGTGGGAGATGGGACAATAACTGGAGCGGTTAAGGGAGGGTTTTTTTAGGATAGACCAGCACCCTCCCCCACTTCAAAACCTTCCTAAAATCCCATCTCCTCCAAGAAACCTCCCCAGACTAAAGCCTCATTTCTCCTATCTGGCCACCCCTCTGCAGTGATTATGCACTTACCTGTGGACCCCAAAAGTGTTTGAATACTCACCCTAGCCCCACTGCACATATGTAAATATCCTGGCTCTCTACTATTCACCTCTCTGAATTTATTTTAATGTCTGTCTCCCCCTGTAGACTTTGAGTTCCTTGTGGGAAAGGATCGTGTCTCCCCACTCTGTAGAAGGAAAGATAGAGGCAGTTTGACCTAGTAGCCAGAGCACGAGCTCACAGTCTAAGTAAGAGGGAGAACAGGTATCGAATCCCCATTGTGCAGATGAGGGAACCGAGGCACAGAGACGTGAAATGACTTGCCCGAGGTCACGCAGTAAGTACAGGGCAGAGGCGGAATTAAAAACCCACGACCTCTGACTGCCAGGCCTGTGGTCTTTCCACTAGGCTGCAAAGCTTCCTACAGGTAGACCAGGGTGAAATGAGCCCCTGGGCCAGGCAGGGTAATAATAATAATAATAATAATAATAATAATAATAATAATAATAATAATAATAATAATAATATTTGTTCAGCAGTTATTATGTGCAAAGTACTGTTCTAAGTGCTGGGGAGGTTACAAGGTGATCAGGTTGTTCCATGGGGGGCTCACGGTCTTAATCCCCATTTTACAGACGAGGTAACTGAGGCCAAGAGAAGTTAAGTGACATGCCCAAAGTCACACAGCTGACAGTTGGTGGAGCTGGGATTTGAACCCATGACCTCTGACTCCAAAGCCCGGGCTCTTTCCACTGAGCTATGCTGCTTCTCCCAGGGTGAACAAAACAGGGAGGTTTAGTGTTGATCTTGAGAAGGGTGAGGGAGGTTGTCTGAGAAAGGAAACAAGATTTATCCCCTAATCAGGAGGAAACAATTTTCCTGGGCTCCCACACCTGGCTCCTACTGGTGTCCTGTTTCCTAGCTCAACTCCTCTGGGCTGGGCTTTTTCAACACATCAGAACTTCTCATTCCAGACTCGGGATTGTGGGCCACGGAGCGGAAGGGATGGGGATGACAAGGGGTCCCCTGAACTCAGCTGCCTGAAGGAGAGGGCTGAGAAGCTGAGGATTGACCACTTTCTTCATTCATTTATTCATTCATTCATTCAATCGTATTTATTGAGCGCTTAATGTGTGCAGAGCACGGTACTAAGTGCTTGGGAAGTACAAGTCGGCAACATATAGAGACGGTCCCTACCCAACAACGGGCTCACAGTCGAGAAAGACAGGTGTCAAAATTGTCAGAACAAATAGAATTTAGGCTATATGCACATCATTAACAAAATAAATAGTAAATATTTACAAGTAAAATAAATAGACTAATAAATCTGTGCAAAGATATATATATATATATATATCTTCACCCCACCCTCAGCCCCATAACCTTTATAGCCATATTAGAGAATCAGTGTAGCTCAGTGGAAAGAGCACAAGCTTTGGAGTCAGAGGTCAGAGGTTCAAATCCCCGCTCCGCCAGTTGTCAGCTGTGTGACTTTGGGCAAGTCACTTAACTTCTCTGTGCCTCAGTTCCCTCATCTGTAAAATGGGGATTAAGACTGTGAGCCCCCCGGGGGACAACCTGATCCCCTTGTAAGCTCCCCAGAGCTTAGAACAGTGCTTTGCACATAGTAAGCGCTTAATAAATGCCATTATTATTATTATATTCATTGTTTATTTTAATGTCTGTCTCTTGCTGTGGACCATGAGCTCCCTGTGGGAAGGGAATGCGTCCAACTCCAGTGGTTGCCCATCCACCTCCTCATCAAACTTAAACTCCTCACCACTGGCTTCAGAGCACTCAATCACTTTGCCCCCTTCTACCTCACCTAGCTACACTCCTACCATCACCCAGCTCACACACTTCACTCCTCTTAACGCTAACCTTCTCACTGTTCCTTGATCTCCTCCGTCTCACCCCCGACCCCTCGCCCACATCCTGCCTCTGGCCTGGAAAGCCCTCCCCCCTCATATCCGACAGACAATGACTCTCCCCCACCACTTCAAACCCTTACTGAAGGCACATCTCCTCCAAGAGGTCTTCCTTGACTAAGTCCCTCTTTCCTCTTCTCTCACTCCCTTCTGTATTGACCTGATTTGCTCCCCTTATTCATAATAATAATAATAATAATTGGCATTTGTTAAGCGCTTACTATGTGCAAAGCACTGTTCTAAGCGCTGGGGAGGATACAGGGTGATCAGGTTGTCCCACGTGGGGCTCACAGTCTTAATCCCCATTTTACAGATGAGGGAACTGAGGCACAGAGAAGTGAAGTGACTTGCCCAAAGTCACACAGCTAACAAGTGGCGGAGCCGGGATTTGAACCCATGACCTCTGACTCCAAAGCCCGGGCTCTTTCCACTGAGCAAAGCTGCTTCAAGCTGCTTCATCCCCCTCTCCCAGTCCCACAGAACTTATGTACAGATCTGAAATTTATTTATATTGATGCCTTTCTCCCCCTGTAGACTGTAAGCTGTAGAGAAGCAGCGTGGCTCAATGGAAAGAGCACGGGCTTGGGAGTCAGAGGTCATGGGTTCTAATCCTGGCCCTACCACTTGTCAGCTGTGTGACTTTGGGCAAGTCACTTCACTTCTCTGGGCCTCAGTTCCCTCAGCTGTAAAACGGGGATGGAGACTGTGAGCCCCATGTGGAACAACCTGATTACCTTGTATCCCCGCCAGTGCTTAGAACAGTGCTTCGCACATAGTAAGCACTTAACAAATGCCATCATTGTCATCATCATCGCCATCATCAGGAACTGTGTCTGTTTATTATGCTTATTATTTGTCTATTATGTGTCTGTTTGTGATTGACTGACTGAGTGACTGAGATCATAGCTCGGTTGGTTTCAGGACCAGACCCACGGTGTTGTTTTCACCCCACTCTGGCGGCATCCCCGTCTGGTGGTGTGACCCCTGTAGATTCAGAAGAAACTCCAGTTCAAGGAAGCTGAGTTATTTGGGGGACTCCCAGTGAGCCATTGGTGTTTATTGATTGAGTGTGACGTTGGATTTGGGGTCCTGTCCCCCTCACACCTTAGACTGACTGTCCCCCCACCCCATGCCCCCATGTCCCCGCAGCCTACCCCCACCCGCTCAGCAGGGCAGGAAGCTGATCTCGTAGTTGTGGGGGATGGAGGCGAAGACGACCAGTTCGGGAGAGATGTCGATGTCCTCTGTCCGCAGGGGAGACTTGAAATGGAAATTCTGCAGGATGGTGGTGAGGAAGAGGAAGAGCTCCGTGGGGGCCAGCCTCTCCCCAAAGCAGTACCGCTTGCCTGGGGAGGGAAGACAGGCAAGGGAAAGAGGGAGGAAGGAAGGACAGAAAGGGAAGGGAGGAGGGAGGAGCAAGGGAAAGAGGGAGGGAGGGAAGGAGGGAAGGAGGAAGGGAAGGAAGAAGGGTTAAAAATGAAATGGCAGGAAAGACTTCTTTCACCCTGCCCCAGGCTGGTAAGGGAGATGGTGAGCTTCAGTAATTGAAGTAGGAGGGATTGAGGCTAGATCTGAGAAAAGGTTTATGAGTCAGGCCTCAAGACAGTGGAGGCGGTTGTTTGCATGTTTGTGTGTGTGTGTGGGGGGGGGGGATGGGTCATTCTCGAAGGGGTGGGTTGTGCTGAGAAGCAGCGTGTCTCAATGGAAAGAGGAGTCAGAGGTCATGGGTTCAAATCCCAGCTCCCC
This sequence comes from Tachyglossus aculeatus, assembly GCF_015852505.1. Lineage (NCBI taxonomy): Eukaryota > Metazoa > Chordata > Mammalia > Monotremata > Tachyglossidae > Tachyglossus > Tachyglossus aculeatus. The sequence continues at coordinate 2,434,405 of NC_052091.1, forward strand.
AATTGCCAGCTATGTGACTTTGGGCAAGTCACTTCACTTCTCTGGGCTTCAGTTTCCTCAGCTTTAAAAGGAAAATAATCACTTGCCCTCCTACTTAGACCGTGAGCCCCACGCAGGAGAGAGACTGTGTCCGATCTCAGTCAGTTAACCAATCAGTCATATTTATCAAATGCTTATTGTGTGCAGAGCGCTGGACTAAGAGCTTGGGAGAGTACAATAGAACAATGTAACAGACATATTCCTTACCCACAATGAGCTCTTATCTCTCTGGCCATTCATTCTCAGTCTCCTTCGAGGGCTTCTTCTCCCCCTCCCGTCCCCTAACTGTAGGGCTACCTAAAGGATCAGTTCTTGGTCCCCTTCTATTCTCCATCTACACTCATTCTCTCGGTGAACTCATTCGCTCCCACGGCTTCAACTCCCATCTCTACATGGATGATACCCCAATCTATATCTCCTCCCCTGTTCTCTCTCCCTCCGTCCAGGCTCGCATCTTCTCCTGCCTTCAGGATATCTCCACCTGGATGTCCTCCAACCACCTAAAACTCAGCATGTCCAAGACAAAGCTCCTTATCTTCCCTCCCAAATCCTGTTCTCTCCCTGACTTTCCCATCACTGTGGGCAGCACTACCATCCTTCCCACCTCACAAGCCCCCAACCTTGGTATCATCCCTGACTCCACCCCAGATATCAAATTAGTCACCAAAGACTGCTGGTCTCACCTGCACAGCATCGCCTGCACAGCAACAGTGCTTTGCACATACTAAGCGCTTAATAAATGCCATCATTATCATTATTATTAGACCACATGCTTCTCTGTTCAACAGGCCATTGCTCTCCCCACCTTCAAAGCCACTCTAAAATCACATCTCCTCCCAGAAGCCTTCCCTGACTAAGCTCTCATTTCCCCTCCCACCCTCTCCTCTGTGTTTCCTATACACTCGGTCATTTGCCCCTTAACTGTTTGGTAGAAGCAGCATGGCTCAGTGGAAAAAGCCCGGGCTTTGGAGTCAGAGGTCATGGGTTCAAATCCCGACTCCGTCAACTGTCAGCTGGATGACCTTGGGCAAGTCACTTAACTTCTCTGGACCTCAGTTCCCTCATCTGTAAAAATAGGGATTAAAACTGTGAGCCCCCCGTGGGACAATCTGATCACCTTGTAACCTTCCCAGGGCTTAGAACAGTGCTTTGCACATAGTAAGTGCTTAACAAATACCATTATTATTATTATTATTCACTCCACCTTCAGCTCCACAGCACTTATGCCTATATCTTTATGTCCATATGTTATGTCCACTTATGTCCATATGTTCTCCCTCCCTATACTAAGTTTGTTGTGGGCAGGGAACATGTCCGCCAACTCTCTGCACACGGTAAGCGCTCAGCATATTCAACTGATTGATTGATCGATCAGTTGATATCCTTACATTCCACCATCATCCCTGTTGGTGATTTTTTAAATGTCTGTCTCCCCCTCTGGCCCCTAAGCTCCTTCTGGGCAGGGACTGTGCCTACTGATTCTATCATATTCTCTCAGGTGTTTAGTAAAGTGCTCTGCACACAGGAAGCGCTCCATAAATATGATTAATTGATTGATTGATTTAAGGATGGATTTCCTGATGGTGAAAGTGGAAGGCTAGTGAGAAGGGGGAGACCAGGGAAAATAGAGAGACCAGTGAGGAAGGGAAGGCCAGGGAGAAGGGGAAGTAGAAAAGATTGCATGTACTCTTAAGAGATCCCTCTCCAGAGCCTGCAGGGCTGGGAGAGGATTGGATTGGTCCAGGGCTAGGGAGGGAGCTGGCAAGGACTTCAGAATCCAGGGGTGGAGGGGGGAGCAGGGGAGGCCAAGATGAGTGTCTACAGAATCTGACCTATGCTGACCTATGCGGTCCAGCATGAAGTCCAGAAGTCAATCTTGAGGCCTTTGATCCTGTCATCAAAGAGTCCCCGTGCGAGCCAGGCGGCCAGGGGGGCCGGGGAGGAGGTGGGTGAGTGGATGCACAAACCGCAGATGGACCCCACCGTGACACAGGAGAATCCGTCACCAGTAGAAGGTATTGAGGAGGTGGGCCGACCCCCCTCCCCAACCCCATTAGGCCTCAAATCCCGGCTCCGCCAATTGTCAGCCGTGTGACTTTGGGCAAGTCACTTCACTTCTCTGGGCCTCAGTTACCTCATCTGTGAAATGGGATTAAGACTGTGAGCCCCCCGTGGGACAACCTGATCACCTTGTAACCTCTCTAGCACTTAGAACAGTGCTTTGCACATAGTAAGTACTTAATAAATGCCATTATTATTATTATTATTATCATCATTCTCCTCTCTCCCACCACCTGCCAACTTCCCACAGCCCCTTGTCTCAATCAATCAATCGTATTTATTGAGCGCTTACTTTGTGCAGAGCACTGTACTAAGAGCTTGGGAAGTACAAGTTGGCAACATCGAGACACCACAGCCAGGGCTTCGTTCTCTGGGGCCCTTCCCTGGCTTGGCCTCCAACATGCTGGGTGATCCCAGGTGAGTCCTCAACCTCTCTGGGCCCCATCACCCCAGAGGAACTGCGGAGAAATCCGTCCCTGCTTCCCTCATTCCCACCGAGGCCCTGGAAAGGAACCGGGTGCGCTTTCTTCTATCTTGACCGGCAGGGAGGAGGAAGCCCTTTCTCCGGTCCCTCCCGCTACAGCGTGGCCAGAAATGGGGAATGGCAGAACTGATCCGTTTATTGAGGACTGGAGGGAAGGGAGCCCCCAGATCCTTCCCAGCCCATTCCTTCCCCGGGGGACTGGGCGGCGGCATGTGGGGGCTCAGCGGGGGATGACACAGAACTTGTAGGCCGGGGGGACGTTGCCGAAACCGCTGACCTGCGGCGAGATGTCGATGTCCTTGGGCGGAATGAGAGAGCGCAGGGAGAATTTCTGGAGGACATTGGTGAAGTAGAGGAACAGCTCCATTCGGGCCATGGCCTCTCCCAGGCAAACGCGCTTCCCTGCAGACCCAGGGAAAGATGAGCAGGGGTTTACCTGGGGCCAGGTGGGCAGCCAGCCTGGAGTTAGGCTAACCCCATCCTCCCCTTCCCCACCCCCTGCCTCCCCACCCAAGTCCAGAACGAGGAGGGGGCCGGGGCGGAATTCAGTCTGTCAGTCATTCCATCGTATTTATTGAGTCCTTACAGTGCGCAGGCACTTTCCTAAGTTCCTGGGAGCTCACTGTGGCCAGGGAATATGTCTATAATAATGTATATTATTATATATAATAATGTCAATAATATGTCTATTATTGTTCTATTGTACTCTCTCAAGGGCTTAGTACAGTGCTTTGCACACAGTAACTGCTCGCTAAATGCGATCGAATGAATGAACAGTAAACAGACGCATTCCCTCCCCACAATGAGCAGACGTTAATATAAATAAATAAATGACGGATAAGGGTGTTAGCTGTGTGGGGCTGGGAGGGGGGATGAATAAAGGGAGCAATTGGGCACGATGCCGAAGGAAGTGGGAGAAGAGGAAAGGAGGGTTTAGTCCGGGAAGGCCTCTTGGAGATGTGCTTGCAATAAGGCTTTGAAGTGGGGAGAGAGTGGCGGTCTGGTGGATCCGAGGAGGTGGGCGTTTCAGGCCAGAGGCAGGATGTGGGCAGAAGGTTGGCATTAAGATAGAGGCTGGCCCCTTCTGATGCCCACCAGAACGGGCAGCCCGAGGCCAGGGTGAGGCAGATACCTGAAGCAAAGGGCACAAAGGCCTCATTCTTCTTGAAGCACCCCTTGTCGTCCAGGAAGTGGCCGGGGTTGAAGCCATCGGGGCAGCTGAAGTATTTGGGGTCCCGGAGGGCGGAGCCCAGCAAAGGGAAAACATCTGTGCCCTGGGGAGAGGAGGGAAAGAAAGGATGCAGGTCCATCGTGCACGGACTTGTGCGGGGAAAGAGAGGCAGGGGCATCAACGTGGGAGGGAAGAGGGGCAGAGCCAGAGCACCGACAGAGACTAGGGGCCTGGGTAATAATAATAATTATAATAATAATAATAATAATAATAATAATAATAATGGCATTTATTAAGTGCTTACTATGTGCAAAGCACTGTTCTAAGCACTGGGGAGGTTATAAGGTGTTCAGATTGTCCCACGGGGGGCTCACAGTCTTAATCCCCATTTTACAGATGAGGCAATCGAGGCCCAGAGAACTTAAGTGACTTGCCCAAAGTCACACAGCTGACAGTTGACAGAGCTGGGATTTGAACCCGTGACCTCTGACTCCAAAGCCCGGGCTCTTTCCACTGAGCCATGCTGCTTCTCAAGCTGCTTCTCAAGCTGCTTCTCAAGCTGCTTCTCACGCTGCTTCTCATGCCGGATCAGGGGAGAATAATAATAATGATAATGATAATTGTGGCATTTGTTAAGGGAAGCAGCATGGCCTATTGGCTAGCTTTGGAGGCAGAAAGACCTGTGTTCTAATCCTGCCTCTGCCATGTGTCTGCTGTATGACCTTGGGCAGGTCGCTTCACTTCTTTGTGCCTCAGCTCTCTCATCTGTAAAATGGGGATTAAGACCGTGAACCGTAGGTGGGACAGGGACTTTGTCCAACCCAATTAGCTGGCATCTACCCCAGGGCTTAATAGAGTACATAGCAAAAACCGTAAAGAAAAAACAGACACAATGTGTCAAGCACTGTGCTGAGTGCTGGGGTAGATATAAGATAATCAGGTCCCACATGGGGCTCACAGTCTAAGCAGGAGGGAGAACAAAGATTGAGTATCCATTTTGCAGATGAGGGAACTGAGGCCCAGAGAAGCAAAATGACTTGTCCATAGTCACAGAGCAGGAGGGTGGTGGAGTCGGTATTAGAATAATAATAATGATACAAGATACAATATTGGACAATGTTGCCCCACCCAAGGCTCATAGTCTTAATCCCCATTTTACAGGTGAGGGAACTGAGGCACAGAGAAGTGAAGTGACTCGCCCGAGGCCACACAGCAGACAAGTGGCGGAGCCGGGACTAGAACCCATAACCTTCTGATTCCCAGGCCCCAGGCCCTTAGGCCATGTTGCTTCTCAACATCCCAAACTTGTGGCAGGGGGGAGGGCACCTTCGGGAGGATGTAGCCACGGAAGTGAGTGTCTCGGGTGACGGCATGGGGCAAGCCCATGGGCACGATGTCTGTGACTCTCTGGATCTCGTGGATCACGGCGTCCGTGTACGGCATTCCCATCCGATCCTCGATGCTCGGGGTCCGTTCCCGCCCGATCACCCGGTCGATCTCCTCGTGGACCTTGGCTGAAGGTGGGGAAGAGGGATAGGGTTCAGAGGCTGGGGGGATGGGCCGGAATCAGGGGGCAGAGTGTCCCACACTGCCGCAGAGTTAGGCAGTGAGACAATGAGGGCAGCCAGTACATCCTGGGCTGAGGAAGAGGAGATTGATGGGGTGAGGAGTGTTTGGATTGTTTGGATTGGGTTTTTTTTAAATGGTATTTATTAAGTACATATCATATGCCAGGAACTGTACTGAGCTCTGGAATAGATACTAGCTAATCAGATTGGACACAGTTCCTGTCTCACATTCATTCAGTCATTCATTCAGTTGTATTTAATGAGGGTTACTGTGTGCAAAGCAGTGTACTAAGCACTTGGGAGAGTCCAATACAACAACAAGCAACAAATAATTTGTACTTCCCAAGCGCTTAGTACAGTGCTCTGCACATAGTAAGCGCTCAATAAATACGATTGATGATGAACAAACAGACACTTTCCCTGCCCACAGTGAGCTCGCAATCTAGAGGGAATCAATAATAATAATAATAATGTTGATGGTATTTGTTAGGCACTTACCATGTGCCAAGCACTGTTGTAAGCGCTGGGGTACATACAAGGTTATCAGGCTGTCCCACCTGGGACTCCCAGTCTTAATCCCCATTTTATAGATGAGGTAACTGAGGCACTGAGAAGCTAAGTGACTTGCCCAAAGTCACACAGCTGACAAGTGGCAGAGGCAGGATTAGAACCCACTACCTCTGACTCCCAAGCCCATGCTCTTTCCACTAAGCCACGCTGCCTTCCTAGGATTCCAGGGTGGAGGGGGTCCCTGTGGCCTTGATTCAGAGGAAAGGGAATTGAATCTCTCCCAGGGCAGGGTGGGATACTGCTACAGCAGGGGAGCGGATGAAAAGGCGGGAATTCAGTCCTGTGGAATCTTTGAATAATAATGATGATAATTATTAGTACAGTGTTAAGTGCTTAGTACAGTGCTCTGCACACAGTAAGTGCTCAATAAATATGATTGAGTGAATTATAATTACGGTACTTGTTAAGCGCTTACTAGCCAAACACTGTTCTAAGCGCTAGAGTGCATACGAGTTAATCTGGTTGGACACAGTCCCTGTCCCACATAGGGCTCACAGTCTTAAACCCCATTTCACAGATAGGGTAACTGAGGCCCAGAGAAATGGAAGTGAGGAAGTGACTTGCCCACACAGCAGCAGATAAGTGGCGGCGTTGGGATGAGAACCCAGGTCCTCCCGGGCCCGTTCTCATTCATTCAATCGTATTTATCAATCAATCAATCAATCAATCGTATTTATTGAGCGCTTACTGTGTGCAGAGCACTGTACTAAGCTCTTGGGAAGTACAAGTCGGCAACGCATAGAGGCAGTCCCTACCCAACAGTGGGCTCACAGTCTAGAAGAAGTATTTACTGAGTACTGTGTGCAGAGAACTGTACTAAGCGCTTGGGAGAGTACAATATAACAATAAACAGCTTGGCTCAGTGGAAGGAGCACGGGCTTTGGAGTCAGAGGTCATGGGTTCGAGCCCGGCTCCGCCACTTGTCAGCCGTGTGACTTTGGGCAAGTCACTTAACTTCTCTGTGCCTCAGTTACCTCATCTGCAAAATAGGGATTAAGACTGTGAGCCCCCCGTGGGACAACCTGTTCACCTTGCAACCTTCCCAGTGCTTAGAACAGTGCTTTGCACATAGTAAGCGCTTAATAAATGCCATTATTATTATTATTAATAATAAACAGACACATTCCCTGCCCACAAGGTGCTTCCTGTCTCTTCCATGCTCTTTCCACTAGGCCACACTGCTTTGTGTGTGCAGGGTGTCCTGGTGTCCCCCTGCCTCTCTTCCCAATTGTCCCCGGCCTCAGCCTCTCCCGTCTCCCATCCCCAACGTGGGCCGGGAGGGAGTCGATTTCCTGGCCGCGGCGGAGACCGGCCCCATCACCTTCTACTTCCGGATGCTTCATGAGCAGCAGGAAACCGTAGCGCAGGGTGGTGCTGACCGTCTCCGTGCCGGCGAAGAAGAGGTTCAGGGCCGTCAGGACCAGGTTCTTCAGGTTGAACTCAGACAGAGGGTCATTCTTCTCCTGGGGAGACGAGAGCGGCGGGCCTCGCCATCCTTCACCGCTCGGACTCCTGCGGGGCCCCAGAGGGCCAGCGCAGAGGCACCTGAACCCAGAGGTCCGGAGGGAGACGGGGGCACAGGGGTTCCTGCCCAGTCTGGGGACCACCGTTGGCCCAGAGAGGGGGCTTACTCATTGTTCAATCCCCCAGTGAGGTCTCCCTTTTTCAGTTTTTTAATGGTATTCGTTAAGCACTTACTAAGTGCCAGGCACTGTAGTAAGCGTTGGGTTGGACCTGGTCCCTGCCCCACATGGGCCACAGTCAATCTCCATTTTGCAGTTGAGGGAACTGAGGCCCAGAGAAGCGAAGTGACTCGGCCAAAGTCACCCAGCAGACAAGTGGTAGAGTCAGGATTAGAACACAGGTCCTCCGACTCCCAGGCTTGGGCTCTATCCACTAGACCACCCTGCTTCTCTCGTGAGGGCCCTCCCCTCTGAGCCCTCTGTCACGGAGTCAGGCTGTCCGTACAGACTGCTAGTCGTTGCTGGGGTGGGAATCCCGGGAGGAGTTCCTGGGGGGACGTGGGAGGGGGCCGGCCCCTGCCGCCCTCTTCCCTAACTGCCCCCGCCCTCGGCCCCCCGCACCTGCTCCATCTTGATGAGGAAGCAGTCAATGAAGTCGCGGGGGTTGTTGGTGTCCAGGCTCTCCCGGTTCCCCTTGACCTGCTCAGCGATGAAGTCCTTCAGCTCCTCGATCAGGTTGTAGATCCGATTGTGGGGCCCGGGCAGATACTGCATGATGCTTGAGTACATGTCATAGAGCTAGGGATAGCGGGATTGGGGGAAGGGGAAGGGCCAGAGAGGGCTCAGTCGGGGGGCAGGGGGGTTGTGCGGATCCCCTGGGGGCAACAGAGGATGAGGCAGGGGGCTCTGCAGGGGAAGGACAGGGAGTGTGGGCCAGCAGAGATGGATAGGGACCAAGAGCATTCTAGGAAGAGAGGATAGGGGCTGAGTGCCTGGGGAGAGGGGCAGGGCTGGGGCATTGTTGGTAGAGAGGATAGGGGCCACATCCCAGGGTCTGGGGGCACTGCATGGGAGAGATAGGGATTACAGGGCTGGGGGAGAGCGGCAGGGACCAAGGCACTAAGGGTAAAGAGGATAGGGGCCAAGGGCCAGGGGAGAAGGACGGGAGCTGGGACCACTCTGAGGGAGGAATGGGGAGAGGGGAGAGGAACTGGGGAGACGGGTGGGAGCTGGGCCATCAGGGTAGAGGGGTTAGGGGCTGAGTGCTAGGACCACTGTGAGGAAAGAGGATAAGAGCTGAAAGCCAGGGAAGAGGAGTGGGGGCCGGGGCATTATAGGTAGAGAGGGCAGGGGCCGAGGGCCAGGGGAGAGGGGCAGGACCAAGGTCACTATGGGTAAAGAAGATAGGGGCTGAATGCCGGGATCTGGGGGCACTGCGGGGGAGAGAGAGGGATTACAGAGCTGGAGGAGGGGGGCAGGGGCCAGAAGGACTGTGGGAGGTCAGAGGTTAGGGGCCAAATACCAGGGGAGAGAAGCAGAGGCTAGGAGCAATGTGGGAGCAGAGGACAGGAGCCGAGGACAAGAGGAGAGGGGAAGGAAACCGGGGTGCTGTGGGGAGAGAGGCTGGGGCTGCATGCCAGGGGAGCGGGGCGGGATTCTGAGGTGGGGATGAAGACCTGGGCCCAAGGGGTGCTCATCTGGATGAAACTCTCATTGATCATTTGCAGCAGCGAGAGGAACTGCTTGTCCTCGTAGTCGAAGCGGTGGCCGAACACCACAGAGCTGATGACGTTGGACACGGTGCGGCTCAGGAAGAACGTAGGGTCGAAGGGGGCAGCTGCGGGGGAGCCCGGCCGACGGAGGGTGGTTATTGAGGCAGGCCCCACCCCGATGCACACCCTTGTGTGCACCGGACGAGGGACGGTGCTCACTTTGAGCAGGTTCACGTGTGTGTACATATGGACGAGGCCCTGGGGGACTGGTGTGTGTGTGAGCCTAGGCGGGTTCCATCGTCTTCCTCCCCCTACGTCCTCAGAACATGAGAGAAACCCACCCCTGGCCTTCTTCTGGAGCTGGGTTTTGGGGGCTCTTCCCGGAGGCAGGGGAGGAACCCCCGATCCCCAGCCCTCAGGGACCCTCCGGCAGCAGATGCTGACAGCTGTCTGGCCCACGCTCACCTTGGGTTTTGTGGAACTCTCCCAGCAGCCACTGGGCCTCCTCTTGGATGCGCTCCTCGATGCTGCGCTTGCCCATGCCGAAGTTGCGCAGCGTCATCAGCGAGAAGCGTCTGAGCACGCGCCAGCGTTCTCCGTTGGCAAAAACCACACCTGCGGGAGCCCACCCCCCGATCCCACCACCATTGCCATTCAGAGCCCACCTGGCGCAGGGCACTTTCATTCATTCATTCAGTTGTATTTATTGAGGGCTTGCTGCGTGCAGAGCACTGTACTAAGCACTTGGGCGAGTACACTGCAACCACAGACACCTACCCTGCCCACAGCGAGCTCACAATCTCCCCCATCCCCGACCCTGTGCACCTTAGGCCTCTCCCTGGGCTGAGGTCCAGGGGAAGGAGCAGGGGGGCGTGATGGGCAGGACGTTTTGGCTTTTCCCAGACCGGAGATGGGACACGAGGGACATTCCGGGCCTCACCGTGGCCTTGGAAGTTCCGGTCGATGGAGGCCAGCTCCCCGCGCCCACTGAACTCCTCGGCCTTGTCCACCAGCGCCTCTTTGACCGCCTCATGGCCGCACAGCACCACAACTGGCCGCGGCCCCAGGTACACGGTGAACACCGGCCCGTATTTCTTCTTCAGCTGCGGGGAATGGGGTGGGAGAGAGAGTGGGGAGCTTGAGACAAGGCCAGCGGGGTCCGGGACGATGGGGATGGGGACGGAAGCGACTTGAATACCTCTCACAGCTCAGGCAGTTTAGGTAAGCCAGGATGGGCCTTCCCAGCAGGGACCAGTGATTGGCTTTTGCCCCCTGAGACCTGCAGGGAATCTTAGCCTCTGGGGACCAGAGAGGGTGACCCCCACCCCTCCCGGCTCCTACCCAAGGCAGCAGGGGTGGGGCCGACACCAGAGGGGCATCCCAAGCCCTCTAAAGTCCTGGAGTCCGCCCCAGGACGGACTCCGGGAATTGCTGGGTGCCAGTTGTCCCCAGTCTCTGGGCCTCCATCAGGCGGAGGTGGGATGGCGGATGGGCAGACGTGCCGGGGGGGCTCACCTCCATGAAGGACTGGAAAGTGGCATCGGTGCGGATGTGGAACAGGTTCCCGAGGAAGGGCAGAGGGAAGGGACCAGGGGGCAGCTTCCCTTCCCGACGCACCCGCTTCCAGACCAGGAGAGCGAGACAGGAGAGGCACAGGGCCAGGCCGACTGTGGTGGCCACCCCGGACTCCATGACTCCAGGTGGGCAGGTAGTGGGCACTTCCCCACCTATATAGGGACCGGGGCTCCGTCCAATCAGCGGCCAGCTCTAATCTACCCCCGGCTATCTCCCTGCACGGGTCAGGTCAGCGTGAGTAGGGGACAAGGTGAGCTTAGCACCTGGGTCTTATATAACCGGTTTATTGTTCTGGTGGACTCTTTCCCCTTCCCAGATTATCTCCTTGGGGTGAGGTGAGCGAGGAATACCATGCCTCTTGTTTGCCCAAAGCCAACCCGTCCCATCCCCTGCCTCCATTCCCAACAGAGAGAGCTTTCCTGGGGGGAGGGAAAAGTCCTGGATGGTCCCAGTGACCCTTGCCCTCTCAGTCCTTGACTAACTGCTCCCTATCCCTCCTGCTGCAGTTTTTTTTTGTACTTATTAAGCATGTATTATGTGCCAGGTACTGTACTAAGCACTGAGGTAGATACAAGCTGACCATAGATACAAGCTGACCAGGTTGGACAGAATCCATATCCCACATGGGGCTCACAGTCTTAGTCCCCATTTGACAGATGAGGGAACTGAGGCCCAGAAAAGTGAAGTGACTTTCCCAAGGTCACCCAGCAGACCAGTGGTGGAGCCAGAACTAGAACCCAGGTCCTTCAGACTCCCAAACCCGTGCTCTAGCCCCTAGGCCACGTTGTTTCTCACCAGTTTCAGCCCAATCCCTCCTGCTGCCCTTGACGGAAATGGACAGCGTGTAGAGGAGTGAGGGGATGGTGAGGTGGGAAGGTAGGGGCTTTTACCCCTCCTCCGGGCCGAGACCTTCGGAGAGGGATCGCCAAGCTCCGGCCTTGCCTCTTCAACTGGAAAATGAGCTTCCAGTCTAGAGGGCCAGGGGGGTGCCCCTGCTCCTTTCCTCCTCCCAAAACCCCCACGGGGCCTTGAGTTTGTTGTGGCCCAGTCAGCTTATCAATGATTCAGCTTATCAATTATCCAGTTCCCTCTGGTTCCCTTTTGTCCTACGCTGCCCTCTGACCCAACCTCCCAGCCAACTGGCAGTGCCTCAGAGCAGCGTTCCCGATGAGGTGGCCGGCTGCCGGCGGCAGCAGCAGCAGCATCTGACTGGGCAAACTGGGCAGGGAAAGGAAACAGTGTGGTCTACTGGATAGAGCACAGGCCCGGGAGTCGGAAGGACCTGGGTTCTAATTCTGTTTCTGCCACTTGTCTGCTGTGTGACTTTGGGTGAATCGCTTCATTTCTCTATACCTCAGTTACCTAACCTGTAAAATGGGGATGAAGATTGTAAATCCCAAGTGGGACACGGACGGTGTCCAGCCTGATTAACCTGTACCTTCCTTAGTGCTTAGTACACTGGCACATAATAATAATAATAATAATGGCATTTGTTAAGCGCTTACTATGTGCAAAGCACTGTTCTAAGCACTGGGGAGGATACAAGTTGATCAGGTTGGCCCATGTGGGGCTCACAGTCTTAATCCCCATTTTACAGATGAGGCTACTGAGGCACAGAGAAGTTAAGTGGCTTGCCCAAGGTCACACAGCTGACAGGTGGCTGAGTCGGGATTTGAACCCATGACCTCGGACTCCCAAGCCCGCGCTCTAAGCACTTTAAAAGCACCATAATTATTATTACTGTAATTATTAAGAAGTACCATAATTATTAATAAGCACTTAGCAGAGACTTCCATAGCAGAGTTTTTCTTCTTCGTTTTGGTATTTCTTCAGGGCATACTGGGTGCCAAGAACTATACTAAGCGATGTATATCTGTTTATATCTATAATTCTATTTATTGGGATGCCTGTTTACTTGTTTTGATGTCCATCTCCCCCCTCTAGACTGTAAGCCTGTTGTAGGCAGGGATTGTCTCTATTGCTGAGTACTGTGTGCTCTGCACACAGTAAGCGCTCAATAAATATGATTGAATTAATGAACAGATACCATTAAAAAAAAAGGTGCCAGCCTCTCCCAGGAGTCAATCAGAAGTCCCCCCCAAGGGCTCAGTCCCTCTCACCCCAGCCCCCTGCCCCTTGTGCCCCCAACATTGGCTCTGCTCTTGCCTGGGTGATGGGATCTTGGGCCTCTCCCCATGGGCCCGGGGAGAGGGCTTGGGGGTGGCAGGGGTCCTCAATTGGGACCCCCCCCCCCCCCAAGAGATGGCCTGGGGAGGGGACAGGAGGGGAGCATCAGAGAAGGACTTGAGCCTGAGGCAGGAGAGTAGAGGCTGCTGTCAAAGTGAGAGGGATTGGGGTTAGACTCACAAACCAACTTTCCAGCACTGAGGTCATAAAGTCAGGGAGCAGGGGAGGCTGGCTCCATTCCTCCCTATGGTCACGGGTTGGAAGAGGGGAAAACTCCCAGGGAAGGGCCGGGTGCCCGAAACCACTCTCCACCCCCAACTTCCTCCTGCTGCTTTGTCTAGGAGAATGGGGGTAAGGGTGAGGGTGTGGGGAGGCTGAGGGGGGCGGGGAGACTGTTATATAACGGAAACCCGACTCCCGAGGTGGGGCCGGAGGGGCGGGAGAGGTGGAGATGGATGGATTGCCGGTTTGGGAAGGATACGGGGTGAGGGAAGGGAAGGAGGGGGTGTGGGAAGGCTCCTGGGTGGGAGGTGCCCACCGAACCGGCTCTTCACAGTGCTTTGCACATAGTAAATGCTTAATAAATGCCATCATTATTATATCGCTTGGATGGGCAAGCACTGCCTGCTCCATCTGACCCTCGTGCTGTCTGCCTGTCTCTTATGGCAGCTCCCAGCTCCAATCTCAGCCGCAACGTGGAGAGCAGAATTGGGAGACTGCCTGTTGCCCCCCTGCCTCTGGGGCTGTACCCCCTGTTAGCAGGGCCGGGATGGGGGGCTGAAGATGGAGAGAGAGGGGAAGGGGGAGCTGTTAGGAGGGCTGGGGCCTGCTGCCTCTCCCCGGAAACCGAACACCCACAGGTTCAGGTTGGCCTACTTGAGGGGTCCCGGCCGATCCGTGACCCCAGCTCCCAAGATGGGCACCCCTGGACTGGGCAGCGCACCTAGCTCTGGACCAGCGCCACGCTCCCGGCAAGTCACCCCCAAAATGGGCCGGGGAGAAGGTGCGTTCTGGGCTCTCAGGGGTGGCAGGGCCCTGACATTTGGGGACTCAGTGGAGGCCGAAGGTGAGGGCAGGGTTAAGGTTAGGGAGAGTGGGCCGCAGAAGGGGGGCCTCTTGTCCAGAGACACCGGCCAGTGGAGCGTCTTGCCACCCTTCCTCTCCCCAGAACCCCGGGCCTGGGCATGCTAGAAACCCAAAACTTCTGCCCTACTGGGAGGAAGGGAGGGTGGGACGGGTCCAGCCCTATGTCTGTGCTGCCAGCGGGACATCTGGGCGCGGACAAACAGATTGAAAGAGAGCAGCAGGACATGGTGTCCTTGGAAAACAGTCTGGGTCCATCCCCCCTGCCCGCCTCCACCTTCCCCCCTCCTCTCCCAGCCTGCCGCCACCCAAGCAGTCCCCCCGCCCCTGCCCTCCATGTTGCTTCTCTGCTCCCAACCTCTGCAACTCTTCCCTCACCTCCCAACCTGCCCCTGTCCCCCAACCTGCCCCTACCCTAATTATGGCATTTATTAATTATGGTATTTATTAAACACTTACTATGTACCACACACTGTACCAAGCAAATTGGGTTGGACACAGTCCCTATCCCACATGGGGCTCCCAGTCTCAATCCCCATTTTACAGATGAGAGAACTGAGGCCTAGAGAAGTGAAGTGAGTTGCCCAAGGCCCCACAGCAGAGAGGTGGCTGAACAGGCATTGGAACCCATGACTTTCCAACTCCCAGGCCCATGCTGGGTAGGGACCATCTCTGCAGCGTGGCTCAGTGGCAAGAGCATGGGCTTTGGAGTCAGAGGTCATGGGATCAAATCCCGGCTCTGCCAATCGTCAGCGGCGTGACCTTGGGCAAGTCACTTCACTTCTCCGTGCCTCAGTGACCTCATCTGGAAAATGGGGATGAAGACTGTGAGCCCCCGGTGGGACAACCTGATCACCTTGGAACCTCCCCAGTGCTTAGAAAGTGCTTTGCACATAGTAAGCGCTTAATAAATGCCATTATAATAATAATAATTATTATTAGTGGGTTTCCCGAGCAACAGAAGTGACTGAGGAGAGGGGATAGGGAGGACATCCTGGGGACCAGCTGGGGAAGAGGAAGGGCGGGGGAGAGGGCTTCTCATGATCGCAGGGCCGGGCTCTTTTCCGCAGTGCAGTTAATGGGTAGATCTTAGGCTTAGGAGTCAGAAGGTCATGGGTTCTAATCCCAGCTCTGCCACTTGTCTGCTGTGGGACATTGGGCAGGTCACTTCACTTCTCTGGTCCTCAGTTCCCTCATCTGTAAAATGGAGATTAAGACTGTGAGCCCCATGTGTGATGGAGCCCGCTGTTGGGTAGGGACCGTCTCTATATGTTGCCAACTTGCACTTCCCAAGCGCTTAGTACAGTGCTCTGCACACAGGAAGCGCGCAATAAATACGATTGAATGAATGAATGAATGATGGGGACTTCGCACAACCTGATTAGCCTGTATCTACCACCTGCACTTAGTACAGGTTCCTGGCCCATAGTCAGTGCATAACAAATACCACAGTGATTATGATTATTATTAAGTGCTTAAGAGGGACAAATCTGAGTGCATAGTTGACGTGCTGCAGAGGGCCATTCTTGTCATGCCATCAAGTCGTTTCCAACACATAGCGACTCCATGGACACATCGCTCCCAGAACGCCCCGCTCTTCAACTGCGATCGTTCTGGTAGTGTAGCCATAGAGTTTTCTTGGTAAAAATCCAGAAATGGTTTACCATTGCCTCCTTCTGCACAGTAAACTTGAGTCTCTGACCTTGATTCTCTCCCACGCCGCTGCTGCCCAGCGTGGGTGAGTTTTGACTTTGTAGCCGATTGCCTGCCACTCGCTAGCCACTGGCCAACCTAGGAACGGAATTGGTATTCATTCAATTGTATTTATTGAGCGCTTACTGAGTGCAGAGTAGGCCTCTGCTTGACTCTCCCTCCCGTAGCCAAGACTGGTCACGCAACGTCATCAGCGAGAAGCGGTGCAGGGTTTTCCAGTGCTCCCCATTGGCGAACATGACCCCTGCAGTGCGGAGCCTGAGGGGGGACCTCAGGGTGAGCTCTGAACGGCTGGGGAATGGGCCTACCTACTCTGTTATGCCATACTCACCCAAGAGCTTACTATAGTGCTCTGTATATAGTGAGCACTCAATGTTGCCAACTTGTACTTCCCAAGCACTTAGTACAGTGCTCTGCACACAGTAAGTGCTCAATAAATACGATTGAATGAATGAATGAATAAATGCCATTGATGATGATAATGATGTACCCATCTCTGCCCAATGACCTCACTTTCCTTCCTGGATGGGGCACTCTCCCAAGCCCATTGTCCATAGGTGACCTGATCCTGACTGACTTTTTCCTTTTCCACTCCATATCCCCTAACATGCCTCCCTGCCCCTTTCTGACCCTTCCCTGTCTCCCCTAATGATTCTCCCTCCTTTCCTCTGTCTCATGTCTCCTTCCCTTCCTCTGTCTTTCCTGATGTCTCTCTTATGTCCCTTCCTCGGTCTCCTCTAACATCTCTCTGCTTCTCCCTTCCACTGCTTCCCCTAATGTCTCTCTCTCTCCCCTTCCTTGTCTCCTAATGTTTCCTAACGTGGGGCTCGCTCACAGTCTTAATCCCCATTTCATGGATGAGGGAACTGAGGCACAGAGAAGTGAAGTGACTTGCCCAAAGTCACACGGCTGATGAGTGGCAGAGCTGGGATTAGAACCCATGACCTCTGACTCCCAAGCCAGTGCTCTTTCCACTAAGCCACGCTGCTTCTATCTCAGCTAGTGTCTCTCTCCCCTTCCCCATGTCTGCTGATGTCTCTCCTCCCCCCATCTCTCTTTATGTCTCTCTCTCCTCCTCCCTTCTGCCATCTCCCCCGATATCTGTCTCTCCTCTGGTCACCGAGCCTCAATCTTGCTGTTCCCCCATCTCCTTGTTCACAGTTGGCGTTTTGCTTCCCCAACCCCCTTACCTCTCTTGGCCCCCTCCTCCTTCTCTCCATCCTCCTCCCCCTCACCATATCCCTGGAAGACTATTCATTCATTCATTCAATCGTATTCATTGAGCGCTTACTGTGTGCAAAGCACTGTACTAAGCGCTTGGGAAGTACAGGTTGGCAACGTATAGAGATGGTCCCTACCCAACAACGGGCTCACAGTCTAGAAGGGGGAGACAGGCAACAAAACAAAGCATGTGGACAGGTGTTAAGTCATCAGAATAAATAGACTAAATCTAGCTGCACATCTAGCACAAAGCTAGCTGCGTTGACTATGTCGACAAGTTGGATCTTGCCGCGCCCACTGAACTCCTTGGCCTGGTCCACCAGCATCTCCTAGACCCCATCGAGGCCTCAGAACACCACCACTGACCGGGGCTCCAGGTACACGGTGTAGACGGACCCGTACTTGTCCCGCAGCTTTGTTATAAAGCTCTCCTCCCTCAGCCTAGAGGTAACCTTGCTCTGGGGGTGGGTGGGAGGTTCCCAGGCTTTGTGGTGGGGACAGGTGTCCCTGTGACTAGCTGACACTGGCTCGGGCACCGGGCAGACCCGTTTCCTGGGCACTGTTTGCCGACAATAGGGAGGGACCCACGTCGGCCAGTGTGGATGCATAAACCAGTTCCCAGGGTTGAGGTTGCCTAGTCAGGGGTGGAGCCAGGTGGCCTGCTCCCTCAATGCTCCCGGGTCCCCAACCCCTGACCCCCAACCCCTGCCCCCCCTTGCTCACTACCAGGAAGGACTTCAGCAGGCCATGCCAGTCCATCTGCAGCACGTTGCCCAGTACAGGCAGGGGCTGGGGGCCCGGGGGCAGGTGGCCAAGGGGACTGCCTGGCTCCGGGCGAAGAGGAGCAGGAGGCCTGAGATGACCCCGAGCAGCAGCAGCCCCAAGCCACTGAGCTCCATCCTGGCTCCTTGTACCCTGAGGTACCCTGGGTAAGGTGCAGGGCTGCTTGGAGCCTCCTGGCTTCTTATTCGTTCATTCATTCAATCGTATTTATTGAGCACTTACTGTGTGCAGAGCACTGTACTGAGCGCTTGGGAAGTACAAGTCGGCGACATATAGAGATGGTCCTTACCCAGCAACGGGCTCACAGTCTAGAAGGGGGAGACAGACAACAAAACCAAACATGTAGACAGGTGTCAAAATCGTCAGAACAAATAGAATTATAGCTATATGCACATCATTAGCAAAATAAATAGAATAGTAAATATGTACAAGTAAAATAAATAGAGTAATAAATCCGTACAAATATATACAAGTGCTGTGGGGAGGGGAAAGAGGTAGGGCGGGGGGGGATGGGGAGGAGGAGAGGGAAAAGGGGGCTCAGTCTGGGAAGGCCTCCTGGAGGAGGTAAGCTCTCAGTAGGGCTTTGAAGGGAGGAAGAGAGCTAGCGTGGCGGATGTGCGGAGGGAGGGCATTCCAGGCCAGGGGGAGGACGTGGGCCGGGGGTCGACGGCGGGACAGATGAGAACGAGGCCCAGTGAGGAGGTTAGTGGCAGAGGAGCGGAGGGTGCGGGCTGGGCTGGAGAAGGAGAGAAGGGAGTTGAGGTAGGAGGAGGCGAGGGGATGGACAGCCTTGAAGCTGAGAGTGAGGAGTTTTTGCTTGATTCTTATAGCTTCTCCTCTCCTTCGCTTTCTCTCCTCCCCTCCCCTTCCTCTTGTCCCCTCCCATTCCTCTCCTCTCCACCCCTGTGCGTTAACGTTACAAAACTTTGCTAAATCCCCACCCTAGGCTCTCAGATCCAGTCCAATTCTGACATATCCAGTTTCTACTCTTTTCCCTGCCCCTTTGGCTTCTTTGAAACTGCACCGGAACGGACCGGACCGGAGGGAGGGAGAAAGCGGAGGTAATCATAGCCAAGTGTCAGGTTTTGAGGGGGCCTGACATAGGGGTTGGGGGGCTCCTTTAAAGTGACAGACAGCCCAGCCCCATTCCTCCTCCTTCCCTCCCACAGTCTTCTAGGCCTGGCTATTCCTGACCAGCCCCCCATATCTCCCCAGCATCCTCTCTCCAGGGATGCCCACCGGATGGAGTCCTCATCTGTGAAATGGGTTTAAGGAACTGTTCTCCTTCCCCTTTTCACTCGGGCCACATGGGGGTCAGGTTCTGGCGTCCAACCTGATGATCTTGAATCTCCTGTGTGACCTTGGGCAAGTCCCTTAACTCTTTTGGAGCTCAGTTCCCTCACCTGCTAAGTGGGGATTTGATATCTGGTCTTCTCAGTTAGACTGTGAGCCCCATGTGGAACCTGATTAACTTGTATCTACCCCAGCGTTTAGTATAGTGCTAGACACATAGTAAGCGCTTAACAAATATCACGATTATTGTTGTCATCTACCTCAGCATTTAGCACAGGACCTGCACATAGTAAGCACTTTACAAAGTCCACAGTTATTCATACTCTTCTATTCCTGGACTCCCCTGGACCTCGGTGAAGCTGCTGAGAAATTCAGGGGCCCGGTGGGTTCTCCCCTAGGAGGGTCCCAGGGGTTTAGGGGGAAAATAACTGGGTGGGGCTGTGGACACCAGAAGGCGGGGGGAATTTCTGACTCAGTTCTGAGCCCCAGACAAGAAGAAAATGTAGCGGGAGGGATCAAGGCTGGATGGAGAGTACAGTCCCCTGACCTCAGAGTTGGGGGGCCACGAGGGGTCCCCCAGTAGGAGAAGCCCTCCTCCTATTTCTCCTCCTTTTCCTCCATTCTCCTCTTCCTCCTCCCCTCCCAGAAAACACCCTCCCCCTCCCTCCTCCCTCCTGATCAATCAATCAAGAAATTGCATTTATCAAGTGCTTGGGAAAATACAACAGAGTTAGTAGACACAATCCCTGCCCAGAAGGATCTTGCACAATATAACAGAGATGATAGACATGTTCCTGGCCCACAGTGAGCTAGAAGGGAAGACAGACACTAATATAAATAAATGAATTTATGGATAGGTACGTAAATGCTGTGGGGCTGAGGGAAGGGTAGGAAAAAGGATGCAAATACAAGAGCAAGGATGACGCAGAAGGGAGAAGGACAAGAGGAAACTAGGGCCCAGTCAGGGAAGGCTTCTTGGAGATGTGCCTTTAATCAGACTTTGAAAGTGGGGAGAGTGATAGTTTGTCAGATAAGAGGAAGGAGGGCACTCCAGGCCAGAGGTGGGCATGAGGTCGGCAGAGAGATAGATGAAGTCGAGTGAATAAGTTGGCTTTAGAGGAGCAAAGCATGCGGGCTGGGTTGGGAGAGCAGTTAGGTGAGACCCCCTTACCCATCTCCTGCCTCTGGCCTGGACCACCCTCCCTCCTTAAATCTGAATGACAATTACTCTCTCCCACTTCAAACCCTTATTGAAGGCCCATCTCCTTCAAGAGGCCTTCCCAGACTAAGCCCCCCCTTCCTCTTCTCCCCCTTCCTTCTGCATCACCCTGATTTGCTTCCTTTGCTCTTTCCCCCCCCTCCCCAGCCCCACGACACTTATGTCCATATCCGTAATTTATTTATTTGTACTGAAGTCTGTCTCCCCCCTTCCAGACTGTAAGCTCATTGTGGGCAGGGAATGCGTATGTTTATTGTCGTACTGCACTCTCCCAAGTGCTTAGTACAGTGCTCTATACACGGTAAGAGCTCAATAAATACAATTGAATAAATGAATGAAAGGTAAGAGGGGGCAAGCTGATGGGGTTCCTTAAAGCTGATGGCGAGGCATTTCTGCTTAATGCGGAGGTGGATGGGCCCAGATCGTCATGGAGCACAAGGCCTCGCTCTACCCTGCTGAGCCCCGCGATTTCATCGATGTCTTTCTCCTCCACATGTGGCAGGCAGGTGCTGGACGGGGGAGGACAGGGCAGGGCTGATGGGGGGAGTTGGAGGTGGACACTAGTCAGAGGAGGCCAAACGAGGACCCCCAGCCTCCGGCCGGTTTAGGTCCGGCACGGCCCGGAGCCTTCCAAGTAGCCCTGGAATTATCAGTGGAGTAGCAGTTTGGATGGAGAGGAAAGGGTGGATTTAAGATATGATGTGAAGGTCGAATAGACAGGATTTAGTGATGGATTGGATGTGGGGTTTTGAATGAGAGAGGAGTATTTGAGGATAATGCCAAAGTTAGAGGCTCGTGAGACAGGGAAGATTCTGAGATCGGAAAGTCAGGGGGAGGACTGGTTTTGGGGGGTGAGATAAGGAGTTCTGTTCAAGTCAAAGTTTGGGGGTTCCACGATGGATTGATGCATTTTTCACTATGACACCTTAATCGGAGATGATAATAATGGTATTTGTTATGTGCTTACTATGTACCAGGCAGTGTTCTAAGCACAGGGATAGAAACAAGCAAATCGGGTTGGATGATCTGATAACAGAGTGGTTTACAACGACTCCTGACCCACCTCTTCCCAGTTTAAATGACTAGGTCTCCCGATCTTCCGTCAGAGGGTGGTGGTGGGGAAGAGGAAGGCGGGAATTTCTGCGACGCTTCAGAGGGCGGGTCCCAGCACTCATCTTGGGGGTCGCTCTGTACCCGAGAGGGGATCGGTGCCTGGAAGCGGACTGTCCAGTGGGCACATGCGGGCACCGTTCCACATCTGAGAAGGCCTGTGTGCCCGGGGAGCAGACCGTTCAAAGGGACCATGCCCACATGGAAGAAACAGTGTGATGCTAATATTCAGGTGAGCCTCTGAGAGTCAGGGACCGTGTATAATTCCTGCTTGCATACTGTTTCCCAGGGCGTAGTACAGCGCTCTGCATACAGTAAACATTTAATAGATACTATTACCGCCACTTTCCCTACCCTCACAGTAACCCCACCCACCCACGGCCCTTCCCCTAAAGACACGCACTCAATAATATCCAGAGTGGGCAGCCAGTGCTTTCCTATCATTCTTCTGTCTGTTCTCACATCTCCCGGGGCAGGTCGGGAGAAGCTTTGTACTAACCTCACTGAGGTGCATGTGGAAGATGAGGCCCAGAGAGGTTAAGGAACTTGTCAGTGGAAACACAGCAGGGTGTGGGCAGGGATTATAATCAGTCAGTAGTATTCACTGAGCGCTTACCTTGTGCAGAGCACTGTAATAAGTGCCTGAGAATCTACGATACAACAGAGTTGGTAGATACGTTCTCTGTTCACAACAAGTTAGGTCTCTGGATTGCCAGCCCATAAAGCCTCTCACAGTGGTTGTATCTGTGTGATGCACAAACTCACCACAGTCACCCCCCTGCAACACACACGGACACACAACCCTCCACCCAGACACAAACATGTGCACCGTCCACAAAGATTCACGCCTGCGCACGCATCTCCACACCGACACGGGTTTCCCTGCCGGCCATCGGGAACCCAGAGTTGGATGAGGAGATTGGAGGATGAAAGCTGATCTTTCTTTCCAAGTACAAAGATGGGTGAGCCCAGGGTCGGCCCCCCCCCCAGCACAGATGTTCCCCCAGCCGCGGCACCAGACCGTTGGGAGGGGCTTCCATAGTCAGTCAGTCACCTATATTTTTTGAGCGTTTACTGTGTGCGGAACACTGTACTAAGCGCTTGGAAGAGTACAATATAACAAAAAGCAGGCACAGATACTGCTCCCGCTGGGGGCTGCTCTACCCCGATGCCGCCCATCTCTGCTCCCCAGATCTCTACGAGGAGGCAGCGTAGTTTTGGGGTTCCCTGGGTGCCTGGCTAGCAAAGAACATGGAGATCTTAGCCCTGTTCGCACTGTTAATGCCCGAGACCTTCTCTCCTCCGCTCCCATGACCCAAGGGGGCCCAGTGGGTAGCTGAACCCGAGGCAGAGAGGCCGGCGGGAGGCCTCTGGGTCTGACCGAGAGCCAGTCCGCCTCCCTCCCAGGGGCACCGAGAGGGTCAAGAGAGGAATCCGGCCTAGGATGGAAGGAAACACAGTGTCGGAGAAAAGGATGCAGGGGGGAATGGGCCAGGGAGGGAGTGAGTGGAGTCTCAGAGCCCTGAGGCCCCGCCATCCCCCCAGCCATTATCGGGGGAGGAAGCGCAGCTGGTACGGGGGGGGCACGGTGCCGATGCCACTCTCCCGGGGGGTGAGGTCGATGTCCTCGGGGGCCACGGGCGAGGCCAGGGAGAAGTTCTGCAGCACCGTGGTGAAGAAGAGGAACAGCTCCATGCGGGCAATGCCCTCGCCCAGGCAGATCCGCTTCCCTGCACAGGGCACAGGGGGTGACCGGGCTAGCACCTGTGGTCAGCCCAGGCCGCATTTGCCCGGGCTCCAGGGTGCAGAGGGGTATTTGTTTGCATGAAAAGTATATTATCCTTATTGTGGTATTTGTTAAGTGCTTAGCCTGTGTCAAGCACAGTTGTAAGCCCTGGGGTTGACATGAGTTAATCAGAATGGACACGGTCCTGTTCCCCCTTGGGAAGAGGAAGAACAGGTATTGAATCCTCATTTTACAGTTGAGGAAACTGAGACCCAGAGAAGTGAAGTGACTTGCCCAGGGTCACCCAGCAAGCAATTGGCAGAACTGGGATTAGAACCCAGGTCCTCTGATTCCCAGGCCCGGGATCTTTCCAGTAGGCCTCACTGCTTCTCATTTAATAATAATAATGATGGTGTTTGTTAAATGTATACTATGTGCAAGGCACTGTTCTAAGCGCTGGGGGAATACAAGGTGATCAGGTTGTCTCATGTGGGGCTCACAGTCTTAATCCCCATTTTACAGATGAGGGAACAGAGGCACAGAGAAGTTAAGTGACTTGCCCAAAGTCACACAGCTGACAATTGACGGAGTCGGGATTTGAATCCATGACCTCTGACTCCAAAGCCCGGGCTCTTTCCACTGAGCTGCTTCTCATTTGCATCCCGGGCACCCTTGCCCAGTCACGTAACCGAGGGGGAGTCTTGGATGAGGTTTGTGGGGCCTCATCAACTAGCGGACTGGCTAGTGGGGTCAGCCTCACAGCTCCACCAGCCCTGGACTCTGTCTCTTGGCAGTGGCACCAGGCACTGGGGGAGACCGTGAGCGTTGGCTTCCCTCCCAAACATGCCCTCCCTGATGCCCCCAGTCCTGGATGGACCAGCTCCTCACCCTACCCCCACACACTGGCCCAGCGCTGACGGACTTCCCTGACTCTACTGAGAGTTGATCTTTGTCTCTAAACCCCCTCCCCGCAGCTCCACCCCCGCTGTCTGTCTGTCTTTTTGTCCGTCCGCTTGTCCGCCCACCTATCTGGGCGACCCTTCAGCATCCCCACCCTCCCCCGGACCAACAGCCAGACCTTTCCAGGAGGAAAGTGTGGGCTGGCTGGACCCATCGAGGCAGTGACCCGCTTAGGCCTGGTAGCTCCTGCCCCTGAGCCTGACCTCCCAGGCTATCAGACCCCACCTTCTCGGGGGTCCATCCCATGCCCCGGACCGGGCAGAGTAGCATGGGCAAAGGTACCTATGGAGAAGGGCAGAAATGCCTCGCTCTTCTTGAAGTTGCCCTGGGCATCCAGGAAGTGGCCGGGGTCGAAGGTGTCCGGTTTCTTAAAGTGTTGGGGGTCGTGCAGCACGGAGCTCAGGAGGGGGTACACGTCTGTGCCCTGGGAGAAGAGCAGGGCTCATGTGGAGGCTGTTAGGGTCGGGCCCAGGGGTGCAGAGTGGTCGGACATCCCGTGCAAGGTGGACCGACAGGACAGTGGCCCCGAGTCCCGGCCGGTCCCGGCTCACCTTGGGGAGGAGGTAGCCGCGGAAGTGGGTGTCCTGTGTGACGATGTGGGGTACGCCCAGCGGGATCAGGTCGCTGAACCTCTGGATCTCGTGGATCACGGCGTCCGTGTACGGCATCTGGGCCCGGTCCTCCAGCCCTGGGGGGCGGTTCTGCCCGATCACCTCGTCAATTTCCTTCAGGACTTTCTCTGGGGGCCCAGTGGAGGAGGAGAAGGAGGAGAGGGGGGAGGAGGAGGATGCGTCTCCCAACTCTGTTGTATTGTTCTCTCCTAAGCATTTAGTGCACTGCTCTGCACATAGTAAGCGCTCAATAAATTCGATTGACTGACCGGCACTCAATCAATACAATCAGTTGATTGATTAAGAAGAAGAGCCACTGTGCCTCCAGACAGAAGAGGGGAGGGGCGCCTTGCCATCTACCTCTCCCTCGGGGGGACCAGATCCCCCCACTTCCCCGTCCTGCCCAATCAGAAGATTGCGTGGTTTCCCCCAAGTCAGGAGTGGCCTGCGGGAAACTCTCTCCAATCACTCATGAACCCATCTTTGATAGATCCAAGGGAACTTGGAATAGATATCTGCACCAACCACCGCTCGGAATAATAATAAACTGTGGTTTTCCTTAAGTGCTTACTACATCCCAGGCACCGTACTAAGTGCTGGAGTAGATACAAGATCATCAGGTCCCGCATGACTCTAACCATCTAAGTAGGAGAGAGGACAGGTATTGAACCCCATTTTGCTGATGAGAGAACTGAGGTGCCAAGAAGAGAAGTGATTTGCACAAGGACACACAGCAGACGTGTGGCAGGGTTGGGATTAGAACCCAGGACCTTCTGACTCCTGGGCCCATGCTCTTTCCACTAGTCTATGCTGCTTCTCTCTCTTCCTTGCTCAGAAAAACGGTCTTGGTCTTTGACCCAGCAGCAGGATGAGAATGAGATCTCCTGGCTGCCACCAATCAGGAGAAAGTTCCCTGGATTTCACCAATTCAAAAGAATTTTTTTTTTAAATATTTTTTCTTAAGCTCTTACTATGTGTCGATTGTGTAAGCACTGGGGTAGACAAACACAGTCAATTGAACACAGTCCCTGTCCCACATGGGGCTCACAGCATGGCTCAGTGGCTTCCCAAGTGCTTAGTACAGTGCTCTGCACACTGTAAGTGCTCAATAAATACGATTGAATGAATGAATGAATGAAAGCATCGGGGCCTCGTGGAAAAAGCCCGGGCTTTGGAGTCAGAGTTCATGGGTTCAAATCCCGCCTCTGCTAATTGTCAGCTGTGTGACTTTGGACAAGTCACTTCACTTCTCTGAGCCTCAGCTACCTCATCTGTAAAATGGGGATGAAGACTGTGAGCCTCACGTGGGACAACCGGATCACCTTGTTACCTCCCCAGCGCTTAGAACTGTTCTTTGCACATAGTAAGTGCTTAATAAATGCCATCATTATTATTATTATTCTTATGTGGGGCTCATGGGTTCTAATCCCACTCTGCCACTTGTCTGCTGTGTGACCTTGGGAAAGTCACTTCACTTCTCTGGGCCTCAGTTACCTCATCTGTAAAATGGGGATTAAGACTGTGAGCCCCACATTAGACAACCTGATCACCTTGTATCCCCCCCAGGGCTTAGAACAGGGCTTTGCACATAGTAAGCGCTTAACAAATACCAACATTATTATTATTATCCGCGGTTGAGGAAACTGAGACCCAGAGAAGTTAAATGACTTGACTAAGGTCACATAGCAGAGAAGTGGCAGAACTGAAATTAGAACCCAGGTCCTCTGATTCCCAGGCCCGGGCCCTTTCCACTAAGCCGCATTGCTTTTCAAGATGGATGAGTAGGACGGGCAGGAATCTGAAAAACTTGCTCCTGATTGGAGGGCCATCCTAACCGCCCTGGTCTCAGGGAAAGAAGCCACCTTGGTATCCCCTCCTCCTTCCTGGGGTGCCCCCCATCACCGCTCCCCGGCCTCCTTCTCGGCCCAGTGCCCTCGCACCTAACACCTGAGGGTACTTGAGCAGCAGCAGGAAGCCGTAGCGTAAGGTGGTGCTGGAGGTCTCGGTGCCCGCGAAGAAGAGGGACAGGGTGGTCAGCACCAGGTTGCGCCGGTGAAACTCAGTGCCCATGATTTCCTTCTCCTGCAGGGACCAGAGGGGACCAGGTCAGCCGGGCACCCTGTCCTGGGCCACGTGCCGTGGCAGCTTCCCATTTGACTTCCCCATATCCCACCTCCCCTCCCCATCTCTGGACATGTCCCCATTTCTCTTTTTTTTCCCCAGTGGTGTCTGTTAAGTGCTTACTTTGTGCCAGACACTGTACTAAGCGCTTTGATAGATACAAGCCAATCAGGTTGGACCAAGTCCCTGTCCCATGTGGGGCTCACAGTCTTTGTCCCCATTTTCCAGATGAGGTAATGGAGGCCCAGAGAAGTTAAGTCGCTTTGCCTGAGATCACACAGCAGATAAGTGGCAGATCCAGGATAAGAATCCCAGGCCCACACTCTATCCGCTAGACAATATTGCTTTCTGTGCAGCATGGCCTGAGAGTGCCTAGTGGATAGAGCACAGGCCTTGGATTCAGAAGAATCTGGGGTCTAATCCCGGCTCTGCCACTTGCCTGCTGTGTGACCTTGGGCAAGTCACTTAGCTTCACTGTGTCTCAGCTACTTCACCTATAAAATGGGGATTAAGATTGTGAGCCCCATGTAGGACAGGGAATGTGTCCAACCCTGAGCCCCCTTTTCCCAGACTGAGCCCACTTTCCCCTCTCCTCCTCCCCATCCCCCCCCACCCTACCTCCTTCCCCTCCCCACAGCACCTGTAAATATGTTTCTACAGATTTATTACTCTATTTATTTTACTTGTACATATTTACTATTCTATTTATTTTGTTAATGATGTGCATTTAGCTTTAATTTTATTTATTCTGATGACTTCACACCTGTCCACATGTTTTGTTTTATTGTCTGTCTCCCCCTTCTAGACTGTGAGCCCGCTGTTGGGTAGGGACCGTCTCTATATGTTCCCAACTTGTACTTCTCAAGCGCTTAGTACAGTGCTGTGCACACAGTAAGCACTCAATAAATACAGTTGAATGAATGAATGAATGAATGAATGAATGAACCCAATATGCTTATTTCTATCCCTGGCTTAGAACAGTGCCTGGTGCATAGTAAGCACTTAACAAATACCATTATTATTACTGTTATTATTATCATTATTCTCTCCAGGTCTCTGGGAATCTGGGTTCCCCAGAATACAAGACGGTTCACAGGGTCGCGCGGTACCTTGTCCATGCGGGTGAGGAAGCAGTCGATGAAGTCCCGAGGGGAGTTGGGGTCCAAGGACTTCTTGTTGCTCTCGATGCGCTGGGCGATGAAGGAGTTCACGTACTCCAGGTTGCTGTGGACACGATGGTGGACTCCGGGGAGGTACTTCATCACGCCAGAGAACAGCTCAAACAGCTGGCGGGAACCGGGCCCAGCCCATGTCAGCCCCATTAACCCGGGTGCCCAGCCGAGACCCACCCCGTGCCCAAAAGGGATCAAGGGCAGACAGGGGGGAGGCAGTGCTCTTGAAAGCACCAGACGGGGGGCGGGCAATCAGGCCTAGGGCAGCCCCCTCCCTGACTTTCCAGACGGTGAGGAGGGACCCCCAGAGCAGGGCAGAGGGCCGAGGGCCCCGCTCCCCACTGCCCCTCCCCTCCCGCCCCCCCGGGGCACGCCCAGCTGAATGCCACCTGCCCCCAGGGTGAGCTCATGAGGGCGAAGGTCTCATTGAACATGTGCAGTAAGCTGAGGAATATCTTGTCCTGGTAGTCGAAGCGGTTCCCGAAGACGATGGAGCAGATGATGTTGGCCGTGATGGAGTTGAAGAAGAAGGTGGGATCGATGAGCTCCCCTGAAGAGGGAACGAGGAGGTCAGAGGGAAAGGGAAGGGCGTCCCAGGAGGCGGCACATCAGTCCGGACGCAGGTGATAGTGAGCGAATGCCGCTATTTTCCCCATGGCTCTCTCAGTCCCCTCCTGGGCCTCGCGCAGAGGCTTGTTGGAAGGAACTGCTTGGTCAGGTGACTGAGGGCACCCTCCCCTTGCCCCCCATCTTCTACCCCCACCCCCTGGCCTCAGTCGCCTGCCCACCACCCCCTGCAAGGAAATGGCTGAGCCACCAGCCGTGAGGCTGGTGGGTGTGCACGGATGGGGGCTCAGGCTTCGGAACGGCTACAGGTCGGGCTCCAGGTGTCAATTCTGGCGGCTCTGCCGCTCATCCTGGAGTCAGAGCCTGAGCCCTGGGCCACCTGGGTCAGCCTTCTGGTCTCCACCGGGCCCTGTCCCGGGCCCCGGAGCCGCTCACCCTTGGATTTGTGGATTTCTCCCACCAGGCACTGGGCCTCCTCCTGGATGCGCTCCTCGATGCTGCGCTTGCCCATGCCAAAGTCACGCAGCGTCGTCAGCGAGAAGCGGCGCAGAGTTCTCCAGCGCTCCCCATTGGCGAACACAACCCCTGTGAAGCGGACCCCGAGGGGGGGACCCCAGGGTGAGCTCTGGGCGGCCGGGGAACGGGCCTACCTATTCTGTTATTCTGTACTCCCCCAAGTGCTTAGTACAGTGCTCTGCACACAGTGTTCGATAAATACCATCGATGATGATGATGATGATAATGATGTGCCTCGGCCCCACCCACAGACCCCTCCCCTCTCTTCTGAGGGTCCCCTGGCTGAGTTTCTATCTCCCTAGTGTGTCTCCTTGCCCCCCTCACACTGTAACTCCTCCCTTTCTCCCCTACTATCTTTCCCTCCCTTCTTCTGTCTCTTCCAATCTCTCTCCCTTCTGTCTCTCCTAATGCCTCTCTTCCTCTTCTAATGTCTCTCTCCCTTCCTCCATCTCCTCTAGCATCTCTTTCCCTGCTTCTCCTAACACCTCTCTCCTCTCTGCCTCTGCTAGTGTCTCTCTCCCCTTCCCTGTTTCTGCTAATGTCTCTCTCCTCTTCCCTGTCTCTCTTAATGTCCCTCTCCCTGACTCCCTTCTGCCATTTCCCCCAATATCCATCTCTCCTCTGGTCACCAAGCCTAAGTGTCGTTGTCTCCCCGATCCTCTTGTTCACAAATGGCTTACCACCTCCCACCCCCTCCCTCTCTCCTTCTCTGTCCCGGCCCCCTCCTCCTCCCCCTCCCGCTTCCCCTCACCGTATCCCTGGAAGACTTTGTCGATGATGGAGATCTTGCCACGCCCGCTGAACTCCTCTGCCTTATCCACCAACGCCTCCTTGACCGCGTCGAGGCCGCAGAGCACCACCACTGGCCGGGACCCCAGGTACACGGTGTAGACGGGCCCGTACTTGTCTCGCAGCTTTGAAACAAACCTCTGCTGTCACCACTTCCCTAGCCCCTGAGGAAGGCTTCCCCAGGGCCCTGGGGGTGGGAGGAAGGGTCCCGGGCTTCGTGGGACAGCATTCAGGTCACTTGGAGTGGGACTGGGAGCATGTGAGGGGGCGGGAAATGCTGGCATCGAGCTGCCCACCTGCTTCTGGCTGCCCTGGGGTGGGAGGGATCATTGGATGGAGCTGGAATAGAGGCATCCAGGCCTCCAGTCCCACAGCACTTGTGATGAGATCTACAATTTCTTTATCTACATTAACGTAACGAGAAGCAGCGTGTCTCTCCCCTGGTCACCAAGCCGAAATGCTGCTGCTTGAAGTGAAGCAGCGTGGCTCGGCGGAAAGAGCCCGGGCTTGGGAGTCAGAGGTCGTGGGTTCTAATTCCGGCTCCGCCACTTGTCTGCTCTGTGATCTTGGGCAAGTCACTTCACTTCTCTGTGCCTCAGTTGTCTCCTCTTTAAAATGGGGATTAAGACTGTGAGCTTCACGTGGGACAGTGTGGTCACCCTGTAGCTACCCCAGCGCTTAGAACAGTGCTTGACACATAGTAAGTGCTTCAAAAATATCATCATCATTATGATGATGATGATGATTAATGTCTGTCTCCCTCTCCAGACTGCAAGCTCGTCGAGGGCAGGGAATGTGCCTGTTTATTGTTCTATTGTACTCTCCCAAGTGCTTAGCACAGTGCTCAGCACAGACTAAGCGCTCAATAAATACGAACTGGCTGGAAGTGCCGTCCGGTGGCCACTGGCCTTTCTCAGACAAAGAGATTGGATGGGAGGGGGCTGGAGGAGTGAGGGCTCTCCTCTCCCAAGCTCTAACCACCAGGAAGCCTTTCTCGGCCCTCCTGCCTGCCGTGTGACCTCGGGCAAGTCACTTCACTTCCCTATGCCTCACTTTTCTAATCCATAAAGTGCAGATTAAATACCTGTTCTCCCTCCTGCCTAGCCCATGAGCCTCATATAGGACGGAGTCTAAGTCTAACCTGATTATCTTGTACCTATCTCAGTGCTTAGTAGAATGCTCAACATATTAGTAAGTGCTCAACACGTACCACAATTCCGAATGTCTAGACTCAATCCCATGTGCTGAGACAGATGACCTGCCTGGATTCTGCCTCTGGGAATCCAATGGCCTCTACTCCATCCTGACCCTCCTCAACCTCTCAGCTGCCTCCCACACTGTCGACCACCCCCTTCTCCTGGAAGCATTACCCGACCTTGGCTCTCTGACACCTGGTTCTAATCCTATCTCTCTGGCTGCCCAGTCTCAATCTCTTTCACAGGCTCCTCCTCTGCCTCCCACCCTCTAACTGTGAGGGTCCCTCAAGGCTCAGTTCTGGGTCCTCTTCTATTTTCCATCTTCACCGACTCCCTTGGAGAACTCGTTTGCTCCCACGGCTTCAACTACCATCTCTATGCGGATGATTCTCAACTCTCCATCTCCAGCCCTGATCTCCCTCCTTCCCCTGCAATGTCACATTTCCTCCTGCCTTCAGGACATCCCTACGTGGTTGTTTCTCTGACATCTCAAACTTAACATGTCCAAAACAGAACTCATTATCTTCCCTCCAAAACTCTTTCCTCCCCGTGACTTTCCCATCGCTGTAGACAGCACCACCATGCTCCCTGTCTCACAAGCCTAGATTCATCTCTCTCATTCATCCCACATATTCAATTTGTTTCTGTTTAAAATTTGCATCACCGGTAAAATCCACCCTTCCCTCTCCATCCGAAAAGCAACCACATTAATCCAATCACTCATCCTATCCTGCCTTGATTACTGCATTAGCCTCCTTGTTGACCTCCCTGCCTCCTGTCTCTCCCCACTTCAGCCCATACTTCACTCTGCTGCCCAGATCATTTTCTACAGAAATGTTCATCCCATGTTTCCGCACATCCAAAGACCCTCCAGTGGTTGCCCATCCACCTCAGCATCACACCGAAAATCCTTATCATCAGCTCTAATAATAATAAAAATAATGGCATTTATTAAGCACTTATTATGTGCAGAGCACTGCTCTAAGTGCTGAGCACTGTTCTAAGCGCTGAAGGCATTCAATCACCTTGACCCTTCCTGCCTTATCTCTCTGCTTTCCTACTATTCATGTACACTTTGCTCCTCTGACTCCAACCTTCTCACCATACTCTGAACTCTTCTATCTCAATGCCCACCTCTCACCCACATCCTACCTCTGACCTGAAATGCCTTCTCTCTTCACATCCAACAGAAGCTCTCTCTCCCCACCTTCAAAGCCTTATTAAAAGCCCATCTCCATCTTTTTTAAAATGACATATGTTAAGTACTCCCTATGTGTCAGGCCCTGTACTAAGCATTGGAGTAGATACGAGCAAATCAGGTTGGACACAGTCCATGTCCCACCAGAGGCTCAAAATCTTAAATCCCATTTTGTAGATGAGATAACTGAGACCCAGAGAAGCGAAATAACTTGCCCAAGGTCAACCGGCAGGCAGGTGGCAGAGCTGGGATTAGAACCCAGGCCAGGGTTCTAGCCATTAGTCCACGCTGCTTCTCAGGCGGCGTGGACCGTGATGCTCCGGCCTTGGGAGGTCAATTCGCTGCCCCCATCCTTCTCCGTCCACCTTCCCTCCAACCTCTGGACACCAAGGTCTCGGTCCTTGGGCTGCAATCTGAGTAAACAGGTGTTCCTGTGACTAGCTGGCACT
This sequence comes from Tachyglossus aculeatus, assembly GCF_015852505.1. NCBI lineage: Eukaryota > Metazoa > Chordata > Mammalia > Monotremata > Tachyglossidae > Tachyglossus > Tachyglossus aculeatus. The sequence goes on from NC_052091.1 coordinate 2,466,962, forward strand.
GGCTCGGGCACCAGGCAGACCCGTTTCCTGGGCACTGTTTGCCGACAATAGGGAGGGACCACGTCAGCCGGTTTGGATGCATAAACCAGTTCCCAGGATTAAGGTTGCCTAGTCAGGGGTGGAGCCAGGTGGCCTGCCCCCAACCTGCCGCCTCAACGCCCCCGGGTCCCCAGACCCCAACCCCTGACCCTCAACCCCTGGCCCCCCTCGCTCACTGCCAGGAAGGACTTCAGCAGGCCCCGCCGGTCCATCTGCAGCATGTTGCCCAGGATGGGCAGGGGCCGGGGGCCCGGGGGCAGGCGGCCACGGGGGGCTGATCGGCTCCGGGCGAAGAGGAGCAGGAGGCCTGAGAGGACCACGAGCAGGAGCAGCCCCAAGCCGCTGAGCTCCATCCTGGCTCCCGGTACCCTGGAGAAGGTGCAGGGCGGCTTGGAACCCCCCGGGTTTTTATACTTTGGGGGTCAGAGTCTGCTCCTCCCCCTGTTCTCCTCCTCTCCTCCCCTCCCCTTCCCATTCCCGTTACATAACCTTGCTGTCTCCACCCCAGGCTCTCAGGTCCAGCCCAGGTCTGACCCATCCAGATTCTTCTCTTGTCCCCACCCCTTTGGCTCCTTTGGAGAGGGACTGGAGGGAGGGAGAAGGTGGAGGTAATCATAGCCAGGTGTTGGGCTTTGAGGGGGCCTGATGTGAGTATTGGGAAGTCCCTTTAAAATGACAGGCAGCGCAGCCCCACTCCCCCTCCCTCCTGCAGACCCCCAGACCTGGCTACTCCTGACTGGCCCCCCAAATCTCCCCAGCATCCGCTCTCCCGGGATGTCCACTGTAAAATGGATTTAAGACACCCGTTCTTCTTCCCCTTTACACTATGGGCTCCATGGGAGTCAGGGGCTCTGTCCAACCTGATGATCTTGAATCTACCTGAACTTTTATCTCAGGGCCTCCACATAGTAAATACTTAACGAAGTCCACAATTACTCAATCAATCGTATTTATTGAGCGCTTACTGTGTGCAGAGCACCGTACCAAGCGCTATTTTCTCATCCCTGCGTGCCTCTGGTCCTGGATGAAGCCACTGAGAAATCCAGGGGTTCGGTGCATTCTCCTCAAGAAGGATCCCGGGGGCTGAGGGGAAGGGTAATGGGGACACCAGGAGTCAGGGGGCAGGGGGGGATTTGCTGACTCATTCCCGAGCCCAGGATAAGGAGAAACGGATCAACACCATAGTGGGAGGGATCAAGGCTGGACAGAGATTACAACCCCCTGATGTCGGAGTCAGGGGGATCATGGGGGCAAAGGTGAGAGCAGAAAGACACGGTCATCAGAAAGTTCTGATCACTGGGTGGGGGGGACAAGGGGATAGATGAGATGGCTTCTTAATGACTCCTGGCTGGGAGGGGTGGGGACAGCAGGAAGAGGGGAAGACTCGGGCCACCCTGATCGGGCCAAGAGCCGCCGGGCCATGGGACCAGGTTCAAGGAGCTGCCACTCACTGGTGCAGGGGAAGTCATTCATTCATTCATTCATTCATTCAATCGTATTTATTGAGTGCTTACTGTGTGCACAGCACTGTACTAAGCGCTTGGGAAGTACAAGCTGGCAACATATAGAGACGGTCCCTACCCAACAGTGGGCTCACAAAGCCGGCTCCTTCCCCTCTCCTCTCTTCCTATTTCTCCTCTTCATTCTCCAGTCTCCTCCTCTTCCTCTTCCTCCCCAACCCCTGCGAAAGCATTCTCCCCCTTCCCCCACACCCCCCAAATCACCCAATCAATCAATCGATGGTATTTATTGAGGCACTTGGGAAAGTATAATACAACAGAATTGGTAGAAGTTGCAGTCCATGGGGGAGACCGACATTAAAGAAGACTAAGGGTAGGGGAAATAGGTGAGAATAAGGGTATGGCCATAAGTGCTGTGGGCTGGGGTGACAATCAAAGTGCCTAAGGGGCAGACAGTCAGGGTCATCGAGGGTGCAGGGGGATGGTGGAAAGGGGAAACAGGGTCACTGTCAGGAAAAGCCCCCTGCCCCTCCCCTCCCCGCCCCCCCAGGGAGATGTTGTCAAGGTTCATGTGGGTGGGTCCCCCGGGTCAGAGAGCACCGGGATGACCTACACAAACTACTCCCAGGTCAGCAAAGTCCACCATGTCCTGCGGTCACCCATCGTCGATGAACGCAGGCAGAGCCTGGGCCGGCCTTTGCCCACCACCCGGAGGAAGTGGTCAGCCGGGGTATCCGAGGAGGCTGGCCAGAAATCCCCACCCAACGGCCCCCTGCCACCTTCCTAGGGCTGCTACAGTGCCCTGCCCCACCTCCACCCCAGCTTCAGTACTCCAGCGGGTGACCCAGGACGGGGACCGAGATGGGCAGAGACATACAGCTCCTGGGAGACAGAGGTGGGCAGAGATGCTCAGACCCAGGGAGACAGAGGTGTGTGGGGACACAGAGACCCAGGAAGACAGAGATGGGCAGAGACACAGAGATCCAGGGAGATGGAGGTGGGTCAGTCCCAAAGAGATAGAAGTGGACAGGCAGAGTCATGGGGCCACTAACGAGAGTCACCAGAGACAGAGGAGACAGGGCAAGACAGAGACACGGACTCAGAGGCAGGCTGAGGTGAACAGACACAGACAGATGACTAGACAGATGGACAGATGGGCAGATTCATTCATTCATTCATTCAGTTATATTTTCTTGAGTACTTACTGTGTGCAAAGCACTGTACTAGGCGCTTGGAAAGTATAATTCAGCAATAAATGGGCAGAGGGGCAGAACAGGCTGGCAGAAGGGCAGATGGGCAGAGCCCCCAACCCTCAAATCTGCTCCAGCTTCCTGGGAGAAGAGCTCTGAGAGGGCAGCTGGGGCGGACTGAGTGGGAGTGGAAGACGAGGAAAGGAGGGCTTAGTCAGAGAAGGCCTCCTAGAGGAGGTGTGCCTTCATTAAGGCTTTGAAGGTGGGGAGAGTGATCATGTGTCAGATGTAAAGCAGGAAAGCATTCCAGGCAGAGGCAGAACATGGGTCAGAGGTGGAGGTGAGATAGACGAGATTGAGGTACCATGAGTGAATTGACATTAGAGGAGTGAAGTGTGAGGGCTGGATTCTAGTAGGAGAGCAGTGAGGTGAGGTAGGAGAGGTCAACGTGATTGGCCACTTTTAAGCTGACGCTCAGGAGCTTCTGTTTGTTGCAGAGGTTGGTGGACAACCACTGGAGGTTCTTGAGGAGTGGCAAGATGTGAACTGAAAATTTTTTCAGAAAAATGACACGGGCAGCAGAATGAAGTAAGGATCAGAGTGGAGAGAGACAGGAGGCAAGGAGGTCAGCAAGGAAGCTGATACGGTAATCACGGTGGGAGAGGAGAAGTGCTTGGATTAATGGGGTAGCAATTTGGATGGATTTTAATGATGTTGTGAAGGTTTAATCAATGGGATTTAGTGACAAGTTGAATATATGGGTTGAATGAGAGAGAGGAATGAAGCATAATGCCAAGGTTACGAGCTCATGAGACAGGAAGGATGGCGGTGCTTAAGCGCTCAGTACAGTGCTCTGCACACAGTAAGTGCTCAATAAATATGATTGAATGAACGAACGGTGCTGTCTACCGTGATGAAAAAGTCAGGAGGAGGAAAGAGTTTGGACGGGAAGACAAGGAAAAGAAACCTTGCCTGAAGGAGATTTCAGAAGGTTTGGAAGATGATTGGTGGATGTGAATTGGGAGTTCCATAATAATGATAACAATAACTGTGGTATTTGTTAAGCATTTACTATGTGCTAAGCACTGTACTAAGTGCTGGGCAAACTCCTACCACGTTAAGCCGATCACTTATCCTATCCCACCCTGATTACCTTATCAGCCTCCTTGCTGACCTCCCTACTCCAGTCCGTACTTCACCCTGCTGCCCGGATCATTTTTCTCCAGAAATGTTCAGACCATCTTTCATTCCTCAAGGACCTCCAGGAGTCTCTTATTCACCTCGGCATCAAACAGAAACTCCTCACCACTGGCTTTAAATCCCTCAGTCACCTTGCCCATTCCTACCTCACCTTGCTACTCTACTAGCGTGGCTCAGTGGAAAGAGCACAGGCTTAGGAGTCAGAGGTCATGGGTTCGAATCCCGACTCCTCCACTTGTCAGCTGTGTGACCTTGGGCAAGGCACTTGACTTCTCTGTGCCTCAGTTACCTCATCTGTAAAAAGGGGATTAAGACTGTGAGCCCCACGTGAGTCAACCTGATCACCTTGTATACCCCCAGCACTTAGAACAGTGCTTTGCACATAGTAAGTGCTTAACAAATACCGTTATTATTATTATTATTACTACTACAATCCAGTCCACACGCCTGGTCCCTTTAATGCCAACCTTCTCACTGTACTTTGATTTCGTCTATCTCGCCGCCGACCTCTTGCCCAATCCTGCCTCTGCCCTCTTATCTGACCGACAATGACTCTACCTCTCTTCAAAGCCTTATTGAAGATCCATCTCTTCCAAGAGGGCTTCTCTGACTAGGCCCTCTTTTCCTTTTCTTCAACACCCTTCTGCGTCGCCCTGACTTGCTCCCTTTATTCACCCCTGCCCCCCAACCCCATGGCACTGAAGTATGTTGCTGTAATTCATTTATTTATTTCAATTAGTGTCTGTCTCCCCCTCTAGACTGACAGCTCATCGTGTGAAGGGACTGCGTCTGTTACATTGTTACATTGTACTCTCCCAAGAACTTTAGTACAGTGCTACACATACGGTAAGTGCCCAATTAATACTATTGACTGACTGACTGGCAGATACCACCTAGGGCTCACAGAGAGAGCAGGTATTGAATCCCCATTTTGGAGATGAGGGAACTGAGGCACGGAAAAGTTAAGAGACTTGCCCGAAGTCACACAGAGGTGGAGCCAGAATTAGAAGCCAGGTCCTCTGACTCTCAGGACCATGCTCTCTCCACGAGGCTAGGTCAGACAAGAGGGAGGGGATGGGCAAGAAGTCATCAGAGGGAGAGACAAGAGTGAGGCCTAAGTGAGCAGATTGTGCCTAAGAGCAAAACGTGAGCTTGCGGGGAGTGGGATCGGTAGAGGGAAGAAAAAGCTGCCTTAAAGCCAATGGTTCGGAATTTCTGCAGACTGTAAGCTCCTTGTGGCCAGGACCAGCATTAGATGGAGAAGAAAGGGAGGATGTTGTGAGTAGAGAAATGCCCCGGAGGCAGGAGTGAATGTGAGATTGCAGAGGATAGGTAGCCAGGCAGTCAGTTAATCGTATTTATTGAGCTTACTGTGTGCAGAGTACTGTACTAATCAATACAGCAATAAACAGATGCATTCCCTGCCCACGATGAGCTTACAGTCTAGAGGGGGAGACAGACATTAACACAAATAAATAAATTACAGACATGGACACAAGTGCTATGGGGCTGGGACGGGGGGATGAATAAAGGGACAAGTCAGGGTGAGGCAGAAGGGAGTGGGAGAAGAGAAAGGAAGGCTCAGTCAGGGAAGGCCTCTTGGAGGAGATGGGCCTCCAATAATATTGTGAAGCAGGGGAGAGTGGTGGTGGGTTGGATATTAGGAGGGAGGGCGTTCTAGACCAGAGGTAGGACGTGGACAAGAGATCAGCGGCAAGGCGCGGAGTGGTAGATTTGGGAGTCACCATGGAGACCAGAGAGTTGAGGCCTTGAGCTGGATTGAGCCTTGACAGGGAGTGAGTATAGAGTGAGAATGAATTATTTAAATTATCACAGCCTACATAACACTTACATACATATCTTAAAACCTCAATGAACCCCCACATTTGTCATTTAAATATCTCTCTCCTGCAGTAGACTCAAAGTTCCTTGAGGGCAGGAATTGTGCTTTCCCTTAAGCACTCTCCTAAGTTCAGTGTTCTGCACTCAGTAGGTGCTCCAGAATTGCTCTCGGTTGATGTAAGCTCATTATGGAAAGGGAATGTGATCTGCTAATTCTGTTGTATTGTACTCTCCTAGGCACTTAGTACAGTGCTCTGCACATAGTAACTGCTCAGTAAATACCATTGATTGATTACCCTTGCCCCACTTCACAGCTCAGGGACCCTCACTTTTCATTTAATTGCTGTTTGTTAATCACTTACTATGTGCCAGGCACTATACTAAGCATTGGGGGAGATGCCAATTAATCACACTGGACACAGTCCCTGTCCCACATGGGCCTCAGCATCTCAATCCTCATTTTACAGGTGAGGTAACTGAGGCCCAGAGAAGTGAAGTGACTCTCCCAAGATCACAGCATACAAGCGGCGCAGTTGGATTAGAACCCGGGTCCTTCTGATTCCCAAAGCCGGGCTCTTATCCAGTAGGCCCCAGCCTCCACTGCATTAAGGCTCTCCGTGGCTCCCGTCGAAACCCGATCGGGCTCTCCCTGGCCACGGGTCCCCTGCTCCTATGTGGAGACTTTGAACCCGCGTGACTTATTGGACTCCTCCCACACTCCTCCAGCTTCCTGTTTCTGCTCCTGCAGTCAGCGCACAGCTGAGCCTCAGAGATGGCCTGGGCTGCCGGCCCATCCTGGCTGCCTTCCTCCGCTGGGTCCTTCCACCTAATCCTCCTCCTCTTCCTCGTGCTGTTGCTACTGTTGTTTTGGAGGGGGCACTCCCCAGTCCGCCTTCCCCCTGGGCCCCGGGCCCTGCCCATCCTGGGTTGTCTTCCACAGATGTGGGGTGTGCCGCTGTTGGACTTCCTGCTCAAGGTGAATGGTGCCCTGTCAGAGCCACCGGGCTGTGGAGGAGTGGGCTTCGCTGTCACCTCCCCTTCCTCCTCCTCCTCTTCCTCCCCCCAGGGTCTTGGGCTCAGGGTGGGAGGCTCCAGGGCCCCGACCTGAGGGAGAGGACCAAGGGAGACAGACAACCCCAGCCATTCAGTGGTCTCGGCACAGGGCCTGTGGGAGGGCAACAGGGCAGTGCCTGGAAGTGTACCACCCTCGGGGGACTCCTGGTCACTCAGCCCAGTTGCTGCATCCTCAAAGCTGAGGCTCCCACAGGGGTGTTGAGAGGGAAACTGAGGATGGGATAGCCAGAGCCCTGTCTGGGTCCACCCCGAGGTACTGTGTGGCTATGGGGCAGTCACTGCCCATCTCTGAGCTGTGATGTCCCATCCGCCCTTTTAGACTGTGAGCCCACTGTTGGGTAGGGACTGTCTCTATATGTTGCCAACTTGTACTTCCCAAGCGCTTAGTACAGTGCTCTGCACACAGTAAGCGCTCAATAAATACGATTGATTGATTGATTGATCCGCCCAAGAGGGAGGGAAGGAGAGAAGGAGGGAGCGGTGGCAGCCAGCTGGGCGTTGGGGTGGAGGCGCTGCCGCCCCAGGTGACCCCACCTCCCTCCATTCCCTCACCCCCAGCAGCTGCGCTCGCAGTTCAGACCGGTGTTCACCGTGTACCTGGGTCCCGAGCCGGTGGTGGTGCTCTGTGGCTACGAGACCGTGCGGGCGGCCCTGCAGGACCAGGCCGAAGAGTTCGCGGGCAGACCCTACATGGCCATTTCGGAGAAGACCACGCGGAGCCTTGGTGAGGGCCGGGCTCCGGGAGGGCCGGGGATGGGCCGGGTGGATGTCCGGGTTCCTCACTCCCTTCCAATCTCCCCCCTGGCCCCCACCTTGGCCTAGGCATCTCCTTCAGCCAGGGCGAGCGCTGGAGGACTCTGCGTCGCTTCTCCATCATGACCCTTCGTGACTTGGGCATGGGCAGGCGTGGCATTGAGGAGCGCGTCCAGGAAGAGGTACGGTGCCTGCTGGAAGAGTTCCACAAAACACAAGGTGCGTCCCCCTCCCCGGCCATCGAAGCTTGTTGGGGGGTTGTCTCCTATAATAATAATAATAATGGCATTCATTAAGCACTTACTATGTGCAAAGCACTGTTCTAAGCACTGGGGAGGTTACAAGGTGATCAGGTTATTCCCGGGGGGCTCACAGTCCTAATCCCCATTTTACAGATGAGGTAACTGAGGCAGTTAAGTGACTTGCCCAAAGTCACACAGCTGACAAGTGGCAGAGCTAGGATTTGAACCCATGACCTCTGCCTCCAAAGCCCGTGCTCTTTCCACTGAGCCACGCTGTTTCTCCTGGGCCCCAGATGGGTGGCCTGGAGGAGCAGAGATGCCTAGTGGGTAGAACCCGGGCCTGGGAGTTGAATCTGCCACTCGTCTGCTGTGTGAGCTTGGGCAAGTCAATTCTTTTCTCTGGGCCTCCGTGACCTCAGCTGGAAAATGGGGATGACGACTGTGAGCCCCCTGTGAGGCATGGACTGTATCCAGCCTGATTAGCTTGTGTCAACTACAGTGCTTACGGCACTACCTGGAACATAATAAGCACTTAATATCATTAAAATAAAACCCTGGCCTAAAGCTGCCAGTCCGGTTCTGGGATGAATTAGCCCCATTGGCGTGATTAGCTGGAGTGGGAGAGATTGAGCGGAGGAAGGACAGGAGGGAGGGGTGAGAAGCTGCCAGTGGAAAGAACCCGGGCCTGGGAATCAAGGGATCTGGAACCCGATCTCAGCTCCGGCGCTTGTCTACTGTGTGACCTTGGGCAAGGGACTTCCTTTCTCTATGCCTCAGTCTCCTCATCTGTAACGTGGGAATTCGATTCCCGTTCTCCGTCCCCCAGGGCAGCCGTTCGACCCCACCTTCCCCCTGCGCCGCTCCATCTCCAACGTCGTCTGCTCGGTGGTCTTCGGCCGCCGTTTCGACCACGCCGACCCCGAGTTCGGGACCCTCCTCCGGCTTCTGAACGACAACCTGCGGCGTGTGGACTCGGTCTCGGTGCAGCTCTATAGCCTCTCCCCCGGGCTCCTCCGCCACCTCCCGGGGCCCCACAACGGCCTCTTCGAGGTGTTCGAGGAGCAGAAGAGGTTCGTGGCCCGGATGGCCAAGGAGCACGAGGCCTCCCTTGACCCGGCCGAGCCCCGCGACTTCATCGACGCCTTTCTCATCCGCATGCAGCAGGTAAGTGATGGGCTGAGAGTCGGGGGCAGGATCCAGGGCAGAGAGACGGACCAGATGGGGGAGGAAAAGGCCTTGCAGGGGTGGAAGGGTGGAGTCTGGGGGAGTGGACAAGGAGAGGATTAAGAGGCCAGGGAACTTGTCCCTTTATTGTTATCTCGTACTCTCCCAGCCGCTTAAGTATGGTGCTCTGCACACAGTAGGCGCCCCATAAATAGAGAAGCAGCATGGCTCAGTGGAAAGAGCCCGGGCTTTGGAGTCAGAGGTCACAGCTCCGCCAATTGTCAGCTGTGTGACTTTGAGCAAGTCACTTACCTTCTCTGGGCCTCAGTGACCTCGTCTGTAAAATGGGCGTTAAGACTGGGAGCCCCACGTGGGACAACCTGATCACCTTGTAACCTCTCCAATCAATCAATTGTATTTATTGAGCGCTTACTGTGTGCAGAGCACTGTACTAAGCGCTTGGGAAGTCCAAGTTGTCAACATATAGAGACGGTCCCGACCCAACAGTGGGCTCACAGCGTATAACAGATTCTCCAGTGCTTAGAAGAGTGCTTTGCCCATAGTAAGCGCTTAATAAATGCTATCATTATTATTATTATAAATGTGATTGAAATGCGATTGAATGAGGGGTGAGGGGCAGGGCTGGGGGAGGTGGAGATGGAGACTGGGCAGAGGAGGCCACACGAGGACCCCCAGCATCCAGTTGACCCCATTTGGTCCAGTACAGGTCAGGCCTGGCCTGGGCCCGGGCCCCCCAACGGATCCGTGCCCGAGCCTGAGTCTCCCTCATTGGGACGCTGGACATTGGTGCTAGCTGAACCGTGGCTCAGAGGGCAGCACATTCAGCATCCGGCCTGAGCGGTAAGTCAATGAGTCAATCAATCATATTTAATTGAGCACTCACACACGGGAAGCAGCATGGCCTACTGGCAAGAATAAGGGCTTGGGAGCCGGAGGTCGTGGGTTCTAATTCCGGCTCTGCCACTTGATGACGATGATGATGACATTTATTAAGCGCTTACTATGTGCAAAGCACTGTTCTAAGCGCTGGGGAGGTTACAAGGTGATCAGGTTGTCCCATGGAGGGCTCACAGTCTTAATCCCCATTTTACAGATGAGGTCACTGAGGCAGAGAGAAGTTAAGTGACTTGCCCAAAGTCACACAGCTGACAATTGGTGGAGCAGAGATTTGAACCCATGACCTCTGACTCCAAAGCCCGTGCTCTTTCCATTGAGCCACACACTTGTCTGCTGGGTGACCTCGGGCAAATCACTGAACTTCTCAGTGCCTCAGTTACCTCTCCTGTAAAATGGGGATTAAGAGGGTGAACCTCATGTGAGTCAGGGACTGTGTCCAACCTGATTACCTCAGATCTAACCCAGAGCTTCAAACGGTGCTTAGCACACAGTAAGCACTTAACAAATAAAATAATAATTATTATTATCATTACTGTTTGCAGAGAACAGTACTAAGCGCTTGGGAGAGTACAATGCAACAACAGATACATTCCCTGCCCACCAAGAGCATACAGTCTAGAGAGGGTCATTTGTTCATTCATTCACTCATTCATTCAATTGTATTTATTGAGCGCTTACTGTGTGCAGAGCGCCTTATTAAGCAATTGAGAGAGGACAATATAACAGTAAATGGACACATTCCCTGCCCAGAGAAGCAGTGTAGCTCAGTGGAAAGATCCCGGGTTTTGGAGTCAGAGGTCGTGGGTTCAAATCCCAGCTCCGCCACTTGTCAGCTGTGTGACTTTGGGCAAGCCTCTCCACTTCTCTGGGCCTCAGTTACCTCATCTGTAAAATGGGGATGAAGACTGTGAGCCCCCCGTGGGACAACCTGTTCACCTTGTAACCTCCCCAGCGCTTAGAACAGTGCTTTGCACATAGTAAGCGCTTAATAAATGCTATAAAAAAACCCAACAAAAACCGTAAGGAATTTACAGATTAGAAGCGGGGAGCCAGCAGTTAATATAAATAAATAAATTACAGAGTGTGTTCCCCGGGGGAGCTGGGGCGGCTATTAAACTCGCTCTGAAGAGGGCTGGAAGGCGTGGGGAATCGGATCAGTCGGCAGCCGGGGGGGCGGGAGTTCCACCAGCCCAAAGTGGGAATCTGGCAGGTAACTCCTCCACTTCTTCCCACTAGAAACTGAGACGCAGCATAGCCTAGTCGATAGAGCATGGGCCTGGGAATCAGAAGGGCCTGGGTTCTAATCCCAGCTTTGCCACTTCATCATCATCATCAATCGTATTTATTGAGCGCTTACTATGTGCAGAGCACTGTACTAAGCGCTTGGGAAGTACAAATTGGCAACATATAGAGACAGTCCCTACCCAACAGTGGGCTCACAGTCTAAAAGGGGGAGACAGAGAACAAAACCAAACATACTAACAAAATAAAATAGAATAGATATGTAGAAATAAATTAAATAAATAAATAGAGTAAAAAAATATGTACAAACATATATACATATATACGGGTGCTGTGGGGAAGGGAGGGAGGTAAGATGGGGGGATGGAGAGGGGGACGAGGGGGAGAGGAAGGAAGGTGCCACTTGTCTGCAGTGTGACAGTGGGCAAGTCATTTTACTTCCCTGTGCCTCAGTTACCTCATCTGGAAAAATGGGGATTAAGACTGTGAACCCACTGTGGGACAAGTACTGCGTCCAACCCAATTACCTTGTCTCTCCCCCAGTGCTTAGTGCAGTGCCTGGCCATATAGTAAGTGCTTAATAAATACCATTATTATAGTTATTATTGTTATTATTATTGTTATTATTATTATTATTAATTATTATTATTATTCCCTGCAGGACAGGGAGAATCCCCTCAGCGAGTTTCACCTAGAGAATTTGCTCGTCACGGCTCTGGACCTCTTCTTTGCGGGCACCGAGACAACCAGCACCACTCTGAAATATGGGCTCTTGCTTCTACTAAAACACCCCCAAATTACTGGTGAGGGCTCCCCCTCAGCTTTCTCCCTGGAGGGGATTTTCCCCGTGGTTCAGGAGCCCAGAGAGGTAAGTAGTTTTGCTCAGGGAAATGTACGACACAGCAGTTCTCCGGTCATAGAACCAGATTCTCCTTGGTGGTCACCCTTCCCCCTGCTTCCTCCACAGTCTAGATGGATAATAATAATAATGATGATGGTATTTGTTGAGCGCTTACTATGTGCCAAGCACTGTTCTAAGCGCTGGGGGAGATACAAGGTAATCAGATTGCCCCACGTGGGGCTCACAGTCTGAATCCCCATTTTACAGATGAGGTCACTGAGGCACAGATAAACGAAGTGATTTGCTCAAAGTCACACAGCTGACAAGCGGTGGAGCTGGGATTAGAACCCATGCCCTCTGACATCCCAGCCCGGGCTCTTTCCACTGAGCCACGCTGCTTCTTGGATGGGATGGGACCCTTCTGAGGGTGGAGACTCTGGAGATGGAGTCTTTTAGACTGTGAGCCCACTGTTGGGTAGGGACTGTCTCTATATGTTGCCAACTTGTACTTCCCAAGCGCTTAGTACAGCGCTCTGCACACAGTAAGCGCTCAATAAATACGATTGATTGATTGATTGATTGATTGGAGGCCCAAGCCCCCTCCCCGAAGCCCCTCTGGAGTCTAGTGGCTCCCTTCTTGCGGTCTAGCCCCCAACCATCTCACTGCAGCTGCAGCCCATTCCACCAGGCTCTGCCTGCACTTGGGGAGGTGAAGAAAGAGTATGTTCCTACTCCTCTGGGATCTGACCCCTCAGGGGTCCCACAAGGGCCCCCAAAACTTCTTCCCCCCTCCCTCCGGTTAGGGGGTGAGTCCCAGTCAATTTGGGGTCCGGGAAAGAGAAGGAACAGCCCCCTGGCCTCACCTCCTTCCTCCACGGTTCCTGCCCCCGTCCCTCATCTGGAGCAGAGCGGGTACAGGAGGAGGTGGACACTGTGATCGGTCAGAACCGGGAACCGGCGCTGGAAGACCGAACCCGGATGCCCTACACTGACGCCGTCATTCACGAGATCCAGAGGTTCATTGATATCATGCCCCTGGGGGTTCCTCATGCGGTCACACGAGAAACCTGTTTCCAAGGCTACACCATCCCCAAGGTACGGCCGGGGGCCAGACGGTCAGTCAGTCAGGTGGTCGATCCTATTTATTGAGTGCTTACCGAGTACATCACACTGGACTAAGCACTTGGGAGAAAATAGAAAAATAAACAGACACATCCTCTGCCCAATGAGCTTACAGTCTAGAAGGGGAGACAAACGTTAATTCATTCAATCGTAATTATTGAGCGTTTACTGTGTGCAGAGCACGGTACTAAACGCTTAGCACTTAATATAATAGAAGTTAATATAAGTGAATAAATGACAGATATGGACAGAAGTGCTGTGGGGCTGGGAGGGGGGATGAATGAAGGGAACGAGTCAGGGTGATGCAGAAGAGAGTGGGAGAGGAAGAAAGGAGGGCTTATTTGGGAAGGCTTTTTGGAAGAGATGTGTCTTCAATAAGGCTTTGAAGGTGGGGAGATAGTTGTCTGGCAGATATGAGGAAGGAGGGCGTTGTAAGGAAATGGGCGAGGGGTTGGCGGTGAGATAGATGAAATGGAGGTACAGTGAGATGGTTAGCATTAGAGGAGCGATGTCTGCGGGCTGGGTTGGAGTAGGAGAGTAGCGAGGTTGAGATAGGAGGGGTTGAGGTGACTGAGGTCTTTAAAGCCAATGGTGAGGAGTTCCTGTTTGATGCAGAGGTGGATGGGCAACCACTGGAGGTTCTTGAGGAGTGGAGAAACATGCCCTGAACATTTCTGTAGAAAAACAATCCAGGCAGCAGAATGAAGAATAGCTTGGAGTAGGGAGAGATGGGAGGTACCTTTGTGTACTACCAGTAAGGGAGAGACACAACTTGGGGGTTGAGGGGGCATACCATTACCCAGGCATAGCTGGGGATGGTGGGGAGAGACAGTCCCACCGTTCCTCAGACACAGCCAGGGGAGGACCATACCAGTTCTGACCCAGCCGGGGTGGAGGGATCACACTGTTCCCCAGCCACACTGCAGGCCAAACCCAGAGCTGCCCTGGGGACACCCCTCGAACCAATCCCGAACCTCAGTGTTCACTGACGGGACCGATTTGTTTCCCTGATGGTGTCTCAGACCCACAGGCCTCCCCTCCCGGGCCCTTCCGCCGGGGTAGGGAAGACCTGTGATTGGGTAATTTGGTCCAGTGGGTCACTGTGACCGCCTTTCTGGGTCCAGGGTTGAGGTGATGCCCTCTCTGATGCCAGACTCGCTCAGTTTGGGGGAGAGTTGCATCTCCTGACCCAATTGGAGGAGCAGTGACGTGAGCCGGTCGGACCCGGCAGAGGGTTTGGGCGGCCCTCCGGTGCCCGTGCCCTCCTCCTCTTCCTCCTCCTCCTGTCCCTTCACCCCCTCGTCCCCCTCCCCCAGGGCACGATGGTGTTTCCCCTGCTCCACTCAGTGCTGCATGATCCCAAATACTTCCCGGACCCAGCCGTGTTTGAACCCAAACGGTTCCTGACGGAGGATGGCAGATTCCAGAGGAATGCCGCCTTCCTGCCCTTCTCCGCAGGTGAGCATGGCGTGGGGGCCGGAGCTGGAGGAGGTGCGGGACACAGGAGGTAGGGAACAGGGATCGGGGTCAGCAAAGGGAATCAGAAGGTTTGCATTTCCAGTTTGGCTGCTGCGTGACTGAGTGAAAAGAGCCCAGGCCTGGGAATTGGAAGGACCTAGGTTCTAATCCTGATCCTGCCGCTTATCTGCTGTCTGACCCTGGGCAGGTGACTTAGCTTCTCTGTGCCTCAGTTCTCTCACTTGGAAAATGAGGATGAAAACTGTGAGCCCCATGTGGAACAGGGACTGTGTCCAACTTGATTATCTTGTATCTACCCCAGCACTTACAAATCCAACTGTTATTATTATTATTATTATTATTAAAAGGCCACAGCTTCCCGGACTGAATCAATCCTGTCCTAACCTGCATCCCAGGGTGGCTTAATAACAATAATATTTGTCAAGCACTTACTATGTGCCAAGCACTGTAATAAGTGCTGGAGTAGATACAGATCATCAGATCAGACACAGGCCCTGTCCCCCATGGGGCTCTCAAACTAAGAGGGAGAACAGGCTTTGAAACCTCATTTTGCAGATGAGGAAGCCAAGGCACAGAGGAAGGTAAGTGACTTACCCAAGGTCACATAGCAAGCAAGAGGCGGAGTCAGAATTCGAACCCAGGTCTTCTGACTCCCAAGCCTAGGATCTGGAAGGGCATCAGTGGCTGTATATGTGCTTTGGGCAGTGGGGAAGATTCAGCCCAGGCAGCCTACGTGGAAGCAGGCAAGGGCTCTCCCTGATTGCGCCAAGAGGGAGTAACGTTAGACCCAAGGAAGGGCTTCTTGCCAGTTACAGGGTGGTTTCAAGCCCCAGAATGCCGTGACGTTTCTGTGGGGAAGGCACATTTTCCTTGCTCCTTCTATTGCTCTGGGGGCAAGAAGCCCTCCCTGATTTCTAACTGCAATTCTTCCCACTGACATGACAACGCACAAACACGAGCCCAGAGGCAGAGAGGAAAGAGAGCGAATGAGGGGGTCCCTGGAGTTCCCTGGAGGTCTGCCCTGAGACTCCCAGAGGGGCAGCAGGCTGGGTGGGCAGGGGACAGGGCTGGGGCTGTTGCAGACGGAGGTGCCCAGCCATCCTCAGGACACTGTGGTGGGGATCCAGGAGTCCTGCAGTCCCGCAGACTCTCCAGCTTCTCCCCTCTGGGCTTGGCTTGAATTTTCCACCTCATCAACCAACCGGGAACGCTGGCCTGGTCGCCCATTAGAGATGTCAACGGTTATCGCCAGGGACCAGCTCCGGCCTAGGTAGGCCTCGGGGGCCAGGTTGGGCCTTTGTCAAGCAGTCCAGCGGTCCGGCATCTGGCTCAGAGAGCGGCACTGAGGGGGGTCTCTTCCCTCACCCCTCCCGCCCATCCTCCGTGAGTCGGTCAGACCCCAGGAAACTTCAGCCACTGCCCGTTTGCTGGCGAAGGGGTGGTGACTCCCCCATTCTCCCCTCTCCCCGCAGGGAAGCGGGCATGTCTAGGGGAGGGCCTGGCCCGCACAGAGCTGTTCCTGTACTTCACCTCCATCCTGCAGACCTTTGCCATCTCCTCGCCGGTCCATCCCGACGCCATTAACGTGGAGCCCAAGTTCAGCGGCTTTGCCAAAGTTCCACCGGCCTTCCAGCTGTCCCTGACCCCCCGCTGAGTGCATGTGGACCATCCCTCCTCACACACACGACCCCCAGCCCCTCCTGGTTTGGCCCAGGGACCTGTCCCCGTGTCCTGCCCGTCCCCCAGGCAGGGGTGATGAGATGGTGTTGACAACTTGAACGCCCAAAGAGATTTGCCCACCAATGGCACTTGTTCCCTGGCATCAGTTTCACGGACATGGGAGGATCCATCCTGGGGGTCGTCGGGGATGGGGGAGGGCCAGGCCTCAGTTCTAGCTTGGGGGCCCATCCCCCAGAGGAAGAGGAGGGTGTGGGGTGAGGCCGGAGGTGAAGCAGGATGGAGTCCTGTGTCAGAGGAGAAAGGGGAGGGAGCCAGAACTGAGAAAACTGATCCTGAAGCCGAGAAGGAGGGGGTGGGGGGTGTCAGAGGGTCACTACTGGGGGAGGCTGGCCTGCTGCTCTTGGCCTCCACTGAGGAGAGGGCAAGAGTAAACAGGCTGTATCTACAGCAAGAGAGAGTGAGGTTAGATAGGACGAAGAACTGCCCCGTTGTGGTGGTGATGGCGGTGAGGAGAAAAGGTTGTGTTGTCTTTCTCTCTGGTGGTTTCTCTGTGTACCTAGGTTGCGGCTCAGAGGAGGGGGAGAGCTAGGGCCAAGGGTGGGGCCAACTCTCTCCCCACCGCTGCTAATGCCCTGTGCCACTTCACAAAGTCTCCTGGCACTCCTGCCAGTTTGAAGGCTTACGTAGGCATCGCTGGCACGTTCTTGTCAAAGCCAGCTGCCGGGTGAACCGGAGCTGGCTCTGCAGGAGAAACCAAGGCGGTGCTGCCCAGCATCCTGGGCTTGGCAGAGCCCTT
Organism: Tachyglossus aculeatus; assembly: GCF_015852505.1. Taxonomy (NCBI): domain Eukaryota; kingdom Metazoa; phylum Chordata; class Mammalia; order Monotremata; family Tachyglossidae; genus Tachyglossus; species Tachyglossus aculeatus. The sequence continues at coordinate 2,484,004 of NC_052091.1, forward strand.
CCCTCCACCTGGAGACAACCCTGTGGGGCCCTCGGGGGTGGCTCCCACCCAGATTCCTGCCCAGGGTCCAAAGTGGGGCAGCCGGGTCAGCCCCCAGAATTCGGAGTTGTCCTGGGGCAGATCCCGGGTGGGTGGCGTGGAAGCAGGAAGTCGGCCTGGTCTCGGCCTTCTTCAGCCCGGACCCCCGACCCACAGCCGCCTCCCCAGATACAGCTCCTACCCAGCCTGTCACAGGCCTGGGTCCCTGGTAGCTCTACCCCCATGAAGAGTCAGTATTCTTTCCTCCAGGGCAGCAGGAGAGGGACAGAGGAACCTCCGATTTCTAAACTGAAGCACTTCCAGCCTTTGCCTTGCTTCCTGCCCACTGGTCTTTCCACAGCACCCCCATTCACCCTTTCCTGATCATCCTCCCCAGCCGTCTTTGGGCAGCTGTCACCTACCCACTCTGTCCTGGGCCTGGAAGTGAAGACCCCCCCATCCCCCAACACTCAAAGAATGCCATTATTATTATTCCTAATAATAACTGTGGAATTTGTTAAGTGCTGACTATGTGCCAGGCACTGTTCTAAATGCTGGGGCAGATACAAGCTAACCGGAGTGGACACAGTCCCCATTACACGTGGGGTTCAAAGTCTTAATCCCCATTTTTACAGATGAGGTACATAGAAGTTAAGCGATTTGCCCAAGGTCACACAGCAGACAAGTGGCAGAGCCAGGATCAGAACCCAGGTCCTTCTGACTCCCAAGCCCGTGCTCTATCCACCATGCCATGCTGTTTTTCTCTCAGGTGGCCACCTCACTACTTCTCCTGTGGACTTAGGGGTCCGGGGCGATGGGGGGTGGGTGCAAGGGGGATGGAGGCTCTCAGACTGGGCAGGGGACACAGTGGGTACTGAACTGGGGGCTGGGGAGATCAGGGCACAGGCCAAGAAATAGCCTCTTTCCAGGGAAGGCTGGGGGTGGGCTCTGGGACATGGGTCTCTGCAGAAGGACTGACAATAGCAGCCTTTAATCAATCAGTCAATCAATCAATCAATCAAATTAATGGCATATATTGAGCACTTACTATGTGCAAAGCACTGTACTAAGTGCTTGGAAGAGTACAATCTAACAGAATTGGCAGACACCTTCCTCGCCCATAATGAGCGTCTAGTGTAGAGTGAGCACTGACTCTGTGCTAAGCCCTACGCATGGTCCCTGTCCCACCCAGGGCCCTGGGGAGGGCAAGGGGCGAGGAGGGACCTCTCCATGGCTATCCCGGTGCCCGTTGGCTTCTTCTGCCGGCCCCAAGTCAGGGTCCTGGTCGTCCATTCTCACCTGGGATGGGCTACAAGGATGGCGATTTGGAGTGCCTCTCGTCTGAGTGCTTTGGGGGCCGTGCCTGGGGGTTCTTTCCTCCTCGAGTGCCCCCTCCCAACCGGGTGAGAGTCTGTAAGCGGAGGGGCTCCTCAGAGGCCATTTCATCCACCCCACTGCCTCCAGGAAGGCTCTCACTGACACCAGCCCCCCTGGCTGGGGAAGCGTCAGCTGGCCCCTTGAGGGTGAGCTCAGGAAAGGGGCCGGAGGCGGCCTGCCCTCCAGACTGCCCTCGGCCTTTGGTGCCACTCAGCCCAGAGGGGGTGGTGGATGGGTGCTGGATGACTTACTCACCCGGGAGACCCCAGGCCCAGCTCGGCCCCTGGGGATGTGGGGGATGGAAAATAATGACGGCATTTGTTAAGTGCTTACTATGTGCGAAGCACCGTTCTAAGCGCTGGAAGGGGTCAGACATCTGTCCAGGAGTTGACTGCTCCTCTGTTGTGGCAGTGATGGCTCTGGGGTGGGCAGGAGGGCGACTAGCCCCAACCCTGGAGCCCTCACTGGGCTTGGCCTGTGAATCCTCGACGCCACTGACTCTGTGGGAGACAACAGGCAGGTTGTGTCTACCAGCACCCTGCAGCCACCCCGCCAAGCCTCCGCAGAGCCAGGTGCCCTCCGGACCCCAGGACCTCTGTCCCTCAGGTATTCCCTGGTGCTCTCGGAGCTGGGCCTCACTTTACGCAAAGCGGAAATGGGCACGGAGGGGTGCGGCGGGTGCGGAGCGGTTCCTAGGAGCTGGGGAGGCGGGTCGAGAGCTGTGGAATTTCGAGAATGTCCCCGACCGCTCAGTTGTATAACTGAATTACCCTGAGGTCAAGGGGGCACACTCTCACACCCCTGGCCGAAGAAGTCTCAATCCAGAAGGTAAGTGGGTGGAAGTCAGCACTTTGGGGAGCAAGGTTCCCTCCTCTCCTCTCCCCCCTCCTCTCCTCCTCTGTCCTCTCTCTTTCCCTTCACCTCCTCCCTGTCACCTCCCCTTTGCTCTTCTTCCCCTCCCCTCTCCAGAACCCCCCTCTCTCCCTGGGGGCCTGGGGGTGGAGGGACAAGCATCGTCTGTCAGTTGGTCAGTCAGTCAATCATATTTACAGAGCGCTTACTGTGGGCAGGGCACTGTACTAAGCGCTTGGGAGAGGACGATATAATAATATAACAGACTCGTTCCCTGCACACAGTGAGTTTACAGGCTAGAGGGCAAGACAGACATTAATATAAATAAATAAATGACAGATACAGACATAAGTGCTGTGGAGCTAGGAGCGGGGGTGAATGTAGGGAGCAAGTCAGGGTGACCAGAGGGAGTTGGAGAAGAGGGCTTAGTCAGGGAAGGCCTCTTGGAGGAGATGGGCCTTCAATAGGGCTTTGAAGATGGGGAGAGTAATCATCTGTTGGTTATGAGGAGGGAGGGTGTTCCAGGCCAGAGGCAGGACATGGGTGAGGGGTCAGTGGTGAGATGGACAAGGAGGAGGTACAGAGAGAAGGTTGGTATTAGAAGAGCGAAGTGTAGGGGCTGAGTTATAGTAAAAGAGTGGGGAGGTGAGGTAGAAGGGGGCAAGATGATTGAGTCCTTTACAGCCAATGGTGAGGAGTTTCTTTTTGATGCAGAGGTGGACGGGCAACCACTGGAAGTCCTTGAGGAGAGGGGAAACATGGACTGAATGTTTTTGTAGAAAAATGATCCAGGCAGCAGAGTAAAGTATGGACCGGAGTGGGGAGAAACAGGAGGCCAATAGGTCAGCAAGGAGGCTGATGCAGTAATCCTAGTGGAATAGGATGAGTGATTGTATTACCGTTTGGATGGAGAAGAAAGGGTGGACTTTAGTGTTGTCGTGAAGGTGGAAGCAACAGGATTTAGTGATGAATTGAATGTGTGGGTTGAATGAGAGAGGGGAGTCAAGGATAATGCCAAGGCCATGGGCTTGTGAGGCAGGAAGGACGGTGGTGTCTTCTACAGTGATGGGAAAGTCAGGGGAGGACGGGGTTTGCATGGGAAGATAAGGAGCTCTCTCTTAGACACGTCTGCAGAGCCTGCAGATTCCCTGACTGCTGAACCCCTCTGGAGAGGGTGGTGCCCTGGTCCTCCTCCAGACTGTCGGCTCGTTGTGGGCAGAAAATGTGTCTGTTTATTATTCTTTTGTACTCTCCCAGCTGCTTAGTACAGAGTTCTGCACATAGCACTCAATAAATACAATTGAATGAATGCTTGGGGACCACAGGTGGGCTGCAGCAATAACTTACGATGGGGTGGGGGGGGTGGTACCCTGATCCCCCAGAGAAGATGGCTGTTGAAGAGTTGCGGCCACCTCTCCCCTGCCCCCCTGCTCCATCCCTCCAGCAGGGAAAAAGGCCTGTTCAGGGGTGCCAAGCCCTGAAGGGCTCTGGAAGTCAGTTATTTAGTCAATTATATTTACTGAGCACAGAGGACTGTACTGAGCACTTGGGAGAGGACAATAGAACAAAAGACAGACACATTCCCCGCCCACAGTTAGCTTACAGTCCAGAGGGGAAGGCAGACACGAATATAAGTAATTAAATTACAGATATGGACATGGAAGCTCAGGGGGAGGGCGGGAGAGCTGGGGAGGAGGGCGCTCTCTGAGGGCTCCAGGAAGATGATGTTGATGGTATTTGTTAAGCGCTTACGATCTGTCAAGCACAGTTCGAAGCACTGGGGTAGACACAAGCTCATCAGGTTGGACACAGTCCCTGTCCCACATGGGGCTCACAGTCTTAACCTCCATTTTACAGAGGAGGGAACTGAGGCCCAGAGAAGTGAAGTGACTTGCCCGAGGTCACACAGCAGAGAAGTGGAGAAGCCACAGCTTGTCTGCTGTGGGACCTTGGGCAAGTTGCTTCACTTCTCTGGGCCTCAGTTACCGCATCTGTAAAAATAGGGATGGAGACTGTAAGCCCCACGAGGGACAGGGACTGCGTCTAGCCTGATTTGCTTAGTACAGTGCCTGGCATACCATAATCATCATCGTAATCATCATTAAACCCTTGATGATTCTTGGTCTGGGCCGGCCAAGAAAAGCTCCCCGCCTTCCTCATCAGTTGCCCAGACTCACCCCGGGGGAGAGATGGGGGCTTAGCCTCTGACCCCAAAGGCTTTCTGGAGGGAGACTGGCAGTGTCCTTGAGAGTGTAAACATGCTCTTTTGAATGGGATTATTATTATTAATAATAACGCTAATAATAATAATGGTATTTGTTAAACCCTTACTATGTACCAGGCCACGTACTAAGTGCTGGGGTAGATACAAGCAAATCGAGCTGGACACAGTCCTTGTCCCAAGTGGGACTCCCAGTCTCAATCCCCATTTTGCAGATGAGAGAACTGAGGCACAGAGAAGCAGAGTGATGTGCCCGAGGTCACATAGCAGACAAGTGCCGGAGCCGGGATTAGAAGCCACGAACTTCTGATTCCCAAACCCATGCTCTGTCCGCAAGGTCATGATGCTTCTCAGAGGGTAGTCCGGATTAATCGGGTAGGGCTCGGCAAACACTTCTCTAGCCCTTCAGCCCTGCAGATTAGGGAACGGTCCCTACCGGCTCCACTTGTTCCCTGTCCCTGCAGGATAGGCCGGAGGGACGGGGCGGGCCACGGGAGGTGGGCCACATGGAGGTGGGCCAGGCCGAGCTCAGAAATGGGCTCTGGGCCTGCCCCCGCCTCTCCGAGGTCCCGGCCCAGCTCCAGAGGAGTAATCATCGTCATCATCATCATCAATCGTATTTATTGAGCGCTTACTGTGTGCAGAGCACTGTACTAAGCGCTTGGGAAGTACAAATTGGCAACATATAGAGACAGTCCCTACCCAACAGTGGGCTCACAGTCTAAAAGGGGGAGAGAAAACCAAACATACTAACAAAATAAAATAAATAGAATAGATATGTACAAGTAAAATAAATAAATAAATAAATAAATAAATATAGTAATAAATATGTACAAACATATATACATATATACAGGCATATACATATATACAGGGTAATGCCAACAGAAACCGGGCTGCTATCCAGGGCCTGCCCCATGTGAGATGCCACTGGGCAACAGGGGAGCATCTCGAGCCCACGGGGACTGAGGCACCCCCGCAGTTGCTCTCCGGGGTCTGTTGGCCCCCTGGAGTCATCATCATCATCAATCGTATTTATTGAGCGCTTACTATGTGCAGAGCACTGTACTAAGCGCTTGATAAATAGAACAGATGAGGTAGCTGGGGCACAGAGAAGTCAAATAATAATAGCGAAGGCATTTATTAAGCGCTTACTACGTGCAAAGCACTGTTCTAAGCGGAGGGGAGATTACAAGGTGATCAGGTTGTCCCCCGGGGGGATCACAGTCTTAATCCCCATTTTTACTGAGGCACAGAGAAGTGACTTGCCTTAAGTAACACAGCTGACAATTGGCAGAGCCGGGATTTGAACCCATGACCTCTGACTCCAAAGCCCATGGTCTTTCCACTGAGCCACGCTGTTTCTCAGTGGGGATGGGAGGTAGCAGGGGAGGTTGGAGCCAAGGCCTAAACCACCTCCATCTGAGGGACACTGCAGCCTCCCCGTCACCCGTCGTCCGGGGATGGGTTCGCTCGGGAATCGGCACGGCAAGGGAGAGAGAGAGATACTGGGGATGGAAAGCCTGAGTTTTACACAGATTTATTCCACGAGGTGAATTGAATTATATCATTAGATGCAACGGATTGAACTTCCCTTTCGGGTGAAATATGATTATTTGATGATATTAGAGCTAAAAGGAGGAATATACTTATATGTTACTCGTGCATGGCAAAACACCCAAATACCACCCAGGTGGAATTCACTTATGGTTTGTTTACACATGGTGGGGCGGCTAGCTCTCACCCACGACAACTTCCCACTTGGGAGGAATCCACTTATGGGCAAGTCACTTCACTTCTCTGGGCCTCAGTTACCTCATCTGTAAAATGGGGATTAAGACTGTGAGCCCCCCGTGGGACAACCTGATCACCTTGTAACCTCCCCCCGCGCTTAGAACAGTGCTTTGCACATAGTAAGTGCTTAATAAATGCCATCATTATTATTATTATTATTACACACCCGTGGTGAAGCCCCTAGCTCCCACCCACGAGTACCTCCCACTTGGGAGGAATCCACTTATGATGATGATGATGACATCCTCTCCCCCTCGTCCCCCTCTCCATCCCCCCCATCTTACCTCCTTCCCTTCCCCACAGCACCTGTATATATGTGTATATGTTTGTACATATTTATTACTCTATTTATTTATTTATTTTACTTGTACATATCTATTCCATTTATTTTACTTTGTTGGTATGTTTGGTTTTGTTCTCTGTCTCCCCCTTCTAGACTGTGAGCCCACTGCTGGGTAGGGACTGTCTCTATATGTTGCCAACTTGTACTTCCCAAGTGCTTAGTACAGTGCTCTGCACACAGTAAGCGCTCAATAAATACGATTGATGATGATGATGATGATGAAGTGACTTGCCCAAAGTCACACAGCTGACAATTGGCAGAGCCAGGCTTTGAACCTATGACCTCTAACTCCAAAGCCCGGGCTCTTTCCACTAAGCCACGCTGCTTCTCATGCTTCTCATGCGTGACTTATGTGTTACCCACCCATGGTGAAGTCCCTCGCTCCCACCCATGAGTACTTTCCTCTTGGGAGGAATCCATTTATGTGTTACACACCCTCGGAGAAGCGCCTACCTTCCAGCCCCATGAGCGTTCAGCAGGATGGGACGCTCATCCTTCCATCCCCTGGCTTCTCACCCTCTGGACAGAGGTAACCTGCAACCGGCTGCTACAAGTCTCGATCCTCTGCGCAGAAGGTTAGAGGCCGCAGGTATTGTCACCTGTGCTCTTAGGCCATTCCAGCTTCCAGCCTCAGTTTATTCAATCTCTGCCCTCCCCCCCTCCTCCCTACCTAATTTGATTGGCACATCTCCTGTATTCCCAGCTTGGGCTGTCAATCCGGCAGTTTTGGTTGTGGGGGCGTTATCCCATCCTCACTTCCGAGTTTCGCCTACTGGCTCAGGAGGTCATAAGATAACATTTGACCTTGAGATGTGACCTCAGAGTCACCTTGGGACACCCCCCCACCAAGCCCCACAGTCTGAGGGATCCACCCCTAGCCAGAGCAGGTGAGATGGCCCAGAAGGAACAGTTGCATTTATCACAGGAAGCACTCAATAAATATGACTGAATGAATTATCAAGCTCCCATGGTGTGCAGGGCACTGTCCTAAGCGTCGGGAAAGAGTAATAATAATGATAATTGTTATGGCATTTGTTAAGCGCTTTCTATTTGCCAGGCACTGTACTAAGCGCTGGGGTGGATGCAGGCAAATCAGGTTGGACACAGTCCCTGTCCCACATGGGGCTCACAGTCTCAGTCCCCGTTTTACAGATAAGGGAACTGAGGCCCAGAGAAGTGAAGTGACTTGCCCAAGGTCACACAGCAGACAAGTGGCAGAACTGGAATTAGAACCCATGACCTTCTCACTCCCAGGCCCGGGCTCTACCCACTATGCCATGCTGCTTCCAAGGGTACATAGTTCGGAGTTAGACACAGACCCCGCCCCACTCCCCCCACCCCCAGAGGGGCTCACAGTCTATAAATGTAAGTAAATGTAAGTATGTATATATGTTTGTACATATTTATTACTCTATTTATTTATTTATTTTACTTGTACCTATCTATTCTATTTATTTTATTTTGTTAGTATGTTTGGTTTTGTTCTCTGTCTCCCCCTTCTAGACTGTGAGCCCACTGTTGGGTAGGGACTGTCTCTATATGTTGCCAGCTTGTACTTCCCAAGCGCTTAGTACAGTGCTCTGCACACAGTAAGCGCTCAATAAATGCGATTGATTGATTGATTGATTAAGTGGGGAGAGGGGACTGATGATGATGATTCATTCATTCACTCAATCATGTTTATTGAGCGCTTACTGTGTGCAGAGCATGTACTGAGCACTTGGAAAGTATAATTCGGTAACAGTAAGAGACAATCCCTACTGAACAACGGGCTCACGGTCTAGAAGGAATAATGGTATTTGTTGAGCGCTTACTGTGTGTCAAGCACTGTTCTAAGCCCTGGGGTAGATAATTATGGTGTTTGTTAAATGCTTACTATGTGTCAAGCACTGTTCTAAGTGCTGGGGTAGATACGAGGTGATCAGGTCATCCCACGTGGGGCTCACAGTCTTAATCCCTATTTCACAGATGAGGGAACTGAGGCCAGAGAAGTGAAGGGGCTTGCCCAAGGTCACACAGCTGACAAGAGGCAGAACGGGATTAGAACCCGCGACCTTCTGATTCCCAAGCCTGTGCTCTATCCACTAAGCCATGCTGCTTCTCTAGTAACCCAGAATTATGTATTCAACCATTATAGATGAGAAATAGAGCTACATTAATGACTGTTGTTTACTATACCGATCCCTCCTAGACTGTGAGCCCACTGTCGGGTAGGGACCGTCTCTATATGTTGCCAACTTGTACTTCCCAAGCGCTTAGTACAGTGCTCTGCATGCAGTAAGCGCTCAATAAATACGAATGAATGAATTGGCCAGGAAAAAAAATCACAAAAGCTTAAAAACATAGCACATGGACAACATTGCACTGTTTGTTGTGCATCACACCTACCAACAAATGGCCTGAAAGACAGGTTTGGGTTTTCTTTTATTGTTTTTGTTAAACGCTTACTATGTGCCAGATACTGTTCTAAGAGCTGGTGTTGATACAAGGTAATCAGGTTGGACACAGTCTTTGTGCCATGTGGAGTTCCCACTCTTAATCCCTACTTTACGGATGAGGAAACTGAAGTCCGGAGAAGTGAATTGACTTGCCCAAGGTCATACAGCAGACAAGTGGTGGAGCCAGGATTAGAACCCAAGTCCTTCTGACTCCCATGCTCTAAGCACAAGGCCGTGCTATTTCTAAGGTTTTAAAGTTGCCATGTAGTTTGAAGAAGTGACCGGCAAATTAGTTGGCTACAAGACTGAAGAAGCATGGTGTAGTGGTTGGAAACCGGGCCTGGGAAACAGAAGGTCATGGATTCTAATCCCTGCTCCTCCACTTGTCGGCTGTGTGACCTTGGACAAGTCACTTCACTTCTCTATACCTCAGTTCCCTCCTCGGCAAAATGGGGATTGAGACCGTGAGCCCCACGTGGAACAGGGACTGTGTCCAACCCGATTTGCGCGTATCCGCCCCAGAGCTTAGTAATAATAATAATAATAATAATAATAATAATAATGGCATTTATTAAGTGCTTACCATGTGCAAAGCACTGTTCTAAACGCTGGGGAGGTTACAAGCTGATCAGGTTGTCCCACGGGGCGCTCACAGTCTTCATCCCCGTTTTACAGATAAGGGAACTGAGGCCCAGAGAAGTTAAGTGACTTACCCAAAGTCACACAGCTGACAATTGGCGGAGCCGGGATTTGAACCCATGACCTCTGACTCCAAAGCCCGGTCTCTTTCCACCGAGTCACGCTGCTTCTAGTACAGAGCCTGGCACATAGTAAGCGCTTAACAAATACCGCAAGTATTATTTTGCACCCGTCTTGGAGGGAAGGGAAACCCTAGAAACCAGCCACTCCCCAAAAGCCGCACCCGTGGCCAACACACCCACACAGGACTCCAAGCTGAGGTCCACCCCTCACCCTCACTCAAAATGAGGGGTTGGAGATTTTGCTGTCCTGGGTTGACGATCGGCTGAAACTCAGACAGTCCCTGTCCCCCATAAATCACTTATCTTCTCCGGGCCTCAGTTCCCTCATCTGTAAAATGGGGATTAAGACTGTGAGCCCCCCGTGGGACAACCGGATCACTCTGTGGCCTCCCCAGCACTTAGAACGGTGCTTTGCACGTAGTAAGCGCTTAACAAATACCATTATTATTATTATTATTATTATTATTATCGGTTCGTGTTTGGGTGTTCCTGTGCCAGACTGAGCCCATTCTGCCTTCTCTGGTCGTTGGGTCCTTCCGAGCCCGACGGTGCTCTGAACACAGTAGGCGCTCAATAAATACGATAGGGATCACGGCGTCAGATCCTCAACGATTTGGTGTTGGCCAGAGCAAGGGGAACAACCCCAAGGAGGGCGAACCTGCCAGGGAGATTTTTACTGAGCGCTTACTAAGTGCAGAGCAAGGACACATGAGGGCTTCGTCCCTGCTTCCCAACTCCTGGCAGAGCCGAGACTGGAACCCAGGAATTCTACCGCTCTTTTGGTATTTCTCACAGTCCTTGTCTTTTATGGTTGTTCTGAAGACTTGACACCTGTCCACATATTTTGTTTTGTTGTCTGTCTCCCCCTTCTAGACTGGGAGCCCATTGTTGGATAGGGACCGTCTGTCTATGTTGCCGACTTGTGCTTCCCAAGTGCTTCTAAACGCTCAATAAATGCGTTTGAATGAATGAATGAATGCAAAGCACTGTTCTAAGCACTGGGGAGATACAAGGTGATCAGCATTTATTTTTAATTCTATTTGTTCTGACGACTTGACACCTGTCCACATGTTTTGTTTTGTTGCCTGTCTCCCCCTTCTAGACTGTGAGCCCGTTGTTGGATAGGGACCGTCTATGTTGCCGACTTGTGCTTCCCAAGTGCTTTTAAACGCTCAATAAATGTGTTTGAATGAATACAAAGCACTATTCTAAGCACTGGGGGGATACAAGGTGATCAGCATTCAGCCATAATTCTATTTATTCTGATGACTTGACACCTGTCCACATGTTTTGTTCATATCTATTCTATTTATTTTATTTTGTTTAATATGTTTGGTTTTGTTCTCTGTCTCCCCCTTCTAGACTGTGAGCCCACTGTTGGGTAGGGACTGTCTCTATATGTTGCCAACTTGTACTTCCCAAGCGCTTAGTACAGTGCTCTGCACACAGTAAGCGCTCAATAAATACGATTGATTGATTGATTGATTACAGGGGCCTTCTTGTAGGGGGGGGGGGGTTGGTTCCCTTTTTTGGGTTCCCTTTGGCCGCTTTATTCATTCACTCATATTTAGTGAGCGCTTACTGTGTTCAGAACACTGTACTAAATGCTTGGAAAGTACAATTCAGCAACAAATAGAAACAATCCCTGCCCGCAACGGGCTCACAGTCTAGAAGGGGGGGAAGACAGACATCAAAACAAGTAAGCAGGCGGCAATAGCATCGATATAAATAATTAGAATTATAGATATATACACATCATTAATAAAATCAATCGAATTATAAGTACGTACATATATGTGAGCCCGTTATTGGGTAGGGACCGTCTCTGTATGTTGCCGACCTGTACTTCCCAAGTGCTTAGTACAGTGCTCTGCACACAGTAAGCGCTCAATAAATACGATTGAATGAATATACACACAAGTGCTGTGGGGAGGGGAGGGAGGTAGAGCTTGTTTGCTCTGTCTGGACTCTGGTCTTTTCCTGTTCCCTAGGGCAAGAAGCCTGTCAAGGTGGCTTTTGGGTGTGAGACAAGAGTCCTGGGGGGTTGAGGGATTGAGTCACTGCCCAAATGCACACACACACACACACACACACACACACACACACACACACACACACACACACACACACACACTCTTTCATATGCGCACACGTCACATGGACACATTTTGCACACACATTTGACAGCCAGGAGTAAGGAGGCCCAGCCTGGACTGAAGGACTCAAAATTTCCTCCAAAAGGCGTTTCTCCCCCAAGAAGCCTTCCCTAACCAAGCCCCCCTTTCCTCTTCTCCCGCTCCCTTCCGCGTCACCCTGACTTGCTCCCTTTATTCATCCCCCCTCCCAGCCCCACAGCACTTATGACCACATCTGTCCTTTATTTCTTTTTAGTAATGTCTGTCTCCTCCTCCAATAATAATAATAATAATTGTGGTATTTGTTAAGCACTTACTATCAAGTAATGTTCTAAGCGCTGGGGTAGATAAAATGTAGTCAGGTTGTTTCACGTGGGGCTCACAGTCTTAATCCCCATTGTCTTAATCCCCATTTTACAGATGAGGGAACTGAAGTGCAGAGATGTGAAGTGACTTGCCCAAGGTCACACAGCAGACAAGTGGTGGAAGTCAGGATTAGAACCCATGACCTGCTGACTCGAGGTCCAGGCTCTATCCACTACGCCATCTGCTTCTCTAGAATGTAAACTCATTTTGGGCAGAGATTGTGTCTGTTTATTATTTTATTGTACTCTCCCAAGCACTTAGTACAGTGCTTTGTACACGGCAAGGGCTCAATAAATACGGCTGAATGAATGAATGAATGAATGAATGAATGAATGAAAAGATGAGTCAGCCCATTGGATTTATTGAGTGCTTGTTAAGTGCAGCGTACTGTGCTAAGCACTCAGGAGAGTACAATACCACAGTATAAAAGACACAGCGAGTTTACGGTTCTTGAGGAAAGCTTTCTGTGACCATTGCTGGGCATTAATAATAATAATGGCATTTATTAAGCACTTACTATGTACAAAGCACTGTTCTAAGCGCTGGGGGGGGATACAAGGTGATCAGGTTGTCCCACGGGGGGGGGCTCACAGTCTTAGTCCCCATTTTCCAGTTGAGGTAACTGAGGCCCAGGGAAGTGAAGTGACTTGCCCAAAGTCACACAACTGACAAGTGGCAGAGCCAGGATTTGAACCCATGACCTCTGACTTCGAAGCCCGGGCTCTTTCCACTGAGCCCCGCTGCTTCTGAATGGTGCCAGTCAGGGGAAGGGCTGATTTTTACAGAGCTCTGCTGGCAGACCCCTAGATTTCAGGCTGACTTCATCCACTTCAAGTTGATCCTTGCGGGTTTAAACTCTGCCACCTCGTCTGCAGGTAAAATCATTTCTCCATCCTTCATCATCATCATCATCATCAATCGTATTTATTGAGCGCTTACTATGTGCAGAGCACTGTACTAAGCGCTTGGAAAGTACAAATTTGCACCATATAGAGACAGTCCCTACCCAACAGTGGGCTCACAGTCTAAAAGGGGGAGACAGAGAACAAAACCAAACATACTAACAAAATAAAATAAATAGAATAGATATGTACAAATAAAATAAATTAATAAATAAATAGAGTAATAAATATGTACAAACATATATACATATATACAGGTGCTGTGGGGAAGGGAAGGAGGTAAGATGGGGGGGATGGAGAGGGGGACAAGGGGGAGAGGAAGGAAGGGGCTGAGTGTGGGAAGGCCTCCTGGAGGAGGTGAGCTCTCAGCAGGGCCTTGAAGGGAGGAAGAGAGCGAGCTTGGCGGATGGGCAGAGGGAGGGCATTCCAGGCCCGGGGGGATGACGTGGGCCGGGGGTCGATGGCGGGACAGGCGAGAACGAGGGACGGTGAGGAGAGTAGCGGCAGAGGAGCGGAGGGTGCGGGCTGCGATGGAGAAGGAGAGAAGGGAGGTGAGGTAGGAGGGGGCCAGGGGATGGACAGCCTGGAAGCCCAGGGTGAGGAGTTTCTGCCTGATGCGCAGATTGATTGGTAGCCACTGGAGATTTTTGAGGAGGGGAGTAACATGCCCAGAGCATTTCTGGACAAAGACAATCCAGGCAGCAGCATGAAGTACGGATTGAAGTGGGGAGAAACACGAGGATGGGAGATCAGAGAGAAGGCCGATGCAGTAGTCCAGACGGGGTAGGATGAGAGCTTGAACGAGCAGGGGAGCGGTATGGATGGAGAGGAAAGGGCGGATCTTGGCAATGTTGCGGAGCTGAGACCGGCAAGCGGCTCTGGGGGTTCAAGTCCAGCAACCACACAGTCCCCGCGCCCCCTCCTACCTCACCTTGTGGCTTTCTTTCATTCGATCGTACTTATTGAGCGCTTACTGTGTGCAGAGCGCCGTACTATGCTCTTAAGCGGTAGGTGCCATGCACTGTCCAAAGCACTGGGGTGGATACAAGTTAATCAGGTTGGACACAGTCCCTGTCCCATATGGGGCTCACACTCGTCATCCCCATTTTACAGATGAGGTCACTGAGGCCCAGAGAAGTGAAGCGACTTGCCCAAGGTCACGCAGAAGCAAGAGAAGCAGCGTGGCTTTGTGGAAAGAGCCCGGGCTTGGGAGTCAGAGGTCGTAGGTTCTAATCCCGGCTCCACCACTGATCAGCTGTGTGACTTTGGGTAAGTCACTTGACTTCTCTGGACCTCAGCTACCTCATCCTATTCTATTTATTTTATTCTATTTATTTTATTTTGTTAGTATGTTTGGTTTTGTTCTCTGTCTCCCTGTTTTAGACTATGAGCCCACTGTTGGGTAGGGACTGTCTCCATATGTTGCCAACTTGTACTTCCCAAGCGCTTAGTACAGTGCTCTGCACACAGTAAGCGCTCAATAAATACGATTGATTGATTGATTGATCCGTAAAATGGGGATTACGACTGTGAGCCCCACGTGGGACAACCTGATTACCTTGTATCTACCCCAGTGTTTAGAACAGTGCTTGGCACATAGTCAGCGCTCAACAAATGTCATCATTATTATTTTGTGGCGGAGGTGGGATTGGAACCCAGGTCCTTCTGACTCCCAGGACTGTGCTCTAGCCACTGAGCCATGATGCTTCGCAGCGTGGCTTAGTGGAAAGAGCCCAGGCTTGGGAGTCAGAGGTCATGGGTTCTAACCCCAGGTCCGCCACCGATCAGCTGTGTGACTTGAGAAGCAGCGTGGCTCAGTGGAAAGAGCCCGGGCTTTGGAGTCAGAGGTCATGGGTTCAAATCCCGGCTCCGCCAATTGTCAGCTGTGTTACTTTGGGCAAGTCACTTCTCTGTGCCTCAGTAAAACGGGGGATTAAGACTGTGAGCCCCCCATGGGACAACCTGATCACCTTGTAATCTCCCCAGTGCTTAGAACAGTGCTTTGCACAGAGTAAGCGCTTAATAAATGCCTTTGCTATTATTATTTGACTTCTCTGTGCCTCAGCTACCTCATCTGTTCTGTTTATTTTATTTTGCTAGTATGTTTGGTTTTGTTCTCCGTCTCCCCCTTTTAGACTGTGAGCCCACCGTTGGGTAGGGACTGTCTCTATATGTTGCCAACTTGTACTTCCCAAGCGCTTAGTACAGTGCTCTGCATACAGTAAGCGCTCAATCAATCAATCAATCAGTCAATTGTATTTATTGAGCGCTTACTGTGTGCAGAGCACTGGACTAAGCGCTGGGGAAGTCCAAGCTGGCAACATACAGAGACAGTCCCTACCCAACAGTGGGCTCACAGTCTAAAAGGGGGAGACAGAGAACAAAACCAAACATACTAACAAAATAAAATAAATAGAATAGATATGTACAAGTAAAATAAATAAATAAATAGAGTAATAAATAGGTACAAACATATATACATATATACAGGTGCTGTGGGGAAGGGAAGGAGGTAAGATGATTGATTGATTGATCTGTAAAATGGGCATGGAGACTGTGAGCCCCCCGTGGGACAACCTGGTCACCTTGTAACCTCCCCAGTGCTTAGAATGGCGCTTGGCATATAGAGAAGCAGCGTGGCTCAGTGGAAAGAGCAAGGGCTTTGGAGTCAGAGGTCAGGGGTTCGAATCCCAGCTCTTCTAATTGTCAGCTGTGTGACTTTGGGCGAGTCACTTCACTTCTCTGGGCCTCAGTTACCTCATCTGTAAAATGGGGATTAAGACTGTGAGCCCCCCGTGGGACAACCTGATCACCTTGTAACCTCCCCAGCGCTTAGAACAGTGCTTTGCACATAGTAAGCGCTTAATAAATGCCATTATTATTATTATAGTAAGCGCTTAATAAATGCCGTCATTATTATCGCCCCATCTCACGGGAGTCCGCAAGAGGGCAGTGTGGAGTCTCCTTCGGCTGCCTCGAGTCTCCCGCTCGTTCCATGTGCGAAGACCCCGGGCAGTTGGAGGCTGCAGCCACTAGGTGGAGCCATTGCCGTGACAGAGACCGGCCGGTTGCCTTCATTCATTCATTCATTCAGTCAGTCAGTCAGTCAGTCAGTCATTCATTCAGTCATTCATTCATTCATTCAATCAATCAATCGTATTTATTGAGCGCTTACTGTGTGCAGAGCACTGTACTAAGCGCTTGGGAAGTACACGTTGGCAACATATAGAGACGGTCCCTACCCAACAGTGGGCTCACAGTCTAAAAGGGGGAACCAGAGAACAAAACCAAACATACTAACAAAATAAAACAAATAGATTAGATATGGACAAGTAAAATAAATAGAGTAATAAATATGTACAAACGTATATGCATATATACAGGTGCATTCATTCATTTATTCCTCCAGGCCTCCAGGAGGCCTTCCCAGACTGAGCCCCCTCCTTCCTCTCCCCCTCCTCCCCGTTTCATCATCATCATCATCAATCGTATTTATTGAGCGCTTACTGTGTGCAGAGCACTGTACTAAGCGCTTGGGAAGTACAAATTGGGAACATATAGAGACGGTCCCTACCCAACATTGGGCTCACATTTTCCATCCCCCCCACCCCCGCCTTACCTCCTTCCCTTCCCCACAGCACCTGTATATATGTATAGATGTTTGTACGGATTTATTACTCTATTTAATTTATTTATTTTACTTGTACATATTTATTCTACTTATTTTATTTTGTTAATATGTTTTGTTTTGTTCTCTGTCTCCCCCTTCTAGACTGTGAGTCCACTGTTGGGTAGGACTGTCCCTATATGTTGCCAACTTGTACTTCCCAAGCGCTTAGTACAGTGCAGTGCACACAGTAAGCACTCAATAAATACGATTGATGATGATGATGATGACGGGGGGCCTACGGCTGGGCTAGGGCTCCCCAGAGGCCGCTGGACAATAGTAGTCGCGATGGCAGCAGGAGGAGCGTGGCAGTGAGTCAGTCAATCATATTTATAGAGCGCTGACTGTGTGCAGAGCACTGTACTAAGCGCTTGGGACAGTCCAACACAACAATAAATAAGAAGAAGAAATAATTATGGTATTTTTTTAAGTGCTTATTATGTGCAAAGCACTGTTCTAAACGCTGAGGTGGATACAACGTAACCAGGCTGTCCCTCGTGGGGCTCACGGTCTTAAGCTCCGTTTTACAGAAGAGGTAACTGAGGCACACAGAAGGTAAGTGGTTTGCCCAAGGCCACACTGCGGACAAGTGGTGGAGGCGGGATTAGAACCCACGTCCTCTGACTCCTAAGCCTGGGCTCTTTCCACTAAGCCACGCTGCTTATTGCCTGCCCACAAAGAGTTTACAGTCTAGCAGGTCAGTCAGTCATTCAGTCGTATTTATTGAGTGCTTACTGTGTGCAGAGCACTGTACTAAACGCTGGGGCCAGGATGCTATAGCAATATTCATTCATTCATTCAATTGTATTTATTGAGCGCTTACTGTGTGCAGAGCACTGTACTAAGCGCTTGGGAAGTCCAAGTTGGCAACATATAGAGAAGGTCCCTACGCAACAGTGGGCTCACAGTCTAGAAGGGGGAGACAGACAACAAACCAAAACGTATTAACAAAAATATAACAGACACATTCCCTGCCCACATCGAGCTTACAGTCTAGCAGGTAAGGAAGGCTGCCCTCCTCACTCCCTTGACTCCTGACCTCTCTTGTCTGAGGACTGAGCCCCCTCCTTCTTCTCCCCCTCCTCCCCCTCCCCATCCCCCCCACCTTACCTCCTTCCCCTCCCCACAGCACCTGTATAGATGTATATATGTTTGTGTGCATTTATTACTCTATTTTATTTGTACGTATTTATTCTATTTATTTTATTTGGTTAATAAGTTTTGCTTTGTTCTCTGCCTCCCCCTTCTAGACTGTGAGCCCACTGTTGGGTAGGCACCATCTCTATATGTTGCCAACTTGGACTTCCCAAGCTCTTAGTCCAGTGCTCTGCACACAGTAAGCGCTCAGTAAATACGATTGAATGAATGAATGAATTCCCTGACCTCCCAAACTTACAGCCTAGAGAGGGACAGATATTAATGTAAGCAAATAATTTGTAATATATGTCCAGATCTCTCAGGGCCAGCATAGAGGCCGTAGTGGGTGAGTGAGGTGGTGGGAATCAGGGCAGGGAGGTGGGTGGCGTGAGGGGAGAGAGAAACATAAAGAAGGTAAGGCAGGTGCAGGTGTAAGGCAGCCCAGGGGGGACAATAATAATAATGTTATACTTGTTAAGCACTTATTATGTACCAAGCACTGTTCTAAGCGCTGGGGTATACAGGTTAGTCAGGTTGGATACAGTCCCTGTCCCACATGGGGCTCACATTCTTAATCCCCATTTTACAGAGGAGGGAACCAAGGGCCAGAGAAGCGACATGACTCACCCAAGGTTACATAGCAGACCTGTGGTGGGGCCGGGATTAGAACTCAGGTCCTTCTGAGTCACAGGCCCAGGTTCTATCCTCTATGTCCGGGATGACAGTCAGAAGCCAGGCCAGGTTCAGACGGACAGAGAGGCAGAGGGAGGACAGTTGGAGGTTGAGGTTTTTATATGATGATGATGGCATTTATCAAGCGCTTACTATGTGCAACTCACTGTTCTAAGTGCTAATAATAATACATAATATTATAATAATGTAATAATATATGGATATTATATGTATATAATGTGTATATATACATAGATGCATATTATGTGTGTATATGTAGGTATTAATGTATATTAAGGAAATGTTTCAATCATGAGACTGATGCTTTTGTATGTATATATCCCCATCTTACCTCCTTCCCTTCCCCACAGCACCTATATATATATATGTATATATGTTTGTACATATTTATTACTCTATTTATTTATTTTACTTGTACATATCTATTCTATTTATTTCATTTTGTTCATAAGTTTGGTTTTGTTCTCTGTCTCCCCCTTCTAGACCGCGAGCCCACTGTTGGGTAGGGACCGTCTCTATATGTTGCCAACTTGTACTTCCCAAGCGCTTAGTACAGTGCTCCGCACACAGTAAGTGCTCAATAAATACGATTGATTGATTGATTGATTGATTGAGGTAGATGCAGACGGACAGAAAGACAGAGAGGGGGACAGGGAGAGACAGAGACAGATGCTGACGGACAGCTGGACAGATGGGGGGGACAGGCAGACGCCAAGGCAGATTCAGTCAATCGTATTTATTGAGCACTGTACTAAGCACTTGGGAAGTACAAGTTGCCAACAGGTGCAGACAGGCAGATGGATAGACAGGGGAGACAGGGAAAGGACAAGGCAGATGCAGACCGATGGATCGAAAGATAGAGGAGGGGACAGGCAGAGGCAGATGCAGATGGACAGACAGAAAGACGGGAGGGTGACAGGCAGGAGCGGACGGACAGAGGGAGGGGACAGGCAGAAGCCGAGGCAGATACAGGCAGAGGCCCAAGCAAACATAGATGGATATTCTACTTATTTTATTTTGTTAGTGTGTTTGGTTTTCTTCTCTGTCTCCCCCTTTTAGACTGTGAGCCCACTGTTGGGTAGGGACCGTCTCTATATGTTGCCAACTTGTACTTCCCAAGCGCTTAGTCCAGTGCTCTGCACACAGTAAGCGCTCAATAAATACGATTGATTGATTGATTGATTGACAGGCAGACAGACAGCCTGGAGGAGGGCAGGGGGCGGGCAGACAGACAGAATCACAGCCAGTACCCGAACTGAGTTCTCACGGTGGTGTCCCACCCCACCAGGCCTCAGTTTTCCCGACCACAAGGCGGGGGAGGCTTGGCCCGGAGGCAGAGGGGGCCGAGGGGACGAGATGGGGGCCATCCAGGCCCCGGGGCGGGGTCCCGTCCCTGGCATGGTCCCCCCTGCCCCCTCCCAGCCCCTTGGGACGGGGAGAAGAGCTCAGGCCCTGACGCGCACATCTGGTGCTGATGTCAACAGCTGGGGCCAGGGCGGTGTCGCTGTTTTCCTGACGCTGGGCTGTTCCCCACTAGGCCTCTCCTGGGAAAATGAGAGGGAGGGGGCAGGAATGGGGAAGGGAAGGTGGAGGAGGGTGGGGAGAGGGTCTCCCCTCCACTCCCAGGCCCACACCCCCCTTCTCCCCCAAGCCTGAGGCCTGCAATTTCCTCCCTGAGTCCCCCTGCCTGGCTGGGTCCCCCCTGGGGCCGGACTGGGCCTTCAGCCAGGGAAGGCAAATGTACACATGCTCACACAAACACACACATATATCTGACACACAGTGAGACGCACACACACATATAATGAGGCAGAGACCCAGCGAGAGAGATCCAGCTCACACACACATAGGACACACACACGGAGCCAGTCGACCTTGCTTAGGATTTTAGAGAGCGGCACGGCCCGCACAACGGCACTTCCCGAGCCAGGCCCGCGCAGACCCTTTCGCCCGCACAACTGCGGGGAAGGCACTGAAGGTTGCATGCCCACGCAAGCACACACACACATACAGGAACCCCAAGCCAGACATCCTCGTTCACAACTTAGAGAGACAGAGAGACACACACACCCTTTCTTCCACACAATTGCAGAAGAGCCTTGCAGTGTGGGCGCAGACACACACACACACACACACACACACACACTTTCACCCTTCATTCAGGAATCCAAGAGCTCAGGCCGCAGTTGGGGTGGGGAGATGGGGGGTGGTGGCTGATGAGGGACAGAGGAGGGGGAAGTTGGGCTGAAGTTTAGGACAAATCCTTCTGTTAACCCTGGGGGTACTGAGGCAGAGAGCGCCACAACCCACTTCCTCTCCTCACGGCCCCCCTTTCTCTCTGCTGTTGCCTCCTCCTTCATCCCCCGAGGCATGGGGTCCCCCTCTCCCCCTCTCTCCCCTTCTCTCCCCCTTCTTCCTGGGACGCGGGATAATGACAGGACACTTGTTGCTGTCTCCGCCCTGCCCGGGGGGGAATTCTCAAAGCAGGCTGTTTCTTGACAATAATAATAATGATAATAATGGCATTTATTAAGCGCTTACTATGGGCAAAGCACTGTTCTAAGCGCTGGGGGGTTACAAGGTGATCAGGTTGTGGGGGCTCAGAGTCTTCATCCCCATTTTACAGATGGAACTGAAGCCCAGCGAAGTGAAGTGACTTGCCCAAGGTCACACAGTTGACAAGCGGTGGAGTCGGGATTTGAACGCCTGACTTCTGACTCCAAAGCCCGGGCTCTTGCCACTGAACCACACTGCTTCTCTAGACTGTACTTTACCATACTGTAATATACGACATACTATCCCATTCCCAAGACAAGAGGTGCTGTATTCCTGTATTCCCATTCCATGACAAGAGTTGTTATGTTATTGTAGGGTCCCCTGCGCCCCTTCTCATCATTATTATTGATAAGAAGAGATGGCTCAGTGGAAAAGAGCCCGGGCTTTGGAGTCATGGGTTCAATTTCCAGCCCCGCCACTTGTCAGCTGTGTGACTTTGGGCAAGTCACTGAACTTCTCTGGCCCTCAGTTACCTCATCTGTAAAATGGGGATGAAGGCTGTGAGCCCCACGGGGGACAACCTGATCACCTTGTAACCTAGCCCCAGCACTTAGAACGGTGCTTGGCACATAGTAAGCGCTTACGCAATGTCATTATCATTATTATTATTGTTATTATGGTATTAACTGAGTGCTTATTTTGTACCGGGCACTGTGCTAAGCGCTGATCATCGTCATCATCATCATCAATCGTATTTATTGGGCGCTTACTATGTGCAGAGCACTGTACTAAGCACTTGGGAAGTACAAATTGGCAACATATAGAGACAGTCCCTACCCAACAGTGGGCTCACAGTCTAAAAGGGGGAGACAGAGAACAAAACCAAACATACTAACAAAATAAAATAAATAGAATTTATGATAATAATGATATTGCTGGTAATAACGCTGATAATGATGGTATTTGCTAAGCACTTCCTATGGGTCAAACACTGTTCTAAGTGTGGGTGTAGAGACGAGCTAATCAGGTTGGACACAGTCCCTGCCCCACATGGGACAACCTGATCACCTTGTAACCTAGCCCCAGCGCTTAGTGCTTGGCACATAGTAAGCGCTTAATAAATGTCATCATTATTATTATTATTGTTATTATGGTATTAACTAAGTGCTTATTTTGTACCGGGCACTGTGCTAAGCACTGATAACGATAGGATTTGCTAAGCACTTCCCGTGGGTCAAACACTGCTCTAAGGGTGGGTGTAGAGACGAGCTAATCAGGTTGGACACAGTCCCCGCCCCATATGGGGTTCACAGTCTTCATCCCCATTTTAAAGATGAGGGAACTGAGGCTCAGCAAAGTGAAATGACTTGCCCAAGGTCACACAGCAGGCAAGTGGTGGAGCCAGGATTAGAACCCAGGGCCTTCTGACACTCTCCCTACACTATCTTATTGTAGGGTGCCCCATCCCCCCACCCCCACCCCCGAGCTCTGTTATTATTGAGTCGTCTACACCCCCTCCTCTTTGTATTTTGGGTCCCCTGCCCCCTCTCCCTTCAGCTCTGTTGCTTTGGGGTCTTTCTCTCTATGTCCTGCCCTGGTCTGTGCTGCTGCCTCGCTGCCTGCCCCTTCTAGACTGTGAGCCCACTGTTGGGTAGGGACCGTCTCTATATGTTGCCAACTTGGACTTCCCGAGCGCTTAGTACAGTGCTCTGCACACAGTCAGTGCTCAATAAATACGATTGATCAATATAAATAAACAGACATCAATATAAATAAATAAAGCGGTGGCCTCAGTAGAGAAACAGCATTGATGAAGTGGACAGAGTCCAGGCCTGGGAATCAGAAGGTCATGGATTCTCATCCCGGCTCCACCACTTGCCTGCTGTGTGACCCCGGGCAAGTCACTTCACTTCTCTGTGCCTCGGTTCCCTCATCTGGAAAATGGGGATTGAGACTGTGAGCCCCACGTGGGGCAGGGACTGTGCCCAACTTGATTTGCTTGTTTCCACCCCAGTGCTCAGTACACTGCCCGGCACATAGTAAGCGTTTAACAAATGCCATGTAAGCGTTTAACAAATGCCATCATTAGTATTATTAGGTCCCCCTCCCCTTCCTGGAGTCCAGCTCTGCCTGGGCTGGGGCTGGGGTCTCACCAGAACCCTGAAACAGAGGTGGGGTGAGCCCACTGTTGGGTAGGGACTGTCTCTCTATGTTGCCAACTTGTACTTCCCAAGCGCTTAGTACAGTGCTCTGCACACAGTAAGTGCTCAATAAATACGATTGATTGATTGAAACACTCCGAGAAAGAAAAAGAGAGAGGGGCTGGAGTCACGTGAGGTTGGGAGGCGGGAGCCCCCCACCCCTTTCCCACCCACAATCTCTTTCTCCCCTTCCTCCAAGATCCCATCCTAGAGAGTCAGGGTCTCCCTGAGGTCTAAGGCCCAGAGGACCCCCGGATCCCAAAGAAGCCCACCCCAACCCTACTCCGGCTCAGGGGCAGGAGCCCGGGCTTGGGACCCCAAGGTCGTGGGTTCTAATCCCGTCACCGCTGCTTGTCAGCTGTGTGGCTTTGGGCAAGTCAGTTCTCTTTGCCACGACTGTAAAATGGGAATTAATCAATCAATCAATCAATCGTATTTATTGAGCGCTTACTGTGTGCAGAGCACTGGACTAAGCGCTTGGGAAGTACAAGTTGGAAACATACAGAGACAGTCATCATCATCATCAATCGTATTTATTGAGCGCTTACTGTGCACAGAGCACTGTACTAAGCGCTTGGGAAGTACAAGTTGGCAACATATAGAGACAGTCCCTACCCAACAGTGGGCTCACGGTCTGTGAGCCCCACGTGGGACCGCCTGACTACTTTGTATCTGCCCCAGCGTTCAGAACAGTGCTTGGCACAGAGTAAGCGCTTAACAAATACCATCCCTATTACTCTGTGTGGGGGGGGGCGGGTGCCTGGTCTCCTCTTCTACCCGGAGGGAAATCGAGGGTGGGAGCCGTAGTGCCAACAACCTGTGTCCACCCTGCAGGGTTGCCCACTTGTTGCCGACTTGTACTTCTCAAGCGCTTAGTAATCAATCAATCAATCAATCGTATTTATTGAGCGCTTACTGTGTGCAGAGCACTGGACTAAGCGCTTGGGAAGTCCAAGTTGGCAACATATAGAGACAGTCCCTACCCAGTAGTGGGCTCACAGTACAGTGCTCTCATCATCATCATCAATCGTATTTATTGAGCGCTTACTATGTGCAGAGCACTGTACTAAGCGCTTGGGAAGTCCAAATTGGCAACATACAGACAGTAAGACAGCTCTGCACACAGTAAGTACAAGTTGGCAACATATAGAGACAGTCCCTACCCAACAGTGGGCTCACGGTACAGTGCCCGGCACACAGTAAGCGCTCAATAAATAGGATTGAATGAAGCGCGTGTAACTTTAAGGAGGGGGGCCGGACCCCTCCCTCTCCTCCCCGCGGTTAACCCTATGTGGGCCGGAGTTTGGCTAGCCGGGGAGGAGGAGGAGCAGGGGAGGGAGGAGGAGGAGAAGGAGGAGAGGGAGGAGAAGGAGGAGAGGGAGGAGAAGGAGAGGGAGGAGGAGAGGGAGGAGGAGGAGGAGGAGGAAAAGGAGGGAGGAGGAGAAGGAGGAGGAGAGGGAGGAGGAGGAGGAGGAGGAAAAGGAGGAGGGAGGAGGAGGAGGAGGAGAAGGAGGGGGAGGAGGAGGGAGGAGGAAAGAGGGAGGGGGAGGAGGAAAGAGGGAGGGGGAGGAGGAAAGAGGGAGGGGGAGGAGGAAAGAGGGAGGGGGAGAAAGTTGGGCTGCTTGTTTGGGGGAAGGAGGAGAAGGGAGAGGCGGAGGAGAAAGTTGGGCTGCTTGTTTGGGGGAAGGAGGGGAAGGGAGAGGCGGAGGAGAAGAGCCGGGAAAACAGGAGGCTGGGCTCCCGTGCCCACCAAGGCCAGTGCCAGGGGGCAGAGGGCACGGCTCTCCTCTTTGGTGCCCGCCCCGGCCACGTCTTCTTCGCCCAACTTTCTCCGGAGAAATCTTCGCCCCCCCCCCCCCCCCCGTTACCCAGGGCCGGCATCCCGGGCTGCCCCCAGGCCCCGCGCCTCGACGGCCCCTCCCTCCCATGAGGGGTTAGTTAGGCCCCCGGCCTCGGACTCCGGGGTCCCCGAGGATGGGCAGGTCCCCCGGGTACCCGGGCCCACTGATGCTGCTGATGGTGATGGTGATGAGCTGGGGCACAGGCCGGGCCCGAGACGGTGAGTCGCCCCGACGGGCAGTCAGTCATCCCATCGTACTTATTGAGCGCTTACTGTGTGCACAGCACTGGACTAAGCGCTTGGCAAGTCCAAGTTGGCAACATCTAGAGACGGGCCCTGCCCAACAGCGGGCTCACAGTCGAGACACGGGGAGGGGTGGGTGTGTGTGTGTGTGTGTGTGTGTGTGTGTGTGTGTGTGTGTGTGTGTGTGTAAATCAATCAATTAATCAATCAGTCAATCGTATTTACTGAGCGCTTACTGTGTGCAGAGCACTGGACTAAGCGCTTGGCAAGTCCAAATTGGCAACATCTAGCGACGGGCCCTGCCCAACAGCGGGCTCACAGTCGAGACACGGGGAGGGGGGTGTGTGTAAATCAGTCAATCAATCAATCAATCAATCAATCGTGTTTATTGAGCGCTTACTGTGTGCAGAGCACTGGACTAAGCGCTTGGCAAGTCCAAGTTGGCAACCTCTAGAGACGGGCCCTGCCCAACAGCGGGCTCACAGTCGAGACACGGGGAGGGGGGTGTGTGTAAATCAATCAATCAATCAATCAATCGTATTTATTGAGCGCTTACTGGGTGCAGAGCACTGGACTAAGCGCTTGGGAAGTACAAGTTGGCAACATAAAGGGCAGAGGGGGCACCCCCGGACACCCAGCGGTGCCGCCCGAGAGAATAAGCGTGGCTCAGTGGAAAGAGCCCGGGCTTTGGAGTCAGAGGTCCCGGGTTCAAATCCCGGCTCTGCCCAGTGTCAGCTGTGTGACTTTGGGCAAGTCGCTTCACTTCTCTGAGCCTCGGTTCCCTCCTCTGTAAAATGGGGATTAAGATTGGGAGCCCCACGGGGGGCAGCTTGAACACCTTGTATCCCCCCCCCCCCCCAGCGCTTAGAACAGTACTCTGCACACAGTAAGCGCTTAACAAATTCATTCGTTCAGTCGTATTTATTGAGCGCTTACTGTGTGCAGAGCACTGTACTAAGCGCTTGGGAAGTACAAGTTGGCAACATAAAGAGACGGTCTCTACCCAACAGTGGGCTCACAGTCTAGAAGGGTGGGCTCACATGCCATCATTATTATTATTAAGAGCCCGGGCTTTGGAGTCAGAGGTCACGGGTTCAAATCCCGGCTCTGCCCATTGTCAGCTGTGTGACTTTGGGCAAGTCACTTCACTTCTGTGGGCCTCAGTTCCCTCATCTGGAAAATGGGGATGAGGACTGTAAGCCCCCCGTGGGACAACCTGATCACCTTGTAACCTCCCCAGTGCATAGAACAGTGCATTGCACATAGTAAGCGCTTAATAAATGCCACCATTATTATGATGATGATGATGATTCCCGTTGGCCGTGCCCCAGCCGTGGAGGAGGACGGAGTTGCCCCTCTGATTTGGGACGGGGCAGGCTGACAGGCGCAGGGGCACTTCTCCGTGCCCCTCTCTGCCCATGTTCCCTGCCAAGGCGGTGCCCCGCTGGCGGGCACAGGTGTGAGGACAACACAACTGGGCCAACCTCCCCCGGGCCTGTGACTCAGCCTCGCCATCGGGGCCACCCACGGGGCAGGCCCGGCTGGGAAAAGAGGGGGCTAAGACCTCCCGGGCTGTGCCCTGTGTCAGGGGCCTACTGTTGGGTAGGGACTGCCTCTATATGTTGCCAACTTGTACTTCCCAAGCGTTTAGTACAGTGCTCTGCACACAGTAAGCGCTCAATAAATACGATTGATGGATTGATTGGGGGTGAGCTGGGGGAAGGAGGGCGGCAAGGCCAGAGACCGCGTAAGGGCCCTTGCTGGGCTTTGCTGGACGAGACTCCCCTGCCCTCTGTGCCACCCAACCGAGACAGCTGCCAGCCCCGGGGGATGCTCTCCCCGATCAAGTGCCCAGCCTGGGGGGAGCTGTGCCCCCAGAGCCTGGATTTTTGACCTTTCGTCGGTGCCAGGGTGCTGGAGAGGGTAGTGAGATGGGTGGCGTCGGGGTAGGAGGGCTGGCATGGGGGCAAGAGAGTGATCACTAAATGGGCAGGGTCCTGGCCACTCTTGAAGGGCTCCGTGCCCACTGAGAGAACTGGGGGTGGCAGGGAGGAGAGAACTGGGGGGACCCAAGGAGGAGAAGCAGCGTGGCCTTGGAGTCAGGAGGACCCGGGTTCTGATCCAGGCTCTGCCACCTGTCTGCTGAGTGACCTTGGGCAAGTCACTTCACTTCTCTGTACCTCAGTTCCCTCATCTGTAAAACGGGGATTAAGATCAGGAGATCCACTTGGGACAGGGATTGTGTCCAATCTGATTATCTTGAATTTACCCCGGCGCTTAGTACAGTGCTGGGCACATAGTAAGCGTTTAACAAATACCATTAAAAAAAGGAGAGAACTGGGGGTACCAGGGAGGAGACGACTAAAGGAGCTGGGGAGGGGAGATCTGGGGGTACTGAGGAGAAGAGAACTAGGGGTGCCAGGGAGGAAAGTCTTAACAGGATCGAGAGGGACCGTCTCTATATGTTGCCACCTTGTACTTCCCAAGCACTTAGTACAGTGCTCTGCACACAGTCAGCGCTCACTAAATATGATTGAATGAATGAATGAGGGAGCTGGGGATTCTGGGGAGATGACAAGTGACCAGGGAAGAGAAAGTTGGGGAGACTGGAGAGGAGATAACAAGGTATCAGGGCGGAGAGAGCTGAGGGTGCTGGGGAGGAGAGCACTGGGGGGTCAGGGAGGAAAGAACCGGGCATACCAGGAAGAAGAGAGCTGGAGATAACAGGAAGGACAGAACTGGACGTGCTAACGGGATCGAGAGAGCTGGGGGTTCTGGGGAGGAGAGAACTGGGGGTTCCAGGGAGGACAGAACCGAGGTTACAAAAGAAGAGAGAGCTGGAAGTCCTGGGGAGGTGAAAACTGGGGGTATCAAAGAGGAGAGAACTGGGGGTTCCAGGGAGGAGAGAACAGGGGGTACCACGTAGGAGAGAACAGGGAATACCAGGAAAGAGAAAACTCAGGGTGTCAGCATCCAGGGGATATAATAATAATAATGATGGTATTTGTTAAGCGCTTACTATGTGCAAAGCACTGTTCTAAGCGCTGGGGCGGTTACAAGGTGATCAGGTTGTCCCACAGGGGGCTCGCAGTTTCAATCCCCATTTTGCAGATGAGGTAACTGAGGAACAGAGAAGTGAAGCGACTTGCCCAAAGTCACGCAGCTGACAGTTGGCAGAGCTGGGATTTGAACCCATGACCTCGGACTGCAAAGCCCGGGCTCTTTCCACTGAGCCACGCTGCTTCTCGACAAGGATGTGGCAGGGACACAGACTGTGCTGTGGCCCTACTGAGAGCTCACCTCCTCCAGGAGGCCTTCCCAGACTGAGCCCCTTCCTTCCTCTCCCCCCCGTCCCCCTCTCCATCCCCCCATCTTACTTCCTTCCCTTCCCCACAGCACCTGTATATATGTATATATGCTTGTACGTATTTATTACTCTATTTATTTTACTTGTACATATCTATTCTATTTATTTTATTTTGTTAGTATGTTTGGTTTTGTTCTCTGTCTCCCCCTTTTAGACTGTGAGCCTACTGTTGGGTAGGGACCGTCTCTAGATGTTGCCAACTTGGACTTCCCAAGCGCTTAGTACAGTGCTCTGCACACAGTAAGCGCTCAATAAATACGATTGATGATGATGATGATGATGAATGCTGGTCTGGGCCACTGAACTGTAACCCAGTTGGCAGCTAATGGGGAGGGGAGCGGGAGGGAGGGAAGTTCGGAGGCTGGGGGATGGCCTGGGAGAAAGAGCCCCAGATGGGGATGAGCAGGGTCACGGCGGGGGCAGGGACAGTGGGAGTACAGAACCAAGTGGAGGAGGAGGAAGAGGTAACCCAGTCCTGAGAAAGTTGGCATAAGCTCTTAGTACAGTGCTCTGCACAAAGTAAGCGCTCAATAAATGATTGATGTATTTGTTCTGACGACTTGACACCTGTTCACATGTTTTGTTTTGTTGTCTGTCTCCCCCTTCTAGACTGTGAGCCCGTTGTTGGGTAGGGACCGTCTCTGTATGTTGCCGATTTGTGCTTCCCAAGCGCTTAGTACAGTGCTCTGCACACAGTAAGCGCTCAATAAATATGATTGAATGAATGAATGAATGAACGAATGCTGCCAAGCCCTCTCCTCCTACAGAGAAGCAGCGTGGCTTAGTGGATAGAGTCTGGGAGTCAGAGGACCTGGGTTCTAATCCTGACTCCACCACCCATTTGCTGTGTGACCTTGGGCAAATAACTTCACTTCTCTGTACCGCTCTTCCCTCAAGTATAAAATGGGGGTGGGAATCTTAGGTTCCAAGATCCGTCTCACCAATCAATCAGTGGTATTTATTGAGCGCTTACTGTGTGCAGAGCACTGTACTAAATGCTTTAGAGAATGCAACACAGTAGAGTTGGTAGACACATTCCCTGCCCGTAGTAAGCTTACCGTTCCTTGTCTCTCTGTCTCCTCTCCATCTTTGTCTCTTTTTCCTTGCCTGCCTGACTCTCCGCCTGTCTCTGTGCCTCCATGTATCTCTCCCTGCCCATCTCTCCCTCGGTCTCTGACGGTCTCTGTTTCCATCTGCCTCTATCAGGGGCTTTGTGCCTGTCTCTGCCGCTTCCTGTTTGGCCCTCTCTGGGTCTCTCATCCTGTCTCTCCATCTCTCTATCTCTGCGCTCTTCCCTGCCTGTCTCTGACTCAGCTTCTCCCCCTCGCTCCTTCTCTCAGCCTCTGCCTCTCCCTTTCTGTGTGTCTATCTCTGCCACTCCCTGCCTTCCTCTGCCTCTCTCTCTGCCTCTCTTTCTATCTCTGAGCTTCTCTCAGTCTGCCTTTCAGCCTCTGTCTCTCTCTATCTGTGCATCTATCTCTACTACCTTCCTCTGACTCTGCTTCTCTTTCTCTCTGTCCCTCCATCTCTCGGTGTCTATCTCTGCTGCTCCTTGACTGCCTCTGCCTCTCTCTCTCCTTCTCTCAGCCTCTGCCTCTGTCTGTGTGTCCACCTCCGCATCTCTCTGCCTGTCTGGCTGCGTGCGTCTCTAGCTCTGATTTTCTCTCTGCCGCCGTCTCTCCGTCTCTGTGTGCCTCTCCAACTCTGAGCTTCTCTCTCTCTGCCTCTGCCCCTTTCCCAGAGTCTCCGTCCGTCTGATCTCTGGGTTATGTTTATAAGGCCGAGCGGGCGTGGGAGGCTGGTGGAGGCCGGAACTGTCCCCTTGCCAGAGGCCTAGCTGCTGGGTCCCCATGGGGCCGAAGGACCTAGAGGCCGAGAATCCAAGATCCCAGCTCTGCAGCTCCCATACTCTGGAAGCCTGGGATGGTGACCCTGCAGGCCGCCCCCTTCCCCTAGCCCCCCATCCCAGACCCTCCCATCCCCCCAACCAGGGACCCAAGAGGAAAACCCCCTTGGCCCCCCACCAGGGCTCTGCAGGTGAGCTGCCCCTGTCCGGCCCCCCACCCAGGAGGTGACCAGAAGCCTCTGGTCCCCTCAGGGACCCCCACCGTCCCCTCCCAATTCCACGCCCCTTCCTCAGGCTGAGCTCACCGCCCAACTATGTGCGGGGAAATGGAACAAGCGCCGGCACAGCCCAGTCTCTCCCGGACTCTGCGGCCTCCACGGCCACAGCCCGCCGGACATAATAATAATAATAATAATGATGGCATTTATTAAGCGCTTACTATGTGCAAAGCACCGTTCTAAGCGCTGGGGAGGTTACAGAGTTGTCCCATGGGGGGCTCACGGTCTTCATCCCCATTTTCCAGATGAGGGAACTGAGGCCCAGAGAAGTGAAGTGACTTGGCCAAAGTCACACAGCTGACCATTGGCGTAGCTGGGATTTGAACCCATGACCTCTGACTCCAAAGCCCACGCTCTTTGCACTGAACCACGCTGCTTCTCATGTAACACTGCCGGGATGGATGGATGGAGACCCTCGGGCTTCCCGGACGACCCCCCTCCCTCCCTGTATTCTGAACTTGGGCCTTGGCCAGGCCTGCTTCCCCCCACCCCTGCTCCTACCCCACTATAGGGGCTCCTCTGGGCCAGGGGCTAGCAGGGGCTGGGGGTTAGGGCAGGGGGATGCCTGGGGCGGGGGGAGGAAGACTCTGAGTCCCATACCACCTGCCCATTTCCCGAGAAATCAGGTTCTCCCGGGAACAGAAAGGAGCCAAGCCAGGGCTGGAGGAGGGATGGAAAAATAGAAATATGCTAGACCCAGCCCCCAGCCCCCACTCCCCGACTCCCCGATTCCATCACCCCCGGCCCCCAGCCTGGTTGCCCCCGGTTTCATCAACCCTAGCCCCCAGCCCCAGTGCCCCCAGCTCTAAAAATAACAATAATTGTGGTATTTGTTAAGCGCTTGCTATAATAATCATGGTCTTTGTAATGATAATAATAATGATGGCGTTTATTAAGCACTTACTAGGTGCAAAGCACTGTTCTAAGCGCTGGGGTGATTACAAGGTGATCAGGTTGTCCCACGGAGGGCTCACAGTCGTAATCCCCATTTTACAGATGAGGTGACTGAGGCCCAGAGTGACTTGCCCAAAGTCACACAGCTGACAATTGGCGGAGCTGGGATTTGAACCCATGACCCCTGACTCCAAAGCCTGGGCTCTTTCCAATGAGCCACTCTGCTTCTCTTAATGATGATGGCTTGCTATGTGCCAGACACTGTACTAAGCACGGGGGTGGACACAAGCCAATCAGATTGGACACAGTCCCTGTCCCACAGGGGGCTCACCGTCTCAATCCCCATTTTACAGAGGAGGTCACTGAGGGCCAGAGAAGCAAAGTGACTTGCCCCAGGTCACACAGCGGACAAGGGGCAGAGCCAGGATTAGAACCTATCATCATCATCAATCGTATTTATTGAGCACTTACTATGTGCAGAGCACTGTACTAAGCGCTTGGGAAGTACAAATTGGCACCTTCTGACTCCAAGGCCTGGCTTCTATCCACCAAGCCACGCTGTTTCTCTGTCCCCAGCCCCTCGTCCACCCCTCCAGCTCCTCCACCCCTAATCCCCAAACCCTGGCTCCTCACCCCCAGCCCCACAGCCTCCAGCCTCCCCAGCTCCCCAACTCCCAGCCCCCAACCCCCAGCTTCTGACTCTACAGCCCCAAATCTCCCAGCCCTACAGCCCCCCAACACCGCAAACCCTCAGTGCCCCCCTCCCAAATCTTCAGTCCCCAGCTCCCAAGCCCCCAACCCCTCCCTTCCCTCACTTCCTGGGGTGGAGGGCTGGAGGGGTGGGCGTTCTGACCTGGACCCCTCTCCGGTCCCCCAGCTCCGGAGGCCGTGTTCCTGGAAAGCCCCCAGAACCTGACGACGTCCCTGGGGAAGAGCGCCCGGCTGCGGTGCTCCATCCGGCTGGCCGGGGAACCGCCCGAGGTCAGCTGGCTGCGGGACGGACGCCCGCTGGACCTGGCCGACAGTAACCAGGTGCAGGTGCCCATGAGCGACGACGACGACTGGATGGTCACCAGCGAGCTCAGGTACCCGACTGGGGGCTCCCCCCGGGCCTACCCCTGCCCCCAGTCCACCCCGAATCCACCCACAGGCCCCCCTGCTCCTGCTTCTTCCCAGCCCACTGGCTACCTTGGGCTCCCCCCACCCTCAACCCACCCACCCTCGGTCCTCCCTGCCCTCAACTTCCCCCCAGCCCCCCGCTGCCCCCCTGGCTGACTTGCCCTGCCCGCTCTTTGAGCCCTGCCCCATCTCCCTCTGCCCGTCTCCCAGCTGTAGCTGAGCAGGAAGGAGCCTATGCACTGCAGTCATCGGCAGCCCCCAGCCCTACACCTGGCCCTGGGACCCTCTTTCCCAAACACTACCGTGACCTCCCCGCCACCCGCCACTGCGTGCCAACTGCCAACCCTGCCTGGCCTTTCCCTGCCCCTGCTCTGCCTTTCCTCGTTGTGACTGTATTTATTCCTCTTAATAATAATAATGGCATTTATTAAGCACTTACTATGTGCAAAGCACTGTTCTAAGCGCTGGGGAGGTTACCAGGTGATCAGGTTGTCCCACATGGGGCTCACAGTCTTAATCCCCATTTTACAGATGAGGGAACTGAGGCACAGAGAAGTGAAGTGACTTGCCCAAAGTCACCCAGCTGACAATTGGCAGAGCTGGGATTCGAACCCATGACCTCTGACTCCAAAGCCCGGGCTCTTTCCACTGAGCCACGCTGCTTCTCACTGAGCCACAGTGCCTGTCTCCCCCTCTAGACTGTAGGCTCATTGTGGCCAGGGAATGTTCTATTGTTATATTGCACTCTCCCAAGAACTGACTACAGTGCCACACTCACAGTAAGCACTCAATAAATATCACTGATTGACTGACTGACTGCTCCCCAAGTCCCATTCCTATCAATCAATTAATCAGTGGTATTTATTGAGCGCTTACTAGGTGCAGAACACGGTCCTAAGTACTTGGGACTATGTACTTAAGGCCCTACTGAGAGCTCACCTACTCCAGGAGGCCTTCCCAGACTGAGCCCCTTCCTTCCTCTCCCCCTCGTTCCCCTCTCCATCCCCCCATCTTACCTCCTTCCCTTCCCCACAGCACCTGCATATATGTATATATGTTTGTACATACTTATTACTCTATTTATTTATTTATTTTACTTGTACATATCTATTCTATTTATTTTATTTTGTTAGTATGTTTGGTTCCGTTCTCTGTCTCCCCCTTTTAGACTGTGAGCCCACTGTTGGGTAGGGACTGTCTCTAGATGTTGCCAATTTGTACTTCCCAAGCGCTTAGTCCAGTGCTCTGCACACAGTAAGCGCTCAATAAATACGATTGATGATGATGATGATGATGATGGGAGAGTCCAATACAACAGAATTAGCAGACACGTTCCCCGCCCATATTGAGCTGACAGTCTAGAGACTCTCCACTCCCAATCCCTGCCCTTTCCCGGGCATCTTCACCCTGCCCAATCCCTCCCAAGCCTCCTGCCCCTGGCCAGGCCCTGGACCAGGCCCCGACCCCCGCCACATTCAGCGTCCCCCCAGCCTGCAGCGCAAGCCCCCTCCCCACGTTCTCTCTTTCCCTCCCGCCGCAGCATCTCCTCCCTGCAGCTGTCGGACTCAGGGATCTACCAGTGCTCCGTTTCGGTGGCGGGGGACCAGATCCTCTCCAGGCCAGCCCACCTGGGGCTGGAAGGTGAGTCCTGAGGGGGTGTTGGAGTCGTGGCGGGAGGGAGATGAGCAAACTCTCCTGGAAGGTGGGGACTGGAGGGGGGGGCGGGAAACCTAGGAGAAGAGGACCCAGGTGCCTGGCTTCCCAGCCCAAGGGTCTGGCAGGGCCCAGGTACCCAGGTTCTTCCTCCAACCCCACTCTTGCTCACCAGATGGGACAGTCAGGATGCCCCACTGACCTCCTTCCTCCCTGTCCCCCTTCCTCAGGCCTGCCCTTCTTCTCCGAGGAGCCCGAGGACCTGGTGGTGGGGGCCGCCACCCCCTTCAACCTAAGCTGCAGCGCACAGGGCCCCCCAGATCCGGTACAGCTGCTCTGGCTGCAGGACGGGGTTCCCCTGCACTCCCCGCTGGACGTCCTGGCCCGGCCCCCCTCCACACTGTCTCTGAGCGGTGAGCCAGCGGGCAGCGTAACCAAAAGCCCTCCTGACCTCCCCTCCCTCATCGTGACGCTCGCCGAATCTGCCAGCTTCCCCGACCCTACCTGGGGGTCTTCCCACCTCTGAACCCTTCCTACCCCCTCCCCTCACCCCCATTGCTTCAACTCCCACCCAACCAGTCGGTGGTATTTATTGAGCGCTTACTGTGGGCAGAGCACTGGACTAAGTGCTTGAGAAGCAGCCTCGTCTAGTGGAGAGAGCCAGGGCCTGGGAGTTGGAAGGACCTGGGTTCTAATCCTGACTCTGCCACTTGTCTGCTCTGTGACTCTGGGCCGGTCACTTCACTTCTCTGGGCCTCAGTGACCTCATCTGGAAAATGGGGATTAAAACTGTGAGGCCCATGTGGGACAGGGACTGTGCCCAACCCAATTTGGTTGTACCCAGCCCAGCAGTTAGTACAATGCTTTGCACATCAATCAATCAATCAATTGTATTTATTGAGCGCTTACTGTGTGCAGAGCACTGTACTAAGTGCTTGGGAAGTACAAGTTGGCAACATATAGAGACAGTCCCTACCCAACAGTGGGCTCACAGTCTAAAAGACTGCTCACATAGTAAGCACTTAGCAAATACCATGATTATTATTATTATTATTATGAGAAGCAGCGTGGCTTAGTGGATAGAGCACGGGCTTGAGAGTCTGAAGTTCATGGGTTCTAATTCCGACTCCGCCACTTGTCTGCTGTGTGACCTTGGGCAAGCCACTTAACTTCTCTGTGCTTCAGTTCCCCCATCTGTAAAATGGGGATTAAGACTGCGAGCCCCACGTGGGACAACCTGATTACCTTGTATCTACCCCAGCACTTAGAACAGTGCTTGGCACATAGTAAGCGCTTAACAAATGCCGTCATTATTATTATTGGCACATAGTATGCGCTTAACAAATGTCACAATAATCATTATTATTTTTTTTACTGTTGAGAGAGTACAATACAGTTGCATTAGATCCCTGTCTTCAAGAACCTTACAGTCTAATGGACTGGTGGTGCCTGAATCTCCATCTCTCTCTGTTTCACTTCCTGCCTCCATCTTGGTCATCTCTCTTCTCTGTCTGTAATAATAATAATAATAATGTTGGTATTTGTTAAGCACTTACTGTGTGCCAAGCACTGTTCTAAGCGCTGGGGTAGATACAAGGTAATCAGGTTGCCCCATGAGGGGCTCACAGTCTTCACCCCCATTTTACAGATGAGGGAACTGAGGCCCAGAGAAGTGAAGTGACTGGCCCAAAGTCACACAGCTGACAAGTGGCGGAGCTGGGATTTGAACCCACGGCCTCTGACTCCAAAGCCCGGGCTCTTTCCACTGAGCCACGCTGTCTGTCTGTCTCTGTCTCTCACTTGGGAGAGGACAATACAACGATCAATCAATATTCATTGAGCGCTTATTGTATGCAGAGCACTGTACTAAGCCAGTCAATCATATTTATTGAGCGTTTGCTGTGTGCAGCGTACTGTGCTAGGCCAATCAGTCATATTTACTGAGCACTTACTGTGTGCAGAGCACTGTACTAAGCATTTGGAAGAGACGACCCAACAGAATTGATAGGCCAAGTCCCATCCCACGTCGAACTCGGTCCTTTTTCTCGGCCTCTCCCCGTTCCATTTTGTCTCTTTCGGCCTCTCTGTCTCTACCTCTTTTTGTCCTTTTCAGCCCTTGGGTGTCTCTCAGCTGGTCTGCCTCCGTTAGAGTCCTTCTGTCTCTGTTTCTCTCTTTCCCCTTCCTCCTGGCCCTGCCTCAATTTCTACCCAAGGTGTGCTCCGTCTCTCTGTCTCTCCCTCTCCGTTGGTTTCTTCTTTCTTCTCTGTCTCATCTCTGCCCCGCCTCCCCCATGCCCCTCCTCCCCTCCCCGCCCCCCCCACCCCCCTCCGAAGCCCCCCACTCCTCCAACGCCACCCCCATTGGTCCCAGGCTCTCAATGGATCCCTTGTCTCCCTCTTGTCTCCAGGCCTTGGCCCCTTTGTGCACAGCCTCTGAAAGGTGCTTTGTGGCTGGAGGCGGCCACTCTGGATGGGGGGGTTTGGGGGAGGGAGAGCGGTGATCTTGGGGGGAGGCGGGCACCATCTCAGCCCACCCCTCCCCATCTAGGCCCTCTCCACCTGGCCCACCGCCAACGGGGCCGAGGGCCGCCTCCCGACCCCAGACCGCAATGCCCCGGGGGTGGGCACCCGGAAACTCTCTGCCCTCCTCTGCCTCGCCGCTCCGTTATTGTAGGGTTGCCGTCTCCCCTTACCCACTGCCCTCCGTTGGCAGAGTCCCCTGAGCCCCGCTGAGCGGGAACAAAGCCAGAAAAGACGCCAACCCAAACCCAGGCCCCCGAATGCCCGTCTCTTCTCACCCGCTTGGGCTGGCCAGGGGAGAGGCATCCTGGGCCCGGGGTCGGTTCCCACCGGGGCATTTCCATGGAGACGGCTTCCCTCAGCTGATGCCCGCGGGCTCCCGGGCGAGGTGGGGGCATTAACTGCTTTGATGCCCCTGGCACCCCTTATCCCTAGCAGTCAATCAGTGGTATTGATTGAGCGCTTATTGTGTGCAGAGCACTGTAATAATAATAATAATGATTGTGGTATTTGTTGAGTGCTTACAGTGTGCCAGGCACTCTACTAAGCACTGGGGTAGATACAAGGTAATTAGATTGGATAAAGTCCCTGTCCCACACGGGACTCACCACCTTAATCCCCATCTTACAGATGAGGTAACCGAGGCACAGAAAAGTGAGGTGATTTGCCCAAGGTTAAGTGGCGGAGCCTGGATTAGAACCCAGGTCCTTCTGACTTCCGGGCCCTGCTCTATCCACTCGGCCACGCTGCTTCTGTGTTAAGCACTTAGGAGAAGACAACAAAACAGACACATTCCCTGCCCACAGTGAGCTTGCGGTCTAGAGTGGGAGACAGACATTGATATAAATATCAATGGGAAGCAGCATGGCTCAATGGAAAGAGCCCGGGCTTTGGAGTCAAAGGTCATGGGTTCTAATCCCAGCTCCACCACTAGTCAGCTGTGTGACCTTGGGCAAGCCACTTAACTTCTCTGTGCCTCAGTTACCTCTTCTGTAAAATGAGGATTAAGACTGTCATCCCCACGTGGGACAACCTAATCACCTTGTATCCTCCCAGCGCTTAGAACAGTGCTTTGCACATAGTAAGTGCTTAACAAATGCTGTCATTATTATTATTAAATAAATAAATTACAGATGTGGACATAAGTGGTATGGGATTGAGGGTTGGGGTGAATAAAAGGACCAAAGTGGGACCAGGGTTTGAAGGAGGGGGAGCGTTTCCTGGGGGGCTAGGACCCCTGCCCCAATCTAAATCCCACCGGCCTCCAGCAGAGCCCCATCCCGACCTCCGGAGAGACAGGGTGACCTGGGTGTGGCTGACAGATGGAGAAGGGAGAGCGAGGGTCAGAAGTGGCCAGGGAACATGACTACCAACTCTGTTCTATTGTACTTTCCCAAACGCTTAGTACAGTGCTTTGCACATAGCAAGCGCTCATTAAATACGATTGTTTGACCGAAGTGGGGTTAAGCAGTGGGATGCTATTAGCAGTGTGAGTTGGGTGAACTTGCAGGGAGGGATAGAAGTGGGGCTAAGGTTGGGAAGAGGCTTGGGTGGAGGGGTTGAGGTGTGGAATGGGGAGGTGAGGGTCTGGAGGGAGTTTAATAACAATAGTGGTATTTGTTAAGCACTTATGTGCCAGGCACCGTACTAAGCGCTGAGGTGGGTACAAGCAAATCGGTTGGATACAGTCCCTGTCCCACAAGGGGCTCGCAGTCTAAATCCCCATTTTCCAGATGAGGGAACTGAGGCCCAGTGAAGCGAAGTGACTTGCCCAAGGTCACACATCAGCCAAGTGGCGGAGCTGGGATTGGAACCCAGGTCCTTCTGACCCCCAGGTCTCTGCTCTGCTGCTTGGAGTTTGGGTGTG
This sequence comes from Tachyglossus aculeatus, assembly GCF_015852505.1. Taxonomy (NCBI): domain Eukaryota; kingdom Metazoa; phylum Chordata; class Mammalia; order Monotremata; family Tachyglossidae; genus Tachyglossus; species Tachyglossus aculeatus. The sequence continues at coordinate 2,523,032 of NC_052091.1, forward strand.
GGGGTGAGGATTGGAGTGGTTGGGACGGGGAAGGTGAGGGTGGGGCTGGAGTTTGGGGCTCAGGGTTATTGCCAACTTTTACTTCCCAAGCGCTTAGTACAGTGCTCTGCACACAGTAAGTGCTCAATAAATACAATTGAATGAATGAATGAATCAGAGGGGGCATCAAGGGGGATCACGGTCAGCATCAGTGGCAGCAGAGGGTTGGGGGACGGTCAGGGACAGGGGCTGGGTTAGATCAGGGTTTGGGTTCGAGTCGGAGTAAGGTCATGTCTAGGGCTGGGGTAGGGTGAAGGTTAGGACTGGTACGTCCCAAGCGCTTAGTACAGTGCTCTGCACACAGTAAGCGCTCAATAAATACGATTGATTGATTGATTGACTGAGGTACGGTCAGGGTTACGGCCACGTTTAGGGCTGGGTAAGGTCAGGGGTCAAGGCTAGGGTAGGATTAGAGTTAGGGCCGTGTTTAGGGCTTGGGTGCGGTCAGGGTTAGGGCTGGGGTCAGGGTTCAGGGCTAGGGCCATGTTTAAGAAGCAGCATGGCAGAGTCGAAAAGAGCACAGGCTTAGGAGGCAGAGGTCGTGAGTTCTAATCCCGGCTCTGCCACTGATCGGCTGTGTGACTTTGGGCAAGGCACTTGACTTCTCTGGGCCTCAGTTACCTCATCTGGAAAATGGGGATTGAGACTGTGAGCCCCACGAGGGACAACCTGATTACCTTGTATCTACCCCAGCGCTTAGAACGGTGCTCGGCACTTAGTAAGCGCTTAACAAATATCATCATTATTATTATTATTCTCTGTGCCTCAGTGACCTCATCTGTAAAATGAGGATTAAGACTGTGAGCCCCACGAGGGACAACCTGATTACCTTGTATCTACCCCAGCGCTTAGAACGGTGCTCGGCACTTAGTAAGCGCTTAACAAATACCATCATTATTATTATTATTCTCTGTGCCTCAGTGACCTCATCTGTAAAATGAGGATTAAGACTGCGAGCCCCATGAGGGACAACCTGATTACCTTGTATCTACCCCAGCGCTTAGAACGGTGCTCGGCACTTAGTAAGCGCTTAACAAATACCATCACTATTATTTTTATTCTCTGTGCCTCAGTGACCTCATCTGTAAAATGAGGATTAAGACTGTGAACCCCACGAGGAACAACCTGATTACCTTGTATCTACCCCAATGCTTAGAACGGTGCTTGGCACGTAGTAAGTGCTTAGCAAATGTCATCATTATTATTATTATTACTATCAGGGCTGGGTTAGGGTCAAGGCTAGGGCTGGGGTCAGGGGTCAGGATAAAGGCCATGTTTAGGGTTGGGATCATCATCATCATCAATCGTATTTATTGAGCGCTTACTATGTGCAGAGCACTGTACTACGTGCTTGGGAAGTACAAATTGGCAACATATAGAGACAGACCCTACCCAACAGTGGGCTCACAGTCTAAAAGGGGGGAGACAGAGAACCAAACCAAACATACTAACAAAATAAAATAAGTAGAATAGATATGTACAAGTAAAATAAATAAATAGAGTGATAAATATGTACAAACATATCTACATATATACAGGGGGTTAGGGCTGGGGTGGGGTCAGCGTTAGGACCATTTTTAGGGCCAGTGTAGGGTTAGGACTGGGGTCAGGGGTCAGGGGTCAGGGGTGAGGGTCAGGTGACTGATGAGCATGGTGCTGCATGCTCAGTCTGCCGTCCGTCCGGGACGCCCCGTTATCGCTGCTGTTTTGGGACGGGGACAGTGGTGACTCGTCATGGGGACAGCAGCCAGCAGGACCGGGGGCGGAGGTGACGGGGGGCTGAGTCAGGCCGGCGGAGCTAAGCCCCGGGCACCGAAAAACTTGGCTGCCAGGCTGAGGCCCTGGCTCGTGGGTAGGACGGGGGGCGGGGAGGGACAGGGACAAGAGGGAGGGGGAGAGGGACCCCACCCTGAGAGACTTGAGGGGGTCGAGGCCTATAGGGGGGCACCACCAGACAGGATCGGAGAATGGAATCATCATCATCATCAATCGTATTTATTGAGCGCTTGCTGTGTGCAGAGCACTGTACTAAGCGCTTGGGAAGTACAAATTGGCAACATCTAGAGACAGTCCCTGCCCAACAGTGGGCTCACAGTCTAAAAGGGGGAGACAGAGAACAAAACCAAACATACTAACAAAATAAAATAAATAGAATAGATATGTACAAGTAAAATAAATAAATAAATAGAGTAATAAATATGAACATATATACATATATACAGGTGCTGTGGGGAAGGGAAGGAGATAAGATGGGGGGGATGGAGAAGGGGACGAGGGGGAGAGGAAGGAAGGGGCTCAGTCTGGGAAGGCCTCCTGGAGGAGGTGAGCTCTCAGTAGGGCCTTGAAGGGAGGAAGAGAGCTAGCTTGGCGGAGGGGCAGAGGGATTGGGGGCATTCCAGGCCCGGGGGAGGACGTGGGCCGGGGGTCGATGGCGGGACAGGCGAGAACGAGGTACGGTGAGGAGATTAGCGGCAGAGGAGTGGAGGGTGCGGGCTGGGCTATAGAAGGAGAGAAGGGTGGTGAGGTAGGAGGGGGCGAGGGGATGGACGGCCTTGAAGCCCAGGGTGAGGAGTTTCTGCCTGATGGAATGAAATGGTGGGAGAGTGTGTTAGTGTGTGTGTGCGTATATTTTGCCATCTGTGTTTCCTGTGGTATGGCATTTGTTAAGCACTTACCATGTGCCAGGCACTGTACTAAGCGTTGGGGTAGATACAAGCAAATCAGATTGGACACAGTCCCCGACCCACATGGGGCTCACAGTCTCACTCCCCAGAGAAGCAGCGTGGCTCAGTGGAAAGAGCCCGGGCTCTGGGGTCAGAGGTCATGGGTTCAAATCCCGGCTCCGCCACTTGTCAGCTGGGTGACTTTGGGCAAGCCACTTCACTTCTCTGTGCCTCAGTTACCTCATCTGTAAAATGGGGATGAAGACTGTGAGCCCCCCACCGTCGGACAGCCTGATCACTCTGTAACCTCCCCAGTGCTTCGAACAGTGCTTTGCATATAGTAAGTGCTTAATAAATGCCATCATTATTATTATTATTATTACAGATGAGGTAACTGAGGCACAGATAAGTGAAGTGATTTGTCCAAGGTCACACAGCAGGCAAGTGGCGGAGCTGTGATTAGAACCCAGGACCTTCTGACTCCAAATGTGACCTTGTATATGCTTCTGTGGGTAATAATAATAACTATGGTATTTGTTAAGCTGTACTGGTATTTGGTATTTGTTAGACTGTGAGCCCACTGTTGGGTAGGGACTGTCTGTATATGTTGCCAACTTGTACTTCCCAAGCGCTTAGTACAGTGCTCTGCACAAAGTAAGCGCTCAATAAATATGATTGATTGATTGATTAAGCACTTACTATGTGCCAGGCGCTGTACTAAGCATTGAGGTGGATACAAGCAAATCAGGTTGGACACAGCCCCTGTCCCACATGGGCGTCACAGTCTCAATCCCCATTTTCCAGATGAGGTCACCGAAGCCCAGAGAAGTGAAGTGACTCACCCGAGGTCACACAGCAGACAAGTGGCAGAGCCGGGATTAGAACCCAGGACCTTCTGGCTTCTCCACAGAGTTATACACAAGAGTTATATGTCTGTGACTGCATGTGCATCTGAGCGTGAATGTCTGAACAATATGTTTGAATGTAAACTTGTATGCCTCTATATGAAGATAGCCGTGACCGTGGAGGAGTCTGCTTATAGGGGTTTGTGTAAGTCCTTTGAGAAGGGGCACATCTCTACGTGAATCGAATTGTAGCCTTTTGGGTGTCTGTCTGTGTGTATGTGTTTCTGGGAGTGTATAGGTCTGCCTTTGTGTGGGACTGTGCTCTGGGTTTGAGTGTGTCTGTCTTTGTGAAGTCTGTGAGTGGCTCTGGGAGTGAGTTTGTGAGCGTGTCTGTCTGGGTGAGTGTCTCCCTGTCTTGGAGGGAGAGAGTGTCCGTGAGTGTGTGTACGTGTGTCCCCTTGTATGTTTGTGTGTGTGTCGGAGGGCATGGGGTTAACCCCAGCCTTCCCCATTCGGAAATTGGGCCGGCGCCCCGGGGTTCCATTCCTCTGTCGGAAACGCGGGGGCGTGGGGGAGGGGGGCACATCTGGGAAGCACATCTGGAGGGGGAGAGGGGGCCGGCCACGGCTTTGCGGTGAAGGCCCGGCCCACTAGCTCCGCAGTTTTTTCCAACTGTCCCTCCCTACCTCTCTGCCTTCCTTCTTCCCAGCCTCCCTGCCCCCCTTCCTCTACCTCCCCTTTTCCCTGCCTCTACCTCCCTGCCTCCCCTTTTCCCTACTTCCCTGCCTCATTGTCTCTCTGTCTCTACCTCCCTGCTTCCCCTTTTCCCTACCTCCCTGCCTCTACCTCCCTGCTTCCCCTTATCCCTGCCTCCCTACCTATTTGCCTCCCAGCCTCCCCTTTTCCCTGCCTCCCTGCCTCTATCTCCCTGCCTTTTTGCCTTCCAGCCTCCTGTTTTCCCTGACTCTCTGCCTCTACCTCCCTGCCTCATTGCCTCCCTGCCTCTATCTCCCTGCTTCCCTGCCTCCCTGCCTCCCCTTTTCCCTGCCTCTCTGCCTCTACCTTCCTGCCTCTCTTCCTCCCCACCTCCCTGCCTCTACCTCCCTGCCTTTTGGCCTCCCAGCCTCCTGTTTTCCCTGACTCTCTGCCTCTACCTCCCTGCCTCATTGCCTCCCTGCCTCTATCTCCCTGCTTCCCCTTTTCCCTGCCTCCCTGCCTCCCCTTTTCCCTGCCTTTCTGCCTCTACCTTCCTGCTTCTCTTCCTCCCCACGTCCCTGCCTCTACCTCCCTGCCTTTTTGCCTCCCAGCCTCCTGTTTTCCCTGACTCTCTGCCTCTACCTCCCTGTCTCATTGCCTCCCTGCCTCTATCACCCTCTTCCCCTTTTTTCTGCCTCCCTGCCTCCCCTTTTCCCTGCCTCTCTGCCTGCACCTTCCTACCTCTCTTCCTCCCCACCTCCCTGCCTCTACCTCCCTGCCTTTTTGCCTCCCAGTCTCCTGTTTTCCCTGACTCTGCCTCTACCTTCCTGCCTCTCTTCCTCCCTGCCTTTTTGCCTCCCAGCCTCCCATTTTCCCTGCCTCTCTGCCTCTACCTTCCTCATTGCCTCCCTGCCTCTATCTCCCTCTTTCCCTTTCTCCTGCCTCCCTGCCTCCCCTTTTCTCTGCCTCTCTGCCTCTACCTTTCTGCCTCTCTTCCTCCCTGCACCTCCCTGCCTCCCTTTTTCCCTGGCTCTCCGCCTCTACCTCCCTGCATCTCCCTGCCTCACTTTGAACTTCCCCTTCCCAGGGATCAGAATCAGGAGAAGGGTCCCTGTAGCGGGGATCCCAGAGAGCCCTTTATCTGGGGGAGCTCAGAGGGTGCCTGCCCTTTCTAGGGTGCCCCAGGGGAAAGCCGAGGGAAGTGGAGGCTGAGGGTGCCGGGAGTCCATAAGGTGCCCCTACCCCCACCGGTGCCCTGCCCGAAGTGGTTGGCTTCCAGCCCCCTCCCCCGGGGCTGAGTCAGTCTGTGGGGAGCAAGAATGCTGCCAATCTACAATGGAAACATTCCGGGCAGCGCCCACCCATCCCCCTGTCCCCTTCCTTCCCTTCCCCTCTGCTCAGCCTCCCTGCCCAGCCTCCGTTGGGGGTCGGGGTGTGGCCCATGTGTGGGACCCCTGAATGGCTGAGGAGAGTGGGAAGGAGCAGAGAATCTCTCTCTCTCTGTCTCTCTGACTTGTCTCTCTCTCACACACACACATAATAACAGTAATAATAATGATGGCGTTTATTAAGTGCTCCCTATGTGCAAAGCACTGTTCAGAGACTGTTCTCACAGTCTTAATCCCCATTTTACAGATGAGGTAACTGAGACACAGAGAAGTGAAGTGTCTTGCCCAAGTCACCCAGCTGACAGTTGGCGGAGCCGGGATTACATATATCCTGTACATACAGGGGTACATATATACCTGTATATATGTATATATGTTTGTACATATTTATTACTCTATTTATTTTACTTGTACATATCTGTTCTATTTATTTTATTTTGTTAGTATGTTTGGTTTTGTTCTCTGTCTTCCCCTTTTAGGCTGTGAGCCCACTGTTGGGTAGGGACTGTCTCTAGATGTTGCCAATTTGTACTTCCCAAGCTCTTAGTCCAGTGCTCTGCACATAGTAAGCGCTCAATAAATACGATTGATGATGATAATTGGAACCGATAACCTCTGACTCCAAAAGCCCGGGCTCTTTCCACTGAGCCACGCTGCTTCTGCACCCATGCAACCGCTCTGCTCCTGCAGGCCCTCCTTCCCCCTTCGGGCTGGGCAGGGACCCCACCCCTCCCGCCTCCCCAGAGGTCCCGTGGCGGGTATGGGGGCCCCACCTCCCAATCTCAGGGAGCGACGACGGTTCCGGGCCCCGAGGCCCGCAGGGCACCTTGCCCACAGCTGGCGCTCGGGTCCCGGGCTTGGGGGTCTGGGCTCCAGGCCCATCCCAATCTGGCTGAGTCAGAGGGGCAGGGGACGGGGAAGGGGCAGAGCAGGTGCCCCTCCCGCCGCCCCCGTCGCCCAAATGGAACGAAGATCCGGCCTGGGTGCCCCCCACCCCCATCCCGTGACTCAGTCAGAAAGCAGCCGGAGCCAAGGGCCAGGCCTCTTTCCCCAGCCCCCCACCCACACCACCTGGAGAGCGTCCAGACAGTGCCCCATCTCCTCACCCCCTTCTTACCCACTTCCCCCCCACCCTGATTCCCCCCCAAACTGACCCCTTCCCTACTGTCTTCTCCCCCACCTTTCCCCCCTTCCATCTTCCCCCCTCACCCTGCCTCCCTCCCCGTCACGGGCTCAGACCGGACGCCCTCAACTCCATGTGAGGGGCAGAGCTGCCAGGGCGATGGCGGGGGGCTGGACTTCCCAAGCGTGGCACCGTGCCCGCTGACACAGTTTCCCAAGGCGCGTGACCTTGGGTGAGAGTAGTGATGGATGGTATATGTTTCCCTCTACCCCACGACATCCTCCCCCCACGACCCGCCGCCTTCCGGGAGGTTCTTCCTCCCCCGCCTGCCAGCTGCTGACCCAGAGAAATCTCGTCTCCCCCCAAGATAAGAGGAGGCAGTGCCCGGAGGAGGGGGTGCTCTGAGTGTGGAGGCCATATGGGGAGGGGGAGAAGGAGGAGGAAGAGGAATGGAGGAACGGGACAGGAGGAGAGACAGAAAGGGAGCAGGCATGCGGTCCACGGTCCATTAGTCGATCACGTTCATTGCGCGCTTACTGTCTGCAGACTTGGGAAAGTACAATATAACAACCTAAAAGCAGCACGGGCTTTGGAGTCAGTGGTCATGGGTTCAAATCCCGGCTCCGCCAGTCGTCAGCCGTTTGACTTCGGGCAAGTCACTTTTAACTTCTCTGTGCCTCAGTTACCTCATCTGTAAAATGGGGATTAAGACTGTGAGCCCCCCGTCGGACGAACCTGATCACCTTGTAACCTCCCTAGCGCTTAGAACAGTACTTTGCACATAGTAAGCGCTTAATAAATGCCTTTATAATAAAAGACACGTGCCCTGCCCACAGAGAGCTTACAAGTCTATAGGGGGAAGACAGACATTAATATAGGCCAATAAAATTACAGCTATCTTCTAGACTGTGAGCCCGTTGTTGGGTAGGGACCGTCTCTATATGTTGCCAATTTGGACTTCCCAAGCGCTTCGTACAGTGCTGTGCACACAGTAAGCGCTCAATAAATACGATTGAATGAATAAGTGCTGTGGGGCTGGGATTGGGGAAGAATAAACAGAGCAAGTCAGGGTGAAGCAGAATGGAGTGGGCGATGAGGGAAGGAGGGCTTAGTCTTGGAGGAGGTGTGCCTTCAGTAAGGTTTTGAAGGTGGGGAGAGTGATGGTCTGTCAGATACGAAGAGGTCGGCGGCGCGATAGACGAGCTCGAGGCACGGCGAGTAGGTTGGCATTAGTGGGGCAAAGTGTGAGGCCCGGGTTTTGTGGTAGCAGGGTGGTGAGGTGAGGTAAGAGGGGGCAAGGTGACTGACTGCTTTAAAAAGCCAGGGATGAGGAGTTTTTGTTTGATGTGGAAGTGGAGGAGCACCCATTGTAGGTACTTGAGGAGGGGGGAAACACCGATTGAACGTTTTTATCGAAAAATGATCCAGGTAGCAGAGTGAAGTGCGGACTGGAGTGGGGAAGGACAAGAGTCAGGGAGGCCTGTTGTAGTCATCAAGGAGGGATAAGATAAGTGCTTGGATTAATGTTATAGCAGTCTGGATGGAGAGGCGAGATTTTAAACAGGGATTACGCTCGGGGAAGGACAAAAGAAGCATGAGAGACCTCCCCCCGCCGCCCACCAAACTGTGGAGAACGGCCTACGAGCTGGGACTCCCCACAAAGACCTAGACCCAGACAGAGAGCTTCTGGGGCTCAGTGAACAGAAATGGTCATAGTTGGGGAGACTAGAGGCTGGAGGCTTGTCTGTGGAGGCTGGGAATTGGGATGTGGAGGCCGAGCATTAGAGGCTGGTGGTGGAAGGCTGGGGGTTGGAGGCTGGACTGGACTGTGAGCTGGACTGGACTGTGGACTGTAGACTTCTAGACTGTGAGCCCACTGTTGGGTAGGGACCGTCTCTATATAGTGCCAACTTGTACTTCCCAAGTGCTTAGTACAGTGCTCTGCACACAGTAAGTGCTCAATAAATACGATTGAATGAATGAATGAATGACTGTGGGGGCTGTGGGCTTTAAGCTGGACTGTGGAGGCCGGGGCCTGGAGGCCGAGGGCTAGGCTTCGGAGGCTGGGGTAGACAGGGGCAGGGGCAGGCTTTGCTTAGTGGAAACGGCACGGGCTTGGGAGGCAGAGGAGGTGGGTTCTAATCCCGCCTCCGCCACTTGTCTGCTGTGTGACTTGTCTTGAGGCAAGTCACTTCACTTCTCTTTGCCTCAGTTACCTCCTCTGTAAAATGGGGATTAAGACTGTGAGCCCCAGGTGGGACAACCTGATTACCTTGTAACTACCCCAATGCTTAGAACAGTGCTTGGCACATAGTAAGCACTGAACGAATACTATTATTATTATTATGTGCAGGTGAGACTAGCAGAGTCAGAGTAACACCGCTCCCCTTCTCCCCGCTGCCCCGATGGTTGGCAAATCCCCCTATGGTCCCCCCAGAAGTCCCACAGCCCCTGGGGGAGATGCAGGAGGGATCCTGGAGGCCCCTTCTGCCCTGTCGGTTGGGATGGAGGCTGGGGATGGAGGCCAGAGATCATCATCATCATCATCATCAATCGTATTTATTGAGCGCTTACTATGTGCAGAGCACTCTGAATCACTGTCACTGCCACTGCGGCGCACAGGCTTCCCGCGGGGCCGAGCGATCGGGCCTGTCCCGGCCCACCCCGGGAAAGCTGGGAGCGCTGCCAAGCCTGCTGAGCCTGGCCGGGGTCCTTTACCACCAGGGCTAAACGAGACCTCGTCCTTCTCCTGCGAGGCCCACAACGCAAAGGGAGTCACCACCTCCCGGACGGCCACCGTGAAAGGTGAGCTCGGTTGGGTGAGGAGAGAGAAGGGATCTTATCCTGAGAAAGCCAGTGGGAACGGCGGTAGTCCGGGCCGGGGAAGCCTATCTGACGGGCAGGGCTGGGCCGGGCACCGGGGAAGCGGGTGGAGGAGGTGGGTAGGGGCACAGGAGAGCAGCGGAAGGGGGCAGAGGGGAGAGAGGAGTGGGGTCCGGGACTCCCCGTGACCCGATCTGGTGCTCCCCAGTGCTCCCTCAGCGCCCCACCCACCTCCAGTTGGTGTCCAGCAGCCCCACGGAACTGCAGGTGTCCTGGGAGCCGGGGCCCAGTGGGATATACCTGCTGACCCACTGCACCGTCCAGGTGAGTCGGGGGAGGCGGGGGAGGCCGTGGGGCAGCGCCCAGGGGGCAGGAGCCCCAGTCTGGCTGGTTCCCAAAAGGGAGAACTGTCTGAGTCCCCAACCCACTGACCCTCCTCCCCTCCGGCTCTTCTACTTTCATTTCCCCCTGGAGCCGGGGGCAGAGATGCGGGGGGAGGGGGGCTTGGGGTCAGATGTTCTCAGGGAAAACAGAAGTGGAAGTCAGGTCTGGGTCCTGGATCCTACTACGAGGCTCCCTGGCCTCAGCAATCCTGCTTCCCCTTCCTCTTACCTCCTTCCCTCTCCCGCCTTGCCCTACTCTAGGGCCAAAAGTCAAGTGAGAGCCCAGCTTGCCCCCTCCCTCCAGGGCCAGGAGGAACCCAGATATTTTTTATGGTATCTGTTAAGCAACTACGATGTGTCAAATGTTGTTCTAAGCGCTGAGGTAGATGCAAATTAATTAGGGGGGGACAATGTCCCCGTCCCACATGGGTCTCACAGTCTAAGTAGGAGGGAGAACAGAACTGAGGCACAGAGACGTGAAGTGACTCGACCAAGGTCACGCAGCAAGGAAGCGGCGGAGCTGGGATTAGAACCCAGGTTCTCTGACTTCTCACACCTCTCGCACTCCCTCCAGGGCCAGGGGGCAAGGGGGACCCCGGCTCTTTCCCCTTTCCCCAGAGCTCCGGGCAAGGGGAGACCCAGATTTTCCTCCTCCCTCCCTCTCCCCTGGAGCCCAAGAGGAAGGGGATATCCAGAGGCTCAATAATAATAATAATAATAATGATGGCATTTATTAAGCGCTTACTATGTGCAAAGCACCGTTCTAAGCGCCAGGGAGGTTACAAGGTGATCAGGTTGTCCCACTTGGGGCTCACAGTCTTAATCCCCATTTTCCAGATGAGGTCAGAGGCTCAGAGAAGTAATGATAATAATAGTAATAATGATGGCATTTATTAGGTGCTTACTATGTGCAAAGCACCGTTCTAAGCTCTGGGGAGGTTACAAGGTGATCAGGTTGTCCCACAGTGGGGCTCAGTCGTAATCCCCATTCTACAGATGAGGTAACTGAGGCCCAGAGAAGTGAAGTGACTCGCCCAGAGTCACACAGCTGACAACTGGCGGAGCCGGGGTTTGAACCCTGACCTCTGACTCTCAAGATGAAGTGATCAAACTTTTTGTGTGTGTTTGTGGTATTTGTTAAACGCTTACTATGAGCCAGGCACTGTTCTGAGCTCTGGGGTAGATAATAATAATAATGATGGTATTTGTTAAGCGCTTACTATGTGCCAAGCACTGTTCTAAGCGCTGGGTCGGGGGGATACACAGTAGATACAAGGTAATCGGGTTGGACACAGTCTCTGTCCCACATAGGGCTCAGAGTCTTAATCCAACTTGTACTTCCCAGGTGCTTAGTACAGTGCTCTGCACACAGTAAGCGCTCAATAAATACGACTGAATGAATGAATAAATATGAATAAATGAATGAATGAATGAATGAATGAATGAATTCCCGTTTTACAGATGAGGGAACTGAGAGCCAGAGAAGTGAAGTAATTCACGCAAGGTCACACAACAGACAAGTGGTAGAGCAGGAATTAGAACCCAGGTCCTTCTGACTCCCGGGCTCTATCCCTTAAGCCACGCGGCTCGTACTGTTCTTGGCTCTGCTCCTGGCCCGCTGTGTGACTGTAGACAAGCCACTTACCCTCTCTGGGCCTGGGGGAATAATATAATCCTTGCCTCTCCCTGGCTCACAGGGGCGGGGTGAGGATACAGTGAGATCACCCGGGCCAAAGTGGTTTGGATAAAATCGCTAATGGGTGTCGAACAAATTCAAGATATCATTATGTGGTTGCGTTATTTAACTGTGGAGTCTCGGCAGCAGAAACTGATCGTGTGCAGAGTGCTGGATTGGGTTTTTAGGGGAGAAAATAAGGAGGTAAAAAAGGGACAATCCCTGCCCTCTGGGGAGTTTACAATCTAGTGTGGAAGGCAGAACACCTAAAAAGAAAATTACGTATAGCTATAAATTATTTATTTATATTAATGTCTGTCTCTCCCTCTAGGCCGTAAACTCGCTGTGAGCAGGGAAAATATCCATCGACTCTGTTGTATTGTACTCTCCCAAGCGCTTAGTACAGTGCTCCACCCACAGTGAGCGCTCAATAAATGCCACTGATTGACACGATAGTTATTACTATTATCACGGACTCCCAAGCAGTGCTCTATCCCCTAGGCAATGCTGTGTCACTGGATGGTGGCCTAATGGTTAGAGCATGAGCCTGGGAGTAAGAAAGACCTGAGTTCTAATCCCACCCCCTCTGCTTATCTGCTGTGGGACCTTGGACAAGTCACTTCACTTCTCCGTGCCTCAGACTCCTCATCTGTAAAATGGGAATTGAGACCGTGAGTCCCACGTGGGACATGGACTGTGCCCAAACTGATTAGCTTTTCATTCAATCATTCATTCAATCGTATTTATTGAGCGCTTACTGTGTGCAGAACACTGTGCTAAGCGCTTGGGAAGTACAAGTTGGCAACACATAGAGACGGTCCCTACCCAACAGTGGGCTCACAGTCTAGAAGGGGGAGACAGAACAAAACAAAACATATTAACAAAAAAAAAATAAATAGAATAAATATGTACAAATAAAATAAATAAATAGAGTAATAAACATGTACAAACATATAGAGCTTTTATCCACCCCGCAGTTAGGACAGTGCCTGGCATGTAATAAGCGCTTAACAAATATCACAGTTATCTACCCTCGCGTTTACTACAGCACCTGACACATTCATTCATTCATTCAATTGTATTTATTGAGCGCTTACTGTGTGCAGAGCACTGTACTAAGTGCTTGGGAAGTACAAGTTGGCAACATATAGAGACGGTCCCTACCCAACAGTGGGCTCACAGTCTAGAAGTCCACTGAGAGCTCAAGGCCCTACTGAGAGCTCACCTCCTCCAGGAGGCCTTCCCATACTGAGCCCCTTCCTTCCTCTCCCCCTCGTCCCCCTCTCCATCCCCCCCATCTTACCTCCTTCCCTTCCCCACAGCACCTGTATATATGTATATATGTTTGTACATATTTATTACTCTATTTATTGTACTTGTACCTATCTATTCTATTTATTTTATTTTGTTAGAACATTTGGTTTTGTTCTCTGTCTCCCCCTTCTAGACTGTGAGCCCACTGTTGGGTAGGGACTGTCTCTATATGTTGCCAGCTTGGACTTCCCAAGCGCTTAGTCCAGTGCTCTGCACACAGTAAGTGCTCAATAAATTCGATTGATTGATTGATAGAAGGGGGAGAGTAGCAAACACTTCACAATTACCATTTTTAAAAAAAACTGGTGAAATGGGGGTGAAATCCGTGGTCTCCCTGCCTCTTAGATTGTGAGATCCCCTGATGGCGTCGTATCCTCCCACCCAGCGCTTAACCCGGTTTTGGGTACCTGATAAGCGCTTAACAAATACCACGGTTTTGGGTGGGCAGCTGCCGCGTACCGTTGTGTGCTTGGGAACTGTTGCGTAGCTGGATTGTGTGGCCTTGGTGGTCCTGACTTTTTCCTCCTTTTCCTGCTTCCCACCCCCCATCCCCAGGCAGTGCCGTCGGACGGGTCGGGGGCCGGGGGTCCAGACACCCCCCGAGGGGAGCCACGCACGCTCAGCACCGAAGTGCCCCCCTACACCCTGCGGCTGGACGGTCTACACCCCCTCACGGCCTACCACCTCCGCGTGGCCTGTGCCAGCGCCCAGGGGGTCTCCCCTTGGACTCACTGGGTGCCCATGGAGACCCCGGAGGGAGGTAAGGGGGTGACGCGGTTGGGGAAGGGGATGCGCCGACACCTGGGAGGGCCCACCGAGACGGAGGGGAGGTGGGGCAGGAGGGACCCCGGATACAGTGGAAAAGAGCCCGGGCTTTGGAGTCAGAGGTCGTGGGTTCAAATCCCGGCTCCTCCAACCGTCAGCTGTGTGACTTTGGCCAAGTCGCTTCACTTCTCTGGGCCTCAGTTCCCTCACCTGCAAAATAGGGATGAAGACTGTGAGCCCCCCGTGGGACCACCTGATCACCTTGTAACCCCCCCAGCGCTTAGAACAGTGCTTTGCACATAGTAAGCGCTTAATAAATGCCATCCTTATTATTATTATTACCCCTTCGCTCCCTCACCCACCCTCACTCAAGGGAGAGCCCACCCCGTGCCCAGCCTGACCCCTACTCACACTCACCCTCACTCAAGGAAACACCTGCGCTAGAGCCCGGGCCTGGGAGTTAAAAGCACCTGGGTTCTAACCCCGGCTCCGCCACCGGTCCGCTGTGCGACCTTGAGAAAGTCACTCCGCCACTCTGGGCCTCGGTTACCTCATCTGTAAAATGGGGATTAAGACCGTGAGCCCCACGTGGGACAGGGATTGGGTCCAGCCTGATTAACTTGAATCTACCCCGGCGCTTAGAACGGGGCCTGACACACAATAAATACCTAACAAATACCATCATTATTATTTATTATTATCACCCCCTGACCCCTTGGCCAGCCTGACCCTCACTCACACTCACCCTCACCCCTGCCCCTTGACCAGCCTGGATGGTGGCTCTCGAGGGCCCACTCTTATTCTTTCACTCACCCGTGCTCCCTCACCCCCACAAAAGCCCGCTGCCCTGCCCGCTCCTTCCACGGGGGCCGGTGTGGGCAAGGGATGGGCAGGGGGACGGGGCTGCCCTTGCCCTCCCGCCATGCCCGCCGTGACCCTGTGCCCCCCTTTCTGCCCCTCACAGTGCCCCTGGGCCCTCCGGAGCACGTGACGGCCCTGAGGAACGGCAGCTTGGCCGTGGTGCGTTGGCAGGAGCCTCGACGGCCCATACCCGGGATACTGCGGGGGTACAAGCTGGCCTACCGCGGGCAGGACGACCCCGAAGTGAGTCTGGGGGCAGGGGGTGCGGCGGGGAGGGGGGCACTGCGTCAGGGAGGGCTGACAAGCAGCGTGGCTCGGTGGAAAGAGCCTGGGCTTTGGAGTCGGAGGTCATGGGTTCGAATCCCGGCTCCGCCGATTGGCAGCTGTGTGACTTGGAGCAAGTCACTTCACTTCTCTGGGCCTCTGTTACCTCAGCTGTAAAATGGGGATTAAGAATGTGAGCCCCTGTGGGACAACCTGATCACCTTGTAACTTCCCCAGTGCTTAGAACAGTGCTTTGCACATAGTAAGCGCTTAATAAATGCCATTATTATTATTATTAATAATAATAATTATTCCAATTATCCAATTATATATATCCAATTATAATTATCACTCCAATAATTATTGGAGTGTACTGCTCCAGAGCACTTACCCCACCCCCACAGCACTTCCGATATTCCGTTATTTATCGATATTAATACCTGCCTGCCCTCCAGACTGTAAGCTCGCTGTGGGCAGGAAACGTGTCTCCCACCCCTCTTCTGTTGTACTCTCCCAAGCGCTTAGTACAGTCTCTGCACCTAGTAAGCGCTCAATGAATACGACCGATTCGCCGATATGTATTTAAATTAATGTCTGTCTCCCCTCTAGACTGTAAGCTCGTTGTGGGCAGGGAACGGACCTAGCAACTTGGATATATTGTACTGTGGGCAGGAAATGTGCCTACCACCCCTCTTCTGTTGTACTCTCCCAAGCGCTTAGTACAGTCTCTGCACCTAGTAAGCGCTCAATGAATACGACCGATTCGCCGATATGTATTTAAATTAATGTCTGTCTCCCCTCTAGACTGTAAGCTCGTTGTGGGCAGGGAACGGACCTACCAACTTGGATATATTATACTGTGGGCAGGAAACGTGTCTACCATCCCTCCTCTGTTGTACTCTCCCAAGTGCTTAGTACAGTTTCTGCACCTAGTAAGTGCTCACTGAATACAACTGGTTCGCCGATAATATAAAGTATGTATTTAAATTAATGTCTGTCTCCCCTCTAGACTGTTAGCTCGTTGTGGGCAGGGAATGTACTTACCAACTTGGATACATTGTACTCTCCAAAGTGCTTAGTACAGTGCTGTGCACATCGAAAACGCTCAATGAATATGATTTAATAATAATAATATTTATGGCATTTGTTAAGCGCTTACTATACTAAGCGCTGGGGTGGATACAAGATGACTGACAGCATCAAATATTTATTTATATTAATGTTTGTCTCCCCCTCTAGACTGTAAGCTCTTTCGGGGCAGGGAACATGTCCACCATCTCTGTTAGAATTTACTCTTCCAAGCGCTTAGTACAGTGCTCTGCATATAGTAAACCCCCAACGAATAGGATTGATTGTATACAATATTTATTCATTCAGTCGCACTTATTGAGCGCTTACTGTGTGCAGAGCACTTATTCATATTAATTAATGTCTATCTCCCCCTTTAGACTGCAAGCTTGCTGTGGGCAGGGGCCACGACTACTGACCCTGTTTTATTGTACTCTCCCACGTGCTTAGTACAGTGCTCTGCACACAGGACAAGCTCAATAAATACCAGTGCTTAGAGTGGTGCTCTGCACATAGTAAACCCTCAACGAATAGGATTGATTGTATAAAATATTTATTCGTTCAATCGCACTTATTGAGCGCTTACTGTGTGCAGAGCACTTATTCATATTAATGTCTATCTCCCCCTCTAGACTGTAAGCTGTTTTGGGGCAGGAAACATGTCCACCACCTCTATTGGAATTTACTCTTCCAAGCACTTAGTACAGTGCTCTGCACATAGTAAACCCTCAACGAATAGGATTGATTGTATACAATATTTATTCATTCAATCGCACTTATTGAGCGCTTACTGTGTGCAGAGCACTTGTTCATCTTAATGTCTATCTCCCCCTTTAGACTGCAAGCTTGCTGAGGGCAGGGACCACGACTACTGACTCTGTTTTACGTGCTTAGTACAGTGCTCTGCACACAGGACAAGCTCAATAAATACCAGCGCTTAGAGCAGTGCTCTGCTCATAGTAAATCCTCAACAAATAGGATTGATTGTATACAATATTTATCCATTCAATCGCACTTATTGAGCGCTTACTGTGTTCAGAGCACTTGTTCATCTTAATGTCTATCTCCCCCTTTAGACTGCAAGCTCGCTGTGGGCAGGGACCATGACTACTGACTCTGTTTTGCGTGCTTAGTACAGTGCTCTGCACACAGGACAAGCTCAATAAATACCAGCGCTTAGAGCAGTGCTCTGCTCATAGTAAATCCTCAACAAATAGGATTGATTGTATACAATATTTATCCATTCAATCGCACTTATTGAGCGCTTACTGTGTTCAGAGCACTTGTTCATCTTAATGTCTATCTCCCCCTTTAGACTTCAAGCTTGCTGTGGGCAGGGACCATGACTACTGACTCTGTTTTACGTGCTTAGTACAGTGCTCTGCACACAGGACAAGCTCAATAAATACCAGCGCTTAGAGCGGTGCTCTGCACATAGTAAACCCTCAACGAATAGGATTGATTGTATACAATATTTATCCATTCAGTCGCACTTATTGAGTGCTTACTGTGTGCAGAGCACTTATTCATATTAATGTCTACCTCCCCCTTTAGACTTCAAGCTCGCTGTGGGCAGGGACCACGACTACTGACTCTGTTTTACGTGCTTAGTACAGTGCTCTGCACACAGGACAAGCTCAGTAAATACCAGCGCTTAGAGCGGTGCTCTCCTCATAGTAAACCCTCAACAAATAGGATTGATTGTATACAATATTTATTCCTTCAATCGCACTTATTGAGCGCTTACTGTGTGCAGAGCACTTATTCATCTTAATGTCTATCTCCCCCTCTAGACTGTAAACTCTTTTTGGGCAGGAAACATGTCCACCACCTCTGTTGGAATTTACTCTTCCAAGCCCTTAGTACAGTGCTCTGCACATAGTAAACCCTCAACAAATAGGATTGATTGTATACAATATTTATTCATTCAATCGCACTTATTGAGCGCTTACTGTGAGCAGAGCACTTATTCATATTAATGTCTATCTCCCCCTTTAGACTGCAAGCTCGCTGAGGGCAGGGACCACGACTACTGACTCTGTTTTACGTGCTTAGTACAGTGCTCTGCACACAGGACAAGCTCAGTAAATACCAGCGCTTAGAACAGTGCTCTGCACATAGTAAGCGCTTAACAAATGCCATCATTATTATTATTATTAAATACGATTGATTGATTGACGTGCCCCGGAATGCGGGGAGACGCGGGGATGTGTGCAGAGCACTTATTCATCTTAATGTCTATCTCCCCCTTTAGACTGCGAGCTCGCTGCGGGCAGGGACCACGACTACTGACTCTGTTTTACGTGCTTAGTACAGTGCTCTGCGCACAGGACAAGCTCAGTAAATACCAGCGCTTAGAACAGTGCTCTGCACATAGTAAGCGCTTAACAAATGCCATCATTATTATTATTATTAAATACGATTGATTGATTGACGTGCCCCGGAATGCGGGGAGACGCGGGGATGTGTGCAGAGCACTTATTCATCTTAATGTCTATCTCCCCCTTTAGACTGCGAGCTCGCTGTGGGCAGGGACCACGACTACTGACTCTGTTTTACGTGCTTAGTACAGTGCTCTGCACACAGGACAAGCTCAGTAAATACCAGCGCTTGGAACAGTGCTCTGCACATAGTAAGCGCTTAACACGTTATTATCATTATTAAATACGACTGATTGATTGACGTGCCCCGGAATGCGGGGAGACGCGGGGAGCCCGAGGACCCTGGGAAAACCAAAGATCCGCAGCTGGGGTCGGGGGACGCCGGGGGACCCCGGGACTGAGCCGGGCGTCTCCCCCACCTCGCCCAGGTTCTGGTGGACGTGGGCCCGAGCCGGGAGCTGACACTGAAACTGCGAGAGCCTTTGCAGAACCTCACGGTGCGTGTGGCGGCCTACACCGGCGCGGGAGACGGACCCTGGAGCGCTCCGGTGCCCCTTGCCCCCCACGAAGCGGGTACGTTGTCTCCCGGAGAGGGAAGAGGATGCGGTGAAGCCCACCACCCTCGCCCGCTTGCCCACTGACGGCCACCTGCCTTCTCAGACTGAGCCCCCTCCTTCCTCTCCCCCTCTCCATCCCCCCATCTTACCTCCTTCCCTTCCCCACAGCACCTGTATATATGTTCGCACATATTTATTACTCTATTTATTTCTTTATTTTACTTGTACACATCTATTCTATTTATTTTATTTTATTAGTATGTTTGGTTTAGTTCTCTGTCTCCCCCTTTTAGACTGTGAGCCCACTGTTGGGTAGGGACTGTCTCTCTATGTTGCCAACTTGGACTTCCCAAGCGCTTAGTCCAGTGCTCTGCACACAGTAAGCGCTCAATAAATACGATTGATTGATTGATTCTCTCTCTCTCCCCTCTCTCTCTGGACAGAGGACGGTCCACCCGTGCGGCAGCATGGTAAGGAGGGCGCCTGCGTGCAGCGTGGCGCGGTGGCTGGAGCCCGGGCCCGGGAGTCAGAGGTCAGGGGTTCTAATCCCGGCTCCGCCGCTGCCCTGCTGGGGGAACTTGGGCAAGTCACTTCCCTTCCCTGGGCCTCAGGTCCCTCACCTGTCAAATAATAATAATAATGATGGCATTTATTAAGCGCTTACTACATGCCATGCACCGTTCTGAGCACTGGGGAGGTAACAAGGTGATCAGGTTGTGCCAAATGGAGACTGAGACTGTGAGCCCCATGTGGGGCAGGGACTGTGCCCAACCCGATTTGCATGGATCCACCCCAGCGCTTAGTACAGTGCCTGGCACACAGTAAGAGCTTAACAGATGCTATCATTATTATTATTACTATCGTGCCCCCTGGGCACCCTCGGCCACAGCCTACTCATACCCACACCCCTCCCCTGACCACCTCTTTGCCCATCTTAACCCACTGGGCTTCCCTTAGCTCTGCCCATACCACCCTTGCCCGCTGGTAGTGGGAGAGGGGAAGGGGTAAATTAGGACTCACCCACCCACCCCCTCCTCCTACCCAGTCCAGGAACCACCTGCTCCCGCCTTCTCTTGGCCCTGGTGGTACATCCTCCTCGGAGCGGGCGCTGCCACTGCCTGCGTCCTCTTCCTCGCCCTCTTCCTCGTCCAGCGCCGCAAGAAGGAGACTCGCTACGGGTGAGCGGTGGGAGCCCAGGCCCCCTACAACCCTCCTGCAACACCTGGGCACCCGTTGCGTCCAGAACACCATGCTGGGCATCCACGGTGGGCACACGTTGTGCGTGAAGCGCTGGGCTGGGCTGGACGTCCGTTGCGTGCCAAGAGCTGTACCGGGCATCCGCTGCATGCGAAGCGCTGTGCTGGGAGCCCACCGTGAGCAGAGCGTCGTGCTGGGCCTCCTCTGCATTTGAAGTGCTGTGCTGGGCGCCCACCGCGTGCAGAGCACTGTGCTGGGCATCCTCCGCATGAGGAGCACTGTACTGAGCGCCCACCGTGTGCGGAGCAAGTAGGATAGTGGCTGGCACAGTCTCTGGCTGGAGGCAGGCCGGTCCAGAGCAGGCCTGCACGGAGGGGCAGAAGGGGAAAGCAGGACACAGTAGATGGGCCAGGGTCAGGGGTCAGGGGTCAAGGGTCGGGCGGCCTGACTCCCCCTCTCCCATGCAGGGAAGTGTTCGAGCCCAGCGTGGAGCGGGGAGAACTGGTGGTCAGATATCGGGTCCGCAAATCCTATAGCCGCCGCACTACGGAAGCCACCCGTGAGTATTTCGGGGTTCCCCGCCCCCAGAAAAGTCAGTCGAGTGCGTTGACTGAGCGCTTTCTGCGTGCGGAACACTGTACTAAGCGCTCAGGAGAGTCCGATACAACGAGAAGCAGCGTGGCTCAGTGGCAGGAGCCCGGGCTTTGGAGTCAGAGGTCATGGGTTCGAATGCCGGCTCCGCCAATTGTCAGCTGTGTGACTTTGGGCAAGTCGCTTCACTTCTCTGGGCCTCAGTGACCTCATCTGTAAAATGGGGATTAAGAATGTGAGCCCCCCGTGGGACAACCTGATCACCTTGTAACCTCCCCAGCGCTTAGAACAGTGCTTTGCACATAATAAGTGCTGAACAAATACTATTATTATTATTATTATTATTATTATTATTATTACCCTGCCTGGCTCAGGGTTTCATATCACCCTGCTCTACCTTCATTGCGTGCTTACTGTGTGCAGACCTGGGAAAATACAATATAACAACCTAAAAGCAGCATGGTGCAGTGGAAAGAGCACGGGCTTTGCTCTTTATTATTTAACCTGCCCAGCGCTTCGAACGGTGCTTGGCACATAGTAAGCGCTTAGTAAATGCCATCATTATTATTAGTAATAATGTTATACTGTTAATGTTACTGTTAAGTAATAATGTTATTACTAATAATAATGATGGCATTTACTAAGCGCTTACTAGGTGCCAAGCACCGTTCGAAGCACTGGGGAGGTCACAAGGAGATCAGGTTGTCCCAGGTTGTCCCTCGGGGGGCTCACAATCTTAATCCTAATCTTAATCTTAATCTTAATAGAGAAGCAGCGTGGCTCAGTGGGAAAGAGCACGGGCTTTGGAGTCAGAGGTCATGGGTTCAAATCCCGGCTCTGCCACTTGTCAGCTGTGTGACTTTGGGCAAGTCACTTCACTTCTCTGGGCCTCAGTTCCCTCATCTGTTAAATGGGGATGAAGACTGTGAGCCCCACGTGGGACAACCTCATCACCTTGTATCCCCCCAGTGCTTAGAACAGTGTTTGGCACATAGTAAGCGCTTAATAAATGCCATTAAAAAAAAAATCCCCATTTTACAGATGAGGGAACTGAGGCACAGAGAAGTGAAGTGACTTGCTCAAAGTCCCACAGCGGACAATTGGCAGAGCCGGGATTCGAACCCATGACCCCTGGCTCCAAAGCCCGTGCTCTTTCCACTGAGCCACGCTGCTTCTTAGTAAGCACTTACACTTACCAAATACCATCACCATTATTATTATTAAGGATGTAACAGACACATTCCTTGCCCACAAAAAATTTTCCATCTCCTGCACCCTTGGGGCAGGGGGCTCCGTGCCCCAAGAAGGGCAAGTTTTGGGGGGGTCTTCCGGGGAAGGGGGCGGGGAGAGGGGGCAGGAAGATGGAGAGGAAGAAGGGGAAGCGGAAGGCCGGGGTACCAACTGCCCGCTTCTCCCCCCGACCCCCGTACCCAGTAAACAGCCTGGGCATCAGCGAGGAGCTGAAGGAAAAGCTGAGAGATGTCATGGTGGACAGACACAAGGTGGCATTGGGCAAGACCCTGGGGGAAGGTAAGAGTCATCAATAGTAATCAATCGATCGATTCAATCATCCATCCATCCATCCATCCATCCATACTTATTGAGCGCTTCCTGTGTGCAGAGCACTGGACCAATTCAGCAATGAAGAGAGACGATCCCTGCCCACAACGGGCTCACGGTCTGAGGGAAGGGAGATTAATTATGGTATTTGTTACATGCTTACTATGTGCCAGGCACTATACTAAGCGCTGAAGTGGATACAAGCAAGTCAGATTGGACGCAGTCCCTGTCCCCCGTGGGGCTCAGCGGCTCCATCCCCATTTTCCAGATGAGGGGACTGAGGCCCAGAGAAGCAAATCAATCAATCAATTGTATTTCTTGAGCGCTTACTGTGTGCAGAGCACTGTACTAAGCACTTGAGAAGTCCAAGTTGGTAACATATAGAGACAGTCCCTACCCAACAGTGGGCTCACAGTCTAAAAGGGGGAGACAGAGAACAAAACCAAACATACTAACAAAATAAAATAAATAGGATAGCTGGGTACAAGTAAAATAAATAGAGTAATAAAAAATAAATAAATAGAGTAATAAATATTTACAAACATATATACATATATACAGGTGCTGTGGGGAAGGGAAGGAGGTAAGATGGGGGGGATGGAGAGGGGGACGAGGGGGAGAGGAAGGAAGGGGCTCATTCTGGGAAGGCCAAAGTGACTTGCCCGGGGTCACTCAGCGGGCAAGTGATGGAACCAGGATTAGAACCCGTGACCTTCTGACTCCCAAGCCCATGCTCTATCCACTAGGCCCATCGCTCGTATTTATTGAGCATTTAGCCGTGGACGGAGCGCCGTATTAAGCGCTTGGGAGGGTACAATATAACAAGCCGCGGGATTTATTATCGAGTGCTTACTGATTGCAGACACTTTGATAGACACTGGGGAAAATGCACAGTTGAAAGTTAGATCCATCACCAATCAATCAATCAATCAATCGTATTTATTGAGCGCTTACTGTGTGCAGAGCACTGGACTAAGCGCTTGGGAAGTCCAAGTTGGCAACATATAGAGACAGTCCCTACCCAACAGTGGGCTCACAGTCTAAAAGGCGGAGACAGAGACCAAAACCAAACATACTAACAAAATAAAATAAATAGAATAGATATGTACAAGTAAAATAAATAAATAGAGTTATAAATATGTACAAGCATATATACATATATACAGGTGCTGTGGGGAAGGGAAGGAGGTAAGATGGGGGGGACGGAGAGGGGGATGAGGGGGAGAGGAAGGACGAGGGGGAGAGGAACCACCTCAAGAGACTCACAATCTGAGAATATAGAACAGTGCTCAGCGCTTAGAACAGTGCTATGCACATAGTAAGCGCTTAATAAACGCCATCATTATTTTTTAATAATATGGGAGGGGAGAGAGGCCAGGGGACAGATGCGAAAGGAAGAAGAAACAATAAAAACACAGAGAAGCAGTTAGCCGACTGGATAGAGTGCGGGCCTGGGAATCAGAAGGACCTGGGTTCTAATTCATTCATTCAATCGTATCTATTGAGCGTTTACTGTGTGCAGAACACCGTACTAAGCGCTTGGGAGAGTACAATATAACAGTAAACAGACCTATTCCCTTCCCACAGCGACCCAATAGACTGTGAGCCCACTCTTCTAGACTGGCGACCCAATAGACTGTGAGCCCACTCTTCTAGACTGTGAGCCCACTGTTGGGTAGGGACCGTCTCTATATGTTCCCAACTTGTACTTCCCAAGCGCTTAGTACAGTGCTCTGCACACAGTAAGCGCACTCAATAAATACGATTAAAGAAAAAGAAAGAGTTTACAGATTAGAGAGTTTACATTCTAGAAACAAATCTCTGGATTATTCATTTCATTCATTCGATCGATTTATTGAGCGCTGAACTATGTGCAGAGCACTGTACTAAGCTCCTGGGAAGTATAAATCGGCAACATATAGAGACAGTCCAGATTTACAGTCGAATCCCAGCTCCGCCATTTGTCTGCTGTGTGACCCTGGGCCAGTAACTTCTCTGTGCCTCAGTTTCCTCATCTGTAAAATGGAGATTAAGACTGTGAGTGTGTCCAACCCGATTAGCTTGTATCTACCCTAGCGCTTAGTATAGTGCCTAGCACACAGTAAGCACTTAACAAATACCATTATTATTATTATTGTTAGTGGCTATGGGGTGGAAGATTTCAGCCAGGAGAAAACCACACATTTCCCTTCTCCGGCCAGAGGTGCGTGCCCCCTATTCCATTTCATTCATTCACTCAATCGTATTTGTTGAGCATTTCCTGGGTGCAGAGCACTGTACTAAGCTCTTGGGAGAGTGCAAGTATATATGTTTGTACATATTTATTACTCTATTTATTTATTTATTTATTTTACATATTGTACATATCTATTTATTTTATTTTGTTAGTATGTTTGGTTTTGTTCTCTGTCTCCCCCTTTTAGACTGTGAGCCCACTGTTGGGTAGGGACCGTCTCTACATGTTGCCAATTTGTACTTCCCAAGCGCTTAGTACAGTGCTCTGCACCTAGTAAGCGCTCAATAAATACGATTGATGATGACGATGATGGTACAATAGAGCAATAAACAGACACATCCCCTGCCCACAACGAGCTGATGGTCCAGAGGCGGTCCGGAGGACTGGTCCGGGCCGAGGCGCTCCCCCCACATCCCCTTCTGCCTTCAGGAGAGTTCGGCTCGGTCATGGAAGGACAGCTCAACCAGGATGACCACGTCCTCAAGGTGGCCGTCAAGACCATGAAGAGTAAGCCCCCCCGGCCCCCGCGTCCACCCCTGGGACTTCTCCCGTCCCCCTCTGGACCTCGCCCCCCATGTCCCTTCCCCCCAGGTGACCCCCACCCCAATCCCCACCCTGCCCCCATCCTAATGGACCTGTGGTCCTCCTATGACCACCCTCTGCCCCTTCCCACCCAAACCCCACCGATCAGAGAAGCGGCGTGGCTCAGCGGAAAGAGCCCGGGCTTTGGAGCCAGAGGTCATGGGTTCAAATCCCGGCTCCGCCAGCTGTCAGCTGGGTGACTTTGGGCTAGTCACTTCATTCATTCATTCAATCATATTTATTTAGCGCTTACTTGGGAAGTACAAGTTTGCAACTTCACTACTCTGGCCCTCCGTGACCTCATCTGTAAAATGGGGATGAAGACTGCGAGCCCCCCGTGGGACAGCCTGATCACCTTGTAACCTCCTCAGCGCTTAGAACAGTGCTTTGCACATAGTAAGCGCTTAATAAATGCTATCATTATTATTAATATTGGCCCACCTCTTCCTGATTTGGGCCTCCTTTCCCCTCCGATCCTGGAGCCGTCGTCTGCCATTTTGCCCTCCCTCCACCCCTGATCCTTTCTTCTCCTTTCTTATGTTGCCAACTTGTACTTCCCAAGCGCTTAGTACAGTGCTCTGCACACAGTAAGCGCTCAATAAATATGATTGATTGATTGATTGATTCTCCCCCCTCCAATCCTGCTTCCCCCATCCTCTCCTCTCCCCCATCCTCTCTTCTCCCCCCCAATCCCACCCTCCCCACCACCATCCATTCAATCATTCTGTCGTATTTATTGAGCGCCTACCATTTGCCGAGCACTGTACTAAGCTCTCAGGAAAATACAATACTTGAATCAGCATGGCATAATGGACAGAACCCCGGGCCTGGGAGTTAGAGGGTCGGGAGTTCTAATCCCAGCTCCGCCACTTTTTTTTTTTAATGGCATTTATGAAGCGCTTACTATGTGCACAGCACTGTTCTAAGCACTGGGGAGGTTACAAGGTGATCAGGTTGTTCAATGGGGGGCTCACAGTTTTAACCCCCATTTTACAGATGAGGTAACTGAGGCCTCATCTGTAAAATGGGGGTGAAGTGACTTGTCCAAAGTCACGTAGCTGACAAGTGGCGGAGCCGGGATTTGAACCCATGACCTCTGACTCCAAAGCCTGTGCTCTTTCCATTGAGCCACGCTGCTTCTCCATTGAGCCACTTGTCTGCTGTGTGACCTTGAGCGAATCACTTCATTTCTCTGGACCTCCATTCCCTCATCTGGAAAATGGGGATCGAGACTGTGAGCCCCACATGGGGCAGGGACTGTGTACAACCCGATTAGCTCATATTATAATAATAATAATAATGATGGTATTTGTTCATTCATTCATTCAGTCATATTTATTGAGCACTTACTGTGTGCAGAGCACTGTTCTAAGCGCTGGGGAGGTTACAAGGTGATCAGGTTGTTCCACGGGGGGCTCACAGTTTTCATCCCCATTTTCCAGATGAGGGAACAGAGGCACAGAGAAGTGAAGTGACTTGCCCAAAGTCACACAGCTGACATTTGGCCGAGCCGGGATTTGAACCCATGACCTCTGATTCCAAAGCCCGGGCTCTTTCCACTGAGCCACGCTGCTTGTAGCCTCCCCAGCGCTTAGTACAGTGCCCGGCACATAGTAAAGGGCTTAATAAATCCCATAATTATCATTATTATTATAGTAAGCGCATTTATTAAGTGCTTACTATGTGCAAAGCACTGTTCTAAGCGCTGGGGAGGTTACAAGGTTGTCCCACGGCGGGGACTCCCAGTCTTCATCCCCATTTTCCAGATGAGGTCACTGAGGCCCCGAGAAGTGAAGTGACTGGCCCAAAGTCACACAGCTGACAATTGGCAGAGCTGGGATTCGAACCCATGACCTCTGACTCCAAGGCCCCTGCTCTTTCCCTCATCATCACCACCAATCGTATTTATTGAGCGCTTACTGTGTGCAGAGCACTGGACTAAGCGCTTGGGAAGTCCAAGTTGGCAACATCTAGAGACGGTCCCTGCCCAACAGTGGGCTCACAGTCTAAAAGGGGGGAGACAGAGAACGAAACCAAGCATACTAACAAAATAAAATAAATAGAATAGATACGTACAAGTAAAATAAATCAATAATTAATTAATTAATTAATTAATAATTTCCACTGAGCCACGCTGCTTCGCCAATACAACAATCAACGGTGACATCCCTGCCCACAAGGAGGTCACGGTCTAGAGTAACCCACCCGCCCTCCTATCTTGCCTTCCTTCCCGCCCGGCCATCCCGCCGTTCCCTCCCGCTCTGGTCCTGCCCTCTCTCACCCCCCTCCCCTGATCTTGGCATCCCTTGCCAGTCGCCATCTGCACCCGCACGGAGCTGGAGGATTTCCTGAGCGAGGCCGTGTGCATGAAGGAATTTGACCATCCCAACGTCATGAGGCTCATCGGTGAGGCCCGGGCCTGCCCCCAGCCCGCTCCCAATGCCACCCCATTCCCATCTCCCCCCCCTTCTCCTCTCCTTCCCAACTCCCGCCCCGCCACCGTGCCCTCTCCGGGATCTGACCTCTCCCAGGCAGCATCCGCCAGGCCTCGCGGCTATTCCTGGGAACCCTGCAGCCCGCTCCCACCCTCCCTCCTGGGATTCCGCCCCAGCCCAGCGGGGAAACTGAGGTGCGCGGGCAGGGGGCTGGAAGTGAGCCCTCTGGGCTGGGCAGGGGTCTGCCTGCAGGGCAGCGAGGGCCAGGAGTTTCCTGCCCCCGTGGTGATCCTGCCCTTCATGAAGCACGGAGATCTGCACAGTTTCCTGCTCTACTCGAGGCTCGGAGATGCGCCCGTGGTAGGGGACGGGGGGCAAGGGGAGCTGGGCTGGGCAGGGGGGCCGAGGGCCTCTGTTGGGGTCTCAGCACCCTCTCCTCCCGCCCCAGTTCCTCCCCACCCAGACTCTGGTGAAGTTTATGACGGACATCGCCAGTGGCATGGAATACCTCAGCTCCAAACACTTCATCCACAGGGACCTGGCGGCCCGCAATTGCATGTGAGGGGGGTGTTGGGAATGGGGGTGGGCAGGAGGCGGGCACGTGGCCGGGCAATTCGGCCCACGACGTCGCGGTGCCGATCGCCCACGTGGGCATCGGCCCGAGTTCGTTGGCCATCGATGGAAATCAATCAATCAGTCAATCGATCAATCGTATTTATTGAGCGCTGACTGTGTGCAGAGCACTGTACTAAGCGCTTGGGAAGTCCAAGTTGGCAATGTATAGAGACGGTCCCTACCCAACAGTGGGCTCACAGTCTAGAAGGGAAAGAAGGCAGAAAGGGGAGGAGGAGAGGGGGAAGGAGGCAGAAGGGGGGGTGGGGAGATGATGGGGGAATCAATCAATCAATCAATCAATCAATCGTATTTATTGAGCGCTGACTGTGTGCAGAGCACTGTACTAAGCGCTTGGGAAGTCCAAGTTGGCAACATATAGCGACGGTCCCTACCCGACAGTGGGCTCACAGTCTAGAAGGGAAAGAAGGCAGAAAGGGGAGGAGGAGAGGGGGAAGGAGGAGAGGGGGAAGGAGGCAGAAGTGGGGGTGGGGAGATGATGGGGGAATCAATCAATCAATCAATCGTATTTATTGAGCGCTTACTGTGTGCAGAGCACTGGACTAAGCGCTTGGGAAGTACAAGTTGGCAACCTATAGAGACAGTCCCTACCTAACAGTGGGCTCACAGGCTAGAAGGGAAAGAAGGCAGAAGGGGGAGGAGGAGAGGGGGAAGGAGGAGAGGGGGAAGGAGGCAGAAGGGGGGGTGGGGAGATGATGGGGGAATCAATCAATCAATCAATCGCATTTATTGAGCGCTCACTGTGTGCAGAGCAAATGTGTTTGGCCTAAACCCTTGGTGTAGAGACTTTAGCCTTGGGCAATTTCTGTTTTTTAAAAAAATTGTATTTGGCAGAGCCTACCTCGTGGCAGGCACCGTACTAAGCGCTGGGGTAGAATCCTGACTCTGCCACTTGTCGGCTGTGTGACCCTGGGCAAGTCACTTCTTCTCTGGGCCTCATCTGGAAAATGGGGATGAAGACTGTGAGCCCCCCGTGGGACAACCTGATCACCTTGTAACCTCCCCAGCGCTTAGAACAGTGCTTTGCACAGAGTAAGCGCTTAATAAAGGCCATTATTATTATCATTCTTCTCTGGGCCTCAGTTCCCTCATCTGCAAAATGGGGAATCATCATCAATCGTATTTATTGAGCGCTTACTATGTGCAGAGCACTGGACTAAGCACTTGGGAAGTACAAATTGGCAGACTGTGAGCTCCACGTGGGACAACCTGATTACCTCGGATCTACCCCAGCGCTTAGAACAGTGCTTGGCACTTAGGAAGCCCTTAACAAAAACCATTATGATTATTATTATTATTATTATTATACTAGCTAGTCAGGTTGGACACAGTCCAAGTGACACTTGGGGCTTCCAGTCTCGATCTGTATTTATTTATTTATCTGTTTCTATTAATATCTGTCTCCCCCTCTAGACTGTGAGCTCGTGGTGGGCAGGAATGTATCCGTTGTTGTATTGTACTCTCCCAAGCGCTTAGTACAGTGCTTTGCACATAGTAAGCACTTAATAGATGCCATCATTATTCTCATTATTCTCTGGGCCTCAGTTCCCTCATCTGCAAAATGGGGAATCAGTCTGTGAGCTCCATGTGGGACAACCTGATTACCTCGGATCTACCCCAGCGCTTAGAACAGTGCTTGGCACTTAGGAAGCCCTTAACAAAAACCATTATTATTATTATTATTATTATACAAGCTCGTCAGGTTGGACACAGTCCAAGTGACACTTGGGGCTTCCAGTCTCGATCTGTATTTATTTATTTATCTGTTTCTATTAATATCTGTCTCCCCCCCTAGACTGTGAGCTCGTGGTGGGCAGGAATGTATCTGTTGTTGTATCGTACTCTCCCAAGCGCTTAGTACAGTGCTTTGTGCACAGAAAGCACTCAGTAAATACCACTGAATGAATGAATGAATCCCCATTTTACAGATGAAGTAGCTGAGGCACAGGAAATTTGTGACGTGCCCAAGGTTGGCCTATCAGTCAATCAATCATATTTATTCATTCAATCAGTCGTATTTATTGAGCACTTACTGTGTGCAGAGCACTGTACTAGCGCGCGGGAAAGTACAATACAACAATAAACGGACACATTTCCTGCCCACAAAGAGCTTACAGTCTAGATGGGGGAGACAGACATTAATATGAATCACAGATCTGTACATAACTGCATTTATTGAGCGCTGACTGTACACAGAGCACTGTACTAAACGCTTGGGAGAGTACACTATAACAGTGAACTGACACATTCCCTACCCACAACAAACATACAGCCTGCTGTACTAAGTGCTGGGGGAGATACAAGATAATCAGAGCTCCTCTAGATTGTCAACTCGTTGCAGACGGTGAATGTGTCTTTTTATTGTTGTATTGTCCTCTCCCAGGCACTCAGTACAGTGCTCTGCACATAGTAAGCACTCAATAAATACGAATGAATGGATGACTTGGGTCCCACAAAGTTGGGAAGCAGCGTGGCTCAGTGGAAAGAGCCCTGGCTTGGGAGTCAGAGGTCGTGGGTTCTAATCCCAGCTCCACCACTTGTCATCTGTGTGACTCTGGGCCTTCACTTCTCTGGGCCTCAGTTACCTCATCTGTAAAATGGGGATTAAGACAGTGAGCCTCATGTGGGACAACCTGATCACCTTGTGTTCTCCCCAGCGCTTAGAACAGTGCTTGGCACAAAGCAGCGTGGCTCAGTGGAAAGAGCCCGGGCTTTGGAGTCAGAGGTCATGGGTTCAAATCCCGGCTCCGCCAACTGTCAGCTGTGTGACTTTGGGCAAGTCACTTAATTCTCTGGGCCTCAGTTACCTCATCTGTAAAATGGGGATTAAGACAGTGAGCCCCATGTGGGACAACCTGATGACCTTGTATCCCCCCCACTAGTGCTTAGAACAGTGCTTTGCACATAGTAAGCGCTTAACAAATACCATCATTACTTTTACTAGTAAGCGCTTAACAAATGCCATCATTATTATATTATTATTAAGTTGGAGGGAGCACAGATATTAATAATAATAATAATGGCATTTATTAAGTGCTTACTATGTGCAAAGCACCGCTCGAAGCGCTGAGCACTGTCTTGCCGGTGAGGGAACCGAGGCACGGAGAAGTGGAGCCCCTTCCTTCCTCCCCCCCTCGTCCCCCTCTCCATCCCCCCCATCTTACCTCCTTCCCTTCCCCACAGCACCTGTATATATGTATATATGTTTGTACATATTTATTACCCTATTTATTTATTTTACTTGTACCTATCTATTCTATTTATTTTATTTTGTTAGTATGTTTAGTTTTGTCTCCCCCTTTTAGACTGTGAGCCCACTGTTGGGTAGGGACTGTCTCTATATGTTGCCAACTTGTACTTCCCAAGCGCTTAGTCCAGTGCTCTGCACACAGTAAGCGCTCAATAAATACGATTGATGATGATGATGATGATGATGATAATAATAATGGCATTTATTCAGCGCTTACTGTGTGCAAAGCACCGCTCGAAGTGCCGAGCGCTGTCTTGCCAGTGAGGGAACCGAGGCACAGAGAAGTGAAGCGACTTACAAACGGTCACACAGCACGGCAGGGGTGGAGTCAGGATTCTAACCCAGGTCTGGCCCGAGCTTTTTCCACTCGGCCCCGCTGCCTCGCTTCCCGGTGGAGCGCCAGAAGGCCTCGCTGAGGGCGTCCCCAGCGCTGTGCGTTGGCAGGAAAAGAGGGGAGTGAAAGAGACGCTTCTGGTGTTTGCGTCACTGTTGGCCTCGAGGCCTTCCCTTCCCCAGGATGAGGACATGCCCGAGACGTGTGTGTGTGTGTATTTCATTCATTCATTCATTCAATCGTATTTATTGAGTGCTTACTGCGTGCAGAGCACTGTACTAAGCGCTTGGGAAGTCGAAGTTGGCAACAGATAGAGACGGTCCCTACCCAACGGCGGGCTCACGGTCTAGACGGGGGAGCCGGACGACAAAACAAAACGTATTAACAGAACAAAATAAATGGAAGTGCGTACGTGTACGGACGCGTGGTTGTGCGGCTGCAGGGCCGTTTAATGCCTCCCCAAACGCCTCCGCCCCACCCCGCAGGCTGAACGAAAACATGACCGTGTGCGTGGCCGACTTCGGCCTCTCCAAGAAGATCTACAACGGCGACTACTACCGGCAGGGCCGCATCGCCAAGATGCCCGTCAAGTGGATCGCCATCGAGAGCCTGGCCGACCGCGTCTACACCAGCAAGAGCGACGTGGTGCGGCCCCGGGGGGCGGGGGGGGGGAGGTCACGGAGGGGACGAGAGGGAGGCGGGGGGGGGGGCAGGCTGGACCCCCCCAAAGTCTTCACTGCCCCCTTGTCCCCCACCAGTGGTCCTTCGGGGTCACCATGTGGGAGATCGCGACGCGGGGCCAGACTCCGTACCCCGGCGTGGAGAACAGCGAGATCTACGACTACCTGCGCCAGGGAAACCGCCTCAAGCAGCCGCTGGACTGCCTCGATGGGCTGTGAGACCAATTGCCCACCCCCAACCCGACCCCCCTACCCTCCGGGATCTGTGCCCGCCCCCCCAATCGATCATATTTATTGAGCACTATACTAAGCGCTTGGAAGAGCCCAATAAAACAGACTAGGCGGACGTGTCTCCCGTCTACACCACGCTTACGGCGAGCCCTTTGAGGGACGTGGAGGCCTTCCCAGACTGAGCCCCTTCCTTCCTCTCCCCCTCGTCCCCTCTTACCTCCTTCCCTTCCCCACAGCACCTGTATATATGTTTGTACATATTTATTACTCTGTTTTACTTGTACATATCTATTCTATTTATTTTATTTTGTTAGTATGTTTGGTTTTGTTCTCTGTCTCCCCCTTTTAGACTGTGAGCCCACTGTTGGGTAGGGACTGTCTCTATATGTTGCCCATTTGTACTTCCCAAGCGCTTAGTCCAGTGCTCTGCGCATAGTAAGCGCTCAATAAATACGACTGATGATGGTGATGATGACGTGATGATGATGATGGCGTTCGTTAGGCGCTTACTACGTGCAAAGCACCGTTCTAAGCGCCGGGGAGGATACAAGGTGGTCAGGTTGTCCCACGGGGGGGGCTCGCAGCCTTCATCCCCGTTTCACAGATGAGATAACTGAGGCACAGAGAAGTTCAGCGGCTTGCCCAAAGTCATCATCATCATCAATCGTATTTATTGAGCGCTTGCTATGTGCAGAGCACTGTACTAAGCGCTTGGGAAGTACAAATTGGCAACATACAGAGACAGTCCCTACCCAACAGTGGGCTCACAGTCTGAGGGATCGAAGTTAGTGTGAGCCCTGAGGGTCCTTGCAGCCGCGACCCCCTGCATCCCTTCCCACCATCCGTAGCTGGGGTGGGGGTGTCTTCTCCAGTCCCCCCCCCACCCCCCCCTCCCTTTTGTCTCCCCAGCCTCAGTGATCCCCCCCCTCTTCCCCCCTCCAGGTACGAGCTCATGTCCAGCTGCTGGTCGCTGAGCCCCGTGGAGCGGCCCACCTTCGCGGCCTTGCGTGAGGAGCTGGAGTTCACCCTGAAGGGCCTGCCCCTCGCCCAGGACCCCGAAGAAATCCTCTACGTCAACATGGAGGACGGGGGGCGCCCGGGGGCGGCGGGGGCCCAAGGGGAGCCCGAGGGGGCCCAAGGGGAGACCGACTGCAAGGCCGGCTGCAGCTGCGTCACGGCCGAGGTCCACACCGCCGACCCGGCCGGCCGCTATGTCATGTGTCCCGCCCCGCTGGGGGACCCCCCCCCAGCCGGCCCCCTGCGCCGCCTCTGAGGAGGGGGCCTGACGGGGTGGCGGGGGGTCACCACGGACTCTGAAACTGGGAGCGGCTGGGATTTCGGGGGGTCCCGCACCCCTGCGGCCCTGTCTCCCTCTCCCAACCGAGGTACTGCCACCTTCCCAGCCAATGCCCCCTCTCCAAGCGGCCAACCTCCCTGCCCTTGCTCTAGTGATGCCCACACACCCCTTAACCGCCCCTGCCCACCCCAAGCTGCCCCCCACTTCCCCCCCCGGCCCACCTGTCACCCTCACCCCCCTCCCCGCTGGGCCTCCTCTCAAGGGCAGCCCTCCCCTCGCCTCCCCGTGTACAGCCCTCGTGTACAGTGAGCGTCTGTGGGGCCACCGAGGCCAGGCCCGAGCCCTTGCTGCCAGTTTGCACTGCCAGGATCACCCACATAAATACTTTGTATCAAGGCTCCTCACTTCTCGCTTCTCCCGCGGCCTGGCGGGAGGGAAAAAAGGAGGGAAAGAAGCCTCAAGTCACCTCACCTCCCTGTGCGGAAGCAGCGTAATAAGAAGAATGGTATTTGTTAAGTGCTTACTATGTGCAAAGCACTGTTCAAAGCGCCAGGAAGGTTACAAGGTGATTAGATTGTCCCCAGGGGGGGGCTCACAGTCATAATAATAATAATAATAATGATGGTATTTGTTAAGCGCTTACTATGTGCAAAGCACTGTTCAAAGCGCTGGGGAGGTTACAAGGTGATTAGGTTGTCCCCGGGGTGGGGCTCACGGTCATAATAATAATAATAATGATGGTATTTGTTAAGCGCTTACTCTGTGCAAAGCACTGTTCAAAGCGCTGGGGAGGTTACAAGGTGATTAGGTTGTCCCCGGGGGTGGCCTCACAGTCATAATAATAATAATAATGATGGTATTTGTTAAGTGCTTACTATGTGCAAAGCACTGTTCTAAGCGCTGGGGAGGTTACAAGGCGATTAGGTTGTCCCCGGGGGGGGGGGGCCTCACAGTCATAATAATAATAATAATGATGGTATTTGTTAAGCGCTTACTATGTGCAAAGCACTGTTCTAAGCGCTGGGGAGGTTACAAGGCAATTAGGTTGTCCCCGGGGGGGGGGGGGGGGGCTCACAGTCATAATAATAATGATGGTATTTGTTAAGCGCTTACTATGTGCAAAGCACTGTTCTAAGCGCTGGGGAGGTTACAAGGTGATTAGGTTGTCCCCGGGGGGGGGGGGCTCACAGTTTTAATGCCCATTTTACAGATGAGGTAACTGAGGCCCAGAGAAGCGACTTGCTCAAAGTCACACAGCTGACAGTTGGCGGAATCAGGATTTGAACCCATGACCTCCGACTCTAAAGCCCGGGCTCTTTCCACTGAGCCACGCTGCTTCTCCGGCCGAAGGGATGGAGCATAGGCTTGGGAGTCTGAAGGTCCTGGGTTCTAACCCCGGCTCGGCCACTTGTCTGTTGTGTGACCTTGCCCGAGTCACTTCACTTGGGCCTCGGTTCCCTCGCCTGTAGAACGGTGGTAGAACCTGAATCCAAACCATCAGGGGTATTTAAGTGTTTACTATTTGCAGACCTGTCCAGAGCGCTTAGCACAGTGCTTTGCACATAGTAAGCGCTTAACAAATACCATCGTTATTATTACTATTATGTAGTAAGCGCTTAGGAAAAGTCAAAAAAAGAAAACAAAACCCAAAAAAATCCTTGGCCTGATTCGGCTGCAGCGGCTCCCGGGCGCCCCCTGGTGGGACTCCCCTCTCCCTGCCGCCCCAGGGATTCATTCATTCATTCAATCGTATTTATTGAGCGCTTACTATAATAATGATGGCATTTGTTAAGCGCTTACTATGTGCAAAGCACTGTTCTAAGCGCTGGGGGGGATGCAAGGTGATCAGGTTGTCCCACGTGGGGCTCCCAGTCTTCATCCCCATTTTACAGATGAGGTAACTGAGGCGCGGAGAAGTGAAGTGGCTTGCCCAAGGTCACACAGCAGACACATGGAGGAGCTGGGATTCGAACCCACGACCTTTGACTCCAAAGCCCGAGCTCTTTCCACTGAGCCACGCTGCTTCTCCTCTATGTCCTTCTACTATGTGCAGAGCGGTGGACTAAGCGCTTGGGAAGTACAAGTTGACAACGTGTGGAGATTCATTCGTTTATTCAATCGTATTTATTGAGCGCTTACTGTGTGCAGAGCACTGGACTAAGCGCTTGGGAAGTACAAGTTGGCAACGTGTAGAGATTCATTCATTCATTCAACCGTATTTATTGAGCGCTTACTGTGTGCAGAGCAGTGGACTAAGCGCTCGGGAAGTACAAGTTGGCAACATGTAGAGACGGCCCCTACCCAACAACGGGCTCAAAGCCTAGAAGGGGATCACCTATTATCATCATCATCATCAATCGTATTTATTGAGCGCTTACTATGTGCAGAGCACTGTACTAAGCGCTTGGGAAGTACAAATTGGCAACATATAGAGACAGTCCCTACCCAACAGTGGGCTCACAGTCTAAAAGGGGGAGACAGAGAACAAAACCAAACATACTAACAAAATAAAATAAATAGAATAGGTATGTACAAGTAAAATAAATAAATAAATAGAGTAATAAATCTGTACAAACATATATACATATATACAGGTGCTGTGGGGAAGGGAAGGAGGTAAGATGGGGGGATGGAGAGGAAGGAAGGGGCTCAGTCTGGGAAGGCCTCCTGGAGGAGGTGAGCTCTCAGTAGGGCCTTGAAGGGAGGAAGAAGCTTGTCATTATTACCATTATTAATAATCGTATTTATTGAGGGCTTACTACGTGCAAAGCACTGTACTAAGCGCTTGGGACGGTACAATATAGCATCAAACATTCCCTGCCCACAACGAGCTCAATCTAGCTGGGTTGTGGGAATGAGGGTAGAGACCCTTACCTCCGACGGAGTCCCCGTGGGTCCTGAACCATCCCTTCCTTCCCACCTTTCTATAATAACGGTATTTTTTAAGCGCTTACTACGTGCCAGGCACTGTACCAAGCGCTTGGATGGACGCAAGCAAATCGGGTTGGAGAGTCCGTTGTTGGGCA
This sequence comes from Tachyglossus aculeatus, assembly GCF_015852505.1. Lineage (NCBI taxonomy): Eukaryota > Metazoa > Chordata > Mammalia > Monotremata > Tachyglossidae > Tachyglossus > Tachyglossus aculeatus. The sequence continues at coordinate 2,559,929 of NC_052091.1, forward strand.
GGGACCGTCTCTATATGTTGCCGACTTGTACTTCCCAAGCGCTTAGTACAGTGCTCTGCACACAGTAAGCGCTCAATAAATACGATTGATGATGATGATGATAATAATAATGGTGTTTGTTAAGCGCTTACTACGTGCGAGGCACTGTACCAAGCGCTTGGATGGACACAAGCAAATCAGGTTGGAGAGTCCATTGTTGGGCAGGGACCGTCTCTATATGTTGCCAGCTTGTACTTCCCAAGCGCTTAGTACAGTGCTCCGCACACAGTAAGCGCTCAATAAATACGATTGATGATGATGATGATAATAATAATGGTATTTGTTAAGCGCTTACTACGTGCCAGGCACTGTACCAAGCGCTTGGATGGACTCAAGCAAATCGGGTTTGAGAGTCCGTTGTTGGGCAGGGACCGTCTCTATATGTTGCCAACTTGTACTTCCCAAGCGCTTAGTACAGTGCTCCGCACACAGTAAGCGCTCAATAAATACGATTGATGATGATGATGATAATAATGGTATTTGTTAAGCGCTTACTATGTGCCAGGCACTGTACCAAGCGCTTGGATGGACTCAAGCAAATCGGGTTTGAGAGTCCGTTTTTGGGCAGGGACCGTCTCTATATGTTGCCAACTTGTACTTCCCAAGCGCTTAGTACAGTGCTCCGCACACAGTAAGCGCTCAATAAATATGATTGAATGAATGAATGAATATAGTTCCACGTGGGGCTCACAGTCTCAATCCCCATTTTCCAGATGAGGGAACTGAGGCCCAGAGAAGTGAAGTGGCTTGTCCAAGGTCCCACAGCAGACAAGCAGCGGAGCCGGGATTAGAACCCACAGATAATGATAGAATTTGTTAATAATAATAATGGCATTTATTAAGCGCTTACTATGTGCAAAGCACTGTTCTAAGCACTGGGGAGGCTACAAGGTGATCAGGTTGTCCCACGTGGGGCTCACAGTCTCAATCCCCATTTTACAGATGAGGTAACTGAGGCCCAGAGAAGTGAAGTGACTTGCCCAAAGTCACACAGCTGACAATTGGCGGAACCGGGGTTTGAACCCCTGACCTCTGACTCCAAAGCCCGGGCTCTTCTCCACTGAGCCACGCTTGCTACGTGCCAAGAGCTGGGGGGAGATACAAGGTAATCAGTTTGTCCCACGTGGGGCTCACAGGCTCAATCCCCATTTTCCAGATGAGGGAACTGAGGCCCAGAGAAGTGAGTCCCCAGCAGACAAGTGGCAGAGCCGGGATTAGAACCCATGACTTTCTGGCTCCTGGGCCCGTGGTCTACCCATTGTGCCATGCCGCTTCTCGTGCCACTCTGCCACCCTTCCTCCTCTCACCTCGCTGACTCTGATGCCCCCCGTCCCCGCCATTCAGTGTTAGGCCCTTTTAGTTCGAGTAAAAAGTGGCACACCTGCTCTTTTAGTCAGGGTGCCAGCTCCCAGCCAGGGGCACGGGGGGCACCTGCCCAGACAGCACAGCCACATTCGCTCCTGCTCCATCAGCCGGACCCTTCCTCCGCCGCTGGACGACCCCCGTCAGCTCTTCCGCCGCTTGGGAGCCCCCCATCAGCTGTCCAGCTCGTGTTACCACCGCTCTTTCAGTAAGGGTGCCACCCTGCCAGGGGCACGGTGGCACCTGGCCCAAGAACACAGCCAATATAATATATATATATATAATATAATAATATCCCACCGGAGCAGGGCCCCGCCAGCTGTCCAGTCTGTGTCGCATTCGCTCTTTCAGTAATGATGCCACTCTGCCAGGGGCACCTGGCCCGAGACCACAGCTCGGTCCACTGCACTGGCCGTCCGCTCCCTCCAGCCGGAGCAGGCCCTGCCAGCTGCCCAGCTCGTGTTATATCCGCTCTTTCGGGAAGGGTGCCAGCTCTCAGCCAGGGGCACGGTGGCATCCGCCCTGAGGGCACAGCAAGTGAATGACCACAGGTCTGCTTGATCCCCTGGGGGTCCTTCCATCTGCTGCCCACTCCTGCCCATCCTCTTCTGAGCAGCCCAGCTTCTTCCAGGGCCCACCCGTCCCTCCTCCAGTGTCCAGGCCGGTGGTCGCCTTGGCCTTTATATACCTTGGCCTCACTGGCACCAGTGGGTGTCCGATTGACCCCCGGGCCCCGCCGCTGCCCTCCCTGCGGACGCTCTGGTTTCCCCGTCTCCAGGGAGACCAGCAGGGCGGAAGACCTCACCTGGCAACCCCTCTGCCAAAAGTGCATCCTCGGCCTTCGGGGTCTATAATAATAATGATAGCATTTATGTTCCAAGCACTATTCTAAGCGCTAGGGAGGTTACGAGGTGATCAGGTTGGCCCACGGGGGGCTCACAGTCTTCATCCCCATTTTACAGCTGAGGTGAGTGAGGCTCAGAGAAGTCAAGTGACTTGCCCAAAGTCACGCAGCTGATAAGTGGCGGAGCCGGGATTTGAACCTGTGACTTCGGACTCCAAAGCCCGGGCTCTTTCCACTGAGCCACGCTGCTTCTCCTCTGACCTCGACGACCTCGGGGGGGGGGTCCCTTACCTCACCTCCACCTTTGGGGGTTCCTCCCTTCCCCCCCTCAAGCCCCCTGCCCCCTCTCCTTTGGACTCCCTGCCTTCTTCCCCCAGATTCCTTGATCCACTCCTGAGGATCTTTTAGACTGTGAGCCCACTGTTGGGTAGGGACTGTCTCTATATGCTGCCAACTTGTACTTCCCAAGCGCTTAGTACAGTGCTCTGCACACAGTAAGCGCTCAATAAATACGATTGATGATGATGATGAGGAGGATCCTCTGCTCCGACTGGGGGTCCCCTGCCCCAGCCCCCCCAGGGTCTCTACTCCCTACCCCTCGGGGTCCCTACCTGTCTGTCTGTCTCCCCCTTCTAGACTGGGAGCCCATCGTTAGGTAGGGATTCATTCATTCATTCATTAAATCGTATTTATTGAGCAGAGCACTGTACTAAGCGCTTGGGAAGTACGAGTTGGCAACAGACTGAGCCCCCTCCTCCCAGACTGAGCATCCTCCTTCCTCTCCCCCTCCCCATCCCCCCGCCTTACCTCCTTCCCCTCCCCACAGCACCTGTACATATGTATATACGTGTGTACGTATTTATTATTCTATTTATTTTATTTGTACATATTTATTCTATTTATTTTATTTTGTTAATATGTTCTATGTTGATGTCTGTCTCCCCCTTCTAGACTGTGAGCCCACTGTTGGGTAGGGACCGTCTCTATATCATCATCATCATCAATCGTATTTATTGAGCGCTTACTGTGTGCAGAGCACTGTACTAAGCGCTTGGGAAGTCCAAGTTGGCAACATATAGAGACGGTCCCTACCCAACAGCGGGCTCACAGTCTAAAAGGGGGAGACAGAGAACAAAACCAAACATACTAACAAAATAAAATAAATAGAATAGATATGTACAAGTAAAATAAATAAAGTAATAAATACGTTGCCAACTTGTACTTCACAAGTGCTTAGTACAGTGCTCTTCACACAGTAAGCGCTCAATTAATACGATTGAATGAATGAATGAATGAATAAATAAGACTGAATGAGTGAATGGATATAGAGACGGTCCCTACCCAACAACGGGCTCAAGTAGAAGGGGGAGACAGACAATGAAACCAAACATGTAGACAGGGATTGCCTCTATATGTTGCCGAATTGTACTTCCAAGCGCTTAGTACAGCGCCCTGCACACAATAAGCGCTCAATAAATACGAATGTTTGGTTTTCTTCTCTGTCTCCCCCTTTTAGACTGTGAGCCCACTGTTGGGTAGGGACTGTCTCTATATGTTGCCAACTTGTACTTCCCAAGCGCTTAGTCCAGTGTTCTGCACACAGTAAGCGCTCAATAAATACGATTGATTGATTGATTGAATGAATGAATGAATACCCCCTACCCCCAGGTCTCTACCCTGAGAAGCAGGATGGATAGAGCACCGGCTTGGGAGTCTGAAGGTCGGTGGTTCTAATCCCGGCTTCCTCACTGATCTGTTGTGTGACCTTGGGCAAGTCGCTTTACTTCTCTGTGCCTCAGTTACCTCATCTATAAAATGGGGATTGAGACTGTGAGCCCCCTGTGGGACAGGGACTGTGTCCGACCCGATTTGCCTGTGTCCACCCCAGTGCTTAGTATAGTGCCTGGCACATAGTAAGTGTAGAGAAGCAGTGTGGCTCAGTGGAAGGAGCCTGGGCTTTGGAGTCAGAGGTCATGGGTTCAAATCCCGGCTCTGCCAATTGTCAGCTGTGTGACTTTGGGCAAGTCACTTCACTTCTCTGGGCCTCAGTTCCCTCATCTGTAAAATAGGGATTAGGACTGTGAGCCCCCATGGAACAACCTATCACCTTGTAACCTCCCCAACGCTTAGAACACGGCTTTGCACATAGTAAGCGCTTAATAAATGCCATCGTTATTATTTAACAAAGACCACAATTATTGTTATTAATGTTATTATTATTACCCCTCTACCCTTCGGGGTCCCTACCCCCCCACCCCCAGGGTCCCAATACTCTGACCCCAGGTTCACTGTCCCCTTCTTCTCGAAGTCCGAAGACTGTGAGCCCCCCGTGGGACAACCTGATCACCTTGTAACCTCCCCAGCGTTTAGAACAGTGCTTTGCACATAGTAAGCACTTCATAAATGCCATTATTATTATTATTATTACCCCCAGGGTCTCTGCTGCCTACTCTTTGGGGTCGCTAACCCCCCACCCCCAGAGTTTCTCTGCTCTGACCCTGGGGGTCCCTTCAGGATGGCCTAGTGGGAAGGGCACAGGCTTGAGAGTCAGAAGTCATGGGTATCAGTATGCAGTAATAATAATAATAATAATAATGACATTTATTAAGCGCTTACCATGTGCAAAGCTCTGTTCTAAGAGCTGGGGAGGTTACAAGGTGATCAGGTTGTCCCACAGGGGGCTCACAGTCTTAATCCCCATTTTACAGACGAGGGAACTGAGGCACAGAGAAGTTAAGTGACTTGCCCAAAGTCACACAGCTGACAAGTGGCGGAGCCGGGATTTGAACCCATGACCTCTGACTCCCAAACCTGGGCTCTTTCCGCTGAGCCACAAGGCAGATCTAAGTATGAAGCAGTGGAAACAGACCAGAGGACCTGAGTTCTAATCCCGTCTCTGCCATTTGCCTGCTGGGTGATCTTGGGCAAGCCGCTTCCCAAGCGCTTAGTACAGTGCTCTGCACACAGTAAGCGCTCAATAAATACGATTGATTGATTGATTTGAGGAAGGAAGGAGGTTCCAGGCCAGTGGCAGGACATGGGCCAGGGGTCTGAGGCGAGACAGGTGAGACGGAGGTGGAGATAGAGAAGGAGCGTGGCTCAGTGGAAAGAGCACGGGCTTTGGAGTCAGGGGTCATGGGTTTGAGTCCTGGCTTGGCCCATTGTCAGCTGTGTGACTTTGGGCAAGTGACTTCACTTCTCTGGGCCTCAGTTCCCTCATCTATAAAATGGGAATGAAGACTGTGAGCCCACTGTGGGACAACCTGATCTCCTTGTAACCTCCCCAGTGCTGAGAACAGTCCTTTGCACATAGTAAGTGCTTAATAAAAGCCATTATTATTATTATTATTATTATTATTATTATTATTATTATTATGGGGGCAGAGTGAGAAGGTCAGCAGCACCAGAGAAGCAATGTGTACAGGCTGGGTTGTAGAAGGAGAGAAAGGAGGTGAGGTAGGAGGGGGCAAGTGATGGACTGCTTTAAAGCCAATTCATTCATTCAATTGTATTTATTCATTCATTCATTCAATCGCATTTATTGAGCGCTTACTGTGTGCAGAGCACTGTACTAAGCGCTTGGGAAGTGCAAGTTGGCAACATATAGAGACGGTCCCTACCCAACAACGGGCTCACAGGCTAGAGGGGGGAGACAGACAACAAAACCAAACCAAACACGGTGAGGAGTTTTTCGCTTAACAAATACCATCCTTATTTATGATGTATGCTATAAGAGGTTATGTAAAAACTATTTACAGCAGTTATGTACATATCTTTAAACTCTTTATTATAATTTATTTATTTATATTGTCTCCCGCCTAGACTATAGGCTCTGCCAACTCTGTCGTATTGTGTTCTCCCAAGTGCTTACTACAGTGCTCCGTCCACAGTTCAGTGCTTAGTACAAGCTATTTATTTATTTATTTATTTTGCTTGTACATATCTATTCTATTTATTTAATTTTGTTAGTATGTTTGGTTTTGTCTCCCCATTTTAGACTGTGAGCCCACTGTTGGGTAGGGACTGTCTCTATATGTTGCCAATTTGTACTTCCCAAGCGCTTAGTACAGTGCTCTGCACACAGTAGGCGCTCAATAAATACGATTGATGATGACGATGATGATGATATATCGTAGTACATATCATAATGTATCACATAGAGAAGCAGCGTGGTTTAGTGGAAAGAGCCCGGGCTTTTTAGACTGTGAGCCCACTGTTGGGTAGGGACTGTCTCTATATGTTGCCAATTTGTACTTCCCAAGCGCTTAGTACAGTGCTCTGCACACAGTAAGCGCTCAATAAATACGATTGATGATGATGATGATGATATATCATAGTACATATCATAATGTATCACATTGAGAAGCAGCGTGGTTTAGTGGAAAGAGCCAGGGCTTGGGAGTCAGAGGTCGTGGGTTCTAATCCCGCCTCCGCCGCTTGTCTGCTGTGTGACTTTGGGTAAGTCACTTAACTTCTCTGTGCCCCAGTTCCCTCCTCTGTAAAAGGGGGGTGAAGACTGTGAGCCCCACGTGGGACAACCTGATCACTTTGTGTCTACCCCCAGTGCTCAGAACAGTGCTCGGCACATAGTAAGCGCTTAACAAATGCCATTATTATCACTATTATTCTCACCCTGGGTAAGTCACTTAACTTCTCTGTGCCTCAGTGACCTCATCTATAAAATGGGGATGAAGACTGTAAGCCCCACGTGGGACAACCTGATTGCCTTGCATCTACCCCAGCACTTAGAACAGTGCTCGGCACATAGTAAGTGCTTAACAAATGCCATTATTATCACTATTATTATTAATCAACCAATCGTATTTATTGAGCGCTTACTGTGTGCAGAGCACTATTATCACCCTGGGTAAGTCACTTAACTTCTCTGTGCCTAAGTTATCTCATCTATAAAATGGGGATGAAGACTGTGAGTCCCACGTGGGACAACCTGATCACTTTGCATCTACCCCAGTGCTTAGAACAGTGCTCAGCACATAGTAAGCACTTAACAAATGCCATTATTATCATCACCCTGGGTAAGTCACTTAACTTCTCTGTGCCTCAGTGACCTCATCTGTAAAATGGGGATGAAGACTGTGAGCCCCACGTGGGACAACCTGATCGCCTTGTATCTACCCCAGCGCTTTGAACAGCGCTCGGCACATAGTAAGCGCTTAACAAATACCATTATTATCACTATTATTCTCACCCCGGGTAAGTCACTTCACTTCTCTGTGCCTCAGTGACCTCATCTGTAAAATGGGGATGAAGACTGTGAGCCCCACGTGGGACAACCTGATCACTTTGTATCTCCCCCAGCGCTTAGAACAGCGCTCGGCACATAGTAAGCGCTTAACAAATGCCATTATTATCACTATTATTCTCACCCTGGGTAAGTCACTTAACTTCTCTGTGCCTCAGTGACCTCATCTGTAAAATGGGGATGAAGACTGTGAGTCCCACGTGGGACAACCTGATCACTTTGTATCTACCCCAGCGCTTAGAACAGTGCTCGGCACATAGTAAGCGCTTAACAAATGCCATTATTATCACCCTGGGTAAGTCACTTAACTTCTCTGTGCCTCAGTGACCTCATCTGTAAAATGGGGATGAAGACTGTGAGCCCCACGTGGGACAACCTGATCGCCTTGTATTTGATGATGAGATAAATGCCATCATCATCATTGTATTTACCTCAGCGCTTAGAACAGTGCTGGGCACAGAGTAAGCGCTTAACAAATACCATCATCATTATTGTTGTTCATTCATTCAGTCAGTCAGTCGTATTTATCATCATCATCATCATCATCAATCGTATTTATTGAGCGCTTCCTGTGTGCAGAGCACTGGACTAAGCGCTTGGGAAGTCCAAATTGGCAACATATAGAGACAGTCCCTACCCAACACTGGGCTCACAGTCTAAAAGGGGGAGACAAAACCAAACATACTAACAAAATAAAATAAATAAATAAATTTATTGAGCGCTTACTGTGTGCCCAGCACTGTACTAAGCGCTTATTTGCATGACTAGAAATAAATATCCCTCTCAACTTTCTGGCTCCCTTACTGGTGGACTCGAATCCCCTCTCTGACTCCAACCAACAAATCCCGTCCAGCATCAAATAAACTCCCCCCCCAGCCCGCGAGTTGAGCCCGCCCAAACGCGGCTCATCGAATCAGAGCAGCGCTTACGGAAACCCTCGGAAGTGGGGCGGCCTGCGCGTTTGAAACGCCCCCGGCGATTGGCCGGGGCGTTGCTAGGCACCCCCGCGGGGGCGGGGCTCGGCTTCTCGTCGCTCAGCTTCCTTCCGGGAAGGCCTCGGGGGCGGGGCAAGGGCGGGTTTCCACCCCCCGCCGCCGATTGGTCCGCCCCTTTAGGGAGTAAGCTTTCTATTGGCCGGGAGGCCGGAGCCAATCAGGAGGGGCGTCTCAGGAGTGGCCGCCCGCGAGGGGGCGAGCCGAGAGGTCCGCCCTGATTGGCCGCCTCGGATGCCCCGCTCTCATTGGCCGCGGCCGAGCGGGCGTCCAATGGGAGGGGCCGAGCGCGGGCCAATCAGGACGCGGGGCCCATGGCGGCCGCTGAGGGGGAGGCCGTGGCGGCCATTTTGAGCCGCCGCCGCCATTGGAGCTCCCGGGTTTCCGTGACAGGAAGGCACGGGAGGGTTGTTGCCGCCGTGTCGGGGCCGCTCTGAGGCGAAGTTAGGGGGGCGGGGCTCGAGGGGAGGGAGGGCGGGCCGGTCCCGTCCGGTCCCATCCGGTCCGGTCCGGTCGGGTCCGGGGCCGCCATGGACGTGAGGCGGCTGAAGGTGAACGAGCTGAGGGAGGAGCTGCAGCGTCGCGGGCTGGACATCCGGGGCCTGAAGGCGGACCTGGCCGAGCGGCTGCAGGCCGCCGTGGAGGCCGAGCGGGACCGGACCGGACTCGGACACGAGCCGACGCGGGACCTCGAACCCAGGGCCCGGGCCCGGCCGGCCCCGCAGCAGGACCCCTACCCGACCCTCGACGACCACTGTAAGGACCCCCCCCCCCCCAAACCGGACACCACACCTCTTCCCGGCTGGAGCACTCCCCTCTCCCCCTCGTCCCCCTCTCCATCCCCCCATCTTACCTCCTCCCCTTCCCCACAGCACCTGGATATATGTTTGTACATACTTATTATTCTATTTGTTTATTTTACCTGTACATATCTATTCTATTTATTTTACTTTGTTAGTATGTTTGGTTTTGTTCTCTGTCTCCCCCTTTTAGACTGTGAGCCCGCTGTTGGGTAGGGACTGTCTCTATATGTTGCCAACTTGGACTTCCCAAGCGCTTAGTACAGTGCCTAGCACACAGTAAGTGCTCAATAAATACGATTGATTGATTGACCCCTACCCGCCCCTCGACGACCACTGTAAGGACCCTCCCCAACCGGACACCACAGCTCTTCCCGGCTGGAGCACTCCCCTCTCCCCGTCGTCCCCCTCTCCATCCCCCCATCTTACCTCCTTCCCTTCCCCACAGCACCTGTATATATGTTTGTACATATTTATTACTCTATTTATTTATTTTACTTGTACATATCTATTCTATTTATTTTATTTTGTTAGTATGTTTGGTTTTGTTCTCTGTCTCCCCCTTTTAGACTGTGAGCCCGCTGTTGGGTAGGGACTGTCTCTATATGTTGCCAACTTGGACTTCCCAAGCGCTTAGTACAGTGCCTAGCACACAGTAAGCGCTCAATAAATACGATTGATTGATTGATTGACCCCTACCCGCCCCTCGACGACCACTGTAAGGACCCTCCCCCCCAACCGGACACCACAGCTCTTCCCGGCTGGAGCACTCCCCTCTCCCCCTCGTCCCCCTCTCCATCCCCCCATCTTACCTCCTTCCCTTCCCCACAGCACCTGTATATATGTTTGTACATATTTATTACTCTATTTATTTATTTATTTTGCTTGTACATATCTATTCTATTTATTTTATTTTGTTAGTATGTTTGGTTTTGTTCTCTGTCTCCCCTTTTTAGACTGTGAACCCACTGTTGGGTAGGGACTGTCTCTATATGTTGCCAACTTGTACTTCCCAAGCGCTTAGTACAGTGCTCTGCACACAGTAAGCGTTCAATAAATACGACTGATTGATTGATTGACCCCTACCCGCCCCTCGACGACCACTGTAAGGACCCCCCCCCCCCAACCGGACACCACAGCTCTTCCCGGCTGGAGCACTCCCCTCTCCCCCTCGTCCCCCTCTCCATCCCCCCATCTTACCTCCTTCCCTTCCCCACAGCACCTGTATATATGGATATGTGTTTGTACAGATTTATTACTCTTTATCTATTCTATTTATTTTACTTTGTTAGCATGTTTGGTTTTGTTCTCCGTCTCCCCCTTCTAGACTGTGAGCCCGCTGTTGGGTAGGGACCGTCTCTAGATGTTGCCAACTTGGACTTCCCAAGCGCTTAGTCCAGTGCTCTGCACACAGTAAGCGCTCAATAAATACGATTAATTGATTGTATATATGTTTGTACATATTTATTACTCTATTTTACGTGTGCATATCTATTCTACTTATTTTATTTTGTTAGTATGTTTGGTTTTGTTCTCCGTCTCCCCCTTCTAGACTGTGAGCCCACTGTTGGGTAAGGACCGCCTCTATATGTTGCCAACTTGGACTCCCCAAGCGCTTAGTACAGTGCCTTGCACACAGTAAGTGCTCAATAAATGCGATTGATTGATTGATTGACCCCTACCCGCCCCTCGACGACCACTGTAAGGACCCTCCCCCCCAACCGGACACCACAGCTCTTCCCGGCTGGAGCACTCCCCTCTCCCCCTCGTCCCCCTCTCCATCCCCCCATCTTACCTCCTTCCCTTCCCCACAGCACCTGTATGTATGTTTGTACATATTTATTATTCTATTTATTTTACTTGTACATATCTATTCTATTTATTTTACTTTGTTAGTATGTTTGGTTTTGTTCTCTGTCTCCCCCTTTTAGACTGTGAGCCCACTGTTGGGTAGGGACCGTCTCTATAGGTTGCCAACTTGGACTTCCCAAGCGCTTAGTACAGTGCTCTGCACACAGTAAGCGTTCAATAAATACGATTGATTGATTGATTGACCCCTACCCGCCCCTCGACGACCACTGTAAGGACTATCCCCAACCGGACACCACAGCTCTTCCCGGCTGGAGCACTCCCCTCTCCTCCTCGTCCCCCTCTCCATCCCCCCATCTTACCTCCTTCCCTTCCCCACAGCACCTGTATGTATGTTTGTACATATTTATTATTCTATTTATTTTACTTGTACATATCTATTCTATTTATTTTACTTTGTTAGTATGTTTGGTTTTGTTCTCTGTCTCCCCCTTTTAGACTGTGAGCCCACGGTTGGGTAGGGACCGTCTGTAGATGTTGCCAACTTGGACTTCCCAAGCGCTTAGTACAGTGCTCTGTACATAGTAAGCGCTCAATAAATATGATTGATTGATTGATTACCCTATTTATTTTACTTATACCTATCTATTCTATTTATTTTATTTTGTTAGTATGTTTGGTTTTGTTCTCTGTCTCCCCGTTTTAGACTGTGAGCCCACTGTTGGGTAGGGACTATCTCTATATGTTGCCAGCTTGTACTTCCCAAGCGCTTAGTACAGTGCTCTGCACACAGTAAGCGCTCAATAAATACGATTGATTGATTGATTGACCCCTACCCACCCCTCGACGACCACTGTAAGGACCCTCCCCAACCGGACACCACAGCTCTTCCCGGCTGGAGCACTCCCCTCTCCCCCTCGTCCCCCTCTCCATCCCCCCATCTTACCTCCTTCCCTTCCCCACAGCACCTGTATATATGTTTGTACATATTTATTGCTCTATTTATTTATTTTACTTGTACATATCTATTCTATTTATTTTACTGTCATAGTATGTTTGGTTTTGTTCTCTGTCTCCCCCTTTTAGACTGTGAGCCCACGGTTGGGTAGGGACCGTCTGTAGATGTTGCCAACTTGGACTTCCCAAGCGCTTAGTACAGTGCTTTGCACATAGTAAGCGCTCAATAAATATGATTGATTACCCTATTTATTTTACTTTTACCTATCTATTCTATTTATTTTGTTTTGTTAGTATGTTTGGTTTTGTTCTCTGTCTCCCCCTTTTAGACTGTGAGCCCACTGTTGGGGAGGGACCTCTCTCTGTGTTGCCATCTTGGACTTCCCAAGCGCTTAGTACAGTGCTCTGCACACAGTAAGCGCTCAATAAATACGATGGATTGATTGTATATATGTTTGTACATATTTATTACTCTATTTTACTTGTACATATCTATTCTATTTTATTTTGTTAGTATGCTTGGTTTTGTTCTCTGTCTCCCACTTTTAGACTGTGAGCCCACTGTTGGGTAGGGACTGTCTCTATATGTTGCCAACTTGGACTTCCCAAGCGCTTAGTACAGTGCTTTGCACACAGTAAGCGCTCAATAAATACGATTGATTGGAACAGTCCTCCTCCTCCTCCTCCTCCTCCTCCCCCTCCCCCCCCCGCCCCCCCCCCCCCCCCCCGGACCGGAAGTCATCCTTCAGGGGGTTGACATCAGATGATGCCCGGGTGGGCCGGGGACCTTCCTCTGGATTCATTCATTCAATCGTATTTATGGATCGCTTACTCTGTGCAGAGCACTGGACTAAGCACTTGGGAAGTACAAGGCCCTATTGAGAGCTCACCTCCTCCAGGAGGCCTTCCCAGACTGAGCCCCTTCCTTCCTCTCCCCCTCCATCCCCCCATCTTACCTCCTTCCCTTCCCCACAGCACCTGTATATATGTATATATGTTTGTGCATATTTATTACTCTATTTATTATTTTACTTGTCCCCTTCCTCTCCCCCTCCATCCCCTCCATCTTACCTCCTTCCCTTCCCCACAGCACCTGTATATATGTATATATTTATTACTCTGTTTATTTATTTTACTTGTCCCCTTCCTTCCTCTCCCCTTCCATCCCCCATCTTACCACCTTCCCTTCCCCACAGCACCTGTATATATGTATATATGTTTGTGCATATTTATTACTCTGTTTATTTATTTATTTTACTTGTCCCCTTCCTTCCTCTCCCCTTCCATCCCCCCGTCTTACCTCCTTCCCTTCCCCACAGCACCTGTATATATGTATATGTTTGTGTATATTTATTACTCTATTTATTTAACTTGTCCCCTTCCTTCCTCTCCTCCTCCATCCCCCCTGTCTTACTTCCTTCCCCATAGCACCTGTATATACGTATATATGTTTGTACATATTTATTACTCTATTTATTTTACTTGTACCTATCTATTCTATTTATTTTATTTTGTTAATATGTTTGGTTTTGTTCTCTGTCTCCCCCTTCTAGACTGTGAGCCCATTGTTGGGTAGGGACTGTCTCTATATGTTGCCAACTTGGACTTCCCAAGCGCTTAGTCCAGTGCTCTGCACACAGTAAGCGCTCAATAAATACGATTGATTGATTGAATATCTCCATATGTTGCCAATTTGTACTTCCCAAGCGCTTAATACAGTGCTCTGCGCACAGTAAGCGCTCAATAAATACGATTGAATAATTGATTGATTACAAGTTGGCAGTTGTTCTGAGCGCCGGGCAATCGGCTTGTCCCACCTGGGGCTCCCAGGCTTCAACAGTGTGGCTCAGTGGAAAGAACCCGGACTTTGGAGCCAGAGGTCATGGGTTCAAAACCCGGCCCCGCCAATTGTCAGCTGTATGATTTTGGGTGAGCCACTTCATTCATTCATTCAGTCGTATTTATTGAGCACTTACTGTGTGCAGAGCACTGTACTAAGCGCAGGGGAAGCAGTGTGGCTCGGGGGAAAGAGCCCGGGCTTTGGAGTCAGAGGTCATGGGTTCGAATCCCGGGTCTGCCACATGTCTGCTGTGTGACCTTGGGCAAGTCGCGTAACTTCTCTGAGCCTCAGTTATGTCATCTGTAAAATGGGGATTACGACTGTGAGCCCGACATGGGACAACCTCATCACCTTGTATCCCCTCCCAGCGCTTAGAACAGTGCTTTGCACATAATAAGCGCTTAACAAATGCCATTATTATTATTGGGAAGTACCTCATCTGTAAAATGGGGATTCAGACTGTGAGCCCCCCGTGAGACAACCTGATTCATTCATTCAATCGTATTTATTGAGTGCTTACTGTGTGCAGAGCACTGTACTGAGCGCTTGGGAAGTACCTCATCTGTAAAATGGGGATTCAGACTGTAAGCTCCCCGTGGGACAACCTGATTCATTCATTCAATCGTATTTATTGAGCGCTTACTGTGTGCAGAGAACTGTACTAAGCGCTTGGGGAGTGCAAGTTGGCAACATATAGAGACGGTCCCTACCCAGCAGTAGGCTCACAGTCTAGGGGACTGTCTAGAACCTGATCACCTTGTAACCTCCCCAGCGCTAGAACAGTGCTTTGTGCATAGTGTTTAAGAAACGCCATCATTATTATTATTATTATCCCCATTTTACAAATGAGGGGACTGAGGCCCAGAGAAGTCAACTGACTTGCCCAAAGTCACCCAGGTGATAAGCGGCGGAGCCGGGGCTTGAAGCCAAGACCTCCGATTCCCAAGCCCGTGCCCTTGTCACCAAGCCGCGCTGCTTCTCTGTAGTGAGGCGTGTTTGTATACATAGATGAGAAGCAGCGTGGCTCAGTTCCCTCATCTGTAAAATGGGGATGAAGACTGTGAGCCCCCCGTGGGACAACCTGATCACCTTGTAACCTCCCCAGTGCTTAGAACAGTGCTTTGCACGTAGTAAGTGTTTAATAAATGCCATTGTTATTATTATTATATGTATATATGTAGTGATAGGTGGGACTCTCCCAAGCGCTTAATACAGTGCCCGGTGCAACTGGAAGCGCTCAATAAGTACCACTGTTGGAGAGAGTTCTAGACTGTGAGCCCACTGGGTAGGGACCGTCTCTATATGTTGCCAACTTGGACTTCCCCAGCGCTTAGTACAGTGCTCTGCACACAGTAAGCGCTCAATAAATACGATTGAATGAATGAATGAAAGAGAGGGTCCCCCTTGGCTTCCCTTCCCCATCTTCCCATGTGGCCCCCTTGCCTTGCCCAGCCTGGTAAACAGACCCACCCCGGACCACGTGATTCTCCCTCCCTCCCTCTCCCCCCGCATACTACATACACACACTACACACAAACACACACACCCCGTCCCGCGTTGTCATCCCCGGTTCCCCTGGCAGGACTGCCTTTCTCTGCATCTGCTAATCAGTCGTATTTATCAAGCTCGTTACGAGCAAGGAATGTGACAGCTTCTTCTCTTGTACTGGTCTAAGTGTTTAGTACATAGTACACGTGAAGGAGAAGCTGCAGTGCGTAGCGCTCCTGCACATAGCCCTCAATAAATACCACTGATTGAGCCCTTACCGCGTGCAGCATTTCTCTGGGTCTCAATGGTACTTGTTAAGCCCTTACCATGTGCCAAGCACTGTTAATACACGCTAATCAGATTGGACCCAGTCCCCGTCCCACATGGGGCTCACACTCTTAATCCCGGTTTTACAGATGAGGGAACTGAGGCACAGAACAGTGAAGTGACTTTCCCGAAGTCACACAGTAGACATGTGGCAGAGCCAGGATTAAAACCCACCACACCCTCTGACTCCCAAGCCTGTTCTCTTTCCACTAGGCTACACTGCTTCTCTAATTGGTCTGCTAATCAGTTGTATCTATTAAGCTCGTTGTGGGCAGGGATCCTGTCTGCTATTTCTGTTGTACTGGCCCACACTCTTAGTACAGTGCTCTGCACTTAGTAAGGTCCCAATAAATTACCACTGATGGAGCACTTATTGTGTGCAGAACACTGTGCTAAGCACTTGGGAGAATGCAATATAGCAGTTGATGGATATGATCCTTGCCTAGAATAAGCTTATCATCTAGTGAAGGGACGTTAATATAAACTTAAAAATTATGGCTATGTATCTAAGTGCTGTGGGGCTGAGGGAGGGATGAAGAAATCCCAAGGGTGATGCCGAAGGGAGCGGGACAAGAGGAAATGAGGGCTGAGTTAAGGAAGGCCGATGGTATTTATTGAGCGCTTAATCTGCACAGAACACTGTACTAAAAGCCTGGGAGAGTACAATCTAACAGAATCGGTAGCCACGTTCCCCGCCCACAACAGTCTTCCAGTCTCGTGGCATTTCTCCCCCCCACCCATTCCCCTCTCCGGTCCCCGCCATCCTGTGCGGCTTCTTTGGCAGTTGAGTCGAAGGTTGACCCCCCCGGCGGGGTAGTAGGGGGTCGGCGGGAGGTCATCTTGTTCCCCCCGAAATGAAGTTTGACTGGGTGGTCCTCGTCTCCGCTCTCCTTGCCAAGAAGAAGTGCCTTTTTGTTTGTTTCCCCCAAGTTAGCCTTTGGTTACAAGTTTTGTTGGGCTCTTTGGAATGTGTATGTATCGCTCGATTGATTGCTTCTCCTAGGTTGGGGTAGTAATGATAATAACTGTGGTATTTGTTAAGGCTTATTATGTGCTAAACATTATACTAAACGTTGGGGTAGATACAAGATAATCATGTCCCATGTGGAGTTCATAGTCTCAGCAGGTGGGAGAACAGTCAGGGGACATGTCTTCCAACTCTGTCATTTTGTACTCCCCCAAGCGCCTATTACAGTGCTCTGCACACAGTAAGTGCTCAATAAATACAACTGATTGAATCCCCATTCTGCAGATGAGGGAACCGGGGCCCAGAGAAGTGACTTGCCCAAGGTCACACAACAGACAAGCGGCAGAGCTGGGATTAGAACCCAGGTCCCCTGACACTCGGACCCCCCGCTGTTTCCACTAGGCCATGCTACTTCCCCAGGGTAAAATCTCTACTCGAAGGCCAAAAAATTCAGAACCCGTTGGTGGAGAAAGTGGCCAAGTCTCAATATTTACCACCTCTTCCCCTCCCCACCTTCCGTGCACCTTTCTCTCCTTTTTCTCCCATTTTTCATTGATCAAGCGAGTCTGGTTGTTCCCACTCCGCCCCTGGGATGCTTTGTAGATGAAAACTTGGGGAGGCGGGGGCAGAGGGAGGAGCTTTGGTTGAGAGAATTGTGTTTGCAGTATCTTTAGTGTGCCCTGGGGCTGTCCACCCAGGATGGACAAGTTATGGGGGGTTGGGGTGGCTGTAAGCTGTGTGGCTCATACATAAGGCCTGAGGTCAGATTTTCTGCCAAGGCTGTCAGCCAGTAACACCAATAGGTGTTACAGCAATAGAGAAGCAGCGTGGCTCAGTGGAAAGAGCCCAGGCTTGGGATTCAGTCGTCATGGGTTCTAATCCCGGCTCCGCCACTTGTCATCTTGGGCAAGTCACTTAACTTCTCTTCTTAGTACAGTGCATAGCGCTTACTACAGTGCTAAGTGCTTAGTACAGTGCTCTGCGCACAGTAAGTGCTCAGTAAATACTATTGAGTGAATGAACTTCTCTGTGCCTCAGTTACCCTATCTGGAAAATGGGGATTAAGACTGTCAGCCCCACGTGAGACAACCTGATCACCTTGTTTACCGCCCCCCCCAGCGCTTAGAACAGTGCTTCGCACATAGTAAGCGCTTAACAAACCCATTATTATTAGTAGTAGTAGTAGTAGTAGTAGTAGTAGTAATAATGATAGGTGGCCTGTAAAGAAAGCAGGTGCATGGCCTGCCAAGCCAGATCATCATCATCATCAATCGTATTTATTGAGCGCTTACTATGTGCAGATGATGTCACCATCATCTTGCGTTGGTCCAAAAGGAAGCATCTACTGGGAAGGGCAGACGGGCTTTCACTTGGGCCAAGATGTCTTAATCAACCAATCAATCCTCTTCGTTGAGCGCTCTCTGCGTGCAGAGCACTACGCTGAGCACTTGGGAAAGTCCAGTATAACAGAGTTGGCCGGCACATCCTCTGCCCGTGAGATTTCGGCCCGCAGACTGAACGGATTGGTTTCGGACTTTCAGATGACGCGGACCACCTCCCCGAACAGAATCGGCTGTATGAGGCTGGAGATATTAAGCAGGAGAACGAAGCCGGGCGGGAGAGAAGGCCGGAAGAGGAGGCGGTGCGGCCTGCTATGGTACCTCCAGGTGAGAAGTGATTGCTCCCGCACGGGGCGAAACGATCGCCCTCGTTCACCCCGAGTGGTTGGTGTGGCAACCAGTGATCAGATTGGGCCCGGAGAAGAGGAGGAACTGAGGACGCCTGGGGCCTGGGACTGCCATCCCGCAGGCCCCCGGGCTAGTGCCTCCCCAAGCTGCCGTCCTCAGGGCCGACATCCCCGACCTCTGACGTCGGCCTCGCGGCTGCCGGCCTCCCCAAAAGCCCACTGGGTCTCAGATGAATGTGGACTTGGCCGGCTGTTGGGCCGGGGGTGGCGGGCAGGTGCTCTGTTTCCGGTCATTGCCGGGGAAGGAAAAGTCCGGTGGTGAGGGTGCACCTCGGCCCGGTCGGCGGGACTTAATTTGGCAAATGGCCTGGCGGTGGCCGTTCCTCAGGGACGGGCCATGGGTAGATTTCCCACCTGCTGGGTGAAGGGTGGCGAGATTAGGTAGGCAGGTTAATAATTGTAACCGTAGGGATAATAATAATAATAATAATGTTGGCATTTGTTAAGCGCTTACTATGTGCAAAGCACTGTTGTAAGCGCTGGGGGGGATACAGAGTGATCAGGTTGTCCCATGTGGGGGTCACAGTCTTAATCCCCATTTTACAGATGAGGTAACTGAGGCTCAGAGAAGTTAAGTGACTTGCCCAAGGTCACACAGCAGACACGTGGCGGAGTCGGGATTCGAACCCATGACCTCTGACTCCAAAGCCCGGGCTCTTTCCACTGAGCCACGCTGCTTCTCACCGCCGAGGGATGTGTTAAGCGCTTACCTTTTTGCCAGGCACCGTATGAAGCGCTGGAGTGGATAGAAGTAAAGCAGGTTGGACACGGTCCCTGTCCCACGGGGGGCTCACGGTCTTAATCCCCTTTTTATAAATGAGGGAACTGAGGCCAGAGAAGTGACTTGCCCAAGGTCACACAGCAGACGAGTGGGATTAGAAGCCAGGTTCTTCCGACTCCCGGGCCTGGGCTCTAGCCGTTAGGCCACACTGCTTCTCTGGGCCAAAGAGCCTTGTCCTTCTGCTCCTAACATCCCTGCTTGTCCCCAATAGTGGAGGTCAATGCTGAAGTAAAGCAAGAGGAATGCCCCGCTGGCCTGGCCCCACTGGATCCGTCTCAGCCCAGGCAGGACCGACAGCCATTCCAGAGTCGCAAGAGACCTTTTGAAGACTGCCGCGGTCGGGGTTACTATGAACACCGGGAGGACAAGAGGTGGGGGTCCCGCCGAGACCGGCGGCACGGGGGCTTCGGGGCGCTTGACTCGACTCCCCTTTTCTGGGGAGCTCCTTGAGCGAACGCCGCCTCGGCCCGGACCGCGGGCAAGACCCAGGTGCCTCAGCCGCGGTGGTTCTGGGCCCCACTGCCCGTGGCGTGGGGCGGCCGGGCTTGGGCACCGGCCCTCCAGGCCCGGGGGGCGTCTAATTTATCCTGAGAGAGGATCCGATCGGGGTCCCCTTCGGTCAGGGGTTCGCCGCTCTGGTGATGTTGCGGGGTAGGACGTTGGGGCCTTGGGTTCAGAGGTGTTTGTTGGAGGCCTGGAGTCACCCCCTTTGAACCTCCCCTCCCCATTCAGTCGTTCATTTAGTCGTATTTATTGAGCAACTACTGTGTGCCGAGCACTGTTCTAAGCGCTTGGAAAGTACAATTCAGTAATGGAGACGATCTCTGCCCCCATCGTGCCTACAGTCTAGAAGGGGGGAGACAGATATCAAAACAAGTAAACAGGTATCGATATCAATAAATAGAATTGTAATACATACGTATATACACAAGTCTTGTGTGGAGAGGGGCCGGATAAAGGAAAGGGAGCGAGTCAGGGCGACGTAGGGGGGTTGGGGAGCCGAGGAAAAAGGGGGCTTAGTCTGGGAAGGGCTCTTGGAGGAGGGGAGCCTTCAGTAGGGCTTTGAGGTGGGGAAGTGTGGTGGTTTGGCGGATGTGAGGAGGGAGGGCGTGGGCCAAGGGTCGACGGCGGGACAGGAGAGAAAGAGGCCCAGTGAGGAGGTTAGAGGCACCGGAGGAGCGGAGCGTGCGGGCTGGGTTGTAGAAGGAGAGAAGGGAGGTGAGGTGAGAGGGGACAAGGTGATGGAGAGCTTTGAAGCCAATAGCCAGGAGTTTTTGCCCACTCACGAGGTGGTTTCTGCTGGGGGTTCGGTCTGGGATTTTATTTAGAAAGGCAGTGTGGCGGGGGGTGTCAGTTGCCCTCCCACTAGGAGGTGCCTTGGTGAGGCCGGTGTCCCCACCATCTCTCCCCCTGCCCCGGGGGGCAGTCAGCCGAATCGCAGCTCCCCGGCCACAGAGTTTGGAGGGAAGCGGTGTCCGCCTCGAGCAGAGGGATTTTTTTATGTTTCACTTTCCCGGTCCGAATTGGGTGGGGAAACTTCCCGGAGCTGTTCCCGCCCCGGGCAGGGCCATCCTTAATTCCCTGGCGGGCCCAGGGCTCTCGGGGTCTGTGCGGATGAGCCCCGGTCCAGGCAGGCGGAGCCCCCGAGCCCAGTGCCCCGCGCTGCTGCCCGTGGGCGCGGCAGACTGAAGCCTGCGAGCCAGTGGCACTTCAGACGGGTCCTCCTGTGTTTGCCACAGAGGCCGGTCACCTCAGCCCCCCGCCGAGGATGACGAGGAGGAGTTTGACGACACGCTCGTGGCCATTGACACGTGTGAGTAGCCGACCCCACGCGGAGCGGGGGCGACCCCCTGGCCTCGGGTGGCTTCGGCCTCGACTGCCTGGCATCTAGCACCTCTGGGCGTTACACCCAGTCGGGTCGCCCGGATCGGGGCTCGACTTCCCTCCTTTCCCCCCATTGGAGTCACACCCAGGTGGGCCCATGGCCCTCCTGTCCGGGAAGCTTTTTCCGGGACCGGGCCTGGGTCCTGCCGACTGGGACTTTCCGAATCCGGTTCTGGTTCTGATTATCTTCGATCTGCCCCAGCGCTTAGTACGACGTTTGACATAAAGTAAGCGCTGAAAAAATGCCGTTTTTATCATTGTTATCCTTATTATTCTTGTTATTACTCATGGCTTTTGGCCAAAGGAGGAGATTGGCTTGGTTTTTTTCCTCCCCAGCTCACGAGGGTGTCTGAATCCTACTCTGCACCTGCTTTGTGGAGTTTATCTCCCTCTCGCTTGCCGGTCCCCTGGCGACCGCCCGTGACCCCCAAGAACTGGCACCGTTCGGCGGGGGTTGGCCAACAGGATCACCGGCCCGGAGGCTTGGGCGGGGGGCTCGGGTCAGCCGGGGGGCAGCGGGGGGCCTGACCCGTCCTGAGTTCGGGTGCTTGCCTTCCAGATAACTGCGACCTTCATTTCAAAGTGTCCCGGGACCGGTGTAGCGGATACCCCCTCACAATCGAGGGCTTCGCGTACCTGTGGTCCGGCGCCCGGGCCAGCTACGGAGTCCAGAGGGGCCGTGTCTGCTTTGAGATGAAGGTGAGGGGGGAGTGGGGCGATCGGTTCCCTCCCCCTTGAGTCGCTCACAGCTTGCCCCCTGGGACTTTGGGGATCAGGGGGAGGCAGGAGGGGGCCACCACCCCAGGGTTCTCCCTCAGGGGAACGGCAAGGGAGAGCGGCAGTCCGAGAGAGCTGGGATCGCCATGAGCTGAGGCCTAGAGGCCCTGCCCCTGCCGATATGCACCCGTGGCTAGGCTCGACCGGACGGTTGTTGGGGAAGTTGGTGAAGAGAAGCAGGACGAAAGGCAACAGGGTCTAATGGGGGCCCTTCTTGCCCGGTCTGTCGGCCCGGGGACGGGCAGCCATTTAGGCAGATGCCCTCTTCCCCTGCCCCCTCTCCCATCTGTCTGAGTGAGCCTTAGGCGGACTCCCGCCGAGCTCCGCTCGTTCAGTAAAACGCTTAAAGCCGGTGGCCCCAATCCCCGTGGGTGGAGGGGTCCGTCCTCCACCCATCTCACCCCGGTCCTGAATGTGCGGCCGGGCCTTCCGCCCTCAGATCAACGAAGAGATCTCCGTGAAGCACCTCCCGGCTTCGGAGCCCGATCCGCACGTGGTCCGCATTGGCTGGTCCTTGGACTCCTGCAGCACACAGCTGGGTAAGAGAGAGCACACGCGTGTGCACGGAGCAGCGAAGCAGCCGGGGCCGGGGGTAGCTTCGCCGATGCAAGCTCGTTGTGGGCAGGGATGTGCTTGTTGTTAAATTGTGCTCTCCCAAACACTTAGTACAGTATTTTGCACACAGTCTTTTAGACTGTGAGCCCACTGTTGGGTAGGGACTGTCTCTGTATGTTGCCAACTTGTACTTCCCAAGCGCTTAGTACAGTGCTCTGCACACAGTAAGCGCTCAATAAATACGATTGATGATGAAGTAAGTGCTCAGTAAATACAATAAATGATTGAAGAGAAGAGGGATTAGTGCCCTGCCTTGGGGCTGGGCACCACAATGAAACTGTCAGGCGGAGCCGGGGTTTGAGACCAGAAATAAGGGTGTTTCGATTTGAGGATTTTTTAGGTATCTGTTAAGCGCTTATTGTGTGTCACACACTGTTGTAAGCTCTGGGGTAGGTACATAATAATAAGAAGAATTTTGGTATTTGTTAAACGCTTACTGTGTGCAAAGCACTGTTCTGAGTGCTGGGGAGGATACAAGGTGATCAGGTTTTCCCATGTGGGACTCACAATCTTAATCCCATTTTACAGATGAGGTAACTGAGGCACAAGTTAAGTGACTTGCCCAAAGTCACACAGCTGACAGTTGGTGGAGCCGGGATTTGAACCCGTGATCTCTGACTCCCAAGCCCGTGCTCTTTCCACTGAGCCACGCTGCTTCTCTTACATGTTAATTGGGTCGGACACAGTCGATGTCCCACATGGGGCCCACACTAGGAGGGAGAACAGGTATTGAATCCCCATTTTACCGTTGAAGAAACTGAGCCCCAGAGAAGTGAAGTGACTTGCCCAGGGTCCCACAGCAAGCAACTGCTTGCAGAGCCGGGATTAAAACCCAGGTCCTCAGTCTCTCTGGTCTGTGCTCTTTCTCCTAAACTATGCTGTTTTTCTGTCTTAAGCCCTTACTATGTGCCAAGTGTTGTGCTAAGCCCTGGGTTTAGGCACAAGAAATCAGCCCAGATATGGTCCCTGTCCTCAGGTGCCCACAGTTTGAGGGAGGGAGAAGAGATATCTTGTCCCCATTCTCCAGGTGAGAGAAGCGTGGCCTAGTGGATGGAGCAGAGGGCTGAGAGTCAGAGGGACCTGGGTTCTAATCCCGACTCCGCCGCTTACCTGCTGTGTGACCGTGGGCAAGATACTTCACTTCTCGGGGCCTCGGTTCCCTCATCCGTAAAACGGGGTTTGAGATTGGGAGCCCTAGGTGGGACGGCGTCTGTGCCCAATCCTTGTCTCTACCCCAGGGCTCAGTACAGTTAATGATAGCATTTATTAAGCGCTTACTATGTGCAAAGCACTGTTCTAAGCGCTGGGGAGGTTACAAGGTGATGAGGTTGTCCCACCGGGGGTCGCAGTTTTAACCCCCATTTTACAGATGAGGGAACTGAGGCCCAGAGAAGTTAAGTGACTTGCCCAGAGTCACACAGCTGACAAGTGGCGGAGCTGGGATACGAACCCATGACCTCTGACTCCAGAGCCCGTGCCCTTTCCACGGAGCCACGCTGCTTCTCTACAGTTCTTGGCACATAGTAAGCCCTTAAATACCATAAGAAAAAAAAGTGAAGAAATTGAATCGTAGAAGAGTTCATTCATTCATTCATTCATTCAATCGTATTTATTGAGCGCTTACTATGTGTGCAGAGCAAGAGTTAGGTGACCACCGAAGGCCACAAGAACCCTGGTCTCTGGCCTCCCGGGCCCCAAGCTCTTAACGCTGTACTAAGCACTGGGGTGGATACGAGCAAATCGAGTTGGACACAGTCTCTGCCCCACGTGCGGCCCACAGCCTCAATCCCCGTTTTCCAGGTGAGGGAACTGAGGCCCAGAGAAGTGAGGCGACTTGGCCGAGGTCACACAGCAGACAAGTGGTGGAGCCGGGACAGCGGGAAGGGGGCGGGGGTGAGGGCCACAGTGGTTGGACGGCTCCCTGCCGCCAAGCCCCCCACACTGGAATTCAGCGGGAAGCCAGTTGTAGCAGGGGAGGTACGGCGAGGCTTAGTTGTCGTTGAGGAGGAAACCGCGGGTCAGTGAGCTGCAGGCTTCCCCATCCGCCAAGCTAGCTCTCTTCCTCCCTTCAAGGCCCTCCTGAGAGCTCACCTCCTCCAGGAGGCTTTCCCAGACTGAGCCCCTTCCTTCCTCTCCCCCTCGTCCCCCTCTCCATCCCCCTCATCTTACCTCCTTCCCTTCCCCACAGCACCTGTATATATGTTTGTACATATTTATTACTCTATTTATTTTACTTGTACCTATCTATTCTACTTATTTTATTTTGTTAGTGTGCTTGGTTTTCTTCTCTGTCTCCCCCTTTTAAACTGTGAGCCCACTGTTGGGTAGGGACTGTCTCTATATGTTGCCAACTTGTACTTCCCAAGCGCTTAGTACAGTGCTCCGCACACAGTAAGCGCTCAATAAATACGATTGATTGATTGACTTGGGCGTGCTCTGCCTCTCTCTCCCCATCCTCTCTCACCCCACCACCCCTCCCTCTTCTGCCATGGGCCCCCACCCAGGGGATACAGCCTGGGCCTGGGAATCGGAAGGACGTGGGTTCTAATGCTCGCTCCGCCCCTTGTCTGCTGTGAGACCTTGGACAGGTCACTTCACTCCTCTGGGCTTCAGCTACCTCATCTGGAAAATGGGGATTAAAGGACTAAGACAACAAGCCCCATGTGGGATGGGGCTGTATTTTATTAATGATGTGCATATAGCTATGATTCTATTTATTCTGACGGTTTTGACACCTGTCTACTTGTTTTGTTGTCCGTCTCCCCCTTCTAGACTGGGAGCCTGCCATTGGGTAGGGACCGTCTCTATATGTTGCCGACCTGTACTTCCCAAGCGCTTAGTACAGGGCTCTACACACAGTAAGCGCTCAATAAATACGAATGGGGACTGTGGCCAACCTGGCGAAGTTGTGTCTACCCCAGCGGGTAGAGCAGCGCTTGGTGCATTGTGTAGCGTTTACTAATACCATTAAAAAATAAATAAAAGATTCGGCTGGGCCCCGAGTGTGAGGACTCCTGGATGTCGTTGAGCTCTCCCAGGATCCATTGTCAGAGGCTTCCTGGGGCTCCCCGGGCTCCGGACCGGCCTCTCTGAAATGCCCTGGATGCCAGCGCGGCAGTGCCAACCGCATCGGTTGGAGTTTCAAGTCGGCCTCGGGGAAGCCCCTCCACAAGGCTCGTTCCCTCACTTTCCTTTGAGACAACCAGGGTGGGGGACTTTGATACCCAGGGCTGCCCGGAGGCGTCCACTGCCTGGGGGGTGACGGGGGCGATGGCCCCCACGGGTTTCTGAACTGACCTCCCAGCCTCGCTCCTTCCAGCTCTCTGACCAGATCAGAGAGTTCCCAATCAAACCTTAAACCTTAAAAGACCCCCAAACGAGGCAATCAGTCAGTGACTCTATTTATTTATTTATTTATTTTATTTGTACAGATCTATTCTATTTATTTTATTTTGTTAGTATGTTTGGTTTTGTTCTCTGTCTCCCCCTTTTAGACTGTGAGCCCACTGTTGGGTAGGGACTGTCTGTATGTTGCCAATTTGTACTTCCCAAGCGCTTAGTACAGTGCTCTGCACATAGTAAGCGCTCAATAAATACGATCGATGATGATGATATTTGAGCGCTTACTGTGCGCGGAGCACTGTGCTAAGCTCTTGGGAGAGGACAGAATAACAAAAGTCGGTAGACGTGCCCCTGTCTACCCTATTAGAGTGGGCTTTCTGACCTGTTCCCGCTCTGTCCTCCTAAACCCTCACCCCTCGCCCCCCCCCAAATCCCTGCCCGTTTCGGCCTCCGTGCTCACAATAAAAAGTTGGCACGTACAGGCTCTCCGTGTTCTGTCCGTCAGTCGGTCAGAGGTATTTGAGTGCTTACTCTGTGCAGAGCACTGAGCTATGCGCTTGGGAGAGTACAGTATAACAGAATTGGGAGTCACAGTCCCTGTCCACAGTTTAGAGGGGAAGGCAGATAGAAAAATAAATTGCAGCTAAGGAAGAATGGCAGGGTATAAGGGTATATTCATAAGTTTGCGGGGCATTTATCATCATCATCATCATCATTCGTATTTATTGAGCGCTTACTATGTGCAGAGCACTGTACTAAGCGCTTGGGAAGTACAAATTGGTAACATATAGAGACAGTCCCTACCCAACAGTGGGCTCACAGTCTAAAAGGGGGTACACATAAGAGGGTATATATATAAAAGGGGGTATATATATAAATATATATATATATATACATATATATTTATAGGCACGTGTGTGTTTAGCTTGTCCTCTAGACTGTAAGCTTGTTAAGGGCAGGGAATGCGTCTGCTAATTCTATTGTACACGTGTATATATATAATACAATATATATATATATATATATATATATATATATATATTTGTGTGGGGGTGTATGTAATAATAATGATGGCATTTATAAAGCACTTACTATATGCAAAGCACTGTTCTAAGCACTGGGGAGGTTACAAGGTGATCAGGTTGTCCCACAAAGGGCTCACAGTCTTAATCCCCATTTTACAGATGAGGTAACTGAGGCACAGAGAAGTTAAGTAACTTGCCCAAAGTCACACAGCTGACAATTGGTAGAGCCGGAATTTGAACTCCTGACCTCTGACTCTAAAGCCCATGCTCTGGCAAGTGTAGGACTATGGGGATTTGTATTTTTGCAAGTAGAGTAGGGAACTGGTCAGGGAATCCAATCTTCTCAGGGATTGAGTAGAAAAAGAAGAGGGAATCATTACCCATTTATTATTTATAATCCCCGACTACGCGTCCTCGTGTTGGTCTTCACACCGGCATTCCCAAGCAGCCTCCGCTGCTGCACAGGTCAACCGGGAGCGCGGCAGGGGCACCGTTACCGTTTCCGCCCGGCTCTTTGAAGCCGGCCGGAGGGCCGCCGCGGCCACTGGAACCTGACCGCGTCTCTTGGTCCGTCCCCAGGAGAAGAGGCCTTCTCTTACGGCTACGGGGGAACCGGGAAGAAATCCACCAACTGCAGATTCGAAAACTACGGCGAGACGTTCGCCGAGAACGACGTGATCGGCTGCTTCGTGGTAAGGCCCCGCTCTCTGGCCGGGCTCCCCGTCGGAGGGGCCGGGGCCGTTGGATGGGACCGCCCGGAGCCCAGGGAGGAATACCGGGCTCCCTCGCTGTGATTTTGTGTGCCCCCTTGGAAAGGAGGAGCCGGGCTCCGGGCCGGCAGTTGGCATGGGGATGACGGATTGGCCCGGGAGCGGTGTCAGGGCGTTCCTTCATGGTGTCAGGAGTCCGGCCCAGATCGGTGGCGGTTTCCGAGCCCTAAGACTCATAGCCCTGGCCAACAGAGCCCTGAGGATTAGTTTCCTTATCCCCTCCCTCTCCCTGGGTCGGGGCCCTCCTCAGCCCTCAATCCGGCCTGCCGGCAGGCTGGGCTTCCTCGCACAAAAACCGCACCCACCCCCCTGGGCACGGGGCAGAGGGCACCGCCAGCCAGGGCCACGGCGAGGGCGCTGAGCGGGCAGCGTTCTGGAGGCGGAACTGACAAGATTTGGTTGACGGGCTCATCGTAGGGGTTGAGAGAGAGGGAGGAGTAATGGGTACTGCCAAGGAAGCAGGCCTGAGAGCGGGGAATAATAATAATAATGATGGTATTTGTTAAGCACTTACTATGTGGCAAGCGCTGGGGAGGATACAAGGTGATCAGGTTGTCCCACGTGGGGCTCACAGTCTTCATCCCCATTTTACCAATGAGGTAACTGAGTCACTGAGAATCAATCAATCAATCATATTTATTGAGCGCTTACTGTGTGCAGAGCACCGTACTAAGCGCTTGGGAAGTACAAGTTAAGTGACTTGCCCAAAGTCACACAACTGACAAGTGGCGGAGCCGGGATTTGCACCCACGACTTCTGACTCCAAAGCCCGCGCTCTTTCCACTGAGCCACGCTGCTGTGAGCCCGTTGTTAGGTAGGGACCGTCTCTGTGAGCTGCCAGCTTGTACTTCCCAAGCGCTTAGTACAGTGCTCTGCACACAGTAAGCGCTCAATAAATACGATTGAATGAATGGATGAATGGTGTCAGCCACGATGGGAATGTCAGGAGGTAGACAGGATGTGGGAGGGAAGCCCGGGGGTTCCTTTGGACGCTCCGCATCAGGCGACCCACGGAGAGATGCTCGGCCACAGAGGAGGAGAGAGATCGGGGCCGGAGAGGTGTGGGAGCCACCTGCCTAGAAGCGGCCGTTGAAACCTTGAGAGCAAATCAAGCGATGGTAATTATTACTGTTGAGTGCTTACTATGTGCAGGGCACTGTACTAAGCTCTCCAGAGGGTATGCTACAATAGAATTTGCAGGCATGTTCCGGAGCGAACGAGCTGCCCGAGGGGCTGAGTGTCAAGTGAGGAGAGAGGGGGCCCAAAATTCATTCATTCAATTGCATTTATCGAGCGCTTACTGTGTGCGCAGCACTGTACTAAGCGCTTGGGAAATACAAGTTGGCAACATATAGAGACAGTCCCTACCCAACAGTGGGCTTACAGTCTAGAAGGGGGAGGGTCAATCAATCAATCAATCAATCAATCGTATTTATTGAGCGCTTACTACGTGCAGAGCACTGTGCTAAGCGCTTGGGAAGTACAAATTGGCAACATATAGAGACAGACCCTACCCAACAGTGGGCTCACGGTCTAGGAGGGGGAGGGTCAATCAATCAATCAATCGTATTTATTGAGCGCTTACTATGTACAGAGCACTGTACTAAGCGCTTGGGAAGTACAAATTGGCAACATATAGAGACAGTCCCTACCCAACAGTGGGCTCACCGTCTAAAAGGGGGGAGACAGAGAACAAAACCAAACATACTAACAAAGTAAAATGAATAGAACAGCTATGTACAAGTAAAATAAATAAATAGAGTAATAAATATGTACAAACATATATACATATATACAGGTGCTGTGGGGAAGGGAAGGAGGTAAGATGGGGGGGATGGAGAGGGGGATGAGGGGGAGAGGAAGGAAGGGCCTCAGTCTGGGAAGGTCACCCGCAGGAAGAGGGAGGAAGGCAGAAGACCTTGACGGAGGAACCGTTCAATCCGCCAGTCGATCGAATTTAGCGAGCGCTTACCCTATGCCGAGCACTGTACTAAGCGCGTGGGAGTGAATGGTACAACAGAGTCGGTAGACACGTTCCCTGCCCGCAGCGAGCTTACATAGTAGATCGAACGGTGCTTTCAAGAGAAAACGTGTCCACAGTGCCAAAGGCAGCCCAAGACATCGAGGAAGTTGCCACTGTAGCTCCCCTCTAGATCGGGCGCTTGTTTTGGACAGGGAATGTGGAGAAGCAGCATGGCCTAATGGATAGATCCTGGGTCGGAAGGACCTGAGTTCTAATTCCGACTCCGCCACCTGTCTGCCGTTTGACCTTGGGCGAGTCGCGTAACTTCTCTGGGCCTCAGCTACCTCATCTGGGAAGTGGGGATTAAGACTGTGAGCCCCAGGTGGGATGGGGACCTTGTCCAACCTGATTTGCTTGTTGTACCCACTCCCAGCACTTAGTACAGTGCCGGGCATATAGTAAGCACTTAAGGAGTACGGTAGTTATTATTATTGTTAGTATTATTGGTATCATTGATCGACTGAGTGGAGTCTGGGGGGTTTGGCATAAGGAAGAGGATCGGGTACCTTGGGGAGGAGGGGACGGAAGACAGAGGAGAGCAAGTGGAGGCCGTGGGTTGTTGGAAGAATTTGGACAGGAATTCATTCATTCATTCATTCAATCGTATTTATTGAGCGCTTACTATGTGCAGAGCACTGTACTAAGTGCTTGGGAAGTACAAGTCGGCAACATAGAGAGACGGTCCCTACCCAACAGCGGGCTCACAGGCTAGAAGGGGGAGACAGACAACAAAACAAAACATATTAACAAAATAAAATAAATAGAATAAATATGTACAAGTAAGGGAGAAGGGAGTTGGGGCGATTGGCGTCTGCCAACTCTGTTGTAGTGGGCTTTCCCAAGCTCTTCACTGGTAGTGTTCCACACACAGTATAGGCTCCGTGAATAACGTTGACTGATGGCACAGAAAGTTTTTTAGGAAAGGGGAAAGGGCAGAGGGCAAGGAGCCGTTGGAGAGCGAGCGGTCGAAGCTGGCATCTGGGGAGGGAAGCCTGATGGGTGGACTGATTTCAGAAGGTGCCATGGGATGCGGGTGGGATACGTAGAGGAAGAGGAGAGATTTGGCCGGCAGGAAGGATATCGCTTCTCAAGAGATGGCCGGGGCGGTGGCGTGCGAGGGAGGGGGCTTCGGAGCCCAGGCCGGGGGTTGGGTGCTTGAGGGGTGGCCAGCAAGAACAAGGGGGGATCGTGCGGCCTCTGGCCCGGCCGCTGGACTCTCTCACATGGGAGTCGATAGTCAACTTGGAATTAGTCGTCACGGGGCCACGGCAGCCACGGATGACCAGAGTCCCGTCACCACCTTGAGCCCCCTCCACGCCTGACATTTCTCCGCCCACCCCGGTCCCGGCCTCCAGGAGCAGGGCTCAAGCCGAGCCGTGGCCGTCTGATGCCCGCGTCGAGCCCTCGGCACCTCCCTGGCCCCGTGGGGTAGAAAATGACGCCCACGCTTTTACCCGCCCCCCCTTCCCCTTGATCATCCCCCCCCCCCACCCAGGACTTTGAGTGTGGCAACGACGTGGAGCTGTCCTTCACCAAGAACGGCAAGTGGATGGGCATTGCTTACCGGCTACGAAAGGAAACGCTGGGCGGCCAGGCCCTCTTCCCGCACGTGCTGGTCAAGAACTGCGCCATCGAGTTCAACTTCGGACAGAGAGCCACCACCTACTGCCCCG
This sequence comes from Tachyglossus aculeatus, assembly GCF_015852505.1. Lineage (NCBI taxonomy): Eukaryota > Metazoa > Chordata > Mammalia > Monotremata > Tachyglossidae > Tachyglossus > Tachyglossus aculeatus. The sequence continues at coordinate 2,591,254 of NC_052091.1, forward strand.
TCCCCCCGGGCTACACGTTCATCCAGCACCTTCCCCTCGGGGAGCGAGTTCGGGGAGCCATCGGACCAAAGAGCAAAGCTGAGTGTGAGGTGAGGGAGGGCCCGGCGGGGAGGCGCCCCAGGTTGTTATCGTTATTATTATTATCATCATTATCGTTGTATTAAGCACTCAATTTAAATCAAGCAGCGAGTTCCAGTCCTGGCTCCGCCGCTGGTCTCCTGTGTGACTTTGGGCACACGCTTCTCTTCCTCAGTTCCCTCATCTGTAAAATGGAGATTAAGTCTGTGAGCCCCATGTGGGACGGGGACTGTGTCCAACCTGATTCCCTTGTATCTAACCCAGTGCTTAGGACACATAGTAAGTGCCTTACAAATACCATTTAAAAAAAAAAAAAAAGAAAAAAGCACCATTCTCGTCACTGCGGTAGATATAAGTTAATCAGGACAGACACGGTCCCTGTAGGAGGGAGAAGAGTCACTGAATCTCTGCTTTACAGATGAGGAAACTGAGGCCCAGAGAGGTTAGGTGACTGCAGGCCATTTGGCAGAGCCAGGATTAAATTAAACACCCAGACCTGGGCTCTTTCTGCTAGGCTATCAATCAATCAATCGTATTTATTGAGCGCTTACTGTGTGCAGAGCACTGTACTGAGCGCTGGGGAAGTACAAGCTGGAAGTTAAATGACTTGCCCAGAGTCACAGCAGGCAAGTGGCAGAGCTAGGATGAGACGCCAGGGCCTCTGGCTTTATCAACTGGGCCGCACTGCTTCCCTTGCTCTCTCCACTGGACCCCAGGGCCTCCCTCTGTCATGGGGCAGACATCGTCATCTAAATGACTTCTTCACCTAGTGAGCGCCCCTTCCCCGGGGAGGGAGGCACTGTCTCTTTAAACAGCAGCAGAGATGAAGGCAGATGCGGGGAGGGGAATGGAAAACCGCGGCTTTCCTGAGCTCTGTCATGCAGGCACTGGGAGGGAACCTTCCTCCGACCCTTCTCCTCTCCATTTCTCCGGCCCCCAGCTACAACCAACTCGCCAAATTTCCCTCCTTTCCCCCCACCTGCCCGCAGTGTCTGACAAGGCTCCGGTTTACGTCCAGTTAGGGGTTTCATTTGCGCCCGCTGTTGGGTAGGGACCGTCTCTCTGGGTTGCCAACTTGTACTTCCCAAGCGGCTATGCTGCTAGACAGCGTGGAGCCGGGGGTGGGGCGGTGAGGCGGTCCGGCGGCTCAGGGGTTAGCGCCCAGTCTCCCCCCAACTCCGCTCTCGGGCAGATCCTGATGATGGTGGGCTTGCCAGCGGCGGGAAAGACCACGTGGGCCGCGAAACACGCCGCCGCCCACCCTGCCAAGAAGTACAACATCCTGGGCACCAACTCCATCATGGACAAGATGAGGGTGAGGGCGAGAGCCGGCTGGGGAGGAGGGCTGGGGGGGGGCGGCGCCACCGGGACCCCACATGTGGCCGAACGCGTTTTCCCTCCTCCCCGCCCAGGTGATGGGTCTCCGCCGTCAACGCAATTACGCCGGCCGCTGGGACGTCCTCATCCAGCAGGCGACACAGTGCCTCAACCGCCTCATCCAGATCGCCGCCCGCAAGAAGCGCAACTATATCCTGGACCAGGTACGCCGCCACCCCCTCGCCCTCTCCCTCGCCGGGCACGGTCGACGGGATTGTTGAACCCGGGGCCGGGTGGGCCGGAAAACCGCCGCCGCCGCCCTTTCCCCGCCTCTGGGACCGGCGAGAGTTTGAAAGGCGAGTTGCGGGGAAGAGCGAGAGGGCACGGGAAACGAGACGGGCGGGCACGTAGCAGCCAGCCCGCTCTGTGGGGAGGAGGTCCCGGAGGGTGGTTTGCCCGGAACCAGGTAAGTGGAGGGTGCCGGGGTTGGCTTCTCGGCGCTCGGGAGGTAGGCCGAGGTAAGTGGTGGTTGTCGGGGTGGGCCCGGCGGGGCCGCGAGAAGCCCAGGAAGTGCCCCCAGGTGAGTAGTTTGTCGTCTCTATGGGGACGGGCGTCGCAACAAGGGTGGGTGAGTAACTGACTGCCCGCCCTCCAGAGTATGGCCACCCGGCTGCTCAGATCTGGGTCCACTCATGCCTGCCCTGGCCAACTCCCTCCCGCCTTGGATACCCCAGCCAGTGGGTCCGGCCCCTTTCTGGAGAGGCTGAGGTTGGATGACGTTGGCTCATCCCTCCCGCTACCCCCGGGGATGGGGCCCGCAATTCAGGCCCTTCGCTGAGGCATCGTGAATCCAAGACGGGTCAGATCAGACAGGAGAGGAGAGGATGGCACTTCATCCGGCATTCCCCTCCCCCGAGTTGGGCCCTTCCTCTGTTGGGAGCTGCCCGGACGCACGGGGAAGAGCCGTGGGGAAGCGATGGGAGCGACCGGATCCGCTCCGGCTCGCGGGGTCCAAGAGCCAGGCCGGCGGGGGAGGGTCCCCGGGACAGAGGTGGTCAGGGCTGGAGATGGCCGGCTCCCACAGAGTCACGGGTCACCTGTCCCCGGCGGTGAGCCAACCGGCCCCAGGGGCCCGGTGAAAGCCTGGAGGTCAGCTGCCCTTGGGGGGCTCTCAGGTGAGAGAAGCCCACTAATGGACAATGTAGAAGCGGAATGGGAAAGGAAAATCATTTGGGGATGGGGAAAGTGGGAGGGAGGCCCAGCAGGAGGCTGTTGGCAGGCGGAGGGGCTGCCTAGAGCCGAGGGTGGGGTGGCCCCCGGCGGGAAGCTACTGGCCACCCAGAGGACTTTTGAGGCCCGGCCTGGGCGGGAGAGGGAAAAGCGCAAATTTCGGTAGGGTGCTGCCGACAGATTGGGTCAGAGGCAAGTGTCGAATGAGGAGGCTCCAACGCAACAGCAGAGCCCCCCACTCCCCTCAGTCAGTGGTGTTGGTTGAGCGCTTACTGTGTGCAGAGCACTCTGCTAAGAACTTGAGGGAGCACGGTGCAAAAAAGGAGCCGTTGGCAATCCCTGCCCCAAGGAGCTTACCGGCTAGTTGGGGAAACACTTTCAAATAAATTAAAGGTGAATCTGTGCACATAAGAGTTCTGGGGGAAGGGTGAATAGCAAAGTGCTTAAGAAGGACAGACCAAGTTTAGAGATGAGAGGAAAGTGCTTTAGTAGGGAAGGCCTCTTGGAGGAGATGTGATTTTTAGGAAGGTCTTGAATAATAATAATAACAGTAACAAATAATAATGGTATTTAAGCGCCTACTATGTGCCAGGCACGGTTCTAAGCGCTGGCGTGGATACAAGCGAATTGGGTCGGACATCGTCCCCGTCGTCCCATTTCGGGCTCACGGTCTCAATCCCCATTTTACAGATGAGGTAACGGAGGCCCGGAGAAGTAAAGCGGCTGGCCCTACGCCCGGCTTCTAGACTGTAAGCCCAGCGTGGGCAGGGATTGTCTGTCTTTATTGCCGAACTGTACTCTCCAGGCGCTGTGCACACAGTAAGCGCTCAGTAAACGCGAACGAACGAATGAAAGTGGCACAGCGGACGAGTGGCGGAACCGGGATTAGACCCTCCGACCGTCTTGCTCCCAGCCCCGGGCTCCATCCCGTCCACTGTGCTGCCTCTAGATGGGAAGCGCGGCGGTCTGGCGAATATGGAGGGATGGGGGCTTCCAGGCCCGAGGGAGGACACGGGCAAGGGGTTGGCGGCGAGATAGAAGTGACGGAGGCACAGTGAGAAGGTTGGCGTTAGACGAGCGAAGCGTGCGGGTCAGGTGGTCGGAGGAGGCCGGACTGGGGCAGACGTCTTCCGGGCTTTGGTGGGGTCCTGGACTTCACAGGTGGAACCTGGCGTCTTTTATAATGGCATTTATTAAGCACTTACTATGTGCAAAGCACTGTTCTAAGCGCTGAGGAGGATACAGGGTGATCAGGTAGTCCCACGGGAGGCTCCCAGTCTTAATCCCCATTTTACAGATGAGGGAACTGAGGCACAGAGAAGTTAAGTGACCTGCCCAAAGTCACCCAGCTGACAATTGGCGGACCCGGGATTCGAACCCATGACCTCTGACTCCAAAGCCCGGGCTCTTTCCACTGAGCCACGCTGCTTCTCAATGTTGGCATTTGTTAAGCGCTAACTATGTGCAAAGCACCGTCCTAAGCGCTGGGGGGGGGGCATACAAAGTGATCGGGTTGTCCCACATGGGGCTCACAGTCTTAATCCCCATTTTACAGATGAGGTAACGGAGGCACAAAGGAGTTAAGTGACTTGCCCAAGGTCACACAACAGACAGGTGGCGGAGCCGGGATTCGAACCCATGACCTCTGACTCCAAAGTCCGTGCTCTTTCCACTGAGCCACGCTGCTTCTGCGTCCTTGTGACTCGCCCCTTCTCTAGAGCAGTTGAAGGTGCCCAAGCTGGTCATCCCCGGCCTCGCTCGGGTCGTCTGGCTCGGCCCCGGCCGTCGGCCACCTGGTCCTGGAAAGCCCGGGCCGGCAGCAGGGCCGGGGGGTGGTCAGTAGGTATTTCCGTCCGTCACGGCTCCTTCCTCAAGTGCCCGCCTTGACGGCGACTGGAGCTAGAGCGGGATGGCCGCCGGCCCCCGGGGGAAGATCGGCCGGACCCCATCCTGGGGCTGCCTCACACTTTTGGTCACTGCCCCCCTCAACCCCATGCCCACGGTCCAGATTGCCAGCCTCCTGCCGGAGAGGAACCATGGTCTAGGGGTGGCCGGGCCCTGGAAGTTCCTGCACGGGGCCCAGGACCGGCCGTGCAGAAGTGGCAGAAGTGGGCTTAGGGGGTGGCTGGCCGGGTGCCCATATGGCTCCTTCCCTCAGGCCGTGGCCCTTCGGGCTCCTTCTAGGGTCCAGAGGGGGCAAGAGCCAACGAGGCACGGACAGCGCGAGCCCGTGGTCCGGCGCTGCGCTCGGCGGCCTTGTCCTGGGGAGTGTGAGCGGAGTGTGGCGCGGGGCCTGCCCGCTGTTGGAGAGCCTGGTGAGCATCCCCTGCTCTCCCAGGAGGCCCCGTCCTCTACGCTCCTCATCCACTCGGCCTCAGCCCTCGGCCCCTGCCTCCCCTTGACCCCCAGATGGGCTTGGTGGCCACGGGTGGCCACGATCTTTTCTATTAAAAGACCCGGGTCTGTGACCCAGTCTCCCTTTCCCACGTTCCAGCGTGAAGCGGGGCTTCCGGGCCGGGGTGGCAACGTAGTCGTGTCCGCAAGACGGAGCCTCTCGGGACGGGATGGGCGCCAAGGGGTGGCATCCACTGGGGGACTTGGGAGGTCATTGCGTCCTCCGGCCCTCAGACCACCCCAGAGCGAGAGATCCACCTGAGATCCCTAGAAGCACGGTGGGGGGCAATCAGTCAGGTGATCATATTAGGGAGCGTTGTACTAAGTGCTTGGGAGAATACAGTGTAACGGGCACGTTCCCTGTCCGCGATGAGCTTACTATCTAGAGGACAATTGGGGCATTGTCAGGAGAGCCAGGGGAGCAGAGTCGGACGGGTGAGCCTTCCTGCCTCCCATAGGGCGAGGGTGGCCGCGGGCCCCAGAGTAAAGCTGGGGATCGTCTCCCACGGCGGGCACTGCCCGCCTCCACCGGCCACATCGCCGAGCGGTCGTGTCTCCCGGGAGGGTCGGCCGGCCCAAGACGATGACCTCATCCTGTCGTGTTTGCTGTGGCAACGGCCGCTGCCCGTGAACTCTGCTTTCCCGTGGAAGTGGCCGGGCCCTATGGGACAGAGACCCCGGGCCGGCCGCCGGAGAGGGCAGGGTGGGGCACCGCTGCCCGATGTCACTGCTCTATTCCTCTCGGCCACACAGTGCCTTGGGGAGACGGGCCAGTCCCGTCAGCGTGGGCACAGGTGGTGTCATCCCTCTTCCTCCGGGCCGCCCGGGAACCACCAGCGGGTGTGGATCCTCGGGCGGGGAATCGGTCCAAGTCGAGGCCGTCCCGTGGCCGGGCGTCCGGTCCGCAGACAGCTAGGCAGAGACTCCCACCGGCGGCCGAGAGTGACCGCTACGGGCACCCCTCGGGCCGGTCCAGCCGGCCGGAGTCTCCCTCAGCCCAGTCAATCCGTCGATAGTATTTATTGAGCGTTCACCGAGTGCAGGGATGCTCGGTGCGGAGGGCAGCGTGCTACATTCCGGCAGACTCGGTAGGCAAGGAACTCTCAGAATCGGGATCCGATTCTCCCAGCTCGTCTCGGGCCGCATGGAGCCGAGGAACGGCGGCGGCTCCCTCGCCCTCCGGCTACCCGGAGGGCCGGCCCCGCGCGTTCCTGGCCCGGGACGGCCGTGGGGGCGGGAGGGCGGCGGTGGCCAGAAGAGCCGGCGGAAATAGCAGGCGGCCTCTGCCAGCACACGAAGTCGCATTCCTTCCGTTTTTCCTCCAAAAAGGGGCAGGCTCGCCGGCCAGCTCCCCCGGGGCGGGCCCCGGGCGTGGGGGAGACAAGTCCAGTGGGAGGGCAGGAGCAGCTCTGGTGGGAACAATGTGAGCGCTTAGTACGCTGCTCCCTGTACACCATAAGGCGCTCAGTAAATAGCATTGAGTGGTTGATGGGACGGGAAGGAAACACCGGCTTGGCCAGCCGTCGGAGCCCCCCACACCCTCCCTGGGAATCTCCGCTCAGAGTGGCCACCCGTGGGTCGCTGCGTGGGGTCGGGGGTCGTGACTGGGTGTGCCCCGAAGGCGTATGGGGGGGTGTGTGGTTGGATCTGCCCTGGTAGCCGCGCCGCGTATCACGTCGGGGGTCGGGACGTTGTCGGGGGGCCCCGGGCTGGGCGGGCCTCGGCCGGAAATAGCCCCGGCTTGGCAGTCGGAGCTGTTCCATTCCGGGCCTCCGCTCTCCCACCCTTGCTCCACATTGTGGTTCTGGCAGGTCCCCCAGCTCCAGCCCAGTAGGGCCCTCCCTCAGGAGGCGGATTGGCCAGCCTCTCCCCCCATCTGGGGGTGTAGGCCCCCCGTCTGGGATCGGGGGTAGCATCTTGGGCTCCTGTTACCCAACCCTGACGTAGTAAATAATAATAATATTATCGTTGCCAACTTGTACTTCCCAAGACGCTTAGTACTGTGCTCTGCACACAGTAAGCGCTCGATAAATACGATCGATTAATAATAATGATGGTATTTAAGCACTTATTATGTACCAAGCGCTGGGGTGGAACCAAGCGATTCAAGTTGACCCGACCCCTGTCCCATGTGGGACTCACAGTCTCAATCCCCGTTATGCAGATGAGGGAACTGAGGCCCAGAGAAGTGAAGCGACTGGCCCAAGGTCACGCAGCAGACAGGCGGCGGGGCCGGGATTAGAATCCGTGACCTTCTGACTCCCAAGCCCGGGCTGTAGCCGCTAGGCCACACTGCTCCTCATCTCCGAGCCAGGGCCCGGTCCGAGAACCAGGGGCCTCCCGAGACAAGCCCCCCAACCACCACCCCCCATCAATCAATCAATCAATCGTATTTATTGAGCGCTTACTATGTGCAGAGCACTGTACTAAGCGCTTGGGAAGTACAAATTGGCAACACATAGAGACAGTCCCTACCCAACAGTGGGCTCACAGTCTAAAAGTCCATCAGCCGATAGCCCAGTTGGGAGAAGCTGCGGTCCTTACTGTGCTCGGGACGCTGCGCTGAGCGCTTGGGAGGATGCGGCGCGGCGGGGAGAGACGGTCCGCGACCTCGAGAGCGTGGGGTGCTGCGGCTATCCTTAGTCACCTGCGGGCAAGCGGAGGTCCAAAAGTGGCCCCCCTCAGCGTACTCAGCCTGGGCTTCCTGGGTGGGAGGGCCCGTGGCTCGGAGACCCCACCCCCGGCCCGGCGGCCGGGGTCTTCCGTCTCGGAGGAACCAAAGCCCCAGACCTGACCGCAGGCGGGCCGTGGAGGTCAGCGTAGGGCCCCGTCCGGGCAGGGACCCGAAAGCGAGGGGAGATCCCGGTAGGCGACGGGGTCGTCCTCGACGGTCCCAGGCTCCGGCGGGGCGGGGGGGCGGCGGCAGAAGCGCGGCGTGTAATCAACCGTCTTTTGCCTCTTCTCTGTCACCTGTCGCTAGACAAATGTGTATGGATCAGCCCAGAGACGAAAAATGCGCCCCTTTGAAGGTTTCCAGCGCAAAGCTATTGTCATTTGTCCTTCGGATGAGGATCTAAAAGATCGAACGATAAGGCGCACTGATGAGGAGGGGAAGGATGTGCCCGATCACGCGGTGTTAGAAATGAAAGGTAGGCAGCCGAGGGGGCGGGGGCGGCAGCGCCAACCCCGGGACCCCCCCCACCCGGCCCAAATGCTCGTTTTTTTGGGGGTGGGAGGGTGTTTGAAAAAGCGGGGCGAAAACATGGACGACCTTAGAGCTGGCCCTGTCTCCTCATCCCTCTTAGTTTCTGTTGTAGAGTGAGTGTGGATGGGTGTGTGTGTGTGTGTGTGTGTGTGTGTTTGTGTTTGTGTCTCTCTCTCTCCCCCCACCCCTGCTGCTGTTTCTGCTCCTCTTCCTCCTCGTCTCCAGCTCCGAGCAGGGAGTCTGTCAGTACCCGGAAAAATCACGTACGACTGCCTCCCGGGGCAGCAGAGGCGAGGGTGTTGGTGTTTATCACGGTCGTGATACTCAGTTGGGGCACTTGTTAAGCACTTACTCTATGCCAAGCACTGTGCTAAGCGCTGGGGGACTGCTCCGTCAGATCAGGCGTAGGCCCCGACCCACGCGAGGCTCATAGGAGGGAGAGAGAACCGGTATCTAATCTCCGTTTTGACAGATGAGGAAACTGAAGGACAGAGAAGTTAAGCGACCCGCCTGGGGTCACGCAACAGAAAGCGGGCGAGCCCGAATTAGAACCCGGGTCTCCCGCCTCCTAGGCCTGTGCTCTTCCCCCGAGGCCGCGTGGCTCTGCGGTGTTGTGGTATTTACTAGACGCACCCCGGGTGCCAAAGCACCGCGCCCAGCGCCGGGGTGGATACAGTTCGGCAGGTCGGACCCGGACGGGGCTCGCCGGCGGAGAGGTGGGAAGAGCAGGTATCTGAACCTCGTGTGGCGGCGAGGAGGCCGAGGCCCAGAGGTCACGCTCGGCGGGCCGGAGGTGGAGCCGGGATTAGAACCCGGGGCTTGAGACCGGGCCTCGTGGGCCGGCGGGCCGCGCTGCTGTGGGGTCGGGGCCCCGCGGAGCCCTCCGGGTGACTCTGCTGACCGCGAGTGGGAGAAGCCACGGATCTGTGGGGGGTCCCCGGCCTCTCTCCCGTCGGCCGGCGGGGAAGCGAGGCGTCGGCCCGGCCCCACCTGGGGTCCCGTGGCCCGGAGCCGCCCCCCGCTCTCGCTTGCGAGAGTCCGTCTCGGCCCGGACGTGGGCGGGGAGGGTGGCCTCGCCTTCCCGGTTTCTCTCCCCTCGCGCTCGCTCGGCCGCTCAGGGCCTCTGGTCTCTCCCCGCGCCACAGCCAACTTCACGCTGCCGGACCCCGGGGACTTCCTGGACGAGGTGCTGTTCGTGGAGCTGCAGCGGGAGGAGGCGGACCGGCTGGTCAAGCAGTACAACGAGGAGGGCAAGAGGGCCGGCCCGCCCCCGGACAAGCGCTTCGACAACCGCGGGGGCGGCTTCCGGGGCCGGGGCGGCGGGGGCGGCGGCGGCGGCTTCCAGCGCTACGATAACCGGGGACCCCCAGGAGGGAACCGCGGCGGGGGCGGCGGCTTCCAGAACCGCGGCGGAGGCGGCGGCGGGGGCTTCCGGGGAGGTAGGCCCACCTGCGGCGGCGCCCCGGGCCCGGCGGACCCTCGTCCCGCTCCGGGCGTTAATAACGGGGGTCTTGCAAAGCGCTCCCTAAGTGCCAAGCACTGTCCTAAGCGCTGGGGGTAGGTACCAAGGGAATCGGAGCGGGCCCAGTCCCTGCCCAGCGTGAGAAGGAGGGACGACGGGTATCGAGTCCTCATTTTACACTTGGGGACATTCATTCGTTCATTCGGTCGTATTTATTGAGCGCTTACTGTGTGCAGAGCACTGGACTAAGCGCTTGGGAAGTCCAAGTTGGCAACATATAGGGACGGTCCCTACCCAACAGCGAGCTCACGGTCTAGAAGGGGAAGCCCAGAGAAAGTTCCGCGACTTGGCCAAGGTCACGCAGCAGGCGAGTGGAAGAGGTATTCAGTAATAATAATTCTGGTATTTGTTAAGCGCTTACTAGGTGCCAGGCGCTGTACTAAGCACTGGGGTGGATGAAAGCAAATTGGCTTGGACACAGGCCCTGTCCCACACGGGGCTTACAGTCTCAATCCTCGTTTTCCAGACGAGGGCATTGAGTCAGAGAAGTGACTTGCCCAAGGTCACACAGCAGACAAGAGGTGGAGCCGGGATTAGAACCCATGACCTTCTCACTCCCAGGCTCGGGCGCAATCCTCTATGCCACGCTGCTAGGACCCCGTAAGAGAGCCCTGTCGCTGCCCCGCCCCACCCCCGGAGCCAGTGGTCTAGTTGGGTGGGAAATAACGTGGCATAGTGGACAGAGCATGGGCCTGGGGGTCAAAAGTTCATGGGTTCTAATCCCCCCCTCTGCCACTCATCCGCTGTGGGACCCTGGGCAAGTCACTTCACTTCTCTGGGCCTCAGTTCCCTCCTCTGGAAAATGGGGATCGAGACCGAGCCCCACATGGGACAGGGACGGTGTCCATCTCGATTTGCTTGTATTCACCCCAGTGCACATTGTAAGCACTTAACAAATACCATCGTTATTATTATTATTATTATTACAGTGCCTAGCACATAAGCGCTTAACAAATACCATCATTTAATCATATTTATTGAGCGCTTACTGTGTGCAGAGCACTGTACCAAGCGCTTGGGAAGTACAATTTGGCAACATGTAGAGACGGTCCCTACCCAACAGCGGGCTCACAGTCTAGAAGTATTATTAGTATTATTGTGAGTATTAGACACCCAAGACCCACACCATCTCCTGTGAGCCCATGATACCGCCACCCCCACTGTCTAGGGGCTCTGAGAGCCGGGGGCCCACCAGCCCAGAGGGTGGGGAGCCCTTGGGGGCCGGGGCAATCAGTCAATCAATCAGTGGTATTTATTGAGCGCTTACTGTGTGCAGAGCACTGTACTAAGCGCTTGGAAAGTCCAAGTTGGCAACATAGTCCCTACCCAACAGTGGGCTCACAGTCTAGAAGGGGGAGACCTCTTTCCCCACCCCTGTCCACCCACCTCGGCCAGGCAGGCCCTTCAATCAATCAATCATATCTATCGAGCGCTTACTGTGTGCGGAGCACTGTACTAAGCGCTTGGCAAGTCCAAGTTGGCAACATACAGAGACGGTCCCTACCCAACAGCGGGCTCACAGTCTCGAAGGGGGAGACCTCTTTCCCCACCCCTGTCCGCCCGCCTCGGCCAGGCAGGCCCTTCAATCAATCAATCGTATTTATCGAGCGCTCACTGCGTGCGGAGCACTGGACTAAGCGCTTGGGAAGTCCAAGCTGGCAACATATAGAGACAGTCATCATCATCAATCGTATTTATTGAGCGCTTACTGTGTGCAGAGCACCGCACTAAGCGCTTGGGAAGTCCAAGTCGGTAACATATAGAGACGGTCCCTACCCAGCAGCGGGCTCACAGTCTAAAAGGGGGAGACAGGGAACAAAACCAAACATACTAACAAAATAAAATAGAATAGATATGTACAAGCAAAATAATAGAGTACCCAACAGTGGGCTGACAGTCGAAAAGTCAATCAATCAATCAATCAATCGTATTTATTGAGCGCTTACTATGTGCAGAGCACTGGACTAAGCGCTTGGGAAGTACAAATTGGCAACAGATAGAGACAGTCCCTACCCAACAGTGGGCTCACAGTCTAAAAGGGGAAGACAGAGAACAAAACCAAACATGCTAACAAAATAAAATAAATAGGATAGATACGTAGTTTTTGAGCTTTCAGCAGATGCTAAATCGTGTGAAGAAACCCGGTGGAGTTGCGGGGAGTACTCCAATAACATTTTCTAGATCAAAGCCAAAATGTTTCTACAGAAGATTTAGACTAAATTAGTGATACTCTTAGTACCGTGGGAATTACAAGTTTAGAAAAGTCCTCATCCACCTGCCTCCCGGCCCTCTGGTTTCCGCTCCACGGGACCCCGGGCGAGTCCGACGGCCGGCCGGCGCGGGCGTTGGTCGTCGGGGGTAGGGGTGGCGAGACCTCCCCGGCCGAGCTGAGCGGCCCCCCGGCCTGTGCCCGGCTCCAGGTTTCAACCGCGGCGGGGCCGGCGGCTACTCCCAGAGCCGCTGGGGCGTGGGCGGCCGGGACAACAACAGCCCCAACCGAGGCGGTTACAGCCGCGGCCCCCAGCAACAGCAGCAACAACAGCAGCAGCAGCAGAGCTACAGCCCGGCCCACCCCCAGCAGACGGCCAGCTACACCAAGAACGACAGCGGCAGCGGGCCGGGCGCCACCAGCGCGGGCACCGGGCCGGCCATCAGCACTTACAACCCAGGACAAGTAAGGGCCGCGCCCGCGGCCCCCCGTCCCGGTACCCCCGTTTCCCCCCTGGACCTTCCCCTTCTCTTGTTTTAGACGTGGCATTTGTTAAGCGCTTGCTACGTCATCATCAGTCGTATTTATTGAGCGCTTACTGTGTGCAGAGCACTGGACTAAGCGCTCGGGAAGTCCAAGTTGGCAACATATAGAGACAATCAATCAATCAATCGTATTTATTGAGCGCTTACTATGTGCAGAGCACTGGACTAAGCGCTTGGGAAGTACAAATTGGTAACATATAGAGACGGTCCCTACCCAACGATGGGCTCACAGTCTAAAAGGGGGAGACAGAGAACGAAACCAAACGTACTAACAAAATAAAATAAATAGGATAGATATGTACAAATAAATAAATAGAGTAAAAAGAATATGTGCAAACATATATACATATATACAGAGACAGTCCCTACCCAACCGTGGGCTCACAGTCTAAAAGGACTACACACCACACGCCGTACGGAGCGCCGGGGTAGATCATCATCATCCTCGTCAATCGTATTTATTGAGCGCTTACTGTGTGCAGAGCACTGTACTAAGCGCTTGGGAAGTACAAATGGGCAACATAGGTTGGCCGGCTGGATGGGGCTCACGGTCTCAAGAAGCAGCAGCGGGGCTCAGTGGAAAGAGCCCGGGCTTTGGAGTCAGAGGTCATGGGTTCGAGTCCCGGCTCCCCCAACTGTCAGCTGTGTGACTTTGGGCAAGGCACTTCACTTCTCTGGGCCTCAGTGACCTCATCTATAAAATGGGGATTAAAACGGTGAGCCCTTCGTGGGACCTGATCACCTTGTAACCTCCCCAGCGCTTCGAACAGTGCTTTGCACATAGTAAGCGCTTAACAAATGCCATCATCATTATTAGAGCACAGGCCTAGGAGTCGGAAGGTCGGGGTTCTAATCACGGGTCTGCTATGAGACCTTGGGCAATCAATCAGTCGTATTTATTGAGCGCTCACTGTGTGCAGAGCACTGTACTAAGCACTTGGGAAGTCCAAGTTGGCAACACATAGAGACAGTCCCTACCCAACAGTGGGTTCACACTCTGTGCCTCAGTTACCTCATCTGCAAAATGGGGATTGAGACTTTGAGCCCCACGTAGGGCGGGGACTGTGTCCGACCCGATTTGCTTCTCTTCACCCCAGCGCTTAGTACAGTACTTGGCACATAGTAAACACGAAAGAAATACCGTCATTATTATTAACCTCTGGTTGTATAGTTGAGGGTACTGAGGCACGGAGAAGCAGAGCAACTGGCAGAAGCAGCGGGGCCTAGTGGATAGAGTCCGGGCCCGGGAATCAGAAGGACCTGGGTTCTAATCCTGATTCCACCACTTGTCTGCTCTGTGACTTGGGCAAGTTGCTTCACCTCCCTGTGCCTCAGTTACCTGGGGATTAAGACTGTGAGCCCTAAGTGGGACTGGGACTGTGTCCAACCCAACTTCCTTGTGTCCACCCCAGCGCTTAGTACAGTGCCTGGCACACAGTAAGCACTTAACAAATACCATCATCATGATTATTATTATTAATACTATTAGAGAACCAGCATGGCCCAGTGGTACGAGCCCAGGCTTGAGAGTCAGAGGTCATGGGTTCAAATCCCGGCCCCGCCAATTGTCAGCTGTGCGACTTTGGGCAAGGCACTTCACTTCTCTGGGCCTCAGTTCCCTCATCTGTAAAATGGGGATTAAGACTGTGAGCCCCACGTGGGACAGCCTGATCACCTTGTATCCTCCCCAGCGCTTAGAACAGTGCTTTGCGCATAGTAAGCGCTTAACAAATACTATCATTGATGTTATTTATAAAGGGAGGGGAAAAGGCAATGAAAGAGATTAGCCGAAGATCGCTCACGGCATACAAGTGGCAGAGACGGGATTAGAACCCAGATTCCTTCTCTAGGGATCCTGCCCTGCTGATTGCCTCCCCGTTTTTTCTCCCTCTGGAGGGGGGCCTCCTGGGGAGAGTTCCCGGGGGGTAGCAGACCCAAAGTGTCTGGGCTGGGCTGGGTGCTCCCAATTCCCAGGCTCTTTGGGCACCCCAAGCCTGCTGATAGTTAATAATAATAATAACAATGGTATTTGTCAAGTGCTTACTATGTGCCAAGCACTGTTCTTAGCATTGGGGGAGATACAAGGTAATCAGGTTGTCCCACATGGAGCTCAGAGTCTCGATCCCCATTTTACAGATGAGGGAACTGAGGCACAGAGAAGTGACTTACCCCAGGTCACACAGCTGACAAAGTGGTGGAGTCGGGATTAGAACCCGCGCCCTCTGACTCCCAACCCCGGGCTCTTTCCACTAAGCCACGCTGCTTCTCAATGATGGTATTTAAGCACTTACTATGTACCAGGCACCGTTCTTAAGCGCTGGGGGAGATACGAGGCCATCAGGTTGTCCCACGGGGGGCTCACGGTCTTTATCCCCGTCGGACAGATGAGGGAACGGAGGCGCAAAGAAGTTCGGTGACTTGCCCGTGGGGAGATACAAGGGCATCAGGTTGTCCCACGGGGGGGGCTCACGGTCTTAATCCCCGTCGGGAACGGAGGCGCAAAGAAGCTGGGTGACTTGCCCAGGGTCACACACAGCAAACAAGCGGCCGAGGCGGGATTAGAACCCGCGTCCTCTGACTCCCAAGCCCGTGCGTGGCGGTGAAATTGGGGGAGTGGGCGCCACGAGAGGGCCGGGCCTCAGTGCCGCCGCGCTTCCTCTTCCCTTCCAGCCGAGCTACACTCATCCGTACAACCAGGGCGGCTACAGCCAGACGGGCTACACCGCGCCGCCGCCCCCGCCGCCCCCCCCCGCCGCCCCCCCGCCTACACCTACGGGACCTACGGGGGCTACAGCCCCGCTTACACCACCCCGCCGCCGCCCCCGCCCCCGCCGCCCCCCCAACCCCGGACAGACCTACGGGCAGCCCAGCTACAACCAGTATCAGCAGGTGAGCGCGGCGGGGACGCCTCCCGGCCTGAGTGGCCCGGGTCCGATTGGGGGGGCCGGGGACGCGGCCGGGCTGACCCCCCCCCCCCCCTTTTCTCCGTCCAGTACGCCCAGCAGTGGAACCAGTACTACCAGAACCAGAGCCAGTGGGCCCCCTACTACGGCAGCTACGACTACGGGAGCTACTCCGGGAGCTCGCAGGGGGGATCCAACACGCAGTAGCCCGGCTCACCCCTCTCCCTCCAGAGAAGGCATGTCCACCCCCGTCCCCCGCCCCTCGAGATGCATTATTTCTTTACACGTTTTAAAACAGAACGAAAAGTCTTTAACTTTCTACGCCCCACCAGAAGAAGCTCGACTCCTCGCCCTCCCCAGTAGGTGCCAAGCACCCTTCAGGCCGAGACGTCCGACAGCCGGAGGGCCCACCCTCCTCCGGGCCGCCGCCCCCCGCCTCCCCGCCCTCGCCCCGGCTTCACCAGATTTTAACGCGGTTTAGTGTAAATCCTTCCCGGAGATGTTTTATTGTCGGTTTTGCAAAAAAAAAAAAAGAAAAAGAAAAAAAAGAAAAAGTTTGAACTTAAATGGAGGAGGGAAGGAGGAGAGACAGTGGGCCGAGATTTTATGGTGGTTACTGCTTCTTTTTTTTTTTTCCTTTTTTTTTTAAAAAAAAAAAAGAATTTATGTAACTTTTTACTGTGGGTCGGCTGTTAATATTTCATCAAGATAACGATTTCTTTGCTGAATTCAGGTTGCCAGAGGAAAACACAACTCCCAAAAAAAACAAAAAAGACCTTCCAAGTAACTTTTTATACAACGTCTAAGTCCCCGTAACTTTGCACACGCTTTTGTGTTGAATTGTAACTGCTTTTTTGTATTTGGAGAGAGTGAATATCGAACTTTAAACCTTTTACTCCGGCATGGCGGTGAGTTCTGGGGGTGGGTGGGGGGGTTGAGACCAGAGCCCCAGGGCACCCCCAAGCCCCCCGCGGCCTCGGGAGCGGTCCCGTTCCTTCATCTCCTCGGGAGCCGGGGCGGGGGTCCGCGGAGATCCGGGGAGTTGTGGGATCGAGGATTTTGTTACCATTTATTCCAACACACCCCCCCTCTCTCCGTCGCCGTCTCTCCTCTCTCTGTCCCTCCGCCTGGGTCAGGGAAGGAGGTGGGAGCCCTGTTTCATTCCTCTCCCCCCATCCCAGCCCCACAGGGCCGGACACTAGACGGTCAGCTCGTTGCGGGCAGGGAACGTGACTACCGACTGTAGCAGTAAATCCTCCCAAGCGGTTAGGTCAGTGCATCCAGGAAGCACTGTTTCCTGTACAAATTGTTGCCAATTTGTACTTCCCAAGCGCTTAGTACAGTGCTCTGCACATAGTAAGTGCTCAATAAATACGATCGATGATGAGGAAGCGCTCAATAAATACGACTGATCGATTGGAGGAGAGGCGCAGCTAAGAGGTCGGTGTTGAGAAGACCGGGCCAGATGTAAGGCCCGGTCCCCCTTTTAGACTCTCCCCCTTTTAGACTCTCCCCCTTCTATCATCATCATCATCAATCGTATTTATTGAGCGCTTACTATGTGCAGAGCACTGTACTAAGCGCTTGGGAAGTACAAATTGGCAACATCTAGAGACAGTCCCTACCCAACGGTGGGCTCACAGTCTAAAAGGGGGAGACAGAGAATAAAACCAGACATACTAACAAAATAAAATAAATAGTATAGATATGTACAAGTAAAATAGAGTAATAAATATGTACAACCATATATACATATATATAGGTGCTGTGGGGAAGGGAAGGAGGTAAGATGGGGGGGATGGAGAGGAAGGAAGGGACTGTCTCTATATGTTGCCAACTTGTACTTCCCAAGCGCTTAGTCCAGTGCTCTGCACACAGTAAGCGCTCAATAAATACGATGATGATGATGATGATGTAAGGGCGGAGTGAGGGCAGAGATGCAGGGAATGTGCACCAGTGCCCAGCGCTTAAACGGTGCTTGGCACAGTAAGCGCTGAACAAATGCCACAATAATAATAACAACTGCCCCGGGGTGGAACATTGGACTTGAAGAAAACCACCTCTGGCAGGTTTCCCTTGCCAGTGCCCATTGTGGTGTTTGTTCATCGCATACTGTGTGCCAAGCATTGTGCCTAGCTCTGGGGTAGGTTCAATCAATTGCTGGTATTTATTGATCAATCAATCAATCAATCGTATTTATTGAGCGCTTACTATGTGCAGAGCACTGTACTAAGCGCTTGGGAAGTACAAATTGGCATCACATAGAGACAGTCCCTACCCAACAGTGGGCTCACAGTCTAAAAGGGGGAGACAGAGAACAGAACCAAACATACCAACAAAATAAAATAAGTAGGATAGAAATGTACAAGTAAAATAAATAAATAGAGTAATAAATATGTACAACCATATATACATATATTGAGCACTTATTGTGTGCAGAGCGCTGTCCTAAGCGCTTGGAAAAGCATGATTTTTTTTTTTATGGTGTTCATCACTTACTGTATACCAGACACTGTACTAAGCTGATGGGGTTGGACACAATCCCCATCCCACACAGGCCTCCGCAGTCTTAATCCCCATT
Organism: Tachyglossus aculeatus; assembly: GCF_015852505.1. Taxonomy (NCBI): domain Eukaryota; kingdom Metazoa; phylum Chordata; class Mammalia; order Monotremata; family Tachyglossidae; genus Tachyglossus; species Tachyglossus aculeatus. The sequence goes on from NC_052091.1 coordinate 2,609,238, forward strand.
AACAGAGGCCCAGTGAAATGACTTGCCCAAGGTCACACAGCAGACGAGTGGCGGAGCCGGGGTTATAATAATAGTGATGGTGTTTGTTAAGCGCTTACTGTGTGCTAAGCGCCGTTAAAGCCCATGACCTTCCGATTCCCAGGCCTGGGCTCTATCCATTGTGCCATGCTACTTCCCTAATAATAATAATAATATTATTATTGGGAGGTAGCGTGGCCGAGCGGTCTAAGGCGCTGGATTAAGGCTCCAGTCTCTTCGGAGGCGTGGGTTCGAATCCCACCACTGCCATTTACCCTTTCTTTTAGACTGAGCCCACTGTTGGGTAGGGACTGTCTCTATATGTTGCCAACTTGGACTTCCCAAGCGCTTACTGCAGTGCTCTGCACACGGTAAGCGCTCAATAAATACGATTGATGATGATAATAATAATGGCGTTACTATGTGCGAAGCACTGTTCTGAGTGCTGGGGAGGTTACAAGGTGATCAGGTTGTCCCACGGGGGGCCCACAGTCTTCATCCCCATTTTACAGATGAGGTCACTGAGGCCCAGAAGTGACTTGCCCGAAGTCACCCAGCCGACAAGGTTTGAACCCGTGACCTCTGACCCCAGAGCCCGGGCTCTTTCCACTGAACGTCGCTGCTGTTGCTAAACACGGTCCCTGCCCAGTGCGGTGTAGCGGGGTAGAAGATACGGCAATCCCTGTCCTACGTGGGCAGCACGGTCGGAGGGGGGTGGGGGCGAGGGAAATGGGGGAGTCATCCCCCAGAGGGGTGACCGGATCCCTTCCCCTCTCCCGCCGCGGCCTGCGTGGAGGCAGGGGGATGGCGGCCGTGGCCTTTCCCGCCTGCGACGGGCTCCTTGTCCCCCCACGACTCCGCCGCCCCCCACCTCGATCCCGAGCAGGCCCGGCCAAACCAAACAGCGGGAGCGGCCCCCAAACCTGGCCCAGGCGGAGGGAAGGGAAGGGAGAGGTCAGCTCCGGACGGGGATGTGTGGCCCGCCGACCCCGTGGGCCCACGGTCCCGGAGGAGCCGCTCCAGACGGCGGGGGCGGCTGGGACGCCGGGGCCGGGGGCAAGGGGGAATGTACTGCCTCGACCTCCAACCCATCCCTCTCTCCCACTGCCGCCCTGTCCCGCTCCTTCCTCCTGCCCGCTCCTTGGCCCGGGCCCCGAAGACGAGGCCGGCTGCCCCAGGCCCGTCCTGACCGCCCCCGGACTCTGGGAAAAAGGGATCTCCCGGAGAGAAGAAAGAAACCAGCCGTGTTGTCTGCAGCTGTTCAGCCCTGCAATGCTCTCATCCTACCCGCGATCCTGAGAGGTAACAATAATAATAATAATGGCATTTATTAAGCGCTTACTACGTGCAACGCACTGTTCTAAGCGCTGGGGAGGTTACAAGGTGATCAGATTGTCCCGCGGGGGGCTCACGGTCTTCATCCCCGTTTGACAGACGAGGGAATCAATCAATCAATCGTATTTATTGAGCGCTTACTGTGTGCAGAGCACTGGACTAAGCGCTTGGGAAGTCCAAGTTGGTAACATATAGAGACAGTCCCTATCCAACAGTGGGCTCACAGTCTAAAAGGGGGAGACAGGGAACAAAACCAAACATACTAACAAAATAAAATAAATAGAATAAATAGAGTAATAAATATGTACAAACATATATACAGGTGAGGCTCAGAGAAGTGACTTGCCCAAAATCACACAGCTGACAATTGGTGCAGCTGGGATTCGAACCCATGACCTCTGACTCCAAAGCCCATGCTCCTTCCACTGAGCCACGCTGCTTCTCTAATAATTTTGGTATTTAAAGTGCTTACTATGGGCTGGGCACTATACGAAGCGCTGGGGTGGATAGCAGCAAATCAGGGTGGACACAATCCCTGTCCCACATGAGGCTCACACTAAACAGCGTGGCTTAGTGGAAAGAGCACGGGCTCGGGAGTCAGAGGTTGTGGGTTCTAATCCCGGCTGTGCCGCTTATCAGCCCGGTGGCTTTGGGCAAGTCACTTCTCTGTGCCTCAGTTAACTTTAAAATGGGGATTAAGACTGTGAGCCCCACATGGGACAACCTGATAAACTTGTATCTCCCCCAGCGCTTAAAACACTGCTTGGCACATAGTAAGTGCTTAACAAATACCACTTCTCGGTGCCTCAGTTAACTTTAAAATGGGGATTAAGATTGGGAGCCCCACACAACCTGATAAATGTATCTCCTTCAGCGCTTAAAACACTGCTTGGCACATAATAAATGCTTAACAAATACCACTTCTCTGTGCCTCAATTAGCTTTAAAATGGGGATTAAGATTGGGAGCCCCACGTGGGACAACCTGATAAATGTGTATCTCCCTCAGCGCTTAGAACACTGCTTGGCACATAGTAAGTGCTTAACAAATACCACTTCTCGGTGCCTCAGTTAACTTTAAAATGGGGATTAAGATTGGGAGCCCCACACAACCTGATAAATTTGTATCTTCCCCAGTGCTTAAAACGCTGCTTGGCACATAGTAAGTGCTTAACAAATACCACTTCTCTGTGCCTCAGTTAACTTAAAAATGGGGATTAAGATTGGGAGCCCCACGTGGGACAACCTGATAGACTTGTCTCTCCCCCAGCGCTTAGAACACTGCTTGGCACATAGTAAGTGCTTAACAAATACCACTTCTCTGTGCCTCAGTTAATTTAAAATGGGGATTAAGATTGGGAGCCCCACGTGGGACAACCTGATAAACTTGTATCTCCCCCAGCGTTTAGAACACTGCTTGGCACATAGTAAGTGCTTAACAAATACCACTTCTCGGTGCCTCAGTTAACTTTAAAATGGGGATTAAGATTGGGAGCCCCACACAACCTGATAAACTTGTATCTCCCCCAGCGCTTAGAACACTGCTTGGCACATAGTAGGTGCTTAACAAATACCACTTCTCGGTGCCTCAGTTAATTTAAAATGGGGATTAAGATTGGGAGCCCCACGTGGGACAACCTGATAAACTTGTATCTCCCCCAGCGCTTAGAACACTGCTTGGCACATAGTAAGTGCTTAACAAATACCACTTCTCGGTGCCTCAGTTAACTTTAAAATGGGGATTAAGATTGGGAGCCCCACACAACCTGATAAATGTGTATCTCCCTCAGCGCTTAAAACATTGCTTGGCACATAGTAAGTGCTTAACAAATACTACTTCTCTGTGCCTCAGTTAACTTTAAAATGGGGATTAAGATTGGGAGCCCCACACAACCTGATAAATTTGTATCTTCCCCAGTGCTTAAAACGCTGCTTGGCACATAGTAGGTGCTTAACAAATACCACTTCTCGGTGCCTCAGTTAACTTTAAAATGGGGATTAAGACTGTGAGCCCCACGTGGGACAACCTGATAAACTTGTATCTCCCTCAGCGCTTAGAACACTGCTTGGCACATAGTAAGTGCTTAACAAATACCACTTCTCTGTGCCTCAGTTAACTTTAAAATGGGGATTAAGATTGGGAGCCCCACGTGGGACAACCTGATAAACTTGTATCTCCCCCAGCGCTTAAAACACTGCTTGGCACATAGTACTTAACAAATACCCCTTCTCTGTGCCTCAGTTAACTTTAAAATGGGGATTAAGATTGGGAGCCCCACACAACCTGATAAATTTGTATCTCCCCCAGCGCTTAGAATACTGCTTGGCACATAGTAAGTGCTTAACAAATACCACTTCTCGGTGCCTCAGTTAATTTAAAAATGGGCATTAAGATTGGGAGCCTCACGTGGGACAACCTGATAAACTTGTATCTCCCCCAGCACTTAGAACACTGCTTGGCACATAGTAAGTGCTTAACAAATACCACCATTATTATTACCTAGCGCCTAGAACAAGTGCTTTGCACATAGTAAGCGCTTAACACATACCATCATTATTATTATTCTCCCCCATGATGTAAAATGAAGTCGGAATGTGGCCCTCCCTCAACCCCAGTCCCTCTTGCTCTCATCATCATCATCAATCGTATTTACTGAGCGCTTACTGTGTGCAGAGCACTGTACTAAGCGCTTGGGAAGCAGCGTGGCTCGGTGGAAAAGAGACCGGGCTTTGGAGTCAGAGGTCATGGGTTCAAATCCCGGCTCCGCCGCTTGTCAGCTGTGTGACTTTGGGCAAGTCACTTGACTTCTCTGTGCCTCAGTTACCTCATCTGTAAAATGGGGATGAAGACTGTGAGCCCCACATGGGACAACCTGATCACCTTGTAACCTCCCCAGCGCTTAGAACAGTGCTTTGCACATAGTAAGCGCTTAATAAATGCCATTATTATTGTTATTATTATTGGGAAGTACAAGTTGAGGCATCGTAGTCCATCCCTTCCCCCTCCCGACCCCAGACCCCGTCCCGGGGGGACCCCAGATATTTGAAAGTGGCAGAGGAGAAGCAGCGTGGCCTGGGGAAAGAGCAGGGCCCTGGGAGTCAGAGGGCCTGGGTTCTAATCCCACCTCTGCCTCTTGTCTGCTGTGTCCAATCTGATTATTTCGTATCCACAACCAGGGCTTAGTACAGTGCCTGACCCATAGGAAGTGCTCAACACTACCAATTTTTCTTTATTCATTCATTCATTCATTCAATCGTATTTATTGAGCGCTTATGGTGTGCAGAGAACTGTACTAAGCGCTTGGGAAGTACAAGTTGGCAACATAAAAAGGAAAGGACCAGAGCAGTGGGCACCTTTAGGGCTTATTATTCTTTAGTGCCATCGAGGCTTTTCCGATTCGTAGCGACTCCATGGATATATACTTTCTCCAGGACGTCCTGTCCTCTGCCATACTCCGCAACCTTTCTGACGGTTCTTCATTTATCGTCGTTAAGGTCTCTATCATCATCATCAACATCATCAATCGTATTTATTGAGCGCTTACTGTGTGCAGAGCACTGTACTAAGCGCTTGGGCAGTACAAATTGGCAACATATAGAGACAGTCCCTGCCCAACAGTGGGCTCACAGTCTAAATCTAGGGAAGCAGCGTGGCTCAGTGGAAAGAGCCTGGGCTTTGGAGTCGGAGGTCATGGGTTTGAATCCCGGCTCTGCCACATGTCCGCTGTGTGACCTTGGGCAAGTCACTTCACTTCTCTGTGCCTCAGTTACCTTATCTGTAAAATGGGGATTAAGACTGTGAGCCCCCCATGGGACAACCTGATCACCTTGTAACCTCCTCAGCGCTTAGAACAGTGCTTTGCACATAGTAAGCGCTTAACAAATGCCATCATCATCCTCCTCATCATCATCGGAGAAGCAGCGTGGCGCAGTGGAAAGAGCCCGAGCTTTGGAGTCAGAGTTCATGGGTTCAAATCCCGGCTCCGCCAATTGTCAGCTGGGTGACTTTGGGCAAGTCACTTCATTGGGCCTCAGTTACCATATCTGTAAAATGGGGATGAAGACTGGGAGCCCCCCGTGGGACAACCTGATCAACCTTGTAACCTCCCCAGCGCTTAGAACAGTGCTTTGCACAGAGTAAGTGCTTAATAAATGCTATCATTATTATTAACAAGTGCCATCCTCCTCCTCCTCCTCCTCCTCCTCCTCGTCATTTGGTCTGGCTAGGAACTAGTTGGAGGGGCTGGGATCCTCCTCCAGGAGGCCTTCCCAGACTGAGCCCCCTCCTTCCTCTCCCCCTCCCCATCCCCCCGCCTTACCTCCTTCCCCTCCCCACAGCACCTGTATAGATGTATATATGCTTGTACGGATTTATTACTCTATTTTATTTGTGCATATTTATTCTATTGATTTTATTTTCATTCATTCATTCAATCGTATTCATTGAGCGCTTCCTGTGTGCAGAGCACTGTACTAAGCGCTTGGGAAGTCCAAGTTGGCAACATATAGAGACGGTCCCTACCCAACAGTGGGCTCACAGTCTAGAAGGTGGGCTCACAGTCTCGTTTAATATGTTTGGTTTTGTTGTCTGTCTCCCCCTTCTAGACTGGGAGCCCGCTGTTGGGTAGGGACCGTCTCTACGTGTTGCCGACTTGTACTTCCCAAGCGCTTAGGACAGTGCCATGCACACAGTAAGTGCTCAATAAATACGATTGAATGAATGAATATGTCGCCAACTTGGACTTCCCAAGCGCTTAGTACAGCGCTCTACACACAGTAAGCACTCAACAAATACGACTGGATGAATTTTGTGAATATGTTTTGTTTTGTCGTCTGTCTCCCCCTTCTAGCCTGTGAGCCCGCTGTTGGGTAGGGACCGGCTTTAGATGTTGCCAACTTGGACTTCCCAAGCGCTTAGTACAGTGCTCTGCACGCAGCAAGCGCTCAATAAATACGATTGAATGAATGAATATGTCGCCAACTTGGACTCCCCAAGCGCTTAGTACGGCGCTCTGCACACAGTAAGCGCTCAACAAATACGATTGGATGAATTTTGTGAATGTGTTTTGTTTTGTTGTCCGTCTCCCCCTTCTAGACTGTGAGCCCACTGTTGGGTAGGGACCGTCTCTAGATGTTGCCAACTTGGACTTCCCAAGCGCTTAGTACAGCGCTCTGCACACAGTAAGCGCTCAATAAATACGATTGATGATGATTGATTAGGAGGCCTTCCCACACTGAGCCCCTTCCTTCCTCTCCCCCTCGTCCCCCTCTCCATCCCCCCCATCTTACCTCCTTCCCTTCCCCACAGCACCTGTATAGATGTATACACAACAGTGGGCTCACAGTCTAAAATGGGGAGACAAAACCAAACATACTAACAAAATAAATAGAATAGATATGTACAAGTAAAATAAATAAATAGACTAATAAATATGTACAAACATATATACAATCAATCAATCGTATTTATTGAGTGCTTACTGTGTGCAGAGCACTGTACTAAGCGCTTGGGAAGTCCAAGTTGTCAACATCTAGAGACGGTCCCTACCCAACAGTGGGCTCACCGTCTAGAAGGGGGAGACAGAGAACAAAACCAAACATGCTAACAAAATAAAATAAATAGAATAGATAGGTACTGCACACAGTAGGCGCTCAATAAATACGACTGAATGAATGAATATGTCGCCAACTTGGACTTCCCAAGCGCTTAGTCCAGCGCTCTGCACACAGTAAGCGCTCAACAAATACGATTGAATGAATGAGAGCAGGGGGCTGCCCGGACGGCTCTGGGCGGTGCGCGCGGGGGGACCGGAAGTGGCCGCGGAGGGGACCGGAAGTGGCTTCAGGAGGACCGGAAGTGGCCTCAGGGACACCGGAAGTGGCCTCAGGGGAGGGCGGGATCTCGGCCGAGGATGGAGGCGGCGGGTCCCGAAGGGCCGGAGGGTGAGGAGGATGAGGAGGGTGAGGAGGGTGAGGAAGGACGGGGGGCGGTGAGGAGGGGTCGGAGGGGGAGCAGGGAGAGGAGACCGGAAGCGGGCCGGAGGGACTGGCAGCGGGGGTGCGCTCCCCAAATGGGTCCCCCCGGAAACAGCCACTTTCCCCCTCCACCCCCCACACCTCACCCCCCGGGCCTCCCACCAATAGGACCAATATTTTTATTTTTTTTAACGGCATTTATTAAGCGCTGACTACGTCCCAGGCCCTGCTCGAAGCGCCGGGGAGGTCAATCAATCTATCAATCAATCAATCATACTTATTGAGCGCTTACTATGTGCAGAGCACTGTACTAAGCGCTTGGGAAGTACAAGTTGGCAACATATAGAGACAGTCCCTGCCCAACAGTGGGCTCACAGTCTAGAAGGGGGAGACAGTGAACAAAACCAAACATACTAACAAAATAAAATAAATAGAATAGATATGTATAAATAAATAAATAGAGTAATAAATATGTACAAACATATATACATATATACAGGTGCTGTGGGGAAGGGAAGGAGGTAAGATGGGGGGGATGGAGAGGGGGACGAGGGGGAGAGGAAGGAAGGGGCTCAGTCTGGGAAGGCCTCCTGGAGGAGGTGAGCTCTCTGCAGGGCCTTGAAGGGAGGAAGAGAGCGAGCTTGGCGGGTGGGCAGAGGGATTGGGGGCATTCCAGGCCCGGGGGGTGACGTGGGCCGGGGGTCGATGAGCGCTGACTACGTCCCAAGCACTGCTCGAAGCGCCGGGGAGGTCGCAAGGGGATCAGGTTGGCCCACGTGGGGGGCTCCCAGTCTTCACCCCCCATTTGACAGATGAGGGAACTGAGGCCTAGAGAAGTGAAGTAACAATAATAGACTTAATAATAATAATAATGGCATTTATTAAAAGCTTACTATGTGCCAAGCACTGCTCTAAGCGCTGGGGAGGTCGCAAGGGGATCAGGTTGGCCCACGTGGGGGGCTCACAGTCTTCACCCCCCATTTGACAGATGAGGGAACTGAGGCCTAGAGAAGTGAAGTAACAATAATAGATTTAATAATAATAATAATGGCATTTATTAAGCGCTTACTATGTGCCAAGCACTGCTCTAAGCGCTGGGGAGGTCGCAAGGGGATCAGGTTGGCCCACGGGGGGGGCTCCCAGTCTTCACCCCCCATTTGACAGATGAGGGAACTGAGGCCTAGAGAAGTGAAGTAACAATAATAGATTTAATAATAATAATAATGGCATTTATTAAGCGCTTACTATGTGCCAAGCACTGCTCTAAGCGCTGGGGAGGTCGCAAGGGGATCAGGTTGGCCCACGGGGGGGGCTCCCAGTCTTCACCCCCCATTTGACAGATGAGGGAACTGAGGCCTAGAGAAGTGAAGTAACAATAATAGATTTAATAATAATAATAATGGCATTTATTAAGCGCTTACTATGTGCCAAGCACTGCTCTAAGCGCTGGGGAGGTCGCAAGGGGATCAGGTTGGCCCACGTGGGGGGCTCACAGCCTTCACCCCCCATTTGACAGATGAGGGAACTGAGGCCCAGAGAAGTGAAGTAACAATAATAGACTTAATATTAATAATAATGTACTGTACTTCCCCATAATAAATCTGTGCTTCCCAAGCGCTTAGTACAGTGCTCTGCACATAGTAAGCGCTCAATAAATACGATTGATGATGATGATGATAATGGCATTTATTAAGCGCTTACTATGTGCCAAGCACTGCTCTAAGCGCTGGGGAGGTCGCAAGGGGATCAGGTTGGCCCACGGGGGGGGATCACAGTCTTCACCCCCCATTTGACAGATGAGGGAACTGAGGCCTAGAGAAGTGAAGTGACTTAATAATAATAATAATGGTATTTATTAAGCGCTTACTATGTGCCAAGCACTGTTCTAAACGCCGGGGAGGTTGCAAGGGGATCAGGTTGGCCCACGGGGGGATCACAGTCTTCACCCCCCATTTGACAGATGAGGGAACTGAGGCCTGGAAAAGTGAAGTAACAATAATAGATTTAATAATAATAATAATAATGGCATTTATTAAGCACTTACTATGTGCCAAGCACTGCTCTAAGCGCTGGGGAGGTCGCAAGGGGATCAGGTTGGCCCACGTGGGGGGCTCACAGTCTTCACCCCCCATTTGACAGATGAGGGAACTGAGGCCCAGAGAAGTGAAGTAACAATAATAGACTTAATATTAATAATAATGTACTGTACTTCCCAATAATAAATCTGTACTTCCCAAGCGCTTAGTACAGTGCTCTGCACATAGTAAGCGGTCAATAAATACTATTGATGATGATGATGATAATGGCATTTATTAAGCGCTTACTATGTGCCAAGCACTGCTCTAAGCGCTGGGGAGGTCGCAAGGGGATCAGGTTGGCCCACGGGGGGGGATCACAGTCTTCACCCTCCATTTGACAGATGAGGGAACTGAGGCCTAGAGAAGTGAAGTGACTTGATGATAATAATAATGATGACATTTATTAAGCGCTTACTATGTGCCAAGCACTGTTCTAAGCGCCGGGGAGGTCGCAAGGGGATCAGGTTGTCCTACGTGGGGGGCTCACAGTCTTCACCCCCCATTTGACAGATGAGGGAACTGAGGCCCAGAGAAGTGAAGTAACAATAATAGACTTAATAATAATAATAATAATGTACTGTACTTCCCAATAATAAATCTGTACTTCCCAAGCACTTAGTACAGTGCTCTGCACATAGTAAGCACTCAATAAATACGATTGATGATGATGATGATAATGGCATTTATTAAGCGCTTACTATGTGCCAAGCACTGCTCTAAGCGCTGGGGAGGTTGCAAGGGGATCAGGTTGTCCCACGGTGGGGCTCACAGTCTTCACCCCCCATTTGACAGATGAGGGAACTGAGGCCCAGAGAAGTGAAGTGACTTAATAATAATAATAATGGTATTTATTAAGCGCTTACTATGTGCCAAGCACTGTTCTAAGCGCTGGGGAGGTTGCAAGGGGATCAGGTTGGCCCACGGGGGGATCACAGTCTTCACCCCCCATTTGACAGATGAGGGAACTGAGGCCCAGAGAAGTGAAGTGGCTTAATAATAATAATAATAATGGCATTTATTAAGCGCTGACTACGTGCCAGAGAAGTGAAGTGACTTAATAATAATAATTGTATTTATTAAGCGCTTACTCTGCGCCAAGCACTGTTCTAAACGCCGGGGAGGTTGCAAGGGGATCAGGTTGGCCCACGGGGGGCTCACAGTCTTAATCCCCATTTTATAGAAGAGGGAACTGAGGCCCAGAGAAGTTGTGACATAATAATAATAATAATGATGGCATTTATTAAGCGCTGTGTGCCAAGCACTGTTCTAAGCTCTGGGGAGCTTGCAAGGGGATCAGGTTGTCCCACGGGGGGGCTCACAATCTTCATCCCCATTTTACAGATGAGGGAACTGAGGCCCAGAGAAGTTGTGACAATAATAATAATGATGGCATTTATTAAGCGCTTACTATGTGCAAAGCACTACTCTAAGCGCTGGGGAGGTCGCAAGGGGATCAGGTTGTCCCAAGGCGGGGCTCACAGTCTTCACCCCCCATTTTACAGATGAGGGAACTGAGGCCCAGTGAAGTGACAATAATAATAATAATAATAATGGCATTTATTAAGCGCTTACTATGTGCCAAGCACTGTTCCAAGCGCTAGGGAGGTTATAAGGGGATCAGGTTGTCCCTCAAGGGGCTCACAGTCTTCATCCCCATTTGACAGATGAGGTCACCGAGGCTCAGAGTAGTTAAGTGATCTGCCAAGCTGACAAGTGGCGGAGCCGGGATCAGAATCCATAATAATCTTACTAGCCTTTATCAAGCGCTTAATAATAATAATAATTGGCATTTGTTAAGCGCTTACTCTGTGCAAAGCACTGTTCTAAGCGCTGGGGGAGGATACAGGGTGATCAGGTTGTCCCACGTGGGGCTCACAGACTTCATCCCCGTTTGACAGGTGAGGGAACTGAGGCCCGGAGAAGTGAAGTGACTTGCCCAAGATCACACAGCAGGCATGTGGCGGAGGCGGGATTCGAACCCAAAGCCCGGGCTCTTTCCACTGAGCCACGCTGCTGCTCTCATTAATAAATGCCATTATTATTATTATTATTGGGACCAAGGTCCCCACCCCCAGGACCCAGGCCCTTCCTCAGCCCTCCCTTCTCCCCCGGCCCCCAATCAATCAATCAATCAATCAATCGTATTTATTGAGCGCTTACTATGTGCAGAGCACTGGACTAAGCGCTTGGGAAGTCCAAATTGGCATCACATAGAGACGGTCCCTACCCAACAGTGGGCTCACAGTCTAAAAGAAGTCACAGTCACCCAGCCCTCCCCATCCCACCCCCAGGGCCGGGTGGGGGCCGAAATCTCCCCAAACCTAGTGGGTTGTGAGCGCTCCGCCACGGCACCCTGTTTCTCCCCCCTCCCACGACCCCTGACCCCTACATCTCTCTCCCCAGCCGGCGATGGCGGCGGGCAGGAGCCGCGCCCCGGGGACCCCTGCCCGCACTGGGGGGAGCATCCCCGGGTGCCCACGGGACCCCGGGGCCAGGAGGAAGAGGAGGAGGAGGAGGAGGAGGAGGAAGAGCCGGCGCTGCGGGCCATGCTGGCGGCGGTGGCCAGGAGCCGGATCCCGGTGCGGAGCCAGCAGAAGGACGAGCCGGACTTGACGGAGCGGGAGAAGCGGGCCATCCTGCGGGCGCTGTACCGGGAGAAGCCGTTGGTCTTCCTGGAGCGGTTCCGGGCCAGCCTGCGGGCCGAGCACCTGCCCTGCTTCCGACACCTGCGGGGCGACTACCGCGCCGACTTCTACTGCGCGGAGGTGGCCGAGGCGGGCCGGGCCCGCGCCACCCGCACCCGCCTCCGCAACAAGCGCTACGCCGCCCTGCGCCAGCTCATCCAAGGTGCTGCCCCTTGGGCCTCGGTTCTGGAGGAACGGATAACAACAACAACAATCAATCAATCCGTCGTATTTATCGAGCGCTTACTGTGTGCAGAGCACTGGACTAAGCGCTTGGGAAGTCCCGGTTGGCAACATAGAGAGACGGTCCCTACCCAACAGTGGGCTCACAGTGATATCTGTTAAGCGCTTCCTATGTGCCAGGCACCGTACCACGCGCTGGGGTGGATGCGAGCAAATCGGGTGGGACCCAGTCCCCGTCGTTCATTCATTCGTATTTATCGAGCGCTTACTGTGTGCAGAGCACTGGACTAAGCGCTTGGGAAGTCCAAGTTGGCAACATATAGAGACAGTCCCTGCCCAACAGTGGGCTCACAGTGATATCTGTTAAGCGCTTCCTATGTGCCAGGCACCGTACCACACGCTGGGGTGGATGCGAGCAAATCGGGTGGGACCCAGTCCCCGTCGTTCATTCGTTCGTATTTATTGAGCGCTTACTGTGTGCAGAGCACTGGACTAAGCGCTTGGGAAGTCCCAGTTGGCAACATAGAGAGACAGTCCCTACCCAACAGTGGGCTCACAGTGATATCTGTTAAGCGCTTCCTATGTGCCAGGCACCGTACCACGCGCTGGGGTGGATGCGAGCAAATCGGGTGGGACCCAGTCCCCGTCGTTCATTCGTTCGTATTTATCGAGCGCTTACTGTGTGCAGAGCACTGGACTAAGCGCTTGGGAAGTCCCAGTTGGCAACATATAGAGACAGTCCCTGCCCAACAGTGGGTTCAGAGTGATATTTGTTAAGCGCTTCCTATGTGCCAGGCACCGTACCACGCGCTGGGGTGGATGCGAGCAAATCGGGTGGGACCCAGTCAATCAATCAATCGTATTTATTGAGCGCTTACTATGTGCAGAGCACTGTACTAAGCGCTTGGGAAGTACAAATTGGCAACACATAGAGACAGTCCCTACCCAACAGTGGGCTCACAGTCTAAAAGTTTAAAAGTCCCCGTCGTTCATTCATTCGTATTTATCGAGCGCTTACTGTGTGCAGAGCACTGGACTAAGCGCTTGGGAAGTCCCAGTTGGCAACATAGAGAGACAGTCCCTACTCAACAGTGGGCTCAGAGTGATATTTGTTAAGTGCTTCCTATGTGCCAGGCACCGTACCACGCGCTGGGGTGGAAGCGAGCAAATCGGGTGGGACCCAGTCCCCGTCGTTCATTCATTTGTATTTATCGAGCGCTTACTGTGTGCAGAGCACTGGACTAAGCGCTTGGGAAGTCCCAGTTGGCAACATATAGAGACGGTCCCTGCCCAACAGTGGGCTCACAGTGATATCTGTTAAGCGCTTCCTATGTGCCAGGCACCGTACCACGCGCTGGGGTGGAAGCGAGCAAATCGGGTGGGACCCAGTCCCCGTCGTTCATTCATTCGTATTTATCGAGCGCTTACTGTGTGCAGAGCACTGGACTAAGCGCTTGGGAAGTACAAGTTGGCAACATATATAATAATAATGATGATGGGACAACCTGATCACCTTGTAACCTCTCCAGCGCTTAGAGCAGTGCTTTGATGGATGACGCGCAAATTCGTGAAGCGTTCCGTATTTTTCTATTTATTTTATTTTGTTAGTATGTTTGGTTTTGTTCTCTGTCTCTCCCTTTTAGACTGTGAGCCCACTGTTGGGTAGGGACCGTCTCTGTATGTTGCCAATTTGTACTTCCCAAGCGCTTAGTCCAGTGCTCTGCACATAGTAAGCGCTCAATAAATACGATTGATGATGATGATAATGATGGCAATTTGTTAAGCGCTTACAATGTGCAGAGCACTGTTCTAAGCACTGGGGGGGATCCAAGGTGATCAAGTCGACCCACGTGGGGCTCGCAGTCTTAATCCCCATTTTACAGATGAGATAACTGAGGCCCAGAGAAGTGAAGTGACTTGCCCAAGGTCACACAGCAGACATGTGGCGGAGCCGGGATTCGAACCCATGACCTCTGACTCCAAAGCCCGGGCTGTTTCCACTGAGCCACGCTGCTTCTCTATATAGAGACAGTCCCTACCCAACAGTGGGCTCACGGTCTAAAAGGCCGAAGAAGAGGAGGCCCTCCCCGTCCTCTTGGGCCTGGGGTGTGGAGGCAGGGGAAGGGACGGGATAATGATCGTATTTATTAAGCGCTTACTATGTTCTAAGCGCTGGGGAGATTACAGAGTGATCAGGTGGCCCCACAGGGGGCTCCCAGTCTTCATCCCCATTTTCCAGATGAGGTCACTGAGGCCCAGAGAAGTTAAGTGACTCGCCCAGAGTCACACAGCTGACAACTGGCGGAGCCGGGATTTGAACCCATGACCTCTGACTCCGAGGGTCTTTCCACTGAGCCACGCTGGATGCGCCCCCCGCCCCAGAAGCAGACGAAGGAGCTGAGGAGGTGGGCTGGGGGGAAAGAGGGTGCAGGCTGAGGGCAGGACACTGGGGCGGAGAGAAGGAGCTTGGAGTCAGAGCCTTGGTCAGTCAGTCAGTCAGTCAATCAATCAATCAATCGTATTTATTGAGCGCTTACCGTGTGCAGAGCACTGGACTAAGCGCTTGGGAAGTACAAGTTGGCAACATATAGAGACAGTCCCTACCCAACAGTGGGCTCACAGTCTAAAAGACTGTGCACAGTGCACAGTCAGTCGTATTTATCGAGCGCTCACTGTGTGCAGAGCGCTGTGCTAAGCGCTTGGGAGAGGACGCTATAAAAGGAGAACGGACACGTTCCCTGCCCACAACGAGCTGTCGATGAGGTCCGTCATCCGTCCTTCTAGACTGTAAGCCCACTGTTGGGTAGGGACCGTCTCTCTATGTTGCCAACTTGGACTTCCCAAGCGCTTAGTACAGCGCCCTGCACACAGTAAGCGCTCAATAAATACGATCGATTGATCCTTCCCAATAGGAGGGAAGCAAGCGTGGCCTAGTGGCCAGAGCCCCAGCCCGGGAGTCCGAAGGACCTGGGTTCTAATCCCGGCTCCACCACCTGTCAGCTGTGTGACCTCTCTGGGCCTCAGTTCCCTCGGCGGTAAAATGGGGATTAAGACTGCGATCCGCCTAACAGTCTTGCATCTACCCCAGCGCTTAGTTCAGGGCCTGGCATGTAGTAAGCGCTTATCAAACACTATTAAAAAAAAAGAGAGGGAGGCAGAGGGGTCCGGGACGGCCTGGCCGGGGGGAGAGAAGGCCGAGGGTCCCGGTCTCAGGATGGAGGGCAGTAGGAGGGGGGGGGGTCTCCGGAAGGCGTTAACCAAGAGGGGATCCCAAGCAGGAGGAAGTCAGGCCACGGGAAGCGGGAATCCCGGCTCTGCCGCTTGTCATCATCATCATCGATCGTATTTATTGAGCGCTTACTGCATGCAGAGCACTGAACTAAGCGCTTGGGAAGTACAAGTCGGCAACATCTAGAGACAGTCCCTACCCAACAGTGGGCTCGCGGTCTAAAAGACTGTCAGCTGTGTGACCTTGGGCAAGTCACTTCATCATCATCAATCGTATTGATTGAGCGCTTACTATGTGCAGAGCGCTGTACTAAGCGCTTGGGAAGTCCAAGTTGGCGACATATTCATTCATTCGATCGTATTTATTCAGTCGAAGTCACTTCACTTCTCTGGGCCTCAGTTCCCTCATCTGGGAAATGGGGATGAAGACTGGGAGCCCCACGTGGGACAACCTGATTGCCTGGTACCTACCCCAGTGCTTAGAACAGTGCTTGGCACATAGTAAGCGCTTAACACATACCAACATTATTTATTATTAGTGTTTAGAGCCAGGGCTTGGGAGTCGGAAGGGAGTTCTGGGCCCGGGAGTTCTCATCCCGGCTCCACCACTTCATCCAATCGTATTTGTTGAGCGCTTACTGTGCGCAGAGCACTGTACTAAGCGCTTGGGAAGTCCAAGTTGGCGACATATTCATTCATTCAGTCGTATTTATTGAGCGCTTACCGTGTGCAGAGCGCTGTACTAAATGCTTGGGAAGTCCAAGTCGGCAACATCTAGAGACGGTCCCTACCCAACAGCGGGCTCACAGTCTAGAAGGGGGAGACGGACGACAAAACAAAACATATTCACAAAATTCATCCAGTCGTATTTGTTGAGCGCTTACTTTGTGCAGAGCACTGTACTAAGCGCTTGGGAAGTACAAGTTGGCGACATATTCATTCAATCATATTTATTGAGCGCTTACTGTGTGCAGAGCACTGTACTAAGCGCTTGTCTTCTCCATGGCCTTAGGCAAGTCACCTCACTTCTCTGGACCTCAGTTTCCTCCTCCGTAGAATGGGGATTAAAACCACGAGCCCCATGTGGGACACGGATTGTGCCCTCTTGTCTCCACCCCAGTGCTTTAGTACAGTGCTTGGCACATAGTAAGCGCTTAACAAATACCGCAATTATTATTATTACCCCTGCGCTTAGTACAGTGCCTGGCACGTAGTAAGCACTTAACAAATACCACAATTATTATTATTACCCCTGCACTTAGTACAGTGCCTGGCACGTAGTAAGCACTTAACAAATACCACAATTATTATTATTACCCCTGCACTTAGTACAGTGCCTGGCACGTAGTAAGCGCTTAACGAATGCCACGATTATATTATCATTCTAGGAAGCGCTTATCCAATGCCATAAGAAAGGGGGGAAAAAAGGACTTCCCGGTGAGGTTATGTTGCCAACTTGTACTTCCCAATTCATTCATTCATTCAGTCGTATTTATTGAGCGCTTACGGTGTGCAGAGCACTGGACTAAGCGCCTGGGAAGTCCAAGTCGACAACATATAGAGACGGTCCCTACCCAACAGTGGGCTCATAGTCTAGAAGGGGGAGACAGGCCACAAAACAAAACAGATTAACAAAATAAAATAAATAACAAGTAAAATAAATAGAGGAATAAATCCGTACAAACATATATACAGGTGCTGTGGGGAGGGGAAGGAGGTAAGGCGGGGGGGATGGGGAGGGGGGGGCTCTGCACACAGTAAGTGCTCAATAAATACGATTGAATGAATGAACGAGGGGACGGATCATCATCATCATCAATCGTATTTATTGAGCGCTTACTATGTGCAGAGCACTGTACTAAGCGCTTGGGAAGTATAAATTGGCAACATCTAGAGACAGTCCCTACCCAACAGTGGGCTCACAGTCTAAAAGGGGGAGACAGAGAACAAAACCAAACATACTAACAAAATAAAATAAATAGAATAGATATGTACAAATAAAATAGAGTAATAAATATGTACAAACATATATACATATATACAGGTGCTGTGGGGAGGGGAAGGAGGTAAGATGGGGGGGATGGAGAGGGGGACGAGGGGGAGAGGAAGGAAGGGGCTCAGTCTGGGAAGGCCTCCTGGAGGAGGTGAGCTCTCAGTAGGGCCTTGAAGGGAGGAAGAGAGCTAGCTTGGCGGAGGGGCAGAGGGATTGGGGGCATTCCAGGCCCGGGGGAGGACGTGGGCCGGGGGTCGATGGTGGGACAGGCGAGAGCGAGGTACAGGGAGGAGATCAGCGGTGGAGGAGCGGAGGGTGCGGGCTGGGCTGGAGAAGGAGAGAAGGGAGGTGAGGTAGGAGGGGGCCAGGGGATGGATGGATGGACAGCCTGGAAGCCCAGGGTGAGGAGTTTCTGCCTGATGTGCAGATTGATTGGTAGCCACCGGAGATTTTTGAGGAATGCCAGGATGCCAGGCTTGCTCAAACGCAGGGGATGGGATGAAATGATCGCACCCCCGAGACCTCGTCTGGTCCCAGGGGGGCAAGGGCTGATGTCGGGGGGGTGTTGGGGGGAACCCTCCGCAGGCGGGGAGTATTTCAGCGACGAGGAGATGCGGGCCCGTGATCCCCTGCTGTACGAGCATTACATCGGCCAGTACCTGAGCGAGGAGGACCAGGCCCCGAACCTTCAGCAGCCTCCCCCGGCCGCCGGCGGCACCCTGTCCTCCGTGCTGCTGCAGGCCTACCACGAGCAGCTGCTCCGGACCCGCCTGCACCGGCAGCAGGAGGAGGAGGAGGCCTGCCTGGAGGAGGAGGAGGACGAGGACGACGACAGCGACGAAGAGGCGGAGGGTGAGGCGCGGCGGGGAAGAGGGAGGCCACGTGGGATGCGGAGGAGGAAGGCCGGGTGGGGAAGAAGAGGGAGGCGAGGTGGGATGGAGAGGAGGGCAAGATAAGCCGGGGGGGTGAGAAGCGACAGGGAAGAGGAAGGTGAGATGATGATGATGATGATGGCATTTGTTAAGCGCTTACTATGTGCAAGGCACTGTTCTAAGCCCCGGGGGGATACAATGTGATCACGTTGTCCCACGGGGGGCTCACACTTAATCCCCATTTTTACAGATGAGGTACCTAAGGCCCAGAGAAGTGAAGTGACTTGCCCAAGGTCACACGGCAGACTTGTGGTGGAGCTGGGATTCGAACCCCTGACCTCTGACTCCAAAGCCCGGGCTCCTTCCGCTGAGCCACGCTGCTTCTTGGAATGGGGAGGAGGAGGAAAGTGAAATGGGACCCGGAAGAAGAGGAAGGTGAGATGGAATGAGAAGCTGAGAAGCAGCGTGGCTCAGAGGAAAGAGCACGGGGCTCTGGAGTCAGAGGTCAGGGGTTCGAATCCCGGCTCCGCTAATTGTCAGCTGCGTGACTTTGGGCAAGCCACTTCTCTGGGCCTCTCAGTGATCTCATCTGCAAAATGGGGATGAAGACTGTGAGCCCCCCGTGGGACAACCTGATCACCTTGTAACCTCCCCAGCGCTTAGAACGGTGCTTGGCGTGTAGTAAGCGCTGAATAAATGCCATCATTATTAGTATGGAATGGGGAGGGGGAGAGGAAGGTGAGGGGATGGAGAGGGGAGCAGGGTGGTGAGAAGCAACAGGGAAGAGGAAGGTGAGATGGAATGGGGAGGAGGAAGAAGGTGGAGGAGAGGAAGGTGAGGGGATGGAGAGGAGGGAAAGATAAGCAGGGGGGTGAGAAGCAGCAGGGAGGAGGAAGGTGAGATGGAATGGGGAGGAGGAGGAAGGTGGAGGAGAGGAAGGTGAGGGGAGGGAGAGGAGGGCAAGATAAGCATGGGGGGATGAGAAGCAACAGGGAGGAGGAAGGTGAGATGGAATGGGGAGGAGGAGGAAGGTGGAGGAGAGGAAGGTGAGGGGAGGGAGAGGAGGGCAAGATAAGCAGGGGGGGATGAGAAGCAACAGGGAGGAGGAAGGTGAGATGGAATGGGGAGGAGGAGGAAGGTGAGGGGAGGGAGAGGAGGGCAAGATAAGCAGGGGGGTTGAGAAGCAACAGGGAGGAGGAAGGTGAGATGGAATGGGGAGGAGGAGGAAGGTGGAGGAGAGGAAGGTGAGGGGAGGGAGAGGAGGGCAAGATAAGCAGGGGGGATGAGAAGCAACAGGGAGGAGGAAGGTGAGATGGAATGGGGAGGAGGAGGAAGGTGAGGGGAGGGAGAGGAGGGCAAGATAAGCAGGGGGGTTGAGAAGCAACAGGGAGGAGGAAGGTGAGATGGAATGGGGAGGAGGAGGAAGGTGGAGGAGAGGAAGGTGAGGGGAGGGAGAGGAGGGCAAGATAAGCAGGGGGGATGAGAAGCAACAGGGAGGAGGAAGGTGAGATGGAATGGGGAGGAGGAGGAAGGTGAGGGGAGGGAGAGGAGGGCAAGATAAGCAGGGGGGTTGAGAAGCAACAGGGAGGAGGAAGGTGAGATGGAATGGGGAGGAGGAGGAAGGTGGAGGAGAGGAAGGTGAGGGGAGGGAGAGGAGGGCAAGATAAGCAGGGGGGATGAGAAGCAACAGGGAGGAGGAAGGTGAGTTGGAATGGGGAGGAGGAGGAAGGTGGAGGAGAGGAAGGTGAGGGGAGGGAGAGGAGGGAAAGATAAGCGGGGGGTGAGAAGCAACAGGGAAGAGGAAGGTGAGATTGGAATGGGGAGGAGGAAGAAGGTGAAATGAGGCAGGGAAGAAGAGGAAGGTGAGATGGAACGGGGAGGAGGAGGAAGCTGAGATGGGATGAGGAGGATGGAGGGGGGAGGTGCGATGGGAAAGGGAAGGAAGGCTGGGTCATTCATTCATTCATTCAATCGTATTTATTGAGCGCTTACTGTGTGCAGAGCACTGTACTAAGCGCTTGGGAAGTACAAGTTTGTGACACCTAGAGGCGGTCCCTACCCAACAGCGGGCTCACAGTGTAGAAGGGGGAGACAGACATCAAAACATATTAACAAAATAAAATAAATAGAATACGTATGCACAAATAAAATAAATAAATTGTAGCACTTAACTCTGTGCAGGGCACTGTACTAAGCGCTTGGGAAGTACCTGCTACATAGTAAACACTCCGCAAATACCATTAAAACAAAAAAAACAAAAAGCGGGGCTGAGAGAGAAGCAGTGTGGCCTGGTGGATAGAGTGAGGGCTTGGGAGTCAGAATAATAATAATAATGGCATTTATTAAGCACTAACTATGTGCCAAGCACTGTTCCAAGCACTGTTCCAAGCACTGAGAAGGGCTCAAGGTGATCAGGTCGTGAGGAAGAGAAGGAAAGCTCTCTCTCCCGAGGGTTTGGGGTGGCAGGCTGGAGGGCCAGGAAGACTCTCCGCCGCTGGCAGCAGCTGGTGACCGCCCTCTCCCCCTTCAACAGAGGGTCCCGGCGAGGAGGCGGGCGAGGGCTGGGAGCCCAGTGCCGAGGAAAAGGGAATTCTGAGGGAGGAGTTCACCAGCCGCATGTACCAGCGTTTCCTGGACGGCAAGGACCCAGACTTCGACTACAGGTGAGGGAGGGACCTACCGTCCTTCCACCCTCCTCTGCCAACCCTAGACCTTCTGCCTCCATCATCATCATCATCATCGTCATCAATCGTATTTATTGAGCGCTTGCTATGTGCAGAGCACTGTGCTAAGCGCTTGGGAAGTACAAATTGGCAACATCTAGAGACAGTCCCTACCCAACAGTGGGTTCACAGTCTAAAAGGGGGAGACAGAGAACAAAACCAAGCATACTAACAAAATAAAATAAATAGAATAGATATGTACCCCATCATCATCATCATCATCAGGCAGAAACTCCTCACCCTGGGCTTCCAGGCTGTCCATCCATCCATCCCCTGGCCCCCTCCTACCTCACCTCCCTTCTCTCCTTCTCCAGCCCAGCCCGCACCCTCCGCTCCTCCTCCGCTAATCTCCTCACCGTACCTTGTTCTCTCCTGTCCCGCCATCGACCCCCGGGCCTGGAATGCCCTCCCTCTGCCCATCCGCCAAGCTCGCTCTCTTCCTCCCTTCAAGGCCCTGCTGAGAGCTCACCTCCTCCAGGAGGCCTTCCCAGACTGAGCCCCTCTTTCCTCTCCCCCTCGTCCCCCTCTCCATCCCCCCGTCTTACCTCCTTCCCTTCCCCACAGCACCTGTATATATGTATATATGGTTGTACATATTTATTACTCTATTTATTTATTTATTTATTTATTTTACTTGTACATTTCTATCCTATTTATTTTATTTTGTTGGTATGTTTGGTTCTGTTCTCTGTCTCCCCCTTTTAGACTGTGAGCCCACTGTTGGGTAGGGACTGTCTCTGTGTGTTGCCAATTTGTACTTCCCAAGCGCTTAGTACAGTGCTCTGCACATAGTAAGCGCTCAATAAATACGATTGATTGATTGATTGATTGATTGATTGATTCCTCTCCCCCTCATCCCCCTCTCCATCCCCCCATCTTACCTCCTTCCCTTCCCCACAGCACCTGTATATGTGTATATACGTTTGTACATATTTATTACTCTATTTATTTATTTATTTATTTTACTTGTACATTTCTATTCTATTTATTTTATTTCGTTAGTATGTTTGGTTTTGTTCTCTGTCTCCCCCCTTTTAGACTGTGAGCCCACGGTTGGGTAGGGACTGTCTCTGTATGTTGCCAATTTGTACTTCCCAAGCGCTTAGTATAGCGCTCTGCACATAGCGCTCAATAAATACGATTGATGATGATCATCATCATCATAATAATGATGGTATTGGTTAAGGGCTTCCTATATGCCAAGGACTGTTCTAAGCGCTGAGCACTGTTAATCACTCATTCATTCATTCATTCAATCGTATTTATTGAGCGCTAACTGCGCGCAGAACACTGTACTAAGCACATGGGAAGTACAAGTTGGCAACATATAGAGACGGTCCCTACCCAACAACGGGCTCGCAGTCTAGAAGGGGGAGACAGACAACATAACAAAACGTGGACAGGTGACAAATTGATCAATCAATCGTATTTATTGAGCGCTTACTGTGTGCAGAGCACTGTACTAAGCGCTTGGGAAGCACAAGTTGGCAACGTATAGAGACGGTCCCTACGTAACAGTGGGCTCACAGTCTAGAAGACAAAACGTGTGTCTATACATGTGTATAAAACGTGTATATACCTGTATATATGTATATATGTTTGTACATATTTATTACTCTATTTATTTATTTATTTATTTTACTTGTACATATCTATTCTATTTATTTTATTTTGTTAGTATGTTTGGTTTTGTTCTCTGTCTCCCCCTTTTAGACTGTGAGCCCACTGTTGGGTAGGGACTGTCTCTATACGTTGCCAATTTGTACTTCCCAAGCGCTTCGTACAGTGATCTGCACATAGTAAGCGCTCAATAAATGCGATTGATGATGTGGACAGGTGAGACTGGTAGAGTACTGGAAACTCTCCAGGTGCGATCAGATTGGACAGAGTCCCCGTCGTTCATTCATTCCGCCAGTCATATTTATTGAGCGCTTACAGGGAGCACTATACTAAGCGCTTGGAAAGTACAATTCGGCAATAAAGAGAGACAATCCCTGCCCACGACGGGCTCTCAGTCTAGAAGGGGGGAGACAGACGTCGAAAGAAGTAAACAGACGACAATAGCATCATCATCATCACCATCAATCGTATTTATTGAGCGCTTACTGTGTGCAGAGCACTGTACTAAGCGCTTGATAGCATCAATATAAATAAGTAGAATTATAGATCTATACACATCATCATCATCATCAATCGTATTTATTGAGCGCTTACTATGTGCAGAGCACTGTACTAAGCTCTTGGGAAGTACAAATTGGCAACATATAGAGACGGTCCCTACCCAACAGTGGGCTCACAGTCTAAAAGGGGGGAGACAGAGAACAAAACCAAACATATTGTCCCATGGGGGGCTCACAGTTTTAATCCCCATTTTACAGATGAGGTAACTGAGGCCCAGAGAAGTGAAGTGACCGGCCTGAGGTCACCGAGCAGAGCCTGGGTCCTTCAGCGGGCTGACGTGCCCAGAAACGTTTCGGTAGAAAGGTGATCCGCCCGGGGCTCACATTTTTAATCCCCATTTTACAGATTAGGTAACTGAGGCCCAGAGAGGTGAAGTGACCGGCCTGAGGTCACCAAGCAGAACCTGGGTCCTTCAGCGGGCTGACGTGCCCAGAAACGTTTCGGTAGAAAGGTGATCCGCCTGGGGCTCACGTTTTTAATCCCCATTTTACAGATGAGGTAACTGAGGCCCAGAGAAGTGAAGTGACCGGCCTGAGGTCACCGAGCAGAGCCTGGGTCCTTCAGCGGGCTGACGTGCCCAGAAACGTTCCGGTAGAAAGGTGATCCGCCCGGGGCTCACGTTTTTAATCCCCATTTTACAGATGAGGTAACTGAGGCCCACAGAAGTGAAGTGACCGGCCTGAGGTCACCGAGCAGAACCTGGGTCCTTCAGTGGGCTGACGTGCCCAGAAACGTTTCGGTAGAAAGGTGATCCGCCCGGGGCTCACGTTTTTAATCCCCATTTTACAGATGAGGTAACTGAGGCCCAGAGAAGTGAAGTGACCGGCCTAAGGTCACTGAGCAGAACCTGGGTCCTTCAGCGGGCTGACGTGCCCAGGAACGTTTCGGTGGAAAGGTGATCCACCCGGGGCTCACATTTTTAATCCCCATTTTACAGATGAGGTAACTGAGGCCCAGAGAAGTGAAGTGACTGGCCTAAGGTCACCGAGCAGAACCTGGGTCCTTCAGCGGGCTGACGTGCCCAGAAACGTTTCGGTAGAAAGGTGATCCGCCTGGGGCTCACGTTTTTAATCCCCATTTTACAGATGAGGTAACTGAGGCCCAGAGAAGTGAAGTGACTGACCCAAGGTCACCAAGCAGAACCTGGGTCCTTCAGCGGGCTGACGTGCCCAGAAACGTTTCGGTAGAAAGGTGATCCTCCCGGGGCTCACATTTTTAATCCCCATTTATAGATGAGGTAACTGAGGCCCAGAGAAGTGAAGTGACCGGCCTAAGGTCACCAAGCAGAACCTGGGTCCTCCAGCGGGCTGACGTGCCCAGAAACGTTCCGGTAGAAAGGTGATCCGCCCGGGGCTCACATTTTTAATCCCCATTTTACAGATGAGGTAACTGAGGCCCAGAGAAGTGAAGTGACCGGCCTAAGGTCACTGAGCAGAACCTGGGTCCTTCAGCGGGCTGACGTGCCCAGGAACGTTTCGGTGGAAAGGTGATCCACCCGGGGCTCACATTTTTAATCCCCATTTTACAGATGAGGTAACTGAGGCCCAGAGAAGTGAAGTGACTGGCCTAAGGTCACCGAGCAGAACCTGGGTCCTTCAGCGGGCTGACGTGCCCAGAAACGTTTCGGTAGAAAGGTGATCCGCCTGGGGCTCACGTTTTTAATCCCCATTTTACAGATGAGGTAACTGAGGCCCAGAGAAGTGAAGTGACTGACCCAAGGTCACCAAGCAGAACCTGGGTCCTTCAGCGGGCTGACGTGCCCAGAAACGTTTCGGTAGAAAGGTGATCCTCCCGGGGCTCACATTTTTAATCCCCATTTATAGATGAGGTAACTGAGGCCCAGAGAAGTGAAGTGACCGGCCTAAGGTCACCAAGCAGAACCTGGGTCCTCCAGCGGGCTGACGTGCCCAGAAACATTCCGGTAGAAAGGTGATCCGCCCGGGGCTCACATTTTTAATCCCCATTTTACAGATGAGGTAACTGAGGCCCAGAGAAGTGAAGTGACCGGCCTAAGGTCACCAAGCAGAACCTGGGTCCTTCTGACTCCCATTCATTCATTCACCCGATCGTATTTATGGAGCACTTGCTGCGTGCAGAGCACTGGACTAAGCGCTTGGGAAGTCCAAGTCGGCAACCTATAGAGACGGTCCCTACCCAACATCATCATCATCATCATCAATCGTATTTATTGAGCGCTTACTATGTGCAGAGCACTGTACTAAGCGCTTGGGAAGTACAAATTGGCAACATCTAGAGACAGTCCCTACCCAACAGTGGGCTCACAGTCTAAAAGGGGGAGACGGACAACAAAACAAAACATGTGGACGGGTGTCAAGTCGTCAGAAGAAATAGAATTAAAGCTAGACGCACATCATTAACGAAATAAATAGAATAGTAAATATGTACAAGTAAAATAAATAGAGTAATAAATCTGTACAAACATCTATACAGGTGCTGTGGGGAGGGGAAGGAGGTAGGGTGGGAGGGATGGGGAGGAGGAGAGGAAAAAGGGGGCTCAGTCTGGGAAAACCTCTCAGACTCCCGGACACATGCTCCCTCCAGCAAGCCATGCTGCTTCCCCGTCAATCAATCAGTCAATCAATCAATCGATCAATCAATCATATTTATTGAGCGCTTACTGTGTGCAGAGCACTGGACTAAGCGCTTGGGAAGTACAAGTTGGCAACGTATAGAGACAGTCCCGACCCAACAGTGGGCTCACAGTCTAAAAGGGGGAGACAGAGAACACAACCAAACATACTAACAAAGTAAAATAAATAGAATAGATAGGTACAAGTCAAATAAATAAATAGAGTAATAAATATGTAACAAGCTGTGGGGAAGGGAAGGAGGTAAAATGGGGGGATGGAGAGGGGGACGAGGGGGAAAGGGGAGTGCGGTGTCCGGTTGGGGAGGGTCCTTACAGTGGTCGTCGAGGGGCAGGGAGGGGTCAATCAATCAATCAGTCGTATTTATTGAGCGCTTACTGTGTGCAAAGCACTGTATTAGGCGCTTGGGAAATACAAGTCATATTCATTGAGCTCTTACTGTGTGCACACCACTGTACTAAGCGCTTGGGAGAGTGCAATATAACAATAGAACGGTTGGTAGACACATTCCCCGCCTGCAACGAGTTGACTGATCAAATCCGTCAATTGTTTTGAGTGCCTACTATTTGTACAGCACCGTACTAAGCACTCAGGAGCGTGCCCAATAACGTAATGGAGTCACCTGCTTACAACAAGTTTGATCCATCCATAAATCAATCGTATTTATTGAGCGCTTACTGTGTGCAGAGCATTGTACTAAGCACACCAGAGGGTGCAATATAACAATACAACGGAGTCGGTAGACAGATTCACTGCCCACGATGAGCTCATGTTTATTGAGTGCTGGACTAAGCCCTTTTTTTAATGGTATTTGTTACGCAATTGCTATGTGCCAGGCACTGTACTAAGCGCTGGGGTAGATACAAGTTAATCAGGTTGGACACAGTCCCTGTCCCACTTGGGGCTCACAGTCTTAATCCCCGTTTTATGGATGAGGGGTCTGGGGCCCAGAGAAGCGAAGCGACTTGCCCAAGTCTCAACTCTGGGAACCTCAAAGCCCTTGGCGGGAACCAGTGGTCTCAGTCTCTCCCTCCTTTTGTGTCTCCCTGTCTCTCCCTGTCTCTCCCCGTCTCTCTGCCAAGTGAGGTGGATGACAACCCCGAGCTTGATAACCTGGACATCGTGGCTCGGGACGCGGAGGAGAGATACTTCGACGAGGAGGAGCCCGAGGAGGCCCTGGACACGGGGCCGGACGAGGAGTAGGAGCCGGGCTCGCCCCACAACCGGCCCTTGACCCCTGTGACCCTCATGCTATAAACACACACGTACTCACACTCACTCTCTGTCTCTCATTCTCTGTCTCTCTCAATCAGTCTCTCTCATTCTCTGTCTCTCAGTCTCTCATTCTCTGTCTCTCTCATTCTCTGTCTCAGTCTCTCGTTTTGTTTCAGTCTCTCACTCTGTCTCAGTCTCATTCTGTCTCTGTCTCTGTCTCTCATTCTGTCTCAGTCTCTCATTCTCTGTCTCTCATTCTCTCAGTCTCATTCTCTGTCATCTCAGTCTCATTCTCTGTCTCTCTCAGTCTCATTCTCTGTCAGTCTCTCTGTCGTCTCAGTCACATTCTCTGTCTCTCAGTCTCATTCTCTGTCTCTCAGTCTCACTCTCTGTCTCTAAGTCTCATTCTGTCTCTCAGTCTGTCATTCTCCGTCTCTCTCAGTCTCTCTCATTCTCTGTCTCATTCTCTGTCTCTCTGTCTCTCATTCTCTCTGTCTCCCTCATTCTCTGTCTGAGTCTCCCTCATTCTCTGTCTCTCTGTCTCTCTTAGTCTCTCTCATTCTCTGTCTGTCTCATTCTCTGTCTCATTCTCTCTGTCTCCCTCATTCTCTGTCCCTCTGAGTCTCCCTCATTCTCTGTCTCTCTTAGTCTCTCTCATTCTCTGTCTCATTCTCTGTCTCATTCTCTCTGTCTCCCTCATTCTCTGTCTCTCTGAGTCTCCCTCATTCTCTGTCTCTCTTAGTCTCTCTCATTCTCTGTCTCATTCTCTGTCTCATTCTCTCTGTCTCCCTCATTCTCTGTCTCTCAGTCTCATTCTGTCTCTCTCAGTCTCTCGTTCTGTCTCTGTCTCTCATTCCCTGTCTCTCTGTCTCTCATTCTCAGTCTCCCTCATTCTCTGTCTCTCTCAGTCTCCTTCTGTCTCAGTCTCCCTCATGCTCTGTCTCTCTCAGTCTCTCATTCTGTCTCAGTGTCTCTCATTTTCTCTCAGTCTCTCTCAGTCTCTCTCATTCCCCGTCTCAGTCTCTCTCAGTCTGTCGCAGTCTCTGTCTCTCCCAGTCTCATCCTGTCTCTCTGTCTCATTCTCTGTCTCTCAGTCTCTCTCACTCTCAGTCCGTCCCTGTCAGTGTCAGTCAGCGGGCGTCAGTCAGTCAGTCAGGGTCCGTGTCACGGTGTGTCCGGCCCGGCATCGGGTCGCGGCCTCCTCCCGGCGGGCTGCCCGGACTGCCGAGCCGCCCCCGCCCCCCGCCCCCCAACATGTCTGAGGTTCTTACGAGGCTCCGGGGCGCCGCTTTTTTGGGGTGCGGGTTTGGAGGGGGGAGAAAGAGCGTCTGGACCCCGATCCGGGGGCTCCGGACCCTGTCCCGGCCTCTCCCGCCCCAGCCATCCCCGCGCCTCCTGCCCTGGCCGCCCTCAGCAACCCCTGCCCTGGCCTCCCTACCTGAGCCCCACAGGACTTTTGGTCACAGGTTCGAATCACTTGTCAGCTGTGTGACCTTGGGCAAGCCGCTTCACTTCTCTGGGCCACAGTTCCCTCATCTGTCCAATGGGAACGAATAACAATAATGATGGTATTTGTTAAGCGCTTACTAGGTGCAAAGCACCGTTCTAAGCGCTGGGGAGGTTACAAGGTGATCGGGTTGTCGCTCACAGTTTTAATCCCCATTTTACAGATGAGGGAACTGAGGCACAGAGAAGTGAAGTGACTTGCCCAAAGTCACACAGCTGACAGTTGGCGGAGTCGGCTGTGTGGAGACTGTGAGCCCGCTGTGGGACAACCCGATCACCTCATATCCCCGCCCCCGGCGCTTAGAGCAGTGCCTTGAACATAATAAGTGCTTAACAAATAATATCATTATTATGATTATCATTACCCCAGCGGCTCCTGCCCCTGGCCACTCCGCCCCTCTCCCAGCCGCCCCCGCGCCATCTGGCCCTGCCCCAGCAGTCATTCACTCATTCGATCATATTTATTGAGCGCTTACTGTGTGCAGAGCACCGGACTAAGCGCTTGGGAAGCCCAAATTCCCAAGCAGCTTGAAGCAGCGTTGCTCAGTGGGAAGAGCCCGGGCTTTGGAGTCAGAGGTCATGGGTTCAAATCCCGGCTCCACCACTTGTGACTTGGGGCAAGTCACTTCTCTGGGCCTCGGTTCCCTCATCTGGAAAATGGGGGTGGAGACGGTGAGCCCCACCGCGGGACAAGCTGATCAGCTTGTTAACCTCGCCAGTGCTTAGAACAGGGCTTTGCACATAGTAAGCGCTTAATAAATGCTGTCATTATTATAAGTTGGCAACATAGACGGTCCCCGGGGCAGCAGCCCCTGCCACCCTGTCCCGGCCTCTGTCCCCACCCCAGCTGGTCCTGCCCCCCACCCACAACCCCAACCCTCACCACCACCCCCCGGCTCGCTGTGGCCGGAAGCCCCGGGCCTCGTCATCCCCCGAAGAGGCTGCGGCCTTCTCTGGGAACGGAGATAGTGGGGTGTGCCTGGGTATCTGCGAGGGTGGGGAACCAGACGGTTATCGGGGGGCATTTCGGGGGCGAGGGAGGAGGCCGGAGAAGCAGCCTGGCTTCGTGGAAAAGATCCGGGGAACCAGAGGTCACGGGTTCCAATCCACTTGGCAGCCGTGTGACTTTGGGCCCACTGTTGGGTAGGGACCGTCTCTATATGTTGCCAACTTGCACTTCCCAAGCGCTTAGTACAGTGCCCGGCACCCAGTAAGCGCTCAATAAATACGATTGATTGATTTGGGCAAGCCACTTCTCTGTGCCTCAGGGCCCTCGTCCGTAATAATAATAATAATGATGGCATTTATTAAGCGCTTACTATGTGCAGAGCCCTGTTCTAAGCGCTGGGGAGGTTACAAGGCGATCGGGTTGTCCCACGGGGGGCTCACAGTTTTAGTCCCCATTTTACAGATGAGGGAACTGAGGCAAAGTGAAGTGACTTGCCCAAAGTCACACAGCTGACAATCGGCGGGGCCGGGACTTGAACCCGTGACCTCTGAGTCCAAAGCCCGGGCTCTTTCCACCGAGCCACGCTGCTTCTGTAAAATGAGGGTGAAGACCGTGAGCCCCACGTGGAACAACCCGATGACCTTGCGTCTCCCCCAGCGCTCAGAACAGTGCTCGGCACATAGTAAGCGCTTCACCAATACCACTATTAAGGGCCACCAAGGACGAGTGGCCGGGCCTTGTGTGGCTTCTCCCCCCGGGCAAGGGCGCGCAGCCTTCCTCGCCCCCCACCCCAAGTGGGTTAGAGAAGCGGCTCAGTGGAAAGAGCCCGGGCTTTGGAGCCAGAGGTCATGGGTTCGAATCCCAGCTCCGCCGCTTGTCAGCTGGGTGACTTTGGGCAAGTCACCTCACTTCTCTGGGCCTCAGTTCCCTCCTCTGCAAACTGGGGATGAAGACTGTGACCCCCTCGTGGGCCAGCCTGATCACCTTGTAACCTCCCCCGGCGCTTTGCATATAGTCATAGCTGAATAAATTCCATTATTATTATTATTATTGAGCCCTCGCCCAGCGCCGAAGAGGAGGCAGGCCGGTCCGTCCGGGCGGCCTGTCTGGCCCCCATCCCCAATTCCACGTCTGGACCCTGCTTTCCGTCGGCCTGCTCCGCCTTCCCTCCCCCTCGCTGTTTACCCTCCTGACTCATCCCTGCCCGGCCGAGGGGCACCGGGATCCCGGGGGTGGGTGGCGAGGCTGACTAACGGCCCCCCATCCCCAGAGACCCCCTGCACTGGCAGCCCGAGGAGGAGGAGGAGGAGGAGGAGGAGGAGGAGGAGGTGGCCCCATGCTATTTGGGGCTGCGGCCTAGCCGCCCAGGCCCCTCTGGATTTCCCACTGAGTCAGCGGAGGGGCTGAGTAAGGGCCGGAGGAGAGGGAACCCCAAGGGTGAGTCACGGCCCCCCACCCCCTCCCAGCTCCCCAAACCGGCCCCTGACTCAAGAAGGCCTGGGGAGGGGCCCCCACCCCCCCCCCAGGCCCGGCCCAGGCCATGCCAGGACACTAGACTGGAGACCGACGGGCCCACTGTTGGGTTGGAACTATCTCTATATGTTGCCCATTTGTACTTCCCTTAGCGCTTAGTACAGTGCTCTGCACATAGTAAGCGCTCAATAAATACGATTGATGATGATGATATCTATTCTATTTTATTTTGTCAATATGTTTGGTTTTGTTCTCTGTCTCCCCCTTCTAGACTGCGAGCCCACTGTTGGGTAGGGGCTGTCTCTATATGTTGCCAACTTCTACTTCCCAAGCGCTTAGTACAGTGCTCTGCACACAGTAAGCGCTCAATAAATACGATTGATTGATTGATTGATTGACATGCCCAGGGTCACACAGCAGACAGGTGGCAGAGCCGGGATTAGAACCCATGACATTCCGACTCTATTCCCAGGCTCTATTCACTACACCATGCTTTTACACACCCACCCACACAAACATATTATATATATAATATATATCTACACACACATATATATATAATACAAATGCACATACACATATAATATATATGCACATATATAATATATGTACATGTGTATGACATATATGTACATATATAATATATGTACATGTATAATGTATATGTGCATGTATAATATATATGCACGTATATCATATATACATGTATATCATGTATACACATATATGTGATATATGTGCATGTATAATATATATGTACACACATATAATATATGTACATGTATATGTGCATATATCATATATATGTACATATGTCATATATAGTGCATATGTCATATATATGTACATATATCATATGTGTACATATATCATATATGTGTACATATATATTGTATATAATTGTATATATGTGCATATATATATATATATATATATATATATATATATTTACTCACCCCCATCTCCCAGGTACCAACAGGGGCCTAAGCAGACCTGGGAGTCCGAGGACCTGGGTTCTAATACCAGCTCTATTACATGCCTGCTGTGTGACCTTGGACAAGTCACTTCACTTCTCTGGGCCTCAGTTACCTCATCTGTAAAAGGGGGATTCAATTCCTGTTCCCTCTCTTAACTTGGATCGCGAGCCCCGCGTGGGACAGGGACTGTTTCTGTCCTGATTATCTCATATCTTCCCCCGGAGCGTAGAACAGTGCTAGACACATAATAAGCGCTTAAGAAATACCACAGTCATTATTATTACCCGCATGCCCTCCCAAGGGAGGGAGTGTAGCCTAGTGGAAACAGCCCCGGGGCCGGGATTCAGGAGACCGGCATCCCAAATTCTAGCTCCTGCTGTGCCCCTGGACTGCCAAGTGGCCTTGGGCAAGTCACTCCACTATCAATCAATCGATCGTATTTATTGAGCGCTTACTGTGTGCAGAGCACTGGACTAAGCGCTTGGGAAGTCCAAGCTGGCAACATATAGAGACAGTCCCTACCCAACAGTGGGCTCACAGTCTAGAAGGGGGAGACAGAGAACAAAACCAAACATACTAACAAAATAAAATAAATAGAATTGATAGGTACAAGTAAAATAAATAAGTAAATAAATAGAGTAATAAATATGTACAAACATATATACATATATACAGGTGCTGTGGGGAAGGGAAGGAGGTACCACTACTCTGCCTCAGCTTCCCCAGAGAAGCAGCGTGTCTTAGGGGATAGAGCCGGGCCTGGGAATCAGAAGGACCTGACTTCTAATCCCGGCTCCACAATACAATAATAATAATAATGGCATTTATTAAGCGCTTACTATGTGCAAAGCACTGTTCTAAGCGCTGGGGAGGTTACAAGGTGATCAGGCTGTCCCACGGGGGGCTCACAGTCTTCATCCCCATTTTAGAGATGAGGTCACTAAGGCCCAGAGAAGTGAAGTGACTTCCCCAAAGACTTGCCTGTTCTAAACGCTGGGGAGGTTACAAGGTGATCAGGCTGTCCCACGGGGGGCTCACAGTCTTCATCCCCATTTTCCAGATGAGGTCACTGAGGCCCAGAGAAGTGAAGTGACTTCCCCAAAGACTTGCCTGTTCTAAACGCTGGGGAGGTTACAAGGTGATCAGGCTGTCCCACGGGGGGCTCACAGTCTTCATCCCCATTTTACAGATGAGGTAACTGAGGCACAGAGAATCAATCGCATGTATTGAGCGCTTACTGTGTGCAGAGCACTGGACTAAGCGCTTGGGAAGTACAAGTTGGCAACATAGAAGAAGTGAAGTGACTTGCCCAAACTCACCCAGCTGACAAGTGGCGGAGCCGGGATTTGAACCCATGACCTCTGACTCCAAAGCCCGGGCTCCTTCCTCCGAGCCACGCTCCTTCTCAGCTGTGCGCCTTTGGACGAGTCACTTGACTTCTCTGGGCCTCAGTTCCCTCATCTGTAAAATGGGGATTAAGAGTGGGAGCCCCACATGGGGCAGGGAATGTGTCCAACATGATTAATAATAACAATAATAATAATAATAATAATGGTATTTGTTAAGCACTTACTATGTGCCAGGCACTGTACTGAACACTGCGATGGATACAAGCAAATCGGGTTAGGTACAGCCCCTGCCCTCCGTGGGGCTCACAGTCTTAATCCCCATTTTCCAGGCGAGGTAACTGAGGCACAGAGAAGTGAAGTGACTTACCCAAGGTCACACAGCAGACAAATGACAGAGCCGGATTTAGAACTCATGACCTTCTGACTCTCAAGCCTGTGCTCTAGCCGCTGCTCAATCAATAAATAGATTGAATGACTGACTGACTAATCTGCAAAATGGGACTCAGGTGCCCCTTGTCCCTCCGTGAGGGTGAGCCCCGTGTTGGGCATTCAATCATTCAATCGTATTTATTGAGCGCTTACTATGTGCAGAACACCGTACTAAGCGCTTGGGAGAGTCCAATACAACAAAAAGCAGGAATTGTGGTATTCATTCAATCGCATTTATTGAGCGCTGACTGTGTGCAGAGCACTGTACTAAGCGCTTGGGAAGTACAAGTTCGTGGCTCAGTGGAAAGAACCCGGGCTTTGGAGTCAGAGGTCATGGGTTCAAATCCCGGCTCCGCCAACTGTCAGCTGTGTGACCTTGGGCAATCAATCGTATTTATTGATCAATCGTATTTATTGAGCGCTTACTATGTGCAGAGCACTGTACTAAGCGCTTGGGAAGTACAAATTGGCAACACATAGAGACAGTCCCTACCCAACAGTGGGCTCACAGTCTAAAAGGGGGAGACAGAGAACAGAACCAAACATACCAACAAAATAAAATAAATAGGAATTAGGGCAAGTCACTTCACTTCTCTGGGCCTCAGTTCCCTCATCTGTAAAATGGGGATTAAATCTGTGAGCCCCCCGGGGGACAACCTGATCACCTTGTCACCTCCCCAGCGCTTAGAACAGTGTTTTGCACATAGTAAGCGCTTAATAAATGCCATTATTATTATTATTATTACAAGTTTGGCACCATATAGAGACGGTCCCTACCCAAAAACGGGCGGTGATCTCCTATCTACCCCAGAGCCTGGCACACAGTAGGCGCTTAAAATAATAATAGTAACATTTGTTAAGTGCTTACTATGCACCAAGCACTGTTCTAAGAGCTGGAGTGGCCCGTGGGGCTCACAGTCTTCATCCCCATTTTCCAGATGAGGGAACTGAGGCCCAGAGAATAATAATAATAATAATAATAATAATAATAATAATAATAATAATAATAATAATAATAATAATGTTGGTGTTTGTTAAGCGCTTACTATGTGCCAAGCACTGTTCTAAGCACTCGGGGAGATACAAGGTGAGCAGGTTGTCCCACCTGGGGCTCACAGTCTTCATCCCCATTTTACAGATGAGGGAACTGAGGCTCAGAGAAGTGAAGTGACTTGCCCGAAGTCACTCAGCTGAAAATAATAATAAATAATAATAATGGCATTTATTAAGCGCTTACTACGTGCCAAGCACTGTTCTAAGCGCTGGGAAGGTTACAAGGTAATCAGGTTGTCCCACGGGGGGCTCACAGTCTTAATCCCCATTTTCCAGATGAGGGAACTGAGGCCCAGAGAAGTGAGGTGACTTGCCCAAAGTCACACAAGTGACTGGCAGAGCCGGGATTTGAACCCTCGACCTCTGACTCCAAAGCCCGGGCTCTTTCCACTGAGCCACTCTGACAAGCGGCGGAAGCGGGATTAGAACCCAGCTCCATCTGACAACCAGACCGCGGGGTCTTTGCCCCGAGCCACTCTTATTTCACCCCATCGTGGCTCGGTGGAAAGAGCCCGGGTTTAGGAGTCAGAGGTCCTGGGTTCTAATCCCGGCTCCGCCGCTTGTCATCTGTGTGACCTTGGGCAAATCACTTCACTTCTCTGGGCCTCAGTTCCCTCATCTGTAAAATGGGGATGAAGACTGTAAGCCCCAGGTGGGACAACCTGATCACCTTATGTCTCCCCCAGCGCTTAGAACAGTGCTTGGCACATAGTAAACGCTTAATACCAACGTTATTATTATTATTATTATTTCATTTTTATTATGGGTTATGATGGAGCAGCCGTCTCCTCTCACTGACCCACGGCCTGCGCAGGCCCAAAACTCCCACCCTCGCACTCAGACCCTCGACGCCCCTCACTCCTCCCCCAGCCTGGGCCACCCCACTCGTGGTTCTTCAGTAGTACTTACTGAGCGCTTACTGTGTGCGAAACACTGCGCTAAACGCTTGGGAGAGGACACTAGAACAATCACCAGACGCATTCCCTGCCCACCACGAGTTCACGGTCGACAGCTTCAGGGGAGTCACAGCTTGTGGTGGGCAAGGAATGGGTGTGTTGTTCTAGTGGCCTAAGCGTTCAGCACAGTGCTTGGCACTCAGTAAGTGCTCAATAAGTACGAATGAGAGGGGTGTACCCTTTTGGAGGGGGCGGAGAGAGAGGCAGAGATCTGAGGGGATTCCGGGTGTATTTGAGAGAGGTGGAGGGCCGTGGGTGCCCGTAATTGATGATGATGATGGCATTTATTAAGCGCTTACTATGTGCAAAGCACTGTTCTAAGCGCTGGGGAGGTTACCAGGTGATCAGGTTATCCCACGGGGGGCTCAAAGTCTTAATCCCCATTTTACAAATGAGGTAACTGAGGCACAGAGAAGTGAAGTGACTTGCCCAAAGTCACACAGCTGACAATTATTATTATTGTTAATAATAGTATTATTAAGAGAAGCAGCGTGGCTCAGTGGAAAGAGCCCGGGCTTGGGAGCCGGAGGTCATGGGTTCAAATCCCAGCTCCGCCGCTCGTCAGCTGCGTGACTTTGGGCAAGTCACTTCACTTCTCTGGGCCTCAGTTCCCTCATCTGTAAAATGGGGATTAAGATCGTGAGCCCCACGTGGGACAGCCTGATCACTTTGTATCCTCCCCAGCGCTTAGAACAGTGCTTTTCACATAGTAAGCGCTTAACAAATACCAAAATTATTATTATTATTATAATTATTCTCTGGGCCTCAGTTCCCTCATCTGTAAAATGGGGATGAAGACTGTGAGCCCCACGTGGGACAACCCGATCACCTGTATCCCCCCAGCGCTTAGAACAGTGCTTCGCACATAGTAGGCGTTTAACATCATTATTATTAGTAGTATTTGTTAAGCGCTACGTGTACTGTAGTACAGGGCTCTGCACACAGTAAGCGCTCAATAAATACGATTGATTGATTGATTGTAATCATTTTATGTGTGGATATGCCACACTTTATGATGGAATGGTTATGGCCCGTGGCGGTGCAACTGAATCATTGCGAGTGTTTTTATAAATGAATAATTGTAATTTTGACGGCCCGTATAGTAATTATGGTATTTGTTAAGCGCTTACTGGGAGCTCACCTCCTCCAGGAGGCCTTCCCAGACTGAGCCCCCTCCTTCCTCTCCCCCTCCTCCCCTTCCCCATCCCCCCCATCTTACCTCCTTCCCTTCCCCACAGCACCTGTATATATGTATATATGTTTGTACCTATTTATTACTCTATTTATTTTATTTGTACATATTTATTCTATTTATTTTGTTAATATGTTTTATTTTGTTGTCTGGCTCCCCCTTCTAGACTGTGAGCCCGCTGTTGGGTAGGGACCGTCTCTACATGTTGCCAACTTGTACTTCCCAAGCGCTTAGTCCAGTGCTCTGCACACAGTAAGCGCTCAATAAATACGATTGAATGAATGAATACATGAATATTATGTGCCAGGCACTTATTGCAGTTAATTGAAACCCTGGGGGTGAAAAGAATTCCCATCTTGCGTGCCTGCTGCCGTGTTAGTAGTCATCACTGGGTGTTTGTAGTTGTGTGAACGATTGTCATCGCTTGCCACCGTGTTAGTAGTCATCATTGGGTGTTTGTAGTTGTGTGAACGATTGTCATCACCTGCCACCGTGTTAGCAGTCATCATTGGGTGTTTGTAGTTGTGTGAGCGATTGTCATCGCCTGCCACCGTGTTAGCAGTCATCATTGGGTATTTGTAGTTGTGTGAGCGATTGTCATCGCCTGCCACCGTGTTAGCAGTCATCATTGAGTGTTTGTAGTTGTGTGAGCGATTGTCATCGCCTGCCACCGTGTTAGTAGTCATCATTGAGTGTTTGTAGTTGTGTGAACGATTGTCATCGCCTGCCACCGTGTTAGTAGTCATCACTGGGTGTTTGTAGTTGTGTGAGCGATTGTCATCGCCTGCCACCGTGTTAGTAGTCATCATTGGGTGTTTGTAGTTGTGTGAGCGATTGTCATCGCCTGCCACCGTGTTAGTAGTCATCATTGGGTGTTTGTAGTTGTGTGAACGATTGTCATCGCCTGCCACCGTGTTAGTAGTCATCATTAGGTGTTTGTAGTTGTGTGAACGATTGTCATCGTCTGCCTCCAGGGCTGTGCAAATAATCGGAAGCGGGTGTGCCTTTGGGGCGGGGCAAATCATCGCCCCTGGGTGTGTTGAAGGACGGGCCCTAGTGAATAAACGGGTTTGTGGATTCGGATGTGTACACGATTCTGTGCAAACAGTTGCCGCAGTGTGTTTGCCTCCCCCCCGCCCAGGGGTAGTGCTCCCATTGGCCCTGCGGATTGGACTGCGGAAGCAGCGTGGCTCAGTGGAAAGAGCCCGGGCTTTGGAGTCAGGGGTCATGGGTTCAAGTCCCGGCCCCGCCAATTGGCAGCTGGGTGACTTTGGGCAAGTCACTTCGCTTCTCCGGGCCTCATTCATTCATTCAATCGTATTTATTGAGCGATTACTGTGTGCAGAGCACTGTACTAAGCGCTTGGGAATACAAGTTGGCAACATAATAGTATAATAGTAATAATAAAACAGTAATAACTTCAATCGTATTTATTGAGCGATTACTGTGTGCAGAGCAGTGTACTAAGCGCTTGGGAATACAAGTTGGCAACATAATAGTAATATAATAATAGTAATAATAAAACAGTAATAACAATGATATTTTTCGTGTGCATATTTATTGAGCGCTTACTATGCCCCAGGCACTGTACTAAGCACTGGGGTGGATTTTGACACCTGCCTACTTGTTTTAATCATTCATTCATTCATTCATTCAATCGTATTTATTGAGCGCTTACTGTGTGCAGGGCACTGTACCAAGCGCTTGGGAAGTACACGTTGGCAACATAATAGTATAATAGTAATATAGTAATAGTAATAATAAAACAGTAATAACAATGACCTCAGTGACCTCATCTGGAAAATGGGGGTTAAGACTGTGAGCCCCCCCGTGGGACAACCTGATCACCTTGTAACCTCCCCAGTGCTTTGCACATAGTAAGCCCTTAACAAATGCCATCATTATTATTATTATTGTTAGGAGGGGGGCGGGTCTGCGCTTGTGTAGATGCCTCTAGTCGTGCGGGGCCGATCCGTGTTGGTTGTGTGTTCGTGTTTGGGGCTACACATGTCCGCTGTGTGACCTCGGGCAAGTCACTTCACTTCTCTGTGCCTGAGTTCCCTCATCTGTAAAATGGGGATTAATACTGTGAGCCCCAGATGGGACAACCTCATCTCTTTGTGTTCCCCCCAGCGCTTGGAACAGTGCTTTGCACATAGTAAGCGCTTAACAAATACCAACATTATTATTATTACAATTACGAGGTCGGCCGCGGTTGGGATTGGGAGCCGGTAATTGGGTTTCTGGCCCTGCTGAGAGCTCACCTCCTCCAGGAGGCCTTCCCAGACTGCGCCCCTTCCTTCCTCTCCCCCTCGTCCCCCTCTCCATCTCCCCCATCTTACCTCCTTCCCTTCCCCACGGCACCTGTATATACGCTTATACATATTTATTACTCTATTTATTTATTTGACTTGTACCTATCTATTCTATTTATTTTATTTTGTGAGTATGTTTGGTTTTGTTCTCTGTCTCCCCCTTTTAGACTGTGAGCCCACTGTTGAGTAGAGGCTGTCTCTAGATGTTGCCAATTTGTACTTCCCAAGCGCTTTTAGTACAGTGCTCTGCACATAGTAAGCCCTCAATAAGTACGATTGATGATGATGATGAGGGGCCTAGGAGGGCCCCTGGTTGGGGTGGGGGATGTGGGGTGTGCCCGCGGGCCTTGGGTCTCCCCCCACTCCTCGGCCAAGTCATCCTCAGGCCCAGGCCCCCCCCTGCCAACCCCTTGCCCCCCATTTCCCCTGTGGGCATCATCATCATCATCAATCGTATTTATTGAGCAATTACTATGTGCAGAGCACAGTACTAAGCGCTTGGGAAGTCCAAATTGGCAACATATAGAGACAGTCCCCACCCAACAGTGGGCTCACAGTCTAAAAGGGGGAGACAGAGAACAAAACCAAACATACTAACAGAATAAAATAAACAGGATAGATATGTACAAGTAAAATAGAGTAATAAATATGGACAAACATATATACAGGTGCTGTGGGGAAGGGAAGGAGATAAGATGGGGGGGATGGAGAGGAGGGCATGAGTCCCTGGCCCCCCCCCAGCGCCTCCTCCTCCCCCGAGACCGGCCCAACCCCCTCTGCCCAGGCCTCTGTGCCACGTTGGCAGCTGTGGCATGGGCTGCGGTGGGCCC
Organism: Tachyglossus aculeatus; assembly: GCF_015852505.1. Lineage (NCBI taxonomy): Eukaryota > Metazoa > Chordata > Mammalia > Monotremata > Tachyglossidae > Tachyglossus > Tachyglossus aculeatus. Next base: position 2,649,360 of record NC_052091.1, read on the forward strand.
TGGCACGGTGCCCACCCCCAGTTTATAAATAGGCCCGAGGCCGGCCGCTCCTCTCCCTCTCTCTCTCCCCCCTTCTCCCCTTCTCTCGCTATTTAGGCAGCCGAAGTGGGTGGGAGGGTGGCACCCTGCCCTCCCCTCCCTCGACCCACCGGGTGACGGCTTCCCCAGGGCGGGGGAAGAGTTGGGTGCAGCTGGCAAGGCCCGGAACACAAATATTTTCTTCTGGCTGCAAAACCCGCTGGCGAGACAGGGGTGGGGGCCGGGCTTCCCAACGCCCACGGGGCAGACGGACACCGGGACAGCCTTCTTCCCTTCCCCACAGCACCTGTATATATGTATATATGGTTGTACATATTTATTACTCTATTTATTTATTTATTTTACTTGTACATTTCTATCCTACTTATTTTATTTTGTTGGTATGTTTGGTTCTGTTCTCTGTCTCCCCCTTTTAGACTGTGAGCCCACTGTTGGGTAGGGACTGTCTCTATGTGATGCCAATTTGTACTTCCCAAGCGCTTAGTACAGTGCTCTGCACATAGTAAGCGCTCAATAAATACGATTGATTGATTGATTGATTGATTGACAGCCAGGGGGACACCAAACACTCACACAGACACACTCACGGTCCCCAACGCAACTACCCAAGAGATACCGCAAGACACCCAGAGATAATAATAATAGCATTTATTAAGCGCTTACTATGTGCAAAGCACCGTTCTAAGCGCTGGGGTAGGTACAAGGTAATCAAGTTGCCCCACGTGGGGCTCACAGACTTAATCCCCATTTTCCAGATGAGGGAACTGAGGCCCAGAGAAGCGAAGTGACTTGCCCAAAGTCACACAGCTGACAAGTGGCGGAGCCGGGGTTTGAACCCATGACCTCTGACTCCTAAACCCAAGCTCTTTCCACTGAGCCACGCTGCTTATAATAGCATTTATTAAGCACTTACTATGTGCAAAGCACCGTTCTAAGCGCTGGGGAGGTTACAAGCTGATCAGGTTGCCCCACCTGGGGCTCACAGTCTTCATCCCCATTTTACAGATGAGGCCACTGAGGCCCAGAGAAGTGACTCGCCCCAAGCCACACAGCTGACAATTGGCGGAGCCGGGATTTGAACCCCTGACCTCTGACTCCAAAGCCCAGGCTCTTTCCACTGTATATATGTTTGTACATATTTGTTACTCTATTTATTTTACTTGTACATATCTATTCTATTTTAGTTTGTTAGTATGTTTGGTTTTGTTCTCTGTCTCCCCCTTTTAGACTGTGAGCCCACAGTTGGGCAGGGACTGTCTCTATATGTTGCCAATTTGGACTTCCCAAGCGCTTAGTACAGTGCTCTGGCACACAGTAAGCGCTCAATAAATACGATTGATGATGATGATGATGATGATGAGCCACGAAGGGAGATGCTCAGCCTGGGCCCCTTCGTTGTCATAGAGAAGCAGCGTTGCCCTAGTGTTAAAAGCTTGGGAGTCAGAGGACCTGGGTTCTAATCCTGGCTCCGTCACTTGTCCCCACCGGGAGCTCACCTCCTCCAGGAGGCCTTCCCAGACTGACTGTGAGCCCACTGTTGGGTAGGGGCGGTCTCTATATGTTGCCAACTTGGACTTCCCAAGCGCTTAGTCCAGTGCTCTGCACACAGTAAGCGCTCAGTAAATACGATTGATTAATAATAATAATGATGGCATTTGTTAAGCGCTTACTATGTGCAAAGCACTGTTCTAATTGCTGGGGGGATACAATGTGATCAGGTTGTCCCACGTGGGGCTCACAGTCTTAATCCTCATTTTTACAGATGATTGATTGATTGATTGAGCCCTCCCCATCACTCCGACTCCCTCCCTCCTCTGCCCTCCCCCCTTCCCCTCCCCACAGCACTGGTGTGTATTTGTCCATATTTATTACTCTATTTTACTCATGATGTGCATAGATCTATAATTCTCTTTATATTGATGCCTATTTACTCGTTTTACTGTCCATCTCCCCCTATCAGGACCGTGAGCCCGTCGTTGGGTAGGGATTGGCCCTCTCTGTGACCTTTCCAAGCGCTTAGTCCAGTGCTCTGCACACAGTAAGCGCTCAACCAGTACGTTTGAATGAGTGAACTGGTCTGACGTGTGACCTTGGGTAAGTCACTTCTTTGGGCCTCAGTGACCTCCTCTGGAAAATGGGGATGAAGACTGTGAGCCCCACGGGGGACAACCTGATGACCTCGTCTCTATCGTGGTGCTTAGAAGAGCACTTGGCACGTAGTAAGCGCTTAACAAATACCGTTATTATTGTTATTACAGTGCCCTCTCCCAAGTGCTTAGTGTGCCTAGTAAGCGCTTCACAAATACCGTATTTATTATTCATTCATTCGATTGTATTTATTGAGCGCTTACTGTGTGCAGAGCACTGTACTACACTCATTCATCCATGCAATTGTATTTATTGAGCGCGTACACGCTTGGGAAGTACAAGTCGGCAACATATAGAGATGATTCCTACGCCTAGTAAGCACTTAACATTTATTTATTTGTTTATTTATTTTTATTTATGTTTATTTATTTATTATTATTTATTATTATTTTTATTTATTTATTTATTTATTTATTATTATTATTATTAGGGTGCTTTTGCACCCAGTAAGCGCTCAGTAAATAAGGCCGTGCTCAGAGACGCAGGCTCAGGCAGAGACGCGCACATTCATTCATTCGATCGTATTTATTGAGCGCTTCCCGCGTGCAGAGCACTGTACTAAGCGCTTGGGAAGTACAAGTCGGCAACATGTAGAGACAGTCCCTACCCAACAACGGGCTCACAGTCTAAGCGCTTTAGTCCAGCGCTCTGCACACAGTAAGAGAAGCAGCATGGCTCAGAAGAGCCCAGGCTTTGGAGTCAGAGGTCATGGGTTCAAATCCCGGCTCCTCCAACCGTCAGCTGTGTGACTTTGGGCAAGTCACTTCACTTCTCTGGGCCTCAGTTCCCTCATCTGGAAAATGGGGATTAGAACTGTGAGCCCCCCGTGGGACAACCTGATCACCTCGTAACCTCCCCAGCGCCTAGAACAGTGCTTTGCACATAGTAAGTGCTTAATAAATGCCATTAAAAAAATAAATGAATACGATCGTACGCTTAGTCCAGTGCTCTGCACACAGTAAGCGCTCAATAAATACGATTGAGTGAATGAATAGACACAGTGCATAGACACAAACACACACCCCCGTCGCCCACCTGACCCCCCATCGTCATCATCAATCGTATTTATTGAGCGCTCACTGTGTGCAGAGCACTGTACTAAGCGCTTGGGAAGTCCAAGTTGGCAACATATAGAGACAGTCCATCAATCAATCAATCAATCGTATTTATTGAGCGCTTACTATGTGCAGAGCACTGGACTAAGCGCTTGGGAAGTACAAATTGGCAACATATAGAGACAGTCCCTACCCAACAGTGGGCTCACGGTCTAAAAGACCCCCCCAGTCCCGGGAGAGGAGGGAGACGGGGTTGGGAGACTTCTTCTCCCACAGTCTTCTAGACTGTGAGCCCGCTGTTGGGTAGGGAGTGTCTCTATGTGTTGCCGACTTGGACTTCCCAAGCGCTCAGTACAGTGCTCTGCACACAGTAAGCGCTCAATAAATATGATTAGTGATTGATTGAGACCCTCAGACTGGCTGAGCGGAAGGAGGGAGGCCTGGCGGGCCAGGCCGGGCAGGAAGGGGCCCCGGCCATCACCGTCCTGGGCTTCTGTGCTGGAGGAGAGGAGGAAGGGGCAGGAAGGGCTCCAGCCGGTTCCCTCTTCCTGCCCCCGTGGGGGGTGGGGGGCCCGCTCAGGAAGCAGGATCCGCAACCGGAACCCAGGCGTCCCCCGCGCTTCCCTCCGGCCACCAGGCCCGACTCGGACAGCCAGGGGCAGAGAGGGCAAGGGCAGGGCCTAGGAGCAGCAACCTGGTGGCTCAAGCCACAGGGCTTCAGCTCCCTCTCTTCCATCATCATCATCATCAATCGTATTTATTGAGCGCTTACTGTGTGCAGAGCACCGGACTAAGCGCTTGGGAAGTCCAAGTTGGCAACATATAGAGACAGTCCCTACCCAACAGGGGGCTCACAGTCTAAAAGGGGGAGATAGAGAACGAAACCGAACATACTAACAAAATAAAATAAATAGAATAGATATGTACAAGTAAAATAAATAGAGTAATGAATATGTACAAACATATATACATATATACAGGTGTTGTGGGGAAGGGAAGGAGGTAAGATGGGGGGGATGGAGAGGGGGGGCGAGGGGGAGAGGAGGGAAGGGGCTCAGTCTGGGACTGAGAGCTCACCTCCTCCAGGAGGCCTTCCCACACTCAGCCCCCTCAATCAATCAATCAATCAATCGTATTTATTGAGCACTTACTGTGTGCAGAGCACTGGACTAAGCGCAAGCTGGAAACATATAGAGACAGTCCCTACCCAACAGTGGGCTCACAGCCTCCTGCCTCTCCCCCTCCACACCTCCTTCCCTTCCCCACAACACCTGTATATATGTATATATGTTTGTACATATTTATTACTCTATTTCTTTATTTGACTTGTACCTATCTATTCTGTTTATTTTATTTTGTTAATTTGTTTGGTTTTGTTCTCTGTCTCCCCCTTCTAGACTGTGAGCCCACTGTTGAGTAGGGACTGTCTCTATATGTTGCCAACTTGGACTTCCCAAGCGCTTAGTACAGTGCTCTGCACACAGTAAGTGCACAATAAATACGATTGATTGCTTGATTGATTTGTACATATTTATTACTCTATTTATTTCCTTATTTTACTTGTACAGATCTATTCTATTTATTTTATTTTGTTAATATGTTTGGTTTTGTTCTCTGTCTCCCCCTTCTAGACTGTGAGCCCACTGTTGGGTAGGGACCATCTCTATATGTTGACAACTTGGACCTCCCAAGCGCTTAGTACAGTGCTCTGCACACAGTAAGTGCTCAATAAATACGATTGATTGATTGATTGATTGATTGTTCTCTGTCTCCCCCTTCTAGACTGTGAGCCCACTGTTGGGTAGGGACCGTCTCTGTATGTTGCCAACTTGGACTTCCCAAGCGCTTAGTCCAGTGCTCTGCACACAGTAAGCGCTCAATAAATACGATTGATTGCTTGATTGATTTGTACGTATTTATTACTCTATTTATTTCTTTATTTTACTTGTACAGATCTATTCTATTTATTTTATTTTGTTAATATGTTTGGTTTTGTTCTCTGTCTCCCCCTTCTAGACTGTGAGCCCACCGTTGGGTAGGGACCATCTCTATATGTTGACAACTTGGACCTCCCAAGCGCTTAGTACAGTGCTCTGCACACAGTAAGTGCTCAATAAATACGATTGATTGATTGATTGATTGTTCTCTGTCTCCCCCTTCTAGACTGTGAGCCCACTGTTGGGTAGGGACCGTCTCTATATGTTGCCAACTCGGACTTCCCAAGCTCTTAGTCCAGTGCTCTGCACACAGTAAGCGCTCAATAAATATGATTGATGATTGATTGATTGATTGTTCTCTGTCTCCCCCTTCTAGACTGTAAGCCCGCTGTTGGGTAGGGACTGTCTCTAGATGTTGCTAACTTGGACTTCCCAAGCACTTAGTACAGTGCTCTGCACACAGTAAGCGCTCAGTAAATACGATTGATTGATTGATTGTCCCCGTCCCCCCACGGGTGGCCGGAGGGTGGGGGATGAAGCCCCGCAGCCCCCCACCCGGGGGTCCGGCCTGGCCTGGCGGCGGCCGCCACCTAAAAATACATATATATATATATATATATATATATATATATATATATATATATGTATATATGTTTGTACATATTTATTACTCTATTTAACTTGTACCTATCTATTCTATTTATTTTATTTTGTTAATATGTTTGGTTTTCTTCTCTGTCTCCCCCTTCTAGACTGTGACCCCACTGTTGGGTTGGGACTGTCTCTATATGTTGCCAACTTGTACTTCCCAAGCGCTTAGTCCAGTGCTCTGCACACAGTAAGCGCTCAATAAATACGATTGATTGATTGACTGTGCCAGTCCTGGGCATTCACTGTGCCTGGCGAGACCGAGACCTCCAGCCCCTACTTTTCAGGGTCCAGGGGGTGGGGAGGGGAGACACTCACCCACTCACCCCTACTTATTGAGCACTTACTGTGTACAGAGCACTGTACTAAGCGCTTGGGAGAGGACATTAGAGCAATCAACAGACGCAGACCCTGCCCACAGCAAGCTCACAATCTAGAGGGGGAGAAGGGAGAAGAGTGTGTGCTTGTGTGTGTGTATATATATCTGTATCACGGTGACTCCGGGGAATTGTGTGTTTGTGCGGCTGGTGTGCCTGCTGCCCCCACAACCCGTCGACACACACACACACTCTGTCCAGGCCCCCGTGTTTAAGTCCAACAAGTTCCGACAGCTGCCCCCGGCCAGCCTCTCCTGTGGGCAGCCCACCCTGGGACCCCTCAACCCTGGCACGTGGGGCACCCCGAAGAAGCCCGGAGCGGGCATGGCAGCGGGCCGGCCTCTCCCTGGGGACTTATGTTGCCAACTTGGACTTCCCAAGCGCTTAGTCCAGTGCCCTGCACACAGTAAGCGCTCAATAAATCCACTGAAGAGGTAAGAGGACGAAGCACCAGAAAGAGAGGGGGCCCGGCCGCGGGGCCTCCTGCGTGACCCCAGCGAAATAATAATACTTGCTAAGCACTTACTACGTGCCAAGCACGGGGGTGGATAGGAGCTAATAGGGCTGGACACAGGCCCCGTGCCACACTGAGCCCAGAGGACCCCAGATCCTTCAGCAGACGGGTGGCGGAGGCAGGATTAGAACCCAGATCCTTCCGACTCCCCTAGCTCACCCTGCTTCTCACGTAAGCCCCTCCGGTGGGGACAGTTTTAGACCGTCTCCCCCTTTTAGACTGTGAGCCCACTGTTGGGTTGGGACCGCCTCTATATGTTGCCAACTTGTACTTCCCAAGCGCTTAGTACAGTGCTCTGCACACAGTAAGCGCTCAATAAATACGATTGATTGATTGACTGAATGAATGAATGAATGAACGAACATACGCACACTCCCTCCCAGAGACTAAGCTGCTGTGTCCGGAGCCGGGACCCCCGTCCTCCCGGCCCCCCAACCCACGACCCCCTTGCTGTGCCCAGTGTGTCACACACACACACACACACACACACACACACACACACACACACACACACACACAAACACACACAAGCAGTGTGGCCTAGTGGCAGGAGCCCAGGAGTCGGAGGATGTGGGATCCAACCCCGGCTCTGCCCCGTGTCCGCTCTGAGACCTTGGGCAAATCATTTCACTTCTCTGGGCCTCAGTTTCCTCCCCTGTAAACTGTAGATTAAGACTGCGAGCCCCACGTGGGACAGGGACCGCGTCCAACCCGCTCACCTTAGATGTAGCCCAGCGCTTAGAACGGTGCTTGGCACATAGTAAGCGCTTCCTGCATATATGTCTGTACATATTTATTACTCTATTTTACCTGTACCTATCTATTCTATTTATTTTATTTCGTTAGTATGCTTGGTTTTGTTCTCTGTCTCCCCCTTCTAGACTGTGAGTTGGGTAGGGACTGTCTCTATATGTCGCCAGCTTGGACTTCCCAAGCGCTCAGTCCAGTGCTCTGCACACAGTAAGCGCTCAATAAATACGATTGATTGATTGATTGATTCCCGAATAGCGCAGTTACATACCCCTCCAGCGCTTAGTTCAGTGCCTGGCACAAAGTAGGCGCTTAACAAATACCGTAATGATTATTATTGCACACACAGAGGCCTCCGATTTCTTCTCTCCACGTTTATTCACCCCGGCGGGGTGTCCACCGGGCATCTTTAAATACCCCCCACCCCAACCCGGTTCTCCCCCTCCCCGTCTCCCCCCGCCCCCTGCCCCGGGGCCGGCTCCGGGGCAGGGGGCGGGGGCCGGGCCTGCCGGGGGGGGGGTGGGGGGGACGGGGCCGGGCTCAGCTGCACTTGCAGGAGCGGACTACCATGTTGGACAGTTGCTCCACCTTGGGCTTGCGGCCTACGTAGTAGACGATGGTCAGCGGGTCCAGGGTCTGCGGCACGCAGCACGGGGCCGCCGACGCGCCGGGGTTGTGCTGGTTGTACAGAGCCAGGACCTGCCCGGGAGGAGGGGGCACGGGGCGGGGGGGGGGGGGGCGTGAGGCCTGGACCCCAGACCCCCGGACCCCCGGTCCTCCGGCCCCCCCCAACGGCCCTCACCCTGCTGTACTGCGTGTCCAGGCTCCAGATGTAGGGGCACGGGCCCAGGCAGAAGTTGGCGTGGTAGCCCTGGGGCTCGTGGATCCACTTCCAACCCAGGTCCTTGCGGAAGTCGATGTAGAGCGGGCGCACGCAGCAGTTCTTCTCCTCCGGCGTGCTAAGGGGGCACCGGACGGGCGCTCAGCGGGCACCGGCCCCGGGCCTGAGGGACCCTCCGGGCCTCGGCCCGCCCAGCTCACCGCCTCTACCCCACCCGTGCCCCCGTCTTCACCCTCCAGCGCTCAGAACGGTGCTGGGCACGTAGTAAGCGCTTAACAAATGCCATCATTACCATCACACCGCTTCTCTATACGTATATATGTTTGTACATATTTATTACTCTATTTTACTTCTACATATACATTCTATTTATTTTATTTTGTTAATATGTTTTGTTGTCTGTCTCCCCCTTCTAGACTGTGGGCCCGCTGTTGGGTAGGGACCATCTCTACGTATTGCCAACCTGTACTTCCCAAGCGCTTAGTACAGTGCTCTGCACACAGTAAGCGCTCAATAAATACGATTGAATGAATGAATCCCCAGATGCAAGGGACCCCTCCCACCCCCGCCCCTGCTTCCACCCCCTGATCCTGCCCTCTCGCGTGCTCTCAGAAGGGAGCCACCCTCTCCTGCCCAACCCCTTCCCTCCGCCCCAATGCCCCCTCCTTGGCACTACCCCACCCCCTCTCTCCTCTGTGTTGCCCCTGGAGCCCACGGACCCCTTGGGGCCGGGGGTCGGCCGACCTGAAGCAGTAGTCCTTGCCCAGGTCCCGGCGCCGGCGGGAGCTCTGCAGATGCTGGGCCCGCTCGGCCGGGGTGGCCATGAGCAGAAGGAAAGGGGACCGCTGGTTCTTGTCCTGCACCGCGGCTAGATCGCCTCGCAGCTTGGTGAAGCCTGGCGGGAGGCGGGGTGAAGGGTCAGGGGGGGTCAGGCCTCCCCGGGGCGTCCCCCCCACTCCTCCAGCGGTCAGCGGCCTCTCACCGTCGATCTCCACTTCCAGGGTGGGCGGCGGCCCCTCACAAGAGCAGTGGGCGCTGAGCCGGAAAACTTCTTCCTCCTCTGCGGACGAAAACGAGGGTGTCAGGGCCCGGCCTCGGCCCGCCGTTTGGGGCTCGGTCGTTCGATCCTATTTATCGAGCGCACTGTACTGAGCGCTTGGGAGAGGACGACACGACGCTAAAGAGGGACGATCCCTGCCCACAACGAGCTCCTCACCCCGGGATGGCCAGGATGGGGCAGCCGGGAGGGGAGGAGCCGCAGGCCCAGGTCTGGGTAGGTAGGTTCATTCTTTCGATCGTATTTATTGAGCGCTTACTGTGTGCGGGGCACTGTACTGAGCGCTTGGGAAGTATGAGACGGCCCCTACCCAACAACGGACTCACAGTCTAGAAGGGGGACAGGCGTCCCCTCTGGCTCCCCGCTGCCTGCTGAAGGGCAGCAGGACTGGGCATCCCCCCCGCCCCTCCAAACTGATTAAACCCTCCTTGTTTTGTTTCATTGTCTGTCTCCCCACTTCTAGACTGTGAGCCCGTTGTGGGGCAGGGAGACGTCTCTCTCTGTTGCAGTATTGTACTTCCCAAGCGCTCAGTACAGTGTTCTGCACCCACTAAGCGCTCAATACACTCGACTGAATGAATGGACCGCGGGCCGGACCGGCCGGGCCTCGTGCGTGTGGCGGGAGCGCCAGTCTCAGCCGGCGCCGCTATAGGCCTGGGCCCGGACGGAGGGTACCCGGCCCGGACGGTGGCCGGCCGGCGGCCGGCCCGCGTCCTCACCGGGGCTCTTGATCCAGCGCTGCACGACCTCGGTGACGTCGAAGGAGAGCCAGTCCTCGTCGGCGCTGGGCTGCACGAACCGGCTGCTCAGGTAGCGCCACGATCCGTTGCCGTATTTCTGCGGGAGGGACGGAGGGAAGGACGGAGGGAGGGAGGAGGCCGGGGCGGGTCAAGGACTGTCCCCTGCTCCGGGCCCCGAGGCTCCCTCCCGCCAGGGGGCGCCCTCGCGCTCTGTGGCTCCCTCCCAATAGGGGGCGCCCTCGTGCTCCGTGGCTCCCCCTCCGCCAGGGGGCGCCCTCGGGTCTCCATGGCTCCCTCCCAACAGGGGGCGCCCGTGGCTTCCTCTCGCCAGGGGGCGCCCTGGGGCCCCCCTGGTTTTCCCTCGCCAGGGGGCGCCCTCGGGACCCGGGGCACCACGTGCTTTGCGCATGGCTCCCCTCCAGCAGGGGGCGCCCTCGGGTCCCCGTGGCTCCCTCCCAACGGGGGGGCGGCCCTTGGCTCCCTCCCGCGAGGGGGCGCCCTGGGGCCCCCGTGGCTCCTTCCCGCGAGGGGGCGCCCTGGGCCCCTCCCTCCCCCGTGGTTCTCCCTCGCCAGGGGGCGCCCGTGGCTCCCTGCCTCCAGGAGGCGCCCTGGGGCCCCCCCGTGGTGCTCCCTCCCTCCAGGGGACACCCTGGGGCCCCACCCCGTGGCTCCCTCCCAACAGGGGGCGCCCTGGGGGGCCCCCCGTGGCTCTCGCTCGGCAGGGGGCGCCCTCGGGACCCGGGGGCAACACGTGCGGCCCACGCGGCTCCCTCCCGCCGGGGGGCGCCCTCGGGTCTCCGTGGCTCCCTCTCGCCAGGGGGCGCCCTGGGCTCCCCACCACCACCGGGGCTCTCCCTCGGCAGGGGGCGCCCTCGGGACCCGGGGTGCCACGTGCTTTGCGCGTGGCTCCCTCCCAACAGGGGGGCCCGTGACTCCCTCCCGCGAGGAGGCGCCCTGGGCCCCCCCCCGTGGTGCTCCCTCCCTCCAGGGGGCGCCCTGGGGCCCCACCCCGTGGCTCCCTCCCAACAGGGGGCGCCCTAGGGGGGGCCCCTCGTGGCACTCGCTCGGCAGGGGGCGCCCTCGGGACCCGGGGGCAACCCGTGCGGCCCAGGCGGCTCCCCCCCGCCGGGGGGCGCCCTCGGGGCCCCTTGGCTCCCTCCCAACAGGGGGCGCCCTGGGCCGCCCCCACCGCGGCTCTCCCTCGGCAGGGGGCGCCCTCGGGACCCGGGGCGCCACGTGCTTTGCTTGCGGCTCCCTCCCAACAGGGGGCGCCCGTGGCTCCCTCCCTCCAAGGGGCGCCTTGGGGTCCCCGTGGCTCCCTCCCAACAGGGGGCGCCCTGGGGGCCCCTCGTGGCTCTCGCTCGGCAGGGGGCGCCCTCGGGCCCCGGGGGCAACCCGTGCGGCCCACGCGGCTCCCTCCCGCCTGGGGGCGCCCTCGGGTCTCCGTGGCTCCCTCTCGCCAGAGGGCGCCCTCGGGTCCCCTTGGCTCCCTCCCAACAGGGGGCGCCCTGGGCCGCCCCCACCGCGGCTCTCCCTCGGCAGGGGGCGCCCTCGGGACCCGGGGCACCACGTGCTTTGCGCGTGGCTCCCTCCCAACAGGTGGGGCCCGTGACTCCCTCCCGCGAGGAGGCGCCCTGGGGCCCCCCCCCGTGGTGCTCCCTCCCTCCAGGGGGCGCCCTGGGGCCCCACCCCGTGGCTCCCTCCCAACAGGGGGCGCCCTGGGGGGCCCCTCGTGGCTCTCGCTCGGCAGGGGGCGCCCTCGGGACCCGGGGGCAACCCGTGCGGCCCACGCGGCTCCCTCCCGCCGGGGGGCGCCCTCGGGTCCCCTTGGCTCCCTTCAACAGGGGGCGCCCTGGGGGGCCCCCGTGGCTCTCGCTCGGCAGGGGGCGCCCTCGGGACCCGGGGCGCCACGTGCTTTGGGCGTGGCTCCCTCCCAACAGGGGGCGCCCGTGGCTCCCTCCCTCCAAGGGGCGCCTTGGGGTCCCCGTGGCTCCCTCCCAACAGGGGGCGCCCTGGGCCGCCCCCACCGGGGCTCTCCCTCGGCAGGGGGCGCCCTCGGGACCCGGGGCGCCACGAGCTTTGCGCGTGGCTCCCTCCCAACAGGTGGGCGCCCGTGGCTCCCTCCCGTGAGGGGGCGCCCTGGGCCCCCACCCCGTGGTTCTCCCTCGCCAAGGGGCGCCCGTGGCTCCCTCCCTCCAGGGGGCGCCCTGGGGCCCCACCCCGTGGTGCTCCCTCCCAACAGGGGGGCGCCCTGGGGGGGGGCCCCCGTGGCTCTCGCTCGGCAGGGGGCGCCCTCGGGCCCCGGGGGCAACCCGTGCGGCCCACGCGGCTCCCTCCCGCCTGGGGGCGCCCTCGGGTCTCCGTGGCTCCCTCCCGCCGGGGGGCGCCCTCGGGTCCCCTTGGCTCCCTCCCAACAGGGGGCGCCCTGGGGGCCCCCCCCGGTGGCTCTCCCTCGGCAGGGGGCGCCCTCGGGACCCGGGGCGCCACGTGCTTTGGGCGTGGCTCCCTCCCAACAGGGGGCGCCCGTGGCTCCCTCCTTCCAAGGGGCGCCTTGGGGTCCCCGTGGCTCCCTCCCAACAGGGGGCGCCCTGGGCCGCCCCCACCGGGGCTCTCCCTCGGCAGGGGGCGCCCTCGGGACCCGGGGCGCCACGTGCTTTGCGCGTGGCTCCCTCCCAACAGGTGGGCGCCCGTGGCTCCCTCCCGTGAGGGGGCGCCCTGGGCCCCCACCCCGTGGTTCTCCCTCGCTAGGGGCGCCCGTGGCTCCCTCCCTCCAGGGGGCGCCCTGGGGCCCCACCCCGTCGCTCCCTCCCAACAGGGGGCGCCCTGGGCGCCCGTGGCTCCCTCCCTCCAGGGGGCGCCCTGGGGCCCCACCCCGTCGCTCCCTCCCAACAGGGGGCGCCCTGGGGGCCCCCCCGTGGCTCTCCCTCGGCAGGGGGCGCCCTCGGGACCCGGGGCGCCACGTGCTTTGGGCGTGGCTCCCTCCCTCCGAGGGGCGCCTTGGGGTCCCCGTGGCTCCCTCCCAACAGGGGGCGCCCTGGGGGGGCCCCCGTGGCTCTCGCTCGGCAGGGGGCGCCCTCGGGCCCCGGAGGCAACCCGTGCGGCCCAGGCGGCTCCCCCCCCGCCGGGGGGCGCCCTCGGGTCCCCTTGGCTCCCTCCCTCCCTCCAGGGGGCGCCCCGGTCTCGCTCGCCCGCCGGCCCGCCCGCTCGCCCACTCGCCCTCCGGCCCACTCGCGCGCCCCCACCTGGTAGAGCTCGACGTGCTGGTCGTCGGGGCCTCCGCCTCCGCCTCCGCCTCCTCCTCCTCCTCCTCCGCCTCCTCCTCCTCCTCCTCCTCCGCCGTCCCGGGTCTGGGACTTGAGGCGGAGGAGTCTTAGCTCGGCCCGGGCGAGCAGCGCCGCCTCCGGCACCGCCTCCCGCACCGCGGAACCGTTGAAGATGAAGTAGACGCTGTGGGGCACCTTGGGGTACCGCAGGTACGACGCTGCGGGAGGAACCTGTGGGGGGGGGGTGGACGGCTCAGGAACACACACACACACACACACACACCCCACACACACACACACACAACCAGGCCCGGACGGCGCCCGCCTCCACATGTTGCCAACTTGGACTTCCCAAACGCTTAGTAGTAATAATAATAATAATAATAATAATAATAATAATGGCATTTATTAACCTCACCTCCCTTCTCTCCTTCTACTGCCCAGCCCGCACCCTCCGCTCCTCCACCACTAATCTCCTCACTGTACCTCGCTCTCGCCTGTCCCGCCATCGACCCCCGGCCCACGTCATCCCCCGGGCCTGGAATGCCCTCCCTCTGCCCATCCGCCAAGCTAGCTCTCTTCCTCCCTTCAAGGCCCTCCTGAGAGCTCACCTCCTCCAGGAGGCCTTCCCAGATTGAGCCCCTTCTTTCCTCTCCCCCTCGTCCCCCTCTCCATCCCCCCGCCTTACCGCCTTCCCCTCCCCACAGCACCTGTATATATGTATATATGGTTGTACATATTTATTACTCTGTTTATTTATTTATTTATTTATTTTACTTGTACATTTCTATCCTACTTATTTTATTTTGTTGGTATGTTTGGTTCTGTTCTCTGTCTCCCCCTTTTAGACTGTGAGCCCACTATCGGGTAGGGACTGTCTCTATGTGATGCCAATTTGTACTTCCCAAGCGCTTAGTACAGTGCTCTGCACATAGTAAGCGCTCAATAAATACGATTGATTGATTGATTGATTGATTGATTGATTGATTAAGCGCCTACTACGTGCAAAGCCCTGTTCTGAGCGCTGGGGAGGTTGCAGAGTGATCAAGTTGTCCCACGTGGGGCTCACCGTCTTCACCCCCATTTCACAGATGAGGCGACCGAGGCCCAGGGAAGCGAAGTGACTCGCCCAAAGTCACACGGCTGACACTTGGCGGAGCTGGGATTTGAACCCATCACCTCTGACTCCAAAGCCCGGGCTCTTTCCACGGAGCCGCGCTTTGCACATAGTAAGCGCTTTATAAATGCCGTTATTATTATTATTACAGTGAGCGCTCAGTAAATACGACTGAATGAATGAACGAGCTGGGAGCCGGGAAGCTACGGCGCCCAACCGCCCGGGCGGAAGTTGCAGCTGGAGGGATGGGGGTTAGACCCGCCAAGCTCACTCTCTTCCTCCCTTCAAAGCCCTACTGAGAGCTCTCCTCCAGGAGGCCTTCGCACACTATATATGTATATATGTTTGTACACATTTATTACTCTATTTATTTTACTTGTACATATCTATTCTATTTATTTTATTTTGTTAGTATGTTTGGTTTTGTTCTCTGTCTCCCCCTTCTAGACCGTGAGCCCACTGTTGGGTAGGGACCGTCTCTAGATGTTGCCAACTTGGACTTCCCAAGCGCTTCGTACAGTGCTCTGCACACAGTAAGCGCTCAATAAATACGATTGATGATGATGATGATGACTGAGCCCCCTCCTTCCTCTCCCTCCCCATCCCCCCCGCCTTACCTCCTTCCCCTCCCCACAGCACCTGTATATATGTTTGTACGTGTTCATTACTCTATTTTACTTGTCCATATTTATTCTATTGTGTTAATATGTTTTGTTTTGTTGCCGTCACCCCCTTCTAGACTGTGAGCCCGCTGTTGGGTAGGGACCGGCTCTAGATGTTGCCGACTTGGACTTCCCAAGCGCCTAGTCCAGTGCTCCGCACACAGTAGGCGCTCATCATCATCATCAATCGTATTTATTGAGCGCTTACTATGTGCGGAGCACTGGACTAAGCGCTTGGGAAGTACAAATTGGCAACATATAGAGGCAGTCCCTACCCAACAGTGGGCTCACAGTCTACGACTGAGTGAATGCCTGCCCTGGGGTCCGCTCCTGGAAGCGCCGGTGCCCTCCCCCTGGCACACCCCCTTCCTCCGTGCCTGGACGGGGCCCCCCGCCTACTGTCTAGCCGCGGTCCTACCAGCTGAACGCCCCCGTCGGGCCCCGGAATGGTGACTCTCTCCTGGGGGAGGAGGAGACTGGGCCCCAGGGCCCTCAAGGGCCAAATGGGAGGGATAAAAAATTCAAAGTCGTGTCGTCCTCCCCCCTCCTCGACTGACCCGCTTCTGGAAGTGATGGGTGGGTGGGTGGGTGGGGGGCCACCTCTAATGATGGGAGGGGGCGGCAGGGTGACAACTTTTCCTTTCCCCAACTTTGGACTCGAGGCTGTATTTGTGTGCCATTACGTGCCCCGGCCCCTCGTTCTCCCCAGCTGAAATAGCCTCCCCGCTCCCATCAGAGCCCCCCTCCTCCAGAAAGCCTCCCCTGCCTAACCACGCCCCGATACGTATCTATCCTATTTATTTATTTCATTTTGTTAGTACGTTCGGTTTTGTTCTCCGTCTCCCCCTCCTAGGCCGCGAGCCCGCTGTTGGGTCGGGACCGTCTCTAGATGCTGCCAACTTGGACTTCCCAAGCGCTTTAGTCCAGTGCTCCGCACACAGTAAGCGCTCAATAAATACGATTGATGATGATGATGATGTGTCCCCCTCCCCTCGCCCCCGGCCAGGCCGCCCCTTGGGGAGGAGGGCGGGGGGGGGGTCTCCCCGTGCCAGCCCCGCTCAGACAGGGCTCCACAAAGCTGTCTTCATGGCCCTGCCAATTAGTCATCAAACCACAGACCCAAACAACTTCAGGCCGGGGCTCCGGGCCTCCCCACCCAAAGGGCCGGAGGGGGCCTGCGACCCTCGCCCGTGTGCCAGGCTCCGGAGGGAGAGGCCGGTGGCACCGTCCAGGCCGCCCCCTCCCAGTCCCCGAAGCGGCGGTGCCCATGTGGGCGCCCCTCGGCCCACGTGGCCGTCAATCGAGGCCTGACCTTCGTTGGGCTTGAGCATGGCGATGCGGGTGACCTCCTTGGCGTAGTAGTCGGTGTCGGGCCTGTCCCGCTCCCGGCTGCGGCTGAGCTCGCCCAGCAGGTCCCGGGTGCTGTTGTAGAGGGCCAGCACGGCGTCGGGCAGCGGGCCCTGGGCCTGGCCCTGGTCGCCGTCGCCCTGCGGGGGACTGGCCAGCCGCAGCTTCGACAGGATCTGGCCCCGGATGGCCTCGATCCGCTTCCTCTTCACCAGCTCCAGGTCGATGGTCTTGCAGGTGGACAGGCCGGCGGCGGGGCCCAGCAGGGCCAGCCCCAGCAGCAGCAGCCCCAGCCCCGCACGCCCCGACGGCGGCATGGAGGAGGCGGCCACAGTCCGGGGGGCGGTTGGCGAGGAGTCCTGGGCCTCCTAAGGCGGGGCCGAAGAGACACACGAGTCCGCTCTAAAAGGGGATCAGCCCGTCCGTCGCGGGGCCTCCCACGGGGGCCCCCGTTGCTGGACCCCGGGCCCCGGGCCTCGTCGCCTTCCCGCTGCTCCCGGTGGAGCTGTTCCCGGTGTTCCCGGTGCTGTCCCCGGTGCAGGCCCGGCCGGGTGCCCGGGCTTGGGGCAGAGCATGGAGAAGGACCGGCCGCGCTGCAGCGTCGGGGGGGGCGGTGGGGGGGCTCCCGGGGCTCACAGGAGGCGTTGCGGGGGCCCGGCCCGCATGGTCGGTGGGTCGCTCTTTCGGTGGGTCGGTCGGGGCGGGGGGGGGGGGGCCCGGAGCCCCGACCCCTCCCTCAACGGGGGTCTCGGTCCTCGTCGAGGCGGGCGGTTGGTCCGGACGTTGCTGGGGGGCGGTTGCCCCTGTTGGGAGGGAGAAGGGGGGGGTTGTCTTTGGGGGGATGATTGATTGGCGGGGTGCCCCCGCCGTCGGGCTCTGGGCCCCGTTCCGGTTCGGGCCGTTTTAAACGTGTCCCGCCCCACCCAGGAAACGAGGGCGGGGGAGGGGGAACCGACACAGTCCCTCCCTCCCTCCCTCCCCTCCTCCCGGTGTGCCCCCCGAGCTCCCCGCCCCCGCGGCCCCAACCCGGGAGGAAACGGGGGAGGGGGAAGGGGCAGGGCCGACGCGGCCCCCACCCCCTCCCCAAACTGCGGCCTTCCCACTTCCCCTCCGGAGCCCCGAGGGCGGGATAACGGGGTGGGAGGGGCGGGATAACGGGACCGGACGGGAGGGGGGCCCCGCGGCCGGCCAGTGCCACTCATTCAATCGTATTTATTAATAATAATAATGGCATTTATTGTTGCCGACTTGTACTTCCCAAGCGCTTAGTACAGTGCTCCGCACACAGTAAGCACTCAATAAATACGATTGATTAAGCGCTTACTACGCGTAAACCACTGTTCTAAGCGCCGGGGAGGCTACAAGGCGATCAGGCTGTCCCACGGGGGGCTCACAGTCTTCATCCCCATTTCACAGATGAGGGAACTGGAGGCCCAGAGAAGTGAGGGACTTGCCCAAAGTCACACAGCCGGGATTTGAACCCATGACCTCTGACTCCAAAGCCCGCGCTCCTTCCACTGGGCCACGCTGCTTCTCATTTATTGAGCGCTTACTGTGTGCAGAGCCCTGGACTAAGCGCCTGGGAAGTACCTCCTCCTTCCTCTGAGCCCCCTCCTTCCTCTCCCCCTCTCCATCCCCTCCGGCCTTACCTCCTTCCCCTCCCCACAACACCTGTATATATGTATATGTTTGTATGTATTTATCACTCTATTTTATTTGTACATATTTATTCTATTTATTTTACTCCCCCTCCTCCCCCTCTCCATCCCCTCCGGCCTTACCTCCTTCCCCTCCCCACAACACCTGTATATATGTATATGTTTGTATGTATTTATTACTCTATTTTATTTGTACATATTTATTCTATTTATTTTATTTTGTAAATATGTTTTGTTTTGTTCTCTTGTCTCCGCCTTCTAGACTGTGAGCCCGCTGTTGGGTGGGGACCGTCTCTAGATGATGCCAACTTGGACTTCCCAAGCGCTTAGCCCAGTGCTCTGCACACAGTAAGCGCTCAATAAATACGATTGAATGAATGAATGGAAATACAGTCCGGCCCGGGACACACATACACACACCCCCGGGCCCTGCCCCACCCGGCCCTAAGGGTGGCCCCAGGGTCACACTGCCCACACGGAGAGGATGCCAGGATGGGCAACCCTAACTTTCCCCTGGCCGACCCTTCCCAACGGCCCCCGGCCTGAGGGAGGGTCTCGGGACAGAGGGGCACAGAGCCGCCCCTGAATCCGTTTGGTCTGGGGCACCCAGTTTGGGGGGACCCCCCCCCCGACCTGACCTGACAGACTGCCCCCGACCCCCGAATCCGGCGGCCTTGGGCAACTCGGTGGCTTTCCCTGCGCCTCAGTCTCCTAAACTGCCCAATGGGGATTCCGTACCTGGCCTCCCTCCTTTTCATTCATTCAGTCGTATTTATCAATCAATCGTATTTATTGAGCGCTTACTATGTGCAGAGCACTGTACTAAGCGCTTGGGAAGTCCAAGTCGGTAACATATAGAGACGGTCCCCACCTGACAGCGGGCTCACAGTCTAGAAGGGGGAGGCAGAGAACAAAACATATTAATAAAATAAATGGAATATGTACAAATAAAATAAGTAGAGTAATAAATCCGTACAAACATGTATACATATATACAGGTGCTGTGGGGAGGGGAAGGAGGTAAGGAGGGGACTCAGTCTGAGAAGGCCTACTTAGACTGTGAGCCCCATGAGGGACCGTCTCTATATGTGGCCGACTTGGACTTCCCAAGCGCTTAGTACAGTGCTCTGCACACAGTAAGCGCTCAATAAATACAATTGATGATGATGATGATGATTGAATGAATGAATAAATGAATGAATGAGGGACAGGGACTGTGTGCGACCTGGTATTCATTCATTCATTCATTCAATCGTATTTATTGAGCGCTTACTGTGTGCACAGCAATATACTAAGCGCTTGGGAAGTACAAGTTGGCAACATATGGTATGGTATGGTATCTACCCCAGCGCTTAGAACAGTGCTTGACACACTTCTTTAAAAAAAAAATTGTCCACAAATGAAAATAAAATACCTCACGCCTCCTCCTCCTCCTCCTCCTCCTCCTCCGTCTGCTGCTGCCCCCTGCTGGGCACTTCGCGGTTCGCCCCAGCCCGACCTTGACCCCTGACCCCTGACCCCTGCCCTGACCCCCCTCATAATAATAATAATAATGATGGCATTTATTAAGCGCTTACTATGTGCAACACACCGTTCTAAGCGCTGGGGATGTTACCAGGTGATCAGGTTGTCCCACAGGGGGCTCACAATCTTAATCCCCATTTTCCATCAACATCAATCGTATTTATTGAGCGCTTACTATGTGCAGAGCACTGTACTAAGCGCTTGGGAAGTACAAATTGGCAACCTATAGAGACAGTCCCTACCCAACAGTGGGCTCACAGTCTAGAAGGGGGAGACAGAGAACAAAACCAAACATACTAACAAAATAAAATAGAATAGATATGTACAAATAAAATAAATAGAGTAATAAATATGTACAAACATATATACATATATACAGGTGCTGTGGGGAAGGGAAGGAGGTAAGATGGGGGGGATGGAGAGGGGGACGAGGGGGAGAGGAAGGAAGGGGGATGAGGGAATGAGGGATGAGGAGTTCCAGATGAGGGAACTGAGGCACAGAGAAGTGACTCGCCCGAAGTCACACAGCTGACAATTGGCGGAGCCGGGATTTGAACCCACGACCTCTGACTCCAAAGCCCGGGCTCTTTCCACTGAGCCACGCCGCTTCTCATCTCCAAAGCACGGCTGGAGCTGGAAATCGGGCTGCTTTATTCGCATCAAAATCAGTTTACAAAACATGGAGCGCGGGGTGGGGTCGTGACGGGTGAGGGGCCTGGGGCCGGACGGAGCGGGAGAGGAGGGAGGACTGGGCCCCGGCCACCAACCCTGTCCGTCCAGCCACTACCAGCCGGGCCTCCCCGCCCGGCGGGTACCACCCCGGGGTCTCCACTGCCAATCAGCACTCAACCCCGTAGCGGGCAAAGTGCCGGGGCAGCACGGTGAGGTGGAGCACCACGGTGCCGGCGGCGGCCGTGTGCAGGCGGTAGCGGTCGGCCCCGCTGTAGACCACGTCGCTGTGGAGGAGCTGGGGCCCGCCGCCCACGAAGGCCCCCGCCAGGCGCTCTTGCCAGCTGCCGAGGGGCCGCCACGTGACGCACTCCAACCGGTGGGAGCCCGGGCTGGTGGGTACGTGACAGAAGCCGTAGCCCGCGAGTTGGCAGCGGCCGAATCCGTCCTGGGACCACACTTGGAGATGGAGCTTGGGCCAGCCTGCGGAGGGGCGGGAGATCATCATCATCATCATCATCAGTCGTATTTATTGAGCGCTTACCGTGTGCAGAGCACCGGACTAAGCGCTTGGGAAGGACAAGTTGGCAGGTTCCTTACCCTGAAGGCCCTTGGTGGCAAAGTGCAGATCGATGGGGTGGGACCAGTAGGCCATGTCGCCAATCTGGGGGCTGTCCACCTGCGTCTGCCCTTCCCGCACACCGGACAGCAACTTCCATGCCCCACCTGGGGAGGGGCAGACAGGGGACCCAGATGGGCACGGATAGGTGGTGGTGGGGTGCCCACAGAGGGACCGAGCCATAGGCGTTAGGGGAGAGGGCCCCAGGGGGTGAGGAAGGGATTTCTATGAAGTGAACTCCATGCGAATGAGATACTAATAATTTTGATATTTGTTAGGCGCCTACTCTGTGCGAGGCACTGTGCGAAGCTGGGCTGGACGCAAGCAAATTGGGCTGGAGGCAGTCCCTGTCCCACGTGGGGCTTACAGTCTTAATCCCCATTTTCCAGACGAGGAAGCTGAGGCCCAGGGAATCAATCAATCGTATTTATTGAGCGCTTACTGTGTGCAGAGCACTGTACTAAGCGCTTGGGAAGTACAAGTTGGCAACATATAGAGACAGCCCCTACCCAACAGTGGGCTCACAGTCTAAGGGAAGGGAGGTGACTTGCCCAAAGTCTCATAGCAAACAAGTAGCGGAGGTGGGATTAGCACCCAGGTCCTTCTGACTCCCATGCCCATCAATCAATCAATCGTATTTATTGAGCGCTTACTGTGTGCAGAGCATACCATCCTCTATTCACTAGGCCTAGCTGCAGCTCAGTAAGTAGGACTGACAGACTGACTGAAGAGGATCGGGGGTGAAGAATGGATTTCTGTCAATCAATCAATCGTATTTGAGTGCTTACTGTGTGCAGAGCAGTGTACTAAGTGCTTGGGAAGTACAAGTTGGCAACATATAGAGACGGTCCCTACCCAACAGCGGGCTTACAGTCTAGAAGGGGGAGACAGACAACAAAACAAAACATATTAACAAAATAAAATAAATAGAATAGATATGTACAAGTAAAATAGAGCAATGAATACGTACAAACATATGTACAGGTGCTGTGGGGAAGGGAAGTAGGTAACTACGTACAAACATATATATATATATATATATATATATATATATATATATATATACAGGTGCTGTAGGGAAGGGAAGGAGGTAAGGCGGGGGGAGGGGGGGAGAGGAAGGAGGGGGCTCAGTCTGGGAAGGCCTCCTGGAGGAGGTGAGCTCTCAGTACGAGCTGAATAAAGTCAAGTGAATCCCTTGCAAATAAGATGCAAAATGCCCTGAAAGTGAGCAACTGAATCTTCCCCTCTGGAGTCCCAGGGGCAGCCCCAGGGTACTCCCCGACCCCCAACCCCACCTCCCCCCGGGGCGGCCCAGGCACCTGACCTGGTCCGGTGGGCTTCTCTGCAACCCCAGGGAGCGGCCCAACCCTGTCACCCTCCTTCCTTCCCTCCCCCCGGGGAGCCTCTCCCTGGGGAAGTCCAGGGGGAATGCCGGGCTGTGGGGGCAGGGCTGCTGCAGTGGGCCCAGCGCCAGGGCCGGGGGTGCGGGGAGGATGGGGGTCGTGACCTCTGACCTGTGTGGACCCCCCACTTGCAGAAGAGGCTCGTCTGGGGGAAACCACTGGCCCCCAAAATCTGGCCGATGACGTGCAACTCTGCCATGGCTCCTGGGGAGCAGGGGGGTCAAAGGTCATGAGGCGGGAGGGGGGAGATTCCCAGCATCCTCCACGGGGGAGGGGGGGACCACTTTCTCTTCTTCCGTTCTCCCCCCAAGTCGTAGTCCCCCGCTGGTCCTGGCCTCTTCTCCCCCTCCTTAGCGCATGCGCAGACGCGCGCCCCTTCAAAGCGCATGCGCCGTGCCGTTCCCGCGGCCCCTGGTGGGAGGGGGGGGGGTTTCCACCTCCGCGCATGCCCACCCCGCCCCGAGAGGAGCGTGCGGCCCACGCATGCGCACTCCCGCCCTCGCTCCCTTCGTAATAATAATAGTAATAATAATGGTGGTATTTGTTAAGCGCTTACTATGTGCCAAGCACTGTTCTAAGCGCTGGGGGGGGGATACAAGGTGATCAGATTGTCCCACTTGGGGCGCACAGTCTTAATCCCCATTTTACAGATGAGGTAACTGAGGCACAGAGAAGTTAAGTGGCTTCCCCAAGGTCACACAGCTAAGTGGTGAAGCCGGGATTCAATCAATCGTATTTATTGAGCGCTTACTGTGTGCAGAGCACTGGACTAAGCGCTTGGGGAGTCCAAGTCGGCAACATATAGAGACAGTCCCTACCCAACAGTGGGCTCACAGTCTAGAAGGGGGAGACAGAGGACAAAACCAAACATACTAACAAAATAAAATAAATAGAATAGATATGTACAAGTAGAATAGATAAATAAATAAATAAATAAAGCAATAAATATGTACAGACATATATACAATAATATGTATATATTATGTAATATGTATATATTATATACAATAATAATGGTGGTATTTGTTAAGCGCTATGTGCCAAGCACTGTTCTAAGCACTGGGAGGGGGGGGATACAAGGTGATCAGATTGTCCCACTTTGGGCTCACAGTCTTAATCCCCATTTTACAGATGAGGTAACTGAGGCACAGAGAAGTTACGTGGCTTGCCCAAGGTCACACAGCTGACAAGTTTTGGAGTCGGGATTCGAACCCATGACCTCTGACTCCCAAGGCCGCGCTCTTTCCACCGAGCCACACTGCTTCCCTTCGTCTTTGGGGGACCCTCCCCGACTCTCCCGCGCGCCCCCCCCCCCGCCCCACGTCGCCCCCGCCTCCACGCCGCCCTCCATCCCGCCCGGGCAGCGAGAAACCTGGATTGATCGATTGATTGAATGAATGAATGAATGAATGGATGGATGGATGGATGAATGAATGAATCAAGGCCCTACTGAGAGCTCATTTCCTCCAGGAGGCCTTCCCAGACTGAGCCCCTTCCTTCCTCTCCCCCTCGTCCCCCTCTCCATCCCCCCATCTTACCTCCTTCCCTTCCCCACAGCACCTGTATATATGTATATATGTTTGTACATATTTATTACTCTATTTATTTTACTTGTACCTATCTATTCTATTTATTTTATTTTGTCAGTATGTTTGGTTTTGTTCTCTGTCTCCCCCTTCTAGACTGTGAGCCCACTGTTGGGTAGGGACTGTCTCTATGTTTCCATCTTGTACTTCCCAAGCGCTTAGTACAGTGCTCTGCCCACAGTAAGCGCTCAATAAATACGATTGATGAATGAATGAATGAATGAATGAATGAATGAATGAATTGACGCTGCCCCGCCCCATCCCACCCCCAGCACTCCAGGTTTGTTCCTTGCCGCGCTCGCTTCCGGGGGCCTCTCCGACCGTTGCCCTGGCAACCTCTAGGCCCCGCCCCCCAGCCTTCGGCTGATTGGCCTGCGGGAAAGGGGGCGGGGCGCGAGGCAGCCAATGAGCTGCCCGCCCTCCTCGGACGCGCGGCCGGGGCCATGTTGAGTGCGGCCGGGCCGCCGTCGTGGAAGGCAGAGGCCGCCATCTTGGGTGTGGCGTTCATTCATACATTCAGTCAGTCGTACTTTTTAATGATAATAATGGCACTGATTAAGTCTTCATCCCGGGAAACAATGTGGCTCAGTGGAAAGAACCCGGGCTTTGGAGTCAGAGGTCACGGGTTCAAATCCCGACTCTGCCACTGGTCAACTGGGTGACTTTGGGCAAGTCACTTCACTGGGCCTCAGTTACCTCATCTGTAAAATGGGGATTAAGACGGTGAGCCCCACGTCGGACAACCTGATCACCTTGTAAGCACCCCAGCGCTTGAAACAGTGCTTTGCACATAGTAAGTTCTTAATAAATGCCATTATTATTATTATCCCCATTTTACAGGTGAGGGAACCGAGGCCCAGAGAAGTGAAGTGACTTGCCCAAAGTCACACAGCTGACAATTGGCGGAGCCGGGATTGGAACCCATGCTCTCCAGCGCCCATGCTCTTTCCACTGAGCCACGCTGCTTCCCTAACGTATAGATTCCTTATGTATAGATTTATACATAAGCACTTCTGGGCCTGGAGGTTGAGGAGGATGAATAAAGGGAGCAGGTCAGGGTGACGCAGGAGGGTGTACTTCCCAAGCGCTTAGTCCAGTGCTCTGCACACAGTAAGTGCTCAATAAATACGATTGAATGAATGGAATGAATGAATGAGAAGAGGAAAATAGGGCTAGTAATCCCAGTAAGTAGTCTCACACCTTCATCCAGCCTTCCCTGTATATATGTATAGATGTTTGTACATATTTATTACTCTGTTTATTTATTTATTTTACTTGTACATATCTATTCTATTTATTTTATTTTGTTAGTATGTTTGGTTTTGTTCCCTGTCTCCCCCTTTTAGACTGTGAGCCCACTGTTGGGTAGGGACTGTCTCTATATGTTGCCAACTTGGACTTCCCAAGCGCTCTGCACACAGTAAGCGCTCAATAAATACGATTGATTGATTGATTGAGTCCCCTGTTCCCAGCCCCTGGCTTTCCCATCCCGTCCCCCCAAGTCCAAACCTTCAAGTAATCAATCAATCATATTTATTGAGCACTCACTGTTTGCAGAGTGCTGTACTAAACGCTTGGGAGAGGACAACACAACAATACAACAGACACAGTCCCTGCCCACAGCGAGCTCACGGTCTAGAGGGGGAGACAGACATTAATAGAAACAAATACATGATGGATAGGGATACAAGTGCTGTGGGGCTGGTGTTGGGGTGGGGGGTGAATAAAGGGAGCCCCCCAAGCTCACTCCTGGGTCTCCCTGGTTCCCAATCCTTTCTTGCTTCCTCCTGCGTCCCCTCTCTTGGACTCCATTTGAGAGCTACTGCTGCTCCTGACACCACCGGTGGAGTTTGGGGGTCTAGACGGGGAGGATCAATCAATCAATCAATCGTATTTATTGAGCGCTTACTGTGTGCAGAGCACTGTACTAAGCGCTTGGGAAGTACAAGGATGCGGGGAGGGTCAGCAGCAGAGGCAGAGGACGCCTCCCTCCCTCCTCAAATCTGACAGACGATGACACTCCCCTGCTCCAAAGCCTTATCGAAGGCCCACCTCCTCTGAGAGGCCTTCCCTGACTAAGCACCCCCTTTCCTCTTCTCCCACTCCCTTCTGCGTCGCCCTGACTTGCTCCCTTGATTCATCCCCCCTCCCAGCCCCACGGCACTTAGGTCCAGATCTGTCACTTATTTATTTCTATTCATGTCTGTCTTCCCCACTCTAGACTGTAGGCCCATTGTGGGCAGGGAATGTGTCCGTGTATTGTTCTGTTGTACTCTTCCAAGCGCTTAGTACAGTGCCAGGCCTGGAATGCCCTCCCTCTGCCCATCCGCCAAGCTAGCTCTCTTCCTCCCTTCAAGGCCCTACTGAGAGCTCACCTCCTCCAGGAGGCCTTCCCAGACTGAGCCCCTTCCTTCCTCTCCCCCTCATCCCCCTCTCCATCCCTCCATCTTACCTCCTTCCCTTCCCCACAGCAGCTGTATATATGTATATATGTTTGTACATATTTATTACTCTGTTTATTTATTTATTTATTTTACTTGTACAGATCTATCCTATTTATTTTATTTTGTTAGTATGTTTGGTTTTGTTCTCTGTCTCCCCCTTTTAGATTGTGAGCCCACTGTTGGGTAGGGACTGTCTCTATATGTTGCCAATTTGTACTTCCCAAGCGCTTAGTACAGTGCTCTGCACATAGTAAGCGCTCAATAAATACGATTGATGATGATGATGATGATGATTATTACTCTATTTATTTATTTATTTTACTTGTCCATATCTATTCTATTTATTTTATTTTGTTAGTATGTTTGGTTTTGTTCTCTGTCTCCCCCTTTTAGACTGTGAGCCCACTGGTGGGTAGGGACTGTCTCTATATGTTGCCAATTTGTACTTCCCAAGCGCATAGTACAGTGCTCTGCACATAGTAAGCGCTCAATAAATACGATTGATGATGATGATGATGCTGTGCACACAGTAAGCCCTCAATAAATACAATCGAATGAATGAAGGAAAGGAAGAAGAGGGGACAGCCTCCTTGGACTTTCTTCTTTTCCGTCTTCATCCTTCTCTGGAGGGCCGTGGGCACCTGGCTATGGAAGCAGGGACAAAATTCTCCTAACCAAATGGAGCGAGGGGCCATGAGGAGACGGGAGAGTCAAGCGCTTAGTACAGTGCTCTGCACATAGTAAGCGCTCAATAAATACGATTGATGAAGGGGGTGGCTTCTTGGTGTTAGAAAGGGGTCAGGAGAACGATGGAAGCCTGGGGGAGGAGCGAGTGAAAGGTTTTGTGTTGGTGTTGGTTCTTTTTTTATAGCATTTGATAATAATATTAATTAATAATGTGGTATTTGTAATGTGCTTATTATGTCCCAGGCACCATACTAAGTGCTGGGGGAATACAAGCAAATCGGGTTGGACACAGTCCCCGTCCCCCCATGGGACTCACGGTCTGTATCCCCATTTTACAGATGATGCCAAGAGAATCAATCAATCAATCAATCGTATTTATTGAGCGCTTACTGTGTGCAGAGCACTGGACTAAGCGCTTGGGAAGGACAAGTTGGCAACATATAGAGACAGTCCCTACCCAACAGTGGGCTCACAGTCTAGAAGGGAATTGACTTGCCCAGGGTCTCTCAGTGGACAGGTGGCGGAGTCAGCATTAGAACCCATGAGTGTCTAGCTCCCAAGCCCGTGCTCCATAATAATGATAATAATGTACATATCTATTCTATTTATTTTATTTTGTTAGTATGTTTGATTTTGTTCTCTGTCTCCCCCTTTTAGACTGTGAGCCCACTATTGGGTAGGGACTGTCTCTATATGTTGCCAATTTGTACTTCCCAAGCGCTTAGTACAGTGCTCTGCACATAGTAAGCGCTCAGTAAATACGATTGATGATGATGATGAACGATGGCATTTGTTAAGCGCTTACTATGTGCAAAGCACTGTTCTAAGCGCTGGGGAGGTTACAAGGTGATCAGGTTGTCCCACGGTGGGGCTCACAGTCTTCATCCCCATTTTACAGATGAGGTAACTGAGGCCCAGAGAAGTGAAGTGACTCACCCAAAGTCACACAGCTGACAATTGGCAGAGCCGGGATTCAAACCCATGACCTCTGACTCCGAAGCCCGGGCTCTTTCCACTGAGCCACGCTGCTCTTTGATAAGTGCTGACTATATTTCAGGCACTGTACTAAGCACCGGGGTAAATACAAGATCAATCAGTTTATTTTACTTGTACATATCTATTCTATTTATTTTATTTTGTTAATATGTTTTGTTCTCTGTCTCCCCGTTCTAGACTGTGAGCCCACTGTTGCGTAGGGACTGTCTCTATATATTGCCAACTTGTACTTCGCAAGCACTTAGTACAGTGCTCTGCACACAGTAAGCGCTCAATAAATACGACTGATTGATTCATTGAGTGCTTACTATGTGCAGAGCACTGTACTAAGCACTTGGGAGAGTATGATACAGGAGGGTTAGCAGAAATGTCGCCTGCCTATAATGAGCTTACCGTCTTACTCCCCTTTTTACAGATGAGGTAACTGAGGCTCAGAGAGGTGAAGTGACTTGTCCAAGGCCACACAGCAGGTAAGAGGTGGAGGCAGGATTAGAAACCAGGTCCTTCTGACCCCCAGAGATCGTGCTCTATCTGAGACTTTTTCTTCTTGGCTGGGTCATCACAACACTATGTTAGGAAATATTTGGACAGTGTTTTAACAGCCATTGGAAAACGTTTAGTACATATTTACTATTCTTTTTATCTTGTTAATGCTGTGTATCTAGCTTTAATTCTATTTGTCCTGACGATTTTGACACCTTTCTACATGTTTTGTTTTGTCCTCTGTCTCCCCCTTCTAGACTGGGAGCCCATTGTTGGGTAGGAACCGTCTCTATACGTTGCCGACTTGTACTTCCCAAGCGCTTAGTACAGTGCTCTGCACACAGTAAGCGCTCAATAAATAAGATTGAATGAATCTGTAGTTCTTAGCGTGGCTCAGTGGAAAGAGCGTGGGCTTTAGAGTCAGAGGACGTGGGTTCTAATCCCGGCCCCGCCACTTGTCCGCTGTGTGACCTTGGGCAAGCCACTTCGCTTCCCTTTGCCTCACTTACCTCATCTGTAAAATGGGGGTGAAGACCGTGAGCCTCACGTGGGACAACAGCGTGGCTCAGTGGAAAGAGCCCGGGCTTTGGAGTCAGAGTTCATGGGTTCGAATCCCGGCTCTGCCAGTGGTCAGCTGTGTGACTTTGGGCAAGTCACTTGACTTCTCTGGGCCTCAGTTCCCTCATCTGTAAAATGGGGATGAAGATTGTGATCCCTCCGTGGGACAACCTGATCACCTTGTAACCTCCCCAGCGCTTAGAACAGTGCTTTGCACATAGTAAGCGCTTAATAAATGCCATCATTATTATTATTATTATTATTATTATTATTATTATTACCCCAGTGCTCGGCACACAGTAAGCACTTAACAAATGCCATAATTATTATTTACCACCTTCTTTGCCATGCCAACACCAGTGCCCAGCCTCATCTAGACTGTGAGCTCGTGGAGAGAAGGGAACCTGTCTGTTGTTCTATTGCGGAGAAGCAGCGTGGCTCAGTGGAAAGAGCCCGGGCTTTGGAGTCAGAGGTCATGGGTTCGAATCCCGACTCCGCCACATGTCATTATTATTCCGAGGGGAAGGCTGATTCCGACTTAAATTCACACCCATAGGATGCGTCTTTCAGGAACCAGTTGTGTTGTAAGTCCAAGGTCAGACTTGTTACACCTGATCTATTCAATATGCCTTAATAATAATATAATGCTGTTATGGTTGTGGCATTTGTGAAGTGCTTTCTATGTGCCTATATATATTTGTACATATTTGTTACTCTATTTTACTTGTACATATCTATTCTATTTATCTTATTTTGTTAGTATGTTTGGTTCTGTTCTCTGTCTCCCCCTTTTAGACTGTGAGCCCACTGTTGGGTAGGGACTGTCTCTATGTGTTGCCAATTTGTACTTCCCAAGCGCTTAGTCCAGTGCTCTGCACACAGTAAGCGCTCAATAAATACGACTGATGATGATGATGATGAT
This sequence comes from Tachyglossus aculeatus, assembly GCF_015852505.1. Classification (NCBI taxonomy): domain Eukaryota; kingdom Metazoa; phylum Chordata; class Mammalia; order Monotremata; family Tachyglossidae; genus Tachyglossus; species Tachyglossus aculeatus. The sequence goes on from NC_052091.1 coordinate 2,679,404, forward strand.
CTTGGGCAAGTCACTTAACTTCTCTGGGCCTCAGTTACCTCATCTGGAAAATGGGGGTGACGACTGTGAGCCCCACGTGGGACAACCTGATCACCCTGTATGCTCCCCAGCACTTAGAACGGTGCTTTGCACATAGTAAGTGCTTAATAAATGCCAATTATTATTATTATTGCGCTCTCCCGAGCGCTTAGAACAGTGCTCTGCAAATACGATCGAACAAATGAATGCGACCTCCTTACGAGCGCTGTGTCACTGAGCAAGTTCTCTAGGGACTGAAAATTAAACTTTCACTGAGGGGTGATTGTATCAAAATGATTGTTATTTCTAATTCTGAGTTACTCATCCATATTTGCCTGATGAATAATCTGGGGTCGCTTTGCTAGCGACGGGGCTTCCGGCCTGGGTGCTGGAAACTAATCCCACTTCCTTTTTTTAAGTTTCTTTTACGGTATTTGTTAAATACTTACTATGTGCCGGGCACTGAACTAACACTGAGGTAGAGACAAGCTAATCAGGTTGGACGTGGGCCCTGTCCCTCATGGGTCTTACGGTCTTAATCCCCATTTTACAGATGAGGGAACTGAGGCATAGAGGAGTGATGGCTTTTGGTTGTGTTGTGTTTTTGATTTTTTTTTTATGGTATTTGGTAGGCGCTTACTATGTGCCAGGTGCTGTACTAAGCGCTGGGGTAGATACGGGATTGTCAAATTGGATGCAATCCCTGTCCCACGTGGGGCTCACAATCTCCCCATCCCCATTTTACAGATGAGGGAACTGAGGCATAGAGGAGTGATGTCTTTTGGTTGTGTTTTTTGATTTTTTTTTATGGTATTTGGTAAGCGCTTACCCTGTGCCAGGCGCTGTACTAAGCGCTGGGGTAGATACGGGATTGTCAAATTGGATGCAATCCCTGTCCCACGTGGGGCTCACAATCTCCCCATCCCCATTTTACAGATGAGGGAACTGAGGCATAAGAGGAGTGACGTCTTTTGGTTGTGTTGTGTTTTTGATTTTTTTTTTATGGTATTTGGGAGGCGCTTCCCATGTGCCAGGCACTGTACTAAGAGCTAGGGTAGATACGGGATTGTCACGTTGGATGCAATCCCTGTCCCACGTGGGGCTCACAATCTCCCCATCCCCATTTTACAGATGAGGGAACTGAGGCATAGAGGAGTGATGTCTTTTGGTTGTGTTGTGTTTTTGATTTTTTTTTATGGTATTTGGTAAGCGCTTACCCTGTGCCAGGCGCTGTACTAAGCGCTGGGGTAGATACGGGATTGTCAAGTTGGATGCAATTCCTGTCCCACATGGGGCTCACAATCTCCCCATTTTACAGATGAGGGAACTGAGGCATAGAGGAGTGATGTCTTTTGGTTGTGTTGTGTTTTTGATTTTTTTTATGGTATTTGGTAGGCGCTTACCATGTGCCAGGTGCTGTATTAAACGCTGGGGAACATATGGGATTGTCAAATTGGATGCAATCCCTGTCCCACTTGGGGCTCACAATCTCCCCATCCCCATTTTACAGATGAGGGAACTGAGGCATAGAGGAGTGATGTCTTTTGGTTGTGTTGTGTTTTTGTTTTTTTTTATCGTATTTGGTAGGCGCTTACCATGTGCCAGGCGCTGTACTAAGCGCTGGGGTAGATGTCTCTATGTGTTGCCAATTTGTACTTCCCAAGCGCTTAGTACAGTGCTCTGCACATAGTAAGCGCTCAATAAATACGATTGATGATACGGGATTGTCAAGTTGGATGCAATCCCTGTCCCGCGTGGGGCTCACAATCTCCCCATCCCCATTTTACAGATAAGGGAACTGAGGCATAGAGGAGTGATGTCTTTTGGTTGTGCTGTGCTTTTGATTTTTTTTATGGTATTTGGTAAGCGCTTACCGTGTGCCAGGTACTGTACTAAGCGCTGGGGTAGATACGGAATTGTCAAGTTGGATGCAATCCCTGTCTCACGTGGGGCTCACAATCTCCCCATCCCCATTTTACAGATGAGGGAACTGAGGCATAGAGGAGTGATGTCTTTTGGTTGTGTTGTGTTTTTGTTTTTTAATGGTATTTGGTAAGCGCTTACTATGTGCCAGGTGCTGTACTAAGCGCTGGGGTAGATACGGGATTGTCAAATTGGATGCAATCCCTGTCCCACGTGGGGCGCACAATCTCCCCATCCCCATTTTGCAGATGAGGGAACTGAGGCATAAGAGGAGTGACATCTTTTGGTTGTGATGTGTTTTTGATTTTTTTTATGGTATTTGGTAAGCACATACCATGTGCCAGGCGCTGTACTAAGCGCTGGGGTAGATACGGGATTGTCAAGTTGGATGCAATCCCTGTCCCACGTGGGGCTCACAATCTCCCCATCCCCATTTTACAGATGAGGGAACTGAGGCATAGAGGAGTGATGTCTTTTGGTTGTGTTGTGTTTTTGATTTTTTTTATGGTATTTGGTAAGCACTTACCATGTGCCAGGCACTGTACTAAGCGCTGGGGTAGATACGGGATTGTCAAATTGGATGCAATCCCTGTCCCACGTGGGGCTCACAATCTCCCCATCCCCATTTTACAGACGAGGGAACTGAGGCATAGAGGAGTGATGTCTTGGTTGTGCTGTGCTTTTGATTTTTTTTATGGTATTTGGTAAGCGCTTACCGTGTGCCAGGTACTGTACTAAGCGCTGGGGTAGATACGGGATTGTCAAATTGGATGCAATCCCTGTCCCACGTGGGGCTCACAATCTCCCCTTCCCCATTTTACAGACGAGGGAACTGAGGCATAGAGGAGTGATGTCTTTTGGTTGTGCTGTGCTTTTGATTTTTTTTATGGTATTTGGTAAGCGCTTACCGTGTGCCAGGTAGTGTACTAAGCGCTGGGGTAGATACGGGATTGTCAAATTGGATGCAATCCCTGTCCCACATGGGGCTCACAGTTTCCCCATCCCCATTTTACAGATGAGGGAACTGAGGCATAGAGGAGTGATGTCTTTTGGTTGTGTTGTGTTTTTGATTTTTTTTTATGGTATTTGGTAGGTGCTTACTATGTGCCAGGCTCTGTACTAAGCGCTGGGGTAGATGCGGGATTGTCAAATTGGATGCAATCCCTGTCCCACATGGGGCTCACAGTTTCCCCATCCCCATTTTACAGATGAGGGAACTGAGGCATAGAGGAGTGATGTCTTTTGGTTGTGTTGTGTTTTTGATTTTTTTTTTATGGTACTTGGTAGGTGCTTACCACGTGCCAGGCGCTGTACTAAGCGCTGGGGTAGATACGGGATTGTCAAATTGGATGCAATCCCTGTCCCATGTGGGGCTCACAATCTCCCCATCCCCATTTTACAGACGAGGGAACTGAGGCATAGAGGAGTGACGGCTTTTGGTTGTGTTGTGTTTTTGATTTTTTTTTATGGTACTTGGTAGTGCTTACCACGTGCCAGGCGCTGTACTAAGCGCTGGGGTAGATGCGGGATTGTCACGTTGGATGCAATCCTGTCCCACGTGGGGCTCGCAATCTCCCCATCCCCATTTTACAGATGAGGGAACTGAGGCATAGAGGAGTGATGTCTTCTGGTTGTGTTGTGTTTTTGATTTTTTTTATGGTATTTGGTAAGCACTTACCATGTGCCAGGCGCTGTACTAAGCGCTGGGGTAGATGCGGGATTGTCACGTTGGATGCAATCCTGTCCCACGTGGGGCTCGCAATCTCCCCATCCCCATTTTACAGATGAGGGAACTGAGGCATAGAGGAGTGATGTCTTCTGGTTGTGTTGTGTTTTTGATTTTTTTTATGGTATTTGGTAAGCACTTACCATGTGCCAGGCGCTGTACTAAGCGCTGGGGTAGATGCGGGATTGTCACGTTGGATGCAATCCTGTCCCACGTGGGGCTCACAATCTCCCCATCCCCATTTTACAGATGAGGGAACTGAGGCATAGAGGAGTGATGTCTTTTGGTTGTGTTGTGTTTTTGATTTTTTTTTATGGTATTTGGTAAGCGCTTACCATGTGCCAGGCACTGTACTAAGCGCTGGGGTAGATGCGGGATTGTCACGTTGGACGCAATCCTGTCCCACGTGGGGCTCGCAATCTCCCCATCCCCATTTTACAGATGAGGGAACTGAGGCACAGAGATCAATCAATCAATCAGTCGTATTTATTGAGCGCTTACTGTGTGCAGAGCATTGGACTAAGTGCTTGGGAAGTACAAGTTGGTAACAACAGAGATGTGATGGGACTCGCCTGATGTCATGAAGCGGACAGGTGGCGGAGCCGGGATTAGAACCCAGGTCCTTCAGACTCACGGGGCCGGGCTCTAGCCACAAGGCCGTGCCCACTTCCCAACTTCCTGTGAGGAATCGGCTCCGAGCGAGGGCATTTCGACTGGAGAGGCCGGTTTCCGGAGCCGACGGGGCCGAAAGCTCGCGGCCGGCTTCCTCGCCCGGAAATTTGCTATTTTTTGGCCTGTGGCTGCTCAGCCCCCTCTTGGGATGGGAGCACATCCTTTAAATAGTTCCCCCGAACCCTAGTTCCACGGTCAAGAGGTTCACGTCCCATGGGAGAACAGCTGCTGAATCCCCATTTTACAGATGAGGCGCCTGAGGCATAGAGAAGTTAAATTCGCTCATTGACACTCCTAATAAAAAATAATAATAATATTTGTTTAGGCTTATAATAATAATAATGGCATTTATTAAGCGCTTACTATGTGCAAAGCGCTGTTCTAAGCGCTGGGGAGGTTACACGGTGATCAGGTTGTCCCACGGCGGGCTCACAGTCTTAATCCCCATTTTCCAGGCGAGGGAACTGAGGCCCAGAGAAGTGAAGTGACTTGCCCAAAGTCACCCAGCCAACAAGCTGGTTAACTCTGCTTCTGAATCCTCAATGACTTTCATGTCCAAGATCTCTTCCTCCCTTCAAGACCCTACTGAGAGCTCACCTCCTCCAGGAGGCCTTCCCAGACTGAGCCCCTTCCTTCCTCTCCCCCTCGTCCCCCTCTCCATCCCCTCCATCTTACCTCCTTCCCTTCCCCACAGCACCTGTATATATGTATATATGTTTGTACATATTTATTACTCTATTTATTTATCTATTTATTTTACTTGTCCATATCTATTCTATTTATTTTATTCTGTTAGTATGTTTGGTTTTGTTCTCTGTCTCCCCCTTTTAGACTGTGAGCCCACTGTTGGGTAGGGACTGTCTCTATATGTTGCCATCTTGTACTTCCCAAGCGCTTAGTACAGTGATCTGCACAAAGTAAGCGCTCAATAAATACGATTGGTTGACAAGTGGGGGAGCCGGGATTTGAACCCATGACTTCCGACTCCAAAGCCCGGGCTTTTTCCACTGAGCCATGCTGCTTCTGCTTACTGTGCCAGGCACTGTAAAATAATAATAATAATGATGGCATTTATTAAGCGCTTACTATGTGCAGAGCACTGTTCTAAGCGCTGGGGAATTTACAAGGTGATCAGGTTGTCCCACGGGGGGCTCACAGTCTTAATCCCCATTTTACAGATGAGGGAACTGAGGCCTAGAGAAGTGAAGTGACTTGCCCAAAGTCACACAGCTGACGAGTGGCGGAGTCAGGATTAGAACCCATGACCTTCTGGCTCTATCCACTATGCCATGCTGCTTCTCTGGGGTTTCTACAGCCATGGGGAGCATGGTTTTTTTTTTTTTTTTAATGGTATTTGTTATGTGGTTACTATGTGCTAGGCGCTGTGCTAAGGGCTGGGGTAGATCCAAGCTGATCAGGTTGGACACAGTCCATGTCCCACCAGGGGCTCCCAGTATTAATCCCCTCATTAACGATGAGGTAACTGAGGCCCGGAGAAGTAAATTGACTTGTCCAAGGTCACACAGCAAACAGGTGGCAAGGCCAGAACCGGAACCCAGGTTTTTCCGATTCCCAGGCCTGCGCTGTATCCCCTAATCCATGCAGCTTCTCTTTCATCATCATCAATCGTATTTATTGAGTGCTTACTATGTGCGGAGCACTGTACTAAGCGCTTGGGAAGTACAAATTGGCAACATATAGAGACGGTCCCTACCCACCAGTGGGCTCACAGTCTAAAAGGGGGAGACAGAGAACAAAACCAAACATACTAACGAAATAAAATAAATAGGATAGATATGTACAAGTAAAATAAATAAATAAATAGAGTAATAAATATGTACAAACATATATACATATATACAGGTGCTGTGGGGAAGGGAAGGAGGTAAGATGGGGGGGATGGAGAGGGGGTTCATTCATTCATTCATTCAATCGTATTTATTGAGCGCTTACTCAATAAGAGAGGCAGCGTGGCTCAGTGGAAAGAGCCCGGGCTTTGGAGTCAGAGGTCATGGGTTCAAATCCCGGCTCCGCCAACTGTCAGCTGTGTGACTTTGGGCAAGTCACTTCACTTCTCTGTGCCTCAGTTCCCTCATCTGTAAAATGGGGATTAAAATTGTGAGCCCCCCAGGGGACAACCTGATCACCTTGTCACCTCCCCAGCGCTTAGAACAGTGCTTTGCACATAGTAAGCGCTTAATAAATGCCATCATTATTATTATTATTATTACTGTGTGCAGAGCACTGGACTAAGCGCTTGGGAAGTCCAAGTTGGCAACATCTAGAGACGGTCCCTCCCCGACAACGGGCTCACGGTCTAGAAGCACTTAGTACAGTGTTCTGCGCACGGTAAGTGCTCAGTGGAAAGAGCACAGGCTTGGGAGTCAGAGGTCAATCAATCAATCAATCGTATTTATTGAGCGCTTACTGTGTGCAGAGCACTGGACTAAGCGCTTGGGAAGTCCAAGTTGGCAACATCTAGAGACGGTCCCTCCCCGACAACGGGCTCACGGTCTAGAAGCACTTAGTACAGTGCTCTGCGCACGGTAAGTGCTCAGTGGAAAGAGCACAGGCTTGGGAGTCAGAGGTCACGGGCTCAAATCCCGGCTCCGCCAATTGCCAGCTGTGTGACTTTGGGCAGGTCATTTAACTTCTCTGGGCCTCAGTTCCCTCATCTGTAAAACGGGGATGACGACTGTGAGACAACCTGCTCACCGTGTAACCTCCCCAGCGCTTAGAACAGCGCTTGGCACATAGAAAGCGCTTAATAAATACCATCGTTATTATTACAACTCAGCAACCTATAGAGATGGTCCCCACCCAACAAGGGGGCTCACGGTCTAGAATTATCATCATCATCAGTCGTATTTATTGAGCGCTTACTGTGTGCAGAGCACTGGACTAAGCGCTTGGGAAGAACAAGTTGGCAACATATAGAGACGGTCCCTGCCCAACGGTGGGCTCACAGTCTAAAAGAATTATGAATTATTATAGCGTCCTCTCCCAAGCGCTTCGCTCGCGGGTGAGTGCTCAATAAATCATCATCATCATCAATCGTATTTATTGAGCGCTTACTATGTGCAGAGCACTGTACTAAGCGCTTGGGAAGTACAATAAATAGGGTTGAGTGAATGAATTGGGCAGGATGGGCTGGGGATGGGGGTCTCGGGGCCTGCCCCGGCTCTTCCCTTTCCCTCCCTTTCTCGCCCCTCCGCAGTGCCAGCTGTCTGCCAGCTTTCTCCTCTTAGTTGTAATTAAACAAGCAACTCACAGACGCCAAACAGACGCCCGGGAACCATCTGCTCCCTCTCTGGGGGAGAGCCTGGGCCCAGGGGGGGAACCCGCTACTTTGAAGCGGAAGAGGAGGAGAAGAGTTGAGTCAGAGGAAGAAAAAGGGGAGAAAAAGGGGAGAAACCCCCTCTGCCCACCCGCCCCTGCGGCCTTCTCCCTGCCTTGGGGTGCCCGTTGGCCCCCGCTCACGTGGGAGACCCCCTCACGCAGCCACGCAAGCTGCCAGGGGGTACGCTTAATAATAATAATGATAATTGATGATGCTAATCAGCGCTTAGAACAGTGCACATAGTAAGCGCTTAACAAATGCCATCATTATTATTATTATTAATTGTGGGATTTGTTATGTGCTTTCGACGCGCCAGGCACTGTACTAAGCGCTGGCGTGGCTGCGAGCCAATCTGGGTGGACGCCGTCCCTGTCCCACGTGGGGCTCACGGTCTCAATCCCCATTTTACAGAGGAGGGAACTGAGACGCAGGGAAATAAGGTGACTTGCCCAAGGTCACCCAGCAGGTAAGGGGTGGAGTGGGCATAGCCAGACCTCTCCAAGAGGCCTTCCCTGACTGAGCCCCCTTTTTCCTCTCCCCCTCTCCATCCCCCCTGTACAGTGCTCTGCACATAGTAAGCGCTCAATAAATACGATTGATGATGATCCCCCCTGCCCTACCCCCTTCTCACAGCACCTGAATATAATATGCTTGTTCAGATTTATTATTCTATTTATTTTACTTGTACATATTTACTATCCAAGCAGGTAAGTGGTGGAATGGGCATAGCCAGACCTCTCCAAGAGGCCTTCCCTGACTGAGCCCCCTTTTTCCTCTCCCCCTCTCCATCCCCCCTTGCCCTACTCCCTTATCCTTCCCACAGCACCTGAATATAATATGCTTGTTCAGATTTATTATTCTATTTATTTTACTTGTACATATTTACTATCCAGCAGGTAAGTGGTGGAATGGGCATAGCCAGACCTCTCCAAGAGGCCTTCCCTGACTGAGCCCCCTTTTTCCTCTCCCCCTCTCCATCCCCCCTGCCCTACCCCCTTCTCCTTCCCACAACACCTGAATATAATATGCTTGTTCAGATTTATTATTCTATTTATTTTACTTGTACATATTTACTATCCAGCAGGTAAGTGGTGGAGTGGGCATAGCCAGACCTCTCCAAGAGGCCTTCCCTGACTGAGCCCCCTTTTTCCTCTCCCCTTCTCCATCCCCCCTGCCCTACCCCCTTCCCACAACACCTGAATATAATATGTTTGTTCAGATTTATTATTCTATTTATTTTACTCGTACATATTTACTATCCAGCAGGTAAGTGGTGGAATGGGCATAGCCAGACCTCTCCAAGAAGCCTTCCCTGACTGAGCCCCCTTTTTCCTCTCCCCCTCTCCATCCCCCCTGCCCTACCCCCTTCTCCTTCCCACAGCACCTGAATATAATATGCTTGTTCAGATTTATTATTCTATTTATTTTACTTGTACATATTTACTATCCAGCAGGTAAGTGGTGGAATGGGCATAGCCAGACCTCTCCAAGAGGCCTTCCCTGACTGAGCCCCCTTTTTCCTCTCCCCTTCTCCATCCCCCCTGCCCTACCCCCTTCTCCTTCCCACAGCACCTGAATATAATATGCTTGTTCAGATTTATTATTCTATTTATTTTACTTGTACATATTTACTATCCAGCAGGTAAGTGGTGGAATGGGCATAGCCAGACCTCTCCAAGAAGCCTTCCCTGACTGAGCCCCCTTTTTCCTCTCCCCCCTCCATCCCCCCTGCCCTACCCCCTTCTCACAGCACCTGAATATAATATGTTTGTTCAGATTTATTATTCTATTTATTTTACTTGTACATATTTACTATCCAGCAGGTAAGTGGTGGAGTGGGCATAGCCAGACCTCTCCAAGAGGCCTTCCCTGACTGAGCCCCCTTTTTCCTCTCCCCTTCTCCATCCCCCCTGCCCTACCCCCTTCCCACAACACCTGAATATAATATGCTTGTTCAGATTTATTATTCTATTTATTTTACTCGTACATATTTACTATCCAGCAGGTAAGTGGTGGAGTGGGCATAGCCAGACCTCTCCAAGAGGCCTTCCCTGACTGAGCCCACTTTTTCCTCTCCCCCTCTCCATCCCTCCTCCCCTACCCCCTTCCCCTCCCCACAGCACCTGTACATGTTTGTTCAGATTTATTATTCTATTTATTTTCCTTGTACATATTTACTATTCTATTTATTTTGTTAATGATGTGCATTTAGCATTAATTCTATTTGTTCTGACGACTTGACACCCGTCCACATGTTTTGTTTTGTTGTCTGTCTCCCCCTTCTAGACTGGGAGCCCGTTGTTGGGTAGGGACCGTCTGCTGCTATATGTTGCCCATTTGTACTTCCCAAGCGCTTAGTCCAGTGCTCTGCACACAGTAAGCGCTCAATAAATACAATGGAATGAATGAACCTCACTCCTCTCCTGGATCCTATTCCAGTCCATACTTCAGTCTGCCGGGATCGTAATTCTACAAAAACTTTCAGTCTCTGTTTTCCCCACTCCTCAGGACCCTCCAGTGGTTGCCCACCCGCCTCTGCATCAAACAGAGACTCCTCACCGAAGCAGCGTGGCTCTGTGGAAAAGAGCCCGGCGTTTGGAGTCAGAGGTCATGGGTTCAAATCCCGGCTCTGCCACTTGCCAACTGTGTGACTTTGGGTAAGTCTCTTCACTTCTCTGGGCCTCAGGTCCCTCATCTGTAAAATGGGGACTGTGGGACAACCTGATCACCTTGTAACCTCCCCAGCGCTTAGAACGGTGCTTTGCACACAGTAAGCGCTTAGTAAATGCCATCATCATTATTATTATTTAAACCCCTCCATCCCCTCGCCCCCTCCTACCTCACCTCACTGCTCTCCTATTCCAACCTAGACCACACACTTTGCTCCCGTGATGCCAACCTTTTCGCTGTCGTCCCATCTCGCCGCCGACTTCTCGCCCACATCCTGCCGCTGGCCTGGAACACCCTCCCTCCTCATATTCATTTAATCGTATTTATTGAGCGCTTATTGTGTGCAGAGCACTGTACTAAGCGCTTGGGAAGTCCAAGTTGGCAACATATAGAGACAGTCCCTACCCAACAGCGGGCTCAGTCTAGAAATCTGACAATGCAACGACTCTCCCCTCCTTCAAAGCCTTACTGAAGGCCCATCTCCTCCCGGAGGCCTTCCCTGACTAATCCCTCCCTTCCTCTTCTCCCATTCCCTTCTGCGTCGCCCCGACTTGCTCCCTTTATCCATCCCCCTTCCCAGCCCCACGGTGCTTATGTCCACATCTGTCATTTGTTTCTCTTAATATGTCCGTCAGCCCTTCTAGACCGTAAGCTTGTTGTGGGCAGGGAGTGTGTCCGTTTATTGTTACATTGTACTGTTCCAGGCGCTTAGTACGGTGCTTTGTGCTGTAAACGTTCAATCAATACGATTGAATGACTGAATGAAAGAGAAAAAGAAAGGCGGCTTAACTGAGGGTTCTTCACTCATTCCATGGTCTTGATCGAATACTTATCGTGTGCAGAGCGCCATACTACTACTACTATTAATAATGATGGCATTTATTAAGTGCTTACTATGTGCAATCAATCAATCCTACGAGAAAAAGAAAGGCGGCTTAACAGGGTCGTTCACTCATTCGATGGTCTTGATCGAATGCTTATTGTATGCAGAGCGCCGTACTACTACTACTAATAATAATGATGGCATTTATTAAGTGCTTACTATGTGCAATCAATCAATCGTACAAGAAAAAGAAAGGCGGCTTAACTGAGGGTCGTTCACTCATTCGATGGTCTTGATCGAATGCTTATTGTGTGCAGAGCGCCGTACTACTACTACTATTAATAATGATGGCATTTATTAAGTGCTTACTATGTGCAATCAATCAATCAATCGTACGAGAAAAGAAAGGCGGCTTAACTGAGGGTCGTTCACTCATTTGATGGTCTTGATGGAATGCTTATTGTGTGCAGAGCGCCATACTACTACTACTACTAATAATGATGGCATTTATTAAGTGCTTACTATGTGCAATCAATCAATCAATTGTACGAGAAAAAGAAAGGCGGCTTAACTGAGGGTCGTTCACTCATTCGATGGTCTTGATCGAACGCTTATTGTGTGCAGAGCACCGTACTACTACTACTACTACTAATAATAATAATGATGGCATTTATTAAGTGCTTACTATGTGCAATCAATCAATCAATCATATTTATTGAGCGCTTACTATGTGCAGAGCACTGTTCTAAGCCCTGGGGGATACAAGGTAATCAGGATGTCCCACGGGGGGTGCTCACAGGGTTCATCCCCATTCTACAGATGAGGGACCGAGGCCCGGAGAAGTGACTTGCCCAAAGTCACACAGCTGGCAATTGGCGGAGCCGGGATTTGAACCCATGACCCCTGACTCCAAAGCCCGGGCTCTTTCCATTGAGCCACGCCGCTTCTCCCAACTAAGCGCTGGGGAGAGTACAATCAATCAATCAATCAATCAATCGTATTTATTGAGCGCTTACTGTGTGCAGAGCACTGTACTAAGCGCTTGGGAAGTCCAAGTTGGCAACATATAGAGACGGTCCCTACCCAACAGTGGGCTCACAGTCTAAAAGATGAAGACTGTGAGCCCCCCGTGGGACAACCCAATCACCTTGTAACCTCCCCAGCGCTTAGAACAGTGCTTTGCACATAGTAAGTGCTTAATAAATGCCATTATTATTATTATTATTCTCTGTGGCGGCTGTCTCCATTCATTCGTATTTATTGAGCGCTTACTGCGTGCAGTGTACTGTACTAAGCGCTTGCAGTAGAGTCACAAACCTTGCCCAGAAGGAGTTTACGGTCCAGGAGGAGCCCTCGGGACAGCTGTGCCCACCCCTGCCCGCAGCTGGATGGACACCACCGGGAGCCGCTGCCCACTCTGCCAACATGCAGCTGCATCTGGGGAGGGGCAGGGCCTAGCTGGGGACCCGAGAAGCCCCCCGGCTCCCGGCACAGCCCCCCACCTCCTCCAGGAGGCCTTCCCAGACTGAGTCCCTTCCTTCCTCTCCCCCTCCTCCCCCTCTCCATCCCCCCATCTTACCTCCTTCCCTTCCCCACAGCACCTGTATATATGTATATATGTTTGTACATATTTGTCACTCTATTTTACTTGTACCTATCTATTCTATTTCTTTTATTTTGTTAGTATGTTTGGTTTTGTTCTCTGTCTCCCCCATTTAGACTGTGAGCCCACCGTTGGGTAGGGACTGTCTCTAGATGTTGCCAACTTGGACTTCCCAAGCGCTTAGTCCAGTGCTCTGCACACAGTAAGCGCTCAATAACTACGATTGATGATGATGATGATGATGATGATGGAGCCGGCAGGTAGGAGGGCACTCAGGGAAGAGTTGGGGGCGGTGGGGAGGAGCCCGAGGCCGCCCCCTCCCCTAATTAGCGCTCCGGGGTTGCCAGGGAGACGGGATGCCGCCAACGCGTCTCCCGGGTCGGTGCCACCTTTAAATAGAGCTAATTGGCATCCTGGGGGGGTGGGGGGGGGCAGGCAGGATCCCCCTCCCCTGGCGCTGCCCGCGGGGTCAGAGGTCAGGCCGGGCCTTCCCGGTGGGTCGCAGGGTGGGGGACCCCCCTCCCCCGGAGGAGGAGGCCGCCTCTAGGACCCGGGGGCGTCCTCCTGCTCCGGGGGGCGGGGGCTGCGAGGGGGCGGGGAAGGAGCTGGAGGAGACCCCCGGACAGACACAGACACAGAGACACACACACAGACACACACACACACACGGGGGGGGAGACGGAGACAGACGGACAGGGAACGGCGGGGGACGGCCTCAGCTGCCCCGGACCCAGGTGAGTGAGGGAGGGAGGGAGGGGCGGCCCCCTCCCCGCTGCGGGGACCCTCATTGTGTCAAATCAATCAAATTTATTGAGCGCTTACTGTGTGCAAAGCACTGTACTAAGCGCTTGTGCTTAGCGCATAGGGGACTCCTGGCTCTGCTCCCTGGGAGAGAAAGGGGGGGCGGGGGGGTTTGTGTGTGTGTGTGTGTGTGTGTGTGTGTCGGGGAAGCCCTGCAGGGGGGAGGTGAAGAGGGGGGTCCAGCCCCCAACAGGATGCCCATCGCTCACCCTGCCCCTTCCCCACCCCCTGAGCCAGAGGAGGTCCATCTGAGCCCGAGTGAGGCCGGAGTGGGTATCCCCCTGTCCCACTGCCCGGGAGCCAAAGGGGCCTCTACTTCCCTAGCTAAATGCCCACCGTGCCCTCGCCCACAAGCTTGGGTCCTCTCCTCCCACCCTGGCTCCGCTCGAACCAGCCAAGCTGGTGTGATCTCTGCCCTGGCTCAGGCCCCCCACGCCCAGTCCCCCTCCTTGCCACCTTATGCCTTGGGTCATCTTCACTTGGCTGTCCACCTCTCCCCGCCCGGTCCATCCTTTCAGAAGGGCATCTGGGCCCGCAAGGTGCCAGCCGGCTCATCTGCGGTTGGGCTGGCTTCACTGAGCACGGCCCGGAAGGGAGAGTCTGGGGTGGGAGCCCGGATGGAGACGGGTAGGGAGCGAATCCCAAATCCGGGTCCAGCTTGTCCTTCTTGGCACCCCTGGGTTACACGTGGCTGGCGGGACAATCAACTTGGGGCCAAAGCGGGATGGTGGGCCAGAGACCCGTGGGGCCGGGCATGGGTTTAGGGTCAGAGAGGGCGAGGGTCCCTGCATCAGGCCAGTCCCCCATCCTTTCCCTGATCAGGTGGAGGAAGGGGAGCCATGGGGAGCCTCCGGGAGCTCCAGCACCTGCTGTTGCCCCCGCCCACCCTGGGCGCACCCCAGCCCCTGGATGCGGGCAACCTGCCCCCTGCCCTGTATCCGTCCCTGAGCCCCCTGCGAGGGACCAACTACAGCGAGACGGCCTTCGGGGACGGGCCGCGGGCCTGGAGGCCGGACCTGGTAGACCTGCACACCGTCAGCTCCAAGCTGGTGCAACCCGGAGTCTCCGTCCCGGAGGTGGGTCTCCCCGCGGGGCCGGGCTGGCGGGAGGGGATGCCGGGGCGGGACAGCCGAGCCGAGGATAGGGTTGGATCCCCCCCTCTGGCACAGGATGGCTCCTCCAGCGACGGCGACTCCGACTGGGACGGGGACCCTTCGGCGCTGCTGCCCCAGGACTACTTGGGCCTGGCCGTCTTCTCCATGCTCTGCTGCTTCTGGCCCCTGGGCATCGCCGCCTTCTACTCCTCTCAGAAGGTGAGGGCCGGGCCGGGGGGTGGGCCGGAGCCAGGCGAGGGGACCGGATACATGAGGTCCGGCCCTGCCACGGCCTCCCCTTCTCGCCGACAGACCAACAAGGCATCGGCCGAAGGAGACTTCCGTCAGGCCAGCGTGGCGTCGCGGCGGGCCTTCCTGCTGGCCGTCCTGGCCGTCGTGGTGGGCGCCTGCACCTACGTGGCGGCCTTGGTGGTGGTGGTGGCCTATCTGTCTTCCAAAGACCCGCCCTAGGGTCCCACCGGTGGCCCGGACTCGCGGATGCTCGGCCAAGAGAGGTGGGTGGGGGAGAGGGCCCGTCTCCCCCGACCCCCCGCCGCAGCCTGGCAGCAGCCTG
Source organism: Tachyglossus aculeatus (assembly GCF_015852505.1). NCBI lineage: Eukaryota > Metazoa > Chordata > Mammalia > Monotremata > Tachyglossidae > Tachyglossus > Tachyglossus aculeatus. The sequence goes on from NC_052091.1 coordinate 2,694,648, forward strand.
GCACCGGGGGCGGAAGGCACCGACTCCACATTTCGGCTCCGGGGCCCGGCCGCAGGCCCGCCGACCGGCGGCGGCCCCGTTGAGGGGGCTGCATTGGCCTCTCCCTTCTGGGGGTCCCCTCTGCTGGGCACCGGCCGGCGGGAGGGGTCGGAGGGGCCTCCCCCGCCTCCCACCCCAGCACGGGCCAAACCAAAGCATTAAAAAAACGCAACAAAAAAGCAGTCGAAGCTCCAAGAGTGGTGGATGGGAAAGGGAGGCCGGCAGCTGTATTACACAGGCAAGAGAGGGGAGGGGGCGGGAGCCCCCCACAGGTCCCGTGTGGGTGTCGGTGGGGACGGGGCGGCCCCCCGGCTGCCCCGCGTGGGCGTCAGCGGGGCGGGGGTCCCCCCGGGGCCTCAGCTCTTGGAGTAGCGCCGCTGCAAGGAGTCGCGGTAGAAGCCGAAGATGAGGTGGGAGGCGGCCTGGGCCGCGGCCAGGCTCCGCTGGAGCTGGGGTCGGCGGGGGGGAGAGCAGGGGTCAGCGCCCGGCCCCGCTCCCCCGGCCGCTTCCTCCCCAGCCCAGGCCCATCCGCCCCTCGGGCGAAGGCGCTCAGACGAGACCCGAACTTGGATCGCCATGGCAACCGAAGCCGGCACGCTCGGGAAGGTGGCAGTGGTGGTTACAGGGCAACGGAATACGGAAGCTGGGGGTCAGAATGGCCACCTCCCCCCGCCGCGGGCTGTCCTTCAAAACGCCAATCAAGGGTGGCCCCGGGTGGCCAGGTCTCCCCCCTCCCCGGGGTCTGTGGGTTGGGGGGCGGCAGCTGGGCACAGGAGGAAAGCAGACCCCTCCTCACCCCCAAAAGGCTCTCTGGGCCCCCCCACCCTCGCCAAGGCCCTGCTGTTACCAGCTTGTACTTCCCAAGCGCTTAGTACAGTGCTCTGCACCCAGTAAGCGCTCAATAAATACGATTGATGATGATGATGGAAGATGGAACGGGTTCTCCCCTGCGGACCCCCTCCCCACCAGCACCTGCAATGCCTTCCCCTCTCCCACCCCCCCCCCAAAGTCCGGCAGCTGAGAGCCCAGGCAGCCCCCCAAATGCTTCGGTGTGTAGGGAGCGGGGACGGGGACTGCCCTCGACGGGCTCCCCCCGCCCCACTCCCGGGGCGTCCTCCTCATCCCCGCACTGCAGGGAGAGCGTCCCGCCCTCCTCCCCACGCTCTCCCTCCGTTCCGCCACATTAAGCCGGTGTCACCAGCCCGCTATCGAGCTAACGAGGGATGGAACTGGCCCGCCACGTTAACCGGCTCTCGCCCGGGCAGAAGGGGGGCAGGGAGAGGGTGGTCCAAGGGGGCTGGAGACCCCCAACCCTCCGCCCGAGATTCCCTTCCTACCTCCGCCTCTGAGAACTGCCCCTTGGTTGCGGTCATCAGCACCTCCTGCTCCACGCTGTCCAGGGCGAAGGTGAGCACGGCCCGAGCCTCCTGGGGACACGCACGCACACAGATGGACACGGGTGGGTGCCGGGGGAGGGGGGCAGGAAGCGCGAGGGGCCCGGGCCGTCTCCCACTCATCGGGAACCCTCCATCGAGTCCAACCCGAATCCCTCCTGCTGCAAGGCGGGCCCGCTCCCCGCGGAGCACCCCCCGCCTCCCCCGCTCACCTTCTCCTGCTTGGCCGTGGGGTCGACGGTGAGGGTCCCGTCGGGGCCGAGGGCGCAGGTGACCCCGCAGAAGAGGGCCCGCAGGGGCAGGCCAGCGTCCACCATCCCCAGGCAGGCGGCGTTCAGACAGCACGAGAGCAGCTGGGCCGGGCGCTAAGGGGACGGGACCGGCCCGGCGGGGACGGACGGACAGCCTCCCCCTCCCCGCGGCCCCCCGAAACGTGGGCACGAGCCCGGGCAGGATACGGAGCCGGCGTCGCTGACCACCTGCAGAACCACGGTGACGGAGGTGCGGGGGTGCAGCGTCCCCAGGAGCACGGCATCGCACGTGGTCCGGATCAGCCGCTCCTGGCTCTTCTCCGCCACACCTGGGGTGGGAGGAACACGGTCACGGCAGGCCCTCCCTCCCTCCATCCCCCCACGCCCCGGCTTCGGGCCCAGGGAGGAACTCCCCTTCCTGCTGGGAACTGTGTGCATCCAAGGGGTTTTCTGGGAGTCGGGAATCTTGAAATCCCCAAGAGGGAAAGATGGGCCACCCTGTTCAATGGGGTATTTCCTCCCTCCCCCCCGCTCAGCAGGCGTTCCCATGGGGGTCTGCTCTATTTGGCGGGGGCTGGGGGGGCTTCCCCTCTAGGCCCGGCCCCGTTCGTCTCACTCACCGGGCAGCCCCACCTTGGGTTTGAGTATCACCTCCAGGGTGGCCTTGTTAAAGATCTCCTTGCTGGCCTTCACGTCTGCCGGCCCGTACACGCCCGCCAGGACCGATGTGTCACCTGGGTGGGGGGAGAACACGGTTCACCGGCCACCTCCCGCTCACTGGCCGTCCTCAAATCGAGTCCAACCCAAATCCCCCCTGCTGCAACGTGGATACGCTCTCCTTCCCGGATCTCCCTCTCCTGCAGGGACCCGCGGGCTGGGTTCCCCCATCGCGATCCTTTCCCCCTCATCCCCCTCTCCATCCCCCCCATCTTACCTCCTTCCCTTCCCCACAGCACCTGTATATACGTTTGTACATATTTGTTACTCTATTTAACTTGTACATATCTATTCTATTTATTTTATTTTGTCAGTATGTTTGGTTTTGTTCTCTGTCTCCCCCTTTTAGACTGTGAGCCCACTGCTGGGTAGGGACTGTCTCTATATGTTGCCAACTTGGACTTCCCAAGCGCTTAGTCCAGTGCTCTGCACACAGTAAGCGCTCAATAAATACGATTGATGATGATGATGATGAAAACCTGTTTGGTTTTGTTCTCTGTCTCCCCCTTTTAGACTGTGAGCCCACTGTTGGGTAGGGACTGTCTCCGTAAGTTGCCAACTTGTACTTCCCAAGCGCTTAGTCCAGTGCTCTGCACACAGTAAGCGCTCAATAAATACGATTGATGATGATGAAAACCTGTCAACCCTGCTGCTCCTCTAGACTGGAAGCTTACTGTGGGCAGGGAATGGGTCTACCATCTCTGATATATTGTATGCACTCTCCAAAGCGATCAGTACAGTGCTCTGCTGTACACCATAACCACTCAATAAATACCCCTGATTGATTGCTCCCCAGAGCTGCTGATGATCATGATAACAGGAGTATATAATAATAATAATGGTATTTGTTAAGCACTTACTCCGAGCGAGGGGTTGTACTAAGCGCTGGGGGGGAATACAAGCAAATCAAGTTGTCCCACGGGGGGCTCACAGCCTCAATCTCCATTTTAGAGATGAGGTAACTGAGGACCAGAGAAGAATAATAATGATGATGATGGTATTTGTTAAGCGCAAAGCACTGTTCTAGGCGCTGGGGGGGATACAAGGCGATCAGGTTGCCCCACGTGGGGCTCACAATCTTAATCCCCATTTTACAGGTGAGGTAACTGAGACACGGAGAAGCTAAGTGACTTGCCCAAAGTCACCCAGCTGACAATCGGCGGAGCCGGGATTTGAACCCATAACCTGACTTCCTAAGCCCGTGTTTTTTCCACCGAGCCACGAAGTGACCCGCCGAAGGTCACACAGCAGGCGGGTGATGGAGTCAGGATTAGAACCCACAAATGCATAATAGGAGTGTTTGTTAAACGCACGCTTTTTTAAAAAATGACATTTGTTAAGCACTTACTACGTGCCATGCACTGCCCTATGTCCTGTCTAGTGGGGTTGATGCAAGATCAGATTGGACCCAATCTCTCCCGGTATAAGTGAGAGGAAGAACAAGTGTTTAGCCTGGTCCAGAGGGGAAAACTAAAGTCCAGAGAAGTCAAGTGATGTGCCCGGGTCACGGAGCAGGCAAGCGGTGGGGGTGGAATTAGAACCCAGGTCCCCTGGCTCCCAGCTCCGGGCTATTTCGCTGTGGCCACGCTGTTTCTCGGGGTGAAGGCGCCAATCCCCTCCAGATATTTCTACATCGGCCTCGGGGTACAGCAGGATCCCAAGAAGTCTGTCTCCCCTTTCTAGACTGTGAGCCCGCTGTTGGGTAGGGACCGTCCTATATGTTGCCGACTTGGACTTCCCAAGCGCTTAGTACAGTGCTCTGCACACAGTAAGCGCTCAATAAATACGATTGAATGAATGAATGAATGAGGGTCAGGTCCGGCTTTGCAGCCTCGCTCTCCCCCTCCACCCTCTTCTCTGATTGATCAGAGAAGAGGTTGTACGTATTTATTACTCTATTTATTTTACTTGTACATATCTATCCTATTTATTTTATTTTGTTAGTATGTTTGGTTTTGTTCTCTGTCTCAATCAATCATATTTATTGAACGCTATGTGCAGAGCACTGTACTAAGCGCTTGGGAAGTACAAAAAGGGGGAAGTCTCCCCCTTTTAGACCGTGAGCCCGCTGTTGGGTAGGGACTGTCTCTATATGTTGCCAATTTGTACTTCCCAAGCGCTTACTACAGTGCTCTGCACATAGTAAGCACTCAATAAATACGATTGATGATGATGATCAATTGATTTTCTTTCATTCATTCATTCATTCAATTGTATTTTTTGGGTGCTCTGTAGGCTGTGAGCCCCACTTGGGACAACCTGATTATGAGAAGCAGCGTGGCTCTGCGGAAAGAGGCCAGGCTTTGGTGTCAGAGGTCAGGGGTTCAAGCTCAGCCCAGTGCTCTGCACACAGTAAGCGCTCAATAAATACAACTGAATGAATGAATGAATGAATGAAAGAAGTCAGGGAGAGAGGGAGGGATCGTCCGGTGGGGAAAATAAGAGAGGAGGAAGGAGCCTAATGGTTAGAGCCCGGGCGTCAGAAGGAACTGGGTTCTAATCCCGCTTGTCTGCTGTGTGACCTTGGGCAAATCACTTCTCCGTCCTTCGGTTACCTCACCTGTAAAACGGCGGTTAAGGACGTGAACCCCGTGCGGGAAAGGGACAGCGTCCGACCTGACCGGTTGACCCCAGTGCTTAGTACGGTGCCCAGCTCAGGGTACGTGCCGAACACACTGCAGAAAAAGAAAAAGCAAATACCATTTTAAAAAAAAAGACAGTTCCACATCAGCCAGGAAAGTCGGGCCCGGCTCCAGCTGCAGTTTGGGGAGGAGGGCGGGGAAGCCCTTTTAGACTGTGAGCCCGCTGTTGGGTAGGGACCGTCTCTATGTGTTGCCAAGTTGTACTTCCCAAGCGCTTAGTACAGTGCTCTGCACATAGTAAGCGCTCAATAAATACGATTGATGATGATGAGGATGAAGCTGGATGGACGGTGGCGATGGGCGGAGGTGAATCTGGTGAGGGCCAGAGGGCGGGGGCTTTGGGGAGCAGAAGGGGGGGCTCCCCCCGAACTGGGGGCGTCCCTAATAAACGTGATTTCCCAGAACGAGGAGGAGAAGCAGCATGGCTCAGTGGAAACAGCATGGGCTTTGGAGCCAAAGGGCATGGGTTCGAATCCCAGCTCTGCCAATTGTCAGCTGTGTGACTTTGGGCGAGTCACTTCACTTCTCTGGGCCTCAGTGACCTCATCTGTACAATGGAGACTAAAACTGTGAGCCCGCTGTGGGACGACCCGATCGCCTTGTAACCTCCCCAGCGCTTAGAACTGTGCTTTGCACATAGTAAGCGCTTAATAAATGCCATTATAAAAAAAAAATAAAAATAACCAATGCCCCTTTCCTTTTCTCCCACTCCCTTCTGTGTCTCCCTGACTTGCTTCCTCGGTTCTTCCCCCATCCCGGCCCTAAACCACTTATGTACAGTCGGGATTTTTTTATATCGATGCCTGCTTCTCCCTGCCCTTGACTGTAAGCTCACTGAGGGCAGGGAATGTGTCTGTTCATTGTTACAGAAACAGTGTACTGAACAGTGTTCATTGTTACAGAAACAGTGTACTGAACAGTGGGTTCGTGGACTGAACCCGGGCATAGGAGTCAGAAGGTCGTGGGTTCTAATCCCGGCTCTGCCACTTGTCTGCTGTGTGACCTCGGGCAAGTCACTTCTTTACGCCTCAGTTCCCTCATCCGCAAAATGGGGATAATAAGAAGGATGGCATTTATTAAGCGCTTCCTATGTGCAAAGCACTGTGGAGGTTACAAGGTGATCAGGTTGTCCCATGGGGGGCTCACAGTCTTCATCCCCATTTTCCAGATGAGGTCACTGAAGCCCAGAGAAGTGAAGTGACTTGCCCGAAGTCACACAGCTGACAAGTGGCAGAGCCGGGGCTTGCTTCACTTCTTTAGGCCTCAGTTCCATCATCCGCAAAATGGGGATAATAATGACGGCATTTATTAAGCGCTTCCTATGTGCAAGGCACTGTTCTAAGCGCTGGGGAGGTAACAAGGTGATCAGGTTGTCCCACGTGGGGCTCACAGTCTTAAACCCCATTTTCCAGATGAGGTAACTGAGGCCCAGAGAAGTGAAGTGACTTGCCCGAAGTCACACAGCTGACAAGTGGCGGAGCCGGGACTTGCTTCACTTCTTTACGCCTCAGTTCCCTCATCCTCAAAATGGGGATAATAATAAGGACGGCATTTATTAAGCGCTCCCTATGTGCAAAGCACTGTTCTAAGCGCCGGGGAGGTTACAAGGTGATCAGGTTGTCCCACGGGGGGCTCACAGTCTTCATCCCCATTTTCCAGATGAGGTCACTGAGGCCCACAGAAGTGAAGTGACTTGGCCAAAGTCACACAGCTGACAAGTGGTGGAGCCGGGACTTGAACCCACGACCTCTGACTCCAAAAGCCCATGCTCTTTTCCACTGAGCCACGCTGCGAGCCCCATGTGGAGCAGGGGCTGTGCCCAAACTGATTTGCTTGTATCCACCCCAGCACTTAGTACAGTGCCTGGCACAAGCGCTTAGTACAGTGCTCTGCACACAGTAAGCGCTCAATAAATACGATTGATGATGGTACTCAATAAGCAACTAACAAATACCACAGTAATTATTATTAGCATTCATTCATTCAGTAGTCTTTATTGAGCGCTTACAGTGTGCGGAGCACTGTAATAATAATAATAATAATGATAATTACGGTATTCGTTAAGCGCTTACTGTGTGCCAGGCACTGTACTTTGCGCTGGGGTGGATCCAAGCAAATTGGGTCGCACACAGTCCCTGACCCCCATGGGGCTCACTGTCTTATCCCCATTATCCAGATAGGGAAACTGAGGCTCAGAGTGACTTACCCAAGCCAAGTGGTGGAGCCAGGATTAGAACCCTGTACTAAGCAGGGTGAAGAGACGCAGTGTGGCTTTAGTGGAAAGAGCCCGGGCTTGGGAGTCAGAGGACGTGGGTTCTAATTCTGACCCTGCCACTTGGCAGCTGTGTGACTTTGGGCAAATCACTTAATTTCTCCGTGCCTCAGTTCCCTCATCTGTAAAATGGGGATTAAAAGTACGAGCACCGTTTAGGACAAACCTGATTACCCCGCATCTATCTCAGGGCTTAGAACAGTACTTGGCACATAGTACGCGCTTAATAAATACCTTATTATTCTCCGTGCCTCAGTTCCCTCATCTGTAAAACGGGGATTAAAAGTACGAGCCCCATGTAGGACAAACTTGATTACCCTGCGTCTACCTCAAGGCCTAGAACAGTACTTGGCACATAGTAAGCGCTTAATAAATACCTTATTATTCTCCATGCCTCAGTTCCCTCATCTGTAAAATGGGGATTAAAAGTATGAGCCCCATGTAGGACAACCTGATTACCCTGCATCTATCTCAGGGCTTAGAACAGTGCTTGGCACACAGTAAACGCTTAACAAATACCTTATTATTCTCCGTGCCTCAGTTCCCTCATCTGTAAAATGGGGATTAAAAGTACGAGCCCCATGTAGGACAAACCTGATTACCCTGCGTCTATCTCAGAGCTTAGAACAGTACTTGGCACATAGTAAGCGCTTAACAAATACCTTATTATTCTCCGTGCCCCAGTTCCCTCATCTGTAAAATGGGGATTAAAAGTATGAGCCCCATGTAGGACAAACCTGATTACACTGCGTCTATCTCAGGGCTTAGAACAGTACTTGGCATACAGTACGCACTTAATAAATACCTTATTATTCTCCGTGCCTCAGTCCCCTCATCTGTAAAATGGGGATTAAAAGTATGAGCCCCATGTAGGGCAACCTGATTACCCTGCGTCTATCTCAGGGCTTAGAACAGTCCTTGGCACACAGTAAGCGCCTAACAAATACCTTATTATTCTCCGTGCCTCAGTTCCCTCATCTGTAAAATGGGGATTAAAAGTATGAGCCCCATGTAGGGCAACCTGGTTAGCCTGCGTCTATCTCAGGGCTTAGAACAGTACTTGGCACACAGTAAGCACTTAATAAATACCTTATTATTCTCCGTGCCTCAGTTCCCTCACCTGTAAAATGGGGATTAAAAGTATGAGCCCCGTGTAGGACAAACCTGGTTACCCTGCATCTATCTCAGGGCTTAGAACAGTACTTGGCACATAGTAAGCACTTAATAAATACCTTATTATTCTCCGTGCCTCAGTTCCCTCACCTGTAAAATGGGGATTAAAAGTATGAGCCCCGTGTAGGACAAACCTGGTTACCCTGCATCTATCTCAGGGCTTAGAACAGTACTTGGCACATAGTAAGCACTTAATAAATACCTTATTATTCTCCGTGCCTCAGTTCCCTCATCTGTAAAATGGGGATTAAAAGTATGAGCCCCGTGTAGGACAACCTGATTACCCTGCGTCTATCTCAGGGCTTAGAACAGTACTTGGCGCACAGTAAACGCTTAATAAATACCTTATTATTCTCCATGCCTCAGTTCCCTCACCTGTAAAATGGGGATTAAAAGTACGAGCCCCGTGTAGGACAAACCTGATTACCCTGCGTCTATCTCAGGGCTTAGAACAGTCCTTGGCACACAGTAAGCGCTTAACAAATACCTTATTATTCTCCATGCCTCAGTTCCCTCATCTGTAAAATGGGGATTAAAAGTACGAGCCCCATGTAGGACAAACCTGATTACCCTGCGTCTATCTCAGGGCTTAGAACAGTACTTGGCACACAGTAAGCGCTTAACAAATACCTTGTTATTCTCCGTGCCTCAGTTCCCTCATCTGTAAAATGGGGATTAAAAGTATGAGCCCCATGTAGGACAAACCTGATTACCCTGCGTCTATCTCAGGGCTTAGAACAGTACTTGGCACACAGTAAGCGCTTAACAAATACCTTGTTATTCTCCGTGCCTCAGTTCCCTCATCTGTAAAATGGGGATTAAAAGTATGAGCCCCACGTAGGACAACCTGATTACCCTGCGTCTATCTCAGGGCTTAGAACAGTACTTGGCATACAGTACGCACTTAATAAATACCTTATTATTCTCCGTGCCTCAGTCCCCTCATCTGTAAAATGGGGATTAAAAGTATGAGCCCCATGTAGGGCAACCTGATTACCCTGCGTCTATCTCAGGGCTTAGAACAGTACTTGGCATACAGTACGCACTTAATAAATACCTTATTATTCTCCGTGCCTCAGTCCCCTCATCTGTAAAATGGGGATTAAAAGTATGAGCCCCATGTAGGGCAACCTGATTACCCTGCGTCTATCTCAGGGCTTAGAACAGTCCTTGGCACACAGTAAGCGCCTAACAAATACCTTATTATTCTCCGTGCCTCAGTTCCCTCATCTGTAAAATGGGGATTAAAAGTATGAGCCCCATGTAGGACAACCTGGTTAGCCTGCGTCTATCTCAGGGCTTAGAACAGTACTTGGCACACAGTAAGCACTTAATAAATACCTTATTATTCTCCGTGCCTCAGTTCCCTCACCTGTAAAATGGGGATTAAAAGTATGAGCCCCGTGTAGGACAAACCTGGTTAGCCTGCATCTATCTCAGGGCTTAGAACAGTACTTGGCACATAGTAAGCACTTAATAAATACCTTATTATTCTCCGTGCCTCAGTTCCCTCATCTGTAAAATGGGGATTAAAAGTATGAGCCCCGTGTAGGACAACCTGATTACCCTGCGTCTATCTCAGGGCTTAGAACAGTACTTGGCACACAGTAAGCGCTTAATAAATACCTTATTATTCTCCATGCCTCAGTTCCCTCACCTGTAAAATGGGGATTAAAAGTATGAGCCCCGTGTAGGACAAACCTGGTTACCCTGCGTCTATCTCAGGGCTTAGAACAGTACTTGGCACATAGTAAGCACTTAATAAATACCTTATTATTCCCCGTGCCTCAGTTCCCTCATCTGTAAAATGGGGATTAAAAGTATGAGCCCCGTGTAGGACAACCTGATTACCCTGCGTCTATCTCAGGGCTTAGAACAGTACTTGGCACACAGTAAGCGCTTAATAAATACCTTATTATTCTCTGTGCCTCAGTTCCCTCATCTGTAAAATGGGGATTAAAAATATGAGCCCCGTGTAGGACAAACCTGGTTACCCTGCGTCTATCTCAGGGCTTAGAACAGTACTTGACACATAGTAAGCACTTAACAAGTACCATCATTATTTATTATTATTCTCTGGGCCTCACTTCCCTCATCTATAAAATGGGTATGAAAAGTGTGATTCCCACATGGGACAACCCGCTTACCCGATACCTACCCCCAGCGCTCAGAACAGTGCTTGGCACATAGTAAGCGCTTAGCAAGTACCATCACTATTTATTATTATTCTCTGGGCCTCACTTCCCTCATCTATAAAATGAGTATGAAAAGTGTGAGCCCCACATGGGACAACCCATTTACCCTGTATCTACCCCCAGCGCTCAGAACAGTGCTGGGCACATAGTAAGCGCTTAACAAGTACCATCATTATTTATCATTATTCTCTGGGCCTCACTTCCCTCATCTATAAAATGGGTATGAAAAGTGTGAGCCCCACATGGGACAACCTGATTACCCTGTATCTACCCCAGCGCTCAGAACAGTGCTGGGCACATAGTAAGCGCCTAACAAGTACCATCATTATTTATTATTATTCTCTGGGCCTCACTTCCCTCATCTATAAAATGGGTATGAAAAGTGTGAGCCCCACAATGGACAACCTGCTTACCCTGTACCTACCCCAGGGCTCAGAACAGTGCTTGGCACATAGTAAGCGCTTAACAAGTACCATCATTATTTATTATTATTCTCTGGGCCTCACTTCCCTCATCTATAAAATGGGTATGAAAAGTGTCAGCCTCACATGGGACAACCTGCTTACCCTGTATTATAATAATAATGATGGTATTTGTTAGGCGCTATGTGCCGAGCACTGTTCTAAGCGCTGGGGGAGATACGAGGTTCACAGGGTGTCCCACGTGGGGCTCAGTCTTCATCCCCATTTTACAGATGCGGTAACTAAGGCCCAGAGAAGTTTGGTGACTTGCCCAAAGCCACACAGCTGACATGTGGCAACATGGCTCAGTGGAAAGAGCACAGGCTAGGGAGCCAGAGGTCACGGGTTCTAATCCCAGCCACATGTCGGCTGTGTGACCTGGATCAAGTCACTGCACTTCTCTGTGCCTCAGTGATCTCATCTATAAAATGGGGATGAAGACTGTGAGCCCCCTGTGGGACAACCTGATCTCCTTGTAACCTCCCCAGCGCTTAGAACGGTGCTTTGCACATAGTAAGCGCTTAACAAATGCCATCATTATTGGGGAAGCACCGTGGCTTAGTGGAAAGAGCCCGGGCTTGGGAGTCAGTCAGAGGTTGTGGGTTCTAATCCCATCTTTGACATTTGTCAGATGTGTGACTTTGGGCAAGTCACTTCACTTCTCTGGGCCTCAGTTACCTCATCTGTAAAATGGGGATGAAGGCTGTAAACCCCACTTGGGACAATCTGATTACGAGAAGCAGCATGGCTCTGTGGAAAGAGCCCGGGCTTTGGTGTCATAGGTCAGGGGTTCAAATCCCGGCTCCGCCAACTGTCAGCTGTGACCTCGGACCAAGTCACTTCACTTCTCTGGGCCTCAGTTCCCTCATCTATAAAATGGGGATTAAGACTGTGAGCACCCTGTGGGACAACCTGATCACCCTGTAACCTCCCCAGCGCTTAGAACAGTGCTTGGCATATAGTAGGCGCTTAACAAATGCCATCATTATCAGGGAAGAAGCGTGGCTTAGTGGAAAGCGCCTGGGCTTGGGAGTCAGAGGTCGTGGGTTCTAATCCCGGCTCCGCCACTTGTCAGCTGGGTGACTTTGGGCAAGTCACTTCACTTCTCTGTGCCTCAATTATCTCATCTATAAAATGGGGATTAAGACTGAGCCCCACGTGGGACAACATGATTACCTCAGTGCTTCGCACATGGTAAGCGCTTAACAAATACCATCATTATTGTTATAATAATAATGACATTTATTAAGCGCTTACTATGTGCAAAGCACTGTTCTAAGCACTGGGGAGGTTACAAGGTGATTAGGTTGTCCCACAGCGGGCTCACAGTCAATCCCCATTTTACAGCTGAGGCAACTGAGGCCCAGAGAAGTGAAGTGACTTGCCCAAAGTCACACAGCTTGACAATTGGCAGAGCTGGGACTTGAACCCATGACCACTGACTCCAAAACCCGGGCTCTTTCCACTGAGCCACGCTGCTTCCCAGCTCTACCAATTGTCAGCTGCGTGACTCTGGGCGAGTCACTTCACTTCTCTGTGCCTCTCAGTTCCCTCATCTGTAAAATGGGGATGAATCAACCAATCAATCGTATTTACTGAGCGCTCACTGTGTGCAGAGCACTGGACTAAGCGCTTGGGAAGTCCAAGTTGGCAACATATATAGTCCCTACCCAACAGTGGGCTCACAGTCTAAAAGATGAAGACTGTGCGCCCCCCGTGGGACAACCTAATCACCTTGGAACCTCCCCATTGCTTAGAACAGTGCTTTGCACATAGTAAGCGCTTAATAAATGCCATTATTATTATTATTCTCTGTGGCGGCTGTCTTCATTCATTCGTATTTATTGAGCGCTTACTGAGGGCAGTGTACTGTACTAAGCGCTTGGGAAGTCCAAGTTGGCAACACCTAGAGACGGTCCCCACCCAACAGTGGGCTCACAGTTTAGGAGACTGTGTCTCCCCCTGCGCTTAGTACAGTGCTGGACACATAGTAGGCGCTTAACAAATCCGGTGATTATTATAATGCTGAGGATTACCCTGCAGGAAGGAGGCGGAGCCGTCGGGCTGGGACAGCAGGTTCTGCTCGCAGGCCATGGGCCTCAGGCTGCAGGCCGCCTCCATCGCGCGAAGCCTCCTCCACGTGCCACCCCAAACTCCAGGCCGCGACCCACTTCCGCTTCCGGAAAGGGGCGGGGCCAAGCGACGGCCGCGGCTCCTTCCAGTGCGCACGCGCGAGCTCCCTCCGGCCGCGGCTCCTTCTTCCAGTGCGCACGCGCGAGCGGCTCCTTCTTCCAGTGCGCACGCGCGAGCTCCCTCGACCGCGGCTCCTTCTTCCAGTGCGCACGCGCGAGCGGCTCCTTCTTCCAGTGCGCACGCGCGAGCTCCCTCCGGCTTCGGCTCCTTCTTCCAGTGCGCACGCGCGAGCTCCCTCCGGCTTCGGCTCCTTCCAGTGCGCACGCGCGAGCTCCCTCCGGCCGCCGCTCCTTCCACTGCGCACGCGCGAGCTCCCTCCGACCGCGGCTCCTTCTTCCAGTGCGCACGCGCGAGCTCCCTCCAGCCGCGGCTCCTTCTCCCAGTGCGCACGCGCGACCTCCCTCCGGCCGCGGCTCCTTCTTCCAGTGCGCACGGGCGAGCGGCTTCTTCTTCCAGTGCGCACGCGCGAGCTCCCTCCGGCCCTCTGGTCTACGCGGGAGGCCTGAGAATCAATCAATCAATCAATCAATCGTATTTATTGAGCGCTTACTGTGTGCAGGGCACTGTACTAAGCGCTTGGGAAGTCCAAGTTGGCAACATATAGAGACAGTCCCTACCCAGCAGTGGGCTCACAGTCTAAAAGGGGGAGACGGAGAACAAAACCAAACATGCTAACAAAATAAAATAAATAGAATAGATATGTACAAGTAAAATAAATAAATAAATAGAGTAATAAATATGTACAAACATATTTACATATATATATATATGGGGTGAGAACCGGGGTGATAATAATAATAATAGCATTTATTAAGCGCTTACTATGTGCAAAGCACTGTTCTAAGCACTGGGGAGGTTACAGGGTGATCAGATTGTCCCACGGGGGGCTCACAGTCTTCATCCCCATTTTACAGATGAGGTAACTGAGGCACAGAGAAGTTAAGTGACAATAATAATAGCATTTATTAAGCACTTACTATGTGCAAAGCACTGTTCTGAGCGCTGGGCAGGTTACAAGGTGATCAGATTGTCCCACGGGGGGCTCACAAGTCTTCATCCCCATTTTACAGATGAGGTAACTGAGGCACAGAGAAGTTAAGTGACTTAATAATAATAGCATTTATTAAGCACTTACTATGTGCAAAGCACTGTTCTGAACGCTGGGCAGGTTACAAGGTGATCAGATTGTCCCACGGGGGGCTCACAGTCTTCATCCCCATTTTACAGATGAGGTAACTGAGGCACAGAGAAGTTAAGTGACTTAATAATAATAATAATAATGGCATTTATTAAGCACTTACTATGTGCAAAGCACTGTTCTAAGCACTGGGGAGGTTACAAGGTGATCAGATTGTCCCACGGGGGGCTCACAGTCCTCATCCCCATTTTACAGATGAGGTAACTGAGGCACAGAGAAGTTAAGTGACTTGTCCAAAGTCACACAACTGACAAGTGGCGGAGCCTGGATTTGAACCCATGCTCTTTCCACTGAGCCACCCTGTAGCGTACTCTGTAATAATGGGATTTATTCAAACGCTTACCGTGCGTCGAGCGTCGTGCTGAGCGCTGTGGTGGATCCAAGCTAACCAGGCTGGACACAGTCCCTGTCCCACATGGGGCTCATAGTCTTATCCCCCATTTTACAGGTGAGGGTACTGAGGCACAGAGAAGTGAAGTGACTTACCCAAAGTCACACAACAGATAAGTGGCGGAGCAAGGATTCGAACCCAGGTCCTTCTCACTGCCAGGCCCATGTTCTGTCCCGTAGGCCGTGCTGCTTGCTGCCTGCCACCTGCTAGGAAACCGTTTCAGCTAATTATGTTGTACTCTTCAATTCAATTCAATTGTATTTACTGAGCACTTACGGTGTGCAGAGCACTGTACTGAGCGCTTGGAAAGTACAATTCAGCAACAGCAACTCTTCCAAGGGAGAATCTTGTATTGTACTAAGCGCTTGGAAGCGTACAATACAATTCTCAGCTTTAAAATACTCAAACCTCTTGCCCCCTCCTACCTCACCTGGCTACGTACCTACCTCACCGGGGAGCAGCGTGGCTCAGTGGAAATAGCCCGGGCTTTGGAGTCAGAGGTCATGGGTTCAAATCCCGACTCTGCCACTTGTCAGTTATGTGACTTTGGGCAAGTCACTTCACTTCTCTGTGCCTTAGTTACCTCATCTGTAAAATGGGGATTAAGATTAAAACTGTGAGCCCCACGTGGGACAACCTGATCACCTTGTAACCTCCCCAGTGCGTAGAACAGTGCTTTGCACATAGTAAGCGCTTAATAAAATGCCATTATCATTATTATTATTATTTATTGAGCACTTACTGTGTCCTTAGCTTAGTACCGTGCCTGGCACGTACTAAGCGCTTAGAACAGCGCTTTGCACATAGTAAACGCTTAACAAATGCCATCATCATTATTATTATTAGTAGTAGTAGTAGTAGTATTAAGTGGAAAGAGCACGGGCTTTGGAGTCAGAGGTCATGGGTTCAAATCCCGGCTCCACCACTTGTCAGTTGTGTGACTTTGGTCAAGTCACTTAACTTCTCTGGGCCTCAGTGACCTCATCTGTAAAATGGGGATTAAGACTGTGAGCCCAACGTGGGACAATTTAATCACCTTGTATCCCCCCAGCGCTTAGAACAGTGCTCTGCACATAGTAAGTGCTTAACAAATGCCATTATGATTATTATTATTATTATTCTCTGTGCCTCAGTTCCCTCACCTGTCAAATGGGGATGAAGACTGTGAGCCCCCCATGGGACAACCTGATCACCTTTCATTCATTCATTCATTCAATCGTCCCCCTCTCCCCCTCGTCCCCCTCTACATCCCCCCATCTTACCTCCTTCCCTTCCTCACAGCGCCTGTAAATATGTATATATGTTTGTACATATTTATTACTCTATTTATTTATTAATTTTACTTGTACATATCTATTCTATTTATTTTATCTTGTTAATATGTTTGGTTTTGTTCTCTGTCTCCCCCTTTTAGACTGTGAGCCCACTGTTGGGTAGGGACCGTCTCTATATGTTGTCAACGTGTACTTCCCAAGCTCTTAGTACAGTGCTCTGCACATAGTAAGCGCTCAATAAATATGATTGAATGAATGAACGTCACTTCACTTCAGGGTCTCCCCCTTCTAGACTGTGAGCCCACTGTTGGGTAGGGACCATCTCTATGTGTTGCCAACTTGGACTTCCCAAGCACTTAGTACAGTGCTCTGCACACAGTAAGCGCTCAATAAATAATAATAAATAATAATAATGATGGCATTTATTAAGCGCTTACTATGTGCAAAGCACCGTTCTAAGCGCTGGGGAGGTTACAAGGTGATCAGGTTGTCCCACGGAGGGCTCACAGTCTTCATCCCCATTTGACAGGTGAGGTAACTGAGGCCCAGAGAAGTGAAGTGACTTGCCCAAGGTCGTCCCCCTCTCCATCCCCCGCATCTTACCTCATTCCCTTCCCCACAGCACCTGTGTATATGTATATATGTTTGAGCATATTTATTACTCAATTTATTTATTTATTTATTGTACATATCTATTCTATTTATTGTATTTTGTTAGTATGTTTGGTTTTGTTCTCTGTCTCCCCCTTTTAGACTGTGAGCCCACTGTTGGGTAGAGACTGTCTCTATATGTTGCCAACTTGTACTTCCCAAGTGCTTAGTACAGTGCTCTGCACAAAGTAAGCGCTCAATAAATACGATTGATTGATTGATTGATGTTGCCAACTTGGACTTCCCAAGTACTTAGTACAGTGCTCTGCACAAAGTAAGCACTCAATAAATACGATTGATTGATTGATTGATGTTGCCAACTTGTACTTCCCAAGTGCTTAGTACAGTGCTCTGCACACAGTAAGCGCTCAATAAATACGATTGATTGATTGATGTTGCCAACTTGGACTTCCCAAGTGCTTAGTCCAGTGCTCTGCACACAGTAAGCACTCAATAAATACGATTCAATGAATGTATATATGGTTGTACATATTTATTACTCTATTTTATTTGTCCATATTTATTCTATTTATGTCATTTTGTGAATCTGTTCTGTTCTGTTGTCCGTCTCCCCTAATTATTATTATTATTAGTCTAATTATAATTATTAGTTATATAATTACTAATTATAATAATTAGTCTAATTATTATTAGAACGGTGCTTCCCTGTCAATCAATCAATCGTATTTATTGACTGTGCGTTCGGTAGGGCCCGTCTATGTTGCCAACTTGGACTTCCCAAGCGCTTAGTCCAGTGAGTGCTGAGCGCTCAGTAAATACGATTGAGTGAATGTACGTAGTAAGGGCTTAATCAAGGGTTTTATTATTGTTGTTGTTATTATTTTTTTTATTATTATTTACCTCAGGGGAGCGGGCGGGGCCTGAGGAGGAGGCGCGGCCTGGGCGGGGAGGAGAGGGCGGCCAAGATGGCGGCGGTTGGGGCTGTGGGGGCGCTGAGGCGAGGCCTGCTGCGGCCATGGCGGGTCCTCAGGGACCGGCCTCCCTTCCAACCGCCGCCTCCACGACGACCACCCACCGGGGCCAGGGGCCTGGCCGGCTCCGTGAGTGCCGGGGGGACCCGGGGGAAGGGGCTCCCCAAGGGCTCGGCCCTCCATTCCCTCCTCCAATCAATCAATCAATCAATCGTATTTATTGAGCGCTTACAGTGTGCAGAGCACTGGACTAAGCGCTTGGGAAGTCCAAGTTGGCAACCCAGAGAGACAGTCCCTACCCAACAGTGGGCTCACAGTCTAAAAGGGGGAGTCTAAAAGGAGTCCAGTCAATCTGTTAGACTGTGAGCCCACTGTTGGGTAGGGACTGTCTCTATATGTTGCCAATTTGGACTTCCCAAGCGCTTAGTACAGTGCTCTGCACATAGTAAGCGCTCAGTAAATACGATTGATGATGATGAATAATAATAATAATACTGGCGGCATTTGTTAAGCGCTTACTATGTGCCAAGCACTGTTCTAAGTGCAGGGGGGGGATACTTGTTGTCCCACGGGGGGCTCGCAGTCTTCATCCTCATTTTCCAAATGAGGGAACTGAGGCGCAGAGAAGTGAAGTGGCTTGCCCAAGGTCACACAGCAGACATGTGGCGGAGTCGGGATTCGAACCCAGGACCTCTGACTCCAAAGCCCGGCTCTTTCCACTGAGCCATGCTGCTTCTCTTCAGTCAATCAAGCGTATTTATTGAGCGCTTACAGTGTGCAGAGCACTGGACTAAGCGCTTGGGAAGTCCAAGTTGGCAATCAATCAATCAATCGTATTTTTAGAACAGTGCTTTGCACATAGTAAGCGCTTAATAAATGCCATTATTATTATTATTATTATTATTGAGCGCTTTCAGTGTGCAGAGCACTGGACTAAGCGCTTGGGAAGTCCAAGTTGGCAACATAGAGAGACAGTCCCTACCCAACAGTGGGCTCACAGTCTAAAAGGGGGAGTCTAAAAGGAGTCCAATCAATAATAATAATAATGGCGGCATTTGTTAAGCGCTTACTATGTGCCAAGCACTGTTCTAAGCGCTGGGGGGATACAGTGGGATCAAGTTGTCCCACGTGGGGCTCGCAGTCTTCATCCTCATTTTACAGATGAGGGAACTGAGGCTCAGAAGTGAAGTGAGTTGCCCAAGGTCACACAGCAGACATCCTTCCCTTCCCCACAGCAGCTGTATATATGTATATATGTTTGTACGGATTTATTACTCTATTTTATTTGTACATATTTATTCTATTTTATTAATTTGTTTTGTTGTCTGTCTCCCCCTTCTAGACTGTGAGCCTGCTGTTGGGTAGGGACCGTCTCTTTATGTTACCGACTTGTACTTCCCAAGCGCTTAGTACAGTGCTCTGCACACAGTAAGCGCTCAATAAATACGATTGAATGAATGAATGAATGTGGCGGAGCCGGGATTCGAACCCATGACCTCTGACTCCAAAGCCTGGGCTCTTTCCACTGAGCCGCGCTGCTTCTCTATCAATCAATCAGTCGTATTTATTGAGCGCTTACAGTGTACAGAGCACTGGACTAAGCGCTTGGGAAGTCCAAGTTGGCAACTCTATATGTTGCCAACTTGGACTTCCCAAGCGCTTAGTCCAGTGCTCTGTACACAGTAAGCGCTCAATCAATCAATCAATCAATCGTATTTATTGAGCGCTTCCTGCGTGCAGACCCCTGGACCTTAAGCGCTTAAAGGGGCTTAACAAATACGACCGTTGTCTTATTGGCCTTTCCCACGGTATCAATCAATCAATCGTATTTATTGAGCGCTTACTGTGTGCAGAGCACTGGACTAAGCGCTTGGGAAGTCCAAGTTGGCAACATATAGAGACGGTCCCTACCCAACAGTGGGCTCACAGTCTAGAAGGGGGAGACAGAGAACAAAACCAAACATACTAACAAAATAAAATAAATAGAATAGATGTTGTACAACTAAAATAAATAAATAAATACGATTGATTGATAGAGACGGTCCCTACCCAACAGTGGGCTCACAGTCTAGAAGGGGGAGACAGAACAAAACCAAACATACTAACAAAATAAAATAAATAGAATAGATATGTACAAGTAAAATAAATAAATAGAGTAATAAATATGTACAGACATATATACATCTATACAGGTGCTGTGGGGAAGGGAAGGAGGTGTGGAGGGGGAGAGGAAGGAGGGGGCTCGGTCTGGGAAGGCCTCCTGGAGGAGGTGAGCTCCTTCAGTTCATTCAATCGTATCTACTGAGCGCTTACTGTGTGCAGAGCACTGGACTAAGCGCTTGGGAAGTCCAAGTTGGCAACAGATAGAGACCGACCCTACCCAACAGCGGGCTCACAGTCTAAATGGGGGAGACCGACAAGAAAACAAAACATATTAACAGAATAAAATGAATAGTAAATATGTATAAGTAAAATACATAGAGTAATAAATCTGTACAATCTTCTCACTGCCAGGCCCATGTTCTGTCCCCAGGCTGTGCTGTTTGTTAAAATAAATAGAACAGATTTGTACAAGTAAAGTAAATCAATAAATAGAGTAATAAATACGTACAAACATCTATACAGGTGCTGTGGGGAGGGGAAGGAGGTAAGGCGGGGAGGAGAGGGAGAGGAAGGAGGGGGGCTCAGTCTGGGAAGTCCATCCCCCCCGCCTTACCTCCTTCCCTTCCCCACAGCACCTGTATATATGTTTGTACGTATTTATTACTCTTTATTGATTTATTTTACTTGTACATATTTTTGGGTAGGGACTGTCTCTATATGTTGACCAACTTGTACTTCCCAAGCACTTAGTACAGTGCTCTGCACACAGTAAGCGCTCAATAAATATGATTGATGATGATGATATTCTATTTATTTTATTTTGTTAATATGTTTTGTTTCGTTCTCTGTCTCCCCCTTCTAGACTGTGAGCCCGCTGTTGGGTAGGGACCGTCTCTATATGTCGCCAACTGGGACTTCCCAAGTGCTTAGTCCAGTGCTCTGCACACAGTAAGCGCCTAATAAATATGATTGATTGATACTGTGGGAAAGGCCAATACGACAACGGTCGTATTTGTTAAGCGCTTAAGGTCCAAGGCTCTGCACGCGGGCAGCGCTCAATAAATGCGACTGAATGAACTGCTCTGGGCCTCAGTGACCTTCTAGACTTCATTCATTCAGTCGTATTTATTGAGCGCTTACTGTGTGCAGAGCACTTGGGAAGTCCAAGTTGGCAACATATAGAGACGGTCCCTACCCAACAGCGGGCTCACAGTCTAGAAGGGGGAGACGGACAACAAAACAAAACATATTAACAAAGTATGTTGTTTCTAGTTTGTAGACTGTGAGCCCGCTGTTGGGTAGGGACCGTCTCTCTATGTTGCCAACTTGGACTTCCCAAGCGCTTAGTACAGTGCTCTGCACACAATAAGCGCTCAATAAATACGGTTGAATGAATGACCTCATAATAAGAATAGTAATGATGGTATTTGTTAAGCGCTTCCTATGTGCAAAGCACTGTTCTAAGCGCTGGGGAGGTTACAATAATAATAATAATAATGGCATTTGTTAAGCGCTTACTATGTGCAAAGCACTGTTCTAAGCGCTGGGGGGGATACAATGCCTCAGTGACCTCATCTGGAAAATGGGGATGAAGACTGTGAGCCCCCCGTGGGACAACCTGATCACCTTGTAACCTCCCCAGCGCTTAGAACAGTGCTTTGCACATAGTAAGCGCTTAATAAATGCCATTATTATTATACAAGGTGATCAGGTTGTCCCACGGGGGGCTCACAGTCTTCATCCCCATTTTACAGATGAGGGAACTGAGGCTCAGAGAAGTTAAGTGACTTGCCCAAGGTCACACAGCAGACATGTGGAGGAGTCGGGATTCAAACCCATGACCTCTGATTCCAAAGCCCGTGCTCTTTCCATTGAGCTATGCTGCTTCTCTAAGGTGATCAGGTTGTCCCACGGGGGGGGGAGCTCAGTCTTCATCCCCATTTTACAGATGAGGGAACTGAGGCCCAGAGAAGTGAAGTGACTTGCCCAAAGTCACACAGCTGACAATTGGCGGAGCCGGGATTTGAACCCTTGACCTCTGACTCCAAAGCCCGGGCTCTTTCAACTGAGCCACACTGCTTCTCTAGTACCATAGTAATAATGATGGTATTTGTTAAGCGCTTACTATGTGCAAAGCACTGGGGAGATGCAAGGTGATCAGGTTGTCCCACGTGGGGCTCACAGTCTTAATCCCCATTTTTCAGATGAGGGAACTGAGGCACAGAGAAGTGATTTGCCCAAAGTCACACACTGAGCCACGCTGCTTCCCCGTACAAACGAGGTAATCAGGTTGGACACAGTTATATTGTTGGACTGTCCCAAGCGCTTAGTACAGTGCACACCGTCAGCGCTCAATAAGTAGACTGTGAGCCCACTGTTGGGTAGGGACTGTCTCTATATGTTGCCAACTTGTACTTCCCAAGCGCTTAGTCCAGTGCTCTGCACACAGTAAGCGCTCAATAAATACGACTGATTGATTGACTGACTGACCGACTGCCCCCAGGGCCTTTGGGTCTTGCCCCCTCAGGCCGAGAGCAGCAGGGTGGCAGTCTGGGGGCTCCCCGAATCCTGTCTCCCCTCCCAATTCTCAATTTGGTACGGGCAGGGAACATATCCTGCCGTATCATACTCTCCCAAGCGCTCAGTACAGTGCTCTGCACATAGAGAGCATTCAGTACCAATGATTGATTGCCACCTCTGTTGTTCTCTGGAGCACTTAGTACAGTGCTCTGCATTACAGTAAACACGCGAGAAGTGCCACAGATTGCCGCCTCTGTTATATGGTACTCTCCGTACTGTATTCCCGAGCGTGTAGTACAGTGCTCTGCACAGAGAGCGCTCACTAAATACCTCTGATTGATTCTCCCCTTTCCTCCCCCTCCCACCCACTTTATGTGTCTCCGGGCTATTGGCCGGGCCCGCCCATCCGGTCACTTGGGAAAAAGAAAGGTCACCTCGGCCGACAAGCCGTGTGCCCAACTGGCCGCCTTGGCTACTGTCTGGCCCACCCAGCCCCCTTTTCCTGCCTTTGGGCCCCCACAAGCCCCTAGCCCCATTTTGCCCCCATTCCCTCCCCGGCGCTGTACTAAGCGCCGGGGTGGATACAAGCTCATCAGGTTGGACGCAGTCCCCGTCTTCTTCCCCGGCCACCCGATCCATCCCGTGGCCCAGTGGGAAGAGCCCGGGCTTTGGAGTCAGGGGTCGTGGGTTCGAACCCCGGCTCCACCGCGTGTCTGCTGTGTGACCTTGGGCAAGTCACTTCACTTCTCGGAGCCTCAGTGACCTCATCTGTAAAATGGGGATGAAGCCTGCGAGCCCCACGCGGGACAACCTGATCACCTTGTATCCCCCCCAGCGCTTAGAACAGTGCTTTGCACATAGTAAACGCTTAACAAATGCTATTATTATAATTATTATTATTATTGTCCTCCCCACCCCTGTCCCCCAGGGACCCCTGTCCGCCAAAAAGTCTTTAGGGTGGGAGACATTAAGCCCACCCCTCTTCACTGGTTGTTTTTTGTTTTTGATTCACTCATTCATTCATTCATTCATTCAATCGTATTTATTGAGCGCTTACTGTGTGCAGAGCACTGGACTAAGCGCTTGAGAAGTCCAAGTTGGCAACATAGAGAGACGGTTCCTACCCAACAGCGGGCTCACAGGCTAGAAGGGGGAGACAATCAATCAATCAATCAATCGTATTTATTGAGCGCTTACAGTGTGCAGAGCACTGTACTAAGCGCTTGGGAAGTCCAAGTTGGCAACATCTAGAGGCGGTCCCTACCCAACAGCGGGCTCACAGTCTAGAAGGGGGAGACAGACAACAAAGCAAAACATATTAACAAAATAAAATAAATAGAATAAAGAAGGCCAGAAGCAGGACGTGGGCGAGGGGTCGGCGGCGAGATGGACAAGACGGAGGGACGGGGAGAAGGTTGGCATCAGACGAGCGATCTCCACCTTTAGCCCAAGGGAAGCAGCGTGGCTCAGTGGAAAGACCACGGGCTTTGGGGTCAGAGGTTATGGGTTCGAATCCCGACTCCGCCACATGTCTGCTGGGCAAGTCACTTCTCTGAGCCTCAGTTCCCTCATCTGTAAAATGGGGATTAAGACTGTGAGCCCCGCATTGGACAACTTGATCACCGTGTGTCTCTATTTACTCTAATTTTTTACTCTATTTATTTATTTATTTTATTTGTACATATCTATTCTATTTATTTTATTTTGTTAGTATGTTGGTTTTGTTCTCTGTCTCCCCCTGTTAGACTGTGAGCCCACTGTTGGGTAGGGACTGTCTCTGTATGTTGCCAATTTGTACTTCCCAAGCGCTTAGTACAGTGCTCTGCACATAGTAAGCGCTCAATAAATACGATTGATGATGATGATGATGGTGTGTCCCCCCCAGTGCTTAGAACAGTGCTCTGCACATAGTAAGTGCTTAACAAATGCCATTATTATTATTATGGTTATTATTATTATGGTTTATTATAATAATAATAAAATAATAATAATTATTATTATTATGGAGAGGCCCATGGGGCCCAGTGGGGAGAGAGAGGGGCCCCGGCCAGAGATCCGGGCCAGTTGCTCGACCTCTCCCCTCTGCCGCCTTCCAGAGAGGAGGATCCCAGGGTCCGGGATGGAGAGGGGGAGCCGTGATCCCAACCGCCCCGCCCGTCTCGCTCCAGGCTTCCCGGCAGCAGCAGGAGGAATTCCCGTCGCTGGAAGAGAAGCCCCAGTTCCCGGGGGCCTCGGCCGAATTCGTGGACAAGCTGGACTTTATCCAGCCCAACGTCATTTCCGGCATCCCCGTCTACCGGGTCATGGACCGGCAGGGCCAGATCGTAAACCCCGAGGAAGACCCCCAGGTGAGATGCCCCCTCCCCGACCACCCTTCCCTCCCCCCACAAAGGTCACGCCCCCAGCGTGGCTCAGTGGAAAGAGCCCGGGCTTTGGAGTCAGAGGTCATGGGTTCGAATTCCGGCTCCGCCACATGTCTGCTGTGTGACCTGGGGCAAGTCACTTAACGTCTCTGAGCCTCAGTTCCCTCATCTGTAAAATGGGGATTAAAACTGTGAGCCCCATGCGGGACAACCTCATCGCCTTGTATCTCCCCAGCGCTTAGAACAGTGCTTTGTACATAGTAAGCGCTTAACAAATCCCATTATTATTATTATTATTATTATTATTATTATTATCCACCCACCAGCCCCCAGTTTCAAGCTGTCGGGGCAGATAACAACAATTGTGATATTTGTTAAGCGCTTACTCTGTGCCGGGCCCTGTACTCAGCACTGGGATGGATATTCATTCATTCATTCATTCATTCAATCGTATTTCTTTTTGTTTTTTTTTTAATGGCATTAATTAAGCGCTTACTTTGTGCAAAGCACTGTTCTAAGCGCTGGGAAGATTACAAGGTTATCAGGTTGTCCCACGTGGGGCTCACAGTCTTCATCCCCATTTTACAGATGAGGTAACTGATTTCTTGAGCGCTTACTGTGTGCAGAGCACTGTACTAAGCGCTTGGGAAGTCCAAGTTGGCAACGTATAGAGACGGTCCCTACCCAACAGCGGGCTCACAGTCTAGAAGGGGGAGACAGACAACAAAACGGAAACTTATTCACAAAATAAAATTAATAGAATAGTAAATATGTACAAGCGATATATAAGGAATATAAGCGAATTGGGTCAGACACAGTCCCTGTCCTATACGGGGCCCCCATTTTGCAGATAATAATAATAATAATAATAATAATAATAATAATGTTGGTATTTGTTAAGCGCTTACTATGTGCAAAGCACTGTTCTAAGCGCTGGGGTAGGTACAAGGTAATCAGGTTGTCCCATGAGGGGCTCACAGTCTTCATCCCCATTTTACGGATGAGGGAACCGAGGCTCAGAGAAGTGAAGGGACTGGCCCCTGGTCACCCGGCAGACATGTGGCGGTGCTGGGATTAGAACCCAGGTCCTTCTGTCGCCCAAGCCCCGCTGTAGCTGTTCGGCCACGCTGCTTCTCAGAGCTGTTTCCCCTCCAGTCACCCCCGGTAGAAAACAAGAATTACTGTCTGATTTAGAGAAGCTATAAAGACCACCCATCCATTATTTGGTCCTGTGGACTGCAACCTCACATTTGGATGGTTGACTTTTGTGTCCGGGCGATGACCCCAGTGTTCTGGGACACCGTCCACGCGTTCTTGTATCTGGGAAACGGCAATGTTTGCCTGCTTCTTTATAAAGGACCTTTAATTATCATTTGACCGAAGGCTGTCCATCCCCTGGCCCCCTCCTGCGTCACCTCCCTTCTGTCCTTCTCCAGCCCAGCCCGCACCCTCCGCTCCTCCGCCGCTAATCTCCTCACCGTTAGGCCTCGTTCTCGCCTGTCCCGCCATCAAACCCCGGCCCATGTCCTCCCCCGGGCCTGGAATGCCCCCAATCCCTCTGCCCATCCGCCAAGCTAGCCCTCTTCCTCCCTTCAAGGCCCTACTGAGAGCTCACCTCCTCCAGGAGGCCTTCCCACACTCAGCCCCCTCCTTCCTCTCCCTCTCCATCCCCCCCGTCTTGCCTCCTTCCCTTCCCCACAGCACCTGTATATATGTATATATGTTTGTACGTATTTATTACTCTATTTATTTTACTTGTACCTATCTATTCTATTTTGTTGATATGTTTGGTTTCGTTCTCTGTCTCCCCCTTCTAGACTGTGAGCCCACTGTTGGGTAGGGACTGTCTCCAAATGTTGCCAACTTGGACTCCCCAAGCGCTTAATCCAGTGCTCTGCACACAGTAAGCGCTCAATAAATACGATTGATTGATTGATTGATTGTGGGCGGGCAGGGCCTCAGGGCTCCCCGGGACTTCCCGGGGTCTCGGCCGCTCACGCGGTCCCCATCTTTTCCCCCCGCAGCTGCCCCAGGGACAGGTGCTGAAATTCTACAAGACTATGACGCTCCTCAACACCATGGATCGCATCCTGTATGAATCCCAGAGGCAGGTGGGTCTGGGCTTCCCCGCCCCCGTCCTCTTCCAGCACCTGTTGGAGCGGGCGGAGCGGTGCCCCTGGCAGAGACGTTCCCCGAACACGGAGGCCGTAGCCGGTCGCCGGTGGGGCCAGGGTGCCGGAACCTCAAGGCGCAGTCTGGGCGGGCTCCCTGGAGGAGGAACGGCGCCCGTCCCTGTCGTCCCCTCCGAAGCCGCCACGGCCGTCTCTTCCGGGAGATTATCCGGACCGTCCCGAAGGGCGGCAGGAGGGAGGAAGCTTGGTGGGACGGAGCGGGCGGGCTCGGGGGCGCGAGATTCCCCACCTCACCCCTGGACACATATGGAGCCCCGCTTGGTGCTCATAATAATAATAATGATGGTACTTGTTAAGCGCTTACTCTGTGCAAAGCACTGTTCTAAGCGCTGGGGGGATACAGGGTGATCAGGTTGCCCCACGTGGGGCTCACAGCCAATCCCCATTTTCCAGATGAGGGAACTGAGGCACAGAGAAGTGAAGTGACTTGCCCAAAGTCGCACAGCTGACAATTGGCAGAGCTGGGATTTGAACCCACGACCTCTGAGTCCAAAGCCCGGGCTCTTTCCGCTGAGCCATGCTGCTGCTCATGGGGGCACCGGCCTCTGACCGGGGTCGGCCGTCTTCCCGAACGGAAGCAGGCTTTCGTTCCCTGCTCGGCACTTGGGATCCCCTTCATCTGGGCCCTGACGCCCCTCTCCCCAGGACCCCACAGACCCCCGCCTCTCCACCTTTCCCTGCAGCGGGAGGGAATGTGGTTAGATGGCAGGAAGCCCGGATGGTTGGGAGGTGCCAGTCCTGGCAGCTGGGACAATTCGTGGCTTGTGACTTCCTCCCGGGAGAGTGTTGTACCATCCCCACTGTGGCCCGGCCTAATTATAATAATATAAATGATGGCATTTAGTAATAATAATAATGGCATTTATTAAGCGCTTACTATGTGCAAAGCACTGTTCTAACCGCTGGGAAGGATACAACGTGATCAGGTTGTCCCACGTGGGGGGCTCACAGTCTTAATCCCCGTTTTACAGATGAGGTCACTGAGGCCCAGAGAACTTGAGCGACTTGCCCGAAGTCACCCAGCTGACAGTTGGCAGAGCTGGGATTTGAACCCATGACCTTGGACTCCCAAGCCCGGGCTCTTTCCACTGAGCCACGCTGCTTCTCACATAATAATAATCGTGGTATTTGTTGAGCGCTTGCTCTGTGCCACGCACTAAGCACTGGGTTAGATACAGGTTAGTCGGGTTGGACCCTATCTCTGTCCCAAACAGGGCCCTCGGTCTTAATCCCCATTTTGCAAGTGAGGGAACCGAGGCACGGGGAGGTGAAGTGACTTGCCCCGGGTCACACAGCAGACGAGCGGAGGAGCCGGGATCGGAACCCAAGCCCGGGCGCCACCCACTAGGCCTCACTGTTCTGGGGTAGGCGGGATGGAGGCGGGGGTCCGAGCGAGGTGACCCGTCCACACCCGTCGTCCCCCGTCCGCAGGGTCGCATCTCCTTCTACATGACCAACTACGGCGAGGAGGGCACCCACGTCGGTAGCGCCGCCGCCCTGGACGACACCGACCTGGTGTTCGGGCAGTACCGAGAGGCGGGTAGGCCCCACCGCCCCGGGTCCCGTCGGGGACATCGGGGGGTCATGTGGGATTCTAGGACGGAGGGGTCCGCGGGGCGTCGGCGGGGTCCCGGGGAGGCGGGGGGTCCCGGAGGTTGGGGGGACGGAGCAGCGGAGGACCTCCCCACGCCCCCGGGGTCAGAAGACGGGGTGCCGAGCTCAGAGAGGTACAGGAGAAGGATCAGGGATGAGGGTGGGTGGGCTCGGGGCGGGGGGCGAGTGCGGGTCCGCCCAGCCGGGCTTCCTGGAGGGCGGCGGGAAGCTGTGGTCCTGCGGGCTGGGGGTTCATTCATTCATATATACATATATATTTATTGAGCGCTTACTGTGTGCAGAGCACTGGACTCAGCGCTTGGGAAGTCCAAGTTGGCAACATATAGGGAAGGTCCCTATTCATTCATTCATTCATTCATTGTCGTATTTATTGAGCGCTTACTGTGTGCAGAGCACTGGACAAAGCGCTTGGGAAGTTCAAGTTGGCAACATATAGGGATGGTCCCTATTCATTCATTCATTCATTGTCGTATTTATTGAGCGCTTACTGTGTGCAGAGCACTGGACTCAGCGCTTGGGAAGTCCAAGTTGGCAACATATAGGGACAGTCCCTATTCATTCATTCATTGTTGTATTTATTGAGCGCTTACTGTGTGCAGAGCACTGAACTAAGCGCTTGGGAAGTCCAAGTTGGCAACATATAGGGACGGTCCCTATTCATTCATTCAGTTGTATTTATTGAGTGCTTACTGTGTGCAGAGCATTGTACTAAGCGCTTGGGAAGTCCAAGTTGGCAACATATAGGGACGGTCCCTATTCATTCATTCAGTTGTATTTATTGAGCGCTTACTGTGTGCAGAGCACTGAACTAAGCGCTTGGGAAGTCCAAGTTGGCAACATATAGGGACTGTCCCTATTCATTCATTCAGTTGTATTTATTGAGCGCTTACTGTGTGCAGAGCACTGGACTAAGCGCTTGGGAAGTCCAAGTTGGCAACATATAGAGATGGTCCCTATTCATTCATTCATTCAGTCGTATTTATTGAGCGCTTCCTGTGTGCAGAGCACTGGACTAAGCGCTTGGGAAGTCCAAGTTGGCAACATCTAGAGACGGTCCCTACCCAACAGCGGGCTCACAGTCTAGAAGGGGGAGACAGACAACAAAACCAAACATATTAACAAAATAAAATAAATAGAATAAATATGTACATCCATCTATACAGGTGCTGTGGGGAGGGGAAGGAGGTAAGGCGGGGGGACTTTTAGACTGTGAGCCCACTGTTGGGTAGGGACTGTCTCTAGATGTTGCCAACTTGTACTTCCCAAGCGCTTAGTCCAGTGCTCTGCACATAGTAAGCGCTCAATAAATACGATTGATGAAGGCGGGGGGATGGGGAGAGGAAGGAGGGGGCTCAGTGTGGGAAGGCCTCCTGGGGGTGGGCTGTGCTAGGTCCAAGGGGGCTGGAGGAGGGGATGGGCTCCCTGGACAACCCACCCACCCACTTACCGGCCCACCCGCCCACCCTCCCCAGGAGTGCTGATGTACCGCGGCTACCCTTTGGACCTCTTCATGTCCCAGTGTTACGGCAACGCCAGTGACCCCGGCAAGGGCCGCCAGATGCCCGTGCATTACGGCTGCAGGGACCTGCACTTCGTCACCATCTCTTCCCCGCTGGCTACCCAAATCCCCCAAGGTGAGCCCCCCCACCCGGTCCCCCCCCCCACCAATCCCCAACTCTCCAGCCCCCACTTCCGACCCCTCCGTCCACCTCCACTCGCTGGACTCCCTCCATCAATCGTATTTATTGAGCGCTTACTGTGTGCAGAGCACTGGACTAAGCGCTTGGGGAGTACAAGTTGGCAACATATAGAGACGGTCCGTACCCAACAGTGGGCTCACAGTCTAAAGGACTGTGAGCCCACTGTTGGGTAGGGACTGTATGTATTGCCAATTTGTACTTCCCAAGCGCTTAGTACAGTGCTCTGCACATAGTAAGCGCTCAATAAATACGATTGATTGATTGATTGATTGATTAAGACCGTGGGCCCCCCATGGGACAAGCTGATCACCTTGTAACCTCCCCAACGCTTAGAACGGTGCTTTGCCCATAGAAAGCGCTTAATAAATGCCATCATTAATTAAATTAATTAGAAGGCGCTCGACATATCTGAAACACATGAGATCTGAGTGATAGTAGGGTGGCGATGGAGGAGGGAAGCGTGTGGGCTGGGTTAGTAAGGAGAAGCAGCTTGGCTCATTGGAAAGAGCCCGGGCTTTGGAGTCAGAGGTCATGGGTTCAAATCCCGGCTCCGCCAGTTGTCAGCTGGGTGACTTTGGGCAAGTCACTTCACTTCTCTGGGCCTCAGTTCCCTCATCTGGAAAATGGGGGTGAAGACTGTGAGCCCCCCTGTGGGACAACCTGATCACCTTGTAACCCCCCCAGGGCTTAGAACAGTGCTTTGCACATAGGAAGCGCTTAATAAATGCCATCATTAATTAAATTAATTAGAAGGCGCTCGACATGTACCACCGATTAGCTGCAAAAGATGAGATCTGAGTGATAGTAGGGTGGCGATGGAGGAGGGAAGCGTGTGGGCCGGGTTAGTAAGGAGAAGCAGCTTGGCTCATTGGAAAGAGCCCGGGCTTTGGAGTCAGAGGTCATGGGTTCAAATCCCGGCTCCGCCAATTGTCAGCTGGGTGACTTTGGGCAAGTCACTTCACTTCTCTGGGCCTCAGTTCCCTCATCTGGAAAATGGGGATGAAGACTGTGAGCCCCCCTGTGGGACAACCTGATCACCTTGTAACCCCCCCAGGGCTTAGAACGGTGCTTTGCACATAGGAAGCGCTTAATAAATGCCATCATTAATTAAATTAATTAGAAGGCGCTCGACATGTACCACCGATTAGCTGCAAAAGATGAGATCTGAGTGATAGTAGGGTGGCGATGGAGGAGGGAAGCGTGTGGGCCGGGTTAGTAAGGAGAAGCAGCTTGGCTCATTGGAAAGAGCCCGGGCTTTGGAGTCAGAGGTCATGGGTTCAAATCCCGGCTCCGCCAATTGTCAGCTGGGTGACTTTGGGCAAGTCACTTCACTTCTCTGGGCCTCAGTTCCCTCATCTGGAAAATGGGGATGAAGACTGTGAGCCCCCCTGTGGGACAACCTGATCACCTTGTAACCCCCCCAGGGCTTAGAACGGTGCTTTGCACATAGGAAGCGCTTAATAAATGCCATCATTAATTAAATTAATTAGAAGGCGCTCGACATGTACCACCGATTAGCTGCAAAAGATGAGATCTGAGTGATAGTAGGGTGGCGATGGAGGAGGGAAGCGTGTGGGCCGGGTTAGTAAGGAGAAGCAGCTTGGCTCATTGGAAAGAGCCCGGGCTTTGGAGTCAGAGGTCATGGGTTCAAATCCCGGCTCCGCCAATCGTCAGCTGGGTGACTTTGGGCAAGTCACTTCTCTGGGCCTCAGTTCCCTCATCTAGAAAATGGGGATGAAGACCGTGAGCCCCCCTGTGGGACAACCTGATCACCTTGTAACCTCCCCAGGGCTTAGAACGGTGCTTTGCACATAGTAAGCGCGTAATAAATGCCATCATTAATTAAATTAATCAGAAGGCGCTCGACATATACCACCGATTAGCTGCAAAAGATGAGATCTGAGTGATAGTAGGGTGGCGATGGAGGAGGGAAGCATGTGGGCTGGGTTAGCATCGGATGTACACACAGATAAGATGTTGGTACATAGGTGCGCACACATGCACACCTCACAGATGCGTTCCAAGGCTGACTGTTGTTTAGCATAGGGTTGTGTAGCAGTGTCGTTAAAGGCGGAAGGAGAGCCAACCAGCCCCGAAGTTTGGGTCGGGGGGGGGGAGAGGGTGTTCCTCTCCTCTTCCATCATCATCATCAATCGTATTTATTGAGCGCTTACTGTGTGCAGAGCACTGGACTAAGCGCTTGGGAAGTCCAAATTGGCAACATCTAGAGACAGTCCCTACCCAACAGTGGGCTCACGGTCTAAAAGGGGGAGACGGAGAACAAAACCAAACATACTAACAAAATAAAATAAATAGAATAGATATGTACAAGTAAAATAAACGGAGTAATAAATATGTACAAACATATATACACCCACCCAACGGACGCCCCATTTTGGAGGCTGCTCGGGCAGGGGGACCAGGAGAGGATGGGTGGACAGATGCAGAGGCAGAAACTCACGGGAGAGTGGATTTCGGGCCCTGTCCTGCCCCCACCAAAGCACCCACCCTGGGGCAGCCCTCTCTCCTCCTCCCCCCCAAAAAACACCCACCCATGGAGGGTCCGGGGCCGGAGGGAGGCCCGGCAGCCGCGGGCACGACCTGTTCCCCCGTCCCCGGCAGCGGTGGGCGCGGCCTACGCCGCCAAGAGGGAGAACGCCAACCGGGCCGTCATCTGCTACTTCGGGGAGGGGGCGGCCAGCGAGGGCGATGCCCACGCGGGCTTCAACTTCGCCGCCACCCTGGAGTGCCCCATCATCTTCTTCTGCCGCAACAACGGCTACGCCATCTCCACCCCGACTTCGGAGCAGTACCGCGGGGACGGCATCGGTGCGTGGCCCGCGGGGGCGGCCGGGGGGGAAGGAGGGCGGGCCGGGGGGCGACCGGGGGGGTGCCCCCCGCTCTGATGGCCATCTTCCGCCCCAGCCGCCAGAGGCCCCGGCTACGGGATCATGTCGATCCGGGTGGACGGCAATGACGTGTTCGCCGTGTACAACGCCACCAGGGAAGCCCGGCGCAGGGCCGTGGCCGAAAACCAGCCCTTCCTGATCGAGGCCATGACGTACAGGTGCGTGTCGTCGTCGTCGTCCCCCACGCCACATACATACATGCACACACGCACACAGCCAGGGAAGGGCAGGGGACGGGCGCTCTGCCCACCCTCTCCTCCCCAGGAGAGCCACGGCCCCCTGCCCACTGTGCCAACGGCCGGGCGACCTCGCGTCTCTGTGCCCCCGTCCGCCCTCCCTCCTAACCCCCCTTTCCAGCTCAGACCCCTTCCCCAGGGCAGCGTGGCCTAGTGGGTGGAGTACGGCCCTGGGAGTCAGAAGGACCTGGGTTCTGATCCCTCGTCTGCTGTGTGACCTTGGGCCAGTCACTTCACTGCTCGGTGCCTCAGTTCTCTCATCTGTAAAACGGGGATTAAGAGCGTGAGCCCCAGATGGACCCAGTTTGCTCGTATCCACCCCAGCACTTAGTACAGTGCCCGGCGCATAGAAAGCGCTTGGTAGCGCAATTATCATCGTCATCCCTGCACCCTGCCCTCGGGTCGCTGGGACTCCCGCTCCCGAAGGCCCCGGAGAGAAAGGCCGGGCCCCCCGGGCGCCCGCCTGAGCCCTCTTCGCCCCCAGGACCGGGCACCACAGCACGAGCGACGACAGCTCGGCCTACCGCTCGGTGGACGAGGTGAACTACTGGGACAAACAGGACCACCCCATCTCCCGTCTGCGCCACTACCTGCTCGGCAAGGGCTGGTGGGGGGAGGAAGAGGAGAAGAGCTGGAGGAAGCAGTCGCGTAAGCTGGTGAGGCCGTGCCACCCTTTCGGCCCCCCAGTCCCTCCCCTCCGGGCTGTCCGCGGACGGGTCCCTCTCCCCCGTGGCCCGCGACCTCCGGCTGGGACGGTGACGGGGGCGACGGAAGCCGCGGGGCGGCCCGGGCTTGATCCCGGCCGCGGTGCCACCCCCCCCCCAGGTGATGGAGGCCTTCGAGGCGGCGGAACGGAGGCTGAAGCCCAACCCCAACCTGCTGTTCTCGGACGTGTACCGCGAGATGCCCGCCCACCTGCAGAAGCAGCGGGACGCCCTGGCCCGCCATCTCAAGACCTACGGCGAGCACTACCCCCTGGACCACTTCGAGCAGTGACGGTCCCGGTCGGCGCCCCTCGCCCCGCCGGGAGGTGTAGACGCCTGCCGGCCGGCCGGCCGGCCACTCACAGCCGCCCCGATCGGGGAGGGCCGCAGGAAGCGGGGAGTCCGAGGTCTCCGCCGACACCCCCCCGCCCCGCTTTCGTTGGCCCGCCACGGCCGGGGGGCAGGAGACCCGACCCACCCTGCGAGAACAGAAAAGGAAGCGGATCCGGTGCGGCCCCCGTCGCTCTAGGGAGAGCTGGACACCCGGATTTTCTGGCTCACCGGCCTCTTTTTAAGGGAGGAACCCCCAACCCTTCCCGGGGAGGGCCATCCCTTCTGTCCGCTTCCCCCAGGCTCCAGGGGCCCATCCCCACCCACTTGCGGACCCCGAGACTGGGCCCTCACCTGCCGTTTCTCCCAGCGCCTTCTCCCCGGGAGCGGAATTGGGGGGCCGGAGCACCTCCCCACCCCCCGCACTCCGCTCACGGGTCCGATTCTGTAGCGGCGGGGAGGTCAATAAAGGTGTCTCCGTCCAGCTCCCGCGGCCTGCGTGTCTCCTCCACCCCCCCGGGGACCTCGGGTCGCCTCCTGAGGGGACCGTGGGAAGAGATGAGGGGCGCCCACCATCCTCCCGCCGAGGACCGTCCCAACGGGCCGAGTCCACAGACCTCACCGGGGATGGACGTGAGAGTCCGGGCTGCGATCGTTTAATAAGTTACACGTCTTAACTGTTCGGGCCTCCGCCTTCAGCCCCCACGCTTCTCCATCTTAGCCAGGGAAGGGGGGGCCGCACACGCCAACGCAAGCGAGGGACGGCGGGGGACCGGCCGCCCTCAGCAACGCAGGGCGGGGTCGCGCATGCCCCGCCAGAGGCGGAGGGTCTGGCGGGGCCCGCGGGGCCGCACGAGCAGCAGGCGGCGGTGGGCGCAGGGGTCGTCCTGCTGGGCCTCGGCCAGCCCGGCGTCGTCGGTGCGGAAGCCCGGGTGGGCCCGGGGCTCCAGCCCCAGGGCGCGGAAGCAGAGCCCCGCGTACACGTCCTCGATGGGGAAGGGGGCCACGCGGGCCGCCGCCCGCAGCAGCCAGGGCCCCAGCCGCCCCGCGAACACGTAGCCCCCGCCGCCGGCGTAGGCCGGGTAGCCGCCCGCGTAGAAGGACTCGGGCACGTAGTAGGGGCTGCCCGGCGAGCGGAAGGGGGCCGCCCGGGCGAAGACCTGCCCCAGGTAGAGGGTGCGGGCCCGGGCGGGGTCCAGCCCGCGCAGGAGGCCCAGCAGGGCCTCCACGTGGACGAAGGCATCGTCCTCGGCCCGCAGCACGAAGGGCACGCGGGGGCACCGGCGGGCCAGCCAGCCCAGGAACAGCAGGTCCTTCAGCGTGCGGTTGAAGGCCACGTCCTGGAAGTCCCAGAGCAGCAGGTCGCCGTGGCGCCGGCTCTCGCGCCCCACCAGGGGCCCCAGGTCCGGCTGGTGCTCGCCGCGGGCCGAGCCCAGCAGGAAGAGGCGGCGCACGCCCCCGGCCTCGCGGCCCCAGGTCTCCCGCACCGCCTGCCGCTGGGCGAACCGGCCCGGCGCCGACTTGACGGCCAGCAGCAGGTACGGGGGCCGGGCCCCCGGGGGCCCGCAGCCCCCGCCCCGGGCCTGCAGCCGCAGCGGGAAGTCGCGGCAGGCGGCCGACAGCAGGAAGCGGCGGTGGGGCTCCGGGTAGGAGGCGAAGTCCGGCACGGCGGCCGCGGCCGCGGCCCCCCAGGCCCGGCAGTCCCCCGCCTCGGGCCCGGCCGGGAGGCCCCGCAGCCGCCACTGCTCCCGGTTCCAGTAGGCCGCGGCCGGGGGCGCCGACTGGCCCAGGCGCCGGGACAGGTTGGCGGGCAGCGAGGGCTCGGCCGGGGGCGCGGGGCCCGGCGCGGGCGGGCCCCGGCGCACCGGGGGCCCCGGCGCCGGCTCGGGGCCCCAGTCCACGTACAGCTTCAGGGCCAGGAGCGGGAGCAGGGCCGCCACGCTCAGCAGGCACTTGGTGCAGCGCATGGTCGCCGCCGAAGAGGGACCGCCGCCGCCGCCGCCCGGGGGTCCC
This sequence comes from Tachyglossus aculeatus, assembly GCF_015852505.1. NCBI lineage: Eukaryota > Metazoa > Chordata > Mammalia > Monotremata > Tachyglossidae > Tachyglossus > Tachyglossus aculeatus. Next base: position 2,731,115 of record NC_052091.1, read on the forward strand.
CGCCGGGCCCTCCGCGCCCCGGCCCACCCGGCCTTCGGGCGGGCACCGGAGGAGAGAGAAGCCCCGGCGTGTCGGGGCTGGCTCTGCGGGCAGGGTGATGGCGCGGAGCAGACGGGGAGGCGTAGCCGGGCGCCGGGAAGGGAGGGGGCGAGGGCTCAGTCGGGCTCTAAAAGCTTCTAAACCTTCCATCCCATAAAATATTCATCCGGGCCCAGGGGAGCGGGACCCGAGGACCACCTCCCCGCCGGGCTCCGAGCCGGGGCTCGGAGTCACCTCCGGGCCCGGCCCAGCCGAGGTCACCCTGGCTCAGGGTCATCGGCGGGGGAGCGGAGGCACCCAAGGCGGGTGACGCTGACCCCCCCACACCATCGCCAGAATCTCTCCGCTGACACCACCCCCCGACCCGGAGCCGGGCAGGCCCCCGCCAGAACCTCCCCGCCTCGTCTTCCCCTCAAGCCGTGCCCGGATGGACGCCAGGACTGGCGTGTTCCCGGGCAGCGGGCCAAGTGGGCTGAAGTTCCCCAGGCTGGGCCTGGCACCCCCCCACCCACAGGGATGGCGGGAGGAGCCGGGCTGAGTGCCGGCTCTTTCCCACAGCTGGAAAACCGGCAGGGCCTCTCACCCTCGGGGGGTGGGTAGGGGCGCGGAGGGAGAGTCTGCCCTTCAAGGTCATCCCCTCCCGGCCTCCATCCCTGTTCCCCGGCCACGGCGAGAGCTTCTCCCGGCTTCTCCCCGCCTTCGAAACCCTCCGAGAATCACATCTCCTCCATGGGGCCTTCCCAGATTTACACCCTCACTTCCCTCCCCGCCTTCGATACCCTCCGAGAATCACATCTCCCCCACGGGGCCTTCCCAGATTTACACCCTCACTTCCCTCCCCTCCGAGAATCACATCTCCTCCACGGGGCCTTCCCAGATTTACACCCTCACTTCCCTCCCCTCCGAGAATCACATCTCCTCCACGGGGCCTTCCCAGATTTACACCCTCACTTCCCTCCCCTCCGAGGATCACATCTCCTCCACGGGGCCTTCCCAGATTTACACCCTCACTTCCCTCCCCGCCTTCGAAACCCTCCGAGAATCACATCTCCTCCACGGGGCCTTCCCAGATTTACACCCTCACTTCCCTCCCCTCCGAGAATCACATCTCCTCCACGGGGCCTTCCCAGATTTACACCCTCACTTCCCTCCCCTCCGAGGATCACATCTCCTCCACGGGGCCTTCCCAGATTTACACCCTCACTTCCCTCCCCGCCTTCGAAACCCTCCGAGAATCACATCTCCTCCACGGGGCCTTCCCAGATTTACACCCTCACTTCCCTCCCCTCCGAGAATCACATCTCCTCCACGGGGCCTTCCCAGATTTACACCCTCACTTCCCTCCCCTCCGAGGATCACATCTCCTCCACGGGGCCTTCCCAGATTTACACCCTCACTTCCCTCCCCGCCTTCGAAACCCTCCGAGAATCACATCTCCTCCACGGGGCCTTCCCAGATTTACACCCTCACTTCCCTCCCCTCCGAGAATCACATCTCCTCCACGGGGCCTTCCCAGATTTACACCCTCACTTCCCTCCCCTCCGAGGATCACATCTCCTCCACGGGGCCTTCCCAGATTTACACCCTCACTTCCCTCCCCGCCTTCGAAACCCTCCGAGAATATCACATCTCCTCCACGGGGCCTTCCCAGATTTACACCCTCACTTCCCTCCCCGCCTTCGAAACCCTCCGAGAATATCACATCTCCTCCACGGGGCCTTCCCAGATTTACACCCTCACTTCCCTCCCCGCCTTCGAAACCCTCCGAGAATCACATCTCCTCCACGGGGCCTTCCCAGATTTACACCCTCACTTCCCTCCCCGCCTTCGAAACCGTCCGAGAATCACATCTCCTCCACGGGGCCTTCCCAGATTTACACCCTCACTTCCCTCCCCGCCTTCGAAACCCTCCGAGAATATCACATCTCCTCCACGGGGCCTTCCCAGATTTACACCCTCACTTCCCTCCCCGCCCCTCCCCTCCGTGGCGACTCCGCACGTGGCAGCGTCAATCAACGGCAGTCACTGGGCACTTACTATTTGCCGGGCACTGTACTAAGCGCTTCAGAGGGTACAGCAGAATTGGCAGACCGCGTTCCCTAGCCGTAACGAGCTTAAGGTCTAGAGGAGAGACGGACATTAATGTGAATGAATAAGTGATTTATAATATATAATAATCGTGGCATTTACTAAGCGCTTACTATGTGCCAAGCACCGTTCTAAGCGCCGGGGAGGTTACAAGGTGATCAGGTTGCCCCACGGGGGGGCTCACAGTCTCCATTCCCATTTTACAGATGAGGTAACTGAGGCCCAGAGAAGTGAAGTGACTTGCCCAAAGTCACCCAGCTGACAATTGGCGGAGCCGGAATTTGAACTCATGACCTCTGACTCCAAAGCCCGGGCTCTTTCCACTGAGCCACGCTGCTTCTCAACGAGAAGATCCGTGCATACATTTAAAGACAAGCATTTTGATACCCAAGTCCCACTGTACTTATTCATTCAATTGTATTTATCGATTGCTTACTGTGTGCGAAGCACTGTACTAAGCGCTTGAAAGAGTCCAATGGATCAGTAAACACAGACTCCCTGCCCACAATGAGCTTACGGTACTTCTGTAAACAGTCTTATATTTTACTATTTCCCCACCCCTACTCTATTTTAATGTCTGTTTTTCCCTCTAATAATCATTATAAGAATTATGGCATTTGTTAAGCGCTTACGATGTGCCAGGCACTGTACTAAGCACTTGGAAGAGTCCAGTGGATCAGTAAACACAGATTCCCTGCCCACAATGAGCTTACGGTACTTCTGTTAACAGTCTTATATTTTACTATTTCCCCATCCCTAATCTATTTTAACGTCTGTCTTTCCCTCTAATAACAATCATTATAAGAATTATGGCAGTTGTTAAGCGCTTACGATGTGCCAGGCACTGTACTAAGCGCTTGGAAGAGTCCAGTGGATCAGTAAACACAGATTCCCTGCCCACAATGAGCTTACGGTACTTCTGTTAACAGTCTTATATTTTACTATTTCCCCATCCCTAATCTATTTTAATGTCTGTCTTTCCCTCTAATAACAATCACTAGAAGAATTATGGCATTTGTTAAGCGCTTACGATGTGCCAGGCACTGTACTAAGCGCTTGGAAGAGTCCAGTGGATCAGTAAACACAGATTCCCTGCCCACAATGAGCTTATGGTACTTCTGTTAACAGTCTTATATTTTACTATTTCCCCATCCCTAATCTATTTTAATGTCTGTCTTTCCCTCTAATAACAATCACTATAAGAATTATGGCATTTGTTAAGTGCTTACGATGTGCCAGGCACTGTACTAAGCGCTTGGAAGAGTCCAGTGGATCAGTAAACACAGATTCCCTGCCCACAATGAGCTTACGGTACGTCTGTAAACAGTCTTATATTTTACTATTTCCCCATCCCTAATCGATTTTAATGTCTGTCTTTCCCTCTAATAACAATCACTATAAGAATTATGGCATTTGTTAAGCGCTTACGATGTGCCAGGCACTGTACTAAGCACTTGGAAGAGTCCAGTGGATCAGTAAACACAGACTCCCTGCCCACAATGAGTTTACGGTACGTCTGTTAACAGTCTTATATTTTACTATTTCCCTATTTATTTATTTATTTATTTATTTATTTTACTTGTACATTTCTATCCTATTTATTTTATTTTGTTGGTATGTTTGGTTCTGTTCTCTGTCTCCCCCTTTTGGACTGTGAGCCCACTATCGGGTAGGGACTGTCTCTATGTGATGCCAATTTGTACTTCCCAAGCGCTTAGTACAGTGCTCTGCACATAGTAAGCGCTCAATAAATACGATTGATTGATTGATTGATTGATATCCCTAATCTATTTTAATGTCTGTTTTTCCCTCTAATAACAATCATTATAAGAATTATGGCATTTGTTAAGCGCTTACGATGTGCCAGGCATTGTACTAAGCGCTTGGAAGAGTCCAGTGGATCAGTAAACACAGATTCCCTGCCCACAATGAGCTTACGGTACTTCTGTTAACAGTCTTATATTTTACTATTTCCCCATCCCTACTCTATTTTAATGTCTGTCTTTCCCTCTAATAACAATCACTATAAGAATTATGGCATTTGTTAAGTGCTTACGATGTGCCAGGCACTGTACTAAGCGCTTGGAAGAGTCCAATGGATCAGTAACACAGATTCCCTGCCCACAATGAGCTTACGGTACTTCTGTAAACAGTCTTATATTTTACTATTTCCCCATGCCTAATCTATTTTAATGTCTGTCTTTCCCTCTAATAACAATCACTAGAAGAATTATGGCATTTGTTAAGCGCTTACGATGTGCCAGGCACTGTACTAAGCGCTTGGAAGAGTCCAGTGGATCAGTAAACACAGATTCCCTGCCCACAATGAGCTTACGGTACGTCTGTAAACAGTCTTATATTTTACTATTTCCCCATCCCTAATCTATTTTAATGTCTGTCTTTCCCTCTAATAACAATCACTATAAGAATTATGGCAGTTGTTCAGCGCTTACGATGTGCCAGGCACTGTACTAAGCGCTTGGAAGAGTCCAGTGGATCAGTAAACACAGATTCCCTGCCCACAATGAGCTTACGGTACTTCAGTAAACAGTCTTATATTTTAGTATTTCCCCATCCCTAATCTATTTTAATGTCTGCCTTTCCCTCTAATAACAATCACTATAAGAATTATGGCATTTGTTAAGCACTTACAATGTGCCAGGCACTGTACTAAGCGCTTGGAAACACAGATTCCCTGCCCACAATGAGCTTACGGTACTTCTGTAAACAGTCTTATATTTTACTATTTCCCCATCCCTACTCTATTTTAATGTCTGTCTTTCCCTCTAATAACAATCACCATAAGAATTAGGGCATTTGTTAAGCGCTTACGATGTGCCAGGCACTGTACTAAGCGCTTGGAAACACAGATTCCCTGCCCACAATGAGCTTACGGTACTTCTGTAAACAGTCTTATATTTTACTATTTCCCCATCCCTAATCTATTTTAATGTCTGTCTTTCCCTCTAATAATAATCATTATAATAATTATGGCATTTGTTAAGTGCTAACAATGTGCCAGGCACTGAACTAAGCACTGGGGTGGATACCAGCAATCCGGGTTGGACACAGTCCCTGTCCCGCATAGGGCTCACAGTCTTAATCCCCATCTCACAGATGAGGTAAGTGAGGCCCAGAGAAGTGAAATGACTTCCCCAAGGCCACACAATGGACAAGAGGCGGAGGCAGGATTAGAACCCAGGACCTTCTGACTCTCAGGCCTCACCTTGTGGGCAGGGATCACATCTACCGACTCCGTTATACTTTCCCCAAACGGTTTAGTACAGTGCTCTGTAGGCAGTAGGCGCTCAATAAATACCAACGATTGATTCCTTCTCCTACCCCTCAGGAAGATCCTGTTGAAGTCCGCTCTCCTCCAGACTGTCAGCTCGTTGTGGGCAGGGAATGTGTCTGTTTATCGTCCTATTGTCCTCTCCCAAGCGCTTAGTCCAGTGCTCTGCACATGGTAAGCGCTCAATAAATATCATCATCATTCATTCATTCATTCAATCATATTTATTGAGCGCTCACTGTGCGCAGAGCACTGTACTAAGCGCTTGGGAAGTCCAAGTTGGCAACAAGACGGAGACGGTCCCTACCCAACGGTGGGCTCACAGTCTAGAAGGGGGAGACGGACAACAAAACAAAACATATTAACAAAATAAGTAGAATATGTACAAATAAAACAGAGTAATAAATACGTCCAAACATATATACACTGTGAGCCCACTGTTGGGTAGGGACTGTCTCTATATGTTGCCAACTTGTACTTCCCAAGCGCTCAGTACAGTGCTCTGCACACAGTAAGCGCTCAATAAATATGATTGATGGATTGATTGATTGATATATACAGGTATATACATATATACAGGATACATCTCTCCCCCTTCTATCAATCAATCAATCAATCGTATTTATTGAGTGAAAATGGGGAAAGCTTGCAGCAAAATCGTAATCATGACGGCATTTATTAAGCGCTTACTACGTGCAAAGCAAAAGGGAGGGGGTCACTCGGTTACTAAATGAGGGTGGGCCAGAGGATGTATTCATTCATTCATTCAATCGTATTTGTTGAGCGCTTGCCAGGTGCAGAGCACTGTACTAAGCGCTTGGGAAGTCCAAGTTGGCAACATCTAGAGACAGTCCCTACCCAACAGTGGGCTCACAGTCTAAAAGGGGGAGACAGAGAACAAAACCAAACATACTAACAAAATAAAATAAATAGAATAGCTATGTACAAGTAAATAGAGTAATAATAAATAAATAGAATAATAAATAAAGAGTAATAAATAAATAAATAGAGTAATATTTCTAGACTGCGAGCCCGCTGCCGGGTAGGGACCGTCTCTATATGTTACCAACCTACACCTCCCAAGCGCTCAGTACAGTGCCCCGCACCCGGCAAGCGCTCAACAAATACTATTGAATGAACGAATGCATCCTCCTGCCCGCCCTCATTCAGCGACCAAGTGACCCCCTCCCTTTTGCTTTGCACGTAGTAAGCGCTTAATAATAATAATAATAATGGCATTTATTAAGCGCTTACTATGTGCAAAGCACTGTTCTAAGCGCTGAGCACTGTCTAATGCCGCCACGATTACTATTTCGCTGCAGCTTTCCCCATTTTCACCCCAGGGTGAGCCCCCTCGGCCCGGGACTTGGGGGAGAAATTCGGGGGGCGGGTAAGGAGACCCTCCCCGCCAGCCCCCAGAGACACTCCCGACTCAGGCAGTTGTCCTGTGTGTCACTGGTTTATTGTTGGTGTCCAGTACAGTGCCCGGGCCCGACTGACTGGCCCTCGGGGGCCAAAAATGGGGTGACGGGGAGGGAGGGAGAAGAGGAGGAGAGAGAGAGGGAGAGCGGAGGGGGTGAAGGCTACCGGCCGGGGCGTCCGGGCTCCCTCAGCCCGTCCCGATAGTCGGCCCCCACGACCTGGCACCGGGGCAGCATCTCCTCCACCAGGATCTGGGTTAAACCCTTGTTGGACACGGCCGGCAGGTCTGAGATGTCCAGTCGCCTCAGGTTCCTGGGGATAATAATAGTAATAATGGCATTTATTAAGCGCTTACTATGTGCAAAGCACTGTTCTAAGAGCTTGGGAGGTTACGAGGTGATCAGGTTGGCCCACATGGGGCTCGCAGTCTTCATCCTCATTTTCCAGATGAGGTAACTGAGGCCCAGAGAAGCGAAGTGACTCGCCCAAAGTCACACAGCTAATTGGTGGAATCCGGATTCGAACCCATGCCCTCTGACTCCAAAGCCCAGGCTCTTTCCACTGAGCCACGTTGCTTCTCAAGAGCTTACTCTGTGCAAAGCACTGTTCTAAGCACTGGGGAGGTTACAAGGTGATCAGGTTGTCCCATGTGGGGCTCACAGTCTTAATCCTCATTTTCCAGATGAGGGAACTGAGGCCCAGAGAAGCGAAGTGACTTGCCCAAAATCACACAGCTAATTGGCGGAGTTTGGATTTGAACCCATGACCTCTGACTCCAAAGCCCGGGCTCTTTCCCACTGAGCCACGTTGCTTCTCAATCACTTACTATGTGCAAAGCGCACTGGGGAGGTTACAAGATGATCAGGTTTTCCCATGTGGGGCTCACAGTCTTCCTCCCAATTTTCCAGATGAGGGAACTGAGGCCCAGAGAAGCGAAGTGACTTGCCCAAAGTCACACAGCTAATTGGCGGAGCCCGGATTCGAACCCATGACCTCTGACTCCAAAGCCCAGGCTCTTTCCCACTGAGCCATGTTGCTTCTCAAGCGCTTACTCTGTGCAAAGCACTGCTCTAAGCGCTGGGGAGGTTACAAGGTGATCAGGTTGTCCCACGGTGGGGGGCTCACAGTCTTCCTCCCCATTTTCCAGATGAGGGAACTGAGGCCCAGAAAAGTCACACAGCTAATTGGCGGAGCCCGGATTTGAACCCATGACCTCTGACTCCAAAGCCCAGGCTCTTTCCCACTGAGCCACGTTGCTTCTCAAGTGCTTACTATGTGCAAAGCACTGCTCTAAGGGCTGGGGAGGTTACAAGGTGATCAGGTTGTCCCACGGTGGGGGGCTCACAGTCTTAATCCCCATTTTCCAGATGAGGGAACTGAGGCCCAGAGAAGTCACACAGTTAATCGGCGGAGCCCGGATTCGAACCCCTGACCTCTGACTCCAAAGCCGGGGCTCTTTCCCCTGAGCCATGTTGCTTCTCAAGCGCTTACTCTGTGTAAAGCACTGCTGTAAGCGCTGGGGAGGTTATAAAGTGATCAGGTTGTCCCACGTTGGGGGCTCACAGTCTTCCTCCCCATTTTCCAGATGAGGGAACTGAGGCCCAGAGAAGTCACACAGCTAATTGGCGGAGCCCGGATTCGAACCCATGACCTCTGACTCCAAAGCCCGGGCTCTTTCCCACTGAGCCACGTTGCTTCTCAAGCGCTTGCTCTGTGCAAAGCACTGCTCTAAGCGCCGGGGAGGTTATAAGGTGATCAGGTTGTCCCACGGTGGGGGGCTCACGGTCTTAATCCCCATTTTGCAGATGAGGTCACTGAGGCCCAGAGAAGTCACACAGCTAATCGGCGGAGCCCGGATTCGAACCCATGACCTCTGACTCCAAAGCCCGGGCTCTTTCCCACTGAGCCACGTTGCTTCTCAAGCGCTTACTCTGTGCAAAGCACTGCTCTAAGCGCCGGAGAGGTTACAAGGTGATCAGGTTGTCCCACGTGGGGGGCTCAGAGTCTTAATCCCCATTTTCCAGATGAGGTCACTGAGGCCCAGAGAAGTCACACAGCTAATTGGCGGAGCCCAGATTCGAACCCATGACCTCTGACTCCAAAGCCCGGGCTCTTTCCCACTGAGCCACGTTGCTTCTCAAGCGCTTGCTATGTGCAAAGCACTGCTCTAAGCGCCGGGGAGGTTACAAGGTGATCAGGTTGTCCCACGGTGGGGGGCTCACAGTCTTAATCCCCATTTTCCAGATGAGGGAACTGAGGCCCGGAGAAGTCACACAGCTAATCAGCGGAGCCCGGATTCGAACCCATGACCTCTGACTCCAAAGCCCGGGCTCTTTCCACTGAGCCACGTTGCTTCTCAAGCGCAGACTATGTGCAAAGCACTGCTCTAAGCGCCGGGGAGGTTACAAGGTGATCAGGTTGTCCCACGTGGGGGGCTCAGAGTCTTAATCCCCATTTTGCAGATGAGGTCACTGAGGCCCAGAGAAGTCACACAGCTAATCGGCAGAGCCGGATTCGAACCCATGACCTCTGACTCCAAAGCCCGGTGCTCTCTCCCACCGAGCCACGCTGCTCGGGGGATGCTGGAAGAGGAGGGAGGGGGTCCGGCCCAGGCCCCCCACGCCCGCCCGGGGCCCCCGACCCCAGGGCGGTGCAGCCCCCGGTCCCTCCCGGGGCCCGAGGGGCCGGGCCTACCCGAGGTGGTGGAGACAGGCCAGGCCGCGCTCGGTGACGAGGGGGCAGCCGGCCAGGGTCAGCTCCTCCAGAGAGGCGGCTACTATGTGCAGGCGGCTCAGGCACCAGTCGTCGACGTAGGGGCAGCGGGCCAGGTGCAGCGCTTTCAGCTCCTTCAGGGGCTCTGGGGTGGGGAGGGATGGACGGACGGGGGATCCCCGGGTGAGGCTTAGGACAACTTCTTAGTTCAAGCGCTTAGTCCAGTGCTCTGCACACAGTAAGCGCTCAATCAATCAATCAATCAATCAATCGTATCTATTGAGCGACATCAAATTGGCAACATCTATAGACAGTCCCTACCCAACAGTGGGTTCACAGTCTAAAAGGGGGAGACAGAGAACAGAACCAAACATACTAACAAAATAATATAAATAGAATAGATATGTACAAGTAAAATAAATAAATAATAAATAAATAAATAAATAAATAAATGCGACAATGAATGAAGGAAAAGGCTTAACCCCGCAACCCTGCATATATGTGTGTGTGTATATATATATATACATATATATATATATATACACACACATACCTGTATCATCAGCAATCGTATTTATTGAGCGCTTACTGTGTGCAGAGCACTGTGCTAAGCGCTTGGGAAGTACAAATTGGCAACATAGAGAGACATATATACATATATACAGGTATCATCGTCAACCGTATTTATTGAGCGCTTACTGTGTGCAGAGCACTGTGCTAAGCGCTTGGGAAGGACAAATCGGCAACATCTAGAGACGGCCCCTACCCAACAGGGGGCTCCCAGTCTAAAAGGGGGAGACGGAGAACAAAACCAAACATGCTAACAAAATAAAATAAACAGAATAGATATGTACAGGTAAAATAAATAAATAATAAATAAATAAATAAATAAATAAATAAATAAATAAATACGGCTGAATGAAGGAAGGAAGGAAAAGGCTTAACCCCACAACCCTGTATATATGTGTGTGTATATACATATATACATATATATACATACCTGTATCATCATCAATCGTATTTATTGAGCGCTTACTGTGTGCAGAGCACTGTGCTAAGCGCTTGGGAAGTACAAGTTGGCAACATCTAGAGACAGCCCCTACCCAACAGGGGGCTCACAGTCTAAAAGGGGGAGACAGAGAACAAAACCAAACATGCTAACAAAATAAAATAAACAGAATAGACATGTACAAGTAAAATAAATAAATAAAGTAAGTAAGCAAATAAATAAATAAATAAATAATAAATAAATAAATGCGGCTGAATGAATGAATGAAGGAAAAGGCTTAACCCCGCGACCCTGTATATATGTGTATATATACATATATACATATATACATATATATATATATACATATCTGCATCATCATCAATCGTATTTATTGAGCACTTACTGTGTGCAGAGCACTGTGCTAAGCGCTTGGGAAGTACAAATTGGCAACATATAGAGACAGTCCCTACCCAACAGTGGGCTCACAGTCTAGAAGGGGGAGACAAGAAGCCTTCCCTGACTAAGCCCTCCTTTCCTCTTCTCCCGCATCGCCCTGAATTGTTCCCTTTCTTCATCCCCTACTGTGTGCAGAGCACTGGACTAAGCACTTAGGAAGTACAAATCGGCAACATCTAGAGACGGTCCCTACCCAACAGTGGGCTCACAGTCTAAAAGGGGGAGACAGAGAACAAAACCAAACATGCTAACAAAATAAAATAAACAATAGATATGTACAAGTAAAATAAATAAATAAACCTGTAAATAAATAAATAAATATGCCTGTATATATGTATATCACCTGTATATATGTATATCACCTGTATATATGTGTATGTGTTTGTACTTATTTATTACTCTATTTATTTATTTATTTATTTTACCTGTACATATCTATTCTACTTATTTTATTTTGTTAGTATGTTCGGTTTTGTTCTCCGTCTCCCCCTTTTAGACTGTGAGCCCACTGTTGGGTAGGGACTGTCTCTAGATGTTGCCAACTTGGACTTCCCAAGCGCTTAGTACAGTGCTCTGCACCCAGTAAGCGCTCAATAAATATGATTGATTGATTGATTGATTGACCCCCACTGGGCCTCCGCCTGGGGCAGCCCCCACCACATTCAATCAATCAATCAATCTCAATCAATCTCAATCGTATTTATTGAGCGCTTACTGTGTGCACAGCACTGGATACAATAAATACGACTGAATGAATGACTCTATCACTTGTCTGCCGTGTGACCTACGGAAAGTCACTTCATTTTCTGTGCCTCAGTTATCTCATCTGTAAAATGGGGACTGAGACTGTGAGCCCCACGTGGGACACGGACCTGTAGCCGATCCGATTTGCACGTATCCACCCCAGCGCTTAGAACAGTGCCGGCGCTTAGAACAGTGCTTCGCACATAGTAAGTACTAAACAAATGCCATCATTATTACTATTATTATTATTTACAGTGCTTGGCACATAGTAAGTACTTAAATGCCATCATTATTACTATTATTATTATTTACAGTGCTTGGCACATAGTACTTAACAAATGCCATCATTATTACTATTATTATTATTATTTACAGTGCTTGGCACATAGTAAGTACTTAACAAATGCCATCATCATTATTATTATTATTATTTACAGTGCTTGGCACATAGTAAGTACTTAAATGCCATCATTATTACTATTATTATTATTTACAGTGCTTGGCACATAGTACTTAACAAATGCCATCATTATTACTATTATTATTATTATTTACAGTGCTTGGCACATAGTAAGTACTTAACAAATGCCATCATCATTATTATTATTATTATTTACAGTGCTTGGCACATAGTAAGTACTTAACAAATGCCATCATTATTACTATTATTATTATTTACAGTGCTTGGCACATAGTAAGTACTTAACAAATGCCATCATTATTACTATTATTATTATTTACAGTGCTTGGCACATAGTAAGTACTTAACAAATGCCATCATTATTACTATTATTATTATTATTTACAGTGCTTGGCACATAGTAAGTACTTAACAAATGCCATCATTATTACTATTATTATTATTTACAGTCCTTGGCACATAGTAAGTACTTAACAAATGCCATCATTATTACTGTTATTATTATTATTTACAGTGCTTGGCACATAGTAAGTACTTAACAAATGCCATCATTATTACTATTATTATTATTTACAATGCTGGCACATAATAAGTACTTAACAAATGCCATCATTATTACTATTATTATTATTATTTACAGTGCTTGGCACATAGTAAGTACTTAACAAATGCCATCATCATTATTATTATTATTATTTACAGTGCTTGGCACATAGTAAGTACTTAACAAATGCCATCATTATTATTATTATTATTATTTACAGTGCTTGGCACATAGTAAGTACTTAACAAATGCCATCATTATTACTATTATTATTATTTACAGTGCTTGGCACATAGTAAGTACTTAACAAATGCCATCATTATTACTATTATTATTATTATTTACAGTGCTTGGCACATAGTAAGTACTTAACAAATGCCATCATTATTACTATTATTATTATTTACAGTGCTTGGCACATAGTAAGTACTTAACAAATGCCATCATTATTACTATTATTATTATTATTTACAGTGCTTGGCACATAGTAAGTACTTAACAAATGCCATCATTATTACTATTATTATTATTTACAATGCTGGCACATAATAAGTACTTAACAAATGCCATCATTATTACTATTATTATTATTATTTACAGTGCTCGGCACATAGTAAGTACTTAACAAATGCCATCATTATTACTATTATTATTATTTACAGTGCTTGGCACATAGTAAGTACTTAAATGCCATCATTATCACTATTATTATTATTATTTACAGTGCTTGGCACATGGTAAGTACTTAACAAATGCCATCATTATTACTATTGTTATTATTTACAGTGCTTGGCACATAGTAAGTACTTAACAAATGCCATCATTATTACTATTATTATTATTTACAGTGCTTGGCACATACTAAGTACTTAACAAATGCCATCATTATTGCTATTGTTATTATTTACAGTGCTTGGCACATAGTAAGTACTTAACAAATGCCATCATTATTACTATTATTATTATTTACAGTGCTTGGAACATGGTAAGTACTTAACAAATGCCATCATTATTGCTATTGTTATTATTTACAGTGCTTGGCACATAGTAAGTACTTAACAAATGCCATCATTATTACTATTATTATTATTATTTACAGTGCTTGGCACATGGTAAGTACTTAACAAATGCCGTCATTTTTACTATTATTATTATTTACAGTGCTTGGCACATAGTAAGTACTTAACAAAGACCATACTCCTCTCTCCCCATCATTCACTCATTCATTCATTCAGTCGTATTTATTGAGCGCTTACTCACTGTACTAAGCGCTTGGGAAGTCCAAGTTGGCAACATATCGAGACGGTCCCTACCCACCAGTGGGCTCACAGTCTAGAAGGGGGAGACAGAGAACAAAACCAACCATATTAACAAAATAAAATAAATAGAATAAATATCACTTCCCACTGCGGGGCTGTAGAGGAGCGGACCCTTGCCCCGAATTTTCCTTTAGCTCCTCACCCGGGACCACCCCTTCCCAGCCTTCTCCATCTCAGTCCCCCCCAGACGGTCGCCGCCCCCCCAACCCCGGGTCACGGTCATCCGACGCCGGACAGGTCACCGTGTCAATCGTATTTATTGAGCGCTCACTGTGCGCAGAGCACTGTACTAAGCGCTTGGGAAGTCCAAGTTGGCAACATAGAGGGACAGTCCCTATGCACAGTGCCAGGCCGCGGGACCTCCCCTTCTGGCTCCTCTAGACTGTAAGCCCGTTGCGGGCGGGGGACGTGCCTGTTGACTGTTCCGTTGTGCTCTCTCAAGCGCTCAGTACAGTGTCCCGCGCATGGTAAGCGCTCGATAAACACAACTGACTGACCGACTGACGTCTCCCTCCCTGCCGCAGCCGGGTCAGCCCACCCACCTAAGTTGTCCAGGCCGTAGTAGTTGACGACGGAGCCGCTCACGTCCACCTCCTCCACGGGGATCTCCGGGTGGTCCATGAAATCGCGGCAGAAGCGGCCCTTGGCGTCAACTCGGTACCACTGCTCCTGACCCCGAAACCTGGAGTAGAGTGGACGCCGCTCTTGGGTCTCCGCCCGCCCGCCCGCCCGCCGGCGATGGGCCGGGGCAGGATTCGCTCCCGGGAATGGGGGGAGAGGGGGAGAGGGACAGGGAAAGACGGAGAGGGAGAGAGATGGGGGGCCGGGAAAGGGGCGTCTCCTACCTGACACCCCCTCCCTTCTGCAGGACGAAGAGGGTGGCGGCGACGTTAGGCCCGTACCGACTCTCCCAGGACAGGAGGCGCCTGGATGGAGCGGAGAGAGCCTGCTTTATTAATAGTAATAATAATAATAATGATGGTATTTGTTACGGCACTTACTATGTCATCATCATCAATCGCATCTATTGAGCGCTTACTGTGTGCAGAGCACTGGACTAAGCGCTTGGGAAGTCCAAGTTGGCAACATCTAGAGACAGTCATCACCATCATCAGTCGTATTTATTGAGCGCTTACTGTGTGCAGAGCACTGGACTAAGCGCTTGGGAAGTCCAAGTTGGCCACATCTAGAGACAGTCATCACCATCATCAGTCGTATTTATTGAGCGCTTACTGTGTGCAGAGCACTGGACTAAGCGCTTGGGAAGTCCAAGTTGGCCACATCTAGAGACAGTCATCACCATCATCAATCGTATTTATTGAGCGCTTACTGTGTGCAGAGCACTGGACTAAGCGCTTGGGAAGTCCAAGTTGGCAACATCTAGAGACAGTCATCACCATCATCAGTCGTATTTATTGAGCGCTTACTGTGTGCAGAGCACTGGACTAAGCGCTTGGGAAGTCCAAGTTGGCAACATCTAGAGACAGTCATCACCATCATCAGTCGTATTTATTGAGCGCTTACTGTGTGCAGAGCACTGGACTAAGCGCTTGGGAAGTCCAAGTTGGCAACATCTAGAGACAGTCATCATCAATCGTATCTATTGAGCGCTTACTGTGTGCAGAGCACTGGACTAAGCGCTTGGGAAGTACAAGTTGGCAACATATAGAGACAGTCATCATCATCATCATCAAATGTGCCAGGCACTGTCCTAATTGCCGGGGTGGATACCAAGCAAATGGGGTTGGACACGGTCCCCGCCCCACGTGGAGCTCCCGGTCTCAATTCCCACTTCACAGAGGAGGGAACCGAGGCCCAGAGAAGTGAAGTGACTTCCCCAAGGTCACACAGCAGACAAGCGGCGGGGCCGGGATTAGAACCCATGACTTTGCGAGTCCCAGGGCCGAGACTGGAAGCTCATTGCGGGCCGGGAACGTATCCGTTAATTCTCCCGTATTCCCTAAGGCCTCCCACTCCCTTCTGCGTCCCCCTGACGTGCTCCCTTTATTCATCCCCCTCCCGCCCCACAGCACTTACATCCATAGCTGTAATACATTTATTTATTGCTATCAATGTCCGTCTCCCACTCAATCAATCATCAATCGTATTTATTGAGCGCTTACTGTGTGCAGAGCACTGTACTAAGCGCTTGGGAAGTCCAAGCTGGCAACATATAGAGACAGTCCCTGCCCAACAGTGGGCTCACACTCTAGACTGTAAGCTCATTGTGGGCAGGGAACGTGTCTGTTATATCGATTTGCACTTTCCAAGCGCTTAGTACGGTGCTCTGCACACAGTAAGCGCTCAATAAATACGATTGAATGAATGACTACTGTTCTACTGTTCTCTCCCAAGCGCTCAATACAGTGCTCTGCACACAATAAGCGCTCGATAAATATGATTGAATGAATGAATATCACTCGTCTGCTGTGTGACCTACGGAAAGTCGCTTCATTTTCTGTGCCTCAGTTATCTCATCTGTAAAATGGGGATTGAGACTGTGAGCCCCCCGTGGGACACGGAACTGTTTCTAATAATAATAATAATAATAATAATGGCATTTATTAAGCGCTTACTATGTGCAAAGCACTGTTCTAAGCGCTGGAGAGGTTACAAGGTGATCAGGTTGTCCCACGTGGGGCTCACAGTCTAAATCCCCATTTTCCAGATGAGGGAACTGAGGCCCAGAGAAGTGAAGTGACTTGCCCAAAGTCACACAGCTGACAAGTGGCAGAGCTGGGATTTGAACCCATGACCTCTGACTCCAAAGCCTGGGCTCTTTCCACTGAGCCATGCTGCTAGACTGTGAGCCCACTGTTGGGTGGGGACCGTCTATGTTGCCGACTTGGACTTCCCAAGCGCTTAGTACAGTGCTCTGCACACAGTAAACGCTGAATAAATACGATTGATTGCAGCCAACCCGATTTGCATGTATCCACCCCAGCGCTTAGAACGGTGCTTTCATCATCATCAATCGTATTTATTGAGCGCTTACTGTGTGCAGAGCACTGTACTAAGCGCTTGAACACAGCGCTTGGTGCTTTGCACATAGTCAGCGCTTAACAGATGCCATCATCATTATTATTATTTACAGTGCTTGGCACATAGTAAGTACTTAAAGAGAAGCAGCATGGCTCAGTGGAGAGAGCCCAGGCTTTGGAGTCAGAGGTCAATCAATCAATCGTATTTATTAAGCGCTTACTGTGTGCAGAGCACTGGACTAAGCGCTTGGGAAGTACAAGTTGGTACAATGGGAATTCAATCAATCAATCAATCAATCAGAGGTACTTACTGAGAATCTACACTTGCAGGGCACTGTACTAGGTGCTTGGGAGAGTACAAATACCTTTCTCCCTTCACCTTAGACTAGGAGACTGCGAGCCCACTGTTGGGTAGGGCCCGTCTCTAGATGTTGCCAACTTGGACTTCCCAAGCGCTTAGTCCAGTGCTCTGCACACAGTAAGCGCTCAATAAATACGATTGACGATGATGATAATAAGCCATAGGTTACATCCTTGGAAAAACGCATTCCCTGGAGGTCGGGCCCACCAGGAAGAGGACAGTGAGGCTGTAGCAGAGGACGTGAGTTTATCAGCACAGATTTTTCTGGGGCACACAGGAGCACAACTCTTCAAAATCTCCCGCATCAGGATTCTACACCATGGATCCCCCTCATCTTACCTCCTTCCCTTCGCCACGGCACCTGCATATATGTTTGTACATATTTATTACTCTATTTATTTATTTATTTAACTTGTCCATATCTATTCTATTTATTTTATTTTGTTAGTATGTTTGGTTTTGTTCTCCATCTGCCCCTTTTAGACTGTGAGCCCACTGTTGGGTTGGGACCGTCCCTATATGTTGCCAACTTGTACTTCCCAAGCGCTTAGTCCAGTGCTCAGCACACAGTAAGCACTCAATAAATACGATTGACGATGATGATAATGAGCCATAGGTTACATCCTTGGAAAAATGCATTCCCTGGAGGTCGGGCCCACCAGGAAGAGGACAGTGAGGCTGTAGCAGAGGACGTGAGTTTATCAGCACAGATTTTTCTGGGGCACATAGGAGCACAACTCTTCAAAATCTCCCGCATCAGGACTCTACACCACGGATCCCCCTCATCTTACCTCCTTCCCTTCCCCACGGCACCTGTATATATGTTTGTACATATTTATTACTCTATTTATTTATTTATTTTACTTGCACATATCTATTCTATTTATTTTATTTTGTTAGTATGTTTGGTTTTGTTCTCCGTCTCCCCCTTTTAGACTGTGAGCCCACTGTTGGGTAGGGACTGTCTCTAGATGTTGCCAACTTGGACTTCCCAAGCGCTTAGTCCAGTGCTCTGCACACAGTAAGCGCTCAATAAATACAATTGATTGATTGATTGATTGACTGAGCAACACATGGGACAGGGACGGCGTCCAACCTGATTACCTCCTATCTACCCTAGTGCTTAGAACAGTGCTTGGCATATAATAAGTGCTTAACAACTACCACAATTATTGCTATGCAGCCTATGTCTGACCTAATTATCCTCTATCTACCCCAGGCTTCCTGCAGTGTCAAGGTCAGGGGTTCAAATCCCGGCTCCGCCACTTGTCAGCTGGGTGACTTTGGGCCAGTCACTTCACTTCTCTGGACCCCAATTCCCTCATCTGCAAAATGGGGATGAAGACTGGGAGCCCCCCGTGGGACAGCCTGATCACCTTGGAACCTCCCCAGCGCTTAGAACAGTACATAAGTAAGCGCTTAATAAATGCTATCGTTATTATTATTATTATTATTTAAAGACCATACCCCTCTCTCCCCCTTACTTCCTATCTCTGCACATCTCCTCCAAGAGGCCTTCCCTGACTAAGCCCCCCTTTCCTCTTCTCCCACTCCCTCCTCCGTCGCCCTGACTCGCTCCCTTAATTCATTCCCGCCTTCGGACCCCACGCCGCTTACGTCCACCTCCGTCCTTTATTTATTTCTCTCGATGTTTATTTATTATTTATTTATCATTTATTTATTATTTATTTATTTATCGATCTTTACTTATTCCCCCTCGTCCCCCTCTCCATCCCCCCATCTTACCTCCTTCCCTTCCCCATAGCACCTGTATATATGTATATATGGTTGTACATATTTATTACTCTATTTATTTATTTATTTTACTTGTACATTTCCATCCTATTTTATTTTGTTGGTATGTTTGGTTCTGTTCTCTGTCTCCCCCTTCTAGACTGTGAGCCCACTGTTGGGTAGGGACTGCCTCTATGTGTTGCCAATTTGTGCTTCCCAAGCGCTTAGTACAGTGCTCTGCCCATAGTAAGCGCTCAATAAATACGATTGATTGATTGATTGATGTCCAGCCTCCCCCCTTCCAGACTGGAAGGTCGCTGTGGACAGCGGCCGCGTCGGTCCAACTGCTCGCCCGAGCACTTAGCACAATGCTCCGCACCGAGTTAAGCGCTCGGCAAATACGACGGGGGGGGGGGGAGGGGGGGCGGGGGGCGTCCTCACTTGTTTTTGCGATAAAGGTTCCAGCGTCGCAGCTTGCTGACCAAGGCCACCAGGCCTTCCACGTCGTAGTAGTGCAGGCTGAGCTTCTGGAGGAGTCGCTGGGTCCGAGAGGACGGGGCCGGGTGCGAGGGCGCGACGGAGCCGCTGGGCCGGACCCCGCCCCATCTCGGGACCCCAAAGAGCCCCCGGCCCAGAAGCAGCTGCGGGAGATGCGACGCGGGCGAGAAGGTGGGTCAGCTTGCACTCCCCAAGCGCTTAGGACAGCGCTCTGCACACAGTAAGCGCTCAATAAATACGATTGATGACGATGGTGATGAGCAAGAGGGGCTGGAGGCGGGGACACCCGAACCCCTTCCTGACTTTCCCCCCCCACCCCACCATGGTGATGATGATGGCATTTATTAAGCGCTTACTATCGTCATCATCAATCGCATTTATTGAGCGCTGACGGTGTGCAGAGCACTGGACTGAGCGCTTGGGAAGTCCAAGTTGGCAACATATAGAGACGGTCCCGGCCCAACAGTGGGCTCACAGTCTAGAAGGGGGAGACGGAGAACAAAGCCAAACATACCATGGTGATGATCATCATCAATCATCAATCGTATTTATTGAGCGCTTACGGTGTGCGGAGCACTAGACTGAGCGCTTGGGAAGTCCAAGTTGGCAACATATAGAGACGGTCCCGACCCAACAGTGGGCTCACAGTCTAAAAGGGGGAGACGGAGAACAAAGCCAAACATACTTACAAAATAAAATAAATAGAATAGATAGGTACAAGTAAAATAAATAGAGTAACACATATGTACAAACATATATACATACTACTTCTACTACTAATAATAATAATGGCATTTATTAAGCGCTTACTATGGGCAATGCACCGCTCTAAGCGCTGGGGAGGCTGCAGAGTGATCAGGTCATCCCACGGAGGGCTCACGGTCAATCCCCATTTTACAGCTGAGGTAACTGAGGCCCAGAGAAGTGAAGGGACTTGCCCAAAGTCACCCGGCTGACAACTGGCGGAGCCGGGATTGGAACCCATGACCACTGACTCCGAAGCCCGGGCTCTTTCCGCTGAGCCAAGCTGCTTCTCTAAGTAGTAAGCCAAGCAGTAAGTAGTAGTAAGTACTAGTACTCTAAGTAGTAAGCCAAGTAGTAAGTAGTGCTCTGCACACAGTAAGCGCTCAATAAATACGATTGATGATGATGATGATAGAAGTAAGTAGTAGTAGTACTCTAAGTAGTAAGTAGTGTTCTGCACACAGTAAGCGCTCAATAAATATGATTGATGATGATGATGATAGTAGTAAGTAGTAGTAGTACTCTAAGTAGTAAGCCAAGTAGTAAGTAGTGCTCTGCACACAGTAAGCGCTCAATAAATACGATTGATGATGATGATGATAATAGTAGTAAGTAGTAGTAGTAGTAAGTAGTAAGAGACAAGGTGATCAAGTAGTAAGCCAAGCTGCTTACTATGTGCAAAGCACTAAGTTCTAAGCGCTCGGGAGGTTACAAGGTGTCCTGCGGTGGTCCTGCGGGGGACGTCAATCAATCGATCAATCGATCGATCGTATTTACTGAGCCCTTGCTGTGTGCAGAGCACCCTACTAAGCGCTTGGGAAGTCCAAGTTGGCAACATCTAGAGCCGGTCCCTACCCGACAGCGGGCTCACAGTCTAGAAGGGGGAGACGGAACAAAACATATTAACAAAATAAATAGGATATGGACAAGTAAAACAAATAGAGTAATCAATCAATCAATCAATCGTATTTATTGAGCACTTACTGTGTGCAGAGCACTGGACTAAGCGCTTGGGAAGTACAAGTCGGTAACATATAGAGACGGTCCCTACGCAACAGTGGGCTCACAGTATAAAAGGGGGAGACAGAGAACACAACCAAACATATTAACAAAATAAAATAAATAGAATAGATAGGTACAAGTAAAATAAATAAATAAATAGAGTAATAAATATGTACAAATATATATACATATATACAGGTGCTGTGGGGAAGGGAAGGGGGTAAGATGGGGGCAGAGGAGGGGGAGAGGAAGTGTGGGAAGGCCTCCTGGAGGAGGTGAGCTCTCAGTAGGGCCTTGAAGGGAGGAAGAGAGCTAGCTTGGCAGATCAATCAATCAATCAATCGTATTTATTGAGCGCTTACTGTGTGCAGAGCACTGGACTAAGCGCTTATGGGCACATGGGCAGAGGGAGGGCATTCCAGGCCAGGGGGAGGACGTGGGCCGGGGGTCGATGGCGGGACAGGCGAGAACGAGGCCTAACGGTGAGGAGATTAGCGACAGAGGAGCGGAGGGTGCGTCACTTAACTTCTCTGCGCCTCAGTGACCTCATCTGTAAAATGGGGACTAGAGTGGCGCTTAGAATGATGATGGCATTTATTAAGCGCTTACTATGTGCCAAGCACTGTTCTAAGCACTGAGGAGGTTACAAGGTGATCAGGTTCTCCCACTGCCGGGGGGGCTCACAGTCTTAGTCCCCATTTTTACAGATGAGGTCACTGAGGCCCAGAGAGGTTAAGCGAGTTGCCTAAAGTCACACAGTGCTTTGCACATAGTAAGCGCCTAATAAATGCCATCATTATTATTCCCATCCCCCCCCCCCGCCTTACCTCCTTCCCCTCCCCACAGCACCTGCATATGTGTATGTACGGATTTATTACTCTATTTATTTATTTTATTTTGTTAATATGTTTTGTTTTGTTGTCTGTCTCCCCCTTCCAGACTGTGAGCCCGCTGTTGGGTAGGGACCGTCTCTAGATGTTGCCAACTTGGACTTCCCAAGCGCTTAGTCCAGTGCTCTGCACACAGTAAGCGCTCAATAAATACGATTGAATGAATGAATGAATGACCCTTGACAGTGGAACCCGCCTGCCTCTCTCTTGGGATAACAGTCAGGTCCCAGGTGAGTTGAATATGGGCGCTCAGTACGCACTTGATAAATACAATTAATAACCACGGTATTTGTTCAGTGCTTACTATATGCCAAACAATGTACTAAGCGCTGGGGTGGTTACAAGCAAATCAAGTTGGATGCAGTACCTGTCCCGCACGGGGCTCACAGTCTTAATCCCCGTTTTACAGATGACGATGATAGTAGGCGCTTACTATGTGCCAAGCACTGTTCTAAGTGTCTTAATCCCCGTTTTACAGATGACGATGATAGTAGGCGCTTACTATGTGCCAAGCACTGTTCTAAGCGCTGGGGTAAATACAAGGCAATCACCTTGTCCCACGTGGGGCGCACAGTCTTAATCCCCGTTTTACAGATGAGGTAACCGAGGCACAGAGAAGTTGAGTGACTTGCCCAAAGTCACACAGCGGATAAGCGGCGGAGCCAGGATTAGAACCCACGACCTGACTCCCAAGCCCGTGGTCTTTCCACTAAGCCACGCTGATGAAGGAACTGAGGCGGCACAGAGACGCCAAGCGACTTGCCCAAAGACGCACAGCAGACTAATGACGGAGCTGGGATGAGAAATCACGACCTTATTGACGCCCAGGCCCAGAGAAGTGAAGTGACTTGCCCAAGGTCACACAGCAGACATATGGCAGAACCGGAATTAGAACCCATAACCTTCTGACTTTCAGGCCCGGGCTCTGTCCGTTACAACATACTGCTTCACATGCAGCTTAGTACAGTGCTCTATAATAATAATAATAATGATGATGGCATTTGTTAAGCGCTTACTATGTGCAGAGCACTGTTCTAAGCGCTGGAAGGGGGATACAAGGTGATCAAGTTGTCCCACGTGGGGCTCACGGTCTTAACCCCCATTTTACAGATAACTGAGGCTCCGAGAAGTTACGTGACTTGCCCAAGGTCACACAGCAGACATGTGGCGGAGTCGGGATTCGAACCCATGACCTCGGCCTCCAAAGCCCGGGCTCTTTCCATTGAACCACGCTGCTTCTTAGCTCAATATGATTGAGGTCACTGTGGGCCGGAACGTGTCTGTTGTTATATCGCGCTCTCCCAAGCGCTTAAAAAGAGCCTGGGCTTGCGAGTCAGAGCATAAGGGATCTAATCCCAGCTCCGCCACTTGCCTGCTGTGTGACCTTGGGCAAGCCGCTTAACTTCTCTGTGCCTCACTTACCTCATCTGCAAAATGGGAGTTAAAACTGTGCGCTTTCCGCGGGACAACCTGATTACCTTGTATCTATCCCAGCGCTTAGGACAGTGACTTCTAACCCCGGCTCTGCTACTTGTCTGCTGTATGGCCTTGGGCAAGTCACTTCACCTCTCTGGGCCTCAGTTCCCTCATCTGTAAAATGGGGATTGAGACCGTGAGCCCCACGTGGGATAGGGGACTGGGTCCAACCCAATTTGCTTGTATCCACTCCAGTGCTTGGTAAAGTGCCTGGCACATAGTAAGAACTTAACAAATACCATTATTATTATTATTATTAATGGTGCTGGGCACATAGTAAACACTTAACAAATATCATCACTATTATTACAGTGCTTTGCAC
This sequence comes from Tachyglossus aculeatus, assembly GCF_015852505.1. Classification (NCBI taxonomy): domain Eukaryota; kingdom Metazoa; phylum Chordata; class Mammalia; order Monotremata; family Tachyglossidae; genus Tachyglossus; species Tachyglossus aculeatus. The sequence continues at coordinate 2,755,151 of NC_052091.1, forward strand.
ACAGTAAGCACTCAGTAAATCGAGAAGCAGTGTAGCTCAGTAGAAAGAGCCCGGGTTTAGGAGTCAGAGGTTATGGGTTCTAATACCGACACCCAAGCGCTTAGTACAGTGCTCTGCACACAGTAATCGCTCTATAAATCATCATCATCATCAATCGTATTTATTGAGCGCTTACTATGTGCAGAGCACTGTACTAAGCGCTTGGGAAGTACAAAATTGGCAACATCTAGAGACAGTCCCTACCCAACAGTGGGCTCACAGTCTAAAAGGGGGAGACAGAGAACAGAACCAAACATACTAACAAAATAAAATAAATAGAATAGATAGGTACAAATAAAATAAATAAATAGAGTAAAAAAAAAAAATAAATACGATTGAATGAATGGCTCCGCTGTGTGACTTTGGGCAAGTCACTTCTCTTCGCCTCAATTCCCTCATCTGTAAAATGGGGATTCCGACTGCGAGCCCCACGTGGGACAACCTGCCCACTGTTGGGTAGGGACCGTCTCTGTCATCTGTTGCCAACTTGTACTTCCCAAGCGCTCAGTACAGTGCTCTGCACACAGTAAGTGCTCAATAAATTAGAACAGTGCTTGGCACATAGTAAGCGCTTAATAAATGCCATTATTATTATAAAATACCATTGAATGAACGAATGAATAAATGCGATTGAATGAATGAGTGAATAAATACGATTGAATGAACACCTGATCACCTTGTCTCCCCCCGGTCCCCCAGCGCTTAGAACAGGGCTTGGCACATAGTAAACGCTTAACAAATACCATTATCATTACTATTATTACTATTATTTGATGGAGTGATGGTTAATAATTATAATGATATTTGTTAGGCGCTTACTAGGTGCCAAACACTGCGATGGTCAATAATACTAATGATATCTGTTAGGCGCTTACTAGGTACCAAACACTGTGATGGTCAATAATAATAATGATATTTGTTAAGCGCTTACTAGGTGCCAAACACGGTGATGGTCAATAATAATAATAATGATATTTGTTAGGCGCTTACTAGGTGCCAAACACTGTGATGGCCAATAATAATAATGATATTTGATAGGCACTTACTAGGTGCCAAACACTGTGATGGCCAATAATAATCATGATATTTGTTAGGCGCTTACTAGGTGCCAAACACTGTGATGGTCAATAATAATAATAATGATATTTGTTAGGCGCTTCCTAGGTGCCAAACACTGTGATGGTCAATAATAATAATGATATTTGTTAGGCGCTTACTAGGTGCCAAACACTGTGATGGTCAATAATAATCATTATATTTGTTAGGCGCTTACTAGGTGCCAAACACTGTGATGGTCAATAATAATCATGATATTTGTTAGGTGCTTACTAGGTGCCAAACACTGTGATGGTCAATAATAATAATGATATTTGTTAAGCGCTTACTAGGTGCCAAACACCGTGATGGTCAATAATAATAATAATGATATTTGTTAGGCGCTTACTAGGTGCCAACACTGTGATGGCCAATAATAATAATGATATTTGTTACGCGCTTACTAGGTGCCAAACACTGTGATGGTCAATAATAATAATGATATTTGTTAGGCGCTTACTAGGTGCCAAACACTTTGATGGTCAATAATAATAATGATATTTGTTAGGCGCTTACTAGGTGCCAAACACTGCGATGGCCAATAATAATCATGATATTTGTTAGGCGCTTACTAGGTGCCAAACACTGTGATGATCAATAATAATCATGATGAGGGTAGTATTTGTTAAACGCTTACTATGTGCCTTGTAACCTCCCCAGCGCTTAGAACAGCGCTTAGCACGTAGTAAGCGCTTAACAAATACCAAAATTATTTTTATGATGATGATTGGCAGGTACCCAGCCCTGCTGTAAGCGCTGGGAGGCCTCGGCCCCCCATTGGCCAGCGGGGGCCGCGCTGGGCCCGCCCCCCGCCCCCCATTGGCTCCTCTCCCTGTCGCTCTGCCTCTCCGCCCTTCCTATTGGCTCCCGCCTCCGCAGGGGCCCGTCGCCCCGAGGGCCGCGCGCTAACACAGGGTCCGGGGGCCCGGCGGAAAGGGGGCTGCCGGGGGCCGCTCGGCTCGGCTCGGATCGGCTCGGTTCGGCTCGACACCGTACACCGCCCGCCCCCCGCGCCCCGGTCACCTACCCGGCAGGGCGCGGCCATCTTGGGTCCGTCACGTGCTTCCGGCCGCGCGCGCTCCCATAGGCTCCGCGTCACTCCTCCTCCCCGCCCCCTCTCGTCATAGGTTGATGTCCCCGCCTTCTCACTCCTCATAGGCGGATGGCACCGCCCTCTCGATTCTCATAGGCTGATGGCCCTGTCACTTCCGTATAAGATTATGGCCGCGCCCCCTCATCACTTCCGGGCTGGTGGCCCCGCCCTCTCCCTCCTCATTGGTTGATGGCCCCGCCCTCTCGCTCCTCATAGGCTGACGGCCCTGTCACTTCCATATAGGTTGATAGCCCCGCCCTCTCCCTCCTCACAGGTTGTGTCCCCGCCCTCTCACGCCTCATGGGTTCATTCATTCAATCGTATTTATTGAGCGCTTACTGTGTGCAGAGCACTGGACTAAGCGCTTGGGAAGTACAAGTTGGCAACATCTAGAGATGGTCCCTACCCAACAGTGGGCTCACAGTCTAGAGGGGGGAGACAGACAACAAAACAAGACATATTAACAAAATAAAATAAATAGAATAAATAGGTACAAATAAAATAGAGTAATAAGTACGTACAAACGTATATACATTTATTCATTCATTCAATCGTATTTATTGAGCGTTTACTGTGTGCAGAGCACTAGACTAAGCGCTTGGGAAGTACAAGTTGGCAACATCTAGAGACGGTCCCTACCCTACAGCGGGCTCACAGTCTAGAAGGGGGAGACAGACAACAAAACGAGACATATTAACAAAATAAAATAACTAGAATAAATAGGTACAAATAAAAATAAATAGAGTAATAAATCCGTACAAACATATATACATATATACAGGTGCAGTGGGGAGGGGAAGGGGGTAAGGTGGGGGGGGAATGGGGAGGGTAAGTGCTCAATAAGAGCTGTGAGCCCCATGCGGAACAACCTGATCACCTTGTTTCCTCCCCAGCGCTTAGAACAGTGATTTGCACATAGTAAGTGCTTAACAAATGCCATTATTATGATTATGATGATTATCCACCCTCTCACTCCTCATAGGCTGAGGGCCCCGCCCTCTCACTCCTCATAGGCTGACGGCCCTGTCACTTCCATATAGGTTGATGGCCCCGCCCCCTCCTCCCTCCCAGGATGGTGTCCCCGCCCCCTAGCTCCTCATAGGCTGAGGGACCCGAGATCTAGCTCCTCATAGGCTGATGGCCCTGTCACTTCCATATTCGCTGAGGGTCCCGCCCTCTCGCTCCTCATAGGCTGAGGGCCCCGCCCTCTCGCTTCTCATAGGCTGACGGCCCCGTCACTTCCATGTAGGATGATGGCCCCGCCCCCTCCCCCCTCCCGGGCTGGTGGCCCCGCCCTCTAGCTCCTCATAGGCTGAGGGCCCCGCCCTCTCGCTCCTCATAGGCTGACGGCCCTGTCATTCCATATATGTTGATGGCCGCCCCCTCCTCACTCCCGGATTGGTGGCCCCGCCCTCTCCCTCCTCATAGGCTGAGGGCCCCGCCCTCTCGCTCCTCATAGGCTGACGGCCCTGTCATTCCATATAGGTTGATGGCCCGCCCCCTCCTCACTCCCGGATTGGTGGCCCCGCCCTCTCCCTCCTCATAGGCTGAGGGCTCCGCCCTCTCGCTCCTCATAGGCTGATGGCCCTGTCACTTCCATATTGGTTGATTCATTCATTGGATCGTATTTATTGAGCGCTTACTGTGTGCACAGCACTGGACTAAGCGCTTGGGAAGTACAAGTCGGCAACAGATAGAGGTGGTCCCTACCTCAACAGCGGGCTCACAGTCTAGAAGGGGGAGATAGAGAACAAAACATATTAACAAAATAAAATAAATAGAATAAATAGGCACAAATATAATAAATGAATAGAGTAATAAATTCATACAAACATAGACATATATACAGGTGCTGTGGGGAGGGGAAGGAGGTAAGGCGGGGGGGATGGGGAGGGGGAGGAGAGGGAGAGGAAGGAGGGGGCTCATCCTCATAGGATGATGATAATAACAATAATGATGATGATGGCATTTCAGGCAGAAACTCCTCACCCTGGGCTTCAAGGCCGTCCATCCCCTCGCCCCCTCCTACCTCACCTCCCTGCTCTCCTTCTACAGCCCAGTCCGCACCCTCCGCTCCTCTGCCACTGCTAATCTCCTCCCCGTTAGGCCTCGTTCTCGCCTGTCCCGCCATCAACCCCCGGCCCACGTCCTCCCCCGGGCCTGGAATGCCCCCAATCCCTCTGCCCATCAGCCAAGCTCGCTCTCTTCCTCCCTTCAAGGCCCTGCTGAGAGCTCACCTCCTCCAGGAGGCCTTCCCAGACTGAGCCCCTTCCTTCCTCTCCCCCTCGCCCCCCTCTTCATCCCCCCCATCTTACCTCCTTCCCTTCCCCACAGCACCTGTATATATGTATATATGTTTGTACATATTTGTGACTCTATTTTACTTGTACATATCTACTCCATTTATTTTATTTTGTTAGTATGTTTGGTTTTGTTCTCTGTCTCCCCCTTTTAGACTGTGAGCCCACTGTTGGGTAGGGACTGTCTCTATATGTTGCCAATTTGTACTTCCCAAGCTCTTAGTCCAGTGCTCTGCACATAGTAAGCGCTCAATAAATACGATTGATGATGATTTATTGAGCGCTTACCGTGTCCAGTGCTCTGCACATAGTAAGCGCTCAATAAATACGATTGATGATGATTTATTGAGCGCTTACCGTGTGCAGAGCACTGTCCTAAGCGCTTGGGAAGTCCAAATTGGCAACATATAGAGACAGTCCCTACCTATCAGTGGGCTCACAGTCTAAAAGGAGGAATTCACCGAGTGCTTACCGTGTGCAGAACACTGTATTAAGCGCTTGCGAGAGGGCAATGGAACAGACATACGCCGTGCCCGCAATGAGCTCGCAATGGAGAGGCGGATGGCGGTGTTTTCAGCCGTGCCCTTTGCCATCTCCGGGATCGTCTGGGCCCCCACCCGGTTCTGCCCTTCACCCCCGAGCACCGGCCCGCTGCTCCCGCCTGGACTTCGGACCCTGCTCCCCGGGGCAGACCGAAGCGTGAGAGTGGGCACGCGGGAGCGAACCCCAGAATCCGGCAGAATGGACCCGTGGCATCGTCTGTGCCAGGGGGGATCGGCGCCCTGGGGCCTGCCCCCTCCTCCCCGCGCCCTGCAGGGAAGCCCCCTGCCCCTGGACCCCGAGCCGGCCCAGGCCGCGATCAGCGGTGGCGGGCCCGCGGGAGAGGCCCGGCTCCGAGACCGCTTGGCCTGGCTGAGGGGGCAGCTAGTGAGTAATGAGGAAGGCCCTGGGGGTCGGGGGGAGATTCGAACTCATCTCTTGGACGTTGGCCCAAGCCCCCCTGCCCCCGGCTCGGGGGGCTGGCGGCGACCCTGACGGTCTCTCTTTAACCTTCGGACGGCTGCAGCGAAGCCTGCGGGAGGTGGACGGGCAACTGTTCCGGCAACTTTGCGCCGTGGGGCTGAAGTTGGGCGAGTTGGCCGAGGACCTCGCTGAGGAGCCGCTCGAGGAGGGACCCCCCCGAAAAATCCGACCCCCACGGCCGCCCCGCCTTCGAGATGACCATCTGACCGTCCCGCGCCGCCGTGCCGGACCTCTCTTCCGGAGACCTTAGTACCCTTGGCCTTAGTACCCTTGGCCATAAAACATGTATATACGTATACATGTTTGTACGTATTGATTACTCTATTTTATTTGTACATTTTTATTCTAATTATTTTATTTTGTTAATATGTTTTGTTTTGTTCTCTGACTCCCCCTTCTAGACCGTGAGCCCGCTGTCGGGTAGGGACCATCTCAGTATGTTGCCGACTTGGACTTCCCAAGCGCTTGGTACAGTGCCCTGCACGCAGTAAGCGCTCAATAAATACGATTGAATGAATGAATGAATTTTTATTTGTACATATTTATTCTAATCATTTTATTTTGTTAACATGTTTTGTTTTGTTCTCTGTCTCCCCCTTCTAGACTGTGAGCCCGCTGTCGGGTAGGCACCGTCTCTGTATGTTGCCGACTTGTACTTCCCAAGCGCTTGGTACAGTGTCCTGCACACAGTAAGAGCTCAATAAATACGATTGAATGAATGAATGAATGTATTACTCTATTTATCTTATTTGTACATATTTATTCTAATCATTTTATTTTGTTAATTTGTTTTTTCTTGTTCTCTGTCACCCCCTTCTAGACTGTGAGCCCACTGTCGGGTAGGGACCATCTCTGTATGTTGCCGACTTGGACTTCCCAAGCGCTTGGTACAGTGCCCTGCACACAGTAAGCGCTCAATAAATATGATTGATTGAATGAATGAATGAATTTATTACTCTATTTATTTATTTTATTTGTACATATTTATTCTAATCATTTTATTTTGTTAATATGTTTTTTCTTGTTCTCTGTCACCCCCTTCTCGACTGTGAGCCCGCTGTCGGGTAGGGACCATCTCAGTATGTTGCCGACTTGGACTTCCCAAGCGCTTGGTACAGTGCCCTGCACGCAGTAAGCGCTCAATAAATACGATTGAATGAATGAATGAATTTTTATCTGTACATATTTATTCTAATCATTTTATTTTGTTAATATGTTTGATTTTGTTCTCTGACTCCCCCTTCTAGACTGTGAGCCCGCTGTCGGGTAGGCACCGTCTCTGTATGTTGCCGACTTGGACTTCCCAAGCGCTTGGTACAGTGTCCTGCACACAGTAAGAGCTCAATAAATACGATTGAATGAATGAATGAATGTATTACTCTATTTATCTTATTTGTACATATTTATTCTAATCATTTTATTTTGTTAATTTGTTTTTTCTTGTTCTCTGTCACCCCCTTCTAGACTGTGAGCCCACTGTCGCGTAGGGACCATCTCTGTATGTTGCCGACTTGGACTTCCCAAGCGCTTGGTACAGTGCCCTGCACACAGTAAGCGCTCAATAAATATGATTGATTGAATGAATGAATGAATTTATTACTCTATTTATTTATTTTATTTGTACATATTTATTCTAATCATTTTATTTTGTTAATATGTTTTTTCTTGTTCTCTGTCACCCCCTTCTCGACTGTGAGCCCACTGTTGGGTAGGGACCGTCTCTATATGTTGCCAACTTGGGCTTCCCAAGCGCTTAGTCCAGTGCTCTCACACAGTAAGCACTCAATAAATACAATTGAATGAATGAATGAATGAATGAAAACGAATGTGCACATTTACTCGCTCATTCGTATTTGTTGAGCGCTTACCGTGTGCAGAGCACTGTACTAAGCGCTTGGAAGAGTACAGATCAACAATAAACAAGATGCATTTCCTGCCCACGGCGATGCAAATGCTTGTTGCATTTAGAGGAGCAGCGTGGCTCAGTGGAAAGAGCCTGGGCTTTGGAGTCAGAGGTCATGGGTTCAGATCCCGGCTCTGCCAATTGTCAGCTGTGTGACTTTGGACAACTTCTCCGTACCTCAGTTCCCTCATCTGTAAAATGGGGATTGAGAGACTCTGAGCCCCACGGGGAACAACCTGATTACCCTGTATCTCCCCCAGTGCTTAGAACAGTGCTCGGCACATGGTAAGCGCTTAACAAATACCATCATTATTATTAGTAGTAGTAGTAGTAAGCGCTCAATAAATAGGAGTCAATTGAGAAGTCATGGGTTCAAATTCAGCCTCCGCCGATTGTCAGCTGTGTGACTTTGGGCAAGTCACTTCACTTCTCTGGGCCTCAGTTCCCTCATCTGGAAAACAGGGGTGGAGACTGTGAGCCCCCCCGTGGGACAACCTGATCACCTTGTAGCCTCCCCAGCGCTTAGAACAGTGCTTGGCACATAGTAAGTGCTTAATAAATGCTATTATTATTATTATTATTATTCTCTGGGCCTCAGTTCCCTCATCTGTAAAATGGGGATGAAGACTATGAGCCCCCCGTGGGACAACCTGATCACCTTGTAACCTCCCCAGCGCTTAGAACAGTGCTTTGCACATAATAAGCACTTAATAAATGCCATTTTATATAAATATGTGTGTATACATATATATATGTGTGCGTGTGTGCATACATAGAGAAGCAGCGTGGCTCAGTGTAAAGAGCAAGGGCTTTGGAGTCGGAGGTCATGGGTTCGAATGCCGACTCCACCACGTCTGCTGTGTGACCTTGGGCAAGGTGCTTCACTTCTCTGCGCCTCAGTTACCTCATCTGTAAAATGGGGATGAAGATTGTGAGCCCCATGTGGGACAACTTGATCACCTTGTATTCCCCCTCAGCGCTTAGAACAGTGTTCTGCACATAGTAAGCGCTTAACAAATGCCATTATTATTATTATTCAGGTATATATATATATATATATATATATAAATGTGTGTATATATACACATATATGTGTGTATATATATATGTGTTTGTTTATACATATATATGTGTGTATACACACATACATATATACATATACATGCACATACATATATATATACACATACATATGTATATGTATGCATGTATGTGTGTGCATGTACACATACACATATATCTATATATACATGCATACACATACATACATATACATGCACACACATGCACACACACACATATATATACATACACATATATACATATATGTGTATATATGTACATGTGCACATACATACATAGCAAATGCCATTATCATCGTTATTATTATTATTATTATTATTATTATTATTATTATTATTACTAGTGGGTCTAATTCAATGTCAGTTCTCCCTTCCATTTAGACTTTGAGCCCCATGTGGGGCAGGGACTGTGTCCTGCCTGATTATTTCGTATGTTACCCTACACGTAGTATATACATATATACACACACACATATATATATATACACACACACACATATACTTATATATACACACACATGCATACACATATATATACACACATATATACATATACATACGTATACGTACATATACATACGTATACGTACGCATACATATATACATATATATACACACACACACATACATACATACACACATATACATATATACATATAGGCGCCTGAGAGGGGTGGGCGGTCAGGAGAGGGTCAGGGGGAACCCGACTTGCCTCCTTGTGTCCACCAGGGGGCGGCTCCGGCCTGCGAGACGGACACGCGAGACAGTTAAGTCCATCCTATTTATTGAGCGCTTACTGTGTGCAGAGCACTGGACTAAGCGCTTGGCAAAGGACAATAGAACAACAGACACATTCCCTACCCACAACAACTTTACAGGCTTGAGGAGGGGATAGACATTACTGTAAAAAAAAAAATTTAATTACTGATACCTAGGGGAGCAGTGTGGCGCAGTGGAAAGAGCCCGGGCTTGGGAGTCAAAGGTCATGGGTTCTAATCCCGACCCCGCCGGTTGTCAGCTGTGTGGCTTTGAGCTAGTCACAACTTCTCTGGGCCTCGGTTGCCTCACCTGTAAAATGGGGATGAAGACTGTGTGAGCCCCACGTGGGACAACCTCATCACCTTGTATCCTCCCCAGCGCTTAGAACAGGGCTTTGCACAGAGTAAACCCTTAACAAATGCCATTATCATCATCATTATTATTATTATTTGTGGGGCTGGGTGACCTTGGGTAAGCTACTAACTTCTCTGTGCCTTAGTTTCCACACCTGTGAAAACCCCGGCTCCGCCAATTGTCAGCTGTGTGACTTTGGGCAAGTCACTTCACTTCTCTGGGCCTCAGTTACCTCATCTGTAAAATGGGGACTAAGACTGTGAGACCTACGTGGGACAACCTGATCACCTTGTAACCTCCCCAGTGCTTAGAACAGTGCTTTGCACATAGTAAGCGCTTAATAAATGGCATTATTATTATTATGCCTGTTCTCCCTTCCATTTAGACTTTGAGCCCCATGTGGGGCAGGGACTGTGTCCTGCCTGATTATTTTGTATGTAACCCTGCACTTAGTATAGTGCCTCCTATAATTATAATCATAGTGGTATTTGTTAAGCATCAACTATGTGTCAAACACTGTTCTAAGCGCTGGGGTAGATACGAGACAAGTCCCTGTCCCATGTGGGACTCACAGTTTTAATCCCCTTTTACAGATGAGGATATGGAGGTCCAGAGAAGTTTAGTGAAAAATAACTGTGGTATTTGTTCAGGGCTTATTGTGTTCCCGAGTGCTGGGGTAATAATAATAATAATGATGGCATTTGTTAAGCGCTTACTATGTGCAAAGCACCGTTCTAAGCGCTGGGGGGGATACAAGCGGGGATTCAGTGCTTAGGACAGTGCTTGGCACATAGTAAGCGCTTAATAAATGCCATTATTATTATACAAGGTGATCAGGTTGTCCCACGTGGGGCTCACAGTCTTAATCCCCATTTTACAGATGAGGGAACTGAGGCCCAGAGAAGTGAAGTGACTTGCCCAAAGTCACACAGCTGACAAGCGGCGGAGTCGGGATTTGAACCCATGACCTCTGACTCCCAAGCCTGGGCCCTAACTCACCACATGGGACGCGCACTCTAGGTGAGAGCCCGTTGTTGGGTAGGGACTGTCTCTATGTGTTGCCAATTTGTACTTCCCAAGCGCTTAGTACAGTGCTCCGCACATAGTAAGCGCTCAATAAATACGATTGATGATGATGATGATGACTGTCTCCATTCATTCATTCAATCGTATTTACTGAGCGCTTACTGTGTGCAGAGCACTGGACTAAGCGCTTGGGAAGTCCAAGCCGGCAACATAGAGAGACGGTCCCTACCCAACAGCGGGCTCACAGTCTATATGTTGCCGACTTGCACTTCCTAAGCGCTTAGTCCACTGCTCTGCACACAGTAAGCGCTCAATAAATACGAATGAATGAACAGGTATTGAATCCCTATTTTTGCAGAGAAGGGAACTAAGGCACTGAGGAGTGAAGTGACTTGCCCCAAGGCATGCAGCAGGCATGTGATGGAGCGGGGATTAGAACCCAGGTCCTCTGACTTCCACTAGGGCATAATAATAATAATGATGGTATTTGTTCAATCAATCCATCAATCAATCGTATTTATTGAGCGCTTACTGTGTGCAGAGCACTGTACTGAGCGCTTGGGAAGTCCAAGTTGGCAACATATAGAGACAGTCCCTACCCAACAGTGGGCTCACAGTCTAAATCAATCAATCAATCAATCAATCGTATTTATTGAGCGCTTACTATGTGCAGAGCACTGTACTAAGCGCTTGGGAAGTACAAATTGGCAACACATAGAGACAGTCCCTACCCAACAGTGGGCTCACAGTCTAAAAGGGGGAGACAGAGAACAGAACCAAACATAAAGCGCTTACTATGTGCAAAGCACTGTTCTAAGCGCTTGGGGGAGGTTCCACGGTGATCAGGTGGCCCCACCGGGGGCTCACAGTTTTAATCCCCATTTTACAGATGAGGGCACTGAGGCCCAGAGAAGTGAAGTGACTTGTCCAAAGTCACACAGCTGACAGTTGGCCGGGATTCGAACCCATGACCTCTGACTCCAAAGCCCGGGCTCTTTCCACTGAGCCACGCTGCTTCTCTTTGCTTTAAGGGGATGGTGAGTCCCGGGGGTGGGGGGCCGGAGACTGGGGAATAAGTGACCCCCTTTCCACCTGCAAGTTCTCAGCCTCTTCCCCCACCCCTTTCCCTGAACCCGGGGTAGTTTGGGGGAGTCGGGGGGTGAGCGCTTAGTCCAGTGCTCTTCACACAGTAAGTGCTCAATAAATACGATTGAATGAATGAATGTTTATTTATTTATTTTATGTGTACATATTTATTCTATTTATTTTATTTTGTTAATATGTTTTGTTTTGTTGTCTGCCTCCCCCTTCTAGACTGTGGGCCCGCTGGTGGGTAGGGACCGTCTCTATATGTTGCCAACTTGGACTTCCCAAGCGCTTAGTCCAGTGCTCTGCACACATCAAGCGCTCAATAAATACGATTGAATGGATATTTATTTATTTTATGTGTACATATTTATTTTATTTTGTTAATATGTTTTGTTTTGTTGTCTGCCTCCCCCTTCTAGACTGTGAGCCCGCTGGTGGGTAGGGACCGTCTCTAGATGTTGCCGACTTGGACTTCCCAAGCGCTTAGTCCAGTGCTCTGCACACATCAAGTGCTCAATAAATACGATTGAATGAATGGATATTTATTTATTTTATGTGTACATATTTATTTTATTTTGTTAATATGTTTTGTTTTGTTGTCTGCCTCCCCCTTCTAGACTGTGAGCCCGCTGGTGGGTAGGGACCGTCTCTAGATGTTGCCGACTTGGACTTCCCAAGCGCTTAGTCCAGTGCTCTGCACACATCAAGCGCTCAATAAATACGATTGAATGAATGGATATTTATTTATTTTATGTGTACATATTTATTTTATTTTGTTAATATGTTTTGTTTGGTTGTCTGCCTCCCCCTTCTAGACTGTGAGCCCACTGTTGGGTAGGGACCGCCTCTGTATGTTGCCGACTTGGACTTCCCAAGCGCTTAGTCCAGTGCTCTGCACACATCAAGCGCTCAATAAATACGATTGAATGAATGGATATTTATTTATTTTATGTGTACATATTTATTTTATTTTGTTAATATGTTTTGTTCTGTTGTCTGCCTCCCCCTTCTAGACTGTGAGCCCACTGTTGGGTAGGGACCGCCTCTATATGTTGCCGACTTGTACTTCCCAAGCGCTTAGTCCAGTGCTCTGCACACAGTAAGTGCTCAATAAATGCGATTGAATGAATGGATATTTATTTATTTTATGTGTACATATTTATTTTATTTTGTTAATATGTTTTGTTTGGTTGTCTGCCTCCCCCTTCTAGACTGTGGGCCCGCTGTTGGGTAGGGACCGTCTCTATATGTTGCCGACTTGGACTTCCCAAGCGCTTAGTCCAGTGCTCTGCACACAGTAAGCGCTCAATAAATACGATTGAATGAATGGATATTTATTTATTTTACGTGTACATATTTATTTTATTTTGTTAATATGTTTTGTTTGGTTGTCTGCCTCCCCCTTCTAGACTGCGGGCCCGCTGTTGGGTAGGGGCCGTCTCTAGATGTTGCCAAGCGCTTAGTCCAGTGCTCTGCACACAGTAAGCGCTCAAGAAATACGATTGAATGAATGAATGAGGGTCATCTCGTCTGTCCCCATTAGCTGGTCATCCTCCCCCTCACCCCTACTGCCTCATTCTGGGTCTGAGCAGCCCCCCACCCCCCAAACTCCATCTGTACTGGGGATCAGAATGGATTAAACCCAATCTGTCTCCTCCTCCCCCACGCTGACAAAATGCTGACACGATTAGAGACATGGGCATGGGGGACACTCTGCCCCTCTCATAGTCTGGTCCCACTCAGAGGACTTCCTCAATCCCCTGATTCTGCCCTACACTGTCTCTTCTCTCTCTTCCCCCCCTTTCCCCAAACTGCATGATATGGGAGTTGTGGGGAGTACATAAGCGCTCAATAAATAAGATTGAATGAATGAATGAATGGGGTGAGCACAATCAATCAATCAATCGTATTTATTGAGCGCTTACTGTGTGCAGAGCACTGTACTAAGCTCTTGGGAAGTCCAAGTTGGCAACATATAGAGACAAAAGCTCCTCAACTCGGCTTTCTTTCGGCTCAGTGGCCCGGGACTCAATCAATCGATCAATCAATCGTGTTGGTTGAGCGCTTACTGTGTGCGGAGTGCTGGGCTGGGCGCTTGGGAAGCACAAGTTGGCAACATAGAGAGACAGTGAGGATCTGGGTTCCGATCCCGCCTCCCCCACGCGTCTGCTGGGCAACCTTGGCCGACTCACTGCTCTGAACTTTTAGACTGTGAGCCCACTGTTGGGTAGGGACTGTCTCTATATGTTGCCAATTTGTACTTCCCAAGCGCTTAGTACAGTGCTCTGCACATAGTAAGCGCTCAGTAAATACGATTGATGATGATGATGATGATCCCTACCCAACAGGGGGCTCACAGTCTAAAAGGGGGAGACAGAGAACAAAACCAAACATACTAACAAAGTAAAATAAATAGAATAGATATGTACAAGTAAAATAAATAGAGTAATAAATCTGTACAAACATATATACATATATACAGGTGCCGTGGGGAAGGGAAGGAGGTAAGACGGGGGGAAGGAGAGGGGGATGAGGGGGAGAGGAAGGAAGGGGCTCGGTCTGGGAAGGCCTCCTGGAGGAGGTGAGCTCTCAGTAGGGCCTTGAAGGGAGCACAAGGAGGAGGGGAGTGGCCAGAAAGGTTTGCAAGCATCCTATGGCCCCCTCTAGACTCTAAGCTCGTTGTGGGCAGGATATGTGTCTGTTTATTGTTGCATTGTACTCTCCCAGGTGCTTAGTACAGTGCTCTGCACATCATCCCTCCCTTCAAAGCCCTGCTGAGAGCTCACCTCCTCCAGGAGGCCTTCCCAGACTGAGCCCCCTTTTTCCTCTCCTCCTCCCCATCCCCCCCGCCCTACCTCCTTCCCCTCCCCACAGCACCTGTATATATGTTTGTACAGATTTATTATTCTATTTTACTTGGACATATTTACTATTCTATTTATTTTGTTAATGATGTGCATCTAGACTGTGAGCCCACTGTTAGGTAGGGACCATCTCTATATATTGCCGACTTGTACTTCCCAAGCGCTTAGTACAGTGCTCTGCACACAGTAAGCACTCAATAAATACAAATGAATGAATGAATGAATGTAGCTTTATTTCTATTTATTCTGATGACTTGACACCTGTCCACATGTTTTGTTTTGTTGTCCGTCTGCCCCTTCTAGACTGTGAGACCATTGTTGGGTAGGGACCGTCTCTATACGTTGCCGATTTGTACTTCCCAAGCGCTTCGTCCAGTGCTCTGCACACAGTAAGCGCTCAATAAATACGATTGAATGAATGCATTTTACTTGGACATACTTACTATTCTATTTATTTTGTTAATGATGTACATCTAGCTTATTTCTATTTATTCTGATGACTTGACACCTGTCCACGTTTTGTTTTGCTGTCCGTCTCCCTGCTGTAGACTGTGAGACCGTTGTTGGGTAGGGACCGTCTCTACATGTTGCCGATTTGGACTTCCCAAGCGCTTAGTCCAGTGCTCTGCACACAGTAAGTGCTCAATAAATACGATTGAATGAATGAATCATCCTAAATGTGCAATAAATACGACCGAATGAATGATCTGCACCCTTTATTCACCCCACCCTCAGCCCCACAGTGCTTATGTACTTCAAGCAATCAATCGTATTTATTGAGCACTTACTGTGAGCAGAGTTCCCCTCTCGGGGTCACACCTGGAGAGTTTCCAGTCCTCTGCCCATTCCATTTCTATCTAGGGCAGTGGCTAGGCAGGTCTCTCCCCCTCCTCCCCCTCTCCATCCCCCTCTATCTTACCTCAATCAATCAATCAATCGTATTTATTGAGCGCTTACTGTGTGCAGAGCACTGTACTAAGCGCTTGGGAAGTACAAGTTGGCAACATATAGAGACAGTCCCTACCCAACAGTGGGCTCACAGTCTAAAAGGGGGAGACGAGAGAACAAAACCAAAACATACTAACAAAATAGTGTGTTGGCACAATGAAGCAGAAGCAGCGTGGCTCAGTGTTAAAGAGCACAGGCTTTGGAATCAGAGGCCTTGAGTTCAAATCCCCGCTCCGCCACTTGTCAGCTGTGTGACTTTGGGCCGGTCACTTCACTTCTCTGGGCCTCAGTTCCCTGATCTGTAAAATGGGGTTGAAGACTGAGAGCCCCCCGCGGGACAACCTGATCACCTTGTAACCTCCCCAGTGCTTAGAACAGTGCTTTGCATAGTAAGCACTTAAATGCCATCATTATTATTATTATCCTAGTGCTTGGGAACATAAGAAGCCCTGAACAAATACCGCAGTTATTTTTCAAGCCATCATTATTATTACAATGGGGATTGCGACTGTGAGCACCACGTGGGACAGGGACTGTGTCCAACCCGATTTGCTTGCATCCAACCCCAGCGCTTAGTACGGTGCCTGGCACATGGCAAGCACTTGACAAATACCAAAATCATTATTATTCTCCCTGCTTCCCTCTGTCCCCGTCTTCTCCCCCCTCATAAACTCACTGTGGGCTCGGAACGTGTCTACCAACCCGTTATATTGGACTCTCCCAAGCGTTTAGTACAGAGCTCTGCACACAGTAAGCACCCAACAAATACCATTGATTGATTGATGTGTTGGGGTCTCCCTGCGCTGTCTCCTAGTATGTCCACGTGCCAGGAGGATGGGAACACAGGAGTAAGTTTCCACCTGCCCCCACCACGGGCTCCAGAAAAGGCCCACTTAATCCCACTCTCAGGGTGGGGAGAGGGCACTTCCCAGAAGCCCCCCAGGGATCCCAGCTGTCACCCCCATCTACAACCAATTTGTCAGCCTGACCTCCCCCAGGGCAGCCCCCGCCCCCCCAATCCCCTCTAATTCACTTACCAATGTGCTGAGGCCAGGTCTGGGCTAAGAGGATTGGAGCATTTGTGAAATTAGATCAGTAAAAATAACCCAGGCTGGAGGCGGGGGCCGGGCTGAGGTTCAACCTCGGGGACCCCGACCCCCAAAGCCAGGAGAGCCCCTCCGGCTGGCCTGGGTGGGCGTGGAGGGCCCAGCCCACCATGGCGCTGGACACGGCGACACGGGGCCTAGGGCCTCTCCGGACTCTGAGGAAACCAGCACAAAACAGTTGGGCCCTTTCTCAAGTATTTCATTTAATTTTTTCTCATTTTCACCTGGGGGCCTGGCAGGTGAAGGAGGGGAAGAGGGGAAAGAGAATAGGGGTCTCAAGCTGAATGGAGAGGGGGATACCTGGAGTCAGGCCTGGGGCTGATCAATCTGTGTGTGTTTGTGTGTGGGTGTTTCCCTCCCACCTCTCTCTCTGCTAAAAGAGCCCCAATAAGTGAGGTCAGGGACAAGAATTTGTCGGGGGGCGGGATTGGACACACACACATGTCTCGCCACCCTGACTCTACTGACCCACATCCCCCTTGGGACTCAGGCCTCAGTGTTGCCAGTACCCTGGCCCAGGCTAAGATGCTTTGGTGGGAAGGAGAAAGGCTAGAGAGGCAGGGATGAAGAATTCCTTCTCTCCCTCCCGGGCATGGGAAAGGGTATGGTAGCTGTGACTAGTTCTCTCTCCTCCCAGTTTTCAGGCTCCAAGGTAAAACACAGTCCCGGGAACCTTTGCTCCCAAGCCCAGAAAGCCGGTGGAATGGGCTTTTTCCCCTCCCATCTCCTCCCAGTCTCCTTCCCGCTCATGTCGGGAGAGCAGGGAGGCAGGACAGCCAGAACAGTTTCCGGGATTCTGTCGAAATCTCTTCCCCTGCCTCTATCCGTCATCCTTGGGGTCCGGGAAGTCGGGGGCTGTGGGAGCTCGGCCTTGGTTCCATTCTGAAAATGGGACCCCTGGGGCATCTCCCCCCCGACTCTCTGCTCTCCTCTAACCTGTGGGTTCTCCAGCGACCCAGAAAACGATTCCCCGAAGACAGAAAAGAAAGAAAACTAAAAACGTCCTCTAAGCCTCTCGATCGGAGGACACGGTCCCCGCGGTTTCCGTAAAAGCGCCCGTAGATATTCTTTTCCCCCCCGGATGCTCGGCGAGGTGTCCGTGAAGTTGACGGAAAGGCTCTGGTTCGGTTCGGTGTCTCAAACCCCGAGCCTCGTGGTTGCGGAACTCATCCGGAGGGGATGGAGTGACACCTGAAGGGAGACTTGAGGCTTCACGCAGCACGGGGTGCGGGGGGCGGTGGCACCCCTGGTTGTTCTGCCCCTTGCCCACTTTCTGGGTTTCCCGGCTCAGATCCAGAGAACCTCTAGTTGCAAAGTGTCTTAGGCACAAGAACGTGCCCCTGGGCAAACTCTGGAGAGAAAACTCAAGAGCGCGGGCTTCTCCTCACCTCTTGGGCCTCATCCGTCCCGACTCCCAACAATCCGGGAGCTCCTCCTTCTCCCCCCGATCTAGGCGGGAGTGTCTCCGACACCCCCGGTTTGGCCGAGGGGATGGGGACGGGGTATCACCTTGCCAAGCGGGCTCAGCTCGAGGCCCCTCTGGGGAGGGGCGAGGAGGATGACCGCGGGCCGGGCTAGAGGAAGGCAGCGGGACGGGGGAGGATGCTTCAACCGGGGGTCCGGGGAAACCCCTCTCTCCCCCGTCTCGCACCCGGTCCCCCCGCCAGCTGGCACCCCCCTCACAAGACCTGAAACTTCCAAGAACTCTGGTCCTTATAGTCCAGGCAGTCGGCCGCGTTGAAGTTGAGCTTCCAGGAGCCCGACTGGTCCTTATAATCCAGGCAGTCCACGGGGCCGAAGCCCAGCCCCGCGGCCCCGTAGCCCTGGCCCGAGAGCGAGGCGGGGGACTGGCTCAGGTGGCCCCCCATGGTGGGGGTGGCGATGGGGCTGAGGGCCGCCCCCGGGGCGCCCAGCTGGGGATGCATGGGCGACAGGTAGGGTCCGCAGTCCAGCCCCCCGAAGTAGGAGCCCGAGGCCCCGTAGCCGTGTCCGTAGCCGGCGGGGCCCGCCTGCGGGTAGGCCACGGGGTAGGCCGAGCCCGCGGCCGGGCGCTGCAGGCAAGGAGCGCCGGGGGCCGCGGTGCCCAGCGGGTCGGGCAGCGGCGAGATGGAGGCCGGGCTCCAGATGGACACGGTGGCGCCGACCGTGGAGCCGGGGGGGGCCCGCCGGGCCGCCGGCCGCAGCCGGGCTGTACTGGCCGCCGGGGCCGGGCTCCGATGCCGGGGGGCTCTTCTTCTTGACCGGCCGGGCCTTGGCCTGTCCGCTGCTCTGCTGCTGCTGCTGCTGCTGCTGCCGGCACTTGGCCCGGCGGTTCTTGAACCAGACCTGGCGGGGAAGGGGAGAGCGCTGAGGACTTTTGGGGGGGCTGTCCGTTTTGGAAGGAGAGGGGCCGCGTAGCCCAGTGGAAAGACCCCGGGCCTGGGAATCGAGAGGACTTGGGTTCTAATCCCGGCTCCGCCACGTGTCCGTTGGGGGACCTTGGGCAAGGCACTTGACTTCTCCGTGCCTCAGTGACCTCATCTGGAAAATGGGGATTAAGACTGTGAGCCCCACGTGGGACAGGGACTGTGTCCAACCCCAGTGCTTCGAACGGTGCTTGGCACACAGTAAGCGCTTAACAAGTACCATTGTTATCATTACTAACAATAATAATAATGATGGTATTTGTTAAGCGCTTACTACGTCCCAAGCACTGGGACAACCTGATCATTTTGTAACCTCTCCAGCACTTAGAACAGTGCTTTGCACATAGTAAGTGCTTAATAAATGCCATTATTATTATTATTATGAGCACTGTTCTAAGTGCTGGGGTGGATCCAAGCGCTTAGTACAGTGCTCGGCACACAGTAAGCGCTCAATAAATACGATTGAATGAATGAATGAATACAAGGTAATCAGGTTGTCCCACGTGGGGCTCCCGGTCTTCATCCCCATTTTCAGATGAGGGAACTGAGGCCCAGAGAAGTTAAGTGACTTGCCCAAAGTCACACAGCTGATAAGCGGCGGAGTTGGAATTAGAACCCATGACGTCTGACTCCCAAGCCCGGGCTCTCTCTACTCAGCCACGCTGCTTCCCTAATGATAGTAATCCCATCTCTGCCCATTGTTCCTGGTGTGACCTTGGGCAAGTCACTTCAGTTCCTCTCTTCCTCAGTTTCCTCAACTGACTCAATACCTGTCCTCCCTCCTACTTAGAGAAGCAGCGTGGCTCAGCGGAAAGAGCCCGGGCTTTGGAGTCAGAGTTCATGGGTTCGAATCCCGGCTCTGCCGCTTGTCGGCTGTGTGACTTTGAGCAAGTCACTTCTCTGGGCCTCAGTTCCCTCATCTGGAAAATGGGGATGAAGACTGTGAGCCCCCCGTGGGACAACCTGATCACCTTGTAACCTCCCCAGCGCTTAGAACAGTGCTTTGCACGTAGTAAGCGCTTAATAAATGTCATTATTATTATTATTATTATAGACTGGAAGCCCAGTGTGGAATCAGGACTGAGCCCGTCCTGATTAATTTGTATCTTCCCCAGAGCTCAGAGCAGTGCTCGACACATTGTAAGCGCTGTACGGATGACGTATGAAGAAGGGGCACATCAACCCTCGGCTCCGCAACGACAATAATAACGGGATTTGTTAAGCGCTTACTATGAGCCAGGCGCTGTACTGAGCACTGGAGTGGATACAAGCAAATCAGATCTGACACGGTCCCTGTCCCACATGGGGCTCACATGAAGAAGAAGAACCAATTTGACAGATGAGGAAACTGACGCACAGAGAAGTTAAGTGACATCCAAAGTCACACACCAGGCAAGTGGAGGAACTGTCAATCAATCGATCGCATTTATTGAGCGCTGACTGAGAGCACTGTCCTAAATGCTTGGAAGAGCACAATATCATCATCATCATCAATCGTATTTATTGAGCGCTTACTGTGTGCAGAGCACTGGACTAAGCGCTTGGGAAGTCCAAGTTGGCAACATATAGGGACGGTCCCTACCCAACAGTGGGCTCACAGTCTAAAAGGGGGAGACAGAGAACAAAACCAAACATACTAACAAAATAAAATAAATAGAATAGATATGTACAAGTAAAATAGAGTAATAAATATGTACAAACATATATACATATACAGAGTTGGTAGAAGAGTTGGAGGAGTACCAAGCGCTTAGTACAGTGCTCTGCACATAGGAAGCGCTTGAAAAATACAATTGAATGACTGAATGAGCAGGATTAGAACCCAGGTCCTCTAATTCTCAAGCCTGGGCTCTTCCTAGTAGGTCATGCTGTTTCTCTAATTTGCTCTACCCAATATCTACGGACGTGGAGTTAGATCTGTACCTATTAAGGACTTGAAATTCACCCCACCTTCCTTTGCAAAGCACTTTTTTTTTTTAATGGCATTTGTTAAGTGCTTACTATGTGCAGAGCACTGCTCTAAGCGCTGGGGGTGGATACAAGGTGATCAAGTTGTCCCACGTGGGGCTCACAGTCTTCATCCCCATTTTACAGATGAGGGAACTGAGGCCCAGAGAAGTTAAGTGACTTGCCCAAGGTCACAAAGCAGACATGTGGCGGGGCCGGGATTCGAACCCATGACCTCTGACTCCAAAGCCCGGGCTCTTTTCCACTGAGCCACGCTGCTTCTCTAGGCCCACGTCCATAATTAATTTATTTATATTCATATCTCCCTCCTCCTCTAGACTGCAAGTTCCTTGTGGGCAGGGAACGTGTCTACCAACTCTGTTATACTGGACTCTCCCAAGCACTTAGCACAGTGCTCTGCACACAGTAAACGCTCAATAAATGCGATGGATTGACATTCCGGGGGGAGAAATCTTGCCATTTCCCATTTCCTTCTCTTCCTCTTTCTTTCCCTCCCAACCCTCCCCACCTCTCGCTCTCCTCTTTTCCTTAGACTGTGAGTTCCATAGGCTATCTAAATAATAATCATGATTATATTATATAGTATCAACAAGCTATATAGTATTAATAATATAATATATAATATGATAATTATAATAATCATAATTATATTATATAGTAAGTGCTTACTATGTGCCAAGCACTGTTCTAAGCATTTGGGTAGACCCAAGCCAATCAGGTTGGACTCAGTCCCTGTCCCACGTCGTCGTCATCAATCGTATTTATTGAGCGCTTACTGTGTGCAGAGCACTGTACTAAGTGCTTGGGAAGTACAAGTTGGCAACACATGGGGCTCACACTCTTAATCCCCATTTTGCAGATGAGGTAACTGAGGCCCGGAGAAATGAAGCAACTTGCCCAAGGTCACACGGCAGACAAACGGTGGAGCTGGTGGCCTTCTGACTCTTGGGCCTGTGGTCTAGCCGCTAGTGGTCTAGCCATTAGCGTGGCTCAGTGGAAAGAGCCCGGGCTTGGGAGTCAGACAGAGGTCATGGGTTCTAATCCCGGCTCTGCCAATTGTCAACTGCGTGACCTTGGGCAAGTCACTTAGCTTCTCTGGGCCTCAGTTACCTCATCCGTAAAATGGGGATGAAGACTGTGAGCCCCACATGGGACAACCTGATCACCTTGTATCCTCCTCAGCGCTTAGAACAGTGCTTTGCACACAATAAGTGCTTAACAAATGCATCATTATTATTATTATTATTATTATTATTATTATCCACTGGGTCCTCCCCTGTTCCAACCCCACAGCACCTATGTACATATCTGTAATTTTATTTACTTGTATTGATGTCTGTTTCTCCCAATCTAGACTGTGAGCTCATTGTGGGCAGGGAATGTGACTGTTTACTGTTCTAGTGTACTTTCCCAAGTGCTTAGCACAGTGCTCTGCACACAGTAAGTGCTCAATAAATACGACTAAATGAATGAATAAGCCACTTTGCTTCTCAGTTACCTACCCCAGAGCTTAGCACCTAGTAATTGCTTAACCCATACCACAGTTATAATTATTTTCACCTTCCCTCCCTTTTTCTCTTCCCTCTTTCCTCTTTTCCTCTTTCCCCCTTCCCTCCTTGGCAGGGGGTGGGCAGGTAACAGGGTTCCCCTCCTTCCTCTCCCCCTCATCCCCCTCTCCATTCCCCCCATCTTACCTCCTTCCCTTCCCCACAGCACCTGTAGATATGTTTGTACATATTTATTACTCTATTTATTTATTTATTTTACTTGTACCTATCTATTCTATTTATTTTATTTTGTTAGTATGTTTGGTTTTGTTCTCTGTCTCCCCCTTTTAGACTGTGAGCCCACTGTTGGGTAGGGACGGTCTCTATATGTTGCCAACTTGGACTTCCCAAGCACTTAGTACAGTGCTCTGCACATAGTAAGCGCTCAATAAATACGATTGATGCTGATGATGATATCTATTCTCTTTATTTTATTTTGTTAGTATGTTTGGTTTTGTTCTCTGTCTCCCCCTTTTAGACTGTGAGCCCACTGTTGGGTAGGGACCGTCTCTATATGTTGCCAACTTGGACTTCCCAAGCGCTTAGTACAGTGCTCCGCACACAGTAAGCGCTCAATAAATACGATTGATTGATTGATTGATTGATTGGGTGGGGGACGTGGGGTGAGGGCTCACCTGCACCCTGGACTCGGGGAGGTTAATCTTCAGTGCCACCTCTTCGCGCATGAAGATGTCCGGGTAGCGGGTCTTGGCGAACAGAGCCTCCAAGATGTCCAGCTGGGCCCGGCTGAAGGTCGTACGTTCCCGACGCTGTTTCCTGGGGGTGGCTGGGGCCGGGGGAAGGGGCACAAAATAATAATAATAATAATAATAATAATGGCATTTATTAAGAGCTTACTATGTGCAAAGCAGTGTTCTAAGCGCTGGGGCGGTTACAAGGTGATCAGGTTGTCCCACGGGGGGTTCACAGTCTTTAATCCTCATTTTACAGATGAGGGAACTGAGGCCCGGAGAAGTGACTTGCCCAAAGTCACACAGCTGACAATTGGCGGAGCCGGGATTTGAACCCGTGCCCTCCGACTCCCAAACCCGTGCTCTTTCCACTGAGCCACGCTGCTTCTCTGCAAAATCAGGGCCGGCCCCCTCCCGACCACCCGCCCCAGGGGTACCGGGCCTCCTTGCCCCCACAGGCAGCAGCTTGGCTTCTCGGTAATCCGGGGACTACCTAGGCATCCATCATCATCATCATCAATCGTATTTATTGAGCGCTTACTGTGTGCAGAGCACTGTACTAAGCGCTTGGGAAGTACAAGTTGGTAACATATAGAGACAGTCCCTACCCAGCAGTGGGCTCAGCCCCTGCCCCGCCAGGTTCCGGTACCCAATAATAATATGAATAATAATAATTGCGTTATTTGTTAAACGCTTACTATGTGCCACGCACTGTAATAATAATAATACTAACGGTGTTTGTTAAGTGCTTACTTTGTGTGAAGCACTGTTCTAAGCGCTGGGCGGGATACAAGGTGATCAGGTTGTCCCACATGGGGCTCACAGTCTTCATCCCCATTTTATAGATGAGGTAACCAAGGCACAGAGAAGTTAAGTGGCTTGCCCAAGGTCACACAGCTGACAAGTGGGATTCGAACCCATGACCTCTGACTCCCAAACCCGCACTCTTTCCACTGAGCCACGCTGCTTCTCTAAATTGGACACAGGCAAATGGGGTCGGGCAGAGTCCCTGAGCCCGCTGTTGGGTAGGGACCGTCTCTATATGTTGCCAACTTGTACTTCCCAAGCGCTTAGTACACAGTACGCGCTCAATAAATACGATTGAATGGATGAATTAATGTCCCACGAGGGGCTCACAGTCTTCATCCCCATTTTGAGGATAGGAGAACTGAGGCACAGAGTGAAGTGACCTGCCCAAGTTCACACAGCAGAAAGGTAGCAGCGGGCAGGATTAGAACCCAGGTCCTTCTGACCCCCAGACTCCGGGATCTATCTGCTAGGCCCCGCTGCTTCCACAGTGATGGTCTGGGAGGAAGGGCAGGGCTCAATGTGGCATCTCTGCCCTGCCCATCTCCGTGCCTCGGTTTCCCCCCAGGGGGCTTGACAGGCTTCTGAAGAAGGAAAGCCTTTTAATGGCTTTCCACTAAACAGACTCCCCTAAGCATCACGAGGACAAGTGAGAAGCAGATCTGCTGGGGTTCCGGCCAATAATAATAATGGCATTTATTAAGCGCTTACTATGTGCAAAACACTGGGGAGGTTACAAGGTGATCAGGTTGTCCCACAGTCTTCATCCCCATTTTCCAGATGAGGGAACTGAGGCCCAGAGAAGCGAAGTGACTCGCCCAAAGTCACACAGCTGACAAGTGGCGGAGCCGGGATTTGAACCCATGGCCTCCGACTCCAAAGCCCGGGCTCTTAACCCAGCGGGGCGGCAGCCAATCAAAAGGGAGTCTGGGGGTTTGCGGCCAAAGAGAGGGAGTTTTGAACCTCCAGTTTTTCCATCTGTAAAATGGGTCCAGTCGACCTATAAAGTGAGCTGCCTCCCTTCCCCAAGCGGATGGGGGTGGGATCTCTCTGTGGTTCGCATGGAGGCTGCAGATAATAATAATAATAATAATAATAATGGCATTTATTAAGCGCTTACTATGTGCAAAGCACAGTTCTAATGGGAGACCCCGGCCCGACCCCCGCCTGGTGGGAGGGAGGGAAGGAAGATGAGCATTCATGCGTTCATTCAATCGTATTTATTGGGCGCTTACTGTGTGCAGAGCACTGTACTAAGCGCTTGGGAAGTCCAAGTTGGCAACATATAGGGACGGTCCCTACCCAACAGCGGGATGAGCAGGGGGGATGACACCTTGGGGCGGGGAGGGGACTTGGGGAAGCGCCCTCCCCATCAGTAGAGAAGCAACGTGGCTCAGTGGAAAGAGCCCGGGCTTGGGAGTCAGGGGTCATGGGTTCTAATCCCGACCCCGCCACTCGTCTGCTGGGTGACCTTTGGGTAAGTCACAAACTTCTCGGTGTGAAACTTGTAAAAGTCACAAAACTTCTCGGTTGGTGAGAAATTTGTGTGTCTGTGAGTCACAAACCCCCTTTTAGACTGTGACCCCACTGTTGGGTAGGGACTGTCTCTATGTGTTGCCAATTTGTACTTCCCAAGCGCTTAGTACAGTGCTCTGCACATAGTAAGCGCTCAATAAATACGATTGATTGATTGATTCTCTCGGTGAGGTTAAACCTCATCTGGAAAATGGGGATGAAGACTGGGAGCCCCATGTGGGACAACCTGATGACCTTGCATCCCCCACCGGCGCTTGGAACAGTGCTTGGCACATAGTAAGCGCTTAACAAATGCCATCATCATTATTATTATTGTTATTATTAATAGGCAGGATTTAACCCTTCAGGGGCCAGCTGGCAGCCGCCAGTGTGGGGCAACGAGGGGATGGGGAGGAGGCGGGCCTGGTCCTTGGCACATAGTAAGCGCTTACCAATAATTGTTATTATTAATAGGCAGGATTTAACCCTTCAGGGGCCAGCTGGCAACCGCCAGTGTGGGGCAACGAGGGGATGGGGAGGAGGCGGGCCTGGTCCTTGGCACATAGTAAGCGCTTACCAATAATTGTTATTATTAATAGGCAGGATTTAACCCTTCAGGGGCCAGCTGGCAGCCGCCAGTGTGGGGCAACGAGGGGATGGGGAGGAGGCGGGCCTGGTCCTTGGCACATAGTAAGCGCTTACCAAATGCCATTATTATGATTGTTATTAGTAATAGGCAGGATTTAACCCTTCAGGGGCCAGCTGGCAGCCGCCAGTGTGGGGCAAGGAGGGGATGGGGAGGAGGCGGGCCTAGTCCTGGGGGTGTGGGAGGGATTGGGGGGCTGCAGGGGGGGTGCCCGGGAGTTTGGGGGGCCTTACCCGGGTATCCGACGGCCGAGTGGAGCAGCTCCATGCCCGGGCCGGCCAGGGCGAGTCCGTTGACCGCGTAATGGGGCTGTTTGATGTAAGCCATCATGCTCGGCCGGGAGGGAAGGTGACACCCCCGAGGAGCTGCGGGAGCAGAGTGGGGGGCGGGTCAGGGGTCAGGGGTCAGGGCCCGGGTCACACCTCCGCCCCCTCCTCTAAAGCAATCAACGCCCGGCAGGGGAGGAGGGGGGTCGCCGAGGGGACGGGAGGGGGGCAGGAGGACCGGACGCCTGGGTCCTCTCCCTCCCTCCCTCCCTATCGCTTTTTGTTTGATGAGGGAGAGGCTGGGATTCGGAATACAATGCCACATTAAACTGAAATCACAGGCCCGCACCGGGACCCCCTTCTCCCACCCCCCCAACTTCCAAAGAGAATTATATAGGCAAACACAGACGGCCGCACACATACACATTTGCACATTCCCAGGGGCCGGTCTAGCGCCTGGGATTCCCACTCCCACCCCCCCAAATCTCCAGCAGACGAGGACCCCCCCCCCCGCCCCCCAGGGGGGTTTAGCACACTGCAATCAGGATGTCTGGGTAGCCCTCCCCACGGCTGCTCAGGCTCCCCACAAGGAGAAGGAAACTGGGAAGCCTGGAACAGGCAGGGATTGGGCTTTCCAAGCGCTTAGTCCAGTGCTCTGCACACAGTAAGCGCTCAATAAACGTACATATTTATTACTCTATTTATTTATTTATTTTACTTGTACATATCTATCCTATTTATTTTATTTTGTTGGTATGTTTGGTTTTGTCCTCTGTCTCCCCCGTTTAGACTGTGAGCCCACTGTTGGGTAGGGACTGTCTCTATGTGTTGCCAATTTGTACTTCCCAAGCGCTTAGTACAGTGCTCTGCACATAGTAAGCGCTCAATAAATACGATTGATGGTGATGATGATAAATACGATTGATTGATTAGGCGCTTACTACGTGCAAAGCACTGTTCTAAGCGCTGGGGAGGCTACAGAGTGATCAGATTGTCCCACGAGGGGCTCAGACAGTCCTCACTTTACAGATGAGGGAACTGAGGCCCAGAGGAGTGAAGTGACTTGCCCAAAGTCACCCAGCTGACAATTGGCGGAGCCAAGATTTGAACCCATGACCTCTGACTCCAAAGCCCAAGCTCTTTCCACTGAGCCACGATGAAAGGGAGGAGGGTAAACTGCAAAAAGATCTTCCAGGGTGAAGGTGGGAGACACCCCGAGGGTGGGTGGGTGGGGAGCATTGAAAGATCCTTTTCCCTAAATAATAATAATGGTGTTTGTGAAGCGCTTACTATGTGCCAGGCACTGTTCTAAGCGCTGGGGTGGATCCCAGCAAATCGGATTGGACCCAGTTCCTGTCCCACGTGGGGCTCACAGTCTCAATCCCCATTTTACAGATGAAGGAACTGAGGCCCCAGTCTCAATCCCCATTTTACAGATGAAGGAACCGAGGGACGGAGAAGTAAAGCGTCTTGTCCAAGGTCACCCAGCAGACAAGTGGCAGAGGCGGGATTAGAACCCATGACCTTGTGAATCCCAGGCCCGGGCTCTATCCACCAGGCCATGGGGGGACTGGACCTCCCCCGTCTAGACTGTGAGCCCGCTGTTGGGTCTCTATATGTTGCCAACTTGGACTTCCCAAGCGCTTAGTACAGTGCTCTGCACACAGTAAGCGCTCAATAAATACGATCGAATGGATGAATGAATGAAATGACAGGGAGAGGAAAAGTCTTTCCATTCTTTAGCCTCCCATGGAGAATCCAACCCCCTCTGTCTCTGGCTTCTGGATCTCTGGGCCAGATCTACAGTGCTCTGCACACAGTAAGCGCTCAATAAATACGATCGATTGATTGATTGATTGATTGGGCCTATCTCTGAATCCCTCCCTTCTCCTGGGTCTCTGAGTCCTCCCCTCCATCTCCGTCTTTCTCAGCCAATCAAGCCATCAATACCGAGCGCTTACAATCAGCAAGGTGCTTAATAGGCGCTTAAACGTTTATGAAGTGAGAAGCACTGGGCTAAGCGTTCGGGAGGGTCCAACAGAAACCCCAGGCTCTCTCCCCGCCCTCGGGTCTCCCTCGAAGTCTCTGTCTCTGAGTCTTTATTCGTTGCTTCGGTGGTATTTATGTACATATGTATATATGTTTGTACATATTTATTACTCTATTTATTTATTTATTTTACTTGTACATATCTATTCTATTTATTTTATTTTGTTAGTATGTTTGGTTTTGTTCTCTGTCTCCCCCTTTTAGACTGTGAGCCCACTGTTGGGTAGGGGCTGTCTCTATATGTTGCCAATTTGTACTTCCCAAGCGCTTAGTACAGTGCTCTGCACATAGTAAGCTCTCAATAAATACGATTGATGATGATGATGATGATGATGGTATTTATTGATCAATCAATCAATCGATCGTATTTATTGAGCGCTTACTGTGTGCAGAGCACTGTACTAAGCGCTTATTGATCCGTCTCTGAGTCTTCATTCATTCATTCAGTGGTATTCATCGATCCGTCTCTGGGTCTTCATTCATTCATTCAATCGTATTTATTGAGCGCTTACCGTGTGCAGAGCACTGGACTAAGCACTTGGGAAGCACAAGAGACGGTCCCTACCCAACAGCGGGCTCACAGTCTAGAAGGGGGAGACAGGCAACAAAACAAAACATAGTCACAAAATAAAATAAATAGAATAAATATGTACAAATAAAATAAATAAATAAATAGAGTAATAAATACGTACAGACATATATACATATATACAGGTGCTGTGGGGAGGGGAAGACTGTGAGCCCACTGTTGGGTAGGAACCGTCTCTATATGTTGCCAACTTGTACTTCCCAAGCGCTTAGTACAGTGCTCTGCACACACTAAGTGCTCAATAAATACGATTGATTGAATGAATGAATGAGGTAAGGCGGGGGGAGGGGGAGAGGAAGGAGGGGGCTCAGTCATTCAGTGGTATTTATTGATAATAATAATAAGAATGGAATTTATTAAGCGCTTCCTATGTGCAAAACACTGTTCTAAGCGCTGGGGAGGTAACAAGGTGATCAGGTTGTACCACGGCGGGGGGGGCCTCACAGTCTTAATCCCCATTTTACAGATGAGGTCACTGAGGCCCAGAGAAGTGAAGTGACTTGCCCAAAGTCAACCAGCTGACAACTGGCGGAGTCGGGATTTGAACCCATGACCTCTGACTCCAAAGCCTGGGCTCTTTTCCACTGAGCCACGCTGCTTCTCATCTGTCTCTGAATCTCTTCATTGAATGTCTCGTCAGTGTCTTCAATCATCATCATCAATCGTATTTATTGAGCGCTTACTGTGTGCAGAGCACTGTACTAAGCGCTTGAATGAATGTCTCAATGAATGTCTTCAATGAATGTCTCTTCCTTCAGCGGTATTTATTGATCTGTCTCTGAGCCTTCAGTCATTCATTCAGTGGTATTTATTGATCTGTCTCTGTGAGTCTCCATTCATTCATTCGATCGCACATACTGAGCGCCTACTGTGTGCACGGCACTGTACTAAGCGCTCGGGAGAGGACAATAAAGAAATATTTATTTATTTTACTTGTACATATTTGGTCTACTTATTTTAATTTTGTGAATATGCTTTGTTCTGTTGTCTGCCTCCCTCTTCTAGACAGTGAGCCCGCGGTTGGGTAGGGACCGTCTCTGTATGTTGCCAACTTGTACTTCCCAAGCGCTTAGTACAGTGCTCTGCACACAGTAAGCGCTCAATAAATACGACTGATTGATTGATTGTCTCCCCCTTCTAGACTGTGAGCCTGCTGTTGGGTAGGGACCCTCTCTGTATGTTGCCAACTTGTACTTCCCAAGTGCTTAGTCCAGTGCTCTGCACACAGTGAGCGCTCAATAAATACGATTGAATGAATGAATGAATACGACAATGTCCTTCTAGCTCTGCCTCCTCCCTCACCCATCAGGGTCCAACCCCAATCAATCAATCAATCAATCGTATTTATTGAGCGCTCACTGTGTGCAGAGCACTGTACTAAGCGCTTGGGAAGTACAATGACTGAACCCCCCCCCGCCCCCCAACACCATCATCATCAATCGTATTTATTGAGCGCTTACTATGTGCAGAGCACTGTACTAAGCGCTTGGGAAGTCCAAATTGGCAACATATAGAGACAGTCCCTACCCAACAGTGGGCTCACAGTCTAAAAGGGGGAGACAGAGAACAAAACCAAACCTACTAACAAAATAAAATAAATAGGATAGGTATGTACAAATAAAATAAATAAATAAATAAATAGAGTAATAAATATGTACAAACATATATACAGGTGCTGTGGGGAAGGGAAGGAGGTAAGATGGGGGGGATGGAGAGGGGGACGAGGGGGAGAGGAAGGAAGGGGCTCAGTCTGGGAAGGCCTCCTGGAGGAGGTGAGCTCTCAGCAATCAATCAATCAATCAATCGTATTTATTGAGCGCTTACTATGTGCAGAGCACTGTACTAAGCGCTTGGGAAGTACAAGCTGGCAACACATAGAGACAGTCCCTACCCAACAGTGGGCTCACAGTCAGCAGGGCCTTGAAGGGAGGAAGAGAGCAAAAAAATGGGTACTCACCTCCGGTTATGGGGCTGCTGAGCTGGGGAGTGGGGGTCTGGATCAGGGGGCGTAGAAGACCCTGGGGGGGAAAGCGGGTGCAGGCTATGAGCAGGACGCCTGAGGCTGAATCAGAGAGATCAAATTGGGGAGGGGGGAGAGGGAGGCCTGGGTCCTGAGCAGGATTTGGGCTTCCCACTCTACAGAAGTCACTTTTCTGCTCCAAACCCCCTGCGGTTCCCCCTTCCCAGACATCACATGAGGGGAATTAGGTTGGGCCCACCCCCAGCCTGGCAGATTAGCAGCCGGGGAGATTGGCTACTTGCTGAGGGTGGGTGGGGGGTCTCTGGGGGTGCGGGAATGGCCCAGGGGGGCTACTCTGGCCGTGGGAGGGGACAGGGGAGAGATGGTGATGATGATTGTGGTATTGGTAAGGCGCTTACTAAGTGCCAGGCACTATATTAATTAATATATATATATATATGTTTGCATGTATTTATTACTCTATTTATTACTCTAATAAATGCCATTATTATTATTATTATTATTATTATTATTATCAAGTATCCCTGTTAGGGGACAGAGATGAGTCCTTCCATTGCAGACACACGGTGGTCAGGGCTGCGGCCAGGGCTGGAAGTGAGGTCACTCCCACCAGATCTGGATTTTATTTTGTTTTATTTTGTTAGTACGTTTGGTTTTGTTCTCTGTCGCAATCAATCAATCAATCAATCGTATTTATTGAGCGCTTACTGTGTGCAGGGCACTGGAGTAAGCGGTTGGGAAGTCCAAGTTGGCAACCTCTAGAGACGGTCCCTACCCAACGGCGGGCTCACGGTCTAGAAGGGGGAGACAGAGAACAAAACCAAACATATTAACAGAATAAAATAAATAGAACAGATATGTGCAAGTAAAATAAATAAATAAATAGAGTAATAAATGCACACAATCATATACCAAATCAAATCTAATAACAACTACCGTCATTATGATTAATCGCCGTCGTTATTACTAATCCCCATTTTACAGATGAGGGAACTGAGGCACAGAGAGGTGAAGTAACTTGCCCAAGGCCACACAGCAGACAAGGAGCCAGGATTAGCAGCCATGGAGAGATGAAATTGGGGTTCTGTTTTCTGTTTCCCTATGCTCAATGATGTGGATGACGGAATCATCATCAATCGTATTTATTGAGCGCTTACTGTGTGCAGAGCACTGTACTAAGCGCTTGGGAAGTACAAGTTGGCAACATATAGAGATAGTCCCTACCCAACAGTGGGCTCACAGTCTAATAGATGCCCCCTCCTGTACACCCTACCCCCAGTTCGGAGACATTCATCTCCCTAAACCCCGCTCAGAGACACACCCCATCAATCAGTCAATCATATTTATTGAGCACCCATCAATCAGCCAGTCATATTTATTGAGCACCGACTCTGTGCAGAACTCTAAACTAAGCGCTCAGAAGAGTACCCTAAAATTAATATTCAGGTTCCCAGCCCTCAGGGAGTTTACAATCTAGTGGGGGAAACGGACACTAAAGTAAATTATGGATGGGGGCGTGGGGGTGGGCACTGCCACTTGTCTGCTGTGTGACTTGGGGCAAGTCACTTTTTTTTTTTAATGGTATTTATTAAGCGCTTACTATGTGCAAAGCACTGTTCACTTCTTTGTGCCTCATCTGCAAAATGGGGATTGAGATTGGGAGCCCCATTCCGGACCGGGACTGTGTCCAACCCCATTTGCTTATATGCACCCCAGTGCTTAGTATAGTGCCTGGCACACAATAAGCGCTTAACAAATACCACAATTATTATGATTATTACCCTACACCCCTCCCTCTCAGAGACATCCACACTCCAAGCCCCTCCTCAGAGGAAGGTTTTCTAGCTGTACCTCAGTCTCAACTCAATCAATCAATCAATCAATCGTATTTATTGAGCGCTTACTGTGTGCAGAGCACTGTACTAAGCGCTTGGGAAGTACAAGTTGGCAACATACAGAGACAGGCCCTACCCAACAGTGGGCTCACAGTCTCCCCACCTCTCCACTGCTCCAGCCCTTTCCCCTGCTTGAAATCCCCTCTTCCTTTTTTATTCTCCGGCATTTGCCGAGTGCTTATTATGCGTCAAGCACTGTACTAAGCACTGGGTAGATACAAGTTAATCAGGTCGGACACGGTCCCCATCCCACATGGGGCTCACAGTAGGAAGGACGACAGACATTGAATCCCCATTTTACAGCTGAAGAAACTGAGGCACCGGGAAGTTAAGTGACTTGCCCAAGATCATACAGCAGGCAAGGGGTGGTCCCAGTTTCTCCTTCAAAGCATCTTATAAAGCAAACTCCTCCAGAAAGTCTTCAGGGAGCTTAGTACAGGACAGACATTGAATCCCCTTTTTACAGCTGAAGAAACTGAGGCACCGAGAAGTTAAGTGACTTGCCCAAGATCATACAGCAGGCGAGGGGTGGTCCCAGTTCCTCCTTCAAAGCCTCTTACAAAGCAAACTCCTCCAGAAAGTCTTCAGGGAGCTTAGTACAGGACAGACATTGAATCCCCATTTTACAGCTGAAGAAACTGAGGCACTGAGAAGTTAAGTGACTTGCCCAAGATCATACAGCAGGCAAGGGGTGGTCCCAGTTCCTCCTTCAAAGCCTCTTACAAAGCAAACTCCTCCAGAAAGTCTTCAGGGAGCTTAGTACAGTGCTGTGCACACAGTGAGCGCTCAATAAATACGATTAAATGAATGAATGAAAATCCCAGCGCCTCCAATTGTCAGCTGTGTAACTTCGGGCAAGTCACTTAATAATAATAATAATGATGGTATTTGTTAAGCGCTTACTATGTGCGAAGCACTGTTCTAAGCGCTGGGGAGGTTACAAGGTGATCAGGCTGTCGCTCACAGTTTTAATCCCCATTTTACAGATGAGGTAACTGAGGCACAGAGAAGTTAAGTGACTTACCCAAAGTCACACAGCTGACAGTTGGCAGAGCAGCGATTTGAACCCATGACCTCTGACTCCAAAGCCCGGGCTCTTTCCACTGAGCCACGCTGCTTCTCTACTTAACTTCTCTGTGCCTCAGTTCCCTCATCTGTAAAATGGGGATTAAGACTGTGAGCCCCCCGGGGGACAACCTCATCACCTTGTAGCATCCCCAGCGCTTAGAACAGTGCTTTGCACATAGTAAGTGCTTAATAAATGCCATCATTATTATTATTATTATTAATCTTCACCTCCCCACCCCCTGACCCTCACCCCCGATCATCCCAACAGCTATTAATGGAGATAGCCCTGAATTTATTCCACAGATTTATTCATTTTTCATTTCCCTTGCTCTTTTTTAAAGAAATGCCATCTGTTTAGTGCTTACTATGTTCCAGGCACTGTACTAAGCGCTGGGGTAGATACAAGCTTATCAGGTCGGACATGGTTCGTGTCCCCCATGGGGCTCACATCTTAATCCCCATTTTACAGATGAGGTAATGGAGGCACAGAGAAGTGAAGTGACTTGCCCAAGGTCATACAGCAGACAAGCGGTGGAGCCGGGATTAGAACCCAGGCCCCCTGACCCCTGGGCCTCTGCTCTCTCCACTACGCCGTGCTTTTTCTCAAAATTGCCCCCTTCCCAATCAATAGCTTTGTTCATCATCTTCCTCCTCTTCCTCTGGGAGCAAAGGGGCCTGGGGGTTGGGGGCAACTGTATGGGGATGAGCGCTTAGTCCAGTGCTCTGCACACAGTAAGCGCTCAATAAATACAATTGAGTGAATGAATGAAATGGGGGGGGGGGCATCTCCCTCTTCAGCATCCTCTCCCACCCCCTCCCTGGATCTCTAGCCCCTGGAGTTCATAATAATACTAACAATAATGGTATTTGTTTTGGGTTTTTTTATACAATGGCATTTATTAAGCGCTTACTATGTGCAAAGCACTGTTCTAAGCGCTGGGGAGGTTACAAGGTGATCGGGTTGTCCCACGGGGGGCTCACAGTCTTCATCCCCATTTTACAGATGAGGTAGCTGAGGCCCAGAGAAGTTAAGTGACTTGCCCAAAGTCACACAGCAGATGTGTGGGGGAGCCGGGATTTGAACCCATGACTTCCGACTCCAAAGCACTGAGCCACGTTTAGTGCTTACTTACTTACAGAGAAGCAGCGTGGCTCAGCGGAAAGAGCCTGGGTTTTGGAGTCAGAGGTCATGGGTTCGAATCCCGGCTCCGCCACATGTCTGCTGTGTGACCTTGGGCAAGTCACTTCACTTCTCTGGGCCTCAGTTCCCTCATCTGTAAAATGAGCATTAAGACTGTGAGCCCCACCGTGGGACAACCTGATCACCTTGGAGCCCCCCCAGCGCTTAGAACAGTGCTTGGCACATAGTAAGCGCTTAACAAATGCCATCATTATTATTATTATTACTATGTGTCAGGCACTGTACTAAGCACTGGGGTGGGTAATAATAATAATAATTGTGGTATTTGTTAAGCGCTTATTATGTGCCAAGCATTGTACTAAGCGCTGGTGTGGAGACAAGTAAATCGGGTTGGACGCAGTCCCTGTCCCACGTCTCAATCCCCATCTTCCAGATGAGGGAACTGAGGTCCAGAGAAGTGAAGTGACTTGCCCGGGGTCACACAGCAGACAAGTGGCAGAGCCGGGATTAGAACCCATGACCTTCTTACGCCCAGGCCCGGGCTCTACCCATTAGGCCACGCTGCTTCTTGAAGGGTCGTCTCGTCCCTTCCCCTGTCTTGCTCCCCCAAAGGTGTCTTTTATTTCAGGGAGGTTATCAGGGGAAGACAAGCTTTCCTTCCGTCGTTGGGAAGTCCCTCCTTTAGCCTGACCTTCATCTTACCTGCTATCGCTCATTTTGGACCTCGGGACCCCCAAAAAGGACACTGTTGGGACTTTCTGGACTTTGGAGTCAGAAGTCACGGGTTCAAATCCCGGCTCTGCCACTTGTCAGCTGCGTGACTTTGGACAGGTCACCTAACTTCTCTGGGCCTCAGTTACCTCATCTGTCAAATGGGGATTAAGACTGTGAGCCCCCGGTGGGACGACCCGATCACCTCCCCAGCGCTTAGAACAGTGCTCTGCGCATAGTAAGCGCTTAATAAATGCCATCATTATTATTATTGTCGGCAGCCACTGAACCTCCAACCCCACTGTTTCAAACCCACGTCCAGAACGGAATTCCTCATCTTCTCACCCAAACCCAACTTTCCCGTCGCTGTAGACAACATCACCATCCTTCCTGACTCGCAAGTCCGCAACCTTGGCATTATCCTCGACCCATTCAGTCAATCTGTCGCTAAATCCTGTCGGTTCTACCTTCACAAAATCTCTACAATCCGCCCTTTCCTCCCCATCCAAACTGCCACCATGCTTCTTATCCTATCCCACTTCAACTATTGCCTCAACCTCCTCACTGACCCTCCCTGCCTCCTTTCCCAATTTCAGTTCATACTCTACCCTGCTACCCAGATCATTTTTATAATATAAATGTGTCTCCCCATTCCTCAAAAACCCTCATCATCGGCAGAGCCGGGATGGGTTCAAATCCCGGCTCTGCCAATTGTCAGCTGTGTGACTTTGGGCAAGTCGCTTAACTTCTCTGGGCCTCAGCTCCCTCATCTGTAAAATGGAGATTAAGACTGTGAGCCCCAAGTGGGACAACCTGATCACCTTGTATCCCCCCCAGCGCTTAGAACAGTGCTTTGCACATAGTAAGCGCTTAACAAATACCATTATTATTATTATGATTATTATTATTATTATCTAAGACCACATCACATAGAGAGTACGCACCGCCGGCTTTTAAGGCCCGCGACCACCAACTCGCCCCATCTTACCTAACCTCACTCATCTTCGTCTCTATGACCCGTTCCACACTCTTCACTCCTCTAACGCTGGAGGAACTAAGATTTTTCTCAGTCGCTCTCGTACCCTTTTATCCTTCCTCTGGCCCAGAACTTCCACCCCTTCTCAGACAATCCACCACTCTCCCCATCTTCAATGCCCTCCTAAAACCATATGTCCTCCAAAAAGCCTTCCCTTTCCCTAACCTCTCATTTCCCCTCCATTCTGCATCCCTTAAAGTCCTCTCTTACACATCCCGGGCCCAAAACACTTACGTCCATACTAGCTCTCGATAAATACCACTGACTGATTGAGAGTCTGACTGATTGGCGGTCTTTTGCTGGTCCGGGCGGTGATATAATAAATGCCATTTGATAACTGGAATTACGCTACAAACAGATGCACTGGGCTGTATGGTGCCCTGGGGCTCACCTACTCTTAAAACTCAAGCTCAAACTCCTCCTCATCAGCCTCCCTGCTTGGCCCAGGACTCCTAAAATCAATCAATCAATCATATTTATTGAGCGCTTACTATGTGCAGAGCACTGTACCAAGCGCTTGGGAAGTACAAATCGGCAACATATAGAGACAGTCCCTACCCAACAGTTGGCTCACAGTCTAAAAACATATAAACGTATGTTTATGTTAAAACATAAACTCCTAAAACATATATGCAGATATCCTAAAACATTTACCAGCCCACCCCAGCTGGCCAGGGCTCCGCAGCATTCTCTCCCGGCAAATTCCTCAGAGGAGTCCGACTCTTTCATAACCTCCTTTCTCCTGGCTGCTCTCGACCAAGTAATGTATTTATTTTTATTAATGTCTGTCTCCCCCTCTAGACTATAAGCTCATTTTGGGAGGGAATGTATCTGTTATATTGTTATATTGTCATCATCCCCCCACAAAGCGCTTAGCGCAGTGTTCGGCACACAAAAGCTCAATAAATACGATTGACTGACAGACCACCTGCCCCTCGTGCCTCTCAGACACCCTCCTCTTCCAGCGTGGCTCAGTGGAAAGAGCCTGGGCTTTGGAGTCAGAGGTCATGGGTTCAAATCCCCGCTCCGCCACTTGTCAGCTCTGTGACTTTGGGCGAGTCACTACACTTCTCTGTGCCTTAGAACAGTGTCTTGCACATAGTAAGCGCTTAATAAATGCCATTATTATTATTAGTTATCTGTAAAATGGGGATGAAGACTGTCAGCCCCCCGTGGGACAACCTGATCACCTTATAACCTCCCCAGCGCTTAGAACGGTGCATAACAAGCACTTAATAGATGCCATCATCATCATTATTATTATTCCCCGATTCTCTTCCCATCCCCAAGACTCTCCCATGCCACCTGAGGCGGGCGTTCAGTCAACTTTTCCGTCTCCCACCTTCTCAAATCTCCAGATTTCATGGAGCGGAGCTGCTCAGGTCCCCCCGCGCTTCCCGCCCCCGGGTTCCCCTGGACCAATCAATCGATCAATCGTATTTATTGAGCGCTTCCTGCGTGCAGAGCACTGTACTAAGCGCTTGGGAAGTACAAGCTGGCAACATATAGAGACGGGCCCTACCACTCACCTGCTGCGGGCCTGGAGACCCCGGCCGGGGGGTGTTCAGCCGGGGAGAGGGAGCAGGGGCCGATGGATGGTGGTTTGGGGGGCCGGAGGTTGGCGGGGGACAGAAGGGAGCAGCCCCCGTCGGGCGGGCGAGATTTAAGTGGAGGCTGTGGTGATGTCAGCTGCCATCCGCTATATTTCAGCCGCTAATCCGTCGACGGAGGGGCCGGTTTGGGGGTCCGGGGGCGGCGGTGAGAGGTGACTTTGGCTTGAGACTGGCCACCCAGCTCTTAATCCCCTGCCCTGTGCCGTCTGCAATTAACGATGATCTCTTGGGGGCCGGCTGGTTCCCCCTCCATCCGTCCGTCCATCCGTCCATCCATCCGTCCGCCCGCCTCGCCGAAGGCCAATCAATCAATCAATCAATCGTATTTATTGAGCGCTTACTATGTGCAGAGCACTGTACTAAGCGCTTGGGAAGTACAAATTGGCAACACATAGAGACAGTCCCTACCCAACAGTGGGCTCACAGTCTAAAAGGGGGAGACAGAGAACAGAACCAAACATACCAACAAAATTAAATAAGTAGGATAGAAATGTACAAGTAAAATAAATGAATAAATAAATAAATAGAGTAATAAATATGTACAACCATATATACATATATACAGGTGCTGTGGGGAAGGGAAGGAGGTAAGATGGGGGGATGGAGAGGGGGACGAGGGGGAGAGGAAGGAAGGGGCTCAGTCTGGGAAGGCCAGTGCCCGGGGGGCCGGTGCCCTTCTTGCCCTGCCACGGACTGGCGGGCAACCCCTGGGGATGGAGGAGGTGACCCACCGCCCCCCAACAACCTGCCCATCGCCCCCCTTTTCCTCACCTCTGGCCGGTGGAGCGGCCAGTCAGTCGATCGTATTCATTGAGCGTTGACTGTGTGCAGAGCATCCATCCTCATCATCATCAACCGTATTTATTGAGCGCTTACTATGTGCAGAGCACCGTACTAAGCACTTGGGAAGTACAAATTGGCAACATATAGAGACAGTCCCTACCCAACAGTGGGCTCACAGTCGAAAAGTCCATTCATCCAATCGTACTTCTTAAGCACTTACTGTGTGCAGAGCACTGTACTAAGCGCAATGCGACAATAAACAATAACATTCC
Source organism: Tachyglossus aculeatus (assembly GCF_015852505.1). Classification (NCBI taxonomy): domain Eukaryota; kingdom Metazoa; phylum Chordata; class Mammalia; order Monotremata; family Tachyglossidae; genus Tachyglossus; species Tachyglossus aculeatus. The sequence goes on from NC_052091.1 coordinate 2,794,816, forward strand.
CTGCCCACCGTGAGCTCGCAGTCATCCAATCGTATTTGCTAAGCACATACTGTGTGCAGTAATATTTATTTCACTAGTTATTTTACTTGTACATATCTATTCCATTTATTTTATTTTGTTAGTATGTTTGGTTTTGTTCTCTGTCTCCCCCTTCTAGACTGTGAGCCCACTGTTGGGTAGGGACTGTCTCTATATGTTGCCAACTTGGACTTCCCAAGCGCTTAGTACAGTGCTTTGCACACAGTAAGCGCTCAATAAATATGATTGATTGATTGATTGATTGTCTCCCCCTTCTAGACTGTGAGCCCGCTGTTGGGTAGGGACCGTCTCTGTATGTTGCCAACTTGTACTTCCCAAGCGCTTAGTACAGTGCTCTGCACACAGTAAGCACTCAATAAATATGATTGATTGATTGATTGATTGATTGATTGTCTCCCCCTTCGAGACTGTGAGCCCGCTGTTGGGTAGGGACCGTCTCTGTATGTTGCCAACTTGTACTTCCCAAGTGCTTAGTACAGTGCTTTGCACACAGTAAGCGCACAATAAATATGATTGATTGATTGATTGATTGATTGATTGTCTCCCCCTTCTAGACTGTGAGCCCGCTGTTGGGTAGGGACCATCTCTGTATGTTGCCAACTTGTACTTCCCAAGCGCTTAGTACAGTGCTCTGCACACAGTAAGCGCTCAATAAATACGATTGAATGAATGAATGAATGAATGAATGCAGAGCACTGTTCAGATCCCGGCTCTGCCACTTGGCAGCTGTGTGACTTTGGGCAAGTCACTTCATTTCTCTGGGCCTCAGTTCCCTCATCTGTAAAATGGGGATGAAGACTGTGAGCCCCACGTGGGACAATCTGATTACCTTGTATCTACCCCAGCGCTTAGAACAGTGCTTGGCACATAGTAAGCGCTTAACAAATACCAACATTATTATTATTATTATTATTATTATTCTAAGCGCTTGGGAGAGTACAATATGACAATAAACAGTGACAGTCCCTGCCCACAGTGAGCTCGCAGTCTACGGGGAGACTGTGAACTTGTACATAGTACTGTACTACGCGCTTGGCAGAGTAAAGAGTCACGTTCCCTGTCCACAGTGTGGTTACAATCCAGAGGGAGGGACAGACATTAATAGAAATAAATGGATTATGGATCTGGACAAAATTGGTGTGGGGCTGGGGGAAGGGGGTATTCCGGGGGTATATATGTTGCCAATTTGTATATGTTGCCAATTTGTACTTCCCAAGCGCTTAGTACAGTGCTCTGCACATAGTAAGCGCTCAATAAATACGATTGATGATGATTCAGCGCTTAGAACAGTGCTTTGCACATAGTAAGCGCTTAATAAATGCCATCATTATTATAAGGGGAGCACGTCAGGGAGACGCCAAAGGGAGTGGGAGAAGAGGAAAGGAGGGCTTAGTCAGGGAAGGCTTCTTGGAGGAGACGAGCCTTCAGTAAAGCTTGGAAGGTGGGGAGAGTCACTGTGGGATATGAGGAGGGAGGGAACTGTGGGCAGGGGAATGTCACTGTTTATTGTTGCATTGTACTTTCCCAAGCGCTTAGTACAGTGCTCTGCGCACAGTAAGTGCTTAATTCATTCATTCATTCATTCATTCAATCGTATTTATTGAGCGCTTACTGTGTGCAGAGCACTGGACTAAGCACTTGGGAAGTCCAAGTTGGCAACATATAGAGACGGTCCCTACCCAACAGTGGGCTCACAGTCTAGAAGGGGGAATAATATGATTAATACGATTATATGATTAATTAATGCTTAATATAATTGAATGAATGAATGAGAGATATCAAAGAGGGAGGGACCTAACATTTTGTGGCTTTCAACTCCATCTTCTCTTGGAGCTGAGGGGAGGCAGGAGCGCTGGGTCCCCATCCGGACCCTCAAGGACTGGAAGCTTGTTGTGGGCAGAGAACGTGTACAGTGCTCTGCACATAGTAAGCGCTCAACAAATACGATTGATGATGAACTCTGTTGTATTGGACTCTCCCGAGCGCTTAGTCCAGTACTCTGCATCAAGTAAGCGCTCGACAAGTTTGTCGTGGGCAGGGAACGCGTCTACCGACTCTGTTCTAGTGTACTCTCTCAAGCATTTAGACCAGTGCTCTGCACGAAATAAGTGCTCAGTAAATATTGACTGATTGATGGCCTCTGAAAGGCTTATGGAGAAGCAGCGTGGCTCAGTGGAAAGAGTCCGGGCTTGGGAGTCAGAGGCTGTGGGTTCTAATCCCGCCTCTGCCATTTGTCAGCTGTGTGGCTTTGGGCAAGTCACAAACTTCTGTGTGCCTCAGTGAGCTCATCTGCAAAATGGGGGCTAAGACTGTGAGCCCCCCGTGGGACAACCTGATCACGTTGTAACCTCCCCAGCGCTGCGAACAGTGCTTTGCACATAGTAAGCGCTTAATAAATGCCGTCATCATTATTATTACTAACTCCCAACCCATTTCCTAAACCTGACGTCCATCTCTCGGCCCATTTTTGGTCTCTCCCATCTCTCTGTCTCGGGGCCGGCCTGCGTCTCTGGGTTTCAGGCCAGGCCGCCAGGCAGGGCAGGGTGCCAGGATGTCGCCAGGTATTAGTCCCCTGATGAAAATTGATTTCAGGCCTTAATCCACTTGCAATCTTCCCCCCCCGGATCCCCCCCGTGCGACCTGGTCCTTGGCGGCCCCCCATCCCACCCCCCTGAGCCTCCAGCCGGCCCCTCGCCCTCCCCCAGTTATGCCCTTAACGACAGAATTCATCCAACTGGTTTAGATGTTGTGTTGTGTATATATAACATATATATATATATATATATATACCTGTATATATACACCTGTATATATGTATATATGGTTGTACATATTTATTACTCTATTTATTTATTTATTTTACTTGTACATTTCTATCCTATTTATTTTATTTTGTTGGTATGTTTGGTTCTGTTCTCTGTCTCCCCCTTTTAGACTGTGAGCCCACTGTTGGGTAGGGACTGTCTCTATGTGTTGCCAATTTGTACTTCCCAAGCGCTTAGTACAGTGCTCTGCACATAGTAAGCGCTCAATAAATACGATTGATTGATTGATTGATATAATAATGTTGGTATTTGTTACACGCTTACTATGTGCAAAGCGCTGTTCTAAGCGCTGGGGTAGATACAGGTTGATCAGGTTGTCCCACGTGAGGCTCACAGTCTTAATCTCCATTTTACAGATAGGGTAACTGAGGCACAGACAAGTTAAGTGACTTGCCCAAAGTCACCCAGCTGACAATTGGCAGAGCCGGGGTTTGAACCCATGACCTCTGACTCCAAAGCCCGGGCTCTTTCCACTGAGCCACACTGCTTCTCAGTGTATAGTGTATATACACTGTATATATGTATATATGTTTGTACATATTTATTACTCTATTTATTTATTTTACTTGTACATATCTATTCTATTTTATTTTGTTAGGATGTTTGGTTTGGTTCTCTGTCTCCCCCTTTTAGACTGTGAGCCCACTGTTGGGTAGGGACTGTCTCTAGATGTTGCCAATTTGTACTTCCCAAGCGCTTAGTACAGTGCTCTGCACATAGTAAGCGCTCAATAAATATGATTGATTGATTGATATATACACATATATAGTGTATATACACTGTATATATGTTTGTACATATTTATTACTCTATTTATTTATTTATTTATTTTACTTGTACATATCTATTCTATTTATTTTGTTAGTATGTTTGGTTTTGTTCTCTGTCTCCCCCTTTTAGACTGTGAGCCCACTGTTGGGTAGGGACTGTCTCTAGATGTTGCCAATTTGTACTTCCCAAGCGCTTAGGACGGCGCTCTGCACATAGTAAGCGCTCAATAAATATGATTGATTGATTGATTTAGAGGAAATGGAGAGAAAACTCCCCCATACACACCCCACACAGGCCCAGAAAAACCTCACACAACTCCCAGGCAAACACACACAAGGGCACAGCCCCTATTTGTGTGCTGTGGGACCAGGGGCATGGGTGTGGGGGTTGGGAACCAAATCCTTTGTCTCCACAATTCCCAACTTCCCCCCTCAGCCTTCCCTGCCCCAGGCCAAGGAGGAGGTGGGAGGAAGAGGAGGATAAGGGCCCCCAGGGGCCCGGTCTGACCCTTCCTCCTCCTCCTCCTCCTCCTCCCCTGCCGAGAAATGACCCAAGGCCCCCCCCCCTCCACCCCCAAAGAGTGGCTTCCTCTTGGGGAGCCCCCTCCCCCTCCTCCCGGGGGTGGGGAAGGAATTAATTAATTAATTAGCACCTCCCCACCCCCCCCGGGCCCTGAGTTTTGATTCAATTATGCAAAGGAATTAACATAGACAAAGGAGAGATAGAGGGGGGCGAGGAGGTCAGGCACATGCTCCCCGAAACACAACACAACACACCCACACACACACACACACACACACAATCAATCGTATTTATTGAGCGCTCACTGTGTGCAGAGCACTGTAATAATAATAATAATGATAGCATTTATTAAGCGCTTACTACGTGCAAAGCACTGTTCTAAGCACTGGGGAGGTTACAAGTTGATCAGGTTGTCCCACGGGGGGCTCACAGTCTTCATCCCCGTTTTACAGATGAGGTCACTGAGGCCCAGAGAAGTTAAGTGAGTTGCCCAAAGTCACGCAGCTGACAATTGGCAGGGCCGGGATTTGAACCCATGACCTCTGACTCCAAAGCCCGTTGCTCTTTCCACTGAGCCACGCTGTACTACTTGTACTTCCCAAGCGCTTAGTACAGGGCTCTGCACACAGTAAGCGCTCAATAAATATGATTGATGATGATGTACTAAGCGCTTGGGAAGGCCAAGGTGGCAACATATAGAGACAGTCCCTACCCAACGGTGGGCTCACAGTCTAAAAGGGGGAGACAGGGAACAAAACCAAACATACTAACAAAATAAAATAAATAGAATAGATATGTACAAGTAAAATAAATACATAAATAGAGTAATAAATATGTACAAACATATATACACATAACAAATATCTACATTCATTCCCTTGGAGAACTCATTCACGCACGCGCACACACACACACACACACACACACACACACACGAGAATCCCCCCACCCTCAACGCGGCCTAGTGGCTAGACCCCCAGGGCCTGGGAAACAGAAGGGCCTGGGTTCTAATTCCCAATGGGAATTCCCATTCCCAGCGCTTAGAACAGTGCTTTGCACATCGCATGCCATTATTATTATTATTATTAATTCCAGTTCCGCCCCTGGCAAGTCAGTTCACTTCCCTGCATCTCAGTTGCCTCCTCTGTAAAATGGGGATTCAGTTTGCGAGCCCCCACGTGGGACAGGGAGTCTGTCCAACACGAATTGCTTGTATAATAACAATACTTCCCAAGCGCTTAGTAGAGTGCTCTGCACACAGTAAGCGCTCAATAAATACGACTGATTGATCTATTAAGTGCTATGTGCAAAGCACTGTTCTAAGCGATGGGGAGGTTACAAGGTGATCAGGTTGTCCCACGTGGGGCTCACAGTCTTAATCCCCATTTTACAGATGAGGGAACTGAGGGCCAGAGGAGTTAAGTGACTTGCCCACAGTCACACAGTTGACAAGTGGCGGAGCCGGGATTTGAACCCATGACCTCTGACTCCAAAGCCCGTGCTCTTTCCACTGAGCCACGCCAGCGCTTAATAATAATGTTGGTATTTGTTAAGTGCTTACTATGTGCCAAGCACTGTTGTGAGCGTCGGGATGGATACAAGGTAATCAGGTTGTCCCACATGGGGCTCACGGTCTTAATCCCCATTTTACAGAGGAGGTAACTGAGGCACAGAGAAGTGAAGTGACTTGCCCAAGGTCATACAGCTGACAAGTGGCGGAGCCGGGATTAGAACCCATGACCTCTGATTCCCAAGCCCGGGCTCTTTCCACTAAGCCACGCTTCTTCTCCCCCTTCTAGACTGTGAGCCCACTGTTGTGTAGGGACTGTCTCTCTATGTTGCCAACTTGTACTTCCCAAGCGCTTAGTACAGTGCTCTGCACACAGTAAGTGCTCAATCAATCAATCGTATTTATTGAGCACTTACTGTGTGCAGAGCACTGTACTAAGTGCTTGGGAAGTACAAGTCAGCAACACATAGAGACAGTCCCTACCCAACACGGGCTCACAGTCTAGAAGGGGGAGATAGACAACAAAACCAAACATACTAACAAAATAAAATAAATAGAATAGATATGTACAAGATAAATAGAGTAACAAATATGTACAAACATATATACATATATACAGGTGCTGTGGGGAAGGGAAGGAGGAAAGATGGGGGAGATGGAGAGGGGGAGAGGAAGGAAGGGGCTCAGTCTGGGAAGGCCTCCTGGAGGAGGTGAGCTCTCAGTAGGGCCTTGAAGGGAGGAAGAGAGCTAGCTTGGCGGATGGGTAGAGGGAGGGCATTCCAGGCATTCACTAAATACGATTGATTGATTGATTGATTCCCCCCCCCCCCCCCCCCCCCCGCAGCCCCACCCTCAGGTGTGGCCAGAGAGTGATATGTCTCTCAGGTGATGAGACGATCCCCCCATCTTACCTCCTTCCCTTCCCCACAGCACCTGTATATATGTATATATGTTTGTACATATTTATTACTCTATTTATTTATTTGACTTGTACCTATCTATTCTATTTATTTTATTTCGTTAGTATGTTTGGTTTTGTTCTCTGTCTCCCCCTTTTAGACTATGGGCCCACTGTTGGGTAGGGACTGTCTCTAGATGTTGCCAATTTGGACTTCCCAAGCGCTTAGTCCAGTGCTCTGCACATAGTAAGCGCTCAATAAATACGATTGATGATGATGATGACTGATTGATTCTCTAGTTTAGTACAGTGCCTGGTGCACAGTAGGCGCTTAAGGAACACCACTCTCGCCCTGGAAAGGAGGCCCAGCCCCACACACATTCTCTCTCTATCTCTCCAGATAAGCATTTAGGCAAACTGCAACACAACCACAAAGAGACACACTTACAGACATACTTGCGTGCCCACAAATATGCCCAAATTCATACCCAATCTTTCTTTCTCCTGCCCATTCTCTCCTCCCCTCCTCACACATGACCTCTCTGCCATTCGATGCCCAGTTCTGCCATCCATCCATTCGTGCCCTTCCCAGAGTTGTGCCCCAGACTCAGCTACAGGATGGGAAGAGAAGGGTGGGGACACACTACTTTTTGGAGTTTTTTAAATGGTATTTGTTAAGCTCTGATTAGGTAACAGGAGCTGTACTAATTGATTGATTTGATTGATTGGTTGCCAGCCATCTGAGCCCTCTCCCTTGCCCGGCAGGCCCACCCTCAGGTGTGGCCAGAGAGTGAGATGTCTCTCAGGTGATAATAATAATAATAATAATAGCATTTATTAAGCACTTACTATGTGACAAGCACTGTTCTAAGCACTGGGGAGGTTAAAAGGTGATCAGGTTGTCCCACAGTCTTGTTCCCCATTTTACAGATGAGGTAACTGAGGCCCAGAGAAGTGAAACAAGACAGGAAGCGTCCTTCTTCATTTGCAAAGAATTAATGCCGCTGATGCCATCATAGTAATATAAAAATCCATCCCCCCACCTGAAAGGAAAGCTTCCCCTCAGATATTTGGGTATTTTGTTTTTCAAGCTTCATTAAGGGAAGACTTCTTTTAGACTGTGAGCCCACTGTTGGGTAGGGACTGTCTTTATATGTTGCCAATTTGTACTTCCCAAGCGCTTAGTACAGTGCTCTGCACATAGTAAGCGCTCAATAAATACGATTGATGATGATGATGATGAAGGGAAGGGAACTTCCCTGTCAGAAATCCATTCGCGGTCATCCTTTGCCCATTAATTCTGCTCTTGTGGGGTGACAGTTGAACACTAGCGACACCGTGTATCTGGAGTCTGTTTCGGAATATTAAATCCTAAATACTGACTGATGAATGTGAGGATAAAGTCAGGAAATCTGGGGGCATGAGGGAATGTCAAACATGTTCAGAATGAAATTTTCCAGCTAAAAGGAGAATTGGCTGATTTCCATGGCAAGTTTTATATTAAAACACTTAAAACAGAGGTAGTGACAGTGAAGGATCTTCATAATAAATACAAATTTTGTATTTTCTTCTCTTTTAGACTGTGAGCCCACTGTTGGGTAGGGACTGTCTCTATATGTTGCCAATTTGTACTTCCCAAGCGCTTAGTACAGTGCTCTGCACATAGTAAGCGCTCAATAAATACGATTGATGATGATGATGAAATGACTTGCCCAAAGTCACACAGCTGACAATTGGCAGAGCTGGGATTTGAACCCATGGCCTCTGACTCCAAAGCCGGTGCTCTTTCCACTGAGCCACACTGTTGTGGTACTTATTAGGCACTTACTATATGACAAGTGCTGTACTAATGGCTCAGTGGAAAGATCGTGGGCTTTGGAGTCGGAGGTCACAGGTTCAAATCCCAGCTCCGCCACTTGTCAGCAGTGTAATAATAATAATAATGGCACTTATTAAGCGCTTACTATGTGCAAAGCACTGCTCTATCTTTGGGCAAGTCACTTAACGTCTCTGTGCCTCAGTTTCCTCACCTGTAAAATGGAGATGAAGACTGTGAGCCCCCTGTGGGACAACCTGATCACCCTGTAACCGCCCCAGCGCTTAGAACAGTGCTTTGCACATAGTATGCGCTTAATAAATGCTATTAAAAAAAAGATAATCAGGCTCCACGAGGGAGAGCATAGAGGGAAGCAGCATACCCTAGTCAAGAGAAGCAGCGTGGCTCAGCGGCAAGAGCCCGGGCTTGGGAGTCAGAGGTCATGGGTTCTAATCCTGGTCCTGCCACTTGTCAGCTATGTGACCTTGGGCAAGCCACTTAACTTCTCTGGGCCTCAGTTCCCTCATCTGTAAAATGGGGATGAAGATGGTGAGCCCCATGTGGGACAAACTGATCACCTTGAATCCCCCCCAGCGCTTAGAACAGTGCTTGGCACATAGTAAGTGCTTAACAAATACCATCAACATTATTATTATCATTATTATTATTATAGGGCACCGGCCTTGGAGTCAGAAGGTCATGGGTTCTACTCCCAAGCGCTTAGTCCAGTGCTCTGCACACAGTAAGCGCTCAATAAATACGATTGAATGAATGAATGAATGAATGAATAATCCCACCTCTGCCATTTGTCTGCTGTGTGACCTTGGGCAACTTACTTCACTTCTCCATCCATGTCTCAGTTACCTCATCTGTAAAATGGGAATTGACAGGGCCAGGGGGCCAGGGACTGTGTCCAGCCTGAATTGCTGGTATCCACCCCAGCGCTTAGTACAGTGCCTGGCACTAAGTAAGCGCTTAACAAATACCACAATTATTCTCTCCAAGCACTTAGTAGAGGGCTCCAGAGAAGCAGCGTGGCTCAGTGGAAAGAGCCCGGGCTTGGGAGTCAGAGGTCGCGGGTTCCAATCCCGGCTCCGCCACTTGTCAGCTGGGTGACTTTGGGCAAGCCCAACTTGTACTTCCCCAACTTGTACTTCCCAAGCGCCCCAACTTGTACTTCCCAAGCGCTTAGTCCAGTGCTCTGCGCACAGTAAGCACTCAATAAATATGATTGATGATGATAAAGTCACTCCACTTCTCTGGGTTACCTTATCTTCCCCTTCTAGACTGCGAGCCCGTTGTTGGGTAGGGACCGTCTCTAGATGTTGCCGACTTGGACTTCCCAAGCGCTTAGTCCAGTGCTCTGCACATAGTGAGCGCTCAATAAATACATAAAAATACATAAATACATTAAAAAAATACATAAATAAATAAATAAATAAATGAAGTAGGACCCTAATAGGCCCCTTCCTTCCTCTCCCCCTCGTCCCCCTCTCCATCCCCCCATCTTACCTCCTTCCCTTCCCCACAGCACCTGTATATATGGATATATGTTTGTACAGATTTATTACTCTATTTATTTTACTTGTACATATCTATTCTATTTATTTTATTTCGTTAGTACGTTTGGTTTTGTTCTCTGTCTCCCCCTTTTAGACTGTGAGCCCGCTGTTGGGTAGGGACTGTCTCTATATGCTGCCGTGTACTTCCCAAGCGCTTAGTCCAGTGCTCTGCACACAGTAAGCGCTCAGTAAATACGATTGATGACATAAAAAAATAAATACATAAATGAGAAGCAGTGTGGCTCAGTGGAAAGAGTACGGGCTTTGGAGTCAAGAGGTCGTGGGTTCAAATCCCGGCTCCGCCACTTGTCAGCTGGGTGACTTTGGGCAAGTCACTTAACTTCTCTGGGCCTCAGTTCCCTCATCTGTAAAATGGGGATGAAGACTGTGAGCCCCACGTGGGACAACCTGATTACCTTGTATCTACCCCAGCGCTTAGAACAGTGCTTTGCACATAGTAAGCGCTTAACAAATACCAACATTATTATTATTATTAAATGCATACAAAATACATAAATAAATAAATGAATGAAGTAGGACCCTAATAAAGACCATCGGTTGATTATTTTCAGGTCCTTGGGGGAGTCAGGGGTGTCTTTGGGTGAGGAGAGGGGAGGCTGGGGCCTGAAGGGAGGAGGGGGGAGTGGGCACCAAGTGGGTAGGGGGGTCTTAATCCTTGGCCGTGAGCGGGGAGGGGGCCAGAGAGGGGCTGGTGTGGATTATCTAGGGTCCAATTGCTCCCCCAGAAGCAGGTGCTGGGCAGGATTGATGCCAACTGGATACAGCTGGGCATACGTACCCTTTTTTCCACCCTATGGTCAGTCGGCCAACTGTATTTATCATCATCATCATCAATCGTATTTACTGAGCGCTTACTATGTGCAGAGCACTGTTCTAAGCGCTTGGGAGTACAAATTGGCAACATCTAGAGACAGTCCCTACCCAACAGTGGGCTCCCAGTCTAAAAGGGGGAGACAGAGAACAAGACCAAACATACTAACATGATAATAATGATGGCATTTATTAAGCGCTAACTATGTGCAAAGCCCAGTTCTAAGCTCTGGGGAGGTTACAAGGTGATCAATCAATCAATGGATCGTATTTATTGAGCGCTTAACGGTGTGCAGAGCACTGGACTAAGCGCTTGGGAAGTCCAAGTTGGCAACATATAGAGACAGTCATCATCATCATCATCATCAGTCGTATTTATTGAGCACTTACGGTGTGCAGAGCACTGTACTAAGCGCTTGGGAAGTCCAAGTTGGCAACATATACAGTCATCATCATCATCATCAATCGTATTTATTGAGCGCTTACGGTGTGCAGAGCACTGGACTAAGCGCTTGGGAAGTCCAAGTTGGCAACATATAGAGACAGTCATCATCATCATCATCATCAATCGTATTTATTGAGCGCTTACGGTGTGCAGAACACTGGACTAAGCGCTTGGGAAGTACAAGTTGGCAACATAGACAGTCATCATTATCATCATCAATCGTATTTATTGAGCGCTTACGGTGTGCAGAGCACTGGACTAAGCGCTTGGGAAGTACAAGTTGGCAACATAGACAGTCATCATCATCATCATCAATCGTATTTATTGAGCGCTTACGGTGTGCAGAGCACTGGACTAAGCGCTTGGGAAGTCCAAGTTGGCAACATATAGAGACAGTCATCATCATCATCAATCGCATTTATTGAGCGCTTACGGTGTGCAGAGCACTGTACTAAGCGCTTGGGAAGTCCAAGTTGGCAACATATAGAGACAGTCATCATCATCATCATCAATCGTATTTATTGAGCGCTTACGGTGTGCAGAGCACTGTAGTAAGCGCTTGGGAAGTCCAAGTTGGCAACACATAGAGAGTCATCATCATCATCATCAATCGTATTTATTGAGCGCTTACGGTGTGCAGAGCACTGTAGTAAGCGCTTGGGAAGTCCAAGTTGGCAACATCTAGAGACAGTCATCATCATCAATCGTATTTATTGAGCGCTTACTGTGTGCAGAGCACTGTACTAAGCGCTTGGGAAGTACAAGTTGGCAACATATAGAGACAGTCATCATCATTATCATCAATCGTATTTATTGAGCGCTTACTGTGTGCAGAGCACTGTACTAAGCGCTTGGGAAGTCCAAGTCGGCAACATATAGAGACGGTCCCTACCCAACAGTGGGCTCACAGTCTAGAATGGGGAGACGGAGAACAAGACCAAACATACTAACAAAAGAAAATAAGTAGAATAGATATGGACAAGTAAACCACAGGGGGCTCAGAGCCTCCATCCCCATTTTCCAGATGAGGGAACTGAGGCCCAGAGAAGTTAAGTGACTGGCCCAAGTCCCACAGTTGACAATTGGCGGTGCCGGGAATTATGGAGCGCTTACTGTATGCAGAGCGATCAATCAATCAATCAATCAATCGTATTTATTGAGCTCTTACTGTGTGCGGAGCACTGTACTAAGCGCTTGGGAAGTACGAGTTGGCAACATATAGAGACAGTCCCTACCCAACAGTGGGCTCACAGTCTAGAAGGGGGAGACAGGGAACAAAACCAAACATACTGACAAAATAAAATAAATAGAATAGAGATGTATAAGTAAGTGTGCAAAGCACTGTACTGGTAGGGGGGACATTTTAGGGGAGGGGTCAAGGGTGGGCTCGAGGCCCATCCATTCATTCATTCATTCAATCGTATTTATTGAGCGCTTACTGTGTGCAGAGCACTGTACTAAGCGCTTAGGAAGTACAAGTTGGCAACGTATAGAGACAGTCCCTACCCAACAGTGGGCTCACAGTCTAAAAGGGGGAGACAGAGAACAAAACCAAATATACTAACAAAATAAAATAAATAGAATAGACATGTACAAGTAAAATAAATAAATAAATAAATAGAGTAATAATAATAATAATAATGATGGCATTTGTTAAGCGCTTACTATGTGCAAAGCACTGTTCTAAGCGCTGGGGGGATACAAGGTGGTCAGGTTGTCCCACGTGGGGCTCACAGTCTTAATCCCCGTTTTACAGATGAGGGAACTGAGGCTCAGAGAAGTTAAGTGACTTGACCAAGGTCACACAGCAGACATGTGGCAGAGCCGGGATTTGAACCCATGACCCCTGACTCCACAGTACAAACATATATACATATATACAGGTGCTGTGGGGAAGGGAAGGAGGTAAGATGCGGGGGGGGAATAAAAATTATCACAGTCTAGAAGGGGGAGAAAGAGAACAAAACAAAACATATTAACAGAATCAATCAATCAATCAATCGTATTTATTGAGCGCTTACTGTGTGCAAAGCACTGGACTAAGCGCTTGGGAAGTACAAGCTGGCAACAAAATAAATAGAATAAATATGCACAAATAAAATAAATAAATAGAGTAATAAATATGTACAAATATATATGCATATATACAGGTGCTGTGGGGAAGGGAAGGAGGTAAGATGGGGGGGAAATAAAAATTACCACAGTCTAGAAGGGGGAGACAGAGAACAAAACTAAACATGTTAACAGAATCAATCAATCAATCGTGTTTATTGAGCGCTTACTGTGTGCAGAGCACTGGACTAAGCGCTTGGGAAGTACAAGCTGGCAACAAAATAAGTAGAATAAATATGCACAAATAAAATAAATAAATAAATAGAGTAATAAATATGTACAAACATATATACATATATACAGGTGCTGTGGGGAAGGGAAGGAGGTAAGATGGGGGGGAAATAAAAATTACCACAGTCTAGAAGGGGGAGACAGAGAACAAAACAAAACATATTAGAATCAATCAATCAATCGTGTTTATTGAGCGCTTACTGTGTGCAGAGCACTGGACTAAGCGCTTGGGAAGTACAAGCTGGCAACAAAATAGAATAAATATGCACAAATAAAATAGAGTAATAAATATGTACAAACATCTATACATATATACAGGTGCTGTGGGGAAGGGAAGGAGGTAAGATGGGGGGAAGTAAAAATTACCACAGTCTAGAAGGGGGAGACAGAGAACAAAACAAAACATATTAATAATAATAATAATAATAATGGCATTTATTAAGCGCTTACTATGTGCAAAGCACTGTTCTAGGCGCTGGATAATAATGTTGGTATTTGTTAAGTGCTTACTATGTGCAAAGCACTGTTCTAAGTGCTGGGGGGAACACAAGGAGATGAGGTTGTCCCATGTGGGGCTCACAGTCTTAATCCCCATTTTACAGATGAGGGAACTGAGGCACAGAAAAGTGAAGTGGCTTGCCCAAGGTCACACAGCAGACATGTGGGGGAGGTGGGATTCGAACCCACGACCTCTGACTCCCAAGCCTGCACTCTTTCCACTGAGCCACGTTATTTATTTATTTTTTTATAACAGAATCAATGTCAGTCGTGTTTATAACAGAATCAATCAATCAATCGTGTTTATTGAGCGCTTACTGTGTGCAGAGCACTGGACTAAGCGCTTGGGAAGTACAAGCTGGCAACAAAATAAATATGCACAAATAAAATAAATAAAGAAATAGAGTAATAAATTAATCCACTGTTCCAGGCTGACATAGGGTGGCGGGAAGACCCTCTACCTCCTTCGGGACAGCAGCTGCAGGGTCGAGGGGAGGCGGGGGAGTAGGGTGGACGCCACAATCCAGTCTGATTAGTTTGTTTTTTAGGACGAGGGATTTGCGACTCATTAATCTTAATCTCTTCAGGGTGAGGTGAGTCGGGGGCTGGGGGGAGACGGTGCCCGCTGTCACCCCACTGGCACCACAGGCCCGACCCAAGGTAGGGGCGGCCACTCTCTGACTCTTCTGGCCCCAACTGTCCCTCTCCAATCAATCAATCGTATTTATTGAGCGCTTCCTGTGTGCAGAGCACTGGACTAAGCGCTTGGGAAGTCCATAGTTGGCAACATATAGAGACGGTCCCTACCCAACAGTGGGCTCACAGTCTAAAAGAAAGGAGGGATGGAGCCCAATCAATCAATCAATCGTATTTATTGAGCGCTTACTGTGTGCAGAGCACTGGACTAAGCGCTTGGGAAGTCCAAGTTGGCAACATCTAGAGACAGTCCCAACCCAACAGTGGGCTCACAGTCTAAAAGAAAGGAGGGATGGAGCCCAATCAATCAATCAATCGTATTTATTGAGCGCTTACTGTGTGCAGAGCACTGGACTAAGCGCTTGGGAAGTCCAAGTTGGCAACATATAGAGACAGTCCCTGCCCAACAGTGGACTCACAGTCTAAAAGAAAGGAGGGACGGAGTCCGATCAATCAATCAATCGTATTTATTGAGCGCTTACTGTGAGCAGAGCACTGGACTAAGCGCTTGGGAAGTCCAAGTTGGCAACATATAGAGACAGTCCCTACCCAACAGTGGGCTCACAGTCTAGAAGGGGGAGACAGAGAACAAAACCAAACATGTTAACACAATAAAATAAATAGAATAGATAGGTACAAGTAAAATAAATAAATAAATAGAGTAATAAATATGTACAAACATATACATATCGAGTCAGAGGAGCTGGGTTCTAATTCCGGCCTCTGCCACTGACCTGCTGTGTGACACTTATGTATATCTCCATAAATCAATCAATCAATCAATCAATTGTATTTATTGAGCGCTTACTGTGTGCAGAGCACTGTACTAAGCACTTGGGAAGTACAAGTTGGCAACATATAGAGACAGTCCCTACCCAACAGTGGGCTCACAGTCTAAAAGGGGGAGACAGAGAACAAAACCAAACATACTAACAAAATAAAATAAATAGAATAGATATGTACAAGTAAAATAGAGTAATAAATCTGTACAAACATATATACATAAATACAGGTGCTGTGGGGAAGGGAAGGAGGTAAGATGGCGGGGATGAAGAGGGGGACGAGGGTCCAGCTAGTCCAGAGGGTCCGGAGCTCACCTCCTCCAGGAGGCCTTCCCAGACTTGAGCCCCTTCCTTCCTCTCCCCCTCCTCTCCCTCTCCATCCCTTCCGCCTTACCTCCTTCCCTCCCCCGCAGCACCTGTATAGATGTATATATGTTTGTACGTATTTATTACTCTATTTATTTATTTTACTTGTACATATCTATTCTATTTATTTTATTTTGTTAATATGTTTTGTTCTCTGTCTCCCCCTTCGAGACTGTGAGCCCACTGTTGGGTAGGGACCGTCTCTAGATGTTGCCAACGTGGTTCAGTGGAAAGAGCCCGGGCTTTGGAGTCAGAGGTCGTGGGTTCAAATCCCGGCTCCGCCACTTGTCAGCTGTGTGACTTTGGGCAAGTCACTTCCCTTCCCTGTGCCTCAGTTACCTCATCTGTAAAATGACGATTAGGACTGTGAGCCCCCCGTGGGACAACCTGATCACCTTGTAACCTCCCCAGTGCTTAGAACGGTGCTTTGCACATGGTAAGCGCTTAATAAATGCCATCAAAAAAAAAAACTTGTACTTCCCAAGCGCTTAGTACGGTGCTCTGCACACAGTAAGCGCTCAATAAACACGATTGAATGAATGAATGAATGAATGAGGGTCAGGTCCGGCTTTGCAGCCTCGCTCTCCCCCTCCGCCCTCTTCTCTGACTGATCAATTGATTTTCTTTCTTTCACTCATTCAGTCGTGTTTTTGGGGTGCTCAGTGCGTGCAGAGCACTGTGCTGAGCGCTTGGAAGAATACAACAATAAACAGACACATTCCCAGCTCACAATGAATTTTCTCCTTCCTGCTGTTAGGTTTCCCAAGGCCTGACACCCCCCCCCCAACCCTTCTATGAGGACCATCTTTGAGGACCCCCAGCCCCCCACAATCAGTCCAACAGGAGAGGAAAGGCCCTGGGTTATAATCCCGGCTCCATCAGTTGCCTGCTGGGTGACTTTAGGCAAGTCATTTAACTTATCTGGACTTCGGTTGCCTCATCTACAAAATGGGGAATAATCAATCAATCAATCAATCGATCGATCGTATTTATTGAGCGCTTACTGTGTGCAGAGCACTGTACTAAGCGCTTGGGAAGTACAAGTTGGCAACATATAGAGACGGTCCCTACCCAACAGTGGGCTCACAGTCTAGAAGGAATAAGACTGTGAGTCCCATGTGGGACCGCGACTCTGTCCAATCTGATTAGCTTGGATCCACTTCTGCGCTTAGTACAGTGCCTGGCTACATATTAAGTGCTTAAGAAATACCAAAACGAATAACGAAAAAAAGAAAGGCTAGCAGCTGGAGGCAGGAAGCCTGGTGGAAAGCGCACAGGGCTTACCTGTGACCTTGGCCTTCACTTAACTCTGTGCCTCGGTTTCTTCATTTGCAAAACAGGAGTAAAATCGCTCCCTCCCTTTCGGACTGTGAGCCCCACGAGATGATCTGATTACTTTCTATCTACCACAGTGCTTATCACGATACTTGGCACCTAGTAAGCGCTAAATAAATGCCTCCATTATCATTAGAAAAAATAAAAAATTAAGGGCTGCTCTTTCTTTTCGGAGGAAGGACCCCACTAACCCTCTACTTCCCCTGGAATCAAGGCCTCGGGCGGAAACTGGAATGGGAGGGATGGGGGTTAGACCTGAAAAAGAGCCTGCCAATGGATTGGGATGGGAGGGCAGGAAGTAAAAGAAATGAAGTCTCTCCCTCCAGGGAAGAAATAGTAATGATAATAATGATGGTATTTGCTAAGCGCTTACTATGTGCCGAGCTCTGTTCTGAGCGCTGGGGGAGACACAAGTTTATCAGGTTGTCCTCAGTGGAGCTCAGAGTCTTAATCCCCATTCTACAGGTGAGGTAACTGAGGCCCGGAGAAGTGAAGTGACGTGCCCAAAGTCACCCAGCTGACAAGTGGCAGAGCCGGGATTAGAACCCACGACCTCTGACTCCCAAGCCTGGGCTCTTTCCACTAAACCACGCTGCTTCTCTATCGCTCCTATCTACCATAATATATATAATAGTACTGTAATATACTGTACCATAGCATATTAGTATATTATAGTATAGTATATTAGAGAAGCAGCGTGGCTCAGTGGAAAGAGCACGGGCTTGGGAGTCAGAGGTCTTGGGTTCGAGTCCCAGCTCCGCCACATGTCTGCTGTGTGACCTTGGGCAAGTCACTTAACTTCTCTGAGCCTCAGTTCCCTCATCTGTAAAATGGGGATTAAGACTGTGAGCCCCATGCCTGATCACCGCTTTGCACATAGTAAGCGCTTAACAAATGCCATCATCATTATTATTAATCAGTCAATCAATCAATCAATCAATTGTATTTATTGAGCGCTTACAGTGTGCAGAGCACTGTACTAAGCGCTTGGGAAGTCCAAGTTGGCAACATATAGAGACAGTCCCTACCCAACAGTGGGCTCACAGTCTAAAAGGCTTATGGGCCAAGAACCTGATTCCCACCCCCACCCTACCTCCTTCCCCTCCCCACAGTACTTGCCTATATTTGTATAGATTTATTACTCTATTTTACTTGTACATATTTACTATTCTGTTTATTTTGTTAATGATGTGCATTATAGCTATAATTCTATTTGTTCTGACGATTTTGATTTCACCTGTCTACATGTTTTGTACTGTGTCTGTTTCCCCCTTCTAGACTGTAAGACCGTTGTTGGGTGTTGCCGATTTGTACTTCCCAAGCGCTTAGTACAGTGCTGTGCACACAGTAAGCGCTCAATAAATTCGACTGAATGGAGAAGCAGCGTGGCTCAGTGGAAAGAGCACGGGCTTTGGAGTCGGAGGTGATGGGTTCAAATGCCGGCGCCACCAATTGTCAGCTGGGTGACTTTGGGCAAGTAACTTCACTTCTCTGGGCCTCAGATCCCTCATCTGTAAAATGGGGATGAAGACTGTGAGCCCCCCGTGGGACAACCTGATCACCTTGTAACCTCCCCAGTGCTTAGAACAGTGCTTTGCATGTAGTAAGCGCTTAATAAGTGCCATTATTATTATTAGACTGTGAGCCCACTGTTGGGTAGGGACCATCTCTATATGTTGTCAACTTGGACTTCCCATGCACTTAGTACAGTGCTCTGCACACAGTAAGCGCTCAATAAATACGATTGAATCACCGTCGACCCCCGGCCCACGTCTTCCCCCTGGCCTGGAATGCCCTCCCTCCGCACATCCACCAAGCTAGCTCTCTTCCCCCCTTCAAGGCCCTACTGAGAGCTCACCTCCTCCAGGAGGCCTTCCCACACTCAGCCCCCTCCTTCCTCTCCCCCTCCACACCCTCTCCATCTCCCCCGCCTTACCTCCTTCCCCTCCCCACGGCACCTGTATATATGTTTGTTTGTATTTATTACTCTATTTATTTATTCTATTTATTTTATTTTGTTAATATGTTTTGTTTTGTTGTCTGCCTCCCCCTTCTAGACTGTGAGCCCACTGCTGGGTAGGGACCGTCTCTATATGTTGCCAAGTTGTACTTCCCAAGCGCTTAGTCCAGTGCTCTGCACACAGTAAGCGCTCAATAAATACGATTGAATGAATGAATGAATTGAATGAATGAATGCCCGCGGGCAAACACCGGACATGCGCTAACGCTCCCGCGTCTTTGGCCGACGCAAGGCCGCCCCCTGCTGGTGGCGGACGGTTCTGCCCCAAACGCTCTCAGCGCTCCCTGGCGGGCAGGGCGCAGGCGCGGCCTAGTGGGGCTGCCTGGTGGGCAGTGCGCAGGCGCGGCCCAGCGGGGGCTGCCCGGCGGGCAGTGCGCAGGCGCAGTCCGGCGGGCGGGGCGCCGGCGCGTTCCAGGGGGGCTAGATGGAGTGCAGGGCGCATGCGCGGCCCAGCGGGGCTGCCTCTTGCGCCCCCGCGTGGCCGAGGCGGGGAGGACAACAGGTGTTGCCCCGTGGGCTTTATTCGTGGCGGGGTTACGGGGGGGTGGTCTGGGGCCGCGGGCAGGGGAAGCAATCAAGCAATCAATCAATCAATCAATCAATCGTATTTATTGAGCGCTTACTGTGTGCAGAGCACTGTACTAAGCGCTTGGGAAGTGCAAGTTGGCAACACATAGAGACAGTCCCTACCCAACAGTGGGCTCCCAGTCTAAAAGGGGGAGACAGAGAACAAAACCAAACATACTAACAAAATAAAATAAATAGAATAGATATGTACAAGTAAAATGAATAGAGTAATAATAAGTAATAATAGAGTAATAGGGGAAGCAACTCAGTGCCACCCTCTCCCAACTCTAGTTGGGACTTGGCTTAGTGGAAAAAACTACAGATTTATCGCTCTTACTTGTACATATTTACAATTGTACAATGTACAATATTTACACATGTACATTGTGTTCCTCGTTAGTATAGTGGTGAGTATCCCCGCCTGTCACGCGGGAGACCGGGGTTCGATTCCCCGACGGGGAGAAAAGTACATTTTAAGCGCTTAGTACAGTGCTCTGCACACAGTAAGCGCTCAATAAATACGATTGATTGATATTTACTATTCTATTTTGTTAATGATGTGCATATAGCTTTAATTCTATTTGTTCTAACAATCCCTCTTCCCCATCCTCCCCACCTTACCTCCTTCCCCTCCCCACAGCACCTGTCTATATGTATATAGGTTTGTACATATTTATTCTATTTACTTTATTTTGTTAATATGTTTTGTTTTGTTCTCTGTCTCCCCCTTCTAGACTGTGAGCCCACTGTTGGGTAGGGACCGTCTCTATATGTTCCCGACCTGTACTTCCCAAGCGCTTAGTACAGTGCTCTGCACACAGTAAGCGCTCAATAAATATGAATGAATGAATGAAAGAGCCCGGGTTTGGGAGTCAGAGGACGTGAGTTCTGTTCCTGCTCTGCCCCTAGCCTGTGTGACCTTAGGAAGCCACTTAATTTCTGTGGGCCTCTGTTACCTCACCTGTAAAATGGGGATTGAGATTGTGAAGCCCACCTGGGACAACATGATTACCTCGACATGCTCATGTCTCCCCTAGCCTAAAAAAAAAAACCCTTTCCCTGACTGCCCCCATTTCCCTCCTACCCTTCCTCTCCAAACTCCTTGTGGGGGTTGTCTTCACCTTCTGTCTTAAGTTCCTCTCCTCCAATTCTCTCCTTGACCCCCTCCAATCTGGTTTTCATCCCCCTCACTCCTGCAAAGCCGCCCTCTCAAAGGCCACCCATGATTTCCTTATATCGAACAGTCTCTATGCCGTCCTCCTTCAACTCCTTCAACCACCCCCTTCTCCTGGAAACATTATCCAACCTCGGCTTCACGGACACCTTTCATTCATTCATTCAATTGTATTTATTGAGCACTTACTGTGTGCAGAGCACTGTACTAAGCGCTTGGGAAGTCCAAGTTGGCAACATATAGAGATGGTCCCTGCCCAACAGCGGGCTCACCCTCCTTTCCTGGTTCTCCTCCTATCTCTCTGGCCGCTCATTCTCAGTCTCTTTTGTGGGCTTCTCCTCTGTCTCTCAACTCCTGATTGTGGGGATCTCTCACCATTCCCGTCTGGGTCCCCTTCTATTTTCCATTTACACCCACGCCCTTGGAGAACTCATTCGCTCCTATGGCTTCACCTACCTCCATTACACAAATGATTCCCAAATCTACGTCTCCAGTCCTGATCTCTCTCCCTTTCCAGTCTCACATCTCCTCCTACCTTCAAGACATCTTTACATGGATATCCTCATTCTAGTTCACCGTACCTCGTTCTTGCCTGTCCCGCCATTGACCCCCTGCCCACGTCCTCCCCCTGGCCTGGAATGCCCTCCCTTCACACATCTGCCAAACTAGCTCTCTCTTTCAAGCCCTACTGAGAGCTCACCTCCTCCGGGAGGCCTTCCCAGACTGAGCCCCCTTTTCCCTCTCCTCCTCCCCATCCCTACCTCCTTCCCCTCCCCACAGCACCTGTGTGTTTGTACAGATTTATTACTCTATTTTACTTGTCCATATTTACTATTGTTTTGTTAATGATGTGCATCAAGCTTTATTTCTATTTATTCTGACGACTTGACACGTGTCCACGTTTTGTTGTCTGTCTCCCCCTTCTAGACTGTGAGCCCGTTGTTGGGTAGGGACCGTCTCTATATGTTGGCGACTTGTACTTCCCAAGCACTTAGTACAGTGCTCTGCACATAGTAAGGGCTCAATAAATACAACTGATTGAATGAATGTCCTCCCATCACCTCAAACTTAACATGTTCTAAACAGAGCTCCTTATCTTCCCACCCAAACCCTATCCTCCCCGACTTTCCCATCCCTGTAGACGGCACCACCCTCCTGCCTGTCTCAAGCCCATAACCCTGGTGTTGTCCTCGACTCCTCTCTTTCAACCCACATATTCAATCTATCATTAAATCCTGTCGCTTAAACCTTCACATCCCTCAAATCCACCCTTTCCTCTCCCTCCGAACTGCTACCACGTTAATCCAAGCACTCACCCTCTCACACCTTGATTACTTTTTCAGCCTCCTTGCGGACCTCCCGTCTCTCCCTACTTCACCGTGCTGTCCCGACCGTTTTCCTACAAAAATGTTCAGTCCATGTTTCCCCAGTCCTCAACACCCTCCAGTTGTTGCCCATCCACCTCTACCTCAAAAAGGGACCTGGAGACTGTATTTGCCCCTAGCCTGGTTTCTTTCAGGCCTGCGGGGGAGGGATTTAGTGCGGACTCAGCCCCTGGCTGCCAAAGTGGAGGCTGGGCCCTTGGGCTGATTTTTATGTAATGGATAGAGCACGAGCCTAGGAGTCAGAAGGTCAAGGGTTCTAATGCCACCTCTGCCCCTCGTCTGCTGTGTGACCTCAGGCAAGTCGCTTGCCTTCTCTGGGCCTGTTACCCCATCTGTGAAATGGGGATTAGAGATGGTGAGCTCCATGTGGGACAGGACTGGGTCCAACACCATTTGCTTGTATCCGCCCCACCACTTTGTACAGTGCCTGGCACATAGTAAGTGCTTAACACATACCACAGATATTGTTATTGAGGGAGGGGAGCCAGATTCTGCACCAAGACATTAGGCCAGGAGGCCAGATGACCACCCTGTGCCCGGGGGCAGCCAGGATCCTCAGCCAGCAGACCCTGCCACCCCCTCCCTTTGGCCAGGGCCACCCCTTTGGTCCGTGGGCACGAGGTAAATGGGGGGGGGGGGGGATCAGAGGTTTTGGTGGAGGGACTACGGGCCTTTTCCTATAACCCTCAGGCCCAAAGCTACTCCAGCTAAGCAGTGCCCGAGCCTCTTTACTCCATTCGAGCCTCAGCTTGAAGCCCTGCTTTAACTCTCCTCACCTTCCTGAGGATCAGCAACCAACCCGGCCAGCGGACGGGAAACTGAGGCCCAGAGTCTGCCCTCCACCCCCACAATGAGGAGAGAAGAGGAAGCACAGGACTGAGGACCTGAGCCTTTTTCTTGAAAGCACCTGTAATGCCCCTTTGGGGTTGGCAAGAGAGACAGAGAGAGAGAAAAAAAAAAAAGCCAGGGATGGGAAGGGGCGAGGGGCTGGGCAAAGTACATCTGTGCCAGTGGGGTAGGAGGAGGAGCTGGAGGCCAGGGCTGGTTGCCACCCCCCAACCCCCTCCTCCCTCTCCCCTACAGTGCCCCTCGCACCCGGCTCCACTGAACAGGGCAGCAGGGAGGCCCAGCCCGGCTCGTCCCGGGGGCGAGCTGCCAAGGGGACGGGAAGAGGAAACTCGGCCCGCACGGTCACCCCATGTCCGGGGTTACGCCCGCTCCCCACGGATGCGGCGGGCCAGCTGGATGTCCTTGGGCATGATGGTCACCCGCTTGGCGTGGATGGCGCACAGGTTGGTGTCTTCAAAGAGCCCCACTAGGTAGGCCTCGCTCGCCTCCTGAGGACAGACACACAGACAGGCAGAGGGGCATGAGGTGCAGGGCTGACGGGAAGCGGCTTCCCGAGGCTGGGAAGGAAGGGGACCAGGAGCCCCAGCTTTGCAGAGGAGAGCAGGGCGCTTCTTGTTGCCCACTGGAACGGCAGCTGGAATGGTGGGGGGGGGCAAGGAATCAGGGCACGGCCCCCCACCATCCCCAGGGGTCAATTCAGCCCCCCCGCCCAGACCTGCAGGGCCCCGATGGCCGCGCTCTGGAACCGCAGGTCCGTCTTGAAGTCCTGGGCGATCTCGCGCACCAGGCGCTGGAAGGGCAGCTTCCGGATCAGCAGCTCGGTGGACTTCTGGTAGCGCCGGATCTCCCTCAGAGCCACGGTGCCCGGCCTGGTTGGGAATGGCGGGGGGAGGGACCACTACATTTAATCCATCCGTGCTATTTACCGAATATTTAAACAGACTTTTAGACTGTGAGCCCACTGTTGGGTAGGGACTGTCTCTATATGTTGCCAATTTGTACTTCCCAAGCGCTTAGAACAGTGCTCTGCACATAGTAAGCGCTCAATACGACTGATGATGTTTACCGTATGCAGAGTACTGTACTAAGCACTTGGGAGAGTCCAATGCAGCAGACACGATCCCTGCCCATTGCGAGCTCCCAGTCTAGAGGGTGAGCCCCGCGGCAACCCCCGGTTGCCCAGTCTCCTCCAGGTGACCGTCTGGTGGGCCTGGCCCGGTTGCCCAAGGGCCCCAACAGCCCTGTCCTGGGGTCACAGCAGACCAGCACCCTGGAGTTGCTAGGGCAGAGAGGAAGAACTTGCCAACTTGTACTTCCCAAGCGCTTAGTACAGTGCTCTGCACACAGTCAGTGCTTAATACAATTGATTGAACAGGGAGGGACGGAGGTTCCCAACCTGCAGCCCCCACCTGGAAGGCATTAATCAGAGCTGTGCCCAGTCCCCACCCAGTGCCCCGCGACCCAAGCACCTGTAGCGGTGGGGTTTCTTGACCCCGCCTGTGGACGGGGCACTCTTCCTGGCTGCCTTGGTGGCCAGCTGCTTCCTCGGGGCCTTCCCTCCCGTGGACTTCCGGGCCGTCTGCTTGGTCCGGGCCATACTGGACACGCGCTATGGTCTCTAGAAACATGGGGAAATATTCGGGGGGGGGGGGGGTCAGGAGTGCAGCAGGGGTGGGGAAAGCTCCACCAGTTTTGATAACTAGTGGATAGGGCTCAGGCCTGGGCATCAGAAGGACTTGGGTTCTAATCCTGGTGCAACCTGTGCATCTCCTGTGTGACCTTAGGCAATCACTTTTTCTCTGGGCCTCAGTTTCCTCAGCTGTATAATGGGGATTAGGAATGCGCCAGGGACTGTGTCCAACCCAATTACCTTGTATCTATCCCAACACTTAGTACAGTGGCTGGCACATAGTAAGCACTTGATACCCTGATCATTATTATTATTACCATCGCTTTCAGACCCAGGAGGAGCCCGACCGTCTCTATACGTTGCCGACTTGTACTTCCCAAGGGCTTAATACAGTGCTCTACACACAGTAAGCGCTCAATAAATATGGTTGAATGACTGAAGCAACTGCTCAACTCTGGATCTCCCCTAAAGCACTGTGTGGAGCTGGAGAAAATTCATTCATTCAATCATATTTACTGAGCACTTACTGCGTGCAGAGGACTGCATTAAGCGCTTGGGAAGAACAAGCTGGCAACATATAGAGATGGTCCCTACCCAACAGCAGGCTCTCCTAGAAGAGGGAGACAGACAACAAAACATATTAACAAAATAAAATAAATAGAATAAATATGTACAAGGAAAATAGAGTAATAAATATGTACAAACATATATACATTTATACAGGTGCTGTGGGGAGGGGAAGGAGGTAAGGGGGAGAGAAAGGAGGGGCCTCAGTGTGGGAAGGCCTCCTGGAGGAGGTGAGCTCTCAGTAGGGCCTTGAAGGGAGGAAGAGAGCTAGCTTGGCGGATGGGTAGAGGGATTGGGGGCATTCCAGGCCCAGGGGAGGACGTGGGCCGGGGGTCAACAGCAGGACAGGACTGTCTCTATATGTTGCCAATTTGTCCTTCCCAAGCGCTTAGTCCAGTGCTCTGCACATAGTAAGCGCTCAATAAATACGATTGATGATGATGATGACAGGTGAGAACGAGGCACAGCGAGAAGATTGGCAGCAGAGGAGCAGAGGGTGCGGGCTGGGCTGGAGAAGGAGAGAAGGGAGGGGAGGTAGGAAAAGGCGAGGTGATGGACAGCCTTGAAGCCAAAGAGAGAAGCAGGGGAAGAGATGCTGAGAGGAAACAATACCCTTTGGGGTAACTGGCAGCCATCCTACCCTAGCTTGGCATACTAAATAGGGCCGAGGCCAATGCCAAACCTCCCAAACCAGTCTTTGGACTTCCTGCTTGGCTCGCCTCATGGACCCCGGGGACTTAGAGAGACAGACAGAGAGTTGAGGGAGATAGGCAGGACATAAGGAACAGCCCAGCCATGGGGAAAGAGGAGACCCGTTACCTGCCGCCCGCTGAGTCTTGGCTGCTCTTTTCCCCCCAGAAGGCTGCTAAGGTAGCCGGGTAGCTCTCAGAACTGCCTTTTATCAGGGAGAACCGTTCCCAATCCCCCACCCTGCCTAACGGCCCATTGCCGACAGCTGTCTGCCACGCTCCAGCTGTACCCACTCCCTCCAGCCCTGCCTCCTCTCCCCCTCCAACCATGGCTCTCTTTTTTCTTCTTTTAATCATCATCATCATCATCAATCGTATTTATTGAGCACTTACTGTGTGCAGAGCACTGTACTTAGCGCTTGGGAAGTACAAGTTGGCAACATATAGAGACAGTCCCTACCCAACAGTGGGCTCACAGTCTAAAAGGGGGAGACAGAGAACAAAACCAAACATACTAACAAAATAAAATAAATAGAATGGTACTTGCTAAGCGCTTACTATGTGCCAGGCACTGTACTAAGCATCCAATGGGAAGCGGGGGGGGTTCTCTCCACCTGACTGAAGCAGGGGATGGGGAGAAGCGGGGAGAGAGGCTGGAGAAAAGCGATGGAACCGGGCTGAAGAAAAGTCCCGGGAAGAGGTTGGGGTGGGAGTAATAATTGTGGTATTTGTTCAGCGCTTACTATGCGCCAGGCACCGTATGAAGTGCTAGGGTAGAGACAAGATAATCACGTCCCACATGGAGCTCACTTTCTAAGTAGGAGGGAGGACAGGGATCGAACCCCCATTTTGCATATGAGGGAACTGAGGCATGGAGAAGTGAAGTGCCTTGCCCAAGGTCACACAGCAGACAAGTGGCAGAGCCAGGATTAGAATTCAGGTCCACGCTCTTTCCGCTAGGCCACACTGCTTCTTGAGGGCAGGGCTAATACATCATGTGTAGCCATATCGCTATATTGTACATTCCCATGTGGTTAGTACAGTGTTCTGCACACAGTAAGCGCTCAGTAAATATTACTGACTGACAAGATGGGCGCTCAGAGAGCTTGGGGCCTGTTATGCCATCACCAGATAACGCCTTTGCACACTGCTTCGTCACAATTTAGAGCCCTCTGTGAGGGATGTGCTATGTCATACCGCAACCAAACAACAGCTGGCTGGGGGGTGACATGTTTTGTTGTGATGAGGCAGTGTGGCTTACTGGCAAGAGCATGAGGCTGGGAGTTTCGAGGCCCAGGTTCTATTCCTTGTTCTGCCACTGGCCTGCTGTGTGACCTCGAGCAAGTCACTGGACCTCTCTGGACCTCAGTTCCTCGTTTTTAAAATGGGGATAAAACAGATTATGAGCCTTGCTTGGGAGAGGTAATGAATCTGATCTAATAACCTTGTATCTACATTAGTCCTTAACACTTAAGCACTTGATAAATGCCACCATTGCTTACGACATAATAGTTATGGATTACTCTCTCCCCCCTCCAACAAAGCCACCTACTGCAGGACGCTGTCTTGACTAAATCCCCAACCATCCTTGTTGTCAGTCTTTCTCAGCTCTCCCATTTCTCTTTATTTTGGGTTTTCTTTTGGTTTTATCACTGCTGCCTAATGTCCCCTGGCTTTTCATTTGGAAACTTGTGCCCTCTTGCCTCCCTCAGTAGCCTGGGGATCTCCTCTTGACCTACTGCCCGTTTCCAAGTGCCTGAACAGGACAATGACATGTCAGGAAGGAGAGAGCCCCATGTGTTGAAAGCCCGATGCATCCTATTAATAATAATAATAATAATGGCATTTGTTAATGCTTACTATGAGCAAAGCACTATTCTAAATGCTGGGGCGGATACAAGGTGATCAGGTTGTCCCATGTGGGGCTCACAATCTTAATCCCCATTTTACAGCTGAGGGAACTGAGGACCAGAGAATAATAATAATAATAATAATAATAATAATAATAATAATAATAATAATGATCATCATCATCATCAATCGTATTTATTGAGCGCTTACTATGTGCAGAGCACTGTACCAAGTGCTTGGGAAGTACAAATTGGCAACATAGAGAGACAGTCCCTACCCAACAGTGGGCTCACAGTCTAAAAGGGGGGAGACAGAGAACAAAACCAAACATACTAACAAAATAAAATAAATAGAACAGATATGTACAAGTAAAATAAATAAATAAATGATGGCATTTGTTAAGCGCTTACTATGTGCAAAGCACTGTCCTAAGCGCTGGGGAGGTTACAAGGTGATCAGGTTGTCCCCACGGGGGGCTCACAGTTTTAATCCCCATTTTACAGATGAGGTAACTGAGGCACAGAGAAGTGAAGTGACTTGCCCAAAGTCACACAGCTGACAGTTGGCAGAGCTGGGATTTGAACCCATGACCTCTGACTCCAAAGCCCGGGCTCTTTCCACCGAGCCACGCTGCTTCTCCTATTGCAGCAGAGATACCCCTACGTCATACCAGGGGTGGGGAGGTGCCACGTTGGCATCACCATGGCCTTGTGGTCTCATGTTAAGGTCAGGTGCCCGGCCCTAATGGCCTCACAGGCAGCTGCTCGGGTTTTGCACCAAAAGGCAAGGAGACTTGGCAGGGAAATGCAAGGAGTCAGAGAAGCAGCGTGACTTAGTGGAAAGTGCACGGACTTGGGAGACAGAGGTCGTGGGTTCGAATCCCAGCTCTGCCACATTGAACAAGTCACGTCCCTCTGCACCTCGGTTACCTCATCTGTAAAATGGAGATTAAGACCGTGAGTCCCATGTGGGGACAACCTGATTACCCTGTATCTACCCCAGCTTTTAGAATAGTTCTTAGCACATAAATAATTATAAATAATGATAGCATTTATTAAGCACTTACTATGTGCAAGGTGATCAGGTTGTCCCACGGGGGCTCACAGTCTTCATCCCCATTTTACAGATGAGGGAACTGAGGCCCAGAGAAGTGAAGTGACTTGCCCTAAGTCACACAGCTGACAA
Organism: Tachyglossus aculeatus; assembly: GCF_015852505.1. Classification (NCBI taxonomy): domain Eukaryota; kingdom Metazoa; phylum Chordata; class Mammalia; order Monotremata; family Tachyglossidae; genus Tachyglossus; species Tachyglossus aculeatus. The sequence continues at coordinate 2,823,972 of NC_052091.1, forward strand.
TTGGTGGAGCTGGGATTTGAACCCATGACCTCTGGCTCCAAAGCCCGTGCTCTTTCCACTGAGCCACGAAAAATAATAATAATAATAATGGCATTTATTAAGTGCTTACTATGTGCAAAGCACTTTTCTAAGCGCTGGGGAGGCTACAAGGTGATCAGGTTGTCCCACGTGGGGCTCACAGTCTTCATCCCCATTTTACAGATGAGGGAACTGAGGCCCAGAGAAGTGAAGTGACTTGCCCAAAGTCACACAGCTGACAATTGGCGGAGCTGGGATTTGAACCCATGACCTCTGACTCCAAAGCCCGGGCTCTTTCCGCTGAGCCACGCTGCTTCTCCAGCACGATTTAGTGGAAAGTGCACGGACTTGGGACAGAGATTGTGGTTTCCAATCCCAGCTCTGCCGCTTTGAACAAGTCACTTCACTTTTCTGCGCCTCGGTTACCTCATCTGTAAAATGGAGATGAAGACCGTGAGCCCCATGTGGGGACAACCTGATTACCTTGTATCTACCCCAGCTTTTAGAACAGTTCTTAGCACATATTAAGTGCTTAACAAATACTATTATTATTATTATTATTGTTGGCACGAACTGTGGACACCATGTTGATGTCACAGTGATGTCACAGTGATGTCACAGTAGTGGCCCGGCCCTAACAGCCTCACGGGGAGCTGCTCGGGCATCACCACCGAAACCCAAGGGGACCGGGTGACGAAATGCTTAATAATAATAATAATGGTATTTGTTAAGCGCTTACTATGTGCAAAGCACTATTCTAAGCACTATGTTGCCAACTTGTACTTCCCAAGCGCTTAGTACAGTGCTCTGCACACAGTAAGCGCTCAATAAATACGATTGATGATAATGATGATGATGGGGGGATACAGGGTGATCAGGTTGTCCCACGTGGGGCTCACCGTCTTCACCCCCATTTTCCAGATGAGGGAACTGAGGCCCAGAGAAGTGAAGTGACTTGCCCAAAGTCACCCAGCTGACAGTTGGTGGTGGCGGGATTTGAACCCATGACCTCTGACACACTTCTGTGTGGAGAAGCAGCGTGGCTCAATGGAAAGAGCCCGGGCTTTGGAGTCGGAGGTCAGGGGTTCAAATCCCGGCTCTGCCCCTTGTCTGCTGTGTGACTTTGGGCAAGTCACTTCACTTCTCTGGGCCTCAGTTACCTCATCTGTAAAATGGGGATTAAGACTGTGAGCCTCTTGGGACAACCTGATCACCTTGTAACCTCCCCCAGCGCTTAGAACAGTGCTTTGCACATAGTAAGCACTTAGTAAATGCCATTATTATTATTATTATTATTCTGACTCCAAAGCCCGGGCTCTTTCCACTGAGCCACACTGCTTCTCTGGGGCAGCTTGGAATCCCACAATGCCTTGCGTGAACAGTGGGCACCACGTTGGCATTACCTCAGCCTCACGGGCCCCTCCTCGGGTTTCGCCCCCTCAGGCCTTGGAGCCCCCCAATCCCTTGCGCCAACTATGAGCACCACGTTGTGGTCGCCTCAGCCTCGGCTTCAGGCCCTAACGGCCTCACGGGCGCCCGCTGAGGAGAACTGGCGGGAAAAGGCGAGGCTTCCCACCATGCCTTGCGCGAACTGTGGGCGCGCGCCCCGGAGCCCGAGCTGATTGGTTCCCCCTTCGCCCCGCCCAAAAGGCGCCGTGCCCTTCGCTCTAACAGGGCGCTGCGCTCAGACTGACGCGCCCAGCGGCCAATCAGCGTCAAGGGGCGGGGCTTCCCCGGCCGTTGGGGAGCGCCCCCCCTCCCCGACCACTAGGTGGCGGGCGGCAACGAGAGCGTCGGGCGGGCGTAATGGCGACCCCAGCCACCTCACCCCTATGTCGCCCATCGCCAATGGCGACCCCCGCCACCTCGCCCTCCCATCCCCGGTTGTTGCCCTTAGAGGCCGCCTTTTAACGGCCCACTTACCTTATCGGTTTCGGGAGGCTCCGACGGCGTCGAAGACGACGAGTCTGGGGTTGGCGTTGGGCCGAACATGCCTTCCCACAATGCCCCGCGTTGGCCGTTGGCCCAAGTCTTGCCTCAGGCCCTCTCCCCCCCGCGTGCCCAGTCAGGCTGACCACTGTACTGAGCACCTACTGTGTGCGGCACACTGGACTAAACGCCCGGGAAAGACACATTCAGTTGCACCTTGGCCACCTCCTTTCGAAGACTTCGTGTCTTAACTGTACTCACCCAAGAGTTGTGTGGCGCTTTTAGACTGAGAGCCCACTGTTGGGTAGGGGCTGTCTCTATATGTTGCCAACTTGTGCTTCCCAAGCGCTCAGTACAGTGCTCTGCACACAGTAAGCGCTCAATAAATATGATTGATGATGATGGAGCAGTGCGGCCTAGAGGGAAGAGCCCGGGCCTAGGAGTCCTTAGGACCTGGCTTCTAATGGCGGCTCCGCCACTTGCCCACTGTTGGGTAGAGACTGTCTCTATATGTTGCCAACTTGTACTTCCCAAGCGCTTAGTACAGTGCTCTGCACACAGTAAGCGCTCAATAAATACGATTGATTGATTGTCCACTGGGTGACCTTGGGCAAGTCACTTAGGCTGCCAACTTGTACTTCTCAAGCGCTTAGTACAGTGCTCTGCACACAGTAAGCGCTCAATAAATACGATTGATGATGATGATGATGGAGCAGTGCGGCCTAGCGGGAAGAGCCCGGGCCTAGGAGTCCTTAGGACCTGGCTTCTAATGGCGGTTGCGCCACTTGCCCACTGTTGTGTAGGGACTGTCTCTATATGTTGCCAACTTGAACTTCCCAAGCGCTTAGTACAGTGCTCTGCACACAGTAAGCGCTCACTAAATACGATTGATGATGATGATGATAGAGCAGTGTGGCCTAGCGGGAAGAGCCCGGGCCTAGGAGTCCTTAGGACCTGGCTTCTAATGGCGGTTCCGCCACTTGCCCACTGTTGGGTAGGGACCGTCTCTATATGTTGCCAACTTGTACTTCCCAAGCGCTTAGTACAGTGCTCTGCACACAGTAAGCGCTCAATAAATACGATTGATTGATTGTCCACTGGGTGACCTTGGGCAAGTCACTTAGGTTGCCAACTTGTACTTCCCAAGCGCTTAGCACAGTGCTCTGCACACAGTAAGCGCTCAATCAATCAATCGTATTTATTGAGCACTTACTGTGTGCAGCGCACTGGACCAAGCGCTTGGGAAGTACAAGTTGGCAACATATAGAGACAGTCCCTACCCAACAGTGAGCTCACAGTCTATAAATACGATCAATATCAATAAGTACGATTGAATGAATGAATGAATGAAGTCACTTCTTGGGAAGAGAAGCAGCTTCTAGCTGCTAGAAGCACTTCTAGAAGAGCAGCATGGCTCAGTGGAAAGAGCGCGGGCTTTGGAGTCAGATGTCATGGGTTCTTATCCCGGCTCTGCCACATCAATCAATCAATTGTATTTATTGAGCGCTTACTGTGTGCAGAGCACTGTACTAAGCACTTGGGAAGTACAAGTTGGCAACATAGACAGTCCCTACCCAACAGTGGGCTCACAGTCTAGAAGGGGGAGACAGAGAACAAAACCAAACATATTAACAAAATAATGTGACCTTGGGCAAATCACTTCACTTCTCTGAGCCTCAGTTCCCTCATCTGGAAAATGGGGATGAAGACTGTGAGCCCCACATGGGACAACCTGATCACCTTGTATCCCCCCAGCGCTTATAACAGTGTTTTGCACATAGTAAGCACTTAACAAATGCCATTATAAAAAAAAAAAATCCCGGCTCCCCACTTGTCAGCTGTGTGACTTTGGGCAAGTCAAGCGCTTATTACAGTGCTCTGCACACAGTAAGCGCTCAATAAATACGATTGATCATGATGATGATGAAGTGGCGGCGCTGGGATTAGAACCCAGGTCCTTCTGATTCCCGGGGCCATGTTCTATCCCTTAAGCCACGCTTGGTTCATTCATTAATTCATTCATTCAATCGTATTTATTGAGCACTGTGTACACAGCACTGTACTAAGCGCTTGGGAAGTACAAATTGACATACTAACATCTCTTCCTCATCCGGGGCCCCGTTTCCACCGGAGGCACAGTCAGGGGTGTCTACGGGACTGGGATAGATATAAGGTAATCAGATCACACACAGTCCCCGTCCCATTTTACAGATGAGGAAACGAGGCCCGGAGAAGTTAAATGACTTGCTCAAGGTCACACAGCTGACAAGTGACAGAACTGGGATTAAGAGCCCAGGCCCCTCTGTGCTCTTTCTGCTAGGCCACGCTTCTTCTCTGGGTGTCACTCGGGGAGAGCTGGGGCCTGCCGGATTCAAAGGGAGCTAGTGAACCGGGGGTCAGTCTCGAGAACTTGTACTTCCCAAGCGCTTAGTACAGTGCTTTGCACACAGTAAGCGCTCAATAAGTATGACTGATTGAGAACGAGGCAATGAACAGGTGGTCTGTGACTGGAGAGGGCGAGCTGGGGTGTAGTGAGAAGGGAGTCGGAGGGCAGGGAACGTACCGGCTAATTCTGCTGCATTGTACTCTCCCAAGGGCTTAGTACAGCGCTCTGCACGTAGTAAGCGCTCAATAAAAACTGTTATTGATTCAGAGGAAGGAGGGAGAGAGCGGATGGGAGTGCCTTGGGAGGGCAGAGGAATGGGCATCCCATGGAGGACTGTGGGGAGACGTGTCATCGCGACAAGAAGTCGGAGTTCCCCCGGCAGAGCCCCCCATCACCCGTCCCCCCCCCATGTGTTCTGGAAGATCAGGATCCAGCGGGATGGGGGGCAATGGAGGATAGTGGGTGGAGTCATGGAGGGTCAGCGGCTTGGAGTAGGTGGGGACGGGGGACCCAGAAGCGGATCCGTCTGTATGGAATGAGGGAAGGGTGGTCAGCCCGCCTCTTGGGGGGGAGGGGGGGGCCCACTGTTGGGTAGGGACTGTCTCTATATGTTGCCAACTTGTACTCCCGAAGCCCTTAGTACAGTGCTCTGCACACAGTAAGCGCTCAATAAATGCGATTGAATGAATGGTGGGACCACAGCAGCAGGCTTTTCCTACGGGCCCCGCTCCGGACACCAAGATTGCCACGGTTCAGGCCCGGGGGCAGCCGAGGCCAAATCAATCGCTGGGGTCTACGAGGTCCGTTTCCTCCTCCTCCTCCATAGGCAGGACAGATGGGTGGGTGCAGGCAGAGGCAGACAGCCCGGTTGGGTTTTCTTTCAATTTCTTTATTTGCTTACGCACAGCCGCCACAAGTTGGCAAGCTGGGGTGGGGAAGAGGCCTCTGGCAGGTTCGGCTCCCGCACCTCTTCATGTCAAGCCCTGGGACGGGGGGCGAAGGGGGGGAAGGATGGAGAAGGGGCAGGGGTTCCTGCCGCACTGACCCTCCTCTTCCTCAACCAGGAAGGGAGGGGGATGGCAAGGAAAGAGCCAGAACAAGACGGCACCCCGGGGTCCCCTTATGTCACCCCTCCGGCCACGCGCTCCGGGTGGTCAGGACCCAGCGGGGTGGGGGTGGGGGCTGGAGCCATCGGGAGGAAGGGGATAGGGGCGGGTGGGGAGGCCCGGAAGCAGATCCATGCGCTCGAAGTCACGGGATACATGGGGAAGCGAAACTCCACGGCATCCGCCCCAACCCCTCCGCCGGCCAACGCGGGGGCCTCGGGGAACGACCACGCGTCCGGGGACATTTCAGTCGCTCCCGTCATTAAGCGTCTGGGCGGAGGGGGTGGGGCCGAGGCCCTGGGCTGAGGAGGGAACGCCACTGAGGCTGGGGATCTGGGCTTCCCCTTCCACAGACCCGATCCTCCCGGCACCTCCACGGCAGATAAACCAAATCCACAGATCCTCCAACCCCCACCCTGACCAGCCCTCACGGGTGGATCCGACCTGCTCCTGGGGAGGAGAAGGAGGGGGATGTCAGGGCCTCTTCTCCACCCCCCCAACCCCCAGCATGCGCCCCCTCACCTGCGCTAGCCCCCGGGCCGGGGGGCTCCTTCAGTAGCCTGGGGCTAGGGTGGCCTTGATGGCCATCTGGATCTTGGCAAACTTGCTCTCGGAGTCCACGAACCCATCACCCCCCTGCGGGCGGGTGATCAGTGAGCTCCGGCCGGCAGGACCCCCCTCGCCGGACTCCTGTCTGGGACACTGCCCCACAGCCCGAGACCCCAGCCCCTTCCAGGGAGACCCCAGATAACTCTGGCCACACCCAGTTGCTACCCCCAACCATCCCCATCGCCCCCAGGGGAGGGGAGGGGGCCGGAGAGGACGAGGGGCCAGGGTAGCGCTCACCTTCTTGGAATGCACCAGCCTCCCAGCTACTGTCACTTCAAACCAGCCGGTGACCTGCGGAGTCCCCTCGCCGCTCTGTGCAGACGGAGGGGATGAGTCCAGAGACGCCCCCTCCCCACCTCTCCCCCCACTCCCAACCCAAGCCTTTGGGAGGAACCGCTGAGGCCGTAGGACTCTGCTGGGGTGTGGTGAGAGGGGTCCTGCCAGGAAGCAAGGGGATGACCCCCAGATCCCATCCAGCCTGCGGTGCCAGGGAATCTAACCCTCTCCCACCCACGACCTGGGGCCCAGGCACTCACAATCTCCACCTGGCCGGGAAATTCATTTTCCAATTTCTTCTTGAGCTGCAGAAACTGGGGTGGGGGAGAAGGTGGGGAGGGTAAGGCCTGGGTCTCTCCCCTCTGCTGGGGCGAGAGGGACACCGAGGTGGACTGGGGGAGAGTTTCGGGGGTCTCCATCCCCACTCTCCAGCAACATCCCCGGGGAGGGGGGCTGAGCTTCCAGCTGGGGCGATTTTAATCAGCATGGAATTACAAGGGGAGGAAAGGGCAGGAAGGAGGATGGAGAGGAGGAGGAGGAGGTTGGGAGGAGGGTAGACAAGGGGCAGGGCTTACCTTGGGTTTGTAGCCTCAGGCTCCGCTGTAGGGACAGACAAACAACGTGCGTCATGGAAAAAGAACCGAGGAAACACTCTCAGTTCCCACCTTTATCATCAATCGTATTTATTGAGCGCTTACTGTGTGCAGAGCACTGTACCTTTAGTGAATCTATCGCTCCCCAACTCAGCGGACACTGGGGAGCCCCTGACCGCACCAGCCCTGTCTTCTGTCAGCCCTAAATCCTTCCCACTGCAGCCACCTGTTTCCAGGCTCAGGTGAGGGGATTAGGCAGGGCCGGGGTGGGATGTCTTGAAAAGCCCAGGAAAAGGTCCTCTCCCTCCCTGAAAAGTCCCTCCTCACATCTAACCTTCATTCATTCATTCAATCGTACTTATTGAGTGCTTACTTTGTGCACAGCACTATACTAAACACTTGGGAGACATCCCTCCTGTGGTATTTGTTAAGCGCTTACTATGTGCCAAGCACTGGGGTAGGTACAGGATAACTGTGTCAGACACAGTCCCTGCCTAACATTCATTCATTCATTCAATCGTATTTATTGAGCGCTTACTGTGTGCAGAGCACTGTACAAAGAGCTTGGGAAGTACAAGTTGGCAACATATAGAGACGGTCCCTACCCAACAGTGGGCTCACAGTCTAGAAGGGGGAGGCAGACAACAAAACAAAACGTATTAACAAAATAAAATAGAATAAATATGTACAAATAAAATAGGGTAATAAATACGTACAAACATATATACAGGTGGTGTGGGGAGGGGAAGGAGGTAAGGCAGGGGGATGGAGAGGTGGAGGGGGGGGAGAGGAAGGAGTGGGCTCAGTGTGGGAAGGCCTCCTGGAGGAGGTGAGCTCTCAGTAGGGCCTTGAAGGGAGGAAGAGAGGTAGCTAGAGTAATAAATACTTACAAATATATATATATACAGGTCCAGTCCAGTGACCTTGTATTGACTTCAGCGTTTAAAACAGTGCTTGGCACATAGTAAGCGCTTAACAAGCACCATCATCATCATTATTATTATTAAGTCACTTGACTGCTCTGGACCTATTCTATTCTATTTTGTTAATATGTTTTGTTCTCTGTCTCCCACTTCTATTCATTCAATCGTATTTATTGAGCGCTTACTGTGTGCAGAGCACTGTACTAAGCGCTTGGGAAGTACAAGTTGGCAACATTTAGAGATCCTACCCAACAGCGGGCTCACAGTCTAGAAAGGGGAGACAGAGAACAAAACAAAACATATTAACCAAATAAAATAGAATAAATATGTAGTAGTAAAATAAATATTCATTCATTCATTCAATCATATTTACTGAGCGCTTCTAGACTGTGAGTCCACTGTTGGGTAGGGACCGTCTCTACATGTTGCCAACTTGGACTTCCCAAGCGCTTAGTACAGTGCTCTGCACAGTAAGCGCTCAATAAATACGACTGATTGATTGACCTCTTTCTTATCCCAGTGCTTGGTACAATCAATCAATCGTATTTATTGAGCGCTTACTGTGTGCAGAGCACTGTACTAAGCGCTTGGGAACTACAAGCTGGCAACATATAGAGACGGTCCCTACCCAACAGTGGGCTCACAGCCCGGCTCCGCCGATTGTCAGCTGTGTGACTTTGGGCGAGTCACTTCACTTCTCTGGGCCTCAGTTACCTCATCTGGAAAATGGGGATTATGTATATGTATTATATATATGAATGTATATGAATGTGTATGCATATAAGTATGCATATGTATATGCATATATATGTATATACATGTTTGTACATATTTATTACTCTATTTATGTATTTATTTTACTTGTACCTATCTATTCTGTTTATTTCATTTTGTTAGTATGTTTGGTTTTGTTCTCTGTCTCCCCCTTCTAGACTGTGAGCCCACTGTTGGGTAGGGACCGTCTCTATATGTTGCCAACTCGGACTTCCCAAGCGCTTAGTCCAGTGCTCTGCACACAGTAAGCGCTCAATAAATACGACTGATTGATTGATTGTTGGGTAGGGGCCGTCTCTATATGTTGCCAATCTGGACACAGTAAGCGCTCAATAAATACGATTGATTGATTGATTGTTGGGTAGGGACCGTCTCTATATGTTGCCAACTTGGACTTGCCAAGCGCTTAGTACAGTGCTCTGCACACAGTAAGCGCTTAATAAATACGATTGATGATGATTGATTGGTAGGGACCGTCTCTATATGTTGCCAGCTTGGAACAAGCGCTTAGTACAGTGCTCTGCACACAGTAAGCACTCAATAAATACGATTCATTGATTGATTGTTGGGTAGGGACCGTCTCTATATGTTGCCAACTTGGACTTCCCAAGCGCTTAGTACAGTGCTTTGCACACATGAAGCGCTCAATACATACGACTGATTGATTGACTGATAGTAAGCCCTTAGTCCAGAGCCTGGCCTATAGTAAGGGCTTATCAAATACCAGGATTAAATTAAATTATAATTGGATGGTGATTAGGTTAGGGGCCGGGCCACACTCACCAGTAAACGACATGAACTTGGACGACGCCCCTGCCAGAGGCTTTGAGAGACGCCATGGCCGAGCGTCTCCTCAGCAGCTCCCTCAGCCACGCGCAGCCGCAGACGCTCAGGCAGCAACAGCGCAGGCGCGGGCGGCGGCTCCTCGGCCGCCCGCGGACGGTTCCATCGTTCGAACTTAGAGGGGAGGACGGATGAATCCTACCTTACTCTCTCCACCCCCAGAAAGTCTTTTCCCTACTTCTCCACTCTCCTTATTTTTATATCTTATTATAAGTTTATCTGTAATAAAGTAGTCGCTGTTCCTCTGGAGGGGAGCGGAGGTGGACGTTGTTTTCTTCCAGTACCCCCCCAAATACCTAAAATGGTACAGCTCCGCTCCGAGGGCGAGGCGAGGGAGACCGAATGCGCCTGCGCAGCGTTGATTCATTCATTCATTCATTTCATTCTTGTTCGTTCGTTCGTTCGTTCGTTCGTTCGTTCGTTCGTTCGTTCGTTCGTTCGTTCGTTCGTTCGTTCGTTCGTTCGTTCGTTCGTTCGTTCGTTCGTTCGTTCGTTCGTTCGTTCGTTCGTTCGTTCGTTCGTTCGTTCGTTCGTTCGTTCGTTCGTTCGTTCGTTCGTTCGTTCGTTCGTTCGTTCGTTCGTTCGTTCGTTCGTTCGTTCGTTCGTTCGTTCGTTCGTTCGTTCGTTCGTTCGTTCGTTCGTTCGTTCGTTCGTTCGTTCGTTCGTTCGTTCGTTCGTTCGTTCGTTCTTGAGCGCTTACTGTGTGCAGAACACTGGACTAAGCGCTTGGGAAGTCCAAGTTGGCAACATCTAGAGACGGTCCCGACCCAACAGCGGGCTCACAGTCTAGAAGGGGGAGACTGACAACAAAACAAAACATATTAACAAAATAAAATAACTAGAATAGATATCAATCAATCAATCAATCGTATTTATTGAGCGCTTACTGTGTGCAGAGCACTGGACTAAGCGCTTGGGAAGTCCAAGTTGGCAACATCTAGAGACGGTCCCGACCCAACAGCGGGCTCACAGTCTAGAAGGGGGAGACTGACAACAAAACAAAACATATTAACAAAATAAAATAAATGGAATAGATATCAATCAATCAATCAATCGTATTTATTGAGCGCTTACTGTGTGCAGAGCACTGGACTAAGCGCTTGGGAAGTCCAAGTTGGCAACATCTAGAGACGGTCCCGACCCAACAGCGGGCTCACAGTCTAGAAGGGGGAGACTGACAACAAAACAAAACATATTAACAAAATAAAATAAATAGAATAGATATCAATCAATCAATCAATCGTATTTATTGAGCGCTTACTGTGTGCAGAGCACTGGACTAAGCGCTTGGGAAGTCCAAGTTGGCAACATAGAGAGCCTGTCCCTACCCAACAGTGGGCTCACAGTCTAGAAGGGGGAGACTGACAACAAAACAAAACATATTAACAAAATAAAATAAATGGAATAGATATCAATCAATCAATCAATCGTATTTATTGAGCGCTTACTGTGTGCAGAGCACTGGACTAAGCGCTTGGGAAGTCCAAGTTGGCGACATATAGAGCCTGTCCCTACCCAACAGTGGGCTCACAGTCTAGAAGGGGGAGACTGACAACAAAACAAAACATATTAACAAAATAAAATAAATAGAATAGATATCAACCAATCAATCAATCGTATTTATTGAGCGCTTACTGTGTGCAGAGCACTGGACTAAGCGCTTGGGAAGCCCAAGTTGGCAACGTATAGAGATGGTCCCTACCCAACAGCGGGCTCACAGTCTAGAAGGGGGAGACTGACAACAAAACCAAACATATTAACAAAATTAAATAAATAGAATAGATATCAATCAATCAATCAATCGTATTTATTGAGCGCTTACTGTGTGCAGAGCACTGGACTAAGCGCTTGGGAAGTACAAGTAATACAATACAAGTAAAATAAATAAATAGAGTAATAAATATGTACAAACATATATCCATATATACAGGTGCTGTGGGGAAGGGAAGGAGGTAAGGCGGGGATGGAGAGGGGGACGACTCACTCATTCATTCATTCATTCATTCATTCATTCAGTCGTATTTATTGAGCGCTTACTGTGTGCAGAGCACTGGACTAAGCGCTTGGGAAGTCCAAGTTGGCAACATCTAGAGACGGTCACTACCCAACAGTGGGCTCACAGTCTAGAAAGGGGAGACAGAGAACAAAACCAAACATATTAACAAAATAAAATAAGTAGAATAGATGTGTACAAGTAAAATAAATAAATAAATAGAGTAATAAATATGTACAAACGTATATACATATATACAGGTGCTGTGGGGAAGGGAAGGAGGTAAGATGGGATGGAGGGGGGACGACTCACTCATTCATTCATTCATTCATTCATTCAATCGTATTTATTGAGCGCTTACTGTGTGCAGAGCACTGGACTGAGCGCTTGGGAAGTCCAAGTTGGCAACATACAGAGACGGTCCCTACCCAACAGTGGGCTCACAGTCTAGAAGGGAGAGACAGAGAACAAAACAAAACATATTAACAAAATAAAATAGACTAGATATCAATCAATTAATCAATCGTATTTATTGAGCGCTTACTGTGTGCAGAGCACTGGACTAAACGCTTGGGAAGTACAAGTAATACAATACAATACAAGTAAAATAAATAAATAGAGTAATAAATATGTACAAACATATATCCATATATACAGGTGCTGTGGGGAAGGGAAGGAGGTAAGACCGGGGGATGGAGAGGGGGACGACTCATTCATTCATTCATCCAATCGTATTTATTGAGCGCTTACTGTGTGCAGAGCACTGGACTGAGCGCTTGGGAAGTCCAAGTTGGCAACATATAGAGACGGTCCCTACCCAACAGTGGGCTCACAGTCTAGAAGGGGGAGACAGACAACAAAACCAAACATATTAACAAAATAAAATAAGTAGAATAAATATGTACAAGTAAAATAAATAAATGGAGTAATAAATATGTACAAACATATATCCATATATACAGGTGCTGTGGGGAAGGGAAGGAGGAAAGATGGGGGGGATGGAGAGGGGGACGAGGGGGAGAAGAAGGAAGGGGCTCAGTCTGGGAAGGCCTCATGTCCCACATGTCCCATGTGGGACTCACAGTCTTGATCCCCATTTTACAGATGAGGGAACTGAGGCCCAGAGAAGCTGCCCAAAGTCACACAGCTGACAAGTGGCGGAGCCAGATGAAGTGTTTTGATGAGGAGAGTGTTTCATGCTGAACCAGAGGAAGTGACTTGAATTAAGGGGAAGAGATTTCAGTTCGACGTAAAGATGGGGCCGATCATCTTTCAGGATATGTCAACCCCCTCCTCAAAAATCTCCAGGGGTTGCCCAACCACCTCCGTGTCAAACAAAACCTCACCACTGGCTCTAAAGCTCTCCATCACCTTTTAACCTCCTACCTCATAATAATAATAATAATAATGGCATTTCTTAAGCGCTTACTATGTGCAAAGCACTGTTCTAAGCGCTGGGGAGGTTACAGAGTGATCAGGTTGTCCCACGCGGGGCTCCCAGTCTTCATCCCCATTTTCCAGATGAGGGAACTGAGGCCCAGAGAAGTGAAGTGACTTGCCCAAAGTCACACAGCTGACAAGTGGCGGAGCCGGGATTTGAACCCATGGCCTCTGACTCCAAAGCCCGAGCTCTTTCCACTGAGCCATGCTGCTTCTCATGCTGCTTCTCATCTTCCTTCTCTCCTTCTACAACCCAGCCCGCATACTTAGAGAAGCAGCGTGGCTCAGCGGAAAGAGCCCGGGCTTTGGAGTCAGAGGTCACGGGTTCAAATCCCGGCTCCATCAGCTGGGTGACTTTGGGCAAGTCACTTCACTTCTCTGGGCCTCAGTTCTCTCATCTGTAAAATGGGGCTGAAGACTGGGAGCCCCATGTGGGACAACCTGATCACCTTGTAACCCCCCCCAGCACTTAGAACAGTGCTTTGCACAAAGTAAGCACTGAACAAATGCCAAAATTATTATTATTATTTCCACCAGGCTTTGCTGCTCCCTAACCACCAGCCTCCCATCCCCACAGCACATATGCATATCTGTTCATATCTGTAATTTAATAATAATATTAATAATAATGGTATTTGTTAAGTGCTTACTATGTGCCAAGCGCTGTTTCCTATTATTTATTCTGTATTTTTTTATTGGACATTATTATCATTATTAGTTTATTTATTATTATTATTTATTTATCTATTTATTTGTATTAATGTCTGTCTCCCCCTCTAGACTGTGAGCTCGTTGTGGGCAGGAATGTGTCTGTTGTTATGGTGTACTCTCCCAAGCACTTAGTACAGTGCTTTACACACAGTAAGCGCTCCATAAATATGATTGAAGGCATGAATGAATAATAATAATAATAATAATAATGATGGCATTTATTAGGTGCTTACTATGTGCCAAGCACTGTTCTAAATGCTGTGGAGGTTACAAGGTGATCAGGTTGTCCCATGGGGGGCTCACATCCCCATTTTATATATGTATATATGTTTGTACATATTTATTACTCTATTTATTTATTTATTTTACTTGTCCATATCTATTCTATTTATTTTATTTTGTTAGTATGTTTGGTTTTGTTCTCTGTCTCCCCCTTCTAGACTGTGAGCCCACTGTTGGGTAGGGACTGTCTCTATATGTTGCCAACTTGGACTTCCCAAGTGCTTAGTACAGTGCTCTGCACATAGTAAGTGCTCAATAAATACGATTGATTGATTGATTGATTTTACAGATGGGGGAATTGAGGACCAGAGAAGTGAAGTGACTTTCCCTAAGTCACACAGCTGACAATTGGCGGAGCCGGGATTTGAACCCGTGACCTCTGACTCCAAAGCCCGGGCTCTTTCCACTGAGCCACGCTGCTTCTCTGAATGAAAGCCTACCTTCCCCACCCACCCTAATCAATCAATCCGTGGTACTTAATGAGTGCTTACTGTGTGCAGAGCATTGTGGTAAACACTTGGGAAAGGAAACTATAATAATAATAATAATAATTTTGGTATTTGTTAAGCGCTTACTATGTGCAAAGCCCTGTTCTAAGCGCTGGGGAGGATACAAGGTGATCAGGTTGTCCCACGGGGGGCTCACGGTCTTAATCCCCATTTTACAGATGAGGTCACTGAGGCCCAGAGAAGTGAAGTGACTTGGCCAAAGTCACACAGCTGACAATTGGTGGAGTTGGGATTTGAACCCGTGACCTCTGACTCCAAAGCCCGGGCTCTTTCCACTGAGCCACGCTGCTTTGGCCGGCATACATACACACACACACACACACATGACAGAGATCCACCCCTACACTATGGATTGAAAACACACACACCCCGAAACACACAAAACTGCATATAGATCAACACTGCCACACAATCGAACCCACACACTGTCCCCCTGAAGCTCCAGACTCTCATTGCTCCCCAGAAAAATTCAGCCTAACCCCCACCCCAAGTAGCACTGGGGCTCTCCCAGCCCCAGTTGAGGGGGTCAGTCTTCCCCTGACACCCCCCAACCCCGGGACCCCCCAGCCTGGGCTGGGGAAATGTAGAATCCAGATTATAATAATAACGATGGCATTTATTCATTCATTCAATTATATTTATTGAGCGCTTACTGTGTGCAGAGCACTGGACTAAGCGCTTGGGAAGTCCAAGTTGGCAACATATAGAGACGGCCCCTACCCAACAGCGGGCTCACAGTCTAGAAGGGGGAGACAGAGAACAAAACCAAACATATTAACAAAATAAAATAAATAGGATAGAATTTATTAAGCGCTTACTATGTGCGAAGCACCGTTCTAAGCGCTGGGGAGGTTCCAAGGTGATCAGGTTGTCCCACGGGGGGCTCGCAGTCTTAATCCCCATTTTCCAGATGAGGTCACTGAGGCTCACAGAAGTGAATAATAATAATGATGGCATTTGTTAAGCGCTTACTATGTGCAAAGCACTGTGAAGTGACTTACCCAAAGTCACACAGCTGACAACTGGCGGAGCTGGGGTTTGAATGTTGGGATCATGTTGGGAAGGGGCTCCCCTGCCCCCACTGCCTTGGCCCCACTCATCAATCGTATTTATCAATCGTATTTATTGAGCTCTTACTATGTGCAGAGCACTGTACTAACCAACCTTTTCTCAAGAGGGTGGAAATGGCAGTGGTGGGGAGAGGAGGGCCCCCCATCTCGGCCCCCCACCTCTCTGCTCCTTTCCCTGCTCAGCCCCCCTCCCACTCCCTCCAGGGGGGTTCGGTTTAAACATCGTCAATCGTATTTATTGAGCGCTTACTCTGTGCAGAGCACTGTACCAGACGGGTGAGAGGAGGACGGGTGGGGGGCTCCTGATCTCAGAGATCCCAGAAGACGGGATCTCACTTCTCTGGGCCTCAGTGGCCTTATCTGTAAAAGGGGGATTGAGAACGTGAGCCCCACGTGCGACAACCTGATTACCTGGTATCTAATCCAGTGCATAGAGCAGTGCTTGGCCCAGAGTAAGTGCTTCCCAAATACTTACTTGGACCTATCTATTCTATTTATTTTATTTTGTTAGTATGTTTGGTTTGGTTCTCTGTCTCCCCCTTTTAGACTGGGAGCCCACTGTTGGGTAGGGACTGTCTCTATATGTTGCCAACTTGGACTTCCCAAGCGCTTAGTACAGTGCTCTGCACACAGTAAGCGCTCAATAAATACGACTGATTGATTGATTGATTGATTGATTGACTTCCAAGCTGCTGCCCGGATTATCTTTGTCCAGAAATGCTCTGGGCATATTACTCCCCTCCTCAAAAATCTCCAGTGGCTCCCAATCGATCTGCACAACAGGCAGAAACTCCTCACCCTGGGCTTCCAGGCTGTCCATCCATCCATCCCCTGGCCCCCTCCTACCTCACCTCCCTTCTGTCCTTCTCCAGCCCAGCCCGCACCCTCCGCTCCTCTGCCGCCGCTACTCTCCTCCCCGTACCTCGTTCTCACCTGTCCCGCCATCGACCCCCGGCCCACGTCCTCCCCTGGGCCCGGAATGCCCCCAATCCCTCTGCCCCTCCGCCAAGCTAGCTCTCTTCCTCCCTTCAAGGCCCTGCTGAGAGCTCACCTCCTCCAGGAGGCCTTCCCACACTGAGCCCCTTCCTTCCTCTCCCCCTCGTCCGCCTCTCCATCCCCCTCATTTTACCTCCTTCCCTTCCCCACAGCACCTGTATATATGTATATATGTTTGTACATATTTATTACTCTATTCATTTATTTATTTATTTATTTTACTTGTACATATCTATCCTATTTATTTTATTTTGTTAGTACATTTGGTTTTGTTCTCTGTCTCCCCCTTTTAGACTGTGAGCCCACTGTTGGGTAGGGACTGTCTCTATATGTTGCCAATTTGTACTTCCCAAGCGCTTAGTACACTGCTCTGCACATAGTAAGCGCTCAATAAATACGATTGATGATGATGATGATGATGATTGATTGATTGATTGACGGACCGGTTCCCAGCGTCCACTCCCACAGGGCCCGGACCACCCGGGAGTCCCTGCCCATCAGGGCCCTGGATTCTCAGACTGGTTCCTGTCTGGAGAGGGGAGACCCCCTGCCAGCAGCCCCCTCTCCTCGCTTCTCTCCACCTCCTTGGAGGTCCCCTCCTCCCCCCGGCCCCCACCTGCAGCGGGGCAGCTCCTTGGGCCGGCCCGGGCTCCTCCCCATCCTGGCCCTGAGATAAGGCCCAGTGGGAGCGAGGCCGGTTTCAGACACTCCTCACCTCCAGCCCCCTTGGCCAACCTTGCCCCCCACCCGCCCTCCGCCGTGCCCTGCCCGATGAGGCCCCGGCCCCGGCTGGCACCCCTCAAGGGTTCATGGAGGAGCTGAAGGGCTACCCCTTGGAGCCGTCGGGCGACGGCTTCGGCCAGTTTGTGCCGGTGGCCCCCCAGCCCTGCCTGCAGCCCACCTTGGGCCCCGCCAGCTTCTCCGTCCCCCACTGCCTCACCCAGGCCCCCCTGCGCGGCTACTGCCCCGGGGGGTTCCCCAACCCCGCAGGTGAGCTGCCCCCCTACCACCAGGATGGCTTCCGGAGCGGGCCGTCTGGCGGAGACTGGTTCGGCGGGACTCAGGATGGACCGTACCCCACTTGTAAGTCCTCATGGGGTATCTGTCTCCCCCTTTTAGACTGTGAGCCCACTCTTGGGTAGGGACTGTCTCTATATGTTGCCAATTTGTACTTCCCAAGCGCTTAGTACAGTGCTCTGCACATAGTAAGCGCTCAATAAATACGATTGATGATGATGATGATCTGGGGGCCGGGAAGGGGGACGCAGCCAACCGGGGCGTCCTTCCCCCAGCAAAATATGGAGCTGGGGGCTTCAGGGAAGGGTTAGGATCAGTCTGGGATCCCCCAACCTGCCATCAACTCCAGCTTCTCTAGGGTTCAGAAAGGAAGCTGAAGCAGAATGAAGGGAGGGTCTAGCGGGGTGGGGTAGGGGGTAAGATACCCAGCCCAGGGATTTATTTTACTTGTACATAGCTATTCTATTTATTTTATTTTGTTAGTATGTTTGGTTCTGTTCTCTGTCTCCCCCTTTTAGACTGTGAGCCCACTGTTGGGTAGGGACTGTCTCTATATGTTGCCAACTTGTACTTCCCAAGCGCTTAGTACGGCGCTCTGCACACAGTAAGTGCTCAATAAATACGATCGATGATGATGATGGTGGGAGGGACACGATACCCTGCCCGGAGATGAAAGTCCCGGGCCTCAGAGACACCATTATCGCAGAGATAGTGAGAGGCCAAGAGAAGGGGTGAGACGCAGAGTGATCGGGGGATCGCAACAACCAGTCCAAGGATGAAAATCTCAGGCCTCAGAGGAACCATCATCACAGAGACGGTGAGAGACTGAGAGAAACAGTGAGATGCAGAGTAGTCGGGGAGGTGAGAGAAGACCGTGTGCGTGTGTATGTGTGTGTACCTGTGATCCGCCTCTGTGTTGGTGTCTTTGTGAGAGACTGCTATATCTGCGGGGACAGAGTTTATTTCCATTGAAATTTGGCTTCAGCGATGGCCCAATTTCTCTCCTCCCACCCGAAACTCCAAAGCTTCCTATTTTAAGTGAGATGCTAGGCAGGGGGAGTGACGGAGGGTGGAAGGTTTCTCTCTCGAGACCTTTCACCCCCGCCCCGGACCCCACCACCTCTGTGTTGCCAATTTGTACTACCCCAGCGCTTAGTACAGTGCTCTGCACATAGTAAGCGCTCAATAAATACGATTGATGATGATGATGATGAGGCTGGAAAGACGGGGAGGGACGGAACGACCCCAGAACAATTCTATTTATTTTATTTTGTGAGTATGTTTGGTTTTGTTCTGTCTCCCCCTCTTAGACTGTGAGCCCACTGTTGGGTAGGGACTGTCTCTATGTGTTGCCAACTTGGACTTCCCAAGCGCTTAGTACAGTGCTCTGCACACAGTAAGCGCTCAATAAATGCGATTGATGATTATGACCCCAGAACAATTCTATTAATTTTATGTTGTTAGTATGTTTGGTTTTGTTCTCTGTCTCCCCCTTTAAGACTGTGAGCCCACTGTTGGGTAGGGACTGTCTCTATGTGTTGCCAACTTGGACTTCCCCAGCGCTTAGTACAGTGCTCTGCACACAGTAAGCACTCAATAAATACGATTGATGATAATGACCCCAGAACAATTCTATTTATTTTATTTTGTTAGTATGTTTGGTTTTGTTCTCTGTCTCCCCCTCTTAGACTGTGAGCCCGCTGTTGGGTAGGGACTGTCTCTATGTGTTGCCCACTTGGACTTCCCAAGCGCTTAGTCCAGTGCTCTGCACACAGTAAGCGCTCAATAAATGCGATTGATGACGATGATGATGAGGTCAACCCACCCCACGGCTGCCGATCCTGCCCTCTCTCCCCGCCATCTCACTCCGCTGCCTGGGGCGAGCGTCCAGCCACTTTTCCAATCCGTGGGAGCCAATCATCATCATCATCATCAATCGCATTTATTGAGTGCTTACTGTGTGCAGAGCACTGTACTAAGCGCTCGGGAAGTACAAATTGGCAACATAGAGAGACAGTCCCTACCCAACAGTGGGCTCACAGTCTACCCCGAGTGGGCCGGTAAACTCCGGAGCCGTCTGCAAGGCTGAATTACGCTGGGCCCCGATAGAACCGGAGTGGGGAGCTCCACGCCGGCCGGGACCTCCCTCTCCCGGGGAGACCCTAAACACGCCTCTGTCCTCTCCCCCAGTCTCCAGGTACATGGGGCCCCCCGGATTCGGGGTGCCGAACCCCGGCTGCCTGGGCTACCTGGGCGAGGTGGGGAAGCCGTCCCTGTTCCTGCAGAGCGCCGGGCGGCGGAAGCGGAGGGTGCTGTTCTCCCAGGCGCAGGTCTTCGAGTTGGAGAAGCGTTTCGAGCACCAGAAGTACCTGACGGCCCCCGAGCGGGAGCACCTGGCCCAGGTGACCCGGCTGACCCCCAACCAGGTCAAGATCTGGTTCCAGAACCACCGCTACAAGATGAAGAAGCAGGCCAAGCCCCACGAAGGGCCCGGGCCGGAGGAGGCGAGGGCCGGGCCCGGCCCCCCCGACGGACTGCGGCTTTGGGGGGCCCAAGGGGAGCCCCCCGGCCGCCTCCCACCTCCTGGGGCTGGGCCCCCAGGGGCTGCTGGGGCCGGAGCTGCCCCTGGGAGACCTGGCGGACTTCTCCCCCGGGGAGAAAGCCCCCGTCGCCACGGACAGCGATGACTTGTTTGACAAGTCCTGGTAACTGAGGGGTGGGAGGGACCGACCGAAGGGAACCCAGGGACAAGGCCCCCCCCACCCCCCCAGATCCCTTCACCCCAAAGGCTCATCAATCAATCAATCAATCAATCAATCAATCAATCGTATTTATTGAGCAATTGTACTAAGCACTTGGGAAGTACAAATTGGCAACATATAGAGACAGTCCCTACCCAACAGTGGGCTCACAGTCTCATCTGTCAGGGGGACCACGCGGTCCAGGAAATCAGCTCCACTCGATGTCCACTTCCGACCGGGGATGGGGGAGCACAGACTCTGGGGTCTCCCCAAAGCCCCCCCTACCTTATTCTGCCTCCTTTCTCCCCTCTGGATGCCCCTGTCCCCACCTCCAAGGCCCCAAGGGGCCCTCAAAGCTGATTGAACCAGGGACCCCCGTCTCCATGACCAATCTTTCCCACCCCCCTGGCTTGGTGGTGGCGGGACGGGGAGAGGGAATAGGGGGAGAATAAGTCATCCAGGGCAGTTGACTGGACAGGGTGACCCCTCCATAACCCTCCCAAGGCTCCCCACCCTATCCCCCCACCCTCAATGAGCACTTTTCTAAAGTCACTGAGTATCGCAAACAACCTCTGTGGGGGCTGGGGACGATGACCTCTCCTCCACCCCCCAAGAACAGATCCCCAAATCCACAATGGCTTATCTTGCCTCAAGGGCCTCCCACCCCATTCCGCTTATTCATTCGTTCAATCGTATTTATTGAGCGCTTACTGTGTGCAGAGCACTGTACTAAGCGCTTGGGAAGTACAAGGTGGCAACATACAGAGACAGTCCCTACCCAACAGTGGGCTCACAGTCTAAAAGAGAAGTGGAGAAGGGTTTCCGTTGAAATGAAAATTAAATCCCATCTGAAGCTTTCCGGTGCTGGGCTCTGTCCTCGTTTCATCCGCCTCGTGCTGCATCGTCCTCATCGACGGGATTTATTGAGGGCTCACCGAGTGCACAGCACTGTACTAAGCGCTTGGGGGAGGACGATCCAACAGAGTTGGTAGACGCGTTCTCTGCCCACAACGAGCTTACAGTCTGGGAAGCAGCGCGGCTCAGTGGAAAGAGCCAGGGCTTTGGGGTCGGAGGTCATGAGTTCGAATTCCAGCTCCGCCAGTTGTCAGCTGTGTGACTTTGGGCAAGTCACTTCACTTCTCTGGGAGGGGAGAATGGAAAATGGGGATGAAGACGGTGAGCCCCCCGTGGGACAACCTGATCATCTTGTTACCTCCCCAGCGCTTAGAACAGTGCTTTGCACATAGTAAGCGCTTAATAAATGCCTTTATTATTATTATTAGTAGTAGTAGTAGTAGTAGTATTATTATTAGAGGTGGGTGGCGGGGATGCAGGGAGGGAGCTGACTCTCCCACACTGGAGGTTATAAGGATCCAACCCGACCCCATCTGGTCTGGGCCTCCCCTCCACCTGCTCTCTTCCCATCGAACGGTGAATCTGGAACTCAGGATCTGCTCCCCTCAGCCTCCTCATCTCACTCAATCGTATTTATTGAGCGCTTACTGTGTGCAGAGCACTGTACTAAGCGCTTGGCAAGTCCAAGTTGGCAACCTCTAGAGACAGTCCCTTCCCAACAGTGGGCTCACAGTCGAGAAGTCACAGTCACTCGACCTCCCGCTCGCCCACCTCCATCTTCTTCTGAGAGGGATGACGAGACATCAGTTAGTAAATGGTATTTATTTGTTATTCTTTTTCATGGTATTTGGTAAACTTCACTTCTCTGGGCCTCAGTTACCTCCTCTGTAAAATGGGGATTAAGACGGTGAGCCCCACATGGGACAACCCGGTCACCTTGTAAATTCCCCAGTGCTTAGAACAGTGCTTTGCACATAGTGAGCACTTAATAAATGCCATCATTATTATTATTATTATATTATTATTAAGCGCTTACTATGTGGCGGGCACAGTACTAATCGCTGGAGTAGCCACAAGCTAATCAGGTTGGAGAACACGGCCCATGTCCCGCGTGGGGCTCGCAGTCTTAATCCCCATTTTACAGAGGGGTAAACTGAGGCCTAGAAAAGTGAAGTGACATGCCCAAGGTCACACAGCAGACAAGTGGAGGAGCAGGGTTTAGAACCCAGCTCCTTCTGACTCTTAGGTCAGTGCTCGATCCACTAGGCCACGCTGATTCTCTCGCTTTATTGAGCACTTAGTGCGTGCAGAGCACTGAACTAAGCATTCAGTTCAGCGCTTAGAACAGTGCCTGACACATAGTAAGCGCTTAACAAATATCATAATGATAATAATTATTATTTGGGAGAGCATAATACAATATAGTTGGTAATAATAATAATAATAATGATGGCATTTACTAAGCGCTTACTATGTGCAAGGCACTGTTCTAAGCGCTGGGGAGGTTACAAGGTGATCAGGTTGTCCCACGGGGGGCTTACAGTCTTAATCCTCATTTTACAGATGAGGTCACTGAGGCCCAGAGAAGTGAAGTGACTTGCCCAGAGTCACCCAGCTGACAATTGGCGGAGCCGGGATTTGAACCCATGACCTCTGACTCCAAAGCCCGGGCTCTTTCCACTGAGCCACAGGAGCTTACAGTCCAGTTGGGGAGACAGATATTAAAATAAATTACGGCTGGGGAAAATTGGAGAGTATAGAGATATCAATGTTATCTATTGAGTGCTTACTGTCTGCAGAGAATCAATCAATCAATCGTATTTATTGAGCGCTTACTGTGTGCACAGCACTGTACTAAGCGCTTGGGAAGTCCAAGTTGGCAACATATAGAGACGGTCCCTACCCAACAGTGGGCTCACAGTCGAGAAGGGAACTGTACTAAGCCCTTAGGAGAGCACAATACAATAGAGTGACACTAACAATGGTAGTATTTGTAAAGCATTTACGAGGTGTCAAGCACTGTACTAAGCGCTAGGGCACAACACAACAGAGTGACACTAACAATGGTAGTATCTGTAAAGCATTTACGAGGTGTCAACCACTGTACTAAGCGCTAGGGCACAATATAACAGAGTGACAGTAATAATAGTAGTTTTTGTAAAGCATTTACGAGGTGTCAAGCACTGTACTAAGCGCTAGGGCACAATACAACAGAGTGACACTAGTAACAGTAGCTTTTGTAAAGCATTTACGAGGTGTCAAGCACTGTACTAAGCGCTAGGGCACAATACAACAGAGTGACACTAATAATAGTAGTTTTTGTAAAGCATTTACGAGGTGTCAAGCACTGTACTAAGCGCTAGGGCACAATACAACAGAGTGGCAGTAATAATAGTAGTTTTTGTAAAGCCTTTACGAGGTGTCAAGCACTGTACTAAGCGCTAGGGCACAATATAACAGAGTGACAGTAATAATAGTAGTTTTTGTAAAGCATTTACGAGGTGTCAAGCACTGTACTAAGCGCTAGGGTAGATAAAAGCTAATAAGGCCCAAATGGGGCTCACAGTTTTAACCCCCATTTTACAGATGAGGGCCCAGAGGAGTTAAGTGACTTCCACAAGGTCACACAGCAGACAAGTGGTGGAGCGCTGATTAGAACCCAGATCCTCTGACTCCCAGGGCCGCTATCTTTCCACTTAATCAATCAATCATATTTATTGAGCGCTTACTGTGCGCAGAGCACTGTACTAAGCGCTTGACACTGCTTCCAGGGGAGAGTGGTCCAGACACCCTGCCCACAAGGAGTTTACAAAGAAATAACCGAAGAGCAGCAGGACGGGCGGCAAGCCGAATTCATTCATTCAATCGTATTTATTGAGCGCTTTCTGTGTGCAGAGCACTGTACTAAGCGCTTGGGAAGTACAAGTTGGCAACAGATAGAGAGGGTCCCTACCCAACAGCGGGCTCACGGTCTAGTCACAGTCGGTGATGCCCTGAGTCATCATTCGTTCATTCATTCAATCGTATTTATTGAGCGCTTACTGTGTGCAGAACACTGTACTAAGCGCTTGGGAAGTCCAAGTTGGCAACAGATAGAGACGGTCCCTACCCAACAATGGGCTCACAGGCGACAGCCCATGCGGAGGGAGACCCTGGCCCCGAAAGGAGAGC
Source organism: Tachyglossus aculeatus (assembly GCF_015852505.1). Classification (NCBI taxonomy): domain Eukaryota; kingdom Metazoa; phylum Chordata; class Mammalia; order Monotremata; family Tachyglossidae; genus Tachyglossus; species Tachyglossus aculeatus. The sequence goes on from NC_052091.1 coordinate 2,848,214, forward strand.
CCAGGATAGACCAGCCCCATCCTGGAGGTGGGGGAAGGTGGGAGATAATAATAATAATAATAATAATAATAATAATGGCATTTATTAAGTGCTTACTATGTGCAAAGCACTGTTCTAAGCGCTGGGGTAGGTACACGGTAATCAAGTTGTCCCACGTGGGGCTCACAGACCTAATCCTCATTTTACAGATGAGGGAACTGAGGCGCAGAGAAGTGAAGTGACTTGCCCAAAGTCCCCCAGCTGACAAGTGGCGGAGCCGGGATTTGAACCCATGACCTCTGACTCCAAAGCCCGGGCTCTTTCCACTGAGCCAGGCTGCTTCTCTAGATGGCTAGTCTATTCATTCAATCGTATTTATTGAGCGCTTACTGTGCGCAGAGCACTGGACTATTTGAACCAATCAAAATTAGAGAAGCAGTGTGGCTCAGTGGAAAGAGCCCGGGCTTTGGAGTCAGAGGTCATGGGTTCGAATCCCGGCTCCACCACGTGTCTGCTGTGTGACCTTGGGCAAGTCGCTTAACTTCTCGGAGCCTCAGTTACCTTATCTGGAAAATGGGGGTGATAACTGTGAGCCCCATGCGGGACAACCTGATCACCTTGTATCCCCCCCCAGCACTTAGAACAGTGCTTTGCACATAGTAAGTGCTTAATAAATGCCATTATTATTAATCAATCAGAGATATTTATTGACTTCTTGCTATGTGCTGAACCTTTTAGTAGGCGCTTGGGAAAATGCAATAGAGTTGGTAGACACGGTCCCTGCCCACAAGGAGCTTACATTCTAGAGGGGAAGGACTTTAGGGAGGAGAATCCACCCTGGGATGGGGGGATTTTGTCAGTCAATCAATCCATTGTAGTCATCGAGTGCCAACCGTGTGCCAAACACTGGGCTAAGCGTTGGAGAGAGTCATTCATTCATTCAATCGTATTTATTGAGCGCTTACTGGGTGCAGAGCACTGTGCTAAGCACTTGGGAAGTACAGTTTGGCAACATATAGAGACAGTCCCTACTCAGCAGCGGGCGAGCCTGATACAACGGAATTGGTAGACGCGTTCCCTGCCCACGACAAGGTTACGGGGGAAGGACTAATGGTAATGATGATTGCATCTGTTAATAATAATAATAATAATTTTGGTATCTGTTAAGTGCTTACTATGTGCAGAGCACTGTTCTAAGTGCTGGGGAGGATACAAGGTGATCAGGTTGTCCCACGGGGGGCTCACAGTCTTAATCCCCATTTCACAGATGAGGTAACGGAGGCCCAGAGAAGTTAAGTGACTTGCCCAAAGTCACACAGCTGACAATTGGCCGAGCCCGGATTTGAACCCATGACCTCTGACTCCAAAGCCCAGGCTCTTTCCACTGAGCCATGCTGCTTTGGTAGGCATATATACACACACACACATGACAGAGATCCACCCCTACACTATGGATTGAAAACACACACACCCCGAAACACACAAAACTGCACGTAGATCAACACTGCCACTCAATCGAACCCACACTGCTTCTCACAGCGGTTACTATGTGTCAAGCACATGGAAAGAAGCATGGTGTAGTGGATAAATCAATCAATCCATCGTATTTATTGAGCGCTTACTGTGTGCAGAGCACTATACTAAGCGCTTGGGAAGTACAAGTTGGCAACATCTAGAGACAGTCCCTACCCGATAACGGGCTCCCAGTCTAAAAGGGGGAGACAGAGAACAAAACAAAACATATTAACAAAATAAAATAAATAGAATAGATATGAACAAGTAAAATAAATAGAGTAATAAATACGTACAAACATATATACATCTATACAGGTGCTGTGGGGAAGGGAAGGAGGTAAGGCGAGGGGAAAGGGAGGGGGAGAGGAAGGAGGGGGCTCAGTCTGGGAAGGCCTCCTAGTCTGGGAAGGCCTCCTAAACCACGGGCCTGGCAGTCAGAAGGACATGAGTTCGAATCCTGACTCTGCCACTTGTCAGCTGCATGACCTTGGGCAAATCACTTCACTTCTCAGTGCCCCAGTCACCTCATCTGTAAAATGGGGATTGAGACCGTGAGCCCCACGTGGAACAGGGACAGTTGGCTTGTACCCACCATCCCAGTGCTTAGCACAGCTTCTGGCGCTCAGTAAGTGCTTAGCAAACGCTATTATCATTATTATAATTAATAAGCACCATTTTAAGCGATCCAATCAATCAATCAATCAATCGTATTTATTGAGCGCTTACTATGTGCAGAGCACTGTACTAAGCGCTTGGGAAGTACAAATTGGCATCACATAGAGACAGTCCCTACCCAACAGTGGGCTCACAGTCTAAAAGGGGGAGACAGAGAACAGAACCAAACATACCAACAAAATAAAATAAGTAGGATAGAAATGTACAAGTAAAATAAATAAATGATCCACTTTGGGTGGGGGAGTCCGTCCTGCAGGCAAGGGGGTGACACCCAGGCATTTCCAGCTTGGGGGGAGGAGGAGGCTGGAGTGGGCTCCCTGGACGTCCCCCTCCCCATTCCCGGGTGTGGGTGAGTTCCCTGGGGCCGGGAATGGGATGGGCACAGCTGGGAATGGGGGCCTGGAGTGGCCTCTCCAGTCTTGGGTAAACAGCTGCCTTTCATGTCGGAGTCGACGGGCCACTTTGAACTACCCTGAAAATATGTACCGTCCTGCGGGTGGGGTGTTCTGAAAATATGTGCCGCCTTGGGGGTACATTGGTGGGGGGGTCTCTGACCACGTCCGGCCCCTCCGAGATGGAAGGGAGCCAGCCCCAACCCACCCCCTTCCACGAGCTCCCCAGAAAATCAAGCACGAAGCATCATCATCATCATCATCATCAATCGTATTTATTTAGCACTTATTATGTGCAGAGCACTGTACTAAGCGCTTGGGAAGTACAAATTGGCAACACATAGAGACAGTCCCTACCCAACAGTGGGCTCACAGTCTAAAAGGGGGAGACAGAGAACAAAACCAAACATACCAACAAAATAAAATAAATAGGATAGCTATGTACAAGTAAAATAAATAAATAGAGTAATAAATCTGTACAAGCATATATACATATATACAGGTGCTGTGGGGAAGGGAAGGAGGTAGGATGGGGGGATGGAGAGGGGGAAGAGGGGGAGAGGAAGGAAAGGGCTCAGTCTGGGAAGGCCTCCTGGAGGAGGTGAGCTCTCAGCAGGGCCTTAGCAGCGTCAGGTTGCTGGGGGGACAACCCAGAGTACCAAGAGTGAAGAAGCAGCGTGGCTCAGTGGAAAGAGCCCGGGCTTTGGAGTCAGAGGTCATGGGTTCAAATCCCGGCTCCGCCTATTGCCAGCTGTGTGACTTTGGGCAAGTCACTTCCCTTCTCTGGGCCTCCGTTCCCTCATCTGGAAAATGGGGATGAAGACTGGGAGCCCCACGAGGGACAACCTGATCACCTTGTCATCATCAATCTCCTCCAGGAGGCCTTCCCAGCCTGAGCCCCTTCCTTCCTCTCCCCCTCGTCCCCTTCTCCATCCCCCCATCTTACCTCCTTCCCTTCCCCACAGCCCTGTATATATGTTTGTACATATTTATTAATCTATTTATTTATTTATTTATTTTACTTGTACCTATCTATTCTATTTATTTTATTTTGTTAGTATGTTTGGTTTTGTTCTCTGTCTCCCCCTTTTAGACTGTGAGCCCACTGTTGGGTAGGGACCGTCTCTATATGTTGCCAATTTGTACTTCCCAAGCGCTTAGTACAGTGCTCTGCACCTGTATATATGTTTGTACATATTTATTACTCTATTTATTTATTTATTTTACTTGTACCTATCTACTCTATTTATTTTATTTTGTTAGTACGTTTGGTTTTGTTCTCTGTCTCCCCCTTTTAGACTGTGAGCCCAATGTTGGGTAGGGACCGTCTCTATATGTTGCCAGCTTGTACTTCCCAAGCGCTTAGTCCGGTGCTCTGCACACGGTCAGCGCTCAATAAATACGATTGATGATGATGATCAATCGTATTTATTGAGGTGCAGAGCACTGGACTAAGCGCTTAACCTCCCCAGCGCTTAGAACAGTGCTTTGCACCTAGTAAGAGCTTAATAAATGCTATTATTATTATTATTATTACCCCACCAACACCAACCCCCTCCTCCGCTCAGCTTCCAGGCCTGATTTGGGAACTTCCTGGCAATGTTCCTCCATCCCTAAACCCCTACTTTTTCCAAGCTGCACCTGCGGGATCATCGTTTCCTCTCCCCCTTCTCCCAGGCCTACTGGTTGTGTGACCGTGAGGTGGGTAGGGCCTGCATGGGATCTCGCCCTCCCCATCACCGGTTCCCGGCCCTGGAACGCCGTGCGTTTCCCGCTCTCCATCCTGAGCACCTCGGTCAATATTGACCGCCTCCTCCCTGCCCCTGCTCGGTCTCCCCCAGCCACCACCACACCCCTGCGGCCCTCAACTCCCCATCCCGGGCCGGAGACCCTGGCGCCGGTGGTGGCGGGGAGAGCCTGGCATTGTTGACTCTCGTGCCCTGTGCGTTGATAGCACCCCAGCTGTTTGATCTGGGGCAGCGGGCGGCTCATTTATTTCTTGAGCACTTACTGTGAGCAGAGCACTGTCCTAAGCGCTTGGGAAGTCCAACGTGGCAACATCTAGAGACGGTCCCTACCCAACAGCGGGCTCGCAGTCTAGAAGGGGGAGACGGACAACGGAACAAAGCATGTAGACGGGTGTCAGAATAATCAGAACAAATAGAAGTAAAGCCGAATGTACATCATGAACAAATAGAATAGTAAATATGTACAGGTAAAATAAACAGAGAATAAATCTGGACAAACATATATACAGGTGCTGTGGGAAGGGGAAGGAGGTAGGGCGGGGGGATGGAGAAGAGGAGAGGAAAAATGGTGCTCAGTCTGGTAAGGCTTCCTGGAGGAGGTTGAGCTCTCAGTTAGGCTTTTAATCAATCAATCAATCAACCGTATTTATTGAGCGCTTACTATGTGCGGAGCACTGTACTAAGCGCTTGGGAAGTACAAGTTCGCAACACATAGAGACAGTCCCTACCCAACAGTGGGCTCACAGTCTAAAAGGGGGAGACAGAGAACAAAACCAAACATACCAACAAAATAAAATAAATAGGATAGAAATGTACAAGTAAAATAAATAAATAAATAAATAGAGTAATAAATATGTGTTAAGGGAGGAAGAGAGCAAGCTTGGTGGATGTGTGGAGGGAGGGCGTTTTTTTTTTTTTAATGGCATTTATTAAGCGCTTACTATGTGCAAAGCACCGTTCTAAGCGCTGGGGAGGTTACAAGGTGATCAGGTTGTCCCGCGGGGGGCTCACAGTCTTAATCCCCATTTTACAGATGAGGTCACTGAGGCCCAGAGAAGTTAAGTGACTTGCCCAGAGTCACACAGCTGACAAGTGGCGGAGCCGGGATTTGAACCCATGACCTCTGACTCCAAAGCCCAGGCTCTTGTCCACTAAACCACGCTGCTTCTCTAATGGGCGTTCCATCATCATCATCATCATCATCATCATCAATCGTATTTATTGAGCGCTTACTGTGTGCAGAGGACTGGACTCATTGGGCTTCACTGCCCCTTCCCTGGGCTCCCCCAGCCCCTCCCTGCTCCTGGAGATGTTTTTCTTCCTAAGAGATCCGACCTCCGCAGGATCGGATCTCGGGAGACGCAATGTGGCCTAGTGGATAGAGCATACACATGGGAGTCAGAAGGACCAGGGCTCTAATCATTCATTTATTCATTCAATCATTCAATCGTATTTATTGAGCGCTTACTGTGTGCAGAGCACTGTAAGAACAATAATAATAGACTGTGACTTCCAGACTGTGAGCCCACTGTTGGGTAGGGACTGTCTCTATATCAATCAATCGTATTTATTGAGCGCTTACTGTGTGCAGAGCACTGTAAGAATAATAATAATAGACTGTGACTTCTAGACTGTGAGCCCACTGTTGGGTAGGGACTGTCTCTATGTCAATCAATCGTACTTATTGAGCGCTTACTGTGTGCAGAGCACTGTAATAATAATAATAACAGACTGTGACCTCTAGACTGTGAGCCCACTGTTGGGTAGGGACTGTCTCTATATCAATCAATCGTATTTATTGAGCGCTTACTGTGTGCAGAGCACTGTACTAAGCGCTTGGGAAGTCCAAGTTGGCAACATATAGAGACAGTCCCTACCCAACAGTGGGCTCACAGTCTAAAAATATGTTGCCAACTTGTACTTCCCAAGCGCTTAGTACAGTGCTCCGCTCACAGTAAGCCCTCAATAAATACGATTGATTGATTGATGGATAATGATGGCATTTATTAAGCACTTACTATGTGCAAAGCACCGTTCTAAGTGCTGGGGAGGTTACAAGGTGATCAGGTTGTCCCACAGGGGGCTCACAGTTTTCATCCCCATTTTACAGATAAAGGAACTGAGGCCCAGAGAAGTGAAGTGACTTGCCCAAAGTCACCCAGCTGACAATTGGCGGAGCGGGGATTTGAACCCATGACCTCTGACTCCAAAGCCCGGGCTCTTTTCCACTGAGCCACGCTGCTTCTCTAATGATGGTAGTAGTTAAGCGCTTACTATGTGCAAAGCACTGCTCTAAGCGCTGGGGGGGGGGAATTCAAGGTGATGAGGTTGTCCCACGTGGGACTCACAGTCTTAATCCCCATTTCACAGATGAGGTAACTGAGGCTCAGAGAAGTTAAGTGATTTGCCCAAGGTCACACAGCAGACATGTGGCGGAGTGGAATTCGAACCCATGACCTCTGACTCCAAATCCCGGGCTCTTTCCACTGAGCCACGCTGTACTAAGCGCTAGGGAAGTCCAAGTTGGCAACATCTAGAGCCTGTCCCTACCCAACAGCGGGCTCACAGTCTAGAAGGAGGAGACAGACAACAAAACAAAACATATTAACAAAATAGAATAAATAGAATAGTAAATATGTAAGTCCGATTCCGCCACTTGTCTGCTGTGTGACCTTGGGGAAGTCACTTCACTTACCTTGCCTGTAAAATGGGGATTGAGATTGTGGGACAGCCACTTCAGTTACCTCCTCTGTGAGCCCACTGTTGGGTAGGGACTGTCTCCATATGTTGCCAGCTTGTACTTCGCAAGCGCTTAGTACAGTGCTCCGCACACAGTAAGCTCTCAATAAATACGACTGATTGACTGTCTCCATATGTTGCCAGCTTGTACTTCCCAAGCGCTTAGTACAGTGCTCTGCACACATTAAGCTCTCAATAAATACGATTGATTTATTGACTGTCTCCATATGTTGCCAGCTTGTACTTCCCAAGCGCTTAGTACAGTGCTCTGCACACAGTTAGCTCTCAATACGATTGACTGTCTCCATATGTTGCCAGCTTGTACTTCCCAAGTGCTTAGTACAGTGCTCTGCACACAGTAAGCTCTCAATAAATATGATTGATTGTCTCCATATTTTGCCAGCTCGTACTTCCCAAGCGCTTAGTACAGTGCTCTGCACACAGTAAGCTCTCAATAAATACGATTGATTGATTGATTGTCTCCATATGTTGCCAGCTTGTACAGAGAAGCAGTGTGGCTCAGTGGAAAGAGCCCGGGCTCTGGAGTCAGAGGTCATGGGTTCAAATCCCGGCTCCGCCAATTGCCAGCTGTGTGACTTCGGGCAAGTCACTTCACTTCTCTGTGCCTCAGTTACCTCATGTGTAAAATGGGGACTAAGACAGTGAGCCCCCCGTGGGACAACCTGATCACCTTGTAACCTCCCCAGCACTTAGAACATCATCATCATCATCATCAATCGTATTTATTGAGCGCTATGTGCAGAGCACTGTACTAAGCGCTTGGGAAGTACAAATCGGCAACATAGAGACAGTCCCTACCCAACAGTGGGCTCACAGTCTAAAAGGGGGTGACAGAGAACAAAACCAAACATACTAACAAAATAAAATAAATAGAATAAATAGAACAGTGCTTTGCACATAGTAAGCGCTTAATAAATGCCATCATCATTATTATTATTACTTCCCAAGCGCCTAGTACAGTGCTCTGCACACAGTAAGTTCTCAATAAATACGATTGATGATTGATTGATTACTAAATGCCATCAACATCATTATTATTATGCTTGCAGCTTCCCGCGCACGCGTGGGCGACGCCGGGACACAAATAGCCGCAGTTGCCAAGGGCGGGGAGCGAGTGCGCATGCGCGCGAGCTGTTTCTTTGGGGGGCCAGGGGGCAGGTGCGCATGTGCGCGACTTTTTTTTTTTTGCTGCGTGCCGGGCGGGGCGCACGTGGCCGAGGTGCGGGCGCGCATGCGCGCGAGGTTTTTTTTGGCCGCACGTGGCCGAGGCGCGAGTGCCTTTTTACACGCAGGGGGCGGGTGCGCCTGCGCGCGGGCGGCTTTTTTTTTTGTTTTTTGCCGCGTGCCGGGCTCACGTGGCCGGTGTGCGCATGCGCCCGAGCGGCTTTTTAAAAGCAGGGGGCGGGTGCGCATGCGTGCGGCTTTTTTTTTGCCGCGTGCCGGGCGCACGTGGCCGAGGTGCGGGGGCGGGGACGCGCGCGCGCGCGCGCGCTCTCTCCCCCCCCGCGGGGCCCGGCGCGTGCGCGCATGCGCAGTGCCCGGGGCCCGGGCCTGGAGGAGCCCGGCCGGCGCGATGGGGGAGTGGACAATCCTGGAGCGGCTCCTGGAGGCGGCGGTGCAGCAGCACTCCACCATGATTGGCAGGTGAGAAACCCCCCACCCTTCCCCTTATAATAAGGCCATTTCTTAATAATAATAACGGCATTTCATTCATTCAATCGTATTGGATGGGGACCGCCTCTGTATGTTGCCCACTTGTGCTTCCCAAGCGCTTAGTACAGTGCTTTGCACACAGTAAGCGCTCAATAAATGGGATTGAATGAATGAATGCAAAGCACTGTTCTAAGCACTGGGGGGATACAAGGTGATCAGCATTTAGCTATAATTCTATTTATTCTGATGACACCTGTCCACATGTTTTGTTGTCTACCATATGTATAGATGTTTGCACATATTTATTACTCTATTTATTTTACTTGTACTTATCTAATCTATTTATTTTATTGTGTTAGTATGTTTGGTTTTACCTGATAGGCTTATATCTACCTCGGCACTTAGTACAGTGCTTAGCACGCAGATATAACCCCAATTGTTATTACTATTATGTGTCTCCCCCTTCTAGACTGTGAGCCCACTGTTGGGTAGGGACTGTCTCCATACGTTGCCAGCTGGGACTTCCCAAGCGCTTAGTACAGTGCTCTCCATACAGTAAGCTTTCAATAAATACGATTGATTGATTCCCAAGTGCTTAGTACACAGTAAGCATGATTGAATGAATGAATGCAAAGCACTGTTCTAAGCGCTGGGGGGATACAAGGTGATCAGCATTTAGCTATAATTCTATTTATTCTGATGACACCTGTCCACATGTTTTGTTTTGTTGTCTACCATATGTATAGATGTTTGTCCATATTTATTACTCTATTTATTTTACTTGTACCTATCTATTCTATTTACTTATTTTGTCAGTATGTTTGGTTTTGTCCTCGGTCTCCCCCTTCTAGACTGTGAGCCCACTGTTGGGGAGGGACTGTCTCCATATGTTGCCAGCTTGGACTTCCCAAGCGCTTAGTACAGTGCTCTGCACACAGTAAGCGCTCAATAAATACGATTGATTCCCAAGTGCTTAGTACACAGGAAGCGCGATTGAATGAATGAATGAATGCAAAGCACTGTTCTCAGCGCTGGGGTGATACAAGGTGATCAGCATTTAGCTATAATTCTATTTATTCTGATGACTTGACACCTGTCCACATGTTTTGTTTTGTTGTCTGTCTCCCCCTTCTAGACTGGGAGCTCGTTGTTGCGCTCAATAAATGCAATAGAATGAATGAATGCAAAGCACTGTTCTAAGCGCTGGGGGGGATCAGCATTTAGCTTTAATTCTATTTGTTCTGACGACTTGACACCTGTCCACATGTTAGACTGTGAGCCCGCTGTTGGGTAGGGACCGTCTCTATATGTTGCCAACTTGTACTTCCCAAGCGCTTAGTACAGGGCTCTGCACACAGTAAGCGCTCAATAAATACGATTGATTGATTGTCTGTCCTCCCCTTCTAGATGTGAGCCTGTTGTTGCGCTCAATAAATGCAGTTGAATGAATGAATGCAAAGCACTGTTCTAAGCGCTGGGGGGATACAAGGTGATCAGCATTTAGCTTTAATTCTATTTGTTCTGACGACTCGACACCTGTCCACATGTTTTGTTGTCTGTCTCCCCCTTCCAGACTGTGAGCCCGTTGTTGGATAGGGACCGTCCCTCTATGTTGCCGACTTGGGCTTCCCAAGTGCTTTTAAACGCTCAATAAATGCACTTGAATCAATCAATCGATTGATTGAATGAATGAATGAATGCAAAGCACTGTTCTAAGCACTGGGGGATACAAGGTGATCAGCATTTGCCTTAAATTCTGTTTGTTCTGACGACTTGACACCTGTCCACGTTTTGTTTTGTTGCCTGTCTCCCCCTTCTAGACTGTGAGCCCGTTGTTGGGTAGGGACCATCCATGTTGCCCACTTGTGCTTCCCTAGTGCTTTTAAACGCTCAATAAATGCGTTTGAATGAATGCAAAGCACTGTTCTAAGCACTGGGGGGTTACAAGGCGATCAGCATTCAGCCATAATTCTATTTATTCTGATGACTTGACACCTGTCCACATGTTTTGTTCATATCTATTCATTTTATTTTGTTAATATGTTTGGTTTTGTTCTCTGTCTCCCCCTTCTAGACTGTGAGCCCACTGTTGGGTAGGGACTGTATATGTTGCCAACTTGTACTTCCCAAGCGCTTAGTACAGGACTCTGCCCACAGTAAGCGCTCAATACGATTGATTTTGTTGTCTCCCCCTTCTAGACTGTGAGCCCGTTGTTGGATAGGGACCGTCTCTCTGTGTTGCCGACTTGTGTTTCCCAAGTGCTTTTAAACGCTCAATAAATGCATTTGAATGAATGAATGGATGCAAAGCACTGTTCTAAGCACTGGGGGTGATACAAGGTGATCAGCATTCAGCTATAATTCTATTTATTCTGATGACTTGACACCTGCCCACATGTTTTGTTGTCTGTCTCCCCCTTCTAGACTGTGAGCCCATTGTTGGATAGGGACCGTCTCTCTATCATCATCATCATCATCATCATCAATCGTATTTATTGAGCGCTTACTGTGTGCAGAGCACTGTATTAAGCACTTGGGAAGTACAAGTTGGCAACATTCAGTCTCTGTGTTGCCGACTGAAGACTGTGAGCCCCCTGTAACCTCCCCATTGCTTAGAACAGTGCTTTGCACATAGTAAGCACTTAATTCCATTATTATTAGTGCAAGGTAATCACGTTCATTCATTCAATCGTTGTCCCACATAATAATAATGATGGCATTTATTAAGTGCTACGTGCAAAGCACCGGGGGGGATACAAGGTGATCAGGTTGTCCCACATGGGGCTCACCGTCTTAATCCCCATTTGTTAAGTGCTTGCACTGGACTAAGCGCTGGGGTAGATACAAGCTAGGAACAATCATGGTGTTGAGCGCTTACTAGGTGCCAAGCGCTGTTCTAAGCACTGCAGTAGATACAAGGTAATCAGGTTGTCCCACGAGGGGCTCACAGCCATAATCCCCATTTTACAGATGAGGTAAACTGAGGCACCAAGCGACTTGCCCACAGTCACACAGCTGACAAGTAGCGGAGTGGGATTCGAACCCATGACCCCCGACTCCCAAGCCCGGGCTCTTTCCACTAAGCCACGCTGCTCCTCCAGTGCATACTATGTACCAGGCACTGTATTAAGCGCAGGGAGTAGATACAAGCTACAGTCCATATCCCCAATGGGGCTGTCTCATTTCTCCTTTTACAGATGAAGGAATTGAGGCCCAGAGAAGTAATAACTGTTGCATTTGTTAAGCGCTTACTAGGTGGCAAGCACTGTTCTAAGCGCTGGGGTCGATACAACGTAATCGGGTTGGACACAGTCCCCGTCCTACATCGAGCTCACCATCTCAATCCCCGTTTCAGAGGAGGAAACAGGCCCAGAAGTGAAGTGACTTACCCAAGGTCACACAGCAGACTAAGCACAATACTAACGATGGTATTAAGCGCGTTACTACGTGCGAAGCACTGTTCTAAGCGCCGGGGGGGGGGGGACACACAAGGTGATCAGGTTGCCCCACGTGGGGCTCACAGTCTTCATCCCCATTTGACAGAGGAGGGAACTGAGGCACGGAGAAGTGGCTTGCCCAAGGTCACGCAGCTAAGTGGCGGAGCTGGGATTCGAACCCACGCCCTCCGACTCCCAAGCCCGGGCTCTTTCCACCGAGCCACGCTGCGGGGATTCGAACCCATTTCCTTCTCCCTCCCTCTCCACCGGCGCACACCGCTTCCGCCCAACCTCGCAGCCGTTTCCCACACACTCCCCCACCCCGTCCCCGTGGGGCAGAAACAAAAATCCGCTTCGGGCGGGTAATCGGGGTCCCAACACGAGGGGCAGGCGGGCGGCCTCCATCCCCGGTCCCCGCGTGGGGCTTGGCCGGACCCCCGCCTCTCCCCGGCCGCCCCCCCCCCCCCCCAGGATCCTGCTGACGGTGGTGGTCATCTTCCGCATCCTGATCGTGGCCATCGTGGGGGAGACGGTGTACGAAGACGAGCAGGCCATGTTCCTGTGCAACACGCTGCAGCCCGGCTGCGCCCAGGCCTGCTACGACCGCGCTTTCCCCATCTCGCACATCCGCTACTGGGTCTTCCAGATCATCCTGGTGTGCACGCCCAGCCTCTGCTTCATCACCTACTCCATCCACCAGGCCGCCAAGCAGCGGGAGGAGCGGCCCGCGGCCGACCCGCCGCCCCCGCCGCCGCCCCGGCCTCCGGTCAACGGCATCCCGGCCCACGGCGTCCGGGACGAGGCGGCCCGCCCCGCGGCCAAGGAGCCGGTGGCGGGCGGGCCGGGGTCCCGCTCCCGCTTCTACGTGGTGCAGGTCGTCTTCCGCAACGTGCTGGAGCTGGGCTTCCTGGCCGGCCAGTACCTGCTGTACGGCTTCCGCGTGCCGGCCGTGGTGGCCTGCGGCCGCTACCCGTGCCTGCGCGAGGTGGAGTGCTACGTGTCGCGCCCCACGGAGAAGAGCGTCTTCCTGGTGTTCATGTTCGCCGTCAGCGGCGTCTGCGTCCTGCTCAACCTGGCCGAGCTCAACCACCTGGGCTGGCGGAAGGTGCGGGGGGCCGTCAGGGGGGCCCGCGGGGGCCGCAGAGATCGGGTGCCCCTGCACCCCGCCCTGGGCCGCACCCAGTCCAGCGAGTCGGCCTACGTGTGAGGACCCCCCCGCCCCACCCCACCCCACCGACCCTCTTCGGGTGCTGTTGAATAAAGCGGGTGCAGCTGGGGCCTGTGGGCTGTCTGTGGGGGCACGTCTCTATACGTTGCCAACCTGTACTTCCCAAGCGCTTAGTACAGTGCTCTGCACACAGTAAGCGCTCAATACGACTGATGCTGATAGTGAGTGAATAAGACCGCGAGCAGGGCAGGGAATGTGCCTGTTGTACCGCTTCCGAGTATGTAGTACAGTGCTTTGTACACAGTAAGCGCTCAATAAATACGATTGAAGGACTGACCGATTAAGGCCGAGGACGTAACATATGTTATGTATATGTCCCCCTCTCCATCCCCCCCATCTTACCTCCTTCCCTTCCCCACAGCACCTGTATATATGTTTGTACATATTTATTACTCTATTTTATTTGTACATATTTATTCTGTTTATTTTATTTTGTTAGTACGTTTGGTTTTGTTCTCTGTCTCCCCCTTTTAGACTGTGAGCCCACAGTTGGGTAGGGACTGTCTCTATCTGTTGCCAATTTGTACTTCCCAAGCGCTTAGTCCAGTGCTCTGCACATAGTATGCACTCAATAAATACGATTGATGATGATGATGATGATGTAGGGGACGGGCGCGGGCACCCGGAGGGGATTTAAGCTTAATCCGCCGGGTCAGGAGTGGGTGGGGTTCCTGCCATCATCTTTCCCTGAGCCAACCGGGATGCCCCCGGCCAGTGCTCGGGGCAGGGAAAAGCGGCCCCTTCCCACCAACGCGGCGGAGGAGGGAGGGAGTTGAGGAAAGTGCTTAGTACAGTGCTCTGCACACAGTAAGCGCTTAATATATATGACAGTGAATGAAAGAGATAGAGATGACGCAGAGCCGTGGGCGGGGAAACGGCTTTAATGGAACAGAAGAGGGGCACACCCACGACCCCCGCAGCTACAGCCTGCGGAGAGAGAAGGGAGCGAGCCGTGAGGGGGTGCGCCGAGGGAGGTAGGGACGGTTCGGGGAGACGGGCACGGGGCACTCACTGGATTTCGCGGAAGGCTCTCTTCTCCACGTACTTCAGCTTGTACTTCCTCTTGAACCTGTCGGGGGCAAGCGCAAGAGTCGAGAGGTTGGTTCCCTGGCAGCCCTCCGCCCTCAGGCTGTACTCCCCACCTCCCCCGGCCCCCGTGCCCGCTGCCACTCACTTGGCCCGCTCTCTGGGCTCAATGAGGTTGCGTTTCTGCAGGCTCTTGAAGCGATCCCGGAGAATGCTGCCTTCGGGCTGGTGGGGCGAGAGGCAGAGCGCTCAGAGACCCAAACCCCTTCCAGCCTACCTAGCCCACCCTCCTCTTCCTCTCCGCCTCAGGCCCTCAGCCCCCGGGCGCTGGCCACACCGGCCCGGCCCGGGGCCGCCAGGGTGTCACCCACGCCCCCGGCTGGGACGGCCGGGGGCCCCGGGAGAGCAAGGATGGGGCTCATCACCGGGCGCGGGCGGAGAGGAGGGGGCGGCCTGGGCCCCCTGACGCTGGTACCTTCAGCGTGCGCAGTGATTCGGACAGTTGGCTGCTCAGCTGGACGTCGATGTCAGGATCCTGGTACCTGGGGCACGGAGGTGAGGGATGCTGGTGAGAGGGATCCCCCCCCCTTCACCCCAGCCCCCCAACCCCAAACCTCACTTGAGCCTGCCCAGCCTCCGGGGCTTGTCGGCCTCAGCCAGGCGCCGTGCCCGCCGCAGCTCCTTCCGCCGGGCCAGCTCTGCCAGCCGCTGTGCCACCTGCCGCCTGATGCCCCGGAGCCGGAAAACTTCCTGGTGCCGCTGCCGGGCAGCCCGCTCCGCGGCCCGCTGGACGCGCTGCAACGGAGACCGCCAGGGTCAGGGCCGCCGGACGTGGGGAAGAGACCGGTCCCCACCGTCCCCCGCCCCGCCTCACCAGGGCTTTGGCCTCCTTCTCCCGCCTCCTCTGCTGCTCCGTCTTCTTCCTGGGGGGCGCGGCGGCCGCGGGCTTCACGTCGCAGATCTCGGCCTCCGCCTCGGGCTCCAGCTCCGGGATCTCGCTGTCCGACTCCTCCAGCAGCCCCTCACACAGCTCCTGGAACCGAGACTCCTGGGCCGGGGGACATCGGGGGCCGAGTGAGGCCCGGGCCGCCCCGGGTGGCAGCCGGCCGGGAATGGGAACGCTGAGGAATCCCGGCTCACCTGCGTGGGGGCCTGGTCCGCGGTGGGGAGCTTGAGCTGTCTCGAAAGCTTCTCCTCCACCCTCTGCCGCTGCCGCTCGACCTCGTGGGCTCTCGAGAGCAAGGCCTGACGGGAAGCGAGGAGTCAGGCCCTCCCCGGCCCACCTGTCCCGTCCCGGGTGAAGGGACGTGCGACCCCCCGAAAGCCGGCTGGAGGGGAGACGGCGTCTTCACCACCCCAGCAAGCCCCACCGTGACTCCTCCAAGGACGACGCCGTCTCCGGCGGGGTGGGCCGTACCTGATGGGCCTGGAATGACGGGTTGTAGGAGCCGCCCGCGGGGGTCACCTCGACGGCCGGCACCGGGGAGGGTTTGACCTGGAGCCGCCGCGGCCGCTGCGGGGACGGGGGTGGGGGGGACGCGGTGAGGCGTGGGGGCTCCGCGGTCTGCCCTCCCCACTCTGTCACCCCCGCCCACCAGCCTCACCTTGACCCGCTGCTTTTTCGTCTGTTCCAGGAAATAGGCGTCTTGCCCGGCCAGCGGGCGGTCCAAGGGGTCTGGCCGGGAGGGGTGGGGGTGTCAGGGGATGGGGCTCCACCCCGTTCCCCTCGCCCCGGCCCCCAACTTCAGAATCTACTCCCCTGCCTCTGCACAGGACGGCACCCCACGCCCTCCTCCCCCAACTGAGGGGGTCGGGGGCCAATCTCCCCCTCAGCAACCGATTCCTGCTACCCACCCCCACTTCCCCGCCCCTCCGGTCATAACCCAGAGCCCCCGACCCTGGCCGTCCCCGCTCCCCTCCGGTCATAACCCAGAGCCCCCGACCCTGGCCGTCCCCGCTCCCCTCCCACTGACCCCATCGCCCCGGTCACAACTCACTGTCGTCGGCCCAGAGGTCATAGAAGGACCTGTTGGGGGGCTCCCCAGGGCCGGCCGTGGCCTTGGGCTTGGCGGGCGGGGGGTTCCGGAGCCGGGCCCGGGCCCGCCGGACCTCCCGGCTGACCACCCCGCGCTGGGTCAGCCGCTCCAACAGCTGCTGTTTCCGCTTCAGCTTCTTCCCATTGGGGACCTGGTAAGCCAGGATGCTGGGAGGAGAGCCGGGGGACCGGAGTCGGGGGCCGGACCCCGGGTACGGGGGTCGGAGGGACAGGAGGAGGAGGTGGAGACTTGGGGCCACAGTGCATCCATGACACACACTGGCAGGGATAATATAATAATAATGATGGCACTTGTTAAGCGCTTACTATGTGGCAAGCACTGGGGTGGATGCAAGTTAGTCCCTGTCCCCCACAGGTCTCACACTCTTAACCCCCAATTTACAGGAGATAACTGAGGCCCGGAGAAGTGAAGTGACTTGTCCAAGGTCACATAGCAGACACTGCCCCTGGGAGAGGGGCAGGGGGTCTGAGGGAGGACCAGGCAGTGGGTTTGAAGGGGAAAGAGTGGGCGCGTACACACAGCCCACCCCCACAGAGGGTGTTGAGGGAGGCTTTTTGGAAGAGGCGGTTTGGGGAAGAAGGGCAGGGGTGGGCACACCTGGCGGGGGGCAGGAAAGAGCCTGAAGCCCAATGGAGCAGGGAGGGCGAGGAACGAAGGGGAAGCTCGTTGTGGGCAGGGAATGTGTCTGTTTATTGTCGTGGATTCTCCCAAGCGCTTAGTACAGCGCTCTGCACACGATAAGCGCTCGGTAAATACAAGGGAATGGACGAGAATGGCCAGTTGGGCGAGGGTAAGGCCAGCCAGACTGGAACACTCACTCTTTGGGAGGGGCCACCTGGGATCTGGACTCCAGGATCACATCGATGCGCAACGGTTTCTTCTTACCACGGTTCAGTTTCGAGTCTGAGGGGAGGAAGAGAGATGGGGCAAGGCGAGGAAGCTTAGCTTAGACCCTTGAGGCCCCTAATTATAATAAAATAAGTACGACTAACGGTACGTGTTAAGCGCTTACTATGTCTGAGGGGAGGAAGAGAGATGGGGCAAGGTGAGGAAGCTTAGCTTAGACCCTTGAGGCCCCTAATTATAATAAAATAAGTGCGACTAACGGTACGTGTTAAGCGCTTACTATGTCTGGGGGGGGGGAAGAGAGATGGGGCAAGGCGAGGAAGCTTAGCTTAGACCCTTGAGGCCCCTAATTATAATAAAATAAGTACAACTAACGGTACGTGTTAAGCGCTTACTATGTCTGAGGGCGGGGAAGAGAGATGGGGCAAGGCGAGGAAGCTTAGCTTAGACCCTTGAGGCCCCTAATTATAATAAAATAAGACTAACGGTACATGTTAAGCGCTTACTATATCTGAAGGGAGGAAGAGAGATGGGGCAAGGCGAGGAAGCTTAGCTTAGACCCTTGAGGCCCCTAATTATAATAAAATAAGTATGACTAACGGTACGTGTTCAGCGCTTACTATGTCTGAGGGGAGGAAGAGAGATGGGGCAAGGCGAGGAAGCTTAGCTTAGACCCTTGAGGCCCCTAATTATAATAAAATAAGTAAGACTAACGGTACGTGTTAAGCACTTACTATGTCTGAAGGGAGGAAGAGAGATGGGGCAAGGCGAGGAAGCTTAGCTTAGACCCTTGAGGCCCCTAATTATAATAAAATAAGTACGACTAACGGCACGTGTTAAGCGCTTACTATGTGCCAAGCGCTACTGTAAGCACTGGGCTCGATTTGAATGAATCAGGTTGGATACAATCCCTGTCCCACGTGGGACTCGCACTCTTAACCCCCATTTTACAGATGACGGAAACCCCCCTTGAGCCCGCTATTGGGTAGGGACCGTCTCTATATGTTGCCAACTTGGACTTCCCAAGCGCTTAGTACAGTGCTCTGCACACAGTAAGCGCTCAATAAATACGACAATGAATGAATGGAGCCACAGAGAATTCATTCAATCAATCGTATTTATTGAGCGCTGTGTGCAGAGCACTGCACTAAGCGCTTGGAAAGTACAATTCGGCAATAAACGGAAAAAACAGTGATCCCTGTATGTCCGACCCGGTGAAGTGGGAGCTACTCTGCGTCTGTCACGTAGGTAATGATAATAATAATAATGATGGTATATGTTAAGCACTTACTATGTGCCTGGCACTGTACGAAGCGCTGCAATAGACACAAGCAAACTGAGTTGGACACAGTCCCTGTCCTGCATAGGGCTCACAGTCTTACTGCCCATTTTACAGATGAGGTAACTGAGGCACAGAGAAGTCAAGTGACTTGCCTAAGGTCACACGGCAGGCATGTGGCGGAGCCAGGATTAGAACCCATGACCTTCTGACTCTCAAGCCTGTACTCTATCCGCTACGCCACGCTGCTTCAAGTGACTAGCCAGAGGTCACACGGCAGACATGTGGCGGAGCCAGGATTAGAACCCGGGTCCTGCTGACTCCCAAGGCCGGGCTCTAACCAAGAACAGTCTTCACCAGCTTAAAATAATTCACTCCGGGACTCCTGCCATCCGCACAGCCGGTGGGGGGGTTGGCTTCTGCGATTCTCTCCAAGGGCCTGACATGGGAAATTGAATCCCGGTGGTGCCCAACAAGTACCACCGCTACTACTACTAGCCGGCCGGACTGGGGCATGCCTGGCGTAGGAGCTGGAAGTTGGGGTGGCGTTCAGATTTGTCGATTTGGTGGAGAGTGACAGCAAACCCCTCCGCTGGGTAGGGCGGCTGGAAGGATGGGCCTGGGTTTTGATGGTGGCTCGGCCACGAGCCTGCTGTGTGACCTTGGACAAATCCCATAATCTCCCTGGGCCTCCGTCTCTTCATCTGTAAAATGGGGGTTTAACTTGTGTCCTTTCCCTCTTCACTCCAACCGAAAGCCCCAGGTGGGTCAGGGGCTGCATCTGATGCCGCCTCTGGCCCGGAACGCCCTTCCTCCTCAAATCTGACAGATAGTTGCTCTCCCCGCCTTCAAAGCCTTATAAAAGACACACCTCCTCCAGGAGGCCTTCCCTAAGCCCCCCCAACAACCTTCCTCTTCTCCCACACCCTTCTCAATTATATACACCTGCTTTTTTAAAAAAATATTAATGCCTGCCACCCCCATTCTAGACTGCAAGCTCACTGTGGGCAGGGATTGTGTCTATTTACTGTTCTCTTCCAAGTGCTCAGTAAGGTGCTCTGCACATAGTAAGCACTCAATAAATACTACTGAATGAATGAATGCATGCATCTACCCCGGCGCTTAGCACGGTGTTTGGCACATAGAAAGCATGTAACATATACAATAGATATTAATCTCAGCCACTTGTGGGCATTTCGATCTCTGTAAAGGCCCGTCCCTAGATCCCCTCCCCTTGTCCCCCCAGACTCCCTCTTCCGGTCCCCCAGATGATGATGATGGCATTTGTTAAGCGCTTACCATGTGCCCCGGCCCATACACAGTACTTACATGTGTACACACACACACACACACACACACACACACACACTCTCTCTCTCTCTCTCTCTCTCTCTTACCTTTCACCTCATTCCCAGTGTCCAAGAAGAACAGGGCTTCATCCGGCTTCTCGGCCACAAGCCCCCTGTAGAGACACCCCCGACCTCAGCCTGGGTCCTGGACTGCCCCCCACCGCGCTCTCCATCTCCCCATCCCACCCCATTTCCTAGATTCCCCTCTCCCTGTACTCCCAGACCCCCAGAGCCCCTCCTGTCCCCCAAACCTCCTTCCCCTATTCCCTCAGATTCCCTCCTCCTGTCTCCCTAACCCCCCCATAGATCCCCTTCCCTTTCACCCATATCCCCTCCTCCTATCCTTCCATATCCCCACCCCGTGTCCCCCCAGATCCCCTTCCCCCTCCTTCCCCCCGCCCAGATCCCCTTCCCCTGCCCCCCCAGAGCCCCTCACTTCCTGTCCCCTGTGGACCCCTCCCCAGAGACCCCATTCCTCTGTTCCACCAGATCTCCTCCCCCACTAGATTCCCTCCAGATCCCCCGCTCCGGTCCCCCCAGATCCCCTCCCTCGTCCCCCCAGGGCCCCCCTCCTGTCATCCCCAGATCCCCTCCCCTTGTCCCCCCAGATCCCATCCCCGTCCCCAGCCAGACCCCCTTCCCCCATCTCCATATCCCCCTCCTTCTGTCCCCCCAGACCCCCTCCCCCATCCTCAGACCCCCTCCCCGTGCCCCCAGACCTCCTTCCCCATCTCCCCAGACTCCCTCCCCTTCCCCCCGAGATCCCCTCTTCCAGTCCCCCCAGATGATGATGGCATTTGTTAAGCACTTACTATGTGCCAATCACTGTTCTAAGCACTGGGGAGGATTACAAGGTGATCAGGCTGTCCCACGTGGGGCTCACAGTCTTCATCCCCATTTTACAGATGAGGAAACTGAGGCCCAGAGAAGTGAAGTGACTTGCCCCAAATCACCCAGCTGACAAGTGGCGGAGCCGGGATTCGAATAATAATAACGATGGCATTTATAAAGCGCTTACTCTGTGCAAAGCACCGTTCTAAGCGCTGGGGAGGTTATGAGGTGATCAGGGTGTCCCACGGGGGGCTCCCAGTCTTCACCCCCATTTTCCAGATAAGGGAACTGAGGCCCAGAGAAGTGAAGTGACTTGCCCAAAGTCACCCAGCTGGCAATTGGCGGAGCCGGGATTGGAACCCATGACCTCTGACTCCAAAGCCCAGGCTCTTTCTACTGAGCCACACGGCTTCCAGATCCCACCCCCCAAGAACCCCTTCCCCCATCCCCAGATCCCCCCATCATCTCCCCCGCCCCCCCAGACCCCCTCCCCCATCCCCCCAGGCCATTTCCCCTGTCCCCCCCAGACCCCCTTCCCCTGTCCCCAGACTCCCTCCCCTTCCCCCCTAGATCCTGTCCCGTCCTCCCTAGACCCCTCCCCCCGTCCTCAGACCCCCTCCCTGTCCCCCCCAGACCCCTTCCCTTCACCAGCCCCCCTCCCCCTCAACCCCCTCCCCATCCCGCCCAGACCCCTTCCCTTCACCAGACCCCCCCCCGTCCCCCAGACCCCCTGCCCCTGCCCCCAGACCCTCTCCCCGTCCCCCAGACCCCCTTCCCCTGCCCCCAGACCCTCTCCCCCGTCCCTCCTAGACCCCTTTCCCTGTCCCCGCCCCGACCCCCTCCCCCCTCCCTCCTAGACCCCTTTCCCTGTCCCCAGACTCCCTCCCTGTCCCCGCCCCGACCCCCTCCCCCCCCGGACCCCTCTCCCTGTCCCCCCCCAGACCCCTTCCCTTCACCAGCCCCCCTCCCCATCCCTCCCAGACCCCCCTCCCCCCCCAGACCCCCTTCCCCTGTCCCCCCCCGACCCCTTCCCTTCCCTAGATCCCCCTCCCCCTGTCCCCCCGAGACCCCTTCCCTTCACCAGACCCCCCATCCCTCCCAGACCCCCCTCCCCCTGCCCCCCCAAACCCCTTCCCTTCCCCAGACCCTCTCCCCCGTCCCTCCTAGACCCCTGCCCCTAGACCCTCTCCCCTTGTCCTAGACCCCTTCCCCTGTCCCCAGACTCCCTCCCTGTCCCCCCAGACCCTCTCCCCCTTCCCCCCCTAGACCCCTCTCCCTGTCCCCCCCAGACCCCTTCCCTTCACCAGCTCCCCCATCCCTCCCAGACCCCCCCTCCCCCTACCCCCCCAAGACCCCCTTCCCCTGTCCCCAGACTCCCCTCCCCGTCCCCCCCCCAGACCCCCTCCCCCTTCCCCTCTGGACCCCCCCTCCCCGTCCCCCCCCAGACCCCTTCCCTTCCCTAGACCCCCCCTCCCCCTATCCCCTCGAGACCCCTTCCCTTCACCAGCCCCCCCTCCCTCCGTCCCCCCTCCCCCCGTGGAAAAGAGCCCGGGCTTTGGAGTCCGGGGTCACGGGCTCAAACCCCGGCCCCGCCAACTGTCAGCTGGGTGACTTCGGGCAAGCCACTGCACTTCCCTGGGCCTCAGTTTCCTCACCTGTAAAATGGGGATGAAGACCGTGAGCCCCCCGTGGGCCTACCAGATCACCTTATAACCTCCCCAAGCGCTTAGAACGGCGCTTTGCACATACCCTCATCATTATTATTATTATTATTCCCTCGTGTCCCCCCCCCACAACCCCCACTTCCGGTCCCCCGTGGCCCCACTTCCGGCGCCCTCACCCGGCGGCGCGCTCCTGCAGGCGGACATCGTCCAGGAAGCGATCGAGCTGGAGGCCCAGGGGCTGCTCCCCGAGACGCCGCCAGCTCCGCTTCTTGTTCTTCGAGCCCCTCGCCCGGCCCCGCCGCCGCCTCCCGCCCCGGCCCGGATCCACCGCCCCGGCCCGCAAGCCCACGAACTCCTCCACCCCGGACACGCCGCCTCCGCCACTCCCCGGCGCCGCCGCCATCTTGCGGAAGGGAGGCCGCGGGGGGAGCGGATATCCGGTTCCCCCCGGCGCGAGACTTCCGGTCCTGACATCGCGAGACTTGGGGGGGGGCTGGGGGAGCAGGCGAAGCTGCCGAAAGGAAACCTCCCCACGTCCGCAGATTCGACAAAACGAACTGAGGCGGCCGCCCCTGCTCTGTACAATGGGCCCGAATGGGGACCGTTATCCAATAATAATAATAAATAATAATAATAATAGCATTTATTTATAAATAGCTATATCTATAAATATCTATAAAAATCTATAAATATCTATCTATAAATAGAAGCACCGTTCTAAGAGCTAGGGAGGTTACAAGGTGATCAGGTGGTCCCACTTGGGGGCTCACAGTCTTCATCCCCATTTGACAGATGAGGGAACTGAGGCCCAGAGAAGTTCATAATAATGATGATGGCGTTTATTAAGCGCTTACTATGTGCCAAGCACCGTTCTAAGCGCTGGGGAGGGTACAAGGTGATCAGGTTGTCCCACGGGGGGGCTCGCAGTCTTCATCCCCATTTGACAGATGAGGGAACTGAGGCCCAGAGAAGTTAATAATAATAATGATGGCATTTACTAAGCGCTTACTATGTGCCAAGCACCATTCTAAGAGCTAGGGAGGTTACAAGGTGATCAGGTTGTCCCACGGGGGGGCTCACAGTCTTCAACCCCATTTGACAGATGAGGGAACTGAGGCCCAGAGATGTGAAGTGACTTGCCCAAGGTCACACAGCAGACATGTGGGGGAGGCGGGACTCGAACCCATTACCTGTGACTCCCAAGCCCGCGCTCTTTCCACTGAGCCACGCTGCCAATAATAATAATAATAATAATAATAGAATTTATTAAGCGCTAACTATGTGCCAAGCACCGTTCTAAGAGCTAGGGAGGTTACAAGGTGATCAGGTTGGCCCACGGGGGGCTCGCAGTCTTCATCCCCATTTGACAGATGAGGGAACTGAGGCACAGAGATGTGAAGTGACTTGCCCAAGGTCACACAGCAGACGTGGGGGAGGCGGGACTCGAACCCATTACCTGTGACTCCCAAGCCCGCACTTTTTCCAGTGAGCCACAATGCCAATAATAATAATAATAATAATAGAATTTATTAAGCGCTTACTATGTGCCAAGCATCGTTCTAAGAGCTAGGGAGGTTACAAGGTGATCAGGTTGGCCCACGGGGGGTTCACAGTCTTCATCCCCACTTGACAGGTGAGGGAACTGAGGCCCAGAGAAGTTCATAATACTAATGATGGCGTTTATTAAGCACTTACTATGTGCCAAGCACCGTTCTAAGAGCTAGGGAGGTTACAAGGTGATCAGTTTGTCCCACGTGGGTGCTCACAGTCTTCATCCCCATTTGACAGATGAGGGAACTGAGGCCCAGAGAATAACAATAATAATGATGATGGCGTTTATTAAGCGCTTACTATGTGCCAAGCACCGTTCTAAGCGCCGGGGAGGTTACAAGGTGATCAGGTTGTCCCACGGGGGGGCTCGCAGTCTTCATCCCCATTTTACAGATGAGGGAACTGAGGCCCAGAGAAGTTAATAATAATGATGATGGCGTTTATTAAGCGCTTGCTATGTGCCAAGCACCGTTCTAAGAGCTAGGGAGGTTACAAGGTGATCAGGTTGTCCCACGGGGGGGCTCACAGTCTTCATCCCCATTTGACAGATGAGGGAACTGAGGCACAGAGAAGTGAAGTGACTTGCCCAAGGTCACACAGCAGACATGTGGGGGAGGCGGGACTCAAACCCATAACCTGTGACTCCCAAGCCCGCGCTCTTTCCACTGAGCCACACTGCCAATAATAATAATAATAATAATAATAATAATAATAATAATAGAATTTACTAAGAGTTTACTATGTGCCAAGCACCGTTCTAAGCGCTGGGGAGGTTACAAGGTGATCAGGTTGTCCCCCGTGGGGCTCACAGTCTTCATCCCCATTTTACAGATGAGGGAACTGAGGCCCAGAGAAGTTAATAATAATAATAATAATGATGGTATTTATTAAGCACTTACTATGTGCCAAGCACCGTTCTAAGCACTGGGGAGGTTACAAGGTGATCAGGTTGTCCCCGGGGCGGGGGGCTCACAGTCTTCATCCCCATTTTACAGATGAGGGAACTGAGGCCCAGATAAGTTAATAATAATAATAATGATGATGGCATTTATTAAGCGCTTACTATGTGCCAAGCACCGTTCTAAGCGCTGGGGAGGTTACAAGGTGATCAGGTTGTCCCCGGGGCGGGGGGCTCACCGTCTTAACCCCCATTTTACAGATGAGGTCACTGAGGCACGGAGAAGTGAAGTGACTTGCCCAAAGTCACCCAGCCGACAAGTGGTGAAGCCGGGATTAGAACCCACGACCTGTGACTCCCAAACCCTGGCTCTTTCCACTGAGCCACAGTGCTTCTCTGTAAAATGGGGATTGAGACTGTGAACCCCACGTGGGACAGGGACTGTGTCCAACCCAATTTTGCTTGGACCCACCCCGGCGCTTAGTACAGTACTTGGCACACAGTAAGCGCTTAAGGAATATCACTATTATTATTATTAATATCCATCTGGGTGCTTAGAACAATGCTTGGCACGTAGTAAGGCCTCCTCCAGGAGGCCTTCCCAGACTGAGCCCCTTCCTTCCTCTCCATCCCCCCATCTTACCTCCTTCCCTTCCCCACAGCACCTGTATATATGTATATATGTTTGTACAGATTTATTACTCTATTTATTTATTTATTTGTACATATCTATTCTATTTATTTTATTTTGTTAGTATGTTTGGTTTTGTTCTCTGTCTCTCCCTTTTAGACTTGTGAGCCCACCGTTGGGTAGGGACTGTCTCTATATGTTGCCAACTTGGACTTCGCAAGTGCTTAGTACAGTGCTCTGCACACAGTAAGCGCTCAATAAATACGATTGATTGATTGATAGTAAGTACGTAAGTGCCACAATTATTGTTATATGGGATGAAGAGGCCTGGACTGGTCTGGAAACTGGTGGTGGGCAGGGAATATGTCTATTACTGTATTGTCCTCTCCGAAGCGCTTAGTACAGTGCTCTGTATATATGCATATATGTTTGTACATATTTATTACTTTATTTATTTATTTATTTATTTTACTTGTACCTATCTATTCTATTTATTTTATTTTGTTAGTATGTTTAGTTTTGTTCTCTGTCTCCCCCTTTTAGACTGTGAGCCCACCGTTGGGTAAGGACTGGCTCTATATGTTGCCAACTTGTACTTCCCAAGTGCTCAGTGCAGTGCTCTGCCCACAGTAAGCGCTCAATAAATACGATTGATTGATTGATTGATTGATTGATAGTAAGTACATAAGTGCCACTTTTATTGTTATCAATGACAATAATTGATACCGTGTTCATCCCGTGTTACATGGGCTTTTAGAGTGTGAGCCCAATGTTGGGTAGGGACCGTCTCTATATGTTGCCAATTCGTACTTCCCAAGCGCTTAGCACAGTGCTCTGCACATAGTAAGCGCTCAATAAATAAGATTGATTGATTGATTGATGGGATGAAGAGGCCTGGACTGGTCTGGAAACTGGTGGTGGGCAGGGAATATGTCTATTACTGTATTGTCCTCTCCGGAGCGCTTAGTACAGTGCTCTGCGCACGATAAGCGCTCAGTACATAGCGTTGATTGGGTCGAGGGGAGTCCAGGACAGAGCCCCGTGTCGACCACCAGGGGGCAGCGTGTCCCCGTCCCGGCCTGGAAGTGGGAGGGGGAGGGGAGTGGAGAGGGAGATTCATTCATTCATTCATTCATCCATTCATTCATCCATCCATCCATCCATCCATCCATCCATCCATCCATTCATTCATTCACTCACTCACTCATTCATCCATCCATCCATCCATCCATCCATCCATTCATTCATTCACTCACTCACTCATTCACTCACTCACTCATTCATTCACTCACTCACTCATTCATTCATTCAATCAATAATAATAATAATGATGGCATTTATTAAGCGCTTACTATGTGCAAAGCGCTGTTCTAAGCACTGGGAAGGTTACAAGGTGGTCAGGTTGCCCCACGGGGGGCTCACAGTTTTAATCCCCGTTTTCCAGATGAGGTCACTGAGGCCCAGAGAAGTGAAGTGACTTGCCCAAAGTCACACAGCTGACAGTTGGCGGAGCCGGGATTTGAACCCATGACCTCTGACTCCAAAGCCCGGGCTCTTTCCACTGAGCCACGCTGCTTCTCCAATAATAATAATACTGGCATTTATTAAGCGCTTACTCTGTGCAAAGCACTGTCCTAAGCGCTGGGGAGGCTACAAGGTGATCAGGTTGTCCCACGTGGGACTCACCGTCTTAATCCCCATTTTACAGATGAGGTCACTGAGGCCCAGAGAAGTGAAGTGACTTGCCCAAAGTCACCCAGCTGACAGTTGGCGGAGCCAGGATTTGAACCCCTGACCTCTGACTCCAAAGCCCGGGCTCTTTCCACTGAACCACGCTGCTTCTCCAGTAATAATAATACTGGCATTTATTAAGTGCTTACTATGTGCAAAGCACTGTCCTAAGCGCTGGGGAGGTTACAAGGTGATCAGGTTGTCCCACGTGGGACTCACTGTCTTAATCCCCATTTTACAGATGAGGTCACTGAGGCCCAGAGAAGTGAAGTGACTTGCCCAAAGTCACACAGCTGACAGTTGGCGGAGCCGGGATTTGAACCCTTGACCTCTGACTCCAAAGCCCGGGCTCTTTCCACTGAGCCACGCTGCTTCTCCAGTAATAATAATACTGGCATTTATTAAGCGCTCACTATGTGCAAAGCACTGTCCTAAGCGCTGGGGAGGTTACAAGGGGATCAGGTTGTCCCACGTGGGACTCACCGTCTTAATCCCCATTTTACAGATGAGGGAACTGAGGCCCAGAGAAGTGAAGTGACTTGCCCAAAGTCACACAGCTGACAATTGGCGGAGCCGGGGTTTGAACCCATGACCTCTGACTCCAAAGCCCGGGCTCTTTTCCACTGAGCCACGCTGCTTCGTATTTATCAATCAATCGTATTTATTGAGCGCTTACTATGGGCACAGCAGTGTACTAAGCGCTTGGGAAGTACAAGTCGGCAACATGTAGAGACAGTCCCTACCCAACAGCGGGCTCACAGTCTAGAAGGCGGGCTCACATTTAGTGAGCGCCTACTGTGTGCAGAGCACTGGACTAAGTGCTTGGGATTTATCCATTAATTCATTCGATCGTATTTACTGAGCACCTACTGTGTGCAGAGCACTGGACTAAGCGCCTGGAAGGCAGTGTGGCTCAGTGGAAAGAGCCCCGGCTTTGGAGTCGGAGGTCAGGGGTTCAAATCCCGGCTCCGCCACTTGTCAGCTGGGTGGCTTTGGGCAAGTCGCTTCACTTCTCTGGGCCTCAGTGGCCTCATCTGGAAAATGGGGATGAAGACTGTGAGCCCCCCGTGGGACAACCTGATCACCTTGTAACCCCTCCAGCTCTCAAAACAGTGCTTTGCACGTAGTAAGCGCTTAATAAATGCTATCATTATTATTATTATTACAATTCGGCAACAGAGACAGTCCCTACCCAACAACGGGCTCACAATCTAGAAGGGGGAGACAGACAACAAAACCAAACCTCCCCCTCTCCATCCCCCCCACCTTACCTCCTTCCCCTCCCCACAGCACCTGTACGTATGTATATATGTTTGTTCATATTTATTACTCTATTTATTTATTTTACTTGTACATATTTATTCACTTTATTTTGTTAATATGTTTGGTTTTGTTGTCTGTCTCCCCCTTCTAGACTGTGACCCCGCTGTTGGGTAGGGACCGTCTCGATATGTTGCCAACTTGGACTTCCCAAGCGCTTAGTCCAGTGCTCTGCACACAGTAAGCGCTCAATAAATACGACTGAATGAAGTAGCCAGTCAGTCGTATTTACTGAGCGCCTTCCGTGTGCAGAGCACCGCCCTAAGTGCGCCCTCCTCCTCCCTCACCCTCTTCCTGTCCCTCCTCCTCAACCTCTCCCTGCTTCAGCGTGGCTCAGGGCATTCATTCCACCGTATTTATTGAGCGCTTACTGTGTGCAGAGCACTGCACTGAGCGTTTGGGAATTATTGTTATGGTTATGATGGCCGGAATGCCCTCCCTCTGCCCATCCTCCAAGCTAGCTCTCTTCCTCCCTTCAAGGCCTCCTCCAAAATAAAGTAACAATAGAGTAATAATAAACAGAGTAATAGTAATAATTATACATTACTATATAATGTATAATACATACCTTGTATGAGGTTGTACATATCTATTCTATTTATTTTATTTTGTTAGTATGTTTGGTTTTCTTGTCTGTCTCCCCCTTTTAGACTGCGAGCCCACTGTTGGGTAGGGACTGTCTCTATGTGTTGCCAACTTGGACTTCCCAAGTGCTTAGTACAGTGCTCTGCACACCGTAAGCGCTCAATAAATACGATTGATTGATTGATTGATTGATAGACAGGAGAGTTAGTGTGTGCGAACACACACACACACACACACACACACATGTGCATGCATGTTGGCATCTGTGAAACCCCGCACAAACGAGCAGGTTCAACGTGGCCTACTGGATTCTAATCCCGGCTCCACCGCTCTGCCCTTCTGTGTGACCTTGAGCGAGTCACTTCACTTCTCCGGGCCTCAGTTCCCTCATCTACACAACGGGGATCACAGTCTCAATCCGATCATCTTGGATCCACCCCAGAGCTTGGTTGAAGTGTCTGGCGCCTAGTAAGCGCTCAACAAATACCATCATTATTATTATTCAGGTCTGGATCTGCCCATGTCTGAGTGTGCGCGCTCCTGTATTGGCGGGGGGACCATTCCGGGGGCGGAGACGGTTGCGAAGTTGGACGTGTGTGAGGGAGCTGTGTTTGTGTGCTTGTGAGGCCGTTACCCGGCGATGGCGTGTTTCTGGCCAAGAGTTTGTTTGCGTGTGTGTGTGTGTGCGTATGAGTGTGTGTTTGGGAGGGGCAGGGTTTGGCAGGGAACATGTACTGGGTGTGTGGGGGTGTGGGAGACCTCCCCCGCCCCGAAAGAGGGACACACACATCTCACAAACACACACACATTTCACACACACACACACCCCGGCTGAGGCTGGGTTCCCAGGGTGGGGAGACGGGAGTCTCTGGGGAGCCACCCCCCGCCCGCCCCCATCCCTCGCCCGAACTCCAGGCCTGCAGGAATGTGAATTTTCCTTGGAAAATATGCAACTGCCTGGCGCAAGGCCCGGGCCCTGAGTCACCGATTCCCCCTCCCTCCAGGGTTCCCCTCCTCCAAGGGGCCCAGGGGTCCCCCGGCCCCCCGGGATGGGCAAGGGATGGCACGGCACAAGGGGTCTGGGGGCAACGGCGGCTCTTTATTGCAGGAGGTCGGAGTCCGTGGCCCCTCTCGGCTCCGGGCCTGGCCTGGGCAGGCTCGGGGTGAGGGCCAGAGGGAGTCCCCCCACCCCACCCCACCTCACCCTGCACCTGGGGTCGTTTGTGTGTGTGGGGGTCGTTGTTGCGGTGCGGTGGGGGGTCAGGTGAGAGCGGGGAAGGCGGGGAGCAGGAAGAGAACGGGTGGGCGAGTTCAATAGCACCATCCCCCTGCCGTCCTCTTCCCCCAGCAGGCTCTCTCTTCTGGGAAGGGGGAGAGGGGCAGAAACTTCCAGTAGGTAGGAGGGGAAGGGGGAGTGGAGCGGTCCCCCTCCCCATCACAGCCGGGAGCAAGGGGCAGAGGGAACCCCCTGCTGATGTGACTTTTAGACTGTGAGCCCACTGTTGGGTAGGGACTGTCTCTATAGGTTGCCAACTTGGACTTCCCAAGCGCTTAGTCCAGTGCTCTGCACACAGTAAGCGCTCAATAAATACGATTGATGATGATGACTGTCTCTATATGTTGCCAACTTGGACTTCCCAAGCGCTCAGTCCAGTGCTCTGCACACAGTAAGCGCTCAATAAATACGATTGATGATGACTGTCTCTATATGTTGCCAACTTGGACTTCCCAAGCGCTCAGTCCAGTGCTCTGCACACAGTAAGCGCTCAATAAATACAATCGATTGATTGATTGATGGGGTGAGGGCAGCCCCAGCCCGCCCCTCCCTCACTGCCTGGACAGCACGCAGGCCTACGACCGGACCGGCTCTGCTTCCTGGCCAGATTAAGTGAGGCAGCCCTCGGCCCCGTGGTCCTTATAACCCAAATATAGACCCGTAACGGTCTCTTTGGCCCTCACAATGGCTCTACGGACAGAAGGGCTGCGGCGGGGCGGCCCGGTCGGATACGCGATCATCGGCTGGGAGAAGGGAATTGGGAAGACCCAGTCGGCTGGTCGATATGGACCCATCAGCCGTCAGTCGGGACGGCTCGGACCCAAACATACACTATGGGGAGGGGAGGGGGGCTTAAAGGGACTTCCACCAACTATAGGGGCAAAAAAGCTGAGAAGCGGCAGCAGAAGGGGGGTCCCCGGAACCGATCCCTAGCCTACTCCGAAGATGGGGCTGGATAAAGGGGGAAAACGCCCCCAGACTTCCCAATATTTGCAGGATGAGCGGCGAGGCGAGAGGGGGTTCAAACCCACTGGTCAGCCTGGAGTCGGAAGGTGCACGGACCGGTCAGCTTCAGGCTGGTAGAGGGAAGGCCAAAGTGATCAGATGTGCGGCGGAATTGGGGGTGCGTGTGTGTGTATGGACCGATCAGAGGAAGGGGGTACACGGACCGATCAGCTGTGAGGCGGGTCGGGGGGCGTACGGGCCCATCAGCTCGGAGGAAGGGGGTACACGGACCGATCGGCTGTGAGGCGGGGAGAGGGAAGTGTACAAAGGAATGAGGGGAGTAAACAGACCCATCATCTGTGAGGCAGAAAGGGTGTGTGTGTGCAGGCTGGTCGGCTCTGAGGTGCGAGGGAAGGGAACGGATCCGTCAGCGGTGAGGAGGGAAACGGGCAAGACAGATGGGATGTAAGGCAGGAGGAAGGGAGCGTACAGACTGATCGGCGCTGAGGAGGGGAGTACGCGGGCCGATCAGCTGGGAGATGGGGAAGTGCACACCCCGATCAGCTGTGAAACGGGGAAGCGTACAACCAGATCAGCCTTGAGGAGGCGAGTGAACACGCGGATCAACTACGAGGCGAGGAAAAGTGCACGCGCTGATCGGCCGTGAGGCGGGCGGAACTGCCGCCCGGTCAGCTTGGCGATGGGAGAAGCTTACAGTCCAGTCAGGCGGGAGGGTGTTATAACCCCCTTGGTCCTTAATACCAGAACACAGGCTGGCCGGGGGGAGGGGGGCCGGAGGGAGGACCTCTCCCCCTCACTCCGCCGAGCCCTTCTGGCGGCGCTTGGAGGGCGGCACGAGGTGCCGGGGCAGGTCGGCGGGCAGCCCGTGGCCCTCGAGCTTGACCTCGATGAGGTGGCTGGCCAGGGCGAACTCCTCGTCGTCCAGCATCCCGTCCCGGTCCACGTCGCTCAGCTTCCAGATGCGCCCGAGCACGGAGTTGGGCAGCTTGGTGGTGACCATCCAGCTCTTGGCCTTGGTGCCGCTCAGCTTGCCGTCGGCGGGCGCCAGGTTGTAGAAGATCTCGTCGTACTTGGGCTTGTCCTTGGTGACCACCCAGTCCTCGTCGCCGGGCTCGGCCTCCTCCAGCCCCTCGCCGGGGCCCTCGACGAAGGGGCCCATGTGGGTGCCCTCGAAGGCCCCGCCCTGGACGCCCTGCTCGGGGCTCTCCAGCTCCTCCTGACGCAGCAGGGGCATGAGGCGGGCGATGTCGTGCGTCAGCATCTCGTCCAGGAGCTCCAGCAGCCGCGGCTTCAGGGAGTGGAACTTGTTGAAGTCGTGGACCATCAGCATCTCCTGCGGGCACGGAGGATGGGGCCGGGGCGGAGCGGGGGGGAGGAATCAGGATAATAATGATAATAATTGCGGTAATTGTTCGCTTACTATGTGCCAGACAGGATAATAATAATAATAATAATGGCATTTATTATCATCATCATCCTCAACCGTATTTATTGAGCGCTTACTGTGTGCAGCAATAAAATCTATTTTATTTTATTTTATTTTGTTAGCATGTTTGGTCTTGTTCTCCGTCTCCCCCTTTTAGACTGTGAGCCCGCTGTTGGGTAGGGACTGTCTCTAGATGTTCCGTCTCCCCCTTTTAGACTGTGAGCCCGCTGTTGGGTAGGGACTGTCTCTATATGTTGCCAATTTGTACTGCCCAAGCGCTTAGTCCAGTGCTCTGCACGTAGTAAGCGCTCAATAAATACGATTGATGATGATGAGGCAGAGCACTGGACTAAGCGCTTGGGAAGTACAAGTTGGCGACATATAGAGACAGTCCCTACCCAACAGTGGGCTCACAGTCTATTTATTAAGCGCTTACTATGTGCCAGGCAGGAGAATAATAATAATTCATCATCATCATCATCATCATCAATCATATGTATTGAGCGCTTGCTATGTGCAGAGCACTGTACTAAGCGCTTGGGAAGTACAAATTGGCAACATCTAGAGACAGTCCCTACCCAACAGTGGGCTCACAGTCTATTTATTAAGCGTTTACTATGTGCCAGGCAGGATAATAATAATTCATCATCATCATCATCATCATCAATCATATTTATTGAGCACTTGCTATGTGCAGAGCACTGTACTAAGCGCTTGGGAAGTACAAATTGGCAACATATAGAGACAGTCCCTACCCAACAGTGGGCTCACAGTCTAAAAGGGGGAGACAGAGAACAAAACCAAACATACTAACAAAATAAAATAAATAGAATAGATATGTACAACCTCATACAAGATATGTATTATACATTATATAGTAATGTATAATTATTACTATTACTCTGTTTATTATTACTCTATTTATTGTTACTTTATTTATTATTATTCTATTGATTTATTTTACTTGTACACATCTATTCTATTTATTTTATTTTGTTAATATGTTTGGTTTTGTTCTCTGTCTCCCCTTCTAATAATAATAATAATGATGGCATTTGCTAAGCACTTACTATGTGCAAAGCGTTGTTCTAAGCGCTGGGGGGATACAATGGGATCAAGTTGTCCCATGTGGGGCTCACAGTCTTCATCCTCATTTTACAGATGAGGTCACTGAGGCTCAGAGAAGTGAAGTGACTTGCCCAAGGTCACACAGCAGACATGTGGCGGAGCCAGGATTTGAACCCATGACCTCTGACTCCAAATAATAATAATAATAATTGGCATTTGTTAAGCGCTTACTAAGTGCAAAGCACTGTTCTAAGCGCTGGGGGGATACAATGGGATCAAGTTGTCCCACGTGGGGCTCACAGTCTTCATCCTCATTTTACGGATGAGGTAACTGAGGCTCAGAGAAGTTAAGTGACTTGCCCAAGGTCACACAGCAGACATGTGGTGGAGCCGGGATTCAAACCCATGACCTCTGACTCCAAAGCCCGGGCTCTTTCCACTGAGCCACGCTGCTTCTCTAAGCGCTGATTCTAGACTGTGAGCCCACTGTTGGGTAGGGACCGTCTCTATATGTTGCCAACTTGGACTTCCCAAGCGTTTAGTACAGTGCTCCGCACACAGTAAGCACTCAATAAATATGATTGATTGATTGATTGATTAATAATGATGATGGCATTTATTAAGGGCTTACTATGTGCCAAGTACTGTTCTAAGCGCTGGGGAGGTTACAAGCCGATCAGGTTGTCCCACGGTGGGGCTCACAGTCTTCACCCCCATTTTACAGATGAGGTGACTGAGGCCCAGAGAAGTGAAGTGACTTGCCCAAAGTCACACAGCTGACAATTGGCGGAGCTGGAATTTGAACCCATGACCTCTGACTCCAAAGCCCGGGCTCTTTCCACTGAGCCACGCTGCTTCTCTAAGGGTACTAAGCGCTGAGGTGAATACATGTAAATCGGGTTGGACACAGGCCCTGTCCCACGTGGGGCTCACAATCTTAATCCCCATTTTACAGATGAGGTAAATGAGGCACAGAGAAGTGAAGTGACTTGCCCCTGGCCACACGGCAGAGTAGTGGCGGAGCCACTAAAAAGTCCATTAAAATAACAAGAGTGACTCTTCAGCCACCCTGGGGCCCAGATCTCCTGTCATTCCTTCAATCGTATTCCAACTTGTACTTCCCAAACGCTTAGCACAGTGCTCTGCACACAATAAGCGCTCAATAAATGCGATTGAATGAATGAATGAACTGAGCGCTGACCGTGTGCAGAGCACTGTACTAAGCGCTTGGTAAGTACAGGAGAAGCAGCGTGGCTCAGTGGAAAGAGCCCGGGCTTTGGAGTCCGAGGTCATGGGTTCGAATCCCGGCTCCACCACATGTCTGCTGTGTGGCCTTGGGCAAGTCACTTCACTTCTCTGAGCCTCAGTTCCCTCATCTGTAAAATGGGGATTAAGACCGCGAGCCCCATGGGGGACAAACCGATCACCTTGTATATGTTCCCAACTTGTACTTGCCAAGCGCTTAGTACAGTGCTCTGCACATAGTAAGTGCTTAACAAATGCCATTATTATTATTATTATTACAATTCACAGTAAGTGCTCAATAAATACGATTGATTGATTGATTGTATCCCCCCCAGTGCTTAGAACAGTGCTTTGCACATAGTAAGTGCTTAACAAATGCCATCATCATTATTATTATTATTACAATTCGGCAACAGAGACAATCCCGACCCAACAATGGGCTCGCATGGAAGTCCTCCCCGAGGTCTAGCTCCAGTCCCTCCTACTGCGATAAAAAATTGTGGGCCCGGGGGTCCCACGCGGTGCCCCCACCTGCATCTTTTTGCAGTCGGGAAAGTCCCCCGGAGAGATGTGGTGCTCCAGCTGGATTTTGGCGAAGATGACGGGCAGCTTGGCGATCAGCTGCTTCTTCTTATTGTCCTTTCCGAACACGGACGGCATCTCCTTCTTCAGGTGACTGATGATGTGAGCATGCACCTGGGGGGAGGCCAAGAGGGAGTCCATCAAGGCAGAGGAGGGGGGCTACCCGTGGAGACCACCCAACCGACATGAAGGGGATGGGGCCTAGCGGATAGAGCCAAACGACTTGGGTTCCAATCCCGGCTCCGCCACTTTCCCGCTGTTTTTTTTTTAATGGTATTCCCTCCCGGGATTGATCATCGATAATAAAGTAACTCGCGG
Organism: Tachyglossus aculeatus; assembly: GCF_015852505.1. Lineage (NCBI taxonomy): Eukaryota > Metazoa > Chordata > Mammalia > Monotremata > Tachyglossidae > Tachyglossus > Tachyglossus aculeatus. Next base: position 2,884,250 of record NC_052091.1, read on the forward strand.
TCAAAAAAAACGCTGAGGATTAACGCTTAGGAAGGCTCGCTCCGAAGAGCCTGGAAAAAGTCACGAAACGTGCGGTTGTAACAGTTGCCACAAAAATACAAATGGTCAACTCTATGGTGTTTCCTTTTATCATCAATTGTATTTATTGAGCGCTTACTGTGTGCAGAGCACTGTACTAAGGGCTTAGACTGTGAGCCCACTGTTGGGTAGGGACTGTCTCTATATGTTGCCAACTTGGACTTACCAAGTGCTCAGTCCAGTGCTCTGCACACAGTAAGCGCTCAATAAATACGATTGATGATGATGATGATGATGATAGAGCCAAACGACTTGGGTTCTAATCCCGGCTCCGCCACTTTCCTGCTGTTTTGTTTTTTTTAAATGGTATTCCCTCCCGGGATCGATCATCGATAATAAAGTAACTCGCAGTCAAAAAAACGCCGAGGATTAATGCTTAGGAAGGCTCGCTCCGAAGAGCCTGGAAAAAGTCACGAAATGTGCGGTTGTAACAGTTGTCACAAAAATACAAATGGTCAACTCTATGGTGTTTCCTTTTATCATGAATCGTATTTATTGAGCGCTAACTGTGTGCAGAGCACTGTACTAAGTGCTTAGACTGTGAGCCCACTGTTGGGTAGGGACTGTCTCTATATGTTGCCAACTTGGACTTCCCAAGGGCTCAGTCCAGTGCTCTGCACACAGTAAGCGCTCAATAAATACGATTGATGATGATGATGATGATGATAGAGCCAAACGACTTGGGTTCTAATCCCGGCTCCGCCACTTTCCTGCTGTTTTGTTTTTTTTAAATGGTATTCCCTCCCGGGATCGATCATCGATAATAAAGTAACTCGCAGTCAAAAAAACGCCGAGGATTAACGCTTAGGAAGGCTCGCTCTGAAGAGCCTGGAAAAAGTCACGAAATGTGCGGTTGTAACAGTTGCCACAAAAATACAAATGGTCAACTCTATGGTGTTTCCTTTTATCATCAATCGTATTTATTGAGCACTAATTGTGTGCAGAGCACTGTACTAAGGGCTTAGACTGTGAGCCCACTGTTGGGCAGGGACCGTCTCTATATGTGGCCAACTTGGACTTCCCAAGCGCTTAGTCCAGTGCTCTGCACACAGTAAGCGCTCAATAAATACGATTGATGATGATGATAGAGCCAAACGACTTGGGTTCCAATCCCAGCTCCGCCACTTTCCTGCTGGTTTTTTTTTAATGGTATTCCCTCCCGGGATCGATCATCGATAATAAAGTAACTCGCGGTCAAAAAAAACGCTGAGGATTAACGCTTAGGAAGGCTCGCTCCGAAGAGCCTGGAAAAAGTCACGAAACGTGCGGTTGTAACAGTTGCCACAAAAATACAAATGGTCAACTCTATGGTGTTTCCTTTTATCATCAATCGTATTTATTGAGCGCTAACTGTGTGCAGAGCACTGTACTAAGTGCTTAGACTGTGAGCCCACTGTTGGGTAGGGACTGTCTCTATATGTTGCCAACTTGGACTTCCCAAGGGCACAGTCCAGTGCTCTGCACACAGTAAGCGCTCAATAAATACGATTGATGATGATGATGATGATGATAGAGCCAAACGACTTGGGTTCTAATCCCGGCTCCGCCACTTTCCTGCTGTTTTGTTTTTTTTAAATGGTATTCCCTCCCGGGATCGATCATCGATAATAAAGTAACTCGCAGTCAAAAAAACGCCGAGGATTAATGCTTAGGAAGGCTCGCTCTGAAGAGCCTGGAAAAAGTCACGAAATGTGCGGTTGTAACAGTTGTCACAAAAATACAAATGGTCAACTCTATGGTGTTTCCTTTTATCATCAATCGTATTTATTGAGCGCTAACTGTGTGCAGAGCACTGTACTAAGCGCTTAGACTGTGAGCCCACTGTTGGGCAGGGACTGTCTCTATATGTTGCCAACTTGGACTTCCCAAGCGCTTACTACAGTGCTCTGCACACAGTAAGCGCTCAATAAATACGATTGATGATGATGATAGAGCCAAACGACTTGGGTTCTAATCCCGGCTCTGCCACTTTCCTGCTGTTTTTTTTTTAATGGTATTCCCTCCCGGGATCGATCATCGATAATAAAGTAACTCGCGGTCAAAAAAAAACACCGAGGATTAACGCGTAGGAAGGCTCGCTCCGAAGAGCCTGGAAAAAGTCACGAAATGTGCGGTTGTAACAGTTGCCACAAAAATACAAATGGTCAACTCTATGGTGTTTCCTTTTATCATCAATCGTATTTATTGAGCGCTTACTGTGTGCAGAGCACTGGACTAAGCGCTTGCACTGTACTAAGCGCTTAGACTGTGAGCCCACTGTTGGGTAGGGACTGTCTCTATATGCTGCCAACTTGTACTTCCCAAGCGCTCAGTACAGTGCTCTGCACACAGTAAGCGCTCAATAAATACGATTGATTGATTGATTGATTGTTTCCAGTGACAGTGTATGGATCCGAAAGCCGGACGGTGAAAGAACAGGACGGAAAGAACATCGATTCTTTGGAAACGCGGTGTCGGAGGAGGCTTTTGCGAACACCATGGGCAGTCCGAAAAAAACAAACGAATGAGTTTGGGAGCAAATTAAACCAAAGGCCAGATGACTCGGCTTAGATTAATGTATTTTGGACACGTAATCAGGAGGACTAATTCTCTGGAGAGAACACTAATGCTAGGAAAAGTTCAGGGAAACCGGGGAAGAGGCAGAGGGGCAGCTGGATGGATAGAAACCATAACAACGACAACGGAAGAACCATTACAAAGGTTGCGGATTATGGCGGAGGACAGGACTTTCCGGAGAAAGTATATCCATGGAGTCTCTGTGATTCAGAAACGACTCGACGGCACTTAAAAATAAATTCGTTAAACGCTTATTATGTGTTTGGCACTGTTCTAAGTGCTGGGATGGATCCAAGCTAATCAGGTTGGACAGAGTCCCTGGCCCACATGGGGCTCCCAGTCTTCATCCCCATTTTACAGATGAGGGAACTGAGGCGCAGAGATGTGCAGTGACTTCCCCAGGGCCCCACACCAGACAAAAGTGGCCTAAGCAGGATTAGAACCCACGTTCTTATGATTCCCAGGCCCGCGCTCTAACCCTTAGGCAACGCTACCCCTGCTTCGAGTCACTTCACTTCTCTGGGCCTCAGTTCCCTCATCTGTAAAATGGGGATTAAAACCGGGAACCCCAAGTGCGACAGGGACTGTGTCCGACAGCATTACCTCGTATCTCCCCCAGCGTTTAGTACAGTGCCTGGCGCATAGTAAGCACTTGGCAGCTACCTTTTTTGAAAAAAAGGGGGGAGAGGCATCTTTGGGGGACCCCAGCCCGCTGTGGGGGGGTGGAAGGTGGGGATGGCGAGGCCAAGCAGGGGAGGGGGCACCGAGCGGGGTCGAAGGAGCAGCGTGGCTTAGTGGAAAGGGCACGAGCTTGGAAGTCAGAGGTCATGGGTTCTAATCCTGCCTCTGCCACTTGTCAGCTGTGTGACTTTGAGCAGGTCACTTAACTTCTCTGTGCCTCAGTGATTTCATCTGTAAAATGGGGATGAAGACTGGGAGCCCCAGGTGGGACAGCCTGATACTCTTGTATCTAGAACAGTGCTTGGCACATAGTAAGCGCTTCATAAATGCCACCGTTATTATTATTATTTGTTAATCAATCAATCAATCAATCGTATTTATTGAGCGCTTACTGTGTGCAGAGCACTGGACTAAGTGCTTGGGAAGTCCAACTTGGCAACATATAGAGACAGTCCCTACCCAACAGTGGGCTCACAGTATAGAAGGGGGAGACAGAGAACAAAACAAAGCATATTAACAAAATAAAATAAGTAGAATAGATATGTACAAATAAAATAGAGTAATAAATACGTACAAACATATATACATATATACAGGTGTTGTGGGGAGGGGAAGGTGGTAAGGCGGGGTCGGGGGGATGGAGAGGGGGAGAGGAGCTAAATGCTAAATACCTTAGCATTTAGAATGGTGCTTGGCACATAATGAGCGCTTAAACAAATACCATAATGATTATTACTATACGCAGAGCACCGTAATAATAATAATAATGATGATGGCATTTGTGCAATAATGATGGTTATGTGCAAAGCACTGTTCTAATCAGGACTCTGCTCTGCACACAGTAAGCTCTCAATAAATACGATTGATTGATTGACTCCGGGAAGCCAAAGGGAGAGCAAAGGATGGGTGGGGGGAGGAGCAGCGTGGTTCGGTGGAAAGAGCCCGGGCTTTGGAGTCGGAGGTCATGGGTTCAAATCCTGGCTCCACCGACTGTCAGCTGGGTGACTTTGGCCAAGTCACTTCACTTCTCTGGGCCTCAGTGACCTCGTCTGGAAAAGGGGGATGAAGACTGTGAGCCCCCTGTGGGACAACCTGATCACCTTGTTGCCTCCCCAGCGCTTAGAACAGTGCTTTGCACCTAGTAAGCGCTTAACAAATGCCATTATTATTATTATTATTATTATTGAAGGGAGAGCAAAGGATGGGTGGGGCCTGGGGCGAAGTTCCTGGGGGAGGGGGTGGGCCCCCCCCCCCAATCCCATCCCCCATCTCCATCCTCCATCTCCATCCCCCGCCGCCCAGGTTCGTGGGGAGGAAACCGGGAAAGTGCCAGGAAGAGATAAGGAAAACTGGGATGGGGAGGGGCTTCCGGAGCCGGTTTGGCAGCCGGGAGGGGTCCGCCCTCCCCCAGACCCAGGTGTTCTCCCCCTTCTAATAATAATAATGGTGCTATTTGTTAATAATAATAATAATAATAATAATAATAATGTTGGTATGGGCCTGGAATGCCCTCCCCCTGCCCATCCGCCAAGCTCGCTCTCTTCCTCCCTTCAAGGCCCTGCTGAGAGCTCACCTCCTCCAGGAGGCCTTCCCAGACTGAGCCCCTTCCTTCCTCTCCCCCTCATCCCCCTCTCCATCCCCCCATCTTTCCTCCTTCCCTTCCCCACAGCACCTTTACATATGTATATATGTTTGTACATATTTTTTTACTCTATTTAATTTATTTGTACATATCTATTCTATTTATTTTGTTAGTATGTTTGGTTTTGTTCTCTGTCTCCCCCTTTTAGACTGTGAGCCCACTGTTGGGTAGGGACTGTCTCTATATGTTGCCAATTTGTACTTCCCAAGCGCTTAGTACAGTGCTCTGCACATAGTAAGCGCTCAATAAATACGATTGATGATGATGATGATGGTATTTGTTAAGCGCTTACTATGTGCCAAGCACTGTTCTAAGCGCTGGGGGGGATACAAGGTAATCAGGTTGTCCCACGTGGGGCTCCCAGTCTTCATCCTCATTTTACAGATGAGGGAACTGAGGCCCAGAGAAGTTAAGTGACTTGCCCAAGGTCACCCAGCTGACAAGTGGCGGAGCTGGGATTTGAACCCAGGCCCTCTGACTCCAAAGCCCGGGCTCTTTCCACTGGGCCCCGCAGCTCTCTCGCTGTTAAGCGCTTACTATGTGCAAAGCGCTGTTCTAAGCGCTGGGAGGGGCTACAAAGTGATCAGGTTGTCCCACTTGGGGCTCCCAGCCTGAATCCCCATTTCCCAGATGAGGTCACTGAGGCCCAGTGAAGTGGTAGGGACCATCTCTATATGCTTCCAACTTGTACTTCCCAAGAGCTTAGTACAGTGCTCTGCACACAGTAAGCGCTCAATAAATACGATTGAATGAATGACTTCCCACAGCACCTATGTATCTGTAATTTGTCTTACCTATTTGTATTAATGTCTGTCTCCCCCTCTAGACCGTGAGCTTGTTGTTGGGTAGGGACCGTCTCTATATGCTTCCAACTTGTACTTCCCAAGCGCTTAGTACAGTGCTCTGCACACAGTAAGCGCTCAATAAATACGATTGAATGAATGACTTCTCACAGCACCTATGTATCTGTAATTTATTGTCTTACCTATTTGTATTAATGTCTGTCTTCCCCTCTAGACCGTGAGCTCGTTGTTGGGTAGGGACCGTCTCTATATGCTTCCAACTTGTACTTCCCAAGCGCTTAGTACAGTGCCCTGCACACAGTAAGCGCTCAATAAATACGATTGAATGAATGAATGAATGAATGAATGGCTTGCCCAAGGTCACCCAGCTGACAAGCGGCGGAGGCGGGATTCGAACCCATGACCTCTGACTCCCAAGCCCTCGCTCTTTCCACTGAGCTTCCCCAACAGCGGGCTCACAGTCTAGAAGTTTAAAGGTCACGGTTTAGAGCAGCAGCGTGGCTCAGTGGAAAGAGCCTGGGCTTTGGAGGCAGAGGTCATGGGTTCAAATCTCGGCTCCGCCACGTGTCAGCTGTGTGACTTTGGGCAAGTCACTTCACTTCTCTGGGCCTCAGTTCCCTCATCTGGAAAATGGGGATTAAGACTGTGAGCCCCACATAGGATGACCTGATCGCCTTGTACCCTCCCCAGCGCTTAGAACAGTGCTTTGCACATAGTTTAGAGTTTAGAAGTTTAGATTTCACAGTTTAGAGCAGCAGCGTGGCTCAGTGGAAAGAGCCTGGGCTTTGGAGGCAGAGGTCGTGGGTTCAAATCTCGGCTCCGCCACGAGTCAGCTGTGTGGCTTTGGGCAAGTCACTTGACTTCTCTGGGCCTCAGTTCCCTCATCTGGAAAATGGGGATTAAGACTGTGAGCCCCACGTGGGATGACCTGATCACCTTGTACCCTCCCCAGCGCTTAGAACAGTGCTTTGCACATAGTAAGCGCTTAATAAATGCCATCATTATTATTATTATTATTAAGGGGGAGACAGACAACAAAACGAAACATATTAAACAAGACTGTGAGCCCGCCTTCTAGACTGTGAGCCCACTGTTGGGTAGGGACCGCTATCTATGTTGCCAACTTGGACTCCCCAAGCGCTTAGTACAGTGCTCTGCACATAGTAAGCGCTTAATAAATGCCATTATTATTATTATTATTATTATTATTAAGGGGGAGACAGACAACAAAACGAAACATATTAAACAAGACTGTGAGCCCGCCTTCTAGACTGTGAGCCCACTGTTGGGTAGGGACCGCTCTCTATGTTGCCAACTTGGACTCCCCAAGCGCTTAGTACAGTGCTCTGCACATAGTAAGCGCTTAATAAATGCCATTATTATTATTATTATTATTATTAAGGGGGAGACAGACAACAAAACGAAACATATTAAACAAGACTGTGAGCCCGCCTTCTAGACTGTGAGCCCACTGTTGGGTAGGGACCGTCTCTATATGTTGCCAACTTGGACTTCCCAAGCGCTTAGTACAGTGCTCTGCACACAGTAAGCGCTCAATAAATACGATTGGATGAATGAATGTCCCCCTTTCCCCCCAGCCGGGCCACCAGCGGCTTTGTTCTGGCCGGGGAAGGGGCCTGTCCTGGGAGAGGATGGGAGCCCACTTGTCTGCTGGCTGACCTTTAGGCGAGTCCCTTCATTCAATTGCATTTATTGAGCGCTTACTGTGTGCAGAGCACTGGACTAAGCGCTTGGGAAGTCCAAGTTGGCAACATCTAGAGCCGGTCCCTTCCCAACAGCGGGCTCACAGTCTAGAAGATGGCTGTAATTTTCTTGGTCTATATTAATGTCTGTTTTCCCCCTATAGACTGTAAGCTCACTGTGGGCAGGGCATGTGTCTTTTATTATAATGGCATTTATAAAGCGCTTACTATGTGCAAAGCACTGTTCTAAGCGCTGGGGAGGGTACAAGGTGATCAGGTTGTCCCACGGGGGGCTCACAATCTTCATCCCCATTTTAGCGTGGCTGGGAGAAGCAGCGTGGCTCAGTGGAAAGAGCGCAGCCTTGGCAAGTCAGAGGTCGTGGGTTCTAATCCCGCCGTCGCCACTTGCCTGTTGTGTGACCTTGGGCAAGTCACTTCACTTCTCTGGGCCTCCGTTCCCTCATCTGGAAAATGGGGATGAAGACTGGGAGCCCCAAGTGGGACAGGGACCCTGGGGCTTAGTACAGTGCTTAGCACAGAGTAACCACTTATTAAGGATCATCATCATAAGAAGGATTCGTTAAGCTCTGACAGAGGAAGCGCTTATTAATGATCATCATCATAAGAAGGATTCGTTAAGCTCTGACAATGTGTCAAGCACTAAGGAAGCAGCGTGGCTCAGTGGAAAGAGCCCGGGCTTTGGAGTCAGAGGTCATGGGTTCGAATCCCGGCTCTGCCGATTGTCAGCTGGGTGACTTGGGGCAAGTCACTTCACTTCTCTGGGCCTCAGTCCCCTCACCTGGAAAATGGGGATGAAGACTGTGAGCCCCCTGTGGGACAACCTGATCACCTTGTAACTTCCCCAGCGCTTAGCACAGTGCTTTGCACATAGTAAGCGCTTCAAAAAAATAAAGCAGAAGAAGAAGACACTGTTCTAACTGCTGGAGAAGATACAAGTTAATCAGGTGGGATAATAATAATGATGGCATTTATTAAGCCCTTACTATGTGCAGAGCACTGTTCTAAGCACTGGGGGGGATACAAGGTGATCAAGTCGTCCCACGTGGTGCTCACAGTCTTCATCCCCATTTTCCAGATGAGGTAACTGAGGCTCAGAGAAGTTAAGTGACTTGCCCAAGGTCACACAGCAGACATGTGGCAGAGTCGGAATTCAAACCCATGACCTCTGACTCCAACACCCGGGCTCTTTCCACTGAGCCGCGCTGCTTCTCTTAACTTCTCTGCTTCTCCAACTTCTCTTTTCCAATCCAGCAGAGAAGTCACTTCACTTCTCTGTGCCTCAGTGCCTCATCTGTAAAATGGGGATGGAGACTGTGAGCCCCCCATGGGGCGGGGACTGTGTCCAACCCCGAGAAGCAGCGTGGCTCAGTGGAAAGACCACGGGCTTGGAGTCAGGGGTCGTGGGTTCGAATCCCAGCTCTGTCAATTGTCAGCGGTGTGACTTTGGGCGAGTCACTTCACTTCTCTGCGCCTCAGTTACCTCACCTGTAAAAAGGGGGATGAAGACTGTGAGCCCCCCGTGGGACAACCCGATCACCTTGTAACCTCCCCAGCGCTTAGAACAGTGCTTTGCACATAGTAAGTGCTTAATAAATGTCATTATTATTATTTGTTCGTATCCACCCCAGCGCTTAGGACAGTGCCTGGCACCTATCATCATCATCATCATCATCAATCGTATTTATTGAGCGCTTACTATGTGCAGAGCACTGTACTAAGCGCTTGGGAAGTACAAATTGGCAACATCTAGAGACAGTCCCTACCCAACAGCGGGCTCACAGTCTAAAAGGGGGAGACAGAGAACAAAACCAAACATACTAACGAAATAAAATAAATAGAATAGCTATGTACAAGTAAAATAAATAGAGTAATAAATATGTACAAACATATATACATATATACAGGTGCTGTGGGGAAGGGAAGGAGGTACCTATGAAGCGCTTAGCAAATACCACAATTATGAACTGTATTAACAAATATCTAATTTTTTTTTTTTTTAAAAAGGGATTCCCTGCAGCCTGGACAGAGAGGGGGAGATGGATGGGGAATTGGGGAGGTGGGTGAGAGAGGCTTATGTTAGCCTCCTTCTCCTCCACCTCTTCTTCCTCCTCCTCCTCCTCCTCCTCTTCTTCCTCCTCCTCCTCTTCTTCCTCCTCCTCCTCTTCTTCCTCCTCCTCCTCTCCTCCCCACAGTCAATATTTGGGCTGCGAGAGGAGGAGGATCCGTTAACTTTCCCTCCGGGCCCTGGCCCTGCTATCCCAATTTTCTCCGTTTGCTATTTCCCTCTGAAACGTATCCCAAGGCTATCCCGTGGAGGAATACAGTGCTAGTTGCTTAGTACAGTGCTCTGCACGCAGTAAGCGCTCCATAAATAATAATAATGGTATTTGTGGTATTATTATTATCTTGTCGTCTGTCTCCCCCTTTTAGACTGTGAGCCCACTGCTGGGTAGGGACTGACTCTATATGTCGCCAACTTTCATTCAATCGTATTTATTGAGCGCTTACTGTGTGCAGAGCACTGTACCAAGCGCTTGGGAAGTACAAATCGGCAACTTGTACTTCCCAAGCGCTTAGTACGGTGCTCTGCACATGGTAAGCGCTCAATAAATACGATTGATTGATTGATTGAATAAGGATGGCATTTATTAAGCGCTTACTATGTGCAAAGCACTGTTCTAAGCGCCGGGGAGGTTACAAGGTGATCAGGTTGGCCCACGTGGGGCTCACAGTCTTCATCCCCATTTTACAGATGAGGTCACTGAGGCCCAGAGAAGTGACTTGCCGAAAGTCACACAGCTGACAACTTTGTTAAATTAAATTTGTTAAGCGCTTACTATGTGCCAAGCACTGGGGTAGATGCAAGGTAATCAGATTGTCCCACGTGGGGCTCGCGGTCTTCATCCCCATTTTACAGGTGAGGTCACTGAGGCCCAGATTAATCAATCAATCAATCAATCAATCGTATTTATTGAGCGCTTACTGTGTGCAGAGCACTGTACTAAGCGCTTGGGAAGTACAAGTTGGTGACATATAGAGATAGTCCCTACCCAACAGTGGGTTTACAGTCTAGAAGATCAGACAGGAGAGGGGGCAGGGGGGTCTGAGGGTCCCACTACGCTCCTCTAGTGCTAACCTTCTCACTGTGCCACGTTAACACAATTACTCATCCTCCGCCCCCAGATGACTGCATCAGCCTCCTTGCTGACCCCCCAGCCTCCTGCCTCTCCCCCCTCCAGTCCGGGGCGCTTACAACAGTGTTATTTGTTTGTTTAATGGCATTTATTGTACTTCCCAAGCACTTAGTACAGTGCTCTGCACACAGTAAGCGCTCAATAAATACGATTGATGATTTATTAAGCGCTTACTATGTGCAAAGCACCGTTCGAAGCGCTGGGGAGGTTGCCAGGTGATCAGGTGGTCCTAACGGGGGGCTCCCAGTCTTCATCCCCATTTTCCAGATGAGGGAACCGAGGCCCAGAGAAGTGAAGTGACTGGCCCAAGGTCACCCGGCTGACAAGTGGTGGAGCCGAGACTGGAACCCATGACCTCTGACTCCAAAGCCCGGGCTCTTTCCACTGGGCCACGCTGCTTCTTGGCACATAGTAAGTGCTTAAGAAATACCATTATTATTATTATTATTATTATTAAAGCCCGCTGCCCGGATCATCTTTCTACAGAAAGGTGCAGGACATGTCACCCCCCCCCAACCCTCAAAAATCTCCAGTGGTTGCCCCACCGCCTCCATATCATCATCATCCTCATCAATCGTATTTATTGAGCGCTTACTATGTGCAGAGCACTGTACTAAGCGCTTGGGAAGTACAAATTGGCAACATCTAGAGACAGTCCCTACCCAACAGTGGGCTCACAGTCTAAAAGGGGGAGACGGAGAGCAAAACCAAACATACTAACAAAATAAAATAAATGGAATAGATATGTACAAATCAATTAAATAAATAAATAAATAGAGTAAAAAAATCTGTACAAACATATATACATATATACAGGTGCTGTGGGGAAGGGAGGGAGGTAAGATGGGGGGATGGAGAGGGGGACGAGGGGGAGAGGAAGGAAGGGGCTCAGTCTGGGAAGGCCTCCTCGGCATTGGCTTCAAGGCTGTCCATCCCCTCTCCCCCTCCTACCTCACCTCGCTTCTCTCCTTTTATAACCCAGTCCAAACATTTTGCACCCCTAGGGCCCCTAACCCTCCTTTTCACTCTGCCTCCATCTCTGCCAACCCCGGCCAACTGAGTCCGGCCTGGAACAATCTCCCTCCTCAAATCCGACAACGACTCTCCCCCGCTTCAATCCCTCCTGAAGCCCCATCTCCTCCGAGAGGCCTTCCCAGACTAAGCCCCACTTTTCCTCACCTCCCACTCCCCTCGGCGTTGCCCTGATTTACTCCCTTTACTCTTAATAATAATAATAATGGCATTTATTAAGCGCTTGCTATGTGCAAAGAACTGTTCTATCAATCAATCAATCAATCAATCCATCGTATTTATTGAGCGCTTACTGTGTGCAGAGCACTGTAATAAGCGCTTGGGAAGTACAAGTTGGCAACAAGTTCTAAGCGCTGGGGAGGTTACAAGGTGATCAGGTTGTCCCACGGGGGGCTCACAGTCTTATCCCCATTTTACAGATGAGGTAACTGAGACACAGATAAGTGAAGTGACTTGCCCAAAGTCACACAGTTGACAGTTGGCGGAGCTGCGATTTGAACCCATGACCACTGACTCCAAAGCCCAGGTTCTTTCCACTGAGCCACTCTGCTACTCTACTCTTCCTTGCTAATCCAGCCCCACACCACTTATGTATATATTGGTCATTTATTTATTTGTATTGATGTCTGTCTCCCCCTCTCCAGACTGTGGGTAGGCAGGGATTGTGTCTGTTCTATTGTCAATCAGTCAATCAATCATATTTAGATTGATTTTTAGACTGGGAGCCCACTGTTGGGTAGGGACTGTCTCTATATGTTGCCAACTTGTACTTCCCAAGCGCTTAGTACAGTGCTCTGCACACAGTAAGCGCTCAATAAATATGATTGATGATGATATTTATTAAGTGCTTACTGTGTGCAGAGCACTGGACTAAGCGCTTGGGAAGTACAAGTTGGCAACATATAGAGACGGTACCTACCCAACAGTGGGCTCACAGTCTAGAAAGTGCTCTCCCTCTCCCAGGCGCTTAGTACAGTGCTCTGCACACAGCAAGCGCTTAATAAATACGACTGAATGTAAGGAGGGAGGGGAAATGAAGAGGGAATGGGGCTAGGGGCAGAGAGGATGGAGGGAGGGAATGAGGGGAGAGGGGAATGGGCTGGGGGGAGGAGGGGAGAGAGGGCAGGGTCCGGGGCAGGGGGACGAAGGAGGGAGAGAGGCAGGGAGAAGGGCAGGGCCCGGGGAGAGAGGAGGAGGAGGAGGAGGAGGAGGAGGAGGGATGGAGGGAGGGGGACGAGAGGAGAGGGGGCAGGGCCCGCCGGGAGAGAGGGGAGGGGGCGGGAGGATGGAGAGAGGGAGATGAGGATGGAGAGAGGGAGATGAGGGGGAGGGGGCTGGAGGATGGAGGGAGGAGGATGAAGGGAATGGGGTGGGAGGATGGAGAGAGGGAGATGAGGGGGAGGGGGCTGGACCACAGAGGCAGGGGAAAGAGGGGAATGAGGGTGGAAGGATGGAGAGAGGGAGATGAGGGGGAGGGGCTGGAGGATGGAGGGAGGGGGAAGAGGGGAATGGGGGTGGGAGGATGGAGAGAGGGAGATGAGGGGGAGGGGGCTGGACCACAGAGGCAGGGGAAAGAGGGGAATGAGGGTGGAAGGATGGAGAGAGGGAGATGAGGGGGAGGGGCTGGAGGATGGAGGGAGGGGGAAGAGGGGAATGGGGGTGGGAGGATGGAGAGAGGGAGATGAGGGGAAGGGGGCTGGACCACAGAGGCAGGGGGAAGAGGGGAATGGGGGTGGGAGGATGGAGAGAGGGAGATGGGGGAGGCGGCTGGATCACGGAGGCAGGGGGATGAGGGGAATGGGGGTGGGAGGATGGAGGGAGGAGGATGAGGGGAATGGGGTGGGAGGATGGAGAGAGGGAGATGAGGGGGAGGAGGTTGGAGGATGGATGGAAGAGGGTGAAGGGAATGGGGTGGGAGGATGGAGGGGGGACATGAGGGGGAGGGGGCTGGACCACAGAGGCAGGGGGATGGATGAGGGGAATGGGGGTGGGAGGATGGAGAGAGGGAGATGAGGGGGAGGGGGCTGGAGGACGGAGGGAGGGGGATGAAGGGGCGGGAGAATGGAGGGAGGGGGATGAAGGGAGGGGGGCGGGAGGATGGAGAGAAAGAGATGAGGGGGAGGGGGCGGAAGAGAGCAGAGGGGGGATTAGGGATTAGAGAAGCAGCGTGGCTCAGTGGAAAGAGCCTGGGGTTTGGAGTCAGGGGTAGTGGGTTCAAACCCTGGCTCCGCCAATTGTCAGCTGTGTGACTCTGGGCAAGTCACTTCACTTCTCTGGGCCTCAGTTCCCTCATCTGTAAAATGGGGATGAAGACTGTGAATCCCCCATGGGACAACCTGATCACCTTGTAAACTCCAGCGCTTAGAACAGGGCTTTGCACATAGTAAGCGCTTAATACATGCCATTGTTATTATTATTAGGGGGTGGCAGGAAGGAGGGAGAGGAATGAGGGGAGGGGGATAAGGAGAGAAAGAGATGAGGGGTGAGAGGATGGAGGGAGGGGAAGGAGGAGGAGGGAGGACAGGCTTGGGGCAGCGAGGCCCAAGGGGGTGGAGGCCGGGGCAGGGCTGGGGGTGCGGGGTTGGGGGGCACGTGGACTCACGCGGACGAGGCGGGCGCGCTTGACGAGGTCGTTGAGCTTGCGCAGGGCAGAGTGCCGGGGCAGGCCCTGGATGTCCTGGAACAGGTCCTGCTCCTCCAGCTCGAACAGGTGCCGGTTGTCGGACACCAGGAGCGGCTGGGCCCAGAAGGAGCCGATGTAGACGCGCAGGACCTCGGGCGTGTTGACCACCTTGCCCAGGGACCACATGAGCGCCCCGTAGACGCGCATCAGCTGCTGCGTCTCCACCATGTCGGCCTTGTTCAGCACCACGCGGATCTTGTCCTCGTTGCCCTTGAGGGCCCGGATGGCCTCCGAGAACTCGTCCGAGATCTCCAGCTTGTGGGCGTCGAAAAGCAGGATGATGAGATCCACCCGCTCCGCGAACCACTGCAGCACCGCAGGGAAGTCGTACCCTGCCCGGTGGGAGAGCGGGAAGGCCCGGGATGAGACGCCCACCCAAAGTGCTCAGCAAATACCACCGATGGATGGAGAGGAGGCTAGGCCAGTCTTGGGCAAGACCTGCTTTTGGATACCACCCCCTTTCTCACCCCTTAATTCTCTTTTGCTGCACCTTTTTGTTGGAAACAGCGTTCCAATCAATCAATCGTATTTATTGAGCGCTTACCGTACTAAGCGCTTGGGAAGTACAAATTGGCAACACATAGAGACAGTCCCTACCCAACAGTGGGCTCACAGTCTAAAAGGGGGAGACAGAGAACAGAACCAAACATACCAACAAAATAAAATAAATAGGATAGAAATGTACAAGTAAAATAAATAAATAAATAAATAAATAAATAGAGTAATAAATATGTACAACCATATATACATATATATAGGTGCTGTGGGGAAGGGAAGGAGGTACGATGGGGGGATGGAGAGGGGGACGAGGGGGAGAGGAAGGAAGGGGCTCAGTCTGGGAAGGCCTCCTGGAGGAGGTGAGCTCTCAGCAGGGCCAACAACGGACTGTGATCGTCTCCATATGTTGCCATCTCGCACTTCCCAAGTGCTTAGTACAGTGCTCTGCACTACATACATATATATAGATTGTCCCACATGGGGCTCACTGTCTTTATATATATATGCTTGTACATATTTATATTTATAATATATAAATTATATATTATATGAATTACATAATTTATAATATATAAATTTATATTTATATATATGTTTGCACATATTTATAATATATAAATTTATATATAAATTATATATTATATGAATTATATAATTTATAACATATAAAGTTATATATATGTTTGTACACATTTATTACTCTATTTATTTATTTTATTTGTACATATTTATTCTATTTATTTTATTTTGTTAATATGTTTTGTTGTGTTCTCTGTCTCCCCCTTCTAGACTGTGAGCCCGCTGTTGGGTAGGGACCGTCTCTGTATGCTGCCAACTTGTACTTCCCAAGCGCTTAGTCCAGTGCTCTGCACACAGTAAGCGCTCAATAAATACGATTGAATGAATGAATGAATGAATGAACAACCTGATCACCTTGTATCCCCCCCAGCGCTTAGAACAGTGCTCTGCACATAGCAAGCGCTTAACAAATGCCATCATTACTATTGGATCCAATCCCTGTCCCATATGGGGCTCACAGTCTTCATCGCCTTTTTATAGATGTGGTAACTGAGGTCCAGAGAAGTGATGTGACACGCCCAAGGTCACACAGCGGATAAGTGGCAGAGGCAGAATTAGAACCCAGGTCCAGGCTCTATCCAATAGGCCACGCTGCTTCTCTAATCCCCATTTTACGGATGAGGGAACTGAGGCCCAGAGCAGTGAGGTGGCTAGCGCTGCCTGCCCCCGGATTCAATCAATCAATCAATCAATCGTATTTATTGAGCGCTTACCGTGTGCAGAGCACTGTACTAAGCGCTTGGGAAGTCCAAGTTGGCAACATATAGAGACGGTCCCTACCCAACAGTGGGCTCACAGTCTAGAAGGGGGAGACAGAGAACAAAACCAAACATATTAACAAAATAAAATAAATAGAATAGATATGTACAAGTTAAATGAATAGAGTAATAAATACGTACAAATATATATACATATATACAGGTGCTGTGGGGAAGGGAAGGAGGTGGGGCGAGGGGGATGGAGGGGGGGAGGGGGGAGAGGAAGGAGGGGGCTCAGTCTGGGAAGGCCTCCTGGAGGAGGTGAGCTCTCAACTGAGTCACAGAGAAGCATCACTTTCACTTCAACTTAAAACTGCTTATAAGCTCCTTTTTCGCTGGGCCACACATACGTGCACACCTGTGTGTGTTTGCACACATAAATACACAGAGCGCGGGTTGAGGACGGTCCCAGCGCTGTGTCCCCCCCAACTTGGGAGGTGCTCAGAAAGAGCAGGACAGGGCAAGGGGTGCGGGGGAGTGGAGGGAGGCGGATGCGGAAAAAGAGGCCGGGATGACTCTGATGGACGTTAGACCTACACAAAGGCATTTCCGAGGAGTCTGTGAAGGCAGCTGGTCCCTTTCCGTCCAGAAAAGTAAATATATTATAATCCAATTTTATATAATAATAATAATGGCATTTGTCAAGCGCTTACTATGTGTGAAGTACTGCTCTAAGCGCTGGGGGGATACAAGGTGATCAGGTTGCCCCATGTGGGGCTCACCGTCTTAATCCCCATTTTACAGATGAGGGAACTGAGGCTCAGAGAAGTGAAGTGACTTGCCCAAGGTCACACAGCAGAAATGTGGCAGAGTCGGGATTAGAACCCACGACCTCTGACTCCCAAACCCGGGCTCTTTCCACTGAGCCACGCTGCTTCTCCTGTATATAATAATAATAATAATGGCATTTATTAAGTGCTTACTATGTGCAAGGCACTGTTCTAAGCGCTGGGGAGGTTACAAGGTGATCAGGTTGTCCCATGTGGGGCTCACAGTCTTAATCCCCATTTTACAGATGAGGGAACTGAGGCTCAGAGAAGTGAAGTGACTTGCCCAAGGTCACACAGCAGAAATGTGGCAGGGCGGAATTAGAACCCACGACCTCTGACTCCCAAACCCGGGCTCTTTCCACTGAACCACGCTGCTTCTCCTATATATAATAATAATAATAATAATAATGGTATTTATTAAGCGCTTACTATGTGCAAGGCACTGTTCTAAGCGCTGGGGAGGTTACAAGGTGATCAGGTTGTCCCATGTGGGGTCACAGTCTTAATCCCCATTTTACAGATGAGGGAACTGAGGCCCAGAGAAGTTAAGTCACTTGCCCAAAGTCACACAGCTGACGATCGGCAGAGCCGCGATAATACCGAATGATCTATACATCACTGTTTTTTATATGTCTCCATATCATTGTTAGGATTATCATATTTATGGAGCGCTTACTATGTGTCAAACGTCCTACTAAGTGCTGGGACAGATACAAGTTAATCAGGTTAGAGTCTCATGTGGGGCTCACAGCCGAAGTCGGAGGGAATAAGAAGCAGCGTGGCCTTAATGGACGGAACCCGGTCTTGGGAGTCAGCAGGCCCTGGGTTCTAATCCTGACTCTGCCACTTGTCTGCTGTGAGACCTTGAGCAAGTCACTTCACTTCTCTGAGTCTCAGTTCCCTCATCTGTGAAATGGGGATTAAGACTGTGAGCCTCATTCATTCATTCATTCATTCATTCAATCGTATTTATTGAGCGCTTCCTGTGCGCAGAGCACTGGACTAAGCGCTTGGAAAGTACAATTCAGCAATAAAGAGAGACAATAATAATAATGATGATGGTATTTGTTAAGCGCTTACTATGTGCCAAGCACTGTTCTAAGCGCTAGGGTAAATACAAGGTTATAATAATAATAATAATGGTGGCATTTGTTAAATGCTTACTATGTGCAAAGCACTGTTCTAAGCGCTGGGGTAAATACAAGGTTATAATAATAATAATAATGGTGGCATTTGTTAAATGCTTACTATGTGCAAAGCACTGTTCTAAGCGCTGGGGAGTTTACCAGGTGATCAGGCTGTCCCACATGGGGCTCCCAGTCTTAATCCCCATTTTACAGATGAGGTAATGGAGGCACAGAGAAGTGAAGTGACTTGCCCAAAGTCACACAGCAGACAAGTGGCGGAGCCGGGATTAGAACCCAAGACCTCTGACTCCCAAGCCCGGGCTCTTTCAATAGTGCTTTGCACATAGTAAGCGCTTAATAAATGCCATCATTATTATTAAGCCACACTCCCTGCCCACAGCGGGCTCAGAGTCTAGAAGCGGGAGGACAAGACATCAAAACAAGTAAACAGGCATGTAGGACGAGGACTGTATCCAATCTGATTAGCTTTTATCTACCCCCAGCGCTTAGTACAGTGCCTGGCACATAGTAAGAGCTTAATAGATATCATTTGAAAAGGAAAAAGGATTTAAAGGAGACGCTCCATCACTTTGAGAGGCAGGGAGCTGGCTGGGGTGAGGGCTCTCGGGCTTGACCTCTGACCCCGGAGGGTCCCTGGGCTGCGGGGAAGGGATGGCTGGGAGAGGCAGGAGGCCTGAGGAAAGGAGGGAGGGCGCCCGGTCCCCGCAGGGGCTGGCACTCTGCCCAGCTGGCAGCTGCCCCGGCCCGGGCTCGTAATTCCTAAAAAGGAAATAAGGAGCGTTTCCTGGGAAAGCCGGGCTTGGCGGTGGGACATTGTTCCAGGGGGGAAGGGGCTTCGTCACACGCCAAACTGCTCGGGCCTCCGGGACCCCTCGTCTTATCTCTCCGCAACACCTCTCCTCGCCCCCCTGCTCCCGTCCGGGCGGCCTCGCTCCCCCCACCCAAACCCCCCCAGAGCCCCCACCCCGCCTCTTCCCCCCTCCCGATCCGGCCGGATCGGAAAATCTGTCTCACACCGGAGCCAGGGAGGAGGCCGAGAGTCAGGAATGAACACTGAGTCACCGCCCCGCCCGGGAGCACCGAGAGATGTGGGGGGCACCGAGAGACTGGGGGGACGGAGGGAGGGGAGACATGAGGGGGAAGATGCTGAAGGAGGGACATGGATGGACCCGGGGACGAGAGGCACAGGGGACACTCACACTCACCGGAGGCCGGCGGGGAGAACCGAGAAACAGCAGAGACCCGGGAGATGATGGGGTGGAGAGACACAGAGGGTGGGAACGGGGAGAGACACTGGGCCACGTGGTGGGGTGGTGGTGGTGGTGGTTTGGGGGGAACGGAGCCACGTTAGAGATTCGAGAGATGATGGGGGGACAGGGACGTGAGACACGGTGGCTGTGGAGAGAGACATGGGGGAGATGGAGAGGTGGGGGGACCTGGGTGGCCGTGAGGGCCCGAGAGGGCAGAGGAGCCCGTTTTCCCACGGGGAGTGGGGCACCCCGACCTCGGAGAGTTTAACGGTTGGTCGGAAAGAGCCCATCTGGGCCTTTTGGGTTTCCTCCCGGAAACTTTTAGTGCTTTCCGGCCCTCGGGTGGGAGCCTGGAGCCAAGGAGGCCGAGTCCCCCCCCCGGCCCCGTCCCACCCAAGCGGATGGGCACAGGGGAGGGGGCACCCTGGGGCATGGGGATGCGGCCGGGCATGGGGGAGGGGGTTCTGCCCGCCCACAGCCAGGCAAGGGGGAGAGGGCACCTCTGGGCATGGGGAAGGGGCCCCCACGACCCACAGCTGGGCACAGGGGAGGGGGCTCTGTGCCCTGTGGACCCCCAGCAGACGCAGATGGATGAGGGATCGGAGACCCTGGGGGCGGGATTGTCCTGGGGACGAGGATGGAAATAGCCGGGCTCCGGGGGTCTTTCCCACAGAATGGATTTAGCCCTGGAATGCCAACCTCAGTGACCAGCCCGCCCGCCTGGGGCCAGAAGGGGAAGCCAAGGGGCAGGGCGGCCCAGCCAGGGGGGCGAGAACCAGGGAGTGGAGGGAAGGGTCCCGGTGTCCAGGCCTCATCTCGATCACAGAGGGGTCTCCCCAGCCCTTCCCGCCTGGAGCACAGTCAGGGTGGAAGCCCCCCGCCCCCTCCCGGGGTCCCCCCCCACCCCCCGTCCAACAGTGCCTATTGAACCCGCCCCCCAGCATCTGGACAAGAAATCTGGGAATCACTCTCTTTTCCAGATGCTCCAAGGCTCCTCCCTGTTCCTGTTCCCGCCGGGACCCTGCGGCTGCCAAAACGGCCTTAACCCCTGCACTGCCCGTGGACCCCTCCCCTGGGTCTCAATTCCCCTTCCAACTCCCTCACCCCAGCTCTCTGCCCTAATTCCCCCCCCAGCCCCCTTCCCCATCTGCCCCCACCTCGGCTGTCTTTCCTAATCCCCCCCAGTCCCCACAGATGGCCCCCACCCAATCTCTCTGCCCTGATTCTCCCCCCATCTGCCCCCACCCCAGCCCTCTGCCCTGGTTCCTCGCCCGCCCGCCGCCTTCGGCCTCTCCCTCCCTGTGCCCCTCTCCTCCGTGCCCTCTGCCCTCCTTTCCCGCCTCCACCCTGGTTCCAGCGGGCCCTCCCCAGCCTCCTGCCCAACTGCCCCACAGCCTGACTCCCGGCCCGGAAGACCCCAATCCGAAGTCTACGGAGGGAGGGAGGGACTGTCTCTATATGTTGCCAATTTGTACTTCCCAAGCGCTTAGTACAGTGCTCTGCACATAGTAAGCGCTCAGTAAATACGATTGATGATGATGATGATAGCACCCAGAGCCCCTACAATGCCGGTGTCAGGGGTTTCAGCCTTGATGTTGCCAACCTGTACTTCCCAAGCGCTTAGTACAGTGCTCTGCACACAGTAAGTGCTCAATAAATACGACTGAATGAATGAGAGACTCTCCTTGGAAAACCCCTGGGCCCTGGCGCCAGAGAACCCTTCTGTAACTGCATTCAACCTGATTAATTTGTATCTACCTTAGTGCTTAGAACAGTGCTTGGCACCTAGTAAGCACTTAACAAGCACCAGAATCACTATTATTATTATTATTATTATTATTAATAAACACCTCCAAATCCCTCGCCGGCGAGAAGCAGAGTGGCCTAGTGGATAGAACCCGAGTCTGGAAGTCAGGAGGACCCGGGCTCTGCTGGGTGACCTTGGGCCCATCTCTGGGCCTCAGTCCCCTTGTCTGTAAAATGGGGGTAAAGAGTGTGAGCCCCATGTGGGACGGGGACTGTGTCCAACCTGTTTAGCTTAGATTTACCCTAGCTCTTGGCTGTGCCTGGCATATAGTAAACGCTAAACAAATACCATTAAGACCAAAAAGGAATGTTCTGGGGGGGTGGGGATGTCTTAGCTGGGCCAGACCCCAGTTCCTCCGGCCCCCCTCCAGGGAGCCGGGAGGAGCCGGGCCCCATCCCCCTTCCAGGAATCCGGGCGGGCGGCCCGCAGCCCTGTGCCGCCTGGGACACCCCGTTCTCCCGGAGGCTCCCCGCTCCTCCGCCACCCCCTCCCAGCTGTTTATAAATTCCTCAACCCCCGCCCCGCCCCAGGCAGGCAGGAGACGGAGGCGGGCAGGGTGGGCAGGGAGGCGGGCAGGGGGTTGGGAGTCCCTGCCCCCCAAGACCCAGCCACCCTCAGAGAGGGGAAGCCCAGGGCGGGGCCGGGGAGCGGGAGGATGGCACCGCTCCTCTCAATTTCCAATCTCTGACTCCTCCTGGCGCCCTGACTATCTGCCGTCCATCCCGGGCCCCAGGCAGGCTGCCACACGCCTGCTCCTCCGCACGCACTTCCCAGCCCTCCCTGACAGACACTCCACCCTGGGGCCCGGGCAAGACCCCGCAGGAGGGGCAAGGGCAGGGGCTAAGGGGTGGGCACGGCGAATCTTGGGCATCCGGACTCCCTCACGCGAGTCTCGGGATCCAGTTGTCCCCACCCGCAGCTTGGGCCACCTTTCCTGGGCCCTGGGCCACTCCAAATTTAGCCTTCGCCCTCCCCCAGATCCTGGCACCCCTGGGTCTCCCTTCCCCACCCCAGGCCTTGAGCCCTCCACCCTCAAACACACTGCAGGGACCCAGCCCCCCATGCTGTCCCCCGACCCCACCCTCCACAACCTTAGTCAGTCAGTCGTATTTACTGAGCGCTTTCCGTCGGCAGAACTCTGGGCCTCATCTGTAAAACGGGGATTAAGACTGTGATCCCCCCGTGGGACAACCTGACCACCTTGTATCCTCCCCAGCGCTCAGAACAGTGCTTCGCACATAGTAAGCGCTTAACAAACGCTATTATTATTATTACTAAGCGCTTGGGAGAGTCCAATAAGAGCAATAAACGGACACATTCCCCGCCCACAAAAATAATAATGATGATGGCATTTGTTGATGGTAATGGTGGCATTTGTTAAGCGCTTACTATGTGCAGAGCACTGTTCTAAGCGCCGGACAATGAACACAATGAATTTCGGGGCTAGAAGGGGAGCTTACAGTCTACTCCCACCCCCTTATCCCGGGCCCACCTCCTTCCCCCAACTTCAGTCCTTCCAGCTGGCCAAGGCCCGGCCCCTGACTCTCATTTCACTCATCACTGTGGTATTTGTGAAGTCCTCAGGGCCAAGCCCTGCTCAGCACTGGGGTAGGAGGCAAGATAATCAGGGTGGAAGCAGGGTGGGGTCTGGTCTTTTAGACTGTGAGCCCACCGTTGGGTAGGGACCGTCTCTATAAGTTGCCAACTTGTACTTCCCAAGCGCTTAGTACAGTGCTCTGCACACAGTAAGTGCTCAATAAATACGATTGATTGATTGATTGATTGATTGATTGGTCCCGGCCGCATCCTCTCACCTCGGCTTACTCTCTGCTTGGCCCCCGACAGGATTCCTGGGGTGTCGATGAGGCTGATGCTCTCCAGGACCTGGTTTGGGATCTGGGCACACATGAACCTGGGGACAAGAAGGCCGGCTGGGATCAGGGGTGGGAAGAGCCCGGGTTTTGGAGTCGGAGGTCGTGGGTTCCAATCCCGGCTCCGCCACTTGTCAGCCGGGTGACTTTGGGCAAGTCACTTCACTTCTCTGGGTCTCAGTTACCTCTTCTGTAAAAATGGGGATAAAGACTGGGAGCCCCCGGGGGCCAACCTGATCATTTTGTAACCTCCCCAGCGCTTAGAACAGTGCTTTGCACATAGTAAGTACTTAATAAATGCCATTATTATTATTATTATTATTATCATCAGGGGTCGTGGGCGTGGAAAGGAGTGGAGACCGGGGAAGCCAGTGAGGAGACCCTCCTTCTTCCCCAAGCCAGCACCCTCCCACATTGGCATCCCCGTCGGGGGGTGCCTGGGGATGACCCGTCTGTCTCCCCTCCCTCATTGTGGTGGTCGATGCCAATCCCAGAAGAAACTGGGGTTCCAGGGACCCCTCTAGATTGTCAGCTCATTGTGGGCAGGGAATGTGTCAGTTTATTCATTCATTCATCGTATTTATTAAGCACTTACTGCGTGCGGAGCACTGTTCTAAGCGTTTGGGAAAGTAGAATACAATAAACAGTTATATTTCCCACCCACGATGAGCTCACAGTCTCGGTGGGGGGAGACAGACATCAACACAAATTGTTCTATTGTACTCTCCCAAGTGCTCAGTACAGTGCTCTGCGCACAGTAAGCACTCAATAAATACAACTGATCGATCGGAAGCGCCAGGGGTGGCCAACTGATGCCAGGGAAGCCGTGGTGGGGGGGTGGGGGGGCTTCCTGGGTCCAGCTGGGGGAAATCCCTGCCCGCTTTTCTCTCCTGGGGGCTCCCGTCATGTCTCCAAATGTCTGTTCTGCAGGTCCCAGGGTGGCGGGGGAGCCTGGTGGGCAGGGCTGGGCAGACCCTGCCAGGGGAAGCCGGGCTCTGAAAGATGTTCAGGACGGGTGACGACTCGGGTGGCGCGTAGCAAACGGCCGGGAAGGGGAGGGTTCCCTCGCCCCAGTTGGCAGCGGGGCCAGTGCCCAGTCAGTTCAAGCACTGCAGGAGGAAATCTGGGCCCAACTGTCCCTCCCCGTAGGAGGCGGGAAACCCTGTCCTCCACCAGGCACTGCCACACTGCCCACCCTGAACGCAAAGTGGCCCTGGGCAGAGACACCCTCCTCCCCCCGCCCCAAGCACCCTGCAGCCTCCAGTGCCCACCACGGCCGGCCCCTCTGGGACCAGAGAAGGAGGTAGACCGCGGGGCCATCGAGGGAGAGGCCTGAGCAACTTGGGGGTGACAGCCTGGCGTCTCTGGTGCCAGGCTCCTCCCCTGCCCTCGTCCCCCCAGCCGTCCCATCGGGCCCTTTTCTCACCTCCTGATGTCAGTCAGTCCATCGTATCGATTGTACATATATATGTTTGTACATATTTATTACTCTATTTATTTATTTTATTTGTACATATCCATTCTATTTATTTTATTTTGTTAGTATGTTTGGTTTTGTTCTCTGTCTCCCCCTTTTAGACTGTGAGCCCACTGTTGGATAGGGACTGTCTCTATATGTTGCCAACTTGTACTTCCCAAGCGCTTAGTCCAGTGCTCCGCACATAGTAAGCGCTCACTAAATACGATTGATGGTGATGATGATTGAGGGCTTACTGTGTGTAAAGAACCGTACTGGGCGCTTGGGAGAGTACGGCATAACAGTATCAGGGCCACGTTCCCTGCACACAGCAAGCTTACAGTCCAGAAGGAGAGGCAGATATTAATAGGAGTAAAATAGAGATCTGCCCCCCGTCCTCTGCCCTCCGGGCCTTGCCCTGACTCGGACGCCCTCGGCGCCCTGTGGCTTCGCCGCTCTCGGCCTTGCCCGCTCCCCATGCCTCCCAGGGACCCTCGCCCGCTTCTGATGCCCCGTATCCACGCCGTCGCCCACCCGGATCCCCCCGAGGCCTCACGGCCCACGACCCCGGGTCTCCGCGCCCCGGTTGGCGCCCCAGGCCCGCACTGACCGGTTGAGGAAGGTGTTCCCGAAGGGGTTGAGCTTGCGGAAGGGCTTGTTGGGGTCGACGATGAGGGCGTTCCCGGGCACGATGCCCTCGGCCTCGCCGTGCATGACGGCCACGAAGGAGTCGGTGGTGGGCTCGGGCCCCACGCGGCTGCCGGGCACGTCCTGCTCCAGCAGGTACTGGATGAAGCTGGTCTTGCCGGTGCTGTACTGGCCCACCACCAGGACCATGGGCTTGTTGTCGAAGTCGGCGTCTTCCAGGGCGGGCGAGTGGAAGTCGTGGAAGCGGTAGTGGTCCTCGAGGGGAAGCAGCTTCTTGCGGTACAGCTCCTTGAGGCCGTCGGTCACCGTCTGGATGACCTCGGGCTGCTTCTTGTGGGCCTCGTGCTTGCGGAGCCAGCTGAACATGATGCCCTCAAGCCCCGGGTGGGCACGGTGGGCACGGTGGGCAAAGAGGGCACAGTGGGCACGGAGGGCTCCTCCTGTGCGGATGCAGAGAGAGGGGAAAGAGGGATAAGGGGATGGGGAGCGAGGTCAGTGCCAGGCGGTGCCAGGCGATGCTGGGGTAGGAGGCAAGATAATCAGGGTGGAAGCAGGGTGGGGTCTGGTCTTTTAGACTGTGAGCCCACTGTTGGGTAGGGACCGTCTCTATATGTTGCCAACTTGGACTTCCCAAGCGCTTAGTCCAGTGCTCTGCACATAGTAAGCGCTCAATAAATACGATCGATGAGGATGATGAGGAGTCGCCCTCCGGGAGGTGGGAGCGGGGAGGGTTGGGGAGGTTGGGCAGGGCTCTTGGGGTCGGGGCAGTGGGGCAGGGGAGGAGGGGGAAGACCCACCCAACGGTGCCAGGCGCGGGCGGGCGACTGTAGGCGACGCCTCCTGGGCTTCTCGGCGGGGTCGGCTGGGCTCGGGGCGAAGGCGAGGGCGAAGGCCGGACTGTGAGCTCCCGGGGACCGCTCACACGCCGCGGGAGGGAAGAAGAGGCCGAGAGGGGAGGGACGGGACGGACGGAGGGAGGGAAGGAGGGAGGGACGGAGGGAGGCGGGGGGCTGGGGACAGTCTTGGGGGGAGGCCAGGGGGAAACCCCACAGGGAACCAAGGGCTCTGGCGCCCCCTGAAGGCCTGCAGGAGGCCCAGCGGGGGAGGGCCTCGGCCTGGGCAGCCCCTGCCAGCCCCTGGCATCCCCTGGCATCCCCTGGCATCCCCTGGCACGCCCTGGCATCCTCCGGGGGATGCTCCGAGACCCCCAGATCTGGGCTCTGGAGCCCCCTGAAGGCCTGCAGGCGGCCCAGCGGGGGAGGACCTCCGCCTGGGCAGCCCCTGGCAGCCCCTGGCAGCCCCCGGGAGATGCTCCGAGACCCCCAGATCTGGGCTCTGGAGCCCCCTGAAGGCCTGCAGGCGGCCCAGACGGGGAGGACCTCGGCCTGGGCATCCCCTGGTATCCCCCGGGGGATGCTCCGAGACCCCCAGATCTGGGCTCTGGAGCCCCCTGAAGCCCTGCAGGCGGCCCAGAGCGGGAGGACCTCATCGTCATCATCATCATCAATCGTCTTTATTGAGCGCTTACTATGTGCAGAGCACTGTGCTAAGCGCTTGGGAAGTACAAATTGACAACATATAGAGACAGTCCCTACCCAACAGTGGGCTCACAGTCTAAAAGACCTCGGTCTGGGCATCCCCTGGCATCCCCCTGGGGATGCTCCAAGACCCCCAGATTTGGGCTGTGGAGCCCCCTGAAGCCCTACAGGCGGCCCAGAGGGGGAGGACCTCGGTCTGGGCATCCCCTGGCATCTTCCCGGGGATGGTCCGAGACCCCCAGATCTGGGCTCTGGAGACCCCTGAAGGCCTGTAGGCGGCCCAGCGGGGGAGGACCTCGGTCTGGGCATCCCCTGGCATCTTCCCGGGGATGGTCCGAGACCCCCAGATCTGGGCTCTGGAGACCCCTGAAGGCCTGTAGGCGGCCCAGCGGGGGAGGACCTCGGTCTGGGCATCCCCTGGCATCTTCCCGGGGATGGTCCGAGACCCCCAGATCTGGGCTCTGGAGCCCCCTGAAGGCCTGTAGGCGGCCCAGCGGGGGAGGACCTCGGCCTGGGCATCCCCTGACATCCCCTGGCATCCCCCGGGGGATGCTCCGAGACCCCCCAGATCTGGGCTCTGGAGCCCCCTGAAGCCCTACAGGCGGCCCAACGGGGGTGGACCTCCGCCTGGGCATCCCCTGGCATCCCCCGGAGGATGCTCCGAGACCACCAGAATTGGGCTCTGGAGCCCCCTGAAGCCCTACAGGCGGCCCAGAGGGGGAGGACCTCCGCCTGGGCATCCCCTGGCATCCCCTGGCTTCCCCCGGGGGATGCTCCGAGACCCCCGGATCTGGGCTCTGGAGCCCCCTGAAGGCCTGCGGGCGGCCCAGACGGGGAGGACCTCCGGCTGGGCAGCCCCTGGCAGCCCCTGGCAGCCCCCTGGGGATGCTCCGAGACCCCCAGATTTGGGATCTGGAGCCCCCTGAAGGCCTGCAGGCGGCCCAGCGGGGGAGGTCTTCGGCATGGGCATCCCCTGGCATCCCCTGGCATCCCCCGGGGGATGCTCCGAGACCCCCAGATCTGGGCTCTAGAGCCCCCTGAAGGCCTGCAGGCGGCCCAACGCGGGAGGACCTCGGCCTGGGCATCCCCTGGCATCCCCTGGCATCCCCCGGGGGATGGTCCGAGACCCCCAGCTCTGCCCCTCCTCTGTCCTCGTCCCTCCCCTCTGCTAGAGCCAGCTCCCTGCCCTCTGCTCTAGCTGTCATCGTCCCTCCCGTAGCCGTCTGTCCGTCCCAGGCTGTCCACTCATCTCCCTCAGAGGCCCGTCCGTCCTCCCATTCATTCATTCATTCATTCATTCATTCAATCGTATTTATTGAGCGCCTACTGTGTGCAGAGCACACAGTAAATTTGTGCATATTTATTCTCTTATTTTATTTTGTGAATATGTTTTGTTTTGTTGTCTGTCTCCCCCTTCTAGGCTGTGAGCCCGCTGTTGGGTGGGGACCGTCTCTAGAAGTTGCCAACTTGGACTTCCCAAGCGCTTAGTCCAGTGCTCTGCACACAGTAAGCGCTCAATAAATACGATTGAATGAATGAATGAATGTCCCTCTGTCCTTGCCTCTCCCGGGGCTGTCTGTCCGTCCTCCGCTCTCCCCGACCCGTCTGTCTGTCCCCTGGTCCCTCCCGTGTCCACCAGTCTGTCCTAGGCTCTCCTGTATCTAATAATTAATAATTATGATATTTGCTAGATGCTTACTATGTGCCAGGCACAGTACCAAGCGCTGGGGTGGATACAAACAAACCGGATAGGACACAGTCCCTGTCCCATGTGGGGCTCACGGTCTCCATCCCTATTTTACAGATGAGGGAACTGAGGCTCAGAGAAGTGAAGTGACTTAATAATAATAATAATAATAATAATGGCATTTATTAAGCGCTTACTATGTGCCAAGTACTGTTCTAAGCACTGGGGAGGTTACAAGGTGATCGGGTTGTCCCATGCAGGCTCACAGTCTTTATCCCTATTTTACAGAAGAGGGAACTGAGGCTCAGAGAAGTGAAGTGGCTTGCCCAAGGTCACACAGCAGACAAGCGGCGGAGCCAGGATTTGAACCCATGACTCCCAAGCCCGGGTCTATCCACTACACCACACTGTATCCGTCTGGCCCTCTGCCCACTGATCTCCTTTATCGGCCTGTTTGTCCTCCGCTCTTCCATATCCGTCTGCCTGACCTAAGCTTTCCTGTAATAATAATAATAATAATAATGATGGCCTTTGTTAAGCACTTACTATGTGCAGAGCACTGTTCTAAGTGCTGGGGGGGAAACAAGGTGATCAAGTTGTCCCAAGTGGGGCTCACAGTCTTCGCCCCCATTTTCCAGATGAGGTAACTGAGGCATATAGAAGTTAAGTGACTTGCCTAAGGTCACACAGCAGATATTTATTTTACTTGGACATATCTATTCTATTTATTTTATTTTGTTATTATGTTTGGTTTTGTTTTTTGGCAACATATAGAGACGGTCCCTACCCAACAGCGGGTTCACAGTCTAGAAGGATGATGCCATCAATCAATCAATCGTATTTATTGAGCGCTTACCGTGTGCAGAGCACTGGACTAAGCGCTTGGGAAGTACAAGGTGGCAACATATAGAGACGGTCCCTACCCAACAGCGGGTTCACAGTCTAGAAGGATGATGCCATCAATCAATCAATCGTATTTATTGAGCGCTTACTGTGTGCAGAGCACTGTACTAAGCGCTTGGGAAGTACAAGGTGGCAACATATAGAGACGGTCCCTACCCAACAGTGGGCTCACAGTCTAATCCTCCTCTCCTCCCTGGGCATGGTCGGCCTCCCCTTCTCCTCTCCCCCACTTTTCTCTCTCCCTTCCCCCTTAATAATAATAATAATAATAATAATAATAATAGCATTTGTTAAGCGCTTACTATGTGCAAAGCACTGTTCTAAGCGCTGGGGGGATACAATGGGATCAAGTTGTCCCACGGGGGGCTCACAGTCTTAATCCCCATTTTTACAGATGAGGTAACTGAGGCTCAGAGAAGTTAAGTGACTTGCCCAAGGTCACACAGCAGACTTGTGGTGGAGCCGGGATCTGGGCTGGGGTCCAAAGTTGGAACCCTGGACCCACAGGGGGCTTATTATTGTATTGTAATAATAATAATATAATAATAATAATATATGTTGCCAACTTGTACTTCCCAAGCGCTTAGTACCGTGCTCTGCCCACAGTAAGCACTCAATAAATACGATTGATTGATTGACTGATAATAATGGCATTTGTTAAGTGCTTACTATGTGCAAAGCGCTGTTCTAAGCGCGGGATACAAGGTGATCAGGTTGTCCCACGCGGGGCTCACAGTCTTCATCCCCATTTTCCAGATGAGGTCACTGAGGCCCAGAGAAGTGACTTGCTCAAAGTCACCCAACTGACAGGATTAGAACCCATGACCTCTGATTCCCAAGCCCAGGCTCTTTCCACTGAGCCATGCTGCTTCTCAGTGTACATGAAAATGCACTTCTCATTCTTATTATACTCTCCTAAGCGCTTAGTACAGTGCTTTGCACACAGTTAGCGCTCCATGAATATGATTGAATGAATGAATTAATGTACTTCATTCTTATTGTACTCTCCTAAGCTCTTAGTACAGTGCTTTGCACACAGTGAGTGCTCCATGAATGATTGAATGAATGAATTGATGTACTTCTCATTCTTACTATACTCTCCTAAGCTCTTAGTACAGTGCTTTGCACACAGTAAGTGCTCCATGAATGATTGAATGAATGAATTAATGTACTTCATTCTTATTGTACTCTCCTAAGCGCTTACTACAGTGCTTTGCACACAGTCAGTGCTCCATGAATGACTGAATGAATTAATGTACTTCATTCTTATTGTACTCTCCTAAGCGCTTAGCACAGTGCTTTGCACATAGTAAGCGCTCCATGAATGATTGAATGAATGAATTGATGTACTTCATTCTTATTGTACTCTCCTAAGCGCTTAGTACAGTGCTTTGCACACAGTAAGTGCTCCATGAATATGATTGAATGAATGAATTGATGTACTTCATTCTTATTGTACTCTCCTAAGCGCTTAGTACAGTGCTTTGCACACAGTGAGCGCTCCATGAATGATTGAATGAATGAATTGATGTACTTCATTCTTACTGTACTCTCCTAAGCGCTTAGTACATTGCTTTGCACACAGTAAGCGCTCCATGAATATGATTGAATGAATGAATTAATGTGCTTCATTCTTATTGTACTCTCCTAAGCGCTTAGTACAGTGCTTTGCGCACAGTAAGCGCTCCACGAATATGATTGAATGAATGAATGTACTTCATTCTTATTGTACTCTCCTAAGTGCTTAGTACAGTGCTTTGCACACAGTAAGTGCTCCATGAATGATTGAATGAATGAATTGATGTACTTCTCATTCTTATTATACTCTCCTAAGTGCTTAATACAGTGCTTTTACACATAGTAAGCGCTCCATGAATATGATTGAATGAATGAATTAATGTACTTCTCATTCTTATTGTACTCTCCTAAGCGCTTAGTGCAGTGCTTTGCACACAGTAAGCGCTCCATGAATGATTGAATGAATGAAGTAATGTACTTCTCATTCTTATTGTACTCTCCTTAGCACTTAGTACAGTGCTTTGCGCACAGTAAGCGCTCCATGAATATGATTGAATGAATTAATGTACTTCTCATTCTTATTGTGCTCTCCTAAGCGCTTAATACGGTGCTTTGCACACAGTAAGCACTCCATGAATATGATTGAATGAATGAATTAATGTACTTCATTCTTATTATACTCTCCTAAGCGCTTAATAGTGCTTTGCACACAGTAAGCGCTCCATTAATATGATTGAATGAATGAATGAATTAATGTACTTCATTCTTATTGTACTCTTCTAAGCGCTTAATACAGTGCTTTGCACACAGTAAGCACTCCATGAATATGACTGAATGAATGAATTAATGTACTTCATTCTTATTGTACTCTCCTAAGCGCTTAATACAGTGCTTTGCACACAGTAAACGCTCCATGAATATGATTGAATGAATGAATTGATGTACTTCTCATTCTTATTATACGCTCCTAAGCGCTTAGTACAGTGCTTTGCACACAGTAAGCGCTCCATGAATATGAATGAATGAATTAATGTACTTCTCATACTTATTGTACTCTCCTAAGTGCTTAGTACAGTGCTTTGCACACAGTAAGCGCTCCATGAATATGAATGAATGAATGAATTAATGCACCCCTCTTGACGGTTGCAACCGTGAGCCCGTTGTTGGGCAGGGACCGTCTCTAAATGTTGCCAACGTGGACTTCCCAAGCGCTTAGTACAGTGCTCTGCACACAGTAAGCGCTCAATAAATACGACTGAATGAGTGAATGAATGGGTTGCAATGTCTGGGCAGGAGCCTGACTTGGCTTTGCCTCCTCCTGGCAGTTCCCGGAGTTCCAGGGGTGGGAAGGGCGATCCGGGCTCCGTGGCTGGAAAACTGGGAGAGAGCTTTCCATTTGCCCTCCTTGGGGTCATCTCTAACATCCCAGCGTGGCTCAGTGGAAAGAGCCCGGGCTTGGGAGTCAGAGGTCATGGGTTCAAATCCTGGCTCCGCTACTTATCAGCTGCGTGACTGTGGGCAAGTCCCTTAACTTCTCCAGGCCTCAGTTCCCTCATCTGTAAAATGGGGATTAAGACTGTGAGCCCCCTGTGGGACAACCCGATCACCTTGTAACCTCCCCAGCGCTTAGAACAGTGCATAGTAAGCGCTTAATAAATGCCATTATTATTATTATTATTATTATTCCTGTCTCCCTTCTCCTTCCTGCGGCGAAAGTTCCAGGAAGGGAGGTGCCCCGGCCTAGCGGCTACAGCTCAGGCCTGGGAATCGGAAGGTCGTGGGTTCTAATCCTGTCTCTGCCACTCAATCAATCGTATTTATTGAGCGCTTACTGTGTGCAGAGCACTGTACTAAGCGCTTGGGAAGTACAAGTTGATAATAATAATGGCATTTGTTAAGTGCTTACGAGGTGCCAAGCACTGTTCTGAGCGCTGGGGTGGATACAAGGTGATCAGGTGGTCCCACGTGGGGCTCCCAGTCTTCATCCCCATTTGACAGATGAGGTCACTAAGGCCCAGACAAGTGAAGTGACTCGTCCAAAGTCACAGAGCTGACGAGCGGCAGAGCCGGGATTAGAACCCACGACCTCGGACTCCCAAGACGGGCTCTTGCCACTGAGCCACGCTGCTTCTCACTTTGTGAATATTCGTGTACTTCATTCTTACTGTACTCTCCTAAGCGCTTAATACAGTGCTTTGCACACAGTAAGCACTCCATGAATATGACTGAATTAATGTACTTCATTCTTATTGTACTCTCTTAAGTGCTTAGTACAGTGCTTTGCACATAGTAAGCGCTCCATGAATATGATTGAATGAATGTCCGCTTTGTGGTCTTGGGCGAGTGACTTCACTTCTCTGGGCCTCAGTTCCCTCATCTGGAAAAACGGGGAGGACTGTCTCTATATGTTGCCAATTTGTACTTCCCAAGCGCTTAGTACAGTGCTCTGCACATAGTAAGCCCTCAATAAATACGATTGATGATGATGATGATGATGATGTGAGCCCCATGTGGGACTGGGACTGTGTCCAACCCAACTGACTTGTATCTGCCCCAGCGCTTAGTACAGTGCCCGGCACAGAGTAAACGCTAAACAAATACCACAATTATTATTATTATTGTTAATAATTTGAAATACCACAATTATTAGAAGCAGCATGGCTCAGTGGAAAGAGCCCAGGCTTTGGAGTCAGAGGTCATGGGTTCGAATCCTGGTGCCGCCACATCATCATCAATCGTATTTATTGAGCGCTTACTGTGTGCAGAGCACTGTACTAAGCGCTTGGGAAGTACAAGTTGGCAACACATAGAGACAGTCCCTACCCAACAGTGGGCTCACATGCCTGCTGTGTGACATTGGGCAAGTCACTTCACTTCTCGGAGCCTCGGTTACCTTATCTGTAAAATGGGGATGATGACTGTGAGCCCCACGCGGGACAACCTGATCACCTTGTATCCCCCCAGCGCTTAGAACAGTGCTTTGCACATAGTAAGCGCTTAACAAATGCCATTATTATTATTATTATTATTGTTGTTATTGTTAATAATTTGAAAGTTGCCTATGAAGTCTAATCCATATTTAATTTTCCCAAGTACAGGGTTTTGCTCAGTAAGCGCTCAAAGCACTATTATTAAGCCCTCAAAAAACACGACTGAATGAGTCCCTGTGCTGTGCACAGAGTAATCGCTTAATAAATACGATTGATCATTCATTCATTCAATCGTATTTATTGAGCGCTTACTGTGTGCAGAGCACTGGACTAAGCGCTTGGGAAGTACAAATCGGCAACATATAGAGACGGTCCCTCCCCACCGACAGGCTCACAGTCTAGAAGATCAATCAAAGATTTAATTTTGATTTAATTAAATCAAAGATTTAATTTTTTTGTGGTATTTGCGTGGCGCTCGCTATATTCCTGGCACTGTACTGAGCACTGGAGTCGATAAAATTAACGTCCATCTCCCCGCTGGACTGTAAACTCATTATGGGCTGGGAATGGGTCTGTGAATTCTGTTGTATCGTACCCTCCCAAGGGCTTAGCATAGTGTTCTGCACATAGTAAGCCCTCAATAAATACCAGGAATTGATTGACGGATACAAGCTAATCAATCAATCGTATTTATTGAGCGCTTACTGAGTGCAGAGCACTGTACTAAGCGCTTGGGAAGTCCAAGTTGGCAACATCTAGAGACGGTCCCTACCCAACAGTGGGCTCACAGTTGGACACCGTCCCTGTCCCGCATGGGGCTCACAGTCTTAATCCCCGTTTTCCAGAGGAGGGAACTGAGGCCCAGAGAAGTGAAGCGACTTGCCCGAAGGTCACACAGCGGACACGTGGCAGAGTTGGGATTAGCAGAGTTGTGAAGCAGCGTGGCTCAGTGGAAAGAGCCCGGGCTTTGGGGTCAGAGGTCATGGGTTCGAATCCCGGCTCCGCCACCTGTCTGCTGTGTGACCTTGGGCAAGTCGCTTCACTTCTCTGAGCCTCAGTGACCTCATCTGTAAAATGGGGATTAAGACTGTGAGCCCCACGGGGGACAACCTGATCACTTTGTATCCCCCCAAGCGCTTAGAACAGTGCTTTGCACATAGTAAGCGCTTAACAAATGCCAACATTATTATTATTATTATTATTATTATTATTATTAGAACCCAGGCCCTCTGACTCCCAGAATCAGGCTCTAGCCTCTCTCCGCAGTCTCCCCCTTTTCCCCTTCCCCCCCCGGGGGGGGGGTCCCTCCCTTTTTTCCCTCCCCCATCCCAGTTGGGGAAGTCGAGGCTGGAGAGAGCGACGAACAGGAAGGGGACGAACAAGTCCTCTAGACTGTAAGCGTGTTGTGGACAGGGAATGTGTCTGCTAATTGTCCTATCATTCATTTAATCGTATTTATTGAGCGCTTACTGTGTGCCAAGCACTGTACTAAGCGCTTGGGAAGTCCAAGTTGGCAACATATAGAGACGGTCCCTACCCAACGGTGGGCTCACGTGCTCGCCTAAGCGCTTAGTACAGTGCTCTGCACAGAGTAAGCGCTCAATAATAATAATGATGGCATTTATTAAGCGCTTACTATGTGCACAGCACTGTTCTAAGCGCTGGGGGGGATACAAGGTGATCAAGTTGCCCCCAGTGGGGCTCACTGTCAATCCCCATTTTACAGATGAGGTAACTGAGGCTCAGAGAATCAATCAATCGTATTTATTGAGCGCTTACTGTGTGCAGAGCACTGTACTAAGTGCTTGGGAAGTACAATAGAGAGAAGCAGCATGGCGGAGTGGACAGATCAGGGGCCTGGCTTCTAATCCCAGCTCTGCCACCTATCTGCTGTGTGACCTTGGGCAAGTCGCTTCACTTCTCTGTGCCTCAGTTCCCTCATCTGCAAAATGGGGATTGAGCCTGTGAGCCCCACATGGGACAGCGACTGCGCCCAACTCAATTGGCTTGTATCCACCTCAGCGCTTAATACAGCGCCTGCTACACAGTAAGCGCTCAATAAAGAGAAGCAGCATGGCGGAGTGGACAGATCACGGGCCTGGCTTCTAATCCCAGCTCTACCACTTGTCTGCTGTGTGATCTTGGGCAAGTTGCTTCACTTCTCTGTGCCTCAGTTCCCTCATCTGCAAAACGGGGATTGAGCCTGTGAGCCCCACATGGGACAGGAACTGTGCCCAACTCAATTGGCTTGTATCCACCTCAGCGCTTAATACAGCGCCTGCTACACAGTAAGCGCTCAATAAAGAGAAGCAGCATGGCGGAGTGGCCAGATCAGGGGCCTGGCTTCTAATCCCAGCTCTACCACCTGTCTGCTGTGTGACCTTGGGCAAGTCGCTTCACTTCTCTGTGCCTCAGTTTCCTCATCTGGAAAATGGGGATTGAGCCTGTGGGCCCCACATGGGACAGGGACTGCGTCCAACTCAATTTGCTTGTATCCACCTCAGCGCTTAATACAGCGCCTGCTACACAGTAAGCGCTCAATAAAGAGAAGCAGCATGGCGGAGTGGCCAGATCAGGGGCCTGGCTTCTAATCCCAGCTCTACCACCTGTCTGCTGTGTGACCTTGGGCAAGTCGCTTCACTTCTCTGTGCCTCAGTTTCCTCATCTGGAAAATGGGGATTGAGCCTGTGGGCCCCACATGGGACAGGGACTGCGTCCAACTCAATTTGCTTGTATCCACCTCAGCGCTTAATACAGCGCCTGCTACACAGTAAGCGCTCAATAAAGAGAAGCAGCATGGCGGAGTGGCCAGATCAGGGGCCTGGCTTCTAATCCCAGCTCTACCACCTGTCTGCTGTGTGACCTTGGGCAAGTCGCTTCACTTCTCTGTGCCTCAGTTCCCTCATCTGCAAAATGGGGATTGAGCCTGTGAGCCCCACATGGGACAGCAACTGCGCCCAACTCAATTGGCTTGTATCCACCTCAGTGCTTAATACAGCGCCTGCTACACAGTATGCGCTCAATAAAGAGAAGCAGCATGGCGGAGTGGCCAGATCACGGGCCTGGCTTCCAATCCCAGCTCTGTCTGCTGTGTGACCTTGGGAAAGTCACTTCACTTCTCCGTGCCTCAGTTTCCTCATCTGCAAAATGGGGATTGAGCGTGTGAGCCCCACATGGGACAGGGACTGCATCCAATTCAATTGGCTTGTATCCACCTCAGCGCTTAATACGGCGCCTGGCACATAGTAAGCGCTTAACAAATACCATAATAATAATAATAATGATAATAATAATAATAATAATAATAAAGATACAATCCGGGGCCCCCACCTCTCTTCCCGATCCGGCCCGGGACCCCTTCCGTCCCCCCACCCTGGGGCGGAGGAGGGAGGGAACCGTGCAGACGGGCCTGGGGGGTAGTTTTTAAAAAGAGGAACGATTTAATTTACACAAGAGTACTAAATGTACAGAATTCTTTTAAAAAAATCGTTATACACAATAAATACAGTACAAAAATTATCTTACAGTACTATACTGTCTCCGACCGACGAGCGTCGCGGTGTCCGGTACCGGGGTGCGGGGCGGGCCGGGGGAGACTGGCGGTTGGTTTCTCCTTTCCTTTGGGGGGGTGCCCGGGGATTGGGGGGCCGCCTCCCCCCGGCCCCCCGTTAGGAGGGACCGGGCCGGAGGGGGCAGGGGGGCGGCCCACGCTCGGTTTCCCCCCGATGGGGTGGGGATGGGGACTTTATTGCTATCTGCCGCCCAGGCCGGAGGAGGAGGATGAGGAGGGTGGTGGGGATGGGGGGGTCTCTGCCATAGCCGGGGGTGGGGGGCCCCCCGAGGCGACACTGGAGGTGTGATGGGGAGGGGGCCGGGGTCGCTCGGCGGTGCTTGTTCTCCAGAGGGGTCAGAGTGACGGGGAAAGAAGGCACCCCGTCAAGCCCCCCGACCCCCGGGCTGGGGGTCCTCACTTGGGCCGGGCGGGGAATAAATAACGAGGGGTTTCCCTGGCTCGGTCCAGGGAAGGGGACGGGAGGGGGCTCACACACACACACGCACACACCCTCACAGGATACATAACCATACATACAGGCGCAACGGAGATTGATCCATCGATCGATCGATCAATCGTATTTATTGAGCGCTTACTGTGTGCAGGGCACACCGTACATACAGGCATATCAGAGATACACCCCCACGCCCCCAAATACTGTTCATTCTAGACGGTGAGCCCGTTGGTGGGGAGGGACCGTCTATGTTGCCAAATTGTACTTCCCGAGCGCTTAGTACAGTGCTCTGCACACGGTAAGCGCTCAGTAAATATGATTGATTGATTCACACACACATACATACACAAAAACACTCAAAGGACACACAAGTGTACATACAGATATAAAGACATACACATGCACACACAAACCACACACAAAACACACAAATGGACATACAGTCATAAAGAGATACATACACACACCCCCAAACCCTCACATACTGTTCATTCACACACACACACAACACACACACACATGCCACACTCACAGGACAAGCAACTATCCATGTAGATATACAAAGATACACACACCCAAAGAGCCATGTACTGCTCTCTCTCACACACACAAATGAACCACTCTCACAGGACAGGCAACTATCCATGTAGATATACAAAGATACACACACCCAAAGAGTCATGTACTGCTCTCTCTCACACACACACACACACACGAACCACTCTCACAGGACAGGCAACTATCCACGTAGATATACAAAGATACACACCTAACGAGCAATGTACTGCTCTCTCACATACACACACATGAACCACTCTCACAGGACAGGCAACTATCCACGTAGATATACAAAGATACACACACCCAAAGAGCCATGTACTGCTCTCTCTCTCACACACACACACACACACATGAACCATTCTCACAGGACGGGCAACTATCCATGTAGATATACAAAGATATACACACACCCAAAGAGCCATGTACTGCTCTCTCTCTCACACACACACACACACATGAACCATTCTCACAGGACGGGCAACTATCCATGTAGATATACAAAGATATACACACACCCAAAGAGCCACATCCTGTTCTCTCACAAACACACACGAACCACTCTCACAGGACAGGCAACTATCCATGTAGATATACACAAATACACACACCCAAAGAGCCATGTACTGCTCTCTCACACACACACACAAACCACTCTTACAGGACAGGCAACTATCCCTGTAACTATAAAAAGATACATACACCCAAAGAGCCGTGTACTGCTCTCTCACACACACAAATGAACCACTCTCACAGGACAGGCAACTATCCACGTAGATATACAAAGATACACACACCCAAAGAGCCATGTACTGCTCTCTCACATACACACACATGAACCACTCTCACAGGACAAGCAACTATCCATGTAGATATACAAAGATACACACACCCAAAGAGCCGTGTATTGCTCTCTCATACACACAAATGAACCACTCTCACAGGACAGGCAACTATCCATGTAGATATACAAAGATACACACACCCAAAGAGCCATGTACTGTTCTCTAACACACACACACGAACCACTCTCACAGGCCATACAAATGTCCATACAGGCATACAAAGATAGGCACACACATACACACCCAAAGACCCATTACTGTTCATTCACACACACACATAAACACCACTCACAGGACAATCAATCAATCAATCGACACACGGATGTACACGCAGAAACAGCGTCGCCTGCACAGATCCCGGTTTCTACTCCCGGCTCCGCCACGTGTCAGCCGCGTGACCCTGGGCAGGTCACTTCACGGCCCTGGGCCTCGGTTCCCTCAGCTGTAAAATGGGGATGAAGATCGTGAGCCCCGTGCGGGACGGGGACCGCGGATCCGATCCGATCAGCTTGTATCTACCCTAGCGCTTCATACAGTGCCTGGGATATAGTAGGCGCTTAGAGACACACACACACAAGTACCCACATACTATTCACTCACAGACACACACATACACGCGTGTGCCCGTCGCCTCTGGTTCCAGCTCTCTGGAATTCCCCAGTCGCGAATGGAGGGATCTGCCTTGGCCCGAACCCCCGAGCCCCCCCACCGCCGTCACCCCGTCCGCCCCCGGCCCCCTCCCCAATTCCCCGCCGGCCGCGGGCCCGGGAGCCCGGGGAGAAGCGGGGGACCGGAGGGACCCGAGGGAAGGGGGCCGCCGGCCCCGTCTGTGAGTCCCTACGTAAACATTCAACTGGTCCCACCCTCCCCAAGGGGACCCTCGGGGGACGCCCCCTCCCCATTAGTGTTTTTTGGGATGACCTGTGCTACCGGGGACGGGCGGGCCTGCAAACCTGAATAACTTAAAACCCCAAATAGAAATAAAAAGTCCCAAGGACGCGGCACGTCCGCTGGCAGGACCTCGGCCGCTCGCCCTGGTCGCCGAGGGCACGGCCTGGGGGAAGGGGGAGGGCGGCCGCCGCCGGCCGGCCGGCCGGCCGATCCAATTTACAGAGTTGGGAGCGGCCCGGGGATAGGGGCCGGGCCGTCGGACCCGGGGCACCGGACCGGGGGTGGGCGGGGAGGGGGGCCCCCCTTCCTGTTATCTGTTCAACGTCCTGGTGCCCAGCCCCCCGTTGTGGCTGGGGGCCAGGTAGCCGTCGGGCCGGTGGACGGGCGAGGAGAAGGGCGGGGAGGGGGAGGCGTGGTGGAAGGGGGCGGGGGCCCGGGCGGCGGGGGCGGGGGGCGGCGCGGGCTGCTGCAGGTTGAGGATGCTGTCGATGGCGCTCTGCAGGTGCTCCGTCAGGGAGTCGTCCTGGGGGCTGTCGCTGGAGAAGCTGGCATTGTCCACGTCCAGCGACTCGGACTTGCGCCGCTTGGCGGGCGGCAGCACGTCCCAAGCCAGCTCGGCGCCCCCCGACCCCGCCGCCGCCGCCGCCGCCGGCCCGGCCGGGTCCAGGGGCCCCGCCTTGACCATCCGCTGGTACAGCTCGTCCTCCACCTCGGCGAGCTCCTTCATAAGGCCACTGGCGGAGTCGTCCGCCGCCCGGGGAGCCGGCGGCGGGGGCGCCGCGGGACCCCCGCCCCGGGCCCGGATCCCGGGGGCCGCCCCCGCCGCCCCCGGTCCTCCCCGAGGCCCGTCCTCGGCCGGCGCGGCGGCCTCCCCCTTGCCGGCCCCGAAGGCCTCCACGTTCTCACGGTACGTCTTGCGGAGGGGCAGGCGGCAGCCGGGGCCGGGGGGCTTCCTGTCGGCGGGCGGCGGGGCGTGGTGGTCCACGCCGCCGTTCATCTGGGCCGGCGGCGGCGGCGGGGCTGGGGTCCGCGGGGCGGGCGGGGGCTCCGGGGCCCGGATGACCGGGCAGGCGGCCGGAGGGGCGGGGGGCGGCGGGGGGCGGCTGGTGCACGGGGTCCAGGGCGGTGTTGTGCACGACCTTGCTGAGGCCGGCCTCCTGCTTGATCTTCAGCTTGAGGCCGATGCGACTGCGGGCCTCGTACGTCTTGATGGGCGGCTTGCTGCGGGAAGGCAGGGCCTCCTCGTCGCCGTCCAGGCCCCCGGCCGCCGTCGTCGCCGTCGTCGCCGCCGCGGCCGGCGGCGGGGCGGCCTTGGCCCAGGTGACCGACGGGGACCCCCCACCCCCGTGCTTGATGACCAGCTTGGTGGGGTGCAGGGGGGCGGGCGGGGCGGGCGGGAGCCGCAGGCTCTCCGGGGCCGGCGTCGGCGGGGCCGCCGGTCCCTGGGGCCGGGAGGCCGAAACGTAGTCATCTGCGGAGAGACGGGGCGGGGGTCAGCGCGGACGACCCTCCCCTCAACCCCCCACCCACCCGCGTCCAAGCCCCGGAGCCTCCGCTTCCGCCTCCCTGCCAGGTGCCAATAATAATAACCAAGGCATTTGTTAAAAGCACTGTTCTAAGCGCTGCCCGGGGTGGGGGATACAAGGTGATCAGGTTGTCCCACGCGGGGCTCACAGTCTTAATTCCCATTTTACAGGTGGGGTAACTGAGGCTCAGAGAAGCTCATTCATTCATTCATATTTATTGAGCGCTTACTGTGTGCAGAGCACTGGACTAAAGCGCTTGGGAAGTCCAAGTCGGCAACATATAGAGACGGTCCCTACCCGACAACGGGCTCACAGTCTAGAAGTTGCCCAAGGTCACACAACAGACGTGGGGCGGAGCAGGGATTCGAACCCATGACCTCCGACTCCAAAGCCCGTGCTCTTTCCGCCGAGCCACGCTGCTTCTCCTTGGGCTTCCACCCAGAGGAGGATGGACAAGCGGACCAGGCGAGGTGGGCGGGTGGGTGGCCGTGGTGGGAGCTTGTCCCCCAGGATCCCCCAGGCCCCGTCACCTTGGGATAATAACAATAATTACAGTATTTGTTAAGCGCTTCCTACGTGCCGGGCGCTGTACTAAGCGCTGGGGTGGACACAAGCAAATCGGGTCGGACTCAGTTCCCGTCCCACCTGGGGCTCACGGTCTCGATGTCTATTTTACAGATGAGGGAACTGAGGCACAGGGAAGTGAAGCGACTCGCCCAAGGTCACCCAGCTGACAACTGGCGGAGTCGGGATTTGAACCCACGACCCCTGACTCCCGGGCCGGGCTCTGTCCACTAAGCCACGCTGCTTCTCGCACACTATGCTTCTCGCAGGCTGCTTCTCGCATAGAGAAGCAGCCTGGCTCAGTGACAAGAGCCCGGGCTTGGGAGTCAGAGGTCATGGGCTCAAATCCTGGCTCCGCCAATTGTCAGCTGGGTGACTTTGGGCGAGTCGCTTCACTTCTCTGGGCCTCAGGCCCCTCATCTGTAAAATGGGGATGAAGACTGGGAGCCCCCCGTGGGACAACCTGATCACCTTGTAACCTCCCCAGCGCTTAGAACGGTGCTTTGCACATAGTAAGCGCTTAATAAATGCCATCATTATTTACACCGTCACGGGGCCCAAGCGGTGAGGCGGAGCGGAGGCCTAGATTTTTGAAATCCGGCCGCTTGATTGCTTTTAGCTCCAAGCCTGATTTCTTTCGCAGCCACTGCCTGCTTTGCACACAGTAAGCGCTCAATAAATACGATTGATTGATTGATTGATTGTACTTCCCAAGCGCGTACTACAGTGCTCTGCACACAGTAAGCGCTCAATAAATACGATTGATTGATTGACTGATTGATTGCTTTCCCTTTGGGCGGAGGCAGGTGTGAGTTTGCGGAGGCAGATGCTCATTCATTCAGTCGTATTTATTAAGCGCTTACTGTGTGCAGAGCACGGGTTTCTTTTTGGGCGGGGGGGGTTGGGAGAGAGAAAGAGAGAGAGAATGCGTGTGTGTGAAAGTATTGTGCGTTTTGGTGTGGAGAGGGGTAGAAAATAGTTGCGGTGCTATTTGTTGGGCGGGATGGACAAGGGTTCACTTCCAGAACCATCTTGTCTCCAAATGGAACCCACGAGGCACTGTTCCACAAACCCACCCCAGGTGGTGGCTATTTAAGAAGTAAAACTACTGCAGCAGCAAGGAATTTTTCTCTTTAAAATTCCACAACTGGAACCCCGGTGCTCGGCACATAGTAAGCACTTAGCAAATACCATCATTATTACCCCCAAATCAAGTCTACAGACAATCTTGCCTTGGTTACCGCATCAGCCTCCTTGCTGTCCTCCCTGCCTCTCCCCACTTTAGTGAATACTCCAGTTTGCTGCCTGGATCATTTTTCCGCAAAACCACTCAGACCACATTTGCCCACTCTTCAGAACCTCCAGTGGTTGCCCATCCACCTCCACATCAAACAGAAACTCCTCACCATCAGCTTAAAACCACTCAAACACCTTGCTCCCTCCTTCCTTACCTTACTGCTGTTCTACTACAACCCAGCCCGCACCCTCCGCTCCTCTGCCACCGCTAATCTCCTCCCCGTACCTCGCTCTCGCCTGTCCCGCCATCGACCCCCGGCCCACGTCCTCCCCCGGGCCTGGAATGCCCCCAATCCCTCTGCCCATCCGCCAAGCTAGCTCTCTTCCTCCCTTCAAGGCCCTGCTGAGAGCTCACCTCCTCCAGGAGGCCTTCCCAGACTGAGCCCCTTCTTTCCTCTCCCCCTCGTCCCCCTCTCCATCCCCCCGTCTTACCTCCTTCCCTTCCCCACAGCACCTGTATATATGTATATATGGTTGTACATATTTATTACTCTATTTATTTATTTATTTATTTATTTTACTGGTACATTTCTATCCTACTTATTTTATTTTGTTGGTATGTTTGGTTCTGTTCTCTGTCTCCCCCTTTTAGACTGCGAGCCCACTGTTGGGTAGGGACTGTCTCTATGTGATGCCAATTTGTACTTCCCAAGCGCTTAGTACAGTGCTCTGCACATAGTAAGCGCTCAGTAAATACGATTGATTGATTGATTGATTGATTGATTTCACCCATGACCTGCAACTCCCTCTCTCTTCCTATCTGGCAGACCACCTTTCTCCCCACCTTCAAACCCTTATTAAAAGCACGTCTCCTCCAGGAGGCCTTCCCCACCTAAGCCCTGATTTCCTCCTCTCCCTACTCCCTTGTGTTACCCTTGCACTAGGATCTGCCCTCTTTATTCACTCTTCCCTCAGCCCCACAGCACCTAAACATACATATGTAATTTAATGTATTTACATTCATGTCAGTCTTTCCCTCTAGACTAAACTCTCTGTTCGCCAGAAATGTGTCTACCAACTGTGTACTCACCCAAGAGCTTAGTACAGTACTCTACACACAATAAGCAATCGATAAATACCATTGATTGAGCCACGAAATGCAGGCTTGCCTGGGACAGTCAGCACTCCTGGCTCTGGGTGGGTTTCCAAATACCACCTCTTTTGATAGAGGAATCAATCAGTGGTATTTATTGAGCGCTGGGTGCAGAGCACTGTACTAAGTGCCTGGGAAAGTATAGCACAACAGAATTGGAAGACGCATTTCCTCCCGAAAAACGAGCTTACGGTCGCGTGAGAGACAGACATTAAAACAAATTTCGAATAGGTACATAAGTGCCCTGAGGCCGAAGATGAATTACAAGTGCTCTAAGGGTACAGATCCAAGTGCGTAAGTAACACAAAAGGTAGAGGAAGTAGGGGA
The DNA here is from genome assembly GCF_015852505.1 of Tachyglossus aculeatus. NCBI lineage: Eukaryota > Metazoa > Chordata > Mammalia > Monotremata > Tachyglossidae > Tachyglossus > Tachyglossus aculeatus. The sequence continues at coordinate 2,929,111 of NC_052091.1, forward strand.
AATGAGGGTTTCATTTCCCAAAGTGATCATACAAGGAGCAATGCCTCTAAGAGGCAACCCTTTAATTCTAATGCTCACATTAGAATTATATACCAGGGACTGTACTAAACACTGGGGTGGATACAAGGTAATCAGGTTGGATACGGTCCCTGTCCCACATGGGGCTCACAGTCTTCATCCCCATTTTTCAGATGAGGGAACTGAGGGCCAGAGAAGCCAGTGTGACTTGCCCAAGGTCACACAGCAGACCAGTGGCCGAGCCGGGATGAGAATCCAGATCAAGCAGCAGCGTGGCTCGGTGGAAAGAGCCCGGGCTTTGGAGTCAGAGGTCATGGGTTCAAATCCCGGCTCCGCCAACGGTCAGCTGTGTGACTTTGGGCTACTCATTTCACTTCTCTGGGCCTCAGTTCCCTCATCTGGAAAATGGGGATTAAAACTGGGAGCCCCGTCCCTACCCAACAGCGGACTCACAGTCTAGAATATGTTTTTATATGTTTGTACATATTTATCACTCTATTTATTTTACTTGTACATATCTATTCTATTTATTTTATTTTGTTAATATGTTTTGTTTTGTTCTCTGTCTCCCCCTTCTAGACTGTAAGCCCACTGTTGGGTAGGGCCCGCCTCTATATGTTGCCAACTTGTACTTCCCAAGCGCTTAGTCCCGTGCTCTGCACACAGTAAGCGCTCAATAAATACGACTGATTGATTGATTGACAACCTGATCACCTTGTAAGCTCCCCGGCGCTTAGAACAACGCTTTGCACATAGTAAGTGCGGACAGGGCCTGAGGCCCTGTATGCGCGTCGGTTATATCATACTCTCCCAAGCCCTTCATACAAGGCTCTGCAGACAGTAAGCGCTCAGTAAATACGAATAAATGGCTCTGCCACTTGTCTGCTGTGTGGCCTTCACTTCACCTCTCTGTGCCTAAATGACCTCATCTGTAAAATGGGGATTGAACCTGTGAGCTGTCTACGTTTCGTTGTCCGTCTCCCGCTTCGAGACTGTGAGCCCGCTGCTGGGTAGGGACCGTCTCCAGATGTTGCCGACTTGGACTTCCCAAGCGCTCAGTCCAGTGCTCTGCACACAGTAAGCGCTCAATAAATACGACGGAATGAATGAATGAGTGAACAAATACCATCGTTAGTATTGCAATTATTCTGCTCCCGCGGGCTCCCGGGCCCGGCCCCTGTCCGCTGGGCCGGACTGCTTCAATCAATCAATCAATCAATCGTTATTTATTGAGCGCTTACTATGTGCAGAGCACTGTACTAAGCGCTTGGGAAGTACAAATCGGCAACACATTGCCAAGCGCTTGGGAAGTACAAATTGGCAACACATTGCCAATTGGCTTCGCTAGGTTGTACCTGGTGGATGGGAGGAGGGGGCCGGGGTGGGGGGGATCGGGGGTGGGAAGGGGCGTGTGTGTCCCTCACCGGGCCTCTCCTTGGCCAGCTGCTTGTCCAGGGATAGGCTGGTCTTCTCCTCCTGGATGAACATGCGATCGATCATCACCATCTCGGCAGAAGGGCTCACCCTCTGGGTGACGGGGCGGGGCGCGGGTGCGGGGGGAAGAGACGGACAGGTCAGCTCCAGGCGGAGGTCCCGGCCAGACCCGGCCATCCCTCCCGCTGCAGCCCCAGTCCGATCTCCGCGGGTTTGGGGCGTGACCCCGGCCTCCGCCCGTCCCACTAGCCTCGGCGGCGAACCCCGCGGCCGGGAGGCCAGCGAGACCGGACCGGGCGGGCATCTCGGGCCGCACCCGGCCCCTCACGCCCGCGGCGGGGACGGGGTGGTGGGGGGGATGCCGCGTACCCTGGACTCTTCCAGGAGGAGCAGGCGGTATTTGTTCAGCATGGCTTGGGTGCGTTTCAGCAGCTGCGTGGAGACCACCTCGAACTCCTCGTCCACTGCGCGGGCCGAACCAGGCCGGGCGGGGGGAGAGAGCGAAAACACACACACACGCTCACACACACATGGACCGCACACGGGACACGCGGACGCAACGGCAGACCCCCAAGACGGATACCAAGAGGCCCGGGGACATCCTCGTGTCCAGACCCTGGGCCCACGCAGACAGACGGGGGTGAGGGGTTGGCTTCGCTCGGCCGACGGGCCGGACGGGGCAGGAGCCACGATGTCCGGGGACAACAGATGCAGGATGGGGGCGGGTGGGGGGTTTCCACACCGGGCTGAGGGCCGGGGTCTTCCGGGAGGAGTGGCCGCTCACGTGTGAGCTGGGTTGTGGGGCGCTGGGGGTGGGAAGCCTGTGGGGGGCTGTGGAGGGTGGGCCACAACGAGGCTGCTCATGTGTGAGGTAGTTTGTGAGGGGCCCACCTGTGATGGGGTGGGCAGGCTCTGGGGGCTGGGGACGGTGGGTTGTGGGGGGCCGTGGAGGGTGGGCCACGAGGAGGCCGCTCACACGTGAGGTAGTTTGTGAGGGTCCGGGAGGGCCTTTGCGGGCTGAGGTGGGGCGGGCGGGGAGGGCCTATTTATTTTATTTTGTTAGTATGTTTGGTTTTGTTCTCTGTCTCCCCCTTTTAGACTGTGAGCCCACTGTTGGGTAGGGACTGTCTCTATATGTTGCCAATTTGTACTTCCCAAGCGCTTAGTACAGTGCTCTGCACATAGTAAGCGCTCAATAAATACGATTGATTGATTGATGGGGAGACTGAGGCGGGCGGGCCGCGGGCGCCTGAGGTGGGTAGGCCGCGGCGGGGGGCCGTGGGGAGCCGGGAAGGGTGGGCCGCGGGGCACTGGAGGGGGCAGGTCACCTTTGCGGTAGTCGTGGGGGGCGGGCGGTGTGCCCTGGTAGACGTGGTAGGGCAGTAGCCGGTGCAGGGCGTCCTCGAAGGAGCGGAAGGGTGCCTTGTAGTCGGGGTGCAGCACGGCTCCCTGGTGCTTGTGCAGCTGCTCCAGGAAGCTGGAGGGGCGGGGGGCGAGGGGGCGAGGGGCGCGGACCACGACCGCGTGGCAGGACGGCGGGAGAGAGCAGAGCGAGAACGGTCAAGACTCTGGGAGTATGCCCGTTTCCTCCGGGGTCCCGTCCGCCCGACAAGGGACCCTTAGCCAGGGCACGGCTCCACCTCGATTCCCCCCCATCCCTGCCGGCGCCCGGCCCGATGCCGGCCCGCTCGGGGGCCCTGGAGGTCACCCCGAGTGGGTGGACCGGGGGCGGGACGGTGGGAAGGGCACCTCCCGTGCCCCCTGCAGTCCCAGCACCAACTACTTGACACCCGTCCACATGTTCTGTTTTGTTGTCTGTCTCCCCCTTCTAGACTGTGAGCCCGTTGTTGGGTAGGGACCGTCTCTCTATGTTGCCGACTTGGACTTCCCAAGCGCTTAGTCCAGTGCTCTGCACACAGTAAGCGCTCAATAAGTACGATGGAATGACTGCATGAATACTCACCAGGCCTCTTTGCTGGGCTGGAGGGTCGGCGGCTTCTTCGCGGTGCCGAGTTTACTGTCATACTGCGGCAAGGGAGGGAGGGGACAGAGGGGGTGGGGAGAGGGGGGTCGGGGGATGGAGGAGCGTCAACCGGCCCGTCCCCGCCGTTCTGCGCCTGCTCTGCCCCAGGGGCACCCCCCAACCCCAAGGGACCCCCTTCAGTGAGGCCGGGCTGGGGGGATCGACTGGATGGATGGGGGACGGGACCCCAGATCCCGTCCCGGGCCGGAGGGGGAGGTGGAAGGGGGTGACGCCGCCTCCCGGGAGGGGCTCACCGGCTGCGAGGAGGGGCCGGGGGTGCCAGGCACCAGCTGGGGCAGCCCTTTGGTCACCACCTGGATCTGCAGAGGGCCCTTGGCGAGAGCCAGGCTGGACACTGTGCTGATCACCCCACCGGGCTTGGGCTGCAGGGAGAGAGAGGGGGACACGGGGGAGCAGAGGCAGCGGGGATGGTCACGGTTGCTGGGCCTCCTGCTGCCCCTCCTGTCTCGCCGCCCGGCTCTGGGTCTCTCCCTGCCACCTTGCCCTTCTCCTTCATTCAATTCATTCATTCAGTCGTATTTATTGAGCGCTTGCAGCCCCACATGCTCTCTCCCCGCTGCTCCGGGCGGCTGAGCGGGCTGGAGGGCATCTGGCCACGCTATTAATAATAATAATATCATTATTATTGGCATTTGTTAAGTGCTTCCTAGGTGCCAGGCACCGTACTAAGCGCCGGGGTGGCTAAAAGCAAACCGGGTGGGACCCAATCCCCGTCCCACTTGGAGCTCACAGCCCATCCCCATTTTACAGATGAGTTCGCGGAGGCCCAGAGAAGTGAAGCCCAAGGTTCCACGGCAGAGGAGTGGTGGGGCTGGAATTAGAACCCAGGTCCTTCTGACTTGTAGGCCTGTGCTCTACTAGGCCGGGCTGCCCCGGAGCGGAGGTGGGGAGGTCCCCCGCAACCCCCGTCGGCCCGAAGTGTCCCTCACCTGGCTCGACTGCTGGACGGCTGCCTTCCCCGGCCCCGAGGACCCTTTGATTCCGCCGGCCCCGGCTGGGGCGATACTGGGGAAGCCCTTGGTCTCTGCGGGGACAGAAGCGGGGATGAAGGCGAGTCCGGATGCGGGGGGCCGAGACGCCGGGAGGCGGCACAGTGGTCCCCACCCACCCACCCTCGGATGTGCCCAGGAGAGCCTCCCCCCTCGTCCCCAGGTCCCTCCCCTCCCAGGCTCACACCTGTGCTGCCGGGCGGCGGGGCCGGAGGGGCGGCGGGGGCCGGGGGGCCCGGCGGGGGCTGGCCGCTGACCAGGACGGACGGCGGCTGGCCGGGGAACTGGCCCATGCCCGGGGAGGCCCGGCCCGGGGCGGCCACGGGCTTGGCCTGTAGGATGATGCCAGGCTGCACCTGCCGGGGAGATGGGCGGGGAGAGTCGGCGGGGACGCGGAAGGGCCGTGAGCCCACTGTTGGGTAGGGACTGTCTCTATATGTTGCCATCTTGCACTGCCCAAGCGCTTAGTACGGTGCTCTGCACACAGTAAGCGCTCAAATACGGTTGATTGATTGATTGACGGCCCCCCACCCTCTGCTGGGGGAAGACGGGGAGCGGGAGGGATCGCGGGCAGACTCGCAGGGGCGGCCCGGGTGTCCTCACCTGGTGGAACCTTTCGAGCAGCTGCTTGGGTGGGGGGCCGGACGAGGGGAGCGCCTGGTAGGGAGGCCGCTGCTGTTCGGGCGCCAGGGCGGGAGTGGGCGTGGGCGGCTTGAGGGGCACAGGGGTCTGCGCCGGGAACTGGAGCTGGAAGTGGGCGGCCTCGGGCGGGGCCGCGGGGCCCCGGACGGGGGTCTCGGCGGTCCCGGGGGGTGGGTGGGGCGGCTGGCCTTCGGGCTGGGCCTGGGCCCCGTGCGGGGACGAGGCCAGCTGGGTCTGGGCGGCGAAGAGGCCCGGGGGCTGGCCCGCCGGAGGGGCGCAGCCCAGGCCCGGGGGCTCCGAGGGCGGGCGGGAGAGGGTCTGGGGCTGGGAGTGGGGGCGGGACGGGGGCCGCGAGGGCGGGCGCGCCTGGTGCGGGGACTCCAGGGGCGGGTGAGGTAGCATGGCGGACGGAGACACTCCCGGCAGCTTCGCCTGGCCCGTGGGCATCTGTGCCGGCAGAGGAGAGAGCGAGGCCCGGGTGAGGCGGGGGCCCAGGGACCCCCTTCCCTGACCGCCAGCCTCTCCCCCACCCTCCCCGGGGCCGGGCACCAGCTCTCCTCTGGGGAACGGGGGCGCCGAACCCCCCGCCCCTGGAACGAGACAAAATCCTCTCCTCTCCCTCCATCCCAGGACCCCGGGAGGAACCGGAGGGGAGAGAAGAGGAGGGGAGAAGGGGGAAGAGGTCCCCGGCGGGCGGCCGAGAGGCCCGCGGGCAGCAGCCAGCAGACAGACGGACGGACGGACGGACGGACGGAGGAGGAGAGGAGGATGGGAGGCAGCAGCGGCGGCGGCGGTGTTGGAAGTTAGTGGAAGGCAGGGAGCCAAGCGAGAGAGAGAGCGGCGGAGGGGGGCCCCACGCGGGGATCGGGCCTGGGCCTGCCCTATGTCAGGGGGAGGACTGGGTGCGGGGGGGGCTCAGCCAGCCCCCACCTCCCGGCCAGGGCCGGGTTAGCGGAACCTGGGTTTCCCTATTAATACCAATAGCATGTGTTAAGCGCTTACTATGTGCCCAGCACCGTTCTAAGCGCTGCGGGGGGATGCAAGGTGATCAGGCTGCCCCTCGGGGGGCTCACACTCTTCATCCCCCTTTTACATGAGGAGGCCCGGAGAAGTGACTGGCCCCAAGCCACACAGCTGACTAGTGGCGGAGCCGGGATTCGAACCCATGACCTCTGGGCTCTTCCCACTGGGCCACGCTGCCTTGCTCTGGTTTTCCCCACAGCGGGGTGCCTCCGACCCCGGAAACAGGGGCGGCCCAGAGCTGCCTATTGCTTGGAAGCCCTGGGCTGGTGGCGGGGAGCCGGAGGGGTCAAATCATCCATCCCCCTGCCTCCTGGGAGAGTCTAGCCCGGGCAGGAGAGACTCTCCCGGTGGCAGAGACCCCTTGGGCCTCGCCCCCTGCCGAGACTCCCACCCTCCCCGAACTCCAGCCCAGGCCTAGCTTTCTCTTGCTCTTGGGGAGGCCGGACGGGGCCCTGCGGCTGTCCTGGACTCCTCCAGTTATGGGGGAGGGTGGGCCCGGGGACGGGGACGGGCCCCTCCTCCGGTCTGCGACCCCTCGGCGCCGCAGAGCGACGGGAGGGCGGACGGGGACGGGGGCAGCGCAAGCGAAGGAAGCCGAAGAAGAGGCGGGCCGGGGGGCCGGGCGGCCGGGGGCTACCTGGCAGGGTGGGACCGGGGGGGCCGGGGCGGCGGCGGGGAACTGAGGTACGAGGCCGGCGGCGCCTTTGCCGTCGGGCGGGGCCGGGGGTGGGTCGCGGGCGGCGGAGGGCGGCGGGGCCTGGGCCGTGCCCGCGCTGCTGCTCACTATGACCGAGGCGGGCACGCTGCTCGTGCTGCCCAGCGCCGTGCCGGCTATGCTGTAGACGGGCAGCGGCAGGGGCGGGTGGGGGGCGGGCGGGGGTGGGGCCGGGCCCCCCTCCGGCTGCATTTTCAGGGCGCTCGGGTACAGAGGTGGCTGGGCCGGGGTTGGGGTCGGCGGTGGTTGCTGCTGCTGCTGCTGCTGCTGCCTCCTCTCCTGAAACGGCCAACGGTCACTGCCCCGTCCCCGGGGCCGGCCCCCGTCCCCCTCGCCGCCCCTCCCGGCTCATCTCTCGGGCCTAGAGGGCGGCTCCGTCGTCGGGCCGGTGTGAGGGCGTAAGCGTGCGCGTGCGGGGGTCTGCGGCCCCCGCATCCAGACGGGCCGGAACCAACGTCCTCCCTCGCCCAGCCGAGCCGGGAGGCGGGGAGCCCTGGGTCCGGAGAGTCAAGGGCTCTGTCTCCGGCCCATCCTCCCTCCCGCCCCGGTTCCCTTCCCTGGACGGACGGACGGAGGGAGCCCCGCTCTGAGAGGGCGCGCGTTCCGCCCCCGGAACCGCCCCGGGCGGCCCTACCTGCTGCAGGAACATGTGCACGGAGTCCTGGCCGAGGACGGTGGGGCTGGCGGCCACGGGGCCCAGGGCGACCTTCTCGGGGCTGGACGCCAGGCCGGGGCTGGGCTGCGGGGTCCCGGGCAGAGGGGCGGGCGGCGGGGCCTGGGCGGCCGGGGGCGCGGCCGGCAGGCCCAGCTGCAGCACCGGTCCGGGGGCGGGCCCCGGCGTCTGCGGGGCAGGGGCCGGGCCCGCGAGGCCGGGGGCCTGATCGCCGCCGGGCAGCAGGCCCGGGGCGGCCGGGGCAACGAGGCCGGGGTTCTGGGCGGCGGCGGCGGCGGGGGCGGGGGCGGCGGGGGCGGGCGGTGCCGGGAGGCCCACGGCCGGGCCGAGGCCCTCGGGCGCGTTCAGCATGGCCACCTGGCTGGGCAGGGCCACCCCCTGGATGACGGAGCCTCCGGGGAGCGAGGCGGCGGCGGCCGGCTGGGTCTGCGTGGCCAGAGGGCTGCCGGCCAGCGAGACGGGCATCTGGAAGAGCGTGGGCTGGCCCACCTGGCCGGGCTGCAGCTGGATGGGGCCGGAGAGGATGTGGGCCGTGCCGTGGGCGCCGGGCGAGGCCAGGACGGGGCCCAGGCTGAGCGGGCTGGCCAGGTTCTGGTTGGCCAGGAGCTGGGCGGGCAGGCCCTGGTTGGCGATCAGCTGGCCCCCGGGGCCCTGGCTGGCGATGATGTGGGCCGGGCCGCCCGGGTGGGGGGCGGCCGCCAGGATCTGGCCCCCCACGTTGGCCTGCAGGGCCGAGAGCGGGGGCGGCAGCTGGACGGCCGAGGCCCCGGCCAGCTGCCCGGGCAGCAGGAACTGGTTCTGGCCGTGCAGGACGGCCGGGGGCACGTGCTGGGCGGGGATGACGATGCTGCTGCCCTGGTTGAGCAGGTGGAGGCTCATGGGCTTGCTCAAGGCCCCCGGCGGCTGCGGGGCCGGCGGCTTGAAGACGTTGGCCGGCAGGCCGGGCGGGAAGCCCGACAGCACCACGTTGGGGCCCGGCTTGCCCGCCATGAAGGTCAGGTTGGGGCCGGCCTTGGCCGGGGGCAGGCCGGCCGCCTCGTTCTGCAGGGTCAGCGTGGCGGCCCCGGGCCCGAAGGGCTTGGGCGAGATTTGGTAGAGCTTCTGCGGCAGGACGCCGGCCGGCTTGGGCTGGATGGGCGTGGGCGTGCGGTGGATGACCAGGCTCTGGGCCGGGACCAGCGGGCTGCTCAGGCTGGACGCCACGGTCAGCGGCTGGGAGGGCTGGGGGCCCGCCAGGCCCCCGAAGACCGACGTGCCGTTCAGGGCCGCGGGAGGGGCCCCGCCGGCGGCCGCCGCCGCCGCCAGGTTCTTCTGGAGGACCAGGCCCGGCGGGGCGCCCTGCGGGGAGACGCCCGCGGGGGCCAGCGTCTCGGCCGCCGCCGGGGCCAGGTAGCCGCCCACGGGCACCGTGGCCACCTGGCCGGGGGGCACCGGCTTGGCCAGCAGCGGCTGGCCCTGCTGGTTGATGGTGACGACGGGGGGGCCCACCACCTGGATGGGCCCCAGGCCCAGGGCGCCGCCGGGGCTCCCGTTGGGCAGCCCCTGCAGGTTGGACAGGGGCTGGAGGGTCACGTTGCCGAGGCCCACGGGCTGCAGGAACGGCTGGACGCCCAGGGCCTTGCCGACCACGTCGGCCCCCGCCGGGCCCGCCGCCGCGGGCTGCACCAGGGCCGCCTGGTGGGTCAGCACGGCCGGGGGCTGCAGGCCCAGCAGGTCGGGCCCCCCGGGGAAGAGCTGGGCGGGGCCGTCGGGCCCCCCGCCCGCCACCACGGGCTGCAGCGTGGGCAGCTGGAAGGCGCCCAGGTCCAGCTCGGCCTCGGCCTCCAGGGTCTGCTCGGTGATGTTGGCCTCCTGCAGGCTCTGCTGCAGGATGTCGCAGGGCTGGTCGGGCCCCGGCAGGCTGGCGGCCGCCCCGCCGGACGGAGAGCCCAGGATGTCATCCTCCAGGAAGTCCAGGTCCACGCTGGGGGCCGGCTGGCTCGGCTCGGCCGTCAGGTGGCTTCCGGGGGGCTCCTGGACGTGCAGCTGGGGGGCGGCGGGGTCATTTCGGTCAAGCCCCCGCCTCCGTCCCGCCCTCCCGGGCCCGGCCTGAGGTCTCACCTCCGAGCCGAGCCGAGGCGGACGGGACGGCGGGGTCACTGGGGTCCCTCCCTCCCTCCCTCCGGTGCCAAGCCCCCAGCCCCAGCCCCAATCTTCACCCATCACCCTCCCCGGAGCTGCCTCCGCTCGGCGGAAAGAGCCCGGCCTTTGGAGTCGGGGGTCACGGGCTCGAACCCCGGCAGCCGTGTGACTCTGGGCAAGTCACTTGACTTCTCTGGGCCTCGGTTCCCTCAGCTGGAAAACGGGGAGTCTTCAGACTGTGAGCCCCCCGTGGGACAACCTGATCACCACGTAACCTCCCCAGTGCTTAGAACAGTGCTTTGCACATAGTAAGCCCTTAATAAATACCAGTATTATTATTATTATTCTCTGGGTCTCAGTTCCCTCATCTGGAAAATGGGGAGTCTTCAGACTGGGAGCCCCCCGTGGGACAACCTGATCACCACGTAACCTCCCCAGTGCTTAGAACAGTGCTTTGCACATAGTAAGCCCTTAATAAATACCAGTATTATTATTATTATTCTCTGGGTCTCAGTTCCCTCATCTGGAAAATGGGGAGTCTTCAGACTGGGAGCCCCCCGTGGGACAACCTGATCACCACGTAACCTCCCCAGTGCTTAGAACAGTGCTTTGCACATAGTAAGCCCTTAATAAATACCAGTATTATTATTATTATTCTCTGGGCCTCAGTTCCCTCATCTGGAAAATGGGGATGAAGACTGGGAGCCCCCCCATGGGACAACCTGATCACTTTGTAATAATAATAACAGTATTGGTTAAGTGCTTACTATGTGCAAAGCGCTGTTCTAAGCGCTGGGGAGGTTACAAGCTGATCAGGTGGTCCCACGGGGGGCTCACAGTCTTCATCCCCATTTTCCAGATGAGGTCACTGAGGCCCAGAGAAGCGACGTGACTTGCCCAAAGTCACCCAGCTGACGATTGGCGGAGCCGGGATTTGAACCCTTGACCCCTGACTCCAAAGCCTGGGCTCTTTCCACTGAGCCATGCTGCTTGTAACCTCCCCGGCGCTCAGAACAGTGCTTTGCACATAGTAAGTGCTTAATAAATGCCATCAATAATAATAATAATAATAATAATAATGACCCCAGCACGTAGAACAGTGCTTTGCACATAGTAAGCGCTTAATAAATGCCATTAATAATAATAATAATAATAATGATGATGGCATTTATTAAGCGCTTACTATGTGCAAAGCGCTGTTCTAAGCGCTGGGGAGGTTACAAGGCGATCAGGTTGTCCCACGTGGGGCTCACAGTCTTCATCCCCGTTTTAGAGATGAGGTCACTGAGGCCCAGAGAAGCGAAGTGACTTGTCCAAAGTCACCCAGACGACAAGTGGCGGAGCCGCGACTTGAACCCATGACCCCCGACTCCAAAGCCCGGGCTCTTTCCACTGAGCCACGCTGCTTTTCCAATAATAATAATAATAATAACAATAATAATAATATTAATAATTATAATAATTATTATATTATAATAATAACAATAATAATAATATTATTATTATATATAATATTATTATTATTATATAATATTATTATTATTATTATTATTATCTCCCCTGGGAAGGGACGGGTGCCCCCCTCCCGCCCCGCTCCCGGGGTCCCCCGGAGAGACCTACCCCGGCCCCCTCGAAGAAGGCGCTGGTGGCTTCGCCGGTGTTGTCCAAGAGGTCATCGCTGTCGATCTGCGAGGACACGTCAGCCCGTGACCGCCCAGTCTCTGCCCCCCGGCGACCCTGGGGCGCGGAGCCCACCCTTGCCCAACATCCTCATCAATCAATCGTATTTATTGAGCGCTTACTATGTGCGGGGCACTGTACTAAGCGCTTGGGAAGTCCAAATTGGCAACACATAGAGACAACAGGCACCAGCCCCTCCAGAGCTCCCGTGACTCACCTTCTCTGATCCATGCAGAAAATCATTCAAGGCCTGGGGATCGCTGCAAAACAGAGCATCGGGGGGTGAGTAGGAGCAGGCGTGCACATGCTCACTAATTTATTGATTTTGTTAACGCTGGGCATTTAGCTTTAACTCCGTTTGTTCTGCTGACTCGACGCCCGTCCGCGTGTTTCGTTCGGTGGCCCGTCTAGACGGTGAGCCCGTTGTTGGGCAGGGGCCGTCTCTAGATGCTGCCGAGGCCAGCGCTCCGCACGCGGTAAGCGCTCAATCAATCAATCAATCAATCAATCGTATTTATTGAGCACTTACTATGTGCAGAGCACTGTACTAAGCGCTTGGGAAGTACAGATTGGCAACACATAGAGACAGTCCCTACCCAACAGTGGGCTCACAGTCTAAAAGGGGGAGACAGAGAACAGAACCAAACATACCAACAAAATAAAATAAATAGGATAGAAATGTACAAGCAAAATAAATAAATAAATAGAGTAATAAATATGTACAACCATATATACATATATACAGGTGCTGTGGGGAAGGGAAGGAGGTAAGATGGGGGGATGGAGAGGGGGACGAGGGGAAGAGGAAGGAAGGGGCTCAGTCTGGGAAGGCCTCCTGGAGGAGGTGAGCTCTCAGCAGGGCCTTGAAGGGAGGAAGAGAGCTAGCGCGGCGGAGGGGCAGAGGGATTGGGGGCATTCCAGGCCCGGGGGATGACGTGGGCCGGGGGTCGACGGCGGGACAGGCAAGAACGAGGTACGGTGAGGAGATTAGCGGTGGAGGAGCGGAGGTTGCGGGCTGGGCTGGAGAAGGACAGAAGGGAGGTGAGGTAGGAGGGGGCCAGGGGATGGACAGCCTTGAAGCCCAGGGTGAGGAGTTTCTGCCTGATGCGCAGATTGATTGGTAGACACTGGAGATTTTTGAGTCAATAAATACGACGGACCGAATGAACGAACGCGCGTGGGTGCGACCGCGTGCCGGAGCTGGGGTCGGCGCGTGGGTCCGCGTGCGTGTCCGTCGGAAGGGGCTGGCGGGTCAGGCCGACAGCGGGGAGGACCTTGGGGGCGGTGGGAAGGAGCGGAGACCCCGTCCAGGCGCGTGGGAAGCGGACGGACCCCCGCAGAGGATCCGTCAATCAATCAATCAATCAATCAATCGATCGTATTTATTGGGCGCTTACTGTGTGCAGAGCACTGGACTAAGCGCTTGGGGAGTCCAAGTGGGCAACATCTAGAGACGGCCCCTACCCGACAGCGGGCTCACAGTCTAGAAGGGGGAGACGGACGACAAAACAAAACGTAGTAACCGAATAAAATAAATAGAATAGCTATGTATCGGTAAAATAAATAAATGGAGTAATAAATATGTACAAACATATATACAGAGCAGAGGGCGGCAGGACGGCCACGGGGACCGAAGGGAGAGCGGGGAAGCGGGAGGAGACGAGAGGGAATGCGGGGAGAGCAGAGGACAGCAGGGAGCACCGAGGACAGTAATCAATCAATCAGTCAATCAATCACACGTATTTATTGAGCGCTTACTATGTGCAGAACACTGTACTAAGCGCTTGGGAAGTACAAATTGGCAACACATAGAGACAGTCCCTACCCAACAGTGGGTAATAATAATATCATAATAATGGCATTTATTAAGCGCTTACTATGTGCCAAGCACTGTTCTAAGCGCTGCGGAGGTTAGGGAGAGCAGAGGACAGCAGGGAGAGCAGAAGGCAGTTGGGAGCACTGAGGACAGGAATAATAATATAATAATAATGGCATTTATTAAGCGCTTACTGTGTGCAAAGCACTGTTCTAAGCGATGGGGAGGTTAGGGAGAGCAGAGGACAGCAGGGAGAGCAGAGGGCAGTTGGGAGCACCGAGGACAGTAATAATAATATCATAATAATGGCATTTATTAAGCGCTTACTATGTGCAAAGCACTGTTCTAAGTGTTGGGGAGGTAGGGAGAGCAGAAGACAGCAGGGAGAGCAGAGGGCAGTTGGAGCACCGAGGACAGTAATAATAACATAATAATAATGGCATTTATTAAGCGCTTACTATGTGCAAAGCACTGTTCTAAGCGCTGGGGAGGTTAGGGAGAGCAGAGGACAGCAGGGAGAGCAGTGGGCAGTTGGGAGCACCGAGGACAGTAATAATAATATAATAATAATGGCATTTATTGAGCGCTTACTGTGTGCAAAGCACTGTGAAGCGCTGGGGAGGTTAGGGAGAGCAGAGGACAGCAGGGAGAGCAGAGGGCAGTTGGGAGCACCGAGGACAGTAATAATAATATAATAATAATGGCATTTATTGAGCGCTTACTATGTGCAAAGCACTGTGAAGCGCTGGGGAGGTTAGGGAGAGCAGAGGACAGCAGGGAGAGCAGAGGGCAGTTGGGAGCACCGAGGACAGTAATAATAATATAATAATAATGGCATTTATTGAGCGCTTACTATGTGCAAAGCACTGTTCTAAGCGCTGGGGAGGTTAGGGAGAGCAGAGGACAGCAGGGAGAGCAGAGGGCAGTTGGGAGCACCGAGGACAGTAATAATAATATAATAATAATGGCATTTATTGAGCGCTTACTATGTGCCAAGCACTGTTCTAAGCACTGGGGAGGTTAGGGAGAGCAGAGGACAGCAGGGAGGGCAGAGGGCAGGTGGGAGCACCGAGGACAGTAATAATAATATAATAATAATGGCATTTATTAAGCGCTTACTGTGTACAAAGCACTGTTCTAAGCGCTGGGGAGGTTAGGGAGAGCAGAGGGCAGTTGGGAGCACCGAGGACAGTAATAATAATATAATAATAATGGCATTTATTAAGCGCTTACTGTGTGCAAAGCACTGTTCTCAGCGCTGGGGAGGTTACAAGAGAGGTTAGAGAAGCAGCGTGGCTCAGTGGAAAGAGCCCGGGCTCTGGAGTCAGAGGTCATGAGTTCAAATCCCGGCTCCACCAGTTGTCAGTTATGTGACTCTGGGCAAGTCACAACTTCTCTGTGCCTCAGTGACCTCATCTGGAAAAGGGGGATGAAGACTGTGAGCCCCCCGTGGGCCAACCTGATCACCTGGTAACCTCTCCAGCACTTAGAACAGTGCTTATCACATAGTAAGTGCTTAATAAATGCCATTATTATTATTATTATTTATTAAGCGCTTACTATGTGCAAAGCACTGCTCTAAGTGCTGGGGAGGTTACACGAGAGGTTAGAGAAGCAGCGTGGCTCAGTGGAAAGAGCACAGGCTTGGGAGTCAGAGGCCCTGGGTTCATATACTGGCTCTGCCAATTGTCAGCTGTGTGACTTTGGGCGAGTCACTTCACTTCTCTGGGCCTCAGTTCCCTCATCTGTAAAATGGGGATGAAGACTCTGAGCCCCACGAGGGACAACCTGATCACCTTGTATCCTCCCCAGCGCTTAGAACAGTGCTTTGCACATAGTAAGCGCTTAACGAATACCACCCCCCTTCTCCCCCTCTCCATCCCCTCCGCCTTACCTCCTTCCCTACCCCACAGCACCTGTATATATGTTTGTACGTATTTATTACTCTATTTATTTATTTATTTTACTTGTACATATCTATTCTGTTTATTTTATTTTGTGAATATGTTTTGTTTTGTTCTCTGTCTCCCCCTTCTAGACTGTGAGCCCGTTGTTGGGTAGGGACCGTCTCTATATGTTGCCAACTTGGACTTCCCAAGTGCTTAGTACAGTGCTCTGCACACCGTAAGCGCTCAATAAATACGATTGATTGATTGACTGATCATTACTACACTGATTGATACATTGATACATTGATTGATTGATCATTACTACACTGATTGATACATTGATTGATTGATCATTCTTCTAGACTGCGAGCCCAATGTTTGGTAGGGACTGTCTCTATATGTTGCCAACTTGTCCTTCCCAAGCGCTTAGTCCAGTGCTCTGCACACAGTAAGTGCTCAATAAATACGGTTGATTGATTGATCATTACTACACTGATTGATACATTGATTGACTGATCATTCTTCTAGACCGTGAGCCCACTGTTGGGTAGGGACCGTCCCCCTACGTTGCCAACTTGTCCTTCCCAAGCGCTTAGTCCAGTGCTCTGCACACAGTAAGCGCTCAATCAACACGATTGAGTGATTGATTACTATTATTATTATTAAGTGGCGGAGCCGGAATTCGAACCCAAGACCTCCGACTCCAAAGCCCGGGCTCTTTCCACTGAGCCATGCTGCTTCCCCGGGAAGAGGGACAGCAGGGGAAGCCGGGAGAGCAAGGGAGAGCGGAGGGAGCAGGGGACAGCGGGGACGGCAGAAGACAGAAGAGGGGACTCACCAAATGACATCTAGCAAGCACCGGCCATCCTCATCGTCCATTTCCCCTGAAAGAAATGGGGAGGGAAGGGGCGCGACAGGTCAGCTCGGGGGAGACGGTGCCCGCTTAGCCCCCCACCCGCCTGACATTGACCCCCAAACCCTCCCCGGGTCATCGCGTCCAGCCCTGACCCGGCCCGCGGGTTGGACACGGCTCCATTACCAGGGTTGAATGGGCAAAGAAACACTTAAAGCGCTTCAGAAAAACCAAAAACCCAGGATAAAATTCAAGTTTTCACGACGGTGGGAAGCCGCGACCTCAGGCGTCATGATGATGGATGATGATGATGATATTTGCTAAGTGCTTACTGCGGGCCAGGCACTGTATTAAGCTCTGAGGTGGATACAAGCAGATGGACTAGGAAAAGGTCTTTGTCCCACAAGGGGCTTCCAACCTTAACCCCCATTTTGAAGATGAGGTAAAAAAAACCCCAAAACCCAGCACAAAATTCAAGTTTTCATGACCGTGGGAAGCCGTGACCTCAGGCATCATGATGATGGATGATGATGATGATATTTGCTAAGCGCTTACTAAGGGCCGGGCACTGTATTAAGCTCTGGGGTGGATACAAGCAGATGGACTAGGAAAAAGTCTTTGTCCCACAAGGGGCTTCCAACCTTAACCCCCATTTTGAAGATGAGGTAAAAAAAACCAAAAACCCAGTACAAAATTCAAGTTTTCACGACCGCGGGAAGCCATGACCTCAGGCGTCATGATGATGATGATGATGATGATATTTGCTAAGCGCTTACTATGGGCTGGGCACTGTACTAAGCTCTGGGGTGGATACAAGCAGACGGACTAGGAAAAAGTCTTTGTCCCACAAGGGGCTTCCAACCTCAACCCCCATTTTGAAGATGAGGTAAAAAAAACCCAAAACCCAGTACAAAATTCAAGTTTTCACGACCGTGGGAAGCCATGACCTCAGGTGTCATGATGATGATGATATTTGCTAAGCGCTTATTACGGGCCAGGCACTGTACTAAGCTCCGGGGTGGATACAAGCAGACGGGCTTGGAAAAAGTCTTTGTCCCACAAGGGGCTTCCAACCTTAATCCCCATTTTGAAGATGAGGTAAAAAAACCAAAAACCCAGTACAAAATTCAAGTTTTCACACTTGGAAAAAGTCTTTGACCCACAAGGGGCTTCCAACCTTAACCCCCATTTTGAAGATGAGGTAAAAAAACCAAAACCCCAGCTCAAAATTCAAGTTTTCACGACCATGGGAAGCCGTGACCTCAGGCGTCATGATGATGATGATATTTGCTAAGCGCTTACTACGGGCCGGGCACTGTACTAAGCTCTGGGGTGGATACAAGCAGATGGACTAGGAAAAAGTCTTTGTCCCACAAGGGGCTTCCAACCTTAACCCCCATTTTGAAGATGAGGTAAAAAAAACCCCAAAATCCAGTACAAAATTCAAGTTTTCACGACCGTGGGAAGCCGTGACCTCAGGCGTCATGATGATGATGATATTTGCTAAGCGCTTATTACGGGCCAGGCACTGTACTAAGCTCCGGGGTGGATACAAGCAGACGGGCTTGGAAAAAGTCTTTGTCCCACAAGGGGCTTCCAACCTTAATCCCCATTTTGAAGATGAGGTAAAAAAAAAACAAAAACCCAGTACAAAATTCAAGTTTTCACACTTGGAAAAAGTCTTTGACCCACAAGGGGCTTCCAACCTTAACCCCCATTTTGAAGATGAGGTAAAAAAACCAAAAACCCAGCACAAAATTCAAATTTTCACGACCATGGGAAGCCGTGACCTCAGGCGTCATGACGATGATGATATTTGCTAAGCGCTTACTACGGGCTGGGCACTGTATTAAGCTCTGGGGTGGATACAAGCAGACGGACTAGGAAAAAGTCTTTGTCCCACAAGGGGCTTCCAACCTTAACCCCCATTTTGAAGATGAGGTAAAAAAAAACAAAAACCCAGCACAAAATTCAAGTTTTCACGACCGTGGGAAGCCGTGACCTCAGGTGTCATGATGATGGATGATGATGATATTTGCTAAGCGCTTACTACGGGCCAGGCACTGTACTAAGCTCCGGGGTGGATACAAGCCGGCGGACTAGGAAAAGTCTTTGTCCCACAAGGGGCTTCCAACCTTAACCCCCATTTTGAAGATGATCATGATGATGATGATGATGATATTTGCTAAGCGCTTACTACGGGCCAGGCACTGTACTAAGCTCTGGGGTGGATACAAGCAAAAAGTCTTTGTCCCATAAGGGGCTTCCGACCTTAACCCCCATTTCGAAGATGAGGTAAAAAAACCAAAAACCCAGCACAAAATTCAAGTTTTCACAACCGCGGGAAGCCGTGACCTCAGGCGTCATGATGATGATGATGATGATGATATTTGCTAAGTGCTTACTACAGGCTGGGCACTGTACTAAGCTCTGGGGTGGATACAAGCAGACGGGCTTGGAAAAAGTATTTGTCCCACAAGGGGCTTCCAACCTTAACCCCCATTTCGAAGATGAGGTAAAAAAACCAAAAACCCAGCACAAAATTCAAGTTTTCACAACCGCGGGAAGCCATGACCTCAGGCGTCATGATGATGATGATGATGATGATGATGATATTTGCTGAGCGCTTACTACGGGCCAGGCACTGTACTAAGCTCTGGGGTGGATACAAGCAGACGGACTAGGAAAAGGTCTTTGTCCCACAAGGGGCTTCCAACCTTAACCCCCATTTCGAAGATGAGGTAAAAAAAACAAAAACCCAGCTCAAAATTCAAGTTTTCACAACCGCGGGAAGCCATGACCTCAGGCGTCATGATGATGATGATGATGATGATGATGATGATATTTGCTAAGTGCTTACTACGGTCCGGGCACTGTATTAAGCTCTGGGGTGGATACAAGCAGATGGACTAGGAAAAGGTCTTTGTCCCACAAGGGGCTTCCAACCTTAACCCCCATTTTCAAGATGAGGTAAAAAAAACCAAAAACCCAGCTCAAAATTCAAGTTTTCACGACCGTGGGAAGCCATGACCTCAGGCGTCATGATGATGATGATATTTGCTAAGCGCTTATTACGGGCCAGGCACTGTACTAAGCTCCGGGGTGGATACAAGCAGACGGGCTTGGAAAAAGTCTTTGTCCCACAAGGGGCTTCCAACCTTAATCCCCATTTTGAAGATGAGGTAAAAAAAAACAAAAACCCAGTACAAAATTCAAGTTTTCACACTTGGAAAAAGTCTTTGACCCACAAGGGGCTTCCAACCTTAACCCCCATTTTGAAGATGAGGTAAAAAAAACCCAGCACAAAATTCAAGTTTTCACGACCGTGGGAAGCCGTGACCTCAGGCGTCATGACGATGATGATATTTGCTAAGCGCTTACTACGGGCTGGGCACTGTATTAAGCTCTGGGGTGGATACAAGCAGACGGACTAGGAAAAAGTCTTTGTCCCACAAGGGGCTTCCAACCTTAACCCCCATTTTGAAGATGAGGTAAAAAAAACCCCAAAACCCAGTACAAAATTCAAGTTTTCACGACCGTGGGAAGCCGTGACCTCAGGCGTCATGATGATGATGATGATGATATTTGCTAAGCGCTTACTACGGGCCGGGCACTCTATTAAGCTCTGGGGTGGATACAAGCAGACGGACTAGGAAAAAGTCTTTGTCCCACAAGGGGCTTCCAACCTTAACCCCCATTTTGAAGATGAGGTAAAAAAACCCAAAAACCCAGTACAAAATTGAAGTTTTCATGACCGTGGGAAGCCGTGACTTCAGGCATCATGATGATGATGATGATAGTTGCTAAGCGCTTACTACGGGCCAGGCACTGTACTAAGCTCTGGGGTGGATACAAGCAGATGGACTAGGAAGAAGTCTTTGTCCCACAAGGGGCTTCCAACCTTAACCCCCATTTTGAAGATGATGATGATGATGATGATGATGATGATGATGATATTTGCTAAGCGCTTACTATGGGCCAGGCACTGTATTAAGCTCTGTACAAGCAGACGGACTAGGAAAAGTCTTTGTCCCACAAGGGGCTTCCAACCTGAACCCCCATTTTGAAGATGAGGTAAAAAAACCAAAACCCCAGCTCAAAATTCAAGTTTTCACGACCATGGGAAGCCGTGACCTCAGGCGTCATGATGATATGATATTTGCTAAGCGCTTACTACGGGCCGGGCACTGTACTAAGCTCTGGGGTGGATACAAGCAGACGGACTAGGAAAGAGTCTTTGTCCCACAAGGGGCTTCCAACCTTAACCCCCATTTTGAAGATGAGGTAAAAAAACCCCAAAAACCCAGTACAAAATTCAAGTTTTCACGACCGTGGGAAGCCGTGACCTCAGGCGTCATGATGATGATGATGATGATATTTGCTAAGCGCTTACTACAGGCCAGGCACTGTACTAAGCTCTGGGGTGGATACAAGCACACGGACTAGGAAAAAGTCTTTGTCCCACAAGGGGCTTCCAACCTTAACCCCCATTTTGAAGATGAGGTAAAAAAACCCAAAAACCCAGTACAAAATTCAAGTTTTCACGACCTTGGGAAGTACAAGTCGGCAACGTATAGAGACGGTCCCTACCCAGCAATCAATCAATCAATCGTATTGAGCGCTTACTGTGTGCAGAGCACTGTACTAAGCGCTTGGGAAGTCCAAGTTGGCAACGGATAGAGACGGTCCCTACCCAACAGCGGGCTCACAGTCTAGAAGGGGGAGAGAGACAACAAAACAAAACATAGTAACACAATAAAATAAGTAGAATAAATATGTACAAGTGAAATAAATAAATAAATAGAGTAATAAATCCATACAAACATATATACATCTATACAGGTGCTGTGGGGAAGGGAAGGAGGTAAGGCGGGGCGGATGGAGAGGGGGAGGAGGCGGAGAGAAAGAAAGTCACACAGCCACTTGTCAGTTGTGTGACTTTGGGCAAGTCACTTAACCTCTCTGTGCCTCAGTTCCCTCATCTGGAAAATGGGGATTAAGACTGTGAGCCCCATGTGGGACAACCTGATCACCTTGTATTCCCCCGCCCCCAGCACTTAGGACAGTGCTCTGCACAAAGTAAGCGCTTAATAAATGCCATCATTATTATTATTATTATTGTTATAGTAAGCACTTAATAAATTTATTTTAATGATGTGCATCTAGCTTTTTTTTCTATTTATTCTGATGACTTGACACCTGTCCACATGTTTTGTTTTGTTGTCCGTCTCCCCCTTCTAGACTGTGAGCCCGCTGTTGGGTAGGGACCGTCTCTATATGATGATGATGGCATTTATTAAGCGCTTACTATGTGCAAAGCACTGTTCTAAGCACTAGGGAGGTTACAAGGTGATCAGGTTGTCCCACAAGGGGCTCACAGTATTAATCCCCATTTTACAGATGAGGGCACTGAGGCCCAGAGAAGTTAAGTGACTTGCCCAAAGTCACACAGCTGACAGCGGAGTGGGGATTTGAACTCATGACCTCTGACTCCAAAGCCCGGGCTCTTTCCACTGAGCCATATGTTGCCGACTTGTACTTCCCAAGCGCTTAGTCCAGTGCTCTGCACACAGTAAGCGCTCAATAAATACGATTGAATGAATGAATGCCATTATTATTATTATTATTATTATTATTATTTGTCTGCAGTGTGACCTCGGGCAAGTCACTTCTCTGGGCTTTAGTTCCCTCATCTGCAAAATGGGGATTAAGACTGTGAGTCCCATGTGGGACCACCTGATCACCTTGTATCCCGCCCCTCAGCGCTTAGAACAGTGCTTTGCACATAGTAAGCACTTAATAAATTTATTTTGTTAATGATGTGCATCTAGCTTCATTTCTATTTATTCTGATGACTTGACACCTGTCCACATGTTTTGTTTTGTTGTCCGTCTCCCCTTTCTAGACTGTGAGCCCGTTGTTGGGTAGGGACCGTCTCTATATGTTGCCAACTTGTACTTCCCAAGCGCTTAGTACAGTGTTCTGCACACAGTAAGCGCCCAATAAATATGATTGAATGAATGAATGAATGCCATTATTATTATTATTATTATTATTATTATTATTATTATCATTATTATTTGTCTGCAGTGTGACCTCGGGCAAGTCACTTCTCTACCTCCTTCCCCTCCCCACAGCACCTGTATATATGTATATATGTTTGTACGTATTTATTACTCTATTTATCTATATTTTATTTGTACATATTTATTCTATTTATTTTATTTTGTTAATGTATTTTGTTCTCTGTCTCCCCCTTCTAGACTGTGAGCCCACTGTTGGGTAGGGACCGTCTCTATGTGTCGCCAACTTGTACTTCCCAAGCGCTTAGTCCAGTGCTCTGCACGCAGTAAGCGCTCAATAAATACGATTGATTGAATGAATGAATGAATGAATGAATGAATGGGCCTCAGTTCCCTCATCTGCAAAATGGGGATTAAGACTGTGCGTGTGGGACAGGGATTGTGTCCAACCTGATTAGCCGGGATCTAGGGACCGTCCCTATGTGTTGCCAACTTGTACTTCCCAAGCGCTTAGTACAGTGCTCTGCACACAGTAAGCGCTCAATAAATATGACTGAATGAATGAATGGGCCTCAGTTCCCTCATCTGCAAAATGGGGATTAAGACTGTGCGTGTGGGACAGGGATTGTGTCCAACTTGATTAGCCGGGATCTAGGGACCGTCTCTATGTGTCGCCAACTTGTACTTCCCAAGCGCTTAGTCCAGTGCTCTGCACACAGTAAGCGCTCAATAAATACGATTGAATGAATGAGTGAATGAATGAATGGGCCTCAGTTCCCTCATCTGCAAAATGGGGATTAAGACTGTGCGTGTGGGACAGGGATTGTGTCCAACCTGATTAGCCGGGATCTAGGGGCCGTCTCTATGTGTCGCCAACTTGTACTTCCCAAGCGCTTAGTACAGTGCTCTGCACACAGTAAGCACGCTCTGCACGCACATCCACCGCCCACCCCGCCTCAGCCCCCAAAGGCCCTCCCCTCCCGGTCTCACGCTGACCCCTGGCCGCCATGGTGCCGTATGCGCTGTTTTAATGATAATAATAACAATTTTGGTATTTGTTAAGCACCTACTATGTGCAAAGCACTGTTCTAAGTGCTGAGAAGGATACAAGGTGATCAGGGTGTCCCACGGGGGGCTCACAGTCTTCATCCCCATTTGACAGATGAGGTAACTGAGGCCCAGAGAAGTGAAGTGACTTGCCCAAAGTCACACAGCTGCCAATTGGCGGAGCCGGGATTTGAACCCATGACCTCTGACTCCAAATGATGCCATGCCAACCGCAGGGATGCCCACGCGCGTAAGACTGAAGATCGGATAGTCAATGTTATTTATTGAGCTTGGGTTCAAATCCCGGCTCCGCCAATTGTCAGGTGTGTGACTTTGGGCAAGTCACTTCACTTCTCTGGGCCTCAGTTCCCTTATCTGTAAAATGGGGATTGACTGTGAGCCCCCTTGTGGGACAACTTGATTACCTTGTATCTACCCCAGCGCTTAGAACAGTGCTTTGCACATAGTTAAGTGCTTAATAATAATAATAATAATGGCATTTGTTAAGTGCTTACTATGTGCAAATCACTGTTCTAAGCCATTATTATTATTATTATTATTGAGCGTTTACTGTGCGCAGAGCATTCATTCAATTGTATTTTTTGAGCACTTACTGTGTGCTTGGGAGAGAACAAAATAACAACAAACACGCACATTCCCTGCCCACATTGAACTTACATGCACACATGTAATGGATGCACACAGTAAGCGCTCAATAAATACGATTGATTGATTGATTGATTACAGTCTAGAGCTTACAGAGCACTTTAATTAGCACTTAGGAGAGTTCAATACAACAGAGTTGGCAGACGTGTTCCCTGCTACAAGGAGCTGCTAGTCTTCAGTGGGAGCCAGACACTGAAATAAATGAGGGCGAGGGGAAACAGAGTTTAAGGTCGTTTACATAGGGGATGGTGGGGCTGGGGGGACTATCAAAGTGGTTAGGGGGGCAACAGGGCTGAGACCGGCACGAGGGGAACAGAGCTGGCAGGCTGGAGGCTGGTGGGAGGGAACTGGGGCTGACTGGGGGCCAGAGGGAAGGGACTGGGGCTGACTGGAGACTTGTGGAAGGGGGCTGGGGTTTCCTGGGGGCTGGTGGGGGGGGACTGGGGGATGATAGGAGGGAACTGGGGCTGACTGGGGGCTGGTGGGAGGGAACTGGGGCTGACTGGGGGCTGGTGGGAGGGAACTGCAGCTGACTGGGGGCTGGTGGAGGTAACTGGAGCTGACTGGGGGCTGGTGGGAGTGAACTGGAGCTGACTGGGGGCTGGTGAGAGGGGCCTGGGGTTGCCTGGGGGCTGGTGGGAGGGAACTGGGGCTGACTGGGGGCTGGTGGGAGGGGCCTGGGGTTGCCTGGGGGCTGGTGGGAGGGGCCTGGGGTTGCCTGGGGGCTGGTGGGAATGAACTGGGGTTGACTGGGGGCTGGTGGGAGGGAACTGGAGCTGACTGGGGGCTGGTGGGAGTGAACTGGAGCTGGCTGGGGGCTGGTGGGAGTGAACTGGAGCTGACTGGGGGCTGCTGGGAGGGGCCTGGGGCTGACTGGGGGCTGGTGGGAGGGGCCTGGGGTTGCCTGGGGGCTGGTGGGAGTGAACTGGAGCTGACTGGGGGCCGGTGGGAGGGGCCTGGGGTTGCCTGGGGGCCGGTGGGAGGGAACTGGGGTTGACTGGGGGCTGGTGGGAGGGAACTGGGGCTGACTGGGGGCTGGTGGGAGGGAACTGGGGCTGACTGGGGGCTGGTGGGAGGGGCCTGGGGTTGCCTGGGGGCTGGTGGGAGGGAACTGGGGCTGACTGGGGGCTGGTGGGAGGGAACTGGGGCTGACTGGGGGCTGGTGGGAGAGGACTGGGGCTGACTGGGGGCTGGTGGGGGGGAACTGGGGCTGACTGGGGGGGGCAAAGGGCGGGGACTGGAGCTGGTGGGAGGGGACTGAGGCTGAATGGAAGCAGGTGGGAGGGGACTGGGGCTGACTGGGGGCTGGAGGGAGGGGATCTGGGTTGACTGGGGGTTGGTGGGAGGGGGCTTGGCTGAGGGCGACCACTTGTCCTAAGGGAATAGCCCTGGCAGGCTTCAGTGCCAACCCTATCAGGCAGGGGAGAGGGAACAAATGATCTTTTAAGATTAATCATTCATTCATTCATTCATTCATTCAATCGTATTTATTGAGCACTTACTGTGTACCGAGCACTGTACTAAGCGCTTGGGAAGTACAAGTTGGCGACATATGGAGACGGTCCCTACCCAACAGCGGGCTCACAGTCTAGAAGGGGGTGATGAGAGGATGGGAAGGAAGGGAAAGGAAGGAAAGGAAAGGATGGGAAGGAAGGGAAAGGAAGGAAAGGAAAGGATGGGAAGGAAGGGAAAGGAAGGAAAGGAAAGTTTGGGAAGGAAGGGAAAGGAAGGAAAGGAAAGGATGGGAAGGAAGGGAAAGGAAGGAAAGGAAAGGATGGGAAGGGAAAGGAAGGAAATGAAAAGATGGGAAGGAAGGGAAAGGAAAGGATGGGAAGGAAGGGAAAGGAAAGAAAGGAAAGGATGGGAAGGAAGGGAAAGGAAGGAAAGGAAAGGAAAGGATGGGAAGGATGGGAAAGGAAGGAAAGGAAAGGATGGGAAGGAAGGGAAAGCAGGGAAGGAAAGGATGGGAAGGAAGGGAAAGGAAAGGATGGGAAGGAAGGGAAAGCAGGGAAGGAAAGGATGGGAAGGAAGGGAAAGGAAAGGATGGGAAGGAAGGGAAAGCAGGGAAGGAAAGGATGGGAAGGAAGGGAAAGGAAAGAAAGGAAAGGATGGGAAGGAAGGGAAAGGAAGGAAAGGAAAGGATGGGAAGGAAGGGAAAGGAAGGAAAGGAAAGGATGGGAAGGAAGGGAAAGGAAGGAAAGGAAAGGATGGAAGGGAAGGGAAAGGAAGGAAAGGAAAGGATGGAAGGGAAGGGAAGGGAAAGGAAGGAAAGGAAAGGAAAGGATGGGAAGGAAGGGAAAGCAGGGAAGAAAAGGATGGGAAGGAAGGGAAGGGAAAGGAAGGAAAGGAAAGGAAGGGAAATCAGGGAAGGAAAGGATGGGAAAGGAAGGAAAGGAAAGGAAGGGAAATCAGGGAAGGAAAGGATGGGAAGGAAGGGAAGGGGAAGGAAAGGAAAGGAAACCAAGTTCAGGGCCCACGGTGGAAAGGGATGGAGGGAGGAGATAACACAATCCCTGCCCTCAGGGGCTTAACAGTTCTAAGCAGGGGATGGACGGATGGACAGACACACACTGACACACAACACACAGCCTCAGTCTGTTGGAATGGTGACTCCCATGGGCCTAGCCCCCCGGCCCAGGGTCTGAGAAGCGGACTCCGAGAACCAGCTACAGCCCGGGCCTGGAAGTCATCAATTGTATTTATTGAGCGCTTACTGTGTGCAGAGCACTGGACTAAGTGCTTGGGAAGTACAAGTTGGCAACATATAGAGACAGTCCCTACCCAACAGTGGGCTCACAGTCTAGAAGGGGGAGACAGAGAACAAAACCAAGCATACTAACAAAATAAAATAAATAGAATAGATAGGTACAAGTAAAATAAATAAATAAATAGAGTAATAAATATGTACAAACATATAGACATATATACAGGTGCTGTGGGGAAGGGAAGGAGGTAAGGCGGGGGGATGGAGAGGGGGAGAGGAAGGAAGGGGCTCAGTGTGGGAAGGCCTCCTGGAGGAGGTGAGCTCTCAGCAGGGCCTTGAAGGGAGGAAGAGAGCTAGCTTGGCGGATGGGCAGAGGGATTGGGGGCATTCCGGGCCCGGGGGAGGACGTGGGCTGAGGGTCGACGGCGGGACAGGCGAGAACGAGGTACGGGGAGGAGATTAGCAGTGGAGGAGCGGAGGGTGCGGGCTGGGCTGGAGAAGGACAGAAGGGAGGTGAGGGAGGAGGGGGCCAGGGGATGGATGGACAGCCTTGAAGCCCAGGGTGAGGAGTTTCTGCCTGAGGCACAGATTGATTGGGAGCCACTGGAGATTCTTGAGGAGTGACAAGGACCTGGGTTCTAATCCCACTCAATCATATTTCTTGAGCGCTTACTGTGTGCAGAGCACTGGACCAATCCCAGCTCTACCGCTTGTCTGATGTGGGACTTGGGGCAAGTCACTTCACTTTGCTGAGCCTCAGTTGCCTCAGCTGTAAAATGGAGGTTAAGACCGGGAGCCGTAGGAGGCACAGGGGCTGGGCCCAACTTCATTGATACTATTCCCCTTTTTGGCTGTTTCACAGAGATGCGGATGGAGTCTCTATATGTTGCCAACTTGTACTTCCCAAGCGCTTAGTACAGTGCTCTGCACATAATACATACAAACATTCATTCATTCAATCGTTAAATCAATCAATCAATCAGCTGTACTGATTGAGCACTTACTGTGTGCAGAGCACTGTACTAAGCACTTGGGAAGTCCAAGTTGGCAACATAGAGAGACGGTCATCATCATCATCATCATCATCATCAATCGTATTTATTGAGCGCTTACTATGTGCAGAGCACTGTACTAAGCGCTTGGGAAGTACAAATTGGCAACATATAGAGACAGTCCCTACCCAACAGTGGGCTCACAGTCTAAAGGGTCAGCAGGGCAGGCGTGGGAGAAGAGGCGGGAGGGAAACGGGGGGCTCCCGCCTCCCCGCTTCCTCCCTGGCTCCGCAGCCGGACGGCTTTCCCGGCAATCCGCCTCCCGGCTTCCGGAGCACAAGCCTCCCTTTGTGTTATCCCGCCAGGCTCAGGGAGCTTGGGAAGCAGCCCCCACCTCCCCCCCGGCCGGGTGGCCCGTGGGTTTGGATTACGGTGGGAACCGGCCCCATTCCAGGGTTTTGTGTGTCGGAGGGTCTCCACGCCGCCAGGCTTCCCCCTCCATTCCTCTGTTCCCACCCCACATCCCTGTCCCCATCCCAGCTCCTGGTCTCCGGCCCCCTCGGCCTTGGATAACTCGCAGCAATGGAGCGGTTGGAGTGTGGGTGTGTTTAATAATAATAATAACGGCATTTATTAAGCCCTTATTATGTGCAAAGCACTGTTCTAAGCGCTGGGGAGGTTCCAAGGTGATCAGGTGGTCCCACAGGGGGCTCCCAGTCTTCATCCCCATTTTGCAGATGAGGTCACTGAGGCCCAGAGAAGTGAAGTGACTCGCCCAAAGTCACCCAGCTGACATGTGGCGGAGCCGGGATTCGAACCCATGACCTCCGACTCCAAAGCCCGTGCTCTTTGCATTGAGCCACGCTGCTTCTCTAAAGTACTCGGGGTACTCCCGAGTGAACCCCCTGAGCCTCGCCGTACCCTAATAATGATCACTGTGGTGCGTGTTCGGTGGTTAGTAATGATAATAATACTAATGGCATTTGTTAAGCACTTACTATGTGCAGAGCACTGTTCTAAGCGCTGGGGAGGTTACAAGGTGATCAGGTTGTCCCTCGGGGGGCTCCCAGTCTTCATCCCCATTTTCCAGATGAGGGAACTGAGGCCCAGAGATGTGAAGTGACTTGCCCAAAGTCACACAGCTGACATGTGGCGGAAACGGGATTCGAACCCATGACCTCCGACTCCAAAGCCCGGGCTCTTTCCACTGAGTCACGCTCCTTCTCCGTCCCGGCCCGCACCCTCCGCTCCTCTGGTGCCGCTAACCTCCTCACTGGGCCTCATTCTCTCCTGTCCCGCCATCAACCCCTGGCCCACGTCCTAGAGAAGCAGCGTGGCTCAGTGGAAAGAGCCCTGGCTTTGGAGTCAGAGGTCATGGGTTCAAATCCCGGCTCTGCCAGTGGCCAGCTGGGTGACTTTGGGCAAGTCACTTCACTTCTCCGTGCCTCAGTTCCCTCATCTGGAAAATGGGGCTGAAGACTGTGAACCCCACCGTGGGACAAGCTGATCACCTTGTAACCTCCCCGGCGCTTAGAACAGGGCTTTGCACATAGTAAGTGTTTAATAAATGCCATCATTATTATTGCTTCGCACATAGTAAGCGCTTAACAAATGCCATCATTCTTCTTCTTCTTATTCATTCATTCCTTCAGTCGTATTTACTGAGCGCTTACTGTGTGCAGAGCACTGGACTAAGCGCTTGGGAAGTACAGGTTGGCAACGTATAGAGACGGTCCCTACCCAACAGCGGGCTCACACTCTAGAAGGGGGAGG
This sequence comes from Tachyglossus aculeatus, assembly GCF_015852505.1. Lineage (NCBI taxonomy): Eukaryota > Metazoa > Chordata > Mammalia > Monotremata > Tachyglossidae > Tachyglossus > Tachyglossus aculeatus. Next base: position 2,958,213 of record NC_052091.1, read on the forward strand.
CAGACAACAAAACAAAACATATAAAGCGAATAAAATAAATAGAATAAATATGTACAAGTAAAATAAGTCAATAAATAGAGTAATCGATATGTACAAACATATCGATGGGATGCCCTCCCTCCTCACATCCGGCAAGCTAGCTCTCTTCCTCCCTTCAAAGCCCAACTGAAGGCTCACCTCCTCCGGGAGGCCTTCCCAGATTGAGCCCCCCTTTTCCTCAGCTCTCCCGCCCCACAACACTTGGGCGCCTATGGACATATTTACTACTCTCTATTTTATTTATGATGTGTGGGTATATCTATCGATAATTCCATTTATTTAGATTGATGCTGTTGATGTTGACAGGCCCCGCCTCCTCCCACGTCATCACCTCAACCCCGCCCCGCAAGCCCCGCCCCTGCCACATTAAGCAGACCACGCCCCGGGACACAGAAGCCCCGCCCCGATACGTCATCACGTAGACCACGCCCCCGAACAGCGCACGCCCCGCCCCCGATACGTCAGTGCATAGACCACGCCCCTGGACCCCCAGGCCCCGCCCCTTACACGTCATCCCATAGACCACACCCCTGGGCTCCCCAAGCTCCGCTCCTGGCACGCCATCACGCAGGCCCCGCCCCCTGAACCCCCAAGCCCTGCCCCTGATACGTCATCGCGTAGACCACGCCCCTGGGCTCCCCAGCCCCGCCCCTGACACGCCTCACGCAGACCACGCCCCCCGAACCGCACAAGCCCCGCCCCTGATACATCATCACGTAGACCACGCCCCGGGCTCCCCAAGCCTCGCCTCCGGCACGCCATCACCTTGACCACGCCCCTGAACCCCCAAGCCTCGCCCTAATACGTCACCACGCAGACCACGCCCCCGGAGAGCACAAGCCCCGCCCCTATACGTCACCACCTCGACCCCACCCCCTGGGTTCCCCAAGCCCCGCCCCTCACACGTCATCACCTCAACTCGCCCCCCGGGCTCTCCAAGCCCCGCCCCAGATACGCCATCATCTAGACCACGCCCCCAGGTCCGCCCAAGCCCCGCCCTGACGATACGTCACCGCCTCGACCCCGCCCCTGTAAGGCCCCGCCCCCTGGGCTCCCCAAGCCTCACCCCCGATACGTCATCACCTAGACCACACCCCGGGTTATCCAAGCCCCGCCCCTGATACGTCACCACCTCGACCCCGCCCCCTGGGCTCCCCAAGCCCCGCCCCTGATACGTCATCACATAGACCACTCCCCTTGGGCATTACAAGCCCCGCCCCCTGGGTTCCTCAAGCCAAGCTCCTTGACAAGTCACCACCTCGATCCCGCCCCCTGGACTCCCCGAGCCCCGCCCCCTGACACGTCATCACCTCAAACCCGCCCCCGGACCACCCAAGCCCCGCCCCTGACACGTCACCGCCCCGACACCGCCCGCCCAAGCCCCGCCCCTTCACACGACATCGCCTTGACCCCGCCCTTCCAAGCCCCGCCCCTGACACGTCACCACCCGGCCCCGCCCCTAATACGTCATCGCCTCGACCCCCGCCCCGCCCCTCTGACAGGCCCCCTCCCTCCGGCCTCCTCAGCCATGTTCCCCGGCCCCTGACAGACCCTCATTCATTCATTCATTCAGTCGTATTTATTGAGCGCTAACTGTGTACAGAGCGCTGGCCTAAGCGCTTGGGAAGTACAAGTTGGCTCAGCCCGGCCCCCGGGCCGATCCCCGGCCCCGCCCCCTGACACGTCCTCACCGCAGCCCACCCCAAGCCCGTCTCATTCATTCACTCACTCACTCATTCAATCGTATTTATTGAGCGCTTACTGTGTGCAGAGCACTGTACTAAGCGCTTGGGAAGTACAAATTGGCAACAGATAGAGACGGTCCCTACCCAACGACGGGCTCACAGTCTCAAGCCCCGCCCCCGGGGCCGTCCAGCCAATCCCCGGGCCCGCCCCCTGACACGTCCTCACCTCCACCCCGCCCCCCGGCGCTGACCGCAGCCCCGCCCCCAGGACCGTCCAATCCCCGCCCCCCGCCCTTCTCACGCCACGCCCCCCGGGCCGTCCAATCCCCGCCCTCAGCCTCAAGCCCCGCCCCCGGGCCGTCCAATCCCCGCCTCCGCCCTCAAGATCGTCCAATCCCCGCCCCGAGCCGCCCTTAGCCCCCCCCGGGCCTCTCAAGCCCCGCCCTCGAGGACCGTCCAATCCCCGCTCCGAGCCGCTCTTAGCCCCGCCCCCGGGCCTCTCAAGCCCCGCCCCCAGGGCCGTCCAATCCCCGCCCCCGAGGACCGTCCAAACCCCTCTCCGAGCCGCCCTTGGCCCCGCCCCCAGGTCCGTCCAATCCCCGCCCCGTCCTCCTCAAACCCCGCCCCCAAGGCAGTCCAATCCCCACCCTCAGCCTCAAGCCCCGCCCCGAGCCGTCCTTAGCCACGCCCCCGGGCCGTCCAATGCCCGCCCTCGGCCTCAAGCCCCGCCCTCACGACCGTCCAATCCCCGCCCCGAGCCGCCCTTAGCCCCCCCCGGGCCTCTCGAGCCCCGCCCCCCGAGGACCGTCCAAACGCCTATCCGAGCCGCCCTTGGCCCCGCCCCCGGACCGTCCAATCCCCGCCCTCGGCCTCAAGCCCCGCCCTCACGACCATCCAATCCCCGCTCCGAGCCGCCCTTAGCCCCGCCCCCGGGCCGCTCAAGCCCCGCCTCCAGGGCGTTCAATCCCCGCCCCGCCCCCTGGCCGTCCAATCCCCGCCCTCGGCCTCAAGCCCCGCCCCCGAGGACCGTCCAATCCCCGCCGCCCGAGCCGCCCTTAGTCCCGCCCCCCGGCCCAATCTTCCCATCATAAAAGGAGCGGGGGCTGGAGTCTCTCCCGCTCTCTCCCTCAGTCCATCCTCCGGATGGGGCGCTCACTGCGTGCACAGCACTGGACTAAGCGCTGGGGAAGGCCAAGTCTGCAACAGAGATGGTTGCTTCCCAACAGCGGGCTCTAATCCCGGCTCCCCCCCTTGTCAGCTGGGTGACTTTGGGCAAGTCAGTTCACTTCTCTGGGCCTCAGTTCCCTCATCTGTCAAATGGGGATGAAGACCGTGAGCCCCCCCGTGGGACAACCTGATCACCTTGTAACCTCCCCAGCGCTTAGAACAGTGCTTGGCACATAGTAAGCGCTTAATAAACACCATCGTCATCATTATTATTTGGAGTCAGAGGTCGTGGGTTCAAATCCCGACTCCGCCACTTGTCAGCTGTGTGACTTTGGGCAAGTCACTTCACTTCTCTGGGCCTCAGTTCCCTCATCTGTCAAATGGGGATGAAGACTGGGAGCCCCCCCGTGGGGACAACCTGATCACCTTGTAACCTCCCCAGCGCTTAGAACAGTGCTTGGCACATAGTAAGCGCTTAATAAATGCCATCATCATTATTATTATTTGGAGTCAGAGGTCGTGGGTTCAAATCCCGACTCCGCCACTTGTCAGCTGTGTGACTTTGGGCAAGTCATTTCACTTCTCTGGGCCTCAGTTCCCTCATCTGTCAAATGGGGATGAAGACTGGGAGCCCCCACGTGGGACAACCTGATCACCTTGTAACCTCCCCAGCGCTTAGAACAGTGCTTGGCACATAGTAAGCGCTTAATAAATGCCATCATCATTATTATTATTTGGAGTCAGAGGTCGTGGGTTCAAATCCCGACTCCGCCACTTGTCAGCTGTGTGACTTTGGGCAAGTCACTTCACTTCTCTGGGCCTCAGTTCCCTCATCTGTCAAATGGGGATGAAGACTGTGAGCCCCCTTGGGACCACTTGATCACCTTGTAACCTCCCCAGCGCTTAGAACAGTGCCTTGCACATAGTAAGCGCTTTAATAAATGCCATTATTATTATTCCCTGACTGCGCCCTCCTTTCCTCTTCTCCCGCTCCCTTTATTCATCCCCCCTCCCAGCCTCACTGCACTTACGTCCCTATCAGTCATTTATTTATTTCTATCGATAATAATAATAATAATGATGACATTTGTTAAGCGCTTACTATGTGCAAAGCACTGTTCAAAGCGCTGGGGGGAATACAAGATGTCAGTCTCCCCTCTTCTAGACTGTAAACTCATTGTGGGCAGGGAATGTGTCTGGTTATTGTTGCATTGTCCTCTCCCAAGCGCTTAGTCCAGTGCTCTGCACACAGTAAGTGCTCAATAAATACAACTGTACTAAGCACTTAGGAAAGCACAATATAACAATAAATAATAATAATAATAATAATAATGTTGGCATTTGTTAAGCGCTTACTATGTGCAAAGCACTGTTCTAAGCGCTGGGCGGGATACAAAGTGATCAGGTTGTCCCATGTGGGGCTCAGTCTTAATCCCCATTTTACAGATGAGGTCACTGAGGCACAGAGAAGTTAAGTGACTTGCCCAAGGTCACACAGCAGACATGTGGAGGAGCCAGGATTCGAACCCATGACCTCCGACTCCAAAGCCCGTGCTCTTTCCACTGAGCCACGCTGCTTCTCTAATTGTGGTATTTGTTAAGCGCTTACTATGTGCCAAGCACTGTTCTAAGCGCAGGGGTAGATACAAGGTAATCAGGTTGGACACAGTCCCTGTCCCACGTGGGGCTCACACTCTTAATCCCCATTTTACAGATGAGGGAACTGAGGCACAGAGAAGTGAAGTGACTTTGGACCTCAGTTCCCTCACCTGTAAAATGGGGATTGAGGCTGTGAGCTCCACGTGGGACGGGGACTGTGTCCGACCCAATTTGCTTGAATCCACCCCCGCGCTTAGTACAGTGCCCGGCACACAGAGAAGCAGCGTGGCTCAGTGGAAAGAGCCCGGGCTTTGGAGTCAGGGGTCATGGGTTCAAATCCCGGCTCCGCCACTTGTCAGCTGGGTGACTTTGGGCAAGCCACTTCACTTCTCTGGGCCTCAGTTACCCCGTCTGTAAAATGGGGGTTGACTGTGAGCCCCACGTGGGACAACCTGATCACCTTGTATCTACCCCAGCGCTTAGAACAGTGCTTTGCACATAGTAAGCGCTTAACAAATACATTATTATTATTATTATTATTATTATCATTATTATTATTTATTGTTGTATTGTACTTTCCCAAGCACTTAGTACAATTGTATTTATTGAGCACTTACTGTGTGCAGAGCACTGGACTAAGCGCTTGGGAGAGGACAATGCAGCAATAACCAGACACATTCCTTGCCCACAATGAGTTTACAGTCTAGAACAGGGGAGACTGACATCTTGTATTCTCCCCCAGTGCTTAGAACAGTGCTTTGCACATAGTAAGTGCTTAACAAATGCCAACATTATTATTATTATTATTATTACTATTTATTGTTGTACTTTCCCAAGCGCTTAGTACAGTTGTATTTATTGAGCACTTACTGTGTGCAGAGCACTGGACTAAGCGCTTGGGAGAGGACAGTACAACAATAACCAGACACATTCCCTGCCCGCAATGAGTTTACAGTCTAGAAGAGGGGAGACTGACATCTTGTATCTACCCCAGCGCTTAGAACAGTGCTTTGCACATACTAAGCGCTTAACAAATACCATCATTATTATAGTAAGAGCTTAACAAATACCATTATTATTATTTTGAGCTGAACTTGGGGCAAATAATGAGCGTTTGGAGGATCTGGAAACTTCTTTCACCTGAAGAAAACCCCACTTCCCACAGAGTAAGGCTAATTCAGAACAGGCTCGGGCCCCCTCCCTGCTTACTCTGAACACTCCCCACTTCAGAGAAGCAGCGTGGCTCAGTGGAAAGAGCCCGGGCTTTGGAGTCAGAGGTCATGGGTTCAAATCCCGGCTCTGCCAATTGTCAGCTGTGTGACTTTGGGCAAATCACTTAACTTCTCTGTGCCTCAGTTACCTCATCTGTAAAAGGGGGATGAAGACTGTGAGCCCCCAGTGGGACAACCTGATCACCCTGTAACCTCCCAGCGCTTAGAATAGTGCTTTGCACACAGTAAGCGCTTAATAAATGCCATTATTATTATTATTATTATTAGATTTGCCTCTCCCTGGGCCATACTGGTAGTGATTCATTCATTCAATTGTATTTATTGAGCGCTTACTGTGTGCACAGCACTGTATTAAACGCTTGGAGAGTATAATTTGGCAACAAATAAAGACCATCCCTACCCAACAAAGGGCTGAGAAGCAGCGTGGCTCAGTGGAAAGAGCCCGGGCTGTGGAGTCAGAGGTCATGGGTTCGAATCCCGGCTCTGCCACAAGTCTGCTGTGTGACCTTGGGCAAGTAACTTAATCAATCAATCAATCAATCGTATTTATTGAGCGCTTGTGTGCACAGCACTGTACTAAGCGCTTGGGAAGTCCAAGTTGGCAACATATAGAGACAGTCGCTACCCAACAGTGGGCTCACAGTCTAAAAGACTTAACTTCTCTGAGCCTCAGTTACCTCATCTGGAAAAATGGGGATTAAGACTGTGAGCCCCACGTGGGACAACTTGATCAAGCTGTATCATCATCAATCGTATTTATTGAGCGCTTACTGTGTGCACAGCACTGTACTAAGCGCTTGGGAAGTAAAAGTTGGCAACATAGAGAGACAGTCCCTACCCAACAGTGGGCTCACAGTCTAAAAGACTTAACTTCTCTGAGCCTCAGTTACCTCATCTGGAAAAATGGGGATTAAGACTGTGAGCCCCACATGGGACAACTTGATCACAGTGTATCCCCCCCTCAGCGTTTAGAACAGTGCTTTGCACATAGTAAGCGCTTAACAAATGCCATCATTATTATTATTATTATTCACTAATTCACTTCTGGGCCCCGCTTTATGTCCATCCCAACAGGACAATCCGTTACCGAGGGAGGCGAAGACCACCGTGCCCATCTGCCAGGCCAGAAAGGGTCCAGCTGCTCCTGTGAGCTCCACCCCAGGAAGACCGCTACGCAGGCGTGCGGTCGCCCAGGATGGTTGGGAACGCAGCGGGAGCGGGAGGTTTTGGAGAGAGGGAAATTTAACTCCCGTCCGGGTTGTAGGAAGGGAATTTACCTGTTTATTGTTCTAAAAGTTGTACTCTCCCAAGCATTTGGGAGACTATCATCAACTATCATCTCTACGCTGATGACACCCAGATCTCCATCTCTGCCCCTGCTCTCTCCCCCTCCCTCCAGGCTTGCATCTCCTTCTGCCTTCAGGACATCTCCATCTGGATGTCTGCCCACCACCTAAAACTCAACATGTCCAAGACGGAACTCCTTGTCTTCCCTTCCAAACCCTGCCCTCTCCCTGACTTTCCCATCTCTGTTGACGGCACTACCATCCTTCCCGTCTCACAAGCCCGCAACCTCGGTGTCATCCTCGACTCCGCTCTCTCGTTCACCCCTCACATCCAAGCCGTCACCAAAACCTGCCGGTCTCAGCTCCGCAACATCGCCAAGATCCGCCCTTTCCTCTCCATCCACACCGCTACCCTGCTCGTTCAAGCTCTCATCCTATCCCGTCTGGACTCCTGCATCAGCCTTCTCTCTGATCTCCCATCCTCGTGTCTCTCCCCACTTCAATCCATACTTCACGCTGCTGCCCGGATTATCTTTGTCCAGAAACGCTGGGGGCACGTTACTGCCCTCCTCAAAAATCTCCAGTGGCTACCAATCAATCTGCGCATCAGGCAGAAACTCCTCACCCCGGGCTTCCAGGCTGTCCATCCCCTGGCCCCCTCCTACCTCACCTCCCTTCTCTCCTTCTCCAGCCCAGCCCGCACCCTCCGCTCCTCTGCCGCTAATCTTCTCACCGTACCTCGTTCTCGGCTGTCCCGCCATCGACCCCCGGCCCATGTCATCCCCCGGGCCTGGAATGCCCCCAATCCCTCTGCCCATCCGCCAAGCTCGCTCCCTTCCTCCCTTCAAGGCCCTACTGAGAGCTCACCTCCTCCAGGAGGCCTTCCCACACTCAGCCCCTTCCTTCCTCTCCCCCTCGTCCCCCTCTCCATCCCCCCCATCTTACCTCCTTCCCTTCCCCACAGCACCTGTACATATGTATATATGTTTGTACATATTTATTACTCTATTTTACTTGTACATATCCTATTGATTTTATTTTGTTAGTATGTTTGGTTTTGTTCTCTGTCTCCCCCTTCTAGACTGTGAGCCCACTGTTGGGTAGGGACTGTCTCTATATGTTGCCAGCTTGTACTTCCCAAGCGCTTAGTCCAGTGCTCTGCACACAGTAAGCGCTCAATAAATACGATTGATTGATTGATTGATTGATTTGGGACCCCCGCCCGAGTCGCTCACAATCACCCTTCCGGGGGCAAATCCTTGGGCCGCCCCGGGCCCGGCAACTTTTAGATTTCGGGCTTCGCCCTTCCGGAGGGCAAATCCTTGGTCTTTCCTGGGCCCGGCGATTCTTAGATTTCGGGCTTTGCCCTTCCGGGGGGTAAATCCTTGGTCGTCCCCGGGCCCGGCGGCCCCTTCCTTCCTCTCCCCCTCGTCCCCCTCTCCATCCCCCCATCTTACCTCCTTCCCTTCCCCACAGCACCTGTATATCTGTATATATGTTTGTACATATTTATTACTCTATTTATTTTACTTGTACCTATCTATTCTATTCATTTTATTTTGTGAGTATGTTTGGTTTTGTTCTCCGTCTCCCCCTTCTAGCCTGTGAGCCCACTGTTGGGTAGGGACCGTCTCTATATGCTGCCAGCCTGTACTTCCCAAGCGCTTAGTACAGTGCTCTGCACACAGTAAGCGCTCAATAAATACGGCTGATTGATTGATTGATAGATTTCGGGCTTCCGCTTGGGCCACAGCGGCCCTCCCGCTCCTCACCCCCCCAGGGAGAGCTACCGGTCAGCCGTGGGTGTCTCCGGGAAGTGGCCGCTCTCCCGGGCCTGAAAGCCTTTTTCTCTTCCGGACGGGGAGGTCAGGCCGGGGAGATAGAGGCGAGCATTGTGTGGACGCCGGGGGAGGCGGGAAAGCCGGGGGAGGACAGGACAGTAGCCCAAAGCCTTCCGGAACAGGTGAACTCACTTCCAGCCCACCCGGCTCCTTGGGAATCACTGGACGACCAGGGATCCTTCATTTCTAGACTGTGAGCCCACTGTTGGGTAGGGACCATCTCTATATGTTGCCAACTTGTACTTCACAAGCGCTTAGTACAGTGCTCTGCACACAGTAAGTGCTCAACAAATACGATTGAATGAATGAATTAATAATAATAACATCAATACTAATTTGTTAAGCGCTGTCACACACTGGGGTACGTAGCACCATTAATAAAAATGGCATTTATAAAGCGCTTACTATGTGCAAAGCACTGTTCAAAGCACCGGGGAGGTTCCAAGGTGATCAGGTTGGCCCACGGGGGGCTCACAGTTTTAATCCCCATTTTACAGATGAGGGAACTGAGGCGCAGAGAAGTGAAGGGACTTGTCCAAAGACACACAGCTGACAACTGGTGGAGCCCGGATTTGAACCCATGACCTCTGACTCCAAAGCCCAGGATCTTTCCACTGAGCCACGCTTGACCTGTGTATAGTTGTACATATTTATTAATGATGGCATTTACTAAGCGCTTACTACGTGCGAAGCACCATTCTAAGCGCTGGGGAGGTTCCAAGGTGATCAGGTTGTCCCACGGGGGGCTCACGGTCTTAATCCCCATTTTACAGATGAGGGAACTGAGGCGCAGAGAAGTGAAGGGACTTGCCCAAAGACACACAGCTGACAACTGGCGGAGCCGGGATTTGAACCCATGACCTCTGACTCCAAAGCTCGACCTCTTTCCACTGAGCCACGCTTGACCTGTGTATAGTTGTACACATTTATTAATGATGGTATTTATTAAGCGCTTACTACGTGCGAAGCACTGTTCTAAGCGCTGGGGAGGTTCCAAGGTGATCAGGTTGTCCCACGGGGGGGCTCACGGTTTTAATCCCCATTTTACATATGAGGGAACTGAGGCACAGAGAAGTGAAGGGATTTGCCCAAAGACACGCAGCTGACAACTGGCGGAGCCGGGATTCGAACCCATGACCTCTGACTCCAAAGCCCGGGCTCTTTCCACTGAGCCACGCTTGACCTGTGTATAGTTGTACATATTTATTACTCTATTGTATTAATGGTGTATATAGAGCTGTAATTCTATTTATCTATTCTGTTGATATTGACACCTGTCTACTTGTTTTGTTTCGCTGTCCGTCTCCCCCTTCTAGACTGTGAGCCCATTGTTGGGTAGGGACCGTCTCTACATGTTGCCGAATTGTACTTCCCCAGCGCTTAGTACAGAGCTCTGCACCCAGTAAGCGCTCAGTAAATACGACTGAATGAATGAACTCCAAGTCCCTGCCTCCAGGCAGGCCCCAGTAATAATAATAATAATAATGTTGGCATTTGTTAAGTGCTTACTATGTGCAAAGCGCCGTTCTAGGCGCTTGGGGGGATACAAAGTGATCAGGTTGTCCCACGTGGGGCTCACAGTCTTAATCCCCATTTTACAGATGAGGTCACTGAGGCTCCGAGAAGTTAAGTGACTTGCCCAAGGTCACACAGCAGACATGTGGCGGAGCCGGGATTCGAACCCATGACCTCTGACTCCAAAGCCCGGGCTCTTTCCACCGAGCCACGCGGCTTCTCATCAAAGACAGTCGCCGGCCACCCAAAGGACTTAGTCACACACAGTCCCCAGTCACTGACTCCCAATCCTGACATCTGTTAAGCGCTTACTATGTGCCAGGCAATGGTCTAAGCGCTGGGGTGCACCCAAGCATTGGACACAGTCCCTGTCCCACGTGGGGCTCACCATCTCCATCCCCATTTGACAGAGGAGGTCACTGAGGCCCAGACAAGTGAAGTGACTTGCCCAAGGTCACACAGCGGACAAGTGAGAGTGTGAGACAAGTGAGAGTAGACTGTGAGCCCACTGTTGGGTAGGGACCGTCTCTATATGTTGCCAATTTGTACTTCCCAAGCGCTTAGTACAGTGCTCTGCACATAGTAAGCGCTCAATAAATACGATTGATGATGATGAAGTGGCAGAGCCGGGATTAGAACCCATGACCTCTGGCTCCTAGGTCTGTGCTCTACCCATTACCTGTATATATGTATATATGTTTGTACATATTTTTTTTACTCTATTTATTTATTTATTTTATTTGTACATATCTATTCTATTTATTTTATTTTGTTAGTATGTTTGGTTTTGTTCTCTGTCTCCCCCTTTTAGACTGTGAGCCCACTGTTGGGTAGGGACCGTCTCTATACGTTGCCAATTTGTACTTCCCAAGTGCTTAGTACAGTGCTCTGCACATAGTAAGCGCTCAATAAATACGATTGATTGATTGATTGATATCTATTCTATTTATTTTATTTTGTTAGTATGTTTGGTTTTGTTCTCTGTCTCCCCCTTTTAGACTGTGAGCCCACTGTTGGGTAGGGACCGTCTCTATACGTTGCCAATTTGTACTTCCCAAGCGCTTAGTACAGTGCTCTGCACATAGTAAGCGCTCAAGAAATACGATTGATGATGATGATGATTACACCACGCTACTTCTCTAAGTCCTCGGCCAAAGACCGTGTCGAACCGTACACTGTCCCGAGCCACCGGCAACTTTTCACTCAATCATTCATTCAATTCAATCGTATTTATTGAGCACTTTCTGTGCGCACAAAGCATTCTTTCAATCGTATTTATTGAGCGCTTACTGTGTGCACAGCACTGTACTAAGCGATTGGGAAGTACAAGTTGGCAACATCTAGAGATGGTCCCTACCCAACAGTGGGCTCACAGTCTAGAAGGGGGAGATGGAGAACAAAACAAAACATATTAACAGAATAAAATAAATAGAATAAATAGGTACAAGTAAAATAAATCAATAAATAGAGTAATAAATACGTACAAGCATATATACAGGTGCTGTGGGGAAGGGAAGGAGGTAAGATGGGGGGATGGAGAGGGGGACGAGGGGGAGAGGAAGGAGGGGGCTCAGTCTGGGAAGGCCTCCTGGAGGAGGTGAGCTCTCAGTAGGGAATCAATAAATCCGATTGAAATACCACAATCATTATTACTACAAGCGAATGGAATCAAACCCAGTGAGCATCCCTGTTTTCCATATGAGGAAACTGAGGAACAAGCCCCCGGTCCCCCCCCGCGAAAGCCAGCACTATCCTAAGCTCTTGGGACAGCACACTATAACAACGAACAGACACGTTCCCGCCCTCAACGAGCTTACAGTCTAGAGGAGGAGACAGACATTAATAGAAATAAATGAATAAATTACTTCTTATTCATTCAGCCATTCAATCATATTTATGGGGCGCTTACTGTGTGCAAAGCACTGTACTAAGCAATTGGGAGAGTACAATTCAACAACAAAGAGACACATTCCCTACCCACAACAAGCTTACAGTCTAGAGGGGGAGACAGACATTAATATACATACATCCAGAAATAAACTATATCTATCTATATATGTATATACATATATATGTATATGTGCATATATATATCTATATATATATATGTATATATAGACAATCTGTCCACTGACAATCTGTGGCCACACTGACAATCTGTGGCCACCGAAAGACCCCACATCCAGAAAGAAATAAACTATATATATATATATATATATATATATATATATACATATATATATATATCTCTACAATCTGTCCACTGACAATCTGTGGCCACCAAAAGACCCCACATCCAGAAAGAAATAAACTATACATATGTAAATATATACATATATATAGTATATACATATATAAATATGTATAAACTATATATATGTAAATATATATACATATATAGTTTATACATATATAAATATGTATAACATACATATATATATCTCGACCATCCACCAACAATATAATAATAATAATAATGATGGCATTTGTTAAGTGCTTACTATGTGCAAAGCACTGCTCTAAGTGTTGGGGAGGATACAAGGTGATCAGGTTGTCCCACGTGGGGCTCACAGTCTTAATCCCCATTTTACAGATGAGGGAACTGAGGCACAGAGAAGTGAAGTGACTTGCGTAAAGTCACCCAGCTGACAAGTGGCGGAGCCAGGATTTGAACCCATGACCCCTGACTCCAAAGCCCATGCTCTTGCCACTGAGCCACGCTGTTTCTCTAATAATAATAATAATGATGGCATTTATTAAGCGCTGACTATGTGCAAAGCACCGTTCTAAGCGCTGGGGAGGATACAAGGTGATCAAATTGTCCCATGGGGGGCTCACAGTCTTAGTCTGTGAGTCCCTTTTAGACTGTGAGCCCACTGTTGGGGAGGGACTGTCTCTATATGTTGCCAACTTGTACTTCCCAAGCGCTTAGTACAGTGCTCTGCACACGGTAAGTGCTCAATAAATACGATTGATTGATTGATTAGTCCTCATTTTACAGGTAACTGAGGCTCAGAGAAGTTACGTGACTTGCCCAAAGTCACCCAGCTGACAAGTGGCAGGGCCGGGATTTGAACCCAAGACCTCTGACTCCAAAGCCCGGGCTCTTTCCACTGAGCCACGCTGCTTCTCTAGTATGTGGCCACCAAAAGACCCCAGCCCCATCATCATCATCATCAATCGTATTTATTGAGCGCTTACTATGTGCAGAGCACTGGACTAAGCGCTTGGGAAGTACAAATAAATACGATTGAATGAATGAATGAATACAAGGTGATCAGGTTGTCCCACGCGGGGCTCACAGTCTTAATCCCCATTTTACAGATGAGGTAACTGAGGCTCAGAGAAGTTAAGTGACTTGCCCAAGGTCACACAGCGGATATGTGGCAGAGCCGGGATTCGAACCCATGACCCCTGACTCCAAAGCCCGGGCTCTTTCCACCGAGCCACGCTGCTTCTCGTCCAGAGAGTCCCTGGACGGTCCCCGGCCACAGACGGATCCTGAACCCGGAGCATCCCGAGACACAGACAGTCTCCAGCCACCGAAAGACCCCGGTCCCGGCCGATTCCCGCCCACAGACGGCATCCAGTCACACACCGTCTGTATGTGGCGGAGCCAGGACTAGAACCCGTGACCTTCATTCAATTGTACTTATTGAGCGCTTACTGTGTGCAGAGCACTGGACTAAGCGCTTGGGAAGTCCAAGTTGGCAACATAGAGAGACGGTCCCTACCCAACAGCGGGCTCACAGTCTAGAAGGGACAACCCGCCCACCCCCCCAAAAAAAACCCACCCCAGAGAGGAGCCCGGCCTGGGCCTCAGTTCCCTCATCTGTAAAACGGGGATGAAGACTGTGAGCCTCCTGTGGGACAACCTGATCACCTTGGAACCTCCCCAGCGCTTAGAACAGTGCTTTGCACATAGTAAGCGCTTAATAAGTATAATAATAATATAAATAAATATATACCTGTATATATGTATATATACTCCATCCCCCCATCTTACCTCCTTCCCTTCCCCACAGCACCTGTATATATGTATATATGTTTGTACATATTTATTACTCTATTTATTTTATTTGTACGTATCTATTCTATTTTATTTTATTAGTATGTTTGGTTTTGTTCTCTGTCTCCCCCTTTTAGACTGTGAGCCCACTGTTGGGTAGGGACTGTCTCTATATGTTGCCAATTTGTACTTCCCAAGCGCTTAGTCCAGTGCTCTGCACATAGTAAGCGCTCAATAAATACGATTGATGATGATGATGATGATGTATATATGTTTGTACATATTTATTACTCTATTTATTTATGTATTGTACTTGTACGTATCTATTCTATTTATTTTGTTGGTATGTTTGGTTTTGTTCTCTGCCTCCCCCCTTTTAGACTGTGAGCCCACTGTTGGGTAGGGACCGTCTCTATATGTTGCCAACTTGGACTTCCCAAGCGCTTAGTCCAGCGCTCTGCACACAGTAAGCGCTCAATAAATACAACTGATTGATTGATTAATAAATGCCATTATTATTATCATTATTATTCTGTTTAAACAACAGCAACAAACAAGAAAGGGTTTTGTTTATGTGCTTGGGGAGCTGGGATCCGGTCAGCTGGAATAAGATGTTTTGTTTACAAAGCAAAGCATCCCCAAACCTACCATTTAACGATCAACTGTGAAATGGGCTCGCCAAGCATTGCAATCACGGGCACAATTAAAGCTCGAACTCGCGCTAAATCCAGAACCGCGAGGCCAGAAGGAGAATGAAGGCAACCTTCCCCGTGCCCGCTGCCCGATTTCTCCGCAGGCGGGAGGAAGGAGGGGCGGCGAGCGACGGGGCGGCCTCCGGGCTCGAGAGCCGGCTGACCATCCTTAAAGATAATAAGTGTGGCATTTGTTAAGCGCTTATTATGTGCCGGGCACTGTACTAAGCGCTGGGAGGGGGGGATAAAAGCTAATCAGGTTGGACACAGTCCCTGTCCCACATGAGGCTCTGTCTTAACCCCCAGTTTACAGAGGAGGGTTGCCAACTTGTACTTCCCAAGCGCTTAGTACAGTGCTCTGCACAAGCGCTCAATAAATATGATTGATTGATTGATTGCCAAGCACTGTTCTAAGTGCTGGGGGAGATAAAAGCTAATCAGGTTGGACACAGTCCCTGTCCCACATGAGGCTCAGTCTTAATCCCCATTTTACAGAGGAGGGTTGCCAATTTGTACTTCCCAAGCGCTTAGTACAGTGCTCTGCACACAATAAGCGCTCAATAAATACGATTGATTGATTGATTGATTGCCAAGCACTGTTCTAAGCGCTGGGGGGGGGGATAAAAGCTAATCAGGTTGGACACAGTCCCTGTCCCACATGAGGCTTAGTCTTAATCCCCATTTTAAAGAGGAGGGAACTGGGGCCCAGAGAATAATAATGATAATGTTGGTATTTGTTAAGCGCTTACTATGTGCCAAGCACTGTTCTAAGCGCTGGGGGGGATAAAAGCTAATCAGGTTGGACACAGTCCCTGTCCCACATGAGGCTTAGTCTTAATCCTCATTTTAAAGAGGAGGGAACTGGGGCCCAGAGGATAATAATAATAATGTTGGTATTTGTTAAGCGCTTACTATGTGCCAAGCACTGTTCTAAGCGCTGGGGGGGGGGGGGGAGAACCAGGTGATCAGGTTGTCCCACGGGGGGCTCACAGTCTTCATCCCCATTTTCAATCGATCAATCAATCATATTTATTGAGCGCTTACTGTGTGCAGAGCACTGGACTAAGCGCTTGGGAAGTACAAGTTGGCAACATCTAGAGACAGTCCCTGCCCAACAGTGAGCTCACAGTCAAAAAGGGGGAGACAGAGAACAAAACCAAACATACTAACAAAATAAAATCAATAGAATAGATATGTACAAGTAAAATAAATAGAGTAATAAATATGTACAAACATATATACAGGTGATATGATGACCAGATGAGGTAACCGAGGCGCTGAGAAGTGAACTGACTTGCCCAAAGTCACGCAGCTGACAAGTGGCGGAGCCGGGATTCGAACCCATGACCTCTGACTCCCAAGCCCGGGCTCTTTCCACTGAGCCACGCTTCTAGAGACGCTAAGTGACTTGCCCCAGGTCACACAGCAAAGCAGTGGCGGAGCCGGGATTAGAACCCAGGTCCTTCTGACTCCGAGGCCCACTAGGCCAGGCGTACTGAGCGCTTGGGGGAGTCCAATACAACAGAGCTGGGAGAAACGTTCCCTGCCCCAACAAGCTGACTCCATAGCCTATGGTTGGAGAATTTCTTCGTCTACGTCTGCCTCCCCAACTCGACTGTCCACGTCCGGAAGGGAGGGATTGTCTCTTCATTCATTCAGTCGTATTTAGTGAGCGCTTACTGTGTGCACAGCACAGTGCTCAGCGCTTAGGAGGCTACAATCCTCACCCTGGGCTTCAAGGCTGTCCATCCATCCATCCCCTGGCCCCCTCCTACCTCACCTCCCTTCTGTCCTTCTCCATCGCAGCCCGCACCCTCCGCTCCTCCGCCGCTAATCTCCTCCCCGTACCTCGTTCTCGCCTGTCCCGCCGTCGACCCCCGGCCCACATCATCTGCCCATCTGCCCATAAGCGCTTAGTACAGTGCTCTGCACACAGTAAGTGCTCAATAAATACGATTGATTGATTGATTGATCCGCCAAGCTCGCTCTCTTCCTCCCTTCAAGGCCCTACTGAGAGCTCACCTCCTCCAGGAGGCCTTCCCACACTCAGCCCCTTCCTTCCTCTCCATCGCCCCATCTTACCTCCTTCCCTTCCCCACAGCACCTGTATATATGTTTGTATATATTACTCTATTTATTTATTTTACTTGTACATATCTATTCTATTTCTTTTATTTTGTTAGTATGTTTGGTTTTGTTCTCTGTCTCCCCCCTCTTAGACTGTGAGCCCACTGTTGGGTAGGGACTGTCTCTATATGTTGCCAATTTGTACTTCCCAAGCGCTTAGTACAGTGCTCTGCACATAGTAAGCGCTCAATAAATACGATTGATGATGATGATGATGACACAACACAGCCACAAACGCATTCCCTCTTCTCACTCCCTCACCCAGATATCACTCTGCCCACCTTCAAAAGCCTTACTGAAGGCCCTTCTCCTCCAAGAAGCCTTCCCTGATTAAGCCCTCCTTTCCTCCTCTCCCACTCCCTTCTGCTTCACCTTAATAATAATAATAATAATGATGGCATTTTATTAAGCGCTTACTATGTGCCAAGCACTGTTCTAAGCGCTGGGGAGGTTACAAGGTGATCAGGCTGCCCCAGGGGGGCTCACAGTCTTAATCTCCATTTTCCAGATGAGGGAACTGAGGCCCAGAGAAGTGAAGTGACTTGCCCAAAGTCACACAGCAGACAACTGGCGGAGCCGGAATTTGAACCCGTGACCTCTGACTCCAAAGCCTGGGCTCTTTCCACTGAGCCACGCTGCTTCTCACAGATTAAGACTGGGAGCCCCACGTGGGACACGGAGTGTAGCCATTCTGATTACCTTGTACGTACCCCAGTCAATCAATCAATCAGTCGTATTTACTGAGTGCTTACTGTGTGCAGAGCACTGTACTAAGCGCTTGGGAAGTACAGTGCCCGGCACACAGTAAGCGCTTAGCAAATACCATAAGAAAGTGGAAAAAAAAAGGAGGGCTGCTCGGCTCACCGGGCGACAAATACCATAAGAGGAAGAAAAAGGAGGGATGCTCGGCTCACCGGGTGACGTGAGCCAGTAGGGGTGTGGGGCGAGCAGCCCCGGGTTCGAGTCTGAACGTGCCCAGGCATCTTTCCGATGCTGGGTTTGTGACTGGGTCCTCTAATGGACCTCGCCTATCTCGCCGCCGACCTCTCGCCCACGTCCTGCCTCTGGCCTGGAACGCCCTCCCTCCTCAGATCATCATCATCATCATTAATCGTATTTATTGAGCGCTTACTGTGTGCAGAGCACTGTACTAAGCGCTTGGGAAGTCCAAGTTGGCAACATATAGAGACGGTCTCTACCCACCAGTGGGCTCACAGTCTAAGAGATCCCACAGATGATCATTTTCCCCCCTTCGAAGCCTTATTGCCTCCCTTCAAAGCCCTACTGAGAGCTCACCTCCTCCAAGAGGCCTTCCCAGACTGAGCCCCCTTTTTCCTCTCCTCATCCCCATCCCCCCCCGCCCTACCTCCTTCCCCTCCCCACAGCACCTGTATATAGTTTTGTACAGATTTATTGCTCTATTTATTTTCCTTGTACATATTTACTATTCATTTTGTTAATGATAATAATAATAATGGCATTTATTAAGCGCTCACTATGTGCAAAGCACTGTTCTAAGAGTGGGGAGTTTACAAGGTGATCAGGTTGGCCCACGGGGGGCTCACAGTCTTAATCCCCATTTTCCAGATGAGGTCACTGAGGCCCAGAGAAGTTAAGTGACTTGCTCAAAGTCACACAGCTGACAAGTGGCGGAGCCGGCATTTGAACCCATCACCTCTGACTCCAAAGCCCAGGCTCTTTCCACTGAGCCATGCTGCTTCCCTTGAATGAATGAATTCATTCCCGATTGAATGAATGTTGCCGAATTGGACTTCCCAAGTGCTTGGTCCAGTGCTCTGCACACAGTAAGCGCTCAATAAATACGATTGAATGAATGCCGCCGAATTGGACTTCCCAAGCGCTTGGTCCAGTGCTCTGCACACAGTAAGTGCTCCATAAATACGACTGATTGAATGAATGAATATCGAAGGCCCGTCTCCTCCAAGAGGCCTTTCCTGATTACACCCTCATTTCCTTTCAATCAATCGTATTTATTGAGCACTTACTTTGTGCAGAGCACTGGACCAAGCGCTTGGGAAGTTCATTTCGGCAAAATTCATTCAATCGCATTTATTGAGCGCTTACCGAGTGCAGAGCACCGGGCCAAGCGCTTGGGAAGTCCAAGTCGGCAACATTCATTCATTCATTCAATCGTATTTATTGAGCGCTTACTGTGTGCAGAGCACTGGGCCGGAAGGCTTCTTGTCTCCCCCTTTTAGACCGTGAGCCCACTGTTGGGTAGGGACTGTCTCTATATGTTGCCAACTTGGACTTCCCAAGCGCTTAGTACAGTGCTCTGCACACAGTAAGCGCTCAATAAATACGAATGATTGATTGATTGATTGATTGATTGAATCATCATTCAGCTCCCTCCTGCAGGGCCCTAACTGGTTCCCTTCATCCTCTCCCCCTCGTCCCCCTCTCCATCCCCCCCATCTTACCTCCTTCCCTTCTCCACAGCACCTGTATATCTGTATATATGTTTGTACATATTTATTACTCTATTTATTTATTTTACTTGTACATATCTATTCTATTTATTTTATTTTGTTAGTATGTTTGGTTTTGTTCTCTGTCTCCCCCTTTTAGACCGTGAGCCCAAAGTTGGGTAGGGACCGTCTCTATATGTTGCCAATTTGTACTTCCCAAGCGCTTAGTACAGTGCTCTGCACATAGTAAGCGCTCAATAAATATGATTGATTGATCCCCCGTCCCAGCCCCTCGGCGCTCGTGTCCGGATCCGTCACTTGTCGGCCGATACTAATATCCGTCTCCCCCGTGGACCGTAAGCTCACTGTGAGCCGGGAATGTGTCTGTTTATTGTTCTTCTGTCCCCTCCCACGCGTTCAGTCTACTGCTCCAGCATTCCCGAAAAAATCCAAGCGACTCCTCTCGGGGAGGGGCTGCGCTGGCCGCCGGCTTCCCTCCCGGACACGTACGCCCCCGGCCCGGGTCACAGACCGGCAGACCGCTGTTGGGTAGGGACCGTCTCTAGATGTTGCCAACTTGGGACTTCCCAAGCGCTTAGTACAGTGCTCTGCACACAGGAAGCGCTCAATAAATACGATTGATTGATTGATGATTGATTGACAGGCCTGCCGCCCCCCTTCCCCGCTTGGCTGGCGGGGGCTTCCCCCACTCCCCCATCCCCAGCGGGCCCCTGCCAACTTGGACTTCCCAAGCGCTTAGTACAGTGCTCTGCACACAGTAAGCGCTCAATAAATACGACTTTACTGGCTGACTCACCCTCCTTCCCCTCCCTGTGAGGCGGAGCAGCGGGACGGGGCGAGGGGAAGGGGCACCGGCGGACCCCGAATCTCCCTTCTGCCCGTCCCGGGTACGAGGGGACCCTCGTATCTAGGGAAGCAGCGTGGCTCAGTGGATAGAGCCCGGGCTTTGGAGTCCAAGGTCATGGGTTCGAATCCCGGCTCCTCCACATGTCTGCTGTGTGACCATGGGCAAGTCACGTCACTTCTCTGAGCCTCAGTGGCCTCATCTGCAAAAGGAGGATTAAGACTGCGAACCCCACGTTGTATCCCCCGCCCCACCCCGGCGCTTAGAACAGTGCTTTGCACATAGTAAGCACTTACCAAATGCCATCATCATTATTATCAAGCGCTTAGTACAGCGCTCTGCTCATATCTAAAGAAGCAGCGTGGCTCAGTGGATAGAGCCCGGGCTTTGGAGTCTGAGGTCACGGGTTCGAATCCCAGCTCCTCCACATGTCTGCTGTGTGACCATGGGCAAGTCACTTCACTTCTCTGAGCCTCAGTGGCCTCATCTGCAAAAGGAGGACTAAGACTGCGAGCCCCACGTGGGACAACCTGATCACCTTGTCTCCCCCCCGGCGCTTAGAACAGTGCTTTGCACATATGTGTATACATGTATATATGTTTGTACATATTTATCACTCTATTTATTTATTTATTTTACTTGTACATATCTATTCTATTTATTTTATTTTGTTAGTATATTTGGTTTTGTTCTCTGTCTCCCCGTTTTAGACTGTGAGCCCACTGTTGGGTAGGGACTCTCTCTGTATGTTGCCAACTTGGACTTCCCAAGCGCTTAGTCCAGTGCTCTGCCCATAGTAAGCGCTCAATAAATACGATTGATGATGATGATGATGACAGTAAGTGCGTACCAAATGCCATCATCATTATTATTGTCAAGCGCTTAGTCCACTGCTCCGCACACAGTAAGCGCTCAATAAATACGACTGATTGATTGATTGAGGGGCCGGCAGAAACGAGGCCCCAACCCCCCACCGGATTCCGAGGCTCCCCCGGCCTCCTGCACCTTCCCCCTCCCGGGCCCGGCCGGATCGACTGGGAACATTTGGCTGGAAATCATTTCCAGACACGCATTCCCGCAGCCCCAGCGGGTTGCTGGGGGAGGAGGAGGAGGAGGAGGACGACGACGAGGAGGAGCCTGGAGGAAGGCAGCCCAAAGAGTCCGGAATATGAGGCCGGGAACGTCCAGACAAGGTCCAGGAAAGAAGAGAGCCGCTTCTTTGGACGCCCTCCCCTCCGGCCACGGCCCGCGTGGTGCCCTCCTGGAGCCAGGCCTGCCACAAGCCGGTTCCTTGACGTTCCCCGCCCCCGGTCATCATCATCATCATCAATCGTATTTATTGAGCGCTTATTATGTGCAGAGCACTGGACTAAGCGCTTGGGAAGTACAAATTGGCAACATCTAGAGACAGTCCCTACCCAACAGTGGGCTCACAGTCTAAAAGGGGGAGACAGAGAACAAATCAATCAATCAATCAATCAATCGTATTTATTGAGCGCTTACTATGTGCAGAGCACTGGACTAAGCGCTTGGGAAGTACAAATTGGCATCACATAGAGACAGTCCCTACCCAACAGTGGGCTCACAGTCTAAAAGGGGGAGACAGAGAACAGAACCAAACATACCAACAAAATAAAATAAGTAGGATAGAAATGTACAAGTAAAATAAATAAATAAATAAATAAATAGAGTAATAAGTATGTACAACCATATATACATAACCAAAACCAAACCAAACCAAAACAAAACCAAACATACTCACAAAATAAAATAAATAGAATAGATATGTACGAGTAAAATAAATAGAGTAATAAATATGTACAAACATATATACATCTACATTCATTCCCTTGGAGAACTCATTCGCTCACTGTACTAAGCGCTTGGGAAGTACAAGTTGGCAACACGGAGAGATGGTCCCCACCCAACAGCGGGCTCCCAGGCTAGAAGGGGGAGACACATCATCAATCGCATTTATTGAGCACTTACTGTGGGCAGAGCACTGTACTAAGCGCTTGGGAAGTCCAAGTTGGCAACATATAGAGACGGTCCCTACCCAACGGTGGGCTCACAGTCTAGAAGGGGGAGACAGAGAACAAAACCAAACACACTAACAAAATAAAATAAATAGAATAGATAGGTACAAGTAAAATAAATCAATAAATAGAGTAATAAATATGTACAAACATATATACATATATACAGGTGCTGTGGGGAAGGGAAGGAGGTAAGATGGGGGGATGGAGAGGCCAGCCTCTGCCTGACGCTCCGGGTGTCCCCTGCCCTTTTTTATGGCATTCGTTAAGCGCTTACTATGAACCAAACGCTGGAGTCTCTAATAATAATAATGTTGGTATTTGTTAAGCGCTTACAGTGAACCAAACGCTGGAGTCTCTAATAATAATAATGTTGGTATTTGTTAAGCGCTTACTGTGAACCAAACGCTGGAGTCTCTAATAATAATAATGTTGGTATTTGTTAAGCGCTTACTATGAACCAAACGCTGGAGTCTCTAATAATAATAATGTTGGTATTTGTTAAGCGCTTACTATGAACCAAACGCTGGAGTCTCTAATAATAATAATGTTGGTATTTGTTAAGCACTTACTATGAACCAAACGCTGGAGTCTCTAATAATAATAATGTTGGTATTTGTTAAGCGCTTACTATGAACCAAACGCTGGAGTCTCTAATAATAATAATGTTGGTATTTGTTAAGCGCTTACTATGAACCAAACGCTGGAGTCTCTAATAATAATAATGTTGGTATTTGTTAAGCACTTACTATGAACCAAACGCTGGAGTCTCTAATAATAATAATGTTGGTATTCGTTAAGCGCTTACTATGAACCAAACGCTGGAGTCTCTAATAATAATAATGTTGGTATTTGTTAAGCGCTTACTATGAACCAAACGCTGGAGTCTCTAATAATAATAATGTTGGTATTTGTTAAGCGCTTACAGTGAACCAAACGCTGGAGTCTCTAATAATAATAATGTTGGTATTTGTTAAGCGCTTACTATGAACCAAACGCTGGAGTCTCTAATAATAATAATAATGTTGGTATTTGTTAAGCGCTTACTATGAACCAAACGCTGGAGTCTCTAATAATAATAATGTTGGTATTTGTTAAGCGCTTACTATGAACCAAACGCTGGAGTCTCTAATAATAATAATGTTGGTATTTGTTAAGCGCTTACTATGAACCAAACGCTGGAGTCTCTAATAATAATAATGTTGGTATTTGTTAAGCACTTACTATGAACCAAACGCTGGAGTCTCTAATAATAATAATGTTGGTATTTGTTAAGCGCTTACTATGAACCAAACGCTGGAGTCTCTAATAATAATAATGTTGGTATTTGTTAAGCGCTTACAGTGAACCAAACGCTGGAGTCTCTAATAATAATAATGTTGGTATTTGTTAAGCGCTTACTATGAACCAAACGCTGGAGTCTCTAATAATAATAATGTTGGTATTTGTTAAGCGCTTACTATGAACCAAACGCTGGAGTCTCTAATAATAATAATGTTGGTATTTGTTAAGCGCTTACTATGAACCAAACGCTGGAGTCTCTAATCATAATAATGTTGGTATTTGTTAAGCGCTTACTATGAACCAAATGCTGGAGTCTCCAATAATAATAATAATGATGGCATTTGTTAAGCGCTTACTATGTGCACAGCACTGTTCTAAGCACCGGGGGGGAATACAAGGAGATGAGGTTGTCCCACGTGGGGCTCACAGTCTTCATCCCCATTTTACAGACGAGGGAACTGAGGCCCAGAGAAGTGAACTGACTTGCCCAAGGTCACACAGCAGACACGTGGGGGCTGTGAGCCCATTGTTGGGTACAGACCGTCTCTCTATGTTGCCAAATTGAACTTTCCAAGCGCTTAGTGCAGTGCTCTGCACACAATAAGTGCTCAATAAATACGGTTGAATCAATCAATCAATCAATTGTACTTATTGAGCACTTACTGTGTGCACAGCACTGGACTAAGCGCTTGGGAAGTACAAGTTGGCAACATATAGAGACGGTCCCTACCCAACAGTGGGCTCACTAATCATAATAACGGCATTTGTTAAGCGCTTACTATGTGCAAAGCACTGTTCTAAGCGCTGGGGAGGGTACGAGGTGATCAGATTGTCCCACGGGGGGCTCACGGTCTTGATCCCCATTTTACAAATGAGGGAACCGAGGCACAGAAGGAGAAGCAGCGTGGCTCAATGGAAAGAGCTCGGGCTTTGGAGTCAGAGGTCATGGGTTTGAATCCCGCCTCCGCCACATGTCTGCTGTGTGACCTTGGGCAAGTCACTTCACTTCTCTGAGCCTCAATGACCTCATCTGTAAAATGGGGATTAAGACTGTGAGCCCCACGGGGGACAACCTGATCACTTTGTACCCCCCCAGCGCTTAGA
This sequence comes from Tachyglossus aculeatus, assembly GCF_015852505.1. Classification (NCBI taxonomy): domain Eukaryota; kingdom Metazoa; phylum Chordata; class Mammalia; order Monotremata; family Tachyglossidae; genus Tachyglossus; species Tachyglossus aculeatus. Next base: position 2,983,123 of record NC_052091.1, read on the forward strand.
ACAGTGCTTTGCACATAGTAAGCGCTTAACAAATGCCATTATTATTATTATTATTATTAATCACTATTGGCCTCAAAGCAGTCCATCCCCTCGCCCCCTCCTACCTCACCTCCCTTCTCTCCTTCTCCATCCATCCCGGCCCGCACCCTCCGCTCCTCTGGTGCCGCTCCCCTCCTCACTGGGCCTCGTTCTTTCCCGTCCCGCAGTCGACCCCCGGCCCGGAACGCCCTCCCTCCTCAAATCGGCCAAACAATCACACTCCCCCCCTTCAAATCCCCACTGAAGGCTCACCTCCTCCAAGAAGCCTTCCCAGACTAAGCCCCCCTTTCCTCATCTCCCCGTTCCCTCCCCATCGCCCGGACTCACTCCCTTTCCTCCACCCCGCTCCCAAAGCCCTTGCGTACATATCTCTAATTCTATTTATTTACATTAATGCCTGTTTCCTTGTTTCGATGTGTATATACCTTTAATTGGGAAGCAGTGTGGCTCAGTGGAAAGAGCTTGGGCTTGGGAGTCAGAGGTCATGGGTTCGAATCCCTGCTTCACCACTTGTCAGCTGTGTGACCTTGCGCAAGCCACTTAACTTCCCTGTGCCTCAGTTACCTCATCTGGAAAATGGGGATTAAGACTGTGAGACCCGTGGGACAACCTGACCACCTTGTCTCCTCCCCAACGCTTAGAACAGTGCTTTGCACATAGTAAGCGCTTAACAAATGCCACCATTATTATTTAATTCTATTTATTTATATTGATGCCACTGATGCCTGTTCACTTGTTTCGTCGCTGTCTCCCCCCCTTCTAGACTGTGAGCCCGTTGTTGGGTAGGGACTGTCTCTCTAGTGCTGAATTGTACTTTCCAAGCGCTCCGCACACAGTAAGCGCGATACTCTATTTTACTTGTCCATATTTCCTATTCGATTTATTTTGTTAATGATGTGCGCCTAGCTTTACTTCTATTTATTCTGATAACTTGACACCCATCCACATGTTTTGTTGTCCGTCTCCCCCCTCTAGACTGTGAGCCCGTTGTTGGGTAGGGACTGTCTCTCTTTAGTGCCGAACTGTACTTTCCAAGCGCTCCGCACACAGTAAGCGCGATACTCTATTTTACTTGTCCATATTTCCTATTCTATTTATTTTGTTAATGATGTGCATCTAGCTTTACTTCTATTTATTCTGATAACCTGACACCCGTCCACATGTTTTGTTGTCCGTATCCCCCCTCTAGACTGTGAGCCCGTTGTTGGGTAGGGACTGTCTCTCTTCAGTGCCGAACTGTACTTTCCAAGCGGTCTGCACACAGTAAGCGCGATACTCTATTTTACTTGTCCATATTTCCTATTCTATTTATTTTGTTAATGATGTGCATCTAGCTTTACTTCTATTTATTCTGATAACCTGACACCCGTCCACATGTTTTGTTGTCCGTATCCCCCCTCTAGACTGTGAGCCCGTTGTTGGGTAGGGACTGTCTCTCTTCAGTGCCGAACTGTACTTTCCAAGCGGTCTGCACATAGTAAGCGCGATACTCTATTTTACTTGTCCATATTTCCTATTCGATTTATTTTGTTAATGATGTGCATATCTAGCTTTACTTCTATTTATTCTGATGACACCCGTCCACGTGTTTTGCTGTCCGTCTCCCCCCTCTAGACTGTGAGCCCCTTGTTGGGTAGGGACTGTCTCTTTAGTGCCGAACTGTACTTTCCAAGCGCTCCGCACACAGTAAGCACGATACTCTATTGCACTTGTCCATATTTACTATTCGATTTATTTTGTTAATGATGTGCATATCTAGCTTTACTTCTATTTATTCTGATGACTTGACACCCGTCCACATGTTTTGTTGTCCGTCTCCCCCCTCTAGACTGTGAGCCCGTTGTTGGGTAGGGACTCTCTCTCTTTAGTGCCAAACTGTACTTTCCAAGCGCTCCGCACACAGTAAGTGCGATACTCTATTTTACTTGTCCATATTTCCTATTCTCTTTATTTTGTTAATGATGTGCATCGAGCTTTACTTCTATTTATTCTGATGACTTGACACCCATCCACATGTTTTGCTGTCCGTCTCCCCACTCTAGACTGTGAGCCCGTTGTTGGGTAGGGACTGTCTCTCTTTAGTGCCGAACTGTACTTTCCAAGCGCTCTGCACACAGTAAGCGTGATACTCTATTTTACTCGTCCATATTTCCTATTCTATTTATTTTGTTAATGATGTGCATCTAGCTTTACTTCTATTTATTCTGATAACTTGACACCCATCCACATGTTTTGTTGTCCATCTCCCCCCTCTAGACTGTGAGCCCGTTGTTGGGTAGGGACTTTCTCTCTTTAGTGCCAAACTGTACTTTCCAAGCGCTCCGCACACAGTAAGCGCGATACTCTATTTTACTTGTCCATATTTCCTATTCTATTTATTTTGTTAATGATGTGCATTGAGCTTTACTTCTATTTATTCTGATGACTTCACACCTGTCCACATGTTTTGCTGTCCGTCTCCCCCCTCTAGACTGTGAGCCTGTTGTGGGCAGGGACTGTCTCTCTTTAGTGCCGAACTGTACTTTCCAAGCGCTCCGCACACAGTAAGCGCGATACTCTATTTTACTTGTCCATATTTCCTATTCTATTTATTTTGTTAATGATGTGCATCTAGCTTTACTTCTATTTATTCTGATAACCTGACACCCGTCCACATGTTTTGTTGTCCGTATCCCCCCTCTAGACTGTGAGCCCGTTGTTGGGTAGGGACTGTCTCTCTTCAGTGCCGAACTGTACTTTCCAAGCGGTCTGCACACAGTAAGCGCGATACTCTATTTTACTTGTCCATATTTCCTATTCTATTTATTTTGTTAATGATGTGCATCTAGCTTTACTTCTATTTATTCTGATAACCTGACACCCGTCCACATGTTTTGTTGTCCGTATCCCCCCTCTAGACTGTGAGCCCGTTGTTGGGTAGGGACTGTCTCTCTTCAGTGCCGAACTGTACTTTCCAAGCGGTCTGCACACAGTAAGCGCGATACTCTATTTTACTTGTCCATATTTCCTATTCGATTTATTTTGTTAATGATGTGCATATCTAGCTTTACTTCTATTTATTCTGATGACACCCGTCCACGTGTTTTGCTGTCCGTCTCCCCCCTCTAGACTGTGAGCCCCTTGTTGGGTAGGGACTGTCTCTTTAGTGCCGAACTGTACTTTCCAAGCGCTCCGCACACAGTAAGCACGATACTCTATTGCACTTGTCCATATTTACTATTCGATTTATTTTGTTAATGATGTGCATATCTAGCTTTACTTCTATTTATTCTGATGACTTGACACCCGTCCACATGTTTTGTTGTCCGTCTCCCCCCTCTAGACTGTGAGCCCGTTGTTGGGTAGGGACTCTCTCTCTTTAGTGCCAAACTGTACTTTCCAAGCGCTCCGCACACAGTAAGTGCGATACTCTATTTTACTTGTCCATATTTCCTATTCTCTTTATTTTGTTAATGATGTGCATCGAGCTTTACTTCTATTTATTCTGATGACTTGACACCCATCCACATGTTTTGCTGTCCGTCTCCCCCCTCTAGACTGTGAGCCCGTTGTTGGGTAGGGACTGTCTCTCTTTAGTGCCGAACTGTACTTTCCAAGCGCTCTGCACACAGTAAGCGTGATACTCTATTTTACTCGTCCATATTTCCTATTCTATTTATTTTGTTAATGATGTGCATCTAGCTTTACTTCTATTTATTCTGATAACTTGACACCCATCCACATGTTTTGTTGTCCATCTCCCCCCTCTAGACTGTGAGCCCGTTGTTGGGTAGGGACTGTCTCTCTTTAGTGCCAAACTGTACTTTCCAAGCGCTCCGCACACAGTAAGCGCGATACTCTATTTTACTTGTCCATATTTCCTATTCTATTTATTTTGTTAATGATGTGCATTGAGCTTTACTTCTATTTATTCTGATGACTTCACACCTGTCCACATGTTTTGCTGTCCGTCTCCCCCCTCTAGACTGTGAGCCTGTTGTGGGCAGGGACTGTCTCTCTTTAGTGCCGAACTGTACTTTCCAAGCGCTCCGCACACAGTAAGCGCGATACTCTATTTTACTCGTCCATATTTCCTATTCGATTTATTTTGTTAATGATGTGCATCGAGCTTTACTTCTATTTATTCTGATGATTTGACACCCGTCCACATGTTTTGTTGTCCGTATCCCCCCTCTAGACTGTGAGCCCGTTGTTGGGTAGGGACTGTCTCTCTTCAGTGCCGAACTGTACTTTCCAAGCGCTCCGCACACAGTAAGCGCGATACTCTATTTTACTCGTCCATATTTCCTATTCGATTTATTTTGTTAATGATGTGCATCGAGCTTTACTTCTATTTATTCTGATGATTTGACACCCGTCCACATGTTTTGTTGTCCGTATCCCCCCTCTAGACTGTGAGCCCGTTGTTGGGTAGGGACTGTCTCTCTTCAGTGCCGAACTGTACTTTCCAAGCGGTCTGCACACAGTAAGCGCGATACTCTATTTTACTTGTCCATATTTCCTATTCGATTTATTTTGTTAATGATGTGCATCTAGCTTTACTTCTATTTATTCTGATAACTTGACACCCGTCCACATGTTTTGTTGTCCGTCTCCCCCCTCTAGACTGTGAGCCTGTTGTTGGGTAGGGACTGTCTCTCTTTAGTGCCGAACTGTACTTTCCAAGCGCTCTGCACACAGTAAGCGCGATACTCTATTTTACTTGTCCATATTTCCTATTCTATTTATTTTGTTAATGATGTGCATCGAGCTTTACTTCTATTTATTCTGATGACTTGACACCTGTCCACATGTTTTGTTCTCTTTCTCCCCCCTGTAGACTGTGAGCCCGTTGTCGGGTAGGGACCGTCTCTATATTGTCGCCGACTCGTACTTCCCAAGCGCTTCGTCCAGTGCTCCGCACACAGTAAGCGCTCAATAAATACGACCGATTGAATGAATGAATGATCGTAATTATTATAACAACTGCTGTTACAAAGAAGGCAGGCCCGCGAGCCCAAGCCCGCGGTCCACGGGAGAAGCTGGGAAGTTCCGACCCGGTCGATTCCAGCGGGAAAGAGTCCCAAGAGGAGAAGTCGGGGGGGCCAACGGCCCTGAAGCACCGCCTACCTGAACCAAAGCCGGAACGGTCTTTCCGCCTTTTTCATAAGTAGGCCGCAGGTTTTTTTTTTTTTTTTTAAAATGACGTGTTTACCAACGGGTTCCAGGCTTCATCCCGAATCGTCGAGCCCTAAAATCAGAAGGAGGAGGAGAATCACGGCGCTGGCCAAAAGGAAACGTTTGCGACGATGCTTCTTGGACGCCGGGCGCTTCTGTGAGCCTGGCTCCGGCTTACCGAACCCGCCCTTTCGCAGAAGGAATCTCAGCAGGTCCTTTAGTCCAAAAACGGGCCGTCAGTCGTGTTTGTTGAGCGCTTACTGGGCAGAGAGCACTGTGCTAAGCGCTGGGGAGCACAGGGAGAAGCAGCATGGCTCAGTGGAAAGAGCCCGGGCTTTGGAGTCAGAGGTCATGGGTTCAAATCCCGGCTCCGCCAACTGTCAGCTGGGTGACTTCGGGCAAGTCACTTCACTTTGTGCCTCAGTTACCTCATCTGTAAAATGGGGACTGTGAACCCCGCTGTGATACAACCTGATCACCTCGTAATCTCCCCAGCGCTTAGAACAGTGCTTTGCACATAGTAAGCGATTAATAAATGCCATTACTATTATTATTACCATACTACAGTAAACAGATACATTCGCTGCCCACGGCAAATTACAGTCTAATAATTATAATTATGGTATTTGTCAAATGCTTTGTCCCGGGCACTGTACTAAGCGCTGGGGTGGATACAAGCAAATGGGGTTGGACACAGTCCCATCCCACGTGGGGCTCACAGTCTCAATCCCCATTTTCCAGATGAGGTAACTGAGGCCCAGAGAAGCAAAGTGACTTGCCCAAGGTCACGCAGCAGGACGGGGTAGTGGAGAGAGCCCAGCTTTGGGAGTCACAGGACATGGGTTCTAATCCCAGCTCCGACTTGCCTTCTGCATGACGCCGGGCAGGTCACTTCACCTCTCTGGGCCTCAGTTAAAAACATATTCTCAATCAACTGATCAGTCAGTCAATCGTATTTACTGAGCACTTACTGTGTGCAGAACACCGGACTGAGTTCTTGGGAAAACACAGTCTTCTAGATGTGAGCCCGCTGTTGGGTAGGGACCGTCTCTAGATGTTGCCAACTTGCACTTCCCAAGCGTTTAGTCCAGTGCTCTGCACACAGTAACCGCTCAATAAATACGATTGAATGAATGAAGGACAATATAACAATATCCCAGGCTGAGCCCCCCCTTTTTTCCTCTCCTCCTCTCCATCCCCCCCGCCCTACCTCATTCCCCTCCCCACAGCACCTGTATATATGTTTGTACAGATTTATTACTCTATTTTACTTGGACATATTTACTATTCTATTTATTTTGTTGATGATGTGCACTTAGCTTTAATTCTATTTGTTCTGACGATTGATCGATCAATCGTATTTACTGAGCGCTTACTGTGTGCAGAGCACTGTACTAAGCGCTCGGGAAGTACAAGTTGGCAACATCTAGAGACAGTCCCTACCCAACAGTGGGCTCACAGTCTAGAAGGGGGAGACAGAGAACAAAACCAAACGTATTAACAAAATAAAATAAATACAATAGATAAGTACAAGTAAAATAAATAAATAAATAGAGTAAGATGTAAATAGTACATAGAAGTAAATAGTAAATAGAAGTAAATAGAGGGGATGAAGACTGTGAGCCCCCCGTGGGACAACCTGATCACCTTGTAACCTCCCCAGCGCTTAGAACGGTGCTTTGCACGTAGTAAGTGCTTAATAAATGCCATCAGTATTATTATTATGCATCTATAATTTTATTGATTTATATTGATATATGATATTTATATTGATATCTGTATATATGTATATATGTTTGTACATATTTATTACTCTATTTATTTATTTATTTTACTTGTACATATCTATTCTATTTATTTTATTTTGTTAGTATGTTTGGTTTTGTTCTCTGTCTCCCCCTTTTAGACTGTGAGCCCACTGTTGGGTAGGGACTGTCTCTATATGTTGCCAACTTATACTTCCCAAGTGCTTAGTACAGTGCTCTGCACACAGTAAGTGCTCAATAAATACGATTGACTGATTGATTGATTGATATTGATGCCCGTTTACTTGTATCGATGCCTGACTCCCCCCCTCTAGACTGTGAGCCTGCTGTGGGCAGGGGTTGTCTCTCTTTATTGCTGGACTGTACTTTCCAAGTGTTCAGTCCAGTGTTCTGCACATATTATATTATAATAATAATAATGATGGCATTTATTAAGCGCTTACTATGTGCAAAGCACTGTTCTAAGCGCTAGGGAGGCTACAGAGTGATCAGGTTGTTCCACGGAGGGCTCACCGTCAATCCCCATTTTACAGACGAAGGAACTGAGGCACAGTGAAGTGACTTGCCCAAAGTCACCCAGCTGACAAGGGGCGGTGCCAGGATTTGAACCCTTGACCACTGACTCTTAGTCACTGACGCTTAGTACAGTGCTCTGCACACAGTAAGCGCTCAATAAATACGATTGATGATGATGATGACGACTCCAAAGCCCGGGCTCTTTCCACTGAGCCACGCTGCTTCTCTTGTCTTGACTTCTTGTCTTCTCTTGACTTGTACTTCCCAAGCGCTTAGTACAGGGCTCTGCACACAGTAAGCGCTCAATAAATACGATTGATTGATTGATTCTCTTAGTAAGTGCTCACTAAATACGACTGAATGAACGGAAGAATGAGTGAGCAGCGTGGCTCAGTGGAAAGAGCCCGGGCTTTGGAGTCAGAGGTCAGGGGTTCAAATCCCAGCTCCGCCAATTGTCAGCTGTGTGACTTTGGGCAAGTCACTTCACTTCTCTGTGCCTCAGTTCCCTCATCTGTAAAATGGGGATGAAGACTGTGAGCCCCCCGTGGGACAACATGATCACGCTGTAACCTCCCCAGCGCTTAGAACAGTGCTTTGCACATAGTAAGCGCTTAATAAATGCCATTATTATTATTATTATTAGCGAGCGGGGGGAGCGTGTCCCCAAGTGCTGATTGAGCTCAGCCCCGGGAGCAAGACGGAAATCGAGGACCGACCTCCCCGAGGGCCGTTGAAATGAGGGACTGTCCGTGATGTCCTACACACCTGGAAGATTTAACAGACGACCGGGGCCTCCGTGCCTAGCGGACTGTGAACTCCTTGAGGGCAGCGAGCTCCTCTCCTCCCTCCACCGTGCTCTCCAGAGCGCTCAGTACAGCGCTCTTTCCCCAACGGGCGTTTGGTCAGTTCACCCGAACGATTTGGAGGTGGCTGGATGGTCCGTGAGGTCCGGAGGCCCAGCATTTCGAGGAGGACGGCTGACCGATCGATCAGTCGATGCCCGGGGTACGAATGAGTCAACTGACCCTCACCACCGGCATGATGCTAACTTCCAGATCTCACTTCCGTCGCCAGCTTATACTTCCCAAGCGCTTAGCACAGTGCTCTGCACACAGTAAGCGCTCAATAAATACGATCGAATGAATGAATGACGGGGGAGGGAATAGGCTGACAAAATCAAGTTCCTATCCTCAAGGAGATCATTACTATTATTATTATTAATCAATCAATCAATCGTATTTATTGAGCGCTTACTGTGTGCAGAGCACTGTACTAAGCGCTTGGGAAGTACAAGTTGGCAACATATAGAGACGGTCCCTACCCAACAGTGGGCTCACAGTCTAGAAGGGGGAGACAGAGAACAAAACCAAACATACTAACAAAATAAAATCAATAGGATATGTACAAGTAAAATAGAGTAATAAATATGTACAAACATATATACATATGTACAGGTGCTGTGGGGAAGGGAAGGAGGTAAGACGGGGAGGGGTGGAGAGGGGGATGAGGGGGGGGGAGAGGAAGGAAGGGGCTCAGTGTGGGAAGGCCTCCTGGAGGAGGTGAGCTCTCAGTAGGGCCTGGAAGGGAGGAAGAGAGCGAGCTTGGCGGATGGGCAGAGGGATTGGGGGCATTCCAGGTTCGGGGGAGGACGTGGGCCAGGGGTCGACGGCGGGACAGGCGAGAACGAGGTACGGTGAAGAGGTTATCGGTGGAGGGTGCGGGCTGGGCTGGAGAAGGAGAAAAGGGAGGTGAGGAAGGAGGGGGCCAGGGGATGGATGGACAGCCTTGAAGCCCAGGGTGAGGAGTTTCTGCCTGATGCGCAGATTGATTGGGAGCCACTGGAGATTTTTGAGGAGGGGAGTAACATGCCCACAGCGTTTCTGGACAAAGACAATCCGGGCGGCAGCATGAAGTATGGACTGAAGTGGGGAGAGACAGGAGGATGGGAGATCAGAGAGAAGGCTGATGCAGGAGTCCAGACGGGATAGGATGAGAGCTTGAACGAGCAGTGTAGCGGTTGGGATGGAGAGGAAAGGGCAGATCTTGGCAATGTTGCGGAGCTGAGACCGGCAGGTTTTGGTGACGGCTTGGATGTGAGGGGTGAACGGGAGAGCGGAGTCGAGGATGACACCAAGGTTGCGGGCTTGTGAGACAGGAAGGATGGTAGTGCCGTCAACAGTGATGGGAAAGTCAGGGAGAGGGCAGGGTTTGGGAGGGAAGACAAGGGAAGACATAATAATAATATGATAATAACAACACACTAGGCGTTGGGCGAGTACACGAGTTAATCAACCAATGGTATCTATTGAGCACTGGCTGGTAGCTGATGGATGGATCCGCTGATCCATTCTGTCATTCAGCTGTATTTATTGAGCGCTTACTTTGTGCAAAACGCTGTACCGAATGCCTAGGAGAGTACAGCAGAACAGTGAACAGGTCCATTCCGTGCCCACAGCGAGCTTGCAGTCTGGGGTGGGGGGAGACTGACGTTAATGGAAATAAATAAATTATGGATACGGACATAAGTGCCGAGCGGGGCGGGGTAGTGAATAAAGGCAGCAAGTCGGGGTGACACAGAAGGGAGTGGGAGAAGAGGGAAGGGGGGGCTTAGTCAGGGAAGGCTTCTTGGAGGAGACGGGCCTTCGATAAGGCGGCAAAGCCGGGGGAGAGTCACTGGCGGAGGAGGGAGGGCATTCCAGACCAGACCTGTATATATGCTTGTACGTATTTATTACTCTAATTATTTATTTATTTATTTTGCTTGTACCTATCTATTCTATTTATTTTATTTTGTGAGTACGTTTGGTTTTGTTCTCTGTCTCCCCCTTCTAGACTGTGAGCCCACTATTGGGTAGGGACTGTCTCTATATGTTGCCAACTTGTACTTCCCAAGCGCTTAGTCCAGTGCTCTGCACACAGTAAGCGCTCAATAAATACGATTGATGATGATGATGCTAAGCGCTTGAGGACAATACAACCGTAAACAGACACACCCCCTGCCAACAATGAGCTTCTAGCTCTGCCATCTGCCTGCTCTTTGACCTTAGGCAAGTCACTTCACTTCTCTGGGCCTCAGTTCCCTCATCTGTAAAATGGGGATAAAGACTGTGAAAGTGGGATGGGGACTGTGTCCAACCTGATTATTCATTCACTCATTCAATCGTATTTACTGAGCGCTTACTACTACTAACTTGTACTTCCCAAGTGCTTAGTACAGTGCTCTGCACACAGTAAGCACTCAATAAATACGATTGAATGAATGAATGAATGACGGGGAGGGAATAGGCTGACAAGATCAAGTACCTATCCTCAAGGAGATCATTACTATTATTATTAATAATGATATGATAATAACACTAGGCGTAGGGTGAGTACACGAGTTAATCAACCAACGGTATTTATTGAGCACTTACTGTGTGCTAAGCGCTTGAGAGAGGACATTTCCTCCATTTTCTCCTCTCCCAAGGGAGCCCTGACTTGCTCCCTTTATTCATCCCCCCTCCCAGCCCCACAGCACTTAATAATAATAATAATGGCATTTATTAAGCGCTTACTATGTGCAAAGCACTGTTCTAAGCACTGGGGAGGTTACAAGGTGATCAGGTTGTCCCACGGGGGGCTCACAGTCTTAATCCCCATTTTACAGGTGAGGGAACTGAGGCCCAGCGAAGTGAAGTGACTTGCCCAAAGTCACACAGCTGACAAGTGGCGGAGGCTGGATTTGAACCCATGACCTCGGACTCCAAAGCCCAGGCTCTTTCCACTGAGCCACAATGCCTCTCCTATGGCCTTAGTACAGTGCTCGGCACACAGTAAGCGTTCAATAAATATGACAATGAATGAATGACATGTCCATGGCTCTCATTTATTGATTTTGATTAATATCTGTCTCCCCCTCTAGACTGTAAACTCACTGTGGGCACTCATTCATTCATTCATTCAACTGCATTTATTGAGTGCTTACTGTGTGCAGGGCACTGTACTAAGCGCTTGGAAAGTACAATTCGGCAACAGGCAGAGACAACCCCTACCCAACAACGGGCTCACGGGGCAAGGAACGTCTGCTAATTCACTCATGCAATCGTATTTATTGAGCGCTTACTGTGTGCAGCGCACTGTACTAAGCGCTTGGGAAGTACAAGTTGGCAACATATAGAGACGGTCCCTACCCAACGACGGGCTCCCAGTGGTCAATCGTATTTACTAAGCTTTTACACTGTGCAGAGCACTGTACTAAGCGCTTGGGAGAGTACGACAGAACAATAAACAGACACAATCCCTGCCCTCAACGAGCTTACAGTCTGGAGAGGGAGACAGACATTAATAGAAATAAAAAAAGTTACGGATGTGGACATAAGTGCTGTGGGGCTTGTGGGGGGCGGTGCGGGGAGAATAATCATAATAATGATGGTATTTGTTAAGCGCTTACTATGTGCAAAGCACTGTTCTAAGCGCCGGGGAGGTTACAAGGTGATCGGGTGAGGAGTTTCTGGGGCAGACACAAGCTGCGTGAGAAGCAGCGTGGCTCAGTGGAAAGAGCCCGGACTTTGGAGGTCATGGGTTCGAATCCCGGCTCCGCCAGACATCTGCTGGGTGACCTTGGGCAAGTCACTTAACTTCTCTGAGCCTCAGTTACCTCATCTGTAAAATGGGGATTAAAACTGTGAGCCCCACGTGGGACACCCTGATCACTTTGTATGCCCCTCAAGCGCTTAGAACAGTGCTTTGCACATAGTAAGCGCTTAACAAATGCCAACATTAAATTAAATTAATTAAGCTGGACTGATTAAATAAAGGGGGGGCTTAGTCTGGGAAGGCTTCTTGGGGGAGGTGGGCCTTCAATAAGGCTTTGAAGAGGGGGAGAGTCCTTTCCTGTCGGATTTGGGGAGGGAGGGCAGGACATGGGCGAGAGGTCGGCGATGAAATGGGATGACAGTGAAAAGGGGGACATTAGAAGGGCAAAGTTGCGTGGACTGGATTGGAGTAGAAAAGTAGCGAGGTGAGAATAATAATAATAATAATGGCATTTATTAAGCACTTACTATGTACAAAGCACTGTTCTAAGCGCTGGGGAGATTACAAGGTGAACAGGTTGTCCCACGTGGGGCTCACAGTCTTAATCCTCATTTTCCAGACGAGGTCACTGAGGCCCAGAGAAGTGAAGTGACTTGCCCAAAGTCACCCAGCTGACAAGTGGCGGAGTTGGGATTTGAACCCATGACCTCTGACTCCGAAGCCCGGGCTCTTTCCACTGAGCCACGCTGCTTAGCGTGGCTCAGTGGAAAGAGCCCGGGCTTCGCCAGTTGTCAGCTGTGTGACCCTGGGCAAGTCACTTCACTTCTCTGTGCCTCAGTCACCTCATCTGTAAAATAGGGATTAAGACCGTGAGCCCCCCCGTGGGCCAACCTGATCACCTTGTAACCTCCCCAGCGCTTAGAACAGCGCTTGGCACATAGTAAGCGCTTAATAAATGCCATTAAAAAAAAAAAAGTGGCGGAGCCCAGGCCGGCCTGATTGCCAGGCCCGTGTTCTATCCACTAGTTCACTCTGCTTCTCAAAGCCGTGAAAGGTAAACTGAGGCAATCAATCAGTCAGTTAGTGGAATCTCTCGGCTGCAAGCTCGTTATGGGCAGCGAATACGACTGCTGATTCCATAGTATTGGACTCTCCCAAGCACTTAGTATAGTGCTCCGCACATAATAATGATAATCATAACATTGGTATTTGTTAAACGCTTACAGAGTGCCGGGCCCCGTTCTAAGCACTAGAGTGGAAACAAGCAAATCGGGATGAACATAATCCCGGTCCCACGTGGGGCTCACAGTCCTAATCCCCATTTTACAGATGAGGTCACTGAGGCCCATACGTTAAACGCTTACAGAGTGCCGGGCCCCGTTCTAAGCGCTAGAGTGGAAACAAGCAAATCGGGATGAACATAATCCCGGTCCCACGTGGGGCTCACAGTCCTAATCCCCATTTTACAGATGAGGTCACTGAGGCACAGAGAAGTGAAGTGACTTCCCCAAGGCCATTAAGCAGACATGGGGCGTAGCCGGAATTAGAACCCAGGTCCAGCAGTCAATAAATTCCATCGATTGATTGGAATTCACTGAGCGCTTAATAATAATGATAACGATGGCATTTGTTAAGCGCTTACTATGTGCAAATCACTGTTCTAATAATACGTGCCGACTACTGTACTAAGCGCCCGGGATAATAGTGGTGACAACTGTAGTATTTATGACTCTATTTATTTATTTTATTTGTACATATTTATTCTGTTTATTTTATTTTGTTAATGTTTGGTTTTGTTCTGTCTCCCCCTTCTAGACTGTGAGCCCACTGTTGGGTAGGGACCGTCTCTAGATGTTGCCAACTTGTACTTCCCAAGCGCTTAGTACAGTGCTCTGCACACAGTAAGCACTCAATAAATACGATGGATTGATTGATTGTTCTCTGCCTCCCCCTTCTAGACTGTGAGCCCACTGCTGGGTAGGGACTGTCTCTATATTCATTCATTCAATCATATTTATTGAGCGCTTACTGTGTGCAGAGCACTGTACTAAGCGCTTGGGAAATCCAAGTTGGCAACATCTAGAGAGTCCCTACCCAACAGCGGGCTCACAGTCTAGAAGGGGGAGACAGACAGTACTTCCCAAGCACTTATACAGTGCTCTGCACACAGTAAGCGCTCAGTAAGTACGATTGAATGAAAAATGAATGACTACAATCAATCAATCGTATTTACTGAGCGCTTACTGTGTGCAGAGCACTGGACTAAGCGCTTGGGAAGTCCAAGTTGGCAACATATAGAGACAGTCCCTACCCAACAGTGGGCTCATTCCTTTTCCAGCCCCACAGTGCTTATGTCCATCTCTGCAATTTTATTTATTTCGATGAATGTCTGTCTCCCCCTCTAGACTGTGAGCTCACTGTGGGCAGGGAATGTGTCTGTTCATTGTATACTGCATTCATTCACTCAATCGTATTTATTGAGCGCTTCCTGTGTGCAGAGCACTGGACTAAGCGCTTGGGAAGTCCAAGTTGGCAACATCTAGAGATGGTCCCTACCCGACAGCAGGCTCACAGTCTAGAAGGGGGAGACAGAGAACAAAACCAAACATATTAACAAAATAAAATAGAATATGTACAAATAAAATAGAGTAATAAATACATACAAACATAGATACAGGTATATTGTACTCTCCCAAGCGCGTAGTACAGTGCTCTCCACAGAGCAAGGGCTCGATAAATTTGATTGAATGAAATGAATCCTAAAGACCCAGACGTCCATGGGACCCAAATTAGGGAGGAACCTCTCCCGGCAAGAGGAAATACTACTACTAATAATAATTGTGGCATTTGATCGGCGCTTACTCTGTGCCCAACGCTACGGCAGACACAAGATGGTCGGGTCAGACGCAATCCCCATCCTGGCACTTGGGGCTCCCGGCCTCAGAGGGAGGGAGGATGGGGAAACTGAGGCCAGGAGTACAGTCATCTAGACTGTGAGCCCGCTGTTGGGTAGGGACCGTCTCTATATGTTGCCAACTTGGACTTCCCAAGCGCTTAGTCCAGTGCTCTGCGCATAGTAAGCGCTCAATAAATACTATTGAATGAATGAACTCAAGTGACTTGCCCAAGGTCACACGGGAGGCAAGTGGCAGAACTGGGGTTCGAACCCAGGTCCTCTGATTCCCAAGCCCGGGATCCTTCCACCAGGCCTCATTCCCGCCTCCAGTGTCTCTGGAAGTTCCACATTCCCTGGGGTCAGGCGGTGCCCTGGTAGACTGTGAGCCTGCTGAGGGCAGGGATTGCCTCTATTTGTTGCTGAATTGTACTTCCCAAGCGCTTAGTACAGTGCTCTGCACACAGTAAGCACTCCCTTCAAAGCCCTACTGAGAGCTCACCTCCTCCGGGAGGCCTTCCCAGACTGAGCCCCCTCCTTCCTCCTCCCCACAGCACCTGTATAGATGTATATATGTTTGTACGTATTTATCACTCTATTTATTTTATTTGTACATATTTATTCTATTTATTTTGTTAATATATTTGGTTTATTTATTTTATTTGTACATATTTATTCTATTTATTTTGTTAATATATTTGGTTTATTTATTTGTACATATTTATTCTATTAATTTTGTTAATATATTTGGTTTATTTATTTTATTTGTACATACTTATTCTATTTACTTTGTTAATATATTTGGTTTTGTTCTCTGTCTTCCCCCTTCTAGACTGGGAGCCCGCTGTTGGGTAGGGACCGGCTCTAGATGTTGCCGACTTGGACTTCCCAAGCTCTGCACACAGTCAGCGCTCAATAAATACGACTGAATGAACGATTGAATGAATAAATACAATAATAATAATAATAATAATGATGGCATTTGTTAAGTGCTTACTATGTGCAAAGCACTGTCCTTAAGCACGCAATAAATACGACTGAATGAATGAACGATTGAGTGAATAAATACAATAATAATAATAATAATAATAATGATGGCATTTGTTAAGCGCTTACTATGTGCAAAGCACTGTTCTTTAGCGCGCAATAAATACAACTGAATGAATGAATGATTGAATGAATAAATAAAACAATAATAATAATAATGACGGCATTTGTTAAGCGCTTACTATGTGCAAAGCACTGTTCTAAGCGCTGTGGGGGACACAAGGTGATCAGTTTGTCCCACGTGGGGCTCACAGTCTTAATCCTCATTATACAGATGAGGGAACTGAGGCTCAGAGAATAATAATAAGCTAACAGCCAGTTTAATAATAATAAGAGAATAATAGTAATAATAATAAGCTGATGCCAACTTGTACTTCCCAAGCCCTTAGTACAGTGCTCTGCACACAGTAAGCGCTCAATAAATACGATTGATGATGATGATGATAATAATAATAATAATAATGATTGAACGAATTCCGCAATTGCCTGTCTAGGGAGAGTCTCTGCAGGAGGATGTGAGTGTAGGTGTGGGCGTCTGTGGAAAGGGGGTGTATGTGTGTGTGATACTTTATTTGTATGCCTAAGTGATTATATATTTGGGTTTTTTTGGGGGGTGTAATAATAATAATAATAATAATGATTGAACAAATTCCGCAATTGTCTGTCTAGGGAGAGTCTCTGCAGGAGGATGTGAGTGTAGGTGTGGGCATCTGCGGAAAGGGGGTGTATCTGTGTGTGATACTTTATTTGTACGCCTAAGTGATTATATATTTGGGGGTTTTTGTGGGTGTAATAATAATAATAATGATTGAACGAATTCCGCAACTGTCTGTCTAGGGAGAGTCTCTGCAGGAGGACGTGAGTGTAGGTGTGGGCGTCTGTGGAAACGGGGTGCATCGGTGTGTGATACTTTATTTGTACGCCTAAGTGATTATATATTTGGGGGTTTTTGTGGGTGTCTCTGTCCGTGACTAGGCCTTGTGTGGGTCTTTGTAACTGTGTCTGTCTCTCTGTGTGAGTGTGGGTTTCTGTTTGGGTCTCAGAGAGACAGAGAGGGTGTGTGGGTGAAAAGCAGCGTCGCTCGGTGGAAAGAGCCCGGGCTTTGGAGTCAGAGGTTATGGGTTCAAATCCCGGCTCCGCCACTTGTCAGCTGGGTGACTCTGGGCAAGTCACTTCACTTCTCTGGGCCTCAGTTCCCTCATCTGTCAAATGGGGATTAAGACTGCGAGTCCCCTGTGGGACAACCTGATCATCTTGTAACCTCCCAAGCGCTTAGAACAGTGCTTTGCACATAGTACCTGTATATATGTATATATGTTTGTACATATTTATTACTCTGTTTATTTATTTATTTTACTTGTACATATCTATTCTATTTATTTTGTTAGTATGTTTGGTTTGGTTCTCTGTCTCCCCCTTTTAGACTGTGAGCCCACTATTGGGTAGGGACTGTCTCTATATGTTGCCAATTTGTACTTCCCAAGCACTTAGTACAGTGCTCTGCACACAGTAAGCACTCAATAAATACGATTGATGATGATGATGATAGTAAGCGCTTAATAAATGTCATTATTATTATTATTATTACACACACATGCACAAGAGGAGAATCTTTTGTCAGGTCCCTCTCTGCTCAATCAATCATATTTATTGAGCGCTTACTATGTGCACAGCACTGTACTAAGCGCTTGGAAAGTACAAATTGGCAACATATAGAGACAGTCCCTACCCAACATTGGGCTCACAGTCTAAAAGACTGTGAGCCCTAAATAATAACAAGAACAATAACTGTGTTTTTTGTTAAAGTGCTTACTATGTGCCAGGCACTGTATTAAGTGCTGGGATGGATACAAGCAAATTGGGCTGGGCACGGTCCCTATCCCGTGGCGGGGCGGGGAGGGGTGTTTATGTGTGTCTAAGGGGAGGGTCTCTGGGGCCACTAGTCTCCTTTCCATTCATTCATTCAATCGTATTTATTGAGCGCTTACTGTGTGCGGAGCACTGGACTAAGCGCTTGGGAAGTACAAGTTGGCAACACACAAAGACGGTCCCTACCCAACAGTGGGCTCACAGTCTAGAAAGGGGAGACAGGCAACAAAACAAAACATAGAAACCAAATAAAATGAATAAAATAAATATGTACAAGTAAAATAAATAGAGTAATAAATCCGTACAAACATATACACATATACAGGTGCTGTAGAGAGGGGAAGGGGAGAGGAAGGTCCCTCTCTGCCCCCCCAAGCTGGGCACCCCCCACGGCCCGACGACTCAGGCCTGGGGTGGCAGGCCACCAATCCCACACTGTTGCCAACTTGTACTTCCCAAGCGCTTAGTACAGTGCTCTGCACACAGTAAGCACTCAATAAATACAACTGATTGATTGATTGATTGACTGAGGCGAGTGGCCGGGCGGGCACCGCTGCCAGGGGCAGCATGCCCGTGGGCCCGGGGGGATGGCCCGTCCGAAAAATATCAGCGGGCTTAGGAGTCAGAGGACACGGGTTCTAATTCCGACTCCGCCACTTGCCTGCTGTGTGACCTTGGGCAAGTCACTTCACTTCCCGGTGCCTCAGTCCCCTCATCTGCCAAACGGGGATGAAGACTGTGAGCCCCACATGGGGCAGCCTGATTACCTTGTATCTACCTCAGCGCTTAGAACAGTGCTTGGCACAGAGTAAGCGCTTAACAAATACCGTAATTGCTATTATTATCATTGTTATTAAAACTATTGGCCCTCAGGCCCTCCGGAAGAAACTACCCCAGCGCTTAGAACAGTGCTTGGCACAGAGTAAACACTTAAATACCATAATTACTATTATTATCATTGTTATTAAAACTATCAGCCCTCAGGCTCTCTGGAAGAAACTCTGTCCACAGGCGAGACGTCCGGGAAGGGAGGGAAGCGGAGGCGGCTCCCTGATACCCGCGGGGAAGAAACGCGGGCGCGGATGACGGGAATTCCCAGGGACGATCCAAAGGCCTCCTCTAAGTCCATCGTTTCACTTTCTCCTCATGCCGGATGGGCCGGTTTGAGGTTTCCCCATCGCCGTCACACAGGATTATGGGCTCCCCCGACATTCCCAACGAGGGCACCCCTGGGGAAGGAAGACCCGGATCGGGGGAACACCAGGCACCCGGGTGGTCTCTTCTTCGGACCCTCATCAATCGTATTTATTGAGCGCTTACTGTGTGCAGAGCACTGTACTAAGTGCTTGGGAAGTCCAAGTTGGCAACATCTAGAGACGGTCCCTACCCAACAGTGGGCTCACAGTCTAAAAGGGGGAGACAGAGAATGAAACCAAACATACCAACAAAATAAAATAAATGGAACAGATATGTACAAGTAAAATAAATAGAGTAATAAATCTGTACAAACATATAGACATATATACAAGTGCTGTGGGGAAGGGAAGGAGGTAAGATGGGGGCCCACTGTTGGGTAGGGACTGTCTCCGTATGTTGCCAACTTGGACTTCCCAAGCGCCCAGCGTCCTATCCTGTCAGCCTCGTGCGGTCCGAGGAACGCCTTCCCACCCGAAAGGGGAGATAGTCGTTTTCGGCTGACGTCTTCCTTTTGGACCGGGATATTCCCGCGCTTGGGACGCTTCTTCTTCTGGCCCTTGGCGCTCGCTCTGCCTCACCCGTTAGGCCGTGAGCTCCTCGAGGGCAGGGGCCCGGTCCGTGACGCTCGCCGAGGGCATTTTAGACTGTGAGCCCACTGTTGGGTAGGGACCGTCTCTATATGTTGCCAATTTGTACTTCCCAAGCGCTTAGTACAGTGCTCTGCACACAGTAAGCGCTCAATAAATACGATTGATGATGATGATCCGAGTCAGCGGGTGTGGTAACGTTAGAGAGGATGTTGACGGCGAAGAAGGCCCGCCCCGCCGGAGCGCGGGGTCGATAATAATAATAATAATCACGGCATTTATTAAGCGCTTACTATGTGCAGAGCACTGTTCTAAGCGCTGGGGAGGTTACAAGGTGATCAGGTTGTCCCTTAGGGGGCTCACCGTCTTAATCCCCATTTTACAGATGAGGGAACTGAGGCCCAGAGAAGTGAAGTGACTTGCCCAAAGTCACACAGCTGACAATTGGCGGAGCCGGGGTTTGAACCCATGACCTCGGACTCCAAAGCCCGGGCTTTTTCCACGGAGCCACGCTGCTTCTCTTGCTTGTCGATGACAAGCAAGACGTCTGAACAAGGGACGTGAAGAGCAAGGAGAGCGAGGGGTTCCGGAGAAGCCGAAAAACGAATCCGCAGAGCCGGGGTGAGTGGGGGCCGGCTCCTCAGATCATCATCAATCGTATTTATTGAGCGCTTACTGTGTGCAGAGCACTGTACTAAGCGCTTGGGAAGTACAAATTGGCAACATATAGAGACAGTCCCTACCCAACAGTGGGCTCACAGTCTAAAAGGGGGGCTCAAGATGGATGGAAATCCTCCATAAATGCTAAAAATCCCAGCGGCGCCTCCTCCTCCTCCTCTCCACGACCCACAGCTGGCAACTGTCTCCTCTTCCTCCCACCCCACCGCCATCCCTACCCCTTTGCCGGGTCTTCACGGCATTCCCGCCTGGCACAGGGGTCCTCCACGTTGGACAGCATTCCCAAAAATACTTTGCGGGATTGGGGGAGAATGCGCACCTCCCGCTGGGGCGCCTTCTCTACTTCCTCTGAACGACGGGCCTGGGAATTCTGGCATCGGGCGCCTCGGGGATGGGGAGAGCGGGAGGATTAATCTGTCGTATTTACTGAGCGCTTCCTGTGTTCAGAGCGCTGTACTAAGCGCTTGGGAGAGGACAACTGCTCTGCACACAGTAAGCGCTCAATAAATACGATTGATGATGATGACAACAGAACGATAAACACCGCCTCAAACGGAAAACCACGGCCCTGATCCACTCAAAGCAACCATTTCAGACCGGAGGAAAGAAACTCTGTGCCCAGAACATTCAGTCCCATCCTGGTATTTAACTCCCCCATTCATCCATTCGTTTAATCGTATTTATTGAGCGCTTACTGTGTGCAGAGCACTGTACTAAGCGCTTGGGAAGTACAAGATGGCAACATATAGAGTCAGTCCCTACCCAACAACGGACTCCCAGATTGGCTATCGAACAATCAATCTATCAATCATATTTATTGAGCGCTTACTGTGTGCAGAGCACTGTACTAAGTGCTTGGGAAGTCCAAGTTGGCAACAGAGAGGGACAGTCCCTACCCAACAGTGGGCTCACAGTCTAAAAGGGGGAGACAGAGAACAAAATCAAACATACTAACAAAATAAAATAAAGAGAATAGATTTGTACTAGTAAAATAAATAAATATATAGAGTAATAAATAAGACGGATTAAGACGGTGAGCCTGCCGTGGGACAACCTGATCACCCTGTAACCTCCCCAGCGCTTAGAACAGTGCCTCACACGTAGTAAGCGCTTAATAAATGCCATTATTATTATTATTATTTATTATTATCTATTTATCTTATTTTGTTAGTATGTTTGGTTTTGTTCTCTGTCTCCCCCTTTTAGCCTGTGAGCCCACCGCTGGGTAGGGACTGTCTCTATGTGTTGCCAATTTGTACTTCCCAAGCGCTTAGTACAGTGCTCTGCACATAGTAATCGCTCAATAAATACGATTGATGATGATGATGATGATTATTATTCTAAGCATTGGGCACTGTTCTCCCTAGCGCTTAGTACAGTCCTCTGCACACAGTAAGCGCTCAATAAATACGATTGATGATGATCATCATCATCATCCCCCTCCTGGCCCCCCACCACTTCTGTCCCTGTCATTTATTTATTTCTAGTTCTGTCCATCTCCCCCTCTAGACCCTCAGCCCGCCGTAGGCGGGGAATGCGTCTGTTTATTGCCCTATTATACCCTCCTGAGCGCTTAGTCCAGTGCCCCGCACCTAGCAAATGCTCAATAAACACGTCTGACCGACTGCTAACTCTATTGTTAGCAATAGACTAACAATACCCTCGTCCCCCTCTCCATCCCCCCATTTTACCTCCTTCCCTTCCCCACAGCACCTGTACATATGTATATATGTTTGTACATATTTATTACTCCATTTATTTACTTATTTATTTTACTTGTACATATCTATCCTATTTATTCTATTTTGTTAGTATGTTTGGTTTTGTTCCCTGTCTCCCCCTTTTAGACTGTGAGCCCACTGTTGGGTAGGGACTGTCTCTAGATGTTGCCAATTTGTACTTCCCAAGCGCTTAGTACAGTGCTCTGCACATAGTAAGCGCTCAATAAATACGATTGATGATGATGATGATATTGTTCTCTCCTGGGCGCTTCGGGCTGGCGTCCTAAGCACCCAGATGATCGATCGTATATATGTTTGTACATATTTATTACTCTATTTATTTATGTATTTATTTATTTACTTGTACATATCAATTCTATTTATTTTATTTTGTTAGTATGTTTGGTTTTGTCTCCCCCTTTTAGACTGTGAGCCCACTGTTGGGTAGGGACTGTCTCTATATGTTGCCAATTTGTACTTCCCAAGCGCTTAGTACAGTGCTCTGCACACAGTAAGCGCTCAATAAATACGATTGATGATGATCGGTCTGGTCAGTCGCGCCTCCAGAACGGCCTGCAGCTCCTTAGGAGGAAGGGGATAGATTCTCTTGCGGAATCTGCGGAAGAGCGCTGCTCCACGGAAGCCCGGGAAACTTCCGTTTCCCTCTTGGAATTGGCCCGGAGCCCCACAGGACACAGCGACAGGCCGGATCCTGCCTGGGAAGGGAAGGGACGATGCCCGGCGCTCCTGAAAGGACCTCACGGGATCGCCGCGGCTTTCATTCATTCATTCATTCAATCAATCGTGCTTATCAAGCGCTTACTACGTGCAGAACACTGTACTAAGCGCTTGGGAAGTCCAAGTCGGCAACATATAGAGACGGTCCCTACCCAACGGCGGGCTCACAGTCTAGAACGGGGAGACACACAACAAAACAAAACACATTATTTTGTCTATTTATTTTATTTTGTCTATTTTATTTTGTCTATTTATTTTATTTTGTCTATTTTATTTTGTTTGTATGTCTATTTATTTTATTTTATTTTGTTTGTATGTTTGGTTTTGTTCTCTGTCTCCCCCTTTTAGACTGTGAGCCCACAGTTGGGTAGGGGCTGTCTCTATATGCTGCCAACTTGTACTTCCCAAGCGCTTAGTACAGTGCTCTGCATACAGTAAGCGCTCAATAAATACGATTGATTGATTGATTGATTGATTGATTAACACTCCCCCTCCACAATTTATGGTATTCGTTCAGCATTTATTCCGCGTCATACACCGCTCTAAGCGCACAAGCTCATCCGGTCGGACACAGTCCCCGTCCCGCGTGGGGCCGGCAGTCTGAGTCGGAGGGAGGACAGGTTGAGGAAACTGAGGCACAGAGGAGTGAAGTGACTTGCCCGCGCACACGGCGAGCAATTGGAAGGGCCGGGATTAGGATCCAGGTCCTCCCCACTCCCGGGTCCGTGCTTCTCTGCACTAGGGTTCAAATCTCTAATCCCGGCCCCAACGCAGCAGGTCTGCTGCGTGACGTTGGGTAAGTCACTTCACTTCTCTGGGCCTCGGCTCCTGCAGCTGCAATAATAACAACAATAATAATAATAATCGCATTTATTAAGTGCTTACTATGTGCAAAGCACTGTTCTAAGCACTGGGGAGGTTACAAGGTGATCAGGTTGTCCCATGGGGGGCCTCACAGTTTTAATTCCCATTTTTACAGATGAGGTAACTGAGGCCCGGAGAAGTGAAGTGACTTGCCCAAAGTCACACAGCTTACAGTTGGCAGAGCCGGCATTTGAACCCATGACCTCTGACTCCAAAGCCCGGGCTCTTTCCACTGAGCCATGCTGCTTCAATAATAATAATAACAACAATAATAATAATAATAATAATAACTTGTACTTCCCAAGCGCTTAGTACAAGTGCTCTGCACACAGTAAGCGCTCAATACAATTGATTGATTAATAATAATAATAATAATGGCATTTATTAAGTGCTATGTGCAAAGCACTGTTCTAAGTGCTGGGGAGGTTCCAAGGTGATCAGGTTGTCCCACGGGGGGTTCACAGTCTTAATCCCTATTTTACAGATGAGGGAACTGAGGCGCAGAAAAGTGAGGTGACTCGCCCAAAGTCACCCAGCTGACAACTGGCGGAGCCGGGACTTGAACCCATGACCTCTGACTCCAAAGCCCGGGCTCTTTCCACTGAGCCACGCTGCTTCTCTTAGAAGCTGTAGAATGGGGATTAAGAGCAGGAGCCCCATGCGGGACAGGGATTGTGTCCAACCCGATGAACTTGTATCTCTCCCAGCCCTCGGGGCTTCAAAGGGTGCTTAGCACATAGTAAGCGCTTAACAAGTGCCATAATGATTAGGCTATATGCTGGTTGCCCCTAGGACACGTTGCTCCCCTTCTGTGGGGAGAGGAAGGGAGTAAAGCGTTGCCAAGGGGTGGGAAGCAGAGTGGTCTACAGCGTGGCTCAGGGGAAAGAGCCCGGGCTTTGGAGTCAGAGGTCATGGGTTCAAATCCCCGCTCTGTTGTGTGCAGAGCTCTGTACTAAGCGCTTGTTCCTGCCCAGCAGAGTAGGCGCCTGATAAATGCCAATATTATAGTGTTTATAAGCAACAGCAGCAGCGTGAATATTGGATACACCCCGAGCCTGGGAGTCAGAAGGTCATGGGTTCTAATTCTGTATGCTGTGTGACCTTGGGCAAGTCACACTTGGAGAAGCAGCGTGGCTCAGTGGAAAGAGCCCGGGCTTTGGAGTCAGAGGTCAGGGGTTCAAATCCCAGCTCTGCCACTGGTCAGCTGGGTGACTTTGGGCAAGTCACTTCACTTCTCTGGGCCTCAGGTCCCTCATCTGGAAAATGGGGGTTAAGACTGCGAGCCCCCCCGTGGGCCAACCTGATCACCTTGTAACCTCCCCAGCGCTTAGAACAGTGCTTTGCACATAGTAAGCGCTTAATAAATGCCATTATCATTAAGTCACTTCACTTCTCTGGGCCTCAGTTACCTCATCTGGAAAATGGGGATTGAGACAGTGAGCCCCATGCAGGGCAGGGACTGCGTCCCACCCAATTTGCTTGTATCCACCCCAGTGCTTAGTACAGGGCCTGGCACACAGTAAGCACCTAACAAATAATAATAATAATAACAATGATGGCATTTATTAAGCGCTTACTATGTGCAAAGCACTGTTCTAAGCGCTGTGGGGATAGAAGGTGATCAGGTTGTCCCACGGGGGGCTCACAGTTTTAATCCCCATTTTTTACAGATGAGGTAACTGAGGCCCAGAGAAGCGAAGTGACTTGCCCAAAGTCACACAGCTGACAGTTGGCGGAGCCGGGATTCGAACCCATGACCTCTGACTCCAAAGCCTGGGCTCTTTCCACTGAGCCACGCTGCTTCCGTACTTCTGCCTCCCCACGTCTACTAATCATAATTATGGTATTTGTTAAGCGCTTACTATGCGCCAAGCGCTGGGGTAGATACAAGGTAATCAGGTTGTCCCACGTGGGGCTCACAGTCGTAATCCCCATTTTACAGATGAGGTCACTGAGGCACAGAGAAGCTAAGTGACTGGCCCAAGGTCACCCAGCAGACAAGGGGCGGAGCCGGGATTAGAACCACGGCCTCTGACTCCCAAGCCCGCCAGTTGGCAGAGCCGGGATTTGAACCCATGACCACTGA
Organism: Tachyglossus aculeatus; assembly: GCF_015852505.1. Lineage (NCBI taxonomy): Eukaryota > Metazoa > Chordata > Mammalia > Monotremata > Tachyglossidae > Tachyglossus > Tachyglossus aculeatus. The sequence goes on from NC_052091.1 coordinate 3,008,796, forward strand.
CTCCAAAGCCCGGGCTCTTTTCCACTGAGCCACGCCGCTTCTCCAATACCATAATAATAATTATTATTGTCTAGGGGCTGCATCTGACCAGCCCCCGGTACCCACCCCACAAGAGAAGCAGCGTGGCTCAGTGGAAAGAGCCTGGGCTTTGGAGTCAGAGGTTATGGGTTCAAATCCTGGCTCTGCCAATTGTCAGCTGGGTGACTTTGGGCAAGTCACTTCACTTCTCTGGGCCCCAGTTATCTCATCTGTAAAATGGGGATTAAGACTGTGAGCCCCACGTGGGACAACTTGATCCCCTTGTAACCTCCCCAGCGCTTAGAACAGTGCTTTGCACATAGTAAGCGCTTAATAAATGCCATTATTATTATTATTTTGGGCAAGTCACTTAAATTCTCTGTGCCTTAGTTACCTTATCTGTCAAATGGGGATTAAGACTGTGAGCCCCGTGTGGGACAACCTGATTATCTTGTAACCTCCCCAGGGCTTAGAACAGTGCTTTGCACATAGTAAGCGCTTAATAAATGTCATTATTATTATCCAGAAAAGCGACACCGGGAAGCTCGGCGCTCCGGCTCGAATCTGTGGCCGCGGGTAAACGGATCCACGATGTTAATTTCGGCCAAACCTAGCGGGGCCGGAACGTGGAGACGGCTGGAGGGATTCTTTCCTTCACTTCTCTGAGCCTCAGTTCCCTCATCTGTCAAATGGGGATGAAGACTGCGAGCCCCACGTGGGACAACCTGATCACCTTGTATCATCATCATCAATCGTATTTATTGAGCGCTTACTATGGGCAGAGCACTGTACTAAGCGCTTGGGAAGTACAAATTGGCAACATACAGAGACAGTCCCTACCCAACAGCGGGCTCACAGTCTAAAAGGGGGAGAGAGAACAAAACCAAACATACTAACAAAATAAAATAAATAGAATAGATATGGACAAGTAGAATAGAGTAATAAATATGTACAAACATATATATATATGTATACCTGTATACATATACCTTGTATCCCCCACCAGCGCTTAGAACAGTGCTTTGCACATAGTAAGCGCTTAACAAATGCCATTATTATTATTATTATTATTCTTTCTCCGCTCTCCGACGATGTCCCCCGCACGAATCCGGCGGGGCCTTCCGAAAGGAAAGCCCCCCGACGCCTTCCACCGTCCCGGTGGGCCTGACCCGAGACCCCCAGACCCGACGAGGGGAAGCGGGGGGCCGGCGCCACGACCGGAATGGGATGGCAAAGTTGGGCGCCAATCTACTGTTTGGAAGACGCCCTTTCTGCCAGGGGGATTTGGGGTGGCGGCGGAGGGGTGGCTCTTTTGGAAGAGGGGGAGAGCGGTGGGTTCTTCTGGGGATCAATCAATCAATGGTATCTACATTTATTTATTTATTTATTTATTTATTTATTTATTTATTTATTTATTTTGCCGCGTGCAGAGCACTGTACTAAGCGCTTGGGAAGTCCAAGTTGGCAACATATAGAGACGGTCCCTACCCAACAGTGGGCTCACAGTCCCGCTCCGCCACTTATCACCTGTGTCGCTTCACTTCTCTGGGCCTCAGTTCCCTCCTCTGTAAAATGGGGATGAAGACCGCGAGCCCCCCGTGGGACAACCTGAGCACCTTGCAACCCCCCCCCCACGCTTAGAACAGTGCTTTGCACAGGGTAAGTGCTTAATAAATGCCATCATTATTATTATTATTAGAAGGGGGAGACAGAGAACATTAAACCAAACATACTAACAAAATAAAATAAATAGAATAGATGTGTACAAGTAAAATAAATCAATAAATAGAGTAATCATCATCATCATCATCAATCGTATTTATTGAGCGCTTACTGTGTGCAGAGCACTGTACTGAGCGCTTGGGAAGTCCAAGTTGGTAACATATAGAGACGGTCCCTACCCAACGGTGGGCTCACAGTCTAAAAGGGGGAAACAGAGAACAAAACCAAACATACCAACAAAATAAAATGAATAGAATAGATATGTACAAGTAAAATAGAGTAATAAATATGTACAAACATATATACAGGTGCTGTGGGGAAGGGAAGGAGGTAAGATGGGGGCCCACTGTTGGGTAGGGACTGTCTCTATATGTTGCCAACTTGGACTTCCCAAGCGCTTAGTCCAGTGCTCTGCACACAGTAAGCGCTCAATAAATACGATTGATGATGATGATGATGGGGGGGGGATGGAGAGGGGGACGAGGGGGAGAGGAAGGAAGGGGCTCAGTCTGGGGATGGGGGGCAGCGGGGAAACGTGCCAAGAGGGAGCTTACTGATCGGCGGGGGGTGGTTGGGTGGTCCGGAGTCCCCGTGCCTCGTCGTCCCCACCCTGGGGCGAGGGGGAGACGTGGGGCGTGGAGGGGGAAGAAAGCCGTCCCCCTCACCCCTGTCATCACGCCCCGCTCCACCAGGGCAGTGGCGGGAAAATAATAATTATAATAATAATAATGGCACTTGGTAAGCGCTTAACTATTTATTTTATCGTATTTATTGAGCACTTATGGTGTGCAGAGCACTGTACTAAGCGCTTGGGAAGTACAAGTTGGCAACACATAGAGACGGTCCCTACCCAACAGCGGGCTCACAGTCCTCCAGACCCTTCCTCCCCCCATCCCTTCCCTCGCTAAGCAGTTTCCCTCCGCATAAAGTGAGAAGCGGCGTGGCTCAGCGGAAAGAGCCCGGGCTTTGGAGTCAGAGGTCATGGGTTCGAATCCCAGCTCTGCCAACTGTCAGCTGGGTGGCTCTGGGCGAGTCACTTCACTTCTCTGGGCCTCAGTTCCCTCATCTGTAAAATGGGGATGAAGACTGTGAGCCCCCCATGGGACAACCTAACCACCTTGTAACCTCCCTAGTGCTTAGAACAGTGCTTTGCACATAGTAAGCACTTAACAAATGCCATTATTATTATTATTATAAAGTGTCTATTTTCCCCAGACGCCCACCAGGCCAGGCACTGTATTAAGCGCTGGGGTGGACACAGTCCCTGCCCCCCGTGGGGCTCACAGTCTCAATCCCCTTTTATAGATGAGAGAACTGAGGCCCAGAGAAGCCAAGTGACTTGCCCAAGGTCACACAGCAGACGAGCGGCGGAGCCGGGATTAGAAAGAGCCCAACATCCCGGACACAGCCTTTGTAACAATAATAATAACGGTGGCATTTGTTAAGCACCTACTATGTGTCGGGCACTGTACTAAGCACTGGGTGGGGGGGGATACAAGGATATTCATTCACTCAATCGTGTTTATTGAGCGCTTCCTGTGTGCAGAGCACTGGACTAAGCGCTTGGGAAGTCCAAGTCGGCAACATCTAGAGACGGTCCCTACCCAACAGCGGGCTCACAGTCTAGAAGGGGGAGACAGACAACAAAGCAAAACATATAAACCAAATAAAATAAATAGAATATCAGATTGGCCCCAGCCCCTGTCCCGCTTGGGGCTCACATTCATTCATTCATTCGTATTTATTGAGCGCTTACTGTGTGCAGAGCACTGTATTAAGCGCTTGGGAAGTCCAAGTTGGCAACACACAGAGACGGTCCCCACCCAACAGCGGGCTCACAGTCTAGAAGGGGGAGACAAACAAAACAAAACATATAAACCAAATAAAATAAATAGAATATCAGATCGGACCCAGCCCCTGCCCCGCTTGGGGCTCACAGTCTTCACCCCCATTTTACAGACGAGAGAACTGAGGCCCAGAGAAGTGAAACGACTTGCCCGAGGCCACGCCGCAGACGAGTGGCGGACCGGGATTGGAACCCATGATCTTCGAACTCCCAGGCTCTAGCCACTACGCATCGGGGGATATATCGAAGGCGAAGATGATAGACGGACGGCATTCCCCTGGGATTCATTCATTCCTTCAATCGTATTTACTGAGCGCTTACTGTGTGCAGAGCACTGTACTAAGCGCTTGGGAAGTACAAGTTGGCAACATATAGAGACGGGATTTGGGGGGGTGGGGGAGCGGGTGGCTTCTCATAGCTGACCATGACATTGAGACCCCCTTCATTCATTCATTCACTCAATCATATTTATTGAGCGTTTACTGTGTGCAGAGCATTCATTCATTCATTCATTCATTCAATCATATTTATTGAGCGCTTACTGTGTGCAGAGCACTGTACTAAGCGCTTGGGAAGTACAAGTTGGCAACATATAGAGACGGGATTTGGGGGGGTGGGGGAGCGGATGGCCTTTCATAGCTGACCATGACATTGAGACCCTCTTCATTCATTCATTCACTCAATCACATTTATTGAGTGCTCACTGTGTGCAGAGCACTGTACTAAGCGATTGGGAAGTACAAATTGGCAACATATAGAGATGGTCCCTGCCCAACAGTGGGCTCACAGTCCTTCATTCATTCATTCAATCGTATTTATTGAGCGCTTACTGTGTGCAGAGCACTGTACTAAGCGCTCGGAAAGTACAATTTGGCAACATATAGAGACAGACCCTTCCTCCCCGCATCTCTTCCCTTGCTAAGCAGTTTCCCTCTGCATAAAGTGTCTATCTTCCCCAGACGCCCACCTCAGAATAATAATAATAATTATTATTGTATCTGTTAAGCGCCTACTATGTGCCAGGCACCGTACTAAGCACTGGGGTGGTTAGAAGCAAACTGGGCTGGACACAGTCCCTGTTCCACATGGGGCTCCCAGCCTCCAGCCCCATTTTACAGCTGAGCTAACTGAGGCCCAGAGAATAATAACAACGGTATTCGTTAATAATAATTATTATGGCATTTGTTAAGCGCTTACTATGTGCCGAGCACTGTTCTAAGCGCTGGGGTAGGTACAAGGTAATCAGGTTGTCCCCCGTGGGGCTCACAGTCTCGATCCCTCTTTTACAGCTGAGGTAACTGAGGCCCAGAGAAGCGAAGTCTCAGGGCAGACAAGTGACGAGGCCAGGATTAGAACCCACAACCTCCAGACTCCCGGGCCGGGCCGCTTTTCATTCATTCATTCAATCAATCGTATTTACTGAGCGCTTACTGTGTGCAGAGCACTGTACTAAGCGCTTGGGAAGTCCAAGTTGGCAACAGATAGAGCCGGTCCCTACCCAACAGCGGGCTCACAGTCTAGAAGGGGGAGACGGACGACAAAATAAAACATATTAATATATTAATATGTTAATATTAATATGTTAATATTAACATATTAATAAAATAAAATAAATAGGATAAATATGTACAAATAAAATAACCCACAACCACCCGTGTCTGCTCCCAGGAAGACCCCGTCGGATCCCTGACTCGCTCCCTTGATTCCTCCCCTCTTCCCCAGCCCCACGGCGCTTCTGTCCCCCTGCGTTTAGCACAGCGCTCTGCACACAGTAAGCGCTCAATAAATACGACTGAATGCATGGATGAATGAATGAGAAGCAGCGTGGCTCAGTGGAAAGAGCCCGGGCTTTGGAGTCAGAGGTCGTGGGTTCAAATCCCGCTCCGCCAACTGTCAGCTGGGTGACTTGGGCAAGTCACTTGACTTCTCTGGGCCTCAGTGACCTCATCCGGAAAATGGGGATGAAGACTGTAAGTCCCCGGGTGGGACAACCTGATCACCTTGTAACCTCCTCAGCGCTTAGAACAGTGCTCTGCACACAGTAAGCGCTCAATAAATACGACAATGCATGGATGAACGAATGAGAAGCAGTGTGGCTCAATGGAAGGAGCCCGGGCTTTGGAGTCAGAGGTCGTGGGTTCAAATCCCGGCTCCGCCAACTGTCAGCTGGGTGACTTGGGCAAGTCACTTGACTTCTCTGGGCCTCAGTGACCTCATCCGTAAAATGGGGATGAAGACTGTGAGCCCCCCGGTGGGACAACCTGATCACCTTGTAACCTCCTCGGCGCTTAGAACGGCGCTTTGCACATAGTAAGCGCCTAATAAATGCCATCATTTTTACAATTATTATTATTATTCACGTCGGTCTCCCCCTCTAGCCTGAAGCTCCTTGAGGGCGGGGAATGTGTCTATTCTACCGTCCTCTCCCCATCATCAATCGTATTTATTGAGCGCTTACTGTGTGCAGAGCACTGTACTAAACGCTTGGGAAGTACAAGTTGGTAACATATAGAGACGGTCCCTATCCAACAGTGGGCTCACTAGTCCCCAGAGCTGGACCAGCGCTCTGCACACAGTAAAGCGCTCAATACATCTCCCCCTCTAGCCTGGAAGCTCCTTGCGGGCAGGGAATGGGTCTATTCTACCGTCCTCTCCCCAGGGCTGGGCCAGCGCTCTGCACACAGTAAAGCGCTCAATACATCTCCCCCTCTAGCCTGGAAGCTCCTTGCAGGCAGGAAATGTGTCTATTCTACCGTCCTCTCCCCAGAGCTGGGCCAGTGCTCTGCACACAGTAAAGCGCTCAATACATCTCCCCCTCTAGCCTGGAAGGTCCTTGCGGGCAGGGAATGTGTCTATTCTACCGTCCTCTCCCCAGAGCTGGGCCAGCGCTCTGCACACCGTAAAGCGCTCAGTACATCTCCCCTTCTAGCCTGGAAGGTCCTTGCGGGCAGGGAATGTGTCTATTCTACCGTCCTCTCCCCAGAGCTGGGCCAGCGCTCTGCACACAGTAAAGCGCTCAGTACATCTCCCCTTCTAGCCTGGAAGCTCCTTGCGGGCAGGGAATGGGTCTATTCTACCGTCCTCTCCCCAGAGCTGGGCCAGTGCTCTGCACACAGTAAAGCGCTCAATACATCTCCCCCTCTAGCCTGGAAGCTCCCTGCGGGCAGGGAATGGGTCTATTCTACCGTCCTCTCCCCAGAGCTGGGCCAGCACTCTGCACACAGTAAAGCGCTCAGTACATCTCCCCCTCTAGCCTGGAAGCTCCTTGCGGGCAGGGAATGGGTCTATTCTACCGTCCTCTCCCCAGAGCTTGGCCAGTGCTCTGCACACAGTAAAGCGCTCAATACATCCGACTAATTGATTAGCGAGAAAACTATTTTGGCATTTTCAATTCAATCAATCAATCATATTTATTGAGCGCTTACTGCATGCAGAGCACTGTACTAAGCGCTTTCCCTCCACTCCCCAGAGAGTTCCCCTCTCTGGGCAGCTAGGCTACTCACCCATTATTCTGCTGGTACTTGTTAAGCGCTTACTATGTGCCAAGCACTGTTCTAACCGCTCGTCCAAGGCCCCTGTAGACAAAACCACAACCTAGGGTCACCTCCGTTAACCCACCCCAGGGTCCGGCGCTCTTTCTTTGGCTCTGTGTCTGCTAACTCCATTCTATAATAATAATAATCATCATCATCATCATCAATCATATTTATTGAGCGCTTACTATGTGCAGAGCACTGTACTAAGCGCTTGGGAAGTACAAATTGGCAACATACAGAGACAGTCCCTACCCAACAGTGGGCTCACAGTCTAAAAGATAATAATAATAATAATAACAATAATAATAAAAAGTAATAAAAACTCTGGAATTGTATTAAGCCTTTACTCGGCGTCCAGCACAGTACTAAGCGCTGAGGTAGGAGAAAATCGGTTTGGACGCAGTCCCTGACCCATAGAGCGTTCAAAGTACTAATCCCCGTTTTCCAGATGAGGGGACTGAGGCCCAGAGAAGTGAAGTGACTTGGCCAAGGTCACACAAGCAAGCGATTGGGACTAGAAGAAGAATAACGATGATGATGGCATTTATTAAGCGCTTCCTATGTGTCAAGCACTGTTCTAAGCGCTGGGGAGGTTACAAGGTGATCAGGTTGTCCTGCGGGGGGGCTCGCAGTCTTCACCCCCATTTTCCAGATGAGGGAACTGAGGCCCAGAGAAGTCAAGTGACTTGCTCAAAGTCACACAGCTGACAAGTGGCGGAGCCGGGATTTGAACCCATGACCTCGGGCTCTTTTCTACTAGGCCACGCTGCTTCTCAAGCATTCTCCCAAACACTCAGTACAATCAATCATCAACCAGTGGTATTTATTGAGCGCTTACTACAGGCACAGCACCGTGTTAACCGCTTGGAGAGTTCGATACAACAATTGACCAATGGTATTTATTGAAGCGCTTACAACAGGCACAGCACCATACTAAGCGCTCGGGAGAGTCCACTACAACAATCAATGCACCAATGGTATTTACTGAGTGCTTACTAAGTGCAGAGCACTGCACTGAGCGCTTAGGAGGTTACAAGGTGATCAGGTTGGCCCACGGGGGGCTCACAGTCTTCACCCCCATTTTCCAGATGAGGGAACTGAGGCCCAGAGAAGTCAAGTGACTTGCTCAAAGTCACACAGCTGACAAGTGGCGGAGCCGGGATTTGAACCCATGACCTCGGGCTCTTTTCCACTAGGCCACGCTGCTTCTCAAGCGTTCTCCCAAACACTCAGTACAATCAATCATCAACCAGTGGTATTTATTGAGCACTTACTACTGGCACAGCACCGTACTAACCGCTTGGAGAGTTCGATACAACAGTCAATCGACCAACGGTATTTACTGAGCGCTTACTACAGGCACAGCACCAGAAGAGTCCACTACAACAATCAATGCACCAATGGTATTTACTGAGCGCTTACAAAGTGCAGATCACTGCACTAAGCGCTTAGGAGAGTTCACTACAACAACCGATCGACATATGGTATTTGCCGAGTGCTTACTAAGTGCAGATCACTGCACTAAGCACTTAGGAGAGTTCACTACAACAACCGATCGACTGATGGTATTTGCCGAGTGTTTACTAAGTGCAGAGCACTGCACTGAGCGCTTAGGAGAGTTCACTACAACAATCGATCAACTGATGGTATTTACCGAGTGCTTACTAAGTGCAGAGCACTGTAATAAGCACTTAGGAGAGTACAATACAACAATCAACAGACCGATGGTGTTTACTGAGTGCTTACTAAGTGCACAGCACTGTACTAAGCGCTTAGGAGAGTTCAATACAACAATCAATCGACCGACGGTATTTACTGAGCGCTAAGTGCCGAGCACTGTACTAAGCGCTTAGGAGGGTTCAAAACAACAATCGATCGACCAATAGTTGTTACCAAGCGCTTACTATGCGCAGAACGCTGTACTCAGCGCTAGGGAGAGTACAGTACAGCAATCAATCAACCAGTGGTATTTATTGAGCGCTTACTTTGTGCAGAGCACTGTACTAGGCGCTTGGGAGAGTACAACACACTTCCTATGTGCAGAGCACTGTACTAGGCGCTTGGTAGAGTACAACAGAATACAAAAAGAGCTTGCGGTCACATCCCCTGCCCACAAAGAGCTTACGGTCCCCGGGGGGAGTCGGACACCCAAAGGCCATGGGTTCTAATCCCAGCTCCGCCGCTTTCATTCAGTTTAATGTACTGAGCGCTTACTGTGTGCCCCAGCTGCGTGACCACGGGCGAGTCACTTCACTTCTCCGGGCCTCAGTTCCCTCATCCGTAAAATGGGGATTCGGCCCCATGCGGGATGGGGACGGCGTCCGACCCGATTAGCCTGCACCTACCCCCGCGCTTAGGACAGTGCCCGGCACCTAGTAAGCGCTTAGCACATAGCATCGTTATTAGGGTTATTATTAGGAAGAAATGCCATTTATAAATACACCGTTTAAAGAGGCGTACGCAACTGCCGCGGGGCGAACATCAACCGCACAGCGTTGTGCACACAGTAAGCGCTCGAGCCCCCTGGATTCCCCGACCTCTCGGGGGGCGAGGAGGGGAGAAGGAAGGGGGGTCTCTTTGGGGGGTCTTGGAAGAAAAAGGGAGGGAAAAGGGGGGTGTGGGGAGACAACCCCCCCAATATAAGTTGCCAGGCAGATGGCAAGTGGCCCAGAGGACTTGCCAACCCAGGCCGGGCCCGAAATCGCCAGGCGGGAGGAAAAGTTGGTCCAGACCCACGTCCACAACAAAGGTCGTGCGCTCCTGTAGACACCACTTGGAAAGAACTGCCCAGCATCTCACCATCTTGGACGGACTTCTGGGGGAGGGGGGCGGCCCGGCCTAGGCCGGATCGGGGACGGCAACACGCCCCCCAACACCTCGGGCCTGGCGAAATCCAGAGGGTGGGGGCGGGAGGGTCCCCCTTCCCCAAACTACCCCCCCATTCGCCAAGCCAGGCCCATCCTTAATGGGGGGGGGGGGGGCCCTTTCCTCAAACTGCACCCCCAGTCGACAGGCCAGGCCTGTCCTTATTTGAGGAAGGGGAGGGTCCCCCTTCCCCAAACTGCCCCCCAATTCGACGAGCCAGGCCTGTCCTTATTGGGGAGAGGGGGCCCCTTTCCCCAAACTGCACCCCTAGTCGACAAGCCAGGCCCGTCCTTATTGGGGGGAGGGGAGGGTCTCCCTTCTCCAAACTGCCCCCCAAGTCAACAAGCCAAGCCGGTCCTTATTTGGGGGGGGGGGGCTTTCCCCAAACTGCACCCCCAGTCGCCAAGCCAGGCCCATCCTTATTTAGGAGAGAGGGTCCCCTTTCCCCAAACTGCCCCCCAAGTCGCCAAGCCAGGCCCGTCCTTATTTAGGAGAGAGGGTCCCCTTTCCCCAAACTGCCCCCTAAGTCGACAAGCCAGGCCAGTCCTTATTTGGGGGGGGTGTCCCCTTTCCCCAAACTGACCCCCAGTTGACAAGCCAGGCCTGTCCTTATTGGGGAGAGGGATCCCCTTTCCCCAAACTGCACCCCTAGTCAACAAGCCAGGCCTGTCCTTATTGGGGAGAGGGGTCCCCTTCCCCCAAACTACACCCCCAGTCGACAAACCAGGCCGGTCCTTATTTAGGGGTCCCCTTTCCCCAAACTGCCACCCTAGTCAACAAGCCAGGCCCGTCCTTATTTGGGGGAGGGGAGGGTCTCCCTTCCCCAAACTGCCCCCCAAGTCGACGAGCCAGGCCTGTCCTTATTGGGGAGAGGGGTCCCCTTTCCCCAAACTACACCCCCAGTCGACAAGCCAGGCTTGTCCTTATTGGGGAGAGGGGTCCCCTTTCCCCAAACTACACCCCCAGTCGACAAGCCAGGCCCGTCCTTATTTGGGGGAGGTCCCCTTTCCCCAAACTGCACCCCTAGTCAACAAGCCAGGCCCGTCCTTATTGGGGTGAGGGGAGGGTCTCCCTTCCCCAAACTGCCCCCCAAGTCGCCGAGCCAGGCCTGTCCTTACTGGGGAGAGGGGTCCCCTTTCCCCAAACTGCACCCCTAGTCGACAAGCCAGGCCCGTTCTTATTGGGGGGAGGGGAGGGTCTCCCTTCTCCAAACTGCCTCCCAAGTCGACAAGCCAAGCTGGTCCTTATTTGGGGGGGGTCCCCTTTCCCCAAACTGCACCCCCAGTCGCCAAGCCAGGCCCATCCTTATTTAGGAGAGAGGATCCCCTTTCCCCAAACTGCCCCCCAAGTCGCCAAGCCAGGCCCGTCCTTATTTAGGAGAGAGGGTCCCCTTTCCCCAAACTGCCCCCCAAGTCGCCAAGCCAGGCCCGTCCTTATTTAGGAGAGAGGGTCCCCTTTCCCCAGACTGCCCCCCAAGTCAACAGGCCAGGCCGGTCCTTATTTGGGGGGGGTCCCCTTTCCCCAAACTGCACCCCCAGTCGCCAAGCCAGGCCCGTCCTTATTGGGGGAAGGGGAGGGTCTCCCTTCCCCAAACTGCCCCCAAGTCGCCAAGCCAGGCCCATCCTTATTTAGGGGAGAGGGTCCCCTTTCCCCAAACTGCTCCCCAAGTCAACAAGCCAGGCCGGTCTTTATTTGGGGAGGGGGTCCCCTTTCCCCAAACTGCCCCCCAAGTCAACAAGCCAGGCCGGTCTTTATTTGGGGAGGGGGTCCCCTTTCCCCAAACTGCACCCCCAGTCGCCAAGCCAGGCCCAAGCCAGGCCCGTCCTTATTGGGGGGAGGGGAGGGTCTCCCTTCCCCAAACTGCCCCCCAAGTCGACAAGCCAGGCCCATCCTTATCTAGGGGAGAGGGTCCCCTTTCCCCAAACTGCCCCCCAAGTCAACAAGCCAAGCCGGTCCTTATTTGGGGGGGGGTCCCCTTTCCCCAAACTGCACCCCCAGTCGCCAAGCCAGGCCCGTCCTTATTGGGGGCAGGGGAGGGTCTCCCTTCCCCCAACTGCCCCCCAAGTCGACAAGCCAGGCCTGCCCTTATTGGGGAGAGGGGTCCCCTTTCCCCAAACTGTACCCCCAGTCGACAAACCAGGCCCGTCCTTATTTGGGGGGAGGGTCTCCCTCCCTCAAACTGCCCCCTCAGTCGACAAGCCAGGCCGGTCCTTATTTTGGGGGGGTCCCCTGTCCCCAAACTGCCCGAGTCGACAAACCAGGCCCATCCTTATTGTGGGGGGGGGGGGGGGGTCGCGCATATACACACACACATATACACACATTCGGCCCGTCGCCGCCCCCCCCCCCAAAATCACCATTTACCTCCAAAATCACGCACGACACCCAGCTTCTCGCCACATCCTGCGCTTTTATTTCGGGGGGCCCGGGGCCCGGGGGGGGCGGCGCTTTCCCTTTCCCCAACCCCGAGCGACCCCTCCTCAGGGCCGGGGGGCGTTCTCGATGTCCCCGCCCCCCTCCCCACTTTTTCCGCGGGGGGAGACGACGACGACGACGACATCGTCCTCCTTTGGGGAGGGTCCGGGCGCCCCCCATGTCTCCCGGACCCAGGGCCTGGATTTGGGGGGGCGGCGCGGGGGGGGAGGTCGGAGCTCCGGGAAAAAGGGGAGGGAAAGGGGGCCCGGGCCCGGGCCCGGGGGGGGGCTTCTTCGGGGGCCCCGGCGGTTGGCGGGGAGGTGGGGAGAGTTAAGAGATTTAAAGAGAAATTGTTACATTGTAACCAACTCACCGTGCTGGGGGAGCAGCGGCCCGCGCGGGGTCTCCCGCACCGCCCCGCACGGGCTCCGGAGGGAGGGAGGGAGGGAGGGAGGGACGGACGGGGGGAGGGGGCGGGCCCGCACGGGGGGCGGGGCGGGACGGGACCCCGGGGCGGTTCAGCACACTGCCTGACCGAAGCCCGGCCACTCCCAAGTCCTGGGTTCGAATCCCCACCTTCCGTCGCTCGCTCAGCCGGCCGGTCCTACTTAGCCGCGGTGGACTCGGCCGTCGGCAGCTGGAGGGCGCGGGTTCGAGTCCCACCGCTCACTCACTCACTCACTCATTCATTCATTCATTCATTCATTCAATCGTATTCAGCGGCGATTAAGCAGGCGGCAGGTCGGGGGGTGGGTTCCAATCCCGCCCCTCTCCGCCACTCAATCATTCATTCATTCATTCAATCGTATTCAGGGATGATTAAAGCGGTCGGCAGGTCGAGGTGGTGGGTTCTAATCCCGCCCCCCTCCGCCACTCATTCATTCGTTCATTCATTCATTCATTCATTCATTCATTCATTCATTCCATCAATCGTATTTAGCGACGGTGGACTCGGCAGTCGGCAGCTGGAGGGCGCGGGTTCGAATCCCGCCCCCCTCCGCCACTCATTCATTCGTTCATTCATTCATTCATTCATTCCATCAATCTTATTTAGTGACGACGGACTCGGCAGTCGGCCGCTGGAGGGCGTGGGTTCGAATCCCACCCCCCACCCACTCACTCATTCATTCATTCAATCGTATTCAGTGGCGATTAAGCAGCCGGCAGGTCGAGGTGGTCGGTTCTAATCCCGCCCCCCTCCGCCATTCATTCATTCCATCAATCGTATTTAGTGACGATGGACTCGGAGTCGGCAGCTGGAGGGCGTGGGTTCGAATCCCTCACCGCCACTCATTCATTCATTCATTCAATCGTATTCAGGGGTGATTAAAGCAGTCGGCCGGTCGAGGTGGTGGGTTCTAATCCCTCCCCCCTCCGCCATTCATTCATTCATTCGTTCATTCATTCCATCAATCGTATTTAGTGACTAGGGACTCAGCAGTGGGCCGCTGGAGGGCGTGGGTTCGAATCCCCCCCACTCACTCACTCATTCATTCATTCAATCCTATTCAGGGGCGATTAAGCAGTCGGCAGGTCGAGGTGGTGGGTTCTAATCCCGCCCCCCTCCGCCATTCATTCATTCATTCCATCAATCTTATTTAGTGACGATGGACTCAGCAGTCGGCAGCTGGAGGGCGTGGGTTCGAATTCTCCGCCACTCATTCATTCCATCAATCGTATTTAGTGACGGTGGACTCAGCAGTCGGCTGCTGGAGGGCGTGGGTTCGAATCCCGCCCCCCTCCGCCACTCACTCATTCATTCATTCATTCATTCAATCGTATTCAGGGGCGATTAAGCAGTCGGCAGGTCGGCAGGTCGAGGTGGTCGGTTCTAATCCCGCCCCCCTCCGCCATTCATTCATTCATTCATTCATTCATTCATTCCATCAATCGTATTTAGTGAGGATGGACTCAGCAGTCGGCTGCTGGAGGGCGTGGGTTCGAATCCCACCCCCCCTCCGGCACTCACTCATTCATTCATTCATTCAATCGTATTCAGGGGCGATTGAGCAGTCGGCAGGTCGAGGTGGTGGGTTCTAATCCCGCCCCCCTCCGCCACTCATTCATTCGTTCATTCATTCATTCATTCCATCAATCGTATTTAGTGACGATGGACTCCGAGTCGGCAGCTGGAGGGCGCGGGTTCGAATCCCACCCCCCTCCGCCACTCACCCACTCACTCATTCATTCATTCAATCGTATTCAGGGGCGATTAAGCAGTCGGCAGGTCGAGGTGGTGGGTTCTAATCCCGCCCCCCTCCGCCATTCATTCATTCATTCATTCGTTCATTCATTCATTCGTTCATTCCATCAATCGTATTTAGTGACGATGGACTCGGAGTCGGCAGCTGGAGGGCGCGGGTTCGAATCCCGCCCCCCTCCGCCACTCACTCACTCACTCACTCATTCAATCGTATTCAGTGGCGATTAAGCAGTCGGCAGGTCGGGGTGGTGGGTTCTAATCCCGCCCCCCTCCGCCACTCATTCATTCATTCATTCATTCCATCAATCGTATTTAGTGACGATGGACTCAGCAGTCGGCAGCTGGAGGGCGTGGGTTCAAATTCTCCGCCACTCATTCATTTCATCAATCGTATTCAGTGACGATGGACTCAGCAGTCGACAGCTGGAGGGTGTGGGTTCGAATCCCACCCCCCCTCCACCACTCACTCACTCATTCATTCATTCAATCGTATTCAGGGGCGATTGAGCAGTCGGTAGGTCGAGGTGGTCGGTTCGAATCCCGCCCCCCTCCGCCACTCATTCATTCATTCATTCATTCATTCATTCCATCAATCGTATTCAGTGACGATGGACTCGGCAGTCGGCTGCTGGAGGCCGTGGGTTCGAATCCCACCCCCCTCTGCCACTCATTCATTCATTCATTCAATCGTATTCAGGTGCGATTAAGCAGTCGGCAGGTCGAGGTGGTGGGTTCTAATCCCGTCCCCTCCGCCATTCATTCATTCATTCATTCATTCATTCATTTCATCAATCGTATTTAGTGAGGATGGACTCAGCAGTGGGCCGCTGGAGGGCGCGGGTTCGAATCCCGCCCCCATCCGCCACTCACTCATTCATTCATTCATTCAATCGTATTCAGGGGCGATTAAGCAGTCGGCAGGTCGAGGTGGTGGGTTCTAATCCCGCCCCCCTCCGCCATTCATTCATTCATTCCATCAATCTTATTTAGTGACGATGGGCTCAGCAGTCGACAGCTGGAGGGCGTGGGTTCGAATCCCGCCCCCTCCGCCATTCATTCATTCATTCCATCAATCTTATTTAGTGACAATGGGCTCAGCAGTCGACAGCTGGAGGGCGTGGGTTCGAATCCCGCCCCCCTACGCCACTCACTCAGTCATTCATTCAATGTATTTAGTGACGATTAAGCAGTCGGCAGGTCGAGGTGGTGGGTTCTAATTCCTCCCCCTCCGCCATTCATTCATTCCATCAATCGTATTTAGTGACGATGGACTCAGCAGGCCGCAGCTGGAGGGCGTGGGTTCGAATCCCTCTCCGCCACTCATTCATTCATTCATTCCATCAATCGTATTCAGTGACGATGGACTCAACAGTCGGCCGCTGGAGGGCGTGGGTTCGAATCCCACCCCCCTCCGCCACTCACTCATTCATTCATTCGTATTTAGTGGCGATTAAGCAGTCAGCAGGTCGAGGTGGTGGGTTCTAATTCCGCCCCCTCTGCTATTCATTCATTCATTCATTCCATCAATCGTATTTAGTGACGATGGACTCAGCAGGCCGCAGCTGGAGGTCGTGGGTTCTAATCCCTCCCCGCCATTCAGTTCATTCATTCATGCATTCATTCATTCCATCAATCGTATTTTGTGACATGGACTCGGCAGCTGGAGGGTGCGGGTTCGAATCCCGCCCCCTTCCGCCACTCATTCATTCATTCAATCATATTCAGGGGCGATTAAGCAGTCGACAGGTCGAGTGGTGGGTTCTAATTCCACCCCTCCGCCACTCACTAATTCATTCAATCGTATTCAGTGGCTATTAAGCAGTCCGCAGGTCGAGGTGGTGGGTTCTAATCCCGCCCCCCTCCGCCACTCATTCATTCATTCATTCATTCATCCGTTCATTCATTCATTCCATCAATCGTATTTAGTGACGATGGACTCAGCAGTCCACAGCTGGAGGGCGTGGGTTCGAATCCCTCTCCGCCACTCATTCATTCATTCATTCCATCAATGGCATTCAGTGACGATGGACTCAGCAATCGACAGCTGGAGGGCGTGGGTTCGAATCCCGCCCCCCTCCACCACTCACTCATTCATTCAATCGTATTTAGTGACGATTAAGCAGTCGGCAGGTCGAGGTGGTGGGTTCTAATTCCGCCCCCTCTGCTATTCATTCATTCATTCATTCATTCATTCCAGCAATCGTATTTAGTGACGATGGACTCAGCAGGCCGCAGCTGGAAGTCGTGGGTTCGAATCCCTCCCCGCCATTCATTCATTAATTCATTCATTCCATCAATCGTATTTAATGACGATGGACTCAGCAGTAGGCAGCTGGAGGGCGTGGGTTCGAATCCCGCCTCCCTCCGCCACTCATTCATTCATCCATCCATTCATTCAATCGTATTTAGCGGCGATTGACTCAGCAGTCCGCAGCTGGAGGTCGTGGGTTCTAATCCCTCCGCCACTCATTCATTCATTCATTCAATCTTATTTAGTGACGAATGACTAAGCAGTCAGCAAGTAGAGGGGGTGGGTTCTAATCCCGCCCCCCTCCGCCACTCATTCATTCATTCATTCATTCAAGTCATTCAGTCACTCCTATTGATGGAGCGCTTTACTGTGTGCAGAGCACTGGACTAAGCGCTTCAGAGGTACAGTTCATTCATTCAATCAGTTAGTCAGTCACTCATTGACAGAGCACCTACTGTGTGCACAACACTGGACTAAGCGCTTCAGAGGTACAGTTCATTCATTTATTCATTCATTCAAGTCAGTCATTCACTTGTATTGATGGAGCTCTTTACTGTGTGCAAAGCACTGGACTAAGCGCTACAGAGGTACAATTCATTCATTCATTCAAGTCAGTCATTCACTTGTATTGATGGAGCTCTTTACTGTGTGCAAAGCACTGGACTAAGTGCTACAGAGGTACAATTCATTCATTTATTCATTCATTCACTCGTATTGATGGAGTGCTTTACTGTGTGCAGAGCACTGGACTAAGCGCTTCAGAGGTACAGTTCATTCATTCAGTCAGTTAGTCATTCACTCGTATTGATGAAGCGCCTACTGTGTGCACAACACTACTAAACGCTTCAGAGGTACAATTCATTCATTCATTCATTCAAGTCAGGCATTCACTTGTATTAATGGAGCGCTTTACTGTGCGCAGGGCACTGGACTAAGCGCTTCAGAGGTACAGTTCATTCATTCATTCATTCAAGTCAGTCATTCACTTGTATTGATGGAGCGCTTTACTGTGCGCAGGGCGCACTGGACTAAGTGCTTCAGAGGTACAATTCATTCATTTATTCATTCATTCACTCGTATTGATGGACCGCTTTACTGTGTGCAGAGCACTGGACTAAGCGCTTCAGAGGTACAGTTCATTCATTCAGTCAGTCAGTCACTCTTATGGATGGAGCGCCTACTGTGTGCACAACACTGGACTAAGCGCTTCAGAGGTACAGTTCATTCATTCATTCATTCAAGTCAGTCATTCACTCGTATTGATGGAGCGCTTTACTGTGTGCAGAGCAGTGGACTAAGTGCTTCAGAGGTACAGTTCATTCATTCATTCAGTCAGTCACTCTTATTGATGGAGCGCCTACTGTGTGCAGAACACTGGACTAAGCGCTTCAGAAGTACAGTTCATTCATTCATTCAAGTCAGTCATTCACTCGTATTGATGGAGTGCTTTACTGTGTGCAGAGCACTGGACTAAGCGCTTCAGAGGTACAATTCATTCATTTATTCATTCATTCACTCGTATTGATGGACCGCTTTACTGTGTGCAGAGCACTGGACTAAGCACTTCAGAGGTACAGTTCATTCATTCATTCAGTTAGCCAGTCACTCTTATTGATGGAGCGCCTACTGTGTGCACAACACTGGACTAAGCGCTTCAGAGGTACAGTTCATTCATTCATTCATTCATTCAAGTCAGTCATTCACTTGAATTGATGGAGCTCTTTACTGTGTGCAGAGCACTGGACTAAGCGCTTCAGAGGTACAATTCATTCATTTATTCATTCATTCACTCGTATTGATGGAGCGCTTTACTGTGTGCAGAGCACTGGACTAAGCGCTTCAGAGGTACAGTTCATTCGTTCAGTCAGTTAGTCAGTCACTCATTGATGGAGCGCCTACTGTGTGCACAACACTGGACTAAGCGCTTCAGAGGTACAGTTCATTCATTCATTCATTCATTCTTTCAAGTCAGTCATTCATTTGTATTGATGGAGTGCTTTACTGTGTGCAGAGCACTGGACTAAGCGCTTCAGAGGTAGAATTCATTCATTTATTCATTCATTCACTCATACTGATGGAGCGCTTTACTGTGTGCAGAGCACTGGACTAAGCGCTTCAGAGGTACAATTCATTCATTTATTCATTCAGTCACTCGTATTGATAGAGCGCTTTACTGTGTGCAGAGCACTGGACTAAGCGCTTCAGAGGTACAGTTCATTCAGTCAGTCAGTCAGTCACTCATTGATGGAGTGCATACTGTGTGCACAACACTGGACTAAGCGCTTCAGAGGTACAATTCATTCATTCATTCATTCATTCTTTCAAGTCAGTCATTCACTTGTATTGATGGAGCTCTTTATTGTGTGCAAAGCACTGGACTAAGCGCTTCAGAGGTAGAATTCATTCATTTATTCATTCATTCACTCATACTGATGGAGCACTTTACTGTGTGCAGAGCACTGGACTAAGCGCTTCAGAGGTACAATTCATTCATTTATTCATTCAGTCACTCGTATTGATAGAGTGCTTTACTGTGTGCAGAGCACTCGACTAAGCGCTTCAGAGGTACAGTTCATTCAGTCAGTCAGTCAGTCACTCATTGATGGAGCGCATACTGTGTGCACAACACTGGACTAAGCGCTTCAGAGGTACAATTCATTCATTCATTCATTCATTCTTTCAAGTCAGTCATTCACTTGTATTGATGGAGTGCTTTACTGTGTGCAGAGCACTGGACTAAGCGCTTCAGAGGTAGAATTCATTCATTTATTCATTCATTCACTCATACTGATGGAGCACTTTACTGTGTGCAGAGCACTGGACTAAGCGCTTCAGAGGTAGAATTCATTCATTTATTCATTCATTCACTCGTACTGATGGAGTGCTTTACTGTGTGCAGAGCACTCGACTAAGCGCTTCAGAGGTACAATTCATTCATTTATTCATTCATTCACTCGTATTGATGGAGTGCTTTACTGTGTGCAGAGCACTGGACTAAGCGCTTCAGAGGTACAGTTCATTCATTCAGTCAGTTAGTCACTCTTATTGATGGCGCACCTACTGTGTGCACAACACTGGACTAAGCGCTTCAGAGGTACAATTCATTCATTCATTCATTCATTCACATCAGTCATTCACTTGTATTGATGGAGCGCTTTACTGTGTGCAGAGCACTGGACTAAGCGCTTCAGAGGTAATTCATTCATTCAGTCAAGTCAGTCATTCACTTGAATTGATGGAGCGCTTTACTGTGTGCAGAACACTGGACTAAGCGCTTCAGAGGTACAGTTCATTCATTCAGTCATGTCAGTCATTCACTTGAATTGATGGAGCTCTTTACTGTGTGCAGAGCACTGGACTAAGCGCTTCAGAGGTACAATTCATTCATTTATTCATTCATTCACTCGTATTGATGGAGTGCTTTACTGTGTGCAGAGCACTGGACTAAGCGCTTCAGAGGTACAGTTCATTCATTCATTCAGTCAGTCATTCCTCGTATTGATGAAGCGCCTACTGTGTGCGGAGCACCGGACTAAGCGCTTCAGAGGTACAATTCATTCATTCATTCATTCACTCCTATTGATGGAGCTCTTACTGTGTGCAGAGCACTGGACTAAGCGCTTCAGAGGTACAATTCATTCATTCAGTCAGTCAGTCAGTCATTCCTCGTATTGATGAAGCACCTACTGTGTGCGGAGCACTGGACTAAGCGCTTCAGAGGTACAATTCATTCATTTATTCATTCATTCACTCGTATTGATGGAGCGCTTTACTGTGTGCAGAGCACTGGACTAAGCGCTTCAGAGGTACGGTTCATTCAGTCAGTCATTCATTCAGTCAGTCACTCCTATTGATGGAGCGCTTCACTGTGTGCAGGGCAGTGGACTAAGCACTTCAGAGGTACAATTCATTCAGTCATTCATTCACTCGTGTTGATGGAGCGCTTACTGTGTGCAGTAACACTGGACTAAGCGCTTCAGAAGTACAATTCATTCATTCAGTCAGTCATTCCTTCAGTCATTCATTCACTCGGATTGATGAAGCGCTTTACTACGTGCAGGGCACTGGATTAAGCACTTCAGAAGTACAGTTCATTCATTCATTCAAGTCAGTCATTCACTCGTAATAATAATAATGATGGCCTTGTTAAGTGCTTACTATGTGCAAAGCACTGTTCTAAGCGCTGCATGGCATTTATTAAGTGCTTACTATATGTGAAGCCCTGTTCTAAGTGTAGGGAGGATACAAGGTGATCAGGTTGTCCCCCGGGGGGCTCACAGTCTTCATCCCCATTTTACAGATGAGGTCACTGAGGCACAGAGAAGTGAAGTGACTTGCCCAAAGTCACACAGCGGACAAGCGGGGGAGTCGGGATTAGAACCCATGACCTCTGACTCCCAAACCCGGGCTCTTTCCACTCGTATTGATGGAGTGCTCTGGGAGAGGACAGTTGAACGACAAGATACAGGCCCTGCCCACAATGGGCTCCCATCGGCTTCATTCATGCAATCATTTGGTTGTATTTGTTGAGCGCCTACTGTGTGCAGATCACTGTACTGAGCGCTTGGAAAGTACAATCCGGCCATAGAGACAACCCCTACCCAACAACGGGCTCACAGTCTAGAAGGGGGAGACAGACAACAGAACGAAACAAGTAGACATGGTATTTATTGTGCGCTTATGAGGTGCAGAGCACTGTACTAAGCACTTGGGAGAGTCCTCAGGGTCGCTTCACTTCTCCGGTCCTCAGTTACCTCATCTGTGAAATGGTGATTAAAACGGTGAGTCCCCTTTGGGACAGGGACGGTGTCTAACCTGATTAGCTCGTATCTACCCCAGTTCTTAGAACAGTGGCGTGGCCCGGTGGAAAGAGCCCGGGCTTTGGAGTCAGAGGTCATGGGTTCAAATTCCGCCTCTGCCAATTGTCAGCTGGGTGACTTTGGGCAAGTCACTTCACTTCTCTGGGCCTCAGTTACCTCACCTGGAAAATGGGGATTAAGATTGTGAGCCCTCTGTGGGACAAGCTGATCACCTTGTAACCTTAGTATGAGCTAAGCGCTTAATAAATGCCATAATTATTATTAATAATATTAATAATATAACACTGATAATGATTAATAATATTAATAATGACATTTATTATTCATTCATTCATTCTATCGTATTTATTGAGCACTTACTGTGTGCACAGCACTGTATTAAGCCCTTGGGAAGTACAAGTTGGCAACACACAGAGACGGTCCGCACCCAACAGCGGGCTCCCAGTCTAGAAGGGGGAGACAGACAACAAAACAAACCACATTTATATGGTTTAATATGCACATATTTATTACTCTATTTTACTTGTACATATTTATTTTATTTATTTTATTTTGTTAACATGTTTTCTTTTGTTGTCTGTCTCCCCCTTCTAGACTGTGAGCCCGCTGTTGGGTAGGGACCGTCCCTATGTATCACCAACTTGTCCTTCCCAAGCGCTTAGTCCACTGCTCTGCACACAGTAAGCGCTCAATTAATACGATTGAATGAATAATAATAATAATAATAATAATGGTATTTATTAAGCGCTTACTGTGTGCAAAGCACTGATTGAATGAATGAATGAACTTGTAAAAAGGGGATAAAATGGACTGTGAGTCCTGGGCCCTATCATGTACCTCCTCCAAGATTTAGACAATAGCTAGCATTTCTTAAACCATCGTTAATCGATAGAGCCTCTCTTTGTAAGGAAACTTAGCAGAAATATTCCCCAATTTTGCATCCTCATCGTGTCTCGGGCAAGGCTGATTCCATTTTTCAAATTCAAAGCCAGGGAGCCTGAACCTTTCTAATCAATCAATCAATCAATCGTATTTATTGAGCCCTTACTGTGTGCAGAGCACTGGACTAAGCACTTGGGAAGTCCAAGTTGGCAACATATAGAGACAGTCATCATCGTCATCATCAATCGTATTTATTGAGCGCTGTGTGCAGAGCACTGTACTAAGCGCTTGGGAAGTCCAAGTTGGCAACATATAGAGACAGTCATCATCGTCATCATCAATCGTATTTATTGAGCGCTTACTGTGTGCAGAGCACTGTACTAAGCGCTTGGGAAGTACAAGTTGGCAACATATAGAGACGTCATCATCAATCGTATTTATTGAGCGCTTACTGTGTGCAGAGCACTGTACTAAGCGCTTGGGAAGTCCAAGTTGGCAACATATAGAGACAGTCCCTACCCAACAGCGGGCTCACAGTCTAGAAGGGGGAGACAGAGAACAAGACAAAATATATTAACAAAATAAAATAAATAGAATTAATTCATTCAATCATAATTTGTTCAATCGTATTTATTGAGCGCTTACTGTGTGCAGAGCACTGGACTAAGCGCTTGGGAAGTCCAAGTTGGCAACATATAGAGACGGTCCCTACCCAACAGTGGGCTCACAGTCTAAAAGGGGGAGACAGAGAACAAAACCAAACATACTGACAAAATAAAATAAAGAGGATAGATATGTACAAGTAAAATAAATAGAGTAATAAATATGTACAAACATATATACATATATACAGGTGCTGTGGGGAAGGGAAGGAGGTAAGCCCGTTGTTGGGTAGGGACCGTCTCTATATGTTGCCCGACTTGGACTTCCCAAGCGCTTAGTACAGTGCTCTGCACACAGTAAGCATTCAATAAATATGATTGATGATGATGATGATGATGATGATGATGTGAGCCCGCTGTTGGGTAGGGACCGTCTCTATATGTTGCCAACTTGGACTTCCCAAGCGCTTAGTACAGTGCTCTGCACACAGTAAGCGCTCAATAAATACGATTGATGATGATGATGATGACCGTCTCTATATGTTGCCCGACTTGGACTTCCCAAGCGCTTAGCACGGTGTTCTGCACACGGTAAGCGCTCAATAAATAGGATTGAATGAATAAATAGGGAAATTCACCGGAGAGGACGGACATTTCCAACGAGGAGGCAAAACCGACCGAGACAGTTTGTTTTGTGTGTGTGACTTTCTTCGGAAAAAGCGGTCGACTGAGCGCCAGACTAAGGTAGTGAAACCTCTTTATTACTCGGGTGAAATGAAAACCAATCCATCCACCGACCAAACCACCTTCCATAGTCTGCGGCGCTGGGTGCGAGTGACGGGGCCGCTCCTCCCTGAGATTTTGTTCTCTGTCTCCCCCTTCTAGACTGTGAGCCCATTGTTGGGTAGGGACTGTCTCTAGATGTTCCCAACTTGGACTTCCCAAGCGCTTAGTACAGTGCTCTGCACACAGGAAGAGCTCAATAAATACGATTGACTGATTGATTGATTGATTGATTGAGACCCGTCGCGAGTCAGTGGGTCCCAGAAAGGTTGACATCCCACAACAACACACTTCCGCAGACTGTTTTTCTGATGCCTCTGGAATAGCTCCTGTCTATTTTTTGGCCTCCTTCAGCCTCCAACTACCTTCTGCTTGCTTCTTTCCTTGAGCGCTTAGTACAGTGCTCTGCACACAGTAAGCGCTCAATAAAAACGATTGATTGATTGATTCCTCCAACTTCCAACTGCCTTCTGCCAGCCTCCTCCAGCCTCCAACTACCTTCTGCTTGCTTCCTTCCTTGAGCGCTTAGTACAGTGCTCTGCACACAGTAAGCGCTCAATAAAAACGATTGATTGATTGATTCCTCCAACTTCCAAATGCCTTCTGCCGACCTCCTCCAACCTAGAGAAGCTGCGTGGCTCAGTGGATAGAGCGCGGGCTTGGGAGTCAGAGGTCATGGGTTCAAATCCCCACTCAGGCACTTAGCTGTGGGACCTTAGGTGAGTCACTTAGCTTCTCTGTGCCTCAGTTAACTCATCTGTAAAATGGGGATTAAGACTGTGAGCCCCACTTGGGACAACCTGATCACCTTGTATCCCCCGGTGCTTAGAACAGTGCTTCGCACATAGTAAGCGCTTAACAAATGCCATCATTACTATTAGAGAAGCAGCATGGCTCAGTGGAAAGAGCCCGGGCTTTGGAATCAGAGGTCATGGGTTTAAATCCCGGCTCCGCCAACTGTCAGCTGTGTGACTTTGGGCAAGTCACTTCACTTCTCTGGGCCTCAGTGACCTCATCTGTAAAGTGGGGATTAAGACTGTGAGCCCCCTGTGGGGCAACGTGATCACCTTGTAACCTCCCCAGCGCTTAGAAAAGTGCTTCGCACATAGTAAGCGCTTAATAAATGTCATTATTATTATTATTATGCCTGCCTCCTCCAGCCTCCAACTACCTTCGGCCTGCCTCATCCTACCTCCTGCCTGCTTCCTCCAGCATCCAACTGCCTTCGTCCTGCCTCCTCCAGCCTCCAACTACCTTCGTCCTGCCTCCTCCAGCCTCCAACTACCTTCTGCCAGCCTCCTCCAGCCTCCTCCAACCTTCGTCCTGCCTCCTCCAGCCTCCAACTACCTTCTGCCTGCTCCTCCAGCCTCCAACTACCTTGGGCCTGCCTCCTCCAGCTCCCTCCAATCTTCATCCTACCTATCCAGCCACCTCCTACCTTCTGCCTGCTTCCTCCAACCTCCAACTCCCTTCGTCCTGCCTCCTCCAGCCTCCAGCTACCTTCATCCTGTCTCCTCCAGCCTCCAACTCCCTTCATCCTGCCTCCTCCAGCCTCCAGATCACTTCATCTTGCCTCCTCCTGCCTCCAACTCCCTTCTGCCGGCCTCCTCCAGCCTCCAACTCCCTTCTGCCGGCCTCCTCCAGCCTCCAACTCCCTTCTGCCGGCCTCCTCCAGCCTCCAACTCCCTTCTGCCGGCCTCCTCCAGCCTCCAACTCCCTTCTGTCGGCCTCCTCCAGCCTCCAATTCCCTTCATCCTGCCTTCTCCTGCCTCCAACTCCCTTCTGCCGGCCTCCTCCAGCCTCCAACTCCCTTCATCCTGCCTTCTCCTGCCTCCAACTCCCTTCTGCCGGCCTCCTCCAGCCTCCAACTCCCTTCATCCTGCCTCCTCCAGCCACCTTCTCCCTGCCTCCAGCTACCTTCTCCCTGCCTCCTCCTGCCCCCAACTCCCTTCATCCTGCCTCCTCCAGCCTCCAGCTACCTTCTCCCTGCCTCCTCCTGCCTCCAACTCACTTCATCCTGCCTCCTCCAGCCTCCAACTCCCTTCATCCTGCCTCCTCCAGCCTCCAGCTACCTTCTCCCTGCCTCCTCCTGCCTCCAACTCACTTCATCCTGCCTCCTCCAGCCTCCAACTCCCTTCATCCTGCCTCCTCCAGCCTCCAGCTACCTTCTCCCTGCCTCCTCCTGCCTCCAACTCACTTCATCCTGCCTCCTCCTGCCTCCAACTCACTTCATCCTGCCTCCTCCAGCCTCCAACTCCCTTCATCCTGCCTCCTCCAGCCTCCAACTCCTTTCATCCTGCCTCCTCCAGCCTCCAGCTACCTTCTCCCTGCCTCCAGCTACCTTCTCCCTGCCTCCTCCTGCCTCCAACTCCCTTCCTCGTGCCTCGTCGAGCCTCCAACTCCCTTCATCCTGCCTCCTCCAGCCTCCAGCTACCTTCTCCCTGCCTCCAGCTACCTTCTCCCTGCCTCCTTCTGCCTCCAACTCCCTTCATCCTGCCTCCTCCAGCCTCCAGCTGCCTTCTCCCTGCCTCCTACTCCCTTCTCCCTGCCTCCTCCAGCCTCCAACTCCCTTGATCCTGCCTCCTCCAGGCTCCAGCTCCGTTGGTCCTGCCTCCTCCTGCCCCTTTGCGGGCCTTTCCCTGTGCCCTGCCTCCTCCCCCCGGCTGCCTCGCTGTGCGGTTGGTGTATGGGGGGGGGGGGGGGTCAGGCCGCTCGGGGTCCTGGCCGCCTGCCAAAGCTGGGCCTGTTGGGGGCGGGGCCTCGGGGCCGCCGCCGCCGCTCCTCATTGGCCCAAAGTGGAGTGTCAGGGAGCGCCGAGGGGCGGGCGGCGGGCGGCCCCCCGGGCTCTGATTGGTGGGGCTCGGGGTGATTGATGGGGGCGCCGGGGGGGCGGGCGGCGGGCCGTCTCCCGGGCTCTGATTGGTGGGGCTCGGGGTGATTGATGGGGGCGCCGGGGAGGCGGGAGGCGGGCGGCCTCCTGGGCTCTGATTGGTTAAACTGGGGTGATTGATGGGGGCGCCGGGGGGGGCGGGCGGCGGGCCGTCTCCCGGGCTCTGATTGGTGAAATTGGGGGTGATTGATGGTGGCGCCGGGGGGGCGGGCGGCGGGACGTCTCCCGGGCTCTGATTGGTGGAACTGGGGTGATTGATGGGGGCTCCGGGGGGCGGGCGGCGGGCGGCTTCCCGGGCTCTGATTGGTGGGGCTCGGGGTGATTGATAGGGGCGTTGGGGGGCGGGCGGCGGGCGGCCTCCCGGGCTCTGATTGGTGGGACTCGGGGTGATTGATGGGGGGCGGGCGACGGGCCGTCTCCCTGGCTCTGATTGGTGGAGCTCGGGGTGATGGATGGGGCGGGGGCGGGGATCTCCGAGCCCTGATTGGTGGAGCTCGGGGTGATTGATGGCGGTGGGGGCGGGGCTCCCGGCTTTGTTTACCCCCCTGCCATTGGCTGCATTTGAATACTCGGCCCTGGGGAGGGGAAGGAGCTTGGGGGCCCCATTCATTCATTCATTCACCCATCCATCCATTCATTCATTCATTCGTTCGTTCATTCAATCGTGTTTGTTGAGCGTTCCCCCTTCTAGACTGTGAGCCCACTGTTGGGTAAGGACCGTCTCTATATGTTCATTCATTCGATCGTATTTATTTTATGTTTGTACATATTTATTACTCTATTTTATGTTTACTCTATTACTCTATTTTATTTGTACATGTTTATTCTATTTATTTTATTTTGTTAATATCTTTTAGACTGTGAGCCCACTGTTGGGTAGGGACCGTCTCTAGATGTTGCCAACTTGGACTTCCCAAGCGCTTAGTCCAGTGCTCTGCACATTGTAAGCGCTCAATAAATACGATTGATGATGATGATGATGATGATTTATTGAGCGCTTGCTATGTGCAGAGCACTGGACTAAGCGCTTGGGAAGTCCAAGTTGGCAACATGTAGAGACGGTCCCTACCCAACAGTGGGCTCACAGTCTAGAAGGGGGAGACAGACAACAAAACATATTAACAAAATAAAATAAACAGAATATGTACAAGTAAAATAAATAAATAAATAAATAGGGTAATAAATACGTACAAACATATATACATATACATGTTGCCAACTTGGACTTCCCAAGCGCTTAGTACAGTGCTCTGCCCACAGTAAGCGCTCAATAAATACGATTGAATGAATGAATGAGCGCTTACTGTGGGCAGAGCACTGTACTAGGCGCTTGGGAGGGTACAAATCGGCAACAGTTAGAGACACCCAACACCCAAACCCTTCCCTCCCACGACCCGCATCCGCGGGGGAAACACCACGGCGACGAAGGGAAGGGAGGAGGAGGAAGAAAAGGTGAAGAAGAGGAAGAAAAGGAGGCCGAAGAGGAAAAGAGGCGGGGAAGGAAAGGAATAATAATAATAATGATGATGGTATTTGTTGATAATAATAATAATGGTGGCATTTATTAAGCACTTACTATGTGCAGAGCACTGTTAATGATGGCATTTGTTAAGTGCTTACTAAGTGCAAAGCACTGTTCTAAGCGCTGGGGAAGATACAAGGTGGTCAAGTTGTCCCATGGGGAGCTCACAGTCTTAATCCCCCATTTTACGGAGGAGGTAACAGGCCCAGAGAAGTCAAGTGACTTGCCCAAAGTCACACAGCTGACAGTTGGTGGAGCCGGGATTTGAACCCGTGACCTCTGACTCCAAAGCCCGGGCTCTTTCCACTGAGCCACGCTGCTTCTCTTAGAGCAGCACTGGTCTTAGCGCTGGGGAAGTTCCAAGGTGATCAGGTTGTCCCGGGGGGGGGCTCACAGTACCCATTTTCCAGATGAGGTCACTGAGGCCCAGAGAAGTGAAGTGACTTGCTCAAAGTTACACAGCTGACAAGTGGCAGAGCGGGGATTTGAACCCATGACCTCTGCCTCCAAAGCCCAGGCTCTTTCCACTGAGCCATGCTGCTTTTAGCTTACTATGTGCCAAGCATGGTTTTAATCGACTGTGAGACCACTGTTGGGTAGGGACCGTCTCTATATGTTGCCAACTTGTACTTCCCAAGCGCTTAGTACAGTGCTCTGCACACAGTAAGCGCTCAATAAATACAATTGATTGATTGATTGATTGATCACTGGGGTAGACACAAGGTCATCAGGTTGTCCCACTTGGGGCTCCCAGTCTTCATCCCCATTTTCCAGACGAAGGAACTGAGGCCCAGAGAAGTGAAAGGACTTGCTCAAAGTCACACAGCAGACCAGTGGCAGAGGTGGGATTAGAACCCGTGACCTCCGTCTCCCAAGCCCGCGTTCTTGCCACTAAGCCACGCTGCTTAGGGAGGGGGAAGGAAGAGGGATGGGGTTCCCCCGGGTGAAGGAGGCCAGTTTCATTCATTCATTCATTCAATCGTATTTATTGAGCGCTTACTGTGTGCAGAGCACTGGACTAAGCGCTTGGGAAGTCCAAATCGGCAACATCTAGAGACGGTCCCTACCCAACAGCGGGCTCACAGTCTAGAAGGGGGAGACGGACTACAAAACAAAACATGTAGACGGGTGTCAAAGTCGTCAGAACAAATAGAATTATAGCTATATGCTCATCATTAACAAAATAAATAGAATAGTATGTGCAAATAAAATAGAGTAATAAATCTGTACAAATTCATTCATTCATTCATTCAATTGTATTTATTGAGCGCTTACTGTGTGCAGAGCACTGGACTAAGTGCTTGGGAAGTACAAGTTGGCAACATATAGAGAAGGTCCCTACCCAACAGCGGGCTCACGGTCTAGAAGGGAGAGACAGAGAATAAAACAAAACATATTAACAAAATAAAATAAATAGAATAAATATGTACAAATATATATATACAGGTGCTGTGGGGAGGGGAAGGTGGTAGGGCTGGGCGGAGGGGGAGGAGGAGAGGAAAAAGGGAGGAGAGGATTGAGACTGTGAGCCCCATGTGGGAAAGGGACTGTGTCCAGCACGATTTGCTTTTTATTCCCCCCTGACCGCAGCA
The DNA here is from genome assembly GCF_015852505.1 of Tachyglossus aculeatus. Taxonomy (NCBI): domain Eukaryota; kingdom Metazoa; phylum Chordata; class Mammalia; order Monotremata; family Tachyglossidae; genus Tachyglossus; species Tachyglossus aculeatus. The sequence continues at coordinate 3,038,743 of NC_052091.1, forward strand.
CTTAGGACAGTGAGGTCATGGGTTCAAATCCCGGCTCCACTGCTTGCCAGCTGTGTGACTTTGGGCAAGTCACCTCACTTCTCTGGGCCTCAGTTCCCTCATCTGGAAAATGGGGATGGAGACTGTGAGCCCCCCCCATGGGACAACCTGATCAACCTGTAACCTCCCCAGCGCTTAGAACAGTGCTTTGCACATAGCAAAGCAGCGTGGCTCAGTGGAAAGAGCCCGGGCTTTGGAGTCAGAGGTCATGAGTTCGAATCCCGGCTCCACCACAAGTCTGCTGTGTGACCTTGGGCAAGTCACTTCACTTCTCTGAGCCTCGGTTCTCTCATCTGTAAAAATGGGGATGAAGACTGTGAGCCCCCCGTGGGACAACCTGATCACCTTGTAACCTCCCCAGCGCTTAGAACAGTGCTTTGCACATAGTAAGCGCTGAACAAATGCCATTATCATTTATTATTATTATTATAGTAAGGGCTCAATAAATGCCATTATTATTATTATTAACAAATACCGTAATTAATTAATAAATTAACTGGGGTCCCCAGGGCGAGCACACGGGGGACAAAATAAGATGCTTCTTCGGGGCAAATGTGCGCCCCAGGGATTTGTCATTCTAATGCCCCAGAGGGCCCATCTCCTCCAAGATGCCTTCCCTGACTGTGCCCGGCTTTCCTCTTCTCCCTCTCCCTTCTGCATCACCCTGACTTGCTCCCTTCATTCATTCCCCCCCTCCATTTCCACAGCACTTATGCCCAAATCCATCATTTATTTATTTCTATTCACATCTGCCTCCTCCTTTAGACTGTCAGCTCGCCGTGGGCAGGGAATGTGTCTGCTTATTGTCCTCTCTCGAAGGGAATGTGTCTGTTTACTGTCCTCGAACACTTAGTACAGTGCTCTGAACACAGTGAGCACTCAATAAATACACTCGCCTGACTGACGTTTGCGAAGCAAAATAAACGCAGTCTTGAAAAATACAGCTTTGTCAGATTGTCTTTACTTAGAGGACTTCCCAACCCCGAAGTTTCCTGCCCAGCAGGGTGGAAAAAAGCTGTTTTTTCTGAGTCTCAGCCTCGGCAGATATAAAAAGTGATCATAACCACGGAACCGTCCGTGACTTTCCCTCCGAGCACGTGAGTTTCAGGGAAAGGAAAGGAAGGGGCTCCCGGATGTAGGTGGCTGTTTACTTCAACAATTTCTTAGTTTGGAAAGAGGAAGCAGGCGTGAGGTTTTTGGGCTTTTGTTTTTTTTTTTTTTGGTTATTTTTTTATGGTAGTTGTTGAGCACTTACTATATGCCAGGCATGTACTAAGCACTACAGCGTGGCTCAGTGGAAATCAATCAATCAATCAATCAATCAATCGTATTTATTGAGTGCTTACTGTGTGCAGAGCACTGTACTAAGCGCTTGGGAAGTCCAAGTTGGCAACATATAGAGATAGTCCCAGTCCAACAGTGGGCTCACAGTCGGGCTTTGGAGTCAGAGGTCATCGGTTCAAATCCCGGCTCCGCCGCTTGTCAGCTGTGTGACTTTGGGCAAGTCACTTCTCTGGGCCTCAGTTCCCTCACCTGTAAAATGGGGATGAAGACTGTGAGCCCCCCCGTGGGACAATCTGATCACCTTGTAAACGCCCCAGCGCTTAGAACAGTGCTTTGCACATAGTAAGCGCTTAATAAATGCCGTTATTGTTATTATACAAGCTAAGAAGTATGTGTCCCGCATGGGGCTCACAGTCTCAATCCCCACTTTACAGTGAGGTAACTGAGGCCCAGGGAAGTGAAGTGACTTGCCCGAGGTCACGTAGAAGACAGGTGGCGGAGTCAGGATTAGAACCCAGGTCCTTCTGACTCTTAGGCCCGGGATCTGTCCCCTAGACCACGCTGTATCGCATTTCACGCAAGGCCAGGATTTCACCTAACGTTCTCCAAGTGCTTCTTCATGCCCTCGCAAGGCCGAAATACAATCCAGCTCAAGTCTCTGCAGACCCATCCGCTGGAAGATAAGTATAGGCTGCTATTTTTTTTAAAAAAAAATGCTGTTTGTTAAGCACATACTACAAGCAAGGCACTGTAATAATAATAATAATAATAATAATAATAATAATAATAATAACAATAATAGTAATGGTATTTGTTAAGTGCTTACTATGTGCAGAGCACTGTTCTAAGCACTGGAGCACTGTTCTAAGCACTGGACTGTACTAAACGTTGGGGCAGATACAAGCTAATCGGGTTGGACACAGTCCATGTCCCACATGGGGACTCATGGTCTTAATCCCCAATTTAGTCACTTCTCTTCTCTGGGCCTCAGTTACCTCATCTGTAAAATGGGGATTATGACTGTGAGCCCCCCGTGGGACAACCTGATCACCTTGTAACCTCCCTAGCGCTTAGAACAGTGCTTTGCACATAGTAAGCGCTTAATAAATGCCATTATTATTATTATTATTATTTTACGGATGGGGCAATTGAGGAACAGGAAGTTAAGTGATTTGCCCAAGGTCTCACAGTAGACAAGTGGCAGAGCTGGGCTTTGGGCAATGCCCCAACTCAGAAAGTCCTTTTGGCTCGGTATAAATCTCTCTCCTCAAGTACCGAGCCACAAAAACACCGCTTAAAACCTTGCCTCTCTATCCGAACAGATATCGCATTGACAACGGGCCACATGTTTTCTTCTGTTGTCTGTCTCCCCCTTCTAGGCTGTGAGCCCATTGTTGGGTAGGGACCGTCTCTATATGTTGCCAACTTGGACTTCCCAAGCGCTTAGTACAGTGCTCGGCACACAGTAAGCGCTCAATAAATATGACTGACTGAATGAATGAATTAATCCAAGCACGATCCTCTCCCACCTCGATTACTTATTACTCTATTTATTTATTTATTTTACTTGTACCTATTAATTCTATTAATTTTATTTTGTTAATATGTTTTGTTTTGTTGTCTGTCTCCCCCTTCTATCAATCAATCAATCAATCAATCAATTGTATTTATTGAGCGCTTACTGTGTGCAGAGCACAGTACTAAGCGCTTGGGAAGTCCAAGTTGGCAACATCTAGAGACAGTCCCTACCCAACAGTGGGCTCACAGTCTAAAAGGGGGAGGCAGAGAACCAAACCAAACATACTAACAAAATAAAACAAATAAATAAATAAAATAAATAGAATAGATATGTACAAGTAAAATAAATAAATAAATAAATAGAGTAATAAATATGTACACTTTAGGCACTATAGTGCCTATAGTACACTATAACAAATGCTTAACAAATGCCATAATTATTACTATTATAAGCATCAGAGAGGGGGTAGAATTACTAAACCAGGGTGAAATATCAGAATAAAGAGGTGAATATAGTTCCAGACATAAACGTGGATGGTAAGTATAAATACACGAAGGCTGAGGGGATGGAAAGCTTGCTGGAGGAGAAGGGATTTCAGAAGGACTTTTCAAGACGGAGAGGGCCGGAGATCGTGGGGGAAGAGGAGGAAGTTGCAGGCCTGAGCAAGAGCTTGGAGCGGGGCGGTGAGTCGAGTTATCATCCATTGTCATCATCAATCGTATTTATTGAGCGCTTACTGTGTGCAGAGCACTGTACTAAGCGCTTGGGAAGTACAAATTGGCAACATATACAGACGGTCCCTACCCAACAGTGGGCTCACAGTCTAAAAGGGGGAGACAAAACCAAACATGCTAACAAAATAAAATAAATAGAATAGATATGTACAAGTAAAATAAATAAATAAATAGAGTAATAAATATGTACAAACATATATACATATATACGGGTATATACATATATACAGTTAGAAGCTTAGCCGGTGAGAAGAGGGTGAAGAAAAGCTGATACATAAGAAGGCCGGAGCTGCCCAAGAGCCTCAAAGCCAGTGTTGTGAAGTTTCCATCTGATTAGCAGCAGTGTGGCCTAATGGGTAGACCGCAAGCCTGGGGCCTCGTAACCTCCCCAGCGCTTAGAACAGTGCTTGGCATGTAGTAAGTGCTTAATAAATGCCGTCATTATTACTCCGAGGGGAAGGCTGATTCCGACTTGAATTCACACCCATGGGATGCGTTTTTCAGGAACCAGTTGTGTTGTAAGTCCAAGGTCAGACTTGTTACCCCTGATCTATTCAATATGCCTTAATAATAATATAACGCTGTTATAGTTGTAGCATTTGTGAAGTGCTTTCTATGTACCCATATATATGTATATATGTTTGTACATATTTATTACTCTATTTTACTTGTATCTATCTATTCTATTTATCTTATTTTGTTAGTATGTTTGGTTTTGTTCTCTGTCTCCCCCTTTTAGACTGTGAGCCCACTGTTGGGTAGGGACTGTCTCTATGTGTTGCCAATTTGTACTTCCCAAGCGCTCAGTACAGTGCTCTGCACATAGTAAGCGCTCAATAAATACGATTGATGATGATGATGATGAGTGAGAAGGACCTGGGTTCTAATCCCGGCTCCGCCGCTCGTCGGCTGCGTGACCTTGGGTAAGTCGCTTCACTTCCCCGGGCCTCATCCGTAAATAGGAGTTGAGACAGGGACTGTGCCCAACCTGATTTGCGCCTATCCACCCCGGCACTTAGTACGCTGCCTGGCGCCTAGTAAGCGCTTAACGAATACCACCATGATTGTTATTATGAGGAGGGAGGTGGAGGTTTTTGAGGCGGGGAGAGATGTGCGGTGAGCGATGTTGGGGGAACGGGGTGGTGCGGCAGAGGGGAGGCAGAGAGGCCAATGAGGAGAACGATGCTCCTTTTTCCCCTTTTTAGACTGTGAGCCCACTATTGTCTCTATATGTTGCCAACTTGTACTTCCCAAGCGCTTAGTACAGTGCTCTGCACACAGTAAGCGCTCAATAAATGCGATTGATGATGATGCTCAATACGGTGAGTTGCTTGGGCGGTAGCTTTCCGGAGGGAGACCCAGGGGCAGATCTGGAAAATATCTGGTAAAAGGATAAGCAGGATTTAGCAGTTGTCTGAACGTCATCAATCGGTCAGTGGTACTTATTGAGCTAAGTGCAGAGCACTGTTCTAAGCACTCGGGAGAGTAAAATACAACAGGATTAGCAGACACATTCCCCGAGAGACTTACAGTTGAGCCGAGCGGACGGACTCTGACATAAAGGACAGGTCAAGGGACGCAACGGAGTTGATTGATTCATTCATTCATTCAATCGTATTTATTGAGCGCTTACTGTGTGCAGAGCACTGTACTATGAGAAGCAGCGTGGCCCAGTGGGTAGAACTGGGGCCTAGGAGTCGGAAGGACCTGGGTTCTAATCCCGGCCCTGCCAATTGATTGCCGTGTGACCCTGGGCAAGTCACTCCACTTCTCTGGGCCCCAGTTTCCCCAACTGCAAAATGGGGATTAAATCCATCAATCATATTTATTGAGCACTTACTGTGTGCATTGCTGCTCTTCGAGGCCGTCTCTTGCCTGGACCCATCAGCCTTCTATCCCGTCAAAACTAAAGAGAATCTGAACAGTGTTTTTCGGGCTCAATATTTGAGTAGGAGAGAACTTTATCCTGAGCCGAAAGGACGCCAAGAATTGGTGACTCTTCTAGGGCCTCAGGGCTGTTGTTCAAAGTTGTTCAGGGGGGCACAGGCGAAATCACCAAGTCTCCTGGGGTGCCTAAAAACGTTAGGCTGGGTTCTGTCATCTTTCTCAAGGACAGATGCGACAAAAAAACAGGATTCTATTTTAAACTGGGGCCAAGTGTGTAGCCAAACTACTCAACTAAGAATTTTCCATCTCAATTTCCCTCCCATTTTCCCTCTTAGAAGCAAGCAGAGCCTTGGCTATTTTTGAATTTGAGGAGGGGCGGGGGGGATAAATCTTTCTATGTGCACCCCATGGCTTTGCAATGCATGGATTTTTTTCAATGGTAAAAATAAGATATTCTGTTTTGTGGAGAGAGGCAGCTTTTAAAGTCTCAAAACATTTAATGTGTACATTACCACTCCATCATATCTCCCTTTTTCTCCCTACCGTGCTCTCCCGGGTGCTTAGTACAGTGCTCGATCAATATTCGGATTGTTTAAATAATTTTTCTGACTCTATCTGAAGAGATTCAAATTTCTTAAACCCCCATGTAGGGGAGAGGCAGCAGGGCTTAATTGGAAGAGCAGAGTTTTGGGAGTTAGAAGGAACTGGGCTCTAAACTCGGCTCCGCCTCATGTCTGCTGTGTGACCTTGGACAAGTGTCTTCACTTCTCTGTGCCTCAGGTACCTCATCTGTAAAATGGGGAGTACGAGCAAATCGGGCTGGACACAGTCCCTGTCCCACCTGGGACTCGCAGTCGTAATCCCCATTTTACAGATTCTGCTTCTCCCCTTTATGGAGGTTTAAGAAATTTGAATCTTTTCAGATTAAAAAATGCCACAAACATTATTATTATTATTATTCTCTGGGCCCCGCGTGGGATCTGGATTGTGTCCAATCAATCAATCTGGATTGTGTCCAACCTGATTATCTTGTATCTACCCCAGTGCTTAGAACAGTGCCTGGCAATCATTCATTCATTCATTCAATTGTATTTATTGAGCACTTACTATGTGCAGAGCACTGTACTAAGTGCTTGGGAAGTACAAGATGGCAACATATAGAAACGGTCCCTACCCAACAGAGAGGGCTCACAGTCTAGAAGGGGAAGACAGACAACAAAATAAAACGCATTAACAAAATAAAATAAATAGAATAGTATCTACCCCAGCGCTTAGAACAGTGCCTGGCACACCGTAAGTGCTTAACAAATGCCGTGATTATAATGATTATAACAGAAACCACTGATTGACAAAAATAGGAAGGATAGAAAAGACGAGTTCAGATATAAACTGTGAGGGGAAACTCCCAAATTGTCAATGTTAACTAAATCTCCTCCTCTCTCTCATCCGGTACTTATCAGGGAAGCAGCGTGGCTCAGTGGAAAGAGCCCGGGATTTGGAGTCAGAGGTCATGGGTTCGAATCCCGGCTCCGCCACTTGTCAGCTGTGTGACTTTGGGCAAGTCACTTCACTTCTCTGGGCCTCAGTTCCCTCATCTGGAAAATGGGGATTAAGTCTGTGAGCCCCACGTGGGACAACTTGATTACCTTGTATCTACCCCAGCGCTTAGAACAGTGCTTTGCACATAGTAAGCGCTTAATAAATGCCATCATGATTATTATTATTATTATTATTGTCCTTCATTGTCACGTCCTGGACAGCGATGGACGGAGCGTCATTCAAATGTTCAAGGAGCGCACACAAGGAGCATGTAGTAAGCGCTTAACAAAAACCATAAAAAAAATTAATCAGACAAGGTCTTCTTGGGGTGGTGGGGTTTGAAGACCGGCAGGGAAACGGACCAGCGGATAATAATAATAATAATAAAACGGCATTTGTTAAGTGCTTAGTATATGCCAGGCATTGTACTATGCACTAGGGTGGATAGGGTTCCCCAAAGGTCAGTTCTTGGTCCCCTTCTCTTCTCCATCTATACTCACACCCCTGGTGAGGGCGGGAGGGCAGTCACCGCGCAAGTTGTCGGACCGCCCCTCTGGTTCCCGGCCCAGTCTCCTTTCTCTGCCCTCATTCATTTGTTCATTCACTGGTATTTATTGAGTGTGTGCAGAGCACTGGACTAAGCGCTTGGACAGTCCAATTCGGCAACAGATAGAGACACTCCCTACCCAACAACGGGCTCACAGGCTAGAAGGGGGAGACAGAGAACGAAACAAATAACGGACGGAGCACCATCCTGGGAGTCAGAAGGTCATGGGTTCTTCTCCTTGTAACCTCCCCAGCGCTTAGAACAGTGCTTTGCACACAGTAAGCGCTTAACAAATACCAACATTATTATTATTATTATTATTATTCACTCTCACGGCTTCAGCTATCACCTCTACGCAGATGACTGAGCCCCTTCCTTCCTCTCCCCCTCCTCTCCCTCTCCATCCCCCCCACCTTACCTCCTTCCCTTCCCCACAGCACCTATATATATGTATATATGTTTGTACGTATTTGTTACTCTATTTATTTATTTATTTATTTATTTTACTTGTACCTATCTATTCTATTTATTTTATTTTGTTAGTATGTTTGGTTTTGTTCTCTGTCTCCCCCTTTTAGACTGTGAGCCCGCTGTTGGGTAGGGACTGTCTCTATATGTTGCCAACTTGTACTTCCCAAGCGCTTAGTCCAGTGCTCTGCACACAGTAAGCGCTCAATAAATACGATTGATGATGATGATGACACCGAAATCTACATCTCCTCCCCAGTTCTCTCTCCCTCCCTCCAAATTCGCATCTCCTCCTGCCATCAGGACATCTCCCCCTGGATGTCCTCCCGCCACCTAAAACTCAACATGTCCAAGACTGAGCTCCTTATCTTCCCTCCCAAACCCTGTCCTTTCCCTGACATTCCCGTCACTGTGGACGGCATTACCATCCTTCCCGTCTCACAAGCCCGCAACTTTGGTGTCATCCTTGACTCCGCTCTCTCATTCTCCCCACACTTCCAATCCGTCACCAAAGCCAGCCGGTCTCACCTCCACAACGTGGCCAAGATCCGCCCTTTCCTCCCCATCCAAACCACTACCACGTTAGTACAATGACTCATCCTATCCCAACTGGATTATTGCATCAGCCTACTTTCTAATCTCCCAACCTCGTGTCTCTCCCCACTTCAGTCTACACTTCACTCTGCTGCCCAGATTATCTTTCCATTTTACCTACTTCCCTTCCCCACAGCACCTGTATATATGTATATGTTTGTACATATTTATTACTCTATTTATTTATTTATTTTACTTGTACGTATCTGTTCTATTTATTTTATTTTGTTAGTATGTTTGGTTTTGTTCTCCGTCTTCCCCTTTTAGACTGTGAGCCCACTGTTGGGTAGGGACTGTCTCTATATGTTGCCAACTTGGACTTCCCAAGCGCTTAGTACAGTGCTCTGCACACAGTAAGTACGATTGTACTAAATATGATTATCGACTAAGTACGATAAATACAATTGATTGATTGATTGATTGATTTCTACAAAAATGTTCTGGGCATGTCACCCCCCTCCTCAAAAATCTCCAGTGGTTGCCTATCAACCTCCGTATCAAGCGAAAACTACCCACTATCGGCTTCAAAGCTGTCCATAAGCAGCGTGGCTCAGTGGAAAGAGCCCGGGCTTGGGAGTCAGAGGTCATGGGTTCAAATCCCGGCTCTGCCACTTGTCAGCTGGGTGACTTTGGGCAAGTCACTTCACTTCTCTGGGCCTCAGTGACCTCATCTGTCAAATGGGGATGAAGATTGTGAGCCCCCCGTGGGCCAACCTGATCACCCTGTAACCTCCCCAGCGCTTGGAACAGTGCTTTGCACATAGTAAGCGCCCCTCCTTCCTCTCCCCCTCCTCCCCCTCCCCGCTGCCTTACCTCCTCCCCCTCCCCCCTGCCTTACCTCCTTCCCCTCCCCACGGCACCCGTATATATGTATATATGTTTGTATGTATCTATTACTCTATTTTATTTGTACATATTTATTCTATTTCTTTTATTTTGTTAGTATGTTTTGTTGTCTGTCTCCCCCTTCTAGACTGTGAGCCCGCTGTTGGGTAGGGACCGTCTCTAGATGTTGCCAACTTGGACTTCCCAAGCGCTTAGTACAGTGCTCTGCATGCAGTAAGTGCTCAATAAATACGATTGAATGAATGAGTGAATGAATGAATGAATGAATGAATGCCCTTGCCCCCTCCTACCTCACCTCCCTTCTCTCCTTCTCCATCCCAGCCCACACACTCCGCTCCTCTGGTGCCACTAACCTTCTCACTGGGCCTCGTTCTCGCCTGTCCCACCGTCGACCCCTGGCCCACATCCTATCTCTGGCCAAGAATGCCCTTAAATCCGCCAAATAAACACAATTCCCCCTTCAAAGCCCCCCTGGAGGCTCACCTCCTCCAAGAGGCCCTCCCAGACTAAGCCCCCTTTTCCTCAGCTCCCCTTCCCCTCTGCATCGCCCCAACTCACTCCCTTTGCTCTACTCCCCTCCTCCCCCACAGCACTTGTGTATATATGTACATATCTATAATTCTATTTATATCCATGGTACATACATATCGATAATTCTATTTATTTATATTGATGCCTGTTCACATGTTTTGAGGTCTGTCTCCCCCTTCTAGACTGTGAGCCCATTGTGGGCAGGGATTGTCTTCATTTGTTGCTGAATTGATCTCTTCCAAGGACTGCACGTAGTAAGCCCTCAATAAATACGGTTGAATAAATGGATGAATGGATGAAAGATGGCTTGGGGGAGGAGGAGGGTTGATCGCCATAATAGTTTGGGTGGCACTGCCCCCCAGGAGCCTGAGGCGCCTCTGGTCAGGGGGTGGCAGTGCCTTGGACTTAGGTAATAATAATAATAATAATAATAATGGCATTTATTAAGCGCTTACTATGTGCAAAGCACGTTCTAAGTGCTGGGGTAGGTACAAGGTAATCAGGTTGCCCCACGAGGGGCTCACAGTCTTAATCCCCATTTTACAGATGAGGGAACTGAGGACCCAGAAGTGAAGTGACTTGCCCAAAGTCACACAGCTGACAATTGGCGGAGCCGGGATTTGAAGCCACGACCTCTGACTCCAAAGCCCTGGCTCTTTCCACTGAGCCACGGTGCTTCTGATCACCTTGTAACCTCCCCAGAGCTTAGAACAATGCTTTGCACATAATAAGCGGTTAATAAATGCCATTATTATTATAAGGTTGTCCCCCAAGGGGCTCCCAGTCTTAATCCCCATTTTACAGATGAGGATTGTCATATCTGTCTCCCCCACCTAGACTGTGAGCCCATTGTTGAGTAGGGACCGTCTCTATATGTTGCCAACTTGTACTTCCCAAGCGCTTAGTCTAGTGCTCTGCACACAGTAAGCACTCAATAAATACGATTGAATGAATGAATGAATAAAATGGGGATTAAGACTGTAAGCACTACGCGGGACAACCTGATCACCTGTAACTCTATTTATTCATTTGTACTTATTTATTATATTTATTTTATTTTGTTAGTATGTTTTGTCTTGCTGTCTGTCTCCCCCTTCTAGACTGTGAGCCCACTGTTGGGTAGGGACTGTCTCTATATGTTGCCAACTTGGACTTCCCAAGTGCTTAGTCCAGTGCTCTGCACACAGTAAGCGCTCAATAAATACGATCGCATGAATGAATGAGTGAATCACCGTGTAACCTCCCCAGCGCTTAGAACAGTGCTTTGCACATAGTAAGCACTTAATAAATGCCATTATTATTATTATTATAACGTTGTCCCCCCCGGGGCTCCCAGTCTCAATCCCCATTTTACAGATTAGGATTGTCACAACTGTCTCCCCCTTCTAGACTGTGAGCCCACTGTTGGGTAGGGACCATCTCTGTATGTTGCCAACTTGGACTTCCCAAGCGCTTAGTCCAGTGCTCTGCACACAGTAAGCACTCAATAAATACGATTGAATGAATGAATGAATAAAATGGGGATTAAGACTGTGAGCACTATGTGGGACAACCTGATCACCTATTACTCTATTTATTTGTACATATTTATTCTATTTATTTTATTTTGCCAATATGTTTTGCCTTGTTGTCTGTCTCCTCCTTCTAGACAGTGAGCCCACTGTTGGGTAGGGGCTGTCTCTATATGTTGCCAACTTGGACTTCCCAAGTGCTCTGCACACAGTAAGCGCTCAATAAATACGATTGAATGAATGAATGAATAAAATGGGGATTATTAATAATAATAATGGCATTTATTAAATGCTTACTATGTGCAAAGCACTGTTCTAAGCACTGGGGAGTTTACAAGGTAATCAGGCTGTCCCACGTGAGGCTCACAGTCTTCATCCCCATTTTCCAGATGAGGTAACTGAGGCCCAGAGAATCAATCAATCAATCATATTTATTGAGCGCTTACTTTGTGCAGAGCACTGTACTAAGCGCTAGGGAAGTACAAGTCGGCAACATATAGAGACAGTCCCTACCCAACAGTGGGCTCAAAGTGAAGTGACTTGCCCAAAGTCACACAGCTTAGACTGTGAGCCCACTGTTGGGTAGGGATTGTCTCTATATGGTGACATCTTGTACTTCCCAAGCGCTTAGTACAGTGCTCTGCACATAGTAAGCACTCAATAAATACGATTGATGATGATCTTGTACTTCCCAAGCGCTTAGTACAGTGCTCTGCACACAGTAAGCGCTCAATAAATACGATTGATTGATTGATTGACAAGTGGAGGAGCTGGGATTTGAACCCATGACCTCTGACTCCAAAGCCCGGGCTCCTTCCACAGAGCCACGCCGCTTCCCAAGCTGATTAAGACTGTGAGCACTACGTGGGACAACCTGATCACCTTGTAACCACCCCAGCGCTTAGAACGGTGCTTTGCACATAGTGAGTGCTTAATCAATCAATCAATCAATCATATTTACTGAGCGCCTGTGGGCAGAGCACTGTACTAAGCGCTTGGGAAGTACAAGTTGGCAGTACAATCAATCAATCAATCGTATTTACTGAGCGCTTACTGTGGGCAGAGCACTGTACTAAGCGCTTGGGAAGTACAAGTTGGCAACATATAGAGACGGTCCCTACCCAACATCATCATCATCATCATCATCAATCGTATTTATTGAGCGCTTACTGTGTGCAGAGCACTGTACTAAGCGCTTGGGAAGTACAAGTTGGCAGTACAAGAGACAGTCCCTACCCAGCAGTGGGCTCACAGTCTAAAAGTCTAATAAATGCCATTATTATTATAAGGCCGTCCCCCATGGGGCTCCCAGTCTCAATCCCCATTTTCCAGATGAGGCCGCCGTGAAGGGGCTCGCCCATTAGACGAGTAAACAGGGCCTCCCTCCCCGCACAAAATGGCGCCCACCCGCCTCCCCTCAGCCGCACCCCCCCTTCCCCCATCTCGTTCCCCTTTTTCCCGCCCTCGGCCGGCGCCCCGCGCGTGCGCAGAAGCGGCGCGTGCCGGCGGCGGGGGGCGGCCGCGAGGCAGTGCGCGTGCGCAGAGGTGGCGCGTGCCGGCGGCGGGGGCCGCCGCGAGGCAGTGCGCGTGCGCAGAGGTGGCGCGTGCTGGGCGGCGGGGGCCGCCGCGAGGCAGTGCGCGTGCGCGCAGGGCCCGGGGCGCGAGGCGGCGCGCGCGCGAGGCCCCCGGGGCGGGTAAAAGCGGGCGGCGCGCGACGTTGGGCCTGCTGCTGCTGCTGCTGCTCGCCTGCTCCTCCTCCTCCTCCTCCTGGTGGGCCTCCAGGGGTGCAGAGGAAAGGGAGCCCCCCACCCCTAAAGCTCAACACACCCTCGCCCCCCATCAGGGCCACTAACCGCCCCAGCCCCCCCTTCCCCAAAAAAACTCTTTGCACCTCCCCTTCTGCACCCCTTCCCTTTCCATCCCCATCCCTTGTTCTGCACCCGCGACCCCTCCCCACATCCTCTTCATTGCAACTTGGCACGCTTTCCCCCCCCCCATCCCTGCCAATGCCAGCTTCAAGGGGGGCCCCGGGAGAAAGCTGGTAACCCCTTGCATAGGAAATTGCCGCCAAAAGCAAGGACGGGCAACCCCCCCCCAAAAGAAACCAATCTGGTCCATCCTTTGCATACCCTGTCCCCCCCAACTCCTCCCTCCACCAACTCCACAGGGGGAAATCACTTTGCTCTGCCAGGTGAAAACCAATCTGGTCCATCCTTTGGGTACCCTGTCCCCCCCAACTCCTCCCTCCACCAACTCCACAGGGGAAATCACTTTGCCCTGCCTGGTGACAAACCAATCTGGTCCATCCTTTGGGTACCCTGTCCCCTCCAACCCAACTCCTCCCTCCACCTCCTCTGCAGGGAGAAATCACTTTGCCCTGCCAGGTGACAAACCAATTTTGGGTACCCTGTCCCCCCCACCCAACTCCTCCCTCCTCCTCCTCCGCAGGGGAAAATCACTTTGCCCTGCCTGGTGACAAACCAATCTGGTCCATCCTTTGGGTACCCTGTCCCCCCCAACTCCTCCCTCCACCTCCTCCGCAGGGAGAAATCACTTTGCCCTGCCTGGTGACAAGCCAATCTGGTCCATCTTTGGGTACCCTGTCCCCCCCACCCAACTCCTCCCTTCACCTCCTCTGCAGGGGGGGAAATCACTTTGCTCTGCCTGGTGACAAACCAATCTGGTCCATCCTTTGGGTACCCTGTGCCCCCCCACCCAACTCCTCCCTCCACCTCCTCTACAGGGGGAAATCACTTTGCCCTGCTTGGTGACACACCAATCTGGTCCATCCTTTGGGTACCCTGTTCCCCCCCACCCAACTCCTCCCTCCACCTCTTCTGCAGGGGGAAATCACTTTGCCCTGCCTGGTGACACACCAATCTGGTCCATCCTTTGGGTACCCTGTGCCCCCCCACCCAACTCCTCCCTCCACCTCCTCCGCAGGGGGAAATCACTTTGCCCTGCCTGGTGACAAACCAATCTGGTCCATCCTTTGGGTACCCTGTCCCCCCCAACTTCTCCCTCCACCTCCTCCGCAGGGGAAATCACTTTGCTCTGCTTGGTGAGTTTTCTTTTACAGTCACAAGTCCAGGCCTCCTTCCTCCTCCCAAGGGCCTTTCTCTGGCCCCCACTGCTTTGCTTCTATAGACTCACAAAACTAGACCTCAAAACATTTCCTTTCTAGAGATGCTCCCCACTCCTCGCCCCCCCAAAAAAGTTCTATTGCTCCTCTCTCTAGGAAAGCACTCATTCCCCCGCCCCCCATCCTTTTGTTTGTTAATTTGTCCCCAATCCCTCCTCCAGGAAAGTCAACTTGGTGGGAGATTTATTAAGTGTCTGCAGCCGCCTTCCAGGTTAATAGACCCTGTTACCAGTAAGCCAACACAGAACGGTGATATTGCATTGGTAGAATGAGTATTTTGGGGGGTAGAATGAGTATTTTGGGTAGAATTCATTCATTCAATTGTATTTATTGAGCCCTTACTGTGTGCTGAGCACTGTACTAAGCGCTTGGGAAGTACAAGTTGGCAGCATATGGAGATGGTCCCTACCCAACAGCGGGCTCACAGTAGAATGAGTATTTTGGGGGGTAGAATGAGTATTTTGGGTAGAATTCATTCATTCAATTGTATTTATTGAGCCCTTACTCTGTGCAGAACACTGTACTAAGCGCTTGGGAAGTACAAGTTGGCAGCATATAGAGATGGTCCCTACCCAACAGCGGGCTCACAGTAGAATGAGTATTTTGGGGGGTAGAATGAGTATTTTGGGTAGAATTCATTCATTCAATTGTATTTATTGAGCTCTTACTGTGTGCACAGCACTGTACTAAGCGCTTGGGAAGTACAATTTGGCAGCATATAGAGATGGTCCCTACCCAACAGCGGGCTCACAGTAAATGAGTAATTTGGGGGTAGAATGGGTATTTTGGGGGGTAGAATGAGTATTTTGGGGTGGCCGTCAGTCTCTCCAAGATAATGCGAGTACGTTTGTAAAAACATTTGTAGAGAAATGGTGGCTTTTAAAATACTTTGCTTCCCCGTTCACCTAGATATTTTTCCTGGGGGGTGGGGGGAATCTTATTTTGGGTGCGTGGTTAGAGGTGGTACCCTAGCTTCCCTCCTGTAAAGCTCTTTTTTTAGCCCCTGGGTATGGTGAGGAGAGATGTGATAGTCGTAGCAGTAATGGTGTTTATTTGGTGCCGGCTATGTGATGAGTGTCGGAGTCCCTGTCCCAGATAATAATAATAATAGTGATGGAATTTGTTAAGCGCTTACTATGTGTGAAGCACTGTTCCAAGTACTTGGGGGGGGGGGGGGCGGATAGAAGGTGATCAGGTTGTCCCACGAGGGGCTCACAGTCTTAATCCCCATTTTACAGATGAGGGAACTGAGGCCCGGAGAAGTGAAGTGACTTGCCCAAAGTCACACAGCTGACAGGTGGCAGAGCCAGGTTTCGAACCCATCACCCCTGGCTCCCAAGCCCGTGTTCTTTCCACTGAGCCACGCTTTGGCTCCTAATAATAATAATAGCGGGATTTGTTAAGAGCTTACTCTGTGCCAGGCACTGTGCTAAGCGTTGAGGTGGAAAGAAGCAAATAGGGTGGGACAGAGTCCCAGTCCCAGATGGGGCTCACACTCTTAATCTCCATTTTCCATGGTATCAAACATTTCTTTCCGCATCCGATACTTAAAAGACATCTATAGCTTACAGTCTAGAGGGAGAGACAGACATTAGAATAAATTACAGATAGGGGAAGTGGCATGTCTCTATATGTCGCCAACCTGTACTTCCCAAGCGCTTAGTACAGTGCTCTGCACACAGTAAGCGCTCAATAAATACAATTGATGATGATAGTGAGTGAATAAGACCGTGAGCAGGGCAGGGAATGTGTCTGTTGTACTGTACTGCTTCCGAGTGTGTAGTACAGTGCTTTGTACACAGTAAGCGCTCAATAAATATGATTGAAGGACTGACCGATTAAGGCCGAGGACATAACATATGTTATGTATATGTATATGTCCCCCTCGTCCCCCTCTCCATCCCCCATCTTACCTCCTTCCCTTCCCCACAGCACCTGTATATATGTATATATGTTTGTACATATTTATTACTCTATTTATTTATTTATTTATTTTATTTGTACATATCTATTCTATTTATCTTATTTTGTTAGTATGTTTGGTTTTGTTCTCTGTCTCCCCCTTTTAGACTGTGAGCCCACTGTTGGGTAGGGACCATCTCTATGTGTTGCCAATTTGTACTTCCCAAGCGCTTAGTACAGTGCTCTGCACATAGTAAGCGCTCAATAAATACGATTGATGATGATGATGTATACATGTTTGTACATATTTATTACTGTATTTATTTTACTTGTACATATCTATTCTATTTATCTTATTTTGTTAGTATGTTTGGTTTTGTTCTCTGTCTCCCCCTTTTAGACTGTGAGCCCACCGTTGGATAGGGTCTGTCTCTATATGTTGCCAACTTGTACTTCCCAAGTGCTTAGTACAGTGCTCTGCACATAGTAAGCACTCAATAAATGCGATTGATGATGATGATGATGATGATGTATATATGTTTGTACATATTTATTACTCTATTTTACTTGTACATATCTATTCTATTCATCTTATTTTGTTAGTGTGTTTGGTTTTGTTCTCTGTCTCCCCCTTTTAGACTGTGAGCCACTGTTGGGTAGGGACTGTCTCTATATGTTGCCAACTTGGACTTCCCAAGCGCTTAGTACAGTGCTCTGCCCACAGTAAGCGCTCAATAAATACGATTGATGATGATGATGCCTAACACTGCAGGGAGTAGATATACTAGGCCATAAGCGCACTGTGGGCAGGGAACATTTCTACCAACTCTGTTTTAGTGGACTCGCCCAAGTGCTTAGTACAGTGCTGTGCACACAGTAAGCGCTCAGTAAATTTGATTGAGTGATGGATAGCATGTAATAGTGGGCTAGAGCCAAGATAACCAGGAAGGACACAGTCCCAAGCGCTTAGTACAGTGCTCTGCACAAAGTAAGCGCTCAATAAATACGATTGATTGATTGAAATGGGGCTCACAGTCTAAGCGGGAGGACAGCAGGTGTTGAATCCTGCTTTTACAGAGGAGAGAATTGAGGCACAGAGAAGGTAAGTGACTTGCCTAAGGACACACAGCAAACAGGTGGCAAAGCTGGGGTGAGAGCCCAAGTCCTCTGACTCCCAGGTGTGATATCTCCACTCCCAATCAATCAGTCATATTTATTGAGTGCTTACTGTAATAATAATAATAATAATAATAATGGCATTTATTAAGCGCTTACTATGTGCAAAGCACTGTTCTAAGCTCTGGGGAGGTTACAGGGTGATCAGTTTGTCCCACATGGGGCTCACAGTCCTTATCCCCATTTTACAGATGAGGTAACTGAGGCACAGAGAAGTTAAGTGACTTGCCCAAGGTCACAGAGCTGGCAAGTGGCGGAGCCGGGATTTGAACCCACGACGCTCCAAAGCATGGGCTCTTTCCGCTGAGCCACGCTGCTTCTCCGAAGCACTACTGCTGTGTGCAGAGGACTGTACTAAGAGCTTGGGAGAGTACAGGGAAGCAGTGTGACTCAGTGGAAAGAGCCCGGGCTTGGGAGTCAGAGGTCATGGGTTCAAATCCTGCCTCCGTCAATTGTCAGCTGTGTGACTTTGGGCAAGTCACTTCTCTGTGCCTCAGTTCCCTCATCTGTAAAATGGGGATGAAGACTTTGAGCCCCACGTGGGACAACATGATCACCTTGTATCCCCCCCCAGCGCTTAGAACAGTCCTTGGCACATAGTAAGCGCTTAATAAATGCCATCATTATTATTATTATGTAGGACAGGGGCTGTGTCCAGCCTGATTAACTTATATTTTAGAGGAGTGCTTACTTGTACATATCTATTCTATTTATTTTATTCTGTTAGTATGTTTGGTTTTGTTCTCTGTCTCCCCCTTTTAGACTGTGAGCCCACGTTGGGTAGGGACTGTCTCTATGTGTTGCCAATTTGTACTTCCCAAGCGCTTAGTACAGTGCTCTGCACACAGTAAGCGCTCAATAAATACGATTGATGATGATGATAGTAAGTGCTCAGCAAGCACTGTAGTTATTATTAGAGAAGCAGCGTAGCTCAGTGGAAAGAGCCCGGGCTTTGGAGTCGGAGGTCATGGGTTCAAATCCCGGCTCCGCCAGTTGTCAGCTGGGTGACTTTGGGCAAGTCGTTTCACTTCTCTGTGCCTCAGTTCCCTCATCTGGAAGATGGGGATGAAGACTGTGAGCCCCCCGTGGGACAACCTGAACACCTTGTAACCTCCCCAGCGCTCAGAAGCTTAGTCCTTTTAGACTGCGAGCGCTCAATAAATATGATTGATTGATTGATTAGAACAGTGCTTTGCACATAGTAAGCGCTTAATAAATGCCATAATTATTATTCTCTCTTCCTCCCTTCAAGGCCCTGCTGAGAGCTCACCTCCTCCAGGAGGCCTTCCCAGACTGAGCCCCTTCTTTCCTCTCCCCCCCGTCCCCCTCTCCATCCCCCCCCGTCTTACCTCCTTCCCTTCCCCACAGCACCTGTATAGATGTATATATGGTTGTACATATTTATTACTCTATTTATTTATTATTTATTTATTTATTTTACTTGTACATTTCTATCCTATTTATTTTATTCCGTTGGTATGTTTGGTTTTGTTCTCCGTCTCCCCCTTTTAGACTGTGAGCCCACTGTTGGGTAGGGACTGTCTCTATGCGATGCCAATTTGTACTTCCCAAGCGCTTAGTCCAGTGCTCTGCACAGAGTAAGCGCTCAATAAATACGATTGATTGATGGATTGATTAGAACAGTGCTTTGCGCATAGTAAGCGCTTAATAAATGCCATCATTATTATTATATTGTGATTGTTGTTCTTATCGTTAACAGAGTCGGTAGACCCGTTCCCTGCTCACAGCGAGCTTCCAGTCTAGGGGTTCCCAGAACCCCCCCCCCACCCCGCAACCGAGCGTGTCTTCCCGGCCGCACCGATGGATCAGTACGTCCTCTGCGATGACATGTCGCTGGCGTCGGACGCGCAGCTGGCCGGCTTTCCGGAGCGCCAGGAGCTCAGCTGCCACGACACGCTGGACCACGACCTGTGCCCCAGCGCCCGGGACCTGATGTACACGGGGCTGACGGGCCTGGGCCTCGACGACCACGGCCTGCCCGCGGCCGCCGCCACCCTGGAGGACAGCCTGGACGAGGGGCCCCCGCTCTTCCCCGGGAAAACGGCCGACAACTTCGCCGACGGCGGAGCCCACCTGTCGCTACCGGGTGAGCGGTCGGCACAGGGGGCGGAGGGAGAGGTGGGGCTCGGTTCGTTCATTCGGTCTCCCCCTTTTAGACTGGGAGCCCACTGTTGGGTAGGGACTGTCTCTATACGTTGCCAATTTGTACTTCCCAAGTGCTTAGTACAGTGCTCTGCACATAGTAAGCGCTCAGTAAATACGATTGATGATGATGATGATGATGATTTATTGAGCGTGGGCCAAGCACCGGGCTCCCTAACTCCTCCAGGTACTGGAAGGGGAAGGCTGAGAAGTAGTGGCTAGGGCTTGGGCGTCAGAAGGTCGTGGGTTCTAATCCTGGCTCCGCCACCTGTCTGCTGTGCGACCTTGGGCAAGTCACTTCACTTCTCTGGGCTTCATTCCCCCTTTTAGACTGTGAGCCCACTGTTGGGTAGGGACTGTCTCTATACGTTGCCAATTTGGACTTCCCAAGCGCTTAGTACAGTGCTCTGCACATAGTAAGCGCTCAATAAATACGATTGATGATGATGATGATGATGATTTATTGAGCGTGGGCCAAGCACAGGGCTCCCTAACTCCTCCAGGTACTGGAAGCGGAAGGCTGAGAAGTAGTGGCTAGGGCTTGGGAGTCAGAAGGTCGTGGGTTCTAATCCTGGCTCCGCCACCTGTCTGCTGTGCGACCTTGGGCAAGTAACTTCACTTCTCTGGGCTTCATTCCCCCTTTTAGACTGTGAGCCCACTGTTGGGTAGGGACTGTCTCCATATGTTGCCAATTTGTACTTCCCAAGCGCTTAGTACAGTGCTCTGCACATAGTAAGCGCTCAATAAATATGATTGATGATGATGATGATGGGGCTCCCAGGCAGAGGGAGAACTGGTACGGATTCCCCGTTTTGCGAGGAGGAAACCAAGGCACAGAGATTTTAAGCGACTTGCCCAAGGTCACACTCCAGTCAAGTGGCAGAGGTGGGATTAGAACCCAGGTCCTCAGACTCCCCGGGCTCTAAGCGCGTGTTCTAGGTATCACGGCTTCTCAAAATGCAATGCTTACAATCAGTAAGTCAGTCGATGGTATTTATTGAGCTTTACTGCATGCAGAGCGCTGTACTAAGCTCTTGGGAGAATACAGTCGAACAGAGCTGGGAGACAAATTCCCAGCCCTCAATGAGTTAACCGTCTTAAGGGGAAACAGGTTTGCCTGGGACAGTGCTTTGCACATAGTAAGCGCTTAATAAATGCCATCATCATCATCATCATTTGAACCCAGGACCTCCTACACCTTAAGCAAGAATCGTACCCCCTGGATGTGATTAAAGAAGCAGCATGGCTCAGTGGAAAGAGCCCGGGATTTGGAGTCAGAGGTCATGGGTTCTAATCCCGGCTCCGCCACTTGTCAGCTGCGTGACTTCGGGCAAGTCACTTCTCTGGGCCTCAGTTACCTCATCTGCAAAATGGGGATTAAGACCGTTAGCCCCACGTGAGACAACCTGATTGCCTTGTATCTACCCCAATGCTTAGAACAGTGCTTGGCACATAGTAGCGCTTAACAAATATCATCATCATCATTATTATTATTATCTTCAAGCCGGAATCATTTCCTAACCACGACTGTAAAGAGCCTGTCTTTTTGTGGCGTAATCAGGATTGTTTTACTGGGGCAACTACGATAAGTCAAGATATATTTCATATTCATTCATTTTCATTCATTCAGTCGT
Organism: Tachyglossus aculeatus; assembly: GCF_015852505.1. Classification (NCBI taxonomy): domain Eukaryota; kingdom Metazoa; phylum Chordata; class Mammalia; order Monotremata; family Tachyglossidae; genus Tachyglossus; species Tachyglossus aculeatus. The sequence continues at coordinate 3,060,259 of NC_052091.1, forward strand.
ATTGAGCGCTTGCTTTGTGCAGAGCACTGTACTAAACGCTTGGTAAGTACAAGTCGGCAACATATAGAGACGGTCCCTACCCAACAGCGGGCTCACAGTCTAGAATTGGGAGACAGACAACAAAACAAAGCATGTCGACCAGGAAACCCTTTGAGGGACTTGAATTTCTTTGATTTGATTATCCTGTATCTATCCCAGCTCTCAAAGCACAGCTTTGCACGTAGTAATAAGTGCTTAATGAATCCTAAAATACGGTGAAGGGAATTTTGAGTTAATAACAGTGATGATCGTCATCATCATCATCAATCGTATTTATTGAGCGCTTACTGTGTGCAGAGCACTGTACTAAGTGCTTGGGAAGTACAAATTGGCAACATATAGAGACAGTCCCTACCCAACAGTGGGCTCACAGTCTAAAAGGGGGAGACAGAGAACAAAACCAAACATACTAGCAAAATAAAATAAATGGAATAGATATGTACAAGTAAAATAAATAAATAGAGTAATAAATATGTACAAACATATATACATATATACAGGTGCTGTGGGGAAGGGAAGGAGGTAAGATGGGGGGATGGAGAGGGGGACGAGGGGGAGAGGAAGGAAGGGGCTCAGTCTGATGGTATTTGTTAAGCGCTTATTATGTGTCAAGCACTGTTCTAAGCGCTGGGGTAGATACAAGCTAATCAGATCGTCCCACGTGGGGCTCCCAGTCTTAATCCCCACTTTACAGATGAGGGAACTGAGACCCAGGGAAGTGAAGTGATTTGCCCCAGTTCACACAGCGGGCAAGTGGCAGAGCCGGGATTGGAACCCAGGTTCTTCTAAATTTTACCTCTAGTTAATCAGATTGTCCAATCAATCAATCAATCGAGAGTAGTAGTGGCTGTAATATTTATGACGCCCTTGGGAGAGTCCGACAGATACTGGAGGTGCTACCTACCAGGGAGGTGTAGATAATCAAGGGTGTTGACGGACTCGATTCAGAATATGGACGGCCTTCCCTAAATTGCGAGGGGAGACTGAAGGACGTGTAAATGGAAAGCTTCTTTTCCCACGTAGCCTTCCGTGTCATAAACTTCCGAGGACAAAGACATCGTTGACTTCTAACTTCCTGTTTTAATAATAATAATGGCATTTATTAAGCACTTACTACATGCAAAGCACTGTTGTAAGCGCTGGGGAGGTTACAAGGTGATCAGGTTGTCCCATGGGGGGCTCACAGTCTTCATCCCCATTTTACAGATGAGGGAACTGAGGCACAGAGAAGCGAAGTGACTTGCCCAAAGTCACACAGCTGACAAGTAGGCAGAGCTGGGATTTGAACCCATGACCTCTGACTCCAAAGCCCATGCTCTTTTCCACTGTGTAAATCAGAGTTTAAGTTAGCGTGAACCGGGCTTTCTTGGTTAATTGGTCGTATTTCACCGAGTCTCTTCCGCGTGCACGGAGCTGGATTAAGCGATTCTAGACTGTGGGCCCGCGGTTGGGTAGGGTCTGTCTCTATATGTTGCCAACTTGTACTTCCCAAGCGCTTAGTACAGTGTTCTGCACACAGTAAATGCTCAGTAAATACGATTGAATGAGGGAAGCGATTGGGAGGGAGCAGTAGAGTAAGTAGATTTGACCCCGGCCTTCGAGGAGCTTAAGATTTAGTGCGTGAAGTCACAAAATAATAGTCATTGTGGTATTTGTTAAGCGCTTACTATGCGCCAGGCACTGTACTGAGCGCTGGGGTGGATACGAGCAAGTCGGATTGGACACGGTCCCTGACCCAACTGGGGTTCCCAGGCACATATTTATTACCCTATTTATTTATTTTACTTGTACCTATCTATTCTATTTATCTTATTTTGTTAGTATGTTTGGTTTCGTTCTCTGTCTCCCCCTTTTAGACTGTGAGCCCACTGTTGGGTAGGGACTGTCTCTATGTGTTGCCAATTTGTACTTCCCAAGCGCTTAGTCCAGTGCTCTGCACATAGTAAGCGCTCAATAAATACGATTGATGATGATGATGATAATCCCCATTTTCCAGATGAGGCCACCGAGTCACAGAGAGGTGAAGTGGCTTGCCTGAGGTCATACCGCAGACAAGTGCTGAGCCGGGATTAGAACCCAGGTCTTCCGACTCTAAGGCCTGGTCTCTTTCCACTAGGCCACACTGCTTCCCTACTCAAGAGCTTGGGGTTCAGACTCGTAGGTGACGAAGGCAGGAGGGAAGATGGGGTGTGTAGGTGAGAGATAAGTCAGGGACTCCAATTTGGAGAAAAATCCCTTTTAAAATGGGGACTTTTTGTGGTATTTGTTAAACACTTACTACGTGCCAGGCACTGTTCTAAGCGCTGGGAGAGATACCAGTTAATCAGGTTGGAGCAGTCCACGTTCCACATTCATTCAGTTGTATTTATTGAGCACTTACTGTGTGCGGGGCATTGTACTAAGTGCTTGGGAAGTACAGATGGGCAACGTATGGAGACGGTCCCTACCCGACAACAGGCTTATAGTCTGACAGACAAAAAACAAGTAGATGGGCGTCAATACCATCAGAATAAATAGAATTATAGCTATAGACACATCATAAATAAAATAAGTAGAGTAATATGTATAGAGTAATAAGTATGTGTACAAATATACACAAGTGCTGTGGGGAGGGGAAGAGGGTAGAGCAGAGGGAGGGAGGAGGAGGAGAGGAAAAGGGGCTCAGTTTGGGAAGGCCTCCTGGAGGAGGTGAGCTCTTAGTAGGGCTTTGAAGGGAGGAAGAGAGCCAGCTTGGCGGATGGGCAGAGGGAATGGGGGCATTCCAGGCCCGGGGGAGGACGTGAGCCGGGGGTCGATGGCGGGACAGGCGAGAACGAGGTACGGGGAGGAGATTAGCGGCAGAGGAGCGGAGGGTGTGGGCTGGGCTGGAGAAGGAGAGAAGGGAGGTGAGGTAGGAGGGGGCGAGGGGATGGACAGCCTTGAAGCCGAGAGTGAGGGGTGTTTGCTTGATTCGAAGGCTGATAGGCAACCACTGGAGATTTTTGAGTAGGGGAGTGACATGCCCAGAGCATTTCTGGACAAAGATAATCTGGGCAGCAGGGTGAAGTACAGACTGAAGCGGGGAGAGACAGGAGGATGGGAGATCAGAAAGGAGGCCGATGCAGTAATCCAGTCAGGATAGGATGAGAGGTTAAACCAGTAAGGTAGCAGCTTGGATGGAGAGGAAAGGGCGAATCTTGGCAACGTTGTGGAGGTGAGACCGGCGGGTTTTGGTGAAGGATTGGATGTGTGGGTGAATGAGAGAGCGGAGTCAAAGGTGACACCAAGGTTGCGGGCTTGTGAGACGGGAAGGATGGTAGTGCCATCTACAGTGACGGGAAAGTCAGGGAGAGGACTGGGTTTGGGATAAGGAGCTCAGTCTTGGACATGTTGAGTTTTAGATGGCGGGCAGACATCCAGATGGAGGTGTCCTGAAGGCAGGAGGAGATACGAGCCTGGAGGGAGGAAGAGAGAACAGGGGCGGAGATGGAGATTTGGGTGTCATCAGCGTAGAGATGATAGTTGAAGCCGTGGGAGCGAATGAGGTCACCAAGGGAGTGAGTATAGACGGAGAACAGAAGGGGACCAAGAACTGACCCTGGAGGAACCTCTATAGTGAGGGGATGGGAGAGGGAGCCCGCGAAGGAGGCTGAGATTGAACGGCCGGAGAGATGAGGAGAACCAGGAGAGGATGGAGTCTGTGAAGCCAAGGTTGGGTAGCGTGTTGAGGAGAATCAATCAATCAATCAATCATATTTATTGAGCGCTTACTGTGTGCAGAGCACTGTACTCAGCGCTTGGGAAGGACAAGTTGGCAACATATAGAGACAGTCCCTACCCAACAGTGGGCTCACAGTCTAGAAGGGGGAGACAGAGAACAAAACCAAACATATTAACAAAATAAAATAAATAGAATAGATACGTACAAGTAAAATAAATAAATAAATAGAGTAATAAATCTGTACAAACATATGTACATATATACAGGTGGTCCACAGTGTCGAAGGCAACAGAGAGGTCGAGGAGGATTAGGACAGAGTAGGAGCCGTTGGAGTGTGAGCCACATGGGGCTCACAGTCCTGATCCCCATTTTCGAGATGAGGGAACTGAGGCCCAGAGAAGTGAAGCGACTTGCCCAAGGTCGCACAGCAGATGAGTGGCAGAGCCGGGATTAGACCCCAGATCCTCCTGCCTCCTGGGCCCGTGCTCTGTCTCCTAGGCCACACTGCCTCCAGAAAACACCCCTACATTAGCATTAATGCCAGTGAGGATAAATCACCCCTGAGCAGTTCAGCTGTCTGGAAAGGACAGAGCTAATTAAGACCCAATGAGAATTTCCTGACTTGGAAAATGAGGGTTTTGTCGGGCGTGTTTTGCCCCGGCCGGAGGAAGAGAATGCCGAGCCGGTAAATAGAATGGGTTGTGTACTCCCTCCCTTTCTCTAATTGTCTTTCACGGGCGGTAAATTCGCAATTACCTTCATCCATCTCCCGGATGAGACGGGCTCAGCAGGCCGACGCTCCGATCACGTCTTGATTAGATTATAAATGAAGCAAGTCTGGGTTGTCCTGGAGAAGCGGCCCCCCGGGGGCGAGCCCCTCAGGGCTAGCCGCTTGCCCGCTGACCCAGGGTACGCCGTGCCCATCTCAGGAGTAGAAGCTTGCCCGCTGACCCGGGATGTCCAGTGGCCTCTCAGTTATTAGTTTGTCCTCTGACGGGGGATGCACGTCGCTCCTCTCGGGTTGATGTTTGCCCGCTGAACTGGAATAATAATAATGATGATGTCTGCCTAGTGGTTAAAAAATGGGCCTGGGTGTCAGGTGGGTGACCTCGGGCAAGTCACCTAACTTCTCTGGGCCTCAGTGAACTCATCTGGAAAATGGGGATTAAGACTGTGAGCCCCATGTGGGACAGGGACTGGGTCCAACCTGATTAACTTGTATCTACCTCAGCGCTTAGAACAGGGCCTGGCGCAGAGTACGTGCCTAACAAATACCGTCATTATTGTACTCTCCCAAGTGCTTAGTAAAGTGCTCTGCACAATATATGTTTGTACATATTTATTACTCTATTTATTTATTTATTTATTTTACTTGTACATATCTATTCTATTTATTTTATTTTGTTAGTATGTTTGGTTTTGTTCTCTGTCTCCCCCTTTTAGACTGTGAGCCCACTGTTGGGTAGGGACTGTCTCTATGTGTTGCCAATTTGTACTTCCCAAGCGCTTAGTACAGTGCTCTGCACATAGTAAGCGCTCAATAAATGCCATTGATGATGATGATGATGATGATAAGCGCTCAGTAAATCTCACGTTATATCAGCATGAAATGCGCTGATGTAAGACTTGCCACAGAAATACAGGTTGTCAATTTTGCAATGTTTCCGGTGACAGCTTCAGGGTCCGAAAGCTGGACAGTGAAAAAACAGGGTAGGAAGAGCATCGGTTCTTCTGAAATGTGGTGTTGGAGAAGGCTTTTGCGAATACCATGAACTGCCTGAAAAACAAGCAAATGAGTTTTGGAGCCAATTAAGCCAAGGTGGTCTTTGGAAGGCAGCGACAGGTCCTGAACATTTTTGTAGAAAAATGATCCGGGCAGTAGGGACCGGAGTGGGCAGAGACAGGAGGCTGATGATAATAATAATAATAATAATACTGGCATTTATTAAGCGCTTACTATGTGCAAAGTAATCCAGATGGGTTAGGATGTGTGATTGTATTAACGTGATAACAGCTTGGAGAGGAAAGGGCAGATTTTAGCGATGTTGTGAAGATGGGACCCACAGGATTTAGTGATGAGATTGACTATGTGGGTCGAGGGACAGAGAAGAGTCGAGGATACAGCCAAGGTTACGGGCTTGTGAGATAGGAAGGATGGTAGTGCCGTCTACAGTGTCGGAAAAGTCGGGGAGGACAGGGTTTGGGTGGGAAGATGAGCTCTGTTTTGGACATGTTAAATTTGACGTGACGGGAGGAATTCAAGTAGAGAGGTTCTGAAGGCAGGAGAAAATGTGAGACTGCAGAGAGTGAGAGAGATCAGGGTTGGAGATGTAGATGTGGGTGTCCTCTGCCTAGGGGTGGAATTTGGAGCCATGGGAGTTCTCCAAGGGAGTGGGTGTAGATGGAGAATAGAAGAGGGCCCAGAACTGAACCCTGAGGGATCCCTACAGTTAGGGGGATGGGAGGCAGAGGAGGAGCCCTTGAAGGAGACCGAGAATGAACGGCCAGAGAGATGAGGGGAATCAGGAGAGGACAGAGTCGGTGAAATCAAGGTTGGGTAACGTTCCCAGGAGAAGGGGGTGGTCCACAGTGTCACAGTCAGCTGAGAAGTCGAGGAGGATCAGGAGGGAGCAGAGGCCGGTAGATTTGGCAAGAAAGAAATCATTGGTGACCTCTGAGAGGGCGGTTTCTGTGGAGTGAAGGGGCTGGAAGCCAGATTGGAGGGGGTCGGAGAGGGGAATTTGAGACAGAGGGTGTAGACAACTCGCTCAAGGAGTTTGGAGTGGAATGGTAGGTGGGCGATGGGGCGACAACTGGAGGGAGCCGTGGGGTCAAGGGAGGATTTTTTTAGGAAAGGGGAGTCGTGGGTGTGTTTGAAAGCTGTGGGGAAGAAGCCATTAGAGAGTGAATTGTTGGAGTTGGCTGTTAAGGAGGGCAGAAAGGAGGGGGCAAGAGTTTTGCTAAGGTGGGAAGGAATGGGATCTGATGCCCAGGTGGAAGGGGGGTGGTTTTTGAGAGGAGGTAGGAAACCTCCTTCAGAGATACTGCTGGGAAGGATGAGCGTTGAAGAGGGGGAGGGACTGAGGAGGGGCAGGGGCGAATTTAGGGAGCTCACACCTGAGATTGTCAATTTTCTTAATAAAGCAGGTGGCCAGGTCATTGGGGGCAAGGAATGGGGGAGGTGGGAGGACAGGGGGCCTAAGCGGGGAGTTAAATGTCGGGAACAACTGGTGAGGGCAATTGGGCATGGGTGTCATTAAGGATGGAGAAATAATTTCGCCAGGCAGAATAAAAGCATGGAAGGGTAAACTTGAAGTGGATGAACTCGGCCTGATATTCAGATTTCCACCAGAAGTGCTCTGTGGCTCGAGTGAAGAGTGAAGGAGGAAGACTGTGGAGGTGATCCCAGGGCTGTGGGTTAGTGGTTCGAGATCGACGAAGGGATAGGAGAGCGAGTGAGTTGAGTTCAGTAGAGAGAGTGGTGTGGAGAGCGTCTGTTTGGTCATCAAAGGATGGTAGTTTGAGTAGGGAGGCTAAGTGGGGCATGCGAGTTGAGAAATTTGGATGGGGTCAAAAGATCGGCGGTCTCCGTGGGGGAGTAGTACAGATTTACGGGGAGGAGGTGTGGGCGAGAGGAGGCAAGTGAGGAAGTTGTGGTGAGATAGAGGGATTACGGAGTTGGTGAGGGTAGAGATTGTGCAGTGGTTAGAGATGATCAGATCGAGAGTGTGTCCCAGCCGGTGAGGTGGGATGGAGCAGGAGGTCAGTGGAGTTGAGGAGTGATAGGAGGCAGTCAGCAGAAGGGCCATCGGGAACATCTGTGTGGATAATGACGGCCGCAGGGATCGATGTGGGTGTGGAGAACGAGAGAAGGAATGTGAAAAAGGGAGCGAAGTGGTTAAAGCAGTTGGAGGTGGGACCTGGGGAGCGGTAGATGCCGGCCACTAGAATCTGGAGCGGGTGGTAGAGGCGAATGATACGCGCTTCAGAGGAAGGGGAAAAAAAGGGATGGGGAGGTGGAATGGTGGGAAAGCGGCACTGGGGCGCGAGAAGGAACCCAACGCCACCTCCTTTCCCAGGGCATCTGGGGGAATGGGAGAAGCCGTGTGGAGAGAGCAGTAGGGGAGAACGTATCGTCTGGGAAGAGCCAGGTTTCAGTGATGGTGAGGAGGAGGAGAGAGTGGGACAGGAACAGGTCGAGGATGAAGGGAAGCTTCCCCGTGATGGAACGGGGGTTCCACAGGGACCGGGGGTTCTGTGTGCTCTGCACACAGTAAGTGCTCAATAAATACGATTGATTGATTGATTGATTGATTTCTCCAAAGTCACCCAGTTGACGCCAGCGAGGAGCCTTGTCTTCTAGATTGTGGGCCCACTGTTGGGTAGGGACTGTCTCTATATGTTGCCAACTTGTACTTCCCAAGTGCTTAGTACAGTGCTCTGCACACAGTAAGCGCTCAATAAATACGATTGATTGATTGATTGATTTCTCCCTTTTCCCGTCAGACCTGGGGCCGGAGGCCGCCAGGGCCCCCCGAGGAGGCGAGCGAAGCAGGCCCAAAGCGGGCCCGGCCCGGAAGGGGAGACGGCAGCCCGGCGCGGCCCGGAGCCCCTTGTTGGACTGCAGCCTGTGCGGAAAAGCGTTCAGCAGCGCGAGCTCCCTCAGTAAGCACTACCTGACGCACAGCCAGGAGAGGAAGCACGTCTGCCAAGTGTGCGCGAAGGCGTTTAAACGCCAGGACCACCTGTAAGTGAACGGCACGCCTTGGCGGGCACGGGCTAAACGGGGCGGCGGTCTCGCCCTCTCCGCCGGCCCCCTGCCATCCTTCGTTTTCTTATGGCATTTATTAAGCGCTTACTATGTGCGAAGCATTTCCAGAGCTCCCCCAGAATTGTTATGGCTGTGATTGCCATCATCAAAGTTACTGTTGTTGGAGAAGCAGCGCGGCTCGGTGGAAAGAGCCCGGGCTTTGGAGGGCATGGGTTCAAATCCCGGCCCCGCCAGCTGCCAGCTGTGTGGCTTTGGGCAGGTCACTTCACTTCTCTGGGCCTCAGTGACCTCATCGGGAAAATGGGGATTAAGACGGTGAGCCCCCCCTGGGACAACCTGATCACCTTGGAACCTCCCTAGCGCTTAGAACAGTGCTTTGCACATAGTAAGCGCTTAAAAAATGCCATTATTATTATTATTGTTGTTAATAGTTATGGTACTTGCTAAGAGCTTGTGCTTAATAAATGCCATTATTATTATGATTATTATTATTATTGTTAATAATTATGGTACTTGTTAAGAGCTTGCGCTTAATAAATGCCATTATTATTATTATTATTGTTAATAATTATGGTACTTGCTAAGAGCTTGTGCTTAATAAATGCCATTATTATTATTATTATTATTGTTAATAATTATGGTACTTGTTAAGAGCTTGCGCTTAATAAATGCCATTATTATTATTGTTAATAATTATGGTACTTGTTAAGAGCTTGCGCTTAATAAATGCCATTATTATTATTATTATTGTTAATAATTATGGTACTTGTTAAGAGCTTGCCCTTAATAAATGCCATTATTATTATGATTGTTAATAATTATGGTACTTGTTAAGAGCTTGCACTTAATAAATGCCATTATTGTTATTATTATTGTTAATAATTATGGTACTTGCTAAGAGCTTGTGCTTAATAAATGCCATTATTATTATTATTATTATTATTGTTAATAATTATGGTACTTGTTAAGAGCTTGCGCTTAATAAATGCCATTGTTATTATTATTATTATTATTATTGTTAATAAATTAGTACTTGCTAAGAGCTTGTGCTTAATAAATGCCATTATTATTATTATTATTATTATTATTGTTAATAATTATGGTACTTGTTAAGAGCTTGCACTTAATAAATGCCATTATTATTATTATTACTACTATTGTTAATAATTATGGTACTTGTTAAGAGCTTACTATTTAGTAATAACCAGTGCTTAGGACAGTGCAATGATTGTGGTGGTAATAATAATAATAATGATGGTATTTGTTAAGCGCTTACTCTGTGCGAAGCACTGTTCATTCATTCATTCATTCAGTCGTATTTATTGAGCGCTTACTGTGTGCAGAGCACTGTACTAAGCACTTGGGAAGTACAAGTTGGCAACATATAGAGCCGGTCCCGAACCAACAGCGGGCTCACAGTCACTGTTCTAAGCGCTGGGGAGGTTACAAGGTGATCAGGTTGTCCCACGGGGGGCTCACACAGTTTTAATCCCCATTTTCCAGATGAGGGAACTGAGGCCCAGAGAAGGGAAGTGACTTGCCCAAAGTCACACAGCTGACCGTTGGCGGAGCCGGGATTTGAACCCATGACCTCTGACTCCAAAGCCCGGGCTCTTTCCACCGAGCCGCGCTTACTGTGTAATAGTAACTGGTGCTTAGGACAGTGCGTGACACATAGTAAGCAGTTAACAAGTACTATTATTATTATGTACTAAGTGCTGGGGTGGATATAAGCAGATTGAGTGGGATACAGTCCCTGTCCCATGTGGGGCTCACAGTCTTAATCCCCATTTTCCAGATGAGGGAACTGAGGCATTGAGAAGTGAAGTGACTTGCCCAAGGTCACACAGCAGACAGTGGGTGGGCCTGGGATTAGAACCCATGATCTCTTTACCCCCAGGCCCGTGCTGTAGCCATTGGGCCCTGCTACTTCTCCGCCGGCCCCCTACTTTCCTTCTTTTCAGAGCTCCCCCGGGAATATTATTATTTAAAATAATGGCATTTGTTAAGCGCTTACTATGTGCAAAGCACTGTTCTAAGCGCTGGAGGGGGATACGAGGTGATCAGGTTGTCCCAGGTGGGGCTCGCAGTCTTCATCCCCATTTGACAGATGAGGTAACTGAGGCGCAGAGAAGTGAAGTGACTTGCCCAAGGTCACACATAATATCATTAATATATTATATTATTATATATTATATTATATATTATATTATATAATTATATTATTATGTTATAATGGTATATTATAGTATAATTATATATTATTATTATTTTATTATCATATATTAGATTATATATATTATATATTATTAATACATTATATTATAACGTACAATAATTCTGGTACTTGTGAAGCGCTTACTGTGTGCCAAGCACCGTTCATTCATGCATTCATTCAATCATATTTATTGAGCGCTTACCGTGTGCAGAGCCCTGGACTAAGCGCTTGGGAAGTACGAGTCGGCAACAACACGTGAAGCAGCGTGGCTCAGTGGAAAGAGCCCGGGCTTTGGAGTCAGAGGTCATGGGTTCGAATCCCGGCTCCGCCGCTTGTCAGCTGTGTGACTTTGGGCAAGTCACTTCACTTCTCTGGGCCTCAGTTACCTCCTCTGCAAAATGGGGATTAAGACTGTGAGCCCCAAGTGGGTCAAACTGATCTCCTTGTAGCCCCCCCAGCGCTTAGAACAGTGCTTCACACATAGTAAGCACTTAATAAATGCCATTATTATTATTATTATTATATAGAGAGACGGTCCCTACCCAACAACGGGCTCACAGCGCTGGGGCAGATCCACACGATTTTAAGGGGGAGGGTGCACGGGAATCCCTCCCCTTCCTCTCCACCTCCTCCCCCTCCTCATCCCCCCCGCCTTACCTCCTTCCCCTCCCCACAGCACCTGTATACATGTTTGTGCGTATTTATTACTCTATTTATTTACTTATTTTACTTGTCCATATTTATTCTATTTATTTTATTCTGTTAATATGTTTTGTTTTGTTGTTCGTCTCCCCCTTCTAGACTGTGAGCCCGCTGTTGGGTAGGGACCGTCTCTAGATGTTGCCAACTTGTACTTCCCAAGCGCTTAGTCCAGTGCTCTGCACACAGTAAGCGCTCAATAAATACGATTGATTGATTGATTGGACTTCCCAAGCGCTTAGTCCAGTGCTCTGCACACGGTAAGCGCTCAGTAAATACGATTGAATGAACGAATGAAACCCCATTTTGCAGACAAGGAGACAGGCCCAGAAGCATCAAGCAATCTGCCCAAGGTCACTCAGCAAGTGAGTGGTGGAGCAGGATTAGAACTCAGGTCTCGCAGTCCCATGCCGTCTCCACTAGGCTGGGCTCCCTCTGGAGTCGCTCTGCACACAGTAAGCGCTCAATAAATACGATTAAATGAAAGCGGACTCGATCCGTGCCCTGAAGGAGCGTCCAGCCAAGGAGGGAGCTTTCGGGAAGGGACTTGGGTCGTTTTGGCCCTAGATCACTTGACTTAGACTTGTTCATTCATTCAGTCGTATTTATTCATTCAATCGTATTTATTGAGCGCTTACTGTGTGCGGAGCACTGTACTAAGCGCTTGGGAAATCCAAGTTGGCAGCATATAGAGACGGTCCCTACCCAAAAACGGGCTCACGGTCTAGAAGGGGGAGACAGACAACAGAACAAAACATTGCCCCCCTTATTCACCCCTCCTTTTGGACATTTGATATTCACCCCGCCTCGACCCCAAAGCACTTATGTGCATATCTTTAAATTATGCGTTATAAATGATGCTTTCATATTAATATCTTTCTTCCCTTCGAAACTGCAAGCTCGTTATGGGCCGGGAACGTGACTGCTGATTATAGTCAGTCAGTAGTATTTATTAACAATGGCATTGATTAAGCGCTTACTATGTGCAAAGCACTGTTCTAAGCGCTGGGGAGGTCACAGAGTGATCAGGTTGTCCCACGGGGGGCTCACAGTCTTCATCCCCATTTTACAGATGAGGGAACTGAGGCACGGAGAAGTGAAGTGACTTGCCCGAAGTCACACAGCTGGGATTTGAACCCATGACCTCTGACTCCAAAGCCCGGGCTCTTTCCACTGAGCCACGCTGCTTCTCTAAGCATTTATTGAGTGCTTACGGTGTGCAGAGCACTGTGCTAAGCACTTGGGAGCATACAATATAACAATAGACATAGTGCCCACAGTGAGCTAGAGGAGGAGACCGATATTAATCAACCAGTCAATCAATCAATTGTATTTATTGAGCGCTTGCTGTGTGCAGAGCACTGTACTAAGCACTTTGGAGCATACAATATAACAACAGACATAGTGCCCACAGTGAGCTAGAGGAGGAGACCGATATTAATCAACCAATCAATCAATCAATTGTATTTATTGAGCGCTTACTGTGTGCAGAGCACTGTACTAAGCACTTGGGAGCATACAATATAACAATAGACATAGTGCCCACAATGAGCTAGAGGAGGAGACCGATATTAATCAACCAGTCAATCAATCAATTGTATTTATTGAGCGCTTTCTGTGTGCAGAGCACTGTACTAAGCACTTGGGAGCATACAATATAACAATAGACATAGTGCCCACAATGAGCTAGAGGAGGAGACCGATATTAATCAACCAGTCAATCAATCAATTATATTTATTGAGCACTTACGGTGTGCAGAGCACTGTACTAAGCACTTGGGAGCTTACAATATAACAATAGACATAGTGCCCACAGTGAGCCAGAGGAGGAGACCGATATTAATCAACCAGTCAATCAATCAATTGTATTTATTGAGCGCTTACTGTGTGCAGAGCACTGTACTAAGCACTTGGGAGCATACAATATAACAATAGACATAGTGCCCACAATGAGCTAGAGGAGGAGACCGATATTAATCAACCAGTCAATCAATCAGTTGTATTTATTGAGCGCTTACTGTGTGCAGAGCACTGGACTAAGCGCTTGGGAAGTACATGTCGGTAGCATATAGAGACGGTCCCTACCCAACGACGGGCTCCCAGTCTAGAAGGGAGCCCACTGTTGGGTAGGGACTGTCTCCATATGTTCCCAATTTGTACTTCCCAAGCGCTTAGTACAGTGCCCCGCACATAGTAAGCGCTCAATAAATACGACTGATGAGGATGACGATAGAAGGGGGAGACGGACAACAAAACAAAACATGGAGAGGGGGGTCCAAATGGGCGCGTAAGTGGTAGCCAACGTGTGTCAGGCCGGCTAGAAGCAGCGTGACCTCCTGGGGAGGTCACGGGCGTCCGGCCTGACTGATGTGGCTCTACCCCCAGCGCTTAGCACATAGGAAGCGCTTAGCAAGTACCGTATTACTTGCTCCATTCAGGGGCCGCCCGCGCGGGTGGGCCGGGGGCGGACTCGGAGGTCATCAATCGTATTTATTGAGCGCTTACTATCAATCAATCAATCAATCGTATTTATTGAGCGCTTACTATGTGCAGAGCACTGTACTAAGCGCTTGGGAAGTCCAAATTGGCAACACATAGAGACAGTCCCTACCCAACAGTGGGCTCACAGTCTAAAAGGGGGAGACAGAGAACAGAACCAAACATACCAACAAAATAAAATAAATAGGTTAGAAATGTACAAGTAAAATAAATAAATAAATAGAGTAATAAATATGTACAAACATCTATACATATATACAGGTGCTGTGGGGAAGGGAAGGAGGTAAGACGGGGGGATGGAGAGGGGGACGAGGGGGAGAGGAAGGAAGGGGCTCAGTCTGGGAAGGCCTCCTGGAGGAGGTGAGCTCTCAGCAGGGCCTTGAAGGGAGGAAGAGAGCGAGCTTGGCGGAGGGGCAGAGGGATTGGGGGCAGTCCAGGCCCGGGGGGAGGACGTGGGCCGGGGGTCGATGGCGGGACAGGCGAGAACGAGGTACAGTGAGGAGATTAGCGGTAGAGGAGCGGAGGTTGCGGGCTGGGCAGTAGAAGGAGCAGAGCACTGTACTAAGCGCTTGAAGCACTGTACTAAGCGGGTCGGCGGGGGTCCCGAGCGTCCCCGTGTCCGTGTTTTCTCCCCCCCCCCCTCAGGACCGGGCACATGCTGACCCACCAGAAGACCAAGCCGTTCACCTGCCTGGAAGCGGGCTGCAGTAAGAGCTACTGCGACTACCGTTCCCTCCGGCGCCATTACGAGGTGCAGCACGGGCTCCGCGTCCTGAAGGAGCCCGCCGGCGTGGAGGGCGGCGGGCGCTCCCTCCGCCTCCGGGAAGCGGCGGGCCCGGCGGGGCTGCGGGGCCTGCGGGCGCTGGTGCAGCCGGGGGCCCGCTCCCCCGCGGCCATCGTGCCGGACCGGGCCCTGCTCCGGTGCCTGGTGAGCAGCCTCGTGGGCCCGAAGCCCCCGGACCCCGGCCAGCGGGCGGAGGGTCCCGCGCCCGACGGCCCGGGAGCCTCCGACCGCCCGGGCGACGCCGGGCAGGGCCTGCCTCCCTTCCCGCCGTTCCCCGGCCGGGGGTCCCCCCGGGGCTCCCGGGGCCGAAACGTCCAGTGGGTGCTGAACTGGCCGGCCGGCACCAAGGGCCGAGGGGGCGGGGTGCTCGTGGTCCACGGGCCCTCCGCGGCCCCCCGGGCCCGGCCGGAGGGGCCCACCGACCCGGCCGGGGCGTCGGCCCCCCGGGACGCGGGGGCCGCGCCGTCCTCCCGGGCCGCCACCGCCCTCTGGCCGGCCCCGGGGGAGCCCCGGAGAGCGGGCACCCACGCGAGCCAAGCCAGCCCGAGCCGCCGGCCGCCTTCCCCGGAGTCCCCGGGCGGCACGGACCGCGTGCCAGCTTTCCTCCGGATCACCGAGTCGCAACGGATCCTGCCCCGCACGCTGGGGGCTGAGCCCCAACCCGGGCCGCCCCCTCCCCACGACCCCCCGCTGCCGCCCAGCGACCCGTTCCTTCCGCTGTCGCCGTCCCCCGGGTCCGAGTCGCCCCCCGCTCTCCTGGGGGGGCTCTCCCCGGGAATCGACCGGAGGCGGGAGCCCGAGGGAGCCCAGGGGAGGCCGATGGGCCTACTGCTCCTCGACGACGCGGTGCCCGCCGAGGGCGGGAGCCGGGCCTCGGCCCCAGAGCCGGGCTTCAGGCCCCTCCCGGCCGCCCGCCGCTTGCCCGGCCTGCGCAGGGACCGGCTGGACATGCTGGACTCGTGCTGCACAGCCTCCCCCAGCCAGGTGGCCATGGCTTCCTTCTCGGCGGCCGGGGCCCCCGCGGAGGCGGACGGGGCCGGGCGGCCCAAGCTGACCCTCTCCAACAGGATCCAGGTACCCGGCGCCCGCCGCTTCCCTCGGGCCGCGGGCTGGGGGCCGAGCGCTGGGCGGGAGCCTTCCGACGCCGGGCGGTGATCCATCCGTCCGTCGGTGACGTTTATCGAGCGCTCGCTCTGTGCGGAGCACTGGACTGAGCGCTCGGGAGAGCGTCGCGATCCGTCGGCCCATTTGCTCCTCTAAAACCAACCTCCTCACCGCACCTTTATCTCATTCATTCAATCATATTTATGGAGCACTTACTGTGTGCAGAGCACTGGACTAAGCGCTCGGGAGAGCGTCGCAATCCGTCGACCCATTTGCTCCCCTAAAACCAACCTCCTCACCGCACCCTTATCTCATTCATTCAGTCATATTTATTGAGCACTTACTGTGTGCAGAGCACTGGACTAAGCGCTTGGGAGAGCGTCGCGATCCGTCGGCCCATTTGCTCCTCTAAAACCAACCTCCTCACCGCACCTCTATCTCATTCATTCATTCATTCAATCATATTTATTGAGCGCTTATGGTGTGCAGAGCACTGGACTAAGCGCTCGGGAGAGCGTCGCGATCCGTCGGCCGATTTGCTCCTCTAAAACCAACCTCCTCACCGCACCTCTATCTCATTCATTCATTCATTCAATCATATTTATTGAGCGCTTATGGTGTGCAGAGCACTGGACTAAGCGCTCGGGAGAGCGTCGCGATCCGTCGGCCCATTTGCTCCTCTAAAACCAACCTCCTCACCGCACCTCTATCTCATTCATTCATTCATTCAATCATATTTATTGAGCGCTTATGGTGTGCAGAGCACTGGACTAAGCGCTCGGGAGAGCGTCGCGATCCGTCGGCCGATTTGCTCCTCTAAAACCAACCTCCTCACCGCACCTCTATCTCATTCATTCATTCATTCAATCATATTTATTGAGCGCTTATGGTGTGCAGAGCACTGGACTAAGCGCTCGGGAGAGCGTCGCGATCCGTCGGCCGATTTGCTCCTCTAAAACCAACCTCCTCACCGCACCTCTATCTCATTCATTCATTCATTCAATCATATTTATTGAGCGCTTATGGTGTGCAGAGCACTGGACTAAGCGCTCGGGAGAGCGTCGCGATCCGTCGGCCGATTTGCTCCTCTAAAACCAACCTCCTCACCGCACCTCTATCTCATTCATTCATTCATTCAATCATATTTATTGAGCGCTTATGGTGTGCAGAGCACTGGACTAAGCGCTCGGGAGAGCGTCGCGATCCGTCGGCCGATTTGCTCCTCTAAAACCAACCTCCTCACCGCACCTCTATCTCATTCATTCATTCATTCAATCATATTTATTGAGCGCTTATGGTGTGCAGAGCACTGGACTAAGCGCTCGGGAGAGCGTCGCGATCCGTCGGCCCATTTGCTCCTCTAAAACCAACCTCCTCACCGCACCTCTATCTCATTCATTCATTCATTCAGTCATATTTATTGAGCGCTTATGGTGTGCAGAGCACTGGACTAAGCGCTCGGGAGAGCGTCGCGATCCGTCGGCCCATTTGCTCCTCTAAAACCAACCTCCTCACCGCACCTCTATCTCATTCATTCATTCATTCAATCATATTTATTGAGCGCTTATGGTGTGCAGAGCACTGGACTAAGCGCTCGGGAGAGCGTCGCGATCCGTCGGCCCATTTGCTCCTCTAAAACCAACCTCCTCACCGCACCTCTATCTCATTCATTCATTCATTCAATCATATTTATTGAGCGCTTATGGTGTGCAGAGCACTGGACTAAGCGCTCGGGAGAGCGTCGCGATCCGTCGGCCGATTTGCTCCTCTAAAACCAACCTCCTCACCGCACCTCTATCTCATTCATTCATTCATTCAATCAATCATATTTATTGAGCACTTACTGTGTGCAGAGCACTGGACTAAGCGCTCGGGAGAGCGTCGCGATCCGGCAGCCGATTTGCTCCTCTAAAACCAACCTCCTCACCGCACCTTTATCTCATTCATTCAGTCATATTTATTGAGCACTTACTGTGTGCAGAGCACTGGACTAAGCACTCGGGAGAGCGTCGCAATCCGTCGACCCATTTGCTCCCCTAAAACCAACCTCCTCACCGCACCCTTATCTCATTCATTCATTCATTCAATCAATCATATTTATTGAGCACTTACTGTGTGCAGAGCACTGGACTAAGCGCTCGGGAGAGCGTCGCGATCCGTCGGCTCATTTGCTCCTCTAAAACCAACCTCCTCACCGCACCTCTGTCTCATTCATTCATTCATTCAATCATATTTATTGAGCGCTTATGGTGTGCAGAGCACTGGACTAAGCGCTCGGGAGAGCGTCGCGATCCGTCGGCCCACTTGCTCCTCTAAAACCAACCTCCTCACTGCACCTCTATCTCATTCATTCATTCATTCAGTCATATTTATTGAGCGCTTACTGTGTGCAGAGCACTGGACTAAGCGCTCGGGAGAGCTTCGCGATCCGTCGGCCCATTTGCTCCTCTAAAACCAACCTCCTCACCGCACCTGTATCTCATTCATTCATTCATTCATTCAGTCATATTTATTGAGCGCTTACGGTGTGCAGAGCACTGGACTAAGCGCTTGGGAAATACAAGTCGGCGACATATAGAGACGGTCCGTACCCCGCGACGGGCTCACAGTCTAGAAAGGGGAGACGGACAACAAAACAAAACATGTGGACGGGTGTCAAGTCTTCTGAATAAATGCTCTTAGAACAGCGCTTTGCACGTAGTAAGCGCCTAACAAATACCATCATTATTATTAATAAATAGAATTAAAGCTAAATGCACATCATTAACAAAAGAAATAGAATAGTAAATATGTACAAGTAAAATAAATAGAGCAATAAAACCGTACTACAAACATATATACAGGTGCTGTGGGGAGGGAAAGGAGGAGGTATTCGACAGACGGTCGCTCTCCCCACCTTCAGAGCCTTATTATCAATCCATCGGTCGTACTTACTGAGCGCTTATTGCGCACCGTGCACTGTACTAAGCGCTTGGGAGAGAACTATTAATATAACAGACACGTTCCCTGCCCACAAGGAGCTTGAAATCTAGAAAGGAAGGCACGTCTCCGAGAGGCCTTCCCCGACTGAGCCCTCATTTCCTCTTTTCCCACTCCCTTCGGCGTCACCCCTGCAATTGGATTTGCTCCCTTTACTCACCCCTCCTTCGGCCCCACGGCTCTTACGTCCACACCGGTAATTAATTTGTTTATATCAATCAATCAATCGTATTTATTGAGCGCTTACTGTGTGCAGAGCACTGGACTAAGCGCTTGGGAAGTCCAAGTTGGCAACATATAGAGACAGTCCCTACCCAACAGTGGGCTCACAGTCTAGATGGGGGAGACAGGGAACAAAACCAAACATACTAACAAAATAAAATAAATAGAATAGATATGTACAAGGAAAATAGAGTAACAATTGTTACTCTATACCCTATAATGTTACTCTATAACATTGTTCTGTGGCTTCCAGATAAGAGAAAGAGATACTGATTTGCAATCCTTCAGCCATCACGGGAAGGATAAAACAGACCAGGTATCGAGAGGGGCGGGAATTGATGATAAAGTTTTCTCAGGATGTCGGAAAGAGGAGGATTGAGGGCGTCAGGGGGTAAATTTGAGGAATTTCGCAGCCTGGGAGGGATAATTCAAGTTTCAAAGTCCAACCTGCCGAGAAACTCTCTGATTACGTACTGGCCTTTGGAAGGAGATCGAAGATCATCGTCTGGAAACGAGATCTGGTTTTTAAATCATCAGTGTCATCGGCGGTATTTCATTCATAAATTCATTCATTCATTCATTCAGTCGTATTTATTGGGCGCTTACTGTGTGCAGAGCACTGGACTAAGCGCTTGGGGAGTCCAAGTTGGCAACTTATAGAGACGGCCCCTACCCAACAGCGGGTTTGTGACTGCTTGGGAGAGTACAGTTCAACAGAGTCAGCGGACACGTTCCCTGCCCGCCACAAGCTTACGGTCTAGAGGGGAGACCGACGTTAATATAATTCATTTTATAATCAGTAATTTGGAGATATGTACGTTAAGTGCTGTGGGGTTGAGGGTGGGATGAATATCAGAAGCCCAAAGGTCACAAGATAAAGGGCCTAAGATGACGCAGAAGGGCGGGGAAGGCCTCTGGGAGGAGATGTCACCTTAAAAAAAGCTTCGAAGGTGGGGAGAGTGGCGGTCAATCAATCAATCAATCAATAGTATTTATTGAGCGCTTACTGTGTGCAGAGCACTGTACTAAGCACTTGGGAAGTACAAGCGTATATGGAGATTTGGATATATATATATATATATTTGTATATATGTTTGTACATATTTATTACTCTATTTATTTTATTTGTACATATCTATTCTATTTCTTTTATTTTGTTAGTATGTTTGGTTTTGTCTCCCCCTTTTAGACTGTGAGCCCACTGTTGGGTAGGGACTGTCTCTATATGTTGCCAATTTGTACTTCCCAGGCGCTTAGTACAGTGCTCTGCACACAGTGAGCGCTCAATAAATACGATTGATGATGATGATGGTGATTTGGAGGTGTAAGATTGTTGTGGGCAGGGATAGCGTCTGCTGTATTGTCCTCTCCCAAGCATTCATTCATTCAGTCATATTTATTGAGCGCTTACTGTGTGCAGAGCACTGGACTAAGTGCTTGGGAAGTCCAAGTCGGCAACATATATGGTTGCCAATTTGTACTTCCCAAACGCATAGTGCAGTGCTCTGCACATAGTAAGCGCTCAATAAATACGATTGATGATGATGATGATGAAGTATATATGTTTGTACATATTTATTACTCTATTTTACTTGTACATATCTGTTCTATTTATCTTAATTTGTTAGTATGTTTGGTTTTGTTCTCTGTCTCCCCCTTTTAGACTGTGAGCCCACTGTTGGGTAGGGACTGTCTCTGTGTGTTGCCAATTTGTACTTCCCAAGCGCTTAGTACAGTGCTCTGCACATAGTAAGCGCTCAATAAATACGATTGATGATGATATAGAGACGGTCCCTACCCAGCAGCGGACTCAGAGTCTAGAAGGGGGAGACAGACAACAAAACAAAACATATTAACAAAATAAAGCACTTAGTACAGTGCTCTGCACATAGCAAACGCTTGATAAATATGACTGACCGACTGGCCCCACTACCATTTTCTAGTTCAGTCAGCCTTTAAAAAGCGTGGCGTAGTGGAAAGAGCCCGGGTTTGGGAGTCAGAGGTCATGGGTTCTAATCCCGGCTCCACCACGTGTCAGCTGTGTGACCTTGGGCAAGTGGCTTAACTTCTCCGTGCCTCAGATAATAATAATAATAATAATAATAATAATAATAATAATAGCATGTATTAAGCGCTTACTATCATCATCATCATCATCAATCGTATTTATTGAGCGCTTACTATGTGCAGAGCACTGTACTAAGCGCTTGGGAAGTACAAATTGGCAACATATAGAGACAGTCCCTACCCAACAGTGGGCTCACAGTCTAAAAGGGGAAGACAGAGAACACCACCAAACATACTCACAAAATAAAATACTATGTGCAAAGCACTGAAAATGGGGATGAAGACTGCGAGCCCCACGTGTAATAATAATAATGATGGCATTTATTAAGCGCTTACTATGTGCAAAGCACTGAAAATGGGGATGAAGACTGCGAGCCCCACGTGTAATAATAATAATAATGATGGCATTTATTAAGCGCTTACTATGTGCAAAGCACTGAAAATGGGGATGAAGACCGTGAGCCCCACGTGGGACAACCTGATTACCTTGGGTCTCCCCCAGTGCTTCGAACGGTGCTTGGCACATAGTAAGCGCTTAACAAATACCAGCATTATTATTATTATTACGATTATTATTCTGGCTGAGGTAAAGGTGAAGTAGAAGCATTGTGGATTTAGCGGAGAGATAGCGAGTTTGGGAGTTAGGGGACCTGGGTTCTAATTCTGGCTCCACCACTTCATTCATTCATTCATTCAGTCGCATTTATTGAGCGCTCACTGTGTGCAGAGCACTGTACTAAGCGCTTGGGAAGTACAAGTTGGCAGACGGATGACTTCAGGCAAGTCGCTTCATTTCTCTGTGCCTCAGTTTCCTCCTCTGGAAAATAAGGGTTCGATCCCGGTTCTCCCTCCTACTTAGACCGGCCGCCCCGTGTGGGAAAGGGACACTGTGCCCGACCGGATTATTTTATAACTTCCACAGCGTCGGGCCACGTGATGTGTTTAACCAATTCTCCAGTTATCATGAGGTGGTGGAAAATTGTCTTTTTCTTTAAAGAGTGAACCGGGTGCGTGGCTTGCGGTTGCAAATCCTGACCCCTGGACTTCCAAAATTCTAAAATATTCCTATCTCTTTAAATCTTCAGGGTGGAAATGTCTACAGTTTTCTTAATCCAGAGGAAAAAGGCTTGTCACCTGAAGGGTAAGCGGAAAGAAAAGCGAACTGTTTTTCAACTTTTGGATGAATCGGTGCTTCTCAAACCATCGGTGGCATTCATCAACCAATCAATCAATCAATCGTGTTTATTGAGCGCTTACTGAGTGCGGAGCACTTGGGAGAGTACGGTACGGTGAGGTAATCAGTCAGTCAATCAATCAGTCGTATTTATTGAGCGATTACTGTGTGCGGAGCACTTGGGAGAGTACGGTATGGTGAGGTAATCAGTCAATCAATCAATCAATCAATCGTATTTATTGAGCGCTCACTGTGTGCGGAGCACTTGGGAGAGTACGGTACAGTGAGGTAATCAGTCAATCAATCAATCAATTGTATTTATTGAGCGCTTACTGTGTGCGGAGCACTTGGGAGAGTACGGTACGGTGAGGTAATCAGTCAATCAATCAATCAATCGTATTTATTGAGCGCTTACTGTGTGCAGAGCACTGGACTAAGCGCTTGGGAAGTCCAACCTGGCAACATCTAGAGACGGTCCCTACCCGACAGCGGGCCCACAGTCTAGAAGGGGGAGACAGAGAACAAAACAAAACGTATTAACAAAATAAAATAAATAGAATAGATATGTACAAGTAAAATAAATAAGTAAATAGAGTAATAGTCGGATTTATGGAGTGCTTACTGTGTGCGGAGCGCTTGGGAGAGTACAGTACAGTGAGGTAATCGGTCGAATTTATTGAGTGCTTACTGTGTGCAGAGCGCTTGGGAGAGTACAGTACAGTGAGGTAATCAGTCAGTCGAATTTATTGAGTGCTTACATTCATTCATTCATTCAGTCGTATTTATTGAGCGCTTACTATGTGCAGAGCACCGTACTAAGTGCTTGGGAAGTACAAGCCCCCTCCTTCCTCTCCCTTTCCATCCCCCCGCCTTACCTCCTTCCCTCCCCCACAGCACCTGTATATATGTATATATGTTTGTACGGATTTATTACTCTATTTGTTTTACTTGTACATATTCTATTTATTTTATTTTGTTAATATGGTTTGTTCTCTGTCTCCCCCTTCTAGACTGTGAGCCCACTGTTGGGTAGGGACCGTCTCTAGATGTTGCCGACTTGGACTTCCCAAGCGCTTAGTCCAGTGCTCTGCACACGCTAAGCGCTCAATAAATGCGATTGAATGAATGAATTCAAGTTGGCAACGTATTGGGACGGTCCCTACCCAACAGTGGGCTCACAGTCTAGTCTGCGCGCTTACAGTGCGCAGTAGTAAGTGCTTGGGAGGCTACAGTGTAGCGGAGTTGGTGGACACGTTCCCTGCCCTCAGTGAGCTTCCAGTTTAGAGGGGGAGATGGACGTAATAGAAATAAATATATAAATATAAATCAGTAAATGACCGATACGGACGTAAGTGCTGTGGGGCTGGGAGGAGGGGAAGAGAAAAGGAAGCAAGTCAGGGCGAGGCTGAAGGGAGGGGGAGATGGAGAAAAGTGGGGCTTAGTTTTGGAATCAATCAATCAATCGTATTTATTGAGCGCTTACTGTGTGCAGAGCACTGTACTAAGCGCTTGGGAAGTCCAAGTTGGCAACGTATAGAGACGGTCCCTACCCAACAGTGGGCTTACAGCCTAGAAGGGGGAGAAGGCCTTTTGGAGGAGATGGGTGGGAAGAGTCACTGTCGGTCGGAACTGAGGAGGGAAGGCGGTCCGGGCCGGAGGCAGGACGTGCGCCGGGGCTCGGCGGCGAGCCAGGCGAGATGGAGGGAAGCAGCGTGGCTCAGTGGAAAGAGCCCGGGCTTTGGAGTCGGAGGTCATGGGTTCGAATCCCGGCTCCGCCACCTGTCTGCTGTGTGACCTTGGGCAAGTCACTTGACTTCTCTGGGCCTCAGTGACCTCATCTGTAAAAATGGGGATTAAGACTGTGAGCCCCACGTGGGACTACTTGATCACCTTGTATCCCCCCCCAGCGCTTAGAACAGTGCTCTGCACATAGGAAGCGCTTAATAAATGCCATCGTTATTATTATTATTATGGAGGCCCGGGGAGAAGGTCAGCGTTAGAGGAGCGATGTGTACGGGCCCGGCTGGAGAAGGGGAGAAGCGAGGTGAGGTAGAAGGGGGCAATGGGGTGGGCTGCTTTGATAATAATAATAATGGCATTTATTAAGCACTTACTATGTGCAAAGCACTGTTCTAAGCACTGGGGAGGTTACAAGGTGATCAGGTTGTCCCACAGGGGGCTCACAGTCTTCATCCCCGTTTTACAGATGAGGTCACTGAGGCCCAGAGAAGTGAAGTGACTTGCCCAAAGTCACCCAGCTGACAGTTGGCGGAGCCGGGGTTTGAATCAATCGATCAATTGTATTTATTGAGCGCTTGCTGTGTGCAGAGCACGGTACTAAGCGCTTGGGAAGTCCAAGTTGGCAACATATAGAGACGGTCCCGACCCAACAGCGGGCTCACAGTCTAGTTCAGTCTTCACCCCCATTTTCCAGATGAGGTCACTGAGGCCCAGAGAAGTGAAGTGACTGGCCCAAAGTCACATAGATGACAGTGGGCGGAGCCGGGATTTGAACCCGTGACGTCTAACTCTTTGGAGCCCCCTTCTAGACTGTGAGCCCGCTGTTGGGTAGGGACTGTCTCTATATGTTGCCAACTTGTGCGTTCCAAGCGCTTAGTCCAGTGCTCTGCACACGGTAAGTGCTCAATAAATACGATTGATTGATTGATTGATTTCCACTGCGCGCGCCACGCTGCTTCCCTTCACTTCTCCCGCTTCTCGACTGTGAGCCCACTGTTGGGTAGGGACCGTCTCTAGATGTTGCCGACTTGGACTTCCCAAGTGCTCAGTGCACACAGTAAGCGCTCAATAAATACGATTGATTGATTGATTCTGGGGAAGCAAGCGCTCAGTGCACACAGTAAGCGCTCAATAAATACGATTGATTGATTCTAGGGAAGCGAAGGGACTTCCCTGAGGTCACACAGCAGACACGTGGCCGAGCCGGGATTGAAACCCAGGCCCAGGCTCTATCCTCCGGGCCGCACCGCTTCTCCTTGCAAGGCAGAGAGGGAAATTGGGCATCATCATCATCATCATCAATCATATTTATTGAGCGCTTACTATGTGCAGAGCACTGTACTAAGCGCTTGGGAAGTACAGATTGGCAACACATAGAGACGGTCCCTACCCAACAGCGGGCTCACAGTCTCAAAGGGGGAGACAGAGAACAAAACCAAAGATACTAACAAAATAAGATAAATAGAATAGATAGGTACAAGTAAAATAAATAGAGTAATAAATATGTACAAACATATATACATATATATAGGCACATAGAAAGCACTTCACAAATGCCACAACTATAACAGCATTATATTATTATTAAGGCATATTGAATAGATCAGGGGTAACAAGTCTGACCTTGGACTTACAACACAATTGGTTCCTGAAAAACACATTCAAGTCGGAATCAGCCTTCCCCTCGGAATAATAATGACGGCATTTATTAAGCGCTTACTACGTGCCAAGCACTGTTTTAAGCGCTGGGGAGGTTACAAGACCATCAGGTTGTCCCACGGGGGGCTCACGGTCTTAATCCCCATTTTACAGATCAGTTGTGGCCCCGGCCCTCGGGATTCCCGGGGCATCGCTCCCACAGTCCTCGCCTCAAACGTCACCCCCCGGGCACTGGATCTGCGCCCGCCCGATTCGGAGACGAGAGGGCACCCGTCCTCCCGGACCCCTCTGTTTTTCAAAAACGAACAGGGCCCGGAACAGGAGATGGGCGGCGGGGGTGAAAAAAAACCCCACCACATCTCGCCTAACACATGTTTTCCATTTGCGGCCTCGAAATTTCAGGAATTCCGCGCGATCCGTTGAGCGCTGGGCCTGCCCCGCGGATGGGGGTGGGGCGGGGAGCCGGCCAAATGGCTTAGAGGGCACGGGAAAAAGAAATCGGGGCCGGGGGGCGACGCCTCAGTGAGAAGCAGCGTGGCTCAGTGGAAAGAACACGGGCTTGGGAGTCCGAGGTTGTGGGTTCTAATCCCTGCTCCGCCACGTGTGTGCTGTGGTTTTTTTTTATAATAGCATTTATCATCATCATCATCAATCGTATTTATTAAGTGCTTACTATGTGCAAAGCACCGTTCTAAGCGCTGGGGAAATTGCAAGGTGATCAGGTGGTCCCACTGGGGGCTCACAGTCTTAATCCCCATTTTCCAGGTGAGGTCACTGAGGCCCAGAGAAGTGAAGCGACTTGCCCAGAGTCACACAGCTGCCTATTGGCCGAGCCGGGATTTGAACCCGTGACCTCTGGCTCCAAAGCCCGGGCTCTTTCCGCTGACCCCTGCTGCTTCCCCAGCTGCTTCTCTGTGTGACCTTAGGCAAGTCACTGGACTTCTCTGCGCCTCAGTTCCCTCATCTGTAAAATGGGGGTTCAGACTGAGAGCCCCACTTGGGGCAGCCTGATCACCTTGTAGCCCTCCAGCGCTTAGAACAGTGCTTTGCACGTAGTAAGTGCTTAACAAATGCCATTATTATTATTATTATTATTATATATGCTTGGCAGTCGGAGATTAATGGACTGGGGGTGGGTGCAATAATCTCTTTCTTTTAAAGTGCCCCCCGCCTCCCCAAACCTGAGCCCCTTCCCCTTTCCTTTCCCCCCACCTTGCTTCTAGCTGCCCCGGGGGTCATTTTTTATGCCGTCGGCGTGTCTTACCAGTGACTATGTTGCCAGCTTGGACTTCCCAAGCGCTTAGTCCAGTGCTCCGCACACAGTAAGCGCTCAATAAATACGATTGATTGATTGATTGATCGGCTCGGTAGAAGTTCTGCCCTTCTAGGCGTAAAAGAGGGTCAGGGTTGCCGGGGTCGGGGGGTGTGAAAGTGCCAAATCAGCACCAGCCGGCCCTGGCCCCAGAGTGACGCCCCCCGAAATCCTGCCTCTCCCCCTCCCAGCCCCAGGATCGGCGGGATCCCCTCGGCACGGACGGAGCCGGGCGGCAGTTTGGTCTGCCAGAGCTGCGGCCAGTGGTTCTACACGGAGAAGGGGCTGAAGAACCACTTCTGCTTTCACGGCGACCAGTGGCCGCCGCCCCTCCAGAGGCCGGAGGCGCAGGTAAAAGAGCCTTCCTGGGTGCAGAGCGCTGGGCTAAACGCTTGGGAGAGGACTCTTTGTTGACGGCACTACCATCCTTCCCGTCTCACAAGCCTGCAACCTTGGTGTCATCCTCAACTCCGCTCTCTCATTCACCCCTCACATCCAAGCCGTCACCAAAACCTGCCGGTCTCAGCTCCGCAACATTGCCAAGATCCGCCCTTTCCTCTCCATCCAAACCGCTACCCTGCTCGTTCAAGCTCTCATCCTATCCCGTCTGGACTACTGCATCAGCCTTCTCTCTGATCTCCCATCCTCGTGTCTCTCCCCACTTCAATCCATACTTCATGCTGCCGCCCGGATTGTCTTTGTCCAGAAACGCTCTGGGCATGTTACTCCCCTCCTCAAAAATCTCCAGTGGCTACCGATCAATCTGCGCATCAGGCAGAAACTCCTCACCCTGGGCTTCAAGGCTGTCCGTCCCCTCGCCCCCTCCTACCTCACCTCCCTTCTCTCCTTCTCCAGCCCAGCCCGCACCCTCCGCTCCTCTGCCGCTAATCTCCTCACCGTACCTCGTTCTCGCCTGTCCCGCCGTCGACCCCCAGCCCACGTCATCCCCCGGGCCTCGAATGCCCCCCATCCCTCTGCCCATCCGCCAAGCTAGCTCTCTTCCTCCCTTCAAGGCCCTACTGAGAGCTCACCTCCTCCAGGAGGCCTTCCCAGACTGAGCCCCTTCCTTCCTCTCCCCCTCGTCCCCCTCTCCATCCCCCCCATCTTACCTCCTTCCCTTCCCCACAGCACCTGTATAGATGTATATATGTTTGTACATAGTTATTACTCTATTTATTTTACTTGTACCTATCTATTCTATTTATTTTATTTTGTTAGTATGTTTGGTTTTGTTCTCTGTCTCCCCCTTTTAGACTGTGAGCCCACTGTTGGGTAGGGACTGTCTCTATATGTTGCCAATTTGTACTTCCCAAGTGCTTAGTCCAGTGCTCTGCACATAGTAAGCGCTCAATAAATACGATTGATGATGACTCATTCCCTGCCCACAACGAGCGTACGGTCTAGAGGGTGAAGAGGAGCGGACTTGTCTGCCCCTCGGGCCCCCGGGCGGCCCCGGCTTCCGGTCCGGAGCATCGCACCCCCTCGGTGCCCGTCACGGGCCTTCAGTGGAAAGAGCCCGGGCTTTGGAGTCAGAGGTTAAAGGTTCAAATTCCTCCAATCAAATCTTTTAGACTGTGAGCCCGCTGTTGGGTAGGGACTGTCTCTATATGTACTTCCCAAGTGCTTAGTACAGCGCTCGGCACACAGTAAGCGCTCAGTAAATACGATTGATTGAAGTCCCGGCTCTGCCAATTGTCAGCTGTGTGACTTCGGGCAAGTCACTTCTCTGTGCCTCGGTTCCCTCATCTGGAAAATGGGGATTAAGACTGTGAGCCCCCCGGGGGACAACCTGATCACCTTGTAACCTCCCCAGCGCTTAGACCAGTGCTTTGCACATAGTAAGCGCTTAATAAATGCCATCGTTATTATTATTATTATTACCCTCCCCTGCGGGTGGGGGCCCCTGGCTTCACCCGCTGGTCGGATGGGGACGGGATTCATTCATTCATTCATTCATTCAATCGTATTTATTGAGCACTTGCTGTGTGCAGAGCACTGGACTAAGGGCCTGGGAAGCCCAAGTTGGCGACATATAGAGACGGTCCCTACCCAACAGCGGGCTCACAGTCTAGAAGGGATCACACCTGTACTAAGCGCTTGGGAAGTCCAAGTCGGCGACATATAGAGACGGTCCCTACCCAACGGCGGGCTCACAGTCTAGAAGGGATCACACCTCATCATCATCATCATCATCAATCATATTTATTGAGCGCTTACTGTGTGCAGAGTACTGGACTAAGTGCTTGGGAAGTCCAAGTCGGCGACATATAGAGACGGTCCCTACCCAACGGCGGGCTCATAGTCTAGAAGGGATCACACTTATGCTTGCTGGGACTGAATTAATTCAAGGGGCAGCCCAATTAATGATAATACTAATAATGATAATAACTGTGGTACTTGTATGAGAAGCAGTGTGGCTCAGTGGAAAGAGCCCGGGCTTTGGAGTCAGAGGCCACGGGTTCAAATCCCGGGTCCGCCGCTTGTCAGCTGTGTGACTTTGGGCGGGTCGCTTAGCTCCTCTGTTCCTCAGTTTCCTAACCTGTGGAATGGGGATGGCGACTGCGAGCCCCACGTGGGACATCCCGATCACCTTGTAACCTCCCCAGCGCTTAGGACAGTGCTTTGCACATAGTAAGCGCTTAATAAATGCCATCATTATTCATCATCATCATCAATCGTATTTATTGAGCGCTTACTGTGTGCAGAGCACTGTACTAAGCGCTTGGGAAGTACAGATTGGCAACATATAGAGACAGTCCCTACCCAACAGTGGGCTCACAGTCTAAAATTATTATTATTGTCCTAAGCGCTTGGGAAGTCCAAGTCGGCGACGTGTAGAGACGGTCCCTACCCAACGGTGGGCTCACGGTCCAGAAGGGATGGCACTTGGTGGCGTGGCGGGTGACACGGACCGTTGCCCACCCCAACAGGGGCCGTCCCCCCGGCCAGAAGGCGACGGACCCCGCAGCCCGGAAGGCGACAGGCCCGATGAGGGAGACCCGCCGGAGCCGCCCCTGATGAGCCCGGTGCCCGCGGCCGAGGGCCCGCCGGCGGAAGACGGGTCCGAGGTGGGTGGCCGGCGGCCCCAGGTAGCTCCGCTCTGTCGGACGGTGGCGGCGGGAATCCGCTCCCAAATGGGGGGAAACGTGGTCCGCACGCCGCGGCCGGGAGACCGATGACGTCCCAGGGGAGGGGAAGGAGGCCCAGTCGAGGCCCGGGGACGGAAATCCTCGAGTCAGGGGTGGGGAGGCTGAGAATAAAGTCGGGGACCCCCCCGCCCCGTCCATGTGGGGCCCTTGGGCTGGGCAGAAAACCCCGTCTAGACCCTCGGAGGAGAACAGATGGACAATGCGACGTTTGTCTCTTTGTCGCTCTCGTCTGTCCCTCCGTCATTCCCTCAATCAATCAATCAATCGTATTTATTGCGTGCAGAGCACTGGACTAAGCGCTTGGGAAGTCCAAGTTGGCAACATAGAGGGACGGTCCCTACCCAACATTCATTCATTCATTTAATCGTATTTATTGAGGGTTTACTGTGAGCAGAGCACTGGACTAAGCGCTTGGGAAGTCCAAGTTGGCAACATAGAGGGACGGTCCCTACCCAACATTCATTCATTCATTTAATCGTATTTATTGAGTGCTTACTGTGAGCAGAGCGCTGGACTAAGCGCTTGGGAAGTCCAAGTTGGCAACATCTAGAGATGGTCCCTACCCAACAATGGGCTCCCACTTTAGAAGGGGATAATGATGGCATTTGTTAAGTGCATTTATGTGCCATTCGTTCAACCGTATTTATTGAGCGCTTACTGGGTGCAGAGCACTGGACTAAGCGCTTGGGAAGTCCAAGTTGGCAACATATAGAGACAGTCCCTACCCAACAGCGGGCTCACAGTTTAGAAGACAAGGCTCCTCGGCGGCGTCAACTGGGTGACTTCGGAGGAGAGCCCACGTTAAGCCATCGGGAAAGCATTCATTCGTTCAGTCGTATTTATTGAGCGCTTCCTGTGTGCAGAGCACTGTACTAAGCGCTTGGGAAGTCCAAGTTGGCAACATCTAGAGACGGTCCCCACCCACCAGCGGGCTCACAGTCTAGAAGACAAGGCTCCTCGCCGGCGTCAACTGGGTGACTTCGGAGGAGAGCCCACGTTAAGCCATCGGGAAAGCATTCATTCGTTCAGTCGTATTTATTGAGCGCTTCCTGTGTGCAGAGCACTGTACTAAGCACTTGGGAAGTCCAAGTTGGCAACATATAGAGGCGGTCCCTACCCACCAGCGGGCTCACGGTCGAGAAGACAAGGCTCCTCGCCGGTGTCAACTGGGTGACTTTGGAGGAGAGCCCACATTAAGCCATCGGGAAAGCATTCATTCGTTCAGTCGTATTTATTGAGCGCTTTCTGTGTGCAGAGCACTGTACTAAGCGCTTGGGAAGTCCAAGTTGGCAACATATAGAGACGGTCCCCGCCCGACAGCGGGCTCACAGTCTAGAAGACAAGGCTCCTCGCCGGCATCAACTGGGTGACTTTGGAGGAAAGCCCACGTTAAGCCATCGGGAAAGCATTCATTCATCCAGTCGTATTTATTGAGCGCTTCCTGTGTGCAGAGCACTGTACTAAGCGCTTGGGAAGTCCAAGTTGGCAACATCTAGAGACGGTCCCTACCCACCGGCGGGCTCACAGTCTAGAAGACAAGGCTCCTCGCCGGCATCAACTGGGTGACTTTGGAGGAAAGCCCACGTTAAGCCATCGGGAAAGCATTCATTCATCCAGTCGTATTTATTGAGCGCTTCCCATGTGCAGAGCACTGCACTAAGCGCTCACCATCAGGGGGTGGGAAAAGGACCTCTGGACTGTCCCGAACGCTTTTCTCCCTCAGGAGGAGAGCGGGCCGAAGGCAGCGGCCTCGGCCCAGAGGCGCCCGCGGCCCAAGTCGCCGTTCCTGCCCTCGTCCCCGCCGCCGCCGTCGTCGTCGCCCGCCGCCCGGGCCCAGCTCCAGCCGGGAACGGGCGGCTGCTACAAGAGCTGCCTGCGCTCGCCGCTCTTCCTGTGGGACCACCTGCTGAGGGGCCTGTTGGAAAAGTCCCCGTACACGCCGCCCCCCATGCTCAGCCCCGTGCGCGAGGGCTCTGGCCTCTACTTCAACCTCCTCTGCGCCTCCTCGCCCCAGGCCGACCCCGGCCACCTTTACAAGATCCTGCTGGGTGAGCGGAGGAGACACCGGCGCCGTCTTGGGTCGCCCGCTCCCGGGAGGGAGGGACGGACCCTGGATGCTTTCTCCCCATTCTAAAGCTGGGGAAACTGAGGCCCAGTCAGATGCACTTAATAATAATAATAATAACGGCATTTATGAAGCGCTTACTACGTGCAAAGCACCGTTCTAAGCGCTGGGGAGGCTCCAAGGCGATCAGGTTGTCCCACGGGGGGCGCGCAGTCTTCATCCCCATTTTCCAGATGAGGTCACGGAGGCCCGGAGAAGTGAAGTGACTTGCCCAAAGTCACCCAGCTGGCAATTGGCGGAGCAGGGATTTGAACCCATGGCCTCTGACTCCAAAGCCCGGGCTCTTTTCCATTGAGCCACGCTGCGTCTCTGTTGAGCCTTTTAGACTGTGAGCCCACTGTTGGGTAGGGACTGTCTCTATGTGATGCCAATTTGTACTTCCCAAGCGCTTAGTACAGTGCTCTGCACATAGTAAGCGCTCAATAAATACGATTGATTGATTGATTGAGCCCTTGCTGCCTGCAGAGCACTGGACTAAATGTTTGGGAGTAGAACAGTGCTTTGCACGTAGTAAGGGCTTAATAAATGCTCTCATTATTATTATTATTATTATTATTATTGTTATTACAACAGCGTGGCTCAGTGGAAAGAGCCTGGGCTTTGGAGTCGTCATCATCATCATCATCATCATCAAAATGCTCTCATTATTATTATTATTACAACAGCGTGGCTCAGTGGAAAGAGCCCGGGCTTTGGAGTCGTCATCATCATCATCATCATCAAAATGCTCTCATTATTATTATTATTACAACAGCGTGGCTCAGTGGAAAGAGCCCGGGCTTTGGAGTCGTCATCATCATCATCATCATCATCAGTCGTATTTATTGAGCGCTTACTGTGTGCAGAGCACTGGACTAAGCGCTTGGGAAGTCCAAGCTGGCAACATCTAGAGACGGTCCCTACCCAACAGCGGGCTTACAGTCTAAAAGGGGGAGACAGAGAACAAAACCAAACATACTAACAAAATAAAATAAATAGAATAGATAGGTACAAGTAAAATAAATAAATAAATAGAGTAACAAA
This sequence comes from Tachyglossus aculeatus, assembly GCF_015852505.1. Taxonomy (NCBI): domain Eukaryota; kingdom Metazoa; phylum Chordata; class Mammalia; order Monotremata; family Tachyglossidae; genus Tachyglossus; species Tachyglossus aculeatus. The sequence continues at coordinate 3,093,523 of NC_052091.1, forward strand.
TATGTACAAACATATATACATATATACAGGTCAGTGGTCATAAGTAAATAAATAGAGTAACAAATATGTACAAACATATATACATATATACAGGTTAGTGGTCATCATCATCAATCGTATTTATTGAGCGCTTACTATGTGCAGAGCACTGTACTAAGCGCTTGGGAAGTACAAATTGGCAACATATAGAGACAGTCCCTACCCAACAGTGGGCTCACAGTCTAGAAGGGGGAGACAGAGAACAAAACCAACATGGTCAGTGGTCGTGGGTTCCGATCCCGGCTCCGCCAGTTGTCAGCCGGGTGACTTTGGGCAAGTCACTTCTCTGAGCCTCAGTTACCTCACCTGTAAAATGGGGATTAACTGTGAGGCCCCCCCGGGGACAACCTGATCACCTTGTAGCCTCCCCGGCGCTTAGAACAGTGCTCATAGTAAGCGCTTAATAAAATGCCATCATGCTTCTTCTTACAACAGAACAGTAAAAAGACACATCCCCTGCCCACAGCGAGCTTACAATCTGGAGGGGGAAGATAGACGTTAATAGAAATCAATAAATGACAGATACGGACACAAGTGCCGTGGGGCTGAGAGGGGGGATGAGTCGAGGGAGAAAGTCAGAGCAAAGCAGGAGGCCCAGAGAGGTTAAGTGACTTGCCTGAGGTCACCCAGCAGCAGGCCCGGAGCGGCATTTTGTTAGTATGTTTGGTTTTGTTCTCTGACTCCCCCTTTTAGACTGTGAGCCCACTGTTGGGTAGGGACTTTCTCTAAATGTTGCCAATTTGTACTTCCCAAGCGCTTAGTACAGTGCTCTGCACATAGTAAGCGCTCAATAAATACGATTGATGATGATGATGATGATTAGAACACACGCCCCCGACCTGACGGCCTTTGCCACGAGACCACGCCGCCTTCTACTTTGGAATTGCTTCTCTGTAGAGAAGGAGCGTGGCTCAGTGGAAAGAGCGCGGGCTTCAGAGTCAGAGGTCATGGGTTCAAATCCTGGCTCCGCCACTTGTCAGCTGGGTGACTTTGGGCAAGTCACTTCACTTCTCTGGGCCTCAGTTCCTGTATCTGTAAAATAGGGATTAATGTAACCCCCCCGGGGGCCAACCTGATCACCTTGTAGCCTCCCCAGTGCTTAGAACAGTGCTTGGCACACAGTAAACGCTTAATAGATGCCATCATTATTATTATTAAATCCCGGCTCCGCCACTTGTCAGCTGGGTGACTTTGGGCAAGTCACTTCTCTGGGCCTCAGTTACCTCATCTGGAAAATGGGGATGAACCGGGGGGAGAAGGGGCCGCTCGGTTTCTTGACCCTTGAGGGTTTCTCTTTCCTCGACCGCCACGCCTTACGTAGATCCAGTGGATGCCTCTCTCGGGATAAGCATTTTGAAGGATGACGATACCAGGTTCACCGTCCAACCGTAAGTCGAGGCCGAAGGGAGGCCGAAGGGAGGCCGAGGGGCTCACGGGGGGCGGGTGGGGGGCCGCAAGGGCCGAAACGAGTCGGTTTGGGGGGCAGAGGAGCGAGGTTGGAGGAGCGATCTCTGCTTTTTAAATCCCTCTTCCCCCCTCCACCCCTCTCCATCATCATCATCATCAATCGTATTTATTGAGCGCTTACTATGTGCAGAGCACTGGACTAAGCGCTTGGGAAGTACAAATTGGCAACATATAGAGACAGTCCCTACCCAACAGTGGGCTCACAGTCTAAAAGACTCTCCATCTTCTTCTCCCATCCCTGCGTTGAATTTCCCTGTGTCCTGTGCAGTTTCCCACTCTCTCTCTCGGGCACAGCTGGGGGTTTTTTATAAATGAAGTAGAAGACAACGACAGTAATTATTATCGGGGCGTTTATCGGTTAACGAGTTGCGGCCCCTGATGAAGCGTTCACTGTAGGCCGAGTCCCGGGGGAGACGCAAGGTGATGGGCCGAGAGTCCCTGACCCTGGCTTCCAATCCCTGCCGTGTGACCTCGGGAAAGCCGCTTAACTTCCCCGTGCCTCAGTGACCTCACCCGGAAAATGGGGATTCAAACCGTGAGCCCCGAGTGGGATGACCCGATTTACCGCGTGTCTACCCCAGCGCTTAAAACGGGGCTCGGCCCATAGTAAGCGCTTCGCAGGTACTTTTAGACTGTGAGCCCACTGTTGGGTAGGGACTGTCTCTACATGTTGCTAACTTGGACTTCCCAAGCGCTTAGTACAGTGCTTTGCACACAGTAAGCGCTCAATAAATACGATTGATTGATTGATTGATACCGTAATTATTATTATTAAAGGTCTCCCGATCTCAGAGGGAGGGAGAGCAGGGATCCGTCTTCGCCCCATTTCACCGTGGAGGAGACGGAGGCCCAGAGAGGTTAAGTGACTTGCCCCAAGGTCACACAGCGGACAAGTGAACCAGGATTAGAACTCAGGTCCTGCCGAGGGCCAGGCTCCATCCACTAGGCCTCCCTGCCGCTGTAGACCTATATTTTAGTCCCGGCTCCATCACCCGCCTGCTCGTTCCCCAAGGGCCAGACGCTCCGCTTCCCGGGCCTTCAGTTCCCTCACCTGGAAAATGGGGACTCAGAACCTTTCCTCAATCAATCAATCAATCAATCGTATTTATTGAGCGCTTCCTGTGTGCAGAGCACTGTACTAAGCGCTTGGGAAGTACAAGTTGGCAACATATAGAGACAGTCCCTACCCAACAGTGGGCTCATAGACTGTGAATCCCTTGTGGGACTCCACCCGATTAGCCCGCGTCTGCCCCGGCGCTCAGTAAGGTGTCTGGCGCGCTGTGAGCGCTTAACAAAGACCCCGATCGTTATCCTTACACCCGGACTCACGCATATTCCTCCGTGGTTGCCCCTCTTCCCGGCGTTGGCCACCCACCGCTCAAGTGGCTTCCGCCGGAATGGTTCCGCCGCTGCCGGTCCCCGTCGGGCAGCGTTTATTGACCACCCAGTTGGTCAGTCCATCAAGAGTAATAATAATAATAATAGTTACGGTATTTGTTAGGCGCTTACTATGTGCCAGGCACTGTTCTAAGCGCTGGGGTAGATATAGGGTACTTCCTGAGCACGTGGACTGTGGGCAAGGAATGTGCCTGCTCACTCGGACAGAGCAAGTGCCGGGAATCCAGATGGTCAAGGGTTCCAGCCCCACACTTGTCTGCTGTGTGGCCTTGGGCAAGTCACTTCACTTCTCCGGGCCTCAGTTCCCTCATCTGGAAAATGGGGATTGGGACTCTGAGCTCTATGTGGGGCAGGGACTGTGTCCAACCCGGTTTGCTTGTATCCCCCTCAGCACTTATTACAATGCCTGGTCCAACTTGTACTTCCCAAGCGCTTAGTCCAGTGCTCTGCACACAGTAAGTGCTCAATAAATACGATTGATTGATTGATTGATTGGTACCTGGTAAGTGCTCGACTAATACCACAGTTGCTATTGTCCCAAGCACTTGGTAGAATGCCGAATTGTACTCTCCAAGCGCTTAGTACAGTGCTCTGCACTCCCTACGTGCTCAGTAAATACGATTAAATGAATGATTCATCATCATATTGAGCATGTACTGTGTGTAGAGCACTGTACTATTATCAGTCAATCAGTGGTATGTATGAAATGCTTATTTTTTTTCTTCTTATGGTATCTGTTAAGCACTTACTATGTGCCAGGCACTGTTCTAAGCGCTGGGGTAGATACAGGGTAATCGGGTTAGACACAGTCCCTGTCCCACATGGGGCTCAGTTGTAATCCCCATTTTCTAGATGCAGGAACTGAGGCCCAGGGAAATGACTTACCCAAGGTCACACAGCAGACCAGTGACAGAGCCAGAACTAGTGTGCTCTCTCCACTAGGCTACGTTGCTTCTCTCACAGAGCTCTGTACTAAGCGCTCAGGAGGAGACAATACTGAGGAGACAGGCACAAAAGTATCTTTTTTAGATATCCTTCTAGACTGTGAGCCCACTGTTGGGTAGGGACCGTCTCAATATGTTGCCAGCTTGTACTTCCCAAGCACTTAGTACAGTGCTCTGCACACAGTAAGCGCTCAATAAACACGATTGATCGATTGATTGATTGATCACAGCGAGGAGAGCGAAGGGAAGGGAAAGAAGGAGCAGTGGGAAGAGCCTGGGATCCGCCTGCGCATTCTCCGTCCCACCGGCCGGGATTCCTCTTTCTGGCTTTCAGACACATCCAATCAGTTTCCCTCCTAGGCGTCTAAATGGTGATCCTGGGCACTATCATCGTCAAGGCGGGCTTAGAAAACAACAATAATCGTGGTAGTTGTTAAGCACTCAGTATGTGTCAGGCACTCTACTAAGCGCTGGGGGAGATGCAAGATAATTAGACTGGACACAATCCCTCTCCCGGCCGTCTAAGTCGGAGGGACAACGGGTATCGAACCCCCATTTGACGGATGAGGAAACAGAGGCGCAGAGAATCAGTGAGTGGTAATTCACGAGCGCCGTTTGCAGAGAACTGTACTAAGCACTTGGGAGAAGGCAACGGAGAAGTTAAGGGACTTGTCCAAGGGGAGACTTCCCAAGCAGCGTGGCTCAGTGGAAAGAGCCCGCGCTTTGGAGTCAGAGGTCATGGGTTCAAATCCCGGCTCTGCTGATCGTCAGCTGTGTGACTTTGGGCCAGTGACTTCACTTCTCTGGGCCTCAGTTCCCTCTTCTGTCGAATGGGGATGAAGACTGTGAGCCCCCCGTGGGCCAACCTGATCCCCTTGTAACCTCCCCAGCGCTTAGAACGGTGCTTTGCCATAGTAAGTGCTTAATAAATGCCTTCGTTATTATTATTATTAGAATAATGGTATTGGTTAAGCGATCACCATGGGCCAGGCGCTGTACTAAAAGCGCTAACGGGCGAGCCGGCTTCCCGACTGACCGCGGCGAACTAGCGCAGACCACCGGCGCGAGGGCCCCGCCTCACGCTCCGGGCCCCTCCGCCCCGTTCGGCATTCCCGGGATCCCCCCCGAATTCCCAGAGCCGCACACCTCGTTGGGAAGGGCCGGGGGCCTCTGGAGATAATTAGGAACAGCCGTCCGGCGGGCTCGAGCGCTCGGCCGGCACCGAGCTGTCGAGTCCCACCGCTGGTCCTCGTTAAAAGGCGGGAACGGGGCCAGGGCCGCCGCCTGGCTATTGTCTGGGCTACGAGGGAGGGAGGGGGCCCGCCGCCCCCGGAATCCGACAGGGAGATGGCCGACATCATCATCATCATCATCATCATCATCAATCGTATTTATTGAGCGCTTACTATGTGCAGAGCACTGTACTAAGCGCTTGGGAAGTCCAAATTGGCAACACATAGAGACAGTCCCTACCCAACAGTGGGCTCACAGTCTAAAAGGGGGAGACAGAGAACAGAACCAAACATATTAACAAAATAAAATAAATGGAATAGATATGTACAAGTAAAATAAATAAATAAATAGAGTAATAAATATGTACAACCATATATACAGGTGCTGTGGGGAAGGGAAGGAGGTAAGATGGGGGGATGGAGAGGGGGACGAGGGGGAGAGGAAGGAAGGGGCTCAGTCTGGGAAGGCCTCCTGGAGGAGGTGAGCTCTCAGCAGGGCCTTGAAGGGGACATCACCCCAAGTCCGCCTCTCGGCTCCGGACCCTTTCCCAAAAAAGAAAAGGAGGAAATCCCCCCTTTTCGCTTGCGCTCCCCGAATTGCAGTGGAGACGCTCAGTACGCTGAGCCTTTCCCGAGCGGCGACCAAAGCCGTTCCCCGGGGGGGCAGCGGAGGTGGCCAACCGGAGGCCGGCGATCCACCGGATTTATTGAGCGCCCACCGCGTGCGGGGCTTTGTACTGAGCGCTTGAGACGCGAGTCCGTGTTGGTATGTTTGGTTCTGTTCTCTGTCTCCCCCTTTTAGACTGTGAGCCCACTGTTGGGTAGGGACTGTCTCTATATGTTGCCAATTTGTACTTCCCAAGCGCTTAGTACAGTGCTCTGCACATAGTAAGCTCTCAATAAATACGATTGATTGATTGATTGATAGAGGTGTTTTGACGGGTTTCCTCCCCACGGGGGGCTTTTACAGATGGAGGGGGAGACGGACGTTAAATAAAGGAGTTACGGTCGCGGACGTAAGAGCTGTGGAGCTGAGAAGGGAGCAAATCCAAGTGCGTGGATCAATCAATCGTATTTATTGAGCGCTTACTGTAAGCTCAGTCCAGTGCTCTGCACACAGTAAGCGCTCAATAAATATGATTGATTGTCAGCTGTGTGACTTCGGGCAAGTCTGCACACAGTAAGCGCTCAATAAATACGATTGATTGATTGATTGATTGTCCCCCCACCCCCACCCCTAGGCTGGCTGTGGCCCCAGGGGTCAATCAATCAATCAATCAATCGTATTTATTGAGCGCTTACTGTGTGCAGAGCACTGTACTAAGCGCTTGGGAAGTCCAAGTCGGCAACACATAGAGACAGTCCTACCCAACAGCGGGCTCACAGGCTAGAAGGGGGAGACAGAGAACAAAACCAAACATGCTAACAAAATAAAATAAGTAGAATAGATATGTATATATGTTTGTACATATTTATTACGCTATTTATTTATTTATTTATTTTACTTGTACATATCTATTCTATTTATTTTATTTTGTTAGTATGTTTGGTTTTGTTCTCTGTCTCCCCCTTTTAGACTGTGAGCCCACTGTTGGGTAGGGACTGTCTCTATACGTTGCCAATTTGTACTTCCCAAGCGCTTAGTACAGTGCTCTGCACACAGTAAGCGCTCAATGAATACGATTGATTGATTGAGGTGGCTCACTGGAAAGAGCCCGGGCTTTGGAGTCAGAGTTCATGGGTTCAAATCCCGGCTCCGCCAATTGTCAGCTGGGTGACTTTGGGCAAGTCACTTCACTTCACTTCACTTGTTGCCAACTTGTACTTCCCAAGCGCTTAGTCCAGTGCTCTGCACACAGTAAGCGCTCAATAAATACGATTGATTGATTGATTCTCTGGGCCTCAGTTCCCCCATCTGTCAAATGGGGATGAAGACTGTGAGCCCCCCGTGGGACAACCTGATCACCTTGTAACCTCCCCAGCGCTTAGAACGGTGCTTTGCATATAGTAAGCACTTAATAAATGCCATTATTATTATTATTATTATTAAGGAGGTAAGGTGGGGGGGATGGAGAGGGCTTAGTACATTCATTCATTCATTCATTCAATTGTATTTATTGAGCGCTTACTGTGTGCAGAGCACTGGACTAAGCGCTCGACAGTGCCTATCAATTCCGCAATTACTATTCCTGTTGGTCGGGTATTTCCGTGACCGCCACTTGCATCGCCAAGGTGGTCCCAAAGGATGGGGCGCGTTTAGCCCTCACCCCCATCATGGGTCCCGTGCCCGGCGGGGGCCGAGGATGGCGGGGCGGACAAGCTGGTCCTTGGAGGGGGGGGGGCCCTTCCATCCCATCTCCAGGGCCTTCCCCTCCGTCTTCCCTTTTTTCCAGGCACATTAACATGGGCAGCCAGTTTCAGGCGGAGACCCCCAACCTCCAAGACCAGTCGCTGGCGGAAAAGGACAAACACGCGGCCTCCTTGGTGTGGAAGCCCTGGGGCGACCTACCCAGCAGCCAGGAGGCTCAGAACAGAGGTGCCCGTCCCTTCCTGTATATACGTATATATGTTTGTACATATTTATTACTCTATTGATTTATTTTACTTGTACATATCTATCCTATTGATTTTATTTTGTTGGCATGTTTGGTTCCGTTCTCTGTCTCCCGCTTCTAGACGGTGAGCCCACTGTTGGGTAGGGACCGTCTCTCTATGTTGCCAACTTGGACTTCCCAAGCGCTTTGTACAGTGCTCTGCACACAGTAAGCGCTCAATAAATACGATTGATTGATTGATTCCGTTCCCCTTTCCTGTCTCCATCTCAGTCAATCAATCTTATTTATTGAGCGCTTACTGTGTGCAGAGCACTGTACGAAGCGCTTAGCACTGTAGAGAAGCAGCGTCGCGGCTCTCCCTTCCCCCTTCCCTCCTGCCGTGTCTCCGTCTCAATCAATCATATGTATATATGTTTGTACATATTTATTACTCGATTTATTTATTTATTTATTTTACTTGTACATATCTATTCTATTTATTTTATTTTGTTAGTATGTTTGGTTCTGTTCTCTGTCTCCCCCTTCTAGACCGTGAGCCCACTGTTGGGTAGGGACTGTCTCTATATGTTGCCAACTTGGACTTCCCAAGCGCTCAGTACAGTGCTCTGCACACAGTAAGCGCTCAATAAATACGATTGATTGATTGATTCCCTTCCCCTTTCCTGTCTCTGTCTCAATCAATCAATCAATCAATCAATCGTATTTATTGAGCGCTTACTGTGTGCAGAGCACTGTATGAAGCGCTTAGCACTGTAGAGAAGCAGCGTTGCGGCTTGCCCTTCCCCCCTCCCCTCCTACCTTGTCTCCGTCTCAATCAATCATATGTATATATGTTTGTACATATTTATTACTCTATTTATTTATTTATTTTACTTGTACATATCTATTGTATTTATTTTATTTTATTAGTATGTTTGGTTCTGTTCTCTGTCTCCCCCTTCTAGACCGTGAGCCCACTGTTGGGTAGGGACCGTCTCTATATGTTGCCAACTTGTACTTCCCAAGCGCTTAGTACAGTGCTCTGCACACAGTAAGCGCTCAATATATACGATTGATTGATTGATTGATTGATTCCCTTCCCCTTTCCTGTCTCCGTCTCAATCAATCCTACCTCTAGCCTGGAGTGCCCTCCCTCCTCGTATCTGACTGATGTTGCCAACTTGTACTTTCCAAGCGCTTAGTACAGTGCTCTGCACACAGTAAGTGCTCAGTAAATACGATTGAAGGATTGAATGAATGATAATTGCTCACCCCCAATTGAAAGCCTTATCGAAAGCCCAACTCCTCCAAGAAGCCTTCCCTGACTAAGTCCCCCTTTCCTCTTCTCTCACTCCCTTCTGCATCACCCTGACTTGCTCCTTTCATTCATCATTCATTCATTCATTCATTCATTCATTCAACGGTATTTATTGAGCGCTTACTGTGTGCAGAGCACTGTACTAAGCGCTTGGGAAGTACCTTCCATCCCCACAGCACATATGTTTGTATCTGTAATTTATGTATTTATGTATATTAATAATAATAATAATAATAATGATGGCATTTATTAAGCACTTACTATGTGCAAAGCACTGTTCTAAGTGCTGGGGGGATACAAGATGATCAAGTTGCCCCGTGTAGGGCTCACAGTCTTAATCCCCATTTTCCAGATGAGGTAACTGAGGCTCAGAGAAGTTAAGTGACTTGCCCAAGGTCACACAGCAGACATGGGACAGAGCCGGGATTTGAACCCATGACCTCTGACTCTAAAGCCCGGGCTTTTCCCACTGAGCCATGCTGCTTCTGTAATAAGAATGATGATGGCATTTATTAAGCACTTACTATGTGCAAAGCACTGTTCTAAGCGCTGGGGAGGTTCCAAGGTGATCAGGTTGTCCCACAGGGGGCTCACAGTCTTAATCCCCATTTTACAGATGAGGGAACTGAGGCCCCGAGAAGTGAAGTGACTTGCCCAAAGTCACACAGCTGACAGTTGGCGGAGTTTATTAGTAGTAGTAATAGTAGTAGTAAGCGCTTAACAAATACCTTAATAATAATAATAATAATCACCTTGTAACCTCCCCAGCACTTAGAACAGTGCTTTGCACATGATAAGCGCGTAACAAATACCATTATTATTATTATTATTTGCACCTTAAGTAAGTGCTTAATAAATGCCATTATTATTAGTAGTAGTAGTAGTAATAGTAGTAGTGAGCATTTAATGAATGCCATAATAATAATAGTAATAATGGCATTTATTAAGCGCTTACTATGTGCAAAGCACTGTTCTAAGCGCTGGGGGAGTTACAAGGCGATCAGGTTGTCCCACGGGGGGGCTCACAGTCTTCATCCCCATTTTACAGATGAGGGAACTGAGGCACAGAGAAGTGAAGTGACTTGCCCAAAGTCACACAGCTGACAATTGGCGGAGTTTATTAGTAGTTGCAATAGTAGTAGTAAGCGCTTAACAAATACCGTAATAATAATAATAATAATCACCTTGTAACCTCCCCAGCGCTTAGAACAGTGCTTTGCACATGATAAGCGCGTAACAAATACCATTATTATTATTATTATAATTTGCACATTGTAAGTGCTTAATAAATGCCATTATTAGTAGTAGTAGTGATAGTAGTAGTAAGCATTTAATGAATGCCATAATAATAATGGCATTTATTAAGCGCTTACTATGTGCAAAGCACTGTTCTAAGCGCTGGGGAGGTTACAAGGCGATCAGGTTGTCCCACGGGGCCTCACAGTCTTAATCCCCATCTTCCAGATGAGGTAACGGAGGCCCCGAGAAGTGAAGTGACTTGCCCAGAGTCACCCAGCTGACAATTGGCAGAGCCGGGATTTGAACCCACGACCTCTGGCTCCCAAGCCCGGGCTCTTTCCACCGAGCCACGCTGCTCCCCATGAGTGCATCGTGCCCCTCACTTTGGTTTTGGTTGTGCCCACAGTGACGGACCTGTGCAACACGGCGTGCTCCAGCGTGCTGCCCGGAGGGGGGACCAACCTCGAATTGGCCCTACACTGCCTTCACGAAGCCAAAGGCGACACTCTGGTAATTAATAATAATAATAATAATAATAATAATAATAATAATAATAATAGCAATAATAATGATAATAATAATAAAACAACAACAATAATAATAATAATAATAACAGCAATAGCAATAATAATAATGATAATAATAATAATAACATTGGTTAAGCGCTTACTATGTGCCAAGCACTGTTCTAAGCACTGGGGGGATGCAGGGGGATCAGGTTGTCCCACGGGGGGCTCACAGGGGTCGGGGGGCTGGGACCCCAGCTCGGACACACCAGCACCGTCTCCACCTGCCCTGGGGCCCCTAAAAGGGGTCAGGAAGGGGCGGCCTGTGCGTTCAGCGCTTACAACAGCACTCAGCACATAGTAGGCGCTTAGCATGGAGGTCAGGGGTTCAAATCCCGGCTCCGCCACTTGTCAGCTGGGTGACTTTGGGCAAGTCGCTCATCATCATCATCATCATCAATCGTATTTATTGAGCGCTTACTGTGTGCAGAGCACTGGACTAAGCGCTTGGGAAGTACAAATTGTCAACTTCTAGAGACAGTCCCTACCCAACAGTGGGCTCACAGTCTAAAAGGGGGAGACAGAGAACAAAACCAAACATACTCACAAAATAAAATAAATAGAATAGATACTCAACTTCTCTGGGCCTCAGTTCCCTCATCTGGAAAATGGGGATGAAGACTGGGAGCCCCACGTGGGACAGTCTGATCAACTTGTAACCTCCCCAGGGCTTGGAACGGTGCTTTGCACATAGGAAGCGCTTAATTAATGCCATTATTATTATCCAGGGCACCGGGATCCATTGGAGAGTCCGGCTCCCAGGAGGACGGTCCTTCTAGACTGGGAGCCCACTGTTGGGCAGGGACCGTCTCTGTATGTTCCAACTTGTACTTCCCAAGCGCTTAGTACAGTGCTCTGCACACAGTAAGCGCTCAATAAATACGATTGAATGAATGAATGAATGAATGAACATATACCCTAATTATTATTATTATTATTTGGCCGAGAGTAGTTTCAGTCCGACCAACGGACCGTCGCCTTCCGGTCCCATCGGATGCTTCCCCGAACATGGAGTACAGTGTTCGACACCCGGAGACACTCGATTAATAATAATGATGGCATTTTTGAAGCGCTTACTATGTGCCAAGCACTGCTCTGAGCGCTGGGGAGGTTACAAGGTGATCAGGTTGTCCCACGGGCGGCTCACGGTCTTCGTCCCCATTTGACAGATGAGGCAACTGAGGCCCAGAGAAGGGAAATGACTTGCCCAGAGCCACCCAGCTGACAAGTGGCGGAGCGGAATTTGAACCCGTGACCTCTGACTCCAAAGCCCGGGCTCTTTCCGCTGAGCCACGCTGCTTCTCATAATGCCGCTGTTGTTAATAATTGTGTTATTTGTTAAGGGCTTACTATGTGCCGGGCACTGTTCTAAGCGCCGGGGAGATACAAGGTAGTTGGGTTGGCTACAGTCTCCACCCCACACGGCGCTCTGAGTCTTCATCCCCATTTTCCAGATGAGGGAACTGAGGCCCAGGGATGTGAAGTGACTTGCCCAAGGTCATCATCATCATCATCAGTCGTATTTATTGAGCGCTTACTGTGTGCAGAGCACTGTACTAAGCGCTTGGGAAGTCCAAGTTGGCAACATCTAGAGACAGTCCCTACCCAACAGTGGGCTCACAGTCTAAAAGGGGGAGACGGAGAACAAAACCAAACATACTAACAAAATAAAATAAATAGAATAGATATGTACAAGTAAAATACATCGGATAAGTGGCAGCAGCAGGATTAGAACCCATGACCGCCTGACTCCCAAGCCCCTGCTCTAGCCATTAGGCCACGCTGCTGTTGGCGATGAGGGCAGTGACAACCCTTTTGTTTTTATGGGATCTGTTCAGTTCTTACTACAAACCAGGCGAGGGGTAGATAATGATAGTAATAATAATAATGGTGGTATTTGTTTAAGGGGTAGATAATGATAGTAATAATAATAACGATGGTATTTGTTTAGGCGCTCACTACGTGCCACAGACTAATCAGGTTGGACACAGTCCCCGTCCTCCATAGAACTCACAGTCTCAATCCCCGTTTGACGGAGGAGGTGACCGAGGCCCAGAGAGGTGAAGTGACTGGCCTGAAGGTCACCCAGCAGACAGGTGGAGGGGCGGGATTAGAACCCAGGTCCCCGTGACTCAGGCCCGGGCCCTGTCATCATCAATCATCATCAATCGTATTTATTGAGCGCTTACTATGTGCAGAGCACTGTACTAAGCGCTTGGGAAGTACAAATTGGCAACATATAGGGACAGTCCCTACCCAACAGTGGGCTCACAGTCTAAAAAGGGGAATGAAGCCCAGAGAAGTGAAGTGACTTGCCCAAGGTCGCACAGCAGACAGGTGGCGGAGCCAGGATTAGAACCCATGACCTTCTGACGCCCAAGCCCTAGCCACTACTTCTCAGCCTTCCCCTTCCAGTACCTGGAGGAGTTAGGGAGCCCTGTGCTTGGCCCATGCTCAATAAATCATCATCATCATCATCATCATCAATCGTATTTATTGAGCGCTTACTATGTGCAGAGCACTGTACTAAGTGCTTGGGAAGTACAAATTGGCAACGTATAGAGACAGTCCCTACCCAACAGTGGGCTCACAGTCTAAAAGGGGGAATGAAGCCCAGAGAACTGAAGTGACTTGCCCAAGGTCGCACAGCTGTCCACTAGGCCCGGCTGCTTCTCCCCCCTTGCTGCAAGGCAGAGCCAGTGAGTCTGTGATTCCGTTTTGGTTGTAGGAGGCCCTGGAGACCCTGCTGATTTCGGGGCCACAGAAAACACCACCGCACCCCCTGGCCGACTACCACTACACAGGTGAACCGACTCCGAGGGGGTTGGGCTCTGCTTCCTGGGACCTTAACAATAAGAATGATAATGATGGCATTTGTTAAGCGCTTACTAGGTGCAAAAGCACCGTTCTAAGCGCCGGGGAGGTTACCGGGTGATCAGGTTGGCCCCCAGAGGGCTGCCAGGCTTCATCCCCATTTTCCAGATGAGGGAACTGAGGCCCAGAGAAGTGAAGTGACCTGCCCAAAGTCACACAGCTCACAATTGGCGGAGCCGGGAATCGAACCCGGGACCTCTGACTCCAAAGCCTGGGCTCTTCCCACTGAGCCATGCTGCTTCTCTGCTCTACAGCGCTCAATAAATATGATTGAATGAATGAATGAATAAGAGCTCATCTCCTCCAGGAGGCCTTCCCAGACTGAGCCCCCTCCTCCCCCTTCCCATCCCCCCCCGCCTTACCTCCTTTACCTCCCCGCAGCACCTGTATATATATATATATACATATAAAATAATGGCATTTATTAAGTGCTTACTATGTGCAAAGCACTGCTCTAAGCACTGGGGAGGTTACAAGGTGATCAGTTTGTCCCCCAGAGGGCTCACATCCCCAGTTTTCAGATGAGGGAACTGAGGCCCAGAGAAGTGAAGTGACCTGCCCAAAGTCACACAGCTGACAATTGGCGGAGCCGGGAATTGAACCCATGACCTCTGACTCCAAAGCCCGGGCTCTTCCCACTGAGCCATGCTGCTTCTCTGCCCTACAGCGCTCAATAAATATGATTGAATTGAATGAATGATTGAATGAGAGCTCACCTCCTCCAGGAGGCCTTCCCAGACTGAGCCCCCTCCTTCCTCTCCCCCTCGTCCCCCTCCCCATCCCCCCTGCCTTACCTCCTTCACCTCCCCGCAGCACCTGTATATATATAGTTATCGCCCCATCTCCCTCCTACCATTCCTTTCCAAACTCCTTAAACGAGTTGTCTACAGGCGCTGCCTCGAATTCCGTAACACCAACTCTCTCCTCGACCCCCTCCAGTCTGGCTTCCGTCCCTTACATTCCACGGAAACTGCCCTCTCAAAGGTCACCAATGGCCTCCTGCTTGCCAAATCCAACGGCTCATACTCCGTCCTAATCCTCCTCGACCTCTCAGCTGCCTTCGACACTGTGGCCCACCCCCTTCTCCTCAACACGCTATCCGACCTTGGCTTCACAGACTCCGTCCTCTCCTGGTTCTCCTCTTATCTCTCCGGCCGTTCAATCTCAGTCTCCTTCGCGGGCTCCCTCTCCCATCCCCTCACTGTAGAGGTTCCTCCATGGCCAGTTCTTGGTCCCCTTCTGTTCTCGATCTCCACGCACTCCCTTGGTGACCTCATTCGCTCCCACGGCTTCAACTATCATCTGTACGCTGATGACACCCAGATCTCCATCTCTGCCCCTGCTCTCTCCCCCTCCCTCCAGGCTCGCATCTCCTCCTGCCTTCAGGACATCTCCGTGTGGATGTCCGCCCGCCACCTAAAGCTCAGCATGTCCAAGACAGAACTCCTTGTCTTCCCTCCCAAACCCTGCCCTCTCCCTGACTTTCCCATCTCTGTTGACGGCACTACCATCCTTCCCGTCTCATAAGCCCGCAACCTTGGTGTCATCCTCGACTCCGCTCTCTCATTCACCCCTCACATCCAAGCCGTCACCAAAACCTGCCGGTCTCAGCTCTGCAACACTGTCAAGATCCGCCCTTTCCTCTCCATCCAAACCGTTCCCCTGCTCATTCAAGCTCTCATCCTATCCCGACTGGATAACTGCATCAGCCTTCTCTCCGATCTCCCATCCTTGTGTCTCTCTCCACTTCAATCTATACTTCACGCCGCTGCCCGGATCGTCCTTGTGCAGAAACGCTCTGGGCATGTTACTCCCCTCCTCAAAAATCTCCAGTGGCTACCAGAATGAATGAGTGAATGAATGAGGTGGAATTGTCGCCACCCTCCCCTACCATCCATTCATTCATTCATCCAATCGTATTTATTGAGCGCTTACTGTGTGCAGAGCGCTGTACTAAGTGCTTGGGAAATCCAAGTCGACAACATATAGAGACGGTCCCTACCCAACAACGGGCTCACAGTCTAGAAGGGGGAGACAGCGCTTAGTCCAGTGCTCTGCATACAGTAAGCGCTCAATAAATACGATTGATTGATTGATTGAGACAGACAACAAAACAAAGCATGTGGACAGGTGTCAAGTCATCAGAATAAATAGAAGTAAAGCTAGATGCACGTCATTAATGAAATAAATTGAATAGTAAATACGTACAGGTAAAATAAATAGAGTAATAAATCTGTACAAACATATATACAGGTGCGGTGGGGAGGGGAAGGAGGTAGGGAAGAGGGATGGGGAGGAGGAGAGGAAAAAGGGGGCTCAGTCTGGGAAGGCCTCTTGGAGGAGGTGAGCTCTCAGTAGGGCTTTGAAGGAGGAAGAGAGCTAACTTGGCAGATGTGCGGAGGAAGGGCATTCCAGGCCAGGGGGAGGACGTGGGCCGGGGGTCGAAAAAATACCAGAGAAGCAGCGTGGCTTAGTGGATGGAGCCCGGGCCTGGGTTCTAATCCCGGCCCCGCCACGGGTCTGCCGTGTGACCCGGGACAAGTCACTTCCCTCCTCTGGGCCCCGGTTCCCTCATCTGTAAAATGGGGATGAAGAGTCTGAGGCCCATGTGGGTCAGGGACTGTGTCCAACCTGACCGACTTGGGTCTACCACAGTGCTTGGCACGCGGGAAGCGATTAACAGCTCCCCATCCCCGGCCTCCACCGGCAGTGGGATGGACGCCTCGGCCTTCCCGGCGTCCCGCGGCCCCCTCCCACGGCCCTGAAGGACCACCGCCCCACCCCGGGTCGCCTTCCTCCTTTCCCGCAGGTTCCGACGCCTGGACGCCCGCGGAGAAGCAGCTGTTTAGAAAGGCCTTCTGTGTCCACAAAAAGGATTTCCACCTCGTGCAGAAGGCGGTAAGGCCCCGTCGCCGCCGGCTCATGGGAAACGGGGGGCTGGAGAACTGGAGCGGTGACTTAGTAGTGACCCCCCACTACCACCTGCCAGTCACTTCGCTTCTGTGTGCCCCCCCAGTTCCCTCATCTGTAAAATAAGGATTGAGACTGTGAGCCCCGGGGGGGACGGGGACGGCGACGGCATCCGACCCGATTTGCTTGAGTACGGTGCCTGGCACCTAGCAAGTGCTTAACAAATACCATTATTATTTAATGGCATTAATGGTATTTAATGGTAATTTAATGGCATTATTTAATAGTAATAATAATAATAATCAATGATAATAATAAGAAGAAGCAGTATGGAATGGTAATTTAGTGGCATTATTTAATAGTAATAATAATAATTAATGATAAGAAGAAGCAGTATGGAATGGTAATTTAATGGTATTATTTAATAGTAATGATAGTAATTAATGATAAGAAGAAGAAGCAGCAGCAGTGTGGAATGGTGACTTAGTGGTATTATTTAATAGTAATAATAATAATGATAAGAAGAAGAAGCAGCAGCAGTATGGAATGGTAATTTAGTGGTATTATTTAATAGTAATAATATTTATTAATGATAATAAGAAGCAGTATGGAATGGTAATTTAGTGGTATTATTTAATAGTAATAATATTTATTAATGATAATAATAATAAGAAGCAGTATGGAATGGTAATTTAGTGGTATTATTTAATACCATTGATAATAATAATAATAAGTAATGATAAGAAGAAGCAGCAGTATGGAATGGTAATTTAATGGTATTATTTAATAGTAATGATAATTAATGATAAGAAGAAGAAGCAGCAGTATGGAATGGTAATTTAATGGTATTATTTAATACCATTAATAATAATAATTAATGATAATAAGAAGCAGCAGCAGTATGGCCTAGTGGGTAGAGCAGGGGCCTGGGAACCGGAGGATCAGGGCTCTAATGCCAGCTCTGCCATTTGTCTGCTGGGTGACCTTGGGCAAGTCACTTCTCTGTGCCTCAGTTCCCTCATCTGGAAAATTTATTCATTCAGTTGTATTTATGGAGCGCTTACTGCGTGACCTTGGGCAAGTCACTTAACTTCTCTGAGCCGCAGTTACCTCATCTGTAAAAGGAGGATTAAGACTGTGAGCCCCTGGGGGGACAGGGACGGCATCCGACCCGATTTGCTTGGATCCACCCCAGCGCTTAGTACGGTGCCTGGCACCTAGTAAGTGCTTAGCAAATACCATTATTATATAATGGCATTAATGGTATTTAATGGTAATTTAATGGCATCATTTAATAGTAATAATAATGATAATCAATGATGAGAAGAAGAAGAAACAGTATGGAATGGTAATTTAATGGCATTATTTAATAGTAATAGTAATAATTGATAATAAGAAGAAGCAGTATGGAATGGTAATTTAATGGCATTATTTAATAGTAATAATAGTAATTAATGATAAGAAGAAGAAGAAGCAGCAGTGTGGAATGGTGATTTAGTGGTATTATTTAATAGTAATAATAATAATTAATGATAAGAAGAAGCAGCAGCAGCATGGAATGGTAATTTAGTGGTATTATTTAATAGTAATAATATTCATTAATGATAATAATAAGAAGCAGCAGTATGGAATGGTAATTTAATGGTATTATTTAATACCATTGATAATGATAATAATAATTAATGATAAGAAGAAGAAGCAGTATGGAATGGTAATTTAATGGTATTATTTAATAGTAATGATAATAATTAATGATAAGAAGAAGCAGCAGCAGTATGGAATGGTAATTTAATGGTATTATTTAATGCCATTAATAATAATTAATGATAAGAAGAAGAAGAAGCAGTATGGAATGGTAATTTAATGGTATTATTTAATACCATTAATAATAATAATTAATGATAATAAGAAGGAGCAGCAGTATGGCCTAGTGGGTAGAGCAGGGGCCTGGGAATCGGAGGATCAGGGCTCTAATGCCAGCTCTGCCAATTGTCTGCTGGGTGACCTTGGGCAAGTCACTTCTCTGTGCCTCAGTTCCCTCATCTGGAAAATTATTTATTGAGCGCTTACTGTGTGCAGAGCACTGGACTAAGCGCTTGGGAAGTACAAGTTGGCAACATATAGAGACAGGCCCTACCCAACAGCGGGCTCACAGGCTAGAAGGGGGAGACAGAGAACAAAACAAAACATGTGGACAGGTGTCAAGTCATCAGAATAAATAGAAGTAAAGCTAGATGCACATCATTAACAAAATAAATCGAATAGTAAATATGTACCAGTAAAATAAATAGAGTAATAAATCCGTACAAATGTATAGACAGGTGCTGTGGGGAGGGGAAGGAGGTAGGGCGGGGAGGATGGGGAGGAGGAGAGAAAAAAAGGGGCTCAGTCTGGGAAGGCCTCCTGGAGGAGGTGAGTTCTCAGTAGGGCTTTGAAAGGGGGAAGAGAGCTAGTTTGGCAGATGTGCGGAGGGAGGGCGGAGGGGAGGGAAGGAACCCGGGCTTTGGAGTCAGAGGTCGTGGGTTCAAATCCCGGCTCCGCCAATTGTCAGCTGTGTGACTTTGGGCAAGTCACTTAACTTCTCTGGGCCTCAGTTATCTCATTTGTAAAATGGGGACCATGACTGTGAGCCCCCCGTGGGACAACCTGATCACCTTGTTACCTCCCCAGCGCTTAAAACGGTGCTTTGCACATAGTAAGTGCTTAATAAATGCCATTATTATTATTATTATTATTATTATTCCAGGCTGGGGGAGGACGTGGGCCGGGGGTCGATGGTGGGACAGGCGAGAAAGAAGGTACAGTGAGGGATAAAATGGGGATAAAGTCTGTGAGCCCTATTTGGGACGGAGGTGGCATCCAACCCGATTTCCTTGTGTCCACCCCAGCGCTTAGTAAAGTGCCTGGCACTTAGTAAACACTTAACAGATACCACAATTATTACCTTATCGTTACTCTCGCACGTGCTCAGTACAGTCTCTGCACACAGTAAGTGCTTAGCTAAACAGCACTTACGTCCGGAGCCATAACTTACTCCTTGACATTAGCGTCTGTCTTCCCCTCGAGACTGTAAACTCGTTGTGGGCAGGGAACGCGTCTACCCACTCTGCTGTATTGTTCTTTCCCAAGCGCTCAGTACAGTACTCTGCACCCAGTAAGCACTCAATAAATATCCCTCTAGACCGTAAGCTCATTGTGACTGTGCTTCTAGACTGTGAGCCTACTGTTGGGTAGGGACCGCCTCTATATGTTGCCAACTTGGACTTCCCAAGTGCTTAGTACAGTGCTCTGCACACAGTAAGGGCTCAATAAATACGATTGAATGAATGAATGAATGAATGAATGTAAGCTCATTGTGACTGTACTTCTAGACTGTGAGCCCACTGTTGGGTAGGGACTGTCTCTATATGTTGCCAACTTGGACTTCCCAAGCGCTTAGCACAGTGTTTTGCACACAGTAAGCTCTCAATAAATACGATTGAATGAATGAGTGAGTGAATGAATGTAAGCTCATTGTGACTGTACTTCTAGACTGTGAGCCTACTGTTGGGTAGGGACTGTCTCTAGATGTTGCCAACTTGGACTTCCCAAGCGCTTAGTACAGTGCTCTGCACACAGTAAGCGCTTAATAAATACGATTGATTGATTGATTGTTGTGGGCAGAGAATGTGAATGTGTCTTTATTGTTGTATTGTGCTCTCCCAAGTGCTTAGTACAGTGTTGTGCACACAGTAAGTGCTCCAGGAATCCGATGGAACGACTCAGCAACCCTAACCCCCGCCCTCCCACCACCCCCGTCAATCAATCAATCAGCCCACTGTTGGGTAGGGACTGTCTCTATACGTTGCCAACTTGTACTTCCCAAGCGCTTAGTACAGTGCTCTGCACACAGTAAGCACTCAATAAATACGATTGATGATGATGATGATGATGATTTATGGAGCACAGCCCCGCCCAAAGCACTCCTCACAACAGAAGACGCTTGCTCAAAAATAATAATGATGGTATTTGTTAAGCGCTCTGTATGTTGCCAACTTGTACTTCCCAAGCGCTTAGTACAGTGCTCTGCACAAAGTAAGCGCTCAATAAATATGATTGATTGATTGATTGATTGATTGATTACTATGTGCCAGGCACTGGGTTGGATCCAAAGCAAATCTTTTAGACTGTGAGCCCACTGTTGGGTAGGGACTGTCTCTATATGTTGTCAATTTGTACTTCCCAAGCGCTTAGTACAGTGCTCTGCACATAGTAAGCGCTCAATAAATACGATTGATGATGATGAAATCAGGTTAGACGTAGCCCCTGTCCCCCGTGGAGCTCACAGTCTCCATCCCCGTTTTACAGATGAGGGAACTGAGGCATAGAAAAGTGAAGTGGCTTGCCCAGGGTCACACAGCAGACAAGTGGCGGAGCAGGGATTAGAACCCGTGACCTTCCAACTCCTTAGATCCGCGCTCTGTCCACTACAACGTGCTGCTTCTTTAGGTATTAAGGGATTAAATATTTCAGGTTCCGAAGGGCTCCGGCCCGCCGGCAGGTCAGGCGGCTCCGAGGGACGCGAACACCGGCTCGTCCGCGGCCCACTTCCCGTTCTTTCTTCCTAGATCCGGACGAAGAACGTCGCCCAGTGTGTCGAGTACTATTACATCTGGAAGAAGATGATCAAATTCGACTGCGGCCGAGCAGCGGTGACCGAAATGAGGGCCAGGAAGGGAAAGGATGAGGTAGAAAGGACGGCCAGAAAGGTAAGCCGCTCCACCCCCGCCTCGCCTCCCGCCCCACGACAGAAACGCGTCAATCCACGGCTCAGGGGACCGGATCCCCGAGGGGGACCCCGGCGTCCGGCCGGTTTTCCCGAGCAGGCCTCTCCACCTTCCAAAAACAGCGGGATCGTGAGCTTTTCCTGGAGAAAGTGAAATCTCGACTCTGCCCGGGCTTTCCGTCGGCTCGAGTTTCCAGTCTCTTTCTCCCTGGGAGTGTAGCAGAAGCGTTCTTCAACCGGATTTCTTTGTTTTTTTAATCAATCAATCGCTTCCATGCCTATTCTTTTGGTGGGACAGCTTAGCGCGTGGAAGGTGACATCTACAACTGGGTGGGTTTTGTTTTCTTCCCTTTTTTTGGAAACCAGGATCCTTTTTTTCTACGTCGGCCCCTCTGTTTTCAGAGCCGGCTCTGGAGGTCAGGCGGGTGCTGCTTGCGCACGAGGGGAATATTTTGGCGGATGCCATTCTGGTCATTGCAGTGGTCTGTTTATTGTGGTACCCTCCCGAGCGCTTAGTACAGTGCTGAGCACACAGTCGAAACGGTTGACTGACTGAACGACACAGGTGGTGGAGGTAAAGCCAAGTGGAAGCAGGAGAGGTGTAAGAGGCTGCCGTGAAAACGCCTCAGGATCGAGCGGTCCCGGTGACACCAAACAAGCACCGTGCTTGTGGCCATTTCTAAGTGGCATGGCATAGCGCATGGAAGGTGACATCTTCAACTGGGTGGGTTTTGTTTTCTTCCCTTTTTTTTGAAACCAGGGTTCTTTTTTCTACGTCGGCCCCTCCGTTTTCAGAGCCGGCCCTGGAGGTCAGGCGGGTGCTTCTTGCGCACGAGGGGGCTATTTTGGCGGATGCCGTTCTGGTCATTACAGTGGTCTGTTTATTGTGGTACCCTCCCGAGCGCTTAGTACAGTGCTCAGCACACAGTCGAAACGGTTGACTGACTGAACGACACAGGTGGTGGAGGTAAAGCCGAGTGGAAGCGGGAGAGGTGTAAGAGGCTGCCGTGAAAACGCCTCAGGATCGAGCGGTCCCGGTGACACCAAACAAGCACCGTGCTCGTGGCCATTTCTAAGTGGCGCATCTCAGAGGAAAATTGGGGGGACCCCGGGCCTGGCCCGCGCCCCTCCTCCCAAGCTGCACCCCAGCCTCACGTCCCCCCACCGGGCCGGCGCACAGGCCAACCGCCCGGCCGACCCCCTACCCTGATTCCTTTTTTTTCTCTTTCTCTTTTTGGTCCATTTCCGCGGGGCCGCCTAACCCAGTCTTCCTCTTGCCCCCAAGCCACCTCCATCACCCCCCTCTCCGTCTCCCGAGATGTAGCTCCGGGGCGACTCTGCCAGGTCGAGAGGTCCCCGACCGCGCTCGGAGCCCTAAATGTCTCCAGCGTCCCGGTCCTGGGCGCTCAGCCCGGCACGGTGCACTCTGGAGACGCCCAATACAGTCCGCTGCTACTGCTGCTGCTGCCTGCCCTGTCCTCCCTCTGTCAACCTCCCAGCATCTTCTGAAAGTGGGCAGCGTGACTCAGTGGAAATAATAATAATGATAATAATAATGGCATTTATTAAGCGCTTACTATGTGCAAAGCACTGTTCTAAGCGCTGGGGAAGGTTACAAGGTGATCAGGTTGTCCCTCAGGGGGCTCACAGTCTTAATCCCCATTTGACAGATGAGGTGGCTGAGGCCCAGAGAAGTGAAGTGACTCGCCCAAAGTCACACAGCTGACAATTGGCAGAGCCGGGATTTGAACTCATGACCTCTGACTCCAAAGCCCGGGCTCTTTTCACTGAGCTGCGCTGCTTCTCCAAAAAAAAAAAGAGCCCGGGCTTTGGAGTCAGAGGGCATGGGTTCGAACCCCGGCTCCACCAATTGTCAGCCGGGTGACTTTGGGCGAGTCACTTCGCTTCTCTGGGCCTCAGTGACCTCATCTGTAAAATGGGGGATTAAGACTGTGAGCCCCACGTGGGACAACCTGATCACCTTGTAACCTCCCCAGCGCTTAGAACGGTGCTTTGCACATGGTAAGCGCTTAATAAATGCTATTAAAAAAAAACAAACACCTCCCACCCCAAGGGATGGCAGGGACGATGCCCCCGCGCCCCAGTTTTCTCACTCTTTCCCGCTTCTGGAAGCCCGAGTTTCCAGTCCGGACCGAGAGAGCTCCCAGATGGTGTCTTCCGACCTGTTGGCTTTTCACGGCCGGTTCCCTTCCTCCCTCCACCCTCCGCCCACCCCCTTTTCCGCCCCCCGGGATCACAGGGAAATGTCTGCCCGGATGCGGGGCTCCCCGCTCTACCCCCCACCAATGTGTCGCGTCGGGATCTCTCCAGCTCCTGGTTTTCCGACAAGGGCGTGGAGGAAGACTAGGCCTCGTCTTGCCTCATCGTGCCAGGGAAATGGGGGGACCTTCCCTCAGTGGCAGACGGGCACCCCGCGGGCGATGCGGGGGCATTCAATCAATCAATCAATCAATCAATCGTATTTATTGAGCGCTTACTGTGTGCAGAGCACTGGACTAAGGCTCTTAGTACTAAGAACGTTCGTACTTACTAAGCCTTCGTACTTACTAAGCGCTTAAGCGAAGCGCTCAGCAAGGCTTAATACTGGAGGAAATCTCTTGAAAAGTGAGATCACATTTTCGGAGACCATAAGCAGAAATAGGGAAGGAGCTCATTCCAAATACAATATAGTAGGACTCCGGTTCCCTAGGAAAGGGCCCTTTCATTTCTGACTCCTCTCAGGTCAGTGCTTGGTTTTTGGTTTGTTTCCCAAGTTCAACAGTTTGAGGATAAAAGGTCCCTTCTATCATCATCATCAATCGTATTTATTGAGCGCTTACTATGTGCAGAGCACTGTACTAAGCGCTTGGGAAGTACAAATTGGCAACATAGAGAGACGGTCCCTACCCAACAGTGGGCTCACAGTCTAAAAGATGATCATCATCATCATCATCATCAATCGTATTTATTGAGCGCTTACTACGTGCAGAGCACTGTACTAAGAACTTGGGAAGTCCAAATTGGCAACATCTAGAGACAGTCCCTACCCAACAGTGGGCTCACAGTCTAAAAGATGATGATGATCAATCGTATTTATTGAGCGCTTACTATGTGCAGAGCACTATACTAAGCGCTTGGGAAGTACAAATTGGCAACATATAGAGACAGTCCCTACCCAACAGCGGGCTCACAGTCTAAAAGGGGGAGACAGAGAACAAAACCAAACATATAGCTTACATAGATATGTAATCTGTTTCCTGTGTGGGCAACAGAGAAAAAAATCCTGTGCTAGGAATCTAGAAAGATACGCAGGCACCCTAAATCGTGACAATAAGGCTTAGTAAGTACTAAGGCGTTGGGCCGGACGCCTCTCCCGGCGGGACCTTCTTCCCGGGAGGGAGGGCGGAAGAGGCCGGGCTGACGGCGGGAATCCCCGTGGGCAGGTCCAGGACGGAAGCGGCGTCCGGATGGTGCCCGAGCCCACCGGGACCAGGGGCAGCAAGAGAGACAGAAGCTCCAGGCTGAGCCCCTCCGCGGCCGCGGGCCCGCAGAGGCCATCGGGGCCCACCAACCGCCAAGGCTCCTTCCCGTGCCGAGAGTGCGACAGGTAATCATAGTAAGGAGGGGATTTGTTCATTCATTCAGTCGTATTTATTGGAATGCCCCCAATCCCTCTGCCCATCCGCCAAGCTAGCTCTCTTCCTCCCTTCAAGGCCCTACTGAGAGCTCACCTCCTCCAGGAGGCCTTCCCACACTCAGCCCCTTCCTTCCTCTCCATCCCCCCATCTTACCTCCTTCCCTTCCCCGCAGCACCTGTATATATGTTTGTACATATTTTTTTTACTCTATTTTATTTGTACATATCTATTCTATTTATTTTATTTTGTTAGTATGTTTTGGTTTTGTTCTCTGTCTCCCCCTTTTAGACTGTGAGCCCACCGTTGGGTAGGGACTGTCTCTGTGTGTTGCCAATTTGTACTTCCCAAGCGCTTAGTCCAGTGCTCTGCACATAGTAAGCGCTCAATAAATACGATTGATGATGATGATGATGATTTATTGAGCGCTTACTCTGGGCCGAACACTGGACTCAGCGCTTGGGAAGTCCAAATCGGCAACATCTAGAGACGGTCCCTACCCAACAACGGGCTCACGGTCCCGAAGGGCGACACGGACAGCAAAACAAAACAAGTAGACAGGCGTCAAGACCATCAGAATAAATAGAGTTATAGCTATATACACGTCATTAATAACATAAATTCATTCAATTGTATTTATTGAGCACTTACTGTGTGCTGAGCGCTTGGGAAGTACAAGCTGGCCGCATATAGAGACGGTCCCTACCCAACAACGGGCTCACAGTCCCGAAGGGCGACACGGACAACAAAACGAAACAAGCAGACAGGCGTCAATACCATCAGAATAAATAGAGTTATAGCTATGTACACATCATTAATAAAATAAATTCATTCAATTGTATTTATTGAGCGCTTACTGTGTGCTGAGCGCTTGGGAAGTACAAGCTGGCCGCATATAGAGACGGTCCCTACCCAACAACGGGCTCACAGTCCCGAAGGGCGACACGGACAACAAAACAAAACAAGTAGACAGGCGTCAAAACCATCAGAATAAATAGAGTTATAGCTATGTACACATCATTAATAACATAAATTCATTCAATTGTATTTATTGAGTGCTTACTGTGTGCTGAGCGCTTGGGAAGTACAAGCTGGCCGCATATAGTGACGGTCCCTACCCAACAGCGGGCTCACAGTCCCGAAGAGGGACACGGACAGCAAAACAAAACAAGTAGACAGGCGTCAATACCATCAGAATAAACAGAGTTATAGCTATATACACATCATTAATAACATAAATTCATTCAGTTGTATTTATTGAGCGCTTACTGTGTGCTGAGCGCTTGGGAAGTACAAGCTGGCCGCATATAGTGACGGTCCCTACCCAACAACGGGCTCACAGTCCCGAAGGGCGACACAGACAGCAAAACAAAACAAGTAGACAGGTGTCAATACCATCAGAATAAATAGAGTTGTAGCTGTGTACACATCATTAATAACATAAATTCATTCAATTGTATTTATTGAGCACTTACTGTGTGCTGAGCACTGTACTAAGCGCTTGGGAAGTACAAGCTGGCCGCATATAGAGACGGTCCCTACCCAACAACGGGCTTACAGTCCCGAAGGGCGACACGGACAACAAAACAAAACAAGTAGACAGGTGTCAGTACCATCAGAATAAATAGAGTTATAGCTATGTAC
Source organism: Tachyglossus aculeatus (assembly GCF_015852505.1). Classification (NCBI taxonomy): domain Eukaryota; kingdom Metazoa; phylum Chordata; class Mammalia; order Monotremata; family Tachyglossidae; genus Tachyglossus; species Tachyglossus aculeatus. The sequence continues at coordinate 3,120,088 of NC_052091.1, forward strand.
ACATCATTAATAACATAAATTCATTCAATTGTATTTATTGAGCGCTTACTGTGTGCTGAGCACTGTACTAAGCGCTTGGGAAGTACAAGCTGGCCGCATATAGAGACGGTCCCTACCCAACAACGGGCTCGCAGTCTAGAAATAAATATAGTAAACGCGTACAAATAAAATAGAGTAATAAATATGTACAAGCGTGGCGCAGTAGAAAGAGCCCGGGCTTGGGAATCAGAGGTCGTGGGTTCAAATCCCGGCTCTGCCAATTGTCAGCTGGGTGACTTTGGGCAAGTCACTTCACTTCTCTGGGCCTCAGTTCCCTCATCTGTAAAGTAGGGATTAAGGCTGTGAGCCCCGCGTGGGACAACTTGATCAATATGTATGCCCCAACCACTTAGAACAGTGCTTTGCACAGCGTAAGCGCTTTTTAAAAAAAAGGTCATGGGTTCTAATCCCGGCTCTGCCACTTGTCTGCTGTGTGACCTTGGGCAAGTCACTTGACTTCTCTGGACCTCCTTACCTCATCTGTAAAGTGGGGGTTGAGGCTGTGAGCCCAATGTGGGACAGGGATTGTGTCCAATCCGATTTGCTTGTATTCCCCTGCAAGCGCTTAGCACAGTGCCTGGCACATAGTAATACCACAATTATTATTAAGTGCTTACTGTGTGCCAGGCAGTGTATCAGCGCTTAGAACAGTGCTCTGCACATAGTAAGCGCTTAATAAATGCCATCATTATTATTATTATTATTATTATTATTAAACTCTGGAGTGGATACAAGCCCATCGGTTGGACACAGTCCCTGTCCCTCATGGGGCTCGCAGTGTCAAGCTTGTATTCTCCCAAGCGTTTAGTACAGTGCACACAGTCAGCGCTCAATAAATACGATTGACTGTGGGACCTTGAGCAAATCACTTTGCTGTGCCTCAGTTCTCCTGTTGTCCCTCCGACTTCGACTGTGAGCCCCACGTGGGACGGGGACCGTGTCCAAACTAATTAACTGTATCTGCCCCAGCACTGAGACAATTTTTGATACATGCTTACCAAAAACACCGTTTATAAAAAAGAAAACTCCCAGCACCGAGAAGAGCGTTTGATACATAGTAAGCGAGTAACAGATACCATCAAAAAACAAAGACACAGACAAACGAGACGTCCTCACAGCCGACCGGGTGCTTCTTCCTCCGTGTCCCCCATCCCCCGTCTTGATGATGATGGTATTTGTTAAGCGCTTTCTATGTGCAAAGCACTGTTCTAAGCGCTGGGGAGGTTACAAGGTGACCAGGTTGTCCCCCGGGGGGCTCACAGTCTTAATCCCCATTTTACAGATGAGGTAACTGAGGCACAGAGAAGTAAAGTGACTTGCCCAAAGTCACACCGCTGACAGCCGGCGGAGCCAGGATTTGAACCCCTGACCTTTGACTCCAAAGCCCGGGCTCCCTCCACTGAGCCACGCTGCTTCTCCTCAGTGGAAAGAGCCCGGGCTTTGGAGTCAGAGGTCATGGGTTCAAATCCCAACTCCGCCAACTGTCAGCTGGGTGACCCTGGGCAAGTCACTTCCCTGGGCCTCAGTGACCTCATCTGGAAAATGGGGATGACGATTTGCCTCCTTCCCTTCCCCACAGCACCTGTATATCAATCAATCAATCAATCAATCGTATTTATTGAGCGCTTACTATGTGCAGAGCACTGTACTAAGCGCTTGGGAAGTACAAATTGGCAACACATAGAGACAGTCCCTACCCAACAGTGGGCTCACAGTCTAAAAGGGGGAGACAGAGAACAGAACGAAACATACCAACAAAATAAAATAAATAGGATAGAAATGTACAAGTAAAATAAATAAATAAATAAATAGAGTAATAAATATGTATATATGTATATGTATATATGTATATATGTTTGTACATATTTATTACTCCATTTTACTTGTCACAGCACCTGTATATATGTTTGTACGTATTTATTACTCTTTATTTATTTCTTTTACTTGTACATATCTATTTATTTTATTTTGTTAATATGTTTGGTTTTGTTCTCTGTCCCCCCCTTCTAGACTGTGAGCCCACGGTTGGGTAGGGACCGTCTCTAGACGTTGCCAACTTGGACTTCCCAAGCACTCAGTCAATCAATCAATCGATCAATCGTATTTATTGATTCCAGCGTATTTATTGAGAGTCCAGCGCTCTGCACCCCGTAAGCGCTCAATAAATACGCTCGACCGATCTGTCCCCAGGGTGTTCGATAAGATAAAGAGCCGAAACGCCCACATGAAACGACACCGCGTCCAGGAGCACGCGGAGTTCAAGGCCAAGGGTTCGGGAAAACGCAGCAAACCCCATCGCGAGGAGGAGGTGGAGGCCGGAGCCGGCGGGCCGCCCTGGTGATTCCAGCCCGGGATCGGCCGGAGGGAGCGGGAGAGGGGCTCCTCCGGTCGGAACTGGCCCAGGCTGGAAGACGGAAAACGGTCTCTCGGCGGGAAGCGGATCCGTCGGGCCGCCCCGTCTCGTCTCGACGGCGTCCTCGGCCGAGTCAAGCCGGGGCTAGTTGTCCCCCGGGAACCAGGCCGCGTGGGCGGGATTGTTTAGCGACGACATAGGACTTGGGATACGGAAGTCGGAGAGGCTTCCTGTTGCTTCGTTGGACGGGAGTTTTCCACACGGGAGAGGTGAAGGAGGGAGATCCTCGGACTTTAGATAATCATTGGGAAGATAGATGCCTTCAGCTCGTCTTGCTTCCTTTCCCCCGCCTCCGAGGAGAAGGACGATCCATCTTGCCCCCAGCCTGCTCCGTCGCCGGCCCTCTGCTTTTCCGAGGGTCGGCGACACCGCGGCCGCCATCCGAGGCGTTTGTGGACGTGCCCGCTGTGAATCTTATTAAACCGAGTTGTTGAAGCTCCTTGAGTCGTCCTTGGGCTCTGGGGCGGATGACGGGGGCGGTGGGACCGAAGGAATTTATTCAGTCGTATTTATTGAGTGCTTGCCGTGTGCGGAGCACTGTACTGAGCGCTCGGGTAGGTACAAGAGAAGCAGAGCGGCTCAGTGGAAAGAGCACGGGCTTTGGAGTCAGAGGTCATGGGTTCAAATCCCGGCCCCACCACTTGTCAGCTGGGTGACTCTGGGCAAGTCTCTGGGCCTCAGTTCTCTCACCTGTAAAATGGGGATTAAGACCGTGAGTCCCCTGTGGGACAACCTCACCACCTTGTAACCTCCCCAGCGCTTAGAAGAGTGCTTTGCACGTAGTAAGTGCTTAATGAATGCTATCATTATTATTATTACACGATAATCGGGTTGGACACAGTCCCTGTCCCACATAGGGCTCCCAGCCTCAATCCCCACTTTACAGAAGAGGTAACTGAGGCCAAGTGACTCGCCCAAGATAATGATAATGATGGCATTTATTAAGCGCTTACTATGTGCAAAGCACTGTTCTAAGCTCTGGGGAGGTAACAAGGTGATCAGGTTGTCCCGCGGCGGGGGGGCTCACAGTCTTAATCCCCATTTTCCAGATGAGGGAACCGAGGCCCAGAGAAGTGAAGCGACTTGCCCAAAGTCACCCAGCCGACAGTTGGCCGAGCCGGGATTAGAACCCGTGACCTCTGACTCCGAAGCCCGGGCTCTCTCCACTGAGTCCCGCTGCTTCCCAAGATCACACAGCAGGCAAGCGGCAGAGCCAGGATTAGACCCCTTCCGACCCCCAGGCCCGTGCTCTGTCGCTTAGGCCAAGCCGCTTCCCCACCGGCCCGCTGGCAATCGGATGAGATACTTCACGCCGCTGCCCGGATTGTCTTTGTCCAGAAATGCTCTGGGCATATTTCTCCCCTCCTCAAAAATCTCCAGTGGCTCCCAATCAATCTGCGCATCAGGCAGAAACTCCTCACCCTGGGCTTCCAGGCTGTCCATCCATCCATCCCCTGGCCCCCTCCTACCTCACCTCCCTTCTCTCCTTCTCCATCGCAGCCCGCACCCTCCGCTCCTCCGCTGCTAATCTCACCGTACAGCCTCGCTCTCTCCTGTCCCGCCATCGACCCCCGGCCCACGTCCTCCCCCGGGCCTGGAATGCCCCCAGTCCCTCTGCCCATCCGCCAAGCTAGCTCTCTTCCTCCCTTCAAGGCCCTACTGAGAGCTCACCTCCTCCAGGAGGCCTTCCCACACTCAGCCCCTTCCTTCCTCTCCCCCTCATCCCCCTCTCCATCCCCCCATCCTACCTCCTTCCCTTCCCCACAGCAGCTGTATATATGTATATATGTTTGTACATATTTATTACTCTGCACATAGTAAGCGCTCAATAAATACGATTGATGATGATGATGATGATTACTCTATTTTACTTGTACATATCTATTCTATTTATTTTATTTTGTTAGTATGTTTGGTTTTGTTCTCTGTCTCCCCCTTTTAGACTGTGAGCCCACTGTTGGGTAGGGACTGTCTCTAGATGTTGCCAATTTGTACTTCCCAAGTGCTTAGTACAGTGCTCTGCACACAGTAAGCGCTCAATAAATACGATTGATGATGATGATGATGATGATGAACCCATGACCTCTCCCAAGTCCGTGCTCTTTAATAATGATGGCATTTATTAAGCGCTTACGATGTGCAAAGCACTGTTCTCCACTAAGCCATTATGCTTCTAGGTTCTACCTATCTATCTGCACATAGTAAGCGCTCAATAAATACGATTGATAGATATCAGGTCATGCTGCTTCTCATCTATTGTTCAATGTTTGCAGCTCTTATTCATTCAATTGTATTTATTGAGCACTTACTGTGTGCAGAGCACTGTACTAACCGCTTGTTCCCTATAAAACACTTGCTCCATCCAGATCTATCCTGTTAACAGTAATAATGTCTATCTGCCCCACTAGGCTGTAAGCTCGGTATGGGCAGGGAAGGTATCTGCTAATTCTGATGTATTCGACTGTATGTACTATCCCAAGCGCTTAGTACAGTGCTCTGCACACAGTAAGCGCTCAATAAGTACGATTGAATGAATGAGTGAGTGAAGGAAAGCCAGGTCCTCCGACTCCTTCTCCTGGCTTTTTTCCACTTGGCCACGCTCTTTCCCACGGACTTATAAAACTTGAAAATACAGAATATTAGTTTAGCAACACAGTGGAGAAGCAGCGCAGCCTACTGGAAAGACTGGGGCCTGGGAACCAGAATATAATAATAATAATAATAATAATAATAATAATAATAATAATAACAGCATTTATTAAGCGCTTACTATGTGCAAAGCACTGTTCTAAGCGCTAGGGAGGTTACAAAGTAATCAGTGTCTGGGGAAGCAGCGTGGCTCAGTGGAAAGAACCCGTGCTTTGGAGTCAGAGGTCATGGGTTCAAATCCCGGCTCCACCACTTGTCAGCTGTGTGACTTTGGGCAAGTCACTTCACTTCTCTGGGCCTCGGTTCCCTCACCTGTAAAATGGGGATGAAGACTGCGAGCCCCTCGTGGGACAACCTGATTACCTTGTATCTACCCCAGCGCTTAGAACAGTGCTTTGCACATAGTAAGCGCTTAACAAATACCAACATTATTATTATTATTATTATTACTATCAGGTTGTCCCACGGGGGGCTCGCAGTCTCAATCCCCATTTTACAGATGAGGGAACTGGGGCCCAGAGAAGTGGACTCGCCCAAAGTCACACAGCTGACAATTGGCAGAGCCGGGATTCGAATCCATAACCTCTGACTCCAAAGCCTGTCTACTTGTTTTGTTGTCTGGCCCCCACCCCTTCTCGACTATGAGCCCATTATTGGGTAGGGATTGTCTCTGTTGCTGAATTGTACTGTTGTATTTATTTCTAGACTGTGAGCCCGTTGTTGGGTAGGGACCGTCTCTATAATAATAATAATAATAATAATGGCATTTATTAAGCGCTTACTATGTGCAAAGCACTGTTATAAGCGCTGGGAAGGTTCCAAGGTGATCAGATTGTCCCACGGGGGGCTCACAGTCTTCATCCCCATTTTACAGATGAGGGAACTGAGGAAGTGAACTGACTTGCCCAAAGTCACACAGCTGACAATTGGCAGAGCTGGGATTCGAACCCATGACCCCTGACTCCAAAGCCCGTGGCCTTTCCACTGAGCCATGGTATTTGTTAAGCACTTAATATGTGCTGAGCACTGTTCTAAGCGCTGAGGTAGATACAAGGTCATCAGGTTGTCCCAGGTGGGGCTCACAGTCTTCATCCCCATTTTACAGATGAGGGAACTGAGGCCCAGAGAAGTTAAATGGCTTGTCCAAAGTCACACAGCTGATCAGTGCTCTGCACACAGTAAGCGCTCAATAAATACGATTGAATGAATGAATGAATTTATTTGTACATATTTATTTTATTTATTTTATTTTGTCAATATGTTTTGTTCTCTGTCTTCCCCTTCTAGACTGTGAGCCCGCTGTTGGGTAGGGACCATCTCTAGATGTTGTCAAGTTGGACTTCCCAAGCGCTTAGTACAGTGCTCTGCACATCGTAAGCGCTCAATAAATACGATTGAATGAATGAATGAATCAGTGGCAGAGCCGGGATTAGAACCCACGACCTCTGACTCCCAAGCCTGTGTTCTTTCCACTAAGCCACGTTGCTTCTAATGTCAGCTTCACCTCATCTGCCGGGTGACCTCGGGCAACTCACTTCATTTCTCTGGGCCTCAGTTTCTTCATCTGCAAAACGGGGATGAAGCCTGTGAACCCTCCGTGGACTGTGTCCAACCTGATTATCTTGTCTCTTCTCCAGTTAAAACAGTAAAAATATAGTAATCCCTTAAAAAATATCATTTATAAAAAGTCATAGTAATACAGTGCCCAGCACGTAGTAATCCCTTAAAAAATATAATTCGATAATGGTATAATAATAGTAATTGTGGTATTGGTTAAGCACTTACTATGTGCCAAGCACTGTACTAAGCGCTTGGGGGGGATACAAGGAAATCGGGTTGGACGCAATCTCTGTTCCACATGGGACTCACAGACTCAATTCCCTTTTGACATGAGGAATCAATCAATCAATCAATCGTATTTATTGAGCGCTTACTATGTGCAGAGCACTGTACTAAGCGCTTAGCACTGTACTAAGGAAACTGAGGCACAGAGAAATGACTCGCCCAAGGTCACACAGCTGTGAGCCCGTTGTGGGCAGGGATTGTCTCTGCTGCTGAATTCGACTTTCCAAGCGCTCAGTACAGTGCTCTGCACACAGTAAGCACTCAATAAATACGATCGACTGAACGTGGCGGAGTCGGCTTAGTGGGTTTAGGAGTCAGAGGTCGTGGGTTCTAATGCCGGCTCTTCCACTGATCATCATCATCATCATCAATCGTATTTATTGAGCGCTTACTGTGTGCAGAGCACTGTACTAAGCGCTTGGGAAGTCCAAGTTGGCAACATCTAAAGACGGTCCCTACCCAACAGTGGGCTCACAGTCTAAAAGGGGGAGACAGAGAACAAAACCAAAAATAGTAACAAAATAAAATAAATAGGGGAGCAGCGTGGCTCAGTGGAGAAGAGCACGGGCTTTGGAGTCAGAGGTCATGGGTTCAAATCCCGGCTCCACCACATGTCTGCTGTGTGACCTTGGGCAAGTCACTTAACTTCTCTGAGCCTCAGTTCCCTCATCTGTAAAATGGGGATTAAGACTGTGAGCCCCCCGTGGGACAACCTGATCACCTTGTATCCACCCCCAGCGCTTAGAACAGTGCTCTGCACATAGTAAGCGCTTAACAAATGCCATCATTATTATTATTACTATTAAATAGAATAGATATGTACAAGTAAAACATCAGCTGTGTGACCCTGGAAAAGTCACTTAACTCGTCTGGGCCTCAGTTCCCTCATCTGTAAAATGGAGAGGAAGACTGTGAGCCCCACGTGGGATGACCTGATCACCTTGTATGTACCCCAGCGCTTAGAACAGTGCTTGGCACATAGTAAGCGCTTACCACATACTCTATTATTATTAATTATGATCCTCCTGCGCCCCTTTTTTCCCCCTTTCTCTTCCCCTTCTCCACTTCCTGGAGAAGCAGCGTGGATCAGTGTAAAGAGCCCGGGCTTGGGATCAGCTGCGTGACTTTGGGCAAGTCACTTCACTTCTCTGGGCCTCAGTTATCTCATCTGTAAAATGGGGATTAAGACTGGGAGCCCCCCATGGGACAACCTAGTTACCTTGTATCTCCCCCAGCACTTAGAACAGTGCTTTGCACATAATAAGCGCTTAACAAATCATCATCATCATCATCATCAATCATATTTATTGAGCGCTTACTATGTGCAGAACACTGTACTAAGCGCTTGGAAAGTACAAACTGGCAACATATAGAGACGGTCCCTACCCAACAGTGGGCTCACAGTCTAAAAGGGGGAGACAGAGAACAAAACCAAAAATACTAACAAAATAAAATAAATAGAATAGATATGTACAAGTAAAATAAATAGAGTAATAAATATGTACAAACATATATACATATATACAGGTGCTGTGGGGAAACAAATACCATCATTATTATTCCTCCCCTTGTTCCTTGTCATGTATATATGTTTGTACGTATTTATTACTCTATTTATTTATTTATTTTATTTGTACATATTTATTCTATTTATTTTATTTTGTTAATAGGTTTTGTTTTGTTCTCTGTCTCCCCCTTCTAGACCGTGAGCCCGCTGTTGGGTAGGGGCCGTCTCTAGATGTTGCCAACTTGGACTTCCCAAGCGCTTAGTCCAGTGCTCTGCACACAGTAAGCGCTCAAGAAATACGATTGAATGAATGATGATGATAATAATAATAATAGCATTTATTAAGTGCTTACTATGTGCAAAGCACTGAGCACTGTTCTAAGCGCTAATGATGATGATGATTAGATGAGGAGAAGCAGCGCGGCTCAGTGGCTAAAGCCCGGGTTTGGGAGTCAGAGATCATGGGTTCAAATCCCACTCCACCACCTGCCAGCTGTGTGACTTTGGGCAAGTCACTTCACTCCTCTGTGCCTCAGTTCCCTCTTCTGGAAAATGGGGATGAAGACTGTGAGCCCCACGTGGGACAACCTTGATGACCCTGTATCTACCCCAGCGCTTAGAACAGTGCTTGGCTCATAGTAAGCGCTTAACAAATACCAACATTATTATTAGGATGATGATTAACCTATGACCTTCTGAATCCCAGGCCCGTGCTTTATCCATTCATTCATTCATTCAGTCATATTTATTGAGCGCTTACTGTGTGCAGAGCACTGGACTAAGCGCTTGTCCAGAACACCACGCTGCTTCTCAGGGTAAGTAGCACTTATTTTGTTATTGATGTGTATCTCCCCCTCGTCCCCCTCTCCATCCCCCCTGCCTTACCTCTTTCCCTTCCCCACAGCACCTGTATATATGTTTGTACATATTTATTACTCTATTTATTTGTTTATTTTACTTGTACATATCTATTCTATTTATTTTATTTTGTTAGCATGTTTGGTTTTGTTCTCTGTCTCCCCCTTTTAGACTGTGAGCCCACTGTTTGGTAGGGACTGTTTCTATATGTTGCCAACTTGTACTTCCCAAGCGCTTAGTACAGTGCTCTGCACACAGTAAGCGCTCAATAAATACGACTGATTGATTGATGTGATGTGATGTGCATGTCTCCCCATTCTAGACTGTAAGCCACTGTTGGGTAGGGACTGTCTCTATATGTTGTCATCTTGTACTTCCCAAGCGCTCAATAAATACGATTGATTGATTGATTGATTTAGCTTTAATTCTACTTGTTCTGATGACCTGACATCTGATGTTTTGTTTTGTTGTCTGTCTCCCCCTTCTAGCCTGTGAGCTCCCTGTTGGGTAGGGACTGTCTCTATATGTCGCCAACTTGTACTTCAGAGCACTGTACTAAGCGCTTGTCCAGAACACCACGCTGCTTCTCAGGGCAAGTAGCACTTATTTTGTTATTGATGTGTGTTGATGTGATGTGCATGTGCATGTCTCCCCCTTCTAGACTGTGAACCCACTGTTGGGTAGGGACTGTATATGTTGCCATCTTGTACTTCCCAAGCGCTTAGTCCAGTGCTCTGCACACAGTAAGCGCTCAATAAATACGATTGATTGATTGATTGATTGATTGACTAAGCGCTTGTCCAGAACACCACGCTGCTTCTCAGGGCAAGTAGCACTTATTTTGCTATTGATGCGCATTGATGTGATGTGATGTGCATGTCTCCCCCTTCTAGACTGTGAGCCCACTGTTGGGTAGGGACTGTCTCTATATGTTGCCTCTTGTACTTCCCAAGCGCTTAGTCCAGTGCTCTGCACACAGTAATTGCTCAATAAATACGATTGATTGATTGACTAAGCGCTTGTCCAGAACACCACGCTGCTTCTCAGGGTAAGTAACACTTATTTTGTTATTGATGTGATGTGATGTGCATGTCCCCCCCTTCTAGACTGTGAGCCCACTGTTGGGTAGGGACTGTCTCTAGATGTTGCCATCTTGTACTTCCCAAGCGTTTAGTCCAGTGCTCTGCACACAGTAAGCGCTCAACAAATCCAATTGATTGATTGATTTAGCTTTAATTCTACTTGTTCTGACGACTTGACACCCGTCCACATGTTTTGTTTTGTTGTCTGTCTCCCCCTTCTATCATCATCATCAATCGTATTTATTGAGCGCTTACTAGGTGCAGAGCACTGTACTAAGCGCTTGGGAAGGACAAATTGGCAAGTACAAATTGGGAAGTACAAATTAGCCTGTGAGCTCGCTGTTGGGTAGGGACCGTCTCTATATGTCGCCAACCTGTACTTCCCAAGCGCTTAGTCCAGTGCTCCGCACACAATAAGCGCTCAACAAATCCGATTGATTGATTTAGCTTTAATTCTACTTGTTCTGACGACTTGACACCCATCCACGTTTTGTTTTGTTGTCTGTCTCCCCCTTCTATCATCATCATCAATCGTATTTATTGAGCGCTTACTAGGTGCAGAGCACTGTACTAAGCGCTTGGGAAGGACAAATTGGCAAGTACAAATTGGGAAGTACAAATTAGCCTGTGAGCTCGCTGTTGGGTAGGGACCGTCTCTATATGTCGCCAACCTGTACTTCCCAAGCGCTTAGTCCAGTGCTCCGCACACAGTAAGCGCTCAACAAATCTGATTGATTGATTGATTTAGCTTTAATTCTACTTGTTCTGACGACTTGACACCCGTCCACATGTTTTGTTTTGCTGTCTGTCTCCCCCTTCTATCATCATCAATCGTATTTATTGAGCGCTTACGAGGTGCAGAGCACTGTACTAAGCGCTTGGGAAGGACAAATTGGCAAGTACAAATTGGGAAGTACAAATTAGCCTGTGAGCTCGCTGTTGGGTAGGGACCGTCTCTATATGTCGCCAACCTGTACTTCCCAAGCGCTTAGTCCAGTGCTCCGCACACAGTAAGCGCTCAACAAATCCGATTGATTGATTGATTTAGCTTTAATTCTACTTGTTCTGACGACTTGACACCCATCCACGTTTTGTTTTGTTGTCTGTCTCCCCCTTCTATCATCATCATCAATCGTATTTATTGAGCGCTTACTAGGTGCAGAGCACTGTACTAAGCGCTTGGGAAGTACAAATTGGGAAGTACAAATTAGCCTGTGAGCTCGCTGTTGGGTAGGGACCGTCTCTATATGTCGCCACCTTGGACTTCCCAAGCGCTTAGTCCAGTGCTCTGCACACAGTAAGCGCTCAACAAATCCGATTGATTGATTGATTTAGCTTTAATTCTACTTGTTCTGACGACTTGACACCCGTCCACATGTTTTGTTTTGCTGTCTCCCCCTTCTATCATCATCAATCGTATTTATTAAGCGCTTACTAGGTGCAGAGCACTGTACTAAGCGCTTGGGAAGTACAAATTAGCCTGTGAGCCCACTGTTGGGTAGGGACCGTCTCTACATGTCGCCACCTTGTACTTCCCAAGCGCTTAGTACAGTGCTCTGCACACAGTAAGCGCTCAATAAATACGATTGCATGAACGAGGGGGCGGGTCCCACTGAGTCACCCGCTGCAGGCCCCGCCCCCCGTCACGTGATACGGGGAGCGGGCGCTGATTGGCGCGCCCGCATCACGTGGCAGTGGAACGAGCGGGGCCCAGCCACGTGACACAGGGGGCGGGCGCGGATTGGAGGCAGCGGGCGAGGGGGCGATTGGCGCGCCCGCGGCACGTGACGGTGGAGCGAGCAGGGCGGGCGCTGATTGGGCGGGGCGGATCACGTGGCGGGCTTCTCTTCCGGCTTGTCGCCTCCCCCTCAGCTTCCCTCAGGTTTTACCTCAGCGGCTGTGGGGAGAGGGTCGGGCCGTCGCCATGGACAACTCCGGGAAGGAGGCGGAGGCAATGGCGCTGCTGGCCGAGGCCGATCGCAAAGTGAAGAACTCGCAGTCCTTCTTCTCCGGACTCTTCGGGTCAGTGCCCGGCGGACACCGGGGAGGAGAACAACAATAATAATAATAATAATAATAATGGTGGTATTTGTTCAGCGCTTACTACGCTTCTAGACTGTGAGCCCACTGTTGGGTAGGGACCGTCTCTCTGTATTGTCGACTTGGACTTCCCAAGCGCCTAGTCCAGTGCTGTGCACACAGTAAGCGCTCAATAAATACGATTGATTGATCCCCATTGTACAGATGAGGTAACCGAGGCACAGAGAGGTGAAGTGACTTGCCCAAATAATAATAATAATAATGATGATGGTATTTGTTAAGCGCTTACTATGTGCGAAGCACCGTTCTGGGGGGGATACCAGGTGGTCAGGTTGTCCCACGGGGGGCTCACAGTCTTCATCCCCATTTTACAGATGAGGGAACTGAGGCCCAGAGAGGTGAAGTGACTTGACCAAATAATAATAAGGGTGGTTTTTGTTAAGCGCTTACTATGTGCTAAGCACCGTTCTAAGCGCTGGGGAGGATCCAAGGGGATCAGGTTGTCCCACGGGGGGCTCACAGTCTTCATCCCCATTTTACAGATGAGGGAACTGAGGCACAGGTGAAGTGACTTCACCAAATAATAATAATAATGGCATTTGTTAAGCGCTTACTCTGTGCAAAGCACCGTTCTAAGCGCTGGGGAGGATCCAAGGGGATCAGGTTGTCCCACGGGGGGCTCACAGTCTTCATCCCCGTTTTACAGATGAGGGGACTGAGGCACAGAGAGCTGAAGTGACTTGCCCTAATAATAATAAAGGTGGTATTTGTTAAGCGCTTACTATGTGCAAAGCACCGTTCTAAGCACTGGGGAGGTTACAAGGTGATCAGGTTGTCCCACGGGGGACTCACAGTCTTCATCCCCGTTTTACAGGTGGGGGAACTGAGGCACAGAGAGGTGAAGTGACTTGCCCAAATAATAATAATAATAATGATGGCATTTGTTAAGCGCTTACTATGTGCAAAGCACCGTTCTAAGCGCTGGGGAGGATACAAGGTGATGAGGTTGTCCCACGGGGGACTCACAGTATTCATCCCCGTTTTACAGATGAGGGGACTGAGGCACAGAGAGGTGAAGTGACTTGCCCAAACAATGATGATAATGGTATTTGTTAAGCGCTTACTATGTGCAAAGCACTGTTCTAAGCGCTGGGGAGGATCCAAGGTGATCAGGTTGTCCCACGGGAGGCTCACAGTCTTCATCCCCATTTTACAGATGAGGGAACTGAGGCCCAGAGAAGTGAAGTGACTTGACCAAGGTCACACAGCAGACAAGTGGCGGAGCCGGGATTAGAACCCAGGACCTCTGGCTCCCAAGCCCGGGCTCTTTCCACTGAGCCACACAGCCGCAGGCCCACTGCGTGCCTGTCAGTCAAGCAACCACATTTATTATTATTATAATAGCAACAATAATAATAACTTTGGTATTTGTTACTACTAATAATAATGGTGGTATTTGTTAAGCGCTTACTTTGTGCAAAGCACCATTCTAAGCTGGGGGGATATAAGGTGATCAGGTTGTCCCACGTGGGGCTCACAGTCTTAATCCCCATTTTACAGATGAGGGAACTGAAGCCCAGAGAAGTGAAGTTACTTGCCCAAAGTCACTCAGCTGACAATTGGCAGAGCCGGGATTCGAACCCATGACCTCGGGCTCCCAAGCCTGGGCTCTTTCCACTGAGCCACGCTACTACTCACTAATAATGGTGGTATTTGTTAAGCGCTTACTGTGTGCTAAGCGCTGGGTGGAAACAAGCAAATCGAGTTCATTCGAATTTATTAAGCACTTACTGTGTGCAGAAAACAAAACCGCTGTTGGGTAGGGACCGTCTCTATGTGTTGCCAACTTGGACTTCCCGAGCGCTTAGTACAGTGCTCTGCACACAGTAAGCGCTCAATAAATACGATTGAATGAATGAATGAACCCAGATCCTTCTGACTCCAGGGCCTGTGCTTTATCCAGTAGGCCAGTGTGGCTCAGTGGAAAGAGCCCAGGCTTGGGATGGGAGCCAGAGGTCATGGGTTCTAATCCCGGCTCCGCCACTTGTTTGCTGTGTGACTTTGGGCAAGTCACTTCACTTCTCTGGGCCTTAGTTATCTCATCTGTAAAATGGGGATTAAGACTGTGAGCCCCTTGTGGGACAGCCTAATCACCTTGTATCCCCCTCAGTGCTTAGAACAGTGCTTTGCACATAGTAAGCGCTTAACAAATACCACTATTATTATTATTATTATTAGGCCGTGCTGCTCTGTGGCAGGCCTCCATCGATCAGTTGTATTTATTGGGAGAGTACAAAATACTAGTCGGTAGACACATTCCCTGCACACGACGAGTTTATATGTTGCCAACTTATACTTCCCAAGCGCTTAGTACAGTGCTCTGCACACAGTAAGCGCTCAATAAATACGATTGATCGATTACAGTCTGGAGGGGGAGACACATTAATAGCAATAAATAAATGACGGATATGGACATCGATGCTGTGGGGCGGAGGGAGGGAAGCAAATCCAGGCGTTGCAGGAAGGAGGAGAAGAGGAAATGAGGGCTTAGTCAGGGAAGGCCTCTTGGAGGAGGTGTGCCCTCAATAAAGCTTTGAAGGTGGGGTGAGCGAGCGTCCGTCGGATAATAATAATAATAATAATAATGGCATTTGTTAAGCGCTTACTATGGACAAAGCACTGTTCTAAGCGTTGGGGAGGATACAAGGTGATCAGGTTGTCCCATGTGGGGCTCACAATCTTAATCCCCATTTTCCAGATTTTCGGATGTAAGAGAAGCAGCATGGCTCGGTGGAAAGAGCCCGGGCTTTGGAGTCAGAGGTCAGGGGTTCAAATCCCGGCTCCGCCGAGTGTCAGCTGGGTGACTTTGGGCAAGTCACTTCACTTCTCTGCGCCTCAGCTCCCTCATCCGTCAGATGGGGATGAATAATAATAATAACAGTGATGGCATTTATTAAGCACTTACTATGTGCAAAGCACTGTTTTAAGCACTGGGGAGGTTACAAGGTGATCAGGTTGTCCCACGGGGGGGCTCACAGTCTTAATCCCCATTTTACAGATGAGGGAACTGAGGCCCAGAGAAGTTAAGTGACTTGCCCGAAGTCACACAGCTGACAAGTGGCGGAGTCAGGATTTGAACCCGTGACCTCTGACTCCAAAGCCCGGGCTCTTTCCACTGAGCCACGCTGCTGGCCGAAGACTGCGAGCCCCCCAGGGGACAACCCGATCACCTTGTAAGCCTCAGTTCCCTCATCCGTCAAATGGGGATTAAGACTGCGAGCCCCGCCGTGGGACAACCTGATCACCTTGTAACCTCCCCAGTGCTTAGAGCAGTGCTTGGCACATAGTAAGCGCTTAATAAATGCCATTATTATTATTATTATGTAAAGGGGGAGGGAGGGCATTCCAGGTCAGAGGCTCCCTTTGTTGCCCACACGCGCTCCCCCGATTCATTCATTCATTCAATCATATTTATTGAGCACTTACTGTGTGCAGAGCACTGTACTAAGCGCTTTGGGAAGTACAAACTGGCAACATATGGAGATGGTCCCTACCCAATCCGGATCTGTTCCGAGCACTCACTGTGTGCAAAGCCCAATGCTACCAGGGGAGTGCCCCCCCAAAAAGACAAAGAGAAGCAGCGTGGCTCAGTGGAAAGAGCCCGGGCTTTGGAGTCAGTGGTCCTGGGTTCAAATCCCGGCTCCGCCAGTTGTCATCCGTGTGACCTTGGGCAAGTCACTTCACTTCTCTGGGCCTCAGTTCCCTCGTCTGTAAAATGGGGGTTGACTGTGAGCCCCCCCGTGGGACAACCTGATCACCTTGGATCTCCCCAGCGCTTAAAACAGTGCTTTGCACATAGTAAGTGCTTAATAAATGCCATCATCATTATTATTATTATTATTATTAAAGGCACGGTCCCTTGTCCTCAGGGAGCCCCCAGTCTTAGTGGGGAGGCAGGCGCATCCCGTATGGCCGAGCGACAGTCAGTCGGTGGTATTTATCAAGTGCTGCTTGTGTGCTATTTATTTTATTTTGTTAGTATGTTTGGTTTTGTTCTCCGTCTCCCCCTTTTAGACCGTGAGCCCACTGTTGGGTAGGGACCGTCTCTAGATGTTGCCAATTTGTACTTCCCAAGCGCTTAGTACAGTGCCCTGCACATAGTAAGCGCTCAATAAATACGATTGATGATGATGATACAGCGCACTATACTAAGCGCTTGGGAAAGTATCATGTAATCCCTGCCTCCTAAGGAGCTTGCAGCTTTCAGAGCAGAGAGCGGGGACGTTCCTGGACATTCGAGGGTTAATCTAGAGCCCCGGCTGGCAGGGGTGGGTTTGGGGGCGGGGGTGGTTATCCTGGCATGACTTTTGCAAAATAATAAGGGGGAAGGAGGGCATTTTGGGCAGTGGGAGTGGCATGACTAATGGCTTGGTGGTGGCGGATGACGGGGGAAGCGGTGGCAGAAAAGAGCCTTGCTTGGCCGGGCAGCTTTGGAAAGATTTTCTGGGTGGGCATCAATCTGGGCACCGTAGTCCTTGCTCTGTTGCCAGATCCATGTAGCTCCGATCAACGACGATGCCCGTGATTCTCTAACCAAACAGCCTCACCGGCGGGGCTCGAAAACGGAGCGATCAAGAAGGCGGTTGTTATTCTTCCCCCCCCTTGTCCCGGGTGCGAGGAAACAAGATGGGGGCACAGCGAGCCGGCCGGCGTGACGGGAGAGGAGCGTGCGGACGGGGTTGTAGGGGGAGATGAGACGGCGAAGTAGGAGGGGGAGAGCCTTTTAAGTCCCCCCCCCCCCGCCGGGTCAGTGGTGAGGAATTTTTGTTTTTTGGTTTTGTTCTCTGTCTCCCCCTTTTAGACTGCGAGCCCACTGTGGGGTAGGGACTGTCTCTATGTGTTGCCAATTTGTACTTCCCAAGCGCTTAGTCCAGTGCTCTGCACACAGTAAGCGCTCAATAAATACGGTTGATGATGATGAATTTGTTGGAAGTAGAGATGGAATCTCTGTATCATCATCAATCGTATTTATTGAGCGCTTACTGTGTGCAGAGCACTGGACTAAGCGCCTGGGAAGTCCAAGTTGGCAACATCTAGAGACGGTCCCTACCCAACAGTGGGCTCGCAGTCTAAAAGGGGGAGACAGAGAACAGAACCAAACATACTAACAAAATAAAATGGATGTGTTGCCGACTTGTACTTCCCGAGCGCTTAGTACAGTGCTCTGCACACAGTAAGCGCTCAGTAAATATGAATGAATGAATGGCAACCATTGGAAGTGTTTGAAGAGCGGGGAGACGTGCAGAATGTTATTTGTAGAAAAATTATCCAGGCATAGAGGGGAGTGGCGAGAATTAAGGCAGGGTGATCGGCAAGGAGACCAACTGAGTAATAATAACCATATATAATAATAATAATAATAATAATAATAACCGTGGTATTGGTTAAGTCCTTACTACATGCCAGGAACTGTATTAAGAAGCAACGTGGCTCAGTGGAAAGAGCACGGGCTTTGGAGTCAGAGGTCATGGGTTCAAGTTCCGGCTCCGCCAGTAGTCAGCTGTGTGACTTTGGGCAAGTCACTTCCCTTCTCTGTGCCTCAGTTACCTCATCTGTAAAATGGGGATTAAGACTGTGAGCCCCCCGTGGGACAACCTGATCGCCTTGTAACCTCCCCAGCGCTTAGAACAGTGCTTTGCACATAGTAAGTGCTTAATAAATGCCATTATTATTATTATTATTATTATTATTATTATTATTAACCACAGGGGTGGATACAGGCAAATCGGGTGGGTCACGTTCCTTGTCCCACATGGGGCTCACAGGCGTAATCCCATTTAACGATGAGGGAACTGAGGCACAGAGAAGTGAAATGACTCACCCAAGGCCACACAGTCGACAGGCGGTAGAGCAGGGATTAGAACCCACGAGTTCTGACTCCCAAGGCGATGCTCTATCCACCACACCATGTTGTGGGGCAATCAATCAATCAATCGTATTTATTGAGCGCTTACTGTGTGCAGAGCACTGTACTAAGCGCTTGGGAAGTCCAAGTTGGCAGCATATAGAGACGGTCCCTACCCAACAGTGGGTTCATGACTGCTGCCTGGATTAGCACGGTAGCAGTTTGGAGAGGAAGGGGTGGATTCTAGAGGTGTAGTGAAGATAGACTGAGTATGGGGGCCGAGTGAGAGCGAGCCGTTAACGCCGAGGTTATAGGCTTGTGAGGCAGAGGAGATGGTGGTGGTGTTTACAGGGATTGGAAAGTTGGGGTGCGGAGAGGGTTTGGGTGGAAAGATGTGGCGTTCGGCTTCGGATGCGTTAAGTTTGAGTTGTCAGTGAGGTATCCGTGTATCTTGTATCTACCCCAGCGCTTAGAACAGTGCTTGGCACGTAATAAGCGCTTAACAAATGTCATCATCCATGTGGTGATGTCCAGAAAGAAGGAAGAAATGCGAGATTGCCGAGAAGAGCAGAGGTCAGGACTAGAGAGGGAGATTTGGGTATCATCCGCACAGAGCTGATTAGTTGAAGGACCCCCCACGTTTAATGGGTGGGAGGCAGAGGAGGAGCCGGAGAAAAAGGCGAGAGGGGAACCAGGAGGGGACAGAGTCAGCGAAGCCAAGGTTGGATGAGGTTTCCAGGAGTAGGGGGTGGTCAGCAGCGCCATTCATTCATTCCTTCAATCGTATTTATTGAGCGCTTACTGTTTGCAGAGCACTGGACTAAGCGCTTGGGAAGTCCAAGTTGGCAACATAGAGACGGTCCCTGCCCAACAGCGGGCTCACAGTCTAGAAGGGGGAGACAGAACAAAACAAAACATATTAACAAAATAAAATAAATAGAATAAATGTGTACAAATAAAATAGAGTAATCAATCTGTACCAACATATTCATTCATTCAATCGTATTGAGCGCTTACTGTGTGCAGAGCACTGTACTGGACGCTTGGGAAGTGCAGGTTGGCAACATATAGAGACGGTCCCTACCCAACAACGGGCTCACAGTCTAAAGGACGGGTTTACTGTGTGCGGAGCACTGTACTAAGCGCTTGGGAAGTATAATTCAGCAATAAAGAGAGGCAATTCCTCCCCCCACCCCCTTCCCCTATTCCCACCCCCTCCCCTCTTTCATATGAGAACTGTATTAAGAAGCAGCGTGGCTCAGTGGAAAGAGCCCGGGCTTTGGAGTCCGAGGTCATGGGTTCAAATCCCGGCTCCTCCAACTGTCAGCTGTGTGACTTTGGGCAAGTCACTTCACTTCTCTGGGCCTCGGTTATCTCATCTGGAAAATGGGGATTAAGACTGTGAGCCCCCCGTGGGACAACCTCATCACCTTGTATCCCCCCAGCGCTTAGAACAGTGCTTTGCACATAGTGAGCGCTTAATAAATACCATCATTGTTATTATTATTATTATTGTTATTAGGGACCGTCTCTAGATGTTGCCAACTTGGACTTCCCAAGCGCTTAGTCCAGTGCTCTGCACACAGTAAGCGCCCAATAAGTACGATTGATTGATTGACTGATAGAGGCTGTCGGATTTGGCGAGATGGCGATCGTCGGTGATCTTTGAGAGGGCCCTTTCCGTGGAGTGAAAGGGCCGGAAGCCAGATTGGAGGGGGTCAAGGAGAGAAATGGAGGAGGGGAAGTTGAGGCAGCGGGTGTAGATGACTCGCTCAAGGAGTTTAGAGAGGAAGGGTAGGAGGGAGATGGGGCGATAACTGGAGGGGGCCCTGGAATCAAGGCAGGGGTTTTTTTAGGGTAGGAGAGACACGGGCATGTTTGAAAGCAATGGGGGAGGAAGCAATTGGAGAGCTAGTGGTTGAATAATAATGATAATAATAATAATAATAATAATAACGATGGCATTTACTAAGCACGTACTATATGCAAAGCACTGTTCTACACGCTGAGGAGGTTACAAGGTGTTTAGGTTGTCCCACGGGGGGCTCACAGTCTCAATCCTCATTTTACAGACGAGGGAACTGAGGCCCAGAGAAGTGAAGTGACTTGCCCAAAGTCACACAGCCGACAATTATCGGAGCTGGGATTTGAACCCATAACCTCTGACTCCAAAGCCCGGGCTCTTTCCTCTGAGCCACGCTGCTCCGCTCTTCTAAGCACTGGGGTGGATAAAGGGTAATCAGGCTGTCCCATGTGAGGCTCACAGTCTTCATCCCCGTTTTACAGATGAGGGAACTGAGGCCCAGAGAATAATAATAATAATAACAATCGTATTTGTTAAGCGCTTACTATGTGCCAAGCACTGTTCTAGCGCTGGGGTAGATACACGGTAATCGGGTTGTCCCCCGTGGGGCTCACAGTCTTAATCCCCATTTTACAGATGAGGTAACTGAGGCCCAGAGAAGTGAAGTGGCTTGCCCAAGGTCTCCCCCTCCCCCCCCACCTTACCTCCTTCCCCTCCCCACAGCACCTGTATATATGTATATATGTTTGTACGGATTTATTACTCTACTTTATTTGTACATAATAATAATAATAATAAATAATAATGGCATTTATTAAGCGCTTACTATATGCAAAGCACTGTTCTAAGCACTGGGGAGGTTACAAGGTGATCAGGTTGTCCCACAGGGGGCTCACAGTCTTCATCCCCATTTTCCAGATGAGGCAACTGAGGCCCAGAGAAGTGAAGTGACTTGCCCAGAGTCACACAGCTGCCATGTGGCGGAGCCGGGATTTGAACCCATGACCTCCGACTCCAAAGCCCGGGCTCTTCTCCACTGAGCCACACTGCTTCTCATGTTTACGTGTTTATTCTATTTATTTTATTTTGTGAATATGTTTTGTTCTCTGTCTCCCCCTTCCAGACTGTGAGCCCGCCGTTGGGTAGGGACCGTCTCTATACGTTGCCATCTGGGACTTCCCAAGCGCTTAGTCCAGTGCTCCGCGCACAGGAAGCGCTCAATAAATACGATGGAATGCATGAACGAACGGACAGACAAGTGGCGGAGCCGGGATTAGAACCCACGTCCCCTGAATCCCGAGCCCGTGTTCTTGCTACTAGGCCACGCTGCTTCTCATGGTGGGCAGGGAGGGGGCCCAAGTGTTTAACGCAGCGTGAACAGATGGGGTTGGAGGGGCGGGAGGAGGGGGAAGATCCAGAGGAGGTGGGAAATATTTTGAGATTGTGCTGGGAAGGCTGAGAAAGTAGAGGAGGAAGGGACTGGAGCGAAGGAGGGGAGATTTTAGGGAGATCCGGGCTGCCGAATTCAACTGTTCCCTGTCTCCCCCTTCGAGACTGTGAGCCCGTTTTTAAGTAGGGACCGGCTCCATATGTTGCCGACTTGGACTTCCCAAGCGCTTAGTCCAGTGCCCTGTACGCAGTAAGCGCTCAATCAATCAATCAATCAATCAATCGTATTTATTGAGCGCTTACTAGGTGCAGAGCACTGTACTAAGCGCTTGGGAAGTACAAATTGGCATCACATAGAGACAGTCCCTACCCAACAGTGGGCTCACAGTCTAAAAGGGGGAGACAGAGAACAGAACCAAACATACCAACAAAATAAAATAAGTAGGATAGAAATGTACAAGTAAAATAAATAAATAAATAGAGTAATAAATATGTACAACTATATATACATATATACAGGTGCTGTGGGGAAGGGAAGTAGGTAAGACGGGGGGATGGAGAGGGGGACGAGGGGGAGAGGAAAGAAGGGGCTCAGTCTGGGAAGGCCTCCTGGAGGAGGTGAGCTCTCAGCAGGGCCTTGAAGGGAGGAAGAGAGCGAGCTTGGCGGATGGGCAGAGGGATTGGGGGCATTCCAGGCCCGGGGGAGGACGTGGGCCGGGGGTCGATGGCGGGACAGGCGAGAGCGAGGGACAGTGAGGAGATTAGTGGTGGAGGAGCGGAGGGTGCGGGCTGGGCTGGAGAAGGAGAGAAGGGAGGTGAGGTAGGAGGGGGTGAGGTGATGGAGAGCCTTGAAGCCCAGGGTGAGGCTCAAGAAATACGATTGAATGAATGAACTGGTTTTTTGATAATAATAATAATAATAATAATGTTGGCATTTGTTAAGCTCTTACTATGTGCAAAGCACTGTTCTAAGAGCTTGGGGGATACAAAGTGATCAGGTTGTCCCACGTGGGGCTCGCAGTCTTAATCCCCATTTTACAGATGAGGTAACTGAGGCTCAGAGAAGTGAAGTGACTTGCCCAAGGTCACACAGCAGACATGTGGCGGAGCCGGGATTCGAACCCATGACCTCTGACTCCAAAGCCCGGGCTCTTTCCACTGAGCCACGCTGATCAACCAGGGGGCCGGGTCTTTAGGGGCCAGAGATGGGGGAGGTGGGAGAATTGGGTTTCGAGGAGCGAGTTGGGAGGGTGAAAACGGCTGGCGTGGGCTTAATAAGGGTGGAGAAATAATAATAATAATGATGGTATTTCAGTCATTCATGCAGTCGTATTTATTGAGCGCTTACTGTGTGCAGAGCACTGGACTAAGCGCTTGGGAAGTACAAGTTGGCAACATATATATGTATATATGTTTGTACATATTTATTACTCTATTTTACTTGTACATATCTATTCTATTTATTTTATTTTGTTAATATGTTTGGTTTTGTTGTCTGTCTCCCCCTTCTAGACTGTGAGCCCACTGTTGGGTAGGGACTGCCTCTATATGTTGCCAACTTGGACTTCCCAAGCGCTTAGTACAGTGCTCTGCACACAGTAAGCGCTCAATAAATACGATTGATTGATTGATTGATTGATATAGAGACGGGCCCTACCCAACAGTGGGCTCACAGTCTAGAAGGATAATAATGATGGTATTTGTTAAGCGCCTACTATGTGCCAGGCACTGTGCTAAGCGCTGGGGTGGATATAAGCAAATGGAGTTGGCTACAGTCCCTGTTCCATGTGGGACTCAATCTCAACCCCAGACTGAGCCCCCACTTTTTTCCTCTCCTTCCCATCACCTCCCCCTCCCTCTGTCCTACCCCCTTCCCCTCCCCACAGCACTTGTGTATATTCGTACATACTTATTACTCTATTTGTTTTATTAATGCTGTGTATATAGGCATAATTCTATTTATTCTGATGGAGAAGCAGCGTGGCTCGGTGGAAAGAGCACGGGCTTTGGAGTCAGAGTTCATGGGTTCAGATCCCAGCCATCCCCCCCGCCTTACCTCCTTCCCCTCCCCACAGCACCTGTATATATGTTTGGACAGATTTATTACTCTATTTTACTTGTACGTATTTTCTTTTCTTTTTATTTTATTTTGTTAATATGTTTTGTTTTGTTGTCTGTCTCCCCCTCCTAGACTGTGAGCCCGCTGTTTGGTAGGGACTGTCCCTATATGTTGCCAACTTGTACTCCCCAAGCGCTTAGTACAGTGCTCTGCACACAGTAAGCGCTCAATAAATACAATTGAATGAATGAATTGTCAGCTGTGTGACTTTGGGCAAGTCACTTCACTTCTCTGGGCCTCTGTTACCTCATCTGTAAAATGGGGGTTAAGACTGTGAGCCCCACATAGGACAACCTGATCACCTTGTAACCTCCCCAGCGCTTAGAACAGTGCTTTGCACATAATAAGTGCTTAATAAATGCCATTATTATTATTATTATTGACACCTGTTTACTTATTTTGTTTGGGTGTACATACTTATTACTCTATTTATTTTATTAATGATGCATACATAGCTATAATTCCATTTATTCTGATGGTATTGACACCTGTTTACTTATTTTGATTTGTTGTCCGTCTCCCTCTTCTAGACTGTGAGCCCGTTGTTGGGTAGGGACCGTCTCTTTATGTTGCTGACTTGTACTTCCCAAGCGCTTAGTACAGCGCTCTGCACACAGTAAGCGCTCAATAAATGCGATTGAATGAATGAACAAATGAATCCCCATTTTATAGATGAGACAACCGAGGCCCAGAGAAGTGGAGTGATTCGCCCAAAGTCTCACAGGAGCCGGGATTAAAACCCACGACTCTGATTCCCGGGCTCTGTCCGCTCTGCCACGCTGCTTCGCCGTCCTGCCAAAGGGAAGAGAAGCAGGGGGGCCCGATGGATAGAGCACAAGGCTGGGAGCCGAAAGGACCTGAGTTCTAATCCCGGTGCCACCGCTTGTCTGTTGTGTGACCTTGGGCAAGGCACTTCACTTCTCCGTGCCTGAATTACCTGATCTGTAAAATGAGGGTTAAGACGGTGAGCCCCAAGCGGGACTGGGACCGTGTCCAACCTGATTAGCTTGGATCTACCCCAGCGCTTAGCACAGTGCCTGGACCATAGTAAGCGCTTCACAACTACCATAAAATAGGGGCAGCGTGATAACAGGCGAGGGTGAGTTGAATGGGGTCGACCTGAAGTCTGGAATGGGGGGAGTAGGGTGCCCGACGTGGGGGTTGGTGCCTCCTCCGAGCAGGGTGCATCACGTGCCCCCCGTCTTCTTGGTCTTCCCTCTGCCCAGGGGTTCGTCCAAGATGGAGGAAGCGTGCGAGACCTACGCCAGAGCGGCCAACATGTTCAAGATGGCCAAGAACTGGAGCGGTAAGTGGAGCTGCGGTTGTCGAGGGCGTCCTGGCCGCCCCGGGAGGAGCGGCGTGGTGGTGGGCAAACCCGCACGTATCTCCCTGCCTGCGTGTCTCCGTCTGGGTTTCTCTCTGGGCCCGTCCGTGGGTCTGTCCATCCGCGTGGATCGGCGTCCATCTGTGTGTCTCCGCGCCCGTGTTTGTGTGTGTCTGTGTCTGCCAGCGGCCGGCAACGCCTTCTGCCAGGCCGCCCAGCTGCACCTCCAGCTGCAGAGCAAGCACGACGCGGCCACCAGCTTCGTGGACGCCGGGAACGCCTTCAAGAAAGCCGACCCCCAAGGTGAGGCGGGCCGGGGGCCGGGCCGGGGGGCCGGGAGGGTGGCTGGGCTCTTTCTCACCCCGCGACCTCGGGAGCCCCAAGCCCCTCACCTCCCTCCTCTCGCCCTCTCGAGCCTTGAAAGAGATCCCCTAGATATTACTCTATTTATTTATTTATTTATTTTACTCGTACGTATCTATTCTATTTATTTTATTTTGTTAGTATGTTTGGTCTTGTTGCCTTGAAAGAGATCCCCTAGATATTACTCTATTTATTTATTTATTTATTTATTTTACTTGTACATATCTATTCTATTTATTTTATTTTGTTAGTATGTTTGGTCTTGTTGCCTTGAAAGAGATCCCCTAGATATTACTCTATTTATTTCTTTATTTATTTTACTTGTCCATATCTACTCTATTTTATTTTGTTAGTATGTTTGGTTTTGTTCTCTGCCTCCCCCTTTTAGACTGTGAGCCCACTGTTGGGTAGGGACTGTCTCTAGATGTTGCCAATTTGGACTTCCCAAGCGCTTAGGACAGTGCTCTGCACATAGGAAGCGCTCAATAAATACGATTGATGATGATGATGATGATCCCCGCCGTCACTGGAGCCGGCCTCTAATAATAATAATAATGACATTTATTAAGCACTTACTATGTGAAAAACATAGAACAGCTATGTTCTATAGACCTGTTCAGTGCTTAGAACAGTGCTTTGCACATAGTAAGCGCTTAATAAATGCCATTATTATTATTATTATTATTATTATTATTCATCAATCGTATTTATTGAGCGCTTACTATGTGCAGAGCACTGTACTAAGCGCTTGGGAAGTACAAATTGGCAACATATAGAGACAGTCCCTACCCAACAGTGGGCTCACAGTCTAAAAGCACTGTTATTATTTTATTATTGTTTTATTGTTATATTATTATTGTTTTGCTGTTATTGTATTGTAACAGTTATTGTATTACTGTTATTGTTTTATTATTAAAATCAATCAATCAATCATATTTATTGAGGGCTTACTATGTGCAGAGCACTGTACTAAGCGCTTGGGAAGTCCAAGTTGGCAACATATAGAGACAGTCCCTACCCAACAGAGTCTAAAAGGGGGAGACAGAGAACAAAACCAAACATACTAACAAAATAAAATAAATAGAATAGATATGTAATAGAATAGATATTAAAAGTACTGTTTTTAGTGGGTGGCTGGAGTGGGGCCCTCAAATAAGCCACTTTCTTCCTTTCCCCTTGCATCTCACCAGTCCCAGAGTCGGGTTTTTGTTTTTCGTTTTTTATTGTATTTGGTGGTAATAATCGTCATCATCATCAATCGTATTTATTGAGCACTTACTGTGTGCAGAGCACTGTACTAAGCGCTTGGGAAGTCCAAGTTGGCAACATATAGAGACGGTCCCTACCCAATAGTGGGCTCACAGTCTAAAAGGGGGAGACGGAGAACAAAACCAATCATACTAACAAAATAAAATAAATAGAATAGATATGTACAAGTAAAATAAATAAATAAATAGAGTAATAAATAATAATAATAACATTAATGATGGTGTGTGTTAAGCGCTTACTATGTGCAAAGCACTGTTCTAAGTGCTGGGGGGGATGCAAGGTGATCAGGTAAGCGCTTACTATGTGCCAAGCACTCTACTAAGTGCTGAGGTAGATAGAAGATAATCATGTTGGACACAGCCCCTGTCCCACATGGGGCTCACAGTCCTAGTCCCCATTTTACAAATGAGGTAACTGAGGCCCAAAGAAGTGAAGGGACTTGCCCAGGCTCGCAAAGCAGATAAGGAGCGGAACTGGGATTAGAACCCAGGTCCTCCTGATTCCCGGGCCCATGCTGTATCCATTAGACCACGCTGTTTCTCCACATTGCAGTGGTCTGTTTATCGTTAAATTTTACTCTCCCAAGTGCTTAGTACAGTGCGCTGCACACAATAAGCGCTCAATAAATACGATTGACCGACCGACTGCCCAGGGCCCTCATTGAAGACTCCTTCCAAACCCCTGCGGGGAAGGTTCGTGGACACCCAGTCCGTCTCAGGCGGGGCCGGGGTGGAGGAGTGTCTCCTAAACCGCTAAATAATAACAATAATGATGGCGTTTATTAATCGCTTACTATGTACAAAGCACTGTTCTAATAATAAGAAGAATAATGATGGCATTTGTTAAGCGCTTACTATGTGCAAAGCACTGTTCTAAGCGCTGGAGGGAGATACAGGGTGATCAGGTTGTCCCACGGGGGGCTCACAGTCTTAATTCCCATTTTACAGATCAATCAATCGTATTTATTGAGCGATACTGTGTGCAGAGCACTGTACTAAGCGCTTGGGAAGTCCAAGTTGGCAACATATAGAGACAGTCCCTACCCAGCAGTGGGCTCGCAGTCTAGAAGGGGGAGGCAGACAACAAGATGAGGTATGAGGCCCAGAGAAGTTAAGTGACTTGCCCAAGGTCGCACAGCTGACAGTTGGTGGAGCCGGGATTTGAACCCATGGCCTCGGACTCCAAAGCCCGGGCTCTTTCCACTGAGCCACGCCGCTTCTCTAAATGCCTCCCCCTTCTAAATGCTAAAATGCCTCCACTTCTCCCTCTCCACAGAAGCCATTAACTGTCTGATGAGAGCCATCGAAATCTACACAGACATGGTGAGTCGCGGCTCAGGGGGCCGGGGCGGCTGGGGGCCTATGTGTTAGCCACCCCTTCCTCGGGGTCGGGGGGCTCTGTCTGCCCTGAGGACCCCCGCAAGGGGCAAGCGAACTCTGGATTAATTGCCATCTCAGGGGGTGTGGATAAGGTTGACGGGGACAATAGTGGTGTTGTCTACTATTGTTGGGTCGGGACCGCCTCTATATGTTGCCGGCTTGTACTTCCCAAGCGCTCAGTACAGTGCTCTGCACACAGACTCAATAAATACGATTGAATAAATGAATAATGGGGAGGGCAGGGGTTTGGGGAGCAGGGGAAGATAAGGGGTTCCGTTTTGGGCATTTTAAATTTGAAGCGTCGGCGGGACAGCCACATAGAGATGCCCTGAAGGTGTGTGTCCCCTCCCTCCTATATGTGTGTGTTTATTGCTATATTGGACTCTCCCAAACTCTCAGTACAGTGCTCTGCACGCAATAAGCGCTCAATAAATACGATTGAATAAATTTGACTGCCCAACCAACCACCACTGTGGGAGCGGTGACGTGACATAAAATACCTGTAATTTATATCCATTCAGTCGTATTTATTGAGCGCTTACTGTGTGCAGAGCACCGTTATGTTGCCTGTCTCACCCCCGAGATTGTAAATTCATCGTGGGCGGCGAATGTGTCCGTTGTAATGTTGTCCCAAGCGCTTAATACAATGCCCTGCGCGCAGTAAGCACCCAATAAATGCGATCGATTGATCGGTAAAAAGGATCTCTGGGCCAAGAGGCGGAGACGGTCAGACTTGAGAAGCAGCGTGGCCCAGCGGAAAGAACCCGGGCTTGGGAGCAGGAGGTCGTGGGTTCAAATCCCGACTCCGCCACTTGTCAGCTGTGTGACTTGGGGCAAGTCACTTCACTTCTCTGGGCCTCAGTGACCTCATCTGTAAAACAGGGGTGAAGACTGCGAGCGCCCCGTGGGACAACTTAATCACCTTGTATCCTCCCCAGCGCTTGGAACAGTGCTTTGCGCGTGGGAAGCGCGTGACAAATGCCGTCGTTATTGTTGTTATTCTCGGCCTTGGGCCCGAGTGGTGTTGTCCCAGAGTGGAGACTGTCCAGCTGGCACTGTCTGCGGGAGGCAGGGGGATTGCCAAGATGGCCTTCCACCGGTCTTCTGAGCCTTCTAGACTGTGAGCCCACTGTTGGGTAGGGACTGTCTCTATATGTTGCCAATTTGTACTTCCCCAGCGCTTAGTACAGTGCTCTGCACATAGTAAGCGCTCAATAAATACGATTGATTGATTGATTGATTGATTGAAAAGCTGCCCGTTCCCCACCCGCGTCTCTCCCAGGGCCGCTTCACCATTGCCGCCAAGCACCACATATCCATAGCGGAGATCTACGAGGCCGAGCTGGTGGACATTGACAAGGTCGGTGGCGGCGGGGGCTGAAGAGGAATCTGGGAAAGGTCGGGGGGACTTCCGGGGACGGGAGGGGGCTTCCCCGGAGGCCGAGGCCAGGACTCGGACCCCAGTTTCCCGGCAACCCCCGTCACCACGGCCAAGGTTCCCCTCTCCGGCCGGGATCTAATCTGGCACAGAGATTACTCGTCTCCCCCCAGAGCAGTAGTAGTAAGTATTTGGGGGGGATTCTAGTTGCAGGGCATGTTTTTGGCACTGGCGCAGAGGAATCTGTGAGCCCACTGTTGGGTAGGGACCGTCTCTATATGTTGCCAACTTATACTTCCCAAGCGCTTAGTACAGTGCTTTGCACACAGCGCTCAATAAATACGATTGAATGAATGAATGAAATGAATCGTGGCTAGGAGAAGCAGCGTGGCTCAGGGGAAAGAGCCCGGGCTTTGGAGTCAGAGGTCAGGGGTTCAAATCCCAGCTCCGCCAGCTGTGGGACTTTGGGCAAGTCACTTCACCTCTCTGGGCCTCAGTTGCCTCATCTGTAAAATGGGGATTAAGACTATGAGCCCGCCGTGGGACGACCTCCCCAGCGCTTAGAACGGTGCTTTGCACATAGTAAGCGCTTCATAAATGCCATCATTAGGAGCCGGGGGCCAAGGCCTTCGGAGACCCCCGAGGACCCGGCCGGCTCTCTCTGGGCTGTGAGGGCCCGGGGGGCTTTGAGCTTTCCAGGGGCTGATGAGCTGGTAGCCACGTTACCCCTGCCTAGAAGCAGCGTGGCTCAGTGGAAAGAGCCCGGGCTTGGGAAGCCAGAGGTCATGGGTTCTAATCCCAGCTCCGCCACTTGTCAGCTGGGTGACCTTAGGCAAGTCACTTCACTTCTCTGGGCCTCAGTTCCCTCATCTGGAAAACGGGGATGAAGACTGTGAACCGCACGTGGGGCAACCTGATTACCTTGTATCTACCCCAGCGCTTAGAACAGTGCTTGGCACATAGTAAGCGCTTAGCAAATACCAACGTTATTATTAGGCAAAATGAATAATCTTGGCTCACGTTTTCTCTTCCTTTCTCCCTCTTTTCCTCCCTCTCTCCCTTCCTCTCCCCCCGCCCCACTCTCAAATACCTAGGCCATTGCCCACTACGAGCAGTCGGCAGACTACTACAAAGGGGAAGAGTCCAACAGGTAACCCCCCCCGCCCCCCGCCTCCAAGCCAGCAAAGCCGTCCAGACCAGTCCCCTTTCCCAGCCCCGTACCCCTCCTCCCTGCCGGGCTCGGCCCTGTCTGCCGGTGATTCGGTCCCTGGGGGAAAGGGAAGGGGGCCAACCCCAGCGAGGCAGTGTATTGGCCACCCTCTTGAGTCAATGGGGGACTCACAGTAGCTGGAGGTGGGACTGAGTTATCCCTCCCCCATCGCAGTCCCTCACTGAGGCCAATCTGCCCCTACCCTGGGCACGTACTCTGTGAGCCGTGGGCTCTGTGCTGACCGCTCGGCGACGTCGGCGTAGGCCCGAAGCCAGAAATGGCGGGAACCTCCGCAGCCGCGGGGGCAGCGGGGCGGGTTTCACCGGCCCGCTCACCGGGCTGCCATCTGCCCGGCCCTGGCCCGGCGCCCCTTGCCTCGCCCCCGCGCCGCCCCCGCTTCCATGTGGTCTCGCTGGGTTCTGGCTACAGGGGAGTCTCCCACAGTGCCCGGGCGGAGCCGGCTGCTGAGCTCCCCGCCGGCCTTGCCCTGCCCCTCTCTCCTCAGCTCCGCCAACAAGTGTTTGCTCAAAGTGGCCGGTTACGCCGCCCAGCTGGAGCAGTACCAGAAGGCCATTGAGATCTACGAGCAGGTCTGCGCCCGGGCCCGGCCTCGGAGGGCTTCCCTTCCCCTCCCAGTACGAACCTCCCGGCCCGGAGAGCTTCCTAGAGGGGCCGGCCATCTGCCGCGGGAGGGGCGGGTGGTCACTACTCGCCCCCGCCGCCTCCCCTCGGCGGAGGTTCCGCTCCCTCAGTTTCCCCAGCTGCTGGGAGAGCCCAGGGCGGGGTGAGGGGAGAGGGGTGAGAGCTGCAGGTTGGGGGGGACGCCCTGGCAGCGGCCGAGGAGAAGGCCTCTGCCCGCAGGCTCTGGAGAGCGAGAAGCTGGACTGGGGGGGGACCCGCCCCACCCCTGGGGGGTTCACTCCAACCCCGGGGGGGTCTTGCCCAGTCCCAGCTCCAGGTGGGAAGGGGTGGGGATGTCCCTATGAGAGGTCATCCGGGCCAGCCCCCTGCCACCTAGAATTGTCAGCCGCCCCTGAGAGTAAAAGTCTGCTCCCCAGGGGCGAATGGCGGGTGACTAGCTAACGCCCCTTGTTGTCTGTCTGGTCATCCAGTCGTTCTTTCAGTCAATCAATCAATCAGTCAATCGTATTTATTGAGCGCTTACTATGTGCAGAGCACTGTACTAAGCGCTTGGGAAGTACAAATTGGCATCACATAGAGACAGTCCCTACCCAACAGTGGGCTCACAGTCTAAAAGGGGGAGACAGAGAACAGAACCAAACATACCAACAAAATAAAATAAGTAGGATAGAAATGTACAAGTAAAATAAATAAATAAATAAATAGAGTAATAAATATGTACAACCATATATACATATATACAGGTGCTGTAGGGAAGGGAAGGAGGTAAGACGGGGGGATGGAGAGGGGGACGAGGGGGAGAGGAAAGAAGGGGCTCAGTCTGGGAAGGCCTCCTGGAGGAGGTGAGCTCTCAGCAGGGCCTTGAGTCGTATTTATCGAGTGATAAATCGTATTTATCGAGCCCTACTGAGAGCTCATCTCCTCCAGGAGGCCTTCCCAGACTGAGCCCCCTCCTTTCTCTCCCTCTCCATCCCCCCCACCTTACCTCCTTCCCTTCCCCACAGCACCTGTAGATATGCATATATGTTTGTACATATTTATTACTCTATTTTACTTGTACATATCCTATTTATTTGATTTTGTTAGTATGTTTGGTTTTGTTCTCTGTCTCCCCCTCCTAGACTGTGAGCCCACTGTTGGGTAGGGACTGTCTCTAGATGTTGCCAGCTTGTAATTCCCAAGCGCTTAGTCCAGTGCTCTGCACACGGTAAGCGCTCAATAAATACGATTGATTGAGTGCTTACTGAGTGCAGAGCACTGTACTAAGCGCTTGGGGAAATACAACAATCAGCAGACACGTTCCCCACCCACAACGAGCTGGCATCCCAGAACCAGAGCCAAGAACCCACCCCCCCCTCAACAGCCAGGACCGGCTTCCCACCCCGGGGGGCCGGGGGACGCCGGGCGGGGCCCCGGCCGCAGGTCCTCACGGCCCTGTCTCCGCGGGGGCATTTAGGTGGGCACCAACGCGATGGACAGCCCCCTCCTCAAGTACAGCGCCAAGGAGTACTTCTTCAAGGCCGCCCTCTGCCACTTCTGCATCGACATGCTGAACGCCAAGGTGAGCGGTGGGCACCTCGGGTCCGGCGGGGAAGGCCGGCCGGGCGAGAGACACCCCCCAAACTCCCCTGCATTCGTCAGCGGTGCCGGGGGAGCCAATAGAGGGAGGGCCGGTCCCGGATCGGACTGGGGCCGAAATCCCAACCTTGGATGCCGCGCGGCCCCGGCGACCCGGGCCTCATTTAAAGCGCCTTCTCTTTTGGACATCCAGCTGGCCATCCAGAAATACGAGGAGCTGTTCCCCGCCTTCTCCGACTCCAGGGAATGCAAACTGGTGAAGGTGAGCGAGTCGGGGAGCCGCCGCATCCCGGCCGGCCCCGGGGGGGTCAAGCCCGGGGGCGGAGAGCAGTCGCTGCCCTCGGTCTCCCCGGCGCAGACTACCCCCTGCCCAGCCAAGCGACTGCCCCTTTAAAAACCCAGCGCAAAGCCGGGTCTCCCGCTCTTCCTCTTCCCCCATGGTTATGAGGTAGAACCTCGTTCGGCCACTCCATCCAGCCCCCTGCCTCGAGGCCAGATGCCGCCCAACCCGTCCCGACAGATGGGACCGGCTCTAAGGTTTGAAGGCCGCCCCCGTCCCTCAGCTGCCCGCCGGCCCGGTGGCCCCGCCGCGCTGCAGTCCCCCAGTTCTGCCCGGTACCCAAACTCCAACCCCTCCCCGCCGCAGCCCACCCCACTTCTTGTCCCACCCTGGCCTCTGCAATACTACCGGTCAACAGCTTCTCACCGGCCTCGGGGAAACAACCCTCCGGAGACTTGGCTAGCTAGCCCATCCCTCCTTGCGGGGCCAATAAAGTCAGTGGACCAGGTGGACAGAGTCCTTCCGTCTTAGGCCCCACTCCGCACCCGGCACTAGAGCGGGACTCAGTCAGTTTGCTGGGAAAGCAGAATCCTGGAGTGCCGTTTTGCTCCCCACACAACACGACACAACACCACACCACCCACACAAAACTCCCAGCATCGCCATCGCAGGCAGGGTCCGACTTCCCCCTCCTCCCCATCCCCCCCGCCTTACCTCCTTCCCCTCCCCACAGCACCTGTATATATGTATATATGTTTGTACCTATTTATTACTCTATTTTATTTGTACACATTTATTCTATTTATTTTCTTTTGTTAATATGTTTTGTTCTCTGTCTCCCGCTTCTAGCCTGTGAGGCCACTGTTGGGTAGGGACCATCCCTATATGTTGCCAACTTGTACTTCCCAAGCACTTAGTACCATTCTCAATAAATACGCACTCATCATCATCATCAATCGTATTTATTGAGCGCTTACTATGTGCAGAGCACTGTACTGCACTCAATAAATACAGTACAGAGTACGGAGCGCAATAAATAAGCGCTCAATAAGTACGATTGAATGAATGAATGAATGAACATAACACCTTCTGAGACCAGCCTGGGTGCCCGGTTTTGTAGGCTAGCCTGGTCTAAAAGGGTGGTCCCCCTCACCCTTCTTGTCGGGGGCGAGGGGTCTCTGACTCCAATCAATCAATCAGTCGTATTTATTGAGCGCTTACTGTGTGCAGAGCACTGTACTAAGCGCTTGGGAAGTCCAAGTTGGCAACATAGACGGTCCCTACCCAACAGTGGGCTCACAGTCTAGAAGGGGGAGACAGAGAACAAAACCAAACGTATTAAAATAAAATAAATAGAATAGATATGTACAAGTAAAATAAATAGAATAATCGACTCCAGGACTCTCCATCCTTCCCTCCTCTCACGAGGCAGCAGGGCCTCAGTGGAAAGAGCACGGGCCGGGCCGGCGGGAGACCCGGGTGCTAATCCCGACTTGCCGTGTTGCCAACTTGTACTTCCCAAGCGCTTAGCACAGTGCCCTGCACACAGTAAGCGCTCGATAAATACGATCGATTGATCCCAGCCGCTCCGTGACTTGAGGCCAACCATAGCATCTCTCTCCGGCCCCCAGTTTCCGCCCCTGTAAAATGGGAATGGGGGTCAAGCCGATGATCCGACACGGGGCTTTGGGAGGGAGGCCGCGCGGCACCAACACGACGGTGGCGGTTCTCCCCCAGAAACTGCTCGACGCCCACGAAGAGCAGAACGTCGACAGCTACACCGATTCGGTGAGTCGGGGAAGGCATCCGGGGGGAGACGGCCGGCGGAAGGATGATAATAATAATAATAATGGCATTTATTAAGCGCTTAGTATGTGCAAAGCCCTGTTCTAAGCGCTGGGGAGTTTACAAGGTGATCAGGTTGCCCCGGATGGGAAGGGGCGGGGGGGTCGAGAGCTGCCCCCAGGGCACCCGGCGCAGTCCGCAGACCCGGGAGCGGCCCCACCTCCACTCTACCCGCCCAGGTGAAGGAGTACGACTCGATCTCGCGGCTGGACCAGTGGCTGACCACCATGCTCCTGCGGATCAAGAAGACCATCCAGGGCGAGGAGGAGGACCTGCGTTAGCCCCCTCTCCCCTTGGGGCATCCTCCCACCACGGCGTGCCCAGCTCATTTTCCCTGGGGGGTGGAGGGTGGGGCGGGGGGAGGACGTGGAGTGGAGATTTGAGACCTTTTAACCCTTTTTCTCACCGCCCCCCCCCCCCCAAAAAAGCTGCTTTTTAAATGCAATGATAGGTTAAAAAAACTTAGCATTTGGGGGAAGGACAGGGTTCAGTATTGACACTTCTCTCAAGTGGAATCCTTCCTCTTCCACCCCCTCCCTATTTAAAGCCTGGGGGGTCCGGGGCGTGGGTGTGTGCTGTGCCCCCCGCCGCGGAAGAAGGAAAGGGGTCTCCTTGCCTAAGTGCCCCCAACTCTTCCCCAGCTGCCCGAGGGCATGGAACAGGCACCCGAGGCCCGGTCCCAGTTATTTGGTACATGGGCCTGTTCCCAACCCTTCCCCCCGGCCCCCTGCCATACCCCCTTGCCCCTCTTCCACCCCGCTCCCTTCTCGAAGAGCGGAGGGGCCGGGGGGCCTACGGAGAGGACAATGCCACCGTCCCCCTCGGGCTCGGTGTCCGGAGCTCCCTGCCGCATGCCTCACCCGATCCCATGGCCGCATCCCCCCGCCAGGCTTGGGCGGACGCCTGCTCCAAAAAAAGGGATTAAAAATTTGGCACGAATGACGAGGGGCCTTGCCCGTTTCTGGTCAGTTGTTTTTTTTCCCTGACGCTTGGCGAGCTCCCGTCCTCCTCCTGCCAAGAGGAGGGCCCTGGGTGAACCTGGAAAAGGCAGGCCTGGCCCACAGGGAGAAGGCCCCGGTCGCCCCCGGGTCCCACAATCCACAATTCGTCATGGGTTCAAATCCCGGCTCTGCCGATTGTCAGCCGTGTGACTTTGGGCGAGTCACTCCACTTCTCTGCGCCTCAGTTCCCTCATCTGGAAAATGGGGATTAAGACCGCGAGCCCCCCGTGGGACAACCTGATCACCTTGTATCCTCCCCAGCGCTTAGAACAGTGCTTTGCACAGAGTAAGCGCTTAATAGATCTAGAAGCAGCGTGGCTCAGTGGAAAGAGCCTGGGCTTTGGAGTCAGAGGTCATGGGTTCAAATCCCGGCTCCACCACTGGTCAGCTGCGTGACTTTGGGCAAGTCACTCCTCTCAGTGACCTCATCTGGCAAATGGGGATGAAGACTGTGAGCCCCCCGTGGGACAACCCGATCACCTTGTAACCTCCCCAGCGCTTCGAACAGTGCTTTGCACATAGTAAGAGCTTAATAAATGCCATCATCAATCCCGGCCAACGCAGGGGTTTCGTTTCCCCTTCTAGACTGTGAGCCCACTGTTGGGTAGGGACCGCCTCTATATGTTGCCAACTTGGACTTCCCAAGCGCTCAGTACGGTGCTCTGCACACAGTGAGCGCTCAATAAATACGATTGAATGATTCAATCCCTTTTCTCACCCACTCCACCCACCTCGCTTTAGCAGCGGACTCCGGCTGGTTAACCCCGGGGGACCTGGAGGAGGCGGGCGGCCCGAGGAGAGTCTAGGCCAGAGCCACCAGGCCCGGAATGGCGGTGAGGGGAGGGGAAGGGCGCCTGGCACGGCGCTGGGGCGGACCAGATGGGCCCGCCGGGGCCATATGGCAGCAGCAGCCT
The DNA here is from genome assembly GCF_015852505.1 of Tachyglossus aculeatus. Lineage (NCBI taxonomy): Eukaryota > Metazoa > Chordata > Mammalia > Monotremata > Tachyglossidae > Tachyglossus > Tachyglossus aculeatus. The sequence goes on from NC_052091.1 coordinate 3,156,921, forward strand.
GGAGCAAAGAGTTGAGGCGGACGGCATCTTTGGAAAAACGGAGCCTGTCGCCACCGCCTCCCGCTCCGACTCTGCTCCTCTCCCTCCCCGGGGCCCTGGCTCCTTGGCTATCCCCCCCGGCCCTGCTGCCGAAGGTGATCGGGTTGTCCCACGGGGGGCTCACAGTCTTCACCCCCCATTCTCCAGATGAGGGAACTGAGGCCCAGAGAAGTCAAGTGACTTGCCAAAGTCACCCAGCTGACAGTTGGCGGAGCTGGGATTTGAACCCACGACCTCCGACTCCAAAGCCCGGGCTGTTTCCATTGAGCCATGCTGCTTCTCATTAATAATAATAATGGCATTTATTAAGTGCCTACTATGTGCAAAGCACTGGGGAGTTTACAAGGTGATCGGGTTATCCCACGGGGGGCTCACAGTCTTCACCCCCATTTTCCAGGTGAGGGAACTGAGGCCCAGAGAAGTCAAGTGACTTGTCCAAAGTCACCCAGCTGTCGGCAGAGCTGGGATTTGAACCCATGACCTCTGACTCCAAAGCCCGGGCTCTTTCCATTGAGCCATGCTGCTTCTCATTAATAATAATAATAATACTGGCATTTATTAAGCGCTTACTATGTGCCAAGCACTGGGGAGTTTACAAGGTGATCGGGTTGTCCCATGGGGGGCTCACAGTCTTCACCCCCATTCTCCAGGTGAGGGAACTGGGGCCCAGAGAAGTCAAGTGACTTGCCAAAGTCACCCAGCTGACAGTTGGCGGAGCCAGAATTTGAACCCATGACCTCTGACTCCAAAGCCCGGGCTCTTTCCATTGAGCCACGCTGCTTCTCATTAATAATAATAATGGCATTTATTAAATGCTTACTGTGTGCAAAGCACTGGGGAGTTTACAAGGTGATGGGGTTGTCCCACGGGGGGCTCACAGTCTTAATCCCCGTCTTACAGATGAGGGAACTGAGGCCCAGAGAAGTCAAGTGACTTGCCAAAGTCACCCAGCTGACAGTTGGCGGAGCTGGGATTTGAACCCACGACCTCCGACTCCAAAGCCCGGGCTCTTTCCATTGAGCCACGCTGCTTCTCATTAATAATAATAATGGCATTTATTAAGCGCTTACTATGTGCAAAGCACTGGGGAGTTTACAAGGTGATGGGGTTGTCCCACGGGGGGCTCACAGTCTTCACCCCCATTCTCCAGATGAGGGAACTGAGGCCCAGAGAAGTCAAGTGACTTGCCAAAGTCACCCAGCTGACAGTTGGCGGAGCCGGGATTTGAACCCATGACCTCCGACTCCAAAGCCCGGGCTCTTTCCATTGAGCCACAATGCTTCTCATTAATAATAATAATGGCATTTATTAAGCACATAGTATGTGCAGAGCACTGTTCTAAGCACTGGGGAGTTTACAGGGTGATCGGGTTGTCCCACGGGGGGCTCACAGTCTTCACCCCCATTTTCCAGATGAGGGAACTGAGGCCCAGAGAAGTCAAGCGACTTGCCAAAGTCACCCAGCTGACAGTTGGCGGAGCTGGGATTTGAACCCATGACCTCCGACTCCAAAGCCCGGGCTCTTTCCACTGAGCCACGCTGCTTCTAAAGAGAGGCAATCAATCAATCCTATTTATTGAGCGCTTACTGTGTGCAGAGCACTGTACTAAGCGCTTGGGAAGTACAAGTTGGCAACATATAGAGACGGTCCCTACCCAACGGTGGGCTCACAGTCTAGAAGGGGGCCTGAAGTGTGTGTGTTCCACGGAGAAGCGGAAGGCAGCCCACTGGAGAGGAGATTGGGGTGTAGACAGGGGGGGTCTAGTACAGAGGGGACCCCCCACCATTTTATAGGGCTGCCTGAGACCCAGCCCTCCCCTCCTGCTTCCCCCTCTAGTCAATCATATTTTTTGAGCGCCTACTGTGTGCGAAGCATTGCACTGTGTTTGGGAGAGAACAATACTAAATTGTAGTCTTTGTTAAGCGCTTACTACGTACTAAGCACTGGGGTGAATACAAGCAAATTGGGTTGGACACAGTCCCTGGCCCACATGGGGCTCACACTCTTAATCCCCATTTTACAGATGAGGGAGCTGTGGCTCAGAGGAGTGACTTGCCCAAGGCCACACGGGGCTCAGTGGGAAGAGCCCGGGCTTCGGAGTCAGAGGTCATGGGTTCAAATCCCGGCTCCGTCAGCTGGGTGACTTTGGGCAAGTCACATCACTTCTCTGGGCCTGTTACCTCATCTGTAAAATGGGGGTTAAAACCGTGAGCCCCCCGTGGGACAACCTGATCACCTTGTAACCTCCCCAGCGCTTAGAACAGCGCTTGGCACATAGTAAGCGCTTAGCAGTAAGCGCTTCTAGACTGTGAGCCCGCTGTTGGGTAGGGGCCGTCTCTATATGTTGCCAACTTGTACTTCCCAAGCGCTTAGTACAGTGCTCTGCACACAGTAAGCGCTCAATAAATACGATTGATTGTTCTTCCCAAGCGCTTAGTACAGTGCTCTGCACACAGTGGTCAATAAATATGATTGAATGAGTGCAGAGCACTGGACTAAGCCGCCTTCTAGACTGTGAGCCCGCTGTTGGGTAGGGACCGTCTCTATACGTTGCCGACTTGTACATCCCAAGCGCTTAGTACAGTGCTCTGCACCCAATAAGCGCTCAATACGATTGAATGAATGAATGAATGGAAACTACAGTTCGGCAACATATAGAGACAGTCATTCAAACGTATTTATTGAGGCTTATTGGGTGCAGAACACTGTACTAAGCGCTTGGGAAGTACAATTTGGCAACATGTGGAGTCATTCATTCAAACGTATTAAGCACTTACTGGGTGCAGAGCACTGTACTAAGCGCTTGGAAAATACAATTCGTCAACATATAGAGTCATTCAAACGTATTGAGCGCTTACTGGGTGCAGAGAAATGTACTAAGCACTTGGAAAGTCCAAGTCGGCAATATATAGAGACAGTCATCATCAATCGTATTTATTGAGTGCTTACTATGTGCAGAGCACTGTACTAAGCGCTTGGGAAGTACAAATTGGCAACATATAGAGACAGTCCCTACCCAACAGTGGGCATATGTTTGTACAGATTTATTACTCTATTTTACTTGTACATATTTACTATGTACAAGTTGCCTTATCTGTAAAATGGGGACTAAGACTGTGAGCCCCACGTGGGACAACTTGATCACCTTGTATCCCCCCCAGTGCTTAGAACAGTGCTCTGCACATAGTAAGCACTTAACAAATGCCATTATTATTATTATTACTATGCTGTTTATTTTGTTATTGATGTGCATTTAGCTTTAATTCTATTCATTCTGACAACTTGACACCTGTCCACATATTTTGTTTTGTTGTCTGTCTCCCCCTTCTAGACCGTGAGCCCGTTGTTGGATAGGGACCGTCCCTAGGTGTTGCCAAGTTGGACTTCCCAAGCGCTTAGTCCGGTGCTCTGCGCACAGGAAGCGCTCAATAAATATGATTGATTGAATGAATTCAAGCAACACAGGAAGTGTTCAATAAATATGATTGAATGAATGAATTCAAGCAACACAGGAAGTGTTCAATAAATACCATTGAATGAATGAATTCAACACAGGAAGCGCTCAATAAATTCAATTGAATGAATGAATGAATTCAAGCAACACAGGAAGCGCTCAATAAATACGATTGAATGAATGAATTCAAGCAACACAGGAAGTGCTCAATAAATACGATTGAATGAATGAATGAATTCAAGCAACACAGGAAGCGCTCAATAAATACGAATGAATGAATTCAATCAATTGTATTTATTGAGCACTTGAATTCATTCATTCAATCGTATTTATTGAGTGCTTGAATTCATTCATTCATTCAATCGTACTTATTGAGCACTTGAATTCATTCATTCATTCATTCAATCATATTTATTGAGCGCTTGAATTCATTCATTCATTCATTCAATTGTATTTACTGAGTGCTTGAATTCATTCATTCATCCAATAGTATTTATTGAGCGCTTGAATTCATTCATTCATTCAATCGTACTTATTGAGTGATTGAATTCATTCATTCAATCACATGTATTGAGCGCTTGAATTCATTCATTCATTCCATCGTATTTATTGAGTGCTTGAATTCATTCATTCATTCAATCGTACTTATTGAGTGCTTGAATTCATTCATTCATCCAATCGTATTTATTGAGCGCTTAAATTCATTCATTCATTCATTCAATCGTATTTATTGAGCGCTTGGATTCATTCATTCATTCAATCGTATTTATTGAGCGCTTGAATTCATTCATTCATTCCATCGTACTTATTGAGTGCTTGAATTCATTCATTCATTCATTCGTATTTATTGAGCGCTTCCTGTGTGCAGAGCACTGGCCTAAGCGCAGACCGTGAGAGCCCACTATGTTGCCAACTTCTGTCCTTCCCAAGCGCTTAGTCCAGTGCTCCGCACACAGGAAGCGCTCAATAAATACGACTGAATGAATGAATGAATAGTCCCTCCCCGACATATTTATTACTCTATTTATTTATTTTGCTTGTCCATATCTATCCTATTTATTTTATTTTGCTGGTATGTTTGGTTCTGTTCTCTGTCTCCCCCTTTTAGACTGGGAGCCCACTGTGGGGTAGGGACTGTCTCTATGTGTTGCCAATTTGTACTTCCCAAGCGCTTAGTACAGTGCTCTGCACACAGTAAGCGCTCAATCAATACGATTGATGATGATGATGACAACGGGCTCACAGCCTAGAAGTCTAACGCAAATCCCTCCCGCTGCAATCCCGATGCTTCTCCTCTAGAGGGCGCGGGAGGGGCGGGGGCTCCGAGGGATGGAGGTCACGTGGTCGGGGGGGGCGTCCCCACGCGCGGCGTTGTTACGTCATCACGCTCTGCGTCGGGAGGCCGGAAGGGGGTCCTCGCTCCCTCCCTGCCTGGCCGGGGCTGCCCGCCGCGGTGCCTGCTGGATGGAGGCGGCCGCCGTGAGGGGTCCGGGCCCGTGCCCGCTGGGGGAGGACAGCTTTACGCGGTTCTCGTCGCAGAGCAACGTGTACGGGCTGTCGGGCGGGGCCGGGGGCCGCGGGGACCTGCTGGCCGCCACCCTTAAAGGGAAGGTGCTCGGCTTCCGCTACCAGGACCTCCGACAGAAAATACGGCCCGTCGCCAAGGAGCTGCAGTTCAACTACATCCCGGGTGAGGGCGCTCGGCGGCCGCGAGGGGCCCTCCTCCGCCCGGTGGGGAGCGCGCATGCGCGCGGCGGGGGGGCGGGGTCAAAGGGCAGCCGGCCGGGGCTCATTAGAAAGAGGGGCTGCCTTCTCATCAATCAATCAATCAATCAATCGTATTTATTGAGCGCTTACTATGTGCAGAGCACTGTACTAAGCGCTTGGGAAGTACAAATTGGCAACACATAGAGACAGTCCCTACCCAACAGTGGGCTCACAGTCTAAAAGGGGGAGACAGAGAACAGAACCAAACATACCAACAAAATAAAATAAATAGGATAGAAATGTACAAGTAAAATAAATAAATAAATAAATAAATAGAGTAATAAATATGTACAACCATATATACATCTATACAGGTGCTGTGGGGAAGGGAAGGAGGTAAAGATGGGGGGATGGAGAGGGGGACGAGGGGGAGAGGAAGGAGGGGGCTCAGTGTGGGAAGGCCTCCTGGAGGAGGTGAGCTCTCAGCAGGGCCTTGGAGGGAGGAAGAGAGCGAGCTTGGCGGAGGGGCAGAGGGATTGGGGGCATTCCGGGCCCAGGGGATGACGTGGGCCGGGGGTCGACGGCGGGACAGGCGAGAACGAGGCACAGTGAGGAGATTAGCGGTCATTCAGAGATCATTCAGCGCTTAGAACAGTGCTTGGCACATAGTAAGCGCTTAATCAATCAGTCAATCAATCGTGTTTATTGAGCGCTTACTGTGTGCAGAGCACTGGACTAAGCGCTGGGGAAGTCCAAGTTGGCAACATCTAGAGACGGTCCCCACCCGACAGCGGGCTCACAGCCTAGAAGGGGGAGACAGACAACAAAACAAAACAATTAGCAAAATAAAATAAATAGAATACGTACAAATCGACTAATAAATACGTACATATATTCATTCACTCAATCGTATTTATTGAGCGCTTACTATAGTACACTTACTGTAGTACACTTGGTCCATCATCATCATCAATCGTGTTTATTGAGCGCTTACTACGTGCAGAGCACTGTACTAAGCGCTTGGGAATTCCAAGTTGGCAACATATAGAGGCAGTCCCTACCCAACAGCGGGGTCATAGTCTAGAAGGGGGAGACAGACAACAAAACCAAACATACTAACAAAATAAATAGAATATCATCATCATCATCATCAATCGTATTTATTGAGCGCTTACTGTGTGCAGAGCACTGTACTAAGCGCTTGGGCAGTACAAATTGGCAACAGATAGAGACAGTCCCTACCCAACAGTGGGCTCACAGTCTAAAAGGGGGAGAGACGAGATGGTCCCTACCCAACAGTGGGCATTCATTCATTCATATTTATTGAGCGCTTACTGTGTGCAGGGCACTGTATTAAGCGCTTGGCGGCACCAAATAGAAACGGGCTCACACCACCCCCGGACGCCAGGGGGCGAGGGACACACACACACACACACACACACACACACACACACACACACACACACACACACACACACACACACACACACACACACACACACACACACCGGCCCCGCCCCGCGACTCACGGGGGAGAATACCAACAGTATTATTACTGTTATTATTACTAACAAGTACCGACATATTGTTATTATTATTAATTCCGACTCCGCCACTCGTCAGCTGGGTGATGCTTAGAACAGTACTTGGCATACAGTTAGCGCTTAACAAATACCAACAGTATTATTACTGTTGTTGTTATTACTAACAAATACCAACATTGGTATTATTATTAATTCCGGCTCCACCACTCATCAGCTGGGTGATGCTTAGAACTGTGCTTGGCACATAGTAAGCGCTTAACAAATACCAACAGTATTACTACTGTTATTATTATTATTAGCAAATACCAACGTTGTTGTTGTTATTAATTCCGGCTCCGCCACTCGTCAGCTGGGTGATGCTTAGAACTGTGCTTGGCACATAGTAAGCGCCTAACAAATACCAACAGTATTATTACTGTTACTATTATTATTATTATTAACAAATACCAACATATTATTATTAATTCCGGCTCTGCCACTCGTCAGCTGGGTGACTTTGGGCAAGTCACCTCACTTCTCTGGGCCTCAGTGACCTCATCTGGAAAATGGGGATGAAGACTGGGAGCCCCACGTGACCTGATCACCCTATATTCCTCCCCCAGCGCTTAGAACTGTGCTTGGCATATAGTAAGCGCTTAACAAATACTACCATTATTATTATTATTACTTCTCTGTGCATCAGTTCCCTCATCTGGAAAATGGGGATGAAGACTGTGAGCCCCACGTGGGGCAACCTGATCACCTTGTATCACCCCCCCCCCCCCCCCCAGCGTTTAGAACAGTGCTTGGCACATAGTAAGCACTTAACAAATACTACCATTATTATTATTATTATTACTACTTCTCTGTGCCTCAGTTCCCTCATCTGGAAAATGGGGATGAAGACTGGGAGCCCCACGTGGGGCAACCTGATCACCTTGTATCCCCCCAGCACTTAGAACAGTGCTTGGCACATAGTAAGCGCTTAACAAATACTACCATTATTATTATTATTGTTATTACTTCTCTGTGCCTCAGTTCCCTCGTCTGGAAAATGGGGATGAAGACTGTGAGCCCCACGGAGGACAACCTGATCACCTTAAATCCCCCCCAGCGCTTAGAACAGTGCTTGGCACATAGTAAGCACTGAACAAACACCATCATTATTATTATTAAAGGGTGCTGGGGGCTGCTCAGGGATGGACTCTGAGAAGCCCTGTGGTCTAATGGGTACACCATGGTCCTGGGAGAGAGAAGGATCTGGGTTCTAATCCCGGCTCTGCCACTTGTCTGCTGTGGGCAAATCCCTTCTCTGGGCCTCAGTTCCCTCATCTGGAAAATGGGGATGAAGACTGGAAGCCCCTCATGGGACAGGAACTGTGTCCAACCTGCTTATCTTGTATCTATCCCAGCACTTAGGACAGTGTTAGTATAAGCGCAACACTGGCTCATTGGTCTAGGGGTATGATTCTCACTTAGGGTGCGAGAAGTCCTGGGTTCAAATCCTGCACAAGCCCCCCTTTCCCTCCTTCCTCTCCCCCTCCTCCCCCTCCCCCTCGCCTTACTTACTTCCCTCCCCACAGCACCTGTATATATGTATATACGTTTGTACATATTTATTACTCTATTTTACTTGTACAAATTTATTCTATTTATTTTATTTTGTTAATTTGTTTTGTTGTCTGTCTCCCTCTTCTAGACTGTGAGCCCACTGTTGGGTAGGGACCGTCTCTAGATGTTGCCAACTTGGACTTCCCAAGCGTTTAGTCCAGTGCTCTGCACACAGTAAGCGCTCAATAAATAGGAATGAATGAATGAATGAATGTTTGTACATATTTTTTACTCTATATCTTGTACATATTTATTCTATTTATTTTATTTTGTTAATATGTTTTGTTGTCTGTCTCCCCCTTCTAGACTGTGAGCCCGCTGTTGGGTAGGGACCGTCTCTATATGTTGCCAACTTGTACTTCCCAAGCGCTTAGTCCAGTGCTCTGCACACAGTAAGAGCTCAATCAATACGATTGAATGAATGAATATGTTTGTACAGATTTTTTACTCTATTTTACTTGTACATATTTATTCTATTTATTTTATTTTGTTAATATGCTTTGTTTTGTGGTCTGCCTCCCCCTTCTAGACTGTGAGCCCACTGTTGGGTAGGGACCGTCTCTATATATTGCCAACTTGTACTTCCCAAGTGCCCTGCACACAGTAAGCGCTCAATAAATACGATTGGATGAATATGTTTGTACAGATTTTTTACTCTATTTTACTTGTACATATTTATTCTATTTATTTTATTTTGTTAATATGTTTTGTTTTGTGGTCTGTCTCCCCCTTCTAGACTGTGAGCCCACTGTTGGGTAGGGACCATCATCTATATATTGCCAACTTGGATTTCCCAAGCGCTTAGTCCAGTGCTCTGCACACAGTAAGCGCTCAATAAATACGATTGAATGAATGAATGACTCCAAAGCCCATTCCCTTTCCAGTGAGCCACGCCGCTTATTGTCAGTGCTTAATAAGTACCACAATTATTATTAATAATAATAGTAATGATAATAATAAAGGACTCTGGGGGGGGGGGGTTTAGGGGGCCGAGGGTCGTTAATCCTGTGCCCCCTCTTCCCCAGTGGATGCCGAGATCGTCTCCATAGACACTTTCAACAAGTCACCGCCCAAGCGGGGCCTGGTGGTCGGCATCACGTTCATCAAGGTACAGCACCCCCCGTCTGGGGCCCAGCCCACCCCCCAATGTCAGTACCGATGAGGCAGGGTCCCCCAAAGGTCATCCCACCCATCCCCTGGAAAGCAACGTGCCTCAGTGGAAAGAGCCCGGGCTTTGGAGTCAGAGGTCATGGGTTCAAATCCCGGCTCTGCCAGTTGTCAGCTGTGTGACTCTGGGCAAGTCACTTCACTTCTCTGGGCCTCATTTACGTCATCTGTAAAAACGGGGATGAAGACGGTGAGTCCCACGTGGGACAACCCGATCACCTTGTAATATCTCCAGCGCTTAGAACAGTGCTTTGCACATAGTAAGCGCTTAATAAATGCCATCAAAAAAAAAAATTAAAGCAGTGTGGCCAGGTAGACAGAGCACGGACCCGAGAGTCAGACGCTCACGGGTTCTAATCCTGGCTCTGCCACTTGTCTGCTGTGAGACTTGGAGCACGTCACTTCACATCTCTGGGCCTCAGTGACCTCATCTGTAAAATGGGGATGAAGACTGTGAGCCCCACATGGGCAACCTGATCACCTTGCGTCCCCCCAGCACTTAGAACAGTGCTTTGCACATAGTAAGCGCTTAACAAATGCCATCATTATGATGATTATTATCTCTGTGCCTCAGTTCCCTCATCTGTAAAATGGGAATTAATAATAATAGTAGTATTAATAACGATGGCATTTATTAAGCGCTTACTATGTGCAAAGCACTGTCCTAAGCGCTGGGGAGGTTACAAGGTGATCAGGTTGTCCCACGGGGGGCTCCCAGTCAATCCCCATTTGAGGCAACTGAGAAGTGAAGTGACTTCCCCAAAGTCACCCAGCTGACAATTGGCGGAACCGGGATTTGAACCCATGACCCCTGACTCCGAAGCCCGGGCTCTTTCCAGCGCTATGTGGGACAGGGACTGTTTCCGACCCGATTATCTCGTATCGACCCCAGGGCTTAGAAAAGTGCCTGGCACATAGTAAGCCCTTAATAAATACCATAAGTATTATTATTATTATTACCCCAGCGCTTAGTAATAATAATAATAGTAATGATGATGGCATTTGTTAAGTGCTTACTATGTGCAAAGCACTGTTCTAAGCACTGGGGGGATACAAGGTGATCAGGTTGTCCCACGTGGGGCTCACAGTCTTAATCCCCATTTTACAGATGAGGTCACTGAGGCTCAGAGCAGTTAGGTGACTTGCCCAAGGTCACGCAGCAGACATGTGGCAGTGCACGGCGCATAGGAAGCGCTTAAGAAATACGAGAACCTCCACCACCCTGCCCATGGGGCGACTGACACCCCCACCCGTCCTCCCCAAGACGTCGTCCTCTCCCGCTTTGCCCACCCCGAGGCCCGACCCGCTCCGTCCCAACTTGGCCCGGCCTCGCTCAATAAATACGATCGATTGATTGATTGATTGATTGATTGTCCCCTGCCTCCGTCTCACCTGCTTTCTCGGTTTCCGAGGACTCCGGGGACAAAGCCAGCCCGTTCCTGAACATCTACTGCGACTACGAGCCCGGATCCGAGTACAACCTGGACTCCATTGCCCGTGAGTGTGTGCCCAGCCGTGCCCCGGGGGGTGGCCACGCCAGCCCGAGAGCCGCGCTCCGCCCTCAGAGCCAGTCCGCCTCCTCCAGGCAGCCTTCCCAGCCCCTCAGCTTCCCTGGGTTACAGATGGCCAGCTTTCGGGGACTAACCACCGGCAGTGTGGCCATTTCGGCCGGGCCTGGGGTCCTCTTCACGTCGTCACCCCGACTCCTTCTGAGTTGGCTTCTATTTGGACGGTTTTGATGCCTGTCTACGTTTTGTTCCCTGTCTCCCCCTTCTAGACTGTGAGCCCAGTGTTGGGTAGGGACCGTCTCTGTATGGTGTCAACTTGGACTTCCCAAGCGAACTCTATTTGGATGATTTTGACGCCTGTCTACGTTTTGTTGTCCGTCTCCCCCTTCCAGACTGTGAGCCCGCTGTTGGGTAGGGACCGTCTCTATATGTTGTCAACTTGGACTTCCCAAGCGCTTAGTACGGCGTGGCTCAGTGGAAAGAGCCTGGGCTTTGGAGCCAGAGGTCCTGGGTTCAAATCCCGGCTCTGCCCATTGCCAGCTGTGTGACTTTAGGCAAATCACTTCACTTCTCTGGGCCTCAGTTACCTCATCTGGAAAATGGGGATGAAGACTGTAAGCCCCACGTGGGACAACCTGATCACCTTGTATCCCCCCCCCAGCGCTTAGAACAGTGCTTTGCACATAGTAAGCGCTTAATAAATGCTATCATTATTATTATTATTATTATTAATAAATACGATTGAATGAATGGCGGCGGGTGTCCGGTGATGGGAGGGAAGAGAGGGCAGCCCCCCAGTCAGACAATGACTCTCCCCAACTCAAAGCCTTATTGAAAGCCCATCTTCTCCGGGAGGCCTTCCCTGACTGCGCCCTCCTTTCCTCTTCTCCCGCTCCCTTCCGTGTCACCCTGATTCGCTCCCTTTATTCATCCCCCCTCCCAGCCCCACAGCACTTGTGTCCCTCTCTGTCATTTATTTATTTCTAGTAATGTCTGTCTCCCTCTCTAGACCATACGCTCACGGTGAGCAGGGAATGTGCCTGACGATTGAATTATATTCATTCGTTCAATTATATATATATATATATATATGTTTGTACGTATTTATTACTCTATTTTACTTGCACATGTCTATTCTATTTATTTTATTTTGTTAATATGTTTTGTTTTGTTGTCTGTCTCCCCCTTCTAGACTGTGAGCCCACTGTTGGGTAGGGACCGTCTCTATATGTTGCCAGCTTGGACTTCCCAAGCGCTTAGTACAGTGCTCTGCACACAGTAAGCGCTCAATAAATACGATTGAATGAATGTTTGTACGTATTTATTACTCTATTTTACTTGCACATATCTATTCTATTTATTTGATTTTGTTAATATGTTTTGTTTTGTTCTCTGTCTCCCCCTCTAGACTGTGAGCCCACTGTTGGGTAGGGACCGTCTCTGTATGTTGCCAACTTGGACTTCCCAAGCGCTTAGTCCAGTGCTCTGCACACAGTAAGCGCTCCATAAATACGATTGATTGATTGATTGAGCGCTCACTGTGCGCAAAGGACCGTACAAAGCGCTCGGGAGAGTACGATACAACAGTAAACGGACTCGTTTGCCGCTCACAACGAGCTTACAGAGGGGGAGACAAATAATACGACTAAGTAAGTAAATAGATACCCCTCCCCAGCACTTAGTCCAGTGCTCTGCACACAGTAAGCGCTCCATAAATCTGATTCCCTGCCCTTTGATCCCCTTCAGAGAGCTGCCTGAACCTGGAGCTGCAGTTCACTCCGTTCCAACTGAGCCACGCTGAGTAAGTCCTCCCGGGAGCCCCCTTCCCGGGGCCTCGCAGGTGGGGGTCCCCGAGGGGGGCGATTGGTCCTCTGCTCCGGCGTGTCCACTGTCCGCCGGACTTCCGCAGGGAACGGACGGGTCACCCTGAGGCCCTCCCGACGCCTGATACCCGAAGATTGCAGCAGGGAGAGGGAGGAGGTTGAGCATCTCGGGGGCCGGGGGAGGCCTCGGGGTCTCAGCGCGGGGGCCGGACCACCTCCCCGTCCGTCCCAGGGTGCAGGTCGGGGAGCGGCTGGAGACGGTGTTTCTGCTGAGCGGCAACGACCCCGCGATCCACCTTTACAAGGAGGTGAGCCCGGCTGGCATCTGTTGAGCGGTGGTGCCCGGGGGGCCACCGGCGATGGCGGCGGTTCCTTCCAGGACGAGGGCCGGCGCAGGCCCTAGCTCGCCTCTAGACTGTAAGCTCGCTGTAGGTGGGGAATCTGTCTGCTTATTGTTCTACCGTCCCCTCCCAAGCACTTAGTACGGGGCTCTGAACGCAGAGCCTTCCTCTCCCCCTCTCCATCCCCCCACCGTCTTACCTCCTTCCCTTCCCCACAGCACCTGTATATGTATTTGTACAGATTTATTACTCTATTTTACTTGTACATATCCATTCTATTTATTTTATTTTGTTAATATGTTTGGTTTGGTTCCCTGTCACCCCCTTCTAGACTGTGAGCCCGCCGTTGGGTAGGGACCGTCTCTATATAATAATAATGATGGCATTTGCTAAGCGCTTACTATGGGCAAAGCACTGTTCTAAGCACTGGGGGGGTACAGTGGGATCAAGTTGTCCCCCGTGGGGCTCACAGTCTTAATCCTCATTTTCCAGATGAGGTAACTGAGGCTCAGAGAAGTTAAGTGACTTGCCCAAGGTCACACAGCAGACATGTGGCGGAGCCGGGATTCGAACCCCTGACCTCTGACTCCAAAGCCCGGGCTCTTTCCACTGAGCCACGCTGCTTCTCTCTATATGTTGCCAACTTGTACTTCTCAAGCGCTTAGTCCAGTGCTGTGTACACAGTAAGCGCTCAATAAATACGATTGATTGATTGATCGATAAATGAGATTGACGGACTGAACGGGGTCGGGCGGGGGTCTTGCGCAGGACGAGGGTCTGCACCAGTTCGAGGAGCAGCCGGTGGAGAATCTGTTTCCTGAGCTCAGGGAGCTGAACAGCAGGTAGGAGACAGTCCCCCCAACCCGACCCGACCCCGGGACCCTCCTGGAGACCCCCAGGTTGCAGGACCAGGGGCAGAGAGAGCTCGTCCGTCCTCAACCTCCTGGTCACTCATTCATTCATTCAATCGTATTTATTGAGCGCTTACTGTGTGCAGAGCACTGTACTAAGCGCTTGGGAAGTCCAAGTTGGCAACATATAGAGACGGTCCCTACCCAACAGTGGGCTCACATCACCGGGTGGCCTGGCGATCGGGCGCTCTGGGGCCCGGGGAGGGATCGGGCAGAAGGGGAAGACCCCTGCCTTCCTCCCGCTTTGGATCCCACCCTCTCCTGCCCCTTCCAGCCCTCAATCATCGATTCATTCAGTCGTATTTATTGAGCACTTACCGTGGGCAGAGCATTGGACTAAGCGCTGGGGAAGAGTGCAATACAACAATAAACAGCCCCATTCCCTGCTCACTATGAGCTCACAATGCTGTATGGCCTTGGGGAAGTCACTTCACTTCTCTGTGCCTCAGTTACCTCATTCATTTAGACTGTGAGCCCACTGTTGGGTAGGGACTGTCTCTACATCATCATCAATCGTATTTATTGAGCGCTTACTATGTGCAGAGCACTGTACTAGAAGCACTGTAATAGAAGCAGCGTGGCTCAATGGAAAGAGCACAGGCTTGGGAGTCAGAGTTCATGGGTTCTAATCCCAGCTCCACCGCTTGTCAGCTGTGTGACTTGGGGCAAGTCATTTAACTTCTCTGTGCCTCAGTTACCTCATCTATAAAATGGGGATTAAGATTGTGAGCCCCACAGGGGGCAACCTGATCACCTTGTATCCTCCTCAGTGCTTAGAACAGTGCTTTGCACATAGTAAGCGCTTAACAAATACCAAAATTATTATTATTATTATTATTACTGTACTAAGTGCTAGGGAAGTACAAATTGGCAACATATAGAGACAGTTCCTACCCAACAGTGGGCTCACAGTCTAAAAGGGGGAGACAGAGAACTATATGTTGCCAACTTGTACTTCCCAAGCGCTTAGTCCAGTGCTCTGCACACAGTAAGCGCTCAATAAATACGATTGATGATGGTGATGATGATTCATTCATTCAGTCGTATTTATTGAGCGCTTACTGCGTGCAGGGCACTGGACTAAGCGCTTGGGAAGTACAAGTCGGTAGCATACAGAGACGGTCCCTACCCAACAACGGGCTCAACCGTAAAATGGGGGTGGAGACCGTGAGCCCCACGTGGGACAGGGACTGCGTCCAACCCGATCTGCTTGTGTCCACCTCAGCGCTTAGTGCAGTGCCTGGCACGTAGTAAGCGCTTAACAAATACCGCATAGAGAAGCAACGTGGCTCAGTGGCGCTTAGAACAGTGCTTTGCACTTAGTAAGCGCTTAACAAACGCCATCATTATTATGAACGAATGAATCCCAGCGTGCTGTGGCTGGACGTTCGCAACCTCCCGGGGTCGGCGCAGAGGATCACGGCCTTCGGCTGCCAGAGCGGCTTCGTCCAGGTGGCCTGGGTGGACCAGGCCAGCAGAGGTGAGAGGCCGAGGGCCGCGGGTGGGAAGAGGCTGGGGTGGGGTGGGGGACGGACTTTCCTTTGACTGGCCCCAATCCCACGCTGCTGTCCCCGGGGGTCCCCTCCCCGCCGCCCAGACAGTAAAACAGAGTCCGGTGGGTGTCCGTCCCCTGCCGCCCCCAGCCGTGCTGTGCTCCTGGAGCATCCAACAGGACGGCCCCATCTCCCGCGTCCTAGTCTTCGGCCCGTCCCCCCGCCCTGCTGAGGACCACCCCCCAGCCGACCCCCAGGCCGTGGCTGCCGCCGACCCCAGCCCCCCAGCTGTTACCGCCGCCCAGCCCGGTAGGAAATCAATCAATCAATCAATCAATCAATCAATCGTATTTATTGAGCGCTTACTATGTGCAGAGCACTGTACTAAGCGCTTGGGAAGTACAAATTGGCATCACATAGAGACAGTCCCTACCCAACAGTGGGCTCACAGTCTTAAAGGGGGAGACAGAGAACCGAACCAAACATACCAGGAAACTCCCAGATGTGGGCAAACCGAGCCCCCTTTTTCCTCTCTCCCTCCCCATCACCCCCCGCCCTACCTCCTTCCCCTCCCCACAGCACCTGTATAGATGTTTGTACAGATTTATTACTCTGACTTGTACATATCTACTATTCTATTTATTTTGTTAATGATGTGCATCTAGCTTTATTTCTATTTATTCTGACGACTTGAAACCCGTCCACCTGTTCTGTTTTGTTGTCCGTCTCCTCCTTCTAGACTGTGAGCCCGTTGTTGGGTAGGGACCGTCTCTAGATGTTGCCGACCCCCCTTTTTCCTCTCTCCCTCCCCATCACCCCCCGCCCTACCTCCTTCCCCTCCCCACAGCACCTGTATAGATGTTTGTACAGATTTGTTACTCTATTTGACTTGTACATATCTACTATTCTATTTATTTTGTTAATGATGTGCATCTAGCTTTATTTCTATTTATTCTGACGACTTGAAACGCGTCCACCTGTTCTGTTTTGTTGTCCGTCTCCCCCTTCTAGACTGTGAGTCCGTTGTTGGGTAGGGACCGTCTCTAGATGTTGCCGACCCCCCTTTTTCCTCTCTCCCTCCCCATCACCCCCTGCCCTACCTCCTTCCCCTCCCCACAGCACCTGTATAGATGTTTGTACAGATTTATTACTCTATTTGACTTGTACATATCTACTATTCTATTTATTTTGTTAATGATGTGCATCTAGCTTTATTTCTATTTATTCTGACGACTTGAAACCCATCCACCTGTTCTGTTTTGTTGTCCGCCTCCCCCTTCTAGACTGTGAGCCCGTTGTTGGGTAGGGACCGTCTCTATATGTTGCCGACTTGGACTTCCCAAGCGCGTAGTCCAGTGCCCTGCACACAGTAAGCGCTCAATAAATACGATTGAAGAGCCCGGGCTTTGGAGTCAGAGGTCATGGGTTCAAATCCCGCCTCTGCCAACTGTCGGCTGTGTGACTTTGAGCAAGTCACTTCTCTGGGCCTCAGCTACCTCATCTGTAAAGTGGGGATTGAGACTGTGAGCCCACCGTGGGACAACCTGACCCCCTTGTAACCTCCCCAGCGCTTAGAACAGTGCTTTGCACATAGTAAGCGCTTAATAAATGCCATTATTATTATTATTATTATTATTAATGAATGAGGGGGACGAGATCGGGACCCCCGTACTCCTTTCCAATCGCAGAATGCCCCCTCCTCCTGCCACCAGATGAAGGTGAGGAGCCGAAGCCCCCCGGAGAGTACAGCGTGCTGGTGGCCAGCATGATTGAGCTGTCTGTGGTTTACCGGTGAGACGGGGGGCAGAGAAGAGGGGTGAGGGGGCAGAGAGGTGGGGCTTGGGGGAAGAAAAGGGGGTGACGGTATACAGGGTGTGGGTGCTGGTTTAGAGAAACAGAGTGGCTTAGCGAATAGACCTCGGCCCTGGGAGTCAGAAGGACTTGGGTTCTAATCCCGGGTCCGCCACACGTCTGCTGTGTGACCTTGGGCAAGTCGCTTCTCTGGGCCTCAGTTCCCTCATCTGGAAAATGGGGGGGGGGAAGAGTTTGAGCCCCATGTGGGACAGGGACTGGGTCCAACCTGATTGGTTTGTATCAACCCCCAGCACTTAGAAAGGTGCTTGGCGCATAGTGAGCGCTTAATCCCTACTCTGCCACTTGTCAGCTGCGTGACTTTGGGTAAGTCGCTTCCTTTCTCTGGGCCTCAGTTCCCTCATCTGTAAAATGGGGATGAAGACTGTGAGCCCCCCCCCACCCCGCCCCGTGGGACAACCTGATCACCTTGTAACCTCCCCAGCACTTAGAACAGTGCTTTGCACATAGTAAGTGCTTAATACCATTATTATTACTATTATAAAATGGGGATGAAGACTGTGAGCCCCCCCATGGGACAACCTGATCACCTTGTAACCTCCCCAGCGCTTAGAACAATGCTTTGCACATAGTAAGCGCTTAACAAATGCCATTATTATTATTATTTATAAGTACCATCATTATTAGGGGATGGGGAAGGTGGGAGTGGTGGAGGAGGGTGACGGAGGAGCGGAGTGAATCCCCGCTGGCCACTGGTCACCACTGCCAGCCGCCCCTCACCCACCCCCCCCCGGCCACTTCTCTGGCCGCCCCTCGACCTGCCAGTCCCAGCTCATCCCACCGGTCACCTCTCCTGTCCAGGAATGTGCTGCAGAAGGGCCTCAGCGACCAGGTGCTGCTGCCCGACAGCGACCAGTTTGACAGCGTCCTGTGCGGGCTGGTCACCGATGTGGACTTCGACGGCCGCCCCGAGATCCTGCTGGGCACCTACGGGCAGGTTGGGGAGCGTGGGGCGGGCGGGAGGGGAGCGGGGGAGGACCAGAGGGCGGCTGGGACTACCTCAGAGGCAGCGTCCTGCACGTCTGCCCTCTGCCTCGGGCTCTCTTCCATGAGGACATCTCTCCCATGTGCTTGCCCCTTGTCCCCCCGCCCCGCCCAGGAGCTGCTGTGCTACAAGGAGCTGGAGGGTCCGGGGGACCCGGCGGGGGGCTTCCGGCTGCTGTGGCAGAGGAGCTTTCCCAGCCCCCTCCTGGCCATGGAGCACCTGGACCTGACCGGAGATGGCCTCCGGGAGCTGGCCGTCGTCTCCCTCAAAGGCCTGCACATCCTGCAGGTAGGCCCCATCCCCGGGGTCAGTGCGGCCAATCCCCTGTCTCTCCTCATCGTCTCCCTCAAAGGTCTGCACATCCTGCAGGTAGGCCCCATCCCCGGGGTCAGTGCGGTCAATCCCCTGTCTCTCCCCATCGTCTCCCTCAATGGCCTGCACATCCTGCGGGTAGGCCCCACCTCCGGGGTCAGTGCGGCCAATCCCCTGTCTCTCCCCGTGGTCTCCCTCAAAGGCCTGCGCATCCTGCCGGTATGTCAACCACCGTCTCCGGCCGGACCAAGACACCGAGGCACTCCCAGAATCACTTCCTGACCAATCCCCACCCCTCAGCCCCTGGGTGGGGGTGAACCTGGACTGCCGCTTCTCCTCCTCTTCTTCTCCCCCTTACCTCCATCCTGTCTTCTCCCCTCCTTCTCCCCCACCCTCTTCTCCGTCACCTTTTCCCCGACTGCTTCTCCCTCACCGTCTCTTCCCTCACGCCTCCCTCTCCCATCCCACCCCCCACAGCACAGTCTGACCCAGACGGCAGCCCGGGTACTGCAGCGGCTCCGGGAGCAAGTGGAGCGACGGAGGCAGCAGAAGGCAGAGCCGAGCAACACCCCGCCCCTGGGCGCTCCCCAGGACTAGATTCCCCCCCCCCCCCCACCACCCTCTTTCCTCTTCCCCTCCCGCTCTCCAGCAGAGGCTGGGGCCGGAGTCTCAGTTTCCCACTGGGCTTTGCTGCAGCTGGCTTGATGGGTTACCCGCAGACCCCTGGCTCCCAACAGGCCTGTGGGGACCCTTCCAAGTGTGGACCCTGCCCAGGGATCTGCAGACCTATTTATTCAGCTGCTTCGAGACCCTGGGACCCCCCCCACCCCCGCCCCCACAACCAGCCCGGGCCCCGTCTAGCCCACCATCTGCCTGGGTGTCTGTCGGGCCAATAGAGAGGCAGGAGCTCGGTGTTGGGGGGCGGGGGGGGAGAAGGAGACGGGGGGGCTGCTCCCCCTTCTCTGCAGCAGTCTCTGTCCTCCTCCATCCTCCCCCACCCTCTCCCACCGTTCCCCACTGCCGTCGTCCCCCACCCCCGGAGCTGGAGCGAGCCGTCCCGGCCCTCCGTGGGCGGGAGACAGCGAGAAAAAACAGCCTCTCCTCCCCAAGAGGAAGAAGACAGAATGAGTGGAGCCTGCCAGGAGAGCGGGGGGCGGGCGGCTGGGCGGACCAGCCTGCTGCCTCGCAGGGGGCACCGGGCCACTCAGCCTTCAGCCTGGTCACTCGTCCCCCCCATCCCAAACCCCTCTCTCCCCGGCAACTCACCCCTCTCCTCTCTCCTTATTCCCCCAGGCCCCTCACGTCCCTCCTCCCATCCCCATCTCCTTGTCCCCTCTCATTCTCCCGGCCCCCCATCTCTCTCCCCGGCCCCTCATTGGAGGCGCTGCTGGCAGGAAACAGTTTGGAGGTGGCTGCTCCTCAAGATGTTGGCTTGGGGGTGGGTATCTCCTATCCACCCCCGCACCCCAGGCTCCAGATTCGTTCATTCAATCGTATTTATTGAGTGCTTACTGTGTGCAGAGCACTGTACTAAGTGCTTGGGAAGTACAACGGGAGGCTCATTTCTCCCCGTCCAGCACTGTGCCCATCTCACGTCCCCACTGGGCTGACCGCTGCCCCTGTGGGGGGTCCCCCGGCCCCCCGAGCTCAACCTGGCCCCTGTCCGGCTTCATAGGCCGCCCCGTCGACCCGGCCCTGACCGCCGCTGTGACCCTGGGCGTGGGAATGGCAGCCGGGCCTTGTCCCCGCCACCCTCCCCAGGGGCCCACCTCGCCTGCCCACAGGCTCCTGGGGGGGCCCAGCCCATGGGAGAGGAGGGTTAGAGCCCTGGCAGGGAGTTGGGGTGGGCTCTCTGGGCCCTGGGGGCTCAGTACCCAGCAGATAAAGAGTTTCTAAGATTAACAGGGGCTTGGGTTTGCATCGCTTGGCAGTGATGGGGGGAAGAGAGAGTGTGTGTTGGGCATGTGGATGGTCAGGTGGTCTGTTGGTCGTGGGCCTGACATTTGTAGGTGTTTGTGGGATGGATGTGTGCTTGTTGAGGGGTGGGGAGAGGGTGCGTGGGTGGTTTTTTGCCACCGGACAAGGCTGGAGAGAAATCCCCTCCAGCCTCTCCCGTCCTAAATGGCCCGCCCCTCCATAACTCCCCCTCTCCCCGTTTTAATCCTGGCTCCAACGTGCCCCCCCTCAATAAACCCCGTCCCCTTCGGGGGCAGGTGCCCCTCCGGATCCGGGGGTCGCCGCCCTCCGCGAGGTTGTCGGGCTGGGCCCCAGGACCCCCCACCCCCGGGGGAGGTCGGGCTTAGAGGGGTCCCCGCCCCCCAAACCGGCCGCTCATCCCGCCCTCGCCCCGGGCGCTGGGCCGTGCTGGGCAAGGCGCGCAACCTCTCTGGACTCAGTCCCGCTTTCCTCCAGGGCTGCCGCAGTCGGGCGGGGGCTGCCGTCCGACAGCAGAGGAGACCCCTGGAGCCGGAGGGGACGCCCCCCGCCCCTCGCCCTACTTTACAGAGCTCCCCGGGGGGAGCCGGCGTGCCTCCTCCCTCCCACCTTTCCTCTCCCTCCTTTTCCTCCTCCCACTCTACCTCTCCCAAGCGCTTCGCCCAGTGCTCTGCACCCAGCAAGCGCTGAAGAAATACGGTGGATTGATTGCTCTCTCTTCCCCCCCTCCCTTCCTCCCTCGTCCGTCCCTCCCTCCCTCTCTCCCGCTCCTCCCACCCTCCTCCTCCCGTCCCCGGGTCCGTGGGCCGGTGGGCAGGACCCTGCTCGGTCCTTCCCCGCCGGTGGCAGAGCCGGCCTTGGGTGGCATGGAGGGCCAGTAAGAGCAGAGGGCAGCGCCGCAGGTAGGGGCTGGAAAGGGGGGACGGGGGCGACCCCCGGATTGACCCAACCGGCTGCATTCATTCCTGGGGGGCAGAGACCCCCCCTCCCCACCCTATTCCCTGCCGGGGACAATGAGGCAGGGGGGAGGTCCCCCATCGCCACCAGCAGCGGTGACAGCGACAGCAGAACCGGGAAGGGGGGGGGGGGATGGCCCTCATCATCATCATCATCATCAATCGGATTTATTGAGCGCTTACTATGTGCAGAGCACTGGACTAAGCGCTTGGGAAGTACAAATTGGCAACATCTAGAGACAGTCCCTCCCCAACAGTGGGCTCCTCATTTCATCTCGCATCTCTCTCCGTCTCTGGGATAATCAGAACCTCCCCCTAAAAAAAGGTAGGGGAGGGCGGACCTCCAGCGCCCCTTCTTTCCCCCCTCCCCAAGTCTACCCTCCATCCTTCCCACTGCAGCAGACCCTTCCGAGGTTTGGCGGGTGGGGGAGAGCCGGGCTGGGGCGGGGGCACGGACGCCTCGGGCATCGGGGTTGGAGTCATCCGTCCGTCCGTCGCTTGCCCCCGCCCCGGGTGACCGGGCCACGCTCCGAAAGGGGCTGGGGACTCCCTCAGTTCCCACCTTCCAGCGCTTAGAACAGTGCACGGCACGTAGTAAGCGCTTAACCCATAATTAATACCTCCCGGGGACGGGGGGATGGGGGGCGAATCTCAAGAAGTTACCCCTCTCTTCTCCCACCTGCATCCCTCTCGCTGCAGTCCCTCTGCTACAGAGGCAGGGTCAGGTCCCCTCTCCCACCTCCTCTCCGACCCCAGCACCCCCAAATAATCGGGGGGCAGACTCAAGCTGAAATCCCAGAGGCGTCAAGGGGACCCCCAAGACTCTCCATCCGTCACCTCAGCCTCCCCCTGTCTTCGAGCAGAGTTGGGGGGGTCCATCCCCCCAGGATCAGGGTCTCCCTTGGCTCTGCTCTTCTCTTGGGCCGGGATCCTAGTTTGAGTCTGACCTCCATCCCTCCCGTTGCACCTTCCTACCTGGAGCATCCCTGTTCGTCCTGTAGGGATGTGAAGGGGGTGGGTCCCTGCCCCCCTGGCTGGGAAGGGTGGGACGGAGGGGGATGGTCGATGGAGGAGAAAGGGGAAGATTGGGGGGCGCCTATGGGATCTATAGGGGGATTCGAGGAGGCGGTGAGAACCGGTGCTTGCCCACCCCCTCCGCACAACCAGGAGTCCCGGGCCCAGAACCAGGAGTCCAGGCCTCCCCCGCAAGATCTCCCACCCGCCGACTCAACCTGAAGCCACCCCAGGGAGAAGAGGCAGAGAGATGCTGGGCGTGTGACAGTAGGTGTGAAAATCCCCCGCGGGAACCAACAGGTGTGTGGCTGTTAGGGTGGAGGTAGGTGAGAGGGTGGGTGGTAGTATGTGCGGAGTCCACGTATGTCGGTTCTGGCCGGCGCGTGGGCTCGTCCGTGTGTACGGGTGGCAGTGGGAGTGGATCATGGATGCTTGTGTGAGTCTGGATGTGCCAGCGGACGTGGGCGAGTGTCCGTCGGGGCGTGTGATGGGTTTGACACGACGCAAGTGGTTAGAAACCACGAGGCTAACACTTGCGGTATCTGTGAAGCCTTTTCTCTGGGCTAGAAAGGAGACCGCACTGATCAGAGCCGTCCCACCTGGTCGAAGAACCCCCCCATTTTACCGCTGTGGCAACTGAGGCAAGGAGGAGGCCATGCCCAAGCTCATTCATTCATTCAATCATATTTATTGAGCACTTACTGTGTGCAGAGCACTGGACGCTCAGTGGAAAGAGCCCGGGCTTTGGAGTCAGGGGTCAAGGGGTCGAATTCATTCATTCATTCGATCGTATTTATTGAGCGCTTACTGTGTGCAGAGCACTGGACGCTCAGTGGAAAGAGCCCGGGCTTTGGAGTCAGGGGTCATGGGTTCGAATTCCGGCTCTACCCACTGTCAGCTGGGTGACTTTGGGCAAGTCGCTTCACTTCTCTGGGCCTCAGTTCCCTCATCTGGAAAATGGGGATGAAGACTGTGAGCCCCCCGTGGGACAACCTGATCTCCTTAGCGCTTAGAACGGTGCTTTGCACATAGCAAGCGCTTAATAAATGCCATTATTATTATCCAAGCGCTTAGTCCAGTGCTCTGCACACAGTAAGTGCTCAATAAATGCGATTGAATGAATGAATGAATGACTAAGCGCTTGGGAAGTCCAAATTGGCAACATAAAGAGACGGTCCCTACCCAACAATGGGCTCAGTGGCAAGTGGTGGATCTGGAAACGGAACCCGGATCTCCCAAATCCCGGGGCCCACGTTCCTTCCCACTAGGCCTCCCGGCCTCCGCTCTTCATCAAATCCCTGCCCCCAGCAGGGCGAGGGGTGGCGGGTTCGGATCCATTCATTCAATCGTATTTATTGAGCGTTTACTGTGTGCAGAGCACTGTACTAAGCGCTTGGGAAGTACAAGTTGGCAACATAGAGAGACGGTCCCTTCCCAAAAACGGGCTCACACGGCAGATGGGCACCGGGGTGGAGATGGGCACTGGGCCTCGGGGCAGAGGAGAGGAGGAGGAGGTGGGGGGCGGCCGGACCCCCTGACGGGCTGATCCTGGTGGTCTTGTCGACAGCCCTATATCCTTATGTTCAGAGAAGCAGCGTGGCTCAGTGGAAAGAGCCCGGGCTTTGGAGTCAGAGGTCACGGGTTCAAACCCCGGCTCCGCCAGTTGTCAGCTGTGTGACCTCGGGCAAGTCGCTTCACTCCTCTGGGCCTCAGGGACCTCATCTGGAAAAATGGGGATGAAGACTGCGAGCCCCCCGTGGGACAACCTGATCACCTTGTAACCTTCCCAGTGCTTAGAACCGCGCTTTGCACAGAGTAAGCGCTTAATAAGTGCCATCATTATTATTATGGATCGGTGGGTGGGTGTGGATGGTGTGTCAGTGTGGGTGGGGGTGTCTGTGTGCATGGATGTGTGGTGTGTGGGGGTGTGTGTGAATGTGCATATGTCGGAGCCAGCTGCGCCCTGGGTTTCCTTGGACAGGACCCCGGGAGCCGGAAGCAGATGGCTCCCAGCCTGAGATCCTGGAATCACGACTCTCCCCCCCCCCCCCCATTCCCGGGATGGGAAGGGACTGGAGGGGTCATCTCGGCCCTCCCCCTCCCTCCAAACCGGTCCCTGGGGGAGGCCTGGACTGGAGGGGGCGGCCCAGCCTCTGGAAGACAAGTTGGGGGGTGGGAGGTCTATGTGAGTGTGTGTGTGTTTGTGTGTGTGTGTGTGTGTGTGTGTTGGGGGGGGGGGTCTCTGCTGGGTGATGGACCGGAGGAGGAGACCGGAGCGGGTCCAACCTCCCTCAAGACCCACCAGTAACAAACCGGCTGGGGTAGCAGCGAGAGGGATGGGGGTTAGACTTCCCGGCGAGGGGAGGGCAAGGGAAGGCTGTGAGCCCACTGTTGGGTAGGGACTGTCTCTATATGTTGCCAATTTGTACTTCCCAAGCGCTTAGTCCAGTGCTCTGCACATAGTAAGCGCTCAATAAATACGATTGATGATGATGATGATGATGAGAGAGAAGGCCCAAGAGAGGCTCGGGTCCCAGGGAAGAGAGTCAGGGACCCACCTGCCCCCCCACCAAGGGCGACCCCCCGGGGGGCGGCGGGGAGGGGGCCCTCGCGGGGTTTGTAATTCCCCTAAATCATTCATTCGCAGCTGCTAATTAGGCATCCCAGACCGTATCATTACGGTCTGCCGAGGGAGGGAGGAGGGGAGGGGGCTCGTCAGGAGACACCAGGGTCGTCTCTGCCGGAGCTCGGAGCTCCAGAGGGGGATTCCCCGCGGGGGCTTTCCTGAGTCTAACCTCCACCCCTCCCGCTGCAGGCTCCGCCGAGGTTTCTTCCCCGCGTGGCCCGGTCATCATCAACCCCGTCTGAGGGTGGCGGAGGTCGGGATCCCAGGTGAGGGCAAGGGGGGAGCGGGGAGGGGGGCAACGGGGCCCCGGGGGGCATCCCTCCCTCCCTGAAGCGCTCTCCGAGAAGACCCCCGCCCCCGGGGGATTGGGGGGGGGTGAAGGCAGGGGGCTGGACGGGATGACCCCCCACCCAGGAGGACCTGGTCGCTTTGGGGTGGCAGGCCGGAGATCTGGAAAGGGAGGGGAGAGGCAGGGGAGAATTTCTCTGCCCCCCCCCAACCTCCAGCCCCTCCCCCCTCCAGCCTCCGCATCCCCCCCCCCCAGCTTTTTATAGCCTCTGCCACGGTGATGGGTTTCCATGGCGACGGGGGGCGTGGCTCTGGGGGATGGAGGAGGAGGCCGGAGAAGATGCTCGGGGGTGGAGCGGGGAGGGAAAGTGGATCCCCCTGCTTGGGGGGGGGGGTCGACTTACATGGGGGACAGGAGACCCCCTCCCCACCCCCACCCCGCCTCCAGGTCTCCGGCGGTCGTCACCCCTTGAGGCGGGGCTGAGGCAGAGACAGAGACCCACGCGCAGCAGAGAGACAGAGACATGCCCACTAGGAGAGACAGACTGCCCCAGACACAGTAGGGCTGCAGACCCAGACACACGCAGGAGCCTGGCGACACGCAAATGCAGAGACACACACCCACCGACCCTCCTCGGACACACAAACCACACGTACACACCACGCTGCCTCTGATTGGGAGCGCAGGTTTATTAGGGTCAGTGTCTTGTTCTCACCTTAGAACCGCTCAGAGCGCACAGTCACACCGATTCAGTCGCCACACTGCCAGGCGTCTATCCCCGGACACACACAAACACACGCATAGGCCCTCGTTCATTCATTCACTCATTCAATATTTATTGAGCGCCTAATGTGTGCAGAGCACCGTACTAAGCGCCTGGGAGGGTACACTACAACAGCGAGAAGCAGTGTGGTATAGTGGGTAGAGCCCGGGTCTGGGAATCAGAAGGTCCTAGGTTCTAATCCCGGCTCCACCACTTGTCTGCTGGGTGACCTTGGGCAAGTCCCTTCACTTTTCTCTGGGCCTCAGTTCCCTCAGCTGGAAAATAGGGATTGAGACTGCGAGCCCCACATGGGACGGAGACTGTGTCCAACCCCATTTGCATGTATCCACCCCAGCGCTTAGTACAGTGCTTGGCACATAGTAAGCACTTAACAAATACCACTATCATTATGCCCCCAGACACACATATACACAGTAATTCATTCAATCGTATTTTTTGAGGATTTACTGCATGCAGAGCACTGTACTAAGCCCTTGAGAGAGTACAATACAATAATAAACTGACACATTTCCTGCCCACAACGAGCTCACAGTCTCAAGAGAGGACTTGGTGGCCGGGGGGTGGGGAGAGGCTGAAGAAGATCAGTCAGTCCATCATATTTACTGAGCGCTTTCACACTGGTCTAAGCGCTTGGGAGAGGGCCATTTAACAGTATAACAGACACATTCCCTGTCCACAACTAGCTTACGGTCTAGAGGGGGAGACAGACATAAATAGAAATAAATAAATAAATGACGGAGATAGGCAGAAGTGCTGTAAGGGTGTGGGGGTGTGTGCAGCGCTTAGAACAGTGCTTGGCACATAGTAAGCGCTTAACAAATACCGATATTATTATTATTATAAAGGGAGCAAGTCGGATGGATTCAGAAGAGTTTGCAGCCCCTCCCTCTCCTCCCTCTAGACCCCAGTCGAAAAGGGGAAGGGGGAGAGAAAGGGGAAGAGTGTGTCGGATTCCTGACAGCAACCTGATTTCGTGGAGACCCGATGTCTCATTTCCTTCAGGCAGATGGTACCCCGGGGGCCTGATGTGTAGGCCTGATGATTAGGGTATTTGTTTAGCGCTTACTATGTGCCAGGCACTGTACTAAGCGCTGGGGTGGGTACAAGCAAATCAGTTTGGACGCGGTCCTTGTCCCGCGTGGGGCTCACAGCCTCGATCCCCATTTTACAGACGAGGAAAACTGAGGCCCAGAGAAGTCAAGTGACTTTGCCCAAGGTCATGCAGCGGACAAGTGGCAGAGCCGGGATTAGAACCCAGGATTTCCCAGAAAGGGGGAGAGAGAGAGAGGAGGTTCTGGCTCAAGCCAGCACCTCTCCACGGAGCACAGACACCCCCCTCCTTCTTCCCCTCAACCGGGGGATAGAGGCAGGGGGATGGATGGGATGGGTCCTGGAGGGCAGAGGCAACTGAGGCAGCAGTTCCCCAGGAAACGGAGTGGGACAAAGGCCCAGGATGCGGGAGGGACGGGGAATTTACAGCCAGGGAGAGAATCAATCAAATAATCAATCAATCAATCAATCAATCAACAATATTTATTGTGCCCCTAGTCAATCAATTGATGATATTTCTGAAATGCGCATTCTGTGCAGAGCACTGTATGCAGCGCTTAGGAGAGAACAATACAGCAGAGTTGGCAGACACGTTCCCTGCCCACAACGAGCTTACATCCTACAGAGGGAGAAAGATATTAATAATAATAAATACTTTATAGTTTATAATTTAAAGATATAAGTGCTGTGGGGTTGAGAGTGGGACATTCATTCATTCGATCTATTTATCGAGCGCTTACTGTGTGCAGAGTACGCTTGGGAGAGTATGATGTAACAATAAAAGGACACATTCCCTGCCCACAATGAGCTTAAGGGTCTAGAGGGGGAAATAGCAGATGCCCAAAACACCCTTAGTGTTTGGAAGAATACACCAGAGGTAGTAAGCACGATTCCTGCCTTCAGGGAGCTTACAGTCTAGCTGGGGAGACGGACAGGAAAACACACTGCAGGTCTGGAGCCGCAACGCGGTGTACAATAAGGGTTACTGGGGTGGGGAATTGAGAGATTCATCAGGGAAGGCTTCCCGGAGGAGATGGGCGTCGAAGAAAGGGATGTGAAGGGGGCTGAGGGGTCGCAGGCCGGAGCAAGGGAGGGTCAACAGGAGGAGGAGGGGTAAAATTGGGCAGGTTGGGGCTGAATGGGGAGAGAAATGGCTCAGATCGAGCATCTCCCAAATGAACTTTAGTAGTGCGGAGCAGGATAATTTGGTGTGTGTGAAGGGGTGTCAACCAATCCATCAATCAGTCGTATTCACTGAGCGCTTTCCTGTCAGTCCATCGAATTTACTGAGCGCTTACCCTACGCAAAGCACTGTACTAAGCGCTTGGGAGAGTACACTAGAACAATAAAGAGACGCATTCCCTGCCCACAAGGAGCTGACAGTCTCGAGGGGAGACAGACATGAATGGAAATTATAGACGGAGATGGACGTTAGCGGTGTGGGGCTGGGAGGGAGGATGGAAAAAGGGAGCAAGTCAGGGCGACGCGGAAGGGAGTGAGAGAAGAGAAAAGGAGGGGGGAGCATCGTACTAAGCGCTTGGGATTGGACACGCTAATAGAGTGGGTAGACCAGTTCCCTGCCCATGACGAGCTGATGGTCCAGAAGGGGAGACGGACTTTACTATCAATAGACACAAATAACAGGGATGGTATTTGTTAAGCGCTTACCATGCGCAAGGCACTGTACTAAGCGCCGGGATAATCACAAGCAAATCAGGTTGGACCCAATCCCTGTCCCACGTGGGGCTCACAGTCCCCATTTTACAGATGAAGGAACTGAGGCCCGGAGGAGCACAGTGACTTCTCAAGGTCACGCAGAAGGGCAGAGAGGTGGAGCCGGGATTAGAACCCATGACCTTCTGACTCCCAAGCCCGGGCTCTATCCACTCCGCCATGCTGCTTCTCATTAGATTCATTCATTCATTCAATCGTATTTATTGAGCACTTACTGTGTGCGGAGCACCGGACTAAGCGCTTGGGAAGTCCAAGTCGGCAACATAGAGAGACGGACGGTCCCTTCACGGCCACTTGTCTGGCACTTTGCGGAAGAGTTGCAAGTGCTGTTCTTATTCATTCATTCATTCAGTCGTATTTATTGAGCGCTTACTGTGTGCAGAGCACTGTACTAAGCGCTTGGAAAGTACAAGTCGGCAACATATAGAGACGGTCCCTACCCAACAGCGGGCTCACAGTCTAGAAGGGGGAGACAGACAACAAAACATATTAACAAAACAAAATAAGTAGAACAAATATGTACAAGTAAAATAAAGAGTAAAAAAATGTACAAACATATTCATTCATTCAGTCGTATTTATTGAGCGCCCACTGTGTGCAGAGCACTGGACCAAGCACTTGGGAAATACAAGTCGGCAACACATAGAGACGGTCCCTACCCAACAGCGGGCTCACAGTCTAGAAGAGGGAGACAGACAACAAAACAAAACATATTAACAAAACAAACAGAATTCCTAGCATTCCATCTCTTTGTAGATGGCGGAAATATGACTTTGAGAAGCGCCATGGCCTAGTGGATAGAGCACAGATCTGGTATTCATTCATTCAATCATATTTATGGAGCGCTTACCGTGTGCGGAGCACTGTACTAAGCCCTTGGAAAGGACAATTGGGCAACAGATAAAGACAATCCCTACCCAACGATGGGCTCGCCTTCTAGAAGGGGGAGACGGACAACAAAACAAAACAAGTAGCCAGGCATCGATAGCATCGCAGAGTGGGGCGGTCACGGGTTCTAATCCCAGCTCCTCCACTCGTCTGCTGCGTGACCTTGGGCCGGTCACTTGACTGCTCTGTGACCTCGTCAAGGCCGTGAGCCCCACGGGGGACAGCCTGATTCCCCCAGCTTTGGGAAGAGTGCTTGGCACGTAGGAAGCGCTCCGCAGATACCACCGTCGTTCTTCTACTTATAATAATAAGTGTCGGGGGGTCGAGGAGTGGGGCGGAAATACGTTCCCGACCGGTGGGCGGCCTCCAGGCCGTCCAACGCGGGCCGGTGGAGGGAAAGGGTCTCCTGACCCTTGCCCCTCGCCCCCGCCGCGTGTCTCCCGCAGGCCAGCCGCCCCGCCGGGCCCGATGGCCTCCCGCCTCGCCCCGCGCCCCGTCTCGGGGACCCTGCTGCTCTGGGCCGTCCTGCTCCTGGAGCCGGCGGGCGCCACCCCCGCTCCCCCGCCGGACCCTCCGGCCAACGCCTCGCCGCCCGACGCCTGCGCCGGCTCCACGCGGTGCCAACCGGGGGTCCTGCTCCCCGTGTGGCAGCCCGACGACCCCTCCCTGGGCGACAAGGCGGCCCGCGCCATCGTCTACTTCGTGGCCATGGTCTACCTGTTCCTGGGCGTGTCCATCATCGCCGACCGCTTCATGGCGTCCATCGAGGTCATCACGTCCAAGGAGAAGCAGATCACCATCACGCGCGCCGGCGGCGAGACCAGCGTGGGCACCGTGCGCATCTGGAACGAGACCGTGTCCAACCTGACGCTCATGGCCCTGGGCTCGTCGGCGCCCGAGATCCTGCTGTCGGTCATCGAGGTGTGCGGGCACAACTTCCAGGCGGGCGAGCTGGGCCCCGGCACCATCGTGGGCAGCGCGGCCTTCAACATGTTCGTGGTCATCGCCGTGTGCGTCTACGTCATCCCGGCCGGGGAGAGCCGCCGCATCAAGCACCTGCGGGTCTTCTTCGTCACGGCGGCCTGGAGCGTGTTCGCCTACGTGTGGCTCTACCTGATCCTGGCGGTCATCTCCCCGGGCGTCGTGCGGGTGTGGGAGGCCCTGCTCACGCTCGTCTTCTTCCCCGTGTGCGTCGTCTTCGCCTGGGTGGCCGACAAGAGGCTGCTCTTCTACAAGTACGTGTACAAGCGCTACCGCGCCGACCCGCGCAGCGGCCTCATCGTGGGCAGCGAGGGCCGCGGGCCCAAGGACATCGAGATGGACGGGGCCTTCCTGGGGGCCGGGGCCCTCCTGGGGGGCGGGGACGACGGCCTCCCCGGGGGCGGGGCCTCCCCCTACCCAGGGGGCGGGGCCTCGCCCTTCCCGGGGGGCGTGGTCCCCTCCCACCAAGGGGGCGTGGCCTCGTCCTTCCCGGGAGACCTGGCCTCCCCTTATCCAGGGGGGGCATCCAACCCGTATCCGGGGGGCGCATCCTCCTCGTATCCAGGGGGAGCATCCTCCCCGTATCCAGGGGGAGCATCCTCCCCGTATCCAGGGGGAGCATCCTCCCCGTATCCAGGGACCGCATCCAACCCGTATCCAGGGGCCGCCTCCTCCCCGTATCCAGGGCCCGCATCCCCTCCGTATCCAGGGGCCTCCTCCTCCCCGTATCCAGGGCCCGCATCCCCTCCGTATCCAGGGGCAGCATCCTCCCCGTATCCAGGGGCAGCCTCCTCCCCGTATCCAGGGAGCGCCTCCTCCCCGTATCCAGGGGCAGCATCCTCCCCGTACCCGGGGGCCGCGCCCCCGCCTCCCCCGGGAGGCGCCCCGGCCGAGGCGTCCTTCGGGGGCGCGGGGGCGTCCCCTCCGCGGGCCGGCGCGGGCGAGGCGGGTCCGGCGGGCCCCGGGCGCGCGGGGCCCGAGGACCGGGAGCTGGCCGAGAGCCGCCGCGAGGTGATCCAGATCCTGAAGGAGCTGAAGCAGAAGCACCCGGACAAGGAGGCGGCGCAGCTGGTGGAGCTGGCCAACTACTACGCGCTGCTGCACCAGCAGAAGAGCCGCGCCTTCTACCGCATCCAGGCCACGCGGCTGCTGACGGGCGCGGGCAACGTGCTCCGTCGCCACGTGGCCGAGGCGGCCCGGCGGCCCGGCGACGGGGGCTGGGGCGGCGACCGGGGCCCGGGGGAGGAGGGCGGCGACGGCGGCGACGGCGGAGACGACGACGGCGACGAGCCGGCGGCCGCCAGCCGCATCAGCTTCGAGCCCGGGGCCTACCACTGCCTGGAGAGCTGCGGGTCGGTGCTGCTGGCCGTGGCCTGCCGCGGGGGCGAGGGCCGCAGCACCTTCTACGTGGACTACCGCACCGAGGACGGGTCGGCGCGGGCCGGCTCGGACTACGAGTACAGCGAGGGCACCCTGGTGTTCAAGCCCGGCGAGGCCCTGAAGGAGCTGCGCATCGGCATCATCGACGACGACATCTTCGAGGAGGACGAGCACTTCTTCGTGCGGCTCCTCAACCTGCGCGTGGGCGACGCCGAGGGCATGTTCGAGCCCGACGCCGGCGGCCGCCCCAAGGGCCGCCTGGTGGCCCCGCTGGTGGCCACCGTCACCATCCTGGACGACGACCACGCCGGCATCTTCGCCTTCGCCGACCGCCGGCTGCGGGTCAGCGAGTGCGCCGGCGCCGTGGAGGTCCGCGTGGTCCGCGGCTCCGGCGCCCGCGGCACCGTCCGCCTGCCCTACCGCACCGTCGACGGCTCCGCCCGCGGCGGGGGCGTCCACTACGAGGACGCCTGCGGGGAGCTGGAGTTCGGCGACGACGAGACCATGTGAGGGCCGGGGGCGGGGCGGGGGGGCGGAGGAGGGCGGAGGGGGGCGGGGGGGGGAGGAGGGGGAAGGGGGAGGTAGAGGACGGGGAGGAGGGAGGGGAGGAGGAGGGGGAAGGGGGAGGAAAAGGAGGGAGAGGAAGAGGAGGAGGAGAAGGAGGAGGAAGAGAAGGAGGAGGAGGAAGAGGAGAAGGAGGAGGACAAAGAGGAGGAGGAGGAGGAGGAGGAGGAGGAAGAGAAGGAGGAGGAGGAGGAAGAGGAAGGGGGAAGGAGGAGGAGGAAGAGGAGGGGAGAAGGAGGAGGAAGAGGAAGGGGAGAAGGAGGAGGAGGAAGAAGGGGAGGAGGAGGAGAAGGAGGAGGAGGAAGAGAGGAGGGGAGAAGGAGGAGGGGAGAAGGAGGAGGAGGAAGAAGGGAAGGAGGGGGAGAAGGAGGAGGGGAGAAGGAGGAGGAGGAGGAAGGGAAGGAGGAGGAGAAGGAGGAGGAGGAGGAGGAGGGGAGAAGGAGGAGGAGGAAGAGAAGGGGGAGAAGGGAGAGGAAGGGGAGAAGGAGGAGGAGGAAGAGGAGGAGGAAGAGGAGAAGGAGGAGGAGGAGGAAGAGGAGGAGGAAGAGGAGGAGGAGGAGGAAGGGGGAGAAGGGAGAGGAGGGGGAGAAGGAGGAGGAGGAGGAGGAGAAGGAGGAGGTGGAAGAGGAGAAGGAGGAGGAGGAAGAGGAGGAGGAGGAGAGGGGGAAGGAGAGGAAGAAGAGGAGGAGGAGGAGGAAAAAAGAGGAGAAGAGGAGGAGAAGGAAGAAGAGGAGGAAGAGAGGAAAAGGAGGAGGAAGAGGAGGAAGGGGGGTCGGAGTCAGTGACCATCTCCCGGCGGCTCCTCCCGGGGGTCCGGGACTACCCTGACTTCAAAAGCCAGTCCCGCGGAGGAGAGAGCCGGCGGACAGCGGGCGAGGCGCGGAGGCTGGGGGCGGGCCAGCCTGGGGAAACTGAGGCCGGGGGGAAGGCCCTGGGTCCTGGTTCCCCGAGCAACAGGGGGCGTGCAGAGGAGAGCCACCCCCATCCCCACCCCCACCCCCCCGGGGGGCCCAGTCCAGCCCACCCTGCAGCCCAAATCTCGGACCCTTCCACGGGCTGGGACTCTGGGCTTCAGAGGGCCAGGCCCTGGGAGCCGGAAGCCGAGTCGGTGGTCTGGTCATTAGGGGGAAGGAGGTTAGGCTTTGGGGTGGGCAGGGACACAATCAATCAATCATCAATCAATCGTATTTATTGAGCGCTTACTGTGTGCAGAGCACTGGACTAAGGGGAGAGGCGGGAGGGTTGTCCCATGTGGGGCTCACAGTCTTGATCCCCATTTTCCAGATGAGGGAACTGAGGCCCAGAGAAGTGAAGTGACTTGCCCAAGGTCACACAGCAGGCATGTGGGGGAGGCGGGAGGGTTGGGGGCCGGGGGAGGTCCGACCTCCCCTCCTCCCTTGGAGGTCTTCCTCACGCGCAATCCTGTGAGTGTGTGCGAAACGCTCCGTTTCCTCAGCCGTGTGCCCAGAGTAGGGTGTGTATCTGTCGGAGTTAACTCTGTCTGTGTGAACGCACGACCTTTTTGCGCAACGGTGCTAGTGTGAGTGTTTAAACTCTTTAGCAAACCCCTCCTTTCATTCATTTATTCGCCTTTATTGAGCGCTTACTGGGTGCAAAACACTGTACTAAGCGCTTGGGAGAGTTCAGTATAACAATAATAGCATTAGGCTATTATTAGACTAATAGCAACCCTATTGTTGCTATTACTAATATCAATAATTATTATCAATAATAATAACAATAATAGTACTTGTTAAGGGCTTACTAGGTGTCAAGCAGTGGTCTAAGCGCTGATTCAAGTTGGACCCATTCATTCATTCAATCGTATTTATTGAGCGTATTTATTGAGTCCCTACCCATGGCACGAGAAGCAGCATGGCTCAGTGGAAAGAGCATGGGCTTGGGAGTCAGAGGTCATGGGTTCGAATCCCGCCTCCCCCACATGCCTGCTGTGTGACCTCGGGCAAGTCACTTCACTTCTCTGGGCCTCAGTTCCCTCATCTGGAAAATGGGGATTAAGACTGTGAGCCCCACATGGGACAACGGCATCTCCTTGTATTCCCCCTAGCGCTTAGAACAGTGCTTTGCGCATAGTAAGCGCCTAACAAATACCAACATTATTATTATTATTGTGTGCAGAGCACTGTACTAAACGCTTGGGAAGTCCAAGTTGGCAACATCTAGAGACTGTCCCTACCCATCAGCGGGCTCACAGTCTAGAAGGAGGGAGACGACGGTCCCTGTCCCACATGGGGCTCACAGTCGAAGCAGAAGGGAGCACGAGTGTTTAATCCCCATTTTACGGATGAGGTCGACTGAGGCCTAGAGATGCGAAGCGACTTTCCCAAGGTCACACAGCAGGCAGGTGGCGGGGCCGGGATTAGAACCCAGGCCCTCTGACCTCTAGGCCCACACTCCATCCCCCAGGCCACGCTGCTTCCCTCAAAATAACTCACAGATCGGAGGAGGGAGTTAAGGGGAATGTGTCTGGATTTCAGATTCTCCCGGCTGTTCAATGGAAGGTGTCCAGTTCTCTTGAACGTTTCTGGCACTCCTCTCCCACAATCCTGCAGGATGGGGGGGCACATCATCATCATCATCATCATCAATCGTATTTATTGAGCGCCTACTATGTGCAGAGCACTGTACTAAGCGCTTGGGAAGTATAAATTGGCAACATAAGGGCACATGAGTGCCCCTTCCTACATCCCCATATATACATAAACATATATATGTATATATGTTTGTACATATTTATTACTCCATTTATTTATTTATTTTATTTGCACATATCTATTCTATTTATTTTATTTTGCTAGTATGTTTGGTTTTGTTCTCTGTCTCCCCCTTTTAGACTGTGAGCCCACTGTTGGGTAGGGACTGTCTCTGTATGTTGCCAATTTGTACTTCCCAAGCGCTTAGTACAGTGCTCTGCACACAGTAAGCGCTCAATAAATACGATTGATGATGATGATACCCAGTGCTCCGCTGTAGTAAGCGCCCGATAAATTCATTCATTCATCCATTCAATCGTATTTATTGAGCGCTTACTGTGTGCAGAGCACTGTACTGAGCGCTTGGGAGATAAATACGATCGACCGCCGTATCCCCTCCCCAACCGGGCGCCCAGCTCTCCCCCAGCTTCGGGAAAGGGGTAAACTGGGTGGGTGGGGAAAGGGCAGGAGGGGACGGAGCAGGGCAAGCGGAGACTCGGCACGTTGAGCTATAATAATAATAATAATGATGATGGCATTTATTAAGCGCTTACTGTGCGCAAAGCACTGTTCTAGGCTCTGGGGAGGATACAAGGTCACCAGGTTGTCCCACGTGGGGCTCCCAGTCTGAATCCCCATTTTACAGATGAGGGAACTGAGGCCCAGAGAAGTTAAGTGACTTGCCCAAGTCACACAGCAGACAGACAAGCAGCAGAGACTCGGCACGTTGAGCTATAATAATGATAGCATTTATTAAGCGCTTACTATGTGCCAAACACTGTTCTAAGCGCTGGGGAGGTTACAAGGTGAGCAGGTTGTCCCACAGGGGGACAGTCTTCATCCCCATTTTACAGATGAGGGAACTGAGGCACAGAGAAATGAAGTGACTTGCCCAAAGTCACCCAGCTGACAACTGGCAGGGGGCGGGATTTGAACCCATGACCTCTGACTCCAAAGCCCGGGCTCTTTCCACTGAGCCGCCGCGTGGGAGCCGAGGAGGCCCCAGCGGACGGGGCCGGCTGCCGTCAAGCGCGGTTGGCTCTCCCTCTCCCTCCTCTGGTCTCCCCCCAGCCACAGAGAAGCAGCGTGGCTCAGTGGAAAGAGCATGGGCTTTGCAGTCAGGGGTCATGGGTTCGAATCCCGGCTCTGCCCATTGTCAGCTGGGTGACTTTGGGGAAGTCACTTCACTTCTCTGGGCCTCAGTTCCCTCATCTGGAAAATGGGGATGAAGACTGTCCCCCTGTGGGACAACCTGTTCACCTTGCAACCTCCCCAGCGCTTAGAGCAGTGTTTGGCACATAGCAAGGGCTTAATAAACGCTATCATTATTATCATTATTTGAGCTCAACGTGACGAGTCTCTGCTGCTCTCTCTGCTTGCCCTGACTCCGCCACTTGTCTGTCAGCTGTGTGACTTGGGCAAGTCACTTAACTTCTCTGTGCCTCAGTTCCCTCATCTGTAAAATGGGGATTAAGACTGTGAGCCCCACGTGGGACAACCTGGTGACCTTGTATCCTCCCCAGAGCTTAGAACAGTGCTTTGCGCATAGTAAGGGCTTAATAAATGCCATCATTATTATTATTATTACAAGGGGCTGGGGCAGGGACTGGTCCTCCTCCGCAACGACCCCCCTACTCCTCCCCTGTGCCCCTTGCTGTCTTAGACCCCACCAGCCCCAGCCGGAGGTCTCAAGGACAGCGGGCAGAGACCAGCTCGGCCCTGCTGCGGGATGAAGCCGCCCTCGGTGGGGGGCGAGCCTTTCTTATAAGAATAAATAATAATAATAATAATAATAATAATAATAATAATAATGGCATTTGTAAAGCGCCTACTATGTGCAAAGCACTGTACTAAGCGCTGGGGGAGGTTACAAGGTGATCAGGTGGCCCCACGTGGGGCTCACATTCTCAATCCCCATTTTACAGATGAGGGAACTGAGGTTCAGAGAAGTGAAGTGACTCGCCCAAGGTCACACAGCAGACATGTGGTGGAGCCGGGATTCGAATCCGTGACCTCTGACGCCAAAGCCCGAGCTCTTTCCACTGAGCCAGGCTGCTTCTCTAAACACTGTTCTAAGCACTGGGGGGTACGAGGTGATCAGGTTGTCCCACAGGGAGCTCACAGTCTTAATCCCCATTTTACAGATGAGGTAACGGAGGCACAGAGAAGTGAAGTGACTTGCCCAAAGTCACACAGCTGACAAGTGGCAGAGTTGGGATTTGAACCGATGACCTCAGACTCCAAAGCCCGTGCTCTTTCCACTGAGCCACGCTGCTTCTCATAATAATAATGATAATAATAATAATAATAATAATAATGGCATTTATTAAGCGCTTACTATGTGCAAAGCACTGTTCTAAGCGCTGGGGAGGTTACAAGGTGTCAGGTTCACACACAGGGGAATCACAGTTTTAATCCCCATTTTCCAGTTGAGGTAACTGAGGCCCAGAGAAGTTAAGTGACTTGCCCAAAGTCACACAGCTGACAATTGGCGGAGTCGGGATTTGAACCCGTGAGCTTACTATGTGCCAAGCACTGTTCTAAGCGCTGGGGAGGTTACAAGGTGATCAGGTTGTCCCACGGGGGCTCACAGTCTTCGTCCCCATTTTACAGATGAGGTAACCGAGGCCCAGAGAATCAATCAATCAATCGTATTTATTGAGCGCTTACTGTGTGCAGAGCCCTGTACTAAGCGCTTGGGAAGTACAAGTTGGCAACAGAAGGGAACAGAGAAGTGAAGTGACTGGCCCAAAGTCACACAGCTGACGATTGGAGGAGCCGGGATTTGACTCCAAAGCCCGGGCTCTTTCCACCGAGCCACGCCGCTTCTCCACGCTTCTTCTCTGCCAGCCTGCCTCAGTTTCTCCGTCTGTCTGTCTGTCTGTCTTCAGCGCCCGGGCTTGCTGGCATTCTCCAGTCCCAGCGCGCTGGTTGCTGTGGAGACAGACTCGCCCGTGGCACTGTGTGAGCGGGCCCCGGGGCCCACGCCCACGCCAGTTCTGGCATTGCCAGGCTGGGGGTGGAGGACTGGCAGCTTGGAGGCCCAGGGCATCCAGACCGTCCTGCCCATTTGGGGGGCGGCGGGGGGCTCCGCTGTCATCGCATCCATCCCTCTGTCTCCGCCCTCCGCAGAGACTTCCCATGGCAAGGAAACCACCCCCCTCCTCCACCTCCCCTCCACCGTCCTTTCGTGAAGGAGCCCCACACTCGTCTTGCTGTAATAATAATAATCCAGAGCTTAGTACAGTGCCTGGCACATAGTCAGCGTTTTACAAATGCCACGATGATAATAATAATAATAGTAATAGTGGCATATGTAAAGCACTGAGTCTGTGCCAGGCACCGGGCTAAGCGCTGAGCCCACTATTGGGTAGGGACCGTCTCTATATGTTGCCAACTTGTACTTCCCAAGCGCTTAGTCCAGTGCTCTGCACACAGTAAGCGCTCAATAAATACGATTGATTGATTGATTGACTGAGACTGATTGTCTGATTCCCAGACTGAGCCCCTTCCTTCCTCTTCCCCTCGTCCCCCTCTCCATCCCCCACATCTTACCTCCTTCCCTTCCCCACAGCACCTGTATATATGTATATATGTTTGTGCATATTTATTACTCTATTTATTTTACTTGTACATATCTATTCCATTTATTTTATTTTGTTAGTACGTTTGGTTTTGTTCTCTGTCTCCCCCTTTTAGACTGTGAGCCCACTGTTGGGTAGGGACTGTCTCTATATGTTGCCAACTTGGACTTCCCAAGCGGTTAGTACAGTGCTCTGCACACAGTAAGCGCTCAATAAATACGATTGATGACGATGGGGTGAGCAAATCGAGTTGGACACAGTCCCCGTCCCACGCCGGGCTCGCAGTCTCAATCCCCATTTTCCAGATGAGGGAACTGAGCCACAAAGAAGTGAAGTGACTCGACCGAGGTCACCCAGCCACCCCTCTCTCCTCCACAGGATTCCCCCAGGGGGAGTTATTCGTTCATTCATTCAATCGTATTTATTGAGCGCTTACTGTGTGCAGGGCACTGTACTAAGCGCTTGGGAAGGACAAGTTGGCAACATATGTGGCCTGGGGTGCCCCCTCCCCGGACTCTCCTCCCCGAATAAGATGCAGCCCCCGCCCCCAGCTCCCCCAGGTCCTCCCCCCCAAAAAGCTAAGAGCTCAGCGTGGCTCAGTGGAAAGAGCCTGGGCTTTGGAGTCAGAGGTCATGGGTTCAAATCCTGACTCCACCAATTGTCAGCTGTGTGACTTTGGGCAAGTCACTTCACTTCTCTGGCCTCAGTTACCTCAACTGTAAAAGGGGGATTAAAACTGTGAGCCCCCTGTGGGTCGACCTGATCACCTTGTAACCTCCCCAGTGCTTAGAACAGTGCTTTGCACATAGTAAGCGCTTAATAAATGCCATTATTATTATTAGCCTGGCCTAGTGGATAGAGCACAGGCCTGGGAATCAGAAGAACCTGGGTTCTCATCCCGACGCTCCCATTTGTCTGCTGGGTGACTTGGAGCGGGTCGCTCGACTTCTCTGGGCCTCAATTTCAATCAATCAATCAATCGATCAATCAATCCATCGTATTTATTGAGCGCTTACTGTGTGTAGAGCACTGTACTAAGCGCTTGGGAAGTCCCAATTGGCAACATATAGAGACGGTCCCTACCCAACAGTGGGCTCACAGTCTAGAAGGGGGAGACAGAGAACAAAACAAAATATATTAACAAAATAAAATAGAATAGATATGTACAAGTAAAATAAATAAATAAACAGAGTAATAAATACGTACAAACATATATACATATATACAGGTGCTGTGGGGAAGGGAAGGAGGTAAGGTGGGGGGGATGGAGAGGGGGAGGAAGGAGGGGGCTCAATGTGGGAAGGCCTCCTGGAGGAGGTGAGGTCTCAGTAGGGCCTCAACTGGAAAATGGGATTAAGACTAGAGCTTAGTCCAGTGCTCCAGCGCTTAGTCCAGTGCTCTGCACACAGTAAGCGCTCAATAAATACGATTGAATGAATGAATGGTGAGCCCCAAGTGGGACAGGGCCCGCGTCCAACCTGATTAGCTTTCCTCCATTCGTTCAATCGTATATCTCGAGCGCTTGCCGGGCGCAGAGCACTGAACTAAGCGCTTAGCGCTGTAATAGGAGCTTAGCACTGTACCCCGGCGCTTAGAACAGTGCTTGGCACCTAGTAAGCTCTTAATAAATGCCTTAGGAAAAGAGACACACCAACAACACACACTCAGAGAGCGAGGCATCTAGAAGAGGTTCAGCACCACGGAGAGGGGAGGGGCCGGACTGGGTTTGGAAGCACTGGGGCTTTAGTTGGTCCTCCCGGGGTCATTCATTCATTCATTCATTCATTCATTCATTCAATCGTATTTATTGAGCGCTTACTGTGTGCAGAGCACTGGACTAAGCGCTTGGGAAGTACAAGTTGGCCACATATAGAGACGGTCCCTATTCATTCATT
Source organism: Tachyglossus aculeatus (assembly GCF_015852505.1). Taxonomy (NCBI): domain Eukaryota; kingdom Metazoa; phylum Chordata; class Mammalia; order Monotremata; family Tachyglossidae; genus Tachyglossus; species Tachyglossus aculeatus. Next base: position 3,198,061 of record NC_052091.1, read on the forward strand.
CATTCAATCCGATTCAATAATAATAATAATAATGGCATTTATTAAGCGCTTACTATGTGCAAAGCACTGTTCTAAGCGCTGGGGAGGTTACAAGGTAATCAGGTTGTTCCACGGGGGGCTCACAGTCTTCATCTCCATTTTCCAGATGAGGGAACTGAGGCACAGAGAAGTGAAGTGGCTTGCCTAAAGTCATCCAGCTGACAATTGGCGGAGCCGAGATTTGAACCCATGACCTCTGACTCCAAAGCCCACGCTCTTTCCACTGAGCCATGCTGCTTCAATACGATTCCATCATTCAATACGATTGAATGAATGAATGAATTCAATCGTATTTATTGAGCGCTTACTGTGTGCAGAGCACTGTACTAAGCGCTTGGGAAGTCCAAGTTGGCAACATCTAGAGACGGTCCCTACCCAACAGTGGGCTCACAGTCTAGAAGGGGGAGACAGAGAACAAAACATAACATATTAACAAAATAAAATAAATAGAATAAACATGTACAAATAAAATAAATAAATAAATAGAGTAATAAATATGTACAAACATATATACATGTATACAGGTCACGTATTCCCCTCCCCAAAAGCAGGGGGCTACCCCCTTGCTGGCTTCCCAGCTCCCCCAGGCATTTGCTGCATGGCTCAGTGGAAAGAGCATGGGCTTTGGAATCAGAGGTCATGGGTTCGAATCCCGGCTCCACCACATGCCTGCTGTGTGATCTTGGGCAAGTCACTTAACTTCTCTGTGCCTTAGTGACCTCATCTGTAAAATGGGGATTAAGACTGTGAGCCCCACGTGGGATAACTTGATCACCTTGTATCCCCCCCAGCGCTTAGAACAGTGCTCTGCACATAGTAAGCGCTTAACAAATGCCATCATTATTATTATTATTTGCTGCGATGCCGCCCGCCGCCCCCCTCCCAGCTCCGCCCACGCTGGCTCTCTCCTTTCCACTCCTCTGCCGTTTCATCTTGGGGATAGATTTGTGGGGAGAGGGCAATCAATCAATCAATCAGTCGTATTTATTGAGAGCTTACTGTGTGCAGAGCACTGTACTAGGCGCTTGGGAAGTACAAGTTGGCAACATATAGAGACAGTCCCTACCCAACAGTGGGCTCACAGTCTAGAAGGGAAAGACAGAGAACAAAACCAAACACATTAACAAAATGAAATAAATTGAATAGATATGTACAAGTAAAATAATAGAGTAATAAATCTGTACAAACATATATACATATATACAGGTGCTGTGGGGAAGGGAAGGAGGTAAGACGGCGGGGATGGAGAGGGGGACGAGGGGGAGAGGAAGGAGGGGGCTCAGTCTGGGAAGGCCTCCTGGAGGAGGTGAGCTCTCAGTAGGGCCTTGAGGAAGGAAGGAGGGTGCTTATGTAGTCCCCCCGGTTGTTTGCAGCCGTGTTTCTCTGGGTCCGCGGGTGCCTTTGTGGACGTCTGTGGGAACTAGGACTCCGTGTGTGCGTGTGATGTGTGTCTGGGGTCATGTGTGCGAATGGTCCCCTGCTCCAGGTCCGGTGCCAGAGGCTGAGGGGAGGAGGAGGAGGGAGGTATAGACCTGGGGGGGGGGGAGCTGGTTGGCCGCCCCCCTCCCCAATTTATCTCTATGCCCGTGAGGCCGGTTGTCATGGCGATGGAGATACCTCTCACGGATGCTGAAGAATCAATTAGGGTCCAATTCCCACCCTGCAGCTGGGGGGAGGGAGGGCCAACTGGGGAGGCAGGAGAAGGGGAAATCCCGCAAGACGAGGGGGCGGGAGGCTGCAGGGCCCCGTCTGGGAGAGGACAGAGGGTTGGGGGGAGTGCTGAGGATACGAGATGGAGGGGTCGGGGGAGGTGGGAAAGGTAGATAAGCCTGGGGCACCGGCCTAAGGGGGCGGGAGCAGGGCCCGGGCCTTGGATCCTGGCCTAACTGAGGCCTGAATGATCCCTGGCTACGGGGGAGGGGGGTCATGGTGGTTCCCCCCCCCCATCTGACTCGGTCTCCCCTCCCCCGCAGGAAGACGCTGCAGGTGAAGATTGTGGACGACGAGGAGTACGAAAAGAAGGACAACTTCTTCATCGAGCTGGGCCAGCCCCAGTGGCTCAAGAGGGGCATTTCAGGTGCGGGCGAGGCCGGGCCCCGACCCATCCTTCCCTCCGCCCCCGGAGTCGGGGAGCTGGCCCGGGGGAGGGGGGGGGGGGACCCCCCATCAAGGGAAGGCAGCCCCGGCGGGAGGACCAAGCTAATTCTGGGCTGGGGACGGGGAGGGAGGGGGGTGGCCTCTCCCCCACAGAGGCTGCTGGGGGACACGCGGTTTCTGTCTCTTGTTTCTCTGCAGCTCTTCTGCTCAACCAAGGTAAGAACGAGAGTTGACCCCCGACCCCACTCCACCCCAGCTCTCCTGCAAGCCCACCCTCTCCCCGACCACCGTCCGAACTCCAGGCCGACTCTGGCACCAGCCCCCGCCCCCCTCCGAGGAGTCCCGGGGGGTGAGGCTGGCTCAGAGAGAGGATCCCGGCCACTTCGCTTCCTCTGCAGCCTGAGCTAGGCACACACACATCACGCATTCGCATGCCCACACAACCACACACAAGCACACACGTAGCTATGAACATATGACCCAGACCCGCTGGGGTAGAGACAAACCAATCAGGTTGGACACAGGCCCTGTCCCACTTAGGGCTCACGATCTTTAATGATGTCCATTTTACTGATCAGGTAATTGAGGCACAGAAAAGCGAAGTGACTTGCCCCAGGTCACACAGCAGACGAGTGGCAGAGTGGGGATTAAAACCCAGGACCTTCTGACTCCCCAGCTCGTCCTCTATTCATCAGGCCTTGCTGCTTCTTTCTCTCTCTCTGAATATATATATATATATATATATTCCTCTCGGCCACTTGGTCTTCTGGAGGTTATATAATCCATCCCTCTGCCTCCAGGCTCCTCCTATCCCACCTTGATCCAGCCAGGCTGTTTCTTTGTCATTCTCTCTGAGCCCCTGCCTTTCTGTGTCTCTCCCCGTCTCCGTTTCTCGCTGTCACACTCTGTTTCTCTGTCACTGTCCTTCTCTATTGTTCATTCTACCTCTGCTGCTAGGGCGGGCAGAGGGAGACCCAAATTGGACACTGGGGTTTTTTTCCACCCATGGGGTCTCTGCCTGTGATTAATCCGGCCCCGCTTCCGACCTCTGTCCCAGCTCTATTTCCTTCTCTTCTTTTAGTTGCTCAGATCTCCGCTCTCTCCTCCTCTCCTTCCTCTCCCCAGTTCCCTCGTTCTGCCCTCTCAGACTCACCAGTCTCCCCTCTGCCCTCCTCCCAGTGAGGGTCCTGAGGGCATGACCAGGGCTGAGAGCAGACTTGCCGGCCTTCCATCCCATTTTCCGCAGGAGATTTTTTTCCCTCACTCTCCCAGGCCCTCCAGTCAGAGTCCTTCCTTTAATCTAATCCTTATCCCTCCTGCTGCAGGCCTAACCTAACCCTTTCTATTCTCTCCACCCACCCCCTCGGGAGCCCAAATACCAAGTTTCCCTGCCCTTGGCCTAGGACCCCGGCCCCCCCAACTCCAATCTCGCCCCACCCCCGCACGTGCTCTCCAATATAAGCCGGCCCAGATCCCGGGCAGACCCCTGATGGGTGAGAGGATTGAGGGCAGGGGCTGTTCCCCGCCGAGGGTCAAACCCTGGTGGTGACGCAGCCCCGAAGAGGAGCTGGGTTCCAGGCCATGGGCGACTCCCATCATTCGTTCATTCATCCGTTCAATCGTATTTATTGAGCGCTTACTGTGTGCAGAGCACTGTACTAAGCGTTTGGGAAGTCCAAGTTGGCAACATATAGAGACGGTCCCTACCCAACAGCAGGCTTACCGTCTAGAAGGGGGAGACAAGCAACAAAACACGTGGACAGGTGTCAAGTCGTCAGAACAAATAGAATGAAAGCTAGATGCACATCATTAACAAAATAAATAGAATAGTAAATATGTACAAGTAAAATGGAGTAATAAATCTGTACAGAGATACATACAGGTGCTGTGGGGAGGGGAAGGACGTAGGGCGGGGGGGATGGGGAGGAGGAGAGGAAAAAGGGGGCTGAGTGTGGGAAGGCCTCCTGGAGGAGGTGAGCTCTCAGTAGGGCTTTGAAGGGAGGAGGAGAGCTAGCTTGGCGGATGTGTGGAGGGAGGGCATTCCGGGCCAGGGGGAGGACGTGGGCCGGGGGTCGACGGTGGGACAGGCGAGAAAGAGGTACAGTGGTCATTCCACCCATCCCAATGCCCCCTGACCCGAGCCGGGTCAGTCAGTCCTATTTACTGAATGCTTGCTGTGTGCAGAGCACTGTACCAAGCGCTTGGGAGAGTACAACAGAACAGACACATTCCCTGCCCACAGCGAGCTGAGAGTGGAGAGGATTCAGACCACATTCTAGGGTCGCAGGGCCAAGGGGGTTTTGGGAATCCCCCTTGTGAAGCAGGCCACCAGGAAGGCAAAGTCCAGTCTCCCCCGTCCCTTGATGTCCGAAAGTCCTCCCTTCCATTCATTCATTCAATCGTATTTATTGAGCGCTTACTGTGTGCAGAGCACTGTACTAAGCGCTTGGGAAGTCCAAGTCGGTGACATATAGAGACGGTCTCTACCCAACAGCGGGCTCACAGTCTAGAAGGGGGAGAAGTCTAACAGCCATCTCTCTTACTGCAGACAAGAAAGCCGTTCTCTTCCCGTCCCTTTTGGGTCTGGAAGGAGCCTCGGCACCCCCACTTACCCCTTCTTCCCGCCCCTCCTTTGTCCAGCCGACGGGGATCGGAAGCTGACCGCAGAGGAGGAGGAGGCCCGGAGGATAGCGGAGATGGGCAAGCCGGTGCTGGGGGAGAACCGCCGCCTGGAAGTTATCATTGAGGAGTCCTACGACTTTAAAGTGAGCCCCCCCACCGGGCCTGACCCACCCCGGCCCCCCCTTGGCTCAGGGCTTGGGGCTCCAGTTGGCCTGGGCACCAGAAGCCCCCCCTGTCCTGCCCCCTCACCCACCTGGGAGTCTCCTCCTGGTGTCATCAGTGCAGGAGTGGGTGGAGCGGGGCCATGTCTGGGCCTTTGACCCCCCCACCCCCACTCCCAAGCAGAGGGGACCCCAATTCACTCATTCATTCATTCATTCAATCGTATTTATTGAGCGCTTACTGTGTGCTGTGAGCCCCCTGTTGGGTAGGGACCGTCTCTATATGTTGCCAACTTGTACTTCCTAAGCGCTTAGTCCAGTGCTCTGCACACAGTAAGCGCTCAATAAATACGATTGAACGAATGAATGAATGAATGCAGAGCACTGGACTAAGCGCTTGGGAAGTACAAGTTGGCAACATCTAGAGACGGTCCCTACCCAACAGCGGGCTCCCAGTCTAGAAGGGGGTGACAGACAACCAAACATATAAACCAAATAAAATAAATAGAATAAATGTGTACAAGTAAAATAAATAGAGTAATAAATATGTACAATCAGTCAATCAATCAATCATATTTATTGAGCGCTTACTGTGTGCAGAGCACTGTACTAAGCGCTTGGGAAGTACTAGTTGGCAACATCTAGAGATGGTCCCTACCCAACAGCGGGCTCACAGTCTAGAAGGGGGAGACAGACAACCAAACTAAACATATAAACCAAATAAAATAAATAGAATAAATATGTACAAGTAAAATAAATAGAGTGATAAATATGTACAATCAATCAATTGTATTTATTGAGCGCTTACTGTGTGCAGAGCACTGTGCTAAGCGCTTGGGAAGTACTAGTTGGCAACATCTAGAGATGGTCCCTACCCAACAGCGGGCTCACAGTCTAGAAGGGGGAGACAGACAACAAAACTAAACATATAAACCAAATAAAATAAATAGAATAAATATGTACAAGTAAAATAAATAAGCAGAGTAATAAATATGTACAAACATATATACATATAACAAATATATATACATATAAGGGGGGACGGGCCCCTGCTGAATCCACAGTCCGGCACACTTGGCTTTGGACGGACGCCGGGCCCAGGCCTCTCCTCTTGACCCTTCTGTCCGGCCCCAACCTTTGACCCCTCTGACCCCTGACCCCAGTCCCAGGGCGCTCCGTTCACCACCCTGGACAGCTCACGGTCACTCCCCTCCTCCCTGCTTCCATCCATTCATTCATATTTACTGAGCGCTTACTGTGTGCAGAGCACTGTACTAGGCGCTTGGGAGAGTAAAATAGAACAATAAGAAACATTCACAACAGGTTCACAATCTAGAGGGGGGCCTCCGCCCGGCTCTCCCGGCACCAGGACGGATAGGTGGGAAATTAGGACTCATTCATTCATTCATTCAATCGATCGTATTTATTGAGCGCTTACTATATGCAGAACACTGTACTAAGCGCTTGGAAAGTACAATGCAGCAACAGATAGAGACAATCCCGACCCAACGGGCTCACAGTCTAGAAGAGGGGAGCAGACAACACAACTAAGCAGAACAAGTGGACTGGCATCAGTAGCATCAATGTAAATCAATGGAATTATAGATATATACAATCAATCAATCAATCAATCGTATTTATTGAGCACTTACTGTGTGCAGAGCACTGTACTAAGCGCTTGGGAAGTACAAGTTGGCAACATATAGAGACAGTCCCTACCCAACAGTGGGCTCACAGTCTAAAAGGGGGAGACAGAGAAAAAACCAAACATACTAACAAACTAAAATAAATAGAATAGATATGTACACGCAAAATAAATAAATAAATAAGTAAATAGAGTAATAAATCTGTACAAACATATATACATATATACAGGTGCTGTGGGGAAAGGAAGGAGGTAAGATGGGGGGATGGAGAGGGGGACGAGGGGGAGAGGAAGGAAGGGGCTCAGTCTGGGAAGGCCTCCTGGAGGAGGTGAGCTCTCAGTAGGGCCTTGTATTATGCGTATTAATTATGCACATAATTAATAAAATAAATAGAGTAATAAATAATAAATATGTACAAAAATGCACAAAGAGCAGAGGGAGGGAGTGGGGGCAATGGGGAGGGAAGGAGGAGCAGAGGACAAGGGAGGATCAGTCTGGGAAGGCCTCCTGGAGGAGGTGAGCTTTTAATCATTCCGTGATTTCATTCATTCAATCGTATTTATTGAGCGCTTATTGTGTGCAGAGCACTGTACTATCAATCAATCAATCAATCAATCATATTTATTGAGCGCTTACTATGTGCAGAGCACTGTACTAAGCGCTTGGGAAGTACAAATTGGCAACATATAGAGACAGTCCCTACCCAACATTGGGCTCACAGTCTAAAAGGGGGAGACAGAGAAAAAAAAAAAAACCAAACATACTAACAAAATAAAATAAATAGAATAGATATGTACAAGTAAAATAAATAAATAAATAGAGTAATAAATCTGTACAAACATATATACATATATACAGGTGCTGTGGGGAAGGGAAGGAGGTAAGATGGGGGGGATGGGGAGGGGGACGAGGGGGAGGAGGCGCAATTCAACGACAAAGACAGTCCCTGCCCACAATGGGCTCACAGTCTAGAAGGGGGGAGATAGACATCAAAACAGCTTTGATCTGCCCCCCGACTCCGGCCTGGTTTGTGGGTCCCGGGACTCCCTAAGGGGTAACAGCCACCTTCTTCCCTCGTGTCCCCCTTGCCCTGCCCCATCCCGGGCAGAACACAGTGGACAAGCTCATCAAGAAGACCAACCTGGCCCTGGTGATTGGCACCCACTCGTGGCGCGAACAATTCCTGGAAGCCATCACGGTCAGCGCGGGTAAGCGCCGGGCTTGACGCCAAAGCCTCCCTCCGCGCCCCCATCTCCGGATTCAATCAATCAATCAATATCAATCGTATTTATTGAGCGCTTACTGTGTGCAGAGCACTGGACTAAGCGCTTGGGAAGTACAAGTTGGCAACACATAGAGACAGTCCCTACCCAACAGTGGGCTCACAGTCTAAAAGTCCCTGCCTCCCAGGACTCGGGAGAGCCTGTCAGTCCATCGTATTCCATTGAGCGCTTACTGGGGACTGTACTAAGCGCTTGGGAGGGGACTGTATAACAAAACAACGGACACATTCCCTGGCCACAACGAGCTGACAGTTTAGAGGGTTAGGACCGGCTCTTCAATCAATCCCAATCAATCAATCGATCGTATTTATTGAGCGCTTACTGTGTGCAGAGCACTGTACTAAGCGCTTGGGAAGTACAAGTCGGCAACACATAGAGACAGTCCCTACCCAACAGCGGGCTCACAGTCTGGAAGGGGGAGACAGAGGACAAAAGCGAACATACCGACAAAATAAAATAAATAGAATTCTTCCCCTTGGCCTCGAAGATTGGGAAGTCCCGCTTCAGATCTACCTCCCATCCCTCCTGCTGCAAATGCAGCTCAGGTGGGCCGGGGTGGGCAGCCTGAAAAAGGGGGACTTTTTCAACAGGAGGGACCCCTCCCTCCTCACCCGACCCCTCCCAGGACAGTCGGAGCCGGGGCCGAGCTGCTGAGAGACCCCTGGGACTTTGATGGCCTCCTCGTCCCGGCCAAAACCTCTTCTCTGGTGCCCCCCGCTTCCCTCCACCTACTGCTTAGCCCCCCTGGAGAAGCATCCCATCTCCTGGGAGACTGTTGCTAGGTGTCTCTATGTGTTGCCAGTTTGTACTTCCCAAGCGCTTAGTACAGTGCTCTGCACATAGTAAGCGCTCAATAAATACGATTGATGATGATGATGATGATGACCGCAGGCTTCCTGGTCTCCCAGCCTCGAACGACAGCGGGCACAGCCCCCCTGAGGCCGGGGAAAACCGATTCATTCACTCAGTCGTATTTATTGAGCGCTTACGGTGTGCAGAGCACTGTACTGAGCGCCTGGGAAGTACAAATCGTAAGTACGAGTACAAACCGATGCATTTGGGTTTCTACCGAGTCTGTAGTCTATCTCCCCACGATCCTTTCCTTTCTCTCCCCCGCCCCCGCCACTGTTGGGCGCTTAGAACAGTGCTTTGCACATAGTAAGCGCTTAATCAATGCCATCATTATTATACAGACGAGACCGAAAAGAAACCAGGCAGCAGTATCTACAAGAAATCAGACGACTGTCCACCTAAAAGTGGCTCCTCTCAGAGGAGGGTTCCCCGGGACCGTGGGTTCAGTGGAGGAAGGGGTTGAGTGGGAGGGGTGTCGGGGGGATGGTGTGTGTGGAGCTGAGACAGCTCCCTGGCGAGTGGGCTAGGAGCTCTCTGCAAGTCTGGACTGCCCTCCTTTTCATTCATTCATTCAATCATATTTATTAAGCGCTCACTGTGGGCAGAGCACTGGACTAAGCGCCTGGGAAATAATAATGATGGTATTTATTAAGCGCTTACTATGTGCAAAGCACTGAAGTACGATACAACGGTAAGCAGTGGCATTCCCAGCCCACAAGGAGCTCACGGTCTAGAGGCGGCGCGGCTCAGTGGCAAGAGCCCGGGCTTTGGAGTCAGAGGTCATGGGTTCAAATCCTGGCTCTGCCAATTGTCAGTTGTGTGACTTTGGGCAAACCACTTCACTTCTCTGAGCCTCAGTGACCTCATCTGTCAAATGGGGATTAAAACTCTGAGCCCACCGTGGGGCAACCTGATCACCTTGTAACCTCCCCAGCGCTTAGAAGAGTGCTTTGCACATAGTAAGCGCTTAATAAATGCCATTATTATTATTACTATTCTTAGAGGAGGGGAGACAGACATTATTATTATTATCAGAGGAGGGGAGACAGACATCGATTCAAATAAATAAAATGACAGAATTGATTGTCCTCGTCCCCCTCTCGGCCTCCCTCTTGTCCGGGGGCCCAGGCGATGACGAAGAAGATGAGGATGGGCGGGAGGACAAGCTGCCGTCCTGCTTCGACTACGTGATGCATTTCCTGACGGTGTTCTGGAAGGTTCTGTTCGCCTGCGTGCCCCCCACCGAGTACTGTAACGGCTGGGCCTGTTTCAGCGTCTCCATCCTAGTCATCGGGCTCCTGACGGCCCTCATCGGCGACCTCGCCTCCCACTTCGGCTGCACCGTGGGGCTCAAGGACTCGGTCAACGCCGTGGTCTTCGTGGCCCTGGGCACCTCCATCCCAGGTACGGGAGAGAGGGGTCCCCCCCGGGCAGAGGCTGGGAGAGACGGGGGTGGGAGGAGAGAGTCAAAGGGCAGAGCTTGGGGAGGGACCTGGGATGGTGGCGGGGGGTGGGAGGATGGGGAATTGTGGCAAAGAGTGGAAGGGGAGGGATAATCCCAGCAAATAGGAAAGTGAAGTGAAAGACAGGGACAGGACAAGGGTGGAGGGATGGATGGATGCGTGGTGAGATGGATGGAAGAATGAGTGGGTGGATGGAAGGATCGGTGGTTGGGTGGATGGATGAATAGGCGGGTGGTTGGATGGATGGGTGGGCGGGTGGACTGAAGGTGAATAGGTGGGTGATTGAACAAATTGGTCCTGGAAAAGGACGGGAGGAATAGAGGCAGAGCCAGGAACTCACCATCGGTTGGAGAGTGGTGAAGGGGAAGAGAGGGGAATGCGGGCTGTGGGAGTAAGACCGCCCACCTGGAGTTGAGGGGTGGGATGTTGAGCCGAGCAAGGTCAGAGCCGAAGTGGGAGGCCAAAGAGCTTCCTCCCTGTCATTCATTCATGCAATCGTATTTATCGAGCGCTTACTGCCTGCAGAGCGCTGTACTATGTGCTTGGGTGAGTACAATACAACAATAAAGAGACGCATTCCATGCCCACGATGAGCTTACAGTCTAGAGGTGGGGAGACAGACATGAGTACAAATAAATAAAATGGCAGATGTGGACACAAGTGCTGTGGACCTGGGAGGGGGAAGAGCGAAGGGAACAAATCAGGGCGACGCAGAAGTGGGGGGGGAGATGAGGAAAGGTGGGGCTTAGTCTGGGAAGGCCTCTTGGAGGAGAGAAGGCTCTGAAGTGGGGGAGAGGTCATCCTCTGTGGGATTTGAGGAAGGAAGGAGGTTCCAGGCCAGAGGCAGGATGTGAGGGAGGTAGAGGAGATGGAGGCCCAGTGAGAAGGTCGGTACTAGAGGAGCGGAGTGCGCGGGCTGCCGTATAGCAGGAGAGAAGTGAGGTGAGGTAGGAGGGGGCAAGGTGGTGGGCTACTTTAAAGCCAATGGTGAGGACGCCCCTTCTCTCTCCCTCCGGCCCCGGGTCAGACACCTTCGCCAGCAAGGTGGCCGCCCTCCAAGACCAGTGCGCCGACGCCTCCATCGGCAACGTGACGGGCAGCAACGCGGTCAACGTGTTCCTGGGCATCGGGGTGGCCTGGTCTGTGGCGGCCATCTACTGGGCCGTGCAGGGCAAGGACTTCGAAGTGCAGACGGGCACCCTGGCCTTCTCCGTCACCCTGTTCACCATCTTCGCCTTCGTGGGCATCAGCGTTCTCATGTACCGGCGCCAGCCGCACATCGGCGGGGAGTTGGGCGGGCCCCGGGGCCCCAAGCTCCTCACCACCGGCCTCTTCCTGGGCCTCTGGTTTCTCTACATCCTCTTCGCCAGCCTGGAAGCTTACTGCCACATCAAGGGGTTTTGAGGCCCACTCTCTCGCCCCCCCTCCGCCCCTCCCCCCAGCCTCCCCCTGCCCCAGGGAGATGGTCCTGGCCGGCCCTAAGACCCCTGACCCTTCTTTTACTTCTCTCCCCCCACCTCAGGGAGCCGCAGCCCAGCCCGGGAAGACCCCGGGATGCGGGTCATTGGCTTCTGGCCCCCAGCTGGGGAGCCCCAGGGTGGGGAGGTAGGGAAAAATGGGAAGAGGCCGGGAGTTGTGAGTTTCTGCCCCCTCCTCACTCAACCTCACTGGGGTGGGGGTCTGTCGGAGGCTTGGGGGTGGGATGAAGGGCGCCGGTGGGGGAAGGTTAGGGGGGTCCTATAAGAGGGGGAGAGCCCAAGGAGGGGGAGAGGGGGCGTTTGGCTCTCTGGGGAAAGGTCAGAGGAGGAAGCGGGGGGATCTCGAAGAGTAGACCCCAAATCCAGGACCCACCCCCGGCCCACCGGGGCGGGGCGGAGAGACGACTCGTTTGTATCTGCAACTTCTGACATTCCAGCCGCCCTGCTACCTGCCAGCCTCCCAGGGCCCGTATCACTACCTCGGGGAGAAAGTGCCACCTGGCAGGGGAAGGGGCCGCGAGGGAAAAGGGGGGACGGGGCGGGGGGGCGGGGGGGAGTGCGTGCCTGAGTGTGCGTGCAAGTGTGTATGTGTGTGTGTGTGTGTGTCAAACAGGGGAAGGGGCACAGCGTTTGCGGGGGTGCATGTTTTGGGAGGGGGGGAAAGGGGAGGAGGGGCGGGTTGAGGGTCAAACCCTAACTTTGAATTTCCCCCCTAGCTGGCCCAGCGACCCCCGAAGGCTGGGGAAGTGGGGGAGGGGTGGCAGAGAATGACCCACCCGGCTACCCCCATCCCCGGGAGCCAGCATGGGGGGGACCAGGAGGGGAGGGGCCCGCGGCCCCCCAACATACAAGGACCAACTTCAAGCCAGCAACCTTCCCCGGCTCCGCATCAAGGAAGGGGTGGGGGGTCTCGCGTTTTTAATCTCAGAGGCAGCCCCGGAGTTTTCTAAACGGGCTTCCGCCCTGGGCCTGGGGTGTCGAGTCCGGGGAGGGGGGGATTGGGGGGGGAGGGGGGGTACTGCTCGAGTGGGTGGGCGGTCGGGTCTCTAAGACACCCATCCCCGCCTCCCGTGGCTCTTTTAGTCTCCCTCTTGTCGTGATGTGCTCCGGTCTCCCCCCGCACCCGAAACCCCGGCCGCCCCAGCAGGGAGCTCTCTGTCTCTTGAAATGTGATTCCTGTAAAAGTTGCCATAAACCTTTGGAAGTCAACACGTGCCAAGTGCCAACTTGTACTTCCCAAGCGCTTAGTCCAGTGCTCTGCACCCAGTAAGCGCTCGATAAATACGATTGAATGAATGAATGAATGGGGGGGCGCGGGGGGTGGGCGTGGGGAGGGGGTCTCAGTGATGTAGGGCCCTGAGACATCCCTGGGGAGGTGGGCGGAATAGGTGGGGCCAGTACAGAGGGCCGGCCTTCCCCCCAACGGCCTCTCCCACCCAAAGACAAGACGGTGGGGCTGCCGAGGGGCTCAGCCTGAGACGGAGGCAGAATTCAGTCAGTCAGTCGTATTTATTGAGCGCTTCCTGTGTGCGGAGCACTGGACTAAGCGCTTGGAAAAATGCAATACAGCAGTAAAGAGAGACAATCCCTGCCCATAACGAGCTCACAGTCAAAAGAGGTGGGGGGTGGGAGAGGCAGACATCAATACTAATAAACAGGCATCACTATAAATAGAATTACAGAATTACAGCCCCCCTACCATCTGAGAAGCTCGGCCGGAGTGGGGGGGGGGGGGGGCGGGGGCGCAAGGGACCCGGGGAGCCAAGAGGATTGTGATAACCTGGAGGAGTTGAAGAAGCTGTAGGGTGGAGGGCTGGGCGAGGCAGCGAGTAGGCCCCCGGAGGGGCTGAAGGGGAATCCCGGCTGTGCCAATTGTCAGCTGTGTGACTTTGGGCAAGTCACTTCACTTCTCTGTGCCTCAGTTCCCTCATCTGTCAAATGGGGATTAATAATAATAATAATAATAATGGCATTTATTAAGCGCTTACTATGTGCAGACTGTGAGACAACCTGATCACCTTGTATCCTCCCCAGGGCTTAGAACAGTGCTTTGCACATGGTAAGCGCTTGACAAATGCCATCATTATTATTATTATCAAGCACTCAAAAAGTACAATTGAATGAGTGAACCTGGGAAAGGCGCCGGCCCCTCCGCTCCCCAGCCAATGCCCCTACTATTCATTCATTCATTCAATCGTATTTCTTGAGCGCTGACTGCGTGCAGAGCACTGGACTAAGCGCTTGGGAAGTCCAAGTCGGCGACGTTTGGAGACGGTCCCTACCCAACAACGGGCTCGGAGTCTAGAAGGGGGAGAGGGACAACGAAACAAAACATGGAGACAGGTGTCAAAATCGTCAGAACAAATAGAATTAAAGCTATATGCGCATCATTAAAAGAGTAAATAGAATAGTAAATATGTAAGAGTAAAATAAATAGAGTAATGAATCTGTACAAATATATACACGTGCAGTGGGGAGGGGAAGGAGGTAGGGCCCCCTATTATCAATCAATCAATCGTATTTATTGAGCGCTTACTGTGTGCAGAGCACTGTACTAAGCGCTTGGGAAGTCAAAGTTGGCAACATATAGAGACAGTCCCTACCCAACAGTGGGCTCACAGTCTAATAGGGGGAGACGGAGAATAAAACCAAACATCCTAACAAAATAAAATAAATAGAATAGATATGTAACCGGCCAGAGCTCAGAGTCGCCCCCCCCCCCTCAGCCCCCGAGCCCCCGCCCCAAATCCCCGGCCCCTCTCGGGGCTCGTCTCCACTGCGGAAAGACGAGGGTCGGGGAAGTTTCAGGAAGGTCTTCCGGCGGGCGGTGGAGAATACCGCTTAATAATAATAATAATAATAATAATGAATAAATGTGGGTTTTTAGGCGCTTACTATGTGCCAGGCACTGTACTAAGCATTGGGGTAGGTACAAGCAAATCGGGTAGGACACAGTCCCTGTCCCACGTGGGGCTCACTGTCTCAATCCCCATTTTACAGATGAGGTAACTGAGGCCCAGAGAAGAAAAGTAATAATAATCAATCAATCAATCGTATTTATTGAGCGCTTACTATGTGCAGAGCACTGTACTAAGCGCTTGGGAAGTAGAAATTGGCAACACATAGAGACAGTCCCTACCCAACAGTGGGCTCACAGTCTAAAAGGGGGAGACAGAGAACAGAACCAAACATACCAACAAAATAAAATAAATAGGATAGAAATGTACAAGTAAAATAAATAAATAAATAAAGTAATAAATAATAATAACGATGGCATTTATTAAGCGCTTACTATGTGCAAAGCGCTGTTCTAAGTGCTGGGGAGGTTGCAAGGTGATCAGGTGGTCCCACGGGGGGCTCACAGTCTTCATCCCCATTTTACAGATGAGGTAACTGAGGCACAGAGAAGTTAAGTGACTTGCCCAAAGTCACACGGTTGACAACTGGCGGAGTCGGGATTTGAACTCACGACCTCTGACTCCAAAGCCCCTGCTCTTTCCACTGAGCCACGCTGCTTCTCTAAGTGACTTGCCCAAGGCCACACAGAGGGCAGTCGGCAGAGCTGGGACTAGAACCCATGACCTTCTGACTCTCAGGCCCGTGCTCTATCCACTAAGCCACGACTCTTCCCTGGGAGATCTAATTCATTCGTTCAATCGTATTTATTGAGCGCCTACTGTGTGCAAAGCACTGTACTAAGCGCTTGGGAAGCGCAGAGGAGCAGCGTGGCTCAGTGGAAAGAGCCCGGGCTTGGCAGTCAGAGGTCGTGGGTTCTAATCCCGCTCCGCCACATGTCTGCTGTGTGACCTTGGGTAAGTCACTTAACTTCTCTGTGCCTCAGCTACCTCATCTGTAAAATGGGGTGAAGACTGTGAGCGCCACGTGGGGCAACCAGATCACCTTGTAACCTCCCCCACATGTCTGCTGGGTGACCTTGGGTCAATCACTTAACTTCTCTGTGCCTCAGTTACCTCATCTGTAAAATGGGGTGAAGACCGTGAGCGCCACGTGGGGCAACCTGATCATCTTGTATCCCCCCAGCGCTTAGAATAATGCTTTGCACATAGTAAGCGCTTAGCAAATGCTATCATTATTATTATTAGGGGGGCGCAATCTAAATCCCTCAGAGAAAAGAGCTAGGAAACGGAGGCGGGGGAAGGAATGGGTGATGACACCCTCATCCCTGCAAGGTGGACTCCAACCCGAGGAGGGGAGAGTGTGGGGTTACTATGTGCCAGGCACTGTACTAAGCGTTGGGGTGGATACAAGCAAATCGGGGTCGTCGAAGCGGAGGGTGGAAGGGAGTGGGAATGGGGGTGGGCAGTGCCCGGTGAAGTGGACAAGGGACAGAGTGGATGGTGGTCAGGGGGTGGGACGGGATGGACGGCGGCTGGTGGATGGAGGGGGGACAAGGTTGGACGGTGGCCAGAGGGCTGGACTGTGGGTGGGGTGGATGGTGACCAGGGGGCGGGGTGGACAGCAGACAGGGGGAGGGAGGTGGGGCGGAGTGGACGGTGGACTTTCCTCAAGGCCTGGTTGGGAGGGGGCCGCTTAGGTCGGGGGAAAGTCTGACCTGCCCTGACTCGGAGGGGACAATTCCTCAGCTCGGACAACGCCCGTCTCTCTAAGTCTCTCGCGTCTCTCCCCTTGTCTCTCTGGGTCCCTCCACCTCATCCCTCTCTCCTTTCCGCTCATCTCTTTGGCTCGCCTGTGTCTCTCCGCTTCCTTTCTCTGCGTCTCCCCGCTCGTCCTTCTGTCTCTCCCCCCCCCTGTCTCTCTAGCTCTCTGTCTCTCTGTAGGTGTCTCTCCGCTTCGTTTCTCTGCGTCTCCCCGCTCGTCCTTCTGTCTCTCCCCCCCCGTCTCTCTAGCTCTCTGTCTCTCTGTAGGTGTCTCTCCGCTTCCTTTCTCTGCGTCTCCCCGCTCGTCCTTCTGTCTCTCCCCCCCTCTGTCTCTCTAGCTCTCTGTCTCTCTGTAGGTGTCTCTCCTCTTCCTTTCTCTACGTCTCCCCACTCGTCCTTCTGTCTCTCCCCCCTCTGTCTCTCTAGCTCTCTGTCTCTCTGTAGGTGTCTCTCCGCTTCGTTTCTCTGCGTCTCCCCGCTCGTCCTTCTGTCTCTCCCCCCCTCTGTCTCTCTAGCTCTCTGTCTCTCTGTAGGTGTCTCTCCGCAACTAAGGTCTCTTCCTCTCTCTGGATCTCTCCCTCTCCCCCTTTGGAGAGAGGATCAATCAATCAATCAATCGTATTTATTGAGCGCTTACTGTGTGCAGAGCACTGTACTAAGCGCTTGGGAAGTACAATCAATCAATCAATCAATCGTATTTATTGAGCCCTTACTGTGTGCAGAGCACTGTACTGAGCGCTTGGGAAGTACAATCAATCAATCAATCAATCGTATTTATTGAGCGCTTACTGTGTGCAGAGCACTGTACTAAGAGCTTGGGAAGTACAACTTGGCAACATATAGAGACGGTCACTACCCAACAGTGGGCTCACAGTCTAGAAAATAATAATAATAATAATAATGACATTTGTTAAGCGCTTGCTATGTGCAAAGCACTGTTCTAAGCGCTGGGGGGATACAAGGTGATCAGATTGTCCCACGTGGGGCTCACAGTCTTAATCCCCATTTTACAGATGAGGGAACTGAGACTGGCCCAAAGTCACACAGCTGACAGTTGGCGGAGCCGGGATTAGAACCCATGACCTCTGACTCACAAGCCCGGGCTCTTTCCACTGAACCACGCTGCTTCTCCACCCCTCCCCTCCAGTAGGCTCTGACCACCCTCCCCCAAGATCATGAGTTCTAATCCATGGGGGGGGCTAAAAAGCGACCCCCACCCGAGCCCGCTGTTGGGTAGGGACCGTCTCTCTATGTTGCCAACTTGGACTTCCCAAGCGCTCAGTACAGTGCTCTGCACACAGTAAGCGCTCAATAAATACGATTGGATGAATGAATGAATGGGGGGAGCGCTGGATCCCCCGTCCCCGGAAGGCGGAGAGCAAGCGGATGATCCGGGAATAAAAATCGGATTATTTGGAGCTGGGACGAGGGCTCGGGGGCTGCGGAGAGAGAGGCGGTGATGGATCAGAGGTGGTAAACCCGGAGCCGGGGGGAGGGTCGCGGGTGGGTGGGTGGGGGGCAAGATAAAGGTTTCTGCACTGCCCAGCCGGCCGGGACGGGCCTAGTCGGAGAGACACTAAATGACCTGTCAACCTTCTGGAGATTCCCCCCCCCCCCCCCCATCTTACCTCCTTCCCATCCCCACAGCACCTGTATATATGTATGTACATATTTATTACTCTATTTATTTATTTATTTATTTATTTTACTTGTACATATCTATTCTGTTTATTTTATTTTGTTAGTACGTTTGGTTTCGTTCTCTGTCTCCCCCTTTTAGACTGGGAGCCCACTGTTGGGTAGGGACTGTCTCTAGATGTTGCCAACTTGGACTTCCCAAGCGCTTAGGACAGTGCTCTGCACACAGTAAGCGCTCAATAAATACGATTGAATGAATGAATGAATGAATCTAGCTTTATTTCTATTTATTCTGATTACTTGACACCTGTCCACATGTTTTGTTTTGTCGTTTGTCTCCCCCTTCTAGACTGTGAGTCCGTTTTTGGGTAGGGACCGTCTCTATATGTTGCCAACTTGGACTTCCCAAGCGCTTAGGACAGTGCTCTGCACACAGTAAGCGCTCAATAAATACGATTGATGATGATGATGATGATGATGATGATTCATGGCCTCGCCACTCGCCCTTCTCACTCGGGAGATAAATAACCGGAGTCGGGGGAGCGGGGGAGGGGATTCCCCCCCCTCTGGCGCAGTAGACCCCCCTCAACTCCCCCTCCATCCCCACGCGCCTCTCCTTTTCAATCAATCAATCAATCAATCGTATTTATTGAGCGCTTACTGTGTGCAGAGCTGGGATCTCCGAAATTCAAACGTTTCCTAACCCCCTGCCCCCGATCACCGGCGCGGGACGCCAATGACGATGATGATGATATTTGTTAAACGCTTACTATGTGCCAAGCACTGTTCTAAGCCCTGGAAAATAATGCTGGTGTTTGTTAAGCGCTTAGAACAGTGCTTTGCCCATAGTAAGCGCTTAACAAATGCCATTATTATTATTATTAAGCGCTTGCTATGTGCCCAGCACTGTTCTAAACGCTGGGGTAGATGCAAGGTAACGAGGTTGTCCCACGTGGGGCTCACAGTCTTCATCCCCATTTTCCAGATGAGGGAACTGAGGCCCAGATAAGCCCCCTCCTTCCTCTCCCCCTCGTCCCCATCTCCATCCCCCCCCCCGTCTTACCTCCTTCCCTTCCCCACAGCACCTGTATATATGTATATATGTTTGTACATATTTATTACTCTATTTATTTATTTTATTTGTACATATCTATTCTATTTATTTTATTTTGTTAGTATGTTTGGTTTTGTTCTCTGTCTCCCCCTGCTACACTGTGAGCCCACTGTTGGTAGGGACTGTCTCTATATGTTGCCAACTTGGACTTCCCAAGCGCTTAGTCCAGTGCTCTGCACACAGTAAGCGCTCAATAAATACGATTGATTGATTGATTGATGGAAGTGACTTGCCCCAAGTCACACAGCAGACAAGTGGCGGAGCCGGGATTAGAACCCACGACTTCTGACTCGCAAACCCGGGCTCATTGCTTAGTAGAGCTTACAAGCGCTTAGTCCAGTGCTCTGCACACAGTAAGCGCTCAATAAATACGATTGATAGATTAATTGATTGCCGCTCATTTTCTCCCGCCCCGCCCCTTCCCTCCTCACTTTCTCTCCCATCCTCTCAATCCCGGCTGCTTTCTCTGTCTCTTTTGGGTCTCTTTTTGGTCTCCCGGCTTCACACCCCGATTTAACGCCCGTCCCCTTGGAGTTCTTCCGGGCGTCCAGGCTGCTGCCCCCGCAAAGGTGACCGTCCCTTGGCTGATCAAGTCATTCATTCATTCATTCAATCGTATTTATTGAGCGCTTACAGTGTGCACAGCACTGTACTAAGCGCTTGGGAAGTCCAAGTTGGCAACATCTAGAGACGGTCCATCCCAACAACGGGCTCACAGTCTAGAAGGGGGAGACGGACGACAAAACAAAACGTGTGGACAGGTGTCAAGTAATCAGGATAAATAGAAATAAAGCTAGATTCATTCATTCATTCATTCAATCGTATTTACTGAGCGCTTACTGTATGCAGAGCACTGGACTAAGCGCTTGGGAAGTACAAGTTGGCGACATATAGAGACGGTCCCTACCCAACAACGGGCTCACAGTCTAGAAGGGGGAGATGGATGACAAAACAAAACATGTGGACAGGTGTCAATTAATCAGAATAAATAGAAATAAAGGTAGAGTCATTCATTCATTCATTCAATCGTATTTATTGAGCGCTTACTGTGTGCAGAGCACTGGACTAAGCGCTTGGGAAGTACAAGTTGGCAACATATAGAGACGGTCCATCCCAACAACAGGCTCACTGTCTAGAAGGCGGAAGACAGATGACGAAACAAAACATGTGGACTGGTGTCAAGTAATCAGAATAAATAGAAATAAAGCTAGATTCATTCATTCATTCATTCAATCGTATTTATTGAACGCTTACTGTGTGCAGAGCACTGGACTAAGCGCTTGGGAAGTACAAGTCGGCAACATATAGAGACGGTCCCTACCCAACAACGGGCTCACAGGCTAGAAGGGGGAGACAGACAACAAAACAAAACATATTAACAAAATAAAATGCACGTCATTAACAAAATTAATAGAATAGTAAATATGTACAAGTAAAATAGAGTAATAAATCTGTACAAATATATACAAGTGCTGTGGGGAGGGGAAGGAGGTAGGGCAGGGGGGATGGGGAGGAGGAGGGGAAAAAGGGGGCTCAGTCTGGGAAGGCTTCCTGGAGGAGGTGAGCTCTCGGTAGGGCTTTGAAGGGAGGAAGAGAGCTAGTTTGGCAGATATTTGGAGGGAGGGTATTCCCTCTCCGGGCCCGGGTATGGGCCAAGCCCGCCTCCTTCCCGAGCGTTTAGTCCAGTGCTCTGCACACAGTAAGCGCTCAATAAATACGATTGGATGAATGAACGCGTAGTGGATTGAACACGGGCCTAGGAGTCAGAAGGTCATGGGTTCATTCATTCATTCATTCAATCGTATTTATTGAGCACTTACTGTGTGCAGAGCACTGTACTAAGCGCTTGGGAAGTCCAAGTTGGCAAAATATAGAGACGGTCCCTACCCAACAGTGGGCTCACAGTCTAGAAGGGGGAGACAGACAACAAAACAAAACATATTAACAAAATAAAATAAATAGAATAGTAAATATGTACAAGTAAAATAAATAGAGTAATAAATCTGTACAAACATATATACAGGTGCTGTGGGGAGGGGAAGGAGGTAAGGAGGGGGGGATGGGGAGGGGGAGAGGAAAGAGAGGGCTCAGCCTGGGAAGGCCTCCTGGAGGAGGTGAGCTCTCAGTAGGGCTTTGAAGGGAGGAAATCCCTGCTCCGCCACTTGTCTGCTGTGGACCTGGAGCAAGTCACTTCACTTCTCAGTTACCTCATCTGTAAAATGGGGACTGAGACTGTGAGTCCCATGTGGGAAGGGACTGTGTCCAACTCGATGGGGTGGAGGTAGGGGGATGGATGGGATGATCTCTCAAAGGCCCTCCAGGTCTGGGGAGGTAGGAGATTTCTCTGCCCCCCGGAGTTGAAATGGTGGGGAGGGGGGCCCTGAGAGGAGAGAGGAGAGAGCACCCCAACTCGAACCCACTTTTCCCTCTGCCTTTCCCCCACAAGGTTTTCATTCATTCATTCAATCGTATTTATTGAGTGCTTACTGTGTGCAGGGCACTGGACTAAGCACTTGGGAAGTACAAATCATTCATTCATTCACTCGTATTTATTGAGTGCTTACTGTGTGCAGAGCACTGGACTAAGCGCTTGGGAAGTACAGGTAGGCAACATATAGAGACGGTCCCTACCCAACAACGGGCTCGCAGTCTAGAAGGGGGAGACAGACAACAAAACAAAACACTCTCACTTGATTCACTACAAATGTAGAGAAGCAGCGTGGCTCAGTGGAAAGAGCCCGGGCTTTGGAGTCAGAGGTCATGGGTTCGAATCACGGCTCCGCCACATGTCTGCTGTGTGACCTTGGGCAAGTCACTTAACTTCTCTTAGTCCTCAGTCCTTTTAGACTGTGAGCCCACTGTTGGGTAGGGACTGTCTCTATATGTTGCCAACTTGTACTTCCCAAGTGCTTAGTACAGTGCTCTGCACACAGTAAGCGCTCAATAAATACGATTGATTGATTGATTCTCTGAGCCTCAGTTACCTTATCTGTAAAATGAGGATTAAGACTGTGAGCCCCACGTGGGACAACTTGATCCCATTGTATCCCCCCCAGCGCTTAGAACAGTGCTTTGCACATAGTAAGCGCTTAACAAATGCCATCATTATTATTGTAGGAAGCAGCTTGGCTCAGTGGAAAGAGCCCGGGCTTTGGAGTCAGAGGTCATGGGTTCGAATCCCGGCTCCACCACATGTCTGCTGTGTGACCTGGGGCAAGTCACTTAACTTCTCAGAGCCTCAGTTCCCTCATCCGTAAAATGGGGATGAAGACTGTGAGCCCCCCGTGGGACAACCTGATCACCTTGTATCCCCCCAGCGCTTAGAACAGTGCTTTGCACATAGTAAGCACTTAACAAATGCCATCATTATTATTATTATATGTAGTGAATATTCCTGTGGCAAGGTGAAGGGAGAGGACAGTGGGGTGTGTGTGTTGTGTGTGTGTTCTGGGGATGAATCATCATCATCATCAATCGTATTTATTGAGCGCTTACTATGTGCAGAGCACTGGACTAAGCGCTTGGGAAGTACAAACTGGCAACATATAGAGACAGTCCCTACCCAACAGTGGGCTCACAGTCTAAAAGGGGGAGACAGAGAACAAAACCAAACATACTAACAAAATAAAATAAATAGGATAGATATGTACAAGTAAAATAAATAGGGTAATAAATATGTTGGGATGAATGCAGGTAGGATCAATCAATCAATCAATCAATCAATCGTATTTATTGAGTGCTTACTATGTGCAGAGCACTGTACTAAGCGCTTGGGAAGTACAAATTGGCAACACATAGAGACAGTCCCTACCCAACAGTGGGCTCACAGTCTAAAAGGGGGAGACAGAGAACAGAACCAAACATACCAACAAAATAAAATAAATAGGATAGAAATGTACAAGTAAGATAAATAAATAAATAGGATGGGTCCCCAGGTATCGGGGGACTTGTGTCCTGGGCCTCTCTACCTGCAGAAGCCTGTCTGAAGGCTGAAGGCCAACGACATATTCTTAACAGAGCCCTCCTGCCTACCTTCATGCCTCTTTGTGCTTGTCTAGCTGGCTGAGCTTGTGTGGATGCGTGCTTGCAAGCTGCATATGTCTCTGGATATACGTCTGTGTACATGCATCTGTATTTACGTTTGCAAATCAGCAACATATCCACAGCCCCTCGGAAACCAGCCGGGGTTTTTACCACTTCCCATTTCTCTGAAGTCTCCTCTAGACTGTGAGCTCGCTGCGGGCCGGGATTATCACTCTTTATTGTGGTAGTGTACTTTCATTACTCTATTTATTTATTTCTTTTACTTGTACCTATCTATTCTATTTATTTTATTTTGTTAATGTGTTTTGTCTTGTGGTCTGTCTCCCCCTTCTAGACTGTGAGCCCGCTGTTGGGTAGGGACCGTCTCTATATGTTGCCAACTTGTACTTCCCAAGCGCTTAGTAACAGTGCTCTACACGCAGTAAGTGCTCAATAAATGCGATTGATTGATTGATTGATTGATTGATTTCCCAAGTGGTTAGCACAGTGCTCTGGACACAGTACTTAATAAATACGATTGAATGATGAATGAATGAATGAGGGAGGAGAGAAAGGGTTTGGAGGGATTTAAGACTCCACTCAAGGGCGATAATTGGACTATTTGGGAAGCAACGTGGTCTAGTGGCTACAGCCTGGGCCTGGGGAGTCAGAAGGACCTGGGTTCTAATCCCGGCTCTGCCACTTGTCTTCTGTGTGGCCTCGGGCAGGTCATTTCACTTCTCTGTGCCTCAGTTACCTCATCTGTAAAATGGGGATTGAGACTGTGAGCCCCACAAGGGATAGGGACTGTGTCCAACCTGACTTGCTTGTATCCACCCTAGCGCTCAGTACAGTGCCTGGCACATAGTAAGTGCTTAACAAAAACCACAATTTATTATTATTGTTCCCTTATCTGTAAAATGGGGATCGAGACTGTGAGCCCCATTTGGGACAGGGATTGTGTCCAACCCAATTTGCTTGTATAATAATGATAATGATAATAGTAATTATGGTATCTGTTAAGTGCTTACTATGTGCCAGGCACTGTACTGAGCGCTAGGGTGGATACAAGCAAATCAGGTTGGACACAGTCCCTATCCCATGTGGGGCTCACAGTCTCAATACCCATTTTACAGATGAGGGAACTGAGGCCCAGAGAAGTGATATGACTTGTCCAAGGACACACAGCACACAAGTGGTGGATCTGGAATTAGAACCCATGACCTTCTGACTCCCATGCTCTATCCTTTATGCCGGGCTGATTCTCCCCAGCCCTTAGTACAGTATCCTAGTACTTATTGAGCGCTTAACAAATAACGTTATTATTATTATTAGTGCTAGATCAGGGAGCAGGGAGGCCGCCTGCCTGAGTAATGATGGGCTGGGGTGGAACTTTCCACTAGAAGGAACAGGAAAAGTTCTGAATGTATTCTTTCAGTGGTATTTATTGAACACTTACTGTGTGCAGAGCACTGTACTAAGTGCTTGGGAAAGTACAATAGAACTATATACAACAGACACATTCCCTGACCACAACTTCAGTATTCTTACGGTACTTATTGAGCGCTTATTATGTGCCAAGCACTATTCTAAGCACTGAGGTAGATACAAGTCAGATTGGACAGTGCTTTGCATATAGTAAGCGCTTAATAAATGCCATTATTATTATTATTATTATTATTATTGGACACTGTCCCTGTCCCACATGGGGCTCACCGTCTTAATCCCCATTTTACAGATGAGGTAACTGAGGCCCAGAGAAGTGAAATAACTTGCCCAAGGTCCCACAGCAGACAAGTGGAGGATCTGGGATTAGAACCAGGTCCTTCTGAGTCCCAGGCTTGGGCTCTATCCACTAGGCCGCACTGCTTCTGTAGCAACGGGCTTAAAGTCTTCCTGCCCAATTCCCTCCCTGCTCCCTGGGTAGGGTACCTCGAAACCATCAAGGGGACCCCATCTCCCTGATTTCCCACTACAACGCACACACATTCGCTTGGCTCCTCTAATGCGAACCAACCCACTGGGGCTCGAATTCGTCTATCTCACAGCCGACCTCTCCCCTACCTCCTCCCTCTGACCAGGAATTATCTTCCCCTTCTCCAATCAATGGTATTTTTTGAACGCTTACTATGTGCAGAGCACTGGGCTCGTTGTGGGAAGGGATTGTCTGCTTATTGTTATATTGTACTCTCCCAAGTGCTAAGTACAGTGCTCCGCACACAGTAAATGCTCCATAAATACCACTGAACGAACAGTACAACAGATCAGAATTAGCAGATGTCTTCCCTCCCCACAATCAATCAATCAATCAATCGTATTTATTGAGCGCTTACTGTGTGCAGAGCACTGTACTAAGCACTTGGGAAGTACAAGTTGGCAACATATAGAGATGGTCCCTACCCAACAGTGGGCTCACAGTCTAGAAGGGGGAGACAGAGAACAAAACCAAACATCTTAACAAAATAAAATAAATAGAATAGATATGTACAAGTAAGATAAATAAAAAAATAGAGTAATAAATCCGTACAAACATATATACATATATACAGGTGCTGTGGGGAAGGGAAGGAGGTAAGGCAGGGGGGATGGAGAGGGGGAGGAGGGGGAGAGGAAGGAGGGGGCTCAGTCTGGGAAGGCCTCCTGGAGGAGGTGAACTCTCAGTAGGGCCTTGAAGGGAGGAAGAGAGCTAGCTTGGCGGATGTGGGGAGGGAGGGTTCATATATGACAGAAAACCTTCTTGAAAACCTTTTTAAAATCTCATCTCCTCCAAGAGGCCTTCCCCAACTAAGCCCTCATTTCTCCTATTATTTCCCCTTCCGTGTTGACCTCTCACTTAGATTTGCACCCTTTATTCACACCGCCCTCAGCTTCTCCGCACAAACAGCAGCGTGGCTTAGTCGATAGAGCAGGGGCCTGGGAATCAGAAGGGCAGTAAGTGCTTAACAAATGCCATTATTATTATTGTTGTTCGAGACTCTGCGCTAGCTCTCACCCTCTTCCCTCTCTGCTCTCTCTCCCACTGCTCCCTAGCTCGCACTCCTTGCTCCTGCCAAACTCACCTCCTGACCTAACCTCGCTCTCGACTCGCCCCAACTCAAACCCCTGGAGTCTGCCCTCCCCGCTCAAACCTACCCAACCGCGTTCCCCGCTTCGTCCGAACTTTCCCATCTCTGGCAATACCAACACAGTCCTCCCTGCCCCAGAAACTGTAACCTTGGTGTCACCCTCGACTCCTCCCTGTCACTCAACTCTCGGCCCTGCCACGCTTCTGTTGTGCTTGGCACATAGGAAGCGCTTTCCAAACACCACAATGATTATTATTTATAAAATTAATAATAAACAAGATTGATTCCCAGCCGCTCACCTCAGGGAAGAGGTGACCTCAGGTTTCCCTTGCTCCAGTCCTCCTGGAGTCTCCCCTCCTTCTCTCCTGCTGCAGTGCCCGCCTCGTTCTCCCTCTGGTCCACCCTCCAGAGCCCCTCCTACACCCTCAATCAATCAGTGGTCTTTATCGAGCACTTTCTATGTGCAGAGCCCTGGACTTTTCCCTCTTCTCTTCTCTCCCCCTCCTCCCTGACCCCCCTTGCCCCCCAACACAACTGCCTATGAAGGAGTAAGGGTCTCCTCGGGCTGTGGCCAAGTGCCCGGAAGAGAAGTAGTGTGGATGATTCAGTCAATTCATTCAATTTATTCAATCATATTTATTGAGCGCTCACTGTGTGCAGAGCACTGTACTAAGAGCTTATTCGGTCAGCCAGTTCATCAGTTGTATTTATTGAGCACTTACTGTGTGCAGAGCACTGGATTAAGTGCGTGGGAGAGTACAATACAACAATAAACAGGCTCAGAGGAAAGGGCCCGGGCTTTGGAGTCAGAGTTCATGAGTTCAAATCCCAACTCCACCAATTGTCAGCTGTGTGACTTTGGGCAAGTCACTTCACTTCTCTGGGCCTCAGTTACCTCACCTGTAAAATGGGGATTAAGATTGTGAGCCCCGCATGGGACAACCTGATCACCTTGTATCCCCCCCAGCGCTTAGAACAGTGCTTTGCACATAGTAAGCGCTTAACAAATACCATCATTATTATTATTATTATTATTAGAAACAGACACTTTCCCTGCCCACATCGAGTTTACAGTCTTGGGGGGCGGGGAAGAGACAGACATCAGTACAAATAAATAAATGATAACTTTGTGCCTCAGTGTTGTGGGGCTAGGCGGGGGGAAGAATAAAGGGAGAAAGTCAGGGCGATGCAGAAGGGAGTGGGAGAAGAGGAAAAGAAGACTTAGTCTGGGAAGGCCTCTTGGAGGAGATGGGCCTTCAATAAGGCTTTGAAGGAGGAGAGAGTCATTGTCAGATATGAGGAGGGAGGGCGTTTCACATCAGAGGCAGGACATGGGCGAAAGGTTGATGGCGAGACAGGCAAGATGGAGGTCCAGTAAGAAGGTTGATGTTAGAGGAACGAACTGTGTGGGCAGGGTTGGAGTAGGAGAGTAGTGAGGTGAGGTAGGAGGGGACAAGGTGATCAAGTGCTCCAAAGCACTCTGAAGTGCTCCAAAGTGCTCCAAAATTCTAATCCCGGCTCTGTCACTTCCCTGCTACTCTCGGCCCTTGGGTGAGTCACTTCACTTTCTCCCTGCCTCAGTGTCCTCACCTGAGAAATTGGGATTCAATCCCTGTTCCCCCTCCTTTTTAGACTGCGAGTCCGTGTGGAACAGAGACCATCGTCCGACGGGACTACCTTGTGTGTGTGTGTTAAGCAGAGTGCTTGGCACATAGTAAATGCTTCAAAAAACCATCATTCACCATCTTCTTCTTGCCAGGTGTTGGGGACTGTGAACCAAAGAGAGAACTAAGGAGGGTGAGAGTTGAAAGAGTCAGGGTCGGGGACTCAGCCTGTGGAAGAGAAAGTGTGTGGGGGGGGCAAGAACCCAGACTGGGCTCCCCACCACTCTCTAAGCCCCCAGTTACACAACAGGAGGGAACCGAGTTTGCAAGTTTACAGTCTAGAGGGTCTGGCGGGGCTGGGGGAAGGGGGAAATCGCCCCAAGATGGAGCCTCTGGGGTAAGTCTTCTAGACTGCGAGCCCATTGTTGGGTAGGGACCGTCTCTATGTGTTGCCAACTTGTACTTCCAAAGCGCCTAGTACAGTGCTCTGCACACAGTAAGCGCTCAATAAATACGATTTAATGAATAAGAGGGGCTGATGGCCCCAGACAAGTGGGAGGTGAGTTTGCAGGAAAAAGGAGGGTGTGTGTATGTCTTTGTGTGTTTGTGTGTGTTTGCACGCGCATGTAGGTTTATGTGTCTGTATGGGTTTGTGAGTGTGTGTGTGTGTGTGTCTGCAGGTGTTTGTGTGTTTTTGTGTGTTATGTGTATGGGAGGGTTCATGTGTTTGTGATGTGTGTTTGTGTGTATGTGTGTCTATGTATGAATGAGTTTGTATATGTGTATAGCTATGTGTGAGTTTGCGGGTGCAGGAGGGCTGGGGGAAGGGAGTACAGGCTGGGAGAGAGGTCTCGAGACCCAGAGAACAGAGAAAAACCAGATAAAAGTCTGTCTCCCTCATCCTCTTTTTCTCGCTCAGAACCTCTATCTCTCCCTCTCATCCTGTCTCAGACTGTCTCTATTCCTAGTCTCTGATTCTCTCAGAGATTCTGTTTATCAAACTGTCTTTGTCTCTCTCTCAGAGATTCTCTGTCTCTGACTCGGTCTTTAGTCCCCACGTTTTAATTCTCACCACACCCTCAGCACCCACAACGCTTAGCACATACCCTTATACTCTTCAATTGTCCCTAGGTAGAATGTATGTTAATGTTTGATTTCCCCCTGTGGTCTGTCAACTCCTTGGAGGGCAGGGATTGTGTCTACCAACTCTTTTGTCCTGTTCTCGCCCAAACTCTCAGTACGGCGCTCAGCACCCAATAAACTCTCAATGAATGCCATCGATTAATTGATCGGCTGATGGTCTCTCAGACTGATTCTGCCCCTCGTCTCTCTCTGACTGTCTCTGTCCTTAATCTCTGTCTCGCAGTCCGTTTCTGTCCCTAATCTCTGTTCCTTTCTCAGATGACCTCCGTCCCTAGTCTCTGTTTCTCGGTCCATCGTCTCCCTCCTCCCATCCCACCCCTTCCGGCTCCCTCCTTCTCTCTTCGCCTCCCACCTCGGCCAAGCCTTATCTCTCCCCTCAGCCTCCTCCTCACTTTCAGCCTCTTTCTGCTCCCCGATTTCTCTCCCTTTCAGCCCTCTCTCCCTACCTTCCCCAGACGCCAGGCCGCAGGACTCTTGGTCTCTGTCTCTCTGTCTCTGAGTTCTTCCTTCTGCCTCTGTAACTCTGGGTCTCTCTCCCTGTCCCTCTTCAAGTGTCTCTGTGTCTCTAAGCATCTCTCTGCCTCGGGGTCTGAGTCTCTCTGTCTCTTTCTCTCCTAAGGTCTCTCTCTCTCTCTGTCTCTCTCTCAACTTCCTCCGGAGGTCTCTCCCCTCATTCCAGGCTGGACCCCAGGAGGGAATCTGTGGGCTCCTTCCCTCCCTCCCTTTCTCTTTTCCCCAGCCTTCTGTGCTCCGATCCCGTCTCTGCGGCCACCCAGGGGCCCCGGCGAGGATGGGGGGAGGGAGGGAAGGGGGCGAGGAGGGGGAGAAGGAGAAGAGAGAGAGAAGGAGGCGAGGAGGGGGAGAAGGAGGGGAGGGAGGGAAGGAGGCGAAGAGGGGGAGGAGAGGAGGGTGGGGACAAGGAGGGAGGGGACGAGGAGGGGGAGAAGGAAAGGAGGGAGGGAAGGGCTGAGGAGGGAGGGAAGGAGTGAGGAGGGGGAGAAGGAGAGGAGGGAGGGAAGGAGGCGAGGAGGGGGAGAAGAAGAGGAGGGAGGGAAGGAGACGAGGAGGGGGAGAAGAGGAGGGAGGGAAGGAGACGAGGAGGGGGAGAAGAAGAGGAGGGAGGGAAGGAGTGAGGAGGGGGAGAAGGAGACGAGGGAGGGAAGGAGGCGAGGAGGGGGAGAAGAAGAGGAGGGGGAGAAGGAGACGAGGGAGGGAAGGAGGCGAGGAGGTACAGGAGAGGAGGGAGGGGCGAGGAGGGGGCGAGGAGGGGGAGAAGGAGAGGAGGGAAGGAGGCGAGGAGGGGGAAAAGGACAGGAGGGAGGAGGGCGAGGAGGGGTCGTGAGGAGGGGGAGAAGAAGAAGAGGGAGGGGGCGAGGAGGGGAAGAAGGAGCGAAGGGAGGGAAGGAGGCGAGGAGGCGGAGAAGGAGGAGAGGGAGGGGGTGAGGAGGGGGAGAAGGAGAGGAGGGAGGGAAGGAGGCGAGGAGGGGGAGAAGGAGAAGAGGGAGGGGGGAGGAGGGGGGAGAAGGAGAGGAGGGAGGGGGGGAGAAGGGAAAGATGCAGGGCGGTGGGGGGCCGGGGGAGGGGAGGGGGACCCAGCAGGCCCCAGCGGGGGAGGGAGGAGGGAGAGAGAGGAGGGGCGGGGGTCTGGGGCCCGGGGCCCGGGGAGCCGGGGCCCGGGGTCCGTGTCGGGGGAGGGGGCTCACGGGCCGGAACCCCCCGGCCCGGCCCGGCCCGGCCCGGCCCTGGCCGGCGGACAGCGGGTTAACGAGGGAAGAGGCTGCCACTTCCGGATGTGCTCATTGCTGGGGACGGGGGCACGGCCGGGCCCGGAGGACCCCCGCGCCCACACCGGGGCACAGGCAGCCGGACGGAGGCGCAGGCCGGGCCGGCCCCCCGGAGGGCCAGCCGCTCTCCCCCGGGCTGCCGAGACGCACGGGGGGCGGGGGGGCGGGGGCGGGCCCCGGGGCTGGGCCGGACCCTCCCCCAGCCCCCTCCCAGCGGGGGCCGGAGCCCCTCCTGCCCCCCGCGGGGCTCTCGCCTTCTCTCTTTCCTGCTCCCTTCCGGGCCGGACCGGGCCCGGGGGCGGCTGCCCCGCGGACATGCCGGCCTGGTGACCCGGAGCCGGGCCGGGAGCCGGAGCCGGAGGGGCGGCCGGGGACCGGGGGGTGGGGGTGGGGGGGATTCCTCCCTCTCCCCCCTCTGCCCCCTCTCCTCCCTCTCCCCCCTCCCCCCTTCCTTCCCACCCCTTCCCCTCCCCGCCCCCGCCGGCTCCGTGGATGGGCTCTCCGGGGGGCTGCCAGCTGATGCCCCCCCGGCCCGGCCGGTCCCAGCCGCTGAGGGCCGAGGGGGCGAGGGTCCGGGGGCCAGGCCGCTCCCCTCCCCACGCCCCCCGCCGCACCCCGGAGCCCGGGGGGAGCCTGCCCACCCCGGCCGGGCCGAGACGAGCTCCAGGCGGCCCATGGCCCAGCGGGTGAGTTGGCCCTCCCCCTCCCCGGCCCCCCGGCCCCCCGGCCCCCTTTGGCGGGCCCCTCTCCGCCCTCCGGCCCCACCGCCGGAGAGGCCGGCAGGGAAGGGAGGCGGTTTGACCCGCGCCAACCCGGCCCCGTGGGGACGGCGGATCATCCTCCTCGTCGATCCTATTTATTGAGCGCTTACTGTGTGCGGAGCACTGGGCTAAGCGCTTGGGAAGTCCAAGTTGGCAACATCTAGAGACGGGCCCTACCCAACGGTGGGCTCACAGTCTAGAAGGGGGAGACAGAGAACAAAACCAAACATACTCACAAAATAGAATAGGTATGGACAAGTAAAATAAACAGATAAATATTTATCTATTATAAATAGATAATAGATAAATTATCTGTTTATTTAGAGGGGTCGCAAAAGATCCCTCACCCTCCGGTTGGCTTTCCATCTCCCGGCGGCGGCGGAGGGGCGGGGGGGGGCTCAGGGATGCCCCTCCCTCCCTTTCCCGGGGGGCCGAGATGGGAGAGAGGATGGGGGGCGGCACGGCCAGAAGCTCAGGCCCCAAGTTTGCAAAGGATACTTGCGGTATTTGTTAAGCGCT
Organism: Tachyglossus aculeatus; assembly: GCF_015852505.1. Taxonomy (NCBI): domain Eukaryota; kingdom Metazoa; phylum Chordata; class Mammalia; order Monotremata; family Tachyglossidae; genus Tachyglossus; species Tachyglossus aculeatus. The sequence continues at coordinate 3,229,972 of NC_052091.1, forward strand.
TGCTCTCCCCCTCGTCCCCCTCTCCATCCCCCCCATCTTACCTCCTTCCCTTCCTCACAGCACCTGTATATATGTACAGATGTTTGTACATATTTATTACTCTATTTTACTTGTACATATATCTATTCTATTCATTTTATTTTGTTAGTATGTTTGGTTTTGTTCTCTGTCTCCCCCTTTTAGACTGTGAGCCCACTGTTGGGTAGGGACTGTCTCTAGATGTTGCCAACTTGGACTTCCCAAGCGCTTAGTCCAGTGCTCTGCACGCAGTAAGCGCTCAATAAATACGATTGATTGATTGATTGACTGAGACTGATTGTCTGATTCCCAGACTGAGCCCCTTCCTTCCTCTCCCCCCCCGTCCCCATCTCCATCCCCCCATCTTACCTCCTTCCCTTCCCCACAGCACCTGTATATATGTATATATGTTTGTACATATTTGTTACTCTATTTATTTTACTTGTACATATCTATTCTATTCATTTTATTTTGTTAGTATGTTTGGTTTTGTTCTCTGTCTCCCCCTTTTAGACTGTGAGCCCACCGTTGGGTAGGGACTGTCTCTAGATGTTGCCAACTTGGACTTCCCAAGCGCTTAGTCCAGCGCTCTGCACACAGTAAGCGCTCAATAAATACGATCGATTGATTGATTGATGTACCAAGCACTGTATTAAGCGCTTGACCAACGCGGGGGGATTGGGAGAGGACGGGGGAGGGTGCAAGGGTGTGTGCAAGAGTGTGGGACCCCGCGTGCGTTGGTGGGAGTCCGTGTGCAAGGGTGTGCGGGACATCGTGTGCGTGCAGGAGTGGGTTTGGGTGGGAGCGAACGACAGTGGGTTGGTGTGGGGGGAAGCAGGCTGATGCTGGTGGGCCGAGATGTGGGTCTGCGGAGAGGGGTGCGTATGTGACACCCCTTCCGATGTTCGAGCACACACCCGGGCACACCGACTGTACAGGTCTCTGCTGTCCCTGTGGTACACGCCCACGCCAACCCACGTGCGAACCCCAGAAACCGGCACAACCCACTCAGTTCGGCCTCCTGGGTGTGTTCCCTCCCCTGGTGTCTTTTAGACTGTGAGCCCACTTTTTTACACTGTGAGCCCACTGCTGGGTAGGGACTGTCTCTATAGGTTGCCAACTTGGACTTCCCAAGCGCTTAGTACTGTGCTCTGCACACAGGAAGCGCTCAATAAATACGATTGATTGATTGATTGGTGTCGCTTCACACTCCCCGACTCCCTCGTTTATCCTGCTCCACCCGGCTGCCCTTTGTGTGTGTGTGTGTGTGTATGTGTGTGTGTGTGTGTGTGTGTGTGTGTGTGTGTGTGTTGTGTGTGTGTCGGAGGAGAGACAGCCCGGGTCTCACGGTTGGATGTGGGGGGCTTCTCAGATGGGTCTCTGGATTCGGTGTCCCCGGTTGGACCTGTGCGTCTGCACACATGTGTCCGTATGTCAGGGGTGTATGTGTGACTGGGTGTACCTACGTGTGTTCAAGCGTGTGTCGGGGTGCCCCTGGGAGTGCGTATGTGTGTTTGTGGTGTGTGACGGGTCCACCGCATCCTCCAGAGCTGGCCTCCGAGTTTCAGAATCGGAACCGCTCCTCGGGTTTATTATTTAATAATAGCAAATTAATCCCGGCTCCGCCACTTACCGGCTGTGTGACTTTGGGCAAGTCACTTCGCTTCTCTGGGCCTCAGTTCCCTCGTCTGTAAAATGGGGATTCAGATTGTGAGCCCCACGTGGGACAACCTGATCGCCTTGTATCTACCCCCAGCGCTTAGAGCAGAGCCTTGCACGTAGTAAGCGCTTAACAAATACCATCATTATTATTTTTTTTCCGGATCGAGCGGGAATCCCGCATCCCCCGCATCGTCCCGGTCTCTCTCCCTCCCTCCCTTTCCCCCTCCACGACTCCTGCGGAGGAGCAGCCCGGCCTGGCCGGGAAGATCGAAGGATGAATGATGATGAACGGGCGGGAGGGCGGAGGGTCGGTCGCAGTTTGGGGGTGAAGATGGATAAATGCCTGAAACCGGGGAGTAGACCCCGGGGCGGGGGGCGAGGGCCAGGGCTTCATTCATTCAATCGTATTCATTGAGCGCTTATTGTGTGCAAAGCGCTGGACTAAGCGCTTGGGAAGTCCAAGTCGGCAACATATAGAGATGGTCCCTACCCAACACTGGGCTCACAGTCTAGAAGGGGGAGACAGACAACAAAACAAAACATGTAGACAGGTGTCAGAACCGTCAGAATTAATGGAATTATAGCTCGATGCGCATCATTAACAAAATAGAGTGGTAAATATGTACAAGTAAAATAAATGGAGTAATAAATCTGTACAAATATATACAAGAGCTGTGGGGAGGGGAAGGGGGCTTCCTCCCGGGCCTCCGGTCTCAGCCTCGCTTTCTCCCCTGGTCGGGCCTGGGAAGATTCCCCCCTCCCACTATAACGCGGATCTGTGGTTTTCTCCCTTCCGCGCTACAATGGGGTAGGCGGAAGGGGACAGTAAATAGACCAGCAAAGCCGCAACCCCTTACACACACAGACACACACAGACACACAGCCCGTTGTTGGGTAGGGATTGCTTCTATCTGTTGCCGAATTGTACTTTCCAAGCGCTTAGTTCGGTGCTCTGCACACAGTAGGCGCTCAATCAATACGATTGAATGAATGACCGAATACCCCCCACCCACTCTCATGTTCGAAAATAACCTCTGACCAAGAAGTGGAAACCTTTCCAGCGAAGCACATTTCCATTTCTCCCGCTCCAATTCCCGTGTCAGGACCTTTCCCCTCCCACACGCCAACTCCCTCCTCTTCCTCGCGGACAAGGCCCGGATCCAAGATGCCGAGGCCAATCAATCAATCAATCAATCAATCAATCGTATTTATTGAGCGCTTACTGTGTGCAGAGCACTGTACTAAGCGCTTGGGAAGTACAAGTTGGCAACATATAGAGACAGTCCCTACCCAACAGTGGGCTCACAGTCTAAAAGGGGGAGACAGAGAACAAAACCAAACCTACTAACAAAATAAAATAAATAGAATAGATATGTACAATTAAAATAAATAAATAAATAGAGTAATAAATATGTACAGACGGGGCCGGAGTCCCGAGGGGGAGAAAGACGGAGAGACTGAGGCAGAGAGAGTTGTGCGTGTGGGAGCGCGTGTGTGTTTGTGTGTGTCTGCGGAGGGGAGAGAAGTGCTCAGGAGTTTAAAGAAACTCGTCTTGGCTCGGCCGGCCGGCTCAGGGCGGGAGAAGGGCAATGATAATAATGCTGGCATTTGTTAGGCGCTTACAGTGCTTGGCACATAGTAAGCGCCTAACAAATTCATTCATTCAATCATATTTATTGAGCGCTTACTATATGCGGAGCACTGGACTAAGCGCTTGGGAAGAACAAGTCGGCAACATATAGAGACGGTCCCTACCCGACAGCGGGCTCACAGTCTAGAAGGGGGAGACAGACAACATAATTATGTGCCAAATACTGTTCAATCAATCAATCAATCGTATTTATTGAGCGCTTACTGTGTGCAGAGCGCTGTACTAGCACTTGGGAAGTCCAAGTTGGCAACATATAGAGACGGTCCCTACCCAACAGTGAGTGGGTTCACAGTCTAAGATCAATCAATCAATCAATCGTATTTATTGAGCACTTACTGTGTGCGGAGCACTGTACTAAGCTCTTGGGAAGTCCAAGTTGGCAACATATAGAGACGGTCCCTACCCAACAGTGAGTGGGCTCACAGTCTAAGACCAATCAATCAATCAATCAATCAATCGTATTTATTGAGCGCTTACTGTGTGCACAGCGCTGTGCTAAGCGCTTGGGAAGTCCAAGTTGGCAACATACAGAGACGGTCCCTACCCAACAGTGAGTGGGCTCACAGTCTAAGATAATGGGCAAACCAAATAACCGGGAAACTTCCAGCTTCTTCCCGGGGGAAAATCGTGGAGCGGCCCCCGGACGGCCGGGGGTCGCGGGATCATCATCATCAATCGTATTTATTGAGCGCTTACTGTGTGCAGAGCACTGTACTAAGCGCCTGGAAAGTCCAAGTTGGCAACATATAGAGACAGTCCCTACCCAACAGCGGGCTCACAGTCTAAAAGGGGGAGACAAAACCAAACATACTAACAAAATAAAATAAATAGAATAGATACGGACAAGTAAAATGAATAAATAAATAGATTAATGGGGTCGGGGGAGCCGGGGCGGCTGCTGCTGCTGCTCCTCCTCCCTCTCCTCCTCTTCTTCTTCCTCCTTCTGGTCCGGAGGCCGCTGACCGTGTCCCTCCGGGCCCTGTCCCTCGACAGTACGATGAGTTGGTGTACTACCCGGGCCTGGACGGTGTGGCCCGGGCCGGTTTTGGGGAGCGCCCCCCAGCCCCCGCCCCATCATCCTACGGAGCCCCCGGGACCCCGCAGCGCTCGGCTCTGCCCCCGGGCCTGGGGGGCGGCGACGCCCTGAAGAGAGACAAGGACGACATATATGGGTGAGGGGCTCCGGGGGGAGGAGGGGAGGTCGGATCCTTTTGGTTTTTTTTAGCCTTTTTGGAAATGCTAGTCATTCATTCATTCAATCATCATCATCATCTCTTCCTCCCTTCAAGGCCCTACTGAGCGCTCACCTCCTCCAGGAGGCCTTCCCAGACTGAGCCCCTTCCTTCCTCTCCTCCTCGTCCCCCTCTCCATCCCCCCATCTTACCTCCTTCCCTTCCCCACAGCACCTGTATATATGTATATATGGTTGTACATATTTATTACTCTATTTATTTTGCTTGTACATTTCTATCCTATTTATTTTATTTTGTTGGTATGTTTGGTTTTGTTCTCTGTCTCCCCCTTTTAGACTGTGAGCCCACTGTTGGGTAGGGACTGTCTCTATGTATTGCCAATTTGTACTTCCCAAGCGCTTAGTACAGTGCTCTGCACATAGTAAGCGCTCAATAAATACGATTGATTGATTGATTGATTATTTATTGAGCGCTTACTATGTGCAGAGCACTGTATTAAGCCCTTGGGAAGTACAAATCGGCAACATATAGAGACAGTCCCTACCCAACAGTGGGCTCACAGTCTAAAATCGTACTTATTGAGTGCTTGCTGTGTGCAGGGCACTGGACTAAGCGCCTGGGGAGTACAAGTTGGCAACAACGACCTCGCTGATTCATTCAATCGTATTCATTGAGGGCTTACTATGTGCAGAGCACCGTACTAAGCCCTTGGGAAGTACAAATTGGCAACATATAGAGACAGTCCCTACCCAACAGTGGGTTCACAGTCTAAAATCGTATTTATTGAGCGCTTACTGGGTGCAGGACACTGGACTAAGCGCTTGGGGAGTACAAGTTGGCAACAACGACCTCGCTGATTCATTCAATCGCATTTATTGAGCGCTTACTGTGTGCAGAGCACTGGACTAAGCGCTTGGGAAGTCCAAGTTGGGAACATATAGGGACGGTCCCTAGCCAACGACGGGCTCACAGTCTAGAAGGTCTTTTCGGAAGTACGGTGTGTCTCTCTGGAAGCAGGATTCACTTAGGAGACGCCGTTATGTGCGAAACGTTTTCCCACGCCAAACCCTCGGCTCGGGAAACACCAGGCAACAGTCATTTTGCTAAAGACATCGAGGCCCCCTTAAAGCAGCCCGATTCGTCCCATCTGGGAGTCGTGGGTTCTAATAATAATAATGATGATGGCATTTGTTAAGCGCTTACTATGTGCCAAGCACTGTTCTAAGCGCTGGGGTGATGCAGTGTGATCAAGTTGTCCCACGTAGGGCTCACAGTCTTAATCCCCATTTTTACAGATGAGGGAACTGAGGCTCAGAGAAGTTAAGTGACTTGCCCAAGGTCACACAGCAGACTTGTGGTGGAGCCGGGATTCGAACCCTTGACCTCTGACTCCAAAGCCCGTGCTCTTTCCACTGAGTCACGCTGCTTCTCTAATCTGTCGCATGTCTGCTGTGGGACCTTGGGGAAGTCACTTCACCTCTCTGGGCCTGGACCTTCTGGGTCAAAAGTCATGGGTTCATATCCCGGCTCCACCGCATGTCTGCTGTGGGACCTTGGGGAAGTCACTTCACCTCTCTGGGCCTGGACCTTTTGGGTCAGAAGTCACGGGTTCATATCCCGGCTCCACCGCATGTCTGCTGTGGGACCTTGGGGAATTCACTTCACCTCTCTGGGCCTGGACCTTCTGGGTCAGAAGTCATGGGTTGGGAAGCAGCGTGGCCCAGTGGAAAGAGCACGGGCTTTGGAGTCAGAGGTCATGGGTTCGAATCCCGACTGCTACATGTCTGCTGTGTGGCCTGGGGCAGGTCACTTAACTTCTCTGAGCCTCAATTCCCTCATCTGTAAAATGGGGATTAAGACTGTTAGCCCCACGTGGGACAACTTGATCACCTTGTATCCACCCCCCAGCGCTTAGAACAGTGCTCTGCACATAGTAAGCACTTAACAAATGTCATTATTATTATTATTATTATTATATCCCGGCTCCGCCGCATGTCTGCTGTGGGACCTTGGGGAAATCACTTCACCTCTCTGGGCCTGGACCTTCTGGGTCAGAAGTCACGGGTTCATATCTCGGCTCTGCCGCTTGTCAGCTGTGTGACTTTGGGCAAGTCACTTCACCTCTCTGGGCGTCAGTTCCCTCGTCTGGAAAATGGGGGTGAAGACTGCGAGCCCCTATGTGGGACAGGCACCGCGTCCAACCTGATTAACTTGTATCTACCTCAGCGCTTAGAATCAATCAATCAATCGTATTTATTGAGCGCTTACTGTGTGCAGAGCACTGTACTAAGCTCTTGGGAAGTACAAGTTGGCAACATATAGAGACAGTCCCTACCCAACAGTGGGCTCACAGTCTAAAACAGTCTAGAACAGTACTTGGCCCATAATAAGCGCTTAACAATTACTCATAATTATTAGCATTTAGGACAGTGCCTGGCACAAAGTAAGCGCTTACCAAATACCATAATTATCAGCGCTTAGTATGGTGCCTGGCACATAGTAAGCGCTTACCAAGAACCGTAATTATCAGCGCTTAGTACAGTGCCTGGCACATAGCCAGCTCTTAACAAATACTATTATTATTATTTTTTAAAAGCTGACTTTGTTGTAGACACTATACTAAGCGCTGCGGTAGATACAGGCTATTCAGGTTGGACACAGTCTCTATCCCACTTGGGGTTCACCTGATCCCCATATTACAGATGAGGGAACCGAAACACAAGAGAAGCCCATAGTCACGCAACAGACGAGGAAACCGAGCCCAGGATTTGAACTCAGATCCTTCAGACTCCAGGCCCGGGCTTTAGCCACTAGGCCACACTGCTACCTTTCCAGGGGATGGGGTGGAGCGGGGCCCCCTTGGTCAAATCAGACCCCATTACCTCATCATCATCATCATCAATCGTATTTATTGAGCGCTTACTATGTGCAGAGCACTGTACTAAGCGCTTGGGAAGTACAAATTGGCAACATATAGAGACAGTCCCTACCCAACAGTGGGCTGTACATGTACGCGCGGACACGGGTGTGTCTCTACCCGTGGGTTCAAATCCCGGCTCCGCCACTTGTCTGCTGTGTGACCTTGGGCAAATCGCTTCACTTCTCTGGGCCTCAGTTCCCTCATCTGTAAAACGGGGATTAAGATTGCGAGCCCCAAGTGGGACAAAGCGATGACCTTGTATGAGAAGCAGCGTGGCTCGGTGGAAAGAGCCCGGGCTTGGGAGTCGGAAGTCACGGGTTCCTAGCCCGGCTCTGCCGCTTGTCAGCTGTGTGACTTTGGGCAAGTCACTTCACTTCTCTGGGCCTCAGTTCCCTCATCTGTAAAATGGGGATGAAGACTGTGAGCCCCACGTGAGACAACCTGATCACCTTGTACCCTCCCCAGCGCTTAGAACGGTGCTTTGCACATAGTAAGCGCTTAATAAATGCCATCATTATTATTATTCTCTGGGCCTCAGTTCCCCCATCTGTAAAATGGGGATGAAGACTGTAAGCCCCGCGTGAGACAACCTGATCACCTTGTATCCTCCCCAGAGCTTAGAACAGTGCTTTGCACATAGTAAGCGCTTAATAAATGCCATCATTACTATTATTCTCTGGGCCTCACCTGTAAAATGGGGATGAAGACTGTGAGCCCCACGTGGGACAACCCGATCACCTTGTACCCTCCCCAGCGCTTAGAACAGTGCTTTGCACATAGCAAGCGCTTAATAAATGCCATCATTATTATTATTTTCTGGGCCTCATCTGTAAAATGGGGATGAAGACTGTGAGCCCCACGTGAGACAACCTGATCACCTTGTATCCCCCCCAGCGCTGCTTAGAACAGTGCGTTGCACATAATAAGCGCTTAACAAATGCCTTATTATCATTATTATTACCCCGGCGCTTAAAGCGGTGCTTGGCACGCAGTAAGCGCTTAACAAATACCATTATTATTATTATTACCCCGGCGCTTAGAACAGTGCTTGGCAGTACGCAGTAAGCGCTTAACAAACGCCATTATTATTATTATTATTATTATTATTATTATTACCCCGGCGCTTAGATCAGTGCTTGGCAGGCAGTAAGGACTTAACAAATGCCATTATTATTATTATTATTACCCCGGCGCTTAGAACAGTGCTTGGCACGCAGTAAGCGCTTAACAAATGCCATTATTATTATTATTATTATTATTATTATTACCCCGGCGTTTAGAACAGTGCTTGGCACACGGTAAGCGCTTAACAAACCCCATTATTATTATTATTATTACCCCGGCGCTTAGAACAGTGCGTGGCACGCAGTAAGCACTTAACAAATGCCATTATTATTATTATTATCATTACCCCGGCGCTTAGAACAGTGCGTGGCACGCAGTAAGCGCTTAACAAATGCCATTATTATTATTATTATTATTACCCCGGCGCTTAGAACAGTGCGTGGCACGCAGTAAGCGCTTAACAAATGCCATTATTATTATTATTATGATTATTACCCCGGCGCTTAGAACAGTGCTTGGCACGCAGTAAGCGCTTAACAAATGCCATTATTATTATTATTATTATTATTATTATTACCCCGGCGTTTAGAACAGTGTTTGGCACGCAGTAAGCGCTTAACGAATACCATCATTAGCATTACCTGTGAGTGCGGCTCTCCTTGGGCCACGAATCCTTAGTCGCCTTCAGCCCAGGTGGGATGGGGGGTGGGAGGGGAGGACGCCGACCCCCGGGACAGGCCCGGGCCTGACCCCGGCTGCCCCCCGGCCCCCTCCCCCCCCCCCCCCCCCAGGCACCCGCTGTTTCCACTGCTGGCCTTGGTCTTCGAGAAGTGCGAACTAGCCACCTGCTCCCCCCGAGACGGCTCCGGGGCCTACCCCGGCGGCGACGTCTGCTCCTCGGACTCCTTCAACGAGGACATCGCCGTCTTCTCCAAGCAGGTGAACCGCCGCGGCCTTAGTAAGCGCTTAGTACAGTGCTCTGCACACAGTAAGCGCTCAATAAATGCAATTGATTGACCCCCCGGGACCCTCCACGCGCATTCCCGCTCCCCCAGACGTGCGGGGGAGCACACTAAGGGTCTCTGGGGGTCCAGGCCTTGGGAGCCCTGGGGGTGGGGGGCCCTAGACGGTAATCGGGGTCTCTCTGTCCTCTCCCGCGCCCAGGTTCGCACGGAGAAGCCCCTTTTTTCCTCCAACCCGGAGCTGGATAACTTGGTGAGGATTTGGGCCCCGGGGGGTGGGGATTAGGGGAGGGGGACTGAACGGGTCGGGGGCCAGCATCATCCTCAATCGTATTTATTGAGCGCTTACTGTGTGCAGAGCACTGGACTAAGCGCTTGGGAAGTCCAAGTTGGCAACACATAGAGACAGTCCCTACCCAACAGTGGGCTCACAGTCTAAAAGAGTGGGCTCAGAGGGACTCCTCACGGAGGGTCGCCCTCTTTCTCGCTGTTTCTGCGACTGCCGGGTCTCTGTCGCTGCCCGGTCTCTGGTGATGATGATGATGATGGTATCTGTTAAGCGCTCACTATGTGCCGAGCACCGTCCCAAACGCTGCGGGGGATACAAGGTCATCAGGTGGCCCCACGTGGGGCTCACAGTCTTCACCCTCATTTTACAGATGAGGGAACTGAGGCACAGAGGACTTAAGTGACTTGCACTGATTTTGTTAATGATGTGCTTTTAGCTTTAATTCGATTTGTTCTGACGACTTGACACCTGTCCCCATGCTTTGTTTTGTTGTCTGTCTCCCCCTTCTAGACGGTGAGCCCGTTGTTGGGTAAGGACCGTCTCTATGTGTTGCCAACTTGGACTTCCCAAGCGCTTAGTAATAATAATAAATAATGATAGCATTTATTAAGCGCTTACTATGTGCAAAACAGTGTTCGAAGCACTGGGGAGGTTACAAGGTGATCAGGTTGTCGTCCCACGGAGGGCTCACAGTCTTAATCCCCGTTTTTACAGATGAGGTAACAGTGCTCTGCACACAGTAAGCGCTCAATAAATACGATTGAATTGAAATGAATGAATGAATGAAAGTCACCCAGCAGACAAGTGGTGGAGGCGGGATTAGAACCCACGACTACTGGGATCTCTTATGCTGCTGGATCCCTGGCAGTGCGGGGCCTCTGTCTGTCTCCCCCTTCTAGACTGTGAGCCCACTGTTGGGTAGGGACTGTCTCTATATGTTGCCAACTTGTACTTCCCAAGTGTTTAGTACAGTGCTCTGCACACAGTAAGCGCTCAATAAATACGATTGAATGAATGAATGAATGAATGAATGCCAGCTCTCTGGCTGCGTCGGGCCAGTCAGTCAGTCAGTCGTATTTAATGAGCTCTTACTGGGTGCAGAGCACTGTCCTAAGCGCTTGGGAGCTTGGGAGAAGACAATACAACAATAAACAGACGCATTCCCTGCCCACAGCGAGTTTACAGTCGGGAGGTGGGGGAGATGGCCATGAATAGAAATAAATAAATGACAGATATGGACATAAGTGGTGGGTGGCTGGGAGAAGGGAAGAGCAAAGAGAGTAAGTCAGGGTGAAGCAGAAGGGAGTGGGAGAAGAGGAAAGGAGGGCTTAGTCAGGGAAGGCTTCTTGGAGGAGGTGGGCCTTCGGTGAGACTTGGAATTTTAGACTGTGAGCCCACTGTTGGGTAGGGACTGTCTCTATATGTTGCCAACTTGTATTTCCCAAGCACTTAGTACAGTGCTCTGCACACAGTAAGCGCTCAATAAATATGATTGATGATGATGATGATGATGATGAATGGGGGGAGATTTATTGTCGGTTAGACGAGGGAGGTCGTTCCAGGCCAGAGACTGGAATTGGGCAAGAGGTCAGGGGCGAGATAGAGAGATGGAGGTCCAGTGAGAAGATTGGCATTAGAGGAGCGAAGTGTGCGGGTTGGATTGGAGTAGAAGAGTAGCGAGGTGAGGTAGGAGGGAGCAAAGTGAGTGACTGCTTTAAAGTCCATGGTGAGGAGTTTCTGTTTGTCAGGGAGGTGGATGGGCAACCACTGGAGGGTCTTGAGGAGTGGGAAATCTGGACTGAACGCGTTTGTAGAAAGTGGGTGGGGTCTCTGACGTTGCCGGGCCTCTCTCCGGCTGTGTCGCCCCCCCCACCCCCCCAGATGATCCAGGCCATCCAGGTGCTGCGGTTTCATCTGTTGGAGCTGGAAAAGGTGAGTGTCCCCTGTCCTTCACCCTGCCTCCCCCTTCTGCTCTCGCCAGTGTGTCTCCTCTGCTCTCCCCCGCCTCCTGCCCCACCAGGATCTCCTCTCCAAAGCCTTGGAAGAACAACTGCCCCTCTTCCATCCCCTCTTCCACCCCCTCCAGCTGTAGGCCTCGGGTCTCCCTCTGCCCCTGCACTATTGGACGGTGCCACGGGCCCCTTTCCCTGGTCCTCGGGACCCCTGCCGCCTGGCGCTTAGTACAGTGCTCTGCACGTAGTAAGCGCTCAATAAATACGATTGATGATGATGGCAGTGCCCACCCCCTCCCGCCGGCGCCCCCTGGCGGCGCCCCCTGGCGGCTCTCCGGCCACGGCGCCCCCTGGCGGTGCCCACAGGTGCACGACCTCTGCGACAACTTCTGCCACCGCTACATCACCTGCCTCAAAGGGAAAATGCCCATCGACCTGGTGATTGACGACCGCGACGGTGTCGCCAAGTCGGACCTGGAGGATTTCCCGGGATCCTGTCCCAGCCTGGCAGACCAGGTGCGGCGGGCGGGGGTGCAGGGGGCGGGGGGAGGGAGACCCTTACCGAGGGGGGCAGAGCGGGGAGTGGGCAGGAGGCAGTGGGCAGGAGAGAGCGCGGCCTTGGGCACACAGATACATACATATGCCAATACAGTCAGGCCCCCATATACACACCCACACACACCTATAAACACCCACGCAGACAAGCCCAGATACACACAGACACCCTTAAACGACGCAGACAAGCACACAAACAGACAGATCATCATCATCAATCGTATTTATTGAGCGCTTACTGTGTGCAGAGCACGGTGCTAAGTGCTTGGGAAGCACAAATCGGCAACATCTAGAGACAGTCCCCACCCAACAGGGGGCTCACAGTCTAAAAGGGGGAGACGGAGAACAAAACCAAACATGCTAACAAAATAAAATAAACAGAATAGATATGTACAAGTAAAATAAATAAATAATAAACAAATAAATAAATAAATACGACTGAATGAATGAAAGAAGGAAAAGGCTTAACCCCGCGACCCTGTATATATACATGTATATATACATACCTGTATCATCATCAATCGTATTTATTGATAAGCAGATAAACACACATCAACCCTCACAGACACACCAGTACACGTGCGTCCTGACCGAAGACACAGTTTCAGACGAAAGGCCCACACCCACATGTACACACTCTGGCACCCAATGATAGAAGCACCCACATTCCACCTCCACCTTTTTGTGTGAGTGAAGTTGTAAGTTTGTGTGTGTGTGTCAATGATAGAAGCACATTCCACCTCCACCTTTTTGTATGAGTGAAGTTGTAAGCGTGTGTGTGTGTGTCAATCATCTTTACTGAGCGCTTACTGTGTGCAGAGCACTGTACTAAGCGCTTGGGAAGTACAAATCGGCAACATATAGAGATGGTCCCCTTTTGGGGGGAGAGCGGAGCTTTACCTCTCCTGGCCACCCCCAAACCTTGCTGGTTTGAATAATAATAATAATGGCATTTACTAAGCGCAAATCACTGTTCTAAGCGCTAGGGAGATTGCAGGTAGGTCAGGTTGTCCCACGGGGGGCTCCCAGTCTTCATCCCCATTTTACAGATGAGGGAGCTGAGGCCCAAAGAAATGAGGTGGCCTGCCCAAAGTCACACAGCTGACAGTGGGCAGAGCCGGGATTCGAACCCATGACCCCTGACTCCAAAGCCCGTGCTCTTTCCACTGAGCCACGCTGCTTCTCTATGCCGGCCCCCACCTTTTTTAAAAAGGCCCCCAGCGAGGCCCCTCTCTTCACCCCCGGATCCCCTGCTGCTTGGGGAAGGGGCCTAGAAGCCAGGCGCCGGGCTGCCTCCCAGCCTCCCCCAAAGGGGCCTCTCACCCGCCCAGTCCTTTTAACCCATTCCTGCACGAATGGGGGCAAATGCCGACCCTCTCCCCTTTCTCTTTCACCCCCTCCCCTTTCTCTTTCACCCCCGCTCCACCTTCCTAACCCCTTCCACCCCGGGCTGCGGGGTTGGGGGTGGGGAGGGGGCTGTGCCTCTGGGTTAATCAGAGGGGCCGGGGGGCGGCCCTCGGAGACCCGGGGGGTGGGGGTCGCGGGGCTGCGGCGGGAGAGCAATCCGAGCCGCAGCCCCTGCGGCTTAATTGTTCCCAGGAGCCGGGCCGCCTTTGAACTGGGATTTCGGGGGGTCGGGGAAGGGGAAAGAGCCTGGGGCCCCCCCAGGATGAGGCGGGAGGCCAAGAGCCGGCTCTTTCGGCTTTGATCCTTTCCCGCGAAACCCCAGGGACATTCGGAGCGGTCAGGCCGGGCCGGAGCCCTGGGATCATCCCTGCGAAGGGATTCGAACCCAGGTCTCCGGCCTGCTGCGGCCTCCGCCGGAGCCTCCCCCCGGGCTGGGACCGGCCAAAACCGGCCATCTCCCCCTGCCCCGTCCTGGGACCGGCCAAGACTGACCATCTCAGTCGGAAGCAGCGTGGCTTAGTGGAAAGAACACGGGCTTGGGAGTCGGGAGTCGTGGGTTCAAATCCAAGGCTCCGCCAACTGTCAGCCGTGTGCCTTTGAGCGAGTCACTTCACTTCTCTGTGACCTCATCTGTAGACCGTGAGCCCCCCGTGGGACAGCCTCATCACCTTGTAACCTTGTAACCTCTCCAGCGCTTAGAACAGTGTTTTGCACAGAGTATGCGCTCAAGCGCTCAGACTGAGCCCCTTCCTTCCTCTCCCCCTCGTCCCCCTCTCCATCTCCCCATCTTACCTCCTTCCCTTCCCCACAGCACCTGTATATATGTATATATGTTTGTACATATTTATTACTCTATTTATTTTATTTGTACCTATCTATTCTATTTATTTTATTTTGTTAGTATGTTTGGTTTTGTTCCCTGTCTCCCCCTTTTAGACTGTGAGCCCACTGTTGGGTAGGGACTGTCTCTCTATGTTGCCAATTTGTACTTCCCAAGCGCTTAGTACAGTGCTCTGCACCAAGTAAGCGCTCAATAAATACGATTGATGATGATGAATAAATGTCATTATTATTATTATCATTGTTATTATCTCCCCCTGCCCCGTCCCCAGTCTAGTTCGTGGATGCCCGAGCAGGACGAGGCCTGCTCCGCGCTCTCTCTCTCGGCGACCCCGGGGCCTTCCAGCGGCGGCTTCGTCTCCCAGAGCGGGGATAACTCCAGCGAGCAAGGTCGGGGGAAGCGGCTGGGAAAGGGATGGGGGAAGCGGCTGGGAAAGGGATGGGGGAGGTGGCCGGAGCTGGAAGGGGCAGGGGGTGGGGGCAATGACCCTGCGGTAGAATATCCCACCGGGGAGGAGGAGCGTTAGGCCCCGGGAGGACCCTGGAGTCCCCCCGCATCTGGCTTCTGCCTCCCCGGGCCAGCTTCCCCCGGCTGGGACCGGTGGGAGGGGGAGGCAGGGGGATGGACGCGATGACCTCTGGAGGCCCTCGCCCCCTGGGATCCCGTAGGGGTCCGTCAGGGCAGATGGTCGCTCCCGGTCGCTTGGCGGTGGCAGGGTTAGTAGTAAACACCTGGCTGCTACCCTTCCCTGGAGTCCATTCGTTCATTCAGTCGTATTTATGGAGCCCTTACTGTGGGCAGAGCACTGTACTAAGCGTTAGGGAAGTGCAAGTCGGTAACGCATAGAGACGGTCCCTACCCAATAACGGGCCCGGCCTGACCCCTCTTCCCCCCCCCCCGCCCCACTTCCCCCTCCTCCCAGCTCCTGGCTCCAGCTAATTGCCGTTCGTCTGGGTCAAGGGTCGCGCCCCCCCGCCCTTCCCCGGGCAACCAGGAACACAGCGGCTTTGTGTCCCGGACCCCCGGCCCCTCCGCCGGGCCGGGGCAGGGAGTTCCCGGCCGGACGCGGAGACCACGGCCCAGGGGACGAGGCTCGGGTGGGAGGCGCCCCTGGCGCCAACGGAACCCATTCCTCCTCCTCGCCCCCCTCACCATCCCTCCTTCCCGAGACCCCTCAACCCGGCGCCTCCTGCCTCACCCAGTCCCCATCCAACCGCCCCCAGGCTTCATCTATCTGCCCCAGCCCCCATCCCATCCTCTGCCTCTATGCACATTTGCACATTTTACTATGTGCAATGCACTGTTCTAGGCGCAGGGGAGGTTACAGCGCTTAGAACAGTGCTTTGCACATAGTAAGCGCTTAACAAATACCATTATTATTATTATTATTATTAGGCCGTTGGGGCTGGTGGGCATGGCCTCCCGGGGTGCGGCCCTACTGCTCCCGGCTGTGAGCCCGTTGTTGGATAGGGACCGTCTCTATATGTTGCCAACTTGGACTTCCCAAGCGCTTAGTCCAGTGCTCTGCACACAGTAAGCACTCAATAAATACGATTGAAGGAATGAATGTCTCGTTCCAGTCTTTGGCCCCGGCCCAGCGGGAGCCCCTGCCTCTCTTTCCGGGTGTCTCTCCGGTCCCTGCCCTTCTCTCTCCTTCCGGGCCCTTTCTGTCTGTCTCTGGGCGGCACTCCGTCTCTGACGGTCTCTGTCCCTTCCCTCGTCTCCCCGGGCTCAGTTGTTAATTGGCCTCCCCTTCCCCATCTCCCCAAGTCACAACCAGACCCCAATCAATCAATCGTATTTATTGAGCGCTTGCTGTGTGCAGAGCACTGTACTAAGCGCTTGGGAAGTACAAGTTGGCAACATATAGAGACAGTCCCTAGGGAGGAGGGGAGGGAGAGTCGGGGGAGCCCCCCGCCCGCCCCCCTTCACGCGAGCAGGAAAGTTACTCTCTATTTTTAAGTAAGACGGAACTTTTCTTTAAAAGCCAGAGCAGGTCGGGTGATGAAAGGATTCCGCTCGACCATTCATTCATTCATTCGATCGTATTTATTGAGCGCTTAATGTGTGCAGAGCACTGGACTAAGCGCTTGGGAAGTACAAGTTGGCAACATATAGAGACGGTCCCTACCCACCCCACCGGGGTTATTTTATTTTGTTAGTATGTTTGGTTTTGTTCTCTGTCTCCCCCTTTTAGGCTGTGAGCCCACTGCTGCGTAGGGACTGTCTCTATATGTTACCAACTTGTACTTCCCAAGCGCTTAGTCCAGTGCTCTGCACACAGTAAGCGCTCAATAAATACGATTGATGATGATGATGATTATTTGGGGGCGAATTCTGGTCAGGGGCTGGAGGGCTGGGGTGGTCCAGCGGACTGACGCCGGTCTTGCCCCTCCCCCCCCCCCCCGCTCCCCAGTTCACCCGGAGGCTCTCGGGGGGCTCCCGGTGACGACCCCTTCCCCCTCCGGCCCTCCCCCAGGTGACTGCCTGGAGCCCAGCGTGGCCTCGCCCAGCACCGGGGAGGATGATGAACTAGACCGGGACCGCAAGCGGAACAAGAAGCGCGGCATCTTCCCCAAGGTGGCCACCAACATCATGCGGGCCTGGCTCTTCCAGCATCTCTCGGTGAGGGGTCGCAGCCCCCCAAGCCCCCCAACCCCACGGAGAGGAAGAGGGCGTGGGGGGATCTCCGACAGACAGGCAGGCAGAGGTAGAGAAGCAGTCCAGCGTTTAGAACAGTGCTTTGCACATAGTAAGCGCTTAACAAATGCCATTATTATTAGCGTGGCTCAGTGTTAAGAACCCGGACTGGGGAGCCAGGGGTCGTGGGTCCTAACCTCGGTTCTGCCACCTGTCATCTGTGTGACCTTGGACGAGTCACTTAATAATAATGTTGGTATTTGTTAAGCGCTTACTATGTGCCAAGCGCTGGTCTAAGTGCTGGAGGAGATGCAAGGTAATCAAGGTTGCCCCACGTGGGGCTCACAGTCTTAATCCCCATTTTGCAGATGATTGAACTGAGGCACAGAGAAGTTAAGTGACTTGCCCGAAGTCACACAGCTGACAAGTGGTGGAGTGGGGATTAGAACCCATGTCCTCTGACTCCCCAGCCCGTGCTCTTTCCACTGAACCACACTGCTTCTCTTCTCTGGGCCTCAGTTCCCTCATCTGTAAAATGGGGGTGAAGACTGTGAGTCCCACGTGGGATAACCTGATTACCTTGTACCCACCCCAGCGCTTAGGACAGTGCTTGGCACGTAGTAAGCGCTTAACAAATACCAACGTTTTTATTATTACTTGAAGGGTCTGAAGAGGCAGAGGTGGGGGGCCGGGGGGAGACCCCCGCGCCGAGCCGAGCTACGGGTTCGAGTCCCGGGCCTGACGGGCTGGAGGCCTTGGCCGCCACCGCCCGCCCGCTCCCCGGTTAGTTACACAAAGCCGAGTTAATGAACGCTGACCAATTAGGGACTAATTGAAGGAGCTATAAACCTATTAAGGGCTGGCGAGGGTAATCCATCCGAGGCAATTACCCTGAACCCAGACGCCCCGGCTTGACTAACCGCACAGTCACTGCCAGCGACACCCGCCCCAGCGCCCCCCCCCATACACACACACACACACACACACACACACACACAGAGACACGTGCTGACACACACAGACACTCGTGCTAACATACGGAGCCACAAGCCCACTGACATGGAGACCCACACTCACACAGACACAGGGAGTCCTACCCACAGACTGACAAGACACACGGGCACGCTCACAATCCATCCATCACTGGTATTCAATAATAATAATAATAATAATAATAATAATAATGGCATTTATTAAGCGCTTACTATGTGCAAAGCACTGTTCTAAGCGCTGAGGAGGTTACAAGGTGATCCGGTTGTCCTACGGGGGGGCTCACAGTCTTCATCCCCATTTTACAGATGAGGGAACTGAAGCACAGAGAAGTGAAGTGACTTGCACACAGCTGGCAAGTGCCAGAGCCGTGATTTGAACCCACGACCTCTGACTCCAAAGCCCGGGCTCTTTTTTTCCACTGAGCCACGCTGGTATTTATGGAGTGCTTGCTGTGTGCAGAGCACTGTACTTAGCGCTTGGGAGAGGACAAATAGGAAGGGGAACAGATTTTTACACCCCTTAATTATCAGGGAAACAGGCCCCAGAGAGATTAAATTACTTTTTAAAAAGAAAAATGGTATTTGTGGAGCACTTACTCGGTGCCAGGCACTGACACAGGGAGTGAAACACACGAGGCACAGAGACACCCAAATGCACACCCAGGCACAACAATTCATACAGACAGGGGCAGGAGAGACTGAACACAGAGTGGTACACACACACACACGTGTACACAGAATCCTTTCCCCCCCTAAGAGACAAGGAAAAACTTGTGGTCCAAAAGACAGGCATACACACATCCCACAAACACCGCCACCCCACCTCAATCAGAGAGACAAGGAAAAATGTACAGACATGAACACACCGATCCTTTACATTCATTCATTCAATCGTATTTATTGAGTGCTTACTGTGTGCAGAGCACTGTACTAAGCGCTTGGGAAGTACAAGTTGGCAGCATATAGAGACGGTCCCTACCCAACAACGGGCTCAGCTATAGACACAAGCCGAATTACAATTCCATCCGGAGACGGACACACAGGCAGACACGGAGACAGAGCCACACGTACAAAGCCCAGAGACCCACGTACACAGCAACAGAGGCCCATGTAGGCCGACGGGCTCACCCTGAGCCCCAGACTAGGTGTCTTGGCACCCTGATGCAGGTGGCTACCTTTGGGCAGAATCCTGTAGTTGGGGGGACGTTGGGGCCGGGGGTGGGGGGGTGTCTGGGGCTGGAGGGTGAGGGGACAGCATGGAAATGTCAACATCCTTGAGGGTGGAGAGGTGATAGTCCAGTTTCCCAAATCTCCCGCCCTGGAGGCGTCTCTGCCATCCCCCACCCTGCCCACCCCCATGCAGCCTGGGGCCCAAAGCTGGCAGTGCCCGGCTTGCCCACCCCCACCTCTGATCCCGATCCTATGACCCCTGTGACCTCTGGTCGAGGCCCGGCCTGAATGGCGGATCCCGTTGCCATGGCAGCAGCTGGGGGCGCCCCTCCCCCCCCGCCCCTCCTCGTTTGATGGAGGGAGCCAGGGGAGGGGAGGGGGCGGGAGAAGGGTCTCAGCTCATCCATCATGGGGCCTGTCAAGCTCCGCGGCCCGGGGGCGGGTGGGGTTCCGAGGAGGGAGGATGAACAGCGTGGCGGGGGCCGGAGAGCCCTCGCAGGCCTTTTATCACTGGGCTGCCCTGCCTCCAGCCCCCCTCCCCTCTCCCCCCCCCCCCCCCGGCCTGGAGAAACAAGGGGCTGTGTGTTCTTTCGCCATCTGCTAGGGCTCAGGATGGGGGGAGGGGGCTGTGGCCCGAGGCGGGGGGCCGGGGGCAATACTGGAGGGGGGCGATGTCCCTTGGGGGTCAGCGTGGACCAAGGTGGGGGCGGGGAACTGCAGGGGGGGTGGGGAGCCTTCTGGCATCTCCCAGGATGGAGGCTATGGCAGGTGATGCCCGCGCCTTTCGCACTCAGCACCCGTACCCCTCAGAGGAGCAGAAGAAGCAGCTGGCTCAGGACACGGGCCTCACCATCCTCCAAGTCAACAATTGGTAAGAAACTGGGTGGGCAGCGGGCAGAGAAGGGAGGCCCTGAATCTCGTCCCCCTGTCTCTGTCTCTCTCCTCAGCTGCACCCCCCGGCCTCGTCCTCCCTCTCCCCCCCCCCAGCCCCCCAACCTCCGCTGCCCTGGGGGGTCATTCATTCATTCACTCGTATTTATTGAGCGCTTACTGTGTGCAGAGCACTGGACTAAGCGCTTGGGAAGTCCATCCCTACCCAACGACGGGCTCCCAGTCTAGAAGGGGGAGACGGACAGCAAAACAAAACAGGTGGACAGGTGTCAAGTCGTCAGAACAAATAGAATTAAAGCTAGATGCACATCATTAAGTCAATAGAATGGTAAAGGTGTACAAGTAAAATAGAGTGATAAATCTGTACAAACATATATACAGGTGCTGTGGGGAGGGGAAGGAGGTAGGGCGGGGGGAGGATGGGGAGGAGGAGAGGAAAAAGGGGGCTCAGTCTGGGAAGGCCTCTTGGAGGAGGTGAGCTCTCAGTAGGTCACAGCCGCTCCGGCTCCTGCAGGTTCATTAACGCCCGGCGTCGGATCGTGCAGCCCATGATCGACCAGTCGAACCGCACAGGTAATAATAGTAACGATAATAATAATAATAATAATAATGATGATGATAATGGTGGTGGCATTTGTTAAACTCTTCCTATGTGCCAGGCACTGTACTAAGCCCTGGGGTGGATACCAGCAAATCGGGTTGGACACAGTCCCTGCCCCATGTGGGGCTCACAGTCTCAAATAATAGCGATTGCACGGTGTATGCCCCGGCCTGGGAGTGAGAAGGTCATGGGTTCGAATCCCGACTCTGACACTCGTCTGCTGCGTGACCTCGGGCAGATCACTTCACTTCTCTAGGCCTCAGCGGCCTCATCTGTAAAATGGGGCTCGAGACCGTGAGCCCCAAGTGGGACAGGGACTGCGTTCAACCCGATTAGCTCGTATCCACCCCAGCGCGTTCAAGTGCCTGGCACTTAGCGCTTAACAAAGAATAATAATCATTATAGAGAAGCAGCGTGGCTCAGTGGAAAGAGCCCGGCCTTTGGAGTCAGAGGTCATGGGTTCAAATCCCGACTCCGCCAATTGTCAGCTGTGTGACTTTGGGCAAGTCACTTCACTTCTCTGGGCCTCAGTGACCTCATCTGCAAAATGGGGATGAAGACTGTGAGCCCCCCGTGGGACAGCCTGATCACCTTGTAACCTCCCCGGCGCTTAGAGCGGTGCCTTGCAGTAAGCGCTTAATAAATACAATCATTATTGTTATTATTATTGTTATTTAAGCGCTGACTATGTGCCAGGCTGGAGCGGGGTGGGGGTGGAGGTGGAGTCCGGAGGGTAGAGCCAGCCTCAATCCGCTGCCCCCCTCCCCGCCGAACAGGACAAGGAGGTGTGTACAGCCCCGAGGGTCCCCCAATGGCGGGGTACGTTATGGACACCCAACAACACATGGCCACCCGCCCGCCAGGTCAGTCCCCTGCCGGTGTGTGTGTTTGTGAGTGGGTGTGTGTGTGTGTGTGTGTGTGTGTGTAGTACCCGATGAGGGGCCCGCGACCACCGTGGGCATCATTAGAGAGGAAATGCATCCTGCACATCCCCTCACTGGTGCCAGCCCTCGGACCCCAGACCCAACCGTGCCCGGGGACTATTTCCCAACCCCTGTTAGCAGAGGGATGGTCCCACACCGGGCCCCCGCAACGAGGGGCTTTGGGTTGGATGTCGTGGCCCCCGAGGGTGGACTCACCCCTTAAAGGCCCAGTGGGGCTTTAGAGGTTAAGATTCTGGGGGGGGGGGGGGGGGGGAATCGGGCTAGCGGATGGGCCTTACTGTCTCTGTCCCTTCTAGGAGCGATGGGTGGCATGGGCATGGAAGGACAGTGGCATTACATGTAGCCGGCACCTTGACGTTGGGGACGGTAAGTGCTGGGAGGGTGGGAAGGCCTGGGCCCAGGAAAGGCCGGCTCGCCCCTCCCCAGAAGCAGCTGCACGGGAGGGGAGATGGATGGGAGACGGGGCAGCAGGATGGCTTAGATGTCGGCCCTTAAAATGTCGCTCTCTGCCCGCCCTCGGAGTAACCTGGGGTGGGGGAGAGGGGTGAGGGAGGAGCTGGAGGCCGGGGGCCGGGCTTCCTTCCCTCCCTCTTCGTTCCCTGGAGCCGTGCTAAGGACCGTGAAGAGGGAGAAAATCCGGCGGTGAATGGGAGGCAGGGGAGGGGGCCACTCAGCGGCGCCGTGGCCAATCGCTGTGACTGTTCAGACCCCGGCCCGGCCTGGGGTTAGAGCATCCAGGGCTGTCGGGAGGGGAGCCCCCCGAGCCCTCTCCCCCTTCTCCCCCCAGCCCACCGGATCCTCCAATCCCCCCTCCCCTCGGCCCCATTTGCCGCTTCTCCTTTCATCATCATCAATCGTATTTATTGAGCGCTTACTATGTGCAGAGCACTGTACTAAGCGCTTGGGAAGTACAAATTGGCAACACAATTTTCGCTTACATCCCCCCCACTCTCCACCCTATTTCTCTCCCCGACGTCCCCGCTGGCTCATCCCCCTCTCTCCATCTCTGTCTCTCTGTGGCCTATAGGGTTGGAGTGGGCCGAGGACGTTTCATTCATTCATTCATTCAATCGTGTGTGCAAAGCACCGTGTGCTAAGCGCTTGGGGGGAGAACACTAAATGATGACACGTTCCCTGCCCACAGTGAGCTTAAAAATAATAATCATCATCATCATCATCATCATCAATCGTATTTATTGAGCGCTTACTATGTGCAGAGCACTGTACTAAGCGCTTGGGAAGTACAAATTGGCGACATATAGAGACAGTCCCTACCCAACAGTGGGCTCACAGTCTAAAAGGGGGAGAGAGAGAATAATAATAATAATAATAATAATGGCATTTGTTAAGCGCTTACTATGTGCAAAACACTGTTCTAAGCACTGGGGGGATACAAGGTGATCAGGTTGTCCCGCGTGGGGCTCACAGTCATCATCCCCATTTTACAGATGAGGGAACCGAGACTCCGAGAAATTAAGTGACTTGTCCAAGGTCACACAGCAGACATGTGGCGAAGCCGGGATTCGAGCCCACGACCTCTGACTCCAAAGCTCGTGCTCCGTCCACGGAGCCACTCTGCTTCCAGTCTAGAGGGGGAGACGGACATTAATAGAAATAAGTAAATAAATGAATGATGATAAATTCCAGAAGCAGCATGGCTCAGTGGAAAGAGCATGGGCTTTGGAGTCAGAGGTCATGGGTTCAAATTCCGGCTCCGCCAACTGTCAGCTGTGTGACTTTGGGCAAGTCACTTCACTTCTCTGGGCCTCAGTTCCCTCATCTGGAAAATGGGGATTAAGACTGTGAGCCCCATGTGGGACAACCTGATTACCTTGTATCCTCCCCGGCACTTAGAACAGTGCTTTGCACATAGTAAGCACTTAACAGCCACCATCATTATTATTATTATCTCCCAGGGGCCCATAGACCTTCTGTCCTGGCCTGACCTCCCTCTCTCTCTCTTTCTTTGGCCCATCCGTGCGCTGCTGCTACCTCTGGGGAGGGGCTGTCCCCTCTGTCCAGTGGGGACAGTGCGCCCTGGGTGGAGGGGGAGCTCTAATTGTGTCTCTCCCTCCTTCCTCCTATAGTGCAGGCTCTCAGCAGGCTCCAGGAACCATGGGGACGACGGTCCGGGACCCCCCTCCTTCCCCCAACTAGGGTCCGCTCCCCCGGCCGGCCTCATCCGCTGTCCCGTGGACCCCCCACCTTCCTCGCCTACCTCCTCGGCTGACCCCAGAGCACTGAGCTGCGACCTGTGACCCCTGCCACTCACTGGCCCCCCAGCCTCGTTCAGACGGCCGGAAACCTTGGAGGAGAAATCTTTGGGGGCCGGGGCCGGGCGGGAACGCCCGGCGGGGCGAGAAAGACTCCCACGGTCTCACGATCACTAAGGAGAGAGAGTGGCTGGGCAGGCGGGCCCACCCTCGGAGAGAAACGCGGCTCAGCGATCAGGCCCTGGGGGTCATCCCGGCCATTCCCCAGCCTCCGGACAGAGCTGCCCCTGCCCAGGCCCAGGCAGCGGCTACTTGGAAGGACAGAGGGACACGCAGGACAGATGAGCTGGCCGAGCCCCGGTCTCCGCCCCGGGTGGGCAGGGGGGTCGGAAAGGGACTGGAGAGACGGTGGCTGGCTGGAGGAGGGGGCGATTTCTTTGCTCTTTTCTGGGGCTCGTTTCGGTCAGTCTCGATTTTTATGATAAAAAAAACCTCAAAACACCCACCCGGTGATCATTTAGAGGAGGTCGATTTTCCGATTGCAAGGTTCGCGAAAAGACTCAGAGAAGTGTGTGTGTACATAAGTTTGCGTCTCACTGTCTGCATCTGATTGTGTGTGTGTGGGTGTGAAACTGTACCCGTGGGAGTTGTATGGGTGATGGATGTTTCTGACTGTGTGGATGGTTGGTCAGACTGTGTGTGTTTGTGTGCATTTTATAGGTAATGTTTGATTCCGACTGCGTGTATTTGGCTGTGTCAGACGCCGTGTGTGTCTGTACGTTATTGTGTGTGTCTACGCAAAGGGCTGCATTCAGGAATACAAAGTGGGGGGAGGTCGACATTTATTTTAATCAATCAGTAGTATCTGTTGAGCACCCACTGCGTGGAGAGCACTGTACTAAATGCTTTCAGAGAGTATGGCAGAGTTAATAGACTTGATCGCTGCCCTTAAAGAGTTTATAATCTTAGCAGGGGAGACAGACATTAAGATACATTACAGTTACAGGGAAGCAATTGAGTTGAAGTAATGATGGCATTTATTAAGCGCTTACTATGTGCAAAACACTTCTAAGCACTGGGGAGGTTACAAGGTGATCAGGTTGTCCCATGGGGGGCTCACAGTCTTAATCCCCATTTTACAGATGAGGGAACTGAGGCACAGAGAAGTTAAGTGACTTGCCCAAAGTCACACAGCTGACAGTTGGCGGAGCTGGGATTTGAACCCATAACCTCTGACTCCAAAGCCCATGCTCTTTCCACTGAGCCACGCTGACTCTCATAAAGCTGAAAGACGTGTACAAAAGCAGCATGGAGTAATGGATAGAGCATGGCCCTGGGAGTAAGAAGGTCATGGATTCTAATCCCAGATCTGCCACATGTCTGCTTTGTGACCTCGGGCAAGTCGCTTCTCCGGGCCTCAGTTCCCTGATCTGTAAAATGGGGGTTGAGACCGTAAACCCCATGTGGGATGGACTGTGCCCAACCTTACTTGCTTGTATCTACCCCAGCGCTTAGTACGGTGCCTGGCACAAAGTAAGCGCTTAACAGATGTATAGAAAAAAATACCACTATTATTATTATTAAGTAGGGGTTGAGGTGGGGATGTTTTGAGGTGACAGTAAGGGGGGAGAGTGGGCAGTTGAGAAATGAATCGGGGATGATTTCAGAAGGACTTTGAAGATGGGGAGAGCAGTGATCTGCCGGATGTGTGGGGGGAAGGAATTCCAGGCAGGAGGAAGGGCATTAGAAAGAGGTTGGCAGCAAGAGACAAGAATGAGGTACAGTGAGTCGGTTGGCTTGAGAAGGGCAAAGCGTGCAAAATAAGGTGGAGTGGGAGAAGCAACATGATGTAGTGGTTAGAGCACGGGCCTCGGAGTCAGAAGGACCTGTGTTCTATTCCCGTCTCTGCTAGTGGTCTGCTGTGTGACCTCGGTCAAGTACTTAACTTCTCTGTGCCTCAGTTACCTCATCTGCAAATTGGGGATTAAGACTGGGAGGCCCACGTGGGACATGGACTGTGACCAACATGATTATCTTGTATCTACCTCAGTGCTTAGTACAGTGCCCGGCACAAAGTGAGCACTTAACAAATGTATAAAGGAAAGAGGAACAAAAGGAATTGAAGGGGGAGGAAGGAGCTGATTGAGTGTCAATCAATCAGTCAATCGTGTTTGAGTGTTTACTGTAGGCTCTGCACACAGTAAGCGCTCAATAAATACAATTGAATGAATTCTGGTTGATGCAGAGGGGAATGGGAGTCAGAAGGAACTTCATTGGAGGTTTTTAAGGCACGGAGGGAGAGACATGTGCAAAATGATGTTTTAGAAAAGTGATCCGGGCAGCGGAGGGAAGTTTGGACTGGAGAGGGGAGAGACAGGAGGTGGGGAGGTCAGCTAAGAGACTGATGCAGTAATCAAGGCAGGCTAGGAGAAGTGCTTGGACTAGGCTGGTGGTAGTTTGGATGGAGAGAAAGTGGTCCACCTTAGAGGAGGAAGAACCATCAGGAGTTGGTGACTGACTGGATTATAGGGGTTGAAATCAAGGGAACAGTCAAGGATAATGCTTATTTGCACATAACCTTCCACGTAACATTTGATATCCTTCCCTATGGGAATAGGCGTGGCTTACAGACTCCAGGTCCTTCGAAGGCTCAGGTGGGGGTGCAGAGGAGAGAAATGGGGAAGAGGATAAAAGGATACCCTGCAAATTCGCTCATCTTGGGTCACCTGTGGTATTTATATTAATGGGATTTGTTAAGCACTTAATGTGTGCCAGGCACTGTTTCAAGCACTGGGGTAGATAGATAGAAGATTATCGGGTTGGACACAATCCCTGTCTCTCACTGGGCTCACAGTCTTAATCCCCATTTTACAGATGAGGCAGCTGAGGCCCAGAGAAGTGAAGTGATTTGCACAAGGTCACACAACAGAGTGCTTACTCTGCGGAGGGCGTTATACTAAATACTTAAGTCTTTCCTCTGGCAGGGCCAGATCTGAGCTGGGATCTAGCCTGAGTGCCCCTGGCAGAGATCCCTGGCAGAGCCCCCAGCAATGCCCCTTGCAGAGACCTCAGTGATGCCCCCAGCAGAGACCCTGGCAGGGCCTCCTGGCAGATCTGAGAAGGCTTCCCAGGGGAAGCAGTCCTGGGGCTGGATTTTGACTTTCTATGGGGCCCTGTCCCACGCAGGCTCCTTTCCCCAGCTGGTCTTGATTGCAGGGCGGGAGGAGGGGCCAGGATGGAGGGGTCTGCCGGGGGTGGGGAACTGCAGGAGCTGTGACCCGCACTTTGCCAAAGAAGGATCTTTTCCAGCTGGTGGGTCCACCTTGCCCCCACCCCCGAAGAGAGGAGCCGTGTCTCAGAATAATAATAAAAATAATTATGGTATTCGTTAAGTGCGTACTGTGTGTTCTAAGCGCTAGGGTAGCTACAAAGTAATCAGGTGGGACACAGTCCCGGTCCTACATGGGGCACACGGTCTTAATTCCCAGTTTACAGATGAGGTAACTGAGGCACAGAGAAGTGAAGTGACTTGTCCAGGATCACACAGCAGACAAGCGGCAGAGCAGGGATTAGAATCCAGGCAGGTCCTCTAACTCCCAAACCCGTGCTCTAACCATTAGGCCATGTTGTTTCTTCATGCTTCTTTGTTTTTGGGCTGGGGGGCGGGGGGCGTCATGACCCCCAAACCTGGTTGTGCTCCAGAACTCTCCAGACCCCTTTCCCCACCCCCTGAACTCCCAACGTGCTCCTGTGTTGGAGATAGTAATGGTATTTATTAAGCACTTACTATGTGCCAAGCACTGTTCTAAGGGCTGGGATCAAAGGCCCTGAACGGCCCAGCCCTGCCCCTTCCTTGCTGCTGCTTTTGTGGGGGAACATGGGGTGAAAGGGACGTGGTTGACGTGTCGGGTGTATGAGAAGTAGCGTGACTCCGTGGAAAGAGCCCGGGCTTTGGAGTCAGAGGTCATGGGTTCAAACCCCGGCTCTGCCAATTGTCATCTGTGTGACTTTGGGCAAGTCACTTAACTTCTCTGGGCCTCAGTGACCTCCTCTGTAAAATGGGGATGAAGACTGTGAACCCCACGTGGGACAACCTGATCACCTTGGAACCTCCCCAGCACTTAGAACAGTGCTTTGCACATAGTAAGCGCTTAATAAATGCCATAATAATAATAATTATTATTCTGTACGTCCTCCAAGCCCCGCCTTCCCTCCTAGCTCCCCCTTCCCCTACATCCCTCACCCCCAACCCGCGGTCTTTGGGAGATATAAGCCTCGTGGAGGGAGACCCAGGCATCCTGGATCCAGTCCAGTCTCACCCTGCCAGACTGGCGGGAAACAAGGGAACCAAGCCAGTCTTGCACCGAGAGGGCAGGGGGTGGGACGGATGGGACGGACCTCTTCCCTCCTACCTCTCAGGGGAAAGAGGAGGGTGGGATGCTTGAGGGGTGGGAGTAGGAGGAGGATGAGTGCAGGGCTGAATGTCAGAGTATGGGGGGGAGTGTGGGAATGTTGGGGTGAATGTAAGAGTACGGAGGGGAGCGTGGGAGCTTGGGGCTGACTGTAGGAGTGAGGAACTGCAGGATGGCCCATAGAGATCTATTTTGGGGTCCGGGCGGGCACACTGCCCTTGGGCGGTCCCTGTCACCACAGTGATGGATGAACCCAGCCTGGCCCCAAGCTGGGTAGGATTGGGGGCCCGGAAGGCTGGGGGGAGGCGGAAGGAGAGTGGGGAGGACTGGGGGTGGGGCGGTGGGATGGTCCCTTAGAAAATTAATCTATCATCCACTGACAGCTGCCCATCATGGCCTGTGCTGAGGGGCGATCCGGGGTCTGGTTTAGTCTCTTGTGTGCCCGTGTGCACTCTCCCTCTCCCTCCCTTCCCCTGGGATCTCCTCCATCCCCTCTCTTAGGCCTCACTCCCAACCTTTCTCTCTCAAGGCCAACTTGAGACAAATAGGGACCGGGCTGGGTGGCCAAGAGGGGTCAAAGGTCCCCACAGCATCCTCAGCCTCCCCTCCACCTGCGGGGGCCGGGTGAGGACCAGGGAAGTGGAGCGGGGGCAGGGGGATGAGACTGGAGCCTGGGATGGACTTGAGGTCCCGAAGAAGGGAAGACTTGGATTATTCATTCATTCATTCATTCGATTGTATTTATTGAGCGCTTACTGGGTGCAGAGAGCTGGACTAAGCGCTTGGGAAGTCCAAGTTGGCAACATATAGAGATGGTCCCTACCCAGCAGTGGGCTCACAGTCTAGAAGGGGGAGACAGAGAACAAAACAAAACATATTAACAAAATAAAATAAATAGAATAAATATGTACAAATAAAATAGAGTAATAAATACATACAAACATATATACATATATACAGGTGCTGTGGAGAGGGGAAGGAGGTAAGGCGGGGGGATGGGGAGGGGGGCGAGGGGGAGAGGAAGGAGGGGACTCAGGTAGGTTAGGTAGCAGAACTGTCCCTTGGGGTAAGGTTGTAATACAGTCCTCTAGACTGTTGGCTCACTGTGGGCAGGGAATGTGTCTGTGGTTGTAGTGTCCTCTCCCAAGTGCTTAGTACAGTGCTTTGCACACGGTAAGCGCTCAATAAATACGATTGAATATAGGGGGAGATTGCAGGGGTCAGGGAAGGGAAAGGGAAAGGCAGGGGGATGGCCAGTTTGACCTGTTGGCCACGTTGGCCATCTTTAGGGGGGAGGCTGGGGGCAATTTGGGCGTTCTGTGTCTGGGCCCCTCAGGCGCCACCCCCTCCCCAACCTCCGGCTGCTGGGCACTGGGTTCCCCAAACAGATGGGCGGGGGGCCCAGGCTGCTGGTTCAATCGAAGGCTAAAGCAGCCCCATTAATCATGCAATTATCCACCTGTCAGAACCGGGACAATGACGAGGAGCTGGCGGGGAGCCTAGGGAGCGCCCCCCTTCCCCCCAGAACTAATCCCCCGTTACAAAGGAGCTGCCTGCCCCCTCCCACGAATGCAGGCACGCAGGAGGGGACTGGCGGGTGGGGGGAGAACAGATCAGTGGACGCTGGAATCGGGAGAGTAGGCCGGGGGCTGGGGGCTCCTCCGATCTGATTTCAATTGGAGTGGGGAGGGGGCCACTATGTTGGAGTTCATCCCCAGGCAACAGGGCTGAAGGCAGACTCAAGAGTCCCTCCACCCCAACACACCCATACCCTTGAGTTAGGCCTGTTTCTCCATGGTTAACCTCTCTGGAGGCTGGGGGTCAATCAATCAATCAATCAATCAATCAATCGTATTTATTGAGCGCTTACTATGTGCAGAGCACTGTACTAAGCGCTTGGGAAGTACAAATTGGCAACACATAGAGACAGTCCCTACCCAACAGTGGGCTCACAGTCTAAAAGGGGGAGACAGAGAACAGAACCAAACATAGCAACAAAATAAAATAAATAGGATAGAAATGTACAAGTAAAATAAATAAATAAATAAATAAATAGAGTAATAAATATGTACAACCATATATACATGTATACAGGTGCTGTGGGGAAGGGAAGGAGGTAAGATGGGGGGATGGAGAGGGGGACGAGGGGGAGAGGAGGGAAGGGGCTCAGTCTGGGAAGGCCTCCTGGAGGAGGTGGGCTCTCAGCAGGGCCTTGAAGGGAGGAAGAGAGCTAGCTTGGCGGATGGGTAGAGGGGTCAGGAACGGGGGTCGAGGGTAGGTGCCCCGAGATGAGGGAGCAGGGTGGGGGGCAGAAGGCTTGTCTTGAGCCCCCACCAACCTGCCGACCACCCCCTCCCCTCCTCGCCCCGCAGATTTCCAGCCTTATCCGAGGCTTGGGCTGGTGGGTGAGATGGCGTCAAAGAGACTCACATGGTGGAGAAGGTGGCGGGGACCCTTGGGGATGTTGGGGTCCTGGGTGAGAAGTGCCTCGGTTCTCCCTCTGCCATTGGGGGCTGGGGGCCGGGGGCTTGGACCCCTTTCCCTGGGGTATCTTCAGGACTTGCTGCTTGAGACCCTGGGCCAGGGGGAAGAGGGGGGATGAGGAGGAAGAAGAGAGGAGGGAGGAGGAAGAAGAGAAGAGGGAGGATGAGGAGGTGGTCTCCCCCATCTAGACTTTTAGACTGTGAGCCCACTGTTGGGTAGGGACTGTCTCTATGTGATGCCAATTTGTACTTCCCAAGCGCTTAGTACAGTGCTCTGCACATAGTAAGCGCTCAATAAATACGATTGATTGATTGATTGATAGACTGTGAGCCCACTGTTGGGTAGGTACCGTCTCTATATGTTGCCAACTTGGACTTCCCAAGTGCTTAGTACAGTACTCTGCACACAGTAAGCGCTCAATAAATATGATTGACTGACTGATGATGATGGCATTTGTTAAGCGCTTACTATGTGCAAAACACTGTTCTAAGCGCTGGGGGAGGTTACAAGGTGATCATGTTGTCCCACAGGGGGCTCACAGTTTTAATCCCCATTTCACGGATGAGGTAACTGAGGCACAGAGAAGTGAAGTGACTTGTCCAAAGTCACACAGCTGACAGTTGGCAGAGCCGGGATTTGAACCCATGATTTCTGACTCCAAAGCCCAGGCTTTTTCCACTGAGCCACGCTACTTCTCCAAGGAGGAGGAGGAGGCTGGAGGAGGCTTGTTGTGGGCAGGGAATGTGTCAGTTATATTGTTGTATTGTACTCTCACAAGTGCTTAGTACAGTGCTCTGCACACTGTAGGCGTTCAATAAATACTATTGAATGAATGAATGAGAAGCAACGTGACTCAGTGGAAAGAGCACGGGCCTGGAGTCAGAAGGTCATGGGTTCTAATCCTAGCTCTGCCACTTGTCTGCTGTGTGACCTTGGGCAAATCACTTCACTTCTCAATTACCTCCTCTGTAAAATGGGGATTCATTCATTCATTCAATCGTATTTATTGAGCGCTTACCGTGTGCAGAGCACTGGACTAAGCTCTTGGGAAGTACAAGTCGGCAACAGATAGAGATGGTCCCTATCCAGCAACGGGCTCACAGGTTAGAAGGGGGGAGACAGACAACAAAACAAAACATGTAGACTGGTGTCATCAGACTAAACAGAAATAAACCTAGAATAAAGCTTTATAAATAAATAATGATAATAATTATAATAATAATGGCATTTGTTAAGCACTTACTATGTGCAAAGCACTGTTCTAAGCCGTGTGGGGTGGGGGGGGAATACAATGGGATCAAGTTGTCCTGCATGGGGCTCACAGTCTTAATCCCCATTTTACAGATGAGGTAACTGAGGCTCAGAGAAGTTAAGTGACTTGCCCAAGGTCACACAGCAGACATGTGGTGGAGCCGAGATTCAAACCCAGGACCTCTGACTCCAAAGCCTGTGCTCTTTCCACTGAGCCACGCTGCTTCTCTATAAATAAATAAATAAATAAAGAGAAGCAGCATCACCTGAGCACCTTGTAACCTCCCCAGCGCTTAGAACAGTGCTTTGCACATAGTAAGCGCTTAATAAATGCCATCACTATTATTATTATAGATGCACATCATTAATAAAATAGAGTAGTAAATATGTACAAGTAAAATAAAGTAATAAATCTGTACAAATATATACAAGTGCTGTGGGACAGCCTGTATATATGTATATATGCTTGTACATATTTATTACTCTATTTATTTTACTTGTACATATCTATTCTATTTATTTTATTTTGTAAGTATGTTTGGTTTTGTTCTCTGTCTCCCCCTTCTAGACTGTGAGCCCACTTTTGGGTAGGGACTGTCTCTATATGTTGCCAACTTGTACTTCCCAAGCGCTTAGTACAGTGTTCTGCACACAGTAAGCGCTCAATACATATGATTGATGATGATGATGATGACGACAGGGAAGGAAGTAGGGCAGAAGGGGGGGGCGATGAGGAGGAGGAGAGGAAAAAGGGGGCTCAGTCTGGGAAGGCCTTCTGGAGTTTGATTGAGACTGTGAGCCCCACGTGGAATATGGACTGTGTCCAAACCGATTTGCTTGTATCCGCCCCAGTGCTTAGTGCATAGTAAGCGCTCAGAGAAGCAGTGTGGCTCAGTGGAAAGAGCCCGGGCTTGGGAGGCCGGCAGTGGCCTGCAG
Organism: Tachyglossus aculeatus; assembly: GCF_015852505.1. Taxonomy (NCBI): domain Eukaryota; kingdom Metazoa; phylum Chordata; class Mammalia; order Monotremata; family Tachyglossidae; genus Tachyglossus; species Tachyglossus aculeatus. The sequence continues at coordinate 3,263,021 of NC_052091.1, forward strand.
CTCCAGGTTCAGAGGTAGGATGGGAAGGTCGTGGGATGAGGTTGGGAGAGAGGAGCGTGGCCTAGTGGGAGTCGGAAGGTCACGGGTTCTAATCCCAGCTCCGCCACATGTCTGCTGGGTGACCTTAGGGAAGTCGCTTAACTTCTCTGAGCCTCAGTGACCTCATCTGGAAAATGGGGGTTACGACTGTGAGCCCCACGAGGGACAACCTGATCACCTTGTATCCCCCCCCAGAGCTTAAACAGTGTTTTGCACATAGTAAGCGCTTAACAAATACTATCGAGAAGCAGCGTGGCTCAGTGGAAAGAGCCCGGGCTTTGGAGTCAGAGGTCATGGGTTTCAATCCCGGCTCTGCCAATTGCCAGTTGTGGGACTTTGGGCAAGTCACTTCACTTCTCTGGGCCTCAGTTACCACATCTGTAAAATGGGGATCAAGACTGTGAGCCCCACGTGGGACAACCTGATCACCTTGTAACCTCTCCAGTGCTTAGAACAGTGCTTTGCACATAGTGCTTAATAAATGCTATTATTATTGTTATTATTATTACTATTATTATTATCATTACTTCACTTCTCTGGGCCTCAGTGACCTCATCTGGAAAATGGGGGTGAAGACTGTGAGCCCCACGTGGGACAACCTGATCACCTAGTATCCCCCCCAGCGCTTTGAACAGTGTTTTGCACATAGTAAGCGCTTAACAAATAGTACTATCATTATTATTGTTATTACTACTTCACTGGGCCTCAGTGACCTCATCTGGAAAATGGGGGTAAGAACTGTGAGCCCCACGTGGGACAACCTGATCACCTTGTATCCCCCCCCAGCGCTTTGAACAGTGCTTTGCACATAGTAAGCACTTAACAAATACTACTATTATTATTATCATTACTTCACTTCTCTGGGCCTCAGTGACCTCATCTGGAAAACGGGGGTGAGGACTGTGAGCCCCACGTGGGACAACCTGATCACCTTGTATCCCCCCAGCGCTTTGAACAGTGTTTTGCACATAGTAAGCACTTAACAAATACTACTATTATTATTATCATTACTTCACTTCTCTGGGCCTCAGTGACCTCATCTGGAAAATGGGGGTGAAGACTGTGAGCCCCACGTGGGACAACCTGATGACCTTGTATCCCCCCGCAGCGCTTTGAACAGTGTTTTGCACATAGTAAGTGCTTAACAAATACTACTATTATTATTATCATTACTTCACTTCTCTGGGCCTCAGTGACCTCATCTGGAAAATGGGGGTGAAGACTGTGAGCCCCATGAGGGACAACCTGATCACCTTGTATCCCCCCCAGCGCTTTGAACAGTATTTTGCACATAGTAAGCACTTAACAAATACTACTATTATTGTTATCATTACTTCACTTCTCTGGGCCTCAGTGACCTCATCTGGAAAATGGGGGTGAAGACTATGAGCCCCATGAGGGACAACCTGATGACCTTGTATCCCCCCCCAGCGCTTTGAACAGTGTTTTGCACATAGTAAGCGCTTAACAAATACTACTATTATTATTATCATTACTTTACTTCTCTGGGCCTCAGTGACCTCATCTGGAAAATGGGGGTGAAGACTGTGAGCCCCATGAGGGACAACCTGATCACCTTGTATCCCCCCCAGCGCTTTGAACAGTGCTTTGCACATAGTAAGCGCTTAACAATGCCATCATTATTATTATTATTAACAAATACCACAATTATTATTATTATTATTATTATTATTATTATTATTATTATTATTATTATGCCCTGAGCCCAGTGGAGCCAAAGGATGGCGATGTGTGCTGCTCTGGCGCCCCCGCGTGGTCAAACTCCTTCCCCGCGGGTCCGGGCGACCCGAGCCCCCGGGACCTTCCCATAGACACCCCCCGAAAGGGCGGAAAAGCATAATAATAATAATAATAATAATGGCATTTATTAAGCGCTTATTATGTGCAAAGCACTGTTCTAAGCGCTAGGGAAATTGCAAGTAGATCAGGTTGTCCCACAGGGGGCTCACAGTCTTCATCCCCATTTTACAGATGAGGTAACTGAGGCCCAGAGAAGTGAAGTGACTTCCCCAAAATCACCCAGCTGACAAGTGGCGGAGCCGGAATTTGAACCCTTGACCTCTGACTCCAAAGCCCGGGCTCTTTCCACTGATCCACGCTGCTTCTCTAGCGTGATAACGAGAGCATGGGGGGGCTTCCCGGAGGCAGTGGCCAGGAGCTCCAGGTTCAGAGGTAGGAAGGGAAGGCCGTGGGGTGGGGTTGGGAGAGAGGAGCGTGGCCTAGTGGGAGTCAGAAGGTCCTGGGTTCTAATTCTGACTCTGCCACTTAATAATAATAATAATGATGGTATTTGTTAGGCGCTTACTATGTGCAAAGCACTGTTCTAAGCACTGGTGGGGGGATACAAGGTGATCAGGTTGTCCCATGTGGGGCTCACAGCCTTCATCCCCATTTTACAGATAAGGGAACCGAGGCACAGAGTTATTATTATTATTAAGTGACTTGCCCGAAGTTACACAGCTGACAATTGGCGGAGCCGGGATTTGAACCCATGACCTCTGACTCCAAAGCCCGGGCTCTTTCCACTGAGCCACCCTTGTCCGCTGTGTGACCTTGGACACGTCGCTTCACTTTCCTGTGCCTCAGTTACCTTATCTGTAAAATGGGGATTAAGGCTGTGAGTCCCAGGGGGTACAGGAACTGTGTCCCGCCCGATTTGCTTGTATTCACCCTAGCGCTTAGTACAGTGCCTGGCACATAGTAAACGCTTAACAAATACCATATTTATTATTATTATTATTATAAGGAGACCTCATTCATTCATTCATTCAATCGTATTTATTGAGCGCTTACTGTGTGCAGAGCACTGTACTAAGCGCTTGGGAAGTTCAAGATGGCAACATATAGAGACGATACCAGTAGTAGCATTTGAGTTCCTCCAGGGTGAATGCATTATATTAAGCACTTGGAAAGTATAGAATATATTGACTTGTTCCCTACCAAAAAGGAGTCTATATTCAAATGGGGGTGACTGTTATAAAAACATTTACAAGTAAAATAAGCAGAATACATAATTGGGCATCCAACATCTCCTGGGTCCCGCCCTTAGCAAGCATCTAGTAGAGTGCTCAAGCGCTTAGCACAATGTTCTGCACGGAGTGAGCATTTAATAAGTGCTATTGATTGATTGATTAACCCCCGGGACCTCAGGTTTCCCCTTTCCCTCCAGGAGATGTGTGGGATTCGGAGAGGTCATCAGAGAAGCATTGGGGTTCAGTGGAAAGAGCCTGGGCTTTGGAGTCAGGGGTCATGGGTTCGAATCCCAGCTCTGCCAATTGTCAGCTGTGTGACTTTGGGCAGGTCACTTCACTTCTCTGGGCCTCAGTTCTCTCATCTGTAAAATGGGGATGAAGACTGTGAGCCCCCTGTGGGACAACCTGATCTCCTTGTAACCTCCCCAGTGCTTAGAACAGTGCTTTGCACATAGTAAGCGCTTAATAAATGCCACCCTTATTATTATTATTATTATTATTATCTAGTCCATCCCCCGTCTTCATTCCTTCCTCTCCCCCTCGTCCCCCTCTCCATCCCCCCATCTTACCTCCTTCCCTTCCCCACAGCACCTGTATATATGTTTGTACATATTTATTACTCTATTTATTTATTTAACTTGTACATATCTATTCTATTTATTTTCTTTTGTTAGTATGTTTGGTTTTGTTCTCTGTCTTTATTACTCTATTTATTTATTTCACTTGTACATATCTATTCTATTTATTTTATTTTGTTAGTATGTTCGGTTTTGTTCTCTGCCCCCCCCCTTTTAGACTGTGAGCCCACTGTTGGGTAGGGACTGTCTCTATATGTTGCTAACTTGTACTTCCCAAGCGCTTAGTACAGTGCTCTGCACACAGTAAGCGCTCAATAAATACGATTGATTGATTGATTGAACTGCCCAGGAAAGGAGAGACTGGTGGGCCAGAACGGATCTATTTCTTCTGGTTTGAAGGTCCTTTCCTGGAATATGGGGAGGGGTGAAGTTGGGGGCGGAGGGGGTGAAATCAGGTGGCCCGGGGAACCAACCTTTTGGCCCCCCTACCCTCATTCATCTTCCCTCTCCCCCTCCGCTCTCCGCCTCTTTGCGCACCCCCCTGCCGAGAAAAGGCCTTGGTTAATTTTAGCTGACATCCGTGGCCAAGGCTATGTTAAAAACCGAAAATTTCTGCTGCTATAATTGGGACACTTCTTACTTAATTCTCCTTAATTAAACAAATTGGCTGCAGCTTCCAGCAATTCGCAAGATAACCTAGAAGCAGAAGGGGAAAGGTTAATTGCAACTAAAAATATCTCCCCGGTGGTAACCTGTTGTCAGACCCTGGGGGCTGGGCCCGTCCCCTGCTCCAAGTTTTCCCGGCCCCCCACCAACTCCAAACCATCCTCCAGCCTCCAACTTGGGGAAGGGGGCCCACATTCTCCCCAGGCATCATCCTATCCCATACTTTCCCTCAAGAGCTCCAAATCCCACTACTCAGAGTTCCTCTGGTGGGATGGAAGGAGACCCTTACCCATTGACGGCCCCCCGACGACCCGGGCACAATTCACAGAGAAGGAGAATAGCCTAATGGATACAGCACACGCCTGGGAGTCAGAAGGATGTGGGTTCTAATTCCCGCTCCGCCACTTGTCTGCTGTGTGATCTTGGTAAAGTCACTTAACTTCTCTGGACCCCAGTGACCTCATCTGTAAATTGGGGATTGAGACTGTGAGCCCCATGCAGGGCGGGGACTGTATCCAACCTGCTTATGATGGCATTTATTAAGCGCTTACTATGTGCAAAGCACTGTTCTAAGCACTGGGGAGATTACAAGGTGATTGGGCTGTCCCACGTGGGGCTCACAGTCTTAATCCCCATTTTACAGGTGAGGTAACTGAGGCACAGAGAAGTTAAGTGACTTGCCCAAAGTCACACAGCTGACAATTGGTGGAGCCGGGATTTGAACCCATGAACTCTGACTCCAAAGCCCGGGCTCTTTCCACTGAGCCACGCTGCTGATTAGTCTAGAATTATTATTTTTATGGTATTTGTTAAGCACTTACTATGCGCCAAGCGCTGGGTTAGATACAAGTTAATCGGGTTGGACGCAGTCCCTGTCCTACATGAGGCTCACGCTCTTAAATGCCCATTTTACAGATGAGGGAACTGAGGCCCAAAGAAGCTAAGTGACTTGCCCAAGGTCACACAGCAGACAAGTGGCGGAACCCAGGTTCTTCTGACCCTCCCAGGCCCGTGCTTTATCCACTAAACCACACTGTTATACCCCAGTGCTTAGAACAGCGTGTAGCGCATAGTAAGGGCTTAACAAGTACCATAATTATCCAAAAAAAAATGCATCTCATCCACATGGGCCTGCCCTTTCCTGTTCTCTGACCATCTCCGGCCCAGGAAAGGCCAGATCCTGGATGCCCCTTAGGAGTTCCAGACCTTCTGCCTTCATGTGGAAGCGGGGGAATCCAAAGCTGATTCGTTCATTCAATCGTATTTATTGAGCATTTTATTTGTACATATTTATTCCATTTATTTTATTTTGTTAGTATGTTTGGTTTTGTTCTCTGTCCCCCCTCTTTTAGACTGTGAGCCCAGTATTGGGTAGGGACTGTCTCTATATGTTGCCAACTTGTAATAATAATAATAATGTTGGCATTTGTTAAGTGCTTACTATGTGCAAAGCACTGTTCTAAGCGCTGGGGGGATACAAAGTGATCACAGTCATTGTCTTAATCTCCATTTTACAGATGAGGTGACTGAGGCTCAGAGAAGTTAAGTGACTTGCCCAAGGTCATACAGCAGACATGTGCTTCCCAAGCGCTTAATACAGTGCTCTGCACACAGTAAGCGCTCAATAAATACGATTGAATGAATGAATGAATGAATGAGCGCTTACTGTATGCTTACTGTGAGGACACCAAGGAGGATGTGAATGTGTGTATGTGTGGGTGTTTTGGCCACCCTTTTTTTTTTGTGGTATTTGTTAAGTGCTTACTATGTACCAGTCCCTCTCAGGGTCGCACCGGGGAGTTTCCAGTACTCTACCAGTCGCGACTACAGGAGGGAGAGTCCAGGAGAGGCCTGTCCATTCCACTCCTAGCTTGGGCAATGGCTAGTGAGGGGAAGGCAATCTGCTACAAGTCAAAACTCACCCGGGCTGGGCAGCGGCAGCATGGGAGGGAGTCGAGGGAGGAAACTCAAGTTTACTACGCGGAAGGAGGCAATGGTGAGCCACTTCTGGATTTTTACCAAGAAAACTCCGTGGATACACTACCAGAACAATTGCAGACGGAGGTGGGGCATTCTGGAAGAGATGCGCCTATGGCGTCGCTATGGGACGGAGGCCACTCGATGGCATAAGACAGAAAATTGCAGCAGGAACTGTATGAAGCAGCGGGGTTGATATGAGTTAATGATATGATGATATGTTGATATATGATACGATGGACTCGGCGGCGAGTCCATCATATGAGATATGATGGACCCAGCTCACATCCCACATGGGGCTCACCGTCTTCATCCCCATTTTACAGGTGAGGGAACTGAGGCCCAGAGAAGCGGAGTGACTTGCCCAAGGTCACCCAGCAGTTAAGTGATGAAGCCAGGATGAGAACCCAGCTCCCGCTGTTGGCTCCCAGGCCTGGACTTTATCCACTAGGCCATATTGCTTCTCATATTATGCCGCCCTGAGGACGCGCTCAGTCACAGACGGCTTTATTGAACACTTGGGGTACATGGGGCAGGGGATCCGAGCGACGAGGGGAGAGGCAGAGCAAACAGAGAGGAAGGGAAGGAGGGCGAGAGGTGGGAAGGCGAGGGGGGCATTTGCCAGTCCCGGGTACCTCCTAGCCCGGCGTCGAAGAGGGTGGAGATGGACGGGGTCTGGCTTGGGCCGTTCACTCCTGCTTCTCCTCCTGCTTCTGGATGGGGTGGATGGAGGGGTTGGGGGCGCGCCAAGGGTTGGGCCAATGCAGGCGGGAGGACCCGGGGGGTTCATGGATTTTCTGACTCTGGGAGCTGTTGGCTCGAGAACTGGAACGGGGCTGGAGGCTGGAGCTGGAGGATGAAGGCGAGGAGGAGAAGAAGCTTTCTCCTTGAAGGAAGGGTGGGGAGCTGGGGTCAGTCTTTCAATAGTATTTATTGAGCATCTACTGTGCGCAGAGCACTGTACTAAGCAAATCAACAATGAATCTAACAATGAGTCTAGAGGTTGGGGAGACAGACATCCGTACAAATAAATAAAATGACCGATATGGACACAAGTGTTTGGGGGCTGGGAGGGGGGAAGACCAAAGGGAGCAAGTCAGGGCGAAGCAGAAGGAAGAGGGAGATGAGGAAAAGTGGGGCTTAGTGTGGGAAGGCCTCTTCATCAATCGTATTTATTGAGCGCTTACTATGTGCAGAGCACTGTACTAAGCGCTTGGGAAGTACAAATCCGCAACATATAGAGACAGTCCCTACCCAACAGTGGGCTCACAGTCTAAAAGGGGGAGACAGAGAACAAAACAAAACATACTAACAAAATAAAAGAAATAGAATAGATATGGACAAATAAATTAAATAAGTAAATAAATAGAGTAAAAAATATGTACAAACATATATACATATATACAGGTGCTGTGGGGAAGGGAGGGAGGAAAGATGGGGGGATGGAGAGGGGGGCGAGGGGGAGAGGAAGGAAGGGGCTCAGTCTGGGAAGGCCTCCTGGAGGAGGTGAGCTCTCAGCAGGGCCTTGAAAGGAGGAAGAGAGCTAGCTTGGCGGATGGGCAGAGGGAGGGCATTCCAGGCCCGGGGGATGATGTGGGCCGGGGGTCGATGGTGGGACAGGCGAGAGAGAGGTACGGTGAGGAGATCAGCGGTGGAGGAGCGGAGGGTGCGGACTGGGCTGTAGAAGGAGAGAAGGGAGGTGAGGTAGGAGGGGGCGAGGTGATGGAGAGCCTTGAAGCCGAGGGTGAGGAGTTTCTGCCTCTTGGAGGAGATGGGCCTTCAAAAAGCTTTGCTGAGGGGGAGAGTGGTTGTCTGTCAGGGAGGGCCATCCAGGCTAGGGGAAGGGTGCAGGCGAGGGGTCGGCGGTGAGATGGAGGCCCAGTGAGACGGTTAGCGCTAGAGGAGCCAGGTGTGCCGGCTGGGTTGTAGAAGGAGAGGAGCGGCTTTAAAGCCAATGGTGAGGAGTTTTTGTTTGGTGAGGAGGCGGATGGGCAACCACTGGAGTTTTTCTAAGAAGCGGAGTGACATGTCCAGAACGTTTTTGTAGAGAAACGATCGGAGCAGCAGAGTGAAGGATGGACTGGAGTGGGGAACGACAGGAGGCTGGGAGGTCGGCAAGGAGGCTGATGCAGTAATCCAGGCGGGAGAGGAGAAGTGATTGGATTAACGTGGTAGCAGTATGGGTGGAGAGGAAAGAGCGGGTTTTAGCGAAGGTGGGACCGACAAGATTCGGTGACAGATTGCGTATGTGGGTTGAATGAGAGAGAGGAGTCAAGGACAACAGCAAGGTTATGGGCCTGGGAGATGGGAAGCACGGGGGTGCCGTCTACAGTGATGGGAAAGTCAGGGGGAGGACAGGGTTTGGGTGGGAAGACAAGGAACTCTGTTTTGGACTTGTTAAATCTGAGGTGACGGGAGGACAGCCGAGAAGAGATGTCTTGAAGGTAGAAAGAGATGTGAGACTGGAGAGAGGAAGCGAGAACAGGGCTGGAGATGGAGTTGGGTGTCATCTGCGTAGAAATGGTAGTTGAAGCCTCGGGAAGCCCTCCGACACCTGCTTCTGGGATCCGAACGAACCACCCGCCCAGAGTGGGGAGGAGGGGATGACTCAGGCACCGGGAAAGCCAGGAGGGAAGGGGTCGCTGATCCCTCCTTTTAAGAGGGTACCCGGCAGCGCAGGCCATTCGGGGTGACCCATCTGCCCCCGGGAGGGCTACGGAGAGGTGACCCTGCCAATCCCCCTGCCTCCGAGCAGGACCACCCCGGCCCAACGTCAACCAGCTGAGACTCTCCCGGGTTGGAAGGAGGAGCAGAAGGCGAACGGTCACTGAGCTCTCCTACGTCCGACTCGCAGCAATTTCTTCCCACTGCCCAAACCCAACTCCCTCATGCTGTGGGAGGAACCCACTTCCTTCAGCATGCCCCCTCCCTCCCCGTCAATGGTGGCGGGCAGTCCCTGGCCAGGCTTCCCACCCACCCACAGAGGAAACAGAGCCACCGGCTCCCCCAGGATTCTGCCTTTACCTGAGTGGAAGGTGGTCATTTCTTGGATCTTTCTCCTCATCTGATTCCACAGTTCCCTCACCTTCACCTTTATCATTTGGCAGAAAATGTAGAAGCTGATGAGTGTGAGGAAAAACCCGGTCGACACCTGGAGGAGGTGGGCAAGGGGAGGGGGATTCAACTGAGAGGTCCTGGGGCCCCTTACGGAGCCGCCGGGAGGACCGCCAACTTCTTTCATTCATTAGAGAAGCAGCGTGGCTCAGTGGAAAGAGCCCAGGCTTTGGAGTCAGAGGTCATGGGTTCAAATCCTGGCTCTGCCAAATGTCAGCTGTGTGACTTTGGGCAAGTCACTTCTCTGGGCCTCAATTACCTCATCTGTAAAATGGGGATTAAGACTGTGAGCCCCTGTGGGACAACCTGATCACCTTGTAACCTTCCCAGCGCTTAGAGCAGTGCTATGTACATGGTAAGCGCTTAATGAATGCCATTATTATTATTATTATTGTTCAATCGTACTTATTAAGCTCTTTCTGTGTGCAGAGCACTGGACTAAGCGCTTGGGAAAGTACAATAGAACAACAAAGAGTGACAATTCCTGCCCACAACGAGCTCACAGTCTAGAGGGGGAGGGAGACATCCATTCATTCATTCATTCAATCGTATTTATTGAGCGCTTACTGTGTGCAGAGCACTGGACTAAGCGCTTGGGAAGTACAAGTTGGCAACATATAGAGACGGCCCCTACCCAACAGTGGGCTCACAGTCTAGAGGGGGGAGACAGAGAACAAAACAAAACATTAACAAAATAAAATAAATAGAATAAAGATGTACAAGTAAAATAAATAAATAAATAGAGTGATAAATACGTACAAACATATATACATATATACAGGTGCTGTGGGGAAGGGAAGGAGGTAAGGCGTAAGGGAAGGAGGTAAGACAGAAATCAATACAAATAAACAGGCATCAATATAAATCGATTAAGTGACAGAGCTATGCTTAAGTGCTGCGGGGTGGGGAGAGGGGGGAAGAGCAAAGGGAGCAAGTCAGGGCGATGGAGAAGGGAGTGGGAGCTGAGGAAAAGTGGGGCCTAGTCTGGGAAGGCCTCTTGGAGGAGATGGGAGACAGACATTAATACAAATAAACCGGCATCAATATAAATCAATTAAGTGACAGAGCTATGCTTAAGTGCTGTGGGGTGGGGAGAGGGGGGACGAGCAAAGGGAGCAAGTCAGGGTGATGCAGAAGGGAGTGGGAGCTGAGGAAAAGTGGGGCCTAGTCTGGGAAGGCCTCTTGGAGGAGATGGGCCTTCAGTACGGCTTTGAAGGCCGGGGGAGAGTAATTCTTCTCGCCGGGAGACTCACCATCAGGTAGTTGACAGCCGGGCCTGAGCTGAAAGGGAGCCCGTGGAGGTGCAGGATGAAAATGAGGTGGTAATCACAGTACGTGCTGGTATCCACGCCCCTAGCCAGAAAGATACCAGGGCTGCTGCCTCTCCCTCCCCCTGGCCCGTCCTGGGTGGGCCGTGGGGACGGGGAGGGGAGGAGGGGAACGGGGTGGGGGGCAAGTTCACCTGTTGGTCACCATCAGTTTGAGGTAGAACTCAGGCGGGGAGAACCCTTTAGGCATGATTTCGTGGCACGGAGAATTCCGAAGGCACAGCCATCTAGCCGGCGGAAATCAATCAATCAATCGATCGTATTTATTGAGCGCTTACTGTGTGCAGGGCACTGGACTAAGCGCTTGGGAAGTCCAAGTTGGCAACATCTAGAGACGGTCCCTACCCAACAGTGGGCTCACAGTCTAGAAGGGGGAGACAGAGAACAAAACCAAAAGGGTGGAGGGCCGGGGTCACGTCGAGGGGTCCCGGAGCTCTGGCAGGGGACATGTGTCTCCCCGGGTCGGGGGTGGGTGGGGGGAAGGTGTCAGGCCCGTGGACATCGCCGCCCGGAGAGGGGGAGGACGGGCGCGGAAGGGCCGCGGAAGGACGGGCCAGGAGTTGGGGGTGACTGGGTGGGCTCCCCTGGGAAGCGGAATTCCCGGGGATTGTCCCCGACAATCTGTGCGTTGGGATGAGTGGAGAAGAGGGGAACGGCCTGGAGGCAGGTGGACACGTGGAACAGGGGTACAGTGTGTGTGTGTGTGTGTGTGTGTGTTGGGAACAGCTCACCTGGAACACAGGTTGAGGACAGAACCCCGGTTCCCCTCCAGGAAGGGAGGGACCCCAGGTCATTCGGTTGTCTGGGTAGGATCAGAGGAACCTCCAACCTCCCCCCTCTCCCTCAGGGTCTTACACAATCCCCGGGTTTTTCCAAGACATGATGTTGAGTTTCTTCTTCTGGGAGGTTTCTTCCAGGGCTTCCCAGATCAAGCTAGGGTTGCTGCGGGAAGATTGGGCCTCAGTTACCTCCTCTGTAAAATGGGGATTAAGACTGTGAGCCCCCCACCGTGGGACAACCTGATCACCTTGTAACTTCCCCAGCGCTTAGAACAGTGTTTTGTACATAGTAAGGGCTTAATAAATGCCATCATTATTATTATTATTATTGGGCTCTAAGGGCAAAGGCCGAAGAGCCGTGGGAGCCCGGACAGGGAATAACAAGAACAATAATATGTGTAGTGATAATAAAATATTGAAATATAATTAACAATAATGAATAATGAATACCATTATTTATTATTACCATTACCAATGACAATACCATTATTGTCGATAGCAGCTATTATTATTATTGTTCATTTATGATTATTTTTGTAGAAGCAGCATGGCGTAGTGGATAGAGCATGGGCCTGGGAGTGAGAAGGTCATGGGTTCTAATCCCGGCTCCATCACTTGTCTGCTGTGTGACCTCGGGCAAGTCGCTTTACTTCTCTGGGCCTCAGTTCCCTCATCTGTAAAATGGGGATTGAGACTGTGAATTCCCCTATAGGACGGGGATTGTGTCTAACCTGATTTGCTTGTATCCACCCCAGGCTTAGCACAGTGCCTGGCACATGGTAAGCGCTCAACAAATACCACAATTATTATTATTACTGATAGTAATAGCGGTATTAGCTAAACACTTATTCTAGGCCACGCACTGTATTAAGCGTTGGGGTAGATACGAAATCATCAGGTCCCATCACGGGGGACTCCTAATCTAAGTAGGAGGGAGAGCAGGTATTGAATCCCATTTTGCAGACGCGGGAACTGAGGCCCAGAGAAGCCAAGTGACTTGCCTAGGGTTACACTCAGCGGGTAATAATAATAATAAAAATGATAGCATTTATTAAGCACTTACGATGTGCAAAGCACTGTTCTAAGCACTGGGGAGGTTACAAGGTGATCAGGTTGTCCCACGGGGGGCTCACAGTCTTCATCCCCATTTTACAGATGGGGCCCAGGGGAGTGAAGTGACTTGCCCCAAGTCACCCAGCTGACCAGTGGTGGGGCCGGGATGAGAATCCTTTGATTCTCAGGCCCCAGGATCTTTCCACTAGGCAACACCGCTCCTCTGCCGGAGGGACGCAGCCTTCCAGGCTGAGGGGCTTAGAGGGGTGGTGGGCCGAAGGGGAGATGGGGCGGGGTGGGGAGGGGATGGGCAGCAGTTGCCTTTCTTCCGGCTTGTTGTACTGCAAAATCTCCTCCTCGGTGTAATCTCGGATCTCTTCGATGGAGGGGCCTCCGCCGATGACTTTCAGGATGTAGCTGATCCCGAGAAGCCAGCCGGTTAGCAGGGGATCAGTGGGGTCAAAGGGCAGAGGTCAAGGGAGCCAACCCCCCCGGGGGGACCCGGGGCAGGGCCTGCTTCCAGTGGCAGCCGCCTTGGGACACACTCTTAAGGGGGTGGAGGGAGAGGGCAAGATGATGGTTGAAAACGGGAAGCACCAGCCTCGCTCCTCCTTGATTCCCGCCATTCAGGAGGGTCTCGCCGCCAGACCCCGGGGATGGAAGTGGGAATGGTGGCAGAGGCAAGGTTTCCCTGGTTGTGGTCCCTGCTGGGAAGCGTGGTTGAGGGGCGTCTGGGCAGGGCCCCTCTGCATCCCTACTCAAGTGAGTTGCTCTCCTAAGGTGCCCCCAAAGCTCAAGGGGCAGGGGACAGTCTCCCCACTTATTTGGGGGGAGTTGCGACCTGTCACAAGGGCAGGAGAAGGGGCCGAAGGCCCAAGAGTCACAGGCGGAGTTTCCTTTGCCCGTCTTGGGGCTTGGGGGGAAATCCAGTGTGTGAGGCTGGGAGCTGGTCCCAGGAGCTTGGGGGAAACCGAGGCTTTGGGGAGCAGTACCCCCAAGAGGCCCCAGGGAGCTGAATCCCAACATCTATTGCCTTTACTGATGGAGGGAAGGGGAGCGAGACTGCCTCTGCCACCTCACCTGCCAGTGAACCGGCCCGACTCGCCCGTGACCATGTCCTGAATCAAGAAGAAGGGGTAGAAGACTGGGGGAGAAAGGAGGGGGAGATGCCAGTTGTCAGAGAAGCCCCAGCTCCCAGATTGGGGGATGGAGATTGGGCACCCCCTTAGCATCTCTGCGCCCCTCCACGCCCCCCTTACCTTCCCCCCAGGTCTGGGGCCTCCCTTGCTGGGACTTTCCAAGGGAAGAGGTGGCGATGGAGGAATGGGGGGCGGGAATTTCCGCGGGGGTGGGGGACGGGGATTTCCAGGGGGCAGGTTGTCAGGGGGCTGGGGAGGAAATGGAGCCCTGACCATCCTTGAAGAGGAAGCAGGGCATCTCAGGAGCATGGTAGAAGCAGTCAAAGAAGTGCTTGTTCTTGGTTCTGGTGTACTCCATGGTGTAGGTGATGTCGAAGGCCAGCCTCTTGCCAGGTGGACAGCCGATGAACACCAAAATCATGTTGCTTCCCTGCCCCGGGCCCAGAGGTGTGGGACAAGGAGATGGGAATTGGGGATGAGAGCTCACTATTTATTACTCTATTTTACTTGCACATATCTATTCTATTTATTTTATTTTGTTAATATGTTTTGTTTTGTTCTCTGTCTCCCCCTTCTAGACTGTGAGCCCACTGTTGGGTAGGGACCATGTTGCCAAGTTGTACTTCCCAAGCGCTTAGTACAGTGCTCTGCCCACAGTAAGCGCTCAATAAATACGATTGATTGATTACTGAGAGCTCACCTCCTCCAAAAGGCCTTCCCAGACTGAGCCCCCTTTTTCCTCTCCTCCTCCCCATCCCTCCTCCCTACCTCCTTCCCCTCCCTACAGCACCTGTATGTATGTCTGTACAGATTTATTACTCTATTTATTTTACTTGTACATATTTACTATTCTATTTATTTTGCTAATGATGTGCATCTAGCTTTATTTTTATTTATTCTGATGACTTGACACCTGTCCACATGTTTTGTTGTTTGCCTCCCCCTTCTAGACTGGGAGCCCGTTGTTGGGTAGGGACCGTCTCTATATGTTGCCGACTTGTAATAATAATAATAATAATGATAGCATTTATTAAGCACTTACTATGTGCAAAGCACTGTTCTAAGTGCTGGGGAGGTTACAAGGTGATCAGGTTGTCCCCCGGGGGGCTCACATTCTTCATCCCCATTTTACAGATGAGGTAACTGAGGCCCAGAGAAGTGAAGTGACTTGCCCAAAGTCACACAGCCAAGCGCTTAGTACAGTGCTGTGCACACAGTGAGCACTCAATAAATACGATTGAATGAATGAATGAATGAGAGAAGGGGTGGGCAAGCTGTCAGGTCTTTCTGAGGCCTCCATCTCCCCCACCGACTGGCTTGGGGCAGGGTTTGGTCTTGTTACTTTTTTTTAAACGATATTTGTTAAGTGCTTACTAAGTGCGAGGGACTGTACTAAATGCTGGGGTAGATACAAGCAGTGTGGCTTCATGGAAAGAGCATGGGCTTTGGAGTCAGAGGTCAAGGGTTCGAATCCCGGCTCCGCCAATTGTCAGCTGTGTGACTTTGGGCAAGTCACTTAGCTTCTCTGGGCCTCAGTTACCTCATCTGTAAAATGGGGAATGAGACTGTGAGCCCCATGTGGGGCAACCTGATCATCTTGTATCTACCCCAGTGCTTAGAACAGTGCTTTGCACATAGTAAGCGCTTAACAAATACCATCATTATTATACAAGCTAATCAGTTTGGACACCACCCACGTCCCACACGGGGCTCCCACTCTTAATCTCCTTTTTAATAATACCAATAGACGGGGGCCAATGATGATGGCGGATGGGCAGGGTCCCCCCTCCCCCCATCCCCTGGAGGCCCCCTCCCTCACAACAATTTTAACTATTTTAACTATTTTAAAAGCAAGTTACCTGCATCTTGGTTCCCTTGCTGGTTTTTTTGAAACAATTTCCCACCGACCCGACAATCTGAAAGCAGATCCAAAGCATGATGGGGGCTGCCGCCCACCCTGTGCCCCCCCCACCCCACCCTGGAAACTCTCCCGCAGGGTCAGGGTAGCCCCCCGTGATGGCCACAGCCTTGGCTGCTACTGCTAATCCTAATCTTAATAATAACTGTGCTATCTGTTAAGCGTTTATTGCGTGACAGGCACCGTACTAAGCGCTGGGGTCGACACAAACAGATCCGGTTGGACACTGTCCCTGTCCCACATAGGGCTCGCCGCAGTCTCAGTCCCCACTTTACAGATGAGGTCACCGAGGCCCAGAGAAGTGAAGCGACTTGCCCAAGGTCACACAGCCGACAAATGCTGGAGCCAGGATTAGAACCCATGATCTTCGGGCCCCCGAGCCCGTGCTCTGTGGTGCCGCTGCAGCGGAGCGGAACAGGGAAGCCTCCCCTCCTTTACTTATCTTTCCGTCCCCTTCTTCCTCCCATCCGTAAATTTCTTTGGGGTCGGCCTCCCCCGAAAGCGTCTACAGTCTTCGAGGGCCGGGATCGCTGTTCCCGAGCACTCTAAGCGCCCCTTCGGTGCTCACTGATTACTGTTGATTGGCAGGATGGTAACTACAGGGACGATTCCACCTAGCCAGGCTCAATCAATAGTATTTATTGAGCGCTTACTGTGTGCAGAGCACTGTACTAAGCGCCAGCCTGCCTGTGCCACCCCATGGGCAGCAGAGATCCCGGCAAGAAGCCGGGACGAATGCAGTAGGGGGTCTGGATTTGCTAGGGGGACCGTCCCCGGTTTTCCCGCCCAGCCGCATGACCACAGACCCGTCGATGGTACTTATCAGCACTTACGATGTGCAGAGCACTGTACTAAGCGCTCAGGGGAGTCTAATACAGCAGAATTAGCAGACCAGAAGATAAGCCCACCGCTTTCCCAGGGACCCCGCCTTCTCAGCGCCTTCCTTTTTTGATCCAGTAGGCCTCCCCCGTGGAACCGCTGACCGCCCGCCCTCTTGTTACGGCCATGGTGGAAAGGGGCGGTTTACGGGGTCTTCTTACTTTGAGTAACACCGAGGTCATTATTAGGTTGACCCCGCTCAGGTCTTGTCCGAAACATATGCGCCTGTCACTTACGGTCACCTGGAGAAAGTGAGAAGAAAGGATAATAACTGTGGCATTTGTTAAGCGCTTCCTATGTGCCGGGCACTGTACTAAATGCTGGGGTGGATATTCATTCATTCATTCAATCAATCAATCAATCAATCGTATTTATTGAGCGCTTACTATGTGCAGAGCACTGTACTAAGCGCTTGGGAAGTACAAATTGGATTCAATCATTTATTGGGCACGTATTGTGTGCCGATTCATTCAATCATTCATTCAATCGTATCTATTGAGCGTTTACTATGTGCAGGGCGCCGTACTAAACGCTTGGGAAGTACAAGTCGGCAAATCACTGGACTAAGTGCTTGGAAAGTACATCTCAGCAAAGCTAACAAATCGGGTTGGACGCAATCCCTGTCCCACGTTGGGGGCACTATCAATCGCTGGTATTTCTGGAGGGCTTACTATGTGCAGGGCACTGTACTAAGCGCTTGGGAGAGGGCGACCAACAATATAACGGACACGGTATAGAATAACATTGTTGGTAGCCCCGTTCCCCTCCCACAAGGAGGGGAATCTCAATCCCCCTTTTACAGCGGAGGTAACTGAGGCGCAGAGGAGTGAAGCGACTGGTCACACAGCGGACAAGTGGCTGAGCCGGAATTAGAACCCGTGACCTTCTGACTCTCAGGCCTGTGATCTCTCCCCTCTGCCAAGGAGTCGGTGGGGAGGCCTCTTCTAGTTAAAACGGACTTTTCGATTGGCAAACCCTGGCTCGAGAGGGAAGCAGGGAAGTGAGATCATTTGAATCCCCTCCTCGGAGACCATTTCCCCCAGACCCTTCCCCGATGCCCAGGGTGGACGAGGGTCTCTGATCCTCTCCCCCTCGTCCCCCTCTCCATCCCCCCATCTTACCTCCTTCCCTTCCCCACAGCACCTGTATATATGTATATATGTTTGTACACATTTATTACTCTATTTATTTTACTTGTACGTATCTATTCTATTTATTTTATTTTGTTAGTATGTTTGGTTTTGTTCTCTGTCTCCCCCTTTTAGACTGCGAGCCCACAGTTGGGTAGGGACTGTCTCTTTATGTTGCCAACTTGGACTTCCCAAGCGCTTAGTACAGTGCTCTGCACACAGTAAGCGCTCAATAAATACGATTGATGATGATGATGATTTATTTATTTTACTTGTACATATCTATTCTATTTATTTTATTTTGTTAGTATGTTTGGTTTTGTTGTCTGTCTCCCCCTTTTAGACTGTGAGCCCACTGTTGGGTAGGGACTGTCTCTTTATGTTGCCAACTTGGACTTCCCAAGCGCTTAGTACAGTGCTCTGCACACAGTAAGCACTCAATAAATACGATTGATGATGATGATGACGATGATGATTTATTTATTTTACTTGTACATATCTATTCTATTTTATTTTGTTAGTATGTTTGGTTTTGTTCTCTGCCTCCCCCTTTTAGACTGTGAACCCACTGTTGGGTAGGGACTGTCTCTAGATGTTGCCAACTTGGACTTCCCAAGCGCTTAGTCCAGTGCTCTGCACACAGTAAGCGCTCAATAAATACGATTGATTGATTGATCCTGCCAACTTTCCCTTCTTCCCTCTCCGCTGGCACCCTTCAAGGGGATGGATCCCCACCTCAAGGGGGACAGGTGGTACTCAACTTCGGAAGATCTGTTTTACTTCCCTCCTGGCTATTTTTTATGTCATTACAGTTTTACAACGCTTCGGTTTCTACTTTAAGGCACTATCAATCACTGTGCAGGGCACTGTACTAAGCGCTTGGGAGAGGGCGACCAACAATATGACAGACACGGTATAGAATAACATTGTTGGTAGCCCCGTTCCCCTCCCACAAGGAGCTGACCGTCTGGAGGAGGAGCGGAGGACGTGGCGATGGGAGCCGCCACTCTCTAACGGGGCGTCCAGCACACCCACCTACCCGGAACAGGATGGCGTTCCTGCCGATCAGATCCTGGCGCACCATGGTCAGAGTTAGGCACTTCGGGTCGGACACTGACCCCGCCAGGCGCACGAAATGGGAGAAACGCTGGAATTCTGGAGAAGGAGGGCGGGAAGGAAATGGGAGGTGGAAACTCATCCCAACCCTAACAACCCCCTCCCTGCCGAGTCACACGGGGCAACTGAGCCACTGTAATGTTCTGGTTCCATAATAATAATAATAATGATAGTATTTGTTCATTCATTCATTCAATCATATTTATAAAGCGCTTACCAGAGCACTGTACTAAGCGCTTAGCACTGTACTAAGTATAGAATAACATTGTTGGTATCTATACCTATTTGTTAAGTGCTTACTATGTGCAAAGCACTGTTCTAAGCGCTGGGGGGGGATCCAAGGTGATCAGGTTGCCCCACGTGGGGCTCACGGTCTTAATCCCCATTTTAAAGATGAGGTAACTGAGGCACAGAGAAGTTAAGTGACTTGCCCAAAGTCACACAGCTGACAATTGGTGGAGCCGGGATTTGAAACTGTGACCTCTGACTCCAAAGCCCGGGCTCTTTCCGCTCAGCCATGCTGCTTCTCTAATAATAATAATATAATAATAACAGTGATTATATTGATGGTATTTGCTCAGCGCTTACTATGTGCCAGGCACTGTAGTAAGCACTGGGGTGGATCCAAGCAGAGAAGGTTGGACACAGTCCCTGCCCAATGTGGGGCACACAGCCTAAATCCTACCTTTACAGTTTTTAGACTGTCTTTTAGACTGTGAGCCCACTGTTGGGTAGGGGCTGTCTCTATATGTTGCCAAGCGCTTAGTACAGTGCTCTGCACACAGTAAGCGCTCAATAAATACGATTGATTGATTTACAGTTGAGGGAACTGAGGCCCAGAGAAGAGAATAATAATAATAATAATAATGGCATTTATTAAGCGCTTACTATGTGCAAAGCACTGTTCTAAGCGCTGGGGAGGTTACAAAGTGATCAGGTTGTCCCACGGGGGGCTCACAGTCTTCATCCCCATTTTACAGACGAGGGAACTGAGGCATAAAGAAGTGACTTGCTCAAAGTCACCCGGCTGACAATTGGCGGGGCCGGGATTTGAACCCATGACCTCTGACTCCAAAGCCCGGCCTCTTTCCACTGAGCCACGCTGCTCCTGGCACTCGGGGGCCTCCTCTCCACCCCATCCCCCAGGAGGTTGGGGGTGGGCGGCGGGGGATCCAGGCCCCGCAGGGCTGCGAGGCTGCATTCGTTCAGTCGTATTTATTGAGCGCTTACTGGGTGCAGAGCACTGGACTAAGCGCTTGGCACTGTACTAGGCTGCACCCACCTAGCTCGGTACTGACGGAAACGGTGAAGGCGTAGTCGTTGCCCTTGTCCAGGTAGATTCTGTCGGGCAGCTGTTTGTTGGCGGGCAGGTGGTAGATCTTTCTGTAATGGTCCATGTTGATGTGTACCCCGCCCTTGCTCTTCCAGTTGCTGGCTAGGTAGGTGTAGTAGTCCTGCAAGACAGGGCGTTTATTAAATCGTATTTACTGAGCACTTACTGTGTGCAGAGCACTGTACTAAGCGCTTGGGAAGTCCAAGTTGGCAACATATAGAGACGGTCCCTCCCCAACACCACTCTCGCCCTTCCCTAGAGGGTGGAGGCATCCTGCCTTGGGTCAGGGGGCGAGGACGCGGCGTGTGACCCGTGGCAGGTGAATAATAACAACCATAATAGTGGCAGTGGTTCAGCGCTTACTACATCCCAGGCGCTGTAATAATAATAATAATAATGGCATTTGTTAAGCGCTTACTATGTGCAAAGCGCTGTTCTAAGCGCTGGGGGGGATACAAGGTGATCAGGTTGTCCCGCGTGGGGCTCACAGTCATCATCCCCATTTTACAGACGGGGGAACTGACGCTCTGAGAAGTTAAGTGACTTGCCCAGGGTCACACAGCAGGCGTGTGGTGGAGCCGGAATTCGAACCCATGACCTCTGACTCCAAAGCCCGGGCTCTTTCCACTGAGCCATGCTGCTGTACTGAGCGCTGGGGTAGATAGGATAATGATAAGAATTATCATGGTTTTTGTTAAGTGCTTATTACATGCTCAGCACTGTTAATAATAATAATGGCATTTGTTAAGCACTTACTATGTGCAAAGCACTGTTCTAAGCGCTGGGGAGGTTACAAGGTGATTAGGTTGTCCCGCACGGGGCTTACAGTCTTAATCCCCATTTTACAGATGAGGGAACTGAGGCCCAGAGAAGTGAAGTGACTTGCCCAAAGTCACCCAGCTGACAATTGCCGGAGCTGGGATTTGAACCCATGACCTCTGACTCCAAAGCCCGGGCTCTTTCCACTGAGCCATTTTGCTTCTCTAAGCACTGGGGTAGATACGAGGTTGTCCCAGGTGGGGCTCAGGGTCTTCATCCCCATTTTACAGATGAGGTAACAGAGGCGCAGAGAAACTGAGTGGCTCGCCCGAAGTCACACAGCAGAGAAGGGGTGGAGCCGGGATTAGAACCCATGTCCTCTGACTCCGAAACCTGTGTAATTGCCACTAGGCCATGCTGCTTTTCAGTATCAATAATATTAATATTAACATTATTAATATCAAAAATAATCACAATCACTGTACTAATAATCATAATCACTGAATAATCAGTGGATCCTAATTCACTGTACTAAGCGCTAGGGTAGGTGTAAGGTAATGATAATCATTACTATTAACAATATTAATATTAGCAATGATAACAGTTGTGGTCTTTTTAAATGCTTTGTATGAGCCAAGCCTTGTACTAAGTGCTGGGGTAGATACAAGGTAATAATGATAATTATTAATATTAACATTATTATTAATATTACTGTTTCTCCACTCCGCTCGCTCATCCTTCCTGGCCATCTCCCACGCTGCTTATGAGAAGCAGCGTGGCTCAGTGGAAAAAGCCCGGGCTTTGGAGTCCGAGGTCATGGGTTCGAATTCCGGCTCCGCCCCCGTCTGCTGTGTGACCTTGGGCAAGTCACTTCACTTCTCTGAGCCTCAGTTCCCTCATCTGTAAAATGGGGGTGAAGACTGTGAGCCCCCCGTGGGACAATCTGATCACCTTGTAACCTCCCCCAGTGCTTAGAACAGTGCTCGGGACATAGTAAGCGCTTAATAAATGCCATCATTATTATTATTTTCTGCTGGCTTTCAAAAACCTACTTCCAACACCTGCACCTCCAACCCCATCCCTTCCCAACTTATAAAGACAAGGAGCCTCAGGAGACCAAACATTCGCCTTCTTCTCCCCCTAAGACTCATCACCCCTTTTAGACTGTGAGCCCACTGTTGGGTAGGGACCGTCTCTATATGTTGCCAACTTGTACTTCCCAAGCGCTTAGTACAGTGCTCTGCACACAGTCAGCGCTCAATAAATACGATTGATTGATTGATTGATCACCAAAAGCTAATGATAACAATAATTATGGTATTTGTTAAGCGCTTACTAGGTGCCAGGCACTGTACTTAGCGCCGGGGTAGATACAAGGTAATCCCGTGGACACAGTCCCTGTCATCATCATCATCATCAATCGTATTTATTGAGCGCTTACTGTGTGCAGAGCACTGTACTAAGCGCTTGGGAAGTACAAGTTGGCAACATATAGAGACAGTCCCTACCCAACAGTGGGCTCACAGTCTGTCCCACACGGGGCTCACAGTCTTACTCCCCATTTTCCAGAGGAGGGAGCTGGGGTCCAGAGAAGGGAAGTGACTTGCCTAAGGTCACACAGCGGATGAGTGGCGGAGCGGGGATTAGAACCTGGGTCCTTCTGGATCCCTGGCCTGGGCTCTATCCACTAGGCCGTGCTGCCGGACATGGCTGACCGGACCTCGAGAAGGGGCAGCCCTCAGGCCACGGTCCACCCGAGTCCATCCGAGTGTGGTCTCGCGGAGGGGGTCCCCATTCCGGCCTGGGACGTGGGCCATCCCAGAGTGAGGTTGGAATGGTGCGGGGTCTCCAAGGGGCCACCTCTCCCACCCCACCACCAGCCCTGGCCACGTGTCCTTCCGCCGGGGAAGGTCAGAGAGGGTCGTGCCCAGCAGGACGGTGGCCCCCCGGCCTATTGCCCGCTCTTACCTGGTAACTCTTTTTATTCTTCCACCAGCTCCAAGTGGGGTCGTGGACAGGATCGGCGTAAGGCTGAAAAGCAAGGTTTTCGGTTTGGGTGCCTGGGCCGGGCCTCCTTCCCTCCCTCCTCCCCTCCCAGAAAAATAATAATAATAATAATGTCGGTATTTGTTAAGCGCTTACTATGTGTTCTAAGCGCTGGGGGTGGATACAAGGTAATCATCATCATCATCATCAATCGTATTTATTGAGCGCTTACTATGTGCAGAGCACTGTACTAATCAAGTTTGTCCCACGTGGGGCTCACAGTCTTCATCCCCATTTCGCAGATGAGGAATCTGAGGCACAGAGAAATGAAGTGACTTGCCCAAAGCCACCCAGCTGACAAGTGGAGGAGCCGGGATTTGAACCCATGACCTCTGACTCCCAAGCCCGGGCTCTTGCCACTGAGCCACGCTGCTTCCCTGAGCCACGCTGCGATGGGAAGCGGCATAGCCAAATGGAGAGAACCCGGGCTTGGGAATTAAGAGGACCCGACTCCGCCAAACGCTTGCTGTGTGACGTTTTAGACTGTGAGCCCACTGCTGGGTAGGGACTGTCCCTATATGTTGCCAACTTGTACTTCCCAAGCGCTTAGTCCAGTGCTCTGCACACAGTAAGCGCTCAATAAATACGATCGATGATGATGATGACCTTGAGCAAGTCACTTCACTTCTCCACTCCTCGGTTCTCCTGTCCTCCCTCCGGTTTAAACTGTGATCCCCATGCGGGGCAGGAACTGCGTCCGAACCAATTCACTTGTATCTACCCCGGCACTATGTGTTTTACACAGAGCAAGCGCTTCACAAATAGCATTCAAGAAAAAAAAGAGGGTTTCGGGGGGCGGGCCCGGGGCATATCCTGGGGAGGGAGGTGACGGGGATGCCGGGGTCCAGGGCCCTCTGCTTTACAGCGCTTAGAACAGTGCTCAGCGCTTAGAACAGTGCTCTGCACATAGTAAGCGCTTAACAAATGCCATCATTATTATTATTATTATTTACTTTATTGTATTTCCAGTGGAGCCACAGCAGGTTGTAGACCAGGCCCTGGTAGATGGCCAGGGACACGTTGTTGTGGAATCCCAAGGGGTGCAAGACATCGGGGGGCTCGGCTCGGTAGCGTTCCTGGCGGGTGTAGCGCTGGGGAGTGGGTAGGTCCTCTATCCTCATGGAAATGAAGGGGCACACACTGGCAAAGTTGATGTATCTTTTAGACCTGTGGGGAGGGACGTTCATTCAGTCGTCTCTGTTGAGCGCTTACTGTGTGCAGAGCCCTGTACTGAGCGCTTGGGAAGCACAAGTCGGCACCATCTATACCTCACCTGTCAAATGTGCTGCCGAGACAGTAAACCTGTCTACTTGTTTTGTTTTGTTGCCTGTCTCCCCCTTCTAGACTAGGAGCAACTTGTTGGGTCGAGACCGTCTCTCTCTGGGGCCGAATTGTACTTTCCAAGCGCTTAGTACAGTGCTCTGCACACAGTAAGTGCTCAATAAATGCGAATGAATGAACATCTTACTTGTACATATTTACTTCTCTATTAATTTTGTTAATGATGTGCATATAGCTATAATTCTATTTGATGATTTTGATACCCATCTACATGTTTTGTTTTGTTGTCTGTCTTCCCCTTCTAGACTGTGAGCCCCATGTGGGACAACCTGATCACCTTGTATACCCCCCCCTCAGCACTTAGAGCAGTGCTTTGCACATAGTAAATGCTTAACAAATGCCATTATTATTATTATCATCATTAAGCAGCGTGGCTCAGTGGAAAGAGCACGGGCTTTGGAGTCAGAGGTCATGGGTTCAAATCCCGACTTCCCCAAGTGTCAGCTGTGTGACTTCAAAGCCCTACTGAGAGCTCACCTCCTCCAGGAGGCCTTCTTCCTCTCCCCCTCCTCCCCCTCCCCACCCCCCCCGCCTTACTTCCTTCCCCTCTCCACAGCACCTGTATATATGTATATATGTTTGTAGGTATTTATTACTCTATTTTATTTGTACATATTTATTCTATTTATTTTATTTAGTTAATATGTTTTGTTTTGTTCCCTGTCTCCCCCTTTTAGACTGTGAGCCCACTGTTGGGTAGGGACCGTCTCTATATGTTGCCAACTTGGACTTCCCAAGCGCTTAGTCCAGTGCTCTGCACACAGTAAGCGCTCAATAAATACGATTGAATGAATGAATGAGGGAGAGAGTCCTCTAGACTGAAATCTCGTCGTGGGAAGGAAATGTGCCTGCTTAGTGTTGGATTGTCCTCTCCTAAGAGCTTAGTATAGTGCTCCGCACATCGTAAGCGCTCAATAAATGTGACTCCATGAATGAATGTAGGACTGAGAGAGAGAGAGAGACGGAGAGATAGCATCCCTTAGCCCCCGCTGGCCCAGTTGGCGGGACTGGTCTGTGGTCGTCATGACAGTCAGTCATATTTATTGAGTGCTTACTGTGTGCAGAGCACTGTACTAAGCGCTTGGGAGAGTACAATTCAGCAGGAAATAGAGACAATCCCCACCCACAACAGGCTCACAGTCTAGAAGGTTTTGGAGGTGGGGTGGGGGAGACAGACATCCACCTGTCTACTTGTTTTGTTTTGTTGTCTGTCTCCCCCTTCTAGACTGTGAGCAACTTGTTGGGTCAAGACTGTCTCTATCTGTGGCCGAATTGTACTTTCCAAGCGCTTAGTACAGTGCTCTGCACACAGTAAGCGCTCAATAAATACGAATGAATGAATGAATACTTTACTTGTACATATTTACTTCTCTATTAATTTTGTTAATGATGTGCATATAGCTATAATTCTATTTGATGATTTTGATACCCGTCTACATGTTATGTTTTGTTGTCTGTCTCCCCCTTCTAGACTGTGAGCAACTTGTTGGGTCGAGACCGTCTCTATCTGTGGCCAAATTGTACTTTCCAAGTGCTTGGTAATAATAATAATGGCATTTATTAAGTGCTTACTATGTGCAAAGCACTGTTCTAAGCACTGGGGAGGTTACAAGGTGATCAGATTGTCCCACGTGGGGCTCACAGTCAATCCCCATTTTACAGATGAGGTAACTGCGGCACAGAAAAGTGAAGTGACTTGCCCAAAGTCACACAGCTGACAATTGGCGGAGCCGGAATTTGAACCCATGACCTCTGAATCCAAAGCCTGTGCTCTTTCCACTGCTCTGCACACAGTAAGTGCTCAATAAATACGAATGAATGAATGAGAGTAGGGGCCAAGAGGGCTTTCCCGTTCGGGCCCGCCTGGGTCATATTTGTTCTATTTATTTTATGTTGTTAATATGTTTTGTTTCGTTGTCTGTCTCCCCCTTCTAGATTGTGAGCCCGCTGTTGGGTAGGGACCGTCTCGATATGTTGCCAACTTGGACTTCCCAAGCACTTAGTCCAGGCGCTCAATAAATACGATTTAATGAATGAATGAATGAATGATCTGGAAGCAAAGGACTCCGGGAATCTGGGGGCTGGAAGTCCGTAGTCCTGGCCGGGGTTGTGGGGACCTGGGCAGCTCGGCCCAGCTGTGCTGCTTGGAGCTTCCTGGACAGATGGAAAATCTCAGGTCCGTGGGAAACCCTGGGCGATGGGAGGGAATGGGGGAGTGGGGTGAGGGATGCGGTTTCTCAGCTTGCGATCCTTTAGCCTGAGTGCGGAGTCCAGTCAATCAGTCAGTCGGATTTATTGAACGCTTTTTGTGTGTAGAGTACCGGACCAAGTGCTCCGGAGAGGACGATGCAACAGAGGTGGCTGGTTCTCTACCCATCAAGAGTTTAATCAGTCAGTCAGTCTATCATATTTTTTGAGGGCTCACTGTGTGCACGGCACTGTCCCAGATGCTTGGGAGAGCACAACACAACAGTAAACAGACACATTCCCAGCCCTCAGCGAGCCTACAATCAATCAATCAATCAATCGTATTTATTGAGCGCTTACTATGTGCAGAGCACTGTACTAAGCGCTTGGGAAGTACAAGTTGGCAACACATAGAGACAGTCCCTACCCAACAGTGGGCTCACAGTCTAAAAGGGGGAGACAGAGAACAGAACCAAACATATCAACAAAATAAAATAAATAGGATAGAAATGTACAAGTAAGATAAATAAATAAATAAATAAATAGAGTAATAAATATGTACAACCATATATACATATATACAGGTGCTGTGGGGAAGGGAAGGAGGTAAGATGGGGGGATGGAGAGGGGGACGAGGGGGAGAGGAGGGAAGGGGCTCAGTCTGGGAAGGCCTCCTGGGGGAGGTGAGCTCTCAGCACGGCACTGTCCCAGATGCTTGGGCGAGCACAACACAACAATAAACAGACACATTCCCTGCCCACAGCGAGCCTACAGTCTAGAGGGGGAGACAGACGGGAATAGAAATAAATAAATGACAGTTATGGACGTAAGGGCTGTAGAGCCGGGAGGGGGAATTAATAGAAGGAGGAGGACAGGGCGATGCAGAAGGGGGCGGGAGAAGAGGAAAGAAGGGAAGGCCTCTTGGAGGAGATGGGCCTTCGATAAGGCTTTGAAGGAGGGGCCGAGATGGAGGTCCGGTGGGAAGGTTAGCATTAGAGCAGCGAAGTGTGCGGGCTGGGCTGGAGTCGGAGTAGCGAGGCGAGGTAGGAGGGGGCAAGGGGATGGAGGGCTTTAAGGCCAATATTGAGGGGGAGCCAGACATGAAAATGAATTAGGGATATGGATCGAACTGTTTTGGGGACCAAATGAGGGGCCACTCACTTCACTACCTCCTTGTTGTAGGAGAACGCGCCAAGCTGTTGGTATTCCAGCACCCTGGAGATGGGGAACTTTCGCTTGATCAGTTTGCCTTTCTTGCTCCGATTATGTGTCCCATTTTCCTCAAACAGGTACACCAGCTGCAAGGAGATGCCAGCCGTTGGCCCGACGGGCATCCTCTTCCCGCTCCGGGCAGCCCATACCCCCTACTTGCCCTCTGGGGCGAGGGTGACCTTTGGAACCCAAGTCTGGAGCTGCTCTGTCCGTGAGAGAAGCGGCGGCGTGGACTGGTGGAAAGAGGCCGGGTCTGGGAGTGAGAGGACCTGGGTTCTAATCCAGCTCTGCCGGTTCCTCGCTGGGTGACCTTGGGCAAATCACTTCACTTCTCTGTGCCTCTGTTATCCCATCTGTAAAAGGGGGATTCAATCCACTCCCTCCTACTTAGGCTGTGAGCCCCTAGTGGGACAGGGTCTGTGTTCAACTTGATGAACTTGTTTTACCCCAGCACTTAGAACAATGGTTAGCAAATAGTAAGTAATAATAATAAAATAATAATAATAATGATAATCACATTTGTTAAGCGCTACTATGTGCCAAAGACTATTCTAAGTGCTGGAGGAGATACAAAGTAATCAGGTTGAACACAGTCCCTGTCCCACTTGATGATAATGATGATGATGATGATGGCATTTATCAAGCGCTTACTATGTGCAAAGCACTGTTCTAAGCGCTGGAGAGGTTACAAGGTGATCAGGTTGTCCCACGGGGGGGCTCACAGTCTTCATCCCCATTTTACAGATAAGGGAACTGAGGCACAGAGAAGTCCAAAGTCACACAGCTGACAATTAGCGGGGTCGGGATTTGAACCCACGACCTCTGACTCCAAAGCCCGGGCTCCTTCCACTGAGCCACACTGCTTCTCACTTGGGGCAAAACAGTCTTAATCACCATTTTGCAGATAAGGCAACTGAGGCCCAGGGAAGTGAAGTGACTCACCCAACATCACACAGCAAATAAGTGGCTGAGCCAGGATTAGAACCCATGATCTTCTGGCTCTCAGGCCCGTGCTCTATCCATTGGGCCATGCTGCTTCTCCACTTGCAAGTGCTTAACAAGTATTCTTGTTTTTATTATTACTATGAGCAGACCCGGAGAGGTCAGAGGAGGGGTGGAAGCAGGAATCCAGGGACCTAAAGGGCCTGACGTTAACTTTGGCCGCGCTTCCTCTGCCCCAACCGCGGCACCCGCCCTGGAAAACCACTGGCAATGGCTTAAATTCTACCACCCGGCAGAAGCCAGCCTGAACAGGGCCAATGTGTTGGCTTTGCTGAAGGCCAGCTGAGCTTGAGAGTTGTAGAGTTAAGCGCTTACTATGTGCCGGGCACTGTACTAAGCCCTGGACTAGATCCAAAGTAATCAGGTTTGACCCAGTCCCTGTCCCATATACATCTTGCAGTCTTAATCCCCGGTTTACAGATGAGGTAACTGAGGCACAGAGAAGTGAAATGACTAACACAAGGTCACACAGCAGACAAGTGGTGGAGGCAGGATTAGAATCCAGGTCCTCTGACTCCTGGGCCTGGGCTTTTTCCACTAGGCCACGCTGCTTCTCTTATCTTTGTCGTAGAAGGCAAGCGCAGGGATTAGGACTCTGGGCACCCTGGATTGAGGAATTTCCGCTCCACCGCCGGTCTACTGTGTGACGCTGAGCAAGTCGTACTTGCTCAACAAGTTGTTGCCAACTTGTACTTCCCAAGCGCTTAGTACAGTGCTCTGCACACAGTAAGCGCTCAATAAATACGATTGAATTGAATGAAGTCCCTTTATTTATTTTATTTTGTTAGTATGTTTGGTTTCGTTCTCTGTCTCCCCCTTCTAGACTGTGAGCCCACTGTTGGGTAGGGACTGTCTCTATGTGTTGCCGACTTGGACTTCCCAAGCGCTTAGTACAGTGCTATGCACACAGTAAGCGCTCAATAAATACGATTGATTGATTGATTGATTGATTGATTTAACCTCCCTGGGCCTCAGTTTCATCGCGGGAAGTAACAGAGATCCGAGGCCGTGAGCCCCGTATGAGATGGGGATCGTCTCCTGCCTCATAGCCTTCTAACGACCGCTGCATTGAGCGTGTAGTAAGTGCTTGATAGCAGTGTTGCCTAGTGGAAAGAGCCCGGGCTTGGGAGCCAGAGGATGTGGTTTCTAATCCCCGCTCTGCCATGTGTCTGCCGTGTGACCTTGGGCAAATCACTTCGTTTCTAAGTGCCTCAGTTCCCTCATCTGTAAAATGGGGATTAAGACCGTGAATCCCATGTGGGAAAGGGGCCTTGTCCAACCTGATTACTCGGCACCTACCCCAGTGCTTAGAAGAATGCTTGGCACATAGTAATACTACAATTATTATTATTATTATTATTATTCTAATTCTGAACAGATTTGGGTGAGGGGTGTCCATCTGTAGAAGGAGGGGCCTGTTGGGGAAAGCCCCGGGATTGCTTCAACCTATTAATGAGATGGACTGAATGCCATCTCCAGGCTGGGGGCTCTGTAGTGAACTCTTCCCTTACCTCCTTTATTCATCTGTTCGATCGTATTTATTGAGCGCTTACTGTGTGCAGAGCACAGTAGGTAAGGCGCCTTTTTCACCGGCTTAAAACTGGGGGGGATAGAGCTCAGAGCCGAGCTGGGGAGGGAGGCCTCCCACGGGAGAGGCCTGAGATCTCTCCCCAGAAAGTCCAGGGGAGTGGAGTGGAATTAGGTTGCCTCTGGGACCCCCAGGTTGAAGGGGCTGCCGTCTTCCCCTTCCTGAGGCCGGGAGCTGCCTCGTGAATCCCCAGAGGGACTTGACGCCTCTCCCCGAGAGCGCCCGGTCCCGGGACCACCCCCCGGCCCCGCACCCCATGGCGGGCAGGGCCCCGGGGAGGTCCTTACCTGCTGCAGCCCTTCGTGATCGAAGAAGAGGCTGATCATGATCTCGCTTGGGCCGTATTCTTCCGCATTCTGCATGTGCTGCAGGTCTAGGAACACTTGCCAACCCTGGGACGGGCTAAGCCGGAAGATGGAGTAGCTGCCCTCTAAGAAGTACCAGATCTGCGGACGAGGGAGCTGGCTGCCAGGATGCCAAGGGCCGGGGGGCAGGCTGGCGATCTCAGCCCTTGGCACTTGGGCTGCAGTTCCCACCCCTCCCCATCCCCAGCAAGGAAACGGGGTCGGGGGCAAGATGGGGGAGCGGGGGCCGGCCGAGAGCCAGGAGGTTCTCTCCGGCAACCCCGCTCCCCGGGGCCGGACCGGGGTGAGACTCGCCCCTGCTCCACCTCCTCGTCCTCCGTGACGAAGGCAATTTCCCCTTGGAAGGAGTTAACGAAGTACTTGATGGATGAGTTGCTGTGGAAGTCGGACAGGAACATGTAGTTGATTCGGTCGTGGCTGCCGGGGAAACGGAAGCCGGGAGGTCGGGGGTGGGCGCTCAGCGGGGCCTACCGCAGACCGCGGGCCCCAACGTGGAAAGGGGAGATCGGAGGTGGAAAATGGCATCTCCAGGGAAGGGGGAGGTGGTGCCCCAACCCCACCCACTCAAAGTGGCACCCGCCACCCCCTCCTCCTTCCAGTCTTCCTCTTTCTCCTCGTCCTCCTCCGGTACCTTTGCAGGATGACATTGCCCCAGATGAAGAACTGGTGGGTGAAGGGGTTGTAGGATATACCCTTGGGGATGAGGGGTTTGTTTGAGTAGGTCTCCAAACCCAGCAGCATCACAAAATTGTGGCCAAATCCTGTGGAGAAGGAAGAGGAGGTGAAAGAGGAGGAGGAGGAGGAAGGTTGACTGAGCAGCAAGGGAAGACCGAGAATGGGGCCTGCCCTGGAAGTTTCTGAGGGGTTGGAACCGAGAAAAAGAACCAATCAATCAATGGTATTTATTGAGCACTTTCTGTGCCCAGCATACTGTAATATTCATTCATTCAATCGTATTTATTGAGCGCCTACTGTGTGCAGAGCACTGGACTAAGCGCTTGATAATAATAGTAGCTGTAATAATAACTGTGGTATGTGTCAAGCGCTTACTATGTGAGAGCTGGAGTAGATACAAGGCAATTGGGTTGGACACAGTCCCTGTCCCACGTGGGGCTCACAGTCTCAATCCCCACTTTACAGATTCATTCATTCATTCATTCAATCGTATTTATTGAGCGCTTACTGTGTGCAGAGCACTGTCCTAAGCGCTTGGGAAGTCCAAGTTGGCAACATATAGAGACGGTCCCTACCCAACAACGGGCTCACAGTCTAGAAGGGGGAGACAGACAACAAAACAAAACATATGAATAAAATAAATAGAATAGTAAAGATGTACGAGTAAAATAGAGTAATAAATCTGTACAAACATATATACAGGTGCTGTGGGGAGGGGAAGGAGGTAGGGCGGGAGGGATGGGGAGGGGGAGAGGACGGAGGGGGTTCAGTGTGGGAAGGCCTCCTGGAGGAGGTGAGCTCTCAGTAGGGCTTTGAAGGGAGGAAGAGAGCTAGCTTGGCGGATGTGCGGAAGGAGGGCATTCCAGGCCAGGGGGAGGACGTGGGCCGGGGGTCGACGGCGGCACAGGCGAGAACGAGGCACAGTGAGGAGGTTAGCGGCAGAGGAGCGGAGGGTGCCGGCTGGGCTGCAGAAGGAGAGAAGGGAGGTGAGATAGGAGGGGGCGAGGTGATGGACAGCTTTGAAGCCGAGAGTGAGGAGTTTTTGCCAGATGAGGTAACTGAGAGAAGTGAAGTGACTCACCCAAGGTCACACAGGAGACAAGTAGAGGAGCTAAGCACTTGGGAGAGTACAGCAGAGTCGGTATACACAATCCCTGTCCTGAAGGAATTTACAGGCTAAAGGAGGCACTTGAAGTCACAGAAGTGCTACCCCCCGCCTTCTTCTAGGCCGGCAGGGCGCCTTCTGACCAAGCAGGCTCTCACCGCCCATCCTTGGGGATGACCTCTTTTTATTTGGCATTTGTTAAGCATCTACTAGATGCCAGGTACGCGCTGAGGTAGATGCAAGCTGATCAGGTTGGACCCAGTCCCTGTCCCACGTGGTGCTCACAGTCTTAATCCCCATTTTCCAGATGAGGGAACTGAGGCCCAGAGAAGCGAAGCGATTTTCCCAAGATCGGACAAGCGGCGGAGCCGGGATTAGAACCCAGATCCACTGGGCCACGAGGCTCCCTCACCCCTCCAACTGGCTCCAAGGCTGATGAGGTTCTTACCTTCAGGGATGAAGGATGGGATATCATAGATCACTTGCAGTGTGTCGGTGCCTAGGAGAGGAGAGAGATCGGAGGGCTCACCGCCAGTTTGGATCAGTCCTTTCTCCTCAGAGAAATGGGCAGGGAATGTGTCTGGTCTATTCCCGTATTGTACTCTCCCAAGCGCTTAGCCCAGTGCTCTGCACATGGTAAGTGCTCAATAAATAAGATTGGATGAGTTTGCTCTGCTATACCGGGTGTGTCTGGGGAACCCTTGTGCCTCAGCCTTTCCCCTTCTAAGCCAGAATGTGACCCCCTGGATCGGATGGCCATAATCCGCCTCAGTCCATGCCAACCCGAGGTGCATCAGGATGGGTCGTGCCTGTGCCCAGGAAAGGTGGCGATGCCAGGAGGGTTCGCCCTGCTTGCTGGCAAACTTAATGATAATAATAATAATAATAATAATAATAATAATAATAATAATGGTATTTCTTAAGCCCAAGCACTGTGGTAGATCTAGTCAGGTGGGACACGGTCCCTGCCCTACGTGGGGCTCCCCATTTTTTAGATGAGGTAACTGAGTCACAGAGAAGTGAAGTGACTTGCTCAAGGTCACACAGAAGACACGGGGCGGAGTCAGGATTAGAACCCATGACTTCCGACTCCGAGGCCCTTGATCTTTCCAGTAGGCTATGCTGCTTCTCTAACTTGTTCACCCATCCCGGCCCAGCTTCCTTCCTGGCCCCTGGGGGCATCAGGGCCCCTGGGATGGCGGGATGGCACCTCTTCCTACCTTGCAAGTAACTTACGACGGAGAATTTGGTCTTATTCTCAAAGACCGTCTTCACCAGCATGTACACTTCCAAATGTTCTATGTCATACAGGGCCCACTGGATGTAGCATGAAAACACTGCAACAGAGACCCCAGACAGCCTTCCTTGTAGACAGAGAACATCCGGACCCTTCCCCCTCTCAATCAATCAATCGATCGTATTTATTGAGCGCTTACTTTGTGCAGAGCACTGTACTAAGCGCTTGGGAAGTACAAGTTGGCAACATATAGAGACAGTCCCTACCCAACAGTGGCTCCCACTCCGACCCTCCTCCGGTTCTCCTCAACTCCTTCAGTTCCCGGACAGGGAGACACTGGATTGCCGGACAGGCTCCCGCCCTCTCCCCCAGACTGCCTCCTCCCACAGCACAGTCTAATCACAGTTCTAATCCCCATTTTACAGATGAGGTCACTGAGGCACAGAGAAGTTAAGTGACTTGCCCAAAGTCACCCAGCTGACAAGCAGGTGTCCAAGCACAGCGGACCCAGGATCGGTCGGTCTCTTCCCCTTCCCAGTGATGAAATAATAATAATAATTATGGCACTTGTTAAGCGCTTAATATGTGCCAAGCACTGTCCAAAGTGCTGGGGCAGCTACAAGCTAGTCGGGGTGTCCCACATAGGGCTCAGACTCTTAATCCTCATTTTACAGAGGAGGTCAGCGAGGCCCAGAGAAATGAAGCGACTTGCCCAAGGTCACACAGCAGACCTATGGCGAAGATGGGAGTCTCAAGCCCGGGCCACCGCGTCACGATGCTTAAAACGGCAGTTGCCCACCCGGGAATCCCCGATCCCGATCCCACCCTCCTCCTGGGATGTTTGGGAGCCAGAGGAGCCCATAGGTCACTTACTTTTCAGGCGGTCACACACGTTCTTATGAGGGGGGGTCTTCACAAAATCCACTTTGCCATCTAGGGGAAATCAATCGATCATTCCATCAGAGGGAGCGACGGAGTTCCTACTGTGTGCATAGAGCTGAGCTGGGCGTTGGGGAGAGGACGACAGAGGTCAGACACACAGTCGACCCTCGCCCTCGAGAAGCGTACTGTCGAATGGGGAGCAGTGGGCCTAGTGGAAAGGGCCGTGCCCTGGGAATCAGAGGTCCTGGGTTCTAATCTCGGCTCTGCTAGTTGTCCGCTGGGTGACCTTGCTCAAGTTACTTCACTTCTCTGGGCCTCAGTTCCCTCATCTGGAAAAGGGGGATTCAGGCTGCAAGCCCCAAGTGGGACAGGGACTGTGTTCAAACTCATTTAGGTGGTATCCACTCCAGCGCTGAATACAGTGCCTGGCACTTAGTAGGTACTTAACAAATACCGTACCAAAAATGGGGGAGAAGGACACAAATTATGGATTGAGGGAAAAGGAGACTTAATAAGCGGGGAGGACGTGAATCAACCTGAGTTTGGAGAGTAGAGTGGGTGAATTAGCATGAGAAGCAGCATCACCTAATGGAAAGAGCCCAGTCCTGGGAGCCGGAGGACTTGTCTTCTAATACCAGCTGTCACTTGTCTGCTGTGTGACTTTTGTCAAGTCTCTTAACTTCTCTGGGCCTCAGGTCCCTCATCTGCAAAATGAGGATTCAACACCTGTTCTCCTTCCTATTTAGACTGTGAACCCCCCGTGGGACCTAATGATTTTCTACCTACCCCAGCATTAGTACAAAGTAAGTGCTTAACAAATACGTTGGACACAGTCCATGTCCCACATGGGGCTCACGATCTTAATCCCCATTTTACAGATCAGGAAATGGAGGCCCAGGGATGTGAAGTGACTTGCCTAAACTCAGACAGCAGACAAAGTGGCGGAGCCGGGATTAGAACACAGATCCTTCTGACTTTCAGGTTGGTGCTCTCTCCATCATCATCATCATCATCAATCGTATTTACTGAGCGCTTACTATGTGCAGAGCACTGGACTAAGCGCTTGGGAAGAACAAATTGGCAACACATAGAGACAGTCCCTACCCAACAGTGGGCTCACAGTCTAAAAGGGGGAGACAGAGAACAAAACCAAACATACTAACAAAATAAGATAAATAGAATAGATATGTACAAGTAAAATAGAATAATATCTCCACTAAACCATGCTGCTTCTCCATAGTTATTATTATAATGACGATGATGATCATCATCTCCAAGAGTGTTAAAGCCGGATGTAAATGCCCAAGGGATGTTTGGAGATATTTGGAAGTATGCGGTGTGGAGAGAGGAAATTCCCTTGGGGAGGAAGTGGGATTTCAGAAGGGCTTTGAGGATGAGGAAGGCTGGGGTCCGGAGGATTCAAAAGAGGGAGGGTGTTGCCGGGAGCAGGAAAGAGGTGAGCCAGGCTGCTTCCCGCAGCAGCAAGAAACAGGTCACTAGTGAATATTTTTGAGGACTGGGGAGAAGTGAGCCGAGAAGCAGCGTGGCTCGGTGGAAAGAGCTCAGGCTTTGGAGTCAGAGGTCATGGGTTCACATCTTGGTCCCCATTTTGCAGACGTGGTAACTGAGGCACAGAGAAGTGAAACGGCTTGGCTACGGTCACACAGCGGACGGGTGGCGGAGGCAGGATTGGAACCCAGGTCTTCTGACTCCCCAGCCCATCATCTTTCCAGCAAGCCCTGTTTTAATGGCTGGAGTAGATACAGAGAAGCAGCACGGCCCAGTGGAAAGAGCCCGGGCTTGGGAGTCAGAGGTCATGGGTTCCAATTCCAGCTCCGCCGCTTGTCGGCTGGGTGACTTTGGGCAAGTCACTTAACTTCTCTGTGCCTCAGTGACCTCATCTGTAAAATGGGGATTAGAACTGTGAACCCCGCGTGGGACAACATGATCACCTTGTATCCACCCCAGCGCTTAGAAAAATGCTTGGCACATAGTAAGCGCTTAACAAATACCATTATTTTTATAATTATTTCCACTAAACCATGCCACCCGTGACTCATCTGCCTCCTCTGTGAAATGGGGATGGAGACTGTGAGCCCCGAGTGGGACAACCTGATCGCCTGTCTCCACCCCAGTGCTTAGAACAGTGCTTGGCACATAGTAAGCGCTTAACAAATGCCATTATTATTATTATTATTATTGTTATCCCGGCTCCGCCAATTGTCAGCTGTGTGACTTTGGGCAAGTCACTTAACTTCTCTGGGCCTCAGTCACCTCATCTGTAAAATGGGGATGAAGACTGTGAGCCCGCTGTGGGACAACCTGATCACCTTGTAACCTCCCCAGCACTTAGAACAGTGCTTTGCACATAGTAAGCGCTTAATAAATGCCATCATTATTAGGAGATGATCTGAGCAGCAGATTACAAGTACGGGCTGAAGGGGGAGAGGCCGGAGGCAGGGAGGTCAGCGAGGAGGCTGATCAGTCATCTTGCCAGGATACGCCAAGGGCCTGGGCCAGTGTGTTGACCGATGGGGTGGCCAGAAGCGGGCAGATCAGGGAAGGATTTTTTAATTTTGTTTTGTTGTGTTTTTTTCCCAATGGTACTTGTTAAGCGCTTACCTTGCGTCAGGCACTGTACTAAGCACTAGGATAGAAAGTGATAATAATAATAATTCTGGTATTTGTGAAGCGCTTACTATGTTCCAGGTACCGTACTAAGCACTGGGGTGGATACAAGCAAATAGGGTTGGACAAAGTCCCTGTCCCATGTGGGGCTCACAGTCTCAATCCCCTTTTATAGATGAGGAACTGAGGCCCAAAGAAGTGAAGTAACCTGCCCAAGGTCACACGGCAGACGAGTGGCGGAGCCGGGATTAGAACCAATAACAATAATGATGGTTTTTGTTAAGCGCTTACTATGAGCAAAGCCCTGTTCTAAGCGCTGGGGTGTATACAAGTTGATCAGGTTGTCCCATGTGGGGCTCCCGGTCTTCATCCCCATTTTACAGATGAGGGAACTGAGGCCCAGAGAAGTTGAGTGACTCGCCCAGAGTCACACAAGCTGACAAGTGGTGGAGGCGGGATTAGAACCCACAACGTCTGACTCCCAAGCCCGTGTGGGTTTCTGACTCCCAGCTCACCCCGCCACAAGTTAATCGGGGGAACCCAGGGCAGGAGGACGGCCGAGCCGGGGGAGCTGGGTGCCCAAACCCCTGTGGGTGGGCAGGGCTCTCTGAGGGCAGAAAGGGGAAGGGCTGGCTGGTCGTGGGGGCAGAAAGGAGCAGGGGAGAGAGTGGCCACACCTTTGACGCTTCCCAAAAAGAGAAACCCTTCTTCGTTGCCCGCTCCCAGGGCGATCAGGTGCTCGGTACCGTTACTGGGGAAAAAGACGGGGCAGAGCTTCTTAATGCACAGATTGTGCAGTGTCCGGGTCCACCTTCCTGTCGGAGAGGAGCGAGAGGGTGGGCTGGCTGGGGCAGGCCCCCGGCCCGCCCGGAGTTGGGGAAGGGACGGCTCGACGCCCCAGGATCGGGGGGACGCCTTGGGAAGGGGCAGGGAGAAGGGAGGAAGGTTGTGGGGGGGTGGGTGAGGAATGGATTAGGGGAAACGGCCTGGGGTCGAATACTGGGGAACTCCGGCCCTGGAGGAGGAAAACAAGAAGGGCCTTGCGTCCGCTTATAGACAGACAAAACCGATGTACAGGGAACCCTCTATTCGGATTGCTCGATTTGTAAGTATTTCGAGGTCTGCCTTCCCCTTTGGGAGGGGATACAATTTTTGGAAGGGATCACATGAGGGTCTGATTCTGCTCTACTTCCTCAAGCACCCAGGGGAGCTCAGGACCAAATTGTTTACTACTACTGTTGCTATTACTGCTCCTCCTACTACGTTGTTACTACTGCTACTACTATTGTTACTACTGTGTTGGGCTAGTCACTCCACTTCTCTGTGCCTCAGTGACCTCATCTGTAAAACGGGGATTAAGACTGTGAGCCCCCCGTGGGACAACCTGATCACCTTGTAACCTCCCCAGTGCTTAGAATAGTGCTTTGCACATAGTAAGCACTTAATAAATGCTATCATTATTATTATTATTACTGCTACTACTACTGTTACTGCTAAGTAGTGTGGCTTAGTGGAAAGAGCATGGGCTAGAGAGTCAGAGGACATGGATTCTAATTCCGGCTCCACCACTTGTCTGCTGTGTGACCTTGGGCAAGCCACATAGCTTTTCTGTGCCTCAGTTACCTCATCTGTAAAATGGGAATTGAGACTGTGAGCCCCATGTAGGACAACCTGATTACCCTGTATCTACCCCAGCGCTTAGAACAGTGCTTGGTACATAGGAAGCGCTTAACAAACACCATCATTATCATTATTATTATTATAGCTGCTACTACTACTATGGCCATTGTTACTGCTAGACTGTAAGCCCAGTATGGGCAGGGATCGTCTCTCTATATTCCTGAATAATACGATTGATTGAATGAATGAATACATCTTTTATTACTACTGCTACTACTATTATTACTACTACTAGTACTATTTTTTATAGTATTTGTTAAGCGCTTACTATGTGCCAAGCACTTTTCTAAGCACTGGGGGAGATACGAGGTAATCAGGTTGTCCCACGGGGGGCTCACAGTCTTAATCCCCATTTTCCAGATGAGGTAACTGAGAGAAGTTAAGTGACTTGACCGAAGTCACACAGCTGACAAGCGGCAGAGCCGGAATTAGAACCCATGACATCTGACTCCCAAGCCTGGGATCTTTAATAATAATAATAACAATGATGGTATTTGTTAAGCACTTACTATGTTTCCACTGAGCCACGCTGCTTCTGAGTAGCTGCTACTATTGCTAGTACAACTGTTATTTCTGCTTCTACTGCTGCTATTATTACTACTGCTACTACTACTGCTATCACTGTGTAACCTCCCCAGCGCTTAGAACAGTGCTTGGCACATAGTAAGCGCTTAATAAATGCCATCATTATTATTATTATTATTATTACTGCTGCTACTGCCATTATTACTACTGCTACTACGCTATTGTTACTACTTCTACTGCTATTCTTACTACTAATGTCGCTGCTGCTACTATCATTACTGTTGCTACTTCTTTTATTCCTGCTGCTCCTATTATTACTACTACTGCTACAACCATTACTAATGCTACCACTACTACAATGACTACTAGGAGAAGCAGCGTGGCTCAGTGGAAAGAGCGCGGGCTTTGGAGTCAGAGGTCACGGGTTCAAATCCCGGCTCCGCCCCTTGTCAGCTGTGTGCCTTTGGGCAAGTCACTTCACTTCTCTGTGCCTCAGTGACCTCATCTGCCAAATGGGGATAATAATAATAATAATGATGGCATTTATTAAGCGCTTGCTATGTGCAAAGCACTGTTCTAAGCGCTGGAGCACTGTTCTGAGCGCTGGATGAAGACTGTGAGCCCCCCGAGGGACAACTGGATCACTTTGTAACCTCCCCGGTCTAAGCGCTGGAGCACTGTTCTAAGCGCTTGATGAAGACTGTGAGCCCCCCGTGGGACAACCGGATCACTTTATAACCTCACCAGCGCTTAGAACAGTGCTTGGCACATAGTAAGCGCTTAATAAATGCCATTATTATTATTATTACTACTGCTACTACTACTAGGACTATCACCATTACATCTACTACTACTACTAGAGTGTGTGAGACTGGATTGAGGAGGAGACCGAGGGGTAAATGGACAGAGCCCAGGAGAGGTCACTGAGAACTTCCTCCCTCTCTAGGGAGTGACAGGGTTTCAGTGGCCAGACTGGGGGAGCCTGGGGGAGCAGAGAGGACCGGTCAGGGGGTGGCCCAAAGGGGACATTCCAGGACAAGAGCTCCTCACGGGATCTGATTTTGGGGCGGTAGTAACTGCCGGTGAAGTAATAGATGAGCTGGTTCTGGCGGATGAAGAGGGTGTGCTCCATGGCGATGGCGTCCAGGATGGTGGAGGAGGACTTCCTCTGGGGGCAGCTACTGGACCCCAGCCAGCAGCTGTCGATCGCCAACTGCCACCGCCCAAGGAGGAACACGGGGGCAGGGGGGTGAAGACAGCGGCTGCTCCCAGGGGTGCCCCCGCCCCGAGCTGCCCCCTCCCCCGACCTCTGCGGACCCGGGATCGAGGGCAGGGCGGGCGGAGGTGGCCACTCTCACCTCCACCATGGTGAAGTCCTCGAAGGCGGTGTCGGACAGCAGTACTATCTTCTGGTTGTGGATGCCACCCAGGATCAGAACCGGGGCGTGGTTGTGGGTCGACCATACCGGCTGTGACGGAGTGCCCTCCATCATGAACACGGACCAATCCTTTACCTGGCGGGGGCGAGGAGGGCGCCGGCGTGGGAGAGGGGATACCCGGGCCGGGGAGGAGGCGGGGCGGAGATGGGGAGGGAGATGCCGTATAAAGATCTCATCTCCCCACCGGGCTTTCGGTGGAAAAAGCCGTAAGGGCAGAGAAGAGAGGAGGTCTGACCTTCAGGCCCGCAGCCGGCCTGCTCCTCCTTACGGAGCTTCTTCCCTTTGCCTCCTGATTAGAGGGAAATGCCCCCTGCTCAAAGAAGACAGGGTTTGGACGCCCCTGGGCAGCTCTGGGCACTCACCCTTCAGGCTGCGGCCCTTCTCTCACCTCTTCCCCCAAGCAAGATTTCACGCCATCCTTCTTCTGCTCTACGAATCCGTTGATGTTTATGGTGAACCTGGAAAATCGGGGCAAGCACGCCACTCCGGCCCTCTCCCTTGCCCTCGGAGACTTCCTCCCGAGCGGCCCGAGGGGGACGAGGGAGTTGGGGTGGGAGAAATCCCTGGGTACCGATCTCTGACCCATCGTGGCTCCTCCTAATCTGGGGCAGGTGGGGCAACTGGGGGGCGGTGCCAGCCTTGAGATTCAGCCACCACCATTCCAGGGTTGGGAGGAGGGATGGGTTAGAGGCGGCCCCGGGAGCGCGCGGGTAAGTGGAGAGCTGGCCGACTCACGTTTTCTCTTCCACGGCCGGTCCGAGGCGATTGCTGTGGATCATCACTTTCATCACCACGCTGCCATTCTTTATGGGCATGGGTGTGAACCAGTTCAGGGAGCACAGTTCCTCAGACACGCAGTTATCTGGGGGTCGGCAGAGCAAATGGGTGGATGGGGGGCTGGCTCAGGGCTGAGGCGGCCGGGATTTTTCCAGCACAACCTCTCCACAACCCAGCCCCCACGGGCTCCGAGACTCCGGTCCTCCTCCGCCTCGACTCAGCCTCCAGAGCGGGCCGGGCTGGGTCCACGGGGAGGTAGGGGGGAGTGTGGAGAGGGGGTCTGCTCCCCACCTGGAAGGAGCCCCCACTCCACGGCTGAGTTGGATTGGATCTCCTCAAACCCCTGACCTTCCTTCGAAGGTCAAACGTCTGGAGATACATATCTATCCTATTTATTTATTTTACTTTGTTAGTATGTTTTGTTTTGTTCTCTGTCTCCCCCTTTTAGACTGTGAGCCCGCTGTTGGGTAGGGACTGTCTCTATGTGTTGCCAATTTGTACTTCCCAAGCGCTTAGTACAGTGCTCTGCACATAGTAAGCGCTCAATAAATACGATTGATGATGATGATGATGATGGAGCCGGGCGGGGAATGGGGAGCGTTTGGGAGAGGGAGAGCCGCCACTGCCACTGGAGAGCCCCTGGCCACTCATCTGCAGAGGTCAGGCAAGGCCTTTGGTTTGTGAGCCCACTTTCTAGACTGTGAGCCCACCGTTGGGTAGGGACCGTCTCTATATGTTGCCAACTTGTACTTCCCAAGCGCTTCGTACAGTGCTCCGCACACAGTAAGTGCTCAATAAATACGATTGATTGATTGATTCCAGCGGGAGTCTGGCTAAATCATCATCATCATCATCATCAATCGTATTTATTGAGCGCTTACTATGTGCAGAGCACTGTACTAAGCGCTTGGGAAGTACAAATCCGCAACATATAGAGACAGTCCCTACCCAACAGTGGGCTCACAGTCTAAAAGGGGGAGACAGAGAACAAAACCAAACATACTAACAAAATAAAAGAAATAGAATAGATATGGACAAATAAATTAAATAAGTAAATAAATAGAGTAAAAAATATGTACAAACATATATACATATATACAGGTGCTGTGGGGAAGGGAGGGAGGAAAGATGGGGGGATGGAGAGGGGGGCGAGGGGGAGAGGAAGGAAGGGGCTCAGTCTGGGAAGGCCTCCTGGAGGAGGTGAGCTCTCAGCAGGGCCTTGAAGGGAGGAAGAGAGCTAGCTTGGCGGATGGGCAGAGGGAGGGCATTCCAGGCCCGGGGGATGATGTGGGCCGGGGGTCGATGGTGGGACAGGCGAGAGAGAGGTACGGTGAGGAGATTAGCGGTGGAGGAGCGGAGGGTGCGGGCTGGGCTGGAGAAGGAGAGAAGGGAGGTGAGGTAGGAGGGGGTGAGGTGATGGACAGCCTTGAAGCCCAGGGTGAGGAGTTTCTGCCTGATGCGCAGATTGATTGGTAGCCACTGGAGATTTTTGAGGAGGGGAGTAATAATCTTACGGATTGGGTAGGGGGCCGCCTCCATCTCGATCTCCAGCCGCTCCGGTTTCCATCTCTTGGTGTTCAAGGGGGCCTGGAAGGTCACCAGGGCGATGGGCATCAGGCCGGTTAGGTGACCCTTCCGGATGACCGCGGCCACGTTCTGCTGTGGAGTGGAGAGGGGGTGTCGGGTGCGGGTTGGCCCTGCCGGGCCCCCTGCCCCGGCCTCCCTGGCCGTGGAGCTAAGGGGAGGGCGAGGCCTCGGGCACGTCCTGTGCTTTACCACTGGGCTCTGAGAGGAGCTGGTGATCGGTGGTATTTTTAGGAACGGCACCATACTAAAGCATTTGGGAGAGTTCGCTCCAAAAGCGTGGGTAGACCTGCCCACAAGGAGCTTACAGTCCAGAGCATTCCCCATTCATTCATTCATTCACTCAATCATATTTAGTGGGGATGGGGATGAAGACTGTGAGCCCCACGTGGGACAACCTGATCACCTTGTATCCCCCAAGCACTTAGAACAGTGCTTTGCACAGAGTAAGTGCTTAACAAACACCATCATTATTATTATTATTATTTACTAAGCGCTTGGGAGACTACAATATAACAATAAACAGACACATTCCCTGCCCACAACGAGCTTACAGTCTAGAGGGGAAGACAGACATTAATCGAAATCAATAAATGATGGCTACAGACATAAGTCCTGTGTGGGGGTAGTGAATAAAGGGAGAAAGTCAGGGTGACGCAGAAGGGAGTGGGAAAAGAGGAAACGAAGGCTTAGTCAGGGAGGGCCTCCTGGAGGAGATGAGCCTTCAATAAGGCTGTGAAGGTGGGGACGATAACTATCTGTAGGATATCATCATCATCAATCGTATTTATTGAGCGCCTACTATGTGCAGAGCACTGTACTAAGTGCTTGGGAAGTCCAAATTGGCAACACATAGAGACAGTCCCTACCCAACAGTGGGCTCACAGTCTAAAAGGGGGAGACAGAGAACAAGACCAAACATACTAACAAAATAAAATAAATAGGATAGATATGTACAAGTAAAATAAATAAATAAATAAATAGAGTAATAAATATGTACAAACATATATACATATATACAGGTGCTGTGGGGAAGGGAAGGAGGTAAGATGGGGGGGATGGAGAGGGGGACGAGGGGGAGAGGAAGGAAGGGGCTCAGTCTGGGAAGGCCTCCTGGAGGAGGTGAGCTCTCAGCAGGGCCTTGAAGGGAGGAAGAGAGCTACCGTGGCGGATGGGCAGAGGGAGGGCATTCCAGGCCCGGGGGATGACGTGGGCCAGGGGTCATCATCATCATCATCAATCGTATTTATGAAGAGGGAGGGCGACCCAGGCCAGAGGCGGGATGTGGGCGAAACGCTGGTGGCGAGATAGACGAAATTCAGGTACAGTAAATAGGTTGGCAATCGAGGAACAAAATGTG
The DNA here is from genome assembly GCF_015852505.1 of Tachyglossus aculeatus. Classification (NCBI taxonomy): domain Eukaryota; kingdom Metazoa; phylum Chordata; class Mammalia; order Monotremata; family Tachyglossidae; genus Tachyglossus; species Tachyglossus aculeatus. The sequence continues at coordinate 3,307,455 of NC_052091.1, forward strand.
CGGGCTGGATTGGAGTAGGACACTAGCATGGTGAGGTAGGAGAGGGCAAGGGGATTGAGTGCTTTAAAGCCAATGGTGAGGAGTTTCCGTCTGATGCGGAGGCGGATGGGCAACCACTGGAGGAAACATGCTCTGAACGTCTGCGCTCAATAAATACGATTGATTGATTGATTGATAAATGACCTGGGTGGCAGAGTGAAGTACGGACTGGAGAGAGGAGAGGCACGAAGTAGGAAGATCAGCAAGGAATCTGATCCCCATCTGATCTGATCTGATTCCAGACTGTGAGCCCGTTGTTGGGTAGGGACCGTCTCTATCCTTGTACTTCCCGAGCGCTTAGTACAGTGCTCTGCACACAGTAAGCACTCAATAAATACGATTGAATGGATGAATACCTGTCATTTATTTATATTAATGTCTGTCTCCCCCACTCTATCAATCAATCAATCATATTTATTGAGCGTTTTACTGTATGCAGAGCACTGTACTAAGCGCTTGGGAAGTACAAGTTGGAAACATATAGAGACAGTCCCTACCCAACAGTGGGCTCACAGTCTAAAAGGGGGAGACAGAGAACAAAACCAAACATACTAACAAAATAAAATAAATAAAATAGATAAGGACAAGTAAAATAAATAAATAAACAAACAAACAAACAAATAAATAAATAAATAAATAAATAAATAGAGTAATAAATATGTACAAACATATATACAGGTGCAATGTTGGCATTTGTTAAGCGCTTACTATGCGCAAAGCACTGTTCTAAGCGCTTGGGGGGATACAAAGTGATCAGGTTGGCCCATGTGGGGCTCACAGTCTTAATCCCCATTTTACAGATGAGGTAACTGAGGCTCCGAGAAGTTAAGTGACTTGCCCAAGGTCACACAGCAGACATGTGGCGGAGCCGGGATTCGAACCCATGACCTCTGACTCCAAAGCCCGTGCTCTTTCCACTGAGCCACGCTGCTTCTCTAGACGGTACGCTTGCTATGGGCAGGGAATGTTTGACTTTACTGTTGTAGTGTACTCTCCCAAGCGCTTAGTACAGTGCTCAGCGCACAGTATGCACTCAATAAATACGACTGAATGAATGTAAGAGCTTACACTGTACCAGGACTAGCCTTTATACGACTCGTTAGGGGCTGATTCGCGCCGGTCACTTTTGGGGGGGCTCGATACCCTCCCTCCCTGGAATGGCCTCCCTCTGCCCCTCCGCCAAGCTAGCTCTCTTCCTCCCTTCAAGGCCCTGCTGAGAGCTCACCTCCTCCAGGAGGCCTTCCCAGACTGAGCCCCTTCTTTCCTCTCCCCCTCGTCCCCCTCTCCATCCCCCCGTCTTACCTCCTTCCCTTCCCCACAGCACCTGTATATATGTATATATGGTTGTACATATTTATTACTCTATTTATTTATTCATTTATTTATTTTACTTGTACATTTCTATCCTACTTATTTTATTTTGTTGGTATGTTTGGTTCTGTTCTCCGTCTCCCCCTTTTAGACTGTGAGCCCACTGTTGGGTAGGGACTGTCTCTATGTGATGCCAATTTGTACTTCCCAAGCACTTAGTACAGTGCTCTGCACATAGTAAGCGCTCAATAAATACGACTGATTGATTGATTGATTGATTGATACCCCTCTTCGCCGAGAACCTGCCAGGGCTAGGGGGGGCTTAAACGCTCTCTTACCTTTTGGTAGCAGGTAAAACCGATCTTCAGGTAATAAGGGAAGCCCATGTAATGCTGTAAGCGGAAAAGACAACGAAGAACAGGCGGAGTGTCGGAGGTTTAAAGGCAATCAGCAGGACGACCCAATGCACCATGCTTGGGACCACCCACTCACCCACCCCCACTACTCCTGGGACGGCCCGATAACCTTATATCCCCCCCAGCGCTTAGAACAGTGCTTGGCACATAGTAAGCGCTTAACAACAAATACCATCATTATTACTCCCTCTAGACTGTGAGCTCATCGTGGGCAGGGATGGCCACTCTTTATTGTTGTACTGTACTTTCCCAAGTGCTTAGTGCAGCGTGGCTCAGTGGAAAGAGCCTGGGCTTTGGAGTCAGAGGTCACGGGTTCAAATCCCGGCTCCGCCCATTGTCAGCCGTGTGACCTTGGGCAAGTCACTTCACTTCTCTGGGCCTCAGTTCCCTCATCTGTAAAATGGGGATTAAGACTGTGAGCCCCACGTGGGGCAACCTGATCACCCTGTAACCTCCCCAGTGCTTAGAACAGTGCTTTGCACATAGCAAGCGCTTAATAAATGCCATCATCATTATTATTATTAATTGGCAGAGCCGGGATTTGAACCCATGACCTCGGGCTCTTTCCACTGAGCCTCACTGCTTCTCATCTCTAGAAGCACCGTGGCTCAGTGGAAAGAGCCCGGGCTTTGGAGTCCGAGGTCATGGGTTCGAATCCCAGCTCCACCACATGTCTGCTGTGTGATCTTGGGCAAGTCACTTAACTTCTCTGGGCCTCAGTTACCTCATCTGTAAAATGGGGATTAAGACTGTGAGCCCCACATGGGGCAACCTGATCACCCTGTATCCTCCCCTGCGCTTAGAACAGTGCTTTGCACATAGTAAGCGCTTAATAAATGCCATCATCATTATTATTATTATTAATTGGCAGAGCCGGGATTTGAACCCATGACCTCGGACTCCAAAGCCCGGGCTCTTTCCACCGAGCCACACTGCTTCTAATCTGCCAATTGTACTTCCCAAGTGCTTAGTACAGTGCTCTGCACATAGTAAGTGCTCAATAAATACGATTGATGATGATTTCTATAATAGAGACTAAGACGGTGAAGCCCTAAGTACGACAGGGACTGAGTCCAACCTGATTAGCTTAGAGAAGCAGCGTGGCTCAGTGGAAAGAGCGCGGGCTTTGGAGTCAGAGGTCATGGGTTCAAATCCCGACTCCGCCACTTGTCAGCTGTGTGACTTTGGGCAAGTCACTTCACTTCTCTGGGCCTCAGTTCCCTCAGCTGGAAAACGGGGATTAAGTCTGTGAGCCCCACGTGGGACAACTTGATTACCTTGTATCTACCCCAGCGCTTAGAACAGTGCTTTGCGCATAGTAAGCGCTTAATAAATGCCATTATTATTATTATTATCAACCCTAGCGCTTTGTACAGTGCCTGGTCCATTGAAAGTGCTTAATGATACCATAAATCAATCAATCAATCAATCAATCGTATTTATTGAGCGCTTACTATGTGCAGAGCACTGTACTAAGCGCTTGGGAAGTACAAATTGGCAACACATAGAGACAGTCCCTACCCAACAGTGGGCTCACAGTCTAAAAGGGGGAGACAGAGAACAAAACCAAACATACCAACAAAATAAAATAAATAGGATAGAAATGTACAAGTAAAATAAATAAATAAATAAATAGAGTAATAGATATGTATAACCATATATACATATATACAGGTGCTGTGGGGAAGGGAAGGAGGTAAGATGGGGGGATGGAGAGGGGGACGAGGGGGAGAGGAAGGAAGGGGCTCAGTCTGGGAAGGCCTCCTGGAGGAGGTGAGCTCTCAGCAGGGCCTTGAAGGGAGGAAGAGAGCTAGCTTGGCGGAGGGGCAGAGGGAGGGCATTCAAGAAAAAAAAACCCTTATTTCCTAGGGCCTGGGGATTCTCAAGACCCATTGACTGGTGTTTCCTGACCCAAATCTTGTCCGGGAAAACTGAGTCCCAGCAGTCTTCCCTCGTGGTCCTCGCCCCTTGGTTCTCACCATGCTGTCCTTGGGGTCGATCGCCGATTCGCCGAGATTCTTGAAGATCTCAGTCACATGCCGCACAGGCTTCAGGTTAAACATGACATCTTTCTCCCCGCCCAGGTTGTCAAATTTATTCAGCGCCACTTTCCACCGGCATTCATCCCGAAAACCCCTCCCGAGCTGGGGCAGGAATAGGAGCAGGAGCAGGGCCATCGAGTTCCTGGAGAGAAAGGGGTGACCGGAATTAGCCTCCCTAAAGCGGCTGGGTCTTGCCCTCCAGCCAATCAATCAATGCTATTCATTGAGCACTTATTATTATTATGTTGCCAACTTGCGCTTCCCAAGCGCTTAGTACAGTGCTCTGCACACAGTAAGCGCTCAATAAATACGACTGAATGAATGAATGAATGCATTATTATTATTTTGGTATTTGTTAATCAATCAATCAATCAATCAATCGTATTTATTGAGCGCTTACTATGTGCAGAGCACTGTACTAAGCGCTTGGGAAGTACAAATTGGCTTACAATACAATAGTACAATAAGTACAATAAGTACAATAAGCGCTTACTACGTGCCAAGCACCGTTCTAAGCACCGGGGTAGAGAAGCAGCGTGGCTCAGTAGAAAGAGCCCGGGCTTGGGAGTCAAAGGTCATGGGTTCGAATTCCGGCTCCGCCACACGTCTGCTGTGTGCCTTTGGGCAAGTCCCTTAACTTCTCTGAGCCTCGGTTACCTCATTTGTAAAATGGGGATTAAGACTGTGAGCCCCGCGTGAGACAATCTGATCGCCTCGCTTAAAACAGTGCTTCGCACGTAGTGAGCACTTAACAAACGCCATCGTTATTTATTACTATACAGGGTAATCAGATTGTCCCACTTGGGGCTCACACTTTTAATCCCCATTTTACAGATGAGGGAACTGAGGCACAGAGAAGTGATTTACCCAAGGTCACACGGCTGATAAACGGCAGAGCCGGGATTAGAACCCATGACCTCTGACTCCCAAGCGTGCTCTTTCCACTAAGCCACGCTGCTTCTCACTGGGGCTTACTGTGTGAAAGAGCACTGTACAAAGGGCTTGGGAGAGCACAGTCTAAGAGTTGGTAGGCATGTTCCCTGCCCACAGCGAGCTCATAGTCTAGAAGGGGAGACTTCCTCCAGGAAGATGACATTTATTTCCGGCAGGAGCCTTGGGGTGATGATGCCCAGATGGGGACCCCGAGTCTCTCCTCGGGTCCCCTAAAGGATTGCAAAAGAGAAGCAGTGTGTCTTAGTGGAAAGAGCCCGGGCTTGGGATCCAGAGGACGCGAGTTCTAATTCTAGCTCCACCACTTGTCCGCTGTGTGACCTTGGGTAAGTCACTTCACTTTGCCGCGCCTCAGTTACCTCATCTGGAAAATGAGGGTCTCCCCCTTCCAGACTGTGAGCCCGTTGTTGGGTAGGGACCGTCTCTATAGGTTGCCGACTTGTACTTCCCAAGCGCTTGGTCCAGTGCTCTGCACACAGTAAGCGCTCAGTAAATACGATTGAATGAATGAATGAATGAGGGTTAATACTGTGAGCCCCACGTGGGACAACCTGATTACTTTGTATCCTCCCCAGAGCTTAGAACAGTGCTTCGCACATAGTAAGCGCTCTAGACTGTGAGCCCGTTGTTGGGTAGGGACCGTCTCTATATGTTGTCGACTTGTACTTCCCAAGCGCTTGGTCCAGTGCTCTGCACACAGTAAGCGCTCAATAAATACGACTGAATGAATGAAATGCGATTGAATGAATAAGTGAATGAATGAATGAAGCAATGCCATCGTTATTATTATTACCCCAGCACTTAGAACAGTGCTTGGCACATAGTAAGCACTTAATAAATACCATGAAAATAGTAATGATAGTAATAATGACAGTAATAATAATGATAATAATAATAATAATGACTCGGATGCAGGCAGTCATTGACAGCCAAGTCCTAGCTAGGGCCAGTTGGAGTCCCAGGACTGAAAGGTTTGTGTGTGTGTGTGTGTGTGTGTGTGTGTGTGTGTGTGTGTGTGTGTGTGTGTGTGTGTGTGTGTGTGTACGTACGTGCAACATGGCATACTGGAAGGTCATGGGTTCTAATCCCAGCTCCGCCACTTATCTGCTGTGTGACCTTGGGTAAGTCACTTTACTTCTTCTTCTTAGACTGTGAGCCCACTGTTGGGTAGGGACTGTCTCTCTACGTTGCCAACTTGGACTTCCCCAGCACTTAGTCCAGTGCTCTGCACACAGTAAGCGCTCAATAAATACGATTGATTGATTGATTGATTCTCTGGGCCTCAGTTCCCTCATCTGTAAAACGGGGATGGGGACTGCGGGCCCCACGGGGGACAGGGATTTTGTCCAACCCGATTTGGTTGTATCCACCCCAGCATTTAGTACAGTGCCGGACACACAGTTAAGTGCACGTTTGGTTTTGTTGTCTGTCTACCCCTTGTAGACTGTGAGCCCGCTGTTGGGTAGGGACTGTCTCTATGTGTTGCCAACTTGTAGTTCCCAAGCGCTTAGTCCAGTGCTCTGCCCAAAGTAAGCGCTCAATAAATACAGTGGAATGAAGGAATGAATAACAAATGCTATCATTATTCCTTGTTATTATGATGATGCCACCAGCCCCGGCCCCCTCCTCCAGGAGGGCCCCCGCTCACCCCCACCAGGGCCGGGCCTCCATTGCCTTCGCCGATGGGCCGCTCAGGGAAGGGTTAAATGGCGCCCTCAACGGTCCCGGCGCGCGCGTGCGCGGGGCTCCAAAAGGGCGGGAACAGCGGCGCACGCGGGGCCCCCAAAAGGGCGGGAAAATCGGAGCGCGAGCCCCCCAAAGGGGCGGGGCCATCGGCGCGCGGGGCCACGAAAGGGCGGGAACATCGGCGCGCGAGCCCCCTAAGGGGCGGGGCCATAGGCGCGCGAGCTCCCAAAGGGGCGGGGCCTTCGGCAAATGGAGTGTAAAAGGGGCGGGGCCATAGGCGCGCGGGGGGGGCCCCCCAAAGAAAGGGAACATCGGCAAGCGAGCCCTCAAAGGGGCGGGGCCATAGGCAAGCGGGGGGGGGGGCCCAAAGGGCGGGAACATCAGCGCGCGAGCCCCTAAAGGGGCGGGGCCATCGGCGCGCGGGGCTCTAAAAGGGCGGGGAAATCGGAGCGCGGGGCTCTAAAAGGGCGGGAACTTCGGCACGTGTAGCCCCCAAAAGGGCGGGGCCGTAGACTCGCGAGGCCCCCCCCCAAAGGGCGGGAACATAGCTGCGCGAGCCCCCAAAGGGGAGGGGCCTTCGGAACGTGGAGCCCCCAAAGGGGCGGATCCAGAGGCGCGCGGGCCCCCCCCCAAAGGGCGGGCACATCGGCGCACGAGCCCCCGAAGGGGCGGGGCCATCGGCGCGCGGGGCTCTAAAAGGGCGGGAACATCGGCACGTGTAGCCCCAAAGGGGCGGGGCCTTCGACACTTGGAGCCCCAAAGGGGCGGAGTCATCGGCGCGCGGGGCTCTAAAATGGCGGGAACATCGGCACGCGGAGCCCCCAAAGGGGCGGGGCCATAGGCGCGTGGGGCCCCCCCCCAAAGGTCGGGAACATCGGCGCGCGAGCCCCCCAAAGGGGCGGGGCCATATCCTAGTGGAGCCCCAAAACGGCGGTATCATTGGAGCGAGAACCCCCAAAGGGGCGGAGCCTTCGACACGAGGCACCCCCCAAAGGGGCGGGGTCATCGGCGCGCGGGGCTCTAAAAGGGTGGGAACATCGGCTCGCGAGCTCCCAACGGGGCGGGGCCTTCGGAACGCGGAGCCCTGAAAGGGGCAGAGCCATAGGCGCGCGGGGCCCCCCAAAGAGCGGGAACATCGGCGCGCGAGCCCGCAAGGGGGCGGGGCCATAGGCGCGCGGGGCCCCAAAAGGGCGGGAACATTGGCGCGAAAGCACCCAAAGGGGCGAGGCCTTCGACACGCCGAGCCCCCCAAAGGGGCGGGGTCATCGGCGCGCGGAGCCCCAAAGGGGCGGGGAAATCGGCGCGCGGGGCTCTAAAAGGGCGGGAACATCGGCGCGCGAAGCCCCAAAGGGGCGGGGCCATCGGCGCACGTGGGCCCTCCAGGGGGTGGGGGCACGCGGGGCCACAGGCACGCGAGTCCCCCCAAAGGGGCGGGGCCATCGGCGCACGGGGCCGCCAAAGGGCGGGAACACCCCACAGCACCTGTTTATATGCATATATGTTTGTACATATTTATTACTCTAGTTATTTATTTATTTTGCTTGTACATATCTATTCTATTTATTTTATTTTGTTAGTATGTTTGGTTTTGTTCTCTGTCTCCCCCTTTTAATCAATCAATCAATCAATCGTATTTAGGGAGCGCTTACTGTGTGCAGAGCACTGTACTAAGCGCTTAGGAAGTCCAAGTTGGCAACATATAGAGACAGTCCCTACCCAACAGTGGGCTCACAGTCTAAAAGGGGGAGACAGAGAACAGAACCAAACACACTAACAAAATAAAATAAATAGAATAGATATGTACAAGTAAAATAAATAAATAAATAGACGGTGAGGCCCCCACTCGCCCCCGACTTCAATCTTCGACGTCGGAAATCGGCGCATGCGCCTTGCCCTCCGGGCCGCTCCGCAGCGCCACCTGTCGGGGGGATCGGCGGTCGGCGAAGCCGCCGTGGGGCCATCTTGAACCCGGGCACGTCGAAGCCGCCTCCCGCCATCTTTAGTCCGGGCAGATGAGGAGGATGGTTACTTTCATTCATTCAATCGTATTTATTGAGCGCTTACTGTGTGCAGAGCACTGTACTAAGCGCTGGTGTGCAAAGCACTGTTCTAAGTGCTGGGGGGAATCCAAGGTGATCAGGTTCATTCATTCAATCGCATTTATTGAGGGCTTACTGTGTGCAAAGCACTGTTCTAAGCGCTGGGGGGAATCCAAGGTGATCAGGTTCATTCATTCCTTCATTCAATCGTACTTATTGAGCGCTTACTGTGTGCAGAGCACTGTTCTAAGCGCTGGGGGAAATCCAAGGTGATCAGGTTCATTCATTCAATTGTATTTATGAGCGCTCACTGTGTGCAGAGCACTGTGCTAAGCGCTTGTGTGCAAAGCACTGTTCTAAGTGCTGGGGGGAGTCCAAGGTGATCAGGTTCATTCATTCAATCGTATTTATTGAGCGCTTATTGTGTGCAGAGCACTGGACTAAGCACATGTGTGCAAAGCACTGTTCTAAGCACGGGGGGAATCCAAGGTGATCAGGTTCATTCATTCATTCATTCAATCGTATTTATTGAGGGCTTACTGTGTGCAGAGCACTGTACTAAGTGCTTGTGTGCAAAGCACTGTTCTAATCAATCAATCATATTTATTGAGCGCTTACTATGTGCAGAGCACTGTACTAAGCGCTTGGGAAGTACAAATTGGCAACATATAGAGACAGTCCCTACCCAACAGTGGGCTCACAGTCTAAAAGGGGGAGACAGAGGACAAAACCGAACATACTAACAAAATAAAATAAATAGAATAGATATGTACAAGTAAAATAAACAAATAGAGTGATAAATATGTACAAACATATATACATATATACAGGTGCTGTGGGGAAGGGAAGTAGGTAAGATGGGGGGATGGAGAGGAAAGAAGGGGCTCAGTGTGGGAAGGCCTCCTGGAGGAGGTGAGCTCTCAGTAGGGCCTTGAAGGGAGGAAGAGAGCTAGCTTGGCGGATGAAGACTAAGACCCCACGTGGGACAGCCCGATCACCTTGTCCCCAGCGCTTAGAACAGTGCCTGGCACATAGTAAGCGCCGAACAAATGCCATGATTAGTAGTGTCTGCCCGTTCCCTCAGGCATTTCCGCCCGGCTTCAGCCCGGGGTGTGGGCAACGGCCGGAAAGCAGCGCTGTCGCGCGGTGGATAAAATGGGGATCATCATCATCATCATCAATCGAATTTATTGAGCGCTTACTGTGTGCAGAGCACTGTACTAAGCGCTTGGGAAGTACAAGTTGGCAACATATAGAGACAGTCCCTACCCAACAGTGGGCTCACTGTCTAAAAGGGGGAGACAGAGAACAAAACCAAACATACTAACAAAATAAAATAAATAGAATAGATATGGACAAGTAAAATAAATAAATATGTAGAAACATATATACATATATACAGGTGCTGTGGGGAAGGGAAGGAGGTAAGATGGGGGGATGGAGAGAAAGGAAGGGGCTCAGTCTGGGAAGGCCTCCTGGAGGAGGTGAGCTCTCAGTAGGGCCTTGAAGGGAGGAATCAATCAATCAATCATATTTATTGAGCGCTTACTATGTGCAGAGCACTGTACTAAGTGCTTGGGAAGTACAAATTGGCAACATATAGAGACAATCAATCAATCATTTATTGAGCACTTACTATGTGCAGAGCACTGTACTAAGCGCTTGGGAAGTACAAATTGGCAACATATAGAGACAGTCCCTACCCAACAGTGGGCTCACAGTCTCAAAGGGGGAGACAGAGGACAAAACCAAACATACTAACAAAATAAAATGAATAGATATGGAATACTAAAAAAATAAAATAAATAGAATAGATATGGACAAGTAAAATAAATAAATAAATAAAAAGAGTAATAAATATGTACAAACATATATACATATACATAGGTGCTGTGGGGAAAGGAAGGAGGTAAGATGGGGGAATGGAGAGGAAGGAAGGGGCTGAGTGTGGGAAGGCCTCCTGGAGGAGGTGAGCTCTCAGTAGGGCCTTGAAGGGAGGAAGAGAGCGAGCTTGGCGGATGAAGACTGCGACCCCATGTGCGACGCCACGTGCTCCTCAAAAACCTCCAATGGCTACCGATCAATCTGCGCATCAGGCAGAAACTCCTCACCCTGGCCTTCAAGGCTGTCCATCACCTCGCCCCCTCCTACCTCCCCTCCCTTCTCTCCTTCTACTGCCCAGCCCGCACCCTCCGCTCCTCCACCGCTAATCTCCTCACTGTCCCTCACTCTCGCCTGTCCTGCCATCGACCCCCGGCCCACATCATCCCCCGGGACTGGAATGCCCCCAATCCCTCTGCCCATCCGCCAAGCTCGCTCTCTTCCTCCCTTCAAGGCCCTGCTGAGAGCTCACCTCCTCCAGGAGGCCTTCCCAGACTGAGCCCCTTCCCTCCTCTCCCCCTCGTCCCCCTCTCCATCCCCCCGTCTTACCTCCTTCCCTTCCCCACAGCACCTGTATATATGTATATATGGTTGTACATATTTATTACTCTATTCATTTATTTATTTATTTATTTGACTTGTACATTTCTATCCTACTTATTTTATTTTGTTGGTATGTTTGGTTCTGTTCTCCGTCTCCCCCTTTTAGACTGTGAGCCCACTGTTGGGTAGGGACTGTCTCTATGTGCTGCCAATTTGTACTTCCCAAGCGCTTAGTACAGTGCTCTGCACATAGTAAGCGCTCAATGAATACGATTGATTGATTGATTGATTGATATGTGGTTGTACATATTTATTACTCTATTCATTTATTGATTGATTTATTTGACTTGTACATTTCTATCCTACTTATTTTATTTTGTTGGTATGTTTGGTTCTGTTCTCCGTCTCCCCCTTTTAGACTGTGAGCCCACTGTTGGGTAGGGACTGTCTCTATGGGCTGCCAATTTGTACTTCCCAAGCGCTTAGTACAGTGCTCTGCACATAGTAAGCGCTCAATAAATACGATTGATTGATTGATTGATTGATATGTGGTTGTACATATTTATTACTCTATTCATTTATTTATTTATTTATTTGACTTGTACATTTCTATCCTACTTATTTTATTTTGTTGGTATGTTTGGTTCTGTTCTCCGTCTCCCCCTTTTAGACTGTGAGCCCACTGTTGGGTAGGGACTGTCTCTATGGGCTGCCAATTTGTACTTCCCAAGCGCTTAGTACAGTGCTCTGCACATAGTAAGCGCTCAATAAATACGATTGATTGATTGACAGCCTGATCACCTTGTCCCCAGCGCTTAGAACAGTGCCTGGCACATAGTAAGCGCCGCGCAAATGCCACGATTAGCAGCGCCCGCCCGTTCCCTCAGGCCCTTCCGCCCGGCTTCGGGCCGGGGTGTGGGCAGCGGCCGGAAAGCGCGGACGTCGCGCGAGGCGCGGGCGGAGTTTGCCGAGTCATTGTCGCGGCCAAGATGGCGGCGGTGAACGGGGCGTCGGGGAGCGGGCCCGGCCTGCAGGCCGCCGCCGCCATGTACGAGCAGCTGAAGGGCGAGTGGAACCGCAAGACCCCCAACCTCAGCAAGTGTGGCGAGGAGCTGGGGCGGCTCAAGGTACGCGGGGGACCCCGGACACCCCTCCAGCCAGCAAGCCGTCATCATCATCAATCGGATTTACTGAGCGCCTACTGTGTGCAGAGCACTGGACTAAGCGCTTGGGAAGTCCAAGTTGGCAACATCTAGAGACGGTCCCTACCCAACAGTGGGCTCACAGTCTAAAAGATGATCATCATCATCATCAATCGTATTTATTGAGCGCTTACTACGTGCAGAGCACTGGACTAAGCGCTTGGGAAGTCCAAGTTGGCAACATCTAGAGACGGTCCCTACCCAACAGTGGGCTCACAGTCTAAAAGATGATCATCATCATCATCAATCGTATTTATTGAGCGCTTACTACGTGCAGAGCACTGTACTAAGCGCTTGGGAAGTCCAAATTGGCAACATCTAGAGACAGTCCCTACCCAACAGTGGGCTCACAATCCATCAATCATCATCATCCTGTATCTATGTATATATGTTTGTACATATTTATCACTCTATTTATTCTACTTGCACATATCTATTCTATTTATTTTATTCTGTTAGTATGTTTGGTTTTGTTCTCTGTCTCCCCCTTTTAGACTGTGAGCCCACTGTTGGGTAGGGACCGTCTCTAGTTGTTGCCAACTTGTCCTTCCCAAGCGCTTAGTCCAGTGCTCTGCACACAGTAAGCGCTCAATAAATACGATTGATGATGATGATGATCATCATCATCTTTTAGACTGTGAGCCCACTGTTGGGTAGGGACCGTCTCTAGATGTTGCCAATTTGGACTTCCCAAGCGCTTAGTCCAGTGCTCTGCACATAGTAAGCGCTCAGTAAATACGATTGATGATGATGATGATCAACATCATCTTTTAGACTGTGAGCCCACTGTTGGGTAGGGACCGTCTCTAGATGTTGCCAATTTGTACTTCCCAAGCGCTTAGTCCAGTGCTCTGCACATAGGAAGCGCTCAGTAAATACGATTGATGATGATGATCATCAATCGTATTTACTGAGCGCTTCCTATGTGCAGAGCACTGGACTAAGCGCTTGATAATAATAATTTTGGTATTTGTTAAGCACTTACTATGTGCAAAGCACTGTTCTAAGTGCTGGGGGGGGTTACAAGGTGAGCAGGTTGTCCCACGTGGGGCTCCCAGTCTTAATCCCCATTTTACAGACGAGGTCACTGAGGCCCAGAGAAGTGACTTGCCCAAAGTCACCCAGCTGACAGAGCCGGGATTTGAACCCATGACCTCTGACTCCAAAGCGCGGGCTCTTTCCACTGAGCACGCTGCTTCTCTAATCAATCAATCTAATCTAATCTAATAAGATTGATCTAATCAATCAATCGTATATATGTTTGTACATATATGTATGTATATGTGTTTGTACATATGTGTATGTATATATGTTTGTATATATTTGTTACTCTATTTATTTATTTATTTTACTTGTACATATCTATTCTATTTATTTTATTTTGTTAGTATGTTTGGTTTTGTTCTCTGTCTCCCCCTTTTAGACTGTGAGCCCACTGTTGGGTAGGGACTGTATCTGTTGCCAACTTATAATAATAGTAATAATGATGGCATTTGTTAAGCGCTTACTATGTGCACAGCACTGTTCTAAGCGCTGGGGGAGAATACAAGGTGATCAAGTTGTCCCACGGGGGGCTCACAGTCTTAAACCCCATTTTACAGATGAGGTAACTGAGGCTCAGAGAAGTTAAGTGACTTGCCCAAGGTCGCACGGCAGACGTGGTACTTCCCAAGCGCTTAGTACAGTGCTCTGCACCCAGTAAGCGCTCAATAAATACGATTGATGATGATCAATCGTATTTATTGAGCTCCCCTTCCTTCCTCTTCCCCTCGTCCCCCTCTCCATCCCCCCCATTTTACCTCCTTCCCTTCCCCACAGCACCTGTATATGTGTTTGTACGTATTCATTACTTGTACATATCTATTCTATTTATTTTATTTTGTTAGTATGTTTGGTTTTGTTCTCTGTCTCCCCCTTCTAGACTGTGAGCCCACTGTTGGGTAGGGACTGTCTCTATCTGTTGCCAACTTGTACTTCCCAAGCGCTTAGTACAGTGCTCTGCACCCAGTAAGCACTCAATAAATACGATTGATGATGATCAATCGTATTTATTGAGCTCCCCTTCCTTCCTCTCCCCCTCGTCCCCCTCTCCATCCCCCCCATCTTACCTCCTTCCCTTCCCCACAGCACCTGTATAGATGTTTGTACGTATTCATTACTTGTACATATCTATTCTATTTATTTTATTTTGTGAGTATGTTTGGTTTTGTTCTCTGTCTCCCCCTTCTAGACTGTGAGCCCACTGTTGGGTAGGGACCGTCTCCATATGTTGCCAGCTTGTACTTCCCAAGCGCTTAGTCCAGTGCTCTGCACACAGTAAGCGCTCAATAAATACGATTGATGGATTGATTACTCTCTATATTTATTTATTTTCCTTGTACATATCTATTCTATTTATTTTATTTTGTTAATAGGTTTTGTTTTGTTCCCTGTCTCCCCCTTCTAGACTGTGAGCCCGCTGTTGGGTAGGGACCGTCTCTATATGTTGCCTGCTTGTACTTCCCAAGCGCTTAGTCCAGTGCTCTGCACACAGTAAGCACTCAATAAATACGATTGATTGATTACTGTGTGCAGAGTACTGTACTAAGCGTTTGGGAAGTCCAAGTTGGCCACACATAGAGACGGTCCCTACCCAACAGTGGGCTTCCAGGCTAGAAGGATGATGCCATCATCATCTTCTTCATCCATTCCAGCCTATTTATCAACAAGGATGGCGTTTGTTCGGCGCTTGCCATGTGCTGAGCGCTGTTCTAATCAATCGTATTTATTGAGCACTTACTGTGTGCAGAGCACTGTACTAAGCGCTTAGGAAGTACAAGTTGGCAACAGTTCTAAGCTCTGGAGAGGCTACAAGGGAAGTAGGGTGGCTCAGTGGAAGGAGCCCGGGCTTGGGACTCAGTGGTCACTGTTGGGTAGGGACCGTCTCTAGATGTTGCCAACTTGTACTTCCCAAGCGCTTAGTACAGTGCTCTGCACACAGTAAGCGCTCAGTAAAACTCACCTCCCTTCAAGGCCCAATTGAGAGCTAACCTCCTCCAGGAGGCCTTCCCAAACTCAGCCCCCTCCTTCCTCTCCCCCTACTCCCCCTCTCCATTCATTCATTCAGTCGTATTTATTGAGCGCTTACTGTGTGCAGAGCACTGTACTAAATGCTCGGGAAGTACAAATTGGCAACATAGAGAGGCGGTCCCTACCCAACAGCGGGTTCACAGTCCAGAAGGGGGAGGCAGAGAACAAAACAAAACATACTAACAAAATAAAATAAATAGAATTCATTCATTCAATCGTATTTATTGAGCGCTTACTGTGTGCAGAGCACTTTACTAAGCGCTTGGGAAGTACAAGTTGGTAACATCTAGAGACGGTCCCTACCCAACAGTGGGCAATAAGAACGAACCTCCATCCCCCCCGCCTTACCTCCTTCCCTTCCCCACAGCACCTGTGTATATGTATATATGTTTGTACATATTTATTACTCTATTTATCTTCCTTGTACATATCTATTCTATTTATTTTATTTTGTTAATATGTTTGGTTTTGTTCTCTGTCTCCCCCATCTAGACTGTGAGCCCACTGTTGGGTAGGGACCATCTCTATATGTTGCCAACTTGTACTTCCCAAGCGCTTAGTACAGTGCTCTGCACACAGTAAGCGCTCAATAAATATGATTGATTGATTGGTCATGGGTTCTAATCCCGCCTCCACCACTTAATAATGGCATTTATTAAGCGCTTACTATGTGCAAAGCACTGTTCTAAGCGCTGGGGAGGTTACAAGGTGATCAGGTTGTCTCACGGCGGGGGGGGCCCACAGTCTTCATCCCCATTTTGCAGATGAGGGAACTGAGGCCCAGAGAAATAATAATAATGATGGCATTTATTAAGCGCGTACTGTGTGCAAAGCACTATTCTAAGCGCAGGGGAGTTTACAAGGTGATCAGGTTGTCCCACGGGGGGGGGCTCACAGTCTTCACCCCCATTTTACAGATGAGAGAACTGAGGCCCAGAGAAGTGTAGTGACTTGCCCAAAGTCACCCAGCTGACAATTGACAGAGCCAGGATTCATTTATTCGTTCATTCAATCGTATTTATTGAGCGCTTACTATGTGCAAAGCCCTGTTCTAAGCGCTGGGGAGGTTACAAGGTGATCAGGTTGCCCCACGGGGGGGCTCACAGTCTTCATCCCCATTTTACAGATGAGGGAACTGAGGCCCAGAGAAGTGAAGTGACTTGCCCAAAGTTACCCAGTTCACAATTGGCAGAACCGGGATTCATTCATTCATTCAATCATATTTATTGAGCGCTTACTATGTGCAAAGCACTGTTCTAAGCTCTGGGGAGGTTACAAGGAAAGCAGACTGAGCCCCCTCCTTCCCCTCCCCCTCGCCCTGCCTTACCTCCTTCCCCTCCCCACAGCACCTGTGTGTATATATATATTATTATTATATACATATAATAATAATGGCATTTATTAAACACTTACTATGTGCAAAGCACTGTTCTAAGCGCTGGAGGGGATACAAGGTGATCAGGTTGTCCCATGTGGGGCTCACAGTCTTCATCCCCATTTTACAGATGAGGTAACTGAGGCACAGAGAAGTTAAGTGACTTGCCCAAAGTCACACAGCTGACAAGTGGTAGAGCCGCGTTTCGAACCTATGACTTCTGACTCCAAAGCCTGTGCTATTTCCACTGAGCCACGCTGCTTCTCCACTGTTGGGTAGGGACTGTCTCTATATGTTGCCAACTTGTACTTCCCAAGCGCTTAGTACAGTGCTTTGCACACAGTAAGCGCTCAATAAATACGATTGATGATGATGATGATGAAGCAGCGTGGCTCAGTGGAAGGAGCCCGGGCTTGGGAGTACAGTGCTCTGCACACAGTAAGCACTCAATAAATACAATTGAGTGAATGAATGAGTCAGTGGTTGTGGGTTCTAATCCCGCCTCTGCCACTTAATAATAATAATAATGGTCTTTATTAAGCGCTTACTATGTGCAAAGCACTGTTCTAAGTGCTGGGGAGGTTACAAGTGATCAGGTTGTCCCGTGGATGGCTCACAGTCTTCATCCCCATTTTACAAATGAGGTAACTGAGGCACAGAGAAGTGAAGTGACTTGCCCAAAGTCACACAGCTGACAGTTGGCGGAGCCGGGATTTGAACCCGTGACCTCTGACTCAGTGGAAAAGAGCCGGGGCTTTGAAGTCAATCAGGCGTCTTTATTAATAAGGATGGCATTTGTTAAGCGATTACCATGTGCTAAGCGCCGGGGAGGTTACAATAATAATAATAATAATAATGACATTTGGTAAGGGCTTACGATGTGCTAAGCGCCGGGGAGGTTACAATAATAATAATGATGGCATTTGTTAAGTGCTTACTATGTGCAAAGCACTGTGCTGGGGAGGTTACAAGGTGCTTAGAACAGTGATTTGCACATAGTTAGCGCTTAATAAATGCCATTATTATTAAGGTGATCAGGTTGTCCCACGGAGGGCTCACAGTCTTCATCCCCATTTTACAGATGAGGTAATTGAGGCCCAGAGAAGTTAAGTGGCTTGACCAAAGTCACACAGCTGACAGTTGGTGGAGCAGGAATTTGAACCCATGACCTCTGACTCCAAAGCCCGGGCGCTTCTCCACTGAGCGTTGCTCAGTGGAAAAGCGCCCGGGCTTTGGAGTCATTCAAGCGTTTTTATTAATTAAGGATGGGATTTGTTAAGCGCTTACGATGTGCCAAGTGCTGTGCTAAGCGCTGGGGAGGTTACACGGTGAAGCAGTGGAAAGAGCCCGGGCTTTGGAGTCAGAGGTCAGGGGTTCAAGTCCCGGATCCGCCAGTTGTCAGCTGGGTGACTTTGGGCAAGTCACTTCACTTCTCTATGCCTCAGTTCCCTCATCTGTAAAATGGGGGTGAAGACTGTGAGCCCCCCGTGGGACAACCTGATCACCTTGTAACCTCCCCAGCGCTTAGAGCAGTGCTTTACACTTAGTAAATGCTTAATAAATGCCATTATTATTATTATTATTATAAGCGCTGGGGAGGTTACAAGGTGAAGCAGCGTGGCTCAGTGGAAAGAGCCTGGGCTTTGGAATCAGAGGTCATGGGTTCAAGTCCCGGCTCCACCACTTGTCAGCTGGGCGGCTTTGGGCAAGTCACTTCTCTGGGCCTCAGTTCCCTCATCTGTAAAATGGGGATGAAGACTGAGCCTCCCTTGGGACAACCTGATTACCTTGTACCCCCTCAGTGCTTAGAACAGTGCTCGGCACATTGTAAGGTCTTAATAAATGTCATTATTATTATTATCAATCAATCAATCGTATTTATTGAGTGCTTACTGTGTGCAGAGCACTGTACTAAGCGTTTGGGAAGTACAAGTTGGCAACATATAGAGACAGTCCCTACCCAACAGTGGGCTCACAGTCTTATCAGGTTGTCTCACGTGGGGCTCACAGTCTTCATCCCCATTTTACAGATGAGGTCACTGAGGCACAGAGAATAATAATGATGATGGCATTTATTAAGCGCTTACTATGTGCCAAGCACTGTTCTAAGCGCTGGGGAGGTGACAAGGGGATCAGGCTGTCCCACGGGGGGCTCACAGTCTTCATCCCCATTTTACAGATGAGGTCACTGAGGTGCAGAGAAGTTAGGTGCCTTGCCCAAAGTCACATAGCAGACAATTGGCGGGGCCGGGATTCGAACCCATAACCTCCCACTCCAAAGCCCGGGCTCTTTCCATTGAGCCACGCTGCTTCTCCATTTATTTATTGAGTGTTTACTGTGTGCAGAGCACTGTACTAAGCGCTTGGGAAGTGCAATTCGGCAACATCTAGAGACGGTCCCTACCCAACAACGGGCTCACAGTTTAGAAGGGGAAGACGGACAACAAAACAAAACGTATAGACAGATGTCAAAACCGTCAGAATAAATAGAATTATAGCGATATGCACATCATGAATAAAATAGAGTAGTAAATATGTACAAGTAAAATAAATAGAGTAATAAATCTGTACAAATATACACAAGTGCTGTGGGGAGGGGAAGGAGGTATGGCGAATGAATGAATTAATTTGTTAAGCGCTTACTATGTGCTTACTCTATATTACTCCATTTATTTTACTTGTCCATATCTATTCTATTTATTTTATTTTGTTAGTATGTTTGGTTTTGTTCTCTGTCTCCCCCTTTTAGACTGTGAGCCTACTGTTGGGTAGGGACCGTCTCTATATGCTGCCAACTTGGACTTCCCAAGCGCTTAGTACAGTGCTCTGCACACAGTAAGCGCTCAATAAATACGATTGATGATGATGCCAAGCACTGTTCTAAACACTGGGGTAGACACAAGGTGATCAGGTTGTCCCAGGTGGGGCTCCCAGTCTTCATCCCCATTTTACTGATGAGGGAACTGAGGCCCAGAGAATAATAATGATGGTTTTTGTTAAGCGCTTACTATGTGCGAAGTACTGTTCTTAGCGCTGGGGGGGATGCAAGGTGATCAGGTTGTCCCACGTGGGGCTCCCAGTCTTCATCCCCATTTTACAGATGAGGCAACTGAGGCCCAGAGAATAATAATGATGGCTTTTGTTAAGCGCTTACTATGTGCGAAGTGCTGTTCTTAGCGCTGGGGGGGATGCAAGGTGATTAGGTTGTCCCACGTGGGGCTCCCAGTCTTCATCCCCATTTTATGGATGAGGGAACTGAGGCCCAGAGAAGTAAGTGACTTGCCCAAAGTCACAAAGCCGACAAGTGGCGGAGCCGGAATTAGAACCCACGACCTCCGACTCCCAAGCCCGGGCTCTTTCCACTGAGCCACGCCGCTTCTCTAATTGTCATTCATTGTCTGCTGTGTGACCTTGGGCAAGGCTTCACTCCTTTGGGCCTCAGCGACCTCATCTGTAAAATGGGAATTATCATCATCATCATCAGTCGTATTTATTGAGCGCTTACTGTGTGCAGAGCACTGGACTAAGCGCTTGGGAAGTACAAGTTGGCAACATATAGAGACAGTCCCTACCCAACAGTGGGCTCATGACTGGGAGTTCCGTGTGGGACAGCCTGATTATTTTGTATGTACCCCTGCGCTTAGAACAGTGCTTGGCACATAGTAAGCGCTTAACAAATGCCATCATTATTATTATTATTGTTATTCAATCGTATTTATTGAGCGCTTACTGTGTGCAGAGCACTGGACTCACCCTCACCCCGACCCCCCAACCAGCACTGTTCCTGCCCAGGCTTAGACTCATCTCAGCCCCCCAAGGCCCTGGTCCCTTCATTCATTCATTCAATCATATTTATTGAGCGCTTACTGTGTGCAGAGCACTGTACTAAGCGCTTGGGAAGTCCAAGTTGGCAACACCTAGAGACAGTCCCTACCCAACAGTGGGCTCACAGTCTAGAAGGGGGAGACAGACAACAAAACAATCAATCAGTCAATCAATCGTATTTATTGAGCGCTTACTGTGTGCAGAGCACTGTACTAAGCGCTTGGGAAGTACAAGTTGGCAACATCTAGAGACAGTCCGTACCCAACAGTGGGCTCACAGTCTAGAAGGGGGAGACAGACAACCAATCAATCAATCAATCAATCGTATTGAGTGCTTACCGTGTGCAGAGCACTGTACTAAGCGCTCGGGGAGTCCAAGTTGGCAACATCTAGAGACGGTCCCTACCCAGCAGTGGGCTCACAGTCTAGAAGGGGAAGGCAGACAACAAAACCAAGCATATTAACAAAATAAAATAAATAGAATAGATATGTACAAGTAAAATAAATAGAGTAATAAACATGTACAAATGTATGTACAGGAAAACAAAACATATTAACAAAGTAAAATAAGTAGAATAACTATGTACAAGTAGAGTAATAAATATGTACAAACAAATATACAGGAAAACAAAACATTAGCAAAATAAAATAAGTAGAATAACTATGTACAAGTAAAATAAATAGGGTAATAAATATGTACAAACATATATACAGGAAAACAAAACATATTAACAAAATAAAATAAGAATAACTATGTACAAGTAAAATAAATAGAGTAATAAATCCGTACAAACATATATACAGGTGCTGTGGGGAAGGGAAGGAGGTAAGGTGGGAAGGATGGAGAGGAAGACCATGAGCCCACTGTTGGGTAGGGACTGTCTCTATATGTTGTCAACTTGGACTTCCCAAGCGCTTAGTACAGTGCTCTGCACACAGTAAGCGCTCAATAAATATGATTGATTGATTGATTGAAGGAGGGGGCTCAGTGTGGGAAGGCCTCCTGGAGGAGGTGAGCTCTCAGTAGGGCCTTGAAGGGTCCCTCCCCTGGGAAATGGGGGTGGGGGCGGATTTGGGGGTGGGGTGGGGGGTGGGGAAGTGTCGTGTCCTGACCCCCCTCAACCTCCTTCCAGCTGGCACTTCTCGAACTCAACTTCCTCCCCACCACGGGCACCAAGCTGACCAAGCAGCAACTCGTCCTGGCACGTAAGTCAGCGGCCACCCCAGGCGGGGCCGCGCCCTCAAGCAATCACTCATCATCATAAATCGTATTTATTGAGCGCTTACTGTGTGCAGAGCACTGCAGTAAGCGCTTGGGAAGTCCAAGTTGGCAACATATAGAGACGGTCCCTACCCAACAGCGGGCTCACAGTCTAAAAGGGGGAGACGGAGAACAAAACCAAACATACTAACAAAATAAAATAGAATAGATATGTACAAGTAAAATAAATAAATAAATAAATAAATAGATGTCCCATTCCTCAATCAATCGTATTTATTGAGCGCTTACTGTGTGCAGAGCACTGGACTAAGCGCTTGGGAAGTCCAAGTTGGCAACATATACAGTCCCTACCCAACAGCGGGCTCACAGTCTAAAAGGGGGAGACAGAGAACAAAACCAAACATACTAACAAAATAAAATAAATAGAATAGATATGTTCAAGTAAAATAAATAAATAAATAGATGTCCCATTCCTCAATCAATCAATCAGTTGTATTTATTGAGCGCTTACCATGTGCAGAGCACTGCACTAAGCGCTTGGGAAGTCCAAGTTGGCAACATCTAGAGACGGTCCCTACCCAACAGCGGGCTCACAGTCTAAAAGGGGGAGACAGAGAACAAAACCAAACATACTAACAAAATAAAATAGAATAGATATGTACAAGTAAAATAAATAAATAAATAAATAAATAGATGTCCCATTCCTCAATCAATCGTATTTATTGAGCGCTTACTGTGTGCAGAGCACTGGACTAAGCGCTTGGGAAGTCCAAGTTGGCAACATATACAGTCCCTACCCAACAGCGGGCTCACAGTCTAAAAGGGGGAGACAGAGAACAAAACCAAACATACTAACAAAATAAAATAAATAGAATAGATATGTTCAAGTAAAATAAATAAATAAATAGATGTCCCATTCCTCAATCAATCAATCAGTTGTATTTATTGAGCGCTTGCCGTGTGCAGAGCACTGCACTAAGCGCTTGGGAAGTCCAAGTTGGCAACATCTAGAGACAGTCCCTACCCAACAGTGGGCTCACAGTCTAGAAAAACATGTACACATGTTCTGTGGGGAGGAGCTTACAAGGTGACCAGGTTGTCCCACTGGGGGCTCACAGTCTTCATCCCCATTTGACAGATGAGGGAACTGAGGCCCAGAGAAGTGAAGTGACTTGCCCAAAGTCACCCAGCTGACAAGTGGTGGAGCCGGGATTTGAACCCACGACCTCTGACTCCAAAGCCCGGGCTCTTTCCACTGAGCCACGCTGCTTCTCATTAAATGAATGAGGGCCACACCCTCATTCATTCCTTCCTTCAATCCTATTTATTGAGCGCTTCCTGGGTGCCGAGCCCTGGACTAAACTCTGGGGAAGTACAGCTCAGCAACAGGACTGAGCCCCCTCCTTCCTCTCCCCCTCCTCCCCATCAATCAATCAATCAATTGTATTTATTGAGCGCTTACTGTGTGCAGAGCACTGTACTAAGCGCTTGGGAAACACAAGTTGGCAACACATAGAGACGGTCCCTACCCTACAGTGGGCTCCCCCCGCACCTTACCTCCTTCCCCTCTCCACAGCACCTGTATATATGTACATATGTTTGTACATATTTATTACTCTATTTGTACATATTTATTGTATTTATTTTATTTTGTTAATATGTTTTGTTTTCTTGTCTGTCTCCCCCTTCTAGACTGTGAGCCCGCTGATGGGTAGGGACCGTCTCTATATGTTGCCAACTTGGACTTCCCAAGCGCTTAGTCCAGTGCTCTGCACACAGTAAACGCTCAATAAACACAATTGATTTATTTTGTTAATATGTTTTGTTTTGTTCTCTATCTCCCCCTTCTAGACCGTGAGCCCGCTGTTGGGGAGGAACCGTCTCTGTATGTTGCCAGCTTGGACTTCCCAAGCGCTTAGTCCAGTGCTCTGCACACAGTAAACGCTCAATAAATACAATTGATTTATTTTATTTTGTTAATATGTTTGGTTTTGTTCTCTGTCTCCCCCTTCTAGACCGTGAGCCCACTGTTGGGGAGGAACCGTCTCTATGTGTTGCCAGCTTGGACTTCCCAAGCGCTTAGTCCAGTGCTCTGCACACAGTAAGCGCTCAATAAATACGATTGAATGAATGAATAAATACGATTGAATGAATGAATGAACAGGGACAATCCCTGCCCACAATCAATCAGTCAATCAGTCGTATTTATTGAGCGCTTACTGTGTGCAGAGCACTGGACTAAGCGCTTGGGAAGTACAAGTCGGCAACACGTAGAGACAGTCCCTACCCAACAGTGGGCTCACAGTCTAGAGGTGGGGAGACGGGCATCAGAACAAGTGAACGGGCATCAATAGCATCGATGCAAATAAATAGGATTATAGATAGATACATTTCATTGATATGAAGTTATATTCATTCACTCAATCGTATTGAGCGCTTACCGTGTGCAGAGCATGTACTGAGCGCTTGGGAAGGACAAATCGACAACATATAGAGATGGTCCCTACCCAACAACGGGCTCGCAGTCTAGAAGGGGGAGACAGAGAACAAAACAAAACATGTTAAAATAAAATAAATAGAATGGATATGTACAAGTAAAATGAATAAATAATAAATAAATTAATAAATAAAATAAATAAATGATGCCAATCCTGTTGAGGACCTTTTGGGCTTCAGATACTCCAATCAGTCAATCAATCAATTGTATTTATTGAGCGCTTACTGTGTGCAGAGCGCTGGACTAAGCACTTGGGAAGTCCAAGTTGGCAACATATAGAGACGGTCCCTACCCAACAACGGGCTCCCAGTCTAGAAGGGGGAGACGGAGAACAAAACCAAACATACTAACAAAATAAAATAAATAGAATAGATATGTACAAGTAAAATGAATAAATAATAAATAAATAAATAAAATAAATGATGCCAATCCTGTTGAGGACCTTTTGGGCTTCAGATACTCCAATCAATCAATCAGTCGTACTTATTGAGTGCTTACTGTGTGCAGAGCACTGTACTAAGCACTTGGGAAGTACAAGTTGACAACATATAGAGACAGTCCCTACCCAACAGTGAGCTCACCGTAATCATCATCATCATCAATCGTATTTATTGAGCGCTTACTGTGTGCAGAGCACTGTACTAAGCACTTGGGAAGTACAAGTTGACAACATATAGAGACAGTCCCTACCCAACAGTGGGCTCACAGTCTAAAAGGGGGAGACAGAACAAAACCAAACATACTAACAAAAAATAAATAGAATAGATATGTACAAGTAAAATAAATAGAGTAATGAATATGTACAAACATATATACAGGTGCTGTGGGGAAGGGAAGGAGGTAAGATGGGGGGGATGGAGAGGGGGACAAGGGGGAGAGGAAGGAAGGGGCTCAGTCTGGGAAGGCCTCCTGGAGGAGGTGAGCTCTCAGTAGGGCCTTGAAGGGAGGAAGAGAGCGAGCTTGGCGGATGGGCAGAGGGAGGGCATTCCGGGCCCGGGGGAGGATGTGGGCCGGGGGTCGATGGCGGGACGGGTGAGAACGAGGTACGGGGAGGAGATTAGCGGTGGCAGAGGAGCGGAGGGTGCGGGCTGGGCTGCAGAAGGAGAGAAGGGAGGTGAGGTAGGAGGGGGCCAGGGGATGGATGGACAGCCTTGAAGCCCAGGGTGAGGAGTTTCTGCCTGATGCGCAGATTGATTGGTAGCCACTGGAGATTTTTGAGGAGCAGTGTACTAAGTGCTTGGGAAGTACAAGTTGGCAACATATAGAGACGGTCCCTACCCAACAGTGGGCTCACAGTCTAGAGCGGAACCCGGGAGGAAGCCCCTTGCAGGGAGCAGGAGCCCACCCGGGTCCGTTTGTGGCCGGTGGCATGTGGGATGTTACCCGGGTGTCCGGCCGGTGGGGAGCTGGGGGAGATGGTGCCTCTTGTGTGTCCCCCATCACCAGGTGACATCCTGGAAATCGGGGCGCAGTGGAGCATCCTCCGCAAGGACATCCCTTCCTTCGAACGCTACATGGCCCAGCTCAAGTGCTACTATTTCGATTACAAGTGAGTGGGAGGAGGAGGAGGAGGAGGAGGAGGAGGGCGGCCAGGGCCCCTGAGTCACCGGGGACATGTTGAGGGTGTCATGTTTTTTTTTTCCTTTTTTATAATGGCCTTTATTAAGTGCTTACAAGCGTTGGGGAGGTTACAAGGCGATCAGGTTGTCCCACGGGGGGCTCACAGTCTTTATCCCCGCTTTACAGATGAGGAAACTGAGGCCCAGAGAAGTTGTGACTTGCCCAAAGTCACCCAGCTGACAAGTGGCGGGGCCGGGATTTGAACCCACGGCCTCTGACTCCAAAGCCCGGGCTCTTTCCACTGATCCACGCTGCTTCCCTAAGTTGAGTTGGGATGAGCAGTGATCCACTCCCCACGGGAGGGAGGGTCGGGACCACCATTTCTAGGGCCGGTGTTGGCAGGGGTCAGCCGATCATCCGGGCCCACCCCCGCCCCGCGGGGTGACGGGTGGGAGTCCACTGTGAGTACTGCCCCGTGGATTTGGGGTTTTTTAATGGCGTTTCTTAAGTGCTTACTATGTGCCAGACTCCCTACTATCTGAGAAGCAGCATGGCTCAGTGAAAAGAGCACGGGCTTTGGAGTCAGAGGTCATGGGTTCGAATTCCGGCTCCGCCACATGTCTGCCGTGTGACCTTTGGCAAGTCACTTCTCTGAGCCTCAGTTACCTCGTCTGTAAAATGGGGATTAAGGCTGTGAGCCCCACGTGGGACAACCTGATCACTTGGTATCCCCCCAAGCGCTTAGAACAGTGCTTTGCACATAGTAAGCGCTTAACAAATGCCAGCATTATTATTATTACTATCGGATCGGGTAAGCAGCATGGCTCAGTGGAAAGAGCCCGGGCTTCGGAGATAGAGGTCAGGGGTTCAAATCCCGGCTCCGCTAATTGTCAGCTTTGTGATTTTGGGCAAGTCACTTCACTTCTCTGAGCCTCAGTTACCTCATCTGTAAAATGGGGATTAAGACTGTGAGCCCCACGTGGGACAACCTGATCACTTGGTATCCCCCCAAGCGCTTAGAACAGTGCTTTGCACATAGTAAGCGCTTAACAAATGCCAACATTATTATTATTACTATCGGGTAAGCGGCATGGCTCAGTGGAAAGAGCCCGGGCTTTGGAGATAGAGGTCAGGGGTTCAAATCCCGGCTCCGCTAATTGTCAGCTGTGTGATTTTGGGCAAGTCACTTCACCTCTCTGGGCCTCAGTTCCCTCATCTGTAAAATGGGGATTAAGACTGTGAGCCCCACGTGGGACAACCTGATCACTTGGTATCCCCCCAAGCGCTTAGAACAGTACTTTGCACATAGTAAGCGCTTAACAAATGCCAACATTATTATTATTACTATCGGGTAAGCGGCATGGCTCAGTGGAAAGAGCCCGGGCTTTGGAGATAGAGGTCAGGGGTTCAAATCCCGGCTCTGCTAATTGTCAGCTGTGTGATTTTGGGCAAGTCGCTTCACTTCTCTGGGCCTCAGTTCTCTCATCTGTAAAACGGGGATTAAGACTGTGAGCCCCCCCGTGGGACAACCTGATCACCTTTAACCTCCCCTGCGCTTAGAACAGTGTTTTGCACACAGTAAGCGCTTAATAAATGCCATCATTATTATTATTGTTACTAAGTGCTGGGGTTGCAGAAGTAGCAGTTGCACATAGTAAGCGCTTAATAAATGCCATCATTATTATTATTATTACTAAGCGCTGGGGTAGATAGAAGTAGCAGCGTGGCTTAGCGGAAAGAGCCGGGGCTTGGGAGTCAGGTCGTGGGTTCTAATCCCGACTCCGCAACTTGTCACCTGTGTGACTCCGGGCAAGTCATAGAGAAGCAGCGTGGCTCAGCGGAAAGAGCCCGGGCTTGGGAGTCGGAGGTCGTGGGTTCAAATCCCGGCTCTGCCGCTTGTCAGCTGTGTGACTTTGGGCAAGTCAGTTAACTTCTCTGGGCCTCAGTTACCTCATCTGTAGAATGGAGATTAAGTCTGTGAGGCCCACGTGGGACAACCTGACCCCCTTGTATCCCCCCCAGCGCTTAGAACAGTGCCTTGCCCACAGTAAGCGCTTAACAAATACCATCATCATTATTAATATTACTTCTCTGTGCCTCAGTTCCCTCATCTGTAAAATGGGGATGAAGACTGCGAGCCCCCCGTGGGACAACCTGATCACCTTGCAACCTCCCCAGTGCTTAGAACAGCGTTTTGCACATAGTAAGCACTTAATAAATGCTATCATTATTTATTATTATTACTAAGCGCTTGGGAAGTACAAGTTGGCAACCTATAGAGACGGTCCTTACCCAACAACGGGCTCACTGTCTAGAAGGGGGAGACCAGTGCTTGGCACACAGTAAGTGCTTAACAAATCAATCAATCAATTGAGCGCTTACTGGGTGCAGAGCACTGTACTAAGCGCTTGGGAAGTACAAGTTGGCAACATATAACAAATAACAATAAATAACAAATAACAAACGCCATTATTATTATCATTATAGAAGGCTGTCAAATTGGACAGTGTCCCCATCCCACGTGGGACTCACAGTCGTCATCCCCATTTTACAGATGAGGGAATTGAGGGCCAGAGAAAGGAAGTGGCCTGCTCAGGGTCACAGAGCAGACAAGTGGCGGAGTGGGGAGGGTCTCAGAGCCTGGTCGGCGGGCGGGGGGGCATCCTTGTAGATCAGTCAGTCAATCGTATTTATTGAGCGCTTACCGTGTGCAGAGCACTGTACTAAGCGCTTGGGAAGTCCCAGTCGGCAACATCTAGAGACGGTCCCTACCCAACAGTGGGCTCACAGTCTAGAAGGGGGTGACAGAGAACAAAACCAAACATACTAACAAAATAAAATAAATGGAACAGATATGTACAAGGAATCAATCAATCAATCAGTCGTATTTATTGAGCGCTTACTGTGTGCAGAGCACTGTACTAAGCGCTTGGGAAGTACAAGTTGGCAACATAAAGAGACGGTCCCTATCCAACAGTGGGCTCACAGTCTAGAAGGGGGAGACAGACAACAAAACCAAACATACTAACAAAATAAAATAAATAGAATAGATATGTACAAGTAATGAATACGTACAAACACATATACAGGTGCTGTGGGGAAGGGAAGGAGGTAAGATGGGGGGATGGAGAGGGGGAGAGGAAGGAAGGGGAGCTCAATAAATACAATTGATCATCATCAATCGTATTTATTGAGCGCTTACTGTGTGCAGAGCACTGTACTAAGCGCTTGGGAAGTACAAATTGGCAACAGATGGAGACCGTCCCTACCCAGCAGTGGGCTCACAGTCTAAAAGGGGGAGACAGAGAACAAAACGAAACACACTAACAAAATAAAATGAATAGAATAGATATGTACAAGTAAAATAAATAGAGTAACATATATGTACAAACATATATACATACATAGTACAAGTAAAATAGAGTAACATATGTACAAACATATATACATACATAGTACAAGTAAAATAGAGTAACATATATGTACAAACATATATACGTACATATATGTACAAACTTATATACGATTGCTGGATTGATTGATTGCTGGATGGAAGATAAATAGAGTAATAAATCTGTACAAACATATATACAGGTGCTGTGGGGAAGGGAAGGAGGTAAGGCTGGGGGGGATGGAGACGGGGAGGAGAAGCGTCTACCACTGTATCGGACTTGTTTTCGTCGTCAGCCTGAAATAACGTCCAGCTCTACAACTGGCACAACAACTGGATTTTATTTTGTTAGTATGTTTGGTTTTGTTCTCTGTCTCCCCCTTTTAGACTGTGAGCCCACTGTTGGGTAGGGACTGTCTCTATACGTTGCCAGTTTGTACTTCCCAAGCGCTTAGTACAGTGCTCTGCACACAGTAAGCGCTCAATAAATACGACTGATGATGATGATGGATAATAGGAGATTTAAATGAACGTACTTTGCGACCCCCCACCCCCTTTCCCTTCCGCAGGGAGCAGCTTCCCGAGTCGGCCTACATGCACCAGCTCCTGGGCCTCAACCTGCTGTTCCTGCTGTCCCAAAACCGCGTGGCCGAGTTCCACACGGAGCTGGAGCGGCTGCCCGCTAAGGACATCCAGACCAACGTCTACATCAAGCACCCCGTGTCCCTAGAGCAGGTGGGCCCCAGGAGGACGGCGGGGCCGGGTGGGGGGAATCTCCCGCGCCAGCCGGCCCCCCGGCCTCACTCGCACTCCCACCCCCGCCCCAGTACCTGATGGAGGGCAGCTACAACAAGGTCTTCCTGGCCAAAGGCAACATTCCCGCGGAAAGCTACACCTTCTTCATTGACATCCTGCTGGACACCATCCGGTGAGTGTCCTGGGTTGCCCCTCCGGGCCTAGGGGACTCGACCCCGAGGTGGGGAGGGGAGGATGAAAGAGGTTTGGGTCCCACGTGTCTCGTCGTCCCCCACCCCCCGACCCACTCAACTCCTCCTCATCATCATTGAGCGCTTACTGTGTGCAGAGCACTGGACTAAGCGCTTGGGAAGTCCACGTTGGCAACATAGAGAGACGGTCCCTACCCAACAGTGGGCTCACAGTCTAAAAGGGGGAGACAGAACCAAACATACCAACAAAATAAAATAAATAGAATAGATATGTACAGGTAAAATAAATAAATAGAGTAATAATCAATCAATCGTATTTATTGAGCACTTACTGTGTGCAGAGCACTGGACTAAGCGCTTGGGAAGTCCAAGTTGGCAACCTAGAGAGACAGTCCCTACCCAGCAGTGGGCTCACAGTCTAAAAGGGGGAGACAGAACCAAACATACTAACAAAATAAAATCAATAGAATAGATATGTACAGGTAAAATAAATAGAGTAATAATCAATCAATCGTATTTATTGAGCACTTACTGTGTGCAGAGCACTGGACTAAGCAGTTGGGAAGTCCAAGTTGGCAACGTAGAGAGACAGGCCCTACCCAACAGTGGGCTCACAGTCTAAAAGGGGGAGACAAAACCGAACATACTAACGAAATAAAATCAATAGAATAGATATGTACAGGTAAAATAAATAAATAGAGTAATAATCAATCAATCGTATTTATTGAGCACTTACTGTGTGCAGAGCACTGGACTAAGCGCTTGGGAAGTCCAAGTTGGCAACATATAGAGACGGTCCCTACTCAACAGTGGGCTCACAGTCTAAAAGGGGGAGACAAAACCGAACATACTAACGAAATAAAATCAATAGAATAGATATGTACAAGTATAAAAAATAGAGTAATAAATATGTACAAACATCTATACAGGTGCTGTGGGGAAGGGAAGGAGGTAAGATGGGGGGGATGGAGAGGGGGACGAAGGGGAGAGGAAGGAAGGGGCTCAGTCTGGGACTCCCCTGGAACGGGGCCCGGGCCGGTCCCTCCACTCCAAGAGTACAACTCCCATACTTCCTAAGCGCTTAGTCCAGTGCTCTGCACACAGTAAGCGCTCAATAAATACGGTTGATTGATTGATTGATCTGCAGCCACTTTTCCATCTGGCCTGGCAGGTGACGACCCCCCCCCCCCCACCGTCGGTTCATCCCTTCAGTCGATCACATTTATTGAACCCCTCATCCCCTCAGTCAGTTGTATTTATTGGGACAACCTGATGACCTTGTATCCCCCTTGGCACATAGTAAGCACTTAACAAATGCTATCATTATTGTTATTATCATTACTCTCTGGGCCTCAGTGACCTCATCTGTCAAATGGGGATGAAGACTGTGAGACAGCCTGATCACCTGCCCCACATGGGACAACCTGATCACCTTGTATCCCCCGCAGCGCTTAGAACAGTGCTTGGCACATAGTAAGCGCTTAGCAAATGCCATCATTATTATTATTATCACTATTCTCTGGGCCTCAGTGACCTCATCTGTCAAATGGGGATGAAGACTGTGAGACAGCCTGATCACCTGCCCCACATGGGACAACCTGATCACCTTGTATCCCCCGCAGCGCTTAGAACAGTGCTTGGCACATAGTAAGCGCTTAACAAATACCATCATTATTATTATTATCATACTCTCTGGGCCTCAGTGACCTCATCTGTCAAATGGGGATGAAGACTGTGAAACAGCCTGATCACCTGCCCCACATGGGACAACCTGATCACCTTGTATCCCCTGCAGCGCTTAGAACAGTGCTTGGCACATAGTAAGCGCTTAGCAAATGCCATCATTATTATTATTATCATTACTCTCTGGGCCTCAGTGACCTCATCTGTCAAATGGGGATGAAGACTGTGAGACAACCTGATCACCTGCCCCACATGGGACAACCTGATCACCTTGTATCCCCCGCAGCGCTTAGAACAGTGCTTGGCACATAGTAAGCGCTTAGCAAATGCCATCATTATTATTATTATCATTACTCTCTGGGCCTCAGTGACCTCATCTGTCAAATGGGGATGAAGACTGTGAGACAACCTGATCACCTGCCCCACATGGGACAACCTGATCACCTTGTATCCACCCCAGTGCTTAGAACAGTGCTTGGCACATAGTAAGCGCTTAGCAAATGCCATCATTATTATTATTATTATTATTATTATTATTATTATTGGGAACTTACTAAGTGCAGCGGACTGTACTAAGCGTTTGGGAGAGTGCAGTATACCACATTCCCTGCCCACAACAAGCTAACAGTTTGGGGGGCAAGGTTATGTACTCAACCAGAAGTGACCCGGGCAGTGGTGATGGGGGGCCAAGGAACTCCCCCCGTTTGGGGGTCTACTCCATGATGTGTTCCTCATTAGTATAGTGGTGAGTATCCCCGCCTGTCACGCGGGAGACCGGGGTTCGATTCCCCGACGGGGAGAAATGTATATTTTCTTTTAGACTGTGAGCCCACTATTGGGTAGGGACTGTCTCTATATGTTGCCAACTTGTACTTCCCAAGCGCTTAGTCCAGTGCTCTGCACACAGTAAGCGCTCAATAAATACGATTGATGATGTGACCTCCCCTCTCGGGCCCCAGGGACGAGATCGCCGGCTGCATCGAGAAGGCCTATGAGAAGATCCTCTTCAGCGAGGCCACGCGCGTCCTGTTCTTCACGGCCCCCAAAAAGATGACAGAGTACGCCAAAAAGGTAACGGAGCCCCGGTGCAGGGGAGGGGAGGGAGCTTTGGAGAACTGTTCCCGGAGTTCAGCTCTTGCCCGCAGTAATAATAATAATAATAATGGCATTTATTAAGCGCTTACTATGTGCAAAGCACTGTTCTAAGCGCTGGGGTGGTTACAAGGTGATCAGGTTGTCCCACGGGGGGCTCACAGTCTTCATCCCCATTTTTACAGATGAGGGAACTGAGGCATAGAGAAGCTAAGTGACTTGCCCAAAGTCGCAGAGCCGGGTTTTGAACCCATGACCTCTGACTCCAAAGCCCATGCTCTTCCCACTGAGCCATGCTGCTGTTCATTCATTCCGTCGTATTTATTGAGCACTTACTGTGTGCAGAGCACTGGACTAAACGCTTGGGAGAGGACAATAGATCAATAAGTAGGCACAGTCCCTGCCCACAGTGAGTTTACAGATTAGCGGGGGAGACAGACAGTAATAGAAATAAGCTAATGATAATAATTTAAAAAATTGAGGTATTTATTACGTGCTTACATGTGCCATTAAGTGCTTAGTACAGTGCTCTGCACATAGTAAGCGCTCAATAAATATGATTGATGATGCCAGGCACTGTACTGAGCGCTGGGGAGATTATTCATTTATTCAGTCGTATTTATTGAGGGTTTACTGTGTGCCGAGCACTGTACTAAGCGCTTGGGAAGTACAAATCGGCAACATATAGAGACGGTCCCTACCCAACAGTGGGCTCACAGTCTAGAGGGGGAGACAGAAAACAAAACAAAACAACAGATGTGTACATGAGTGCGGTGGGGCAGAGATGGGGGATTCATTCATTCAATCGTATTTATTGAGCGCTTACTGTGTGCAGAGCACTGTACTAAGCGCTTGGGAAGTACAAGTTCGCAACATATAGAGATGGTCCTTACCCAACAGCGGGCTCACAGTCTAGACGGTGGAGACAGACAACAAAACCAAACATATTAACAAAATAAAATAAGTAGAATAAATATGTACAAGTAAAATAAATAGAGTAATAAATCTGTACAAACATATATACAGGTGCTGTGGGGAGGGGAAGGAGGTAAGGTGGGGGGATGAGGAGGGGGCTCAGTGTGGGAAGGCCTCCTGGAGGAGGTGAGCTCTCAGCAGGGCTTTTTCCCCCTCGTCCCCCCTCCATCCCCCCCATCTTACCTCCTTCCCTTCCCCACAGCACCCGTATATATGTATATATGTTTGTAAATATTTATTACTCTATTTTACTTGTACATATCTATTCTATTTATTTTATTTTGTTAGTATGTTTGGTTTTGTTCTCCGTCTCCCCCTTTTAGACTATGAGCCCACTGTTGGGTAGGGACTGTCTCTATATGTTGCCAACTTGTACTTCCCAAGCGCTTAGTCCAGTGCTCTGCACACAGTAAGCGCTCAATAAATGCGATTGATTTGAAGGGAGGAAGAGAGCTAGCTTGGTGGATGTGCGGAGGGAGGGCATTCCAGGCCAGGGGGAGGACGTGGGCCGGGGGTCGACGGCGGGACGGGCGAGAACGAGGTACGGGGAGGAGATTAGCGGCAGAGGAGCGGAGGGTGCGGGCTGCGATGGAGAAGGAGACGAGGGAGGTGAGGGAGGAGGGGGCCAGGGGATGGATGGACAGCCTGGAAGCCGATGACTGGAGGGAGCAAGTCAGGATCCGGGGGTGGGCATCTGTGGGAACGTGGTCTGCCCAACCAGGGAAGGGGCAGATTACCCTTAGTACAGTACTCTGCACACAGTTAGCGCTCAATAAATATGGTTGATGATTGGCAGTGAGCCTCCCTGGGAGGGCAGGGGGTAAGGCTGGCTGTTTCCACACCCTCAGCTCCTCCTCCTCCTCAAAACTGGTCGGGTCCAGCCCCTCGGGCTGGGTTTCGGGGGGTGGGGTGGGAGGGGCCGGGGGCTGTGCGCTGACCCCCTCTGTCCCCCGCCCCGTCCAGCGCGGTTGGGTCCTGGGCCCCAGCAACTACTACAGCTTCACGTGCCAGCAGCAGAAGCCCGAGGACACCACCATCCCGTCCACAGAACTGGCCAAGCAGGTCATCGAGTACGCACGCCAGCTGGAGATGATTGTGTAGCCATGGCCGCGGTCAGCGGGGGGGGGGGGTGGGAGGGGTCGTTGGGCAGTCGGGGGGAGGGGGCCGGCCGGCGGGTCTCCCTCCCAAAATAAAAACAGTCCTTGGCCTCACCTCCTGTGGTCTTGGGGACCCCGCCTCGGGCCCTCTCCCCCCGCCTCGCCTCCTCCGTCTATTCTGTGTGGGCCGCCTGTGCCCCCGGCCATCTCCCTCCCTCCTTCCCGGAGATCAGTGTGAGCCCACTGTTGGGTAGGGACCGTCTCTATATGTTGCCAATTTGTACTTCCCAAGCGCTTAGTACAGTGCTCTGCACATAGTAAGCGCTCAATAAATACAATTGATGATGATGATGATCAGTGGCAGGGCGTTCCCCACCCCATCACCCCCCTCTGACATTGGGGGGGCCAACCCCACCCCCCTCCCCGTGATCCTTCTCGCTGTCTCTCACCGTCATTTATTTATTTATTAATCAATAAATAAACGTGAAGGGACGTGAAGGGATATGAAGGGTCACCCTTCATCCCTCCAGTTCACTCAAAACCTGGACTTCTGCTGCTTCTGTCCCCCCCCCCCCCCCCCCCCCCCCCGCCTGCCCCAAAAGGCTTTCCCTTTAATAATAATAATAATGACATTCATTAAGTGCTTACTATGCACAAAGCACAGTTCTAATAATAATAATGATGGCATTTATTGAGCGCTTACTATGCGCAAAGCACTGTTCTAAGCCCTGGGGAGGTTACAAGGTGATCAGGTTGTCCCACTGGGGGGGCTCACAGTCTTCATCCCCATTTTACAGATGAGGGAACTGAGGGACAGAGAAGTGAAGTGACTTGCCCAAAGTCACACAGCTGACAATTGGCGGAGCCGGGATTTGAACCCATGACCTCTGACTCCAAAGCCCGTGCCCTTTCCACTGAGCCACGACGTGAAGGGAGATGAAGCGTCTCCCTTCATCCCTCCAGTTCATTCAAAACCTGGCCTTCGGCTGCTTCCGTTCCCCCCCGCCCCAAAAGGCTTTCCCTTTAATAGTAATAATAATAATAATAATGATGATGTTCATTAAGTGCTTACTATGCGCAAAGCACTGTTCTAATAATAATGATGATGGCATTTATTAAGCGCTTACTATGCGCAAAGCACTGTTCTAAGCGCTGGGGAGGTTACAAGGTGATGAGGTTGTCCCACGGGGGGGCTCACGGTCTTCATCCCCATTTTCCAGATGAGGTTACTGAGGCACAGAGAAGTGAAGTGACTTGCCCAAAGTCACCCTGTATGTTGTATCAGAGTCGGTAGAGAATCTCCACCCCAAAGGAGCCCCTCTGCAGCTCCTTACCCCTTTCTAAGAAGCAGCGTGGCTCAGTGGGAAGGGCCCGGGCTTTGGAGTCAGAGGTCATGGGTTCGAATGCCGACTCCGCCACGTGTCTGCTGTGTGATCTTGGGCAAGTCACTTCTCTGGGCCTCAGTTCCCTCATCTGGAAAATGGGGATTAAGACTGTGAGCCCCCCGTGGGACAACCTGATCACCCTGCATCCTCCCCAGCGCTTAGAACAGTGCTTTGCACATAGTAAGCGCTTAACAAATGCCAATTGTTATTATTATTATTATTATTATTATTATTATTATTCTACTGCGCCCCCCACTCTCCTCCAGCCCTTGAGGGGCTGACCTGCTTGCTGCTGCTTCTCCCTGTCCTGGATCTGCCCTCCCCCTGCCACCTCCTCCCCCCGGGGGGTCGGTGCCCAGCTGCGGCCCCTCACCCCGCCCCAGACCACCCTCCCCAGCCATATCCCCCTGGCTAGAATAATAATCATCATCAATCGTACTTATTGAGCGCTTACTATGTGCAGAGCACTGTACTAAGCGCTTGGGAAGTACAAATTGGCAACATATAGAGACAGTCCCTATCCAACAGTGGGCTCACAATTGCGGTATTTAAGCGCTTACTATGTGCCGGGCACTGTTCTAAGCGCTGGGGTGGATACAAGCAAATCGGGTTGGACAAATCCCTGTCCCACGTGGGGCTCCCAGCAGCGTGGCTCAGTGGAAAGAGTCAGAGGCCGTGGGTTCTAATCCCGGCTCCGCCACTTACCAGCTGTGTGACTTCTCTGTGCCCCAGTTCCCTCATCTGGAAAATGGGGGTGAAGACCGTGAGCCCCATGTGGGACAACCTGATTACCTTGTATCTCCCCCGGCGCTTAGAACAGTGCTTGGCCCGTAGTAGGCGCTTAACAAATACCCATTTACCAGAAAGAGGGAAGCGAAGCGATTTGCCCAAGGTCAGACAGCGGACAAGAGCCGGGATTAGAAGCAGGCCGCCCCCGTGCCCGTCGGCCCACCAAATTCCCCAGCCAAACCCGTTCTCCTC
The DNA here is from genome assembly GCF_015852505.1 of Tachyglossus aculeatus. Classification (NCBI taxonomy): domain Eukaryota; kingdom Metazoa; phylum Chordata; class Mammalia; order Monotremata; family Tachyglossidae; genus Tachyglossus; species Tachyglossus aculeatus. Next base: position 3,344,663 of record NC_052091.1, read on the forward strand.
GCAAACCTCGGGCAAGCTTTGGGGTTGTGCCCCCAACCCCAGGCCTGTTCCTTCCTCAATACTGGCGGCTACTGGTCCCTGGGCTGTGACTGGTTGCTTTTAGACTGTGAGCCCACTGTTGGGTAGGGACTATCTCTATATGTTGCCAACTTGGACTTCCCAAGCGCTTAGTCCAGTGCCCTGCACACAGTAAGCGCTCAATAAATACGATTGATTGATTGATTGATTAGAAGCAGGCCTCCCCCGTGCCCGTCGGGCCACCAAATTCCCCAGCCAAACCCGTTCTCCTCGCAAACCTCGAGCGAGCTTTGGGGTTGTGCCCCCAGCCCCAGGCCAGAGCTGTTCCTTCCTCAACACTGGCGGCTACTGGTCCCTGGGCTGTGACTGGTCGCTTTTAGACTGTGAGCCCACAGTTGGGTAGGGACTGTCTCTATATGTTGCCAACTTGGACTTCCCAAGCGCTTAGTCCAGTGCTGTGCACACAGTAAGCACTCAATAAATACGATTGATTGATTGATTAGAAGCAGGCCGCCCCCGTGCCCGTCAGGCCACCAAAATCCCCAGCCAAACCCGTTCTCCTTGCACCTCGGGCGAGCTTTGGGGTTGTGCCACCAACCCCAGGCCTGTTCTTTCCTCAATACTGGTGGCTACTGGTCCCTGGGCTGTGACTGGTCACTTTTAGACTGTGAGCCCACTGTTGGGTAGGGACTGGCTCTATATGTTGCCAACTTGGACTTCCCAAGCGCTTAGTCCAGTGCTCTGCACACAGTAAGCACTCAATAAATACGATTGATCGATTGATTGTTGGCCCTTTTAGCCTCAGAGGAAGGGGAGCTATTCCTCTCCTCTCCTCGCAGCTGCTACTCTTCCCTCCCCCCCGCCAAACCACAGAAAACCAGTTGCTGCTCGGGCTCTGGGTGCTAATCCCTGCCAACTCACTCCCACCATGAGAAAGGGACCGGCTGCTGCTCCTCTTTTTTTATTTTTTTCCCCAAACTGGTACTTCTTAAGCACTTACTACATGCCCGGCACTGTTCTACGGGCCGCGGTAAGTACAAGCTAATAATAATAATAATAATAATGATGGCATTTATTAAGCGCTTACTATGTGCAATGCACTGTTCTAAGCGCTGGGGAGGTTACAAGGTGATCAGATTGTCCCACGGGGGGCTCACAGTCTTTATCCCCAGTTAATCAGGCTGGACGCAGTCCATCTCCCCCTTGGGATTCGCAGTCTTAATCCCCATTTGTGAGCCCACTGTTGGGGAGGGACCGTCTCTATATGTTGCCAACTTGTACTTTCCAAGCGCTTAGTACAGTGCTCTGCATATAGTAAGCGCTCAATAAATACGATTGATTGATTGATTTACAGGCAAGGTAACGGAGGTCCCAGAGATGTGAAGTGATTTAATAATAATGGTGGTATTTGTTAATCAATCATCAATCGTATTTATTGAGCGCTTACTGTGTGCTGAGCACTGTACTAAGCGCTTGGGAAGTACAAGTTGGCAACATATAGAGACAGTCCCTACCCAACAGTGGGCTCACAGTCTAAAAGGGGGAGACAGAGAAGTGCTTACTAATAGTGCTTGCTATTTGTTAAGTGCTTAATACAAGCAAGCAAGCCAAGCACTGTTCTAAGCGCTGGGGAGGATTTCTAGACTGTGAGCCCACTGTTGGGTAGGGACCGTCTCTATATGTTGCCTCCTTGTACTTCCCAAGCGCTTAGTACAGTGCTCTGCACACAGTAAGCGCTCAATAAATATGAATGAATGATAATAATAAAAATGATGGCATTTATTAAGTGCTTACTATGTGCAAAGCACTGTTCTAAGTGCTGGGGAAGTTACAAGCCCATCAGGTTGTCCCTCAGGGGGCTCACAGTCTTAATCCCCATTTTACAGATGAGGTAACTGAGGCCCAGAGAAGTGAAGTGACTTGCCCAAAGTCACACAGCTGACAGGTGGCAGAGCCGGGATTTGAACCCATGACCTCTGACTCCAAAGCCTGGGCTCTTTCCACTGAGCCACGCTGCTTCTCTATTCATTCAGTGAGTGAATACAAGGCAATTAGGTTGTCCCACATGGGGCTCGCAGTCTTCATCCCCATTATACAGAGGAGGTAACGGAGGCCCAGAGAAGTGAAGTGACTTGCCCAAGGTTATATAGCAAACGGGTGGAGGAGCCAGGATGATGATGATAATAATGGTGGTATTAGGCACCTACTAAGTGCCAGGCACTATAATAATAATGATGGCATTTATTAAGCACTTACTATGTGCGAAGCACTGTTCTAAGCGCTGGGGAGGTTACAAAGTGATCCGGTTGTCCCACGGGGGGCTCACAGTCTTAATCCCCATTTTCCAGATGAGGGAACCGAGGCCCAGAGAAGTGAAGCGACTTGCCTGAAGTCACCCAGCTGACAATTGGCGGAGCCGGGATTCGAACCCCTGACCTCGGACTCCAAAGCCCGGGCTCTTTCCACTGAGCCACGCCGCTTCCCACTGTACTAAGCAGTGGGGCAGATACAAGCAAATCAGGTGGGGCATAGTTCCTGTCCCAAGTGGGGCTCACAGTCCTGATCCCCATTTTACAGATGAGGGTACTGAGGTGCAGAGGTGAAAGGGCTTACCCAAGGCCACAGCAGACAAGGGGCGGAGCTGGGGTTGGAATGAGAACCAGGTCCTTCTGACTCCGAGGCCTCGGCTCTATCCATTAGGCCACACTGCTCCCCGCAGCCACTCTTTCCCTCACCCCCTCCTGGGGCTGGGGCGGCCAGCTGCTGCTTGCGAGAAGCAGCGTGGCTCAGTGGAAAGAGCCCGGGCTTTGGAGTCAGAGGTCATGGGTTCAAATCCCGGCTCCGCCAACTGTCAGCTGGGTGACTTTGGACAAGTCACTTCACTTCTCTGCGCCTCAGTTGCCTCATCTGGAAAATGGGGATGAAGACTGTGAGCCCCCCGTGGGACAACCTGATCATCATCATCATCATCGTCAATCATATTTATTGAGCGCTTACTATGTGCAGAGCACTGGACTAAACGCTTGGGAAGTACAAATTGGCAACATATAGAGACGGTCCCTACCCAACAGTGGGCTCACCCTGTAACCTCCCCAGCGCTTAGAAAAGTGCTTTGCACATCGTAAGCGCTTAATAAATGCCATCATTATTAATGACTGTCTCTATATGTTGCCAACTTGTACTTCCCAAGCGCTTAGTACAGTGCTCTGCACACAGTAAGTGCTCAATAAATGCGATTGATTGATTCTTATTGGAATCTGGGGTGCTACTTTTTCCCCTTCCCTTGTGGAGGGGTGGGGGGATATTAATGACTGTCTCTATATGTTGCCAACTTGTACTTCCCAAGCGCTTAGTACAGTGCTCTGCACACAGTAAGTGCTCAATAAATACTATTGATTATTATTGGAATCTGGGGTGCTACTTTTTCCCCTTCCCTTGTGGAGGGGTGGGGGGATATTAATGACTGTCTCTATATGTTGCCAACTTGTACTTCCCAAGCGCTTAGTACAGTGCTCTGCACACAGTAAGTGCTCAATAAATACGATTGATTATTATTGGAATCTGGGGTGCTACTTTTTCCCCTCCCCTTGTGGAGGGGTGGGGGGGGACCAGCTGCTGTTCGGATCTTGGGGTGCTGCTCACAGCTTCCAATCCCCTGCCGTGGGTCAGCCTGCCCCTTCCCCAAATCCAGCCTTCCACCAGAGCCCAGTAAAGCCATCGGCGCTCAGAACAGCGCTGTGCACATAGTAAGCGCTTAATAAATGGCATTATTATTATTATTATTATTATTACCCACCTCCACCCCCCCAGCTTCTGATCCCAAACCCTCCCACCTAACCCCCCTCCTACTAATGGTATTTGTCAAGTGCTCACTATTCACTATCAGGGAAGCAGTGTGGCTCACTGGAAAGAGCCCGGGCTTTGGAGTCTAGAGGTCGTGGGTTCAAATCCCGCCTCTGCCATTGGTCAGCTGTGTGACCTTGGGCAAGCCACTTCTCTGTGCCTCAGTGACCTCATCTGGAAAATGGGGATGAAGACTGTGAGCCCCAAGTGGGACAACCTGATGGCCTTGTATCCCCCCCAGTGCTTAGAACAGTGCTTTGCACATAGTAAGCGCTTAACAAATACCATTATTATTATTATTAACAGCGCTGTGCACATAGTAAGCGCTCAATAAATGCCGTTATTATTATTATTATTATTACCCACCTCCACCCCCCAGCTTCTGATCCCAAACCGTCGCACCTAACCACCCTCGTACTAATGGTATTTGTCAAGTGCTCACTATTCACTATTAGGGAAGCAGTGTGGCTCACTGGAAAGAGCCCAGGCTTTGGAGTCAGAGGTCGTGGGTTCAAATCCTGGCTCTGCCGTTTGTCAGCTGTGTGACCTTGGGCAAGCCACTTCTCGGTGCCTCAGTGACCTCATCTGGAAAACGGGGATGAAGACTGTGAGCCCCAAGTGGGACAACCTGATGGCCTTGTATCCCCCCCAGTGCTTAGAACAGTGCTTTGCACATAGTAAGCGCTTAACAAATACCATTATTATTATTATTAACAGCACTGTGCACATAGTAAGCGCTTAATAAATGCCGTTATTATTATTATTATTATTATTACCCACCTCCACCCCCCAGCTTCTGATCCCAGACCCTCGCACCTAACCCCCCTCGTACTAATGGTATTTGTCAAGTGCTCACTATTCACTATTAGGCAAGCAGTGTGGCTCACTGGAAAGAGCCCGGGCTTTGGAGTCAGAGGTCGTGGGTTCAAATCCCGCCTCTGCCATTGGTCAGCTGTGTGACCTTGGGCAAGCCACTTCTCTGTGCCTCAGTGACCTCATCTGGAAAATGGGGATGAAGACTGTGAGCCCCAAGTGGGACAACCTGATGGCCTTGTATCCCCCCCAGCGCTTAGAACAGTGCTTTGCACATAGTAAGCGCTTAACAAGTACCATTATTATTATTAACAGTGCTGTGCACATAGTAAGCGCTTAATAAATGCTGTCATTATTATTATTATTACCCACCTCCACCCCCCAGCTTCTGATCCCAAACCCTCGCACCTAACCACCCTCATCATCATCAATCGTATTTATTGAGCGCTTACTATGTGCAGAGCACTGTACTAAGCGCTTGGGAACTACAAATTGGCAACACCCTCCTCCTAATGGTATTTGTCAAGCGCTCACTACTCACCTCGGCTACCGAGATAATCAGGTTGGACGCGTCCCTGCCCCACGCGGGACTCGCAGCCCGAGGGGGAGGGACAGCGGGTATTTCATCTCCATTTACAGAGGAGGAAACTGGGGCGCTGAGAAATTAAATGACTGGCCCAAGGTCGCACAGCAGGCCAAGGTCGGAGTGGAAATTAGAACCCAGGTCTCCTAGTAATAATAAATGTGGCACTTACTCTGTGCCAGGCACTGTACTAAGCACTGGGGTGGTTACAAGCAAATCGGGTTGGACGCAGCCCCCGCCCCACGTGGGGTTCACAGCCTTAATCCCCATTTTCCAATCAATCAGTCAATCAATCGTATTTATTGAGCGCTTACTGTGTGCAGAGCACTGGACTAAGCGCTTGGGAAGTACAAGTTGGCAACCTATAGAGACGGTCCCTACCCAACAGTGGGCTCACAGTCTAGAAGGGGGAGACGGAGAACAAAACCAATCGTACTAACAAAATAAAATAAATAGAATAGATACAGGTAATGAATACGTACAAACATCTATACAGGTGCTGTGGGGAAGGGAAGGAGGTCGATGGCGGGCATGGAGAGGGGGACGAGGGGGAGAGGAAGGAAGGGGAGCTCAATAAATGTGATTGATCATCATCAATCATATTTATTGAGCGCTTACTGTGTGCACAGCACTGTACTAAGCGCTTGGGAAGTACCACGACTGCTGTGTGACCTTGGGCAAGCCACTTCTCTGAGCCTCAGTTACCTCATCTGTAAAATGGGGTTTAAGACTGTGAGCCCCCCTTGGGACAACTTGATCACCTTGTATTCCCCCCAGCGCTTAGAACAGTGCTGTGCACATAGTAAGCACTTAACAAATGCCATTATTATTATTATTATGATTATTACAATATTATTATTATTACAGCCTTAATCCCCATTTTCCAGATGAGGGAACTGAGGCCCAGAGAAGTGACGTGCCCAATGTCAGAGAGCAGACAGGCGGCAGAGTGGGACGCTCCGCTATGCCATGCTGCTTCTGCGGCCTGTGCTCTATCCACTGGACTCCACTGCCCCTACGCGAAGCAGCGTGGTTTAGTGGAAAGAGCGTGTGTGTCTGCTTGAGTACACGTGTGTGCATGTGTGTAAGCAAGCTTGAGTGGGCGTGCAATGTGTGTAGTTGGGTGTGTGACCAAGGGAGTATGTGTTGGGTAGGGACTGTCCCTATATGTTGCCAACTTGTACTTCCCAAGCGCTTAGTACAGTGCTCTGCACACAGTAAGCGCTCAATAAATACGATTGATAATGAGTGTTTGCATGCATGAGAAGCAGCGTGGCTCAGTGGAAAAATCACGGGCTTGGGAGCCAGAGGTCATGGGTTCCAATCCTGGCTCCTCCACTTCATCATCATCATCATCAATCGTATTTATTGAGCGCTTACTATGTGCAGAGCACTGTACTAAGCGCTTGGGAAGTACAAATTGACAACATATAGAGACAGTCCCTACCCAACAGTGGGCTCACTGTGTGGCCTTGGGCAAGCCACTTGACTTCTCTGAGCCTCAGTTACCTCATCTGCAAAATGGGGATTCAGACTGTGAGCCCCCCCGGGGGACAACCTGATCATCCAGCGCTTAGGACAGTGCTTTGCACATAGTAAGCGCTTAATAAATGCCATCATTATTGTGGAGGGGAGGAGCGTGTGAGTTTTTAGTATACGTGCTGAAAAAAGCAGCATGGTTGTAGTGCAGAGAGTGCCAGCTTGGGAGTCATAAGGTCATGGGTTCAACTCCCTGCCCTATGTCAGCTGCGTGACCTTGGGCAAGTCACTTCACTTCTCTGTGCCTCAGTTCCCTCCTCTGTAAAATGGGGATTGAGCCTGTGAGCCCCACGTGGGACAGGGACCGTGTCCAACCCCATTTGCTCTTATCCACCCCAACGCTCAAGTTCAGCGCTTGGCCGCGCTTAATACCGTTTTTATTACCATTGTTATGAGCATGTACGTGAATTGCAAGCTCGAGGTTGTGTGATCGAGGGAGCATGTGTTGGTGTGTTTGTGTGTACGTTTCCTGGGCTGACCAGAGGCTGGGTGTCTTTCTTACGCACCCCGCACCCCTGGCCCTCAATGCGGGTTCTGCTGCGCACGCTGTGAATGAAGAAATGCCTGAATGGAGGGAGGGAGGGAGGGAAGGGAACAAGGAGAGGAAGAATGAATGAAGCCGGCGAGGAGGGAAAAGTGAATGAACGCGCCACCGGGCTCTCTCCCTCCGGCTCAGCGCAGGGCCCGGCGTGTAGTAAGCGCTCCATCGACGCCGCCCCGGCCGGGTCTCTGCCCGGTGCCCACTGGCTCCTCTCCGGGCCTGCTCCCACTCGGGGTGGGGAGGGCGAAGGGGGCGGACGGGGAGGTTGAGGCAGCGGGAGCCTTGGCCAAGAGGTTCCCCATCCTTTATTGAGCCGGGGAGAGGAGGGGGCTCAGTCGCTGTCGCCCGCCTGCAGGTCGTAGCAGTCGAGGCCGGCCACCAAGGAACCGGCCAGCTTCACGGTGGACACCCAGGGCGGCTCGCTCAGGTGGTTGGTGGGCGTGCTGAGCCTAGGCCGGGCCGGGCCCGGGGAGGGAAGGGAGGCCTGGTGGGTCCTCACCCCGCCGCCCCGCCGACACTCGGGACCCCAGGGTCCCTCCCAGGGGGGTCCCCGACTCCGGGCCCGCCCCGTGGGACCCCCGCACTCTCACCAGGCCGTGACGTTGCGGGGCAGTTGGCGGCGGGGCTGGTGCTTGCAGTGACAGCGGGAGGGGCAGGAGCTGAGCACCTGGAACGGGGGCCAGTGGCGGGGGGCTGGGGCTGGGGGCGGCTCGGGGGTGGAGGCCGCCCGCTCCTTGGCAGCCGGCCCCGCCGCCCCTTCTTCCCGCCCCCCGCCTGCCCGGCCGTTCTTGTTCCTCTTGGAGGCCTTGGGCTTGGGCCGGGGATGGGGTCCCTGCTGGAGGGGCTTGGGGGCCGGAGCCTCGGCGGGCGGCGGGACGGGCTGGGGAGGGACCCTCTGACCGGCCGTCGCCGGCTCCTCCGGAGGGGTCGGGGGCGGCGGGCGGGGGCCGGGCCGGACCCCTTCCTCGCCTTCGGCCGTGGTGGTGGCGGCGGCGGCGGCGGGGAAGATGAAGATGGGGGGTGCCAGGAGGCTGGGGCCTGCTCGCCGCGGGTAGGGGGTCGGGGCCCGCTTCGGGGGCTCGGGGGAGCCCCGGCGGGCGAGCTCCGGGGCCCCCGCGAGCCCCTTGCCCGAGCCCACCCGTCGCAGGCCCCCGCCGATGCCGTTGAACTGGAAGGGAGCCCGGGGCCCAGGCTGGTTGGAGCAGGCCCAGTCGAAGTGCGGCCTGGGCCCCGGGACGGGCCCCCGGGGTGGTGAGCAAGAGAGCGGGGGCGCGGGGGATGCCGGGACGGGGGCGGCCTCCCTCGGCGGGGGGCCCTCGCCGGGGCCGGGGGTCCGGGCCGGCTCGGGACCCTGGCAGGCCGACGGCGGGGCCTGCTGCTTCAGGGCTTCGGCGTAGGAGGGGAAGGAGGGCCCGACCCCGCGGGCCCGCAGCGGAGGCGGCAGTGGGCCCGTCGGGAAGGCCACCTGGCACGTGAGGTTAAGGACGGGCTCCGGGTGCGGGGCTGGGGTCCCGCCGGCTGCTCCCCCGCAGGCCTGGGCCTTACCGTCGGGGTCCACGTCCTGCAGGGCCGGGACCCCCGGGGCCGCCCAGCTCTTGCGGGCCGCCTCCTTCTCTGGCGGGGGCTTCTTGGGCTCCGGCGGGCACGGGATCGGGCCCCGGGGGTACACCTTGGTCTGGGCGGCGCCCTCCGGGCCCGGGGAGCCCTGAGGGGGATCGTTGGGGGGCACCGGCAGCAGGGGGAGGGGGTCTCCCGGGCCGGGCAGGTCTCCCTGGCCCTGCTGCCCCTCCTGGGGGGCGGTCCCCGCGGCTGGAGGGGTCTTCCACGTGGCCGGGGCCTCGACGGAAGGCGACGCCAGGTCGAAGGCGGCTGGCGGGAGGGCGGAGGGGGCGGGCAGGCGGCCCCCGGGCCGGTCGGGGACCAGCAGGCCGCCCGGGCGGGACGGGCCCGGGGTCCAGAAGCTGCCCCGGGCCAGGCGGAGGGCCAGAGGAGCCGGGGGGCGCCGGGGACCGGGGGACCCAGGGGGTGGCGGGGGTTCGGCTAACGGGGCCGGTGGCGGGGCAGGGGCGGCCGGGGGGTCCTTCCGCCCCCCTCGGGGGGCAGAGCCGGACTCCGAGGCGGCGCGGGGCTCCGACTGCACGTTACCCATTCCCGCCGAGGCCACGGGCGGGGCCGGGACCCCCGAAACACACCTACACACACGGACACACACGGACACATCAGACGGCCGGCCAACCGGGGGGGACCCTCGCACCTCCTTGGCCGCCCCCTGTACCCTTCTTGCCCTCAGGCCGCTCTCAAGGGCCACGGGCGGTGTGGAGGGGGGTCTCGGTTCCGGACTGGGGGGCCCGGCCCGGGGCTCTGAGATGAAGAAGCAACCGGAGCGGCTCAGCACGAGCCGAAAATAACGGCCAAAAAGGGGTCCGGGGGCGGGGGGGAGAACCCCAGGCCCGCCCCCTTCCCCTTGGAACCTCGCCTTTCCAGCCCCGCCCCTCGTGACCTTTGACCCCTCCCCTCGGACTAGAGAAGCGGCGTGGCTCCGTGGAAAGAGCCCGGGCTTTGGAGTCAGAGGTCATGGGTTCGAATCCCGACTCCGCCACAAGTCTGCTGTGTGACCTTGGGCAAGTCACTTAACTTCTCTGAGCCTAAGTGACCTCGTCTGTAAAAATGGGGATTCAGACTGTGAGCCCCCCGTGGGACAACTTGATCACACTGTATTCCCCCCCAGGGCTTAGAACAGTGCTTTGCACATAGTAAGCGCTTAGCAAATGCCATCATCATCATCAACTCAGTCCCTCTACCCCCCTCTTCGTGACCCTGGACCCCTCTCTGGACGTCTTCCCCTCTACCCCTTCCTCGTGACCCTTGACCCCTCTCCAGATGTCTTCCCCTCCAACCCCCTCCTCGTGACCCTTGATCCCTCTCCGGACGTCTTCCCCTCTAACCCCCTCCTCGTGACCCTTGACCCCTCTCCGGACATCTTCCCCTCTAACCCCCTCCTCGTGACCCTTGACCCCTCTCCGGACATCTTCCCCTCTAACCCCCTCCTTGTGACCCTTGACCTCTCTAACCCCCTCCTCGTGACCCTTGGCCCCCCTCCGGACATCTTCCCCTCTAACCCCCTCCTCATGACCCTTGACCCCTCTCCGAGCGTCTTCCCCTCTAACCCCCTCCTCGTGACCCTTGACCTCTCTAACCCCCTCCTCGTGAGCCTTGACCCCTCCCCTCTGGAGTCTAACCCTCTAACACCCCCCCCCCCCACGCCGTGGTCCTCCATCCCTCCCCTTTGGACGTCTTCCCCTCTACCCCCACCCCTCGTGACCCTTGCCCCCTCCCCTCTGGAAGCCTGCTCAGTTATTTATTTATTTTATTTGTACATATTTATTCTATTTTGTTAATAGGTTTTGTTTTGTTCCCTGTCTCCCCCTTCTAGACTGTGAGCCCACTGTTGGGTAGGGACCGTCTCTAGATGTTGCCAACTTAGACTTCCCAAGCGCTTAGTACAGTGCTCTGCACACAGTAAGCACTCGATAAATACGATTGAATGAATGAATGAATGAATGCCCCTCTAATCCCCCCCACGTGATCCTCGACCCCTCTCCTTTGAAGGTCTTCCCTTCTGCCCCCGCCCCTCGTGACCCTTGCCCCCTCCCCTCTGGAAGCCTGCCCCATTATTTATTTATCTTATTTATACATATTTATTCTATTTATTTTATTTTGTTAATATGTTTTGTTTTGTTCTCTGTCTCCCCCTTCTAGACTGTGAGCCCACTGTTGGGTAGGGACCGTCTCTAGACGTCGCCAACTTGGACTTCCCAAGCGCGTAGTCCAGTGCTCTGCACACAGTAAGCGCTCAATAAATACGATTGAATGAATGAATGAAATACGATTGATTGATTGATTGAATGAATGAACAGTGCTCAGAGCTTAGAACAGTGCTTTGCACATAGTAAGCGCTTAATAAATGCCATTATTATTATTATTATTATTATTATTATTATTATTATTCCCTCCCCTCCTCCAGGAGGCCTTCCCAGACTGAGCTCCCTCCTTCCTCTCCCCCTCCTCCCCCCTCCATCCCCCCGCCTTACCTCCTTCCCCTCCCCACAGCACCTGTATATATGTATATATGTTTGTACGGATTTATTACTCTATTTTATTTGTACATATCTATTCTATTTATTTTATTTTGTTGGTATGTTTGGTTTTGTTCTCTGTCTTCCCCTTCTAGACCATAAGCCTGCCGTTGGGTAGGGACTGTCTCTAGATGTTTCCAACTTGGACTTCCCAAGCGCTTAGTACAGTGCTCTGCACACAGTAAGCGCTCAATAAATACGATTGAATGAATGAATGAAATACGATTGATTGATTGAATGAATGAACAGTGCTCAGAGCTTAGAACAGTGCTTTGCACATAGTAAGCGCTTAATAAATGCCATTATTATTATTATTATTATTATTATTATTATTACCCCCTCCCCTCTGGAAGTCCGCCCCTCTACCCCCACCCCTCGTGGCCCCCTCCCCTCTGGAAGCCTGCCCCTCTAGACCCGCCCCTTCGGGCCGAGCCCCTCTCACTCCGCCCACCTTAGGCCCAGCCCCTGTCAATCAATCAATCAAACGTATTTATTGAGCGCTTACTGTGTGCAGAGCACTGTACTAAGCGCTTGGGTAGTACAAGTTGGCAACATATAGAGACAATCCCTATGCAACAGTGGGCTCACAGTCTAGAAGGCTCTTCACCTCCTTAGAGCCCACCCACCCTTCCCGGCCATCGTGTGTGCACGCCCGTGTGTGTGTGTGTGTATATAATAATAATAATAATAATAATGGCATTTATTAAGCACTTACTATGTGCCAAGCACTGTTCTAAGTGCTGGGGAATTTACAAGGTGATCAGGTTGTCCCACGTGGGGCTCACAGTCTTAATCCCCGTTTTACCTTCATTCATTCATTCATTCAATCATATTTATTGAGCGCTTACTGTGTGCAGAGCACTGGACTAATCAATCAGTCATATTTATTGAGCGCTTACTGTGTGCAGAGCACTGTACTAATCAATCAATCAATCGTATTGAGCGCTTACTGTGTGCAGAGGACTGTACTAAGTGCTTGGAAAGGACAAGTTGGCAACGTATAGAGACGGTCCCTACTGTACTAATCAATCAATCAATCAATTGTATTTATTGAGCGCTTACCATGTGCAGAGCACTGTACTAAGCACTTGGGAAGTACAAGTTGGCAACATCTAGAGACGGTCCCTACCCAACAGTGGGCTCACAGTCTAGAAGGAGGAGACAGAGAACAAAACAAAACATATTAACAGAATAAAATAAATAGAATATATATGTACAGGTAAAATAAATAAATAAATAGATTAATAAATACTTACAAACATATATGCATGTATATAGGTGCTGTGGGGAAGGGAAGGAGGTAAGGTGGGGGGGATGGAGAGAGGGTTGGCAACATCTAGAGACGGTCCCTACCCAACAGCGGGCTCACAGTCTAGAAGGGGGAGACAGAGAACAAAACAAAACATATTAACAAAATGAAATAAATAGAATAGATATGGACAAGTAAAATAAATAAATAAATAGAGTAATAAATACGTACAAACATATACAAACATATTCTAGACTGTGAGCCCACTGTTGGGTAGGGACCGTCTCTATATGTTGCCAACTTGTACTTCCCAAGCGCTTAGTACAGTGCTCTGCACACAGTAAGCGCTCAATAAATACAATTGATTGATTGATATATATATATACAGGTGCTGTGGGGAAGGAAAGGAGGTAAGGCGAGGGGGATGGAGAGGGGGTTGCCAACATCTAGAGACAGTCCCTACCCAACAGTGGGCTTACAGTCTAGAAGGGGGAGACAGAGAACAAAACAAAACTTAACAGAATAAAATAAATATAATACAGAGGAGGTAACTGAGGCCCACAGAAGTGAAGTGACCTGCCCAAAGTCACACAGCTGACAAGTGGCAGAGCTGGGATATAATAATAATAATAATGATAGCATTTATTAAGCGCTTACTATGTGCAAAGCACTGTTCTAAGCGCTGGGGAGATTACAGGGTGATCAGGTTGTCCCACATAGGGCTCGCAGTCTTAATCCCCATTTTCCAGATGAGGTAACTGAGGCAGAGAGAAGTGAAGTGACTTGCCCAAGGTCACACAGCTGACAAGTGGCGGAGCCAATCAAGCAATCAATCAATCAATCATATTTATTGAGCACTTACTGTGTGCAGAGCACTGTACTAAGCGCTTGGGAAGTTATAATTTGGCAACATATAGAGACAGTCCCTACCCAACAGTGGGCTCACAGTCTAGAAGGGGGAGACAATCAATCAATCAATCAATTGTATTTATTGAGTGCTGACTGTGTGCAGAGCACTGTACTAAGCGCTTGGGAAGTTATAAGTTGGCAACATATAGAGACAGTCCCTACCCAACAGTGGGCTCACAGTCTAGAAGGGGGAGACAATCAATCAATCAATCAATTGTATTTATTGAGCGCTGACTGTGCAGAGCACTGTACTAAGCGCTTGGGAAGTACAAGTTGGCAACATATAGAGACAGTCCCTACCCAACAGTGGGCTCACAGTCTAGAAGGGGGAGACAGAGAACAAAACCAAACATATTAACAAAGTAAAACAAATAGAATAGATATGTACAAGTAAAATAAATAAATAAATAAATAAATAAATAAATAAATAAATAAAGTAATAAATATGTACAAACATATATACATATATACAGGTGCCGTGGGGAAGGGAAGGAGGTATGGCTGGGGGGGATGGAGAGGGGGTTGGCAACATCTAGAGACGGTCCCTACCCAACAGTGGGCTCACAGTCTAGAAGGGGGAGACAGACAACAAAACAAAATATATTAACAGAATAAAATAAATAGAATAGATATGTACAAGTAAAATAAATAGAGTAATAAATCCGTACAAACATATATACATATATACAAGTGCTGTGGGGAAGGGAAGGAGGTATGGCTGGGGGGGATGGAGAGGGGGTTGGCAACATCTAGAGACGGTCCCTACCCAACAGTGGGCTCACAGTCTAGAAGGGGGAGACAGAGAACAAAACATATTAACAAAATAAAATAAATAGAATAGATATGTACAAGTAAAATAAATAGAGTAATAAATACATACATGTATACAGGTGCTGTGGGGAAGGGAGGGAGGTAAGTTGGGGGGATGGAGAGGGAGAGGAAGGAGGGGGCTTAGTGTGGGAAGGCCTCCTGGAGGAGGTGAGCTCTCAGTAGGGCCCTGTAGGGAGGAAGAGAGCGAGCTTGGCGGATGGGCAGAGGGAGGGCATTCCGGGCCCGGGGGAGGACGTGGGCCGGGGGTCGGCGGCGGGACAGGAGAGAACGAGGCCTAACGGTGAGGAGATTAGCGGCAGAGGAGCGGAGGGTGCGGGCTGGGCTGGAGAAGGACAGAAGGTAATAAATATGTACAAACATATATACATTTGAACCCATGACCTCTGACTCCAAAGCCCAGGCTCATTCCACTGAGCCACACTGCTTCTCTCCATGTGTGTGTATATAATAATAATAATAATAATAATGGCATTTATTAAGCGCTTACTATGTGCAGTGCACTGTTCTAAGCGCTGGGGAGGTTACAAGGTGATCAGATTGTCCCACAGGGGGCTCACAGTCTTCACCCCCAGTTTCCAGATGAGGGAACTGAGGCCCAGAGAAGTGAAGTGATTTGCCCAAAGTCACACAGCTGACACTTGGCGGAGCCGGGATTTGGAGCCATGACCTCTGACTCCAAAGCCCGGGCTCATTCCACTGAGGCACGCTGCTTCTCTGTGTGTGTATATAATAATAATAATAATAATAATAATAATGATGATGATGGCATTTCTTAAGCGCTTACTATGTGCAATGCACTGTTCTAAGCGCTGGGGAGGTTACAAGGTGATCAGATTGTCCCACGGGGGGGATCACAATCTTAATCCCCAGTTTCCAGATGAGGGAACTGAGGCCCAGAGAAGTGAAGTGATTTTGCCCAAAGTCACACAGCTGACACTTGGCGGAGCCGGGATTTGGAGCCATGACCTCTGACTCCAAAGCCCAGGCTCATTCCACTGAGCCACGCTGCTTCTCTCTATGTGTGTGTGTATATAATAATAATAATAATAATGACATTTATTAAGCACTTACTATGTGCAATGGACTGTTCTAAGCTACGGGGAGGTTACAAGGTGATCAGATTGTCCCACGGGGGGGGGCTCACAGTCTTCATCCCCAGTTTCCAGATGAGGGAACTGAGGCCCAGAGAAGTGAAGTGATTTTGCCCAAAGTCACACAGCTGACACTTGGCGGAGCCGGGATTTGGAGCCATGACCTCTGACTCCAAAGCCCAGGCTCATTCCACTGAGCCACGCTGCTTCTATATATATATATATATATATATATATATATATACATGAGGGGGGGGGTGTCCCCCATGGGGGGCGGGGGGCGAGTCTCAATTAGGGCTGGATGCGGCCTTTCCCTCCCCTGCTCCGTGCGCATCTTATGCTCCCGGTTGGGGAGGGGGCGGGGAGTGGTGCCACTAGGACCGGGCGGACTCCTTCCTTCCTTCCTTCCTTCCTTCCCTCCCTCCTCTCTCCCACCCCCCCTTTTCCCTCCTTCCCCCCCCAACCCCCTCCCCTCCCACCCCCGGCTCCACCGGCGCTTCAACGAGCGAAGGAGCGAGGGCGGGAGGGGAGGGGAGGGGAGGGGAGGGGAGTCCAGCCCAGCCACTCCGGAGTCCGCCAGGACCACCGAGGCAGGTGCAGGGGATGCAGGGGATGCAAGGGATGCAGGGGATGCAGGGGAGGGGGGTGGGAAAGGGGGGGCCGCGATGGAGAGGGACCAGGGGCCTAGGGGAAGGTGGGGGGCAGATGCAGGATGTGTGTGTGTGTGTGTGTGTGTGTGCTGAGTGGGGGGAGAGAGTCGTGTCTCTCCGTTGAAATATGGCTGCTGTCTCTTTAGACGGATGCATCTGGGAAAATAATAGGGAATCAGCCTGCGCTCATTGGGGGGGGGACCCCCCCATTCCTGACTTCTTCCCCCTCCCCCTCAACTGCCGCCGCCATGGATACCGACATGGCTTGGATGTGATTTCCCCCGGGGGAAGGGGGCCACAGGGGAGGTTGGGGGCCCTTCAAGTCCCTCGACCCCCTAGTGAGGGTCAGTTTTCCCTCTCCCCCTGCCTCTCCGGACCCCCGGCTATCGCTCGCCCCTCGAGTCTCGGCGACCCCTCACTTTATTTTCGGGGGCGCTGCTCCGGGTGGGAGAAGGGGGGATGGAGAGAGGATGGAGAGATGAACAGGGGATGGGGTCTGGGGGTCCCCCCCCAACTCCCCCATCTCCTCCCCGCCTCCATTCCGGGAGGGAGCGAGGAGAAGGGCCGATATTTGTTTGTGAATCAATCCTATTTGCATCTGGACTCATTCATAAAAAATCAACCCCTCAGCCGGCGAAGGATCAGGTCTCTCTGGGGTTGAGGCAGATTGGGTGAGCAGGGGGAGAGACCCAGTTCCCCCATGGCTGCTCCACCACCACCCCCCCCAAAAAAAACAGGTCTGGACGCCCCTTCCTGATGTTCAGTTCCCCCCCAGATCCCTCCCCCTTTCACCTGTTGTTGATGGAGAGAGGGAGGACAAAGAGGCTGGGTCATGTGATTGCTCATTCACAAAATTTCTCAGCCCATTGAGAAAGGGGCTGGGAGACCCCAGCCCGTCCCCACCGGGTCCACAGGGGCCAGCCCGGAGGGGGGAGGGGAGGCGTGGCCTGGGCCCAGGGGGGGAAGGGCCAGAAGGGGTGTGGGGGGGTCCCCCCAGGGACCTCATGCTGGACAGCACACCCAGGTGAGCCGGGGAGGGGGTGGAAAGGAGTGGGAGGGGGCGTAGGGGGCAGAGGGGACACCTCTGGGGTCGGCCCACACCTTGTAGGGGGGCTCGGTAATGGGGGGCTTGGGGTGAGGGGTTGGGAATTACTGGGGGCGGGGGACGACACGGTCCCGGAAGGCTGGGGAGACAGAACCTGGGCACTGGCCAACTTGGGCAGACGGGTTTGGGGGGGTGGGGGGCAGCCCTCCCCGGTTCTCAACCCCTTAGGTCAGGTTGGCCGAGTCTAGGCCTCGATTTCCCCCTCTTGGGCTGAAAAAGGGAGGGAGGGGCGAGGGGAGAGAGGAAAAGGGGGGCTTCTCCTGTGTCGTCGACCCCTGGGAGAGAGCTGGGCCGGTGGGGAGGGGGCTGCCCCAACTAGGACCCTCTCCCAGCTCCCCCCAAAGCCCCCCTTCTCCCGCTGACCACCCGAGGCTTGTTCTGATACTGCACCTCTCGTCCACGGGGAGGATGGAGTTGGGAAGGGGTGTGGGGGTATCGCCTTCCCAAGCCGGTCCCATCCTAGGAAGGCGGGAGGGTGGGAATGGGCCTCTGTCTCCCCCCAGCCCAGCGCCCCGAGCCCCTCCCCCTTCCTGGCTGGGAGCTTGGAGGACGGGACTTCATTTTTATGAATGAAGCAGGATCTCGTTCTCCCACCGTGTCTCTCTCTCCGCCTCGACATCCCTCTCTGTCTCTGCCTCCTTCCCTCTCTGGGTCTCGATTTTTCCGGCCCTGGGATTCTGCCCTCCGTCTCCCCGTTTCGCTCTTTGTGTTTTGGAGCATCCTAGTGTCCCCACACCTGTCTCTGTCCCCCGTCCCCTGTCTCTGGGTGCTAGGGGTGGGAGAAGTGGGGGGATGCAGCTGAGTGGTGGGGGGTGTCTGGGGGGGATCGATGGGGTGTGTGAGCACTGTTGGCCTCATTCTTAAGTCTGGCTTGGGGGGGGGGACAACTGATCTCTGGGCTTTGCTTCCCCAGCTCTTTCCCCTGGGTCCGCACTGGTGGGGGGCGAAAAAAGGGGTGGGGGGCGAAAAAGGGCAGAGGGCAAGACCAAGGGAGTGAGAAGGACAGGCCCAGTAAGGGAGAGAGGGGAGAGAGGGGAAGGTGGGGGGCATATTCTCCCCCACCAGGAGGTGAAGGCCCTGGGGTGTGATTTCCAGCTAATCCTTGTCTCCCCATAATGTCCAGGGTAGAAACCCGTGTGAGGGTGTTGTGAGCCGTGCGTGTGTGTATGTATTTATGTATGTGTATGTTTTGTTCTCTGTCTCCCCCTTTTAGACTGTGAGCCCACTGTTGGGTAGGGACTGTATATGTTGCCAATTTGTACTTCCCAAGCGCTTAGTACAGTGCTCTGCACATAGTAAGCACTCAATAAATACGATTGATGATGACGATGGATGATGTATGTGTGTGTGTGTGCCTTTGCTTGTGTGTGACTGCTTCAGGTGGATTCTTATGTACCTGTGACTGCCTGTGTTGTTCTTGGGTGTGACTGCCCTGCGTGTATACCTGTTCTGTTCATGTGTGACTTTCTTGTGTATATGCTTGTGTGGACATGTCTCTGCCTGTGGATGCGCCCGCCTTACGTATGGGTTTATGTATAAGTGTCTGATCGTTTCAGAATGTGCACGCTGAAGTATGTGTGTGTGTGTGCATAAGGGTGTCTGTGTGTATTTAGGAAGGATATATATTTCTAGCCTGTGAGCCCACTGTTGGGTAGGGACCATCTCTATATGTTGCCAACTTGTACTTCCCAAGCTCTTAGTACAGTGCTCTGCACACAGTAAGCGCTCAGTAAATACGATTGGATGAATGAGTGAATATTCACATATTTATGTACATTAATATCTGTATGTTTGTATCCACGCATTGGATGTGGAACTGTGCATATGTAAGGGTGAATGGATGGACATCTGTATCTCGTGTGTGCACGGGTGAGTCTGTGCCTTTATACACCTATACGTGTTTGGGTGTGAATGGATATGAGGGTGGGTGAGTCTCTTCATGCCTATAGGTGTGTATGTGTGATTGCATCTGTGTCTTTTTGTATGACGGTACCAGAATCTGTATGCGTGTTTGTGTCAGCTTGGGCTGGTTTGCGTGTGTGTGTGGCTGTATGTGCCCATGACTCTGTGGTGTGTGAGTGTGTGTGTGTGAGAGCGCATATCTATGTCAGTGTAAATGCGTGTGTCAGTGTGTCTGAGGGGAGAGGAGGCCAGGTGTCCTGTCTCCCAGCTGCAGAGCCTTCGGCTGTGCAACCATCACGTTGGGCCCAGGCCCGGGCCTGGCGTGGCGAGGAGGGTGGGTGGAAAGACGAAGGGGGAGGGCCAGGGTCCGGCCGGATGGACGGAGGGACGGCCAGCGCGAGCCCGGGTCCTCTGGAAGCAGCGGCAGCTGCGGCTTTAGAGCAGGGGTCTGGTGGCATCCAGCCTTCAGGGAGAGAGGGGAGAGAGGGGAAGGTGGGGGGCATTTTCTCCCCTACCAGGAGGTGAAGGCCCTGGGGTGTGATTTTTAGCTAAATGACTTCCTTTACGGCCCAAAGGGGTCCCAGGGGTGCCGGCCGAGGGTGGGGGAGAGGAGGAACGACTGAGCCCTGTGCCCCTGAGCCTCCTGCAGGCACCCGGTGCCAGGTCGGGTGGTGGGGATGGCGTGTGGCGATGCCAGTGGGGGCCGGTTGCCCTGGGAGGCCGGGGATGGGAGGGAGGTGACAGAGCCCTGGGTCTCCTGCAAGCACCTGGTGTGAGTGCAGGCGGTGGTGATGGCATCAGGTGATGCCAGCAGAGGCTGGCTGTCCCGGGAGCCCGGGCTGTGGGGGTGACCGAGCCCCGGACCCCTGGGCCTCCGGTAGGCATGCGATGAGGATGCAGGAGGTGGTGACAGCGCATGGTGATGCCAGCGGGGGTTGGCTGCCCTTGGAGACCGGGGTGGGAGGTGGGCGAGGCTGAGCCCTGTACCCCTGGGGTATGGTGCCAGGCTGGGCATGTGGTGCTGCCAGCGGGGGATGACTCCCCAGGAAGCCCAGGTGGACTGGGGAGGTGACTGAGACCTGCGCTCTTGGGCCTTCTGAAAGCCCACGGCGCCGGTTTGGGTGGTAGTGACGGCACAGTGACACCAGTCGATCAATCAATCGTATTTATTGAGCGCTTACTGTGTGCGGAGCACTGGACTAAGCGCTTGGGAAGTCCAAGTTGGCAACATCTAGAGATGGTCCCTACCCAACAGTGGGCTCACAGTCTAGAAGGGGGAGACAGAGAAGAAAACAAAACATATTAACAAAATAAAATAAATAGAATAGATATGTACAAGTAAAATAAATAAATAAATAGAGTAATAAATACGTACATGCATGTATACAGGTGCTGTGGGGAAGGGAAGGAGGTAAGGCGGGGGGATGGAGAGGGAGAGGAAGGAGGGGGCTGAGTGTGGGAAGGCCTCCTGGAGGAGGTGAGCTCTCAGTAGGGCCTTGAAGGGAGGAAGAGAGCTAGCTTGGCGGATGGGCAGAGGGAGGGCATTCCGGGCCGGGGGAGGACGTGGGCCGGGGGTCGACGGCGGGACAGGCGAGAACGAGGCCCGGAGAGGAGATTAACTGCAGAGGAGCGGAGGGTGCGGGCTGGGCTGGAGAAGGGCAGAAGGGAGGTGAGGTAGGAGGGGGCGAGGGGATGGACAGCCTTGAAGCCGACCAGTGGGGACCAGTTGCCCTGGGAGGCCGAGGAGGTGAGGGGGTGACTGAGTCCTGCTCCCCTGGGCCTTCTGCAGGCATGTGTATATTCAATCGTATTTATTGAGCGCTTACTGTGTGCCGAGCACTGCACTAAGCGCTTGGGAAGTCCAAGTTGGCAACATAGAGCCGGTCCCTACCCAACAGTGGGCTCACAGAATAGAAAAGGGGAGAGGGACAACAGAACCAAACATGTAGGCACGTGGCGTTGGCGATGGCGCGCGGTGATGCCAGCGGGGGCTGGCTGCCCCGGGCAGGGGGCAGGCGGCCAGGGTGACGGAGCCCTGGGCCTCCCGCAGGTCCATGGTGCGGGTGCGGGCGGTGGTGATGGCGCGCGATGACTCCAGCGGGGGCTGGCTGCCCCTGAGGGGCGGCGGGCTGAGCCACGTCAGCGTGTGCCGGGGTCGGCCTGCCGAGGGGGGCACCCGGCGGACCCAGTACCTGATTCGGGGAGAGCGGCTGCGGGACCAGAGCGTGAGTGTCCGCTGCGGAGGGGACGGGGCGGGGGGCCCAGGGTGGGGGCACTGAGGGAAAGGCCGCGGGTCTGGGAGTTGGGGCACCCGGGTTCTGATCCGGCCTCTGCCCGCTTGGGTGACCTTGGGTGAGTCACTGAACTTCAGTCTCCTCATCTGGAAAATGGGGATTCAATGCCTGTCTCCTTCCTACCTGTGGGACGGGGATTGTCTTGTACCCGCCCTGGCACTTGGGACGGTGCTTGACACGTGCTAAGCGCTGAACGAGTACCGCAATGATAATTAAAAAAAAATAAGGGGACCATCGGAGCGGGGGGTCTTGGGAGCGGGGAGGCCTTGGGAGCATGGGGTCTCTGGATCAGGGGACCACGGGGGAGGCGGGAGGGGGGTCCCTGGAGCAGGGGATAATGGGAACATGGGGCCCATGGGAGCAGGGGGCCGTGAGAGTAGGGGGCCATGAATCCATTCAGTCGTATTTATTGAGCATTTACCATGTGCAAAGCACTGTAATAATAATAATAATAATAATGATGATCATCATCAATCGTATTTATTGAGCGCTTACTATGTGCAGAGCACTGTACTAAGCGCTTGGGAAGTACAAATTGGCAACATATAGAGACAGTCCCTACCCAACAGTGGGCTCACGGTCTAAAAGGGCATTTATTAAGCGCTTACTCTGTGCAAAGCACTGTTCTAAGCGCGGGGGAGGTAACAAGATGATCAAGTTGTCCCGCGGGGGGCTCCCAGTCTTAATCCCCATTTTACAGATGAGGGAACTGAGGCCCAGAGAAGCGAAGTGACTTGCCCAAAGTCACCCAGCTGACAAGTGGTGGAGCCGGGATTCGAACCCATGACCTCTGACTCCAAAGCCCGGGCTCTTTCCATTGAGCCATGCTGCTGTTCTAAGCGCTTGGAAGAGTACAGTGTAACAATAGATACATTCCCTGTCCAACCAGCGAGCTTACAGTTTGCAGGGAGTGGGGGAACCATAGGAACAGGGGGACGTAGGAGCAGAAGATGAGCGTGGCACAGAGAAGCAGGGAAGCGTGGCTCAGTGGAAAGAGCACGGGCTTTGGAGCCAGAGGTCACGGGTTCAAATCTGGACTCCGCCGACTGACAGCTGTGTGACTTTGGGCAAGTCACCTCACTTCTCTGGGCCTCAGTTCCCTCGTCTGGAAACTGGGGATTAAGATTGTGAGCCCCATGTGGGACAACCTGATCACCTCGTGACCTCCCCGGCGCTTAGAACAGTTTTTTGCACATAGTAAGTGCTTAATAAATCATCATCATCATCATCAACCGTATTTATTGAGGGCTTATTGTGTGCAGAGCACTGTACTAAGTGCTTGGGAAGTCCAAGCTGGCAACGTATAGAGACAGTCCCTTCCCAACAGTGGGCTCACAGTCTAAAAGGGGGAGACAGAGAACAAAACCAAACATACTAACAAAATAAAATAAATAGAATAGATAGCGGGTCAGGGGCTCAACCCAGTGGCTCCCGGGCCAGAGTCTCCGGCTCTCCTGACCTTGGCAGATAATAATAATAATAATAATAATAATAATAATAATAATAATAATAGCATTTATTAAGCGCTTACTATGTGCAAAGCACTGTTCTAAGCGCTGGGGGGGATACAGTGTGATCAAGTTGTCCCACGTGGGGCTCACAGTCTTAATCCCCATTTTTACAGATGAGGGAACTGAGGCTCAGAGAAGTGAAGTGACTTACCCAAGGTCACGCACCAGACTCGTGGCAGATCCGATCCCTTCACCCTTAAATGCCATTATCATTATTATTACGAGGAAATGGGGCCGCGTGCGCATGGGGAGAGGGCTGGGAAGCAGTGGAAATAGTGCGGAGGGTCCCAGGAAAGCAGGGTCGGGAGCCGAGGCCGGAGAGGGTTTGGGACGGTGGTCGGGCCGGGCCTGAGCCCTCCGGCCCGGCCCCCCGCCCCCGCCCAGACCATCCTGGAGTGCGTGCTGAAGCCGGACCTGGTGTACAACAAGGTGAACCCCATCTTCCACCACTGGCGCCTCGACAACAGCAAGTTCGGCCTGACGTTCCAGAGCCCGGCGGACGCCGACGCCTTCCAGAGGAGCCTGCAGGCCGCCCTGGCCGAGCTGGGCCGAGGTCCGGGCCCCTGGGGGGGCTCGGGGGCGGGGGAAGGAGGAAGACCGGGGTGGTGGGCTGGGAGCCGGACCCCCGGACCCTCACACCGCCCCCCCGGCTCTCTCCCTGTCCAGGTTCGCTCTCCCCATCCTCCTCCTCTTCCGCTCAGGATGAAGCCGAAACGGCTGAGCAGCCCGCCACGGTGAGTGTCGTCAGGAGAAGCAGCGTGGCGTAGTAGTAATGATAATAATCATCATCATTTTGGTACTTGTTAAGCACTTACTAGGTGCCAAGCACTGTTCTAAGCGCTGGGGAGGATACGGGTTGGTCAGGTTGTCCCACGGGGGGGCTTACAGCCTTCATCTCCATTTTACAGATGAGGGAACTGAGGCACAGGGAAGTGAAGCGGCTTGCCCAGAGTCATACAACTGGCAAGCAGCAAAGCTGGGATTTAATAATAATAATAATGATGGCATTTATTAAGCGCTTACTATGTGCAAAGCACTGTTCTAAGCGCTGGGGAGGATACGGGTTGGTCAGGTTGTCCCACGGGGGGGGGCTTACAGCCTTCATCTCCATTTTACAGATGAGGTCACTGAGGCACAGGGAAGTTAAGCGGCTTGCCCAGAGACACACAACTGGCAAGCGGCAGAGCTGGGATTTAATAATAATAATAATGATGGCATTTATTAAGCACTTACTATGTGCAAAGCACTGTTCTAAGTGCTGGGGAGGATACAGGTTGGTCAGGTTGTCCCACGGGGGGGCTTACAGCCTTCATCTCCATTTTACAGATGAGGGAACTGAGGCACAGGGAAGTTAAGTGACTCGCCCAGAGTCACACAACTGGCAAGCGGCAGAGCTGGGATTTAATAATAATAATAATAATGATGGCATTTATTAAGCTCTTACTATGTGCAAAGCACTGTTCTAAGCGCTGGGGAGGATACACGTTGGTCAGGTTGTCCCACGGGGGGCTTACAGCCTTCATCTCCTTTTTACAGATGAGGGAACTGAGGCACAGGGAAGGTAAGCGACTTGCCCAGAGACACACAACTGGCAAGCAGCAGAGCTGGGATTTAATAATAATAATAATAATAATGGCATTTATTAAGCGCTTAATAATAATAATAATAATGATGGCATTTATTAAGCGCTTACTATGTGCAAAGCACTGTTCTAAGCGCTGGGGAGGTTACAAGGTGATCAGATTGTCCCATGGGGGGCTCACAGTCTTCATCCTCATTTTACAGATGAGGGAACTGAGGCACAGAAAAGTGAAGTGACTTGCCCAAAGTCACCCAGCTGACAGGAGGCAGAGCCGGGATTTGAACCCCTGACCTCTGACTCCAAAGCCCATGCTCTTTCCACTGAGCCACGCTGCTTCCCTGCTTACTGTGTGCAAGGCACTGTTCTAAGCGCTGGGGAGGTTACAAGGTGATCAGGTTGTCCCTCAGGGGGGCTCACAGTCTTCATCCCCATTTTCCAGATGAGGTCACTGAGGCCCAGAGAAGTGAAGTGACTTGCCCAAAGTCACACAGCTGACAGGAGGCAGAGCTGGGATTTGAACCCCTGACCTCTGACTCCAAAGCCCATGCTGTTTGCACTGAGCCACGCTGCTTTCCTGCTTACTGTGTGCAAGGCACTGTTCTAAGCGCTGGGGAGGTTACAAGGTGATCAGGTTGTCCCTCAGGGGGGCTCACAGTCTTCATCCCCATTTTCCAGATGAGGTCACTGAGGCCCAGAGAAGTGAAGTGACTTGCCCAAAGTCACGCAGCTGACAATTGGTGGAGCCGGGATTTGAACCCATGACTGACTTCCAAGCCCATGCTCTTAACACTGAGCCACCTAGTAGAGAGAGCCCGGGCCTGGGATCTAATCCCGGCTCCGCCGCTTCTCTGCCGGGTGGCCTTGGGCAAGTCACTTCGCTGCTCTGTTGCCTCATCTAGAAAACGGGGATTGAGACCGTGAGCCCCACGTGGGACGGGGAATGTACCCAACCCGATTTGTCTGTATCCACCCCAGCGCTTCATAAAGTGCCTGGCACATAGTAAGCGCTTCGCAAATACCACAATTATTATTATCGTTATATTATTAGTGTCCTGACAGGGGAGAGGAAAGTGGGAAAGGGAGGAGAAGGAGCTCCGTCTGTGGCGGGGTGGGAGAGGCGGAGACCCGCCAAGAACTCCCTAAAGGCTATATCCATCCCCCTCCCTCCCGACCGTGGATGAGGAAAAAATTGGATTCTGAACTATTTA
Source organism: Tachyglossus aculeatus (assembly GCF_015852505.1). Classification (NCBI taxonomy): domain Eukaryota; kingdom Metazoa; phylum Chordata; class Mammalia; order Monotremata; family Tachyglossidae; genus Tachyglossus; species Tachyglossus aculeatus. Next base: position 3,370,468 of record NC_052091.1, read on the forward strand.
CCCACATACAGAGGGGACTGACACTTAGTGAGTGAGGGTAATAATAATAATAATAATAATGGCATTTATTAAGCGCTTACTATGTGCAAAGAACTGCTCTAAGCGCTGGGGAGGTAGATGAGAAGCAGCGTGGCTCAGTGGGAAGAGCCCGGGCTTTGGAGTCAGAGGTCATGGGTTCGAATTCCGACTCCACCAATTGTCAGCTGGGTGACTTTGGGCAAGTCACTTCACTTCTCTGGGCCTCAGTTCCCTCACCTGTAAAATGGGGATTAAGACTGTGAGCCCCCCCGTGGGACAACCTGATCACCTTGTAACCTCCACAGCGCTTAGAACAGTGCTTTGCACATAGTAAGTGCTTAATAGATGCTATCATTATTATTATTATTATTACAAGGTGATTAGGTTGTCCCACGGGGGGCTCACAGTCTTAATCCCCATTTTACAGATGAGGGAACTGAGGCCCAGATATTTATTTATTTATTTTACTTGTACATATCTGTCCTATTTATTTTATTTTGTTAGTATGTTTGGTTTTGTTCTCTGTCTCCCCCTTTTAGACTGTGAGCCCACTGTTGGGTAGGGACCGTCTCTATATGTTGCCAACTTGTACTTCCCAAGCGCTTAGTACAGTGCTCCGCACACAGTAAGCGCTCAATAAATACGATTGATGATGATGATGATTTATTTATTTTACTTGTCCATATCTATTCTATTAATTTTATTTTGTTAGTATGTTTGGTTTTGTTCTCTGTCTCCCCCTTTTAGACTGTGAGCCCACTGTTGGGTAGGGACCGTCTCTAGTTGTTGCCAACTTGTCCTTCCCAAGCGCTTAGTACAGTGCTCTGCACACAGTAAGCGCTCAATAAATACGACTTAAGTAACTTGCCCAAAGTCACACCGCTGACAATTGGCGGGGCCGGAATTTGAACCCGCGACCTCCGACTCCAAAGCCCGGGCTCTTTAAACTGAGCCACACAGAAGGGACTGATCCCCGGTGAGCCGACGCTGGCCGGCCCGGAGTCCCGGAGTACGGGGACGGTAGGGACTGTCTCTATATGTTGCCAACTTGTACTTCCCAAGCGCTTAGTACAGTGCTCTGCACACAGTAAGCGCTCAATAAATACGATTGATGATGATGATGATGATGATGATGATGAGTCAAACTGGATCCCCTTTCTCCCCCCAGACGCACACAGACAGCGAGTCCTCGTCCAATGGCCGCCAGGAGATGCGGCCCAAGCCGCTGACCATCGTCACCAGCGAGTCGTCCTCCACCTGCTACGGACGCTCGCCCACGTCCGACGAATACGCGCCCCCGGCCCCCTCTCAGGTGAGGACCCCACCCACCCAGCAAAACCAGTCATTCCTTCAATCGTATTTATTGAGCGCTCACTGTGTGCGGAGCACTGTACTAAACGCTTGGGAAGTCCAAGTTGGCAACATCGAGAGACGGTCCCTACCCAACCGTGGGCTCCCAGTCTAGAAGGGGGAGACAGAGAACAAAACCAAACATATTAACAAAAGAAAAGAAGTAGAATAAATATGTACAAGTAAAATAAATCAATAGAGTAATAAATCCGTACAAACATATATACAGGTGCTGTGGGGAAGGGAAGGAGGTAAGTCAGGGGGGATGGAGAGGAAGGAGGGGGCTCAGTGTGGGAAGGCCTCCTGGAGGAGGTGAGCTCACAGTAGGGCCTTGAAGGGAGGAAGAGAGCCAGGGAGGATCAGTCAATTGACTAATCCCGGCTCCGTCACTTGTCTGCTGTGTGACCTTAGACAAGCTACTTCCATCCATGGAGAAGCAGCGGGGCTCGGTGGAAAGAGCCCGGGCTTGGGAGCCGATCAATCAATCAATCAATCAATCGTATTTATTGAGCGCTTACTGTATGCAGAGCACTGGACTAAGCGCTTGGGAAGTACAAGTTGGCAACATGTAGAGACAGTCCCTACCCAACAGTGGGCTCACAGTCTAAAAGGGGGAGATATCATCAATCGTATTTATTGAGCGCTTACTATGTGCAGAGCGCTGTACCAAGCGCTTGGGAAGTACAAGTCGGTAACACATAGAGACAGTCACTACCCAGCAGTGGGCTCACAGTCTAAAAGGGGGAGACAGAGAACAAAACCAAACATACTAACAAAATAAAATAAATAGAATAGATATGTACAAGTACAATAAATAAATAAATAAATAGAGTAATAAATATGTACAAACATATATACATATATACAGGTGCTGTGGGGAAGGGAAGGAGGTAAGATGGGGGGAGGAAGAGGGGGACGAGTCAGAGGTCAGGGGTTCAAATCCCGGCTCCACCAATTGTCAGCTCTGTGACTTTGGGCAAATCACTTCACTTCTCCGGGCCTCAGTTCCCTCATCTGGAAAATGGGGATGAAGACTGTGAACCCCCGCCGTGGGACAACCTGATCACTTGTAACCTCCCCAGAGCTTAGAACGGTGCTTTGCACATAGCGCTTAATAAATTCCATCGTCATCATTATTATTATTATTATTATTACTTCACTTCTCCAGACCTCAGTTCCCTCATCTTTTAGACTGTGAGCCCACTGTTGGGTAGGGACTGTCTCTATATGTTGCCAACTTGTACTTCCCAAGCGCTTAGTACAGTGCCCTGCACACAGTAAGCGCTCAATAAATACGATTATAGATGATGATCCGTAAAACGAGCCCCACGTAGGACAGGGACTGCGTCCGACCCAGTTTGCTTGTATCCACCCCAGCGCTCAGTACAGTGCCTGGAGTATAATAAGCGCTTAACAAATGCCATAAAAAAACTTATGATGTGTGCAGAGCATTGGGAAGGGACAATGCAACATTCCCTGCCTGTGACGAACTTGCCGTCTAGAGGAGGAGGCCTCTGTCCCTCCTCCCTCCTTCTCCCTGGGTGTGACCCCTGTACCCCAACCTTGGTGAGACCCCCACTCCCCACCCATCTTCCTCCTTCCCTCTGCCCGATCTCAGAGCCGGCCGGGCAGCCCCCGGGACTCCTGGGGTGACCCCACCTCTCTTCCCGCAGAGCCGACCCCCTCCTCTGCCCTTCGAGGAGGAGGAGGAGGAGGAGGAGGAGACCTTAGAGAGCACCGCGCTACCCCCCGGCCGGGACCCTTGGAGAACCAAAGGCTACGAAGACTACCGGCGGGCCGAGGCCCAGCGGACCCCCGGCCCGGCCAAACCGGCCGTGTGCGTCCACTTCGACAAGGGCGGCCTGGGCCGAGAGGGGCAACACCGGCCCCCGCCCAGGGCCCCCAAGAGCTCCCCATCCTGCAGGATCCACGCAGCCCCCATCTCCCCGTCCAAGGGGGGCTCCGGGCCGGGGGGCGGGCTAGGCCTCGGGGGGCTCGGCGGAGGGCAGGGGGTGGAAGAGGAGGAAGGTTTAGGGGAGGACGACGACGACGACGAGGAGGAGGAGCGGGAGGGCGAGGCTGGAGGCCCAGGCGGAGCGGCCCCACGCTGCGTGTACTGCCAGGACGTGCTGCGGGGCGAGGAGAAGGGGCGAGGCCGGTGCCAGGACGCTCCGGACCCTGTGGGCCGCTGCCTTCGCCAGCTGACCTGCCTGTGGTGCGCCGAGAGCCTCCTCTATCACTGCATGTCGGACTCGGAGGGCGACTACACCGACCCCTGCTCCTGCGACCCCGGCCACCCGCAGTTCTGCGCCCGCTGGGCCGCGCTGCTGGCGCTGGCGCTGGCCGTGCCCTGTATGTGCTGCTACCTGCCCCTGCGGGCCTGCCACTGGGCCGCCCGCCGCTGCGGGTGCTGCGGGGGGCGGCACAAGGCGGCGCGGTGAGGGCGGCGGGGGGGCGGCGGGCGCCCCGAGGACCCTCGCCCGGACTCCTGATGGCCTGCCCACCGCCTCTGTCGGGGGGGAAGGGACTGGGGCAGGTGGGGGGGCCTTTCCCTTCCAGCCCCCCGCCCCGATTCTCAAGCTTTCGGCTTGCGCACTCCATGCCAACCTCTCCGTTTTTCGTTAGGCCTTTCCTCGCCCACCCCCCATCCCCGGTGGCCCTCTCCATCCCCCGCTCCGCCCGAAGCCGGGCACCGTGCCCTCAGGGGAGGAAGTGGGAGCGGGCATCGGCGGAAGCCAAGGAGAGCGGGGCACAACAGGGTTGCGTGTGTGTGTGTGTCTGTGTGTGAGTGTGGCCTTTGACCTCCCCCGCCATCTCTCCTCCGCCCCGCCAACGGCCTCGGCCCATCCGGCCGGTGCCAGGGGTGCCAGGCAAGGTCAGCGCGGACGGCCCCTCGGGTCCATCTGGCCCCGGGGCGGGGAGGGCCGGGCTTTATTTAATTTAAATTATTGATTATTTATTGTGTGACAGATTCATTGATTCCATTGATTGATGATTGATTGATTTAGTGCCTTTTAGTGCATTTCACCCCCACAAGCTGGGTGGGTCCCCTCCTGTTGGGGAGGCAGCCAGGGACCCCCCCCCCCCCCGCCCCAACCGGCCCACCGCACCCCTCCCGCCCCCTCCCTGGCTTTAATCAGTGTTAGGGGGAGACCCCCGGGCCGAGGGCGAAGATCTCCTGGGGTCTGTGGAGGTCTGGAGGTGAATGCGGGGATGGGGGAGCTGGGGACGCCTGGGTCCTGTTCCCCTTTCTGTGTCTCAGAACTCAACGTACCTACCTCGCAGTGGCGACGGAGGGGGCGGGGGAGCCCAAGGTGCTTTGGGATCCTCAGTCGGGGGAGAGGCCGAGGGTCTCGGGGTGCCCTCCCCACACCCCCAGAGCTGGGGGAGAGCGGTCGAGACCCTCCCACGCCCAACCCTCCATTTCCCTGCCGGACACCCACCGTTTATCCATGAACCCCTGGCACACCAGGTTGGTTGGGGGGCGCGGGACCTGCCCTCTCCCAGGTTGTCCTCTCCCCGGAAAGAAGGGGAGCGGGACATCGCGTCCCAGAACAGGGTAATGGGGAGAAAGGGGAGCAAGGAGAGGAGGATAGGCCCAGCCCCGCTCCCCCAGCCACGTTTAGTAACCCCAGGGTCTCCCGGAGCAGGCCTAGCCTCGCACCGTCCCATGGGGCGCGGAGACCCCTTCTGCGCCGTGGGGGACGGGGGAGAGAACGGGGCGCCTCCAGGCAGCCGGAAGGGCCTGGCGAGTCCCCCCCTCTCCCCTCAAATCGAATTTTCTTTTCCTGTTTTCGTATTTGAGCCGGTTTGTATTCAATATTGTAACTTCTGTGTGGTCGAGTGGGAGAGCGAGCGGGCCCTGGGGGGCCGGGGTGGGCCAGAAGTGAGCGAGGTGTGGGCCTTAAAGTGTCTGTTGTTACTCAGTGGCAGAGTCTGTGGCTTCTTTGCTCCGCCCCAACCCCCCAACTCCCACCAGACCACCCCAGAGGAGGAGGTGAGGAGGCCCGGTGTGAGTCTAACCATCCTCCCTCTGACTCCCCGAAGATCCCCAGAACGAAGCCGTTCTCTTCCCCTCCCACCATCCCCAAGATCCCCTCTGCACCCTCCTCCTCCTCCGCATCGAGGATCGGTGCAGGAACTTGTCTAATCTAATCTAATCCAGCGCTTAGAACAGTGCTTTGCACATAGTAAGCGCTTAACAAATGCCATTATTATTACTGTTATTATTAATCTCATTTAATCAATGGTATTTATTGAGTGCTTACTATGTGCAGAGCACTGTGCCGAGTGCTTGGAAGAGAACAGTACGACACAGTTGGCAGACACGTCACCTGTCCGCAATGAGCTTTCCAGTCTACAGCGGGAGACAGACATTAGTCTAAATAAACAATTTAAAATATAGAGTTTAAAGATATGTAACGATAATAATAATGATGGTATTTGCTAAGCGCTTACTATGTGCAGAGCACTGTGCCGACTGCTTGGAAGAGAACAGTACAACACAGTTGGCAGACACGTCACCTGCCGCAATGAGCTTTCCAGTCTACAGCGGGAGACAGACATTAGTCTAAATAAACAATTTAAAATATAGAATTTAAAGATATGTAACGATAATAATAATGATGGTATTTGCTAAGCGCTTACTATGTGCAGAGCACTGTGCCGACTGCTTGGAAGAGAACAGTACGACACAGTTGGCAGACACGTCACCTGCCGCAATGAGCTTTCCAGTCTAGAGCGGGAGACAGACATTAGTCTAAATAAACAATTTATAATATAGAATTTAAAGATATGTAACAGTAATAATAATGATGGCATTTATTAAGCGCTTACTATGTACAAAGCACTGTTCTAAGCGCTGGGGAGGTTTTACAAAGTGATCAGGTTGCCCCTGGGGGGCACACAGTCTTAATCCCCATATTACAGTTGAGGGAACTGAGGCACAGAGAAGTTAAGTGACTTGCCCAAAGTCACACAGATGACAATTGGTGGAGCCGGAATTTGAACCCATGACCTCAGACTTCACAGCCCGTGCTCTTTCCACTGAGCCACGCTGCTTCTCTGGGCCACAGTGACCTCATCTGTCAAATGGGGATGAAGACTGTGAGCCCCCCATGGGCCCACCTGATCACCTTGTAACCTCCCCAGTGCTTAGAACAGTGCTTGGCACATAGTAAGTGCTTAATAAATAATAATAATAATAATAATAATAATAATAATAATAATTGCATTTATTCATTCATTCATTCATTCAATCGTATTTATTGAGCACTAAGAGCGTACTATGTGCCTGATCACCTTGTAACCTCCCCAGTGCTTAGAACAGTGCTTGGAACATAGTAAGCACTTAATAATAATAATAATCATCATCATCATCATAATGGCATTTATTAAGCGCTTACTATGTGCCTGATCACCTTGTAACCTCCCCAGTGCTTAGAACAGTGCTTGGAACATAGTAAGCACTTAATTAATAATAATAATAATCATCATCGTCATAATGGCATTTATTAAGCGCTTACTATGTGCCTGATCACCTTGTAACCTCCCCAGCGCTTAGAACAGTGCTTGGTACATAGTAAGTGCTTAATTAATAATAATAAAAATAATCATCATAATGGCATTTATTAAGCGCTTACTATGTGCCTGATCACCTTGTAACCTCCCCAGCGCTTAGAACAGTGCTTGGTACATAGTAAGTGCTTAATTAATAATAATAAAAATAATCATAATAATGGCATTTATTAAGAGCTTACTATGTGCCTGATCACCTTGTAACCTCCCCAGCACTTAGAACAGTGCTTGGCACATAGTAAGCGCTTAATAATAATAATAATAATGGTAATAATGGCATTTATTAAGAGCTTACTATGTGCCTGATCACCTTGTAACCTCCCCAGCACTTAGAACAGTGCTTGGCACATAGTAAGTGCTTAATTAATAATAATAATAATAATAATAATAATAATAATAATGGCATTTATTAAGAGCTTACTATGTGCCTGATCACCTTGTAACCTCCCCAGCGCTTAGAACAGTGCTTGGCACATAATAAGCGCTTACTAAATAATAATAATAATAATGGCATTTATTAAGAGCTTACTATATGCCAAGCACTGTTCTAAGCACTGGGGAGGTTACAAGGTGATCAGGTGGGCCCATGGGGCCTCCCAGTCTTCATCCCCATTTTCCAGATGAGGGAACTGAGGCCCAGAGAAGTGAAGTGACTGGCCCAAAGTCACACAGCGGACAGTTGGTGGATGCTGGGGGCATCACAGAGTAAGCCCTTGAGAAGCAGCGTGGCTCAGTGGAAAGAGCCCGGCCTTGGAAGTCAGAGGTCGTGGGTTCTAATCCCAGCTCCGCCGCTTGTCAGCTGTGTGATTTGGGCACGTCACTTCACTTCTCAGTTCCCTCATCTGTAAAATGAGGATGAAACTGTGAGCCCCATGTGGGACAACCTGATTACTTTGTATCTACCCCAGTGCTTACAACAGTGTTTGGCACATAGGAAGTGCTTAACAAATACCCAGCGCTTAGAACACTTCTTTGCAACATAGTAAGCACTTAAAAAAATGCCATTATTATTATTAATACTGTGAGCCCGTTGTTGGGTAGGGACCGTCTCTATATGTTGCCGACTTGGGCTTCCCAAGCGTTTAGTCCAGTGCTCGGCACGCAGTAAGCGCTCAATAAATATGATTGAATGAATGAATGAATGAATGAATGAATCCTTCTCTCCATCCCCCATCCCTTCCTAGATGTCTTCGACCCTCGCTCTCCTCCCTCCCCCCCACCATCATTCCTTCATTCAGTCATATTTATTGAGCGCTTACTGTGTGCAGAGCACTGTACTAAGCGCTTGGGAAGTTCAAGTTGGCAACATATAGAGACGGTCCCTACCCAACATATTTATTCTACTTATTTTATTTTGTTAATATGTTTGGTTTTGTTCTCTGTTTCCCCCTTCTAGACTGTGAGCCCACTGCTGGGTAGGGACCGTCTCTAGATGTTGCCAACTTGGACTTCCCAAGCGCTTAGAACAGTGCTCTGCACACAGTAAGCGCTCAATAAATACGATTGATTGATATTGATTGATTGATTGGCTCCGCGGCCGAGGGTTGGGCAGCATCCGCATCCTCCAACGCGCTCCCCGGTTGCTATGGCAACGTCCCCCCGTCTCCCCGGCGGCGGCTCCGATTCCCGCCCTCCTCCTCCTCCGGGCCAATCGCGAGCGCCCGTTCGGGCCGCGACCCCCGCGAGCCAATCCAAGCCTCGCACTGTTGCCGCCCCGTCCAATCAGAAGCGCTTCCTGGGAGGACGAGGCGGGAAGGGAGCGCCGCTCCCGTTCCCGCCGTGGGCGGCAGAGGGCGCTCGCGCCGGCGGTGATGGCGGACGAGGAGGAGGCGGAGGTGGCGGCACAACTAAGGGCCTTGGGGTAATAATAATAATAATAATTAATAATAATGGTATTGGTTAATTGCTTACTATGTGCGAAGCACTGTTCTAAGCGTTGGTGATCAGGTTGTCCCACGTGGGGCTGACAGTCTTAATCTCCAGTTTCCAGATGAGGTCACTGAGGCCCAGAGAAGTGAAGTAATAATAATAATAATAATAGTAGTATTTGTTAAGCGCTTACTATGTGCGAAGCACTGTTCTAAGCGCTGGAGGGGGATACAGGGTGATCAGGTTGTCCCACGTGGGGCTCACAGTCTTAATCCCCATTTTCCAGATGAGGTCACTGAGGCCCAGAGAAGTGAAGTAATAATAATAATAATAATAGTAGTATTTGTTAAGCGCTTACTATGTGCGAAGCACTGTTCTAGGCGCTGGAGGGGGATACAAGGTGATCAGGTTGTCCCACGTGGGGTTTACAGTCTTAATCTCCATTTTCCAGATAATAATAATAAACGCTGAGGGGGATACAAGATGATCAGGTTGTCCCACGTGGGGCTCACAGTCTTAATCCCCATTTTACAGATGAGGTCACTGAGGCCCATAGAAGTGAAGTAATAAGAATAGTAGTATTTGTTAAGCGTTTACTATGTGTGAAGCACTGTTCTAAGCGCTGGAGGGGGATACAAGGTGATCAGGTTGCCCCACGTGGGGCTCACAGTCTTAATCCCCATTTTCCAGAAGAGGTCACTGAGGCCCAGAGAAGTGAAGTAATGATAATAAGCATAGTAGTATTTGTTAAGCGTTTACTGTGTGCAAAGTACTGTTCTAAGCGCTGGAGGGGGATACAAGGTGATCAGGTTGTCCCACGTGGGGCTCACAGTCTTAATCCCCATTTTACAGGTGAGGTCACAGAGGCCCAGAGAAGTGAAGTAATGATAGTAAGAACAGTAGCACTTGTTAAACGTTTACTATGTGCAAAGCACTGTTCTAAGCGCTGGAGGGGGATACAAGGTGATCAGGTTGTCCCACGTGGGGCTCACAGTCCTAATTTCCATTTTCCGCATGAGGTCACTGAGGCCCAGGGAAGTGAAGTAAAAAAATAGTAGTATTTGTTAAGCGTTTACTGTGTGCAAAGCACTGTTCTAAGCGCTGGAGGGGGATACAAGGTGATCAGGCTGTCCTACGTGGGGCTCACAGTCCTAATCCCCATTTTTAATAATAATAATGGCATTTGTTAAGCGCTTACTACGTGCCAAGTACTGTTCTAAGCGCTGGAGGGGGATACAAGGTGATCAGGTTGTCCCACGTGGGGCTCACAGTCCTAATCCCCATTTTTAATAATAATAATAATAATAATGACATTTGTTAAGCGCTTACTATGTGCAAAGTACTGTTCTAAGCGCTGGAGGGGGATACAAGGTGATCAGGTTGTCCCACGTGGGGCTCACAGTCTTAATCCCCATTTTCCAGGTGAGGTCACAGAGGCCCAGAGAAGTGAAGTAATGATAATAAGAATAGCAGTATTTGTTAAGCGTTTACTCTGTGCAAAGCACTGTTCTAAGCGCTGGAGGGGGATACAAGGTGATCAGGTTGTCCCACGTGGGGCTCACAGTCCTAATCCCCATTTTTAATAATAATAATAATAATAATAATGACATTTGTTAAGCGCTTACTATGTGCAAAGTACTGTTCTAAGTGCTGGAGGGGGATACAAGGTGATCAGGTTGTCCCACGTGGGGCTCACAGTCTTAATCCCCATTTTCCAGTTGAGGTCACTGAGGCCCAGAGAAGTGAAGTAATAATAATAATAGTAGTAGTATTTGTTAAGGGCTTACTATGTGCAAGGCACTGTTCTAAGCACTGGGGGGGGGGGGGGATACAAGGTGATCAGGTTGTCCCACGTGGGGCTCACAGTCTTAATCCCCATTTTCCAGTTGAGGTCACTGAGGCCCAGAGAAGTGAATAATAATAATAATAGTAGTATTTATTAAGGGCTTACTATGTGCAAAGCACTGTTCTAAACGCTGCGGGGGGGGGGAGATACAAGGTGATCAGGTTGTCCCACAGGGGCTCACAGTCTTCACCCCCATTTTCCAGATGAGGGAACTGAGGCCCAGAGAAGGGACTGGCCCAAGGTCACCCAGCTGACAAGTGGCGGAGTCGGGATTATAATAATAATAATAATGGAATTTATTAAGCGCTTACTCTGTGCAAAGCCCTGTTCTAAGCGCTGGGGAGGTTGCAAGGCAATCGGTTTGTCCCACAGGGGGCTCACAGTCTTCATCCCCATTTGACAGATGAGGTAACTGAGGCCCAGAGAAGTGAAGTGACTTGCCCAAAGTCACCCAGCTGACAATTGGCAGAGCGGGGATTCGAACCCAAGCCCGGGCTCTTTCCACTGAGCCCCGCTGCTTCTGTAGGGCGAGGGGGTCCCGGGGAGGGCGGGAGGGGGCCGCAGACCCCTTCCCCTCACCGAGCCCCTGCCCCTGCCCCGCTCCGCAGGCTCTCCGGCCTCTCCTTCAGGACGCTGTGCGCGCGGCTGGTGGAGGAGCTGGCAGCCCGGAGGGCTCTGGAGGAGGCGGCCCTTCTCAGCCCTGGACACGGTGAGCGGCAGACAGGCCTTCACCCTCTGTATTCATTCATTCACTCAATCCTATTTATAATTATTAATAATAATAATAATTATGGCATTTGCTAATTTGTACTTCCCAAGCGCTTAGTACAGTGCTCTGCACATAGTAAGCGCTCAATAAATACGATTGATGATGATGATGATTTGCTAAGTGCTTACTATGTGCAAAGTCTGTCTGTCTGTCTCCCCTTTTAGACTGTGAGCCCACTGTTGGGTAGGGACTGTCTCTATATGCTGCCAGTTTGTACTTCCCAAGCGCTTAGTACAGTGCTCTGCACATAGTAAGCGCTCAATAAATACGATTGATGATGATGATGCAAAGCAGTGTTCATTCATTCAGTCGTATTGAGCGCTTACTGTGTGCAGAGCACTGTACTTGGGAAGTACAAGTTGGCAACATATAATAAAAATAATGTTGGCATTTGCACATAGTAAGCGCTTAATAAATGCCATCATTATTGTTATTATTATTATTTGTTAAGTGCTTACTATGTGCAAAGCACTGTTCTAAGCGCTACAAAGTGATCAGGTTGTCCCGCGGGGGGCTCACAGTTTTCATCCCCATTTTCCAGATGAGGGAACTGAGGCTCAGAGAAGTGAAGTGACTTGCCCCAGGTCACACAGCAGACGTGTGGCGGAGTTGGGATTCGAACCCATAACCTGTGACTCCAAAGCCCGGGCTCTTTCCACTGAGCCACGCTGCTTCTCTATAGAGACGGTCCCTGGTGTTCTAAGCGCCGGCTATTTGTTAAGCGCTTACTACGTGCCAAACACTGTCGTAAGCACTGGGGTAGATACAAAGTAGTCAGGTTGTCCCATGTGGGGCTCATAGTCTTAATCCCCATTTTACAGATGAGGCAGCTGAGGCACAGAGAAGTTGAGTGGCTTGTCCAAAGTCACACAGCTGAAAAGTGGCAGAGCTGGGATTAGAACACGTGTCCCCTGACTCCCAAACCTGGGCTCTTTCCACTAAGCCATGTTGCTTCTCTATTTGTTAAGCGCTTACTATGTGCCAGCCACTGTACTAAGTGCTGGGGTGCATGCAAGGTAATTGGGTTGGACCCAGTCCCTGTCCCATATAATAATAATAATAATAATAATAATAATAATAATAATAATAATGGCATTTGTTAAGCGCTTACTATGTGCCAAGCACTGTTCTAAGCGCGGAGGAGGTTACAGGGTGATCAGTTTGTCCCATATGCGGCTCACAGTCTTCATTCCCATTTTACAGATGAGGGAACTGAGGCACAGAGAAGTTAAGTGACTCGCCCAAAGTCACACAGCTGACAATAGGCAGAGTCCGGATTCGAACCCCTGACCTCTGACTCCAAAGCCCGGGCTCTTTCCACTGAGCCACGCTGCTTCTCTATGGGGCTCACACTCTCAATCCCCATTTTACAGATGAGGAAACTGAGGCACAGAAAAGAATAATGATGATGATGGCATTTAAGCGCATACTATGTGCCCAGCACTGTTCTAAGCGCTGAGGTAGATTCACGGTCATCAGGTTGTCCCATATGTGGCTCCCAGTCTTCATCCCCATTTTACAGATGAGGTAACTGAGGCACAGAGAAGTTAAGTGGCTTCCCCAAAGTCACACAGCTGATAAGCGGCGGAGCCGGGATTAGAATCCACAGCTTCTGTCTCCCAAGCCTATGCTCTTTCCACTAAGCCCCGCCGAAGTGATGTTCATTCATTCATTCGTATTTATTGAGCACTTACTGTATGCAGAGCACTGTACTAAGCGCTTGGGAAGTACAAATCGGCAACATATAGAGACGGTCCCTACCCAACAACGGGCTCACAGTCTAGAAGGGGGAGACGGACAACAGAATAAAACAAGTAGACAGGACTTGCCCAAGGGCAAACAGCAGACAAGTGGCGGATCAGACTGTAATAATAATAATAATAATAATAATAATGATGGTATTTGCTAAGCGCTTACTATGTGCAAAGCACTGTTCTGAGCGCTGGGGAAGATACAAGGTTATCAGGTTGTCCCACATGGGGCTCCCAGTCTTAGTCCCCATTTTACAGATGAGGGAACTGAGGCCCAGAGAAGTGAAGTGACTTGCCCAAAGTCACACAGCTGACATCTGGAAAATGGGGATTGAGATTGTGGGGGGCCCCCCCCGGGGGACAGCCTGATCGCCTTGTAGACTCCCCAGCGCTTGGAACGGCGCTTTGCACATAGTGGGTGCTTGATAAATGCCGTCATTATTGTTATTATTATAAATGCCATTATTATTATTATTATAAATGCCATTATTATTATTATAAATGCCATTATTATTATTATAAATGCCATCATTATTATTGTTGTTATAAAGGCCATTATTATTATTATGAATGCCATTATTATTATTATTAAATGCCATTATTATTATTATTATAAATGCCATTATTATTATGAATGACATTATTATTATTATAAATGCCATTATTATTATAAATGCCATTATTATTATAAATGCCATTATTATTATTATAAATGCCATTATTATTATTATTATAAATATCATTATTATAATAATAATAATTATAATAATATCTCTCCCCCTTTTAGACTGTGAGCCCACTGTTGGGTAGGGACTGTCTCTATATGTTGCCAATTTGTACTTCCCAAGCGCTTAGTACAGTGCTCTGCACATAGTAAGCGCTCAAGAAATACGATTGATGATGAAGATGATGACAAGTGGCAGAGCTGGGATTCGAACCCATGACCTCTGACTCCGAAGCCCGTGATCTTCCCACTAAGCCACAGCTGCTTCTGTAGACTGCAAACTCACTGTGGACAGGGAATGTGTCTGTTTTTGTGCTGTACTCTCCCAAGCGTTTAGTACAGTGCTCGGCACACAGTGACTGCTCATAAATACTATTGAGTGAATGAAACTCCTTGCGGGCAGGGAGCAAGTCTACCAAATTGGTTATTTGGTACTCTCCCAAGCGCTTAGTACAGTGCTCCCAACCCTTAGCCCCATACCACTTATGTCCATACCCGTCATTTATCTATATTAATGTTACTCTCCTCTAGACCGTAAGGTTGTTGTGGGCAGGGAGCGTGTCCACCAAATCGGTTCAGTCGGGCCCTCCCAAGCGCTTAGTACAGTGCTCTGCACTCAGTAAACGCTCAGTATATTCATTCAATCATATTTATTGAGCGCTTACTGTGTGCAGAGCACTGTACTAAGCGCTTGAGAAGTACAAGTTGGCAACATATAGAGACGGTCCCTACCCAACAACGGGCTCACAGTCTAGGAGTGGGGGGACAGAGAACAAAACAAAACATGTGGATGGGTGTCAAGTCGTCAGAACAAATAGAATTAAAGCTAAATGCACATCATTTACAAAATAAATACGGTAGTAAATATGCACAAGTAAAATAAAGTAAATAAAATAAATAAATACAGTAAACAAAATAAAATAAAGTAAATACGATTGAATGAGTGAAGCTCGTTGTGGGCAGGGAACGTGTCTACCCAATCGGTTCTATCGTCTTCCCCCAAGCGCTTAGTCCAGGGCTGGGCCCGCAGTAAGCGCTTAGTAAATAGGATCATTGGATGATTGGATGGATGGATGGATGATTGGATGAATGGATGGATGATTGGATGAATGGATGGATGATTGGATTGATGGATGGATGATTGGATTGATGGATGATTGGATGGATGGATGGATGGATGGTTGGATGGATGGATGGATGACTTGATGGATGGATGGATGATTGGATGAATGGATGGATGATTGGATGGATGTATGGATGGATGATTGGATTGATGGATGGATGATTGGATTGATGGATGGATGATTGGATGATAGATGATTGGATGGATGATTGGATGGATGATTGGATGGATGGATGGATGGATGATTGGATGAATGGATGATTGGATGGATGGATGACTGGATGAATGGATGGATGATTGAATGGATGGATGAATGGATGATTGGATTGATGGATGGATGATTGGATGGATGGATGATTGGATTGATGGATGGATGATTGGATTGATGGATGGATGATAGATGATTGGATGGATGGATGGATGATTGGATGGATGGATGAATGGATGATTGGATGGATGGATGATTGGATGGATGGATGGATGATTGGATGAATGGATGGATGATTGGATGGCTGTATGGATGGATGATTGGATTGATGGATGGATGATTGGATGATGGATGATTGGATGGATGCATTGATGGATGATTGGATGGATGGATGGATGGAGTGCGGTTGGAGTCCGGAGGACTCAGTCGGGGGTGGGCCGGGGTCCCTCCCCCCGGGCTGAGCTCAACGCCCCTGCCCAGAGCCCGGCACGGAGGAGAGCTTCCTGCTGGAGCTGAGCGGGCTGCTGCGGGAGCTCCACTGCCCCGATCCCGTGCTCACCGCCGGGGAGCCCGCCGTGTGCCTCCGCCAGCCCTGCACCCGACTGCGCCTGCTCCGTGAGTGGCACCGATGGGGGGCCGGACCTGGGGGGTGGGCAGAGCCCAGGGGCGGGCAGAGCTGTGGGGAGGGGCCTGGGAGATGAGAAGAGCGGGAAGGGAGCGGGGCCGGGGCTGGGGGGGTGGGGATGGGCAGTGCCAGGGAGGAGGTGGGGCCTGGACCATTGGCAGAGCCAAGGAGGGGGTGGTAATAATAATAATAATGGTATTTGTTAAGTGCTTATTATGTGCCAAGGACTGTTCTAAGCACTGGTGTAGATATAAGATAATCAAGTTGTCCCACGTGGGGCTCACGGTCTTAATCCTCATTTTACAGATGAGGTAACTGAGGCACAGGGAAATTAAGTGGCTTGCCCAAGGTCACCCAGCAGACAAGTGGTGAATAATAATAATAATGATGGTGTTTGTTATGCGCTTACTATGTGCAAAGCACTGTTCTAAGCGTTGGGGGGTACACAAGGTGATCAGGTTGTCCCATTAGGGGCTCATAGTCTTCATCTCTATTTTACGGGTGAGGGAATTGAGGCACAGAGAAGTTAAGTGGCTTGCTCAAGGTCACCCAGCAGACAAGTGGCAAATAATAATAATAATGATGGTGTTTGTTATGCGCTTACTATGTGCAAAGCACTGTTCTAAACGCTGGGGGGTATACAGGGTGATCAGGTTGTCCCATGAGGGGCTCACAGTCTTCATCCCCATTTTACAGATGAGGGAACTGAGGCACAGAGAAGTGAAGTGACTCACCCAAAGTCATGCAACTAAGTGGCGGAGCCGGGATTAGAACCCGTGACCCCTGACTCCCAAGCCTGGGCTCTTTCCACTGAGCCACGCTGTATATATGTATATATGTTTGTACGTATTTATTACTCTATTTATTTTACTTGTACATATCTATTCTATTTATTTTATTTTGTTAATATGTTTGGTTTTGGTCTTCTAGACTGTGAGCCCACCGTTGGGTAGGGACCGTCTCTATATGTTGCCAACTTGTACTTCCCAAGCGCTCAGTACAGTTCTCTGCACACAGGAAGCGCTCAGTAAATACGATTGATTGATTTTCTTCTCTGCCTCCCCCTTCTAGACTGCGAGCCCACTGTTGGGTAGGGACCGTCTCTGTATGTTGCCAACTTGGACTTCCCAAGTGCTTAGTGCAGTGCTCTGCGCACAGGAAGCGCTCAGTCATCATTATCATCATCATCATCAATCGTATTTATTGAGCACTTACTGTGCAGAGCACTGTACTAAGCGCTTGGGAAATACAAGTTGGCAACATATAGAGACAGT
Source organism: Tachyglossus aculeatus (assembly GCF_015852505.1). Lineage (NCBI taxonomy): Eukaryota > Metazoa > Chordata > Mammalia > Monotremata > Tachyglossidae > Tachyglossus > Tachyglossus aculeatus. The sequence goes on from NC_052091.1 coordinate 3,387,602, forward strand.
CCCTACCCAACAGTGGGCTCACAGTCTAGAAGGGGGAGAAATCAATCAATCAATCAATCAGTTGTATTTATTGAGCACTTACTGTGCGCAGAGCACTGGACTAAGCGCTTGGGAAGTCCAAGTCGGCAACACACAGAGACAGTCCCTACCCAACAGTGGGCTCACAGTCTAGAAGGGGGAGAAATCAATCAATCAATCAATCAATCGTATTTATTGAGCACTTACTGTGAGCAGAGCACTGGACTAAGCGCTTGGGAAGTCCAAGTCGGCAACACACAGAGACAGTCCCTACCCAACAGTGGGCTCGCAGTCTAAAAGGGGGAGACAGAGAACAAAACCAGACATACTAACAAAATGAAATCAATAGAATAGATATGTACAAGTAAAATAAATAGAGTAATAATAATAATAATGGCATTTATTAAGCGCTTATTATGTGCAAAGCACTGTTCTAAGCGCTGGATAATAAGCGCTAAGTAATAAATCTGTACAGACATATATACATATATACAGGTGCTGTGGGGAAGGGAAGGAGGTGAGATGGGGGGGGATGGGGCTAGGGGACTGGCAGGACCGGGGACGGGGTGGAGCCGGGTGGCGAGGATGCCCGGATCCAGGGCAGCGCGGTGGGCGGTCCTCTCTTCCCGTCCCTTCCCGTCCCTTCCCGTCTCCATCCCTCCAGGTTTTCTCTGCTCAGAGGTCCAGGCGGCCCGACTGCTCCGTCGCAAGACGCCCCGGGTCCGGTCGCAGGAGGAAGGGGAGCGGCTCTGGAAAACCAGGGAGGAACTGACCCTCATCTGCGAGGCCTTAGGAATGCCCTCTCCCCAGCCTGGCACCGCCCCCAGCCAACTGTTTCAGGAGCTGCTCGCTAAGGTGAGGAGCCTGGACTCGTTCATTTGATCATATCATAATAATAATAATAATGATATTAAGCGCTTACTATGTGCCAAGCACTCTTCTAAGCGCTGGGGAGGTTACAAGGTGATCAGGTTGGCCCACTGGGGGGCTCACAGTCTTCAACCCCATTTTCCGGATGAGGGAACTGAGGCACAGAGAAGTGAAGTGAGCCCACTGTTGGGTAGGGACTGTCTCTATATGTTGCCAATTTGTACTTCCCAAGCGCTTAGTACAGTGCTCTGCACACAGTAAGCGCTCAATAAATACGATTGATGATGATGATGATGAAGTTTATTTATTTATTTTACTTGTACATATCTATTCTATTTATTTTATTTTGTTGGTCTGTTTGGTTTTGTTCTCTGTCTCCCCCTTTTAGACTGTGAGCCCACTGTTGGGTAGGGACTGTCTCTATATGTTGCCAACTTGGACCTCCCAAGTGCTTAGTACAGTGCTCTGCACACAGTAAATGCTCAATAAATACGATTGATTGATTGATTGTCTCCCTGTTCTAGACTGTGAGCCCACTGTTGGGTAGGGATTGTCTCTATATGTTGCCAACTTGGACTTCCCAAGTGCTTAGTCCAGTGCTCTGCACACAGTAAGCGCTCAATAAATACGATTGATTGATTGAAGTGACACAGCTGACAATTGGCGGAGCCGGGATTTGAACCTCTGACCTCTGACGCCAAAGCCCTTTCCACTGCGCTTACTGTGTACTAAGCGCTTGGGAGGTACAACTTTGAGACACATGGAATTGTGCTGTATATTGGCTTAGTTGATGGAGCACGGTCATGGGTTCAAATCCCAGCTCCGCCAATTAATAATAATAGTAATAATTATGGCATTTATTAAGCACTTACTATGTGCCAAGCACTGTTTTAAGCGCTGGGGAGGTTACAAGGTGATCAGGTTGTCCCACAGGGGGCTCACAGTCTTAATCCCCATTTTACAGATGAGGTCACTGAGGCACAGTGAAGTGAAGTGACTCCCCTCGTCCCCCCTCTCCATCCCCCCATCTTACCTCCTTCCCTTCCCCACAGCACCTGTATATATGTATATATGTTTGTACAGATTTATTACTCTATTTATTTATTTATTTATTTATTTTACTTGTACCTATCTATTTTATTTTATTTTGTTAGTATGTTTGGTTTTGTTCTCTGTCTCCCCCTTTTAGACTGTGAGCCCGCTGTTTGGGTAGGGACTGTCTCTCTATGTTGCCAACTTGGACTTCCCAAGCGCTTAGTACAGTGCTCTGCACACAGTAAGCGCTCAATAAATACGATTGATTGATTGATTGAAGTGACACAGCTGACAGTTGGCGGAGCCGGGATTTGAACCTCTGACCTCTGGCTCCAAAGCCCATGCCCTTTCCACTGCGCTTTCTGTGTACTAAACGCTTGGGAGGTACAACTTTGAGACACATCGAACTGTGCTGTATATTGGCTTAGTTGATAGAGCACGGTCATGGGTTCAAATCCCAGCTCTGCCAATTAATAATAATAATAATAATTATGGCATTTATTAAGCACTTACTATGTGCCAAGCACTCTTCTAAGCGCTGGGGAGGTTACAGGGTGATCAGGTTGTCCCACGGGGGCTCACAGTCTTCATCCCCATTTTACAGATGAGGGAACTGAGGCCCAGAGAAGTGAAGTGACTTGCCCAAAGTCACACAGCTGACAATTGACAGAGCCGGGATTTGAACCTCTGACCTCTGACTCCAAAGCCCATGCCCTTTCCACTGCGCTTACTGTGTGCAGAGCACTGTACTAGGCGCTTGGGAGGTACAACTTTGAGACACATGGAACTGTGCTGTATATTGGCTTAGTTGATAGAGCACGGTCATGGGTTCAAATCCCACTCCGCCAATTAATAATAATAATAATAATGGGATTTATTAAGCACTTACTATGTGCCAAGCACTCTTCTAAGCGCTGGGGAGGTTACAGCGTGATCAGGTTGTCCCACGGGGGGCTCACAGTCTTCATCCCCATTTTACAGATGAGGGAACTGAGGCCCAGAGAAGTGAAGTGACTTGCCCAAAGTCACACAGCTGACAAGTGGTGGAGGCGGGATTTGAACCCATGACCTCTGACTCCAAAGCTCCTGCTCTTTTCCACTGAGCCACGCTGCTTCTCTAAGCTGCTTCTCTAAGCGCTAGGGGGGATACGAGGCTCAGTAGGAAGAGCCCAGGCTTGGGAGTCAGAGGTTGTGGGTTCTAATCCCGGCTCCACCACTTGTCGGCTGTATGACTTTGGGAAGGGGCAAGGTTGAAAGACCTCCTCCCCCAATTATAATTATAATTATTATTCAAGATATTATTATTCAAGAGAAGCAAGGCTCAGTAGAAAGAGCCCAGGCTTGGGAGTCAGAGGTTGTGGGTTCTAATCCCGGCTCCGCCACTTGTCGGCTGTATGACTTTGGGAAGGGGCAAGGCTGAAAGACCTCCTCCCCCAATTATAATTATAATTATTATAATTATTAATATCAAAATATTATTATTATTATTATTATTATCATTATTATTCAAGAGAAGCAAGGCTCAGTAGAAAGAGCCCGGGCTTGGGAGTCAGAGGTTGTGGGTTCTAATCCCGGCTCCGCCACTTGTCAGCTGTATGACTTTGGGAAGGGCCAAGGCTCTTGGGGGAGGGAGGCTCTTGGGCTCTTGGGGGAGGGAAAGACCTCCTCCCCCAATTATAATTATAATTATTATTCAAGATATTATTATTATTATTCAAGAGAAGCGAGGCTCAGTAGAAAGAGCCCGGGCTTGGGAGTCATAGGTTGTGGGTTCTAATCCCGGCTCTGCCACTTGTCGGCTGTATGACTTTGGGCCAGTCACTTTCATTCATTCATTCATTCATTCATTCAGTCGTATTTATTGAGCGCTTACTGTGTGCAGAGCACTGGACTGAGCGCTTGGGAAGTACAAGTTGGCAACATCTAGAGACGGTCCCTACCCAACAGTGGGCTCACAGTCTAGAAGGGGGAGACAGACAACAAAACATATTAACAAAATAAAATAAATAGAATAAATATGTACAAATAAAATAGAGTAATAAATACGTACAAACATATATACATATATAGAGGTGCTGTGGGGAGGGGAAGGAGGTAACGTGGGGGGGATGGGGTTCTCTGTGCCTCAGTTCCCTCATCTGGAAAATGGGGAGGAATCAATCCATCAATCAATCGTATTTATTGAGCGCTTACTGTGTGCAGAGCACTGTACTAAGCTCTTGGGAAGTCCAAGTTGGCAACGTCTAGAGACGGTCCCTACCCAACAGTGGGCTCACAGTCTAGAGGAAGACTGTGAGCCCCACATGGGACAACCTGATGACCTTGTATCTATCCCTGCGCTGAGAACTGTGAGCCCACTGTTGGGTAGGGACTGTCTCTATATGTTGCCAACTTGGACTTCCCAAGCACTTAGTCCAGTGCTCTGCACACAGTAAGCGCTCAATAAATACGATTGATGATGATGACAACAGTGCCTGGCACATAGTAAGCGCTTAACAAATACCATCGTTGTTGTTATTTACCCAGATCTCAGAGCTGCTGCCCTTGCTGCCACCTGGACACCTGGCTCCTCTTCTGACCAGCTCCCTGGACTCTGCCCGCTGGGTATGACCCCCCCCGGGGACAACCTGACCACCTTGTATCCCCCCCCCAGCGCTTAGAACAGTGCTTTGCACATAGTAAGCGCTTAACAAATGCCATCATTATTATTATTATTATTACAAAAAAGTGATCAGGTTGTCCCACGGGGGGCTTAGTCTTAATCCCCATTTTACAGATGAGGTAACTGAGCCCCTTCCTTCCTCTCCCCCCCCGGTCCCCCTCTCCATCCCCTGCCTCTTACCTCCTTCCCTTCCCCACAGCACCTGTATAGATGCATATATGTTTGTACATATTTATTACTCTATTTATTTATTTTACTTGTACCTATCTATTCCATTTATTTTAGTTTGTTAGTATGTTTGGTTTTGTTCTCTGTCTCCCCCTTCTAGACTTTGAGCCCACTGTTGGGTAGGGACTGTCTCTATATGTTGCCATCTTGTACGTCCCAAGCGCTTAGTCCAGTGCCCTGCACAAAATAAGCGCTCAATAAGTACGATTGATTAATTGATTGGTGGTACCCCAGGCTGGAGGGGTTTATCTGGGCTCCGGGGGGGAGGAAGGCGGCCGAACCGAAGGCGGCACAGAGAAGTTAAGTGGCTTCCCCAAAGTCACACAGCTGATAAGCGGCGGAGCCGGGATTAGAATCCACAGCTTCTGTCTCCCAAGCCTATGCTCTTTCCACTAAGCCCCGCCGAAGTGATGTTCATTCATTCATTCGTATTTATTGAGCACTTACTGTATGCAGAGCACTGTACTAAGCGCTTGGGAAGTACAAATCGGCAACATATAGAGACGGTCCCTACCCAACAACGGGCTCACAGTCTAGAAGGGGGAGACGGACAACAGAATAAAACAAGTAGACAGGACTTGCCCAAGGGCAAACAGCAGACAAGTGGCGGATCAGACTGTAATAATAATAATAATAATAATAATAATGATGGTATTTGCTAAGCGCTTACTATGTGCAAAGCACTGTTCTGAGCGCTGGGGAAGATACAAGGTTATCAGGTTGTCCCACATGGGGCTCCCAGTCTTAGTCCCCATTTTACAGATGAGGGAACTGAGGCCCAGAGAAGTGAAGTGACTTGCCCAAAGTCACACAGCTGACATCTGGAAAATGGGGATTGAGATTGTGGGGGGCCCCCCCCCGGGGGACAGCCTGATCGCCTTGTAGACTCCCCAGCGCTTGGAACGGCGCTTTGCACATAGTGGGTGCTTGATAAATGCCGTCATTATTGTTATTATTATAAATGCCATTATTATTATTATTATAAATGCCATTATTATTATTATAAATGCCATTATTATTATTATAAATGCCATCATTATTATTGTTGTTATAAAGGCCATTATTATTATTATGAATGCCATTATTATTATTATTAAATGCCATTATTATTATTATTATAAATGCCATTATTATTATGAATGACATTATTATTATTATAAATGCCATTATTATTATAAATGCCATTATTATTATAAATGCCATTATTATTATTATAAATGCCATTATTATTATTATTATAAATATCATTATTATAATAATAATAATTATAATAATATCTCTCCCCCTTTTAGACTGTGAGCCCACTGTTGGGTAGGGACTGTCTCTATATGTTGCCAATTTGTACTTCCCAAGCGCTTAGTACAGTGCTCTGCACATAGTAAGCGCTCAAGAAATACGATTGATGATGAAGATGATGACAAGTGGCAGAGCTGGGATTCGAACCCATGACCTCTGACTCCGAAGCCCGTGATCTTCCCACTAAGCCACAGCTGCTTCTGTAGACTGCAAACTCACTGTGGACAGGGAATGTGTCTGTTTTTGTGCTGTACTCTCCCAAGCGTTTAGTACAGTGCTCGGCACACAGTGACTGCTCATAAATACTATTGAGTGAATGAAACTCCTTGCGGGCAGGGAGCAAGTCTACCAAATTGGTTATTTGGTACTCTCCCAAGCGCTTAGTACAGTGCTCCCCAACCCTTAGCCCCATACCACTTATGTCCATACCCGTCATTTATCTATATTAATGTTACTCTCCTCTAGACCGTAAGGTTGTTGTGGGCAGGGAGCGTGTCCACCAAATCGGTTCAGTCGGGCCCTCCCAAGCGCTTAGTACAGTGCTCTGCACTCAGTAAACGCTCAGTATATTCATTCAATCATATTTATTGAGCGCTTACTGTGTGCAGAGCACTGTACTAAGCGCTTGAGAAGTACAAGTTGGCAACATATAGAGACGGTCCCTACCCAACAACGGGCTCACAGTCTAGGAGTGGGGGGACAGAGAACAAAACAAAACATGTGGATGGGTGTCAAGTCGTCAGAACAAATAGAATTAAAGCTAAATGCACATCATTTACAAAATAAATACGGTAGTAAATATGCACAAGTAAAATAAAGTAAATAAAATAAATAAATACAGTAAACAAAATAAAATAAAGTAAATACGATTGAATGAGTGAAGCTCGTTGTGGGCAGGGAACGTGTCTACCCAATCGGTTCTATCGTCTTCCCCCAAGCGCTTAGTCCAGGGCTGGGCCCGCAGTAAGCGCTTAGTAAATAGGATCATTGGATGATTGGATGGATGGATGGATGATTGGATGAATGGATGGATGATTGGATGAATGGATGGATGATTGGATTGATGGATGGATGATTGGATTGATGGATGATTGGATGGATGGATGGATGGATGGATGGATGACTTGATGGATGGATGGATGATTGGATGGATGTATGGATGGATGATTGGATTGATGGATGGATGATTGGATTGATGGATGGATGATTGGATGATAGATGATTGGATGGATGATTGGATGGATGATTGGATGGATGGATGGATGGATGATTGGATGAATGGATGATTGGATGGATGGATGACTGGATGAATGGATGGATGATTGAATGGATGGATGAATGGATGATTGGATTGATGGATGGATGATTGGATGGATGGATGATTGGATTGATGGATGGATGATTGGATTGATGGATGGATGATTGGATGATTGGATGGATGGATGGATGATTGGATGGATGGATGGATGGATGATTGGATGAATGGATGATTGGATGGATGGATGATTGGATGGATGGATGGATGATTGGATGGATGGATGGATGATTGGATGGCTGTATGGATGGATGATTGGATTGATGGATGGATGATTGGATGATGGATGATTGGATGGATGCATTGATGGATGATTGGATGGATGGATGGATGGAGTGCGGTTGGAGTCCGGAGGACTCAGTCGGGGGTGGGCCGGGGTCCCTCCCCCCGGGCTGAGCTCAACGCCCCTGCCCAGAGCCCGGCACGGAGGAGAGCTTCCTGCTGGAGCTGAGCGGGCTGCTGCGGGAGCTCCACTGCCCCGATCCCGTGCTCACCGCCGGGGAGCCCGCCGTGTGCCTCCGCCAGCCCTGCACCCGACTGCGCCTGCTCCGTGAGTGGCACCGATGGGGGGCCGGACCTGGGGGGTGGGCAGAGCCCAGGGGCGGGCAGAGCTGTGGGGAGGGGCCTGGGAGATGAGAAGAGCGGGAAGGGAGCGGGGCCGGGGCGGGGGGGGGGGGGATGGGCAGTGCCAGGGAGGAGGTGGGGCCTGGACCATTGGCAGAGCCAAGGAGGGGGGTGGTAATAATAATAATAATGGTATTTGTTAAGTGCTTATTATGTGCCAAGGACTGTTCTAAGCACTGGTGTAGATATAAGATAATCAAGTTGTCCCACGTGGGGCTCACGGTCTTAATCCTCATTTTACAGATGAGGTAACTGAGGCACAGGGAAATTAAGTGGCTTGCCCAAGGTCACCCAGCAGACAAGTGGTGAATAATAATAATAATGATGGTGTTTGTTATGCGCTTACTATGTGCAAAGCACTGTTCTAAGCGTTGGGGGGTACACAAGGTGATCAGGTTGTCCCATTAGGGGCTCATAGTCTTCATCTCTATTTTACGGGTGAGGGAATTGAGGCACAGAGAAGTTAAGTGGCTTGCTCAAGGTCACCCAGCAGACAAGTGGCAAATAATAATAATAATGATGGTGTTTGTTATGCGCTTACTATGTGCAAAGCACTGTTCTAAACGCTGGGGGGTATACAGGGTGATCAGGTTGTCCCATGAGGGGCTCACAGTCTTCATCCCCATTTTACAGATGAGGGAACTGAGGCACAGAGAAGTGAAGTGACTCACCCAAAGTCATGCAACTAAGTGGCGGAGCCGGGATTAGAACCCGTGACCCCTGACTCCCAAGCCTGGGCTCTTTCCACTGAGCCACGCTGTATATATGTATATATGTTTGTACGTATTTATTACTCTATTTATTTTACTTGTACATATCTATTCTATTTATTTTATTTTGTTAATATGTTTGGTTTTGGTCTTCTAGACTGTGAGCCCACCGTTGGGTAGGGACCGTCTCTATATGTTGCCAACTTGTACTTCCCAAGCGCTCAGTACAGTTCTCTGCACACAGGAAGCGCTCAGTAAATACGATTGATTGATTTTCTTCTCTGCCTCCCCCTTCTAGACTGCGAGCCCACTGTTGGGTAGGGACCGTCTCTGTATGTTGCCAACTTGGACTTCCCAAGTGCTTAGTGCAGTGCTCTGCGCACAGGAAGCGCTCAGTCATCATTATCATCATCATCATCAATCGTATTTATTGAGCACTTACTGTGCAGAGCACTGTACTAAGCGCTTGGGAAATACAAGTTGGCAACATATAGAGACAGTCCCTACCCAACAGTGGGCTCACAGTCTAGAAGGGGGAGAAATCAATCAATCAATCAATCAGTTGTATTTATTGAGCACTTACTGTGCGCAGAGCACTGGACTAAGCGCTTGGGAAGTCCAAGTCGGCAACACACAGAGACAGTCCCTACCCAACAGTGGGCTCACAGTCTAGAAGGGGGAGAAATCAATCAATCAATCAATCAATCGTATTTATTGAGCACTTACTGTGAGCAGAGCACTGGACTAAGCGCTTGGGAAGTCCAAGTCGGCAACACACAGAGACAGTCCCTACCCAACAGTGGGCTCGCAGTCTAAAAGGGGGAGACAGAGAACAAAACCAGACATACTAACAAAATGAAATCAATAGAATAGATATGTACAAGTAAAATAAATAGAGTAATAATAATAATAATGGCATTTATTAAGCGCTTATTATGTGCAAAGCACTGTTCTAAGCGCTGGATAATAAGCGCTAAGTAATAAATCTGTACAGACATATATACATATATACAGGTGCTGTGGGGAAGGGAAGGAGGTGAGATGGGGGGGATGGGGCTAGGGGACTGGCAGGACCGGGGACGGGGTGGAGCCGGGTGGCGAGGATGCCCGGATCCAGGGCAGCGCGGTGGGCGGTCCTCTCTTCCCGTCCCTTCCCGTCCCTTCCCGTCTCCATCCCTCCAGGTTTTCTCTGCTCAGAGGTCCAGGCGGCCCGACTGCTCCGTCGCAAGACGCCCCGGGTCCGGTCGCAGGAGGAAGGGGAGCGGCTCTGGAAAACCAGGGAGGAACTGACCCTCATCTGCGAGGCCTTAGGAATGCCCTCTCCCCAGCCTGGCACCGCCCCCAGCCAACTGTTTCAGGAGCTGCTCGCTAAGGTGAGGAGCCTGGACTCGTTCATTTGATCATATCATAATAATAATAATAATGATATTAAGCGCTTACTATGTGCCAAGCACTCTTCTAAGCGCTGGGGAGGTTACAAGGTGATCAGGTTGGCCCACTGGGGGGCTCACAGTCTTCAACCCCATTTTCCGGATGAGGGAACTGAGGCACAGAGAAGTGAAGTGAGCCCACTGTTGGGTAGGGACTGTCTCTATATGTTGCCAATTTGTACTTCCCAAGCGCTTAGTACAGTGCTCTGCACACAGTAAGCGCTCAATAAATACGATTGATGATGATGATGATGAAGTTTATTTATTTATTTTACTTGTACATATCTATTCTATTTATTTTATTTTGTTGGTCTGTTTGGTTTTGTTCTCTGTCTCCCCCTTTTAGACTGTGAGCCCACTGTTGGGTAGGGACTGTCTCTATATGTTGCCAACTTGGACCTCCCAAGTGCTTAGTACAGTGCTCTGCACACAGTAAATGCTCAATAAATACGATTGATTGATTGATTGTCTCCCTGTTCTAGACTGTGAGCCCACTGTTGGGTAGGGATTGTCTCTATATGTTGCCAACTTGGACTTCCCAAGTGCTTAGTCCAGTGCTCTGCACACAGTAAGCGCTCAATAAATACGATTGATTGATTGAAGTGACACAGCTGACAATTGGCGGAGCCGGGATTTGAACCTCTGACCTCTGACGCCAAAGCCCTTTCCACTGCGCTTACTGTGTACTAAGCGCTTGGGAGGTACAACTTTGAGACACATGGAATTGTGCTGTATATTGGCTTAGTTGATGGAGCACGGTCATGGGTTCAAATCCCAGCTCCGCCAATTAATAATAATAGTAATAATTATGGCATTTATTAAGCACTTACTATGTGCCAAGCACTGTTTTAAGCGCTGGGGAGGTTACAAGGTGATCAGGTTGTCCCACAGGGGGCTCACAGTCTTAATCCCCATTTTACAGATGAGGTCACTGAGGCACAGTGAAGTGAAGTGACTCCCCTCGTCCCCCTCTCCATCCCCCCATCTTACCTCCTTCCCTTCCCCACAGCACCTGTATATATGTATATATGTTTGTACAGATTTATTACTCTATTTATTTATTTATTTATTTATTTTACTTGTACCTATCTATTTTATTTTATTTTGTTAGTATGTTTGGTTTTGTTCTCTGTCTCCCCCTTTTAGACTGTGAGCCCGCTGTTGGGTAGGGACTGTCTCTCTATGTTGCCAACTTGGACTTCCCAAGCGCTTAGTACAGTGCTCTGCACACAGTAAGCGCTCAATAAATACGATTGATTGATTGATTGAAGTGACACAGCTGACAGTTGGCGGAGCCGGGATTTGAACCTCTGACCTCTGGCTCCAAAGCCCATGCCCTTTCCACTGCGCTTTCTGTGTACTAAACGCTTGGGAGGTACAACTTTGAGACACATCGAACTGTGCTGTATATTGGCTTAGTTGATAGAGCACGGTCATGGGTTCAAATCCCAGCTCTGCCAATTAATAATAATAATAATAATTATGGCATTTATTAAGCACTTACTATGTGCCAAGCACTCTTCTAAGCGCTGGGGAGGTTACAGGGTGATCAGGTTGTCCCACGGGGGCTCACAGTCTTCATCCCCATTTTACAGATGAGGGAACTGAGGCCCAGAGAAGTGAAGTGACTTGCCCAAAGTCACACAGCTGACAATTGACAGAGCCGGGATTTGAACCTCTGACCTCTGACTCCAAAGCCCATGCCCTTTCCACTGCGCTTACTGTGTGCAGAGCACTGTACTAGGCGCTTGGGAGGTACAACTTTGAGACACATGGAACTGTGCTGTATATTGGCTTAGTTGATAGAGCACGGTCATGGGTTCAAATCCCACTCCGCCAATTAATAATAATAATAATAATGGGATTTATTAAGCACTTACTATGTGCCAAGCACTCTTCTAAGCGCTGGGGAGGTTACAGCGTGATCAGGTTGTCCCACGGGGGGCTCACAGTCTTCATCCCCATTTTACAGATGAGGGAACTGAGGCCCAGAGAAGTGAAGTGACTTGCCCAAAGTCACACAGCTGACAAGTGGTGGAGGCGGGATTTGAACCCATGACCTCTGACTCCAAAGCTCCTGCTCTTTTCCACTGAGCCACGCTGCTTCTCTAAGCTGCTTCTCTAAGCGCTAGGGGGGATACGAGGCTCAGTAGGAAGAGCCCAGGCTTGGGAGTCAGAGGTTGTGGGTTCTAATCCCGGCTCCACCACTTGTCGGCTGTATGACTTTGGGAAGGGGCAAGGTTGAAAGACCTCCTCCCCCAATTATAATTATAATTATTATTCAAGATATTATTATTCAAGAGAAGCAAGGCTCAGTAGAAAGAGCCCAGGCTTGGGAGTCAGAGGTTGTGGGTTCTAATCCCGGCTCCGCCACTTGTCGGCTGTATGACTTTGGGAAGGGGCAAGGCTGAAAGACCTCCTCCCCCAATTATAATTATAATTATTATAATTATTAATATCAAAATATTATTATTATTATTATTATTATCATTATTATTCAAGAGAAGCAAGGCTCAGTAGAAAGAGCCCGGGCTTGGGAGTCAGAGGTTGTGGGTTCTAATCCCGGCTCCGCCACTTGTCAGCTGTATGACTTTGGGAAGGGCCAAGGCTCTTGGGGGAGGGAGGCTCTTGGGCTCTTGGGGGAGGGAAAGACCTCCTCCCCCAATTATAATTATAATTATTATTCAAGATATTATTATTATTATTCAAGAGAAGCGAGGCTCAGTAGAAAGAGCCCGGGCTTGGGAGTCATAGGTTGTGGGTTCTAATCCCGGCTCTGCCACTTGTCGGCTGTATGACTTTGGGCCAGTCACTTTCATTCATTCATTCATTCATTCATTCAGTCGTATTTATTGAGCGCTTACTGTGTGCAGAGCACTGGACTGAGCGCTTGGGAAGTACAAGTTGGCAACATCTAGAGACGGTCCCTACCCAACAGTGGGCTCACAGTCTAGAAGGGGGAGACAGACAACAAAACATATTAACAAAATAAAATAAATAGAATAAATATGTACAAATAAAATAGAGTAATAAATACGTACAAACATATATACATATATAGAGGTGCTGTGGGGAGGGGAAGGAGGTAACGTGGGGGGGGATGGGGTTCTCTGTGCCTCAGTTCCCTCATCTGGAAAATGGGGAGGAATCAATCCATCAATCAATCGTATTTATTGAGCGCTTACTGTGTGCAGAGCACTGTACTAAGCTCTTGGGAAGTCCAAGTTGGCAACGTCTAGAGACGGTCCCTACCCAACAGTGGGCTCACAGTCTAGAGGAAGACTGTGAGCCCCACATGGGACAACCTGATGACCTTGTATCTATCCCTGCGCTGAGAACTGTGAGCCCACTGTTGGGTAGGGACTGTCTCTATATGTTGCCAACTTGGACTTCCCAAGCACTTAGTCCAGTGCTCTGCACACAGTAAGCGCTCAATAAATACGATTGATGATGATGACAACAGTGCCTGGCACATAGTAAGCGCTTAACAAATACCATCGTTGTTGTTATTTACCCAGATCTCAGAGCTGCTGCCCTTGCTGCCACCTGGACACCTGGCTCCTCTTCTGACCAGCTCCCTGGACTCTGCCCGCTGGGTATGACCCCCCCGGGGACAACCTGACCACCTTGTATCCCCCCCCCAGCGCTTAGAACAGTGCTTTGCACATAGTAAGCGCTTAACAAATGCCATCATTATTATTATTATTATTACAAAAAAGTGATCAGGTTGTCCCACGGGGGGCTTAGTCTTAATCCCCATTTTACAGATGAGGTAACTGAGCCCCTTCCTTCCTCTCCCCCCCCGGTCCCCCTCTCCATCCCCTGCCTCTTACCTCCTTCCCTTCCCCACAGCACCTGTATAGATGCATATATGTTTGTACATATTTATTACTCTATTTATTTATTTTACTTGTACCTATCTATTCCATTTATTTTAGTTTGTTAGTATGTTTGGTTTTGTTCTCTGTCTCCCCCTTCTAGACTTTGAGCCCACTGTTGGGTAGGGACTGTCTCTATATGTTGCCATCTTGTACGTCCCAAGCGCTTAGTCCAGTGCCCTGCACAAAATAAGCGCTCAATAAGTACGATTGATTAATTGATTGGTGGTACCCCAGGCTGGAGGGGTTTATCTGGGCTCCGGGGGGGAGGAAGGCGGCCGAACCGAAGGCGGCACAGAGAAGTTAAGTGGCTTCCCCAAAGTCACACAGCTGATAAGCGGCGGAGCCGGGATTAGAATCCACAGCTTCTGTCTCCCAAGCCTATGCTCTTTCCACTAAGCCCCGCCGAAGTGATGTTCATTCATTCATTCGTATTTATTGAGCACTTACTGTATGCAGAGCACTGTACTAAGCGCTTGGGAAGTACAAATCGGCAACATATAGAGACGGTCCCTACCCAACAACGGGCTCACAGTCTAGAAGGGGGAGACGGACAACAGAATAAAACAAGTAGACAGGACTTGCCCAAGGGCAAACAGCAGACAAGTGGCGGATCAGACTGTAATAATAATAATAATAATAATAATAATGATGGTATTTGCTAAGCGCTTACTATGTGCAAAGCACTGTTCTGAGCGCTGGGGAAGATACAAGGTTATCAGGTTGTCCCACATGGGGCTCCCAGTCTTAGTCCCCATTTTACAGATGAGGGAACTGAGGCCCAGAGAAGTGAAGTGACTTGCCCAAAGTCACACAGCTGACATCTGGAAAATGGGGATTGAGATTGTGGGGGGCCCCCCCCGGGGGACAGCCTGATCGCCTTGTAGACTCCCCAGCGCTTGGAACGGCGCTTTGCACATAGTGGGTGCTTGATAAATGCCGTCATTATTGTTATTATTATAAATGCCATTATTATTATTATTATAAATGCCATTATTATTATTATAAATGCCATTATTATTATTATAAATGCCATCATTATTATTGTTGTTATAAAGGCCATTATTATTATTATGAATGCCATTATTATTATTATTAAATGCCATTATTATTATTATTATAAATGCCATTATTATTATGAATGACATTATTATTATTATAAATGCCATTATTATTATAAATGCCATTATTATTATAAATGCCATTATTATTATTATAAATGCCATTATTATTATTATTATAAATATCATTATTATAATAATAATAATTATAATAATATCTCTCCCCCTTTTAGACTGTGAGCCCACTGTTGGGTAGGGACTGTCTCTATATGTTGCCAATTTGTACTTCCCAAGCGCTTAGTACAGTGCTCTGCACATAGTAAGCGCTCAAGAAATACGATTGATGATGAAGATGATGACAAGTGGCAGAGCTGGGATTCGAACCCATGACCTCTGACTCCGAAGCCCGTGATCTTCCCACTAAGCCACAGCTGCTTCTGTAGACTGCAAACTCACTGTGGACAGGGAATGTGTCTGTTTTTGTGCTGTACTCTCCCAAGCGTTTAGTACAGTGCTCGGCACACAGTGACTGCTCATAAATACTATTGAGTGAATGAAACTCCTTGCGGGCAGGGAGCAAGTCTACCAAATTGGTTATTTGGTACTCTCCCAAGCGCTTAGTACAGTGCTCCCAACCCTTAGCCCCATACCACTTATGTCCATACCCGTCATTTATCTATATTAATGTTACTCTCCTCTAGACCGTAAGGTTGTTGTGGGCAGGGAGCGTGTCCACCAAATCGGTTCAGTCGGGCCCTCCCAAGCGCTTAGTACAGTGCTCTGCACTCAGTAAACGCTCAGTATATTCATTCAATCATATTTATTGAGCGCTTACTGTGTGCAGAGCACTGTACTAAGCGCTTGAGAAGTACAAGTTGGCAACATATAGAGACGGTCCCTACCCAACAACGGGCTCACAGTCTAGGAGTGGGGGGACAGAGAACAAAACAAAACATGTGGATGGGTGTCAAGTCGTCAGAACAAATAGAATTAAAGCTAAATGCACATCATTTACAAAATAAATACGGTAGTAAATATGCACAAGTAAAATAAAGTAAATAAAATAAATAAATACAGTAAACAAAATAAAATAAAGTAAATACGATTGAATGAGTGAAGCTCGTTGTGGGCAGGGAACGTGTCTACCCAATCGGTTCTATCGTCTTCCCCCAAGCGCTTAGTCCAGGGCTGGGCCCGCAGTAAGCGCTTAGTAAATAGGATCATTGGATGATTGGATGGATGGATGGATGATTGGATGAATGGATGGATGATTGGATGAATGGATGGATGATTGGATTGATGGATGGATGATTGGATTGATGGATGATTGGATGGATGGATGGATGGATGGATGGATGACTTGATGGATGGATGGATGATTGGATGGATGTATGGATGGATGATTGGATTGATGGATGGATGATTGGATTGATGGATGGATGATTGGATGATAGATGATTGGATGGATGATTGGATGGATGATTGGATGGATGGATGGATGGATGATTGGATGAATGGATGATTGGATGGATGGATGACTGGATGAATGGATGGATGATTGAATGGATGGATGAATGGATGATTGGATTGATGGATGGATGATTGGATGGATGGATGATTGGATTGATGGATGGATGATTGGATTGATGGATGGATGATAGATGATTGGATGGATGGATGGATGATTGGATGGATGGATGGATGGATGATTGGATGAATGGATGATTGGATGGATGGATGATTGGATGGATGGATGGATGATTGGATGAATGGACGGATGATTGGATGGCTGTATGGATGGATGATTGGATTGATGGATGGATGATTGGATGATGGATGATTGGATGGATGCATTGATGGATGATTGGATGGATGGATGGATGGAGTGCGGTTGGAGTCCGGAGGACTCAGTCGGGGGTGGGCCGGGGTCCCTCCCCCCGGGCTGAGCTCAACGCCCCTGCCCAGAGCCCGGCACGGAGGAGAGCTTCCTGCTGGAGCTGAGCGGGCTGCTGCGGGAGCTCCACTGCCCCGATCCCGTGCTCACCGCCGGGGAGCCCGCCGTGTGCCTCCGCCAGCCCTGCACCCGACTGCGCCTGCTCCGTGAGTGGCACCGATGGGGGGGCCGGACCTGGGGGGTGGGCAGAGCCCAGGGGCGGGCAGAGCTGTGGGGAGGGGCCTGGGAGATGAGAAGAGCGGGAAGGGAGCGGGGCCGGGGCTGGGGGGGGTGGGGATGGGCAGTGCCAGGGAGGAGGTGGGGCCTGGACCATTGGCAGAGCCAAGGAGGGGGTGGTAATAATAATAATAATGGTATTTGTTAAGTGCTTATTATGTGCCAAGGACTGTTCTAAGCACTGGTGTAGATATAAGATAATCAAGTTGTCCCACGTGGGGCTCACGGTCTTAATCCTCATTTTACAGATGAGGTAACTGAGGCACAGGGAAATTAAGTGGCTTGCCCAAGGTCACCCAGCAGACAAGTGGTGAATAATAATAATAATGATGGTGTTTGTTATGCGCTTACTATGTGCAAAGCACTGTTCTAAGCGTTGGGGGGTACACAAGGTGATCAGGTTGTCCCATTAGGGGCTCATAGTCTTCATCTCTATTTTACGGGTGAGGGAATTGAGGCACAGAGAAGTTAAGTGGCTTGCTCAAGGTCACCCAGCAGACAAGTGGCAAATAATAATAATAATGATGGTGTTTGTTATGCGCTTACTATGTGCAAAGCACTGTTCTAAACGCTGGGGGGTATACAGGGTGATCAGGTTGTCCCATGAGGGGCTCACAGTCTTCATCCCCATTTTACAGATGAGGGAACTGAGGCACAGAGAAGTGAAGTGACTCACCCAAAGTCATGCAACTAAGTGGCGGAGCCGGGATTAGAACCCGTGACCCCTGACTCCCAAGCCTGGGCTCTTTCCACTGAGCCACGCTGTATATATGTATATATGTTTGTACGTATTTATTACTCTATTTATTTTACTTGTACATATCTATTCTATTTATTTTATTTTGTTAATATGTTTGGTTTTGGTCTTCTAGACTGTGAGCCCACCGTTGGGTAGGGACCGTCTCTATATGTTGCCAACTTGTACTTCCCAAGCGCTCAGTACAGTTCTCTGCACACAGGAAGCGCTCAGTAAATACGATTGATTGATTTTCTTCTCTGCCTCCCCCTTCTAGACTGCGAGCCCACTGTTGGGTAGGGACCGTCTCTGTATGTTGCCAACTTGGACTTCCCAAGTGCTTAGTGCAGTGCTCTGCGCACAGGAAGCGCTCAGTCATCATTATCATCATCATCATCAATCGTATTTATTGAGCACTTACTGTGCAGAGCACTGTACTAAGCGCTTGGGAAATACAAGTTGGCAACATATAGAGACAGTCCCTACCCAACAGTGGGCTCACAGTCTAGAAGGGGGAGAAATCAATCAATCAATCAATCAGTTGTATTTATTGAGCACTTACTGTGCGCAGAGCACTGGACTAAGCGCTTGGGAAGTCCAAGTCGGCAACACACAGAGACAGTCCCTACCCAACAGTGGGCTCACAGTCTAGAAGGGGGAGAAATCAATCAATCAATCAATCAATCGTATTTATTGAGCACTTACTGTGAGCAGAGCACTGGACTAAGCGCTTGGGAAGTCCAAGTCGGCAACACACAGAGACAGTCCCTACCCAACAGTGGGCTCGCAGTCTAAAAGGGGGAGACAGAGAACAAAACCAGACATACTAACAAAATGAAATCAATAGAATAGATATGTACAAGTAAAATAAATAGAGTAATAATAATAATAATGGCATTTATTAAGCGCTTATTATGTGCAAAGCACTGTTCTAAGCGCTGGATAATAAGCGCTAAGTAATAAATCTGTACAGACATATATACATATATACAGGTGCTGTGGGGAAGGGAAGGAGGTGAGATGGGGGGGGATGGGGCTAGGGGACTGGCAGGGACCGGGGACGGGGGTGGAGCCGGGTGGCGAGGATGCCCGGATCCAGGGCAGCGCGGTGGGCGGTCCTCTCTTCCCGTCCCTTCCCGTCCCTTCCCGTCTCCATCCCTCCAGGTTTTCTCTGCTCAGAGGTCCAGGCGGCCCGACTGCTCCGTCGCAAGACGCCCCGGGTCCGGTCGCAGGAGGAAGGGGAGCGGCTCTGGAAAACCAGGGAGGAACTGACCCTCATCTGCGAGGCCTTAGGAATGCCCTCTCCCCAGCCTGGCACCGCCCCCAGCCAACTGTTTCAGGAGCTGCTCGCTAAGGTGAGGAGCCTGGACTCGTTCATTTGATCATATCATAATAATAATAATAATGATATTAAGCGCTTACTATGTGCCAAGCACTCTTCTAAGCGCTGGGGAGGTTACAAGGTGATCAGGTTGGCCCACTGGGGGGCTCACAGTCTTCAACCCCATTTTCCGGATGAGGGAACTGAGGCACAGAGAAGTGAAGTGAGCCCACTGTTGGGTAGGGACTGTCTCTATATGTTGCCAATTTGTACTTCCCAAGCGCTTAGTACAGTGCTCTGCACACAGTAAGCGCTCAATAAATACGATTGATGATGATGATGATGAAGTTTATTTATTTATTTTACTTGTACATATCTATTCTATTTATTTTATTTTGTTGGTCTGTTTGGTTTTGTTCTCTGTCTCCCCCTTTTAGACTGTGAGCCCACTGTTGGGTAGGGACTGTCTCTATATGTTGCCAACTTGGACCTCCCAAGTGCTTAGTACAGTGCTCTGCACACAGTAAATGCTCAATAAATACGATTGATTGATTGATTGTCTCCCTGTTCTAGACTGTGAGCCCACTGTTGGGTAGGGATTGTCTCTATATGTTGCCAACTTGGACTTCCCAAGTGCTTAGTCCAGTGCTCTGCACACAGTAAGCGCTCAATAAATACGATTGATTGATTGAAGTGACACAGCTGACAATTGGCGGAGCCGGGATTTGAACCTCTGACCTCTGACGCCAAAGCCCTTTCCACTGCGCTTACTGTGTACTAAGCGCTTGGGAGGTACAACTTTGAGACACATGGAATTGTGCTGTATATTGGCTTAGTTGATGGAGCACGGTCATGGGTTCAAATCCCAGCTCCGCCAATTAATAATAATAGTAATAATTATGGCATTTATTAAGCACTTACTATGTGCCAAGCACTGTTTTAAGCGCTGGGGAGGTTACAAGGTGATCAGGTTGTCCCACAGGGGGCTCACAGTCTTAATCCCCATTTTACAGATGAGGTCACTGAGGCACAGTGAAGTGAAGTGACTCCCCTCGTCCCCCTCTCCATCCCCCCATCTTACCTCCTTCCCTTCCCCACAGCACCTGTATATATGTATATATGTTTGTACAGATTTATTACTCTATTTATTTATTTATTTATTTATTTTACTTGTACCTATCTATTTTATTTTATTTTGTTAGTATGTTTGGTTTTGTTCTCTGTCTCCCCCTTTTAGACTGTGAGCCCGCTGTTGGGTAGGGACTGTCTCTCTATGTTGCCAACTTGGACTTCCCAAGCGCTTAGTACAGTGCTCTGCACACAGTAAGCGCTCAATAAATACGATTGATTGATTGATTGAAGTGACACAGCTGACAGTTGGCGGAGCCGGGATTTGAACCTCTGACCTCTGGCTCCAAAGCCCATGCCCTTTCCACTGCGCTTTCTGTGTACTAAACGCTTGGGAGGTACAACTTTGAGACACATCGAACTGTGCTGTATATTGGCTTAGTTGATAGAGCACGGTCATGGGTTCAAATCCCAGCTCTGCCAATTAATAATAATAATAATAATTATGGCATTTATTAAGCACTTACTATGTGCCAAGCACTCTTCTAAGCGCTGGGGAGGTTACAGGGTGATCAGGTTGTCCCACGGGGGCTCACAGTCTTCATCCCCATTTTACAGATGAGGGAACTGAGGCCCAGAGAAGTGAAGTGACTTGCCCAAAGTCACACAGCTGACAATTGACAGAGCCGGGATTTGAACCTCTGACCTCTGACTCCAAAGCCCATGCCCTTTCCACTGCGCTTACTGTGTGCAGAGCACTGTACTAGGCGCTTGGGAGGTACAACTTTGAGACACATGGAACTGTGCTGTATATTGGCTTAGTTGATAGAGCACGGTCATGGGTTCAAATCCCACTCCGCCAATTAATAATAATAATAATAATGGGATTTATTAAGCACTTACTATGTGCCAAGCACTCTTCTAAGCGCTGGGGAGGTTACAGCGTGATCAGGGTTGTCCCACGGGGGGCTCACAGTCTTCATCCCCATTTTACAGATGAGGGAACTGAGGCCCAGAGAAGTGAAGTGACTTGCCCAAAGTCACACAGCTGACAAGTGGTGGAGGCGGGATTTGAACCCATGACCTCTGACTCCAAAGCTCCTGCTCTTTTCCCACTGAGCCACGCTGCTTCTCTAAGCTGCTTCTCTAAGCGCTAGGGGGGATACGAGGCTCAGTAGGAAGAGCCCAGGCTTGGGAGTCAGAGGTTGTGGGTTCTAATCCCGGCTCCACCACTTGTCGGCTGTATGACTTTGGGAAGGGGCAAGGTTGAAAGACCTCCTCCCCCAATTATAATTATAATTATTATTCAAGATATTATTATTCAAGAGAAGCAAGGCTCAGTAGAAAGAGCCCAGGCTTGGGAGTCAGAGGTTGTGGGTTCTAATCCCGGCTCCGCCACTTGTCGGCTGTATGACTTTGGGAAGGGGCAAGGCTGAAAGACCTCCTCCCCCAATTATAATTATAATTATTATAATTATTAATATCAAAATATTATTATTATTATTATTATTATCATTATTATTCAAGAGAAGCAAGGCTCAGTAGAAAGAGCCCGGGCTTGGGAGTCAGAGGTTGTGGGTTCTAATCCCGGCTCCGCCACTTGTCAGCTGTATGACTTTGGGAAGGGCCAAGGCTCTTGGGGGAGGGAGGCTCTTGGGCTCTTGGGGGAGGGAAAGACCTCCTCCCCCAATTATAATTATAATTATTATTCAAGATATTATTATTATTATTCAAGAGAAGCGAGGCTCAGTAGAAAGAGCCCGGGCTTGGGAGTCATAGGTTGTGGGTTCTAATCCCGGCTCTGCCACTTGTCGGCTGTATGACTTTGGGCCAGTCACTTTCATTCATTCATTCATTCATTCATTCAGTCGTATTTATTGAGCGCTTACTGTGTGCAGAGCACTGGACTGAGCGCTTGGGAAGTACAAGTTGGCAACATCTAGAGACGGTCCCTACCCAACAGTGGGCTCACAGTCTAGAAGGGGGAGACAGACAACAAAACATATTAACAAAATAAAATAAATAGAATAAATATGTACAAATAAAATAGAGTAATAAATACGTACAAACATATATACATATATAGAGGTGCTGTGGGGAGGGGAAGGAGGTAACGTGGGGGGGATGGGGTTCTCTGTGCCTCAGTTCCCTCATCTGGAAAATGGGGAGGAATCAATCCATCAATCAATCGTATTTATTGAGCGCTTACTGTGTGCAGAGCACTGTACTAAGCTCTTGGGAAGTCCAAGTTGGCAACGTCTAGAGACGGTCCCTACCCAACAGTGGGCTCACAGTCTAGAGGAAGACTGTGAGCCCCACATGGGACAACCTGATGACCTTGTATCTATCCCTGCGCTGAGAACTGTGAGCCCACTGTTGGGTAGGGACTGTCTCTATATGTTGCCAACTTGGACTTCCCAAGCACTTAGTCCAGTGCTCTGCACACAGTAAGCGCTCAATAAATACGATTGATGATGATGACAACAGTGCCTGGCACATAGTAAGCGCTTAACAAATACCATCGTTGTTGTTATTTACCCAGATCTCAGAGCTGCTGCCCTTGCTGCCACCTGGACACCTGGCTCCTCTTCTGACCAGCTCCCTGGACTCTGCCCGCTGGGTATGACCCCCCCGGGGACAACCTGACCACCTTGTATCCCCCCCCCAGCGCTTAGAACAGTGCTTTGCACATAGTAAGCGCTTAACAAATGCCATCATTATTATTATTATTATTACAAAAAAGTGATCAGGTTGTCCCACGGGGGGCTTAGTCTTAATCCCCATTTTACAGATGAGGTAACTGAGCCCCTTCCTTCCTCTCCCCCCCGGTCCCCCTCTCCATCCCCTGCCTCTTACCTCCTTCCCTTCCCCACAGCACCTGTATAGATGCATATATGTTTGTACATATTTATTACTCTATTTATTTATTTTACTTGTACCTATCTATTCCATTTATTTTAGTTTGTTAGTATGTTTGGTTTTGTTCTCTGTCTCCCCCTTCTAGACTTTGAGCCCACTGTTGGGTAGGGACTGTCTCTATATGTTGCCATCTTGTACGTCCCAAGCGCTTAGTCCAGTGCCCTGCACAAAATAAGCGCTCAATAAGTACGATTGATTAATTGATTGGTGGTACCCCAGGCTGGAGGGGTTTATCTGGGCTCCGGGGGGGAGGAAGGCGGCCGAACCGAAGGCGGCACAGAGAAGTTAAGTGGCTTCCCCAAAGTCACACAGCTGATAAGCGGCGGAGCCGGGATTAGAATCCACAGCTTCTGTCTCCCAAGCCTATGCTCTTTCCACTAAGCCCCGCCGAAGTGATGTTCATTCATTCATTCGTATTTATTGAGCACTTACTGTATGCAGAGCACTGTACTAAGCGCTTGGGAAGTACAAATCGGCAACATATAGAGACGGTCCCTACCCAACAACGGGCTCACAGTCTAGAAGGGGGAGACGGACAACAGAATAAAACAAGTAGACAGGACTTGCCCAAGGGCAAACAGCAGACAAGTGGCGGATCAGACTGTAATAATAATAATAATAATAATAATAATGATGGTATTTGCTAAGCGCTTACTATGTGCAAAGCACTGTTCTGAGCGCTGGGGAAGATACAAGGTTATCAGGTTGTCCCACATGGGGCTCCCAGTCTTAGTCCCCATTTTACAGATGAGGGAACTGAGGCCCAGAGAAGTGAAGTGACTTGCCCAAAGTCACACAGCTGACATCTGGAAAATGGGGATTGAGATTGTGGGGGGCCCCCCCCGGGGGACAGCCTGATCGCCTTGTAGACTCCCCAGCGCTTGGAACGGCGCTTTGCACATAGTGGGTGCTTGATAAATGCCGTCATTATTGTTATTATTATAAATGCCATTATTATTATTATTATAAATGCCATTATTATTATTATAAATGCCATTATTATTATTATAAATGCCATCATTATTATTGTTGTTATAAAGGCCATTATTATTATTATGAATGCCATTATTATTATTATTAAATGCCATTATTATTATTATTATAAATGCCATTATTATTATGAATGACATTATTATTATTATAAATGCCATTATTATTATAAATGCCATTATTATTATAAATGCCATTATTATTATTATAAATGCCATTATTATTATTATTATAAATATCATTATTATAATAATAATAATTATAATAATATCTCTCCCCCTTTTAGACTGTGAGCCCACTGTTGGGTAGGGACTGTCTCTATATGTTGCCAATTTGTACTTCCCAAGCGCTTAGTACAGTGCTCTGCACATAGTAAGCGCTCAAGAAATACGATTGATGATGAAGATGATGACAAGTGGCAGAGCTGGGATTCGAACCCATGACCTCTGACTCCGAAGCCCGTGATCTTCCCACTAAGCCACAGCTGCTTCTGTAGACTGCAAACTCACTGTGGACAGGGAATGTGTCTGTTTTTGTGCTGTACTCTCCCAAGCGTTTAGTACAGTGCTCGGCACACAGTGACTGCTCATAAATACTATTGAGTGAATGAAACTCCTTGCGGGCAGGGAGCAAGTCTACCAAATTGGTTATTTGGTACTCTCCCAAGCGCTTAGTACAGTGCTCCCAACCCTTAGCCCCATACCACTTATGTCCATACCCGTCATTTATCTATATTAATGTTACTCTCCTCTAGACCGTAAGGTTGTTGTGGGCAGGGAGCGTGTCCACCAAATCGGTTCAGTCGGGCCCTCCCAAGCGCTTAGTACAGTGCTCTGCACTCAGTAAACGCTCAGTATATTCATTCAATCATATTTATTGAGCGCTTACTGTGTGCAGAGCACTGTACTAAGCGCTTGAGAAGTACAAGTTGGCAACATATAGAGACGGTCCCTACCCAACAACGGGCTCACAGTCTAGGAGTGGGGGGACAGAGAACAAAACAAAACATGTGGATGGGTGTCAAGTCGTCAGAACAAATAGAATTAAAGCTAAATGCACATCATTTACAAAATAAATACGGTAGTAAATATGCACAAGTAAAATAAAGTAAATAAAATAAATAAATACAGTAAACAAAATAAAATAAAGTAAATACGATTGAATGAGTGAAGCTCGTTGTGGGCAGGGAACGTGTCTACCCAATCGGTTCTATCGTCTTCCCCCAAGCGCTTAGTCCAGGGCTGGGCCCGCAGTAAGCGCTTAGTAAATAGGATCATTGGATGATTGGATGGATGGATGGATGATTGGATGAATGGATGGATGATTGGATGAATGGATGGATGATTGGATTGATGGATGGATGATTGGATTGATGGATGATTGGATGGATGGATGGATGGATGGATGGATGACTTGATGGATGGATGGATGATTGGATGGATGTATGGATGGATGATTGGATTGATGGATGGATGATTGGATTGATGGATGGATGATTGGATGATAGATGATTGGATGGATGATTGGATGGATGATTGGATGGATGGATGGATGGATGATTGGATGAATGGATGATTGGATGGATGGATGACTGGATGAATGGATGGATGATTGAATGGATGGATGAATGGATGATTGGATTGATGGATGGATGATTGGATGGATGGATGATTGGATTGATGGATGGATGATTGGATTGATGGATGGATGATAGATGATTGGATGGATGGATGGATGATTGGATGGATGGATGGATGGATGATTGGATGAATGGATGATTGGATGGATGGATGATTGGATGGATGGATGGATGATTGGATGAATGGACGGATGATTGGATGGCTGTATGGATGGATGATTGGATTGATGGATGGATGATTGGATGATGGATGATTGGATGGATGCATTGATGGATGATTGGATGGATGGATGGATGGAGTGCGGTTGGAGTCCGGAGGACTCAGTCGGGGGTGGGCCGGGGTCCCTCCCCCCCGGGCTGAGCTCAACGCCCCTGCCCAGAGCCCGGCACGGAGGAGAGCTTCCTGCTGGAGCTGAGCGGGCTGCTGCGGGAGCTCCACTGCCCCGATCCCGTGCTCACCGCCGGGGAGCCCGCCGTGTGCCTCCGCCAGCCCTGCACCCGACTGCGCCTGCTCCGTGAGTGGCACCGATGGGGGGCCGGACCTGGGGGGTGGGCAGAGCCCAGGGGCGGGCAGAGCTGTGGGGAGGGGCCTGGGAGATGAGAAGAGCGGGAAGGGAGCGGGGCCGGGGCTGGGGGGGTGGGGATGGGCAGTGCCAGGGAGGAGGTGGGGCCTGGACCATTGGCAGAGCCAAGGAGGGGGGTGGAATAATAATAATAATGGTATTTGTTAAGTGCTTATTATGTGCCAAGGACTGTTCTAAGCACTGGTGTAGATATAAGATAATCAAGTTGTCCCACGTGGGGCTCACGGTCTTAATCCTCATTTTACAGATGAGGTAACTGAGGCACAGGGAAATTAAGTGGCTTGCCCAAGGTCACCCAGCAGACAAGTGGTGAATAATAATAATAATGATGGTGTTTGTTATGCGCTTACTATGTGCAAAGCACTGTTCTAAGCGTTGGGGGGTACACAAGGTGATCAGGTTGTCCCATTAGGGGCTCATAGTCTTCATCTCTATTTTACGGGTGAGGGAATTGAGGCACAGAGAAGTTAAGTGGCTTGCTCAAGGTCACCCAGCAGACAAGTGGCAAATAATAATAATAATGATGGTGTTTGTTATGCGCTTACTATGTGCAAAGCACTGTTCTAAACGCTGGGGGGGTATACAGGGTGATCAGGTTGTCCCATGAGGGGCTCACAGTCTTCATCCCCATTTTACAGATGAGGGAACTGAGGCACAGAGAAGTGAAGTGACTCACCCAAAGTCATGCAACTAAGTGGCGGAGCCGGGATTAGAACCCGTGACCCCTGACTCCCAAGCCTGGGCTCTTTCCACTGAGCCACGCTGTATATATGTATATATGTTTGTACGTATTTATTACTCTATTTATTTTACTTGTACATATCTATTCTATTTATTTTATTTTGTTAATATGTTTGGTTTTGGTCTTCTAGACTGTGAGCCCACCGTTGGGTAGGGACCGTCTCTATATGTTGCCAACTTGTACTTCCCAAGCGCTCAGTACAGTTCTCTGCACACAGGAAGCGCTCAGTAAATACGATTGATTGATTTTCTTCTCTGCCTCCCCCTTCTAGACTGCGAGCCCACTGTTGGGTAGGGACCGTCTCTGTATGTTGCCAACTTGGACTTCCCAAGTGCTTAGTGCAGTGCTCTGCGCACAGGAAGCGCTCAGTCATCATTATCATCATCATCATCAATCGTATTTATTGAGCACTTACTGTGCAGAGCACTGTACTAAGCGCTTGGGAAATACAAGTTGGCAACATATAGAGACAGTCCCTACCCAACAGTGGGCTCACAGTCTAGAAGGGGGAGAAATCAATCAATCAATCAATCAGTTGTATTTATTGAGCACTTACTGTGCGCAGAGCACTGGACTAAGCGCTTGGGAAGTCCAAGTCGGCAACACACAGAGACAGTCCCTACCCAACAGTGGGCTCACAGTCTAGAAGGGGGAGAAATCAATCAATCAATCAATCAATCGTATTTATTGAGCACTTACTGTGAGCAGAGCACTGGACTAAGCGCTTGGGAAGTCCAAGTCGGCAACACACAGAGACAGTCCCTACCCAACAGTGGGCTCGCAGTCTAAAAGGGGGAGACAGAGAACAAAACCAGACATACTAACAAAATGAAATCAATAGAATAGATATGTACAAGTAAAATAAATAGAGTAATAATAATAATAATGGCATTTATTAAGCGCTTATTATGTGCAAAGCACTGTTCTAAGCGCTGGATAATAAGCGCTAAGTAATAAATCTGTACAGACATATATACATATATACAGGTGCTGTGGGGAAGGGAAGGAGGTGAGATGGGGGGGATGGGGCTAGGGGACTGGCAGGACCGGGGACGGGGTGGAGCCGGGTGGCGAGGATGCCCGGATCCAGGGCAGCGCGGTGGGCGGTCCTCTCTTCCCGTCCCTTCCCGTCCCTTCCCGTCTCCATCCCTCCAGGTTTTCTCTGCTCAGAGGTCCAGGCGGCCCGACTGCTCCGTCGCAAGACGCCCCGGGTCCGGTCGCAGGAGGAAGGGGAGCGGCTCTGGAAAACCAGGGAGGAACTGACCCTCATCTGCGAGGCCTTAGGAATGCCCTCTCCCCAGCCTGGCACCGCCCCCAGCCAACTGTTTCAGGAGCTGCTCGCTAAGGTGAGGAGCCTGGACTCGTTCATTTGATCATATCATAATAATAATAATAATGATATTAAGCGCTTACTATGTGCCAAGCACTCTTCTAAGCGCTGGGGAGGTTACAAGGTGATCAGGTTGGCCCACTGGGGGTTCACAGTCTTCAACCCCATTTTCCGGATGAGGGAACTGAGGCACAGAGAAGTGAAGTGAGCCCACTGTTGGGTAGGGACTGTCTCTATATGTTGCCAATTTGTACTTCCCAAGCACTTAGTACAGTGCTCTGCACACAGTAAGCGCTCAATAAATACGATTGATGATGATGATGATGAAGTTTATTTATTTATTTTACTTGTACATATCCTATTTATTTTATTTTGTTGGTCTGTTTGGTTTTGTTCTCTGTCTCCCCCTTCTAGACTGTGAGCCCACTGTTGGGTAGGGACTGTCTCTAGATGTTGCCAACTTGGACCTCCCAAGTGCTTAGTACAGTGCTCTGCACACAGTAAATGCTCAATAAATACGATTGATTGATTGATTGTCTCCCCGTTCTAGACTGTGAGCCCA
The DNA here is from genome assembly GCF_015852505.1 of Tachyglossus aculeatus. Taxonomy (NCBI): domain Eukaryota; kingdom Metazoa; phylum Chordata; class Mammalia; order Monotremata; family Tachyglossidae; genus Tachyglossus; species Tachyglossus aculeatus. Next base: position 3,416,790 of record NC_052091.1, read on the forward strand.
CTGTTGGGTAGGGATTGTCTCTATATGTTGCCAACTTGGACTTCCCAAGTGCTTAGTCCAGTGCTCTGCACACAGTAAGCGCTCAATAAATACGATTGATTGATTGAAGTGACACAGCTGACAATTGGCGGAGCCGGGATTTGAACCTCTGACCTCTGACGCCAAAGCCCATGCCCTTTCCGCTGCGCTTACTGTGTACTAAGCGCTTGGGAGGTACAACTTTGAGACACATGGAATTGTGCTGTATATTGGCTTAGTTGATGGAGCACGGTCATGGGTTCAAATCCCAGCTCCGCCAATTAATAATAATAGTAATAATTATGGCATTTATTAAGCACTTACTATGTGCCAAGCACTGTTTTAAGCGCTGGGGAGGTTACAAGGTGATCAGGTTGTCCCACGGGGGGCTCACAGTCTTAATCCCCATTTTACAGATGAGGTCACTGAGGCACAGTGAAGTGAAGTGACTCCCCTCGTCCCCCTCTCCATCCCCCCATCTTACCTCCTTCCCTTCCCCACAGCACCTGTATATATGTATATATGTTTGTACAGATTTATTACTCTATTTATTTATTTATTTATTTATTTTACTTGTACCTATCTATTTTATTTTATTTTGTTAGTATGTTTGGTTTTGTTCTCTGTCTCCCCCTTTTAGACTGTGAGCCCGCTGTTGGGTAGGGACTGTCTCTCTATGTTGCCAACTTGGACTTCCCAAGCGCTTAGTACAGTGCTCTGCACACAGTAAGCGCTCAATAAATACGATTGATTGATTGATTGAAGTGACACAGCTGACAGTTGGCGGAGCCGGGATTTGAACCTCTGACCTCTGGCTCCAAAGCCCATGCCCTTTCCACTGCGCTTTCTGTGTACTAAACGCTTGGGAGGTACAACTTTGAGACACATCGAACTGTGCTGTATATTGGGTTAGTTGATAGAGCACGGTCATGGGTTCAAATCCCAGCTCTGCCAATTAATAATAATAATAATAATTATGGCATTTATTAAGCACTTACTATGTGCCAAGCACTCTTCTAAGCGCTGGGGAGGTTACAGGGTGATCAGGTTGTCCCACAGGGGGCTCACAGTCTTCATCCCCATTTTACAGATGAGGGAACTGAGGCGCAGAGAAGTGAAGTGACTTGCCCAAAGTCACACAGCTGACAATTGACAGAGCCGGGATTTGAACCTCTGACCTCTGACTCCAAAGCCCATGCCCTTTCCACTGCGCTTACTGTGTGCAGAGCACTGTACTAGGCGCTTGGGAGGTACAACTTTGAGACACATGGAACTGTGCTGTATATTGGCTTAGTTGATAGAGCACAGTCATGGGTTCAAATCCCACTCCGCCAATTAATAATAATAATAATGGCATTTATTAAGCCCTTACTATGTGCCAAGCACTCTTCTAAGCGCTGGGGAGGTTACAACGTGATCAGGTTGTCCCACGGGGGGCTCACAGTCTTCATCCCCATTTTACAGATGAGGGAACTGAGGCCCAGAGAAGTGAAGTGACTTGCCCAAAGTCACACAGCTGACAAGTGGTGGAGGCGGGATTTGAACCCATGACCTCTGACTCCAAAGCTCCTGCTCTTTTCCACTGAGCCACGCTGCTTCTCTGAGCTGCTTCTCTAAGCGCTAGGGGGGATACGAGGCTCAGTAGGAAGAGCCCAGGCTTGGGAGTCAGAGGTTGTGGGTTCTAATCCCGGCTCCACCACTTGTCGGCTGTATGACTTTGGGAAGGGGCAAGGTTGAAAGACCTCCTCCCCCAATTATAATTATAATTATTATTCAAGATATTATTATTCAAGAGAAGCAAGGCTCAGTAGAAAGAGCCCAGGCTTGGGAGTCAGAGGTTGTGGGTTCTAATCCCGGCTCCGCCACTTGTCGGCTGTATGACTTTGGGAAGGGGCAAGGCTGAAAGACCTCCTCCCCCAATTATAATTATAATTATTATAATTATTAATATCAAGATATTATTATTATTATTATTATCATTATTATTCAAGAGAAGCAAGGCTCAGTAGAAAGAGCCCGGGCTTGGGAGTCAGAGGTTGTGGGTTCTAATCCCGGCTCCGCCACTTGTCGGCTGTATGACTTTGGGAAGGGCCAAGGCTCTTGGGGGAGGGAAAGACCTCTTCCCCCAATTATAATTATAATTATTATTCAAGATATTATTATTATTATTCTTCAAGAGAAGCGAGGCTCAGTAGAAAGAGCCCGGGCTTGGGAGTCATAGGTTGTGGGTTCTAATCCCGGCTCTGCCACTTGTCGGCTGTATGACTTTGGGCCAGTCACTTTCATTCATTCATTCATTCATTCATTCAGTCGTATTTATTGAGCGCTTACTGTGTGCAGAGCACTGGACTGAGCGCCTGGGAAGTACAAGTTGGCAACATCTAGAGACGGTCCCTACCCAACAGTGGGCTCACAGTCAAGAAGGGGGAGACAGAGAACAAAACATATTAACAAAATAAAATAAATAGATTAAATATGTACAAATAAAATAGAGTAATAAATACGTACAAACATGTATACATATATAGAGGTGCTGTGGGGAGGGGAAGGAGGTAACGTGGGGGGGATGGGGTTCTCTGTGCCTCAGTTCCCTCATCTGGAAAATGGGGAGGAATCAATCCATCAATCAATCGTATTTATTGAGCGCTTACTGTGTGCAGAGCACTGTACTAAGCTCTTGGGAAGTCCAAGTTGGCAACGTCTAGAGACGGTCCCTACCCAACAGTGGGCTCACAGTCTAGAGGAAGACTGTGAGCCCCACGTGGGACAACCTGATGACCTTGTATCTATCCCTGCGCTTAGAACTGTGAGCCCACTGTTGGGTAGGGACTGTCTCTATATGTTGCCAACTTGGACTTCCCAAGCACTTAGTCCAGTGCTCTGCACACAGTAAGCGCTCAATAAATACGATTGATGATGATGACAACAGTGCCTGGCACATAGTAAGCGCTTAACAAATACCATCGTTGTTGTTATTTACCCAGATCTCAGAGCTGCTGCCCTTGCTGCCACCTGGACACCTGGCTCCTCTTCTGACCAGCTCCCTGGACTCTGCCCGCTGGGTATGACCCCCCCGGGGGCAACCTGATCACCCTGTATCCCCCCCCAGCGCTTAGAACAGTGCTTTGCACATAGTAAGCGCTTAACAAATGCCATCATTATTATTATTATTATTACAAAAAAGTGATCAGGTTGTCCCACGGGGGGCTTAGTCTTAATCCCCATTTTACAGATGAGGTAACTGAGCCCCTTCCTTCCTCTCCCCCCCGGTCCCCCTCTCCATCCCCTGCCTCTTACCTCCTTCCCTTCCCCACAGCACCTGTATAGATGTATATGTGTTTGTACATATTTATTACTCTATTTATTTATTTTACTTGTACCTATCTATTCCATTTATTTTAGTTTGTTAGTATGTTTGGTTTTGTTCTCTGTCTCCCCCTTCTAGACTTTGAGCCCACTGTTGGGTAGGGACTGTCTCTATATGTTGCCATCTTGTACGTCCCAAGCGCTTAGTCCAGCGCCCTGCACAAAATAAGCGCTCAATAAGTACGATTGATTAATTGATTGGTGGTACCCCAGGCTGGAGGGGTTTATCTGGGCTCCGGGGGGGAGGAAGGCGGCCGAACCGTCTACCCGCTCCTCCCCGTCCCCCCGGCTTGGGGCAGGTGGTGGTCGGCGAGATTGACCGGAGCCTGCGGGCCGAATACGGCTGTCGCCGCCGCATGCTGCTCACCCGGTTGGACCTGACGGCCGCCTCCTTCCACTGGGCCGAGCGGGCACAGGTGAGACCCGGGCAGGTCCGGCCCGCTCCCTCCCCGCCAGCCTTTGAGCCGGGAATCGGGGGGATCCGGGCTCCCGGGGTGGTGGGGGGATGTCCTTCTCTCTGCCTTCTCTCTCAGCCTTCTCTCTGATCTCCCATCCTCATAACTCTCTCCACTTCAATCCATACTTCATGCTGCTGCCCGGATTATCTTTGTCCAGAAACGCTCTGGACATATTACTCCCCTCCTCAAAAATCTCCAGTGGCTCCCAATCAATCTGCGCATCAGGCAGAAACTCCTCACCCTCGACTTCAAGGCTGTCCATCCCCTCACCCCCGTCCTACCTCACCTCCCTTCTCTCCTTCTCCAGCCCAGCCCGCACCCTCCGCTCCTCTGCCGCTAATCTCCTCACCGTACCTCGTTATTCTCGCCTGTCCCGCCATCGACCCCCGGCCCACGTCATCCCCCGGGCCTGGAATGGCCTCCCTCTGCCCCTCCGCCAAGCTAGCTCTCTTCCTCCCTTCAAGGCCCTGCTGAGAGCTCACCTCCTCCAGGAGGCCTTCCCACACTGAGCCCCTTCCTTCCTCTCCCCCTCATCCCCCTCTCCATCCCCCCCATCTTACCTCCTTCCCTTCCACACAGCACCTGTATATATGTATATATGTCTGTACATATTTATTACTCTATTTTATTTGTACTTATCTATTCTATTTATTTTATTTTGTTAGTATGTTTGGCTTTGTTCTCCGTCTCCCCCTTTTAGACTGTGAGCCCACTGTTGGGTAGGGACTGTTTCTACATGTTGCCAGTTTGTACTTCCCAAGCGCTTAGTACAGTGCTCTGCACATAGTAAGCGCTCAATAAATACGATTGATGCTGATGATGATGACCCCAACTCTGACGCCCGACCCCCGCTGGTCTTGCCAACCTGCAGGCCCAGAGTGCCGCCATGGCGACGAGGCTGGCACCCCTGCGGCAGGCGCTGTGCCCGGAGCCCGGGGTCTCCGTCGCCCACCTCCTGGCCGCCCGGGCCGACCTCTCCCGCCTTGTCCCCGCCACCAGCCCGGCTTCCCGCGCTGCCACCAGCTGCCCCGTCAACAAGGTGGGTACGGGCGAGAGCGTCGTGGGCGTAACGGATGGAGCCCGGGGCCTGGCAGTTAGGAGGTCGCGGGTTCTAATCCTGCCTCCGCTGCATGTCTGCTGTGTGACCTTAGGCAAGTCCTTCGCTTCTCTACGCCTCAGTCACCTCACTTGTAATTGGCGACTGAGACTGTGAGCCCCGTGTGGGACAAGGGACCGCGTTCAACCTGATTTGCTTGTATCCGCCCCAGTGTTTAGTGCAGTGCCTGGCACACAGTAAGCACTTGTTTATATATGTATATATGTTTGTACATATTTATTACTCTATTTATTTTACCTGTACATCATCATCATCATCATCAATCGTATTTATTGAGCGCTTACTATGTGCAGAGCACTGTACTAAGCGCTTGGGAAGTACAAATTGGCAACATATAGAGACAGTCCCTACCCAACAGTGGGCTCACAGTCTGAAAGGGGGAGACAGAGAACAAAACCAAACATACTAACAAAATAAAATAAATAGAATAGATATGTACAAGTAAAATAAATAAATAAATAGAGTAATAAAAATGTACAAACATATATACATATATACAGGTGCTGTGGGGAAGGGAAGGAGGTAAGTATCTATTCTATTTATTTTATTTTGTTAGTATGTTTGGTTTTGTTCTCTGTCTCCCCGTTTTAGACTGTGAGCCCACTGTTGGGTAGGGACTGTCTCTATATGTTGCCAACTTGTACTTCCCAAGCGCTTAGTCCAGTGCTCTGCACACAGTAAGCGCTCAATAAATACGATTGATTGATTGATTGCTTAACAAATACCATAATTATTCATTATCATCATGGCCTGGTGGAAAGAGGATGGGCCTGGGATCTAATCCTGACTCTGTCACTGTTTTGGGGGTGTTTGCTTAACAAATACCATAATTATTCATTATTATCATGGCCTGGTGGAAAGAGGATGGGCCTGGGTTCTAATCCTGACTCTGTCACTGTTTTGGGGGTGTTTTAAAAATGATAATTGTTATTTAAAAGCGCTATAAGTGGTAACCGTGGGATAGATTCAAGGTAATCAGGTCAGATGCAGTCCCTGTCCCAAAGGGGACTAAGTAATAATAATAATAATGGCACTTATTAGGTGCTTACTATGTGCAAAGCACTGTTCTAAGCGCTGGGGAGGTTCCAAGGTGATCAGGTTGTCCCATGTGGGGCTCACAGTCTTAATCCCCATTTTCCAGATGAGGGACCTGAGGCCCAGAGAAGTGAAGTGACTTGCCCAAAGTCACACAGCTGACAACTGGCGGAGCTGGGATTTGAATCCATGACCTCTGACTCCAGAGCCTGGGCTCTTTCCACTGAGCCTCGCTGCTTCCCTAAATGAGTGGAGATGCCGGGAATTGAACCCAGGGCTTCGTACATGCGAAGCATGCGCTGTGCCACTGAGCTCCATCCCCTGTTTTAAGTAGGAGGGAGAACAGGCATGGAAGATGAGGATTACGCAGATGAGGAAACTGAGGCACAGAGAAGTGAAGCAGCATGGCCTAGTAGATAGAGCCAAGCCTGAGGCAGATGGACCTGAGCTCTGATCCCGGCTTTGCCACTTGTTTGCTGCGTGACTTTGGGCAAGCCATTTCACTCCAGCGCTTAGAACAGTGCTTGGCACATAGTAAGCGCTTAACAAACGCCATTATTATTTATTTCACTCTTCTGGGCTTCAGTTACCTCATCTGTAAAATAGGGATTTAGACTGTGATCCCCACGTGGGACATAGTCACACGTCTCTTGCCGGTTTCCTTGCCAGTTTCTTGCTTAGGAGGAGCAGCGTGGCTCAGTGGAAAGAGCACGGGCTTTGGAGTCAGAGGTCATGGGTTCAAATCCCGCCTCTGCCAACTGTCCCAACATCCGCCAAGCTAACTCTCTTCCTCTCTTCAAGGCCCTACTGAGAGCTCACCTCCTCCGGGAGGCCTTCCCAGACTGAGCCCCCTCCTTCCTCTCCCCCTCGCCCCCCTCTCCATCCCCCCGTCTTACCTCCTTCCCTTCCCCACAGCACCTGTATATATGTATATATGTTTGTACATATTTATCACTCTATTTATTTTACTTGTACATATCTATTCTATTTATTTTATTAATATGTTTGGTTTTGTTCTCTGTCTCCCCCTTCTAGACTGTGAGCCCACTCTTGGGTAGGGACTGCCTCTCTATGTTGCCAACTTGGACTTCCCAAGCGCTTAGTACAGTGCTCTGCACACAGTCAGCGCTCAATAAATACGATTGATTGATTGATTGTCAGCTGTGTGACTTCGGGCAAGTCTGCACACAGTAAGTGCTCAATAAATACGATTGATTGATTGATTGTCAGCTGTGTGACTCCAGGCAAGTCACTTGACTTCTCTGTGCCGCAGTTCCCTCATCTGTAAAATGGGGATTAAGACTGTGAGCCCCACCGTGGGACAACCTGATCACCTTGTAACCTCCCCAGCGCTTAGAACAGTGCCTTGCACATAGTAAGCGCTTAATACATGCCATTATGATTATTATTATTATTATTATTATTTCCTCATCTGCAAAATGTGGATTCCATGCCTGTTCTCCCTCCCGCTTAGACTGGGATTCTCCTGTGGGACAAGGACTGCATCTGACCTGATTACCTTGTGTCAACCCCAACCCTTAAAATAGCGCTTAACACGTACTACAGATACCACAGAGAAGCAGCGTGGCTCAGTGGAAAGAGCCCGGGCTTAGGAGTCAGAGGTCACGGGTTCAAATCCCGGCTCCGCCGCTTGTCAGCTGGGTGACTTTGGGCCAGTCACTTCACTTCCCTGGGCCTCATCTGCAAAATGGGGATTAAGATTGTGAGCCCCACGTGGGACAACCTGATCACCTTGTATCCCCCTCAGCGCTTAGAACAGTGCTTGGCACATAGTAAGCGCTTAACAAATACCAAAATTATTATTATTATCTCTCTCTTTCGTCCCTTCCAGGTTCTGATGGGCACTGTGCCAGACCGAGGGGGCCGCCCCAATGAACTCGAGGCGCCCATGCCCTCTTGGCAGAGTCGGCGAGAAGGGGGCCAACAGCGCTGGGGCCAGAAGGGCAGGAAGAAGAAAAAGAGGTGACGGGGAAGGAGGCGCAGCCATGCCCCTCTTTCCCCTCAGCGCCCGTTGGTTCAGTCGACCTCCTGCTCCCCTGTTCGTGGCTTAGGTTCTGCCCATGCCCAGTGGAGGGAGGGTCCCGGGCAGTGGTCAGGGCAGGGAGACGAGGACGACGAGAGCCCTGCCGCCAAGGCCTCGATTGCTCCCTTTCCCCGACCGAAAACCGCTGTTCCGTTTCTGGAAAAATAGATTTAATGTATAACGTCCGTGCCTGGTGTGCCAGCCCGTGCCCGCCCCGGGCCTGGCCCAGGGCGTGGCTCCCGTCCGCCGCCCCCTTGGGCCGCCCCCGCCACATCTGCCAGGAGGAGCGTCACCGGGCTCGGGCCGCCCGCCGCTGGCGTCTCCCCGGGGCCCCGGTGCCGGCCCCGCTCGCTCTCCAGGTGGGCATTGGCACAGCGCAGCCCCATGTTCTCCAGCACCAGCCGCTCCCGCTCCTGTGGGCACAGGATGTGTGTATATGGGGGGGTGGGGAGGCAGACCCGCCCCTCCGCGCCCTTTAGACCCCCCCCCCCGCCTTCAGCGAGGGGCAGCGAAGCCGGGTCGGGGCAGAGCCAAGCAGCCTCTCACCTGCTCCAGCTCCTTCATGTGTTGGAGCAGCTTGGCACTGTGCCCTTCAGGGGACAGGGAGCCGGGTGAGAGTGGGTCAGTCTGGGTCCAGGCATGCCGGGTCTGTGTGCCGCCACCCGGCCCTCCCGAGGCGGGGTAGGAGAAGCCGTCCTCTGACCCTGGGCGGGACAGAGGAGGGGCACGTCCGCGAGTGGTCAGGCCTCTGGGCTCTGCCCTAGGGACCCAGGCCCCCCGAGCCCCCCGGACTCACCAGAGCCGGCCAGGGGGGCATGCGGCGTGAGGGGCCCCGGGGGGCCGCCGTCCCCCTTGCCACCTTGTTTCTTGCATTCCACCTCCACCTGGTCTTTGCACTGTCGGTGGCAGCTCAGCCCGCAGTCTGAGGGGACGGGAACGGTCACTGAGTGCCGCTCCTCCCGTGTGACGGAGCCCCCCGACCCTCCCTCCCCAACACGGGGAGCCCGGCCCACCTACCCCGGCAGCGGAACCCCTGCTTGCTGACACCCCAGAGCTGTGGAGAGGAGAGAGGTTACTGATGCCGCCGCCCCCCGCCAACGCCACCCGTTGGGCCGTGCTGCCCAGCCAGTGGGTCTGGGGGCGAACCCCAGCCTGGCCGGCTCTAGCCGGGGCGGGGGGGGAGACAGGGACGTGGTCTCATTTGCAGATAATTCAGGCCCTTAGAGGATGGGGAAAGGTGACGAGGCCTGGTTTAGGGGGTGGATTCGCCGTGGACCGCGGGTATCCTTGGCCACCTTCCCCATCGGCAACGGCGGGACCCCAGAAGCGGGACGAGGCTGTGGGTGGGGGGGGGGTGGGCGACGGGGCTGGGAAGGTGGGGCTCACAAAGCCGTTGCAGCTGTCGCAGAACGTGGGCTTCTTGAAGGTGACCTCGTGGAAGTTGTGGAGGAAGCCCAGGCCCAGCTTGGCACAGATGGCGCTGGCCTTGAGGAAGTAGCCGCTCAGCTCTTCGCGGCTGAAAGGCCCGGCGCTGCCCGGGTCGGGCGGAGAGGGGGGAGCGTTTGGGTTCAGTCGTGGTGGGCTCCACCCCATCCCCAATCCTACCCACTCTGGGTTCCCCCGCCCCCCGGGCTGGGCCGCCCACCTCCCACGGGGGGTTCCCGCCGGTGGGCACGAGGGCGGCTGATGCCTGGCACAGGCTCCCGCCCTCCCCTTCCCCGCAGGTGGGCAGAGGGCGGCTCACTGCTGCTGTGGGGCCTGGTGCAGGTCGTGGCAGGAGAAGGGGAAGCTGGCAGCGATGCGCTCGAAGTCGTCCCGGGACACGTAACCTCGGCCTTCGGGGTCGTAGTTTTTGAAAACCGACTGCAGGAGTGGGCAGGGCAAGGAGCTTAGCTCAGCCGGGCCGTGAGGTCAACTCCCACGTCGCGGTTATTTTGTTGTTGTTTTTTATTAAGCGCTTGCTATCATCAATCGTGTTTATTGAGCGCTTACTGTGTGCAGAGCACTGTACTAAGCGCTTGGGAAGTCCAAGTTGGCAACATATAGAGACGGTCCCTACCCAATAGTGGGCTCACGGTCTATGTGCCAGGCACTCTGCTAAGCACTGGGGACGACACAAGCCAGTCAAGTTGGACCAGTCCCTGTCCCACACGGGGCTGACGGTCTTTGTCCCCCTTTTACAGGTGAATAATGATAATGATGGCATTTATTAAGCACTTACTATGTGCAAAGCACTGTTCTAGGCGCTGGGGGGATACAAGGTGATCAGGTTGTCCCATGTGGGGCTCACAGTCTTCATCCCCATTTTACAGATGAGGGAACTGAGGCTCAGAGAAGTTAAGTAACTTGCCCAAGGTCACACAGCAGACATGTGGCGGAGCCGGGACTCGAACCCATGACCTCTGACTCCAAAGCCCGGGCTCTTTCCGCTGGGCCACGCTGCTTCTCAATAACTGAGGCACAAGAATAATAAAAATCATGGTACTTGTTAAGCCCTACTATGTGCCAAGCACTGTTCTAAGTGCTGGGGTAGATTCAAGTTAGGTTGGACACAGTCCTTGTCCCACACAGGGCTCACGCTCTTAATCCCCATTTTACAGATGAGGTAATTGAGGCCCGGAGAAGTGAAGTGACTTCCTCGAGGTCACCGGGCAGACGAGTGGTGGAGCTGGGAATCGAACCCAGGTCAATCAATCAATCAATCAATCGTATTTATTGAGCGCTTACTGTGTGCAGACCACTGTACTAAGCACTTGGGAAGTCCACGTTGGCAACATCTAGAGACGGTCCCTACCCAACAGTGGGCTCACAGTCTAGAAGGGGGAGACAGAACAAAACCAAACATAGTAACAAGATAAAAGAAATAGAATAGATATGTACAAGTAAAATAAATAGAGTAATAAATCCGTACGAACATCTATACATATATACAGGTGCTGTGGGAAAGGGAAGGAGGTAAGGGGGGGAGGGATGGAGAGGGGGAGGAGGGGGAGAGGAAGGAAGGGGCTCAGTCTGTCAATCAATCAATCGTATTTATTGAGCGCTTACCGTGTGCAGAGCACTGTACTAAGCGCTTGGGAAGGACAAGTTGGCAACATATAGAGACGGTCCCTACCCAACAGTGGGCTCACAGTCTAGAAGGGGGAGACAGAGAACAAAACAAAACATTAACAAAATAGAATAGATATGTACAAGTAAAATAGAGTAATAAATATGTACAAACATATATACAGGTGCTGTGGGGAAGGGAAGGAGGTAGGAGGAGGGGGAGAGGGGGCCCTTGTGAGATACTGTGTGTGTCTGTGTGAGAGACAGTAACATACACCTGTATATATGTATATATGTTTGTTCATATTTATTACTTTATTTTACTTTTACATATCTATTGTATTTATTTTATTTTGTTAATATGTTTGGTTTTGTTCTCTGTCTCCCCCTCCTAGACTGTGAGCCCACTGTTGGGTTGGGACCGTCTCTAGATGTTGCCAACTTGTCCTTCCCAAGCGCTTAGTCCAGTGCTCCGCACACAGTAAGCGCTCAATAAATACGATCGATGGATTGATTGATGCACCAACAGTTCAAGCACACATAACTGTCCCAGTCCCTCAAGTCCCGTCACAGGCCTGAACTGAGACGTGAATTCCAGTCCTCCTGGCTCGAGCCCGTTGTTGGGTCGGGACCGTCTCTTTATGTTGCCAACTTGTACTTCCCAAGCGCTTAGTCCAGTGCTCTGCACACTGTAAGCGCTCAATAAATACGATTGATTGATTGATACACCAACAGTTCAAGCACACGTAACTGGCCCAGTCCCTCAAGTCCCCTCACAGGCCTGAACTGAGACACAAATTCCAGTCCTCCTGGCTCGAGCCCGTTGTTGGGTAGGGACCGTCTCTATATGTTGCCAACTTGGACTTCCCAAGCGCTTAGTCCAGTGCTCCGCACACAGTAAGCGCTCAATAAATACGATCGAATGAATGAATGAATGGCCCCCTCTGTCCTCCTCCCTTACCCTCCTTGCCCTCTGAGCACTCACCTCCACCAGCTGCTCCACGTGGCGACTGAGGGTGTCCCGGTCCGGTTTGGGGGTCACCCCGGGGGCCCACTCCACTACCAGGGGAGGCTTGAAGGGGGTGGGTGGCTGGGAGGAAAGGTCAGAGGTCATTAGGGTCAGGGTGAGGAGGTTGAGGGGGGGGACTGGATGTTGGGGAGAGGGAGGGGTGGAGGCCTCACCAGGCTTTTGGGGTTACGAGGCTCCCGAGCGTACGACAATTCGTAGATCTCGTCCTCCGTGTAGAACAGGTCCAGAGACAGCTAGGGAAAGGCTGGGGGGTCAGTGGGACCCCCAACTTGGGGCCCCGGGATAGGACCCCCCCCTCCCCATCCTCTGCCCAACCCAATTTTCTTGTATCCGCCCCAGCACTCGATACAGTGCAGAAGCAGCGTGGCTTAGTGGCAAGTGCCCAGGCTTGGGAATCAAAGGATTCATTCATTCAATCAATCAATCAATCGATCGTATTTATTGAGCACTTACTGTGTGCAGAGCACTGGACTAAGCGCTTGGGAAGTCCAAGTGGGCCACATCTAGAGACAGTCCCTACCCAACAGTGGGCTCACAGTCTAAAAGAATAATAATGATGGCATTTGTGAAGCGCTTAATATGTGCAAAGCACCGTTCTAAGCGCTGGAGGGGATACAAGGTGATTAGTTTGTCCCACGTGGGGCTCACAGTCTTCAACCCCATTTTACAGATGAGGGAACTGAGGCTCAGAGAAGTTAAGTGACTTGCCCAAGGTCACACAACAGACGTGGTGGAGCTGGGATTCAAACCCATGACCTCTGACTCCAAAGCCCGGGCTCTTATTGGGCAGGGTTTGTCTCTGTTGCTGAATTGTACTTTCCAAGCGCCTAGTACGGTGCTCTGCACACAGTAAGCGCTCAATAAATACGATTGATTGATTAAGTGAAGATGAAGGCTGTGAGCCCCACGTGGGACAACCTGATTACTCCGTATCTCCCCCAGCGCTTAGAACAGTGCCTGGCACATAGTAAGTGCTTAACAAATGCCATTATTATTATATTGTTATAGTATTATAGTATTATTAGTGTTATTATAGTATATCGAGTTGCCAATTTGCACTTCCCAAGCGCTTAGTACAGTGCTCTGCACACAGTAAGCGCTCAGAGGTAAGATGCAGGGGATGGAGAGGGGGACGAGGAAGGAAGGGGCTCAGTTACCTCATCTATAATAATAATAATAATAATAATGGCATTTGTTAAGCGCTTACTATGTGCAGAGCACTGTTCTAAGCGCTGAGGGGGAATACAAGGTGATCAAGTTGTCCCACGTGGGGCCCACAGTCTTAATAAATAAATCTTTATTTATTTATTTATCTTACTTGTTCATTTCTATCCTATTTGTTTTATTTTGTTGGTATGTTTGGTTCTGTTCTCTGTCTCCCCCTTTTAGACTGGGAGCCCACTGTTGGGTAGGGACTGTCTCTATGTGTTGCCAATTTGTACTTCCCAAGCGCTTAGTACAGTGCTCTGCACATAGTAAGTGCTCAATAAATACGATTGATTGATTGATTGATTAATCCCCATTTTACAGATGAGGGAACTGAGGCTCAGAGAAGTGAAGTGACTTGCCCAAGGTCACACACAGCAGACACGTGGCGGAGCGGGGATTCGAACCCATGACCTCTGACTCCAAAGCCCGGGCTCTTGCCACTGAGCCACGCCGCTTCTCTAAAATGGGGATATTCTATAAAATGGGGATTAAGACTAAGCCCCCGGAGGGACAACCTGATCACTTGGTAATAATAATAATAATAATGATGCCATTGATTGATTGATAGGAAGCACTTAATAAATGCCACCATGATTATGATGACGATGCCCAGTCCCCCCGGCCTAAGCCCACCGCGGTGCCCGGCCTCTCGGCCCCTGGGCCGCGGGCCTGGGCCGTGCCCGGGGTTAGGCCGCGCGGCGCTCACTGTGAGAAGATGCAGTAGATCCTTGTTGGCGCTGCAGGGCGGGCACTGGCGCTGGAGCTCCTGCAGCTCCTGCAGCCTCTGATACAGTCCCTGCAGCTTCGGCAGGTGGAGGCGTCCATCGGGTAGCCGGTCGGGCACAGCCTCGTGCAGGGCCACCAGGTCCTTGAGGTGGACGCCCAACACGGGCAGCTTGAAGCCCCCGCACTCGCCGAACGCCCGGCGGTACTGCCCATAGTTGCCGCCCGATGCCAGCAGCTCGGCCAGCTCCAGCAGCGTCTGGGGGAGGACACGGAGTTGGGCCTTTCACTTCCTAGGAGCCCCCCACTCCATAATAATAATAATAATGGCATTTATTTTTAGACTTTTAGACTGTGAGCCCACTGTTGGGTAGGGACTGTCTCTATATGTTGCCAGTTTGTACTTCCCAAGCGCTTAGTACAGTGCTCTGCACATAACAAGCGCTCAATAAATACGATTGATGATGATGATGATGATTTATTAAGCGCTTACTATGTGCGAAGCACTGTTCTAAGCGCTGAAGGGGCTTAGAACCATCTGAGGACCCCAATAATGATAATAATAATGGCATTTATTAAGCGCTTACTATGTGCGAAGCACTGTTCTAAGCGCTGAAGGGGCTTAGAACCATCTGAGGACCCCAATAATGATAATAATAATGGCATTTATTAAGCGCTTACTATGTGCAAAGCACTGTTCTAAGCGCTGAAGGGGCTTAGAACCATCTGAGGACCCCAATAATAATAACAATATTAATAGTAATGGCATTTATTAAGCGCTTACTATGTGCGAAGCACTGTTCCAAGCACTGAAGGGGCTTAGAACCATCTGAGGACCCCAATAATAATAATAATAATGGCATTTATTAAGCGCTTACTATGTGCGAAGCACTGTTCTAAGCGCTGAAGGGGCTTAGAACCATCTGAGGACCCCCTGGCTTCGGGCTCAGGGGACATGCCTGTTATATAATAATAATAATAATGGCATTTATTAAGTGCTTACTATGTGCGATGCACTGTTCTAAGCGCTGAAGGGGCTTAGAACCATCTGAGGACCTCAATAATAATAATAATAATGGCATTTATTAAGCGCTTACTATGTGCGAAGCACTGTTCTAAGCGCTGAAGGGGCTTAGAACCGTCTGAGGACCCCCTGGCTTCGGGCTCAGGGGACGTGGCCGTTATATTGTTCTATCGTAATAAGACATGCCTGTTATATTGTAATAATAATAATAATAATGGCATTTATTAAGCGCTTACTATGTGCGATGCACTGTTCTAAGCGCTGAAGGGGCTTAGAACCATCTGAGGACCCCCTGGCTTCGGGCTCAGGGGACATGGCCGTTATATTGTTCTATCGTAATAAGACATGCCTGTTATATTGTAATAATAATAATAATAATAATGGCATTTATTAAGCGCTTACTATGTGCAAAGCACTGTTCTAAGCACTGAAGGGGCTTAGAACCATCTGAGGGCCCCAATAATAATAATAATAATGGCATTTATTAAGCACTTACTATGTGCGAAGCACTGTTCTAAGCGCTGAAGGGGCTTAGAACCATCTGAGGGCCCCAATAATAATAATAATAATGGCATTTATTAAGCGCTTACTATGTGCAATGCACTGTTCTAAGCGCTGAAGGGGCTTAGAACCATCTGAGGGCCCCAATAATAATAATAATAATGGCATTTATTAAGCACTTACTATGTGCGATGCACTGTTCTAAGCGCTGAAGGGGCTTAGAACCGTCTGAGGACCCCCTGGCTTCAGGCTCAGGGGACATGCCTGTTGTATTGTTCTATCGTAATAAGACATGCCTGTTATATTGTAATAATAATAATGGCATTTATTAAGCGCTTACTATGTGCGAAGCACTGTTCTAAGCGCTGAAAGGGCTTAGAACCACCTGAGGACCCCAATAGTAATAATAATAATGGCATTTATTAAGCGCTTACTATGTGCAATGCACTGTTCTAAGCGCTGAAGGGGCTTAGAACCACCTGAGGACCCCAATAATAATAATAATAATGGCATTTATTAAGCGCTTACTATGTGCGATGCTCTGTTCTAAGCGCTGAAGGGGCTTAGAACCACCTGAGGACCCCAATAATAATAATAATAATGGCATTTATTAAGCGCTTACTATGTGCGAAGCACTGTTCTAAGCGCTGAAGGGGCTTAGAACCATCTGAGGACCCCCTGGCTTCGGGCTCAGGGGACATGCCTGTTATATAATAATAATAATAATAATGGCATTTATTAAGTGCTTACTATGTGCGATGCACTGTTCTAAGCGCTGAAGGGGCTTAGAACCATCTGAGGACCCCAATAATAATAATAATGGCATTTATTAAGCGCTTACTATGTGCGAAGCACTGTTCTAAGCGCTGAAGGGGCTTAGAACAATCTGAGGACCCCCTGGCTTCGGGCTCAGGGGACATGGCCGTTATATTGTTCTATCGTAATAAGACATGCCTGTTATATTGTAATAATAATAATAATAATGGCATTTATTAAGCGCTTACTATGTGCGAAGCACTGTTCTAAGCGCTGAAGGGGCTTAGAACCATCTGAGGCCCCCAATAATAATAATAATAATAATAATGGCATTTATTAAGCGCTTACTATGTGCAAAGCACTGTTCTAAGCGCTGAAGGGGCTTAGAACCATCTGAGGACCCCCTGGCTTCGGGCTCAGGGGACATGCCTGTTATATAATAATAATAGTAATAATAATGGCATTTATTAAGCGCTTACTATGTGTGAAGCACTGTTGTAAGCACTGAAGGGGCTTAGAACCATCTGAGGACCCCCTGCCTTCGGGCTCAGGGGACATGCCTGTTCTATCGTAATAATAATAATAATAATGGCATTTATTAAGCACTTACTATGTGCACAGCACTGTTCCAAGCACTGGGGAACAGTGCTTTTAGACTGTGAGCCCACTGTTGGGTAGGGACTGTCTCTATATGTTGCCAACTTGTACTTCCCAAGCGCTTAGTACAGTGCTCTGCACACACTAAGCGCTCAATAAATACGATTGATGATGATGATGATGATGGGGAGGTTACAAGGTGATCAGGTTGTCCCACGTGGGGCTCACAGTCTTCATCCCCGTTTTACAGGTGAGGGAACTGAGGCCCAGAGAAGTGGAGTGACTTGCCCGAAGTCACCCAGCTGATAAGTGGCGGAGCCGGGATTTGAACCCGTGACCTCTGCCTCCAAAGTCCGGGCTCTTTCCACTGAGCCACGCTGCTTCTCTGCTTCGTACACTCTCCCAAGCGCACAGTGCACACCGTAGGTGCTCAGTACATACGGCTGACTGGCCGAATCAAGGAGAGCAGAGCTTGGGGGAGCTCATTCATTCATTCAGTCGTATTTATTGAGCGCTTACAGTGTGCAAAGCACTGTACTAAGCGCTTGGAAAGTACAATACAGAAATAAAGAGAGACAACCCCTGCCCACGGCGGGCTCGCAGTCTAGGGTGAGGGGAGGACAGAGGTCATTGTGGGCAGGGAATGTGTCTGTCTATTGTTCTAATGTACTTTCCCAAGCGCTTAGTACATTCGTTCATTCAATCGTATTTACTGAGCGCTTACTGTGTGCAGAGCACTGTACTAAACGCTTGGACAAGAAAGTCAGTAACATATAGAGACGGTCCCTACCCAACAACAGGCTCACAGTTGTCTGTCTCCCCCTTTCAGACTGTGAGCCCACTGTTGGGTAGGGACTGTCTCTATATGTTGCCAATTTGTACTTCCCAAGTGCTTAGTACAGTGCTCTGCACATAGTAAGCGCTCAATAAATACGATTGATGATGATGATGATGACTTGTACTTCCCGAGCGCTTAGTACAGTGGTCTGCACACAGTAAGCGACAGGATCACAGTTGTCTGTCTCTCCCTTCATCATCATCATCAATCGTATTTATTGAGCGCTTACTATGTGCAGAGCACTGTACTAAGCGCTTGGGAAGTACAAATTGACTAGACTGTGAGCCCGTTGTTGGGTAGGGACCATCTTTGTTGCCAACTTGTACTTCCCAAGCGCTTAGTACTTGGCTCAGTGGAAAGAGCCCGGGCTTGGGAGTCAGAGGTCATGGGTTCAAATCCTGGCTCCGCCGCTTGTCAGCTGTGTGACTTTGGGCAAGTCCCTTCACTTCTCTGGGCCTTAGTTACCTCATCTGTCAAATGGGGATGAAGACTGTGAGCCCCCCGTGGGACAACCTGATCACCTTGTAACCTTCCCAATCAATCAATCAGTCGTATTTATTGAGCGCTTACTGTGTGCAGAGCACTGTACTAAGCGCTTGGGAAGTACAGGTTGGCAACATCTAGAGACAGTCCCTACCCAACAGTGGGCTCACAGTCTAAAAACTGTGGGCTCACAGTTCCCAGCGCTTAGAACAGTGCTTTGCACATAGTAAGTGCTTAATAAATTCATTCATTCATTCAGTCGTATTTATTGAGCGCTTACTGTGCGCAGAGCACTGTACTAAGCGCTTGGGAAGTACAAGTTGGCAACATAGAGA
This sequence comes from Tachyglossus aculeatus, assembly GCF_015852505.1. Lineage (NCBI taxonomy): Eukaryota > Metazoa > Chordata > Mammalia > Monotremata > Tachyglossidae > Tachyglossus > Tachyglossus aculeatus. The sequence goes on from NC_052091.1 coordinate 3,435,372, forward strand.
GACGGTCCCTACCCAACAGTGGGCTCACAGTCTAAAAGGGGGAGATGGGTGACCAAACCAAACATATAAACCAAATAAAATAAATAGAATAGATACGTACAAGTAAAATAAATAGAGTAATAAATATGTACAAACATTATATACATATATACAGGTGCTGGGGGGAGGGGAAGGAGGTAAGATTGTGAGCCCACTGTTGGGGCTCACAATAAATGCCATTATTATTAGTAGTAGTAGTACAGTACTCTGAACATAGTAAGCGCTCAATAAATACGATTGAATGGATGAATGAATGGAAAGGGGAGACAGACAACAAAGCAAAACATGTAGACAGGTGTCAAAGAGTGTGCTGCGCACAGTAAGTGCTCAATAAATAATAATAATAATAATAATGATGGCATTTATTAAGCGCTTACTATGTGCAAAGCACTGTTCTAAGCGCTGGGGAGATACAAGGTGATCAGGTTGTCCCAGAGGGGGCTCACAGTCAGTCCCCATTTTACAGATGAGGGAACTGAGGCACAGAGAAGTTAAGTGACTTGCCCAAAGCCACACAGCTGGCAGTTGGCAGAGCGACAATGCATGAGACGAGAGGGCATGGGGGGCACCAGGGTGGGTAAGGAAGAGGGGTACTAATGCCGGGGGCGCGGGCGGTTGGCATAGAGGCCTGGGCTGGGGGGGAATTTAAGGGGGCGATAAAGGGGGCGAGCCAGGGGGTGAGGAGGCGGTGTGACCTTGGTGCTGTCAGGGCTGAGCAGGGCGTGCGAGTCCTTGAGGCGGGAGATGGCACTATGGCACAGGCCGCCCGTCACCGCCATCAGCGTGTTGAAGTTGTGTAGATGCCGGAGCTTCTGTAGGGGAGAGCGCCAAGCTGGCACCGGGCGGGCACCGGGCCCCATCCAACCCCTCCCCTGGCCTGGGGGGTGAAGGGAAGGGGTAGAGCCGGGGGTAATAATAATAATAGTGATGGCATTTATTAAGCGCTTACTATGTGCCAAGCACTGTTTTAAGCACTAGGGAGGTTACAAGGTGATCAGGTTGTCCCATGGGGCCTCCCAGTCTCCATCCCCTTTTTCCAGATGAGGTCACTGAGGCCCAGAGAAGTGAAGTGACTGGCCCAAAGTCACAATTGTGGAAAGAGCAGGGGCTTTGGAGTCAGAGGTCCTGAGTTCAAATGCCGGCTCCACCAACTGCCCGCTGTGCCCAAAGTCACAACTGTGTGGCTCAGTGGGAAGAGCAGGGGCTTTGGAGTCAGAGGTCCTGGGTTCAAATCCCGGCTCCACCAACCGTCCGCTGTGCCCGAAGTCACAACTGTGTGGCTCAGTGAGAAGAGCAGGGGCTTTGGAGTCAGAGGTCCTGGGTTCAAATGCCGGCTCCACCAACTGTCCGCTGTGTGACTTTGGGCCAGTCACTTCACTTCTCTGGGCCTCAGTGACCTCAGCTGGAAAATGGGGATGAAGACTGGGAGGCCCCATGGGACAACCTGATCACCTTGTCACCTCCCCAGCGCTTAGAACAGTGCTTGGCGCATAGTAAGCGCTTAATAAATGCCATCATTATTCTTCTAGACTGGGAGCCCGTTGTTGGGTAGGGACCGTCTCTATATGTTGTCAACCTGTACTTCCCAAGCGCTTAGTACAGTGCTCTGCACACAGTAAGCGCTCAATAAATACGATTGAAGGAATGAATGAATTGGCGGAGGCGGGATTCGAACCCATGACCTCTGACTCCCGAGCCCGGGCTCTTTCCACTGAGCCACGCTGCTTCTCTAAGCAGGGGGGGCTGAGGAGGAGGGGGCCGGTGACGTAAGGGGGCGGGGCCTGCGGGGGCGGGGCCTGCGGGGCGGGACAGATGACATAAAGGGGGCGGGGCCTGAGGGGGCGGGGCGGGGGCGGAGCAACTGAGGGGGCGGGGCATGTAGGGGATTGTAAAGGGGCGGGGCCTGAGGGGTGGGCGGGACAGATTATTGTAAGGGGGCGGGGCCTGAGGAGTGGGGCGGGGAGGTGACCTAAGGGGGCGGGGTCGGGGGCTGAGGAGGCGGGGCAGGTGACGTAAAGGGGCGGGGCGGGGGGCCTGGGGTGGTGGGGCCGGTGACGTAAAGGGGCGGGGCTGGGGAACTGATGGGAGGGGCCAGAGGAGGTGGCGTGTGACGTAAGGGGGCGGGGCCTGGAGGGATGGCGTAAGGGGCGGGCCGGGGAACTGAGGGGACCGGGCGGGAGCTGAGGAGGCGGGGGCAGGTGACGGAAAGGGGCGGGGCCGGGGAACTGATGGGAGGGGCCAGAGGAGGCGGAGCCGGTGACGTAAAGGGGCGGGGCCGGGGAACTGAGGAGGCGGGGCCGGGATAGGTGATCTAAAAGGGTGGGGCTGGGGGGACTGGGGCGGGGCCTGAGGGGTGGGAGGGGCAGCTACCGAAAGGGGCGGGGCCGGAGAGGTGGGGCAATGCGGGTGACGTAAGGGGGCGGGGCCGAGGGTGGGCCCGGGGTCTGAAGAGGCGGGGCCGGTGACGAAAGGGGCGGGGCCGGGGAACTGAAGGGTGGGGCCTGAGGAGGCGGGGCCGGGATAGGTCATGTAAAGGGGTGGACTGGGGAGGGGCCTGAGAGGGCGGGGCAGGTGCCGTAAGGGGGCGGGGCCTGAGGAGGCGGGGCAGGCGACGTAAGGGGGCGGGGCCTGAGGAGTGGGGCGGTGGCAGGTGCCGTAAGGGGCGGGGCCTGAGGAGGCGGGCAGGTGACGTAAATGGGCGGGGAGGGGTGTCGGGGGCGGAGCCTGGGGCTGAGGAGGCGGGGCAGGCGACGTAAAGGGGCGCGACCGGTGAACTGGGGGTGGGGCCTAAAGAGGCGGGGCCGGTGACGTAAAGGGGCGGGGCCTGAGGAGTGGGCAGGGCAGGCGAAGTAAGGGGCGGGACCCTGAGGGGTGGGGTGGGGGAGGTGGTGCAAGGGGGCGGGGCCTGAGGCATGGGCGGGGCAGGCGATGTAAGGGACGGGTCCCTGAGGAGTGGGGCGGGGCGTGTGACGTATGGGGGCGGGGCCTGAGGGGGCGGGTCGGATGACGTAAAGGGGCGGGGCGGGGGATCTGAGGGTATGCGGGGGGAGGGGCGCGGTCTGAGGGGACGCGGGGGCAGGAGAATAATAATAATAATAATAATAATGATAATAATGGCATTTGTTGAAGCAGCGTGGCTCAGTGGAAAGAGCCCGGGTTTTGGAGTCAGAGGTCATGGGTTCAAATTCCGCCTCTCCCAATTGTCAGCTGTGTGACTTTGGGCAAGTCACTTCACTTCTCTGGGCCTCAGTTACCTCATCTGTAAAATGGGTTTTAAGACTGTGAGCCCCCGCCCCGTGGGACAACCTGATCCCCTTGTAACCTCCCCAGCGCTTAGAACGGCGCTTTGCACACAGTAAGCGCTTAACAAATGCCAACATTATTATTATTCAAGGGAAGCAGCGTGGCTCAGTGGAAAGAGCCCGGGCTTTGGAGTCAGAGGTCATGGGTTCAAATTCCCGGCTCCGCCACTTGTCAGCTGGGTGATTTGGGGCGAGTCACTTCACTTCTCTGGGCCTCAGTGATCTCACCTGGAAACTGGGGATGAAGATGTGAGCCCGCCCGTGGGACAACCTGACCACCTTGTAACCTCCCCAGTGCTTAGAACAACGCTTTGCACATAGTAAGTGCTTAACAAATGCCAACATTATTATTATTATTATGTGCAAAGCGCCACTTGTCAGCTGGGTGATTTGGGGCGAGTCACTTCACTTCTCTGGGCCTCAGTGATCTCACCTGGAAACTGGGGATGAAGATGTGAGCCCCCCGTGGGACAACCTGACCACCTTGTAACCTCCCCAGTGCTTAGAACAGCGCTTTGCACATCGTAAGTGCTTAACAAATGCCAACATTATTATTATTATTATGTGCAAAGCGCTGTTCTAACTGCTGGGATAGAGAGGGGGAGAGGGAGGGGCCGGAGATTGGATTGGGGCGGGGTCTGAGGGGGTGGGGCCGGGGATGGAAAGGGGTGGGTCATTCATTCATTCACTCATTCATTCATTCATTCAATCGTCTTGATTGAGCGCTTACTGTGTGCACAGCACTGGACTAAGCGCTTGGGAAGTCCAAGTTGGCAACACCTAGAGACGGCCCCTACTCAACAATGGGCTCCCAGGCTAGAAGAGAGGGCAAGGCCGGGGGATGGAGAAGGGCGGGTCATTCATTCACTCAATCAATCAATCAATCAATCAATCAATCAATCGTATTTATTGAGCGCTTACTATGTGCAGAGCACTGTACTAAGCGCTTGGGGAGTCCAAGTTGGGAACATAGAGAGACGGTCCCTACCCCACAACGGGCTCCCAGGCTAGAAGAGAGGGCGGGGCTGGGAGATGGAGAAGGACGGGTCATTCATTCAATCGTGTGTGCAGAGCGCTGGACTAAGCGCTTAAATTGGCAACATAGACGGTCCCTACCCCACAACGGGCTCCCAGGCTAGAAGAGAGGGGGGATAGGGAGTAGCTAGGGGATGGAGAAGGTCAGGTTATGGGGAGGGGAGGGGACGGGGGTCTGGGGGTTGGGGTCATGCCCCCTCTGACCTGGGCCACGTGGATGAACTTGGTGAGCACCTCGGCCCGCTGCTGCGGCGTGGGCCTGCTGAGCACCATAACCTGCACCCACTGTGAGACGCTGTTACACAGGGCCACGGAGCGCTCCAGCGCTGGGTTTTCCCGCACCGAGCCCTGCAGCACATAGCTGCGCAGCTCCGACGCCTGGATGGGCAGTTCACGCCATGGGCAGGCCTCCCACCACGACCCCCCACAGCAGAGGGTCATGCCCTCCCTGATACCCGGGCCTCGAGGTCGGTCCTGGGCCCGTCACCCCCCTCCCCAACACCCCGGGAGCTGAGGGTCGGCCCAGGGTCTCCCTCTCCCCCGCACTCACGGTGATGCTGCAGAAGGCCTTGAACTCCAAGTAGGTCAGATGCTCGGCCAATTCCCCCGTCTCCAGGTGGTCAAAGAGCAGAGAAACCTTCCGCTTCTTCCCGCAGCTCGGGCTGCTCAGCTGCTGGGGCTGCTGGAGTCCTAAGGGGCTCAGGCTGGGGGAATGAAGCAGGCCATAATAATAATAATAATCACATTTATTAAGCGCTTACTATGTGCAAAGCACCGTTCGAAGCGCCGGGCAGGTTACAAGGTGATCAGGTTGTCCCATGTGGGGCTCACAGTCTTCACCCCCCCTTTTACAGATGAGGGAACTGAGGCCCAGAGAAGTGAAGTGCCCAAAGTCACGCAGCTGGCGATCGGCAGAGCCGGGATTTGAACCCAAGACCCCTGACTCCAAAGCCCGGGCTCTTTTCAACTGAGCCACGCTGCTTCTTAGGCCATCAACCTAAGGGTATTTATTGAACGCTTACGGGAGACGGGGAGGCAGGGAGACCCCACCGGGGGACGACTCACTGGTTGGCGGAGTCGACCAGCCGGCGCTGGGCCGCATCCCCTTCGAGCTTCACGGTGTTCCAGAAGCTGCTGACCACCTCGTCCAGTTGTGGCTCCAGGCGGAAGGCTTCGGGGAAGTGGTTGACCCAATACCTGGTGGGGTGGGGGGGGTGTGGACGGCATGGGGAGTAGCCCAGTACACTCCGGGGGTCCACGAGGAAGGGTCAAGCGCATTTATGGAGCGCTTACGCTGCATAGAGCTCTGTAGTAAGCGCTTGGGAGAGGACAATGTGCTAGGATGGGTGGTTAGACACTCTCCCTGCCCTGGAGGAGGGCCCAACTTGTACTTCCCAAGCGCTTAGTACAGTGCTCTGCACGCAGTAAGCGCTCAATAAATACGATTGATGATGATGATGGAGGAGCTCACAGTCCAGTGGCGGAGACAGACACTAAAATAAGGAGCGTGGCCTAATGGAGAGAACGCAGGCCTGGGAATCAAAAGGACCTGGGTTCTAATCCTGACTGCCAATTTGCAAGCTGCGTGACCGTAGTCAAGTCACTTGGCTGCTCTGTGCTTCCATTTCCTCAACTGTAAACTGGAGGTACTTTTTTTATTTTTATAATGACATTTATTAAGCGCTTACTATGTGCAAAGCACTGTTCTAAGCGCTGGGGAGGTTACATGGTGATCAGGTTGTCCCCCCGGGGGCTCACAATCTTAATCCCCATTTTACAGATGAGGGAACTGAGGCCTAGAGAAGTTAAGTGACTTGCCCAAAGTCACACAGCTGACAATTGGCGGAGCAGGGATTCGAACCCATGACCTCTGACTCCAAAGCCCATGCTCTTTCCACTGAGCCACACTGCTTCTCAAGGTACTTGTTCATTCAGTCATTCAATCTCATTTATTGAGCGCTTACAGTGTGCTGGGCACTGGACTAAGCGCTTGGGAAGTACGTCGGCAACATATAGAGGCGGTCCCAACCCAACAATGGGCTCACAGTCTAGAAGGGGGAGACAGACAACAAAACAAGACTTTCTATTTAGGCTGTGAGCCCCATGCGAAACAGGGACTGTGTCTAATTCGTAACGACTCCTGCACTTGAAACAGTTTTTACCGCATAATAAGCGCTGAACAAATTCCATAAAAAATGTTTCAGGTAGGAGGAAGCGAGAGGTGAAGCGGGGGGCGGCCGGGCTTGGGATCCTCACCTTACTAAATTACAGATCCGCAGGCGTCTCTGCCCCTGTTTCTCCCCAGTGGCTTCCTGGTATGTAGTTGGAGTCAAGGTCATCATCATCATCATCAATCGTATTTATTGAGCGCTTACTATGTGCAGAGCACTGGACTAAGCGCTCGGGAAGTCCAAATTGGCAACACATAGAGACAGTCCCTACCCAACAGTGGGCTCACAGTCTAAAAGGGGGAGACGGAGAACAGAACCAAACATACCAACAAAATCAAATAAATAGGATAGATATGGACAAGTAAAATAAATAAATAAATAAATAGAGTAATAATAAATAGAGTAATAGGTCCTCTCCTGTCTGTCTGTTCGTGGGATGAGGGCCTGGGGATGGGGATAGCCATCCCCTCCCCGCCACCAAGCCCCCAGCCCCGGTCCCTGGGATGCTCCCTGATGGAAAGGATATAGGGCGAGCAAACGGCGGGCAAATTCGGTGGAGGGCAGGACCCAGCTATGCATGGTCAGTGCCATGTTGACCGTATTGTCGCTGCAACAGAGGCTGCCATCCGGGTCTGTAGGGGACGGAGAGAGTCAGTCGTGCCCGGAATTGTGCCCCGAACTGCACTCCGCCCACCCGCCTGCCCCGACTTGGGCCCATCGGGTCCCTGCACTTTCAGCCCCCAGAACGGAGCTGGAATCAAAAATGGGATGAGAGGTAAGTCTGGGTCGAAGGTCGGGGGATCAGAAGATGGTTTGGGGGTGGCGATGGACAACAGGATGGGCGCTCTCGAAGGCCCCAGTTAGGTGGAGTCCGGATGAGGTCGCGGGAGGGACCTCAGAGAGGTCAGAAAAGCATTCATTCATTCATTCAATCGTATTTATTGAGCGCTTACTGTGTGCAGAGCCAAGTGCTTGGGAAGTACAAGTTGGCAACATATAGAGACGGTCCCTAAAGAATGAGGTCAAAGGTCGGAGGATCACACCCCGAGAGTGAGGAGGTCAAAGGTCGGAGGATCACACCCCGAGAGTGAGGAGGTCAAAGGGAGAGAGGGGCAGGGAGCAGAGTAAAATGGTAGACTGTACACTCGTGGTGGGCAGGGAATGTATCTGTTGTTAATAGTGGACTCTCCTAAGTGCTAAGTACAGTGCTCTGCACACAGTAAGCGCTCAATAAATACGATTGAATCAATCAATCAATCAGTCGTATTTATTGAGCGCTCACTGTGTGCAGAGCACCGTACTAAGTGCTTGGGAAGTACAAGTTGGCAACATATAGAGACGGTCCCTAAAGAATGAGGTCAAAGGTTGGAGGATCACACCCCGTGAGGAGGTCAAAGGTCGGAGGATCACACCCCGAGAGTGAGGAGGTCAAAGGAAGAGAGGGTCAGGGAGCAGAGTAAAATGGTAGACTGTAAACTCGTTGTGGGCAGGGAATGTATCTGTTGTTAATAGTGGACTCTCCTAAGTGCTAAGTACCGTGCTCTGCACACAGTAAGCGCTCAATAAATACGATTGAATCAATCAATCAATCAATCGTATTTATTGAGCGCTCACTGTGTGCAGAGCACCGTACTAAGTGCTTGGGAAGTACAAGTTGGCAACATATAGAGACGGTCCCTAAAGAATGAGGTCAAAGGTCGGAGGATCACACCCCGAGAGTGAGGAGGTCAAAGGTCGGAGGATCACACCCCGAGAGTGAGGAGGTCAAAGGTCGGAGGATCACACCCCGAGAGTGAGGAGGTCAAAGGAAGAGAGGGTCAGGGAGCAGAGTAAAATGGTAGACTGTAAACCCGTGGTGGGCAGCGAATGTATCTGTTGTTAATAGTGGACTCTCCTAAGTGCTAAGTACAGTGCTCTGCACACAGTAAGCGCTCAATAAATACGATTGAATCAATCAATCGTATTTATTGAGCGCTCACTGTGTGCAGAGCACTGTACTAAGCGCTTGGGAAGTCCAAGTTGGCAACATATAGAGACAGTCCCTACCCAACAGTGGGCTCACAGTCTAAAAGGGGGAGACAGAGAACAAAACCAAACATACTAACAAAATAAAATAAATAGAATCAATCAATCAGTCATATTTATTGAGCGCTTACTGCGTGCAGAGCAGTGTACTAAGTGCTTGGAAAGTACAAGCTGGCAACATATAGAGACAGTCCCTACCCAACAGTGGGCTCACAGTCTAGAAGGGGGAGACAGAGAACAAAACCAAACACACTAACAAAATAAAATAAATAAATAGAATAAATAAATAAATAAATAGAATAGATAGGTACAAGTAAAATAAATAAATAGAGTAATAAATATGTACAAACATATATACATATATACAGGTGCTGTGGGGAAGGGAAGGAGGTAAGATGCGGGGGATGGAGAGGGGGATGAGGGGGAGAGGAAGGAAGGGGCTCAGTCTGGGAAGGCCTCCTGGAGGAGATGAGCTCTCAGTAGGGCCTTGAAGGGAAATAGAATAGATATGTACAAGTAAAATAAATAGATTGAATGAATGAATGAATTGTTTTCTGACCTCTCTGAGGTCCCTCCCGCGACCTCATCCGTACTCCACCTAACTCTGGGGTCTTCAAGAGCAGTAAGCGCTCAATAAGTAGGACGGACTGACTGACTGAATAAACGAATGAGTTAGGGGATCGGTGAACCTGGAACCCACAGCTCAAAGGACGAGGGTGCTGGGTTTGGAGAGGGACCGGGGGCCGGAGGAGTCAGGGACCGGGCAGGGGGCTGGGGGCGAGGACGTTCCCCTCACCGAAGGAAAGGATGCATTTCTCCAGCAGCTCGTCCAGACTGCAGCCCTTGCTGACGGGCCCCAGCACCATGGTGGCCATGACCTTGGTGATCTCCCGGGGGTTGGGGCAGGTCATGCGTCGCCGATTCTGCCTCAGTCGCCCCTTCCCCACCGCCCCCAGGGTCGCGGACATGCCTGGTCCCTGGCATTCTAGCTGCGACTTCCTGTGGGGGCAGAGAAACCCGCACGACTTCCTCGATGAGCACTGTCTGATGCGCCTCCCACCCCCCGCCACCCCATCCTGCTCCCTTCTTCATCATCAATCGTATTTATCATCGATCGTGTTTATTGAGCGCTTACTATGTGCAGAGCACTGTACTGAGCGCTTGGGAAGTACAAATTGGCAACATATAGAGACAGTCCCTACCCAACAGTGGGCTCACGTCATCATCATCAATCGTATTTATTGAGCGCTTACTATGTGCAGAGCACTGTACTGAGCGCTTGGGAAGTACAAGTTGGCAACATCTAGAGACAGTCCCTACCCAACAGTGGGCTCACAGTCTAAACGGGGGAGACGGAGAACAAAACCAAACATGCTAACAAAATAAAATAAATAGAATAGATAGGTACAAGTAAAATAAATAAATAAATAAGCAGAAGAGAAGCAGCGTGGCTCAGTGGAAAGAGCCCGGGCTTGGAGTCAGAGGTCATGGGTTCGAATCCCGGCTCCGCCACATGTCTGCTGTGTGACCTTGGGCAAGTCACTTAACTTCTCTGAGCCTCAGTTACCTCATCTGTAAAATGGGGATTAAGACTGTGAGCCCCACGTGGGGCAACCTGATCACTTTGTATCCCCCAAGGGCTTAGAACAGTGCTTTGCACATAGTAAGCAATTAAATGCCAACATTATTATTATTATTATTATATGTACAAGTAAAATAAATAAATAAATAAATAGAGTAATAAATATGTACAAACATATATACATATATACAGGTGCTGTGGGGAAGGGAAGGAGGTAAGAAGGGGGGATGGAGAGGGGGGCGAGGGGGAGAGGAAGCCCAATGACCTTGGGGGGACTCTCAGGCGCCAGAAGGAAGCAAGGAGCTACAGTGGGAACTCTGAGTGTGAGGGCCGGGCGGATCGCCACACGTGCACCCCCCAACTTCCCGGGATTCCGTGGGAGAACCATTCCTGCTTCATCCCACCCTGTCTGCCCCTCTCCTCCTGGCCCCCCGTGCTGTAGCCCTTCCTCCTTGGAGGGGAGGAAGGGGATAAACCTGCAGCAGAGGGTGGGTTTCTCCTCCCCTTCAACCCCCTCCCTCCTTTCCCCTCCTCTCCTTTGCCTTCTCTCCTCCGCTCTGGCCTTTTCTCCCTACTTCCCTCTCCGGGGGCTAGGTTGAGACCCCCTGGGGCCAATAGCTTCAAGGAAAGTTTAAAAATAAAATCCCTGAAGTCCCTGAAGACGAGGAGGAGGAGAGGGAGCGAGGTCATGCGACGCTGTTCACACGCTCACCCACTACCATGCGTTAGCACAAACAGACCCACAAGCCACTGACACAGATTACAAATACACAGACCCACGTAGGGACACTATCCCTGGCACACCTCCACATTGAATGGTCACCAAAGGTAAGTGGATTTACCTTGTGTGTACACACCTCACCCAAACTCACCTGAAAACAAGCACACACCCTAGAAGGGACATGTTTACAGAGATACCCACTTCCCTTCTCAGAGGTACACACCATTACCTTGCAAGTCTTGCACAAGCATTGATGCAACTGTAGAAACACACAACACAGAGACGGGCGCCCCGTACACATCCCTCAGTCAATCAGTCATAGTTATTGTGCACTTACTGTGTGCCAAGTGCTGTACTGAGAGCTTGGGAGAGTGCAATATAACTGAGTTGGTGGACATGTTCACAGTGGCATAGTCTCACATTCATTGATTCATTCATTGATTCATTGATTCATTCATTCATCCATCCATCCATCCATCCATCCATCCATCCATCCATCCATTCATTCATTCATTCATTCAATCAATCGTATTTATTTATTCATTCATTCATTCAATCGTATTTACTGAGCGCTTACTATGTGCAGGGCACTGTACTAAGCACTTGGGAAGTCCAACTTGGCAACATATAGAGACGGTCCCTACCCAACAGCGGGCTCACAGTCTAGAAGGGGAAGACAGAGAACAAAACAAAACATATTGACAAAATAAAATAAATAGAATAAATATGTACAAATAAATTCATTCATTCATTCATTCGTATTTATTGAGCGCTTACTGTGTGCAGAGCACTGGACTAAGCGCTTGGGAAGTCCAAGTTGGCAACATATATTTATTGAGCGTTTACTTACATTCACACACAAGTGTTCCTGAAAACCGTAATCTCTTTTGGTGTCCCTCTGTGTCTTCCCACCTGCCTCCCCAAGGGATTATAAATCAGTACCTCCAAACCACTCTTTTTTCCTGAACTAACCATAAATTCTCTCTCCCCATCTACCCCTTCTGGGTGAGATAAGGGGAGTTCCTCTACGGGCTGCGTCTCCATCTCCATGCCCCCGGCCCTCCCATCGCCCCAAACGCATCCATACACACACAAATCCGAGAACGGAGTCAAGATCTACTCTTCCAAGCGCTTAGTACAGTGCTCTGCACCCAATAAGCCCTCCAGAAATACGAATAAATGAATCTGCAGAGAGGAACTGGGTAAAACGGATTGGGATTGAGGACCGGGGAGCCCTTAAAGGGTTGGGGACAGGGCCGACTCACCGGAGCAGGGCACGGGGCAAACGGGAGGTCCTGGACCCTTCTCCCCTCACCCAGCCAGGGGCATCAGGGCCTCGGGCGTGACTCGGGCACGGCTGGGGCATCTCTGCCCATGCCCCCGCCGACCCACGTGGGCTCGGTTGTGACGCACGGACCCAGTCCCCAGAGCCACCCTTTCCACCAGTCTCCCAGGAGGTCAGGACCCCCCCCCTTCCTCTGGGCTGGAAGGGTTGTGGTGTGTGTGTGTGTGACACAGTTGGGAAGCAGGGGGATTGTGTGTGTGTTTGTGTGTGTGTGTGTCACAGTTGGGGGGCAGGGGGACTGCCCAGATCTCCAGCATTTTCGCTTCCTGTTTCTCCCACTCCCCAGATGGAGAAGCAGCATGGCTCAGTAGAGAAGCAGCATGGCTCAGTGGAAAGAGCCCGGGCTTTGGGGTCAGAGGTCATGGATTCATTCATTCATTCATTCATTCAGTTGTATTTATTGAGCGCTTACTGTGTGCAGAGCACTGGACTAAGCGCTTGGGAAGTCCAAGTTGGCAACATATACAGTCCCTACCCAACAGTGGGCTCACAGTCTAAAAGATTTATTGAGCGCTTACTGTGTGCAGAGCACTGTACTAAGCGCTTGGGAAGTCCAAGTCGGTAACATATAGAAACGGTCTCTACCCAACAGTGGGTTCAACTCCCGGCTCCGCCAATTGTCAGCTGGGTGACTTTGGGCAAGTCCCCTCACTTCTCGGTGCCTCAGTTCCCTCGTCTGTCAAGTGGGGATTAATAATAATAATAATAATAATGATGGCATTTGTTAAGCGCTTACTATGTGCAAAGCACTGTTCTAAGCGCTGGGGAGGATACAAGGTGATCAGGTTGTCCCACGGGGGGCTCACAGTCTTAATCCCCGTTTTACAGACGAGATAACTGAGGCCCAGAGAAGTTAAGTGACTTGCCCAAGGTCACACAGCTGACAGTTGGCAGAGCCGGGATTTGAACCCAGGACCTCTGACTCCCAAGCCCGTGCTCTTTCCACTGAGCCACGCTGCTTCTAAGATTAAGACTGTGAACCCCACGTGGGACAACCCGATCACCTTGTCACCTCCCCAGCGCTCAGAACAGTGCTTCGCACATAGTATGCGCTTAATAAATGCCATCATTATTATTATTTATTATAGTAGCCGGCCTCCCAGCCTCTGCTCCTGTCCACCCACTTCTCTCCTAGGAGCTGCAGGGGACCCACGCGTCCGGCCACCCGGCCCCTCCCAAGTCGGGGATGAGAAGGGGAAGTTCCCTTCTTTGGAAATCCCCCCAACGCTCCCCTAGAGAAGCAGCGTGGCTCAGTGGAAAGAGCCCGGGCTTTGGAGTCAGAGGTCACGGGTTCAAATCCTGCCTCCGCCAAATGTCTAGGCAAGTCACTTCTCTGGGCCTCAGTACCCTCATCTGTAAAATGGGGATTAAGATTGTGAGCCCCACGTGGGACAACCTGATCACGTTGTATCCTCCCCAGCGCTTAGAACAGTGGTTTGCACGTAGTAAGCGCTTAACAAATACCATAATTATTATTAGTTGGCCTCAATCTGCTCTTCCTTCCTGTTCCTCCGGGAAATCCACCCCGTCTCTTACAGATTTCCGGCTGATCTGCACCGGCGGCCGCGACTCCCTTCCCTTTTCCACCCGAGCCGCTCTCCCTGCTAGAGGCAAAACCAGGACTGGATTAAAGTGGATTGGAATCCCGGGTTCGTGCTGGCCTTCCGGACCAGAGGTTCTTCCTTTTTTTATTTTCTATTTTAAAACAGGGTATTTGTTAAGCTCTTACTGTGTCCCAGACACTTTACTAAGCGCTGGGGGAGATACAAGATTCATTCATTCATTCAATCGTATTTATCATCATCATCAATCGTATTTATTGAGCGCTTACTATGTGCAGAGCACTGTACTAAGCGCTTGGGAAGTACAAATTGGCAACATTTATCCAGCGCTTACTGTGTGCAGAGCACTGGACTAAGCGCTTGGGAATAAATAACTAAATAATGATAGTACTTATAAAAATAATGATAAAGATGACATTTATTAAGCGCTTACTATGTGCAAAGCACTGTTCTAAGCGCTGGGGAGGTCACAAGGTGATCAGGCTGTCCCACCGGGGGCTCACAGTTTGAATCCCCATTTTACAGATGAGGGAACTGAGGCCCAGAGAACTGAAGTGATTTGCCCAAAGTCACACAGCTGACAGTTGGTGGAGCTGGGATTTGAACCCGTGACCTCTGACTCCCAAGCCCGGGCTCTTTCCACTGAGCCACGCTGCTTCTCCAGGGACAAGAGCCCTGGCTTGGGAGCTGGAGGTCGTGGGTTCTAATCCCGGCTCCACCACTTGTCAGCTGTGTGACTTTGGGCAAGTCATTTCACTTCTCTGAGCCTTAGTTCCCTCATCTGTAAAATGGGGATGAAGACTGTGAGCCCCACATGGGGCAACCTGATCACCTTGTAACCTCCCCAGTGCTTAGAACAGTGCTTTGCACATAGTAAGCGCTTAATAAATGCCATCATTATTATTATTATTATTAAGTACAAGTTGGCAACATAAGGAGATGGTCCCTACCCAACAACGGGCTCACAGTCTAGAAGGGGGAGACAGACAACAGAACAAAACATATTAACAAAATAACAGATTGGACACAGTCCCTGTCCCTCATGGGGTGCACGGTTTTATTTGCAGGGCCTAGCGGCAAGAGCTCCATGTGCCCGTGGAAAGAGCACGGGCTTTGGAGTCAGGGGTCATGGGTTCGAATCCCGACACTGCCCATTGTCAGCTGTGTGACTTTGGGCAAGTCACTTCACTTCTCTGAGCCTCAGTTCCCTCATCTGGAAAAGGGGGATGAAGACTGTGAGCCCCCCGTGGGACAACCTGATCCCCTTGTAACCTCCCCAGCGCTTAGAACAGTGCTTTGCACGTAGTAAGCGCTTAGTAAATGCCATCATTATTATTATTATTATTATGTGGGTAGGGACTGTGTCCAACCTGATTACCTTGTATCTACCCCATTCATTCATTCATTCAATGGTATTTATCCCTTCCCCACTGCACCTGTATATATGTATATATGTTTGTACGTATTTGTTACTCTATTTATTTATTTTACTTGTGCATATCTATTCTATTTATTTTATTTTGTTAGTATGTTTGGTTTTGTTCTCTGTCTCCCCCTTTTAGACTGTGAGCCCACTGTTGGGTAGGGACTGTCTCTATATGTTGCCAACTTGGGCTTCCCAAGCGCTTAGTACAGTGCTCTGCACACAGTAAGCGCTCAATAAATACGATTGATGATGATTTATTGAGCACTTACTATGTGCAGAGCACTGTACTAAGCGCTTGGGAAGTACAAGTTGGCAACATAGAGAGACGGTCCCTACCCAACAACAGGCTCACAGTCTAGAAGGGGGAGACAGACAACAAAACAAACCATGTGGACAGGTGTCAAGTCATCAGCATAAATAGAAATAAAGCTAGATGCACATCATTAAGAAAATACATAGAATAGTAAATATGTGCAAGTAAAATAAATAGAGTTATAAATCTGTACAGACATATATACAGGTGCTGTGGAGAGGGGAAGGAGGTAGGGCGGGGGGGATTGGGAGGAGGAGAGGAAAAAAGGGGCTCCCCAGTGATTAGAATAGTGCTTGGCACATTCATTCATTCATTCATTCAGTCATATTTATTGAGCGCTTACTGTGTGCAGAGCACTGTACTAAGCGCTTGGGAAGTACAAGTTGGCAACATATAGAGACGGTCCCTACCCAACAACGGGCTCACAGTCACATAATTAGCACGGGCTTGGGAGCCAGAGGTCATGGGTTCTAATCCCAGCTCCGCCACTTGTCAGCTGTGTGACTTTGGGCAAGTCACTTGGCTTCTCTGGGCCTCAGTTACCTCATCTGTAAAATGGGGATTAAAACTGTGAGCCCCACGTGGGACAACCGGATCACCTTGTACCCCCCCAGAACTTAAAACAGTGCTTTGCACATAGTAAGCGCTTAACAAATGCCATCATCATCATTATTATTATTATTATAAACACTTAATAAGTATCATTATTATTATTAATCCTCACTTTACAGATGAGGTGCAGTCCCGGGAGTCAGAGTACCTGAAGTCTAAACCTGGCCCTATCACTTGTCTGCTGTGTGACCTTGGGCAAGTCACTTCACTTCTCTTTGCCTCCATTTTCATATCTTTGAAAACGGGTATTTAATCTTACTCCCTCCTACCTAGACTGTGAACCCCGCTCATTCATTCAATCTTATTTCTTGAACGCTTACTGTGTCCAGAGCACGAAACTAAGCGCTTGGGAAAATACAACACAATAATAAACAGTGATATTTCCTGCCTGCAGTGAGCTTACAGTCTAGAAATTGCTTACAGTCTAGAAAGTAGCTTACAGTCTAGAAAGTACTTACAGTCTACAGTCCCTTCAAAGCCCTACTGAGAGCTCACCTCCTCCAGGAGGCCTTCCCAGACTGAGCCTCCTCCTTCCTCTCCCCCTCCCCATTCCCCCTGCCCTACCTCCTTCCCCTCCCCACAGCACCTGCATATATGTTTGTACAGATTTATTACTCTATTTATTTTACTTGTATCTATTTACTATTCTATTTATTTTATTCTGTTAATTTGTTTTGTTTTGTTGTCTGTCTCCCCCTTCTAGACTGTGAGAGCCCGCTGTTGGGTAGGGACCGTCTCTCTTTGTTGCCAACTTGGACTTCCCAGGCGCTTAGTCCGGTGCTCTGCACACAGTAAGTGCTCAATAAATAAGATTGAATGAATGAATGAATGACTTGTCCAAGGTCCCACAGCAGGCAAGAGGCAGAACTGGGATTAGAACCCAGGTCCTTTGACTCTGAGGTCCAGGCACTCCCCTTAGGCCTCGCTGCTTCCCAGTTGTTGTGTGAGGGCCCAACCCTGCCCGCCAGGCCCCGGCGAATGGATATTCTGGCCGGGGAATTCGGGAGGTGAGAAGCAGCGTGGCTCAGTGGAAAGAGCCCGGGCTTTGGAGTCAGAGGTCATGGGTTCAAATCCCGGCTCTGCCAATTGTCAGCTGGGTTACTTTGGGCAAGTCAACTTCTCTGGGCCTCAGTTCCCTCATCTGTAAAATGGGGATTAAGACTGTGAGCCCCCCGTGGGACAACCTGATCACTTTGTAACCTCCCCAGCGCCTAGAACAGTGCTTTGCATGTAGTGAGTACTTAATAAATACTATTATTATTATTATTATTATTATTATTAACTGGGTAAAGGGTTCCAGGCAACAACCATGCTGGGTATCATGAAGGAGCAGGAGGGGAGATATATCTATTCACCTGTACATGTCTATTCTATTTATTCTATTTTGTTAGTATGTTTGGTTTTGTTCTCTGTCTCCCCCTTTTAGACTGTGAGCCCACTGTTGGGTAGGGGCTGTCTCTATATGTTGCCAACTTGGACTTCCCAAGCGCTTAGTACAGTGCTCTGCACACAGTAAGCACTCAATAAATACGATTGATTGATTGATTGATTGATTGATTGAGAGGAGGGAGAGGAAGCATTACACTACAGCGTGACAGTGATACACTGATACTACAGCAGGACAAGGAGCGTGGTCTAGTGGATAGACCACGGTCCTGGGAGTCGGAAGGACCTGGAATACCTTACACTGATACTACAGCAGGACAAAGAGCGTGGTCTAGTGGATAGACCACGATCCTGGGAGCCAGAGGTCATGGGTTCTAATCCCGGCTCCACCACTTGTCTGCTGGGTGACCAGGGGCAAGTCACTTAACTTCTCTGGGCCTCAGTGACCTCTTCTGTCAAATGGAGAATAAGCCCCATTGGGGACAGGGACTTTGTCCAACCTGATTATCTTGCATCTACCCCGGTGCTTGATGCATACTGAGCGCTTAACTAATACCCTATTATTATTCTTACTGTTAACAGCGCATTAACACTGAGTCATATTGAAAGAGTGACACCCATGCAAGAACACAAACACACAGCCCACCCACATGGTGATACAATCACACACACACCCTGTGGTCTGATGTTATATTGACACTGCTGTAGAGACACACAGTGTCACAGTTTCAATCAGATGTACCGTCTGATCCAATATTATATTGACACAGAGGTATAGAGATGTATAATGTCACAGTGACAAATACACAAGAGCACAGGCATGTTGTTAGTCACAGCATCCCCACACTGTGATAGCCTCACATACACTTTCTAAGACACTAACACGATGGAACAGTTCCATTCATTCATTTAATCATATTTATTGAGCGCTTACTGTGTGCAGAGCACTGTATTAAGTGTTTGGGAAAGTACAATACAACAATAAATGGTTCATTCATTCAACTGTATTTATTGAGCACTTACTGTGTGCAGAGCACTGTATTAAGCGTTTGGGAAAGTACAATACAACAATAAATGGTTCATTCATTCAACTGTATTTATTGAGCACTTACTGTGTGCAGAGCACTGGACTAAGCTCTTGGGAAGTACAAATTGGCAACATATAGAGAGATGTGATGTGACCTTGGGCAAGTCAATTCCCTTTTCTGTGCCTCAGTTACCTCGTCTGTAAAACGGGAATTAAGACTGTACAGAGAGTATGGGCTTGGGCGTCATAGGACCTGGATTCTAATCCCAGCTCCCCCACTTACCTGTTGTGTGACTGTGGAAAAGTCATTTCACTTCTCCCTCTTACTTTGAATGTGAGTTCCAAGACTGTGAGCCTATTGTTGGGTAGGGACCGTCTCTATATGTTGCCAACTTGTACTTCCCAAGTGCTTAGTACAGTGCTCTGCACATAGTAAGCGCTCAGTAAATACGATTGAATGAATGAATGAATGTCCCTACCCAACAACGGGCTCACAGTCTAGAAGGGGGAGGCAGACAACAAAACAAAACATGTGGACAGGTGTCAAGCCATCAGAATATAAAGAATTAAAGCTGAATGCACATCATTAACAAAATAAATAGAATAGTAAATATGTATGAACGGTTACATTCCCTCCCCACAATGAGTTTATATTCTAGAGTACGGGGAGACAGACACCCGTACAAATAAATTAAATGGTCTATATGGACGTAAGTGCTTTGGGGCTGGGAGGGAGGAAGAGCAAAGGGAGCAAGTCATGGTGACAAAGAAGGGAGTGGGAGATGAGGAAAAGTGGGGCTTAGTCTGGGAAGGCCTCTTGGAGGAGATGGGCTTTCAATAAGGCTAGGGTGGGGGGGGAGTTACAGCCACACAGGAGCAAAGACACATGCTGTCAATCACACTCAGTGATACAGTCACACACGCATCCTCTGATCCAGTATTGCTTGGACAATGAGACATAGACAGTCAATCAATCAATCAGTCCGTATTTATTGAGCGCTTACTGTGTGCAGAGCACTGTACTAAGCGCTTGGGAAGTCCAAGTTGGCAACATATAGAGACAGTCCCTACCCACCAGTGGGCTCACAGTCTAAAAGGGGGAGACAGAGAACAAAACCAAACATACTAACAAAATAAAATAAATAGAATAGATATGTACAAGTAAAATAAATAAATAAATAGAGTAATAAATATGTACAAACATATACATATATAGACACACACAGGAACGCAGACACAACTGTCAGTCACACCCATACCATGATAACAGTCACCCACTGATTCAGTAGTGCTTGGACAATGAGACATAGACGCACACAGGAACGCAGACACAACTGTCAGTCACACCTGCACCATGTTAACAGTCACCCACTGATTCAGTAGTGCATCCACACTGCGGCAGACAAAACACCAGAACTGTCGACTTGTACTTCCCAAGCGCTTAGTGCAGTGCTCTGCACACAGTCAGCACTCAATAAATATGATTGAATGAATGAATGAACTGTCCTACATACACAGCAGCACAGACTTTCAATGTCAGTCACACCCACAAAGGTATACCTTCACAACTACAGGATGATACAATCGCACACACTGAGACAGTAGAACACTGACAGATGCAGGCTGTCTCCCCACTGCCAATCAATCAATCATATTTATTGAGCACTTACTGTGTGCAGAGCACTGTACTAAGCGCTTGGGAAGTACAAGTTGGCAACATAGAGAGACAGTCCCTACCCAACAGTGGGCTCACAATCTAGAAGGGGCAGACAGAGAACAAAACATATTAACAGAGTACGAGCCATAGTGCCAGAGTAGGAACTCGCTGTGGGCGGGGAATGCATCCGTTTGTTGTTGTATTGTACCTTCCCAAGTGCTTAGTACAGTGCCTTGCACACGATAAGCGCTCAATAAATACCAGTGAATGAAGGCACACGGGCATTGAAAGTTACCCACACACAGGGGCACAATCACACACCGTCACCCACAGCCCACCCATATAGTGACCGCAGTTACACGCACCCACTCACCGATCCAACATCGCCCTGATCATCATCATCATCATCAATCGTATTTACTGAGCGCTTACTGTGTGCAGAGCACTGTACCAAGCACTTGGGAAGTACAAGTTGGCAACATATAGAGACAGTCCCTACCCAACAGTGGGCTCACAGTCTAAAAGGGGGAGACAGAGAACAAAACCAAACATACTAACAAAATAAAATAAATAGAATAGATATGTACAAATAAATAGAGTAATAAATATGTACAAACATATCATCATCATCATCAATCGTATTTATTGAGCGCTTACTGTGTGCAGAGCACTGGACTAAGCACTTGGGAAGTCCAAGTTGGCAACACGTAGAGACGGTCCCTACCCAACAGTGGGCTCACAGTCTAGAAGGGGGAGACAGACAACAAGACAAAACATATTAACAAAATAAAATAAATAGAATAAATATGTCCGAGTAGAGTAATAAATCTGTTCATTCCTTCATTCAATCGTATTTATTATCAATTGTAGTTATTGAGCGCTTACTGTGTGCAGAGCACTGTACTAAGCGCTTGGGAAGTACATGATGGCAACATCTAGAGACAGTCTCTACCCAACAGTGGGCTCACAGCCTAAAAGGGGGAGACAGAGAACAAAACCAAACATACTAACAAAATGAAATAAATAGATACGGACAAGTAAAATAAATAAATAAGTAAATAGAGTAATAAATACATACAAACATATATACATATGTACAGCGCTTAGAACAGTGCTTTGCACATAGTAAGCGCTTAACAAAATGCCATCGTTTATATGCAGGTGCTGTGGGGAAGGGAAGGAGATGCTGACGCAGATCCGGCTGATAGTCACACACGCACCGACCCACTGTCACACTGAACTTGCGACACACGCTCTGGTCCAGGGGGACACGAGACAAAGGGGCAACCGCACTGACCCGGCGACACACACGCACTCAGTTCTCCCCGCCCCTGCCCTCCCACCCTCTCTCCCTCTCGCCCCCACCCCACCCCACTGGTCCATCTCTCCCTCCTCAGTAGGGCCTTACTTTTCTCCCCCTCTCTCCCTTCCCAGTCCCCCCCCAAGAGCAAGGAAGGAGTCCAGAAAGGAACCCGCCATCAGACCTCCCTACTCCTCACCCCCACCCCTTCTTACTCCTTCCTTCTTCGCCCGGCCCCCCGCCTCTGCTGGATTTCCTCATCTGCCCGCCCAGAGCTGCCCGGTCTTTCAACACTCCCAGGAAGGGAAGGCCTGGTGACCCCTCTCCCCGGCCCAAGCAGCCCCCGGGACCCTCGACGGGTCTTCCCTTCACCCCCCCAGCATCCGGGCCCATCCAGACCCCCGAAGTCTTGTTTCCCAGGCCCCCCTGATGCCTGGTCGGAGGACCGGAGTGTCCGCAGAGGATTGGGGGTCTTCCTGGGAGGGTAGGGGTGGGTGGGTGGAGAGGGACTCAGGGGACAGAGGGGTCACAGAGGGGTCGGGGGAGAGGTGGGCCCACCTTTTGCTGTCTCGGCGGCTCATGCTGCCCTGGGTCCCCGCAGTCGAATTGAATCTGGGTGTCCAGACGCCGGAGCCTGTTTGGGTGCTGAAGGCCCCTCACCGCCTCCCCCAGCACCCAGGGGGGCGGGCGGCTGGTGGGGAGGTGAGGGGCTTTTGGAAGGAGGCACAGGGAGGAGAGACCTCCCCCCCCTCCGGCCCCTTCCTGGCTCTCCAGCTGTGCCCCTGCCCCTCCAGCACCAGGCCCTTTCGCACCGCCGCGGCCTCTGAACGTTTTCCGTCCCGCGAAAGAGGAACTGCCTCCTCCTCCTCCCCCGGCGGGGTCGGTGCCAGGCGGGGAGATCTCTGGGTGCTGAGGGAGGAAAGTAGGGCGGGGGTGGGGGGGTGGGGGAGGTCACCCTGCCCGCCCCCGCCCCGCCTACGGGACTCCGGACTCGGTTGGCAGGGCCAAGCGGGCATCCCGCGCGCTAGGCCTGAAGCTCCCCGGGCACCTGGTTTCTGGCTCTGCTGCCAGCCTGGGTGCCCCCCCCAACTTTCCCCTCCATCAGCCTCCCCTGTGCCAGGGTGTCGTGCACCTGGGGAGGGGGTTCCCGAGCCCAGGTGGCCCAATGCCAGCTGCGCCCGCGGTTCCAGGTGCGAAGGCGAACGGCTCGCGTGTCTGTGCGTGACCCCTAATAATACTGGTGGCATTTGTTAAGCGCTTACTATGTGCAAAGCACTGTTCTAAGCGCTGGGGGGGCTACAGCTGCTGGGGGGAGAAGCAGCATGGCTCAGTGGAAAGGGCATGGGCTTTGGAGTCTTCTAGACTTCTAGACTGTGAGCCCACTGTTGGGTAGGGACCGTCTCTATGTGTTGCCAACTTGTACTTCCCAAGCGCTTAGTACGGTGCTCTGCACACGGTAAGCGCTCAATAAATACGATTGATCAATTGATTCGAATCCCGGTTCCGCCACTTATCAGCTGTGTGACTTTGGGCAAGTCACTTCACTTCTCTGGGCCTCAGTTCCCTCATCTGTAAAATGGGGATTATGACTGTGAGCCCCCCGTGTGACAACCTGATCACTTTGTAACCTCCCCAGTGCTTAGAACAGTGCTTTGCACATAGTAAGCACTTAATCATCATCATCAATCGTATTTATTGAGCGCTTACTGTGTGCAGAGCACTGTACTAAGCGCTTGGGAAGTACAAGTCGGCAACAAATAGAGACAAATAGAGACAGTCCCTACCCAACAGTGGGCTCACAGTCTAAACTTAATAAATGCCATTGTTAATTAATTATACAGGTACATATAGACAAGTCAACCACTGTTCTAAGTGCTGAGGTCGATTAGAGGTCCCACATGGGGCTCGCAGGTCTAGCTAGGCAGGAGGGAGAACAAGCATTGAATGCCCATTTTGCAGTTGAGGAAATTGAGGCACAGAGAAGTTAAATGACTTGCCCAGAGTCATTCCCCGGGGCCTGGAATGCCCTCCCTCTGCCCATCCGCCAAGCTAGCTCTCTTCCTCCCTTCAAGGCCCTACTGAGAGCTCACCTCCTCCAGGAGGCCTTCCCACACTGAGCCCCTTCCTTCCTCTCCCCCTCGTCCCCCTCTCCATCCCCCCCATCTTACCTCCTTCCCTTCCCCACAGCACCTGTATATATGTTTGTACATATTTATTACTCTATTTATTTTACTTGTACATATCTAGTCTATTTTATTTTGTTAGTATGTTTGGTTTTGTTCTCCGTCTCCCCCTTCTAGACTGTGAGCCCACTGTTGGGTAGGGACCGTCTCTATCTGTTGCCAATTTGGACTTCCCAAGCGCTTAGTCCAGTGCTCTGCACATAGTAAGCGCTCAATAAATACGATTGGTGATGATGATGATGATGATGACAGCACGCCAGGGCCTCTGGCTTTATCAACTGGGCCGCACTGCTTCCCTTGCTCTCTCCACTGGACCACAGGGCCTCCCTCTCTGTCCTGGGGCAGACATCGTCATCTAGATGACTTGGTCACTTAGTGAGCGCCCCTTCCCCGGGGAGGGAGGCACTGTCTCTTTAAGCAGCGGCAGAGGTGAAGGCAGATGCGGTGAGGGGAACGGAAAACCGCGGCTTTCCTGAGCTCTGTCATGCAGGCGCTGGGAGGGAACCTTCCTCCGACCCTTCTCCTCTCCATTTCTCCGGCCCCCCAGCTACAACCAACTCGCCAAATTTCCCGCCTTTCCCCCCTCCTGCCCACAGTGTCTCACGAGGCTCCGGTTTACGTCGAGTTTGGGGTTTCATTTGCGCCTACTGTTGAGTAGGGACCGTCTATGTTGCCAACTTGGACTTCCCAAGCGCTTAGTCCAGTGCTCTGCACACAGTAAGCGCTCAATAAATACGATTGAATGGATGGATGAATGAACAACGCTTTAGGAGGAAAGTGTGGGAGCGTTATGGGAGAGGGGCCGGAGGCCGGACGGGGATGGGTCATCCCCCTGGCCTAGAATGCCCTCCCTCCACACATCCTAGACTGTGAGCCCACTGTTGGGTAGGGACCATCTCTATATGTTGCCAACTTGTACTTCCCCAGCGCTTAGTACAGTGCTCTGCACACAGTAAGCGCTCAATAAATACGATTGAAAGAATGAATCCGCCAAACTAGCTCTCTTCCTCCCTTCAAAGCCCTACTGAGGGCTCACCTCCTCCAGGAGGCCTTCCCACACTCAGCCCCCTCCTCCCCATCCCCCCTCACCTCCTTCCCCTCCCCACAGCACTTGTATATATGTTTGTACAGGTTTATTACTCTATTTTACTTGCACATTCATTCATTCAGTCGTATTTATTGAGCGCTTACTGTGTGCAGAGCACTGGACTAAGCGCTTGGGAAGTCCAAGTTGGCAACATCTAGAGACAGTCCCTACCCAACAGCGGGCTCACAGTCTAGAAGGGGGAGACAGACAACAAGACAAAGCATATTAACAAAATACAATAAATAGAATAAATATGTACCAATAAAATAGAGTAATAAGTACGTACAAACATACTCATTCATTCATTCAATCGTATTTATTGAGCACTTACTGTGTGCAGAGCACTGGACTAAGCGCTTAGGAAGTACAAGTTGGCAACACATAGAGACGGTCCCTACCCAACAGCAGGCTCACAGTCTAGAAGGGGGAGACAGACAACAAGACAAAACATATTAACAAAATAAAATAAATAGAATAAATATGTACAAATAAAATAGAGTAATAAATACGTACAAACATATACACATATATACAGGTGCTGTGGGGAGGGGAAGGAGGTTCATTCATTCATTCAATCGTATTTATTGAGCACTTACTGTGTACAGAGTACTGGACTAAGCGCTTGGGAAGTCCAAGTTGGCAACATATAGAGACAGTCCCTACCCAACAGCGGGCTCACAGTCTAGAAGGGGGAGACAGACAAGAAGACAAAACATACTAACAAAAGCAAATAAATAGAACAAATATGTACCAATAAAATAAATAAATAAATAGAGTAATAAATACATACAAACATATATACATATATACAGGTGGTGTGGGGAGGGGAAGGAGGTAAGGTGGGAGGGATGGGGAGGGGGAGTAGGAGGAAGTAAGCACATATTTACTATTCTATTTATTTTGTTAATGATGTGCATTTAGCTTTAATTGTATTTGTTTTGTCGTCTTGACACCCGTCCACATGTTTTGTTTTGTTGTTTTGTTGTCTCCCCCTTCTAGACTGTGAGCCCGTTGTTGGGTAGGGACCGTCTCTATATGTTGCCGACTTGTACTTCCCAAGCGCTTAGTCCAGTGCTTACTAGTCTATTTATTTTGTTAATGATGTGCATTTAGCTTTAATTCTATATGTTCTGACGACTTGACACCCGTCCACATGTTTTGTTTTGTTCATTCATTCATTCATTCAATCGTATTTATTGAGCGCTTACTATGTGCAGAGCACTGTACTAAGAGCTTGGGAAGTACAATGTCTGTCTTCCCCTTCCAGACTGTGATCCCGTTGTTGGGTAGGGACTGTCTCTATATGTTGCCAACTTGTACCTCCCAAGCGCTTAGTACAGTGCTCTGCACACAGTAAGTGCTCAATATTACTCTATTTATTTATTTATTTATTTTGCTTGTACATAGCTATTCTATTTATTTTATTTTGTTAGTATGTTTGGTTTTGTTCTCCGTCTCCCCCTTTTAGACTGTGAGCCCACTGCTGGGTAGGGACTGTCTCTATATGTTGCCAATTTGTACTTCCCAAGCGCTTAGTACAGTGCTCTGCACATAGGAAGCGCTCAATAAATACGATTGATGATGATGATGAATAAGTACGATTGAATGAATGAATGAATGAATGAATGAATGAGAGGGACTGGGGCCCGGACGGGGGCGCTGTAGGAGAGGGACCAGGGGCGCTGTGATGATGAAGCGCTTACTATGTGCAAAGCACTGTTCTAAGCGCTGTGGAGGTTACAAGATGATCCGGTTGTCCCACGGGGGGCTCACAGTCTTAACCCCCATTTTCCAGATGAGGGAACTGAGGCCCAGAGAAGTCAAGTGACTTGCCCAAAGTCACACAGCTAATTGGTGGAGACGGGATTTGAACCCATGACCTCTGACTCCAGAGCCCGGGCTCTTTCCACTGAGCCACGCTGCCCGGACGGGGGCGCTGTGGGGAGAGGGGCCGGGGGCGCTATGGGAGAGGCGCTGGGGTCCGGAAGGGGGCGCTGTGGGGAGAGAGAGCCCCGACGGCGGCGCTGTGGGGAGAGGGGCCGGGGCCCGGATGGGGGCGCTGTGGGGAGAGGGGAGGGGGGCGCTGTGGAGGGAGTCTTTTACAGTCACAGTCACAGTTACAGTCACAGTCTTTTAGACTGTGAGCCCACTGTTGGGCAGGGACTGTCTCTAGATGTTGCCAATTTGTACTTCCCAAGCGCTTAGTCCAGTGCTCTGCACACAGTAAGCGCTCAATCAATACGATTGATAATGATGATGAGAGAGGGACTGGGACCCGGACGGGGGCGCTGTGGGAGAGGGCCCGAGATCCGGACGGGGGCGCTGTGGGGAGAGGGGCCGGGGGCCGGACGGGGGCGCTGTCGGGAGAGAGCCCCGACGGCGGCGCTGTGGGAAAGGGGCCGGGAGCGCTGTAGGGAGAGGCGCTGGGGCCCGGACGGGGGCGCTGTAGGAGAGGGGCCGAGGGCCGGACGGGGGCGCTGTGGGAGAGGGGCTGGAGGCGCTGTGGGGAGAGGGGTTGGGGCCCGGTTGGGGGCGCTGTGGGGAGAGGGGCCGGGGCCCGGACGGGGGCGCCGTGAGGAGAGGGACTGGGGCCCGGACGGGGGCGCTGTGGGGAGAGGGGCGGGGGGCGCTGTGGGAGAGGGGCCGGGGGCGCTGTGGGGAGAGGGGCTGGGGCCCGGACGGGGGCGCTGTGGGGAGAGGGGCTGGGGCCCGGACGGGGGCGCTGTGGGGAGAGGGGCGGGGGGCGCTGTGGAGAGAGGGGCTGGGGCCCGGACGGGGGCGCTGTGGAAGAGGGGCCGGGGCCCGGACGGGGGCGCTGTGGAAGAGGGGCCGGGGTCCGGACGGGGGCGCTGTAGGGAGAGAGCCCCGACGGCGGCGCTGTGGGAGAGAGGCTGGGGGCGCTGTGGGGAAAGGGGCTGGGGCCCTGATGGGGGCGCTGTGGGGAGAGGGGCCGGGGCCCGGGCGGGGGCGCTGTGGGGAGAGGGACTGGGGCCCAGACGGGGGCGCTGTGGGAGAGGGACCGAGGTCCGGACGGGGGCGCTGTGGGGAGAGAGCCCCGACCGCGTCGCTTTGGGAGAGGGGCTGGGGCCCGGACGGGGGCGCTGTGGGGAGAGGGGCGGAGGGCGCTGCGGAGAGAGGGACTGGGGCCCGGACGGGGGCGCTGTGGGGAGAGGGGCCGAGGGCCGGACGGGGGCGCTGTGGGGAGAGAGCCCCGAAGGCGGCGCTGTGGGAGAGGGGCTGGGGGCGCTGTGGGGAGAGGGGTTGGGGCCCGGACGGGGGCGCTGTGGGGAGAGGGGCGGGGGGCGCTGTGGAGAGAGGGACCGGGGCCCGGACGGGGGCGCTGTGGGGAGAGGGGCGGGGGCCCGGATGGGGGCGCTGTGGGGAGAGGGGTTGGGGGGGCTCTGTAGGAGAGGGGCCGGGGGCCGGACGGGGCCGCTGTGGGAGAGGGGGACAGTACAGTAAGCGCTCAATAAATACGATTGATTGATTGATTATTAATTAATTTATTTTATTTTATTTTTATCTCCTCCGTTGTTTTTATTTCGAGTCACCGGGTCAGAGCGGCCGGTGAGCCCCCTGTTGGGTAGGGACTGCAGAAGCAGTGTGGCTCAGTGGAAAGAGCCCGGCCTTTGGAGTCCAGAGGTCAGGGGTTCAACTCCCGACTCCGCCCACTGTCAGCTGGGTGACTTTGGGCGAGTCACTGCACTTCTCTGGGCCTCAGTTGCCTCACCTGTAAAATGGAGATGAAGACTGTGCGCCCCCCCCATGTGACAACCGGATTACCTTGTAAGCTCCCCGGCGCTTAGAACAGCGCTTTGCACATAGTAAGTGCTTAATAAATGCCATTATTAAATGACGGTCTCTATAGGTTGCCATCTTGTACTTCCCAAGCGCTTAGTACAGTGCTCTGCACACAGTCAGCGCTCAAAAAATACGAGTGATTGATTGATTGATTGATTGATGGAGGTTGGGTCCCCAGGGCGCCCCCTAGCGCCCCCGAGTCCGACGGCAGGCCGCGGATGCGCGCGCACTCGCCCCGGGGCGCCCCCTAGCGGCAGGGGCCGGGCGCCTCCAGCCGCGTGGGCGAGAGGGGGAACACGCAGAGGAGTCATTCGTTCGTATTTACTGAGCGCTGCACATAGTAAGCGCTTAACAAATGCCATCATTATCATTCCCTCATTCAGTCGTATTTATTGAGCGCTCACGGTGTGCAGAGCACTGTACTAAGCGCTTGCAACAGACAGAGACAACCCCTACCCAACAGCGGGCTCATGGTCTATAATAATAATGATGGCATTTGTTAAGCGCTTACTATGCGCCGAGCACTGTTCTAAGCGCCGAGGGGGATTCAAGGTGATCAGGTTGTCCCACGTGGGGCTCACAGGCTTCATCCCCGTTTTACAGACGAGGAAACTGAGGCCCAGAAAAGTTCAGTGACTTGCCCAAAGTCACACAGCTGACAAGTAGAGAAGCAGCGTGGCTCAGTGGAAAGAGCACGGGCTTTGGAGTCAGAGGTCAGGGGTTCGAATCCCGGCTCCACCACAAGTCTGCTGTGTGACCTTGGGCAAGTCACTTAACTTCTCTGAGCCTCAGTTCCCTCATCTGTAAAAATGGGGATTAAGACTGTGAACCCCACGTGGGACGACTTGATCACATTGTATCCCCCACCCAGCGCTTAGAACAGTGCTTTGCACATAGTAAGCGCTTAACAAATGCCATTATTATTATAAGTGGTGGAGCCGGGATTAGAACCCATGACCTCTGGCAGGGGGAGACAGACAACAAAACAAAGCAAGTAGAAAGGCGTCAATACCAACAAAGTAGATATAATAATAATGGCATTTATTAAGCGCTTACTATGTGCAAAGCACTGTTCTAAGTGCTGGGGTGGTTACAAGGTGATCAGATTGTCCCACGGCGGGGCTCACAGTCTTAATCCCCATTTTCCAGATGAGGGAACTGAGGCCCAGAGAAGTGAAGTGACTTGCCCAAAGTCACCCAGCTGACAATTGGCGGAGCCGGGATTTGAACCCACGACCTGGAGAAGCAGCGTGGCTCAGTGGACAGAGCCCGAGGTCATGGGTTCAAATCCCGGCTCCCCCACTTGTCAGCTGGATGACTTTGGGCAAATTACTTAACTTCTCTGCGCCTCATCTGTAAATGGGGATTAAAACTGTGAGCCACCCGTGGGACAACCTGATCACCATGTAACCTCCCCAGCGCTCAGAACAGTGCTTTGCACATAGTAAGCGCTTAATAAATGCTATCATTATTATTATTATTATGACCTCTAACTCCGAAGCCCCTGCTCTTTCCACGGAGCCAGAGCAGTGTACTAAACGCTTGGGTAAGTACAATATAGCAATAAAGATAGACAATCCCTGCCCACAACCAGTCAGCGTCCCCGACCGGGGTGAAGGGAGGAGGTGCCAGTTTGGGAGGGCGCTGATGGAGAGTCGGGGGGCAACGCTGCCCCGGCTGTGGAGGCATCTAAATTACAAATCCCGGTGGAAGGGCTATCCGGTGGACTCCCCCCAACCCCCCAGCTAGGGCAGACGGGAGTGGGATGGTCCAGATCGCAGCCTCCATTTGGGGTAAGGAAGCACCATGGACTACTGGATAGACCCCGGGCCTGGGAGACAGAAGGATCTGGATTCTAATCCCAGCTCTGCCACTTGTCTGCGGGTGACCTTGGATGAGTCACTTGACTTCTCTGGGCCTCAGTGACCTTGGACGAGTC
Organism: Tachyglossus aculeatus; assembly: GCF_015852505.1. NCBI lineage: Eukaryota > Metazoa > Chordata > Mammalia > Monotremata > Tachyglossidae > Tachyglossus > Tachyglossus aculeatus. The sequence goes on from NC_052091.1 coordinate 3,465,885, forward strand.
ACTTGACTTCTCTGGGCCTCAGTGACCTTGGACGAGTCACTTGACTTCTCTGGGCCTCAGTGACCTTGGACGAGTCACTTGACTTCTCTGGGCCTCAGTGACCTCATCTGTAAAATGGGGATTAAGGCTGTGAGCCCCATATAGGACAGGTACTGTGTCCAAACTGACTGCCTTGTATCCACCTCAGCGCTTAGAAGAGTGCCTGATGCTTAATAATAATAATAATAATAATAATAGTGGTATCTGTTAAGCACTTACTATGTGCCAGGCACTGAACTAAGCGATGGGAGGAATACAAGCGGATCGGGTCGGACACAGTCCCTGTCCCACTCGGGGCTCACAATCTCAATCCCCATTTTACAGATGAGGTAATTGAGGCCCAGAGAAGTCAAGTGACTTGTCCAAGGTCACACCGCAGTTTAAGAAATACCTTTTTTTTCTTTTAAAAAAAAAGGACCCAGCTGTCGGTCCCCTCCTTCCCACATGCCCGCTCCCCCCGCCTCTTCCTCATCCCATCCCGGGCCGGGGCCCCGACTGCTGTAGTAGCCCCCACCCTGCCTGCGCACCCTTAGGGAAGGCTTAGAGAAGCAGCATGGCTCAGTGGAAAGAGCCCGGGTTTAGGAGTCAGAGGTCATGGGTTCTAATCCCGGCTCCGCCACAAGCCTGCTGTTTGACCTTGGGCAAGTTATTCATTCATTCATTCAATCGTATTTATTGAGCGCTTACTGTGTGCAGAGCACTGTACTAAGCGCTTGGGAAGTCCAAGCGGGCAACATATAGAGACGGTCCCTACCCAACAGTGGGCTCACAGTCTAGAAGTCACTTAACTTCTCTGTGCCTCAGTTCCCTCAGCTGTAAAATGGGGATGAAGACTGTGAGCCCCACGTGGGACAACCTGATAACCTCGTATCCCCCCGCCGGCGCTCAGAACAGTGCCTGGCACATAGTAAGCGCTTAACAGATACCATCCTTATTATTATTATTATTTGGACAAGTCACTTCACTTCTCTGGTCCTTAGTTCCCTCGCCTGTAAAATGGGGATGAAGACTGTGAGCCCCCCGTGGGACAACCTGATCCCCCGCCGGCGCTTAGAACAGTGCCTGGCACATAGTAAGCGCTTAACAAATACCATCCTTATTATTATTATTGTTATTTGGACAAGTCACTTCACTTCTCTGGTCCTTAGTTCCCTCATCTGTAAAATGGGGATGAAGACTGTGAGCCCCACGTGGGACAACCTGATCACCTCGGATCCCCCCGCCGGCGCTCAGAACAGTGTCTGGCACATAATAAGCGCTTAACAAATACCATCCTTATTATTATTATTATTTGGACAAGTCACTCACTTCTCTGGTCCTTAGTTCCCTCGTCTGTAAAATGGGGATGAAGACTGTGAGCCCCACGTGGGACAACCTGATCCCCCGCCGGCGCTCAGAACAGTGCCTGGCACTTAGTAAGCGCTTAACAGATACCATCCTTATTATTGTTATTATTTGGACAAGTCACTCACTTCTCTGGTCCTTAGTTCCCTCATCTGTAAAATGGGGATGAAGACTGTGAGCCCCACTTGGGACAACCTGATCACCTCGGATCCCCCCGCCGGCGCTTAGAACAGTGCCTGGCACATAATAAGCGCTTAACAAATACCATCCTTATTATTATTATTATTTGGACAAGTCACTTCACTTCTCTGGTCCTTAGTCCCCTCGTCTGTAAAATGGGGATGAAGACTGTGAGCCCCACGTGGGACAACCTGATCCCCCGCCGGCACTTAGAACAGTGCTGGGCACATAGTAAGCGCTTAACAGATACCATCCTTATTATTATTATTATTTGGACAAGTCACTTCACTTCTCTGGTCCTTAGTTCCCTCATCTGTAAAATGGGGATGAAGACTGTGAGCCCCACTTGGGACAACCTGATCACCTCGGATCCCCCCGCCGGCGCTTAGAACAGTGCCTGGCACATAGTAAGCGCTTAACAAATACCATCCTTATTATTATTATTATTATTTGGACAAGTCACTTCACTTCTCTGGTCCTTAGTCCCCTCGTCTGTAAAATGGGGATGAAGACTGTGAGCCCCACGTGGGACAACCTGATCCCCCGCCGGCACTTAGAACAGTGCTGGGCACATAGTAAGCGCTTAACAGATACCATCCTTATTATTATTATTATTTGGACAAGTCACTTCACTTCTCTGGTCCTTAGTTCCCTCATCTGTAAAATGGGGATGAAGACTGTGAGCCCCACGTGGGACAACCTGATCCCCCGCCGGCGCTTAGAACAGTGCCTGGCACATAGTAAGCGCTTAACAAATGCCATTATAATGAATAATTCGGGGGTGGGGTCCTTCTCTCCGACCCAGCCCCAACTCCGCAGGCCAATCGCGACTTAGGGGGGCGGTCCCAGCCAGCCCCCCTCCCCCTGGCTCCGCGGCATCTCCGCCGCTCCAGCTCCGTCCCTGCGCTGCGCTCCGCGTCGCCGTCTCCCCCAGCCCCTCAGCACCATGGCCGAAGGCGGAGAAGAAGATGATGTCCAGTTCCTCCGGACCGTGAGTGACGGAGGGGCTGACAGGACTGGGGGTTCAGAGGAGGTGGTCTCGGGGGAGTCGGGGAGCTGGGGTGGGGGGCTCTGGGGAATTCAGGGCCGTCCGGACGGTGGAATTAGGGTACCCCAAAGCCGGACCCGGGAGCAAAGTGGGCAGAGATGGGGGGTGGGGGTGAGGTCTCTCCTGGGAAAGGCCTGGACAGCGCCGACCAAAGCTGATCTCCCTCCCAACTCCCCTCTTGGTTCTTAATTTAGCGTCTACCTAATGGCCCAGTTTTCTGCTCCCCTGGACCGGATTTGACCCAGATGTGTCCCTGGTGTCGGGGGGAAGGCGCATTGGGGGGGGACACAGAGGTGGAAGGGCGCTAGGCCCCCTTCCTTTCGGCCCCCTCCTCCCCCTCTCCATCCCCCCCCCCGCCTTACCTCCTTCCCTTCCCCAATCTATCAATCAATCGTATTTATTGAGGGGGGGGGGGACACAGAGGTAGAAGGGCGCTGGGCCCTCTTCCTTTTGGCCCCCTCCTCCCCCTCTCCATCCCCCCCGCCTTACCTCCTTCCCTTCCCCAATCTATCAATCAATCGTATTTATTGAGCGCTTACTGTGTGCAGAGCACTGGACTAAGCGCTCGGGAAGTCCAAGTTGGCAACCGTCTCAATCAATCAATCAATCGTATTTATTGAGCGCTTACTGCGTGCAGAGTACTGGACTAAGCGCTTGGGAAGTCCAAGTTGGCAACCTAGGGAGGCGGTCCCTACCCAACAGTGGGCTCACAGTCTAGAAGGGGGAGACAGAGAACAAAACATATTAACAAAATAAAATAGAATATATATGTATATATATGTTTGTACGTATTTATTACTCTATTTTACTTGTACATATCTATTCTATTTATTTTATTTTGTTAATATGTTTGGGTTTGTTCTCTGTCTCCCCCTTCTAGACTGTGAGCCCACTGTTGGGTAGGGCCCGTCTCTATGTGTTGCCGACTTGGACTTCCCAAGCGCTTAGTACAGTGCTCTGCACATAGTAAGCGCTCAATAAATACGATTGATTGATTGATTGATTGTGGGGCCTGTCACCTGGAGGGTGGACAGGGACGGACTGGGTCCTGCCTGTTAGGAGCTCTCAGAGGGCAGAGTTGGGGCATCGAGGGGCGGCCCTGGCCCCTCTCCAGTGGGGCGAAGGGAAGAGGAGTTTCTACGCTCGTTCTCTCTCTCTCCGGCCTCAGTTTCTCACGTTAGGAAATGGGATGGGGGAAGAGTCTCCATTTGGGAGTCTGTGTGTCTCTGTCCATTCTCCTCTGCCGTCTTGGGGGTTTGTCCATTTCTGAGCCTCTTTCCCCGTGTGCCCTGAGGGTCTGCGTGTGGGGGTGGGGGACGGGCACCACCGAGAACAGGAATGTGGCAACAGGTGCGACTCCCAGAATAGCTGGGGAGGAGAGGACACGGGGGGAGGGGGCACAAGGGCTTTGGAGGCTGGAGGCGCGGTCGGGGCATCCGAGGAGGGGAGGACTGAGTGGCAGCTGAGAGATGGGCCCAAGCCCCCCGACCCCAACCACCACTTTGGTCTCTCCTCGCCCAGGCGGGCTGGGGCTGCAAAAGGTGGGGACGGGGTGTGGAGCCTATTTTCACCCCCATCTCCTCTCCCCAAGTCCTCTGCTTCTTTCTGCCCCATGGGCAGCTGCTGAGCAGACGCATTCTCGGCTAAAATAGCAAGAAACTCAAACTGCCCGGGTGGGGAGAGGAGGAGGAGGTCAAGAGGCATCTCGTTTCCAGATGACTGAACAGGATGGGGTGGGGTAGGGGGTGGGGTGGAACTGTCTGCTGGGGCGTAGGGGGTGGGGGGGTCGAAGGGGATTCAGAGAAGAATGAGGGGCAGAGCCAGAGGAGAGCGGATTGGGATTGAGTTTGGGGTGGAGCCCACTGGCCAACAGGAACCAGAAGGGTGGGAGGGGGGTAGCAGCTGAGATTGGGGGGAGGCGGTGGAAGAGGCAGGGGGCCAAGAGCCGGGGGATAGAGGACAGAGCGGACGGCCTTCTCCTCTCCCCCTCCCCGCAGAGCAAATGTGTGAGAGGCAGGGACAGCTGGTCTACCGTGGTTCCTGGGGACAGAGGGGACAGGCCGATCCCTGAGGGGGGTGGGATTTGGGGTCCAGGATGGGTGCTGCAGTCTGGGAGAGCCCCAGGATCTTGGTGGGCTGCTTGGTAGAGGCCATGGGAGAGAGGCTCAGGCCTACTCTTGCCCACTCCCTCATTGCTGTCCGTCCCTCCTCGCCCCCCTGCCCTTTCTCCCCCCAGTCCCATCAAAGGCCGAACACAGCTCAGTTTACCCAGCTCCATTCATTCATTCAATCGTATTTATTGAGCGCTTACTGTGTGCCGAGCCCTGGACTGAGCGCTTGGGAAGTGCAAGTTGGCAACGTATAGAGACGGTCCCTACCCAACAACGGGCTCACAGTCTAGAAGGGGGAGACCGACAACAAAATAAAACATTCATTCATTCATTCAATCGTATTTATTGAGTGCTTACTGTGTGCAGAGCACTGGACTAAACCTTTGAGAAGTACAAGTTGGCAACATATAGAGATGGTCCCTACCCAACAACGGGCTCACGGTCTAGAAGGGGGAGACAGACAACAAAATTAAACATTTGGACAGGTTTCACCTATTGCCCCTCCCGCCTGTTTATTGGTCCATGTACCACCCCCCGCTCTCCGCTGAGGACCCAGATGGTCCATTTCTTAGCCAGTTACCTCCACTTACTGCCTCGCCCGCTCCTCTAGTCTCTGACTGGTTCATTCGCAATCCAGTGGTTAGGTTAGGCGACTCTCAGTCACAAGCCACTGGCCAGTGGCTTATTCTGATGGGTTCCTTTCATTCATTCATTCATTCATTCAATCGTATTTATTGAGCGCTTACTGTGTGCAGAGCACTGTACTAAGCGCTTGGGAAGTCCAAGTTAACAACATCTAGAGACTGTCCCTACCCAACAGTGGGCTCACAGTCTAGAAGGGGGAGATGGAGAACAAAACAAAACATATTAACAAAATAAAATAAATATGTACAAATAAAATAGAGTAATAAATACATACAAACATATATACATACAGACAGATGCTGTGGGGAGGGGAAGGAGGTAAGGCTGGGGGGACGGAGAGGGGGTGGAGGGGGAGAGGAAGGAGGGGGCTCAGTCTGGGAAGGCCTCCTGGAGTAGGTCTTGAGCTCTCAGTAGGGCTCTGGTCAGTCAGTCAGTCAATCGTATTTATTGAGCGCTTACTGTGTGCAGAGCGCTGTACTAAGCATTTGGGAGAGGACAATAGAACAATAAACAGACACATTCCCTGCCCACAACGAGCTTACAGTCTAGGTCTCGCTTACAGGCTCTGTTGGCAGAGAAGCGTGGAGGGCAGGGCCCTGCGGGGTGTTTAATTGTGTATGTGTGTGTGTGAGTTGTGTGTGTCTGTTGGGGTGGGGAGAGGGGGGAGTCCCGGGTGTCTGAGGCCTTGTTGACCTCCCCCCACCCCTCAGGAAGATGAGGTTGTCCTGCAGTGCAACACCACCGTACTGAAGGAGCAGCTCAAACTCTGCCTGGCGGCCGAAGGCTTTGGAAACCGACTCTGCTACTTGGAACCCACCAGCAATGCCCAGGTTTGGGGACGGGGCTGGTGCCGGAGAGAGGGTGGGGGCAGAGAGAAGGTGAAGAAGAAGAAGTAGAGAAGCAGCGTGGCTCAGTGGAAAGAGCGCGGGCTTTGGAGGCAGAGGTCGTGGGTTCAAATCCCGCCTCCGCCAATTGTCAGCTGGGTGACTTTGGGCAAGTCCCTTCACTTCTCCGGGCCTCAGTTCCCTCATCTGTAGAATGGGGATGAAGACTGTGAGCTCCCTGTGGGACAACCTGATCACCTTGTAATCTCCCCAGTGCTTAGAACAGTGCTTTGCATATAGTAAGCGCTTAATAAATGCCATTATTATTATTATTATTATTAAGTCAGGGGGAGGGGGCAGGCCAGGGATGGGCCCAGGACCGGGGTGGAGCCATAAAGAGAGGGTGGGGTCGGGGGGGGGGGGGCGAAGACAGGGTGGGCGAGAAGGTGGCACCGCAAAGCAGCACTTAGAACAGTGCTTTGCACATAGTAAGTGCTTAACAAATACCATTATAAAGAAGAGGGCAGAATCAGAGAGGGGGCAGCCCCAAGCAAGCAGCGTGGCTTAATGGAAAGAGCCCGGGCTTGGGAGTCAGAGGTCGTGGGTTCTAATCCCGACTCCGCCACTTGCAGCATGGCTCAGTGGAAAGAGCACGGGCTTGGGAGTCAGAGGTCATGGGTTCGAATCCCGGCTCCACTACATGTCTGCTTCTCTGAGCCTCAGTTACCTCAACTGTAAAATGAGGATTAAGACTGTGAGCCCCACGTGGGACAACCCAATCACCTTGTATCCCCCCAGCGCTTAGAACAGTGCTTTGCACATAGTAAGCGCTTAACAAATGCCATGGGGATGAAGACTGTGAGCCCCACGTGGGACAACCCGATTACCTTGTATCTCCCCCCGCCCCGACCCAGCGCTTAGTACAGTGCTGGGGACCTAGTAAGCGCTTAACAAATACCCTCTTCATCATCACAAGGAGAGGGAGCGGGGCCGGGAGTTGGGCGGCAGGATAGGGGGACAAGTTGAGGAAAGGGAGGGGTTGGATAAGGGATGAAAGAGTTTGGGAGAGCCAAGCGGAGACCTGGCCTTATCGGGGCCTACATCGAGCCACCGGACCCTTCCCACCAGATCGGAAGCTCCTCGAGGGCAAGGGGTCACGTGGACGGATTCCATCCTACACTCCCGCCCGTATGGTCCTGAGCTCGACGCCCAGTCGACGCTCAGTAAATACCACCCGCTGACGGAGCCCCCTGGAGAGGTGTCCCAGGTGGGGAGGGCCCCAGGCTGGAGGTTTCGGTCGCCCCGTCCTCAGTCTCTGTGCCCCCTGGCCTTCCGCAGAACGTGCCCCCCGACCTTGCCATCTGCTGCTTCATGCTGGAGCAGTCCCTGTCAGTCCGGGCTCTGCAGGAGATGCTCGCCAACACCATGGATGCCAGCGCGGAGGTGAGCCGGGATCGGCGGCGGGGTCGTGCCAGGGCGGGTGGGCCGGCCCGGGGAGGGGAGGTCGAACCCGCGCCCTCTGGACCCCACTGGGCCCCCTCCCCTGCTAGGGTTTCACCTGTCCTCTTCTTCCTTCTCTCTCTCTGGCTTCTCCCTCCGCCCCACGTGCCCCAGGGTCTCAATTTGGACAAATGGGTATGTGCTGACCGACTGCCATATGCCCCCTCCTGCCCGTCTCCATCGCATCCTCCTGCCCCCTCGCACCTCTCCTTCCTGCTGCCCCAAACCATCCTGTGCCCGCCGGCCTGCCCGAGCCTCCCACCCCTGGCAGCCTGTGCCAGTCCCCGGTGCCCAGTCTCCCTCCCGCTCTCGTCCCCACCATCCTCTTTCTCCTCACCCCCTCATCCCCTCCCGCTCTCCTCCTCACCATCCTTTTCCTCCTCCAATCCCTGACTCCCCTTCATTATAATAATACTAATGATGGTATTTGTTAAGCGCTTACTATGTGCAAAGCACTGTTCTAAGTGCTGGGGAGGTTACAGGGTGATCGGGTTGTCCCACGGGGGGCTCCCAGTTTTAATCCCCATTTTACAGATGAGGGAGCTGAAACACAGAGAAGTTAAGTGACTTGCCCAAAGTCACACAGCTGACAGTTGGTGGAGCCGGGACTTGAACCCATGACCTCTGACTCCAAAGCCCGGGCTCTTTCCACTGAGCCACGCTGCTTCCCACCAGTTCCCTCCCTTGTCCACCTCACCTGTACAGCATTCTCATCTTTTCCTCGCCTTTCACCGCCCTCCCCTTCCCGGCTCAGACGCTGGCCCCAGTAGTTCTCCCTGCCTCCTCCAGACTGTAACCTCATTGTGGGCAGGGAATATGTCTGTTTATTGTTGTACCTCACTCTCCCACGCATTAGTACAGTCCTCTGCACGCACTAAGCACTCAGTAATACAACTGAATGACTTTAAGGACCCTCGCCCCCGCCTTGCCCTCCATCCAAGGGGGTCCCAGAAAATTCTTCTGGGAGATTTAATTGGCTTGCAAGTCTCAGATACAAGGGCGTCGGGGATCCGCCCCAGGCCTGAGCCTCCTCTGGAGTCCCTGGGAATCAATCAATCAATCAATCGTATTTATTGAGCACTTACTGTGTGCAGAGCAATGTACTAAGTGCTTGGGAAGTACGAGTCGGCAACACATAGAGACAGTCCCTACCCAACAGTGGGCTCACGGTCTAGACTCAATCAATCAATCATTCAATCGTATTTATTGAGCACTTACTGTGTGCAGGGCACTTGGGAAGTACAAGTTGGCAACATATAGAGACGGTCCCTGCCCAACAGTGGGCTCACAGTCTAGAAGGGGGAGACAGAGAACAAAACCAAACGTACTAACAAAATAAAATAAATAGAATAGATATGTACAAGTAAAATAAATACATAGAGTAATAAATCTGTACAAACATACATACATATATACAGGTGCTGTGGGGAAGGGAAGGAGGTAAGGTGGGGGGGATGGAGAGGGGGAGGAGGGGGAGAGGAAGGAGGGGGCTCAGTCTGGGAAGGCCTCTGAATGGGACTTCTGCCCCACTCCGTGTCCTGTGGCTCCTCCTCAGGCCCCACCCGCTCCCCTGGGGTTGCTAATTTCAGCCTTGGGCCCAATGTCCATCCGTGGGAGGTGTCTCTTTGGTGCCCACACTGTCTTGGCCACTGTGATTTCTTCTCCCATCCCCCGGCTCCAGCTCCCGCTCTTCCTCTTCTCTGCCCATCTCTCCACCTCCATCCCTCCCCCTGCTGCCCAGCCCAGCCCCCCCTCAACCAACACTAGTCCCCGGTTTGGTGTTTCCTCCACTTCCCCTCATCGCATGGTGCCCACGACCCATGGTACCCGCGTGCGGGCCCTGCCCGGCTCGGTGGGGGGACCGTGGGCGGTGGGGGGGGGGGGGAAACTCAGACCCTGCTGGTCTCCCCAGGGGAGCTCGGACAGGACGCGTGTGGTCATGCTGTGTAACCAGCAGATGTGATGCAGAGAAGCAGCGTGGCTCAGTGGAAAGAGCACGGGTTTTGGAGTCAGGGGTCATGGGTTCCAATCCCGGCTCCGCCACATGTCTGCTGTGTGACCTTGGGCAAGTCACTTCACTTCTCTGAGCCTCAGTTCCCTCATCTGGAAAATGGGGATTAAGACTCTGAGCCCCATGTGGGACAACTTGATCACCTTGTATTCCCCCCCAGCGCTTAGAACCGTGCTCTGCACATAGTAAGCGCTTAACAAATGCCATTATTATTATTATTATTATGTAGTCAAGTGAGCAGGGGTGATTTGGCCCAGGTGATCATAGGGGAGTGAAAAGGTCATGTGAGCAGGGGTGATTTGGCTGAGGTGATCACCAGGTGTGACGGGATCATGTGATCAGGTGTGACAAGGGCTTGGGCGAGCATCAAGAGTGGTATGGCCCCGGAGATCACCAGGTGTGTGAAAAAAGTCATATGATCGGGGGGGCGATATGGCCCGGGTGATCACCAGGTGTGTGAAAAAGTTCACGTGATCAGGAGTGATATGGCCCGGGTGATCACCAGGTGTGTGAAAAAGGTCATATGATCCGGGGTGATATGGCCCGGGTGATCACCAGGTGTGTGAAAAATGTCATATGATCCGGGGTGATATGGCCTGGGTGATCACCAAGTGTGTGAAAAATGTCATATGATCCGGCATGATCTGGCCCGGGTGATTACCAGGTGTGTAGAAAAAGGTCATGTGAACAGGGTTGATATTCATTCAATCGTATTTATTGAATGCTTACTATGCACAGAGCACTGTACTAAGCGCTTAGCACTGTATTAAGCGCTTCCCGGGTGATCACCAGGTGTGTGGAAAAGGTCATGTGATCAAGAAGTGATGCGGCCCGGGTGATCACCGGGTGTGTGAAAGTTCACATGATCAGGGGTGATATGGCCCCGGGTGGCCTCGGCGGGGGTTGTGGACTGTGTGTGATCCTGAGGGAGGCGAGATCATGAGAAGCAACGTGGTTTAGTGGAAAGAGCCCGGGCTTGGGAGTCAGAGGATGTGGGTTCTAATCCCGGCTCCGCCACTCATCTGCTGTGTGACCTTGGGTAAGCTTCTCGGCGCCTCAGTTCCCTCATCTGTAAAATGGGGATTAAAACTGTGAGCCCCACGTGGGACAACCTGATTGCCCTGTATCTACCCCAGCCCTTAGAACAGTGCTTGGCACACAATAAGCACCTTACAAATACCATAATAATAATGATAATGTGAACCACGTGGCAGCCAGAGTAATATGGCCCAGAGGGCGATATGATACAGGTGATAAAGAAGGTGTGATGTGACTCCCCAGGCAGGGGGGAGACTATAACCGGTACTCCATGACCCTTTGCTGGCTAGAGTTCTGAACTCATAACCCATGGTTATGATGATTGTCATCAGTGAGACGCCCTTGGCCACCAGGTCCTTGCGCTAAGCAGCGGGGTGGGATCCGGCCTTTGTGGTGGCTACGGAGTCCTGCTCCCAGTGATCCTGGAGTCGAGGATGGGGACGATGTGAGCTGTCGACTATTTGCTAGTGGACGCGGATGTCCGGGTGACGATGACCCTGTGTTCGGGAGACCGGATTTGGGTGGCATTAGGTTCAGGAGGGCCCTTGGTGTCAGGCTGGGGGGTTGGGGGTGGGGGGCAAGCTGGGTCTCCCGGGAGCAGCGCTGACGGTGCCCCTTCCTCCCCGCCCCTCCTGCAGTCATCCCAGGGCGGGGGGCACCGCACGCTCCTCTACGGCCATGCCATCTTGTTGAGACACGCCCACAGTCGCATGGTGAGTCGAGGGGAGAGGGAGGGAAGGGACGAGGCGGCGGTTGGTGGGAGGGGACAGGGGAATCAATCAACCAATCAATCAAATTTATTGCGCGCTTACTGTGTGCAGAGCACTGGACTAAGTGCTTGGGAAGTCCAAGTTGGCAACACATAGAGATGGTCCCTACCCAACAGCGGGCTCACAGTCTAGAAGGGGGAGACAGAGAACAAAACAAAACATATTAACAAAATAAATAGAATATGTACAAATAAAATAAATAAGTAGAGTAATAAATCTGTACAAACATATATACATATATACAGGTGCTGTGGGGAAGGGAAGGAGGTAAGGCGGGGGGGATGGAGAGGGAGAGGAGGGGGAGAGGAAGGAGGGGGTTCAGTCTGGGAAGGCCTCCTGAATAACAGGGAGAGATGGAGGAGGTGAGGAAGAGATGAAGGGGCGATAGAAAGATGGAGAGTAACAGCCCCCTCCCCTTCTACTCGCCCCCAGTACCTGAGTTGCCTGACCACCTCCCGCTCCCTGACCGACAAACTGGCTTTCGACGTGGGCCTGCAGGAAGATGCCACCGGTAATCAATCAATCGTATTTATTGAGCGCTTACTGTGTGCAGAGCACTGTACTAAGCGCTTGGGAAGTACAAGCTGTGGCACGGCCAACCCCCAAGGGGGCGAGGCGTGGCACTAGTGGGTGAGGGGAAGGGATGGAGGGAAGTGGGGCCTAGAGGTGGAAAATGGGGTGAGGGGGGCTTGGGGGTGCGGCCATTCTCCCCGTGTCTCCCCCAGGGGAAGCGTGCTGGTGGACGATGCACCCGGCCTCCAAGCAGCGGTCGGAGGGGGAGAAGGTTCGTGTTGGAGACGATCTCATTTTGGTCAGCGTCTCCTCCGAGCGCTATCTGGTGAGCCACGGCGAGAAGCAACGCCTTCTAGTCGAAAAAGCGTGGGCCCGGGGGGGCAGAAGCTCTGGGTTCTGATCCTGCCTCCGCCATGTCTCCGCTGCGTGACCTGGGGCAAGTCACTTCACTTCTGCCTGGGAGTCAGAAGGACCTGGGTTCTAATCTATGTCGCCAACTTGTACTTCCCAAGCGCTTAGTCCAGTGCTCTGCGCACAGTAAGCGCTCAATAAGTACGACTGAATGAATGAATGAGTAATCCCAGAGAAGCAACGTGGATCAGTGGACGGAGCCCGGGCTTGGGAGTCATTCATTTATTCATTCAATCGTATTTATTGAGCGCTTACTGTGTGCAGAGCACTGGACTAAGCGCTTGGGAAGTACAAGTTGGCAATATATAGAGATGGTCCCTACCCAACAGTGGGCTCACAGTCTAGAAGGAGTCAGAGGCCGTGGGTTCTAATTCCGCCTCCTCCACTCATCAGCTGGGTGACTTCGGGCAAGTCACTTCACTTCTTTGGGCCTCAGTTACCTCATCTGTAAAATGGGAATTAAGACTGTGAGCCCCGCGAATGGGACAACCTGAGTACCTGATGTCTCCCCCAGCGCTTAGAACAGTGCTTGGCACATAGTATGCGCTTAACAAATACCATCATCATTATTATCCCGGCTCTGCCACTGGTCTGCTGGGTGACCTAGGGAAGTCACTTCACTTCTCTGTCAAATGGAGATGAAGACCGTGAGCCCCACGTGGGACAGGGACTGTGTCCAACACAGATAGTTTGTAGATAGTAGATAGTTTGTATCTACCCCAGCGCTTACAACAGTGCTTGATAAGTAGTAAGTGCTTAACAAATCCCATTCTCTGTGCCTATTTCCTCAAGTGTAAAATGGGCATTAAGACTATAAGCCCCTTATGGGACATCATCATCATCATCATCAATCGTATTTATTGAGCGCTTACTGTGTGCAGAGCACTGTACTAAGCGCTTGGAAAGTACAAGTTGGCAACATATAGAGACAGTCCCTACCCAATAGTGGGCTCACATTCTAAAAGGGGGAGCCAGAGAACAAAACCAAACATACTAACAAAATAAAATAGAATAGATATGTACAAGTAAAATAAATAAATAAATAGAGTAATAAATATGTACAACCCCACCTGATGATCTTGTATCTACCCCAGGGTTCAGGGCAGTTCCTGGCACAGAGCCCTGGCACAGAGTAAGTGCTTAACAAATACCATTAAAAAAGAGATACCTTTCCCCCTTTCCTCTCCATTCAGTCTCCCCCTCTAGATTGTAAGCTCCTTGTGGGCAGGGAATACGTCTGTTTATTGTTACAGCATACTCTCTCAAGCGCTCTCTGCATCCAGTAAGCGCTCAATAAGTACGACTGAATGAGTGAATTGAATGAATGAATGAAGAATGAATGAAGAAGCCCAGCCTCCCTGGGGCTCCCCCCCCGCCCCCACCCCACAAAGTCTCTATCCCAGGAGAACTCGCCCAGGTAGAAGAGAGCTGGCCCCAGCCTCTCTGTCCCTCACCAAGTAATAATAATAACGATGATGATGGTATTTGTTAAACGCTTACTATATGCCAAGCACTGTTCTTTCAAGGGGCCAGGCAGGCCTGACCCTTCACCCTTGACCCTTCACCCCAACCCACCTGGCTGACCATCTCCTCTCTACGCCCCTCCCCAGCACCTGTCCACGGCCAGTGGGGACCTGCAGGCGGACGCCTCCTTCATGCAGACGCTGTGGAACATGAATCCCATCTGCTCCGGTGGCGAGGAAGGTAGGAAGCCCCCCACGCCCCCAAGTATCTACCTCTGGGGTAGAAACAAACCAATCGGGTTGGACGCAGTCCCTGTCCCACATGGGACTCGTGGTCTTCATCCCCATTTGACGGAGAAGTGAAGTGACTTACCCTAGGTCACCCAGCAGACCAGCGGCGGAGCCGGGATACTAATAATGATGGTATTTGTTCAGCGCCTACTATGTGCCAAGCACTGTTCTAAGCGCTGGGGGAGACACCAGGTCTCCCCGAGCCCCCCACCTCTCTACCCATCGAGGCCCCCATCTCCAATTCCCGCCCCCACCCCACCCACCCAAGGCCTAGCCCTGCTCCCGGAGGGAAGGGAGTTGGGGGGAAATCCGGGGTTGGGGTGGTAGGGGGAGTCTCCCTGGGTCCCTGACCCCGCTTCCCCCCCCCCCCCGCCCCCCAGGGTACGTTACCGGAGGTCACGTGATGCGCCTGTTTCACGGTCACATGGACGAGTGCCTGACCATCTCCCCGTCTGACAGCGACGACCAGCGCAGGTGGGCCCGACGCTGCCGGGGGCTCCCTGGACGGTCCGGGGCTGTGGGGGATGGAGCGAGGCTGGGGGTTGAGGGGCAGGGGTCCCGACCTGCCCGGATTAGGCGTGGTCGCGAGGGGGTGGAGGGGGCGGAGGGGGCTGGGTCCTCACCCTGCTCCTACCTCTTTCGCTCCTTCCCGTGTCCCATCGCCCCCTCCACCTCTTCCTCCCTTGCTCCCTCGCCCCCTCCATCTCTCCCTCACCCCGCCCATCTCTCCTTCACCCCTTCCATCTCTCTCTCGTCCCCTTAATCTCTTCCTCACCTCCGCCATCTCTCCCTCACCTCCTTCATCTCTTCCTCACCCTCTCCACCTCTCCCTCACCCCCTCCATCTTTCCCTCGCCCCCTCCATCACTCCTTCAACCCTTCCATCTCTCTCTCGCCCCCTCCATCTCTCCCTCACCCTCTCCATCTCTCCCTCACCCTCTCCATCTCTCCCTCACCCTCTCCATCTCTTCCTCACCCTCTCCACCTCTCCCTCGCCCCCTCCATCTTTCCCTCGCCTCATCCATCTCTCCCTCGCCCCCTCCATCTCTCCTTCACCCCTTCCATCTTTCTCTCACCCCCTTCATCTCTTCCTCACCTCCTCCATCTCTCCCTCACCTCCTCCACCACTCCCTCACCCTCTCCATCTCTCCCTCACCTCCTCCATCTCTCCCTCACCTCCTCATCTCTCCCTCACCTCCTTCATCTCTTCCTCACCCTCTCCACCTCTCCCTCACCCCTCCATCTTTCCCTCACCTCCTCCATCTTTCCCTCGCCCCTCCATCTCTCCTTCAACCCTTCCATCTCTCTCTCATCCCCTCCATCTCTCCCTCACCCTCTCCATCTCTCCCTCACCTCCTCCATCTCTTCCTCACCCTCTCCACCTCTCCCTCACCCCTTTCATCTTTCTCTCGCCTCATCCATCTCTTCCTCACCTCCTCCATCTCTCCCTCACCTTCTCCACCACTCTCTCACCCGCTCCACCTCTCCCTCGCCCCCTCCATCTTTCCCTCGCTCCCTCCATCTCTCCTTCAACCCTTCCATCTCTCTCTCACCCCCTCCATCTCTCCCTCACCCCCTCCATCTCTCCCTCACCCCTTCCATCTCTCCCTCACCCCTTCCATCTCTCTCTCACCCTCTCCATCTCTCCCTCACCTCCTCCATCTCTTCCTCACCCTCTCCACCTCTCCCTCGCCCCTTCCATCTTTCTCTCACCTCATCCATCTCTTCCTCACCCCCTCCATCTCTCCTTCACCCCTTCCATCTTTCTCTCGCCCCCATCTCTTCCTCACCTCCTCCATTTCTCCCTCACCTCCTCCATCTCTCCCTCACCTCCTCCATCTCTCCCTCGCCCCTTCCATCTCTCCCTCACCCCCTCCATCTCTCCCTCACCCCTTCCATCTCTCCCTCTCCCCCACCATCTCTCCCTCTCCCCCTCCATCTCTCCCTCGCCCCTTCCATCTCTCCCTCGCCCCTTCCATCTCTCCCTCGCCCCCTCCATCTCTCCCTCGCCCCCTCCATCTCTCCGTCACCCTCTCCACCTCTCCCTCACCCCGTCCTCCTCTCCCTCGCCCCTTCCAACCGTCCCTGGCTCGGCCCACACTCCCGATCGGTCCCTGCCTCCCGCCCGATTGCAGGTTGGTGCACTACGAAGGGGGGCCCGTGTGCACCCACGCCCGCTCTCTCTGGCGGTTGGAGCCTCTGCGCATCAGGTGAGCCTTGAAGGCTGGTGGGTGAGGAGGAGGAGCCCCGGGGTCGCCTCCCTCTGACCCCTCTGACCCCTCGGCAGCTGGAGCGGTAGCCACATGCGCTGGGGTCAGCCCCTGCGGATCCGTCATGTAACCACGGGCCGCTACCTGGCCCTGATGGAGGAACAGGGGCTGGTGGTCGTGGACGCAGCCAGAGCTTCTACCAAGGTCTCCGCTTTCTGCTTTCGCGCCTCCAAGGTAATCGATCAAGGGTACCTGTTGAGGGCAACTGATTGAGAAGCCACGAGGCCTAGTGGAAAGACCCCGGGCCTAGCAGTCAGGAGACCTGGGTTCTAATCTCCACTCTGCCAATCGCTTGCTGCGTGGCCTTGGGCAAGCGCTTAGTACAGCGCCTGGCATAGAGTAAGTGTTAAACAAAAGCCATAAAGAAAATAAGTCACTTAACTTCTCTGTGCCTCGGCTCCCTCAACTGTAGAATGGGGATTCAATACCTGTTCTCCCTTCTACTTAAGATTGGGAGGGAGAGGGACCATCTCCAACCTAATTGATTTGTACCAACCCCAGCGCTTAGTACAGTGTTTGATGCATAGTAAGCGCTTAACAAGGACTATAAAACGAAACAAACAAATGACGCACTGCTAGGCACCACAGTAGAGCTGGCTGTTTCCTTTGCCTTTAATGCTTAATAAACACCATAATTATTATTCACCCCAGTGCTTTGCACTCAGAAAGTACTCAATAAATTCAATTAATTGATTGATTGAGCTTTGGTAGACACGATTCCTGCCCCCAAGGAACTTACGATCTAGTGGGGGAGAATTTAGAGAGGGCCCCCGCACCCCTTCCTCCAGAAGCTCCCCTTCCCAGCACCCCAACCTTGGGATCAAACCCCTTCCTGCATCCCTGCCCTCTCCCGAGCTCCCAAAACTCATGGGAAGCCACTTGGCCTAATGGAAAGAACCCGGGCCCGGGAGTTAGAAGACCTGTGTTCTTAGAACAGTGCTTTGCACGTAGCAAGCGCTTAATAAATGCCATCACCATCATCCCAGCTCTACCGCTCATCTGCTGTGTGACTTTGAGCAAGTCACATCACTTCCCGGTGCCTCAGTTTCCTCATCTTTTAAATAGGGATTCAATACAGGAGAGGCAGCGTGGTTAATGGGTGGAGCACGGGCCTGGGTGTCAGAAGGATCTGGGTTCTAATCCCGGCTCTGCCACTTGTCTGCTGAGTGAGCTGGGGCGAGTCACTTCAGTTTCCTCATCCGTAAAATGGGGATTAAGTCTGTGAACCCTACATGGGACGGGGATTATAACTGACCTGATAACCTTGTATCTACCCCAGTGCTTGGCACATAATAATAAACACCATTATTATTATTATTATTATTATTAATACCTGTTCTACCTTGTATCTTTAGACTGTGAGCCCAATGTGGGGCAGGGACTGGGCCCGACCTGATTATTCTGTATCTGCCCCAGCGCTTAGTCCAGTGCTCAGCACATAGTTAGCACTTAAATGCCACGGTGATCATTACGACGCCTGCCTCATCTCCTGCCTGGGTCTCCTTAGGCGCCCTGGCCCCTGGGTTGGGGGTCTCCCCGCCCCCCAGCCCAGGGCACCCGGGCCTCTTGGGGATCTGAACCCTTCTAGACTGTGAGCCCACTGTTGGGTAGGGACTGTCTCTATACGTCACCAACTTGTGCTTCCCAAGCGCTTAGTACAGTGCTCTGCACACAGTAAGCGCTCAATAAATGCGATTGAATAAATGAACCCCCACCCCCCCGGTCCCACCTGCAGGAGAAGCTGGACGTGGCCCCGAAGAGGGACGTGGAGGGGATGGGCCCCCCGGAGATCAAGTACGGGGAGTCGCTCTGCTTCGTCCAGCACGTAGCCTCGGGGCTGTGGCTCACCTACGCTGCCCCCGACACCAAGGCCCTGAGACTCGGCCTGCTCAAGAGGAAGGTGGGGTGTACTAGACGCGGATGCCAGGGGGCACGGGGCAGCGGTCGGCTCTTCTGTGGGGCCTCGGGAGCCCACGGAGGCATTTATTTATTTATTTTATTTGTGCATATTTATTCTGTTTATTTTATTTTGTTAATATGTTTTGTTTTGTTCCCTGTCTCCCCTTTCTAGACTGTGAGCCCACTGTTGGGTAGGGACCGTCTCTAGACGTTGCCACCTTGGACTTCCCAAGCGCTTAGTCCAGTGCTCTGCACACAGTAAACGCTCAATAAATACGATTGAATAGAAAAGCAGCGTGGCTCAGTGGAAAGAGCCCGGGCTTTGGAGTCAGAAGTCGTGGGTTCCAATCCCGGCTCCGCCAATTGTCAGCTGTGTGACGCAAGTCACTTCACTTCTCTGGGCCTCAGTTCCCTCAGCTGGAAAATGATGTGAGCCGGGAGAACCTGATCACCTTGTAACCTCCCCAGCGCTTAGAACAGTGCTGTGCACATAGTAAGCGCTTAATCAATGCCATTATTATTATTATTCATTCATGGAATCGTATTTATCGAGCGCTTACCGTGTGCACAGCACCGGACTAAGTGCTTGGGAGAGGACAACCCAGCAGTATAACAGGCACAGTCCCTGCCCACAACGTGTTTATAGTGTAGCGCGCCCCTCCTGATCCCTCCCGCCTCGTCCCCCACAGGCAATACTGCATCAGGAGGGCCACATGGATGACGCTTTGTCGCTGACCCGATGCCAACAGGAGGAGTCCCAGGCTGCCCGCATGATCTACAGCACGGCTGGCCTCTACAACCTCTTCATCAAGTGAGACCCCCCCTCCGCGGCCTCTCAGCCCCCCAAGGCCTGCCCCCACCCAGCCCTTCTCTCAGTGCCCCATCTGCCACGCCGGTGCCCGCTGCCAGCTGCCCTGGGGTCCCTCTGCCCCCCGACCACCCTCCTCGCCGAGGTGGAGCCGCCACGTGCGGAGAAGCTTCCCCAATACTACTAATAGTGTGGCTCAGTAGAAAAAGCCCGGGCTTTGGAGTCAGAGGTCACGGGTTCAAATCCCGGCTCCGCCAGTTGTCAGCTGTGTGACTTTGGGCAAGTCACTTCACTTCTCTGGGCCTCAGTTACCTCATCTGGAAAATGGGGATGAAGGCTGTGAGCCCCCCGTGGGACAACCTGTAACCTTCCCAGTGCTTGGCACACGGTAAGCGCTTAACAAATGCCATCATCATTATTATTATATTGCTGTCCCTGGTACTGAACTGTTACTATGATAATAATAATAATGATGGCATTTGTTAAGCGCTTACTCTGTGCCAAGCACTGTTCTAAGCGCTGGGGGGATACAAGGTGGTCAGGTGGGGCTCACAGTCTTCATCCCCATTTTACAGAGGAGGTCACTGAGGCCCAGAGAAGTGAAGCGGCTTGCGCAAGGTCACACAGCTGACAAGTGGTGGAGTCGGGATTCGAACCCATGACCTCGGACTCCCAAGCCCATGCTCTTTCCACTCCCACACAAAGCTTTTGCCCAGCTGGGAAGGGAGGGAGGGAGAGGGGGTGGTCAGGACCCAGACGCTGACCTTTGTCCCTCTCTCTTTCTGTCTTTGTTTCCACATGTGGCTGTTGCCTGCCTCTTTGATGGGGTGTGGCTGGCTGTGTGGGTCTGTGGGATTGTGGCTGGCTTTGTGATGGTGTGTGGCTGGCTGTGTGGCTTTGTGGGTGTGTGCCTGACTGTGGCTGCAACTGTGTGCGTGGGTGTGTGTATGACCTTGGCTGTAACTGTGTGCGTGGGTGTGTGTATGACCTTGGCTGTAACTGTGTGCGTGGGTGTGACTGTGGCTGGCTGTGTGGCTCTGTGTGTGTGTATGTGTGTGTGTGCGTGGCTGGCTTTGTGACTGTGTGTGTGTGTGCATGACTGTGGCTGTAACTGTGTGCGTGGGTGTGTGTATGACCTTGGCTGTAACTGTGTGCGTGGGTGTGACTATGGTTGGCTGTGTGGCTCTGTGTGTGTGTGTGTGTGTGTGTGTGTGTGTGTGTGTGCATGGCTGGCTTTGTGACTGTGTGTGTGGCTGTGTGTGCGTGGCTGTGGTTGGCTGTGTAACTGTGTGTGCGGCTGTGCGACTCTGTGTGTGGCTGTGTGACTGTGTGTGTGTGTGACTGGTTTTGTGACTGTGTGTTTGGCTGACTGCGTGTGTCTGTGGCTGGCTGCGCGTGTGTGGCTGTGGTTGGCTGTGTAACTGTGTGTGTGTGGCTGTGCGACTGTGTGTGTGCGTGTGCGTGTGGCTGGCTTTGTGACTGTGTGTTTGGCTGACTGCGTGTGTCGGTGGCTGGCTGCGCGTGTGTGGCTGTGGTTGGCTGTGTAACTGTGTGTGTGTGGCTGTGCGACTCTGTGTGTGCGTGCGTGTGACTGGCTTTGTGACTGTGTGTTTGGCTGACTGTGTGTGTCTGTGTGTGTGTGTGTGTGGCTGCGTGACTCTGTGTATGTGTGTGTGGGGGGCTGACTCTGTGTGTGTGTGTGTGTGTGTTTCTGTGTGATGGTGCTTGTCCTCCGGGGCGTCAGGGGCCTGGACAGCCTGAGTGGGAAGCCGAAGGGCGCGGGGCAGAGCGTGTCGCTGCCCATCGAAGGGGTGAGCCTCAGCCTGCAGGACCTCATCAGCTACTTCCAGCCGCCCCGCCACGACCTGCAGCACGAGGAGCGGCAGACCAAGCTGCGCTCCCTCCGCAACCGGCAGAACCTCTTCCAGGAGGAGGTGGGGGCCAGAAGCGGGGACCCCCGGGGAAGGGTGGGCCCAGGAGACCCCCACCCCGGGGGAGCCAGGCCTGTGGGCAGCCACCGGCTGGGTGCGGCGGAGGGCGAGGGCTCCAGAGAGGGACGTGGGTGGGAGCCGGTGACCCCCGCCCCGACGGTCTCCCGTCTCATCTGGTCTCTCCGTCATCATCATCATCATCAATCGTATTTATTGAGCGCTCACTATGTGCAGAGCACTGTACTAAGCGCTTGGGAAGTACAAATTGGCAACATCTAGAGACAGTCCCTACCCAACAGTGGGCTCACAGTCTAAAAGGGGGAGACAGGGAACAAAACCAAACATACTAACAAAATAAAATAAATAGGATAGATATGTACAAGTAAAATAAATCAATAGAGTAATAAATATGTACAAACATATCCGCAGGGCATGCTGTCCCTCGTCCTCAACTGCATCGACAGGCTCAACGTCTACTCTACCGCCGCCCACTTCGCCGAGTTCGCCGGCGACGAGGCCGCCGACTCCTGGAAGGAGATCGTCAACCTGCTCTATGAACTGCTGGGTGAGGGGCCTCGACCCCCGCCTGGCCCCAGAGCCTCCATCGCGACCCCTGACACCGACTCCCGGCCCCTCAAGTCCCGATTCCCCAAGCCCCGAATAATAATGATGATGATAATGGCGTTTATTAAGCTCTTACTATGTGCGCAGGGGAGGTTACAAGATGATCAGGTTGTCCCACGGGGGGGCTCACCGTCTTCACCCCCATTTTCCAGAGGAGGGAACTGAGGCCCAGAGAAGCGAAGTGACTGGCCCAAAGTCACCCAGCTGACAAGTGGCCAACTTGTACTTCCCAAGCGCTTAGTACAGTGCTCTGCACGCAGTAAGCGCTCAATAAATGCGATTGAATGAATGAATGAAGTGGCGGAGGCGGGATTTGAACCCGTGACCTCTGACTCCCAAGCCCGGGCTCTTTCCGCTGAGCCACGCTGCTTTTCTAATGTTATTCTAATGTTCTCGAATGCTATTCGGGTCAATCGATTACGTCTATGGATTGAGCGCTTAGTTCGTGCCCTGTCCTAAGCGCTTGGGAGAGTTTGATACAACAGAGTTGGCAGCTGCGCTGCCCCGACCCTGGGCCCCAGGCTCCCTCCCCAAGCTCCGACCCCACCTCCAAGGCCATGACTTCCCAATGCCCCGTCTTCCTTCGCTCCAACGTACCCATTCCCATCTCCCCTCTCCCCCCGCAGCCTCTTTGATTCGTGGGAACCGTGCCAACTGTGCCCTCTTCTCCACCAACCTGGACTGGCTTGTCAGCAAGCTGGACCGGCTGGAGGCCTCCTCGGGTATGACTCAGGGGCAAGGGGGGGTGGGATAATAATAATAATAATAATAATGACGACATTTGTTAAGCGCTTACGATGTGCCAAGCACTGTTCCAAGCGCTGGGGAGGATACCAGGTGATCAGGTTATCCCATGTGGGGCTCACAGTCATAATCCCCCTTTTACAGATGAGGCTCAGAGAAGTGAAGTGACTTGTCCGAGGTCACACAGCAGACGTGGTGGAGTCGGGATTAGAGCCCATGACCTCTGATTCCCAAGCCCTCTTTCCACTGAGCCATGCTGCTTCCTAGGGGTCATCGTCCCTCCCCAACACACGACCAGAGGGAGAGACTCTTGCTTCCTCACTGTTGTTCCCGCTCCCCTCTGTCCCCAGGGATCCTGGAGGTGCTGTATTGCGTGCTCATCGAGAGCCCCGAGGTTCTCAACATCATCCAGGAGAACCACATCAAATCCATCATCTCCCTGCTGGACAAGCATGGACGCAACCACAAGGTGACCCCTGACCCCTAGCCGTGCCCCCTTTCCCCCCCTTCCACCTCAGTCGGCCTAAGCAAGGCCATAAGGGGATTCCACCCACGAGAAGCAGCATGATTTAATGGCTAGATCCCCGGTCTGGGCACCAGAAGGATCTGGGTTCTCAACCCAGTTCCGCCGCTTGTCTGCTGTGTGACCTTAGGCAAGTCACTTCACTTTTTTGGGCCTCAGTTACCTCATCTGGAAAATCAATCAATCAATCAATCAATCGTATTTATTGAGTGCTTACTGTGTGCAGAGCACTGTACTAAGCACTTGGGAAGTACAAATTGGCAACATATACAGTCCCTACCCAACAGTGGGCTCACAGTCTAAAAGGGGGAGACAAAACCAAACATACTAACAAAATAAAATAAATAGAATAGATATGTACAAGTAAAATAAATAAATAAATAAATAAATAAGTAGAGTAATAAATCTGTACAAACATATATACATATATACAAGTGCTGTGGGGAAGGGAAGGAGGTAAGATGGGGGGATGGAGAGGGGGACGAGGGGGGGAGGAAGGAAGGGGCTCAGTCTGGGAAGGCCTCCTGGAGGAGGTGAGCTCTCAGTAGGGCCTTGAAGGGAGGAAGAGAGCTAGCTTGGCGGATGGGCAGAGGGAGGGCATTCCAGGCCCGGGGGATGACGTGGGCCGGGGGTCGATGGTGGGACAGGCGAGAACGAGGATTAAGACTGTGAGCCCTGTGTGGGACCTTGACTGCGTCCAGCCTGATAAGCTTGTATCTCTCCCAGTGCATTCATTCACTCATTCATTCATTCAATCGTATTTATTGAGCACTTACTGTGTGCAGAGCACTGTACTAAGTGCTTGGGAAGTAAAAGTTGGCAACATATAGAGATGGTCCCTACCCAACAGCGGGCTCACAGACTAGAAGACTAAGACTAGTCTAGAAGACTACAGTAAGTGCTTAACAAATACCATTAAAAAAAATGCCATCCCCGATCTTCCAAACCAGGTTGCGGATCAGGGGTTCTCCCTGCCATCTAGACTACAGTCCTCTAGATTGTAAGCGTGTTGCGGGCAGGGACTGTGTCTGTTTTGTTATAGTATACTCTCCCAATAATAATAATAGCATTTATTAAGCACTTACTATGTGCAAAGCACTGTTCTAAGCGCTGGGGAGGTTACAAGGTGATCAGGTTGTCCCACGGGGGGCTCACAGTCTTAATCCCCATTTTCCAGATGAGGGAACTGAGGCATGGAGAATTGAAGTGACTCGCCCAAAGTCACACAGCTGGCAAGTGGCGGAGATGGGATTTGAACCGTGACCTCTGGTTCCAAAGCCTGGGTTGCTTCCACTGAGCCACGCTGCTTCCCGAGTGCTTAGTACAGTGCTTTGCACACAGTAGGGGCTCAATAATTGACTGGCAGATTCCCCTAGAGAGGCCCTGGGGAAAAGGCCCGTCCTGGGCCTGTTTGGGCTTGACTGTGACTTGTGACTTGTGTGACTTGTGTGACCTGTGTGGGCTTGACTTTTTAGACTGTGAGCCCACTGTTGGGTAGGGACTGTCTCTATGTTGCCAACTTGTACTTCCCAAGCGCTTAGTACAGTGCTCTGCACACAGTAAGCGCTCAATAAATACGATTGATTGACCGGCCATCTCCTGCAGGTGCTGGATGTGCTGTGTTCGTTGTGCGTGTGCAACGGCGTGGCCGTGCGCTCCAACCAGGACCTCATCACGGAAAACCTGCTCCCCGGACGGGAGCTGCTGCTGCAGACCTGCCTGGTCAACTACGTCACCAGGTTGGCCCGTTGGCCCCCTGCCCTCCAACCCCCTTCCTCCCGGCTCTGACTGACTGGGCCCCACCTCCAGTCTCCCTGTCCCCGCCCAACCTGCTGCCACCCTCTGCGTGCCACCCGGCCTCGCCCTCCAGTCCCTGCCCTCCGTGTGCCACCGGGCCCTGCCCTCCAGTCCCTTCCCTCTGCGTGCCACCCGGCCTCTCCCTCCAGTCCCTGCCCTCCGTGTGCCACCAGGCCCTGCCCTCCAGTCCCTTTCCTCTGCGTGCCACTCGGCCTCGCCCTCCAGTCCCTTCCCTCCTCGTGCCACCAGACCCCGCCCTCCAGGTGCCACCCGGCCTCGCCCTCCACCACCAGGCCCCGCCCTCCTAGTCCCGCCCCCAATCCCCGCCCTCCACGTGCACCCGGCCTCGCCCTCCAATCCCCGCCCTCCAGTCCCCGCCCTCCACGTGCCACCCGGCCTCGCCCTCCAGTCCCTTCCCTCCACGTGCCACCCGGCCTCGCCCTCCAATCCCCGCCCTCCACGTACCACCCGGCCTCGCCTTCCAGTCCCTTCCTGCCGCGTGCCACCTGGCCTCACCCTCCAATCCCCGCCCTGCACGTGCCACCTGGCCCTGCCCTCCACGTGCCACTCGGCCTCGCCCTCCAGTCCCTTCCCTCCACGTGCCACCCGACCCCGCCCTTCAGTCCCTTCCCTCCGCGTGCCACCAGCCCTCGCCCTCCAGTCCCTTCCCTCCACGTGCCACACGGCCTCGCCTTCCAATCCCCGCTCTCCACGTGCCACCCTTCCTTGCCCGCTAATCCCCGCCCTCCACGTGCCACCCGGCCCCGCCCTCCAGTCCCTGCCCTCCGCGTGCCACCCGGCCCTGCCCTCCACGTGTCACTGGACCTCGCCCTCCATTCCCTTCCCTCTGCCTGCCACCCGACCCTGCCCTCCACGTGCCACCCGGCCTCGCCCTCCAATCCCCGCCCTCCACGTGCCACCCGGCCTCGCCCTCCAAGCCCTGCCCTCCGCGTGCCACCAGGCCCCGCCCTCCAGTCCCTTCCTTCCGCGTACCACCCGGCCTCGCCCTCCAGTCCCTTCCCTCCACGTGCCACCCGGCCCTGCCCTCCACGTGCCACCGGGCCTCTCCCTGCAATCCCTGCCCTGGGCCCCCGCCCTCCACGTGCCATCCGACCCTGCCCCGCCCCCAAGCCCCTCCCTCCTGGTACCACCCGGCCCCCTCCCACCCCCTCCATCCCAGAGCCTGCCCCTCCGCGCCCCCCCCCCGCCCCCCGCCCTCGGCCCGTCCCTCGGTGGGTGGTCGGGGGGAGGCTCTGACCTGTCCCCGATCCCCCGTCCTCCTCCCCGCTCCTGTCCCCCTTGCCCCCTGACCTCTGACCCCCGGCCCCCCTCCCCGCAGCATCCGCCCCAACATCTTCGTGGGCCGGGCGGAGGGCTCCACGCAGTACCGCCAGTGGTACTTCGAGGTGATGGTGGACTCGGTGCAGCCCTTCCTGACGGCCCAGGCCACCCACCTGCGGGTGGGCTGGGCGCTCAGCGAGGGCTACAGCCCCTACCCCGGGGCCGGCGAGGGATGGGGAGGCAACGGCGTGGGCGACGACCTCTACTCCTACGGCTTCGACGGGCTGCACCTCTGGGCAGGTACCTCCCTCCACCCCGGAACCTCTCCTGCCCCCGAATCCACACACTGTGCCACGCACTGTGCCCTCTGCCCCTCTACGGTTCCAAGACCCCCCAGAGTCTCCCACCCACCCACCCATCCACCCCCTCCCCGGGTTGTCGTCCCCTCCCCATCCTCCCTGGACTTTCCCGCCGCCCCGGCCACCCCCTGACTTGGGCCTATGCCCAGGGCGGGTGGCACGGCCGGTGGCATCCCCCGGGCAGCACCTGCTGGCCCCCGAAGACGTGGTGAGCTGCTGCCTGGATCTCAACGTCCCGTCCATCTCGTTCCGCATCAACGGCTGCCCCGTGCAGGGCATGTTCGAGGGCTTCAACCTCGACGGCCTCTTCTTCCCCGTCGTCAGCTTCTCGGCTGGCGTCAAGTAAGAATAATAATAATAGCTTTTATGAAGCACTTACTATGTGCAAAGCACTGTTCTAAGCGCTGGGGAGGTTACAAGGTGATGAGGTTGCCCCACAGGGGGCTCACAGTCTTCATCCCCATTTGACAGATGAGGGAACTGAGGCCCAGAGAAGTGAAGTGACTTGCCCAATGTCACACAGCTGACAAGTGGTGGAGTCGGAATTTGAACCCATGACCTCTGACTCCAAAGCCCGGGCTCTTTCCACTGTGCCACACTGCTTCTCTGGGCCCCTTGGGCCCCTCGGGTCAGCCGTTTCCCCCGTGCCCGCTCTGGACCAGGGGTGATGCCCCCTTCATTCGGTCGTACTTATTGAGCGCTTGCTGTGTGCAGAGCACTGTACGTGGCTCAGTGGAAAGGGCACGAGCTTGGGAGCCAGAGGTCATGGGTTCTAATTCCGACTCTGCCACCTGTCAGCTGTGTGACTTTGGGCAAGTCAATTCACTTCTCTGGGTCTCAGTTACCTCATCTGGAAAATGGGGATTAAGACTGTGAGGCCCTACGTGGGGCAACTTGATCACCTCGTATCCCCCCAGCGCTTAGAATAGTGCTTTGCACATAGTAAGTGCTCAACAAATGCCATCATCATTATTATTATTAGAACAGTGCTTTGCACGTAGTAAGCGCTCAACAAATGCCATCATCATCATTATTATTATTATTACTAAGCGCTTGGGAGAGTACAATAGAACCATAAACAGGCACGCTCCTTACCCCTCCACCGCACCCACCCACCCACTAACACCCCCCCAACACACACACTCATTCATTCATTCATTCATTCAATCGTATTTATTGAGAGCTTACTGTGTGCAGAGCACTGTACTAAGTGCTTGGGAGAGTACAACAGAACTATAAACAGGCCCACTCCTTGCCCCCCCCCCCCCCACTACATACAGCCCTCCCCCACATTCATTCATTCAATCGTATTTTGGGGGAGTTTACTGTGTGCAAGCACTTGGGAGAGTACACTATTCCCCGCCCACAACGAGCTCACAGTCTAGAGGGAGAGACAGACATTAATATAAATAAAAAAAGAAACAGATAAGTCGATAAGTTGCAGATGTACACAGATAATAATAATAATTTTGGTATTTGTTAAGCGATTACTATGTGACATGCACTGTTCTAAGCGCTGGGGAGGATACAAGGTGATTAGGTTGTCCCATGTGGGGCTCACGATCAATCCCCATTTTCCAGATGAGGTAACTGAGGCCCAGAGAAGTGAAGTGACTTGCCCACAGTCACACAGCTGACAAGCGGCGGAGCCGGGATTTGAACCCATGACCTCAGCTTCCAAAGCCCAGGCTCTTTCCACTGGGCCACACTGCTTCCCCGTATATATATATATGTGCTGTGGGGAAGGGAGGGAGGATGAACGAATGAAGGAGCAAGTATGAGCGGGGCAGAAGGGAGTGGGAGAAGAGGAGAGGGGGGCTCAATCAGGGAAGGTGCATACACACACACACGCATGCACACACACACACACACACACACACACACACACACACACACACACACACACTTCCCCCTTCCCATTCCTCCAACCCCCAGCGCTATGGAAAGGGCCCTGTCTTGGGAGTCCGAGGATGGGGTTTCTAATCCCAGCCCCGCCATTTGCCTGCTGTGTGACCTGGGGCAAGCCTCTTCGCTTCTCCGTGCCTCAGTGGCCTCCTCTGTAAAATGGGGGCGCAGCCTGTGAGCCCCAGGCGGGGCGACCTGACGACCTCGTATCTACCCCAGCGCTTAGAACAGTGCCTGGCACATAGTAAGCGCTTGACAACTACCATAATGTCAATTACAATTATTAGAACAGTGCTTGGCACATAGTGAGCGCGTGACAGATGCCACAGACCCCACCATTCGTCTGTGTGCTGGCCCCTCGGACCCCACAGGCCACCCAACGGTGCCCCCTCGCCCATTGTGCCAGCCGGGGTCCCTACTGGGGGCCAGCCGGTCCTTTCCGGGCCCAGGCCCTGAAGTTGGCGGTCGCCCTTGTCCCCCAGGTTGCGATTCCTGCTGGGGGGACGTCACGGAGACTTCAAGTTCCTGCCCCCGCCCGGCTACGCGCCCTGCTTCGAGGCCCTGCTGCCACGGGAGCGGATGCGACTGGAGCCCATCAAGCAGTACCGGCAGGAGGGTCTGCGGGGGGCCCACCTTGTAGGCCCAGCACGCTGCCTCTCCCACACCGACTTCATCCCCTGCCCCGTAGACACCGTCCAGGTGCGAGAGCCAGAGGAGGGTTGGCCTGGGAGAGGGTGACACCAGTCCCCCCACCAGATCCTAATTTGTGCCCTCCACCTGGGCAGATCGTCCTCCCTCCGCACCTGGAGCGCATCCGCGAGAAGCTGGCGGAAAATATCCACGAGCTGTGGGCGCTGACCCGGATCGAGCAGGGCTGGACCTACGGGCCTGTGAGCGGCCGGGCGGGCCCCGAACCGGGATCCGGAGGATGGGGGGGGGGGTGGGGAGGAAAGACTGACCGGTCAGCGGGGTGACCCACGACGCTCCGGCCTCCAGGTTCGGGATGACAATAAGCGGCTCCACCCGTGTCTGCTCAGCTTCCATAGTCTTCCAGAGCCGGAGCGCAACTACAACCTCCAGATGTCCGGGGAGACTCTCAAGTAAGGGCCGGGGGGAGATGGGGAGACGGTCCCCCCATCCCTGGAGAGGGCCGGAGGAGAGGGCGGTGTGAGGGAGTGGGGAAGGGTGACCGTCCCCCGCTCCTCACCCCTCTCTCTCTTCCCTCTCGCCCCCCACGACTTCCCTCCGGTCAGGACGCTGCTGGCCTTGGGTTGCCACGTGGGCATGGCGGACGAGAAGGCCGAAGAAAACCTCAAAAAGACCAAACTCCCCAAAACGTGAGGAGCCGGTGGGGATGAGGGACCCCTAGTTCTCCCTCCTCCTTCAACTGGGAGCCCCTTGTGAGGCAGGAGCTGTATCCGATTACCCCAGGGCTTAGTACAGTGCTAACCACAGCGTGGTTCAGTGGAAAGAGCGCGGGCTTGGCAATCGGGGGTCGTGGGTTCAAATCCCAGCTCCGCCGCTTGTCAGCTGGGTGACTTTGGAGAAGTCTGGGCCTCAGTTCCCTCATCTGGAAAGTGGGGATTAAGACTGGGATCCCCCCTGTGGGACAACCTGATCACCTTGTAACCTTCTCAGCGCTTAGAACAGTGCTTCGCACATAGCGAGCACTTAATAAATGCCGTTATTATTATTATAAAGGCTTAACGACTGTCACAATTAGTATTGTGAGGAGTATTGTGTGGAGTGAGTATTGGGAGAAGCAGCGTGGCTCAGTGGAAAGAGCCTGGGCTTTGGAGTCAGAGGTCATGGGTTCAAATCCCGGCTCCACCAACTGTCAGCTGTGTGACTTTGGGCAAGTCACTTAACTTCTCTGGGCCTCAGTTCCCTCATCTGTAAAATGGGGACTAAAACTGTGAGCCCCCTGTGGGACAACCTGATCACCTTGTGACCCCCCCAGCACTTAGAACAGTGCTTTGCACATAGTAAGCGCTTAACAAGTACCATCATTGTTATTATTGCTTATTAGTACTATTATCATAATGAGGAGGAGGAGAGAGACCTGGCACTTTTGTCTCCTGCCCTTTGGCCTCTGCCCTGTGCTGTTGGATGTGCCGGGGTGGGTGGAGAGAGAGAGACAGAGTGAGGAGAGAGAGTCAGAGAGACACAGAGACACAGAGATACAGAGATACAGAGAGAGTCAGAGAGGCAAAGACAGTAAGAGACTGACACAGGGATATAGACAGTATCAGACAGAGAAACAGAGTCAGAGAGACAGACAGAGAAGCAGCGTGGCTCAGTGGAAAGAGCCCGGGCTTGGGAGTCAGAGGTCACGGGTTCTAATCCCGGTTCCGCCACTTGTTGGCTATGTGACTTTGGGCAAATCACTTCCCTTCTCTGGGCCTCAGTTCCCTCATCTGTAAAATGGGGATGAAGACTGCGAGCCCCACGTGGGGCAACCTGATTACCTGGTATTCCCCGCAGCACTTAGAACAGTGCTCGGCACATAGTAAGTGCTTAACAAATGCCATCATCGTCATTATTATTATTATAGAGAGAGAGGCAGAGACAGAGAGACGGAGGCAGAGAGAGACAAAGACAGAGAGACAGTCAGAGAGACAGAGAGATGGGGCAGAGAGACGTATAAAGAGACTCAGAGAGACAGAGTCAGAGAGAGATGGGGCAGAGAGACAAAGACAAATATAAAGAGACTCAGAGAGTCAGAGACAAAGAGGTGGAGACAGAGAGAGAACGAACCTGGGATTCATTCATTCATTCAGTCGTATTTATTGAGTGCTTACTGTGTGCAGAGCACTGTATTAAGCGCTTGGGAAGTACAAGTCGGAAACATATAGAGATGGTCCCTACCCAACAACGGGCTCACAGTCTAGAAGGGGGAGACAGACAACAAAACAAAACGTGTGGACAGGTGTCAAGTCATCAGAATAAATAGATAAAGCTAGATGCACATCATTAACAAAATAAATAGAATAGTAAATATGGACAAGTAAAATGAATAGAGTAATAAATCTGTACAAACATATATACAGGTGCTGTGGGGAGGGGAAGGAGGTAGAGTAGGGAGGATGGGGAGGGGGAGAGGAAAAAGGGGGCTCAGTCTGGGAAGGCCTCCTGGAGGAGGTGAGCTCTCAGTAGGGCTTTGAAGGGAAGAAGAGAGCTAGCTTGGTGGATAATAATAATAATAATGGCATTTATTAAGCGCTTACTACATGCAAAGCACTGTTCTAAGGGCTGGGGAGTTTACAAGGTGATCAGGTTGTCCCCCGTGGGGCTCACAGTCTTCATCCCCATTTTACAGAAGAGGTAACTGAGGCTCAGAGAAGTGAAGTGACTTACCCAAAGTCACATGGCTGACAAGTGGCAGAGCCGGGATTTGAACTAATGACCTCTGACTCCAAAGCCCGGGCTCTTTCCACTGATTTTAGACTGCGAGCCCACTGTTGGGTAGGGACTGTCTCTATATGTTGCCAACTTGTACTTCCCAAGCGCTTAGTCCAGTGCTCTGCACACAGTAAGCGCTCAATAAATACGATTGATGATGATGTGTGGAGATCTTCCACATCAGAGATGGAGAGTCCAGGTGTTATCTGAGAGACGCCCAGATTGGGCCTGGGGGATCGGAGGCAGTGGAGGCTGTTGGGGGGAGAGGTCGAGGGTCGACTGTCCCCAAGTCAAGCCCTTCGGCCCTCTGCCCCGACGTGTCCCAGGTACAAGATGAGCAATGGGTACAAGCCGGCCCCGCTGGACCTGGCCCACGTGCGGCTGACGCCGGCGCAGACGACGCTGGTGGACCGGCTGGCGGAGAACGGGCACAACGTGTGGGCACGGGACCGGGTGCAGCAGGGCTGGAGCTACAGCACCGTGCAAGACATCCAAGCCCGCCGCAACCCCCGCCTCGTGCCCTACCGCCTGCTCGACGAGCGCACCAAGCGCAGCAACCGCGACAGCCTCTGCCAGGCCGTGCGCACCCTGTTGGGTTACGGCTACAACATCGAGCCCCCCGACCAGGAAGCCGGTGAGCCGCCCCTCGCCCCCCTGCCCCCTGGCATCGCTCTCCCTGACCTCTCACTGTGGCCCGCAGCCTTCCAGAGTCACCCGGCTGACAATTGGCGGAAGGCAGGATTTGAACCCGTGACCTCTGACTCCAAAGCCTGGGCTCGAGAAGCCGCGTGGCTCAGTGGAAAGAGCCTGGGCTTTGGGGGTTCAAATCCCGGCTCCGCCACTTGTCAGCTGGGTGACTTTGGGCAAGTCACTTCACTTCTCTGGGCCTCAGTTCCCTCATCTGTAAAATGGGGTTGAAGACTGTGAGTCCCCCGTGGGACAACCTGATCACCTTGTAACCTCCCCAGCGCTTAGAACGGTGCTTTGCACGTAGTAAGCGCTTAATAAATGCCATTATTATTATTATTACTACTACTAAGTGCTTGGGAAGTACAAGTCGGCAACATATAGAGACGGTCCCTACCCAACAATGGGCTCATAGGAAGCGCTTTAACAAATGCCACAATTATTATTATCATCCCGCCCTTTGATTTCAGCCCCCTGGACCTTGGATCCACGTCCCCTTCTCCATCCCCCCATCTTACCTCCTTCCCTTCCCCACAGCACCTGTATATATGTATATATGTTTGTACATATTTATTACTCTATTTATTTTACTTGTACATATCCATTCTATTTATTTTATTTTGTTAGTATGTTTGGTTCTGTTCTCTGCCTCCCCCTTTTAGACTGTGAGCCCACTGTTGGGTAGGGACTGTCTCTATATGTTGCCAACTTGTACTTCCCAAGCGCTTAGTCCAGTGCTCTGCACACAGTAAGCGCTCAATAAATACAATTGATTGATTGATTGATTGATTGCCCCAGTCTCTCAGATCGGTGGTCAGTGAACTCTGACCCGTCACGCCCCTGATCCCCTCAATGGGACATGGGCAAGTTTGACCCAAAAAAGAATGGTGAAAATGAGTAACTAATAAATAGATGAAGTATCTTTAGGGGCTCAACCCAGGGACAGGGACCGTCTCCATCCTGATGAACTTGTATCTACCCCAGCACTTAGAACTGGGAAGCAGCGCGGCTCAGTGGAAAGAGCCCGGGCTTTGGAGTCAGAGGTCATGGGTTCAAATCCCAGTTCCGCCACTTGTCAGCTGTGTGACTTTGGGCAAGTCACTTCACTTCTCTGTGCCTCAGTTCCCTCATCTGTAAAAATAAGGATGAAGACTGTGAGCCCCCCATGGAACAACCTGATCACCTTGTAACCTCCCCAGTACTTAGAACAGTGCTTTGCATGTAGTAAGCGCTAAATAAATGTCATCATTATTATTCTCTGGAGCACAGTTACCTCATCTGTAAAATGGGGATTAAGACTGTGAGCCCCACGTGAGACAACCTGATCACCTTGTAAACTCCCCAGCGCCTAGAACAGTGCTTTGCACATACTAAGCGCTTAATAAATGCCATTATTATTAATCAATCAATCAATCATATTTATTGAGCGCTTACTGTGTGCAGAGCACTGTATTAAGCGCTTGGGAAGTCCAAGTTGGCAACACATAGAGACGGTCCCTACCCAACAGTGGGCTCACAGTCTAGAAGTTAAGTATTATTAAGTACTATAATAATAATAATTATTACCTCTGCCCTTCCGTCTCCTGCCCTTTGACTTAGGATGGCCTGTCTTGCGCCGGTCCACCCAAAAGACCGATGATTAGAACCCGCCTCATTTCCATGACTCTTGCCAACGTCTGACCCCATAGAGGGTGACCCCTTCCCCGGCAGGACCCCCCCTCACCCCTAAGCTGAGGAAGAGGCTACCCCTGACTCTCATCCTCCCCCTTCCCTCGTACCCAGCAGCCCACACAGAGACCCGATCGCGCTGGGACCGGGTGCGAATCTTCCGGGCCGAGCGTTCGTACGCCGTGCGCAGCGGGCGCTGGTACTTTGAGTTTGAGGCGGTGACCACCGGGGAGATGCGCGTCGGCTGGGCCCGGCCGGAGCTGCGGCCTGACGTGGAGCTCGGTGCCGACGATCTCGCCTACGTCTTCAACGGACACCGGGTAGGCCGCCCGTCCCCTCCGGTCCTCCTCACATGTGTTCCTCACCCCACTCTGGAGTCAGAAGGTCGTGGGTTCTGATCCCGGAGCCGCCACTTGTCTGCTGTGTGACCTTGGGCTAGTCACTTCACTTCTCTGGGCCTCAGATCCCTCATCTGTATAATGGGGATTGAGACTGTGAGCCCCACGTGGGACGGGGACTGTGTCCAACGCGATTCGAGCCCACTGTTGGGTAGGTACTGTCTCTATATGCTGCCAATTTGTACTTCCCAAGCGCTTAGTACAGTGCTCTGCACATAGTAAGCGCTCAGTAAATACGATTGATGATGATGATGATTTGTTAGTATCCATCCCATTGCTTTGTGCATTGCCTGGCACACTTAAAGCACTTAACAAATGCTATTATTATTATTATTATTATTATTATTATTATTATTATTATCTGTGCCTTTTGGGCATTTGGTATTCACCCCACCCTCAGCCCCACAGCACTTACGGACATATCTATAAATCATATATTATGAATCGTTCATTTATATGACTGTTTTCTCTCCTTCTAGACTGTAAGCTCTTGTGGGCAAGGAACATATTTACCAACTCTGTTACTATTATTATTGTTATTTATTAAGTAGTAATAATTTATCTAAATCAATTTCTCTGTTAAGCACTTACTATGTCCCAAGCACCGTTCTAAGCGCTGGGGTAGATACAAGTTAATCAGGATGGATACGGTCTCCGGCCCACGTGGGGCTCACAGTCTTAGCCCCCATTTTACAGGTGAGGGAACTGAGGCCAAGAGAAGTCAAGTGACTTGCCCAAGGTCACACAGTAGACACGTGGCAGAGCTGTGATTAGAACCCACACCCTCCAACTCCCAGGCCCATGCCCTTTCCACTAGTCCGTGCTGCTTCTCAACTCTGTTGGGTGGTAGCGTGGCTCAGTGGAAAGAGCCCGGGCTTGGGGATCAGAGGTCACGGGTTCAAATCCCAGCTCCGCCGCTTGTCAGCTGTGTGACTTTGGGCAAGTCACTTCACTTCTCTGGGCCTCAGTTTCCTCATCTGTAAAGTGGGGATGAAGACTATGAGCCCCATGTGGGACAACCTGATCACCTTGTGTCCTCCCCAGCGCTTACAACAGTGCTTGGCACCTAGTAAGCACTTAACAAATGCCATTATTATTATTATTATAGTCTCCCAAGCGCTTAGTAGAGTGCTCTCCACTCAGTAAGAGCTTGATAAATATCACTGATGGATTGACCTTGCCCTGGGTGCCCGT
The DNA here is from genome assembly GCF_015852505.1 of Tachyglossus aculeatus. Classification (NCBI taxonomy): domain Eukaryota; kingdom Metazoa; phylum Chordata; class Mammalia; order Monotremata; family Tachyglossidae; genus Tachyglossus; species Tachyglossus aculeatus. Next base: position 3,501,562 of record NC_052091.1, read on the forward strand.
GGGTTGGCACCGCCCCCACTCCCAGATGACCGGTGGTAGCACTGCCCCCCTGGGTGCCCCCCAAGGACCCCGGGCAGTGCTCCTGAGCAGCTCCTCCCCAGCCTCCTGAGGACTGAGGTGGGGAGAGGTCACGGTGGGGGGCTGACCGCTCTTCTTGGTGGGCACAGGGGCAGCGCTGGCACGTGGGCAGCGAGCCGTTTGGGCGCACCTGGCAGCCGGGTGACGTGGTGGGCTGCATGATCGATCTGTCGGATAACACCATCATGTTCACCCTCAACGGCGAGATGCTCATCAGCGACTCGGGCTCGGAGATGGCCTTCAAGGAGATCGAGGTCGGCGACGGTGAGGCCGCGACCCTCCCCCCCGACCCCCATTCATTCATTCAATCGTATTTATTGGGCACTTACCGTGTGCAGCGCACTGGACTAAGCGCTTGGGAAGTCCAAGTTGGCAACATCTAGAGACGGTCCCTACCCAACAGTGGGCTCACAGTCTAGAAGGGGGAGACAGACAACACGACAAAACATATTAACAAAGTAAAATAAATAGAATAAATATGTACAAATACATAGAGTAATCAATCAATCAATCAATCGTATTTATTGAGCGCTTACTGTGTGCAGAGCACTGTACTAAGTGCTTGGGAAGTACAAGTTGGCAACATATAGAGACAGTCCCTACCCAACAGTGGGCTCACAGTCTAAAAGGGGGGAGACAGAGAACAAAACCAAACGTACTAACAAAATAAAATAAATAGAGTAGATATGTACAAGTCAAATAAATAAACAAATAAATAGAGTAATAAATATGTACAAACATATATACATATATACAGGTGGTGTGGGGAGGGGAAGGAGGCATGATCTGGCGCAATGAGGCATGGCCCCATTGCTCTGGTGCCAGTCAGACAATGCCCACTTGGCCACTTGGCCGGGCTGGTGGCCCTCCCCTCGCCCGCGCCAACCCCCTGGGCCCGGGCCTTGCCTCTCCCGGGAAGCCGGCCGCCCCCTGAGCCCCCCACCCCCGTTCCCCCAGGCTTCATCCCAGTGTGCAGCCTGGGCCCCGGCCAGGTGGGACGGCTGGAGCTGGGCCAGGACGTGGGCAACCTGCGCTACTTCACCATCTGCGGGCTCCAGGAGGGCTTCGAGCCCTTCGCCATCAACATGAAGCGCGACATCACCACCTGGTTCAGCAAGAGCCTGCCTCAGTTCGAACCCATCCCGCCCGACCACCCCCACTACGAGGTCAGAGCTCTGGGTGCGGGCGCTGGGAGAGGGCAGCGGGGCGGGGCGGCCCGGGTGGCCCGAGGGGCCCAGTGACCAGCGCGTTCCTGTGCCCACCTCAGGTGACGCGCATGGATGGCACGGTGGACAGTCCCCCCTGCCTGCGGGTGTCCCACCGGACCTGGGGCTCGCAGAACTGCGTCACGGAGACCATCTTCCTGCGCCTCAGTCTACCGGTCCAGTTCCACCAGCAGTTCCGCTGCACCCCCGGGGCCACCCCGCTGGCCCCCGCCGGGCCCCCGCCCCCGCCCGAGGATGAGGCCCGGGCCGCCGAGCCCGACTCCGACTACGAGCAGCTGTGCAAGTCGGCTGGCAGGAGGGAGGCCGAAGGGGCCGGAGACAAGGACGGGCCCGGGCCCAAGGAGCCGGCGGCTGCGGGTGGACGTGGGGAGGCACCCAGGGCCGAGAACGAGAAGGATGTGGTTACGGAGAAGAGCAAGAAGAGGGGGTGAGCTCCTGGCAACAGGGGGGACGAGGGGTTGGCGGTGGTGCTGAGTACCAACAGACCCATCCGCAGATGAGCCCGGGGCCAGAGTAGGCCCCAAGCCAGAGGGAATGAGCAGGTCTGCCCCCCACTCATGGCACCGCCGATGGGAGAGTGGGCTCGGGACCCTCGGACACCTGGGAGGGGCCGGGCCGCTGTGAGGATCGGGGTTCCCCAGGGTCGTCATTTCTGATCGGCCCCATCCCGCCCCAGGTTCCTCTTCAAGGCCAAGAAGGCCGCCATGATGTCCCAGGCGCCCGCGACCCCCACGCTGCCCCGCCTGACGGAGGATGTGGTCCCTGATGATCGCGATGACCCCGAGATCATCCTCAACACCACCACGGTGCGGGGACTGGGCACCGGGGGGACCGCAGGGGGGGCGGGGAGTCCCCACGGGAGTGGTCTCGTACTCAATCAATCAATCAATCGTATTTACTGAGCGCTTACTGTGTGCAGAGCACTGTACTAAGCGCTCCTGGGGCTCCCCCCATCCCTCCTTCTCCCCATCCCTTCCTTTTCCCTATCCTTTCCTTCTCCCCCTTCCTTCCTCCAGACCTATCCCCTCCTAACTGTAATAATAACACCAATAATAGTAATCGTTGTGGTGATAATAGTAATAATTCCGGTGTCCGTCAAGCACTTACTATGTGCCTGGCACTGTCCCAAGCAATAGGGAAGCAGCGTGGCTCAGTGGCAAGAGCCCGGGCTCTGGAGTCAGAGGTCGTGGGTTCAAATCCCGGCTCCGCCAATTGCCAGCTGGGTGACTTTGGGCAAGTCACTTCACTTCTCTGGGTCTCAGGTCCCTCAACTGTAAAATGGGGATTAAGACTGTGAGCCCCACGTGGGACAACCTCATCACGTTGTAACCTCCCCAGCGCTTCGAACAGTGCTTTGCACATAGTAAGTGCTTAATAAATGCCGTCATTATTATTATTATTATTATTTATTTAGGGGTAGATACAAGATAATCCAGTCAGACACAGTCCCTGGCCCACATGGGGAGCTCACAGTCTAAAGAGGAGGGAGAACAGCCCCATTTTACAGATGGGGAAACTCAGGATCAGAGAAGTTAAGTGATTTGCCCAAGATCAGACAGCCGGCCGGTGGTGAAACTGGGATTAGAACCCAAGTGTCCCGCCTCCCAGGCTGTCTTCTTTCCACTACTGTCCCCATTCCCCTTCCGACCCCAACATCTTCCTTCCCGCCCTTCCTCCCCCTCCCCGTCCTCACCCATCCTCTTCCTCTCCTCCTTCCTCCTCACTCCGCGATAAACGGGGTGCAGGGTCTCGGTCCCATCAGAGCCTCCCAGCCCCCCTCCTCATTCATTCATTCAATCGTATTTATTGAGCGCTTACTGTGCGCAGAGCACTGGACTGAGCGCTTGGGAAGTACAAGTCGGCAACAGATAGAGACGGTCCCTACCCAACAACGGGCTCACAATCAATCAATCAATCAATCGTATTTATTGAGCCCTTACTGTGTGCAGAGCACTGTACTAAGCGCTTGGGAAGTCCAAGTTGGCAACATATAGAGACGGTCCATAGCCAACAGTGGGCTCACGGTTTAGAAGGGGGAGACAGAGAACAAAACATATTAACAAAATAAAATTGAATAGATATGCACAAGTAAAATAAATAAATAGAGTAATAAATACGTACAAACATATATACATATATACAGGTGCTGTGGGGAAACAATCTAGAAGGGGGAGACAGACAACAAAGCAAAACATGTAGACAGGTGTCAAAACCGTCAGAATAAATAGAATTACAATTATATGCATATCATTAACAAAATAATAGAGTAGTAAATATGTACAAGTAAAATAAATAGAATAATAAATCTGTATAAATCTATACAAGTGCTGTAGGGAGGCATTAAGCGCCTCATATGTTTGTACATATTTATTACTCTATTTTACTTGTACATATTTATTCTATTTTGTTAATATGTTTGGTTTTGTTGTCTGTCTCCCCCTTCTAGACTGCGAGCCTGCTGTTGGGTAGGGACCGTCTCTATATGTTGCCAGCTTGTACTTCCCAAGCGCTTAGTACAGTGCTCTGCACACAGTAAGCGCTCAATAAGTACGACTGACTGACTGAATGAATGAAAAGCACCACAACACAAACAGGGGCAGCTCTTTTGCATCGTCACACGAGTGCTCCTAGGTGAGCCTCAGCATTCACTGTTCACGCAACAGACGGCTAAATGTGCACGCAGTGCTTAGCACAGCACTGTGCCCGTCGCATTCATTCATTCATTCAATTGTATTTATTGAGCGCTTACTGTGTGCAGAGCACTGGACTAAGCGCTTGGGAAGTACATCTAGAGATGGTCCCTACCCAACAAGGGGCTCACAGTCTAGGAGGGGGAGACGGACAACAAAACAAAACATGTGGACAGGTGTCAAGTCGTCAGAATAAATAGAAATAAAGCTAGAGGGACATCATTAACAAAATAAATAGAATAGCAAATACGTACAAGTAAAATAGAGTAATAAGTCTGTACAAACATATATACAGGTGCTGTGGGGAGGGGAAGGAGGTTGGGCGGGGGGGATGGGGAGGAGGAGAGGAAAAAGAGGGCTCAGTCTGGGAAGGCCTCCTGGTGCAAGCGCTGAAGAAACTGTGTTTCCCCCATCCCTACAGTACTACTATTCGGTGCGGGTGTTCGCGGGGCAGGAGCCCAGCGCCGTCTGGGTGGGCTGGGTCACCCCCGATTACCACCAGCACGACCTGGCCTTCGAGCTGAGCAAGGTCCGGGCGGTCACCGTCACCATGGGAGACGAGCAGGGCAACGTGCACAACAGGTGGGAGCGGGATCTGGGCTGGGGGTGGTGCTGGCTGGGTGGGAGAAGATGGGCCGGAGATGCACCAGGGTCCCACGGCCCGGACGTCGGACCTCGGTATCGGGTCGGGGGGCAACGGGGAGACTCAGCCCCTCCTCGGCCCGCAGCCTGAAACGCAGTAACTGCTACATGGTGTGGGGAGGCGACTTCGTGAGCAGCGGTCAGCAGAGCCGGGTCAGCCACACGGACCTGGTAATCGGCTGCCTGGTGGACCTGGCCACCGGCCTCATGACCTTCACGGGCAACGGCAAAGAGAGCAACACTTTCTTCCAGGTCAGCTCCGTTCCTAGCTCCGCCATCCCGGTCCCTACTTAGAACAGTGCTTTGCACCTAGTAAGCGCTTAATAAATGCCATTATTATTATTATTATTACTGCAGCCCCTAAACCCTAATCAATCAGTCAATCTTATTTATTGAGCGCTTACTGTATGCAGAGCAGCACTGCACTAAGTGCTTGGGAGAGTACAACAGAGTTGGTAGACGATACGCTCCCTGCCCATGATGAGCTTACCGTCTAGAAATAATAATAATACTAATTGTGGCTTTTATTAAGCACTTACTATGTGCCAGGCATTGTAATAATAATAATGATGATGGTATTTATTAAGCACTTATCAATCAGTCAATCTTGTTTATTGAACACTTACTGTATGCAGAGCAGCACTGCACTAAGTGCTTGGGAGAGTACAACAAAGTTGGTAGATGATACGCTCCCTGCCCACGATGAGCTTACCGTCTAGAAATAATAATAATACTAATTGTGGTTTTTATTAAGCACTTACTATGTGCCAGGCATTGCAATAATAATAATAATGATGGTATTTATTAAGCACTTATCAATCAGTCAATCTTATTTATTGAGCACTTACTGTATGCAGAGCACTGCACTAAGTGCTTGGGAGAGTACAACAAAGTTGGTAGACGATACGCTCCCTGCCCACGATGAGCTCACCGTCTAGAAAGAATAATAATACTAATTGTGGTATTTATTAAGCACTTACTATGTGCCAGGCATTGTAATAATAATAATAACGATGGTATTTATTAAGCACTTATCAATCAGTCAATCTTGTTTATTGAACACTTACTGTATGCAGAGCAGCACTGCACTAAGTGCTTGGGAGAGTACAACAAAGTTGGTAGATGATACGCTCCCTGCCCACGATGAGCTTACCGTCTAGAAATAATAATAATACTAATTGTGGTTTTTATTAAGCACTTACTATGTGCCAGGCATTGCAATAATAATAATAATGCTGGTATTTATTAAGCACTTATCAATCAGTCAATCTTATTTATTGAGCGCTTACTGTATGCAGAGCACTGCACTAAGTGCTTGGGAGAGTACAACAGAGTTGGTAGACGATACGCTCCCTGCCCACGATGAGCTCACCGTCTAGAAAGAATAATAATACTAATTGTGGTTTTTATTAAGCACTTACTATGTGCCAGGCATTGCAATAATAATAATAATGCTGGTATTTATTAAGCACTTATCAATCAGTCAATCTTATTTATTGAGCGCTTACTGTATGCAGAGCACTGCACTAAGTGCTTGGGAGAGTACAACAGAGTTGGTAGACGATACGCTCCCTGCCCACGATGAGCTTACCGTCTAGAAATAATAATAATACTAATTATGGTATTTATTAAGCACTTACTATGTGCCAGGCATTGCAATAATAATAATAATGGTGGTATTTATTAAGCACTTATCAATCAGTCAATCTTGTTTATTGAGCACTTACTGTATGCAGAGCAGCACTGCACTAAGTGCTTGGGAGAGTACAACAGAGTTGGTAGACGATACGCTCCCTGCCCACGATGAGCTCACCGTCTAGAAATAATAATAATACTAATTGTGGTATTTATTAAGCACTTACTATGTGCCAGGCATTGTAATAATAATAATAATGATGGTATTTATTAAGCAGTTATCAATCAGTCAATCTTATTTATTGAGCACTTACTGTATGCAGAGCAGCACTGCACTAAGTGCTTGGGAGAGTACAAGAGAGTTGGTAGATGATACGCTCCCTGCCCACGATGAGCTTACCGTCTAGAAATAATAATAATACTAATTATGGTATTTATTAAGCACTTACTATGTGCCAGGCATTTCAATAATAATAATAATGGTGGTATTTATTAAGCACTTATCAATCAGTCAATCTTGTTTATTGAGCACTTACTGTATGCAGAGCAGCACTGCACTAAGTGCTTGGGAGAGTACAACAGAGTTGGTAGATGATACGCTCCCTGCCCACGATGAGCTTACCGTCTAGAAAGAATAATAATACTAATTGTGGTATTTATTAAGCACTTACTATGTGCCAGGCATTGCAATAATAATAATAATGGTGGTATTTATTAAGCACTTATCAATCAGTCAATCTTGTTTATTGAGCACTTACTGTATGCAGAGCAGCACTGCACTAAGTGCTTGGGAGAGTACAACAGAGTTGGTAGACGATACGCTCCCTGCCCACGATGAGCTTACCGTCTAGAAAGAATAATAATACTAATTGTGGTATTTATTAAGCACTTACTATGTGCCAGGCATTGTAATAATAATAATAATGATGGTATTTATTAAGCGCTTACTATGTGCAAAGCACTGTTCTAAGCGCTGGGGAGGACACACGGTAATCAGGTTGTCCCACAGGGGCTCACAGTCTTAATCCCCATTTTACAGATGAGGTAACCGAGGCTCAGAGAAGTGAAAGTCACACAGCTGACTAGTGGTGGAGGCAGGATTTGAACCCATGACCTCTGACTCCAAAGCCTGGGCTCTTTCCACTGAGCCATGCTGCTTCCCCTAAACTAAACACTGGGGTGGATATAAGCAAATTGGACTGGACACAGTTCCTGTTCCACGTGGGGCTCACAGTCTCGATAGAAAGGGAGACAAACATTAATAGAAACAGATAAATTACCGATATGGACATAAATTCAAATCCCAGCTCTACCACTCGTCAGCTGTGTGACTTTGGGCAAGTCACTTAACTTCTCCGTGCCTCAGTTACCTCATCTGTAAAATGGGGATGAAGATTGTGAGCCCCACATGGGACAACCTGATCACCTTGTATCCTCCCCAGTGCTTAGAACAGTGCTTTGCACATAGTAAGCACTTAACAAATACCAAAATTATTATGAAGTGCTGCGGGGTGATGCTCATTCAGATGTGAGGGTGATGTAGAAGGGAGTGGGAGAAGAGGAAAGGAGGGCTTAGTCGGGGAAGGCCTCTTGGAGGAGATGGGCCTTCAATAGGGTTTTGAAGGCGGGAGGGTGAGGGTCAGATGTGAGGAGGGAGGGCGTTCCAAGCCAGAGGAAGGACGTGGGTGAGGAGTCGGATCCTAACCCTGGACGTCTGGCCCCTTCATCTGTGCCCTCGCCCCTGCCCTGGGCTAAGGGCTACTCCCTTCCTCAGTCCTGGGGGCTCAGAAGACCTCCCCCTCCCTCCATCTCCCTTTCTCACACCTTCCCTTTCTTATTCCTTCTGTCCCTCTCTCCCTTCCTTGCTCCATCCTTGTCTCTCTCCTTCCCTCTCTCCCTTCCTCCATCCCCGTCTCCCTCCCTTCCTCCCTCTCCCCTCCTCCCCCATCCCTCTCCCTCTTCCTCCTTTTCTCTCCCTTCCTCCATCCCCGTCTCCCTCTCTCCCTTCCTCCCTCCTCTTTCCCCTCCTCTCTCCCTCCTCCCCTCCCTTCCTCCCTTTCTCCTTCCTCCCCTCCCTCCCGCTGGGCCTCTCCCTGCAGGTGGAGCCCAACACCAAGCTGTTTCCCGCCGTCTTCGTGCTGCCAACCAACCAGAATATGGTCCAGTTCGAGCTGGGGAAACTGAAGGTGGGCGGGGGTCTGGGGTTTGGGGTCTGGGGTCTGGGGTGTGGGGTCTGGGCCGACCCTCACGCTGTCCGCCGCCCGGCCCCCAGAACATCATGCCGCTGTCGGCCGCTATGTTCCTGAGTGAGCGGAAGAACCCGGTGCCCCAGTGCCCGCCGCGCTTGGTGGTACAGATGCTGCGGCCGGTGACTTGGAGCCGCATGCCCAACCAGTTCCTGAGCGTCAACACGCAGCGCCAGAGCGAGCGGCTCGGCTGGGCCGTCGAGTGCACGGAACCGCTCACCATGATGGCTCTGCACATCCCCGAGGAGAACCGGTCCGTCCCAACCCTGACCCCTGACCCCTGACCCCTGACCCCACTCCATCCCAAACGCACAGCGCTCTGTCAGGACTCCCCCCCACACCTCAGCTCTCTTCTTGACCTCCTGACCCCTTGGGGTCCTGTCCTCTTTCATTCATTCATTCATTCATTCATGGGTTCAAATCCCGGCTCCGCCAATTGTCAGCTGTGTGACTTTGGGCAGGTCAATTCACTTCTCTGGGCCTCAGTTACCTCATCTGTAAAAATGGGGATTAAGACTGTGAGCCCCTGTGGGATAACCCGATCACCTTCTAACCTCCCCAGTGCTTAGACCGGTGCTTCGCACATAGTAAGTGCTTATTAAATGCCATTATTATTATTATTATTAATAATGATAATAATTCAGTCGTATTTATTGAGCATGCAGAGCACTGGACGATGCACTTGGGAGAGTGCAATATAACAATAAGCAGACACCTTTTCCACCCACGATCACTCTGGCGACCTCCCCATTGACACCCCAGAATCTCTCTACTAATCCCCCCACTCCCGGGGTCCCTACATTCCGTCCCAAACGTCCCCCAGCCCATCTCTGTCTCTAGTTCTGTGTCCACCTCTGCTATGTCTCCGAGCCTCTTTGTCACTGACTGCCCGCGTCTGTCTCTCCTTGGGCTGCTGTGTCTTTCAAAACCTGTTTCTGCCTCTCTTTTATTCTGTCTCTGTCTCCCTGCCTGTTCCATCTCTGCCTCCCCTGTATTCTATCTCTACCTCTAGTTCCCTACCTCTTCCATCTCTGCCTCCCTTTCATTCTGTCTGTCTCTGTCTCCCTGCCTCTTCCGTCTCTGCCTCCGTTTCTTTCTGTCTCTACCACCCAGCCTCTTCCATTTCTGCCTCCCTTTCAAGATGTCTCAGTCTCCGTATCTACCCCCTTTTCATTCTCTCTCTGCCAGCCTCTTCCTCTCTGCCTCCCTTTCATTCTACCATCATCTCCCTGCCTTTCACGCTGTCTCGGCCTCCCTATCATTCTGTGTCCATCTGCCTCTTTTGTCTCTGCCTCTCTCTCATTCTACCTCTGTCTGCCTCTTTCGTCTTTGCCTCCCTTTCATTCTATCTCTGTCTCTCTCTCTCCCTGCCTCTCATGCTGTCTCTGCCTCCCTTTCATTCTATCTCTGTCTCTCTCTGTCTCCCTGCCTTTCATGCTGTCTCTGCCTCTCTTTAATTCTGTCTCTGTATGCCTGCCTCTGCCATCTCTGCCTCCCTTTCATTCTATCTCTGTCTCCCTCTGTCTCCCTACCTTTCATGCTGTCTCTGCTTCCCTTTAATTCTGTCTCGTAAGCCTGCCTCTTCCATCTCTGCCTCCCTTTCATCGTGTCTGTCTCTGTCTCTTTCTCCCTGACTCTTCTGTCTCTGCCTCCGTTCCTTTCTATCTCTACTGTCCTGCCTCTCCCATTTCTGCCTCCCTTTCAAGACATCTCAGTCTGTCTCCACCCCTTTTTCATTCTATCTCTGCCAGCCCCTTCCGTCTCTGCCTCCCTTTCATTCTGTCTCTCTGTCTCCCTGCCTTTCATTCTGTCTCTGCCTTCCTCTTTAGTCTCTGCCTCCCTTTCATTCCCCCAATGTCTCTCTCTGTCTCCCTGCCTCTTCCGTCTCTGTCTCCCTTTCATTCCACCAGTCTGCCTGCCTCTTCCATCTCTGCCTCTGCACACAGTAAGCGCTCAATAAATACGATTGAATGAATGAATGAATGCCTCCCTTTCACTCTATCTCTGTCTCTCTCTGTCTCCCTGCCTTTCACGCTGTCTCGGCCTCCCTTTCATTCCGTCTCTGTCCACCTGCCTCTCCCGTCTCTGCCTCCCTTCCATCCATTCATTCATTCATTCAATCATATCTGTTGAGCGCTTACTGTGTGCAGAGCACTGTACTAAGCGCCTGGGATGTACAAGTTGGCAACATCTAGGGACGGTCCCTACCCAACAGCGGGCTCACAGTCTAGAAGGGGGAGACAGACAACAAAACAAAACATATTAACAAAAGATAAATAGAATAAATATGTACAAGTAAAATATGTATATATGTACATATATTCATATATATGTACAGGTGATATATACATATATCCATGCCCGGGTGGTCTGGGCCCCCCGCCCTCACTGCTGCCCTCCCACCCAGGTGCATCGACATCCTGGAGCTGGCCGAGCGCCTGGACCTGCAGCGCTTCCACTCGCACTCTCTGCGTCTGTACTGCGCCGTGTGCGCGCTGGGCAACAACCGGGTGGCACACGCGCTGTGCAGCCACGTGGACCAGGCGCAGCTACTGCACACCATCGAAGACCACCACCTGCCCGGCTCGCTGCGCGCCGGCTACTACGACCTGCTCATCTCCATCCACCTGGAGAGCGCCCGCCGCGCCCGCCGCTCCATGCAGGGCGAGTTCATCGTGCCCATGACGGACGCCACCAAGAGCATCACCCTGTATCCGCCAACCGGGCGCGGGCGACACGGGCTGCCCGGCGTGGGAGTGTCCACCTCCCTGCGCCCACCCCTGCACTTTGCGCCGCCCTGCTTCGTGGCGGCCCCGGGGGGCGAGACCCCGGCCCGGCTGAGCCCCGCCGTGCCCCTCGACGTACTCAAGGCCAAGGCCCTGCACATGCTGACCGAGGCCGTGCGGGAGGGCGGGCAGCACGCCCGGGACCCCGTGGGCGGGTCCGTCGAGTTCCAGTTCGTGCCGGTGCTCAAGTTGGTTTCGGCCTTGTTGGTCATGGGCGTGTTCGACGACGACGACGTCAAGCACATCTTGAGGATGATCGAGCCCGATGTCTTCGCCGAGCCCCGGGAGGAAGAGGAGGAGAAGGAGGAGGAGGAAGAAGAAGAAGAAGAGGAGGAGGTGGAGGAGGAAGAGGAGGACGAGGAGAAGGAAGAGGAAGAGGAGAAAGAGGACGCCGAGAAGGAGGAGGAGGAGGAAGGAGGGGAAGGGAAGGAGGAGGACCTGGAGGAGGGCCTGCTGCAGATGAAACTGCCCGAATCCGTCAAGCTGCAGGTCAGAGGGGTCAAAGGTCATTTGGGTACCCCTATCCCCCACCTCCAGCCATTCATTCATTCACTCATTCACTCAACCGATTGTATTTATTGAGCACTTACCGTGTGCAGAGCACTGGACTAAGCGCTTGGGAAGTACAAATTGGCAACATAGAGAGACGGTCCCTACCCAACAGCGGGCTCACAGTTTAGAAGGGGGGGAGATGGGCATCAGAACAAGTAAACAGACATCAATAACATCGATATAAATGTATAGAATTGTAGATATAATAATAATAATAATAATGGCATTTATTAAGTGCTTACTATGTGCAAAGCACTGTTCATTCATTCAGTTCAATCGCATTTATTGAGCGCTTACTGTGTGCAGAGCACTGTACTAAGCGCTTGGGAACTACAAGTTGTTCTAAGCGCGGGGGAGGTTATAAGGTGATCAGGTTGTCCCACGGGGGGCTCACAGTCTTAATCCCCATTTTCCAGATGAGGGAACTGAGGCCCAGAGAAGTGAAGGGACTTGCCCAAAGTCACACAGCTGACAACTGGCGGAGCCGGGATTTGAACCCCTGACCTCTGACTCCAAAGCCCGGGCTCTTCATGGATATAAATAGAGTTATAAATATGTACATATATGTATACAAGTGCTGTGGGAGCGGGAAGAGGAAAGGGAGTGAGTCGGGGCGATGGGGAGGGGCAGCAGTGGAAAAGAGGGGCTTAGTCTGGGAAGGACTCCTGGAGGAGGTGAGCCTTCATTCATTCAATCATTCATTCAATCGTATTTATTGAGGGCTTACTATGTGCAGAGCACTGGACTAAGCGCTTGAGAAGTACAAGTTGGCAACCCATAGAGACGGGCCCTACCCAACAACGGGCTGGAGGCTAGACAGGAAGATGAGAAACAGTCTGACCTAATGGATCCAACGTGGCCCTGGGAGTTAGAGGATCTGGGTTCTAATCACAGCTCCACCCTTTGTCTGCCGTGTGACCATGGGCAAGTCACTTCACTTCTCCGCGCCTCCGTTACCTCATCATCATCATCAATCGCATTTATTGAGCGCTTACTGTGTGCAGACCACTGTACTAAGCGCTTGGGAAGTACAAGTTGGCAACATATAGAGACGGTCCCTACCCAACAGTGGGCTCACAGTCTAAAAGGGGGAGACAGAGAACAAAACCAAACATACTAACAAAATAAAATAAATAGAACAGATATGTACAAGTAAAATAAATAAATAAATATCTGGAAAAGGGGGATCGAGACCGTGAGCCCCACGTGGGACATGGACTGCGTCCAACCTGTTCATCTTGCAATCTACCCCGACGCTTAGTACAGTGCCAGATGATGATGATGTTGGTATTGTTAAGCGCTTACTATGTGCCAAGCACTGTTCTGGGCGCCATGGGAGATACAAGGTAGTACAGTTCCAGACTCATAGTGAGCAGTTACCAAGTATCATTCAAAAGAGAGAGATTTCCAAAGGCTGGGGATGCCCCCGGCCCACGGGGCAGTCCTTCCCCTAGTCTGATCCGGATCCCTAAGTGTTCTAAGTTCAGCGCTTAGAACAGCGCTTGGCACATAGGAAGCGCTTAACAAATACCAAAATTGTTATTATTATTATTATTAATATAGAGAAGCAGCATGGCTCAGTGGAAAGAGCATGGGCTTTGGAGTCATGGGTTCGAATCCCTGCTCCACCAGTTGTCAGCTGTGTGACTTTGGGCAAGTCACTTAACTTCTCTGAGCCTCAATTCCTTCATCTGTAAAATGGGGATGAAGACTGTGAGCCCCCCCGTGGGACAACCTGATCTCCTTGTAACCTCCTCAGCGCTTAGAATAGTGTTTTGCACAGAGTAAGCACTTAACAAATACTAAAATCATTATTATTATTGTTATTATTATCCCTGTCTCTATGTTTTGTTTTGTTGTCTGTCTCCCCCTTCTAGACTGTGAGCCTGTTGTTGGGTAGGGACCGTCTCTCTCTGTTGCGGGCTTGGACTTCCCAAGTGCTTAGTCCAGTGCTCTGCACACAGTCAGCGCTCCATGACTACGACTGAATGAATGAATCCTTCTTCATTCATTCACTCAATCGTATTTATTGAGCACTTACTGTGTGCAGAGCACTGGACTAAGCGCTTGGGAAGTACAAGTTGGCAACACATATTGCTTTGGTCTGAGCGGCCGGGGGCGGGCATTCATTCATTCATTCATTCAATCGTATTTATTGAGCACCTACTGTGTGCAGAGCACTGTACTAAGTGCTTGGGAAGTACAAGTTGGCAACATATAGAGACGGTCCCTACCCAACAGTGGGCTCACAGTCTAGAAGGGGGAGACAGAGAACAAAACCAAACATATTAACAAAATAAAATAAATAGAATAAATATTCATTCATTCATTCAATCGTATTTATTGAGCGCTTACTGTGTGCAGAGCACTGGACTAAGCGCTTGGGAAGTCCAAGTTGGCAACATAGAGAGACAGTCCCTACCCGACAGCGGGCTTACAGTCTAGAAGGGGGAGACAGACAACAAAACAAAACATATTAACAAAATAAAATAAATAGAATAAATATTCATTCATTCATCCAACCGTATTTAGTCATTCATTCAATTGTATTTATTGAGCGCTTATTGTGTGCAGAGCACTGGACTAAGCGCTTGGGAAGTCCAAGTTGGCAACATATCATCATCATCATCATCAATCGTATTTATTGAGCGCTTACTGTGTGCAGAGCACTGTACTAAGCGCTTGGGAAGTACAAGTTGGTAACATATAGAGACAGTCCCTACCCAACAGTGGGCTCACAGTCTAAAAGACATATAAAAAATGTATAAAAGACATATAAAAAACATACAGAGATAGCAGGCTCACAGTCTATTAGGGGGAGACAGACAACAAAACAAAACATATTAACAAAATAAAATAAATAGAATAAATATTCATTCATTCATTCAATTGTATTCATTCATTCATTCAATCATATTTATTGAGGGCTTACTGTGTGCAGAGCCCTGGACTAAGCGCTTGGGAAGTCCAAGTTGGCAACATAGAGAGCCGGTCCCTACCCGACAGTGGACTCACAGTCTAGAAGGGGGAGACAGACAACAAAACAAAACATAATAACAAAATAAAATAAATAGAATAAATATTCATTCATTCATTCAATTGTATTCATTCATTCATTTATTCAATTGTATTTATTTAGCGCTTACTGTGTGCAGAGCCCTGGACTAAGCGCTTGGGAAGTCCAAGTTGGAAACATATAGAGGCAGCAGGCTCACAGTCTAGAAGGGGGAGACAGACAACAAAACAAAACATATTAACAAAATAAAATAAATAGAATAAATATCCATTCATTCATTCAATTGTATTCATTCATTCATTCAATCAATCGTATTTATTGAGCGCTTACTGTGTGCAGAGCCCTGGACTAAGCACTTGGGAAGTCCAAGTTGGCAACATAGAGAGCTGGTCCCTACCCGACAGCGGGCTCACAGTCTAGAAGGGGGAGACAGACAACGAAACAAAACGTATTAACCAAATAAAATACATAGAATAAACATGTACCAATAAAATAAACAGAGTAATAAATCTGTACAAACATATAGACATATATACAGGTGGTGTGGGGAGGGGAAGGAGGTAAGGCGGGGGGGATGGGGGGGAGAGGAAGGAGGGGGCTCAGTGTGGGAAGGCCTCCTGGTGGAGGTGAGCGCTCAGTAGGGCTTTGAAGGGAGGAAGAGAGTGAGGTGCCCGCGGCCTTGCTTGCTTCTTTTAGACTGTGAGCCCACTGTTGGGTAGGGACTGTCTCTATGTGTTGCCAATTTGTACTTCCCAAGCGCTTAGTACAGTGCTCTGCACATAGTAAGCGCTCAATAAATACGATTGATTGATTGATTGCTGGCCTGGTGACCTCCCGTGCCCCGTCCCGCAGATGTGCCACCTTCTGGAGTATTTCTGCGACCAGGAGCTGCAGCATCGCGTGGAGGCCCTGATCGCCTTCTCGGAGCGCTACGTGGAGCGGCTGCAGGCCAACCAGCGCGACCGCTACGGCCAGCTCATGAAGGCCTTCACCATGTCGGCCGCCGAGACGGCCCGCCGCACCCGCGAATTCCGCTCGCCGCCCCAGGAGCAGGTGGAGGCGGCTCCGGCGGGTGGGCCGGAGGCTCCGGCCGGGGCCCTGACCTCTCATTCGCTCGTTCAATCGTATTTACTGAGCGCTTACTGTGTGCAGAGCACTGGACGAAGCGCTTGGGAAGTCCAAGTTGGCAACGTAGAGGGACGGTCCCTACCCAACGGTGGGCTCACGGTCTAGAAGGGGGAGACAGCGTGGCTCAGGGGAAAGAGCGCGGCCTTGGCAGGCAGAGGTCATGGGTTCGTATCCCACCTCCCCCACATGTCTGCTGTGTGACCTTGGGCAAGTCACTTCACTTCCCTGTGCCTCAGTTCCCTCATCTGTAAAATGGGGATTAAGACTGTGAGCCCCACACGGGACAACCTCATCTCCTTGTGTTCCCCCCAGCGCTTAGAACAGTGCTTTGCACATAGTAAGCGCTTAACAAATACCAACATTATTATTATTATTAACAAAACATATTAACATAATAGACAAATAAAATAAATTTATTTATTTAATGATTGATTATCGCCCCCTCCCCTCAGATCAACATGCTGCTGCACTTCAAGGGGGGAGTGGACGAGGAGGACTGTCCGCTGCCCGACCACCTGCGCCAGGACATGCTGCAGTTTCACGATGATCTCATAACACACTGCGGTGAGCCTTGGGCCCACCCCCTGACAGCCCATCCGCCCCAGGCCCCCCTCATAATAATTCATTCAATCGTATTTATTGAGCGCTTACTGTGTGCAAAGCACTGTACTAAGCGCTTGCGAAGTACAAGTTGGCAACATATAGAGACGGTCCCTACCCAACAGTGGGCTCACAGTTTAGAAGATAATAATAAATAATAATAACGGCAGTTATTAAGCGCTTACTATGTGCAAAGCACTGGGGAAGCACTGGGAAGCAGTGTGGCTCAGTGAAAAGAGCCCGGGCTTTGGAGTTGGAGGGCATGGGTTCGAATCCCGGCTCCGCCACATGTCTTCAGCGCTTAGAATAGTGCTTTGCACATAGTAAGCACTTAATAAATGCTATTATTATTATTATGTCTGCTGTGTGACCTTGGGCAAGTCACTTAACTTCTCTGAGCCTCAGTTACCGCATCTGCAAAAAGGGGATTAAGACTGTGAGCCCCATGTGGGACAATTTGATCACCTTGTACCCCCCCAGCGCTTAGAACAGCGCTCTGCACATTTTAAGAGCTTAACAAATGCCATCATTATTATTATTATGACAAGGTAATCCGGTTGTCCCACGGGGGGCTCACAGTCTTCACCCCCATTTTACAGATGAGGTCACAGAGGCCCAGAGAAGTTAAGAGAAGCAGCGTGGCTCAGTGGAAAGAGCCCGGGCTTTGGAGTCAGAGTTCATCGGTTCAAATCCCGGCTCTACCACTTATAAGCTGTGTGACTTTGGGCAAGTCACTTAACTTCTCTGGGCCTCAGTTACTTCATCTGTAAAATGGGGATGAAGACTGTGAGCCCACCGTGGGACAACCTGATCACCTTGTTAACCTTCCCAGCGCTTAGAACAGTGCTTTGCACATAGTAAGCGCTTAATAAATGCTATCACTATTATTATTATTAAGTGACTTGCCCAAAGTCACACGGCTGACAATTGGTGGAGCCGGGATTTGAACCCACGACCCCTGACTCCAAAGCCCGGACTCTTTCCACTGAGCCACGCTGCTTCTCTGACAGCCCCTGACAGCCCATCCGCCCCAGGGCCCATCTCCTGACAGCCCAACCTCCCCAGCGTGGCTCAATGGAAAGAGCCCGGGCTTGGGAGTCAGAGGTCATGGGTTCAAATCCCGGCTTCACCAATTGTCAGCTATGTGATCTTGGGCAAGTCTGTGCCTCAGTCCCCTCATCTGTATAATGGGGATGAAGACTGTGAGCCCCACGTGGGACAACCTGATCACCTTGGATCCTCCCCAGCGCTTAGTACAGTGCTTTCCACATAGTAAGCGCTTAACTATGCCATCATCATCATCATCATCATCATCATCATCATCATCATCATCACCCCCTGACAGCCCATTCGCCCCAGACCCCTCCCCAAGCTCTACCCCCTCCCATCTGGGCCGGGTCTCATCCCCTTCTGCCGCCCGACCCTGCGACCCCACCACCTGTCCCGCCCGCCTCAGTCCCTGCCCCCTTCGCAGCACTGCCTGGTGGACAGAGCTCAGGCCTGAGAGTCAGAAGGTCATGGGTTCTAATCCTCCACCACCTGCTTGCTGTGTGACCATGGGCAAGTCACGTCACTTTCTTGAGCCTCACTTATCTAATCCGTAAAATGAGGATTCAGACTGTGAGCCCCAGGTGTCCAACCTGATAGAGAAGCAGCGTGGCTCAGTGGAAAGAGCATGGGCTTTGGAGTTAGAGGTCATGGGTTCAAATCCCGGCTCCGCCAACTGTCAGCTGTGTGACTTTGAGCAACTCACTTCATTCATTCATTCATTCAATCGCATTTATGGAACGTTTACTGTGTGCAGAGCACTGTACTAAGCACTTGGGAAGTACAAGTTGGCAACATCTAGAGACGGTCCCTATCCAACAGTGGGCTCACAGTCTAGAAGGGGGAGTTCATTCAGTCGTATTTATTGAGCATTTACTGTGTGCAGAACACTGTACTAAGCGCTTGGGAAGTACAAGTTGGCAACGTCTAGACACAGTCCCTATCCAACAGTGGGCTCACAGTCTAGAACGGGGAGACAGAGAACAAAACAAAACATATTAACAAAATAAAATAAGTAGAATAAATATGTACAAGTATGGGGATTAAGACTGTGAGCCCCCTGTGGGACAACCTTGTCACCTTGTAACCTCCCCAGTGCTTAGAACAGTGCTTTGCACATGGTAAGCGCTTAATAAATGCTATCATCATCATCATCATCATTTGCTTGTATCCACCCCAGCGCTTAGAAAGTAAGCTATCTATTCTATTTATTTTACTTTGTTAGTATGTTTAGTTTTGTTCTATGTCTCCCCCTTCTAGACTGTGAGCCCACTTTTGGGGAGGGTCTGTCTTTATATGTTGCCAGCTTGTACTTCCCAAGCACTTAGTACAGTGTTCTGCACACAGTAAGCGCTCAATAAATATGATTGATTGATTGATTGATTTAACAAATACCACAGTTATTATTATTATTCTGCCCCCTGTCTCCAGTCCCCTCCCCCATCTCCATTCATTCATCCATTCAATCGTATTTATTGAGCGCTTACTGTGTGCAGAGCACTGCACTAAGCGCTTGGGAAGTACAAGTCAGTAACATACAGAGATGGTCCCTACCCAACAACGGGCTTACGGTCTAGAAGGAGGAGACAAGGCCTCATCCCGTCTCCCAGCCCTCTTCCCGGCCCTTGACGCTCTGCTCCTGCTTCTTCCATCCCCGTCCCCTTCCTCTCGGTGCCTTGGCTCCGGATCTCAGGTGTGCCGCTGCAGGGGGAGGAGGAGGAGCAGGAGGAGGAGAGCACCCTGGGCGGTCGGCTGCTCAGCCTCCTGGAGAAGGTGAAACTGGTGAAGAAGAAGGAACCGGAGCAAGGAGAGGAGCCGGCCCAGGAGGAAGCCAAGCCTGGTGAGCGGGGCGGGTGGACAGGGAAAGGTGATGGTGAAGCGGACCCCCAAGGACAACAACAATAATAATAATAATAATGATGGCATTTATTAAGCACTTACTATGTGCAAAGCACTGTTCTAAGCGCAGGGGAGGTTACAAACTGCTTCCCTGCTCGTTCAAGCTCTCATCCTATCCCGTCTGGACTACTGTATCAGCCCTCTCTCTGATCTCTCATCCTCATGTCTCTCCCCACTTCAATCCATACTTCATGCTGCTGCCTGGATTGTCTTTGTCCAGAAACGCCCTGGGCATGTTACTCCCCTCCTCAAAAATCTTCAGTGTCTCCCAATCAATCTGCGCATCAGGCAGAAACTCCTCACCCTGGGCTTCAAGGCTGTCCATCCCCTGGCCCCCTCCTCCCTCACCTCCCTTCTGTCCTTCTCCAGCCCACCCCGCACTCTCCGCTCCTCCGCCGCTAATCTCCTCACCGGGCCTCGTTCTCGCCTGTCCCGCCATCGACCCCCGGCCCACGTCATCCCCCGGGCCTGGAATGCCCTCCCTCTGCCCATCCACCAAGCCAGCTCTCTTCCTCCCTTCAAGGCCCTACTGAGAGCTCACCTCCTCCAGGAGGCCTTCCCAGACTGAGCCCCCTCCTTCCTCCCCCCCTCCTCCCGCTCCATTCTCCCTGCCTTACCTCCTTCCCTTCCCCACAGCACTTGTATATATCTATATATGTTTGTACATATTTATTACTCTATTTATTTTACTTGTACGTATTTATTCTACTTATTTTATTTTGTTAATATGTTTTTTTCTCTGTGTCCCCCTTCTAGACTGTGAGCCCGCTGTTGGGTAGGGACCGTCTCTCTATGTTGCCAACTTGGACTTCCCAAGCGCTTAGTCCAGTGCTCTGCACACAGTAAGCGCTCAATAAATACGATTGAATGAAGGAATGAACAGATTTATTACTCTACTCGTACATATTTATTCTATTTATTTTATTTGGTTTATATGTTTTGTTTTGTTGTCTGTCTCCCCCTTCTAGACTGTGAGCCCGCTGTTGGGTAGGGACCGTCTCCCTATGTTGCCAACTTGGACTTCCCAAGCGGTTAGTCCAGTGCTCTGCACACAGTAAGCGCTCAATAAATACGATTGAATGAAGGAATGAACAGATTTATTACCCTACTCGTACATATTTATTCTATTTATTTTATTTGGTTTATATGTTTTGTTTTGTTGTCTGTCTCCCCCTTCTAGACTGTGAGCCCACTGTTGGGTAGGGACCGTCTCCCTGTGTTGCCAACTTGGACTTCCCAAGTGGTTAGTCCAGTGCTCTGCACACAGTAAGCGCTCGACAAATACGATCGAATGAATGAACCGGGCCGGTCCCCGGGCTGTGTCGTCCCCGCTCCCCCGGCACCCCGATACTGACGGCGCTGTCCCGTGTCTGGTCCCCAGCCTCCCTGCAGGAGCTGATTTCGCACACCATGGTGCTGTGGGCTCAGGAGGCCTTCATCCAGAACCCGGAGCTGGTGCGGGCCATGTTCAGCCTCCTGCATCGCCAGTACGATGGCGTCGGGGAGGTGCTGCGCGCCCTTCCCCGGGCCTATACCATCTCCGCCAGCTCTGTGGGTGACACCATGAGCCTCCTGGAGAGCCTGGGCCAGATCCGCTCCCTGCTCATCGTGCAGATGGGACCCCAGGAGGAGAACCTCATGATCCAGAGCATCGGGTACGCAGCCGCCCCGGCCCTCAACCAGGGAGCTCTGGGTCTTGGGGGGAAGAGGGAGGTCTCGACCGCTCGACCGCCGCCTCCCACAGATGCGGGTGCGCTGTTTCTGACACCCCACGCTCTTCCTCTTCATACCCTGACTCCTGGTTGCTAGGTCTCCCGTCCTTGACTTCTGGTTCCTCGACCACTGGTTCCTCCTTCCCCCTGCCTTACCTCCTTCCCTTCCCCACAGCACCTGTATATAATAATAATGATTTTGGTATTTGTTAAGCGCTTACTATGTGCAAAGCACTGTTCTAAGCGCTGGGGAGGATACAAGGTGATCAGGTTGTCCCATGTGGGGCTCACAATCTATCCCCATTTTACAGATGAGGTAACTGAGGCCCAGAGAAGTTAAATGACTTGCCCGAAGTCACACAGCTGACAAGTGGCAGAGCTAGGATTTGAACCCATGACCTCTGACTCCAAAGTCCGTGCTCCTTCCACCGAGCCACGCTGTCTCTGTCCCACAAGGGGTGCACACGCTTACCATTCAGCCAGTAGTATTTATTGAACGTTTACTTTGTGTGGAGTGCCTTGATGAGTGCTTGGGAAAGCGCAATAGAGTTAACAGACACAATCCTGGCCCTCAAGGAGCCTACCACCTAGCAGGGGAGAGCCGGGCACTAAAATAGGTTTATAGAGAAGGGAAGGAACTGAGGATAAAGATTTGGACATGAGTGATGTGGGGAGAAGGGATGAGGTAAGTACCTAAATGCTGAGCCGGATATGGTCTCAAGCGCCCGGGTGATGTAGTTAGAGAAGAAATAGAATGGGGAGGGGGTTGGCGACAAAGGACAAAAGGAAAGGACGAACAAAAATAGACGGACGCACTGTGGCCTAGTGAAAGACTTACTCATACCTACCCTAGCACTTAGAACAGAGCCTGATACAGAGTAAGTCTAAGCACCAATATATAAATATTGATCCGGGTTCTAAGCCCCACTCCACCACTTGTCTGCCGTGTGAGACACTGGGCAAGTCACTTCACTTCTCTGGACCTCAGTTACCTCACCTGTAAAATGGGGATTGAGACTGGGAGCCCTGTGTGGGACAGGGACTGTGGCCCTGTGGCTCACCGTGGTACGCGGTGAGCGCTTAACAACAACACAATTACTACGCATTTCTGTATATATGGTGTATTTAAATATAAAAATATGAAAGACAAGGGTGACAATAAATACGGCTCCAACCGACAAAAGTCTCAGCTGGGGCTTCAGCAGCGATCTTCTCAAGTTGAGAGGGTGTCCTACAGCTGCTGACCTCTGACCCCTGACATCTCCCCCTTCCTTTCCTCCCTCCCCCTCAGGAACATCATGAACAACAAAGTGTTCTACCAACACCCCAACTTGATGCGGGCCCTGGGCATGCACGAGACTGTCATGGAGGTCATGGTCAACGTCCTCAGCGGTGGAGAGTCCAAGGTGGGTCCGGCCGGGCTAGGGCGGGGCGTCCCAGGGAGCAGCCTCTCGCTGCCACGGACAGGAGGAATGCACTGTCGTTCATTCGATCCATTTATTGAGTGCTTACCGTGTGCGGGCCATCGGACTAAGCGCTTGGGAGAGTACGACAATAAACAGATGCATTCCCTGCTCACGACGAGCTTCCAGTCTGGGGTCGGGAGATGGACATTCATCGAAATAAATCCCTCACCCCTCTCCACCCCAGGAGATCCGCTCCCCCAAGATGGTAACCAGCTGCTGCCGTTTCCTCTGCTACTTCTGCCGTATCAGCCGCCAGAATCAGCGCTCCATGTTTGACCACCTCAGCTACCTGCTGGAGAACAGCAGCATCGGCTTGGGTCAGCTCCGGCCCGGTCCCCCCACGGAACCCCCGGCCCCGTAGCTCCCAGCCCCCCAGCCCCCAGCCCCCCGGGCCTTGACCGCCATCCGTCATCCATACATATATATGTATATATGTTATATATGTATATACGTTTGTACATATTTATTACTTTATTTATTTATTTATTTATTTGTTTGTTTGTTTATTTATTTATTTATTTTACTTGTACATATCTATTCTATTTATTTTATTTTGTTAGTATGTTTGGTTTTGTTCTCTGTCTCCCCCTTTTAGACTGTGAGCCCCCTGTTGGGTAGGGACCGTCTCTATATGTTGCCAATTTGTACTTCCCAAGCGCTTAGTCCAGTGCTCTGCACACAGTAAGCGCTCAATAAATACGATTGATGATGATGATGATCCATCCATCCACAGGCATGCGGGGCTCCACACCCCTGGACGTCGCCGCCGCCTCCGTCATCGACAACAACGAGCTGGCCCTGGCCCTCCAAGAGCAGGACTTGGAGAAGGTGTGAGGGTGGGACGGGGGTGGGAGAGGAGAGATGACACCCTCTCTCTGCAGAGGCCCCCTCCTCAGTCTTCCCTCCCTTCATGCCCCCCCGTCTCCCACCCACACTAAACCAAGAGGGGTCTGAGTCGGTATTCCCGACTTTGCGGGGGGGGATTCTCGAGGCTCAGCCCTCCTCTTCCCCCTCCCTGCAGGTGGTGTCATATCTGGCCGGCTGCGGCCTGCAGAGTTGCCCCATGCTGCTGGCCAAGGGCTACCCCGACATCGGCTGGAACCCCTGCGGCGGGGAGCGCTACCTCGACTTCTTGCGCTTCGCCGTCTTCGTCAATGGTGGGGGGCGGCTGTGGGGGGCGGCAGGGGAGGAGGGAAGGGGCTGACTAGGGGGTGGGAGAGGCCCGGCCAGGGAGGAGAGGATGGAGAGGAGAGGGGTGGGCTGCAGGGGAAAGGGGATGCTCTGGTTGTGGCCTACATAGAGAGATTGAGGATCCTGGGCCTGGCAGAAAAAACAGAGAGGGCCGCGGGGGTGGTCCTAACCCCGAGGCCCCCTCCCCGCGACCCTCAGGGGAAAGCGTGGAGGAGAATGCCAACGTGGTGGTGCGGCTGCTGATCCGCAAACCCGAATGCTTCGGGCCTGCACTGCGGGGCGAGGGGGGCTCGGGGTTACTGGCCGCCGTGGAGGAGGCCATCCGCATCTCCGAGGACCCTGCCCGCGATGGACCCACTCAGCGCAAGGACCGGCGGCGAGAGCAGTAAGCCCCCAACACCCCTGCCCGCAGACCCGGCCCCCCCACAACCGACCCTTGGGGTGGATGGCGACATCTCCAAACCCATTCATTCATTCAGTCCTATTTGTTGAGCGCTTACTGTGTGCCCAGCACTGGACTAAGCACTTGGGAGAGTTATCAGACACACTCCCTGCTCACAGTGAGTTCACGGTCTGGAGGGGAGGACTGGATCATCTGACAGGCAAGAGCCCTGCTTAAATCTTCTGACCCTGAGGTCAGAAAGATGGGTATCTCTACGAGAACACAAGATTGAATCCTCCAGCCCAGCCACACCTGAAATAGGGAGGAACCATTCTGCCCTGTCCAACAGCAAATCAAGGAGCCGAATAAATCGTGACGGTGATGCGATATCTCTTTTTTGGGGAGCCAATTGGTGGGATGTGAAGTGCTTTTTCTATGCCAAGCCCTGTGCTAAATTCTGGGGATTGAGAATGGGAGCCCCGCATGGGGCAGGGACTGCGCCCACCCCGATCCGCTTGCATCCATCCCAGCGCTCAGCACAGTGCCTGGCACATAGCAAGAGCCCCCAAAATACTATTGTCGAGAAGCAGCGTGGCTTAGTGGAAAGAGCACAGGCTTTGGAGTCAGCGTTCATGGGTTCAAATCCTGGCTCCGCCACTTGGCAAGTAACTTAACTTCTCTGGACCTCGGTTACCTCATCTGTAAAATGGGGATTAAGACTGTGAGCCCCCCGTGGGACAACCTGATCACCTTGTAACCTCCCCAGCGCTTAGAACAGTGCTTTGCACATAGTAAGCACTTAATAAATGTCATCATCATCATCATTATTATTATTATTAACTTCTCTGGGCCTGTTATCTCATCTGTAAAATGGGGATTGAGAATGTGAGCCCCCCGTGGGACAACCTGATCACCTTGTAACCTCCCCAGCACTTAGAACAGTGCTTTGCACGTAGTAAGCGTTTAACAAATAATAATTATTATCATTATTATTATGCTCCCGATCTATTAGCCCCGATTGCTTTTCGTTAAGGTCGGACACAGCTTGGGCCCTAGAGACCCTCCCCCCCAGCCCAGTTGCCAAGCTCCCCATTCTCCTATGCCCACAGCGGCTCCCCCATTCTGTGCCAACAGCGGCTCCCCCATCCTGTGCCCACAGTTCTCCTCTGCCCAGAGCGTGTCCCCTGTCCTCTTCTCCTCTGCCTGCAGTGGCATCCCCATCCGTTCTCCTTTGCCCACTGAGGGTCCCCCATCCTGTGCCCACAGCTTTGGCGGGGAGGAGGCACCGGAGGAGAACCGCGTCCACCTGGGGAACGCCATCATGTCCTTCTACGCGGCCCTCATTGACCTGCTGGGCCGCTGCGCCCCCGAGATGCATGTGAGGCCCCGGGGATGGGAGGGAGGGGGGAAACGGGGTGCTCCCCCTCCCTGGGCGGCCTGTCCCCCGGTTTTCCGCCCACCCCCAACCCCGCTCTGTGACCCCGCGCCCCGCAGCTAATCCAGGCCGGAAAGGGCGAGGCGCTGCGGATCCGGGCCATCCTGCGCTCCCTGGTGCCTTTGGAGGACCTGGTGGGCGTCATCAGCCTCCCGCTGCAGATCCCCGCCTTCGGCAAGGGTGAGTGTGGGCCAGCCGGGGCCCTGCGGGACCCCCCACCCCCAAAAAACACACGCCCGGCCGGCCGGGGCCTGGGCCGCGGCTGAGGCCTGGGCCGCGACTGAGGCCTGGGGCGTGGCTGAGGCCTGGGCAGGGCAGGGGGAGGACTGGGTTGGTCCCCCTTCGCCCCCCCCCTCCATGGCTGGGGTTCCCCGGAGGGTGACAGGCCGACCCCCCTGCAGACGGGAACACGGTGGAGCCCCGCATGTCGGCCAGCTTCGTGCCCGACCACAAGGCGCCCATGGTCCTCTTCCTCGACCGGGTGTACGGCATCGACAGCCAGGACTTCCTACTGCACGTGTTAGAAGTCGGCTTCCTGCCCGACATGCGGGCCGCGGCCTCGCTGGACACGGTGAGGGGCCGGGATGGAGAGGGAGGGGACCGGTGGGGACGGGACAGGGCAGGACCAGGGCAGGGAGAAGGGTGGTAGGACGGTGAGGAGCAGGAAAAGGGAGTGGTGGGGCCTGAGGGGTGGGCGTCCGGGCTCTGAGGGTCCCGACTGCCCCGTCTAGGCGGCGTTCAGCACAACAGAGATGGCCCTGTCTTTGAACCGCTACCTGAGCCTGGCGGTGCTGCCCCTGATCACCAAGTGCGCCCCGCTGTTCGCCGGCACCGAACACCGTGCCATCATGGTGGACTCCATGCTGCACACCGTCTATCGCCTGTCCCGAGGCCGCTCGCTCACCAAGGCGCAGCGCGATGTCATCGAGGACTGCCTCATGGCCCTCTGCAGGTCGGTGCCCGGCTGGAGGAGGGGACCGACCGAGGGTGCACCCAGGCCTGGCTGGGCAAGGGGGTCAACTGAGGGTGCCCTGGGGCTGGGGGGCCAAGGGGGGGACACATGGGGGACACAGGCCGGATGACAGAGCATAGAAGGGCAGGTGGACAGCCAAGGTTGGGAGCTGGGTTGCCCTGGATTCTGGAGGAAGGGGGCTGAAAAGGGGCAGGTTGCCCCCGTGACTGTGAGCCCACTGTTGGGTAAGGACCGTCTCTCTATGTTGCCAACTTGTACTTCCCAAGCGCTTAGTACAGTGCTCTGCACACAGTAAGCGCTCAATAAATACGATTGATTGATTGCCAAGGCCAAACCATTCTCCCGGGCACAGGTACATCCGGCCGTCCATGCTCCAGCACCTGCTGCGACGCCTCGTGTTCGACGTGCCCATCCTCAACGAGTTTGCCAAGATGCCCCTTAAGGTGAGCCCCGGGACGGGCAGGGAGGGGGGAATAGAGGGCCTGTCCTCCCTAGTTTTCAGTTTGCCCCCTAAACTTCCTGCTAGTTCCCATATGCCTTAGAGACGTAGCGTGGCTCAGTGGAAAGAGCCCGGGCTTTGGAGTCAGAGGTCACGGGTTCAAACTCCGACTCCGCCAATTGTCAGCTGTGTGACTTTGGGCAAGTCACTTAGCTTCTCTGGGCTTCAGTCACTTCATCTGTAAAATGGGGATGAAGACAGCGAGTCCCCCCGTGGGACAACCTGATCACCTTGTAACCTCCCCAGCGCTTAGAACAGTGCTTTGCACATAGTAAGCGCTTAATAAATGCCATTATTAATTAATTAATTACTATGCCTCCAATCATTCGATTGACCGATTATATTTATTGAGCACTCACTGTGTGCAGAGCACTGTTCTAAGCACTTGGGAGAGTACCGCACACCAGAGTTTGTAGACACGTTCCCTGCCCACAAGGAACTTACAGTCTAGAGACAAGCTGAGCTTTGCCTGTGACTTGCCTGTAATAAAACAGCATGGCCTAGTGGCTAGAGCACACGCCTTGGGAGTCAGAAGGACCTGAGTTCTAATCCCGCCTCCATCACTTGTCTTAGAGACAAGTGTCTCCATCACTTAGAGAAGCAGTGTGGCTCATTGGAAAGAGCCCGGGCTTTGGAGTCAGAGGTCATGGGTTCAAACCGCGGCTCTGCCACTTGTCAGCTGGGTGACTTCGGGCAAGTCACTTCATTTCTCTGGGCCTCAGTCACCTCATCTGTAAACTGGGGATGAAGACTAGGAGCCCCCCCGTGGGACAACCTGATCACCTTGTAACCTCCCCAGCGCTTAGAACAGTGCTTTGCACATAGTAAGCGCTTAATAAATGTCATTATTATTATTGTTATTATTGTCTGCTGGGTGACCTTGGGCAAGTCACTTCTCTGTGCTGTAGTTACCTCATCTGTAAAATGGGAATTAAGACTGTGAGCCCCATAAGGGACAGGACTGTGTCCAACGTGGTTATCTTAGTGCTTTGTATAGTTCCTGGCACATAATAAACGCCTAACAGGCATATCTATCTATCTATATGTATAAATATACATATATTTATATATAGGTGTGTATATATATATAAACCTCATCCTGGCTTGTGGTCCCCCCCTGCAGCTGCTGACCAATCACTACGAGCGCTGCTGGAAGTACTACTGCCTCCCTACGGGCTGGGCCAACTTTGGGGTCACCTCAGAGGAGGAGCTGCATCTCACCCGCAAGCTCTTTTGGGGAATCTTTGAGTCCCTGGCTCACAAGGTAAGGTTTGGGGGCCGAGGGGAAACCGAGAAGGCCGATCACCGGCCAGGGGAGCAGGGTCGAAGCACCGATCATCCCGGGGAGGGGTCGACGGAGCTGTGCCCCTGCCCCCCATGCAGAAGTTCGACGCCGAGCTGTACCGCATCGCCATGCCCTGTCTGTGTGCCATCGCGGGCGCTCTGCCCCCCGACTACGTCGACGCCTCCTACTCCTCCAAGACGGAGAAGAAGGCCAGCGTGGATGCTGAGGGAAACTTCGACCCCAAACCCGTGGAGACGCTCAAGTGAGGGGCAGCGGGCGGGACGGCTGATCGGAGCCGGTGGGAGAGGCTAAGAAGTTAGCCCCTTCCCTGCCCGTCCCGGGGCTCACTTTAGTCGGGGTTCGGGAGGCAGATGGAGCCTTTGGGGTTGTCAGAGCCTCACTCCCCTGACCCCCTCCCCACTGTCCCCAGTGTGATCATCCCAGAGAAGCTGGACTCGTTCATCAACAAGTACGCAGAGTACACCCACGAGAAATGGGCGTTCGACAAGGTAGGGGCGACCACCTCGTCTCCGGGTTGCCCCTCTCCACTGGTAGTCCCCCGGCCTCAAACGAGGCCTTCGCGGCCCCGAAACCCAGTCTCCTCCCCCTGCCCCTGTGTCCCCCCCCCCAGATCCAGAACAATTGGTCATTCGGGGAGAACATTGACGAGGACGCCAAGACTCATCACATGCTGCGGCCCTACAAGACCTTCTCTGAAAAGGTGCCCACCAGTGCCCGGATGCCCTCCTGGCCCAAGCCCCCCCTTCCGCCCTCCCCCCAACCCGAATGTGGCCTCTGACTCCAACCTCGAAGCCCTGACACTGATCGGACTCCCTGCTTTTGATCCTCGGCATTTACCTCTGGCCCCTGACCCTCGACCTCATTCCCCATCTCCTCACCCACCTGTGTTCCCCTAAACAGACCCGCCACCCCATCTGCCCGCCGGCTTTTCCCTCTGGTTCTGGGCTCCCATCCCCGGGTGGGGAGAGCTCCAGGGAAACTCCCGGGCAAGCCGTGGGCTGGGCCTGGACAGGGCCCAGCTCCTCCTGGCTGACCCTGCTCCCCTCTGGCCGGCCGGTCCCAGGACAAGGAGATCTACCGCTGGCCTATCAAGGAATCGCTCAAAGCAATGATCGCCTGGGAGTGGACAGTGGAGAAAGCCCGGGAGGGGGAGGAGGAAAAAGGCGAAAAGAAGACCAAGACCCGCAAGATCTCCCAGAATGCTCAGGTGGCGGGGCTGGGGGAGGAGGACCAGTTTGGCGTGGGGGTTGCCTTAGAATCCCTGATTTCCTGACCCCCTGGCTACCATTCTCAGGCTACCTATGACCCCAGCCACGGCTACAATCCACAGCCCGTCGACCTCTCCACTGTCACCCTGTCCCGGGAGCTGCAGGTGAGACCCCACCACCCTTCCCCACATTCCTGCTGTTCATTCGAGGGTCAATTCCTTGTGTTCAGTTTTACCAGGAGATAAACCCAGTGCTTCACACTCAGTGGGGGGGTGGGGGGAGGGTCCAGTAAATGCCCACTGACTGATTGATGCTTCGATTCCCTCAATCCCCCGGCAGGACTCTTCCTCCTGCTCCCCCACTTCCTAACCCTTGGCCCTGACCCCAGGAAGGCCAGAGGGAAGGGGGTGGTGGGAGAAGAGGGCATGGGCTAAGACCGGTTTCTCCCCAGGCCATGGCTGAGCAGCTGGCGGAGAATTATCACAACACTTGGGGGCGCAAAAAGAAGCTGGAGCTGGAGGCCAAAGGTGAGATTCCCTGTCCTCCCCTCCCTTCCTTTCCTCTTTCCTCCCTTCTTCTTGCCTTCCTCTCCTCTTCTCCCTGTCCCTCCCTCCCTCGTCTCCACTTTTCCCATTCTGTCTCCCGTCCCTTCCTCTCTCCTGTCCTTCCCTCTTCTCCTCCTCTCCTCTTCCCTTCTTTCCCCTATCTTCCTCTCCCCTTTCTTCCCCTTCTCTTCTTCCTGGGTTTTCTTTAGTTCCCCCTTCTTACCTGGACACCCCAGTCTCGCAGATCTCCCCCGCCCCCAACTCCCTCAGAACTGTGAGGCCTAGTGGAAAGAGCACGGGGCTGGGAGTTGGGAGACCCGAGTTCTAATCCCAGCTCTGCCCCTTGCTCCTCCGGGCGATCGGGGGCCCATCAATTCACTCCTATGTGCCTTTATTTTCTCATCCATAAGATGTCGATTCATACCCTGTTCTCTCTCCTCCTTAGCCTGGGAGCCCCGTGTGGGACAGGGATTGTGCCCGACCAGATTATCTTGTATCTACCTCAGTGTTTAGGACAGTGCTTGGCACTTAGTAGGCTCCTACCAAATACCACAACCGTCAACAAATCCCTCCTCCAACCTGAGACCTTCTGAGCAGACCGCTCGGCCCATCCCTTCCTGACTCGCCACTTCCCCCACTTCCACCCAGGCGGGGGTACCCACCCGCTGCTGGTCCCCTACGACACCCTGACGGCCAAGGAGAAGGCTCGCGACCGCGAGAAGGCCCAGGAACTGCTCAAATTCCTGCAGATGAACGGTTACGCCGTCACCCGGTCAGCAGGGAGGCTGGGTGGGGGGACCATAAAAGAAGAGAAGCATAAGAGAAGCAGCGTGGCTCAGTGGAAAGAGCCCGGGCTTTGGAGTCAGAGGTCGTGGGTTCAAATCCCGGCTCTGCCACTTGTCAGCTGTGTGACTTTGAGCAAGTCACTTCACTTCTCTGTGCCTCTGTTACCTCATCTGTAAAATGGGGGTTAAGACTGTGAGCCCCCGGTGGGACAACCTGATCACCTTGTAACCTCCCCAGGGCTTAGAACAGTGCTCTTTGCACATAGTAAGCGCTTAATAAATGCCATTATGATGATGCTGATGATGATACAAAAAGGACAGGGGGAGGGGCTAGGAAGACAGCTGGGCCAGCTGGGAGGGAATGGGGAAGGACTGGAGTAGAGAAGTGCCCACCCTTACCATATCCATCTAGTTAAATGGTTGGTGACTAATAAATAGGTGTTTGACGGTCAAAGACATCGTCCATCTCCCGGCACCTATTCTGAAACTAACAAGGTGTTTGATTGTTTCTTTCTCTAATGCAAACAACTTTAAGCTACTGTGGGCAGGGAATGTCTGTTTATTGTTTTATGGTACTCTTCCCAGTGCTTAGTACAGCGCTTTGCACATACTAAGTACTCGATAAGTACAATTGAGTGAATGACACCCCCGCCCCGTAATCCTTCTCGCCCAGGGGCCTGAAAGACATGGAGCTGGACACTTCCTCTATCGAGAAGCGCTTTGCCTTCAGTTTCCTGCAGCAGCTTCTTCGTTGGATGGACATTTCCCAGGAATTCATTGCCCACTTGGGTACGCATCCTTGAAGCCCGGGACCCCTCCAAAAGCCCCCCCCCCCCCCACACACACACACTCCCGGGACCCTTCCCACAGCAACCGACCCTGCTGGGCACCCCGAGTTACCCAAGTCCCAGGAGAGCTGTCTCTATCCCCACTCTTCGAAGTCTGTCCCCTCCCTCCCTCCTCTTCCCCCTTCTTCTCCCCCCCCCCTCCACTTTCACCTGCCTGCTCTGCACTACCGCCCATTAACTCGCTTTTTTAGTCCCCTGCTGCTATTGCTCCCCTGCAAACTCCCAGGATCGATCGATGCTATTTATTGAGCTCTTACTGTGTACAGAGCACTGCAATAAACGCCTGGGAGAGGCCAGGAGAAACCAAGAGAAGCAGCGTGGCTTAGTGGAGAGAGCACAGGCCTGGAAATCAAAAGGACCTGGGTTCTAATCCCTACTCGGCCATGTGTAGGCTGTGTGACCTTGGGCAAGTCACTTTACTTCTCTGGGCCTCCGTTACCTCATTTGGAAAGTGGGGATTAAGACTGTGAACCTCAGGTGGGGCAGGGGCTGCGTCCAACCTGATTAGCTTGTACCTGCCCCAGCGCTTAGAACAGTGTCTGGCACAAAGTAATAGTTTAATAAGTACCGTTGAAAAAAAAAATCCAAAACAGGGTATTCTCTGAAGGCCGGCCCAGACACACACACACCTCGGTTTGAATAAAGAAACAGGCCAATTGAAAATCACTCATTTGCTAATTAGTTTGCTACTCCAGTGGCAGTTGGTTTTAGGACCCTTGGAGGGCGGATGCTAATTAGCTTAATTGGCCTTAATTGCTCAATTGGGGAGTCGCTCCTCTCCTACGCAACCGTCAACTATTCATTCATTCAATCGTATTTATTGAGCGCTTACGGTGTGCAGAGCACTGGACCAAGCGCTTGGGAAGGACAAGTTTAACTAAGAGCGGATTGTGGCCGTTGCCCCCTCCTCCGCTTCAGGCCCTTACCGGGTACTCCGGGGCTCCCCTCTAACCCCTCACCCCCCCTCTCCCGATCCCTAACCCCAGAGGCCGTGGTGAGCAGCGGCCGAGTGGAGAAGTCGCCTCATGAGCAAGAGATCAAGTTTTTTGCCAAGGTCAGGGGGTGGCGGGGCTGGTGCCCGGGGAGAGGGGAGATCTGCGGTTGAAAGTCTGCGGGTCAAGACCCAGGGCCCCGACTCACCCCCACTCCCAACTTCACCGCCCCCCGCAGATCCTGCTGCCGCTCATCAGTCAGTATTTCAGGAACCACTGCCTCTACTTTCTGTCCACGCCAGCCAAGGTGTTGGGCAGTGGAGGCCACGCCTCCAACAAGGAGAAAGAGATGCTCACCAGGTGGGGACCACTGTGACCTCTGACCCCCCCATTCCCTCTTTCCCATCAGCCTAGCTTGGGCCTCCGAGTCTGATTCCCCCATCTCCCGTCTGTCCTTTGGAAATGGGGTAGGGTCATCCCGGTTCTTTCTCCTCTCTGCTCTTTCTCCCCCAACCCTCTTTTCCCCCTTCCTCTGCTCTCCCCACCTCGCCCCACACTCCCTATTCCTGCCCTCCACCGTCCTTTCTCCTTCTGTCTCCCTCTGTCCCTCCAGTCTGTTCTGTAAACTGGCCGCCCTGGTTCGCCACCGCGTCTCTCTCTTCGGTAAGCCCCCGGCCCCCGTCTCCCTTCCCCCTCATTCATTCATTCAGTCGTATTTATTGAGCGCTTACCGTGTGCAGAGCAACTGTACTAAGCGCTTGGGAGAGTACAACAGAACAGTGTAACAGACCCGTTCCCTGCCCGCTAGTAGTCGATGGAGCACGGGCCTGACAGTCAGAAGGTTATGTGTTCTAATCCTGACTGCCACTTGTCTGTTCTGTGCCCTTCGGCAAGCCACTCTGTGCCTCAGTTTCCTCATCTGGAAAATGGGGATTGAGACTGTCAGCTCCACGTGGGACGGGGACTCTGTCCAAACCGATTTGCTGGTATCCACCCCAGCGCTGAGTACAGTGCCTGGCACATAGTAAGCGCTTAACAGATTAAGACTGTGAGCCCCACGTGGGACAACGGGATCACCTTGTGTCCCCCCCTCCCAGCGCTTCGCACATAGTAAGCGCAAGACAAATGCTATCATTATTATTCACAGATATAATTATTGCTATTATTGCAGTCTAGAGGAGGAGACAGACGTTGATAGAAATCAGTAAATAGCAGATATGGATATGCGTTGTGGGAGTGGGGGGGATGAATAAAGGGAGAACGGACGGATCTTCTGGGTTTTGGGGTGAGGGGTCCTCCCCTGGGGATCACTGTCCACCCTCCTGCGTCCGGCCCCTTTCCAGAGGCCCACCCTCTCTGTCCCCTCTCCGGCTGCGTGGGGGTCTATGCGGGATGTGGGGCAGGTCCGTCCCCCGCCCCACTCCAACTCAGCCCTTTTCTCCTGCCCCCCACCCCCAGGGACGGACGCTCCGGCCGTGGTCAAATGCCTCCACATCCTCGCCCGCTCCTTGGACGCCCGGTGAGACTCGAGCCCCCAGACCCCTCCGACCCCCACCCCAGCCCCCCCCCTCCGGCCTGACCCGACGTCCCCCCCACTTCCACCCCGCGCAGGACGGTGATGAAGTCGGGGCCGGAGATCGTCAAGGCCGGGCTGCGCTCCTTCTTCGAGAGCGCCTCCGAGGACATCGAGAAGATGGTGGAGAACCTGAAGCTGGGGAAGGTGTCCCAGGCGCGGACACAGGTCAAGGGGGTCGGGCAGAACCTCACTTACACCACCGTGGCCCTTCTCCCGGTCCTCACCGCCTTCTTCCAGCACCTAGCCCAGCATCAGTTCGGGGACGACGTCATATGTGAGCCGGGACCGGGGGAGGGAGGACCAGAGGGGCTGGGGTCATTTATTCATTCAAAATGACCCCAGGGGCTGGGGTCATTTTTAGACTCTGAGCCCACTGTTGGGTAGGGACTGTCTCTATACGTTGCCAATTTGTACTTCCCAAGCGCTTAGTACAGTGCTCTGCACATAGTAAGCGCTCAATAAATACGATTGACGATGATGATGATGATTCATTCATCCAGTCGTCTTTACTGAGCGCTTACTGCGTGCAGAGCACTGGACTAAGCGCTTGGGAAGTACAAAAGTTGGCAACATATAGAGACGGTCCCTACCCAGCAACAGGCGACGGGAGGATGGAGGAGAGGCCTAAAGGTGGGGGGCGGTCACTGGGGACGTTCTTGCTCTCACCTTGAAAAGCAGCATGGATTAGTGGCTAGAGCCCGGGCCGGGGTTCGGATTCCGGCTCCGCCACTTGCCTGCTGTGTGACCTTGGACATGTCACTTCACTTCTCTGGGCCGCTGTTCCCTCATATGGAAAATGGGGAGTAAGACTGTGAGCCCCATGTGGGACGGGGACTGTGTCCAACCTGATTAGTCTTCTAGACTATGAGCCCACTGTTGGTTAGGGATCGTCTCTATATGTTGCCGACTTGTACTTCCTAAACGCTTAGTCCAGTGCTCTGCACACAGTAAGCACTCAATAAATACGATTGAATGAATGAATGAATGAACTTCTGTCTACCCCGGCGCTTAGCATCGTGCCCCTCCATTCATTCAGTCGTATTTATTGAGCGCTTACTGTGTGCAGAGCACTTTACTAAGCGCTTGAGAAGTACAAGTCGGCAACATACAGAGATGGTCCCTACCCAACAACGGGCTCACAGTCTAAAAGGGGGAGACAGATGGAAACTCGTTGTGGGCAGGGAACGTGTCGGTCTATTGTACTGTACTCTCCCAAGCGCTCAGTACAGTGCTCGGCACATAGTAAGCGCCTAACAAATACCATAATTATTATTACTATTACAATTGAATGAAAAAGTGTCGGACGTACTAAGCGCTTAACAAATAGCAATAAAAAAAGACTCGCTAAGGGTAGCGGCCCCTGGGGACGTCTTTTAGAGTTACTCGCCCCCAGGGGCTTCTTGAGGCCCAGTCAGCGGTCTAGGAGCCCCTGCGCCGGGGATTCATTCATTCAATCGTATTTATTGAGCGCTTACTGTGTGCAGAGCACTGGACTAAGCGCTTGGGAAGTCCAAGTTGACAACATATAGAGATGGTCCCTACCCAACAACGGGCTCACAGTCTAGAAGGGGGAGACGGACAACAAAACAAAATATATTAACGAAATAAAATAAATAGAATAGTAAATGTGTACAAGATCCAGGTGACCCCACTTCCCCTTCCCCAGTGGACGACGTCCAGGTGTCCTGTTACCGGACTCTGTGCAGCATTTATTCGCTGGGCACCACCAAGAACCCATATGTGGAAAAGTAAGTTTCGCCCAGGGTGGGCCCTGGGCACGGGGAGGCAGGTAGAATGAGCAGGGAGAGGGGGGCAGATTCTGGGCACAGCGAGGAGGGCAGTTAAAGGAGAAAGGAACCCAGGGACGCAGTGGATAGGGCACAGACCTGGGAATTAGAAGGTCTTGGGTTCCAATCCCGGCTGTGCCACTTGTCCGCCGTGCAAGTCACTTCATTTAGAACAGTGCTTTGCGCATAGTAAGCGCTTAATAAATGCCATTATTATTATTATTATTTATTCACTTCAGGACCTCAGTTTCCTCATCTGTAAAATGAGGATTAAGGCTGTGAGCCCCCCCCCCCCCCCCACCGTGGGACGGGGACTGCGTCCAACCCGATTTGCTTGGATCCACCCCAGTGCTTCACACAGTGCCTGGCACAGAGTAAAGCGCTTAATTAGCAGGGACTAGGCCCGGTGAGGCAGGGAGGGCGAGGTGGGGAGGGACCAGAAGGGGGGACTGGGAAGCCGGTACCCCTCTGGGCTAACGGGGGATGCCCCCGGTGCCCTCCTCAGGCAGCGGCCGGCCCTGGGGGAGTGCCTGGCCCGGTTGGCGGCGGCTATGCCAGTGGCCTTCCTGGAACCCCAGCTCAATGAGTTCAACGCGTGCTCCGTCTACACCACCAAGTCCCCCCGGGAGCGAGCGCGTGAGTGGGGAACGCCTTGGCCGGGGTGGGGGGCGGGTACCACACTGGGGAGGGGTCGGCCCCCAAATATAGAGGATTGAACCCCACCTCGCTTGGGTTTGGGGGTCTCCCAGAGAAGCAGCGCGGCCCAGTGGAAAGAGCCCGGGCTCCAATCCCGGCTCCGCCAACTGTCAGCTGTGTGACTGTGGGCAAGTCACTTCACTTCTCTGGGCCTCAGTTCCCTCATCTGGAAAATGGGGATTAAGGCTGTGAGCGACCCCCCCCCCCCCCGCTCCGTGGGGCGACCTGACCACCTTGTATCCCCCGAGCGTTTAGAACAGTGATTTGCACATGGTTATGATGATGATTATGATCCCAACGGCCCGCCCCTCCCGCAGTTTTGGGGCTCCCTAACTGCGTGGAGGAGATGTGCCCCGACATCCCGGACCTGGAGCGGCTGATGCGTGAAATCGGGGGGCTGGCCGAGTCGGGCGCCCGCTACACCGAGATGCCCCATGTGATCGAGGTGACGCTGCCCATGCTGTGCAACTACCTGCCGCGCTGGTGGGAGCGCGGGCCTGAGACCGCCGCCCCCGGGACGCCCCCGCCCTGCACCAGCGTCACCTCCGACCACCTCAACTCCCTCCTGGGAAACATTCTGCGCATCATCGTCAACAACCTGGGCATCGACGAGGCCTCCTGGATGAAGAGGCTGGCAGGTGCCCGCTACCCGGGGGGGTGCAGAGGAAGCAGGGACCTGGGGGTACCCGGTTAGTGGCTCCAGCTGGAGAGTTACAAAGTGGTGGGTGCTCGGGGGTGGACGCCTAGGGACTCTCCTGGGGCTGGAATTCCCACTTAGAGGGTAATAATAATAATAATAATAATAATGGCATTTGTTAAGCGCTTACTATGTGCAAAGCACTGTTCTAAGCTCTGGGGAGGTTGCGAGGTGATCAGGTTGTCCCACGTAGGGCTCACAGTCTTCATTTATTTATTTTACTTGTACATACTTATTCGATTTTGTTAACACGTTTTGTTCTCTGGGGAGGTTACAAGGTGATCAGGTTGTCCCACATAGGGCTCACAGTCTTCATTTATTTATTTTACTTGGACATATTTATTCGATTTTGTTAATATGTTTTGTTCTCTGGGGAGGTTACAAGCTGATCAGGTTGTCGCACGTAGGGCTCACAGTCTTCATTTATTTATCTTGTACATATTTATTCGATTTTGTTGATACGTTTTGTTCTCTGGGGAGGTTACAAGGTGATCAGGTTGTCCCACGTAGGGCTCACAGTCTTCATTTATTTATTTTACTTGTACATATTTATTCGATTTTGTTAACACGTTTTGTTCTCTGGGGAGGTTACAAGGTGATCAGGTTGTCCCACGTAGGGCTCACAGTCTTCGTTTATTTATTTTACTTGAACATATTTACTCTATTTTGTTAATATGTTTTGTTCTCTGGGGAGGTTACAAGGTGATCAGGTTGTCCCACGTAGGGCTCACAGTCTTCATTTATTTATTTTACTTGTACATATTTATTTGATTTTGTTAATATGTTTTGTTCTCTGTCTCCCCCTTCTAGACTGTGAGCCCACTGTTGGGTAGGGACCGTCTCTCTATGTTGCCAACTTGGACTTCCCAAGTGCTTAGTACAGTGCTCTGCACACAGTAAGTGCTCAATCATCATCATCATCATCAATCGTATTTACTGAGCGCTTACTGTGTGCAGAGCACTGTACTAAGTGCTTGGGAAGTACAAGTTGGCAACATATAAAGTCCCTACCCAACAGTGGGCTCACAGTCTAAAAGGGGGGATAAAAGGGCTCAATAAATACGATTGATTGATCCCCATTTTACAGAGGAGGTAAATGAGGCTCAGAGAAGTTAAGTGATTTGCCCAAGGTCACACAGCAGACATGTGGCGGAGCTGGTAGTCGAACCCATGGCCTCTGACTCCAAAGCCCGGGCTCTTTCCACTGAGCCACGCAGCTTCTCAGTCCGAAGTTTAATTGATCAGCGCTTAGTCCAGTGCTCTGCACACAGTAAGCGCTCAATAAATGCGATTGAATGGATGAGTGATCATACTCCCACTGTGGACAGAGCCCACGAGTCCACGATTAAAGTCGCATGTTACAAAGGAAGGGTCACTTTCAGCAGGAAGGGAAAAGGAAAAGGTACTTTTCTCTTCGTCGGGGAATCGAACCCCGGTCTCCCGCGTGATAGGCGGGAATAATCACCACCATACGAGGAACACGCAAAGTAGGACCGGCCAGTGGGTGGTCGGGGGTGGGCACCCGGGATTGGAGGGGCCGCCTTGGGACTCTAGTGGGAAACAGCGTGGCTCAGTGGAAAGAGCCCGGGCTTTGGAGTCAGAGGTCATGGGTTCGAATCCCGACTCTGCCAACTGTCAGCTGGGTGACTTTGGGCAAGTCACTTCACTTCTCTGGGCCTCA
The DNA here is from genome assembly GCF_015852505.1 of Tachyglossus aculeatus. Taxonomy (NCBI): domain Eukaryota; kingdom Metazoa; phylum Chordata; class Mammalia; order Monotremata; family Tachyglossidae; genus Tachyglossus; species Tachyglossus aculeatus. The sequence goes on from NC_052091.1 coordinate 3,540,826, forward strand.
GTTCCCTCATCTGGAAAATGGGGATGAAGATTGTGAGCCCCCTTTGGGACAACCTCATCACCTTGTAACTTCCCCAGCGCTTAGAACAGTGCTTTGCACATAGTAAGCGCTTAATAAATGCTATCATTATTATTATTATTCTTGTAACCTCCCCAGCGCTTAGAACAGTGCTTTGCACGTAGTAAGGGCTTAATAAATGCCATCGCTATTATTGTTATTATTACTGAGAAGCAGCATGGCTCAGTGGAAAGAGCACAGGCTTGGGAGCCAGAGGTCATGGGTTCTAATCCTAGCTCCGCCACATGTCTGCTGTGTGACCTTGGGAAAGTCACTTCACTTCTCTGAGCCTCAGTTCCCTCACCTGTAAAATGGGGATTAAGACTGTGAGTCCCACGTGGGACAACCTGATCACCTTGTATCCCCCCTAGCGTTTAGAGAAGCAGCGTGCTCGGTGGAAAAGAGCCCGGGCGTTGGAGTCAGAGGTCAAGGGTTCAAATCCCGGCTCTGCCAATTGTCAGCTGTGTGACTTTGGGCAAGTCACTTCACTTCTCTGGGCCTCAGTTCCCTCATCTGTAAAATGGGGATTAAGGCTGTGAACCCCACGTGGGACAACCCTATCACCTTGTATCCCCGCTAGCGCTTAGAACAGTCTTTCGCACATAGTAAGCGCTTAACAAATGCCATCATCATTATTATTATTATTACTGGGGCTGGAATTCCTAGCTAGAGGGCTACGAAGTAAGACTGCTCGGGGGTGGGCACCTGGGATTGGGAGTGGGGGGAGCTTTAGGGACTCTACTGGGGTTGGAATTGTAGCCCTCTACAAAAGAGGACCGGCTGGTGGTGGGCAAGAGGTGGAGAGGGCGTGGGAGTACCAGGGGCTTAGAGAAGGCCTGCTGGTGGGAGGGCAGGGGCAGGGACACCAGAGAAGGGAGTTTGGAGAGGGGGGCGTCGTGGCTGCCCACTCCATGCCCTCTCCGTGCCCACCGACCCTCAGTGTTCGCCCAGCCCATCGTCAGCCGGGCGCGGCCCGAGCTGCTGCGGTCGCATTTCATCCCCACCGTGGGGCGGCTGCGGAAACGCGCGGGGAAGGTGGTGGCCGAGGAGGAGCAGCTGCGCCTGGAGGCCAAGGCCGAGGCGGAGGAGGGCGAGATGATCGTCCGGGACGAGTTCTCCGTGCTCTGCCGCGACCTCTACGCCCTCTACCCGCTCCTCATCCGCTACGTGGACAACAATCGGTCAGCCCCCCTCCCCGAGCCTGGCCCTTCCTCCTGCCCCCTATATAAGAATAATAATCAATCAATCAATCAATCAATCAATCGTATTTATTGAGCGCTTACTGTGTGCAGAGCACTGTACTTAAGCGCTTGGGAAGTACAAGCTGGCAACATACAGAGACAGTCCCTACCCAACAGTGGGCTCACAGTCTAGAAGGGAGAAATAATAATGGCATTTATTAAGGGCTTCCTATGTGCAAAGCACTGTTCATTCATTCCACCGTATTGAGCGCTTACTGTGTGCAGAGCACTGGACTAAACTCTTGGGAAGTCCAAGTCGGCAACAGATAGAGACGGTCCCTACCCAACAGCGGGCTCACAGTCTAGAAAGGGGGAGACGGACAACAAAACATTAACAAAATAAAATAAATGGAACAAACGTGCAAATAAAACAGAGCAACAAATCCGTATAAACGTCTATACATATATACAGGTGCTGTGGGGAGGGAAAGGAGGTAAGGCGGGGGGGGGTGGGGAGGGGGAGGATGTGTGTATATATGTTTGTACATATTCATCTGTTCCAAATTCTTCTCTCCATTCCCCTAAACCCTGCTTCCCCATTAATTATGAATTAACTAAAAGTTATAGTTGTATTATGACTAATAGAATAGTTATATAATAAATAGTTATAGTAAAACTAATATAATTATGAAATATATAAATATAACTAATCTTAACTAATATAATAGTTATATTATAGATAACTATAATTGTGTTAATGGTTATAATATTATTTATAATAATAGCTATTATTGTGGTATTGGTATGGTATGGTATTATATATTATATTATTCATTCATTCAATCGTACTTATTGAGCGCTTACTGTGTGCAGAGCACTGGACTAAGCGCTTGGGAAGCACAAGTCGGCAACATGTAGAGACGGTCCCTACCCAACAACGGGCTCACAGTCTAGAAGGGGGAGACAGGCAAATCTTCTCTCCATTCTCCATATCTTCTCTCCTTTCCCCTAAACCCTGCTCTCCCATTAATTATTAATTAATTAACTAACTAATAGTTATATCATAACTAATATAATAATTATATAATAGTATATAACACAACTAATTATAACTAATATAATAGTTATATTATTGATAACTATAATTGTGTCAACAGTTATAATATTTTTATAATAATTATTGTTATGGTATTGTTGTTATGGTATCGTATTTACTGAGCGCTTACAGTGTGCAGAGCACTAGACTAAGCGCTTGGGAAGCACAAGTCGGCAACATATAGAGACTGTCCCTACCCAACAACCGGCTCACAGTCTAGAAGGGGGAGAGAGACAACAAAACAAAACATGTAGACAGGTGTCAAAATCGTCAGAACAATTAGAATTAAGGCTATATGCACATCATTAACAAAATAAATAGAATAGTAAATATCTACAAGTAAAATAGAGTAATAAATCTGTACAAATATATACAAGTGCTGTGGGGTGGGGAAGGAGGTAGGGTGGGGGGGATGGGGAGTAGGAGAGGAAAAAAGGGGGCTTAGTGTGGGAAGGCCTCCTGGAGGAGGTGAGCTCTCAGTAGGACTCTGAAGGGAGGAAGAGAGCTAGTTTGGGGGTTCTCAGTTATGTTATATAGGGTATGGTACGGTATTGTTAGCGCCAAGCACTGTTCTAGACTGTGAGCCCGCCGTTGGGTAGGGACCGTCTCTATATGTTGCCAACTTGGACTTCCCAAGCGCTTAGTCCAGTGCTCTGCACACAGTAAGCGCTCAATAAATACGATTGAATGAATGAATAAGCGTGGGTAGATACAAGGTAATCAGGTTGTCCCACGTGGGGCTCACTGTCTTCATCCCCATTTTACGGATGAGGTAAGTGAGGAAGAGAGATGTGAAGTGGCTTGCCCAAAGTCACACAGCAGCCAAGAGGTGGAGTCGGAATTAGAACCCACGGCCTCTGACTCCTATTCTGCTACTTCAAGTCCTGCCTTCCTCTTCCCCGGGGTTGAGGGGAGGGGGCTGCTCTGCCCAGCGTGCGTGGAGGGGGAGAAGGGTGAGGGGGTGACAGGGGGGTGGGGACGCACTCCCTGATCAGATTCCTCCCTTCTCCCTCAAGGGCACACTGGCTCACTGATCCCAATCCGGACGCGGAAGAGCTGTTCCGTATGGTCGGGGAGATCTTTATCTACTGGTCCAAGTCTCACGTAAGGACCCCCCCACCCCCACCCCCGTTCTCTCCCCCCCGGGACCCACTAGCTCTCGAGGGCCACCGGGATTCTCAGTTGGAGGGGGTGACAGTCGGGGCTGGGGGAATGAGGAGGGACCACTAATAATAATAATAATGACATTTATTAAGCGCTTACTATGTGCAAAACACTGCTCTAAGCGCTAGGGAGGTTACAAAGTGATCAGGTTGTCCCACGGGGGACTCACAGTCTTAATCCTCATTTTACAGATGAGGTAACTGAGGCACAGAGAAGTTAAGTGACTTGCCCAAAGTCACACAGCTGACAAGTGGCAGAGCCGGGATTTGAACCCATGATCTCTGACTCCAAAGCCCATGCTCTTTCCACTGAGCTCATAGCTCCTCCCATCTCCTCCAGAAACTCCCCCCAGCTCCCTGAGCATCTCTCCCCACTCCCTCAGTATCTCCTCACCTCCCTCAGCATCCCCATAGCTCCTCCCATCTCCCTCAGAACTCTCCCCAGCTCCCTGAGCATCTCTCCCCGCTCCCTCATTATCTCCTCATCTCCCTCAGCATCCTCATAGCTTCTTCCATCTCCCCTAGCAGCTCCTCCCAGCTCCCTGAGCATCTCTCCCCGCTCCCTCATTATCTCCTCAGCATCCTCATAGCTTCTTCCATCTCCCCCAGCAGCTCCCCCCAGCTCCCTGAGCATCTCTCCCCGCTCCCTCAGTATCTCCTCATCTCCCTCAGCATCCCCATAGCTCCTCCCATCTCCCCCAGCAACTCCCCCAGCTCCCTGAGCATCTCTCCCCGCTCCCTCAGTATCTCCCTCCGCACCCTCCCTCGCCCCACAGAACTTCAAACGAGAGGAGCAGAACTTCGTGGTTCAGAACGAGATCAACAACATGTCTTTCCTGACTGCCGACAGCAAGAGCAAGATGGCCAAGGTTAGGGGCACCCATCCTCCTCTTCTCCCATTCCTCCCGTTCCCTTCCCCCCCCCCTTCCCTGACTCTCCCCCCTAGAGATCCCCAACCCCCCAGCAGCGGCAGAGAAGACCCCTCCCTCCCAGCCCTATGGAAAAGACCTGTCTTGTAGGACCAACCTAAACAGAGCCAAGCTGTAGTTTCTCCAGCAATGGGGTGCGGGGGGAAGGATGTGTGGGTCGTGGGGGTTTGTGATGAGGAAGGGAGAGAGTCTTGAGGGGAAGGGGAGGGATAAAGGGCCCTTGAAGGGGGCTGAGGGTAACCCCCGTCTCTGTCTCTTTCTCTCCCCGTGATGGAGCAGGCGGGAGAAAGTCAGGTCAGAAAACCACCCTCGCGGGGCTCAGACAGCATGGTGCTGGCCACTCATTCCTTTCCCCCACTCCCACCCTCTCCCTTTCTGGTCTCCCAAGCTCCGATCCCCCCGTCTCTGGCCACGACCCTCGCCCTTCCTCTCCCCCTGGCTCCGCCCCATCGAGCCCATTCCTGGCCAATGGACTTTTTTTTTAACTCGGAAAAAAAAAAAAATCTGAGCTCCATCCCTGGGAGAGGCTGGGAGGCTTGGGGTGTGTTGGGGGTGTCTCTGTGGGTCCATGTCTTGTCTTTCTCCGTGCCCTCGTGGTACCCCGGCCCGAATCTCTTCACGCCTTGTGGTTGTCTCTGTGTCTCCCTGCCTCTCCGGGCCCCTTTGTGTCTCTTCGCGCCTCTCTTCATTCTCTTGAACTCTTCAGCGTCCTGGTGCTCCGCGTACTGCAATTGAGGAGGGGGAGGGAGAAAGGAAGGGGTGGGAGGTAAAGGGGAGGGGATCCGAGCTCAGGAGGGCCGGGCTGGGGCTGAGCTGGGAGGAAAGGGTCTGGGGGAGCCCCGTCGGGGGTGTGGGGAGGGGAGAAGGGGAGCCTCGGAGTCAGTAGGCCGCTGGCGGGTGGGGATCCCCCTCCCGACCCATCTGAGCCCAACCTCCCCGCAGTCGGGCGGCTCGGAGCAGGAACGGACGAAGAAGAAGAGGCGGGGCGACCGTTATTCGGTGCAGACCTCCCTCATCGTGGCCACCCTCAAAAAGATGCTCCCCATCGGTCTCAACATGTGCGCCCCCACAGATCAGGAGCTCATCAGCGTGGCCAAGAACCGCTACGCCTTGGTAACCGCCGGGCCCCGGGGCGGGGGCGGGGGCTGAGAGAGGCCGGAAGGGACTCCTACTTACTGAGCGTTTACTTCTTTCAGTCGTATTTAGAGAGCGCTTACTGTGTGCAGAGCACTGGACTGAGCGCTTGGAAAGTACATTTCGGTAACAAAGAGAAACAATCCCTGCCCGCAACGGGCTTACAGTTTAAAGGCGGGGGACGGGGGGACGGGACACAGACGTTAATATAAATAACAGAGCACTGTACTAAGCGCTTGGGAGAGTACACTATGACAGATACATTCCCTGCCCACAGCGAGCGTACAGTCTAGGGGGGAGATAGACATTAGGGCCTGGGGGCGGGACCGTGCTCCCTAGGTGAAGGGTCTCCTCACCTTCCCCATTCATTCAGTCATATTTATTGAGTGCTTACTGTGTGCAGAACACTGTACTAAGCTCTTGGGAGAGTAGCATACAACAATAAACAGACGCATTCCCTGCCTAAAATGAGTTTACAGCCTTGTGCGGGTGAAGGGTAGACAGTAATAGAAATAAATGACAGATCCGTACAGAAGTGATGTGGGGCTGGGCGGGGGGGAAGAACAAAGGGAGCAAATCAGAAGGGAGTGGGAAAGAGAAACAGTGTGGCGTAGTGGAAAGAGGACGTGGGTTTTAATCCCGGCTCTGCCACTTGTCTGCTGTGTGACCTTGGGCAGGCCACTTAACTTCTCTGTGCCTCAGATCCCTCATCTGTAAAATGGGGATTAAGACTGTGAGCCCCTCGTGGGACAACCCGATTACCTTGTATCTAACCCAGTTTAGAACGGTGCTTGGCACATAGTAAGCGCTTAACAAATGCCATCATTATTATTATTTATTAGGAAAGGCGGGGGCTTAGTCGGGGAAGGCCACTTGGAGGCCTCTGAAGGAGGATATTTATTTTACTTGTACATATCTATTCTATTTATTTTATTTTGTTAATATGTTTGGTTTTGTTCTCTGTCTCCCCCTTCTAGACTGTGAGCCCACTGTTGGGTAGGGCCCGTCTCTATATGTCGCCAACTTGTACTTCTCAAGCGCTTAGTACAGTGCTCTGCACACAGTGAGCGCTCAATAAATACGATTGATTGAGGATAGAGTGATTGTCGGATTTGAGGAGGGAGGGCGGGACGGGTCCGGGACGGAGCCTGGGCCTCCGGGCCGCCCTGACCCCGCTCCCCGGGGCGTCTCTGCAGAAAGACACGGACGAGGAAGTGCGGGAGTTTCTCCACAACAACCTGTCCCAGCAAGGGAAGGTAACGGCGCGGGGTTCCCAGCCTCAATCCCTGGATCCCCCGGCCGGGTGCACCCCTCTACCCTCACCTTCCCCCGAATTCACCTGGCCTGATCCCCGTCCCTCGGGGCTGCGGGTGACCCGTCCCTCTCCTCCCTCCCGGTCTCCCTCCCTCCCTCCTTCTCTCCATCGCCCCAGAACGAGAGCTCGCCGTCCATGCGCTGGCAGATGGCCCTGTACCGGAGCATGTCCGGCCGGGCCGAGGACGCCGACGCCCCCGACAAGATCGTCCGCCGCGTCCAGGAGGTGTCCGCCGTGCTCTATCACCTGGATCAGGTGGGGCGGGGCGGGCCGGGGGGTGGGCTCCGGGATGGGGGGGGGACTCCGGAGGCTCCCGACCCCACCCCCAGCCCCCCTCCCCTCCCCCTAGACGGAGCACCCATACAGGTCCAAGAAGGCCGTGTGGCACAAACTGCTGTCGAAGCAGAGGCGGCGGGCCGTCGTGGCCTGCTTTCGGATGACGCCCTTGTACAACCTGCCCCGGTGAGCGGGGACTGGGAGGGCGACAGGGGATGCACGAGATGGGCCCGACCCCCGCCTCTCCCCTCCCCCGGCCCACCCTCTGACTTCCCCCGCCCCGGCCCTCCAGGCACCGGGCGTGCAACATGTTCCTAGAGGCCTACAAACTGGGGTGGATCGTGACCGAGGAGCACAGCTTCGAGGACCGGATGATCGACGACCTGTCGGTGAGGGGGTGGGGACGGGGCGGGAAGGGGGGCCGGGGGCCGGGGGCCTCGCCTGACGCCCCCCTCTCCCCTCTCCCAGAGAGCAGGGGAGAAGGAGGAGGAGGAGGAGGAGGAGCAGAAGCAGGCAGAGAAGAAACCGGATCCGCTGCACCAACTCGTGTTACACTTCAGTCGGACGGCGCTCACCGAGAACAGGTGTCGGGGGAGAGCAAGGCCCAGAGAGGTGGAGGGGTGACAGAGTCAGGGGCTGGGAGAGGCCAAGGCCCAGAGAGATGGGGAGGCAGAGGCACGGAAGCTGAGAGAGACCCAGAGGCAGACTGAGAGACGTGGAAGCTGAGCGAGAGGATGAGAGACATGGAGGGCGAGAGAAACAGAGACTGAGAGGCAGAGATGCAGAGGCTGGGAGAGACCAAGGCCAGGAGAGATGGAGGAGACAGAGACACGGAGGCTGAGAGGGACAGAGACTGAGAGACAGAAATATGGATGCTGGGAGAGACGAAGACCAGGAGAGATGGAGATAGAGACGCGGAGGCTGAGACCGAGACTGAGAGACAGAAATACGGAAGCTGGGAGAGATGAAGACCAGGAGAGATGGAGACAGAGACACGGAGGCTGAGAGGGAGAGAGAGAGACTGTGAGACATGGAGGCTGAGTCAGAGAGACGGAGACTGGGAGACATGGAGGCTGAGAGAGACAAAGACTGAGACACATGGAGGGCAAGAGAAACAGAGACTGAGAGGCAGAGATACAGAGGCTGGAAGAGACCAAGGCCAGGAGAGATGGAGGAGACAGAGACTGAGAGATAGAGATAGGAAGCTGGAAGAGACGAAGGCCAGGAGAGATGGAGACAGAGACGCGGAGGCTGAGAGAGATAGAAACTGTGAGACATGGAGGCTGAGATAGAGAGAGATGGAGGCTGGGAGACATGGAGGCTGTGACAGAGATGGAGGCTGGGAGATATGGGGAACGACAGAGAGTCAGAGGAGACGGAGGCAGAGAAAGAGGGGGTCTCCAGGCCACCCGATACCTCTTAGAGTTCATCTTGCCCCCTCGTTCAGTCAACCCCAGGAGGAGAACAGGGAGAGGGATGGAAAGTTGGTAACGGGGATGGGAGGCCGAGGGAGTTGGGAACTGAGGAGGGTCCGAGAGTGGGGGCAGCAGGAGTCATTTCTGCCTTCTCCTCCACCCCCCCCCCCCCAGCAAACTGGACGAGGACTACCTGTACATAGCCTACGCCGACATCATGGCCAAAGTGAGACCCTTCAGCCCTCTCTCCCTGGCTCTTCCTCTCTCCTCCCTAGACAACTTGAGGGGGTGGGGTGGGGGGGAGGTCTCTGGTCCCCTGGGCCCCTTAGTGGCTCTTGTCCCCAGAGCTGTCACCTGGAGGAGTGCTCAGAGGCGGCGGAAACTGCGGAGGACGAACAGGAGGCATCCTTTGAGGTAATGGCAGTGCGGTACATATTTACTACTCTTATTTTGTCAATGATGTGCCTGTAGCTATAATTCTATTTATTCTGATGGTTTTGACACCTGTCTACTTGTTTTGTTTTGTTGTCTGTCTCCCCCTTCTAGACTGTAAGCCCGTTGTTGGGTAGGGACCGTCTCTATATCTTGCCGACTTGTACTTCCCAGGCGCTTAGTCCAGTGCTCTGCACACAGTAAGCGCTCAATAAATACGATTAAATGAATGAATGAATGGTCTCGTGGATAGAGCATGGGCCTCGGACTCAGAAGGACCTGGGTTCTAATCCCAGCTCCGTCACCTGTCTGCTGTGTGACCTTGGGCAAGTCACTTCACTTCTCTGGACCTCAGTTACCTCATCTATAAAACGGGGATTAAGACTGTGAGTCCCATGCGGGACAGGGACTGTGTCCAATTTGGCAAACTTGGATCTAGCCCAGCACTTAGTACAGTGTCTGACACATGGTAAGTGCCTAACAAATACCATAATGGCATTTCCCCTGCCCTCACATACTGGGACACCGAGGGGAGAGAGGAGAGACTGGAAGCGGCGATGGAGAGAAGGAAAGGACTGGGCTCACTGAAGAAAGAGGGAAGCAAAGGGGAAAGTGGGGAGGGAGCGGTTAAGTTCCGGTCCTCTCCTTCCCCTCAATATCTCGGCGACTCGGCTCCTCCCTACCTCCCCTAAAGCAGCCACACTCGTCTCTTTAATTAATTTCCGTTTTGTTGTTCTGCGTCTGGTCACCTCTGTCGGTCCCATCTGGTTGTCCCCAACCAGCTCGGAAACTCCTAGAGGGCTTAACCTCTCTCGGTCCAGCGGCCAGCCTCAGTTTACTGCTGCTGCCAGCCTCAGTTTACTGCTGCTGCCAGGGGGCAGGAGGACTGGGCGATTGGGGGAAGTGAGGGCCACGAGATGGAGAGGAGGGGGATAGGAGGCTGGAGAATTGTGGCTGGGAGGCCCGGGAACGGATCTGTATATATATTTGTACAGCTTTATTACTCTAATTTTACTTGTACATTTTTACTATTTTGTTAATGATGTGCATATAGCTTTAATTCTATTTATTCTGACGATTTTGACACCTGTCTACATGTTTTGTTTGGTTGTCTGTCTCCCCCTTCTAGACTGTGGGCCCGTTGTTGGGTAGGGACCGTCCCTATATGTTGCCGACTTGTACTTCCCAAGCGCTTAGTACAGTGCTCTGCACACAGTGAGCGCTCAATAAATACGACTGAATGAATCATCATCATCATCATCATCAATCGTATTTATTGAGCGCTTACTATGTGCAGAGCACTGTAATAAGCGCTTGGGAAATACAAATTGGAATGAATGAATGAATGAATCTCGGGATTGCTGAGCCCCTTTCTCCCCGACCCCACAGGAGAAGGAAATGGAGAAACAGAAGTTGCTGTATCAGCAGTCCAGGCTGCACAACCGAGGAGCTGCTGAAATGGTACTGCAGATGATCAGCGCCTGCAAAGGTGGGGTCCCGCCCCTCTGTACCCCCACACTCCTCCTGCCCTCCCTTCTCTCTCCTACTCCTCTTCCCTACCTCCCCTTGGACTAGCTACTCCTTTTCCCTTTTTTGTTTTTAAGAGTATTTGTTAAGCGCTTACTATGGGCCAGGCCCTGTACTGGGTTCTGGAGTAGATAAAACCAAGACAGCCAAATGTCATAATTGCATTATGTTCCGTGAACCTGTGATTTGTGTGGTAAATTGTTTTTCCTATTAATCTTGGATGCATAAAGATCTGCAGTTACTGTAGAACTGAGAAATTCTGATTCCTTGCTCCAAACAGCTCATTCAGAATGTCTTCACCTTTTTGTATTTTTAGAGAAGCAGCGTGGCTCAGTGGAAAAGAGCCCGGGCTTTGGAGTCAGAGGTCATGGGTTCAAATCCCGGCTCCGCCAATTGTCGGCTGGGTGACTTTGGGCAATTCACTTCACTTATCTGTGCCTCGGTGACTTCATCAGTAAAATGGGGATTAAGACTGTGAGCCCCTTGTGGAACAACCTGATCACCTTGTAACCTCCCCAGGGCTTAGAACAGTGCTTTACCCTTAGTAAGCGCTTAATAAATGCCATCATCATTATTATTATTGCAAGCTAATCAGTCCCTGTCCCACGGGGGACTCACAGTCTTAATCCCCGTTTTCCAGATGAAGGAACTGGGGCACAGAGAAATGAAGCGACTTGCCCAAGGTCACACAGCAGACAAATGGCAGGGTCGGGATTAGAACCCGGGTTCTTCTGACACCCAGGCCCGGGCTCCATCCGCTAGGCAACGCTGCTTCTCTGCTTTCCTTCCCCCCCTTCCCACCCTCCCATGGCAATCCCCACCCCCGGCTTGGCATCCAGGATCTCTTTCCCCTGTGGGGAACCAAGAAGGGCAGAGGGTACTGAGGGGTGTTCCCTGCTCACAGGGGAACCGGGTGCCATGGTATCCTCCACCCTGAAACTGGGCATCTCCATCCTCAACGGGGGCAACGCTGATGTTCAAAAGGTATTCATTCTTTCGGTCGTATTTATTGAGCGCTTACTGTACGCAGAGCACTCTACTATCTACTAAGCGCTTGGGGGAAGTACAATATGACTATACGCAGACACATTCCCTGCCCACAAGGAGCTCTAGAAGGGGAGGGAGGGGAGGTAGGGATCCCTGGAGGCGAGTGGGGAGGGGAAAGTAGGGGGGCCGGGGAAAGTAGGAGTGGGGGTGGGGGAGAGGTGGGGGGAGGGTCCTTGCCTGAGTCCTTGCCCCCCGTACCGCCCTTGCAGAAGATGCTGGACTATCTGAAGGACAAGAAGGAAGTTGGTTTTTTCCAGAGCCTGCAGGCGTTGATGCAGACGTGCAGGTACTCAGAGATTTAGAGGGAGCCGGGGTGAGGAGCCGGGGGGTGGGGGTGGTGAGGGGACACCTGCTTCATGCCCCATCCCCTGCAGCGTCCTGGATCTCAACGCCTTTGAGCGGCAGAACAAGGCCGAGGGTCTTGGCATGGTGACCGAGGACGGGACGGGTGAGCGCCCTCTCCCACCCTGGACAGCCCCTGGGAATCCGGTTCGGGGGGGATCCTGCCCCCCGGATGGGAGCACATAAACCTGCTCTCATTCTCACCTCATCCTCGTCTATGGAGCTCCATCCTGGTCTGACCCCCGCCTCCATCCCGGCTTGACCCCCGCCTCCATCTGGGTCTGTCACCGCCTCCATCCAGCCCCGTGCCTCCATCCTCAGCCCGTATTCCCATCCTGAGCTCATTCCATCTCCATTCCCTGGTTTAAGCTTCCCATTCCCCGTCCCAATTAATGCCCCTAACTCCGTTTAATCAAGTTTTCTCTTTGCCGTGTTGTGATGTGTAGTGCACTTACCTCTCTATTCCCCATCCCCACCGCCTCTTCTCCCCTCTTCTTTTTCTGTTCTCCTCTCTCTCCCGACCTTCCCTGTCTCTCTCCATCTCTGTGCCCTATGTACTCCCTCTTTCTCCCTGGACTCTCTCCCCTTCTCTCCCTCTCTCTGACGGCCCTGGTCTCTCCTGGTGCTATCTTCTCATTTCTCCCTGTTCTTTTTCCTCTTTCTTGTCTTCCTCCTCCACTTTTTCCTTCTCTTGCTTGTTCTCCTCTTCCTTCTCTTCCCTCTCCTCTTTCTCCTCCTCCTCCTTTTTTCCACCTCCTCTTTGTCCTTTCTCTTTCGCATCCTTTTTTCTTCTCTTTCTTCCTTCTCCTCCTCCTCCTCCTCTTTCTTCTTTCTCATCCCCCACCTCTTTCTTCTCTTTCTCGTCCTCCTCTTTCTTCTCTTTCTCATCCTCCTCCTCCTGGTTTCTCATCCTCCTCTTTCTCGTCGTCCTCCTCCTCCTCTTCCTCCTCCTCCTCCTCCTCCCGTCCGGCTGCCCCAGCCATCGACCGGCAGAATGGTAATTACCCTTCCCCAGCCCCGTGTGATGCCCCCCTCCCCTCAGCTCTGCCCTCCCCCTCCCCCTTTTCTCTAACGCGCCCAGCCCTGTTCAGCCCACCGCCCAACAGGCTGATCCCTTGCCCCGGGGATGAGGAGAGCCCGGCCCGGCGACCCCTTAGAGGCGGTGGTGTGGGCCATTACTGAGGAGTGGGACAGCATGGAGTCCCTTCCCCTCGAGAGATGGTCCCTGTCCAGGCTCGATTCCCCCTCCCAGTTGGCTCCTCTCCCCCTGCCATGGAGGAGGGGAAGCCCCCCACCCCACCTCACCACCACCGCCAGGTTGAAGTCAGGCCTCAGCATGGTGGTCCGATGTGATAACATCGATGGCACCCCTCTGCATCTGGCCAGCCACTGCCTCCCTCTGCACCTGCTGTGATTGACACATTGGTCATCTGGCTGTCATGGCCTTCCCCAGCCTGCCATGACTGGCTTCTCCAGATGTCTATTCTGATTGACCCTTTGGCTGACATGCCTCCCCGCGGCTCGCCTTGATTGACTGCCTCCCCAGACCCACATTGATTGGTTTGCCTAAGGTCCAGCTGCCAATCCCTCCGTCGCCGGTTGCCATTCCCCTCGTGTGACCATTCCCCCAACTAAACCCACTAACTCACTGGGCCTCCCGGTCTCCTGGGGCATCGGGGGGTTGGGGTGGGGGGGAATAAAGAAGGACCCAATGGATGTCATAGGGTGACCTTGGCCCCTGGGGCTACCCGCCACCATGAGGTCACCTTCCAGCCATCACTGGGGCCCTGAGGTGTCATCGGGAAGGCCCAGTGGTATCGTAGGGGCCTTGTGATGTCAGCGAGGTCACTCCGCTGCTCCCAGCAGCGCGGTGATGTCCCTGGTAGTGCCGCTCTCCTCCCCGAGGTGGTAACGGGGAAGGAGGGCGGCCGGTGCCCGGATCCTAGCTAACCTTATCTGAGTGTGCCGTGTGGTGTCGCCTGCCCCCGCCCCAGCCAAGCCCCCCCAGCCCCCAGCCTCAGACCCCCTGAGCCAGCTGGGTCCTTCTCCACCCCAGGAGAGAAAGTGATGGCGGACGACGAGTTCACTCAAGACCTGTTCCGCTTCCTGCAGCTCCTATGCGAGGGGCACAACAACGGTGAGGGGGCGGTGGGTGACCCGGGGGCGGGGGCTGCTTGGGAAGGAGATGAGGGATCAGGAGGGACTGGACCGGCAGCAGAAAGGGCAGGGGCTGCAAAAGAGAGGGACACCCCACCCCGGGAGAGCGGGCCCGGGACCTCCAGGAAGAACGGTTTGGCCGCTGTTCCTTCAGACTTCCAGAACTACCTGCGGACCCAGACGGGGAACACCACCACCATCAACATCATCATCGCCACGGTGGACTACCTGCTGAGGCTGCAGGTGGGGGTGGGAGAGGAGCAGCAGGAGGGGAGGCAGGGACGAGGGGCTGCCTGCTCGGTGGGGGTCGGGGGAGGGACCGCCGGTCTCCTCCTCATCCTGCCGACCCCTCCCTCCCCTCCCAACCCCAGGAGTCCATCAGCGACTTTTACTGGTACTACTCGGGGAAGGACATCATCGATGAGCAGGGCAAGAGAAACTTCTCCAAGGCCATGGCTGTGGCCAAGCAGGTTTTTAACAGCCTCACCGAGTACATCCAGGTATGTTCCAGGCCCTGAACTTGACTCCCCTTCCTCCCCACGCACCCCTGGCCCCGTCTCAATCAATGACTGGTATTTATTGAGGGCTTACAGTGTGCATTGTACTGTGCTGAACCCTTGGGAAAGAGCCCAATAGAGTTGATAGACACTTTCCCTGCCCTCAAAGAGTTTACAGTGTAGCAGATACTCAAGTAAATTATAAAGAAGGGGAAGCAACTGAGTCTAAGGTTGCTGCTGAAGAAGCAGAGAGCTTTTTGTTAATAATAATAATGGCATTTGTTAAGCGCTTACTCTGTGCAAAGCACTGTTCTTAGCGCTGGGAAGGAAACAAAGTTATCAGGTTGTCCCACGTGGGGCTCACAGTCTTAGTCCCCATTTTACAGATGAGGTAAATGAGGCTCAGAGAAGTGAAGTGACTTGCCCAAAGTCACACAGCTGACAAGTGGTGGAGCTGGGATTTGAACCCATGACCTCTGACTCCCTAGCTCGGGCTGTTTCCATTGAGCCATGCTGCTTCTCATTAAGAACGTAGTATATGCCAGGCACTGTACTAAGCAATGGTGTGGATACAACGTGGCTCAGTGGAAAGAGTGCGGGCTTGGGAGTCAGAGGTCATGGGTTCTAATCCTGACTTTGCCACTTGTCAGCTGTGTGACTTTGGGCAAGTCACTTCACTTCTCTGGGCCTCAGTTACCTCATCTGGAAAATGGGGATTAAGACTGTGAGCCCCATGCGGGACAACCCGATTACCTTGTATCTCCCCCAGTGCTTAGAACAGTGCTTGGCACATAGTAAGTGCTTAACAAATACTAAAATTATTATTATTATTATACAAACAAATCAAATTGGACACAGGCCCTGTCCCACATAATAATAATAATAATAATAATAATAATAATGGCATTTATTAAGTGCTTACCATGTGCAAAGCACAGTTCTAAGCGCTGGGGAGGTTACAAGGTGATCAGGTTGTCCCATGGGGCTCACAGTCTTAATCCCCATTTTACAGTTGAGGTAACTGTTGGCACAGAGAAGTTAAGTGACTTGCCCAGTCACACAGCTGACAACTGGCAGACCTGGGATTTGAACCCTTGACCTCTGACTCCAAAGCCCATGCTCTTTCCACTGAGCCACGCTGCTTCTCCATGGGACTCACAGTCTCATTCCCCACTAAATTTACAGATGAGGGAACTGAGGCACAGGGAAGTGAAATAACTTGCCCAAGGTCACACAGCAGACATGTGGTGGAGCTGGAATTAGAACCCATGACCTGAATCCCACACTTAGTCCTCTATCCTGCTGCTTCTCTATGTGTGGCCTGTATAGAAGATGAACAATGACTTTAGGTAGGAGTGGGAGAGTTGAGTGAGAAAATCGATGATGAGGGAGTTTCATCGTAAACACCCGAGGAGTTGGGAAGTCAAGCACAGAACATTGTTTTAGGAAAATGGCCCCGATAGCAGAGTGAAGTATGGATTGGAAGAGGGCGGGGCTGAAGGCAGGGAGGTCAGCGAGGAGGCTGAGGCTGTAGTTGAGATGGGCTGGGATGGGGGCTTGGACCAGCAAAGAATCAGTTGGGATGGAGAGAAGCAGAATGGCCTGGAAGTCAGAAAGACCTGAGTTCTAATCCTGACTCTTCCACTTGTCTGCTGTGTGACCTTGGGCAAGTGATTTCACTTCTCTGGGCCTCAGTTCCCTCATCCGTAAAATGGGGATTGAGACTGGGAACCCCATGTGGGACAGGGATTGTGCCCAACTTGATTAGCTTGTATCTACCCCAGCGTTTAGAACAGTGCATGGCATATAGTAAGTGCTTAACAAGTACTATTATTATTATTGATAATAATAATAAAGTGTACAATGGGGATACTTGTTCCCCCTTCTACTTAGACTGTGCGCTCCATGCGGGACAGGGACTGTGTTCGACGTAATGAACTTGCACCTATCTGAGTGCTTAGAACAGTTTTTGCCATATAGTAAGCGCTTAATAAATACCATACAAAAAAGAGGGGAAAGGGCGGATTTAGGAGATGTTGTGGCAATAGAGACTGCTTGTGAGACAGGGATGGGGGTTGGCAAATA
Source organism: Tachyglossus aculeatus (assembly GCF_015852505.1). Taxonomy (NCBI): domain Eukaryota; kingdom Metazoa; phylum Chordata; class Mammalia; order Monotremata; family Tachyglossidae; genus Tachyglossus; species Tachyglossus aculeatus. The sequence continues at coordinate 3,557,479 of NC_052091.1, forward strand.
ATGATGGCTTTTATTAAGCGCTTACTATGCGCAGAGCACTGTTCTAAGCGCTGGGGAGGTTACAAGGTGATCAGGTTGTCCCAAGGGGGGCTCACAGTCTTAATCCCCATTTTACAGATGAGGTAACTGAGGCCCAGAGAAGTGAAGTGACTTGCCCAAAGTCACACAGCTGACAATTGGCAGAGCTGGGGTTTGAACCCATGACCTCTGAGTCCAAAGCCCTGGCCCTTTCCACTGAATCACGGTGCTTCTCTTAGCAAAGGCAATCATCCCGACCCCAAGGGTCTCCGCTGACTGACCCGAATGCCCATCCCTCGCCCACCTCGTTCTTGTCCCGGTGCTGAACCTACCCCCTCTGCCCCGTCTCCCTCCTCATCCTCCCCTCGCCACCCTCCTCTTCTCCCAGGGCCCGTGCACAGGGAACCAGCAGAGCCTGGCACACAGCCGCCTGTGGGATGCCGTCGTCGGCTTCCTGCACGTGTTCGCGCACATGATGATGAAGCTGGCACAGGTACGGGAGTCCACCCCCGATCAGCCCATTTCCCCGGGAGGTGGGATAGTCCCACCCTCCAGATTGGCTCCCCTCGGGTGCCCCGTCTGCCCGGCCCTTTGGCTCCCTGGGTTGGTTGGCTGGCAAGCCATTGAGAAGCAGCATAGCCTAATGGATAGAGCCCTGCCCTGGGAGTCGGAAGGTCCTGGATTCTAATCCAAACCCTGCCATTTGTCCGCTGTGTGACCTTGGGCAAGTCACTTCAAGCCACGCAATTGAGAAGTGGCATGGCACAGTTTCTTCTAGACTGTGAGCCCACTGTTGGGTAGGGACCGTCTCTGTATGTTGCCAACCTGTACTTCCCAAGCGCTTAGTACAGTGCTCTGCACACAGTAAGCGCTCAATAAATACGATTGAATGAATGAAATAGTGGACAGAGAGAAGGCCTGGGAGTCTGAAGGTCATGGGTTTTAGGCCCGGCTCTGCCACTTTCATTCGTTCATTCATTCAATCGTATTTATTGAGCGCTTACTGTGTGCAGAGCACTGTACTAAGCGCTTGGGAAGTACAAGTTGGCAACATATAGAGGCGGTCCCTACCCAACAGCGGGCACACTTGTCTGCTGTGTGACCTCAGGAAAGTCACTTCACTTCTCTGGGCCTCATTGGCCTCATCTGTAAAATGGGGATGGAGACTGTGAGCTCCAAGTGGGACACGGATTGCGTTCAACCTGATTAATTTATATCTACCCCAGCGCTTGGTCTGGCACATAGTAAACGCTGAACAAATACCATTTCAAGAAACCAAAAAAGAATATCGGAAGCCGGACCATCTCTCCTCATTCTCCCTGTCTGGCTCCTTCGACTTTCTCTGAATGGTCCCCAGGGGCCTAAGAAATGAGTCAATCACCAGTACCCTACTCCCGGACCCCCGACCCCCGACCCCCGACCCCCGGGATCTCTGATGGGCAGGTGTGGCTGGGATCAGGAGAGAGGGAGGGGGCTGCAGCCCAGGGGGCGCGGAGGAGGGGCTCCCAGCTCCCTCATCCCCCTTGTATATAAGTATATATGTTTGTACATATTTATTACTCTATTTATTTATTTATTTATTTTACTAGTACATATCTATTCTATTTATTTTATTTTGTTAGTATGTTTGGTTTTGTTCTCCGTCTCCCCCTTTTAGACTGTGAGCCCACTGTTGGGTAGGGACTGTCTCTATATGTTGCCAACTTGTACTTCCCAAGCGCTTAGTACAGTGCTCTGCACACAGTAAGCGCTCAATAAATAGGATTGATTGATTGATTGATTGATTGGGCTGAACCAAAGTGTGCTCTGTCCCCCTGGGCCGCGGCAGATGAAACCCCTCCCCCCGGGTCTGCGGGCCGGAGTAAGAACCGTCAGCCCCCTCCGCATCCCTCCCCCTCCCCCCTCGGTCCCCTGCCGCGTCTCCTGTGCCTCAGTTTCCCGCTTGTCTCCAAATCGCTCTACGTCCGTGTCTCTGCCTGTCTGCCGGCCCCCCAGCTTTCCCCCGCAGCCCCCTGCACTCCCCCCCACCTCCAACCCATCCTCCTGCGTCTCCGGCTGGGGTGCGGGGGTGTGGGGCTGTGGGGTCCCTCGGGTGGGGGGAGAGCCCGGACCCCCCGCCCCCAACCGTGCCCCTCCGTGTGTCCCCCTCCCGAGGGGCACGTATGGGCTCGGCTCCCCTCAGAGGGAAGAGGCGGGGGGGAGCCCTGTGTCCGGGGAGGGGAGCGGGGCCGTCGCCCCTCGCCCGGGTTGCAGGGCCACGGGGCCGTGACAGTGACGGAGCTGGGGGTCCGGGGGGCGGGGGGCGTCTGTCAGGACTCCAGTCAGATCGGGCTGCTCAAGGAGCTGCTGGACCTGCAGAAGGACATGGTGGTGATGCTCCTGTCTCTGCTGGAGGGTAACGCCCCCCTCCCTCCTCCTTCCTCCGACCCCTCCATCCTGCCCAAACCTCCATCCTGTCCCACCCCCATCCTGCCCCACCTCCATCCTGCCCCACCCCCATCCTGTCCCACCGCCATCCTGCCCCACCTCCATCCTGCCCCACCTCCATCCTGCCCCACCTCCATCCTGCCCCACCTCCATCCTGTCCCACCTCCATCCTGTCCCACCCCCATCCTGCCCCACCCCCATCCTGCTCCCACCCCCATCCTGCTCCCACCCTCATCCTGCTCCCACCCCCATCCTGTCCCACCTCCATCCTGCCCCATCTCCATCCTGCCCCATCTCCATCCTGCCCCACTCTCATCCTGCTCCCACTCTCATCCTGCTCCCACCCCCATCCTGCTCCCATCTCCATCCTGACCCTCCCCCATCCTGTCCCACCCCCATCCTGCTCCCACCCCCACCCTGCCCCACCCCCATCCTACCCCACCTCCACCGTGCCCTCACCTCCATCCTGCCCCTACCTCTACCCTGCCCATTCCCTGCCCCCCCCCACGTCCCCAGTTGTCCCCCTACAGCGGCCCCCTCCTGGTCCTCAACCTGGGGACACGACCCCCGCCCCCCACCCCACCAGACAGGGAGGGGGGAGCTGAGGCCAGGACGCCTAAGACCCCAGATGGCCTCCGGAGGGGCAGAGAAGGCGGGGGGGGGGGGGCTGATGGAGGCAGAGGAGGGGTCCGGGCAGCTCTGGCTGTGGCCCAGCCCGCCCCCCATGGCCCCCCACCCCACAGGGAACGTGGTGAACGGGATGATCGCGCGGCAGATGGTGGACATGCTGGTGGAGTCGTCCAGCAACGTGGAGATGGTGCTCAAATTCTTCGACATGTTCCTCAAGCTCAAGGACATCGTAGCCGCCGACGCCTTCCGGGACTATGTCACCGACCCCCGGGGACTCATCTCCAAGAAGGAATTCCAGAAGGTGAGGGCAGTGAGGAGGAAGGCCTCACCCGCTGGGTGACCGTCCCCAGCTCTCTCACCCTCTCTGGACCTCTGGGGCTCCGTGGGCTCCATGAGAATCTTAGCTCCAGCCGCATGACAGCAGGAGGGATACAAGTCAGACTCGAGGAAGGACTTCCTGGTGAGAAAGGATGGGGGACACCGGAGGCTGTGCTTCCTTCCCTGGGCATCTCTCTGCAGAAGAGAAACTCCTGTCTGTTCAGGATGGGAGAGAGAGATTTTCCAAATCCAGCTGAAGTGCAAAAAACTACCAGCAGAAGAAGCAGCAGCAACAGGGATGGAGGTTAATCAATCAATCAATGGTATTTGTTGAGTGCTTACTGAGTGCAGAGCACTGTGGCGAGCACTTGAGAGAGTATGATACAACAAAGGGAAGCGGCATGGCCTACCAGCCTGGGAGTTCTAATCCACTCCCCCACTTTGCTGTGTGATGTTGGGCAAGGCACTTGACTTCTCTGTGCCTCTGTTCCCTCATCTGCAAAATGGGGACGCAATACCTGTTCTCCCTCCAGCTTAGACTTTGAGCCTCATGTGGGACCTGATTATCTTGTACCTATTCCAGCGCTTAGTACAGCGCTTGGCGCATGCTATGTGCTTAACAAATACCACTATCATTATTTATCATTCTTGGGAATAATCATTACAGAGTTTGTAAAAATGTTCCCTGGCCACAGGGAGGTCACAGTCTAGAGGGGGAGGCAGACGTTAAAATAATTGTGTCATCGTTATATTACATAAATTACATATTTTATCAGTCATATAGAAATAATTATTAAAGTGCTGTGGGCTGAGGGTGGGGTGAATAAAGGGTACAAATCCACAGGCAAGGATAACAAAGGAGGGAAAGGGAGTAGGGGAGTAGAGAAGCAGTGTGGCTTAGTGGGAAGAGCACGGGCTTTGGAGTCAGAGGTCATGGGTTCGAATCCCAGCTTTTTCAATTGTCAGCTGTGTGACTGGGCAAGTCACCTAACTTCTCTGTGCCTCAGTTCCCTCATCTGTAGAATGGGGATTAAGACTGTGAGCCCCCTGTGGGACAACCTGATCACCTTGTAACCTCCCCAGCGCTTAGAACAGTGCTTTTCACAGAGTAAACACTTAATAAATGCCACCATTAAATGAGGTTTTAGTTGGGGAAGGCCTCTTGGAGAAGATGTGATTTTAATAAGGCTTTGAAGGTGGGAAGAGTGGCGATCTGTCGGAGGGACCGTCTATATATGTTTCCAACTTGGACTTCCCAAGCGCTTAGTACAGTGCTCTGCACACAGTAAGTGCTCAATAAATACGATTGATTGATTGATATCAAGGGGGAGAGCATTCCAGGCCAGAAGCGGGATGTGGGTGAAGGGTCGCTGGAGAGATGGATGAGATCAAGGTGCAGTGAGTAGGTTGGTGTCGGAGGAGGGAAGTGGGGATGCTGGGCTGGAATAGGAAACTAGCGAGGTGAGGCAGGAAGGGGCAAGGGGATTGAGCGCTTTAAAGCCAGTTTGACTGGAGATGGAGGGACTGCACTTACTGGGAGCCCAGTACTCGGAGGACCCCAGAAGCGCTGACCTCCACTCCCCCACCTTCGGACCTCCCGCCCCGCCACCAGGCCATGGACAGCCAGAAGCAGTTCTCTGGGACGGAGATCCAGTTCCTGCTTTCCTGCTCGGAGGCGGATGAGAACGAGATGATCGACTGCGATGAGTTCGCCAGCCGCTTCCAGGAGCCGGCCAAGGACATCGGCTTCAACGTGGCCGTGCTGCTGACCAACCTGTCGGAGCACGTGCCCCACGACCCCCGCCTCCACACCTTCCTGGAGCTGGCCAAGAGCATCCTGGAGTACTTCCGCCCCTACCTGGGCCGCATCGAGATCATGGGGGCCTCCAAGCGCATCGAGCGCATCTACTTCGAGATCTCCGAGACCAACAAGGCCCAGTGGGAGATGCCCCAGGTAGGAGCCTGCCGGGGTCATCCGGGCCAGCCCCCTGCCTCCGGGCGGTTACACCGACCTCTCCTTAGCACCATCCGCTCCCCCAACGCCCCACACACTCCCCCACAAGCACACAACAAACACACACACACGCACACTAGGCCGTGCTGCTTCTCCACAAATGCAATTATTATTATCAACAAAGTATTAGGGTGACATCATCACCCTGGGGCCTAGTCCTGTCCCAGCAAGGGGTCTCCAGGGGGATTCGACCAGAGCCAGCTGACCTGTCCCCCAACACACTCACACAAACACACTCACACAAACACACCACACACACACACACACACACACACACACAGCCATGCTGCTTCTCTACAAATGCAGTTATCAACAAAATATTAGGGTGACATTGACACCTTGGGGCCTAGTCCTGCCCCAGCGAGGGGTCTCCAGGGGGACTCGACCAGGGCCATCTGACCTGCCCCTCAACACATTTACACAAACACACACACACACACACACACACATGGCCATACTGCTTCTCTACAAATGTAGTTATTATCAACAAAATATTAGGGTGACATTGACACCTTGGGGCCTAGACCTACCCCAGCGAGGGGTCTCCAGGGGGATCTGACCAGGACCAGCTGACCCGCCCCCCCAACGCACTCACACACACACACACACACACACACACACACACACACACAAACACACACACACACACACGGCCATGCTGCTTCTCTACAGATGCAGTTATCAACAAAATATTAGGGTGACATTGACACCTTGGGGCCTAGTCCCGCCCCAGCGAGGGGTCTCCAGGGGGACCCGACCAGGGCCAGCTGGTCCCACCCCCAGACACCCTGATTCAGGCTCGCTCTCCCCCCCCGGCAGGTGAAGGAGTCGAAGCGCCAGTTCATCTTCGACGTGGTGAACGAAGGCGGGGAGGCGGAGAAGATGGAGCTGTTCGTCAGCTTTTGCGAGGACACCATCTTCGAGATGCAGATCGCGGCGCAGATCTCGGAGCCCGAGGGCGGACCGGAGGAGGAGGACGAGGGGGAGGAGGAGGAGGAAGAGCAGGAAGAGGGGGCGGCGGAGGAAGAGGGGGCCGGCGAGGGGCGCAGAGGGGCGGCCAAGGGGTCCGAGGGCCGGTCCGCCTTCGGGGAGCTGCTGGGGGCCGCGGCCTCCTGCCTCCGGCTCTTCACCTACCGGGCCCTGCGGCGCCGGGTCCGGAGGCTGCGGAGGATGACCGTGCGGGAGCTGACCACCGCCCTGGCGGGACTGGTCTGGGCGCTGCTGGCCCAGGTGGGCCGCAGCCTGGCCGGGCTGGCCCGGGGGCTGGCCCTCCTCCTCTGGGGCTCCCTCTTCGGCGGCGGCCTGGTGGAGGGGGCCAAGAAGATGGTCGTGACCGAGCTGCTGGCCAGCATGCCGGACCCCACGCAGGACGAGGTCCACGCGGACCAGCCGGCGGCCAGCAGCGCCGCGGCGGGCACCGAGCCCGCCCAGGAGCAGGACGGGCCCGAGGCCGAGGCGGCCTTCGCCGACGACGGGGGAGACGCCCCGGGCGACCCCGGGGTCGAGGGGGCCAAGGACGGGGGTCACTACCGACCCGGAGGCCCCGACGCCCCCGGGGGGCTGGGGGACATGGGTGACATGACGCCCGTGGAGCCGCCCACGCCCGAGGGGTCCCCCATCCTCAGGAGGAAGCTAGTGGTGAGGGCCCGGGGCTGGCGGGTGGGTCGAGGGGGTCGAGGGAGAGGCAGGACCGGCCGCTCAGCGGAATTCCCGCCCGCAGGGGGTCGGCCAGGACGAGGAGGAGGAGGAGGAGGAGGAGGTGGGAGAGGCACAGCCCCCACCGGAGCCCGAGAAGCCCCCCGAGCAGCCCCCCGAGGAGCCCCCCGCCGAGCCCGAGAAAGCCGAGTGAGTGTCCGACGGCAATCATCAGTCGTATTTCTTGAGCGCTTACTGTGTGCAGAGCACTGGACTAATCAATCAAATCAATGTCAATCGTATTTATTGAGCGCTTACTGTGCGCAGAGCACTGGACTAAGCGCTTGGGAAGTCCAAGTTGGCAACATCTAGAAACGGGCCCTACCCAACAGTGGGCTCACAGTCTAGAAGGGGGAGACAGAGAACAAAACCAAACCTGTTAACAAAATAAAATAAATAGAATAGATATGTACAAGTAAAATAAATAGAGTAATTGAATACGTACGAACATATATACATATATACAGGTGCTGTGGGGAAGGGAAGGAGGTAAGGCGGGGGAGAGGGAGAGGAAGGAGGGGGCTCAGTGTGGGAAGGCCTCCTGGAGGAGGTGAGCTCTCAGTAGGGCCTTGAAGGGAGGAAGAGAGCGAGCTTGGCGGGTGGGCGGAGGGAGGGCATTCCGGGCCAGGGGGAGGACGTGGGCCGGGGGTCGACGGCGGGACAGGAGAGAACGAGGCCTAACGGTGAGGAGATTAGCGGCGGAGGAGCGGAGGGTGCGGGCTGGGCTGGAGAAGGACAGAAGGGAGGTGAGGTAGGAGGGGGCGAGGGGATGGATGGACAGCCTGGAAGCCCAGGGTGAGGAGTTTCTGCCTGATGCGCAGATTGATTGGTAGCCACTGGAGATTTTTGAAGAGGGGAGTAACATGCCCAGGGCGTTTCTGGACAAAGACAATCCGGGCAGCGGCGTGAAGTATGGATTGAAGTGGAGAGAGACACGAGGATGGGAGATCGGAGAGAAGGCTGATGCAGTAGTCCAGACGGGATAGGATGAGAGCTTGAACGAGCAGGGGAGCGGTTTGGATGGAGAGGAAAGGGGGGATCTTGGCGATGTTGCGGAGCTGAGACCGGCAGGTTTTGGTGACGGCTTGGATGTGAGGGGTGAACGAGAGAGCGGAGTCGAGGATGACACCAAGGTTGCGGGCTTGTGAGACGGGAAGGGTGGTAGTGCCGTCAACAGTGATGGGAAAATCAGGGAGAGGGCAGGGTTTGGGAGGGAAGATAACGGCAGCGGGGGAAGAGGCACATCAGCTCTCTTCCTCCCTTTAAAGCCCTACTGAGAGCTCACCTCCTCCAGGAGGCCTTCCCACACTGAGCCCCCTCCTTCCTCTCCCCCCCCATCCCCCTCGCCTTACATTCCCCTCCCCACAGCCCCTGTATATATGTTTATACGTATTTATTACTCTATTTATTTTATTGGTACATATTTATTCTATTGATTTTATTTTGTTAATATGTTTTGTTTTGTTGTCTGCCTCCCCCTTCTAGACTGTGAGCCCGCTGTCGGGTAGGGACCGTCTCTATATGTGTGTATATGAGATATGTATATGAGAAGCAGCGTGGCTCAGTGGAAAGAGCCCGGGCTTTGGAGTCAGAGTTCATTGGTTCAAATCCTGGCTCGGCCAATTGTCAGCTGGGTGACTTTGGGCAAGTCACTTAACTTCTCTGTGCCTCAGTTACCTCATCTGTAAAATGGGGGTTGACTGTGAGCCCCACGTGGGACAACCTGATCACCTTGTAACCTCCCCAGTGCTTAGAACAGTGCTTTGCACATAGTAAGACTTTTTGACTCCCCTTTTAGACTCCCCCCCTTTTAGACTCCCCTTTTAGACTCCCCTTTTAGACTCTCCCCTTTTAGACTCCCCTTTTAGACTCCCCTTTTAGACTGTGAGCCCACTGTTGGGTAGGGACTGTCTCTATATGTTGCCAATTTGTACTTCCCAAGCGCTTAGTACAGTGCTCTGCACACAGTAAGCGCTCAATAAATACGATTGATTGATTGATTGATTGATTAAGCGCTTAATAAATGCCATTATTATTATTATTATTATTATTATTATTATTATGTTGCCAACTTGTACTTCCCAAGCGCTTAGTCTAGTGCTCTGCACACAGTAAGCGCTCAATAAATAATAATAATAATAATGATGGCATTTGTTAAGCGCTTACTATGTGCAGAGCACTGTTCTGAGCGCTGGGGCGGGATACAAGATGATCAAGTTGTCCCGCGTGGGGCTCACAGCCTTAATCCCCATTTTACAGATGAGGGAACTGAGGCTCAGAGAAGTTAAGTGACTTGCCCAAGGTCACACAGCAGACATGTGGCGGAGCTGGGATTAGAACCCATGACCTCTGACTCCAAAGCCCATTCATTCCATACGATTGAATGAATGAATGAATGAATGAAAAGGGGCGGCCTGAGGGCCCGGGGGTCGCCACCCTGAGCCCCTCCCTCGCCCTTAGTGCCGAGAACGGGGAGAAGGGGGGTCCCCAGCCGGAGCCCCAGCCCCCGAAGAGGAAGGCGGCGGCGGCGGCAGCAGCGACCACCGCCTCACCCACCGCGGGCCTGGACTTCTGGGGGGAACTGGAGGTCCAGAGGGTCAAATTCCTGGTAGGTGGACGGGAGAGCCGGCAAAGAGGGGTCACCCTGGGGTCTGGACCCCTTCTCCCCCCACCCCGGGAGACCTTCACTCCCTCCCTTCCTTCCCCCCACTCTCAGAACTACCTGTCCAGAAACTTCTACACGCTGCGTTTCCTGGCCCTCTTCCTCGCCTTCGCCATCAACTTCATCCTCCTCTTCTACAAGGTGACGGACCCCTGGCCATCCTCGGCCCCCCGGGGTGGGGGGCGGCGGCCCCGAGGACCCCAAGTGACCGGACGCGGGGAAACCGGGGTTCCATTCCCACCCAAGGCCCAGCCTGGCCCACGTGCGGGGTGGTGGAGAGGTGGGGAGGAGGCCTGGGACTCCCCCTCGATGCGGCCCCCCAAGTGCTGACCCCCCGTCCCTCCAGCCCTCCGTCCCCCCGGACGTGTAGTTTGGCTTCCTGACAAGATCCCGGGCTTGGGAGTCAGAGGACATGGGTTCCAATTCCCCCTCTGCCGCCTGTCCGCTGGCACTTCCCTTCTCTGGGCCTCGGTGACCTCATCTGGAAAATGGGGATAATAATAATAATAATGGCATTTGTTAAGCGCCTACTATGTGCAAAGCACTGTTCTAAGCGCTGGGGTAGATACAAGGTGATCACAGTCTTAATCCCCGTTTTACAGATGAGGTAACTGAGGCCCAGAGAAGTTAAGTGACTTGCCCAAAGTCACACAGCTGACAAGTGGCAGAGCCGGGATTTGAACCCATGATCTCTGACTCCAAAGCCCGTGCTCTTTCCAATGAGCCACGCTGCTTCTCTAATCATCATCATCATCATAATAATAATAATGGTATTTATTAAGCGCTTACTCTGTGCTGAGCACCGTTCTAAGCACTGGGGGAGATACAAGGTAATCAGGTTGTCCCACGTGGGGCTCACAGTCTTCATCTCCATTTTCCAGATGAGGGAACTGAGGCCCAGAGAAGTGAAGTGACTTGCCCAAAATCACACAACTGACAAGTGGCGGAGCTGGGATTAATAATGATGTCATTTGTTAAGTGCTTACTATGTGCCAAGCACTGTTCTAAGCTCTGGGGGAGATACAAGGTGATCAGGTTGTCCCACGGGAGGCTCACAGTCTTCATCCCCATTTTCCGGATGAGGGAACTGAGGCCCAGATAAGTGAAGTGACTTGCCAAAAATCCCACAGCTGACAAGTGGCGGAGCTGGGATTAATATTGATGTCATTTGTTAAACGCTTACTATGTGCCAAGCATTCATTCAATCGTATTTATTGAGTGCTTACTGTGTGCAGAGCACTGGACTAAGTGCTTGGGAAGTACAAGTTGGCAACATAGAGAGACGGTCCCTACCCAACAACAGGCTCACAGTCTAGAAGGGGACTGATCTAAGCGCTGGGGAAGATACAAGGTGATCAGGTTGTCTCACGGGGGGCGCACAGTCTTCATCCCCATTTTCCGGATGAGGGAACTGAGGCCCAGAGAAGTGAAGTGACTTGCCCAAAGTCACCCAGCTGACAACTGGCGAACCCATGCATGACCTCTGACTCCCAAGCCCGGGCTCTTTCCACTGAACCACGCTGAAGACTTTGAGCTCCCCCTGCGATTAGCTTGTATACCCCAGTGCTTAGAACAGTGCAGGTCACTTAGCTTCCCTGTACCTCAGTTGCCTCATCTGGAAAATGGGGATTAAGACTGTGAGCCCCATGTGGGACAACCTGATCACCTTGTAACCTCCCCAGCGCTTAGAACAGTGCTTTGCACCTGTTTTGTTTTGTTCTCTGTCTCCCCCTTCTAGACTGTGAGCCCACTGTTGGGTAGGGACCGTCTCTATATGTTGCCAACTTGTACTTCCTAAGCGCATAGTACAGTGCTCTGCACACAGTAAGCGATCAATAAATACGATTGATTGATTGATTGATTGAATACCATTATCATTTTCAGGTGTCTGATTCTCCGCCGGGGGAGGAGGAGCTGGAAGGCTCGGGGCTGGAGGAGCTGGCAAGCGGCTTGGGATCCGGAGAAGGTTTGGGCAGCGGGCTGGGCTCCGGGGCCGGCGAGGAGGAGGAGGAAGAGAACATGGTTTACTACTTCCTGGAGGAGAGCACGGGCTACATGCAGCCCGCCCTGCACTGTCTTAGCCTCCTGCATACGCTCATCGCCTTCCTCTGCATCATCGGCTACAACTGCCTCAAGGTGCCCGCGGCCCGGTGCCCCTCCTGCCCTCTCCATCGGGGCCTAGTCGACAGAGCCCGGGCCTTGGGAAGCAGCCGGTCCCGGGTTCTAATCCCGCGTGGCTCCGCCACCTGTCAGCTGGGCGACTTTGGGCCAGTCACTTCATTCATTCTTTCATTCAGTCGTATTTATTGAGCGCTTACTGTGTGCGGAGCGCTGTACTAAGCGCTTGGGATGTACAAGTTGGCAACATATAGAGACGATCCCAAAAGTGGGCTCGCAGTCTAGAAGGGGGAGACACTTCTCCAAGCCTCAGTTACCTCATCCGGAAAATGGGGATGAAGACTGTGAGCCCCCTGTGAGACAACCTGATTTCCTTATATCTCCCCCAGCGCTTAGAACAGTGCTTGGCACATAGTAAGCGCTTAACAAATGCCAATATTATTATTATTCATTCATTCGTTCATTCAATCGTATTTGTTGAGCACTTACTGTGTGCAGAGCACTGTACTAAGCGCTTGGGAAGTACAACTTGGCAACATATAGAGACGGTTTGTACCCAACAACAGGCTCACAGTCTTATCCCAGCCCCGCCACTTGTCTGCTGGGTGATCTGGGGGCAAGTCGCTTCATTTCTCTGGGCCTCAGTTCATTCATTCAGTCAATCATATTTATTGAGCGCTTACTGTGTGCAGAGCGCTGCACTAAGCGCTTGGAAAGTCCAATTAGGCAACAGATGGAGACAATCCCTACCCAACAACGGGCTCACAGTCTAGGAGGGGGGAGACAGACAACAAAACAAAACAAGTAGACAGGCCTCAATGCCATCAGTGGGAATTAAGTGTGAGCCCCATGTGGGATAGGGACTGTATCCAATTCCTCGATTTGCTCGAACCCATCCCAGCGCTGAGTACTGTGCCCGATGCATAGTAAGCGTTAAAACAAATATCACTATTAGTATTTTTCTTCGTCTCACCGGCCCTGACCCTTTCTGCCTTTCTTCACGCAGCGTGGCTCAGTGGAAAGAGCCCGGGCTTGGGAGTTGGTGGTCATTCATTCAATCGTATTTATTGAGTGCTTACTGTGTGCAGAGCACTGTACTAAGCACTTCGGAAGTACAAGTTGGCAACATATAGAGGACGGTCCCTACCCAACAGCGGGCTCACAGTCTAGAAGGGATTATCTTCAAGGCTTGGGAAATCAGGTAGAGGGGGATCTTATAGAAGCAACGTGGCTCAGTAGAAAGAGCCCAAGCTTTGGAGTCAGAGGTCATGGGTTCAAATTCCGGCTCTGCCAACTGTCAGCTGTGTGACTTTGGGCAAGCCACTTCACTTTTCTGGGCCTGAGTTACTGCATCTGTAAAATGGGGATTAAGACTGTGAGCCCCTGTGGGACAACCTGATCACCTTGTAACCTTCCCAGCGCTTAGAACAGTGCTGTGCACATAGTAAGCGCTTAATGAATGCCATCATTATTATTATTATTATTACCTGTCCCCTTGTAACCTTCCCAAAGCTTAGAACAGTGCTGTGCACATAATAAGCGCTTAATAAATGCCATTATTATTATTATTATTATTATTATTATTATTATTACCTGTTCCCCGTCCTGACTCCGCCCCCGGTGATGACCCCTCCCCTAGGTGCCCCTGGTGATCTTCAAGCGTGAGAAGGAGCTGGCCCGGAAACTGGAGTTTGACGGCCTGTACATCACCGAGCAGCCCGAGGACGATGACGTTAAGGGCCAGTGGGATCGCCTGGTCCTCAACACCCCGTAGGGTCCCGGGGGGACCGGGGGAGGGGGCGGGGAGAAGGGGCCCGGCCTCCCCCTCACTCTCTGCCCTTCTCCCCAGATCGTTCCCCAGCAACTACTGGGACAAATTCGTGAAACGAAAGGTGAGGGGGTGGGGATTCATTCAATCATATTGACTGAGCGCTTACTGTGTGCAGAACACTGTACTAAGCGCTTGGGAAGTACAAGTTGGCAACAGATAGAGACGATCCCTACCCAACAGCGGGCTCACAGTCTAGAAGGGTGGGGATGGAGATAATAATAATAATGATGATGATGCTAGCATTTATTAAGCGCTTACTATGTGCAAAGCACTGTTCTAAGCGCGGGGGATAGGGGCTGGGTCCAGGCGGGCCTCGGTGGGGTTCGTCGACCCCCGGAGACCGAGCCTCCCCTCCCGCAGGTGCTGCATAAACACGGAGACATCTACGGGCGGGAGCGGATCGCCGAGCTGCTGGGCATGGACTTGGCCAGCCTGGAGATCACCGCCCAGAACGAGAAGAAGCCCGAGGCCGACAAGAGCTTCCTCACCTGGTCAGGGTCTGGGGGCGAGACCGCGGGGGGCTGCGGGGGAGGGCTCTGGCCTGGGCGAGTCGGGCAGGCTTGGGATGGTTCTTTATCCCTCCCCCTTCGAGCCTGTGAGCCCGTTGTTGGGTAGGGACCGTCCCTAGCTGTTGCCGATTTGGACTTTCCAAGCGCTTAGTCCAGTGCTCTGCACACAGTAAGCGCTCAATAAATACGATTGAGTGAATGAATGAATTCTTTTTTCTCTTTCTCTTCCCCCTTTCTTCTCCCCACATTTCCTTTCTCCTTCCCCCTCCCCCTTCCCCTTTCTTCCCCCTTCCTCTTCCCTTTCTTCCCCTCTCCCCTTTCTTCCTTCCCTCCCTCTCTCCCCTTTCTTCTCCCTTCCCCCTTTCTTCCCCCCTCCCCTTTCTTCCTCCTGCCCCCACTCTCTTTTCTTCCTCCCCTCCCTCTCTCCCCTTTCTTCCCCCTTCCCCTTTTTATTCCCCCCTCCCTCTCTCCCCTTTCTTCCCCCCTCCTCCTCCCTTCTCCTCTTCTCCCTTTTCTTCCCCTCTTTCCCTCCCTTCCCCCCTTTCTTCCCCCTCCCCTTCTCCCCTTTCTTCCTCTCCTCCCTCTCTCCCCTTTCTTCCCCTCCCCCTTTCTTCCTCCCTCCTCCCCTTTCTCCCCTTCTCCCTTTTCTTCCCCCATCCCCCTCTCCCCTTTCTTCCCCTCCCCCCTTTCTTCCTCCCTCCTCCCCTTTCTCCCCTTCTCCCTTTTCTTCCCCATCCCCCTCTCCCCTTTCTCCCCTTCCCCCTTTCGTCCCCCTCCCTTTCTCCCCTTTCTTCCTCCCCTTCCTCTCTCCCTTTTCTCCCCCTTCCCCTTTTTATTCCCCCCTCCCTCTCTCCCCCTTCCCCCTTTCTTCCTCCCCCCCTTTCTTCCCCTCCCTCTCTCCCCTTTCTTCCCCTCCTCCCCCTCTCCTCTCCCCCCCCAGGATCATGTCCATTGACATCAAATACCAAATCTGGAAATTCGGAGTCATCTTCACTGACAATGTGAGGGAAAGGCGTTGTAGGGGGTGCGGGGAGCGTGTAGGCTGGCACGGAGGGGGGCAGGGGGTGAGCCCAGCTGCCCCATCCCCGACCGGCCCGTCTGCCCCCTCCCTCCTCCCGCAGTCGTTCCTGTATCTGGCTTGGTATATGGTCATGTCTCTGCTCGGCCACTACAACAACTTCTTCTTCGCCTGCCATCTGTTGGACATCGCCATGGGGGTCAAAACCCTGCGGACCATCCTGTCCTCCGTCACCCACAACGGCAAACAGGTCGGGGGCCGGGGACAGGGGGTCCGTCAGAGGCGGAGGGGGGCCACGCAGGGTAGACGTGACCTGATGCCCTCCTCCCCTTCTTTTCTGTCCACCCCGTGCCCAGCTGGCGATGACCGTGGGACTGCTGGCTGTGGTCGTTTACCTGTACACCGTGGTGGCCTTCAATTTCTTCCGCAAGTTCTACAACAAGAGCGAAGACGAGGATGAGCCGGACATGAAGTGCGACGACATGATGACGGTACTCGGGGATTGGCGCTGGACGTCTCTGTCAGGGTGGTGGTGGTGGTGGGTCTCTGTCTCTGGGAGTTTGGGCTTCTATTCATTCATTCGATGTGTTGATTGAGCGCTTACTGTGTGCGGAGCACTGTACTACATGCTTGGGAGAGGACAGTAAATTAACAGACACATTCCCTGCCCACGATGAGCTTACAGTCAGGGTGGGGGAAACGGAGGGAGGGACAGACAATTAATATAAATAAATAAGTGACAGATTTGGACAGAAGTGCGGCGGCTCTGCTGTGTGACCTTGGCCAAGTCACTTCACTTCTCTAGGCCTCAGTTCCCTTATCTTTAAAATGGGGATCGAGACTGGGAGGCCTACTTGGGATGGAGACTGGGACTGATTCAATTTGCCCGTATCCAGCCCAGCGTTTAGAACAGCGTCTGGCACATAGTAAGCGCTTAGCAAATACCATAATAATAATCATTATTTATTTATTATTATTTATCATTTATTATTAGTCATTCATTTATTTATATTAATTGTCGGTCTCCCCCTCTAGACTGTAAACTCGTCGTGGGCAGGGAATGTGTCTGTTTATATACCGTCCTCTCCCAAGCGCTTAGTGCAGTGCTCCACACACAGTAAGCACTCAATAAATACAACCCAATGAATGGATAGAAGCCCAAACTCCCAGAAACAGAGATTCCTCCTCTCCCGCCCCTCTCCAAGACAATAATTAGAATTATTATTATTGTCCCTTGGGGACATCTGCATCCCTTGGGGGCGTCTGGGTCTCACAGCCCCCCTTCCCCGCCCCTCTCCCGCAGTGCTACCTGTTTCACATGTATGTGGGGGTGCGAGCCGGCGGGGGCATCGGGGACGAGATTGAGGACCCGGCGGGGGACGAGTACGAGCTGTACCGCGTCGTCTTCGACATCACCTTCTTCTTCTTCGTCATCGTCATCCTGCTGGCCATCATCCAGGGTCAGGCCCGGAGGCCGGGGTCGGGCGGGGGCCGCCGAGCTGCCACCCAATTAATCAGTCAATGGCATTTGGAGTGCTTGCTGTTACTATTAATAATAATAATAAGCGTATTTATTGAGCCCTTACTGTGGGCAAATCACTGTACTAAGCGCTTGGGAGAGTACAATCTAACATCAGACATATTCCCTGCCCACAGAGCACTGTACTAAACGCTTGGGAGAGAGTTGCACTATTACAGATCCAGTGAGACCCCCTTCCCCTCCTCCTCGCCTCTTCCTTTGTCCCGCGCAGGTCTGATCATCGACGCCTTCGGGGAGCTGAGAGACCAGCAGGAGCAGGTCAAGGAGGACATGGAGGTGAGACGGAGGCCGGAAGGTGGGGTTAGGGACTTGGGCCGATGGACCAGTGCTGACTCTTTTGCTTTTCCCTCCTCTTCCTCCTCCTTTTCTTCCCCTCCTCTTTGCCACGTCCTCCTCCTCCTCTTCTCCTCCTCCTCCTCCTTCTCTCCTCGCCCCCCTTTCTCCTCCTCCTCTCCTCCTCGTCCTCCTCTTCTCCTCCTCCTCTCCTCCTCTTCTTTGCCTCCTTCTCCTTCTCTCCTTGCCCCCCTTCTCCTCCTCCTCCTCCTCTCCTCCTCCTCCTTTTCTTTCCCTCCTCCTCTTTGCCTCCTTCTCCTTCTCTCCTCACCCCCCTTCCTCCTCCTCCTCTCCTCCTCTCCTCCTCCTCCTCTTCTCTTCCTCCTCCTCTTCTCCTCCTCCTTTTCTTCTCCTCCTCCTCCTTTTCTTCTCCTCCTCCTCTTTGCCACCTCCTCCTCTTCCTCTCCTCCTCCTTTTCTTTCCCTCCTCTTTGCCTCCTCCTCTGTCTCTCCTCGCCCTCTTCCTCCTCTTTCTCTCCTCCTCCTCCTCCTCTTCTCCTCCTCCTCCTCTTTGCCTCCTCCTCCTCGTCGCCTCGCCGCCCTCTTCCTCCCCCCCCCACCAGACCAAGTGCTTCATCTGCGGCATTGGCAGCGACTACTTCGATACGACCCCCCACGGCTTTGAGACCCACACCCTGGAGGAGCACAATTTAGCCAACTACATGTGAGGGGCGGGGCCAGACCCAGATGGGCGATTACTACTACTAGTAATACTAGTAGTAGTAGTAGTAGCAGCAGTATTTATTGAGCAATTACTGTGTGCAGAGCACTGTGCTAAGCGGGGAAGAAGGAGGGGGAGTTCAGCACTAATTCAGCAGGGGTCGTCTCGGTCTGGTTGGGCTGGGACGAGGGGATAGGGACCCTGGTGGCCTTTGGGTGGGGCGGGGCAGTGGGCTTCCCGGGACCTGCTGGCACCCCACCCCCCACCCACGGGACCAGCTTCTGAGCAGGGACCCCCCGGGGCGGGATAGAGAGGGACGGGGCAGGGGTCCCACCCTGGCAAAGACTCTCCGGTCACCCCCTCCCCTCCCTAGGTTCTTCCTGATGTACCTCATCAACAAGGACGAGACAGAGCACACGGGGCAGGTGAGGGGACGGGGAAGGTCAAGGGGCAGCAGGAGGGAGGGGAACCGGGGCGGGGGGCTTGGGGACTCCAGGCGCCCCCCCCCGAAAAATAATCTCTCCGTGCCCCAGGAGTCCTATGTCTGGAAGATGTACCAGGGCCGTTGCTGGGACTTCTTTCCGGCCGGTGACTGTTTCCGCAAACAGTACGAGGACCAACTGGGCTGAGACCCGGCCCCCTCCCCGGCTGGGGTGCTGCTGCTGCTGCGCTGGGGACCCCCCACCCCAATTCAAGTGCCTTATCCCCCTCCCCGGAGCCTGACACTTCTCTCTCCCCCCAGGGCGTCCTGGTTGGGGAGGGGGGGGGTCTCTCTCCCGGTGTCCCCACCCCCACCCCATCAGTGCAATATCCACCCCCGGGGGTCCCGCCGGACCCCCTCTCCCCCCATCCCCCCAGCTGCTGCTCCCAGAGTGGGGCGGGTCGCAGAGCCCGGGTCCGCGGGCTTGTGGTTTCCCGTTTAATAAAATTGTTTCTTGCTGCAGCGAAGGTGGTCCGCGGTTCTTGGGGTGGGGCCCCGTCTCCTGGCCCCCCCACCCCCCCCGAAGGAACACGCAGACACTCTGGATCCAGTCAGTCCGTTTATGAGGCCGGTCCGGTCCAGGCGCCCCTGGCCCACGACGGGGTGGAGGGCAGCCAGGCCCAGGGGCCCAACTCAGTCTTTCCCTCCAGGCGGGTCGGGATGGGGGGTGGGAGGGGGTGGGGAGGGGGGGTAGCCGTGGGGGGGGCTGGACCCCCTCATTCTTGGATGTACAGGTTGCTGGGGGCGCTGGGGTCATCAGCCGGCCTTGTCTCCACCACCACAGGCCTGGGGAGGGGATTCGGGTGAAAGACCAGATCTCCCAGACACCCGCCCCCACCTCAGGCCTGAGGAGGGGGCGGGGGGCAGGCCCCCTGGACCCTCCCCTCCCACCCCCGGTCCCTCCCGGACCCCTACCTGGGTGATCCAAGGAGCCGAAAGGTCAGGCTTGTGTCTCTCAGTTCTTGCAGAGGCTGGCGAGAGAAAAGGCCAAAGTGAGAGATCAGACCCGCGGCCCCGGCGTTGGGGGGGGGGGGGATGGGAGGGGATGGGGTGGGGGGTCTCCAATCCACAGAGAGTAAGAAGAAGACATGGGGGACTTCACCTCCTGGACCCGCCGGGCCGTTGTGGAAGAAAGGAAGGAATCGCAGACGAGACGTGGAAAGTGTCACAGAGCACAGACCAGACACACTCACACTCTATCTCTCACACACACGGTTTCAAAGGCAAAGATAAGGGATAATAACAACGATAATGATAATAATGTTGGTATTTGTTAAGCGCTGACTGTGTGCCAAGCACTGCTCTAAGCGCTGGGGTAATCAATCAATCAATCGTATTTAAAGCGCTCAATAAATACGATTGATGGTGATGATTGAGCGCTTACTGTGTGCACAGCACTACTATGCACTTGGGAAGTACAAGTTGACAACATATAGAGACAGTCCCTACCCAACAGTGGGCTCACAGTCTAAAAGATAGACTGTGGGTAGATACAAGATCATCAGATGGTCCCACGTGGGGCTCACAGTCTTCATCCCCATTTCACAGATGAGGCCCAGAGAAGTTAAGTAGCTTGCCCAAAGTCACCCAGCTGATAAGTGGCGGAGTCGGGATTAGAACCCACGCCCTTTGACTCCCAAGCTCGGGGTCTTTCCACTGAGCCAGGCTGCTTCTCCCAAGCTCTCAGCACGCAGTAAGCATTCATTAAATGTCATTATTGGTTGATTGAAACCCGTCTCAGGACCCAGCAGAGGGGCTCCCCCAGGGCAGTGCCCGCTTGGCCCCCACTTTCTCCTCCGCCCCTTTAACCCCCCAACTCCTTCCCCGAAGGAGAGGGGACGGGGGAGAAGAGGCCAGCCCACATACCTGGTCCGAGCCGAGGGCCCAAACTTGCACCCCGTGTTTCCAGAAGGCCTGGAGCCGGTCCCCAACCAGAGCTGGGGGGAAAATAATAATAATAATAATAATTAATAATGGTATTTGTTAAGTGCTTACTATGTGCAAAGCACTGTTCTAAGCGCTGGGGAGGTTACAAGGTGATCAGGTTGCCCCATGAGGGCTCACAGTTTTAATCCCCATTTTAGAGAAAATAATAATAATAATAATGGTATGTGTTAAGTGCTTACTATGTGCAAAGCACTGTTCTAAGTGTTGGGGAGGTTACAAAGTGATCAGGTTGTCCCATGGGGGCTCACAGTTTTAATCCCCATTTTACAGATAATAATAATAATAATAATGGTATTTGTTAAGTGCTTACTATGTGCAAAGCACTGTTCTAAGTGCTGGGGAAGTTACAAGGTGATGAGGTTGTCCCACAGGGGCTTACAGTCTTAATCCCCATTTTACAGATGAGGTAATTGAGGCCCAGAGGAGTTAAGTGAATTGCCCAAAGTCACACAGCTGACAGTTGGCAGAGCTGGGATTTGAAACCATGGCCTCTGGCTCCAAAGCTCTTTCCACTGAGCCACGCTGCCTCTCAATAATAATAATGTTGGTATTTGTTAAGCGCTTAATAGGTGCCTGAGCACTGTTCTAAGCGCTGGGGGAGATACAAGATCATCAGATGGTCCCACAGTCTTCATCCCCATTTTACAGATTCATTCATTCATTCAATCGTGTTTATTGAGCGTTTACTGTGTGCAGAGCACTGTACTAAGCGCTTGGGAAGTACAAGTTGGCAACATATAGAGACGGTCCCAACAGCGGGCGGCCCAGGTAAGTTAAGAGAAGCGGCGTGGCTCAGTAGAAAAGAGCCCGGGCTTTGGAGTCAGAGGTCATGGGTTCAAATCCCGGCTCTGCCCATTGTCAGCTGTGCGACTTTGGGCAAGTCACTTAACTTCTCTGTGCCTCAGTGACCTCATCTGGAAAATGGGGATTAAGACTGTGAGCCCACCGTGGGACAACCTGATCACCTTGTAACCTACTCAGCGCTTAGTGCTTTGCACATAGTAAGGGCTTAAAAATAGTAAGCGCTTAATAAACACCATTATTATTATTATTATTAATTAAGTGGCTTGCCCAAAGTCACCAGGGGGTGGGGGGAACCTACCCACGGCCTCCACGGCCTCGCTGAGGGGAATCTCGGACACCAGCATTCCCGGGGCGGGGCTCCCCTCCACTGTCACCAGGCGCAGGCTTCCTGAGGGATGGGGAGGGAAGGCTTAGGGATGTGGCCTGGGGAAGGGGCCCGCTGGGAGGAGAAATGGGGGGCTCGGGGGGCTCGGGGGGCTCACCCACCATCCAACAGCACCAGCACCAAGTTGTCTTCCAGCTGGGTCACCTGTACCGGCGCTGAGCCCTCTGCCAGAGGAAGATGGTCAGCGCCCGTGTCCCCCTCCAATATTATCAATTATCCAATATTGTTGATAATATTATCATTAATATTATTGTTGATAATAGTATCCAATTATCCAATATCGTTATTGGATAATAACAATAATGCCATTTGTTCATTCATTCATTCAATCGTATTTATTGAGCGCTTACTGTGTGCAGAGCACTGGACTAAGCACTTGGGAAGTACAAGTTGGCAACATATAGAGACGGTCAATCAATCAATCACTTGTATTTATTGAGCGCTTACTGTGTGCAGAGCACTGGACTAAGCACTTGGGAAGTACAAGTTAGCAACATATAGAGATGGTCAATCAATCAATCACTTGTATTTATTGAGCGCTTACTGTGTGCAGAGCACTGTACTAAGCGCTTGGGAAGTCCAAGTTGGCAACATATAGAGACAGTCCCTACCCAGCAATGGGCTCACAGTCTAGAAACCTTGTAGACCTAGAAACCTAGTAACCTGGATCACCTCGAATCCCTCCCCAGGGCTCAGAACAGTGCTTGGCACATAGGAAACGCTTAACAAATACCCTTCTAGACTGTGAGCCCCCTTCTAGACTGTGAGCTCCCTTATAGACTGTGAGCTCCCCTTCTAGACTGTGAGCTCCCTTCTAGACTGTGAGCCCACTGTTAATAATAATAATAATGGCATTTATTAAGCACTTACTATGTGCAAAGCACCGTTCTAAGCGCTGGGGAGGTTACAGGGTGATCAGGTTGTCTCACAGAGGGCTCACAGTCTTAGTCCCCATTTTACAGATGAGGGAACTGAGACACCGAGAAGTGAAGTGACTTGGCCAAAGTCACACAGCTGACAGTTGGCAGAGTCGGGATTTGAACCCATGACCTCTGACTCCAAAGCCCAGGCTCTTTCCACTAAGCCACGCTGCTTCTCACTGTTTGGTAGGGACTGTCTCTATATTCATTCATTCATTCATTCAATTGTATTTTTTGAGCGCTAACTGTGTGGAGAGCACTGTATTAAGCACTTGGGAAGTCCAGGTTGGCAACATATAGAGATGGTCCCTATCCAACAGCAGGCTCACAGTCTAGAAGGGGGAGACAGACAACAGAACAAAACATATTAAGAAAAAGAAAAACTCATTCAATCGTATTTAATGAGCGCTTACTGTGTGCAGTATATCAATCAATCGTATTTATTGAGCGCTTACTGTGTGCAGAGCACTGTACCAAGTTGGCAACATATAGAGACGATCTCTACCCAACAGTGGGCTCACAGTCTAGAAGGGGGTACACAGCATCATCATCATCATCAATCGTATTTACTGAGCGCTAACCGTGTGCAGAGCACTGTACGAAGCGCTTGGGAAGTACAAGTTGGCAACATCTAGAGACAGTCCCTACCCAACAATGGGCTCAAAGTCTAAAAGGGGGAGACAGAGAACAAAACCAAACATACTAACAAAATAAAATAGAATAGATATGGACAAGCAAAATAAATGTTGCCAAGCGCTTAGTCCACAGTAAGCGCTTAATAAATACGATGGAATGAATGAATGAATGACCAGCATTATTAGTAGTATTATTACTATTCCCTCCCACTCCTTTCCTTCCCGCCGCCCCATCCCACCCTACCATCCAGACCCGGTTGGCCGCTCCCACTCGGTTCCTCTCCCGGTCCTGGTCGCCCCCCGGACCCCCTCGCCCCCCGGGCCGCCTGACCTGAGCAGGAATCGCCGAACCAGCTGGACAGGGGTCCGAGGCGCAGCTTGTGGAAGCGGACGGGCCTCGAGGGTCCGGGCCCTGGGCTGACCCCGATGCAGACGGACGGGAGCTCGGCCTCCGAGGCGGTCAGCAGCGAGAACACGCGCAGCGGGGCGGGCAGCGGGAAGGCCACTTGCTGCGGGGGGCACTGGGGTCAGGGGGTGCCCAGGCCTCGACCCCCTCCTCTTCCCCTCCCCGCTGCCCTCGGGCACCTTGACCAGCAGGAACTTCTGCATAGGCTCGTACCACTGGAGCAAGGCCACGCCGGCCTCCAGGGCCGCACACAGGTACTGGCAGCCGCTCCCGGGGCTCTGGGCTGGACAGAGATGGACGGACACACGGGTGGGCGAAGGACCGGGGCAGAATCAATCAATCAATATCAATCGTATTTATTGAGCGCTTACTGTGTGCAGAGCACTGGACTAAGTGCTTGGGAAGTCCAAGTTGGCAACATATAGAGACAGTCCCTACCC
This sequence comes from Tachyglossus aculeatus, assembly GCF_015852505.1. Classification (NCBI taxonomy): domain Eukaryota; kingdom Metazoa; phylum Chordata; class Mammalia; order Monotremata; family Tachyglossidae; genus Tachyglossus; species Tachyglossus aculeatus. The sequence goes on from NC_052091.1 coordinate 3,581,270, forward strand.
AACAGTGGGCTCACAGTCTAGAAGGGGGAGACAGAGAACAAAACCAAACATATTAACAAAATAAAATAAATAGAATAGATATGTACAAGTAAAATAAATAGAGTAATAAATCCATACAAAAATATGTACATATATACAGGTGCTGTGGGGAATGGAAGGAGGTAAGGCCGGGGGGATGGAGAAGGGGAAGAGGGGGAGAGGAAGGAGGGGGCTCAGTGTGGGAAGGCCTCCTGGAGGAGGTGAGCTCTCAGTAGGGCCTTGAAGGGAGGAAGACAGCTAGCTTGGAGGATGTGGGGAGGGAGGGCAGAAGGTCAACCGCGCCCGCCTGAGCGCTCACCTCCTCCAGGAGGCCTTCCCAGACTGAGCCCCCTTTTTCCTCTCCCCCTCCCCACAGCACCTGTATCTATGATGATGATGGTATTTGTTAAGCGCTTACTATGTGCAAAGCGATACTCCTCACCCTGGGCTTCAAGGCTGTCCATCCCCTCGCCCCCTCCTACCTCACCTCTCTTCTCTCTTTCTCCAGCCCAGCCCGCACCCTCCGCTCCTCTGCCACTAATCTCCTCACGGGGCCTCATTCTCGCCTGTCCCGCCATCGACCCCCAGCCCACTTTCTACCTCTGGCCTGGAATGCCCTCCCTCCACAAATCCGCCAAACTAGCTCTCTTCCTCCCTTCAAAGCCCTACTGAGAGCTCACCTCCTCCAGGAGGCCTTCCCACACTGAGCCCCCGCCTTCCTCTTCCCCTCCTCCTTCTCCCCATCCTCCCCGCCTTACCTCCTTTCCCTCCCCACAGCACCTGTATATATGTATATGTGTTTGCATGTATTTATTACTCTATTTTACTTGTACATATTCTATTTATTTTACTTTGTTACTGTGTTTTGTTTTGTTCTCTGTCTCCCCCTTCTAGACTGTGAGCCCACTGTTGGGTAGGGGCCGTCTCTATGTGTTGCCAAGCCAACTTGGACTTCCCAAGCGCTTAGTCCAGTGCTCTGCACACAGTAAGCGCTCAATAAATACGATTGAATGAATGAATGAATGAATTTGTTATGCATTTACAGATGAGGTAACAGAGGCCCAGAGAATAATAATAATAATGATGGTATGTGTTAAGCGCTTACTATGTGCCAAACACCGTTCTAAGTGCTGGGGGGGGGATACAAGGTGATCAGGTTGTCCCACGGCACATAGTAAGCGCTTAACAAATACCATCATTATTATTATTATTGCCCCAGGGCTTACTGGCACACAGTAAGCATTTAACAAATACCGTTATTATTATTACCCCAGGGCTTACTGGCACATAGTAAGCGCTTAACAAATACCATCATCATCATTATTATTATTATTATTATTATTATTATTATTATTATTATTATTATTATTATTACCCCAGGGCTTATTGGCACATAGTAAGCATTTAACAAATACCATTATTATTATTACTCCAGGGCTTATTGGCACATAGTAAGTGCTTAACAAATGCCATCATTATTATTATTATTACCCCAGGGCTTATTGGCACATAGTAAGCGCTTAACAAATACCATCATTATTATTATTATTACCCCAGGGCTTATTGGCACATAGTAAGCATTTAACAAATACCATTATTATTATTATTATTACCCCAGGGCTTATTGGCACATACTAAGTGCTTAACAAATACCATTATTATTATTACCCCAGGGCTTGTTGGCACATAGTAAGCACTTAACAAATGTCATCATTATTATTACCACCCCAAGGCTTATTGGCAGATAGTAAGCACTCAACGATTACCATTATTATTATTATTATTATTATTATTATTATTATTATCATCCCAGGGCTTATTGGCACATAGTAAGCGCTTAACAAATACCATTATTATTATTGCCCCAGGGCTTATTGGCACATAGTAAGCGCTTAACAAATGCCATCATTATTACCACCCCAAGGCTTATTGGCACATAGTAAGCGCTTAACAAATACCATCATTATTATTATTATTATTATCCCAGGGCTTATTGGCACATAGTAAGCGTTTAACAAATACCATCATTATTATTATTATTATTACCCCAGGGCTTATTGGCACTTAGTAAGCGCTTAACAAATGCCCACATTATTATTATTATTATTATTGTCTCTGCTTACTGCCGTATTGTATTTTCCAGGCACTTAGTACAGTGCCGTGCCCACAGTAAGCACTCAGTAAATCCGATTGAATGGAGGGTTAATCCATTGATTAATGGGTTAATGGATTAACTACGATTGCTTGATTGACTGATTGATTAGGAGGCCGACTCACCCACGCAGCAGCTCTGGCAGCCCTTGGTGTCTGGGATCTTGCTGGAGACGGCGTTCTTCCTGAGCGGGGGATAAGTGGGGCGGGGGGCTTGAGGTGGGCAGGGGGTCGGGGGTCTGGGGGGGTCAGGGAGCAGGGGGGGTCAGGGGTCAGGGGTCAAGGCACTGACCGGGGCAGCAGGCGGTGGGGCCCGATGTAGGCCGCCAGCCTCAGTTCCTTCTTGTCCAGCAGCCCCAGCAGGCTGTGAGCGTACAACTGGGCAGTCTTCCCTGGGGGGCAGGGGTCGGTCCACCTGAGCCCGCTGGACTCTGGGGGGACTCTGGACCCCCACCCCCGACCCCTCCCACTCCCACTCCCCCCAACCCCCAGACCTGAGACGGACATGAGGACATTACTGACGCAGTGGACCCAGGAGGTCCGGCTGGGGAAGAGCTGCGAAGACAGGGATGGGGATGGGGTTAGAGACCACCCCCTCTGGCCCCCCTCCCCAAGCCTGGGCCCACCCAGGGGAGCCCCCCTCATCCCCCCCGTCACCCACCATCTCCAGGGTGGCCTCCTGCTCGCTGCGGTTCAGGGTGAAGATGCCCTCCTCCGCCCCCAGGATCAGGTGTTGATCTGCAAGGCCGCGCGGGTGGGCAGACGGGCTCAGACCCCACTCACGGAGCCCTGTGGCGGGGTCCTCCCCCCTCCCCAGCCTCAGTTGCCCCCTGTGGTGTGGCCCAGTGGAAAGAGCCCGGGCTTGGGAGGCACAGGTCACGGGTTCAAATGCCGGCTCCGTCAACTGTCAGCTGTGTGACTTTGGACAAGTCACTTTCCCTGTGCCTCAGTTCCCTCATCTGTAAAATGGGTGTGAAGACTGGGACCCCCCCGTGGGACAACCTGATCACCCTGTAGCCTCCCCAGCGCTTAGAACAGTGCTTGGCACAGAGTAAGTGCTTAATAAATGCCATCATTAAATTAATTAAATTCAAATCCCGGCTCCGCCAACTGTCAGCTGTGTGACTTTGGGCAAGTCACTTCACTTCTCTGGGCCTCAGTGACCTCATCTGGATAATGGGGATTAAAACTGGGAGCCCCCCGTGGGACAACTTGATCACCTTGTAAACCCCCCAGCACTTAGAGTAAGTGCTTAATAAATGCCATCATTAAATTAATTAAATTCAAATCCCGGCTCCGCCAACTGTCAGCTGTGTGACTTTGGGCAAGTCACTTCACTTCTCTGGGCCTCAGTGACCTCATCTGGATAATGGGGATTACAACTGGGAGCCCCCTGTGGGGCAACTTGATCACCATGTAACCTCCATCACCTTGTAACCTCCCCAGCTCTTAGAACAGTGCTTGGCACCTAGTAAGCGCTTAACAAATGCCATCATCATCATTATTATTATTATTATTACTGTACCTTTGGTGGTGGGATGGGTCCAGGAGCTGGTACTGGTGATGCGGAGGGGACAGCCATTAAACACTTTGACCAGGAGTGAGCAGTCCTGGGGGGAAGAGAGGAGGCCTTCAGCATCCCCCCCGATCGTTGGGGGGGGGGTCTCCCACCGGGATGAGAGGGATCAGAGAGGTGGGATGGGCAGAGAGGGATCAGAAAGGTGGGATGAGATTTCCCTCACCTTCCTGTTGGTCCCTGGAGGCTGCCCATTATCTGGCGGGCCCTGGAGGCGAGGGGGCACGGGGATGGGATGGGGAAAGGGGCAGAGGTTGGCAGTCAAAGATGGGGTAGGCGAGGGGCAGAGGCAGGGCTGGACCCCCCCTCCCCACTCCCCCTGGCCGTCCTCACCGATCTCCGCTTCTTCTCCATTTTAGGGGGCAGGACAGGTGGCCTGTCGGGCTCTTGGGGTGGACACCAAAGCGATGGATCTGTGGGAGGTTGGAGTGGAGTTGGACCCAGGCGTCCAAGACGTCCCCAGGCCCGCCCCCTCCCAGTCCCTCGTCACCTGAGCGAGCGGAGAGGTGGGGGCTTCGGGGGGCTGGGAGAGGCGCCGGGTGGGGAGTCCGGGGAGGAGGCCCGCTGGCGCAGCGAACCAGGACCCCCGGGCTCAACCAGCCCTCCTCGACGGCAGGCCCTTCGTCCGACGGAGACCGGAATTTGGGCTGAGAATAATGAACAATAATAATAATAATGGCATTTGTTAAGCGCTTACTAGGCGTCCAGCACCGTTCTATCAATCAATCAATCAATCGTATTTATTGAGCGCTTACTGTGTGCAGAGCACTGTACTAATCGCTTGGGAAGTACAAGTTGGCAACATATAGAGACAGTCCCTACCCAACAGTGGGCTCACAGTCTAAAGCGCTGGGGTAATAATAATAATAATGTTGGTATTTGTTAAGCGCTTACTAGGTGCCCCGGACTCAACCAGCCCTCCTCGACGGCAGGCCCTTCGGCCAACGGAGACCGGAATTTGGGCTGAGAATAATGAACAATAATAATAATAATGGCATTTGTTAAGCGCTTACTAGGTGTCCAGCACCATTCTAAGTGCTGGGGTAATAATAATAATAATGTTGGTATTTGTTAAGCGCTTACTAGGTGCCCAGCACCGTTCTAAGCGTTGGGGTAATAATAATAATAATGTTGGTATTTGCTAAGCGCTTACTATGTGCCCAGCACCGTTCTAAGCGCATGGGTAATAATAATAATAATGTTGGTATTTGTTAAGTGCTTACTATGTGCCCAGCACCATTTTAAGCACTGGGGTAATAATAACAATAATGTTGATATTTGTTAAGCGCTTACTATATGCCAAGCACTGTTCTAAGCGCTGGGGGGATACAAGGTACTCAAGGTTGTCCCTCGTGGGGCTCACAGTCTTAATCCCCATTTTACAGATGAGGGAACTGAGGCCCAGAGAAGTGAAGTGACTTGTCCAAAGTCACCCGGCTGACAAGTGGCAGAGCCGGGATTAGAACTCATGACCTCCGACTCCTAAACCCGGGCTCTTTCCACTGAGCCACGCTGCTTCTAGGATGTCAGGTTGTCCCACCTGGGGCTCACAGTCTTCATCCCCATTTTCCAGATGAGGCCCAGAGAAGTCAAGTGACTTGCCCAAGGTCACACAGCAGACAAGCGGTGCCAAACTAGCTCTCTTCCTCCCTTCAAAGCCCTACTGAGAGCTCACCTCCTCCAGGATGCCTTCCCACACTCAGCCCCCTTTTTCCTCTCCTCCTCCCCATCTCCCCCACCCTACCTCCTTCCCCTCCCCACAGCATTTGTATATATTTGTACAGATTCATTACTCTATTTATTTTACTTGTCCGTATTTACTACTCTACTTTGTTAATGATGTGCATATAGCTATAATTCTATTAATTCTGATCATTTTGACACCTGTCTACGTGTTTTGTTGTCTGTCTCCCCCTTCTAGACTTCGAGCCCGTCTAGAAGGGTAGGGTAGGGACTGTCTCTATCTGTTGCCGACTTATAGTTCCCAAGTGCTTAGTACAGTGCTCCGCACACAGTAAGCACTCAATAAATATGACTGAATGAATGGAAGTGGTGGAGTCAGGATTAGAACCCATGACCTTCTTACTCCCAGGGCTCTGTCCATAATAATTACGGTATCTTGTTAAGCGCTTACTGCGTGCCGGGGCACTGTATTAAGCGCTGGGGTGGAAACAAGCAAATCGGGTTGGAGGCAGTCCCTGTCCCACGTGGGGCTCACGGTCTCAATCCCCATTTTCCAGAAGAGGTCACTGAGGCCTAGAGAAGTCAAGTGACTTGCCCAAGGTCACACAGCAGACGAGTGGAGGAGTCGGGATTAGAACCCGTGACCTTCCGACTCCCAAAGCTGGGCTCTAGCCATTCCGTCATGCTGCTTCTGAGTTTCTCCTATGTGCAGTGCACTCAATCGATCATTTATTGAGCGCTTATTGCGTTCAGAGCACTCAGTCATATTTCTGGAGTGCTTTACTCTGTGCTGAGCGCTCAGTCACCCATTTATTGAACGCCTAAAGATGTGGGGGGATATGGGGAGCCGATCCTGCTCAGGGAAGATCCTCCCCCCACCCCATCCCACCTCATCCCCTCCGCCCTCCGCCCGCGGGAAACCGAGGCCCAGTCCCCGCACCCCCAAGCCGCTTAGTACAGCGCAGTGCTCGACTCCCAGGAGGTGCTCAATAAATCCGATCGATCGTTTGAGCGGGTCTCACCTTGGGGGGCAACGGAGGGGGGACGTCGGTGGGCACGGAGGGGCTGAAACCAGAATGGGGGGAGAAAGAAACTGAGCTTTGGGGTGCAGGCAAGGCGAGCAGGGGGTTGGAGAATGGGGGTGGTGGGAGTGGGGTTCAGAGTTGGGGCCCAGGGAGAGGGGTTGGGGGTCGACGGGGGCCCCGGGGTGAAGTTTGGGGCAGGGGGCTTAGTGACCCAAGGGAGGACCCCGTCTCTCACACGTCCACGTCGTCGTAATCATTTTCCGAGTCTGACAGCTGCTCCCTGAATGATAATAATAATAATGGCATTAATTAAGCGCTTACTATGTGCAAAGCACTGTTCTAAGCGCTGGGGAGGTTACAAGGTGATCAGGTTGTCCCACGGGGGGCTCACAGTCTTAATCCCCATTTTCCAGATGAGGTCACTGAGGCCCAGAGAAGTTAAGCCATGCTGCTTCTCAAGCACCCTGAAGGGGTGGGGGCGTCTGTAATAATAACAATTTTGGTATTTGTTAAGCGATTACTATGTCCAAAACACTGTTCTAAGCGCTGGGGAGGTTAAAAGGTGATCAGGTTGTCCCACAGGGGGCTCACAGTCTTAATCCCCATTTTCCAGATGAGGTCACTGAGGCCCAGAGAAGTTAAGCCATGCTGCTTCTCAAGCACCCTGAAGGGGTGGGGGGCATCTGTAATAATAACAATTTTGGTATTTGTTAAGCGATTACTATGTCCAAAACACTGTTCTAAGCGCTGGGGAGGATACAAGGTGATCAGGTTGTCCCACGGGGGGCTCACAGTCTTAATCCCCATTTTCCAGATGAGGACTGAGGCCCAGAGAAGTTAAGCCACGCTGCTTCTCAAGCACCCTGAAGGGGTGGGGGTGTCAGTAATAATAACAATTTTGGTATTTGTTAAGCGATTACTATGTCCAAAACACTGTTCTAAGCGCTGGGGAGGTTACAAGGTGATCAGGATGTCCCACGGGGGGCTCACAGTCTTAATCCCCATTTTCCAGATGAGGTAACTGAGGCCCAGAGAAGTTAAGCCACGCTGCTTCTCAAGCACCCTGAAGGGGTGGGGGCGTCAGTAATAATAACAATTTTGGTATTTGTTAAGCGATTACTATGTCCAAAACACTGTTCTAAGCGCTGGGGAGGATACAAGGTGATCAGGTTGTCCGACAGGGGGCTCACAGTCTTAATCCCCATTTTACAGATGAGGTAACTGAGGCCCAGCAAAGTTAAGCCACGCTGCTTCTCAAGCACCCTGAAGAGGTGGGGGCGTCAGTAATAATAACAATTTTGGTATTTATTAAGCGATTACTAAGTCCAAAACACTGTTCTAAGTGCTGGGGAGGTTACAAGGTGATCAGGTTGTCCCACAGGGGGCTCACAGTCTTAATCCCCATTTTCCAGATGAGGTCACTGAGGCCCAGAGAAGTTAAGCCACGCTGCTTATCAAGCACCCTGAAGGGGTGGGGGCATCTGTAATAATAACAATTTTAGTATTTGTTAAGCGATTACTATGTCCAAAACACTGTTCTAAGCGCTGGGGAGGTTAAAAGGTGATCAGGTTGTCCCACAGGGGGCTCACAGTCTTAATCCCCATTTTCCAGCTGAGGTCACTGAGGCCCAGAGAAGTTAAGCCATGCTGCTTCTCAAGCACCCTGAAGGGGTGGGGGTGTCAGTAATAATAACAATTTTGGTATTTGTTAAGTGATTACTATGTCCAAAACACTGTTCTAAGCGCTGGGGAGGATACAAGGTGATCGGGTTGTCCTACGGGGGGCTCACAATCTTAATCCCCATTTTACAGATGAGGTAACTGAGGCCCAGCAAAGTTAAGCCACGCTGCTTCTCAAGCACCCTGAAGGGGTGGGGGCGTCAGTAATAATAACAATTTTGGTATTTGTTAAGCGATTACTATGTCCAAAACACTGTTCTAAGCGCTGGGGAGAATACTGGGTGATCAGGTTGTCCCACGGGGGGATCGGAGTCTTCACCCTCATGTTACAAAGGAGGCCTAGAGAAGTGAAGTGACTTGCTCAAAGTCACACAGCTAAGCGGGCAGATTTGAACCCATGACCTCTGACTCCCAAGCCCGGGCTCTTTCCACTGAGCCACGCTGCTAGGAGACCCCCCCACCCTTCCTAGAGGATGCCCCTCCCTTAGGGTCCCCCCCCCCCAAGTCCAACACCCAGAACCTGCTGCTGCCGCTGCTGCGGATGAAGGCCTCGGTGGCGCTTCTCCCATCTCCGGGGTCCTGGGCCAGAGCCTGGGGGGCGAGGGGAGGGACAGAGAGGACTTGGGGGGTCAACCGGGGGGCGACCCGGGAGAGGAGGGCAGGAGACCCCCAGAGGGATGGTGCCAGGGGAGCTTGCAAAGCAATCGGGGACCAGAGGCCGGAGAGGGCAAGATGCGGGGGGCCGGAGGCCGTGGCAAGGGATGGCGGGGGAGAGGGGGTCTCAGGGGGTCGCTGAGGGGGTGACAGGGCGATGGGGAGCATTTACCGTGCCCGGCGAACTGTCCACCTTCCTTCTGCAGAACGGTCTGAACTCGATGTGCCGTCCTAATATAATAATAATAATATAATGATGGCATTTATTAAGCGCTTACTACATGCAAAGCACTGTTCTAAGCGCTGGGGAGGTTACAAGGTGATCAGGTTGTCCCACGGGGGGCTCAATCATAGTTATTGAGCGCTTACTGTGTGCAGGGCACTGTACTAAGCGCTTGGGAAGTATAAGTCGGCAACATATAGAGACGGTCACTTATAGAAACATGTAGACAGGTGCCAAAAATTTGTACATATTTATTTTATTTTGTTACTATGTTTTGTTTTGTTGTCTGTCTCCCCCTTCTAGACTATGAGCCCGCTGTTGGGTAGGGACCGTCTCTATATGTTGCCAACTTGTACTGCCCAAGCACTTAGTCCAGCGCTCTGCACACAGTAAGTGCTCAATAAATACGATTGAATGAATGAATGAATGTTTGTACAGATTTATTACTCTATTTTACTTGTACATACTTACTATTCTATTTATTTTATTTTGTTAATGTGTTTTGTTGTCCATCTCCCCCTTCTAGACTGTGAGCCTGCTGTTGGGTAGGGACCGTCTCTCTATGTTGCCGACTTGGACTTCCCAAGCGCTTAGTCCAGCACTCTGCACACAGTAAGTGCTCAATAAATACGATTGAATGAATGAATGAATGTTTGTACAGATTTATTACTCGATTTTACTTGTACATACTTACTATTCTATTTATTTTATTTTGTTAATGTGTTTTGTTGTCCATCTCCCCCTTCTAGACTGTGAGCCTGCTGGTGGGTAGGGACCGTCTCTCTATGTTGCCAACTTGGACTTCCCAAGCGCTTAGTCCAGTGCTCTGCATACAGTAAGCGCTCAATAAATACGATTGAATGAATGAATGAATGAATGAATGTTTATACAGATTTATTACTCTATTTTACTTGTACACATTTACTATTCTATTTATTTTATTTTGTTAATGTGTTTTGTTGTCCGTCTCCCCCTTCTAGACTGTGAGCCCACTGTTGGGTAGGGACCATCTCTCTACATTGCCAACTTGGACTTCCCAAGCGCTTAGTCCAGCGCTCTGCACCCAGTAATCAATCAATCGAATTTTATTGAGCGCTTACTGTGTGCAGAGCACTGTACTAAGCGCTTGGGAAGTACAGGCTGGCAACCTATAGAGACAGTCCCTACCCAACAGTGGGCTCACAGTCTAGAAGTCGCTCAATAAATACGATGGAATGAATGAATGAACAAACAGAATTATAGCTAGATGCACATCATTAACAAATGAATGAACGAATACCATAATTATTATTATTATTATTATTGTTACGTACGGCCGCTGTCGGAGTCGGGGCGCTCGGAGGGGCCTCCCCTGTGAGTGGAGTGGATCCGGCGGGGGACGGCGGGCGGGAGCTGTGGGAGGGGAGGGGGCTCAGTGCTGTCCTCTCCCACCACCCCATTTCCTCCCTTGGCCCGTTCTTCCCTCTGCCCACCCCGTGCCCCTCGACTGGCCCCCAGGGTGGTCCCAGGCCTCCCTTTGGTGCCCTTCCTCGGCCCCGGCCCACCCTGGGCGACCCCTGACCTCTGGCTCCTCTTCCTCGGGCTCGACGCCCCCCGACCCTGTCCGGTGCTTGCTCGGGTCCCGCAGCCTTTCCAGCAGCTCCAGGGTCAGGCCGCGGTTCAGCCTCGGCTGGGCCACCATCTGGTGCTGGGGGCGAGGGTTACAGTGCCAGGCGTCCAGGGCGGGCGCGGAGGGGTCAGAGGTCAGGGCAAAGCTTGAAGGGGAGCCTGGAGAGGGACGGTGCCCTGGGGGGGGGCCTAATACTACTACTAATAACAATGATGGCATTTGTTAAGCGCTTACTATGTGCCCAGCACTGTTCTAAGCGCTGGGGGAGATACACGGTTGTCCCGCACTGGGCCCACAGTCTTAACGCAGCGTGGCTCAGTGGAAAGAGCCTGGGCTTTAGAGTCAGAAGTCATGGGTTCAAATTCCAGCTCGGCCACTTGTCAGCTGTGTGGACTTGTTCAGCGCTTTGCACATAGTAAGCGCTTAATAAATGCCATTATTATTATTATTAAGTCACTTAACTGCTCTGGGCCTCGGTGACCTCGTCTGTAAAATGGGGATTAAGACTGTGAGCCCGCCGTGGGACAACCTGATCACCTTGTAACCTCCCCAGCGCTTAGAACAGTGCTTTGCACATAGTAAGCGCTTAATAAATGTCATTATTATTATCATTATCACTAAGTCACGTAACTTCTCTGGGCCTCAGTGACCTCATCTGCAAAATGGGGATTAAGACTGTGAGCCCCCCGTGGGACAACCTGATCACCTTGTAACCTCCCCAGTGCTTAGAACAGTGCTTTGCACATAGTAAGCGCTTAATAAATGCCATTATTATTATCATTATTACTAAGTCACATAACTTCTCCTGTCCTCAGTGACCTCATCTGCAAAATGGGGATTAAGACTGTGAGCCCCCCGTGGGACAACCTAATCACCTTGTAACCTCCCCAGCACTTAGAACAGTGCTTTGCACATAGTAAGCATTTAATAAATGCCATTATTATTATCATTATTACTAAGTCACGTAACTTCTCTGGGCCTCAGTGACCTCATCTGTAAAATGGGGATTAAGACTGTGAGCCCGTGGGACAACCTGACTGCCTTGTAACCTCCCCAGCGCTTAGAACAGTGCTTTGCATATAGTAAGAGCTTAATAGATGCCATCATCATTATTATTATTAATCCCCATTTTACAGATGAGGTCACTGAGGCCCAGAGAAGCAAAGTGACTTGCCCAAAGTCTCACAGCGGAGCCGGAATTAGAACCCATGCCCTCTGATTCCCAAGCCTGGGCTCTCCCGGGGGGCGGAGCGGGGCCGGGGCCGGGGAACGGGGGGCTTAGTGGGGGTCAGGGCTGGGGGGAGAGGTTTTTTCTGGGCCGGGGGTTGTGGTGGGACGGGTCTGGGGGCAGCGCTCACGCTGAGCATCTTAGTGGCACAGGGCCTCTTCTTGGGGTTCTTGGTCAGGGCGACTTTGACGAAGTTGTGAAAGGTGGCAGACCTGGGGAAGGGGCAATAAGGGGGGTCCGGTCTTGCACCCCACACCTTCTCCTGGCCTCCCCACCCTCCTCCCCAAGCCAGTCCCGCAGCCCCTCACCAGCGCGCCTTGTCCTTCAGCTTGGGGGGCTGGTAGCCACTCTTGGTCATGAGGAAAAGCACCCTGGGGTGGGGTGGAGGTGAGGAAATGAAAGAGAAAAGGAGGTCTCTGCCCCCATCCCCCAATTTCCCCCACCCTGCCCAACCCTGCCCTCTCCCACCCCCTTGGGAGAGGACCAGAGAGGGGAAAGGGCAGCATGAAGGGGGAGAAGTAGAGGGAAGAGTCCTGAAGGGCAGGGGAAAAGTGGGGGGTCTGCAGGTCTTGGGGGGGTGGGAGGAGTAGGGGGGGCGGACCTGAGTGGGTGCACGTCGAACATGGGCGGTTGCCGCTCGGCCAGCTCGATGGCCGTGATGCCCACGGACCAGATGTCACACAGCTCGGTGTAGCCTCCCTTCAGGGCCACCGCCGCCACTTCTGGGGCCATCCTGCAGGGAGAAGGCCAGAACGCGTCACAGACCCTCAGAGATGCACTCATCCATTCAATGGTATTTATTGAGCGCTTACTGTGGGCAGAGCACTGGACTAAGCGCTTGGGAAGTACAAGTCGGCAGCATCTAGAGACGGTCCCTACCCAACAACGGGCTCGCAGTCTAGAAGGGGGAGACGGACGACGAAACGAAACACGTGGACAGGTGTCAAGTCGTCAGAATAAATAATAATAATGATGATGGCATTTATTAAGCACTTACTATGGGCAAAGCACTGTTCTAAGCGCTGGGGAGGTTACAAGGTGATCAGGTTGTCCCTTAGGGGGCTCACAGTCTTCATCTCCATTTTACAGATGAGGTCACTGAGGCCCAGAGAAGTGAAGTGACTTGCCCAAAGTCACCCAGCTGACAACTGGCAGAGCCGGGATTCTAACCCGCGACCTCTGACTGCCCAGCCCGGGCTCTTTCCACTGAGCCACGCTGCTTCCCCGTGTACATGAACTGAGGCGCAGAGGCGTTAAGTGACTCGCTCAAGGTCACACAGCAGGTAAGTGGAGGAGCCGGGCTTAGAGCCCAGGTCTTCTGGCGCTCAGGCCCGTGTCTCCGAAGCGCTCAGTGCGGTGCCCTTTGGGCGGTAGGCGCTCAGTAAGTGACCGATCGGCCTGCAGGGCTTCAGAGAGAGACGCAGTTCCGGCCCTTACCAGTAGGGGGTGCCGATGAAGGACAGCCGCCGGGCAAACGTGGCGCTGAGCTGGGCCGAGATCCCAAAGTCCGCTAAGGGGACAGGGCGGGGCAGGGACGAAGAGCCATCCTCAGGCCCCAGTCCTCACCCCCACACCCATAAACCCCCGCCACCCCCAGCCCTCACCCCCATAAACCCCCACCATTCCCCTGTCCCCCACTCCCCATAAACCCCCACCATCCCCCAAAACCCCCATGCCCCCCACCCCCATAAACCCCACGATCCCCATCCCCCAAAACCCCCATGCCCCCTACCCCCATAACCCCCCCACCATCCCCAGGACCCCGACCCCCATAAACCCCCACCATCTCCATGTTCCCCACCCCCATAAACCCTCACCATCCCCATCCCCCATCCCCCATAAACCCCACCATCCCCATGTCCCCCACCCACCATAAACCTTCACCATCCCATACCCCCCACCCCCATAAACCCCATCATCCCCATGCCCCCACTCCCCATAAAGCCCCACCACCCCCATCCCCATGCCCCCACCCCCATAAACCCCCACCATCCCCAACCCCATGTCCCCCACCCCCATAAACCCCCACCATCTTCATCCCCCATCCCCCAAAACCCCCACCATCCCCATGCCCCCCACCCCCATAACCCCCCACCGTCTCCAGGCCCCCCACCCCCATAAACCCCCACCATCCCCATGTTCCCCACCCCCATAAATCCCCACCATCCCCATCCCCATGTCCCCCACCCTCATAAACCCCCGCCATCCCCATCCCCCAAAGCCCCCACCATCCCCATGCCCCACCATCCCCAGGACCCCCACCCCCACAAACCCCCACCCCATAAACCCCACCATCCCCATACCCCCCACCTCCCATAAACCCCCACCATCCCCATCCCCCACCCCCAAAACCCCCACCACCCCCACACCCCCCACCCCCATAAACCCCCACCACCCCCATACCCCACCCCCAAAACCCCCACCACCCCCATACCCCAACCCCAAAACCCCCCACCATCCCCACGCCCCAACCCATAAACCCACACCATCCCCGTCCTCCACCCCCATAAACCCCCCCATCCCCATCCCCATGTCCCCCACCCCCAAAACCCCCACCATCCCCAGCCCTCACCCCCATAAATCTCCACCATCCCCATCCCCATGTCCCCCACCCCCCATAAACCCCCACCATCCCCATCCCCCACCCCCATAAACTCCCACCATCCCCATTCCCGTAGCCCCTCCATCCCATCGGTCCCCAGCCCCCACTCACCCAGTTTGACCTCTCCGCTGTCATTGATGAGGATGTTGGCTCCCTGGGGGGAGGGGGGCGGGAGGCGTACACCATTAGACCTTCACCCCCATACCACCCACCCCCACTTCTCTTCACCTTCCTAATCGCCCCTTCCCCGGCCCTGCCCTCGGACCTACCGCTAGGCCCACCAGCCCTCAGCACAAACCCTCACTCTTGGGCTTCAAGGTTCTCCATCACTTCTTTCCCTCCTCCCTCACCTCCCTTTTCTCCTTCTCCCACTCAGCCCGCACCCTCCGCTCACTGGGCCTCCTTCACACCTGTCCCACCGTCGACCCCTGGCCCACTTTCTACCTCTGGCCCGGAATGCCCTCCCTCCACACATCCACCAAACTAGCTCTCTTCCTCCCATCAAAGCCCTACTGAGAGCTCACCTCCTCCAGGAGGCCTTCCCAGACCGAGACCCCCCTTTTCCTCCGCTCCTCCTCCCCTCCCCATCGCCCCCACTCTATTCTACCCCCTTCCCCTCCCCACAGCACTTGTTTATATTTGTACATATTTATTTGTTTTATTAATGATTCATTCATTCATTCAATCGTATTTATTGAGCGCTTCCTGTGTGCAGAGCACTGGACTAAGCACTTGGGAAGTACAGGTTGGCAACATATAGAGATGGTCCCTACCCAACTTGTGCATGTATCTATAATTCTACTTATTTTGATAGTACTGACGCCTGTCTACTTGTTTTGTTTTTTTGTCCATCTCCCCCCTTCTAGACCGGGAGCCCGTTGTTGGGTAGGGACCATCTCTATCTGTTGCCAAATTGTACTTTCTAAGCACTTAGTCCAGTGCCCTGCACCCAGTAGGTGCTCAATAAGTACGATTGAATGAATGAAGCAGCGCTGCTTAGTGGAAAGAGCCCGGGCATGGGAGTCAGAGGCCATGGGTTCTAATCCTGGCTCCGCCACTTGTCTGCTGTGTGACCTTGGGTGAGTCACTTCTCTGTGCCTCAGTTCCCTCATCTGTAAAATGGGGATTAGGACTGTGAGCCCCGCGTGGGACCACCTGATGACCTTGTATCTACCCCAGGGCTTAGAACAGTGCTTGGCATGTAGTAAGCGCTTAACAAATACCATTATTATTATTATCATTACAAGCCCGCCCCCGGCGCCTTCACCTTGATGTCCCGGTGGATCTTGCCTTGGGAGTGTAGGTAGGCCAGGCCCTGCAGTGTGGGGGGAGAAAGGAGTCACAAACGCCCCTTCCACCTTCCCTTGTCGCCCCTTCCCCTTCGGTGACCCCCCTGCGGCGTCACCTGGAGGACCTCCCTGCACACATAGGCGATCTGCAGCTCCGTCAGAGGCCCCGTCACTGCAGACACAAGAGGCCAAGGGGGGAAACTGAGGCCCAGCCACCCCTCTGCGACCCCCACCTCATCTCCGCCCCCTGCCCCAGGCCTGCGTGCAGAGGGGGAGTCGGAAGGGCTGGGGGGGGGGGGTGGGAGGCGGGGACCCACCGCCTCCATCCCAACCCTTGCCCCCCACCTCACCGTGATAAATGTCCTGGAGAGACCCAGCCCCGCAGAACTCCATGCAGATCCACAGCTTGTTAAACCTGCGGGAGGGCGGAGGGGTGCGGGAAGAAGGGGTGAGCCCAGGGCACACAGACAGACAGACAGACAGACAGACAGACGGACAGGCGGACATCAGCCAGGGCGAGGTGGGGGGTCATTCATTCATTCAATCGCATTTATTGAGCGCTTACTGTGTGCAGAGCACTGGACTAAGCACTTGGGTGACTACAAGTCGGCGACATAGAGAAACAGTCCCTACCCACCAGCGGGCTCACAGTCTAGAAGGGGGAGACGGACAGCAACACAAGACATGTGGACAGGTGTCAAGTCGTCAGAATAAATGGAATTAAAGCTAAATGCACATCATTGACAAAATAAATAGAATAGTAAATATGTACAAGTAAAATAGAGTAACAAATTCATTCATTCATTCATTCATTCGTATTTATTGAGCGCTTACTGTGTGCAGAGCACTGTACTAAGCACTTGGGAAGTACAAGTTGGCAACATAGAGAGACGGTCCCTACCAAAAGTGGGCTCACAGTCTAGAAGGGGGAAACAGGCAACAAAACAAAACATAGTAACAAAATAAAATAAATAGAATGAATATGTACAAATAAAATAAATAAATAGAGTAATAAATACGTACAAACATATATGCATATATACAGGTGCTGTGGGGAGGGGAAGGAGGAGAGCGTTGGTGGAGACCCCAGCCCGTCGAGGCAGGGGGCAGGATGGGGCAGAGAGGGGCTTGGCCGATTCATTCATTCAATCTTATTTATTGAACGCTTACTGTGTGCAAATCTGTACAAACATATATACAGGTGCTGTGGGGAGGGGAAGGAGGTAGGGCGGGGGGGATGGGGAGGAGGAAAGGAAAAAGGGGGCTCAGTCTGGGTCCCCTGGAGCGGGAGCGTTGGTGGAGACCCCAGCCCGTCGAGGCAGGGGGAAGGATGGGGCGGGGAGGGGCTAGGCCGATCTATTCATTCAATCATTTATTGAACGCTTACTGTGTGCAAAGCACTGTGCTAAGAGCTTGAGAGAGTATGATGTAACAGCAAACAATGAACAGGGATACGGAGTGGCCAGTGTGGGAAGGAAGGGTGGGAAGGCTGCAGGGGCGGACTCCCATGAGGAGGAGGAGGAGGAGGAAGAGGGGGTCGTCCTGGGGCTGGAAGTCTGGGAGGGTGGGCCGGGATTCCCTCACCCCCCCGAATCCTAGGGCCCAGACCTGAGGTAGCTGCCGTGATAGGCAACGATGTTGGGGTGCTTGCAGTTGCGGATGATCAGAATCTCCTGCTGGAGGGTGGAGACGTCATCGTCTGTGGGAGACACAGGGTCGGGAGTCGGGATGAGGGTGGGAGAGGGTCCCGAGGGCCGGGTGTCGAGGGGAGGGGGCTGAAGGCTGTGGTGGCAGAGAAGCAGCAGAGTCTTGGGAGTCAGGACCTGAGTTCCTATGCCGGCTCTGCCACTTATCCGCCCTATGACTTCTACACTGTGAGCCCGCTGTTGGGTAGGGACCGTCTCTATATCTTGCCAACTTGGACTTCCCAAGCACTTAGTCCAGTGCTCTTCACCCAGGAAGCGCTCAAGAAATATGATTGAATGAATGAATGAATAAATTGAGCGCTTCCTGGGAGCAGAGCACTGTACTAAGCACTTGGGAAGTACAAGTTGGCAACATATAGAGATGGTTAGGTAAGTCACTTCATTTCCCCGGGCCTCAGTTACCTCATCTATATAATGGCGATTAAGACTGCGAGTCCCATGTGGGACATGGACTGTCCATCCTGATTGCTTCGTAAGTGCCCCAGCACTTAGAACAGTTTTACTTGTACATATTTACTATTCTATTTATTTTATTTTGTTAATATGTGTTGTTTTGTTGTCTGTCTCCCCCTTCTAGACTGTGAGCCCGCTGTTGGATGGGGACCGTCTCTATATGTTGCCAACTTGTACTTCCCAGGCGCTTAGTCCAGTGCTCTGCACACAGTTAGCGCTCAATAAATGCGATTGAATGAATGAATGAATGAATGAATGAACAGTGCCTGATTCATAGTAAGTGCTTAATGATAATGATAATGGCATTTAATAAGCGCTTACTACGTGCAAAGCACTGTTCTAAGTGCTGGGGATTAGGCTGTCCCATGGGGGGCTCACAGTCTTCATCCTCATTTTACAGATGAGGGAACTGAGGCCCAGAGAAGTTAAGTGATTTGCCCAAAGTCACACAGTGGACAATTGGCGGAGCCGACAATTATTAAGAATATAGGGCTGAGGGTGGGGATGGGAGGAGGCTGAGGGCTGGGTGGCAGGGAAGGGATTAAGGAGGAGGGAGGGGATGTGGGGAGCTGAGGGGGAGAGGAGGGACTGAGGGGCGGGGGAGGAGTTTGAGAGCCAACACAGGGAAGGGGACTAAGGGCAGGGGAGAGGCCTGGCTCAGTGGTAGAGAAGCAGCGTGGCTCAATGGAAAGAGCCCGGGCTTTGGAGTCAGAGGTCATGGGTTCAAATCCCGGCCCTGCCAGTTGTCAGCTGGGTGACTTTGGGCCAGTCACTCCACGTCTCTGTGCCTCAGTTCCCTCATCCGTAAAATGGGGATCAAGACTGTGAACCCCCCGTGGGACAACCTGATCACCTTGTAACCTCCCCAGCGCTTCCAACAGTGCTTTGCACATAGTAAGCGTTTAATAAATGCCACCCTTTATTTATTTATTATTATTAAAGGCAGGGGAGAGGCTGAGGGGCAGAGGAGGGGGCCAAAGGCAGGGGAGAGGCGGAGGGTCAGGGAAGTAGCCGAGGGCTGGACCGGTGGAGACCGTTGAGGGCCGGCTGACTGGCCGCCTTACCTGGTTCCACCTTCACCATCTTGATGGCCACCAGTTCCCCTGCCGCCTTGCCCCGGGCCTGGAGAGGATGGGACAGTGCTTTGCACATAGTAAGCGCTTAATAAATGCCATCATTATTAGTATTATTATGGGGGATGCGTGTGAACCCAGCTCTTTCCCCTCTACTCCTTCCTCCTGCCTGGAATTCACTTCAACTCCTGCCTCCCCCAGCTAGACTGCCGGCTCCCTGAGGGCAGGGATCGCGTCTCCCCGAGTGCTCCTTGCAGTGCTCAGCACACGGTAGGGGCTCAGTCAGCGTTATCGATCGATGGGTCCGGTCCAAGAGCTGGGTCCAGCCCACTTTCCCACCCCCACCCCCTAACCCTCCTTAGGGAGGGAGGTTTGGGTGGTGGCGGGGCGGGAGGGGCAGGAAGCCAGGCCTGCAGCTGCTATCAGCCTCACAGGAAGTTCTGAGCAGCGATGCTCCCTGGACCGGGCCGCACCTCCCATCCAGCCCCCAGCCCCGCTTCCCGCTCCCACCTCCCTCCGCCTTCTCCTTTCCCAGTTTTGTTTGGTGGGATGGGAGGGTGGGGGGTGCTCCCAGAACCCCCTCTTCACCCCGGAGAGTGGGAGAGCTTCCGTCATCCCCACCCCAGGCGGTGCCCAGCCTGGATCTGCCCAGGGATGAGGCACCCTTGCACCCCCCTGGACCTGACAGGGAGGGGGCCGGATGCCAGGGGGGCAGCAGACGGGGGGACCAGAACCTGGGAATGTCCTTGGGCCCGAAATGGGCATGCAGACAAGATG
Organism: Tachyglossus aculeatus; assembly: GCF_015852505.1. Classification (NCBI taxonomy): domain Eukaryota; kingdom Metazoa; phylum Chordata; class Mammalia; order Monotremata; family Tachyglossidae; genus Tachyglossus; species Tachyglossus aculeatus. Next base: position 3,601,017 of record NC_052091.1, read on the forward strand.
CAAAGCAAAATTCAAATGAGCATCCATTAGCTGGGAGCCTGTAGCTCGGCCACTTTTTGCATCGGGGGGTGCAGGCTATTTATCTTGCCCGCTGCGGGCCCCCATCCCCATCATCCCGGCCGTGCTGCAGTCCGGCCTGGTCCGGCGGGTCGGATGGGGGACCGGAGAGCTGAGATTCTGGGGGAGACCCAGAGTTGGAAGGAAGGTGGCAGAGAAAACAGTTGACCCCGGGAAGAGGGGTCAGGGAAAGGAGCTGGGCTGGGGGGCAGTTATCAGTGGGGTGGGGGATACAGAGGAGGCAAATAGCCCAGAGACCCCAGTCCTCCAACAGCTTCAGAGACCAAGGATCCCCTCCCCCTCAACCACCACCCTCCACCCTCCGCCACCCATCTCACGCTCCTCCCCAGAGGCAGCCACATCGCAGGTTCCAGGAAGGGCCCTGCCGGGGAGGATGGGGGAAGGTCCCGTCACCTTGAAAACCTCCCCGTACGTGCCGCCCCCCACACGCTGGAGCAGCTCGAAGTCCTCCTGGGGGTCCCGGGTGGAGATCTGGAGGGCGGCGCAGTGGCGGGGGTCCATGGCGGGCCTGGGGTTGGGAGGGCAGAGAGAGGCCCGGGAGGCCGCCCTGCCACCGAACCGCCTGCCCTGAGCCGCCTGCACCACGCCGGGTTCCCTCTCTCACTTCCTGCTCTGCAGGCCGGGCCCTGGGGGGCCCCCTAGGTGGGGGAGCTGGGCCCTGCAGCCCCTGGGGATCCCCCAATGTTCAAAGGAAGGAAGAAGAGGAGGAGGAGGAGGAGGAGGAAGGTGGAAGGTGGAAGGTGGAAGATGAAGAGAAGTAGGAGGACGAGGAAGAGGAGGAAGGTGGAAGGCAAAGAGAAGTAGGAGGAGGGAGGAAGAAGAGGAGGAGGAGGAGGAGGAAGAGGAGGAGGAGAAGGAGGAGGACGAGGAAGAGGAAGGTGGAAGGTGGAGGATGAAGAGAAGTAGGAGGAGGAGGAGGGTGGAAGGATAGGAGAAGGAGGAGGAAGAAGAGGAGGGAGGAGGAGGGAGGAAGAGGAGGAAGGTGGAAGGTGGAAGATGAAGAGAAGGAGGAGGAGGAGGAAGAGGAGGAGGAGGAAGAGGAGGAAGGTGGAAGACGAAGAGAAGGAGGAGGAGGACGAGGAAGAGGAGGAAGGTGGAAGATGGAAGATGAAGAGAAGGAGGAGGAAGAGGAGGAGGAGGAAGAGGAGGAAGGTGGAAGATGAAGAGGAGTAGGAGGAGGGGGAGGGAGGAAGAAGAGGAGGAGGACGAGGAGGAAGAGGAGGAGGAGGAGGAGGAAGACGAAGGTGGAAGGTGGAAGATGAAGCGAAGTAGAAGAAGGAGGAGGGTGGAAGGATAGGAGAAGGAGGAGGACGAGGAGGAAGAAGAGGAGGAGGAGGGAGGAAGAAGAGGAGGAAAAGGAGGAGGAGGAAGGAAGAAGAGGAGAAAGAGGAGGAGGAGGAGAAGGAGGGGGAAGAGGACGAAGGTGGAAGACGAAGAGAAGTAGGAGGAGGAGGGAGGAAGAAGAGGAGGAAAAGGAGGAGGAGGAAGGGAGAAGAGGAGAAGGAGGAGGAAGAGGAGGAAGGTGGAAGACGAAGAGAAGTAGGAGGAGGAGGGAGGAAGAAGAGGAGGAGACGGAGGAGGACAAGGATGAGGACGAGGAGGAGGAAGGTGGAAGGCGGAAGACGAGAAGTAGGAGGAGGAGGGTGGAAGAATAGGAGGAGGAGGAGGAAGAAGAGGAGAAGGAAGAGGAGGAGGAAGAAGAGGAGAAGAAGGAGGAGGAAGAGGAGGACGAGGACGAGGAAGAGGAGGAAGGTGGAAGATGAAGAGAAGTAGGAGGAGGAGGGTGGAAGGATAGGAGGAGGAGGAGGAAGAAGAGGAGAAGGAAGAGGAGGAGGAAGAAGAGGAGAAGGAAGAGGAGGAGGAAGAGGAGGATGAGGACGAGGAAGAGGAGGAAGGTGGAAGATGAAGAGAAGTAGGAGGAGGAGGAGGGCGGAAGGATAGGAGAAGGAGGAGAAGAAGAGGAGGAAGGAAGAAGAGGAGGAAAAGGAGGAGGAGGAGGGAAGAAGAAGAGGGGAGGGGGAGAAGGAGGAGGAGGAGGAGGAGACCATGACAAGGCCGGGCTGGGGGGCACAGGGGAAAGAGGGATGTTTGGGTGATTTGAACATCAAAGAAAGAGGAGCCCCGGATGGTCAAACCCCACACCTTGGGCACGCCTTCATGACTCCTCGTCCTTCCTGGCCCAGGGAACGAGGCCAAGAAATGTTTGCTGTTCCTCAACCTGCCTATTCCCCACAATCACTCAAACAGTCAATCACTCAGGTTTATCGAGCTCCTTCCATGTGCAGAGCAGCTGCTAGGCCCTGGAGAGAGTATAATTGAATCAGGGGTGGGATCTCTGTCCTTAAAGGGAGGCGATATTAATAATTGTGGTATTTGATAATAATAACAATGACATTTATTAAGTGCTTACTATGTGCAAAGCATTGTTCAAAGCGCTGGGGAGGTTACAAGGTGATCAGGTTATCCCACGGGGGGCACACAGTCTTAATCCCCATTTTACAGATGAGGTAACTGAGGCACAGAGAAGTGAAGTGACTTGCCCAAAGTCACACAGCTGACAATTGGCGGAGCAGGGGTTTGATCCCATGACCTCTGACTCCAAAGCCCGGGCTCTTCACACTGAGCCACGTATTTCTTAAGTGCTTACTGGGTGTCAAACACTATTCTAAGCACTGGGGTATTCATTCATTCAATCGTATTTATTGAGCATCTACTGGGTGCAGAGCACTGTACTATGTGGTTGGGAAAGTCCAACACAACAATAAACAGCGACATTCCCTGCCCACAAAGAGCTCACAGTCTAGAGAGGGGATAGATACAAAGTGATCAGGTCCTACATGGAGCTCACAGTCTAAATGGGAGGGATAACAGGGATCCAATCCCCCATTTTACAGATGAGGGAACTGAGACACAGAGAAGTGACTTGCCCAAAGTCACGCAGCAGGTACTTGGTGGATTCGGGATTAGAACCCAGGCCCTCTGACCTCCAGGCCAGGGCTCTTTCTGCTAGGCCGGGCAGTGTGGTCCAGTGGAAAGAGCTTGGGCTTGGGAGTCAGGAGACTTAGCCCTCTGTGGGACCCAGGACAAGTCACTTAATCTCTCTGAACCTCAGTCTCCTCATCTGCAAAATGGGGATAAGATACTTACTCTCCCACCCTCTTTGACTGTGCACCCTGGGGGGGACAGGGACTGTGTCTTATTTCAGGTTATACTTATGAAAGTGATGGTATTTATTGAATGCTTACTGTGTGAGGAACACTGTACTAAGCCCTTGGGAGAGTACAATACGACGGAGTTGGTGGACACATTCCTTGCCTACAACGAGCTTACAGTCTCGAGCGGGAGATAGACAGTAATAATAATAATAATGATGGCATTTATTAAGCGCTTACTATGTGCAAAGCACTGTTCCAAGTGCTGGGGAGGTTACAAGGTAATCAGATTGTCCCACGGGGGGCTCACAGTCTTAATCCCCATTTTACAGATGAGGTAACTGAGGCCCCCTCCTCCCCCTCTCCATCCCTCCCGCCTTACCTCCTTCCCTTCCCCACAGCACCTGTATGTATGTATATATGTTTGTACGTATTTATTACTCTATTTATTTTACTTGTACATATTTATTCTATCTATTTTATTCTGTTAATATGTTTTGTTTTGTTCTCTGTCTCCCCCTTCTAGACTGTGAGCCCACTGTTGGGTAGGGACCGTCTCTATATGTTGCCAACTTGTACTTCCCAAGCGCTTAGTCCAGTGCTCTGCACACAGTAAGTGCTCAATAAATACGATTGAATGAATGAATGAATGAAGTGACTTGCCCAAAGTCACCCAGCTGACAATTGGCGGAGCCGGGATTTGAACCCATGACCTCTGACTCCAAAGCCCTTGCTCTTTTCCACTGAGCCACGCTGCTTCTCTATAAATAACTAAATTACGGTTATGGAAATAAGTGCTGTGGAGCTGAGGGAGGCGGTGAATAAAAGGAGCAAATCAGGGCGAAGCAGAAGGGAGTGGGAGAAGAGGAAATGTGGGTTTAGTCAGGAAAGGCCCCTTGGAAATTGGCCTTCAATAAGGCTTTGAAGGTGGGGAGAGTCATTGTCTATCAGATATGAAGTGGGAGGTTGTGGATGAGGGTAATAATAATAATAATTATGGTACTTGTTCATTTTGGTACTTGTTAATTAATAATAATTATGGTAATGTGCCAAGCACTGTTTTAAGCACTGGGATAGAAACAAGATAATCAGGTTGGACACAGTCCCTGTCCCGCAAGGGGCTCACATTCTTAATCCCCATTTTACAGATGAGGGAATTGAGGCACTAAGAAGTTGTGACAAGCCCAAGGTTACAAAACAGGCATGTGGCGGAGTCGGAATTTGAACGCAGGACCTCCGACTCCCAGGCACGTGCTCTTTCCAGAGTATATAACGAGCGCTTAGTAAATTCCGCAATTATTAAAGGCTCAGATCTGCTGGAAGTCACTGGCACACAAGCCATTCACAGCTCACCCCAGCTGCTGCAACAGTTGGTAGCCGGATAGACTGTGAGCCCGTTGTTGGGTAGGGGCCGTCTCTATATGTTGCCAATTTGTACTTCCCAAGCGCTTAGTACAGTGCTCTGCACACTGTAAGCACTCAAAAAATACGATTGAGTGGATGAACAGGGGCCAACAAGTGGAGACTATTCATTCATTCATTCAGTCGTATTTATTCATTCATTCATTCAATCGTATTTATTGAGCGCTTACTGTGTGCAGAGCACTGGACTAAGCGCTTGGGAAGTACAAGTTGGCAACATATAGAGACGGTCCCTACCCAACAGTGGGCTCACAGTCTAGAAGGAGGAGACAGACAACAAAACAAAACATATAAACCAAATAAAATAATAGAATAAATAGGTACAAGTAAAATAAATAGAGTAATAAATATGTACATTCATTTATTCATTCATTCAATCGTATTTATTGAGCGCTTACTGTGCGCAGAGCACTGTACTAAGCGCTTGGGAAGTACAAGTTGGCAACATCTAGAGACGGTCCCTACCCAACAGCCGGCTCACGGTCTAGAAGGGGGAGACAGACAATAAAACAAGACATATAAACCAAATAAAATAAATAGAATAAATAGGTACAAGTAAAATAAATAAATAGAGCAATACATATGTACATTCATTCATTCATTTATTCAACCGTATTTATTGAGCGCTTACTGTGTGCAGAGCACTGGACTAAGCGCTTGGGAAGTACAAGTTGGCAACATCTAGAGACGGTCCCTATCCAACAGTGGGCTCGCAATCTAGAAGGGGGAGACAGACAACAAAACAAAACATATAAACCAAATAAAATAAATAGAATAAATAGGTAGAAGTAAAATAAATAGAGTAATAAATATGTACATTCATTCATTCAATCGTATTTATTGAGTGCTTACTGTGTGCAGAGCACTGTACGAAGTCCTTGGGAAGTACAAGTTGGCAACATCTAGAGACGGTCCCTACCCAACAGTGGGCTCACAGTCTAGAAGGGGTAGACTAGCAAGCGAACCAGTTAATAGAATTTATTAAGTGCCTTCCACATGCAGAGCAATGTATTGATAATAATGATGATGGTATTTGTTAAGCGCTCACTATGTGCAAAGCACTGTTCTAAGCGCTGAAGCAATTAACCGCTTGGGAGAATCCAAGAGTTAAAAAGGCATGGTCCCAGCCTTCCATGGGTTTACAATTTAGCGGAGGAGATGGACATTAAAATAGATTACGGGGAAGAGAAAGAAGGAAGAAGGAAAGGGGATGTATAGGAGGAAGCGGCAGAGTTTAAAAAATATGTATGTCAGAGCTGTGAGCCACCGAGAACGAGTATCCTCTTTGAAGTCTTATTCATTCATTCATTCAATCGTATTTATTGAGTGCTTACTGTGTGCAGAGCACTGTACTAAGCGCTTGGGAAGTACAAGTTTGCAACATATAGAGGTTCAGATTTATAATATATATCTCCTCCTCCCCATCCCCTCCACCTTACCTCCTTCCCCTCCCCACAGCACCTGTATATATGTATATATGTTTGTACAGATTTATTACTCTATTTATTTATTTTACTTGTACATATTTATTCTATTTATTTTATTTGGTTAATATGTTTTGTTGTCTGTCTCCCCCTTCTAGACTTATTGAAGGCCCGTCTCCTCCTAGAAGCCTTCCCTGACTAAGACCTCATTTCCTCTTCTCCCACTCCCTTTTCCGTCACCCTTGCGTTTGGATTTGCTCCCTTAATTCACCCCTCCCTCATCCCCACAGCACTCGTATCCATTCTTAAACTCTGTGCTTCCTCTACCTGTAATTTATCTTATCATCGTCCTCCACCTGCAGACTGTAAGCTTCTTGCAGACTGTGAGCCCACTGTTGGGTAGGGACTGTCTCTATATGTTGCCAACTTGTACTTCCCAAGCGCTTAGTACAGTGCTTTGCACACAGTAAGCGCTCAATAAATACGATTGATTGATTGATTGATTGTAGACAGGGAAAGTGTCCGCCACCTCTGTTGTGTTGTACTCTTCCAAGCGCATAGTACAGTGTTCTGCACGCAGTAAGTACTCAATAATGGCTCAGTGGAAAGAGCACGGGCTATTGGGTTCGAATTCCGGCTCTGCCAATTCATTCATTCATTCAGTCGTATTTATTGAGCGCTTACTGTGGGCATTCATTCATTTGATCGTATTTATTGAGCGCTTACGGTGTGCAGCAAGCTAGCTCTCTTCCTCCCTTCAAGGCCCTACTGAGAGCTCACCTCCTCCAGGAGGCCTTCCCAGACTGACCCCCTTCCTTCCTCTCCCCCTCGTTCCCCTCTCCATCCCCCCATCTTACCTCCTTCCCTTCCCCACAGCACCTGTATATATGTATATATGTTTGTACATATTTATTATTCTATTTATTTATTTATTTATTTATTTATTTTACTTGTACATATCTATTCTATTTATTTTATTTTGTTAGCATGTTTGGTTTTGTTGACTGTCTCCCCCTTTTAGACTGTGAGCCCACTGTTGGGTAGGGATTGTCTCTATATGTTGCCAATTTGTACTTCCCAAGCGCTTGTCCAGTGCTCTGCACAGAGTAAGCGCTCAATAAATACAATTGATTGATTGATTGATTGTTGATTGCAGAGCACTGGACTAAGCACTTGGGAAGTCCAAGTTGGCAACATATAGAGAGGGTCCCTACCCAACAGGGGGCTCACAGTCTAGAAGGGGGGGACGGAGAACAAAATAAAACATATTAACAAAATAAAATCAATAGAATAAATATGTACACATAAAATAAATAAATAAATAGAGTAATAAATGCCAATTGTCAGCTGTGTGACTTTGGGCAAGTCACCTAACTTCTCTGTGCCTCAGTTTCCTCATCTGTAAAATGGGGGTTAAGACTGTGAGCCCCACCGTGGGATAACCTGATCACCTTGTAACCTCCCCAGTGCTTAGTAAGTGCTTAATAAATGTCATCATCATCATCATCAATAAATACCATTGATTGACTGATTAGGTGATGGGGACGTGATGAAGTGGCATCTGGGACATACATAGGGTGGGGAGATAAGAACGTAATAATAATAATTATTATTATAGTATTTGTTAAGCGCTTACTATGTGCCAAGCACTGTTCTAAGCACTGGGGTAGATACAAGGTGATGGGGTTGTCCCACGTGGGGCTCACAGTTTTAACCCCCATTTTACAGATGAGGGAACTGAGGCCCGGAGAAGTTGTGACTTGCCCAAAGTCACCCAGCTGACATGTACAGTGCTCTGCACGCAGTAAGCGCTCAATAAATACGACTGAATGAATGAATGACAAGCAGCGTGGCTCAGTGCAAAGAGCCCGGGCTTTGGAGTCGGGGGTCATGGGTTCGAATCCCAGCTCTGCCAACTGTCAGCTGTGTGACTTTGGGCGAGCCGCTTAACTTTTAGACTGTGAGCCCGCTGTTGGGTAGGGACTGTCTGTATATGTTGCCAACTTGTACTTCCCAAGCGCTTAGTACAGTGCTCTGCACACAGTGAGCACTCAATAAATACGATTGATTGATTGATTGATTGATTGATTAACTCCTCGGTGCCTCAGTTCCCTCACCTGTAAGATGAGGGTGAAGACTGTGAGCCCCCCGTGGGACATCCTGATCACCTTGTAACCTCCCCAGTGCCTAGAACAGTGCTTTGCACATAGTAAGAGCTTAATAAATGCTATCATTATTATTATTATTATTTGTTCACTAGGCACTGACCACGTGCCAGGCACCATTCTAAGAGCTGGGGTGGAAATCAGCAAATTGGGTTGGACCCTCTCCCTATCCCACGTGGGGCTCACAGTCTCCATCCCCATTTTGCAGATGAGGGAACTGAGGCACAGAGGACTTAAGTGACTGGCCCAAGGTCATGCAGCAGACAAATGGCAGCAAAGCTTGTGACTCCCAGGCCCGTGCCCTAATCCCATGCAGCAGACAAATCATCAATCATCATCATCAATCGTATTTATTGAGCGGTTACTGTGTCCAGAGCACTGTACTAAGCGCTTGGGAAGTACAAATTGGCAACATATAGATACAGTCCCTGCCCAACAGTGGGCTCAAAGTCTAAAAGGGGGAGACAGAGAACAAAACCAAACATACTAACAAAATAAAATAAATAGAATAGATAAGTACAAGTAAAATAAATAAATAAATAGAGTAATAAATATGTACAAACATCTATGCATATATACAGGTGCTGTGTGGAAGGGAAGGAGGTAAGATGCGGGGGATGGAGAGGGGGACGAGGGGGAGAGGAAGGAAGGGGCTCAGTCTGGGAAGGCCTCCTGGAGGAGGTGAGCTCTCAGTAGGGCCTTGAAGGGAGGAAGAGAGCTAGCTTGGCGGATGGGCAGAGGGAGGGCATTCCGGGCCCGGGGGATGACGTGGGCCGGGGGTCGATGGCGGGACCCACTGTTGGGTAGGGACTGTCTCTATATGTTGCCAATTTGTACTTCCCAAGTGCTTAGTACAGTGCTCTGCACACAGTAAGCGCTCAATAAATACGATTGATGATGATGATGATGATGACAGGCGAGAACGAGGTACGGTGAGGAGATTAGCGGCGGAGGAGCGGAGGGTTCGGGCTGGGCTGTAGAAGGAGAGAAGGGAGGTGAGGTAGGAGGGGGCCAGGGGATGGACAGCCTTGAAGCCCAGGGTGAGGAGTTTCTGCCTGATGCGCAGATTGATTGGTAGCCACTGGAGATTTTTGAGGACAAATGGTAGCAAACCTTGTGACTCCCAGGCCCGTGCCCTAACCCCATGCAGCAGACAAATGGCAGCAAAGCTTGCGGCTCCTAGGCCCGTGCCCTGTCCCCATGCAGCGGACAAATGGCAGCAAACCTTGTGACTCCCAGGCCCGTGCCCCATCCCCATGCAGCAGACAAATGGCAGCAAACCTTGTGACTCCCAGGCCCGTGCCCTGTCCCTATGCAGCGGACAAATGGCAGCAAACCTTGTGACTTCCAGGCCCATGCCCTAACCCCATGCAGTGGACAAATCATCAATCATCATCATCAATCGTATTTATTGTGCGCTTACTGTGTGCAGAGCACTGTACTATGCGCTTGGGAAGTACAAATTGGCAACATATAGAGACAGCCCCTACCCAACAGTGGGCTCACAGTCTAAAAGGGGGAGACAGAGAACAAAACCAAACATACTAACAAAATAAAATAAATAGAATAGATAGGTACAAGTAAAATAAATAAATAGAGTAATAAATATGTACAAACATATATATATATATATATATATATATATATAGGTGCTGTGGGGAAGGGAAGGAGGTAAGATGGGGGGATGGAAAGGGGGATGAGGGGGAGAGGAAGGAAGGGGCTCAGTTTGGGAAGGCCTCCTGGAGGAGGTGAGCTCTCAGTAGGGCCTTGAAGGGAGGAAGAGAGCTAGCTTGGCGGATGGGCAGAGGGAGGGCATTCCAGGCCCGGGGGATGACGTGGGCCGGGGGTCGATGGCGGGACCCACTGTTGGGTAGGGACCGTCTCTGTATGTTGCCAATTTGTACTTCCCAAGCACTTAGTCCAGTGCTCTGCACACAGTAAGCACTCAATAAATACGATTGATGATGATGACAGGCGAGAACGAGGTACGGTGAGGAGATTAGCGGCGGAGGAGCGGAGGGTTCGGGCTGGGCTGTAGAAGGAGAGAAGGGAGGTGAGGTAGGAGGGGGCCAGGGGATGGACAGCCTTGAAGCCCAGGGTGAGGAGTTTCTTCCTGATGCGCAGATTGATTGGTAACCACTGGAGATTTTTGAGGACAAATGGCAGCAGACATCATGACTCCCAGGCCCGTGCCCTAACCCCATGCAGCGGACAAATGGCAGCAAACCTCTTGACTCCCAGGCCCGTGCCCCAACCCCATGCAGCGGACAAATGGCAGCAAACCTTGTGACTCCCAGGCCCGTGCCCTAACCCCATGCAGCGGACAAATGGCAGCAAACCTTGTGACTCCCAGGCCCGTGCCCTTACCCCATGCAGCAGCAGACAAATGGCAGCAAAGCTTGTGACTCCCAGGCCCGTGCCCTGTCCCTATGTAGCAGACAAATGGCAGCAAACCTTGTGACTCCCAGGCCCGTGCCCCAACCCCATGCAGCGGACAAATGGCAGCAAACCTTGTGACTCCCAGGCCCGTGCCCTTACCCCATGCAGCAGCAGACAAATGGCAGCAAAGCTTGTGACTCCCAGGCCCGTGCCCTGTCCCTATGCAGCAGACAAATGGCAGCAAACCTTGTGACTCCCAGGCCCGTGCCCGTCCCTATGCAGCAGACAAATGGCAGCAAACCTTGTGCCTCCCAGGCCCGTGACCTAACCCCATGCAGTGGACAAATGGCAGCAAAGCTTGTGACTCCCAGGCCCGTGCCCTGTCCCTATGCAGCAGACAAATGGCAGCAAACCTTGTGCCTCCCAGGCCCGTGCCCTAACCCCATGCAGCAGCGGACAAATGGCAGCAAACCTTGTGACTCCCAGGCCCGTGCCCTAACCCCATGCAGCAGCGGACAAATGGCAGCAAAGCTTGTGACTCCCAGGCCCGTGCCCTGTCCCTATGCAGCAGACAAATGGCAGCAAACCTTGTGACTCCCAGGCCCGTGCCCGTCCCTATGCAGCAGACAAATGGCAGCAAACCTTGTGCCTCCCAGGCCCGTGACCTAACCCCATGCAGTGGACAAATGGCAGCAAAGCTTGTGACTCCCAGGCCCGTGCCCTGTCCCTATGCAGCAGACAAATGGCAGCAAACCTTGTGCCTCCCAGGCCCGTGACCTAACCCCATGCAGCGGACAAATGGCAGCAAACCTTGTGACTCCCAGGCCCGTGCCCTAACCCCATGCAGCAGCAGACAAATGGCAGCAAACCTTGTGACTCCCAGGCCCGTGCCCTGTCCCCATGCAGCGGACAAATAGCAGCAAAGCTTGTGACTCCCAGGCCCGTGCCCTAACCCCATGCAGTGGACAAATGGCAGCAAACCTTGTGCCTCCCAGGCCTGTACCCCAACCCCATGCAGCAGACAAATGGCAGCAAACCTTGTGACTCCCAGGCCCGTGCCCTAACCCCATGCAGCGGACAAATGGCAGCAAACCTTGTGACTTCCAGGCCCGTGCCCTAACCCCATGCAGTGGACAAATCATCAATCATCGTCATCAATCGTATTTATTGAGCGCTTACTCTGTGCAGAGCACCGTACTAAGCGCTTGGGAAGTACAAATTGGCAGCATATAGAGACAGCCCCTACCCAACAGTGGGCTCACAGTCCAAAAGGGGGAGACAGAGAAGAAAACCAAACATACTAACAAAATAAAATAAATAGAATAGATATGTACAAGTAAAATAAATAAATAAATAGAGTAATAAATATGTACAAACGTATATACATATATACAGGTGCTGTGGGGAAGGGAAGGAGGGCAGGTGGGGGGGATGGAGAGGGGGACAAGGGGGAGAGGAAGGAAGGGGCTCAGTCTGGGAAGGCCTACTGGAGGAGGTGAGCTCTCAGTAGGGCCTTGAAGGGAGGAAGAGAGCTAGCTTGGTGGATGGGCAGAGGGAGGGCATTCCTGGCCCCGGGGGATGACGTGGGTCGGGGGTCGATGGCGGGACAGGCGAGAACGAGGTACGGGGAGGAGATTAGCGGTGGCAGAGGAGCGGAGGGTGTGGGGTGGGCTGGAGAAGGAGAGAAGGGAGGTGAGGTAGGAGGGGGCCAGGGGATGGACAGCCTTGAAGCCCAGGGTGAGGAGTTTCTGCCTGATGCACAGATTGATTGGTAGACACTGGAGATTTTTGAGGACAAATGGCAGCAAACCTTGTGACTCCCAGGCCCCTGCCCTAACCCCATGCAGTGGACAAATGGCAGCAAACCTCGTGACTCCCAGGCCCGTGCCCTAACCCTATGCCATACTGCCTATCTATCGATGGTTATTGATTGATCCCTGCTATGTACTGAGCGCTCGCTCGCTTTGTGGAGAGCCCTGCACAAAACGCTCAGGAGAGTCCACTCCAACAGACTTGGTCGATGGGACCCCTGCCCACAAGGAGTTTAGAGGAGGAGTCGGGCGTTCGAAACAGATTATTGGATCGGTTTCATCACACCCCACGGACAAATGTTTTCAGTCAATGCCTGCCGATGACAAAGGAAGAAATCATCTCTAGGAGGCGTGAAGATGGAGCCGTCTAGTCTCGGCTTGCTACCGCTTCAGCAGAACCCTTTCATTTTGGCCTCATGATGGCTTCTGCTTAGTTACTCGGTTTGATGAAGAAAAATTGGATCTCGCACCTGCAGTATTGGGGAACATCCAGCTCCTCAGTTTTACTCGCTTTTGGCCCGCTACACATCCGCCATACACCCCCTGGCCCGGAATGCCCCCTCTCCCCACATCCGCCAAGCTAGCTCTCTTTCTCCCTTCAAGGCCCTGCTGGGAGCTCACCTCCTCCAGGAGGCCTTCCCACACTGAGCCCCCTCCTTCCTCTCCCTCTCCATCCCCCCACCTTACCTCTTTCCCTTCCCCACAGCACCTGTATATATGTTTGTACGTATTTATTACCCGCCTTACCTCCTTCCCTTCCCCACAGCACCTGTATATATGTTTGTATGTATTTATTACCCGCCTTACCTCCTTCCCTTCCCCACAGCACCTGTATATATGTATATATGTTTGTACGTATTTATTAGTCTATTTATTAATTTATTGTACTTGTACATATCTATTCTATTTATTTTATTTTGTTAATAGGTTTGGTTTTTTTCTCTGTCACCCCCTTCTAGACTGTAAGCCCACTGTTGGCTAGGGACCGTCTCTATGTGTTGCCAACTTGGACTTCCCAAGCGCTTAGTACAGTGCTCTGCACATAGTAAGCGCTCAATAAATACGATTGATTGATTGATTGTAATCTCCCCAGTGCTTAGTACAGTGCTTTGCACATAGTAAGCGCTTAATAAATGCCGTCATTATTATTATTATTAAGTGGCAGATTAGAACCAGGACCTCTGATTCCCAAGCCAACTTGCTTTCCACTAAGCTACGCTGCTGAGGGCCTCCTGGAGGAGCCTCCCCACCAGACGGTAAATTCCTTCCGGGCAGGAAATCTGTTTAATTGGAATCTCCCAAGCGTTTAGCACAGAGCTCTGTACACAGTAGACACTCGATAAATATGATCGATCTATTGATTGATTCCGATGACCAGCACAAATTGAGTGCTGAGGCTATTGATGAATAAACATAGGCTCAGCTCTAGGGGATTCTGTTGGAGGGCCATGTCCTATGAGAAGCAGCATGGCTCAGTGGAAAGAGCACGGGCTTTGGAGCCAGAGGTCATGGGTTCAAATCCTGACTCCACCAAGTGTCTGCTGTGTGACCTTGGGCAAGTCACTTAACTTCTCTGAGCCTCAAGTGACCTCATCTGCAAAATGGGGATTAAGACTGTGAGCCCCACGTGGGACAACCTGATCACCTTTATCCCCCCCAGCGCTTAGAACAGTGCTTTGCACATAGTAAGCGCTTAACAAATGCCATCATTATTATTCTGAAAATGGAGTTTAATCGGGGAAGGCCTCCTGAAGGAGGGGGACTTTCCAGAGGGCTTTAAGGAGTGGGAAGTCCAGCAACAATGCCCGTAGCTTTTTGTATTACTACTGACGTCTGTCTCCCCCTCTAGACTGCAAGCACATCGAGGGCAGGGAAAGTGTCTATTATATTGTTCTAGCGTCATCTCCTAACAGCATTGAACAGTGCTCTGCACACAGTAGGTGCTCGATAAATAATAATAATAATAATAACGATGGCATTTGTTAAGCACAACGATTGACTGACTGACTAGCAATGCCAGGGCAAGCTGGTAGTCCATCACAGCAGTAACAGCAAGACTTACTGAGCACCACACTCGCACTTGGATTTGTATTATTATTATTAATATTATTGTACTTGGTTCTAGGTACTGGGGGAGATACAAGTTAATCGGGTTGGACGCAGTCCCTGTCCCACACAGGGCTCACATTTTTAAGCCCATTTTACAGATGAAGTGTCTGAGGCCCAGAGAAGTGAAGTGACTTGCCCAGGGTCACACAGCAGGATTAGAACTCAGATCCTTCTGACTCCTAGGCCTTCTTAAAGAAGAAGAGAAGCAGCGTGGCTCAGTGGAAAGAGCCCAGGCTTTGGAGTCAGAGGTCAGGGGTTCAAATCCCAGCTCCGCCAATTGTCAGCTGTGCGACTTTGGGCAAGTTACTTAACTTCTCTGGGCTTCAGTTCCCTCATCTGGAAAATGGCGATTAAGACTGTGAGCCCCCCACCCCCCCCACCCCGTGGGACAACCTGATCACCTCGTGACCTCCCCAGCGCTTAGAACAGTTCTTTGCACATAGTCAGTGCTTAATAAATGCCATTATTATTATTATTATTATGAGCCCGCTGTTGGGTAGGGACCGTCTCTCTATGTTGCCAACTTGTACTTCCCAAGCGCTTAGTACAGTGCTCTGCTCACAGTTAGCGCTCAATAAATACGATTGAATGAATTATTATTATAAAGGATTCTCATAAAGGATTTACACCTTTGAGTCACCCCTCCCTCAGCCCCATGTCCATAGCCGTAGTTTATTTTTATTAACATCTGTCTCACCCTCCAGGCCGTAAGCTTGTTGTGGGCAGGGAACGGGGCTACCAACTTTGTTATATTGTTCTCTCTGGAGGCTTAACGCGGTGCTCTGCACACAGTAAGTGCTCAGATTGATTGATTGATCGATTGATCATACCAGGTAGTAAGTGCTCAGATTGATTGATTGTTCGATTGATCATATCAGGTGTACCAATGTACCAGGTGCTTGGAAACATACAATCACACTGTTGACATGAAGCAGGGTGGCCTAGTGGAAAGAGCTTGGACCTGACATTCAGAGGCCCTGGGTTTTAATCCCCACCCTGCCACTTGTGGCCTTCCCAGACTGAGCCCCCTCCTTCCTCTCCCCCTCCTCCCCCTCCCCATCCCCCCCGCCGTACCTCCTTCCCCTCCCCACCGCACTTGTATATATGTATATATGTTTGTACAGATTTATTACTCTATTTATTTATTTTACTTGTACCTATTTTTTCTATTTATTTTATTTGGTTAATATGTTTTGTTTTGTTGTCTGTCTCCCCCTTCTAGACTGTGAGCCCACTGTTGGGTAGGGACTGTCTCTATATGTTGCCAACTTGTACTTCCCAAGCGCTTAGTACAGTGCTCTGCACACAGTAAGTGCTCAATAAATGTGATTGAATGAATGAATGTACATATTTATTACTCTATTTTATTCATTTTACTTGTACCTATTCATTCTATTTATTTTATTTGGCTAATATGTTTTGTTTTGTTGTCTGTCTCCCCATTCTAGACTGTGAGCCCGCTGTTGGGTAGGGACTGTCTCTATGTGTTCCCAACTTGTACTTCCCAAGCGCTTAGTCCAGTGCTCTGCACACAGTAAGTGCTCAATAAATGTGACTGACTGAATGAATGAATGTGATTGAATGAATAAATACGATTGAATGAATGAATATGATTGAATGAATGAATATGATTGAATGAATGAATAAATACGAATGAATGAATATGATTGAATGAATGAAGACGAGTGAATGAATGAATGAATAAATAAATACGAATGAATGAATATGATTGAATGAATGAAGACGAGTGAATGAATGAATAAATAAATACGAATGAATGAATATATTGAGTGAATGAAGATGAATGAATACGATTGAATGAATGAAGATGAATGAATGAATGAATAAATACGAATGAATACGATCGAAGACGAATGAATGAATGAATAAATACGAATGAATACGATCGTATGAATGAAGACGAATGAATGAATGAATGAATAAATAAATACGAGTGAATGAATACGATTGAATGAAGACGAATGAATGAATGAATAAACAAATACGAATGAATGAATACGATTGAATGAATGAAGACGAATGAATGAATGAATGAAGACGAATGAATGAATACGATTGAATGAATGAATACGAATGAATGAATATGATCGAATGAATTAATACCAATACGATTGAAAGAATGAAGACGATTGAATGAATGAAGACGAATGAATGAATACGATCGAATGAATGAAGATGAATGAATAAATACTAATGAATGAATACGATTGAATGAATGAATACGAATGAATGAATAAATAAATACGAATGAATGAATGCGATTGAATACGAATGAATGAATGAACGAATGAATGAATGAAAGAAAGTTCCGAGGTACGACGGGAGGGGAAGGCGTTGGAGCGGCCCCTCCCTCCGTGCGCCTGCGCCCTGCCTCTCCCTTCCTCCCTCCGTGCGCCTGCGCCCTGCCTCTCCCTTCCTCCCTCCGTGCGCCTGCGCCCTACCCCCTCCCTCCCTCCCTCCGTGCGCCTGCGCACTGGCCCTCCCGAGGCTTTTTCTCTCGCCACCCCCCGGTCCCTTTTTCACGCCCCATGGAGCGCCCCCGGAAGAAGAAGTCTCGCGCCAGCCGGAAGCCCCCTTCGCCTCCTCCTCCCCCGGCGCCGGAAGGCGCCGCCGCGGAGGTTCCGCTTCCGGTTCCGGTCCCGGCCTTGGCCTGCCCGAAGCCCAGAGACATGGCCATGTTCGAGCAGATGCGGGCCAACGTGGGGAAGCTGCTCAAGGGCATCGACAGGTCAGGGGAGGGGGGGGAGAAATATTCTATTTATTTTATTTTGTTAGCATGTTTGCCAATTTGTACTTCCCAAGCGCTTAGTCCAGTGCTCTGCACATAGCAAGCGCTCAATAAATACGATTGATGATGATGATGATGTTTGGTTTTGTTCTCTGTCTCCCCCTTTTAGACTGTGAGCCCACTGTTGGGTAGGGACCGTCTCTAGATGTTGCCAATTTGGACTTCCCAAGCGCTTAGTACAGTGCTCTGCACACAGTAAGCGCTCAATAAATACGATTGATGATGATGATGATGGAGAGGGGCCCTGAGGAAATAATAATAATGATCACAATAATAATGAGGGTATTTGTGAAGCGCTTACCATGTGTAACTTGGGGCCAGTCCCTTATAATCACAGCAGTCAATCAATCAATCGTATAAATACGATTGAATGATTGAGCACTTACTGTGTGCAGAGCACTGTACTAAGCGCTTGGGAAGTACAAGTTGGCAACGTATAGAGACAGTCCCTACCCAACAATCAATCAATCGTATTTATTGAGCGCTTACTGTGTGCAGAGCACTGGACTAAGCGCTTGGGAAGTCCAAGTTGGCAACATAGAGAGACGGTCCCTACCCAACAATCAATCAATCGTATTTATTGAGCGCTTACTGTTTGCAGAGCATTGTACTAAGCGCTTGGGAAGTACAAGTTGGCAACATAGAGAGACAGTCCCTACTCAACAGTGGGCTCACAGTCTAAGAGGGGGAGACAGAGTACAAAACCAAACATACTAACAAAATAAAATAAATAGAATAGGTATGTACAAGTAAAATAAATAAATAGAGTAATAAGTATGTACAAACATATATACAGGTGCTGTGGGGAAGGGAAGGAGGTAAGATGGGGATGGAGAGGGGGACGAGGGGGAGAGGAAGGAAGGGGCTCAGTCTGGGAAGGCCTCCTGGAGGAGGTAATGATGATGGTATTATTTGTTAAGCCCTCCCCCCCCGCCCTACCTCCTTCCCCTCCCCACAGTGCCTGTATATATGTTTGTACAGATTTATTACTCTATTCTTTTTACTTGTACGCGTTCACTATTTTATTTATTTTATCTTGTTAATATGTTTTGTTGTTTGTCTCCCCCTTCTAGACTTTGAGCCCGTTGTTGGGTAATAATAATAATGATGGCATTTGTTAAGTGCCTACTATGTGCAAAGCACTGTTCTAAGCGCTGGGGGGGTACAAGGTGATCAGGTTGTCCCACGTGGGGCTCACAGTCTTCATCTCCATTTTACAGATGAGGTAACTGAGGCTCAGAGAAGTGAAGTGACTTGCCCAAGGTCACACAGCAGGCATGTGGCGGAGTCGGGATTCGAACCCATGACCTCAGACTCCCAAGCCTGGGCTCTTTCCACTGAGCCACGCTGCTTCTCTAAGCAGCGAAGGGTAGGGGCCGTCTCTGTGTGTTGCCAACTTGGACTTCCCAAGCGCTTAGTACAGTGCTGTGCACACAGTAAGCGCTCAATAAATACGATTGATGATGATGATAGAAGGGGGAGACAGAGAACAAAACCAAACGTATTAACAAAATAAAATAAATAGAATGGATATGTAAATAGAGTAATAAATATGTACAAACATATATGCATACGTATAGGTGCTGCGGGGAAGGGAAGGAGGTAAGGGGGGGGATGGAGAGGGAGAGGAAGGAGGGGGCTCAGTGTGGGAAGGCCTCCTGGAGGAGGTGAGCTCTCAGTAGGGCCTTGAAGGGAGGAAGAGAGCTAGCTTGGCGGATGGGCGGAGGGATTGGGGGCATTCCGGGCCCGGGGGAGGACGGGGGCCGGGGGTCGACGGCGGGACAGGAGAGAACGAGGCCTAACGGTGAGGAGATTAGCGGTGGCAGAGGAGCGGAGGGTGCGGGCTGGGCTGGAGAAGGACAGAAGGGAGGTGATGCTTGCGGATGGAGAGGGAGGCAGAGGCATATGCGGTGGAGGCCCGGGCTGAGGCTGAGCAGACAGCCAAGAACGCGAAGGCTTTCTAGCTCTACCAGAAGGCCTCCCGGTCGGTGCGGCGGGGAATTGGGGGTGCAGGGCTAAGGGGGAGTGAAGCGGAGTGGGCCCCCCGAAAGCCGCCTCTCGTCCCCGCAGGTACAACCCCGAGAATCTGGCCACCCTGGAGCGCTACGTGGAGACCCAGGCCAAGGAGAACGCCTACGACCTGGAGGCCAACCTGGCCGTCCTCAAATTGTGAGATTTGTCACTTCCCTCCCCTTCATGTCCTTCTCAGAGGGCGGGCCGGGGGCAGGTGGGCCCGGCCCCTGGAGGCCAATCAATCAATCAGTGGAATTTATTGAACACCCACTGTGTGCTAAGGGCCTGGGAGAGCACAGTACAACAGAGCCAGTAGACACTTTCCCTTCCCGCAACGAGCTTGCAGTCTAGAGGGGGTAGACAGACAGTAATGTGAGCCCACTGTTGGGTAGGGACTGTCTCCATATGTTGTCAACTTGTACTTCCCAAGTGCTTAGTACAGTGCTCTGCACACAGTAAGCGCTCAATAAATGCGATTGATTGATTGATAAATAAAAGCCGCCTGGGCTATTGGAAAGAGCATGGGTTTGGGTTCTAATCATTCATTCATTCATTCAATCGTATTTATTGAGCGCTTACTGTGTGCAGAGCACTGAACTAAGCGCTTGGGAAGTACAAGTTGGCAACATATAGAGACGGTCCCTACCCAACAGCGGGCTCACAGGCTAGAAGACTGTAAACTCATGGTGGGCCGGGAATGGATCTCTCTCCTTTTTTTTTTTATGGCATTTATTAAGCACTTACTATGTGCAAAGCACTGTTCTAAGCGCTGGGGAGGTTACAAGGAGATCAGGTTGTCCCACGGGGCGGGGTGAGGGGCTCACAGTCTTCATCCCCATTTTACAGATGAGGGAACTGAGGCTCAGAGAAGTTAAGTGACTTGCCCAAAGTCACACAGCTGACAGGTGGCCGAGTCAGGATTTGAACCTGTGACCTCTTACGCCAAAGCCCGGGCTCTTTCCACTGAGCCCCACTGCTTCTCTATAATAATGGCATTTATTAAGCGCTTACTATGTGCAAAGCCCTGTCAGTCCTGGCTCCACCACTTTCCTGCTGCTGGGTGACTTTGGGCAAGTCACTTTGCTGCTCTGTGCCTCAGTTTCTACATCTATAAAGTCAATCGGTTGTGTTTATCGAGCACTTACGGTGAGCAGGGCCCTGTACTAAGCGCTTGGGAGAGTACAGCAGTATGTTTGGTTTTGTTCTCTGTCTCCCCCTTTTAGACTGTGAGCCCACTGTTGGGTAGGGACTGTCTCTATATGTTGCCAACTTGTACTTCCCAAGCGCTTAGTACAGTGCTCTGCACACAGTAAGCGCTCAGTAAATACGATTGATGATGATGATGATGATAACACACATTCCCTTGCCCACAGCAAACTTATAGTCTACAGTGGGAATGAAATGCTCCTCTCCCACTTGGACTGTGAGCCCCTCTGAGGCGGGGACTGTGTCCAAACTGATGATCTTGTATCTACTCCAGTGCTTAGTACAGTGCTTGGCGCATGGTAATAATTACTATTATTCTGTAGTGGAGAAGCAGCACGGCTCAGTGGAAAGAGCCCGGGCTTTGGAGTCAGAGGTCATGGGTTCAAATCCCGCCTCCGCCAATTATCAGCTGTGTGACTTCGGGCAAGTCACTTCACTTCTCTCTGCCTCAGTTCCCTCATCTGGAAAATGGGGATTAAGACTGTGAGCCCCCAGTAGGACAACCTAATCAATCAATCGTATTTATTGAGCGCTTACTGTGTGCAGAGCCCTGTACTAAGCGCTTGGGAAGTACAAGTTGGGAACATATAGAGACAGTCCCTACCCAACAGTGGGCTCACAGTCTAAAAGGGGGAGACAGAGAACAAAACCAAACATAGTAACAAAATAAAATAAATAGAATAGATATGCACAAGCAAAATAAATAAATAGAGTAATGAATATGTACATACATATATACAGGTGCTGTGGGGAAGGGAAGGAGGTAAGATGGGGGGATGGAGGGGGGATGAGGGGGAGAGGAAGGAAGGGGCTCAGTCTGGGAAGGCCTCCTGGAGGAGGCCTTCACCTTGTAGGCCTGATCACCTTGTAACCCCTCCAGCGCTTAGAACAGTGCTTTGCACATAGTAAGCACTTAATAAATGCCATCATTAGTATTAGTAGTAGTATATAGGTAATTTCCATAAGCGCAGTGGAGCTGAGGGTGGGGTGAAAGGTCACGGATCCAAATGCGGAGACGACGCAGAAGGGAGGGAGAATTGGGGAAAAGCCGGGAGGCAGGGGTGGTGGGGTAATAATAATAATTGTGGTATTATTAGAGAAGCAGTGTGGCTTAAAGTCAGAGGTCATGGGTTCAAATCCCAGCTCCGCCAATTGTCAGCTGTGTGACTTGCTAGTCACTTCACTTCTCTGTGCCTGTTCCCTCATCTGTAAAATTGGGATGAAGACTGTCAGCCCCCCGTGGGACAACCTGATCACCTCGTAACCTCCCCAGCGCTTAGAACAGTGCTTTGCACATAGTAAGTGCTTAATAAATGCCATTATTATTATCATTTTTATTAGCGCTTACTGTTCCAGGCACCGTGCAGAGCACTGGGGTAAATACAAGGTAATCGGGTCGAATGCAGTCCCTGTACCACACGGGGCTGTCAGTCTAAGATGGGAGAGGGTAGCTATTGAATCCCCATTTTACACATGAGAACACTGAGGCCCAGTGAAGCGGTTTGCCCAAGGTCAGTCAGCATGCGTGTGGCGAAGCTGGGATTCGAACCCAGACTCCCGGGCTTGTGCTCTTCTAGGCCACATTGCTTCTCCTATCGACATACCCACTTTTCCTTCCCTCTTCTATCGGTAAACTACATTAGCATCCGTCTCCCCTGCTAGACGGTAAGCGCCTTGAAGACAGGGGTCAGGTTTAACTCTATTAACTCTCCCAAAGCACTTAGTACAGTGTTGACACTCAAATCTACATCTCCAGCCCTGATCTCTGTCCCTGCTCTGCAGTCTCGCATTCCTTCCCGCCTTCAGGACTTCTCTGTTTGGATGCCTTCCTGTCGTCTCATTCATTCGTTCATTCAGTTGTATTTATGGAGCGCTTACTATCGTCATCATCAATCGTATTTATTGAGCGCTTACTGTGTGCAGAGCACTGCACTAAGCGCTTGGGAAGGACAAGTTGGCAACATAGAGACGGTCCTTCTCACAGTCTAGAAGGGCTCAAACCTAACACGTCAAAAAAAAAGAGCTGCTTCTCTTCCCACCCTCCCCGTGAGTTTCTCATCACCGTAGGCGGCACCTCAAGCCCGTAACCTTGGCATTATCCCTGACTCGTCTCTCGCGCTCAACCCACAGATTCAATCCATCACTAAATCCGGTCGGTTCCACCTTCACAACCTCACTAAAATCCGCCCTTTCCTCTCCATCCCAACCGCTGCCCCTTTAATCCGATGACTTCTCCCCTCCTGCCGTGATTACCGGGTCAGCCTCCTTGCCAACCTCCCAGCCGCCTGCCTCTCCTCACTCCAGTCCGTAATCATTTTTTTTTAACAAAAACTTTCAGTTCGCGTTTCCCCGCTCCTCAAGACCCTCCGGTGGTTGCCCACCCACCTCCGCATCAAACAGAAACTCCTCACCGTCGGCTGTAAAGCAGTTAGTCATCTTCCCCCCTCCTACCTCATCTGACTACTCTTTTACTCCTCCAGCCCTCACACTTCCCTCTTCTTCTGCCAACCTTCTCACTGGATTTGGATTTCGTCTACCTCGCCGCCGACCTCTCACCCACGCCCTACCTCCGGTCTGGGTTGACTCCCCTCCTCGCATCCTCAAGACAATGACTCTCCTCCCCTTCAAAGCCTTATTACTATACTAACGGTATTTGTTAAGTGCTTACTATGTGCAAAACACTGTTGTAAGCACTTGGGGGATACAAGGTGATCAGATGGTCCCACGTGGGGCTCACAGTCTTCAGCCCCATTTTCCAGATGAGGTAACTGAGGCACGGAGAAGTTAAGTGACTTGCCCAAGGTCACACAGCTGACAAGTGGCGGAGCCGGGATTCGAACCCACGACCTCTGACTCCCAAGCCCGGGCTCTTTCCACTGAGCCACGCTGCTTCTTATTGAAGGCCCATCTCCTCCAAGAGGTCTTCCCAGACTAAATCCTCTTTTCCTCTTCTCCCATTCCCTTCTGCGTCATCGTGACTTGCTCCCTTTATTCATCTCCCCTCCCAGCCCCACAGCACGTAGGTATATATCTGTAATTTATCTATTTATATTAATATCTGTCTCCCCCTCTAGATGCTTGTTGTGGGCAGGGACTGCCTGTTCAATAATAAAATAATAATGGCATTTATTAAGCACTTACTATGTGCCAAGCACTGTCCTAAGCACTGGGGAGGCTACAAGGTGATCAGGTTGTCCCACGGGGGGCTCACAGTCTTCATCCCCATTTTCCAGATGAGGGAACTGAGGCCCAGAAAAGTGAAGTGACTTGCCTAAAGTCACACAGCTGACAATTGTCGGAGCCGGGATTTGAACCCATGACCTCTGAATCCAAAGCCCGTGCTCTTTTCCACTGAGCCATGCTGCTTCTCTGTTTATTATACAGTACTCACTGAAGCGCTTAGTACAGTAGCGTGAGAAGCAGCGTGGCTCAGTGGAAAGAGCCTGGGCTTTGGAGTCAGAGGTCATGGGTTCAAATCCCGACTCCGCCAATTGTCAGCTGTGTGACTTTGGGCAAGTCACTTAACTGCTCTGTGCCTCAGTTACCTCATCTGTAAAATGGGGATTAAGACTGTGAGCCCCCCATGGGACAACCTGATCGCCTTGTAACCTCCCCAGTGCTTAGAACAGTGCTCTGCACATAGTAAGCGCTTAATAAATGCCATCATTATTACTATTATTATTATTATTACTCTATACACAGTAAGCACTCAATAAATATGACTGACTGACTCGGGAAAAACCACCGATTGGCTGATGTCCAGGTTCCATAATCAATCAATCAGTGGTATTGATGGAGCGCTTACTATGTGCAGAGCACCGTACTAAGCGCTTGGGAGAGCAGACTACAACAGAATTAGCAGACACGTTCACTATACAGCAATGAGCTTAAGTGAGTCAGGTTTTTTTAAAATGGCATTTAAGTGCTTACTATGTACCAGACACTGTTCTAAGCGCTAGAATAGATCCAAGGCATTCAGGTTAGACACAGTCCCTGTCCTACGTGGGGCTCACAGGCTTCACCCCCATTTTACAGATGAGGGAACTGAGGCGCTGAGAAGTGAAGGGACATACCCGAGGTCACACAGCAGACAGGTGGCGGAGCTGGGATTAGAACCCAGGTCCTTCTGATTTCCAGGCCCGGGCTCTCTCCACCGGCCCACGCTGCTTCTCAGTTGTCCAGTCTGGTTGCGCTAATCAATCAATTGTATTTATTGAGCGCTTACTGTGTGCAGAGCACTGTACTAAGCGCTTGGGAAGTACAAGTTGGCAACATATAGAGACGGTCCCTACCCAACAGTGGGCTCACAGTCTAGAAGGGGGAGACAGAGAACAAAACCAAACATATTAACAAAATAAAATAAGTAGAATAGATATGTACAAGTAAAATCAATCAATAAATAGAGTAATAAATATGTACAAACATATATACAGGTCGTCATCCACCGAGTCCCCCGGCCCAGACCTTTCCAAACAGCTTTACTGATTAAGAGCCCTGACTGAGTGACTTCTGTATTCACTCATTCATTCAATTGTATTTATTGAGCGCTTACTGTGTGCAGAGCACTGTACTAAGCGCTTGGGAAGTAAAAGTTGGCAGCATATAGAGACGGTCTCTATCCAACAACGGGCTCACAGTCTAGAAGCGGGAGACAGACAACAAAACAGAACATGTGGACCGGTCTCAAGTCATCAGAATAAATAGAAATAAAGCTAGATGCACATCATTAACAAAATAAATAGAATAGTAAATACGTACAAGTAAAGTCAATAGAGTAATAAATCTCTAGATTGATTTATTTAGAGATTATTTAGAGATTTATTTATTTATTTAGAGAAGCAGCATGGCTCAGTGGAAAGAGCCCGGGCTTTGGAGTCAGAGGTCATGGGTTCAAATCCCGGCTCCGCCAAGTGTCAGCTGTGTGACTTTGGGCAAATCACTTCACTTCTCTGGGCCTCAGTTCCCTCATCTGTAAAATGGGGGTTAAGACTGTGAGCCTCACGTGGGACAGCCTGATCACCTTGTAACCTCCCCAGCGCTTAGAACAGTGCTTTGCACAGAGTAAGTGCTTAATAAATGCCATCATTATTGTTATTATTAAATCTGTACAAACATATATACGGGTGCAGTGGGGAGGGGAAGGAGGTAGGGCGGGGGGGTGGGGAGGAGGAGAGGAAAAAGGGGGCTGAGTGTGGGAAGGCCTCCTGGAGGAGGTGAGCTCTCAGTAGGGCTTTGAAGGGAGGAAGAGAGCCAGTTTGGCGGATGTGGGGAGGGAGGGCAAGTGACTTGTCCAAGGTCACCCAGCAGACAGGTGGTGGAGCTGGGATTAGAACCTTCTGACGCCCAGGCTCTATCCACTGCACCACGCTGTGTCTCTAATAATAATAGTAATAATAATAATCAATCATATTTATTGAGCGCTTACTGTGTGCAGAGCACTATACTAAGCACTTGAGAAGTACAAGTTGGCAACATATAGAGACAGTCCCTGCCCAACAGTGGGCTCACAGTCTAGAAGGGGGAGACAGAGAACAAAACCAAACATATTAACAAAATAAAATAAATAGAATAGATATGTACAAGTAAAATAAATAAATAGAGTAATAAATACGTAATTTAATAATAATGTTGGCATTTGTTAAGTGCTTACTATGTGCAGAGCACTGTCCTAAGCGCTGGGGGGGATACAAGCTGATCAAGTTCTCCTGTGTGGGGCTCACAGTCTTCACCTCCATTTTACAGATGAGGTAAATGAGGCCCAGAGAAGTGAAGTGACTTGCCCAAGGTCACCCAGCAGACGTGGCGGAGTAGGGACTCGAACCCATGACCTCCGACTCCAAAGCCCGGGCTCTATCCACTGAGCCACGCTGCTCAGAAATACCGAGCCAAGTCAATCAATCAGTCAATCAATCGATCGTATTTATTGAGCGCTTACTGTGTGCAGAGCACCGGACTGAGCGCTTGGGAAGTCCAAGTTGGCAACATCTAGAGATGGTCCCTACCCGACAGCGGGCTCACAGTCTAAAAGGGGGAGACAGAGAACAAAACCAAACATACTAACGAAATAAAATGAATAGAATAGATATGTACAAGTAAAATAAATAGAGTAATAAATAAGTACAAACATATTAACATACTAACAACCAAACATACTAACAAAATAAAATGACTAGAATAGATATGTACAAATAAAATAGAGTAATAAATATGTACAAACATATTAACATACTAACAACCAAACATGCTAACAAAATAAAATGACTAGAATAGATATGTACAAATAAAATAGAGTAATAAATATGTACAAACATATTAACATACTAACAACCAAACATGCTAACAAAATAAAATGACTAGAATAGATATGTACAAATAAAATAGAGTAATAAATATGTACAAACATATTAACATACTAACAACCAAACCTGCTAACAAAATAAAATGACTAGAATAGATATGTACAAATAAAATAGAGTAATAAATATGTACAAACATATTAACATACTAACAACCAAACCTGCTAACAAAATCAAATGACTAGAATAGATATGTACAAATAAAATAGAGTAATAAATATGTACAAACATATTAACATACTAACAACCAAACCTGCTAACAAAATCAAATGACTAGAATAGATATGTACAAATAAAATAGAGTAATAAATATGTACAAACATATTAACATACTAACAACCAAACCTGCTAACAAAATAAAATGACTAGAATAGATATGTACAAATAAAATAGAGTAATAAATATGTACAAACATATTAACATACTAACAACCAAACCTGCTAACAAAATAAAATGACTAGAATAGATATGTACAAATAAAATAGAGTAATAAATATGTACAAACATATTAACATACTAACAACCAAACCTGCTAACAAAATAAAATGACTAGAATAGATATGTACAAATAAAATAGAGTAATAAATATGTACAAACATATTAACATACTAACAACCAAACCTGCTAACAAAATCAAATGACTAGAATAGATATGTACAAATAAAATAGAGTAATAAATATGTACAAACATATTAACATACTAACAACCAAACCTGCTAACAAAATCAAATGACTAGAATAGATATGTACAAATAAAATAGAGTAATAAATATGTACAAACATATTAACATACTAACAACCAAACCTGCTAACAAAATAAAATGACTAGAATAGATATGTACAAATAAAATAGAGTAATAAATATGTACAAACATATTAACATACTAACAACCAAACCTGCTAACAAAATAAAATGACTAGAATAGATATGTACAAATAAAATAGAGTAATAAATATGTACAAACATATTAACATACTAACAACCAAACCTGCTAACAAAATCAAATGACTAGAATAGATATGTACAAATAAAATAGAGTAATAAATATGTACAAACATATTAACATATTAACAACCAAGCATGCTAACAAAATCAAATGACTAGAATAGATATGTACAAATAAAATAGAGTAATAAATATGTACAAACATATTAACATACTAACAACCAAGCATGCTAACAAAATCAAATGACTAGAATAGATATGTACAAATAAAATAGAGTAATAAATATGTACAAACATATTAACATACTAACAACCAAGCATGCTAACAAAATCAAATGACTAGAATAGATATGTACAAATAAAATAGAGTAATAAATATGTACAAACATATTAACATACTAACAACCAAACCTGCTAACAAAATCAAATGACTAGAATAGATATGTACAAATAAAATAGAGTAATAAATATGTACAAACATATTAACATACTAACAACCAAACCTGCTAACAAAATCAAATGACTAGAATAGATATGTACAAATAAAATAGAGTAATAAATATGTACAAACATATTAACATACTAACAACCAAACCTGCTAACAAAATCAAATGACTGGAATAGATATGTACAAATAAAATAGAGTAATAAATATGTACAAACATATTAACATACTAACAACCAAACCTGCTAACAAAATCAAATGACTAGAATAGATATGTACAAATAAAATAGAGTAATAAATATGTACAAACATATTAACATACTAACAACCAAACCTGCTAACAAAATCAAATGACTGGAATAGATATGTACAAATAAAATAGAGTAATAAATATGTACAAACATATTAACATACTAACAACCAAACCTGCTAACAAAATCAAATGACTAGAATAGATATGTACAAATAAAATAGAGTAATAAATATGTACAAACATATTAACATACTAACAACCAAACCTGCTAACAAAATCAAATGACTAGAATAGATATGTACAAATAAAATAGAGTAATAAATATGTACAAACATATTAACATGCTAACAACCAAACATGCTAACAAAATAAAATGAATAGATATGTACAAATAAAATAGAGTAATAAATATGTACAAACATATTAACATACTAACAACCAAGCATGCTAACAAAATAAAATGACTAGAATAGATATGTACAAATAAAATAGAGTAATAAATATGTACAAACATATTAACATACTAACAACCAAACATGCTAACAAAATAAAATGACTAGAATAGATGTGTACAAATAAAATAGAGTAATAAATATGTACAAACATATTAACATACTAACAACCAAACATACTAACAAAATAAAATGAATAGATATGTACAAGTAAAATAAATCAATAAATAGAGTGATAAATATGCACAAACATAGATACAGGTGCTGTGGGGAAGGGAAGGAGGGAAGATGGGGGGGATGGCGAGGGAGTTGGGGCGGAGGAGCGTCTCCCCCAACCTCCCAGTGGCGACGACCATCGCCCCCGGTCTCCCTTTGCAGGTACCAGTTCAATCCGGCCTTCTTCCAGACGACGGTGACGGCCCAGATCCTGCTGAAAGCCCTCACCAACCTGCCCCACACCGACTTCACTCTCTGCAAATGCATGATTGACCAAGCGCACGTATCCTCCCGACGCGGCGGGCGGGCGGCGGGGGCCGAGCCCGGCGGGTACCGGTTGGCGGGCGTTCGCTCCGGGCTGCCCGCTGTATAGTAATAATAATAATGGCATTTGTTAAGCGCTTAGTATGTGCAAAGCACTGTTGGAAGCGCTAGGGGAGATACAAGGTGATCAGGTTGTCCCCCGTGGGGCTCACAGTCTTCATCCCCATTTAGCAGATGAGGGAACTGAGGCCCGGAGATGTTAAGTGACTTGCCCAAATAATAATGGCATTTATTAAGCGCTTACTATGTGCAAAGCACTGTTCGAAGCGCTAGGGGAGATACAAGGTGATCAGGTTGTCCCCCGTGGGGCTCACAGTCTTCATCCCCATTTAGCAGATGAGGGAACTGAGGCCCGGAGATGTTAAGTGACTTGCCCAAATAATAATGGCATTTATTAAGCGCTAACTATGTGCAAAGCACTGTTCTAAGCGCTAGGGGAGATATAAGGTTATCAGGTTGTCCCCCGTGGGGCTCACAGTCTGCATCCCCATTTAGCAGATGAGGGAACTGAGGCCCAGAGATGTTAAGTGACTTACCCTAATATAATAATAATGGCATTTATTAAGCGCTAACTATGTGCAAAGCACTGTTCTAAGCGCTAGGGGAGATACAAGGTGATCAGGTTGTCCCCCGTGGGGCTCACAGTCTTCATCCCCATTTAGCAGATGAGGGAACTGAGGCCCGGAGATGTTAAGTGACTTGCCCAAATAATAATGGCATTTATTAAGCGCTTACTATGTGCAAAGCACTGTTCGAAGCGCTAGGGGAGATACAAGGTGATCAGGTTGTCCCCCGTGGGGCTCACAGTCTGCATCCCCATTTAGCAGATGAGGGAACTGAGGCCCAGAGATGTTAAGTGACTTACCCTAATATAATAATAATGGCATTTATTAAGCGCTAACTATGTGCAAAGCACTGTTCTAAGCGCTAGGGGAGATACAAGGTGATCAGGTTGTCCCCCGTGGGGCTCACAGTCTTCATCCCCATTTAGCAGATGAGGGAACTGAGGCCCGGAGATGTTAAGTGACTTGCCCAAATAATAATGGCATTTATTAAGCGCTTACTATGTGCAAAGCACTGTTCGAAGCGCTAGGGGAGATACAAGGTGATCAGGTTGTCCCCCGTGGGGCTCACAGTCTGCATCCCCATTTAGCAGATGAGGGAACTGAGGCACAAGAGATGTTAAGTGACTTACCCTAATATAATAATAGTGGCATGTATTAAGCGCTTACTATGTGCAAAGCACTGCTCGAAGCGCTAGGGGAGATACAAGGTGATCAGGTTGTCCCCCGTGGGGCTCACAGTCTTCATCCCCATTTAGCAGATGAGGGAACTGAGGCACAGAGAAGTTAAGTGACTTGCCCAAATAATAATAATAATGGCATTTATTAAGCACTTACTATGTGCAAAGCACTGTTCTAAGCACTTGGGGAGGTTACAAGGTGATCAGGTTGTCCCCCATGGGGCTCACTGTCTTCATCCCCATTTGACAAATGAGGAAACTGAGGCACAGAGAAGTTAAGTGACTTGCCCTAATA
Source organism: Tachyglossus aculeatus (assembly GCF_015852505.1). Taxonomy (NCBI): domain Eukaryota; kingdom Metazoa; phylum Chordata; class Mammalia; order Monotremata; family Tachyglossidae; genus Tachyglossus; species Tachyglossus aculeatus. The sequence continues at coordinate 3,632,115 of NC_052091.1, forward strand.
ATAATAATAATAATGGCATTTATTAAGCACTTACTATGTGCAAAGCACTGTTCTAAGCGCTAGGGGAGATATAAGGTTATCAGGTTGTCCCCTGTGGGGCTCACAGTCTTCATCCCCATTTAACAGATGAGGGAACTGAGGCACAGAGAAGTTAAGTGACTTGCCCAAATAATAATAATAATGGCATTTATTAAGCGCTTACTCTGTGCAAAGCACTGTTCTAAGCGCTAGGGGAGATACAAGGTGATCAGGTTGTCCCCCGTGAGGCTCACAGTCTTCATCGCCATTTAGCAGATGAGGGAACTGAGGCACAGAGAAGGTAAGTGACTTGCCCAAATAATAATAATAATGGCATTTATTAAGTGCTTACTGTGTGCAAAGCACTGTTCTAAGCGCTAGGGGAGATACAAGGTGATCAGGTTGTCCCCCGTGGGGCTCACAGTCTTCACCCCCATTTAACAGATGAGGGAACTGAGGCACAGAGAAGTTAAGTGACTTGCCCAAATAATAATAATAATGGCATTTATTAAGTGCTTACTATGTGCAAAGCACTGTTCTAAGTGCTATTGGAGCTATAAGGTGATCAGGTTGGCCCCTGTGGGGTTCACAGTCTTCATCCCCATTTAGCAGATGAGGGAACTGAGGCACAGAGAAGTTGTGACTTGCCCAAATAATAATAATAGTGGCATTTATTAAGCACTTACTATGTGCCAGAATGCCAGGCACTGTTCTAAGCGCTGGGGTGGGTACAAGGAAATCGGGTTGGACTCAATCCCGGTCCCACGTGAGGCTCACGGTTTCAATCCCCATTTTACAGATGATGGTGACTGAGGGACAGGAAGTTAAGTGACTAGGCCTAGACTGTGAGCCCGCTGTTGGGCCGGGACCGTCTCTAGATGTTGCCAACTTGGACTTCCCAAGCGCTTAGTCCAGTGCTCTGCACACAGTAAGCGCTCAATAAATACGATTGAATGGAGGTCACACAAACTCTTGGTCATCTCGCTCCGTCCCCGCTGAACGTGCCGTCCTACAGCCTGATCCCCCCGCGCCACGCTCGTAAACTCGGTTTCTCTCAAACCGGCCCACTCGCTGACTCTCTGCTTCGTTCACCTCTCCCTGGCTGCTGTGTGACCTTGGGCAAGTCACTTAACTTCTCTGAGCCTCAGTTACCTCATCTTCTAGCTACCTTACCTTCTAGACTGTGAGCCCACTATTGGGGTAGGGACCCTCTCTATATGCTGCCAACTTGGACTTCCCAAGCGCTTAGTCCAGTGCTCTGCACACAGTAAACGCTCAATAAATACAATTGATTGATTGATTAAGACTGAGCCCCACATGGGGCAATCTGATTACCTTGTATCCCCCCTCCCCAGTGCTTAGAATAGTGCTTAGCACATAATAATAATGGTTTTACTGATGAGGTAACTGAAGCTCCTAGTCTTCGGAGAAGCAGCGTGGCTCAGTGGAAAGAGCCCGGGCTTGGGAGTCGGAGGTCTGGGGTTCAAATCCCGGCTCCGCTCATTGTCAGCTGGGTGACTTTGGGCAAGTCACTTCATTCATTCAGTCAATCAGTCAATCAATCGTATTTATTGAGTGCTTACTGTGTGCAGAGCACTGTACTAAGCGCTTGGGAGGTCCAAGTTGGCAACATATAGAGACGGTCCCTACCCAACAGTGGGCTCACAGTCTAAAAGGGGGAGACAGAGAACAAAACCAAACATACTAACAAAATAAAATAAGTAGAATAGATATGTACAGTGCTCAATAAGGATCGCCCGACTGATTGCCAACCCGGTTTGGGATGGAGACCGAGCCCAATCTCGTAAGCTTGCATCCGGCCTGGCGCTTTAGTTGTATTTATTGAGCGCTTACTGTGTGCAGAGCACTGTACTAAGCGCTTGGAAAGTCCAAGTTGGCAACATATAGAGACGGTCCCTACCCAACAGCGGGCTCACAATCTAGAAGGGGGAGACAGAGAACCAAACAAAACATATTAACAAACTAAAATAAATAAATAGAATAAATAAGTACAAATAAAATAGAGTAATAAATGCATACAAACATATATGCACTTCACTTCTCTGGGCCCCAGTTCCCTTATCTGTCAAATGGGGATGAAGACTGTGAGCCCCCCCCGTGGGACAACCTGATCACCTTGTAACCTCCCCAGCGCTTAGAACAGTGCTTGGCACATAGTAAGCGCTTAATAAATGCCATAATAATAATAATCACGGAGAAGTTGTGACTCGCCCAAAGTCAACACAGTTGAGAAGGGTCAGAGCCGGGATTAGAACCCGTGACCTCTGACTCCCAAGCCCGGGCTCTTTCCACTGAGTGCTCCGCGCCCAGACGCGCTCAATACTTGGGATCACCCGACTGATTGCCAACCCAGTTTGGGACGGAGACCGAGCCCAATCTCGTAACCTTGCCTCCGGCCCGGCGCTTAGCACATAGTAAGCTCTAGAGGAGCGTCTTAATTACCGTGAGGCTGGTAATTGGTCCACTCCGATTGGTCCACTTCTGGTCCTGCCCCTCCCCGGCCCCCAGAGTCCGAGCCGAGGCCCCTGTCGGGAGAGGGCCCCGGGAGTGGGGCAGGGCCGGGGGGCTCTGAGCCTCCTCTCTGATCTCCCATCCTCTTGTCTCTCCCCACTTCAATCCATACTTCACGCCGCTGCCCGGATTGTCTTTGTCCAGAAACGCTCTGGGCATGTTACTTCCCTCCTCAAAAATCTCCAATGGCTCCCAATCAATCTGCGCATCAGGCAGAAACTCCTCCCCCTGGGCTTCCAGGCTGTCCATCCATCCCCTGGCCCCCTCCTACCTCACCTTCCTTCTCTCCTTCTCCAGCCCATCCCGCACCCTCCGCTCCTCCGCCGCTAATCTCCTCCCCGTTAGGCCTCGTTCTTTCCTGTCCCGCCGTCGACCCCCAGCCCACGTCCTCCCCCGGGGCCCGGAATGCCCTCCCTCTGCCCATCCGCCAAGCTCGCTCTCTTCCTCCCTTCCAGGCCCTACTGAGAGCTCACCTCCTCCAGGAGGCCTTCCCACACTCAGCCCCCTCCTTCCTCTCCCTCTCCATCCCCCCCGCCTTACCTCCTTCCCTTCCCCACAGCACCTGTATATATGTATATATGTTTGTACGTATTTATTACTCTATTTTACTTGTACATATCTATTCTATCTTATTCGGTTTATATGTTTTGTTGTCTGTCTCCCCCTTCTAGACTGTGAGCCCACTGTTGGGTAGGGACCGGCTCTAGATGTTGCCAACTTGTACTTCCCAAGCGCTTAGTCCAGTGCTCTGCACACAGTAAGCGCTCAGTAAATACGACTGATTGCTTGATTGATTGACTTCCTTGACTCCGTCCGCCAGCAAGAGGAGCGACCCATCCGGCAGATCCTCTACCTGGGAGACCTGCTGGAGACTTGCCACTTCCAGGCCTTCTGGGTAAGCCCAGCCGCCCCTTTCCCCGGCCCACCCTCGCTGTTCCCACCCCCGCGGAGGGTCCTTGGCGTGTCCGGGGCCTTCCCGGGCTGACCAGTGCCCCTCCCTTTCAGCAAGCCCTGGACGAGAACCTGGACCTGCTGGATGGGATCGCGGGCTTCGAGGACTCCGTCCGCAAGTGTGAGTGGGCTCGGCCCGGCCGAGACCCGTTGGCGGGGGGCACGGGGGGTGAGGGCGGCGCCCCGGGACTCACCCCTTCTTCCTCCCGCAGTCATCTGCCACGTGGTGGGCATCACCTACCAGCACATCGACCGCTGGCTGCTCGCCGAGATGCTGGGAGACCTCTCGGGTAAGGCCGGCTATGAGGTGGGCAGGAGCAGGCCTCTGGGGCACACCCCCCTATATCTATCTATCTATCTATCTATCTATCTATCTATCTATCTGTCTCTCTCTCTCTCATACACACTCGCTTTGCCCATAGTAAGCACTTCATTCATTCAGTCGTATTTATTGAGCGCTTACTGTGTGCAGAGCACTGGACTAATCGATCAATCAGTCGTATTTATTGAGCGCTTACTGTGCGCAGAGCACTGGGACTAAGCGCTTAGGAAGTCCAAGTTGGCAACAGATCGAGACGGTCCCTACCCAGCAGTGGGCTCACAGGCTAGAAACACTTTCCCCATCCACAGTGAGCTGACAGTCTAGAAGGACTGTGCGATAGATTTGGTAATAGTAATAATAATGATGGCATTTATTAAGCGCTTACTATGTGCAAAGCACTGTTCTAAGCACTGGGGAGGTTACAAGGAGATCAGGTTGGCCCACGGGGGGCTCACAGTCTTAATCACCATTTTACAGATGAGGGAACTGAGGCCCGGAGAAGTGAAGTGACTTGCCCAGAGTCACCCAGCTGACAAATGGCGGAGCTGGGATTTGAACAAGTTGTGTTGCCAACTTGTACTTCCCAAGCGCTTAGTCCAGTGCTCTGCACACAGTAAGCGCTCAATAAATACGATTGATTGATTGAACCCATGACCTCTGACTCCAAAGCCTGGGCTCTTTCCACTGAGCCACACTGCTTCCCCAGCAGCGTGGCTTAATAAATGCCATCATCATCATCATCACTCTGTCCATCCCTCTGTCTTTCTCACACAGACACACACACACTCTCTCTCTGTCTCTCTCCCCGCCTTCCTCTCTTCTCTCCCTTTCTTCCTCTCTCCTTCCATCAATCCATCAATCGTATTTATTGAGCGCTTACTGTGTGCAGAGCGCTGTACTAAGCGCTTGGGAAGTCCAAGTTGGCAACATACAGAGACGGTCCCTACCCAACAGTGGGCTCACAGTCCAGAAGACTCCATCTCCCAGTGCTCCCAGATCCAGGCCTCCAGTCCCACAGACCAGCCCTATCCATCATCATCATCATCAATCGTATTTATTGAGCGCTTACTGTGGGCAGAGCGCTGGACTAAGCGCTTGGGAAGTCCAAGTCGGCAACATACAGAGACGGTCCCTACCCAACAGTGGGCTCACAGTCCAGAAGACTCCATCTCCCAGTGCTCCCAGATCCAGGCCTCCAGTCCCACAGACCAGCCCTATCCATCATCATCATCATCAATCGTATTTATTGAGCGCTTACTGTGTGCAGAGCACTGGACTGAACGCTTGGGAACTACAAGTTGGCAACATATAGAGACAGTCCCTACCCAACAGTGGGCTCACAGTCTAAAAGGGGGAGACAAGAGAACAAAACCAAACATACTAACAAAATAAAATAAATAGAATAAATAGAAGAGAATATCCCCTTCCCTGCCCTCAGCATCTCTCTTTCTCTCTCTCCGCCTGACACACACACTCTTGTCTCTCCCTCTGTCTTTCTCACACAGACACAAGCACACACACACACTCTCTCCCCCCTTCCTCTCTCCTTCCATCCCCCAGTTTTCCAGGATCCGATCCCCCCAACCAGCCCTCCCCTCTCCCTCCTGCAGCAGGGCAGGGGTGGGCCCTGTATATATATATATATATATATATATATATATATATCTCCTGTATATATGTATATATGTTTGTACATATTTATTACTCTATTTTACTTGTACATATCTGTTCTATTTATTTTATTTTGTTAGTATGTTTGGTTTTGTTCTCTGTCTCCCCCTTCTAGACTGTGATCCCACTGTTGGGTAGGGACTGTCTCTCTATGTTGCCAACTTGGACTTCCCAAGCGCTTTGTCCAGTGCTCTGCATACAGTAAGCGCTCAATAAATATGATTGATTGATTGATTGGGCCTGGGTTTGGGGGAGGCTCCCCACGTCAGGACCCAACCTCCCCCGGCCTCCTCCCGCAGACAACCAGCTGAAGCTGTGGATGAGCAAGTACGGATGGAGCGCCAACGAGGCCGGCCAGATCTTCATCTGCAACCAGGAGGAGAGCATCAAGCCCAAAAACATCGTGGAGAAGATCGACTTCGACAGTAAGCTTCGGGGCGGGGGCCGGGGCAGCCAAGGAGGGGCCTTCTTCCCCTCCGCCCCATCTCTCTGGATATATGCATATATGTTTGTATGTATTTATTACTCTGTTGTACTTGTAAATATTTATTTTATTTTGTTAATATGTTTGGTTTTGTTCTCTGTCTCCCCCTTCTAGACTGTGAGCCCACTGTTGGGTATATGTTTGTATGTATTTACTACTCTATTTTACTTGTAAATATTTATTTTATTTTGTTAATATGTTTGGTTTGGTTCTCTGTCTCCCCCTTCTAGACTGTGAGCCCACTGTTGGGTATATGTTTGTACGTATTTATTACTCTATTTTACTTGTAAATATTTATTTTATTTTGTTAATACATTTGGTTTGGTTCTCTGTCTTCCCCTTCTAGACCGTGAGCCCACTGTTGGGTAGGGACCCTCTCTCTATGTTCATCATCATCATCATCATCAATCGTATTTATTGAGCGCTTACTGTGTGGAGAGCACTGTACTAAGCGCTTGGGAAGTACAAATTGGCAACATCTAGAGACGGTCCCTACCCAACAGTGGGCTCACAGTCTCAAAGGGGGAGACAAAACCAAACATACTACAAAATAAAATAGATATGGACAAGTAAAATAAATAAATAGAGTAATAAATATGTACAAACATATATACAGGTGCTGTGGGGAAGGGAAGGAGGTAAGATGGGGGGATGGAGAGGAAGGAAGGGGCTCAGTGTGGGAAGGCCTCCTGGAGGAGGTGAGCTCTCAGTAGGGCCTATGTTGCCAACTTGGACTTCCCAAGCGCTTAGTACAGTGCTCTGCACACAGTAAGCGCTCAATAAATATGAATGAATGCATGAATGGACCCGTTGGTGGACTCTTCGATGCCCTAATCTCTCCCTCTCCTCTCCGCAGGTGTGTCCAGCATCATGGCCTCCTCCCAGTGACCTCTGACCTGTCAGTGTGCCCCCCAATAAAATGACGTCCTGCCGCCTCTGCCCTCTCGCCCTCTCCGTCCGCGCTGCCACCGCTGAGCCGAGCGATGGGCGGGTGGGGCCCCGGTGTGTGCCCCAAAATAACAGCAATAATAATAATGGCATTTGTTAAGCGCTTACTATGTGCATAGCACTGTTCTAAGCGCCGGGGAGGATACAAGGTGATCAGATTGTCCCACGTGGGGCTCACAGTCTTAATCCCCATTTGACAGGCGAGGGAACTGAGGCCCGGAGGAGTGAAGTGACTTGCCCAAGGTCACCCAGCTGACAAGTGGCGGAGGCGGGATTTGAACCCATGACCTCTGACTGCTTCTCAAAACCCCATGGTATTCTCAATTTAGTGAGAAGCAGTGCGGCCTAGTGAATAGCGCACGGGCTTGGGAGGCAAAGGGACCTGGGTTCTAATCCCAGCTCCGTCACTTGTCCGCTGGGTGACCTTGGCCAAGTCACCTCACTTCTCTGAGGTCAACCAGCCTGGCTCAATGGAAGGAGCCCGGGCTTGGGAGTCAGAGGTCATGGGTTCAAATCCCGGCTCCGTCAACTGTCAGCTGCGTGACTTTGGGCAAGTCACTTCACTTCTCTGGGCCTCCGTGACCTCATCTGGAAAATGGGGGTGAAGACTGAGCCCCACGTGGGACAACCTGGTAATAATAATAATGATGGTATTTGTTAAGCGCTTACTATGTGCAAAGCACTGTTCTAAGCGCTGGGGGGATACAAGGTGATCAGGTTGTCCCACGTGGGGCTCACAATCTTAATCCCCACTCTACAGACGAGGCAACTGAGGCACAGAGAAGTTAAGTGACTTGCCCAAAGTCACACAGCTGACAATTGTCAGAGCCGGGATTTGAACCCATGACCTCCGACTCCAAAGCCCGGTCTCTTTCCGCCGAGCCTCGCCGCTTCTCCCTGATTACCTTGTATCTTCCCCAGCGCTTAGAACAGTGCTTTGCACGTAGTAAGCGCTTAACAAATGCCATTATTGTTATTATTCTTTGGGAATCAGTTACCTCGTCTGGAAAATGGGGGTTATGTCCCACCCTGTGGGACGTGGATCGGATCCAATTTGATTAGCTTGTATAATAATAATAATAATGATGGCATTTATTAAGCGCTTACTATGTGCAAAGCACTGTTCTAAGCGCTGGGACTGTTCTAAGTGCTGGATCTTACCCTGCGCTTAGTACAGGGCCTGATACATAGTAAGGCACTTAAGCAGCCTGGCTCAGTGGAAAGAGCCCGGGCTTGGGAATCAGAGGTCATGGGTTCAAATCCCAGCTCTGCCAATTGTCAGCTCTGTGACTTTGGGCAAGTCACTTCTCTCTGCCTCAGTTCCCTCATCTGTAAAATGGGGACTAAAACTGTGAGCCCCACATGGGACAACCTTGATTACCTTGTATCCCCCCCACCAGTGCTTAGAACAGTGCTTGGCACATAGTAAGCACCTAACAAATACCAACCTTATTATTATTATTATTAAAGAGCCTGGGCTTGGGAGTCAGAGGTCATGGGTTCAAATCTCAGCTCTGCCAGTTGTCAGCTCTGTGACTTCGGGCAAGTCACTTCACTTCTCTCTGCCTCAGTTCCCTCATCTGTAAAATGGGGATTAAAACTGTGAGCCCCAGGTGGGACAACCTTGATTACCTTGTATCCCCCCTGCCAGCGCTTAGAACAGTGCTTGGCACATAGTAAACGCTTAACAAATACCAACCTTATTATTATTATTATTATTAAAGAGCCCTGGCTTGGGAGTCAGAGGTCGTGGGTTCAAATCCCGGCTCTGCCAATTGTCAGCTCTGTGACTTTGGGCAAGTCACTTCTCTCTGCCTCAGTTCCCTCATCTGTAAAATGGGGATTAAGACTGTGAGCCCCACGTGGGACAACCTGATTACCTTGTATCCTCCCCAGCGCCTAGTAAGCGCTTAACAAATGCTATCATTATTATTAATAATATTAAAAAAAGGCTTCTCTGGGCCTGGCTCTGGAGGCATCACATCAGGCAGGGAATGAATCTCCCAAGCACTTAGTACAGTGCTCTACACTGTATCTTTGCAATTAATTGTTAATTAAGTTTGTTAATTTCTACTGTATTTACTGTGTTTATCATACGTAGAGCACGGAACTAAGCTCTTGGGAGAGTACAATAAAGCAATAAACAGACACGTGTCTCCTAATTCTGTTGTGCTTTCCCAAGCCTTTAGTGGAGCATATAGTGAGCACTAAATAAATTTCATTGATGGCAAACTAAGCGCTCAATAAATAGGATTGTTTGATCGATTGAGGGGAAATCTCCGGTCAGGGCTTAGGGAAGTCTTGCGTGCCATTTTGCAGCTATCCACTAGAGGGCGGTCGGGAGCCACCAGCTGTGCTGCATTCATTCATTCAATCCTATTCATTCATTCAGTCGTATTTATTGAGCGCTTACTGTGCGCACAGCGCTGTACTAAGCGCTTGGGAAGTCCAAGTTGGCAACATAGAGACGGTCCCTATTAATAATAATAATGATAATAATGGCATTTATTAAGTGCTTACTACGTGCCAAGCACCGTTCTAAGCGCTGGGGAGGTTACAAGGTGACCAGGTTGTCCCATGGGGGGCTCACAGTCTTTATCCCCATTTTACAGCTAATAATAATAATGATGCCATTTATTAAGCGCTTACTATGTGCAAAGCACTGTTCTAAGCACTGGGGAGGATACAAGGTGATCAGGTTGTCCCACGGGGGGCTCACAGTCTTCATCCCCATTTTACAGGTGAGGTAACTGAGGCCCAGGGAAGTGAAGTAACTTGCCCAAAATCACACAGCTGACAAACAGCAGAGCCGGGATTTATTAAGTATTTATTGCGTTTATCATACGTAGAGCAGTGAACTAAGCTCTTGGGAGAGTACAGTAAAGCAGTAAACAGACACGTGTCTCCTAATTCTGTTGTGCTTTCCCAAGCCCTGAGTAGAGCATATAGTAAGCGCTCAGTAAATTTCATTGATGGCAAACAGTAAGCGCTCAATAAATAGGATTGTTTGCTCGATTGAGGGGAAATCTCCAGTCGGTCTAGGGAAGCCTTGCGTGCCGTTTTGCAGCTATCCACTAGAGGGCGGTGGGGAGCCACCAGCTGTGCTGCATTCATTCATTCAATCCTATTATTCATTCATTCATTCAATCGTATTTATTGAGCGCTTACTGTGTGCAGAGCACTGTACTAAGCGCTTGGGAAGTACAAGTTGGCAACAGAGACGGTCCCTATTAATAATAATAATGATAATAATGGCATTTATTAAGTGCTTACTACGTGCAAAGCACTGTTCTAAGCGCTGGGGAGGTTACAAGGTGACCAGGTTGTCCCATGGGGGGCTCACAGTCTTTATCCCCATTTTACAGCTAATAATAATAATGATGCCATTTATTAAGCGCTTACTATGTGCAAAGCACTGTTCTAAGCGCTGGGGAGGATACAAGGTTATCAGGTTGTCCCACGGGGGGCTCACAGTCTTCATCCCCATTTTACAGGTGAGGTAACTGAGGCCAGGGAAGTGAAGTAACTTGCCCCAAATCACACAGCTGACAAGCAGCAGAGCCGGGATTTATTAAGTATTTATTGCGTTTATCATACGTAGAGCACTGAACTAAGCTCTTGGGAGAGTACAGTAAAGCAGGAAACAGACACGTGTCTCCTAATTCTGTTGTGCTTTCCCAAGCCCTGAGTAGAGCATATAGTAAGCGCTCAGTAAATTTCATTGATGGCAAACAGTAAGCGCTCAATAAATAGGATTGTTTGCTCGATTGAGGGGAAATCTCCAGTCAGGGCCTAGGGAAGTCTTGCGTGCCGTTTTGCAGCTATCCACTAGAGGGCGGTGGGGAGCCACCAGCTGTGTTGCATTCATTCATTCAATCCTATTCATTCATTCAATCGTATTTATTGAGCGCTTACTGTGTTCAGAGCACTGGACTAAACACTTGGGAAGTACAAGTTGGGAACATATAGAGACGGTCCCTATTAATAATAATAATGATAATAATGGCATTTAGTAAGTGCTTACTACATGCAAAGCACTGTTCTAAGCACTGGGGAGGTTACAAAGTGACCAGGTTGTCCCACGGGGGGCTCACAGTCTTTATCCCCATTTTACAGGTAATAATAATAATGATGGCATTTGTTAAGCGCTTACTATGTGCAAAGCACTGTTCTAAGCACTGGGGAGGATACAAGGTGATCAGGTTGTCCCACAGGGGGCTCACAGTCTTCATCCCCATTTGTGAGGTAACTGAGGCCCAGGGAAGTGAAGTAACCTGCCCAAAGTCACACAGCTGACAGCTGGCAGAGCTGGGGGCCACACAAGTCACACAGCGGCAGGCCGGAGGGGGGCCAAGATGCCGGCAGCGTGGCGAAGCACCCCGACCTCTGAAACTTCAAGCGCTTTAGTCCAGTGCTCTGCACACAGGAAGCGCTCAATAAATACGATCGAATGAAGGAATGAACAAATACCACCATGATTATTGTGAGAGCAGAGCTGAGCTGGCACCTTGTCGGGCCTGTTTCCCCGCCTGTCCCTCCCCGCCCTACCCTGAGCCCGGAGGCCACTCCGATGAGTGTCTCCTCACCGCCCGACTACCACCCACACCCCACTTGGCTCCCAAATTGGCCAGGGAGGAGCCGGGGCAGGGCATCCGTGGTGCCAGGTGGGCGAGGGGCAGGGCTGGGAGCCAAGTCTTCTAGACCGAGCCCGCTGTTGGGTAGGGACCGTCTCCGTATGTTGCCAACTTATACTTCCCAACCGCTTAGTCCAGTGCTCTGCACACAGTAAGCGCTCAACAAATACGATTGAATGAATGAGCAATAATGATGGTATCTGTTAAGCGCTTACTACGTGCCAAGCACTGTTCTAAGCGCCGGGGAGGTTACAAGGTGATCAGGTTGGCCCACCGGGGGCTCACAGTTTTAATCCCCATTTTCCAGATGAGGTAACTGAGGCGCAGAGGAGTGACTCGCCCAAAGTCACACAGCTGACGGCGGAGCTGGGATTTGAACCCATGACCATATCTAGTCTATTTATTTTATTTTGTTAGCATGTTTGGTTTTGTTCTCTGTCTCCCCCTTTTAGACTGTGAACCCACTGTTGGGCAGGGACTGTCTCTATATGTTGCCAAGTTGTACTTCCCAAGTGCTTAGTACAGTGCTCTGCACACAGTAAGCGCTCAATAAATATGATTGATGATGATGATGATGATGACCACTGGCTCCAAAACCTGGGCTCGTTCCACTGAGCCACGAAGTGAAGCCACCCCAACTCTGACAGGGGGGCCCTCCCCTCTCAGGCTCCTGTGACCTCTGCTTCCCGTCATTCATTCATTCAATCGTATTTATTGAGCGCTTACTGTGTGCAGAGCACTGTACTAAGCGCTTGGGAAGTACAAGTTGGCAACATATAGAGACGGTCCCTACCCAACAGTGGGCTCACTGTCTAGATTGTGTCCATCCGTCCGTCCCGGGTAAAATATTGGGTTGTGAGGGGAGGTCGGGGGATTATGACTCCACCACTTGTCTGCTATCCGACCTAGGGCTAGTCATTTGGCTCAGTGGAAAGAGCCCAGGCTTTGGAGCCAGAGGTCATGGGTTCGAATCCCGGCTCTGCCACATGTCTGCTGTGTGACCTTGGGCAAGTCACTTAACTTCTCTGAGCCTCAGTTCCCTCATCTGTAAAACAGGGATTAAGACTGTGAGCCCCACGGGGGACAACCTGATCACCTTGTAACCTCCCCAGCGCTTAGAACAGTGCTTTGCACATAGTAAGCGCTTAACAAATGCCATCATTATTATTTCGCTTTTCTGGGCCTCAGTCACCCCACCTGTAAAATGGAGATAAAACCGTGAGCCCCAGGTGAGACGGGGATTGGGCCCAACCCGATTATTTTGTAAGAAGCAGCGTGGCTCAGTGGAAACGCCCGGGCTTTGGAGTCAGAGGTCATGGGTTCAAATCCCGGCTCTGCCCATTGTCAGCTGTGTGACTTTGGGCACATTACTTAACTTCCCTGGGCCTCAGTTCCCTCATCTGTAAAATGGGGATGAAGACTGAGCCCCCTGTGGGACAACCTGATCACCTTGTAACCTCCCCAGCGCTTAGAACAGTGCTTTGCACATAGTAAGCGCTTAACAAATGCCATCATTATTATTTCGCTTTTCTGGGCCTTAGTTACCCCACCTGTAAAATGGAGATAAAACCGTGAGCCCCAGGTGAGACAGGGATTGGGTCCAACCCGATTATTTTGTAAGAAGCAGCATGACTCAGTGGAAAGAGCCCGGGCTTTGGAGTCAGAGGTCATGGGTTCAAATCCCGGCTCCGCCAATTGTCAGCTGTGTGACTTTGGGCACGTCACTTAACTTCTCTGGGCCTCAGTTCCCTTATCTGTAAAATGGGGATGAAGACTGTGAGCCCCCCGTGGGACAACCTGATCACCTTGTAACCTCCCCAGTGCTTAGAACAGTGCTTTGCACATAATAAGTGCTTAATAAATGCCATCATTATTATTATTATTATTATCTGTAAAATGGGGATGAAGACTGTGAGCCCCCCATGGGACAACCTGGTCACCTTGTAACCTCCCCAGTGCCTAGAACAGTGCTTGGCACGTAGTAAGCACTTAATAAATGCCATTATTATCATTATTATTATTAATAGGGACCGTCTCTATGTTATTATATTATTCCCCCACCGTGCTTAATCCAGTGCCTGGCACGGAGTAAGCGCTTCGTAAATATCACAGTTATTTTTATTACTTAGGATGGGGCATCCGGACGCCTGGGTTCCGAAGCACGGCGAGGCCGAGATGGAGGTGCCCGGGCCTGAGGGCCCGGGGAGCGGGCAGAAAGCCACCCCGCCCAAATCCCACTCCAGGGATCAAAGCAGACACCCTTGGGAGACGCTGTGGGGAACGCCACCGGCTTGTGGGCACGTGTGTGCCAGGGCCGCGTCCCCCCGCCGCCCAGCCCCGGCCCGGTCATGACGGAGCGTCTGTGTCGGCAGAACGTGCGTGCCCCGGTGGCGTCAGTTCATTCAGTCAGTCAGTCATTCATTCAATCGTATTTATTGAGCGCTTACTGTGCGCAGAGCATTCATTCATTCAATCGTATTTATTGAGCGCTCGCTGTGTGCAGAGCACTGGACTAAGCGCTTGGGAAGTCCAAGTTGGCGACATAGAGAGACGGTCCCTACGAAACAGCGGGCTCACGGTCAAGAAGGGGGAGACAGACAACAAAACAAAACATATAAACCAAATAAAATAAATAGAATAAATGTGTACAAGTAAAATACATTCATTCAATCGTATTTATTGAGCGCTCGCTGTGTGCAGAGCACTGGACTAAGCGCTTGGGAAGTCCAAGTTGGCGACATAGAGAGACGGTCCCTACCCAACAGCGGGCTCACGGTCGAGAAGGGGGAGACAGACAACAAAACAAAACATATAAACCAAATAAAATAAATAGAATAAATGTGTACAAGTAAAGTAAATTCATTCATTCATTCAATCGTATTTATTGAGCACTCACTGTGTGCAGAGCACTGTACTAAGCCCTTGGGAAGTACAAGTTGGCAACATATAGAGAAGCAGCGTGGCTCAGTGGAAATAGCACGGGCTTTGGAGTCAGAGGTCATGAGTTCAAATCCTGGCTCCACCAACTCTCAGCTGTGTGACTTTGGGCAAGTCACTTAACTTCTCTGGGCCTCAGTTACCTCATCTGTAAAATGGGGATTAAAACTGTGAGCCCCCAGTGGGACAACCTGATCACCTTGTAACCTCCCCAGCGCTTAGAGCAGTGCTTTGCACATAGTAAGCGCTTAACAAAAAACATTATTATTACTATTATATTATATAGAGACGGTCCCTACCCAACAGCGGGCTCACAGTCGAGAAGGGGGAGACAGACAACAAAACAAAACATATAAACCAAATAAAATAAATAGAATAAATGTGTACAAGTAAATTCATTCATTCCATCGTATTTATTGAGTGCTTACTGTGTGCAGAGCACTGTACTAAGCGCTTGGGAAGTACAAGTTGGGAACATATAGAGACGGTCCCTACCCAACAGCGGGCTCACAGTCTAGAAGGGGGTGATGAAAGGATAGGAAGGAAGGGAAAGGATGGAAAGGAGGGGAAAGGAAAGGATGGGAAGGAAGGGAAAGCAGGGAAAGCAGGGAAAGAAAGGATGGGAGAAACAGCCTGCATGGCCCTCTGCCCGATCTGGGTGGGGAGACGCCCCCAGCTCCGGCTTGTAGTCCCCAAAGCCCGGGGTCCAAGGAGATGCCTGGAGCAAGGGTCCCACAATAATAATAATGGCATTTATTAAGCTCTTACTATGTGCAAAGCACTGTTCTAAGCACTGGGGAGGTTACAAGGTGAACCCTTAACTTCTCTGTGCCTCAGTTACCTCATCTGTAAAATGGCGATTAAGACTGAGCCCCACGTGGGACAACCTGATCACCTTGCAACCTCCCCAGCGCTAAGAACAGTACTTTGCCCATAGTAAGCACTTAATAAATGCCATCATTATTATTATCAGGTGGTCCCACGGAGGGGGGCTCACAGTCTTAATCCCCTTTTTACAGATGAGGGAACTGAGGCCCAGAGAATCAATCAATCAATCAATCAATCGTATTTATTGAGCGCTTACTATGTGCAGAGCACTGTACTAAGCGCTTGGGAAGTACAAATTGGCATCACATAGAGACAGTCCCTACCCGATAGTGGGCTCACAGTCTAAAAGGGGGAAAGTGAAGTGAGTTGCCCAAAGTCACACAGCTGATAAGTGGCGGAGCCGGGATTTGAACCCATGACCTCTGACTCCAAAGCCCGGGCTCTTTCCACTGAGCCACGCTGCTTCTCCGCGCTGCTTTAGGCCCTGAGAGCCCACTGGGTAGGGACCGTCTCTATATGTTGCCGACTTGGACTTCCCAAGCGCTTAGTCCAGTGCTCTGCACAGAGTAAGCGCTCAGTAAATACGATTGAATGAATGAATGAATGAATGTGGGCAGGGAGTGTCACTGTTTATTGTTGTACTTCCCCAAGCACTTAGTCCAGTGCTCTGCACACAGTAAGCGCTCAATAAATACGATTGAATGAATGAATGAATGTGGGCAGGGAGTGTCACTGTTCATTGTTGTACTTCCCCAAGCGCTTAGTCCAGTGCTCTGCACACGGTAAGCGCTCGATAAATACGATCGAATGAACACAGCAGCGCTTAGCAAATACCATTTTAAAAAAAGAAAGCGGGAGCAGGGCCTGTCCCAATTAGAACCAGCAATTAGAGGGCTCTAAGCTAGCGCTTTTTTAAAAAACCACCTCCCTCTCTCCTCCAGCCTACGCGTCTGACGCTTCCTCTAAGCTGCAGCCCGGCCCCGGGTCTCTTATTCCAACCGGTCAGTCGGATTTATTGAGCGCTTACTGGGTGCAGAGCACTGTACTGAGCGCTTAGGAGAGTTCACTACTACAATAAACAGACACATTCCCTGCCCACGACCCCTGGGCCGGAATGCCCTCCCTCCCCACATCCGCCAAACTAGCTCCCTTCCTCCCTTCAAAGCCTCACCTCCTCCAAGAGGCCTTCCCACACTCAGCCCCCTTTTTCCTCTCCTCCTCCCCATCCCTACCTCCTTCCCCTCCCCACAGCACCTGTATATATATTTGTAATAATAATAATAATAATAATGGCATTTATTAAGCGCTTACTATGTGCAAAGCACTGTTCTAAGCGCAGGGGAGTTTACAAGGTGATCAGGTTGTCCCATTGGGGGGCTCACAGTCTTCATCCCCATTTTACAGATGAGGGAACTGAGGCCCAGAGAAGTGAAGTGACTTGCCCAAAGTCACACAGCTGACAAGTGGCAGAGGCGGGATTTGAACCCATGACCTCAGACTCCAAAGCCCGGGCTCTTTCCATTGAGCCACGCTGCTTCTCCAAGTACCAATTTATCACACTATTTTACTTGTCCATATTGACTATTCTATTTATTTTCTTAATGATGTGCATCTAGCTTTAATTCTATTTGTTCTGACGACTTGACACCCGTCCACATGTGGTGTTTTGTCGTCCGTCTCCCTCTTCTAGACTGGGAGCCCGTTGTTGGGTAGGGACTGTCTCTATGCGTTGCCAACTTGTACTTCCCAAGTGCTTAGTCCAGTGCTCTGCACACAGTAAGCGCTCAATAAATACAATTGATTGATTGGTTGACCGTCTCTAGATGTTGCCAACTTGGACTTCCCAAGCGCTTAGTCCAGTGCTCTGCACACAGTAAGTGCTCAATAAATACAATTGATTGATTGATTGACTGTCTCTAGATGTTGCCAACTTGTACTTCCCAAGCGCTTAGTCCAGTGCTCTGCACACAGTAAGCGCTCAATAAATACGATTGATTGATTGATTGACAGTCTCTAGATGTTGCCAACTTGGACTTCCCAAGCGCTTAGTCCAGTGCTCTGCACACAGTAAGTGCTCAATAAATACGATTGATTGATTGATTGATTGACCATCTCTAGATGTTGCCAACTTGGACTTCCCAAACGCTTAGTCCAGTGCTCTGCACACAGTACGCTCAAGAAATACTATTGAATGAATGAGCTCAGAGTCTAAAGGCAGGGAGGAAGGGGAGATCAATCAATGAATCAATCAATTGTATTTATTGAGCGCTTACTGTGTGCAGAGCACTGTACTAAGCGCTTGGGAAGTCCAAGTTGGCAACATATAGAGACAGTCCCTACCCATCAGTGGGCTCACAGTCTAAAAGGGGGAGACAGAGAACAAAACCAAACATACTAACAAAATAAAATCAATAGAATAGATATGTACAAGTAAAATAAATAAATAAATAAATAGAGTAATAAATATGTACAAACATATATACATATATAGAGGTGCATATATACAGGTGCATATATAAACCAAATAAAATGAATGGAATAAATGTGTACAAGTAAAATCATTCATTCATTCAATCGTATTTATTGAGCGCTCGCTGTGTGCAGAGCACTGGACTAAGCGCTTGGGACGTACAAGTTGGCAACATATAGAGACGGTCCCTACCCAACCGAAGGGAAGGGAAGGAGGTAAGATGGGGGGGATGGAGAGGGGGACGAGGGGGAGAGGAAGGAGGGGGCTGAGTGTGGGAAGGCCTCCTGGAGGAGGTGAGCTCTCAGTAGGGCCTTGAAGGGAGGAAGAGAGCGAGCTTGGCGGATGGGCAGAGGGAGGGCATTCCGGGCCTGAGGGAGGACGTGGGAGATGTGTCAAAGCAGAAGCAGTGTGGTTTAGTGGAAAGAGCCCGGGCTTGGGAGTCCGAGGTTGTGGGTTCTAATCTCACCGTCTAGAAGAGGGAGACAGAAAACAAAACGAAACATATTAACAAAATAAAATAGAATAGTATAAAATAGGACTCAATAAATACAGTTGAATGAATGAACAAGTACCATAATTATTATTATTATTCTGAGAGCAGCAGCTGGACCCGGCTAGGGTCCGGTGGGGGGCTACCGGCAATGCCAGGGTTAGCCAGGAAGCCTCGCCTTTCTCTCCCTCCCACTGGAGCAGGGCTTGGCATCTGAGGAAGGCCGGGCCTGCCCGGCGACTATTCCGGGATCAGGCCAGGCCACTCCTGGGCCGCCTCTGAGAGGATGCGGGGCCCGGGGAAAGTCCGAACGGAGACTCTAAAGGGCAGTGTGAGACATCGAGAAGCAGCGTGGCTCAGTGGAAAGAGCCCGGGCTTTGGAGTCAGAGGTCATGGGTTCCAATCCCAGCTCCGCCAACTGTCAGCCGGGTGACTTTGGGCCAGTCACTTCACTTCTCTGGGCCTCAGTTCCCTCATCTGGAAAACGGGGATGAAGACTGTGAGCCCCCCGTGTGACAACCTGATCACCTTGTAACCTTCCCAGCGCTTAGAACAGGGGGAGGAGGGGACATGTGGCAGAGCCAGGATTAGAACCCATGACCTCTGACTCCCAAGCCCGGGCTCTTTCCACTGAGCCACGCTGCTTCTCTGTGTCTCAATTTCCTCATCTATAAAGTGGGTATTAAATACCTGTTCTCCCAGGCTGGGAGCCCCACGTGGGACAGGGACTGATGATCTTGAATCAGTGGTTAGTGGTTAGTGCAGTGGTTAGGGCTTAGTACAATGCTCGGCACATAGTAAGCACTCAAGAAATAATTATCATCATTATTATCACAATCATCATTATTAATTATTATCATTATTACTAGTAGCATTAGTAGTATTATTATGAAAGGGCGCCTGACCCCGATCTCCCTTAAGTGGCACTGTCAATCCTTCTTGCTGCAGCCTCAGTTTCCCCTGTTCCACCTCCAGGGCCAGGGGGTGGGGAAACAAGGGGCAGGGAGTTCATCAACTGATAGAATTTATTGAGCATTTAAAGTCTGCGGAGCGCTGTGCTAAATTCTTAGGAGAATACCACAGAGTTAATAGGTGTAGACCCTTATCTCAAAGATTCATTCATTCAATCGGATTTATTGAGTGCTTACTCTGTGGGGATGGCAAACACTCAAATAAATTATAGGGAGGAGGAAGCAAGAGTACAAAGATCTCTGAGTCAGAAGGACCTGGGCTTTAATCCCAGCTCTGCCACTTACCTGCTGTGTGACCTTGAGGAGGTCACTTTGCTTCTCTGTGCCTCAGTTACCTCATCCATAAAATAATAATAATAAAAATGGCATTTACTAAGCGCTTACTATGTGCAAAGCACTGCTCTAAACGCTGGGGAGGTTACAAGGTGATCAGGTTGTCCCATGGGGGGCTCACAGTCTTCATCCCCATTTTACAGATGAGGGAACTGAGGCCCAGAGAAGTGAAGTGACTTGCCCAGAGACTGAGCCCCACTATGTGTCCAACCCGGTTCGCCTGTATCCATCCCAGCGCTTAGTACAGAGTAGCAGCGTGGCTCAGTGGAAAGAGCACGGGCTTTGGAGTCAGAGGTCATGGGTTCAAATCCCGGCTCCGCCAACTGTCAGCTATGTGACTTTGGGCAAGTCACTTCACTTCTCTGTGCCTTAGTTCCCTCATCTGTAAAATGGGGATTAAAACTGTGAGGCCCCTGGGGGTCAACCTGATCACCTCGTCACCTCTCCAGCGCTTAGAACAGTGCTTTGCACATAGTAAGCGCTTAAATGCCATTATTATTATTATTACAGTGCCTGACACATAGTAAATTCATTCAATCGTATTTACTGAGCGCTTACTGTGTGCAGGGCACCGGACTAAGCGCTTGGGAAGTCCAAGTTGGCAACAGATAGAGACGGTCCCTACCCAACAACGGGCTCGCAGTCTAGTGAGTGCTTAACAAATACCAAAAGTATTATTACTATTATTATTATATGCTCATAAATCCTGAAGTGGGGGTGTGCGACTCCCCAAGCGTCTAGGTAAGACAGAATCAATCAATCAATGGTATTTATTGAGCGCTTACTGTGTGCAGAGCACTGTACTTAGCTCTTGGGAAGTACAAGTTGGCAACGTATAGAGACAGTCATCATCATCATCATCATCATCATCAATCGTATTTATTGAGCGCTTAGTGTGTGCAGAGCACTGTACTAAGCGCTTGGGAAGTACAAATTGGCAACATATAGAGACAGTCCCTACCCAACAGTGGGCTCACAGTCTAGAAGAGCAGAAGCAGCAGTTGTTGGGAGGGAGGGGGATGCAGACTGTCAACCCACCGTGGGCAGGGGATGTGTCTACCACCTCTGTTATATTGTACACTTCCAAGAGCTTAGTACACTGCTCTGCGCACAGAAAACGCTCATTAAATACCATCGAATGATTGACTTGGGCAAGGGGAAGGTGTCTGTCTCCCCCTTCTAGACTGTGAGCCCGTTGTGGGGTAGGGACCGTCTCTATACGTTGTCGACTTGTACTTCCCAAGCGCTTAGTACAGTGCTCCGCACTCAGTAAGCGCTCAATAAGTACGATTGAATGAATGAATGATTAACCAGAGTGAGCTGGGGGTTTTGCGCCTGCGCACTAAGGGGAGGATGACGTAGGCGAGGGGGAGGAGTATTGCGGGAGAGGGCGGGGCAGCGAGCTGGGGTGTTGCGCCTGCGCAGTAAGAGAGCGGTGTCTTGCTGGAGAGGGCGGCGCAGGCGCAGTGAGCTGGTCGAGGTGCGCATGTGCACTAAGGGGGCGTTGAGGATGATGCAGACGAGGGGGAGGAGTTTTGCCGGAGAGGGCGGAGCAGTGAGGGGGTTGCACCTGCGCAATAGGGGGCGGTGTCGCGGGAGAGGGCGGTGCAGTGAACTGGGCGAGGTGCGCATGCGCACTAAGGGCCTGGTGAGGATGACGTAAACGTGGGCGGGGGTCTTGCGGGAGAGGGCTTCGCAGGCGAAGTGCGCTTGCGCACTAACGGAGGGGCGGTGAGGATGACGTAGACACGGGGGAGGAGTCTTGAGGGAGAGGGCGGTGCAGTGAGCTGGGCGGTGAGGATGACGTAGACACGTGGGAGGAGTCTTGCGGGAGGGGGCGGTAACGGCGCGGTGAGCAGAGAGAGTTGCGCCTGCGCACTAAGGGGGGGGGTGAGGATGACGTAGACGCGGGAGGGGTCTTGCGGGAGAGGGCTGCGCAGCCGAGGTGCGCTTGCGCACTAAGGGGAGGGGTGAGGATGACGTAGACGCGGGGGAGGAGTCTTGAGGGAGAGGGCGGTGCAGACGCGGTGGGCTGAGAGAGTTGCGCCTGCGTAGTAAGGGGAAGGTGAGGATGACGTAGACGCGGGGGAGGAGTCTTGCGGGAGCGGGCGGCGCAGGCGCGGTGGGCTGGGCGAGGTGCGCCTGCGCACTAGGGGGGCGGGTCTGGGCTAGCAGTGTGCGTGAGGCGGCGCGGCCGGTGGGAGCGGGCGCTGAGGCGGGAGGGCCGACGGACACCGACACCGACCGACACCGGGCAGAGCGAGAGGAGAGCGAGCGAGCGAGCGAGCGAGCGAGCATGGTGGATTACCACGCGGCCAACCAGTCGTACCAGTACGGCCCCAGCAGCGGCGGGAACGGCGCCGGCGGCGGGGGCGGCGTCGGGGACTACATGGCCCAGGAGGATGACTGGGACCGGGACCTGCTGCTCGACCCCGCCTGGGAGAAGCAGCAGCGCAAGGTCAGGGCGGGGGGGGGGGAACCGGCGGGGGGGGGAACCGGCGGGGGGGGGAACCGGCGGGAGCGAGCGCTTGGTCCGCCCCGCCGCGCGCCGGAAGCGCTCACCAGGTCCGCTGGAACGGACGGACGGACGGACGGACGGACGAGGGAGGGAGGGAGGGAAATGGGAGGGGGGCCTCAGGGGGTGTATTGGGAGGGGGGGGTGTCGGGGGGGTGTATTGGGGAGGGGCTTTGGGGGGGAGGGGGTGGGTGTGGGGTGTATTGGGGGAGGGGGTTTGGGGGGTGAGGGGGTGTATTGGGGAGGGGGCTTGGGGGGATTGGGGGGCGTTGGGGAGGGGGTTTGTGTGTGAGGGGTTGTATTGGGAGAAGGGGGTGCGGGGGGTGTATTGGGGGAGGAGGTGTGGGGGGGGACTGTATTGGGGAGGGGGGCTGTGGGGGGACTGTATTGGGGAGGGGGGTGTGGGGGGGAGTGTATTGGGAAGGGGTGTGTGGGGGGAGTGTATTGGGGAGGGGTGCGTGGGGGGGACTGTATTGGGGGTGTGGGGGGACTGTATTGGGGAGGGGTGTGTGGGGGGAGTGTATTGGGGAGGGGGTGTGGGGGGAGTGTATTGGGGAGGGGGGCGTGGGGGGACTGTATTGGGGGTGTGGGGGGGACTGTATTGGGGAGGGGTGTGTGGGGGAGTGTATTGGCGAGGGGGTGTGTGGGAGGACTGTATTGGGGAGGGGGGCGTGGGGGGACTGTATTGGGGAGGGGTGTGTGTGGGGGGACTGTATTGGGGAGGGGTGCGTGGGGGACTGTATTGGGGAGGGGGGGTGGGGGGAGTGTATGGGAGGGGGGCGTGGGGGGACTGTATTGGGGAAGGGGGTGTGGGGGGACTATTGGGGAGGGGGCGGCGTAGGGGGAATGTATTGGGGAGGGGGGCGTGGGGGGAATGTATTGGGGAGGGGGGCGTGGGGGGAATGTATTGGGGAGGGGGGCGTGGGGGAGTGTATTGAGGAGTGGGGTGTGGGGGGACTGTATTGGGGGGAGTGTGTTGCGGAGGGGGCGTGTGGGGGGGAGTGTATTGGGGAGGGGTGTGGGGGGAGTGTATCGGGGAGGGGGTGTGTGGGGGGAGGGGTTTATTGGGGAGGGGTGTATTGGAGGAGGGGGTGGAGGGGTGTATTGGGGAGGGGGAGTGTGTGGGGGGAGTGTATTGGGGAAGGGGCATTAGGGGAGGGGGTGGGGGGTGTATTGGGGAAGAAGGGGGTGTATTGGGGAGGGAGAGTGTCTGTTGGGGGGTGTATTGGGGAAGGGGTGTGTCGGGGGGGAGGGGATGTATTGCGGGAAGGGGCTGTGAGCCCCTCGTTGGGCAGGGACCGTCTCTGTATGTTGCTGTTTTGCCCTTCCCAACCGCTTAGTGCAGGGCTCTGCACCCAGTAGGCGCCCAGTCCATACTGGGGCTGGAATGAGTGAGGGGGCAGTGGTGGTCGGGGGGCAGCGGGGCCCTCAACAAAAGGGCTGAGAGCTGCCGGCCGTTGTTGGGGGGGCGGGGGAGAACTGGGCAGGGGGGGCAGAGGGCCTTCATTCTCTGTCTGTGGGCAGAGCACTGGACTAAGCGCTTATCGGGGAGCTCAGGAGGACCTGGGTTCTAATCCCGGCTCGGCTATCGGGTGACCTTGGGCGAGCCATGGAACTCCTCGGGTCCTCGGTCACTTAGTAATGATAATGGCATTGGTTAAGCGTTTGCTACGTGCCAAACACTGTTCTAAGCGCTGGGGGAGGGATACAAGGTGATCAGGTTGTCCCACGTGGGGCGCGCAGTCTTCATCCCCATTTGACAGATAAGGCCACTGAGGCCCAGAGAAGTGGGCCCTTCTAGACTGTGAGCCCACTGTTGGGTAGGGACCGTCTCTCTATGTTGCCAACTTGGACTTCCCAAGCGCTTAATCCAGTGCTCTGCACACCGTAAGCGCTCAATAAATACGATTGATTGACCAACTTGATGATCTCCCCTCAATCTCCTGGGGTCTTGAGCCGAGCAGCATGGCTCAGTGGAAAGAGCCCGGGCTTTGGAGTCAGAGGTCATGGGTTCAAATCCCCGCTCCGCCACTTGTCAGCTGGCTGACTTTGGGCAAGTCACTTCACTCGTCTGGGCCTCCGTTCCCTCATCTGTAAAATGGGGATGAAGACTGGGAGCCCCCCGTGGGACAACCCGATCACCTTGTAAACTCCCCAGCGCTTAGAACAGTGCTTGGCACATAGTAAGTGCTTAATAAATGCCATCATTATTACAGCCCCCCCGTCCCCTCCCCTTTGGGAACTGGGGCGTCTAACTGATAGCCCTGGTCACTCTGCCCCGCACAGCTCTGGGGGAGCCTACTACAGTGGTGTGGGAACTATGACCTGTCCCCTCTCCACCCCTCCTCCTTCCTCGTTTCCCGGATCTCCATGGGCGTTGCACAACTCCATTACCTGCGTTTATAATCATAGCTGATTTAGAGGGTGGCACCAGTGCCCGGCCTGGGCTTTGCCAACAGCTGCTTTAAAAAAAAAAAAGCCAGTTTCCATATGTTTCTTTACCACCCTGCTAATAATTGCCCATTGCAGTTCTTCTGGAAAAAAAAAAAATTGCTTCACTGGGTGTGCTTCCATTTAGTCCTATCCTGTGCCGAAAGAAAAAAGAGAGAGACTCCAAACCCTCGAGTGAAGGAATGAAAAGGGCAACGGAAAGAAATGCTTCCATTTTTTTTCTCCCTGCTCTGCCCCTCTCCACCTTTATTCAGTCATTTATTCAGTCAATCGTATTTATTGAGCGCTTACTGTGTGCAGAGCACTGGACTAAGTGCTTGGGAAGTCCAAGTTGGCAGCGTATAGAGACGGTCCCTACCCAACAGTGGGCTCACAGGCTAGAAGGGGGAGACAGAGAACAAAACAAAACATATTAACAAAATAAAATAAATAGAATAAACGTGTACAAATAAAATAAATAGATAGAGTAATAAATCCATACAAACATATACATATATACAGGTGCTGTGGGGAGGGGAAGGAGGTAAGGCGGGGGCCACGTTTATGAAATGTGCCGCTCTATTACTCTATTTTACTTGTACATATCTATTCTATTTATTTTATTTTGTTAGTATGTTTGGTTTTGTTCTCTGTCTCCCCCTTCTAGACTGTGAGCCCACTGTTGGGTAGGGACCATCTCTATATGTTGCCAACTTGTACTTCCCAAGAGCTTAGTACAGTCCTCTGCACACAGTAAGCGCTCAATAAATACGATAGATTGATTTATTGGACAAAGGAGGTGTGAGCTCCGGCCTGGGCGTCAGAAGGACCTGGATCCTAATTCCGGTTTCTCTTCGGGAATTGGGAACCATTTTCTTGCAGGGGAGAAGGGAGTAGCAAATGTGGGCTTTGAAGCGTCCCGGGTACTTTTACAGTCGGAAGCCGTGAGCGCGCTTTCCTGGAGGTCTGGAGCAAGATCGTCTGGATTGGGAAGCAGGAGGCTGATAATCATTGTAGATAATAATGCATTTATTAAGCGCTTACTATGCGCAAAGCACTGTTCTACATGCTGGGGAAGTTACAAGGTGATCAGGTTGTTCCACGGGGGGCTCACGGTCTATCGATATGGCGGGGAGATGGGCAAGGAGGAGCCAAAGTCTCCAAATCTCTCTTCTGCCTTCTCCCTAGTACTGCTAATAATAATAATAATGATGATGATGACATTTGTTAAGTGTCTACTATGCGCAAAGCACTGTTCTAAGCACTGGAGCATACCACTAGTAATAGCAGTCGTCCTCTAGACCATAAGCTCCTTGTGGAAAGGGATCGTGTCTCCCGATTCTGTTGTGTCATACTCTCCCAAGTGCTTAGTACAGTGCTCTGCACATAGTAAGGCTCGGTAAATACAATTGATTACTCTGAATCGTATTTAGCGCTTACTGTTTGCAGAACACTGTTGTTCTCCATCTCCCCCTTCTAGACTGTGAGCCCATTGTTGGGGAGGGACCGTCTCTCTATGTTGCCATCTTGGACTTACCAAGCGCTTAGTCCAGTGCTCTGCACACAGTAAGCGCTCAATAAATACGATTGAATGAATGAATGGTAAGCGCTTGGGAGAGCACGGTATACAGACACGTTCCCTGCCCACGACGAGCTCGCAGTCTAGTCCCCTCCCAAGCGCCTAGTACAGTCCTCCGCATCCAGTAAGCGCTCAATAAATACCTTCAATTGAATAGCATTGGGGGGGGTTTGAGGGCCCACCGGGTGGGGTGCGCTGGACAGAGAGTCTATGAAGGCAAAATAAAGAAGTCACCCTGTCAGGGGGGCGGGTGGGGCAGGGTGACACTGTTAACTCTGTCATTTGCAGGAGGCCATGACACTGTAGTAGCACCCCACCCTGCTCATAAAGCTCTGGGAAACAGGACCTCCTCCCTGGAGAAGAGTTATCTGGCCCCTACAGGGCGGCGGTCCAGGGAAATAGGCCACCTCATTCTTTTCGGCGGGAGAACTTTGTCACTACTGGGAAAAAGGGGTGTCCCCTTCCCCCCCCCCCCCCCCCCCCCCCCCCGTGCCCAAATAAACTCACACATACGCAGCAACCTTATTGAAGCTAGCCTTCCAAACGGCGTCTGTCTCTCCTGACTTGAGCTTTTTGAACGGCCAGGGTAGAAACGTCCCACCCTGTTCCTCACCCCCTTCCTCACAGAGCCCCGGGATCATAACCCAGTCCTCCCAACACAGCAGTGGGCAGCATGATGGTGGGCAGCATACTCCCCCTTTTAGACTGTGAGCCCACTGTTGGGTAGG
This sequence comes from Tachyglossus aculeatus, assembly GCF_015852505.1. Taxonomy (NCBI): domain Eukaryota; kingdom Metazoa; phylum Chordata; class Mammalia; order Monotremata; family Tachyglossidae; genus Tachyglossus; species Tachyglossus aculeatus. The sequence goes on from NC_052091.1 coordinate 3,658,956, forward strand.
GACTGTCTCTATGTGTTGCCAATTTGTACTTCCCAAGCGCTTAGTACAGTGCTCTGCACATAGTAAGCGCTCAATAAATATGATTGATTGATTGATTGATGATGGTGGAGCGGCGGAGTGAAGGACCCCCCCCCCCCGTCTTATTGGACCGGCGCTCCCTTATCCAGGCAGCAAAGGAGCCAGGGTTCAGACCTACCGTTTGCTGATGTTGCAAGTTCTGCGGTGGTTAATTATTTGAAGTCTCAGGTGGTGATCTGCTTTTTTTAGATCGTAGGGCTTTTTTTTTTCCCCCTCTCCAGGCTGCTGCCGAAGACCTCCAGGTGGCCATCTGTTATTTTGTTACATTATCTTAATTGCCTCCCGGTTTCGGAGTTGGCCGTGGATGTCAGTTCCAGGCGGTTTTGTGAACGTGGGAAGGAAGGGGGAAAGAGGAGCCGGAGGTAGGGGGAGACGAAGGGGGTGTGAAAAGACGATTCCCGTTACATTCTCGGCCTTCGGAAGGATCGAACTCGTCTTGTTTGTATCTGAGTCAGGCAGTCGTATTTATTGAGTGCTGACTATGTGCGGAGAACTGTACCGAGCGCTTGGGAGAGTGCGAAAGAACAGACACCGAACCACTGTCCTTAAGGACGGGTAGGATCCAGGAATATTTTTGAGATGTTTAAAAAAGGCCCAAATTCCAGGTGCTCTTGAGTTTGGCCCCTGCGGTGGCCGGATGGAGCATCGATCTGATTATTGAACGGGGATTTTCCTTGAGCGTGTGAAGGTGCAGGGCAACCCACCCCCGGAGCCCCGGGGGGAACCCCAGGGGTCCCCCCTGGCAGTCTGAAAGGTGGGGGGGGGGGGGACTGTCCCAGAGCTTGGGGTGGGCGGGTGCCATCGCTCAAAGTGATTGAGCCCAGAGGTTTGCCCTGCCCCCTTCCCTGGATGGGCACCGGTGTCTTGGGAATAAGAGATTGGAATTGGAGGCGGAGCCAGTGGTGTCCGGGAATTCTGGCCACCCTAAGTGCTCTGTCCTGTGGGAACTGCCGAAAGGATGGGGCCTAGAGTAACGATGATGATGATGATAACTATCATAGTTGGATAGATGGAAGTTGGAAGGACTTAGATCCTAATCCCGGCTCCATCACTTGTCTGCTGTGTGACCTTGGGCCAGTGACTTCACTTCTGTGGGACTCGGTTACCTCATCTGTCAATTTGGGATCAAGGCTGTGAGCCCCCGTCCCTTTTACAGAGAGGAAACTGAGGCCCAAAGAAATGCCGTTTAATTGATCAGTGGTATTTACTGAGCCGCTTACTGTGTGCAGAGCACTGTCCTAAGCACATAGTACAGCCGTCAGCCTTTAAGTTAAAGGCAAGGAGGTGAAACTCTTCAAGGATTCACGAGAGCGTAAACTTGTGTCCGAACCCGGACAGCCTGGAGCTGACAGATTGACCGTGGGTGCCATCCGTTTTCTGACCCTGGGGCAGAAACGGGAGCCTGGTGGCCCTGGGACCTGGCAGGTGGTGTCCTAACTGTAGCCCCGCACAGAAAAAGGAGCCTAGAAGATGCCTCAGCCCATTTCCCAGTCCGTGGCCGGACATTGCTGTGGGGCGGGCAACCCATTAGACGTGAAAGTTACAAGCGTCAAGCCAGAAGACTGCTAACAAAATGGCCCCTTCATAAAGACAGTAGCCCTTGGCAACTCTTCGCCCCACCTCGGGGAATTTTTTTCCAAGATTGCAAACTCCCCGCCCCCCTCCTCATTCTAGGATTCAGCTTTTGGGAGTAAATCTGGTTCCACCATTTCTAAACCCTGATGGCGTGTAGCACCTCAGCCTCCAGAGATTAGGGTTTAGTGAGCAATAATGGGCTTTTACAGGCCTGGATTACAGTGACAGCTGGAAGAAGCCCAGCCCGGAATCAAATAATAATGGCATTTATGGAGCGCTTACTGTGCGCAGAGCACTATTCCAAGTGCTTAAGAGACTGTAATATAATAGAGTCGATAGAAACGTTCCTTGCCCAAGAGGAGTTTAAAATCTTTCGTTGTAACCCATGCCACGTTTCTACCAACCCTGGGGTGTTGTGCTCTCCCAAGCGCTTTGTACAGTGCTCCGCACACAGTGAAGCGCTCAGTAAATAGCATTGATTGATTCACTGATCAATCATATTTATTGAGCGCTTACTGTGTGAAGAGCACTGTACTAAGCTCTTGGGAAGTACAAGTCGGCAACGTATAGAGACGGTCCCTGATCATCTGGTGGCAACTCCCTGAAACCTTTTGTGGGGTGGGAGAAGAGAAACGTTGAACAGGGGTTCTCCTCATCCCTGTCATTTAACATTTTCAATAATAATAATAATAATAATTGTGGTATTTAAGCGCTGACTGTGTGCCACACACCGTTCTAAGCGCTGGGGTGGATACCAGGTAATCAGGCCGGGCACAATCCCTGTCCCACGTGAGGCTCACAGTCGTGATCCCCATTTTACCGACGAGGTAACTGAAGCCCAGAGAAGCGACTGGCCCAAGGTCACACAGCAGGGACGCGGCGGAGCCGGGATTAGAACCCACGTCCTCGGACTCGCAGGCCCGGGCTCTTTCCGAAAGGCCACGCTTCTTCCATTTTCAAGAGAAGACGTGTTCGTCCTCGTTTCAGCCGAGCGCCGTCACACCACAGGAGCTCCTCAGATACGAGGGAGCGGTAACCCCCTCTTCGGGGCCCCCGTTTTTTCACGGGCCGGGCCAGGTTTCTCTCGATTACATTCATTTCCGTGAAATAACAAAGGCCCTTTTCCCTGGGCCTTGTTTACCCGTATTCATGGAAACAGGAGCCCGGCAATCGGGATGTAGCCATTCTGTTGGCCGGGGTAACTGAAACCGGTGACCTATTAAATTGGGACAGGTGAGTCGGTCGGGCCTGTCGGTGCAGAGACCGGTTCCCGTTCTCCTGGGTGAGGCGAAGGAAGCCGGATTCACAGGAGTGCTTTGGGAATTGTCGTGCCTCTCCTTTTTTTTCCGGACGGAAGAGTGAAATGAAAATGGGACCCGGTGTTCCCAGCAGCCCGCGGCTGAGTTTGAGGCGCGGGCTGGGCGTCACCCGTCCCATCCCGGATACCTTCCCGACCCCAGTTCCGCGTCCCGCGGTCGTTCACGCCCTAGGGAGGAGAGGGCAAGGTTCGCCAGCTCGAGGTGAAGCCAGTGTTTTCGAATTCCAGTCCGGGCTTAAGGGCTGGTCTCGTTGGGAAAACGCCACCCCGCTGCCGTTTTGGGGGGAACCGTCTTCCGTACGTTTCCAATTTTCAGGCAGCGTGGCCTAATGGCTAGAGCCTGGGAATGAGAAGGACCTGGGTTCTAAACCCACCCGTCTGCCGGGCGGTCTCAGGCGAGTCACTTCACTTCTCTGGACCTCAGTTGCCTCCTCTGTAAACTGGGGATCAAGACTGGGACAGAGACTGTATCCAACCCGATTAGCTTGTATCTACCCCGGCGCTTAGAACAGTGCCTGGAACGTAATAAAGGCTTAACAGATCCCACAATTATTATTATCATTATTCCCTCCACCACCAAGAAGCGGAATCTGCGCCAGGATCCAACTGACAAATGTGGCCGTCCAACCAGTGGTCTCTCTGGGAACACAACCTCCCAAATTTAGCCTGTAACCCACTGTGCCGTCTCTCTCTGGGTCCTTGGGCCTTTATTTGGTTGTGTTCTCCCTCCCAGATGTCTCCTCCCCCTCCCCATCCCTCGAGCCATGGGGAAGTTTTGGAATGCTCACTGGAGGGACGATGCTATTTGGTGCATTTTTCTGCCACGCCTTTTTTCTTTCTTCCTTGGTCCCCCCCAAGAGACTGCAGTTTTCCTTCCAGATTATCGTATTTATCGCAAAGAGTGAGCTCGCAGGAGGCGGTGTGGCCCAGTGGAAAGAGCCCGGGCCTGGGACTCGGAGCACCTGGGTTCTCAGCCCGGCTCTGCCGCCTGTCTGCTGTGTGACCTTGGTCAAGTCACTTCTTTGTATCTGTTACCTCATCTGTACGGTGGGGATTAAGACTGTGAGCCAGTCAGTCAGCTGTATTGAGCGCTTACTGTGTGCTGAGCCCTGTGCTAAGCGCTCGGGAGGGGACAATACAGAAGGGTTGGTAGAATCTTGAGCCCTGTGTGGGACCTGGACCTGATTAATCAATCAATCGTATTTATTGAGCGCTTACTGTGTGCAGAGCACTGTACTAAGCGCTTGGGAAGTACAAGTTGGCAACATATAGCGACAGTCCCTACCCAACAGTGGGCTCACAGTCTAAAAGGACCTGATTAAGCCCACGCCCCCTCCTCCCTTCCAGCCCCACAGCACCTATCTACATATCTGTAATTTTATTTATTTATATCGATGACAGTCTCCCCCTCTCTAGACTGTAATCAATCAATCAATTGTATTTATTGAGCGCTTACTATGTGCAGAGCACTGTACTAAGCGCTTGGGAAGTACAAATTGGCAACACATAGAGACAGTCCCTACCCAACAGTGGGCTCACAGTCTAAAAGGGGGAGACAGAGAACAGAACCAAACATACCAACAAAATAAAATAAATAGGATAGAAATGTACAAGTAAAATAAATAAATAAATAAATAGAGTAATAAATATGTACAACCATAGTGTAAGTTTATCGTGGGCAAGGAATGTGCCTGTTGTGCATCCCAAGCACTTAGTATCTATCTATTCTATTTATTTTATTTTGTTAGTATGTTTGGTTTTGTTCTCCGTCTCCCCCTTCTAGACTGTGAGCCCACTGTTGGGTAGGGACCGTCTCTAGATGTTGCCAGCTTGTACTTCCCAAGCGCTTAGTACAGTGCTCTGCACACAGTAAGCGCTCAATAAATGCGATTGATTGATTGATTGAGTGATTAGTACAGTGCTCTGTGGCGGGTCACTGGAACCCCGTGGATTTCCCGGAGGGAAAACACCCAGTGGCCCTTGATTTGAAAGGGCCCTTGTCCTGACTGATATTTGATTGATCTTTGCCCCAAGGCACTTCAGCCCTTCCCCTGTGGACCTTTCTTTAGCGACTTCGTTTCTTTTCTTCAAATGTAGCACTCTTGGGGAAAGATAAGAATTGAGGGCCTTGATTGGAACAGTTGCAACTCCCAGGGAGGGCTCTCACCCAAATGGATGCCTTCTGGCAGCTCCCATTCATGCAGTCGCATTTACTGAGCACTGACGGTGTGCAGAGCACTGTACTAAGCGCTTGGGAGAGTAGAGTACAGCGCTTAGAACAGTGCCCTGCACATAGTACGCGCTGCTGGAGAAGCAGCGTGGCTCAGTGGAAAAGAGCACGGGCTTTGGAGTCGGAAGTCATGGGTTCAAATCCCAGCTCTGCCAGTTGTCAGCTGGGTGACTTTGGGCAAGTCACTTCACTTCTCTGGGCCTCAGTGACCTCAGCTGTAAAATGGGGATTAAGACTGTGAGCCCCCTGAGGGACAACCTGATCACCTTGCATCATCATCATCATCATCAATTGTATTTATTGAGCGCTTACTATGTGCAGAGCACTGTACTAAGCGCTTAGGAAGTCCAAATTGGCAACGTATAGAGACAGTCCCTACCCAACAGTGGGCTCACAGTCTAAAAGGGGGAGACAGAGAACAAAACCAAACATACTAAGAAAATAAAATAAATAGAATAGATATGTACAAGTAAAATAAATAAATAGAGTAATAAATATGTACAAACATACATATATGCAACCTCCCCTGCACTTAGAACAGTGCTTTGCACATAGTAAGCACTTAATAAATGCCATCATTATTATTATTATTGTTATAAATGCCAAAAAAATAAAATTAAGCTGACACATCCCCTGTGATCAAGTTGCCACCCTCTCCAACACACACACACACCTGGCTGAGTGTTTGGACCAGGATTGTTGGGGCAAAAGCCAAAGGAAGACTTATTTTAATGTTTTCCTTCCAAATAGGAGAGCAGAACAGATTCTTTGTCTCCCCGAGGAAACCGTCAACAATTGTTTGGAAGAAGCCCGGCCCGCCTCTTGGAGGGAACACAGTGAAATTGTCTTGGGAATCCCGGATTTGAATGTTGAGCGGAGAAAATCAGAAAGCATAAAACGGTCGTAAGACAGTAGTATTTTTGTGTCCCGCTATAAGCCGGAGCAAAGGGGGTGGTTGGCTTCAGGTGGGAATCGAGGCGAGTGAAATCTGTTCAAATGAGGTGACTTTTTTTTTTTCCCTCTCCATTTCTGGGATGAAGGACTGCTGAGGAGCCGTTGTGATTTGGGTGATCTCAGTGGTATTTCTAGAACGCTTACTGTGTGCAGAGTCCTGTATTAAATACTTTGGGAAGTAGAGCCTGGGCTTCGGAGGCAGAAGGACCTGGGTTCTAATCCCAGCCCCACCACATCATCATCATCAATTGTATTTATTGAGTGCTTACTGTGTGCAGAGCACTGTACTAAGCGCTTGGGAAGTACAAGTTGGCAACATATAGAGACGGTCCACCACATGTCTGCTGTGTGACCTTGGGCAAGCCACTTCACTTCTCTGGGCCTCGGTTACCTCATCTGTAAAATGGGGATTAAGAGTGTGAACCCCTTGTGGGACAGAGACCGGGTCCAGCCTGATTAACTTGTATCTCCCCCAGTGCTTAGAACAGTGCTTGGCACGTAGTAAGTGCTTAACAAGTGCCGTCATTATTATTAATAATAATAATGATGGCATTTAGGTTGTCCCACGTGGGGCTCACAGTTGATCCCCATTTTCCAGATGAGGTAACTGAGGCCCAGAGAAGTGAAGTGACTTGCCCAAAGTCACACAGCTGACAATTGGCGGAGCCAGGATTTGAACCCGTGACCTCTGACTCCAAAGCCCGGGCTCTTTCCACTGAGCCACGCTGCTTCTCTGTTATTACCATTACTATTACAACATAAGAGTTAGTAGACACATTCCCTGCCCATGAGGAGCTTACAGTCTAGAGGATGATCACTTAAAATCGCTTAACTTCTCTGGGCCTCAGTTCCCTCATCTGTAAAATGGGGATTAAGACTGTGAGTCCCCAGTGGGACAGCCTGATCACCTTGTATCTACCCCAGTGCTTAGAACAGTGCTTGGCACATAGTAAGCACTTAACAAATGCTGTCATTATTATTATTATTGTTATTATTATTATTATTGTTATTATTAAAAGTCCAGGCCGGAGCCCTCCCCCAGGGGAAACTGGGGCCAGGGCCCTGGCTCTCTGAAGAATTCCATCTCTGGAAATCAGGGAGGGTTTTCCCCTCCTCCATCTTCACCTCCAGCAGACCAGCACTCTCCCCATCCTTCATTCACGCAATTGTATCTATTGAGCACTTACCATGTGCAGAGCGCTGTACTGAGCGTTTGGGAGAGGACAGTAGAACAATAAACAGACACATTGCCAGCAGGGAGTTTATAATCTAGAGGAGGAGAGCTCTGTCGGATGTGGCACACGTTCCGTGCGCAGTGCGAGGAACTAGGGTCTCCTTCATTCATTCATTCATTCATTCATTCATACAGTCGTATTTATTGAGCACTGTACTGAGCGCTTGGGAGAGTACAGTATAACAGACACTTTCCCTTCTAGACTGTGAGCCCGCTATTGGGTGGGGACTGTCTCTATATGTTGCCAACTTGTACTTCCCAAGCACTTAGTACAGTGCTCTGCACACAGTAAGCGCTCAATAAATACGATTGAATGGATGAATGAATTCCCTGCCCTCAAGGAGCTTATGGTTTAGAGCCCCCAAAGCGAGTAGGAGATCCCAGTCCTGGCCGTGGAGAAGCCAACAGCCCTTATTCCGAATGGTTCTTTTTTCCTCCAGAACTGGCTCTGGCTCTCAATCAGTAGTGGTATTTATTGAGCGCTTACTGTGTGCAAAGAGCTGTATACTAAGCGCTTGGGAGAGTACAATCTGACAGACACATTCCCTGCCCACAGCGAGCTCACTCTCCTTTCAGAAACAGTTGTGAGCGGTGAGCTCGTGAGCTCCCTGAGAGCGGGGATGATGTCTACAGAAAGCGGTCCAAATCCAAGCGCTTAGTACAGTGTCCTGCATGCAGCAGATGCTCCAGAAGCAGCGTGCCCTAGTGGAATGAGTTCGAGCCTGGGAGTTAGAAAGACGCTGTCTCCCCGCTTCTAGACTCTGATCCCGCTGTGGGCAGGGATTGTTTCTATTGGTTGCTGAATTGTACTTTCCAAGCGCTTAGTACAGTGCTGCGCACACAGTAAGCACTCAATAAATTCATTCATTCAGTCGTATTTATTGAGCATGATTGAATGAATGAATTTATTGAGCGCTTACTGTGTGCGGAGCACTGTATTAAGCGCTTGGGAAGTACAAGTTGGCAAATAAATGCGATTGAATGAATCATTGAGTGACCTGGGTTCTAATCCTGGCTCCCCCCTCCCCCCACATCTGCTGTGTGACCACGGGCAAATCATGTCACTTCTCTGGGCCTCAGTGACCTCATCGGTAAAATGGGGATTAAGACTGAGACCCATGTGGGATAGGGATTGTCCAACGTACTTAACTTGCATCTATCCCAGTACTTAGAACAGTGCTTGGCACATAGTAAGCGCTCAAGGAGTATCATAATTATTATTAATAAGTAGCATTAATGGGTCGCTGACATCGGAAAACTCCATTAGCGTTTGATCCTTCAGGCCGGGGGGATGCCAGGAAGCGAATCGGTGGCCGGCTGTGGGATGGGCTTAGAACAGTGCTCAGCGCTTAGAACAGTGCTTTGCACATAGTAAGCACTTAATAAATGCCATTATTATTACTATGGGGAGCAGAGGGAAAGAGCTCCGTGTGTTTCAGCTCACCTGTCTCTCTGCGGAGGTTTGAGCTTGTGGTAGACAGGAGAGGAGGAGAAGCGGCGTGGTTCAGTGGAAAGAGCCCGGGCTTGGGAGTCAGTGGTCATGGGTTCTAATCCTGGCTCCCCCACATATCTGCTGGGTGACCTTGGGCAAGTCACTTCTCTGAGCCTCAGTTCCCTCACCCTTAAAATTCATTCATTCATTCAATCATATTTATTGAGCGCTTACTGTGTGCAAAGCACTGTACTAAGCGCTTGGGAAGTACAAGTTTGGAACATATAGAGGCAGTCCCTACCCAACAGTGGGCTCACAGTCTAGAAGGAGGAGACAGACAACAAAACATATAAACCAAATAAAATAAATAGAATAAACACGTACAAGTATGGGGATTAAGACTGTGAGCCCCACGTGGGACAACCGGATCACCTTGTATCCCCCCCCGGCGCTTAGAACAGTGCTTCGCACATAGTAAGCGCTTAACAAATGCCATTATTATTATTATTACCGTGCTCCCCGAGGCCTCTCGGAAAAGAGGATTTGGACATCCGCTGCTCAGCTCGGTTTGGGCAGGGAACATATTTACCATCTCTCTTATTTTCTACTCTCCCAAGCGCTTAGCACGGTGCTCTGCACACAGTAAGTGCTCAGTAAAAACAACTGATCGATTTACTTGCTGATCGCCAAGGTTTTGGGAAGCAAAGTGCTCTAACGAGCTGGCCAGTCCAAAATATGCCCAGAGATGATCAACTGCCTCAGAGCCGGGAAGGATGACCTGATGTGTTTCCGTGGGCAAGTCACCTCACTTCTTTGGGCCTCAGTTTCCTCATCTGCCAAATGGGGATTCAGTACCTGTTCTCCCTCGTCCTTAGACTGCAAGCCCCATGTGGGTCCTGATTAGCCTGTCTCGATCTCATTCATTCATTCAATCGTATTTATTGTGTGCTTACTGTGTGAAGAGCACTGTACTAAGCGCTCAGTGCTCAGAATAATAATAATGATGGCATTTATTAAGTGCTTACTATGTGCAAAGCACTGTGCTTGGCACTTAGTAAGCGCTGAACAAATGCCACAATCACGATCATTACGTAGCGTTTCTAGGGGGTGATCGCCAAGAAGATCCCTGGATCGAGGTGCCCAATTAGTGATTTGACCCGGACCACCCATCGGTCAAGGAAATTCACCTTGCCGGACAGCCGGAGGTGACGGTCTCAGAACTTGAGCCGTCGTATTTATTGAGCACCTACCGGGGCGGTGCCCTGGCGCTTGGGAAGTACAAAAGAGGCGGTGTGTTTCCCTGCCCACAGGGAACCTGCACTCGAATGGGGATAGAATCACGGATCCTTCTCCGCACCGGATCTCGGATTTAAACGCTGCCAGGCGAGATCCGAAGAAGACTGCCGATTGCTTCCTTGGCTGTGGAATGCGAACCGGCTCTGCGGTTTTGCTGGCATAGAGGGGCACGGGAGGTTGAATTCATCAGAAGCGGGGTCCGTTTTATTGCTGTCGGATAGGTGTGAGAGAGGGTTTGTGTGTGTCTGTGTGCTCGTGTGGGTGCGTGCGTGCGCGCTTTCCAAAGTGTTGTGGTTTTGTTCCCGGTATGTGTCCGGTCTCTAGGGGTTTTGAGTTGGAATGTCAGCTATGTGACTTCAGAGCAGGGCACAATCTTCCCGCATCCCTTGAATGTTGTTTTTTTTTTTTTCCCCAATCCCTAAACCGAAGAGGGAAGTCCAGCTTAGAGGACGGCTTTTAGGGCTACTAGCGGAGTTCCCGCCATGAGTACCTCCCGGGCCCCACCTTCCCACAAATCCCAGTGATACGTACAGATCACCCCCCGCCCCCCGGTTCGCTAAAACGTGGAAAGCTGTTATAATTAAAATGTCAGACGCCGTGACAAAGGGCTTCCTCAGCCGCCCTTGGCTCGGTCCGCAGTTTGGAAGACTCCGTCCGCTTCCCGGTCGGGAGTCCCCAACGGGCCCCGAGGACCGTGGAGGCGGTGAGGTTTCCGACTGTCTGGAAGCCGGGGGGCTTGGGACCCCAGGGTCCGGCCTCCCCCGAGGTACCCACCGGCTGGTTCCCGAGGCACCCCTTCCACCCCCTGCCGCCCCGATGAATCAGCCCTTGTAACCAGCCCGGCTCCCGGGCCGTCACCATCCCGACTTCGGTGCGGCTGGAACGCGTCCAGACAGTAAACAGCAGCACGGGCGCGAGGCAGGCGGCTACATTTTTCTGGGGGATCGGCCCGCCTGCCAAGTCTGTGGTGGGATCTGACTGGAAAACAGAAAGGCCTCCTCCAAAATGGCTGCTGGGGAGGTTGGGGGGCGGGGAGGGGAGCACCCGCCCTCTCCCCCTCCGATTAATTCATTATTAATTAATTATAATGGCGTTTATTAAGCGCTTACTCTGTGCTAAGCGCTGGGGAGATTACAAGGAGATCAGGTTGTCCCACGGGGGGCTCACAGTCTTAAACCCCATTTTACAGATGAGGGAACTGAAGCCCAGAGAAGTGAAGTGACTTGCCCAAAGTCATCCAGCTGACAGTTGGCAGAGCTGGGATTCGAACCCATAACCCCCGACTCCAAAGCCCGGGCTCTTTCCACTGAGCCACGCTGCTTCTCCGGTCAGCCTCTTTCCCCAAGCTGAGAAGTTCATTCACTCATTCATTCATTCAGCCGTATTTATCGAGCGCTTACTGTGTGCAGAGCACTGGACTAAGCGCTTGGGCAGTCCAAGTTGGCAACATATAGAGAAGCGGCGGGGCTCAGTGGAAAGAGCCCGGGCTTGGGAGTCAGAGGTCATGGGTTCAAATCCCGGCTCCGCCACTTGTCAGCCGTGTGACTTTGGGCAAGTCACTTCTCTGGGCCTCAGTCACCTCATCTGGAAAATGGGGATTAAGAGTGTGAGCCCCACGTGGGACAACCTGATCACCTTGTAACTTCCCCAGCGCTTAGAACAGTGCTTTGCCATTATTATTATTATAGAGACGGTCTCTACGCAACAGTGGGCTCACAGTCTAGAAGTTCGTCTTCGGGGTCTAGCCGCCGGCCCCCGGGTCGCTGACCCTGGACTTTGAGAGACGGCCTAAGCGCCCCCAGACCAAACCCTCCTGGAAGAGGAGAGTTGAGGCATCATGCCGTTGAAGGAACGGGCGTGGGATTTTGTGGGTCTCTGGCGCCCGGAGGCCGGGCCTCCTTTTCCACCCCCTTCTCCCTCGCGGACACAGTTCGGTCATTGTTTCGGGAGACAGAATGGCTTTGTCCAGCAGGTAAGGGAGAGGTGGAGTCCTCCTCCTTGATCCCGCTCTCCGAAGGGGGGACGGCGTTTACCTCAGCATTTCCTTCCTTCCTTCAATTCAATCGTATTGAGCGCTTACTGTGTGCAGAGCACTGGACTAAGCGCTTGGGAAATCCAAGTTGGCAACATATAGAGACGGTCCCTACCCAACAGTGGGCTCACAGTCTAGAAGGGGGGAGACAGACAACAAGACAATCAATCAATCAATCAATCGTATTTATTGAGCGCTTACTATGTGCAGAGCACTGTACGAAGCACTTGGGAAGTACAAATTGGCAACACATAGAGACAGTCCCTACCCAACAGTGGGCTCACAGTCTAAAAGGGGAAGACAGAGAACAAAACCAAACATACCAACAAAATAAAATGAATAGGATAGAAATGTACAAGCAAAATAAATAAATAAATAAATACAATGACAAAACATATTAATAAAATAAATAGAATAAATACATACAAATAAAATAGAGTAATAAATATGTACAAACGTATATACAGGTGGCGTGGGGAGGGGAAGAATAGTAATAATTACAGTTTTATCCATTCCTGCTCCAGCTTAATAGGACCTCAAAGCTAAGGTTTTTTCCTTCCTGCTCCAGCTTAATAGGACCTCAAAGCAAAGTCAGGTTTTTTCCTTCCTCCTCCAGGTTAGCAGGACCTCAAGGCTACGTCATTTTTATCCCTTCTAGACTGTGAGCCCGTTGGTGGGTAGGGACCGTCTCCATATGTTGCCAACTTGGACTTCCCAAGCGCTTTCGTACAGTGCTCGGCACATAGTGAGCGCTCAATAAATACAGTTGAATGAATGAACGAATGAAGGAGGTAAGGCGAGGGGGATGAGGAGGGGGAGACTCTTTCAGACTGGAAGACTCGCCCAGGCCCCCCAGGAAATCACTGCAAACGGCCTCTGGCCAAATACGGTCTGCTAGGGGCACCGGGTGAGCTGGGAGGCTGCTTTCTCCCCTAAAAATAAATGCACTTTTCGGCGGAGCATACCATGCGTGGTTTGAACTTGAGAATTCAGGCTGCCTCCCCGGTGGGGGAAGGGCCACCATCCCGCCTGGAAATTCCCTTCCCCTCCGTCCGCCAGATCACCAGTCTTTCTCCTAAAATCACCTCTCCTCCAGGGAGCCTTCCCTGATGGACCCCTCCTTCCCCCACCCTATTCGCCCTCCCTTCTCGGTCACCTGTGCTCTTGGGCCTTCCCTCCTCCAGCACTTTAATGATGGCATTTATTAAGCGCTTACTATGTGTCAAGCACTGTTCTAAGCCCTGGGGAGGTTACAAGGTGATCAGGTTGTCCCACGGGGGGGCTCACAGCCTTAACCCCCATTTTACAGATGAGGGAACTGAGGCCCAGAGAAGTGAAGTGAGACTTGCCCAAAGTCACCCAGCTGACAATTGGCGGAGCTGGGATTTGAACCCATGACTTCTGACTCCACTGAGCCACGCTGCTTCTCATCCTTGATCCTCATTCATTCAGTCATATTTACTGAGCGCTTACCGAGTACGAAGCGCTCGGTAGAGTACATTAGAACAATAAACAGACACATTCCCTGCCCACAACGAGCTTACGGTTTAGAGGGGGAGACAGACATTAATAGAGACAAATGACACTTCATCTCCATGGCCACTATGTCCATATCCTCATACTTCATTCATTCAATCGTATTTATTGAGCCTTACTGCGTGCAGAGCACTGTACTAAGCATCTGGGAAGTACAAATTGGCAACATAAAGAGACGGTCCGTACCCAACAACGGGCTTACAGTCTAGAAGGGGGAGACAGACAACAAAACAAAACATGTGGACGGGTGATTGGTCATGAGAAGCAGCGTGGCTCAGTGGAAAGAGCGTGGGCTTGGGAGTCAGAGGTCATAGGTTCGAATCCCGGCCCCACCACTTGTCAGCTGTGTGACCTTGGGCAAGCCACTTAACTTCTCTGTGCCTCAGTTACCTCATCTGTAAAATGGGGATTAAGACTGTGAGCCCCACGTGGGACAACCTGATCACCTTGTATCCCCCCAGTGCTTTGCACATAGTAAGCGCTTAACAAATACCATCATTATTATTATTATTTCCCCTGTCTCTGATTTTAGTATCTGTCTCTCCCCCGTCCCCCACCCACGAAGCCGTGCGATTCTGTGGAAGGAGTCCGGGCCTGGGTTCTAATCCCGGCTCTGCTGCTGGGTGACTTGGCCAAGTAACTTCTCTGGGCCTCAGTTCCCTCACCTGGAAAATGGGGGTTAAGACTGTGAGCCCCAGGTGGGACAGGAACTGTGCCCAACCTGAGTGTCTTGTATGTATCCACCCCCGTGCTTAGAACAGTGCTTGGTACATAGTAAATGCTTAACAAATACCGTTATTATTATTATTATTCTCCCAGGTCCTCAGTGCAGTGCTCTCTATGAGCACTCTATGAGCACCATCGATTGACTGGTGGATGGCATTTGGCCGTCTGTCCCATTCTGCCCCGTCCGAGGACCCGAATGCCCAGCGCTAACGACCGTTATCAACCCTCAATTTCCGCTCGTTTCTGGGACTTTGGGGAATGCTCTTCCCGGAGGAAGCGAAAGCTCAGGGGTTGAACGTGTGGCTTTCTCCCTAGGGAAGGCCCGCCAGCCATCCTAGAGTTTGCCCACCCCACGCACCGAAGCAGCTGAAATTTGTTGGGTCCGAGGGCTTTGGGCCCCCGACGGCAGAGAGTCCTAACTGGTGGGGTGTTCTTGGGGAAAATTAGACTCGGCGCTCCGGATGGCAGCGTCGGGCGGCCCCGCCGTGAGGAGGGTCCGGGGTGACCCCAACATCTCCGGTGTGAGCATCCCGAAACTAGAGAAAGTAGTAGCTTCTTCTTTGGGAGTTGGCGGGGAGAGGAGGGGGGTGCCCCTGCAAGACATCAAAGGAAACAATAGCTTAAACGGATCTTCCGGAGCCCTTTCGCAGAAGACACCTGTGTTTGATTAGGGAAGTTGGCAGGCCCTGAATGTAATTGCTGGTTTTCGTCAGGCCCCTGTGTGTTCAGAGCTCGGCGGCCCGGCCTGGTATCCGTCTGAGGATGACTTGATTTCCACGGGACGGAGCTTTGTTAACTCTTCCGAGGGCAGCCGGACAGCCCGCCTCGGGCAGGCGGAAAACGGACAACTGGATGTACCTCCCCTCCCGCCCCCAAATAGCTCCTCTTCCACTCGAGAAATACATTTCCAGTTTAGCCCTTGGCTCTCCGGCCCAACCTCCTCCTCCTGTTTATTTTTGTGTGTGTTTGTGCATGTCTGCTCTCCTTCCGCTTGCCGAGAGATTCCCCTCTGGAGGAGAGAGGAGAATGCGGAACGCTTCAGTTCCACCTTGGATTGTTTTTTGCTAGAGAAGCTCGCTGTGGGAAGGGAAGGTGTCTCTTTATTTTGTATTGTACCCTTCCAAGCACTTAGTACAGTGCTTTGCACACAGTAAGCGCTCAATAAATATGATCGAATGGCTTGTAGTCAGGGGAGGTTGCCCATCTTATCGATCAAAATGGCACTAGGTGGGCAGAAGCCACATGGTTGTCAAATTCTTACCCTTAGGATCTCCCTGCACCCGCCATCGGATTGCCATCTGCGAGTCAGAGGACCTGGGTTCTAATCCTGGCTCCGCCACACCTGCCATGTGACTTTAGTCAAGTCACTTTTTGAATTCTTACCGTGCAATTACCCCCTAGGATCTCCCCGCTCCCGCCATCGGATTGTCAGCTGCGAGTCAGAGGACCTGGGTTCTAATCCTGGCTCCGCCACGTCTGCTGGATGACCTCGGTCGAGTCACTTTACTTCTCTGAGCCTCAGTTTCCTCACCTGGAAGATGAGGATTGAATCCCTATTCTCCCCCTTACTTAGATTGCGAGCCCTATGTCGGACAGGGACTGTGTCTGACCTGATTCTCGTGTATCTTCCCCAGTGCTTGGCGTGTACTAAGCGCTTAGCAAATCCCATCAATTCATCAGCTCCTCGAGGGCAGGTATGTCAGCCATGCCTTCGCAGGGGCCCCGCTCTGAACGCCTCAGCTAACCGTTGAGGGTGAAGGGCCCGTTTCTCTGCCACACATTTTTCTAAGCACCCGACCGTGGCCCAAATGGTGGATTTCAGCTGCCCCAACAGGCCCCTCGGGTGAAGCGTGGGATCGCAGCGGCAGGCTGCAAAACCGGCTGGGCTACTTTCTTCTCGCCCCGAGAGAGTAAGTTACACTCAGAGTAAGTTACACTCGCTTCAGATCAGTGGCCCCCACAGAGACCTTCTGGGGCCAGAGATCGGTCTGCGTGTCGAAAGCGAGGACGCTTTTCCTCACCCTTCAAGGGCGGGGAGACCCCAAGATGGGCAGCTGTTACACAGTACTCTCCCAAGCGCTTAGTTTGAATAATAATTGTGGTAGTAAGCGCTTACTATGCGCCAGGGACTGTACTAAGCGCTGGGGTTGATGCAGGCAAATTGGGTGGGACCTAGTCCCTGTCCCACCTGGAGTTCACAATCTCCATCCCCATTATCTCCATCCCCCTTTGAGACTGTGAGCCCACTGTTGGGTAGGGACTGTCTCTATATGTTGCCAATTTGTACTTCCCAAGCGCTTAGTACAGTGCTCTGCACACCGTAAGCGCTCAATAAATACGAGTGATGATGATGATTATACAGAGGAGAGAACCGAGGCCCAGAGAAGTAAAGTGACTTGCCCAAGGCCACACAGGGGACAGAGTGGTGGAACCGGGTTTAGAACCCATGACCTTCTGATTCCCAGGCCCGTGCTCTATCCACGACACCATGCTGCTTCCCCACTACAGTGCACGGCACACAGTAAGCGCTCAATCAGTACCATCGATCGATTTGATTGACAGCCTCCGGTCTCTAGGGCAGCTTGGCTCAGTGGAAAGAGCCCGGGCTTTGGAGTCCGAGGTCATGGGTTCAAATCCCTGCTCTGCCGTCAGCTGTGTGACTTTGGGCAAGTCACTTCACTTCTCTGGGCCTCGGTTCCCTCATCTGTCAAATGGGGATGAAGACTGTGAGCCCCCCGTGGGCCAACCTGATCACCTTGTAACCTCCCCGGCGCTTCGAACAGTGCTTTGCACACAGTAAGCGCTTAATAAATGCCATCATTATGATGATTATTAGGGCGCAAACCAGGAGACGGCTTGGCTCGGGCCGGTCAGGAAAGGACGAGCCGCAGATGCCCAACCCACCCCGTCTGACGCCGCACCGCTGTGAATTGGTTAAATCTCCGAAGAGCAGAGAAGGATGCGTGTGCCTTCCCTCTCCTTGTCACCCTGGAAGGGATCGGCCCCGAAGTGAGGGCGCAGAGGGAAATAAGGAAGGCCGATGAATGGAAAATTTCTCGGATTATGTTGATCCTTCCATCCCCTGCCCCCTCCCCCCGAGCCGGGATCCGACTGAAAGTTTCCGCGGTGGGTGGCTCCTCACACGTTCGCCCTCCGCCGAAAAGCTTCCCGGTCTGCTCGCCGAGATCGGGAAAAGCTTTTCCAAAGACTCCGGGCCGGCCTTTAAAAGACGCCCACGAGGAGTAGGGCTCCAGTCGACCCTCAGTGGGCCGTGTTTCACTGAGGTGCCAGTGACGGTCTTCCAAGAAAGTTAACAGTGGAAGCCCAGGACGCATTCCCTGACCGCAAGGAACTTCCACTCTAAAAGGGGAGGCAGAGAGAAATCTTTTTAAGACACACTTCTCGCAATGGAGGGGTTTCCTCTGCCCTGGAGCAGAGGCAGATAGGGTCCTGAAGCTTTTCTGAAATTTTTGCAGGCCATCATCATCATCAGTCGTATTTATTGAGCGCTTACTGTGTGCAGAGCACTGTACTAAGCGCTTGGGAAGTACAAGTTGGCAACATATAGAGACAGTCCCTACCCAGTAGTGGGCTCACAGTCTAAAAGGCCAGGCAGAAGGATGCGAGCTGTTTTTCGTTTGGGGCGTTTATTTAATTGCGGCAGTACGGGTGGGGAGGTCGAGGAGAGGGAGAGTTGGTTTGTGAAGCAGAATTCATTCATTCAGTTGTATTTATTGAGCGCTTACTGTGTGCAGAGCACTGGACTAAGCGCTTGGGAAGTCCAAGTTGGCAACAGATAGAGACGGTCCCTACCCAAAAGCGGGCTCACAGCCTAGAAGGGGAAGACAGACAACAAAACAAAGTATGCTAACAAAATAAAATAAATAGAATAGTAAATATGTACAAGTAAAATAAATAGAGTAATAAATCTGTACAAACGTATATACAGATGCTGTGGGGAGGAGAGGGAGAGGAAGGACGGGGCTCAGTCTGGGAATCAGCATGAGCCGGCAAACGGTCAACTCTGTCGCTTTTCGACTAATAATAATTGTGGTATTCGTTAAGCGCTTATCAGGTGCCAGGCACTGTAGTAAGCGCTGGGGCGGGTACAAGCAAATCAGGTTGGACACAGTCCCTTGGCCCACATGGGGCTCACAGTCTTAATCCCCATTTTATAGCTGGGTAACTGAGGCCCAGAGAAATGAAGTGACTTTCCCAAGGCCACACAGGAAACAAGTGAAGAGAAGCAGCGTGGTTCAGTGGAAAGAGCACGGGTTTTGGAGTCACAGGTCATGGGTTCGAATCCCGACTCCGCCACATGTCTGCTGTGTGACCTTGGGCAAGTCGCTTAAACTCTCTGAGCCTCAGTTTCCTCATCTGTAAAATGGGGATTAAGACTGTGAACCCCATGTGGGACAACTTGATCACCCTGTATCCCCCCCAGCGCCTAGAACAGTGCTTTGCACACAGTAAGCGCTTAAATGCCATTATTATTATTATTATTATAAATGGCATAAGCGAGATTAGAACCCATGACATTCTTTGTTGTTGACCTTCAGCTCATTCGGCTGTTCTGTCCTGCAGGCTCTCAGCAGGAGCAAAAATTTTCTTGTGCCTCAGTCAACTGTATTGTCAATTGGTCGTATTTATTGAGCGCTTACTGTGTGCGGAGCACTGTACTAAGCACTGGTTGCTGGCGGCGGGGGGGGATGTGAGAGTAACTTCCTGAGTCTTGCTGGAGCTCTGGGAGCGGAAACAGGAAGGGAGACAGGAAGGGCAGATAATAATAATAATAATAATGATAATAATAATGGCATTTGTTAAGCCCTTACTATGGGCCAAACGCTGTACTAAGCACTAGAAGTAGGCTGTAAGCTCGTTGTGGGCAGGGAATGTACCTGTGTATTGTATTGCCCTCTCCCAAGCGCTTAGTACAGTGCTCTGCACGCAGTAAGCGCTCAATAAATACGATTAAATGAATGAATACAAGGTTATTGGATCAAACACAGTTCCTGTTCTCTCTGGGGCTCAAGGAGAACAGCTGTAGCGCTCTCATTTAGGTGAATAATAATCAGCCTTGAGCAGAGAAGTGTCATTTGACAGACTTCTTTTTTTTATGGTATTTGTTAAGTGCTTACTATGTTCCAGGCACTGTACTAAGTGCTGGGGGTAGATAAAAGCTAATCAGATTGGACCCAGTCCATATCCCACCTGGGGCTCTCAGGCTTCATCCCCATTTTACGGATGAGGGAACTGAGGCCCAGAGAGACTGTGAGCCCACTGTTGGGTAGGGTCCGTTTCTATATGTTGCCAACTTGTACTTCCCAAGCGCTTAGTACAGTGCTCTGCACACAGTAAGCACTCAATAAATGTGATTGAATGAATGAGTGAATGCCCGGGATCACGCAGCAGACAAGGGCAGCGTGGCTCAGTGGAAAGAGGCCGGGCTTGGGAGTCAGAGGTCATGGGTTCAAATCCCGGCTCCGCCACTCGTCAGCTGGGTGACTTTGGGCAAGTCACTTCACTTCCCTGGGCCTCAGTGACCTCATCTGCAAAATGGGGATGAAGACTGTGAGCCCCTCGTGGCACAATCTGATCACCTTGTATCTCTGCACACAGTAAGTGCTCAATAAATACGATTGAATGAATGAATGAATGAATACCTACCCCAGGGCTTAGAACAGTGCTTTGCACATAGTAAGCACTTAACAAACGCCATCATTGTTTATTTAAGGGGCAGAGCCTGGGTGGGAACCCAGGTCCTTCTCATCATCATCATCATCATCATCATCATCATCAGTCGTATTTATTGAGTGCTTACTGTGTGCAGAGCACTGTACTAAGCGCTTGGGAAGTACAAGTTGGCAACATAGAGACAGTCCCTACCCAACAGTGGGCTCACAGTCTAAAAGGGGGAGACAGAGAACAAAACCAAACATACTAACAAAATAAAATAAATAGAATAGATATGTACAAGTAAAATAGAGTAACAAATATGTACAAACATATATACATATATACAGGTGCTGTGGGGAAGGGAAGGAGGTAAGATGGGGGGAATGGGAGAGGGGGACAAGGGGGAGAGGAAGGAAGGGGCTCAGTCTGGGAAGGCCTCCTGGAGTAGGTGAGCTCTCAGTAGGGCCTTGAAGGGAGGAAGAGAGCTAGCTTGGCGGATGGGCAGAAGGATGGGGGGCATTCGAGGCCCGGGGGATGACGTGGGCCGGGGGTCGACGGCGGGACAGGCGAGAACGAGGTACGGTGAGGAGATTAGCGGCAGAGGAGCGGAGGGTGCGGGCTGGGCTGGAGAAGGAGAGAAGGGAGGTGAGGTAGGAGGGGGCGCGGGGATGGACAGCCTTGAAGCCCAGGGTGAGGAGTTTCTGCCTGATGTGCAGATTGATTGGTAGCCACTGGAGATTGTCCTCCTCCTGCTCATCCTCCTCCTCGCCCTCCTTCTCCTCCTCACCCTCCCTCTCCTCCTCACCCCCCTTCTCCTCCTCACCCTTTACCTCCACCCTTCTGCTTCTCGCCCTCCTCCTCCTCCTCGTCCTCCTCCTCCTCCTTCCTGCTCATCCTCCTCCTCCTCGCCCTCCTCCTTCTCTTCCTGCTCGTCCTCCTCCTCCTTGCCCTCCTCCTCGTCCTCGCCCTCTTCCTCCTCCTCGCCCTCCTTCTCCTCTTCCTGCTCATCCTCCTCCTTGCCCTCCTTCTCGTCCTCACCCTTCTGCTCCTCGCCTTCCTTTTCCTCCTCGCCTTCCTTCTCCTCCTCGCCCTCCTTCTCCTCCTCGCCCTCCTTCTCCTCCTCGCCCTCCTCCTCCTCCTCATCCTCCTTCTCATCCTCACCCTCCTTTTCCCCACCCTTCTGTTCCTCACCCTCCTTCCCCTTCTCGCCCTCCTTCCCCTCCTCGCCCTCCTTCTCCTCCTCTCCCTTCTTCTTGCCCTCCTCCTCGTCCTCCTCCTCCACCTCTCGCCTGCCCTGTTGGGTTCCATAACCAGTCGCCGACAGGCCCTGTGGCCTGCGTCCGTTTGAAACACCACACCGGTCCCCGGAGAGCCGGGCGCCACCGCCATCCTATCCCCGGCCAAGGCTTCTGGTTTCAGCGGGGCAGGGTTGGGGGCCTCGCCCCATCTCCAACCCCTGGGGCCCGGGAGGGGTGGGCAGGCAGGAGGCCGCCCCGTCGCCATCCCGGGGAAACGGAGAGCAGAGCTTTGTCGTGCGTGACCTCGGATTTTCAGAGATCGTTTTCCAAGATTGAAACCCTTGTATCGAGCTTGTATTAGGCCCGGTGTCTTCCCTCCCCTGCCCTCCTCCTCCTCCCTTCCTCTTCCCTGTCCCCAAAAGGAGAATTTTCCTTCATGACGAAAGCTATCCACCCTCGTTCCCTCTCCCCTCCCTGGCAGCAGAAGAGGGAAGGACCTCAACCCGAGGAACCTAAAAATAACCCCGGATTCGGAGCCAGGTGTGCCCGGCTTTTGAAGGAGAAAAGAGGCCGGGGCCCTGGGAGAGTCAGGCCAGTAGTAGTAGCAAGCCGGGCTGGCCCCCGGCCCCTCCCCACCGCCTTCCTCCTCCTCCCAAGGGGTCACTTCCTGCGGGCTCCATCTCCCCAAACGCAATCAAATCAACAACCTAATAAGGCAAAAAAATGAGGGGAATGTCGGTGGCCTGGCTTCTTCCTCAGTTCTCCGGGCAGCGGAATAGTGGACGAGGACGGGAGAGTCAGAGGGAGAGGGAGGGTGGGAGAGAGTGAGCCAGCTGAGTCAATCAGTAGGCCAGAGGACAGATGACTAATTAGTCATTACCCATTAGTCATTAGCCAGGGAGGCCCGGACCCCCTGCGCCTCACAGAAGTGGGTGTTTGGGGTTTTTTAAAAAATGATATTTGTTAATAATGATAATGATGATTTCATTTATTAAACTCTTACTATGTGCAACCCACCGTTCTAAGCGCCGGGGAGGTTACAAGGTGACCAGGTTGTCCCACAGGGGCTCACAGCCTTCGTCCTCATTTTCCAGATGAGGGAACTGAGGCCCAGAGAAGTGAAGTGACTTGCCCTAAGTCACACAGCTGACAGTTGGCCGACCCGGGATTAGAACCCATGACCCATGACCTCCTTCCCCTCCCCACAGCACCTGTATATATGTATATATGTTTGTGCGTATTTATTTATTTATTTTATTTGTACATATTTATTCTAATTATTTTATTTTGTTAATATGTTTTGACTAGATTGTGAGCCCACTGTTGGGTAGGGACCGTCTGTATATGTTGCCAACTTGTACTTCCCAAGCGCTTAGTCCGGTGCTCTGCACACAGTATGCGCTCAATAAATACAATTGATTGAATGAATGTTTGTACAGATTTATTACTCTATTTATTTTACTTGTACATATTTACTATTCTATTTATTTTATTTTCTAATATGTTTGGTTGTCCGTCGCCCCCTTCTAGACTGTGAGCCCGTTGTTGGGTAGGGACCGTCTCTATATGTTGCCAACTTGGACTTCCCAAGCGCTTAGTACAGTGCTCTGCACACAGCGCTCAATACGATTGAATGAATGAAAGTGGCAGAGCCGGGATTCGAACTCAGGCCCTCCAACTCCCAGGCCCGGGCTTTTAACACCGGGCCACGCTGCTTCTGGGTTTTCTACCCGTCTGGGTTAGGGGCACCCCAACTGGGTTAGGGGCACCCCAGTTGGGCACCCCAACTGAGCCCCATTTTCCCCTCACCCTCCTTCTCCCCCTTCTAGACTGTGAGCCCACTGTTGGGTAGGGACCGTCTCTATATGTTGCCAACTTGGACTTCCCAAGCGCTTAGTACTGTGCTCTGCACACAGTAAGCGCTCAATAAATACGATTGAATGATTGATTTTTGGCATCGTTATCTGAATGTCATCAGCCTCCTTGAAAATCAGGGTTTGGGAGGCGTCCCCCTGGGCAAGGCCAGGCACCCTTGGGAAGGTCACACTTGAGGGCAAATTTGGCCTCAGGGTGGGGGTGATGATCAGTCAATCAATCAATCGTATTTATTGAGCACTTACTGTGTGCAGAGCACTGTACTAAGCGCTTGGGAAGTACAAGTTGGCAACATATAGAGACGGTCCCTACCCAACAGTGGGCTCACAGTCTAGAAGGGGGAGACAGAGAACAAAACCAAACATATTAACAAAATAAAATAAATAGAATAGATATGTACAAGTAAATAGAGTAATAAATATGTACAAACATATATAAAGGTGCATATATATATGCACCTGTATCATATATGCATCATATATAATATGATGATGGGGCTTTGGGGTAGATATGTACAAATAGAGTAACAAATATGTACAAACATATATACATCATATATAATATGATGATGGGGCCTTGGGGTAGATATGTACAAGTAAATAAATAGAGTAATAAATATGTACAAACATATATAAAGGTGCATATATATATGCACCTGTATCATATATGCATCATATATAATATGATGATGGGGCCTTGGGGTAGATATGTACAACTAAATAGAGTAACAAATATGTACAAACATATGTACATCATATATAATATGATGATGGGACCTTGGGGTAGATATGTACAAGTAAATAAATAGAGTAATAAATATGTACAAACATATATACAGGTGCATATGTATATATGCACCTGTATCATATATGCATCATATATAATATGATGATGGGGCCTTGGGGTAGATATGTACAAGTAAATAAATAGAGTAACAAGTATGTACAAACATATACATCATATATAATATGACGATGGGGCCTTGGGGTAGATATGTACAAGTAAATAAATAGAGTAATAAATATGTACAAACATATATGCAGGTGCATATTTATATGCATCTGTATCATATATGCATCATATATAATATGATGATGGGGCCTTGGGGTAGATATGTACAAGTAAATAAATAGAGTAATAAATATGTACAAACATATATACATCATATATAATATGATGATGGGGCCTTGGGGTAGATATGTACAAGTAAATAAATACAGTAATAAATATGTACAAACATATATACAGGTACATATATATATGCACCTGTATCATATTTGCATCATATATAATATGATGATGGGGCCTTGGTAGATATGTACAAGTAAATAGAGTAATAAATACGTACAAACATATATACAGGTGCATATATATATATATATGCACCTGTATCATATATGCATCATATATAATATGATGATGGGGCCTTGGGGTAGATATGTACAAGTAAATAAATAGAGTAATAAATATGTACAAACATATATACAGGTGCATATACATATGCACCTGTATCATATGTGCATCATATATAATATGATGATGGGGCCTTGGGGTACATATGTACAAGTAAATAAATAGAGTAATAAATATGTACAAACATATATATGTACCTGTATCTTATATGCATCATATATAATACGATGATGGGGCCTTGGGGTAGATATGTACAAGGAAATAAATAGAGTAATAAATATGTACAAACATATATATGCACCTGTATCATATATGCATCATATATAATATGATGATGGGGCCTTGGGGTAGATATGTACAAGTAAATAAATAGAGTAATAAATATGTACAAACATATATGCATCATATATAATATGATGATGAGGCCTTGGGGGAGGTCTGGGGTCTCAGGGTGTGTGCCCCCTGCCCCCGTGGCTAATTATGGGAGAAGGAGAGCAGAAGGAGGTCAGGGGTACGTGGATCTCATAATTAGGAGCCCCATTAAAAGTGCGAGGAGGTTTTGAGGAACGCACAGAAAACCCCTTTGTTTCGGCTGCGCCCAGGAAATCTCTCCAAAAACCACCCCGGTGACTCCGCCGGACCAGGGGTGATGGGGATTACATCTGGGAGCCCCCCGCCGAGCCGTCCTCCTCGCGCCGGGGCCGGGCGGATGGGTGGTTCGGTTTTTTCCGTTCGAAATTAAAAAAAAAAAATCTATATAATATGAATTTCAGATTGTCGTCCGTGGGTGGGGGCCCGCAACAATTGGCAAGCGGGGGAGAGGAGCGGATAGGCTCCGGTGTGGTTGGTGCCCCAAACCGCAAGCAGGAGGCCGGGAGCGTATTTTTAGCCGGGCTGGAGCCTTCTTTCCATTTTCTGAGTTTTAAAAATATTCCTGACGTTTTCTGAAGGGAAAAGGAAAAAAAGGGGAAGAAGTGGGGGGGAAAGAGCCCAGCGATCAGTGGTATTTATTGAGCGCTGCCTTGGTGCAGAGCACTGTACCAGAAGCACCGTGGTGTAGTGGATAGAGGCAGGTCCTGAGTTCTAATCCTGCTTCCGCCACTCATCTGCCGTGTGGCCTTGGGCAAGTCGCTTCACTTCTCCTGGCCTCAGTTACCTCATCTGTAAAATAGAGATTGAGATTGAGCCCCACATGGGACGGGGACTGTGTCCAACTTAATTTGTTTGTAATGATGCTGGTATTTGTTAAGCGCTTACTATGTGCCAATCAATCAGTCAATCGTATTTATTGAGTGCTTACTGTGTGCAGAGCACTGTACTAAGTGCTTGGGAAGTCCAAGTTGGCAACATACAGAGACAGTCCCTACCCAACAGTGGGCTTACAGTCTAGAAGGGGGAGACAGACAACAAAATCAATCAATCAATTGTATTTATAGAGCGCTTACTGTGTGCAGAGCACTGTACTAAGCGCTTGGGAAGTACAAGTTGGCAACATATAGAGACAGTCCCTACCCAACAGTGGGCTTACAGTCTAGAAGGGGGAGACAGACAACAAAATCAATCAATCAGTCATATTTATAGAGCGCTTACTGTGTGCAGGGCACTGTACTAAGCGCTTGGGAAGTGCAAGTTGGCAACATATAGAGACAGTCCCTACCCAACAGTGGGCTCACAGTCTAAAACCAACCATATTAACAAAATATGTACAGGCACTGTACTCTCCACCCCAGCGTTTAGTTCAGTGCCCGGCCTATAGCAACCGTTTAAGAAACACCATTATTACTTAGAGAAATTAGAGAAGCAGCGTGGCTCAGTGGAAAGAGCCGGGCTTGGGAGTCAGAGGTCCTGGGTTCTAATCCCGGCTCTGCCACTTGTCAGCTGGGTGACTTTGGACAAGTCACTTCTTTGTACCTCAGTTACCTCATCTGTAAAATGGGGATTAAGATTGTGAGCCCCACGTGGGACAGCCTGATCACCTTGTATCCCCCCAGTGCTTAGAACAGTGCTTTGCACGTAGGAAGTGCTCAACAAATACCATTATTACCAAGCACTCTCCCCATAGCCCTTTAGTACATATCTGTAATTTATTCATGTTAATGTCTGTCTCCCCCTCTTAATAATAATAATAATGGTAGCATTTATTAAGCGCTTACTATGTGCAAAGCACTGTTCTAAGCGCTGGGGAGGTTACAGTGTGATCAGGTTGTCCCACGGGGGGCTCACAGTCTTAGTCCTCATTTTACAGATGAGGGAACTGAGGCCCAGAGAAGTGAAGTGACTTGCCCAAAGTCACACAGCTGACAATTGGCGGAGCCGGGATTTGAACCCATGACCCCTGACTCCAAAGCCCAGGCTCTTTCCACTGAACCACGCTGCTTCTCTTGACTGTAAACTCATCGTGGGCAGGGAACATGTGTGTTTATTGTTCAGTAGTACTCCTTAAGTGCTTAGTACATGTGCTCTGCACATCGTAAGCACTCAGTGAATACGATTTCCCGTTATTGGGTGGGGATTGTCTCTATTTGTTGCCAACTTGTACTTCCCAAGCGCTTAGTACAGTGCTCTGCACACAGTCAGCGCTCAATAAATACGATTGAATGAATGAATGATTGACCAACAGAGTTGATAGAAACGTTCCCGTAACGAGTTTCCAGTTTACTGTGTGCGGAGCACTGTAGTAATAATAATAATAATAATAGTATTTGTTAAGCGCTTACTACGTGCCAAGCACTGTTCTAAGCGCTGGGGGGATGCAAGATGATCACGTTGTCCCATGGGGGGCTCCCAGTCTTCATCCCCATTTTGCAGATGAGGGAACTGTGGCCCGGAGAAGTGAGGTGACTTGCCCAAAGTCACACAGCCGACAAGCAGCGGAGCCGGGATTTGAACCCACGACCTCTGACTCCAAAGCCCGGGCTCTTTCCACCGAGCCACGCTGCTTCTCTGTACCAGAGCAGCATGGTGTAGTGGATAGAACCCGGGCCTGGGATAAAGAAGGTCCTGGGTTCTAATCCCCGCCCCACCACTTGTCTGCTGTGTGTCCTTGGGCAGGTCACTGCACTTCTCTGTGCCTCAGTTACCTCATCTGTAAAAAAAGGATTAAGAAGCATGAGCCCAATGCGGGACAGAGATTGGGTCCAAACTGATTAACTTGTATCTAGCCCAGTGTTTAGAACAGTGCTTAGCACATAGTAAGCACTTAACAAGTGCCATTGTTATTATTAGACGGTCAGTAACCTCAGGCCTCCCATTTTGCCCTCAGGACACCAGTTTGGGGGAAAAATGCACATAAATTGTTTATGTTAATGCCTTCCACTCCCTCCCTCCCCCTCCTCCCCTCTAGACTAATAATAATAATGGTGATGGTATTTGTTAAGCGCTTACTATGTGCAAAGCACTGTTCGAAGCGCTGGGGGGGATACAGGGTGATCAGGTTGTCCCACGGGGGATCACAGTCTTCATCCCCATTTTCCAGATGAGGTAACTGAGGCACAGAGAAGTGAAGTGACTTGCGCAAAGTCACATAGCTAAGTGGCGGAGCCAGGATTTGAACCCATGACCTCTGACTCCAAAGCCCGGCTCTTTCCACTGAGCCATGCTGCTTCTCTATAATAATGATGGTATTTGTTAAGCGCTTACTATGTGCAAAGCACTGTTCTAAGCGCTGGGGGGGGATACAAGGTGATCAGGTTGTCCCACGGGGGGCTCCCAGTCTTCATCCCCATTTTACAGGTGAGGTAACTGAGGCACAGAGAAGTGAAGTGACTTGCCCAGAGTCACACAGCCGAGAAGTGGCGGAGCCGGGATTAGAAACTCTAAACTCTAATTCTGTTGTATTGGACTCTCCCAAGCGCTTAGTACTGTGCTCTGCACATAATAAGCGCCCAATAAATGCCAGTGATCGACTGATTGACTCTTCTCGCATGGCATTCCTCAAAGAAGTCTGCTCAAGCTGATACCTAAATAATAATAATAATGATGGTATTTAAGTGCTTATTATGTGCCAAGCACTGGGGGGATACAAGGTGATCAGGTTGTCCCACGGGGGGCTCCCAGTCTTCATCCCCATTTTCCAGATGAGGTCACTGAGGCCCAGAGAAGTGAAGTCACCTGCCCAAAGTCACCCAGCTGACAATTGGCGGAACTGGGATTTGAACCCGTGACTTCTGACTCTCAAGCCCGGGCTCTTTCCACTGAGCCAAGCTGCTTCTCTACTTAAAGCATCAGAGCTCAGCCTCTCTTGAGAGTACTTACTGAGCGCCCTTTCGGGGGGGGCGGGGGGGGGAGAATAATCAGAACCACACACTTGGGGAAATCACAGCCCAAAAAGAGACCAGTCCCAGCCCACAGAGAACGTAATATTTATGTGAAATGTGCCGGCCCGCTGAAGCAGCATAATGGGTAGACCCCGGGTCTGGGAATCAGAAGGTCATGGGTTCTAATCCCGGCCCCGCCGCTTTCATTCATTCATTCATTCGATTGTATTTACTGAGCGCTTACTGTGTGCAGAGCACTGTACTAAGCGCTTGGGCACTTGTCTGCCGTGCGGCCTCGGGCAAGACACTTCACTTCTCTGGGCTTCAGTTCCCTCATCTGTAAAATGGGGATGAAGACTGTGAGCCCCCCCGTGGGACCACCTGATTACCTTGAATCTACCCCAGTGCTTGGCACATAGTAAGCGCTTAGCAAATGCCATAATTATTATTAGTATTATTATTACTACCACACCTAATAAGGGGAATTAAAATGGCCCCTTATCTCTTGGGGGACTCAACAGAGATTGTTCTCCGAGGTATTTAGCACACACAGTGTCCTGCCCCCCCCACCAGTAGGTGTTCAGTGTTGTTTGTGCCCCAGTGCTTAGTACAGTGCTCTGCCCACAGTAAGTGCTCCATCAATCGATCAGTGTTATTGAGTGGTTACCGTGGGCACAGCACTGTGCTAAACACTCAGGACAGTGCACTATAACAGAGTAGATGCGGTACCTGCCCATAAGGAGCTTGAAATAAATATCAGTGCTTTGCATATAGTAAGTGCTTAATAAATGCCATTATTATTATTATTATATTGATCAGCTGAGGCCCAAACAGCCAGTTTGGGGGAGAGCTGGGAGGTGGCCCATTGTAGGTAAGGAATGTCTTTTTATGGTTGTATCGTACTCTCCTGAGTGCTTAGTACAGTGCTCTGCACGCAGTAGGCGCTCAATGAATACGATTGAATGAATGAATGAAAGGCAGGGATTGTCACTGTTTATTGTTGTATTGTGCTTTCCCAAGTGCTTACTACAGTGCTCTGCACACATTAAGCGCTCAATAAATATGATTGAGTGAATAAATGAAGGGCAGGGATTGTCAGTTTATTGTTGTATTGTGCTTTCCCAAGCGCTTAGTACAGCGCTCTGCACACATTAAGCGCTCAAGAAATACAACTGAATGAGTGAATGAATGAAGGTCAGGGATTGTTACTGTTTATTGTTGTATTGTGCTTTCCCAAGCCTTAGCACAGCGCTCTGCACACATTAAGTGCTCAATAAATATGATTGAATGAATGAATGAAGGGCAGGGATTGTCACTGTTTATTGTATTGTGCTTTCCCAAGCGCTTAGTACAGCGCTGTGCACACATTAAGTGCTCAATAAATATGAATGAATGAATGAAGGGCAGGGATTGTCACTGTTTTTTGTTGTATTGTGCTTTCCCAAGCCTTAGCATAGCGCTCTGCACACATTAAGCGCTCAATAAATATGATTGAATGAATGAATGAAGGGCAGGGATTGTCACTGTTTATTGTATTGTGCTTTCCCAAGCGCTTAGTACAGCACTCTGCACACATTAAGCACTCAATAAATACGATTGAATGAATGAATGAAGGGCAGGGATTGTCACTGTTTATTGTATTGTGCTTTCCCATGAGCTCAGTACAGCGTTCTGCACACAGTAAGCGCTCAGTAAATGCGATTGAATGAATGAAAGGCATTTTAAAGGGCTCCCAATCAATCAATCGTATTTACTGAGCGCTTACTGTGTGCAGAGCACTGTACTAAGCGCTTGGGAAGTCCAAGTTGGCAACATATAGAGACGGTCCCTACCCAACAGTGGGCTCACAGTCTAGAAATGGCGGGAAGACTTTTGTGACTAACTTGGAAATGATCCCTCTCCCGTTCCTGGAACGGGTTTCTTCTTTCCACGCACAGCGGGTGGTTCTTTGGGCTGTCTGCCCCTCCGGCCTCCGGGAGAGGGGAAAAAAAGCGCCGTATGTTAAAGAACTTAGAAATTAAAAAAAATAATAATAAAGAAAGGAGAAACCAAAAATACCTTGCAGTCTGG
The DNA here is from genome assembly GCF_015852505.1 of Tachyglossus aculeatus. Lineage (NCBI taxonomy): Eukaryota > Metazoa > Chordata > Mammalia > Monotremata > Tachyglossidae > Tachyglossus > Tachyglossus aculeatus. Next base: position 3,689,895 of record NC_052091.1, read on the forward strand.
GCCAGGGCCTCTGCTCGCAGGCCCGAAACCTATGGAAAGTTTAATAGTTTTCGGGGTATGTTAACGGCAATCCCAATTCCTCCTCCCCGCGAGTCTCCTTCGGAGTCATTCATTCATTCAATCGTATCTATTGAGCGCTTACTGTGTGCAGAGCACTGTACTAAGCGCTTGGGAAGTCCAAGTTGGCAACATAGAGAGACGGTCCCTACCCAACAGCAGGCTCACAGTCTAGAAGGGGGAGACAGAGAACAAAACCAAACATATTAATAAAATAAATAGAATAGATATGTACAAATAAGTAGAGTAATAAATCCTTGCAAACATATATACATACATACAGGTGCTGTGGGGAGGGGAAGGAGGTAATATATAATCAATTATAACATCAATTATGTGTTGCCAACTTGGACTTCCCAAGCGCTTAGTCCAGTGCTCTGCACACAGTAAGCGCTCAATAAATACGATTGACTGAAGGAATGAATGAATTTATTTGTACATGTTTATTCTGTTTATTTTATTTTGTCAATATGTTTTGTTCTCTGTCTTCCCCTTCTAGACTGTGAGCCCACTGTTGGGTAGGGACCGTCTCTATATGTTGCCAAGTTGGACTTCCCAAGCGCTTAGTCCAGTGCTCTGCACATAGTAAGCGCTCAATAAATACGATTGAATGAATGAATGAATTTATTTTATTTCCATATTTATTCTATTTATTTTATTTTGTCAATATGTTTTGTTTTGCTGTCTGTCTCCCCCTTCTAGCCTGTGAGCCCGCTGTTGGGTAGGGACCGTCTCTATATGTTGCCAACTTGGACTTCCCAAGCGCTTAGTCCAGTGCTCTGCACCCAGTAAGCGCTCACTAAATACGATTGAATGAATTTATTTTTTTAATTTGTACATATTTATTCTATTTATTTTATTTTGTTAATATGTTTGGTGTTGTTCTCTGTCTCCCCCTTCTAGACTGTGAGCCCGCTGTTGGGTAGGGACCGTCTCTATATGTTGCCAGCTTGGACTTCCCAAGCGCTTAGTCCAGTGCTCTGCACACAGTAAGCGCTCAATAAATACGATTGAATGAATTTATTTAATTTGTACATATTTATTCTATTTATTTTATTTTGTTAATATGTTTGGTGTTGTTCTCTGTCTCCCCCTTCTAGACCGTGAGCGCACTGTTGGGTAGGGACCGTCTCTAGATGTTGCCAACTTGGACTTCCCAAGTACAGTGCTGTGCACACCGTAAGCGCTCAATAAATACGATTGATTGAATGAATGGATGAGCCGGACAGAGGGGCCGGGGGTCGGATCCGAAGCGTCCGGTCGTTGGGCCCGTGGGGAACGGGACTCTCCGCTCTGGCCACGGGCCGGCCGGAGGAGCGGAAAAGCAAACTCCGAGCGAGAGGGTGACGGGGGAGGAGACGGAAGCGAATGGTTATTTGTGGATTTCAATTATCTGGGCCGCCTTCCCCCCTCGCACCTCCCACGCCCTTTCTCCCGACAGTCCCCCCGGCCGGCCACGGAAAGCCCACGGTCGGTCAGAAAATTGCACCGTGCGCTCTTGCCATTTATAGATGGTGGTGGAGCGCCAAACTTCCGTGAGCGAAAGTCGGCGAAAGATTTTTATTTTTAGAAAGAAAAAGCCGTCCTGGCCGCTCGAGGTCCGGGCAGCAGCGCCAACCCCGTAATGGGCAGCTCCCGCCGAAGCCCGCTCTGGCTTCACCCCAGCCTTTTTGGAGAGATGGGTGACCCCGGGCTTCAGAAAAGGGCAGGAGGCAACGTAATAATAATAATAATACTAATAATGATGGCATTTATTAAGCGCTTACTATGTGCAAAGCACTGTTCTAAGCGCTTGGGAGGTTACAAGGTGATCAGGTTGTCCCACGGGGGGCTCACAGGCTTCATCCCCATTTTCCAGATGAGGGAACTGAGGCCCAGAGAAGTGAAGTGACTTGCTCAGAGTTGTTAGTATGTTTGGTTTTGTTCTCTGTCTCCCCCTTTTAGACTGTGAGCCCACTGTTGAGTAGGGACTGTCTCTATATGTTGCCAATTTGTACTTCCCAAGCGCTTAGTACAGTGCTCTGCACATAGTAAGCGCTCAATAAATACGATTGATGATGATGACACAGCTGACGATTGGCGGGGCTGGGATTTTAACCCGTGACCTCTGACTCCAAAGCCCGGGCTCTTTCCACTGAGCCACGCTGCTTCTCTTTCTTCTTCTCCCACTCCCTTCAGCTACATCATTTTTAAGTGACTTGCCCAATGTCGCACAGCTGACAAGTGGCGGAGCCGGGATTTGAACCCATGACCCCTGACTCCAAAGCCCGGGCTCTTTTCCACTGAGCCACGCAACGTGCCGACCGGACTTTTCCCGCACAGCCCCGAATCTTCTAGACCGTGAGCCCGCTGTTGGGTAGGGACCGTCTCTAGATGTACCAGCTTGTACTTCCCAAGCGCTTAGTACAGTGCTCTGCCCACAGTAAGCGCTCAATAAATACGATTGAATGAATGAATGAATCTGGCGGGGTGGAAAATTTCCGTTTAAGGTGGGGGTACGCTCCGTGCCACTCAGATGGACAGTTGAAAAGTTTTAGGGAGTCTGTCTTGCCCATCCGAGCAGGAGCACCCTCCTTCCTCAGAACCGACAAACAATGACTCTCCTCTCACCCTTCAAAGCCTTATCAAAAGCCCATCTCCTCCTAGAGGCCTTCCCTGACTAAGCCCTCCTTTTTTAATAATAATAATTATAATAATGATGGCATTTATTAAGCGCTTACTATGTGCAAAGCACTGTTCTAAGCGCTGGGGAGGTTACAAGGTGATCAGGTTGTCCCACGGGGGACTCACAGTCTTAATCCCCGTTTTACAGATGAGGTAACTGAGGCACCGAGAAGTTAGGTGACTTATCCAAAGTCACACAGCTGAAGTGGTGGAGCCGGGATTTGAACCCGTGACCTCTGACTCCAAAGCCCGGGCTCTTTCCACTGAGCCACGCTGCTTCTCTTTCTTCTTCTCCCACTCCCTTCTGCTACATCATTTTTATCCCTTCTAGACTGTGAGCCCGTTGTTGGGTAAGGACCGTCTCCATATGCTGCCAACTTGGACTTCCCAATCGCTCAGTACAGTTACTCTGCACACAGTAAGTGCTCAATAAATCCGATTGAATGAATGAATGAAAGTCAAGTCACCCCGACTTGTTTCCTTTATTCATCCCCCCTCCGGGCCCCACGGCACTTATATCCACATCTATTTATATTCGTGTCTGTCTTCCCCTCTAGACTATAAGCTTGTTGTGGGTAGGGAATGTGCCTGCTTATTGTTATATTGGACTCTCCTGAGCGCTTAGTACAGTGCCCTGCGAACAGCAAACGCTCAAGAAATGCGACTGAATGAATGAGGGCCAGGAGCAATTTTTTGGGCATCTTCCCATGCTTTTTGTCCCACGTTCGTGGCTGAATCAATCCATCAGTGGTAGTTGTTGAGCGCTTACTATGTTCAGAGCGCTGTACTAAGCACTCGGGAGAGGACAATCCAGCAGGATTCCCTGCCCGTAACAAGTTTATAGTCTAGAGGGGGAGACAGACATGAATGTGAATAAGTAATTTCCAATAAGTAATATCTAATATATCATTTAAGGAGATGTAATTGGCTCCACCAGTTGTCAGCTGTGTGACCTTGGGCAAGTCACTTAACCTCTCTGTGCCTGTTACCTCGTTCGTAAAATGAGGATTAAGACTGTGAGCCCCCACGTGGGACAACCTGATCACCTTGTATCCTCCCCAGCGCTTAGAACAGTGCTTTGCACATAGTAAGCGCTTAATAAATGCCATCATTGTTATTATTATGTGAGTAAGTGCTGTGGGGCTGTGGGGTTAGGTATAGGGTGACTTTTTTTTTAAATGGTATTTGTTAAGCGCTTAATATGTGCCGGGCACTGTACTGAGCGCGGGGGTAGAAATGAGTTAGGTTGGACTCATTCCCTGCCCCACTTAGGGCTCGCAGTCTTAATTGCTTAGTACAGTCTTAAGCGCTTAGTACAGTGCTCTGCACACAGTAAGCGCTCAATAAATACAATTGATTGATTGATCAATCCCGATTTTCCAGATGAGAGAACTGAGGCCCGGAGAAGTGAAGCGGCTTGCCCCAGGTCACACGGCAGACGTGGAGCCGGGATGAGAACCCTCCAGGCCCGGACTCTTTCTTTCATTCATTCATTCATTGTCGTATTTATTGAGCGCTTACTGCATGCAGAGCACTGTACTAAGCGCTTGGGAAGTCCAAGGTGGCAACATATAGAGACGGTCCCTACCCAACAGCGGGCTCACAGGCTAGAAGGGGGAGACAGACAACAAAACAAAACGTATTAATAAAATTAAATAGAATAAATATGTACAAGTAAAATAAATAGTGCAAGAAATATGTACAAACATATATACAGGTGTGGTGGGGAAGGGAAGGAGGTAAGGTGGAGGGATGGGGAGGGGGAGAGGGGAGAGACGTTGTCCAGAAGTGGGGTGGGGTGAATATCAAATGTCCAAAGGTCACAGGTCCAAGTGCCGCTTCCGGAAACTTCCCGATCTGTTTTCCGGGGAGACGTCCGAGCGGCCCGGGGAGGAGGGAGAGAAGGGGGGACGTTGTGCTGAAGTGGGGTGGGGTGAATATCAAATGTCCAGAGGTCACAGGTCCAAGCACCGCTTCCGGAAACTTCCCGGTCTGTTTTCGGGGGAGATGTCCGAGCGGCCTGGGGAGGAGGGCGAGAAGGGGGGACGTTGTCCAGAAGTGGAGTGGGGTGAATATCAAATGTCCAGAGGTCACAGATCCAAGCGCCGCTTCTGGAAACTTCCCGATCTGTTTTTGGGGGAGACGTCCGATCGGCCCGGGGAGGAGGGAGAGAAGGGGGAACGTTGTCCAGAAGTGGGGTGGGGTGGGGTGAATATCAAATGTCCAGAGGTCACAGGTCCAAGCACCGCTTCCGGAAACTTCCCGATCTGTTTTCGGGGGAGACGTCCGAGCGGCCTGGGGAGGAGGGAGAGAAGAGGGGACGTGGTCCAGAAGTGGGGTGGATATCAAATGTCCAAAGGTCACAGGTCCAAGCGCCGCTTCCGGAAACTTCCCGATCTTTTTTGGGGGGAGACGTCCGAGCGGCCTGGGGAGGAGGGAGAGAAGGGGGAACGTTGTCCAGAAGTGGGGTGGGGTGGGGTGAATATCAAATGTCCAGAGGTCACAGGTCCAAGCACCGCTTCCGGAAACTTCCCGATCTGTTTTCGGGGGAGACGTCCGATCGGCCCGGGGAGGAGGGAGAGAAGGGGGGACGTTGTCCAGAAGTGGGGTGGATATCAAATGTCCGAAGGTCACAGGTCCAAGCGCCGCTTCCGGAAACTTCCCGATCTGTCTTTGGGGGAAACGTCCGAGCGGCCCGGGGAGGTGGGAGAGAAGGGGGGACGTCCAGAAGTGGGATGGGGTGAATATCAAATGTCCAGAGGTCACAGATCCAAGCGCCACTTCCGGAAACTTCCCGATCTGTTTTTGGGGAAGATATCCGAGCGGCCCGGGGAGGAGGGCGAGAAGGGGGGACGTTGTCCAGAAGTGGGGTGGATATCAAATGTCCAAAGGTCACAGGTTCAAGCGCCGCTTCCGGAAACTTCCCGATCTGTTTTGGGGGGAGACGTCCGAGCGGCCCGGCGGAAGATGATCGGGTTTTGGGTTAAGGCCAGGCCACCCCTTCTCCCTGTCAGGCCGATGGGAGCTGGGTTGGCCGAGCGATTGTGCGGCCTGGGCGGCCCGGAGCCCTCCGGGAGGCCCCTTGTTTGTGTCTCTGGTATTTCCTGACTCTTTTGTTTAGCCCCCAAACACTTAGCCGCTCCGATTTATTTGTCCAGAATCGGTCAGAGGGGAAGCCGGGGTGGGGGGAAGGCGTGTCTGAGCTCTTCTGGCGGCACTTGGCCGTAGAAGCGGTCCCCCACCGATGAAGGTCACCAATGGAGAACGCATAGCCTCCAGATTCCCGGGATCGTGGCTCAGTGGAAAGAGCCCGGGCTTTGGAGTCAGAGGTCTTGGGTTCAAATCCCGGCCCCGCCAGTTGTCAGCTGTGTGACCTTGGGCAAGTCACTTCACTTCTCTGGGCCTCAGTGACCTCATCTGGAAAATGGGGATTGAGACTGGGAGCCCCCCGTGGGACAACCTGATCACCTTGTAACCTCCCCAGCGCTTAGAACAGTGCTCTGCACATAGGAAGCGCTTAACACATACCTTAAAAAAAAAAAAAGGAGGTGCGGCCCTGTGGAAACAGCGTAGGCCTGGGGGTCAGAGGACCTGAGTTCTAATCCTGGCTGCTCCATTAATGTCCGTCTCCCCCTCCAGATTGTAAACTCGTTGAGAGCGGGGAAGGTGACTGTTCAATTGTTATACTGTACCCTCCCAAGCGCTTAGTACAGAGCTCTGCCCACAATAGGCACTCAATAGATACGATTGAGTATCTATTGGCCTGGGGTCAGAGGACCTGAGTTCTAATCCTGGCTGCTCCATTAATGTCCATCTCCCCCTCCAGATTGTAAACTGGTTGAGAGCAGGGAAGGTGACTGTTCAGTTGTTATATTGTACTCTCCCAAGCGCTTAGTACAGAGCTCTGCCCACAGTAGGCACTCAGTAGATACGATTGATTTGTCTGTTGTGTGACCTTGGACAAGTCACTTCTCTGTGCTTCAGTTCCCTCATCTGTAAAATGGGGATTAAGACTATAAGCGCCCCATGGGACAACCTGATCACCTTGTAACCTCCCCAGCGCTTAGAACAGTGCTCTGCACATAGGAAGCGCTTAACACACACCTTAAAAAAAAAAAGGAAGTGCGGCCCGGTGGAAAAAGCATAGGCCTGGGGGTCAGAGGACCTGAGTTCTAATCCTGGCTACTCCATTAATGTCCGTCTCCCCCTCCAGATTGTAAACTCGTTGAGAGCAGGGAAGGTGACTGTTCAGTTGTTATATTGTACTCTCCCAAGCGCTTAGTACAGAGCTCTGCCCACAATAGGCACTCAATAGATACGATTGATTTGTCTGTTGTGTGACCTTAGACAAGTCACTTCTCTGTACTTCAGTTCCCTCATCTGTAAAATGGGGATTAAGAATATGAGCGCCCCGTGGGACAACCTGATCACCTTGTAACCTCCTCAACGCTTAGAACAGTGCTCTGCACATAGGAAGCGCTTAACACACACCTTAAAAAAAAAAAGGAAGTGCGGCCCGGTGGAAAAAGCATAGGCCTGGGGGTCAGAGGACCTGAGTTCTAATCCTGGCTACTCCATTAATGTCCGTCTCCCCCTCCAGATTGTAAACTCGTTGAGAGCAGGGAAGGTGACTGTTCAGTTGTTATATTGTACTCTCCCAAGCGCTTAGTACAGAGCTCTGCCCACAGTAGGCCCTCAATAGATACGATTGATTTGCCTGTTGTGTGACCTTAGACAAGTCACTTCTCTGTATTTCAGTTCCCTCATCTGTAAAATGGGGATTAAGACTATGAGCCCCCTGAGGGACAACCTGATCACCATGTACCCTCCCCAGTGCTTAGAACAGTGCTCTGCACATAGGAAGCGCTTAACACACACCTTAAAAAAAAAAAAAGAAGTGCAGCCCGGTGGAAAAAGTGTACGCCTGGGGGTCAGAGGACCTGAGTTCTAATCCTGGCTCTTCCATTAATGCCCATCTCCCCCTCCAGATTGTAAACTCGTTGAGAGCAGGAAAGGTGACTGTTCAGTTGTTATATTATACTCTCCCAAGCGCTTAGTACAGAGCTCTGCCCACAATAGGCACTCAATAGATACGATTGATTTGCCTGTTGTGTGACCTTAGACAAGTCACATCTCTGTACTTCGGTTCCCTCATCTGTAAAATGGGGATGAAGACTGTGAGCCCCCCGTGGGACCGGGACTGTGTCCAACATGATGATTTTGCAACTACCCCAGCGCTTTGAACAGCGCCCGGCACCTAGTAAGCGCTTAAGAAATGCCATTATTTAATGGTGGTATTTTTAGCCACTTATTGTTATTTACAAATACCATAGAAAAAAGATGACATTCAAATAGGTCAGAATGGCTGAAGTGAGAGGGTCAGCGTTGGAGCCGGCCGCAAGAGTTGTGACCAGATTTGGCCTGGGGTGGGGGAGAACTTTTCCCTCTAAATGTCAAGCTCACAGTGACTCTTTTACAAAAAGTTCTCCTACTTTGCCGTTCATTCATTCAGTGGTATTTATTGAGCGCTTCCCGTGTGCAGAGCACTGGACTAAGCGCTTGGGAAGTCCAAGTGGGCACCATCTAGAGACGGTCCCTACCCAACAGCGGGCTCACAGTCTAGAAGGGGGAGACAGAGAACAAAACATACTAACAAAATAAAATAAATAGAATAAATTCATTCAATCATATTTATTGAGCGCTTAGGATGTGCAGAGCACTGGACTAAGCGCTTGGGAAGTCCAAGTTGGCAACATCTAGAGATGGTCCCTACCCGACAGCGGGCTCACAGTCTAGAAGGGGGAGACAGAGAACAAAACATATTAATAAAATAAATAGAATAAATTCATTCAATCGTATTTATTGAGCGCTTACTGTCTGCAGAGCACTGGACTAAGCTCTTGGGAAGTCCAAGTTGGCAACATCTAGAGACGGTCCCTACCCAACAGCGGGCTCACAGTCTAGAAGGGGGAGACAGACAACAAAACAAAACATATTAACAAAATAAAATAAATAGAATAAACTCATTCAGTCATATTTATTGAGCGCTTACTGTGTGCAGAGCACTGGACTAAGCGCTTGGGAAGTCCAAGTGGGCACCATCTAGAGACGGTCCCTACCCAACAGTGGGCTCACAGTCTAGAAGGGGGAGACAGAGAACAAAACAAAACATATTGACAAAATAAAATAAATAGAATAAATTCATTCAATCATATTTATTGAGCGCTTACTGTGTGCAGAGCACTGGACTAAGCGCTTGGGCAGTACAAGTCGGCAACATCTAGAGACGGTCCCTACCCAACAGTGGGCTCACAGGCTAGAAGGTTGTTAGAAGGTTGCCGTTGTTTAATGATGATGATGATGGCATTTGTTAAGCACTTACTATGAAGCACTGTTCTAAGCGCTGGGGGGGATACAAGGTGATCTGGTTGTCCCATGGGGGGCTCACAGTCTTCATCCCCATTTTCCAGATGAGGGAACTGAGGCCCAGAGAATAATAATAATAATAATAATGGTAATTGTTAAGCGTTTACTATGTGTGAAGCACTGTTCTAAGTGCTGGGGGGATACAAGGTGATCCGGTTGCTCCAGATGAGGCAACTGAGGCCCAGAGAATAATAATAATAATAGTGGTATTTGTTAAGTGCTTACTATGTGCGAAGCACTGTTCTAAGCGCTGGGGAGGATACAAGGTGATTGGGTTGTCCCACCGGGGGTTCACAGGCTTCATCCCCATTTTACAGATGAAGGAACTGAGGCCCAGAGAATAATAATAATAATAATAGTGGTATTTGTTCAGTGCTTACTATGTGCGAGGCACTGTTCTAAGTGCTGAGGAGGATACAAGGTGATCCGGTTGCCCCACGTGGGGCTCACAGTCTTACTCCCCATTTTCCAGATGAGGGAACTGAGGCCCAGAGAATAATAATAGTAAGAATGGTATTTGTTAAGCGCCAGGCTCACAGTCTTAATCCCCATTTTCCAGATGAGGGAACTGGGGCCCAGAGAATAATAATAATAATAATAGTGGTATTTAAGTGCTTACTATGTGCGAAGCACTGTTCTAAGCGCTGGGGAGGATACAAGGTGATCAGGTTGCCCCGCGTGAGGCTCACAGTCTTAATCCCCATTTTCCAGATGAGGGAACTGAGGCCCAGAGAATAATAATAATAACAATAATAGTATTTGTTAAGTGCTTACTATGTGTGAAGCACTGTTCTAAGCGCTGGGGAGGATACAAGGTGATCAGGTTGTCCCACGGGGGGCTCACAGTCTTAATCTTGTACATATTTACTATTCTATTTATTTCATTTTGTTAATATGTGTGGTTTTGTTGTCTGTCTACCCTTCTAGACTGTGAGCCTGCTGTTGGGTAGGGACCATCTCTATATGTTGCCAAGCACTTAGTCCAGTGCTCTGCACACAGTAAGCGCTCAATAAATACGATCAAATGAATGAATAAATGAATAATCCCCATTTTACAGATAATAATAATAATAATAATGGCATTTATTAAGCGTTTACTATGTGCAAAGCACTGTTCTAAGCGCTGGGGAGGTTACAAGGTGATCAGGTTGGCCCACAGGGAGCTCGCAGTCGTCATCTTGTACATATAGACTTCTAGACTGTGAGCCCACTGTTGGGCAAGGACTGTCTCTATATGTTGCCAAATTGTACTTCCCAAGCGCTTAGTACAGTGCTCTGCACACAGTAAGCGCTCAATAAATACGATTGATTGCTTGATTGATATTTATTCTATTTCTTTTATTTTGTCAATGTGTTTTATTTTGTTGTCTGTCTCCCCCTTCTAGACTGTGAGCCCGCTGTGGGGTAGGGACCGTCTCTCTGTGTTGCCAACTTGGACTTCCCAAGTGCGTAGTCCACAGTAAGCGCTCAATAAATACGATTGAATGAATGAATGAATGAATGAATGAAATAGTAAGCGCTTAATACATGCCATCCAAAGAAGAAAAAAAGCAAACTGGGTTGGACGCGGTCCTGCAAGGGAGGGGAGATGACCCGGGTGGAGACGGAGCGGGGGGGCTGGGTACGCTCCCCGCCGCATTCCTCCAAGACAAGCACCAACTAGACGCCCTCGCTCCGGCGGCCCGAAACCGGCCCGGGGATTAATCACGGCGGGCAAAGTTGGCGGGGTGGGCACAGCAACCGCCATTTGGGCGTTGTCTCCGTGCCTTTTTTTGTTTTGTTTTAATGGTATCTATTAGTAATAATAATAATGATGGACTTTATTAAGCGCTTACTATGTGCCAAGCACTGTTCTAAGCGCTAGGGAGGTTACAAGGTGATCAGGTTGTCCCACGGGGGGCTCACAGTCTTCATCCCCATTTTACAGATGAGGGAACTGAGGCCCAGAGAATAATAATAATAATGATGGTGTTTATTAAGCGCTTACTACGTGCAAAGCACTGTTCTAAGCACTGGGGAGGTTACAAGGTGATCAGGTTGGCCCACGGGGGGCTCACTGTCTTAATCCCCATTTTACAGATGAGGGAACTGAGGCCCAGAGAATAATAATAATAATGATGGTGTTTATTAAGCGCTTACTATGTGCAAAGCACTGTTCTAAGCGCTGGGAGGGATACAAGGTAATCAGGTCCCACGCGGGGCTCACAGTCTTAATCCCCATTTTACAGATGAGGGAACTGAGGCACAGAGAGTAATAATAATAATAATAATAATAATAATGTTGGTATTTGTTAAGCACTAAGTGCCAAGCACTGTTCTAAGCGCTGGGGTAGATACAAGATAATCAGGTTCTCCCACATGGGGCTCCCAGTTGTCATCCCCATTTTCCAGATGAGGGAACTGAGGCCCAGAGAAGTTAAGTGACTTGCCCAAGGTCACACAGCTGACAAGTGGCGGAGCTGGGATTTGAACCCATGACCTCTGACTCCAAAGCCCGGGCTCTTTCCACTGAGCCACACTATAATAATAATAATAATGATGGCTTTTATTAAGCACTTACTATCTGCAAAGCACTGTTCTAAGCGCTGGGAGGGATACAAGGTAATCAGGTTGTCCCACGCAGGGCTCACAGTCTTAATCCCCATTTTACAGATGAGGGAACTGAGGCACAGAGAATAATAATAATAATGATGATGGCGTTTATTAAGCATAATAATAATGATGGCGTTTATTAAGCGCTTACTATGTGCAAAGCACTGTTCTAAGCGCTGGATGGGATACAAGGTAATCAGGTTGTCCCACACAGGGCTCACAATCTTAATCCCCATTTTCCAGATGAGAGAACTGAGGCACAGAGAAGTGGAGTGACTTGCCCAAAGTCACCCAGCTGACAATTGGCAGAGCTGGGATTTGAACCCATGACCTCTGACTCTAAAGCCCGGGCTCTTCCCACTGAGCCACGCTGCTTCAGTTAAGTGCTTACTAGGTGCCCGGCACTGCACTAAGCGCTGGGGTGGAGACAAGTTAAGCAGATCCGCGTCCCACGTCGGAGCTCTCGGCCTTCGACCCCCTTTTAAAGGATGAGGAAACTGAGGCACCGAGGAAGCGAAGGGACTTGGCGTGGTCACCCAGCAGACAGGTGGCGAAGGCAGGATTAGAACCCAGGGCCTTTTGGCTCCCACACCAGGGCTCTCTCCACTGGGCCACACTGCTGCCCGCTGTTGGGTAGGGACCGTCTCTATATGTTGCCAACTTGGACGTCCCAAGCGCTTAGTACAGTGCTCTGCACACAGTCAGCGCTCAATAAATATGACTGACTGACTGAATTAATTAGCTTATATTTTCCCTAGCGCTCAGTTCAGGGCCTGGCTCCTCGTTTTATTCTTTCTCCCACCAGTTTAGTTAAATAATAATAGGAATAATTACAGTTTTATAATAGTAGGAATAATTACAGTTTTATCTGTTCCTGCTCCAGCTTAATAGGACCTCAAAACTAAGTCAGGTTTTTTCCTTCCTCCTCCAGGTTAGTAGGACCTCAATGCTACATCATTTTTATCCCTTCTACACTGTGAGCCCGTTGTTGGGTAGGGACCGTCTCCATATGTTGCCAACTTGGACTTCCCAAGCGCTTAGTACAGTGCTCTGCACACAGTAAAGGCTCAATAATAATTATAATAATAATGTTGGCATTTGTTAAGCGCTTACTATGTGCAAAACACTGTTCTAAGCGCTGGGGGGGGGGATACATAGTGATCAGGTTGTCCCACGTGGGGCTCACAGTCTTAATCCCCGTCTTACAGATGAGGTAACTGAGGCTCAGAGAAGTGAAGTGACTTGCCCAAGGTCACACAGCTGACAAAGGGCGGAGCCGGGATTAGAACCCATAACCTCTGACTCCAAAGCCCGGGCTCTTTCCACTGAGCCACGCTGCTTCTCAGATAATCAGGTCTCACATGGGGTTCACCGTCTAAGAATGGATTTTGCACCCCCATTTCACAGATGAGGGAACTGAGGCACAGGGAAACGAAGTGACTTGCCCAAGGTCACACAACAGACAAGCGGCGGAGCAGGGATTAACTTCTCTGTGCCTCAGTTCCCTCATCTTTAAAATGGGGATTAAAACCTGTGAGGCCCCCGTGGGACCACCTGATCACCTTGTAATCTCCCCAGCGCTTAGAACAGTTTATTTATTTATTTATTTATCTATTTTACTACTCTATTTTACTTGTACATTTTTATTCTATTTATTTTATTTTGTGAATATGTTTTGTTTTGTTCTCTGTCTCCCCCTTCTAGTATGTGAGCCCACTGTTGGGTAGGGACCGGCTCTAGATGGTGCCAACTTGGACTTCCCAAGCGCTTAGTCCAGTGCTCTGCACACAGTAAGCGCTCAATAAATACAACAATGAATGAATGAATGAAATGAATAGTAAGCGCTTAAGAAATACCATCATTATTATTATTAGAACCCAGGTCTTCTGATTCCCAGGCCCATGTTACTTCTCTAGTGTCGTCGTAGATTTGGGAACGTGACAGGATGAGTCCCCTGAGGGGATTAGTGCAGCGGGAAGAGAGTAGAGGATCTGGAATTGAGCCTTACAGGAAATTCATAATAAAAGGGCGAGGATGAGGGAGAGGAAGAGGTGGCAGGAAAAGAAATTGAGGATCAGCAGGGAAGACGGATTGAGAGCCAGGAGCACCCTGGGGGAGTAAAGCTTGAAGAGCGTAGAGGATCTGGAACTGTGCCCTACGGGAAATTCATAGTAAAAGGGCGAGGATGAGGGAGAGGAAGAGGTGGCAGCAAAAGAAATTGAGGATAAGCAGGGGAGATGGATTGAGAACCAGGAGCACCCTGAGGGAGTAAAGCTTGAAGAGCGTAGAGGATCTGGAACTGTGCCCTACGGGAAATTCATAGTAAAAGGGCAAGGATGAGGGAGAGGAAGAGGTGGCAGCAAAAGAAATTGAGGATAAGCAGGGAAAACGGATTGAGAACCAGGAGCACCCTGAGGGAGTAAAGCTTGAAGAGCGTAGAGGATCTGGAACTGTGCCTTACGGGAAATTCATAATAAAAGGGCAAGGATGAGGGAGAGGAAGAGGTGGCAGCAAAAGAAATTGAGGATCAGCAGGGAAGACGGATTGAGAACCGGGAGCACCCTGAGGGAGTAAAGCTTGAAGAGCATAGAGGATCTGGAACTGTGACCTACGGGAAATTCCTAGTAAAAGGGCAAGGATGAGGGAGAGGAAGAGGTGGCAGCAAAAGAAATTGAGGATAGGCAGGGAAGACGGATTGAGAACCAGGAGCACCGAGGGAGTAAAGCTTGAAGAGCGTAGAGGATCTGGAACTGTGCCCTACGGGAAATTCCTAGTAAAAGGGCAAGGATGAGGGAGAGGAAGAGGTGGCAGCAAAAGAAATTGAGGATCAGCAGGGAAGACGGATTGAGAACCGGGAGCACCCTGAGGGAGTAAAGCTTGAAGAGCGTAGAGGATCTGGAACTGTGCCCTACGGGAAATTCATAGTAAAAGGGCGAGGATGAGGGAGAGGAAGAGGTGGCAGCAAAAGAAATTGAGGATCAGCAGGGAAGATGGATTGAGAACCAGGAGCACCGAGGGAGTAAAGCTTGAAGAGCGTAGAGGATCTGGAACTGTGCCCTACGGGAAATTCATAGTAAAAGGGCAAGGATGAGGGAGAGGAAGAGGTGGCAGCAAAAGAAAGTGAGGATCAGCAGGGAAGATGGATTGAGAACCAGGAGCACCGAGGGAGTAAAGCTTGAAGAGCGTAGAGGATCTGGAACTGTGCCCTACGGGAAATTCATAGTAAAAGGGCGAGGATGAGGGAGAGGAAGAGGTGGCAGGAAAAGAAATTGAGGATCAGCCTGGAAGACGGATTGAGAACCGGGAGCACCCTGAGGGAGTAAAGCTTGAAGAGCGTAGAGGATCTGGAACTGTGCCCTACGGGAAATTCCTAGTAAAAGGGCAAGGATGAGGGAGAGGAAGAGGTGGCAGCAAAAGAAATTGAGGATCAGCAGGGAAGACGGATTGAGAACCAGGAGCACCCTGAGGGAGTAAAGCTAAGGTCGAGGGGATGGCCAACAGAGAAGCGGCCTGGCCCAGTGGCAAGAGCACGGCCTTGGAACTCAAGGGAAGTGGGTTCTCATCCCAGCTTGGCTACTCGTCTGCTGTGCGACTCTGGGCAAGTCACTTAACTTCTCTGTGCCTCAGTTACCTCACCTGTAAAATGGGGATTAATAATAATAACGATGATGGCATTTGTTAAGCGCTTACTCTGTGCAGAGCACTGTTCTAGGCACTGGGGGGGGTTACAAGGTGATCAAGTTGTCCCACGGGGGGCTCACAGTCTTAATCCCCGTTTTACAGATGAGGTAACTGAGGCTCAGAAGTTGTGACTTGATGATGATGGCATTTATTAAGCGCTTACTATGTGCAAAGCACTGTTCTAAGCGCTGGAGAGGTCACAAAGCGATCAGATTGTCCAATCGATCAGTCAATCAATCAATCGTATTTACTGAGCGCTTACTGTGTGCAGAGCACTGTACTAAGCGCTTGGGAAGTCCTGGGCCTCAGTTTTTCCCCGTCTGTAAAATGGGCATTCAGTCCCGGTTCTTGGCTCCCCGTAGAGCGTTTGATCCGATTGTCCCGTGTCTGTCAAGAACTCACACAGTAAGTGCTCAGTAAATACCATTCATTCAGTCAGTCGTATTTATTGAGCGTCTACTGCGTGCAGAGCACTGTACTAAGCGCTTGGGAAGTACAAGTTGGCAACATATACAGTGACTGATTGAGCCGTGTGGGCCCCGGGTGAGTTCTTGGTAGACTTTGCCTGTCGGAAACCTCGAACCCGGTTCCCCACCCGGGAGAGCGTGGGGCAAGCTGGGGCCCCGGCCTATTAGCCACTCCGGCCCCGGGGGCAACCGGGCCCCGCTGGCACAGGTCGTTTGCCCCGGTTAATCTGTATTTCCATTGTACCTCACTCCCAGGACCCCGCCGGGCCTCGAGAAGCAGCGTGGCTCAGTGGAAAGAGCCCGGGCTTTGAAGTCAGAGGTCACGGGTTCAAATCCCGGATCCGCCAACTGTCAGCCGGGTGACGTCGGGCAAGTCACTTCACTTCTCTCGGCCTCAGTTCCCTCATCTCTCAAATGGGGATTAAGACCGTGAGCCTCCCGCGGGCCAACCGGATCACCTCGTAACCTCCCCAACGCTTAGAACAGTGCTTTGCACATAGTAAGCGCTTAATAAATGTCGTCATTATTATATTAGAGGGCCACGCTGTGCTACTCCGGCTCCGTCTAGAGCGGGTCCGACTGGGAATACAGGCTCGACCGCCTCATTCATTCATTCAATCGCATTTATTATAATAATGGCATTTATTAAGCGCTTACTATGTGCAAAGCACTGTTCTAAGCACTGGGGAGGATACAAGGTGATCAGGTTGTCCCACGTGGGGGCTCATGGTCTTCATCCCCATTTTACAGATGAGGGAACTGAGGCCCAGAGAAGTTAAGTGACTTGCCCAAAGTCACACAGCTGAAAAGGGGCACAGCCGGGATTAGAACCCATGACCTCTGACTCCCAAGCCCACACTCTCTCCACTGAGCCACGCTGCTTCTCATTGATTGATTGATTGATTGAGAGCTTACTGTGTGCAGAGCACTGTACTAAGCGCTTGGGGAGTACAAGTTGACAACGTCTAGAGACGGTCCCTACCCAACAGCAGGCTCACAGTTTAGAAGGGAGAGACAGACAACAAAACAAAACGTATTAAGAAAATAAAATAATTAGAATAAACATGTACAAATAAAGTAGAGTAATAAGTACGTACAAACATATATACGTCATCATCAATCGTATTTATTGAGTGCTTACTGTGTGCAGAGCACTGTTCTAAGCGCTTGTTTTTTAAATAGAAAGACAAAAATAATTAGAGAAGCAGCTTGTCACAGTGTAAAGAGCGCGGGCTTTGGAGTCACAGGTCATGGGTTCAAATTCCGCCTCCGCCAATTATCAGCTGTGTGACTTTGGACACGTCACTTCACTTCTCTGTGCCTCGGTTCCCTCATCGGTAAAGTGGGGATTAAGGCTGTGAGCCCCGCGTTGGACAACCCAATTACCTTCTAACCTCTGCCGCGCTCAGAACAGTGCTTTGCACATAAGAAGTCCTTAATAAATAATACTGCATTACATGGAATTATTATTCCAATGGAACTTGTGCAGCCATACCGTAAACCTGTATATGCATATATACAGGTGTTGTGGGGAGGGGAAGGAGTGGGCTCAGTCTGGGAGCCCCCTTGTCTTATTAGCCCCCTTTCTAGACTGTGAGCCCACTGTTGGGTAGGGACTGTCTCTGTATGTTGCCAACTTGGACTTCCCAAGCGCTTAGTCCAGTGCTCCGCACACAGTAAGCGCTCAATAAATACGATTGATGATGATTGTCTGCTGTGTGACTGTGGGCAAGTCGCTTCACCTCTCTGGGCCTCAGTTGTCTCAAGCGGCTGTTGTTATTTCTGGGTCGCGGGCGGCAAAATGAGAACGGGGGAGATGGGAAGGGCGACGGCAGGCACCCGGGGAGCGGAGCGGGCCCTTACTGGGCACCCCGCCTCCCATCCCAGGGGCCGGGTGCGAGGGCAACCGAGGCCGTCTTTTCCTCCTTTCTCGGCCCTCGGGGGCCCCAGGCTTTGTCCATGGCGCCGGCCTCGCGGAGCGGTGAGCGATTCCGGAGATCTGGCTCTCTTCCCTCCTCCGTCCCCGGAGGAGACTCGCCCACCCCTGGCCTCGGGGGAACGGGCAGCTCTTTCCACCTTCAAATAATAATAATAATAATGGCATTTTACTAAGCGCTTACTATGTGCAAAGCACTGTTCTAAGCGCCGGGGAGGTTACAAGGTGGTGTCTCACAGGCGATTCCCATTTTCCAGATGTGGTAACTGAGGACTAGAGAATCAATCAATCAATCAGTCGTATTTATTGAGCGCTTACTGTGTGCAGAGCACTGTACTGAGCGCTTGGGAAGTCCAAGTCGGCAACATAGAGAGACAGTCCCTACCCAACAGTGGGCTCACAGTCTAAAAGTGAAGAGAAGTGACTTGGCCAAAGCCACGCAAGCTGACTGTTGGCAGAGCGGGATTCGAACCCGTGACCACCGGCTCCCAAGCCCGGGCTCTTTCCACTGAGCCACGCTGCTTCGGCCTCGGCCGGCGGGAGGGGAGGTGGGGTGGTCAGTCGAGGCTGGGCAACCCCCCCAGGCTTCCCAAGGTGGCCACTGTTGGTCGGAGGCATCTTTGCTGTCTACCTGAAGGAAGGAATAATAATAATAACGATGGCATTTATTAAGCGCTTACTATGTGCAAAGCACTGTTCGAAGCGCTGGGGGAGATACCAGGTGATCAGGTTATTCATTCATTCATTCAATCGTATTTATTGAGCGCTTACTGTGTGTAGAGCACTGGACTAAGTGCTTGGGAAGTCCACATTGGCAGCATAGAGAGACGGTCCCGGGGGGCTCACAGTCTTACTCCCCATTTTCCAGATGAGGGAACTGAGGCACAGAGAATAGTAATAATACTAATAATGTCATTTATTATTCATTCATTCATTCAATCATATTTATTGAGCACTACTGTGTGCAGAGCACTGGACTAAGCGCTTGGGAAGTCCAAGTTGGCAACATAGAGAGATGGTCCCAGGGGGCTCACAATCTTACTCCCCATTTTCCAGATGAGGGAACTGAGGCACAGAGAATAGTAATAATGGCATTTATTATTCATTCATTTATTCATTCAATCGTATTTATTGAGCGCTTACTGTGTGCAGAGCACTGGACTAAGCGCTTGGGAAGTCCAAGTTGGCAACATATAAAGACGATCCCGGGGGCCTCGCAGTCTTACTCCCCATTTTCCAGATGAGGGAAGTGAGGCACAGAGGATAGTAATAATAGTAATAATGGCATTTATTATTCATTTATTCATTCAATCCTATTTATTGAGCGCTTACTGTGTGCAGAGCACTGGACTAAGCGTTTGGGAAGTACAAGTTGGCAACATATAGAGACGGTCCCGGGGGGCTCACAGTCTTACTCCCCATTTTCCAGATGAGAGAACTGAGGCACAGAGAATAGTAATAATAGTAATAATGGCATTTATTATTCATTCATTCAATCAATCATTTATTGAGCGCTTACTGTGTGCAGAGCACTGTACTAAGTGCTTGGGAAGTACAAGTTGGCAACATATAGAGACGATCCTGGGGGGCTCACAGTCTTACTCCCCATTTTCCAGATGAGGGAACTGAGGCACAGAGAATAGTAATAATAGTAATAATGGTATTTATTATTCATTCATTCATTCATTCATTCAATCATATTTATTGAGCGCTTACTGTGTGCAGAGCACTGGACTAAGCGCTTGGGAAGTACAAGTTGTCAACACATAGAGACGATCCCGGGGGGCTCACAGTCTTACTCCCCATTTTCCAGATGAGGGAACTGAGGCACAGAGAATAGTAATCATAGTAATAATGGCATTTATTATTCATTCATTCATTCTGTCGTATTTATTGAGAGCTGCTGTGTGCAGAGCACTGGACTAAGCGCTTGGGAAGTCCAAGTTGGCAACCTAGAGAGACGGTCCCTACCCAACAGTGGGCTCCCCGTCTAAAAGGGGGAGACAGCCCCATGTGGACTCTGACCAACCTGATTAGCTTGTATCTACCCCGGACGGTGCCTGGCACCGAGAAAAAGCTTAACCGAAACCATAAAAATAATAAAAAAGCAACCCAGCCCGCCACCACCCGCCTTCTGGGTGACCTTGGACCAGTCACTTGACTTCCCCATTTCGGCCGCCTCGTCGGTAAAATGGGGCTGGGCCACCGGTCCGGTCAGCTCAGGATTGGGCCGGCGTCCGGCCCGGTTAGCTGGTCCTGCCCTAGAAGGCCCCCCCGACTCTTAGCGACGGGGTTTGGGGGTCCCCGGACGGGGTCCCAACCCCTCCCGGCAGGCCCTGAAACCCACCTGACTTGAGTGGAGTTGGCCAACCCACTGCCCTTTTCCCTCGGGCGTCTTCCCCGCCCACCGCCGGACACCCTCCGGCCTCCCTCCGGCCAAGCGTGGCTCAGTGGAAGGAGCCCGGGCTTGGGAGCCAGAGGTCATTTATTCATTTATTCATTCATTCATTCATTCAGTGGTATTTATTGAGCGCTTACTGTGTGCAGAGCACTGGACCAAGCGCTTGGGAAGTCCAAGTTGGCAACATAGAGACAGTCCCTACCCAGCAGCAGGCTCCCAGTCGGGGAAGCAGCGTGGCTCAGTGGAAAGAGCGCGGGCTTTGGAGTCAGAGGTCATGGGTTCAAATCCCGGCCCCGCCCATTGTCAGCTGGGTGACTTTGGGCAAGTCACTTCACTTCTCTGGGCCTCAGTGCCCTCATCTGGAAAATGGGGATGAAGACTGTGAGCCCCCCGTGGCACAACCTGATCACCTTGCAACCCCCCCAGCGCTTAGAACAGTGCTTGGCACATAGTAAGCACTTAATAAATGCCATTATTATTATTAGAAGGGGGAAGTTGAAAGAGCACAGGCTTTGGAGTCAGAGGTCATGGGTTCAAATCCTTGCTCTGCCAATTGTCAGCTGGGTGACTTTGGGCAGGTCACTTCACTTCTCTGGGCCTCAGTGACCTCATCTGGAAAATGGGAATTAAGACTGAGCCCCCCATGGGACAACCTGATCACCTTGTATCCCCCCCGCAGCGCTTAGAACAGTGCTTCTAGACTGTGAGCCCACTGTTGGGTAGGGACCGTCTCTCTGTGTTGCCAACTTGGGCTTCCCAAGCGCTTAGTCCAGTGCTCTGCACACAGTAAGTTCTCAATAAATATGAATGAATGAATGAAATTCTCTTTCATTTTGTTAATATGTTTTGTTTTGTTGCCTGTCTCCCCCTTCTAGACTGTGCGCCCGCTGTTGGGTAGGGACCGTCTCTATATGTCGCCAACTTGGACTTCCCAAGTGCTTAGTCCAGTGCTCTGCACACAGTAAGCGCTCAATAAATACGATTGAATGAATGAATGACTTGGATTTCCCAAGTGCTTAGTCCAGTTCTCTGCACACAGTAAGCGCTCAATAAATACGATTGAATGAATGAATGAATGACTTGGATTCCCCAAGTGCTTAGTCCAGTGCCCCGCACACAGTAAGCGCTCAATAAATACGATTGAATGAATGAATGAGAGGTCACCCGAGAATAATAATAATAATGGCATTTATTAAGCGCTTACTATGTGCAAGGCACTGTTCTAAGCGCTGGGGAGGTTACAAGGTGATCAGGTTGGCCCACGGCGGGCTCACAGTCTAGAAGGGAAGACCGAGTGCCCCAGGGGTGGGGCGGCCCGATGACCTCTGAACCCGTGGTTAGTCATCGAAAGCAAGCCAGCCACCGCCGGGCGCTTGGGTTGGGAAGGGTGGGAAGGGTGGGCCTTCCCGATTCAGGAATCTTGGGGCGTAGACTCGTGTCCCGGGGAGGAGCAGCTGGAGAGCAGAGTCCCCGGACTTGGCACCTGCTCGTGTCGTCCTCAGTTTCCCCCCCAAGAGTTGGGCACCGGGAAGCGACTGAGTGGGGAAGGATTCAGTTCATCAATCGTATTTATTGAGCGCTTACTGTGTGCAGAGCACTGTATTAAGCGCTTGAGTACTAAGTACTAAGTTCATTGGCCGGGGACCCCCAGGTGCCCTTAAAGGGGGAGCCAAGGGAGCTGGTCTCCCCTCCCTTTCCTCTTCATCCTCATCCTTGCTGCTTGAGAGAAGCAGCAGTCCCTCATTCCTTCAATCGTATTTATTGAGCGCTTACTGTGTGCAGAGCACTGGACTAAGCGCTTGGGAAGTACAAGTTGGGAACGACTGCGGCGCCAAAGGGAATGGGGGGAGAGGAGGGCTCAGTCAGGGAAGGCCTCCTCCCCCTTTTAGACTGTGAGCCCACTGTTGGGTAGGGACTGTCTCTGTATGTTGCCAACTTGTACTTCCCAAGCGCTTAGTCCAGTGCTCTGCACACACTAAGCGCTCAATAAATACGGCTGAATGAATGAATGAAGTGACTTGCCCAAAGCCTCTCTCCCCCTCCTCCCCCTCGCCTTACCTCCTTCCCCTCCCCACAGCACCTGTATATATGTATATATGTTTGTACGGATTTATTACACTATTTTATTTGTATATATTTATTAATGATAATAATGATGGTATTTATTAAGTGCTTACTATGTGCAAAGCTCTGTTCTAAGCGGTGGGAGGGGATACAAGGTGATGAGGTTGTCCCATGTGGAGCTCCCAGTCTTCATCCCCATTTTCCAGATGAGGGAACTGAGGCTCAGAGAAGTGAAGTTACTTGCCCAAGGCCACCCAGCAGACATGTGGCGGTCAGAATTCGAACCCATGACCTCTGACTCCAAAGCCCGGGCTCTTTCCACTGAGCCACGCCGCTTCCCTATTCTATTTATTTTGTTACTATGTTTTGTCTTGTTGTCTGTCTCCCCCTGTTAGACTGTGAGCCCGCTGTTGGGTAGGGACCGTCTCTATGGGTTGCCAACTTGGACTTCCCAAGCGCTTAATATAGTGCTCTGCGCACAGTAAGCACTCAATAAATACGATTGAATGAATGAATAAGAGCTGGTAGGGACCATCTCTATATGTTGCCAACTTGGACTCCCCAAGCACTTAGTCCAGTGCTCTGCGCACAGTAAGCGCTCAATAAATACGATTGAATGAATGAATGAATAAGTGCTGGTAGGGACCATCTCTCTATGTTGCCAACTTGGACTCCCCAAGCACTTAGTCCAGTGCTCTGCGCAAAGTAAGCGCTCAATAAATACGATTGAATGAATGAATGAATAAGCGCTGGTAGGGACCATCTCTCTATGTTGCCAACTTGGACTCCCCAAGCACTTAGTCCAGTGCTCTGCGCACAGTAAGCGCTCAATAAATACGATTGAATGAATGAATGAATGAATAAGTGCTGGTAGGGACCAACTCTATATGTTGCGACTCCCCAAGCACTTAGTCCAGTGCTCTGCGCACAGTAAGTGCTCAATAAATACGATTGAATGAATGAATGAATGAATAAATAAGCACTGGTAGGGACCATCTCTATATGTTGCCAACTTGGACTCCCCGAGCACTCAGTCCAGTGCTCTGCACACAGTAAGCGCTCAGTGCTTTGCACATAGTAAGTGCTTAACAAATGCCATCATTATTAATAAATGTGATTGAATGAATGAAGGAATGAATGATTAAGCGCTGGAAGGGACCATCTCTATATGTTGCCAACTTGGACTCCCCAAGCAGTTAGTCCAGTGCTCTGCGCACAGTAAGCGCTCAATAAATACGATTGAATGAATGAATGAATGAATGAATGAATAAATAAGTGCTGGTAGGGACCATCTCTATACGTTGCCAACTTGGACTCCCCAAGCGCTTAGTCCAGTGCTCTGCGCACAGTAAGCGCTCAATAAATACGATTGAATGAATGAATTAATAAATAAGTGCTGGTAGGGACCATCTCTATACGTTGCCATCTTGGACTCCCCAAGCGCTTAGTCCAGTGCTCTGTGCACAGTAAGCGCTCAGTAAATACAATCGAATGAACGAAGGAATGATTGAGCCTGGTGGCCTTGAATATGAGAAGCAGCGTGGCTCAGTGGAAAGAGCGCGGGCTTGGGAGTCAGAGATCATGGATTCGAATCCCACCTCCCCCACATGTCTGCCGGGTGACCTTGGGCGAGTCACTTCACTTCTCTGGGCCTCAGTTCCCTCATCTGTCAAATGGGGATGAAGACTGTGAGCCCCCCATGGGACAACCTCATCTCCTTGTATTCCCCCCAGTGCTTAGAACATAGTAAGCGCTTAACAAATACCAACATCATTATTATTATTATTATCACCCAGGGAACCTGAGCGAAACCGACCGGCCCGAGAGCGGCCCACGGGTGTCCGAGGCCGGGGTGACGGGGGCGCGTCCCCCTCCTGTCCCCATCGGGTCTATTTAAAGGACCCCGGGCCAAGTGGGAGGGAAAGGCGGTGGCCATGACGAGAAAAGCCGGGGCGTCTACTACCGCCGCCACCCCCGATTAGAGGGCCGCCCGGCCCAAAACGGGCCTAGGTGTGCCCGGCAGCCGCGCCCGACTCCGCTTCCTCTCTGGAGCCGGTTGGGCCGCCCCACCTCACCGCACCGGCCTCCCCCCGCCTTCTGCTGTGCTTAGTCCAGTGCTCTGCACACAGTAATAATCATCATCATCATCAATTGTATTTATTGAGCGCTTACTGTGTGCAGAGCACTGGACTAAGCACTTGGGAAGTCCAAGTTGCAACATAGTCCCTACCCAACAGTGGGCTCACAGTCTGAAAGGGGGAGAAAGAGAGCAAAACCAAACATACCAATAAAATAAAATAAATAGATATGTACAGTAAAATAAATAAATAGATAAATAAATAGAGAAATAAATATGTACAAATATATATACAGGTGCGTTTTCCCGTGGCCGTCTTTCCCGACGACGCCACTGTAGGAGAAACTGAGGGAGCAGACGGAGCGGACGGGGCTCTTGAACATCGCTAGGCATCTCGCGGTGGGGAAGTGCCACAGTCGCACCAAGCTGCGGGGGCCAATGGCGTTTATTAAGCGCTTACTATGTGCAAAGCGCCGTTCGAAGCGCTGGGGAGGTTGCAGGGTGATCAGGTTGTCCCACGGGGGCTCACAGTCTTCATCCCCGTTTTGCAGATGAGGGAACTGAGGCTCGGAGAAGTGAAGTGACTAGCTGACAAGTGGCGGAGCCGGGATTTGAACCCATGACCTCTGACTCCAAAGAATAATAATGACGATGGGATTTGTTAAGCGCTTTCTGTGTGCAAAGCACTGTTCTAAGCACCAGGGAGGTTACATTGGGTAGGGACCGTCTCTATATGTTGCGACAAGCTGACAGCTGACAAGTGGCGGAGCCGGGATTTGAACCCATGACCTCTGACTCCAAATAATGATGATGGTATTTGTTAAGCGCTTTCTGTGTGCAAAGCACTGTTCTGAGCACCAGGGAGGTTACATTGGGTAGGGACCGTCTCTATATGTTGCGACAAGCTGACAGCTGACAAGTGGCGGAGCCGGGATTTGAACCCATGACCTCTGACTCCAAATAATGATGATGGTATTTGTTAAGCGCTTTCTGTGTGCAAAGCACTGTTCTGAGCACCAGGGAGGTTACATTGGGTAGGGACCGTCTCTATATGTTGCGACAAGCTGACAGCTGACAAGTGGCGGAGCCGGGATTTGAACCCATGACCTCTGACTCCAAATAATGATGATGGTATTTGTTAAGCGCTTTCTGTGTGCAAAGCACTGTTCTGAGCACCAGGGAGGTTACATTGGGTAGGGACCGTCTCTATATGTTGCGACAAGCTGACAGCTGACAAGTGGCGGAGCCGGGATTTGAACCCATGACCTCTGACTCCAAATAATGATGATGGTATTTGTTAAGCGCTTTCTGTGTGCAAAGCACTGTTCTAAGCGCCGGGGAGGTTACATTGGGTCTCTATATGTTGCCAACTTGTACTTCCCAAGCGCTTAGTCCAGTGCTGTGCACACAGTAAGCGCTCAATAAATACGATTGAATGAATGAAGTGACTTGCCCAAAGTCACCCAGCTGACAAGTGGTGGCGTCAGGATTTGAACCCGTGACCTCCGACTCCAAAGCCCGGGCTCTTTCCACTGAGCCACGCTGCTTCAGCCCCTGACAGGGGCCGTGATGGCCAGTCCGGACTCCCACCCCCATCCCCAACTTTCCAGGCTCATCGGGAGAAGCAGCGTGGCTCAGTGGAAAGAGCCCGGGCTTTGGAGTCAGAGGTCATGGGTTCAAATTCCGGCTCTGCCAATTGTCAGCTGGGTGACTTTGGGCGAGTCACTTCACTTCTCTGGGTGAGTCACTTTGGGCGAGTCACTTCACTTCTCTGCGCCTCAGTTCCCTCATCCGTAAAATGGGGATGAAGACTGTGAGCCCCCCGTGGGCCAACCTGATCACCATGTAACCTCCCCAGCGCTTAGAACAGCGCTTTGCACATAGTAAGCGCTTAATAAACGCCATCATTATTATTTGGAGTCCAAGGTCGTGGGTTCAAATCCTGGCTCCGCCACTTGTCAGCTGGGTGCCTTTGCTTCTCACCTTGTAGCCTTCCCAGCGCTTAGAACAGCGCTTTGCACATAGTAAGCGCTTAATAAATGCCATTATTATTATTGGGAGTCCGAGGTCATGGGTTCAAATCCTGCCTAAGCCACTTGTCAGCTGGGTGACATTGGGCATGTGACTCAGTGGAAAGAGCCCGGGCTTTGGAGTCAGAGGTCATGGGTTCAAATCCCGCTCCGCCAACTGTCAGCTGGGTGACTTTGGGCGAGTCACTTCACTTCTCTGGGCCCCAGTTCCCTCATCCGTAAAATGGGGATGAAGACTGTGAGCCCCCCGTGGGCCAACCTGATCACCATGTAACCTCCCCAGCGCTTAGAACAGCGCTTTGCACATAGTAAGCGCTTAATAAACGCCATCATTATTATTTGGAGTCCAAGGTCGTGGGTTCAAATGCTGCTCTGCCACTTGTCAGCTGGGTGACTTTGCTTCTCACCTTGTAACCTCCCCAGCGCTTAGAACAGCGCTTTGCACATAGTAAGTGCTTAATAAACGCCATCATTATTATTTGGAGTCCGAGGTCATGGGTTCAAATCCCGGCTCCGCCAACTGTCAGCTGGGTGACTTTGGGCGAGTCACTTCACTTCTCTGGGCCTCAGTTCCCTCCTCCGTAAAATGGGGATGAAGACAGTGAGCCCCCCGTGGGACAACCTGATCACCATGTAACCTCCCCAGTGCTTAGAACAGCGCTTTGCACATAGTAGGCGCTTAATAAATGCCATCATTTTTATTTGGAGTCCGAGGTCATGGGTTCAAATCCGGCTCCACCAACTGTCCGCTGGGTGACTTTGGGCGAGTCACTTCCCTTCTCTGGGCCCCAGTTCCCTCCTCCGTAAAATGGGGATGAAGACAGTGAGCCCCCCGTGGGCCAACCTGATCACCATGTAACCACCCCAGCGCTTAGAACAGCGCTTTGCACATAGCGCTTAGTAAATGCCATCATTATTATTTGGAGTCCAAGGTCGTGGGTTCAGATCCAGGCTCCCTCCGTAAAAATGGGGATGAAGACAGTGAGCCCCCCGTGGGCCAACCTGATCACCATGTAACCACCCCAGCGCTTAGAACAGCGCTTTGCACATAGCGCTTAGTAAATGCCATCATTATTATTTGGAGTCCAATGTCGTGGGTTCAGATCCAGGCTCCCTCCGTAAAAATGGGGATGAAGACAGTGAGCCCCCCGTGGGCCAACCTGATCACCATGTAACCACCCCAGCGCTTAGAACAGCGCTTTGCACATAGTAAGCGCTTAATAAATGCCATCATTATTATTTGGAGTCCGAGGTTGTGGGTTCAAATCCAGCTCCGCCACTTGGCTGTAGCGCCAGGAACGCCGGCCCGCCGGAAGGGGCTTTCGCCGTCCGGCGTCGCCGGGCAATTTTCTTTCTCGGGGCTCGTTTCTCGTGAAGTGGGTTTTACCTTTTTCTTCTTTTTCTTCTTTTTCTTCTTTTTCTTCTTCTTTTTCTGCCCCCGTTGTTGTTGTTTTGGTGAGGGGGGGGCCCTTGGCCATCAGTGAGTGGCTCATTAAAAGCCACGGGGCCGACATTCTCCGGGGCTGAGCTCACCGCCTCCCGCGCCGGTCGGGTTTTCGGGTGGAACAATGCCCATCATTCATCCTTTCGGGCGAAGGGACCGGGGCCGCTCACTGGGGACTTGGGGGGCGCTCCCTTGGGGTGTCCGCCCCCCCCCCTTGGCACCCGGGGCACCCAGGGTACCGCAGCGTGGCTCAGTGGAAAGAGCCCGGGCTTCGGAGTCGGAGGTCATGGGTTCAAATCCCGACTTCGCCAATTGTCAGCTGGGTGACTTTGGGCAAGTCACTTCTCTGGGCCTCAGTTCCCTCATCTGTCAAATGGGGATGAAGACTGTGAGCCCCCCGTGGGACAACCTCATCACCTTGTACCCACCTCAGCGCTTAGAGCAGTGCTTTTAGACTGTGAGCCCACTGTTGGGTAGGGACTGTCTCTATATGTTACCAATTTGTACTTCCCAAGCGCTTAGTACAGTGCTCTGCACATAGTAAGCGCTCAATAAATACGATTGATGATGATGATGATGATGATGCTTTGCACATAGTAAGCGCTTAATAAATGCCATCATTATTATTATTATTATTATAGGTCCCGGGTTCAAATCCCGGCTCCGCCACTTTTCATTCAGTCGCGCTTGCTTTGTGCAAAGCGCTGTACTAAGCGCTTGGGAAGTACAAGTTGGCAACATCTAGAGGCGGTCCCTACCCAACAGCGGGCAGGGGCACACCCTCAGTCGTATTTATTGAGCGCAGAACAATCAATCAGTCAGTCGTATTTATTGAGCACTTACTGTGTGCAGAGCACTGTACTAAGCGCTTGGGAAGTACAAGTTGGCAACATCTAGAGGCGGTCCCTACCCAACAGCGGGCAGGGGCACACCCTCAGTCGTATTTATTGAGCGCAGAACAATCAATCAATCAGTCGTATTTATTGAGCACTTACTGTGTGCAGAGCACTGTACTAAGCGCTTGGGAAGTACAAGTTGGAAACATCTAGAGACGGTCCCTACCCAACAGCGGGCAGGGGCACACCCTCAGTCGTATTTATTGAGCGCAGAACAGTCAATCAATCAATCAATCATATTTATTGAGCGCTTACTGTGTGCAGAGCACTGTACTAAGCGCTTGGGGAAGTCCAAGTTGGCAACATCTAGAAGCGGTCCCTACCCAACAGCGGGCAGGGGCACACCCTCAGTTGTATTTATTGAGCGCAGAGCAGTCAATCAATCAATCGTATTTATTGAGCGCTTACTGTGTGCAGAGCACTGTACTAAGCGCTTGGGAAGTACAAGTTGGCAACATCTAGAGGCGGTCCCTACCCAACAGCGGGCAGGGGCACACCCTCGGTCGTATTTATTGAGCGCAGAACAGTCAATCAATCAATCAGTCGTATTTATTGAGCACTTACTGTGTGCAGAGCACTGTACTAAGCGCTTGGGAAGTACAAGTTGGAAACATCTAGAGACGGTCCCTACCCAACAGCGAGCAGGGGCACACCCTCAGTCGTATTTATTGAGCGCAGAACAGTCAGTCAATCAATCAATCGTATTTATTGAGCGCTTACTGTGTGCAGAGCACTGTACTAAGCGCTTGGGAAGTACAAGTTGGCAACATCTAGAGGCGGTCCCTACCCAACAGCGGGCAGGGGCACACCCTCAGTCGTATTTATTGAGCGCAGAACAATCAATCAGTCAATCAATCGTATTTATTGAGTGCTTACTGTGTGCAGAGCACTGTACTAAGCGCTTGGGAAGTACAAGTTGGCAATAATAATAATAACGATGGCATTTATTAAGCGCTTACTATGTGCAAAGCACTGTTCTAAGTACTGGGGGACATACAAGGTGATCAGGTTGTCCCACGGGGGGGGGGCTTACAGTCAATCCTCAGTTTACAGATGAGGGAACTGAGGCACAGAGGAGTTAAGTGACTTGCCGAAAGTCACACAGCGGACAAGTGGCAGAGTCTGGATTTGAACCCATGACCTCTGACTCCAAAGCCCATGTGCTTTCCACTGGGCCACGTGGCAACATATTGGAGCAGTGTACCAAGCGCTAGGAGAGGACATCACAACAATATAACAGACTTTCTCGGCCCACGGCGACCCTACAGTCTCCCCCGTCTAGACCATAAGCTCATTGTGCGCAGGGAATGCGTCTGTTTATTGCTCTATAGTACTCTCCTAAGCGCTTGGTACAGCGCTCTGCCCACAGTAAGCGCTCAATAAATACAAATGAGCCACGCAGGATTCCGGGGGAGGAAAAGGGAGTCTCACTTGGCAGCTGGGTGACTTGGGGCAAGTCGCTTCACTTCTCTGGGCCTCAGTTCCCTCAGCTGGAAAATGGAGATTAAGTCTGTGAGCCCCACGTGGGACAACTTGATCAATCAGTCAATCAATCGTATTTATTGAGCGCTTACTGTGTGCCGAGCACTGGACTAAGCGCTTGGGAAGTACACGTTGGCAACATCTAGAGACGGTCCCTACCCAACAGTGGGCTCCCAGGCTAGAAGGGGGAGACAGAGAACAAAACAAAACATATTAACGGAATAAAATAAATAGAATAGATAGGTACAAGTAAAATAAATCAATAAATAGAGTAATAAATCCGTACATACATATATACAGGTGCTGTGGGGAAGGGAGGGAGGTAAGGCGGGATGGAGAGGGAGAGGAAGGAAGGGGCTCAGTGTGGGAAGGCCTCCTGGAGGAGGTGAGCTCTCAGTAGGGCCTTGAAGAAGGGAACTTGATGACCTTGTATCCACCCCAGCGCTTAGAACAGTGCTTTGCACATAGTAAGCGCTTAAGAAATGCCATCATTATTATTATTATGCCACGCTCTCGATGCCGCGGAACCGCCCGGGCAAGTCGGCCCGCGTCGTCGTGGGAGCCGAGCCCTGCGGCCGGGCAGCGGGAGGAGGAGCTAGACTGTGAACCCGCTGTCGGGGAGGGACCTATATGTTGCCAACTTGGACTTCCCAAGCGCTTAGTACAGTGCCCTGCACACAGTAAGCGCTCAATAAATACGATTGAATGAATGCATGAGCCGTTGGGCACCCTCTGGGTGCAATGCACTGAACCGAGCGCCCGGGGAAGGCTGGCCCAAAGAAGATGGTGTTGATGGTTAAGCGCTCACTACGTGCCAAACACCGTTCTAAGCACTGGAGTAATAATAATAATAATGATGATGATGGCATTTGTTAAGCGCTTACTATGTGCAGAGCACTGTTCTAAGCACTGGGGGGGATACAAGGTGATCAAGTGGGGCTCACAGTCTTAATCCCCATTTTACAGATGAGGGAACTGAGGCTCAGAGAAGTGAAGTGACTTGCCCAAGGTCTCACAGCAGACATGTGGCGGAGTCGGGATTCGAACCCATGACCTCTGACTCCAAAGCCCGGGCTCTTTCCACCGAGCCATGCTGCTTCTCTCAGATGTCTTCATCCCCATTTTCCAGGTGAGGTCACTGAGGCCCAGAGAAGCGAAGTGACTTGCTCAAAGTCACGCAGCCGACGAGTGGCGGAGGCGGGATTAGAACCCAGGTCCTCTGACCGCCCAAGCCCACTAAGGCAGTCCCTGCCCTAGGGGAGCGTCCACGCCAGAGTCCGGGGGGTTGGGGTCGGGCGACGGCGGTGCGACTCTCCACTTAGGGCGGCCGGGCGGCCCCATCTCAGCCTGCCCCCCGGCAGTCATTCATTCAGTCTTATTTATTGAGCGCTTACTGTGTGCAGAGCACTGTACTAAGCGCCTGGGAAGTACAAGCTGGCAACATATAGAGACGGTCCCTACCCAACAGTGGGCTCACAGTCTAGAAGAGAAGCAGAGAAGAGTAGTCGAGCAGAGAAGCATCGTGGCCTAGTGGAGGACTTGGGTTCTAATCCCGGCTCCCCCACTTGTGCAAGTCACTCCTCTGGGCCTCAGTTCCCTCATCCGGAAAATGGGGGTGAAGACTGTGAGCCCCGTGTGGGACGGGAACTGTGTCCGACCTGATGACCTTGTACCCATCTTGGCGCTTAGAACAGTGCTCGGCACCTCGTAAGTGCTTAATGAATGCCACAAAAAGACGGGAACTGTGTCCGACCTGATGACCTTGTACCCGTCTTGGCGCTTAAAACAGTGCTCGGTACCTCGTAAGTGCTTAACAAATGCCACAAAAAAGACGGGAACTGTGTCCGACCTGATGACCTTGTACCCATCTTGGCGCTTAGAACAGTGCTCGGCACCTCGTAAGTGCTTAACGAATGCCACAAAAAAGATGGGAACTGTGTCCGACCTGATGACCTTGTACCCATTTTAGCGCTTAGAACAGTGCTTAGCACCTCATACCTGCTTAACAAATGCCACAAACAAGACAGGAACTGTATCCGACCTGATGAACTTGTACCTATCTTAGCGCTTAGAACAGTGCATACTCTATTTATTTTTTTTTGTTTATTTGTTTATTTATCTTGTACATATCTATTCTATTTATTTTATTTTGTTAGTATGTTTGGTTTTGTTGTCTGTCTCCCCCTTCTAGACTGTGAGCCCGCTGTTGGGTAGGGACCGTCTCTATGTGTTGCCGACTTGTACTTCCCAAGCGCTTAGTACAGTGCTCTGCACACAGTAAGCGCTCAATAAATACGATTGATTGATTGATTAACAAATGCCAAAAAAAAGATGGGAACTGTGTCTGACCTGATGACCTTGTACCCATTTTAGTGCTTAGAACAGTGCTTGGCACCTCGTAAGTGCTTGATGAACTTGTACCTATCTTAGCGCTTAGAACAGTGCATACTCTATTCATTTGTTTATTTATTTATTTATCTTGTACATATCTATTCTATTTATTTTATTTTGTTAGTATGTTTGGTTTTGTTCTCTGTCTCCCCCTTCTAGACTGTGAGCCTGCTGTTGGGTAGGGACTGCCTCTATGTGTTGCCGACTGTACTTCCCAAGCGCTTAGTACAGTGCTCTGCACACAGTAAGCGCTCAGTAAATACGATTGATTGATTGATTGATTAACAAATGCCACAAAAAAGACGGGAACTGTGTCCGACCTGATGATAAAGGCAGGGAAAAGAAGTATGTTGAGAGCAAGCGGGCTGTTTTGAGGTGATTGCTTCCTTTAACATCGGCTTTCTTTTCGAATGTGAAATTGCTGGCGGTTGATACGTCCACCATAATCGAATGATCGGAAGGAATCGTTCTATTTATTTTATTTTGTTAATGTGATTTGTTCTCTGTCTCCCCCTTCTAGACTGTGAGCCCACTGTTGGGTAGGTACCGTCTCTATATGTGGCCAACTTGTGCTTCCCAAGCGCTTAGTACAGTGCTCTGCACACGGTAAGCGCTCAATAAATACGATTGAATGAACGAATGATGACCTTGTACCTATCTTAGCGCTTAGAACGGTGCTCGGCACCTCGTAAGTGCTTAACAAATGCCACAAAAAAAGCCCAAGCGGCATTTGTTTTGTTCTCTGCCTCCCCCTTCGAGACTGCGAGCCCACTGTTGGGTAGGGACCTTCTCTAGATGTTGCCGACTTGGACTTCCCAAGCGCTTAGTCCAGTGCTCTGCACACAGTAAGTGCTCAATCAATCAATCAATCGTATTTATTGAGCGCTTACTGTGTGCAGAGCACTGGACTAAGCGCTTGGGAAGTCCGAGTTGGCAACATAGACAGTCCCTACCCAACAGTGGGCTCACAGTCTAAAAGGGGGAGACAGAGAACAAAACCAAACATACTAACAAAATAAAATAAATAGAATAGATATGTACAAGCAAAATAAATGAGTAAATAGATAATAAATAAATTAATAATAATAAACAATACAAATAAACAACAATAAATAAATATAATATGCATTATATAATATATATAATAAATATAAATAAATAAATATAATATGCATTATATAATATATAATAAATACAAATAAATAAATAAATAAATGCGATTGAGTGAATGAATGAATTTTTCCAAGTGCACACACTGCGCAGAGCGCGGAGACCCAGCCTGGGGAGGATTTGGGGCCCTCCGCTCGGAATGGCTCCCCGGCACCTCCTCCGCGGCCCTGACGGTCTAGAGGGAGGACAGGGCAGATGGAAGGGGGGAGAGAGAGAGAGAATGTGCTAAAACAAACAAATTTAAAATTACTGCCGTAAAAATAGCCGCTTAGCACAACCCGGGTGGGGGCCGGGTCCACGCTTTGGGCCCCTTGGGACACGTGTGAAAGCCCGGCAGGCCGCGCGGGCCGGAATCCGTCCTATAATAATAATAATAATAATAATGGCATTTATTAAGCGCTTACTATGTGCAAAGCACTGTTCTAAGCGCTGAAGAGGTTACAAGGTGATCAGGTTGTCCCACGGGGGGGCTCACGGTGTTCAGCCCCATTTTCCAGATGAGGGAACTGAGGCCCAGAGAAGTGAAGTGACTTGCCCAAAGTCACCCAGCTGACAGTTGGCGGAGCCGGGATTTGAACCCGTGACCTCTGACTCCAAAGCCCGGGCTCTCTCCACTGAGCCACGCTGCTTCGGGGCCGGACGCGTGTCCGGTGAAACCGTCGGCCGCGGCTCCTCTTCTTCCCTCCCTCCATCCCGCCTGAGCGAAGGAAGGGAGCGAGCGGGAAGCTGTGGGCCATTTTGAAGGCAGGTCAATCAATCAATCAATCAATCGTATTTATTGAGCGCTTTCTGTGTGAGGGGCCGCTCATCATCATCATCATCATCAATCGTATTTATTGAGCGCTTACTGTGTGCAGAGCACTGTACTAAGCGCTTGGGAAGTCCAAGTTGGCAACGTATAGAGACAGTCCCTACCCAACAGTGGGCTCACAGTCTAAAAGGTCGGGTTGGACCCAGTCCCTGTCCCCCGTGGGGCTCACGGTCTCGATCCCCATTTTACAGACGAGGGAACCGAGGCCCAGGGAAGTGGAGTGACTGCTCCAAGGTCACACAGCAGACGCCCCTCAGAGAAGCAGCGTGGCTCCGTGGAAAGAGCCTGGGCTTTGGAGGCAGAGGTCATGGGTTCAAATCCCAGCTCAATCAATCAATCAATTGTATTTATTGAGCGCTTACTGTGTGCCGAGCACTGTACTAAGCGCTTGGGAAGTACAAGTTGGCAACATATAGAGACAGTCCCTACCCCACAGTGGGCTCACAGTCTAGAACTGTGTGACCTTGGCCGAGTCACTTAACTGCTCTGGGCCTCAGTTCCCTCACCTGTAAAATGGGGATTAAGACTGTGAGCCCCCCCCGTGGGACAACCTGATCACCTTGTAACCTCCCCAGCGCTTAGAACAGTGCTTTGCACATAGTAAGTGCTTAATAAATGTCATAATTATTATTACTAAAGTGACTTGTCCAGAGCATAGTAAGTGCTTAATAAATGCCATTATTATTATTATTATTATTAAAGTGACTTGTCCAGAGCATAGTAAGCGCTTAATAAATGCCATCATCATCATCATCATCATCTCGCACTCTGCTCCGGTGACACGGGGGAGCGGAAGGCGGGCGGCCGGCTAAACCGGGGATCGGGAGAGTCCGCGGTCGGGCCTCAGCCCGTTAGACCCCCCCAACGAGGGAAGGGGGTCACCGGGAGCTGGGATCGACCTGCGGCGTGGCTCAGTAAGAAGAGCCCGGGCTTTGCGGTCAGGGGTCATGAGTTCGAATCCCAGCCCTGCCAATTACTTGGGTGACTTTGGGCAAGTCACTTCACTTCTCTGGGCCTCAGCTCCCTCATCTGGAAAATGGGGATTAAGACTGTGAGCCCCCCCGTGGGATCTGGAAAATGGGGATTAAGGACTAAGGTCCCAGCCTGTGTTATCCCAGCGCTTAGTACAATATTGTAAGCACTTAACAAATACCATTAAAAAAAAGTGAGGTAACTGAGGCCCAGAGAAGTGAAGCGACTTGCCCACAGTCACACAGCAGGCAAGGGGGCTCCCAGACTGAGCCCCCTCCTTCCTCTCCCCCTCCCCATCCCCCCCCCCAACCTCCTTCCCCTCCCCACAGCACCTGTATATATGTATATATGTTTGTATGGATTTATTACTCTATTTGTGCATACTTATTCTCTTTATTTTATCTTGTTAATACGTTCTGTTTTGTTCTCTGTCTCCCCCTTCTAGACTGTGAGCCCACTGTTGGGGAGGGACCGTCTCTCTAGCGTTGAGGTCCTACTAACCTACTCTATTTTATTTTGTTAATGTTTTGTTTTGTTGCCCGTCTCCCCCTCCTAGACTGTGAGCCCGCTGTTGGGTAGGGCCCGTCTCTCTATGTTGCCAGCTTGTACTTCCCAAGCGCTTAGTCCAGTGCTCTGCACACAGTAAGCGCTCAATAAATACAATTGATTGATTGATTGATTGTTACTCTATTTATTTTACTTGTACATATCTATTCTATTTATTTTATTTTGTTAAAATGTTTGGTTTTGTTCTCTGTCTCCCCCTTCTAGACTGTGAGCCCACTGTTGGGTAGGGACTGTCTCTATATGTTGCCAACTTGGACTTCCCAAGCGCTTAGTCCAGTGCTCTGCACACAGTAAGCGCTCAATAAATGCAATTGATTGACTGATTGATTATTACTCTATTTATTTTACTTGTACATATCTATTCTATTTATTTTATTTTGTTAATATGCTTGGTTTTGTTCTCTGTCTCCCCCTTCTAGACTGTGAGCCCACTGTTGGGTAGGGACTGTCTCTATATGTTGCCAACTTGGACTTCCCAAGCGCTTAGTCCAGTGCTCTGCACACAGTAAGCGCTCAATAAATACGATTGATTGATTATTACTCTATTTTACTTGTACATATCTATTGTATTTATTTTATTTTGTTAATATGTTTGGTTTTGTTCTCTGTCTCCCCCTTCTAGACTGTGAGCCCACTGTTGCGTAGGGACTGTCTCTATATGTTGCCAACTTGGACTTCCCAAGCGCTTAGTCCAGTGCTCTGCACACAGTAAGCGCTCAATAAATACAATTGATTGACTGATTGATTATTACTCTATTTATTTTACTTGTACATATCTATTCTATTTATTTTATTTTGTTAATATGCTTGGTTTTGTTCTCTGTCTCCCCCTTCTAGACTGTGAGCCCACTGTTGGGTAGGGACTGTCTCTATATGTTGCCAACTTGGACTTCCCAAGCGCTTAGTCCAGTGCTCTGCACACAGTAAGCGCTCAATAAATACGATTGACTGATTGATTATTACTCTATTTTACTTGTACATATCTATTCTATTTATTTTATTTTGTTAATATGTTTGGTTTTGTTCTCTGTCTCCCCCTTCTAAACTGTGAGCCCACTGTTGGGTAGGGACTGTCTCTCTATGTTGCCAAATTGGACTTCCCAAGCGCTTAGTCCAGTGCTCTGCACACAAAGTGCTCAATAAATACGATTGATTGATTGATTTTGGCCAGTCCCGTTGTATTCGTGTAAACCTCAGGCAGGGTCCCCCCCCAGCCTCCGACTTTCCAGATGCAAGAGCCCTGACGACGTCCCTCCCTGCTCCCCCAGAAACGATGTATTTGTTGTACTTGGTTGTGGGATCTTTGGGCGCGGTGCCGGGCAACGCGGCCGACGGGAAGCGATCGGTTCCGACTCCATTTCTGGTCCACCCGAGGCTCACGGGCCGAGGGAGGGCAAGAAGCGATTTGAATCCCCTTTTCACCGAATCAATCAATCATTTATTGAGCGCTTACTGTGTGCGGAGCACTGGACTAAGCGCTTGGGAAGTACAAGTTGGCGACGTATGGAGACGGTCCCTACCCAACAGTGGGCTCACAGTCTAGAAGGGGGAGAACAGGAAGGGAGGGGGAGAGAGAGAGAGAGCTCATTGTGGTTAGGGAATTCATTCATTCATTCAATCGTATTTATTGAGCGCTTACTATGTGCAGAGCACTGTACTAAGCGCTTGGGAAGTCCAACTTGGCAACATATAGAGACGGTCCCTACCCAACAGCGGGCTCAAGTGCTTTTTACGGTGCTTTAGAACAATAAGTACTCAATAAATATTCAGGGCACTAGTGTGGTCTAGTGGAAGGAACATGGTCCTGAGAGTCGGGATATGGGTTCCAATTCCTGTTTTGCCACATGTATTCGTTGTGACTTTGTGCAGGTTGTTTAACTTCTGTGCCTCAACTTACTGTATCTGGAAAATGGGGATAAAGACAACCCCAGTCCCTGCCTGAAGTTATTATGTCTGGAAAACGGGGATAAAGAAGAGAGAGAGAAACAGCGTGGCTCAGTGGAAAGAGCCCGGGCTTTGGAGTCAGATGTCATGGGTTTGAATCCCCGCTCTGCCAATTGTCAGCTGTGTGACTTTGGGCAAGTCACTTCACTTCCCTGTGCCTCCGTTACCTCATCTGTAAAATGGGGATGAAGACTGTGAGCTCCCCGTGGGCCAACCTGATCACCTTGTAACCTCCCCAGCGCTTAGAACAGTGCTTTCCACATAGTAAGCGCTTAATAAATGCCATCATTATTATTATTAGAGAGAGAGAGAGAGGAAGGAAGGGGGGAAGGAAGGAAGGGAGAAAGAGAGAAAGGAAGGAGGAAGGAATTAAGGGAGAAAGAGAGGAGAGAGAGAAAGAAAGAGAGAGAGAAAGAAAAAGAAAAGAAAGAAAGAAAGGAAAGAGAGAGGGAGGGAGGGAGGAAAGAAAGAGAGAGGGAGGGAGGAGAGAGAAAGAAAGAAAGAAAGAAAGAAAGAAGGAAAGAGCGAGAGGGAGGAAGGGAGAAAGAGAGAGGTGAGAGAAAGAAAGAGAAACAAAGAAAGAAAGAAAGGAAAGAGAGAGGGGGAGGAGAGGGAGAGGGAGGGAGGAGAGAGAAAGAAAGAGAAAGGAAAGAAAGAAGGAAAGAGAGAGAGAGGGAGGAAGGGAGAAAGAAAGAAAGAGAGGAGAGAGAGAAAGAAAGAGAGAGGAGAGAGAGAAAGAGAGAGGAGAGAAAGAAAGAAAGAAAGGAAGAGAGAGAGAGAGGGAGGAAAGAGAGACAGAGGGAGGGAGGGAGGAGAGAAAGAAAAGAAAGAAGGAAAGAGAGGGAGGAAGGGAGAAAGAAAGAGAGGGGTGAGAGAAAGAAAGAAAGAAAGAAACAGAAAGAAAGGAAAGAGAGAGAGGGAGGAGAGAGAGAGGGAGGGAGGAGAGAGAAAGAGAAAGGAAAGAAAGAAGGAAAGAGAGAGAGAGGGAGGAAGGGAGAAAGAAAAAGAGAGAGGAGAGAGAAAAAGAGGAGAGAGAAAGAAAGAAAGAAAGGAGAGAGAGAGGGAGGGAGGAAAGAGACGGAGGGAGGAGAGAGGGAGGGAGGAGAGAAAGAGAAAGGAAGGAAAGAAAGAAAGAAAGAAAGAAAGAAAGAAAGAAAGAAAGAAGGAAGGAAAGAGAGAGGGAGGAAGGGAGAAAGAAAGAGAGGGGGTGAGAGAGAAAGAAACAAAGAAAGAAAAGAGAGAGAGGGAGGGAGGAGAGAGAAAGAAAGAGAAAGGAAAGAAAGAAGGAAAGAGAGAGAGGGAGGAAGGGAGAAAGAGAGGAGAGAGAGAGAGGAGAGAGAGAAAGAAAAAGAAAGAAAGAAAGAAAGGAAAGAGAGAGGGAGGGAGGAAAGAGAGAGAGAGGGAGGGAGGAGAAAAGGAAAGAGAAAGAAAGAAAGAAGGAAAGAAAGAAAGAAAGAGAGAGGGAGGAAGGAAGGAAAGAAAGAAAGAAAGAGAAAGAAAGAAGAAAGAAAGAAAGAGAGAGAGAGAAAGAAATAAAGAAATAAAGAAAAAGAGAGAAAGTACCCGAGGCCCGGGAGTGATTCTGCGGGTTGGCCGGGTTCCCGCAGCCGGCCAGCGGCTCCTAAATCCCAGCTCCGTGCTCTTTCCACTGAGCCACCCTGCCGACTGAGACGTTTGGTAGCAAATGCGGAGGAGCCCTGTAGTCCGGGCCTAAGCTTCTTGGCAGCTCACTAAAGAAAGTGAATTAATTCCCTCTCCAGTCCCCCCCACCCGCCGCCACACCCCCCTTCCTGTCAAGGTGGAGACTCTTTGTGCCCTGACCCCGATTTTTCTGCTTCCTGTTTGCCTCGCCCCATGGTCGCCGGGGAGGCGCGGAGGGGAAGCGAGGAGCCTACTTGGAAAGCAACCCCACACAGGGGGTGGGCCCGAGACGTTAGAGGTGACCGTGTCCCCCCCGTGTCCTCCCAGAGGTCAGGATGCCCCGGCCTCATTCATTCATTCATTCAGTCGTATTTATTGAGCACTTACTGTGTGCAGAGCGCTGGACTAAGCGCTTGGGAAGTCCAAGTTGGCAACATATAGATGGTCCCTACCCAACAGCGGGCTCACAGTCTAGAAGGGGGAGACAGGCCTCATTCGCGCTCCCAATATCCCGAGCACGCCGGCCTGCCCATCTCCCCCGGAGAATGGCGGCGGGCGACTCCATTCATTCAGTCGTATTTATTGAGTGCTTACTGAGTGCAGAGCAC
This sequence comes from Tachyglossus aculeatus, assembly GCF_015852505.1. Classification (NCBI taxonomy): domain Eukaryota; kingdom Metazoa; phylum Chordata; class Mammalia; order Monotremata; family Tachyglossidae; genus Tachyglossus; species Tachyglossus aculeatus. Next base: position 3,730,216 of record NC_052091.1, read on the forward strand.
TGTACTAAGCTCTTGGGAAGTCCAACTTGGCAACGTCCAGAGACGGTCCCTACCCAACAGCGGGTTCACAGTCTAGAAGAGCCTTCCCGGCTCCTGCCGCCGGGCCTCAGTCAGCTTGGGCCTTTGGTGGTCTCCTTCGCGCTCATTCATTCATTCATTCATTCGGATTTATTGAGCGCTTACTGTGGGCAGAGCACTGGACTGAGCGCTTGGGAAGTCCAAGTTGGCAACATAGAGAGACGGTCCCTACCCAACAGCGGGCTCACAGTCTAGATCTCACGCACTCTCATCTTCCCCCTCTCTCGAAGAGGCGGTGGCGTCTGCGCCCCCCGGGTGTGTGCGTGGCGGCTGACCGGACCGGCGCCGGTTCCTCCTCGGACCCACCGGGCCCCCGGCCTGACCTCTTCCCTTCCCTCCTTCTCCGCAGACCTTCACGGCCTGGTGCAATTCCCACCTGCGCAAGGCCGGCACGCAGATCGAGAACATCGACGAGGACTTCCGCGACGGCCTGAAGCTCATGCTGCTCCTCGAGGTCATCTCAGGTGAGAGGCCGGGGGGGAGGCGCGGCCCCGGGACCCCCCAGTCCAAGGCCCGCTCCCCGCCGCAGCCGGGGCCTCTTCTCACGCCTCGGTTTCTCTCCCTGCCCCTCCCTCCCGCTTTCCCCGCAGGGGAGCGGTTGCCCAAACCAGAGAGGGGGAAGATGAGAGTGCACAAGATCAACAACGTGAACAAAGCCCTCGACTTCATCGCCAGCAAAGGGGTCAAGCTGGTCTCCATCGGCGCGGAGGGTGAGCCGGGGACGGCGGCGGGCCGAGGGGAGGCCGTGGCGGGGCGCGACGAGGAGGGGACGGACACGGGATCGGGATCGGGATTAGGCTGGGGAGATGAGCCCCGGATCAATGCCCCCAAGACGGGATGGCCTGACCTACCCCGGGTGTCCCCTTTTTGCCGCCCAGGCTTCGTAACTGTCCGACGCCGGTGGACCGGGTGACCCCCGGGTCACCCAGCGCGGCCCCTCACAACCAGGCCAGTCCCACGAGCTCCTTCAGCCCCCTGGCTCCCTTGGGCCTCACCCCTCGCGGGCAGAACTTTTCCTGGAAGTCTGACCTCAATCAATCAATCAATCAATCAATCAGTCGTATTTATTGAGCGCTTACTGTATGCAGAGCACTGTACTAAGCGCTTGGGAAGTACAAGTTGGCAACATATAGAGACAGTCCCTACCCAACAGTGGGCTCTTCCAGCTGAAACCTGGAACTCAAGTATTCCCATCTCCTCCTAGCATGGGACAGCAGCTAACCTGGCCTTTTCTGGCTTATATGTACAGATCTATTCTATTTATTTTATTTTGTTAGTATGTTTGGTTTTGTTCTCCGTCTCCCCCTTTTAGACTGTGAGCCCACTGTTGGGTAGGGACTGTCTCTATATGTTGCCAGTTTGTACTTCCCAAGCGCTTAGTACAGTGCTCTGCACATAGTAAGCGCTCAATATATACGATTGATGATGATGATGATGGCTCAGGGGCCCGGGGCCTCCACCTCTCCAAAAGGGGAAGCGGCAGCCAGGTCCTCGGGCGAGTGGCTTAACTTCTCCGTGCCTCAGTGACCTCATCTGTAAAATGGGGATTAAGACCATGAGCCCCACGTGGGACAACCTGTCTTGTGTGTACCCCGGCGATTAGAACAGTGCTGGGGACGTAGTAAGCGCTTAACAAATACCATCCTCATCATCACCCCGACCCCCGGCTCTGAGGAGAACAAAACAGACCGCTCTTAGAGATGGGGACGTAGAAGACGGCTTAGAAGGTCAGCCGAGACGGGTGGGCCTCGTCCCCCAGAGCCCGGCGCGGCATTTCCGAGGGGCCGGCCGCTTCCGCCTCGGTGAAGGCGCAAGGAAGAGAGGGAAGCGGGCCCCCTTTCCACAGGCTCGGCTCCGGCGTTGGCCTTTTCCCGGCTGTTCTTATCCGGCTAAACGGCTGCTAGCCTGTAAATAGAGCCATTGCCAGGGTTCATTCATTCAATCGTATTTATTGAGCACTTACTGTGTGCAGAGCACTGGACTAAGCGCTTGGGAAGTACAAGTTGGATTGCGGGGAGGTTTTAGCTAGTGAGAGCAGACGGACAGAGGTGGGGAAGTGGGGGGAACAACTCGACTCAGAAAAAGCCCGATTAAAAGCCCGGTAGGGAGCTCGTTCGGCCGGAAGCAGTCGGGACAAGAGGGGCCGGACGGCGAAGCCCCCGGCCGGTGACGCCGGGAATTCCTCACCGGGATAGGGGAGGTGACCCCGAGCTCCCAGAATCCGCCGCGCCTCCCAGCCCCCTATCCGGGGCACGGTCCCTTCGGGGTCCTGACAACATCAGGACCTGCGATGTAGAAGCAGTCAATCAATCAATCGTATTTATTGAGCACTTACTGTGTGCAGAGCATTAGCAGCGTGGCTCTGTGGAAAGAACCCGGGCTTTGGAGTCAGAGGTCATGGGTTCAAATCCCAGCTCCGCCAGGTGTCAGCTGGGTGACTTTGGGCAGGTCACTTAACTTCTCTGGGCCTCAGTTACCTCATCTGGAAAATGGGGATTAAGACCGTGAGCCCCCCGTGGGACAACCCGATCACCTTGTAACCTCCCCAGCGCTTAGAACAGTGCTTTGCACATAGTAAGCGCTTAATAAATGCCATTATTATTATTATTATTATTATTATGGGTTCAAATCCCAGCTCCGCCAGATGTCAGCTGGGTGACTCTGGGCAGGTCACTTAACTTCTCTGGGCCTCAGTTACCTCACCTGTAAAATGGGGATTAAGACTGTGAGCCCCCCTTGGGACAACCCGATCACCTTGTAACCTCCCCAGCGCTTAGAACAGTGCTTTGCACATAGTAAGCGCTTAATAAATGCCATTATTATTATTATTATTATTATGGGTTCAAATCCCAGCTCCGCCAGATGTCAGCTGGGTGACTCTGGGCAGGTCACTTAACTTCTCTGGGCCTCAGTTACCTCACCTGTAAAATGGGGATTAAGACTGTGAGCCCCCCGTGGGACAACCCGATCACCTTGTAACCTCCCCAGCGCTTAGAACAGTGCTTTGCACATAGTAAGCGCTTAATAAATGCCATCATTATTATTATTATTATTATGGGTTCAAATCCCAGCTCCGCCAGATGTCAGCTGGGTGACTTTGGGCAGGTCACTTAACTTCTCTGGGCCTCAGTTACCTCATCTGGAAAATGGGGATTAAGACCGTGAGCCCCCCATGGGACAACCCGATCACCTTGTAACCTCCCCAGCGCTTAGAACAGTGCTTTGCACATAGTAAGCGCTTAATAAATGCCATCATTATTATTATGGGTTCCAATCCCAGCTCCGCCAAATATCAGCTGGGTGACTTTGGGCAGCTCACTTAACTTCTCTGGGCCTCAGTTCCCTCCTCTGTAAAGTAGGGATGAAGACTGAGCCCTACGTGGGGCAACCTGATCACCTTGTATCCCCCCAGCGCTTAGTACAGTGCTCTGCACACAGTAAGCGCTCAACAGATACGACTGAACGAGCATCCCTTCCCCCCGGCCCCGATGTCTGCAAAGAATGTTCTTCCGAGACCAAGCCCTCCCTCCAACTGCAGTCAGAGTCAGTTTCCTCCTGTTTTCTGAGGAGGAGGTCTGTAAGCCCTCCCGAGCACTCAGTCCAGTGACCCGCATGTAGTAAGCGCTTGATATCGATTGTTTAAGGCAAGGGGGAACAGCTGCCTCCGGCTTTCGGCCGGCTCCCGCCTCGCCTCAACCTTCTCCTCTGCAGGCTGGAGATGCACGGGGAAACTGAGTCCGCCTATCCCCCGGCCCCCCTCTTGCCAGGCAGGTGGTCCGTCAGTCCGATCTCGCTCCCTGCCCCAATCCAGACGATGGGACGCTTTTTCGGCTTCCCGCTCTCCCGGCAGCCGTTTTTCTCCCTTCCTCCCTGCCTAATTTTGTGCTTGCAGACGAGCGGGAGCCGGGGCCCCGGGGGGGAGACGAAGGAAGCCCACGGGCACCGCGCGGAGCTCCAGGCCGAGGCTCCCGGGAGGGCAGTCTGCGGGGCTCGTCTCTGCCGCCGTCTCTACAGAGACACCCCCCCGGGCCGGCTTCCCGGAAGCGACGTGGGCTCCCGAAGCGGGCCACGGCGGTTTTGAGAGATGCTGGAGAAGCAGAGCACCCCCCCCCCCGCAGAATCCGAATGTGGGTCCCAGGACCCCGGCCCCTGCAGGGGGATCCAATTGTCCCGGAGAGCGGGCTAAGGGATGAAGAATGGTGGGTACTCAGCCCTGCGGTGATGATTGTTGGAGCGTTCTGTGCCTGGGGAAGTGGAGCCAAAGAGTCGCCCCCTCGAAGTTTGAAGTGGGCACCGAGCTCCGGGACCCCCGAGCGGGCTTCGACGGCTTACCGGTTCAGTTGGCCGAGAACTCCCCTCCGCCGACCCCCTGGGAGTCTCAGCTTCCCTCTCCTCCTCCCCTGCTGCTTCTAGAAATTGTGGACGGCAATGCCAAGATGACCCTGGGCATGATCTGGACGATCATCCTCCGGTTCGCCATCCAGGATATCTCCGTGGAAGGTGAGGCCCCCCCCAGCTTTCGGGCTTGCTCAGCGGTGGCTATCGGCGGGATAGTTCTCATCAGCATCATCAGTCGTATTTATTGAGCGCTTACTGTGTGCGGAGCACTGGACTAAGCGTTTGGGAAGTCCAAGTTGGCAACATATAGAGACAGTCCCTACCCAACAGTGGGCTCACGGTCTAAAAGGGGGAGACAGAGAACAAAACCCAACATACTAACCAAATAAAATAAATAGAATAGATATGTACAAGCAAAATAAATAGAGTAACAAATATGTACAAACATATATACAGGTGCTGTGGGGAAGGGAAGGAGGTAAGATGGGGGGGATGGAGAGGGGGACGAGGGGGAGTTCTGAGTTCTGCCCGCTGGCTAACGCCCTCAGAGTTGGCCCTGGGTGGACCGACAGGTCGTGGGAGGAAATCTGAGGCGCCTGCTCTCCCCGCCCGCTGGCCACCCTCAGAGACCTCGCCCGTGCCCCCGTGCCCACTGATCCTCGTGCCTACCTGCCTGCCGTCTCCCCTCCTGATGGGGCCAGGGTAGACGGGGAGGGTGGGCCGCTCTCTTTGCCCTGCCACTCCCCTCATGCCACCCACCAGGGCCGGGCGAGAAGATGGCCCAGCCTCCCCCCCCCACCCCTCTAGTACTGAAACGTGGCCTGGGGACCAGCCCTACGCTGCCCACAGCCCTCTGGCCCTGGGTAAAAAGGGCAAAGATAGGGCTGAAACGCTAGATTCGGGCTCCCTGAGCCCACCCAACACCCCCACACCAAAATTCCCCTGGGATGGAGCTGCTTTGGGACAAGCTGTCCCCGGCTGGCGTCTATAACCCAGCTGGCCGTCCGGGAGTTCAGCAGGCTCTCAGCCCCCTCGTTAATTAGTCCACTTCTGGGCCTCGGCCGACCTTTTCGGCCTGTGGTTTTCTGGACGTGCCCGGTCAGCGGGAATGCGTGTGGGCCCCATCCAGCCCTAGGTTGTGTCCTCCTCCTCCTCCTCTTCTTCCGCTTTTCCCCGTTTCAGGCCTTCTCTTTGGATCCCGCCCCATCCCGCCAAGCTAAACAGCTGGCCACGTGCTAGGAGCCGAGGCCGCCCAGCTCCCGTCATTCTGCGAGGGGGTGGGGAAGGGGTTCGATTTTGGCATTACAGGGTTGAGAGCCCAGAGGACTTCCAGGAGGTGGTGGGCTCTGGGGTGAATACGGGGTCCTGGCAGGTGGGTTCAAGTCTGCGCCCCGTCTCGCTGCCCCCGGAAGCCGGCGGGGGATGCCTAGGGCCCAGCGGGATCAGCCGTCGGTCAGCTCGGGGCCTGGCTATTTGGCTTTCGCTCCATCCCTCTAGAGGATAAGGTCCTCGTGGGCAGGGAAAATGTCCTCATCCATCCATTCATTCGTATTTACTGAGTGCTTTCTGTGTGCACAACAATGAGAGTATGACAGAACGATTATCAGACACATCCCCAGCCCACAACGAGGTTACAGTCTAAAGGGAGAGGCAGGCATTAATATAAATAAGTAAATTACAGAAGAGGACGTAAGTGCCGTGGGGCTGAGACGGAGGGGAGCAAGTCAGGTTGGCACCGGAGGCAGTGGGAAAAGAGGAAAGGAGGGCTCAGTTGGGGAAGGCCTCTTGGAGGAGATGGGCCTTCGATAAGGTTTTAATCGATCAATCAATCGTATTTATTGAGCGCTTACTGTGTGCCGAGCACTGTACTAAGCGCATGGGAAGTACAAGTTGGCAACATGAAGAGGGGGAGAGTCATTGTCTGTCAGAGGTGAGGAGAGAGGGCATTCCAAGCCAGAGGCAGGATGTGGGTGAGAAATCGGTAGCGATGGAGTGAGAAGGTTGGCATTTATTCATTCATTCATTTAGATTTAGAGGATAGAAGTGGGCGGGCTGGATTGGAGTAGGGGTGTAGATAGGAGGGGACGGTCTACTATACTGTTCCCTCCAAGCACCTAGTCAAGCACAGCTAAGCATTCGGGACATATGTACAAGTTAAATAGAGTAATGAATATGTACAAACATATATACATATATACAGGTGCTGTGGGGAAGGGAAGGAGGTAAGGCGGGGGGGATGGAGAGGGGGAGGCCCTTGCGAACGCTCTGCCGGCCGAGGGGGCACGACCCCGAGTAGATTTGGAGGGTTTGGATGAGGGTCTCCATGCTGGCAGGCCCCCGTGCCGATCCCCTGCCCTCAGACAGGCAGAGGAGACTATAGTCGTACAATTTAATTTATATAATGTAAGTGCTTTGGGGTTGGGATAAATATCAAATGCCCAAAGGTCACGGATCCAAGTGCCTAGATGACGCAGAAAGGAGAGGGCTGTGCTTGACTAGGGGAGAAGGGATCGGCCGACTCCCCCCGGCGCCGATCCGACAGTCTTGACTATCTTGCAGAGACCTCCGCCAAAGAAGGCCTCCTCCTGTGGTGCCAGCGGAAGACCGCCCCGTACAAGAATGTCAACGTGCAGAACTTCCACATCAGGTGGGCACCACCCGCCCCCGGTCCCCCCCTAAGCCCGGCTGGCGAGAGGGCCCGGCTCCCAGAGCTGAGGCGCCTTGCCAGTCGCTGGAGCCGTTGAGCTCGAGCCTGGAGGGTCAGTCTGGAAGTTGGGGTCCGTCAGCCAACGCCAGAGGCCCCCCCGATGTTGGGGAGGCCCCCGCGTGCTCCCCCTCCGCATGTGCCCAGCCTTAGGGCTCGCCAACCCACAGACGGGTGGTCTGACGTGGCGGCATCGGCGGGCACGGGTGCGCGTCCCTAGAGCTAGAGCTGGTGCAGTCACTTGAGAGGATAATAATAATAATAAGACTGTGAGCCCCACGTGGGACAACTTGATCACCTTGTGAACTCCCCAGCGCTTAGAACAGTGCTTTGCACATAGTAAGCGCTTAATAAATGTCATTAAAAAATAATAATAACTATAATGATGGCATTTATTAAGCGCTTACTATGTACAAAGCACTGTTCTAAGTGCTGGGGAGGTTACAATATAATAATAACAATGATGGCATTTATTAAGCGCTTCCGCCAGTTGTCAGCTGTGTGACTTTGGGGAAGTCACTTCACTTCTCTGGGCCTCAGTGACCTCATCTGGAAAATGGGGATGAAGACTGGGAGCCCCCGGTGGGACAACCTGATCACCTTGTAACCTCCCCAGCGCTTAGAACAGTGCTATAGTAAGCACTTAATAAATGCCATTATTATTATTAGTACTATGTGCAAAGCACCGTTCTAAGCTCTGGGGAGGTTACAAGGCGATCAGGTTGTCCCACGGGGGGGCTCACAGTCTTAATCCCCATTTTACAGCTGAGGAAACTGAGGCCCAGAGAAGTGAAGTGACTTGCCCAAAGTCACCCAGCTGGCAATTGGCGGAGCTGGGATTTGAACCCATGACCTCTGACTCCAAAGCCCGGGCTCTTTCCACTGAGCCACGCAGCAGTCTCTAAGAGGATCCCGATTGAGGCCCGGCCTCGCTAATGCTCGAGCATTTATTGAACCCCCGCTGACGATGGGTTGGCAGAATTGATTGTCCTGATCCCTGCCTTCAAAGAGCTTTCACTCTAGGGCGAGGAGCAGTGAGGCAGTGACACTTGTCTCCTGTGTGACCTCGGGCAAGTCACTTCACTTCTCTGGGCCTCAGTTCCCTCGTCTGGAAAACGGGGATTACGACTGGGAGCCCCATGTGGGACGGGGACTGTGTCCAACCTGATTAGCTTGTAATAATAATAATAATAATAATAATAATGATGGCGGCATTTATTAAGCGCTTACTATGTACAAAGCACTGTTCTAAGCACCGGAGAGGCTACAAGGTGATCAGGTTATCCCACAGGGGGCTCACAGTCAATCCCCATTTTACAGATGAGGTCACTGAGGCACAGAGAAGTGAAGTGACTCGCCCAAATCAATCAATCAATCGTATTTATTGAGCGCTTACTGTGTGCAGAGCACTGTACTAAGCACTTGAAATAACTGGAGAGTGCGGGCATCGATCCCGCTACCTCTCGCATGCTAAGCGAGCGCTCTGCCATCTGAGCTAATTCCCCCACGACTTTGGTGGGGCCGGGATTTGAACCCATGACCACTGACTCCAAAACCTGGGCTCTTTCCACTGAGCCGCGCTGCTTCAGTTCAGAACAGTGCCTGGCACATAGTAAGCGCTTAACAAATACCATCATCATTATTACTCCTCCCCCCGAGAGGGTTGTGCGTGTTGGTCCTCACTACCGTGTTCCCCCGGCCCAGAATTCATTCATTCATTCAATCAATCGTATTTATTGAGCGCTTACTGTGTGCAGAGCACTGTACTAAGCGCTTGGGAAGTACAAGTTGGCAACATAGAGAGACGGTCCCTACCTAACAGTGAGAATGAGAAGCTCCGTGGCTCATTGGAAAGAGCCCGTGCTTTGGAGTCAGAGGTCATGGGTTCAAATCCCAGCTCCGCCAGTTGTCAGCTGTGTGACTTTGGGCAAGTCACTTAACTTCTCTGGGCCTCAGTTACCTCATCTGTAAAATGGGGATGAAGACTGTGAGCCCCCCGTGGGACAACCTGATCACCTTGTAATCTCCCCAGCGCTTAGAACAGTGCTTTGCACATAGTAAGCGCTTAATAAATGAAAAAAAAAAAACCAGTGGGCTCACAGTCTAGAAGGGGGAGACAGAGAACAAAACAAAACATATTAACAGAATAAAATAAATAGAATAAATACGTACAAGTAAAATAGAGTAATAAATATGTACAAACATATATACAGGTGCTGTGGGGAAGGGAAGGAGGTTAGGCGGGGGGGATGGAGAGGGGGAGGCCCTTGCGAACGCTCTGCCGGCCGAGGGGGCACGACCCCGAGTAGATTTGGAGGGTTTGGATGAGGGTCTCCATGCTGGCAGGCCCCCTTGCCAATCCCCTGCCCTCAGGCAAGCAGAGGAGACTATAGTCGTACAATTTAATTTATATAATGTAAGTGCTTTGGGGTTGGGACAAATACCAAATGCCCAAAGGTCACGGATCCAAGTGCCTAGATGACGCAGACCGGAGAGGGAGCTGGGGAAAAGAGGCTTAATCGGGGAAGACCTCCTTGGAGGAAAGGCGACCTTAATAATTATAATTAATCATTAGTATTGATAATAAGAAGGAAGAAAGGAAGGTGACATGGCAGGAGGGAGCAGGGGACCGCCAAGATCGTCCCCCTGCCCCTGGACACTTTGACAAAACCCTAACAACCCCCCGTGACTCTCCGTAGCTGGAAGGACGGGCTGGCGTTCAACGCGCTGATCCACAGACACAGACCAGAACTCATCGAGTACGACAAGCTACGCAAGGTGGGTTGCCGACTCAGGGAGCCCCCCACCTCAGGGCCACTACCGGTCCCCCTTAGGGACCGGGAATCGGTGATGGAGCTCGTTTCAGCCGGTGCCAGCGTTGCCGCCGGCCGGCCCCCGGCGTTCCCCGCCGCTCTTGGCACAGGATTCCCCCGCCCGGTGCCGGTCACCGAGGCCGGCTGCGGCCTGCCTGGTCCTCCTGCAGTCAATCAGTTGTATTTATTGAGCGCTTACTGTGTGCAGAGCACTGTACTAAGCGCTTGGGAAGTACAAGTCCTCTGGGGACGGGGCAGGGTGGGGGGCGAGAGGAGGGGAAGAACAAACCACCGTGGTGCTAAGCATTTTGGGAGGCGTCCATTGGGCCCGGTCCCTGGGGAGCGTTGGTCGCTGACCATATTGGCAGTATTTATTTCTTGAGCCCTCGGTGAATCCCTGCCCCTGAGGAGGGGAGACGGGTTTGACTCGACTGCGTGTGTAGAAGCGTGACTCGGTGGGAGCTCTTCCCCACCCCGTCCCAGCCAGGGGTCACAGCTCGGGTTTTCCTCCCCGTCCCGGCCAGGATGACCCCGTGACCAACCTGAACAACGCCTTCGAGGTGGCCGAGAAATACCTGGACATTCCCAAGATGCTGGACGCCGAAGGTCAGTGCTCCCTCCCTCTCTTCCTTCCTCCCTCCCAAGGCTTTTCAGGCCCCTCTGGGGCAGCCTCCCGGTCAGCGCCCGCTGGACTCGGAGAACCGGGACGCGGAAGGGATCCAGGGCCGTGCCGCCGGGGCGGCCCCCGGGATCTCACCGCCGCTCAATGTCGGGAGCCGGGTTTTGTCCGGGTGGAGGATTTGACGCCTGGGGGAATCCCCCTCGGAATTCCAACCTCCCAGGGAGAGTCCCTTTCTCTCTGGGGCGCCAGTCCTCCTGAGAGCTATGTGACTTTGGGCAAGTCACTTAACTTTTCTGTGCCTCAGTTCCCTGTAAAACGGGGTTTAAGGCTGTAAGCCCCCCGTGGGACAACCCGATCACCTTGTAACCTCCCCAGCGCTTAGACCAGTGCTTTACCTATAGTAAGCGCTTAATAAATGCCATCATCATTATTATCCTTACCACCTCGGGGGGCCAGTATCTCCCCGACTGGATCTTCCCCCTCTTAGACTGTGAGCCCACTGTTGGGTAGGGACTGTCTCTCTATGTTGCCAGTTTGTACTTCCCAAGCGCTTAGTACGTTGCTCTGCACACAGTAAGCGCTCAATAAATACGATTGATGATGATGATGATCTCCGGCATATTCCCCTTTCCCCCGGGATGTGGTGCCAGCGGGGCCCTCCCTCTCCGCGACTGGATCTTCCCCCTTTTAGACTGTGAGCCCACTGTTGGGTCGGGACTGTCTCTATATGTTGCCAGTTTGTACTTCCCAAGCGCTTAGTACAGTGCTCTGCGCACAGTAAGCGCTCAATAAATACGATTGATGAGGATGATGATCTCCGGCATATCCCCCTTTCCCCCGGGATGTGGTGCCAGCGGGGCCCTCCGTCTCCCCGAGGTGTTTCCCACCCGGCCCCCTTTGGCCCGATCCCGGCTTTCCGGCCCCAACCCGGTGACCTTCCAGGAGGCCGGAGCGGCGCCCCGGGAAGCGGCCGCGCTTTAACCCCTGTGGTTCGCTTGCAGACATCGTGAACACGGCCCGCCCCGACGAGAAGGCCATCATGACCTATGTGTCCAGCTTTTACCATGCCTTTTCGGGGGCGCAGAAGGTACCCGAGGCCCCCGGGCCTCGCCGGCTCCAGCTCTGGCACCGCTTCCTCCGCTCCATCTTTTTCTCGCAGACGGCGGCGGCGGCCCCGCCCGGACCGGAACCCACTCCCCCGGCCTCGGCCAGCTCGAGCAGCCCACCAGCTCCTTCACGGAGCTGGGTTGGGGGGGCACGCGGAGCAAGGGTGGGGGGGACGCAGGCGGGGCCGGGTACTCTCCGCTGGCCTAACCGAGGTCTGGGTTCCAGCTCCGGGCGAGTGCCCGCTCTCTCTCCCCGCGCGGCCGAGGGGCCGGCCGCGGGCGCTCGCTACCTCTTTACCGTCCTCTCTCTCCTTCCTGTTGTTCTTCCGCGCAGATATTGTGGGCACTCTCAGGCCCGACGAGAAGGCCATCATGACCTACGTGTCCTGCTTCTACCACGCTTTCTCGGGGGCTCAGAAGGTGAGCTGGGGGGCGGGCAGAGGCGGCTGCGGGGAGCGAGGTCCCCTCCGGCCCGCCGACCCATCCCGGTGCCGCCCGCTCACCCCACGGCGCGGGCCGAGTCCGTCTCCCCGCCGAGCGGTTCTTCTGGCCACCCGGAACCTCCTCTGGATCCCCCCGGCCTTCAGGCACCTCTCCTGGCACCGTGATAACCCAGCCCAGTGCCCCCCGGGCGCACAATTGAGTGCCCACGAAAGCCCCCCCACGGAGATCAGCGGTGTTTATTGACGCACTTAACTCCGTTCGGGGCACTGAAGTAAGCGGTTGGGAGGGTAGAGACGATCCTTGCCCTCTGACAGAGAAGCGGCGGGGCTCAGTGGAAAGAGCCCGGGCTTTGGAGTCCGAGGTCGTGGGTTCGAATCCCGGCTCTGCCCGTTGTCAGCTGGGTGACCGTGGGCGAGTCACTTCACTGCTCTGGGCCTCAGTGACCTCATCTGGAAAATGGGGATGAAGACCGGGAGCCCCCCTGTGGGGCAACCTGATCACCTTGTAACCTCCCCAGCGCTTAGAACAGTGCTCTACATATTTATTACTGTATTTATTTATTTTACTTGTACATATCTATTCTATTTATTTTATTTTGTTAGTACGATTGGTTTTGTTCTCTGTCTCCCCCTGTTAGACTGTGAGCCCTGAGTTGGGTAGGGACTGTCTCTATATGTTGCCAATTTGTACTTCCCAAGCGCTTAGTACAGTGCTCTGCACATAGTAAGCGCTCAATAAATACGATTGATGATGATGATGATAGTAAGCGCTTAACAAATGCCATTATTATTATTATTATTATTATTATTATTATTGGGATCTTACAGCCTTAACAAGGAAAACAGACATTAGAATTAATTGTAGGTAAGGGAAGCTACTATGTAGAAGAGCTTAGACTGAGTCCCTTGTGGGACTGGGACTCTGAGCACCCTCATTATGTTGTATCCATCCAAGCGCTTAGCACAGTGCTTGGCCCATAAATCCCCGGACAAATAGCACAGTTGTTACTGTTATTTAAGAGCTGTATATAATAATAATAATAATAATGGTGTTTATTAAGTGCTTACTATGTGCAAAGCACTGATGATGGCATTTATTAAGCGCTTACTCTGTGCAAAGCACTGTTCTAAGCGCTGGGGAGTTTACAAGGTGATCAGGTTGTCCCACGGTGGGGGCTCACAGTCTTAATCCCCATTTTCCAGATGAGGCAACTGAGGCCCAGAGAAGTGAAGTGACTTGCCCAAAGTCACACAGCTGGCAATTGGCAGAGACGGGATTCGAACCCATGACCCTCTGACTCCAAAGCCCGGGCTCTTTCCACTGAGCCACGCTGCTTCTCTGTACTAAGTACCTTAGTACTTAAAGGATGGGATTGAATGCAAGGAAGAGGCAGTAGGGAAGGAAAATGGGGAAGAGGGAATGCGATCTTAGCCAGGGAGGGTTTTTTTTTCCCGACCGTCTCTATATGTTGCCAACTTGTGCTTCCCAAGCGCTTAGTACAATGCTCTGCACACAGTAAACGCTCAATAAATACGATTGATTGATTGATTGATTGATTTGAGCGCTTACTATGTGCCAGGCACTGATACCACGGTACAAGCCAATCAGGTTGATGATGATGGTATTCGTTAAGCGCTTACTATGTGCCGAGCACTGTTCTAAGCGCTGGAATAGATACAAGGTTGACGGTTTGTCCCACGTGGGGCTCACAGTCTTAATCCCCATTTTACAGATGAGGGAACGGAGGCCCAGAGAAGTGAAGTGACTTGCCCAAAGTTACACAGCTAATAATAATAATAATAATGGCATTTATTAAGCGCTTACTATGTGCCAAGCACTGTTCTAAGCACTAGGGAGGTTACAAGGCGATCAGGTTGTCCCACGTGGGGCCCACAGTCTTAATCCCCATTTTACAGATGAGGGAACGGAGGCCCTGAGAAGTGAAGTGACTTGCCCAAAGTCACACAGCTGACAATAATAATAATAATAATGGCATTTATTAAGTGCTTACTATGTGCCAAGCACTGTTCTAAGCGCTGGGGAGGTTACAGGGTGATCAGGTTTTCCCACGGGGGGCTCGTGGTCTTAATCCCCATTTTACAGATGAGGGAACGGAGGCCCAGAGAAGTGAAGTGACTTGCCCAAAGTCACACAGCTGACAATAACAATAATAATAATGGCATTTATTAAGCGCTTACTATGTGCCAAGCACCGTTCTAAGCGCTGGGGAGGTTACAAGGAGATCAGGTTGTCCCACGTGGGGCTCACAGGCTTAATCCCCATTTTACAGATGAGGGAACGGAGGCCCAGAGAAGTGAAGTGACTTGCCCAGAGTCACCCAGCTGACAAGTGGCGGAGCCGGGATTCGAACCCATGTCCTCTGACTCCCAAGCCCGGGCTCTTTCCACTAAGCCACGCTGCAGTCCCTGTCCTACATGGGCACACACGGCCTTAATCCCCATTTTACGGATGAGATAACTGAGGCCTGGAGAAGCGAAGCGACTTGCCCGAGGTCGCCCGGCCGGGGCAGAGTTAGAACTCAGGTCCTCGGACTCAGCGGCCTGGACTCTCTCCACTGGGCCTCGCTGCTCCTGGCTCCCTGGAGGAGGTGTCATTTCAGTAGGGATTTGAAGGTGGGGAGAGCATTGGTCTGTCCAATATGTCGAAGGGAGCAGCTCCGAGCGGGAGGGCGGCGGTGATTGAGGCATCTGGGGGAGGTGGGCGAGAGTGAATGACAGCGAGGAGGTTGGTTTTAGATAATAATAATAATAATGATGGCATTTGTTAAGCGCTTACTATGTGCAAAGCGCTGTTCTAAGCGCTGGGGAGGCTACACGGCGATCCGGTTGTCCCATGGGGGGCTCGCAGTCTTCATCCCTCTAGATGTTGCCACCTTGTACTTCCCAAGCGCTTAGTCCAGCGCTCTGCACACAGTAAGCGCTCAATAAATACGATTGAATGAATGAATGAATGAATATTGGACGGTGTTTTCCGTCGACATATTTACCCGACGGACAGTTACGCTCCCGCACTTAAAAGCTTTATTGAAGAGCCTGTTGTTGGGTAGGGACTGTCTCAATATGTTGCCAACTTGTACTTCCCAAGCGCTTAGTACAGTGCTGTGCACACAGTAAGCGCTCAATAAATGCGATTGAATGAATGAATGAATGAATATCTGTCAGTGTTTTCCGTTGACGTATTTACCCGACAGACAGTTAGGCTCCCGCACTTAAAAGCTTTATTGAAGAGCCCGTTGTTGGGTAGGGACCGTCTCTATATGTTGCCAACTTGTACTTCCCAAGCGCTTAGTCCAGTGCTCTGCTCACAGTAAGCGCTCAATAAATACGATTGAATGAATGAATGAATGAATGAATGAATATCTGTCGGTGTTCTTCGTCGACGTATTTACCTGACAGACAGTTATGCTCCTGCACTTAAAAGCTTTATTGAAGAGCCCATTGTTGGGTAGGGACCATCTCTATATGTTGCCAACTTGGACTTCCCAAGCGCTTAGTCCAGTGCTCTGCTCACAGTAAGCGCTCAATAAATACGATTGAATGAATGAATGAATGAATATCTGTCGGTGTTTTCCGTCGACGTATTTACCCGACAGACAGTTACGCTCCCGCACTTAAAAGCTTTATTGAAGAGCCCTTTGTTGGGTAGGGACCGTCTCTAGATGTTGCCAACTTGTACTTCCCAAGCGCTTAGTCCAGTGCTCTGCACACAGTAAGCGCTCAATAAATACGAATGAATGAATGAATGAATCCCCATTTCCAGATGAGGTCACTGTGGCCCAGAGAAGTGAAGTGACTTGCCCCAAGTCACCCAGCTGACTAGCGGCGGAGCGGGAATTCGAACCCACGACCTCTGACTCCCAAGCCCGGGCTCTTTCCACTGAGCCACGCTGCTTCTCCGGGAGCAGATGAGCAGAGTGCGCCGGCCGGGTCGTGAGGAATGAGGTTACGGGAAGAGGGGGAGACCCGATTGAGGGTCTCGAGTCCCATGCCGAGGAGTTTCTGCTGGATGCGGAGACGGAAGGGCAACCACAAGAGGCACTTGAGGAGTAGGGAAGCAGCGTGGCCCAGTGGAAAGAGCCCGGGCTTTGGAGTCAGAGGTCATGGGTTCAAATCCCGGCTCTGCCAACTGTCAGCTGTGTGACTTTGGGTGAGTCACTTCACTTCTCTATGCCTCAGTTCCCTCCTCTGTAAAATGGGGATGAAGACTGGGAGCCCCACGAGGGACAACCTGATCACCTTGTAACCTCCCCAGCGCTTAGAACAGTGCTTGGCCCATAGTAAGCACTTGATAAATGCCATTTAAAAAAAAAAAAAATCCCGGCTCCGCCACTTGTCAGCTGGGTGACTTTGGGCAAGTCACTTAACATCCCTGGGCCTCAGTTCCCTCATCTGGAAAATGGGGTTGAAGACTGCGTTGTCCCCGTGGGACAACCTGATTACCTTCTATCTACCCCAGCGCTTAAAACAGTGCTTGGCACATAGTAAGCGCTCAATAAATACGATTGATGATGATAGTAAGAGCTTAATACCAACATTATTATTATTATTATTATGTATAGGACCATCTTCTAGAACAGTGATCCGGCCAGCGAAACGAAGTGTGGGGAGGAGGAGGGAGAGGCCGATAAAGTAATTGAGGCAGGATACGATATAGGCCTGGGCCAGCACAGAATCAGTTTGGGTGGAGAGAGAGGGGCAGATTCGGAAGATGTCGGGAAGATAAAACCGGCGGGATTTGGCGACGGCCCGAATGCGCAGGCCGAAGGTGAGAGATGAGTCGAGTCGTGGATGATGCCCAGGTTTGGGGCTGGTGAGGATGGTGGTCTTGTCTGTAGTGATTGGGAGGCCCCGGATAAAAGAGAGTTTGGAAGAGAAAGCGAGAGAGTTGGTCAGTTGACATATTGGGTGTGAGGCGATGGTCGGACAGCTTATTTAGAGATGTCCTGAAGGCAGGAAGAGACGGGAGACCACAGAGCGGAGAGGCCAGGGCCGCGGAGGGGGATTTGGGAATCACCTTCGGAGAGGTCGTCGTTGAAGCCGTGGGAGTGAATGAATTCTCTCACGGAGCGTGTGTAGACGGAGAATAGAGAGGGGGCCCAGAACTGAGCCTCGAGCGATGGAGGGCAGAGGAGGAGTCCATGAAAGAGCCGAGGAGGAACGGCCGGAGAGGTGGGAAGAGAACCAGGAGGGGACGGGGTCGGGAAAGCCGGGGTTGGATCGCATTTCGAGGAGAAGGGTTGTCACCCGCGTGCCCCCGGACTGAGGGTGCGGCTGTCCTGGCCCGGGCTCGTTAGAGGCCCTCACCCCGTGGGCGAGCCTCTTCCCCCCTCCCCAGCTGGGCCTATTCCCTCCTGTGGCCCCCCCACCCAGTATGGCCTGGTGGGCCCCACAACCCAAACACCCAGGCAAACCCATTTTTCAAGGCGGTGGCACTGACGGAAGGCGCCTCTGGCCCTTACCAACTCATCAGGTTTTTAGACTGTGAGCCCACCGTTGGGTAGGGACTGTCTCTATATGTTGCCAACTTGTACTTCCCAAGCACTTATTACAGTGCTCTGCACACCGTAAGTGCTCAATAAATACAATTGATGATGATGATGATCAGGTCCCTGGGGGGCGGATCCTCTGTCTCCCCCTTCCCAATCCAGGCCCAGCCCCCATCTCTCTATCACTTTTTGCCCGGCTTACGCCCCGCGAGCTCGTTGACGTCAGGGACGGGGTCCCCCCTCTCTGGGCCACGGCGGGCCCAGGGTACGGCGGAGGGCGTGGAAGCGAAACAGTGGGGTGACCTCCCCCCCAAAGTGGCCCCCACGGGAAACCCTGGTGGGACTCTGGACTTGAGCTCCGAGCGCTTTCTGCCACTTGGTTACCGGTGGGACCAGCCCAGTTTCAGGGTTTCAGCCAGGGTCCATCCCCCCTTCCCGCTTCCTTCAAGCGGCCGCGGAAGGAGCCCAGGCGGGGCCGCGTCCCCTCCTAAGTGGGGCCGGAACCCGGACCCCAGTGCCGTGGGAGTCCCCGGCCCCCTCGAAGCCAGGGAAGTTGGTGGGCTGACCCGACCTCCGACTGGGACTGAAATCCGAACGGTACGGGGGGGTCGCATGGCATCCGAGTGGTGGGCCGGTGGCGGCAGCAGCAGTGGGGGGTCTTCCTCGGGGACGCCCCAGACAACCTGAAGAGACCCCGGACTCTCTTGAGATGGGGGGTCTCCGGCTTCCTGGTTGTCGGCCACCCCTTCTCTTCCCTCATCCCGTCCCGCTCTGCCCCACTTCGTCTTTTCCCGTCCCTTCCCGTCCCACTCTGGTCCTTTCCCACCCCAGCCTGTCCCGCTCCATCGTCCCCCATCCCACCCCAGCTCCTCGGGGAGGGGAGGGAGGCTCACAGACATAAAGAAACTCACCACCTTGTTTTGATGTAGTATTATAATTATTCATATCATTATGGTACTTAAGGGCTTAATATGTGCCAAGCACTGTTCTAAGCCCTGGGGCGGATAAAAGCAGCGTGGCTCAGCAGAAAGAGCCCGGGCTTTGGAGTCAGAGACCATGGGTTCAAATCCCAGCTCTGCCAATTGTCAGCTGTGTGACTTCGGGCCAGTCACTTAACTTCTCTGTACCTCAGTTACCTCATCTGTAAAATGGGGATTAAGACTGTGAGCCCCCCGTGGGACAACCTGATCACCTTGTAACCCCTCCAGCGCTTAGAACAGTGCTTTGCACATAGTAAGCGCTTAGTAAATGCCATCATGCAGCGTGGCTCAGTGGAAAGAGCGCGGGCTTGGGAGTCAGAGGTCATGGGTTCGAATCCTGCCTCCCCCACATGTCTGCTATGTGACCTTGGGCAAGTCACTTCACTTCTCTGTGCCTCAGTTCCCTCATCTGTAAAACATGGATTAAGACTGTGAGCCTCACATGGGACAACCTCATCTCCTTGTGTTCCCCCCAGCGCTTAACAAATACCAACATTATTGTTATTATTATTATTATTATTATTATTATTATTATCATTATAGAAGTTAATCGGGTTGGACACAGTCCCTGTCCCACAAGGGGCTCACACTCTGTAATTCCCATTTACAGATGAGGTAACTGAGGCCCAGAGAAGTAAAGTGACTGGTCCAAGGTCACAGGGGAGACGTGGTGGAGGCAATATTAGAACTCAGATCCTTCCGACTCTCACTCCCGGGCTCTAAGCCACTAAGCCACGCTGTTTTGGGCAGAGTGTGAGCGAGGGGCTGCAGACAGGAGCCTCCCGGGCCTTCTGCTGGGCAGACATTTCTCCCCCTCCCTCCCCGCTCCGGCCACCCCGTCCCACAGTGCCGGACTCCTGGGTCCGGGCTTTTCCCGGCCCGCCCCGTCTCGGGGGGCTCAGATACGCCAACTCCCACGCGGGAAAGTGGAGCCGGGCTAGTGGGGCTCAGCCAGGCCCATTAGCAGACCGTCCCATGGCCTGGGCTAGGGGTGTGTGGGGGGGATGTGCACGCATGTGAAGGGTGTGAGTGTGTGCAAGTGTCTTTGCATGTGTGTGCGCACAGATTCGAGCTTTCGCTCCCACAACCTGCCGTGCTTAGCACATCTAATGTGTTTCAGAGGAACGCAACCGGGGGCACTGATGGACGGGGATAGGCCGGGGGTGCCGGGGCTCTGAACCCGGACCCCCGGGGAAGCTTCTTTCGCAGACGCCTGAACAGCCAAATGTGTGGCCTGTGCCCAGTAGCTCACTTCGCCGCCTGCTCTGCTCCGCTCTGTTCTGTTCTGTTTCCCTTCCTCGGCCTTGCTCCCGTAGACCCTCCTCACTATTTCTGTTGCTGTCTGCCTTTCAGCTCCTCCTCTTGGACTCTTTCTGTGCTGCCTGACAGGTACCTGATCCCTCAGCTTGCCTCTCTCCGGGTACCCACCTCCATCCCTCCCTCCCTCCTTCCTCCTGCTGCTTTCCATCCTCTTCCTCTTTGCACCATCCCGCCATCTCCTTCCCTTCCTTGCCCTCCCTCCGCCCCTCTCCTCTTCCTCTCCTGTCTCCCATCATCCGCCCCTCCCTTTCCTCCCCCGCCGCTACATGCAGAGCGTTTGCCCGGTTCCCAGTGTCGGGCCCAGTAGGAGTGGCCGACCCTCTTGGCGGTGGGACAGCGGGGCAGGGAGTGAGGCTGAGCAGACGGGGTCTCCATCAGGATCCACCCTCGCCCACGGGGGAGCTGCCAGTATGGGAGGAGTGTGGAAGCCCATAGGGATAGGGAGCGTGTTGCCCGTTCGCGTTCTCCGGGTGATCCCCACGGCCCAGGCCGCAAAGGGATGGCGCCGGTTTGGGGGCATCCGGTTCCGCGGGCGAGGGCCGCCACCCGGGCATCTCCGGCTTGGGGCCGCCGGGCCTGCCACCTGCCCCCCGTGGGGCCCTCCGGACCTCGGCCGTGGCTACTCGGAGCCTCCGCGTTCCCTCCTCCGGCCCCTCGCTCACCTATCCCGCCACCGCTGTGTGTGTCCCGTCCTCCCCACCAGCTCCCATCCCTTCCGGGGCAGAGGGCACTGCTGCTGCTGCCGCCTCCGCTACCGCTAATGCCACCGGGAGCTGGCGGAGTCCGCTCCAGGGTGGGGAGGGTGATAGCGGAGGGTCCGCAGCACCCCACTTACACTTGGGGATCGGGGCCCGGACCCTGTCCGGCGCCGAGCCAGGGAAAACGGCCGTGACACCGCGGGTCGGGCTGGGGTGGCGAGGGCCCCGGCCGCCGGTCCAGGTCGCCCGGGCAGCCACCGAGGGGAGGACTGGGCGGGGGTCTCGCTGTTGCCGTGCTGCCACCTGAGCGCTCATTAGGTGTTGGCTTGGGCTCCGCGGGGGCTTCGATCTAGCTTAGCTCTCGGCTGCCTGTCTCCGCTCACGGCGTGGGTGGGATGGGGGGCGGGCGCCTCGTCGCGGGGTCCGGCCGCGCTCCCATCCTCTCCCCCTTGCCCCGCCAGGCCGAGACGGCGGCCAACAGGATTTGCAAAGTGCTGGCCGTCAACCAGGAGAACGAGCACCTCATGGAGGACTACGAGAAGCTGGCCAGCGATGTGAGTGCCCTGACCTCCAGGCCGCCGGCCTCCCGCCCGTCTGTCCCTCCCCGCGCAGGCGGTGGGACTCCGGGCTCTGACGGATGACCGCGGGGGTGGGGGTGGAGAGACGGGTGGACGGCGCCCAAAGGGGACCGGTGAGGAGGGGGTAAAGGAACGGGAATCGGGGGACCCCTGACGGAGGGACCTCCCATAGGGAGAAGAGCCGCAGCAGAAGGGAGGGAGGTTAGACTTGAGGAAAACCTTCCTGGCTTCCAGGGACGGGGTGGCAGTTAGTGGAGCCCACACGGACGGGGCCTTTGCCGCCGGGTTAGACCCAGTATCGGGGAGTTGGGAGGTGTCGGGGCAAGGAGGGGGGATGTCCTCAGTAGCCTCTTGAGATCCCTGCTGGTCCCGGGGTGGTGAACGTTGAACTCGGGGACTTACGTGGGCCGGCCACAGCCTGGACTCACCCGTCCCCGTGGCCCGGAGGGTCCGCGGCGGGGTGGGGGGCTCGGTGGGGGCGGTCCCGGTGACGGGGTCTCCCCCCCGGCCAGCTGTTGGAGTGGATCCGGCGCACGGTGCCTTGGCTGGAGGACCGCAACCCCCAGAAGACCATCCAGGAGATGCAGCAGATGCTGGAGGACTTCCGGGACTATCGGCGCCTCCACAAGCCGCCCAAGGTGCAGGAGAAGTGCCAGCTGGAGATCAACTTCAACACCCTGCAGACCAAGCTGAGGCTCAGCAACCGCCCCGCCTTCATGCCCTCCGAGGGCAAGATGGTCTCGGTGAGCGCGCGCGCCCGCGGGGTGGGGACGGCGGCGGTCGGACCCGCCGGGGAAAGTGGCACGGAGCGAGGCGGCGTGACCTACGGATGCTACCAAAGCCGTGCGTCTAGCTTTAACTCTCTTTGTTCTGACGGTTTTGACACCCGTCTACGTGGTTCGTTTTGTCGTCTCTCTCCCCCTTCAAATAATACTAATAATGGCATTTGTTAAGCGCTTACTGGGTGCAAAGCACTGTTCTAAGCGCTGGGGAGGTTACAAGCGCTTAGAACAGTGCTTTGCACACAGTAAGCGCTTAATAAATGCCATCATTATTATTACAAGGTGATCAGGCTGTCGCACGGGGGGCTCACAGTCTTCACCCCCGTTTTCCAGATGAGGTCACTGAGGTCCAGAGAAGAATAATAATGTTGGTATTTGTTAAGCGTTTACTATGTGCAAAGCACTGTTCTAAGCGCTGGGGAGGTTACAAGCGCTTAGAACAGTGCTTTGCACACAGTAAGCGCTTAATAAATGCCATCATTATTATTACAAGGTGATCAGGCTGTCGCACGGGGGGCTCACAGTCTTCACCCCCGTTTTCCAGATGAGGTCACTGAGGTCCAGAGAATAATAATAATGTTGGTGTTTGTTAAGCGCTTACTATGTGCCAAGCACTGTTCTATGCGCCGGGGTAGATACAAGGTAATCAGGTTGTCCCACATGGGGCTCACAGTCTTAATCCCCATTTTACAGGTGAGGGGACTGAGGCACAGAGAAGTGAAGTGAGTTGCCCAAAGTCACACAGCTGACAAGTGGTGGAGCCGGGATTTGAACCCATAATAATAATAATAATAATAATAATAATAATAATGATGGGATTTGTTAAGCACTTACTATGTGCCAAGCACTGTTCTAAGCACTGGGGGAGATACAAGGTAATCAGGTTGTCCCATGTGGGGTTCACAGTCTTAATCCCCATTTTACAGATGAGGGAACTGAGGCACAGAGAAGTCAAGTGACTTGGCCGAAGTCACACAGCTGACAAGTGGCGGAGCCGGGATTTGAACCCATAATAATAATAATAATAATAATGACGGGATTTGTTAAGCACTTACTAAGTGCCAAGCACTGTTCTAAGCACTGGGGGAGATACAAGGTAATCAGGTTGGCCCATGTGGGGTTCACAGTCTTAATCCCCATTTTACAGATGAGGGAACTGAGGCACAGAGAAGTCAAGTGACTTGCCCGAAGTCACACAGCTGATTAGTGGCAGAGCTGGGATTAGAGAAGCAGCGTGGCTCAGTGGAAAGAGCCCGGGCTTTGGAGTCAGAGGTCGTGGGTTCAAATCCCGGCTCTGCCACTTGTCAGCTGTGCGACTTTGGGCAAGTCACTTAACTTCTCTGGGCCTCAGTTCCCTCATCTGTAAAATGGGGAAGAAGACTGTGAGTCCCACGTGGGACAACCTGATTACCTTATATCTACCCCAGCGCTTAGAACAGTGCCTTGCACATAGTAAGCGCTTAACAAATACCAACATTATTATTATTAATGTTATTAGAGCCCTTGACCTCTGACTCCAAAGCCCGGGCTCTTTCCACTGGGCCACGCCTCTAGACCGCGAGCCCGTTGTTGGATCGGGACCGTCTCTGTTGCCGACTTGGACTTCCCAAGCGCTTAGTCCAGTGCTCTGCACACAGTAAGCGCTCAATAAATACGATCGAATGAATGAATGACCGGCAGGGGAAGCCGGGGGAACAGCTGGTCACCCGGCGGACGGGGTGTAAGCCGTGGAATGGGGACCCCTCCCAACCTCGAGCATCCACGGCAGCCCGCCGGGGAGGGCCTCGCCTGCCCGGGGTCACGGGGGTGGGCAGGGGGACCCCCTCGAGGCCCCTTCTGTGGCACGGATGGCGGATCTGAGCCTTACCGGCCGCCTCCCCGTAGGACATCAACAACGGCTGGCAGCACCTGGAGCAGGCCGAGAAGGGCTACGAGGAGTGGCTGCTCAACGAGATCCGCCGCCTCGAGCGGCTCGACCACCTGGCCGAGAAGTTCCGGCAGAAAGCATCCATCCATGAGGCCTGGACCGACGGTGGGTGCTCGGGGGGCGGCTCTCGTGAGCCCAAGCCGGGAGGGAGGCCTGGATGAGGTGACTCGGAAGCCCTTTCTCCCCACGGCCATCATCTTGCCCCCTGAAATGGTGGCGATAGATCAGTCTTACTTACCGAGCGCTTCCCTTCAAGGCCCTACTGAGAGCTCACCTCCTCCAGGAGGCCTTCCCAGACTAAGCCCCTTCCTTCCTCTCCCCCTCGTCCCCCTCTCCATCCCCCCCATCTTACCTCCTTCCCTTCCCCACAGCACCTGTATATATGTATATATGTTTGTACAGATTTATTACTCTATTTTACTTGTACATATTTATTCTATTTATTTTATTTTGTTAGTATGTTTGGTTTTGTTCTCTGTCTCCCCCTTTTAGACTGTGAGCCCACTGTTGGGTAGGGACTGTCTCTATATGTTGCCAACTGGGACTTCCCAAGCGCTTAGTCCAGTGCTCTGCACACAGTAAGCGCTCAATAAATACGATTGATGATGATGATATGTACATATGTTTGTACATATTACTCTATTTTACTTGTACATATCTATTCTATTTATTTTATTTTGGTAGTATGTTTGGTTTTGTTCTCTGTCTCCCCCTTTTAGACTGTGAGCCCACTGTTGGGTAGGGACTGTCTCTATATGTTGCCAACTGGGACTTCCCAAGCGCTTAGTCCAGTGCTCTGCACATAGTAAGCGCTCAATAAATACGATTGATGATGATGATGATGATATGTACATATGTTTGTACATATTTATTACTCTATTTTACTTGTACATATTTATTCTATTTTATTTTGTTAGTATGTTTGGTTTTGTTCTCTGTCTCCCCCTTTTAGACTGTGAGCCCACTGTTGGGTAGGGACTGTCTCTATATGTTGCCAACTTGTACTTCCCAAGTGCTTAGTCCAGTGCTCTGCACACAGTAAGCGCTCAATAAATATGATTGATGATGATGATGATATGTACATATGTTTGTACATATTTATTACTCTATTTTACTTGTACATATTTATTCTATTTATTTTATTTTGTTAGGATGTTGGGTTTTGTTCTCCGTCTCCCCCTTTTAGACTGTGAGCCCACTGTTGGGTAGGGACCGTCTCTATATGTTGCCAACTTGGACTTCCCAAGCGCTTAGTCCAGTGCTCTGCACACAGTAAGCGCTCAATAAACACGATTGATTGATTGATTGATTGATTGATGAAGGGGCACCGGAGCAGCCAATGGATAATAATGATGGCATTTATTAAGCGCTTACTATGTGCAAAGCACCGTTCTAAGCGCTCGGGTGGGTACAGGGTGATCAGGTTGTCCCACGGGGGGCTCACAGTCTTAATCCCCATTTTACAGATGAGGTAACTGAGGCTCAGAGAAGTGACTTGCCCAAGGTCATACAGCAGACATGTGGCGGAGCCGGGATGGATCCCAGCGAGGGTCAAGGGGATGTCCCCCAGCAGTAATTCCCGATCCCCACCTTCCCTGGCCAGGGCCGGCGCCCCGCAGCCTCCCCCCCGCCCCGGGCCGTAGTGTGACCGCGCTTCCCCCTCCCGTTGGTCCCGCAGGGAAGGAGGCCATGCTGAAGCAGAAGGACTACGAGACGGCCACGCTGTCCGACATCAAGGCCCTCATCAGGAAGCACGAGGCCTTCGAGAGCGACCTGGCCGCCCACCAGGACCGCGTGGAGCAAATTGCCGCCATTGCCCAGGAGCTCAAGTACGTCCGCCGGCCCCTCCCTCCTTCCCAGTCCCACACGAGTCCCGTCCGGGGCCCAGGTTCAATCCCCTGCGGCTCCCGGGCGGCCGCCCACCCGGGAGACACGGCACGGGGGGCTGTCGTCCTGTTTCTGGGGCTCAGGATACCGTTATAATAATAATAATAATAATAATAATAATAATAATAATAATAATAATAATAATCGCATTTGTTAAGCGCTTACTATGTGCAAAGCACTGTTCTAAGCACTGGGGGGGATACAAGCTCATCAGGTTGTCCCACGTGGGGCTCACAGTCTTAATCCACCTTAGTCCCCCTTCTAATAATAATAATAATAATAATGATGGCATTTATTAAGCGCTTACTATGTGCAAAGCACTGTTCTAAGCGCTGGGGAGGTTACAAGGTTACAAGGGCCGTCGTCCTGTTTCTGGGGCTCAGGATACCTTTATAATAATAATAATAATAATAATAATAATCGCATTTGTTAAGCGCTTACTATGTGCAAAGCACTGTTCTAAGCGCTGGGGGGGATACAAGCTCATCAGGTTGTCCCACATGGGGCTCACAGTCTTAATCCACCTTAGTCCCCCTTCTAATAATAATAATAATGATGGCATTTATTAAGTGCTTACTATGTGCAAAGCACTGTTCTGAGCGCTGGGGAGGTTACAAGGTGATCAGGTTGTCCCTCGTGGGGCTCACAGATTTAATCCCCATTTTCCAGATGAGGTAGCTGAGGCCCAGAGAAGTGAAGTGACCTGCCCAAAGTCACACAGCTGACAGTTGGTGGAGCTGGGATTTGAACCCATGACCTCTGACTCCAAAGCCCATGCTCTTTCCTACTGAGCCACGCTGCTTCTAGACCGTGAGCCCGCTGTTGGGTAGGGACCGTCTCCACGTGTTGCCGACTTGCACTTCCCAGGCGCCCAGTACAGTGCTCTGCACACAGCAAGCGCTCAATAAATACGATTGATTGATGGATTAATCCCCATTTTACAGTGGGGAAGTCCTGGAAGGGCTTTAGGCTCTTGAGAGGGAGGGAGTTTCTTCAAATACTACATGGGTGGGGCAGAGGGTGAAGGGAGAAGAGACAGAGGGTGAATTCAGGAAGGAGGGCTCTTGGCCCCGTCTCTCCCAGAGGCTCTCATTCCCGTGTCCGGTTTCGGCTCCAGAAATGGGAAAGGAGCCTGGTTAAGTGGGGACCGGGAGGACCAGAGGGAGCAAACTGGAAGCTCCAGGTGTTCCAGCCCTTTCCCAGTGATCCAGAAGCCTGAGGGATAGAGGTGCCCCAGATCGGAGAGAAAACGGGGTGGAAGTCTATGAAACACCAACTCACAAATATCAGCTTTTAAAGAATGACATCTGGTTCTGCCAATTGAAGCCATCAAGTCTGATGGCTCCCCTTTTTTTAGTTGGTGCGGGGCGGGGGAGCAGTTCTTAGTATTGGAAGTTATCGGAAGGGGATCCGGGCAGCCGCCGGCCCCCGCCCCACCAGATAAACAATTTGTACTTCCCAAGCGCTTAGTACAGTGCTTTGCACATAGTAAGCGCTCAGTAAATACGATTGATGATGATGATGATGATAAACTAGCATGCCCATGAGTCCGTGGCTGAGAACCGTGAAAGCGGACTCCATCTGCCCCTTGGGCGAGTGGCGGGGGTGGGGGCCCAGGGCGTGACTTCATGGAAGAGTCTCGGAGTAGTCGGGAAGGGAATTGGGAGCTTTCGGAATAGCCCAGGGCGCCAGAAGGGGGTCCTTGCCTGGACCTGCCCTCTGTCTTTCCGGAGGTTTGGCTCACGCGAAGCGTGGACCTGAGGGTCTGAGCGGGTAACTCCCGCCCATTTCAGGGGAATCTGGGGTTGACTCACTTTCCCCAGTGACTCAGCTCCTCCGCCTGCCCCTATACACCCGCCCTCCTCCTCCTCCTCTTCCTCCATGGGATCTAATCCCGGCTCCTCCACTCGTCTGCCGTGTGACCTCGGGCAAGTCAGTTCACTTCTCTGGGCCTCAGTTCCACCATGTGTAAAAAGCGGATTACGACTGTGAGCCCCATATTGGGGCAGGGACTATGTCCAACCAGTGAAGCGGCGCGGCTCAGTGGAAAGAGCCCAGGCTTTGGAGGCAGAGGTCACGGGTTCAAATCCCAGCTCCGCCAATTGTCAGCTGTGTGACTTTGGGCAAGTCACTTCTCTTCTCTGGGCCTCAGTTCCCTCCTCTGTAAAATGGGGATGAAGACTGTGAGGCCCCCCCCCGTGGGACAACCCGATCACCTTGTAACCTCCCCAGCGCTTGGAACAGTGCTTTGCACATAGTAAGCGCTTAATAAACACCATCAGTATTATTATTATTAGGAGGAGCAGCGTGGGTCAGTGGAAAGAGCCCAGGCTTTGGAGGCAGAGGTCACAGGTTCAACTCCCGGCTCCGCCAATTGTCAGCTGTGTGACTTTGGGCAAGTCACTTCACTTCTCTGGGCCTCAGTTCCGTCCTCTGTAAAATGGGGATGAAGACTGTGAGCCCCCCCCCGCCCGTGGGACAACCTGATCACCTTGTAACCTCCCCAGCGCTTAGAACAGTGCTTTGCACATAGTAAGCGCTCAATAAACACCATCAGTATTATTATCATTACCCTGTACCTACCCCAGTGCTTAGAACAGTGCTTGGCACTTAGTAAGCGCTCAACAGAGACCGTCATTATCATTACTCCCCCTCTACCCGAGAGGGTCGTGTGTGTTCATCCTCACTACCGTGTTCTCCCGGCGCAGACTCCCTTGCGCTCACTCTGCTGGACTTTGAGCCCCTTCTAGACTGTGAGCCCGCTGTTGGGTAGGGACCATCTTTTTATGTCACCAACTTGGACTTCCCAAGCGCTTAGTCCAGTGCTCTGCACACAGTAAGCGCTCAATAAATACGACTGAATGAATGAATGCTGGCTCAGGGGGCACGACCCCGAGTGGATTTGGAGGGTTTGTCTGAGGGTCCCCACGCTGGCCATTCCCCTGCCCTCAGGCAGGCAGAGGAGACTCCTGAGGGTCTCCCGCCCTCTTTCCCTTCCCTGCCATTCCCATTCGCTCCCTGCTCCGGGAAGTTCTTGTGCTCCAACTTCCCAGCCACCCACCAGGCTCCCGTTCGGGACAGCCGTGGGGCCAAGCTGCAGTGGAGGTTGGATAAGTTGGTCTTATCCTCACAGCTATACTGGTATTAATGCTGGGTTTTTTTAGCACTGTAGTGGAGATTGGAGCTGGATCTATCCTATTTATTTTATTTTGTTGGTATGTTTGGTTTTGTTCTCTGTCTCCCCCTTTTAGACTGTGAGCCCACTGTTGGGTAAGGACTGTATCTATGTGTTGCCAATTTGTACTTCCCAAGCGCTTAGTACAGTGCTCTGCACATAGTAAGCGCTCAATAAATACGATTGATGATGATGATGATGATGATCAGAGAGGGTGGGAGACTCCCGTCCCTGTACGGGGGACCCTTGTCCCGCCGAGGCCAGTGGTTCCCTCTCCCCCGCCGGCCACGAGCCGGCCCTTCCCTCTGAATGCCGCGTTCCCGAGCCCGGGCGGCTGATCGGGATGCGGGATGCACGGCGGGAGGGGATGGCGGGGCCCGGCGGGCTAACTGGTCCCCCTGTTGCGCAGCGAGCTGGACTACTATGATTCGCCCAGCGTCAACGCGCGCTGCCAGAAGATCTGTGACCAGTGGGACGCCCTGGGCTCGCTGACCCAAAGTCGGCGCGAGGCTCTGGAGGTGAGGCCGGCCGGGGTGCGGGTCAGGGTGCCCCGGTTAAGGGGCCTCTCCCTCCTGGGCCGCCCCGACACCGGTTCGGATGCTCGCAGAAGGGGCACGCGGCGGTCCTCCACCCCACCTGTCCGTCTGTCCCTCTGGCAGCCCCTCCTCCTAAGCCGGGGACCGCGGCCCACCCTCTAACCGCGTTCTTCCCTCCCACCGTGCATCCGTCCGTCCCCACCAGCAAACGGAGAAGCAGCTGGAGACTATCGACCGGCTGCACCTGGAGTACGCCAAGCGGGCAGCGCCTTTCAACAACTGGATGGAGAGCGCCATGGAGGACCTGCAGGACATGTTCATCGTCCACACTATCGAGGAGATCGAGGTGGGCGCTGGCCCCGACCAGCCCCGGGCCCCGACGCACCCGCCGGCCGTTTGGCTTTTTGAGGATCTGTCGAGCGCTCAGACCACGCTCTAAGCGCTAGGGGAGGTGCAGATGAGTTCGGACGCGGTCCTCGTCTGGTCCGATCTGAGTGCGGGGGGGGAGAGCAGGGAGTCCCCGTTTTACGGTGGCGCCCTGCTCACGGCCGGGCTCGCTTCCCTCGCCCTCCCTTCAGGGCCTGATCACCGCCCACGACCAGTTCAAGTCGACGTTGCCGGACGCCGACAAGGAGCGCGAGGCCATCCTGGATATCCAGCGGGAGGCTCAGAAGATTGCCGACTACCACGGCATCAAGCTGCAGGGCGGCAACCCCTACACCTCCGTCACGCCCGCCATCATCAACTCCAAGTGGGAGAAGGTGGGTGGCGGGGGCCCGGCGGCGGGGGCGGCGCGGCGGAGCTCGGCCGCGAGCGGCGGCGGGCGCCGCTGACCGCCCACCCGCCCGCCCGCCCAGGTCCAGCAGTTAGTGCCCAAGCGGGACCGTGCCCTGCAGGATGAGCAGAGCAAGCAGCAGTCCAACGAACACCTTCGCCGCCAGTTCGCCAGCCAGGCCAACATCGTGGGGCCCTGGATCCAGACCAAGATGGAGGTGAGCGCTCTGCCCGCGGAAAGGCCCGAAGAGGGGTGACGGGAAGCGCCGCCGCTCCCTCGCCGGCGGCGGGGGGACGGGGAGGGTCCGGTCCCCTCCGCGGCCGGCGACTGACGGGCCCCGGCGGCTCCTTCCTCTCCCCGCCCCGGGCGCAGGAGATCGGGCGCATCTCGATCGAGATGAACGGGACCCTGGAGGACCAGCTGAATCACCTGAAGCAGTACGAGCAGAGCATCGTCCACTACAAGCCCAACCTTGACCTGTTGGAGCAGCAGCACCAGCTGATCCAGGAGGCCCTCATCTTCGACAACAAGCACACCAATTACACCATGGAGGTGGGGCGGGGGGCGCCGGCCCCGGGGTGGGGGGCGGGCGGGAGGGAGGGCCGGGGACGCCCACTCCTCACGCGCTCCCTCGGGGGGTCCCCCTGCCACCCGCAGCACATCCGCGTGGGCTGGGAGCAGCTGCACACCACCATCGCCCGGACCATCAACGAGGTGGAGAACCAGATCCTGACCCGCGACGCCAAGGGCATCAGCCAAGAGCAGATGCAGGAGTTCCGGGCCTCCTTCAACCACTTCGACAAGGTAGCGGGAGCCGTGGACCGCGGGAGAAGGTCCCGGAAGCGCTCGTGGGGTGGAGCCCCTTCCCCGTCTCCCCACCGCTGGGAGGGCGAGCCTCCTCCCGCCGCCCGGACCACCCGTCCTCCCCTCGGCCGGGTCTAGGGGTGGGGGCCGTGCCGGCCGGGGTCGCCCGTGGGCTCTGATTTGGGCGTCCCGCCACAGGACCACGGCGGTGCCCTGGGGCCCGAGGAGTTCAAGGCCTGCCTCATCAGCTTGGGCTACGATGTGGAGAACGACAGACAGGTACCCACCCGCTGGGGCTCTGTCCCGGCTCACTCCTCCACCGCTGCCATTAACCAGGTCTCCTCTCTTTCTCTCTCTCTCTCTCTCTCTGCCTCCCTCCTTTCCCTCCCCTTCTGCCCCCAATCCCTTCTGGCCCAACTTCTCCCGCCTGCCTTCCCTCCTCCATCTCCCAACCATCGCCGTGCCTGGTCAACTGATGGTTGACCCCATCCTGTCCAACTCCGCCGTTTCCCAAACCGCCTCCCGGCTTCCGATCCATCCCGTCTCTGGTGACTTGTCCTCTGGCCCCGTCTGTCCCGTCCCGAGCCGTTTCTTGTGCGTCTCTCTCTGTGTCCATGTGTCCATCCCTCTCCCTGGGTGTCCCCTCCTCCGTTCTCCCATCCTCCCTGCCTTCTCCTCCTCCCCCTCCTCCTCCTCTTCCTGCATGCGTGGCTCTCCCTGGCTGCGGTGAACTCCTTCTGTGCTGTCCCTCTCGCGGAGCAGAAGCAAACAGGAAGCATGGACTGTGATGACTTCCGAGCTCTGCTTATCTCCACAGGATACAGCCTGGTATGCTCTCAGCTCTGTCCTCCTCCTCCTCCTCCTCTTCCTCCTCCCAAACTCGCTGCTGCTCCTCCTCACCATCCTCCTCCTCCTCCTCCTCCTCCCCCCAACTCGCGTCTCCTCTTCGCTCCAGAGGAGCGGGTAAGGAAGGTACCAGAGTGCGCTCCCTCCTAGCTCCTTCCTCTTCCTGCGCCGGGAAGCGGGAGTCTCGGCTCTCACCTCCAGGACGGCCCCCCCTTCCCCGCTCCCGGCCCACGTGGGCCCGGGGCGTTTGGGAGCTTTCCCTTGGGGCGCCGGCCCGGGCTGCCTGCCCCTTTGCCGGGGCGGGGGGCGGGCCTGACCTCGGGAGGAGACGGGGAGCGGGGAGGAATCCGGCCCGGGACGAGGCCCGTCCACCGCTCCCCTCAGGGGGACCGGGGAGGGTCCCCGCCCCGGGCCACGGAGCGACCCCTCTCTCTGCCCCCCGTCCTTCCCCCCGCAGGGAGATGCCGAATTCAACCGCATCATGAGCGTGGTGGACCCCAACGGCAGCGGCATCGTCACCTTCCAGGCCTTCATCGACTTCATGTCCCGCGAGACCACGGACACCGACACGGCCGACCAGGTCATCGCCTCCTTCAAGGTCCTGGCCGGCGACAAAGTGAGTGCGGCCGCCCCCGGGTGGGGAGGGATTCGGTGTGGGGGGAGAAGGACGGGGCCGGGCGCTCGGGGTTCGGCGAGCCCCGGGCCGGTCTCAGGGCGCCCTGGTCCCCCTGGGCTTCCCAGAACTTCATCACCGCGGAGGAGCTGCGGCGGGAGTTGCCTCCGGACCAGGCCGAGTACTGCATCGCCCGTATGGCCCCCTACCAAGGCCCCGACGCCACCCCGGGCGCCCTCGACTACAAGTCCTTCTCCACGGCCCTGTACGGCGAGAGCGACCTGTGAGCCCCCCGGCCCCCCACCCCGAGGAGACACGCCCACCCACCTCCCCTCCGCTCCACAGATCTATGCAAAGCGCCTCTCTCGCTCTTTCTCGCTCTCGCTGTGGGGTGGGGCGGGTGGGGGGCGGTCCCCTTCCTCTGGTCACCGTTGCCGCCGGCCCGATGGGAGACGGGAGCAGAGGCGGCCCCCCCCCTCCATCCCTTCCCCCCCAACTTGGGCTTGGGGTCCCCCACCTCCCCGTCTGTCCCCCCGCTAGCTGGGCTGTTATTTATGACTCAGGCACGCTGGGCCGGCCCTGAGACCGGGCCCCGCCTCTCCCCCCCCAGACCCCTACTTTAGGCCAAAGCCGGTTCCTTCGAAGCTTCCCCCCGCCGCCCGCCGCCACCGACCCCCCACCCCCCATGGTCCCGGGCTGCCTGGCGGGAGGGCGCAGAGGGAGGGCCAGCGGCCAGAGCAATAAGAGACGGGGCCGGTCGGGGACTCCCAGCACCTCCTCCCGTCCTGACAGCGTCCCGGCTCTCCCACGGAGGCCCCCCATCCTCCTGCCTTCCGACCTCACACGCGCGGGGAGGGGGCTGGAGACTTCTCCGCCTCTCTGGGCCGACCCCCCTCCCCCCCAATCCCCCCTCAGAGTTGGGGCGGGCCGCTGGCTCTGGCTCTCCCCACACTCCCCTGGGCACAGTCCCCGCTCCCAGGGCGAGGGCACCCAGAGAGCCGGGGGCAGGGGCATGGCCGCCTTGCCACCTCCCACCCACCACCACCCCGCCCGACACCGCTCGCCGGGCGCCCCGCTCCCTCTCCAGACCGCCCCGCCCCTCTCCCCCCCTCTCTGCGTCTATCTAAGGACCAAAAAAATGAACAAAAAAACAAAAACCCACAAAAAAAAAAAAAGAACCCCACCTTAAAAGTAATTAAAACGTTTCAGAGTTACTATTTACTTTATTAACTTACGGATTTATTATATAAATATATATTCATCTAGTGACATATAACGCCGCCTTTCTGGCCTTGTAATGAAATCTCAGCTGATGGTTGTAGCCCCGAACCCCCATCCCAATCCACCCCACCCCACCTTCTCCGGGTGTCTGGTGCCGGAGGAACCCCGTTGCTCCTGAAGTCAGCCGGATGGGCCCAGCTAGGGCAGGACGGAGAAAGAACACCCATCCCTCCCCTTCGCCCTGGTCGTTTTTGGTTTGGTTTGGGGTGGGTGGGAGGGGCTTGCGTTGTGTTTCTTAGTTTCTGGAAAAACCCACTCCTTCCCCACCCGCCGAGGACAGGACAATAAAACGTGTAATATTTTTCAGAAGGATTTTCGGCTGCATCGCCTTTGTGTGTGTCTGGGCTCTGCTGTTTCCCGCCGCCGCCGGGGAGGAGGGGGTCCGTGGCGGCGGAGCGGAGGTGGGTGCCGGGGCCGCCTCCAGCCCTTAGGAGAACGTGGCTAGCTCTGCCCACTGCAAGAGAGCGGTTAGTACATAGTCGGGGACGGGGACCGTCTCTCCCCATCCCTCCGCCAATCCCAACGGGGGCCTCACCTCTTTGTGCGTCATGTTGACGAGCCCGCTGTCCCCCTCCGCGAACTGGCTGCAGTGTCCTGCCGGGGAAAGAGAGAGAGAGGAGGCTGGAGTGAGGGCCTTTCCCAGTGCTTGGCACGTCGTAAGCGCTTAGTAAATGCCGGCGTGGTTCTCTCCCCTTAACCACCCCCCCCCCCGGGATGGAGGTGCTCACGGAAGACGCAGGCCAGCTGGGCCAGGCACGACAAGAAGCGGTCCAAATCCACCCGCAAGCGGCTGTCCCGGTAGCGGCTGGTAAGGAGCTCCGTCACCTTGTTGTTCAAGTGGAAACCTGGGCCCGGAGAACGGAGGGGCTGGAGGGGCCGGACACCCCCTGGGCGGGTGCCCAGGAGGCCTTCCCAGCCTTCCCCTCCTTCCTCTCCCCCTCCTCATCAATCAATCAATCGTATTTATTGAGCGCTTACTGTGTGCAGAGCACTGGACTAAGCGCTTGGGAAGTACAAGCTGGTACAAGATGGCTCTCCATCCCCCGCCCCTTACCTCCTTCCCTTCCCCACGGCACCTGTATATATATATGTATATATCAATCAATCGTATTTATCATCATCATCGATCGTATTTATTGAGTGCTTACTATGTGCAGAGCACTGGACTAAGCGCTTGGGAAGTACAAATTGGCAACATAGAGAGACAGTCCCTACCCAATAATAATAATGGCATTTATTAAGCGCTTACTATGTGCAGAGCCCTGTTCTAACAGCTGGGGGAGATACAAGGTGATCACACTGGCCCATGGGGGGCTCACAGTCTTCATCCCCATTTTACAGATGATGGAACTGAGGCCCAGAGTAGTTAAATGACTTGCCCGAAGTCACGCAGCTGACAAGTGGCGGAGCTGGGATTCGAACCCACGACCTCTGACTCCAAAGCCCGGGCTCTTTCCATATTGAGCGCTGACTGTGTGCAGAGCACTGTACTAAGCACTTCTAGACTGTGAGCCCACTGTTGGGTAGGGACTGTCTCTATATGTTGCCAACTTGGACTTCCCAAGCGCTTAGTACAGTGATCTGCACACAGTAAGCGCTCAATAAATACGATTGATTGACTATGTTTGTATGTATTTATTACTCTATTTTACTTGTACATATCTATTCTACTTATTTTATTTTAATACGTCTCGTTCTCCATCTCCCCCTTCTAGACTGTGAGCCCACTGTTGGGTAGGGGCCGTCTCTATTTGTTGCCAACTTGGACTTCCCAAGCGCTTAGTCCAGTGCTCTGCACACAGTAAGTGCTCAATAAATTCGATTGATTGAGCCCGCCCCTTCCCTCTCCTCCCCATCACCCCATCCCCTCCCCACAGCACTTGTGTGTATTTGTCCATACTTATTACTCTATTAACAATGTATACATAGCTATAATCCTTTCGATTCTGATGGTATTAATAACAATCGTGATGGCATTTATTAAGCGCTTACTATGTCTGAAGCACTGTTCTAAGCATTGGGGAGGTTACCAGGTGATCAGATTGTAAGGATGGCATTTATTAAGCGCTTACTATGTGCGAAGCACTGATCTAAGTGCTGGGGAGGTTACCAGGTGATCAGATTGTAAGGATGGCATTTATTAAGTGCTTACTATGTGCAAAGCACTGTTCTAAGCGCTGGGGAGGTTGCCAGGTGATCAGATTGTCCCACGGGGGGCGGGGGGGCTCACAGTCTTCATCCCCATTTCTAGACTGTGAGCCCTCTGTTGGGTAGGGACCATCTCTATATGTTGCCAACTTGTACTTCCCAAGCGCTTAGTACAGTGCTCTGCACACAGTAAGCGCTCAATAAATACGATTGAATGAATGAGTGAATATTACAAATGAGGGAACTGAGGCCCAGAGAAGTGAAGTGACTTGCCCAAAGTCACCCAGCTGACAATCGGCGGAGCTGGGATTTGAACCCATGACCTCTGACTCCAAAGCCCGGGCTCTTTCCACTGAGCCACGCTGTCGACTTGTTTTGTTTTCATTCATTCATTCAATCGTATTTATTGAGCGCTTACTGTGTGCAGAGCACTGGACTAAGCGCTTGGATGTTTCGTTGTCTGTCTCCCCCGGTGGGAACCGTCTCTATGTGTTGCCGATTTGTACTTCCCAAGCGCTTAATCCAGTGCTCTGCACCCAGTAAGTGCTCAGTAAATGCGTGGCTCAGAGTAAAGAGCCCGGGCTTTGGAGTCAGAGGTTGTGGGTTCAAACCTCGGCCCTGCCCACTGTTAGCTGTGTGACTTTGGGCAAGTCACTTCACTTCTCTGGGCCTCAGTGACCTCATCTGGAAAATGGGGATGAAGACTGTGAGCCCCACATGGGACAACCTGATCACCTTGTATCCCCCCATTGCTTAGAACAGTGCTTTGCACATAATAAGCACTTAAATGCCATCATTATTATTATTATTATCAGCTTGAGCAGACTTCTTTGAGGAATGCCATGCAAGAAGTGTCACTCAGTCAATTGATCACTGGTATTTATTGGGCGCTTATTATGTACAGTGCACAATATTAAGACTGTGAGTCCCCCCGGGGCAACCCGATCACCTTGTAACCTCCCCAGTGCTTAGAACAGTGCTTTGCACATTCAATCGTATTTATTGAGCGCTTACTGTGTGCAGAGCACTGTACTACTATTACTAATAATAATGGCATTTATTAAGCGCTTACTACGTGCCAAGCACTGTTCTGGTTACAAGGTGATCAAGTTGTCTCACAAGGGGCTCACAGTCTTAATCCCCCATTTTACAGATGAGGTCACTGAGGCTCAGAATAATAATAATAATGATGGGATCTTGTTAAGCGCTTACTATGTGCAAAGCACTGTTCTAAGCGCTGGGGCGGATACAAGGTGATCAGGTTGTCCCACATGGGGCTCACAGTCTTAATCCCCCATTTTACAGATGAGGTCACTGAGGCTCAGAGAATAATAATAATAATAATGACGGGATCTTGTTAAGTGCTTACTATGTGCCAAGCACTGTTCTAAGCGCTGGGGTGGATACAAGGTGATCAGGTTGTCCCACGTGGGGCTCAGTTTTAATCCCCCATTTTACAGATGAGGTCACTGAGGCTTAGAGAATAATAATAATGATGGTATTTTGTTAAGCGCTTACTATGTGCAAAGCACTGTTCCAAGTGCTCGGGAGGATACAAGGTGATCAGGTTGTCCCACGGCAGGCTCACGGTCTGAATCCCCCATTTTACAGATGAGGTCACTGAGGCTCAGAGAATAATGATGATGGTATTTTGTTAAGTGCTTACTATGTGCAAAGCACCGTTCTAAGCGTTGGGGTGGATACATGGTGATCAGGTTGTCCCACATTGGGCTCACAGTCTTAATCCCCCATTTTGCAGATGAGGTCACTGAGGCTCAGAGAATAATAATAATAATAATAATTATGATGGTATTTTGTTAAGCACTTACTGTGTGCAAAGCACTGTTCTAAGTGCTGGGGAGGTTACAAGGTGATCAGGTTGTCCCACGGGGGGCTCACAGTCTTAATCCCCCATTTTAGAGATGAGGTCACTGAGACTCAGGGAATAATAATAATAATGATGGTATTTTGTTAAGCGCTTACTATGTGCAAAGCACTGTTCTAAGCGCTGGGGAGGCTACAAGGTGATCAGGTTGTCCCACGTGGGGCTCAGTCTTAATCCCCCATTTTACAGGTGAGGTCACTGAGGCTCAGAGAAGTAAAGTGTCTTGCCCAAAGTCACCCAGCGGGGGTTTGAACCCATGACCTCTGACCCCAAAGCCCG
Source organism: Tachyglossus aculeatus (assembly GCF_015852505.1). NCBI lineage: Eukaryota > Metazoa > Chordata > Mammalia > Monotremata > Tachyglossidae > Tachyglossus > Tachyglossus aculeatus. Next base: position 3,768,341 of record NC_052091.1, read on the forward strand.
GGCTCTTCCCACCGAGCCACACTGCTTCTCGTAAGTGCTTGAGCCCACTGTTGGGTAGGGACTGTCTCTATATGTTGCCAACTTGTACTTCCCAAGCGCTTAGTACAGTGCTCTGCATCATCATCATCAATCGTATTTATTGAGCGCTTACTATGTGCAGAGCACTGTACTAAGCGCTTGGGAAGTCCAAGTTGGCAACATAAAGAGACGGTCCCTACCCAGCAGTGGGCTCACAGTCTAAAAGGGGGGAGACAGAGAACAAAACCAAACATACTAACAAAATAAAATAAATAGAATAGATATGTACAAGTAAATAGAGTAATAAATATGTACAAACACATATACATATATACACAAAGTAAGCGCTCAATAAATACGATTGATTGATTGATTAACAAATACCATCATTATTATTATTATTCTCTGAGTCCTTTTAGACTGTGAGCCCACTGTTGGGTAGGGACTGTCTCTATATGTTGCCAATTTGTACTTCCCAAGCGCTTAGTACAGTGCTCTGCACATAGTAAGCGCTCAATAAATACGATTGATGATGATGATGATTAAATACGATTGAATGACTGGATGGATGAACTCAGACCGCCCCCGACCCCGCTCACCGGCCGCCTCCAGGCCCAGCCGCAGCTCGTAGGAGTTCATGGTCCCCGAGGCGTCCGCGTCGAACTCGGTGAAGACGGCCTGGGGGAGACGGGGGGAGGCCTCGGGGTCTCCCGCCGCCCCCAGCTCCTCCCCGGCCCCCCGCCCCGGACCCCCGACCCACCTGCCACTCCTGGAATCGCTGCCACAGCTGCTGGAAATCGGGGAGCGCCAGCCCGGGCCCCCGCTGCAGAGCTGTCAAGGGCGAGGTTGGGGGCTCGGCTGCCCTCCCTCCTCCCCACCCAGGGGTCCCCGCGATCCCCCCAAGACACACATCTCCGGCCCCTCTCCCCACGATCCCCCCATGACACACATCTCCGGCCCCTCTCCCCACGATCCCCCCACGACACACATCTCCGGCCCCTCTCCCCACGATCCCCCCACGACACACATCTCCAGCCCCTCTCCCCACGATCCCCCCCCCAAGACACACATCTCCGGCCCCTCTCCCTACGATCCCCCCCCAACACACATCTCCGGCCCCTCTCCCCACGATCCCCCCACGACACACATCTCCAGCCCCTCTCCCCACGATCCCCCCCCCAAGACACACATCTCCGGCCCCTCTCCCTACGATCCCCCCCCAACACACATCTCCGGCCCCTCTCCCCGCGATCCCCCCCACGACACACATCTCCGGCCCCTCTCCCCGCGATCCCCCCCTCGACACGCATCTCCGGCCCCTCTCCCCACGATCCCCCCCCCCGACACGCGTCTCCGGCCCCTCTCCCATCTCAAGGATACCCCAAAGCAGCGCAGGAGATGTTCGCAGGTCCGGAGCCCAATCTCGCCCGGTGGGGATGCTCGGCCGCTGGCTGCAACAGAGCAGGGGCACGCATCCCCCCCACCCCGACCCCTGAACCCACTGTTGGGTAGGGACCGTCTCTATATGTTGCCAACTTGTCCTTCCCAAGCGCTTAGTACAGTTCTCTGCACACAGTAAGCGCTCAATAAATACGATTGATTGATTGATTGATCTCCTCCTCCTCACCCACACGTGTGTACACCATCCCAACACACACCCAGGGGGAGGGAACCGCTTCTGCTGACCCCCGTCCACATAATATTATATAGTAAGTGCTTACCGAATACCATAAAAACAGAAAAAAGTGGATTCCAGTGGGGTTTTAAACTACCTGTCCTAGACTGTGAGCCCACTGTTGGGTAGGGACCGTCTCTATACGTTGCCAACTTGGACTTCCCAAGCGCTTAGTACAGTGCTCTGCACACAGTAAGCGCTCAATAAGTACGATTGATTGATTGATTGGTCTCCTCCTCCTCACCCGCACGTGCACTGTCCCAACACACGCCCAGGGGGAGGGAACCGCTTCTGCCGACCCCCGTCCACATAATATTATATAGTAAGTGTTTACTGAACACCATTAAAAAAAAAAGTGGATTCCAGTGGGGTTTTAACCTACCCGTCCTAGACTGTGAGCCCACTGTTGGGTAGGGACCGTCTCTATACGTTGCCGACCTGGACTTCCCGAGCGCTTAGTCCAGTGCTCTGCACGCGGTAAGCGCTCAATAAATACGATTGAATGAATGAACAAATGAATGAATACCCCCAGGCCTCACTTACCAGGCTCCAGGGCAACCCTCAGTAACACCTGCAGCTGGGAGGCCCCGATCTCTTCATCCTGCGTGTGATGGAGTGGGGTGGGCGTCAGATTGAGTCCCCCCCCCATTTGCATTCATTCAATCGTATTTATTGAGCGCTTACCGTGTGCAGAGCACTGGACTAAGCGCTTGGGAAGTCCAAGTTGGCAACATATAGAGATGGTCCCCGGCCCGGGAGCGGGCAGCCCCGGCCGGACCCTGAGCCACCACGGGCCCCCCAGATGTGGCCCCCCCACCCAGCTTGGTCCCGGCCCCGCCAACCTCACCATCTTCCGTAGCCCACAGAGACACCACTAACCACTCACCTCCCCAGCCACCTCCAGAAACAGCTGCTCCACCTCTCTTGGCAGGGGGGTGTAGGGCATCTCCTGGGCAGGGCAATCAATCAATCGTATTTATTGAGCGCTTACTGTGTGCAAAGCACTGTACTAAGCGCTTGCAGGGCAGGCAAGGCAGCCCCCCCATCCCTCCAGCCCCTTCTTGGGCCGCCGGCCCTCCTCACCAGCAGAGCGTGGAGGTCGGCGCTGATGGCATCATCGATCTCCCTGCAAGATAAAAGCGGCATCGGTAGGCCCCTTTGGGGGGTCCCCCCAGCCCCCGGCCCCCTCCGGGACCAGGCTCCGACCTGGGGGGGGCTCTGAGGGGAACCCCCGTCTCCTTCCCCTCCCCACAGCACCTGTATATACGTTTGTACGGATTTATTACTCTATTTTATTTGTACATATTTGTTTCATTTTGTTAATGATGATGGCATTTGGTAAGCCCTTACTACCATCATCAATCGTATTTATGGAGCGCTTACTGTGTGCAGAGCACTGGACTAAGCGCTTGGGAAGTCCAAGTTGGCAACATATAGGGACAGTCCCTACCCAACAGTGGGCTCACAGTCTAAAAGGGGGGAGACAGAAAACAAAACCAAACATACTAACAAAATAAAATAAGTAGAATAAATATCAATCAATCAATCGTATTTATTGAGCGCTTACTGTGTGCAGAGCACTGGACTAAGCGCTTGGGAAGGCCAAGTTGGCAACATATAGAGACAGTCCCTACCCAACAGTGGGCTCACAGTCTAAAAGGGGGAGACAGAGAACAAAACCAAATATACTAAAAAAATAAAATAAATAGAATAGATATGTACAAGTAAAATAGAGTAATAAATATGTACAAACATATATACATCTATACAGGTGCTGTGGGGAAGGGAAGGAGGTAAGATGGGGGGATGGAGAGGGGGACGAAGGAGAGGAAGGAAGGGGCTCAGTCTGGGAGGTGCTCAGTCTGGGAATAATGATGATGACATTTATTAAGCGCTTACTATGTGCAAAGCAGTGTTCTAAGCGCTGGGGGGATACAAGGTGATGAGATTGTCCCACGTGGGGCTCCCAGTCTTCATCCCCATTTTACAGATGAGTGAACTGAGGCCCAGAGAAGTGAAGTGACTTGCCCAAAGTCACCCAGCTGACAAGTGGTGGAGCCAGGATCTGAACCCATGACCTCTGACTCCAAAGCCCGGGCTCTTTCCCACTGAGCCACGCTGCTTCTATGTGCCAAGCACTGTTCTAAGCACCGGGGGGGATACAAGGTGATCAAGTTGTCGCACATGGGGCTCACAGTCTTCATCCCCATTTTACAGGTGAGCTCACTGAGGCTCAGAGAAGTGAAGTGACTCGCCCAGGGTCACACAGCTGATGAGTGGCAGAGCCGGGATTCAAACCCGTGCTCTTTCCACTGAGCCACGCTGCTTCTTATGTTTTGTTGTCTGTCTCCCCGTTCTACACTGTGAGCCCGCTGTTGGGTAGGGACCGTCTCTAGATGTTGCCAACTTGGACTTCCCAAGCGCTTAGTCCAGTGCTCTGCACACAGTAAGCGCTCAATAAATACGATTGAATGAATGAATGGATGAATGTGAGTCAGACCATACCACCCTGAACACACCCGATCTCGTCTGATCTTGGAAGCCAAGCAGGGTCGGGCCTGGCTAGTACTTGGATGGGAGACCGCCTGGGAATATTGGGTGCTGTAGGCTTATTTTTCCAGCGCTTAGAACAGTGCTTTGCACATAGTAAGTGCTTAACAAATGCCATTATTATTATTATTATTATTATTATTATTAAAGCAGCGTGGCTCAGTGGAAAGAGCCTGGGCTTTGGAGTCAGAGGTCGTGGGTTCAAATCCCGACTCCACCAACTGTCAGCTGGGTGACTTGGGGCAAGTCACTTCACTCCTCTGGGCCTCAGAGACCTCATCTGGAAAATGGGGATGAAGACTGTGAGCCCCACGTGGATCAACCTGATCACCTTGTATCCACCCCAGCGCTTAGAACAGTGCTTGCACATAGTAAGCACTTAATCAATCAATCGTATTTATTTACTTAACAAATGCCATCACAATTAAAGCAGTGTGGCTCAGTGGAAAGAGCCCAGGCTTTGGAGTCAGAGGTCGTGGGTTCAAATCCCGATTCTGCCAACTGTCAGCTGTGTGACTTTGGGCAAGTCACTTCACTCCTCTGGGCCTCAGTGACCTCATCTGGAAAATGGGGATGAAGACTGTGAGCCCCACGTGGATCAACCTGATCACCTTGTATCCACCCCAGCGCTTAGAACAGTGCTTGCACATAGTAAGCGCTTAACAAACGCCATCACTATTAAAGCAGTGTGGCTCAGGGGAAGGAGCCCGGGCTTTGGAGTCAGAGGTCGTGGGTTCAAATCCCAACTCCGCCAACTGTCAGCTGGGTGACTTGGGGCAAGTCACTTCACTCCTCTGGGCCTCAGAGACCTCATCTGGAAAATGGGGATGAAGACTGTGAGCCCCACTTGGATCAACCTGATCACCTTGTATCCCCCCCCCCCCAGCGCTTAGAACAGTGCACGTAGTAAGCACTTAACAGACGCCATCACTATTAAAGCAGTGTGGCTCAGTGGAAAGAGCCCGGGCTTTGGAGTCAGAGGTCGTGGGTTCAAATCCCGACTCCTCCAACTGTCAGCTGGGTGACTTTGGGCAAGTCACTTCACTCCTCTGGGCCTCAGAGACCTCATCTGGAAAATGGGGATGAAGACTGTGAGCCCCACTTGGATCAACCTGATCACCTTGTATCCCCCCCAGCACTTAGAACAGTGCACGTAGTAAGCACTTAACAAACGCCATCACTATTAAAGCAGTGTGGCTCAGTGGAAAGAGCCCGGGCTTTGGAGTCAGAGGTCACGGGTTCAAATCCCCCACTTAGAACAGTGCTCAGCGCTTAGAACAGTGCTTTGCACATAGTAAGTGCTTAATAAATGCCATAATTATTATTATTATTATTATTATTATCCCGACTCCGCCAACTGTCAGCTGGGTGACTTGGGGCAAGTCACTTCACTCCTCTGGGCCTCCGTGACCTCATCTGGAAAACGGGGATGAAGACTGTGACCCATCACCTCATAACCTCCCCAGCGCTTAGAACGGTGCTTTGCACATATCATCATCATCATCAATCGTATTTATTGAGCGCTTACTATGTGCACAGCACTGTACTAAGCGCTTGGGAAGTACAAATTGGCAACATATAGAGACAGTCCCTACCCAACAGTGGGCTCACAGTCTAAAAGGGGACTAAGCACATAGTAAGCGCTTAACAAATGCCATCATTAGTATTATTATTAATACTAATTAGACTTTTAGACTGTGAGCCCACTGTTGGGTAGGGACTGTTGCCAACTTGTACTTCCCAAGCGCTTAGTCCAGCGCTCTGCACACAGTAAGCGCTCAATAAATACGATTGATGATGATATTAAAGGGAGAAGCTCTGGGATGGGGACGGGACGGGACTCACATGGCAGCGTGCTGGCGCTCGGTGTAGACCCGCAGGGTGAAGTCGGCCTCCTGGCCGGGCTGGGCCGTGCCGGGCACCAGCAGGTAGTGCCCGGGCGGCAGACGGCAGCGACGGCTCACGTCCCGGCGGGCGCTGAACAGGGACCCGTCAGCCCGGGGCAGGAGGGGCAGCAGCTGGCGGCGTCGAGGGGAGTGGAGAAGGGAGAGGCGCTGCCAACAAGGATGGCACAGAGAGCTTGTCTGGCACCGGGCCCGTCCGGCCTCACCGTCGGGGAGCGGCCGGACGCCGGGCACACGGCGGCCGGAGGGACCCCTGGGGCTCCTGGAGGACTTGGGAACCAGTTACCTCTTTGGGGATCTGTAGGGGAGAAAGAGGGAAGAGGAAGCGATCATCATCAATCATCAATCGTATTTATTGAGCGCTTACCATGTGCAGAGCACTGGACTAAGCGCTTGGGAAGTACAAATTGGCAACATCTAGAGACAGTCCCTACCCAGCAGTGGGCTCACAGTCTAAGAGGGGGAGACAGAGAACAAAACCATACATACTAACAAAATAAATAGAATAGATATGTACAAATAAAATAAATAGAGTAATAAATCTGTACAAACATCTATACATATATACAGGTGCTGTGGGGAAGGGAAGGAGGTAAGATGGGGGGGATGGAGAGGGGGGCGAGGGGGAGAGGAAGGAAGGGGCTCAGTCTGGGAAGGCCTCCTGGAGGAGGTGAGCTCTCAGCAGGGCCTTGAAGGGAGGAGGCGATGCAGCGTGGCTCGGCGGAAAGAGCCCGGCCTTTGAAGTCAAAGGTCGTGGGTTCTAATCCCGGCTCTTCCACTTGCCAACTTGTACTTCCCAAGCGCTTAGCCCAGTGCTCTGCGCAAAGTAAGCGCTCAATTAATATGATTGATTGTCATCATCATCATCAATCGTAATTAGTGAGAACTTACTGTGCGCGGAGCACTGGACTAAGCGCTTGGGAAGTACAAGTTGGCAACATATACAGTCATCATCATCATCAATCGTATTTATTGAGCGCTTACTGTGCGCGGAGCACTGGACTAAGCACTTGGGAAGTACAAGTTGGCAACATATAGAGACAGTCATCATCATCATCAATCGTATTTATTGAGCGCTTACTGTGCACAGAGCACTGGAATAAGCGCTTGGGAAGTACAAATTGGCAACATATAGAGACAGTCATCATCATCATCATCATCATCAATCGTATTTATTGAGTGCTTACTGTGTGCAGAGCACTGGACTAAGCGCTTGGGAAGTACAAATTGGCAACATCTAGAGACAGTCCCTACCCAACAGTGGGCTCACAGTCTAAAAGGGGGAGACAAAACCAAACATACTACAAAATAAAATAGAATAGGTATGTACAAGTAAAATAAATAAATAAATAAATAGGGTAATGAATATGTACAAACATATATACATAGATACACGATTGTCAGCTGGGTGACTTTGGCCAAGTCGCTTCACTTCTCTGGGCCTCAGTTCCCTCATCTGGAAAATGGGGAGTAAGGCTGTGAGCCCACCTTGGGACAACCCGATCACCTTGGAACCTCCCCAGCGCTTAGAACAGTGCTTTGCCCATAGTAAGCGCTTAATAAATGCTATCATCTATAGCATCTATCATCTATGCTATATAGAATCTCCCCCTTCTAGACTGTGAGCCCGCTGTTGGGTAGGGACCGTCTCTATGTGTTGCCGACTTGTACTTCCCAAGGGCTTAGTCCAGTGCTCTGCGCACAGTAAGCGCTCAATAAATACGATTGATTGATTGATTGATTGTCAGCTGGGTGACTTTGGCCAAGTCGCTTCACTTCTCCGGGCCTCAGTTCCCTCATCTGGAAAATGGGGACTAAGACTGTGAGCCCACCTTGGGACAACCTGATCACCTTGGAACCTCCCCAGCGCTTAGAACAGTGCTTTGCCCATAGTAAGCACTTAATAAATGCCGTCATCTATAGCATCTATCATCTTTGCTATATAGAATCTCCCCCTTCTAGACTGTGAGCCTGCTGTTGGGTAGGGACCGTCTCTATGTGTTGCCGACTTGTACTTCCCAAGGGCTTAGTCCAGTGCTCTGTACACAGTAAGCGCTCAATAAATACGATTGATTGATTGATTGTCAGCTGGGTGACTTTGGCCAAGTCGCTTCACTTCTCTGGGCCTCAGTTCCCTCATCTGGAAAATGGGGAGTAAGGCTGTGAGCCCCACGTGGGACAACCTGATCACCTTGGAACCTCCCCAGCGCTTAGAACAGTGCTTTGCCCATAATAAGCGCTTAATAAATGCCATCATCTATAGCATCTGTCATCTATGCTATATAGAATCTCCCCCTTCTAGACTGAGCCCGCTGTTGGGTAGGGACCGTCTCTATGTGTTGCCGACTTGGACTTCCCAAGGGCTTAGTACAGTGCTCTGCACACAGTAAATAAATCCTACATAAACAAATAAATATATACGAGTAAATTATAAATATAATATACTATAAATTACAGTATATTATAAATAAATACGAGTAAATAAATGCGCTCAATAAATACGATCGATTGATTGATCATTATTATTATTAAATGATGCCCTCCGCCCCCATCTCCACCCATGCCCCCTCCGCCCCTGCTCGCCCACCATCACCACCGCGTACCCGGAAGATGTGGAAGCCAACGGTGAGGTAGGTGAGCCCCCGGGCTCGCAGCCGCCTCTGGTTCCTCTGGAGCAGCGAAACGAGCACCGTACACTTGGGGTGGGCCCCGCCAGCCCCCCACCTTCCCCAAGCCCCCTCCTCCTCCTCCCTGCCCCCGTCGGGCTCCAGCAGGGTCAGCTGGAACTGGGGGTTAGTCCAGAAGGTGTCTGGGGTAGGAGAGGAGGGAGACACAGAGAGACAGAGAGACAGAAATTCATTCATTCAGTCGGATTTAGTGAGCGCTTACTGTGTGCAGAGCCCTGGACTAATCAATCAATCAATCAATCAGTCGGATTTAGTGAGCGCTTACTGTGTGCAGAGCCCTGGACTAATCAATCAATCAATCAATCGGATTTAGTGAGCGCTTACTGCGTGCAGAGCCCTGGACTAATCAATCAATCAATCAATCAGTCGGATTTAGTGAGCGCTTACTGTGTGCAGAGCCCTGGACTAATCAATCAATCAATCAATCAATCGGATTTAGTGAGCGCTTACTGCGTGCAGAGCCCTGGGCTAAGCGCTTGGGAAGTCCAAGGCGGCAACGTCTAGAGACGGTCCCTACCCAACAACTAGGGACCATCTCTATACTTGTACTTCCCAAGCGCTTAGTACAGTGCTCTGCACGCTGTAAGCGCTCAATAAATACGATTGAATGAGTGAATGAATGAACAACGGGCTTCCGGTCTAGACTGTGACGGCTAAACAAAACACGTTGGACGGGTGTCAGGTCGTCAGAATGAACAGAAATAAAGCCGGATGCACATCATTAACAAAATAAATAGAATAATAATAATAATGATGGCATTTATTGAGCGCTTGCTATGTGCAAAGCACTGTTCTAAGTGCTGGGGAGGTTACAAGGTGATCAGGCTAGCCCATGGGGCTCACAGTCTTAATCCCTATTTTCCAGATGAGGTCACTGAGGCCCAGAGAGGTGAACTGAGTTGCCCAAAGTCACCCAGCTGACAGATGGAGGAGCCGGGATTTGAACCCCTGACCTCTGACTCCAAAGCCCGGGCTCTTTCCACTGAGCCACGCTGCTGCTCCTAATAGAATAGGAGAAGTAATAGTAATAATAATAATAATGGCATTTGTTAAGTTCTTACTATGTGCAGAGCACTGTTCTAAGCCCTGGGGGGGGATACAAGGTGATCAGGTCATCCCATGGGGGCTCACAGTCTTAATCCCCATTTTACAGATAAGGTCACTGAGGCTCAGAGAAGTGAAGTGACTGGCCCAAGGTCACACAGCAGATATGTGGCAGAGTCGGGATTCAAACCCCTGACCTCTGACTCCTCTTTCCACTGAGCCACGCTGCTTCTCCTAATAGAATAGGAGAAGTAATAGTAATAATAATAATAATAATGATGGCATTTGTTAAGTGCTTACTATGTGCAGAGCACTGTTCTAAGCGCTGGGGGGGATACAAGGTGATCAGGTGGTCCCACGGGGGGCTCACCATCTTAATCCCCATTTTACAGATGAGGTCACTGAGGCTCAGAGAAATGAAGTGACTTGCCCAAGGTGACATGTGGCAGAGTCGGGATTCAAACCCCTGACCTCTGACTCCTCTTTCCACTGAGCCATGCTGCTTCTCCTGATAGAATAGGAGATGTAATAGTACGTCCCAAGCGCTTAGTCCAGTGCTCTGCACACAGTAAGCGCTCAATAAATCCGATTGAATGAATGAATAGAATGGAATGGTAACCGGCAGGTCCTCCCCCGTCGTCCGTCCCTCGCTCTGACCCTGCCCAACTGCACGTGGCCTTTCGGCCAGGCCCGGGCCGGGCCCTGACCCCCAGGCCCGGACCCCCAAGCCCCCGGCCCCCCGGCCCCCCCGGCCCCGTGGCCCCCCAGCCCGGGACGGGACCTCACCCATGTGGGTCTGGCCCCCGCCGGCGCTGAAGCCGCGCACCCAGCGGCCCTGGAAGGCGCGGACGTGCCAGCCTCCACCCTGCGGCCGGGGGCCCAGCACCTCGGGGCTCAGGCTGCAGATCTGCACTGTGTCGAAGTGACGCAGGAAGTCGCCCAGCTCCATCCTGAGGGAGGGAAGGGATCAATCAATCAATCAATCAATCGTATTTATTGAGCGCTTACTTCCCCTCCTCAAAAATCTCCAGTGGCTACCAGTCAATCTGCGCATCAGGTAGAAACTCCTCACCCTGGGCTTCCAGGCTGTCCATCCCCTGGCCCCCTCCTACCTCACCTCCCTTCTCTCCTTCTACTGCCCAGCCCGCACCCTCCGCTCCTCTGCCACCACTAACCTCCTCACCGGGCCTCATTCTCACCTGTCCCACCGTCGACCCCCAGCCCACGTCCTCCCCCGGGCCCGGAATGCCCCCAATCCCTCTGCCCATCCGCCAAGCTACCTCTCTTCCTCCCTTCAAGGCCCTACTGAGAGCTCACCTCCTCCAGGAGGCCTTCCCACACTCAGCCCCTTCCTTCCTCTCCCCCTCACCCCCCTCTCCATCCCCCCATCTTATCTCCTTCCCTTCCCCACAGCACCTGTATATATGGGTATATGTTTGTACATATTTATTACTCTATTTTACCTGTACATATCTATTCTATTTATTTTATTTTGTTAGTATGTTTGGTTTTGTTCTCTGTCTCCCCCTTTAAGACTGTGAGCCCACTGTTGGGTAGGGACTGTCTCTAGATGTTGCCAACTTCTACTTCCCAAGCACTTAGTCCAGTGCTCTGCACACAGTAAGCGCTCATAAATAAATATGATTGATTGATTGACTGATTGTACAGATTTATTGCTCTATTTATTTATTTATTTATTTTACTTGTGCATATCTATTCTATTTATTTTGTTAGTATGTTTGGTTTTGTTCTCTGTCTCCCCCTTTTAGACTGTGAGCCCACTGTTGGGTAGGGACCGTCTCTATATGTTGCCAACTTCTACTTCCCAAGCGCTTAGTCCAGTGCTCCGCACACAGTAAGCGCTCAATAAATACGATTGATTGATTGATTGATTGCAGAGCACTGGACTAAGCGCTTGGGAAGTCCAAGTTGGCAACATATAGAGACGGTCCCTACCCAGCGGGGGGCTTTGGGGTCAGATGTCATGGGCTCAAATCCCGGCTCCGCCAGTTGTCAGCTGTGTGACTTTGGGCAAGTTACTTTACTTCTCTGGGCCTCAGTTCCCTCATCTGTAAAATGGGGATTAAGACTGTGAGCCCCCCGTGGGACAACCTGACCACCTTGTAACCTCCCCAGCGCTTAGAACAGTGCTTTGCATATAGTAAGCGCTTAATAAATGCCATCATCATTATTATTATTATTATTATTACAAGACTTGTACAAGACTTGCCGACTTGTACTTCCCAAGTACAGTGCTCTACACACAGTAAGCGCTCCATAAATACGATTGATTGATTGCTTGATAGAAGGGGGAGACGGACAATCAACCAATCAATCAATCGTATTTATGGAGCGCTTACTGTGTGCAGAGCACTGTACTAAGCGCTTGGGAAGTCCAAGTTGGCAACACATAGAGACGGTCCCTCCCCAACAGCGGGCTCACAGTCTAGAAGGGGGAGACAGAGAACAAAACAAAACATATTAACAAAATAAAATAAATAGAATAAATACGTACATATAAAATAAATAAATAGAGTAATAAATACATACAAACATATACACATATATACAGGTGCTGTGGGGAAGGGAAGGAGGTGAGGCAGGGGGGAAAGAGGGGGAGAGGAAGGAGGGGGCTCAGTCTGGGAAGGCCTCCTAAAATCAAAAATCAAACAGATGGACGGACAGACGGGCAACAGCCGGAGTGGCAAGAGAAGAGGGGAATAATATTAATAATAATAATAATAATAATAACAATAATAATAATGATGATGATGGAAGCGGGGGAACCAGCAAGGTAGGCCTGCGCTCCATAAATACGATTGATTGATTGCTTGATAGAAGGGGGAGACGGACAATCAATCAGTCAATCAATCAATCGTATTTATTGAGCGCTTACTGTGTGCAGAGCACTGTACTAAGCACTTGGGAAGTCCAAGTTGGCAACACATAGAGACGGTCCCTCCCCAACAGTGGGCTCGCAGTCTAGAAGGGGGAGACAGAGAACAAAACATATTAACAAAATAAAATAAATAGAATAAATACGTACATATAAAATAAATAGAGTAATAAATACATACAAACATATATCCATATATACAGGTGCTGTGGGGAAGGGAAGGAGGTAAGGCGGGGAGGAGGGGGAGAGGAAGGAGAGGGCTTAGTCTGGGAAGGCCTCCTAAAATCAAAATCAGACGGACGGACAGGTGGTCAACAGATGAAGTGGCAAGAGAAGAGGGGAATAATAATAATAATAATAATAATAATAATAATAATAATAATGGAAGCGGGGGAACCAGCAAGGTAGCCTCTCGCTCCGGGAGGGGGGTCTGGGTATTGGCGGGGGCCTGGGCCAGGCTGGGGAAGGGGCCCGGGGAGTGTCCTCAGACGACAAAACAAAGCATGCGGACGGGTGTCAAAGTCGTCAGAACAAGTAGAAAGAAAGCCAGATGCACGTCATTAACAAAATTAATATAATAGTAAATATGTGCAAGCAAATAGAGTAATAAATCTGTACAAACATCTATACAGGTGCTGTGGGGAGGGGAAGGAGGTAGGACGGGGGCGGATGGGGAGGAGGAGAGGAGGCCCGGCCTCTCGCCCCGTTGGTTTTCCCCGTGGGGCCGACCCCTTGCCCCTGTCCTCACCAGAACTCTCCGTCCTCCTTCTTCACCAGCAGTGCCGCCCGCCACTCGGGGGGCAGGGCTGACCAGCGAGGACACCTGGGGAGGGGGCTGGGGTCAGTACAGGCCCCTGGGACCACCTCAGCCCCCCTAGGCCCACCCTCCAGCCGGGCCCAGCACCCAGCACCCTTCCCAGAACATCCAGCTCCTCCTCCTCCTCCCCACCGCGCCACCCTATAATCCATCAATCAATCATATTCATTGATGATGATGATGATGATGGCATTTATTAAGCGCTCAGTATGTGCAAAGCACTGTACTAAGCGCTGGGGAGGTTACAAGGTGATCAGGTTGTCCCATGGGGGGGGCTCGCAGTCTTCATCCCCATTTTACAGATGAGGTGACAGGCCCAGAGAAGTGAAGTGACTTGCCCAAAGTCACACAGCTGACAATTGGTGGAGCCGGGATTTGAACCCATGACCTCTGACTCCAAAGCCCGAGCTCTTTCCACTGAGCCACGCTGCTTCTCTTATTTATTGAGCGCTCACTGTGTGCAGAGCACTGGACTAAGCGCTTGGGAAGCACAAGTTGGCAACATATACTCCCAGCTAACCCCTTCCAGCCCCAGCTCCCCGTTTCTACCCTCCAACAATCAGAGCCACCTCCCCGTCCCGTCTATTCAGCGTGGCTCAGTGGAAAGAGCCCGGGCTTTGGAGTCAGAGCTCATGGGTTCGAATCCCGACTCCGCCACTTGTCAGCTGTGTGACCTTGGGCAAGTCACTTGACTTCTCTGAGTCTCAGTTCCCTCATCTGTAAAATGGGGATTAAGACTGTGAGCCCCACGTGGGACAACCTGATCACCTTGTATCCCCTCCCAGTGCTCAGAACAGTGCTTTGCACATAGTAAGTGCTTAACAAATGCCATCATTATTATTATTATTATTATTATTCTCTCGCCGACACGGGCCCCGCTCACCCGTCACTCCACGCTCCCTTCCATTCCACACGGCCCCACGGATTTCTGAGCCGCAACAGCCGCACTTTGGTGAAGCCCAGGGACATCTGGACGGGGGACACAGGGTCAGACGGTATTAACATATATATGTCTATATGTTTGTACATATTTATTACTCTATTTATTTATTTATTTTTCTTGTACAATAAATACCCGGCCCACGTCATCCCCCAGGCCTGGAATGCCCTCCCTCTGCCCATCCGCCAAGCTCGCTCTCTTCCTCCCTTCAAGGCCCTACTGAGAGCTCACCTCCTCCAGGAGGCCTTCCCACACTGAGCCCCCTCCTTCCTCTCCCTCTCCATCCCCCCTGCCTTACCTCCTTCCCATCCCCACAGCACCTGTATATATGTATATATGTTTGTACAGATTTATTACTCCATTTATTTTACTTGTACATATCTATTCTATTTATTTTATTTTGTTAGTATGTTCGGTTTTGTTCTCCGTCTCCCCCTCTTAGACTGTGAGCCCACTGTTGGGTAGGGACCGTCTCTATATGTTGCCAACTTGGACTTCCCAAGCGCTTAGTCCAGTGCTCTGCACACAGTAAGCGCTCGATAAATACGATTGATTCATCAATCGTATTTATCGAGCGCTTACTGTGTGCAGAGCACTGGACTAAGCGATTGATTGATTGAGTCAGAGGCCATGAGTTCTAATCCCAGCTCCCCCACATGTCTGCTGTGTGACTTTGGGCGAGTCGCTTCACTTCTCTGGGCCTCGGTTCCCTCGTCTGTCAAATGGGGATGAAGACTGTGAGCCCCCCGTGGGCCAACCTGACCACCTTGTAACCTCCCCAGTGTTTAGAACAGTGCTTGGCACATAGTAAGCGCTTAACAAATGCCATTATTATTATTATTACTTCAGCCCGCCGCCGGACTTTCAGTCCTCTCACCTTGTGGGTCCCCGTGACGGAGTAGGCGTGCCCCCTGACCAGCCCTTCTTCCGTCTCATACTCGCCACGGTCACTCTGGGGGGAGAACGTGCCGGCAGCCCCACGCGTGGGACCCCCGGCTTCGACCCCCCGCCGCCCCACCACCCTGGGACCGTCTCTCTACGTTGCCAACTTGGACTTCCCAAGTGCTTAGTCCAGTGCTCTGCACCCAGTAAGCGCTCAATAAATACGATGGATTGATTGATTGATTGATTGATTGATTTGCCCACCCCGGTGGCCCCAGGCTCACCAGCGCCGTGGCCCCGACCAGGGACTCCTTGGCGAGGGCATGACGCAGGGCAGGGAAGAGGCCGGGAGTCGGGGGGTCCCGATGCAGGTACAGCACTTCGCCCACGCCGCCCGTGAAGTCCACGAAGGCCTCGTTCATGTGGCCGCCCCGCATCACCTCGTAGGAGCCGTGGAGCCTGGGGAGAGGCCGGGGCTCTGTAGAGGCCTTCCCTCCTTCCCAACCGCCCTCCCACCGATCCCAGTCTTCCTGGACCCCCTAGGAGGGACATTGGGGTCCGGAGGGGGGGCGCAGAGGGGCACCCCCACTGGGCCATTATCCTGAAGTTGATGGTGGTGTTCGAATTCACTCATTCAATCAATCAATCAATCGTATTTATTGAGCCCTTACTGTGTGCAGAGCACTGGACTAAGCGCTTGGGCCATTATCCTGAAGTTAATGGTGGTGTTCGAATTCACTCATTCAATCAATCAATCGTATTTATTGAGCCCTTACTGTGTGCAGAGCACTGGACTAAGCGCTTGGGCCATTATCCTGAAGTTAATGGTGGTGTTCGAATTCACTCATTCAATCAATCAATCAATTGTATTTATTGAGCGCTTACTGTGTGCAGAGCACTGTACTAAGTGCTTGGGCCATTATCCTGAAGTTAACGGTGGTGTTCGAATTCATTCAATCGTATTTACTGAGCGCTTACTGTGTGCAGAGCACTGTACTAAGCGCTTGGGCCATTATCCTGAAGTTAATGGTGGTGTTCCAATTCACTCATTCAATCAATCAATCAATTGTATTTATTGAGCGCTTACTGTGTGCAGAGCACTGGACTAAGCGCTTGGGCCATTACCCTGAAGTTAATGGTGGTGTTCGAATTCACTCATTCAATCAATCAATCAATCGTATTTATTGAGCGCTTACTGTGTGCAGAGCACTGTACTAAGCGCTTGGGCCATTATCCTGAAGTTAATGGTGGTGTTCGAATTCACTCATTCAATCGTATTTATTGAGCGCTTACTGTGTGCAGAGCACTGTACTAAGCGCTTGGGCCATTATCCTGAAGTTAATGGTGGTGTTCGAATTCACTCATTCAATCAATCAATCGCATTTATTGAGCACTTACTGTGTGCAGAGCACTGTACTAAGCGCTTGGGCCATTATCCTGAAGTTAACGATGGTGTTCGAATTCACTCATTCAATCGTATTTATTGAGCGCTTACTGTGTGCAGAGCACTGTACTAAGTGCTTGGGCCATTATCCTGAAGTTAACGGTGGTGTTCGAATTCACTCATTCAATCGTATTTATTGAGCGCTTACTGTGTGCAGAGCACTGTACTAAGCGCTTGGGCCATTATCCTGAAGTTAATGGTGGTGTTCGAATTCACTCATTCAATCAATCAATCGCATTTATTGAGCGCTTACTGTGTGCAGAGCACTGCACTAAGCGCTTGGGAAGTACAAGTTGGCAACATATAGAGACAATCCCTACCCAACTGGGCGCTTACTGGGTGCAGAGCACCGGACTAAGCGCTTGGGAAGTCCAAGTTGGCAACGTAGAGAGACGGTCCCGACCCAACAGCGGGCTCACGGTCTAGAAGTAGCAGCTCACCCCGCCTCCCCTTACAGAATGTACACAGTAAGCGCTCAATAAATCCGATTGAATGAATGAATGAATTAATTTGTACGTCTTTATTCTATTTATTTTATTTTGTCAAGATGTTTTGTTTTGTTCTCTGTCTCCCCCTTCTAGACTGTGAGCCCACTGTTGGGTAGGGACTGTCTCTAGATGTTGCCAACTTGGACTTCCCAAGCGCTTAGTCCAGTGCTCTGCATGTAGTAAGCGCTCAATAAATACGATTGAATGAATGAATGTGATTAAGAGAAGGGATCAGAGACAGGAAGGTCATTCAATCGTTTTTATTGGAGCGCTTACTGTGTGCAGAGCGCTGTAATAATAATAATAATGGCATTTATTAAGCGCTTGCTATGTGCAAAGCACTGTTCTAAGTGCTGGGGAGGATACAAGGTGATCAGGTTGGCCCACGGGGGGGCTCACAGTCTTCATCCCCATTTTACAGAGGAGGTAACTGAGGCACAGAGAATCAATCAATTAATCGTATTTATTGAGCGCTTACTGTGTGCAGGGCACTGTACTAAGCGCTTGGGAAGTCCAAGTTGGCAACACATAGAGACGGTCCCTACCCAACAGTGGGCTCACCGTCTAGAAGGGGGAGACAAGTGAAGTGACTTGCCCAAAGTCACCCAGCTGACAGTTGGCAGAGCCGGGATTTGAACCCATGACCCCTGACTCCAAAGCCCGGGCTCTTTCCACTGAGCCACGCTGCTTCTCTATGTATGGTGCTTCTCTGTACTAAGCGCTTGGGCTTAGTATGTTTGGTTTTGTACTCTGTCTCCCCCCTTTTAGACTGTGAGCCCACTGTTGGGTAGGGACTGTCTCTAGATGTTGCCAACTTGGACTTCCCAAGCGCTTAGTCCAGTGCTCTGCACACAGTAAGCGCTCAATAAATACGATTGATGATGGTGATGAAGTAGGTCAGTACAGATTGGTCCTCCCTTAAACACGGGTGAAACCAGTCTAGGCTGAGGACTCCATCCTAATTATCACTGGATGCTTTAAGCAGAGAGATGCCATCCAGTGCTCTGCACACAGTAAGCGCTCAATAAATACGATTGAATGAATGAATGAATGAATATCTGTCGGTGTTTTCCGTCGACGTATTTACCCGACAGACAGTTATGCTCCCGCACTTAAAAGCTTTATTGAAGAGCCCGTTGTTGGGTAGGGACCGTCTCTAGATGTTGCCAACTTGTACTTCCCAAGCGCTTAGTCCAGTGCTCTGCACACAGTAAGTGCTCAATAAATGTGCTTAGTCCAGTGCTGTGCACACAATAAGCACTCAATAAATGCACTTAGTCCAGTGCTCTGCACACAGTAAGCACTCAATACATGCATTTAGTCCAGTGCTCTGCACACAGTAAGTGCTCAATAAATGTGCTTAGTCCAGTGCTCTGCACACAGTAAGTGCTCAATAAATGCGCTTAGTCCAGTGCTCTGCACACAATAAGCGCCAGTGCTCTGCACACAATAAGCGCTCAATAAATGTGCTTAGTCCAGTGCTCTGCACACAGTAAGCGCTCAATAAATGCACTTAGTCCAGTGCTCTGCACACTGCACACAGTAAGCGCTCAATAAATGCACTTAGTCCAGTTCTCTGCACACAGTAAGCGCTCAATAAATGTGCTTAGTCCAGTGCTTTGCACACAGTAAGCGCTCAATAAATGTGCTTAGTCCAGTGCTTTGCACACAGTAAGCACCAGTGCTCTGCACGCAATAAGCGCTCAATGAATGCACTTAGTCCAGTGCTCTGCACACAGTAAGTGCTCAATAAATGCATTTAGTCCAGGGCTCTGTACACAGTAAGTGCTCAATAAATGCGCTTAGTCCAGCACTCTGCACACAGTAAGCACCAGTGCTCTGCACACAGTAAGTGCTCAATAAATGTGCTTAGTCCAGTGCTCTGCACACAGTAAGTGCTCAATAAATGCACTTAGTCCAGTGCTCTGCACACTGCACACAGTAAGTGCTCAATAAATGCACTTAGTCCAGTTCTCTGCACACAGTAAGTGCTCAATAAATGCACTTAGTCCAGTGCTTTGCACACAGTAAGCGCCAGTGCTCTGCACGCAATAAGCGCTCAATAAATGTGCTTAGTCCAGTGCTCTGCACACAGTAAGCGCTCAATAAATGCACTTAGTCCAGGGCTCTGTACACAGTAAGAGCTCAATAAATGCGCTTAGTCCAGCACTCTGCACACAGTAAGCACCAGTGCTCTGCACACAGTAAGTGCTCAATAAATGTGCTTAGTCCAGAGCTCTGCACACAGTAAGCGCTCAATAAATGCGCTTAGTCCAGTGCTTTGCACACAGTAAGCGCCAGTGCTCTGCACACAATAAGCGCTCAATAAATGTGCTTAGTCCAGTGCTCTGCACTCAGTAAGCGCTCAATAAATGCGCTTAGTCCAGGGCTCTGTACACAGTAAGTGCTCAATAAATGTGCTTAGTCCAGTGCTCTGCACACAGTAAGCACCAGTGCTCTGCACTCTACAAGCACTCAATAAATGTTCTTAGTTCAGTGTCTGCACACAGTAAGTGCTCAATAAATGCGCTTAGTCCAGTGCTCTGCACACAGTAAATGCTCAATACCTGTGGTTAGTCCAGTGCTCTGTGCACAGTAAGCGCTCAATAAATGCGCTTAGTCCAGGGCTCTGCACACAGTAAGTGCTCAATAAATGTGCTTAGTTCAGTGCTCTGCACACAGTAAGTGCTCAATAAATGTGCTTAGTCCAGGGCTCTGCCCACAGTAAGTGCTCAATAAATGTGCTTAGTCCAGTGCTCTGCATACAGTAAGCGCTCAATAAATGAGCTTAGTCCAGTGCTCTTGCACACAGTAAGCGCTCAATACATGCGCTTAGTCCAGTGCTCTGCACACAGTAAGCACTCAATAAATGTGCTTAGACCAGTGCTCTGCACAAAGTAAGCACTCAATAAATGCATTAGTCCAGGGCTCTGCACACAGTAAGTGCTCAATAAATGTGCTTAGTTCAGCGCTCTGCACACAGTAAGCACCAGTGCTCTGCATACAATAAGCGCTCAATAAATGCGCTTAGTCCAGTGCTCTGCACACAGTAAGCGCTCAATAAATGCGCTTACTCCAGGGCTCTGCACACAGTAAGCGCTCAATAAATGCGCTTACTCCAGGGCTCTGCACACAGTAAGTGCTCAATAAATGCGCTTAGTCCAGTGCTCTGCACACAGTAAGCACTCAATAAATGCACTTAGACCAGTGCTCTGCACACAGTAAGCGCTCAATAAATGAGCTTAGTCCAGTGCTCTGCACACAGTAAGTGCTCAATAAATGTGCTTAATCCAGGGCTCTGTACACAGTAAGTGCTCAATAAATGTGCTTAGTCCAGGGCTCTGCACACAGTAAGCGCTCAATAATTGCGCTTAATCCAGGGCTCTGTACACAGTAAGTGCTCAATAAATGTGCTTAGTCCAGGGCTCTGCACACAGTAAGTGCTCAATAATTGCGCTTAGTCCAGTGCTCTGCACACAATAAGCGCTCAATAAATGCGCTTAGTCCAGTGCTCTGCACACAGTAAGCACTCAATAAATGCGATTGAATGGCTGGATGAACGAAGGAGGCCCGGGGGGTTGGATGAGGGTGGGATGCGGGGGCCGGGGCTGCGGGGGGGTCTCACTTGGCGTAGGCCTTCTCCAGCAGCGAAGCCCAGAACTCCCGGCGCTGGGCCGAGCGCACGAAGAGCAGCTTCCCCTCCTTGGCCGGCAACCGGTCATCCACCACCACGTCCACCCAGCGCCCGAACTGCCACAGCTGGAGGACGGAGGATGGAGCCGGAGGATGGAGGTCCGGGCCCCGACCCCGGTGTCCCCCATCCCGTCCGCGCCAGCCCCTCGGCTCCCACCGCACCCGGAAGTGGAAGATGCCCGCGTAGTCCTGCTGGAAGCTCTGCCCGACGGGCACCACCTGCTCCAGGAGCCTCGGGTACAGGGTGAGAGAGGCCGCCGCCGCCAGGAACCAGCAGTTACCTGAGGGGACGGACGGATGGACGGGGCTTGGGGTCAACTGGCCCGCTGGTGGGTAGGCACCGTCTCTCCATGTTGCCAACTTGGACTTCCCAAGCGCTTAGTCCAGTGCTCTGCACACAGGAAGCGCTCAAGAAATACGATTGAGTGAATGAATGAATGTTGGGTGGGGACCATCTATGTTGCCAACTTGGACTTCCCAAGCGCTTAGTCCAGTGCTCTGCTCACAGGAAGCGCTCAATAAATACGATTGAATGAATGAATGAATGTTGGGTAGGGACCGTCTCTCTATGTTGCCAACTTGGACTTCCCAAGCGCTTAGTCCAGTGCTCTGCTCACAGTAAGTGCTCAATAAATACGATTGAATGAATGAATGAATGTTGGGTAGGGACCGTCTCTCTATGTTGCCAACTTGGACTTCCCAAGCGCTTAGTCCAGTGCTCTGCTCACAGGAAGCGCTCAATAAATACGATTGAATGAATGAATGAATGTTGGGTAGGGACCGTCTCTCTATGTTGCCAACTTGGACTTCGCAAGTGCTTAGTCCAGTGCTCTGCTCACAGGAAGCGCTCAATAAATACGATTGAATGAATGAATGAATGTTGGGTAGGGACCGTCTCTCTATGTTGCCAACTTGGACTTCCCAAGCGCTTAGTCCAGTGCTCTGCTCACAGGAAGCGCTCAATAAATACGATTGAATGAATGAATGAATGATGGGTAGGGACCGTCTCTCTATGTTGCCAACTTGGACTTCCCAAGCGCTTAGTCCAGTGCTCTGCTCACAGGAAGCGCTCAATAAATACGATTGACTGAATGAATGAATGTTGGGTAGGGACCGTCTCTGTATGTTGCCAACTTGGACTTCCCAAGCGCTTAGTCCAGTGCTCTGCTCACAGGAAGCGCTCAATAAATATGATTGAATGTTGGGTAGGGACCATCTCTCTATGTTGCCAACTTGGACTTCCCAAGCGCTTAGTCCAGTGCTCTGCTCACAGGAAGCGCTCAATAAATACGATTGAATGAATGAATGAATGTTGGGTAGGGACCGTCTGTCTATGTTGCCAACTTGGACTTCCCAAGCGCTTAGTCCAGTGCTCTGCACACAGGAAGCGCTCAATAAATATGATTGACTGAATGACTGAATGAATGTTGGGTAGGGACCATCTCTCTACGTTGCCAACTTGGACTTCCCAAGCGCTTAGTCCAGTGCTGTGTGCACAGTAAGCGCTCAATAAATACGATTGAATGAATGAATGACTGTGGGTAGGGATCGTCTCTCTATGTTGCCAACTGGGACTTCCCAAGCGCTTAGTCCAGTGCTCTGCTCACAGGAAGCGCTCAATAAATACAATTGACTGAATGAATGAATGTTGGGTAGGGACCATCTCTCTATGTTGCCAACTTGTACTTCCCAAGCGTTTAGTCCAGTGCTCTGCTCACAGTAAGTGCTCAATAAATACGATTGAATGAATGAATGAATGTTGGGTGGGGACCGTCTCTCTGTGTTGCCAACTTGGACATCCCAAGCACTTAGTCCAGTGCTCTGCACACAGTAAGCACTCAATAAATGCGATTGAATGAATGAATGAATGTTGGGTAGGGACCGTCTGTCTATGTTGCCAACTTGGACTTCCCAAGCGCTTAGTCCAGTGCTCTGCACACAGTAAGCGCTCAATAAATACGATTGAATGAATGAATGAATGAATGTTGGGTAGGGACCGTCTCTCTATGTTGCCAACTTGGACTTCCCAAGCGCTTAGTACAGTGCTCTGCACACAGTAAGCGCTCAATAAACATGACTGAATGAATGAAAGTGGGGAAGACGGGGGAGGAGGGGCAGGGGTGGTGGGGGTGTGGGGGAGAATCCAATCATATTTACTGAGCATTTACTGAAGCACTGTGGCTCAGTGGAAAGAGCCCGGGATTTGGAGTCAGAGGTCATGGGTTCAAATCCCAGCTCCACCACTTGTCAGCTGTGTGACTTTGGGCAAGTCACTTCACTGGGCCTCAGTTCCCTCATCTATAAAATGGGGATTAAGACTGTGAGCCTCCCGTGGGACAACCTGCTCACCTTGTAAACTCCCCAGCGTTTAGAACAGTGCTTTGCACATAGTAAGCACTTAATAAATGCTATTATTATTATTATTACTGTATGCTGAGCACTGGGCTAAGCGCTTGGGAAGTCCAAGCTGGCAACATGGAGAGACAGTCCCTCCCCAACAACGGGCTCCCAGTCTAGAAGGGGGAGACAGACGACAAAATGAAACATGTGGACAGGTGTCAAAATCGTCAGAACAAAGAGAATTCAAGCTATATGCATTCATTCATTCGATCGTATTTATTGAGCGCTTACTGTGTGCAGGGCACTGGACTAAGCTCTTGGGAAGTACAAGTTGGCAACATATAGAGACGGTCCCTACCCAACAGTGGGCTCATTAACAAAATAAATAACAATAATAATAATAATAATGGCATCTGTTAAGCACTTACTGTGTGCAGAGCACTGTTCTAAGCGCTGAGGGGGGATACGAGGTGATCAAGTTGTCCCACGGGGGGCTCACAGTCTTCACCCCCATTTTACAGATTCATTCAATTGTATTTATTGAGTGCTTACTGTGTGCAGAGCACTGGACTAAGTGCTTAGAGAAGTTGAGTGACTTGCCCGAGGTCACACAGCAGACCTGTGGCGGAGCCGGGATTCGAACCCATGACCTCTGACTCCCAAGCCCGGGCTCTTTCCACTGAGCCACGCTGCTTCAAATAGAATAGCCAATATGGACTAAACGTTTTCCAATGGCTGTTAACGCGGTCCAGAGATTTCTTAACGTAGTGTTGCGATGACCCAGCCAAGAGGAAAGTCTTAATTGTATTTTCAACACGGTCTTACAGATGTCCTTTAAATATTCATTCGATCGTATTTATAATAATAATAATAATGATGGCATTTATTAAGCGCTTACTATATGCAAAGCACTGTTCTAAGCGCTGGGGAGGTTACAGAGCGCTTACTGTGTGCAGAGCACTGTACTAAGCGCTTGGGAAGTCCAAGGTGGCAACATATAGAGACGGTCCCTACCAGCGCTTATTCATTCAATCAATCGTATTTACTGAGCGCTTACTGTGCGCAGAGCACTGCACTAAGCACTTGGGAAGTACAAGTTCATTCATTCAATCGTATTTATTGAGCCTTACTGTGTGCAGAGCACTGTACTAAGCGCTTGGGAAGCCCAGGTTGGCAACATATAGAGACGGTCCCTACCAGTGCTTATTCATTCATTCATTCAATCATATTTATTAAGCGCTTACTGTGTGCACAGCACTGTACTAAGCACTTGGGAAGTCCAAGTTGGCAACATATAGAGACGGTCCCTACCAGCACCTATTTATTCAATCAATCAATTGTATTTATTGAGCACTTACTGTGTGCAGAGCACTGTACTAAGCACTTGGGAAGTGCAAGTTCATTCATTCGATCGTATTTATTGAGCCTTACTGTGTGCAGAGTACTGTACTAAGCGCTTGGGAAGTCCAAGTTGGCAACATATAGAGACGGTCCCTACCAGCGCTTATTCATTCAGTCAATCAATCATCAATCATATTTATTGAGCGCTTACTGTGTGCAGAGCACTGTACTAAGCACTTGGGAAGTCCAAGTTCATTCATTCAATCGTATTTATTGAGCCTTACTGTGCGCAGAGCACTGTACTAAGCACTTGGGAAGCCCAAGTTGGCAACATATAGAGACGGTCCCTACCAGCGCTTATTCATTCATTCATTCAATCGTAATTATTGAGCACTTACTGTACGCAGAGCATTGTACTAAGCACTTGGGAAGCCCAAGTTGGCAACATATAGAGACAGTCCCTACCAGCGCTTATTCATTCATTCATTCAATCATATTTATTGAGCGCTTACTGTGTGCAGAGCACTGCACTAAGCGCTTGGGAAGTCCAAGTTGGCAACATATAGATACGGTCCCTACCAGTACCTATTCATTCATTCATTCAATCAATCATATTTATAGAGCGCTTACTGTTTGCAGGGCACTGCACTAAGCGTTTGGGAAGCCCAAGTTGGCAACATATAGAGACGGTCCCTACCACTGCTTATTCATTCATTCATTCAATCGTATTTATTGAGCGCTTACTGTGTACAGAGCACTGCACTAAGTGCTTGGGAAGTCCAAGTTGGCAGAACAGTGCTTTGCACATAGTAAGTGCTTAACAAATACCAACATTATTATTATTATTATTTGGAGGATCTGAGAGGACCCTGGGGTTGGAGGTGGAGACGGCGCTGGGGGCCTCTTACCTAGACTCCCCTGGCAAACGTCCGTGCGGCTCATGTCCTCGCAGACGAACAGGGGGTTCGGGCAAATCTCCTGAGGAGAGGGCCAGAGTTTTGACCCTCAGGGCCCCGGGGGGAGGGCGGCCAGGGCTGGGGGGGTCTCCCCCGAGTCCCTGCCCCATCAGGGTTGGGGCCCCGTCCCTCCCCGGGCGAATAATGGGGGACGCTCAGGGCTGGGAGATGAAAGGGGCTCGTAAAGTCGCGTGGGGCAAGCACCCAACAAGGCAGGGAGGCGAGGACGGGCAGGGCCGGACTGGGCAGGTTGGGCGACGGGGGCGGGTGGGAAGGGCAGAGAGGCCTCATCCCAGGACCCCCCCAATCATCATCATCAATCGTATTTATTGGGCGCTTACTGTGTGCAGAGCACCGGACTAAGCGCTTGGGAAGTCCAAGTTGGCAACATCTAGAGACAGTCCCTACCCAGCAGTGGGTTCACAGTCTAAAACGGGGAGACAGAGATCAAAACCAAACATACTAACAGAATAAAATCCCAAGCAGAGCGGCTTCCTAGTTCTGCCCCCGGGGGAAAGAGGTTGGGAAGGCCTCACCAGGGAAGCCAAGGAGGAAGCTGTGCCCCCCTCCACCAGTCCAACCGCCCGCATCCCCCTCCCTTTCCAGGGTCTAGGCCGGCCGGGTCCCCCCTTGCCCTCTCACGTGCGGCCTCAGCCACTCCACGCCCTTGGCCTTCTCGGAGCCGGGGCCCAGCTGGTCGTAGCCCAGCGTGTCCGGCCCGGGGGGAAAACAGGGGTCGCAGAAGAGCCCCCCGGTCCCCAGGCAGGCCGCCCGCAGCTGGTGGTAGCGCTGGCCGCGGAACGGCGCCGGCTCCGTCGCGGGGCAGCACGCGGGCTTGTCATCCTCGGGGTCCGGCAGCAGCCGGATGGTAATGCCCTGGGGAGCCATGGGTGCCGCTGGCCGGGGGTGGACCCCACTGGGGCCTTATAACCCCGCCGAGGAGGGGCCTGACTCACCCCGGGGAGGGGCCGGGACGGAGGAGGAGGTGGTGGACGACTCCCGGACAGCCGTCTCGAAGCCCCATGCAAGGCCGCGGGGCCAGGAAGCTCGGGCCTTGGAGGATGAACTGAATGAACCGCTGAGGCCTGGAGCCTATAATCCTATTTATTCTGACCGTTTTGACACCTGTCTACTTTTGTCGTCTTCCTCCCCCCTTTTAAACGTGAATCAAAAAACCAATCCTCTCTTGTCTGTCTCCACTTTCTAGACTGTGAGCCCATCATTGGGAGGTGGTGGACGACTCCTGGACAGCCGTCTCTAAGCCCCGTTCAAGGCCGCGGGGCAAGGATGCTCGGGCCTTGGAGGATGAACTGAATGAACCACTGAGGCCTGGAGCCTATAATCCTATTTATTCTGACCGTTTTGACACCTGTCTACTTTTGTCGTCTTCCTCCCCCCTTTTAAACGTGAATCAAAAAACCAATCCTCTCTTGTCGTCTCCACTTTCTAGACTGTGAGCCCATCATTGGGAGGTGGTGGACGACTCCTGGACAGCCGTCTCTAAGCCCTGTGCAAGGCCGCGGGGCCAGGGTGCTCGGGCCTTGGAGGATGAACTGAATGAACCACTGAGGCCTGGAGCCTATAATCCTATTTATTCTGACCGTTTTGACACCTGTCTACGTGTTTTGTCGTCTGCCTCCCACTTTTAAACATGAATCAAAAAACCAATCCTCTCATCTGACTCCCCTTTCTAGACTGTGAGCCCATCATTGGGAGGTGGTGGACGACTCCTGGACAGCCGCCTCGAAGCCCCGTGCAAGGTCGCGGGGCCAGGATGCTCGGGCCTTGGAGGATGAACTGAATGAACCATAAATAAATAAATATTTATTTATTTATTTTACTTGTACATATCTATTCTATTTATTTTATTATAGTATGTTTGGTTTTGTCTCCCCCTTTTAGACTGTGAGCCCACTGTTGGGTAGGGACTGTCTCTATATGTTGCCAGTTTGTACTTCCCAAGTGCTTAGTACAGTGCTCTGCACACAGTAAGTGCTCAATAAATACGATTGATGATGATGGAGCCTATAATTCTATTTATTCTGATGGTTTTGACACCTGTCTACATGTTTTGTCGTCTGCCTCCCCCTTTTAAATGTGAATCAAAAACCCAATCCGCTGTTGTCTGTCTCCCCTTTCTAGACTGTGAGCCCATCATTGGGTAGGGACTATGTTGATGATTCGTACTTCCCAAGCGCTTAGTACAGTGCTCTGCACATAGCAAGCGCTCCATAAATACAACTGATTGAATGAGGGGCACCGTGTCCCGGGGGGGCTTGGAGCTAAGGGTGCAAAGGATGCCAGGAGCTGGGGACACGGAGACCGGGAGCTGTGGGGCTGGGAGCTGGGAATGCCAGGAGCCAGGGGCACAGGGAGTCGGGAATGCGAGGAGCCACGGATGCCGGGAGCCGGGGGGACTGGAAGCCAGAGGTGCTGGGAGCCGGGAGCGGTCTCTGTCTCTGGCGTCTAACAAGGTGGCAGTTAATAATGATGGTATTTGTTAAGCGCTTACTATGTGCAGAGCACTGTTCTAAGCTCTGGGGGGGATACAAGGTGATCAGGTTGTCCCACAGGGGGCTCGCAGTCTTAATCCCCATTTTACAGATGAGGGAACTGAGGCACAGAAAAGTGAAGTGACTTGCCCAAAGTCACACAGCTGATAATTGGCGGAGCCGGGATTTGAACCCATAACCTTTGACTCCAAAGCCCAGGCTCTTTCCATTGAGCCACGCTGCCTCACTCAGTTGGCTAGTTTGACTCTCTGCCAGGGCCCCACCCCGGATGGCCTCCCCGGCGTCACGCCGCTCCAGAGTTTACTAGGCTTGGATTGCAGCAGGAGGGATGGGAGTCAGACTCCAGGAAGGCCTTCCAGCAGGCCAGCAGGAGCGGGGGCGGGGGGGGGGGAAATCCGTGTCACCATCTCCCCGGGGGTGGGGGCGGGGGCTCTGCGTGGATCATCATCATCACTCGTATTTATTGAGCGCTTACTGTGTGCAGAGCACTGTACTAAGCGCTTAGAGTGGGATGGGAAGATAGGGCGATTGAGGGGAGGGTAAGCTCTGTGCTGGACATTCAAGCAGCGTGGCTCAGTGGACAGAGCCCGGGCTTTGGAGTCAGAGGTCATGGGTTCAAATCCCCGCTCTGCCCATTGTCAGCTGGGTGACTTTGGGCAAGTCACTTCACTTCTCTGGGCCTCATCTGTAAAATGGGAATGAAGACTGTGAGCCCCCCGTGGGACAACCTGATCACCTTGTAATAATAATAATAATAATAATGATGGAATTTATTAAGCACTTACCATGTGCAAAGCACTGTTCTAAGCACTGGGGAGGTTACAAGGTGATCAGGTTGTCCCACGTGGGGCTCACAGTCTCAATCCCATTTTACAGATGAGGTAACTGAGGCCCAGAGCAGCTAAGTGACTTGCCCAGAGTCACACAGCTGACAATTGGCGGAGTCGGGGTTTGAACCCATGACCTCTGACTCGCCGGGACTTGTAACTACCCCAGTGCTTAGAACAGTGCTTTGCACATAGTAAGCGCTTATTAAATGCCATCATATATGTTTGTACATACTCTATTTATTTATTTTACTTGTACATATCTATTCTATTTATTTTATTTTGTTAGTATGTTTGGGTTTGTTCTCTGTCTCCCCCTTCTAGACTGTGAGCCCACTGTTGGGTAGGGACTGTCTCTAGATGTTGCCAACTTATACTTCCCAAGCGCTTAGTACAGTGCTCTGCACACAGTAAGCGCTCAATAAATACGATTGATTGATTGATTGATCATTATTATTGGAGGGGAGGGGGAAGAAGAGGCCTGCAGAAACAGCCACTCTCTTCCATTCCCCCAGAAAGAGACGGCGTTGGAAGGGAGGGAGGTGAAGGGGGTGCCCTCTGAAGAGGCCTTTTAAACCCCTCCGCTGGCCCCCGCCTCTGACTTCTTTGTGCCTCAGTTCCCCCTGCTGCTCAGCCCAGCACCCAATCAATCAATCATATTTATTGAGCACTTCCTGGTTGCAGAGTACTGGACTTGGGAGAGAACAATAATGATGGCATTTATTAAGCGCTTACTATGTGCAAAGCACTGTTCTATGCGCTGGGGAGGTTAGAAGGTGCTCAGAGAAGCAGCGTGGCTTAATGGAAAGAGCCCGGGCTTTGGAGTCAGTGGTCATGGGTTCAAATCCCGGCTCCGCCAATTGCCAGCTGTGTGACTTTGGGCAAGTCACTTAACTTCTCTGGGCCTCAGTTCCCTCATCTGTAAAATGGGGATGAAGACTGCGAGCCCCCCGTGGGACAACCTGATCTCCTTGTTGTCAACCTCCCCAGCGCTTAGAACAGTGCTTTGCACATAGTAAGTGCTTAATAAATGCCATTATTATTATTATTATATACTGTATATGCACTATATATGCTATATATACTATATGCACTATATACTATACATGCTATACATACTACATACCACATATACACTATATACACTATATATGCTATACATACTACATACTATATATGCACTATATATACACTATGCATACTATGTATACACTAGTTAATATAGCATATATACTATACTATATATAGTATAGCATATATGCATATATATAGCATAGTATATATACTGCTCAATATAGTGCTCAGTATAGTACAGTATATAGTATATAAATACTATATTATATATACTATATATACTATACTATTATATATACTATATATAGCATAGCATATATGCTATGCTATATATAGTATATATAATATAGTATTTATATACTATACTAGCATATACATATAAGCTAGCATATATGCTATACTATATATAGTATATATAATATAGTATTTATATACTATATACTGTACTATACTGAGCACTATATTGAGCAGTATATATACTATGCTATATATAGTAATGTAGTACATATACTATATATACTATACTACTATATAGTATATATACTATGCTATATATGGTAGTATAGGATATATACTACACTACTATAGATAGTATAGTATATATACTATATATATATACACACTATATATACACACTATGCTATATATATAGTATAGTAGAGTGTCAGTACAGAGTAAGCGCTCAATAAATACCATGGATTGACTGATTCCTCCGGCCCCAGATCAGCCCCGGGAAGTTCGAGCTGTGGCCACCGGAGGGCAGCAATGAGCACAATTTGGATCATTCATTCATTCATTCATTCATTCAATGGTATTTATTGAGCGCTTCCTGTGTGCACAGCACTGGACTAAGCGCTCGGGAAGTACAATTCAGCAATAAAGAGGGACAATCCCTGCCCACACGGGGTTTATAGTCTAGAAGAGGGGAGGCAGACATCAACCCAGGTAACCGGGCATCAATATAAATAAATAGAATTATAGATATATACACAACAATTAAACAGGCCTCGATATAAATAAATGGCAGGTTCCTTCGCATTTGGAAGAGTGTGATCCAACAGAATTAGCAGGCACGTTCCCTGCCCATCGTGGCTCAGTGGGAAGAGTCTAAAGGCGGGGAGAAACAGTTCAGAGGGGGAGATGTCTCAAAGCAGAAGCAGCATGCTTCAGTGGGAAGAGGCCTGGCTTGGGAGTCCGAGGTTGTGGGTTATCATCATCATCATCAATCGTATTTATTGAGCGCTATGTGCAGAGCACCGCTTGGGAAATACAAATTGGCAACACATAGAGACAGTCCCTACCCAACAGTGGGCTCACGGTCTAAAAGGGGGAGACAGAGAACAAAACCAAACATACCAACAAAACAAAATAAATAGAATAGATATGTACAAGTAAAATAAATAGAGTAATAAATATGTACAAACCTATATACAGGTGCTGTGGGGAAGGGAAGGAGGTAAGATGGGGGGGATGGAGAGGGGGACGAGGGGGAGAATCCCTATTCCGCTACTTGTCAGCTGGGTGACTTTGGGCAAGTCACTTCGCTTCTCTGTGCCTCAGTTACCTCATCTGTAAAATGGGGGTTAAGACTGTGAGCCCCACGTGGGACAACCTGATCACCCTGTAACCTCCCCAGCGCTTAGAACAGTGCTTTGCACATAGTAAGCGCTTGATAAGTGCCATAATTATTATTATTATTCTCTGGGCCTCAGTTACCTCACCTGGAAAATGGGGATGAAGACTGTGAGCCCCACGTGGGACAACCTGATGACCTTGTATTTACTCCAGGGTTTAGAACAGTGCTGGGCACGTAGTAAGCGCTTAACAAACACCATCATCATCACCACGAAGTAAGCACATAACGAATACCAGCATTATTATTCAATGCCTCCAGGGAAGAGTCACCCTGAATTCATTCATTCACTCAATCGTATTTATTGAGCGCTTACTGTGTGCAGAGCACTGGACTAAGCGCTTGGGAAGTACAAGTTGGCAACATAGAGAGATGGTCCCTACCCAACAGTGGGCTCACAGTCTAGAAGGGGGAGACAGACAACAGAACATATTAACAAAATAAAATAAATAGAATAAATATGTACAGAGTAATAAATACATACAAAACAAAACATATTAACAAAATAAAATAAATAGAATAAATATGTACAAATAGAGTAACAAATACGTACAAACACATATACACATATACAGGTGCTGTGGGGAGGGGAAGGAGGGAGGATGGGGAGGGAGAGGAAGGAGGGGGCTCAGTCTGGGAGCCCCTTTGCTGTGTGACTGTGGGCAAGTTGCTTCACTTCTCTGGGCCTCAGTTACCCCACTTTTTTTTTTTTAATTCCAACCTGAGTTTCCACCTCCTCCCCGCCCCCCGTCCCACCCCACTAGACAGCAAGAGGAAAAATGCATCTGAGCATCAGCTGTGCCCCCTCCTACAGATGGACAAGGGGCTGAGCAGCAATCTGGGAGCTAGGATGACCTGGGTTCTAATCCTGCCTCCTCCACTTCGCTGTGTGGGCAAGTCACTTGACTTCTCTAATCCCAGCTCTGCCATTTGTCAGCTGTGTGACTTTGGGCAAGGCACTTAACTTCTCTGTGCCTCATCTGTATTATGGAGATTAAGACTGTGAGCCCCTTGTGGGACAGCCTAATCACCTTGTATCCCCCCCAGCGCTTAGAACAGTGCTTTGCACACAGTAAGCGTTTAATACCACCATTATTATTATTATTATTCTCTGTGCCCAACCTGATTAGCTTGTAAAACGGGGGTTAAGCCTGCCTACGGGGGACAGGGACTGCGTCCAACCTGATTAGCTTGTATCTACCCCAGCGCTTAGTACAGTGCCTGGCACATAGTAAGTGCTTAACAAATACTGGAGAAGCAGTGTGGCTCAGTGGAAAGAGCCCGGGCTTTGGCGTTAAAGGTCATGGGTTCAAATCCGGACTCCGCCGCTTGTCAACTGTGTGACTTTGGGCAAGTCACTTCACTTCTCTGGGCCTCAGTTCCCTCATCTGTAAAACGGGGATGAATCAATCAATCGTATTTATTGAGCGCTTACTGTGTGCAGAGCACTGTACTAAGCGCTTGGGAAGTACAAGTTGGCAACATATACAGTCCCTACCCAACAGTGGGCTCACAGTCTAGAAGGTGTGAGCCCCTCGTGGGACAACCTGATCACCTTGTAACCTCCCTAGCGCTTAGAACAGTGCTTGGCACATAGTAAGCGCTTAATAAATGCCATTAAAAATACCATTTAAAAATGAGAGAGGGAGAGAGGGAGAGAGAGAGAGAGAATGCCAAGGGAAGGCAGACAAGAAAGCTGACAGCTCATCGACCTCTCCCACAGAATGAGACAGACACACCTGGAGAGCAAAAGGGAAAGGCTATCCATTTTTCTTCGGATAAAGCAAAAACTAATTAGCGTCTTCCAAACTTCCTGCTAACTGCCTCCGCCTTAGCAATCCGCTCCCCGCTTCCCACCCGGCCCTTTGGGATCATCACTTTCATTGATTCAATCGTATTTATTGAGCGCTTACCGTGTGCAGAGCACTGGACTAAGCGCTTGGGAAGGCCAAGTTGGCAACATCTAGAGACGGTCCCTGCCCAACAGCGGGCTCACGGTCTAGAAGGGGGAGACAGACAACAAAACAGATCAACAAAATAAAATAAATAGAATAAATATGAACAAATAGAGTAATAAATCCATACAAACATATATACATATATACAGGTGCTGTGGGGAGGGGAAGGAGGTAAGGCAGGGGGACTTACCTCCTCTTACCACTTCTCAGAGGCCAGGCTCCTCAGCTGAACCTGTTAATGATGTGCATTTAGCTTTAATTCTATTTGTTCATTCATTCAATCGTATTTATTGAGGGCTTACTGCGTGCAGAGCACTGGACTAAGCGCTTGGGAAGTCCAAGTTGGCAACATCTAGAGATGGTCCCTACCCAACAGCGGGCTCACAGTCTAGAAGGGGGAGACAGAGAACAAAACATATCAACAAAGTAAAATAGAATAAATATGTACAAATAGAGTAATAAATACGTACAAACATATATACATATGTACAGGTGCTGTGGGGAGGGGAAGGAGGTAAGGCAGGGGGACTTACCTCCTCTTACCACTTCTCAGAGGCCAGGCTCCTCAGCTGAACCTGTTAATGATGTGCATTTAGCTTTAATTCTATTTGTTTATTCATTCAATCGTATTTATTCATTCAATCGTATTTATTGAGCGCTTACTGTGTGCAGAGCACCGTACTAAGCGCTTGGGAAGTACAAGTTGGCAATATATAGAGACGGTCCCTACCCAACAGCGGGCTCACAGTCTACAAGGGGCGGGGGGGGGACAAACAACAAAACATATTAACAAGATAAAATAAATAGAATAGCAAATTCATTCATTCATTCATGCAATCGTATTTATTGAGCGTTTACTGTGTGCAGAGCACTGGACTAAGCGCTTGGGAAGTCCAAGTTGGCAACATCTAGAGACAGTCCCTACCCAACAGTGGGCTCACAGTCTAGAAGGGGGAGACAGACAACAAAACAAAACCTATTAACAAAATAAAATAAATAGAATAAATATGTACAAATAGAGCAATAAATACGTACAAACATATATACATATATACAGGTGCTGTGGGGAGGGGAAGGAGGTAAGGCAGGGGGACTTACCTCCTCTTACCACTTCTCAGAGGCCAGGCTCCTCAGCTGAACCTGTTAACGATGTGCATTTAGCTTTAATTCTATTTGTTCATTCATTCAATCGTATTTATTGAGCGTTTACTGTGTGCAGAGCACTGGACTAAGCGCTTGGGTAGTCCAAGTTGGCAACATCTAGAGACGGTCCCTACCCAACAGCGGGCTCACAGTCTAGAAGGGGGAGACAGAGAACAAAACAAAACAGATTAACAAAATAAAATAAATAGAATCAATCAATCGTATTTATTGAGCGCTTACTGTGTGCAGAGCACTGTACTAAGCGCTTGGGAAGTACAAGCTGACAACATATAGAGACAGTCCCTACCCAACAGTGGGCTCACAGTCTAGAAGGGGGAGACAGAGAACAAAACCAAACACACTAACAAAATAAAATAAATAGAATAGATAGGTACAAGTAAAATAAATAAATAAATAAATAGAGTAATAAATCTGTACAAACATATATCCATATATACAGGTGCTGTGGGGAAGGGAAGGAGGTAAGATGCGGGGGATGGAAAGGGGGACGAGGGGGAGAGGAAGGAAGGGGCTCAAATATGTACAAATAGAGTAATAAACACGTACAAACATACATACATATGTAAAGGTGCTGTGGGGAGGGGAAGGAGGTAAGGCGGGGGGGGGGGATGGGGAGGGGGAGGAGGGGGAGAGGAAGGAGGGAATTTATTGAGCGCTTACTATGTGCAGAGCACTGCACTAAGCGCTTGGGAAGTCCAAGTTGGCAACACCTAGAGCCGGTCCCCACCCAACAGCAGGCTCACAGTCTAGAAGGGGGAGACAGAGAACAAAACAAAACAGATTAACAAAATAAAATAAATGGAATAAATATGTACAAATAAAATAAATTAAATAAATAGAGTAATAGATACATACAAACATATATACAGGTGCTGTGGGGAGGGGAAGGAGGTAAAGCAGGGGGATTTACCTCCTCTTACCACTTCTCAGAGGCCAGGCTCCTCAGCTGAACCTGTTAATGAGGTGCATTTAGCTTTAATTCCATTTGTTCTGACGACTTGACATCCGTCCACATGTTTTGTTTTGTCGTCTGTCTCCCCCTTCTAGACTGGGAGCCCGTTGTTGGGCAGGGACCGTCTCTATATGTTGCCAACTTGTACTTCCCAAGCGCTTAGTACAGTGCTCTGCACCCAGTAAGTGCTCAATAAATACAACTGAACAAATCATCATCATCATCAATCGTATTTATTGAGCGCTTCCTGGGTGCAGAGCACTGTACTAAGCGCTTGGGAAGTACAAGTTGGCAACATATAGAGACAGTCCTTACCCAACAGCGGGCTCACAGTCTAGAAGGGGGAGACAGAGAACAAAACCAAACATATTAACAAAATAAAATAAATAGAATAGATATGTACAGGTAAAATAAATAAATAAATAAATAGAGTAATAAATATGTACAAACATATATACATATATACAGGTATATATGTATATATATATATATATATAGAACGAATATATACAGAATATATATAGAACGAATATATACAGAACGAATGAATGACCCTCACTCGCTATTCCCCTGTCTCCGAGCAATGGCTCAGGCCTTTTCCAGAGTCAATCAATCAATCAATCAGTGGTATTTATTGAGCGCTTACTATGTGCAGAGCACTGTTCTTAGCCCAGAGGATAGAGCACGGGCCTGAGATTCAAAAGGTCATAGGTTCTAACCCCGACTCTGCCACTTAATAATAATAATAATGGTTTTTGTTAAGGGCTTATTATGTGCCGAGCACTGTTTTTAGATTGTGAGCCCACCGGTGGGGAAGGACTGTCTCTATATGTTGCCAACTTGTACTTCTCAAGCGCTTAGTACAGTGCTCTGCACACAGTAAGCGCTCAATAAATATGATTGATTGATTGATTGTTCTAAGCGCTGGGATAGATACAAGGTTATCAGGTTTTCCCACATGGGGCTCACAGTCTTCTTCCCCATTTTGCTGATGGGATAACTGAGGCACAGAGAAGTGAAGTGACTGGCCCAAAGTCACACAGCTGATGTGGCGGAGGCAGGATTAGAACTCACAACCTCCGACTCCCAAGCCCGGGCTCTTTCCACTAAGCCCTGCTGCTTCTCTTGTCTGCTGCGTGACCTTGGGCAAGTCACTACACTTCTCTGGGCCTCAGTTCCCTCATCTGGAAAATGGGGAGTGAGACTGTGAGCCCCACCGTGGGCCAGGGACTAGCTCAAACTCGATTTGCTTGCACCCGCCCCAGCGCTTAGTACAGTGCCTGGCACATGGTAAGTGCTCAATAAATACCATCATTATTATTAAGCGCTTGGGAGAGTATAATAAAACAGATTCTGCATTTGGCACACAGTGCTTGGCATAAAGTAAGCATTTAACAAACGCTTCTAGACTGTGAGCCCATTGTTGGGTAGGGACTGTCTCTATATGTTGCCAACTTGTACTTCCCAAGCGCTTAGTCCAGTGCTCTGCACACAGTAAGCGCTCAATAAATACGATCGAATGAATGAATGAATGAACAAATACCATAATTATTATTAATTAGCAGACCCGTTCCCTGCTCAAAACGAGTTTATAGTCTAGACAGGGTCTCTGTATCATTCCACATCCATTCCTCCAGCAAAGCCTCCTGTTTACTATTCTACTCCTTTTATTTCAACATTAACATTTAATATTTAACATTAATATTAATGTTAAATAATTAATTTAACGCCAATTAATCCATATTAATGATTATTAATAAACATTATTAGCAAATGATTATGAGTAAATTACTAATGAGTAAATTATTACTAATGATTATTAGTAAATGAAATGAAATGAGTAAATGATTATTACTGAGAACCTGGGAAGTACAATCAGGCAACAAGCAGAGACCGTCCCTACCCAACAATTGATTATTAGTGCCAGGAGGTATTAATAATAATAATAATGGCATTTAAAAAACACTTACTATGTGCAAAGCACTGTTCTAAGCACTGGGGAGGTTACAAAGTGATCAGGTTGTCCCAAGGGGCTCACAGTCTTAATCCCCATTTTACAGATGAAGTCACTGAGGCCCAGAGAAGTTAAGTGACTTGCCCAAAGTCACACAGCTGACAAGTGGCGGAGCCAGGATTTGAACCCCTGACCTCCGACTCCAAAGCCCGGGCTCTTTCCACTGAGCCACGCTGCTTCTCCCTGATTACCCTCCCTGATTACCCCCAACACACACTTTCCTGGCAGTGCTCTTACCTTGTTCATCTATTCAAGATTTAATTTCTTAATTCCTTTAGTTTTTCTCATTTGCACCTCTGCTTTTACAAATCGCAATTTGTGGCAGTGCAGCAGCGGGCCTAGCGGAAAGAGTACTTCTGCTACAAATGCCATCATTATTATTATTATTATTATTCTCTGGGCCTCAGTTCCCTCATCTGGAAAATGGGGATTGAGACTCAGAGCCCCAAGTGGGACTGGGACTGTGTCCAACCCGATTTGCTTGTATTCCTCCCAGCGCTTAGTACAGTGCCTGGCACACAGTAAGCACTTAACAAATGCCATTATTTGCAAGTCAGAGGACTTGTGTTCATTCATTCATTCATTTATTCCATCATTTTTATTGAGCGCTTACTGTGTGCAGAACACTGTATTCATTCAATCGTATTTATTGAGCGCTTACTGTGTGCAGAGCACTGGACTAAGCGCTTGGGAAATCCAAGTTGGCAACATCTAGAGACGGTCCCTACCCAACAGTGGGCTTACAGTCTAGAAGGGGGAGACAGACAACAGAACAAAACATATTAGAGAAGCATTAGAGAAGCAGCGAGGCTCAATGGAAAGAGCCTGGGCTTTGGAGTCAGAGGTCATGGGTTCAAATCCCGACTCCACCAATTGTCAGCTGTGTGACTTGGGCAAGTCACTTCACTTCTCTGCGCCTCAGTTCCCTCATCTGTAAAATGGGGATGAAGACTGGGAGCCCCCCGTGGGACCCCCTGATCACCTTGTAACCTCCCCAGCGCTTAGAACAGTGCTTTGCACATAGTGAGTGCTTAATAAATGCCATTATTATTATTATTATTCACTTCTCTGGGCTTCAGTTCCCCCATCTGTCAAATGGGGATGAAGACTGTGAGCCCCCTGTGAGACCACCTGATCACCTTGTAACCTCCCCAGCGCTTAGAACAGTGCTTCTCACACAGTGAGCGCTTAATAAATGCCATTATTATTATTATAACTATTATAACCAGCCACCCACAGTGGGCAGAGAGGGGCAGAAAGGGTGGGATTTATAAAGCGCTTTACTGGGAAGGAGGGCAGGGTGGGATTCATTCATTCATTCGTATTTATTGAGCGCCTTGTGCAGAGCACTGGACTAAGCGCTTGGAAAAGTACAATGCAACAATCAAGAGAAGCAGCGTGGCTTAGTGGAAAGAGCCCAGGCTTGGGAGTCAGAGGTTGTGGGTTCTAATCCTGGCTCCAGCACCTGTCAGCTGGGTGATTTGGGGCAAGTCATTTCACTTCTCTGGGCCTCAGTTACCTCATCTGTAAAATGGGGGTTGAGACTGTGAGCCCCACATGGGACAACCTGATCACCTTGTATCTTCCCCAGTGCTTAGAACCGTGCTTGGCACATAGTAAGTACTTAACAAATACCATTATCCAGCGCTCAGAACAGTGCTTGGCACATAGTAAGCACTTAACAAATACCATTATCCAGCGCTTAGAACAGTGCTTGGCACATTGTAAGCACTTAACAAAAGCGCTTGGTAAAGTGCAATGCAACAATCAAGAGAAGCAGCGTGGCTCAGTGGAGAGAGCCCAGGCTTTGGAGTCAGAGGTCATGGGTTCAAATCCCGGCTCCACCAATTGTCAGCCGTGTGACTTTGGGCAAGCCACTTCACTTCTCTGGGCCTCAGTTACCTCATCTGGAAAATGGGGATGAAGACTGTGAGCCCCCCCAGGACAACCTGATCACCTTGTAACCTCCCCAGTGCTTAGAACAGTGCTTTGCACATAGTAAGTGCTTAATAAATGCCATCATTATTATTATTATTATCATTATTATTATCAGCTGTGTGACTTTGGGCAGGTCACTTCACTTCTCTATGCCTCACTGACCTCATCTGGAAAATGGGGATGAAGACTGTGAGCCCCACATAGGACAACCTGAAGACCTTGTATCTACCCTAGCGCTCAGAACCGTGCTTGGCACATAGTAAGTGCTTAACAAATACCATTAGCCAGCGCTTAGAACAGTGCTTGGCACATTGTAAGCACTTAACAAATACCATCATTATTATTATCAGCTGTGTGACTTTGGGCAAGTCACTTCACTTCTCTATGCCTCACTGACCTCATCTGTAAAATGGGGATGAAGACTGTGAGCCCCACTTAGGACAACCTGAAGACCTTGTACCTACCCTTGTATCTTGTATGTACGTATTTATTACTCTATTTATTTATTTTATGTTTATTCTATTTATTTTATTTTGTTAATGTGTTTTGTTTTGTTCTCTGTCTCGCTGTTCTAGACTGTGAGCCCACTGTTGGGTAGGGACCGTCTCTTTATGTTGCCAACTTGTACTTCCCAAGCACTTAGTACAGTGCTCTGCACACAGTAAGCTCTCAATAAATACGATCGAATGAATGAATGAATGAATACCCTAGCACTTAGAACAGTGCTGGGCACATAGTAAGCGCTTAACAAATGCCATTATTATTATTATCATTACTCCCTGCCCACAACGAGCTCACAGTCTGGAGAGTGGCTGCGGGGGGAGACAGACATCAATACAATCAATCAATCAATCAATCGTATTTATTGAGCGCTTACTGTGTGCAGAGCACTGTACTAAGCGCTTGGGAAGTACAAGTTGGCAACATATAAAGACGGCCCCTACCCAACAGTGGGCTCACAGTCTAAAAGGGGGAGATAGAGAACAAAACCAAACATACTAGCAAAATAAAATAAATAGAATAGATATGTACAAGTAAAATAAATAAATAAATAAATATGTACAAACATATATACATATATGCACATATACATATATATACATATATATATACACATATATATACAAGTAAATAAAATTCCAGATATGGACATAAGTGCTTTGGGTCTGGGAAGGCAGCGTGGCTTGGTGGAAAGAGCCTGGGCTTTGGAGTCAGAGGTCATGGGTTCAAATCCTGGCTCCGCCACTTAGCTGTGTGACTTTGGGCAAGTCACTCAACTTCTCTGGGCCTCAGTGACCTCATCTGTAAAATGGGGTTTAAGACTGTGAGCCCCCCGAGGGACAACCTGATCGCCTCCCCAGCGCTTAGAACAGTGCCTTGCACATAGTAAGTGCTTAATAAATGCCATTAAAAAAAAAAATGGGGGGGAAGAGCCAAGGGAGCGGATCACAGATGGCAGAGCATTTCATTCATTCATTCATTCATTCATTCATTCATTCAATCATATTTATTGAGTGCTTACTGTGTGCAGAGCACTGGACTAAGCGCTTGGGAAATACAAGTTTGCAACAAATAGAGACAGTACCTACCCAACAGGGGATTTCCCGGGGGCCTGGGAGGTCCCGGATAGGGGGCAAGGGGCAAACTAGCTCTCTTCCTCTTTTCAAAGCCCTACTGAGAGCTCACCTCCTCCAGGAGGCCTTCCCAAACTGAGCCCCCACTTTCCTTCCGCTCCTCCTCCCCTCCCCATCGCCCCGATTCCCTCCCTCTGCTCTTCCTCCCTCCCCTCCCCACAGCACTGGTGTATATAGGTACATATTTATGATTCTATTTATTTTGTTCATGATGTGTCTATATCTAGGGCGGCTCAGTGGAAAGAGCCTGGGCTTTGGGGTCAGGGCTCATGGGTTCATTCGTTCATTCATTCAATCGTATTTATTGAGCGCTTCCTGTGTGCAGAGCACTGGACTAAGCGTTTGGGAAGGACAAGACGGCAACATATAGAGACGGTCCCTACCCAACAGTGGGCTCACAGTCTAGAGCCCACAGTCCTAAAAGAGCCCTTTTAGACTGTGAGCCCACTGTTGGGTAGGGACTGTCTTTATATGTTGCCAACCTGTACTTCCCAAGCGCTTGGTACAGTGCTCTGCACACAGTAAGCGCTCAATAAACACGATTGATTGATTGATTGATTGATAGAAGGGGAATCCCGGCTCTGCCAATTGTCAGCTGTGTGACTTTGGGCCTCTTTGGGCCTTTCTCTGGGCCTCAGTGACCTCATCTGGAAAACGGGGATTAAGACTGTGAGCCCCCCGTGGGACAACCTGATCTAACTGTAACCTCCCCAGCACTTAGAACAGTGCTTTGCACATAGTAAGCGCTTAATAAATGCCATTATTATTATTATTATTTATCTATTTTGATGCTATTGACTCCTGTCTACTTGTTTTGTTTTGTTGTCTGTTTCCCCCTTCTAGACTGTGAGCCCGTCGTTGGGTAGGGACCATCTCTATCTGTTGCCCAATTGGACTATCCAAGCACTTAGTCCAGTGCTCTGCACACAGTAAGCGCTCAATCAATACGATTGAATGAATCAATGGATGAATGTGAGCCCGTTGTTGGGTAGGGACCGTCTCTATCTGTTGCCCAGTTGGACTCTCCAAGCGCTTAGTCCAGTGCTCTGCACACAGTAAGCGCTCAATCAATACGATTGAATGAATCAATGGATGAATGTGAGCCCGTCGTTGGGTAGGGACCGTCTCTATCTGTTGCCCAGTTGGACTCTCCAAGCGCTTAGTCCAGTGCTCTGCACACAGTAAGCTCTCAATCAATACGATTGAATGAATCCATGGATGAATGTGAGCCCGTCGTTGGGTAGGGACCGTCTCTATCTGTTGCCCAGTTGGACTCTCCAAGCGCTTAGTCCAGTGCTCTGCACACAGTAAGCGCTCAATAAATACAATCGAATGAATCAATGGATGAATGTGAGCTCTTCGTTGGGTAGGGATCGTCTCTATCTGTTGCCCAGTTGGACTCTCCAAGCGCTTAGTCCAGTGCTCTGCGCACAGTAAGCGCTCAATCATTCATTCATTCAATCATATTGATTGAGCGCTTACTGTGTGCAAAGCACCGGACAAAGCGCTTGGGAAGTCCAAGTTGGCAACATCTAGAGACGGTCCCTACCCAACAGCGGGCTCACAGTGTAGAAGGCTCACAGTCCAAAATCAATCAATACGATTGATTGAGAAGCAGTGTAGCTGAGAAACAGCGTGGCTCAGTGGAGAAGAGCCCGGGCTTTGGAGTCAGAGGT
This sequence comes from Tachyglossus aculeatus, assembly GCF_015852505.1. NCBI lineage: Eukaryota > Metazoa > Chordata > Mammalia > Monotremata > Tachyglossidae > Tachyglossus > Tachyglossus aculeatus. The sequence goes on from NC_052091.1 coordinate 3,811,399, forward strand.
CATGGGTTCAAACCCCGGCTCCGCCAATTGTCAGCTGTGTGACTTTGGGCAAGTCACTTCACTTCTCTGGGCCTCAGTTACCTCATCTGGAAAATGGGGACTGAGACTGTGAGCCCCACGTGGGCCAACCTGATCACCTTGTAACCTCCCCAGCGCTTAGAACAGTGCTTGGCACATAGTAAGCGCTTAATAAATGCCATTATTATTATTATTACTATTATTATTATTACGATTGAACAAACGGATGGACGAACGAGTATCCCGTGGCCCGTCCTTTTTCCACGCGATATTAAATCAAGAAGAAAGGGAGCGTCCATCACCGGTTGAGTCACCAGGTTGGGCCGGGCCGGACGGGAAGAAGAGACGGGGAGACAGAGCGGCGGTTGCAGGTTTTATTAGGCCCACATCAGCCCCGTCGTGCCCCCTTCCCCACCCTCGCCCTCCCCTCAGGTTGCTGGCCCAGGATAGAAAAGCTTAGAACAGCGCTTGGCACATAGTAAGCGCTTAATAAACGCCATCATTATTATTATTATTATTATTAAAAGCTCGGTCGGGGGGGTCTCCGGCCTTGCCCCGGCCGGTCGGGGCCCTCAGAAGATGCGCACGGCCTGGAGCAGCACGTCGCCCCCGACCTCCAGGCCCCGGACCCTCTGCGGGGGCATGCGGTGGGCGAACTTGTGATACTCGTTGTCGCCGATCACAACCTGGGAGGGCAAAGACAAGGTCAAAAGCGAGGTCAGGGAGAGGGGAGATGGTGGAACCAAGGCCCGGGCTCCTTTCGGGGGGCGTGGGAGGGCTCAGACCAACCACCCCCCTCGCCGGCTCTGCCACGTGTCAGCTGGGTGACCTTGGGCAAGTCCCTTGAGAAGCAGCGTGGCTCAGTGGAAAGAGCCCGGGCTTTGGAGTCAGAGGTCATGGGTTCGAATCCCTGCTCCGCCAATTGTCGGCTGTGTGACTCTGGGCAAATCGCTTCACTTCTCTGGGCCTCGGTTACCTAATCTGGAATTTGGGGATTAAGACTGTGAGTCCCCCTGTGGGACAACCTGATCACCTTGTAACCTCCCCAGTGCTTAGAACAGTGCTTTGCACATAGTAAGCGCTCAAAAAATGCCATCATTATTATATATGTTGCCAACTTGTACTTCCCAAGTGCTTAGTACAGTGCTCTGCGCACGGTAAGTGCTCAATAAATGTGATTGATATTGATTATTATTATTAAATGGGGATGAAGACTGTGAGCCCCCCGTGGGCCAACCTGATCACCTTGTAACCTCCCCAGCGCTTAGAACAGTGCTTTGCACATAGTAAGCGCTCAATAAATGCCATCATTATTATATATGTTGCCAACTTGTACTTCCCAAGTGCTTAGTACAGTGCTCTGCGCACGGTAAGTGCTCAATAAATGTGATTGATATTGATTATTATTATTAAATGGGGATGAAGACTGTGAGCCCCCCGTGGGCCAACCTGATCACCTTGTAACCTCCCCAGCGCTTAGAACAGTGCTTTGCACATAGTAAGCGCTCAATAAATGCCATCATTATTATATATGTTGCCAACTTGTACTTCCCAAGTGCTTAGTACAGTGCTCTGCGCACGGTAAGTGCTCAATAAATGTGATTGATATTGATTATTATTATTAAATGGGGATGAAGACTGTGAGCCCCCCGTGGGCCAACCTGATCACCTTGTAACCTCCCCAGCGCTTAGAACAGTGCTTTGCACATAGTAAGCGCTCAATAAATGCCATCATTATTATATATGTTGCCAACTTGTACTTCCCAAGTGCTTAGTACAGTGCTCTGCGCACGGTAAGTGCTCAATAAATGTGATTGATATTGATTATTATTATTAAATGGGGATGAAGACTGTGAGCCCCCCGTGGGCCAACCTGATCACCTTGTAACCTCCCCAGCGCTTAGAACAGTGCTTTGCACATAGTAAGCGCTCAATAAATGCCATCATTATTATATATGTTGCCAACTTGTACTTCCCAAGTGCTTAGTACAGTGCTCTGCGCACGGTAAGTGCTCAATAAATGTGATTGATATTGATTATTATTATTAAATGGGGATGAAGACTGTGAGCCCCCCGTGGGCCAACCTGATCACCTTGTAACCTCCCCAGCGCTTAGAACAGTGCTTTGCACATAGTAAGCGCTCAATAAATGCCATCATTATTATATATGTTGCCAACTTGTACTTCCCAAGTGCTTAGTACAGTGCTCTGCGCACGGTAAGTGCTCAATAAATGTGATTGATATTGATTATTATTATTAAATGGGGATGAAGACTGTGAGCCCCCCGTGGGCCAACCTGATCACCTTGTAACCTCCCCAGCGCTTAGAACAGTGCTTTGCACATAGTAAGCGCTCAATAAATGCCATCATTATTATATATGTTGCCAACTTGTACTTCCCAAGTGCTTAGTACAGTGCTCTGCGCACGGTAAGTGCTCAATAAATGTGATTGATATTGATTATTATTATTAAATGGGGATGAAGACTGTGAGCCCCCCGGGGGCCAACCTGATCACCTTGTAACCTCCCCAGCGCTTAGAACAGTGCTTTGCACATAGTAAGCGCTCAATAAATGCCATCATTATTATATATGTTGCCAACTTGTACTTCCCAAGTGCTTAGTACAGTGCTCTGCGCACGGTAAGTGCTCAATAAATGTGATTGATATTGATTATTATTATTAAATGGGGATGAAGACTGTGAGCCCCCCGGGGGCCAACCTGATCACCTTGTAACCTCCCCAGCGCTTAGAACAGTGCTTTGCACATAGTAAGCGCTCAATAAATGCCATCATTATTATATATGTTGCCAACTTGTACTTCCCAAGTGCTTAGTACAGTGCTCTGCGCACGGTAAGTGCTCAATAAATGTGATTGATATTGATTATTATTATTAAATGGGGATGAAGACTGTGAGCCCCCCGTGGGCCAACCTGATCACCTTGTAACCTCCCCAGCGCTTAGAACAGCGCTTGGCACATAATAAGCGCTTAACAAGTACCATCATCATCATCATCATCATCTGGGCCTCAGTTCCCCCATCTGTCAAATGGGGGTGAATAATAATAATAATAATGATGGCATAATAATGATGTCCCCCGTGGGCCAAACTGATCACCTTGTAACCACCCCAGTGCTTAGAACAGTGCTTGGCACATAGTAAGCGCTTAGCAAACACCATCATCATCGCCATCATCTGGGCCTCAGTTCCCTAATCTGTCAAATGGGGATGAATAATAATAATAATAATAATAATAATGATAGCATGATAATGATGCCCCCCGTGGGCCAACCTGATCACCTTGTAACCTCCCCAGCGCTTAGAACAGTGCTTGGCACATAGTAAGCGCTGAACAAATGCCATAATTATTATTATTATCATTATTCTCTGGGCCTCAGTGTCCTCATCTGTCAAATGGGGATGCAGACTGTGAGCCCCCCGTGGGCCAACCTGATCACCTTGTAACCTCCCCAGAGCTTAGAACAGTGCTTGGCACATAGTAAGCGCTTAGCAAATACCCTCATCATCATCATCTGGGCCTCAGTTCCCCTGTCAAATGGGGATGAATAATAATAATGATGGCATAATAATGATGTCCCCCGTGGGCCAACCTGGTCACCTGGTAACCTCCCCAGCGCTTAGAACAGTGCTTGGCACATAGTAAGCGCTTAACAAATAGCGCTTAGTACAGTGCTCTGCACACAGTAAGCACTCAATAACTACGACTGAATGAATGAATGAATGAATGAATGAATGAATCATTATTATTATTATCATTATTCTCTGGGCCTCAGTGACCTCATCTCTCAAATGGGGATGAAGACTGTGAGCCCCCCGTGGGCCAACCTGATCACCTGGTAACCTCCCCAGCGCTTAGAACAGAGCTTGGCACATAGTAAGCGCTTGATAAATGCCATTATTGTTGTTATTATTATTATTGTTATCATCCCCACCTCGGGCCCCTCTCTGTGACTGCCCCTGCCCCAGCTGTTAACAAATAGCGCTTAGTACAGTGCTCTGCACACAGTAAGCGCTCAATAAATACGATTGAATGAATGAATCATTATTATTATTATCATTATTCTCTGGGCCTCAGTGACCTCATCTGTCAAATGGGGATGAAGACTGTGAGCCCCCCGTGGGCCAACCTGATCACCTGGTAACCTCCCCAGCGCTTAGAACAGTGCTTGGCACATAGTAAGCGCTTAACAAATAGCGCGTAGTCCAGTGCTCTGCACACAGTCAGCACTCAATAAACACTATTGAATGAATGAATTATTATTATTATTGTCATTATTCTCTGGGCCTCAGTGACCTCATCTGTCAAATGGGGATGAAGACTGTGAGCCCCCCGTGGGCCAACCTGATCACCTGGTAACCTCCCCAGCGCTTAGAACAGTGCTTGGCACGTAGTAATCGCTTGATAAATGCCATTATTGTTATTATTATGGGAAGCCTTTGAGTCTACCCTCCCTCCCTCCTGCTGCAGGCTCCTCTTCTCTCCCCCACCTTGTAGCCGTCGTCGGCGGCGATGAGCAGCAGGTCGAAGGGGTCCCCGCGGCGGAAGGGCAGACCCCGGCCCCTCTCCTCCTTCTTCCAGGAGCCCCCCTCGAAGCTGTTGAAGACCACCTCGCTGGTGTCCAGGCGTGGGTTCAAATGCAGCGCAGTGTCGGCTCCGGCCTCCTCCCCGCACAGAAAATTCACGTGGAACCTGGTGGGTGGGGAGGAAGGGGCGCTCAGAAAGGAGCCCTCCCTCTCCCCAGCGCTTAGTACAGTGCCCCACCCCCCTGAGCCCCCTTGGTGGGGAGGGATGGACTCTGCTTGTCGCCTAATTGTACTTCCCGGCCTCTCAGTAATGATCATTGACTAAATTTAACATCGATTAATTGAGCCTGAAGTAATCGTTTAGCATTAATATCAATTTAATTAGTAGTAATTTATTTTAACTCTATTGCTATCGATTAATTTTAATTGATATTGAGCTAGTGTTTTAATTTCATTAATTTTGATGGTATTAGCCTTGATTTTAATTGAACGCTAAATATTCAATGTTAACATCAAAATGAAAGGAATAGAAGGGTAAACATTAAATTAGTCAATCAATCAATCGTATTTATTGAGCGCTTACTATGTGCAGAGCACTGTACTAAGCGCTTGGGAAGGACAAACTGGCAACATATAGAGACAGTCCCTACCCAACAGTGGGCTCACAGTCTAAAAGATAGTCATCTAAGATCGATTAAGTGATCTTAAATGATTGGCTTAATAGTTAAGATCGATTAACTGATGTGAAATTATTAATTCGATATTTATTGATTTAATGAATTATTGATTGAGTATCAGTTAATCGATTTTAACTATTAAGCCAATCATTTAGTATCAGTTAATCGATCTTAGATCAATCAATCAATAATTTATTAAATCAATAAATATCGAATTAATAATTTCACATCAGTTCATCGATCTTCAATGAATAATTTAATGTTTACCATTCTGTTCCTTTTATTTTAATATTAACATTGAATATTTAGCATTAAATTAATATCAATGCTAATACAGTCAAAATTAATAAAATTAAAATACTAGCTCAATGTCAATTAAAATTAATTCTATTCCTTTTATTTTAATACTAGCATTTAATATTTGCCATTAAATTGATAAAATCAAAATTAATAAAATTAAACTATTAGCTTAATATCCGTTAAAATTAATCAATATTAATACATTTCAAATTAAGCGCACCGGACTAAGCGCTTGGGAAGTCCAAGGTGGCAACATATAGAGACGGTCCCTAGTAATAATAATAATGATAATAATGATGGTATTTGTTAAGCGCTTACTATGTGCAAAGCACTGTTCTAAGCGCTGGGGAGGTTACGAGGTAATCAGGTGGTCCCACGGGGGGCTCACAGTCTTAATCCCCATTTTACAGATGAGGGAACTGAGGCCCAGAGAAGTGACTTGCCCAAAGTCACGCAGCTGATAGTTGGCGGAGTCGGGATTTGAACTCATTCATTCATTCAATCGTATTTATTGAGCGCTTACTGTGTGCAGAGCACTGTACTAAGCGCTTGGGAAGGACAAGTTGGCAACATAGAGAGACGGTCCCTACCCAACAGCGGGCTCACAGTCTAGAAGGGGGAGACGGACAGCAAAACAACACATATTAACAAAATAAAATAAATATTTTCAAATAAAATAAATAAATAAAACAAACCGAATCGAATAGTAAATATTAAATTATTCATTTAATATTAATTAATTAATTGATATTAAATTAGTAAATGATTATTACTGAGAGCCTGGAAGGTACAATTAGGCAACAAGCAGAGACCCTGCAGAAGCAGCGTGGCTCAGTGGGAAGAGCCCGGGCTTTGAGTCAGAGGTCGTGGGTTCAAATCCTGCCAACTGTCAGCTGTGGGACTTTGGGCAAGTCACTTCACTTCTCTGGGCCTCCGTTGCCTCATCTGGAAAATGGGGATGAAGACTGGAAGCCCCCACTGGGCCACGCTGCCTCTCTAGTCCAGTGTTCTGCACACTGTGAGCGCTCAATAAGTTCGCTCGAATGAATGAGTGAATACCTTGAATGAATTCCCCACCCCAGCAAACCCCATCCAGAGAAGGGGTGTGATTTAGTGGAAAGAGCCCGGGCTTGGGAGTCGAAGGTCGTGGGTTCTAATTCCGCTCTGCCACTTGTCAGCTGTGGGACTTTTGGGCCAGTCACTCCCTCCTCTGGGCCTCAGTTCCCTCCTCTGTAAAAGGGGGATTGAGACCATCGGAGAAGCAGCGTGGCTCAGTGGAAAGAGCCCGGGCTTTGGAGTCAGAGGTCATGGGTTCAAATCCCGCCTCTGCCAACTGTCAGCTGTGTGACTTTGGGCAAGTTGTGGGCGGGGAATGGGTCTGATTGTTGTATTGGACTCTCCCAAGGGCTCAGTGCAGTGCTTTGGACACAGTAAGCGCTCAATAAATACCACTGATAGATTCATTCATTCATTCAATCGCATTTATGGAGCGCTTACTGTGTGCAGAGCACTGGACTAAGCGCTTGGGAGAAGCAGCGTGGCTCAGTGGAAAGAGCCCGGGCTTTGGAGTCAGAGGTCATGGGTTCAAATCCCGCCTCTGCCAACTGTCAGCTGGGTGACTTTGGGCAAGTCACTTAACTTCTCTGTGCCTCAGTTCCCTCATCTGTAAAATGGGGATTGACTGTGAGCCCCCCGTGGGACAACCTGATCACCTTGTATCCTCCCAGCGCTTAGAACAGCGCTTTGCACATAGTAAGCGCTTAATAAACGCCATCATCATTATTATTACTGAATCTCCCCCAGCGCTTAGACCTGATCACCTTGTATTCCCCCAGCGCTTAGAACAGTGCTTTGCACATAGTGAGCACTTAATAAATACCATTATTATTATTATTATTATTAAATCTCCCCCAGCGCTTAGAACAGTGCTTGGCACATAGCGCGTGGCTCAGTGGAAAGAGCAGGGGCTGTGAGAAGTAGCATGGCACAGTGGAAAGAGCCCGGGCTTTGGAGTCAGAGGTCATGGGTTCAAGTCCCTGCTCCGCCACTTGTCAGCTGTGTGACTTTGGGCAAGTCACTTAAACTTCTCTGGGCCTCAGCTGTCTCATTTGTAAAATGGGGATTAAGACTATGAGCCTCCCGTGGGCCAACCTGATCACCTTGTAACCTCCCCAGTGGTTAGAACAGTGCTTTGCACATAGTAAGCGCTTAATAAATGCTATCATTATTATTATTATTATTATTTGGAGTCAGAGGTCACGGGTTCAAATCCAGACTCTGCCAATTAGCTGTGTGACTTCGGGGAAGTCACTTAAATTCTCTGGGCCTCAGTTCCCTCATCTGGAAAATGAGGGTGAAGACTGGGAGCCCCATGTGGGACAACCGGATTATCTTGCAACCTCCCCAGCACTTAGAACAGTGCTTTGCACGTAGTAAGCGCTTAGTAAATGCTATCATTACTATTATTATTATTTGGAGTCAGAGGTCACAGGTTCAAATCCCAGCTCCGCCAATTAGCTGTGTGACTTTGGTCAAGTCACTTAAGTTCTCTGGGCCTCAGTTCCCTCATCTGGAAAATGGGGGTGAAGACTGTGAGCCCCCCGTGGGACAACCTGATCACCTTGTAACCTCCCCAGTGCTTAAACAGTGCTTTGCACATAGTAAGCGCTTAATAAATGCTATCATTATTATTATTATTATTTGGAGTCAGAGGTCACGGGTTCAAATCCTGGCTCCGCCAATTGGCTGTGTGACTTTGGGCAAGTCACTTAAGTTCTCTGGGCCTCAGTTCCCTCATCTGAAAAATGGGGGTGAAGACTGTGAGCCCCCCGTGGGACAACCTGATCACCTTGCAACCTCCCCAGCGCTTAGAACAGTGCTTTGCACATAGTAAGCGCTTAATAAATGCTATCATTATTATTATTTGGAGTCAGAGGTCACGGGTTCAAATCCCAGCTCCGCCAATTAGCTGTGTGACTTTGGGCAAGTCACTTCACTTCTCTGGGCCTCAGCGACCTCATCTGGCAAATGGGGGTGAAGACTGGGAGCCCCATGTGGGACAACCGGATTACCTTGCAACCTCCCCAGCGCTTAGAACAGTGCTTTGCACATAGTAAGCGCTTAATAAATGCCTTTTTTTAAAAGAAACAGATACCATCACTGTGGTTACCGTTCTTATCCAGGGGCCGCCCTTCACTCCTCAAGGCTGGGTCTTCTTGTACCCACTCTGAGGCCTACCCTGAGAAGCAGCATGGCTCAGTGGAAAGAGCCCGAGCTTTGGAGTCAGAGGTCATGGGTTCAAATCCCGGCTCCGCCAATTCTCAGCTGGGTGACTTTGGGCAAGTTACTTAACTTCTCTGTGCCTCAGTTCCCTCATCTGTAAAATGAGGATTAAGACTGTGAGTGCCCCGTGGGACAACCTGCTCACCTTGTAACCTCCCCAGCGCTTAGAACGGTGCTTGGCACATAGTAAGCACTTAATAAATGCCATCATTATTATTACTATTATTACTCCGTCCACCCGAGACCCCTCGCTCGTTCCCGCTGCCCTCTCACCTGGACGCCTCCTGGGGCACGACGCCCCGTAGCCGGACCACGGTGCCCGGGCGCAGCCCCTCGGCACAGGTCACCTTGTGCGGGACGCTCTGGAGAGGGGGAAGAAGGGGAGACGGTGATGGGTGGGAGGAAGGGATGCAAAGAAGGACACCAAGAAATGGAGAGCATCCACAGCTCACCTCCTCCAGGAGGCCTTCCCACACTGGGCCCCCCCTTTTCCTCTGCCAACCTGGACTTTCCAAGCGCTTAGTCCAGTGCTCTGCACACAGTAAGCGCTCAATAAATACGATTGATTGCCCCTTCTAGACTGTGAGCCCACTGTTGGGTAGGGACCGTCTCTATGTGTTGCCAAATTGTACCTCCCAAGCGCTTAGTACAGAGCTCTGCACACAGTAAGCGCTCAATAAATACGAATGAATGAATAAATGAATGCTCTTCTCCCCCACTCTCCCTCTGCTCCCTTCCCCTTCCCACAGCACTCGTGTATATTTGTACATATTTATCACTCTATTTTATTCATGGTGTGTATATGGTGCCAACTTGTACTTCCCAAGCGCTCAGTACAGTGCTCTGCACACAGTAAGCGCTCAATAAATATGATTGATTGATTGATTGATTGCCCCTTCTAGACTGTGAGCCCACTGTTGGGTAGGGACCGTCCCTATGTGTTGCCAAATTGTACCTCCCAAGTGCTTAGTCCAGTGCTCTGCACACAGTAAGCGCTCAATAAATACGAATGAATGAATAAATGAATGCTCTTCCTCCACACTCTCCCTCAGCTCCCTTCCCCTTCCCACAGCACTCGTGTATATTTGTACATATTTATCACTCCATTTTATTCATGGTGTGTATATGGTGCCAACTTGTACTTCCCAAGCGCTCAGTACAGTGCTCTGCACACAGTAAGCGTTCAATAAATACGATTGATTGATTGATTGATTGATTGTCCCTTCTAGACTGTGAGCCCACTGTTGGGCAGGGACCGTCTCTGTCTGTTGCCAAATTGTACTTTCCAAGCGCTTAGTCCAGTGCTCTGCACACAGTAAGCGCTCAATAAATACGATTAAATAAATAAATGAATGCTCTTCCTCCCCACCCCATCGCCCCCACTCCCTCCCTCTGCTCCCTTCCCCTTCCCACAGCACTCGTGTATATTTGTACATATTTATTACTCTATTTTATTCGTGGTGTGTATATGGTGCCAACTTGTACTTCCCAAGCACTTAGTCCAGTGCTCTGCACACAGTAAGCGCTCAATAAATACGATTGATTGATTGATTGATTGATTGATTGATTGCCCCTTCTAGACTGTGAGCCCACTGTTGGGTAGGGACCGTCTCTATGTGTTGCCAAATTGTACCTTCCAAGCGCTTAGCCCAGTGCTCTGCACACAGTAAGCGCTCAATAAATACGATAGAATGAACAGTGCTCTGCACACAGTAAGCGCTCAATAAATACGATTGAATGACTGAATACATTCATTCATTCATTCAGTCGTATTTATTGAGCGCTTACTATGTGCAGAGCACTGGACTAAGCGCTTGGGAAGTCCAAGTTGGCAACATAGAGAGACGGTCCCTACCCAATAGTGGGCTCACAGTCTAGAATAGTATAGCAGTCTAGTATATATCTATAATTCTATCTCTTTTGATGGTATTGACGCCTGTCTACTTGTTTTGTTTTGTTGTCCGTCTCCCCCTTCTAGACTGTGAGCCCGTTGTTGGGTAGGGACCGTCTCTATCTGTTGCCAAATTGTACCTTCCAAGCGCTTAGTACAGTGCTCTGCACACAGTAAGCGCTCAATAAATACGAATGAATGAATAAATAAATGCTCTTCCTCCCCTCCCCATTGCCCCCACTCCCTCCCTCTGCTCCCTTCTCCTCCCCACAGCACTCGTGTATATTTGTACATAGTAAGCGCTTAATAAATGCCATTATTATTATTATTATTATTGTGTATATATGTACATATTTATTATTCTATTTATGATGCATCTCATCTTGTCTTATGCTATTCCTCCTTCCTCTCCCCTCCTCCCCACCCCCCCGCCCTACCTCCTTCCCCTCCCCACTGTGCAGATTTATTACTCTATTTTACTTGTACATATTTACTATTCTATTTATTTTATTTTGTTAATATGTGTTGTTTTGTCGTCCGTCTCCCCCTTCTAGACTGTGAGCCCGCTGTTGGGGAGGGACCGTCCCTATGTGTTACTAACTTGTACTTCCCAAGCGCTTAGTCCAGTGCTCTGCACACAGTAAGCGCTCAATAAATACGACTGAATGAATGAATTCTATTTATTTTCTTCATGATGTGTACAGACCTATAATTCTATTTATATTGACGCTATTGATGTCTGTCTACTTGTTTTGTTCTGTTGTCTGTCTCCCCCTTCTAGACCGTGAGCCCGTTGTTGGGGAGGGATGGTCTCTGTTGCCAAATTTTACTTTCTAAGCGCTCAGTCCAGTGCTCTGCACACAGTGAGCGCTCAATAAATACGACTGAATGAATGAATGAAGGAATACACACACACACCCTGCAAAAAGGAAGCAGGCCCAGAGATAAGCGCAAGCCGGAGGGAAGCAGAGATACGGAACAGACTTTGCCCACCCAGAGAAGCAGCGTGGCTCAGTGGAAATAGCCTGGGCTTTGGAGTCCGAGGTCATGGGTTCAAATCCCGGCTCCACCAATTGTTAGCTGTGTGACTTTGGGCAAGTCACTTCACTTCTCTGGGCCTCAGTTACCTCATCTGGAAAATGGGGATGAAGACTGTGAGCCCCCCGTGGGACCACCTGATCACGTTGTAACCTCCCCAGCGCTTAGAACAGTGCTTTGCACAGAGTAAGCGCTTAACAAATGCCATTATTATTATTATTAATGGGGGGTGGCACCACCCCAGTCTGGGGGATATAGAGACCACCCCCTGGGCTCTCCTGACTCCCTCTCCCCATTCATGGGTAGGGACTGTCCCTATATGTTGCCAACTTGTACTTCCCAAGCACTTAGTACAGTGCTCTGCACACAGTAAGCGCTCAATAAATACGATTGATTGATTGATTCATTCATTCATTCAATCGTATTTATTGAGCACTTACTGTGTGCAGAGCGCTGGACTAAGCACTTGGGAAGTCCAAGTTGGCAACATCTAGAGACGGTCCCTACCCAACAGCGGGCTTACAGCCTAGAAGGGGGAGACGCAACAAAACGAAACATATAAACCACATAAAATAAATAGAATAAATAGGTACAAGTAAAATAGAGTAATAAATATATACATTTGCTCATTCATTCACTCAATCGTATTTATTGAGCGCTTACTGTGTGCAGAGCACTGGACTAAGCGCTTGGGAAGTACAAGTTGGCAACATAGAGAGACGGTCCCTACCCAACAGCGGGCTCACAGCCTAGAAGGGGGAGACGCAACAAAACAAAACATAAACCACATAAAATAAATAGAATAAATAGGTACAAGTAAAATAGAGTATTAAATATATACATTCATTCATTCATTCGATCGTATTTATTGAGCGCTTACTGTGTGCAGAGCACTGGACGAAGCGCTTGGGAAGTACAAGTTGGCAACATAGAGAGACGGTCCCTACCCAACAGCGGGCTCACAGCCTAGAAGGGGGAGACACAACAAAACAAAACATATAAACCACATAAAATAAATAGAATAAATAGGTACAAGTAAAATAGAGTAATAAATATATACTTCCGTTCATTCATTCATTCAATCGTATTTATTGAGCGCTTACTGTGTGCAGAGCACTGGACTAAGCGCTTGGGAAGTACAAGTTGGCAACATAGAGAGACGGTCCCTACCCAACAGCGGGCCCACCCACGGGGCATCCCTACTGTCCTCACCCCCACCCCAACTTCCACAAATTGGGGCATCGCCTGCCCGCTCCCCACGCCAAGCAGCTCCAGGTGGAGCCCGGACGTGCCCCCAGATGCCCCCCAGGTGCCCAGTGGGTGCCAGGGCTGACTACTCACGAGGTTCTCGGAAGCCATGGCAGCAGATGGATGGCGCGGTTGGCGGGGCGGGAGCTGAGGGCTCTATATAGTGCGGTCGGGAAGGGCGGGATGGCCTCCCATGCCAGGCTGACTCATCCTGCAGCCTCGGGGGGAGCGGACGGGGCGCGGCGGGGGCTCACCGGGCCTGCCCAGGCCCCACCCTGATGGAGAGACTTGGTGGGCCTTGCCAGGGACGGGCCCGAGCACGGGTGCCCAAGCAGAGATCTCTCTCCCTCCCTCCCCGCCAGCCTCTGTGCCCCACCCAGGACTCTTCCCCCATTCAATCGTATTTATTGAGCGCTTACAGTGTGCTAGAGCACTGGGCAAAGCGCTTAGGAAGTCCAAGTTGGCAACATCTAGAGACGGTCCCTACCCAACAGTGGGCTCGCAGTCTAGAAGGGGGAGCAGATCTCGTAGTAGACACGGAGAGAGGGCTAGAAGCAGCCTTGCGTGGAGAGGGAAGAGTGGGGTCATGAAGAGGGGAAAGTTGGGGGGGATAATAATAGTAATAATAATATTTGTTAAGCGCTTACTATAGGCCCAGCGCTGGGGGAGATAATAATAGTAATAATAGTATTTGTTAAGCGCTTACTATAGGCCCAGCGCTGGGGGAGATAATAATAGTAATAATAGTATTTGTTAAGCGCTTACTATAGGCCCAGCGCTGGGGGAGATAATGATAGTAATAATAGTATTTGTTAAGCGCTTACTATAGGCCCAGCGCTGGGGGAGATAATAATAGTAATAATAGTATTTGTTAAGCGCTTACTATAGGCCCAGCGCTGGGGGAGATAATAATAGTAATAATAGTATTTGTTAAGCGCTTATTATAGGCCCAGCGCTGGGGGAGATACAAGCTCATCAGGTTGTCCCGCGTGGGGCTCACAGTCTTCATCCCCATTTTGCAGATGAGGCACAGAGAAGTTAGGTGACTTGCCCGAGATCACAGAGCATTCATTCATTCAGTCATATTTATTGAGCGCTCACTGTGCGCAGAGCACTGGACGAAGCGCTTGGGAGGTCCAAGTTGGCAACATCTAGAGACGGTCCCTACCCAACAGCGGGCTTACAGTCTAGGGCTCTGGAGTCAGAGGTGGTGGGTTCAAACCCTGGCTCCGCCACTTGTCAGCTGTGTGACTTTGGGCAAGTCACTTCACTTCTCTGGGCCTCAGTTACCTCATCTGTAAAATGGGGATTAAGACTGTGAGCCCCCCCCACCCCCACCCCGTGGGACAACCTGATCACCTTGTAATCTCCCCAGCGCTTAATGTGCTTTGCACATAGTAAGCGCTTAATAAATGCCATTATTATTATTAGAAGGGGGAGCAGATCTCGTAGCAGACACAGAGAGGCCCACCTGGGCCCTGAGTGCCCCTCAGCCTCAGTACGTCCAGGCCTGGGCAAGCAAGCCCACCTCGTTCTCGCCTGTCCCGCCATCGACCCCCGGCCCACGTCATCCCCCGGGCCTGGAATGGCCTCCCTCTGCCCATCCGCCAATCTAGCTCTCTTCCTCCCTTCAAGGCCCTGCTGAGAGCTCACCTCCTCCAGGAGGCCTTCCCAAACTGAGCCCCTTCCTTCCTCTCCCCCTCGTCCCCCTCACCATCCCCCCCATCTTACCTCCTTCCCTTCCCCACAGCACCTGTATATATGCTTGTACATATTTATTACTCTATTTATTTATTTATTTTACTTGTACATATCAATTCTATTTATTTTATTTTGTTAGTATGTTTGGTTTTTTTTTCCCTCTGTCTCCCCCTTTTAGACTGTGAGCCCACTGCTGGGTAGGGACTGTCTCTATATGTTGCCAATTTGTACTTCCCAAGCGCTTTGTACAGTGCTCTGCACATAGTAAGCGCTCAATAAATATGATTGATTGATTGATTGATTGATTGGAACTCGCAGGGGAGTGGGTGACGTCCGGGGGGAGGCCACGCTTTTCGGTTCCCACACTTCCACGGTCTCAGCGGCCCTCCCGCCCCCCTCGCCCACCGGCGCTGGGCGAGGCCTGACTCGATGGGGTGCGGTGAGGAGGAGCCAGGTGGCCCGGGGGAACGATTCCCAGATAACTGATCCCGCCCCCGCCACCCCAAGCCGGAGCTTGCCAAGCCCCGAGAGGACTGTGAGCCCACTGTTGGGTAGGGACTGTCTCTCTATGTTGCCAATTTGTACTTCCCAAGCGCTTAGTCCAGTGCTCTGCACATAGTAAGCGCTCAATAAATACGATTGATGATGATGATGATGACCGTGGGAGGTTGGGAGTGGGGGGCGGTTCCCCAGCCCTGGACAAGGATGGGGTCCCGCCACCCCCGCGCCAATCAATCAATCGTATTTATTGAGTGCTTGCTGTGTGCAGAGCACTGGACTAAGCGCTTGGGAAGTACAAGTTGGCAACATATAGAGACAGTCCCTACCCAACAGTGGGCCATCCCACCCAACGTACCCTTCCGGGAGACCCCCACGACGCCTCCCGCCCCACTAGGCCCCACTTGATGTCCTGCCCACAGGGAAGCGTCGAGAAAGCCCAGACCCTTCCCCTCGCCTCCCCCGCTGGGGGGGCAGGACACCTGGGCAGCTTGTCTGGAGGATCTGGGGCAGGAGGAGGAGCTGGAGTGGGGAAAGTCCTTACAGATCCAAGGAGGCGGGAAGGATGGAGAAGGGAGGGGTGGGAAGGAGAGAGGGATGAGATGAGACCGCAGCTCCTCCCTGCCCCACAGGGGCAAGGCCCCGCCACCGGTGGGGAGAAGCAGGGTCCGGAAGGAGGTGGGCGCTGCCTAATAATAATAACTGTGGCATTTGTTAAGCGCTTCTTGGGTGCCGGGCGCCGAACTAAGCGCTGGGGTGCATACAAGCTAATCAGGCCCCGTGGGACTCCCAGTCTCAATCCCCATTTTACCGATGAGGTCACTGAGGCCCAGAGAAGCGAAGGGACTCACCCAAGGTCACGCAGCAGACTAGTGGCCGAGCTGGGACGCCCCAGCCTTATTGAGCTCCCCTTCTATCCATCCATCCATTCAGTCATTTATTGAGCGCTTACTGTGTGCAGAGCACTGTACTAAGCGCTTGGGAAGTACAAGTCGGCAACATGTAGCGACGGTCCCTACCCAGACTGTGAGCCCGTTGTTGGGCAGGGACCGTCTCTATGTGTTGCCAACTTGTACTTCCCAAGCGCTTAGCACAGTGCTCTGTACACAGTCAGCGCTCAATAAATACGATTGAATGAATGAAAGGGCACGGGCTTTGGAGTCAGAGGTCATGGGTTCGTATCCCGGCTCCGCCAACTGTCAGCCGTGTGACTTCGGGCAAGTCACTTAACTTCTCTGGGCCTCGGTTCCCTCGGCTGTGAAATGGGGATTAAGACTGTGAGCCCCCCGTGGGACAACCTGATCACCTTGTAACCTCCCCAGCGCTTAGAACAGTGCTTGGCACATAGTAAGCTCTTAGTAAATGCCATCATTATTATTATTATTAAGGTGAGCCCTGGGCCTTTTCCACTCCCCCCTTCGCAAACAGAGGTGGCCACGGAGGGCTGGAAATGGCATCTTTATTGAGGGCAGCGGTGGCCCAGACAAGTGAGGACACGGCGGAGGACGTCACGGGTGGGAAGAGCCGTCTGGGCACCTAGGGTGGACACGGGGACGGCGGGAGGGGGGTGGGCGTTGCAGGTGGGGCAGTCAAGCGGGAAGGTGGGGGGCTAACTGGGCCCCCAGTGAGGAGGAGCTGAAAGGAGTGACGTCGGGTCCCTGCTAAGGGGGTCGGAGAGTGATGCCCGTGGGCAGAGCTCAGATCTGGACGTAGGACAGTTTTACGTCGCCCTGGATCTCCAGCGTGTTGATCTTCTGGAAGGCTTGGACGCGGTGGACGAAGTCAAACACGTGCTCTCCGTTGGCGTAGATCTTGAACTGGTCCATTCCACAGCGGATAGAGAGCTGGGGTGGGGAAGGGATATCGGTGAACCACCGGGCCGGGCACCGGGCCGGGCAAAGAGGGGCGCTGGGGGGAGAGGGAGGAGGGAGGAGAGGACGCCGTCGGCCTTGGCGACGGCGCAGACGCGGAAAGGAGAGGGAAATCAAGGGGCGCGGAGGGGAGACCCCGGACTCACGTCGAAATACTGGCCCCGAGCGAAGGGGTTGAAGGTGACCTTGACCTCCTCCTTGCCCCACTTGCCCTTCAGGAAGCTATTGCGCACGATAGAGCCGCCGAGCAAGCGAGGGTTGATGTGCAGGGCGATGTCGTTGCTCTCGCCCTCCTTCAAGTTGATGATGAAGCTGGGGTGGAAAAGGGGGCAGGGTGTCAGCCTGGAGCGAGCCGAGGGCTGAGAGGGTCAGTCCACAGGGCAGAGGAGCGGCCAGGGGTGACAAGGGAGAGGCCCCCGGAGTCCAGGATGCTCGGGCGTGGGAAGTACTGGACCCTCCCTGCAGCCCCCCGCCCACTCTGGGTACCTTTCAGCGGTCGGGGGCACAAAGCCCTTCACCACAATGGTGCTCCGGGCTGAGAGCCCCCCATTCAGGTAACCCCGGTACGGCAACGACTGTGGGGAGAATAGTAATAAGAATTAATTGAGAAGCAGCGTGGCTCGGCGGAAAGAGCCCGGGCTTTGGAGTCAGAGGTCATGGGTTCAAATCCCGGCTCCGCCAATTGCCAGCTGGGTGACTTTGGGCAAGGTACTTAACTTCTCTGGGCCTCGGTTACCTCATCTGTAAAATGGGGATGATGACTGTGAGCCCCCCATGGGACAACCTGATCGCCATGTAACCTCCCCAGTGCTTTGCACATAGTAAGCACTTAAAAATGCTATCATTATTATTATTAATAATAATTACAATACTTGTTAAGCACCGACTACATTCATTCATTCAATCATATTGAAGCCCCCCTTCACTGCCACCTTCCCCCGGGGTCCCCATCCCCCCATTCAATCATGGATTCAATCATATTTATTGAGTGCTTACTGTGTGCAGAGCGCTGTACTAAGCGCTTGGGAAGTACAAGTTGGCAACATATAGAGACGGTCCCTACCCAACAACGGGCTCACAATCTGGAAGGGGGAGACAGACAACAAAACAAAACATGTGGACGGGTGTCAAGTCGTCAGAATAAATAGCAATAAAGCTAGATGCACATCATTAACAAAATAAATAGAATAGTAAATATGCACAAGTAAAATAAATAGAGTAATAAATCTGTACAAACATATATACTGGTGTCGTGGGGAGGGGAAGGAGGTAGGGCGGGGGGGGATGGGGAGGAGGAGAGGAAAAGGGGGGCTGAGTGTGGGAAGGCCTCCTGGAGGAGGTGAGCTCTCAGTAGGGCTTTGAAGGGAGGAAGAGAGCTAGTTTGGTGGATGAGTGGAGGGAGGGAATTTTGGGCCGGGGGAGGACGTGGGCCGGGGGTCGATGGCGGGATAGGAGAGAGCGAGGTACACTGTTTAAACGCTGGGGTAGATCCAACTTAATCAGGTCGGACTCAGTCCCCGTCCCACATGGGGCTCACAGCCTTAACCCCCATTTTACAGATTCATTCATTCATTCAATCATATTTATTGAGCGCTTACTGTTACAGATGAGGTCGCCGAGGCCCGGAGAAGACGCCGCGAGGCAGTTCCCACCCAGGCCCCACCTGTCCCACTGCGTCCCTCCCCACCAAACCCAGCCGCTTCCCCACAGGGTGGGGTGAGGACTGGGGGCAATCGGGGTGGGGGTCTTACCGGGTTGTAGACTGGGGGCCCCCCCATTGACTGCGCAAGAGAAGAGCGGAGGGAGAGAAGTTAGGGAAGGGTTCGGCCCGGTCCAAACTCCAACCCCAGCCCCACCATCAGCATACTCACCGGGAGGCTCGACGGGGGGCTCTGAACTCCGGCGCCCTAAAGAAGGGAGAGGCGACACATTCATTCATTCATTCATTCATTCATTCAACAGTATTTATTGAGCGCTTACTATGTGCAGAGCTTGGGAAGTCCAAGTCGGCAACATCTAGAGACGGCCCCTGCCCAACAACGGGCTCACAGTCTAGAAGGGGGAGACGGGCAACGAAACAAAACACGCAGACAGGTGTCAAGACCGACTGTCCCGGCTTCCTTGGGCCGCTCCTAAATTTTGGGGGGGCGGCCAGTGGGACGGGTCACCACGTCCCCAAGCGTGGCAGCAGGGCAGGATGGGCGGGAAGAGGCTGGGAGTTCATTAAGCCCCCCTTCACTGCCACCTTCCCTCCCCCCATTCAATCATGGATTCAGTCTTATTTGTTGAGCGCTTACTGTGTGCACAGCACTGGACAAATCAATCAATCAATCGTATTTATTGAGCGCTTACTGTGTGCAGAGCACTGGACCAATCACTCAATCAATCAATCGTATTTATTGAGCGCTTACTGTGTGCAGAGAACTGGACTAAGCGCTTGGGAAGTCCAAGTGGGCAACGTACAGAGACGGTCCCGGCCCAACAACGGGCTCACAGTCTAGAAGGGGGAGACGGGCAACAAAACAAAACACGTGGACGGGTGTCAAGTCTTCTATCAGAGATTCCTTCCAATGCAGAAGACCTTTCAATTTTAGGATGAATTGTGGCATTTTGACTTTGTCCCTGGACAGATTTGATTCTTCTGAATTTGGACATATTTGATTCTTCTTCTTTAGGATTCTTCTTGGCCTTCCTTCAAAACCTATTACTTGGACTTCCCAAGCGCTTAGTCCAGTGCTCTGCACACAGTAAGCGCTCAATAAATACGATTGAATGAATGAATGAATATGTTTGTACAGATTTTTTACTCTATTTATTTTACTTGTACATATTTATTCTATTGATTTTATTTGGTTAATATGTTTTGTTTTGATGTCTGTCTCCCCCTTCTAGACTGTGAGCCCGCTGTCGGGTAGGGACCGTCTCTATATGGTGCCGACTTGTACTTCCCAAGCGCTTAGTCCAGTGCTCTGCACACCGTAAGCGCTCAATAAATATGATTGAATGAATGAATGAATGAATATTAATGAAATTCATCTTGAAAAGCGTTAGCGCTCTTATGCTCATCTTCCTCATTTCATACTATTAAATAATAGTATAGGGTAAGTAAAATCTGTAAAAATATTTAAAGATAATATTGGGAACCTTGGAATCTAGCTGTAATGGTATTTGTAAAGTAGTTACCACGTTCCAATCATTGAGCTGAGCACAGGGGTAAATGCCAAATAATCAGGTGGGACATGCATGGGACTTTTCCCACATGGAGCTCACAATCCAAGGAGGAGAAAGAACAGGCATTGAACCCTACTAGACTGTGAGCCCGCTGTTGGGTAGGGACCGTCTCTAGATGTTGCCAACTTGGACTTCCCACGCGCTCAGTCCAGTGCTCTGCACACAGTAAGCGCTCAATAAATACGATTGAATGAATGTATGAACAAATAGAATTAAAGCCAGCTGCCCATCTAGCTGGATGCCCATCTCCGTCCCGCTCTGGATCCCGGTGTGGGGGACTTACGGGGAGGCCCGGTGACGTCGAGGTCTGCGGAGAGAGGAGGTGGAGGGGTGAGGAGAGGGGGACCCCGCGGAGGGCAGCCCGAGCCCTCCCAGCCGCCCCCCAGCCTCCCGCGTCCCCCGCCGCGGCCTCACCTGCTCCTTTCCCCCGATGAAGTTGATGCTCTGCAGCGTCAGGTCGCCATCCACGTGCAGATGGGTGACCATCTGAGGGGGCAACCGGTGCCCGAACTCGTAGAAGGGGTTGCCGTTCACCACCACCTGCGGGGGGGAACGGAGGTCAAAGGCCGGAGTTGGAGGAGGCCCCGCCGAAAGTCACCCCCCCGCCCCCCGTCTCTCTCCGGGCACCTTGTAGTGCTCGTTGGTGACGAGGAAGACCAGCTCGAAGTGGGAGCCCCGGTGGAAAGGCATGCTGCGCTTCTTCTCCTCGGTGCACCACCGCCCGCCCTGGAAGGAGTTGAACACCACTTTGTCCCAGCCGTCGAAGCGCGGGTTGAAGTGGAAGGCGATGTCCGCCTCGGAGCCGGGGCCGACCTTGAAGTTGACGCAGAACCTGGGCCCGGAGCCGGGGCGGGATTAGGCCGGGGCTCCCTCGCCCCCCCGAAAGGGAGACCCCCCCACCGAAACACCGACGCGGGAGATCGGCGAGGTGGGGGGATTGGGGAGACCCCCCTCCCGCCGGGTCCCCCCCCAGCCCGGCCCCTTCCTACCGCTTCATCTTCTCGTCGGCGTTCCCCTGGATGTAGACGGACATTCCCGGCTGCAGCCCGCCCGGGATGGGGCTGTTGTAGGGGAGAGTCTGGGGGAGCGAGACCAGGATGAGTGGGTGTCCCCACACCCCGCCCTGCTTCTCCCCTGTTGCCAACTTTTACTTCCCAAGCGCTTAGTCCAGTGCTCTGCATCGTCATCATCACCATCAATCGTATTTATTGAGCGCTTACTGTGTGCAGAGCACTGGACTAAGCGCTTGGGAAGGACAAGTTGGCAACATAGAGAGACGGTCCCTACCCAACAGTGGGCTCACAGTCTAAAAGTCTGCACACAGTAAGCGCTCAATAAATATGATTGATAGAGAAGCAGTGGAAAGTGCACGGGCTTTGGGGTCAGAGGTCATGGGTTCAAATCCCGGCTCCACCCCTTGCCAGTTGGGTGACTTTGGGCAAGTCACTTCACTTCCTCTGTATATATGTTTGTACATATTTATTACTCTATTTTACTTGTACATATCTAGTCTATTTTATTTTGTTAATATGTTTGGTCTTGTTCTCTGTCTCCCCCTTCTAGACTGTGAGCCCACTGTTGGGTTGGGACCGTCTCTACATATTGCCAACTTGGACTTCCCCAAGCGCTTAGTACAGTGCTCTGCACACAGTAAGCGCTCAATAAATACGATTGATTGATTCTCTGGGCCTCAGTTACCTCATCTGGAAAATGGGGATGAAGACTGCGAGCCCCCCATGGAACAACCTGATCACCTTGTATACCCCCAGCACTTAGAACAGTGCACATAGGAAGTTCTTAATAAATGCCATTATTATTATTATTATTAGTGCTCTGCACACAGTAAGCGCTCAATAAATACGATTGATTGATTATAATAATGATGGCATTTATTAAGCACTTACTACGTGCAAAGCACTGTTCTAAGTGCCAGGGAGGATACAAGGTGATCAGGTTGTCCCACGGGGGGCTCACAGTCTTAATCCTCATTTTACAGATGGGGTAACTGAGGCCCAGAGAAGTGAAGTGACTTGCCCAAAGTCACCCAGCTGACAAGTGGCGGACCCGGGATTTGAACTCATGACCTCTGACTCCAAAGCCCGGGCTCTTTCCACTGAGCCATGCTGCTTCTTGATTGATTGATCCTCCGGGCCTCAGTTACCTCATCTGAAAAATGGGAATGAAGACTGTGAGCCCCCCACGGGACAACCTGATCACCTCATATCTCCCCAGCCCGTAGAACAGTGCTTTGCACATAGGAAGTGCTTAATAAATGCCATTCTTCTTCTTCTTATTATTATTATTATTAGTGCTGTGCACACAATAAGCACTCAGTAAGTATGATTGATTGATTGATTGATTCTCTGGGCCTCATCACCTCGTATCCCCCCAGCCCTTAGAACAGTGCTTTGCACATAGGAATTGCTTAATAAATGCCATTCTTCTTCTTCTTATTATTATTATTAGTGCTGTACACACAGTAAGCACTCAATAAATACAATTGATTGATTGATTGATTGATTCTCTGGGCCTCAACACCTTGTATCCCCCCAGCACTTAGAACAGTGCTTTGCACATAGGAAGCGCTTAATAAATGCCATTATTATTATTATTATTAGTGCTCTGCACACAGTAAGCGCTCAATAAATACTACTGAATGAATGAATGAATGAATTTGCCTGCCACCTCCTCCCCACCAACACCAACTGATCAGAGATCAGGGCCTGAACGGGGTCAGTGGTGTCCTCTCTATGTTGCCAACTTGGACTTCCCAAGCGCTTAGTACAGTGCTCTGCACACAGTAAGCGCTCAGTAAATACGACTGAATGAATGAATGGGGGGTCGGAGATCAGGGCTTGAAGGGGGCAGGCGGGGAAAGGGCTCAGTCCCTCTAGATTAGAAGCAGCGTGACTCGGTGGAAAGAGCCCGGACTTGGGAGTCCGAGGTCATGGGTTCTAATCCCGCCTCCGCCACCCGTCAGCTGGGTGACTTTGGGCGAATCACTTCCCTTCCCTGGGCCTCGGTTCCCTCATCTGGAAAATGGGGGATGAAGATTGGGAGCCCCGTGTGGGACAACCTGATCACCTTGTATCCCCCCAACGGCGCTTTGCACATAGTAAGCGCTTAACAGATGCCATCATTATTATTATTATTATCATCACGCTCATTGTGAGCGGGGAATGTGGCCGTTTATTGTTGTATCGTGCTCTCCTAGGCGCTTAGTACAGTGCTGTGCACACAGTAAGCACTCGATAAATATGATTGAATGACTTGAATGAATGAGTGAGGCAGAGAGCAGTGAGGGTGTCGTGAGGGGGGTCAGAGGTCAGGGCCAGGAGGGGGTTAATGGGGCCAGAGGTCAAGGCCAAGAGGTCAGAGGTCAGAGGTCGGCAACAGTAGTCCCAACAGGCGAAAATGGAGGACTGGGAGATCAGGGGAGATCAGGGGATCAGGGGGTTGGGAGGACTAGAGAAGCAGCGTGGCTCAGTGGAAAGAGCCCGGGCTTTGGAGTCAGAGGTCATGGGTTCAAATTCCGGCTCCGCCACTTGTCCGCCGTGTGACTTTGGGCAAGTCACTTCTCGGTGCCTCAGTTCCCTCATCTGCAAAATGGGGATGAAGACTGTGAGCCCCCCCGTGGGACAACCCGATTACTTTGTAACCTCCCCAGCGCTTAGAACAGTGCTTTGCACATAGTACGCGCTTAATAAATACCACCATCATCATCATCCGGGAATTTGAATGGAGTAAGGATGGAATTGGAGATCAGGATTGGGGGCGGGAGGGCGGGGGTGAGGGAGCCATACGGTAACCTGGCCGGACGGCAGTGGCGGCGGGGGAGACCAGATCAGAGCTCGGGACTGGGGGTCCGGAGAGGGTCAGAGGGTGGGACTGGGGGCGTTGAGAAGAGGGGGGTGGGAGTCAGAGAGCAGGACGTGGCTCAGTGGAAAGAGCCCGGGCTTTGGAGTCGGAGGTCATGGGTTCAAATCCCGGCTCCGCCAATTGTCGGCCGTGTGACTTTGGACAAGTCACTTCACTTCTCTGCGCCTCAGTTCCCTCATCTGGAAAATGGGGGACGAAGACGGCGAGCCCCACCTGGGACAACCTGATCACCTTGCATCCCCCCAGTGCTTAGAACAGTGCTTCGCACATAGTAAGCGCTTAACAAATTCCACCACCATCATCATCATCATCAGGACAGGAGGGGACGAAGGGCCACGGAGACGGGGACGGCGGCGGCGGGGTCAGCGGTCGCGGGCGGTCACTCACGGGGTTGTAGCTGGGCCGGTATCCGGGTGCGGGGACGAAGGACGACATGGTGGCGGCGGGAGTCGGGCGCTGGCAGCCGAATGGGGCACGGAAGGGATGGGCAGTAATTTATAACCCCGCTTCTGGGGAGGGGCCGGACACCTGGCCTTGAAACACCGTTTCCTCTCCACCAGCGCAGCCCCTTTCTCCTGCCCACCACGGCCCACCTCTCTACCCCCCAAGTGGGCACCCCTCAACTGGTGGGGCATCCCACGGAACCAGTCTTGGGGGGCTTCTTCCCATTCCCTGAGACCCCCTGAGGCCCCACTCCCCCCCCACCCCCACCCCGCTATCCTCATATAAGGGAAGTATCACACCCCAACCTTTGTCCCCTGGTCGCTTATCTCCGCTTATAAATCCTGGTGCCACCCATGTTTACTCAGGAGGATACCGGGCAGGGAGTGAGGAGGGGCAGGGGGGCACAAGTAACAGGGCAAAGAGTTTGCGGGGGGGGGGAGTTGGAGGCCAAATCAAGGATGCCAAGGCCCCTCGGGGGCCCAGTGGGCATTCTCGGCTCCAAGTCAGGATAACCCTTCGGCTGGCACCCTGCCCGTGAATGGGAAGATGGCATCTCCGCCTCAGGGGCAGGGCCCGGCCCGCTTTCGGGCGGGGGCATCGGGTCTGAACCCCTCGCACCTCCCGATGAGGCCTACGGATGACCGGGCCCTGCAGCGAGAGGCCGGGAGAGGTGGAGGGCAACTCACGTCTACCCTGGTACTGTTTAGACATACCTGCCAGGGGAGGGATGGGGGCACCGCCACCAAACTCCTGTCCGTTTTTCCTGGAGAAAGTCCCTAGAATCCGCCCCTTCCTCTCTGTGCGTCACCTTGTCGGTCCACTCATCCAGCCTGCTCGACTACTACGTCAATCTCCTCGCCGACCTCCCCGACTGCGATCCATCCTTTTTCCCTGCTGCCCGGCTCATTTATCATCTAAAAAAGCATTCAGTTCACATGTCCTCCACGCCTTTTTTTTATGGTATTTGTTAGGCGCTTACTATCTGTCAGGAATCATTCCGAGCCCTGGGGTAGATTCAAGGTTATCAGATTGGACATGGCTCCCGTCCCAAGTGGGGCTCACGGGCTTATTCACTCAATCGTTTTATTGAGCGCTTACTGTGTGCAGAGCACTGGACTAAGCGCTTGGGAAGTACAAGTTGGCGACATATTCATTCATTCAATCGTATCTATTGAGCGCTTCCTGTGTGCAGAGCACTGGACTAAGCGCTTGGGAAGTACAATTCAGCTACATATTCTTTCTATCGTATTTACTGAGCACTTAACTGTGTGCAGAGCACTGGACTAAGCGCTTGGGAAGTACAATTCTGCTACATATTCTTTCTATCGTATTTATTGAGCGCTTACTGTGTGCAGAGCACTGGACTAAGCACTTGGGAAGTACAAGTTGGTGACATATTCATTCATTCAATCATATTTATTGAGCGCTTACTGTGTGCACAGCACTGGACAAAGCGCTTGGGAAGTACAATTCGGCTACATGTTCTTTCTATCGTATTTATTGAGCGCTTACTGTGTGCAGAGCACTGGACTAAACTCTTGGGAAGTACAAGTTGGCGACATATTCATTCATTCAATCATATCTATTGAGCGCTTACTGTGTGCAGAGCACTGGACTAAGCGCTTGGGAAGTACAAGTTGGCGACATATTCATTCATTCAATCGTTTTTATTGAGCGCTTACTGTGTGCACAGCACTGGACGAAGCGCTTGGGAAGTACAATTCGGCTACATGTTCTTTCTATCGTATTTATTGAGCGCTTACTGTGTGCAGAGCACTGGACTAAGCGCTTGGGAAGTACAAGTTGGCGACATATTCATTCATTCAATCATATTTATTGAGCTCTTACTGTGTGCACAGCACTGGACTAAGCGCTTGGGAAGTACAATTCGGCTACATATTCTATCTTTCTATTGTATTTATTGAGCGCTTACTGTGTGCTGAGCACTGGACTAAGCGCTTGGGAAGTACAAGTTGGCGACATATTCATTCATTCAATCATATCTATTGAGCGCTTACTGTGTGCAGAGCACTGGACTAAGCGCTTGGGAAGTACAAGTTGGCGACATATTCATTCATTCAATCGTTTTTATTGAGCGCTTACTGTGTGCACAGCACTGGACGAAGCGCTTGGGAAGTACAATTCGGCTACATGTTCTTTCTATCGTATTTATTGAGAGCTTACTGTGTGCAGAGCACTGGACTAAGCGCTTGGGAAGTACAAGTTGGCGACATATTCATTCATTCAATCATATTTATTGAGCTCTTACTGTGTGCACAGCACTGGACTAAGCGCTTGGGAAGTACAATTCGGCTACATATTCTTTCTTTCTATCGTATTTATTGAGCGCTTACTGTGTGCAGAGCACTGGACTGAGCGCTTGGGAAGTACAAGTTGGCGACATAATCATTCATTCAATCGTATCTATTGAGCGCCTACTGTGTGCAGAGCACTGGACTAAGCGCTTGGGAAGTACAATTTGGCTACATATTCTTTCTTTCTATCGTATTTATTGAGCGCTTACTGTGTGCAGAGCACTGGACTAAGCGCTTGGGAAGTACAGGTTGGTGACATATTCATTCATTCAATCGTATCTATTGAGCGCTTACTGTGTGCAGAGCACTGGACTAAGCGCTTGGGAAGTACAATTCGGCTACATATTCTTTCTATCGTATTTATTGAGCGCTTACTGTGTGCTGAGCACTGGACTAAGCGCTTGGGAAGTACAATTCGGTGACATATAGAGACGGTCCCTACCCAACAACGGGCTCACATTCTAGAGGGGGGAGACAGACAACAACTGTATTTATTGAGCGCTCACTGTGTGCAGAGCACTCAATAATAATAATGATGTTTGTTAAGCACTTACTATGTGCAAAGCACTGTTCATTCATTCATTCAATCGTATTTATTGAGTGCTTACTGTGTGCAGAGCACTGAACTAAGCGCTTGGGAAGTACAATTCGGCGACATAGACGGTCCCTACCCAACAACGGGCTCACAGTCTAGAAGGGGGAGACGGACAACAAAACAAAACATGTGGACAGGTGTCAAGTCATCAGAATAAATAGAAGTAAAGCTAGATGCGCATCATTAACAAAATAACAAAACAAAAACAAAATAACAATAACAAATTAATAAAATTAGTCCCCCTCGCTATTGTATTACTACACCGTTCTCTTCTGATGCCTCCAACCCCACAGCAATTAACGTGCCTATCTTACAATTATTTATTATAAATTATTTATTCACAGTACAGAAGCAGCATGGTCTAGTGAGCAGAGCACGGGCCTGGGAGTAAAAAGGACCTGAGTCCTCAATCCCGTCTCCGCCATTTCATTCTTTCATTCGATCATATTTATTGAGCGCTTACCGTGTGCAGAGCACTGGACTAAGCGCTTGGGAAGTAGAAGCTACATTTGTCTGCTGTGTCACCCTGGGCAAGTCACTTCACTTCTCTGGGCCCCGGTTATCTCATCTCTAGACTGTGAGCCCGCTGTTGGGTAGGGACCGTCTCTATATGGTGCCAACTTGGACTTCCCGAGCGCTTAGTACAGTGCTCTGCACACAGTAAGCGCTCAATAAATACTACTGAATGAATGAATGAACAGGGACTGTGTCCAACCTGATTATCTTGTACCTAACCCAGCGCTTAGTACAGTGCCTGGAACATAGTAAGAGCGTAACACACAATTATTATTATTATATTGATGTCTGGCTTCCCCTCTAGACTGTAAGTTTGTTATGGGCAGGGAACGTGTCTGCTAATTCTGTTGCATTGTACTCTCCCAGGCGTTTAGTACAGTGCTCTGCACATAGTAAGTGCTCACTAAATACTATTGATTGATAATGCCAACCTACTCATTATGCCTCAGACTCATCTTTCTCAGCTTGAGCTCCATACCCATGTCTTCCCTCTGCGCTGGAATTGCCTCCTCCTTCATATGACTGTGAGCCCACTGTTGGGTAGGGACCGTCTCTGTATGTTGCCGACTTGGACTTCCCAAGTGCTTAGTACAGTGCTCTGCACATAGAAAGCGCTCAATGAATACGACTGAATGACTGTGACGCACCACCACTCTCTCTAGTGTCATAAATCTTCTAACATCACATCTCAGTGTGGCTCAGTGGAAAGAGCCCGGGCTTTGGAGTCAGAGGTTGTGGGTTCAAATCCCGGCTCTGCCACTTATCAGCTGGGTGACTTTGGGCAAGTCACTTCACTTCTCTGTGCCTCAGTTACCTCATCTGGAAAATGGGGATGAAGACTGTGAGCCCCCTGTGGGACCACCTGATCACCTTGTAAGCTCCCCAGCGCTTAGAACAGTGCTTTGCACATAGTAAGCGCTTAACAAATACCATCATCATAATAATTATTATTATTCATTCCGAAGACTAGGAGCCCCAACGTGGGACAACTTGATCACCTTGTAACCTCCCCAGCGCTTAGAACAGTGCTTTGCACATAGTAAGCGCTTAACAAATACCATCATCATCATAATAATTATTATTATTCATTCCAAAGACTAGGAGCCCCCACGTGGGACAACCTGATCACCCTGTAAGCTCCCCAGCGCTTAGAACAGTGCTTTGCACATAGTAAGCGCTTAACAAATACCATCATCATCATAATAATATTATTCATTCCGAAGACTAGGAGCCCCCACGTGGGACAACCTGATCACCCTGTAAGCTCCCCAGCGCTTAGAACAGTGCTTTGCACATAGCAAGCGCTTAACAAATACCATCATCATCATCATCATAATTATTATTATTCATTCCGAAGACTAGGAGCCCCCACATGGGACAACCTGATCACCTTGTAAGCTCCCCAGCGCTTAGAACAGTGCTTTGCACAGAGTAAGTGCTTAATACATGCCATCATTATTATTATTATTATTAACCCGCCCACTCCCTGCTGGGATAAGGCTCCAGGGCGCAGAATTCATCCTGTCTATAGTTTCTTTTATTTTAGATGGATAAAGAAAGCCCAGGTCACTGTCATCTTTGACCTGCCCTTCTCCAGGACAGGGAGGGGGAATGGGTCGGGAGAAGGGGGGAGTCTCCTGGCTGGAGACAAGGCACTTAGGGTTTGGGGCAGGGGGGGGTGGCGAGGAGAGGGCATCAAAGAGTCTTTTAGAGTTTGGAAAACTTGACGGTCTTAAGCTCCTTCTTCTCCATCAGGGCCTGGACGGACTTCATGATGTCATCGGTCTGCAGCATGCTCATGTTCCAGGACGCCTGGGGCCAAGGGGGGAGTGGATGGAGGGGGAAAATGGGGAGCAGTCAGGGACGGGAGGGGTACTCACTGGATCGTGATGGGGTCAGTGAGGGCTGGAGGGGAGTGGGGGACAGCGAGGCAGACCGCGAGACCCTTAAAGGCGGCAGGATTCGGGGGGAACCAGCGAGAGGGCTCGGTGAGAGAGCTAATGGGGAGGGCTGGGGGTGCTTCTGGGGGCGGGGGCAGGAAAGGAGGGAGCTGGGAGGCTAGTGGGGAGGGTGGGTGGGCCGGACAATCAATCAATCAATCAATCAATCGTATTTATTGAGCGCTTACTATGTGCAGAGCACTGTACTAAGCGCTTGGGAAGTACAAATTGGCATCACATAGAGACAGTCCCTACCCAACAGTGGGCTCACAGTCTAAAAGGGGGAGACAGAGAACAGAACCAAACATACCAACAAAATAAAATAAGTAGGATAGAAATGCACAAGTAAAATAAATAAATAAATAAATAGATAGAGTAATAAACACGTACAACCATATATCCATATATACAGGTGCTGTGGGGAAGGGAAGGAGGTAAGACGGGGGGATGGAGAGGGGGACGAGGGGGAGAGGAAAGGACACAGACGAAGCCCCCTGCCCGACCCGCCGGGGCCCGCTGCTCACCATGAAATTGAGCCCCTCAGCCACCGAGTGGTCCCGGGAATATACCAGGTTGATCTTGGTTCCCTGCACGGCCAGCGGGCTCTTGCAGGCGATCTCGGCTGCCAGGGCCAAGGCCCCGGACATCAGCGTCTCCTTGGTCTGGAAGACGCGGCTGAGGGGCGGGGAGAAGGGCAGGGGACGGGTGAGGGGTGTGGGGGCCGCCCCAGGAGGGCAGAGCCGTCCAAGGGAAGATCGGCTGGGGGACGGGGCGACCGGGTCCGCCGGGGTCCGAGGTTGGCAACCAGGCCGAGCTCTGGGGAAGAGGAGGAGGAGGAAGGGGAGGGCGGTACCTGACCAGGCCACAGCTCAGGGCTTCGTCGGCCATCATCTTGCGGGCGGTGAAGGCCAGTTCGTTCACCAGGCTGCGTGGGGAGGGGAGAGAGAGAGGGTTGGGGGGTCAAGGGAGCGGTGCCCCTCCTGCTGCCCACCTGGCTGTCCTCCCCCAGCCCCCCTAGCCTCCCACCCTGGCTCAGGGCCGGTCACCTCTGGCTCCCGATGATGCGGGGAAGGCGTTGGAGCGTCCCCACGTCGGCCGCCAGCCCGATGTCCACCTCCTGGAGGGGACAGAAGAGGCTGAATCTGTCCACCCGGTGACCCGAGGGGACGAGTGCCCGAGGGAGG
This sequence comes from Tachyglossus aculeatus, assembly GCF_015852505.1. Taxonomy (NCBI): domain Eukaryota; kingdom Metazoa; phylum Chordata; class Mammalia; order Monotremata; family Tachyglossidae; genus Tachyglossus; species Tachyglossus aculeatus. Next base: position 3,842,573 of record NC_052091.1, read on the forward strand.
GGGTACCACGCACCTTCACTTGGAACCAGGCATCCTGCGCGCAGTAGCGGATGTCACAGGCCGAGATCAGGTCCACTCCTGGGGTCAGATGGGTCTAGACTGTAAGCTCGTCGCGGGCAGGGGATGTGTGGTACTTTCCCAAGCACTCAGCACAGGGCTCGGCACACAGTAAGCGCTCGCGACCGACCGAACGACCGCGGCCCCCTGCCCAAGCGGCGGTTGGGGGGGGGACCCGGGGACGGGAGAGGGGAGGTCAGCGGGGTAGGGGGGCTACGCGGCACCCTAACTCACCTCCTCCGATGCAGCCCCCGTGGATGGCAGCAATGACGGGCTTGGGGCACTGAAAGGGAAGAGGATGAATTGGGGGTGTGGAAGTGGGAATCTGTATGGCAACGACCTAAATTGGGGGTGGAATAATAAAAATAATAACGATGATGGCATTTGTGAAGCGCTTACTATGGAATGAGCAGGGCCTGCCCTCAAGGACCCCGCTGGGGCCTGCCCCGACTCCGCTGGCCAGCGGGAAGGTGGAAGGTTTTTCTCTTTTATGATAATTATGGCATTCGTTAAGCACTTACTACATGCCAAGCCCTGTGGTAGATACAAGCCAGTCAGGATGGACACAGTCCGTGTCCCACGTGGGGCTCACATTCTTAATAATAATAATAATAATGGCATTTATTAAGCGCTTGCTATGTGCAAAGCACTGTTCTAAGCGCTGGGGAGGTTACAAGGTGACCTGTATATATGTATATATTTGTACGCATTTATCACTCTATTTATTTATTTATTTTACTTGTACATATCCTATTTATTTTATTTTGTTAATATGTTTTGTTTTGTTCTCTGTCTCCCCCTTCTAGACTGTGAGCCCACTGTTGGGTAGGGACCGTCCCTAGATGTTGCCAACTTGGACTTCCCAAGCGCTTAGTCCAGTGCTCTGCACAGAGTAAGCGCTCAATAAATACGATTGATTGAACGAATTTGCAATCTTGGATCTGAAGAAGGTTGACAGCCAAGCAGCACGGCTTCCTGTGTCATCTTAATAATAACAATAATGGTATTTGTTAAGCCCTTACTATGTGCAAAACACTCTTCTAAGCACTGGGGGGGATACAAGGTGATCAGGTTGTCCCACGTGGGGCTCACAATCTTAATCCCCATTTTACAGATGAGGTAACTGAGGCACAGAGAAGTGAAGTGACTTGCCCCAAGTCACCCAGCTGACAATTGGCGGAGCCGGGATTTGAACCCATGACCTCTGACTCCCAAGCCCGGGCTCTTTCCCACTGAGTCACGCTGGGACCCAGGAGGTTCGGAGCCCCGGGCCTTGCTGAACGCCAGAGAAGCAGCGTGGCCTGGTGGTTAGAGCCCGGGCCTGGGCGTCAGAAAAGGACCCGGGTTCCAACCCCGGCTCCGTCCCTTGTCTGCTGTGTGACCTTGGGCAAGTCACTTCACTTCTCTGTCCCTCAGTCACTTCATCTGTAAAACGGGGGTTAAGACGGTGAGCCCCGTGTGGGACGGGGACTGTGTCCAACCTGATGATCTTGTCTCTACCCCGGGGCTTAGTACACTGCCTGCCACATAATAAGCGCTTAGCAAATACCATAAAAAAGACAAACAAAAGCAAAAATGCAGCAGCTCCTGGCAGTCGGGGTGGGGCCTACTAACAAGATTGAACAAGCCCAGGCACTCGGTCTCCATGTTTTGTTGTCCGTCTCTCCCTTCTAGACTGTGAGCCCGCTGTTGGGTAGGGACCGTCTCTCTATGTTGCCGACTTGGACTTCCCAAGCGCTTAGTACAGTGCTCTGCACACAGTAATCGCTCAATAAATACGATTGAATGAATGAATGCTCTGCCCACAGTAGACGGAGACGTTGCTGCTCAGTCAATATGATCGATCCACTGGACCGGTTGTTCCCACGTTGACGAGTCGGGCGGGGGTCCAGGGGCCGTGCCCGGCGGGCGCTTAGGGGCTGTGCCCGGCAGGAGCTCAGGGCTTGTGCCCAGTAAGGGCTTGGTACCAGGCTGTGCCCAGCAGAGGCTCAGGGGGGTGTGCCTTGCAGGAGATCAGGGGCAATAATAATAATAATGATAATAATGATGGCATTTATTAAGCGCTTACTATGTGCAAAGCGCTGTTCTAAGCGCTGGGGAGGATACAAGGTGATCAGGTTGTCCCACGTGGGGCTCACAGTCTTCATCCCCATTTTACAGATGAGGGAACTGAGGCTCGGAGAAGTTAAGTGACATGCCCAAAGTCACACAGCTGACAAGTGGCGGAGCCGGGATTTGAACCCATGACATCTGACTCCAAAGCCTGGACTCTTTCCACTGAGCCCCGCTGCTTCTTCACTTGTCTGCTATATGACCTTGGGCATAATGATGGCATTGGTTAAGCGCTTACTATGTGCAAAGCACTGTTCTAAGCGCTGGGGGGGATACAAGGTGATCAGGTGGTCCCGCGTGGGGCTCACAGTCATCATCCCCATTTTACAGATGAGGGAACTGAGGCACAGAGAAGTTAAGTGACTTGCCCAAGGTCACACAGCCGACGCGGTGGAGCTGGGATTCGAACCCATGACCTCGGACTCCAAAGCCCGGGTTCTTTCTACTGAGCCACGCTGCTTCTCCGGGTAATGCCCAGTGGAAGCTCAGGGGCCGTGCCCGGTGGAAGCTCAGGGGCCGTGCCCAGTGGGAGCTCAGGGACTGTGCCCAGTGGGAGCTCAGGGGCTGTGTCTGGAAGAAGCTCAGGGGCTGTGCCCAGCGGGAGCTCAGGGGCCATGCCCAGTGGGAGCTCAGGGGTTGTGCCAAGTGGGAGCTCAGGGGCCTTCCCTGTAGAAGTTCAGGAGCCATGCCCAGTGGGAGGGCAGGAGTCATGCCCAGCAGGAGCTCAGGGGTTGAGCCCCGTGGGAGCTCAGGGGCTGTGTCCAGTGGGAGCTCAGGGGCCATGCCCAGAGGAAGCTCAGGGGTTATGCCCGGTGGGGGCTGTGTCCAGTGGGAGCTCAGGGGCCGTGCCCGGCAGAAGCTCAGGGGCTGTGCCCAGTGGGAGCTCAGGGGCCGTGTCCAGCAGAAGCTCAGGGGCTGTGCCGGCAGAAGCTCAGGGGCTGTGCCCAGTGGGAGTGCAGGGGCCATGCCCAGCAGGAGCTCAGGGGTTGTGCCCAGTGGGAGCTCAGGGGTTGTGCCCAGTGGGAGCTCAGGGGTTGTGCCCGGTGGGAGCTTGGTGGCTGTGCCCGGCAGAAGTTCAGGGGGGTGTGCCTTGCAGGAGATCAGGGGCAATGCCCAGTGGAAGCTCAGGGGCCGTGCCCGGCGGAAGCTCAGGGGCTGTGCCCAGTGGGAGCTCAAGGGCCATGCCTGGCGGGAGCTCAGGGGCCGTGCCCGGCGGGAGCTCAGGGGCCGTGCCCGGCGGGAGCTCAGGGGCCGTGCCCGGTGGAAGCTCAGGGGCCATGCCCGGTGGAAGCTCAGGGGCTATGCCCAGTGGGAGCTCAAGGGCCGTGCCCAGCGGGAATTCAGGGGTTGTGCCCGGTGGGAATTCAGAGGCCATGCCCAGTGGGAGCTCAGGGGCTGTGCCCAGTGGGAGCTCAGGGGCTGTGCCCAGTGGGAGCTCAGGGGCTGTGCCCGGCAGAAGTTCAGGGGTTATGCCCAGTGGGAGCTCAGGGGCTGTGCCCAGCGGGAGCTCAGGGGTTGTGCCCAATGGGAGCTCAGGGGTTGTGCTCGGCGGGAGCTTGGTGGCTGTGCCCGGCAGAAGTTCAGGGGGGTGTGCCTTGCAGGAGATCGGGGCCGTGCCCGGAGGAAGCTCAGGGGCCGTTCCCAGTGGGAACTCGGGGGCCCTGCCCGGCGGGAGCTCGGGGGGCCGCACCTGGAGGTCCCTGGGGGTACGGGGCCAGTGCGAGCGAGCCCTCCGAGCTCTACACACTTGCCTTTTCCAGCACAGTGAAGGTCTCCTGGTAGCGGGTGATGGCATCCCTCAGGGTCCAGCTGACTCGGGCCGTGTCATCCTGCTGTTGCTGCAGAAATTCTCCGGCCATGTCCGTCAGGTCAATCCCTGCAATGGGGAAGGGGAAGGGGAGCCAGCCCCACGGCACTTCTGTCCCTATCTGCCATTTATTTTATATTAACGTGGGTCTCCCCCTCTAGATGGTCAACTCATTGTGGGCAGGGAGTGTGCCTGTTTACTGTTCTATTGCATTCATTCATTCAATCAATCGTATTTATTGAGCGCTTACTGTGTGCAGGGCACTGCACTAAGCGCTTGGGAAGTCCAAGTTGGCAACATCCAGAGACGGTCCCTACCCAACAGCGGGCTCACAGTCTAGAAGGGGGGAGACACACAACAAAACAAAACATATTAACAGAATATTGTACTCTTCCAAGCGCTTAGTACAGTGCTCTGCACGCAGGAAGCGCTCAATAAATACGCCTGACTGCCTGAGCGTGTGTTGTGCGTGTTGAGCCCCCTCCCCGGGGAGAAAGAATACTCCCTCCTGTCTCCCACCCTAAAACTCCGGCCCAGCAGGAAGTCTTCCCCCCCAAGTCTACCCTCCCTCCCTCCTGCTGCTGCAGTCCCCCACAAAGCGGCACCCTCAGTGCCAGGGAGGGAGAGTGGACTCCCTGCCAGTGCACCCTTCCCGGGGAGTCCCTCTAAATCCTCGCAGGGGAGGGAAAAGGGAACGGGATCCCCAATCCCCGAGTCCCCCCCTTACCTGAAGTGAACATTTTGCCTGCTCCGGACACCACTACCGCCCGGCACTCGGAGTCCCGGGAGATCTTGTTAAAGCACTCCACCATCTCCCTGTGGGAGGGGATTCATTTATTTAACTGTACTGAGCGCTCATCATGTGCAGGGCACTGTACTAAGCGAGGGAAGGGCCGGTTTGGGGGGGGGGGCTACATTCCTCCACCCTCCTTTCCCGCCTCTGTTCCTTTTCCCGACGCCTTGAAGCCGCTCATCTGTAAGCCTCTTGTAGGCAGGGACTGGGTTCTAAGCGCTTAGCAAATGCCGTCATCATTAATACTGATAATAATAATAATAATAATTCCCTTCAAGGCCCTGCTGAGAGCTCACCTCCTCCAGGAGGCCTTCCCAGACTGAGCCCCTTCCTTCCTCTCCCCCTCGTCCCCCTCTCCATCCCCCCCATCTTACCTCCTTCCCTTCCCCACAGCACCTGTATCTATGTATATATGTTTGTACATATTTATTACTCTACTTATTTATTTATTTTATTTGTACATATCTATTCTATTTATTTTATTTTGTTAGTAGGTTTGGTTTTGTTCTCTGTCTCCCCCTTTTAGACTGTGAGCCCACTGTTGGGTAGGGACTGTCTCTATATGTTGCCAATTTGTACTTCCCAAGCGCTTAGTACAGTGCTCTGCACACAGTAAGCACTCAATAAATACGATTGATGATGATGATGATGATGATGATGATGAATAATGAGAGGTATTAAGTACCTGCTAGGTGTCTAGTGCTCAGATAGTTTACACTGCCCCTGGCCTGCGTGGGGTTCACAATCTGAGCGAAAGGGAGAGCAAGCATTTCATCCCCATTTTGCAGATGAGGAAACTGAGGCCCAGAGAAGTCACACAGCAGCCCCTACCTCCCTACTTAATAATAACGACGGCATTGATTAATGCTTCTGCGAAGCGTCCCAGCCTAGCGGATACAGCCCCGCCCTGGGAGTTATTCATTCATTCCTTCAATCGTATTTACTGAGCGCTTACTGTGTGCAGAGCACTGGACTAAGCGCCTGGGAAGGAAAAGTTGGCAACATCGAGAGACGGTCCCTACCCAACAGCGGGGCTCACAGTCTAGAAGGGGGAGACGGACGACAAAACAAAACATAGTAACAAAATAAAATAAATAGAATAAACTTGTACCAATAAAATAGAGTAATAAATCCGTACCAACATATATACATATATATAGGTGCTGTGGGGAGGGGAAGGAGGTAAGGCTGGGGGGATGGGGAGGGAGAGGAGGGGGCTCAGTCTGGGAACCTGCGTCCCTCCGAATCCCGACTCCGCCACCAGTCTGCCATGTGACCTTGGACAAGTCACTTCACTTCTCTGGGCCTCAGTTCCCTCGCCTGGAAAACGTGGGTTAAGACTGCAAACCCCATGGGTTCTTCGAGACTGTGACTTCTAGACTGTGAGCCCACTGTTGGGTAGGGATCGTCTCTCTATGTTGCCAACTTGTACTTCCCAAGCGCTTAGTACAGTGCTCTGCACGCAGCAGGCGCTCAATAAATATGATTGAATGAATGAATAATTTTACAGATGAGGTAACTGAGGCCCAGAGAAGCCAAGTGACTTGCCCAAAGTCACCCAGCTGATAATTGGCGGAGCCGGGATTTGAACCTGTGACCTCTGACTCCAAAGCCCGGGCTCTTTCCATTGAGCCACGCTGCTTCTCTGTAACTAAACTGTGAGCCCGCTGTTGGGTAGGGACCGTCTCTCTATGTGTTGCCAACTTGGACTTCCCAAGCGCTTAGTCCAGTGCTCTGCACACAGTAAGCGCTCAATAAATGTGACTGAATGAATGAATGAATCAACTAAGCACTTGGAAAGTCCAAGTTGGCAACATCAAGAGACGGTCCCTACCCAACAGCGGGCTCACGGTCTAGAAGGGGGAGACAGACAACAAGACAAAATATATTGACAAAATAAAACAAATAGAATAAGAATGTACAAATTAAATAAATAAATAGAGTAGTAAAATGGGGATGAAGACTGTGAGCCCCGCCATGGGACAACCTGATCACCTTGTAACTTCCCCAGCACTTAGAACAGTGCTTGGCACATAGTAAGCACTTAATAAATGCCATTATTATTGTCACTTCACTTCTCTGGGCCTCAGTTCCCTCATCTGTAAAATGAGGATGAAGACTGTGAGCCCCCCGTGGGACAACCTGATCACCTGGTATCTCCCCCAGCGCTTAGAAGAGTGCTTTGCACATAGTAAGTGCTTAATAAATGCCATCATTATTATTATTAAGTCACTTCACTTCTCTGTGCCTCAGTTCCCTCATCTGTAAAATGAGGATGAAGACTATGAGCCCCCCGTAGGACAACCTGACCACCTTGTAACCTCCCCAGTTCTTAGAACAGTGCTTTGCACATAGTAAGCGCTTAATAAATGCCATCATTATTATTATTAAGTCACTTCACTTCTCTGGGCCTCAGTTCCCTCATCTGTAAAATGAGGATGAAGATTGTGAGCCCCCCATGGGACAAGCTGATCACCTTGTATCTCCCCCAGCGCTTAGAACAGTGCTTTGCATAGTAAGCACTTAATAAATGCCATTATTATTATCATTATTGTCACTTCACTTCTCTGTGTCTCAGTTCCCTCATCTGTAAAATGGGGATGAAGACTGTGAGCCCCCCATGGGACAACCTGATCACATTGTAACCTCCCCAGCGCTTAGAACAGTGCTTGGCACATAGGAAGCACTTAATAAACGCCATCATTATTATTAGAAGGACAAGGACGGGGCGTTGGAGGATGGCGGCCTCCACAGCACCTGCATATATGTTTGTATGCATTTATTACTCTATTTATTTTATTTGTACATATTGATTCTATTTATTTTATTTTGTTAAGATGTTTTGTTTTGTTCTCTGTCTTCCCCTTCTAGACTGTGAGTCCACTGTTGGGTAGGGACCATCTCTATATGTTTCCAACTTGGACTTCCCAAGCGCTTAGTACAGTGCTCTGCACACAGTAAGTGCTCAATAAATATGACAATGAATGAATGAATGAATGAATAAATGCCATCATTATTATTATTATTATTATTATTATTAAGTCACTTCACTTCTCTGGGCTTCCGTTCCCTCATCTGTAAAGTGAGGATGAAGACTGTGAGCCCACCGTGGGCCAACCTGATCACCTTGAATCTCCCCCTGTGCTTAGAACAGTGCTCTGCACATAGTAAGCGCTTAGCAAATGCCATTATTATTAAGTCACGTCACTTCTCTGGGCCTCAGCTCCCTCATCTGCAAAACGAGAATGAAGACTGTGAGCCCCACGTGGGACCACCTTATCACCTTGTAACCTCCCCAGCGCTTAGAACAGTGCTTGGTACATAGTAAGCGCTTAATAAATGCCATCATTATTAAGTCACTTCACTTCTCTGGGCCTCAGTTCCCTCCTCTGTAAAATGAGGATGAAGACTGTGAGCCCCCCGTGGGACAACCTGATCACCTTGTAACCTCCCCAGCGCTTAGAACGGTGCTTGGCACATAGTAAGCGCTTAATAAATGCCATTATTATTAAGTCACTTCACTGGGTCTCAGTTCCCTTATCTGTAAAATGAGGGTGAAGGCTGTGAGCAGCCCGTGGGACAACCTGATCACCTTGTAACCTCCCCAGCGCTTAGAACGGTGCTTGGCACATAGTAAGCGCTTAATAAATGCCATTATTATTAAGTCACTTCACTGGGCCTCAGTTCCCTCCTCTGTAAAATGAGGATGAAGACTGTGAGCCCCCGCCGTGGGACAACCTGATCACCTTGTAACCTCCCCAGCGCTTAGAGCAGTGCTTTGCACATGGTAAGCGCTTTAATACATTCCATCATTACTATTATTATTATTAGAAGGACAAGGACGGGGGCGTTGGAGGATGGACGGCCTCCGCTAGGGCTGGGGCCGACCTCCAGAAGGCTTTGTTCATGGCGTTCCTCTTGTCCGGCCGGTTCAGCTCGACGTGGAGGACGTGTCCCCCGACGGGGGTCACCTTCAGGGACTCGTAGCCGTGGTCCATGGCCCGGGGTCCGGCCTCGGCCCGGGCCGAGGACAGAGGGCGGAGGACGATCCGGGGCCGGACGCCGCCAGTCAGATCTGAAGACGGCCAACGACGGGGACTCTTTATTTGTACATATTTATTCTATTTTGTTAATATGTTTGGTTTTGTTGTCCGCCTCCCCCTTCTATCAATCAATCAATCAATCGTATTTATTGAGCGCTTACTATGTGCAGAGCACATAGACTGTGAGCCCGCTGTTGGGTAGGGACCGTCTCTATATGATGCCAACTTGGACTTCCCAAGCGCTTAGTCCAGTGCTCTGCACACAGTAAGCGCTCAATAAATACGACTGAATGAATGAATGAATGACTCAGCCCGACGCCGACCTTCTAATCAATCAATCCATCGTATTTATTGTGCGCTTACTGTGTGCAGTCTCAGACGGTCACAGTCTCAGTCTATTAAGTGCAGGACTCTAGACTGTGAGCCCGCTGTTGGGTAGGGACCGTCTCTATATGTTGCCAATTTGGACTTCCCAAGCGCTTAGTACAGTGCTCTGCACACAGTAAGCGCTCAATAAATACGACTGATTGACCTTGACCGGCTTGTTCTCCCTCTCCCTCCCCCGGCCCCTCGCGCTCGGCGCCCTGGGAGACCTTGGGAAACTGAGAAACAGCATGGCCTAGAGAAGCAGCGTGGCTCAGTGGAAAGAGCCCGGGCTTTGGAGTCGGAGGTCATGGGTTCAAATCCCGGCTCCGACACATGTCAGCTGTGTGACTTTGGACAAGTCACTTCACTTCTCTGGGCCTCCGTTCCCACATCTGTAAAATGGGAATTAAGACTGTGAGCCCCCAGTGGGACAACCTGATCACCTTGTAACCTCCCCAGCGCTTAGAACAGTGCTTGGCACATAGGAAGCGCTTAATAAATGCCATTATTATATCCCCCTTTTAGATTGTGAGCCCACTGCTGGGTAGGGACTGTCTCTATATGTTACCAACTTGTACTTCCCAAGCGCTTAGTACAGTGCTCTGCACACAGTAAGCGCTCAATAAATACGATTGATGATGATGATGGCCTAGAGAAGCAGCGTGGCTTAGTGGAAAGAGCTCGGGCTTTGGAGTCGGAGGTCGTGGGTTCAAATCCCGGCTCCGCCACTTGTCAGCTGGGTGACTTCGGGCGAGTCACTTCTCCGGGCCTCAGTTCCCTCATCTGTAAACGGGGGATAATAATAATGGCATTTATTAAGCGCTTACTACGTGCAAAGCACTGTTCTAAGCGCTGGGGAGGTTACAAGGTGATCAGGTTGTCCCACGGGGGGCTCACAATCTTAATCCCCATTTTCCAGATGAGGGAACTGAGGCGGGATACAAGGTGATCAGGTTGTCCCACAGGGGGCTCACAATCCATCCCCATTTTCCAGATGAGGTAACTGAGGCCCAGAGAAGTGAAGTGACTTGCCCGAAGTCACCCAGCTGACAAGTGGCGGGGCCGGGATTAGAATCCACGACCTCCGACTCCCAAGCCCGGGCTCTTTCCACTGAGCCATGCTGCCCCTTGTCTGCTGGGTGACCTTGGGCAAATCATCATCATCACCATCAATCGTATTTATTGAGCGCTTACTGTGTGCAGAGCACTGTACTAAGCGCTTGGGAAGTCCAAGTTGGCAACATATAGAGACAGTCCCTACCCAACAGTGGGCTCACAGTCTAAAAGGGGGAGACAGAGAACAAAACCAAACATACTAACAAAATAAAATAAACGGAGCCTTCTCTTCACTTCTCTGTGCCTCAGTTCCCTCATCCGTAAAACGGGGATTAAGAGTGGGAGCCCCATGGGGGACAGGGGCTGTGTCCAATCTGATTACCTTGTACCTACGCCTGTGCTTAGAACAGTGCTTGACACATAGTAAGCATTTAACAAATACCATTTTTTTAAAATGGAAGACACATAGTAAGCATTTAATACCATTTTTTTTTTTAATGGAACGGGGAGTCGGGGGAGAGGGTGCCCTGAGCCCAAGAGGGGCCAAACCCCTGTCCTCATTCACTCGTTCATTCAATCGTATTTATTGAGCGCTTACTGTGTGCAGAGCACTGTACTAAGCGCTTGGGAAGTACAAGTTGGGAACATACAGAGACGGTCCCTACCCAACCGTGGGCTCCCAGTCAAGAAGGACTATCCTCCTGGGAGCCGGACTCGCCAATGGATCCCGGTGCCCTGGATTCATTCATTCATTCATTCAATCGTATTTATTGAGAGCTTACTGTGTGCAGAGCACTGTACTAAGCGCTTGGGAAGTACAAGTTGGGAACATACAGAGACGGTCCCTACCCAACAGTGGGCTCACAGTCTAGAAGGACTGTCCTCCTGGGAGCCGGACTCGCCAATGGATCCCGGTGCCCTGGATTCATTCATTCATTCATTCAATCGTATTTATTGAGAGCTTACTGTGTGCAGAGCACTGTACTAAGCGCTTGGGAAGTACAAGTTGGGAACATACAGAGACGGTCCCTGCCCAACAGTGGGCTCACAGTCTAGAAGGACTGTCCTCCTGGGAGCCGGACTCGCCAATGGATCCCGGTGCCTTGGATAATAATAATGGCATTTACTAAGCGCTTACTATGTGCCAAGCACTGTTCTAAGCGCTGGGGAGGTTACAAGGTGATCAGATTGTCCCACAGGGGGCTCACAGTCTTCATCCCCATTTGACAGATGAGGGAACTGAGGCCCAGAGAAGTTGAGTGACTTGCCCAAAGTCACCCAGCTGACAGGTGGCGGAGCCGGGATTTGAACCCACGACCTCCGACTCCAAAGCCCGGGCTCTTTCCACTGAGCCACGCCACTTCCCGGTTGGATCCCGGATCGCTCCCGAGGCCACGGGGGGAAACGGTGACGATCCCTGCATGATGGGGCCCCGGGGCTCCTGGGCTTGGGGACGGTTGGCATCACGAGCATCTTGAGGGAGTAACGGGGGGCCGCGGGTCAGGGGCCAGTGATGGGCAGTGGCTCCTTTCCCGCTCCGTCCTCCCCCTCTTCTCCTGGCTGTAGTGGCCAAGGCCTCGAGCCCTGCGCTTAGTACAGTGCTCTGCACACAGTAAGCGCTCAATAAATACGATTGAATGAACGAACGCTGGTCCTCCCACCTTTCCCCCACTCCCCTTTGACCAGAGACGCCGGTTCCGGGCACTCGGCCAGGACAGGGGATGTGTGGGAGGGAGACTGGGCTCATCGCAGCGCGGCTCAGTGGAAAGAGCCCGGGCTTTGGAGTCAGAGGTCATGGGTTCAAATCCCAGGATGAAGACTGTGAGCCCCCCGTGGGACAATAATAATAATAATAATGGTATTTGTTAAGCGCTTACTATGTGCAAAGCACTGTTCTAAGCGCTGGGGAGGTGCAAGGTGATCAGGTTGTCCAATGGGGGGGCTCACAGTTTTAATCCCCATTTTCCAGATGAGGGAACTGAGGCACAGAGAAGTGAAGTGACTTGCCCGAGGTCACCCAGCAGACATGTGGCGGAGCCGGGATTCGAACCCATTGACCTCTGACTCCAAAGCCCGGGCTCTTTCCACCAAGTAGCCTCCCCATCACTTAGAACAGTGCTTTGCACATAGTAAGCGCTGAACAAAAGCCATTATTATTATTATTCTCTGGGCCTCAGTTCCCTCACCTGTAAAATGGGGATGAAGACTGGGGGCCCCCCCCGTGGGACAACCTGATCACCTTGCATCCTCCCCAATCAATCAATCAATCGTACTTATTAAGCGTTTACTGTGTGCAGAGCACTGTACTAAGCGCTTGGGAAGTCCAAGTTGGCAACATACAGAGACAGTCCCTACCCAACAGCGGGCTCACAGTCTAGAAGGGGCTCACAGTCCCCAGCGCTTGGAACAGTGTTTTGCACGTAGTAAGCGCTTAATCAATCAATCAATCATATTTATTGAGCGCTTACTGTGTGCAGAGCACTGTACTAAGCGCTTGGGAAGTCCAAGTTGGCAGCATACAGAGACGGTCCCTCCCCAACAGTGGGCTCACAGTCTAGAAGGGGGAGATAGAGAACAAAACAAAACATATTAACAAAATAAAATAAATCAATTGTATTTATTGAGCGTTTACTGTGTGCAGAGCACTGGACTAAGCGCTTGAGAAGTCCAAGTCGGCAACACATAGAGACAGTCCCTACCCAACAGTGGGCTCACAGTCTAAAAGGGGGAGACGGAGAACAAAACCAAACACACTAACAAAATAAAATAAACAGAATAGATATGTCCAAGTAAAATAAATAAATAAATAGTGTAATAAATATATACAAACATATATACAGGTGCTGTGGGAAAGGGATGGTAGTATGTTTTGGTTTTGTTCTCTGTCTCCCCCTTTTAGACTGTGAGCCCGCTGTTCGTTTGGGACCGTCTCTATATGTTGCCAACTTGGACTTCCCAAGCGCTTAGTCCAGTGCTCTGCACACAGTAAGCGCTCAATAAATATGATTGATTGATTATTACTCTATTTATTTATTTATTTTGCTTGCACATATCTATTCTATTTATTTTATTTTGTTAATACGTTTGGTTTTGTTCTCTGTCTCCCCCTTCTAGACTGTGAGCCCACTGTTGGGTAGGGACCGTCTCTAGATGTTGCCAACTTGGACTTCCCAAGCGCTTAGTCCAGTGCTCTGCACCCAGTAAGCGCTCAATAAATACGATTGATTGATTGATTATTACTCGATTTATTTATTTATTTTGCTTGCACATATCTATTCTATTTATTTTATTTTGTTAATACGTTTGGTTTTGTTCTGTCTCCCCCTTTTAGACTGTGAGCCCACTGTTGGGTAGGGACCGTCTCTAGATGTTGCCAACTTGGACTTCCCAAGCGCTTAGTCCAGTGCTCTGCACCCAGTAAGCGCTCAATAAATACGATTGATTGATTGATTCTTACTCTATTTATTTATTTATTTATTTTGCTTGCACATATCTATTCTATTTATTTTATTTTGTTAATACGTTTGGTTTTGTTCTCTGTCTCCCCCTTTTAGACTGTGAGCCCACTGCTGGGTAGGGACCGTCTCTAGATGTTGCCAACTTGGACTTCCCAAGCGCTTAGTCCAGTGCTCTGCACCCAGTAAGCGCTCAATAAATACGATTGATTGAGGTAAGATGGGGGGGGGGGATGGAGAGGGGGACGAGGGGGAGAGGCCTAACAAATGCCATTATTATTATTATTATCCATTAGGCCACGTTGCTCCAACCCCGTCAGCCGGAGATCAATCAATCAATCAATCAATAGTATTTATTGAGCGCTTACTGTGTGCAGAGCACTGGACTAAGATATTTCTCCCCCCACACACCCACACACCCGCCTCACACGATTCTCTGGGATGAGGGGAGACCCCCAGGGCTCTGGCGGCCTTGACGCCCAGTACAGTGCAGGGGTCGTGACCCCCAAGGGGTCAAGTTTGGTGTGGGGAGGGGGTCCCTGGCCAATGGCGGTACTCACGGCGCCTCAGAGCCGCTCTAAGCCCGCACGAAGCCAGCACAGCCGCCATTAAGGCAGTATGACTGGCCTAACACACTGTCTCCCTCAGGCCGCCATTGGGCCCCGCCCCGGCGCCATCTTAACTCAGGGCAGACCGCCGCCATCTTAACGCCGCACGTGCCCCCCCGGCCATCTTAACTGAGGGCAACCCGCCGCCATCTTGGGGCCCTCCACACGCGCCCCCGCCGCCATCTTAACTGAGGGCAGGCCGCCGCCATCTGAGACCCTTGTGCCTCAGCTTGCCCGGCGCCCTCCATTTCCGCTTCCGGTCGGGCCTGAGGGAGGCGGGAGCGGCCCGAGAGCCCAGCGGGGGTCATTCATTCATTCATTCAATCGTAATAATAATAATTGGCATTTGTTAAGCGCTTATTATGTGCAAAGCACTGTTCTAAGCGCTGGGGAGGATACAGGGAGATCAGGTTGCCCCACGTGGGGCTCACAGTCTTCATCCCCATTTTACAGATGAGGTAACTGAGGCTCAGAGAAGTTAAGTGACTTGCCCAAGATCACACAGCAGACATGTGGCGGAGCAGGGATTCGAACCCATGACCTCTGACTCCAACGGCATTTATTGAGCGCTTACTATGTGCAAAGCACTGTTCTAAGCGCTGAGGAGGTTACAAGGTGATAATAATAATGATGATGCCATTTATTAAGACCTTACTATGTGCAAAGCACCGTTCTAAGCAGTGGGGAGGTTACAAGGTGATAATAATAATGATGGCATTTATTTAGCACTTACTATGTGCAAAGCACCGTTCTAAGTGCTGGGGAGGTTACAAGGTGATAATAATAATGATGATGCCATTTATTAAGACCTTACTATGTGCAAAGCACCGTTCTAAGCACTGGGGATGTTACAAGGTGATCAGGTTGTCCCACTGGGGGCTCCCAGTCTTAATCCCCATTTTACAGATGAGGTAACTGAGGCCCAGAGAATAATAATAATGATGGTATTTGTTAAGCGCTTACTATGTGCAGAGCACTGTTCTAAGCACTGGGGAGGTTACAAGGTGATCAGGTTGTCCCACAGGGGGCTCAGTTTTAATGCCCATTTTACAGATGAGGTAACTGAGGCAGGGAGGAAGTGAAGTGACTTGCCCAAAGCCACCCAGCTGACAGTTGGCGGAGGCGGCATTTGAACCCATGACCTGACTCCAAAGCCCAGGCTCTTTCCACCGAGCCACGCTAGTGACTTGCCCAAAGTCCCACAGCTGCCAGTTGGCGGAGCCAGGATTTGAACCCATGACCTCTGACTCCAAAGCCCGGGCTCTTTCCACTGAGCCACGCTGCCGTAGGGACTATGTCCAACCCGATTTGCTTGTACCCACCCCAGCGCTGAATATGGTCCCTGGCACATAATAAGTGCCCTAACAACAGCCCAGACTGAGCCCCCTCCATCCCCCCACACCTTACCTCCTTTCCTTACCCACAGCACCTGTATATATTTGTACATATTTAATACTCTATTTTACTTGTACATATTCTATTTATTATTAACAAAATAAAATAAATAAAAATTTATTTTATTTTGTTAATGTTTTGTTGTCTGTCTCCCCCTTCTAGCCTGTGAGCCCACTGTTGGGTAGGGACCATCTCTATATGTCGGCCACTTGGACTTCCCAAGCGCTTAGTCCAGTGCTCTGCACACAGTAAGCACTCAATAAATACAATTGAATGAATGAACTGCCATTAGAAATGAGACAAACCTGGCTACCCACTGTCCTTTCCCACCCCAGCCTCTTTTAGGGGAGAGGCGGTGGGTGCCCCTTATTGTCTTTAGTCTTTTAGACTGTGAGCCCACTGTTGGGTAGGGACTGTCTCTATATGTTGCCAATTTGTACTTCCCAAGCGCTTAGTACAGTGCTCTGCACATAGTAAGCACTCAAATATGATTGATGATGATGATGATTGGCATCACCAGGGCACCCGATTCTCGGGAGGCTCCCATCACCGTCGTCCGGCACGGTACTGACTCACAACCCCTCGCTGCCATCGCGCCCGGTCAGCCTCAACGCCACCCCAGGGTCCCAATCAATCAATCGTATTTATTGAGCGCTTACTGTGTGCAGAGCACTGTACTAAGCGCTTGGGAAGTCCAAGTTGGCAACATATAGAGACGGTCCCTACCCAGCAGTGGGCTCCTCCGCCCCGCCGCCTCACCCTGGCAGGAAGGCCTGCGGAGGGGGAGCGTTGCTGGACCGCAGCGGTGACCGAAGCCGGGGGCGGACGTTTCCACCCTCACGGGTGGCTCCTGACGCTCATTAAAACCCAGATGCTCTCGATTAACTTGGGGGAGGCGAGGCCAAGCAGCGAGAAGCATCATACGGGGCGCCCCGGTCACGTAGGTACTATGTTTATTTTCCAAACGGTTGTATTGAAATGTGCCAGGGGCACAAGGCAGCACAAAAGGTATGAACAAGAGTGGGAAGGAAACAAACCAACAAAAAATCACATGTACAGTTTCTTTAAAAAGTGGAAGTGGAGATGGTGACTCCTCCCCTCCCCGCCCCCTTCCAGGCTCAAAGGGTTCCATTATGGTGAAGCTTCTACTCAACTAGCGTTAAAAAAAAAAAAAAAAAAAAAAGGGAATACAAGGACTTCTGCGAAAAACGGCCAAAAGAAAAGGAGAAGGGCCTTCCTGCTGGCAACCTGGGTCCGGGCAGCCCATTACGAGGCGTGCTGGGCGGTGGAGAAACACAGCTTCAGCGTGTACGGGTACGGCCCATCTGAGAGGGAGATAAGGGAGAGGCTCGTTAGCGAGGAGGGGCGGGGGAATAATAATAATAACGACGGTATTGAGCGCTTACTATGTGCAGAGCACTGTTCTATGCAAGGTGATCAGGTTGGCCCACGGGAGAAGACCTTTCACCGGTGCCCCTGGGGATTCCCGGGGACGGGACACACCAGGCCCGAGCCCCTCCCACGGGCCTTGGACTTTGGCGTCCGGCGAGACCCATCGGGACAAACTGACAACTCCTCAGGAGTCGTACACATTTATTACTCTATTTATTTATTTATTTTACTTGTACATTTCTATCCTACTTATTTTATTTTGTTGGTACGTTTGGTTCTGTTCTCTGTCTCCCCCTTTTAGACTGTGAGCCCACTGTTGGGTAGGGACTGTCTCTGTGTGATGCCAATTTGTACTTCCCAAGCGCTTAGTACAGTGCTCTGCACATAGTAAGCGCTCAATAAATACGACTGATTGATTGATTGATTGAGTCGCGCCAAGGTCACGACGGGTGACCACCCGGCCGTTCCCGGGATGCCACTCGTCCCCGCTGGCTCGGACTCCCCTGGCCCAGGCCGGATGGGGCCCCGGGAGGGAGACGGGGGAGCGGAGGAAAGCGGGGCCTGGCTTCAAGGGGCAGTTGGGGGCTTTGCCCCCAGAGGAACCCCCCCCAAAAAGCGGCAAGTCTCCGCCGCCCGGGGCCCCACCTCCCCCTCGACCCGATCGCCGCCCCCACCTCCCCGTGCCGGGGTCTGACCTGACCTCCTCCAAACCAGTTACCGCCCGCCCCGCCCAGAAACGAGACACCTACTCGGGTTTTTCATCTGGTAGTGGTTCAGGAAGCCCAGAGTCTCCAGGGCGTCGCTCTTGGATTCCCACTCCAGCAGGCCCGAGGAGCTCCGTTCACCTGGAAGAAACACACAGGTTGGCGGGTGAGCCGCCGGGAAAGCAGCCGGCTAGCGCGAGACGGGAAGGGGAGGGCTTCTGGGGCCAGCGCTTACCTCGGAGCCTAAGGAGACAAATGGCCAGCCCGCCCCGCCACCCCACATGGTACACAGGAACGCTGAGGAGCCCCGGGATGCCCCCCAAAAGCTACTCACTTTTCCCCGAAAACACCTTCACCGACGCCGGCCTCTTCACCCCCAGTTCATCGCAGATCTACGAGGGAAGCCAAGGAGCGGCTTGAGTCCAAAGGGGAGTGGGGTGGTTGATGGAGGGAGCCAGGCAGAATTGGGGGTGCAGGGAGGAGGCTCTGTACATATTTATTACTCTATTTATTTTACTTGTACATAGCTATTCTATTTATTTTATTTTGTTAGTATGTTTGGTCTTGTTCTCTGTCTCCCCCTTTTAGACTGTGAGCCCACTGTTGGGTAGGGACTGTCTCTATTTGTTGCCAATTTGTACTTCCCAAGCGTAGTCCAGTGCTCTGCACGTAGTAAGCGCTCAATAAATACGATTGATGATTATGATGGCCTACGGCCTCCTGGCTCTTAGGGCCTCCCTCCTGCTCCCCACCCGCTTCAGAGAAGCAGCGTGGCTCAGTGGAAATCAATCAATCATATTTATCGAGCGCTTACTGTGTGCAGAGCACTGGACTAAGCGCTTGGAAATCAATCAATCAATCATATTTATCGAGCGCTTACTGTGTGCAGAGCACTGGACTAAGCGCTTGGGAAGTACAAGTTGGCAACACACAGAGACGGTCCCTACCCAACAGTGGGCTCACAGTCTAGAAAAGCAACTAGAAAGGAAGAGCACGGGCTTTGGAGTCAGAGGTAAATGAATTCAAATCCCGGCTCCGTCAGCTGTGTGACTTCGGGCAAGTCACTTGACTTCTCTGGGCCTCAGGCACCTCATCTGTAAAATGGGGATTAAGACTGTGAGCCCCTCGTGGGACAACCTGATCACCGGGTAACCTCCCCAGCGCTTAGAACGGAGCTTTGCACTTTGTAAGCGCTTAACAAATACCATCATTATTATTATTATTATTAAGGAGGCCGGTCCGCGGACGCTCACCTCGAAGAAGTTGTCCTCCGTCACCTCCAGCGGAGCGTTGAAGAAGTGGAGCACGTTGCTCGGGTGTTGGATGCGGTTCTTGGCGGCCTGCTCCGGAGTGGAGAACCGATTGTTCCGGGAGCCGCTGAAGTCCTTGTAGCTGCACGAGCCGTCCTCCAGGCCGTACGACTGGCCGGGCATGATGGCCTGTTGCTTGGAAACGCTGCGGGAGGGACAGAGGGAGGGCCCCGGGCGGTCGGCGTGTCACGCACTCGGGCCGGGCCGTCAAGGGGGCCGGATGACGGGGCGGGGGGACCCTGCTGCCCACTTCCCTCCGGGTCTGGGCGCTCGGTAGGGTTAAAAGCGGACGCCCGGCCCGCCGCCTTCCCTGCTGCTTTGTTCGGGCCCCGGGAGGAGGAGCGGGGGGCGCCGGGGGGTGCGGGAAGGACCTACCACACGTTCAGCTTCTGCCCGAACATGAAGTTGTTGTTGAGGTGGGTGATGGCTCTGTCCACAGCGTAGCCATCGGCCATCTCTACCATGGCCGCCCCCGGCTTGCTCTTCATAAATTTCACCTGGGAAGGAGGATGGGGGTCCGGCCCGGTCAGCTACTCCATCCCCGCCCATCATCCCTGGGCCAACGTGGCCTGCCTGTGGTCCTTTCCCAGAGTGTCTATGAATTTCATTCAATCGTATTTATTGAGCGCTTACTACTACTACTACTACTACTAATAATGATGGCATTTGTTAAGCGCTTACTATGTGCAAAGCACTGTTCTAAGCGCTGGGGGGGGGATACGGTGTGATCAAGTTGTCCCACGTGGGGCTCACAGTCTTAATCCCCATTTTTACAGATGAGGTAACTGAGGCTCAGAGAAGTTAAGTGATTGGCCCAAGGTCACACGGCAGACTTGTGGTGGAGACGGGATTCGAACCCAGGACCTCTGACTCCAAAGCCCGGGCTCTTTCCACTGAGACATGCTGCTTACTGTGTGCAGAGCACTGTACTAAGCGCTTACGAATACTACTCTCCCCCTTCCGAGCGCTCAATGTGCACAAAAATACCATGACTACTACTACTACAGAGGGGTTGGGGGCACTGAATGGGAACGCTTCCTGCAGTCTAACAGGCAGAATAACCTCCGGATTTCTCTGTGCCCTCGTATCCACAGTGCTGGGCACACAGTATACCCTGAACAAACGCCACCGGAAGAGTTCTCCGGGACCCTAGTATACCCCGAGCAAACGCCACCCCAAGAGTTCTCTGGGCCCCCATGACCTAGTCTTTCCTCACCACCCTTCCCACCCACCAACCCGTCCGTCCATCCGTCCGAATGGGCTAAAGCCCCCAGAGAGCCGGAGGCGGTTTCCTGCGGGTCGGGGCCCCGAGCCCGTCTCACCTTCTCCACATTGCCGTAGAGGCAGAAGACGTTGAAGACCCGGTCACAGTTCATCTTGGACTGGTCCAGGCCGTACACCATGAGCACGGGGCTGTCGGCGTGGGGGCCGTACTCGGGAGGTGGGGGAGGGGGCGGGGGGTGGCCATATTGAGGGCCATAGCGACTCGGTCCCCTGCGGTGCCCCCCCACGGGCGGGCCCATCCTTCTCCCTTCGTAGTGAGGCGGGGGGGGGCCATAGCCCTCATCGTGGTAATGGCTGTGGTACCCACCGTGAGGCCCTCCTGGGGGGTGGGAAGGAAAGAGAGGGGGCACGGGTGAGAATCGGCCTGGCGGGCGACGGGCGGGGTTGCACGAGCCACGGGAGTCCACGGAGGGGAACCCCCGGCCCTCACCATATTCCGCCGGGTGGTCTCCCAGGAGAGGAGGCTGCCTCTGCCGTTTGTTTGGGTTGCTGCCGGGGTCGCCTGCAGAGAGACAGAGGAGAGGGAGGGTTTCAGCGCAGGGTGGGGAAGGGCTCTTTCTCCCCCTCCCACCCCCACCCCCCACGCACATGGCGGGGGACGAACGCTAACTCCTACACCCCTCCCCACCGCCGGCCCCGGACTCCGGCCGAGGCGGCCCGGGGCTCTGAGCTCCCGCCCCGTGGTGCTCTGGTAGCAGCCGGGGGATGCTAGGCCAAGCCCCGGCCTCGCCTCGCTGTCCTACCCCTGGCCGGGGCGGCTCTCCTGGCGCTCACTCTATCCCTATCTGGAAATCTGCTCTGGCCAGCCAGCCGCTCCCTGACCACCCTTCTCTCCCCTCCCTGCTGGTCCAGGGGCTGGACTGGACTCTGTCAACTGGTTTTAGTGATCTAAACAACCGAAAAACCCCCACGCAACCCCCTTGTTGGCATGCACCCGTGAGCGGAGAGGCGCTCCCATTCCTAAACTCCATGCCTGGCAGAGGGGTCTGCCCCAGCACCATGTTGGAGGACCGTCCAAAGAGGAGGCGGCCCAGCTGGCCACCTGGCGTCCCCCAGCAAGGGACCAAAGCCAGCCAATAAGAGAAAGGACGGTGAGGGTCAAAGACAGAGCGGAAAGAAAGGAAAGAGGGGAGAAAGGAAAGAGGGAAGAAAGGGAGAGAGGAAAGAGATGGAGAGAGGAAAGAGGTAAGAGAGAAAAGAGGGGAGAAAGAGAGGGAGAAAGAGGGGAGAAAGAGGGAGAGAGGAAAGAGGGGAGAAAGAGGGAGAGAGGAAAGGGGAGAAAGAGAGGGAGAGAAGAAAGAGGGAAGAAAGAGAGGGAGAGGGGAAAGAGGGAAGAAAGAGGGAGAGAGGAAAGAGGGAAGAAAGAAAGGGAGAGAAGAAAGAGGGAAGAAAGAGAGGGAGAGGGGAAAGAGGGAAGAAAGAGAGGGAGAGAGGAAAGAGGGAAGAAAGAGGGAGAGAGGAAAGAGGGAAGAAAGAGGGAGAGAGGAAAGAGGGAAGAAAGAGGGAGAGAGGAAAGAGGGAAGAAAGAGGGAGAGAGGAAAGAGGGAAGAAAGAAGGAGAGAGGAAAGAGGGAAGGGAGAGAGGAAAGAGGGAAGAAAGAGGGAGAGAGGAAAGGGAAGGGAGGAAAAGAGAAAATGGGAGAAAGAGAAGTAAGAGGGAAGAGGAAAGAAGGGAGAAAGGAAAGAGGGAAGGGGAGAGGAAGGTGGAAAGAGGAAGGAGGGGAGAAAGTTAAAAGGACAGGAAAGGAAAGGAGAGAAAGATGTGAGAAATGGGAGAGAGCGAAGAGGGAAGAAAGAGTTGAGAGAGAAAGGAATTGGGAGAAAGATGCAAGAGGAATGGGGGAAAAAGACAGATGGGAGAAACGTGCGAGATGGAAGACGAGAAGAGGAGATGGGAAGAGAGATGGGAAATAGAGGAAGGTTAAGAAAGAGGAGTGGGAAAGAATGGGGTGTGTGGAAAGAGGACAAGCCTCTCAAGGAGCTACCCACCCACACTGACTGACACCTCAGCAGCGCTGTCCTCACCAACTGGGGGAGCAGTCCCCCCACGCCCCCCAACCCCGCGGCCATCAACGACCTCCCACCCCGGCAGAGGGAACGGGGGCAGGGGGGAGATGGGGGTCAAGTAAGAGTCTGACACACAGGCAGGGCCGCGGGGCAACGGCGGGAAGGCGTGGAGACGAGGATCCGATCGCGTACGAGGCGGGGGCCGCGGCGGCCTCCGCCGAACCGTACAATCGGGCCTTCCCGCCAGCTGCGCCTCGGGCCCGGTTTATTATTCCAACAGTCAGTCGTTACAGAGATCGGAAAAGGGCTACTTACAGCAGTACAAGAGTACAATGTCCATTTTGTCACACAAAAACAGATCTGTATTTTCTCTTACCATTGGACGCTTCAACAGTGAGTTAGCACAGTTCTGAAAGATGGCGTCCCATCAAACATACACTGCGACCCTGCATCACACGGTTTTACAGTCATAAATACAATTCAGGTTACCCGGCGGCGACAATTTTTTTTTTTTCAATCACTTTTTAAAAAAAGGAAAAATAAAAAAATTATAAAAATAAAAAAAATCGAAATTTTCTTTTACAGGAAAAGAAAAAAAAAAAAAAATAAAGGGCTCCCAGATGTTCTGTCCTCGTGGATAGTAAGAGGTGTATAAGTGGACAAGTGTTCCTCCGTGTCTGCGGCTCCTGAACATCTGTAGCTCTCTCCGTGTGCTGTGCCTCCTGTTGTTGTTGTGATGGTGGTGGTGATGGTGATGGGAGTGTGCGTTCGGCCGGGCCCCCCAAAACCCCACCAGCGGGGATCTGGGGAGGACGGGGGGCCCGTGCGCTCGGCTGCTTGTTTTGGTTTTTCTCTCTCTCTGGCCTTTTTTTGTTTTGGTTTTGTTTTTTTGCCTTTTTTTTTTTTGGTCTCCAGTTGGTGCATATATGTCGGCAGCCAGTGACCGCAAGCGCCAAAAAGCGAACTCAAAAGAGGGAAGGGGTGGGGGGAAAGAAACAAATAAAAAAATAATAATTGGGAAAAAAAAAAAAAAGGCCCTCCCTGGAGCGGGAAGGGCGGGGTGGGAGGGGGGAGAAAAAAAGGAACAGGAAAAAAAAAAATCAAAAAGGAAAAAGGAAAAAAAAAATGGCGAGGAATGGAGAGAGGAGAGGATCCTAGGGTCTTGGAGGGCCACTGGAATCGGTCTAGCAAGCGTTTCTCCATTAAGGGCGGCGTGGGGCTCATCACCGGTAACAAAATCTCTGTTCTGTGTTTCCTAGTTCTGTGTACAGTCTTGGGTTCAAACTGTTTGCCTCTTTTTTTTTTTAATGAAAAAATAAAAATAAAAAAATGAGGATACAGAGAAGTGTCTGGTGCCATGGGACGTCTCTTTCACTCTCTCTCTGTGCTTGGAGCTGTTTTCCTGGATCGCGGGCGGTGTGGTGGTGTCCTGTTCTCCATGTAGTGAGCTCAAGTCTGCGGCTGTTGCGCGTACGTGAAGGATGGAGGCTGCGTGTGTTCTCCGAGGAGGGCTAGTGCTTGTCTACTCTGTGTGTTGGTAGGCGTGTGCGGGGGGCCACCCCTGCTGCCGTGACGGACCCCCTCGCGGGCTGGGCCGTCTCCGCTCTCTCTCTCTCTGTCTCTGTTTCTGTCTCTGTCTCTCTCTGTCTCTCCCCCGGCCTCGGGTCAGGAAAAGCCAAGATGCATCAATAAGAATGCACAGAGCCCCTGCCGCCAGCCCGTCTTCTACTTATGTGCCTTGGAGAAGAGGTCTGGGGGGTTTCTCTCGTGTCTCTGTTGTTAGCGGTCATGTAATGCCATGGCTCGGGCTGGTTCGTGAACGGCTCGGGGGTCTTCCCCGCCTCTTGGAGCCGGGGGACGGTCCGACCCGGGACGCTCCGTCTGAAGCCCCCGCCCCCCCGCCCCGCCCGGACGCCGATCGAGGGGTGGGGGGGAGGTCTCCCCGCGGTCCGGGTGCGGGTCCCCCGCCACCCGGGCCACCGATGGCCGACGGGGAACCCCCCGGCCCGTGCCGCGTCCCTCCCTGACGGCGAGACCCCAGAAGCCGGGCGTCCCGCTGGGCCGACACCACCCCTCTGAAAGGCCCGGGCGCCCGAGGCTCCCTCCTTCCATGCCCGTCTACGAGGCAACTGCGGCTTCCTTCCCGCTCACGGGGAGGGGCCGGGACCCGCTCGCCCCACGGGCCAGAGCCCTCGAGAGGCGGCTTCGTCACCCCTCAGGAGCCGGGGAATCGGGGGGCCCACCCCGGGGAGGACGCTGGTGGCGACGGGAGAGGGGGTCGGGCGCGCGTGGGAACCACCGGGAAATCGGATCTTTGGACACGCGGGACGGGATCCCGAGCGGCCCGCTACCGGGGGCCCCTCCCCGGTGGAGATGGCCTCCATCTGCTTGTCCCCCAAGAGCAAGCGGCCACCGCCCCAGAGTCCCCGGGAGCTGAGATGGGATGCTCCTGCCCACCGACGCCCAATTTGGCCCAGGCGCCCCCGCCCCGCTCCGCCGCCGGGCAAGCCGACGGCATCACGTAACGGCGAGCCGGGATCGGAGGGCGGCTACACGGGGACGGGCTGCGCGGGATGGGGGCCGGCGCAAAGAGACAAGGCGGGCGGAGGCGTTACCTTGGCCGCTGAGGTTGGGGTTTGTGTAGTCCCAGGTGTCCTGATCATTCTTGAACACGTTCAGGCGGGTGGGCTGTCGGACAAACACCCTTCCATCACCTTGGCAGAGGGCGCAGCCCTGGGGGGCCACGTGGCCGCTCCCGTTCCCGCCCCTCCGGCCCAGGCCCGGCCACCCTCCGGGCCCGGGGCAATGCCACTCACCTTGGCATATTCGATCTTCAGGGTGCAACAGCCAGAATAGATATCAGCCCCATTCAGAGAGGCCTTCGCCCTCTGTGCGCTCTGCACAGAGTCAAATGTAGAGGCTGACGGTTAAGGAGGGATTTGGGAGACATGCTCGTCCTAATGGGTCCCCACGACCCGGAGGGGAGGGCAAAACGCTACCAGCTCAGCCGGGCTGAGGGCACAGGGTGGGAACAAGTGCCGGGAATAAGGAGGAGGGAGGACGGTTCACGTTCTGGGACCTCGTGTGGAGTCCGGGGGTGGGGAGGGAAAGCCGACAACCCGCCGCAGAGTACCCTGGGGTTACCCTTGGTGGCTGCTGAGGAGAAAGGGCGGCTGGGTCACTTTTGCCTCCCAAGAACAGGAATCCCGCAGCTGCCCTATGGCACCGCCCGGCCCACCAAGCGTCCGAGTGCCCACGCTCCCAGGGACCCAACGCTTTGCCCTTCACGGAACGGCAAAATAAAGAGCCGGGGCCGGCAGACCGGTGGGAGAGGAGCTCCGGACCCCTT
This sequence comes from Tachyglossus aculeatus, assembly GCF_015852505.1. Taxonomy (NCBI): domain Eukaryota; kingdom Metazoa; phylum Chordata; class Mammalia; order Monotremata; family Tachyglossidae; genus Tachyglossus; species Tachyglossus aculeatus. Next base: position 3,868,310 of record NC_052091.1, read on the forward strand.
GACGCACAAGTCTCCCTATCCAAGTTTTCCAGGTTCACAGTTTGGACGCCGGAGTTGCTCTGAGCTCTAGGTGGACAGCTATCACTGGATCACCAGGGTCCCCTGCCCCCTCCCTCTCACCCACCCGCCCCCACGGTGGCACCCTGCCCGCCTTCTAGGCTGGGAAGGATATTCGACCATGGCCTGGACGCCGTTCTTTCTGAAGATGACAATCCTCTGGACGGGACCACACGGGTTGCAGATTGTGTACAGGACATCCTGGAAATTGCGTACAGGACGACACTTGTAGTGGTTCAGCACCCCCAGGCCGGCTCTCACTCCCCAAGCCTGGCGACGCGGCTGCCGGGCCCAGGACCTCCCTGTTGCCGCCACCACCACCTAAACTCCCAACTCGCAGCTCCCAACCCTAATCCCCTTTTCCCAGGAGCCAGAGGACTGGGGAAAGGGGAGAGAGGCCAGGGCCAACGACTATCATAAAGGGTCTGCCAAAGCTGACGACCCACCAGGTAAAACACCGAGGGAAAAGAAAAAAGACAGACAAAAATCTTCCCGGGTCTGAACCTGTTAAGAAGCAACTGGCCCTTTGACCCTCCCTCAACCTCCCTTCCCTCCACCCCACCCTGACACTCTTTGAATCTTTACCGATTACAAGTACCGAGCGCTTTTTCTTGGCTCTCTGGCGTTCCCTTGATGAGTTTTCTCCCCGCACTTGAGGCGGTGAGCTTTTGGGGGGCAGGGAACTCCGTCTGCCCTAACTTGACTGAGCTCTCCCAACACTTTGAACGTGGTGGACCCTTACCGGGTGACCCCGTGACCACCGGAAGGGCAGCAGGGCTGAGTGGAAAGCACCCAGGAGACCCGGGGTCTAGTGCCCACCCTGGCCCTGGCCTGCTGGGCGACCTTGAGCAAGCTTCTTTAGTCCCTCTGACCCTCAAATGCAAAAATGGGCCGATCAACTGTACATCGTGAACCCCGCGAGACGAGGGCGGAATCCCACCCGATACTCTGGTGTCTAGCCCACTGCTTAGCACACACTAAGCGCCGTAACAACTGCAGCGGGGGCTTCGCTAGGCCGGAGGGGGGATCCGGAAGCCACCCGCGCCCGAGTAACCCCGTGACGGGGCCGGGCACCCTTACCGTGGTGATGGAATAGATGGGATTCAAGATGGTGAACAGCAGGACGCTGTTGACGCTTCTGGAGTCGTCGGTGTCCCCGGGCCGCGAGATCTTCTGACTGGTGGAGTAGTTGACGAAGGCCGGGTGGCCGGCGATGTAGATCTGATTATCGGCTGCGTAGTTGACCGCGTTGCAGGCCCCGAGGATGTCCTCAAACTCCACCAGCGCCTGTCTCTTTTTGGGCATCACCACCACGTAGCTAGGGTAGAGTACACCCGGTTTTAGCTTTCTCTCACAGGAAAGAGGGCGGACAGACGGGCAGGGGCATGCCGGCTCACGGTTTGACTGGGCTCCCCCGACGTGAAATTTGAGGAAGCGGGGCCCTGGGCCACCTGGGAAAGCCCAGACGCCTCGGACGGTAACCACCGTCCGCTGCCGGCATCGAGCGAGATCCGCAGGGCCCTCGGGAGGGGGGTGGGCGGGGGCGGAAATACACCGGCTCACGGTGGGATTCGCGCGCTCCGTCCGGTCGCTGACCGTACCTGATAGGCCCGAATTCCTGCAAAGCTTCCACCAGATCGGCTTCCACCACCCCGTCAATCAACCCCCTTATGTGGACCACTGGAGAGGCGGGGGTCTTGTGAGGATCGTCGTAGTTCTCCTAGGGGACGAGGAAGGATCCCAAAGTCAAGCTCACACCCTGGGCATCTTTTCGGATCCGGGAAGCCCCAAAGCCATTAAGCAGGGAAGCTGGAGTGGCCCACCACCTTGCTCGAGGGCCAGTAGGGCTCCCCTCCCCAGTGGGCCTGGGGCGTCTATCCTCCCAGGGAAGGCAGGAGGGCAGAGTAGAGGTCAGTGGGGAAGGATGCTTAAGCGCTTAGTACAGTGCTCTGCACACAGTAAGCGCTCAATAAATACGATTGATGATGCTTGGGTCTCCCCTCTCACTCAGGGGAGACGGAAGATGCCCGGCAGAGCGGGCAGCTTCCGCCGAATAGTCTACACTTCAGGGTTTCGCGCCCTGAAGCGTGCCACCCCTCTCCACACCACTGACCCCCGAGGGCATTCCTGACTCCACCCTGCCTGTTTCACCGTTTTAAAAATGCCCCCCAAAAAACACCCCCATCCCTCTCTAACGGGTGAGGACACAGTAGCGGAAGAACCCTCGGCGGTCCCTAGATGCGGATGCTGTGAAAACCCACAGGATGGTTTTGGTTCCCCATCATGACGACAGGAAGGGAGACTTTATCTGGTATAAGATGGTGGAAGCGAGGCCGCATCCTACTGAATAGAGCTGGGGGGAGAACTATGCCCCTTTGCTGTGGAGAAACACTTAAGATGCCCCCATGCCAATGTGGCCTCGGGGGAGGCCAATCGGGCGCCAGCCGGGCTCCAGTTTGGGCAGCTTCGGGGTGGGCGACTGGGAGGAAGTTGGCAAGGGCAGGCCACGAGGCCCACTAGGAGCCAAGTTCCAGAGCCCGGGTGAGCAACGCTGCATCGGATCCCGAAACCTCTGCGGCCTCAGGGGTTCCCCGACTCCCCCACAACCTCGGCGGGGGGCCAGGTGGGCTTGTGTTTTAAAGCAGCGTGGCTCAGTGGAGAGAGCCCGGGCTCGGAAGTCGGAGGTCACGGGTTCTGATCCTAACTCCGCCACAGGTCTGCTGGGTGACCTTGGGCAAGTCGCTTCTCTGAGCCTCATCTGTGAAATGGGGGTGAAGACTGGGAGCCCCCCGTGGGACAACCTGATCACCTTGAAACCTCCCCAGCTCTTAGAACAGTGCTGTGCACATGGTAAGCGCTTAATAAGTGCCATTTAAAGAAAAAAAAAACTCTGCCACGTCTGCTAGGTGACCCTGGGCAAGTCGCTTCTCTGAGACTCAGTGACCTCATCTGTAAAATGAGGATGAAGACTGTGAGCCCCATGTGGGACAACCTGATCACCTTGTAACCTCCCCAGCGCTTAGAAGAGTGCTTTGCACATAAGCGCTTAATAAATGCCATTTTAAAAAAAACAAACTGCCACATCTGCTAGGTGACCTTGGGCAAGTCGCTTCTCTGAGACTCAGTGACCTCATCTGTAAAATAGGGATGAAGACTGTGAGCCCTACGTGGGACAACCTGATCACCTTGAAACCTCCCCAGCACTTCGAACAATGCTGTGCACATGCTAAGTGCTTAATAAATGCCATTTAAAGAAAAAAAAAACTCTGCCACATGTCTGCTGGGTGACCTTGGGCAAGTCGCTTCTCTGAGACTCAGTGACATCATCTGTAAAATGAGGATGAAGACTGTCAGCCCCATGTGGGACAACCTGATCACCTTGTAACCTCCCCAGCGCTTAGAACAGTGCTCTGCACATAGTAAGTGCTTAATAATTTTCATTATTATTATTATTAAGTCGTTTCTCTAAGACTCGGTGACCTCATCTGTAAAATGGGGATGAAGACTGTTAGCCCCACGTGGGACAACCTGATCACCTTGTAACCTCCCCAGCGCTTAGAACAGTGCTTTGCACATAATAAGCGCTTAATAAATGCCATTTTTTAAAAAAACCTCTGCCACATCTGCTAGGTGACCTTGGGCAAGTCACTTCTCTGAGCCTCAGTGACCTCATCTGTAAAATAGGGATGAAGACTGTGAGCCCCACGTGGAACAACCTGATCACCTTGTAACCTCCCCAGCGCTTAGAACAGTGTTTTGCACATAGTAAGTGCTTAATAAATGCCATTAAAAAAAAACCCCAAAACTCCGCCACATGTCTGCTAGGTGACCTTGGGCAAGTCACTTCTCTGAGCCTCAGTGACCTCATCTGTAAAACGGGGATGTGAGCCTCCCATGGGACAACCAGATCACCTTGTATCCCCCCCAGCTCTTAGAACAGTGTTTCACGCATAGTAAGCACTTAACAGACGCCATTATCATTATTAAAATGTTATATCATAATATGTAGCAGAATATTAAAATAATAGTAGTGATGGCATTATTGTAATGAAAATGTTATAATATATTATAGTATGCAGTACGGTAATATTAAAATAATAGTAATGATGGCATTACTGATGATGGCATTGCTAATGATGCCATTATTATTAAATATAATAGGTAGCATAATACTAAAATAATAGTAACTATGGAATTACTGATAATGGCATTATTATTAAAATGCTATATTATATGTAGTATAATATTATTAAAATAATAGTAATGACGGCATTACTGCTGATGCCATTACTAATGATGCCACTATTATTATTAAATGGTTAAAATACATTATGTGAGGCATATTATTTAAATAATAGCAATGATGGCATTATTATGAAAATATTACAATATGTAGCATATTAAAATAATACTAATGATGCTATTATTATCAAAATGATATAATATACATAGCATGATATTATTAAGATAATAGTAATGATGGCATTACTGGTAATGGCATTACCATGATGCCATTACTATGAAAATATTATAATATGCAGTATAATATTATTAAAATAATAATGGCATGACTGATGCCATTATTATTAAAATGTTGTAATATATTGTAATATCATTACATATATCATTGTAATATCATTTAATATCATTAAAATAATAGTAATGACGGCATTACTGGTGATGGCATTACTGATGGTGCCATTACTACGAAAATATTATAATACAATATGCAGTGTAATATTATTAAAATAATAGTAACAATGGCATTACTGATGATGCCATTATTATTAAAATGGTATAATATATTATAATAGGTAACATAATATTAAAATAACAGTAATGATGCCATCACTGATAATAATAACAATAATAACGATGGCATTTGTTAAGCACTTTACTACTTGCAAAGCACTGTTCTAAGCGCTGGGGGGATACAAGGTAATCAGGTTGTCCCTCATGGCGGGGGGGCTCACAGTCTTCATCCCCATTTTACAGATGAGGGAACTGAGGCGCAGAGAATAATAATAATAATGAAGGCACTTATTAAGTGCTTACTACGTGCAAAGCACTGTTCTAAGCGCTGGGGAGGTTACAAGGTGATCAGGTTGTCCCCCGGGGGGCTCCCAGTCTTCATCCCCATTTTCCAGATGAGGGAACTGAGGCCCAGAGAAGTGAAGTGACTTGCCCGAAGTCACCCAGCTGACAATTGGATTTGAACCCATGACCTCTGACTCCAAAGCCCGGGCTCTTGCCCAAGGTCCCACAGCAGACACGTGGCGGGGCCGGGATTTGAACCCGTGACCTCCGACTCCAAAGCCCGGGCTCTTTCCACTGAGCCACATGCTCTCCTCTGATGATGGCCCACTGAGAGCCATGATGGCTCCGAGGATCTCTGGTGATGGCATTATGAAAACATTATAATACGTACTTATTATTACGAAAATATGATATTATAGGATGTAGCAGGCGATTATTCTTCAATGAGCAGCGATGGGGGCCCTAGTTAAGCGCTTCCTAGGGGCCGTGGCCTGTTGTAGGCGCTGAGGTAAAGAAGGGGCCCTTCGCCTCACGAGGCGGGTGGGGGAGGGGAGCCACCGCCTCGCGCACGCCCCGCCCCCCAGGCTTCCCGCGCGCCGCAACCGCCACCCACGCGCCGGCCCCAGTGCGCCTGCGCACCCCCTCCGGGCCCCCCCCCCAACTTGGCGCGCGCCTGCGCGCTTCCTCCGCCCCCCCCCCCCAACTCGGCGCGAGCCTGCGCACTTCCTCCGCCCCCCCCAACTTGGCGCGCGCTTGCGCACCCCCTCCGCCCCCCCCCCCAACTTGGCGCGCGCCTGCGCACTTCCTCCACCGCCTCCCCCGCGCGCGCCTCCTCCGCGCGCATGCGCCCTACGGCTCCCGCAGCGCGAGCCTCTTTCCCCCCCCCCCCACCGCACCAACGTTCGCCCTTCCGTTCCCCGCCCCCCCCCCACGGGGAACAAGGCTCGTGCCCGCGCATCCATCCCCGCGTCCCCAAATCGCGTCCCCTTCCGCCGCCCCCGTGGGCCTCACCCCTCCGCCGCCGGCCGCCCCGGCGCCCCCTCCTCCTCCTCCGCCGCCGTGCTGCTCCCCCGCGTTCTCCGTCTTCAGCCGCTTCGGGGCCCGGCCGCCCTCGCCGCCGTAGTAGCGCCCGCCGCCGCCGCCGCCCGCTGCCGCCATCTTCACCATGGCTCCCGCCCGGCGCTGCTGGTCCTCCAGCTGCTGCCTCTGCTCCTGCCGCCGCCGCCGCTTCTCCGCCCGGGGCGGCAGCCTCCGCGACATGGCGGCCGGAACCCGCCTCCCCCCGCCTCTCATTGGGGGAGGGAGCCGCCCGTCATTCGCCGCCTCCTTCCGATAGGGGGAGCCCCAGGGCCTTTCCGGGCGCGGCCCCGCCCCCCGGGGAGCGCCCGCCCTCCCGATAGGCGGGTTCGGCTGTCACTCTTCCGCGAGGGGGCGGGGCTCTAGAGAGGAGGGGCTAGCGGATCACTCACCGTTAAGCCCCGCCGCCTTCCAACAAGCCGGAACCTGATAGGACGGCGGCCGATCCCCCTTCAGCGAGGCCCCGCCCCCTCCGACCGTCTCTATTGGCCGAAAGTCCCGTCCCCCACCTCCGCGCTCCTGATTGGCTCAGCCCCCCGTCGGTCCAGCCTCTCACGAGGCCAGCGCGGCGCGACATGGCGCCTTCGCCCCGCCCCCCCGCCGGCGCCCCATTGGCCGCCGCGGACGTCCGTCTTCCCGCCTCCTCGATGGCGATTGGCTGACTGGACGCCGAGCCAACGGCCTCCCAATTGGACGCCTCGGCTCCTTATTGGCCTCCCCCCATCACCACAGAGGGAAACCAACTGGACGCCTCCGACGCGTGGGGAGGGGGGAAATAATAAAAAATTTAATAAAATTTAAGTGGGCTGAGGTAAAAAATTGAAAAAACTGAAAAGTAGGGATGGGGGGGGAACTAAGGTAGCATGGCCTAGTGCAAAGAACAACGGGCCCGAGGGCCCTTAGACCCACCCTTAGTTTAAGAGGTGACCTTGGCCGAGTCATTAATAATACTAATAATGACATTTATTAAGCGCCTATTATATGAAAAGCACTGTTCTAAGCGCTGGGGAGGTTACAAGGTGATCAGATCACAGCCTTAATCCCCATTTTACAGACGAGGGAACTGAGGCCCAGAGAAGTCGACTCGCCCAAAGTCACCCAGCTGACCTTTGGCGGGGCTGGGATTTGAACCCGTGACCTCCGACTCCAAAGCCCGGGCTCTTGCCACTGAGACACGCTGTTTCAATAATGATGATGGTATTTATTAAGCACTTATTATGTGCAAAGCACTGTTCTAAGCGCTGGGGAGGTTACAAGATTGTCCCAAGGGGGGCTCACAGTCTTCATCCTCTCCCCCTTCTAGACTGTGAGCCCGCTGTTGGGTAGGGACCGTCTCTATATGTTGCCAACTTGGACTTCCCAAGCGCTTAGTCCAGTGCTCTGCACACAGGAAGCGCTCAATAAATACGATTGATTGATTCATCCCCATTTTACAGATGAGGGAACTGAGGCCCAGAGTAGTCAAGTGACTCGCCCGAAGTCACACAGCTGACAGTTGGCGGAGCTGGGATTTGAACCCGTGACCTCTGACTCCAAAGCCCGGGCTCTTTCCACTGAACCATACTGCTTCAATAATGATGATGGCATTTATTAGGCGCTTACTATGTGCAAAGCACTGTTCTAAGCGCTGGGGAGGTTACGAGGTGATCAGTTTGTCCCACACGGGGCTCACAGTCTTCCTCTCCATTTTCCAGATGAGGTAACTGAGGCCCAGAGAAGTGAAGTGACTTGCCCAAAGTCACACAGCTGACACTTGGCAGAGCTGGGATTTGAACCCACGACCTCTGACTCCAAAGCCCGGGCTCTTTCCACTGAGCCACGCTGACTAGTGAGATCCACAAAGGCTGAAATTCCCCCGCTCCCCTCCTCCTGGATTAAGAGCCTCCACGGGGTCGGATACTGTACCTTAAAAAAACTACCCCATCTTATAATAATAATAATGTTGGTATTAATCAATCAATTGTATTTATTGAGCGCTTACTGTGTGCAGAGCACTGTATTAAGCACTTAGTATGTCCTTTTAGACTGTGAGCCCACTGTTGGGTAGGGACTGTCTCTATATGTTGCCAACTTGTACTTCCCAAGCGCTTAGTCCAGTGCTCTGCACACAGTAAGCGCTCAATAAATGCGATTGATTGATTGATTGATAGTATGTGCCAAGCACTGTTCTAAACACGGGGGGGGGGGGGGTGGGGATACAAGGTAATCAAGGTTGTCCCACGTGGGGCGCTCAGTCTTCATTCCCATTTTACAGATGAGGGAACTGAGGCACAGAGAATAATAATAATAATGGCATTTAGTAAGCGCTTACTATGTGCAAAGCACTGTTCTAAGCGCTGTGGGGGGGATACAAGGGAATCAAGGTTGTCCCACGTGGGGCTCACCGTCTTCATCCCCATTTTACAGATGAGGGAACTGAGGCACAGAGAATAATAATAATGATGGCATTTAGTAAGCACTGTTCTAAGCGCCGTGGGGGGGATACAAGGTAATCAAGGTTGTCCCACGTGGGGCTCCCAGTCTTCATCCCCATTTTACAGATGAGGGAACTGAGGCACAGAGAATAATAATAATAATGATGGCATTTAGTGAGCGCTTACTATGTGCAAAGCACTGCTCTAAGCGCTGGGGGGGGGATACAAGGGAATCAAGGTTGTCCCACGTGGGGCTCCCAGTCTTCATCCCCATTTTACAGATGAGGGAACTGAGGCACAGAGAATAATAATAATAATGATGGCATTTAGTGAGCGCTTACTATGTGCAAAGCACTGCTCTAAGCGCTGGGGGGGGATACAAGGGAATCAAAGTTGTCCCACGTGGGGCGCACAGTCTTCATCCCCATTTTACAGATGAGGGAACTGAGGCACAGAGAAGAGAAGTGACTCGTCCAAAGTCACCCAGCTGACAAGTGGCGGAGCCGGGATTAGACCCCCACGACCTCTGACGCCCAAGCCCGGGCTCTTTCCACTGAGCCACGCTGCTTTTCCATCTAATCTAATTCATTCAATCGTATTTATTGAGCACTTACTGGGTGCAGAGCACTGTACTAAGCGCTTGGGAAGTGCAAGTTGGCAACATATAGAGACGGTCCCTACCCAACAGCGGGCTCACAGTCTACCATCTAATAATGATGGTACTTAACTCTAGCGCTTACCTCTAACTCTAACTTCAAGCGCTTAGTACAGTGCTCTGCACACAGTAAGCGCTCAATAAATACGATTGAATGAATGAATGAACTCTAGGAGAGAAAAGATAACCAGGTCGGACGCTGTCCCTGTCCCACACAGGCCTCACGGTTTGGGTGAACATGTAGCGTTCACTAAGTTTGGCATATGGTATCAAATCAAGAGAAGCAGCGTGGCTCGGTGGAAAGAGCCCGGGCTTTGGAGTCCGAGGTCATGGGTTCAAATCCCGGCTCCGCCAATTGTTAGCTGGGTGACTTTGGGCAAGTCCCAACTTCTCTGGGCCTCAGTTCCCTCATCCGTAAAATGGGGATTAAGACAGAGCCCCCCGTGGGACAACCTGATCACCTTGTAATAATAATAATAATAATAATGGTATTTATTAAGCGTTTACTATGTGCCAAGCACTGTTCTAAGCGCTGGGGAGGTTACAAGGTGACCAGGTTGTCCCACGGGGGGCTCACAGTCTTCATCCCCATTTTACAGATGAGGTAACTGAGGTACAGAGAAGTTAAGTGACTTGCCCAAAGTCACCCAGCTGACAATTGGCGGAGCCGGGAATTTGAACCCACGACCTCTGACTCCAAAGCCCGGGCTCTTTCCACTGAGCCACGCTGCTTCTCTTGTAGCCTCCCCTGCGCTTAGAACAGTGCTTTGCACATAGTAAGTGCTTAATAAATGCCATCATTATTATTATTATCAATCAGCGGCCTTTATTGCATGCTAGGTGTAGAGCACTATACTAAGTGCTTAGTATGCACTTAATTCCATAATTATAAGGCGGGATTCAACGGGAAAAGCTAAAGGGGAACAAAAATGGGGAGGGAAGGACACACTGGAAGATAGAGAAGCAGCGTGGCTCAGTGGAAAGAGCCCGGGCTTTGGAGTCAGAGGTCATGGATTCAAATCCCGGCTCCGCCAACTGTCAGCTGTGTGACTTTGGGCGAGTCACTTAACTTCTCTGGGCCTCAGTTCTCTCATCTGTAAAATGGGGATGAAGACTGTGAGCCCCCGGTGGGACAACCTGATCTCCTGGTAACCTCCCCAGCGCTTAGAACAGTGCTTTGCACATAGTAAGTGCTTAATAAATGCCATCATTATTATCAATCAGTGGCCTTTATTGCATGCTACGTGTAGAGCACTATACTAAGTGCTTAGTATGCACTTAATTCCATAATTATAAGGTGGGATTCAACGGGAAAAGCTAAAGGGAGACAAAAATGGGGAGGGAAGGACACACTGGAAGATAGAGAAGCAGCGTGGCTCAGTGGAAAGAGCCCGGGCTTTGGAGTCAGAGGTCATGGGTTCAAATCCCGGCTCCGCCAACTGTCAGCTGTGTGACTCTGGGCGAGTCACTTCACTTCTCTGGGCCTCAGTTCCCTCATCTGTAAAATGGGGATGAAGACTGTGAGCCCCCCGTGGGACAACCTGATCTCCTGGTAACCTCCCCAGCGCTTAGAACAGTGCTTTGCACATAGTAAGTGCTTAATAAATGCCATCATTATTATCAATCAGTGGCCTTTACTGCATGCTACGTGTAGAGCACTATACTAAGTGCTTAGTATGCACTTAATTCCATAATTATAAGGCGGGATTCAACGGGAAAAGCTAAAGGGAGACAAAAATGGGGAGGGAAGGACACACTGGAAGATAGAGAAGCAGCGTGGCTCAGTGGAAAGAGCCCGGGCTTTGGAGTCAGAGGTCATGGGTTCAAATCCCGGCTCCACCAACTGTCAGCTGTGTGACTTTGGGCGAGTCACTTAACTTCTCTGGGCCTCAGTTCTCTCATCTGTAAAATGGGAATGAAGACTGTGAGCCCCCGGTGGGACAACCTGATCTCCTGGTAACCTCCCCAGCACTTAGAACGGTGCTTAAGTAAGCGCTTAATAAATGCCATCGTTACTACTATTATTATTATCAATCAGTGGCCTTTATTGCACGCTATGTGTACAGCGCTATACGAGGTGCTTAGTATGCACTTAATTCCATAATTATAAGGTGGGATTCAACGGGAAAAGCTAAAGGGGGACAAAAATGGGGAGGGAAGGACACGCTGGAAGGTAGAGGGATGCCCCCCCTCCAAACCCTGAAAGTGAGGGGATTTGGAGAGGTGGGTTTTCAATCAATCAATCAATCAATCGTATTTATTGAGCGCTTACTGTGTGCAGAGCACTGTACTAAGCGCTTGGGAAGTACAAGTTGGCAACAAGTTTTCAGCCCTCCACTGTTTCCCCACCCCTCCCTGAGCCCAACAGCTGTGGGGAGGTGAAGGGGGGAAGATGGGGGAGGCGACAGCTGACCAGCGGACTGGGCCGGAGCCCCTCAGCCTTCCCCGGAGGGAGGCATTCATTCATTCAATCGTATTTATTGAGCGCTTACTGCGTGCAGAGCGCTGTACTAAGCGCTTGGGAGGCAGGCCTCCCTGAGGGGGCCAGGAAGAGGCTCCCAAGAGATGGAGGGCATGTTGAGGCGGGGGGCAGGGAAGAAGGGGAGGTGTCCCTTCAGTAGTTTTCCGTTTTCCCAGCTCTCATATCATCTCCCTCTTCACCATCATCATCAATCGTATTTACTGAGCGCTTACTATGTGCAGAGCACTGTACTAAGCGCTTGGGAAGTACAAATTGGCAACATATAGAGACAGTCCCTACCCAACGGTGGGCTCACAGTCTAAAAGGGGGAGACAAAACCAAACATACTAACAAAATAAAATCAATAGAATAGATATGTACAAGTAAAATAAATAGAGTAATAAATATGTACAAACATATATACATATATACAGGAATAAATCAGTCCGTAATATGAATAAATCAATTACGGACTGATTTGGACATTAGTGCCGTAGGGTGGTCTGAAGACTGTCTTACAGTCCCCTAGACTGTAAACGCATTGTGGGCAGGGAACGCAACATTGCATATTGTTTATTGTTATACTGTACTCTCCCAAGCCTGTAGCACAGTGCTTTGCATGCAGTAAGTGCTCAATAAATACGGTTGAATGAATGAAGACTAACGGTAGAAAAGGGCTCAGAAGCCTACTTCAGAATTTTGTTATCTGAGGAGAAAGCCGTTCTCAAACCTCCGACGATGGCCAAAGATTGTTTCACTCGAGAGTTTTTAAGGGGGAATTCTTAAATACTCCCCCTGCTTACTAGAGGACAGACATCCCTTTATCAAAATGTGAAAAGCAGTTCATCATCATCATCAATCGTATTTACTGAGCGCTTACTATCAATCAATCAATCAATCGTATTTATTGAGCGCTTACTATGTGCAGAGCACTGTACTAAGCGCTTGGGAAGTACAAACTGGCAACGTATAGAGACCCCACCCAGACCCCTCGGCTCCCTTCCCCCTTCGCCGAGCGCCGCGGGAAGTGGCTGCCGCCACCTGCTCCACCACAGCAGCAGGAAGCCGGGGGACGGACGAGGGCGGGAAGCAGCTGCGGCGGGGTGGTCCCCTCCCCTAACCACCACCATCATCATCGTCATCAATTAGAGAAGCAGCGCGGCTCAGTGGAAAGAGCCTGGGCTTCGGAGTCAGAGGTCATGGGTTCGAATCCCAGCTCCACCACTCGTCAGCTGTGTGACTTCGGGCAAGTCACTTCTCTGGGCCTCAGTTGCCTCATCTGTAAAATGGGGATTAACACTGTGAGCCCCACGGGGGACAACCTGATCACCTTGTAAATTCCCCAGCGCTGAGAACAGTGCTCTGCACATAGTAAGGGCTTAATAAATGCCATTATTATTATCAATCGTATTTATTGAGCGCTTACTGTGTGCAGGGCACTGTACTAAGCGCTTGGGAAGTACAAGTAACCCTCTCTGAGGGGAGTGCAGACCCCCGGGGGAGGCTGGGCCGCCCTCTTCCACCACCCCCGCCTCTCAGAGGGACCCAACCGGGACGGTTCGGCTGGGAACTCACCGCCATTCCCACGGGAAGGGAAGGAGGGCTTCGGGGAGGCGGGTCGACACGGCCCCCGCCGCCACCGCTCTCCCCAAGCACCCATCCTGCTTTTCCAGAGGAAGGGAAGAACGAGGGCCAAGGGGTGACCCCCTAATCTGGGAGGCTAGGCCCCCTTCCCCCACCTCCCTTCCCGGACCCCTCCCGGCTCGGGAGGCCGACCGGGGTGGGGGACGCGACGGTCACGAGGCCCAGTTCCGGAGAGACGGAGGCAGAGGCTTGATCGGGAGAGGTTTTTAAAAAGCATTTCATTTGCGTAAAGATTGGAAAGGAGAATAAACCCAAAATAACAATACTTTTTTTTTTTTTTTTTTTTTGGAAGAGAAACAAAATTCCATGAGTTAGAAATCATACGGCCCTCCCCCGTCAAGTCACCCGGGGGGACGGGGGGGGCGGGGGAGAGGACCCCAGCCCTGCAGGAAAGGGGCGAGCTGGGGTACGATGGGGGCCGGCTACAGTACATTGCATAATCAGATGCCCACCCAGCCCCGGCACACCAGCCCCCCAGTACCTTGTCTTCCCAGAAAAAATGGCTCTTTAAAAGGCACCAGGTGTGGGGCAGAGGACCAGGGGACACCCCCACCCCCCCAATTCCCAGGACTCGGGGCGCCTGAGGCTAGGGGAGGGGGAAGGAGGAGACGGCACAGGGCTCCGTGACTCATTCTTTCTGAGAAGCCTCAGAAGGAGGAGGAGGAGGCCACTACAGCCCCTGCCTCCAGCAGCCACAACACCCCCCTCCCTCCGGCCCCGCCTTCCGGGCCTCCAGTGCCCTGGAAAGGGGAAGAGGAGGGGGGAGAAGGAGCAGCTGCATTGGAAAGGGGGCCCTGAGAAATCGGGGATGCCCCCAGAGCCCCACCCCGAAGGGGTCTGGGAATTTCATCAGCCACAGCCTCCTCCCCGCGACCCCCCGCAAAGTCGCTTCTTGAGCGGAGGGGCCCAGACCCATTTATTGCTACCGAGAGGGCACGGGACAATGTGAGGGCCTGGCCCACAGTGGGTGGGGGGAGTGGGCCCCGAAAAGAGACCCCCGGGTCGCTAAACGACAAGCTCGGAAAGGCTCCCGCGCCCCCAGGGTGCTCCTAAAAAGTGGAAAGGCCGCCTGCCCCCAAACTGTGCCAGAGGCAGACGGGGAAGGGAGCCGGTGACCTAAAAATTAAGGGCGTCGGGTGGATTCCCCCTCCACCAGCGTGGAGATCCCCCCCCAAAAAGCCCCTCCTCCGCCTCCTTGCTTCAGCCCACATGGCAGAAACCTCGCCGGGACATGACCAATTTCAAGAGTTTCTTGGGCAGAGGAGGCGAGGGCCGGCGCGTGGAGGCCAGAGTCCCTCCGGGGAGGAGACGGACGGGGCCAGAGGTCCTTTCCGAGGGCGGGGAGCGGAGGGGTCAGATCTGGGGGGAAGGGAGGATCGAGGGGAAGGGACAAAAATCGTATCGGGCGGGGAGCGAGCCGGACAGGGACGGAGGCGGGGAGGGACCCCCCTCCTCCGGCGCCCGGGGGGCCCTTAGGACTTGTAGTTGGACGTGAGCCACATGAGCCCCTCACAGAGCCCCTCGCCGGTGGTGGCACACGACGGCTGGACGTACCAGTTCCGATCCCGGACCCGGGTGAGGCCCAGCTTCTCCTGGACCTCGTGGGGCTTCATGGCGTCCGGCAGGTCCTGTTTGTTGGCGAAGACCAGGACGATGGCGTCCCGCATCTCCCGGTCGTTGATGATGCGGTGCAGCTCCTGGCGGGCCTCGTCCACGCGGGTCCGCGGTCGGCGCAGTCCACCACGAACACCAGGCCCTGCGTGCCCGTGTAGTAGTGCCGCCACAGCGGGCGGATCTTGTCCTGGCCCCCCACGTCCCACACGTTGAACTTGACGTTCTTGTAGGTGACCGTCTCCACGTTGAAGCCCACGGTGGGGATGGTGGTGACCGACTGGCCCAGCTTCAGCTTGTACAGGATGGTGGTCTTGCCGGCCGCGTCCAGGCCCAGCATCAGGATGCGCATCTCCTTGTTGCCGAAGATCTTGGACAGCATCTTCCCCATGGCGGCCGGCGGGGTGGGCAGGCCCCAGCCATGCACGGGGCTGGTGGGAGGGGAGGCCGGTCAGGGCTCGGGCGCGTCCGTCTCCCCTCCCCCTGGGGCACCCCTGTGTCCCAACTCATCCACCCTACGGGGGCAGGTCCCCATCAGGCCCGCAACTCCCAACCGCCCCCGAAATCGGAGCCGCGTTCTCCTACAGGTCCCCCCGCTCCCAGGACACCCCCTAAAACGGGGCCAGTTCCCCCTCCCAGAACACCCCCTAAATCGGGGTCACCTCACCCTACCTCGGTGGGTCCAAACCGGAGCTTCACCTCCCCAGGTCACCCCCTAAATCGGGACCTCTTCGCCCTACAAGGGTGGGTCCAAATCTGGGCCACTTCCCCCCTCTCGGGACGCCCCCTAAATTGGGGTCTCTTCACCCTACGTTGGCAGGGCCTAATCAGAGCCTTCCGTCCCCACGTCACCCCCTAAATCGGGACTTCTTCACCCTAAAGGGGTGGGTCCAAATCTGGGCCGCTTCCCCCCCGTCTCGGGACGCCCCCTAAATCGGGGTCACTTCACCCTACATTGGCAGGGCCTAATCAATCAACCAATTGTATCAATCAATCGTAGTCACTTCACCCTACGCTGGCAGAGCCTTCCCTCCCAAGGTCACCCCCTAAATCGGAACCACTTCACCCTACGGAGCCGTGTCCAAATCTGGGCCACTTCCCCCCTCTTGGGACACCCCCTAAATTGGGGTCGCTTCACCCTATGTTGGCAGGGCCTAATCACAGCCTTCCGTCCCCACGTCACCCCTTAAATCGGGACCTCTTCACCCTAAAGGGGTGGGTTCAAATCTGAGCCACGTAGCCCCTCTCGGGACGCCCCCTAAATCGGGGTCGCTTCACCCTACGTTGGCAGAGCCTTCCCTCCCCAGGTCACCCCCTAAATCGGAACCGCTTCACCCTACGGAGCCGTGTCCAAATCTGGGCCACTTCCCCCCTCTCGGGGCACCCCCTAAATCGGGGTCGCTTCACCCTATGTTGGCAGGGGCCTAATCAGAACCTTCCACCCCCAGGTCACCCCCTAAATCGGGGCCTCTTCACCCTACAGGGGTGAGTCCAAATCTGGGCCACGTCCCCCATCTCGGGATGCCCCCTAAATCGGGGTCGCTTCACCCTACGTTGGCAGAGCCTTCCCTCCCCAGGTCACCCCCTAAATCGGAACCACTTCACCCTACAGAGGCGTGGCCAAATCTGGGCCACTTCCCCCCTCTCGGGGCACCCCCTAAATCGGGGTTGCTTCACCCTACGTTGGCAGGGCCTAATCAGAGCCTTCCGTCCCCACATCACCCCCCTAAATCGGCACCTCTTCACCCTACAGGGGTGAGTCCAAATCTGGGCCACGTCCCCCATCTCAGGACGCCCCCCAAATCGGGGTCGCTTCACCCTACGTTGGCAGAGCCTTCCCTCCCCAGGTCACCCCCTAAATCGGAACCGCTTCACCCAACAGAGGCGTGGCCAAATCTGGGCCACTTCCCTCCTCTCGGGAGGCCCCCTAAATTGGGGCCACTTCATCCTACAGGAGCAGGTCCCAATCGGAGCCACCTCCCCCCAGGAAATCCACACCACCCTACGGGAGCAGAATCTGGGTCACTTCCCCCTACAAGACGCCCCCTCAATGGGAGCCACTTGACCCAACGGGGCGGGGGGGACACACATCCAAATCAGAGCCACCTTGCTCTGCGGTCCCCCACTTCTGGCGGCCCCCGAAGCAGCGTGGCCCAGTGGGAAAGAGCCCGGCCTCTGCAGTCAGAAGTCATGGGTTCAAATCCCGACTCCGCCACTTGTCAGCCGTGTGACTTGGGGCGAGTCACTTCTCTGTGCCTCAGTTCCCTCATCTGGAAAATGGGGATGAAGACTGTGACCCCCCCCCCCCCCCCACCGTGGGGGCTCTATTTATTTTACTTGCACATATCTAATCTATTTATTTTATTTTGTTAATATGTTTTGTTTTGTTCTTTGTCTCCCCCTTCTAGACTGTGAGCCCATTGTTGGGTAGGGACCGTCTCTATATGTTGCCAACTTGGACTTCCCAAGCGCTTAGTACAGTGCTCTGCACACAGTAAGCGCTCAATAAATACGATTGACTGGTTGATTGGGCCAACCTGATCACCTTGTAACCTCCCCAGCGCTTAGAACAGTGCTTTGCACTTAGTAAATGCCACGATTATTATTATATTTCTGGACCCATCAACACGTCTATCCTCCCCTACCAGCCGGAGGCCCGTAGCTCTTTCGGGGAGGGGGACACACTCACACCCTCATTCATTCATTCATTCATTCAATCGTATTTACTGAGCGCTTACTGTGTGCAGAGCACTGTACTAAGCGCTTGGGACGTCCAAATTGGCAACATATAGAGACGGTCCCTACCCAACAGCGGGCTCACAGTCTAGAAGGGGGAGACGGACAACAAAACAAAACACGTAGACCCTCCCATTTAAACCCCAGGCCGCCCCTTCCCAAGCCACACAGGCCCCTTAGGAATGGACTGAACACCCCTCGGGCCAGAGAGGGACCCTTCCCCTTTGTCACCAAAGCCCCTCCTTGCCCCCTGCCTCCCCCCTACCCATCATCGGAGAAGCAGCGTGGCTCAGTGGAAAGAGCCCGGGCTTGGGAGTCCGAGGTCATGGGTTCTAATCCCGGCTCCGCCACTTATCGGCTGTGTGACTTTGGGCAACTCACTTCACTTCTCTGCGTCGGGGGTCATGGGTTCTAATCCCGGCTCCGCCACTTATGACACGCAAATTCGTGAAGCGCTCCATGTTTTTCTACTTATTTTATTTTGTTAATATGTTCTGTTTTCCGTCTCCCCCTTCTAGACTGTTCTCTCTGTGCCTCAGTTCCCTCATCTGGAAAATGGGGATGAAGACTATGATCCCCCCCCCCGTCCCCCGTGGGGGCTCTATTTATTTATTTTACTTGTACATATCTATTCTCTTTATTTTATTTTGTTAATATGTTTTGTTTTGTTCTCTGTCACCCCCTTCTAGACTGTGAGCCCGCTGTTGGGTAGGGACCGTCTCTCTATGTTGCCAACTTGTACTTCCCAAGCGCTTAGTCCAGTGCTCTGCACACAGTAAGCGCTCAGTAAATTCGTTCATTCATCCAACCGTTACAGTGCACTGCACACAGTAAGCGTTCAATAAATACGATTGAATGAATGATCGGCTGGGTGACTTTGGGCAAGTCACTTCACTTCTCTGTGCCTCAACTGTAAAATGGGGATGAAGACCGTGAGCCCCCCGTGGGACAACCTGATCACCTTGTATCCCCCCCCAGCGCTTAGAACAGGGCTTGGCACATAGTAAGCGCTTAACAAATACCATCATTATGATGATTATTATTATTTAGGGGCCGCCCACCGACCCGATTATTATTATTTAGGGGCTGCCCACAGACCCGAGAGCCCAGAATTGAGGTCGAGGGCCCATTCGGTGACGGTTGGTGAGGGGGTGGGGAGGAGGACTAGTCTAGTTTTCTAGCCTGTGAGCCCACTGTTGGGTAGGGATCGTCTCTATATGTTGCCAACTTGGACTTCCCAAGCGCTCAGTCCAGTGCTCTGCACACAGTAAGCGCTCAATAAATACGATTGAATGAATGAATGAATCGGTCTGGGGTGACTTTGGGCAAGTCACTTCACTTCTCTGTGCCTCAACTGTAAAATGGGGATGAAGGACCTTGAGCCCCCCGTGGGCCAACCTGATCACCTTGTATCCCCCCAGCGCTTAGAACGGTGCTTGGCACATAGTAAGCCGCTTAATACCCGTCATTATGATGATTATTATTATTTAGGGGCCGCCCAGTGACCCGAGAGCCCAGACTTGAGGTCGCCGGCCCCCTCTTTCCTCTCCCCCTCCTTCCCCTCTCCATCCCCCCCACCTTACCTCCTTCCCTTCCCCACGGCACCTGTATATATGTTAGTATGTATTTATTACTCTATTTATTTTACTTGTACATATCTATTCTATTTACTTTATTTTGTTAATATGTTTTTTGTTCTCTGTCTCCCCCTTCTAGACTGTGAGCCCACTGTTGGGTAAGGACCGTCTCTATATGTTGCCAACTTGGACTTCCCAAGCGCTTAGTCCAGTGCTCTGCACCCCGTAAGCGCTCAATAAATACGATTGATTGATTGATTCGGAGACGGTTGGCGAGGAGGTGGGGAGGAGGACTAGTCTAGTCTTCTAGCCTGTGAGCCCGCTGTTGGGTAGGGACCGTCTCTCTATGTTGCCAACTTGGACTTCCCAAGCGCTTAGTCCAGTGCTCTGCACACAGTAAGCGCTCAATAAATACGACTGAATGAATAAATGAATGAAGGAGGAGGAGGAAAAGGGGTGGGGGCACCCCGGTTCAGAAACCGGGAGAACAGGTGGGGCCGGGGAGGGGGCAGGGAAGGGGAAGTTCTCCAAGAAGCCCGAGGGACTTGAGGAAGGGACCGCAGGCCTACAAAGCCAATTTAGGACGCTTTTTAAAAATAAATACTAAGGGAGGGGGAAAAAAAAAACAACCAGAAAACGCAGGGCCGGGGCCTCGCTTCCCTTTCCCTTCCCCCACCGCAGAAAGTGCGCTTCCGGAAAGCCGCCTCATTCCTTCATTCAATCGTATTTATTGAGCGCTTACTGTGCCTCATTCCTTCATTCAATCGTATTTATTGAGCGCTTACTGTGTGCGGAGCACTGGACTAAGCGCTTGGGAAGTCCAAGTTGGCAACACATAGAGACGGTCCCGACCCAACAGCGGGCTCGCAGTCTAGAAGGGGGAGACGGAGAACAAAACGGGAGCCTCGGCCAGCTTGGAACAACTTTTGGCACATAGTGAGCACCTAATAATAATAATAATAGCATTTATTATGCGCTTACTATGTGCCAAGCACTGTTCTAAGCGCTGGGGGGATACAAGGTGATCAAGTGGTCCCCCGGTCTTCATCCCCGTTTTCCAGATGAGGGAACTGGGGCCCAGAGTAGTGAAGTTTATTTTCTTTTGTTAATATGTTTTGTCGTCTGTCTCCCCCTTCTAGACTGTGAGCCCACTGTTGGGTAGGGCCCGTCTCGTTATGTGGCCGACTTGGACTTCCCAAGCGCTTAGTACAGTGCTCTGCACACAGTAAGTGCTCAACAAACTCATTCATTCAATCGCTACAGTGCACTGCACACAATAAGCACTCAATAAAATCATTCATTCAATCATTACAGTGCACTGCACACAGTTAATAACAATAATAATGATGGTATTTGTTAAGCGCTTACTATGTGCAAAGCACTGTTCTAAGCGCTGGGGGGGATACAAGGTGATCAGGTTGTCCCACGGGGGGGCTCACAGTCTTCATCCCCATTTTACAGTTGAGGGAAGTAAGGCACAGAGAAGTGAAGTGACTTGCCCAAAGTCACACAGCTCACAATTGGCGGAGCCGGGACTTGAACCCACGACTTCTGACTCCAAAGCCCGGGCTCTTTCCACCGAGCCGCGCTGCTTCTCAATCAATTCATTCATTCAATCGTATTTATTGAGCGCTTACTGTGTGCAGAGCACTGGACTAAGCGCCTGGGAAGGAAAAGTTGGCAACACAGAGAGACAGTCCCTACCCAACAGCGGGCTCACAGTCTAGAAGGGGGAGACAGAGAACAAAACAAAACATATTAACAAGATAAAAGAAATAGAATAGTACATAGGTACAAGTAAAATAGAGTAATAAATCTGTACAACCATATATACAGGTGCTGTGGGGAGGGGAAGGAGGGGGAGAGGAAGGAGAGGGGTTGAATTCATTCATTCAATCAATCGTATTTATTGAGCGCTTACTGTGTGCAGAGCACTGGACTAAGCGCTTGGGAGGTACAAATTGGCAACAGATAGAGACGGTCCCTACCCCAACAGCGGGCTCACAGTCTAGAAGGGGGAGACAGACAAGGAAACAAAACACATTAACAAAATAAAATAAATAGAATAAATATGTTCAAGTAAAATAGAGTAATAAACTCTGTACGAACATAAATACATATATACAGGTGCTGTGGGGAGGGGAAGGAGGTAAGGCGGGGGGAGGGGGAGGAGGGGGTTCAGTCTGGCGTTGAATGAATGAGTGAATGACTGAATGAATTCTAGCCTGTGAGCCCGCTGTTGGGTAGGGCCTGTCTCTATACGTTGCCAACTTGGACCTTCCCAAGCGCTTTAGTACAGAGCTCGGCACCCAGTAAGGGCTCATATAATACGATTGATTGAATGAATGACCATGAAACAAGCCCGCTGTTGGGTAGGGACCGTCTCTATCTATACGTTGCAACTTGTACTTCCCAAGCGCTTAGTACAGTGCTCGGCACCGCAGGAAGCGCCTCAATAAATACGATTGAATGAATGAATGAATAAATAAATGAACGAGCCCGGTTTGTCGGTTGGGGCCCCGTCTCTATACCTTGCCGACCTAGTACTCTCCCAAGCGCTTAGATACAGTGCTCGGCAAACAGTAAGCGCACAATAAAGACGACTGAATGAATAAACTGATGAATGAATGAATGAACGAGCCCGTTGTTGGGTAGGGACCCTCTCTATATGTTGCCAACTTGGACTTCCCCAAGCGCTATAGTCCAGTGCTCTGCACACAGTAAGTGCTCAAACACGATTAAATGAATGAACTGAACTGAACGAACGAGCCGCTGTTGGGTAACTAATAATAGTAATAATATAAATAATAATAATACTAGTAATAATAATATAATAATAATAATAGTAATAATGATGGTATTTGTTAAGCGCTTACTAGGGACCGTCTATGTTGCCGACTCTGTACTTCCCAAGCGCTTAAGTCCATGCTCTGCACACAGTAAGCGCTCAATATAAATACAATTGAATGAATGAAGGAGCCCGTTGTTGGGTAGGGAACGTCTCTATACGTTGCCGACTTGGACTTCCCAAGCGCTTAGTCCAGTGCTCGGCAAACAGTAAGCGCTCCAATAAAATACGATTGAATGAATGAATGAATGAAGCGAGGCCCACGTGTTGGGTAGGGACCGTCTCTATACGTTGCCAACTTGGACTTCCCAAGCGCTTAGTCCAGTGCTCTGCACGCAGTAAGCGCTCAATAAATACGATTGAATGAATGAGTAAATGAATGAACGAGCCCGCTGTTGGGTAGGGACCGTCTCTATATGTTGCCAACTTGGACTTCCCAAGCGCTTAGTCCAGTGCTCTGCACACAGTGAGCGCTCAATAAATACGAATGAATGAATGAATAAATGAATGAACGAGCCCGCTGTTAGGGTAGGGGCCCGTCCTCTAGTATGTTGCCAACTTGGACTTCCCAAGCGCTTAGTCCAGTGCTCTGCACGCAGTAAGCGCTCAATAAATACGATTGAATGAATGAATGAATGAGTAAATGAATGAACGAGCACGCTGTTGGGTAGGGACCGTCTCTAGATGTGGCCGACTTGGACTTCCCAAGCGCTTAGTACAGTGCTCGGCACACATTGAGCGCTCAATAAATACGATTGAATGAATGAATGAGTAAATAAATGAATGAACGAGCCCGCCGTTGGGTAGGGACCGTCTCTCTATGTTGCCGACTTGGACTTCCCAAGCGCTTAGTACAGTGCTCTGCACGCAGAAAGCGCTCAATAAATACGACTGAATGAATGAACGAGCCCGCTGTTGGGTGGGGACTGTCTCTCTATGTTGCCGACTTGGACTTCCCAAGCGCTTAGTACAGTGCTCGGCACGCAGTAAGCGCTCAATAAATACGATTGAATGAATGAATGAATGAATAAATGAATGAACGAGCCTGCTGTCGGGTAGGGACTGTCTCTATACGTTGCCAACTTGGACTTCCCAAGCGCTTAATACAGTGCTCTCTGCACACATTGCGCGCTCAATACGACTGTGTTTGTACATATTTTTTTACTCTATTTATTTACTTAATTCATTTGTACATATCTATTCTATTTTATTTTGTTAGTATGTTTGGTTTTGTTCTCTGTCTCCCCCTTTTAGACTGTGAGCCCACTGTTGGGTAGGGACTGTCTCATATGTTGCCAACTTGGACTTCCCAAGCGCTTAATACAGTGTTCGGCATGCAATAAGCGCTCAATAAATACGATTAAATGAATGAATGAACGAACGAGCCCGCTGTTGGGTAATAGTAATAATAATAATGGTATTTGTTAAGCGCTTACTAGGGACCGTCTCTCTATGTTGCCGACTTGTACTTCCCAAGCGCTTAGTCCGGTGCTCTGCACACAGTAAGCGCTCAATAAATACGGTTGAATGAATGAATAAATGAATGAAGGAGCCCGTTGTTGGGTAGGGACCGTCTCTATATGTTGCCAACTTGGACTTCCCAAGCGCTTAGTACAGTGCTCTGCACTTAGTAAGCGCTCAATAAAAACGACTGAATGAATGAATGAATAAATAAATGAATGAACGAGCCCGTTGTTAGGTAGGGCCCGTCTCTAGATGTTGCCAACTTGGACTTCCCAAGCGCTTAGTCCAGTGCTCTGCACGCCGTAAGCGCTCAATAAATGATTGAATGAATGAATGAATGAGTAAATGAATGAACGAGCCCGCTGTTGGGCAGGGACCGTCTCTATATGTTGCCAACTTGGACTTCCCAAGCGCTAGTACAGTGCTCTGCACACAGTAAGCGCTCAATAAAAACGACTGAATGAATGAATGAATAAATAAATGAATGAACGAGCCCGTTGTTAGGTAGGGCCCGTCTCTAGATGTTGCCAACTTGGACTTCCCAAGCGCTTAGTCCAGCGCTCTGCACGCAGTAAGCGCTCAATAAATACGATTGAATGAATGAATGAATAAATAAATGAATGAACGAGCCCGCCGTTGGGTAGGGACCGTCTCTCTATGTTGCCGACTTGGACTTTCCCAAGCGCTTAGTCCAGTGCTCGGCAACGCAGTAAGCGCTCAATAAATACGATTGAATGAATGAATGAATGAATAAATGAATGAAAGAGCCTGCTGTCGGGTAGGGACTGTCTCTATACGTTGCCAACTTGGACTTCCCAAGCGCTTAAATACAGTTGCTCTCTGCACACATTGCGCGCTCAGTACGACTGTTTGTACATTTTCTTTTACTCTATTATTTATTTGCTACACTAGCTATTCCTATTTTATTTTGTTAGTATGTTTGGTTTTGTTCTCTGTTCTCCCCCCCCCCCCTTTTAGGCTGTGAGCCCGCTGTTGGTAGGGACCGTCTCTAGATGTTGCCAATCTGTACTTCCCAAGCGCTCAGTACAGTGCTCTGCACATAGTAAGCGCTTAATAAAGACGATTGATGATGATGACGACTGAATGAATAAGTAAATGAATGAACGAGCCCGCTGTTGGGTAGGGACCGTCTCTATACGTTGCCAACTTGGACTTCCCAAGCGCTTAGTACAGTGCTCGGCACGTAGTAAGCGCTCAATACATACGACTGACTGACTGAAGCGACTTTCCCCAAGCCTACGAGCTACCACGGTTATTATTCCGTCACGTTTCCCCTTCCCGAATCCGGTGCCCGGTTCTCCTTACCGGCGGCGGTCCTGGGCCGGGCTGGGTCGCGCGCGCGCACTCAGGGGGACGGGCGCGCTCCCGCTCCGCGCGGCCGCGCCGTCATATCCCCCCCCGCTCCGCCGAACCGGAACCGGAACCGGCACCGGGCCGAGCCTCGCGCGCCGCTCCGACCGCACGGCCCGACTGCCGAAGGGCGAGGGCGGGGCGGGACACAGACGGCTGCGCTCCGCACACTGCGCACGCGCCGACACCGGATGGGCGGGGGGAGGGCGAGAAAGACCGCTCCCGCTCCTCACACTGCGCACGCGCCGACACCGGATGGGCGGAGGGGCGGGAGAAAGACCGCGCCCCTCCTCTCACTGCGCACGCGCCGAGTCGGGGGCGCGGAGCGGGAGACGGCTGCGCTCCTTTTACTGCGCACGCGCCGACTGGGGGGCGCAGGGCTGGGACGGCTGCGCTCCGCACACTGCGCACGCGCCGACACCGGAAGGGCGGAGGGGCGGGAGAAAGACCGCTCCCCTCCTCTCACTGCGCACGCGCCGAGACGGGGGCGCGGAGCGGAGACTGCTGCGCTCCTTTTACTGCGCACGCGCCGACTGGGGGGCGCAGGGCGGGAGACGGCTGCGCTCCTCACACACTGGCGCACGCGCCGGCACCGGATGGGCGGAGGGGGGGAGAAAGACCACCGCTCCTCCCACTGCGCACGCGCCGACACCGGATGGGCGGGGGGCGAGGGGGAGAAAAGACCGCTCAGCTATATCTCACTGCGCACGCGCCGACTCGGGCGAGGGGCGGGAGACGGCTGCGTTTCTCCCACTGCGCACGCGCCGACACCGGATGGGCGGGTGGGGGAGAAAGACCGCTCCGCTCCTCCCACTGCGCACGCGCCGAAGCCGGAAGGTGGGGGGGAGACCACTCCGATTCTCCGACTGCGCAGGCGCCGACTCGGGTATCAGGGCGGGGCTGGAGAAAGACAGCGTCGCTCCTCCCACTACGCACGCTCATTACGGGGAGGCTCGTCGGCGGAGGGGCGAGGGCGGGCCGAACAGATGTCCTCCTGACTGCCGCACGGCGTCGGCGGGCTTTACAAGGAGCCGTGGCCCATATTCGACCTAAATTCACTTCAATTCGTTCAATCGTATATTTTTATGAAGAGTGCTGCTCGTGTGCAAGCAGCTACTCTTACTAAGGCGCTTGCGAAACACCAATACACAATAAACAATGACATTCCCTGCTCAAAACGATCTCACGTTCTAGAAGGGGGAAACAAGCAAGTACAAATAAATAAAATTATAGCTAATAATAATAATGGCTTTTATTAAAAGTTTACTATATGCAAATCACTGTTGTAAGCGCTGGGGAGGTTACAAGGGGTTTCAAGTTGTCCCACGGGGGGCTCTCAGTCAGTCCCCCATTTTACAGATGAGCTAACTCACTCATCCCCTCATTCATTCATTAATTCCCTCCCCTCATTTATTCATTCATTCCCTCTCCTCAGTACATTCATTCATGCGAAGCAGCATGGCTCAATGGGAAGAGGCCCGGGCTTTGGAGTCAGAGGTCATGGGTTCAAATCCAATTGTCAGCTGGGTGACCTTCGGGCAAGTCACTTCACCCTGATGAATGAACCTGATCATATATATATAAATATATGATAAATATAAATGAATATAAATATATAAATAAATATTAATATATATCATATATATAAATACGATTGATGGATTGATCACCTTGTAATCTCCCCCAGCGCTTCGAACAGTGCTTTGTACGTAGTAAGCACTTAATAAATTAGAGAAGCAGGTGGTTCAGTGGAAGGAGCACGGGCTTTGGAGTCAGAGGTCATGGGTTCAAATCCCGCCTCTGCCACTTGTCAGCTGTGTGACTTTGGGCAAGTCACTTCACTTGTCTGGGCCTCAGTTCCCCTCATCTGTAAAATGAGGATTAAGACTGTAGAAGCCCCCGTGGGACAACCCTGATCACCTTGTAACCTCCCCAGCGCTTAGAAACCGTGCTTTGCACATAGTAAGTGCTTACTAATAATAATAATAATGATGGCATTATTAAGCAGCTTACTATGTGCAAAGCACGGTTCTAAGCGCTGGGGAGGTTACAAGGTGATCAGGTTGTCCCACGGGGGGCTCACAGTCTTAATCCCCATTTTACAGATGAGGGAACTGAGGCCCAGAGAAGTGAAGTGACTTGCCCGAAGTCACACAGCTGACAACTGGCGGAGTCGGGATTCGAACCCATGACCTCTGACTCCAAAGCCCGGGCTCTTTCCACTGAGCCACGCTGCTTCTCTATAAATGCCATTATTATAAATGCCATTATTATTATTAAATGGCATCATCATCATCATTATTATTAACTAGGGGATAAAGAAAGGCAGTGTGGCTCAGTGGAAAAAGTGCAGGTCTGGGGAGTCAGTGGTCATGGGTTCAAATCCCAGCTCTGCCACTTCTCTGTGCCTCAGTTCCCTCATCTGTAAAATGGGAATAAAGACTGTGAGCCCCACATGGGACAACCTGATCACCTTGTATCCCCCCAGCGCTTAAAACAGTGCTTTGCACATAGTAAGAGCTTAACAGATACTATTATTATTATTATTATTATAGAATATTTATTTATTTATTTATTAATAATAATAATAATAATAATAATAATAATAATTACAGGCCCATTTTACCTCACACATATTTCCCGCCCGGTAGAGGATGAGAGCCTTCAAAAGCGGGGAGATTTGGGGGGGGGGGGGCGGCAGGGGTCTCGTTTCCTATTGGTCACTTTCAAAGCCAGTCAGCGGGGGAGGGGGGGTTTCTCTCTTCCTATTGGTCGCTTTCGAATTCAGTCAGCGGGGGCGGGGCCTCGCTTCCTATTGGTCGCTTTCGAAGTCAGTCAGCGGGGGGCGGAGCCCCAGACACTAACAATACTAATAAGCGCTCAATAAATACGATTGATGATGATGATTAATCAATCAATCAATCGTATTTACTGAGCGCTTACTGTGTGCAGAGCACTGTACTAAGCGCTTGGGAAGTCCAAGTTGGCAACATATAGAGACAGTCCCTACCCAACAGTGGGCTCACAGTCTAGAAGGGGGAGGCAGAGAACAAAACCAGACATACTAACAAAATAAAATAAATAGAATAGATACGTACAAGTAAAATAAATAAATAGAGTAATAAATCTGTACAAACATATAGACATATATACAGGTGCTGTGGGGAAGGGAAGGAGGCAAGATGGGGGGGATGGAGAGGGTGATGGGGGGAGAGGAAGGAAGGGGCTGAGTGTGGGAAGGCCTCCTGGAGGAGGTGAGCTCTCAGTAGGGCCTTGAAGGGAGGAAGAGAGCGAACTTGGCGGATGGGCAGAGGGAGGGCATTTCGGGCCCTCAATAAATACGATTGATTGATTGATTGATTGATTTCGGGCCCGGGGGATGACGTGGGCCGGGGGTCGATGGCGGGACAGGAAGGCTGAGTAGGTGCGAATGAGGTTGTCGTTAATGTAACTTGGTGATAACAAGGGCCGTTTTCCCGGGGTGGGGGCGGTGGGGAGTCAGTCAGGCGCTTACTATGTGCAAAGCACTGTTCTAAGCGCTAGGGAGGTTACAAGATGATTGGGTTGACCCACAGGGGGTTCACAGTCTTCATCCCATTTTACGGATGAGGGAACTGAGGCCCAGAGAAGTTCATTCATTCATTCAATCGTATTTATTGAGCGCCTACTGTGTGCAGAGCACTGAACTAAGCGCTTGGGAAGTACAAGTTGGCAACATATAGAGACGGTCCCTACCCAACTGTGGGCTGACAGTCTAGAGTTATTACAGTTCATTCATTCAATTGTATTTATTGAGCGCTTACTGTGTGCAGAGCACTGGACCAAGCGCTTGGGAAGTCAAGTTGGCAACCTAGAGGGACGGTGCCTACCCAACAGTGGGCTCACAGTCTAGAAGGGGGAGAGAGAGAACAAAACAAAACACATCAACAGAATAAAGCAAATAATAATAATAACGTTGGTATTTGTTAAGCACTTACTATGTGCAAGGCACTGTTCTAAGTGCTGGGGTAGATACAAGGTAATCAGGTTGTCCCACGTGGGACTCACAGTCTTCATCCCCATTTCACAGATGAGGGAACTGAGGCCCAGAGAAGTTAAGTGACTTGCCCAAAGTTGCACAGCTGACAAGTGGCAGAGCTGGGATTTGAACCCACGACCAATGACTCCCAAGCCCGGGCTCTTTCCACTGAGCCACGCTGCTCCTCAAGTCACGAGTTACTCGCCCACAGTCACCCGGCCGACGAGCGGCGGAGTAGAATTCGAACTCAGGTCCGGGCCCTACCCACGGGGCCTCGCTGCCTCTCGGATCGACGGATAGTAACAGCGCCCGTTCCGGGTCTCGCTTCCTATTGGTCGCTTTCGAATTCAGTCGGCGGGGCAAGCCTCCTATTGGTCGCTTTCGAATTCAGTCGGGAGGTGAGCCCCAGGGAGGCGGGATCTCGCTTCCTATTGGTCAATTTCGAAGCCAGTCAGTGAGGGGTGGAGCCCCATGGGGAGTTCTCGCTTTCTATTGGTCGCTTTCGATGTCAGTCAGCGGAGGGCGGACTCCCCCCGGGAGGCGGGGTCTCGCTTCCTATTGGTCACTTTCGAATTCAGTCAGCGGGAGGCGGGATCTCGCTTCCTATTGGTGGCTTTCGGAGTCAGTCAGCGGGGAGCGGCGCTCCAGACAGGGGGTCTCGCTTCCTATTGGTCGCTTTCGAATTCAGTCAGCGGGGGGGGGGGGGTGGAGCCCCAGGGAGGCGGGGCTCGTCTCCTATTGGTCACTTTCGAATTCAGTCGTGAGGAGGGCGGAGCTCCAGGGAGGCGGGATCTCGCTTCCTATTGAAGGCTTTCGAAGTCAGTCAGTGAGCGGCAGAGCCCCATAAGAGGGGGTTCTCGCTTTCTATTGGTCGCTTTCGACGTCAGTCAGCAGAGGGCGGAGTCCCCCAGGGAGGAGGGTCTCTCTTCTTATTGGTCGCTTTCGAATTCAGACAGCGGGGGCGGAGCCCTATGGGCGGGGTCTCGCTTCCTATTGGTAGCTTTCGAATTCAGTCAGCGGGGGAGGAGCCCTGTGGATGGGGGGGGTGTCTCACTTCCTATTGGTCATTTCCGATGTCAGTCAGTGGGGGGCGGAGCCCCAGGGAGGCGGGATCTCTCTTTCTCTTGCTCGCTTTCGAAGTCAGTCAGTGGGGGGCGGAGTCTGGCTTCCTATTGGCCGTTTTAGAAGTCAGTCAGCGGGGGGCGGAGCCCCAGGGACGGGCCTCGCTTCTTATTGGTCGCTTTTGAATTCAGTCAGGGGGGGCGTGGCGGAGGAGCGCGTTGATCGCCCCAAGGCGTCCGCATTTTTGCGGCCTGGCCACGCGGGGCGCTGTGGGCCCCGACCGCGCCGCAACCTAGCCCAGCCCAGCGGCTACCGCGCCCCCTGGTGGCGCCGGGAGGGACGGCAGGGTTAGGGACGCTCTGAGGGTCACCGGGGCAACCAGCCCTTCTTAAACGATGATGATGGGGGTATTTCTTATAATAATAATAATAATAATGACATTTATTAAGCGCTTATGATGTACAAAGCACTGTTCTAAGCGCTGGGGGGGATACAAGGTGATCAGGTGGTCCCACGGGGGGGTCCCAGTCTTCATCCCCATTTTACAGAGGAGGTAACTGAGGCCCAGAGAATAATAATAATAATAATGGTATTTGTTAAGCGCTTACTATGTGCAAAGCACTGTTCTAAGCGCTGGGGAGGCTACAAGGTGATCAGGCTGTCCCACGGGGGGCTCCCAGTCTTCATCCCCATTTTACAGTTGAGGGAACTGAGGCACAGAGAAGTGAAGTGATTTGCCCCAAGTCACACAGCTGACAATTGGCGGAGTGGGGATTTGAACCCACAACCTCTGACTCAAGAGCCCGGGCTCTTTCCACTGAGCATGCTGCGGAGCGCTTACTATGTTCCAGGCACTGTTCTAAACGCTGGGATAGATATAGGCAGCATGTAGCTGAGAAGCAGCATGGCTCAGTGAAAAGAGCCCGGGTTTGGGAGTCAGAGGTTGCGGGTTCTAATCTCGTCTCCGCCTCTTGTCAGCTGGGTGATTTTGGGCAAGTCACTTCACTTCTCTGGGCCTCAGTGACCTCATCTGTACAATGGGGATAAAGACTGTGAGCCCCACATGGGACCATCTCATTACCTTGTATCTACCCCAGTGCTTAGAACAGTGCTTGGCACATAGTAAGCACTTAACAAATACCATCATTATTATTATTATTTTTATTATTATACAAGCCAATCTGTTTGGACACAGTCCCTGACCCACGTGGGGCTCAGTTTTAATCAAGAGAAATAGCATGGCTTAGTGGAAAGAGCACGGGCTTGGAAGTCAGAGGACATGGGTTCTAATTCTGACGCCGCCACTTGTCTGCTGTTTGACCTTGGGCAAATCACTTAATAATAATAATAACAATAATGGCATTTATTAAGCACTTACTATGTGCAAAGCACTGTTCTAAGTGCTGGGGAGGTTACAAGGTGATCAGGTTGTCTCACGGGGGGGCTCCCAGTCTTCAACCCCATTTTCCAGATGAGGTCACTGAGGCCCCGAGAAGTGAAGTGACTTGCCCACAGTCGCACAGCTGATAAGTGGCGGAGCTGAGATTTGAACCCACGACCTCTTTCCACTGAGCCATGCTGCTTCTCCGTGAAGACTGTGAGCCCCTCGTGGGACAACCCGATTACCTTGTATCTACCCCAGCGCTTAGAACAGTGCTTTGCACATAGTAAGCGCTTAACAAATACCAACATTATTATTATTATTATCAAGTAAGCACTTAACTTCTCTGTGCCTCAGTTCCCTCATCTGTAAAGGGGGGATTAAAAGTGTGAGCCCCACATCGGACAACCTGATTACCCTGTGTCACCCCAGCGCCTAGAGCAGTGCTTGGCTCGTGGTAAGTGCTTTACAAATACCGTAATTATTATTATTAACCCCCCTTTTATGGATGAGGGAACTGAGGCACAGAAGAGTGAAGTGTCTTGCCCAAGGTTACACGGCAGAGAAGTGGCGGAGGCGGGATTAGAACCCAGATCCTTCTGACTCACGGGCCTGTTTTCTATCGACTAAGCCACGTTTCTTCTCTGAGATTAAATTATGAGTGGCTTCCATCATCCAGCCCCAGACAACAACAGGCGCTTCATTGTTCTTCCCCCACTGCAGCACAGGACGAAGAACCCAGTTGTCCTGGCCTCCCCTTCCCCGATGGAGGTGGAGAGGGGGTAGATTCAGTGCTCTGCACACAGTAAGCGCTTAATACATTCATCCATCCATCAGTCTTCTAGACTGTGAGCCCACTGTTGGGTAGGGACCGTCTCTATATGTTGCCAACTTGGACTTCCCAAGCGCTTAGTCCAGTGCTCTGCACACAGTAAGCGCTCAATAAATACGATTGATGATGATGATGTTGGGTAGGGACTGTATATGTTGCCAACTTGTACTTCCCAAGCGCTTAGTCCAGTGCTCTGCACACAGTAAGCGCTCAATAAATACGATTGATGATGATGATGTGGGGTAGGGACTGTATATGTTGCCAACTTGTACTTCCCAAAGCGCTTAGTCCAGTGCTCTGCACACAGTAAGCGCTTAATACATTCATCCATCCATCAGTCTTCTAGACTGTAAGCCCACTGTTGGGTAGGGACCATCTCTATATGTTGCCAGCTTGTACTTCCCAAGAGCTTAGTACAGTGCTACTGCACACAGTAAGCGCTCAATAAATTACGATTGATGATGATGATGTTGGGTAGGGACTATATATGTTGCCAACTTGTACTTCCCAAGCGCTTAGTACAGTGCTCTGCACACAGTAAGCGCTTAATACAGTCATCCATCCATCAGTATAAATAACATATTTATTACTCTATTTATTTACTTATTTATTTATTTTACTTGTACATTTCTATCCTATTTATTTTATTTTGTTGGTATGTTTGGTTCTGTTCTCTGTCTCCCCCTTTTAGACTGTGAGCCCACTGTTGGGTAGGGACTGTCTCTATGTGTTGCCAATTTGTACTTCCCAAGCACTTAGTACAGTGCTCTGCACATAGTAAGCGCTCAATAAATACGATTGATTGATTGATTGATTGATCAGTCTTCTAGACTGTGAGCCCACTGTTGGGTAGGGACAGTCTCTATATGTTGCCAGCTTGTACTTCCCAAGAGCTTAGTACAGTGCTCTGCACACAGTAAGCGCTCAATAAATACAATTGATGATGATGATGTTGGGTAGGGACTGTATATGTTGCCAACTTGTACTTCCCAAGCGCCTAGTACAGTGCTCTGCACACAGTAAGCGCTTAATACATTCATCCATCCATCAGTCTTCTAGACTGTGAGCCCACTGTTGGGTAGGGACCGTCTCTATATGTTGCCAACTTGGACTTCCCAAGCGCTTAGTCCAGTGCTCTGCACACAGTAAGCGCTCAATAAATACGATTGATGATGATGATGTTGGGTAGGGACTGTATATGTTGCCAACTTGTACTTCCCAAGCGCTTAGTCCAGTGCTCTTGCACACAGTAAGCGCTTAATACCTTCATCCATCCATCAGTCTTCTAGACTGTGAGCCCGCTGTTGAGTAGGGACCGTCTCTATATGTTGCCAACTTGGACTTCCCAAGCGCTTAGTCCAGTGCTCTGCACACAGCAAGCGCTCAATAAATACGATCGATGGATTGATTGATCCATCCAGGCGGATTTATTGAGCCCTTATCGTGTGCAAAGCGCTGCACTAAGAAGCAGCGTGGCTCAGTGGAAAGAGCCCAGGCTTTGGAGTCAAAGATCATGGGTTCAAATCCCGGCTCCGCCAGTTGTCAGCTGTGCGACTTTGGGCAAGTCACTTCACTTCTCTGGGCCTCAGTTACCTCAGCTGTAAAATGGGGATGAAGACTGGGAGCCCCGCGTGGGACAACCTGATCACCTTGTAACCTCCCCAGCGCTTCGAACGGTGCTTTGCACATAGTAAGCGCTTAATAAACGCCATCATCATTATTATTATTACAATATAACAATAAGCAGACGCATTCCTCACTAAATAGCGTTGATAGGATGGATTGATTGTAGTGTAATAATAATAATGATGGTATTTGTTAAGCGCTTACTACTGTTCTAAGCGCTGACTCTGCACACAGTAAGCGCTCAATAAATACGATTGATTGATTGATTGATTGATTGACTTTCCCAAGCCCTTAATGCGGTGCTCTGCGCACAGTAAGCGCTCAGTAAATATCACCGAATGACACACAGACGGAGGCAGGAGTTTGGGCCGGAGGTCGTGTTCGGAGATCAAGGGTGGCATGGGATGGGGCGGGAGTGGGGAGAGTTGGGGACGTAGGGGAGGGGACCCCTGCCCTGCCTCTCCTCCGGGGCCTACTTCAATAATAATAATAATAATGATGGCATTTATTAAGCGCTTACTATGTGCAAAGCACTGTTCTAAGCGCTGGGGAGGTTACAAGGTGATTAGGTTGTCCCACGGGGGCTCACAGTCTTCATCCCCATTTTATAGATGAGGTCACTGAGGCCCAGAGAAGTGAAGTGACTTGCCCAAAGTCACCCAGCCGACAACTGTCAGAGCCAGGATTCGAACCCATGACCTCTGACTCCAAAGCCCGGGCTCTTTTACGCTGAGCCACGCTGCTTCTCTAATTACTATGTGCCAAGCACTGTTCTAAGCACTGGGGAGTTTACAAGGTGATCAGGTTGTCCCACGTGGGGCTCCCAGTCTTCATCCCCATTTTACAGATGAGGTCACTGAGGCCCAGGGAAGTGAAGTGACTTGCCCAAAATCACCCAGCCGACAACTGTCAGAGCCGGGATTCGAACCCATGACCTCTGACTCCAAAGCCCGGGGTCTTTTACGCTGAGCCACACTGCTTCCCTAATTACTATGTGCAAAGCCCTGTTCTAAACACTGGGGAGTTTACAAGGTGATCAGGGTGTCCCACGTGGGGCTCCCAGTCTTCATCCCCATTTTACAGATGAGGTCACTGAGGCACAGGGAAGTGAAGTGACTTGCCTAAAGTCACACAGCCGACAGTTGGCAGAGCCGGGATTCGAACCCATGACCTCTGACTCCAAAGCCCAGGCTCTTTCCACAGGGCCACGAGAGGGACCAAGTGACAGCCTTCAAGGGACAACCAGCGACCCTCAGTTCACCGTCAGTGTATAAATAAATTATTTTATTTTATTGTGTTAATCTGTTTGGTCTTGTTGTCCGTCTCCCCCTTCTAGACTGCGAGCCCGCTGTTGGGTAATAATAATAATAATAATGATAGCATTTATTAAGCGCTTACTATGTGCAAAGCACTGTTCTAAGCGCTGGGGAAGTTACAAGGTGATGAGGTAGGGACCGTCTCTAGATGTTGCCAACTTGGACTTCCCAATCAATCAATCAATCATATTTATTGAGCGCTTACTGTGTGCAGAGCACTGGACTAAGTCCAGTGCTCTGCACACAGTAAGCGCTCAATAAATACGATTGAATGAATGAATGAATGAATGAATGAATGAATGAAAATAGGAAAATATTAGTGTGGATGGGGGTGGGGACCCCCTCACTCCCTCCCCTCAATCTGGGGCCACTGACCACTGAAGAGTCTGATTCCTGCCCAGAAAAATCCCGCTGGTCCCTTCACTCCCGACGCCCCGAGGGCCGCTGACGGGACGGGACGGTGGGACGGGACTGTCTCCACATGTTGCCAACCTGTACTTCATCATCATCATCATCATCAATCGTATTTATTGGGCGCTCACTATGTGCAGAGCACCGGACTAAGCGCTTGGGAAGTCCCAATTGGCAACACATAGAGACGGTCCCTCCCCAACAGTGGGCTCACAGTCTAAAAGGGGGAGAGTGCTTACTTCCCAAGCGCTTAGTCCGGTGCTCCGCACACAGTAAGCGCTCAATAAATACGACTGATGATGATGATTGATTGATTGAAAGGGGGTCTTCCAGTGCGGATGATCCCGGCGGCGTGTTCCTCGGGCCTCGTGTGAGGACGGGGTGGGGGTTCAGAGGGAGGGGTCCTCCGTCCCCCGCCGCCGATAGACGAAGCAGAGGGAGCGGACGGCCGCCTGGAGCAGCTCGGCTTTGACCTGCTGGGGCCGGGCGGCCTCCTCCAGCAGCCGGCTGCCCTCCTCCCAGGCGGCGTACAGCCCGTAGGCCGCGGGGTCCGACGCCCCGAAGCGCTGGGCGCAGGCGGCCTGCACGGCCTCGGCCGTCTGGGGCAGCGGCACGTGGAAGGCTCTCTGCTGGTTGAAAGGCTCTTGGAAGGAGATGTACAGGATGTCCTGGAAGGGGAGGGAAGAGCGAGAGGCGGGAAATCAATCAATCAATCAATCAATCAATCAATCGTATTTATTGAGCGCTTACTGTGTGCAGAGCACTGGACTAAGCCCTTGGGAAGTACAAGTTTGGTGGGGAAGGAGGATCGGGGGGGGAAAGGAGGATCGGGGGGGAAAGGAGGATGGGGGCGAAAGGAGGATGGGGGAAAGAAGGAAGGGGGGAAAGGAGGATGGGGGGAAAGGAAGATGGGGGGGGAAAGGAGGATGGGGGGGAAAGGAGGATGGGGGAAGGAGGATGGGGGGAAAGGAGGATGGGGGAAAGGAGGATGGGGGAAAGGAGGATGGGGGAAAGGAGGATGGGGGAAAGGAGGATGGGGAAAGGAGGATGGGGGAAAGGAGGATGGGGGAAAGGAAGATGGGGGGAAAGGAAGATGGGGGAAAGGAGGATGGGGGAAAGGAGGATGGGGGGAAAGGAGGATGGGGGGAAAGGAGGATGGGGGAAAGGAGGATGGGGGAAAGGAAGATGGGGAAAGGAGGATGGGGAAAGGAGGATGGGGAAAGGAGGATGGGGGAAAGGAAGATGGGGGAAGGAGGATGGGGGAAAGGAGGATGGGGGAAAGGAGGATGGGGGAAAGGAGGATGGGGAAAGGAGGATGGGGGAAAGGAGGATGGGGGAAAGGATGATGGGGGAAAGGAAGATGGGGGAAGGAGGATGGGGGAAAGGAGGATGGGGAAAGGAGGATGGGGGGAAAGGAGGATGGGGGAAAGGAGGATGGGGGGAAAGGAGGATGGGGGAAAGGAGGATGGGGGAAAGGAGGATGGGGGAAAGGAGGATGGGGGAAAGGAGGATGGGGGGAAAGGAAGATGGGGGGAAAGGAAGATGGGGGAAAGGAAGATGGGGGGAAGGAGGATGGGGGGAAAGGAAGATGGGGGAAAGGAAGATGGGGGAAGGAGGATGGGGGAAAGGAGGGTGGGGGGAAAGGAGGATGGGGGGAAAGGAGGATGGGGGAAAGGAGGATTGGGGGGGAAAGGCCTCTGTCCCCCAAAGGAAGATGGGGGGGAAGGAGGATGGGGGGAAAGGAGGATGGGGGGAAAGGAGGATGGGGGAAAGGAGGATTTGGGGGGAAAGGCCTCTGTCCCCCAGCTCCAGGTCCACGGTTGGAGATCACCCCATCATGCCTGAGGGTGCCCAGGCCCGCCACCTCCGGAGATACAGCCCGGCCGGTGAGTAAGTGCCAGAGACAGTCACTGTGTATTGAGTGCCCACTGGATGCCGAATACTGGACTAAGCGCTTGGGAGAGGGCAGTCTGACAGACTCATTCCCTGCCCACAAAGCGCTCACAGTCTAGAGGGGGAGACGGACATTAATATAAATAAATAAATGACAGATACGGACGGAAGTGCTGGGGGGCTGGGGAGTGTAAAGGGAGCAAGTCAGGGTGATGCAGAAGGGAACGGGAGAAGAGGAAAAGGGGGGGCTTAGTCAGGGAAGGGCTATGGGTGAGATATCTATTCTATTTATTTTATTTTGTTAGTATGTTTGGTTTTGTTCTCTGTCTCCCCCTTTTAGACTGTGAGCCCACTGCTGGGTAGGGACTGTCTCTATATGTTGCCAATTTGTACTTCCCAAGCGCTTAGTACAGTGCTCTGCACATAGTAAGCGCTCAATAAATACGATTGATGATGATGATGATGATGTGCTTTCAGTAAGGCTTTTAAGTGGGGGAGTCGTGGTCTGTCGAACTTGTACTTCCCAAGTGCTTAGTACAGTGCTCTGCACACAGTAAGCGCTCAATAAATACGATTGATGATGATGATGATGATTGGGGGGAAAGGAGCAGGAGTTGGGGAGGGGCTGGAACTGGGAGGAAGTGGGATCTGGCGGGGGAGAGCAGGAGTTGAGGGGGGAAGCAGGAGGTGGGTGGGGGGAGAGCAGGAGGTGGGTGGGGGGAGAGCAGGAGGTGGGGTGGGGGGGAGAGCAGGAGGTGGGGGGGGAGGAGAGCAGGAGTTTTTTGTGGGGGGAGGAGAGCAGGAGTTTTGGGGGGCAAGGAGGAGCTGGGGGAGAGTAGGAGGTGAGGAGGGTCTGGAGGTGGAAGGAAGCAGCAGGACCGGGCGGCGCCCACCACCAGCCAAAGGGGCGGCATCACTCCGGGGCCTAGTGGAGAAGCAGCATGGCTAAGTCAAAAGAGCCCGGGCTTTGGAGTCATCATCATCATCATCATCATCATCAATTGTATTTATTGAGCGCTTACTGTGTGCAGAGCACTGGACTAAGCGCTTGGGAAGTCCAAGTTGGCCACATCATCATCATCATCATTCGTATTTATTGAGCGCTTACTGTGTGCAGAGCACTGGACTAAGCGCTTGGGAAGTCCAAGCTGGCAACATCATCATCATCATCATTCGTATTTATTGAGCGCTTACTGTGTGCAGAGCACTGGACTAAGCGCTTGGGAAGTCCAAGTTGGCAACATCATCATCATCATTCGTATTTATTGAGCGCTTACTGTGTGCAGAGCACCGGACTAAGCGATTGGGAAGTCCAAGCTGGCAACATCATCATCATCATTCGTATTTATTGAGCGCTTACTGTGTGCAGAGCACTGGACTAAGCACTTGGGAAGTCCAAGTTGGCAACATATAGAGACAGTCCCTACCCAACAGTGGGCTCACAGTTTAAAAGGGGGAGACAGAGTCAGAGGGCGTGGGTTCACCCATTGTCGGCTGGGTGGCTTTGGGCAAGTCACTTCACTTCTCTGGGCCTCAGTTCCCTCGTCTGTAAAGTGGGGATTAAGACTGTGAGCCCGATGTGGGACAACCTGATCACCTTGTATCCTCCCCAGTGCTTAGAACGGTGCTTTGCACATAGTAAGCGCTTCATAAATGCCGTCATTAAATGTCTTCCATCAATCAATCAATCAATCAATCGTATTTATGGAGCGCTTACTGTGTGCAGAGCACTGGACTAAGCGCTTGGGAAGTCCAAGTTGGCAACATATAGAGACAGTCATCAACATCATCAATCATATTTATTGAGCGTTTACTGTGTGCAGAGCACTGGACTAAGCACTTGGGAAGTCCAAGTTGGCAACATCTAGGGACAGTCCCTACCCAACAGTGGGCTCACAGTCTAGAAGGGGGAGACAGAGAACAAAACCAAACATACTAACAAAATAACAGTGCTTTGCACATAGTAAGCGCTTAATAAATGTCATTATTATATGTCTTCTATCCATCAATCAATCAATCGTATTTATGGAGCGCTTACTGTGTGCAGAGCACTGGACTAAGTGCTTGGGAAGTACAAGTTGGCAACATAAAGAGACGGTCCCTACCCAACAGTGGGTTCACAGTCTAGAAGGGGGAGACAGAGAACAAAACCAAACATACTAACAAAATAAAATAAATAGAATAGATGTGTACAAGTAAAATAAATAAATAAATAGAGTAATAGCTATGTACAAACATATATACGTACATACAGGTGCTGTGGGAAAGGGAAGGAGGTAAGACTTCCAGACTGTGAGCCCACTGTTGGGTAGGGACTGTCTCTATATGTTGCCAACTTGGACTTCCCAAGCGCTTAGTCCAGTGCTCTGCACACAGTAAGCGCTCAATAAATACGATTGAATGAATGAATGAATTATTATTATTATTAGTGGAAAGAGCCAAACTCACCCTGCTTCTCACGGATGGTGAGAATCCAGGATTGGGCTGGGCTAGGGGTGGATGGCAGTGTTTTTGGACGACTAACAAAATTCTGAGCCCGTTGTTGGGTAGGGACCGACTCCACCCCTAAACACCGTCAACTGATTGAGTGGTGCTTGTTGGGGGCAGGGAATGCGTCTGTTCTACTGTCTTCTCCCAAACGCTTAGTACAGTGCTCTGCCCCCAGTAAGCGCTCCCTAAACACCGTCAACTGATTGATTGGTGCTCTTTGGGGGCAGGGAATGCATCAGTTCTACTGTCTTCTCCCGAACGCTTAGTACAGTGCTCTGCCCCCAGTAAGCGCTCCCTAAACACTGTCAACTGATTGATTGGTGCTTTTTGGGGGCAGGGAATGCATCTGTTCTACTGTCTTCTCCCAAACGCTTAGTACAGTGCTCTGCCCCCTGTAAGTGCTCCCTAAACACTGTCAACTGATTGATTGGTGCTCTTTGGGGGCAGGGAATGCATCAGTTCTACTGTCTTCTCCCAAACGCTTAGTACAGTACTCTGCCCCCAGTAAGCGCTCCCTAAACACCGTCAACTGATTGATTGGCACTCTTTGGGGGTAGGGAATGCGTCTGTTCTACTGTCCTTCTCCCAAGCGCTTAGTATAGTGCTCTGCCCCCCTTAAGCGCTCCCTAAGCACCGTCGACTGATTGATTGGTGCTTGTTGGGTGCAGGGAATATGTCTGTTCTACTGTCCTTCTCCCAAGCGTTTAGTACAGTGCTCTGCCCTCAGTAAGCGCTCCCTAAACACCGTCGACTGATTGATTGGCGCTCAATGAGGGCAGGGAATGTGTCTGTTCTACTGTCCTTCTCCCAAGCGCTTAGTACAGTGCTCTGCCCCCAGTAAGCGCTCCCTAAGCACCGTCGACTGATTGATTGGTGCTTGTTGGGGGCAGGGAATGTGTCTGTTCTACTATCCTCTCCCAAGCGCTTAGTACAGTGCTCTGCCCCCAGTAAGCGCTCCCTAAGCACCGTCGACTTATTGAGTGGTGCTTGTTGAGGGCAGGAAATGTGTCTGTTCTACTATCCTCTCCCAAGCGCTTAGTACAGTGTTCTGCCCCCAGTAAGCGCTCCCTAAGCACCGTCGACTGATTGATTGGCGCTCTTTGGGGGCAGGGAATGCATCTGTTCTTCTGTCTTCTCCCAAATGCTTAGTACAGTGCTCTGCCCCTAGTAAGTGCTCCCTAAACACTGTCGACTGATTGATTGGTGCTCTTTGGGGACAGGGAATGTGTCTGTTCTACTATCCTCTCCCTACCGCTTAGTACAGTGCTCTGCCCCCAGTAAGTGCTCCCTAAACACCGTCAACTGATTGATTGGTGCTCTTTGGGGGCAGGGAATGTGTCTGTTCTACTGTCCTTCTCCCAAGCACTTAGTACAGTGCTCTGTCCCCAGTAAGCGCTCCCTAAACACCGTCAACTGATTGATTGGTGCTTGTTGGGGGCAGGGAATGTGTCTGTTCTACTGTCTTCTCCCAAGCGCTTAGTACAGTGCTCTGCCCCCAGTAAGCGCTCCCTAAGCACCGTCGACTGATTGAGCAGCGGCGGATCGTCGGTACCTGGGAGCGGCGGCGGGTCCCGGCCCCGGGATGGATGGTCCGACGGCGCTGCCACTGGCTGATGGAGTCCTGGGCCTCCACGCTGATCTGGCGGGTGACCATGGCCGGCTCGAAGTGGGAAATGTGGTACAGGGCTCCAAACCACGTGGTCAGATAGTAGCCACCTTGGGTGGGTGGGGGGACCGAAAGGGGTGGACTGGGTGCTGGCACCCCCGGGACACCCCCCAACTCCTTCCTCCATCCGCCCCCCTCCATCCTCTCTAGAGCCGGACCGTTCCCAAGTCTTCTCCCTCTTCCGAGTCTAACCCACCTCCCTCCTGCTGCAGTCCGGGCCCGAATTGCCGGAGGACGGGACG
Source organism: Tachyglossus aculeatus (assembly GCF_015852505.1). Lineage (NCBI taxonomy): Eukaryota > Metazoa > Chordata > Mammalia > Monotremata > Tachyglossidae > Tachyglossus > Tachyglossus aculeatus. Next base: position 3,910,199 of record NC_052091.1, read on the forward strand.
GTCGCCCGGCCCTCAGGGGAGCTCACCCTCTCCCTGCAGTTGGCTGGGGTCCAGCAGCTCCATCATATACTCCACGTCCAGCTGCGTGGCCGTGATGGTCTCACTGTGGACCAGCACGTAGGTCAGGACGGGCAGGAAGTCGTCGGCCCCGTAAGGCTCTGGGGAAATAATAATAATAATAATTAATAATAATAATAATGGCATTTGTTAGGCGCTTACTATGTGCAAAGCACTGTTCTAAGCGCTGGGGGGAATACAAGGTGATCAAGTTGTCCCACGTGGAGCTCACAGTCTTAATCCCCATTTTCCAGATGAGGGAACTGAGGCTCAGAGAAGTTAAGTGACTTGCCCAAGGTCACACAGAAGACCTGTGGCGGAGCCGGGATTCGAACCCATGACCTCTGACTCCAAAGCCCGGGCTGTTTCCACTGAGCCAAGGTGCTTCTAGAGGAAAGAGTGGCCCGGTCACACGCTAGATTGCAAGCCCGCCGTGGGCAGGGAATAGGTCTGTTATCATCATTACTCTCATTATCCTATTTGCTAAGCAGCGTGGCTCGGTGGAAAGAGGCCGGGCTTTGGAGCCGGAGGTCATCGGTTCGAATCCCGGCTCCGCCGCTTGTCAGCTGGGTGACTTTGGGCAAGCCCCTTCATTCATTCAATCGTATTTATTGAGCGCTTACTGTGTGCAGAGCACTGGACTAAGCGCTTAGTACAGCACTTCACTTCTACACTACAGTACACTACAGTACTTCTCTTCTCTGGGCCTCAGTGACCTCATCTGGAAAGTGGGGATTAAGGCTGCAAGCCCCCAGTGGGACATCCTGATCAGCTTGTATCCCCCCCAGCGCTTAGAACAGTGCTTTGCACATAGTAAGCACTTAACAAATGCCATTATTATTATTCTCTGTGCCTCAGTGACCTCATCTGTAAAATGGGGATTAAGGCTGTGAGCCCCCCATGGGACATCCTGATCACCTTGTATCTGCCCCCAGCACTTAGAACAGTGCTTTGCACATAGTAAGAGCTTAATAAATGCCATTATTATTATTATTATTATTATTATTATTATTATTATTATTATTATTATTATTATTCCTTGTGCCTCAGTGACCTCATCTGTAAAGTGGGGATGAAGGCTGTGAGCCCCCCGTGGGACAAGCTGATCACCTTGTAACCTCCCCAGCGCTTAGAACAGTGCTTTGCACATAGTAAGTGCTTAACAAATACTATTATTATTATTATTATTATTATTATTATTATTATTATTATTCTCCGCGCCTCAGTGACCTCATCTGAAAAATGGGGATTAAGGCTGTGAGCCCGACGTGGGACAACCTGATCACCTTGTAAACTCCCCAGCTCTTAGAACAGTGCTTTGCACATAGTAAGAACTTAATAAATGCCATTATTATTATTATTATTATTATTATTATTATTATTATTATTCTCTGTGCCTCAGTGACCTCATCTGTAAAATGGGGATTAAGGCTGTGAGCCCCCCATGGGACATCCTGATCACCTTGTATCCCCCCCCCAGCACTTAGAACAGTGCTTTGCACATAGTAAGAGCTTAATAAATGCCATTATTATTATTATTATTATTATTATTATTATTATTGTTCCTTGTGCCTCAGTGACCTCGTCTGTAAAGTGGGGATGAAGGCTGTTAGCCCTCCGTGGGACAAGCTGATCACCTTGTAACCTCCCCAGCACTTAGAACAGTGCTTTGCACGTAGTAAGTGCTTAATACTATTATTATTATTATTATTCTCTGCGCCTCAGTGACCTCATCTGTAAAATGGGGATTAAGGCTGTGAGCCCGACGTGGGACAACCTGCTCACCTTGTAACCTCCCCAGCGCTTAGAACAGTGCTTGGCACATAGTAAGTGCTTAATAAATGCCATTATTATTATTATTAAGGGCTGGGGTAGATACAAGGTAATCAGGTTGTCCCACGTGGGGCTCACAATCTTAATCCCCATTTTCCAGATGAGGGAACTGAGGCCCAGAGAAGTGAAGTGACTTGCCCAAGGTCCCACAGCAGACAAGCGGCGGAGCCGGGATTAGAACCCATGTCCTCTGACTCCCAAGCCCAGGCTCCTTTTCTTTTTTAATGGCATTTATTAAGCGCTTACTATGTGCCAAGCACCGTTCTAAGCGCTGGGGAGGTTACAAGGAGATGAGGTTGTCCCACGGGGGGGCTCCCAGTCTTGATCCCCATTTTCCAGATGAGGGAACTGAGGCCCAGAGAAGTGAAGTGACTTGCCCAAAGTCACACAGCTAAGTGGCCTTGTCAGTAGGCCAGGCTGTTTCTGTTTTAATGTTTTACTGGACTCTCCCAAGCACTTCGTCCAGCGCTCTGCACACAGTAAGCGCTCAAAAAATACGATTGAATGACTGAGGGCTGGAGGGGACGGAGGCAGGGAGGATTTGGGGAGCTTTGGAAGCAGGAAGGTTTAGTGGAAAGAGTCTTTAGGCCTGGGAGCCAAAGGATTGGGGTTCTAATCCCAGCCCTGCCACATAATAATAATAATAATAATAATAATAATAATAGTAACTTGTATTTCCCAAGCGCTTAGTACAGTGCTCTGCACACAGTAAACGCTCAATAAATACGATTGATGATATTAACCACATCATCATCATCATTATCATCATCATCATGGTATTATCGGAGAAGCAGCGTGGCTCAGTGGAAAGAGCCGGGCTTTGGAGTCATAGGTCACAGGTTCAAATCCTGGCTCCGCCAATTGTCAGCTGTGTGACTTTGGGCAAGTCACTTCACTTCTCTGCGCCTCAGTTCCCTCATCTGTCAAATGGGGATGAAGACTGTGAGCCCCCCCCCCCCGCCGTGGGACAACCTGATCACCTTGTAACCTCCCCAGCGCTTAGAACAGTGCTTTGCACACAGTAAGCGCTTAATAAATGCTATCATTACTATTATTAATATTATTGTTATATTATTATTATATTTATTATAATCGTTATTGTTCTAAGCGCTGGGGAGGTTACAAGGTTATCAGGTTGGCCCACGAGGAGCTCACAGTCTTAATCCCCATTTTACAGATGAGGTACTGAGGCCCACAGAAGTTAAGTGACTTGCCCAAAGTCACACAGCTGACAATTGGCAGAGCCAGGGTTTGAACCCAGGTAACCTCCCCAGTGCTTAGAACAGTGCTTTGCACATAAGTAAGCACTTAATAAATAATAATAATAATAACAATAATGGTATTTGTTAAACGCTTACTATGTGCAAAGCACTGTTCTAAGCGCTGGGGAGGAAACTAGGTGATCAGGTTGTCTCACATGGGGCTCACAGTCTTAATCCCCATTTTACAGATGAGGTACTGAGGCCCAGAGAAGTTAAGTGACATGCCCAAAGTCACACAGCTGACAATTGGCAGAGCCGGGGTTTGAACCCATGTAGCCTCCCCAGCGCTTAGAACAGTGCTTTGCACATAGTAAGTGCTTAATAAATAATAATAATAATAATGGTATTTGTTAAACGCTCACTATGTGCAAAGCACTGTTCTAAGCGCTGGGGAGGAAACAAGGTGATCAGGTTGTCCCACAGGAGGCTCACAGTCTTAATCCTCATTTTGCAGATGAGGTCACTAAGGCCCAGAGAAGTTTTGCCATCATTATTATTATTATTGTGAGACTCGGGTGGGCGGACCGCGTCTGCTCACTGTCATCATCATCATCAATCGTATTTATTGAGCGCTTACTATGTGCAGAGCACTGTACTAAGCGCTTGGGAAGTACAAATTGGCAACATCTAGAGACAGTCCCTACCCAACAGTGAGTGGGCTCCCAGTCTAAAAGGGGGAGACAGAGAACAAAACCAAACATACTAACAAAATAAAATAAATAGGATAGATACGTACAAGTAAAATAAATAAATAAATAAATAGAGTAATAAATATGTACAAACAGTCCTGTTGTCTTCTCCCAAGCGCTTAGTAGGTGCTCTGCACACATCATCATCAATTGTATTTATTGAGCGCTTACTGTGTGCAGAGCACCGTACTAAGCGCTTGGGAAGTCCAAGTTGGCAATGTATAGAGACGGTCCCTACCCAACAGTGGGCTCTCAGTCTAAAAGGGGGAGACAGAGAACAAAACCAAACGTACTAACAAAATAAAATAAATAGGATAGATATGGACAAGTAAAATAGAGTGATAAATATGTACAAACAGTCCTGTTGTCTTCTCCCAAGCGCTTAGTACGGTGCTCTGCACACATCATCATCAATCGCATTTATTGAGCGCTTACTGTGTGCAGAGCACCGTACTAAGCGCTTGGGAAGTCCAAGTTGGCAACGTATAGAGACGGTCCCTACCCAACAGTGGGCTCACAGTCTAAAAGGGGGAGACAGAGAACAAAACCAAACATATTAACAAAATAAAATAAATAGGATAGATATGGACAAGTAAAATAGAGTGATAAATCTGTACAAACAGTCCTGTTGTCTTCTCCCAAGCGCTTAGTACGGTGCTCTGCACACATCATCATCAACTGTATTTATTGAGCGCTTACTGTGTGCAGAGCACCGTACTAAGCGCTTGGGAAGTCCAAGTTGGCAACGTATAGAGATGGTCCCTACCCAACAGCGGGCTCACAGTCTATCAGTCTAACAGTCGATCGGGCTAAAGGACCGAATTGGGGAGCGGCCCGGGTCGCTGCGCCCGCGCTGCCCACCTGCTCGCCCGCCGCCACCGCCGCCCTGGTTCATGGCTTCATAGATGAGCTTGCAGATCTTGAGCAGCAAGGCCACCTTCTTGTGGGGGGCGTAGGCGGCGTGCAGCTGGCCCAGCTTGGCCTGGATGCGCTCCAGCGCGGGGGCGTCGGGCACGGCGGCCGTCACCCCCAGGGCCCCCGGGCCCCGGGCCCGCAGGGCCTGCTGCTGCCGTGCCAGCCGTCGCAGCTCTTCCTCCCTGTAGTCCCGCAGCTGCCCGAACACCACGTCCCGCAAGGGTTTCAGCACGCATTTGTACAGGGCGGCCTCCACCGCCGACTCTGCGGACGGCGGGAGGGCCGCAAGGTCAGGTCAACACGGCCCACCCAGGCCGCGGCCTAGCCTCCTTCCTCCGGGTTTCGCTCCCGGCCGTCCCCCCGGGCGGGGAGGGGGACGAGGGACCGCCGGACGGATGCCCCGACCCCCTTCCCCATCCCTCCCCGCCCCCCCAAAGCCGGCCGCTGACCACAGAGTACAGAGGCGGCTTCCTCTCTGCTGTCGGGCCGGGTAGGGGAGACCGCAGAACAGCTAGGTGAGGGGGAAGAGGGAGGGGAACCAGGTGGCCTGGGCCGCCCCGGCCTCCGTCCCTTTTGCAAATAATAATAATAATAATAATGGCATTTGTTAAGCGCTTACTATGTGCAAAGCACTGTTCTAAGCGCTGGGGGGGATACAAGGTATTCAGGTTATCCCACGTGGGGCTCATAGGCTTCACCCCCATTTTACAGATGAGGGAACGGAGGCTCCAAGAAGTTAGAAGAGAAGCAGCGTGGCTCAGTGAGAAAGAGCCCGGGCTTTGGAGCCATAGGTGGGTTCGATTCCCGGCTCCGCCACGTGTCTGCTGGGTGACCTTGGGCAAGTCACTTCACTTCTCTGGGCCTCAGTTCCCTCATCAGGAAAATGGGGATGAAGACTGGGAGCCCCACGTGGGACAACTTGATCACCTTGTATCCCCCCCCCCCAGCGCTTAGAACAGTGCTCTGCACATAGTAAGCGCTTAACAAATGCCATCATTATTATTATTATTATTAAGAGACTTGCCCAAGGTCACACAGCAGACGCGTGGTGGGGCTGGGGTTCGAACCCGTGACCTCTGACTCCAAAGGCGGGCGGGAGGCGGAAATGTGGGAAAAGTGGGAGAGACTGACTGACTTCTAGACTGTGAGCCCGCTGTCGGGTAGGGGCCGTCTCTCTATGTTGCCAACTTGGGCTTCCCAAGCGCTCGGTCCAGCGCTCTGCACACAGTAAGCGCTCAGTGAATACGATTGAATGAATGAATGAATCATCATCATCAGTCGTATTTATCGAGCGCTTACTGTGTGCAGAGCACTGTACTAAGCGCTTGGGAAGTCCAAGTTGGCAACATAGAGAGACGGTCCCTACCCAACAGTGGGCTCACAGTCTAAAAGAATGAATGAAGGAGAGAGGAGCGTGCGTGACGGCGAGTGAGTCCGTGCGGGCCTGCACGTGTGGGAAAGCGGAATGAGCGTGCGTGTGTCCGTGTGAGGCGTGAGGGAAAGAGAGAGCTCGCACATGGCAGAGACGGGCGATCGGGGACCCGGGGCGGCGAGGACAGACGTGAGGGAGGGAAGCGAAACTGTGTGCGGCGGGGTGGGCCGAAGAAAAAGCACGTGGGGTCGGGGGCTGGAGAAAGGTGGGTGTGAACGCACGTGCGGGGGTCCAGGCCGAGGCCCGGGAGCTCCCCACCGGCGCGTCAGAGGGGGTGAGCGGGGCGGTCTCCTGCAGCCCTCCCCGGACACCCACCCTCTCCCGGGAGCAGGGGAGGGCGTCCCGGCGTCCCGGCGTCCCGGGGCCGTACCCAGGGTGAAGTCTCCGCCGTCGTCCCCGGCCCCGAAGGCCTGCAGCTCGGAGCTGGCGCACAGGTAGGAGCGCAGGCCGCTGAGCAGCTGGCGGATTTCCTGGAGCAGCTCGGTGCTGGAGGCGGGCCGGGCCGCGCCCCCCGCCCGCAGGTGGCCCACGAAGCTCCGCACCAGCCCCCCGACGTAGGTGTCCGGCTCCTGGGCCAGCTCCAGCACGCGGTGGGCCACCCGCCGCTCGGCCGAGACCAGGCCGCTCAGGGCGCTGCCCACGGCCGACAGGCGGTGGAGGACGCGGGAGGCCGGCGGGGGCCGGCGGGGCCGGGCCGGGGACGGGCCCGCCGGCGGCGGGGTCGTCTCCCCGCCGTCCTCGGCCTCCTCCTCCACGCTGCTCAGAGACAGGGAGTCCGGCTCCGGGGGCGTGGGGCAGGCGGAGCCTTCGATCCAGGAGACCCGGTGTGGGCTTTGGGTGGCCCGAGGGGCCGTGGGGGTGGGCGGGGGGCTGTGGGACGGGGTGGACGCCGCCGACGACGGAGGGACGGAGAAGGCCGCTGAGGGAGAGATGGAGACAGAGAGATAGAGAGAGAGAGAGAGAGAAGGGTCTCCCACCCCCGGCCAGAGGGACCCTGGCATGATCATCATCATCATCAATCGTATTTACTGAGCGCTTACTGTGTGCTGGACTAAGCACTTGGGAAGTCCAAGTTGGCAACATATAGAGACGGTCCCTACCCAACAGTGGGCTCACAGTCTAAAAGGGGGAGACGGAGAACAAAATGATGATGATGATGGCATTTATTAAGCGCTTACTATGTGCAAAGCACTGTTCTAATCGATCAATCAATCGATCGTATTTATTGAGCGCTTACTGTGTGCAGAGCACTGGACTAAGCGCTCGGGGAGTACAAGTTGGCAACATAGAGAGACGGTTCCGACCCAACAGCGGGCTCACGCTGAGGAGGTTACAAGGGGATCAGGTTGTCCCGCGGGGGGCTCCCAGTCTTCATCCCCATTTGACAGATGAGGCCACTGAGGCCCAGAGAAGTGAAGTGATTTGCCCCAAGTCCCCCAGCTGACGAGCAGCGTGGCTCAGTGGAAAGAGCCCGGGCTTTGGAGTCAGAGTTCGTGGGTTCAAATCCCGGCTCTGCCCATTGTCAGCTGGGTGACTTCGGGCAAGGCACTTCACTTCTCTGGGCCTCCCTCACCTGTAAAATGGGGGTGAAGATTGCGAGCCCCCCGTGGGCTAACCTGATCCCCTTGTAACCTCCCCAGGGCTTAGAACAGTGCTCTGCACGTAGTAAGCGCTTAATAAATGCCATCATTATTATCGTTAAGTGGCAGAGTGGGGATTTGAACCCGGGACCTCAGCCTCCAAAGCCTGGGCTCCTGCCACTGAGCCACGCTGCTTCTCACCACTCTCTGGAGGGACCCCGGCGTCCCAGCCCCCCACTCCCAGCCGGAGGAACCCAATCATCCAGCAGTCGAAACAGGTTACAAGTAAAGAAAGATGAAAAATGAAGAGCAGATGACACAGAACTGGGAGTCAGGAAGTCTCATGTCCTCCCCCTGGCCTGGAATGCCCTCCCTCCGCACATTTCATTTTGCTAACGTGTTTTGTTTTGTTGTCTGTCTCCCCCTTCTAGACTGTGAGCCCACTCTAGGGTAGGGACCGTCTCCAGATGTTGCCAACTTGTACTTCCCAAGCACTTAGTCCAGTGCTCTGCACACAGTAAGCGCTCAATAAATACGATTGAATGAATGAATCCAGCCTCCCACCATATGCCAGGGGAATTCTGGCACCCCCCCGCCCGCTCCTAAAGGCGGAAAATCCACGTACGTCCCATCTGAGTCCCCTCTCCCGACTTTTCCCAGCTTTCCGGAGGGACACGGGTGTGTCAGTCCCCCAGCCAGAGTCCCTTCTCCCAGCTTCCCACCCCTTCCCGGCCCTGGAGGGACCCAGGCGTCCAGGCCCGAGTCCCCTCTCCCAGCCCCTTCCCTCGGCGGAGGAGTTGCCCACTCACTTGAGACCTTGCCACGGGTCCTGGGGGGCGTCCGCAGCCCATCCTCCGTGGCTCCCGGCCGCTCCTCCCGGAACAGGGGATTGACCACGTATAAGGCACCCCCGGCGTACGTGATCCGGACGGTGCCCACCTGGGGAGGCCCGGACCCCCGCCGGCCATCCTCATCCCCCAGCCCTGCGGGAGGAGGGAATGGTGGGGCGCGGGAAGGGCCCGGGCCTCATTCAGTCCTATTTAGTGAGCGCTTGCTTTGTACAGAGTTTGTACAGGGCCTCAGTTCCCTCATCTGGAAAATGGGCATTAAGATTGTGAGCCCCAGGTGGGACAACCTGATCACCTTGGAACCTCCCCAGCGCTTAGAACAGTGCTTTGCACATAGTAAGCGCTTAATAAATGCCATCATTATTATCATTATTATTATTATTACAGAGCACTAAGCACCGGGGAGAGGACAATACAAAAATAGGCAGACACATTCCCTGCCCACAACAAGCTTACGGTCCAGAGGGGGAGGCAGGCGTTAATATACATAAATTAGAGATACGTACACAAGCGCTAAGGGGCTGGGATAAGAGATAATAATAGTAATAATGGTATTTGTTAAGCGCTTACTAGGTGCCAGGCACCGTTCTAAGCGCTGGGGTAGATGCAAGGTCAAATTAGAGATACGTACATAAGCGCTAAGGGGCTGGGATAAGAAATAATAATAGTAATAATGGTATTTGTTAAGCGCTTACTAGGTGCCAGGCACCGTTCTAAGCGCTGGGGTAGACGCAAGGTCAAATTAGAGATACGTACATAAGCGCTAAGGGGCTGGGATAAGAGATAATAATAATAATAATGGTATTTGTTAAGCGCTTACTACGTGCCAGGCACCGTTCTAAGCGCTGGGGTAGATGCAAGGTCAAATTAGAGATACGTACATAAGCGCTAAGGGGCTGGGATAAGAAATAATAATAGTAATAATGGTATTTGTTAAGCGCTTACTAGGTGCCAGGCACCGTTCTAAGCGCTGGGGTAGACGCAAGGTCAAATTAGAGATACGTACATAAGCGCTAAGGGGCTGGGATAAGAGATAATAATAATAATAATGGTATTTGTTAAGCGCTTACTACGTGCCAGGCACCGTTCTAAGCGCTGGGGTAGATGCAAGGTCAAATTAGAGATACGTACATAAGCGCTAAGGGGCTGGGATAAGAGATAATAATAATAATAATGGTATTTGTTAAGCGTTTACTACGTGCCAGGCACCGTTCTAAGCACTGGGGTAGACGCAAGGTCATCGGGTTGGTCCCACACAGGGCTCACGTTCTCAAAATCCCCATTTTACAGATGAGGGAACTGAGGGCCCAGAAAAGTGAAGCCGTCTGCCCAAGGTCACGCAGCCGACGAGTGAATGGGCCGGAATCGGATGAATAAAGGGAGCAAGGCAGGGCGACCCGTCGAGTCCCCACTGTCTTTTCCTCCCCGCCCCTCCTGCTCTCCAGGGCTAGGACCTTCCCAGGCCCCCCTCTCTGATCCGGGGGCAGGAGCGGGCAGGGAGAGCAGGATGGTCCCAAAGGACTAAGCGCTTAGTCCAGTGCTCTGCACACAATAAGCGCTCAATAAATACGATTGATTGATGGACGGGTCTGGGATGGGTCCGGGCCGGCCACGGGGGTCAGGGAAGGGAGCCTCACCTGGATCCAGTTGGGGAGCCTCCGGGGTTCCTAGCGGGACGAGCAGAGTCCGGGGCAGGATGTCCCTGGAGGATTGAAGGGGTCAGAGGCCGGCCCAGAGGGACCCGGGCCCAATCTGCCCGTCACCATTCCGCTTCCGATCCCCGATACCTGCTGGTGCACAGGAAGGCCAGGAGCTGGGGCAGATCTGGGAAGCTCAGCTGGGAAGTGTCCAGGGACACACCTGGAGAAGCCGGGGGGGGGGGGAGGACGTCACCCTCACCTCTTCCGCTCTCGCCCTTGGCAGACCTGGGGACCCGGGTGTCCTGTCCCTAACCCTCACCCCACCCCTGGGACCCCAGGCCCCAGAGAGCCGGAGGGGTAGGGTGGAGGCTTCCCCCGACCCTCCCGCCCCACCTCTGCTTCCTCTCCCCCACGTCCACAGGGGCAGGAAGTGAGATTGTGGAGCCAGGGCCGTGGTCAGGGGTCTGGGCGGCGGGCCCCAGGGGCGGCGGCGGGTGTCGGGGGGCTGCGGTCAAGCCGTCATCTGAGAGCTGGGGCACCCGAGTTCTATTTCGGACCCTGGCCGGACGTGGGGCCGGTCCCCAGAGCGGGGATGGGCACTCGGGTCCTGGCTTGCGGTGGAGGGGGAGGGCCGGGCTGGGGGACGGGACCCCGGTGTGGAGGCGGGGGGCCCCCCACCCTCACCGGCCGGGGTCTCCAGGACTCGGTAGGTGCCCACGGCCTCGGGGAGGGTGTCCGTCCGCAGACTCAGCGCGCAGCTCTCCGCGGCCCCCGTCACCACGAAGCTCTGCGCGAGGAGAGAGGACGACATGGGAGAAGGGTCATCTCGCCGCCGACCGCTCAACCCCCTTGCCCCCTCCTGCCTCACCTCGCCTTCATTCATTCGTTCAGTCGTATTTATTGAGCGCTTACGGTGTGCAGAGCGCTGGACTGAGCGCTTGGGAAGTACAAGTTGGTAGTTCCCTCGTTTCTCTCCTTCTACCACCCAGCCCACAAACTTCGCTCCTCTGGCGTTAACCTTCTCATTGGGCCTCCATCTCTCCGCCAACCCCTGGCCCACGTCCCGCTTCTGTCCTGAAACGCCGTCCCTCCCCACATCCCATCACATCTTTTAGACTGTGAGCCCACTCTTTTAGACTGTGAGCCCACTGTTGGGTAGGGACTGTCTCTATGTGTCGCCAATTTGTACTTCCCAAGCGCTTAGTACAGTGCTCTGCACATAGTAAGCGCTCAATAAATACGATTGATTGATTGATTGATCCCACAGACGAAGCCCCTCTTTCCACTTCTCCCACTCCCTGCCACGTCGTCCTGACTCGCTCCCTTGATTCACCCCCTTTCCCAGCCCCACGGCACCGTGTCCACAGCCGCCGTTTATTTACTGACGTCTGTCTCCCCCCTCTAGACTGTGAGTTCGAGGTGGGCAGGGAATGTCCCCGTGTATTGTTCTAGTGTTCTCTCCCGAGGGCTTAGTACAGTGCTCTGCACATGGTAAGCACTCGATAAATACAACTGAGTGAACGAATATGGAAGTCAGGGGAGGGTCCTCGATGGCGGGGGGCAGGCAGGGCACGGACCGAGACTCACCCCTGGGGGCTGGGGGGCCAGGAGCTCGGCCGCCTGATGAGGATTCAGATCTGGCAGCTGCCACAGGCCCCGACTCCTCTGAAGTCGGACCAGAGGGGCCGGAGGGGCCTCGCCCGTCCCGTTCGCCAGCGCCATGTCCGACCTGCGACGCACGGGACCCTGGAGATGGGGGCCGGCCCGTCCCAGCGGCCCCCCTTCCTCCCCTTACCCGCCTTCTGGGCCCCTCCCGCTCCTCCCCGGACCCAGCTGCGTGGCAGGGGAAGGCGAAGGCCGGGACCCGACTGAAACTGGCCCCCGGAGGATCTGGGGCGCCGGGCTGGAGTGGCGAGAGAGTCGGAAGAACTACTCTCGGGTGGGGAGGGAAGTCGAGATCGACCATCAAAGAGTCGAGAGTCAAAACAGCCGAGATCAAAGATGAGAAGACGCGCGCCCCGGTGCGCCTCCTGCCCCTCTCCCCCTTCCCCGGCCTCAAGAGTGGGCCCCGACCCGGCCCGGGCCCGCCTTACCTCTCCGTGTCCCGGGGATGCGGCCCCTCCTCGGCTGCCCACGGAGCCACCGGCTCAAACACCAGGCGCTGGAAACATCGCCCGGGCCCCGAGCCTCCCGGGCCGCCCGCCCTGAGGAAGGGCATCGTGCCAACCTGAGACCCTCCTGGGGTCCAGGGGCACAGGTGGGGAGGACCAACATCTTTCCTGGGGCCAGACTCCCTTTCAACCCAGGCACGGCCCTCCTCGCTCCTCCCTCGCCTCTTCTCTGAAGAGAGGGGACCTGGAGAGGGTGCCCAACAGTGGGGGGTAGGCCAGGAGGCCCAGCCGGACGAGGGTTACCTGTGGTTCGGGGGCGGCGGGAGCGGAGAAGGCCTGCTTCCCCGGCTGAGTCGAGAGTGACGAGGAACCCAGGCTGGTGCAGAGAGGAAGCTGGGGGGGGGTGGAAGGGAGGGAGGGAGGGGCCCCGGGGAGGGGGTGATGGAGACTTGGGTGAGAGATGGGGTTTTCCTGGAAGAACGGGAGGCGGGCACCGCTGGACGGGACAAGGGCACAGGATCACAAGGCAGGGCCACCCGGGGGGAACAGGTGCGGCCGGGGGCGGCCACCTCCAAACTGGGACCAGGCCTTCTCACAGGGATGGGGGCGAGTCTCCAACTCCCGCTTTGGCCAGCCCCCTCTGCCTCTCTCGGCTTCCTCCCTGACAGTGGGAAGAGACAGCAGCCTAAAAGCCCACCCAGCCCTTGCCCCCCACCGGGCCCCCGGCCCAGAACGGTGAGACGCGTCAAGCGCTCGCTATGCGCTGAGCACCGTGCTCGGCCCTGGAGCAGATGGAAGATGATCCTTTCAGACGCAGGCCCTGTCCCAGAGGGGCCTCCCGGTCTAAGAGAGAGGTGGGACACGTACCGAATCTCCATTTTGGGGTCGAGGAAACTGAGGCCCAGAGAGGTGAAGTTGCTTGCCCAAGATCACACGGCAGGTAAGAGGAGCCGGGATTAGAACCCAGTTCCTCTGGCTCCCAAATATCTCCCTTTCTGCTCCTGGAGCTCCCGGCTACCGGATCCTACGGGTGGGCCGCCCTCTCCCGCCCCCCAAGATGATGCTCCCGGGATAGTGGGGAAGGGGGAGCAGGTGGTTTGAAAATCCTGCGGCCTTCTGGCCCTTCTCTTGACCTCTTCCAGAGGACCAGAGCCGGGGACTTAAACATTTCGAGCCCCTCCCCTAGGACAAGAAGCCAGCTGGGCACGGGAAGGGGAGGGGATCCACCTGGGGTCCCGTCTCCAAGCCCCCTCTCCTCCCGGGGCCCAGGTTGCCAGCTCTCGTCCCTCTCCACAGCGCTCGGTCTCCTGGGTCCTCTCTGTGTCCTACCTCTGTGCCCATCTCGTCGCTCTGCTCTCCTGGGGAAGGTTGGGCAAGCCCCCCAACCCCCCCGGACCCCTCCACCCCCCACCCCGGGTTTCGGCAGCCACTTCCTGCTGCGGGCAGAGAGATGTCTGTTTCAACAGAGGGACTGAGGGAGCCGGGGGGAAATTGGCATCTCTTCCACCCGCTCAGGGAGCGGGGGATTGAAGCTGAGTAGGGGGCGGTTGGGAGGGTCATTCCACCCCATCCCCTGCCTCCGACCCCTTAGGGTCTCCCCACCGGGGAGAGTTCTCCCGCGGTGCCCCCATCCACGGCTGAAGTCTACCCTCCATCCCTTCCGCTGCAAACTTCCCCTTTTGGAGATCTCCCCCCCCCCCGACCCCGCCCTCCCCAAATAGGTGGATTCTTCCCACCTGCCCTCTCCCCTCCTCATCTCTCCCTGCGGCCGGGGGGCCGCGGAGGGTGGGAGGACCAGGGGAGCGGGAGTTGGCGGGGTGAGATGGAGGTAGGGCAGACTGGGAGTGGGCGGGGGGGAGCATGAGGGCTGAAGGGAAGGGGGAGAGAGACAAAACAACACACCTTGGCCGTTCCCTCTCGGTTTATTCTGCTCCAGTTGGTCAGTGTATACGCTTCCCCCTCCCCTAGGCCCGCCACTGGTTAGTAGTTAGTTGGGTCCTCGGGGTTAGAGGGGGGGCACGTTAAGGACGCGGGGACCCGGGCTCCCCTGGGGACGGTTAGTACGGGCCTGAACCCCAAGGCGCGAGGCCTTCCGGGGGAGCCACCCTGTTAGCCGAGGCCTGGGGCTCTGGGCGTCTTGGGCCCCATCACTTGGGCTTCTCTCCTCCTCCTCCTCCTCCTGCTGCTGCTCCCGCTCCCGCTCCGCTGGCTCCGGCCTTCTCCTTGGGGGCAGCGGGCGGGGAGCCCGCCGCCCCGCCGCCCGCCTTCCCGTCGATGAGGGCGTGCTCCCTGCGCACCAGCTCTTCCAGCTCCTTCTGCGGGAGGGCGAAGGCACCGGCCATCAGCCCCGGGAAGGGGCGGGCGGGCCCGCTGGAGGACCTGGGGAGTGGGGGAGCCATGGGGGACGGGACGGGGGGCTTCTAGGGAGCAGAAGCTCGGTACCTTCCAGCCCAGGAGGTCGGCCAGAGCAGCACAGCCGGCGTCACAGTCCCCGATCCAGGCCACGTCCCTTCAATCAATCAATCAATCAATCGTATTTATCGAGCACTTACTATGTGCAGAGCACTGGACTAAGCGCTTGGGAAGTACAAGTCGGCAACATATAGAGACAGTCCCTACCCAACAGTGGGCTCATAGTCTAAAAGGGGGAGACAGAGAACAAAACCAAACATACTAACAAAATAGAATAGATATGTACAAGTAAAATAAATAGAGTAATAAATCTGTACAAACCTATATACATATATACAGGTGCTGTGGGGAAGGGAAGGAGGTAAGATGGGGGGGATGGAGAGGAAGGAAGGGGCTCAGTGTGGGAAGGCCTCCTGGAGGAGGTGAGCTCTCAGTAGGGCCTTGAAGGGAGGAAGAGAGCTACTGTGTGCAGAGCACTGTACTAAGCGCTTGGGAAGCACAAGTTGGCAACATATAGAGACCGTCTCCTTGGGGAGACGGAGAACTCGCCATCTCTGAGCTCACCCCCACTTCACCGCTGGAAGGGACCAGGCTATTCCTCACCCCTTATCCATGGAGGCCTTCCCAGACTGAGCCCCCTCCTTCCTCTCCCCCTCTCCACCCCCCCGCCTTACCTCCTTCCCCTCCCCACAGCACCTGTATACATATATATGTTTGTACAGATTTATTACTCTATTTATTTTACTTGTACATATTTATTCTATTTATTTTATTTTGTTAACATTCATGCATTCATTCAATCGTATTTATTGAGCGCTTACTGTGTGCAGACCACTGGACTAAGCGCTTGGGAAGTCCAAGTTGGCAACATCTAGAGACGGTCCCTACCCAACAGTGGGCTCCCAGTGTAGAAGGGGGAGACAGACAAGGAAACAAAACATAGTAACAAAATAAAATAAATAATAATAACAAAATATGTACAAATAAAATAAATAAAATAATAAATATATGTATATGCATATATATGTATATATGTGTATACATATATATGCATATACATGTATATATGTGTATACATATATGTGTATATACATATACATGTATATATATACATGTATATGTATATACATATACATATATACAGGTGCTGTGGGGAGGGGAAATATGTTAATATGTTTTGTTTTGTTGTCTGTCTCCCCCTTCTAGACTGTGAGCCCGCTGTTGGGTAGGGACCGTCTCTAGATGTTGCCAACTTGTACTTCCCAAGCGCTTAGTACAGTGCTCTGCACACAGTAAGCGCTCAATAAATACGACTGAATGAATGAATGAACAGTGCTTTGCACATAGTAAGCGCTTAGCACATCATCATTATTATTAATAATAATAATAATGGTATTTGTTAAGCGCTTACTATGTGCAAAGCACTGTTCTAAGCACTGGGGGGATACAAGGTGATCAGGTCATCTCACGCGGGGCTCACAGTCTTCATCCCCATTTTCCAGATGAGGGAACTGAGGCCCAGAGCAGTGAAGTGCCTTGCCCAAAGTCACACAGCTGACAACTGGAGGAGCCGGGATTTGAACCATGACCTCCGACTCCAAAGCCCGGGCTCTTTCCACTGAGCTTCTCTATTATTATTCTCTATTATTGAGTGCTCCGCACGCAGTGAGCGCTCAATAAATACAATTGCTGTCTGCCTCCCCCCTTCTAGACCGTGAGCCCGCTGTTGGGTAGGGACCGTCTCTAGATGTCGCCGGCTTGGACTTGTCAAGCGCTTAGTCCAGTGCTCTGCACACAGTCAGCGCTCAATAAATACGGTTGAATGAATGAATCGGTGGACCCCCGTTTTCTCAACTAAAGACCCCCGACCTCTCACCTGTAGGCCTTCTCTGAATCGAAGTCCATACTGCCTCCAAAGCCCATCAGCCCGAGGAAGGGATCACTCTGGTGGGGAGAGACGGACGGGGCGCGTCAGGACGGGGCGGCCGGAGAGGGCAGGGGGCTTCCCGGCCCCCCGAGGCTCGGCGTGGAGGGGGGTGGGCTCACCTGGCCGGTCTTCTCCTTGTTAATCAGGAGGCGGGGGGTGCGCAGGGGGGCCCTGGGGAGACAAGACGGGGAGACCGAGGGGGATCGGCGCTTCATCTCCTTCTCTAGGGCTGCTCAGCGGGGCGACGGGGTGGGGCCGTCCCTCAAGCCCCCCGCCCCCAAACACACCCACCATCATCATCATCCTCAATCGTATTTACTGAGCGCTTACTGTGTGCAGAGCACTGGACTAAGCGCTTGGGAAGTCCAAGTTGGCAACATAGAGAGACAGTCACCCCGCGACACCTACTTATTGACCAAGGAGGCGAAGGGCTGGACTTGAAGGGATGTCCCCAAGATGATGAGAAGATCCACTTTGTGGAAGTCCTAGGGGAGGGGGCAAGCAGTCAATCGGTCAAATCGTATTTATTGAGCGCTTACGGTGTGCGGAGCAGTGGACTAAGCGCTTGGGAAGTCCAAGTTGGCAACATAGAGAGACGGTCCCGACCCAACAGTGGGCTTGCAGTCTAAAAGGGGGAGACAGGGAACAAAACAAAAAGCTGGGCTGGCTGAGGCAGGGGTTCTGCAGGCTTGGGTCGGCGGGGCGGAACCGGGCCGAACCTGTGGAGGCCCCCTCTCCTAATGGTAATAGGTGTATTTGTTAAGCGCTTACTCGCTGCTAAGTGCTGCAGATGCCACGAAATCATCCGTTCAATCAATCAATCAATCAATCGTATTTATTGAGCGCTTCCCGTGTGCAGAGCACTGGACTAAGTGCTTGGGAAGTCCAAGTTGGCAACATATAGAGACGGTCCCTACCCAACAGTGGGCTCACAGGCTAGAAGAGTGGGCTCGCAGACTGAGTAATGATAATAATAATAACGGCAGTATTTGTTCAGTGCTCACTAGGAGCCAGGCACTGTACTAAGCGCTGGGGTGGATATAAGCAAGAGGAGCAGCGTGGCCCAGGGGAACGAGCCCGGGCTTTGGAGTCAGAGGTCATGGGTTCAACTCCCGGCTCCGCCGGTTGTCAGCTGGGTGACTTTGGGCAGGTCACTTCACTTCTCTGGGCCTCAGTTCCCTCATCTGGGAAATGGGGATGAAGACCGTGAGCCCCCCGTGGGGCAACCTGATCACCTCGTAATCTCCCCAGCGCTTAGAACAGTGCACTGCACATAGTAAGCGCTTAACAAATGCCATCATTATTACGATTACGTGAGAGGGAGAAATTAATAATCTTACCTCCTTCCCTTCCCTACAGCACCTGTATATATGTATATATGTTTGTACATATTTATTACTCTATTTATTTTACTGGTACATAGCTATTCTATTTATTTTATTTTGTTAGTATGTTTGGTTTTGTTCTCTGTCTCCCCCTTCTAGACTGTGAGCCCGCTGTTGGGTAGGGACTGTCTCTAGATGTTGCCAACTTGGACTTCCCAAGCGCTTAGTCCAATAAGCGCTCAATAAATACGATTGATTGATTGATTAACAGGGAGAATTGGTATTTAATCCCCAT
This sequence comes from Tachyglossus aculeatus, assembly GCF_015852505.1. NCBI lineage: Eukaryota > Metazoa > Chordata > Mammalia > Monotremata > Tachyglossidae > Tachyglossus > Tachyglossus aculeatus. The sequence continues at coordinate 3,928,525 of NC_052091.1, forward strand.
TTCGTAGTTGAGGAAACTGAGGTCCAGAGAAGCGAAGTGACTTGCCCGAGGTCGCGCGGCACAAAAGAGGCAGGGGTAGGATTAGAACTCGGGGCCTCTGACCGGTGGTCTCCATTCGGCCTCGCTGGGTCACAGCTTACCGCAATGGCAGCCCCCCGAGCTGCCAGCCAGCAGGGAGGAGGGGACCCCGTGACCCCGTGACCCCGTGACCCCCACCCCAGTGGGGCCGGGGTCCTGGGAGATGGAGCAGGCCGCTCACCGACTGCATGGATGAGAAGAAACGGGCGGGAAGACTCTCGCCAAAGAACACGATGTCTGTGAGGGAGGAGAGGGAGAGTCAGAGGTGAGACAGAGGGAGAGGGAACCGGCTCCACAGGGTCAGGATGGAGGCAGGAGAGGGCTGGGCCTGCAGCAGGAGGGATGGGGGTTAGACTACAGGACGGGTTTCCTCACTGGGTGGGCTTGCGGACGGAGAGCGGCTGCGGAGCTTCCATCGCCGAGGTCCGCGGTCCCGGCGGGGTGTCGGGGAGAGGGGCCTGGGTGCCGTCACCCCTCCAGGACCTGAGGGGGCCTGGGGGAGACGCCGGCCGGGGTGGGGGGCGTCTTTTCCCTCCGCTGGGACCCTCCCCTGGGCTCCGGGCCCCCCGGCCCCGCTCACCGGGCTTCACGAGGCTCTGGCACTTGTCACACCTGGGGGTGAGCTCGGAGAAGATCTTATCTGCGGGGAGACGGAGCCGAGGCTGAGGGGAGGCGAGGCCCCCCGCCCAGGGCGTCCAGTACAGCCCAGCCCTCAACAATCCCACCGACCAACCCATTACGGTGCGCGCGGGGCGCTTTCCTGGGTGCCCACCCATAGCAGGGTGCTGTATCAACCTCCTCCCCTCCCCTCTATCTCTCGTCTCGCCCGACTCCGGCCCGGCGCTCGCTTGACACCCTGTCCATCATCATCATCAATCGTATTTATTGAGCGCTTACTATGTGCAGAGCACTGTACTAAGCGCTTGGGAAGTACAGTCCCTACCCAACAGTGGGCTCACAGTCTAAAAGGGGGATTAGTCCAGTCCTCCCCTCCTTCAAACCCTCTCGCTAGGCCGCCCCTTCCAGGCTGTCCCCCACCCCTTCCCCTGCCAAAGCCCACGCATTTATTCAATCGCATTTATTGAGCGCTTACTGTGTGCAGAGCACTGCACTAAGCGCTTGGGAAGTCCAAGTGGGCAATATCTAGAGACGGTCCCTACCCAACAGTGGGCTCACAGGCTAGAAGAAGCATTTATCTGGAGAAGCAGTGTGGCTCAGTGGAAAGAACACCGGCTTTGGAGTCAGAGGTCATGGGTTCAAATCCCGACTCCCCCACTTGTCAGCTGAGCCCACTGTTGGGTAGGGACCGTCTCTATATGTTGCCAACTTGGACTTCCCAAGCCCTTAGTCCAGTGCTCTGCACACAGTAAGCTCTCAATAAATACGATTGATTGATTGATTGATTGACTTTGGGCAAGTCACTTACTTCTCTGCGCCTCAGTTCCCTCATCTGTAAAATGGGGATTAAGACTGTGAGCCCCACGAGGGACAACCTGATTACCAGGTAACCTCCCCAGCGCTTAGAACAGTGCTTGGCACATAGTAAGAGCTTAACAAATGCTATCATTATTATTAAATACCGTCCTCGTCCTCACCCACCGTGGGCAGAGAATGCGCTGTATCGAGCGCTAAATATGTATCAATCAATCAATCAATCAATCGTATTTATTGAGCGCTTACTATGTGCAGAGCACTGTACTAAGCGCTTGGGAAGTACAAATTGGCAACACATAGAGACAGTCCCTACCCAACAGTGGGCTCACAGTCTAAAAGGGGGAGACAGAGAACAGAACCAAACATACCAACAAAATAAAATAAATAGGATAGAAATGTACAAGTAAATAAATAAATAAATAGAGTAATAAATATGTACAACCATATATACATATATACAGGTGCTGTGTATATATTTTTGTACCTATTTATTACCCTATTTATCTTACTTGTACATATCTATTCTATTTATTTTATTTCCTTAGTATGTTTGGTTTTGTTCTCTGTCCCCCCCTTCTAGACTGTGAGCCCGCTGTTGGGTAGGGACTGTATGTGTTGCCGACTTGGACTTCCCAATCGCTTAGTCCAGTGCTCTGCACACAGTAAGTGCTCAATAAATACGATTGATTGATTGAGCGCTCTGGGCACTGTACCGAACGTTAGGGAGCCTTCCCCGTCCCGGAGGACATCACGGGTGTTAAAATGTGTTCCGGAGCGGGGGCCGGTCAGCTCGGAAGAGAGCGCCGAGGTTGACGTGGGTGGGGTCCCCTCGGTGGTCACGGAAGCAGGTGGGGATGCTTCTCCCGGGGGTCCCTCGTCGCTCCGGGCCTTCCCCTCACCTTTCATCCAGGCCAGGCTGTACTCCCGGCGACACAGGGCGCTGACGCAGTGCGAGGTGTAGAAAGTGCCGTGCGCTTCCACCAGGTCCTCCGGCTCCAGCCCGGCCACCCGCTCCAGGGTGTCGATGTTCTGGCGGGGAAGGGGCAGGGCCTCGGGGTCTCTCCCCGCCAGCGGCCCTGAGCCCCCCCGGAATCGGGGTGCGAGCCCCGGGTGGGCCGCCCCTCGCCCGCGGCCTCACCTGAGTGTAGCAGCGGAGCAGCAGGCCCTTCTCCTTCAGCAGGCGGATGAAATAGTGGCACACAGTGGGCTGGGGGGCCAGAGACGGCCAGACAGTCGGACCCACGGTGCCAGAGAAGGAGGGCAGCCCCGGCCCCCGCGCCGCCCCGCGCGCGACGGCCTCACCTTGAACTGGCCGGGGTAGAGCTCACGGGCCAGGGCAAAGAAAGGCTCTGGGTGTTTCTGCGGAGGAGAAGGAGAAGGGCAGGGGGGAGGCTAATTCTCCAGGGACCACATTCCCCTCCCTGCCCCGCTCAGGATGCCCACCCTGGGATGGTCGCCACAGGCCCGGCTGTGATGGGGTCATTCCTCGGGGCAGGGGGGGGATAACCGGGAAGGGGATGGCGGCCCTCGACCCTGCTCCCCTCAGCAGGCCGGGCACTACCTTGAAGTAGCCGATCTCGAAGATGGCCTCCGGGTAGGGCAGGTTGTACTTCTGCAGGTTGGCGTAGAGGCCGGTGCCCGGAGAGCGGAAGTCCGGGATGCCCGCGGCTGAGGGCGGGGAGCACGCGGTGGGTCATGGAGGCCTGGACTTCCCCCCATCCCTCTCCGACCGCTTCCCTGGGAAGTCAAGGCGCTCCCGCCGCCCCACCGGGGGCTCAGCGGGGGGTAGGGATCCGGGGCTCCGCGGGCACTTACAAGTGGAGATCCCAGCTCCCACTAGGCAGATGACGTTCTTACCTGAAATCAATCAATCAATCAATCAATCGTATTTATTGAGCACTTACTGTGTGCAGAGCACTGTACCAAACACTTGGGAAGTACAAGTTGGCACCTGAAAGACTGTAGGGGTGTGCGAAGGGGGGTGTCTCTCATTATTATTATTATTCATTCATTCAATCCTGTTTATTGAGCGCTTACTGTGGGCAGGGCACCGGACTAAGCGCTTGGAAAGTACAATTAAGCAACAGAGAGAGACCACCCCTGCCCACACGGAGCTCACAGTCTAGAAGGGGGAAGACAGACAACAAAACAAGTAGGTAGGCGTCAGTATAAATGGAATTATACATAGATACAGTCTTCTAGACTGTGAGCCCACCGTTGGGTAGGGACCGTCTCTATATGTTGCCAACTTGGACTTCCCAAGCGCTTAGTACAGTGCTCTGCACACAGGAAGCGCTCAATAAATGTGATTGAATGAATGAATGACTGGATACACATCAAAACAAGCAGACGGGCATCAGTATAAATGGAATTATAGATACACATCAAAACAAGTAAATGGGCATCAGTATAAATGGAATTAGAGATAGACACACATCAAAACAAGTAAACGGGCATCAGTATAAATGGAATTAGAGATACACATCAAAACAAGTAAACGGGCATCAGTATAAATGGAATAAATGGAATTAGAGATAGGTATACAACAAAAGTAAACAGGCATCAGTATAAATGGAATTATAGATAGATACACATCAAAACAAGTAAACGGGCATCAGTATAAATGGAATTAGAGATAGATACACATCAAAACAAGTAATCGGGCATCAGTATAAATGGAATTATAGATACACATCAAAACAAGTAAATGGGCATCAGTATAAATGGAATTATAGATGTATACACATCAAAACAAGTAACGGGCATCAGTATAAATGGAATTATAGATAGGTACACATCAAAACAAGTAAACGGGCATCAGTATAGATGGAATGATAGATAGATACACATCAAAACAAGTAAATGGGCATCAGTATAAATGGAATTATAGATAGGTACACATCAAAACAAGTAAATGGGCATCAGTATAAATGGAATTATAGACACACATCAAAACAAGTAAACGGGCATCAGTATAAATGGAATTAGAGATAGATACACATCAAAACAAGTAAATGGACATCAGTATAAATGGAATTATAGATAGGTACACATCAAAACAAGTAAACGGGCATCAGTATAGATGGAATTAGAGATAGATACACATCAAAACAAGTAAACGGGCATCAGTATAAAAGGAGTTATAGATAGGTACACATCAAAACAAGTAAACGGGCAACAGTATAAATGGAATTATAGATACACATCAAAACAAGTTAACGGGCATCAGTATAAATGGAATTATAGATAGGTACATATCAAAACAAGTAAGCGGGCATCAGTATAAATGGAATTATAGATAGGTACACTTCAAAACAAGTAAACGGGCATCAAAATAAACAGAATTATAGATATCTACCTAAGTGCTGTAGGGTGGGGAGAGGGGGAGGATCAGAGGGAGTTAGTCGTGGTGCTGCGGAAGGGAGGGAGAGCTGAGGAAAAGGGGGCTTAGTCTGGGAAGGCCTCTTGGAGGAGGTGAGCTTTCAGCAGGATTTGAAGTGGGGGGAAGAGTGGTTGGCAGATTTGAGGAGGGAGGGCGTCTTCGCTAATTGCTTACTAAGCGCTGGGGTAGACACAAAGATAATCACGTCTCACACTGAACTGTACTTTCCAAGCGCCTAGCGCAGTGCTCTGCACATGGTAAGCGCTCAATAAATATGACTGAATGAATGAATGAGCAAGGGCTCACAGTCCAAGCAGGAGGGAGAATAGGCAATGAATCTCCATTTTACAGATGAGGAAACTGAGGCACAGACTGGCCCAAGGTCACTCAACAGGTAAGTGGTGGAGCTGGGTTTCGAACCCGGGTCCTTTGACTCCCAAGCTCTTTCCACTAAGCCATGCTGCTCCTCTGGTTTGGGGAGGAGGTAGGGGGTCCATAAGAGATGCCCCTCCGGCTTCTTGGGTTCTCCATTCCAACCGAAGTCTGTAATTTATTTATTTATTCACTTATTTAGGTCATACGTACATTATTGTCTCTCTCCCCAGCTGGACTGTGAGCTCGTTGTGCGCAGGGAATGGGTCTGATTGTTGTATTGGACTCTCCCAAGCGCTCAGTACAGTGCTTTGCACACAGTAAGCGCTCAATAAATACCACTGATAGATTCACTCATTCATTCCATCGTATTTATTGAGCGCTTACTGTGTTGCAGAGCACTGGACTAAGCACTTGGGAAGTACAAGCTGGCAACATATGAAGCAGCGCGGCTCAGCGGGAAGAGCGCGGGATGTGGAGTCACAGGTCACGGGTTCAAATCCCGGCTCTGCCAATTGTCAGCTGGGTGACTTTGGGCAAGTCACATCACTTCTCTGGGCCTCAGTTCCCTCATCTGTAAAATGAGGATGAAGACTGCGAGCCCCCCGTGTCCCCCTCTCCATCCCCCATCTTACCTCCTTCCCTTCCCCACAGCACCTGTATATATGTATATATGTTTGTACATATTTATTACTCTATTTATTTATTTATTTTACCTGTATATATCTATTCTATTTATTTTATTTTGTTAGCATGTTTGGTTTTGTTCTCTGTCTCCCCCTTTTAGACCGTGAGCCCACTGATGGGTAGGGACTGTCTCTAGATGTTGCCAACTTGGACTTCCCAAGCGCTTAGTCCAGTGCTCTGCATGCAGTCAGCGCTCAATAAATACGATTGATTGATTGATTGACAACCTGCTCACCTTGTAACCTCCCCGGCGCTTAGAACAGTGCTTTGCACATAGTAAGCGCTTAATAAATGCCGTTATTATTATTATTATAGAGAGACGGTCCCTACCCAACAGTGGGCTCACAGTCTGGAAGGGGATAGATGCTAGCCCCCTGCCTCTTGGACAAATCTTCTTCCGCCGGGGTCGCGGGTGTCTCCCACCCTCGCCGATCTCCAGTGCCTCTCTGCGGCAGTCTGGCCTAAATCCCTCTTGCTGCAGGCCCAGCCCCTTGGTTGGATTGGGAGCGGGGTGACGGGGTGGGGGACGGAGTGTAGGTGGGGAGAGGAACTCACACTGGTCACTCAGCATGAAACGGGTCACGCCTTCCAACGTCAGCTCATCCAGCAGCTTCTCCCGCTTCTCGCTCCCGAGGCCCAGGGTCCGGGAGAAGAGATTCCGCAGAAAATCCACTGCAGTGGGGAAAGGGATGGAGATAGGTGGGATTGGGGATTGGGGGCCCCAAGTACCAGCGGGGTGGGGGGCCGGAGGGGAGGGAATTGGGCCCCATGTGGCATGGAGAGAGCCGGCCGGCTTCGGCTTCACGGCATCGGTCAAGCGCCGTTCTAAGGACTAATCATCATCAATCGTATTTATTGAGCGCTTACTGTGTGCAGAGCACTGGACTAAGCGCTTGGCACTGCCCTAATAATGACCATATTTCGAGAAGCAGCGTGGCTCAGTGGCAAGAGCCCGGGCTTTGGAGTCGGAGGTCACGGGTTCAGCTCCCGGCTCCGCCACTTGTCAGCTGGGTGACTTCGGGCAAGTCACTTCCCTTCTCTGGGCCTCAGTTCCCTCATCTGGAAAATGGGGGTGAAGACTGTGAGGCCCACGTGGGACAACCGGATCACCCTGTATCCTCCCCAGCGCTTAGAACAGTGCTTTGCACATTGTAAGCGCTTAACAAATGCCAATTATTATTATTATTATTATTATTATTTGGAGTCAGAGGTCACGGGTTCAGATCCCGGCTCCGCCACTTGTCAGCTGGGTGACTTCGGGCAAGTCACTTCACTTCTCTGGGCCTCAGTTCCCTCATCTGGAAAATGGGGGTTGACTGGGAGCCCCCCGTGGGACCACCTGATCACCTTGTAACCCCCCAGCGCTTAGAACAGTGCTTTGCACATAGTAAGCGCTTAATAAATGCCATTAAAAAAAAAAAGTCACTTCACTTCTCTGGGCCTCAGTGACCTCATCTGGAAAATGGGGATCAATCAATCAATCAATCGTATTTATTGAGCGCTTACTGTGTGCAGAGCACTGGACTAAGCGCTTGGGAAGTACAAGTTGGCAACATAAGGGGATGAGCCCCCCCCCACCCTGAGGGACAACCTGATCACCTTGTAACCTCCCCAGCGCTTAGGACAGTGCTTTGCACATAGTAAGCGCTTAATAAATGCCATCATTATTATTATTACAATTCAATTCCATCGTTATTAGTATTTGTTAAGTGCTTTCTAAGCACCAGGCACTGTACTAAGCGCTGGGGTGGATACAAGCAAATCAGGTTAGACACGGCCCCGGTCCCGCATGGGGCTCCCGGTCTCAAACCCCATTTTACAGATGAGGGAACTGAGGCCCAGAGAAGTGACTTGCCCAGGGTCACACAGCAGAGAAGTGGCGGAGATGGGATTAGAACCCACGACCTTTCGACTCCAAGCCTGGAGTCTATCCATTATGCCACACTGCTTTCCTCTCCCCTTCCTCTCCCTCTCCACCCCCCCATCTTACCTCCTTCCCTTCCCCACAGCACCTGTATATATGTATATATGTTTGTACGGATTTATTACTCTATTTATTTATTTATTTTACTTGTACATATCTATTCTATTTATTTTATTTTGTTAATACATTTTGTTTTGTTGTCTGTCTCCCCCTTCTAGACTGTGAGCCCACTGTTGGGTAGGGACCGTCTCTAGATGTTGCCAACTTGGACTTCCCAAGCTCCTAGTACAGTGCTCTGCACACAGTGAGCACTCAATAAATACAATTGATTGATTGATTGATTGCTTCCCACTATTATCGGCGTGGCTCAATGGAAAGAGCCCGGCCTTTGGAGTCAGAGGTCACGGGTTCAGATCCCAGCTCCGCCACTTGTCAGCTGGGTGACTCTGGGCAAGTCACTTCGCTTCTCTGGGCCTCAGTTCCCTCGTCTGGAAAACGGGGGTTAAGATTGTGAGCCCCACATGGGACAGCCCCATCACCTTGTATCCTCCCCAGCGCTTAGAACAGTGCTTGGCACATAGTAAGTGCTTAACAAATGCCCTTATTATTATGATGATCCCGCCTCTCCCAGCCCCATCTCCCCCTGGATCCCTGAGGAATCCCTCTCGTCCCCCTCTCCATCTTCCTCATCTTACCTCCCTCCCTACCCCACAGCACCTGTATATATGTATATATGTTTGTACATATTTATTACTCTATTTATTTATTTTATTTGTACATATCTATTCTATTTATTTTATTTTGTTAGTATGTTTGGTTTTGTTCTCTATCTCCCCCTTTTAGGCTGTGAGCCCACTGTTGGGTAGGGACTGTCTCTAGATGTTGTCAACTTGGACTTCCCAAGCGCTTAGTCCAGTGCTCTGCACACAGTAAGCGCTCAATAAATACGATTGATGACGATGATGATGGGGCACCCCTCATCCCATCCCACCCCCCGGATCGCTCCACTCACTCTCGGTCTCCCCGGCTGCGCCGCCCTCGCTGTCCGAGTCCGAGTCCTGAAGGGAAGGAAAGGAGTCAGTGGGATGGGGCTGGGAACAGGGGTCCTGGGGAGGGGAGATCCGGGCATCCTGGGGAAGCAGTGTGGCTCAGTGGAAAGAGCCCCGGCTTTGGAGTCAGAGGTCATGGGTTCAAATCCCGGCTCCGCCAACTGTCAACTGTGCGACTTCACTTCCTCTGGGCCTCAGTCACCTCAGCTGGAAAATGGGGATTAAGATTGTGAGCCGCCCCCTGGGACAATCTGATCACCTTGTAGTCTCCCCAGCGCTTAGAAGCGCTTAATAAATGCCATTATTATTATTATTATTATTACCCTGGGACAACCTGATCACCTTGTAATCTCCCCGGCGCTTAAAACAGTGCTTTGCACACAGTAAGCGCTTAATAAATGCCATTATTATTATTATCATCATCATCATCAATCGTATTTATTGAGCTCTTACTATGTGCAGAGCACTGTACTAAGCGCTTGGGAAGTACAAATTGGCAACATATAGAGACAGTCCCTACCCAACAGTGGGGTCACAGTCTAAAAGTCTAATATTCACAGTCTAATATTATTATTATTATTATCCTGTGCCAGGGAGGGGGCGGAGGCCGGGCCTCGGGGCAACTGAGAATTCAGGTGACCGGACCCTGGCCGATGACTTTTTAGACTGTGAGCCCACTGTTGGGTAGGGACTGTCTCTATATGTTGCCAACTTGGACTTCCCAAGCGCTTAGTCCAGTGCTCTGCACACAGTAAGTGCTCAATAAATACGATCGATTGATGATGGTTCACTGGGGAATGGGCCTGACCTTGTCCGCCTTCTCCGCACCCCCACCCTCCGACCCCCCATGAACCAGCTGGCGGCTACTGGACCCCACCTTAATGAACTAATTACAGGCCTCCCCCCACCCCCCTAACGTGTCTGGCCTGTTTGCTCCTGACTCATTCGCCCCGTCTCTATATAATAATAATAATAACGGCATTTATTAAGCGCTTACTATGTGCAAAGCACTGTTCTAAGCGCCGGGGAGGTTACAAGGTGAGCAGGTTGTCAATCAATCAATCAATCGTATTTATTGAGCGCTTACTGTGTGCAGGGCACTGTACTAAGCGCTTGGGAAGTCCAAGCTGGCAACATATAGAGACAGTCCCTACCCAACAGTGGGCTCACAGTCTAAAAGGACTCATTCGGCCCACGATTGGGGATACTGAATGGGAGGGAAGGGCAGGGGCCCGGGCGACAGTGGGAGAAGAGCAGAGGGGGCTAAGTGCATTAAAACGAGGGGGGCAGAGCCTGGAGATTCAATTCATTCGCTCAGTCGACTTTATTGAGCGCTCACTGTGCCTCAGTAAACTCATCTGTAAAATGGGGATTTAAGACTGGGAGTCCCAAATGGGCCAACCCGATTAGCCTGTATCTACTTCAGCGCTTAGAACAGTGCTTGGCACATAATAATAATCAATCAATCAATCAATCGTATTTATTGAGTATAATATATATATATATTGAGTATATATATTATATATATTACATATTGAGTATATATATATATACACAAATATATATATTGAGTATAATAATAATAATAATGGCATTTATTTGGGAGTCCCAAATGGGCCAACCTGATTAGCTTGTATCTACTCCAGCGCTTAGAACAGTGCTTGGCACATAGTAATAATAATAATAATAATAATAATAATAATAATAATAATAATAATAATGGCATTTATTTGGGAGTCCCAAATGGGCCAACCCGATTAGCTTGTATCTACTCCAGCGCTTAGAACTGTGCTTGGCACAGAATAATAATAATGGCATTTATTTGGGAGTCCCAAATGGGCCAACCTGATTAGCTTGTATCTACTCCAGTGCTTAGAACAGTGCTTGGCACATAATAATAATAATAATAATAATAATAATGGCATTTATTTGGGAGTCCCAAATGGGCCAACCTGATTAGCTTGTATCTACTCCAGCGCTTAGAACAGTGCTTGGCACATAATAATAATAATAATAATAATAATAATGGCATTTATTTGGGAGTCCCAAATGGGCCAACCCGATTAGCTTGTATCAACTCCAGCGCTTAGAACAGTGCTTGGCACAGAATAATAATAATAATAATAATAATAATAATGGCATTTATTTGGGAGTCCCAAATGGGCCAACCCGATTAGCTTGTATCTACTCCAGTGCTTAGAACAGTGCTTGGCACATAATAATAATAATAATAATAATAATAATAATAATAATAATGGCACTTATTTTGGAGTTCCAAATGGGCCAACCCGATTAGCTTGTATCTACTCCAGCGCTTAGAACAGTGCTTGGCACATAATAATAATAATAATAATAATAATAATAATAATAATGGCATTTATTTGGAAGTCCCAAATGGGCCAACCTGATTAGCTTGCATCTACTCCAGCGCTTAGAACAGTGCTTGGCACATAATAATAATAATGGCATTTATTTGGGAGTCCCAAATGGGCCAACCCGATTAGCTTGTATCTACTCCCGTGCTTAGAACAGTGCTTGGCACATAATAATAATAATAATAATAATAATAATAATAATGGCATTTATTTGGGAGTCCCAAATGGGCCAACCTGATAATAATAATAATAATAATAATAATAATGGCATTTATTTGGGAGTCCCAAATGGGCCAACCTGATTAGCTTGTATCTACTCCAGCGCTTAGAACAGTGCTTGGCACATAATAATAATAATAACAATAATAATAATAATAATAATAATAATGGTATTTATTTGGGAGTCCCAGATGGGCCAACCTGATTAGCTTGTATCTACTCCAGCGCTTGGCACATAATAATAATAATGGCATTTATTAAGCGCTTACTAGGTGCAAAGCACTGTTCTAAGCGCTGGGGAGGTTACAAGGTGATAATAATAATAATGATGATGGCATTTATTAAGTGCTTACTATGTGCAGAGCACTGTTCTAAGCGCTGCGGAGGTTACAAGGTGATAATAATAATAATGATGATGGCATTTATTAAGTGCTTACTATGTGCAGAGCACTGTACTAAGCGCTGCGGGGTGGGATACAAGGTGATCAGGTTGTCTCACGGGGGGCTCACAGTCTTAATCCCCATTTTACAGATGAGATAACTGAGGCACGGAGAAGGTATGTGACTTTTCATTCATTCATTCCTTCATTCATTCATTCAATCATATTTATTGAGCGCTTACTGTGTGCAAAGCACTGGACTAAGTGCTTGGGAAGTCCAAGTTGGCAACATATAGAGCCAGTCCCTACCCAACAGCGGGCTCACAGTCTAGACGGGGGAGACAGACAACAAAACAAAACATATTAACAAAATAAAATAAATAGAATAAATATGTACAAATAAATAAAATATGTACAAATAAAATAAATAGAGTAGATAAATAAATAAATCGACCTGCCCAAAGTCACACAGCTGACAATTGGCGGAGCCGGGATTTGAACCCGTGACCCCTGACTCCAAAGCCCGGGCTCTTTCCACTGAGCCACGCCGCTTCTCGATAGAGACGGCCCCTACCCAACAACGGGCTCACAGTCTAGAAGGGGGAGACGGGCGACCAAACAAAACAAGTAGACAAGTGTCGATACCATCGAAATGGATAAATGGAATTAGAGATATAAAGACATCATTGATAAAATAAATAGAGTAATAAATGTGTACGAATGTACGCAAGTGCTGTGCGGAGGGGAAGGGGGAAGGGAAGGGGGGGATGGGGAGGAGGAGAGGAAAAAGGGGGCTGAGTGTGGGAAGGCCTCCTGGAGGAGGTGAGCTCTCAGTAGGGCCTTGAAGGGAGGAAGAGAGCGAGCTTGGCGGGTGGGCAGAGGGATTGGGGGCATTTCAGGCCTGGGGGAGGATGTGGGCCGGGGGTCGATGGCGGGACGGGCGAGAACGAGGCCTAACGGTGAGGAGATTAGTGGCGGAGGAGCGGAGGGTGCGGGCTGGGCTGGAGAAGGACAGAAGGGAGGTGAGGCAGGAGGGGGCCAGGGGATGGATGGACAGCCTGGAAGAGATAGGCAACCACTGGGGAGGAAGATAATTGGGCTGGACCCAATCCCCGTCCCACATGGGGCTCACAGTCTTAATCCCCACTCTACAGATGGGGGAACTGAGCCACAGAGAAATGAACTGACTTGCCCAAGGTCACACAGCAGACAAGTGGCGGAGTCGAGAAGCAGCATGGCTCAGTGGAAAAGAGCCCGGGCTTTGGAGTCAGATCATCATCATCATCATCATCAATCGTATTTATTGAGCGCTTACTATGTGCAGAGCACTGGACTAAGCGCTTGGGAAGTACAAATTGGCAACATCTAGAGACAGTCCCTACCCAACAGCATGGGTTCGAATCCCGACTCCGCCACATGTCTGCTGTGTGACCTTGGGCAAGTCACTTCACTTCTCTGAGCCTCAGTTCCCTCATCTGTAAAATGGGGATTAAGACTGTGAACCCCACATGGGACAACCTGATCACTTTGTATCCCCCCCCAGCGCTTAGAACAGTGCTTTGCACATAGTAAGTGCTTAACAAATGCCAACATTAGTATTATTATCCAAGGGGATTCCACTCCTCTGCCCCAACTCCCCCTGCCAGCAGAAATCCTCTCTCACCTGTGTGTCCGAGCCTCTGTCTTCCTCGTTCCCAGAAGGGCCGGGGGCTGGGGGGCGGAGAAGAGGGGGTTACATTCTTTTAGATTGGAACCCACTGTTGGGTAGGCACTGTCTCTATATGTTGCCAACTTGTACTTCCCAAGCGCTTAGTATAGTGCTCTGCACACAGTAAGCGCTCAATAAATACGATTGATTGATTGATTGATTGAGGAAACGGGGCGTGGGGGGCCCTGACCGACAGCTGGTAAGCCAGGGGACTGTGTGGGGTGGGGAGAGGGGACGAGGGAGCAGGAGGGGACATCAACCGGGGGTTGGTCAGCGTTATGGGGATTCAGTCATTCAATCGTATTTATTGAGCGCTTACTGTGTGCAGAGCACTGTACTAAGCGCTTGGGAAGTCCAAGTTGGCAACATCTAGAGACGGTCATCATCATCATCATCAATCGTATTTACTGAGCGCTTACTATGTGCAGAGCACTGGACTAAGCGCTTGGGAAGTACAAATTGGCAACATCTAGAGACAGTCCCTACCCAACAGTGGGCTCACAGTCTAAAAGGGGGGAGACAGAGAACCAAACCAAACATACTAACAAAATAAAATAAATAGAATAGATAGGTACAAGTAAAATAAATAAATAAATAAACAGCGGGCTCACAGTCTAGAAGGGGGAGAGCCGAGGGATGATTCAGGAAGGGGAGCAGACGGGGGGTGGGGGGGTGGCCGTGTTAATTCAGGGATCTAATGGGGTTGAAAAGTCATACTGTGTAAGCGCTCAATCAATCGTATTTATTGAGCGCTTACTGTGTGCAGAGCACTGGACTAAGCGCTTGGGAAGTACAAGGTGGCAACATAGAGAGACAGTCCCTACCCAACAGTGGGCTCACAGTCTAAAAGCTCAATAAATACGACTGAATGAATACGAGGGACCTGGTGACAGCAGTCGAGCGTTGAGTACAGTCAAGCGCTTAGTCCAGTGCTCTGCACACAGTAAGCGCTCAATAAATACGATTGATTGATTGATTGATTGATTAGTGACCGCGGCAAACTGGGGCCTTAGTAAGCGGGGGTCCTTAGCGACCGGGGCTCACAGCGTCAGGGGTCCTTAGCAACCGGGGCTCACGGCGTCAGGGGTCCTTAGCAACCGGGGCTCCCAGCATCAGGGGTCCTTAGCAACCGGGGCTCGCGGCGTCAGGGGTCCTTAGCAACCGGGGCTCGCGGCGTCAGGGGTCCTTAGCAACCGGGGCTCCCAGCATCAGGGGTCCTTAGCAACCGGGGCTCACAGCATCAGGGGTCCTTAGCAAAGGGGGGGACCACGACAACGGGGTCCTTAGCGATCGGGGGGGAGGGGGGCCGTGACTGACCGGGTTTGGGGGACCCCCACCCCCTGGGCCGCCCCCTCCCCCCGGGGGTCCCCCCCCCCCCAGCCTTGAGACTCACGGTCCGGCTCGGCCATGGGCCCAGGGGGGGCAGGACAAGTGGTGTCGGCCCGGAGGCCTCGGGGCTGTCACGGGCCAGTACGGGCCCGGGGGGGGAGGGGAGGGGAGGGGAGGGGGAGGGAAGGGGAGGGCCGCCCCTCCCCCCCCGCCCCATCCAGAGGCGGGAACTCAGGGGGAACCACCACTCCCACAATGCCCCGGGGCTCCCAGAATCAATCAATCAATCAATCAATCAATCAATCGTATTTATTGAGCGCTTACTATGTGCAGAGCACTGTACTAAGCGCTTGGGAAGTACAAATTGGCATCACATAGAGACAGTCCCTACCCAACAGTGGGCTCACAGTCTAAAAGGGGGAACCCCTCGCGCCCCAACCGCACCCCAAAAGCAGCCACGGAAAAAGCCAGGCCTGTGGGGGTCAGAGGTCAGGGGTTCAAACCCCGGCCCCGCCACCTATAAGAATAATAATAATGGCATTTATTAAGCAATTACTCTGCGCAAAGCACTGTTCTCTTTACTTATACTTATTTATTACATATTTATGACTGTGAGCCCACTGTTGGGTAGGCACTGTCCCTAGACGTTGCCAACTTGGACCTCCCAAGCGCGTAGTCGTCGTCATCATCATCAATCGTATTTATTGAGCGCTTACGGTGTGCAGAGCACTGGACTAAGCGCTTGGGAAGTCCAAGTTGGCAACATCTAGAGACAGTCCCTACCCAACGGTGGGCTCACAGTCTAAAAGGGGGAGACGGAGAACAAAACCAAACATACTAACAAAATGAAATAAATAGAATAGATAGGTACAAATAAAATAAATAAATAAATAGAGTAAAAAAAAATATGTACAAACATATATACATATATACAGGTGCTGTGGGGAAGGGAAGGAGGTAAGATGTGGGGGATGGAGAGGGGGACGAGGGGGAGAAGAAGGAAGGGCTCTGCACACAGTAAGCTGTCAATAAATACGATTGAATGAATGAATTGAATGAATAAAGGGGGCTGATTCCCAGAATGCCCAGCGCGGGCCGGGAACACCCCCCCATCTCCTCCGTCTGCCGGCCTCGAGGCCGAACTCCTATCGAAGGCCACAAGGACTACATTTCCCAGGGTGCCCAGCGCGGACCGGAAACCCTCCCCCTGCCTGGGAGTACAAGGACTACAATTCCCAGGGTGCCCAGCGCGGACCGGAAACCCTCCCCCTGACTGAGTACAAGGACTACAATTCCCAGGGTGCTCAGCGCGGACCGGAACCCTCTCCCGTTCCCCAACAGCCCCCCGGACTGGCCTCCAGGCCGAAGGCCTACCAAAACCCACAAAGACTACAATTCCCAGGATGCCCAGCGCGGGCCGGAAACCCTCCCTCCCCCTGCCTCGCCTCTGCCAACCCCTACATTCATTCATTCATTCAATCGTATTTATTGAGCGCTTACTGTGTGCAGAGCACCGTACTAAGCACTTGGGAAGTACAAGTCGGCAACAGAGACGGTCCCTACCCAACAGCGGGTTCACAGTCGAGAAGGGGGAGACAGAGAACAAAACCAAACATACTAACAAAATAAAATAAATAGCATAAATATGTACAAGTAAGATAAATAAATAGAGTAATAAATATGTACAAACATATATACACATATACAGGTGCTGTGGGGAAAGGAAGGAGGAAAGATGGGGGAGATGGAGAGGGGGACGAGAGGGAGAGGAAGGAAGGGGCTCAGTGTGGGAAGGCCTCCTGGAGGAGGTGAGCTCTCAGCAGGGCCTTGAAGGGAGGAAGAGAGCTAGCTTGGCGGATGGGCAGAGGGATTGGGGGCATTCCGGGCCCGGGGGATGACGTGGGCCGGGGGTCGACGGCGGGACGGGCGAGAACGAGGCCTAACGGTGAGGAGATTAGCGGCGGAGGAGCGGAGGGTGCGGGCTGGGCTGGAGAAGGACAGAAGGGAGGTGAGGTAGGAGGGGGCGAGGAGATGGACAGCCTGGAAGCCCAGGGTGAGGAGTTTCTGCCTGATGCGTAGGTTGATTGGTAGCCACTGGAGATTTTTGAGGAGGGGAGTAACATGCCCAGGGCGTTTCTGGACAAAGACAATCCGGGCAGCAGCGTGAAGTATGGATTGAAGTGTGGAGAGACACGAGGATGGGAGATCAGAGAGAAGGCTGATGCAGTAGTGCAGACGGGGATAGGATGAGAGCTTGAACGAGAAGGGTAGCGGTATGGATGGAGAGGAAAGGGCAGATCTTGGCAATGTTGCAGAGCTGAGACCGGCAGGTTTTGGTGACGGCTTGGATGTGAGGGGTGAACGAGAGAGTGGAGTCGAGGATGACACCAAGGTTGCGGGCTTGTGAGACGGGAAGGATGGTAGTGCCGTCAACAGAGTTGGGAAAGTCAGGGAGAGGGCAGGGTTTGGGAGGGAAGACAAGGAGTTCAGTCTTCGACATGTTGAGCTTTAGGTGGCGGGCAGACATCCAGATGGAGATGTCCTGAAGGCAGGAGGAGATGCGAGCCTGCAGAGAGGGGAAGAGAGCAGGGGCAGAGATGGAGATCTGGGTGTCATCAGCGTAGAGATGATAGTAGAAGCCATGGGAGCGAATGAGGTCACCAAGGGAGTGCGTGGAGATCGAGAACAGAAGGGGACCAAGCACTGAACCTTGGGGAAACCCCACGGTAAGAGGATGGGAGAGGGAGGAGGAGCCTGCAAAGGAGACTGAGAATGAACGACCGGAGAGATAAGAGGAGAACCGGGAGAGGACGGAGTCTGTGAAGCCAAGGTCAGATAGCGTGTTGAGGAGAAGGGGGTGGGCCACAGTGTCGAAGGCAGCTGAGAGGTCGAGGAGGATTAGGACAGAGTATGAGCCGTTGGATTTGGCAAGCAGGAGGTCATTGGTGACCTTTGAGAGGGCAGTTTCCGTGGAATGTAGGGGACGGAAGCCAGACTGGAAGGGGTCGAGGAGAGAGTTGGTGTTGAGGAATTCTAATCCATACTTCATGCTGCTGCCCGGATTGTCTTTGTCCAGAAACGCTCTGGGCATGTTACTCCCCTCCTCAAAAATCTCCAGTGGCTACCAATCAATCTGCGCATCAGGCAGAAACTCCTCACCCTGGGCTTCCAGGCTGTCCATCCATCCCCTCGCCCTCTCCTACCTCACCTCCCTTCTGTCCTTCTCCAGCCCAGCCCGCACCCTCCACTCCTAATCTCCTCACTGTACCTCGTTCTCGCCTGTCCCGCCATCGACCCCCGGCCCACGTCATCCCCCGGGCCTGGAATGGCCTCCCTCTGCCCATCCGCCAAGCTCGCTCTCTTTCTCCCTTCAAGGCCCTGCTGAGAGCTCACCTCCTCCAGGAGGCCTTCCCACACTCAGCCCCTTCCTTCCTCTCCCCCTCGTCCCCCTCTCCATCCCCCCGTCTTACCTCCTTCCCTTCCCCACAGCACCTGTATATATGTATATATGTTTGTACAGATTTATTACTCTATTTACTCATTTATTTATCTTACCTGTACACATCTCTTCTATTAATTTTATTTTGTTAGTATGTTTGGTTTTGTTCTCTGTCTCCCCCTTCTAGACTGTGAGCCCACAGTTGGGTAGGGACCGTCTCTCTATGTTGCCAACTTGTACTTCCCAAGCGCTTAGTCCAGTGCTCTGCACACAGTAAGCGCTCAATAAATACGATCGATTGATTGGCTGATTGGGAAGTACAAGTTGGCAACATGTAGAGACAGTCCCTACCCAACAGTGGGCTCACAGTCTAGAAGTGGGCTCACAGCCCACAGTTGGGTAGGGACCGTCTCTCTTATGTTGCCAACTTGTACTTCCCAAGCGCTTAGTCCAGCGCTCCGCACACAGTAAGCGCTCAATAAACACGATGGACAACCTGATCACCTTGTGACCTCCCCAGCGCTTAGAACAGTGCTTTGCACATAGGAAGCGCTTAATAAATGCCATCATTATTATTATTACTAAGCGCTTGGGAAGTCCAACAATAACGTCCTCCAGGAGGCCTTCCCAGATTGAGCCCCCTCCGCAGCGTGGCTCGGTGGAAAGAGCCCGGGCTTGGGAGTCGGAGGTCATGGGTTCTAATCCTGGCTCCGCCAACTGTCATTACTAAGCAGAAAGACTCCACTTCCCAGGCTGCCCAGCGGCGGCCACGCCCCTTCCGCCCCCGAGCGAGGACGCGATAGGCGGAGCGGCGGCGGGCGCCGCCTTCCGATTGGCCCGGCCGGGCGCGGGCGTGGGCCGGAAGTGACGCAGGAGAGTCGGACGGAAGTGCGGCCGGCCGGGCGGAGGGCGTTGGCCGGAAGTGACGCAGGGGCGTCGGCCGGAAGTGTGCCCGGCCGGGCGGCTGGCGTTGGGGAGCCGGGCGGAAGTGACGCAGGGGCGTCGGCCGGAAGTGCGGCCGGCCGGGAGGCGGTAGGGTCGTCGTCGTCCCCCCTCAGCTAGCTGTGAGGCCGGGGCGGCCGGCGTCCATGGCGGCGGGATGGCGGGGAAGGCGGAGGCCGTGGACGACTGGTGTGACAGCGGGCTGGGATCGCTGGGAGCGGACGGGGCGCAGCCGCCGCCTCCCCCTCCTCCCCCTCCCCCCCCCCGGAGGACTGGGCCCCCGCCGTCCTCGGTTACGTCACGGAGGACGGGGACACGTGAGTGACCGGCCGCTCCTGACCTTTGACCCCCGAGGCCCGCCGGCCCGCTCCTTCAGTCAATCAATCAATCAATCATATTTACTGAGCGCTTACTGTGTGCAGAGCACTGGACTAAGCGCTTGGGAAGGACAAATTGGCAACATCTAGAGACAGTCCCTACCCACCAGTGGGCTCACAGTCTTAAAGGGGGAGACAGAGAACAAAACCAAACATACTAACAAAATAAAATAAGTAGAATAGATATGGACAAGTAAAATAAATAAATAGAGTAATAAATATGGTACAAACATATACATATATATATACATATATTCAGTCAGTTAGTCAATCAATCGTATTTATTGCGTGCTTACTGTGGGCAGAGCACTGGACTAAGCGCTTGGGAAGTCCAACAGTAACCTCCTCCAGGAGGCCTTCCCAGACTGAGCCCCCTCCGCAGCGTGGCTCGGTGGAAAGAGCCCGGGCTTGGGAGTCGGAGGTCGTGGGTTCAAATCCCGGCCCCGCCAACTGTCCGCTGGGTGACTTTGGGCAAGTCACTTCACTTCTCCGGGCCTCAGTGACCTCATCTGGAAAATGGGGATGAAGACTGGGAGCCCCCCGTGGGACAACCTGATCACCTTGTGACCTCCCCAGCGCTTAGAACAGTGCTTTGCACATAGTAAGCGCTTAATAAATGCTATTATTATTATTATTATTACTAAGCGCTTGGGAAGTCCAACAGTAATCTCCTCCAGAAGGCCTTCCCAGACTGAGCCCCCTCCGCAGCGTGGCTCGGTGGAAAGAGCCCGGGCTTGGGAGTCGGAGGTCGTGAGTTCAAATCCCGGCTCCGCCCCTTGTCGGCTGGGTGACTTTGGGCAAGTCACTTCACTTCACTGGGCCTCAGTGACCTCATCTGGAAAATGGGGATGAAGACTGTGAATGCCCCCGTGGGACAACCTGATCACCTTGTGACCTCCCCAGCGCTTAGAACAGTGCTTTGCACATAGTAAGCGCTTAATAAATGCCATCATTATTATTATTACTAAGCGCTTGGGAAGTCCAACAATAACGTCCTCCAGGAGGCCTTCCCAGATTGAGCCCCCTCCGCAGCATGGCTCGGTGGAAAGAGCCCGGGCTTGGGAGTCGGAGGTCATGGGTTCTAATCCTGGCTCCGCCAACTGTCAGCTGGGTGACTTTGGGCAAGTCACTTCACTTCTCTGGGCCTCAGTTCCCTCATCTGGAAAATGGGGATGAAGACTGGGAGCCCCCCGTGGGCCAACCTGATCACCTTGTGACCTCATCTGTAAAATGGGGATGAAGACTGGGAGCCCCCCGTGGGCCAACCTGATCACCTTGTGACCTCCCCGGCGCTTAGAACAGTGCTTTGCACATAGTAAGCGCTTAATAAATGCCATTATTATTATTACAATAATAATGACGTTTATTAAGCGCTTATTACGTGCAAAGCCCCCTTCTAAGCGCCGGGGAGGTTGCAAGGTGATCAGGTCATCATCTAATAATAATAAGGATGGCATTGTTGTGATTATGGTACTTGCTCATTCATTCATCCATTCGGTCGTATTTATTGAGCGCTTACTGCGGGCAGAGCACTGGACTAAGCGCTTGGGAAGTCCAAGTTGGCAACAGATAGAGACGGTCCCTACCCAACAGCGGGCTCACAGTCTAGAAGGGGATGACAGACAACAAAACAAAATATGGAGACGGGCTCATTCATTCATTTATTTAGTCATGTTAATAGTAATGATGATGGACTTTGTTAAGCGCTTACTATGTACAAACCACTGTTCTAAGCGCTGAGGAGGTTACAAGGTGATGAGGTTGTCCCCCGGGGGGCTCCCAGTCTTCATCCCCATTTGACAGATGAGGTCACTGAGGCCCAGAGGAGTGACTCGCCCAAAGTAACCCAGCTGACAAGCGGCGAAGCCGGAACTTGAACCCATGACCTCTGACTCCCAAGCCCGGGCTCTTTCCACCGAGTCACGCTGCTTCCACGTGCAAGACATCCTGGAAATGCCATTAATGATGATTGTATTTGCTAAGCGTTCACTATGTGCCGGGCACCGTCTTACGCAATGGGTGGATTCATTCATTCATTCATTCAATCGTATTTATTGAGCGCTTACTGTGTGCAGAGCACTGTACTAAGCGCTTGGGAAGTACAAGTTGGCAACATCTAGAGACGGTCCCTACCCAACAGTGGGCTCACAGTCTAGAAGGGGGAGACGGAGAACAAAACAAAACATATTAACTAAATGGAATAAATATGCACAAATAAAATAAATAAGTAAATAAATTCATACAAATACAAGTGAATCATTCAGTTGTATTGATGGAGCGCTTACTGTGTGCAGAGCACTGGACTAAGTGCTGGGGAAGTACAAATCGGCTACATATATTCATTCAGTCATATTTATTGAGTTCTTACTGTGTGCAGAGCACTGGACTAAGCGCTGGGGAAGTACAGATCGGCAATATATATCCATTCATTCAATCATCTTGTTGGAGCGCTTACTATGTGCAGAGCACTGGACTAAGCACTTGGGAAGTACAGATCTGCCACATATATTGTATATATGTATGTACGTATGTGTGTATATATGAAGCAGCGTGGCTCAGTGGAAAGAGCGCGGGCTTTGGAGTCAGAGGTCATGGGTTCAAATCCCAGCCCTGCCAATTGTCAGCTGGGTGACTTTGGGCAAGTCACTTCACTTCTCTGAGCCTCAGTTCCCTCATCTGTAAAATGGGGATTAAGACTGTGAGCCCCCCCCCGTGGGACAGCCTGATCACCTTGTAACCTCCCCAGCGCTTAGAACAGTGCTTTGCACATAGTAAGCGCTCAATAAATGTTATCATTATTATTATTATTATATATATGTATGTGTATAGTGTATATATGTATATATGTTTGTACATATTTATTACTCTATCTTGTACATATCTATTCTATTAATTTTATTTTGTTAGTATGTTTGGTTTTGTTCTCTGTCTCCCCCTTCTAGACTGGGAGCCCGCTGTTGGGTAGGGACCGTCTCTCTATGTCGCCAACTTGGACTTCCCAAGCGTTTAGTACAGTGCTCTGCACACAGTAAGCGCTCAGTAAATACGATTGATTGATTGATTGATTAACAAATGCCATTATTAGTATTATTAGTGTCTGGGGCCACTTGTCGGCTGTGTGACCGTGGGCGAGCCACTTCTCAATGCCTCGGTTACCTCGTCTGTAAAATGGGGATTAAGACTGTGGGCCCCACGCGGGACCACCTGGTCACCTCGTATCCACCCCAGTGCCAAGAACAGGGTCCGGCATGTCGTAAGCACTTAAATACCGTAATTAATGATGGCATTTATTAAGCGCTTACTTTGTGCAAAGCACTGTTCCAAGCACTGGGGAGGTTACAAGGTAATCAGGTTGTCCCACGGGGGGCACTCACAGTCTTAATAATATAATAATAATAATAATGTTGGTATTTGTTAAGCGCTTACTATGTGCAAAGCACTGTTCTAAGCGCTGGGGTAGATACAAGGTAATGAGGTTGTCCCACGAGGGGCTCCCAGTCTTCATCCCCATTTTCCAGATGAGGGAACTGAGGCCCAGAGAATAATAATTATTACTCTATTTGTTTATTTATTTATTTATTTTACTTGTACATTTCTATCCTATTTATTTTATTTTGTTGGTATGTTTGGTTCTGTTCTCTGTCTCCCCCTTTTAGACTGTGAGCCCACTGTTGGGTAGGGACTGTCTCTATGTGTTGCCAATTTGTACTTCCCAAGCGCTTAGTACAGTGCTCTGCACATAGTAAGCACTCAATAAATACGATTGATTGATTGACTGATTGATTGATTGATTAATAATATAATAATAATAGTATTGGTATTTGTTAAGCGCTTACTATGTGTAATGCACTGTTCTAAGCGCTGGGGTAGATACAAGGTAATGAGGTTGTCCCACGAGGGGCTCCCAGTCTTCATCCCCATTTTCCAGATGATGGGACTGAGGCCCAGAGAATAATAATAATAATAATGGCATTTGTTAACTGCTTACTATGTGCAAAGCACTGTTCTAAGCGCTGGGGAGGTTACAAGGTAATCAGGTTGTCCCAAAGGGGGGCTCACAGTCTTCATCCCCATTTCCCAGATGAGGGAACTGAGGCCCAGAGAAGTGAAGTGACATGCCCAAAGTCACCCAGCTGACAGTCGGCGGAGCCGGGATTTGAACCCATGACCTCTGACTCCAAAGCCCGGGCTCTTCCCACTGAGCCACGCTGCTTCTCTAATTACCGTAGTTACTGTCGTTCATTCAGTCGTATTTATCCAACGCCGACTGCGTGCGGAGCGCTGTGCGAAGCACGAAATAAGAAGCAGCAAACACCTTCCCCGCTCACAACGAGCTGTGAGCTTAGTCCAGTGCTCTGCACATAGGAAGCGCTCAGTAAATACGATTGAATGAATGGAGGGGGTAGACGGACGTGAACGTAAAGAAATAAATAAGACGACGGCTCTCCTTCCCACCCCAGTGTTTTGCATTTGGCCGTGATTCACCAGCACGAAGCCTTCCTGGAATTCCTGCTCCAATACACGGCGGGGACGCAGTACCTGGACCTGCAGAACGACCTGGGACAGGTGAGGCCTTGCCCTTCCATTCATTCAGTCGTATTTATTGAGCGCTCCCTGTGCGCAGAGCACTGTACTAAGCGCTTGGGAAGTCCCAAGTTGGCCACGTACAGGGACGGTCCCGACAGCGGGCTCACGTCCGCTCTGCCGAGGGCGTTAAGTCGTGTTGACTCCCTGCGGAGCACTGTACTAAGCGCTCGGGAGAGGACAGAGCCGGTAGGCTCGGTCCCTGCCCGCAGCGAGCTCCCGGTCGGGAAGGGGTCCCGGCTCTGCCAATTCATCATCATCATCAATCGTATTTATTGAGCGCTTACTGTGTGCAGAGCACTGTACTAAGCGCTGGGGAAGTCCAAATGGGCAACACGTAGAGACAGTCCCTACCCAACAGTGGGCTCACAGTCTAAAAGCCAATTGTCATCATCATCAATCGTATTTATTGAGCGCTTACTATGTGCAGAGCACTGTACTAAGCGCTTGGGAAGTACAAATTGTCAGCTGTGTGACTTTGGGCAAGCCACTTCACTTCTCTGGGCCTCAGTTCCCTCATCTGGAAAATGGGGGTGAAGACTGTGAGCCCCCCGTGGGACAACCTGATCACCTTGTAAACTCCCCAGTGCTTAGAACAGGGCTTGGCACATAGTAAGCGCTTAATAAATGCCATCAAAAAAAAGAAAAAGGGGAGCCTGATGTGAGTAGAGAGGGATGGGGCCGGGTGGGGGGCGCGGGGGTGAGTGAAGGGAGCAAGTTGGGGTGGCGCAGAAGGGAGTGAGAAAAGAGGAAGTCGGAGAAGGCTTCTCGGAGGAGGTGTCCCTTCAGGAAGGCTTGGAAAGGGGCGGGAGAGTCGGATTCGTCTGTCGGATTTGAAGAGAGCGAGCGAGCACGCGCTCCGGGCCGGAGTCAGGATGCGGGCGAGAGGTTGGCGACTAGCACCGACCGCCCCCCTCCCTCTAGACTGGAAGCTCGTTGCAGGCTCCCAAGCACTTAGTAGAGTGCTCTGCACCCCGTAAGCATTCAATAAATAATAAAAATAATAATGATGGCGTTTATTAAGCGCTTACTATGTGCAAAGCACTGTTCTAAGCGCTGGGGAGGTGAATGAACGAGTGAATGAAGTACTAAGTACTTAGACTGTGAGCCCACTGTTGGGTAGGGACCGTCTCTCTATGTTGCCAACTTGGACTTCCCAAGCGCTTAGTCCAGTGCTCTGCACACAGCAAGCGCTCAATAAATACGACTGATTGGTTGATTGATTGATTAAGTGCCAGGAGAGAGTCCAGTATGGGAGAGGTGGTAGCCACGATCCCCACCCACGAGGCGCGCGCAGTCTGGAGGGGGAAATGGACGTTCAAGTAAAGTAATAATGATAATGGCATTTGTGAAGCGCTTACTATGTGCAAAGCACTCTTCTAAGCGCCGGGGAGGTTACAAGGTGATCAGGCTGTCCCACGGGGGGCTCCCAGTCTTAGTCCCCATTTTCCAGATCATCATCCTCATCAATCGTATTTATTGAGCGCTTACTATGTGCAGAGCACTGTACTAAGCGCTTGGGAAGTACAAATTGGCAACATAATAGAGACGGTCCCTACCCAACAGTGGGCTCCCAGTCTAAAAGGGGGAGACAGAGAACAAAACCAAACATACTACCAGATGAGGGAACTGAGGCCCAGGGAAGTGAAGTGAGTTGCCCAAATAATAATGGCATTTGTTAAGCGCTTACTATGTGCAAAGCACTGTTCTAATAAACGCTGGGGGGATATGACGTGATCAGGTTTTCCCACGTGGGGCTTACAGTCAATCCCCATTTACAGATGAGGGAAGTGAAGTGACTTGCCCAAGGTCACACAGCAGACATGCGGCGGAGCCGGGATTTGAACCCGTGACCTCCGACTCCAAAGCCCGGGCCCGTTCCCGCCGAGCCACGCGGCTTCTCTACGAGCAGGGCCCGGGGGAGGAGGGAAGCAGCCGGGGAAGGAGCCCGGCCCAGGTGGGCTCTCGGGAAGCGCTTCCCGGCGGTCCCGGCGGCCGGAGGGGGAGCGCGGGAGGCCGGGGACCGGACGGGAAGACCTCTGTTGCAGACGGCGCTGCACATCGCGGTCATCCTGGGCGACGCCACCTTGGCGGCCAAGCTGCGGGCCGCCGGGGCGGGGCTGGGCGTCACGGAGCGGGCGGGGAACACCGCCCTGCACCTCGCCTGCCGGGAAGGCCGCCACGCCTGCGCCCGCGCCCTGCTCGACCCCCCGGCCGCCGCCCACCGGGACCGGGAGGAGGAGGAAGAGGAGCAGCGGCTGCAGCGCGACGCCGCCAACTACCAGGGTACGGCAGTCCTACTAACTGAGCGCCTACCGTGTGCAGGGCACCGGATTAAGCGCCCGAGACTGGCACGCTCCGGGCTCGCCGTCCCACGCTCACCCTCCGCTCACCCTCCGTCATGCGGCCGTCCCCGTCCGTCCAGTCAGCCGTATTTATTGAGCGCTTACCGGGAAGCGGCGCCGAGAATGGCTGCTCAATCAATCAATCAATCGTATTTATTGAGCGCTTACTATGTGCAGGGCACTGTACTAAGCGCTTGGGAAGTACAAGTTGGCATCCCATAGAGACAGTCCCTACCCAACAGTGGGCTCACAGTCTAAAAGGGGGAGACAGAGAACAGAACCAAACATACCAACAAAATAAAAGAAGTAGGATAGAAATGTACAAGTAAAATAAATAAATAAATAAATAAATAGAGTAATAAATATGTACAACCATATATCCATATATACAGGTGCTGTGGGGAAGGGAAGGAGGTAAGACGGGGGGATGGAGAGGGGGACGAGGGGGAGAGGAAAGAAGGGGCTCAGTCTGGGAAGGCCTCCTGGAGGAGGTGAGACATGCTCCTTACCGAGAAGCAGCGTGGTTCAGTGGGGAAGAGCCCGGGCTTTGGAGCCCGAGGCCACGGGTTCAAATCCCGGCTCCGCCACTTTGGGCAAGTCGCTTCTCCGGGCCTCAGTTCCCCCATCTGTCAAATGGGGGTGAAGACTGGGAGCCCCCCGGGGGACAACCTGACGCTTAGGACAGTGCTTTGCACAGAGTAAGCGCTTAATAAATGCCATCATTATTATTATTACGGTGTGCAGAGCACTGGACTAAGCTCTTGGCAACATTTAAGACGGTCCCTACCCGACAACGGGATCCCAGTCTAGAAGGGGGAGACAGACGACAGAGCGAAACACGCGGACGGGTGTCAAGTCGTCACAATAAATAGAAATAAATGGGAATTGGCCCGCCCTGTTCCCCGCCCTCCCCGGGCCCCAACTGGACGCCCCCTTCCCTGCCTAGGCCACACCCCGCTTCACGTGGCCGTGCTCCGCAAGGACCTGGAGATGGTGCGGTTGCTGAGGGATGCCGGGGTCGATCTCAACAAGCAGGTGCCTCCTCCCTGCCCCTCGGACCCCCTTCTCCTCCCCCGGGCTTCCCGGCTTCCTCCCCTCCTCCTGTCTCCTCCTCGTTCCGGGAATCCCCCCCCCCCCCCCCCCCCCCCCCCCCCCCGCTCCCGCCATCGGCCTTCCCCTCTTCTTTCCATTCATTCCGGCGTATTTATTGAGCGCTCACTGTGCGCAGAGCACTGTACTGAGCGCTTGGGAAGTCCAAGTTGGCAGCGTAGAGAGACGGCCCCTACCCAACAGCGGGCTCACCGCGGGCAGCTTGTCTCCTTCACCCAAAGAAGCAGCGCGGCTCAGTGGAAAGAGCCCGGGCTTGGGAGTCCGAGGTCACGGGTTCTAATCCCGGCTCCGCCACCCGTCGGCCGTGGGGCTTTGGGCAAGTCGCTTCACTTCCCCGGGCCTCAGGTCCCTCACCTGGAAAATGGGGGTGAAGCCTGTGAGCCCCCCCCGTAGGACAACCTGATCGCCTTGCATCATCATCATCAATCGTATTTATTGAGCGCTTACTGTGTGCAGAGCACTGGACTAAGCGCTTGGGAAGTCCAAGTTGGTAACATAACCAACCCCCACCCAGCGCTTAGAACAGTGCTTGGCACGTAGTAAGCGCTTAACACCCCCTCTCCACCCCTCCTTCCCTTCCCCACAGCACCTGTATATATGTATATATGTTTGTACATATTTGTTACTCTATTTATTTTACTTGTACATGTCTATTCTATTTAATTTTGTTAGTATGTTTGGTTTTCTTCTCCGTCTCCCCCTTTTAGACTGTGAGCCCACTGTTGGGTAGGGACCGTCTCTCTATGTTGCCAACTGGACTTAGTCCAGTGCTCTGCACGCAGTAAGCGCTCAATAAATACGATTGATGATGATGACGATGATGATGAACAAATCGATCAATCAATCGTATTTATTGAGCGCTTACTGCGTGCAGAGCACTGGGCTAAGCGCTTGGGAAGTACAGAGGGTATCGTTATCGTTATTGCTTGGGGCCCCAGGGCAGAGGGTGGGGTGGGGGCGGGTCTGTGACACCCCCCCGGCCCCCCTCCAGGAACCGACCTGCGGGCGAAGCCCCCTGCACCTGGCAGTGGAGGCCCAGAGCGCGGCGGTGCTGGAGTGCCTGCTGCGGGGGGGCGCGGACCCCGCCGCCCGCATGTTCGTGGGCTACACGCCCCTCTACAGTGCCGCCCGCCGGCCCGCCGCCCGCCTGCCCCAGCTGCTGCGCGACTTCGGGGCCCCCGAGCCCGCCGACAGCGACACGGACAGCGAGTCGGACGGCAGCCCCGCGGGGGCCGGCCCGGGCGGCAGCGACGGCGAGGACGTAAGTGGCCCCGGGGCTGAGGGGTGGGGGACCGTGGGGGGCGCGGGTGGGGGCCGCCTCGGGGTCCAAATCGCCCTTCTGCCCCCCCCACAGGACGAATACGACGACATCGTGCTCCACGGCCAGACCCGAAACTGACCCGACCCCCGAGTCTCCCTGTCCGCCCCCAGAGATGTCTGTAGTTTTGTAATATTTTATTTCATTAAAGCCCCCTGATCCCGCCCTGGGACTCCCGCTTCCCTCCGCCCCACCTCGCCCACCCCCAAACCCCTCTGCGTCTCCCGGGCTGCACCCGGGGGGCCGCGGACAAGCGCTGGGGACAGAGGGGAGGCGCCTAGTAGTGCCCCCCACCTTTATTATTCAGTCATTCAGTCATTCAGTCAGTCGTATTTATTGAGCGCTTACCGTGTGCGGAGCACTGGCCCAAGTGGGAAGTACAAGTTGGCAACAATTATTAAATGGCGCTTGTTACGAAGCACTGTACTAAGTGCTGGGGTAGTAATAATAATAATTGTGGCGTTTGTTAAGCGCTTACTATGTGCAGAGCACTGGCCCAAGTGGGAAGTACAAGTTGGCAACAATTATTAAATGGCGCTTGTTAAGCACATTGTGCAAAGCACTGTACTAAGTGCTGGGATAGTAATAATAATAATTGTGGCGTTTGTTAAGCGCTTACTGTGTGCAGAGCACTGGCCTAAGGGGGAAGTACAAGTTGGCAACAATTATTAAATGGCGCTTGTTAAGCACTTTGTGCGAAGCACTGTACTAAGTGCTGGGGTAGTAATAATAATGATTGTGGCGTTTGTTAAGTGCTTATTATGTGCCCGGCACTGTACTGAGCCCTCAGGCAGAGAGGCAGCGTGGCTCAGTGGAAAAGAGCCCGAGCTTTGGAGTTCAAATCCCGGCTCCACCAATTACCAGCTGTGTGACTTTGGGCAAGTCACTTCACTTCTCTGGGCCTCAGTTCCCCTCATCTGGAAAATGGGGATGAAGGCTGCGAGCCCCCCGTGGGACAACCTCGTCACGTTGGGACCTCCCCAAAGTGCTTTGCACATAGTTAGCGCTTAATAAATGCCATTATTATTATTATTATTATTATTATACGAGGTTGGCAGGTTGATAGCAGTCCCTGTCACACGTGGGATTTACAGCTGTAACCCCCATTTTACAAACGAGATAACTGAGGCCCAGAGAAGGGAAGCGACTTGCCCAGGATCACACGGCAGACGAGCGGTGGAGTCAGCCAGTTGACGGTATTTGCTGAGCGCTTATCGTGTGCAGGGCACCGTACTAAGCGCTTGGGAGAGTCCACTAGAACAATTGAACGGACGCATCCCCCGTCCACGATGGGTTTTCAGCCTAGAGGATTTGAACCCAATCCCTCTGTCTTATCTGCTCTGAGACCTTGGGCAAGTCACCTCCCTTCTCCGGGCCTCAGTTCCCTCAACTGTGAAATGGAGATGAAGACTGAGTCCCGTGTAGGACAGGGCCCGTGTCCAACCTGATTATCTTGAATCCCAGCGCTTAGTACAGTGCCTGGCACATAATAAGCACTTAATAAACACCAAAACACAAAGCACCGGGGCGGGGGGGGAGCAGGGGAAAGTTACTTCCCTTCGCCTCCTACAAGCAGCACGGCCAGAAACCAAACAAACCGGCGCAGACGGGGGGTAAAAGAACAGGCCGGGAGGTTAAATAATAGTAATAATAATAATAATGATGGTATTTGTTAAGTGCTTACTATGTGCAAAGCGCTGTTCTAAGCGCTGGGGAGGTTACAAGGTGATCAGGTTGTCCCACGGGGTTCACAGTTTTAATCCCCATAATAATAATAATAATGGCATTTATTAAGCGCTTACTATGTGCAAAGCAGTGTTCTAAGCGCTGGGGAGGTTACAGGGTGATCAGGTTGACCCACAGGGGGTTCACAGTTTTAATCCCCGTAATAATAATAATAATAATAATAATGGCATTTATTAAGTGCTTACTATGTGCAAAGCACTGTTCTAAGCGCTGGGGAGGTTACAGGGTAATGAGGTTGTCCCACGGTGAGGGGCTCACAGTCTTTAATCCCCATTTTCCAGATGAGGGAACTGAGGCCCAGAGAAGTGAAGTGGCTAGCCCAAAGTCACCCAGCTGACCGTTGGCGGAGCCGGGATTTGAATCCATGACCTCTGACTCCAAAGCCCGGGCTCTTTCCACTGAGCCACGCTGCTTCTCAAAGGTTAAAGGTCAAAGAGCACCGGGTCACGCTGACCCCACTGGAGGAGGCGGTGAACCCCCATCTGGCTGGGGGGATGGAGCGTGGGGTAGGGGGCCGTTCTCCACCCCCATCTTCTGAGCCCACTGGGGGAGGAGGAGGGCCAACACTCCCAATCTCTGTCCCCTGCCCTCTCCCTCCTGCCTCAGTTTCCCCATCTCATCATCAATCGTATTTATTGAGCGCTTACTATGTGCAGAGCACTGTACTAAGCGCCTGGGAAGTACAAATTGGCAACATCTAGAGACAGTCCCTACCCAGCAGTGGGCTCACAGTCTAAAAGGGGGAGACAGAGAACAATACCAAACATACTAACAAAGTAAAATGAATAGAATAGATATGTACAAATAAAATAAATAGAGTAATAAATATGTACAAACATATATACATATATACAGGTATATATCTGCTGATATATCATCTCCATCTTCATCTCATCTCCTGATGCCTGTGTCCCCATGGGTCCTGAGGCAGGGCCCAGCCTCACCCCTACACGTGCCCCACCACCCCCAGTAGCGTGGCTCAGTGGAAGGAGCCCGGGCTTTGGAGTCAGAGGTCATGGGTTTGAATCCCGGCTCTGCCGCAAATCTGCTGTGTGACCTTGGGCAAGTCACTTCACTTCTCTGAGCCTCAGTGACCTCATCTGGAAAATGGGGCTGAAGACTGTGAGCCCCACGTGGGACAACTTGATCACCTTGTATTCCCCCCCAGCGCTTAGAACAGTGCACATAGCAAGCGCTTAACAAATGCCAAAAAAATACAAAACACCCCTTCCCTTCGCCTGGGCCACCCGCTCTTGGGACCCCCCAGTCTCCTGGGCTTGGGGCAGGGGACGGCCGCCCAGGGAGCCTCCTTCTGCGGTGGGGTGAAGACGGAGGTGGTTGGCAACCGGGATACCTTGAGTTCTGGGGTGCGCCCCAGTATTTCCAGTGGCCCCGGGGGTCGGAGGGTGAGGAGAGAGAGAAAGGTTTCTCTCCATCTGACAACCAACGCGGGCAACTGATGTTTTTCAATGTGCTTTATTCAGTCTGGGGGCAGGTCACACACAGGCGGGGGCCCGGGCCGAGGGGGCAAAGCCGGGACTCCGGGGAGAACCCAGAGCCCCTGCCCACCCCACCTCACCGGGCAGAGTGGGTGGCAGGGAGAAGCGACGTCCGCTGCCTCTCCCCCGGGCTGGGGGATGCCTGGTGGGACCCCTGGTTTTGCCCTCCCGCACCGACCGGTTTCCATGGAGATGGGAGGGATGGGGGGGAATGGGGCAACAGTCCACAGCCAGATAGGCGAGGAAGGGAAAGGCGGAGGCGGCGGGGCGCCCGGCCGGGGTCACGCCTCCCGCCTCAGCTCTACCAGCTTCTCGGCCGCTCGCTGCAGATCCTCCTCCAGCTCCTACAATCAATCAATCAATCGTATTTATTGAGCGCTTACTGTGTGCAGAGCACTGGACTAAGCGCTTGGGAAGTACAAGTTGGCATCATATAGAGACGGTCCCTACCCAACAGTGGGCTCACAGTCTACAACAGACGGGGGCGGGCGGAGGGCTGCTGCGGACCGTCAGCCCGTCTCCTGGTTAGGGGCAGCAGCTGGGCCCAGTCGATCCGGGGAAACACTACCGGTCCTGCCCGGGGGCACTGCCCCTCTCCCTGCTGGGCCTGGCTCACGCCTAGCTTGTGGAGAGGATGCTGGCACCCCAGAGGCTGGGGGAGACCTCTCTGGGCTAAACCCAGGGGCGCGGCACGGGCTCAAGCACGGGCCCTGAGAGTCAGAAGGGCGCGCGTCCTAATCCCGGCTCGGCCACTTACCTGCTAGGTGACCTCGGGCAACTCACTTCTCTTCTCTAGCCCTCAGTTACCTCATCTGTCAAATGGGGATGGAGACCGAGCCCCCACGGGGGACGGGGACTGTGTCCAACCCAATTTACTTGTGTCCGCCCCCGTGCTTAGTATAGTGCCTGTCCCATAGTAAGCGCTTGAATACAATTATCCCCCTTTTAGACCGTGAGCCCACTGTTGGGTAGGGACCGTCTCTAGATGTTGCCAATTTGTACTTCCCAAGCGCTTGTACAGTGCTCTGCACGCAGTAAGTGCTCAATAAATACGACTGATGATGAGTTATTTAAATCGAAGGCTACCTGGTGGCCATCTTCCTCCCCCAGCCTTTCACTCACCTTCTTCTTGGGCTCCTCCTCTTCCTCCTCTTCTTCCTCCTCCTCGGGGTGGTGGAGATGGTGATGAAGCCCGGTGTCCTGGCGGTGGGGCCCCCCGAGGAGGCGGCGGCGGCGGCGGCGGCGGCGGTCCTCCTCCCAGAGCCGTCCGGGCGGCCGGCTCTCTTCGCCCGCCGTCCTCACCCGCTTCTCCTCCTCTGCCCCGAACTGAGCCGTCTCCTCGTCGCTGGCCTTCTCCGCCACCCGCTTCTGGGCCGCCGTCGCCCGCAGCCTTCCCCCGGCCCCCCACTTGCCCTCCTCCTCCCCTCCATCCCGGGAGCCCCCGTGAAACCCATCCGAAACCTCTGTCTCTCCCGCCTCCTGATCCCCATGCCTTCGTTTGTGCAGGTCATCCAAATATTCGCTGGACACCCACGTCTCATCAGACGTTTTCTTCTTCTTTAGGGCCTCTTCTTCCTGCTCTTCCTCTTTCTCTTCCCTCCTCTCCTCCTCTTTCTCCTCCTTCCTCTCTTCCTCTTTCTCCTCCTCTTTCTCTTTCTTCTCCACCTCTTCCATCATCTCGGCGAGCAGCTCCTTGGCTTTTTCCACCACGACCCGGTCGTCTTCGTCCCGATCCAGCCTCTCCTCCTCGACCTTCTGCTCCCTGACTTTCTCCTCCTCCTCGACTTTCTGCTCTCTGATCTTCTCCCCCTCGACCCGCTGGTCCGCTCCCAGTTCCCGCAGCCGGTCCGCGTCCCGTTGGCTCTCCGGGGCTCCCGCTGCCCCCTTGCTCTTTTCCTCCTCCTCCTCCTCCTCGCTCTCCTGCTGTCCTGCATGGTGCAGTGAGATTTCTGTGGGCTCCAGCCGCCAAGAAGACCGGGTGGACGGGGCCCGGAGGCCTGGCTGGCCCCCAGGGAGCCGGTGATGAGACCCAAGCTCCCTGGCTGAGTGACCTTAGACAAGTCACGTCACTTCTGAGCCTCAGCCCCCTCATTTTAGAAACGGGGATTGAGACTGAGCCCCATATGGGGCAGGGCCTGTGTCCAACCCAATGATCTTGTATCTATCCCGGCGCTTAGAACGGTGCCCGGCTCGTAGTAAGCGCTTAATATTCATTCATTCAATCGTATTTATTGAGCGCTTACTGTGTGCGGAGCACTGGACTAAGCGCTTGGGAAGTCCAAGTTGGCAACATCTAGAGACGGTCCCTACCCACCAGCGGACTCACAGTCTACAAGGGGGAGACGGACAACAAAACATTAACAAAATAAAATAAATAGAATAAATATGTACAAGTAGAATAAATAAACAGATTAATAATGGTACTAATGGTAATAATTAATACCATTATTATTATTATAATTATGAGCCCCATGTGGGACAGAGACCGTCCAACCAGATTAGCTCGTATCTACGCCAGGGCTTGACACAGATTAAGTGCTTAACGAGTACCATCGTTATTACTGCTATTATCATTGCAGCGTGGCTCAGTGGAAAGTGCCCAGGCTTTGGAGTCAGAGGTCATGGGTTCGAATCCCAGCTCTGCCACATGTCTGGTGTGTGACCTTGGGCAAGTCACTTCACTTCCCTGAGCCTCAGTTCCCTCACCTGGAAAATGGGGATTAAGGCTGTGAGCCCCACGTGGGACACCTTGATCACCTTGTATTCCCCCCAGCGCTTAGAACAGTGCTCTGCACATAGTAAGTGCTTAACAAATGCCATTATTATTATTATTATTATTGGCTTTTTCCACTCTTTGTGTCAGTGTGGCTCCCGGAAGTCACCTCCTTCTCCCCGGCTCCCTCTCTTTATTGCCGAATCACACTTCCCAAGCGCTTAGTACTCATTCATTCAGTCGTATTTATTGAGTGCTTACTGTGCGCAGAGCACTGGACTAAGCGCTTGGGAAGTCCAAGTTGGCAACGTAGAGAGACGGTCCCTACCCAACAGTGGGCTCACAGTCTAGTACAGTGCTCTGCACACAGTGAGCGCTCAATCAATACGACTGAGTGAATGAGCCGGGGCAGGATCGCGGGGCCCGGGCTCGGGGTTGCGGCCGTTGGCTACCTTTGTGGCCACCTTTGTGGCCCAGCTCCAGGAGCTTCTGCAGCAGGTGCTCGTGTTTCAGGACGGCCTGGGCCCAGTCATCTGCGGGGAGGGGGGAGAGAGAGGCAGGGAGGGCAGGGAAGGGGACCCCTGGACTCTGCCCGTCTCCAGGGGACCCCCCGCTTCCTGCTCGCTCCCCAGCTCACCTTCATTGAGCAGGTGCCCGCAGGCCCCTTGGGGTGGCAGAGGTGGGGGCCCCCTGACCTCTGCCCATCTCCAGAGACCCCCCGCTTGCTCCCCAGCTACCTTCATCGAGCAACTGCCAGCAGGCCTCGTAGGGGGGCAGAGGAGATGGAGGGAGGGAGGGTGGGCAGGGGAAGTGACCCCTGACCTCGCTCCCCAGCTCGTAGGGGGGCAGAGGAGATGGAGGCAGGGAGGGCAGGGGAGGGGACCCCAAGGAGGCCCTGGCCTCTGCCCATCTCCAGAGACCCTCCGTGCTCACTCCCCAGCTCACCTTCACCGAGCAACTGCCAGCAGGCCTCGTAGGGTGGCAAGATCCCAACCTCTGCCCATCTCCAGAGACCTCCCTGCTCGCTCCCCAGCTCACCTTCACTGAGTAACTGCCAGCAGGCCTCGTAGGGGGGCAGAGGAGATGGAGGGCAGGGGAGGGGACCCCAAGGAACCCCCGGCCCCTGCCCATCCCCAGAGACCCCCCGGCGCTCACTCCCCAGCTCACCTTCACTGAGCAACTGCCAGCAGGCCTCACAGGGTGGCAGAGGCAGGGGAGATAGAGGCAGGGAGGGCAAGGGAGGGGACCCCGAGGGGTGAGGGGGGAAGACCCCAAACTCTGCCCATCTACAGAGCCCCCCCGCCCCAGCTTCCTCCCCAGCTCACCTTCACTGAGCAACTGTCAGCAGGCCTCGTAGGGGGGCAGAGGGGAGGGAGGGAGGGCAGGGAAGGGAAGGGCCCCCTGACCTCTGCCCATCTCGAGAGACCCCCCGCTCGCTCCCCAGCTCAACTTCATTGAGCAACTGCCACCAGGCCTCGTAGGGGGGCAGAGGTGGGGGAGACAGAGGCAGGGGCAGGAGAGGGGACCCCAAGGGGTGGGGGTGGGGGAAGTCCCCTGACCTCTACACATCTCCGGAGACCCCCCCACTCGGTCCCCAGCTGTCCTTCATTGAACAACTGCCAGCAGGCCTTGTAGGGTGGCAGAGGAGACGGAGGCAGAGAGGGCAGGGGAAGGGACCCCAAGGAACCCCTGGCCTCTGCCCATCTCCAGAGGACCCCCCCCACCCGCCCCCTCACCGCTCGGTCCCGAGCTGAACTTCATTGAGCAACTGCCAGCAGGCCTCGTAGGGGGGCAGAGGTGGGGGTCTGGGCTGGGGGAGGGGAGGGGGGGAAGACCCCAACCTCTGCCCATCTCCAGAGCCCCCCCCCCCCCCCCGCTCGCTCCCCAGCTCCCCTTCACTGAGCAACTGACGGCAGGCCCCATAGGGGGGCAGAGGCAGGGAAGATAGAGGCAGGGAGGGTGAGGGGGAAGACCCCAACTTCTGCCCATCTCCAGAGACCCCCCCCACTCGCTCCCCAGCTGACCTTCATTGAGCAACTGCCAGCAGGCCTTGTAGGGAGGCAGAGGAGATGGGGGCAGGGGAGGGGACCCCAAGGGACCCCTAGCCTCTGCCCATCTCCAGAGACACCCCCCCCCCCCCCCTTGCTCCCCAACTGACCTTCATTGAGCAACTGCCAGCAGGCCTCGTAGGTGGGCAGAGGTGGGGGAGATAGAGGAGGAAGGGAAGGCAAGGGAGGGGACCCCAAAGGGTGAGGGGGGGAAAGACCCCAACCTCTGCCCATCTCCAGAGACTCGCTCCCCAGCTCCCCTTCACTGAGCAACTGCCAGCAGGCCTCGTAGGGAGGCAGAGGAGATGGAGGGAGGGAGGGCGGGCAGGGGAAGGGACCCCCGGCCTCTGCCCATCTCCAGGGACCCCCCCACCCGCTCCCCAGCTCACCTTCATCGAGCAACTGGGTGCAGGCCCCTCGGGTGGTCAGGGGCGGGGGGCGGCCCAAAGCGTCGGACAGGAGCTCCAGGAGGCAGCGGCTCACCTGGGGATGGGGAGGATGGGGAGGATGCCCAGCTTCGGGGGTCGGGGGGTGTGTGGGAACCCGGAGCCCCCTCCCCACTCACCTTCTCTTCCTCCTCCTGCGACAGCTGGGGAGACAGGAGGGGAGGGGGCCCGCGGCCCGCCCCCAGCCCCAGCAGCAGCAAGAGGAGGCCGAGGCGTGGCATGGTGCCCGCGGTCCTGAGCCACCGGGGGCCCCTTTTATCCCCCCCGGACGGCGGGGACGGGGCGGGGGCAATGATGTCACCGCCCCCAACCGCCCCCCGGCCCGGCCCCACCGACACGCCCAGCGACAGCCGCCTCTCCCCAACGCTTAGGCCAAGGCTCCGCACCCAGCAACTGCTCCGTGAAGGCGGTGGAAGGAATATTCGCTGCCCAATTGTCCTCTCCCAAGCGGTCAGTCCAGGGCTTTGCCCACAATAAGCGCTCGGTAAATACGGTTTGAATGAATATTTGCTGCCGAATTGTCCTCTCCCAAATGCTCTGCACCCAGCAATTGCTCAGTGAAGGCTGTGGAAGGAATATTCGCTGCCCAATTGTCCCCTCCCAAACGCTTAGGCCAGGGCTCTGCACCCAGCAGTTGCTCACTGAAGACGGATGAAGGAATATTTGCTGCCCAATTGTCCTCTCCCAAGCGGTCAGTCCAGGGCTCTGCCCACAATAAGCACACAGTAAATACGGTTTGAATGAATATTTGCTGCCGAATTGTCCTCTCCCAAGCGCTTAGTCCAGGGCTCTGCCCACAATAAGCGCTCAGTGAATACGGTTTGAATGAATATTTGCTGCCGAATTGTCCTCTCCCAAACGCTTAGGCCAGGGCTCCGCACCCAGCAATTGCTCAATTAAAGACGGTTGAAGGAATACTTGCTGCCCAATTGTCCTCTCCCAAGCGGTCAGTCCAGGGCTCTGCCCACAATAAGCGCTCAGTAAATATGGTTTGAATGAATATTTGCTGCCCAATTGTCCCCTCCCAAACGCTTAGGACAGGGCTCTGCACCCAGTAATTGCTCAATGAAGACGGTTGAAGGAATATTTGCTGTCCAATTGTCCTCTCCCAAGTGGTTAGTCCAGGGCTCTGCCCACAATAAGCGCACAGTAAATACGGTTTGAATGAATATTTGCTGCCGAATTGTCCTCTCCCAAGCGCTTAGGACAGGGCTCTGCACCCAGCAATTGCTCACTGAAGACGGTTGAAGGAATATTTGCTGCCCAATTGTCCTCTCCCAAGCGGTCAGTCCAGGGCTCTGTCCACAATAAGCGCTCAGTAAATACGGTTTGAATGAATATTTGCTGCTGAATCGTCCTCTCCCAAACGCTTACGCCAGGGCTCCGCACCCAGCAACTGCTCACTGAAGACGGTGGAAGGAATATTCGCTGCCCAATAGTCCCCTCCCAAACGCTTAGGACAGGGCTCTGCACCCAGCAATTGCTCACTGAGGACGGTTGAAGGAATATTTGCTGCCCAATTGTCCTCTCCCAAGCGGTCAGTCCAGGGCTCTGCCCACAATAAGCGCTCAGTAAATACGGTTTGAATGAATATTTGCGGCCCAATTGTCCCCTCCCAAACGCTTAGGCCAGGGCTCTGCACCCAGCAATTGCTCAATGAAGACGGTTGAAGGAATATTTTTTACCCAGTTGTCCTCTCCCAAGCGGTCAGTCCAGGGCTCTGCCCACAATAAGTGCTCAGTAAATACGGTTTGAATGAATATTTGCTGCCCAACTGTCCCCTCCCAAACGCTTAGGCCAGGGCTCTGCACCCAGCAATTGCTCACTGAAGACAATTGAAGGAATATTTGCTGCCCAATTGTCCTCTCCCAAGTGGTTAGTCCAGGGCTCTGCCCACAATAAGCGCTCAGTAAATACGGTTTGAATATTTCCTGCCCAATTGTCCCCTCCCAAACGCTTAGGCCAGGGCTCTGCACCCAGCAATTGCTCAATGAAGACGGTTGAAGGAATATTTTTTACCCAGTTGTCCTCTCCCAAGCGGTCAGTCCAGGGCTCTGCCCACAATAGGTGCTCAGTAAATACGGTTTGAATGAATATTTGCCGCCCAATTGTCCTCTCCCAAGCGCTTAGGACAGGGCTCTGCCCTCAATAAATTGGGTTGAATGAATATTTGTTGCCGAATTGTCCTCTCCCAAGCCCTTAGGACAGGGCGCTGCCCACAATAAGCGCTCAATAAATACGGTTGAAGGAATATTTGCTGCCGAATTGTTCTCTCCCAAACGTTTAGTCCAGGGCTCTGCCCACAATAAGTGCTCAGTGAATAAGGTTGAATGAATATTTGCTGCTGAATCGCCCTCTCCCAAGCGCTTAGGACAGGGCTCTGTCCTCAGGAAGCGCTCAATAAATACAGTTGAAGGAATATTTGCTGCTGAATTGTCCTCTCCCAAGCGCTTAGGACAGGGCTTTCCCTCAGGAAGTGCTCAATACAGTTGAAGGAATATTTGCTGCTGAATTGTCCTCTCCCAAACGCTTAGGACAGGGCTCTGCACCCAGTAAGCGCTCAGTAAATACGGTTGAAGGACTGTTTGCCGCTGAATTGTCCTCTCCCAAACGCTTAGTCCAGGGCTCTGCACCCAGTAAGCGCTCAGTAAATACGGTTGAAGGAATATTTGCTGAATTGTCCTCTCCCAAACGCTTAGTCCAGGGCTCTGCCCACAATAATTGCTCAGTAAATACGATGGAATGGATATTTGCTGCTGAATTGTGCTTTCCAAGCGCTTGGGACAGCGCTGTGTGCACAGGAAGCGCTCAATAAATACAATTGAATGCATGAATAAATGAATGTGCGTGTACTGGGGGGGCTGGGATGGCCCCTATCTAATCCCATCTGTTGTAATTTCCAAGCGTTTAGGACAGTGCTCTGCTCACAGTAAGTGCTCAATAAGTACGATTTTGCTGCTGAATTGTATTTTTCAAGCGCTTAGGACAGTGCTCTGCCCTCAGGAAGCACTCAATAAATACGGTTGAATGAATATTTGCTGCTGAATTGTCCTCTCCCAAGCACTTACTAATAATAATGATGGCATTTGTTAAGCGCTTACTATGTGCAAAGCACTGTTCTAAGCGCTGTGGGGGATACAAGGTGATCAGGTTGTCCCACGTGGGGCTCACAGTCTTGAACCCATTTAACAGATGAGATTAGTACAGGGCTCTGCCCACGGTAAGCGCTCAATAAATGAGATTGAATGAATAAATGAATGTGCATGGGCCGGGATCGCCCCCATCTGAATTGTAATTTCCAAGTGCTTAGTACAGTGCCCCGCCCACAGTAAACGCTCAATAAATACGATTGAATGGATATTTGCGGCTGAATTGTACTTTCATTCATTCATTCAATCGTATTTATTGAGCACTTATGGTGGGCAGAGCACTGTACTAAGCGCTTGGGAAGTCCGAGTTGGCAACATCTAGAGATGGTCCCTACCCAGCGGCGGGTTCACAGCCTAGAAGGGGGAGACAGACAAGAAGACAGAACATATTAATAGAGCAAAATATGTACAAATAAAATAGAGTGGGATGTGGGATTAGAACCCACATCCTCTGCCCCCCAAGGCCGGGCTTTTGCAATTAGGCTATGCTGCTTCTCATAGAGAAGCAGCGTGGCTCAGTGGAAAGAGCACGGGCTTTGGAGTCCGAGGTCATGGGTTCAAATCCCGGCTCTGCCAATTGCCAGCTGGGTGACGTTGGGCAAGTCACTTCACTTCTCTGGGCCTCAGTGACCTCATCTGGAAAATGGGGATTAAGACTGTGAGCCCCCCCGTGGGCCAACCTGATCGCCTTGTAACCTCCCCAGCGCTTAGAACAGTGCTTTGCACTTAGTAAGCGCTTAATAAATGCTATTAAAAAAAAAAAAAGGGACCCCAGAGCCACGAGGCGGGGGGTCCTGGACCCTTGAGGTGGAGGGGGAATAGGTAAAGACGACACACCACACAGGCCCCTCTGGTTCTCGTTTATTGGTGGGGAGGACGGGGCGACCCGCGGTGAGCCCCCCTCTCCCTGGGAGGTGGGAAAACACCTCTTCCCTCCTCAGGGAGGAAGGGGGAAGGCCGAGGATGCCGGTTTAGGGGTGGTGGACGCCCCCAACTCCAGCCTACTTATTGCCACCCCCCTTCCAGGCCGCAGGAGAGTTGGGCCTAGATGCGTTCCGGCCGTACGCTTTCTCTCTCGCTCTCAAGCCCCCGCGGCGGGCGAGACAAAGTCAGGCCCAAAGGGGCTGGTTGGGGCCGATGTATCTGAGGGGCGCGTGCGTGGGAGCCGTCAGCCGCTCGGTGCCAACGTAGGGCTGGAGGACGGGGGGTACCAGCACGCTGCCGTCCTAGGAACAGGGGGGAGACGGGGGCGCGGAGCTCAGGGAAGGGTGGCCGCAGTGGGCAGGGAGCGGCGGGGAGTCCACCCCGGTCCCCTCACCTTCAGCTGGTTATTCTCCAGGAGGGCGATGAGGAGGCGGGGCACCGCACAGGCCGTCCCGTTCACCTGGAGGGGCACGGGGCACCGTCAGCCCTCCCCTGCCCTCCCCCGGCGCCCGGCCCACCCCCTCCGGTCTGGCGGGCGGGACTGACGGTGTGCGCGTGAGCCAGCCGGCCGGCGGCGTCCTCGTACATGATGTGAAGGCGGCGGCTCTGGAAGTCGGTGCAGTTGGAGGCGCTGGAGATCTGGGGGGCCGCACGGGGGAGGGCGTTGAGGCGGCTGGCCGCGGGGGCAACGCCGGGGCCCGTCCTCCCGCCGCCCCGTCCCGTCCCCTGACCTCTCCGAAGTCGCCCCTCCCAGCCATCCAAGCCTCCACGTCGAACTTGCGGTGGGCCGGCGGGCCCAGCTCCCGCGTCGGCATGTCCATGACCCTGCGGGGCGGCGGGGGGGAGGGGGCCGCCTCGGTTGGGGCTACCCCCGGGCCCCCCTGGGCTACCTCCCCCCGCCCCCCGCCGGGCCCGGCGACCCCCAGGGTCACCTGAAGTGCAGTCCCAGCTCGGAGAAAATCTCCTTCTGGATGGAGACGAACTCGTCCAGCAAGGCGGCACTCTCCCGCCCCGTCTCGGCCGCCGTCACCCCGAACATCTCCACCTGGGCGG
Organism: Tachyglossus aculeatus; assembly: GCF_015852505.1. Taxonomy (NCBI): domain Eukaryota; kingdom Metazoa; phylum Chordata; class Mammalia; order Monotremata; family Tachyglossidae; genus Tachyglossus; species Tachyglossus aculeatus. Next base: position 3,971,155 of record NC_052091.1, read on the forward strand.
AAGAGACGCCGGTCCCAACCGGGAGGCTACCGGTCCGAACCCCCCGCCCGCCGTCGCCTTTAGGGATGGGCCCCGACTTTCTGGTTGCCCCCCGATTTCCCACCCCGTCATCATCATCACCCGTCGTATTTCTGGAGCGCTTACTGTGTGCAGGGCACTGGACTAAGCGCTCGGGAAGTACAAATTGGCCACATCTAGAGACGGTCCCTACCCGACAGTGGGCTCACAGTCGAAAAGGGGGAGACGGAGGACAAAACCAAACCTCACCTTGGTGAAGTGATGGACGCGGAAGAGGCCGTGGGGCTCCTGGCACTTGTCCGTCTCGGCCCGGTAGCACGTGCTGGAGCAGACCATTCTGGGGTGGGGCGGGAGATGGGAGACGGGGATGCGCGCGGGTCGCCGGGGGTCCGGGGAGCGGGGAGGGGTATTTATTGGACACCCCCGGGCTTCACCTAACGGGCAGATCCTTCAGCGCCACTGCATGATCCATGAAATACCCTAGGATTGGGAAGGAGAGGGGTCGGAGGTCAGCTCATCCCGCCTCAAAGGATGACCCCCACCCAACTGGGACAGGACGAGGGGGCTCTCCCGCGGGGACGGACCCCAGCGACGGGTCGCTCCCCGCAGTCTAACCGCCATCCGTCCCGCTGCCGCTCCCGGAAGAGATAACGATGATAACGATGGCGTTTGTTAAGCCCTTCCTATGTGCGAAGCACTGCTCTAAGTGCTGGAGAGGGGAATACAAGGTGATCAGGCGGTCCCACGTGGGGGTCACAGTCTTCATCCCTATTTTACAGATGAGGTCACTGAGGCTCAGAGAAGTTAAGAGAAGTAGCGGGGCTCAGTGGAAAGAGCACGGGCTCTGGAGTCAGAGGTCATGGGTTCAAATCCCGACTCCGCCCATTAGCTGTGTGACTTTGGGCGAGTCACTTCACTTCTCTGGGCCTCAGTGACCTCATCTGTAAAATGGGGATTAAGACTGTGAGCCCCCTGTGGGACAACCAGATCATCTTGTAAACTCCTCAGCGCTTAGAACAGTGCTTTGCACACAGTAAGTGATTAATAAATGCCATTATTATTATTATTATGACTTGCCCAAGGTCACACAGCGTTCATTCATTCACTCAATCGTCTTTATTGAGGGCTTACTGTGGGCAGAGCACTGGACTAAGCGCTTGGGAAGTCCAAGTTGGCGACATATAGAGACGGTCCCTCCCCAACAGCGGGCTCACAGTCTAGAAGACATGGGGCGGAGCCGGGATTAGAACCCGCGACCTCGGACTCCCAAGCCCGGGCTCTTTCCACCGAGCCGCGCGGCTTCTCAAGAGCCGGACCCCGGCTGCCTCCCCCCGGCCCCTGAGCCCGCCCTTTACCTGCGAGGCCCACCTCCGCGGTGCCCGCCAGATTCAGGTCCTGGAAGCAGGTGGGGTCGAGGTTGTAGATCTGTGGGGGGCTGGCCTGGGGGTTCATCCCGCAGCCTTCCTGGGGGAAAACGAGGCAGGGGAGGATTCACACCCAGGCCCGACGCCAGGCGCAAGTCCGTGTCTCCTCCAGGCCGAGGGGCGTTGGGGCGGAGAGGGGGCAGGCTCGGTGGCAGGGGGTGGAAGAGGAAGCCAGCGGTCATTTGGGGAGGTGGAGGCTCGGGGGGCACTGTGCGCTCCGGCCCGGGGGTCCCGAGGGCGGAGGAACGGCGCGGGACGGGGCTCACAAAGACGGCTCCTCTCAGCAGATCCGGCACAACCATGGGGGTGAAGCCCTGCAGGTGGGGGGAGACAGCCCGGGTGAGGCCCACCGGCCCATCCTCGCCCCGGCCCCGCCTGACCTCCCGCAGGGCCGCACCTTGCCGACGAGCTTGCGGAGGGCGAAGCTGACCAGGGCGTGCTGGAGCAGGGCGCCGGCCCCGCGCAGGTAGTAGGAGCGGTGGCCGGACACGTGGGACAGGCGCCTGCGGGCCGGAGCGGAGGGACGGGCGAGTGGCCCGCGGGCCCCACCCCTTCCCTCCGGCATCCCGGCCCCCCCCGGCGGGGACCCCGACACCGGGCCGGGTGGGGTGGGGGTGGGGGATCTCCAGTGGCTACCAATCAGTCTGCGCATCAGGCAGAAACTCCTCACCCTGGGCTTCAGGGCTGTCCATCCCCTGGCCCCCTCCTACCTCACCTCCCTTCTGTCCTTCTCCAGCCCAGCCCGCACCCTCCGTTCCTCCACCGCTGACCTCCTCACCGTACCTCGCTCTCGCCTGTCCCGCCATCGACCCCCGGCCCACGTCATCCCCCGGGCCCGGAATGCCCCCAATCCCTCAGCCCATCCGCCAAGCTAGCTCTCTTCCTCCCTTCAAGGCCCTGCTGAGAGCTCACCTCCTCCAGGAGGCCTTCCCACACTCAGCCCCTTCCTTCCTCTCCCCCTCGTCCCCCTCTCCATCCCCCCCATCTTACCTCCTTCCCTTCCCCACAGCACCTGTATATATGTATATATGTTTGTACAGATTTATTACTCTATTTTACTTGTACATACCTATTCTATTTATTTTATTTTGTTAGTATGTTTGGTTTTGTTCTCCGTCTCCCCCTTTTAGACTGTGAGCCCACTGTTGGGTAGGGACTGTCTCTACATGTTGCCAATTTGGACTTCCCAAGCGCTTAGTCCAGTGCTCTGCACATAGTAAGCGCTCAATAAATACGATTGATGATGATGATCTCAAAGGGGGAAACCGAGGCCTGGAGCGGGGGCGGGCAGGGCTGGGCCGCCAGGTGGGTCGTGAAATATTGATGGAGGGCGCGGCCAAGACAAAGCCAATGTTCCCCGCTCGGGGGGAAGGGGGGGCGGCTTCGGCCTGCCATCTGCCCGGGGTGGGTGGGGGGCCGCGGGAGGGCTCTCACTTCTGCCGGATGATGTCCAGCCGCTCCCCGATGTCCAGGTGCCGCCGGGGGAGGAAGGAGAACACTGGAGACCAAGGGGAGGGCCGGGCGCGTTGGCTGCGGGGGGCCCCGGGCCCCGGGGGGAAGGGGGATGCATGGCGGGGAAGCCCCCTGCCCCGCGCCCCCCGCCGCCGCCGCCGCGGTCCTCACCTGGCTTCTGGCCGACCACCTCCACCACGCGGGCCTGGGGCTCCTCCCCGACAGGCTGCGGGGGAACAAAAGAGGATAATAAGCAGGGCAGCGTGGCTCGGCGGAAAGAGCCCCGGCTCGGGGGCCGGAGGTCGTGGGTTCGAATCCCTCCGCACATCCGCCAAGCTATCAATCAATCATATTTATTGAGCGCTTACTGTGTGCAGAGCACTGGACTAAGCCCTTGGGAAGTCCAAGTTGGCGACATCTAGAGACGGTCCCTACCCAACGGTGGGCTCACAGTCTAGAAGGGGGAGACGGAGAACAAAACCAAACATACTAACAAAATAAAATAAATAGAATAGATAGGTACAGGCAAAATAAATAAATAGAGTAATAAATATGTACAAACATATATACAGGTGCTGTGGGGAAGTGGAGGAGGTAAGGAGGCAATGGAGAGGGGGACGAGGGGGAGAGGAAGGAAGGGGCTCAGTGTGGGAAGGCCTCCTGGAGGAGGTGAGCTCTCAGTAGGGCCTTGAAGGGAGGAAGAGGGCGAGCTTGGCGGATGGGCTCTTCCTCCCTTCAAGGCCCTACTGAGAGCTCACCTCCTCCGGGAGGCCTTCCCACACTGAGCCCCCTCCTTCCTCTCCCCATCCCCCCTGCCTTACCTCCTTCCCCTCCCCACAACACCTGTATATACGTATATACGTATTTATTACTCTATTTTATTTGCACGTTTATTCTATTTATTTTATTTTGTTACTTTGTTTTGTTCTCTGACTCCCCCTTCTAGACTGTGAGCCCACTGCTGGGTAGGGATCATCTCTATATGTTGCCAACTTGGACTTCCCAAGATCTTAGTACAGTGCTCTGCACGCAGAAAGCGCTCAATAAATACGACAATGAATGAATGAATGAATCCCGCCTCCGCCCCTCGTCAGCTGGGTGACTTTGGGCAAGTCGCTTCACTTCTCCGGCCCTCAGTGCGCTCATCTGGAAAACGGGGATGAAGACCTTGAGCCCCACGTGGGACAACCCGATGACCTCACAGTAAGCGCTTAATAAACGCCATCGTTATTATTACCCCGGTGCTTAGACCAGTGCTTGGCACATAGTGAGCACTTAACAGACACCAACAATATTATTTAATAATTGTGATGATATTGGTTAAACGCTTACCGCGCGCCCGGCACTGTACTAAGCACTGGGGTGGATCCAAGCAAATGGGGTTGGACACGGTCCCCGTCCCAGGTGGGGCTCACGGTGCCAATCCCCATTTTCCAGATGAGGAAACTGAGGCCCGGAAGAGTGAAGCGATTCGCCCAAGGTCCCCCAGCAGACAAGTGGCGGAGCCCGGATGAGAACCCACCACCTTCCGACGCCCAGGTCTGGGCTCTACCCCCTAGGCCAGACGAGATTCCACCATGGCTCAGTGGAAAGAGCCCGGGCTTTGGAGTCAGAGTTCACGGGTTCAAATCCCAGCTCTGCCACATGTCTGCTGTGCGACCTTGGGCAAGTCACTTCACTTCTCTGTGCCTCGGTAACCTCATTGGTAAAATGGGGATGAAGACTGTGAGCCCCGCGTGGCACAACCTGATCACCTTGTCTCCCCCCCAGCGCTTAGAACAGTGCTTTGCACATAGTAAGCGCTGAACAAATGCCATTATTATTATTATTATTCATTCAATCATTTTTATTGAGCACTTACTATTACTCTATTTATTTTACTTGTACATATTTATTCTATCTATTTTATTCTGTTAATATGTTTGGTTCTCTGTCTCCCCCTTCTAGACTGTGAGCCCACCGTCGGGTAGGGCCCGTCTCTAGAGGTTGCCAACTTGGACTTCCCAAGCGCTTAGTCCAGTGCTTTGCACATAGTAAGCGATTAACAAATGCCATTATTATTATTATTCATTCAATCGTATTTATTGAGCGCTTACTATTACTCTATTTTACTTGTACATATTTATTCTATCTATTTTATTCTGTTAATATGTTTTGTTCTCTGTCTCCCCCTTCTAGACTGTGAGCCCGCCGTTGGGTAGGGCCCGTCTCTAGATGTTGCCAACTTGGACTTCCCAAGCGCTTAGTCCAGTCCTTTGCGCATAGTAAGCGCTTAACAAATGCCATTATTTTTATTATTATTATTCATTCAATTGTATTTATTGAGCGCTTACTATTACTCTATTACCTGTACATATTTATTCTATCTATTTTATTCTGTTAATATGTTTTGTTCTCTGTCTCCCCCTTGTAGACTGTGAGCCCACTGTTGGGTAGGGACCGTCTCTAGATGTTGCCCACTTGGACTTCGCAAGCGCTTAGTCCAGTGCTTTGCACATAGTAAGCACTTAACAAATGCCACTATTATTATTATTCATTCAATCTTATTTATTAAGCGCTTACTATTACTCTATTACTTGTACATATTTATTCTATCTATTTTATTCTGTTAATATGTTTTGTTCTCTGTCTTCCCCTTCTAGACCGTGAGCCAGCTGTTGGGTAGGGACCGTCTCTAGATGTTGCCAACTTGGACTTCGCAAGCGCTTAGTCCAGTGCTCTGCACATAGTAAGCACTTAGATGCCACTATTATTATTATTATTCATTCAATCTTATTTATTAAGCGCTTACTATTACTCTATTACCTGTACATATTTATTCTATCTATTTTATTCTGTTAATATGTTTTGTTCTCTGTCTCCCCCCCTTCTAGACTGTGAGCCCACCGTCGGGTAGGGCCCGTCTCTACATGTTCCCAACTTGGACTTCGCAAGCGCTTAGTACAGTGCTCTGCGCACAGTAAGCGCTTAACAAATGCCATTATTATTATTATTCATTCAATCGTATTAAGTGCTATTAGTCTATTACTTGTACATATTTATTCTATTTTATTCTGTTAATATGTTTTGTTCTCTGTCTCCCCCTTGTAGACTGTGAGCCCGCCGTTGGGTAGGGACCGTCTCTAGATGTTCCCCACTTGGACTTCCCAGGCGCTTAGTCCAGTGCTCTGCACACAGTAAGCGCTCAGTGATTGAATGAATGAATGAATGCTGTGTGCAGAGCAGTGGACTAAGCGCTTTACAGGAAAGAAGGGCGCTGAGGGGCGGGGAGCGGGGTGGCAGGGTCGTTCCCGGCCCCGGGGAGCCCCTCGGCCCCGTCCTCACCACATCGGGGTGCGTGCTGTTGGGGAGCTTGAGGGCGCGGGGGTAGAACAGCTCCTCCAGCCGCTCCCTCTCCCGGATCAGGATCTTGAGCTGTTTCCGGAGCTCCCGGCCGCGGCTCAGCAGGGCCCGGTGGCTGGGGTCCTGCAACGGGGACGGGATAACAACAATAATGACGGCATTCGTTAAGCACTTACTAAGCACCAAGCAATCAATCAATTGTATTTATTGAGCCCTTACTATGTGCAGAGCACTGTACTAAGCGCTTGGGAAGTACAAATTGGCAACATATAGAGACGGTCCCTACCCAACAGGGGGCTCACAGTCTAAAAGGGGGAGACAGAGAACAAAACCAAACAAAACCAAACATACTAACAAAATAAAATAAATAGGATAGATATGATAGGAGATGATAGGATTAGAGGAGCAGCGTGGCTCAGTGGAGAAAAGCCCGGGCTTTGGAGTCAGAGGTCATGGGTTCATATCCCGGCTCCGCCACATGTCTGCTGTGTGACCTTGGGCAAGTCACTTTTAACTTCTCTGAGCCTCAGTTATCTCATCTGCAAAATGGGGATTAAGACTGTGAGCCCCATGTGGGACAACTTGATCATCTTGTATCCACCCCCAGCGCTTAGAACAGTGCTCTACACATAGTAAGCGCTTAACAAATGCCATTATTATTATTATTATTATTATTATTATTATTATGTACAAGTAAAATAAATAAATAGAGTAATAAATCTGTACAAACATATATACATATATACAGGTGCTGTGGGGAAGGGAAGGAGGTAAGATGGGGGGGGTGGAGAGGGGGACGAGGAGGAGAGGAAGGAAGGGGCTCAGTGTGGGAAGGCCTCCTGGAGGAGGTGAGCTCTCAGCAGGGCCTTGAAGGGAGGAAGAGAGCTAGCTTGGTGGATGGGCAGAGGGAGGGCATTCCGGGCCCGGGGGAGGGCGTGGGCCGGGGGTCGATGGCGGGACAGGCGAGAGCGAGGCCTAACGGTGAGGAGATGAGCGGTGGCGGAGAAGCGGAGGGTGCGGGCTGGGCTGGAGAAGGAGAGAAGGGAGGTGAGGTAGGAGGGGGCCAGGGGATGGATGGACAGCCTTGAAGCCCAGGGTGAGGAGTTTCTGCCTGACGCGCAGATTGATTGGGAGCCACTGGAGCGCTGGGGAGGATACAAGGCCATCAGGTTGGCCCACTTGGGGCTCCCAGTCTTCACCCCCATTTTCCCGATGAGGTCACCGAGGCCCCGAGAAGCGACTGGCCCAAAGTCACCCAGCTGACAAGCGGCGGAGCCGGGATTCGAACCCACGACCTCCGACTCCAAAGCCCGGGCTCTTTCCACCGAGCCACGCTGCTCCTCTATGGCCGCCAACCCCCAGCCCACGTCCTGCCTCTGGCTTCCAACGCCCTCCTTCCTCAAGTCCGACGGACAACGACGACGACGACAACGACTCTCCCCCGCTTCAGAGCCTTGGAGGAGCAGCGTGGCTCAGTGGAAAGAGCCCGGGCTTGGGAGTCAGAGGTCGTGGGTTCTAATCCTGACTCCGTCCCTTGTCAGCTGGGTGACTTTGGGGGAGTCGCTTCAATTCCCTGTGCCTCAGTTACCTCCTCTGTACAATGGGGACTAAAAAATAAATAAATAATAATAAATAATGATGGCATTTATTAAGCGCTTACTATGTGCCAAGCACTGTTCTAAGCGCTGGGGTAGATACAAGGTAATCAAGTTGTCCCATGTGGGGCTCACAGACTTAATCCCCATTTTCCAGATGAGGGAACTGAGGCCCAGAGAAGTGAAGTGACTTCATTCACTCATTCATTCAATCGTATTTATTGAGCACTTACTGTGTGCAGAGCACTGTACTAAGCGCTTGGGAAGTACAAGTTGGCGACAAGTTGGCACAGTCTTAATCCCCATTTTACAGATGAGGCAACTGAGGCCCAGAGAAGTGAAGTGACTTGCCCAAAGTCACACAGCTAACAATCGGCGGAGCCGGGGATTCGAACCCATGACCTCTGACTCCAAAGCCCGGCCTCTTTCCACAGAGCCACGCTGCTTCTCCGCCCAGAGTCACCCAGCTGACAAGTGGCGGAGCCGGGATTCGAACCCATGACCTCTGACTCCAAAGCCCGGGCTCTTTCCACTGAGCCACGCTGCTTCTCTTAGGATTAAGACTGGGAGCCCCTCGTGGGACACCCTGCTGACCTTGTATCTCCCCCAGCGCTTAGAACAGTGCTTGGCACATAGTAAGCGCTTAACAAATACCACCGCTATTATTATTATTATTATTATTATTATTATTATTATTATTATAAACGCCAGTGTAGCCACAGGATAAGCAGATCAAATACACCCCTTTCCGGCACGAGGCCTGCGAGGTGGTGGTGGTGGTTGGGTGGGGAGAGAACGGGTATTGAATCCCCCGTTTTCCAGAGGAGGAAACGGAGGCACAGAGAAGTCAAGCGACTTGCCCGAGACCACGCGGTAAGCCAGTGGCCAAACTGAGATTCGAACCCAGGTCCCCCACCTCCCCGCTCCCCCCGGCCTCCTCCCGCCACAGCCCCCCTTACCTCCTGCACGGCGGACTTGTCGTGGTTCTCCTGGTTTGGGAAAAGACAGAACGCTGTGATCAGAGAAGCAGCGTGGCTCAGTGGGAAGAGCCCGGGCTTTGGAGTCAGAAGTCGTGGGTTCAAATCCCGGCTCCACCACTTATCAGCTGTGTGACTTTGGGCAAGTCGCTTCACTTCTCTGCGCCTCAGTTGCCTCATCTGTGAAATGGGGATGAAGACTGGGAGCCCCCCGTGGGACCACCTGATCACCTTGTAAGCTCCCCAGCGCTTAGAACAGTGCTTTGCACATGGTAAGCGTTTAATAAATGCCATTATTATTACCATTATTACTAAGTCTCCTAACTTCTCTGCGCCTCAGTTACCTCATCTGTAAAATGGGGATGAAGACTGGGAGCCCCCCGAGGGACAACCTGATCACCTTGTTAACCCCCCAGTGCTCAGAACAGTGCTTTGCACATAGTAAGCGCTTAACAAATGCCACCATTATTATTATTATAGTAAGCGCTTAATAAATGCCATTATTATTATCATTATTACTAAGTCACCTAACTTCTCCGTGCCTCAGTTACCTCATCTGTAAAATGGGGATAAAGACCAGGAGTCCCCCCATGGGACCACCTGATCACCTTGTTAACCTCCCCAGCGCTTCAAACAGTGCTTTGCACATAGTAAACGCTTAATAAATGCCATTATTATTATCATTATTACTAAGTCACCTAACTTCTCTGCGCCTCAGTTCCCTCACCTGTAAAATGGGGATGAAGACTGGGAGCTCCCCGTGGGGCCACCTGCTCACCTTGTAAACCTCCCCAGCGCTTCGAACAGTGCTTTGCACAAAGTAAGCGCTTAACAAATGCCATTATTATTATCATTATTACCAAGTCACCTAACTTCTCTGCGCCTCAGTTCCCTCATGTGTAAACTGGGGATGAAGACTGGGAGTCCCCCGTGGGACAATCAATCAATCAATCACATTTATTGAGCGCTTACTGTGTGCAGAGCACTGGACTAAGCGCTTGGGAAGTCCAAGTTGGCAATGTATAGAGCCGGTCCCTACCCAACAGTGGGCTCACAGTCTAAAAGGGGGAGACAGGGAACAAAACCAAACATACTCACACAATAAAATAAATAGAATAGATAGGGACAGGTAAAATAAAGACAACCTGCTCACCTTGTTAACCTCCCCAGCGCTTCAAACAGCGCTTTGCACATAGTAAGCGCTTAATAAATGCCATTATTATTATTATTATTATATTATAAGACAGACCCTCCCCCCCCATAACATACGTTTGGTTTAGTTCTCTGTCTCCCCCTTTTAGACTGTGAGCTCACTGTTGGGTAGGGACTGTATATGTTGCCAATTTGTACTTCCCAAGCGCTTAGTCCAGTGCTCTGCACATAGTAAGCGCTCAATAAATACGATTGATGATGATGAGGATGATGATCCCAAGCCCCCCAACCCCCCGGTTTCCGTCCCGTCCTCAGGGTCCACTCACCAGCTGGGACTTCACTTGGTCGGTCACGGTCACCTTCTCGTCTTTGATCCTCTCGATCTCCTCTTTGACCTTCTCTAGCCGCTTCCAGATGGACACCTGGGGCGGAGGTCGGACCCTCAGATCCTCCGCTCTTCGCCTCCGAACCCCGCCGTCCCGCCCTACCCTGGGGGCCTCTGTGCATGTAGTAAGCGCCTAACAAATGCCACCATCATTATTCCCCCCCTCTCTCCCCCTCGTCCCCCTCTCCATCCCCCCATCTTACCTCCTTCCCTTCCCCACAGCACCTGTATATATGGTTGTACATATTTATTACTCTATTTATTTATTTATTTTACTTGTACATTTCTATCCTATTTATTTTATTTTGTTGGTATGTTTGGTTCTGTTCTCTGTCTCCCCCTTTTAGACTGGGAGCCCACTGTTGGGTAGGGACTGTCTCTATGTGTTGCCAATTGGTACTTCCCAAGCGCTTAGTACAGTGCTCTGCACATAGTAGGCGCTCAATAAATACGATTGATTGATTGATTGATTGATATTTATTCTACTTATTTTATTTTGTTAGTGTCTTTGGTTTTGTTCTCTGTCTCCCCCTTCTAGACTGGGAGCCCACTGTTGGGTAGGGACTGTCTCTATGTGTTGCCAATTTGTACTTCCCAAGCGCTTAGTACAGTGCTCTGCACGTAGTAAGCGCTCAATAAATACGATTGATTGATTGATTGATTGATATTTATTCTACTTATTTTATTTTGTTAGTATCTTTGGTTCTGTTCTCTGTCTCCCCCTTCTAGACTGGGAGCCCACTGTTGGGTAGGGACTGTCTCTATGTGTTGCCAATTTGTACTTCCCAAGCGCTTAGTACAGTGCTCTGCACATAGTAGGCGCTCAATAAATACGATTGATTGATTGATTGATTGATATTTATTCTACTTATTTTATTTTGTTAGTATCTTTGGTTCTGTTCTCTGTCTCCCCCTTCTAGACTGGGAGCCCACTGTTGGGTAGGGACTGTCTCTATGTGTTGCCAATTTGTACTTCCCAAGCGCTTAGTACAGTGCTCTGCACGTAGTAAGCGCTCAATAAATACGATTGATTGATTGACTGATTGATATTTATTCTACTTATTTTATTTTGTTAGTATCTTTGGTTCTGTTCTCTGTCTCCCCCTTCTAGACTGGGAGCCCACTGTTGGGTAGGGACTGTCTCTATGTGTTGCCAATTTGTACTTCCCAAGCGCTTAGTACAGTGCTCTGCACATAGTAGGCGCTCAATAAATACGATTGATTGATTGATTGATTGATTATTATTATTCTTCCCATCCTGGCTCCACCATGCTGGGTGGCTTGGGGTGAGTTGCTCAACCTCTCTGAACCTGAGTAGGTCAGGGGACTCAACCGCTGCTCTGTAGCTCCTCAGACCGACGTGTCTGCTAAGTCTGTTTTACCGCACTTTCCCAAGTGTTTAGTGTAAGGTTCTGCACCTAGTAAGCGCTCAATAAATACCACCGACTGGCTGATTGATTGAGACTGAGCCCCTTCCTTCCTCTCCCCCTCATCCCCCTCTTCATCCCCCCATCTTACCTCCTTCCCTTCCCCACAGCACCTGGATATATGTATATATGTTTGTACATATTTATTACTCTATTTATTTATTTTATTTGTACATATCTATTCTATTTATTTTATTTTGTTCGTATGTTTGGTTTTGTTCTCTGCCTCCCCCTTTTAGACTGTGAGCCCACTGGTGGGTAGGGACTGTCTCTAGATGTTGCCAATGTGTACTTCCCAAGCGCTTAGCACAGTGCTCTGCACACAGTAAGCGCTCAATAAATACAATTGATGATGATGATGATGATGATGAATGATGCACGATCAAACGAATGAATGAAGCACGATCGAACGAATGAATGAAGCACGACCGAACGAACGAATGAATGAATGAAACAGATCGAACGAATGAATGAATGAAGGACTTTCGAACGAACGAATGAATGAAACACGATCGGACGAATGAAGCACGCTCGAACGAATGAATGAAGCACGATCGAACGAATGAATGAATGAAACGCGATCGAATGAAGGAATGAATGAAGCACGATCGAAAGAATGAATGAATGAAACGCGATCGAATGAAGGAATGAATGAAGCACGATCGAACGAATGAATGAATCATGATCGAATGAATGAATCACGAACGAACGAATGAATGAATGAAGCACGATCGAACGAATGAATGAATGAATGAAACGCGATCGAACGAATGAATGAATGAAACGCGATTGAATGAAGGAATGAATGAAGCACGATCGAACGAATGAATGAATGAATCACGATCGAACGAATGAATGAATCACAATCGAATGAATGAAACGCGATGGAACGAATGAATGAATGAAACACGATCGAACGAATGAAGCACGATCGAACGAATGAATGAAGCACGATCGAACGAATGAATGAATGAAGCACGATCGAATGAAGGAATGAATGAAGCACGATCGAACGAATGAATGAATCATGATCGAATGAATGAATCACGAACGAACGAATGAATGAAGCACGATCGAACGAATGAATGAATGAAACGCGATCGAATGAAGGAATGAATGAAGCACGATCGAACGAACGAATGAATGAAGCGCGATCGAACGAATGAATGAATGAAACGCGATTGAATGAAGGAATGAATGAAGCACGATCGAACGAATGAATGAATGAATCACGAACGAACGAATGAATGAATCACGATCGAACGAAAGAATCACGATCGAACGAATGAATGAAACGCGATGGAACGACTGAATGAATGAAACACGATCGAACGAATGAAGCACGATCGAACGAATGAATGAAGCACGATCGAACGAATGAATGAATGAAATACGATGGAATGAATGAACGAAACACGATGGGACGAATGAATGAAATACGATGGAATGAATGAATGAAACACGATCGGATGAATGAATGAAACACGATGGAATGAGTGAATGAATTACGATCGAATGAATGAGGCAGACTCTGCCCCCCCACCCCCCCCGGCCTCCGCGCATGCGCACTCACAACTTCCAGCAGGTCGTCCGAACTCAACGGGCCCTTCCGGCGGTCCACGTCCCGCGCCGCCTCCTCCGCGCGTGCGCAGTAGGGGCCCATGTCCAGCTGGGGCCTGGAGCTGTAGCCGAGGCGCACGTGCTCGAACAGGAGGCTCTGGGGCCGCCTCTGCCCGCCGCCGCCGCCGCCATTGGAGCAGCCCCGGCGGCCCGGCTCCCAGCGCTGGAGGCTCCGGAGCAGCGTGGGCAGCCGCCGCATTGCCCTCGGCGCCGCCATCTTTAGCCCTTAGCCGTGACGGGCAGCGGCCCGGCCAATTGGAACGCGCCCCGGCGTGGAGGCGGGGCTTCCGGCGCGAGGGGCGGCCAATCACCGTCGAGGGCGCGCGCGGGAGGCGGGGAGGGGCGGAGCACGCGCGAGGGGGCGGGACAATAGGGGGAGCGGGTCCCGGAGGCGTCCAATCAGGGCGGATGAGCGGCTCTTCAAGCCAATAGGAGGGCGGGATCCGCCCAGAGGCCCCGCCTACTCTCTAGATTGACCGGAGAATCAGCCAATTACCGGGCAGGAGGGCCCGGAAGGGGGGGAATCCTGGGTTCCGGCGGGGCTGCAGTGGCTGCCGTCGAAGAAGGTGAGGGAAAGTTTCATTCATAACGATAATAATGGTGGCGTTTGTTAAACGCTTACTATGTGCATAACGATAATAATGATGGCATTTGTTAAACGCTTACTATGTGCAAAGCACTGTTCTAAGCGCTGGGGGATACAAGGTGATGAGATTGTCCCATGTGGGGCTCACAGTTTTAATCCCCATAATAATGATAATGATAATGGCATTTATTAAGCGCTTACTATGTGCCAAGCACTGTTCTAAGCGCTGGGGAGGTTACAAGGTGATCAGGTTGGCCCACTGGGGGCTCACAGTTTTAATCCCCATAGTAACAATAATAATAATAATGATGGCATTTATTAAGCGCTTACTGCGTGCCAAGCACTGTTCTAAGCGCTGGGGAGGTTACAGGGTGATCAGGTTGGCCCACGGGGGGCTCACAGTTTTAATCCCCACAATAATAATAATAATTATGGCATTTATTAAGCGCTTACTATGTGCCAAGACGGGGGGTTCACAGTTTTAACCCCCGTAATAATAAAAAATGATGGCATTTATTAAGCGCTTACTATGTGCAAAGCACTGTTCTAAGCGCTGGGAAGGTTACGAGGTGATCACGTTGTCCCACGGGGGGCTCACAGTTTTAATCCCCATAATAATAATAATAATGGCATTTATTAAGCGCTTACTATGTGCCAAGCACTGTTCTTGGTTGTATGGTTGTATAAATATGGTTGTACATATTTATTACATGGTTGTACATATTTATTACATGGTTGTACATATTTATTACTCTATTTATTTATTTATTTTACGTGTACATTTCTATCCTATTTATTTTATTTTGTTGGTATGTTTGGTTCTGTTCTCTGTCTCCCCTTTTACACTGGGAGCCCACTGTTGGGTAGGGACTGTCTCTATGTGTTGCCAATTTGTACTTCCCAAGCGCTTAGTACAGTGCTCTGCACATAGTAAGCGCTCAATAAATACGATTGATTGATTGATTGATTGATTCTAAGCGCTGGGGAGGTTACAAGGTGATCAGGTTGTCCCACGGGGGGCTCACAGTTTTAATCCTCATAATAATAATAATGGCATTTATTAAGCACTTACTATGCGGAAAGCACTGTTCTGAGCACTAGGGAGGTTACAAGGTGATCAGGTTGTCCCACGGGGGGCCTCACAGTTTTAATCCCCATAATAATAATAATAATGGCATTTATTAAGCGCTTACTATGTGCCAGGCACTGTTCTAAGCGTTGGGGAGGTTACAAGGTGATCAGGTTGCCCCACGGGGGGCTCACAGCTTTAATCCCCATCTCACAGATGAGGGAATTGAGGCACAGAGAAGTTAAGTGAAGAAGAATAAGAAGAAGAAGAAGCAGCATGGCTCAGTGGAAAGAGCCCGGGCTCTGGAGTCAGAGTTCATGGGTTCAAATCCCGGCACTGCCAATTGTCAGCTGTGTGACTTTGGGCAAGTCACTTCACTTCTCTGGGCCTCAGTTCCCTCATCTGTAAAATGGGGATTAAGACTGTGAGCCCCCCGTGGGACAACCTGATCACCTCGTAAACTCCCCAGTGCTTAGAACAGTGCTTTGCACATAGTAAGCGCTTAATAAATGCCATTATTATTATTATTATTATTATTAAGTGGCTTGCCCAAAGTCACACAGCTGACAATGGGTGGAGCGGAATTCGAACCCATGACCTCCGACTCCCAAGCCCGGGCTCTTTCCACTGAGCCATGCTGCTTTTCTATTCAGTCCTATTTATTGAGCGCTTACTGAGTGCAGAGCACTGGACTAAGCGCTTGGCAAGGCCAGTACAGCACTAAAGACAGACAATCCCTGCTCACACCGGGTTTACAGTCTGGGGGCAGGTGGGGGACCGACACCAAAACAAGGAAACAGGGGTTCAGTCATTCAGTCGTATTTATTGAGCGCTTACTGTGTGCAGAGCACTGGACTAAGCGCTTGGCAAGTCCAGTACAGCACTAGAGACAGACAATCCCTGCCCACACCGGGTTTACAGTCTACAGGGTGGGAGACTGACACCAAAACAAGGAAACAGGGATTCATTCATTCAGTCGTATTTACTGAGCGCTTACTATGTGCAGAACACTGTACTAAGCGCTTGGAAGGTCCAATTCGGCAACAGTCTCCAAGCACCATCAGGCTCCTACTTTGTGAGGCTTGCTGTGGGACTCTGTATCTACTCCAGCGCTTAGTAATAATAATAATAATCATGTTGGTATTTGGTGGTTTTTTTATGGCATTTATTAAGCGCTTACTATGTGCACAGCACTGTTCTAAGCGCCGGGGAGGTTACAAGGTGATCAGGTTGTCCCACGGTGGGGGGGCTCACAGTCTTCATCCCCATTTTACAGATGAGGGAACTGAGGCAAAGAGAAGTGAAGTGACTTGCCCAAAGTCACCCAGCTGACAATTGGCGGAGCTGGGATTTGAACCCATGACTTCTGTCTCCAAAGCCCGGGCTCTTTCCTACGGAGCCACGCTGCTTCTCAAGCGCTTACTGTGCCAAGCGCTGTTCTAAGCGCTGCAACATTCATTCATTCATTCATTCAATCGTATTTATTGAGCGCTTCCTGTGTGCAGAGCGCAGCGTGGCTCAGTGGGAAGAGCCCGGGCTTTGGAGTCTGAGGTCATGGGTTCGAATCCCATCTCCGCCAATTGTCAGCTGGGTGACTGGGCAAGCCAATTCACTTCTCTGGGCCTCGGTGACTTCATCTGTAGAATGGGGATGAAGACTGTGAGCCCCCCGTGGGACAACCTGATCACCTTGTAACCTCCCTAGCGCTTAGAACAGTGCTTTGCACATAGTAGGCGCTTAATAAATGCCATCATTATTATTATTAGAACATGCTTTGCACATAGTAAGCACTTAATAAATGCCATTATTATTATCATTATTCTCTGGGCCTAAATGCCATTATTATTATTATTATTATTATTATTCTCCGGGCCTCAGTTCCGTCATCTGTAAAATGGGGATCGAGGCCGTGAGCCCCTCGTGGAACAGGGACAGCGTCCAACCCGATGTGCTTGTATCCACCCCATCGCTTAGTACAGTGCACATTCTAGACCGTGAGCCCACCGTTGGGTCGGGACCGTCTCTCTATGTTGCCAACTTGGACTTCCCAAGCGCTTAGTCCAGTGCTCTGCACCCACTAAGTGCTCAATAAATACGATCGAACGAAATAGTAAGCGCTTAACAAATAGCACGATTGTTAGTTATTATTATCTCCTTCCCCAGAGATCTCTGTAGAGGAAGGACCCCTCTCCGGGTGGGTCGGAGAGGAGGGATGGAGGGGCTGACTGACCTCCGGAGGGAAAACGGGAAAGGTTGGGAGTCCTTTTTTCCGAGTCATCCCTCCCGACCCGCTGTCTCCTTTCCTTTCCCCGCGCCTTGGCAGGATTGAAGTAACTGGGATTCGCCGAGATGTCCTGGCCGGGCCTGTTCAGAGTGGTGACCACGACCCTAAACTGGGGTAAGTAGAGGGATGCTGGGGGGTAGGGGTGTCGGGGGGCGTGGGCACACAGCGATCCCCCCCTTAATCAATCAATCAATCGTATTTATTGAGCGCTTACTGTGTGCAGAGCACTGGACTAAGCGCTTGGGAAGTCCGAGCACTCAAGGCAGCGCGGATCCCCTGGACGGAAACGGGCCAGACGTCGGAGGGGAAAGCCGGCTAGAGATTTAATCAATCAATCAATCAATCATATTTATTGAGCGCTTACTGTGTGCGGAGCACTGGACTATGCGCTTGGGAAGTCCAAGCACTCAAGGCAGCGTGGATCCCCTGGACTGAAACGGGCCAGACGTCGGAGGGGAAAGCCGGCTAGAGATTTAATCAATCAATCAATCAGTCGTATTTATTGAGCGCTTACTGTGTGCGGAGCACTGGACTAAGCGCTTGGGAAGTCCGAGCGCTCAAGGCAGCGCGGATCCCCTGGACGGAAACGGGCCAGACGTCGGAGGGGAAAGCCGGCTAGAGATTTAATCAATCAATCAATCAGTCGTATTTATTGAGCGCTTACTGTGTGCGGAGCACTGGACTAAGCGCTTGGGAAGTCCGAGCGCTCAAGGCAGCGCGGATCCCCTGGACGGAAACGGGCCAGACGTTGGAGGGGAAAGCCGGCTAGAGATTTAATCAATCAATCAATCAGTCGTATTTATTGAGCGCTTACTGTGTGCGGAGCACTGGACTAAGCGCTTGGGAAGTCCAAGTTGGCAACATCTAGAGCCGGTCCCTACCCAACCAACAGTGGGCTCACAGTCTAAAATTTAATCAACGCGTCCATCATTTCCTAGTATTTATTGCGAGCAGTACAAGCGGAAAACGGTATGTTCGTTCGTTCATTCATTCAGTCGTATTTATTGAGCGCTTACTGTGTGCGGAGCACTGGACTAAGCGCTTGGGAAGTACAAGTTGGCAACGTATAGAGACGGTCCCTACCCAACAGTGGGCTCACAGTCTAAAATTTAATCAACGCGTCCATCATTTCCTAGTATTTATTGCGAGCAGTACAAGTGGAAAATGGTATGTTGGTTCGTTCATTCATTCAGTCGTATTTATTGAGCGCTTACTGTGTGCAGAGCACTGGACTAAGCGCTTGGGAAGTCCAAGGTGGCAACATAGAGAGACGGTCCCTCCCCAACAGTAAGGAGAAATAGCCAGCGCCAAAGTGTCGAGGTGATCTGTCGAGGAGTTCTCTGTCTCCCCCTTCTAGACTGTGAGCCCACTGTTGGGTAGGGACCGTCTCTAGATGTTGCCAATTTGTACTTCCCAAGCGCTTAGTACAGTGCTCTGCACACAGTAAGCGCTCAATAAATACGATTAATTGATTGATTGATCGTAGGGCCCCTTCTAGGCTGTGAGCCCGCTGTTGGGTAGGGACCGTCTCTATACGTTGCCAACTTGGACTTCCTAAGCGCGTAGTCATCATCATCATCATCAATCGTATTTATTGAGCGCTTACTATGTGCAGAGCACTGCATAGTCCAGTGCTCTGCACACAGTAAGCGCTCAATGAATACGAATGAATGAATGAAGAGAAGAAAGATTCATCCCGGGAGACGGGGTGATTCCAGGAGGGTCTTGAAGGAGGGGAGAGCTGTGAACTGGTGACTCTGAGGGCTTTGAAGGTGGGGTGGGGTGGGAGGGGAAGAATTCCAGGTGGGAAGAAGGGCGGGATATTGGGGTTGGAGGTTAGCGAGCGGAGAATGAGGCCGGCCGAGATGGTGAGGGTGGGAGGAGCGGACAGCGAGAACCGGAGCGGAGTAGGAGAAGAGGGTGGATAGGTGTTAGACAAGCAGCATGGCTCGGTGGAAAAGAGCCCGGGCTTTGGAGTCAGAGGTCATGGGTTCAAATCCTGCCTCCGCCAATAGTCAGCTGGGTGACCTTGGGCAAGTCACTTCCCTTCTCTGGGCCTCAGTTGCCTCATCTGGAAAATGGGGATGAAGGCTGTGAGCCCCACGTGGGACAACCTGATCACCTTGTCTCCCCCACAGCGCTTAGAACGGTGCTTTGCACATAGTAAGTGCTTAATAAATGCCATCATCATTATTATTATTATCTGGGCCTCAGTTGCCTCATCTGTAAAATGGTTCTGAAGACTGTGAGCCCCATGTGGGACCACCTGATCACCTTGTAACCTCCCCAGCGCTTAGAACGGTGCTTTGCACATAGTAAGCGCTTAATAAATGCCATCATTAGTATTATTCTCTGGGCCTTAGTTGCCTCATCTGTAAAATGGGGATGAAGACTGTGAGCCCCTCCCCGTGGGACAACCTGATCACCTTGGACCTTCCCCAGCACTTAGAACGGTGCTTTGCGCATAGTAAGTGCTTAACTCTGTGTTGCCGACTTGTACTTCCCAAGCACTTAGTCCAGTGCTCTGCACACAGTAAGCGCTCAATAAATACGATTGGATGAATGAATGGCACGTATTTATTACTCTATTTTACTTGTACATATTTATTCTATTTATTTTATTTTGTTAATATGTTGTCCGTCTCCCCATTCTAGACTGTGAGCCCGCTGTTGGGTAGGGACCGTCTATGTTCCCGACTTGTACTTCCCAAGCGCTTAGTCCAGTGCTCTGCATGCAGTAGGCGCTCAATAAATACGATTAAATGAATGAATGAATTGTACATATTTATTACTCTATTTTACTTGTACATATTTATTCAGTTGATTTTATTTTGTTACTATGTTTTGTTGTCTGTCTCCCCCTTCTAGACTGTGAGCCCGCTGTTGGGTAGGGACCGTCTCTCCATGTTGCCGGCTTGGACTTCCCAAGCGCTTAGTCCGGTGCTCTGCACACAGTAAGCACTCAATAAATTGGTTCATTCATCCAATCATTACAGTGCACTGCACACAGTAAGCGCTCAATAAATACGATTGAATGAATTGAATGAATGAATGAATTGTACGTATTTATTACTCTATTTTACTCGTACGTATTTATTCTATTGATTTTATTTTGTTACTATGTTTTGTTTTGTTGTCTGTCTCCCCCTTCTAGACCGTGAGCCCGCTGTTGGGTAGGGACCGTCTCTCTATGTCGCCAACTTGCACTTCCCAAAGCGCTTAGTCCAGTGCTCTGCACACAGTAAGCGCTCAATAAATATGATTGAATGAATTGAATTGTACGTATTTATTACTCTATTTTACTCATACGTATTTATTCAATTGATTTTATTTTGTTACTGTGTTTTGTTTTGTTGTCCGTCTCCCCCTCCTAGACTGTGAGCCCGCTGTCGGGTAGGGACCGTCTCTCTTTGTCGCCAACTTGCACTTCCCAAGTGCTTAGTCCAGTGCTCTGCACGCAGTAAGCGCTCAATAAACACGATTGAATGAATGAATGCCGTTATTATTATTATTATAGGTGGGAGTACGACTGACTGAATGAATGAATGCCATCATTATTATTACTATTATAGGTGGGAGGGCCGGCGGCCGGGCCTGAAGAGGGACCATCTCTAGCCCCGGGGCCGTAGGGGACCTTTGGTCGGGGGTGGCAGGGGGCAGCCGTAGGAGGCCGACGGAGAGATGGGAGGCCCAAAGAGGCTCCCACAGATAATAATAATAATAATGATGGCATTTAATAAGCGCTTACTATGTGCAAAGCAACGTTCTAAGCGCCGGGGAGTTTACAAGGTGATCAGGTTGTCCCACGGGGGGGTTCACAGTCTTAATCCCCATTTTCCAGATGAGGGAACTGAGGCCCAGAGAAGTGACTTGCCCAAAGTCACCCAGCTGGCAATTGGCGGAGCTGGGATTGGAACCCGTGAACTCCGACTCCAAAGCCCGGGCTCTTTCCAGCAGCGGGAAGACTTCAGGCGGTGGACGACCAAGAGGGAGGTGGGGCTGGGGGGTGCTTTGCGCATAGTAAGCGCTTAGCTGTCTCTCTGTGTTGCCCACTTGTACTTCCCAAGCGCTTAGTCCAGTGCTGTGCACACAGTAAGCGCTCAGTCAATACGATTGATGATGATTGACTGCATCCCGGCCCGCGCCTCACCTCTCCCTTCTCCCTCCCGCTCCAGGGCTGTGGGCCGCCCGCCGGCCCATGGCCACCCTGAACCAGATGCACCGGGCGGGGCGGCCCAAGCGGCCGCCCCCGAAGCTGGGCCCCACGGAGGGCCGCCCGCAGCTCAAGGGCGTCGTGCTGAAGACCATGACCCGCAAGCCCAAGAAGCCCAACTCGGCCAACCGCAAGTGCGCCCGGGTGCGGCTGAGCACGGGCCGGGAGGCCGTCTGCTTCGTCCCCGGCGAGGGCCACCACCTCCAGGAGCACCACGTGGTCCTGCTGCAGGGCGGCCGCACCCAGGACCTGCCCGGCGTCCGCCTCACCGTCGTCCGCGGCAAGCACGACTGCGGCCACGTGCAGAAGAAGAAGGCGTGAGCCGGGGGACGCCGCCCAGCCTGGCGCGGGACCACGGCAGCGACCGTCGCGGTGGTGACGATGATGATGATGATAATTACGGCGTTCGGCAAGCGCTTAGCGTCGGGTTGGGCTCGGCTCCCGTCCCACAGGGGCACGCGCTTCGTTTTCCAGATGTGGCACAGGTGGCAGAGCGTAATTAGAACCCATGACCTTCCGACTCCTAAACCCGTGCTCTGTCCGCTAGGCCCTATAAAAAAAAGCACTGTAGAGGGGACGGGGGGCCTGGCCGCCTCCGCCCCCGGGGTCTTTTAGACTGTGAGCCCGCTGTTGGGTCGGGACCGTCTCTATATGTTGCCAATTTGTACTTCCCAAGCGCTCAGTACAGTGCTCTGCACATAGTAAGCGCTCAATAAATACGATTGACGATGATGGGGCGCCCGGGGGGGGCAGAGGAGCGTGGCGGGAGGGTCCCGGGGCTCCAGGAATTCCACCCCCGGATGGGAAGCGGGGAGGAGGGGACGGCTCCCTTTTCCCCCCGCCCCGTCTACGCACCCCACCCACCCTCGGGCACCCCGTTGACCTCACCCCCTTGGGCCCAGAGGTCGGACCGGTCGGCGCCGCCATCCTGGCGCCTTAGGGGTCCTCACTGGTGGGCGGCCCCACCCGGACCTCCAGGCCGGAGTGGGTAATCCGCGCCCCGTAGTGCCCCTTCCAGAACAGGGTGTCCTTGCCCTGGTGCCGGAACACGACGAAGCGGACGCCGCGGCCGAAGCCCCTGAAGACGTGGGAGACCTGCGGGGCGGGAAGGGGGGGGATCCGGCCGTCAGCGATGGGGTCGGCGCCGCCCCCGGGTGGGCCCGTCTTGGGGGGGGGGGGTCCTACCTGCTGGTAGGTGCCGTCGTTCCACTGGGGGACGGGGTCCGGCCGCACGCTGAACCGGGCCAGCTCCGTCCGCCGGTCGGCCGCCAGCAGCTGCACCGTCAGGGCGTATTCACAGCCACAGTCCTCCCGGGCCCCCCACCTGGGGGTGGGCACGATTGGGGCTCGGCCGGCACCAGCCCCTCGCCCGCCCGCCCCGGGGTGGGGGTCAGAGGTCAGGGGTTTGAATCCCGACTCCGCCACATGTCTGCTGTGTGACCTTGGGCGAGTCACTCAACTTCTCTGAGCCTCAGTTCCCTCATCTGTCAAATGGGGATGAAGACTGTGAGCCCCGCGTGGGACAACCTGATCACCTTGTATCCCCCCCAGCGCTTAGAACAGTGCTCTGCACATCGTAAGTGCTTAACAAATGCCATTATTATTATTATCTGAACGCCCAGGATTCCCAGCTGCACCGTCAGGGCGTATTCACAGCCACAGTCCTCCCGGGCCCCCAACCTGGGGGTAGGCACGATTGGGGCTCGGCCAGCACCAGCCCCTCGCCCGCCCGCCCCAGGGTGGGAGTCAGAGGTCATGGGTTCGAATCCCAACTCCGCCACATGTCTGCTGTGTGACCTTGGGCAAGTCACTTCACTTCTCTTGAGCCTCAGTTCCCTCATCTGTCAAATGGGGATGAAGACCGTGAGCTCCACGTGGGACAACCTGATCACCTTGTATCCCCCCCAGCGCTTAGAACAGTGCTCTGCACATCGTAAGTGCTTAACAAATGCCATTATTATTATTATCTGAGCTTCCAGGATTCCCAGGTCCCGGGAGCAGGGAGGCGGGGGAGGGCTCACGAACCAATCGGAGACGTGGATTTCGGCGCGGGGGTCATCCAGCAGCTCCGCCCACAGCCCCTCCCGGAGCAGGTCCACCATCTGCTGCTTCTGACACCAGCTGTTGGGGGGAAGGCACCTCATTCATTCCATCCTATTGAGCGCTGACCACGTGCAGAGCACGTGTCTGGGCTATAGCGACATCCCTGCCCACGACGAGCTCCCGGTCGAGGGCAGGGAGCCCTAAATTCGGGCCCCGGCCCCCCCACCCCTGAATCAGTGGTGGGGAAGGGGCTCGGGGGTGGGAGCGAGGCGCTAACCTGAAGGAGGACACGAAGCAGGTCTGGGCGTCGGCCCCCTCCACTGGTTTCCGATTCTTCTCCACCGTCCATCCGTTGCCGCCGTGCATCACCTCCCAGCCCCGAAGTCCCTCTGCGGGGCAGACCCGGGCCTCACCGCTCCCGCCGACCTCGGTCCGGGGTCCGGTTCCCACCCGGAGACCACCCCCGAGTCATCCCCGGGCTGCCCCCATCTCCCCAATCCTCGGCCCTCCGTCCTGGGCGGCCCCCGCCTATTTTTTTTCCCAAGGATATTAAGTGCTTACTGTTGGCCAGGGCACTGTACTAACCCCTGGGGTGGAGAACAGTGCTTGGCACATAGATACCATCGTCATTATTATTATATAATTATGTAATTACATTATGGACTGTGAGCCCGCTGTTGGGTAGGGACCGTCTCTCTATGTTGCCAACTTGTACTTCCCAAGAGCTTAGTCCAGTGCTCTGCACACAGTAAGCGCTCAATAAATACGATTGGTTGATATATGTTTGTACATATTTATTACTCTATTTATTTTACTTGTACATATCTATTCATTTTATTTTGTTAGTATGTTTGGTTTTGTTCTCTGTCTCCCCCTCCTAGACTGTGAGCCCGCTGCTGGGTAGGGACCGTCTCTATATGTTGCCAACTTGGACTTCCCAAGCGCTTAGTCCAGTGCTCTGCACACAGTAAGCGCTCAATAAATACGATTGATTGATATATGTTTGTACATATTTATTACTCTATTTTACTTGTCCCTATCTATTCTATTCATTTTATTTTGTTAGTATGTTTGGTTTTGTTCTGTCTCCCCCTTTGAGACTGTGAGCCCACTGCTGGGTAGGGACCGGTCTATATGTTGCCAATTTGTACTTCCCAAGCGCTTAGTACAGTGCTCTGCACACAGTAAGCGCTCAATAAATACGATTGATGATGATGGTTGGACACGATCCATGTCCAACCGGATTAGGTCTGTGTCCAACGGGGGCTCACACTCTTAATCCCCAGTTTCCCAATGAGGGAACCGAGGCCTAGAGAAATGAGGCGACTCGCCCGAGAACGATTGATTGATTGAATTATTGAATGAATGAATGAATGAAGGCTTACTGTGTGCCAGGCGCTGTACTAAATGCTGGGGTAGATACAAACTAAGCTGGTTGGCGGGGCCTCACGCTCTTAATCCCCAGTTTCCCGATGAGGGAACCGAGGCCTAGAGAAATGAGGCGACTCGCCCGACTGCGACTGAAGTGCTTACGGTGTGCCAGGCACTGTACTAAGCGCGAGGGTAGATAGAGACTAATCCGGTTGGCGGGGGCTCCCACCCTTAATCCCCAGTTTCCCGATGAGGGAACCGAGGCCTAGAGAAATGAGGCGACTCGCCCGACTGCAACTGAATGAATGAATGAAGTGCTTACTGTGTGCCAGGCACTGCACTAAGCGCTGGGGTAGATGCAAACTAATCCGGTTGGACATGATCCGTGTCCAATGGGGGCTCACGCTCTTAATCCCCAGTTTCCCGATGAGGGAACCGAGGCCTGCAGAAATGAGGTGACTCGCCTGAGAACGATTGAATGAATGAATGAATGAAGGCTTACTGTGTGCCAGGCACTGTACTAAGCGCTGGGGTAGATACAAACTAATCCGGTTGGACACGATCCGTGTCCAGCGGGGGCTCACACTCTTAATCCCCAGTTTCCCAGTGAGGGAACCGAGGCCTGCAGAAATGAGGCGACTCGCCCGAGAACGACTGAATGAATGAATGAAGTTCTTATAGTGTGCCAGGCACTGTACTAAGCGCTAGGATAGATACAAGCTAATCTGGTTGGCGGGGGCTCACGCTCTTAATCCCCAGTTTCCCGATGAGGGAACCGAGGCCTAGAGAAATGAGGCGACTCGCCCGAGAACGACTGAATGAATGAATGAAGGCTTACTGTGTGCCAGGCACTGTACTAAGCGCTGGGGTAGATACAAGCTAATCCGGTTGGCGGGGGCTCACACTCTTAATCCCCAGTTTCCCGACGAGGGAACCGAGGCCTAGAGGCACGAGGCGACTCGCCGTCCGTCCGTCCGTCCGTCCGTCGCCCGCCGCTCCTCGCCCGCCTCACCTGCCCCACAGGGATTTCGGAGCAAGTTGCGGCCGAGGGGTCTCAGGACGCACAGGCGGCTCCAGGGCAGGTGGGCGGGAGCCCAGCCGTGCAGGGCGTCCAGCAGGGCCCGGCCCCGGGCCCCCTCCCGCTCGCAGCGCAGCCGCCACAGGGACGGGCCGTCCACCAACCGGCGCCAGCGGCGGCACACGGGCCGGCAGCGCCGCACCAGGGCCCGGCCGGGCACGAAGCTGAGGACCAGCAGCAGCAGCTCGTCGGGCAGCGGGTTGCGCTCCAGGTCCAAGAGGCAGCTCACGGCCGCCGGCCGCGACTCGGAGCCCCCCATCCTCGCTTCGGCCCCGTCCCCCTCGCCCCCGGTGACGGGGAAGGCCGGACCGCGGCGGATCTGGAAAGCAGAGGACGGTCAGTCAATCAATCAATCAATCAATAATAATATGAAGCAGCATGGCTCTAAAGGAAAGAGCCCGGGCTTTGGGGTCAGAGGTCGTGGGTTCAAATCCCGGCTCCGCCAGTTGTCAGCTGGGTGACTTTGGGCAAGTCGCTTCTCTGGGCCTCAGTGACCTCATCTGGAAAATGGGGATGAAGACTGGGAGCCCCCCCGGGGGACAACCTGGTCACCTTGTAACCTCCCCAGCGCTTAGAACGGTATATATGTATATATGGTTGTACATATTTATTACTCCATTTATTTATTTATTTATTTTACTTGTACATTTCTATCCTGTTTATTTTATTTTGTTGGTATGTTTGGTTCTGTTCTCTGTCTCCCCCTTTTAGACTGTGAGCCCACTGTTGGGTAGGGACTGTCTCTATGTGTTGCCAATTTGTACTTCCCAAGCGCTTAGTACAGTGCTCTGCACATAGTAAGCGCTCAATAAATACAATTGATTGATTGATTGATAGTAAGCGCTTAACGAATGCCATTATTATTATTATTATTATAAGTATTATTATAAGTATTATAAGTATTATTATTTCTATGTGCAAAGCACCGTTCTAAGCGCTGAAAACGAAACCCCTTGCGTTGGCCGGGAATCGAACCCGGGTCAACTGCTTGGAAGGCAGCTATGCTAACCACTATACCACCAACGCTGTTCTCGATCAATCAATCAATCGTATTTATTGAACGCTTACTGTGTGCAGAGCACTGGACTAAGTGCTTGGGAAGTACAAGTTGGCAACATATAGAGACGGTCCCTATCCAACAGCAGGCTCACAGTCTAAAAGGGGGAGACAGAGAACAAAACCAAACATACTAACAAAATAAAATAAATAGAATAGATATGTACAAGGAAAATAAATAGAGTAATAAATACGTACAAACATATATCTATCAATCAATCGTATTTATTGAGCACTTACTGTGTGCAGAGCACTGGACTAAGCGCTTGGGAAGTACAAGTTGGCAACATATAGAGACGGTCCCTACCCAACAGCGGGCTCACAGTCTAAAAGGGGGAGACACAGAACAAAACCAAACATACTGAGAAAATAAAATGAATAGGTATGTACAAGTAAAATAGAGTAATAAATATGTACAAACATATATCAATCAATCAATCATATTTATTGAGTGCTTACTGCGTGCAGAGCACTGGACTAAGCTCTTGGGAAGTACAAATTGGCAACATATAGAGACGGTCCCTACCCAACAGCGGGCTCACAGTCTAAAAGGGGGAGACAGAGAACAAAACCAAACATACTAACAAAATAAAATAAATAGAATAGATATGTACAAGTAAAATAGAGTAATAAATATGTACAAACATATATCAATCAATTGTATTTATTGAGCACTTACTGTGTGCAGAGTACATCTTACCTCCTTCCCTTCCCCACAGCACCTGTATATATGTATATATATTTTTGTACATATTTATTACTCTATTTATTTTACTTATACATATCTATTCTATTCATTTTATTTTGTTAGTATGTTTGGTTTTGTTCTCTGTCTCCCCCTTCTAGACTGTGAGCCCGCTGTTGGGTGGGGACCGTCTCTCTATGTTGCCAACTTGGACTTCCCAAGAGCTTAGTCCAGTGCTGAGCACACAGTAAGCGCTCAATACATACGACTGATGATGATGATGCAGAGCACTGGACTAAGCGCTTGGGAAGTCCAAGTTGGCAACATCTAGAGACGGTCCCTACCCAACAGCGGGCTATACAGGTGCTGTGCTGTGCAGTCCGAGGGAGGGACGCTCCTTCCCGCCCCCGCCTCGTGAGGTGAGGTCACCCGGTGGGCCTGCCCTACCAGCTGGACGCCCCGGGGCGCCTAGGGTTGCTGCTGTCATCGTTGGGGTTACATCAGCCAACCGGGCACCCCAGGAAACCGGGTGAGCCATCGGGGTGAGGCGGAGGTCAAGGGCGACGGGACGCGAGTGCGGCCCAGCCACCGCCATTCCCCCTCTCCAGGGCACCGACGCTTACTATATGCCAGGCACGGTGCTAAGCGCTCGGGTGGATCATCATCAATCGTATTTATTGAGCGCTTACTGTGTGCAGAGCACTGGACTAAGCGCTTGGGAAGTCCAAGTTGGCAACATAGAGAGACGGTCCCTACGGGTGGATCATCATCATCATCAATCGTATTTATTGAGCGCTGACTGTGTGCAGAGCACTGGACTAAGCGCTTGGGAAGTCCAAGTTGGCAACATAGAGAGACGGTCCCTACGGGTGGATCATCATCATCATCATCAATCGTATTTATTGAGCGCTTACTGTGTGCAGAGCACTGGACTAAGCGCTTGGGAAGTCCAAGTTGGCAACATATAGAGACGGTCCCTACGGGTGGATCATCATCATCATCATCAATCGTATTTATTGAGCGCTGACTGTGTGCAGAGCACTGGACTAAGCGCTTGGGAAGTCCAAGTTGGCAACATATGGAGACGGTCCCTACCCAACAGTGGGCTCACAGTCTAAGAGGGGGAGACAGAGAGTGTCCCCACGGGTGGATGCGAGCGAATCAGGGTGGACACAGTCCCTGTCCCCCTGTCACGGTCTCAATCAATCAATCAATCAATCAATCGTATTTATTGAGCGCTTACTGTGTGCAGAGCACTGGACTAAGCGCTTGGGAAGTACAAGTTGGCAACATGGTCTCCATCCCGCTCCATCGCCATTTTCTAGACTGTGAGCCCACTGTTGGGTAGGGACCGTCTCTATGTGTTGCCAACTCGGACTTCCCAAGCGCTTAGTCCAGTGCTCTGCACACAGTAAGCGCTCAGTAAATACGACTGAATGAATGAATGAATGAAATCCCCATTGTACAGATAATAATAATAGTAATGGCATTTGTTAAGCGCTTACTATGTGCAAAGCACTGTTCTAAGCGCCGGCGGGGATACAAGGTGATCAGGTTGTCCCGCGTGGGTAGAGAAGCAGCGTGGCTCAGTGGAAAAGAGCCTGGGCTTGGAGTCAGAGGTCACAGGTTCAAATCCCAGCTCTACCAATTGTCAGCTGGGTGGTAATAATAATAATAATAATAATAATGGCATTTATTAAGCGCTTACTATGTGCAAAGCACTGTTCTAGCACCGTGGAGGTTACAAGGTGATCAGGTTGTCCCGCGTGGGGCTCACAATCATCTCCATTTTACAGATGAGGGAACTGGGGCTCCGAGAAGTTAAGTGACTTGCCCAAAGTCACACAGCTGACAATTTGCAGAGCTGGGATTTGAACCCATGACCTCTGACTCCAAAGCCCAGGCTCTTTTCCTGGGTGACTTTGGGCAAGTCACTAAACTTCTCTGTACTATGTGCCAAGCACTAAGCACTGGGGTACACCCAAGGTGATCAGGTTGCCCCACGTGGGGCTCCCAGCCGTCATCCCCATTTTCCAGATGAAATAACTGAGGGCCAGAGAAGTAAAGCGACTTGCCCAAAGTCACACAGCCGATAAGCGGCAGAGCCGGGATTAGAGCCCAGTGGTAAACTCCCCGCTACTGGTCATCCCCTCTTCCCCCCTCCATCCCTCCGGCCTTACCTCCTTCCCTTCCCCACATCATCTGTATATATATATATATATATATGTGTGTGTGTTTGTACAGATTTATTACTCTATTCATTTATTTATTTTACTTGTACATATCTATTCTATTTATTTCATTTTGTTAATATGTTTGGTTTTGTTCTCTGTCTCCCCCTTCTAGACCGTGAGCCCGCCGTTGGGTAGCGACCGTCTCTATAGGTGGCCAACTTGGACTTCCCAAGCGCTTAGTCCAGCGCTCTGCACACAGTAAGCGCTCAATAAATACGATTGATTGATCCCTGTAAGGCAGTGTGGCCTGGCGGAAAGAGCCCGGGCTTGGGACTCAGTTTCCTCCTCCGTTAAAGGGAGATGCAATATCTGTTCTCCCGCCTACTCAAACGACGAGCCTCACGTAGGACAGGAATGCCACCCGACCCGCTTGACTTGTATCTGCCCCAGTGCTTAGTACAGTGCTTGGCCCATAGTAGACGCTTAGCAAATACCACAGTCATTACCGATCAATCACCTGAGTGCTCAGAGCACTGTACTAAATGCTTGGGAGTGTCCACCAGCATTGCAACAGTCTTCCCGCCCAACGTGAGGGCATCTGAAATTAGGGAATGATGAATCGTGACGAACCTCTGGTTTATTTAATCGGCCGATCGATGGTGTTTAATTGAGCACTTTCTGTAATAGGAGCTTGGGAGAACGCGCTAAGAGTCGGCCCACACCAAACCCTGCCCACCGGGAGAAGCAGCGGGGCCAAGCGGATAGATCCCGGCCTTGGGAGTCAAAAGGTCACAGGTTCTAGTCCCAGCTCCGCCGCGTGTCTGCTGAGTGACCTTGGGCAAGTCACTTCGCTTCTCGGTGCCTCAGTTCCCTCATCTGTAAAATGGGGATGAAGACTGGGAGCCCCACGTGGGACAATCTGATCACCTTGAATCTACCCCGGTGCTTAGAACAGTGCTTTGCACATAGTAAGCGCTTAACAAATACCATTATTATTATTATTATTAATCCCCATTTTCCCGATGAGGGAACTGAGGCCCTGAGAAGTGACCTGCCATGGTCACACAACAAGTAGACTAGTAAGCCTAGGAAGCAATAATAATAAATATCATGTACAATATATATAAAATGTAACTTCCCCAGTGTTTAGAACAGTGCTTTGCACATAGAAAGCACTAAACAAATACCATTATTATTGTTATTATTATTATTAATTCCCAATGAGGGAACTGAAGCCCAGAGAAGTGACTTGCCATGGTCACACAAGTAGACTAGTAAGCCTAGTAAGCAATAATAATAATAATATGCACAATATATATATATCTATATATATATAGTAACTTCCCCAGCGCTTAGAACAGTGCTTTGCACATAGTAAGCGCTTAACAAATACCATTATTATTATTATTATCATTAATCCCCATTTTCCCGATGAGGGAACTGAGGCCCAGAGAAGTGACTTGCCATGGTCACACAAGTACACTAGTAAGCCTAGTAAGCAATAATAATATTATGTATAATATATACATATAGTAACTTCCCCAGCGCTTAGAACAGTGCTTTGCACATAGTAAGCGCTTAACAAATGCCATTATTATTATTATTATTAATCCCCATTTTCCCGATGAGGGAACTGAGGCCCAGAGAAGTGACTTGCCATGGTCACACAAGTAGACTAGTAAGCCTAGTAAGCAATAATAATAATATTATGTACAATATATATATAGTAACTTCCCCAGTGCTTAGAACAGTGCTTTGCACATAGTAAGCGCTTAATAAATACCATTATTATTATTATTATTAATCCCCATTTTTCCGATGAGGGAACTGAGGCCCTGAGAAGTGACTTGCCAAGGTCACACAAGTAGACTAGTAAGCCTAGTAAGCAATAATAATTATTATGTACAATATATATATTCCCCAGTGCTTAGAACAGTGCTTTGCACATAGTAAGCGCTTAACAAATACCGTTATTATTATTATTATTATTATTGTTATTATTAATCCCCATTTTCCCGATGAGGGAACTGAGGCCCAGAGAAGTGCCTTGCCAGGTCACACAAGTAGACTAGTAAGCCTAGTAAGCAATAATAATAATTATTATGTACTATATATATATATATATATATGATGTAACTTCCCCAGTGTTTAGAACAGCACTTTGCACATAGAAAGCACTTAACAAATACCATTATTATTATTATTAATCCCCATTATCCCGATGAGGGAACTGAGGCCCAGGGAAGTGACTTGCCATGGTCACACAACAAGTAGACTAGTAAGCCCAGTAAGCAATAATAATTATTATTATGTACTATATATATAATAATGTAACTTCCCCAGTGCTTAAAACAGTGCTTTGCACATAGTAAGTGCTTAACAAATACCATTATTATTATTATTATTAATCCCCATTTTCCCGATGAGGGAACTGAGGCCCAGAGAAGTGACTTGCCAGGTCACACAAGTAGACTAGTAAGCCTAGTAAGCAGTAGTAATAATTATTATGTACTATATATATAATAATGTAACTTCCCCAGCGCTTAAAACAGTGCTTTGCACATAGTAAGTGCTTAACAAATACCATTATTATTATTATTAATCCCCATTTTCCCGATGAGGGAACTGAGGCCCAGAGAAGTGACTTGCCATGGTCACACAAGTACACTAGTAAGCCTAGGAAGCAATAATAATTATTATGTACTATATATATATATATATGAAATGTAACTTCCCCAGTGTTTAGAACAGTGCTTTGCACATAGAAAGCACTTAACACATACCATTATTATTATTATTATTAATCCCCATTTTCCCGATGAGGGAACTGAGGCCCAGAGAAGTGACTTGCCATGGTCACACAACAAGTAGACTAGTAAGCCTAGTAAGCAATCATAATAATTATTATGTACAATATATACAATAATGTAACTTCCCCAGCGCTTAGAACAGTGCTTTGCACATAGTAAGCGCTTAACAAATACCATTATTATTATTATTATTAATTCCCAATGAGGGAACTGAAGCCCAGAGAAGCGACTTGCCATGGTCACCCAACAAGTAGACCAGTAAGCCCACGGCGAATCGTTCCTGTTTCATGTGTGGGATGAATCGTCCTTCCCAAGCGCTTAGTCCAGTGCTCTGCACACAGTAAGCGCTCAATAAATCCGCGTGAAGGACTGAATCAGCCCCCACTGGAGGATTTTGGGAGGGGTGAGATGGGCCTGAACCTGTTTTTTTGGAAAAAGGCCCCGGGAAGAGGAGGCAGGCGAGGCCGGGGCCGGACGGGGGAGAGGCCGGAGGCTGGGAGGTTGGGGGGCTGCCTCTTTAGTACGCTGTTTCTCAGAGCCCGGAGGGGGTCAGGGGGTGATGTTTTCATTCATTCATTCAATCAATCGTATTTATTGAGCGCTTACTGTGTGCAGAGCACTGGACTAAGCACTTGGGAAGTCCAAGTTGGCAACATATAGAGGCTGTGAGCCCGCTGTTGGGTAGGGACTGTCTCTATCTGGTGCCGATCTGTACTTCCCAAGCGCTCAGTCCAGGGAATAAAATTCAGTCGTATTTATTGAGCACCTACTGTGTGCAGAGCACTGGACTAAGCGCTTGGGAAGTCCAAGTTGGCAATATATAGAGGCTGTGAGCCCGCTGTTGGGTAGGGACTGTCTCTATCTGATGCCGATCTGTACTTCCCAAGCGCTCAGTCCAGTGAATAAAATTCAGTCGTATTTACTGAGCACTTACTGTGTGCGGAGCAGTGGACTAATAATAATAATGAGGGCATTTATTAAGCGCTTACTATGTGCCAAGCACTGTTCTAAGCACCGGGGAGGTTACAAGGTGATCGGGTGGTCCCACGGGGGGCTCACGGTCTTCATCCCCATTTGAGAGATGAGGTCACTGAGGCCCAGGGAAGTCAGGTGACTTGCCCAAAGTCACCCAGCTGACAAGTGGCGGAGCCGGGATTTGAACCCCTGACCTCAGACTCCAAAGCCCGGGCTCTTTCCATTGAGCCACGCTGGAGAATAATTATAATAATAACGATGGCATTTATTAAGCGCTTACTATGTGCCCAGCACCCGTTCCAAGTGCCGGAGAGGTTACAAGGCGATCGGGTGGGCCCACGGGGGGGCTCACGGGCTTCATCCCCACTTTATCAATCAATCAATCGTATTTATTGAGCGCTTACTATGTGCAGAGCACTGTACTAAGCGCTCGGGAAGTACAAATTGGCAACTTTATGATAATAATGGCATTTATTAAGCGCTTACTACGTGCCAAGCACCGTTCTAAGCACCAGGGAGGTTACAAGGCGATCGGGTGGTCCCACGGTTTTCATCCCCATTTTCCAGATGAGGTAACCGAGGCCCAGGGAAGTGAAGTGACTCGCCCCAAGTCACCCAGCCGGCAAGTGGCGGAGGCGGGATTTGAACCCCTGACCCCAAAGCCCGGGCTCTTTCCGCTGAGCCGCGCTGATGAAGGGCCTCTTCGGCCCCCTCGGAAGGTTGGCCCATTTTCCCCCCAAATACCCGGAAAGTTTGCGTTCTCACTAAGCGCTTGGGAAATTCATTCATTCAGTCGTATTTATTGAGCGCTTACTATGTGCAGAGCACTGTACTAAGCGCTTGGGAAGTACAAATTGGCAACTTTATGATAATAATGGCATTTATTAAGCGCTTACTACGTGCCAAGCACCGTTCTAAGCACCGGGGAGGTTACAAGGCGATCGGGTGGTCCCACGGTTTTCATCCCCATTTTCCAGATGAGGTAACCGAGGCCCAGGGAAGTGAAGTGACTCGCCCCAAGCCACCCAGCCGGCAAGTGGCGGAGGCGGGATTTGAACCCCTGACCCCGGACCCCAAAGCCCGGGCTCTTTCCGCTGAGCCGCGCTGATGAAGGGCCTCTTCGGCCCCCTCGGAAGGTTGGCCCATTTTCCCCCCAAATACCCGGAAAGTTTGCGTCCTCACTAAGCGCTTGGGAAATTCATTCATTCAGTCGTATTTATTGAGCGCTTACTATGTGCAGGGCACTGTACTAAGCGCTTGGGAAGTCCAAGTTGGCAACATCTAGAGACGGTCCCTACCCAACAGCGGGCTTACAGTCTAGAAGACTTTCTGGAAGACTTGAAGTTTAGTGAGCACTTATTGTGCGCAGAGCACTAGACAAAGCACTTGGGAGACAACAACAGAGTTGGTAAGCACAACCCCCGCCCACAGTACAATAAGCAGAGAAGCAGCGGAAAGAGCACAGGCTTTGGAGTCAGAGGTCATGGGTTCTAATCCCGCCTCCGCCACTTGTCAGCTGGGCGACTTTGGGCAAGCCGCTTCACTTCTCTGGGCCTCAGTTCCCTCATCTGGAAAATTCACTCATTCATTCCTTCATTCAATCGTATTTATTCATCATCATCATCAATCGTATTTATTGAGCGCTTACTGTGTGCAGAGCACTGGACTAAGCGCTTGGGAAGTACAAACTGGCAACATATAGAGACAGTCCCTACCCAACAGCGGGCTCACAGTCTAAAAGGGGGAGCAGAGAACAAAACAAAACATTAAAAAAAAAACCAGAATAGTAAATATGTACAAATAAAATAAAAAGTAATAAATCCGTACAAACATATAGACATATATACAGGTGCTGTGGGGAGGGGAAGGAGGTAAGGTGGGGGGGATGAGGAGGGGGAGAGGAAGGAGGGGGCTCAGTGTGGGAAGGCCTCCTGGAGGAGGTGAGCTCTCAGTAGGGAAAATGGGGATGAAGGGAAAATGGGGATGAGGACTGGGGGCCCCACGTGGGGCAACCTGATTACCTTGTATAATAGTAATAATAATGATGGCATTTGTTAAGCGCTTACTATGCGCAAAGCACTGTTCTAAGCGCTGGGGGAGATCCAAGGTGATCAGGTTGTCCCACGTGGGGCTCACAGGCTTCATCCCCATTTGACAGATGAGGGAACTGAGGCCCAGAGAAGCGAAGTGACTTGCCCCAAGTCACCCAGCTGACAAGTGGCGAAGCCGGGATTAGAACCCACGACCTCCGACTCCCAAGCCCGGGCTCTTTCCGCTGAGCCACGCTACCCCAGCGCTTAGAAGAGTGTGAGCCCGTTGTCGGGTAGGGATTGCCCCTACGTATGGCCGAATTGTACTTCCCAAGTGAAGCAGTGCGCCTTTAGTGGAAAGAGCCCGGGCTTGGGAGTCAGAGGTCGTGGGTTCTAATCCTGGCCCTGCCACTTGTCAGCTGTGTGACCTTGGGTAAGTCCCTTAATTTCTCTGAGCCTCAGTTCCCTCATCTGTCAAATGGGGATGAAGACTGGGAGCCCCCCGTGGGACAACCTGATCACCTTGTACCCCCCCCCCCGGTGCTTAGAACAGTGCTTGGCACATAGTAAGCGCTTAATAAATACTACTACTACTACTACTAATGGCATTTATTAAGCGCTTACTATGTGCAAAGCACATAGGGGAGGTTACAGGGTGATCAGGTTGTCCCACCGGGGGTTCACAGTCTTCATCCCCATTTGACAGATGAGGTCACTGAGGCCCAGAGAAGTGAAGTGACTTGCCCAAAGTCACCCAGCTGACAGTTGGCAGGGCCGGGATTTGAACCCATGACCTCTGACTCCAAAGCCCGGAATCTTTTCCACTGAGCCACGCTGCTTCTCTGATTACCCTGTACCGTCCCCCCACCCAGCGCTTAAAACAGTGCTTGGCACATAGTAAGCGCTTAACGAATACCAACATTATTATTATTATTATTATTGTTAGTCCAGTGCTCTGCACACAGGAAGCGCTCAGTCAATTTATCCTATTTATTTTATTTTGTGAATATGTTTTGTTTTGTTGTCTGTCTCCCCTTTTTAGACTGTGAGCCCACTGTTGGGTAGGGACCGTCTCTCTATGTTGCCAACTTGGACTTCCCAAGCGCTTGGTACAGTGCTCTGCACACAGTAACTGCTCAATAAATACGATTGAATGAATTCAATCGTCTTTATTGTATTTGTACATATTTACTATTCTATTTATTTTGTTAATATATTTTGTTTTGTTGTCTGTCTCCCCCTTCTAGACTGTGAGCCCGCTGTTGGGTAGGGACCGGCTCTAGATTTGCCAACTTGGACTTCCCAAGCGCTTAGTCCGGTGCTCTGCACACAGTAACTGCTCAATAAATACGATTGAATGAATTCAATCGTCTTAATTGTATTTGTACATATTTACTATTCTATTTATTTTGTTAATATATTTTGTTTTGTTGTCTGTCTCCCCCTTCTAGACTGTGAGCCCGCTGTTGGGTAGGGACCGGCTCTAGATTTGCCAACTTGGACTTCCCAAGCGCTTAGTCCGGTGCTCTGCACACAGTAACTGCTCAATAAATACGATTGAATGAATTCAATCGTCTTAATTGTATTTGTACATATTTACTATTCTATTTATTTTGTTAATATATTTTGTTTTGTTGTCTGTCTCCCCCTTCTAGACTGTGAGCCCGCTGTTGGGTAGGGACCGTCTCTATATGTTGCCAACTTGGACTTCCCAAGCGCTTGGTACAGTGCTCTGCACGCAGTAACTGCTCAATAAATACGATTGAATGAATTCAATCGTCTTAATTGTATTTGTACATATTTACTATTCTATTTATTTTGTTAATATATTTTGTTTTGTTGTCTGTCTCCCCCTTCTAGACTGTGAGCCCGCTGCTGGGTAGGGACCGTCTCTAGATGTTGCCAACTTGGACTTCCCAAGCGCTTAGTCCGGTGCTCTGCACACAGTAAGCGCTCAATAAAGACGATTGAATGAATGAATGAATACGAGTGGATGAATGAATGAATGTTGACCGGGGCGCGGCCTCCGGCCTGCAGGGGGCGCTGTAGGCCCCGCTCCGGAGCGGCCGCTCCCTCCCCCCCCTCCGGACACAGATGCGGCGCGCGGCCTCCGGCCTGCAGGGGGCGCTGTCGGCTCCGCTCCCTCCCCCGGACACAGAAGCGGGGCGCGACCTCCGGCCTGCAGGGGGCGCTGTAGGCCCCACTCCGGAGCGGCCGCTCCCTCCCCCCCCTCCAGACACAGACTCGGGGTGGGGAGGGGGATCCCGAGCCGCTGGGGTCTCTCCCCTCCTCACCTGGTGGCTGGGGGCCGAGCCGTCCTGGGGCCCCAACCGGCCGGACCAGGAAGGTCCGGGGGCGCGGCCCGGCCGTCTGATAAGCCTCAACTCCAGGCCCTACCAGAGTGCGCATGCGCCACCCCAAGCAGGCCACTCCCTTTCGCTCAGGCCCCGCCCCTCTGACGCAGGCCCAATCCCAGGACACGCCCCTTCTCAGGCTCCCGCTCCACCGCAGGCAGGCCACGCCCCTCTGACGCAGGGCCAATCACAGGCCACGTCCCTTTCTCAGGCCACGCCCTTCAGACGCAGGCCCCGCCCACCAGGCTCAGACCCCGCCCCCATACCACAGACTCCGCCCTCTGACACAGGCCACGCCCCTCAGACGCAGACCCCGGCCCTCGCCCACAGGCCCCTCTCTCTGGGCCTCAGTTCCCTCATCTGTAAAATGGGGATGTAGACTGTGAGCCCCCCGTGGGCCAACCTGATCACCTTGGATCCCCCCAACGTTTAGAACAGTGCTCTGCACATAGTAAGCGCTTAACAAATGCCTTATTAAGCGTGGCTCAGTGGAAAGAGCACGGGTTTGGGAGTCAGAGGTCATGGGTTCAAATCCCGGCTCTGCCAACTGTCAGCTGGGTGACTTTGGGCAAGTCACTTCACTTCTCTGGGCCTCAGTTCCCTCATCTGTAGAATGGGGATTAATAATAATAATAATAATAATAATAATGACATTTGTTAAGCGCTTAC
The DNA here is from genome assembly GCF_015852505.1 of Tachyglossus aculeatus. Classification (NCBI taxonomy): domain Eukaryota; kingdom Metazoa; phylum Chordata; class Mammalia; order Monotremata; family Tachyglossidae; genus Tachyglossus; species Tachyglossus aculeatus. Next base: position 4,009,944 of record NC_052091.1, read on the forward strand.
TATGTGCAGAGCACTGTTCTAAGCGCTGGGGGCGGATACAAGGTGATCAAGTTGTTCCACATGAGGCTCACAGTCTTAATCCCCATTTTACAGATGAGGTAACTGAGGCTCAGAGAAGTTAAGTGACTTGCCCAAGGTCACACAGCAGATAAGACTGTGAGCCCCCCGTGGGACAACCTGATCCCCTTGTAACCTCCCCAGCGCTTAGAACAGTGCTTTGCACATAGTAAGCACTTAATAAATGCTATTATTATTATTATTATTATTATTATTATACCACAGGCCCCTCCCCTAAACCGCAGGCCCCTCCTCCTCAGCCACAGGCCCCGCCCCAAACCACATGCCCCGCCCCTCCGCCGCAGGCCCCGCCCCATTCATTCATTAAATCGTATTTATTTTTATTTTTTTTTTAAAGTTTTTTCGTATTTGTTAAGTGCTTACTATATGCGAAGCACCGTTCCAAGTTCTGGGGGGGATACAAGGCGATCAAGTTGTCCCTCGTGGGGCTCACAGTCTTCATCCCCATTTTACAGATGAGGGAACTGAGGCACCGAGAAGTGAAGTGACTTGCCCAAGGTCACACGGCTGACAACTGGCGGAGTCGGGATTAATAGTAATTATAATAATAATTTTGGTATTTGGTAAGCACTCAGTATGTGCAAAGCACTGTTCTAAGCGCTGGGGGTGATACAAGGCGATCAAGTTGTCCCTCGTGGGGCTCACAGTCTTCATCCCCATTTTACAGATGAGGGAACTGAGGCACCGAGAAGTCAAGTGACTTGCCTAAGGTCACACAGCTGACAACTGGCGGAGTCGGGATTAATAGTAATAATAATAATAATTTTGGTATTTGATAAGCACTCAGTATGTGCAAAGCACTGTTCTAAGCGCTGGGGGGATACAAGGCGATCAAGTTGTCCCTCGTGGGGCTCACAGTCTTCATCCCCATTTTACAGATGAGGGAACTGAGGCACCGAGAAGTGAAGTGACTTACCCAAGGTCACACAGCTGACAACTGGCGGAATCGGGATTAATAGTAATAATAATAATAATTTTGTTATTTGGTAAGCACTAAGTGCAAAGCACTCTTCTAAGCGCCGGGGGGGATACAAGGCGATCAAGTTGTCCCTCGTGGGGCTCACAGTCTTCATCCCCATTTTACAGATGAGGGAACTGAGGCACCGAGAAGTCAAGCGACTTGCCCCAAGTCACACAGCAAAGTGGCGGAGTCAGGATTAATAACAATAACAATTTTGGTATTTGGTAAGCGCTTACTATGTGCAAAGCACTGTTCTAAGCGCTGGGGAGGACACAAGGTGATCAGGTTGTCCCATGTGGGGCTCACACTCTTAATCCCCATTTTATTCATTCATTCATTCAATCAATCGTATTTATTGAGCGCTTACTGTGTGCAGAGCACTGCACTAAGCGCTTTGGCAAGTTGGCAACATATAGAAACAGTCCCTACCCAACAACAGCCTCACAGTCTAGAAGGGGGAGACGGACAACAAAACAAAACATGTAGACAGGTGTCAAAGCCGTCAGAATAAATAGAATTACAGCTATGTGCACATCCTTAACAAAATAAATAGAATAGTAAATATGTACAAGTAAAATAAACAGAGTAATAAATCTGTACAAACATCTATACAGGTGCTGTGGGGAGGGGAAGGAGGTAGGGCAGAGCGGGGGATGGGGAGGAGGAGAGGAAAAAGGGGGAACTGAGGCCAAGGGAAGTGAAGTGACTTGCCCAAAGTCACACCCAGACAAGTGGCGGAGGCGGGATTAGAACCCATGACCTCTGACTCCCAAACCCGGGCTCTTTCCCCTGAGGCAAGCTGCTTCTCGTTACTGAGATGCTTTATTGGGTGTTTACCGTGTGCAGAGCACTGTACTAAGCGCTTGGAAAGTCCAAGTCGGCCACAGAGAGAGACGGTCCCTATCAATCAATCAATCAATCAATCGTATTTATTGAGCGCTTACTATGTGCAGAGCACTGGACTAAGCGCTTGGGAAGTACAAATCGGCAACACATAGAGACAGTCCCTACCCAACAGTGGGCTCACAGTCTAGAAGGGGGGAGACAGACAACAATACAGTGTGGGGAGCAGTGTGGCTCAGTGGAAAGAGCCCGGGCTTTGGAGTCAGAAGTCATGGGTTCAAATCCCCTCTCTGCCACTTGTCAGCTGGGTGACTTCGGACAAATCCCTTTTCTTCTCTGTGCTTCAGTTCCCTCATCTGTAAAATGGGGATGAAGCCTGGGAGCCCCCCGTGGGACAACTTCATTCATTCATTCATTCAATCGTATTTATTGAGCGCTTCCTGTGTGCAGAGCACTGCACTAGGCGCTTGGGAAGTACAAGTTGGCCTGATCACCTCGTAACCTCCCCAGCGCTCAGAACAGTGCTTTGCCCAGAGTGAGCGCTTAATAAATGTCATTAAAAGCCCTCCAAAAACCCATCAGAATTATAGCAATAGTATTATAATATATTAATATATAATAATATGTTATTTATATAATATATCAATATATAATAGGATATATAGTCATAACATCATTAATATAGCATATTAATATAATATGTTAACATACGACATATTATCAATATATTAACATATACTATTTTATTCATAGATTATATATTAATATATAATGTAATACATTATTATAATATCATTAATATAATACATTAACACATAATAATATATATAATATATAATATATTATTTAATTATTTATATATTATTAATTATTATTTAATATAATATGTTAACATACGACATATTATCAATATATTAACATATACTATTTTATTCATAGAGTATATATTAATATATAATGTAATACATTATTATAATATCATTAATATAATACATTAACACATAATAATATATTATTTATATATTATATATTAACATATAATACAATATGTTAGTGTAATATTATTGATATGATACAGTAATATAAGATATTAATATATAATAGCGCCTCATTCATATATTATATATTGATGTATAATATAATATACTATTATAACATTATTAATACAATATACTATATAATGTATAATATACAATATTATTATTATAATAAATAGAATTATAGAATTATGTTGCCAACTTGTACTTTCCAAGCGCTTAGTCCAGTGCTGTGCACACAGTAAGCGCTCAAGAAATACGATTGATTGATCGATCGATTGATTGATTCTAGCTATATACACATGATTAATAGAGTCATCAATCTGCACAGATGTACACAAGTGCTGTGGGGAGGGGAAGGGGGAAGGGCAGAGGGGGGGATGGGGAGGAGGAGAGGAAAAGGGGGGCTGAGTGTGGGAAGGCCTCCTGGAGGAGGTGAGCTCTCAGAAGGGCTTTGAAGGGAGGAAGAGAGCGAGTTTGGCGGGTGGGAGGTGGGAGGGCCTCCGCCCCCGGTTTGGGGCGGGGTCCGGGGCATAAAAGAGGAGCCCGGCGGGCTCAGGGGACACCAGTTGGGCGAGTGGAAGAGAAGGAGCCCAACAGGGTAAGTGGAGGCCTGGTTTTGGGGGGTCGAGGGTCGTGGGGCAGGCAGGAGGATCACCTCCCCCTCCTTTCCTCTCCCCCTCTTCCCCCTCTCCATCCCCCCCCCCGCCTTACCTCCTTCCCCTCCCCACCGCACCTGTATATATGTATATATGTTTGTACAGATTTATTACTCTATTTTACTTGTACATATCTATTCTATTTATTTTATTTTGTCAATCTGTTTGGTTTTGTTGTCTGTCTCCCCCTTCTAGACTGGGAGCCCGCTGTTGGGTAGGGACCGTCTCTAGGCGTTGCCAACTTGGACTTCCCAAGCGCTTAGTCCAGGGCTCTGCATACAGTAAGCGCTCAATAAATACGATTGAATGAATGAATGTGAGCCCGTTGTTGGGTATATATATTATATATATAATATATATATGCATATATATATATATATATATATGTATGTATATGAGAAGTGGCAGGGTCAGGATTAGAACCCAAGTCCTCCTGCCTCCTAAATCCTGACTCTTCCCTTCAATTCGTCTCTATATGTTGCCAACTTGGACTTCCCAAGCGCTTAGTCCAGGGCCCTGCACACAGTAAGCGCTCAGTAAATACGATTGATTGATTGATTGATCGATTGTTTTGTTCTCTGTCTCCCCCTTTTAGACTGTGAGCCCACTGTTGGGTAGGGACTGTCTCTATATGTTGCCAATTTGTACTTTCCAAGCGCTTAGTCCAGTGCTCTGCACATAGTAAGCGCTCAATAAATACGATTGATGATGATGATGATGATGATGATCAGAGCCATCCAGGGGAGCTGAGCCCACAGGGTTGGAAAAGAGGGGTCATCCGGGGCGGGGGGGAAGTGACCTGTCCCTGTCTCTCTGTGTCTGTGTATTCTTTTAGACTGTGAGCCCACCATTGGGTAGGGACTGTCTCTGTATGTTGCCAACTTGTACTTCCCAAGCGCTTAGTCCAGTGCTCTGCACACAGTAAGCGCTCAATAAATACGATTGATGATGACGATGTTGGGTAGGGACTGTCTCTATATGTTGCCAGCTTGGACTTCCCAAGCGATTAGTCCAGTGCTGTGCACGTAGTAAGCGCTCAATAAATACGACTGATGATGATGATGATGTTGGGTAGGGACTGTCTCTATATGTTGCCAACTTGGACTTCCCAAGCGCTTAGTCCAGTGCTCTGCACACAGTAAGCGCTCAATAAATACGATTGATTGATTGATTGATTGTCCCCCTCAGGATCTGGACCACCCCCTGCTGCCACCATGGCTGTGTTGGGCCCCGTTTGCCAACCCCTCTCCCATCTCCTCTTCCTCCTCCTCCTCCTCGTCCCCTGGAGTTGTTCGGGGGCTGAGCCGGCCCACCCTGAGCAGGTCCACCTGTCCTTCCAAGGTGAGTCTCCCCGCCACCCCAAACTCCCCTTCCCCTAACAAATTCAAGACGCAGGCGCCCCGGCTTCCAGTTTGTCCCAAACCCAGGACCCCCCACCTACTTCCCAAGAAGGAAGGACGGAGGCCCTAGCTGCTCCCCATCACTTTTCTGGGCTCCGTTCCTGGAAGCCACTGCCCTCTTTCCTCTTGCCCCCCCCACCCCACTCCTCCCTGTCCTCAGGCTCCCCACTTCTGTTCTTTTTTTTTCTTTTTTAATAGTATTTGTTAAGCGCCTACTATTTGACAGGCCCTGTACTAAACGCTGGTGTAGATACTAGCCAATCAGGTTGGACACAGTCCCCATCCCAAATGGGGCCCGCAGTCTAAATCCCCGCGGGGGTGGGGGATCCCCGCTTTTCCCGGACCAGGGGCGGGGAAGGGATGGGAGCGGGGTTGGAGGGGGGGAGAAGGGCATCCTGAGCCCGTTGTTGGGTAGGGACCGTCTCTATACGTTGCCGACTTATACTTCCCAAGCGCTTAGTACAGTGCCCCGTACACAGTAAGCGCTCAATAAATGCGATTGAATGAATGAATGAATGAATGAAAGTGGCAGGGTTAGGATTAGAACCCAGGTCCTTCTGGCTCCTAAGTCCTGACTCTTCCGTTCTTCCTCCATCCCTGATCCAATCCCCCTAGGAAGACTCCCCCCACCCCATATATATATGAGCGTGTATCCCTCCTCCCATATATATATGAGTGAATATATCTATATCTATACATCTACATATATACATATGTAGATATATATATAGATAGATATAGATATATATATTGGAGTTGTGGCAGGGTTAGGATTAGAACCCAGGTCCTTCTGGCTCCTAAATCCTGACTCTTCCGATCTTCCTCCATCCCTGATCCAATCCACCTAGGAAGACTCCCCCCACCCCATATATATATGAGCATGTATCCCTCCTCCCATATATATATGAGTGAATATATCTATATCTATATCTATATATCTACATATGTAGATATATATAGATATATATATTGGAGTTGTGGCAGGGTTAGGATTAGAACCCAGGTCCTTCTGGCACCCAAGTCCTGACTCTTCAGTTCTTCCTCCATCCCTGACCCAATCCCCCTAGAAAGACTCCTCCCACACTATATGTGTGTGTGTGTATGTGTGTGTGTAACCCCCCCCAATATATGAGTGACTATATATATATATGAGAAGTGGCAGGGTCAGGATTAGAACCCAAGTCCTCCTGGCTCCTAAATCCTGACTCTTCCCTTCAATTCTTCCTCCATCCCTGATCCAATTCCCCTAGCAAGACCTCCCCCCACCCCATATACATATATATATATACACACACACACACTTTTATTTATATATATATACACACATATATATATACACACTTATATATATATAAGTGTGTATCCCCCCCACCCAATTCTCACTGTTCCTCAAATTCAAGCATGAGCTGAAATGCGACAGGAGAGGAGACACTTTTATTCCCCAACAATATGGCATTCACCATTTTTTTCTAAATCCCCACGGGGGTGGGGGAATCCCCGCTTTTCCCAGACCTGGAGCTGGGAGTAGGGGCGGGGAAGGGAATGGGAGCGGGGTTGGGCGGGGGGAGAAGGGCATCCTGAGCTGTTGTTGGGTAGGGTATATATATATATATATATGAGTGTATATATGTACACTCATACTCTCTGTCTCCCACTTTTAGACTGTGAGCCCACTGTTGGGTAGGGACTGTCTCTATATGTTGCCAATTTGTACTTCCCAAGCGCTTAGTACAGTGCTCTGCACATGGTAAGCGCTCAATAAATACGATTGATGGTGGTGATGATGATGATGATGAGTGTATATATATATACACACATATGTGTATACACACATTCCACACTCCCAAACATCTTAAACTCCCTGCTCCCATCCCCGCAACACCCTGGGCCCTCCATGTCATCCATTCCCCCTCAGGTGAGCCGGGTTCCATGACGGTGACGTGGACCACGTGGGTGGCGGCGGCCTCGGAGGTGCAGTTCGGCCAAGCGCCCGGGGAGATCCTGCCCCTGCGGGCCCAGGGCACCTCCAGCCCTTTTGTGGACGGCGGGATCCTGCGCCGGACACTGTACATGCACCGCGTCCTCCTGCGGGGCCTGACGCCCGGCGTCCGCTACGGTGAGCCCGGGGGACGGGACCCGGCCCGGGTGGGCAGCGGTGGGCACGAGGCGAGGCGAGGTGCCCGGAGGTGGCTTTCCGGCGGCTCGTCGGGCCGGGTGGCACTGCCACCCGGGCGTCCCGGCCTTGCTGCGGGTGGGCGGACTGGTTTTCTCCTTACCTGCAAGGCTGCTCTTCAAGTGGCATGGGGCTGGGACAGGCTGAGCCTTGTGGGGACGGAATCCAGGGACACGTGGGACCGACCTGGGGATCAATCAATCAATCAATCAATCGTATTTATTGAGCGCTTACTATGTGCAGAGCACTGGACTAAGCGCTTGGGAAGTACAAATTGGCAACACATAGAGACAGTCCCTACCCAACAGTGGGCTCACAGTCTAAAAGGGGGAGACAGAGAACGGAACCAAACATACCAACAAAATAAAATAGGATAGAAATGTACAAGTAAAATAAATAAATAAATAAATAGAGTAATAAATATGTACAACCATATGTACATATATACAGGTGCTGTGGGGAAGGGAAGGAGGTAAGATGGGGGGATGGAGAGGGGGACGAGGGGGAGAGGAAGGAAGGGGCTGAGTGTGGGAAGGCCTCCTGGAGGAGGTGAGCTCTCAGCAGGGCCTTGAAGGGAGGAAGAGAGCTAGCTTGGCGGATGGGCAGAGGGAGGGCAGGAAGATAGGCCCGCTGCCCTTGGGTGGTGCCCCCGGCGGCGGAAAGAGCCCGGGCTTTGGAGGCAGAGGTCATGGGTTCAAATCCCGGCTCCGCCAGCTGTCAGCCGAGGGACTTTGGGCAAGTCACTTCACTTCTCTGGCCCTCAGTGACCTCATCTGGAAAGTGGGGATGAAGACTGTGGGACAACCTGATCACCTTGTAACCTCCGCAGGCGCCTAACAAATACCATCATTATTATTATTATCCCGTGCTTGTGTCCCGGGATAGTAATTAGCTCTGCTAACAAGCACGCTGCCCCTCCCCTAGTAACGTGGCCCCCGCCTAGGGCCAGGGGTTGTATTGTCCAGCTAAGAAAATTACATGCTCGGGTCAGCACAGGCGGGTGCCAACCCTTCTCACCCCCTCTGCTTCCTCTTCTCCCCCTGACCGGTTCCCCCAGCCCCCCCGTGATGGGGGGCTGAGGATTAGAACCCACAACCTCTGTCTCCCAAGCCCGGGTTCATTCATTCATCCATTCAGTCGTGTTAGTCCAGTGCTCTGCACACAGTAAGCGCTCAATAAATACAACCAGCGTGGCTGCAGCGTGAAGCAGTGTGGCTCGGTGGAAAGAGCCCGGGCTTGGGAGTCAGAGGTCATGGGTTCAAATCCCGGCTCTGCCACCTGTCAGCTGTGTGACTTTGGGCAAGTCACTTCACTTCTCTGGGCCTCAGTTCCCTCATCTGTAAAATGGGGATGAAGACTGTGAGCCCCACGTGGGACAACCTGATCACTTTGTATCCCCCCAGCGCTTAGAACAGTGCTTTGCACATAGTAAGCACTTAACAAATGCAATCATTATTATTATTATTATTATTACAACCGAATGGATGAATGAACAGGAAGCATCGAGGCTGGGAGCTGGGGCGGGACCTATGGCGGAGGGGGGGACAGAGGGAGGCTAACACGTCTCCTCTCAAGAGACCCCTCTGTTTAGCAAGGCAGGACGGCCTGGCCTGTTGTCTAGACTGTGAGCCCACTGTTGGGTAGGGACCGTCTCTATATGTTGCCAACTTGGACTTCCCAAGCGCTTAGTACAGTGCTCTGCACACAGTTAGCGCTCAATAAATACGATTGATTGATTGGTCTGGGCCCTGGATAGATGTGGGGGGGTGCTTAGGGGAGCTCCAGTGACCGCCCTCCCCACGAGAAGCAGCGTGGCTCAGTGGAAAGAGCCCGGGCTTTGGAGTCAGAAGTCATGGGTTCCAATCCCGGCTCTGCCACTTGTCAGCTGTGTGACTTTGGACATGTCCCTTCACTTCTCTGGGCCTCAGTTCCCTCATCTGGAAAATGGGGATTAAGACCGTGAGCCCCCCGTGGGACAGCCTGATCACCTTGTAACCTCCCCAGCGCTCAGAACAGTGCTTTGCACATAGTAAGCGCTTAATAAATGCCATCATTTATTATTCCCTGGGCCTCAGTTCCCTCATCTGTAAAATGGGGATTAAGACTGTGAGCCCCCTGTAGGACAACCTGATCGCCTTGTATCTCCCCCAGCGCTTAGAACAGTGCTTGGCACATAGTTAGAGAAGTAGCGTGGCTCAGTGGAGAGAGCCCGGGCTTTGGAGTCAGAGGTCATGGGTTCAAATCCTGGCTCTTCCACTTGTCAGCTGTGTGACTTTGGGCAAGTCACTTAATTGATTCATTCATTCAATCATATTTATTGAGCGCTTACTGTGTGCAGAGCACTGGACTAAGTGCTTGGGAAGTCCAAGTTGGCAACCTAGAGAGACGGTCCCTACCCAACAGTGGGCTCACAGCCTAGAAGGGGGAAGAGACTTAACGTCTCTGTGCCTCAGTTCCCTCACCTGTAAAATGGGGATGAAGACTGTGAGCCCCCCCGTGGGCCAACCTGACCCACGCTTAGAAAGGTGCTTGGCACCTAGTAAGCGCTTAATAAACGCCATCATTATTATTGTTAGGATGCCCGGGCACGGGTAGACTGAGCCCCTTCCTTCCTCTCCCCCTCGTCCCCCTCTCCATCCCCCGCATCTCACCTCCTTCCCTTCCCCACAGCACCTGTATCTATGGATATATGTTTGTACAGATTTATTACTCTATTTATTTATTTTACTTGTACCTATTTTATTTTGTTAGTATGTTCGGTTTTGTTCTCTGTCTCCCCCTTCTAGACTGTGAGCCCGCTGTTGGGTAGGGACCGCCTCTCTATGTTGCCAGCTTGGACTTCCCAAGCGCTTAGCCCAGTGCTCCGCACACCGTAAGCGCTCAATAAGTACGATTGATTGATTGATTGATTAGTGTACCGCTGCGGGAGCAACCAGGGCTGGAGTCGACGCTTCCGGTTTGTGGCGCTGAGGCCCGGGCCGGACTGGAGTCCCCGGCTGGCCGTGTTCGGGGACATGGGGGCCGACAACGCCCAGGCGCTGCCCAGGCTACACAGGGATGCCCAGCGCGGGCTGTACGACGCCGTGCTGCATGTAGGTGAGAGAGGGCTGGGGGCCTGCGGGCACCGCCGTGCACGTGTTGGGTCGGGACCGTCTCTCGATGTTGCCAACTTGTACTTCCCAAGCGCTTAGTACAGTGCTCTGCACACGGTAAGTGCTCAATAAATACGACTGATTGATTGAGGGGAGCGCGACTGAGGCCCGGTGGCGAGGGGAGGGGGCGGCGGCTGGGCCCGGACCCTTCCCTTCCCTTCTTCTCTCTCTTCTCCCCCAGGAGACTTTGCCTACAACATGGACCAAGACAACGCGCAGGTGGGAGACAGATTCATGCGGCTCATCGAACCCGTGGCCGCCACGCTGCCGTACATGACGTGCCCCGGGAACCACGAGGAGAACTAGTGAGACCCGCCGGGCCGGCGGAAGCGGCCCAACGGGGGAGGGGGACCGCCGCTTGTGGCCTGAGGATGGGGGCCGGGGGCGGTCAGTCGATCAGTCAATCAATCAATCGTATTTATGGAGCGCTTACTGCGTGCAGAGCACTGGGCTAAGCGCTTGGGAAGTCCAAGTTGGCAACGTAGAGAGACGGTCCCCACCCAACTGTGGGCTCACAGGCTAGACAACAGGCCAGGCCTTGCTAAACAGAGAAGCAGCGTGGCTCGGTGGAAAGAGCCCGGGCTTTGGAGTCAGAGGTCATGGGTTCAAATCCCGGCTCTGCCAATTGTCAGCTGGGTGACTTTGGGCAAGTCACTTCTCTGGGCCCCTGTTACCTCATCTGGAAAATGGGGATTAAGACTGGGAGCCCCGTGTGGGACAACCTGATCACCTTGTAACCTCTCCAGCGCTTAGAACAGTTCTTTGCACATAGTAAGCGCTTAATAAATGCCATTATTATTATTATTATTATTAACAGAGGGGTCTCTTCAGCGGAGATGTGTTAGCCTCCCTCTGTCCCCCGCTCCGCCGTAGGTCCCGCCCCAGCTCCCAGCCTCGATGCTTCTGCAATCTTTCTTCCCTCCCAGCCAGTCCTTCCTGTTCATCCATCCATTCAGTTGTATTTATTGAGCGCTTACTGTGTGCAGAGCACTGGACTAACAAGATTGAATGAATGAACCCGGGCTTGGGAGTCAGAGGTTGTGGGTTCTAATCATTCATTCATTCATTCATTCAGTCGTATTTATTGAGCGCTTACTGTGTGCAGAGCACTGGACTAACACGATTGAATGAATGAACCCGGGCTTGGGAGTCAGAGGTTGTGGGTTCTAATCATTCATTCATTCATTCAATCGTATTTATTGAGCGCTTACAGTGTGCAGAGCACTGGACTAAGCGCTTGGGAAGTCCAAGTTGGCAACATCTAGAGACGGTCCCTACCCAACAACGGGCTCACAGTCTAGAAGGGGGAGACAGACAACAAAACAAAACATGTGGACGGGTGTCAAGTCGTTAGAACAAATAGAATTAAAACTAAATGCGCATCATTAACCAAATAAATAGAATAGTAAATATCTACAAGCAAAATAGAGTAATAGATCCGTATAAATATATAGGAGGCCTTCCCAGACTGAGCCCCCTCCTTCTTCTGCCCCTCCTCCCCCTCTCCATTCCCCCCACCTTACCTCCTTCCCCTCCCCACAGCACCCGTATATATGTTTGTACAGATTTATTACTCTATTTATTTATTTATTTTGCTTGTACATATTTATTCTATTTATTTTATTTTGTTAGTATGTTTTGTTTTGTTCTCTGTCTCCCCCTTCTACACTGTGAGCCCACTGTTGGGTAGGGACCGCCTCTATATGTTCCCAACTTGGACTTCCCAAGCACTTAGTCCAGTGCTCTGCACACAGTAAGCGCTCAATAAATACGATTCATCATTCAATCGTATTTATTGAGTGCTTACTGTGTGCAGATAAGCGCTTGGGAAGTCCAAGTTGGCAACATCTAGGGACGGTCCCTACCCAACAGCGGGCTCCCAGTCTAGAAGGGGGAGACAGACAGCAAAACAAAACATATTAACAAAATAAAATAAATAGAATAAATATGTACATGTAAAATAAATAATAATAATAATGGCATTTATTAAGCACTTACTATGTGCAAAGCACTGTTCTAAGCGCTGGGGGATACAAGGTGATCAGGTTGTCCCACGGGGGGCTCACAGTCAACCCCCATTTTCCAGATGAGGTAACTGAGGCCCAGAGAAGTTAAGTGACTTGCCCAAGGTCACACAGCTGACAAATGGCGGAGCTGGGATTTGAACCTGCGGCCATTGACTCCAAAGCCCAGGCTCTTTCCACTGAGCCACGCTGCTTCTCTTAAATAGAGTACTCTTAAATAGAGTAATAAACAGAGTAATAAATTACTAAATAGAGTAATAAATAGATAGAGTAATAGAGTAATAAATAATAGAGTTATAGAGTAATAAATAGTAGTAAATAGTAAATAGTAATAGAGTAATAAATAGAGTAATAAATTAAGAGTAATTAAATTAAAAGTAGTTTACTCTTAAATAGAGTAATAAATACGTACAAACATATATACATATATACAGGTGATGTGGGGAGGGGAAGGAGGTGGTGGGGGGGATGGGGAGAAGGAGAGGAGAAAGGGGGCTCAGTCTGGAGCCTCCATCCCTCCTGCTGTCCTCCTGCTATATACATATATATATATATATATATATATATATACATATACATAACATATACATATACATAACATATATACATATATAACATATATACATGTGTATATATATATACACATGTATATATGTTATATATGTATATATGTTATATATGTATATATGTTTGTACGTATTTATTACTCTATTTATTTTACTTGTACATATCTATTCTATTTATTTTATTTTGTTAGTATGTTTGGTTTTGTTCTCTGTCTCCCCCTTTTAGACTGTGAGCCCAATGTTGGGTAGGGACTGTCTCTATATGTTGCCAATTTGTACTTCCCAAGCGCTTAGTACAGTGCTCTGCACATTGTAAGCGCTCAATAAGTACGATTGATGATGCTGTCTCTCTTCCCGGCCAGCCAGTCCTTCTTGTTGTCTAGCCTCCATCCCTCGTGCTGTCTCTCTTCCCGGCCAGCCAGTCCTTCCTGTTGTCTAGCCTCCATCCCTCGTGCTGCAGTCTCCACCCCTTCCCTCTTGCCCACCTCCCTGGGGGTGGGATGTGGGGAGGAAATGAACGCTATACAGAAGTTATGCAAACCAAGATCCAAATCAGCTCCAATTATGCCTGAGTCAACGGCCGGGCCCTCGGTCCCAGGATTGTGAAGCAGGTGGCCAAGTGGTTAGAGACTGGGCTTGGGAGTCAGAAGGACCGGCGTCTTCTTTTGTTTTTTAATATCAATCGTATTGATTGAGCGCTTACTGTGTGCAGAGCACTGGACTAAGCGCTTGGGAAGTCCAAGTTGGCACCATGTAGAGACGGTCCCTACCCAACATGGGGCTCACAGTCTAGAAGGGGGAGACAAGAGAACAAAACCAAACATATTAACAAAATAAAATAAATAGGATTAATCATCATCATCATCAATCGTATTTATTGAGCGCTTACTGTGTGCAGAGCACTGGACTAAGCGCTTGGGAAGTCCAAGTTGGCACCATGTAGAGACGGTCCCTACCCAACATGGGGCTCACAGCCTAGAAGGGGGAGACAGAGAACAAAACCAAACATATTAACAAAATAAAATAAATAGGATTAATCATCATCATCATCAATCGTATTTATTGAGCGCTTACTGTGTGCCGAGCACTGTACTAAGCGCTTGGGAAGTACAAGTTGGTAACATATAGAGACAGTCCCTACCCAACAGCGGGCTCACAGTCTAGAAGGGGGAGACAGACGACAAAACAAAACATATTAACAAAATAAAATAAATAGGATTAATGGGATTTGGTAAGCGCTTACTATTTTCCGGCACTAAGCACTAGGGTAGATACAGGCTAATCAGGTTGGACAGTCCGTGTCCCACATGGGACTCCCCGTCTTAATCTTGTATATATGTTCGTACATATTTATTACTCTATTTATTTATTATCTTACTTGTACGTATCTATTCTATTTATTTTATTTTGTTAGTATGTTTGGTTTTGTTCTCTTTCTCCCCCTTCTAGCCTGTGAGCCCGCTGTTGGGTAGGGACCGTCTCTATATGTTGCCAACTTGGACTTCCCAAGCGCTTAGTACAGTGCTCTGCACACAGTAAGCGCTCAATAAATATGATTGATTGATTGATTGATTAATCTACATTTTACAGATGAGGTAACTGAGGCATGGAGAAGTGAAGTTGCTTGCCCAAGTTCACACAGCAGACAGGTGGTGGAGCTGGGATTCGAACCCGGGTCCTTCTGAGTCCCAGGACTGCGCTCTACCCACTAGGCCACGCTGCTCCTCACCTGATTCTGTCACTTGTCTGCTGTGTGACCTTGGGCAAGTCACTTAACTCCTCTGCATCTCAGTTACCTCGTCTGTTAAATGGGGGTTAATACCATGAACCCCATGTGGGACACAGACTGTGTCCACTGATTACCTAGCGCTTAGTAGGTAGCTCCGCTAATTGTCAGCTGTGTGACTTTGGGCAAGTCACTTCACTTCTCTGGGCCTCAGTTCCCTCATCTGTAAAATGGGGATTAAGACTGTGAGCCCCCCATGGGACAACCTGATCACCTTGTAACCTCCCCAGCGCTTAGAACAGTGCTTTGCACATAGTAAGCGCTTAATAAATGCCATTATTAGTATTATTATTATAGTACAGTGCCTGGCACATAGTAAGCACTTAATAAATGCCATTATTATTATTATTATTATCATAGTACAGTGCCTGGCACATAATAAGCACTTAATAAATGCCATTATTATTATTATTATTATTATTATTATTATTATTATTATTATTATTATTTTTATTATGGTACAGTGCCTGGCACATAGTAAGTGCTTAGGAAATACCATTTTTTAAAAAAGTGTTTAACCAGTGGAGGTCAGAGGCTGGAGAAGCAGCATGGCTCAGTGGAAAGAGCCCGGGCTTGGGAGTCAGAGGTCATGGGTTCGAATTCTGGCTCTGCCAATTGTCAGCTGTGTGACTTTGGGCGAGTCACTTAATTGAAATGTGCCTCAGTGACCTCATCTGTAAAATGGGGATGAAGACTGTGAGCCCTATGTGGGACAACCTGATCACCTTGTAACCTCCCCAGCTCTTAGAACGGTGCTTTGCACATAGTAAGCGCTTAATAAATGCCATTATTAGCATTATTATTATAGTACAGTGCCTGGCACATAGTAAGCACTTAATAAATGCCATTATTATTATTATTATTATAGTACAGTGCCTGGCACATAATAAGCACTTAATAAATGCCATTATTATTATTATTATTATTATTATTATTATTATTATAGTACAGTGCCTGGCACATAGTAAGTGCTTAAGAAATACCATTTTTTATAAAAGGGTTTAACCAGTGGAGGTCAGAGGCTGAAGAAGCGGCGTGGCTCAGTGGAAAGAGCCCGGGCTTGGGAGTCAGAGGTCATGGGTTCGAATTCTGGCTCTGCCAATTGTCAGCTGGGTGACTTTGGGCGAGTCACTTAATTGAAATGTGCCTCAGTGACCTCATCTGTAAAATGGGGATGAAGACTGTGAGCCCTACGTGGGACAACCTGATCACCTTGTAACCGTCCCAGCGCTTAGAGCGGTGCTTTGCACATAGTAAGCGCTTAATAAATGCCATTATTAGTATTATAATTGTAGTACAGTGCCTGGCACATAGTAAGCACTTAATAAATGCCATTATTATTATTATTATTATTATTATTATAGTACAGTGCCTGGCACATAGTAAGTGCCTAAGAAATACCATTTTTTAAAAAAAGGGTTTAACCAGTGGAGGTCAGAGGCTGAAGAAGCAGTGTGGCTCAGTGGAAAGAGCCCGGGCTTGGGAGTCAGAGGTCATGGGTTCGAATTCCGGCTCTGCCAATTGTCAGCTGGGTGACTTTGGGCGAGTCACTTAACTGAAATGTGCCTCAGTGACCTCATCTGTAAAATGGGGATGAAGACTGTGAGCCCCCCGTGGGACAACCTGATCACCTTGTAACCTTCCCAGCGCTTAGAACGGTGCTTGGCACATAGTAAGCGCTTAGCAAATGCCATCATTATTATTAAGAAGGGGAGGCAAGGAGGCCCCAGATGTGGGGAGGTCAGGGTCAAGTCTTTTTTTCACCGCTCTCTTTCCCTCCCCTCCCAGCAACTTCTCCAACTACAGGGCCCGGTTCAACATGCCCGGGGACACGGAAGGGCTCTGGTACAGGTGAGGACTGGAAGACCCCCCTCCCCATCCCCTCATTCATTCAGTCGGATTTATTGAGCGCTTACTGTGTGCAGAGCACTGTACTAAGCGCATGGGAAGTACAAGTTGGCAAGATAGAGAGACAGTCCCTACCCAACAGTGGGCTCCCAGCCTAGAAGGGGGAGACAGATGACAAAACAAAACAAGTGGACAGGTGTCAAGATGTCAGAACAAATAGAATTAAAGCTAAATGTGCATCGTTAACCAAATAAATAGAATAGTAAATGTGTACAGGTAAAATAAATAGACATAAATCTGTACAAACATATATACAGGTGCTGAGGGGAGGGGAAGGAGGTAGGGCGGAGGGGATGGGGAGGAGGAGAGGAAAAAGGGGGCTCAGTGTGGGAAGGCCTCTTGGAGGAGGTGAGCTCTCAGTAGGGCTTTGAAGGGAGGAAGAGAGCGAGCTTGGCGGATGGGTGGAGGGAGGGAATTTCGGGACAGGGGGAGGACAACGGCCGGGGGTCGACAGTGGGACGGGCGAGAACGAGGCACAGTGAGGAGATTAGTGGCAGAAGAGCGGAGGGTGCGGGCTGGGTTGGAGAAGGACAGAAGGGAGGTGAGGGAGGAGGGGGCGAGGTGATGGACAGCCTGGAAGCCAAGAGTGAGGAAATTTTGCTTGACATGTAGGTTGACAGGCAGCCGCTGGAGATTTTTGAGGAGGGGAGTAACATGCCCAGAGCATTTCTGCACAAAGATCATCATCATCATCATCATCAATCGTATTTATTGAGCGTTTACTGTGTGCAAAGCACTGTACTAAGTGCTTGGGAAGCACAAGTTGGCAACACATAGAGACAGTCCCTAGCCAACAGTGGACTCGCAGTCTAAAAGGGGGAGACAGAGAACAAAACCAAACACATTAATACAATAAAACAAATAGAATAGATATGTACAGGTAAAATAAATAAATAAATAAATAGAGTAATAAATATGTACAAACATATAGACATATATACAGGTGCTGTGGGGAAGGGAAGGAGGCAAGATGGGGGGGATGGAGAGGAAGGAAGGGGCTGAGTGTGGGAAGGCCTCCTGGAGGAGGTGAGCTCTCAGTAGGGCCTTGAAGGGAGGAAGAGAGCGAGCTTGGCGGATGGGCAGAGGGATTGGGGGCATTCCGGGCCCGGGGGAGGACGTGGGCTGGGGGTCGATGGCGGGACAGGCGAGAGCGAGGTACGGTGAGGAGATTAGCGGTGGCAGAGGAGCGGAGGGTGCGGGCTGGGCAGTAGAAGGAGAGAAGGGAGGTGAGGTAGGAGGGGGCGAGGTGATGGATGGACAGCCTGGAAGCCCAGGGTGAGGAGTTTCTGCCTGATGCGCAGATTGATTGGTAGCTACTGGAGATTTTTGAGGACGGGAGTAACATGCCCAGAGCGTTTCTGGACAAAGACAATCCGGGCAGCAGCGTAAAGTATGGATTGAAGATGATCCAGGCAGCAGCGTGAAGTGCCCTGCATTGCTCAATAAATTCATTCATTCATTCAATCATATTTATTGAGGGCTTACTGTGTGCAGAGCACTGGACTAAGCGCTTGGGAAGTCCAAGTTGGCAACATAGAGAGACGGTCCTTACCCAACAGTGGGCTCACAGTCTAGAAGTAGAAGAAGCAGAGAAGCAGCGTGGCTCAGTGGAAAGAGCACGGGCTTTGGAGTCAGAGGTCATGGGTTCGAGTCCCGGCTCTGCCACATCAATCAATCAATCGTACTTATTGAGCGCTTACTGTGTGCAGAGCACTGTACTAAGCGCTTGGGAAGTACAAGTTGGCAACATATAGAGACGGTCCCTACCCAACAGTGGGCTCACAGTCTAGAAGATGTCTGCTGGGTGACCTTGGGCAAGTCACTTCACTTCTCGGAGCCTCAGTGACCTCATCTGTAAAATGAGGATGATGACTGTAAGCCCCATGTGGGACAACCTGATCACCTTGCATCCCCCCCAGCGCTTAGAACAGTGCTTTGCACATAGTAAGCGCTTAACAAATGCCATCATCATCATCATTATTATTATTATTAGAAGTAGGATGGAATGATTGACCTCTGCCCTTTGTCCTTGAAGCTGGGACCTGGGGCCTGCCCACATCATCTCCTTCTCCACGGAGGTTTACTTCTTCCTCCACTACGGCCGCCACCTGGTCCAAAAGCAGTTTCGCTGGCTGGAGAGGGACCTGCAGGTGAGAGAGGGGGCCGGGACGGAGAGAGGTGGGGGGCGAAGGGGTGGCCTCCCCGGGACCACCCCGGGATAATGGCGCACTGGGAGGAGGCCGGGCTGGTTGTGGCCCCCATCATCATCATCATCATCATGGCATGTATTAAGCGCTTACTATATGTGCAAAGCACTGTTCTAAGCGCCTGGGGAAAGGGCGCACTGGGCCGGGCTGGGCCGGTCGTGGCCCCCATCATCATCTTCACTCCGCTTCAGGATGGCTAATTTGGGAGCAGGACTATATATATATATATATATATATATATATATATGTATATATTTTTGTACATGTTTTTTACTCTATTTATTTTGCTTGTACATATCTATTCTATTTGTTTTATTTTGTTGGTGTGTTTGGTTTTGTTCTCTGTCTCCCCCTTTTAGACTGTGAGCCCACTGTTGGGTGGGGACTGTCTCTGGATGTTGCCAATTTGTACTTCCCAAGCGCTTAGTACAGTGCTCTGCACATAGTAAGCGCTCAATAAATATGACATGATGATGATGATCATCATCATCATCATCATGATGGCATGTATTAAGCGCTTACTATGTGTGCAAAGCACTGTTCTAATGATGATGATGATGATGGTATTTGTTAAGCGCTTACTATGTGCAAAGCACTGTTCTAAGCGCCCAGGGAAAGGGCGCACTGGGCGGAGGCCGGGCTGGGCCGGTCGTGGCCCCCATCATCATCATGATGGCATGTATTAAGCACTTACTATATGTGCAAAGCACTGTTCTTATGATGATGATGATGGTATTTGTTAAGCGCTTACTATGTGCAAAGCACTGTTCTAAACACCCGGGGAAAGGGCGCACTGGGCGGAGGCCGGGCTGGTCCGGTCGTGGCCCCCATCATCATCATGATGGCATGTATTAAAAGCTTACTATATGTGCAAAGCACTGCTCTAATGATGATGATGATGGTATTTGTTAAGCGCTTACTATGTGCAAAGCACTGTTCTAAGCGCCCGGGGAAAGGGTGCACTGGGTGGAGGCTGGGCTGGGCCGGTCGTGGCCCCCATCATCATCATGATGGCATGTATTAAGCGCTTACTATAGGTGCAAAGCACTGTTCTAATGATGATGATGATGGTATTTGTTAAGCACTGTTCTAAGCGCTGAGCACTGTTCTAAGCGCCCGGGGAAAGGGTGCACTGGGTGGAGGCCGGGCCGGGCCGGTCATGGCCCCCATCGTCATCATGATGATGGCATTTAAGTGCTTACTATGTGTGCAAAGCACTTCTCTAAGCACCTAGGAAAGGGCGCACTGGGTGGAGGTCGGGCTGGGCCGGTCGTGGCCCCCATCATCATCATCATGATGGCATGTATTAAGCGCTGACTATATGTGCAAAGCACTGTTCTAAGCGCCCGGGGAAAGGGTGCACTTGGCGGAGGCCGGTCCGGGCTAGTCGTGGCCCCCATCATCACCATGATGGCATGTATTAAGCGCTTACTATGTGCAAAGCACTGTTCTAATGATGGTGATGGTATTTGTTAAGCGCTTACTATGTGCAAAGCACTGTTCTAAGCGCCCAGGGAAAGGGCGCACTGGGCAGAGGCCGGGCCGGGCCGGTCGTCGCCCCCATCGTCATCATGATGATGGCCTGTATTAAGCGCTTACTATATGTGCAAAGCACTGTTCTAATGATGATGATGGTATTTGTTAAGCGCTTACTATGTGCAAAGCACTGTTCTAAGCGCCCAGGGAAAGGGCGCACTGGGCAGAGGCCGGGCCGGGCCGGTCGTCGCCCCCATCGTCATCATGATGATGGCCTGTATTAAGCGCTTACTATATGTGCAAAGCACTGTTCTAATGATGATGATGGTATTTGTTAAGTGCTTACTATGTGCAAAGCACTGTTCTAAGCGCCCGGGGAAAGAGCGCACTGGGCGGAGGCCGGGCTGGTCGAGGCCCCCATCATCATCATGATGATGGCATGTATTAAGCGCTTACTATATGTGCAAAGCACTGTTCTAAGCGCCCGGGGAAAGAGCACACTGGGCGGAGGCGTGGCCCCCATCATCATCATGATGGCATGTATTAAGCGCTTACCATGTGTGCAAAGCACTGTTCTAATGATGATGATGGTATTTGTTAAGCGCTTACTATGTGCAAAGCACTGTTCTAAGCGCCCGGGGAAAGAGCGCACTGGGCGGAGGCCGGGCTGGTCGAGGCCCCCATCATCATCATGATGATGGCATGTATTAAGCGCTTACTATATGTGCAAAGCACTGTTCTAAGCGCCCGGGGAAAGGGCGCACTGGGCGGAGGCGTGGCCCCCATCATCATCATGATGGCATGTATTAAGCGCTTACTATGTGTGCATAGCACTGTTCTAATACATCATCATGATGATGGCATGTATTAAGCGCTTACTGTATGTGCAAAGCACTGTTCTAATGATGATGACGGTATTTGTTAAGCGCTTACTATGTGCAAAGCACTGTGCTAAGCGCCGGCAAGCCTGGAGCAGGCGGGATTCGGAGGCGTTGGGTCTCCCATCCAAGTCCTAACCAGGCCCGGCCCTGCTTAGCTTCCCAGATCAGACGGGCTGGGGCGCGTTCAGGGGGGTACTAAGCGCTGTGCTGAGCGCTGTTGTAAGCGCGGGGGGTGCGGGGGTTCCCGGGGATTCCCGGGGGTTCCCGGCAGCCCCTGCCCCCCGGCGTGAGCCCTGCCGTGTTCCCTCCGTCGGCCCAGAAAGCCAACGAGAACCGGGCGCAGCGTCCGTGGCTGCTCACCATGGGCCACCGGCCCATGTACTGCTCCAACGCGGACCTGGATGACTGCACGCGGCACGAGAGCAAGGTGGGGGCGGGGCCGGGGGGCCGGCGGGGCCAATGGGCGGCCGGGGCGCGCCCGGGGGGCGGGGCCGCCGGGGGGAACGGCCAATCGGGGAAGGGGGACAGTCCGTGGGCGGGGCCGGCGGAGGGGCGGGGCCCGGCTGGGGGGCGTGGTCGGAGGGAGGGAGGGGATCTGATTGGGCGGGGCGGGGTGAGGGGGCGTGGTCTGAAGGAGGGAAGGGGAGGAGCGGGGGCGTGGCCGTGGTGAGGGGAGGGGTCTGATTGGGAGGGGCGGGGTGAGGGGGAGGGGTTTGCGGGAGGGAGGGGCGGGGATGAGTTGGGGGGCGTGGTCTGAGTGAGGGGCGGGTCTGAGTGAGGGGGCGGGGGCTGAGTGAGGGACGGAGCCTTATTGGGCGGGGCAGAGTGAGGGGGCGTGGTCTTAGTGAGGGGAGGGGCGTGGTCTTAGTGAGGAGAGGGGCCTGATCGGGCGGGGTGGAGTAAGGGGGCGTGGCTTTACTGAGGGGGCGGGGCTGAGAGAAGGGCGGGGCCTTAGTGAGGGGAGAGACCTGATTGGGCGGGGCGGAGCGAGGGGGCGGGGTTTTATTGAGGGGCGGGGCGAGAGAGGGGGCGGGGTCTCATTGAGGGGAGGGGCCTGACCGGGCGGGGTGGAGTGGGGGCGTGGTCTCAGTGAGGGGAGGAGCTGAAGGGGCGGGGCCTTAGTGAGGGGGAGGGCCGGGTCTTAGTGAGGGGGAGGGGTCTGATTGGGCGGGGCGGAGTGAGGGGCGGGGTCTTAGTGAGGGGGAGGAGCTGAGGGGGAGGGGCCTTCTCTGGGCCTCAGTTCCCTCGTCTGTAAAATGGGGCTGAAGACCGTGAGCCCCACGGGGGACAACCCGGTCACCTCATAATCATAACGATGGCATGCGTTAGGCGCTTACTGTGTGCACAGCACCGTTCTAAGCGCTGGGGAGGTTACAAGGAGATCAGGTTGTCCCACGTGGGGCTCACAGTCTTCATCCCCATTTGACAGATGAGGTCACCGAGGCCCAGGGAAGCGAAGTGACTTGCCCCAAGTCACCCAGCTGACAAGGGGCGGAGCTGGGATTTGAACCCATGACCTCTGACTCCCAAGCGCGGGCTCTTTCCATTGAGCCACGCTGCTTCTCTAACGCTTAGAACAGTGCTGGGCACATAGTGAGCGCCTAACAAATACCGTCATTATTATTATTATTAATGCGGGGAGGGAAGGAGGTTGAGGGATGGGGCTGAGTGAGGGGGCATGGTCATAATAATAATAATAATAACTATTATTATAACATTTGCCAAACACTGTTCCAAGCTCTGGGGCAGATACACGGTAATCAGGTGCTCCCACGTGGGGCTCACAGCCTTAATCCCCATTTTACAGATGAGGGAACTGAGGCCCAGAGAATAATAATAACAATAATGATGGTATTTGTTAAGCGCTTACTCTGTGCAAAGCACTGTTCTAAGCGCTGGGGAGGTTACAAGGTGATCAGGTTGTCCCAGGGGGGGCTCACAGCCTTAATCCCCACTTTACAGATGAGGGAACTGAGGCCCAGAGAATAATAATAATAATAATATTAATAATAATAATGATGGTATTTCTTAAGCGCTTACTATGTGCAAAGCACAGTTCTAAGCGCTGGGAGGTTACAAGGTGATCAGGTTGTCCAGGGTGGGGCTCACAGCCTTAATCCCCATTTTACAGATGAGGGAACTGAGGCCCAGAGAAGTTAAGTGACTTGCCCAAGGTCACACAGCACACATGTGGCAGAGCCAGGATTCGAACCCATGACCTCTGACTCCCAAGCCCAGGCTCTGTCCACTGAGCCACGCTGCTTCTAGTCGCAGTGCTGGGAGGGAAGGAGCTTGAAGGGATGTGGTGGGGGTGGGGATTTTTACAGAGTTTTACATGTCAGTATTCAACAGTAGTGTGGCCGCTGTTGTGAAAATAGTGGCAAAGTAAAAAAAAGGTGTTTTTTAAGCACTTACTACGTGGCAGGCACTGTACTAAGCCCCATTTTCCTCTTCTCCCACTCTCTTCTGTGTCACCCCGACTTGATCCCTCTGTTTATCCCCCCCTGCCCAGCTGCATAGCATTTGTGTACCTGTAATTTATTTATTTATATTAACATCTTCCTCCCCCCCCTAAACTGTAGGCTCATTATGGGCAGGGAATGTGTCTGTTTGTTGTTGTTGTGTGCTCTCCCAAGCGCTTAGTACAGTGCCCTGCACACAGTAAGCGCCCAATAAATATAAATGAATGGTGGTGGGAGGGAGGGAGGAGGTTTGGGGGGTGGAGAGCTGGCCATCAGGGAGGGAAGGAAGGAAGGAAGGGAATTGAGGAGTTGGGGGGGTGGGATGGACGGCGGAGCCAGGAAGATTGGGGAGGGGTCCAGCAGGGTCCCTTTTCCATCTGCTGCCCCTCCATCGCCTCGACTGTCCCGCCAGGTCCGCAGAGGCCTCTTCGGCCAGCGCTATGGCTTGGAGAAACTTTTCTACAAATACGGTAAGCAGCAAGCTCTGGGACCTCCTGCTCCGACCCATTCCCACACTGGGCCCAGGATACTAGCATTTATTCATTCAATCGTATTTATTGAGCACTTACTGTGTGCAGAGCACTGGACTAAGTGCTTGGGAAGTCCAAGTTGGCAACATCTAGAGGTGGTCCCTACCCAACAGCAGGCTCACAGTCTAGAGGGGGGAGACAGAGAACAAAACAAAACACATTAACAAAATAAAATAAATGGAATAAGTATGTACAAATAAAATAAATAAATAAATAGAGTAATAAATACGTACAAACATATTCATTCATTCATTCAATCATATTTATTGAGCGCTTATTGTGTGCAGAGCACTGGACTAAGCGCTTGAGAAGTCCAAGTTGGCAACATCTAGAGACGGTCCCTACCCAACAGTGGGCTCACAGTCTAGAAGGGGGAGACAGAAAACAAAACATATTAACAAAATAAACTAAATGGAATGAGTATGTACGAATAAAATACATAAATAAATAGAGTAATAAATCCGTACAAACATATATACATATACACAGGTGCTGTGGGGAGGGGCAGGAGGTAAGGTGGGGGTTATTCATTCATTCATTCAATTGTATTTATTGAGCGCTTATTTTGTGCAGAGCACTGGACTAAGCGCTTGGGAAGTACAAGGTGGCGACATAGAGGGACGGGCTTGGGAGTCAGAAGGACCGGCATCTTCTTTTGTTTTTTAATATCAATCGTATTGATTGAGCGCTTACTGTGTGCAGAGCACTGGACTAAGCGCTTGGGAAGTCCAAGCTGGCAACATCTAGAGACGGTCCCTACTCCACAGTGGGCTCACAGTCTAGAAGGGGGAGACAGAGAACAAAACCAAACATACTAACAAAATAAAATAAATAGAATAGATAGGTACAAGTAAAATAAATCAATAAATAGAGTAATAAATCCGTACAAACATATATCCATATATACAGGTGCTGTGGGGAGGGGAAGGAGGTAAGGCGGGGATGGGGAGAAGGGGGAGAGGAAGGAGGGGGCTGAGTGTGGGAAGGCCTCCTGGAGGAGGTGAGCTCTCAGTAGGGCCTTGAAGGGAGGAAGAGAGCTAGCTTGGCGGATGGGCGGAGGGAGGGCATTCCAGGCCAGGGGGAAGATGTGGGGCGTCCTCCTCAGAGCCCTCTCCTCTTCTCTCACCACCCCCCCTCCATTCCCCCCCCCCAAATTCTTGACTTTTGACCATGACCCTCCCTCCCTCCCTCCTCCCAGGGGTGGACCTGGAGCTGTGGGCTCACGAACACTCCTATGAGCGGCTCTGGCCCATCTACGACTACAAGGTGAGCGGGCACTGACGCCTTCCCTTAACGAGAAGCAGCGTGGCTCGGTGGAAAGAGCCCGGGCTTTGGAGTCGGAGGTCGTGGGTTCAAATCCCGGCTCCGCCAATTGTCAGCTGGGTGACTTGGGGCGAGCCGCTTCACTTCTCTGGGCCTCGATTCCCTCATCTGTCAAATGGGGATGAAGACTGTGAGCCCCCCGTGGGACAACCTGATGGCCTTGTAACCTCCCCGGCGCTTAGAACGGTGCTTTGCACATAGTAAGCGCTCAATAAATACCATTATATAATTATTATTATTATTAACGGGGTCATCCCATCCATTCCCCAGCCTCAATCCCCGTCTCTCGTCAGAGGGAAATAGCCCAGCATCCCCCTCTCGTTACGGGCAGGGAATGCGTCTGTTTGTTATTATAGTGTATTCATTCGATCGTATTTATTGAGCGCTTACTGTGTGTAGAGCACTGGACTAAGCGCTTGGGAAGTCCAAGTTGGCAACGTATAAAGACGGTCCCTACCCGACAACGGGCTCACAGTCTAGAGGGGGGAGACAGACAACAATTGTATTTATTGAGCACTCACTGTGTGCAGAGCACTCAATAATAATAATGATGACATTTGTTAAGCGCTTACTATGTGCAAAGCACTGTTCATTCATTCATTCAATCGTATTTATTGAGTGCTTACTGTGTGCAGAGCACTGGACTAAGCACTTGGGAAGTCCAAGTTGGCAACATATAAAGATGGTCCCTACCCAACAACGGGCTCCCAGTCTAGGGGGGGGAGACAGACAACAGTTGTATTTATTGAGCACTCACTGTGTACATAGCACTTAATAATAATAATGATGACATTTGTTAAGCACTTACTGTGTGCAAAGCATTCATTCATTCATTCAATCGTATTTATTGAGTGCTTCTTGTGTGCGGAGCACTGTACTAAGCACTTGGGAAGTCCAAGTCGGCAACCTATAGAGACGGTCCCTACCCTCTCCCAAGCGCTTAGGACAGTGCTTCTAGACTGTGAGCCCGTTGTTGGGTAGGGACCGTCTCTGTATGTTGCCAACTTGGCCTTCCCAAGCGCTTAGTCCGGTGCTCCGCACACAGTAAGCGCCCAATAAATACGATTGAATGAATGAATGAATGCTTTGCACATAGTCTCCCCCTTCTAGACTGTGAGCCCACTGGTGGGTAGGGACCGTCTCTCTATGTTGCCAACTTGGACTTCCCAAGCACTTCGTCCAGTGCTCCGCACACAGTAAGCGCTCAATAAATACGATTGATTGATTGATAGTGAGCGCGCAATCAACTGATTGACTGAATGAATCCCCCACTCCGCGCATCGTGAACCCTTTCCTTCAGTCTAACCTCCCTCGCTCCCGGCAAGTCTCCCCTCTTTCATCATCATCATCGTCAATCGTATTTACTGAGCGCTTACTGTGTGCAGAGCACCGTACTAAGCGCTTGGGAAGTACAAGTTGGCAACCTATAGAGACGGTCCCGACCCAACAGCGGGCTCACAGTCTTTCCCTCCTCCGCTGCCTTCTCTCCCCGGCCCCCCCAGGTGTACAACGGCAGTCGAGAAGCTCCGTACACCCACCCCCACGGCCCCGTCCACATCATCACCGGATCCGCCGTGAGTAGGGGGCCGGGCTGGGTCTGGGGGCGGGCGAGGAGGAGCGGGCCCGACGGGGGGGATTCCTCTCTCCAGCCTGGGCCGCCCAAATGGGCACATGTGGCGGAGGGGACGAGGGCAAGGGGAGGCCCGCTTGGGTCTCCTCTCCACTCCCATCCAAGGGGGGACCCACGGGGGGCCGCATCCCCGCTTTCCCCACCCCTCCAAGGGCTGTGAGGAGCTGCTGACGCCGTTCGTCCCGAACCCGCGGCCTTGGAGTGCGGTGCGCGTGAAGGAGTACGGCTACACCCGCCTCCACATCCTCAACGGCACCCACCTCCACCTTCAGCAGGTGTCTGACGACCAGGTGGGCAAGGCCGGAGTCAATCAATCAATCAATCAATCGTATTTATTGAGCGCTTACTGTGCGCAGAGCACTGGACTAAGCGCTTGGGAAGCACAAGTTGGCAACACATAGGGACGGTCCCTACCCAACAGTGGGCTCACAATCTAGAAAGGGGAGACGGAGCACAGCCGATCCCCCACGAGGCCGAGTGGACGGAACCGTCCGCTCCCTCGCCCGCCTCAGTGGAAAGAGCCCGGGCTTTGGAGCCAGAGGTCGTGGGTTCAAATCCCGGCCCTGCCAATTGTCAGTTGGGTATTTATTGAGCGCTTACTGTGTGCAGAGCACTGGACTAAGCGCTTGGGAAGCACAAGTTGGCAACATATAGGGGCGGTCCCTACCCAACAGTGGGCTCACAATCTAGAAGGGGGAGACGGAGCGCAGCCGATCCCCCACGAGGCCGCGTGGACGGAGCCGTCCGCTCCCTCGCCCACCTCAGTGGAAAGAGCCCGGGCTTTGGAGCCAGAGGTCGTGGGTTCAAGTCCCGGCCCTGCCAATTGTCAGCTGGGTATTTATTGAGCACTTACTGTGTGCAGAGCACTGGACTAAGCACTTGGGAAGCACAAGTTGGCAACACATAGGGACGGTCCCTACCCAACAGTGGGCTCACAATCTAGAAAGGGAAGACAGAGCGCAGCCGATCCCCCACGAGGCCGAGTGGACGGAGCCGTCTGCTCCCTCGCCCGCCTCAGTGGAAAGAGCCCGGGCTTTGGGGCCAGATGTCGTGGGTTCAAATCCCGGCCCTGCCAATTGTCAGTTGGGTATTTATTGAGCGCTTACTGTGTGCAGAGCACTGGACTAAGCGCTTGGGAAGCACAAGTTGGCAACACATAGGGACGGTCCCTACCCAACAGTGGGCTCACAATCTAGAAGGGGGAGACGGAGCACAGCCGATCCCCCACGAGGCCGAGTGGACGGAACCGTCCACTCCCTCGCCCGCCTCAGTGGAAAGAGCCCGGGCTTTGGAGCCAGAGGTCGTGGGTTCAAATCCCGGCCCTGCCAATTGTCAGCCGGGTGACCGTGGGCAAGTCACCTCCCTTCTCCGGGCCTCAGTCATGAGGTCAGAACAAGGTCATGGGTTCAAATCCCAGCTCCGCCGCTCGTCAGCCGTGTGACTTTAGGCAAGTCACTTCACTTCTCTGTGCCTCAGTTCCCTCGTCTGTAAAATAAGGATTAAGATTGTGAGCCCCACGTGAGCCAACCTGATCACCGTGTATCCCCCGCCAGTGCTTAGAACGGTGCTTTGCACATAGTAAGCGCTTGACAAATGCCATTATTATTATTATTATTCTCCTACAGGACGGGAAGATCGTGGATGACGTGTGGGTGGTCCGACCCCGGTACGGCCGCAGGACCTATTTCTAGGACCCCCGCTGGGCCCCAAGATGACGGATGGGACTGGGCCCCCAAAATGCCAAAATAACAGGCCCCGCCGACGCCCCCTCATCGCCAGGGTCAGCGCGTCCAGCCCCCCGGCCTCCGTCCTCTTCCCCCCCAGCCCTCCCAGGCGCCATCCTTTACATCACACTGGGGTTATTGGGGTCGGAGGGGGACAAAGGGGGTGGTCTTCCCCGGCTGGGACGGCAGGTGAGCTCTGCCCAGAGCCGTGGAGGAACACCAAGGAGAGAGGGCCGGGGCCGGACGGGTCCTGTCCGCTGGCCCGGGACGCATGGAGGTCGGTCCTGGGTTCAAGCATCACACCCTGCAGCTGGAGGGCTGGAGGGGAGAAGCCAAAGCCCCCGGAAGGGCCGGAAGAGGAAGGAAGCCATCTGGGTCAGAGGAGAGGCAGGAGGGAACAGGAGCTGGGAAGGAGTGGGGGCTGAGGCTCTATTCATTCATTCATTCATTCATTCGCTCAATCGTATTTATTGAGCGCTTACTGTGTGCAGAGCACTGGACTAAGCGCTTGGGAAGCACAAACCGGCAACATACAGAGACGGCCCCTACCCAACAACGGGCTCACAGTCCAGAAGGGCTTCAAGCGGGTGTGGTGATGGCGCGGGGAGGCCTAGGGGACCGGGGAGCGTGGCTGGGCTCAGGGTTTGGACGATTGGCTACCATCTTGGGGAGGCTGAACTGGAATAAATAAACTCGACTCGGGCTGAACCAGTCCTCTTGGGCTTCTGTTGCGCTCTGGGGCTCCAGGGTTGAAGGGGGGGGCACCTCCAAATGGGACCCCCCCACATTTTCACGGAAGCAGCACGGCTCAGTGGAAAGGGCCCGGGCTTTGGAGTCAGGGGTCATGGGTTCAAATCCCGGCTCCGCCAATTGTCAGCTGGGTGACTTTGGGCAAGTCACTTCACTTCTCTGGGACTCAGTTCCCTCATCTGGAAAATGGGGATTAGGACTGTGAGCCCCCCGTGGGACAACCTGATCACCTTGTAACCTCCCCAGCGCTTAGAACAGTGCTTTGCACATAGTAAGCGCTTAATAAATGCCATTATTATTATTATTATTATTATTATTATTATTTTCCTTCTGCCCCGACAACCTGATCACCTTGTAACCTCCCCAGCGCTTAGAACAGTGCTTTGCACATAGTAAGCGCTTAATAAATGCCATTATTATTATTATTTTCCTTCTGCCCCTTGAGACAATCTAACCCTGCTCTCACGCTGAGAAGCAGTTTGGCTTAATGGATAGAGCCCAGGCCTGGGAATCAGAAGGACCTGGGTTCTAATCCCAGCTCCGCCTCCTGTCCGCTGGGTGACTTTGGGCGAGTCACTTCTTCTCTGGGCCTCAGTTCCCTCCTCTGTAAAATGGGGATTGAGAGAATCAGAAGGACCTGGGTTCTAATCCCAGCTCCGCCGCCTGTCCGCTGGGTGACTTTGGGCGAGTCACTTCTTCTCTGGGCCTCAGTTCCCTCCTCTGTAAAATGGGGATTGAGAGAATCAGGAGGACCTGGGTTCTAATCCCAGCTCTGCCGCCTGTCCGCTGGGTGACTTCGGGCGAGTCACTTCTTCTCTGGGCCTCAGTTCCCTCCTCTGTAAAATGGGGATTGAGAGAATCAGAAGGACCTGGGTTCTAATCCCAGCTCCGCCGCCTGTCCGCTGGGTGACTTTGGGCGAGTCACTTCTTCTCTGGGCCTCAGTTCCCTCCTCTGTAAAATGGGGATTGAGAGAATCAGGAGGACCTGGGTTCTAATCCCAGCTCTGCCGCCTGTCCGCTGGGTGACTTTGGGCAGGTCACTTCTTCTCTGGGCCTCAGTTCCCTCCTCTGTAAAATGGGGATTGAGAGAATCAGAAGGACCTGGGTTCTAATCCCAGCTCCGCCGCCTGTCCGCTGGGTGACTTTGGGCGAGTCACTTCTTCTCTGGGCCTCAGTTCCCTCCTCTGTAAAATGGGGATTGAGAGAATCAGAAGGACCTGGGTTCTAATCCCAGCTCTGCCGCCTGTCCGCTGGGTGACTTCGGGCGAGTCACTTCTTCTCTGGGCCTCAGTTCCCTCCTCTGTAAAATGGGGATTGAGAGAATCAGAAGGACCTGGGTTCTAATCCCAGCTCTGCCGCCTGTCCGCTGGGTGACTTTGGGCAGGTCACTTCTTCTCTGGGCCTCAGTTCCCTCCTCTGTAAAATGGGGATTGAGAGAATCAGAAGGACCTGGGTTCTAATCCCAGCTCTGCCGCCTGTCCGCTGGGTGACTTTGGGCGAGTCACTTCTTCTCTGGGCCTCAGTTCCCTCCTCTGTAAAATGGGGATTGAGAGAATCAGAAGGACCTGGGTTCTAATCCCAGCTCCGCCGCCTGTCCGCTGGGTGACTTTGGGCGAGTCACTTCTTCTCTGGGCCTCAGTTCCCTCCTCTGTAAAATGGGGATTGAGAGAATCAGAAGGACCTGGGTTCTAATCCCAGCTCTGCCGCCTGTCCGCTGGGTGACTTCGGGCGAGTCACTTCTTCTCTGGGCCTCAGTTCCCTCCTCTGTAAAATGGGGATTGAGAGAATCAGAAGGACCTGGGTTCTAATCCCAGCTCCGCCGCCTGTCCGCTGGGTGACTTTGGGCGAGTCACTTCTTCTCTGGGCCTCAGTTCCCTCCTCTGTAAAATGGGGATTGAGAGAATCAGAAGGACCTGGGTTCTAATCCCAGCTCTGCCGCCTGTCCGCTGGGTGACTTTGGGCGAGTCACTTCTTCTCCGGGCCTCAGTTCCCTCCTCTGTAAAATGGGGATTGAGACGGAGCCCCACATGGGACAGGGACTGTGTCTAACCTGATTTGCTTGTATCCACCCCAGCTCTAAGTACAGTTCCTGGTCCCTAGTAAGTGTTTAACGGATACCACAATTATTATTATTATTATTAATAGTAGTAATATCTTATTCTTATTATTATAACTAGTAATAATAATAAACTTTCCCCTTTCCTTC
Organism: Tachyglossus aculeatus; assembly: GCF_015852505.1. Taxonomy (NCBI): domain Eukaryota; kingdom Metazoa; phylum Chordata; class Mammalia; order Monotremata; family Tachyglossidae; genus Tachyglossus; species Tachyglossus aculeatus. The sequence continues at coordinate 4,041,720 of NC_052091.1, forward strand.
TCCCATCCCTGACCACCGTCTTCAACCATTAAATTTCCAGGAGTTTCCTTCCCCAATGCTTTGGAGCATACAAGTAACCTCCCTTGACCCCTCTATACCCTCCAGTTTTCGCCTCACCTCCCTCCTACCATTCCTTTTCTCTTTTTACATAATATTCCTTAAGCTCTTACTATGTGCCAAGTATTGTTCTAAGCCCTGGGGTAGATACCAGAGAAGCAGCGTGGCCCAGTGGAAAGAGCCCGGGCTTGGGAGTCAGAGGTCGTGAGTTCAAATCCCGGCTCCGCCGCTTGTCAGCTGGGTGACTTTGGGCAAGTCACTTCACTTCTCTGGGCCTCGGTTCCCTCATCTGTAAAATGGGGGTGAAGACTGTGAGCCCCCGTGGGACAACCTGATCACCTTGTAACCTCCCCAGCGCTTAGAAAAGTGCTTTGCACATAGTAAGCACTTAATAAATGCCATTATTCTATTGTTATAAATTTCCAGGAATTTCCTTCCCCACTGCTTTCGAGCATACAAATAACCTCCCTTGACCCCTCTATATCCTCCAGTTATCTCCTCACCTCCCTCCTACCCTTCCTTTTCTTTCTTTTCATAATATTCCTTAAGCTCTTACTATGTGCCAAGCATTGTTCTAAGCGCTGTCTGTGCCTCAGTTACCTCATCTGTGAAATGGGGATGAAGACTGTGAGCCCCCCGTGGGACAACCTGATCACCTTGTAGCCTCCCCAGTACTTAGAACAGTGCTTTGCACATAGTAAGCGCTTAATAAATGCCATTATTTTATTATTATACATTTCCAGGAGTTTCCTTCCTCACTGCTTTCGAGCAAGCAAATAATCTCCCTTGACCTCTCTATACCCTCCAGTTATCGCCTCACCTCCCTCCTACCATTCCTTTTCTTTCTTTTCATAATATTCCTTAAGCTCTTACTATGTGCCAAGCAGTGTCCTAAGCGCTGTCTGTGCCTCAGTTACCTCATCTGTAAAATGGGGATGAAGACTGTGAGCCCCCCCTTGGGACAACCTGATCACCTTGTAACCTCCCCAGCGCTTACAGTGCTTTGCACATAGTAAGCAGCGTGGCTCAACAGAAAGAGCCCGGGCTCTGGAGTCAGAGGTCATGGGTTCAAATCCCGACTCTGCCAATTGTCAGCTGTGTGACTTTGGGCAAGTCACTTAACTTCTCTGGGCCTCAGTTCCCTCATCTGTCAAATGGGGGTTAAGACTGTGAGCCCCACGTGGGCCAACCTGATCGCCTTGTAATCTCTCCAGCGCTTAGAATAGTGCTTTGCACACAGTAATTGCTTTATTCATTCATTCAGTCATATTTATTGAGCGAATAAATGAGGGAACTGAGGCACAGAGAAGTTGTGACTTGCCCAAATGCCATTATTATTATTAGAACAGTGCTTTGCACATAGTAAGCGCTTTATAAAATCAATCAATCGTATTTATTGAGTGCTTACTGTGTGCAGAGCACTGTACTAAGCGCTTGGGAAGTACAAGCTGGCAACATATAGAGACGGTCCCTACCCAACAGTGGGCTCACAGTCTAAAAGGGGGAGACAGAGAACAAAACCAAACATACTAACAAAATAAAATAAATAGGATAGATATGGACAAGTAAAATAAATAGAGTAATAAGTATGTACAAACATATATGCATATATACAGGTGTTGTGGGGAAGGGAAGGAGGTAAGATGGGGGGGATGGAGACCAATTGTATTTATTGAGCGCATACTGTGTGCGGAGCACTGGACTAAGCGCTTGCACTGGACTAAGCGCTGACAAATAAAATGACAGATCTGTGCATAAGTGCTCTGGAGCTGGGAGGGCGGGGAAGAGCAAAGGGAACAAGGCAGGGAGCCGCAGAAGGGAGTGGGAGATGAGGAAAAGTGGGGCTTAGCTTGGGAAGTGCTTAACAGATACTACAGTCATTATTATTATTAGTAGTAATATCTTATTCTTATAAATATATAAAATAAATAAATATATAAATACATATTATAAATAGTAATAATAATAAACTTTCCCCTTTCCTTCTCCCATCCAATAAATAAAGATATAAATACATATTATAAATAGTAATAATAATAAACCTTCCCCTTTCCTTCTCCCATCCCTGATCGCCGTCTTCAACCGTTAAATTTCCAGGAGTTTCCTTCACCACTGCTTTCGAGTGCTCCCCACTGCTCCTCTCCCCCTCGTCCCCCTCTCCATCCCCCCCATCTTACCACCTTCTCTTCCCCACAGCACCTGTATATATGGATATATGTTTGTACATATTTATTACTCTATTTATTTATTTATTTTACTTGTACATATCTATTCTATTTATTTTATTTTCTTAGTATGTTTGGTTTTGTTCTCTGTCTCCCCCTTTTAGACTGTGAGCCCACTGTTGGGTAGGGATTGTCTCTATGTGTTGCCAGCTTGTACTTCCCAAGCGCTTAGTCCAGTGCTCTGCACACAGTAAGCGCTCAATAAATACAATTGATTGATTGATTCTCCTTCTCCTCCTTCTTCTCCTTTTCCTTCTCCTCCTCCTGGCATATCGTAAGCACTTAACAAATACCAGAATTCTTCTATCTTCTTCTTCTTCTCCTCTTCCTTCTCCTTCTTTTCCTTCTTCTCCTCCTTGCACATATTAAGCACTTAACAAATACCAGAATTCTTCTTATTTTTCTTCTCCTCCTCCTCCGCCTCCTTCTCCTTCTCCTTTTCCTTCTCCTCCTCCTGGCACATAGTAAGCGCTTAACAAATACCAGAATTCTTCTTATTTTTCTTCTCCTCCTCCTCCGCCTCCTTCTTCTTCTCCTTTTCCTTCTTCTCCTCCTTGCACATATTAAGCGCTTAACAAATACCAAAATTCTTCTTCTTCTATCTCCTTCTCCTTCTTCTTCTTCTCCTCCTTTTCCTTCTTCTCCTGGCACATAGTAAGCGCTTAACAAATACCAGAATTCTTCTATCTTCTTCTCCTCCTCCTCCTCCTCCTCCTCCTTCTTCTCCTTTTCCTTCTTCTCCTCCTGGCACATAGTAAGCACTTAATAAATACCAGAATTCTTCTTCTTCTTCTATCTTCTTCTCCTTCTTTTTCTCTTTTCCTTCTTCTCCTCCTGGCACAATAGTAAGCGCTTAACAAATACCAGAATTCTTCTTCTTTTTCTTCTCCTCCTCCACCTCCTCCTTCTTCTCCTTTTCCTTCTTCTCTTCCTGGCACATAGTAAGTGCTTAACAAATACTGGAATTCCTCTTCTTCTCCTCCTACTCCTTCTGCTTCTCCTGGCACATAGTAAGCGCTTAACAAATACCATAATTCTTCTTCTATCTTCTTCTCCTCCTTCTCCTTCTTCTTCTCTTTTCCTTCTTCTCCTCCTGGCACATAGTAAGTGCTTAACAAATGCAAGAATTCTTCTTCTTTTATTTCTCCTCCTCTGCCTCCTCCTTCTTCTCTTTTTCCTTCTTCTCCTCCTGGCACATAGTAAGCACTTCACAAATACCAGAATTCCTCTTCTTCTCCTCCTTCTCCTTCTACTTCTCCTGGCACATAGTAAGTGCTTAACAAATACCAGAATTCTTCTTCTTCTTCTATCTTCTTCTCCTCCTTTTTCTTCTCCTTGTGGCACATAGTAAGCACTTAACAAATACCAAAATGATTTTTATTATTATCAACAAATACCAGAATTCTTCTTCTCCTTCTTCTTCTCCTGGTGCATAGTAAGCATTTAACAAATACCAGAATTCTTATTCTCCTTCTTCTTCTCCTGGTGCATAGTAAGCATTTAACAAATGCCAGAATTCTTCTTCTTCTATCTTCTTCTCCTCGTGGCACATAGTAAACACTTAACAAATACCAAAATAATTTTTATTATTATTAACAAATACCAGAATTCTTCTTCTTCTTCTCCTCCTCCTCCTCCTCCTCTTCCTCCTTCTCCTGGTGCATAGTAAGCACTTAACAAATACCAGAATTCTTCTTATTCTATCTTCTTCTCCTCGTGGCACGTTGTAAGCACTTAACAAATACCAAAATGATTTTTATTATTATTAACAAATACCAGAATTCTTCTTCTTCTCCTCCTCCTTCTCCTTCTTCTTCTCCTGGCGCATAGTAAGCATTTAACAAATGCCAGAATTCTTCTTCTTCTATCTTCTTCTCCTCGTGGCACATAGTAAGCACTTAACAAATACCAAAATGATTTTTATTATTATTAACAAATACCAGAATTCTTCTCCTCCTCCTCCTTCTCCTGGCGCATAGTAAGCGTTTAACAAATGCCAGAATTCTTCTTCTTCTATCTTCTTCTCTTCGTGGAACATAGTAAGCACTTAACAAATACCAAAATGATTTTTATTATTATTAACAAATACCAGAATTCTTCTTCTTCTCCTCCTCCCCCTCCTCCTTCTTCTCCTGGCACATAGTAAGCGCTTAACAAATGCAAGAATTCTTCTTCTTCTATCTTCTCCTTTTTCTTCTTCTCCTCGTGGCACATAGTAAGCACTTAACAAATACCAAAATGATTTTTATTCTTATTAACAAATACCAGAATTCTTCTTCTTCTCCTGTTCCTTCTCCTTCTTCTTCTCCTGGCACATAGTAAGCGTTTAACAAATGCCAGAATTCTACTTCTTCTATCTTCTTCTCCTTTTTCTTCTTCTCCTCGTGGCACGTAGTAAGCACTTAACAAACACCAAAATTATTTTTATTATTATTAACAAATATCAGAATTCTTCTCCTCCTCCTCCTCCTCCTTCTTCTCCTGGTGCACAGTAAGTGTTTAACAAATGCCAGAAATCTTCTTCTTAGATCTTCTCCTCCTTGTGGCACATAGTAAGCACTTAACAAATACCAAAATTATTTTTTTATTATTATTAACAAATACCGGAATTCTTCTTCTTCTTTGCCAACTTGTACTTCCCAAGCGCTTAGTACAGTGCTCTGCACACAGTAAGCGCTCAATAAATACGATTGATTGATTGATTGATTCTTCTCCTCCTTCTCCTCCTCCTTCTCTTGGCGCATAGTAAGCGCTTATCAAATACCAGAATTCTTCTTCTTCTATCTTCTTCTCCTTTTTCTTCTTCTCCTCGTGGCGCACAGTAAGCACTTAACAAATACCAAAATTATTATTATTATCATTATTAACAAATACCAGAATTCTTCTTTTTCTCCTTTTCCTCCTCCTTCTCCTTCCTGCGTGTTTCCCTCTGGCCACCAGGGGGCGACTCTTACCTAGCATCCAAGCACTTGATCGAGGTTCATTCATTCATTCAATCGTATTTATTGAGCGCTTACTGTGTGCAGAGCACTGTACTAAGCGCTTGGGAAGTCCAAGTTGGCAACATAGAGAGACGGTCCCTACCCAACAGCGGGCTCACAGTCTAGAAGGGGGAGACAGACAACAAAACAAAACATATTAACAAAATGAAATAAATAGAATAAATACGTACAAATAAAGTAAATAAATAGAGTAGTAAATACATACAAACATATATACATATATACAGGTGCTGTGGGGAGGGGAAGGAGGTAAGGCTCAGTGTGGGAAGGCCTCCTGGAGGAAGTGAGCTCTCAGTAGGGCTTTGAAGGGAGGAAGAGGTGATTTGCCATGGCCTGCACCGGCCGTCGGGAGGTCACTTAATCTTATTTATTGATAATCATCATCATCATAATAATGGTATTTGTTAAGCATTTACTGTGTGCCAAGCACTGTTCTAAGCGCTGGTATTTGTTAAGCACTTACTAGGTGCCAGGCACCGTCCTAACTGCTGGGGTGGACACAAGCAAATAGGGGTGGACGCGGCCCCTGTCCCACGTGGGCCTCACCGTCTCAATCCCCATTTTACAGATGAGGGAACTGAGGCACGAAGCGAAGTGATTTGCCCAAGGTCACACAGCAGACAAGCAGCGTGGCTCAGTGGAAAGAGCCCAGGCTTTGGAGTCGGAGGTCATCAGTTCAAATCCTGACTCCGCCACTTGTCAGCTATGTGACTGGGCAAATCACTTAACTTCCCTGTGCCTCAGTTACCTCATCTGTAAAATGGGGATCAAGACTGTGAGCCCCATGTGGGACAACCTGATCACCTTGTAAACTCCCCAGCGCTTAGAACAGTGCTTTGCACATAGTAAGCACTTAATAAATGCCATCATTATTATTATTATTATTATTGTTAAGTGGCGGAGCCGGGATGAGAAGCGTGGCTCAGTGGAAAGAGCCCGGGCTTTGGAGTCGGAGGTCATTGGCTCAAATCCCGGGTCCGCCACTTGTCAGCTATGTGACTTTGGGCAAATCACTTAACTTCTCTGTGCCTCAGTTACCTCATCTGTAAAATGGGGATCAAGACTGTGAGCCCCCCAGGGACAACCTGCTCATCATCAACATCATCAATCATATTTATTGAGCGCTTACTATGTGCAGAGCACTGTACTAAGCGCTTGGGAAGTACAAATTGGCAACATATAGAGACGGTCCCTACCCAACAGTGGGCTCACAGTCTAAAAGGGGGAGACAGAGAACAAAACCAAACATACTAACAAAATAAAATAAACAGAATAGATATGTACAGGTAAAATAAATAAATAAATAAATAGAGTAATAAATATGTACAAACATGTATACATACATACAGGCATTTAGCCCAGTGCTGTGCACACAGTAAGTGCTCAATACATACGATTGAATGAATGAATTAATGAATGAATGAACGAATGAATGAATGAGTGAATGAGTGCGTGAATGAATGAATGAATGCACGAATGGGTGAATGAATGAATGAATGAATGAATGCACGAATGAGTGAATGAATGAATGAATTCCCGAATGAGTGAATGAATGAATGCCCGAATGAGTGAGTGAGTGAGTGAGTGAGTGAGTGAGTGAGTGAGTGAGTGAGTGAGTGAGTGAATGAATGAATGAATGAATGAATGAATGAATGAATGAATGAATGAGTGAATGAAATGTGCACGTCCCCTTTAAGAGTAATCTCGGGCGGGAGGGCTTTTTCCTTGCAGGGCGTGGTGGTGGCGGGGGCGGGGCCTGGCGGCCCTGTCAATCTTCCCAATCTGACCAATCGTAGCCCGGCTCGCGCCTCTCGCCGCGCGCCGCGCGGCGGGCGGGGGCCAATCGGGGAGGGCGAGATGGGCGGGGCCTCCTCCGCCCCCTCCCCCGTTGCCGTGGGAACGGGCGGGCGACGGGGAAGCCCCGGATGTGGGCGTGGGGGCCAATATGGCGCCGGCGGCGGCCATGGCGGAGGCGTGAGGCGTGAGGGGCGGCCGTCCAGGGCCGGGCGGAGGGCACCGAGGAGCCGGCGAGAGACGCCCAGTACAGTGCTGTGCACGTAGTAAGCGCTTAATAAATACTATTGATCAATCAAGGGGAGGCGGGGGGCTGCCGCCGAAGGGGGCCGGGGGCGCCTCGGGGACCCGCAGGGGTCAAAGGTCAGAGGCCCATTGCCAGGGGTCAACGGGGTGGAGGTGAATATATCTATACCTGTATATAGCATCATCATCATAATGGTATTTATTAAGCGCTTACTGTGTGCCAAGCACTGTTCTAAGCGCTGGGGAGGTTACAAAATAATAATATGATGGCATTTATTAAGCGCTTACTGTGTGCCAAGCACTGTTCTAAGCGCTGGGGAGGTTACAATAGAATAACAATATGATGGCATTTATTAAGCGCTTACTATGTGCCAAGCACTGTTCTAAGCGCTGGGGAGGTTACAATATAATAATAATAATATGATGGCATTTATTAAGTGCTTAAGCGCTGGGGAGGTTACAATATAATAATAATAATATGATGGCATTTGTTAAGCGCTTACTATGTGCCAAGCACTGTTCTGAGCGCTGAGGAGGTTACAATATAATAATAATAATATGATGGCATTTATTAAGCGCTTACTATGTGCCAAGCACTGTTCTGAGCGCTGGGGAGGTTACAATATAATAATAATAATATGATGGCATTTATTAAGCGCTTACTATGTGCCAAGAACTGTTCTAAGCGCCGGGAGGTTACAATATAATAATAATATGATGGCATTTATTAAGCACTTACTGTGTGCCAAGCACTGTTCTAAGCGCTGGGGAGGTTACAATATAATAATATGATGGCATTTATTAAGCGCTTACTGTGTGCCAAGCACTGTTCTAAGCTCTGGGGAGGTTACAATAGAATAATAATATGATGGCATTTATTAAGCGCTTAGTATGTGCCAAGCACTGTTCTAAGCGCTGGGGAGGTTACAATATAATAATAATAATATGATGGCATTTATTAAGCGCTTACTACGTGCCAAGCACTGTTCCAAGCGCTGGGGAGGTTACAATGTAATAATAATAATATAATGGCATTTATTAAGCGCTTACTATGTGCCAAGCACTGTTCTAAGCGCTTAGTACAGTGCTCTGCACATAGTAAGCGCTCAATAAATACGACTGATTGATTCTAAGCGCTGGGGAGGTTACAATATAATAATAATAATAATATGATGGCATTTATTAAGCGCTTACTATGTGCCAAGCACTGTTCTAAGCGCTGGGGAGGTTACACTATAATAATAATATAGTGATAATAGATTCTCTATAATAATAGAGAAGGAGCGTGGTCAGCGGAAAGAGCACGGACGTGGGAGTCTGAGGTCATGGGTTCAAATTCCGGCCCTACCAGTTGTCGGCTGGGTGACTTTGGGCAAGTCGCTTCACTTCTCTGGGCTTGATTGATTGATTGGAAAGAGCTCGGGCTTGGGAGTCAGAGGTCATTCATTCTTTCAATCGTATTTGTATATAATCGTAATCGTATATGTTTGTACGTATTTATTACTCTATTTTATTTGTACATATTTATTCTATTTATTTCATTTTGTTAATATGTTTTGTCTGTCTGTCTCCCCCTTCTATTCATCCATTCATTCAATCGTATTTATTGAGTGCTTACTGTGTGCAGAGCCCTGGACTAAGCGCTTGGGAAGTACAAGTTGGCAACATAGAGAGACGGTCCCTACCCAACAGCGGGCTCACAGGCTAGAAGGGGGAGAAGGACAACAAAATGAAACATATAAACCAAATAAAATAAATAGAATAAATATGCATAAGTAAAATAAATAGAGTAATAAATACGTACAAACATATATAAATATATACAGGTGCGGTGGGGAGGGGAAGGAGGTGAGGCGGGGAGGTTGGGGAGGGGAGAGGAAGGAGCCTGCTGTTGGGTAGGGACCGTCTGTATATGTTGCCAACTTGGACTTCCCAAGCGCTTAGTACAGTGCCCTGCACACAGTAAGCGCTCAATAAATACAATTGAACGAATGAATGAATGAAAGGGGGGAGGGCTGGGAGGGTCATGAAGGGGAAGGGGCGGCCAGGGCCAGGGAGGGGGTCCCCAATCCTAGAACCAAAAAGATCTGTACTTCCCAAGCGCGTAGTACAGTGCTGTGCACACAGTAAGCACTCAATAAATACGATTGATTGATTGATTGATCTGCAGAGCTCCCCAAGTCCAGCCCCCTGCCTCCAGGCAGGCCAAGGCCCAAACCAGCCAGGCCAAATGGTTTGGTTTTTTGTTCTTTTAATGGCATTTGTTAAGCGCTTACTATGTGCCAAACACTCTTCTAAACGCTGGGGAGGATACGAGGTGATCAGGTTGTCCCGTGGGGGGCTCACACTCTCAATCCCCATTGTACAGATGAGGTAATAATAATGGCATTTAGTAAGCGCTTACTATGTGCAAAGCGCTCTTCTAAGCGCTGGGGAGGATATGAGGGGATCAGGTTGTCCCACGGGGGGCTCACACTCTCAATCCTCCTTGTACAGATGAGGTGGTAATAATGGCATTTAGTAAGTGCTTACTATGTGCAAAGCACTCTTCTAGGCGCTGGGGGGGTACAAGGTGATCAAGTTGTCCCACATGGGACACTCTCAATCCTCATTGTACAGATGAGGTAATAATAATGGCATTTAGTAAGTGCTTACTATGTGCAAAGCGCTCTTCTAAGCGCTGGGGAGGATACGCGGTGATCAGGTTGTCCCACGGAGGGGGCTCACACTCTCAATCCCCATTTTACAGATGAGGTAATAATGCATTTAGTAAGTGCTTACTATGTTCAAAACACTCTTCTAAGCGCTGGGGAGGATATGAGGTGATCAGGTTGTCCCACGGGGGGCTCACACTCTCAATCCTCCTTGTACAGATGAGGTAATAATAATGGCATTTAGTAAGTGCTTACTATGTGCAAAGCGCTCTTCTAAGCACTGGGGGAATACAAGGTAATCAGGTTGTCCCACGGGGGGCTCACACTCTCAATCCTCCTTGTACAGATGAGGTAATAATAATGGCATTTAGTAAGCGCTTACTATGTGCAAAGCACTGTTCTAAGTGCTGGGGAGGATACAAGGTGATCAGGTTGTCCCATGGGGGGGCTCACACTCTCAGTCCCCATTTTACAGATGAGATAATAATAATGGCATTTGTTAAACGTTTACCATGTGCAAAGCGCTCTTCTAAGCACTGGGGGGATACAAGGTAATCAGGTTGTCCCACGGGGGGGCTTACACTCTCAATCCCCATTTTACAAGTGAGGTAATAATAATGGCATTTGTTAAGCGCTTACTATGTGCAAAGCACTGTTCTAAGCGCTGGGGGGATACAAGGTGATCAGGTTGTCCCACATGGGGCTCACACTCTCAATCGTCATTGTACAGATGAGGTAATAATAATGGCATTTAGTAAGTGCTTACTATGTGCAAAGCGCTCTTCTAAGCGCTGGGGAGGATACGAGGTGATCAGGTTGTCCCACGGGGGGCTCACAGTCTTCATCCTCGTTTTCCAGATGAGGGAACTGAGGCCCAGAGAAGTGAAGTCACCCAGCTGACAAGTGGCGGAGCCGGGATTCTAACCCATGACCGCTGACTCCAAAGCCCGGGCTCCTTTCCACTGAGCCACGCTGCTCAAGAAGTTGGGGGAAGGGGGCTGAGGAGGGGCGTCCGGGGAACGGGATCAAGAATCAGGGGTCCGAAAGGGCAGAAAAGCGGGAGAGGGGGCAGAGGGGAAGGGGACAGAGAAAGATGCGGGATATGGGGGCAGTGTGGCTCGGTGGAAAGAGCACGGGCTTGGGAGTCCCCTTTTAGACTGTGAGCCCACTGTTGGGTAGGGACTGTCTCTATATGTTGCCAACTTGGACTTCCCAAGCGCTTAGTACAGTGCTCTGCACACAGTAAGCACTCAATAAATACAATTGATTGATTGACTGACTGATTGAGTCCCAGACTGAGCCCCCTCCTTCCTCTCCCCCTCGTCCCCTTCTCCATCCCCACCGTCTTACCTCCTTCCCCTCCCCACAGCACCTTTATATATGTATCTATGCATTTATTACTCTATTTTATTTGTACATATTTATTCTGTTTATTTTGTTTTGTTAATATGTTTTGTTTTGTTGTCTGTCTCCCCCTTCTAGACTGTGAGCCCACTGTTGGGTAGGGATCGTCTCTATACGTTGCCAACTTGGACTTCCCGAGCGCTTAGTCCAGTGCTCTGCACCCAGCAAGCGCTCAATAAATATGATTGAATGAATGAGTCAGAGGTCATGGGTTCAAATTCTTACCCCACCGCTTGTCAGCCATGTGACTTGGGGCAAGTCACTTCACTTCTCTGGGCCTCAGTTCCCTCATCTGTAAAATGGGGATGAAGACCGTGAGCCCCACGTGGGACAATCCGATCACCTTGTAAACTCCCCAGCGCTTAGAACAGTGCTTTGCACATAGTAAGCGCTTAATAAATGCCATCATATTATTATTATTATATTGTATTTTATATTATATTTTATATATATATATATATATATATATATATATATATATATATATATATATAGCCACAAGCAGCATGGCTCAGTGGAAAGAGCCTGGGCTTTGGAGCCAGAGGTCATGGGTTCAAATCCCGGCTCCACCACTCGTCAGCTGTGTGACTTTGGGCTAGTCACTTAACTTCTCCAGGCCTCAGATACCTCATCTGTAAAACGGGGATCCTCCGCAGCGCTTAGAATAGTGCTTTGCACGTAGTAAGTGCTTAACACAATGCCATCATTATTATACTTGTACTTCCCAAGCGCTTAGTACAGTGCTCTGCACACAGTAAGCGCTCAATAAATACGATTGATTGATTGATTGATTGAAAGAGTTGGCTCTGGGTCCCCCGGGGCAGAGGGCCTGACGCTGTGGTGGCCCAATGTGGGCCCCCCGGGGCCACCTCACTGGACTGAGCTGGCCCACCCAGACGCTTCTCACGAAAGCTCTCGGAACTTCAATTAGCGTGAGGAGAGACGCAGCCGGGTGGAAGAGCCCGGAGGAGGAAGGCCGCGAGGCCGGGAACGTGGAAGTTCAGTGGGAGGATGGAGCAATCAGTCAATCAATCAGTGGTATTTATTGAGCACTTACTCCGCGCCCCGAGAGCTGTACTCATTGGGAATTGGCATTGGGAAGCAGCGTGGCTCAATGGGAAAAGAGCCCGTGCTTTGGAGTCAGAGGTCATGGCTTCAAATCCCAGCTCTGCCAGTTGTCAGCCGGGTGACTTTGGGCAAGTCACTTCACTTCTCTGTGCCTCAGTTCCCTCATCTGTAAAATGGGGATGAAGACTGTGAGCCCCCCATGGGACAACCTGATCACCTTGTAACCTCCCCTGCGCTTAGAACAGTGCTTTGCACACAGTAAGCGCTTAATAAATGCCATCATTATTATTATTATTATTACTAAGCACTCGGGAGAGGACAGCAGTTGACAGACAAGTTCCCTACGCACAAGAAGAACAAGAGGACAGTGCTGTGCACACAGTAAGTGCTCTATAAATACGATTGACGGATTGAAGAAGCAGAGAAGCAGCGTGGCTCAATGGAAAGAGCCCGGCCTTTGGAATCAGGGGTCATGGGTTCAAATGCCGGCTCTGCCAATTGTCAGCTGGGTGACTTCGGGCCAGTCACTTCGCTTCTCTGGGCCTCAGTTTGCTCATCTGTAAAATGGGGATTGAGATTGTGAGCCCCCCACTGTGGGACAACCTGATCATCTTGTAACCTCCCCAATCAATCAATCAATCAATCAATTTTATTTATTGAGTGCTTACTGTGTGCAGAGCGCTGTACTAAGCGCTTGGGAAGCCCAAGTTGGCAACATCTAGAGACGGTCCCTACCCCACAGTGGACTCACAGTCTATTTATTTGTTTATTTATTTTATGTTGTTTATATGTTTGGTTTTGTTGTCTGTCTCCCCCTTCTAGACTGTGAGCCCACTGTTGGGTAGGGACTGTCTCTCTATGTTGCCAACTTGGACTTCCCAAGTGCGTAGTACAGTGCTCTGCACATAGTAAGCGCTCAATAAATGCGATTGATAGAAGGGGGAGACAGAGAGCAAAACAAAACATATTAACAAAATAAAATAAATAGAATAGATATATACAAGTAAAATAGAGTAATAAATACGTTCAAATATATTAGAACAGTGCTTGGCACATAGTGCTTCTAGACTGTGAGCCCACTGTTGGGTAGGGACTGTCTCTATGTGTTGCCGACTTGTACTTCCCAAGCGCTTAGTACAGTGCTCTGCACACAGTAAGCGCTCAATAAATACGATTGATTGATTGATAGTAAGCGCTTAATAAATGCCATCGTTATTATTATTAAGAATAGAGGGAGAGAAATGGTAGCTCCATAGCCCCACTTAGATTGAACCACAGTCAGTCCTTTTATCTTGTGTTACTGGACAGACCTTTAATTGGGTGAGGAAGAGGGGGGTGGGGGAAGGCTGACCCTGGGAATCCTGGGCTTTTCCCCATCGCGACCTTTCGGCTGGCGGGAATCGCGGCCCGGCCTCGCCCGAGCGACCGGGTGGCATTTGGGCCGACGGCGACGGGCCCGGGCTGGGAGTGGGGGGACCTGGGTTCCGTTCCCCCCGACTCGCCGTCCGTCTGTGCCCCGAGGTAAGTCCTCCTTGAGTCTCTCTTAAAGGGGGACGGAGTGTGGACACGTGCGGCCCGGCTGCCAAAGAATTACAGTCAGGCAGTCGGTCGTACTTGTTGAGCGCTTCCTGTGCGCAGAGCACTGTACTAAGCGTTTGGGAAAGTACAATCTGGTCGAGTGTAAACTTTCCACGGCGAGTTTATATCTAGGGGAGAGTAAGGAGGGCCTAGACTGGAGGAGTCGTCTGGGCGGGCGGGCATCGCTTGGGCCAGTTGGGTGGGTCACGGGAAGGGGCGCCGATCTCTCCGGCCACCCACGCGAGAGACTCGCTTCGTGGCTGTTTGCCTTTCCCTGGTGGATTTCCCCCTTCACCACGTCTTTCCTGTCATCGTCTCGCCATCAAGGTACATCTCCCTCCCTCCTTGGCTCTCCGGGGAGGCCTGAGGAGCCCGTCCACTCTCGGCCCCAAGGGAGCCCACGTCGCGCCGCTCTCCCGGGACCCCGGACGGGGCCGTTGTCGGTTTCTGCCTCCCGAGCCGCGGCGGCGAGTCCGGGGGTCCTTCCGTAGGCACGGGGGGCCGGCGACGGTGGGCAGCCGTAACCAAGGGAAGCCGTGACCCCGCGTGGGCATCCCCGGGCGGGGCTGGGCTTCCGGAGGGTGAAAATTGGAGGTCAGCCTGGTGGAGAAGGACGTGCCACACTCCCTGAATGCCAGGGTGGCCCGGGGCCGGATTGGGCAGGGGGTTGGGAGAGGCTGTGACTGTTTCCTAGACCGTGAGCCCACTGTTGGGTAAGGGACCGTCTCTATATGTTGCCAACTTGTACTTCCCAAGCGCTTAGTACGGTGCTCTGCACACAGTAAATGCTCAATAAATACGATTGATTGATTGAGAGGCGGTGCCCTCCTCCCCTGCTTTTCCTCTCTGAACCCCTGCTGTGAAGGTTTGGGTGGGGGGGGATGCTGGAAAGAGCTAGGAAAGAGTAGGAATGCTGACTGGGAAACCTACCACCCCCCCAAACAATCTCCTCTTTCCGGGAGAAGTAGTTGTGACTATGTTCCCAACTTGTACTTCCCAAGCGCTTAGTACAGTGCTCTGCACACAGTAAGCGCTCAATAAATACAATTGATGATGATGATGACTTCGACTTTGTTACAGTTCCGCTCACGATTACGACCCGAACCTCGGAAGGGCCTCGAGAGGTCAGTCGGTCCATGCCCCTGCCTCTGAGCGGGGGACACTTTCCCCACCCGGGGCAGATTCATTCATTCACTCATTCAGTCGTATTTATTCATTCAATCGTATTTATTGAGCGCTTACTGTGTGCAGAGCACTGTACAAAGCGCTTGGGAAGTACAAGTTGGCAACATATAGAGACGGTCCCTATTACTGAGCACTTACTCTCTGGGCCTCAGTCACCTCAACTGTAAAATGGTGATTCATTCATTCATTCATTCAGTTGTATTTATTGAGCACTTACTGTGTGCAGAGCACTGTACTAAGCGCTTGGAAAGTCCAAGTCGGCAACATAGAGAGACGGTCCCTACCCAACAACGGGCTCCCAGTCTAGAAGGGGGAGACGGACAACAAAACGAAACATGTGGACGGGTGTCAAGTCATCAGAATAAATAGAAATAAAGCTAGATGCACATCATTAACAAAATAGAGTAGTAACCATGTACAAGTATAATAGAATGATAAATCTGTACAAACATCTATACAGGTGCTGTGGGGAGGGGAAGGAGGTAGGGCGGGAGGGTTTGGGAGGAGGAGAGGAAAAAGGGGGTGCAGTCTGGGAAGGCCTCCTGGAGGAGGTGAGCTCTCAGTAGCGGCGTGGCTCAGTGGCAAGAGCCCAGGCTTTGGAGTCAGAAGTCATGGGTTCAAATCCTGGCTCCGCCACTTGTCAGCTGTGTGACTTTGGGCAAGTCGCTTCACTTCTCTGGGCCTCAGTTCCCTCATCTGTAAAATGGGGATTAAGACTGTGAGCCCCCTGTGAGACAACGTAATCACCTTGTAACCTCCCCAGCGCTTAGAACAGTGCTTTGCACATAGTAAGCGCTTAATAAGTGCTATCATTATTAGTATTATTATTAGTGAAGGAATCTGTGCATGCGTGTTCTTCACTTGCGGTTGTGTGTCCCTCCCGTCTCGCTCTGCTTTTGTGTGTGTGTGTGTCTTTTGAAAGGACAATTAGGAATTAAGCACCGCCAGCTGACACATTGCATTAAAATCATCATTACAGCAGCTTCCCCCAGCCGAGACCCCAGGGAGCAGGAGAGTGATTGGGCGGAAACAGGAAGGACGCCGGTGTCGGGAGTTTAACTTTTTTATTTATTTTTTGATGGCATTTATTAAGCGCTTACTATGTGCAAAGCACTGTTCTGAGCACTGGGGGGATCCAAGGTGATCAGGTTGTCCCACGGGGGGCTCACAGTCCATCCCCATTTTGCAGATGAGGGAACTGAGGCACAGAGAAGTGACTCTCCCGAGGTCACGCAGCTGACAATTGGCGGAGCCGGGATTTGAACCCACGACCGCTGACCCCATGAGCCACGCCACTTCTCGTGGGGTTCCTCTGGGGTTTCCTGCCGCCCGATTTCTAGGGCAGCCCCACCCGGGGCCGGCTGGAAGGGCGGGAATGCTCCTCCGGAGTGGTCCGTCCATCCCTCCGTCCGTCCGTCCGCCGACGGGCTCTCCCCCCCGTCTGGCACGGAGGAAAGCCGGAGGCATCCAAGGAGAGTCGGTTGCCGCCGGTTTTTTTTTTTTTTTTGGTGGCATTTGTTAAGCGCTTACTATGCGCAGAGCACTGTGCTAAGCGCCGGGGGGGATGCATGGTGATCAAACCGTCCCACGTGGGGCTCACAGTCTTAATCCCTATTTTACAGATGAGGTAACTGAGGCCCGGAGAAGTTAAGTGACTTGCCCCAGGTCACCCAGCAGACGTGTGGCAGAGTTGGGATTCGAACCCGTGACCTCTGACTCCAAAGCCCGGGCTCTTTCCACTGAGCCACGCTGCTTCCCCTGCCACCCTCCCCCGGCTGGGAAAAATAGGGGCAGTGCCCCTTCCTCCCCTCCAGCAGAATTCCTCGGCCAGGGAACGGCCGGACTGGGAAGTTCTGCTTCCGATCTAGCCCTGGTCTCTCCTACTAATAATAATGACGGCATTTATGGGGCGCTTACTTTGTGCAAAGCACTGTTCTAAGCGCTGGGGAGGTTACAGGGTGATGAGGTTGTCCCTTGGGGAGCTCGCAGTCTTCATCCCCATTTTACAGATGAGGTCACTGAGGCACAGAGAAGTGAAGTGACTTGCCCAAAGTCACAGCTGGCAGTTGGCGGAGCTGGGATTTGAACCCACGACCTCGGACTCCCAAGCCCGGGCTCTTTCCACTGAGCCACGCTGCTTCTCAAACTTTTCCCAAGCGCCTAATACAATGCCCTTCTCCCCCTTTTAGACTGTGAGCCCACTGTTGGGTAGGGACCATCTCTCTGTGTTGCCAACTTGGACTTCCCTAGCGCTCAGTCCAGTGCTGTGCACACAGTAAGCGCTCAGTAAATACGATTGATTGATTGATTGCCCTGCACACCGTCAATACCACTGACTGACCGCTCTGTAGTGGACTGTGTGGCCGGTCCACCGCCTGTGCCTAATCAGGGTCCCCGGTGGCCCTCCGTTTCCCAGCTGGGCCCGAATCGCCGTCCGCCGGCGGAGACTTTGCTCCTTGGCACAGACGCAGCCCGGTGGGATTCCCGGACGGAAGCCGCTTCCGCCATCCATTGATTTCATCTCTTGGGAATCCTGCCCTCGGAAAGCCAAGCCTCCCACACTGGCCGGAGAGGCTGAAGGACGGGCCTCACCGGCCCCCCGGGCTCCCTGACCGTCTGGACGGGCCCAGCCTCTTCTCTCCCAAGCGCCAGGCACCGGCTTTTCTAAGCGGAAGGAATTTGGGATTTATCTCTGCCCCTCCCCACTTCGGTATGCTCTTCCCAGAACCACAGTTTTTCCCTCCTTCTCGCTCTCCCACCCTCAGAGAGGTCAAGGGTGTGGCCTGAGAACACACAGCCAGCCAGCTCGGGATCAAAGTCCAGGGCTCCTCAAAACCCAGATTGGTTTTGGGGTTGTAATAATAATAATGATCAATCAATCAATCGTATTTATTGGGCGCTTACTGTGTGCAGAGCACTGGACTAAACACTTGGGAAGTACAAGTTGGCAACATATAGAGACAGTCCCTACCCAACAGCTTGCTCACAGTCTAGAAGGGGGAGACAGAGAACAAAAGCAAACATATTAACAAAATAAAATGAATAGAATAGATATATACAAGTAAAGTAAATAAATAACTAGAGTAATAAATATGTACAAACATATATACAGGTGCTGTGGGGAAGAGAAGGAGGTAAGGCGGGGGAGGAGGGGGAGAGGAAAGGGGGCTCAGTCTGGGAAGGCCTCCTGGAGGAGGTGAGCTCTCAGTAGGGCCTTGAAGGGAGGAAGAGAGCTAGCTTGGCACGGGGTAATAACAATAATAATAATAATGACATTTATTACTCTATTTATTTTACTTGCACCTATTCTATCACCCAGCTGACAAGTGGCAGAGCCGGGATTTGAACCCATGACCTCTGACTCCAAAGCTCGGGCTCTTTCCACTGAGCCACGCTGCTTCCCTAGTATTCATTCATTCACTCAATCATATTTATTGAGCACGTACTGTGTGCAGAGCACTGGACTAAGCGCTTCGGGAAGTCCAAGTTGGCAACATCTAGAGACGGTCCCTACCCAACAGCGGGCTCACAGGCTAGAAGGGGGAGACAGAAAACAAAACATATTAACCAAATAAAATAAATAGAATAAATACGTGCAAGTAAAATAGAGTAATAAGTCCGTACAAACATATATACATAGATACAGGTGCTGTGGGGAGGGGAAGGAATAGTATAGCAGACGCATTCGTGCCCACAGCGAGCTCAAAGTCTAGGAAATAAAATAAATAGAATAAATACGTACAAATAAAATAAATAGAATAATAAATACGTACAAACATATATACATAGATACAGGTGCTGTGGGGAGGGGAAGGAATAGTATAGCAGACACATTCGTGCCCACAGCGAGCTCAAAGTCTAGGGTTATAGTTATTCTACTTTATTTTGTGAATATGTATTGTTTTGTTGTCCGTCTCCCCCTTCTAGCCTGTGAGCCCGCCGTTGGGCAGGGACCGTCTCTAGATGTTGCCAACTTGGACTTCCCAAGCGCTTAGCCCAGTGCTTTGCACACAGTAAGCGCTCAGTAAATACTATTGAGTGAATGAATGAATACTAGGGAAGCAGCGTGGCTCAGTGGAAAGAGCCCGAGCTTTGGAGTCAGGGGTCATGGGTTCAAATCCCGGCTCCGCCACTTGTCAGCTGGGTGATAGAATAGGTGCAAGTAAAATAAATAAATAGAGTAATAAATGTCATTATTATTATTATTATTGTTATTGTTATTACCCCGTGCCAGCGGTCAGCTGGGCACGTGCCCCGGCATGGGCTCCCCGGCAAGTTGTTCTGGGCCTCAGGGGGCCCGTTGGGACCCCCTTCCCCATGGTGCTGGCCATTCCCCCTCTCCTCCCGACCCCCCCCCCCCCGAGTGATAGACACCCCGGCTTTGTGGCCAGCGGAGCCACTGGGGAAGGGAGGTACAGTCCTCTACATCGTCATCTCGTTGCGCGCAGAGAACGCCTGCTAATTCTGGCTTTGGAGTCAGAAGTCATGGGTTCAAATCCTGGCTCCGCCACTTGTCAGCTGCGTGACTTTGGGCAGCTTCTCTGGGCCTCAGTTCCCTCATCTGTAAAGTGGGGATTAAGACTGTGAGTCCCACATGGGACAACCTGATCATCTTGTAACCTCCCCAGCGCTTAGAACAGTGCTTTGCACATAGTAAGTGCTTAACAAATGCCATTATTATTATTATTATTATTATTATTATTAATTCCGCTGCCCTGTACTCTCCCAAGCGTTTAGTACAGTTCTTAGTCAGCCCGGGCTTTGGAGTTAGAGGTTCTCCCCCTCTCCATCCCCCCCGCCTTACCTCCTTCCCTTCTCCACAGCACCTGTATATATGTTTGTACGGATTTATTACTCTATTTTACTTGTACATATTTACTCTGTTTTATTTTGTGAATATGTCTTGTTTTGTTGTCTGTCTCCCCCTTCTAGACTGTGAGCCCACTGTCGGGTAGGGACCGTCTCTCTATGTCGCCAACTTGGACTTCCCAAGCGCTTAGTCCAGTGCTCTGCACACAGTAAGCGCTCAATAAATACGATTGATTGATTGATAACTGAGGCCCAGAGAAGTGAGGTGACTTGCCCCAAGTCACCCAGCTGACAGGTGGCGGAGCGGGGATTTGAACCCATGACCTCGGACTCCAAAGCCCGGGCTCTTTCCACTGAGCCACGCTGCCTCTCACGTAGGAAATGGGGGTCAGCGGCGGAGACCCCAGGTGCCCCAGGGCCGGGCTTACCGCCTTGGGGAGTTGTCGGATGGGGTGGGAGTGGGCCCGATGGGCCGGGGGAAGCCGCCAAGGAGGGGACTCTATGTGTTGCCGTCTTGTACTTCCCAAGCGCTTAGTACAGTGCTCTGCACACAGTAAGCGCTCAATAAATACGATTGATGATGATGATGATGACAGGGAGCCAATTCTGGCTGCTGGGAAAACACCAGCCAGGGAATGAAGAGAGACTGAAGAGTCAGAGCTCTGGGGGTCCAACTTGGACTTCCCAAGCGCTTAGTCCAGTGCTCTGCACCCAGTAAGCGCTCAATAAATATGAATGAATGAATGGGGGGGCTCAAAAGATGCAAATCCCAATCCCCCTTCCCTCTCCTTCTCTTTTCCCCTCCCCCCCCCCCACCCTGCGTCCCCCCAATCCTGGACACAAGCCGGGCTAGCCAGGACCAAGGGCCGGGCACTTACATAATAATAATAATAATAATAATGTTGGCATTTGTTAAGCGCTTACTATGTGCAAAGCACTGTTCTAGGCGCTGGGGGGGTTACAAGGTGATCAGGTTGTCCCATGTGGGGTTCACAGTCTTAATCCCCATTTTACAGATGAGGTAACTTGCACTTCCCAAGCGCTTAGTACAGTGCTGTGCACACAGTAAGCGCTCAATCAATCAGTCAATCGTATTTATTGAGCGCTTACTGTGTGCAGAGCACTGGACTAAGCGCTTGGGAAGTACAAGTTGGCAACATCTAGAGACGGTCCCTACCCAACAGTGGGCTCACAGTCTAAAAGGGGGAGACAGAGAACAAAACCAAACACACTAACAAACTAAAATAAACAGAATAGATATGTACAAGTAAAACAGAGTAATAAATATGTACAAACATATATACATATATACAGGATATACATTATATATATAATATATTATATGTACACAATATATACATACATATATATATATACATATATATATATACATATATATATATTTCCTGGCCCCACGGTCCCTCCGAGTGACCTCCACCCGGGCCGCGTCCAGCTCCCCCGTCTCCTCCTCTGGCTGACCGCACTCCGGCTCCCCCCATAATAATAATAACAACGATGGCACGGTGTTAAGCGCTTACTAGGTGCAAAGCACTATTCTAAGCGCCGCGAAGGATCCCCGTTTTACAGAGGAGGGAACTGAGGCATGGAGAAGTTAAGTGACTGGCCCAAAGTCACACAGCTGGCAATTGGCGGAGCCGGGATTTGAACCCATAATAATAATGATGATGTTGATTCATTACGTCCCCCTTCGCTGTGTCTCCCAAGAATTGCCCACAGCCAGGGATGGTGGGGGGCTGTCTCTGAGATCCCCCCCCAAAGGAATCGGCATTTCTTGCCTCATCCTCCCCCCCCCAACCCTTTCTTGCCCTCTTTTCTCCCCCCTCCTCCCCTTTTCCCACCGCTCCCTTCTCCTCCCACTTCTTCCTCCTCCTATCCCCTCTTCCTGCTCCCCCTCCTGAGTGGTTGCTTTGTTTCAAACACGGAGGCCGCATTGGCCAACCGGTCCGCCGGGGCCCCACCCCTGGCTGGGCCCCCTTAGACACCCCCCCACCTTTTTGGCCGCCCCCCCACCTCCCCTCTGGCTCCTGGCGGGGCCCAGCTTGGGGGAGACCCCAGCACAGCCACGGGCCGGCCGGCAGACGGGTGGACACCGTCTCCCGGCCGGGCACCGAGGAACCGAGCCCGCCCGGCTCCGTGCCAGGCATTCCTTGGGTGCGACGGAGCCGGAGCGGGCCCCCAAGGGGTTGGAAGTGGGCCCAGGCCTTGGCTTTCCCGTGCCCGGCCCCCCATTCCCGACCCGGATCCCGACGTCCGCGGCCCGAAACTGGGCCCTGGTCAAACTGGGAATGGGAGAGCCAACGTGGGGCAGGCTCCATGAGTGTGGTGTGAGTGTGTATGGAAGTTCAGATGTCACCCAAAGAGTAAACTGCTGACCTCCCCGTCTTTCTCTCCCCCAGCTGCGGGAAGCAGGGTTCCGGCCCTCGCTTCCTCCCTCCATCGCTGTTTTCCCTGGAGTTTGTCCCCCCCCGCCCCGCGGAGGGCGGGCAGTCGGGCAGCTGGCTTTCCAAACTTTCAGGAAGTAGGAGGATGGCGGCGGTGAAGGTGAGTGCCCCGTCCGGCTCGGCCCGGGCCCTCGAGGTTGGGAGGCCGGGCCGAGATTAAGGCTGGGACTCGGGACCTCCGCGTGGGGCTACTGTCCACCCCGAGGAATGGGGAGCTGGGTGTTATCGCCTCGGCATCGGGGTGGGAGGGTGTGTGGGCGACTTCTCCCTCCGAGCGTAAGCCGCGTCCAGCCTAGGAGCCTTCGAGCTTTTCCCCCCGGGAGTGGAGCGAATGGAGTGGATCTGATCTTCTAGACGGTGAGCCCACTGTTGGGTAGGGACCGTCTCTAGAAGTTGCCAACTTGGACTTCCCAAGCGCTTAGTCCAGTGCTCTGCACACAGTAAGCGCTCAATAAATACGATTGAATGAATGAATGAATGAATCTTGCCTCCCCATCTCCCGGCGCCTGCCCTCTCTCTTGCCTTCCCTCTCCTCCCCCTCTTGTTTTGGGAATCAAATTCTCCAGCCTCCCAGGGGTGCGATAAGAGCCCCTCCGCAGCCTCCCCCTCCCCTGGCGCCTTGGGTAGGGACCGTCTCTCTATGTTGCCAACTTGGACTTCCCAAGCGCTTAGTCCAGTACTCTGCACACAGTAAGCGCTCAATAAATACGATTGAATGAATGAATGGCTCTTCCCCAGGCAGCTCCCTGCCCCCATCTCCCCCATCCCTCCTCTAGAGCCATCTCCGTGTCGAAGCCCCGACTCCAATCACGACTCCCCAGATCTCTTTCGCGCAGGATAGGTGGGACAATCAATCAATCGATCAGTCGTATCAACAATCAATCATATTTATTGAGTGCTTACTGTGTGCAGAGCACTGTACTAAGCGCTTGGGAAGTGCAATTTGGCAATATATAGAGACGGTCCCTACCCAACAGTGGGCTCACAGTCTAGAAGCGCTTACTGTGTGCAGAGCACTGTACTAAGCGCTTGGGAAGTCCAAGTTGGCAACATAGAGAGATGGTCCCTACCCAACAGCGGGCTCACAGGCTAGAAGGGGGAGACAGACAACAAAACGAAACGTT
This sequence comes from Tachyglossus aculeatus, assembly GCF_015852505.1. Classification (NCBI taxonomy): domain Eukaryota; kingdom Metazoa; phylum Chordata; class Mammalia; order Monotremata; family Tachyglossidae; genus Tachyglossus; species Tachyglossus aculeatus. The sequence continues at coordinate 4,065,328 of NC_052091.1, forward strand.
AACAAAATAAAATAAATAGAAAAGATATGTACAAGTAAAATAAATAGAGTAATAAATCCGTACAAACATATAGGCATATATACAGGTGCTGTGGGGAAGGGAAGGAGGTAAGGAGGGGGGGATGGAGAGGGGGAGAGGAAGGAGGGGGCTCAGTCTGGGAAGGCCTCCTGGAGGAGGTAATCAGTTGTATTTATTGAGCACTTACTGTGTGCAGAGCACTGTACTAAGCGCTTAAGGTAAGGTAAGGCCTTAAGGTAAGGCCGGAGGTTGGCAAGCTGAGCCGCAAGTTGGCCGGGAGAGGAATGCGGGCCTTAGGTCGGGAGAGATGCCATCTTGGGTGGGGGTCACTTCCCAAGCGCGTAGTACAGTGCTCTGCACACAGCGCTCAATAAATACAATTGATTGATAGATTGATTGAAAACCAAAAAAAGCGGCTTCCCCCCAGCCCCCTCCAGGCTCCACAGGAGGTGAACCACACATTCCCCTCGTCCCCCTCTCCATCCCCCCCCATCTTACCTCCTTCCCTTCCCCACAACACCTGTGTATATGTATACATGTTTGTACATATTTATTACTCTATTTATTTATTTTACTTGTACCTATCTATTCTGTTTATTTTATTTTGTTAATATGTTTGGTTTTGTTCTCCATCTCCCTCTTCTAGACTGTGAGCCCGCTGTTGGGTAGGGACCGTCTCTCTATGTTGCCAATTTGTCCGTCCCAAGCGCCTAGTCCAGTGCTCTGCACACAGTAAGCGCTCAATAAATACGATTGATTGATCCCACTGGTCAGGGCTCCGGTGGACTGGCCCGGGAAGGTGGGCAGACGGGGAGCCCGTGGTCCTCCTGGAGGCCTCCCGTTTCCTGAAACATTCCCGGGGTGGAGGGTAACCAGCTCCTTGAGTGCATGGGGATCCTGCAAGCCCCCCACTCGCCAACTCACACACAGACCCTTTCCCTCTGGTCCCCGTCAGGTGCTCCCTTCCCCCTCTCCCTTCTCCCTCCTCCTTTCTCCTCTTTCCATGGGAATTTCAGATAACTGCCTCATGCTCTGGTGTCCGGTTCCGGGTTGGGAAGTGGGGTGGGGGCCGTTGACCCTCTTTCCCGCCCCTCGTCTCCATCCCAGGTCCAGCAAGCAGCTGGGAAAGGGGGGAAGGCAGAAGGGGAAAATCCCTGCCCCTTTCCCCCCCTTCTCCCGGGTGGGCTGGGAGCTTCCCAGCCTCCCACCCTGGTGCCCAGGCTGGATTCATTCATTCAATCGTGAGTGCTTACTGTGTGCAGAGCACTGGACTAAGCGCTTGGGAAGTCCAAGTTGGCAACATCTAGAGACGGTCCCTACCCAACAGTGGGCTCACAGTCTAGAAGAGTAATAAATATGTACAAACATATATACATTCATTCATTCAGTTGTATTTATTGAGCACTTACTGTGTGCAGAGCACTGGACTAAGCGCTTGGGAAGTACAAGTTGGCAACATATAGAGACGGTCCCTACCTAACAGCGGGCTCATGGGCTAGAAGGGGGAGACAGACAACAAAACAAAACATATTAACAAAATCAAATAAATAGAATAAATATGTACAAGTAAAATAGAGTAATAAATATGTACAAACATATATACATTCATTTATTGAGCGCTTACTGTGTGCAGAGCACTGGACTAAGCGCTTGGGAAGTCCAAGTCGGCAACATCTAGAGACGGTCCCTACCCAACAGCGGGTTTCACAGTCTAGAAGGGGGAGACAGACAACAAAACAAAACATATTCACAAAATAAAATAAATAGAATAAATATGTACAAGTAAAATAAATAGAGTAATAAATATGTATAAACCTATATACATTTGTGGTGTACTCAACCAAGCCCTGTACTAAGCGCTGGGGTAGATACAACTCCAGCTGGGATAGAGAAGCAGCGTGGCTCAGTGGAAAGATACATATACACAGCATACATAAGCGCTCAATAAATAACCACCTTTTTTTTTTTTTGGTATTTGTTAAGCGCTTACTGTGTCCCACGCACTGTTCTAAGCGCTGGGGTAGATGTAAAGGTAATCAAATTGTCCCACGCCAGGCTCGCAGTCTTCATCCACATTTTATAGGTGAGGCCCAGGGAAGTGAAGTGACTTGCCCAAGGCTACACAGCATAAATAAGCGCTCAAAAAATAACCACCTTTTTTTCAGTATTTGTTAAGCGCTTACTATGTGCCACGCACTGTTTTAAGCGCTGGGGTAGATATAAGGTAATCAAGTTGTCCCACGCGGGGCTCACAGTCTTCATTCCCATTTTATAGGTGAGGCCCAGAGAAGTGAAGTGACTTTCCCAAGGCCACACAGCATACATAAGCGCTCAATAAAGAACCACCTTTTTTTTTTGGTATTTGTTAAGCGCTTACTATGTGCCACGCACTGTTCTAAGCGCTGGGGTAGATATAAAGGTAATCAAGTTGTCCCACCCGGGGTTCACAGTCTTCATCCGCATTTTATAGGTGAGGCCCAGAGAAGTGAAGTGACTTGCCCAAGGCCACATGGCATACATAAGCACTCAATAAATAACCACCTTTTTTTTTTTGATATTTGTTAAGCGCTTACTATGTGCCAGGCACTGTTCTAAGTGCTGGGGTAGATATAAAGGTAGTCAAATTGTCCCACGTGGGGCTCACAATCTTCATCCGCATTTTATAGGTGAGGCCCAGAGAAGTGAAGTGACTTGCCCAAGGCCACACAGCATACATAAGCGCTCAATAAATAACCACATTTTTTTTTTTGGTATTTGCTAAGCGCTTACTATGTGCCACACACTGTTGTAAGCGCTGGGGTAGATATAAGGTAATCAAGTTGTCCCAAGCTGGGCTCACAGTCTTCATCCGCATTTTATAGCTGAGGCTCAGAGAAGTGAAGTGACTTGCCCAAGGCCACACAGCATAGATAAGCACTCAATAAATAACCACCTTTTTTTTTTGGTGTTTGTTAAGCGCTTACTATGTGCCAGGCACTGTTCTAAGTGCTGGGGTAGATATAAAGGTAATCAAATTGTCCCGTGAGGGGCTCACAGTCTTCATCCGCATTTTATAGGTGAGACCCAGAGAAGTGAAGTGATTTGCCCAAGGCCACACAGCATACATAAGCGCTCAATAAAGAACCACCTTTTTTTTTTTGGTATTTGCTAAGCGCTTACTATGTGCCACACACTGTTCTAAGCGCTGGGGTAGATATAAAGGTAATCAAGTTGTCCCACACTGGACTCACAGTCTTCATCCGCATTTTATAGATGAGGGAACTGAGGCCCAGAGAAGTGAAGTGACTTTCCCAAGGCCACACAGCATACAAGCGGCAGAGCCGGGATTGGTCGTTAGCCTGCCTAGCGGCATGGCCTAGTGGATAGAGCCCCGGCCTGGGAGTTGGAAGGTCGTGGGTTCTAATCCTGGCCCCGCCACTTGTCTGCTGGGTGACCCCGGGCAAGTCCCTTGACTTCTCTGTGCCTCAGTCCCCTCATCTGGAAAATGGGGATCAAGACCGTGAGCCCCGGGTCCAACCCGATTATCTTGTACCTGCCTCAGCCCTTCTGGGCTGTGAGTCCGCTGTTGGGTGTATGTTGCCAACTTGGCCTTCCCAAGCGCTTAGCACAGTGCTCTGCACACAGGAAGCGCTCAATAAATACGACGGAATGACTGAACAGCGCCTGGCACATAGTGAGCACTTAACAAAATACCGTAATAATTATTACGGGTTGCACGACGGCGAGAGGACAAATTCCAGATCAGTGGGATGGTGTGTGGAGGCTTCACCTTTGCCCTTTCCTCTGCCGGGTCTGGCCGGCGGCTCTCGAGTCATTCATTTATCCAGTTGTATTTATTGAGCGCTTACTGTCCGCAGAGCACTGTACTGAGCACTTGGGAGAGTACAAGGTAGCAATAAACTTAACCTCCTTGGGGCTCAGTTAACTCATCTATAAAATGGGGATTAGGACTGTGAGCCCTATGTGGGACAGGGACTATGCCCACCCGTGTAATTAGTATCTATCACAGTGTTTTGCACATAATAATAATAATAATGATAGCATTTGCTAAGCGCTTACTATGTTCAAAGCACTGTTCTAAGCGCTGGGGAGGTTACAGAGTGACCGGGTTGTCCCACGGGGGCAGTTACCTCATCTATAAAATGGGGATTAAAGCTGTGAGCCCTGTGTGGGACAGGGACTATGCCCACCCGTTTAACTTGTACCTATCACAGTGTTTTGCACATAATAATAATAATAATGATGATAGCATTTGTTAAGTGCTTACTAGGTGCAAAGCACTGTTCTAAGCGCTGGGGAGGTTACAGAGTGATCAGGTTGTCCCACGGCGGCAGTTACCTCATCTATAAAATGGGGATTAAGACTGTAAGCCCTATGTAGGACAGTGACTATGCCCACCCATTTAATTTGTACCTATCATAGTGTTTTGCACATAATAATAATAATAATGATAGCATTAGTTAAGCGCTTACTATGTTCAAAGCACTGTTCTAAGCGCTGGGGAGGTTACAAAGTGATCAGGTTGTCCTACAGGGGCAGTTACTATCTATAAATTGGGGATTAAGACTGTGAGCCCTATGTGGGACAGGGACTGTGCCCACCCATTTAACTTGTACCTATCACAGTGTTTTGCACATAATAATAATAATAATAATAATAATAATAATAATAGTAATAGCATTTGTTAAGCGCTTACTATGTTCAAAGCACTGTTCTAAGCGCCGGGGAGGTTACAAAGTGATCTTGTTGTCCCATGGGGGCAGTTACCTCATCTATAAAATGGGGATTAAGACTGTGAGCCCTATGTGGGACAGGGACTATGCCCACCCGTGTAATTTGTATCTATCACAGTGTTTTGCACATAATAATAATAATAATGATAGCATTTGTTGAGCGCTTACTATGTTCAAAGCACTGTTCTAAGCTCTGGGGAGCTTACAAAGTGATCAGGTTGTCCCACGGGGGCAGTTGCCATCTATAAAATGGGGATTAAGACTGTGAGCCCTATGTGGGACAGTGACTATGCCCACCCGTTTAATTTGTACCTATCATAGTGTTTTGCACATAATAATAATAATAATGATAGCATTTGTTAAGCGCTTACTATGTGCAAAGCACTGTTCTAAGCGCTGGGGAAGTTACAAAGTGATCGGGTTGTCCCACGGGGGCAGTTACCTCATCTATAAAATGGGGATTAAGACTGTGAGCCCTATGTGGGACAGTGACTATGCCCACCCGTTTAATTTGTACCTATCATAGTGTTTTGCACATAATAATAATAATGATAGCATTTGTTAAGCGCTTACTATGTTCAAAGCACTGTTCTAAGCGCTGGGGAGGTTACAAAGTGATCAGGTTGTCCTACGGGGGCAGTTACTATCTATAAATTGGGGATTAAGACTGTGAGCCCTATGTGGGACAGGGACTGTGCCCACCCATTTAACTTGTACCTATCACAGTGTTTTGCACATAATAATAATAATAATAATAATAATAATAGCATTTGTTAAGCGCTTACTATGTTCAAAGCACTGTTCTAAGCGCCGGGGAGGTTACAAAGTGATCTTGTTGTCCCATGGGGGCAGTTACCTCATCTATAAAATGGGGATTAAGACTGTGAGCCCTATGTGGGACAGGGACTATGCCCACCCGTGTAATTTGTATCTATCACAGTGTTTTGCACATAATAGTAATAATAATGATAGCATTTGTTGAGCGCTTACTATGTTCAAAGCACTGTTCTAAGCTCTGGGGAGCTTACAAAGTGATCAGGTTGTCCCACGGGGGCAGTTGCCATCTATAAAATGGGGATTAAGACTGTGAGCCCTATGTGGGACAGTGACTATGCCCACCCGTTTAATTTGTACCTATCATAGTGTTTTGCACATAATAATAATAATAATGATAGCATTTGTTAAGCACTTACTATGTGCAAAGCACTGTTCTAAGCGCTGGGGAAGTTACAAAGTGATCGGGTTGTCCCATGGGGGCAGTTACCTCATCTATAAAATGGGGATTAAGACTGTGAGCCCTTTGTGGGACAGTGACTATGCCCACCTGTTTAATTTGTACCTATCATAGTGTTTTGCACATAATAATAATAATAATGATAGCATTTGTTAAGCGCTTACTATGTTCAAAGCACTGTTCTAAGCACTGGAGAGGTTACAGAGTGATCAGGTTGTCCCACGGCGGCAGTTACCTCATCTATAAAATGGGGATTAAAGCTGTGAGCTCTATGTGGGACAGGGACTATTCCCACCCGTTTAACTTGTATCTATCACAGTGTTTTGCACATAATAATAATAATAATAATGATAGCATTTGTTAAGCACTTTATTGAGTGCTTACTGTGTGCAGAGCCCTGTACTAAGTGCTTGGGAAGTACAAGTTGGCAACATACAGAGATGGTCCCTACCCAACAGTGGGCTCACAGTCTAGAAGGGGGAGACAGAGAACAAAACAAAACATATTAACAAAATAAAATAAATAGAATAGATAAGTACAAGTAAAATAAATAAATAAATAGAGTAATAAATCCGCACAAGCATATATCCATATATACAGGTGCTGTGGGGAAGGGAAGGAGGTAAGGTAGGGGGGATGGAGAGGGGGAGGAGGGGGAGAGGAAGGAGGGGGCTCAGTCAGTTTGTCCCACGGGGGGCTCACAGTCTTCATCCCAATTTTACAGATGAAGGAACTGAGGCACAGAGAAGTTAAGCGACTTGCCCAGAGTCACCCAGCTGACAGTTGGCAGAGCCGGGATTTGAACCCATGACCTCGGACTCCAAAGCCCGGGCTCTTTCCACTGAGCCACGCTGCTTCTCCAAATGGGGATTAAGACCGTGACGCGGGACAACCTAATTACCTTGCATCTACCCCAGCGCTTCTAGACTGTGAGCCCACTGTTGGGTAGGGACCGGCTCTATATGTTGCCAGCTCGTACTTCCCAAACGCTTAGTCCAGTGCTCTGCACACAGTAAGCGCTCAATTCATTCATTCATTCAATCGTATTTATTGAGCGCTTACTGTGTGCGGAGCACTGGACTAAGCGCTTGGGAAGTCCAAGCTGGCAACATCTAGAGACGGTCCCTACCCAACAACGGGCTCACAGTCTAGAAGGGGGAGACAGACAACAAAACAAAACATATTAATAAAATAAATAGAATAGATATGTACAGGTAAAATAAATATATAGAGTAATATATATATATATCTATATATCTCTATAGATATATATAGAGAGAGATATATAGATATATAGAGATCTAACTGCTTGGGAAGTCCAAGTTGGCAACATCTAGAGACGGTCCCTGCCCAACAGCGGGCTCACAGTCTAGAAGGGGGAGACAGATGACAAAACAAAACATATTAGCAAAATAAAATAAATAGAATAGATATGTACAGGTAAAATAAATAAATGTATAGAGTAATGTATTGATATATAGATAGATCTAAGCGCTTGGGAAGTCCAAGTTGGCAACATCTAGAGACGGTCCCTACCCAACAGCGGGCTCCCAGTCTAGAAGGGGGAGACAGACAACAAAACAAAACATATTAACAAAATAAAATTAATAGATATGTACAGGTAAAATAAATAATATATAGAGTAATATATTGATATATATATCTATTGATATAATATAACTAATGACCTTGTAACCTCCCCAGCGCTTAGAACAGTGCTTTGCACGTAGTAAGTGCTCAATAAATACGATTGAATGAGTGAATGAGTGAATAGTAAGCGCTTAACAAATACCATCATCATCATTATTATTATTATTGTTATATGAAGAGGGAGGGCATTCCAGGCCGTGGAGGGCCCAGGGTGGGGGCTGGATCTGGGCGATGAGGGCCGCGGGCGGGGGCGGTGACGTGCTTCTCCCCCCGCCCCGGCCGCAGGTGGGCTAGACTCCCCCCGCCGCCACCATGTTCAGCAAGAAGAAGAAGCGCCTGGAGATCTCGGCCCCGTCCAACTTCGAGCACCGGGTCCACACGGGCTACGACCAGCGGGAGCAGAAGTTCACCGGGCTGCCGCGCCAATGGCAGGGCATCATCGAGGAGTCGGCCAAGCGGCCCAAACCTCTCGTCGACCCCGTCTGCATCACCGCTATCCAGCGTGGCAACCAAAAGGTGCAGCCGACGGCCCTTCCCCCTCCCTCCTGCCATCCCACCGTCCCTCCCTCCTCCCATCCCACCGTCCCTCCCTCCTCCCACCCCACCGTCCCTCCCTCCTCCCATCCCACCGTCCCTCCCTCCTCCCACCCCACCGTCCCTCCCTCCTTCCACCCCACCGTCCCTTCCTCCTCCCATCCCACCGTCCCTCCCTCCTCCCACCCCACCGTCCCTCCCTCCTGCCACCCCACCGTCCCTCCCTCTTGCCACCCCACCGTCCCTCCCTCCTGCCATCCCACCGTCCCTCCCCCTTCCCATCCCACCGTCCCTCCCTCCTCCCATCCCACCGTCCCTCCCCCTTCCCATCCCACCGTCCCTCCCTCCTCCCATCCCACCGTCCCTCCCTCCTCCCATCCCACCGTCCCTTCCTCTTCCCATCCCACCGTCCCTCCCTCTTCCAATCCCACCATCCCTCCCTCCTCCCATTCCACTGTCCCTCCCTCCTCCCACCCCACCATCATCTCCCGTGGTCCTGCCACGGCCATTCTCGTTGTTTGCGTGTCTGCCCGTCTGCCCCGGTCTCTGGTCCCTGGAGGGCGGGAGCGGAGTGGGAGGGAGCGAGGGGAGAACTCAGACCAGCAAAGTCCCCCCGGGGGGACGTTGGGAATCTCCTCTGAGGACGCGGCTCCAGGGGGGGATGAGGATCAGAGGTTTAGGTTGATTCTGAACTTCATTCGGTCAGCCATATTATTACAATAATAATGGCATTTATCAATCAATCAATCAATCGTATTTATTGAGCGCTTACTGTGTGCAGAGCACTGGACTAAGCTTGGCTAAGTCAAGCACTGGGCTAAGCTTGGGAAGTCAAAGTTGGCAACATAGAGAGACGGTCCCTACCCAACAGTGGGCTCACAGTCTAGAAGGGGGAGGCAGGGAACAAAACAAAACATATTAACAAAATAAAATAAATAGAATAGGTATGTACAAGTAAAATAAAATAAATAGAGTAATAAATATGTACAAACATATATACAGGTGCTCTGGGGAAGGGAAGGAGGTAAGGCGGGGGGGATGGGGAGGGGGAGGAGGGGGAGAGGAAGGAGGGGGCTCAGTCTGGGAAGGCCTCCTGGAGGAAATGAGCTCTCAGTAGGGCCTTGAAGGGCTTATTAAGCGCTTACTACGTGCAAAGCACTGTTCTAAGCGCTGGGGTGGTTACAATAATAATAATGGTATTTGTTAAGTGCTTACTATGTGCAAAGCACTGTTCTAAGCGCTGGGGTGGTTGCAAGGTGATCAGGTTGTCCCACGGGGGGCTCACGGTCTTCATCCCCATTTGACAGATGAGGGAACTGAGGCACAGAGAAATTAAGTGACTTTCCCAAAGTCACCCAGCTGACAACTGGCGGAGCCGGGATTTGACCTCCGTCTCTCTGTATGTTGCCAACTTGGACTTCCCAAGCGCTTAGTCCAGTGCTCTGCACACAGTAAGCGCTCAATAAATACGATTGAATGAATGAATGAATGACTCCCAAGCCCGGGCTCCCGCCACTGAGCCACACTGCTTCTCTTTTGAGCGCTTACTTTGCACAAAGCACTGTACTAAGCACGTGGGAGAGTACACTATAGCAGCAAACCGATACATGAGAAGCAGCGTGGCTCAGTGGAAAGAGCCCAGGCTTTGGAGTCAGAGGTCATGGGTTCAAATCCCGGCTCCGCCAGTTGTCAGCCGGGTGACTTTGGGCAAGTCACTTCACTTCTCTAGCCCACTGTTGGGTAGGGACTGTCTCTGTATGTTCCAGCTTGGACTTCCCAAGCGCTTAGTCCAGTGCTCTGCACACAGTAAGCGCTCAATAAATGCGATTGATTGATTGATTGAGTCCGAGGGCGATACCAGGCCGAGCGGAGGGGCCTTCCCAGGACGGAAGCCCGAACGGGGAGAGCGGTGGGTTCCCTGGCCCGGTCTGGCCCGGCTTCCTGGATCCCGGCTCCCGGCAGCTGGAATTACGGGTTTCACTTCCTGGGCGCCGGGACCTAACCAGACTCCCTCCCGCCCCCCGGGCAGGCGAGACGTCGCTCGGCCTCCCAGCCGGCCGGCCACACCGGTTCTGCCGGAACACCTGGCTGCCTCCTAATCCTCCCAATCGCCTTTCCCCACCTCCCCTCCCTCACCGGCTCACCGCTTCATTCACTCATTCATCCATCCAGTCGTATTTATTGAGCACTTACTGTGTGCAGAGCACTGCACTGATAATAATAATAGTAATAATAATAAAGGCATTTGTTAAGCGCTTACTATGTGCAAAGCCCCGTTCTGAGCACTGGGGAGGTTACAAGGTGTTCAGGTTGTCCCACCGGGGGCTCACAGTCTTCATCCCCATTTTAATAATACTAATGTTGGCATTTGTTAAGCGCTTACTAGGTGCAAAGCCCTGTTCTAAGCGCTGGGGAGGTTACAAGGTGTTCAGGGAATCCAGAGGGGTTGGGTTGTGGCCCTTGCCCCTTTCTCCCCCTCCTCGCCCCCCAAGTTGCCGTGGCAGTAGTGGGGCCGAGGGGCGTGCGGGGGAGTTGGGTGAGGGCCAGGAGCTAGGCTGGACGCTCTTTGGAGCTCCTCCCGCAGCTAGGGGTGAGGGCAGGGGGCTGCCCAGAGAGCAGGGACTTCCAGTGTAGGAGGCACACCCCCTCCCCAGGCCAGACTGGGGGCTCGGGGGTGGGGGGCGGATCAGCATAATAATAATAATGATGGCATTTATTAATCAATCAATCAATCAATCAATCGTATTTATTGAGCGCTTACTATGTGCAGAGCACTGTACTAAGCGCTTGGGAAGTACAAATTGGCATCACATAGAGACAGTCCCTACCCAACAGTGGGCTCACAGTCTAAAAGGGGGAGACAGAGAACAGAACCAAACATACCAACAAAATAAAATAAGTAGGATAGAAATGTACAAGTAAAATAAATAAATAAATAAATAAATAGAGTAATAAATATGTACAACCATATATACATATATACAGGTGCTGTGGGGAAGGGAAGGAGGTAAGACGGGGGGATGGAGAGGGGGACGAGGGGGAGAGGAAAGAAGGGGCTCAGTCTGGGAAGGCCTCCTGGAGGAGGTGAGCTCTCAGCAGGGCCTTGAAGGGAGGAAGAGAGCTAGCTTGGCGGATGGGCAGAGGGATTGGGGGCATTCCAGGCCCGGGGGGTGACGTGGGCCGGGGGTCGATGGCGGGACAGGCGAGAACGAGGTACGGTGAGGAGATTAGCGGTGGAGGAGCGGAGGGTGCGGGCTGGGCTGGAGAAGGAGAGAAGCGCTTACTATGTGCGGCCCCACCGGCTGGGGAGGTTACAGGGTGACCAGGTGGTCCCACGGGGGGCTCCCACTCTCAATCTTAAAGAGAAGCAGCGTGGCCCAATGGAAAGAGCCCGGGATTTGAAGTCAGAGGTCATGGTCCAAACCCCGGCTCCACCAACTCAGCTGGGTGACTTTGGGCAAGTCACTTCACTGCTCTGGGCCTCAGTGACCTCGTCTGTAAAATGGGGATGAAGACGGCGAGCCCCCCAGTGGGACAACCTGATCACCTTGTAAACCCCCCTGCGCTTAGAACAGTGCTTGGCACATAGTAAGCGCTTAACAAATGCCATTATTATCATTATTATTAATATCATTATTGTTATCAATATGTCATTATTATTAATCCCCATTTGACAGATGAGGTCACTGGGGCCCAGAGAAGTGAAGTGACTTGCCCAAAGTCACCCAGCGGACAATTGGCGGAGCCGGGATTTGAACCCATGAGGGGATATGAGCATATGAGGGGTGGGGGAATCATTATCATTATTATTATCAATATGTCATTGTTATTAATCCCCATTTGACAGATGAGGTCACTGAGGCCCAGAGAAGTGAAGTGACTTGCCCAAAGTCACCCAGCGGACAATTGGCGGAGCCGGGATTTGAACCCATGAGGGGATATGAGCATATGAGGGGTGGGGGAGTGGGAAAAATAACTATTTCCAGCCAGGGGAGATGGACGGAGGCCCAGCTGTGGGCACCGGGCATCCAACTTGTACTTCCCAAGCGCTTAGTACAGTGCTCTGTACACAGTAAGCGCTCAATAAATACGATTGATTGATTGCTATGCTGGAGGGTCTGTCCCCGCTGGTGGGGCAGGGGCAGAGACTGGGGCCCTCTGCTCCCCTCTCAATCAATCAATCGTATTTATTGAGCGCTTACTGTGTGCAGAGCACTGTACTAAGCGCTTGGGAAGTACAAGCTGGCAATATATAGAGACAGTCCCTACCCAACAGTGGGCTCTCCTCCCTTCTCCTCATCCCCAGACCCACAGGAGAGGCAAGCCTGACCCCGCCTCGGGGGGTCTTCGGGCCGGCGCCGCCCCCGTCTCCGCCGCTCAAACGGAGCGGCCACAGGGACGCCCAGTCCAGCCGCCACCCGCCAATTTGCTCGACCCCAAATTACACCCTGGCGCGGCCGCTTCCTCCCTTCCTCAGGCTGCGATGGCGAGGACCAGTGGAGCGGGAGGGGAAGGGGGACGTCTCTGGCCGGGGGGCGGAGCGGGGGCTAGCCGCGGGGTCGGCCGGACACGGGGGTCTCCGGAAATTATCGTCCCGAGGGACGTACCCTCCCTCCCGGTAGCGGCCCTCACCCTTCCACCAGGCATCTCATTCTCCCTCCCTGTGTTCTTTTCGATTTTGTCCGTGTGTTTGTGTGTGTGCGCGCTTGTGCGTGTTGTGTCATCGTGTCGTCCCCCCCCCCCCCCCGCCACGCGTGTGCTCGTGTGCATGTGGGCGCGGGCCGTTGGGGCCGCCCAGACCATCGTGCGAGGGAACAAGGCGCCGAAGGACGGGGCCCTGACGCTGCTGCTGGAGGACTTTGAGAATATGTCGGTGACGCGGTCCAACTCCCTGCGTCGGGACAGCCCCCCCTGCCCGCCTCGCCGGGACCCCCCGGCCCAGGAGAACGGGCTGGCCGGGGTCCGGCCCCCGGCGCCCCGGGCCTCCTCCCAGCAGCCCCGGGGCCAGGAGCCCGCGCCCCCCGAGTACCCCAAGCCCCCGCCCGAGGGCAGGACCGGAGCCCCCGAGCGGGGCGGGCGGAGGGACCCCCCGGGCGAGGGGGCCGGGCGGCCGGCCCGGCGGGAGGGGCCCGAGAAGAGGCCCAAGTCGTCGTACGCCGGCGGGGCCGGCAGCCCCCAGCCCCCCCGGGACAAGCGGCCCCTGTCGGGCCCCAGTCTGGGCACCCCCCACCTCCCGGCCCCCGGCGGCGCGGCTCAGACGGCCCGGCAGGGCGGACGGCCCTTTAACACGTACCCGCGTGCCGACACGGACCCCGGCCGGGGCTCGGCCCCCCAGGTAACCCCCGCCTCTCTCCCCCGGCCCCCGGAGCGCCTGGGGGAGCGTCTCGCCCCCTCGTGCTCCCCCCCATCCGCCGGGGAGCTGCGTCTCTGCTCGCCCAGACCACTGGCTTCAGCCTCCGCACCCCGCCGCCCCTCCTCTCGTCTCTGTCCGCCTTCCATCCCATCCGTCCTCCGGCTCGTCTGTCCGTCTGTCTGACCGTCTGTCTGTCTGGAGCTCGGGGAGCTTCTGGGCACCGGGACGGGGGTCCCCTCTTCCTCCTTTCTCCTCTTTCCTCTCCCTCCTCCTCCTCCCGTTCCTGTCCCACGCCCCCTCACCCCCATCCCTGCAGGTGCCGGGACCAGGCTGCTCCCCACCCCCCGGCCGCCCACCCACCCCCTCACTCGCGCTCCCCTCTTTCCCTCCCGCAGGGGGAATCCGGGCCGGGCCGGGCCCACGAAACGGCCTCCAACGGCCCCGCCGGCGGCCCGCCCTCCTCCCGGGGGCCGCCCCGCGCCCGGCAGGCCGCCGAGCCGTCCGTCCGGGGCCCGGCCCCGCCCGCCTCGGACCCCCACCCGGCCCGCGGGGTCCCGCCGGGGCCCCAGCCCCCCCCCGGCCGCCGGGCCGCCGCAGCCGCGCTCGCCGCAGCGCGTGTCGCACGAGCAGTTCCGCGCGGCGCTGCAGATGGTGGTGGACCCCGGCGACCCCCGCTCCGACCTGGACAACTTCATCAAGATCGGCGAGGGCTCCACCGGCGTCGTCTGCATCGCCACCGTCCGGAGCAGCGGCGAGCTCGTGGCCGTCAAAAAGATGGACCTGAGGAAGCAGCAGCGCCGGGAGCTGCTCTTCAATGAGGTCGGCGGGGGCCGAGGCCCAGGCGGGACGGGGTGGGGGGCCGAGGCCGGGAGCGGGGCGCGGAGGAGGGCCCGTCCACCGGTCCCAGCCAGGGTTCCAACCCGCCAACCCCATCTGGCCCTCCTCTCGGCCAGTGCCCTTCCAGCCCTCCCGTTGCCCAGGGCCCCGTTTGGCCGTTCTGTTGCCCCGTTCCCCATCTGGCCCCACTGTTGCCCGGTGGCCCGGTCCGGCCCAGCTGTTGCTCAGTGACCCCCTCCGGCCCAGTAGTTGCCCGGTCGCCCCGTCCAGTCCCACTGTTGCCCGGTGCTGCATCCGGCCCTGCTGTTGCCCAGCAGCCTGGTCCGGCCCAGCGGTTGCCCGGTTGCCCCGTCCAGTCCCGCTGTTGCCCGGCACCGCGTCCGGTCCCACTGTTGCCCGGCGACCCGGTCCGGCCCAGCGGTCGCCCAGATGCCCCGTCCAATCCCGCTGTTGCCCGGCACCCCATCCAAACCTGCTGTTCTCCGGCAACCCGATCCCGCCCCGCCGTTGCCCAGTTGCCCCGTCCGGTCTCGCCGTTGCCCAGTTCCCCTTCCAGCCCTGCTATGGCCAGGTGCCCCTGTGGGCCAGAAGCCCAGCAGGCACCCCGTCCAACCCTGCTGTTTTCCGGCAGCCCGATCCCGCCCCGCCGTTGCCCAGTTGCCCCGTCCGGTCTCGCCGTTGCCCAGTTCCCCATCCAGCCCTGCTATGGCCAGGTGCCCCCGTGGGCCAAGAGCCCAGCAGGCCCTGCTTGGAGCTCCCCGCTCACTGCCCACCCGAAGCCCCTTTTCTGCCCGCCCAGTAGCTCCCAGGGCAGGGCTGCTGCTGGCCGAAGCGGCTGAGCCCTCACCCCCACCGTCGGCCCCTCCACAGGTGGTGATCATGCGGGACTATCAGCACGAGAATGTGGTGGAGCTCTACAACAGCTACTTGGTGGGCGACGAGCTGTGGGTGGTCATGGAGTTCCTGGAGGGAGGGGCCCTCACCGACATCGTCACTCACACCAGGTGCGTGGGATGAGGGGGACACCATCACCCCCGGGACGCGGGGGACAGAGAGCTCCCGGGACCGACCCCAGCCGGGTTTGGCGCTGCTGACGTGGGTAGGGGGAGGAGAGGGGTCGGCTTCCAGATCGAAGACTTCCTCCCTCTCTTTCCTTCCCTCCCTCCCTCTCTCCGTCCCCCAGGATGAACGAGGAGCAGATCGCGGCCGTGTGCCTGGCGGTCCTGAAGGCGCTGTCTGTCCTCCACGCCCAGGGAGTCATCCACCGCGACATCAAGAGCGACTCCATCCTGCTGACCCACGACGGCAGGGTGAGGGCGGGCCGGGGGCCGGGGGGAGCCCGGGAGCGTCTCCTTCCTCAGCATTTCCGGCTCCGATCGGAGGCCCTCCCCCCGACCCCACTCATCTCTCCCCAGGTGAAGCTGTCGGACTTCGGCTTCTGTGCGCAGGTGAACAAGGAGGTGCCACGCAGGAAGTCGCTGGTGGGGACCCCGTATTGGATGGCCCCCGAACTCATCTCCCGCTTACCCTACGGGCCCGAGGTGAGGCCGGAGGGGATGGGGACCGGGGCCCGGGCCCAGCCCCAACCCACAGACATCCCCCTGAGCTGTGGGGCCTCCCATCCCGCACCCTGGGCTTGCCGCCACCATCCCCTCTGTCCATCCCCCAGGTGGACATCTGGTCGCTGGGAGTGATGGTGATCGAGATGGTGGACGGGGAGCCCCCCTACTTCAATGAGCCGCCCCTGAAGGCAATGAAGATGATTCGCGACAACCTTCCCCCCAAGCTGAAAAACATCCACAAGGCAAGGCCCCCTCGGGCACGGGGTTTGGAGGGAGTGGGGACCCTCTCCGCCTGCCCCCCGGGCTGTTTGGTCACCTACAACGGACTCTGCGGGTCCCAGGAGGTGGGGCGGGGGGTGGGAGTGGGATGGCCCTGAGCGTCCGTCCCCCACCGTGGTAGAGTACGGACCGCCCCGTCTGTGGGAGGTTGCGGGAGGGAAGGCCCAGGTGGTCCTGCCCCCGCGCTGAGGGGCCGAGGGGGGGATCAAGATGGAGTCACCGCGGCCCGGAGCCGCCCGGCACCGGGACCCAGGCTGAGAGCGGGCCGGCCCAGCCCCCTGAGCCCAGGCGTGTGCCGGACACTGAGACGGGGGCCGGTGACGGAAGGAGGGAGGAGAGATGGGGCTCGGCCCAACTGAGGGGGTGGCAGAAGGAGAGGGTTCCCCCCCCCCCCCCCCAGGTCATCCCCCTCTCTTCCCCCTCACAGTCTTTTAGACTGTGAGCCCACTGTTGGGTAGGGACTGTCTCTATATGTTGCCAACTTGTACTTCCCAAACGCTTAGTCCAGTGCTCTGCACACAGTAAGCGCTCAATAAATACGATTGAGTGATTGATTCCCCTTCCTCCCCGTCCCCTCCGGTTAGGTGTCTCCATCCATGAAGGGCTTCCTGGACCGGCTGTTGGTGCGGGACCCAGCCCAGAGGGCCACGGCCAACGAACTGCTGAAGCACCCGTTCCTGGGCAAGGCCGGGCCCCCGGCCAGCATCGTCCCGCTCATGCGGCAGAACCGGATGAGATGAGGGCGGCCGCCCCCCGGCCCCCCTCCCCGCACCAAAGACAACGGAGACGAGGCGGCGGGCGGGGGCGGGGACGGAGGGGAGGGAGCTCGGATCCTCCGGCCCATTCCCACTCCCCCTTCCCCCTTCTCCAGGACCGATGTTCCCGGCTTCCAGCCCTCCCCCGATTCCCAGCCCCAAATCTCAGCGAGGCGGGGACGCGAGGCCTTCTCTTCTCCCCGACATCTGGTCCTGTTGGCCAAAATCTCCGGGTACGGGGCTGGGTGGGGGCACCCTGGCCTGCTCGGCTGGGGTCTTTACTACTGAGAAGGGGCCGGACTGTGTTTTTAGCGAGGGCTCTGCCAGCCCCAACCCCCCGGGCCTATTCCACGCTGACCCCCTCCAAGCCGGTGGCGGCCCGGCCCGGCTCACTCGACACTGGAAACCCGAGGGTCCCGGCCCCAGTTCACCCCCTGGGCCCTGGCGGGGGTCCCGGACACAAAGCCGGGACGTTAACGGAGGCGGGCAGCGGGTGGGTACGTCTGGGTCAAAAAAGCAGCAGGAGGAGCATCCCCGGGGTACGGAGCACCGAGTGGGCAGCGCGTGTGTGTGGGTGTGCACCTGTTTAACTCCACGGCCCCCAGCCGGCCCCTGCTCTGGGGTCTGGATTTAACTCGAAGGCCCCGGCTCAGGTGGGGTGGGGACCCCCGGATCCCCCCATCCCGCGCCCCTCGCCGGCGTTCTAGGATTGGAGGGCGGGGGGCTGGCAGGCCGGGCGTCTACTGAAAATGACTACTGATCTCTGCAGGTTTCCTCGTTTTTACAAAGATATTTATATTGTCATTTTGTAACCCCTGCAGTCCTCTTCCCCCTGCCCCCCCCCCCCACCCCCCCCACCCCGTAATGTCCCTGAGGAACTTTTGCCACTCTGGATTTTATTTGATTTTGTGACCAGGCAGGGAAGCCCGGTTAATTTTCCAATTAAAGCGGTTTTTTTTGTTGGTTTTGTTTTTGAGAGGAGACTGGGCTGTGATTCGGGGGCCTGGGGGTGGCGGAGGGGGAGGGCCGGGGTCCGTCCGTCCGTCCGTCTACGCACTTCGTCCCCTCAGCTCCCCTCCGCTAGTTGTCTGGATGGAGCAGGCCCTTTGGGGGTCTTGGAGAGACAACAGCCCCCCATTCCACCCTAGACAGGCCCTCACACCCGCCCACTCAGGATTTTACCCCATCCAATAATAATGTTAGTATTTGTTAAGCGCTTACTATGTGCCAGGCACTGTTCTAAGCGCTGGGGTCGATACAAGGTAATCAAGTTGTCCCAAGTGGGGCTCACAGTCTTCATCCCCAGGGGCAGTCCTTGCCCCTTTGGTTTTCAGGTCACACTGCTAAGCATTTAGATCATAAGGAAATTTACTTTCACCCAGGGTGTCTTTTCTGAATCCCATCCACCCCTACCCTTCTTCTTTTTTTTTTTTAATGGTTTTTGTTAAGCACTTACTATGTGCTGGGTACTGTACTAAGTACTGGGATAGATACAAGCTCATAAGGTTGGACGCAGATCAATCAATCAGTCAATCAATCAGTCGTATTTATTGAGCGCTTACTGTGTGCAGAACACTACTAATTAATAAATCAATCGTATTTATTGAGCGCTTACTGTGTGCAGAGCACTGGACTAAGCGCTTGGGAAGTACAAGTTGGCAACATATAGAGACGGTCCCTACCCAACAGTGGGCTCACAGTCTAAAAGGGGAGACAGAGAACAAAACCAAACATGCTAACAAAATAAAATAAATAGATATGTACAAGTAAAATAAATATAAATTTAATTCTAAATCATTTAATTTTATTTGACACCTGTCTGTTTGACACCTTTCTATATGTTTTGTTGTCTGTCTCCGCCTTCTAGACTGTGAGCCTGCTGTTGGGTAGGGACCGTCTCTAGATGTTGCCGACTTGGACTTCCCAAGCGCTTAGTCCAGTGCTCTGCATGCAGTAAGCGCTCAATAAATACGATTGAATGAATGAATCCCCATTTTACAGATGAGGTCACTGAGGGATGGAGAATTTTTATTTATTTTATTTGTACATATTTATTCTATTTATTTTGTTAATATGTTTTGTTCTCTGTCTCCCCCTTCTAGACTGTGAGCCCACTGTTCAGTAGGGACTGTCTCTATGTTGCCAACTTGTACTTCCCAAGCGCTTAGTACAGTGCTGTGCACACTGTAAGCGCTCCGTAAATACGATTGAATGAATGAATCCCCATTTTACAGATGAGGTCACTGAGGGACGGAGACTTTTTATTTATTTTATTTGTACATATTTATTTTATTTTGTTAATATGTTTTGTTCTCTGTCTCCCCCTTCTAGACTGTGAGCCCACTGTTGGGTAGGGACCGTCTCTAGATATTGCCAACCTGGACTTCCCAAGCGCTTAGTCCAGTGCTCTGCCCACAGGAAGCGCTCAATAAATACGATTGAATGAATGAAAAAGCGACTTGCCCAAGATCACCCAGCTGACAAGCGGCGGAGTCGGGATTTGAACCCGTGACCTCGGATTCCCAAGCCTGGGCCCTTTCCACTGAGCCACGCTGCTTCTCTCAAGCCACCCACCCAGGGTCACGCAGCACGCCGGAGCAAGGCTAAAAGTAGAACTCGGCCCCCTTGAATCCCGAATCGGCCTGCCCCGGGTGCGGCATGTCGGCGCCAGCCAACCGAACCGGGGCTTCCTGGGGCAGGAGAAGCAGGGTGGCCTAGTGGGTAGAGCCTGGGAGTTAGAAGGACCTGGGTTCTAATCCCTCCTCTGCCACTTGTCTGCTGGGTCACCTTGGGCAAGTCACTTCCATTCATTCAATCGGATTTATTGAGCGCTTACTGTGCACACAATTGAGAAGAAGAAGAGCATGGGTTTTGGAGTCAATCAATCAATCAATCAATCGTATGTATTGAGCGCTTACTGTGTGCAGAGCACTGGACTAAGCGCTTGGGAAGGACAAATTGGCAACATATAGAGACAGTCCCTACCCAACGGTGGGCTCACAGTCTAGAAGGGGGAGACAGAGAACAAAACCAAACATACTAACAAAATAAAATAAATAGAATAGATATGTACAAGTAAAATAAATAGAGTAATGAATATGTACAAACATATATATATATATACAGGTGTTGTGGGGAAGGGAAGGAGGTAAGATGGGATGGAGAGGGAGGAGGGGGAGAGGAAGGAAGGGGCTGAGTGTGGGAAGGCCTCCTGGAGGAGGTGAGCTCTCAGTAGGGCCTTGAAGGGAGGAAGAGAGCTAGCTTGGCGGATGGGCAGAGGGAGGGCATTCCAGGGTCAGTCAGAGGTCGTGGGTTCAAATCCCCGCTCTGCCAACTGTCAGCCGTGTGACTTTGGGCCAGTCACTTCTCTTCTCTGGGCCTCAGTGACCTCATCTGTAAAATGGGGATTAAGACTGTGAGCCCCACTGTCGGACAACCTGATCACCGTGTAACCTCCCCGGCGCTTAGAACGGTGCTTTGCACATAGTAAGTGCTTAATAAATGCCATTATTATTATTATTAAGTCACTTCAATTCTCCGGGCCTCAGTTGCCTAATCGGTTAAACGGGGAAGACTGTGAACCCCACGGGGGACAGGTACTGTGTCCAACCTGATTCACTTCTGTCCACGTCAATGCTTTGTACGGCGCCCGGCTCATGGGAAGTGCTTAACAAAGGCCATTAGAGAAGAAAAAGGTCGTTCATTCATTCCATCGTATTTATTGAGCGCTTACTGTGTGCAGAGCACTGTACTAAGCGCTCGGGAAGTACAAGTCGGCAACAAATGAAGACAATCCCTACCCAACAACGGGCTCAGAGTCTAGAAGGAGGGAAGGAGGGAACGAAACAAGTGGGAGGCAGCGAGGCTTGGTGGAAAGAGCACGGGCCCCAGAGTTGGTGGATCTGGGTTCTAGTCCCGGCTCTGCCACTCATCCCTTATCACTTATTCTCATTATTATCATCATCATCAATCGTATTTATTGAGCACTTACTATGTGCAGAGCACTGTACTAAGCGCTTGGGAAGTACAAATTGGCAACATATAGAGACAGCCCCTACCCAACAGTGGGCTCATTATCATGAGAAGCAGCGTGGCTCAGTGGAAAAGAGCCCGGGCTTTGGAGTCAGAGGTCATGGGTTCAAATCCCAGCTCTGCCAATTGTCAGCTGTGTGACTTTGGGCAAGTCACTTCACTTCTCTGGGCCTCAGTTCCCTCATCTGGAAAATGGGGATTAAGACTGTGAGCCCCCCGTGGGACACCCTGATCACCTTGTAACCTCCCCAGCGCTTAGAACAGTGCTTTGCACATAGTAAGCGCTAAATAAATGCCATCATCATCATCATCATCATCTGCTTCGTGACCTTGGGCAGGTCACTTGGCTTCTCTGTGCCTCGGTTACCTCATGGGTAGACTCAGAAGCTTGGGAGAAGCAGCGTGGCTCAGTGGAAAGAGCCCGGGCTTTGGAGTCGGAGGTTGTGGGTTCAAATCCCGGCCCCACCACTTGTCAGCTGGGTGGCTTTGGGCAAGTCACTTCACTTCTCCGGGCCTCAGTTCCCTCATCTGTCAAATGGGGATTAAGACTGTGAGCCCCCCCGTGGGACAACCTGTTCACCTTGTAACTCCCCAGTGCTTAAAACAGTGCTTCACACATAGTAAGCGCTTAATAAATGCCATTATTATTATTAGAATGGGGATTATGACTGTGAGCCCTTTTTGGGACATGGACTGCGTCCCGCCCGATTGGCTTGTATCTGCCCCAGCACTTGGTACAGTGCCTGGCACATAGTAAGCACCTAATAACTAGACCGTGAGCCCGCTGTTGGGTAGGGACCGTCTCTATATGTTGCCAACTTGGACTTCCCAAGCGCTTAGTGCAGTGGTCTGCACACAGTAAGCGCTCAATAAATAGGATTGAATGAATGAATGAAAGTACCATTTTTTTTTTTAAAGTCCATCACTCTAGATGGGAGCAGGTGCTACCCACTCCTTCCCCCTCACCCCCACAAAGCTAGTTTAAAGTGAGGAAAACAGAAGATCCAGATCAGAGACTCCCGGGACCCCTCTAGTTAGGGGGCGAGTTGTGGCGGCTAAACTTCTAATCATCATCATCATCAATCATATTTATTGAGCGCTTACTGTGTGCAGAGCACTGTACTAAGCGCTTGGGAAGTACAAATTGGCGACATATAGAGACAGTCCCTGCCCAACAGTGGGCTCACAGTCTAAAAGGGGGAGACAAAACCAAACATACTAACAAAATAAAATAAATAGAATAGATATGAACAAGTAAAATAGAGTGATAAATATGTACAAACATATATACAGGTGCTGTGGGGAAGGGAAGGAGGTAAGATGGGGGGATGGAGAGGGGGACAAGGAGGAGAGGAAGGAAGGGGCTCAGTCTGGGAAGGCCTCCTGGAGGAGGTGAGCTCTCAGTAGGGCCTTGAGCCCGTTTTGGGGCAGGGACCGTCTCTATATGTTGCCGACTTGTCCTTCCCAAGCGCTTAATACAGTGCTCTGCACACAGTAAGCGCTCAATAAATACGATTGGATGAATGAAGTAGACGGATATCCATAGCATCCATATAAATAGAATTGAAAAAAAAATACGGAGCGCTTCACGAATTTGTGTGTCACCCTGGATGGTGTCTGTCCTCTCTCCTTCTCCCCCTTCCCTCCCTTCCTGACACTGGCATAGGGTTTGGGGGGCATTGCTTCCCCCTTGAACTCATCCACCCCTTTCCAGTCAGACACCCCACGCCCCTGTGGGGAAATCCCTGCCTCAGTTCCCTCGTCTGGCAAACGGGGATGAAAAGGGACCGTCCCTCTATGTTTCCAACTTGTACTTCCCAAGCGCTTAGTACAGTGCCCTGCACACAGTAAGCACTCAGTAAATACGATTGAATGAATGACTCCCCACAGCACCTGTGTATCTATCTGTAATTTATTGTTTTATCTATTTGTATTAATGTCTGTCTCCCCCACTAGACCGTGAGCTCGTTGTTGGGTAGGGACCGTCTCTATATGCTTCCAACTTGTACTTCCCAAGCGCTTAGTACAGTGCCCTGAACACAGTAAGCGCTCAATAAATACGATTGAATGAATAAATGAATGAATAGGCCGCAATTAATTGGAGGAAGGACAGAGGGGCGGGCCCAGCTGTGGATGGGTGGAGAAGGAAGAGGGAAGACTCCTTGGAGGCCATGGGGTAATAATAATATTAATAACGATGGCATTTATGAAGCTCTTACAATGTGCAAAGCACTGTTCTAAGCGCTGGAGAGGTTACAAGGTGATCAGGTTGTCCCACGGGGGGCTCACAGTCTTCATCCCCATTTGACAGATGAGGAACTGAAGTCCAGAGAATAATAATAATAATAATGATGGTATTTATTAAGCGCTTACAATGTGCAAAGCACTGTTCTAAGCGCTGGAGAGGTTACAAGGTGATCAGGTTGGCCTACCTGGGGCTCACAGTCTTCATCCCCATTTGACAGATGAGGAACTGAGGCCCAGAGAATAGTAATAATAATAATGATGGCATTTGTTAAGCACTTACTACGTGCCAAGCACTGTTCTAAGCGCTGGGGAGGTTACAAGGTGATCAGGTTGGCCCACCTGGGGCTCACAGTCTTCATCCCCATTTGACAGATGAGGAACTGAGGCCCAGAGAATAGTAATAATAATAATGATGGGATTTGTTAAGCACTTACAATGTGCATAGCACTGTTCTAAGCTCTGGGACGGTTACAAGGTGATCAGGTTGTCCCACTTGGGGCTCACAATCTTCATCCCCATTTGACAGATGAGGAACTGAAGCCCAGAGAATAATAATAATAATAATAATAATAATAATGATGGTATTTATTAAGCGCTTACAATGTGCAAAGCACTGTTCTAAGCGCTGGGGAGGTTACAAAGTGATCAGGTTGTCCCACCTGGGGCTCACAGTCTTCATCCCCATTTGACAGATGAGGAACTGAGGCCCAGAGAATAGTAATAAAAATAATAATAATGATAATAATAATAATAATGGCATTTATTAAGTGCTTACAATGTGCAAAGCACTGTTCTAAGCGCTGGAGAGGTTACAAGGTGATCAGGTTGTCCCACCTGGGGCTCACAGTCTTCATCCCCATTTGACAGATGAGGAACTGAGGCCCAGAGAATAGTAATAATAATAATGATGGTGTTTGTTAAGCACTTACAATGTGCATAGCACTGTTCTAAGCGCTGGGGAGGTTACAAGGTGATCAGGTTGGCCCGCCTGAGGCTCACAGTCTTCATCGCCATTTGACAGATGAGGAACTGAAGCCCAGAGAATAATAATAATAATGGCATTTATTAAGCGCTTACAATGTGCAAAGCACTGTTCTAAGCGCTGGAGAGGTTACAAGGTGATCAGGTTGTCCCACCTGGGGCTCACAGTCTTCATCCCCATTTGACAGATGAGGAACTGAGGCCCAGAGAATAGTAATAATAATAATGATGGTATTTGTTAAGCACTTACAATGTGCCAAGCACTGTTCTAAGCTCTGGGGAGGTTACAAGGTGATCAAGTTGTCCCACCTGAGTCTCACAGTCTTCATCGCCATTTGACAGATGAGGGAACTGAGGCCCAGAGAATAATAATAATAATAATAATGATGGTATTTGTTAAGTGCTTACAATGTGCCAAGCACTGTTCTAAGCACTGGGGGGATACCAGGTGATCAGGTTGTCCCACCTGATCAGTCTTCATCCCCATTTTACAGATGAGGAAACTGAGGCCCAGAGAATAATAATAATAATAATAATGGTATTTGTTAAGGACTTACTATGTACCAAGCACCGTTCTAAGCGCTGGGGAGGTTACAAGGTGATGTGATTGTTCCACTTGGGGCTCACAGTCTTCATCCCCATTTTCCAGATGAGGGAACTGAGGCCCAGAGCAGTGAAGCGACCTGCCCAAAGTCACCCAGCTGACAAGTGGCGGAGTCAGGATGAGAACCCATGACCTCTGACTCCCAAACCCGGGCTCTTTCCACTGAGCCACGCTGCTTTTCTGCTGCTTCTCGCCATCCCGGGTTGAAGAGGGGGCAGGAGGGGAGTTACAGCAGGGGAGGAAGAGATGGATCTGGCGGGATTAGGGCAGGCGGGGCTCGGCGGCAGGGGCAGGGACAAGATGACCCCGGGAGAATCCCTGCCCTTGTGGGTGACCCTTGGTGGAGGGCGAAGCCTCAGGGACTGGAGCCGACCGGGGCCGTGTGCTTGGAAGTTGGAGAGGGCGGTGAGTGGGGAAAGCCAAACACGCTCAGCTACCTGCTCTTCCCTTCGTGAGGGCCCCAATCAATCTGCCAATCGATCAATCAATCAATCAATCGTATTTATTGAGCGCTTACTGTGTGTAGAGCACTGGACTAAGCACTTGGGAAGTCCAAGTTGGCAACAGCTAGAGACGGTCCCTACCCAACAGTCTAGAAGGGGGAGACAGAGAACAAAACCAAACATATTAACAAAATAAAATAGATATGTACAAGTAAAATAGAGTAATAAATATGTACAAACATACACATATATAAAGGTGATGGCATTAATAATAATAATAATAATAATAATAATAATGGTGGCATTTATTAAGGTCTTACTATGGGCAAAGCACTATTCTAAGCACTGGGGAGGTTACAAGGTGATGAGGTTGTCCCACGGGGGGCTCACAGTCTTCATCCCCATTTTCCAGATGAGGGAACTGAGGCCCAGAGAAGTGAAGGGACTTGCCCAAAGTCACACAGCTGACAATTGGCAGAGCCGGGGTTTGAACCCATGACCACTCTTTTCCACTGAGCCACACTGCTTCTCGACATTCGATGACCGCTTGCTGTGTGCCAGTCACTGTTCTAAGCGCTGGGGTAGATACAAGATAATGGGGTTGGACATTCATTCATTTCATTCCATCGTATTTATTGAGCGCTTACTGTGTGCAGAGCACTGAACTAAGCACTTGGGAAGTCCAAGTTGGCAACATCTAGAGACGGTCCCTAACCAACAGCGGGCTCACAGGCTAGAAGGGGGAGACAGACAACAAAACAAAATATATTAACAAAATAAATAGAATAGTAAATATGTCCAAATACGATAAATATGATTGAATTCGTTCAATCGTGTTTATTGAGCGCTTACTGTGTGCAGAGCACTGTACTAAGCGCTTGGGAAGTTCAAGTTAGCAACATATAGAGACGGTCCCTACCCAACAGCGGGCTCACAGGCTAGAAGGGGGAGACAGACAACAAAACAAAATATATTAACAAAATAAATAGAATAGTAAATATGTACAAATATGATAAATACGATTGAATTCATTAAATCGTATTTATTGGGAGCTTACTGTGTGCAGAGCACTGTACTAAGCACTTGGGAAGTCCAAGTTGGCAACATCTAGAGACGGTCCCTACCCAACAACGGGCTCACAGTCTAGAAGGGGGAGACGAACAACAGAACAAAACATATTAACAAAATAAAATAGAATAGTAAATACGTACAAATCCAATAAATACAATTGAATTCAATCGTATTTATTGAGCGCTTACTGTGTGCAGAGCACCAGACTAAGCGCTTGGGAAGTCCAAGTTGGCAACATATAGAGACGGTCCCTTCCCAACAACAGGCTCGCAGGCTAGAAGGGGGAGACAGACAATAAAACAAAGTATATTCACAAAATAAAATAAATAGAATAGTAAATATGGACAAGTAAAATAAATAGAGTAAAAAATCTGTACAAACATATATACAGGTGCTGTGGGGAGGGGAAGGAGGTAGGGCGGGGGGGATGGGGAGGGGGAGAGGAAGGAGGGGCCCCTTATAATAATAATGATGTCATTTATTAAGTGCTTAATATGTGCAAAGCACTGTTCTAAGCGCTGGGGAGGTTACAAGGTGATCAGGTTGTCCCACGCGGGGCTCACAGTCTTCATCCCCATTTTACAGATGAGGGAACTGAGGCCCAGAGAAGTTAAGTGACTTGCCCAAAGTCACACAGCTGGCAATTGGCGGAGCTGGGATTTGAACCCATGACCTCTGACTCCAAAGCCCGGGCTCTTTTCCACACTGCTTCTCTGCTGTGTGACTGTGGGCAAGTTGCTTCACTTCTCTGGGCCTCAGTTACCTCACTTTTTTTAATGGTTTCTCGTTCCTTCATTCGTATTTATTGAGCGCTTACTGTGTGCAGAGCAGTGTACTAAGCGCTTGGGAATTCCAAGTTGGCAACATATAGAGACGGTCCCTACCCAACAATGGGCTCACAGTCTAGACGGGGGAGATAGACCACAGAACAAAGCATATTAACAAAATAAAATAAATAGAATAGTAAATATGTACAAGTAAAATAAATAGAGTAAAAAATCTGTACAAACATATATACAGGTGCTGTGGGGAGGGGAAGGAGGTAGGGCGGGGGGGATGGAGAGGAAGGAAGGACACAGTCCCTTATTACCTATTACTCTATTTCTTTCTTTATTTTATTTGTACATGTTTATTCTATTTATTTTATTTTGTTAATATGTTTTGTTTTGTTGTCTGTCTCCCCCTTCTAGACTGTGAGCCCGCTGTTGGGTAGGGACCGTCTCTACATGTTGCCAACTTGGACTTCCCAAGCACTTAGTCCAGTGCTCTGCGCACAGTAAGCGCTCGATAAATGCGATTGATTGAATGAATGAAAGTCCCTGCCCCACATGGAGATCAGGGTATTACTGAACGCTTTACTCTGTGCAGACCCCTGTACTAAGCGTTAGCTTGTTGTGGGCAGGGAATGTGTCTATTATTAAACTGTAATTTCCACGCGCTTAGTACAGTGCTTTGAATGTTGAATGCTGACAAGTGATGGAGCCGGGATTAGAACCCATGACCTGTGACTCACAATGCCATGATATTATTATTACGAATGAATGAATCTGGGCGGGGGCGGCCTCGTTCCTGCGGTCAGGTCTCCACCGGTTCCTCCCCGGAGCCGGTTGTGTTTCCGGGACCGATCTGAACCGACTGGGCCCTGACTCATCCCGCGCCCTGTCCTCCGCCTGACCCCTCACTGTCCAACCCATTAATCAATAATAATAATAATAATAATAATAATAAATAATAATAATAATAATGATGGCATTTGTTAAGCACTTACTATGTGCAAATCACTGTTCTAAGCGCTGGGGGGGATACAAGGTGATCAGGTTGGCTCACAGTTTTAATCCCCATTTTCCGGATGAGGTAACTGAGGCTCAGAGAAGTGACTTGCCCAAGGTCACACAGCAGACATGTGGTGGAGCCGGGATCAGTCAATTGATCAATCGATGGTATTGACCGAGCGCTTACTAGAGAAGCAGCGTGGCTCAGTGGAAAGAGCCCGGGCTTTGGAGCCAGAGGTCATGGGTTCGAATCCCAGCTCCGCCACATGTCTGCTGTGGGACCTTGGGCAAGTCACTTCACTTCGCGGAGCCTGTTACCTCATCATCATCATCATCATCAATCGTATTTATTGAGCGCTTACTATGTGCAGAGCACTGGACTAAGCGCTTGGGAAGTACAAATTGGCAACATATAGAGACAGTCCCTACCCAACAGTGGGCTCACAGTCTAAAAGGGGGTGACAGAGAACAAAACCAAACATACTAACAAAATAAAATAAATAGAATAGATATGTACAAGTAAAATAAATAGAGTAATAAATATGTCCACGTCCTAACAACCCTGTGGGCCGATCCCCTTCCTGTGGGAATGAATTCCCCCTCTCCCCAACCCAGCTTTCCGTGCTAAGCGTACGAGCGATCGGTCGATTGATCGACGAAGACTCATGCAGTCCCAGCCCCTTCCCCTCCTTTTGTTGATGGCGGTCAGGGAGCGTTGGGAGCGGGGCGGTCACCCCACAGCGCTCCGTGTAACTACCCACTGGCATGTGACTGGCATGTAGGCACGGGTTGAGAAGCAGCGTGGCTCAGTGGAAAGATCACGGGCTTTGGAGTCAGAGGGCATGGGTTCAAATTCCAGCTCCACCAATCATCAGCTGTGTGACTTTGGGCACGTCGCTTAACTTCTCTGTGCCTCAGTGACCTCAATCTGGAAACTGGGGATTAAGACTGTGAGCCCCCCGTGGGACAACCTGATCACCTTGTAACCTCCCCAGCGCTTAGAACGGTGCTTTGCACATAGTAAGCGCTTAATAAATGCCATCATTATAATTATTGGAGTCAGAGGTCATGGGTTCAAATCCCGGCTCCGCCAACTGCCAGCTGCGTGACTTTGGGCAAATCACTTAACTTCTCTGGGCCTCAGTGACCTCATCTGGAAGATGGGGATGAAGACTGTGAGCCCCCCGTGGGACAACCTGATCACCTTGTAACCTCCCCAGCGCTTAGAACAGTGCTTTGCACATAGCAAATGCTTAATAAATGCCATTATTATTATTATTTGCCGGCTGTGGGACCCTGGGCAAGTCACTTACCATCTCTGTGCCTCGGTTACCTCTTCTGTAAAATGGGAATAAAAGAACTGGTGTCCCTTCCTCCTAGTCTGTGGGGCAGGGCTGGTGCCTGGTATGCTTGTGTTCTATCAATCACAGTCCCTGATGTATACAAAGAGCTTAACAAATGCCATTACTCTTCTTCTTACTATTATTGTTATTCATTCCCCAGCCATTTGGGATGGACCCAACCTCATTAGCCCCAGTTTCATAATAATAATAATGATGGCATTTATTGAGCGCTAACCTGATCACCTTATAACCTCCCCAGCGCTTAGAACAGTGCTTGGCACATAGTAAGTGCTTAATAAATACCATCATTATTATTATTATTATTATGTGCCAAGCACTGTTCTAATAATAATAATGATACCATAATTCTTCTTCTTATTATTATTATTATTATGTGCCAAGCACTGTTCTAATAATAATAATGATGATGGCATTTATTAAGCACTTACTATGTGCCAAGCACTGTTCTAAGCACTGGGGAGGGTACAAGGTGATCAGGTTGTCCGACGGGGGGCTCACAGCCTTCATCCCCATTTTCCAGATGAGGTAACTGAGGCCCAGAGAAGTTAAGTGACTTGCCCAAAGTCACACAGCTGATGGGTTCGAATCCCGGCTCCGCCACATCTGCTGTGTGACCTTGGGCAAGTTACATAACTTCTCTGAGCCTCAGTTACCTCATCTGTAAAATGGGGATTAAGACTGTGAACCCCACATGGGACAACCTGATCACTTTGTATCCCCCCCCAGCGCTTAGAACAGTGCTTTGCACATAGTAAGGTCTTAACAAATGCCACCATTATTATTAGTATTATTATTAAGTGGCAGAGCCGGGAATTGAACCCATGGACCTCCGACTCCAAAGCCCGGGCTCTTTTCCACTGAGCCACGCTGGTTTCCCACCTGAATGCTGGAAAGGGGCCATAATAGTTTCTGGGCGGGAATAAAATGGAGCTAAATCTGCTCTCTCTGACCCGTTAATTCTCCCCACCCCATCCCGCCCCAAAACCAACGCTCCGGAGGGCTCAATGTAAAAAATTGCACGCGTGCGTGTGTCCACATGTATGTGTTTAGGCATGCCTGCATGTTCCCTCCCAGTCTCGGCCTCTCTGGCTGCAGTCCAGTAGGGACGGGACCCAACCGCAGTTTCGGGGGCTTAGAGGTGACAGCAGGAAGTGGTTGGGCTTTCTTTTAGACTGTGAGCCCACTGTTGGGTAGGGACCATCTCTATATGTTGCCAACTTGTACTTCCCAAGCGCTTAGTACAGTGCTCTGCACACAGTAAGCGCTCAATAAATACGATTGATTGATTGGGCTGGGAGCCGGGACGCCTGGATCCCAGAAGGAAGTGACCCAAGGTGCCCGGGGAAGGGGAGGGGGAAGAGGATGGAGAGTCGGGGGCTGGTGGGGCCAAGGGACGAGAGGGTGGGGATGTCAAGATGATGTCAAGCTTCCTTGTGCGTCTCCGAGGGAAGTCTTCGCCCTCTCTGGGCCTAGTAGCTCAGGTGGGGTTTGGAGACCTTTTCATTCATTCAATCGTATGTACTGAGCGCATGGCTCAGTGGAAATAATAATAATAATAATAATAATAATAATAATAATAATAATAATAATAATAATAATGGTATTCGTTAAGCACTTACTATGTGCAGTAAGCGCTGGGGAGGATACAAGGTGATTAAGTTGCCCCACATGAGGCTTGCAGTCTTAATCCCCATTTTCCAGACGAGGGAGCTGAGGCCCAGAGAAGTGAAGTGACTTGCCCAAAGTCACCCAGCTGTGGCGGAGCCGGGATTCGAACCCATGACCTCTGACTCCCAAACCCGGGCTCTTTCCACTGAGCCAAGAGCCTGGGCTTTGGGGTTGGAGGCCATGGGTTAATAATGAATAATAATGGCATTTATTAAGCACTTACTGTGTGCAGAGCACTGTTCTAAGCGTTGGGGAATTTACAAGGTGATCAGGTTGTCCCATGTGGGGCTCACAGTCTTAATCCCCATTTTGCAGATGAGGTAACTGAAGCCCAGAGAAGTTAAGTGACTTGCCCAAAGTCACACAGCTGACGAGTGGTGGAGCCGGGATTTGAACCCATGACCTCCAACTCCAAAGCCCGGGCTCTTTCCACTGAGCCACGCTGCTTCTCTGGTTCAAATCAAATCCCGGTTCCGCCAATTGTCAGCTGGGTGACTTTGGGCAAGTCACTTCACTTCTCTGGGCCTCCGTTCCCTCATGTGTAAAATGAGGATTAAGACTGTGAGCCCCCCGTGGAACAACCTGATCACCTTGTATCCTCCACAGTGCTTAGAACAGTGCTTTGCACATAGTAAGCGCTTAATAAATGTCATCATCATTATTATTATTATTATTACTGTGTGCAGAGCACTGGACTAAGCGCTTGGGAAGTCCAAGTCGGCAACATACCGAGACGGTCCCCACCCAATAATGGTCTCCCAGTCTTGAAGGGGGAGACACAACAAAACAAAGCACTTAGGTGTCAAAATCGTCAGAACAAATAGAATTAAGGCACAACATTAACAAAATAAATGATGTAATCATTTATTTATTTATGTAATCATAAATGAAGAGTATGTACAAGTAAAATGGACTAATAAATCTGTACAAATATACACAAGTGCTGTGGGGAGGGGAAGGAGGTAGGGCGGGGGGATGGGGTTTTGGGGGGGAAGGGTGTCTCTACTCGTGGTATTAATATCGATCATTACTGTTAATAATGAACTGCAATAGTCCTGCAATTAGCGATATTAATGAGTCTTCTTACGACCAGTGCTGTCATTACGGACGGCACAAACACTGATTATCCTGATTAATATTCTCTTCACTCACCGACTCAGGACAGGGCCGGGCCACCCGGGCGCCTGGTTTCTGACTCTGTGGAGGGGAGACCCTGGGATGGGGGGCCGGAAACCGGGGTGCCTGGGTCCCCCCCAAGTCCCGGAGCGGGGGAGATTTGGGTTGGGAAGGGGAAAGGCGGGGTGAGGTGCCCCCCACCCACCGCCCCCCTGCAGGGGACCCTGGTGTCCCGCCATCTGAGAAGCAGCGTGGCTCAGTGGAAAGAGCATGGGCTTTGGAGTCACAGGTCGTGGGTTCAAATCCCGGCTCCGCCACTTGTCAGCCGGGTGACTTTTGGTCAATCACTTCTCTGGGCCTCAGTGATCTCATCTGTCAAATGGGGATGATGACTGTGGGGCAACCTGGTCACCTTGTTACCTCCCTCAGAGCTCAGAACAGAGTTCCCTCATCTGTCAAATGGGGATGAATATATGGTTGTACATATTTCTTACTCTATTTATTTATTTATTTATTTATTTATTTTACTTGTACATTTCTATCCTATTTATTTTATTTTGTTGGTATGTTTGGTTCTGTTCTCTGTCTCCCCCTTTTAGACTGGGAGCCCACTGTTGGGTAGGGACTGTCTCTATGTGTTGCCAATTTGTACTTCCCAAGCGCTTAGTACAGTGCTCTGCACATAGTAAGCGCTCAATAAATACGATTGATTGATTGATTGATTGATTGATGAAGAGTGTGAGCCCACCGTGGGACAACCTGATCACCTTGTTACCTCCCCAGTGCTCAGAACAGAGTTCCCTCATCTGTCAAATAGGGATGAAGACCGTGAGCCCCCCGTGGGACAACCTGAACACCTTGTTACCTCCCCAGGGCTTAGAACAGAGTTCCTTCATCTGTAAAATGGGGATGAAGACCGTGAGCCCCCCGTGGGACAACCTGATCACCTTGTTACCTCCCCAGCGCTTAGCCCACTGTTGGGTAGGGACTGTCTCTATATGTTGCCAGCTTGTACTTCCCAAGCGCTTAGTACAGTGCTCTGCACACAGTAAGTGCTCAATAAATATGATTGATTGATTGATTGTTACCTCCCCAGCGCTCAGAACAGAGTTCCCTCATCTGTAAAATGGGGATGATGACTGTGAGCCCCCCGTGGGACAACCTGATCACCTTGTAACCTCCCCAGTGCTTAGAACAGAGTTCCCTCATCTGTAAAATGGGGATGATGACCGTGAGCCCCCCGTGGGACAACCTGATCACCTTGTTACCTCCCCAGCAATTAGAACAGAGTTCCCTCATCTGTAAAATGGGGCTGAAGACTGTGAACCCCCCCGTGGGACAATCTGATCACCTTGTTACCTCCCCAGCGCTTAGAACAGAGTTCCCTCATCTGTCAAATGGGGATGAAGACCGTGAGCCCCCCGTGGGACAACGTGAACACCTTGTTACCTGCCCAGCGCTTAGAACAGAGTTCCCTCATCTGTCAAATGGGGATGAAGACTGTGAGCCCCCCGTGGGACAACCTGATCCCTTGTTACCTCCCCATCATCATCATCATCATCAATCGTATTTATTGAGCGCTTACTATGTGCAGAGCACTGTACTAAGCGCTTGGGAAGTACAAATTGGCAACATATAGAGACAGTCCCTACCCAGTGCTTAGAACAGAGTTCCCTCATCTGTAAAATGGGGATGATGACTGGGAGCCCCCCGTGGGACAACCTGATCACCTTGTAAGCTCCCCAGCGCTTAGAACAGTGTTTTGCACCTAGTAAGCGCTTAATAAATGTCATCATCATTATTATTCTGATCATCTCCCCGGCTCCACCTTAAGTGCCCACGCAGGGGGCCTGTGCCAGGGCTCCGCCTTAGATGCCACAGAGGCCGGGCCCGCCCCCGGGCCGGGAAGTTGGGGTGACAGGGGGCCGCCCAGTCCAGCCCAGTCCAGCCCAGTGCATCCCAGTGGAGCTGAGCCGAGCCCAGCCGAGCGGTGGGATGGCAGCGGCCCAGCAAGAGCGGGCCGCGTCCCCTGTTCCCCCGGCGCCCCCGTCGCCCACCCCGTCGGAGGGCAGCGCCCGGCAGCGGCTGCTGGACGAGTGGGGGCCCCGGACCGACCTGCCCGCCCCGCTGCCCCCGCCGGGCCTCACCTGGCAGCTCCTCTACCTCAGCCGCCCGCTCTACCGGAACCTGCTCCGGAGCCCCAACCCCGAGGGTGGGCAGACGCTGGCCGGAGGACACCGGGGGACCCACCCCGGGGGAAGCCCGGGCCTACAGGCGGGGGCTTGGCTGGGGGGCATGGCTGGGGGGCATGGCTGGGGGGGCATGGCTGGGGGCATGACTGGGGCCACGTCTGGGGGCATGACTGGGGCATGTCCGGGGGCATGTCTGGGGGCACTATTGGGGCATGACTGGGGGCATGATTGGGGCATGAGTGGGGGCATGATTGGGGCATGTCTGGGGGCATGACTGGGGGCATGACTGGGGCATGTCTGGGGGGCATGGCTGGGGACATGTCTGGGGGCATGGCTGGGGGGCATAGCTGGGGCATGACTGGGGGTATGTCTGGGGGCATGACTGGGGGCATGACTGGAGGGCATGACTGGAGGGCATGACTGGGGGCATGGCTGGGGGGCATGACGGGGGGTATGTCTGGGGGCATGACTAGGGGGCATGTCTGGGGGCATATCTGGGGGCATGTCGGGGGCATGACTGGGGGCATGACTGGGGGACATGTCTGGGGGCATGGCTGGGGGCATGACTGGGGGCATGTCTGGGGGCATGACTGGGGGCATGACGGGGCATGGGCTGGGGGTATGGCTGGGGGGGCTGGGTGGGCCAGGGGTGGGTGGGAGTGGGCGACAGGTGGTAGGTTTGCCCCCCCCCCCCCCCCCCGCCATCGCCCTTCTCTCTGCCCCGACTCTCTTTGTCTCTCCTCCCGTTTCTCTCCCGTTCTGTCTGTGCCGCCCGCTCCCTGGCTCTGCTTACTCCCTGAGCCGGTCTCTCCGCCTGTGTCTCCTGTCTCTGCCATCTACTCTCTTTGTCTCGTCTCTGCCTCTGAGAGTTTCCGCACCCCTTCTGTCTCTGCCTCCCTTCCCCGTCTCTGTCTCTGCCTCCTTTCCCCTGTCTCTGTTTCTCTTCCCCTGTCTCTGTCTCTGCCTCGGCCTCTCTTCCCCTATCTCTGTCTCTGTTTCTCTTCCCCTGTCTCTGTCTCTGCCTCCTTTCCCCGTCTCTGTCTCTCTTCCCCTATCTCTGCCTCTGCCTCCTTTCCCCTGTCTCTGTCTCTGCCGCCCCTCCTCTGTCTCTGCCTCTCTTCCCCTGTCTCTGCCTCCTTTTCCCTGTCTCTGCCTCTCTTCCCCTGTCTCTGTCTCTGCCTCTCTTCTCCTTTCTGTCTCTGCCACCCTTCTTCTGTCTCTGTCTCTGCCTCTCTTCCCCTGTCTGTCTCTGCCCTCTTCTCCTTTCTGTCTCTGCCTCCCTTCCCCTGTCTCTGTCTCTGCCTCTCTTCCCGTCTCTGTCTCTGCCTCTCTTCCCCATCTCTGTCTCTGCCTCCTTTCCCCTGTCTCTGTCTCTGCCTCTCTACCCCCGTCTCTGTCTCTGCCTCTCTTCTCCTTTCTGTCTCTGCCTCCCTTCCTCTGTCTCTGACATCCTTCCCCTGTCTCTGTCTCTTCCCCCGTCTCTCCTGTCTCTGCCTCCCTTCCCTTATCTCTGTCTCTGCCTCTCTTCCCCCGTCTCTCCTGTCTCTGCCTCTCTTCTCCTTTCTGTCTCTGCCTCTTCTCCTTTCTGTCTCTGCCGCCCTTCCTCTGTCTGTCTCTGCCTCTCTTCCCCGTCTCTGTCTCTGCCTCTCTTCCCCTGTCTCTGTCTCTGCCTCTCTTCCCCTGTCTCTGTCTCTGCCTCTTCTCCGTTCTGTCTCTGCCTCTCTTCCCCTGTCTCTGTCTCCTTTCCCGTCTCTGTCTCTGCCTCTCTTCCCCTGTCTCTGTCTCTGCCTCTCTTCCCCTGTCTCTGTCTCTGCCTCCTTTCCCCTGTCTCTGTCTCTCTACCTCTCTTCCCCGTCTCTGTCTCTGCCTCTCTTCTCCTTTCTGTCTCTGCCGCCCTTCCTCTGTCTCTGCCGTCCTTCCCCCGTCTCTGTCTCTGCCTTCCTCCTCCTGTCTCTGCCTCCCTCCCCCATCTCTGTCTCTGCCTCTCTTCCCCATCTCTCCTGTCTCTGCCTCTCTTCCCCTGTCTCTGGCTCTCTTCCTCTGTCTGTCTCTGCCTCTCTTCCCCTGTCTCTGCCTCTCTTCCCCTGTCTCTGTCTCTGCCACCCTTCCCCTGTCTCTGCCTCTCTTCCCCTGTCTCTGCTGTCTCTGCCGCCCTCCCCCACGTCTCTGTCTCTCTTTTCTCCCTGCCCCGGCCTCTCCCCGTGTCTCTCCCTGGCCCGTCTCAGCCCCCTCTCCCTGTCTCTGATGTCTCTCCTCTGTCTCGGTGCCTGTCTCTCTCCTGTCTTTGACCGTCTCTGCCTTCGGTCCGGTTTCCTCTGTCTCCGGCTGCCCACTCTCCTCTCCCCGCGACTTCGCCAGGTTTCCCGCCCCGGAGCCCCCCTGGCATCCCAAGCATCCCCTGGCAAGTTGGCATATATGTTGCCAACTTGTACTTCCCAAGCGCTTAGTACAGTGCTCTGCACACAGTAAGTGCTCAATAAATATGAATGAATGAATCCCTGGCACCCCTGGCACCCCGGTCCTTGCGGACCTGCCGATTCATTCATTCATATTTATTGAGCGCTTACTGTGTGCAGAGCACTGTACTAAGCCCTTGGAAAGTACAATTCAGCCACAAAGAGAGACAATCTCTGCCCACAATGGGCTCACGGTCTATAAGAGAAGCAGCGTGGCTCAATGGAAAGAGCCCGGGCTTGGGAGTCAGAGGTCATGGGTTCAAATCCCGGCTCCGCCATTTGTCAGCTGTGTGACTTTGGGCGAGTCACTTCACTTCTCTGGGCCTCAGTTACCTCATCTGGAAAATGGGGATTGATTGTGAGCCCCACATGGGACAACCTGATCACCTTGTATCCTCCCCAGCGCTTAGAACGGTGCTTGGCACATAGTAAGCACTTAACAAATACCAAAATTATTATTATTATTATAAGAAGGGAGATACATATCAAAACAAGTAAACAGGCATTAATACCTGA
Source organism: Tachyglossus aculeatus (assembly GCF_015852505.1). NCBI lineage: Eukaryota > Metazoa > Chordata > Mammalia > Monotremata > Tachyglossidae > Tachyglossus > Tachyglossus aculeatus. Next base: position 4,102,745 of record NC_052091.1, read on the forward strand.
TCACCTTGTATCCTCCCCAGCGCTTAGAACAGTGCTTGGCACATAGTAAGCACTTAACAAATACCAAAATTATTATTATTATAAGAGGGGAGCTACACATCAAAACAAGTAAACAGGCATTAATACCTGATCACCTTGTATCCTCCCCAGCGCTTAGAACAGTGCTTGGCACATAGTAAGTGCTTAACAAATACCAAAATTATTATTATTATAAGAGGGGAGCTACACATCAAAACAAGTAAACAGGTATTAATACCTGATCACCTTGTATCCTCCCCAGCGCTTAGAACAGTGCCTGGCACATAGTAAGCGCTTAACAAATACCAAAATTATGTCGACCCCTGGCCCACATCCTACCTCTGACCCGGAATGCCCACCCTCCTCAAATCGGCCAAAAGATCCACTAAATCCGCCCTCCTTCCTCTCCACCTCCTTCCCCTCCCCACAGCACCTGTATATATGTTTGTACGTATTTATTACTCTATTTGTAAATATTCTATTTATTTTATTTTGTTAATATGTTTTGTTATGTTCTGTCTCCCCCTTCTAGACTGTGAGCCCACTGTTGGGTAGGGACAGTCTCTATATGTTGCCAACTTGGACTTCCCAAGTGCTTAGTCCAGTGCTGTGCACACAGTAAGCGCTCAATAAATATGATTGAATGAATATAAGAGGGGAGATACACATCAAAACAAGTAAACAGGCATTAATTAGAGTTATAGATATGTCCCCGGACAAGCTGGGGTGTCTCCCAGGGCGCAGGCTTCTCTGCCCCTCAGCTTGGGGGGTCATTCATTCATTCAATCGTATTTATTGAGCGCTTACTGTGTGCAGAGCACTGTAGAGAAGCAGCGTGGCTCAGTGGGAAAGAGCCCGGGCTTTGGAGTCAGAGGTCATGGGTTCAAATCCCAGCTCCGCCAATTAGCTGTGTGACTTTGGGCAAGTCACTTCACTTCTCTGGGCCTCAGTTACCTCATCTGTAAAATGGGTTTGAAGACTGTGAGCCTCCCTGTGGGACAACCTGATCATCTTGTAACCTCTCCAGGGCTTAGAACAGTGCTTTGCACATCGTAAGCGCTTAATAAATGCCATTATTATTATTACTAAGCGCTTGGGAAGTACAAGTTGGCAACATATAGAGACAGTCCCTACCCAACAGTGGGCTCACAGTCTAGAAGGTCGTGACCAGCCCGGGGACCCCAACCCCAGTCCCTCCCCAGGAAAGGGAGTTGGGGGGTCGGGGGCGCTGAGTGGGGTTGATGCCCTCCCTCCCCCCCCCCCATCGCCCCCCATTTCTCCCCAGGAATCAATGTCTACCAGCCGGCGCCCCCCATGCACCCCCATGCCCAGGCCGTGCCCCTCTCCTCTCTCGGTAAGGCGGGTGGAAAGAGTCTGGGGGTGAGGGGGGTAGGGGATCCCCGCTTTTCCAGAACATGGAGCTGGGGGTAGGGGAGGGAGAGGGATGGGAGCGGGGATAAGGGCATCTTGAGCCCACTGTTGGATAGGGGCCCTCTCTATATGTTACCGACTTAATAATAATAATGTTATTTATAAAGTGCTTACTATGCGCAAAGCACTGTTCTAAGCGCTGGGAAGTTTACAAGGTGATCGGGTTGTCCCATGGGAGGCTCACGGTCTTAATCCCCATTTTCCAGATGAGGGAACTGAGGCCCAGAGAAGCGAAGCGACTTGCCCAAAGTCACACAGCTGACAATTGGCGGAGCCAGGATTTGAACCCCTGACCTCTGACTCCAAAGCCCGGGCTCTTTCCACTGAGCCACGCTGCTTCTCAACTTGTACTTGACTTGTACTTCCCAAGCGCTTAGTCCAGTGCTCTGCACACAGTAAGCGCTCAATAAATACCATTGAGGGAAGGAATGAATCCTGATTTAACCCTAGCGTGGCTCAGTGGAAAGAGCCCGGGCTTTGGAGTCAGAGGTCATGGGTTCAAATCCTGACCCCGCCAACTGTCAGTTGTGTGACTTTGGGCAAGTCACTTCACTTCTCTGGGCCTCATCTGTAAAATGGGGATTAAAACTGTAAGCCCCCCATGGGACAACCTGATCATCTTGTAACCTCCCCAGCGCTTAGAACAGTGCTTTGCACATAGTAAGAGCTTAACAAATACCAACACTATTATTAAGCGCTCAATAAATACGATTGAATGAATGAACCTGTATATATATATATATGTATATATGTTTGTACACATTTATTACTCTATTTATTTATTTATTTTACTTGTACCTATCTATTCTATTTATTTTATTTTGTTAGTATGTTTAGTTTTGTTCTCTGTCTCCCCCTTCTAGACTGTGAGCCCACTGTTGGGTAGGGACTGTCTCTATATGTTGGCAGCTTGTACTTCCCAAGTGCTTAGTACAGTGCTGTGCACACAGTAAGCGCTCAATAAATGCGATTGATTGATTGATTGTTATTATTATCTCCCCTGCTTCCTGCCCCCACCAGGTAATTTCAGCGGCTGGGAGATAAGCACTGAGAAGCTGCCGTCCAACTACAGGTGGGTGTGGGGGTGTCGGGGGGGTTGTAATAATAATGATGGCATTTGTTCAGCGCTTACTATGTGCAAAGCACTGTTCTAAGCGCTGGAACACACACACATACGGGAAGCAGCGTGGCTCAGTGGAAAGAGCCCGGGGTCGTGGGTTCTAATCCCGCCTCTGCCACTTGCCAGCTGGGTGACTTTGGGCAAGTCGCTTCACTTCTCTGGGCCTCAGTGACCTCCTCTGGAAAATGGGGGTGAAGTCTGTGAGCCCCACCTGGGACAACCCGATTACGTTGTATCCCCCCCCAGCGCTTAGAAGAGTGTTTGGCACATTGTAAGCGCTTAACAAATACCAACATTAGTATTACGAGGAGGTGGCGTAGGGGGCGAGGGGGAGCAGGTGGGGTCCAAATGAGGAGGGGTCCGCAGGGGGGAGGGGGGTGAAGGGTCACGGTGGCGGGGGGCGCGGGGGAGGGGGGATAAGGGGATGAAGCGGGAAGGGGCACCGGCAGTGGCAGGGGACGGCAGGTGGTGGCGGGCCGAGTGGGAACCCAAGATTCTTGGCTCGGCGGGGACACCTCGGCCGGGGGGACGCTTCGGGCGGCGGGAGGGGTCAGAGTGTGGCCTCCTCCTCCTCCTCCCGCTCCTCCTCCCGCTCCTCCTCCCTCTCCTCCTCCTCCTTCTCCTTCCCCTCCTCCTCCCCCTCCTCCTTCCTCTCCTCCTCGTCCTCTCCTCCTCCCCTCTTATCCTCCTCTCCTCCTCCTCCTCCTCCCCCTCCTCCTTCTCCTGCCCCTCCTCCTCCCCCTCCTCCTTCTCCTTCCTCTCATCCTCGTCCTCTCCCCCTCCTCCTCCTCCTTCCTCTCATCCTCGTCCTCTCCTCCTCCTCCTCCTCTTCCCTCTCCTCCTCCTCCTTCTCCTTCCCCTCCTCCTCGCCTCCTCCTCATTCTCTCCTCCTCCCCTCCTCTCCTCCTCCTCCTCCTCCCTCTCCCCCTCCTTCTCCTCCTCCTCCTCCCTCTCCCCCTCCTTCTCCTCCTCCTCCTCCCTCTCCCCCTCCTTTTCCTCCTCCCTCTCCCCCTCTTCCTCCTCCTGCCTCTCCTCCTCCTCCTCCTCCCTCTCCTTCTCCTTCCTCTCCTCCCTCTCCCCCTCCCTCTCCCCTCCTCCTCCTCTCCTCTTCCTCCTCCTCCATCTCCTCCTCGTCCTCTCCTCCTCCTCCTCCCTCTCCCCCTCCTCTCCTCCTCCTCCTCCCTCTCCCCTCCTCCTCCTCTCCTCTTCCTCCTCCTCCCTCTCCTCCACCACCACCCGCTCCTCCCCCCCCTCCTCCTCTCCTCTTCCTCCTCTGCCTCTGCCTCCCCCTCCTCCTTCCCCTCCTCCTCTCTTTCTCCTCCTTCTCTCCTCCTCGTCCTCTCCTCCTCCTCCTCCTCCCCCTCCCCCTCCTGTCCTACTCCCTCTCCTTCTCCCTCTCCCCCTCCTCCTCCTCTCCTCCTCCTCTCCTCCTCCTCTTCCTCCATCTCCTCCTCCTCCTCCCTCTCCTCCTCCTCCCCCGTCCCCCCACAGAGCTCCGGCTCAGGACCGTGAAAGAGGTGTGTGGTTTTTTTTTTTTGGTGGAGGGGGAACCACGACCCACGAGGTGAGGGGTCCGGGGGGCGGGTTGTGACCCCTCCCTGTTCCCCGGCAGCTGGACGGTGAAGCAGCAGTGCGTTGACCTCCTGGCCGAGGGCCTGTGGGAGGAACTTCTGGACCGCTACCAACCGGACATCACCGTCATGGACTGGTGAGGACTCGGTTGTGGGGTAGGGGGGGCGGGTGTGTGTGTGTTTGTGTGTGAGTTTGTGTGTGCTGAGGTGGTCCCGGTTCCTCAATCCGTCCCCAGGTACGAGGACAGCCAGCTGGACATGTCGGTATACGAGCTACACGTGCGGCTGCTGCGGAGGGACCGGCGGACCGTGGTGAAGGAATACAACATCGCGCCCAGGACCAACCCCCGGGGTCCCCCGGGCCGCTGGCTGCAGGTGGGCACCTCGGAGGGGGCGTCGGGACCCGGGGGACAATATGATCTGGTGGCCACGGCCATGGCCTACGAGGCAGAGCAGGTTCGATAGCTGAGGAACAGAGAAGTTGAGTGGCTTGTCCAGGGTCACACAGCAGACAAGTGGCAGAGCGGGCATGAGAACCCATCACCTCTGTCTCCCAAACCCGTGCCATTTCCAGTAAGCCACACTGCTTCTCTGCAGTATGGCTTGCTCTTCCTTATTCATTCATTCCATAGTATTTATTGAGCGCTTACCGTGTGCAGAGCACTGTATTAAGCGCTTGGGAAGTCCAAGTTGGCAACATATAGAGATGGTCCCTACCCAACAGTGGGCTCACAGTCTAGAAGGCAGCTGAGAGGTCGAGGAGGATTAGGATAGAGTAGGAGCCGTTGGATTTGGCAAGCAGGAGGTCATTGGTGACCTTTGAGAGGGCAGTTTCCGTGGAATGTAGGGGACGGAAGCCAGACTGGAGGGGGTCGAGGAGAGAGTTGGTGTTGAGGAATTCGAGGCAGCGCGTGTAGACGACTCGTTCAAGGAGTTTGGAAAGGAATGGTAGGAGGGAGATGGGGTGATAACTAGAAGGTGAGGTGGGGTCAAGAGAGGGTTTTTTTAGGATGGGAGAGACATGGGCATGTTTGAAGGCAGAGGGGAAGGAACCGGTGGAGAGTGAGCGGTTGAAGATGGAAGTTAAGGAGGGGAGAAGCCTCCCTTCAAAGCCCTACTGAGAGCTCACCTCCTCTAGGAGGCCTTCCCACACTGAGCCCCCTCCTTCCTCTTCCCCTCCTCCCCCTCCCCATCCCCTTCTAGACTGTGATCCCACTGTTGGGTAGGGACCGTCTCTATATGTTGCCAACTTGTACTTCCCAAGCGCTTAGTACAGTGCTCTGCACACAGTAAGCGCTCAATAAATACGATTGAATGAATGAATGAATGAATCCCCCCGCCTTACCTCCTTTCCCTTCCCACAGCACCTGTTTGTATGTATTTATTATTCTATTTATGTATTTACTTTATTTGTACATAGTTATTCCATTTATTTTATTTTGTTAATTCATTCAATCGTATTTATTGAGCGCTTACTGTGTGTAGAGCACTGTACTAAGCGCTTGGGAAGTACAAGTTGGCAACATGTTTAATATGTTTTGTTTTGTTCTCTGTCTGCCCCTTCTAGACTGTGAGCCCCATGCTGGGTAGGGACCGTCTCTCTATGTTGCCAACTTGGACTTCCCAAGCGCTTAGTCCAGTGCTCTGCACACAGTAAGCGCTCAATAAATACGATTGAATGAATGAATGAATGAATGAATATGGACTGAAGCGCGGAGAGGCCAGAAAGGAGGCTGATGCAGTAATCTAGGCGGGATAGGAAGAGTGATTGTACTAACGTGGTTTGGATAATAATAATATTTATGGCATTTATTAAACGCTTACTATGTGCAAAGCACTGTTCTAAGCGCTGGGGAGGTTACAAGGTAATCAGGTTGTCCCATGGGGAGGCTCACAATCTTAATCCCCATTTTACAGATGAGGTAACTGAGGCACAGAGAAGTTAAGTGACTTGCCCACAGCTGACAAATGGTGGAGCCGGGATTTGAACCCATGACCTCTGACTCCAAAGCCCGGGCTCATTCCACTGAGCCACGCTGCTTCTCAGCGTGGATGGAGAGGAAAGGGCGGATCTTGGCCACGTTGGGAAGATAGGAACTGAAAATCTCTGAGCTGGGTCAGACCTTTAAGAAAAAAACCCATGCTCTGATCTATTTTAATTGTTTGCATTCCTGAGCTAATTAGCTCTTTGGCACCCTTTCATCACCTTTTTTTTCGGTTTTGCCTTGAGGCATCAGGGCAGATCCCCTCCTTCCTCTCCCCCTCCCCCCGCTTTACCTCCTTCCCCTCCCCACAGCACCTGTATATATGTTTGTACATATATATTACTCTATTTTACGTGTACATATTTACTATTCTATTTATTTTATTTTGTTAATATGTTTTGTTTTGTTGGCTGTCTCCCCCTTCTAGACTGTGAGCCCGCTGTTGGGTAGGGACCGTCTCTATATGTTGCCAACTTGGACTTCCCAAGCGCTTAGTCCAGTGCTCTGCACACAGTAAGCGCTCAATAAATACGATTGATTGAATGAATGAATGAATCCCGGCCTGCGAGTCGGAGGGACCTGGGTTCGAATTCCTGCTCGGCCCTCTGTCTGCTGTGTGACCTTGGGTGAGTCACTAAAACTTCTCCGGGCCTCAGTTACCGCATCTGTAAAATGGGGATTAAGACTGAGCTCCACGGGAGATGGGGACTTTGTCCAACCGGATGAGCTTGCATCTTAGTCCAGTGCTCTGCACACAGTAAGTGCTCAATCAATACGATTGAATGAATGAATGACTGAATCTACAGTTCAGCGTGGCTCAGTGGAAAGAACCCTCTATATGTTGCCAACTTGTACTTCCCAAGCGCTTAGTCCAGTGCTCTGCACACAGTAAGCGCTCAATAAATACGACTGAATGAATGAATGAACGAACCCGAGCTTGGGAGTCAGAGGTTGTGGGTGCTAATCATTCATTCAATCGTATTTATTGAGCGCTTACTGTGTGCAGAGCACTGGACTAAGCGCTTGGGAAGTCCAAGTTGGCAACATAGAGAGACGGTCCCTACCCAACAATGGGCTCCCAGTCTAGAAGGGGGAGACAGAGAACCAAACAAAACATGTAGACAGGTGTCAAAGTTGTCAGAATAACTAGAATTAAAGCTCTATGCACATCATTAACAAAATAAATAGAATAGTAAATACGTACAAGTAAAATAGAGTAATAAATCTGTTCAAATATATATACAAGTGCTGTGGGGAGGGGAAGGAGGTAGGGCGGAGGGGATGGGGAGGAGGAGAGGAAAAAGGGGGCTCAGTGTGGGAAGGCCTCCTGGAGGAGGTGAGCTCTCAGTAGGGCCTTGAAGGGAGGAAGAGAGCGAGCTCGGTGGATGTGTGGAGGGAGGGCATTCCGGGCCAGTGGGAGGACGTGGGCTGGGGGTCGATGGAGGGATGGGCGAGAATGAGGCCCAGTGAGGAGGTTAGCGGCGGCAGAGTAGCGGAGGGTGTGGGCTGGGCTGGAGAAGGAGAGAAGGGAGGTGAGGTAGGAGGGACGAGGGGATGGACAGCCTTGAAGCCGAGAGTGAGGAATTTTTTCTTGATTCGTAGGTTGACAGGCAGCCTCTGGAGATTTTTGAGGAGGGGAGTAACATGCCCAGAGCGTTTCTGCACAAAGATGATCCGGGCAGCAGCGTGAAGTATAGACTGAAGTGGGGAAAACAGGAGGATGGGAGATCAGAGAGGAGGCCGATGCACTAATCCAGTCGGGATAGGATGAGAGATTGAACAAGCAGGGTAGCGGTTTGGATGGAGAGGAAAGGGCGGATCTTGGCGATGTTGCGGAGCTGAGACCGGCAGGTTTTGGTGACGGCTTGGATGTGAGGGGTGAACGAGAGAGCGGAGTCGAGGATGACACCAAGGTTGCGGACTTGTGAGACGGGAAGGATGGTAGTGCTGTCTACAGTGATGGGAAAGTCAGAGAGAGGGCAGGGTTTGGGAGGGAAGATAAGGAGTTCGGTCTTGGACACATTGAGTTTTATATGGCGGGCAGACATCCAGGTGGAGATGTCTGAAGGCAGGAGGAGATACGAGCCTGAAGGGAGGGAGAGAGAGCAGGGGCAGAGATGTAGATTTGGGTGTCATCAGCATAGAGATGATAGTTGAAGCCGTGGGAGCGAATAAGTTTACCAAGGGAGTGAGTGTAGATCGAGAACAGAAGGGGACCAAGAACTGACCCTTGAGGAACCCCTACAGTAAGGGGATGAGAGGGGGGAGGAGGAGCCCATAAAGGAGACTGAGAATGAACAGCCAGAGAGATAAGAGGAGAACCAGGAGAGGACGGAGTCTGTGAAGCCAAGGTTGGATAGCGTGTTGAGGAGAAGGGGGTGGTCCACAGTGTCAGAGGCAGCTGAGAGGTCGAGGAGGATTAGGATAGAGTAGAAGCCGTTGGGTTTGGCAAGAAGGAGGTCATTGGTCACCTTTGAGAGGGCATTTTCGGTAGAGTGTAGGGGATGGCCTGGCTCCGCCACTTGTCGGCTGTGTGACTTTGGGCAAAGTCACTTAACTTCTCTGTGCCTCAGTTCCCTCATCTGTAAAATGGAGATTAAGACTGTGGGCCCCACATGGGACAACCTGATGACCTTGTATCTGCCCCAGCGCTTAGAACGGTGTTCGGCACACAGTAAGCGCTCAACAAACACCATTATTATTATTATCATCTAGCCCAGCACCTAGCATTCATTCATTCAGTCATATTTATTGAGCGCTTACTGTGTGCAGAGCACTGGACTAAGCGCTTGGGAAGGACAATTCGACAACGGATAGAGACAATCTCTACCCAACAGAATAAGCGCTTAAACACTGTGCACAAAAAAAACCGACCCCTCCAGGCATCCAGATTCACAAAAGGGTGCTGTAAAGGATCCGGATGGCTTGGGCAGCCCCCTCCCCACGCTGAGGAGGCATTTTCCCCTCCCTTTCCCCTCCACCTCTGCAGGTCTCCCACGTCTTCAAAAAGTATGGGCCGGGCGTCCGCTACGTCCACTTCCTCCACAAGAGCAAGGACCACCAGGGCCCGGATGGTTTCCACCGGACACGGGTGACCGACAGCTCCGTATCCGTGCAGCTGAGGGAGTGAAGACCCCCTGCCTTTCCTGCCCCCCGTCTCTGCTCCCTGGGTCGGAGGGGGTGGTCTGTGCCAGCTGGCTGGGAGTAAGGATCCCCACCCCCTCCCCTCCCACTTCCACACCTTTTTGCTGCTAAATTTCCATTGTATCGATCCTGAACTGTCCCTAATCAATAATCATAATCCCCAACGCAATCTCCCCGTCGTTCCCCTCTGGAACCTTTCATTCATTCATTCATTCATTCAATCGTATCATTTTGTACCCTCTCAAGCGCTTCATGCCGTACACGTAGTAAGTACTCAATAAATACAACTGATTGGTTTACTGAAGTCACTTCACTTCTCTGTGCCTCAGTTACCTCACCTGTAAAATGGGGATCAAGACCACCAGCCCCATGTGGGGCGAGGACTGTACCCTTTCCGATTACTTTGTGTCTACCCCAGCGCTTAGAACAGTGCCTGGCACCCAGTAAGCGCTTAACCAGTCTGTGAGCCCGGTGTGGGAAGGGATTGTCTCTCTTTATTGCTGAATTGTACTTTCCAATCGCTTAGAACAGTGCTCTGCACTCAGTAGGTGCTCAATAAATACGACTGAGTGAAATACCGTTAAAAAAGAAAAAGAGGCAAGCACGGCTCAGAGTAGGTGAGCAGCCAGTCTCAGGTCACCCAGCAAACTCCCGCCCTCCCATCCTCCCTCCTCTCTCCTCGCAGGGGAGATAAACAAGCCACCCCCTCCCCTTAATGGTGGGGGACAGGGTCGGCCTGTTGAAGCCCCCCACTCACGCTCCCCTTCCCCTATAAAGACCCGGACGCTGGGGGAGATGCTCAGCAAGGTTCTATTGAGGAGGGAAGGGGAGGGGGCTGGTGATGGATGGACGGGGCCTGGTGATGGATGGATGGTGCCTAGTGATGATTAGACGGGGCCTGGTGATGGACAGGCAGTGCCTGGTGATGGACAGGTGGTGCCCAGTGATGATTGGATGGGGCCTGTTGATGGATGGGCGGTGCCTGGTGATGATTGGATGGGGCCTGGACAGGAGGCGTGACCTGGTGATGGATGGACAGCTCCTGGTGATGATGGACAGGTGAGGCCTGGTGATGATTGAATCCGCAACATTGCCAAGATCCGCCCTTTCCTCGCCATCCATACCGCTCCCCTGCTCATTCAAGCTCTCATCCTATCCCGTCTGGACTACTGCACCAGCCTTCTCTCTGATCTCCCATCCTCGTGTCTCTCCCCACTTCAAGCCATACTTCATGCTGCTGCCCGGATTATCTTTGTCCAGAAACGCTCTGGGCATATTACTCCCCTCCTCAAAAATCTCCAGTGGCTACCAATCAATCTGCGCATCAGGCAGAAACTCCTCACCCTGGGCTTCCAGGCTGGCCATCCATATCCTGGCCCCCTCCTACCTCACCTCCCTTCTGTCCTTCTCCAGCCCAGCCTGCACCCTCCGCTCCTCCACCGCTAATCCCCTCACCGTGCCTCGGTCTCACCTGTCCCGCCATCGACCCCCGGCCCACGTCTTCCCCCGGGCCTGGAATGCCCCCAATCCCTCTGCCCGTCCGCCAAGCTAGCTCTCTTCCTCCCTTCAAGGCCCTACTGAGAGCTCACCTCCTCCAGGAGGCCTTCCCACACTCAGCCCCTTCCTCAGGGACTTGGGCCGGCGGTCGATGGCGGGACAGGCGAGAAGCAGCGTGGCTCAGTGGAAAGAGCACAGGCTTTGGAGTCAGAGGTCATGGGCTCAAATCCCGGCTCTACCACTCGTCAGCTGTGTGACTTTGGGCAAGTCACTTAACTTCTCTGGGCCTCAGTCCCCTCACCTGGAAAATGGGGATTAAGACTGTGAGCCCCCCGTGGGACAACCTGATCACCTTGTAACCTCCCCAGTGCTTAGAACAGTGCTTTGCACATAGTAAGCATTTAATAAATGCCATTATTATTATTATTATTTATTCAATCGTATTTATGGAGTGCCCACAAGTCTGCCATGTGACCTTGGGCAAGTCGCTTCATTTCTCTGGGCCTCAGTTCCCTCGTCTGTCAAATGGGGATGAAGACTGGGAGCCCCCCGTGGGACCACCTGATCACCTTGTATCCGCCCCCCCCAGTGCTTAGAACAGTGCTTGGTACATAGTAAGCGTTTAACGAAGGCCATCATTATTATTATGACCAGGATTCCATGGTTCCCAAGGCATGATGACCACCCCTGCCCTTCACAATGTCCATCCCCCCGGAACACACACACACACACACACACACACACACACACACACACACACACACTCAGTGCGACAAAAAAAAGTACAGTGTACAAGAGTATAGTGCGACAAAAAAATAGACACATTCGTCTTGTTGGCTTTTGGTCCCTTCTCCACTCTTGCCGTTGTGTTGTCGTACCCGCCCTGCCCCCCCCCCCCCCACACACACACACTCAGTGCGACAAAGAAGCAGTGTGACTCAGTGGAAAGAGCCCAGGCTTTGGAGTCAGAGGTCATGGATTCAAATCCCGGCTCCGCCAATTGTCAGCCGTGTGACTATGGGCAAGTCACTTCACTTCTCTGGGCCTCAGTTCCCTCATCTGTAAAATGGGGATGAAGACCGTGAGCCCCACGTGGAACAATCTGATCTCCTTGTAACCTCCCCAGCGCTTAGAACAGTGCTTGGCACATAGTAAGCGCTTAACAAATACCATCATTACAAGAGTACAGTGCGACAAAAAAACAGACACATTCGTCTTGTGGGCTTTTGGTCCCTTCTCCACTCTTGTCGTTGTGTTGTCGTCGTCCCCCAACACCCCCCCCACACACACACACACACATCCACACACACACACACTAATCCACGCCTGAAACCAGGGATTGGATTTTAAGTTATTTCCTTTTTAATGGTACAAATGTAGAAAAATAGAAACAATAATTCCTCGCGCGTGCAGAGTCCAGCTGCTGCATAAATATTCCCCTGCCCCCCACCCCAGGCCACCTCACGGCCACAGCCAGCAGCATGACCTCCCCCTGCATTCATTCATTCATTCAATCGTATTTATTGAGCGCTTACTGTGTGCAGAGCACTGGACTAAGCGCTTGGGAAGTCCAAGTTGGCAACATCTAGAGACGGTCCCTGCCCAACAGCGGGCTCACAGTCTAGAAGGGGGAGACAGACAACAAAATAAAATATATTAACAAAATAAAATAAATAGAAACAAAGAATAGAAAACAATAGAAAAATAGAAAATAGAAAAAAAAATAGAAACACCCTGCAGGGGTGACCTGGCGCCGGGCCCAGGAGCCCCGGACCCCCAGCCGGCCATGCCGCTCTTTCCAGGGCGCTGGGGATGACGGATGGGGAACAGAAGTTCATAAATAAAGAGGTTCAGACGTGGCTCAGTGGAAAGAGCCCGGGCTCTGGAGTCAGAGTTCATGGGTTCGAGTCCCGGCTCCACCACATGTCTGCTGTGTGACCTTGGGCAAGTCACTTAACTTCTCGGAGCCTGTTACCTCATCTGTAAAATGGGGATGATGACTGTAAGCCCCAAGTGGGACAACATGATCACCTTGTATCCCCCCCAGCGCTTAGAACAGTGCTTTGCACATAGTAAGCACTTAACAAATGCCATCATTATTATTATTATTATTTAGATCCGCTGCTCGAGAGCCGTGAAGGCGATCGATCGATCGGGGTCCGCGGGTCAGCTCCAGCCGAGGGGGCTCAGATGCACAGCTTCCCCTGGGCGACGCACTTCAGGTCCTCGAGGAGGAGGCGGAACAGGTTGAACATCACCGAGGCCTCCAGGCATCCTTGGGTCTCCTGGGGAGCAAGACAGAATCATGACCAATAATAATAATGATAACGACGCTGATGGTATTTGTTAAGCACTTGCTAGGTTCTAAGCACCGGGGTAATAATAATAATAATAATAATAATTATGGCATTTATTAAGCGCTTACTATGTGCAAAGCACTGTTCTAAGCGCTGGGGAGGTTACAAGGTAATCAGGCTCACAGTCTTAATCCCCATGTTCCAGATGAGGTACCTGAGGCACAGAGAAGTTAAGTGACTTGCCCAAAGTCACACAGCTGACAATTTGCGGAGCCGGGATTTGAACCCATGACCTCTGACTCCAAAGCCCGGGCTCTTTCCACTGAGCCACGCTGCTTCTCTAAGCAGATACAAGGGGTAGATACAAGGTCCCTGTACCACGTGGGGCTCACAGTATTAATCTCCGTTTTACGGATGAGGTAACTGAGGCACAGGGAAGTGAAGCGTTTTGCCCAAGATCACAAAGCAGACAAGTGGCGGAGCCGGGATTAGAACCCAGGCCCGGGCCCTAGCCACTAGGCCACGCCGCGGCTCTCACCTCACGTCTCCGCAACCTCCCGTCCCACCTCTCGTCTCTATATGTTGCCAACTTGTACTTTCCAAGCACTTAGTACAGTGCTCTGCACACAGTAAGCGCTCAATAAATACGATTGAATGAATGAATGAATGAATGACCAGTCCTGGTCTCCCCGCCCCAGGTCACCTGCCCCCTGATATAATAATAATAATAATTTTGGTATTTGTTAAGCGCTTACTATGTGCAAAGCACCGTTCTAAGCACTGGGGAGGATACAAGGTGATCAGGTTGTCCCACGTGGGGCTCACAGTCTTCATCCCCATTTTACAGATGAGGTCACTGAGGCACAGAGAAGTTAAGTGACTTGCCCAAAGTCACACAGCTGACAAGCGGTGGAGCCGGGATATGAACCCATGACCTTTGACACCCAAGCCTGTCTTCTTTCCACTGAGCCATGCTGATTTCCCTGGCATCTTGGTCTTCCCCTGCTCCCGGGCATGTTTTTCTAATAATTCATTCTTTCATCATCATCATCATCATCATCATCAATCGTATTTATTGTGCGCTTACTGTGTGCAGAGCACTGTACTAAGTGCTTGGGAAGTACAAGTTCATTCATTCATTCATTCATTCAATCGTATTTATTGAGCCCTTCCTGTGTGAAGAGCACTGTACTAAGCTCTTGGGAAGTACAAGTTGGCAACATCTAGAGACGGTCCCTACCCAACAGCGGGCTCACAGTCTAGAAGGGGGAGACTGAGAACAAAACAAAACATAGTAACAAAATAAAATAAATAGAATAAATATGTACAAATAAAATAGAGTAATAAATACACACAAACATATACATATATACAGGTGCTGTGGGGAGGGGAAGGAGGTAAGGCGGGGGGGTATTGAGTGCTTACTGTGTGCAGAGCACTGTACTAAGCTCTTGGGAAGTCCAAGTCAGCGACATATAGAGATGGTCCCTACCCAACAACGGGCTCACAGTCTAGAAGGGGGATGTCTTTAATAATGTCTTTCCCCCACCCTCTAGACTGTAAGCTCATTGTGGGCAGGGAATGTAACTGTTTATTGTTGTAGTATACTCTCCCCAGCGCTTAGTACAGTGCTCTGCACCCAGTAAGCGCTTAATAAATACGACTGACTGACTGTACCTGTATATATATATATATATATATATGTTTGTACGTATTTATTACCCTATTTATTTATTTATTTGACTTGTACATATTTGATGATGATGATGATGGCATTTATTAAGCGCTTACTATGTGCAAAGCACTGTTCTAAGCGCTGATATTTATTCTACTTATTTTATTCTGTTAATACGTTTTGTACATATTTATTCCATTTATTTCATTTGGTTTATATGTTTTGTTTCGTCGTCTGTCTCCCCCTTCTAGCCTGTGAGCCCGCTGTTGGGTAGGGACCGTCTCTAGATGTTGCCGACTTGGACTTCCCAAGCGCTTAGTCCCGTGCTCTGCACACAGTCAGCGCTCAATCAATCAATCAATCAATCGTATTTATTGAGCGCTTACTGTGTGCAGAGCACTGGACTAAGCGCTTGGGAAGTCCAAGTCGGCAACATATAGAGACAGTCCCTACCCAACAGTGGGCTCACAGTCTAAAAGGGGGAGACAGAGAACAAAACCAAACATGCTTAGTCCAGTGCTCTGCGCACAGTAAGCGCTCAATAAATACGATTGATTGATTCTAACAAAATGAAATAAATAGAATAGATATGTACAAGCAAAATAAATAAATAAATAGAGTAAGAAATATGTACAAACACATATATACATATACAGGTGCTGTGGGGAAGGGAAGGAGGTAAGATGAGGGGGGTGGAGAGGGGGACGAGGGGGATAAATATGAATCAGTCAATCAATCATATTTATTAATAAATAAATAATAAATATGATTGATTGATTGATTAGTACAGTGCTCTGCACACAGTAAGCACTCAATAAATACGATTGAATGAATGAATGAATGAATGAATGAATGAATGAGCCACCCCCTGGTTTTCCTGCTTCCCTGGTCTCCCCTGGCCCCCGGTTTTCCATCTCCCCCAGGTCTGTCTCCTCTAGAGAAGGTAGACGCCTTCAGCGCGGACCCTTCCCTCTGTCCCAACCAAACCCCCACCCTCCACCCCATCCACTCCTCACCATCGACTCACCTTTTTCCGGGCCTCTTGAAGTTTAGAGAGCCAGTGGGTAAGGCGGCCCGAACGCCTGGGTTCCTGGGCCTGGGGCATCTGTGGGCAGCAAAGAGCGAGGACGTGAGTCCTGGGGGAGCTGTGGTGGAAGGGGATTTATTTTACCTGTACATATTTATTCTATTCATTTATTTATTTATTTATTTATTTTTTAGGAGGCCTTCCCAGATTGAGCCCCTTCCTTCCTCTCCCCCTCGTCCCCCTCTCCATCCCCCCATCTTACCTCCTTCCCTTCCCCACAGCACCTGTATATATGTATATATGTTTGTACATATTTTTTACTCTATTTATTTATTTATTTTATTTGTACATATCTATTCTATTTACTTTATTTTGTTAGTATGTTTGGTTTTGTTCTCTGTCTCCCCCTTTTAGACTGTGAGCCCACTGTTGGGTAGGGACTGTCTCTATATGTTGCCAATTTGTACTTCCTAAGCGCTTAGTACAGTGCTCTGCACATAGTAAGTGCTCAATAAATACGATTGATGATGATGATGATGATGATATCTATTCTATTTATTTATTTATTTATTTATTTATTTGTTTGTTTGTTTTTTAGGAGGCCTTCCCAGCCTGAGCCCCTTCCTTCCTCTCCCCCTCGTCCCCCTCTCCATCCCCCCCATCTTACCTCCTTCCCTTCCCCACAGCACCTGTATATATGTATATATGTTTGTACATATTTATTACTCTATTTATTTATTTATTTTACTTGTACATAGCTCTTCTATTTATTTTATTTTGTTAGTATGGTTGGTTTTGTTCTCTGTCTCCCCCTTTTAGACTGTGAGCCCACTGTTGGGTAGGGACTGTCTCTATATGTTGCCAATTTGTACTTCCCAAGCGCTTAGTACAGTGCTCTGCACATAGTAAGCGCTCAATAAATACGATTGATGAAGATGATGATGATGATGATTTATTACATTTGGTTTATATGTTTTGTTTTGTCGTCCGTCTCCCCCTTCTAGACTGTGAGCCCGCTGTTGGGTAGGGACCGTCTCTATATGTTGCCGACTTGGACTTCCCAAGCGCTTAGCACAGTGCTCCGCACACAGTAAGCGCTCAATAAATACGACTGAATGAAGGAATGGGGGAACAAGTAAGGCCCGGCCTGGGAATCAATCAATTGATGGTATTTATTGAGCGCTTTCTCCATGCAGAGCACTGAACTAAAGCACTCGGGACAGTCTATGATGGTAAGCAGAAGCAGCTTTTGATGATTTTGACCCCTGTCTCCATGTTTCGTTTTGTTGTCCGTCTCCCCAGCGCTTAGAACAGTGAGATGAGAAGCAGCGTGGCTCAGTGGAAAGAGCCCGGGCTTGGGAGTCAGAGGTCATGGGTTCCAATCCCGGCTCCGCCACTTGTCAGCTGGGTGACTTTGGGCAAGTCACTTCACTTCTCTGGGCCTCAGTGACCTCATCTGGAAAATGGGGATTAAGACTGTGAGCCCCACCGGGGACAACCTGATCGCCTTGTAACCTCTCCAGCACTTAGAACAGTGCTTTGCACAGAGTAAGCCCTTAATAAATGCTATCATTATTATTATTATTATTCTCTGGGCCTCAGTTACCCCATCTGTAAAATGAGGATGAAGACTGTGAGCCCCCCGTGGGACAACCTGATCACCTTGTAACTTCCCCAGCACTTAGAACAGTGCTTTGCACATAGTAAGTGCTTAATAAATGCCATTATTATTATTATTATTAACAGTGCTTCAGCACTTAGAACAGTGCTTCAGTGCTTAGAACAGTGCTTTGCACATAGTAAGCGCTTAACAAATACCATCATTATTATTATTATTCTAGACTGTGAGCCCGTTGTTGGGTAGGGACTGTATCTATATAATAATAATGATGGCATTTGTTAAGCGCTTACTATGTGCAGAGCATGTTGCCGATTTGTACTTCCCAAGCGCTTAGAACAGTGCTCTGCACACAGTAAGCGCTCAATAAATACGATTGAATGAATGAAAGAATGAAAGTAGCATGAGAAGCAGCGTGGCTCAGTGGAAAGAGCCCGGGCTTGGGAGTCAGAAGTCATGTGTTCTAATCCTGGCTCTGCCACATGTCTGCTGTGTGACCTTGGGCAAGTCACTTAACTTCTCTGAGCCTCAGTTACCTCACCTGTAAAATGGGGATTAAGGCTGGGAGCCCCACGTGGGACAACCTGATCACCTTGTATCTCCCCCCCCAGCGCTTAGAACAGTGCTTTGCATATAGTAAGCACTTAACAAATGCCGTCATTATTATTATTAAGTAAAGAAGCAGCATGGTGTAGTGGATGGAACATGGGCCTGGGAATCAGAAGGTCATGGGTTCTAATCATCATCATCATCATCATCAATCGTATTTATTGAGCGCTTACTGTGTGCAGAGCACTGTACTAAGTGCTTGGGAAGTACAAGTTGGCAACATCTAGAGACAGTCCCTACCCAACAGTGGGCTCCCAGTCTAAAAGGGGGAGACAGAGAACAAATCCAAACATACTAACAAAATAAAATAAATAGAATAGATCTGTACAAGTAAAATAAATAAATAAAAATAGAGTAACTTTAGGCAAGTCACTTCACTGTGCCTCAGTTACCTCAACTTTAAAATGGGGATTGAAACTGGGAGCCCCACATGGGGCAGGGACTGTGTCCAACTCAATTTGCTTGTATCCCCCCCCCCCCCCCCCCAGCGTTTAGTACAGTGCCGGGCACATAGTAAGAGCTTAACAAATCCTATCATTATTATTAAGTAAGGGTAAGTGTTGGCTCCTGGATTCTGTACTCACACATCTCTGCAGCTCCCGGCCGATGTAGCCCAGAGTCCAAAGAGGCCGGTCCAGATAGCCCTCCAGGCTGGACTTAGCCATTTTCCCCAACACTCCCACTGTCAGCTTCAGTTCCGCCTCCAGGAACACCAGTCGCTCCTTCAGCTGGAGGGTAGGAAGGGGAAAGGTGACGTTCAGCACAACAGGGGCAGTCCATCAATCAATCGAGAATATTTTTTGAACATTTACCCCCTCCGCAAATCCAACAATGACTTCCAAGCCTTATTGAAGGCACATCTCCTCCAAGAAACCTTCCCTACGCCCTCCTTTCCTCTTCTCCCACTCCCTTCTGTGTGGCCCTGACTTGCTCCCTTTATTCATCCTCCATCCTGGCCCCACAGCCCTTTAGGTCCTTATCTGCCATTTATCTATTTCTATTAATGCCTGTCTCCCCACCTTAGACTGTAATGACTTCCAAGCCTTATTGAAGGCACAACTCCTCCAAGAAGCCTCCCCTAAGCCCTCCTTTCCTCTTCTCCCAATCCCTTCTGCATGGCCCTGACTTGCTCCCTTTATTCATCCTCCATCCCGGCCCCACAGCACTTTAGGTCCTTATCTGCCATTTATCTATTTCTATTAATGCCTGTCTCCCCCCTTAGACTGTAATGACTTCCAAGCCTTATTGAAGGCACATCTCCTCCAAGAAGCCTTCCCTAAGCCCTCCTTTCCTCTTCTCCCAATCCCTTCTGCACGGCCCTGACTTGCTCCCTTTATTCATCCTCCATCCCGGCCCCACAACCCTTTAGGTCCTTATCTGCCATTTATCTATTTCTATTAATGCCTGTCTCCCCGCTTAGACTGTAATGACTTCCAAGCCTTATTGAAGGCACGTCTCCTCCAAGAAGCCTTCCCTAAGCCCTCCTTTCCTCTTCTCCCAATCCCTTCTGCATGGCCCTGACTTGCTCCCTTTATTCATCCTTCATCCCAGCCCCACAGCACTTTAGGTCCTTATCTGCCATTTATCTATTTCTATTAATGCCTGTCTCCCCACTTAGACTGTAATGACTTCCAAGCCTTATTGAAGGCACATCCTCTCCAAGAAGCCTTCCCTAAACCCCTCTTTCCTCTTCTCCCAATCCCTTCTACGTGATCCTGACTTGCTCCCTTTTTTCATCCTCCATTCCGGCCCCACGGCACTTTAGGTCCTTATCTGCCATTTATCTATTTCTATTAATGCCTGTCTCCCCCCTTAGACTGTAATCTCGTTGTGGGCAGGGAATGTGTCTGTTTATTGCACTGTAATCATAATAATAATGATGGCATTTATTAAGCACTTACTATGTGCAAAGCACTGTTCTAAGCGCGTACTCTCCCCAGCGCTTAGTACAGTGCTCTGCACACAGGAAGCATTCAATCAATATGATTGACTGACTCTGTCAAAAGCATTGTACTAAGCGCTGGGGAGAGTACAGAGTTGCCCATAAAGAACTTAGAGTCTAGAGGGAGATATAGGCATTAATATAAATAAGGAAATTACAGATACAGACGTTAAGTGCTGTGGGGCTGAGGGAGGGGTGAGTAAAGGGTGCAAATCAAGGGCGAGGGGGATGCAGAAGGGAGGAAGAGGAGAAATCAATCAATGAATCAATCAATCGTATTTATTGAGCACTTACTGTGTGCAGAGCACTGTACTAAGCGCTTGGGAAGTACAAGTTGGCAACATATAGAGACAGTCCCTACCCAACAGTGGGCTCACAGTTGGGGAAAGCCTCTTGGAAGAGGAGCTGGGCTTTTTTAATAAGGCTTTGGAGGTGGGGAGAGTGATGGTCTGCTGGATAATAATAATGATGGCATTTGTTAAGCGCTTACTATGTGCAAAGCACTGTTCTAAGTGCTGGGGAGGATACAAGGAGATCAGGTTGTCCCACGGGGGGCTCACAGTCTTAATCCCTATTTTACAGGTGAGGTAACTGAGGCACAGAGAAGTTAAGTGATTTGCCCAAAGTCACACAGCTGACAATTGGCGGAGCCAGGATTTGAACTCATGACCTCTGACTCCCAAGCCCGGGCTCTTTCCAACTGAGCCACGCTGCTTCTCTAGTGCTTGGCACATAGTAAGCACTTAACAAATGCCATCATTCTTATTATTATTACATGAAGAAGGAGGAAAGGCACAGTTTAGAGGGTGTATATAGCAACCTCTAGACTGTGAGCTGGATGTGGGCAGGTAATGTATCAGTTTATTGTTCTATTGTCCTCTCCCAAGCGCTTAGTAATAATAATAATGATGGTATTTGTTAAGCGCTTACTAGGTGCCAAGCACTGTTCTAAGCGCTGGGAGAGATACAGGGTAATCAGATTGTCCCACGTGGGGCTCATGCTTTAATCCCCATTTTACAGACGAGGTAACTGAGACCCGGGGAAGTTAAGTGACTTGCCTAAGGTCACACAGCAGACAAGTACAGTGCTCCTGAGAAGCAGCATGGCTCATTGGAAAGAGCCCGGGCTTGGGAGTCAGAGGTCATGGGTTCAAATCCCAACTCTGCCAACTGTCAGATGGGTGACTTTGGGAAAGTCACTTCACTTCTCTAGGCCTCAGTTCCCTCATCTGGAAAATGGGGATTAAGGCGGTGAGTCCCCCGTGGGACAACCTGATCACCTTGTAACCTCCCCAGCGCTTAGAACAGTGCTTTGCACATAGCAAGTGCTTAACAAATGCCATTATTATTTAGAGAAACAGCGTGGCTCAGTAGGAAACAGCCCGGGCTTTGGAATCAGAGGTCATGGGTTCAAATCCCTGCTTAGCCAATTGTCACCTGTGTGACTTTGAGCAAGTCACTTAACTTCTCTGTGCCTCAGTTACCTCATCTGTAAAACGGGGATTAAGACTGTGAGCCCCACGAGGGACAACCTGATCACCTCATAACCTCTCCAGTGCTTAGAACAGTGCTTTGCACATAGTAAGCGTTTAATAAATGCCATTATTATTATTATTATGAGCCCACTGTTGGGTAGACTAGACTGTGAGCCTTCTAGATTGTGAGCCCACTATTGGGTAGGGACTGTCTCTCTATGTTGCCAACTTGGACTTCCCAAGCGCTTAGTACAGTGCTCGGCACACAGTAAGCGCTCAATAAATACGATTGAATGAATGAATGGGTAGGGACCGTCTCTGTTGCCGAGTTGTACTTCCCAAGCGCTTAGTCCAGTGCTCTGCACACAGTAAGCGCTCAATAAATATGATTGAACGAATGAATGAATGGGTAGGGACCGTCTCTGTTGCCGAGTTGTATTCAGATTAGAGAAGCAGCGTGGATCACTGGAAAGAGCCCGGGCTTTGGAGCCAGAGGTCATGGGTTCAAATCCCGGCTCCACCAGTTGTCAGCTGTGTGACTTTAGGCAGGTCACTTAACTTCTCTGGGCCTCAGTTCCCTCATCTGGAAAATGGGGATGAAGACTGTGAACCCCCCGTGGGACACCCTGATCACCATGTAATCTCCCCAGCGCTTAGAACAGTGCTTTGCACATAGTAAGCGCTTAATAAATGCCATCATCATTTCCCAAGCGCTTAGTCCAGTGCTCTGTACACAGTGATTGCTCAATCAATATGAATGAATGAATGCTCTGCCCCCCGTAAGCGCTCAATAAATAGGATCGACCGACTGCGCCGCCCCAGCCAATCGCAACAGTGCCCGCCCATCCCCGGCCAATCGGGCTCCACCCCCGGGCTGCCCCTCAGCCAATCAGAAGGGTCAATTCGCACCCGGTCCTCCAAGGGACCAATCAGAGGCCCAGGCCCGCCCGCTGTATCGGGCTGGAGCCAATAGGAGCTCGGGACAGGGGTTGAGTGACAGGTGTCCCCGCCCACTACTCTGTTGTCGGAGCCAATCCAGGGGCGGGGGGGGGCCGCCGGTTTCTCAGCTCCCTCCCGCCCCCTGGCGGCCACCTGGGGGAAGGGGGTCCGGCGCCGCCCACCTGCAGCTGTTTGATGCTCCAGCTTCGGTGGAAGATCTGATTTTGGCAGGTCCGGTCGGTCAGCAGCATGGACTCTTCCTGGAGGAAGCAGGGATCAGAAATCCTCAGCTCACGGGGCCGATCAATCCATCAATCAATCGTATTTATTGAGCGCTTACTGTGTGCAGAGCACTGGACTAAGCGCTTGGGAAGTCCAAGTTGGCAACATATAGAGACAGTCCCTGCCCAACAGTGGGCTCACAGTCTAAAAGGGGGAGACAGAGAACAAAACCAAACATACTAACAAAATAAAATAAATAGAATAGATATGTACAAGTAAAATAAATGGAGTAATAAATACGTACAGACATATACATATATACAGGTGCTGTGGGGAAGGGAAGGAGGTAAGATGAGGGGGATGGAGAGGGGGACGAGGGGGAGAGGAAGGAAGGGGCTCAGTCTGGGAAGGCCTCCTGGAGGAGGTGAGATGTCGAGGGTCGAGACAGCCGGAGGAGCGGGAAGCTTAGGGGGGAAGGGGCAACCTACTCCCCCAGCCCCCTCGGGATCAATCAATCAATCGTATTTATTGAGCGCTTACTGTGTGCAGAGCACTGGACTAAGCGCTTGGGAAGTCCAAGTTGGCAATATAGAGAGACGGTCCCTACCCAACAGCGGGCTCACAGGCTAGAAGGGGGAGACAGAGAACAAAACCAAACGTATTAACAAAATAAAATAAATAGAAGAGATATGTACAAGTAAAATAAATAGAGTAATAAATATGTACAAACATATATCCATATAGACGGGTGCTGTGGGGAAGGGAGGGAGGTAAGGCGGGGGGGATGGAGAGGGGGAGGAGGGGGAGAGGAAGGAGGGAGCTCAGTCTGGGAAGTGATCCCTAGATATATGTATATATCTATACATACATATATACAGGTATATATATACAGGTATACATTCATTCATTCATTCAATCGTATTTATTGAGCGCTTACTGTGTGCAGAGCACCGGACTAAGCGCTTGGGAAGTACAAGTTGGCAACATCTAGGGACGGTCCCTACCCAACACGGGGCTCACAGTCTAGAAGGGGGAGACAGACAACAAAACAAAACATAAAGTAATACTTGTCTGCTTTGTGCTTTGTGACTCTGGGCAAGTCACTTAACATCTCGGTGCCTCAGTTTACTCAACTGCAAAATTGTGAATTAATACCTTTTTTCCTCCAATTTAACTGTGAGCCTCAGGTGGGACAGGTATTGTAACAAGCCTGATTAACTTTTATCTACCCCAGTGCTTAGAACAGTGATTGACACATAACAAGCGCTTAACCAATCCTGTAAAAGTTAAGGACGCATTCATTCATTCATTCATTCATTCATTCATTCAATCGTATTTATTGAGCGCTTACTGTGTGCAGAGCACTGGACTAAGCGCTTGGGAAGTCCAAGTTGGCAACATCTAGAGACGGTCCCTACCCAACAACGGGCTCACAGTCTAGAAGGGGAAGACAGACAACAAAACAAAACATATTAACAAAATAAAATAAATATAATAATAATAATAATAGTAATGATGGGATTTATTAAGCGCTTACTACATGCAGAGCACTGTTCTAAGCGCTGGGGAGGTTACAAGGTGATCAGATTGTCTCATGGGGGGCTCACAGTCTTCATCCCCATTTTTTTTACAGATGAGGTAACTGAGGCCCAGAGAAGTGAAGTGACTTGCCCAAAGTCACACAGCCGACGATTGGTGGAGCCGGTATT
Source organism: Tachyglossus aculeatus (assembly GCF_015852505.1). Classification (NCBI taxonomy): domain Eukaryota; kingdom Metazoa; phylum Chordata; class Mammalia; order Monotremata; family Tachyglossidae; genus Tachyglossus; species Tachyglossus aculeatus. The sequence continues at coordinate 4,127,024 of NC_052091.1, forward strand.
TGAACCCATGACCTCTGACTCCAAAGACCGTGCTCTTTCCACTGAGCCACATAAATAAATAGAGTAATAAATATGTACAAACATATATAGACTGTGAGCCCAGTGTTGGGTAGGGACCGTCTCTATATGTTGCCAATTTGTACTTCCCAAGCGCTTAGTACAGTGCTCTGCACACAGTAAGCACTCAATAAATACAATTGATTGATTGATTGATTGATATAATAATAATAATAATGGCATTTATTAAGCGCTTACTATGTGCAAAGCACTGTTCTAAGCGCCAGGAAGGTTACAAAGTGATGAGGTCATCCCACAGGGGGCCCACAGTCTTAATCCCCATTTTACAGATGAGGTAACTGAGGCCCAGAGAAGTGAAGTGACTTGCCCACAGTCACACAGCCGACGATTGGCAGAACGGGATTCGAACCTATGACCTCTGACTCCAAAGCCCGTGCTCTTTCCACTGAGCCACATAAATAAATAGAGTAATAAATATGTACACACATACATAGACTGTGAGCCCACTGTGGGGTAGGGACCGTCTCTCTATGTTGCCAACTTGGACTTCCCAAGCGCTTAGTACAGTGCTCTGCACACAGTAAACGCTCGGTAAATACGATTGATTGAGAGAAGCAGCGTGGCTCAGTGGCAAGAGCCCGGGCTTTGGAGTCAGAGGTCGTGGGTTCAAATCCCGGCTCCGCCAACTGTCAGCTGGGTGACTTTGGGCGAGTGGGCCTCAGTGACCTCATCTGTAAAATGGGGATTAAAACTGTGAGCCCCCCGTGGGACAACCTGATCACCTTGTAACCTCCCCAGTGCTTAGAACAGGGCTTTGCACATAGTAAGCGCTTAACAAATACCATCATCATTATTATTATTATATATACATATCCCAGGCCCAGGCTCTTTCCACTAGGCTCCTCCTGTGCTGACGCGGATCCCGATTTTTCTCCGCAGACTCAGTGGGCCTCTCGCCCTCCCTCCTTCCCTTCACCGCCTCGCCCCAGGACTCACGAACGCATCCTTGGCCTTTTTGAAAGCCTCCAGTTCTTGGGGCGACAGAGACTTGAACTTGCCCAGGTAACACAGCTTCTTGTGAGGGCCCCCCGCCAGGGTTCCCACGGAGACGACCCCCAGCGTCATGGCCAACATCAGGAGACGACCCGTCTGGTGCATCTTGAAAGCTGGCAAGGACCCGAGAGGTGAGAGGTCTGAGCCTCCATGCCTCCCCTTCCCCACAAGAACCATGTCCTGCAATTTCTCTCCCCTCCCCCAAAGCCTTATCGAAGGCAGGCCTCCTCCAAGAAGCCTTCCCTGACTGCCTTTCCTCTTCTCCCACTCCCTTCTGCATCACCCTGACTCGCTCCCTTTAGTCATCATCATCATCAGTCGTATTTATTGAGCGCTTACTATGTGCAGAGCACTGGACTAAGCGCTTGGGAAGTCCAAATTGGCAACATCTAGAGATAGTCCCTACCCAACAGTGGGCTCACAGTCTAAAAGGGGGAGACAGAGAACAAAACCAAACGTACTAACAAAATAAAATAAATAGAATAGCTATGTACAAGTAAAATAAATAAATAAATAGAGTAATAAATCTGTACAAACATATATACATATATACAGGTGCTGTGGGGAAGGGAAGGAGGTAAGATGGGGGGGATGGAGAGGGGGACGAGGGGGAGAGGAAAGAAGGGGCTCAGTCTGGGAAGGCCTCCTGGAGGAGGTGAGCTCTCAGCAGGGCCTTGAAGGGAGGAAGAGAGCGAGCTTGGCGGATTCCTCCCAGCCCCCCAGCACTTCATTCATTCGATCATATTTATTGAGGGCTGACTGTGTGCAGACCACTGTGCTAAGCACGTGGGCGAGTACAGTGCAAAAATAAATATGCATTTCCTGCCCACGGCGAGCTTAGGTACACATCTGTAATTTTTTTTATCTATAATCAATCAATCAATCATATTTATTGGGCGCTTACTGTGTGCAGAGCACTGTACTAAGCATGTGGGAGAGTACAGTGCACAAATAAATATACATTTTCTGCCCACGGCAAGCTTAGGTACATATCTGTAATTTTTTATCTATAATCAATCAATCAATTGTATTTATTGAGCGCTTACTGTGTGCAGAGCACTGTGCTAAGCACGTGGGAGAGTACAGTGCAAAAATAAATATACATTTCCTGCCCACAGAGAGCTTAGGTACATATCTGTAATTTTATTTATAATCAATCAATCAATCAATCCATCAATCGTATTTATTGAGCGCTTACTGTGTGCAGAGCACTGTACTAAGCGCTTGGGAAGTCCAAGTTGGCAACATATAGAGACAGTCCCTACCCATCAGTGGGCTCACAGTCTAGAAGGGGGAGACAGAGAATCATCATCATCATCATCAATCGTATTTATTGAGCGCTTACTGTGTGCAGAGCACTGTACTAAGCGCTTGGGAAGTACAAGTTGGCAACACATAGAGACAGTCCCTACCCAACAATGGGCTCACAGTCTAAAAGAGAACAAAACAAAATGTAGTAACAAAATAATGTCTTGTCTCCCCCTCTAGACTGTAAGCTCATTGTGGGAAGGAGATGTGTCTGCTGTCATTGCGTCCTCTCCCCAGCACTTAGAAGGGTGCTCTGCACAGAATAAACGCTCAATAAGTATGATTGACTGACTTGACTACACCATTCATTCATTCATTCAATCGTATTTATTGAGCGCTTACTGTGTGCAGAGCACTGGACTAAGCGCTTGGGAAGTACATGTTGGCAACATATAGAGACGGTCCCTACACAACAGCGGGTGGCCAGGGACAACCAGACACAATCCCCAGGGAGTTTGGAGGAGAGGACCCTGGGGGTCTCCATCACATGGACCTTAAGCCCCCGGAGAAGGCAAGGCCAGAGCAGACCCCCTAAAACACACACACACACTACACACAAACACACACTCGAGTGGCTTACCTGATGGAAAGGCGAGCGGAGAAAATCTGGACAGAGAAGTCAGCCTCCTTCTCCCTTTCAGCCGTGGGGTTGAAGAACTGCCTGCGATGTCTCTCCATCCTCCCGTTTATACCCACAGCTGGGAGAATTCCTTTGACGAAACTAAACTGAAAGACGGGAAGGAGAGGAATCTGGAAAGCCCAGGCCCAGGAGCAGTGGAAAGCAGGCTGAGAAGGATGAGTGTGGAAAGCCCGGGCCGAAGCAGGCCCAGAGAGGTGACTACAGAATGGAAAACGAAAGCAAAGGAGGACAACAGGTAGCGGGGGTTAGGGCGGAGCTGGGACAGGTAAGGCTTCAGGCAGAGGGAATTCCTCCCTCCCCCAGTCAGGGAACACCTGCTCCAATCAATCAATCAATCAAATTTATTGAGCGCTTACTGTGTGCACAGCACTGGACTAACTGCTTGCGAAGTCCAAGTTGGCAACATCTAGAGACAGTCCCTACCCAACAGTGGGCTCACAGTCTGAAAGGGGGAGACAGAGAACAAAACCAAACATACCAACAAAATAAAATAAATAGAATAGATATGTACAAGTAAAATAAATAGAGTAATAAATATGTACAAACATACATACATATATACAGGACATATATACATATCATCGTCATCATCATCATCAATCGTATTTATTGAGCGCTTACTATGTGCAGAGCACTGGACTAAGCGCTTGGGAAGTACAAATTGGCAACATATAGAGACAGTCCCTACCCAACAGTGGGCTCACAGTCTAAAAGGGGGAGACAGAGAACAAAACCAAACATACTAACAAAATAAAATACATATATACAGGGAGGCTCTGATGCCTCTCTTTCCTCTCATAATAATAATCATCATCATCATTATCATTATGATATTTTTAAAGTGCTTACTAAGCTCTAAGTGCTTACTTAGAGAAGCAACGTGGCTCAGTGGAAAGAGCCTGGGCTTTGGAGTCACGGTCATGGGTTCAAATCCCGGCACCGCCACTTGTCAGCTGTGTGACTTTGGGCAAGTCACTTCACTTCTCTGTGTCTCAGTGACCTCATCTGTAAAATGAGGATGAAGACTGTGAGCCCCCCGTGGGACAACCTGTTCACCTTGTAACCTCCCCAGCGCTTAGAACAGTGCTTTGCACATAGGAAGCGCTCAATAAATACGATTGAAAGAATGAATGAATGCTATGTTCTAAGCGCTGGGGTAGATACAAGCTAATCAGGTTGGACACAGTTTCTGTCCAACATGGGGCTCACAGTCTCTCTTGCTAACAGTAATGATAATAATTATCATTGTAGTATTTAATAATAATGATAGCATTTATTAAGCGCTTACTATGTGCAAAGCACTGTTCTAAGTGCTGGAGAGGTTACAAGGTGATCAGGTGCTTACCTATGTACCAAGCACTGGACCAAGCGCTGGTAATAACAATAATAATAATGGTATTAAGCGCCTACTATGTGCAAAGCACTGTTCTAAGCCCTGGGGAGGTTACAAGGTGATCAGGTTGTCCCATGGGGGGGCTCACAGTTTTAATCCCCATTTTACAGATGAGGTAACTGAGGCCCAGAGAAGTTAAGTGACTTGCCCAGAGTCACATAGCTGACAATCGGCTGGGCCGGGGTTTGAACCCATGACCTCTGACTCCAAAGCCCGGGCTCTTTCCACTGAGCCACGCTGCTTCTCTAATATCTATCAGATTATCTATTCTGATAATCAGAATAATGAGGTTGAGCAGTCCTCGTCCCTCATGAGGCCCTCAGACTGAGAAGGGAGAACAGGTGTCGAATTCCTAGTTTAAAGATGAAGAAACTAAGGCACAGAGAAGGTAAGTGACCTGCCCGAGGTCACACAGCAGGAAAGTGGCCGAGCGGAATTAGAACCCAGGTCCCCTGACTCTCAATCAAAGTTGTTTTTTGAGCACTGACTGTGTGCAGAGCACTATCTTGAGTTATTGGGAGAGGACAATACGGTAGATTTGATAGGCATAATCCCTGACCTCAAAGATTTTATAGACTAATGAATCTTTCCACTAGGCCACCCTACTTCCCTTCTGCCATCACGCTACGTATTTCTTTACTCTGCCAATCTATCAGCGGGATTTTATGAGCCCCGCTGGGCGGAGGGCACTGTACTAAGAACTTGGAAATGTTCATGAAGAAAGAGGCACAGTTCCTGCCCTCCAGAAGCTTGCAGTCCGATGTGGTGGTGACAGACGCCAATGATTTATAAGAACAGGAGCGGGAGAGAGTGGCAAGAGGAAGGAAAGATGGACAGATAAGTGGATACATAAAAGATGTGAGTCAGTAGACACAGACGAACCACGGGTGCTTGGTAGAATAGCTACCAAGAGCAGTTTTGCTTTGGGTGAAAAAGAAACTAGGGAAGTTTCCTTATGGATTCCCAGAACAGTCAGGGGGAAGCATATGATTATAATAATTATGGAATTTGTTAAGCGCTTACTATGTACCAAGAACTGTTTTAAGCACTGGGGTAGATATAAGTTTATCAAGTTGGACACTGTTCCCAGCCCCACATTGGGCTCACAGTTTAGGAGGGGGAACAGGTATTGAATTCCCGTTTTACGCATGAGGAAACTGAGGCCCAGAGAAGTTGAATGACTTGCTCAAAGGTCACACAGCAGGCAATTGCAGCGTGGCTCAGTGGAAAGAGCCCGGGCTTTGGAGTCAGAGGTCATGGGTTCAAATCCCAGCTCTGCCAGTTGTCAGCTGTGTAACTTTGGGCAAGTCACTTCACTTCTCTGTGCCTCGGTTGCCTCATCTGTAAAATGGGGGTTGACTGTGAGCCCCCCGTGGGACAACCTGATCACCTCGTAATCTCCCCAGTGCTTAGGACAGTGCTTTGCACATAGTAAGCGCTTAATAAATACCATTTAAAAAATAGCTAGACTTGGGAAAGCAGGGTTTAATGATTAAGGAGCGCGTCACAGAGGAGGATCGGGGGTGGAGGATCTCGGGAGGGTTTTGAAGTTGGGAGTGGGGCCCTGGAGGGGCCTTACGGTTTCTGTTCTTCCACAAATCAGGTTGGGTGGGTTTCCCAGCCTGCTGGCAGCCCAGATAGCCAAAACCCAGATGGCTGAACCCCACGTCTGGCCCTGTAGAAGGCCCAGTTTTTTTTTAATGGCATTTATTAAGCGCTTACTATGTGCAAAGCGCTGTTCTAAACCCAGTTCTCTCTCGGGCTGGTCGCTGCTTGACACAAGCGGAGCCAGAACTGGAACCCAGGACCACCGACTCTCGGTTAATCAATCGATGTTGTTTATTGGGTGCTTACTGCGTGCCGGGCACTGTACTAAGCTCTTGGGAGAGTCCAATGCAGCGCTGCAGCTCTCCGGCGTGATCGCTCGGTTCGCTGCGTTCCTTGGCTTTAAGGCACTCCTTCATTCATTCAATCGCATTTATTGAGCGCTTACTATGTGCAGAACACTGTACTAAGCACTCCATCTTTCCCATCCACTCGCCTTCCCCACTGCACCCCAGTTTGCACTCTTCTGTTCCTTGAAGCCAACCTGCTCACTGTGCCTTGTTCTTGACTCTCCGGCCAAGCACTGTTCTAAGCGCTGGGGTAGATACAAGGTAATCAGGTTATCCCACAAGGGGCTCAAAGTCTTAATCCCCAATTTACAGATGAGGGAACTGAGGCGCAGAGAACCGAAGTGACTTGTCCAAGGTCACACAGCAGACAAGTGACAGAGCCGGGATTAGAACCCACATCCTTCTGACTCCCAAGCCCGGGCTCTACCCACTAAGTCACACTGTTAGTGTCTCTCTTCTCCCCGAGGCCAGTGTCCCTGTGGGGGTCTCAGCATCGAGGCTGTCTGCTGGGGTCCCCCTCCCCACTCTTTTATTCATTCATTTATTCTTTCAGTCGTATTTATTGAACACTCACTGTATGCAGAGCACTGTACTGAGAAGCAGCGTGGCTCCGTGGAAAACGCCCGGTCTTGGGAGTCAGAGGTCATGGATTCTAATCCCGGCTCCGCCACTTATTGGCTGTGTGACTTTGGGCAAGTCACTTAACTTCTCTGAGCTTCAGTGACCTCATCTGTCAAATGGGGATGAAGACTGTGAGCCCCACGTGGGACAACCTGATCACCTTGTATCCCCCCAGCGCTTAGAACGGTGCTTTGCACATAGTAAGTGATGAACAAATGCCATCATTATATTACTGTGCTTGGGAGAATACAGCTCAACAATAAACAGTCACATTCCCTGCCCACAACAAACTTAAAGTCTAGGGGGGTGGAGACTGATAGCAATACAAATAAATAAATGGACAAATGTGGACATTCATTCAATCGTATGTGTGTGCAGAGCACTGTACTAAGCGCTTGGGAAGTACAAGTTGGCAACATATAGAGACGGCCCCTACCCAACAGTGGGCTCACAGTCTAGAAATAAATACTGTGGGGCTGGGAAAAGGAGGAAGAGCTAAAGGAGTGAGTCAGGGTGAGACGGGATTGGGAGATGAGGAAAAGGCTGGGGGGAGCTTGGGGAAGGCATCTTGGAGGAAATGTGCCTTTAATAAGGCTTTGAAGGGGGGAAAAGGCATTGTCCGTCGAATTAAAGGAGGGAGAGTGTTCCAGGCCAAGGACCTGGATCCTGGAGGGAGACGCTCCCCAAAGCGGGGAAATCCAGTCCCGGTGTCTCCCTCTTCGCAGGAAGGGTGAGGGTCCTGGCAGAGGCAGCCCCCCCTGGAGCAGGAGAGGGAGAGATTGGCGAGGGGGGGCTCGGGGCCTAGCTGGGTGGGGGGGGTCTCCTGAAGCGATGGGGGGCAGGGAGGGTGGCCTGAGTATAAGGGGGTGCGAGGGACTGAGCTGGGGGGACGGGGAAGGGCCAGGGGTGCTCTAGGAGTGCCGATGGCACCGCAAGGGTTAAACCTCCTTTGTGTTGGTGTCCCCTGCGGCCCGGGCTGGGGGTCGCGGGGAGAGCTCACAACCTAATAATAATAATAATAATAATGGCATTTATTAAGCGCTTACTATGTGCAAAGCACTGTTCTAAGCACTGGGGAGGTTACAAGGTGATCAGGTTGTCCCATGGTTGGGGGGCTCACAGTCTTCAACCCCATTTTACAGATGAGGTCACTGAGGCACAGAGAATCAATCAATCAATCGTATTTATTGAGCGCTTACTGTGTGCAGAGCACTGTACTAAGCGCTTGGGAAGTACAAGTTGGCAACATATAGAGACGGTCCCTACCCAACAGTGGGCTCACAGTCTAGAAGTGAAGTGACTTGCCCAAAGTCACCCAGCTGACAAGTGGCAGAGCCGGGGTTTGAACGAATGACCCCTGACTCCCAAGCCCGCGCTCTTTCCATTGAGCCACGCTGCTCCTCTAACAACAGCTCCCCCACACACAAACACACATTTCCGAGGTTCAAATCCAGTTTTATTGACGAGTCTATCCAAGAAGAAGACAGCACCCTATTTCCTGATTCATGGATTTGTCACACGGGGACTCGGGGGTCACGGGGAGAGGAGCAGAACAGCTCACACAGACACTCACCCACAATTTTCGAGGCTCATAACCAGCTTTATTGAAGAGGAACAAGACAGCACCCTGTTTCCCGATTGATGGATTTATCTCACGGAGGTAAGGTCGGGGGAACGGGACCCTTAGCTAGAACTCTGACTGTGAGGGCAAAATTACTTCATTTCAGTAACCCCAATCACCCCCTCTCACCCCCTTGATCTAACGGGACACCTTACCTATGTTCCAAGCACTGGACTAAGTGCCGATAATATTAATAATAATGAGAATGGTATTAAGCGCTTAATATGTGCCAAGCACTGTTCTAAGCACTGGGGAGGTTACAAGGTGATCAGGTTGTCCCACGGGGGGCTCACAGTTTTAATCCCCATTTTACAGATGAGGTAACTAAGGCACAGAGAAGTTAAGTGACTTGCCCAGAGTCACATAACTGACAATTGGCGGGGCTGGGGTTTGAACCCATGACCTCTGACTCCAAAGCCCGGGCTGTTTCCACTGAGCCACACTGCTTCTCTAATATCTATTAGATTATCTATTCTGATAATCAGAATAATGAGGTTGAGCAGTCCTTGTCCCTCATGAGGCCCTCAGACTGAGAGGGTGAACAGTTATCGAATTCCTAGTTTAAAGATGAAGAAACTAAGGCACAGAGAAGGTAAGTGACCTGCCTGAGGTCACACAGCAGGAAAGTGGCAGAGCTGGAATTAGAACCCAGGTCCACTGACTCTCAGTTAATCAATCAACTCTCTCCCCCTCGATCTAACGGGACACCTTTTAGTCGTATCTTAAATAGAAAAGGTAACACAGCTTATCTAGACAAATCCCAGGGTAACATGACCGGATCACGGGTAAATAAAATAATGAAAAACGTTAAACTTTGTAATCCTTAGATAACACACAATAACTTAATTACAACAAGCACCAGAAGTGCTAAGTAAAAATGCAGCAGTCCTCATCATTGTCACCATCGATGAAGTAGTAACGATTATAAATACATCACATATCAAATAGATAGATAATAAAATACACAAGGTTGGATGAGTCCAAAAGGACAATAAATAACCGTACAAAACCGAAGATTCCCACACACACACAAAAAAAAACCCGAAGGAAGAGTACTTTATCTCGGTCTGAACCAATCATCGCTTGGAGGTCAATGAGATCGCACCGGTGGATCACGCTTGGGCCAATCAGAAGAGTGAGCGTCGACTTCCGTGTTCTGATTGGCCTCAAGGGGGTTACTCGAGGAGCCAATGGGAGCTGACCAGATTCCCTCTTGGCCAATGACGGGGTAGGTTTGGATCCTCCCGGGTGGTAGAGTTCAGAGGGGCAGGCCGGGAAAGGGAGGGCGAAGAGGGCCGGGGAAACTGAGGCAGCGGAGGAAAGTTCAGTTGCAAGGCTTCAGGTAGGTGGCTTGCCTTAAGTCCCGGGTCAACAGGCGGAAAAGGTTGAGGACGACTGCCGCCTCCAGGCAGCGGGGGGTGACCTGGGGGGGAAACAGCAGGGGTAGGGTCTCTACTACAGTCTGTAGACTACTACAGTCTGCTACACCTGTCCCTCCCCCTGCCTCCTAGGCAATAATAATAATAATAATAGCATTTGCTAAGTGCTTACTATGTGCAAAGCACTGTTCTAAGCGCTGGGTAGGGTACAAGGTGATCAGGTTGTCCCACGGGGGGCTCACAGTCTTAATCCCCATTTTCCAAATGAAGTAACTGAGGCCTAGAGAAATTAAGTGACTTGCCCAAAGTCACACAGCTGACAAGTGGTGGAGCCGGGATTAGAACCCGTGACCTCTGACTCCCAAGCCCCGGCTCTTTCCACTGAGCCACGCTGCTTCTCGATAATAATAATGATGGTATTTGTCGAGTGCTTACCAGGTGCCAGGCACCGTACTAAGCTCTGGGGTGGATACGAGCAAATTGGGTTGGACACAGTCCCTGTCCCACATGGGGCTCACAGTCTCAATCCCCATTTTACAGATGAGGTAACTGAGGCCCAGAGAAGTGAGGTGACTTGCCCACGGTCACACAGCAGACAAATGGCAGACTTGGAATTAGAACCCAGGTCTTTTGGACTCCCAGGCCCGGGCTCTATCCCAGGAGGCCACTGAGCAGTGTGGATCAGTGGAAAGAGCCCGGGCTTTGGAGTCAGAGGTCATGGGTTCAAATCCCAGCTCCGCCACTTGTCAGCTGGGTGACTTTGGGAAAGTCACTTAACTTCTCTGGGCCTCAGTTCCCTCATCTGTCAAATGGGGATGAAGACTGTAAGCCCTGACGTGGGATGACCTGATCACCTTGTAACCTCCCCAGCGCTTAGAACAGTGCTTTGCACATAGTAAGCGCTTAATAAATGCCATCGTTATTATTATTATTCTCTGCTAGCTCATTTGCAGGTAGGCCTGGAGCAGGATGACTCTCACTCTCCCCCTGTACCCATGCCCCTTCCCTCTCAATCAATCAATCAGTCAATAATATTTATTGAGTGCTTACTATGTGCAGAACACTGTACTAAGCGCTTGGGAAGTACAAGTTGGCAACATATAGAGACAGTCCCTACCCAACAGTGGGCTCACACTCTAGAAGGGGGGGACAGAGAACAAAACAAAACATATTAACAAAATAAAATAAATAGAATAGATACGTACAAGTAAAATGAATAAATAGAGTAATAAATACGAACAAACATATATACATATATACAGGTGCTGTAGGGAGTTGTTGCCAACTTGTACTTCCCAAGCGCTTAGTACAGTGCTCTGCACACAGTAAGCGCTTAATAAATGTGATTGATTGATTGATTGATTGAGGGAAGGAGGTAAGGTGGGGGCAATGGAGAGGGGAAGGAGGGGGAGAGGAAGGAGGGAAGTCCTTAGAAGTCTAATCCTTATCCTTCTTACTGCAGCCTCTCCCTTATTGCTTCTAGCTCTCCCCAGCGGGGGTGACCGGGCCCCTTTCAGAGCTCCCCCCAAGCCTGGAGAGCCTCTGGTCGGATCCCCCTCTCCTCCTCCTCCTCCTCCTCATCAATCTTATTTATTGAGCGCTTACTGTGTGCAGAGCACTGTACTAAGTGCTTGGGAAGTACAAGTTGGCAACATAGAGAGACAGTCCCTACCCAACAGTGGGCTCACAGTCTCTTCCTCTCACCCTCTGACGGGGCCAGACTCACCTCTTTCTTGGCCTTGGCCTTACTCCGTGGCTGTCTCCGGGCCCGGTGTCCTTCCCAGGACATCTCCCGCTTCCGGGCAGCGGTGGGCACCTGGAGAAGGCCCAAAGTGACAGTTGACCATCTCCTCACCCACCAAGGTTGCCACCCACCGCTGCTGACCAGCCGGGCGGACCCTGCCCCTCAGCCATCTGGTTTTTGTTAAGTGCTTCTAGCCTGTAAGCCCACTGTCGGGTAGGGACCGTCTCTATATGTTGCCAACTTGGACTTCCCAAGCGCTTAGTACAGTGCTCTGCACACAGTAAGCGCTCAATAAATACGATTGTATAAATGAATGTCAAGCACAGGACTAAGCACTGGGGTAGATCCAAGATAACCAGAGGGGACACAATCCCTGTCATCATCATCATCATCATTATCAATCGTATTTATTGAGCGCTTACTATGTGCAGAGCACTGTACTAAGCGCTTGGGAAGTACAAATTGGCAACATGTAGAGACAGTCCCTATCCAACAGTGGACTCACAGTCTAAAAGGGGGAGACAGAGAACAAAACCAAACATACTAACAAAATAAAATAAATAGAATAGATATGTACAAGTAAAATAAATAAATAAATAAATAGAGTAGTAAATATGTACAAACATATAAACATATGTACAAACATATAAACATAGGGGCTCCCGGTCTAAAGGGGAGCAGGCTAGCTATTGAATCCCCATTTTCTAGATGAGGACACTGAGGCACCTAGAAGGGATTAAGGGGGAGGGAGAAGTATTGAATCCCCATTTTCCAGCTGAGGACACTGAGGCACCAAGAAGAGACTACGGGGGAGACAGAACGGGTACTGACTCCCCGTTTTCCAGATGAGAAAACTGAGGGGCCGAGAAGAGATCAGGTGGGAGGGAGAACAGGTATTGAATCCCTGTTTTCCAGATGAGGTAACTGAGGCACCAAGTAGCGACTAAAGGGGAGGGAGAATGCATATTGAATCCCTGTTTTCCAGATGAGGTAACTGAGGCTCCGAGAAGTGACTAAAGGGGAGGGAGAACGTGTATTGAATCCCTGTTTTCCAGATGAAGAAACTGAGGCACCGAGAGGCGACTAAAGGGGAGGGAGAACAAATATTGAATCCCTATTTTCCGGATGAAGAAACTGAGGCACCGAGAGGCGACTAAAGGGGAGGGAGAACAAGTATTGAATCCCCGTTTTCCAGATGAAGAAACTGAGTCACCGAGAGGCGACTAAAGGGAAAGGAGAACAAGTATTGAATTCCCGTTTTTCAGATGAAGAAACTGAGGCACCGAGAGGCGACTAAAGGGGAGGGAGAACAAATATTGAATCGCCGTTTTCCAGATGAAGAAACTGAAGCACTGAGAGGCGACTAAAGGGGAGGGAGAACAAGTATTGAATCACCGTTTTCCAAATGAAGAAACTGAGGCACCGAGAAGCGACTAAAGGGGAGGGAGAACAAATATTGAATCCCTGTTTTCCAGATGAAGAAACTGAGGCACCGAGAAGCGACTAAAAGGGAAAGGAGAACAAGTATTGAATTCCCGTTTTCCAGATGAAGAAACTGAGGCACCTAGAGGCGACCAAAGGGGAGGGAGAACAAGTATTGAATCCCCGTTTTCCAGATGAAGAAACTGAGGCACCGAGGGGCGACTAAAGGGGAGGGAGAACAAGTATTGAATCCCCGTTTTCCAGATGAAGAAACTAAGGCACCGAGAGGCGACTAAAGGGGAGGGATTACAAGTATTGAATCCCTGTTTTCCAGATGAAGGAACTGAGGCACCGAGCAGCGACTAAAGGGGAGGGAGAACAAATACTGAATCCCTGTTTTCCAGATGAAGAAACTGAGGCATCGAGAGGCGACTAAAGGGGAGGGAGAACAAGTATTAAATCACCGTTTTCCAGATGAAGAAACTGAGGCACCGAGAAGCGACTAAAAGGGAAGGAGAATAAATATTGAATTCCCGTTTTCCAGATGAAGAAACTGAGGCACCGAGAGGCGACTAAAGGGGAGGGATTACAAGTATTGAATCCCTGTTTTCCAGATGAAGGAACTGAGGCACCGAGAAGCGACTAAAGGGGAGCGAGAACAAATACTGAATCCCTGTTTTCCAGATGAAGAAACTGAGGCATCGAGAGGCGACTAAAGGGGAGGGAGAACAAGTATTAAATCACCGTTTTCCAGATGAAGAAACTGAGGCACCGAGAAGCGACTAAAAGGGAAGGAGAATAAATATTGAATTCCCGTTTTCCAGATGAAGAAACTGAGGCACCGAGAGGCGACTAAAGGGGAGGGATTACAAGTATTGAATCCCTGTTTTCCAGATGAAGGAACTGAGGCACCGAGAAGCGACTAAAGGGGAGCGAGAACAAATACTGAATCCCCGTTTTCCAGATGAAGAAACTGAGGCACCGAGAGGCGACTAAAGGGGAGGGATTACAAGTATTGAATCCCTGTTTTCCAGATGAAGGAACTGAGGCACCGAGAAGCGACTAAAGGGGAGGGAGAACAAATACTGAATCCCTGTTTTCCAGATGAAGAAACTGAGGCACCGAGAAGCGACTAACGGGGAGGGAGAACAAGTATTGAATCACCGTTTTCCAGATGAAGAAACTGAGGCACCGAGAAGCGACTAAAGGGGAGGGAGAACAAGTATTGAATCCCCGTTTTCCAGATGAAGAAACTGAGGCACCGAGAAGCGACTAACGGGGAGGGAGAACAAGTATTGAATCACCGTTTTCCAGATGAAGAAACTGAGGCACCGAGAAGCGACTAAAGGGGAGGGAGAACAAGTATTGAATCACCGTCTTCCAGATGAAGAAACTGAGGCACCGAGAAGCGACTAAAGGGGAGGGAGAACAAGTATTGAATCACCGTCTTCCAGATGAAGAAACTGAGGCACCGAGAGGCGACTAAAGGGGAGGGAGAACAAATATTGAACCCCCGTTTTCCAGATGAAGAAACTGAGGCACCGAGAAGAAGCGACTAAAAGGGAAGGAGAATAGGTATTGAATTCCCGTTTTCCAGATGAGGATGCTGAGGCCCTGAGAAGTGAAGTGACTTGGCCAGGGTCACCCAGTGGGGCACGGGGGAGCCGGGATGAGAAGCCAGGGGGGGAGGGTGACTCACACAGGAGGCCAGGTCCTCGCAGACGGCGGCCAGCACCTGCAGGGGCCGGGCTACGTTCCGAGCCAGGTCCAGCCCGCTCAAGTTCCTCAGGACGGACTGGGCGTGGGCCAATTCCCTCTCCAGCAGCAGCAGCTGACCACAGGCCTGGGGAAGGACGGGTCCGGCTGGAGGATCCATCTATCTCTCCAGCATCCCAACCCCTCTCCACCCCCCGGAGGGCTGCGGGGAGGAGGCGGCCCCCGGCGAGGCCGAGGAGACTCACCGTCAAGGACTCCGGTCTCCGCGGGCCGTGGAAGAGTCGGGAAGAACAGTTCCTCATCTCCCAGCCCTGCATTTCCTTCTCCTGGCCGGGGAGGGGGGAGCTCGATTAATCAATCAATCAATCGATGGGATTTATTGAGTGCTACTGTTACTCTCTTTATTTATTTATTTATTTTACTTGTACATATCTATTCTATTTATTTTATTTTGTTAGTATGTTTGGTCTTGTTCTCTGTCTCCCCCTTTTAGACTGTGAGCCCAATGTTGGGTAGGGACTGTCTCTAGATGTTGCTAATTTGTACTTCCCAAGCGCTTAGTACAGTGCTCTGCACATAGTAAGCGCTCAATAAATATGATTGATTGATTGATTGATTGCAGAGCACTATACCCCAGGCACTTCTCTGGGCCTCAGTTACCTCATCCTCAGTTTCCCCATGTGGGCAAGGGATTGTGTCCAACCTGTCGATCCTGTATCTACCCCGGTGCTTAGAACAGTGCTTGGCACATAGTGAGCGCTTAGCAGTATTATTATTATTATTGTTATTATTATACTGAGTGCTTGGGAGAGTACACCCTAACAGAATTGGTGGACACATTTCCTGCTCTCATTTCCTTCTCCTGGCCTGGGAGAGGAGAGATCGATTAATCAATTAATCAATCGATAGTATTTATTGAGTGCTTACTGTATGCAGAGCACTATACCCCAGGGACTTCTCTGGGCCTCAGTTACCTCATCCTCAGTTTCCGGATTCATTCATTCATTCAATCGCATTTATTGAGCACTTACTGTGTGCAGAGCACTGAATTAAGCGCTTGGGAAGTATAAGTTGGCAACATATAGAGACGGTCCCTACACAACAGTGGGATTGTGTCCAACCTGTCGATCTTGTATCTACCCAGTGCTTAGAACAGTGCTTGGCACATAGTGAGCGCTTAGCAGTATTATTATTATTATACTAAGTGCTTGTGAGAGTACACCCTAACAGAATTGATGGACACATTTCCTGCCCTCATTTCCTTCTCCTGGCCGGGGAGAGGGGAGATCGATTAATCAATTAATCAATCGATAGGATTTATTGAGTGCTTACTGAGTGCAGAGCACTATACCCCAGGCACTTCTCTGGGCCTCAGTTACCTCATCCTCAGTTTCCCCATGTGGGAAAGGGATTCATTCATTCATTCAATCGTATTTATTGAGCACTTACTGTGTGCAGAGCACTGGCCTAAGCGCTTGGGAAGTATAAGTTGGCAACATATAGAGACGGTCCCTACCCAACAGTGGGATTGTGTCCAACCTGTCGATCTTGTATATACCCCGGTGCTTAGAACAGTGCTTGGCACATAGTGAGCGCTTAGCAGTATTATTATTATTATTATTATTATATTAAGTGCTTGGGAGAGTACACCCTAACAGAATTGATGGACACATTTCCTGCCCTCATTTCCTTCTTCTGGCCGGGGAGGGGGGAGATCGATTAATCAATCAATCAATCGATAGGATTTATTGAGTGCTTACTGTGTGCAGAGCACTATACCCCAGGCACTTCTCTGGGCCTCAGTTACCTCATCCTCAGTTTCCCCATGTGGACAAGGGATTGTGTCCAACCTGTCGATCTTGTATCTACCCCGGTGCTTAGAACAGTGCTTGGCACATAGTGAACGCTTAGCAGTATTATTATTATTATTATACCAAGTGCTTGGGAGAGTACACCCTAACAGAATTGGTGGATACATTTCTTGCCCTCATTTCCTTCTCCTGGCCGGGGAGAGGAGAGATCGATTAATCAATTAATCAATCTATAGTATTTATTGAGTGCTTACTGTGTGCACAGAACTATACCCCAGGGACTTCTCTGGGCCTCAGTTACCTCATCCTCAGTTTCCCCATGTGGACAAGGGATTGTGTCCAACCTGTCGATTTTGCATCTACCCCGGTGCTTAGAACAGTGCTTGGCACATAGTGAGCGCTTAGCAGTATTATTATTATACTAAGTGCTTGGGAGAGTACACCCTAACAGAATTGATGGACACATTTCCTGCCCTCATTTCCTTCTCCTGGCCGGGGAGGGGGGAGATCGATTAATCAATCAATCAATCAATCGATAGGATTTATTGAGTGCTTACTGTGTGCAGAGCACTATACCCCAGGCACTTCTCTGGACCTCAGTTACCTCATCCTCAGTTTCCCCATGTGGGCAAGGGATTGTGTCCAACCTGTCGATCTACCCCGGTGCTTAAAACAGTGCTTGGCACATAGTGAGCGCTTAGCAGTATTATTATTATTATTATACTAAGTGCTTGGGAGAGTACACCCTAACAGAATTGGTGGACACATTTCCTGCCCTCAACGAGCTTACAGCTTGGGAGCAGCGTGACTTCGCAGAAGGAGCCCAGGCTTGAGAGTCAGAAGACGTGGGTTCTAATTCCGACTCCGCCACCTGTCTGCTGTGTGACTTTGGGCATGTCACTTTACTTCTCTGGGCCTCATTTATCTCATCTTTAAAATGGGGATGAAGACTATGAGCCCCACGGGGAACAACCTGATCACCTTGTATCTACCCCAGAGCATAGAACAGCGCTTGGCAAATACCATCATCGTTCTTATTATTAGGTGGGGAGACAGATATTAATAGAAATAAATAAATTACGGATATGGACATATAGGAGGAGGACAGGGAGGAGGACGAGGAGAGCGGCAGAGTGAGATGGGGACATTGGACAGGAGGCTGGGTTCTGGGTTCAAAACTTACATATCGGTTTTGTAGATCCTTGACGTCTCTGAGGACCTGGGGGTCCAGGGAGCGATAGTGGGCCAGGTAGCATTTTTCCCTGCCCACGATGCTGGAGCAGGAGGCCTCCAAAAGCACCAAGCACAAGCCAGTAGCCACCAGTGACCAGAGTCTGGCCTCCATCTTCCGTTCTGGCAAGTCAGAGCCCTGGAGAGAACCGTGGGCCTGTAGTCCAGCCAAGTAACTCACCAGTTTTCCCTCCCTCTGTCTTCCACCCGGGACTCCTCCTGAGTCTACCCACTTTCCCGCCTTCTGCAGGCCATCCGGGACTCCTCCTGAGTCTACCCTCCTTCCCGCCTGCTGCAGCCTCACCCTCTTCCCGCTCCCGTCGCTGGAGACGGTCCAAGGTGGGACCTGCCCCAAGCTGTGCCCAGCTTGGCGAGATCAAGGTGGGATGGGGGATGCCTCAGAGACCGACTCTTCTTCCGAGGGGAAACTGAGGCCCCCGGGGATGGGGAGGGAGGAGAGAAACATGTCCCGAGCCATCGCCCCCACGTTGGGAATTCTTTACCTGGAAAACTCCCTCTTGAGGTGCCTCTTGTCAAGTCTGGGAGTGGGATCCGAGCTCCTGGGTTTGGATGGGGAAGGGGCCATGCTTCCGATTTTTATACCCGGCTCCCACTTTTCCCTCTTCCCGCTCCTCTCAGCGGTCCGGTCGCAACGGGGAGATTCCCATTCCATGACTTTTGGAAAATGAAAGCAAAATGGGTAGAAGTGGCTAGCCAAGGGCCCGATCCAGGTTGATGTCAGCTTTCTAAACCTCACCTCGGACAGCGCCGAGGACAGCGGGAAAACCCCGAGACGCAGGCCTTTTTGTTTTTCCAATGTTGTTTGTTAGGTAATAATGACGGTATTTGTTAAGCGCTTACTATGTGCAAAGCACTGTTCTAAGCGCTGGGGGATACAAGGTGATGCTTACTAATAATAATAATTAATAATTATGGTATTAAGCGCTTGCTATGTGCCGAGCACCGTACTAAGCGCTGAGGTAGATACAAGGTAATCAGGCTGTCCCACGTGGGGCTCACAGTTTTTTAATCCCCATTTTACAGATGAGGGAACTGAGGCACAGAGCGGTTAATAATAATAATAGCATTTATTAAGCGCTTACTACGTGCAGAGCACTGTTCTAAGCGCTGGGGAGGTTACAAGGTGATAGGTTGTCCCATGGGGGGCTCACAGTCTTCATCCCCATTTTACACATGAGGTAACTAAGGCACAGAGAAGTTAATAAAAATAATAATAATAATGGCATTTATTAAGCGTTTACTATGTGCAAAGCACTGTTTTAAGGGCTGGGGAGGTTACAAGGTGATCAGGTTGTCCCATGGGGGGCTCACAGTCTTAATCCCTATTTACAGATGAGGTAACTGAGGCCCAGAGAAATTAAATGACTTGCCCATAGTCACTCAGCTGACAAATAGCAGAATGGGATTAGAACCTACGACCTCTGACACCCAAGCCCGGACTCTTTCCCCTAAACCACGCTGCTTCTCTGATTGTACGTATCAGGCCCGGTACTAAACGCTGGGGGAGTAATAATAATAATAAATAATAATAATAATAATAATAATAATAATCGCATTTGTTTACGCTTGCTATGTGCCAGGCACTGTCCTAAGCGCTGGAGAAAATGCAAGATAATCGGGTTGGACACTGTCCCTGCCCCGTAATGGGCCCACAGTCTTAATCCCCGTTTTACAGATGAGGAAACTGAGGCACAGAGAAGAGAGCTGAGGCCACGCTGCTTGAGGTAGATACAAGATTGTCAGGTTGGACTCAGTCCCTGACCCATATGGGGCTCACAGGCTTAATCCCCATTTTACACGTGAGGGAATGGAGGCACAGAGAAGTTAGGTGACTTGCCCCAGGTCTCACAGCTGATAAGTGGCCGAGCTAGGATTAGAACCCAGGTCCTTCTGACTCGCGGCTCTCCCCGGACTCAGGCACCGTTTCCTGGGCCGGGGTGGGGGGAAGGGGTCTCTAGGTCATGGGTGCCCGCCCCCCAAAATCTGCCCCCCCCCCCCGGGTTGCCTCCTCTCCACCCCCTCTCCCTTCCCCTCTACCTTTAGGGGACCATATAGACCGTCAACATATATTCCCCTCAACATATAGACCGTCTCTATATGTTGCCAACTTGTACTTCCCAAGCGCTTAGTACAGTGCTCTGCACACAGGAAGTGCTCAATAAATACGATTGATTGATTGATTGACTGTGAGCCCCACGTGGGACAATCTGATTACCTTGTATCCCCTCCAGTGCTTAGAACAGTGCTTCGCACATAGTAAGCGCTTAACAAATACCATCATTATTATTATTATTATTGTATCCCCCCAGCGCTTAGAACAGTGCTTGGCATTTCATTCATTCATTCAATCGTATTTATTGAGCGCTTACTGTGTGCAGAGCACTGGACTAAGCACTTGGGAAGTCCAAGTTGGCAACATCTAGACACGGTCCCTACCCAACAGCGGGTTCACAGTCTAGACGGGGGAGACAGACAACAAAACAAAGCATATTAACAAAATAAAATAAATAGAATAAGTATGTACAAATAAAATGAATAGAGTAATAAATGCGTACAAACATATATACATATATGCAGGTGCTGTGGGGAGGGGAAGGAGGTAGGGCGGGGGGGGATGGGGAGGGGGGAGGGAGGGGGAGAGGAAGGAAGGGGCTCAGTCTGGGACATAGTAAGCACTTAACAAATGCTATTATATTATTATTATTATTATTATTATTATTATTATTATTATTATTATTATTATTATTATTATTATTATTATTATTATTGCATCACGCCAAACTGGCACCTTTCCGGGCTGCTTGGTCGGTCACCCTGGGGTCTGGGGTCTGGGGCCTTCCCAGACTGAGCCCCTTCCTTCCTCTCCCCCTACTCCCCCTCTCCATCCCCCCCATCTTACCTCCTTCCCTTCCCCACAGCACCTGTTTATATGTATATATGTTTGTACAGATTTATTACTCTAGTTATTTATTTATTTATTTTACTTGTACATATCTATTCTATTTATTTTATTTTGTTAGTATGTTTGGTTTTGTTCTCTGTCTCCCCCTTTTAGACTGTGAGCCCACTGTTGGGTAGGGACTGTCCCTATATGTTGCCAACTTGTACTTCCCAAGCGCTTAGTACAGTGCTCTGCACACAGTAAGCGCTCAATAAATACGATTGATTGACTGATTGATTGGGGTCTTGGCCAGCTATCAGAGTCCCACCCCCCTGGACCCCTTGCTGGTCCGTGTGTAGGGGTGGGGCACCCTTCCAGGGAGAGACTGTGAGCCCCAAGTGGGACAGGGACCCCATTTGCTTGGACACACCCCCAGTGCTTAGTGCAGTGCTTGGCACATAGTAAGAGCTTAACAAATACCATTATTATTATTATTATTATTATTATTATTATTATTATTATTACCGGAGTCAGGGGGCCAGCTCCGGGGTGGTCCCGAGGCCCTGGCAATGCCCAGAAGGGCAGCAGTGGGGGAGACAAACCCCATGGGGTCCTGGACCCGAGATCCCCACTTTCGGGGTCCCCCCACCCCCCATGCCCCCGATACCCCGAGCGAATGAAGGAGCCCCCCCCGTCCCCCTCTCCATCCCCCCATCTTACCTCCTTCCCTTCCCCACAGCACCTGTATATATGTATATATGTTTGTACATATTTATTACTCTATTTATTTATTTTACTTGTACATATCTATTCTATTTATTTTATTTTGTTAGTATGTTTGGTTTTGTTCTCTGTCTCCCCCTTTTAGACTGTAAGCCCACTGTTGGGTAGGGACTGTCTCTAGATGTTGCCAACTTGGACTTCCCAAGCGCTTAGTCCAGTGCTCTGCACACAGTAAGCGCTCAATAAATACGATTGATGATGATGATGATGAGCTCGGCACAGATTAGGTAAATTTCCTGCTGCAGTAGATCAATCAATCAATCAATCGTATTTATTGAGCGCTTACTGGGTGCAGAGCACTGTACTAAGCGCTTGGGAAGTCCAAGTTGACAACATATAGAGACGGTCCCTACCCAATAGTGGGCTCACAGTAGGTGTGCGAACCCGGAAGATGCTCAGCTCCCAGAGGGTCGCCCTCCTCACCCCTCCCGTCCCCCCGACCTCCGGCTCCCCCAGACCCCCTCCCCACCGAGCCCCCCGACCACACACCCACCAAACTAGCTCTCTTCCTCCCTTCAAAGCCCTACTGAGAGCCCACCTCCTCCAGGAGGCCTTCCCACACTGAGCCTTACCTCCTTCCCCTCCCCACAGCACCTGTATATATGTATATATGTTTGTATGTATTTATTACTCTATTTATTTATTTTATTTGTACATATTTAGTCTATTTTATTTTGTTAATATGTTTTGTTTTGTTCTCTGTCTCCCCCTTCTAGACTGTGAGCCCACTGTTGGGTAGGGACCATCTCTAGATGCTGCCAACTTGGACTTCCCAAGCGCTTAGTCCAGTGCTCTGCACACAGTAAGTGCTCAATAAATACGATTGAAGAAATGAATGAATGAATGAGCCCCCTTTTTCCTCTCCTCCTCCCCATCCCCTCACTCTGCCCTACCTCCTTCCCCTCCCCACAGCACTTGTATATATTTATACAGATTTATTACTCTATTTTACTTGTACTTATTTACTATTCTATTTATTTTGTTAATGATGTGCACATAGCTATAATTCTATTTGTTCTGATTATTTTGACACCTGTCTGCATGTTTTGTTTTGTTGTCTGTCTCCCCCTTCTAGATTGGGAGCCCGTTGTTGGGTTGGGACCGTCTCTCTATGTTGCAGACTTGTTCTTCCCAAGCGCTTAGTCCAGTGCTCTGTACACAGTAAGCGCTCAATAAATACGATTGAATGAATGAATGAATGAGCCCCCTTTTTCCTCTCCTCCTCCCCATCCCCTCACTCTGCCCTACCTCCTTCCCCTCCCCACAGCACTTGTATATATTTATACAGATTTATTACTCGATTTTACTTGTACTTATTTACTATTCTATTTATTTTGTTAATGATGTGCACATAGCTATAATTCTATTTGTTCTGACGATTTTGACACCTGTCTACACGTTTTGCATTGTTGTCTATCTCCCCCTTCTAGACTGGGAGCCCGTTGTTGGGTAGAGGCCGTGTTTATATGTTGCCGACTTGTACTTCCCAAGCGCTTAGTACGGTGCTCTGCATACAGTAAGTACTCAATAAATACGATTGAATGAATGAAAGAATCAATATTATTCATTCATTCAATTGCATTTATTGAGTGCTTACTGTGTGCAGAGCACCGTACTAAGCGCTTGGGAGAGTCCAGTACATCAGAGTTGCAACGTGGCTAGAGAAGCAGCGTGGCTCAGTAGAAAGAACACAGGCTTGGGTATCAGAGGTCATGAGTTCTAATCCCGACTCCACCACTTGTCTGCTATATGACTTTGGGCAAGTCACATAACTTCTCCGTGCCTCAGTTACCTCAACTGTAAAATGGGGATTAGGACTGTGAGCTCCACGTGGGGCAACCTAATCACCTTGTATCCCTCCCAGCGCTCCTTCCCTTCTCCACAGCAGCTGTATATATGTTTGTACATATTTTTTACTCTATTTATTTATTTATTTATTTTATTTGTACATATCTATTCTATTTATTTTATTTTGTTAGTATGTTTAGTTTTGTTCTCTGTCTCCCCCTTTTAGACTGTGAGCCCACTGTTGGGTAGGGACTGTCTCTGTATGTTGCCAATTTGTACTACCCAAGCGCTTAGTACAGTGCTCTGCACATAGTAAGTGCTCAATAAATACGATTGATGATGATGATGATGATGCTTGGCATATAGTAAGCGCTTAACAAAAAGCAGCGTGCCTCAGTGGAAAGAGCCCGGGCTTTGGAGTCAGAGATCATGGGTTCAAATCCCAGCTCCGCCAACTGTCAGCTGTGTGGCTTTGGGCAAGTCACTTCACTTCTCTGGGCCTCAGTTACCCCATCTGGAAAATGGGGATTAAAACTGGGAGCCCCCCGTGGGACAACCTGATCACCTTGTAACCTCCCCAGAGCTTAGAACCGTGCTTTTCACATAGTAAGCGCTTAACAAATACCATTATTATTATTATTATTATTTGCACATAGTAAGCGCTTAACAAATACCATTATTATTATTATTATTACAAGGAGCCTGCAGTCTAGACGGCTGTAATAAATGCCGTGTCAATCAATCAACCGGATTACTAGAGAGTTTACTGTGTGCAGAGCACTGTAGTAGGCGCTGGTCGGAAGTATAAGACGGGGCAAAGGAGCCCTAGGGTTCCTCCCAGTCCGGTGGCGTCCAATGTCTGCAGCGCTTTGAGATCTCCCTTCCCGCTCCCAGAATTCCCGCCTGAGGCCACCAGAGGGCGTATCCAATGGCTATTAATGTGAATTCATTAATAATAATAATAATAATAATAGCATTTATTAAGCGCTTACTATGTGCAAAGCACTGTTCTAAGCGCTGGATTCATTCGATCGTATTTACTGAGCGCTTACTGTGTGCAAAGCACTGTTCTAAGCGCTGGATTCATTCAATCGTATTTACTGAGCGCTTACTGTGTGCAGAGCACTGGACTAAGCGCTTGGAAAGTACAATTCGGCGACAGATAGAGACAATCCCTACCCAACAACGGGCTCATAGTCTAGAAGTAAATATATTAGCATCTCATTAGCCCTACAGTCGTGGGTTCTAATCCCGACTCCGCCACTTGTCAGCTGTGTGACTTTGGGCAAGCCACTTCACTTCTCTCTCTCCCCCTTCTAGACTGTGAGCCCGTTGTTGGGTAGGGACCGTCTCTCTATGTTGTCAACTTGTGCTTCCCAAGCGCTTAGTACAGCGCTCTGCACACAGTAAGTGCTCAATAAAAACGATTGAATGAGTGAATAACAGTACCTCATCTGTAAAATGGGGATTAATAATAATAATGGTATTTGTTAAGCGCTTACTATGTGT
Organism: Tachyglossus aculeatus; assembly: GCF_015852505.1. Lineage (NCBI taxonomy): Eukaryota > Metazoa > Chordata > Mammalia > Monotremata > Tachyglossidae > Tachyglossus > Tachyglossus aculeatus. The sequence continues at coordinate 4,151,857 of NC_052091.1, forward strand.
AAAGCACTGTTCTAAGCGCTGGGGAGGTTACAAGGTGATCAGTTTGTCCCACGTGGGGCTCACAGTCTTAATCCCCATTTTACAGATGAGGGAACTGGGGCACAGAGAAGTGAAGTGACTTGGCCAAAGTCACACAGCTGACAACTGGCGGAGTGGGGATTAAGACTGTGAGCCCCCCGTGGGACAACCTGATCACCTTGTAACCTCCCCAGCGTTTAGAACAGTGCTTGGCACATAGTAAGCGCTTAATAAATGCCATTAGTATTACCTCATCTGTAAAATGGGGATTGAGAGTGTGGGCCCCACGTGGGTCAACCTGATTACCTTCTATCTACAACAGTGCTTAGAACAGTGCTTGGCACATAGTAAGCGCTTAACAAATACCATTATTATTATTATTATTATTATGCACGACCAAACTCTTGGAGTTGGGGGGAGGACCCCTGTCTCTCTGTTTCTTCCTCGGATCTGTCTCTGTCGGGGTCTCCCTGGGTCTCTGGCTGGCTATCTGGTTCTCTCCCGGGGATGTCTCTTTGGATCTCCTAACCTCTGGATCATTCATTCATTCATTCCATCGTATTTATTGAGCGATTACTGTGTGCAGAGCACTATACTAAGCGCTTGGGAAAGTACAACACACCAACAGTGACATTCCCTGCCCACAACGAGCTCACAGTCTAGAAGTGGGGAGACAGACATTAATACAGATAAATAAAACGACAGATCTGGACATAGAGAAGCAGCGTGGCTCAGGGGAAAGAGCCCGGGCTTTGGAGTCGTGGGTTCAAATCCCGGCTCCGCCAATTGCCAGCTGTGTGACTTTGGACAAGTCACATAACTTATCTGGGCCTCAGTTACCTCATCTGGAAAATGGGGATTGACTGTGAGCCCCCCGTGGGACAACCTGATCCAACCTCATCACCTTGTTACCTCCCCATTCATTCATTCAATCGTATTTATTGAGCGCTAACTGTGTGCAGAGCACTGGACTAAGCGCTTGGGAAGTCCAAGTTGGCAACATATAGAGACGGTCCCTACCCAACAGCGGGCTTACAGTCTAGGGCGCTTAGAACACTGCTTTGCACATAGTAAGTGCTTAATAAATTCACTCATTCATTCAATCGTATTTATTGAGAAGCAGCGTGGCTCAGTGGAAAGAGTCTGGGCTTTGGAGTCAGAGGTCATGGGTTCAAATCCCGGCTCCGCCAATTGTCAGCTGTGTGACTTTGGGCAAGTCACTTCACTTCTCTGGGCCTCAGTTACCTCATCTGTAAAATGGGGATGAAGACTATGAGCCCCCGCGTAGGACAACCTGATCACCTTGTAACCTCCCCAGCGCTTAGAACAGTGTTTTGGACATAGTAAGCACTTTATAAATGTCATGATTATAAATGTCATTATTATTATTATTGAGCGCTTGCTGTGTGCAGAGCACTGCACTAAGCGCTTGGGAAGTACAAATTGGCAACCTATAGAGACGGTCCCTACCCAACAGCGGGCTCACAGTCTAGGGCGCTTAGAACAGTGCTTTGCACATAGTAAGTGCTTAATAAATTCATTCATTCATCGTATTTATTCATCATCAATCGTATTTTTTGAGCGCTTACTATGTGCAGAGCACTGTACTAAGCGCTTGGGAAGTACAAATTGGCAACATAGAGAGACAGTCCCTACCCAACAGTGGGCTCACAGTCTAAAAGGGGGAGACAGAGAACAAAACCAAACATACTAACAAAATAAAATAAATAGGATAGATATGTACAAGTAAAATAAATAAATAAATAAATAAATAGAGTAATAAATATGTACAAACATGTATTCATATATACAGGTGCTGTGGGGAAGGGAAGGAGGTAAGATGGGGGGATGGAGAGGGGGACGAGGGGGAGAGGAAGGAAGGGGCTGAGTGTGGGAAGGCCTCCTGGAGGAGGTGAGCTCTCAGCAGGGCCTTGAAGGGAGGAAGAGAGCTTGCTTGGCGGAGGGGCAGAGGGAGGGAGGGCATTCCAGGCCCGGGGGAGGACGTGGGCCGGGGGTCGATGGCGGGACAGGGGAGAACGAGGCCTAACGGTGAGGAGATTAGCGGTGGTGGAGGAGAGGAGGGTGCGGGCTGGGCTGGAGAAGGACAGAAGGGAGGTGAGGTAGGAGGGGGCCAGGGGATGGATGGACAGCCTGGAAGCCCAGGGTGAGGAGTTTCTGCCTGATATTTATTGAGCGCTTACTGTGTGCAGAGCACTGCACTAAGCGCTTGGGAAGTCCAAGTTGGCAACATACAGAGACGGTCCCTACCCAACGGCGGGCTCACAGTCTAGAGCGCCTAGAACAGTGTTTGGCACATAGTAAGCGCTTATTATTATTATTAATAAATGCCATTATTGTTATTATAAGTGATTTGGGGCTGGCGGGGGGAGAGCAAAGGGATAAATAAAATGACCGATATGGACCTAAAGTGCTGTGGGGATGGGAGGATGGGGGGGGGGGACAAAGGGGAGAGGAAAGGGGGGATGAGGAAAAGTGGGACTTTGTCAATCAATCAATCAATCAATCGTATTTATTGAGCGCTTACTATGTGCAGAGCACTGTACTAAGCGCTTGGGAAGTACAAATTGGCAACACATAGAGACAGTCCCTACCCAACAGTGGGCTCACAGTCTAAAAGGGCTAGAGGTGGGCTAGTCGTGGGCTAGAGGTCCGGATCAGGATCGCTCGGATACCTGGGTTCTAGTTGTCCCCCTCCACATATACATGCACACACATACACACACGTGCACATACATGCACACACTCACCTCCATCCCCACTTTCTGTCCTCTCCCCTCCCCCTTTCAGCTCTTGCCTCCCCATCACCCCCCCCAAGCCCCCGGAATCCTGCTTCTGGCCTCCAGCCTCCCCTCTCCCCCCACCCCCGGGGAGCCCCTTCCCCACCCCACACTGGCCCGGCACGACCCCCTCTCCCCTCCCCCCCCGCCCCCCAGAGCCAGACAGTAGCTCCGTTGCCATGGTGACGGCGTGACATCCCCGAGCTGCTCTCTGATTGGCAGGCCTCGGGAGAGACGCGTTTGTGGGCGTCTCGGCCCCTCCTCCCCGAAGGGCCTGCGGGTAATAAAAATGGCATTTATTAAGCGCTTATTATGTGCAAAGCACTGTTCTAAGCGCTGGGAAGGTTACAAGGTGATCAGGTTGTCCCACGTGGGGCTCACAGTCTTCATCCCCATTTTACAGATGCGGTAACTGAGGCCCAGAGAAGTGAAGTGACTTGCCCAAAGTCACCCAGCTGACAATTGGTGGAGCCGGGATTTGAACCCATGACCTCTGACTCCAAAGCCCGAGCTCTTTCCACTGCGCCACGCTGCTTCTCTGATGGCATTTATTAAGCGCTTACTATGTGCAAAGCACTGTTCTAAGCGCTGGGGAGGTTACAAGGTGATCAGATGGTCCCACGGGGTGCTCACAGTCTTGATCCCCACTTGACAGATGAGGGAACTGAGGCACAGAGAAGTGAAGTGACTTGCAGAGACTCTGAACCAAGCAGCAGAGAGCCCGCCCCACCTCCCCACTCCCCCCGGGCTTTTTTTTAGGGTGTGTGTTAAGCGCTTACTACGCGCAGGACATTATATTAAGCGCTGGGGTAGGAACAGCTCCACCTCCTGTCTACTGTGTGACCTTGGGGAAGTCACTTAACTCCTCTGTGCCTCAGTTACCTCATCTGGAAAATGGGGATTAAGGCAGTGAGCCCCATGTGGGACAGGACTGTGTCCAGCCCGATTACTGCAGAGCTTAGAACAGCATTTGGCACACTGCTTAATAATGATAATGATGGCATTTATTAAGCGCTTACTATGTGCAAAGCACTGTTCTAAGCACTGGAGAGGTTACAAGGTGATCAGGTGGTCTCATGGGGGGCTCGCAGTCTTCATCCCCATTTTACAGACGAGGTCACTGAGGCACAGAGAAGTTAAGTGACTTTCATTCATTCATTCAATCGTATTTATTGAGCGGTTACTGTGTGCAGAGCACTGGACTTGCCCAAAGTTACACAGCTGACAATTGGTGGAGCCGGCATTTGAACCCATGACCTCCGACTCCAAAGCCCGGGCTCTTTCCACTGAGCCACACTGCTTCCATTCATTCAATCGTATTTATTGAGCGCTTACTGTGTGCAGAGCACTGCCCGTGCTCTTTCCAGTGAGCCACGCTGCTTCTCAGTGAGCCACGCTGCTTCTCTATGTATATATGTATGTATGTATGTATGTACATATTTATTACTCTTTATTTTACTTAGTACAGTGCTCTGTACACAGTAAGCGCTCAATAAATACGATGATTCCTCTCCCCCTCCATCCCCCTATCTTACCTCCTTCCCTTCCCCACAGCACCTGTATATATGTATATATGTCTGTACATATTTATTACTCTATCTTTTATTTATTTATTTTACTTGTACATATCTATTCTATTTATTTTATTTTGTTAGTATGTTTGGTTTTGTTCTCTGTCTCCCCCTTCTAGACTGTGAGCCCGCTGTTGGATAGGGACTGTCTCTCCATGTTGCCAACTTGTACTTCCCAAGCGCTTAGTACAGTGCTCTGCACACAGTAAGCGCTCAATAAATGCGATTGATTGATTGATTGACTAAGCGCTTGGGAAGTACAATTTGGCAACATATTGAGACGGTCCCTACCCAACAGCGGGCTCACAGTCTAGAAGGGCTCACAGTCTTAACAAATATTTAATAACTGCTTAACAAATACTACAATTATTATTATAAATATTAATAATAGAACCAGGGCCTCCCCCCTCGCAGACAGCAGAGGCCAAATCAGAAATCCTAAAGTCTGACCTCTGCCCGGACTCTATTCCCAGCCCTTCCAGGCAGCTTGGAGGCTGGAGCAGGGGAGGAGATGGGAGATGGGGGTGGGAGGGGGACAGCAGTAGGGGAAGCGTCTCCCAAGGTATAAATCCTACTACTTCTGGAATCCTGGACGATTGATTTGACTGATTAAAGCCATGGAGTCCTGGGCTTCAATCGGCAGAACGCCCAAGTGTGATGGGCAGAGCCCAGGGAGAGATTAGGATCCTTGGGGTGTGACAGACAAAGCCCTGGGGGGTGACATACAGAGCCCCAGGAGTGTAACATAAAGTCTCGGAGGTGTGACTTACAGAGTTGCAGGGGGTGGGGTGGGAGGGAAGGCCTCACACAGAGCCCCGAAGTGTGAAGCACTTTGCGCTAGTGTGGCCTGGGAGACAGAGGATCTGGGTTCCAATCCCTACTCCCCCACTTTCATTCAATCGTATTTATTGAGCGCTTACTGTGTGCAGAGCACTGGACTAAACGCTTGGGAAGTCCAAGTCGGCAACATATAGAGACGGTCCCTATCCAGCAACGGGCTCACAGTCTAGCAGGGGGAGACAGACAACAAAACATGTGGACAGGTGTCAAGTCTTCAGAACAAGTAAAATTAAAGCTAAACGCACATCGTTAACAAAATAAATAGAATAGTAAATATGGACAAGTAAAATAATAGAGTAATAAATCTGTACAAACATATATACAGGTGCTGTGGGGAGGGGAAGGAGGTAAGGCGGGGGAGATGGGGAGGAGGAGAGGAAAAAGGGGGCTCTGTCTGGGACGGCCTCTGTGTAACCTTGGGCAAGTCACTTAACATCTCAATGCCTCAGTTTCCTCATTGTAAAATAGAGATTCGGTACCTGTTCTGCCTCCTGCTTAGAATATGGGCCCCGTTTGGGACAGGGACGGTGTCTGACCTAATTAACTGGTTCCTTCCCCCAGTGCTTAGTACGTGCTTGGCACAAAGTAAGTGCTTGACACTTTATTATTAATATCATTATTATTTTTACATACACAGTCCCGGGGGTGTGACACACCTGGTCACACCCTGGGTGTGTCATACAGTCCCGGGTGTGTGACATATAGAATTCGGGGGGTGTGAAATACAGAGTGAGTCATACAGAGGCCCAGGGGTGGGACAAACAGAGCCCCGAGTGTGTCATACAGAGGCCCAGGGGTGGGATGAACAGAATTCAGGGGGTGCGCAGTACAGGATTCAAGGGGGTGTATTACAGAGTCCCGGGGGTGTGACATACAGGGTTCCGGGGGGGTGTATTATAGAGTCTGGAGTCTAATCCCCGGCTCTGCCACTTGTCGGCTGGGTGACCTTGGACAAGCCACTTTAATAATAATAATAATGATGGTATTTGTTAAGTGCTTACTATGTGCCAGACACTGTACTAAGCGCTGGGGTAGGTACCAGTTAATTAAGTTAATTAATTAATTAGGTTAGCTAATTCTCTGTGCCTCAGTTACCTCATCTGGAAAATGGGGGTTGAGACTGTGAGCCCCACACGAGACCCATCCCACCGCCGGTCTTGCCGCCTCTGTGCCCTAGAGCCCTCTGCAGTTCCAACCCTTGGTCTCTCAAGTTTGGTGATGTTCCCTGGCTCCAAGCCTTCTTTTTTTTTTTTAAGGGATTCATTAGGCATTTATTAAGTGCCAGGAACTGTACTAACCGCATGGCGTGGCGGACAGAACATGGACCCAGGTTTCAGAAGGTTGTGGGTTCTAATTCTGACTCTGCCACTTGTCTGCTGTGTGAGCAAGTCACTTCACCTCTCTGGGCCTCGGTTTCCTCTTCTATAAAATAGGGATTGAGACTCTAAGCCCCACATGGGACAGGGACTGTGTCCAACTCTATTTGCTTATGTCCACCCCAGCACTTAGCACAGTGCCTGGCACATAGAAAGCACTTAGCAAATACCATAATTTTTACTACTATCATCATTATTCTTATTAGATACAAGTTAATCATGTTGGACACAGTCCCTGTCCCACGTTGGACTCACAGTCCTAATCCCCGTTTTACAGATAATGTGACTGAGGCCCGGAGAACTGACTTGCTCAAGGTCACACAGAAAACAAGTGGCAGAGCCTGGATTAGAACTCAGGTCCCCTCACTCCCAGGCCTTTGCTCCTGAGAAGCAGCGTGGTTTAGTGGAAAGAGCCCGGGCTTGGGAGTCAGAGGTCATGGGTTCGAATCCTGACTCCACCACTTGTCAGCTTTGTGACTTTGGGCAAATCACTTCACTTCTCTGGGCCTCAGTTCCCTCATCTGTAAAATGGGGATTAAGATTGTGAGCCCCACGTGGGACAAACTGTTAACCTTGTACTTCCCAAGCACTTAGTACAGTGCTGTGCACACAGTAAGCGCTCAGTAAATACGATTGATTGATTGTATCTATCCCAGCACTTAGAACAGTGCTCGGCACATAGAGTGGAGAGAGCCTGGGCTCTGGAGTCAGAGGTCATAGGTTCAAATCCCGGCTCCGCCAATTGTCAGCTGTGTGACTTTAGGCAAGTCAACTTCTCTGTGCCTCAGTTACCGCATCTGTAAAATAGGGATGAAGACTGTGAGCCCCATGTGGGCCAACGCGATTCATTCATTCAATCGTATTTATTAAGCGCTGACTGTGTGCAGAGCACTATACTAAGCTCTTGGGAAATCCAAGTTGGCAACATAGAGAGGCGGTCCCTACCCAACAGTGGGCTTACAGTCTAGAAGGGGGAGACAGACAACAAGACAGAACATATTAACAGAATAAAATAAATAGAATAAATATGTACAAATGAAGTAGAGTAAAAAATATGTACAAACATATATACATATATACAGGTGTATACGTGATCACCTTCTAGACTGTGAGACCACTGTTGGGTAGGGACCGTCTCTATATGTTGCCAACTTGGACTTACCAAGCGTTTAGTCCACTGCTCTGCACACAGTAAGCGCTCAATAAATACGTGAATGAATGAATCACCTTGTAACCTCCCCAGGGCTTAGAACAGTGGTTTGCACACAGTAAGAGCTTAATGAATGTCATCATTATTATTATTACGCTCAATTCCCTAGGCCACTCTGCTTTAGCTCCGAATCTAAAAGAGCCCGGAGCCAGAGAGAGACGGAGATGGGGAGAGAGAGGGAGGCAGCATTCAGGCCTCGCCCCCTCCCCAGGCCCCTCCCTCCTCTTCGGGTCCCCCCACCCCATCCTGGGCTCGGGGAGGAGCAGCGTTTGCTGAGTCCGCAGCGCCGGCAGCCCAAGATCTGAGGCTCCGGGCCCGGGGCCGGACCGCCGGACTCAGCATGTGAGCCCGCAGGGCCGAGCAGGTAAGGGAGGAGGCCGCTGGGATGGAGGGATGGAGGGAGGGAGGGAGGGAGGGATGGATGGATGAAGGGAGGGAGGGAGGGATGGGAGAATGGAGAGATGGAGGGATGGACGGAGGAAGGGATGGATGGATGGATGGAGGGAGGGAGGGATGGATGGATGGAGGGAGGGAGGGAGGAATGGAGAGATGGAGGGATGGACGGAGGGAGGGATGAATGGAGGGAGGGATGGGTGGAGGGAGGGATGGAGGGAGGGATGGATGGAGGGATGGAGGAATGGAGAGATGGAGGGATGGACGGAGGGAGGGAGGGAGGGATGGATGGACGGAGGGAGGGAGGGATGGATGGATGGATGGAGAGAGGGAGGGATGGAGGGATGGAGGGATGGAGGAATGGAGAGATGGAGGGATGGACCAAGGGAGGGAGGGAGGGATGGAGGGAGGGAGGGAGAGATGGAGGGCTGGAGGAATGGAGAGATGGAGGGATGGACGGGGGGGGAAGCAGGGGCGCCATCCCTTTCTCTGTCTCCTCATCTCTGCCCTCCTCATCTCTGCCTCTCCTCTAGCTGGACTCCAATCCCCACCCCTGAACACCCTCGGCCCCAGCCCGGATTGCCGAGGGGGCTGGGGGCGGGGGGATTGTCCTCCAGGGCCCTTCTCCCCCCATCGTTTCCCAGCCCTGGCGTGGAGGGGTCGCCCCTGCCCTCTCCGTTCTTCCTCCAGCCCCTCCCTGTGAGTGTGTGTGCGGGTTTTTTTTTTGGGTGGGGGGTGAGTATATGTGTCAGTATGTGAGCGCTTGATGTATTTATATGTATATTTATGGAATCCCTATATATGATATAGATATCATATAACTATATCTATATATAGATAGATGGGTTGTTATGCAAGAGTGTGTGTGTATCCGGATGAGGGTCCGTGAATGTCTTTGTCTGGTTGTGTGTCTGGTTGTGTGTCTGGCTGTGCGTCCAGGCAGACATCTGCCCGGATTTTCTGATCACCCATGTGTCTGTCCAGGTTTGTGAGTCTGGGTCCATGGGTGGATGTGTGTGTGTCTATGCATGTATGACTGTATGTACAGCTCCAGACTTGGCTCCTCTCTGCCTCAGTTTCCCCCTCCTGCTCTTCTCTTGAGGCTTTGGGGGAGGGGAGGAGATAGGAGAGAGTAACCTGGGAGAGGGGTGAGGCGGAGGAGAATCCTTTGACTTTTGATTTTCCTGGTGCTCTTGGGACCCCAGCCGTTGGAAGTGGGCAGGGAAAGCTAATCTCTACTTGACCTCTCTGCTTCCCGGGATTTATAAAATACTCCTACTAATACTAATAATAATCAACTCCTTACAATGTGCCAAGCACTGAACTAAGTATGGGGTTGATGCAGCATATGAGGAACGGACCCAATTCTCCACCTACACGGAGCTCACAGTCTAGGAGGAAGGGAGAACGGGCATTTTGTCCCCATTTTACAGAAGAGGTAAGTGAGGCACGAAAGGGTGAACTGACCGGCCCAAGGTCACCCAGCAGACAAGTGGCCGAGCCGGGATTGAAACCCAAGTCTTCTGGCTCCTGGGCCCGGGCTCTTTTCACTAGGCCTCACTGCTTAATATTTCAGCAGGAAGGGAAAGCCAAGTCATGAGACAGAGAGACAAGAGCCAGGGGAAGGGGAAGGGAGGGAGTACTGGGAAAGTATCTATCCCAGCTCTTAAAACACTGCTTGGCACATAGTAAGCGCTTAAAAAATACTACAGTTATTAAAGGGATCCGGGTCTCCTCGTTCACCCCCAGAATCCAACCGCATCGTCCCTTCGACAGATCGGTGGGGCAGAGGACCGTGTCTCTTGTGAAGAGAAGCAGCGTGGCTCAGTGGAAAGAGCCCGGGCTTTGGAGTCAGAGGTCACGGGTTCAAATCCCGGCCCCGCCAACTGACAGCTGTGTGACTTTGGGCAAGTCACTTAACTTCTCCGGGCCTCAGTGACCTCATCTGTAAAATGGGGATGAAAACTGTGAGCCCCCCGTGGGACAACCTGACCCCCTTGTAACCTCCCCAGCTTTTAGAACAGTGCTTTGCACATAGTAAGAGTTTAACAAACACCATCATTATGATTATTATTTGCTTGTATCCACCCCAGCGCTCAGTACAGTGCCTGGCACAAAGTAAACGCTTAACAAATACTTAAGCGCTTAAGTATTTGCTTAATACTTAATTAGAGCTCATTATTGGCCAAGCTTACGCACACATCTGCCCTGTAGGTTGGTGGGGAAGGGGCGACTCCAGGCCAGGGCCCCACAACTCGGCTTGTGCCTCCCAGCCTGCAGGCCTCCTCGCCCTGGCACGAAGACTGCCCGGCTCTGCCCCTGGTGCCAGCCCTGGGAGGGGGACGGGGGGGGCGCGAGCCTGGCCAGGCCAGGCCAACTTCTGTTTCCTTTCCACTTCCCAGCTCCTCCGGGCGCGGGGGCCGGACCCGCCGCCGCCTCTTCCTCCTCCTCCTCCTCCTCCCGGCCGCCCTCCGGCCTGGGCCCGGGGCCATGGAGCAGTTGGCGCTCTGGTCCCTGCTCCTGACGGCGCCTAGCTGGGCCGACTTGTGCCCACGTCGCTGCCACTGCCAGGCCCCGGCCCCGTCTCTGGCGGTTCTGTGCGCCCGCACCGGGCTTCTCTTCGTGCCCGCCCTGCTGGACGCCCGCACGGCCGAGCTGCGCCTGACGGACAACTTCATCGCGGCCGTGCGGCGTCAGGACTTCGCCAACCTGACCCGTCTGCTGCACCTCACCCTGTCGCGCAATACCATCAGCCAGATCCTGCCCTGGGCCTTCGCCGACCTGCGGGCCCTGCGGGCCCTGCACCTGGATAGCAACAGGCTGCTGGCCCTGGACGGCGAGCAGCTCCGCGGCCTTCCCAACCTGCGCCACCTGATCCTCAGCAACAACCAGATCAGCTCCATCGCCCCGGCCGCCCTGGACGACTTCGCCGAGACGCTGGAGGACCTGGACCTGTCCTACAACAACCTGGAAGGCCTGCCCTGGGCCGCCGTGGGCCGCCTGGCCAACGTCAACTCTCTCAGCCTGGACCACAACCTCATCGCCCACGTGCCGCCCGGTGCCTTCGCCAACCTTCAAAAGCTGGCGCGGCTGGACATGACGTCGAACCGGCTGAAGACCATCCCGCCGGACCCGCTCTTCCTGCGCATCCCCGTGTATGCCCGGTCGCGGGGCTCCCCGCTCTCCTCCCTGGTGCTCGGCTTCGGGGGCAACCCCCTGCACTGCAACTGCGAGCTGCTCTGGCTGCGCCGCCTGACCCGCGAGGATGACCTGGAGACCTGCGCCTCGCCGCCCGGCCTCCTGGGCCGCTACTTCTGGACGGTGCCCGAGGAGGAGTTCGTCTGCCAGCCGCCCGTCATCACCAGGGCCTCGGCCCGCGCCACCGTGGCCGAGGGCCAGCCGGTGAGCCTGCGCTGCCGGGGCTCCGGGGACCCGGCCCCCAGCGTCCACTGGCTGGCCCCCGACGGGCGCGTGGTGGCCAACTCCAGCCGCCTGCGGGTCTCCGAGGCCGGGAGCCTGGACATCGCCGTCACCCGTCCGCGGGACAGTGGTGTCTTCACCTGTGTGGCCTCCAACGCCGCTGGGGATGCCACGGCCTCGGTGGAGCTGAGTGTGGGGCCCCGGCCACGGGAGGCCAATGGCAGCAGGCCGCGCCCGGGGCCCTCGGACATCCTCACGGCAGGCCGGGGCAACGGCACGGCCGTCGGTGCCCAGCCCCGGGTGGTGGCCGTGGCCCAGGTGACCACCTCCTCGGCCCTGGTACACTGGGAGCCGGGCGCCCCGGCCCCTGGGCTCCGCATGTATCAGATCCAGTACAACAGCTCGGCCGACGACACCCTCATCTACAGGTGCGGCCTGGACTTGGGGGGCAACACGAGGGTGCAGCACGAGGGCACCCCCCTGGGCAGCGCCTGGGTAACAGGGACTTAACTCCGGGAGATCTCCGCGCTCTTAAAAGTCATGCGTTCTAATCCCAGCTCCGCCACTTGTCCGCTCTGTGACCTTGGGCAAGTCACTCCACTTCTCAGGGCCTCTGTTCCCTCATCTGCAAAATGGGGATTAACACTGTGAGCCCCACGTGGGACAGCCTGATTACCTTGAATCCCACCCAGTGCTTAGAACAGTGCTTGTCACATAGTAAGTGCTTAACAAATGCCATCATCATCATCATGATTATTATTATTCTCTGGGCCTCAGTTCCCTCACCTGTAAAATGGAGGTTAAGACTGTAAGCCCCATGTGGGACAACCTGATTACCTTGAATCTACCCCAGCACTTAGTACAGTGCTTGTCACATAGTAAGCGCTTAACAAATGCCATCATCATTATCATGATTATTATTATTCTCTGGGCCTCAGTTCCCTCACCTGTAAAATGGAGGTTAAGACTGTAAGCCCCATGTGGGACAACCTGATTACCTTGAATCCCACCCAGTGCTTAGAACAGTGCTTGTCACATAGTAAGCACTTAACAAATGCCATCATCATCATCATGATGATTATTATTCTCTGGGCCTCAGTTCCCTCACCTGTAAAATGGAGGTTAAGACTGTAAACCCCATGTGGGACAACCTGATTACCTTGAATCTACCCCAGCACTTAGTACAGTGCTTGTCACATAGTAAGCGCTTAACAAATGCCATCATCATCATCATGATTATTATTATTCTCTGGGCCTCAGTTCCCTCACCTGTAAAATGGAGGTTAAGACTTTAAGTCCCATGTGGGACAACCTGATTATCTTGAAGTACTTAGTACAGTGCTTGTCACATAGTAAGTGCTTAACAAATACCATTATCATTATTATTATTATTAATAATAAACCTGGGACCGGCGTGAGCCGCTGAGGGGTCTGGGAAGGATGGGGACTAGTGTGAGGGAGTTTTTTTAAATGACATTTGTTGAGGGTTTACTGGGTGTCCCACGCTGTTCTAAGCTGTGGAGAGGGTACAAGTGAATTAGGTGGGACACAATCCCCGGGGCTTGCAGTCTCAGAAGGCGGGAGAACGGGTATCGATCCCCATTTTACAGTTGAGGAAACTGAGGCACAGAGAAGGAAAGTGATGGTCAGTGAGCAATCATTAGAGGCGGGATTAGAACCCAGGTCCTCTGGCTCCCGGGTCAGGGCTCGTTCCACCGGGCCGCGCTGGCCCGGGAGGCCTGGCCCCGGCTATGGGATAAGTGATGGAGGCGGGCGACCCAGGGATGGAGGGTGGACAGGCTCGCCCTTCCCCCGGGCCTCTCACCCCCTGCCCGTGTCGCCCACCCAGGATGATCCCGCCTTCCAGCCGCTCCTTCCTGGTGCTAGACCTGGCGTCCGGCCGGGCCTACGAGTTGTGCGTGCTGGCCGTGTACGACGACGGGGCGACTGCCCTGACAGCCACGCGGGCCCTAGGCTGCGTGGGCTTCTCCACCCTCCCGGAGCCCGGGCAGTGCCCGTCCCCGCACCCCCCGGCCCTGGGCGGGGGCACCCTCATTGTTGTCCTCGGCGGGGCCATCGCCGCCTCCGCCCTCGCCTTCATCTTCATTCTCATCGCCCGCCACCGAGGAGGCTCCAAGACCCCCGGCCCTCCGGTCAGCCACGTCTGCTCCCAGACCAACGGGGGCTCGGCCGGGCCCGGGGGTCCCCCGCCCAGAAAGGACCAGGACCCCAAGGCCCTGGCGACTGAGCCCCACGATGCGCCCTACTCCGGAGAACAGGGTGAGTAAGGCCCCCGTGCACAATCATTCGTTCATTCATTCGATTGTATTTATTGAATGCTTACTGTGTCCAGAGCCCTGGGCTAAGCGCTCAGGTGGAGACATTAGAACAATAAACAGTCACATTCCCTTCCCACATGAATTTACACAGTCTCCCTTTCCCCACAAGCCCAGGTCTGGTTTCTTCCTCTCGCCTCCCCCACGTCATTCCCAAGTGGCTTCCAGGCTGGCCAGAGGGATAGCAATAATAATAATAATAATGATGATGATGGTACCAATAATAACGGTATTTGGGAAGCAGCATGGCCTAGTGGATAGAGCCCGGGCCTGGGGATCTAATCCTAACTCCTCCGTTTGTCTGCTGTGTGACCTTGGGCAAGTCACTTCACTTCTCTGGGCCTCGGTTACCTCATCTATATAATCTCTGGGACTGTGAGCCCCATAGGGGACACGGACTGTCTCCAACCTGATTAGCTTGTATTTACCCTAGCGCTTATAACAGTGCTTGACGCTTAGCAAGCGCTCAACAAGTACCATCATCATTATTATGTGTTAAACTTGGGAAGGGGGAAGGAATGGGGTCGAATGGGAGCATTTGAATCCCAGTCTGCAAAGGATGCTGAGAAAGTAACTCATCGCCTTGCAAAGGACGCTGGAAAATTGCCCGGACTCTATAGCAAAGGGTGCTGGGAAGCCACCTAGGTCCTTGGGAAAGGGTGCTGGGAAATTCTCTAGGCAGAATCGCTTCTCTTCCTCTAAGCATAGGATGCTGAGAGATCCTGGCAGGCAGAGGGTGGGGAGCTCCGTTTCAGAGCGGGAAGGGACAGGGAGAAGTGAGACATTGTGGGAGTTTGGGGGTTCTGAATCTTGGGGTCTGAATCCTCCATCTTCCTCTCCTCGCCGCCTCCCGATCCCTTCCACCCTCAGCCCCCGCCAGCCCAGCCCGGCCAGGGGAGAGGATGAAGCCAAGCGAATGGACGGACGTGATCATCTGACGCCGCCGTGCGAACTCGGGACCAGGGGGCCGCAGGGGCCGTGTGGTCTGGTGAGCATGGCGGGAGACCCCTCCCCGCCCACACCTGGGTCCTGTCTAGCTCGGGGAGTGGGTTCTTCTGCTGGGAATTGAGAACAGGGATGTCGGGGGTTGGGGGAGAAGGAGAGAACGGCAGCAGGAATGGCGGTGAGATGTCAGGAAGGATGACTGAGTAGGCCGCAGAGGGGCAGGCTGGAATGTTTCCTTCTCTAGAGGGAGAGAGAACGAAGACCCTGTTGGAGAGAATGTGAGAAGAGAGGCAGGGTTGTAGGGGGGTGGGAGTGGAAAACGGGTTGACTCTCCAAAATTTCAGCTGGAGCAGGAGGTGGAGGTAAAACCCAAGCAACCCGTCCATCCACCCCCGGTCCCCGGATCCCCATTCTGGTGTCTGTGTCTTCTCAGGTTTCAGGCCCAATCTCTCAATCCCCCCTCCCTCCCTTGAGCGGCCCTGGAGCCCCCTGTCCCTAGGATCCCCTGCCCGGAACCCCTGGACAGCCAGAGCCCCTGGAAGGGAGGCGAGAGGCCAGGGAGGTGAGAATTGGGGCTGGGGGCGGGAGGGGTGGGAGGAGGGGGTCTTGACCCCGTTGGACAGATCTCCCTAAGTCCCTCCCATTCCTTCGATTTCCCTCACCCCTTCCTATCCCCCCCCTGCTCACCTCTCCCACGATTTCCTTCCAGGCCCGTTGCCATGGAGACGAGGGGGGTCGGAGCGGCCATCTTGGATATGTCCACTCAACGCTGGCGAGAGACAGACCCACGCAAGGCCACGTGGACCGTCCCCTTCCCCCTGACTCCGTCCTCCTCCCGTGACCCTGGAGGATGGGGACCAGGTCCCTCTGGGAATACAGGGTCATGGGGGCTCTTTTCAACCCCCGTCCCCCGCCATCAGGGACTTTTTAAAAATAAAATGGCTCGTGACGCTGGCTGCCACTCCCGAGGCCTGACCCCTGGATGCCCCGCGTCCGGCGGTCCGTCCGGGGCCGTTCCGTGAGGAAGAAGGGAATGGTCCGGTGACCCCCGAGAGCCTGGAGGGGAAGGATCTGGGGTTAGGGAGGGGGACGCCTGACTTCTATGTCTCGCTTTTAATTTAATTTAATGATGGCATTTATTAAGCGCTTACTATGTGCAAAGCACTGTTTTAAGCACTGGGGAGGTTACAAGGTGATCAGGTTGTCCCACATGGGACACAGTCTTCATCCCCATTTTACAGATGAGGGAACTGAGGCCCAGAGAAGTGAAGTGACTTGACCAAAGTCACACAGCTGACAATTGGCAGAGCCAAGATTTGAACCCATGACCTCTGACTCCAAAGCCTGTGCTCTTTCCACTGAGCCACGCTGCTTCTCTTGCTCTGGGCCTCTGGGGCAGTACCACAGAGTGGATAGAGTACGGGCTTGGGAGGCAGAAGGTCGTGGGTTCTAATCCTGACTCCGCCACTCGTCTGCTGTGTGACCTCGGGCAAGTCACTTTACCTCTCTGGGGCTCAGTTACCTCATCTGTAAAATGGGGATTGAGATTGTGAGCCCCATATGGGACGGGGGCTGTGTCCGACTTGATTTGCCTGTATCCACCCCAACACTTAGTACAGCGCCTGGCACAGAGTAAGCGCCTGAGAAGCAGCGTGGCTCAGTGGAAAGAGCCCGGGCTTTGGAGTCAGAGGTCATGGATTCAAATCCCAGCTCCGCCAACTGTCAGCTGGGTGACTTTGGGCAAGTCACTTCACTTCTCTGGGCCTCAGTTACCTCATCTGTAAAATGAGGATTCAAACTGTGAGCCCCCCGTGGGATAACCTGATTACCGTGTGACCTCCCCAGCGCTTAGAACAGTGCTTTGCACATAGTATTCATTCACTCATTCATTCAATCATATTTATTGAGCGCTTACTGTGTGCAGAGCACTGGACTAAGCTCTTGGGAAGTCCAAGTTGGCAACATATAGAGACAGTCCTTACCCAACAGTGGGCTCACAGTCTAGAAGAAAGCACTTAACAAATACCATCTTTATTAAATACTACAATTATTATTATTTTTCTGGGAGAAAAGCTGAGGCACGGGAGCCCCGGCCTTCCTGGTTCTGGCTCGCCTGCTTATGACCCTTCCCCATCTTTCTTAGTCTTGTGATTTGGCTCTGCTCCGGGGACCGAGGCAGTGGGCGAGGGGGAGGGCGAAGGCTCCGGGGAGGGAAGAGGGGGCTGGCGGCGAGACAGAGCTGGGGAGGTGGAGATGACGGAGCCGGGCCAACTGCCCGAGCCACGTTGTCCTGGCAGGCACCATCTGGGTGCCTCACTTCCACTGCCCAATCTGCCTCTCTGGGGTGGGGGGTGGGCCCCGCAACAGAGGGCTGGGGGCCGGAGCTCTCCAGACAGGGGAAGGGCCAGGCGCTGGACCCCAAAAGTCCAGAGACTGACCTCTCCTCAGCCCACTGTCTTGCACTTTGACCTTTGACCCCCGGTGGGGGGTGAAGGAAGGGGCTCGGGGCTTGGAGTTTCCCAGAGATGCCGATTTAACCCGATTTGCTTGTATCCACCCCGGTGCTCAGTACGGTCACACAGTGAGCGCTTAACAAATACCGCAATTATTATTATCCCTGTCCTGGCAGCCCCTGGGAAAGCCTGCGGGTCATCTGGCGGGTGGGTTAGATAATAATAATAATGATGGCATTTATTAAGCGCTTGCTATGTGCAAAGCACTGTTCCGAGCGCTGGGGAGGTTACAAAGGGATCAGGTTGTCCCACGCTGGACCCCAAGAGTCCAGAGACTGACCTCTCCTCAGCCAACTATCTTGCACTTTGACCTTTGACCCCCGGTTGGGTCGGGGGGAGGAAGGATCCCGGGGCTTGGAGTTTCCCAGTGATGCCGATTTAACCTGATTTGCTTGTATCCACCCCAGAGCTCAGTACGGTCACACAGTGAGCACTTAACAAATACCGCAATTATTATTATCCCTGTCCTGGCAGCCCCTGGGAAAGCCTGCGGGTCGGCTGGCGGGTGGGTTAGATAGTAATAATAATGATGGCATTTATTAAGCGCTGACTACATGCAAAGCACTGTTCTGAGTGCTGGGGAGGTTACAAAGGGATCAGGTTGTCCCACGCCGGACCCCAAGAGTCCAGAGACTGACCTCTCCTCAGCCCACTGTCTTGCACTTTGACCTTTGACCCCCGGTTGGGTCGGGGGGAGGAAGGATCCCGGGGCTTGGAGTTTCCCAGTGATGCCGATTTAACCCAATTTGCTTGTTTCCACCCCAGCGCTCAGTACGGTCACACAGTGAGTGCTTAACAAATACCGCAATTATTATTATCCCTGTCCTGGCAGCCCCTGGGAAAGCCTGCGGGTCGGCTGGCGGGTGGGTTAGATAATAATAATAATGATGGCATTTATTAAGTGCTTACTATGTGCAAAGCACTGTTCTGAGCACTGGAGAGGTTACAAAGGGATCAGGTTGTCCCACGCTGGACCCCAAGAGTCCAGAGACTGACCTCTCCTCAGCACACTGTCTTGCAATTTGACCTTTGACCCCCGGTGCAGGGGGAAGGAAGGGGCCCGGGGCTTGGAGTTTCCCAGAGATGCCAATTTAACCCAATTTGCTTGTATCCACCCCAGTGCTCAGTACGGTCACATAGTGAGCGCTTAACAAATACCACAGTTATTATCCCTGTCCTGGCAGCCCCTGGGAAAGCCTGCGGGTCAGCTGGCAGGTGGATTAGATAATAATAATGATGATGATGGCATTTATTAAGCGCTTACTATGTGCAAAGCACTGTTCTGAGTGCTGGGGAGGTTACAAAGGGATCAGGTTGTCCCACGCTGGACCCCAAGAGTCCAGAGACTGACCTCTCCTCAGCCTACTATCTTGCACTTTGACCTTTCACCCCCGGTGGGGGGGGGGGGGAAGGAAGGGGCCCGGGGCTTGGAGTTTCCAAGAGATGCCGATTTAACCCTTTTTGCTTGTATCCACCCCAGCGCTCAGTATGGTGCACACAGTGAGCGCTTAACAAATACCACAATTATTATTATCCCTGTCCTGGCAGCCCCTGGGGAAGCCTGCGGGTCGGCTGGTGGGTGGGTTAGATAATAATAATAATAATAATAATTATGATGGCATTTATTAAGTGCTTACTATGTGCAAAGCACTGTTCTGAGCGCTGGGGAGGTTACAAAGGGATCAGGTTGTCCCACGTGGCGGGGGGCTCACCGTCTTCATCCCCATTTTACAGATGAGGTCACTGAGGCCCAGAGAAATGAAGTGACTTGCCCAAAGTCACACAGCTGACAAGCGGCTGAGTCGGGATTTGAACCCATGACCTCTAGAGAGGGAGCTCTACCTTGTTGGGTAGGGACCGTCTCTGTCTGTTGTCGACTTGTATTTTCCAAGCGCTTAGTCCAGTGCTCTGCCCACAGTAAGCGCTCAATAAATACGATTGAATGAATGAATTAAGCGCTTAATTCATTAATTAAGCGTAGTAAGCTCTTACTTTGGGCAGAGCACTGTACTGAGCGCTTGTCGCCACCTGCTGGGCATTTTTTGTTCACTCACTCGGTGCCCCACTTCCTCGACACTGAATCCCTGTGGAACAGGCGTGATCTATGGGAGGCTCCAAGCCGTAAAATCCACTGGGAAGGGGTCTTGGGGTGACATGGTACAATAGCAAACCATAGATCCAACATTCCCAGTCAATGAAAGCAGGAGGGATGGAGGCTAGACTTCGTGGAGGTTGGGAGATCAAAGAAAAAAAAAAGGCGGGGAGGGGAGACTGAGTGGCCTCCTTCCCCGTAAATAATAATAATGATGGCATTAATAATAATAATAATGGCATTTATTAAGCGCTTACTATGTGCAAAGCACTGTTCTAAGCGCTGGGGAGGTTACAAGGTGATCAGGTTGTCCCACGTGGGGCTCACAAGTCTTCATCCCCATTTTCCAGATGAGGCTACTGAGGCCCAGAGAAGTGAAGTGACTTGCCCAAAGTCACACAGCTGAACAGCGGTGGAGCCGGAGGGATGGAGGCTAGACTTCGTGAAGGTTGGGAGATTAAAAAAAAAAAGGCGGGGAGGGGAGACTGAGTGGCCTCCTTCCCTGTAAATAATAATAATGGCATTTATAATAATAATAATAATAGTGATGGCATTTATTAAGCGGTTACTATGTGCAAAGCACTGTTCTAAGCGCTGGGAGGTTACAAGGTGATCAGGTTGTCCCACGGGGGGGCTCACGGTCTTCATCCCCATTTTACAGATGAGGACACTGAGGCCCAGAGAAGTGAAGTGACTTGCCCAGAGTCACACAGCTGACCAGTGGTGGAGCCGGAGGGATGGAGGCTAGACTTCGTGAAGGTTGGGAGATTAAAAAAAAAGGCGGAGAGGGGAGACTGAGTGGCCTCCTTCCCTGTAAATAATAATAATGATGACATTTATAATAATAATAATAATAGTAATGGCATTTATTAAGCGCTTACTATGTGAAAAGCACTGTTCTAAGCGCTGGGAGGTTACAAGGTGATCAGGTTGTCCCACGGGGGGTGGGGGGCTCACAGTTTTCATTCCCATTTTACAGATGGGGTCCCTGAGGCCCAGAGAAGTGAAGTGACTTGCCCAAAGTCACACAGCCGACAGTTGGCAGGGCCGGGATTTGAACCCATGACCTCTCGTGCTCTTTCCACTGAGCCACGCTGCTTCTCCTTGTAACCACCCCAGCGTTTAGAACAATGGTTGGCACATAGTAAGCGCTTAACAAATACCACAACGACTAATGATAATAATTCAGGGCTCAACTCTGTTCCCCAGATGTCCCGGGCACGGAATATCTGGGAAGTTGGAGCAGAGGCCTCGGGTAGTCCAGTAGCCCTCCTCCCACCCCAGACTTGCCCTCAGGGACGGTGAGGTGGTCAGCCTCACCAGAGACGTGGTCTCTGGGGGATGCGGATTAGGGGGTGGCAGGGAAGACCCTTAAATCCCAGCATATCTTGCCCTTTTCCCGAGATGGTTCCCCAGCCCTCTCCCTGACCCCCGATGTCCACTCTGCCGTGACCTCAGACCCCTTCAGCCCCACCGCCCCCCTGCATCCCTCCTCCCCTAGCCCCCTCCTTTCATTCATTCAATCGCATTTATTGAGCGCTTACTGTGTGCAGAGCACTGTACAAAGAGCTTGGGAAGTACAGTACCCTCCTGCTGTCTCCCCATGTAACAATAACAATAATAATAATGGCATTTGTTAAGCGCTTACTATGTGCAAAGCACTGTTCTAAACGCTGGGGGGATACAAGGTGATCAGGTTGTCCCACGTGGGGCTCACTGTCTTAATCCCCCATTTTACAGATGAGGGAACTGAAACCCAGAGAAGTGAAGTGACTTACCCAAAGTCACACAACTGACAAGTGGCAGAGTCGGGATTTGAACCCATGACCTAGACTGTGAGCCCGCTGTTGGGTAGGGACCGCCTCTGTATGTTGCCAACTAGTACTTCCCAAGCGCTTAGTACAGTGCTCTGCACTCAGTAAGCGCTCAATAAATACGATTGAATGAATGAATAAATGAATGACCTCTGACTCCAAAGCCCGGGCTCTTTCCACTGAGCCACGCTGCTTCTCCGTAAACTGTAAGCTCATTATGGACCGGGAATGTGCCTGTTTACTGTTATAAACACTGCACTAAGCGCTTGGAAAGTACAATTCATCAACCAAGAGAGACAATCCCTGCCCACACCCGGTTTACAGTGTAGTAGAGAAGCAGGGTGGCTCAGTGGAAAGAGCCCGGGCTTTCGAGTCAGAGGTCGCGGGTTCAAATCCCGACTCTGCCACTTAGCAGTGCGACTTTGGGCAAGTCACTTAACTTCTCTGGGCCTCAGTGACCTCATCTGGAAAATGGGGGTGAAGACTGTGAGTCCCCCGTGGGGACAACCTGATCACCTTGTAGCCTCCCCAGCGCTTAGAGCGGTGCTTTGCACATAGTAAGCGCTTAACAAATGCCGTTACCATTATTATTAGAAGGGAGGAGAAAGGTATCAAAACAAGTAAACAGGTATCAATATAAATCCTATCGCTTGTCGTCATCACCATCATCATCAATAGTATTTATTGAGCGCTTACTATGTGCAGAGCACTGTACTAAGCGCTTGGGAAGTACAAATGACCCCCACAGTTGTCCCCACTGACCCCCGTCTCTCCGGGGTGTGGGGAGGGGCGGAGGACGATGGGGGTCACCGGGCAGCCCTGTGGCCCCCAGCCCTCCCGTCTTGGGGTCATTACTACGTAGTAGTCGTTTTTCTCGTTCGTCCACACGTGGGAACCCGGACAACCGGAGGGCAGGAGCGGCGAGGGTCCGAGCGGCCACCAGAAAGGGGGCCCGATTGCTAGGGCCGCTTGCAATTAATAGTCATCAGCTCATCACCTTAATGAGCCTGGATGGAGCCCCGTTAGCGCTGGGAAAGAGGCTATCTGCTTCAAGGAGGGCCCGCCGCTCGCCCCGCCCCCGCTCATCATAGCATAATAATGAGTTCAGTCCCATAATAAGTTAATTGCCACCATAATGAGCTGATTATAGCGCCTCATTAACATAAAGCGAGCACGTTTGGCCGCCGGAGGCTCTTCCCCGTTGTCGGAGGCCTAAGGCAGAGAGGGAAACACAGAGACATAAACATAATAATAGACATAATGGTGGCGTTTGTTAAGCGCTTCCTAAGTGCGAAGCACTGTTCTAAGCGCTGGGGGGGATACAAGGTGATCAATCAATCAATCAATCGTATTTATTGAGCGCTTACTATGTGCAGAGCACTGTACTAAGCGCTTGGGAAGTACAAATTGGCATCACATAGAGACAGTCCCTACCCAACAGTGGGCTCACAGTCTAAAAGGGGGAGACAGAGAACAGAACCAAACATACCAACAAAATAAAATAAGTAGGATAGAAATGTACAAGTAAAATAAATAAATGAATAAATAAATAGAGTAATAAATATGTACAACGTGGGGTTCACATTGTTGATCCCCATTTTATAGATGAGGTAACTGAGGCCCAGAGAAGTTAAGTGACTTGCCCAAAGTCACTCAGCTGACAAGTGGCGGAGGAGGGATTAAAACCCATGACCACTGGCTCCCAAACCCGGGCTCTTTCCACTGAGCCACGCTGCGACACCTAAACTGCTTCTTTTTTTCTCTCTCTCTCCCTCTCTCTCTTTCCCCTACACCCCCACACCCCTCAGCAGAGAGGAGAAACCGGGGTCCCCCAGCTAGGATGCAAACAGGAACACTCGGCCGAGTGCAGGGACGACGAAGAGGCCACCGTTGTCATGACAACACTCCCCCCCACCCCCCCCAAGCGGGCCAGGAAGCGGAGTGTGGATTTCGGGAGGGTTCTCTGTGCCTCAGTTAGCTCATCCGTAAAATGGGGGTTGACTGTGGGACAACCTGATCACCTTGTAGCCTCCCCAGCGCTTCGAAACGTGCTTTGCACATGGTAAGCGCTTAACAAATGCCATCATTAATTGAATTAATTCCCCACCTCAACCCTCAGCCTAGAGGCTCCAACCCCGGAGTCCACCCAGAGAGCCAGAGGAGCTCACAGACATGCGGTCGTGGAAAAACACGTGGTTCCTGCGATTCTTGGACACGGCGACTCAAAGGAATTCAGGTTGGGGGTCGGGGCGGGGGGAGGAGAAAGCCAGGAGCCGGGGGACAAGGCTGGGACTTGTATCCAAGAGTATGAACCGCCCCCCTTTCTCCCCACACCTCTCCTGCTCTCATTTGCAGTTCAGCACGGGAGCCATTCTGACCCTCAGATCTTCTGCGGAGGCAAACGCCTCCCTGGGGCAGAGCGGGGTGAGGAGGGGGTTTCAGTCGCCCCAGTCAAGGTCTGGCCGAGGTCTAGGCTCCTGCCCTGATCCCACAGCGCTGATCGTCGGCTGTCTCCTGCGGGGGAGGGGGGACGAAGTTTTCAGAGAGGAAGGGCGGTCAAGGAGCGGGGGAGCTGAGCTGGAGAAGAGCAGGAGGAGCGGTGACCTTGGAGTGACCTCCGCCAGGGGAAGGGACTCCGGCTTCCGTCTCCCCCTTCCCGCCCCCATCCCTCTCCCTCCGGCCTTTCGCTCCCTTCCACGCCTCCCCATCTCCCTCCATCTCTCCCATCGTCTCCCTTTCCCGGTTTTCCAGCCCTCCCCTCCCCCCAGCTCTGCAGTGTCTGCTGCATCGGCCGCTCTCCGTGACGTTTCTATTTCGGCTCCTCTCTCCTCTCTCTCTCTCTTTCTGTCCACCCTTCTCCCGCCCCCGGGCCCGGCCTCGGGGGACCTCTGGCCTCTTCGACTGTCCACTCCTTCCTCGGTCCGCCCCCCCAAAACCTCCTCCCTAGTCTCCCCCCAGTTGCCCCAGAGGAACTCCTGAGTCCGGGACGCAACCCCCAGGCCCAGGCTACCGCTCCCCACCCGCGACGTCCCCCGGTCTGTCCGTCTCCTGGCGGCCTTCACTCACCTGATCTCGAAGCGACTGACCTCCAGGGTCCCCGGAGGGGCCTGCGGTTTCTTCTTCCTGGCCCCTCCCGGCCAGATCCTCAGGAAACTGGAGGACCCCATCACTCGCACCCCCAACCCACCCTGGGACTCAACAATTTTCGAAATCGGGCTCCAGAGGTTCTCCGCGGGACCCAGGAGATCCCATTTCCAGCTTCGCACGGGACTCCGACCGGCGCTGGTCTGTGTGCCAACCGAAGAGCTCCCCGGACTTCTTTGCCACCCAGGCCCCAGGGGGCCTGAGCTACTCGGGAGTGGGGTACGCGACCCCCAATCCTCTCCCCCACTCCTCTCACAGCCCCTAGAAGGACGGCCTCCAGCAACTGGGAGGTGGGGGAGACGGACAGGGATGGGGCGAGACCTAAAGAGCCCCGGCTTAGGAGTCAGAGGATGTGGGTTCCAATCCTGCCTCTGCCACTCGTCTGCTGGGTGACCCTGGGCAAGTCACTTCACTTCTCTGGGCCTCAGTTCCCTCATCTGTAAAATGGGGATTAAAAGCGTGAGCCCCACGTGGGTCAACTTGATTACCCTGTAACTACCCCAGTGCTTAGAACAGTGCTTGGCACCTAGGAAGCGCTTAACAAATGCCATTATTATTATTTTTTTTTTTACCCCCACCCCAGCCCAGGACGAGTCTTTCTGTCCCTCTCTGGGCCTCTCAGCTCACTCGGCAGGTTGTCCCCCGGCCCCTTTCTGGGAGGAGACACCCCAGGCCGCTCTTCTTCCCTCTCCGTGCGGACAGTCCTTCCTTAAGTCTGACCTCCATCCCTCCTGCTGCCACGTCCTCTCTGTCCGCCCCGCCCCACAGAGCTCACGCAGGCAGGCAGCCGTTGACACAGAAAAGGTTTAATTTTTCTGGGGCTGGGGCAGCTCCCGGCTGGAGGAGGAAGGGGCTCGAATGGGGGTCGGGGGGTGGGGGCCGCTGGGTCCAGGCTCCCGGTAGGAAAGCTGGATCCAGGCCTGCCCAGCCACGGGGACTTTGGAGATAGGAGGGTATCAAGGGAGGGGGGTTGGGGGACGTGGTAGGGATGAAGAGAGGGAGGTGGGGGGATTGGGGACAGTGGGGAGGGGGTAAATTCAGGGCTGGGTTGGGGGGGTCAGGAGACAAGGGTGGACGGGGGTGATGATTTGGGGAAACACGTGACAACGAAAATGATCTAGTCCAGCCAGATACAATAAATAGACCTCCGCCCTCAGGGGGGCAAACCCCGCCCCTCCACGACCCCACGACCCCCACCCGCCCCGGTCTCCAGTTCTGCATAAAGATTTCTTGGGATTTCGTGTCTTGAGTGCATATATCCTGCCAGACAAACCCGCCCGCCCTCTAGCCCCCTCCTCCCCCCGCCCCCCTCCGGCCTTCCCCTCTCTTCCCCGGTGTCCCCCCTCCCACGGTGTCCCCACCGCCCCTGACCCTTGGAGCACGAAGGGTCAGGCCCGAGAGGAGCGGGAAGAGGGCCTCGTGGGGTGGGCCTCGTGGGGAGGACCGCGTGTCACCCGCCCCGTCCATGTGTCCGCTGTATAAGGCACCGCTGCAGCGAGGTCCGAGAGCGCGCGTGGGGTCGGCGCGCGAGGGGTGGGGGGTGGGGGGCCAGGCAGAAGAGTGGGGGACCCCTCGTCCCAAACCCAAGCGTGACCCTGCCCCTCCACCCCCACTCCGAGGGAAGAGCGGGGCCTCCTCCCTCGACATCCCCTCCCCACCTTCACCTGACCCTCTCCCGGGGACCCAGGCCACCGCCACTCCCCGGACGCCCCCCACCCCGACCCTCATCCCCGCCGAGGGGGCGGTGGGGGGGGTCTCAGACGGTGCTTTCCAACATCCACTCGGTGCTGGTGAAGGCGAGCCGACCGGGGCTCAGCCCCCCGCCCGCCGCGTCCAAATGCGAGGTGGAACGGTGGCGTTTTGTCCGGGCCCGACGCGGGTAACTATGGCTCTGAAACAGTGCCCCGTAGTCCCCGTCGAAAGAGTAGCGGTGGTGGTGAGTCCGGCTGAGCTCCCGGGGAGGCAGCCGAGGCGGGGGGACCCCCAAAACCCCGGAGTGGCTCCTTCTGGGGGGCGTCTCCGTCGTCTGAGGCCTAGTTTCCCCGCCGGAGGCCTCCTCGTTGACCCCCGACGGCAGAAGGCACAGAGACACCGTGGAGCCGCCCGAGCCTGGAGGGGGTCCCTCTTCCTGCGCCCCCCTGCCCGCCCTTCCTTCCTCCTCCTCCTCCTCCTCCTCAGCCGAGAGCAAGGCCACCGTCTGTCCGTCCCCGGGGCTAGGCCTCGAAGGAGCGTCCAGCTCCTGCAAGGCCTCGTATTTGTCCTGGGCGGCGGGCGGCGGGGGCTTGGCCGAGGGCAGCGGCGGATGACCGGCCGCGGTCCCCCCGCCCCCGCCGTTGGTCTGAGAATATACATCGCTGACCCGAGGTCCGGGCACCTTGGGGCCGTCGGGGCCGCTGTAGACCTTGTAGCGGATCATGAGGATGACGATGAAGACCAGGACGGAGGCCACGATGAGGCCGCCGATGACGAGGATCATGGTGCCACCCAGGAACTGGGCGTGCAGGGGGTGGCAGGGGGCCGGCTCCCCGGCCGTAGTGAACTGGACGCAACCCACCACGCGTGTGGCCGTGAGGGCCGTCATCCCATCGTCGTACACGGCCAGCACGCAAAGGTCGTACTCCCGCCCCGCCGCCAGGTCATTCACCAGGAAAGTCTTGCTGCTGGACGGGATCATCCTGGGAGGGGGGAAGCGGGGTGGGGGGACACAAGACCTGGAGTGAGCCACGGCCCCCCTCTGCCCCAATTCCGCCCCCCACCCTCACAATAATAATAATTATGGCATTCGTTAAGCGCTTACTAGAGGCCGGGCACTGTTCCCTGTCCCACCTGGGGCTCCCGGTCTCCATCCCCGTTTTCCAGATGAGGTCACTGAGGCCCGGAGGGGTGAATTGACTTGTCCAAGGTCACACAGCAGACAAGTGGTGGAGCCAGGATGAGAACCCATGACCTTCTGACTCCCAAGCCCGGGCTCTAGCCACTAATAGTAATAATAATAACAATGGCATTTATTAAGCGCTTACTATGTGCAAAGCACTGTTCTAAGTGCTGGGGAGGTTACAAGGTGTTCAGGTTGTCCCACGGGGGGGCTCACAGTCTTCATCCTCAGTTTACAGATGAGGTAACTGAGGCCCAGATAAGGGAAGTGACTTGCCCAAAGTCACACAGTTGACAATTGGCAGAGCTGGGTTTTGAACTCATGACCTCTGACTCCAAAGCCCAGGCTCTTTCCACTAAGCCATGCTTAATAATAATAATAATAATAATAATAATAATAATAATAATAATAATAATAATAATAGTAATAATTGTGGTATTTGTTAAGCGCTTACTGTGTGCCGGGCACTGTACTAAGCGCTAGGGTGGATACAAGCAACTCAGGTTGGACATAGTCCCTGTCCCACTTGGGGCTCCCAGTCTCAATCCCCATTTTACAGATGAGATAATTGAGGCCCAGAGAAGCGAAGTGTCTTGCCCAAGGTCACGCGGCCGACAAGTGGCGGGGCCAGGTTGAGAACCCATGACCTTCTGATTCCCAGGCCCTGGCTCTATCCACTAGGCCATGCTGCTTCTCCCTAGTCCCCTGCCCTCTGGTTAAAAATAACAACTGTGGTATTCGTTAAGCGCTTACTGTGTGCCGGGCACTGTACTGAATGCTGGAGTGGATACAAGAAAATCAGGTTGGGCACAGTCCTTGTTCTGCATGGGGCTCACGGTTTTGATTCCCATTTTACATGTGAGGTCGCTGAGGCTCAGGGAAGTGAAGTGACTTGACCAAGGCCACCCAGCAGACAAGAGGAGGAGCCAGAATATAATAATGAGGGCATTTGTTAAGCGCTTACTATGTGCCAGGCACTGTTTTAAGCGTTGTGGAGGTTACAAGGTGATCGGGTTGTTCCACATGGGGCTCACAGTCTTAATCCCCAGTTTACAGATGAGGTAACTGAGGTACAGAGAAGTCAAGTGACTTGCCCAAAATCACACAGCTGACAAGTGGCGGAGCCGGGATTAGAACCCAGGACCTCCGACTCCCAAACCCGTGCTCTTTCCACTACACCACGCTGCATCGCTTTTCCCCTGGCCTGGGATGGGGCGATCGAACATGCTTGTAACCTTGGGCAAGTCACTTAACCTCTCTGGGCCTCAGTTTCCTCATCTGTAAAATGGGGAGGGCGGCACCTGTCTTTAATAATAATCATAAAATAAAACTGTAGCATTTCTCAAGCGCCTACTATGTTCCAAGCAACATACTAAGCAGTGGGGTAGATCGATTAAGCAGTGGTATTTATTGAGCTCTTCCTGTGTGCACAGCACTGTACTGAACGCTTGGGAGAGGACAATACATTAGACTTTGCAGACACATTCTCTGCCCACAACGAGCTTACAGTCTGGAAGTACAGTAGATACAGTATTTGCAGATTAGACACAGTCCCTGTCCCACTTGGGGCTCACAGTGTATTTGTTCAGCGTTTACTCTGTGTCAAGCACTGTACTAAGCGCTGGAGTAGATACAAGATAATCAGTTCCCATGTTTGTAGATGAGGGAATTGAGGCACAGGGCAGTGAAGTGACTTGCCCAGGGTCATACTGCAGACTGGTGGCACAGCTGGAACGAGAACCCAGGACCCCTGACTCCCAGCCCCCAGTGCTTTCCGCTCTCAGAGATATTATAAGAGGGGCTGTCAGGCTAACAACCAAATCCCCACCATATTCCAAGCATTTAGTACAGAGCTCTGGGCATGGTATGCACTCAGCAAATACTACTTATTGATTGCCGAGCTGCCCTCAGTCCAGGGCTGATCCCCCATTAATTCCTAATAACAATAATGATAGAGAAGCAGCGTGGCTCAGGGGAAAGAGCCCGGGCTTTGGTGCCAGTGGTCATGGATTCAAATCCCGGCTCTGCCAACTGTCAGCTGGGTGACTTTGGGCAAGTCACTTCACTTCTCTGGGCCTCAGTTCCCTTATCTGTAAAATGTGGATTAAAACTGTAAGCCCCCCACCGTGGGACAACCGGATCACTTTGTAACCTCCCCAGTGCTTAGAACAGTGCTTTGCACATAGTAAGCGCTTAACAAATGCCATTTATCATTATTATTATTATTCTATGTGCCTGTTACCTCATCTGTAAAATGGGGATTGACTTTGAGCCCCCCGTAGGACAACCTGATCACCTTGTATTCCCCCCCAGTGCTTAGAACAGTGCTTTGCACATAGTAAGTGCTTAATTAATGGCATTATTATTAATTATTAATAATATTAATTAATAATATTAATTAATAATAATAGGACTTGTTAAGCGCTCGTTCCAAGCCCTGTTCTAAGCGTTGGGCTAGATACAAGTTGATCAGGTTGGGCAGAGCCCCTGTCTCACCTAGGGCTCGGACTCTTAATCCCCATTTTTTACAGACGAGGTATCTGAGGCCCAGAGAAGTGAAGCGACTTGCCCAAGGTCACACAGCAGACACGTGGCAGAGCCAAGATTAGGATCCGGGTCCTTCTGGCTCCCGGGCCCGAGGTCTATCCCCTAATAATAATAATGATGATGGCATTTATTAAGCGCTTACTATGTGCAAAGCACTGTTCAAAGCGCTAAGCCACGCTGTGTTCACATACCTGATTTATTGTTCTACTGTACTCTCTCAAGAGCTTTGTACACAGTAAGCGCTCAGTAAATAGCGCTTAGAACAGTGCTTGGCACATAGTAAGCGCTTAACAAATACAATCATTATCCTTATTATTATAAATACGATGGAATGTACGAATGAACGAACACGCCTGATTCTCTCAGGGGCCCTCAGGTCTCCGTCCCTTAGGGGAGGACAGGGAGCAGAGTGGAGTCGGATGTCTGTGAGCAGAGTAGAGCCCAGGCTTGGGAGTCAGGAGGTCCTGGGTTCTAATCCCGGCTCCGCCACTCGTCTGCTGCGTGACCTTGGGCAAGTCACTTCACTTCTCTGTGCCCCAGTTACCTCATCTGTAAAACGGGGATTGAAACTGCGAGCCCCGAGTGGGACATGGACTGTGCCCAACTTGATTTGCCTGTATCCACTCCAGCGCTTAGTACAGTGCCTGGCACATAGTAAGTGCTTAACAAATGCTATTATTATTATTAAGCGGCCCGGAGCCGACGGGCTGACAGGTACCAGATCTTTGCAAAGCTGCTGTCACATCACAGCATGCAAGAACAGCGAAAGCAAAGGAGGGAGGCACCACCTTGGCCCCCTTCCCACCTTCCAGCGACCCCCACTTACAGGACCTTCCACGGGCCACAGAAGAGCAGCTGCCACCCTCCCGGACCGGGGAGGACAGGGTGGTCTCCTGCCCAACCAATCAATCATACTTATTGAGCGCTTACTGGGTGCAGGGCACTGTACTAAGCACTTGGGAGAGTACAGTATAAAAGAATTGGTAGACCCATTCCCTGCCCACAAAGAGTTTGCGGTCCAAATCCCAAGACCACCAGGAAGTGAAGCCCCCCCAAAACTGGCTTCCTTTCAAGACCCAAAGGTGGGGAGGGGGTGCTCTGATTGGTGGGAGGCCTATAGGGGTGGGGGGCCTGGTCCGGTCCGGTCGAGACCTACCCACTCGAGCCACGAACCCGCTTAACCCTTGGCTTGCTGTGGGCAGGGACTGTCGCTCTTTATTGCGGCATTGTACTTTCCCACGCGCTCAGTACAGTGCTCTGCACACAGTAAGCGCTTAATAAATACGAATGAATGAATGGATGAAGCCCACTGTCCTGGGGGAGGGGGCTGTCCTGGCTCTGTTCCAGAGCCCCCCCTGCCCCCCTTCCTGGAGCTCCTCGCTCCCACCCGGCCCTACCGGTTTCCCCCCCCAGCATCAGCCTTCTTCTCCTCCTGGGAACTCGCTTCGTTTTTATTTCTGTTCTGACAAACAGCCCAGGAGAGGCAGATAATTAGATGAGGTTCTGCCTCGGACCCCTTGGGGTTGGGGGGAGGGGGCGGTGGGAGAGAGGGAGGGGCAGGAGTTTAGGGGCCGGGAAGGGGAAGGATGGCTTCTCTGGCCTTAAATCGCAAGCCCAACCAGATCCTTCCAAATCGTGATAGAGGCCACTGGTCTCAACGTCAGTAGTGTTTATTGAGTCCTGATTCATTCATTCATTTATTCAATTGTATTTATTGAGTGCTTACTCTGTGCAGAGCACTGTACTAAGAGCTTGGGAAGTACATCAGCAACTTGTACTGATGGTGTGAGAGGGTAGCTACAATAACAATAATAATAATGGCATTTATTAAGCACTTACTAAGAGCTTGGGAAGTACATCAGTGACTTGTACTGATGGTGTGAGAAGGTATCTACAATAATAATAATAATAATGGCATTTATTAAGCACTTACTAAGAGCTTGGGAAGTACATCAGCAACTTGTACTGATGGTGTGAGAGGGTATCTACAACAATAATAATAATAATAATGGCATTTATTAAGCACTTACTAGGAGCTTGGGAAGTACATCAGCAACTTGTACTGATGGTGTGACAGGGTATCTACAGCAATAATAATAATAATAATGGCATTTATTAAACACTTACTAAGAGCTTGGGAAGTACATCAGCAACTTGTACTGATGGTGTGAGAGGGTATCTACAATAATAATAATACTAATGGCATTTATTAAGCACTTACTAAGAGCTTGGGAAGTACATCAGCAACTTGTACTGATGGTGTGAGAGGGTATCTACAACAATAATAATAATAATAATGGCATTTATGAAGCACTTACTAGGAGCTTGGGAAGTACATCAGCAACTTGTACTGATGGTGTGAGAGGGTATCTACAACAATAATAATTATAATAATGGCATTTATTAAGCACTTACTAAGAGCTTGGGAAGTACATCAGCAACTTGTACTGATGGTGTGAGAGGGTATCTACAAC
This sequence comes from Tachyglossus aculeatus, assembly GCF_015852505.1. Classification (NCBI taxonomy): domain Eukaryota; kingdom Metazoa; phylum Chordata; class Mammalia; order Monotremata; family Tachyglossidae; genus Tachyglossus; species Tachyglossus aculeatus. The sequence goes on from NC_052091.1 coordinate 4,184,223, forward strand.
AATAATAATAATAATAATGGCATTTATTAAGCACTTACTAAGAGCTTGGGAAGTACATCAGCAACTTGTACTGATGGTGTGACAGGGTATCTACAGCAATAATAATAATAATAATGGCATTTATTAAGCACTTCCTAAGAGCTTGGGAAGTACATCAGCAACTTGTACTGATGGTGTGAGAGGGTATCTACAATAACAATAATAATAATGGCATTTATTAAGCACTCACTAAGAGCTTGGGAAGTACATCAGCAACTTGTACTGATGGTGTGAGAGGGTATCTACAATAACAACAATAATAATGGCATTTATTAAGCGCCTACTATGTGCAAAGCACTGTTCTAAGTGCCGGGGAGGTTACAAGGTGATCAGGTTGTCCCCTGTGGGGCTCACAGTCTTCATCCCTATTTTACAGATGAGGGAACTGAGGCACAGAGAAGTGAAGTGACTTGCCTGACAGTTGGCAGAGCTAGGCCTCTGACTCCCAAGCCCGGGCTCTTTCCACTGAGCCACCCTGCTTCTCCATCCCTCTCCCCTCCCGACTGTCTCCCGTCGAGCCCGCCCCCGCCGGGGGTCCCGACCCACCTGTAGACGAGCGAGTCGTCCAGCGAGCTGTTGTACTGCACCTGATACATGCGGATGCCGGGGATGTGGCGCTCGGAGGGCCAGCGGATGACCACGGAGCTGGAGGTCAGGTCGGCGGCTACGAGGCGGCGCTCCAGGGGGCTGCGCGAATCGTTGGCACCCGCCCGGCTGGACGTGGTGATGTCGCTGGAGCCGGGGTCAGCAGGCTCTCTGAGACGGGCAGCGGGGTCGACCAGGAGGGGCAGAGGGACGACACCAACCTCCACGGGTGCGGTGGCCTCGCCTGCCGCGTTGGAGGCGATGCAGGTGAAGACACCACTGTCCTGCAGGGTGGTGATGAGCAGGTCCAGGGTGCCGTTGGTGTAGACGGCCGTGCGGGTGGTGTTGTGAAGGAGCTTACCGTCGGGGGCGATCCAGTGGACGGTGGGCTCGGGGTCGCCCACGGCCCGGCACTTGAGGCTGACGGCCTGGCCTTCCATGACCTGCGCCCGGCTGCTGGCCTGGCGGGTGATGAGGGGCGGCTCGCAGACGAACTCCTCCTCCGGGATGGACCAGAAGTACTTGTCCATCAGGTGCTCGGGCGAGGCACAGGTCTCCAGGTCATCCTCGCGGGTCAGGCGGCGCAGCCAGAGCAGCTCGCAGTTGCAGTGCAGGGGGTTGCCCCCGAAGCTGACAGTCAGGGTGGATGGGGGGGCCCCGCGGGCACTGGCCAGCACCTGGGCCCGCAGGAAGAGGCTGTCGGGGGGCAGCTTCTGCAGTCGGTTGGAGGTCATGTCCAGCCGGACCAGTTTGTGCAGCAGGGAGAAGGTGCCGGCGGCGATGTGGTCGATGAGGTTGTGATCCAGCGTCAGCGTGTTCAGGTTGGCCATCTGGCCCACGGCGGCCCAGGGCAGGCCCTCCAGGTTGTTGTAGGACAGGTCCAGGTCCTCCACGGTCAGCAGGAACTCGTCGAAGGCGGCCGGCTCCACGCGGCTGATCTGGTTGTTGCTGAGGATCAGGTGGCGCAAGTTGGGGAGGCCGCGGAGCTGCTCGCCGTCGAGGGCCAGCAGCCGGTTACTGTCCAGGTGCAGGGCCCGCAGGGCCCTCAGGTCGGCGAAGGCCCCGGGCACGATCTGGCTGATGGTGTTGCGCGACAGGGTGAGGTGCACCAAGCTGGTCATGTTGGCGAAGTCCTTGCGGCGGACCACGGTGATGAAGTTGTCCGTCAGGCGCAGCTCCACGGTGCGCCGGTCGATGGACGGCGGCACGAAGAGGAGGCCCGTCTTGGCGCACAGCATGGTCAGCGTCGGAGAGATGTTCTGGCAGATGCAGCGGCCCGGGCAGTGCTGACCGGACACCACCGTCCCCAGGAGCAGCAGCGGCAGGAACACGCTGGCCATGGTCCGGCCTTCGTGCCGGGCCCTGGGAGGGCGGAGGGGAAGGCCGGGGTCAGCCAGCGGGTAGTCCTTCCTGGTGTCTGACCTCCAGCCCTCCAGCTCCAGGCTCACGGGCAGGGGCAGGCTCGGAGATGGAGTGGGCCGGAACCCGAGGGTACTCCCCCCATCCCTCCCTGGGGGTTTGGGGCTTCGGAGGGCCTAGCCGAATCAATCAATCAATCAATCAATTGTATTTATTGAGCGCTTACTGTGTGCAGAGCACTGTACTAAGTGCTTGGGAAGTACAAGTTGGCAACATATAGAGACAGTCCCTACCCAACAGTGGGCTCACAGTCTAAAAGGCGGGGAGGGGACCCCGGGAAGGGGCATCGGGGCACGTGACCCCCAGGGCCTAACAGAGAAGTGAGGCCGCTTCTGGGGGGTGGGGAGTGAGGGGCCAGTACAACCCCCACCTCCCACCAGCCTCAATAAATACGATTGAATGAATGAATGGTCCAGTTAGAGCCAGGGACCCCCCCTCCCCTAGCCCCCTCCGGACACCCACAAGGGGGTGAGGAAGCAGTTTCAGCGTGTCCCAGCCAGGATGTCCCGGGGAAGGGGCATCCCTCGAAACACCTTGGCCTAGTGGCAAGGCTACAGGCTTGGGAGTCCGAGGATATGGGTTCGAATCCCAGCTCCGCCACTCGTCTGCCGTGTGGCCTTGGGCAAGTCGCTTCACTTCTCTGGCCCTCAGTTCCCTCATCTGGAAAATGGGGATGAAGACTGCGAGCCCCCAGTGGGACAACCAGATTACCTTGTGTCCACCCCAGTGCTTAGAAAAGTGCTTGGCACAGAGTAAGCGCTTAATACCTTAATTATTATTAATAAGAGGAGCCGGGGAGAGGGGGACCCTGGAGTGGGGGTGGAAGGTGGGGATCTCCCCTTCCTCCTTCCTTCCCCCCAGCCGACCCTCTCTGGCGGGGCGTCAGTCAGCCGAAAACCAGAGCAGCCACTTCCCAGCGGGAATTCCCCGGCGGTTCGGCTCCCAGCCCACAGCCGTCAGCGTTGATCACAACACCGGGAAGGGAAGGAAGAGGAGGGAGGGGAAAGGAGGGGAGGGGGAAGGAGGGGAAAGGAGGGGAAAGGAGGGGAAAGGAGGGGAGGGGGCGGGCCCCACCCTCCGAGGAACCGAGCTGACAAGGGAAGAACCCAGTTGTCCGGGCCTCCCTCTTCCCAGCCGGGTTCCACCCGCCCCAAGGACGCACCCCCGGAGACGCTGGAGAGAGAAAGGGGCAGAGACAAACAGGGACGAGATGGGCAGAGACAGGAGGAGGAGAGGAAGCGATGGCCTACGTGGTCAAACGTCCAGCGAGATAAACGCTGTGCTTGCTGCTGCGGCTGCTGTCTGGGCTGAGCCAGCGAAGCTGGTGAGCCCCCGGAGCCCTGCCTGAGACCCTTACCTGGGACCCCACTCCCCATCCTCCCTCCCCCCTTTAGCCCCCCTCATCCTCCCCTAATCCCCCTCATCCCCCTCATTCCCCATTCCAGCTGGGCCCTGCCCTTCCTTTCCTGTTGTCTGGCTCTCTGCGTCTCCTTTCTTTCCTCCTTCCCAATCCCTCCTCTCCCTTTTTCTTCCCCCTCTGTCTCTCCCTCTCTCTCCTCCTCGTCCTCCTTCTCCTCCCCTTAATAATAATAATAATAGCATCGTTAGGCGCTTACCGTGTGCCAAGCACTGTTCATTCATTCAATCGTATTTATTGAGTGCAGACTGGGTGCAGAGCACTGTACTAAGCGCTTGGAAAGTACAATTCGGCAACAAGCAGAGACAGTCCGGAAGCATGGGGGTAGGTACAAGATAAATCAGGTTATAATAATAATGGCATTTGTTAAGCTCTTACTATGTGCAAAGCACCGTTCTAAGCGCTGGGGGGATACAAGGTAATAATAATAATAATAATTTTGGTATTTGTTAAGCGCTTACTATGTGCAAAGCACTGTTTTAAGCGCTGGGGAGGATACAGGGTGATCAGGTGTCCCACATGGGGCTCACAGTCAATCCCCATTTTACAGATGAGGTAACTGAGGCTCAGAGAAGTTAAGTGACTTGCCCAAGGTCACCCAGCAGACATGTGGCAGAGCCGGGATTCGAACCCATGACCTCTGACTCCAAAGCCCGGGCTCTTTCCACTGAGCTCCGCTGCCCAGGTTATCGCACCTGGGGCTCACAGTCTTAATCCCCATTTTTACAGATGAGGTAACTGAGGCACAGAGAAGTTAAAAGAGACTTGTCCAAGGTCGCACAGCAGAGAAGTGGTGGAGTCCGAATTACAACTGTCGTCCTCTGGATCCCAAGCCCGTGCTCTTTCCACTAAGCCATGCTGCTTCTTTCTCCAGTCATTTCCTCCCCTTCCCGTCCTCCTCCTCCTGCTCCTCCTCCTCCTCCTCCTTCTCTCTCCTCTTCCTCCACCCACCCTTCCTCCTCATCTTTCCTTTCTTGCCTCCGGCCCCTTCCCTTCCTGCTCTGACTCCTCACACCCTACTCCCACCCTCCCAGGACACCCACTCTTTGGGGGAATGAACAGGACCGGGGCTGGAAAACTAGACTGGCTTGTCTGCCCTGGTTTGGGAGAGGGGGAGGAAGGGCAAGGGACAGGAAGGGAGCGTTAGAATACGGTGGAAGTGGCCTTGGGAAAACATTTTATGCAACAGAAGCATCTTAACATAGGTGGGTGAGAGACTAGGTGGGTGGGAGCCTCTTATTGTGGTGGAGAATAAGAATAAGAAGACCAACACTTTTCATTTTGAGTGGCGGAGGAACTCAAAGCTTTTTCCTACTAATCCTCTCATCCTCCCCACTCCTGTCTCTGTCTCACTTCACTTCACAAGGAAGCCAGAAGTGGAGGGAGGGAGGGTGGAGGGAGGATGGGGCTCAGAAGACTTGGGGTGGGGGGATCCTTGGGAGGAAGCTGGGAAGCAATCCAGGGTTCAGGCTGCCCCAGGCTCTGTAGAAGGGGAAGAAATTAAGTGGTGTTGGCACCTCAGCCCTGCACCCTCCTCACTGGCACATGCGCAATCTGACTGATTCTTCAGTGGTGAATTCTTCAGAATTCCCAGATTGCAACTGGAGGGATGGAGGATAGACTTCAGGCAAGTCGTCTTGGGAGTAGAGGGAGACAGGAAGCCAAAGTAGAGTATGGGAGGTTAACCTTGTGGGGAGAGGGGGTTTCTCTGAGGAGACCCTGCCATATGGGGCTGGGTGAGGGAGAGAGGGGAAGGAGCAGGATGGCCCTAATAATAATAATGATGGTATGTGTTAAGTGTTTACTATGTGCCAAGCACTGTTTTAAGCGCAGGGTGGTGGGGGGGATATAATCAGCGTGGCTCAGTGGAAAGAGCCCGGGCTTTGGAGTCAGAGGTCATGTGTTCAAATTCCGGCTCCACCAGTTGTCAGCAGTGTGACTTTGGGCGAGTCACTTCACTTCTCTGCACCTCAGTTATCTCATCTGTAAAATGGGGATTAAGACTGTAAGCCCCCCGTGGGGCAACCTGATCACCTTGTAACCTCCCAAGCACTTAGAACAGTGCTTTGCACATAGCACTTAATAAATGCCATTATTATTATTCCTCCTCCCCATCCCCCCCGCCTTACCTCCTTCCCCTCCCCACAGCACCTGTATATATGTATATATGTTTGTACATATTTATTACTCTATTTATTTATTTATTTTACTTGTACATATTTATTCTATTTATTTTATTAATATGTTTTGTTTTGTTGTCTGTCTCCCCCTTCTAGACTGTGAGCCCGCTGTTGGGTAGGGACCGTCTCTATATATTGCCAACTTGTACTTCCCAAGCGCTTAGTACAGTGCTCTGCACACAGTAAGCATTCAATAAATACGATTGAATGAATGAATGAATGAATGAATGAATAAATACGATTGAACGAATGAATGAATCAGGTTGTCCCACATGGGGCTCCCAGTCTTCATCCCCATTTTACAGATGAGGTAACTGAGGCCCAGAGAAATGAAGTGACTTGCCCAAAGTCACGCAGCAGACAAGTGGCGGAGGCGGGATTAGAACCCATGACCTCTGACTCCCAAGCCCGGGTTCTTTCCACTGAGCCACGCTGCTTCTCCTGAGAGCTGACAAAGCATTGGGGTGGCCATCTAAGAGGCTGGGTTCTGGCTTTAAGATGCTAACTTGTGAAAATATCCCTTCCACTCTGGATATTTTTAGTTTTTCCACCCTGGGTAGGAGTTCAGTCCAGGGGGGAGGGCTTGTGGAAGCGGCATGGTGTAACGGATAGAGCCCGGGTCTCGGAATCAGAAGGTCATGGGTTCTAATCCCGTCTCCACCACTTGTCTGCTGAGGGACCTTGGGCAAGTCACTTCACTTCTCTGAGCCTCAGTTACTCAACTGTAAAATGGGGATTAAGACTGTGAGCCTCACGTGGGACAACCTGATCACCTTGTATCCCCCCCAGAGCTTAGAACAGTGCTTGGCACATAGTAAGCACTTAAGAAATGCCATCATTATTATTATTATTTTCTGGGCCTCAGTTACCTCATCTGTAAAATGGGGACTGAGATTGTGGGCCCCCTGTAGCCCAGGGACTGCGTCCAAACCAATTTGCTTGCATCCACTCCAGAGTTTAGTACAGTGCCTGGCACATAGTAAACACTTAAATACCATAATTACTACGGTGTGAGGGTGAGTCGGGGGCTCTCTCTGGTCTGAAATGCCCCCTGTCCCCACCCCACCAGGTTGGCCAGGAATTTTTGGCATCAGGTCTGTCTCTCTCCCTGCCTCTGTACCCCATGGCATCCCACCGGGATTAACCCTTCTTTGTGAGAAGAAACCCCCAGCCTCCCCAGATGCCCCTCAGTGCCCAGCATCTCATCCTGCGAGTCAGGAAGTCCTACCTGAAGTCTAACCCCCCTCCCTCTGACTGCAGTTCTAAGTAGGAAGATGCCCTTACCTTGCCTCCCGCACGCCTCCTAATCCTCTCTTCCTCCCCACTCTCTGCCCAGCCACTTGACCTCCCAAGGAGGTCAAGGGTGGGGGATGCAGCTGGGGAAACCGAGGCCCGGCAGACCCGTGGGGCCCCTCCGACCGGTGGGCCTCCCTGGGCTCTGCGGAGGGGAGGAAATAAATGACATCAGCACGCCTGCCCATGCAAACACACTCACACTCAGGAACCCCTGCTGTCCCCTCTTCTCGGTCCCACGACTTCGCAGAACCCCTCTAGACTGTAAGCTCAATGTGGGCAGGGAACGTGTCTCTTATATTGTTCCGTTGTCCTCTCCTGAGCACTTAGTACAGTTCCCTGCACACAGTAAGTGCTCGATAAAGGCGATTGACTGACTCCAGGCCGCAGGGCACGGAGTGGGGATGCCTCCCCCCGCTGCCTCACCAAACTGGCCACGTCCATCTGTGAGTGGCCACCCCCGGGGCTCATCGTGGCCTTCTTCTGCCATCGAGTAGTCTCCAGTGGTGAGTATGAAATGCCCACCCGGAGCAGAGTGTCTTCCTCAGAGCCCGGGAGCATGCCACAAAGGAAGGCAGCCAGTTCTTCGCCCTCCAAGAACCTCCCATGGCCCCCTTTCCCCCCGTCCCTGGGCCCCGCTCCCTGGCACTGTCCGAGCCCAGCCACCCCCTCCACCCTGGCGACCCCCGCTCTCCCTTCTGCTCAAGCCCCGACCCGGGGGCTCACCGGTCCTCAGGAAGTCATTCTGGCCGCCGGGCCACCACCGCTTCCTCCTGGAAAGCAGAGACGCGCCGATCAGAACTGCTCCAGGAAGTCCTCTCAACTGTCCTCCATCTTGGAAAAGCGGCACCCCAGCCTCAATCAATCAATCAATCAATCAATCAATGGCATTTATTGCGCGCTTACTGTGTGCGGAGCACTGGAGTGACCCTCCCTGCTGCCTGGGCCCCACCTACCCATTCAGGAATTGCAGAGAATCAGCGTGGCCCAGTGAAAAGAACCCGGGCCCGGGAGCCAGAGGACCTGATTTCTCATCCCGTCTCCACTGTCAGTCAGTCGGTCGTATTTATTCATTCATTCAGTCATATTTATTGAGCGCTTACTGTGTGCAGAGCACTGGACTAAGTGCTTCGGAAGTACAAGTTGGCGACATATAGAGACGGTCCCTACCCAACAACGGGCTCACAGTCTAGAAGGGGGAGACAGACAACAAATCAAAACTTGTGGACGGGTGTCAAGTTGTCAGAATAAATAGAATCAAAGCTAAATACACATCATTAACAAAATATTGAGCACTCACTGTGTGCAGAGCGCTGTACGAAGGGCTGGGGAGAGTACAATACAACTCTTTTCTGTGATTTCATTCATTAAATCATATTTATTGAGCGCTCACTGTGTGCAGAGCACTTTACTAAGCGCTGACTTCACTTCTCTCGCCTCAGTTCTCTCATCTATAAAACGAGGAGTCGATACCTGTTCTCCCTCCCCCTCACACTGTAAGCCTTGCATGGGACAAGTACTGCATCTGACTGGATTATCTTGGATCGACCCCAGTGCTTAGTACAGTGCTTGGACAGAGTAAATGTTTAACAAGTCAACCCACCAATGCTATTTATTGAGCACTGATTGTGTGCAGAGCACTGTACTGTTTGGGACAGAACGATAAAGCAGTGTTGGTAGACACGTTCCCTGTCTGTAATGAGGTGGCGTAGTGGAAAGAACACGGGGCCTGGGAATAAGAAGACCTGGGTTCTAAACCCAGCTCCACCGTTTATCTGTTGTGTGACCTTGGCCAAGTCACCTAACTTCTCTGTGCCTTAATTACCTCACTTGTAAAGTGGGGATTAAGACTGTCAGCCCCTTGTTCGACCTGGATTGGGTCCGAGTTGATTAGCTTGTTTCCACCCCAGCACTTAGTACAGTGTCTGGAATATGGTAAGTGCTTAAAAAATGCCATAAAATGACATGAATAACAAGCGTTCACTATAATTATTAGTGTGGCTTAGTGGAAAGAGCATGGTCTTGGGAGTCAGAGGTTGTGGGTTCTAATCGCTTGCCTGCTGAGTGACTTTGGGTAAGTCACTTAGCTTCTCTGTGCCTCAGTCACCTCATCTGTCAAATGGGGATAAAGACTGCGAGCCCCACGTGGGACAACCTGATTACCTTGTATCCACCCCAGTGCTTAGAACAGTGCTTGGCACATAGTAAGTGCTTAACAAATGCCATCATCATTATTATTATTATTATGAAGAAGAAGTTCCAAAATGTGGAGGGAGGAAGTTCCCCAAGAGGAAGGGGTGAGGGGGCTGCTGGGGAAAGGAGCAAGTGTTTTTCACTCCAGAAAACCATTCAGGCCCCTGGACTCCCCCTGAGGTGAAGTGCTCTCTGACCTATTAAGAGACTCCTTTGAGGGAAACAACTGGATCATTTCCTATAATTTCAACTAATTCTTAATCTAGTGCAGACTACAAGACACGAGCATCTTCGGCTTGATATTGGGTAGGGACCATCTCTGTATGTTGCCAATTTGTACTTCCCAAGCGCTTAGTCCAGTGCTCTGCACTCAGTAATCGCTCAATAAATACGATTGAATGAATGAATGAATGAACCTGATCAGCCTGATCAGAGAGAAGCTCCTGGGGGCAGGGTGAGGGGTGGGGGCTAGGATCCCCTGGGAGATGAGCAGAGAAGGGAGGGAGATATTGGGGGGAGGGAGGAGGTTGGAGGGGCTTCAATCTCTGGATCTCCAGCACCCCAGAAGATTTTGGAGAAACTGAGACAAGGAGGGGGTAAGGGACAGAACCCAGAGGTCCAGGGTCTAGTCCTCCCCGGAGGTTATGTCTGTTGAGGGTGGGGTGGAGAGAGATTCATGGGGTCTCCCTCAGCTGCTCAGGCCTGCTCCTAGTCCTTTCAGGCACAACCCATCCAGCCTCTTCCAGGGTACTGGGCTCCCCTTCCAGCCTTGGGGGTAGAAGGGTTTCCCCTCGAGTCCACTGGCCCTGAGTCCACAGACCCCTAATACACAGGCCCCCTGAACACAAAGGCCCTTGAGCCCACGCATCCCCAATACACAGGCCGCCGCAAGCACACAGGCCTCTGAATTACACAGCTCCTTAGCACACAGGCCCCTGAGTAGCCCCTGAGTAGGCCCCTCATCAATCAATCAATCAATCATATTTATTGAGCACTTACTGTGTGCTCTGCAACTTGGGAAGTACGAGTTGGCAACATAAATAATAATGGCATTTATTAAGCACTTACTATGTGCAAAGCACTGTTCTATGTGCTTTGTATCACCCCCAAGCGCTTAGAACAGTGCTTTGCACATAGTAAGCGCTTAACAAATGCCAACATTATTATTATTCTATGTGCAAAGCGCTGGGGAGGTGATCAGGTTGTCCCACGTGGGGCTCACAGTCTTAATCCCCATTTTCCAGATGAGGTAACTGAGGCACAGAGAAGTGAAGTGACTTGCCCAAAGTCACACAGCTGACAGTTGGTGGAGCCGGGATTTGAACCCGTGAGACCTCTGACTCCAAAGCCCGGGTTCTTTCCACTGAGCCACACTGCTTCAATCATTCATTCAATCATTCTATCGTGTTTATTGAGCGCTTACTGTGTGCAGAGCACTGGACTAAGCGCTTGGGAAGTCCAAGTTGGCAACATAGAGAGATGGTCCCTAGCCAACAGTGAGCTCACAGTCTAGAAGGGGGAGACAGACAACAAAACGAAACATGTTAACAAAATAAAATAAATAGAATAAATATGTACAAGTAAAATAAATAAATAGAGTAATAAATCTGTACAAACATATATACATATATACAGGTGCTGTGGGGAGGGGAAGGAAGTAAGGCGGGGGGATGGGGAGGGGGTGGAGAGGGAGAGGAAGGACGGGGCTCAGTCTGGGAAGGCCCCTGAGAGAAGCAGCGTTGCTCAGTGGAAAGAGCACGGACTTGGGAGTCAGAGGTCATGGGTTCAAATCCCATCTCTGCCACTTGTCAGCTGTGTGCTTTGGGCAAGTCACTTCACTTCTCTGTGCCTCAGTTACCTCAGCTGTAAAATGGGGATGAAGACTGGGAGCCCCACATGGGACAACCTGATCACCTTGTAACCTCCCCAGTGCTTAGAACAGTGCTTTGCACCTAGTAAGTGCTTAACAAATCCATCATTATTATTATTATTATTATTATTACACAGACCTCAGAGTCCACAGGTCCCTGAACAACAATACTAGTAATCATAATGGTATTTGTTAAGCACTTACTATGTGCCAGGTACTGTACTAAATGCTGGAGTGGATACAAGCAAATCAAGCTAGACACAGTCCCCGTCCCACTGGGGGGCTCACAGTCTGAAACCCCATTTTGCAGATGAGGTAACTGAGGCGCGGAGATGTGAAGTGACTTGCCCAGCGTCACACAGCAGACGAGTGGAGGAGCCGGGATAGGAATTCACAAACTTCCGATTCCCAGGCTTGGGATCTGTCCATTACATGATGCTGCTTCACAGGTCCCCCCAAATACACAGGTTCCCCATTCATTCATTCATTCAATCATATTTATTGAGTGCCAGGTGTACAGGTAATGAACTCGGGGGTCTGTGTGCTTGGGGGCATGTATAATTGGGGCTCTTTGTGCTTGGGGGCCCGTGGACTTGGGCACGTGGGTATTCCATGGGTGTGTGTTTGGGGGCCTGGTACTCTCTGGCCTGTGTATTTGAGGAAGTGTGTGCTCAGAGGGCCTGTGGAATTGGGCGCCTGGGAATTCTGGGGTCAGTGCATTTGGGGGGCTGAATATTTAGGGACCTATGGACTTTCATTCATTCATTCATTCATTCATTCATTCAATCGTATTTATTGAGCGCTTACTGTGTGCAGAGCACTGGACTAAGCGCTTGGGAAGTCCAAGTTGGCAACATCTAGAGACGGTCCCTACCCAACAGCGGGCTCACAGTCTAGAAGGGGGAGACAGACGACAAAACAAAACATATTCACAAAATAAAATAAATAGAATATGTACAAATAAAATAGAGTAATAAATCTGTACAAACATATATACAGGTGCTGTGGGGAGGGGAAGGAGGTAAGACGGGGGGGAGGGGGAGGGGACTTTATGGAATCAGGGCCTGTGTGCTTCATGGCCTGTGTATTCGGGGTCTGTATCTTCGGGGGGCTGTGTGCTCAGTGGCCGATGCATTCGGGGCCTGTATATTTGGGGCCCTGTGTGCTTGGTGGATAATAATAACAGTAATAATAATGATGGCATTTGATAAGTGCTTACTGTGCGCCAAGCACTGTTCTAAGCGCTGGGGTAGATAGAAGGTAATCAGGTTGTCCCACATGGGGCTCACAGTCTTCATCCCCATTTTAAAGATGAGGTAACTGAGGCACAGAGAAGTCAAGTGACTTGCCCGGAGTCACACAGCTGATCGGTGGCGGAGCCGGGATTAGAACCCACAACCTCTGACTCCCAAGTCCGTGCTCTTGCTGCTAAGCCACGCTGCTTCTCTAATAATAATGGCATTTGTTAAGTGCTTACTATGTGCAAAGCACTGTTCTAAGTGCTGGGGGGATACAAGATGATCAGGTTGCCGCACGGGGGGCTCACAATCTTGATCCCCATTTTACAGATGAGGGAACTGAGGCACAGAGAAGTGAAGTTACTTGCCCAAAGTCACCCAGCTGACAATTGGCTAATTGTCCCTCCTCCCCCTCCCTATCCCCCCGCCTTTCCTCCTTCCCCTCCCCACAGCACCTACATATATGTATATATGTTTGTATGTATTTATTATTCTATTTTATTTGTACTTATTTATTCTAATTATTTTATTTTGTTAATATGTTTGATTTTGTTCTCTGTCTCCCCCTTCTAGACTGTGAGCCCGCTGTTGGGTAGGGACCGTCTCTAGATGTTGCCAACTTGGACTTCCCAAGCGCTTAGTCCAGTGCTCTGCACACAGTAAGCGCTCAATAAATACGATTGAATGAATGAATGAATTGGCGGAGCTGGGATTAGAACCCACGACCTCCGACACCCAAGCCCGGGCTCTTTCCACTGAGCCACGCTGCTTCTGGCTATGCTATGTATTGGTGGCCTGTGTATTCGGGGTCTGTGGACTCGGGGGCCTCTGTGTTTGGGGGCCTCTGTGCCGGAGGCCCTGGGTATTTGGAGTCTGTGGAGTCTCCAGAGTCCAGTGCTCTGCACACAGTAAGCGCTCAATAAATACAATTGATTGATTGATTGTGGACTCGGGGGCCTGTGGACTCAGGGACACGTGGACTCGGCCGGGGGATGCCCGCGGATTCAGGGACCAGACAACCTTCAAGCTGCCTTCTCCACTCTTACCGGAAAACAAATGAACGTGAGACCACGGGCTGGGACACGGGCCGGGGGTGGGAAAGGGAAAACAACGGGATTTTCAACATCCACCAACACGCTTGAAACACACATCTACATGCGACACACAGGCTGCGCCAGTACCCACTTGTGCATACTCTGTTCCAAACATAACCCGCTTGAAACACACATCTACATGAGACACACATGCTGTGCCAGTACCCACTTCATCATCAATCGTATTTATTGAGCGCTTACTATGTGCAGAGCACTGTACTAAGCGCTTGAGTACCCACTTGTACTACCCACTTGTGCGTACTCTGTTCCAAACATACCTCAACACTCCCGCAGTGTCTTCTGCTTAGACCCCCCAAGCAAATACGGACTCATGAACACAGGCCATGCCTTGAAAACACCCCGACATAGAGAGGTACCCCTCGGCTCGCCCCCACAGAACCTAACTTTCAGTGTGGCGTACCAAGGGACCCGCGATTTACATGTGTGCTCTTGCGAGCTGGGGGAGAATAGCAACTGAGGCAGCCTGGCCCCAAACAAGACCCTCCTAGCCCCCCCCCAGCCATCCCCCACCAAAGGCTGACAGGATTCTGAGTCCCCAGGGGAAGGGAGGGAGCTGGGGGTAATAATAATAATAATAATAATAATAATAATAATGGCATTTATTAAGCGCTTACTATGTGCAAAGCACTGTTCTAAGCGCTGGGGAGGGTACAAGGTGATCAGGTTGTCCCACATGGGGCTCACAGTCTTCACCCCCATTTTCCAGATGAGGGAACTGAGGCCCAGAGCAGTGAAGTGACTTGCCCAAAGTCACCCAGCTGACAAGTGGCGGAGCTGGGATTCAAACCCGAGACCTCTCACTCCGAAGCCCGGGCTCTTTCCACTGAGCCACGCTGCTTCTCACTTAATAAGCACTTAATAAATGCCATCATTATTATGGGTTCGAATCTCGCCTCTGCCAGTTGTCAGCTGTGTGACTTTGGGCAAGTCACTTCACTTCTCTACATCTCAGTTCCCTCATCTGGAAAATGGGGATGAAGACTGTGAGCCCCCCATGGGACAACCTGATCACCTTGTAACCTCCCCAGTGTTTAGAACAGTGCTTTGCACATAGTAAGCGTTTAATAAATACCATTATTATTATTATTATCACCTGGAATCTTGGTCTCAGATCTGGCTGGTGGGGGTAGATAGGGAGAGTTTTTCCCCAAAACTCTGATAATAATAATAATAATAAAAATAATAATTATGACGGTATTTGTTAGGTGCTTACTATGTGTCAAGCACTGTTCTAAGCACTGGGTTGAACATAAGCACTGGGGGGAACACAAGCAGATCAGGTTGGAGACAGTCCCTGATCCCTATGAGGCTCACAGTCTTCATCCCCATTTTACGGATGAGGTAACTGAGGCACAGAGAAGCGAAGTGACCCATCCAAGGTCACACAGCAGACAAGAGGCAGAACCAGGATTAGAACCCAGATTCTTCTGACTCCCAGGACTGTGCTCCATCCACTCTATTCATTTTATTTGTACACATTTACTATTCTATTTATTTTGTCAATGATGTGCATCTAGTATTTATTCTATTTGTTCTGACGACTTGACACCTGTCCACAAGTTTTGTTTTGTTGTCTGTCTCCCCCTTCTAGACTGTGAGCCCGTTGTTGGGTAGGGACCGTCTCTATATGCTGCTAACTTGTACTTCCCAAGCGCTTAGTACAGTGCTCTGCACACAGTAAGCGCTCAATAAATACGATTGAATGAATGAATGAATAAATGAACTCTGTTGGGTGGTCCTCCAGGAAGTCTTCCCAGACTGAACCCCCCTTTTCCTCTGCCCCTCTCCCCTCCCCATCAGCCCGATTCCCTCCCTCTGCTCTACCTCCCTCCCCTCCCCACAGCACTTGTGTATATGGGTACATCTTTATTATTCTATTTATTTTATTAATGTTGTATATACATCTAGAATTCTATTTATTTAAATTGATGCTCTTGATGCCTGTCTACTTGTTTTGTTTTGTTGCCTGTCTCCCTGCTCTAGATTGTGTGCCCATTGTTGGGTAGGGATTGTCTCTATTTGTTGCCAAATTGTACTTTCCAAGCACTTAGTACAGCGTTCTGCACACAGAAAGTGCTCAATAAATATGACTGAATGAATGAATACGATTGAAGAGAGATAATAACAATAACGATGGTAATAATAATAATAATAATGTGTTCCACACACTGTACTAAGCACTGATACTTAGCTGTACTAATTGTACTTTCCAAGCGCTGATACGGGATAGACGTATCAAACACACCTGGTTCCCAGGCTAAGTGGGAGGGAGAACAGGTATTTTATCCCCATTATACAGATGAGGAAACTGAGGCCCAGAATTCTCCCTCCTACTTGGACTCTGAGCCCTATGTGACACCTGGTTATTTTGTATCTATCCAAGTGCTTAGGATAGTGTTTGACACAGAATTAGTAGTTAACAAATATTATTGTTATTGCTATAATAATAATAATAATGGCATTTATTAAGTGCTTACTATGTGCAAAGCACTGTTCTAAGCGCTGGGGAGGTTACAAGGTGAACATGTTGTCCCACGGGGGGCTCACAGTCCTAATCCCCATTTTACAGATGAGGTAACTGAGGCACAGAGAAGTTAAGTGATTTGCCCAAAGTCACACAGCTGACAGTTGGTGGAGCCAGGATTTGAACCCATGACCTCTGACTCCAAAGCCCGGGCTCTTTCCACTGAGCCACACTGCTTCTCATATTATAAGACTGTGAGCATTATGTGGGACAGGGACTGTGTCCAAACTGATTAGCTTGTATTTACCCCAGCCCTTAAAACAGTGCTTTATACATAGTAAGTGCTTAACAAATACTGTTATTAATAATAATAATAATAATAATGACATTTGTTAAGGGCTTACTTACTGTTGTAAGCGCTGGGGAGGTTACAAGGTGATCAGGTTGTCCCATGGGGGGCTCACAGTCTTAATCCCCATTTTACAGATGAGGGAACAGAGGCCCAGAGAAGTGAAGTGACTTGCCCAAAGTCACACAGCTGACAATTGGAGGAGCTGGAATTTGAACCCATGACCTCTGACTCCAAAACCCGGGCTCTTTCCACTGAGCCACGCTGCTTCTCTATTATTATTATTGTTGTTGTTGTTATCAAGTGAAATGACTTGACCAAAGCAAACTGTGGATTTAGGATTAGAACCTGGCTCCTCTGACTCTCGGGCCGGGGATGCTTCCAATCAATCAATCGTATTTATTGAGTGCTTACTGTGTGCAGAGCACTGTACTAAACGCTTGGGAAGTACAAGTTGGCAACATATAGAGACAGTCCCTACCCAACAGTGGGCTCACAGGCTAGAAGACTTCCACTAATCCACACAGCTTCTCTGGGAGAGAGAAAAGTGTAAAGTGGCCAAGAGACCCCCCCAGGATCTAATCAAAAGGGAGAACTCCCATCCTCCACCCGGGAGAAAAACTGCATGCATGTGTGTGGGCACGGATTGTATAGTGGATAGAGCATGGGTTCGAATCCTGCCTCTGCCACTTGTCTTCTGTGTGACCGTGGAGGAGTCACTCCACTTCTCTGTGCCTCAGTTTCCTCACCTGGAAAATGGGGATTGAGACTGTGAGCCCCACGTGGGACCAGGGACTGTGTCCAACCCGATTTGCTTGCATCCACCCCGGCGCTTAGTACAGTGCCTGGCATCTAGGAATACTGAAAAATACCATAATTAGCATTGTTAGCATTACCTGTGTGAGTGCGTGTCTGTGATGCAGTGGGCTGGAATGCAGGAATAAGGGTGTCCAAGAGTGAGGGGGCACAGGGGTCTGTGGGTCTAGGTGTGCAATCTAACCCACTGACAGTCGAAGACATTTACACACAACCCACCCCTGTACACACACACACACACACACACACACACACACATGCTCATACATGTTCTCCCATTGGGGTGGTCTTCCTTCCTCACCTATCCTGCCCAGTTCCAGGGAGGTGGGTCAGGGACTATGGGCATTTGGTTGGGGGGGGGGGGGGGGAACGGGTGTGGGGTAGCTGGAGGGATTGAGGCTAGACCGGGAGGGAGGGATGGGACGGGGTGTGTGGAGGGCCAGGGCAGGAATAGAGAAAGAAATAATAATAATTAATTGCATTATATTTGTTAAGTGTTTTATGTGCTAGGCACTGGGGTAGACACAAGCAAATAGGATTAGACACAATCCCTGTCCCGCATGGGGCTCCCAATCTTCCCAGACTGAGCCCCTTCCTTCCTCTCCCCCTCGTCCCCCTCTCCATCCCCCCCATCTTACCTCCTTCCCTTCCCCACAGCACCTGTATATATGTATATATGTTTGTACATATTTATTACTCTGTTTATTTATTTATTTATTTTACTTGTACATATCTATTCTATTTATTTTATTTTGTTAGTATGTTTGGTTTTGTTCTCTGTCTCCCCCTTTTAGACTGTGAGCCCACTGTTGGGTAGGGACCGTCTCTATATGTTGCCTATTTGTACTTCCCAAGCGCTTAGTGCAGTGCTCTGCACATAGTAAGCGCTCAATAGATACGATTGATGATGATGATCTTAATCGCCATTTTACAGACGAGCCAACTGAGGCCCAGGGAAGTGAAGTGACTTGCCTAAGGTCACACAGCAGACAAGTGGCAGAGCTAGGATTAGAACCCAGTTCCTTCTGACTTGCAGGCCTGTGCTCGAAAGAGGCGGGGGGAGAGGAAGGCCGGGGAGGGGAGGGTGGAGGGTCGGAGAGGGGGCTGAGGGCTGGACGGTATCAGCTGCATCTCTCCCTGCCCATCAGGCCCAAAGGGGCCCAGTCTGGGGTCAAGAACCAACTTGAGTGAGATAGAGGCAGAGATCCACTCACCCACCCTGCCCAAGGAACCCCCTTATCCAGGCCTTTCCAGAACCCTCTTGCTCTGAGGGAGGTTGGGGGGAAGCCGGAGGACCCCAGCCCCGCATCCACCTGGACCCCCAGATGGATGGGAGCGGCCTCCTCTCGGAGCCAGCGGCGGGAGCGATGGGACCAGTTGGACTGCATTGCAGGAGCCTTTAAAAAGGAAACCCGAGCCCTCCTCTGGGGCTGTCCCCTGGCCCGGTCCGGCCCGGTCCGTCTCCGCTTCCAGGCCCGGGAGGCTGGGGGAGGGGATTCCAGCCTGTGGGACTGCAGGCCTGGATCCGAGGAGGAGCAGGCCGTCCGAGTAGACCCCAAGCCCCCTTCCATCCTGGAGAGATCCCGCCACCCTGTTCGCGCAGAGGCCCTGACTTGGGTTCCGTGATGGGGGGCAACTGAGGCCCAGGCCTGTCACAAAGTAGAACTAGAATCCAGGGGTGGAGACCTTACACCTAGAACCCAGCACCCTAAACCAGATCCCAGCATTCTAACCGTAGGGCCCAGCACCCTAACTCAGACAACAGCACCCGAACCCCAGAATCCAGTACCCTAACCCAGATCCCAGCACCCTAACAACCCAAAACCCAGCATCCTAACTCCAGAATCCAGAATCCAGTTGCCCCACGTGGGACAACTTGATTACCTTGTATCCCTCAAGCACTTAGAACAGTGCTTTGCACATAGTAAGCGCTTAACAAATGTCATTATTATTATTATTAACGCAGCACTCTATCCCAGATCCAAGCACCCTAATCCAGATCCCAGCACCCTAACTACAGAATCCAGTACCCTAACCCTGATCGCAACACCCTAAGCCCAAAATCCTGCACCCTAACCCAGATCAATCAATCAATCAATCAATTGTATTTTTTGAGCGCTTACTGTGTGCAGAGCACTGTACTAAACACTTGGGAAGTACAAGTTGGCAACATATAGAGACGGTCCCTACCCAACAGTGGGCTCACAGTCTAGAAGGGGGAGACAGAGAACAAAACAAAACATATTAACAAAATAAAACAGAATAGATATGTACAAGTAAAATAAGTAAATAGAGTAATAAATATGTACAAACATATACACACATATGTTTGTTATGTTACATATACACATATGTTATATTCGCACATATATATACACATATACATATAGATCACAGCATCCTAATCCCAGAGCCTAGCACCCTAACCCAGAACCCATCACCCTAACCCCAGAATCCTGCACCCTAACCCAGATAATAATAATAATAATAATAATAATAATAATAATAATAATGTTGCTATTTGTTAAGCGCTTACTATGTGCCAAGCACTGTTCTAAGTGCTGGGGTAGATGCAAAGTGATCAGGTTGTCCCACGTGGGGCTCACAGTCTTAATCCCCATTTTCCAGATGAGGTAACTGAGGCACAGAGAAGTTAAGTGACTTGCCCCAAGTCACACAGCTGATAAGCGACGGAGCTGGAATTAGAGCCCATGACCTCTGACTCCCAAGCCCGAGCTCTTTCCACTGGGCCACACTGCTTCTCTGCAGATCACAGCATCCTAACCCTGTAACCTAGCATCCTAACCCAGATCCCAGCCCCCTAACCCCAGAACCCAGAACCCTAATCCTAACCCGGAATCCAGGCGTTTTCCCCCCACCAAACTTTGGCAACATTAGATAGAGAAATGGGAAAAACTCAAAAGTTAAAGCCTTCATCAGGAGGCTGGATCTGAACCTCCTCCAAGAGACTTTCCATTATTAATCAATCAATGGTATTTATTGATTGATTTATCTCCCATCTCCCCACTCTGTTTCCTCTCTTCTGCCACTTCAGCACTTCCAGATAATAATAATGATGGCATTTATTAAGCACTTACTATGTGCAAAGCACTGTTCTAAGCGCTGGGGAGGTTACAAGGCGATCAGGTTGGCCCACGTGGGGCTCACAGTCTTAACCCCCATTTTACAGATGAGGGAACTGAGGCACAGAGAAGTGAAGTGACTTGCCCAAAGTCACACAGCTGACAATTGGCAGAGCCGGAATTTGAACCCATGACCTCTGACTCCAAAGCCCGGGCTCTTTCCACTGAGCCAAGCTGCTTCTCAACATCACCTAAGCACTCGGGTACCCACCCCACTCACAACAGGTACCAGTTATATCTTCTGTGTGGCCTTGGGCAAGTCACTTAACTTCTCTGTGCCTCACTTACCTCAGCTGTAAAATTCATTCATTCAATCGTATTTATTGAGCGCTTACTGTGTGCAGAGCACTGTACTAAGCGCTTGGGAAGTACAAGTTGGTAACATATGGAGACGGTCCCTACCCAACAGTGGGCTCACAGTCTAGAAGACTGTGTGGGACAGGGATTGTGTCCAACCCGATTGGCGTGTAACCACCCCAGTGCTTAGAACAGTGCCTGGCACATAGTAAGCACTTAAAAAATGCCACAATTATAACAGATCTGAAGCTTCCTCCTACCTATAACTTATTTTAATGTCTCCCCCATTAGATTATAAAGCTCTGGAGGGTAGGCAGGTAAAGCTCCCTTCCTCTCCTCCTCGTCCCCCTCTCCATCCCCTCATCTTACCTCCTTCCCTTCCCCACAGCACCTGCATATATGTATATATGTTTGTACATATTTATTACTCTATTTATTTATTTATTTTACTTGTACATATCTATTCTAATTATTTTATTTTGTTAGTATGTTTAGTTTTGTTCTCTGTCTCCTCCTTTTCAGACTGTGAGCCCACTGTTGGGTAGGGACTGTCTCTATATGTTGCCAACTTGTACTTCCCAAGCGCTTAGTGCAGTGCTCTGCACACAGTAAGTGCTCAATAAATATGATTGATTGATTGATTGATTGATAGGCAGCATGTCTACTCACGCTGCTGTGCTCTCCCAAGCACTTACTATCGTGTGCTGAACCAAAGTTCTCAATAAGTGCTATTAATTGATTGAGGAGGGTGAAGAGGGCAGAGCAAGGAGGGCCAGGATTAGGACAGCTTCGGTCTCAGAGAGGGTCCGATAGGGGAGTCTCAGGGTGATTCTCTGTCTATCGGAGTGGAGTGTGAGGAGGAACCGGGAAAACTGCCGAAGAAGGGATGGGGACTGGGCCTCTAGAAAGGATTGTCCAATAACAGGAGGACAGGAGAATTGGGATCAGGAAGGGGTGGAGCTGTCAGGTGGGGCCATATCCAGCCCAAGAGATCTCTTTCCGGGGGAGAGATCCCCATCCGAATGGGTGGAGGAGGGGTGCAGGGGACTGGCTGGGATGACCCCGTAATGGGATTCTAGGACTCGTGGCTCCAGAGTTGAATCGGAGGAGGCCTCTTCCAGCTTGAAAGTGATTCAAAATCTCAGCCCAAGTGGAAGTGGGTGGGAAGCGGAGCCCCTGCTGCGGCCTCTGGCCTCTTCTGGGGCCTGGCCTTCACCGATAAAATAAGCAGCCCCATCTCCCTACCCCTGACTTCTCCTCTGCTCCGTCTCACTTCCAGGCCGGAGGCGTTCCCAAATTCAGACGTCCCGTCTCCCCCACCCAAAATGAAGGAACCCCCTGCTCCTCAGCCCCCAGAGCCCCGACCCCAGGGTGCAGGGGGGATGACCAGCTGAGAAGCAGCGTGGCTCAGTGGGAAAGAGCCCGGGCTTTGGAGTCAGAGGTCATGGGTTCAAATTCGGGCTCCGCCAATTGTCAGCTGGGTGACTTTGGGCAAGTCGCTTAACTTCTCTGTGCCTCAGTTACCTCATCTGTAAAATGGAGATTAAGACTGTGAGCCCCCCGTGGGACAACCTGATCACCTTGTAACCTGCCCAGTGCTTAGAACAGTGCTTTGCACATAGTAAGCGCTTAATAAATGCCATTATTATTATTATTATTATTATTATTATTATTATTATTATTATTATTATTACCTGCCCTCCGGGCCCCAGAAGAACAGAGAAGGGCAGATAGTAAGTACCAAGGACAGGGCCTCACCTCCCTCCCTGGGCCCCAACTGGTGGCCACCTGGCCCCGGGGGGCCATCCACTCAGGATCCAATTGGCCCCGGCCCAAGAGGCAAGGAGAGGGGCTACCCCCTTTTGCGGCCTGGATCCGGACCGTCGGGACTCTCAGTAAGCGCTCAATAAATACGATTGATTGATTGATTGATTGATTGATTGACTCTCTGCCCTCAATCCCAGACCACTCGAGGTGAGAGTCGGGGTGGTCTGCCCACTGCCCAGTTTGGCAGGGTCTCCCCCTCTCCCCTTCCCCTCCAACCTGGGGTCTCGGGTGACTGGAAAGGAGAGAGACAGAGAGACAGGGAGAGACAGAGAGAGAGACAGACAGATGTTGAGGGAACAGAAAGCGGGAGCAGATGGGAGAGGAGTTGGGTGAGGGGAGTGGAGTGTGGAGGCCCGGCTGGGGGGCCTGGAGTAGGAGAGGGGGAGGCGAGGGACCCCAAACCTTTCCCTCATTGGCTGCTTTCTCGGATAAAGGTGGGGACAAGAAGACTGAGTCTGCTTGGGTCCTTTTCCTGTAGGCCAGACCCCCCTCCTCTCAGCTCCTTTCTCTGAACTCCAGAAACCCCCAGGGTGGGGAGAGGGGCAGAGGGTAAGTCGAGAAATCAGGGATCAACCCTCCCGGGCTGGGGTGGGGGGACATTTGGGAGATATAAAGCAGGCTGAGAGTTTTGGGGGGGGTTGGGATCCCAATGGGGGAAGGGACAATCCTTACACCCCTCATGGGGCAGGGGAAAGGGAGATTTGGCATGCAGAGGGGGCACCGGGTGAGGGGAGGGTGGTGGCAGGGAATCTCCCAGATTCCGGAGCAGGGATGGGGGGCGGCGGGAAAGACCCAGTTAAAAGAAGGGGGACGAGAGAGGGGGTTGGGGTTCAGGGTTGCAGGTCTCTCTCTCTCTGGCCCCTTTTTCAGCTCCCTGAGATGCCAGCCTTCTCCGCCACCCCCACCCAGGCCCCCGGAGTCTCATCACGAAGCAGAGAAGGTGGGGAGGGAGTTCTCCCACTAGCAGCCCACCTCCCCCCACAAAAGGGCCCCGTCCAGCTCCAGGCAGGCCCGGAGGCTGGGATCCCCGGAGACCCCCGCGAGCTGGGGCCCGCAACGGGGACTGGAAGGGAGAGGGGCGAGGCGAGACCCTTCTCCATCCCTGCCCCCCCGAAAAGGGCATGGGGCAAGGGGGGGTTGGATCCCGGAGTGGGGGAGAAAGGCTTCCCACCCAGCTTCTCCCCGCGTGGTCGTTCTGGGTCTGTCCAAATGGCCGCCCTCCTCTTCTTCTTCTTCTTCCTCCTCCTCCTCCTCCTCCTCCTTCTCCAGCCCCTGAATCCCCCCCACGCCAAGCCTTCCTAGCCACCGGCACCCCCAGTCCAGAGCCGACCTGCCGCGACACGGGCACGTCCTCACACAGACACACACCATCATGGCCCTCAGACCCACACTCAAAAAACATACAAATCCGCCCCCCTCCCTCCACCCCACCACACATCCCGCTGCACAAACCCACCAACACACGCAGACACAGACACCCCCCCCACCCCCACCCCAGGAAAAAAAGCCATCCACACTCTAGCAACACGCACACACCCAGAGACACATAAACATCCCCCTCACGCACAGACACACACATACATACACCAGCACTGGAGACACACCAAACACACACACACACAGAAACACAGATCCATCCAGGGGAGCATAGAAACAGCCTCAGCAGCTCACACACCCAGGGACCCAAATGGACACCCCCCCAACCCAGGCAGAGCAGCCCCCCCCCCCCCCCATACACACACCAGCACTGGAGACACACCAAACACACACACACACAGAAACATAGATCCATCCAGGGGAGCATAGAAACAGCCTCAGGGGCTCACACACCCAGGGACCCAAGTGGACAACCCCCCCCACCAAACCAAGGAAGAGCAGCCCACAGACACACACACACACCAGCACTGGAGACACACCAAACACACACACACACACACACACACACACACACAGAAACACAGATCCATCCAGGGGAGCATAGAAACAGCCTCAGGGGCTCACACACCCAGGGACCCAAGTGGACAACCCCCCCCCAAACCAAGGAAGAGCAGCCCACAGACACACACACACACACACACCAGCACTGGAGACACACACACACACACACCAGCACTGGAGACATACACACACACACACACACACACACACACACACACACACACAGAGAAACATAGATCCATCCAGGGGAGCATAGAAACAGCCTCAGGGGTCACACACCCAGGAACCCAAGTGGACATCCCCCGCCAACCCAGGCAGAGCATCCCACAGACACACACACACACATACACACACACACACACACACACCAGCACTGGAGACACGCCAAACACACACATACACACACACACACACACACACACACACAGGGAAACACAGATCCAACCAGAGGAGCATGGAAACAGCCTCAGGGGCTCACTCACCCAGGGACCCAAATGGACACCCCCCCCAGCCCAGGCAGAGCAGCCCACAGACACACACACACACACACACACACACACACACACACACCAGCACTGGAGACACACCACACACACACACACACACAGAAACATAGATCCATCCAGGGGAGCACAGAAACAGCCTCAGGGGCTCACACACCCAGGGACCCAAGTGGACAGCCCCCCAACCCAGGCAGAGCAGCCCACAGACACACACACACACATCCACACACAGAGTGCCCCACTGCCCACCGCAGCCCCCCACCCGCCAACATATAAGGAGAGGCCCTCCCCCCAATCCTCTCTCTCTCTCTCACACACATACACACAAAACAGGCCCCAAGCCTTTCTCCCTTCCTCTCCCTCTCCCCAGCCCCCCAACTCTCCCCCGGCTCCCCTGGGGCCTTGGATCTCACCTCGGGAGCGGGGAGGGGGGCGAGGGTCTCAGCCCCGGGCGGGTGTCATCTTCCCGGCCAGCATCCCGGGGGTGGGGACCGGCTGGGGGACGGGGAGGGGGCCGCTCAGCTCCAGCCACAAAGACGGCCGCCGGATCCGCGGGGGGAGGGGGACCGAGGGACAGAGGGTGGGGAGCCGGGCCCTCCGGGGTCCCTCCCACGCTTCGGGGTCCCTGGGCAAGCGGGGTGGGGGGGGAGGGGGGCGAGGGGCCGCCGGCACCCGCAGCCTCGACGGCCCCCTCCCCATCTCCGGGGCCTGCAGAGAGGGGAGGGGGCGGGAACCGGGAAAAGAGGGAGGGAGGAAGGGGCTGGGAGCTCGGACACCTGGATCCCTCCTCCGACGGATGGGGGGGGGGGCGAATTGGGAATGGGAAGGGGGGAACTGGGAGGGGCCTGGTGCAGCCAGGGAGGAGAAATCTTTAGCACTGCAGCAGATGGGGCGGGGGGAGACGGGGGGATGGAGGGGAAGGGGCTTCAGGCTTGGGGTGGGGCCGAGGGGGTGGGGAGGGGGCGTCCCCTCCCCCCTGCCAGCCAACCCACCGCCCCCTCCAGCTGGGGACCACACGGTGGGGAGGGGGACAGAGAGGAGGACAGAGCCAAGGACGGAACAGGGGAGGGGCAGGCCAGGCTGGGATGGAGATGGAGACAGCTCCTTTTCCCCCCCCTATTCCGGGGGTGGGGGTGGGGGCCTCTCCCGACCCCCTCCCCCAGGCCCCCACATGTGAAAGGAGAGGGAGGGGCCCACAGACGGATGAGAGGGACACACGGGCGAGGGAAGGAATCATCACCATCATCATCAGTCGTATTTATTGAGCGCTAACTGGGTGCAGAGCACTGGACTAAGCGCTTGGGAAGTCCAAGTTGGCAACATAGAGAGACGGTCCCTACCCAATAGTGGGCTCGCAGTCTAAAAGGGGGAGACAGACAACAAAACCAAACATACTAACAAAATAAAATCAATAGAATAGATATGTACAAGTAAAATAAATAAATAGAGTAATA
This sequence comes from Tachyglossus aculeatus, assembly GCF_015852505.1. NCBI lineage: Eukaryota > Metazoa > Chordata > Mammalia > Monotremata > Tachyglossidae > Tachyglossus > Tachyglossus aculeatus. The sequence goes on from NC_052091.1 coordinate 4,210,363, forward strand.
AATATGTACAAACATATATACATCTATATAGGTGCTGTGGGGAAGGGAAGGAGGTAAGATGGGGGGATGGAGAGGGGGCGAGGGGGAGAGGAAGGAATCAGAAAGGGAGAGGGGGAAGGGGACACTTCTAGACTGGGAGCCCACTGTTGGGGAGGGACCGACTCTAGATGTTGCCAACTTGGACTTCCCAAGCGCTTAGTACGGTGCTCTGCACACAGTAAGCGCTCAATAAATACGATTGATTGATTGATTGATTGATTGACCCAGAGACGGATGAGAGGGGCACACGGGCGAGGGAAGGAATCAGAAAGGCAGAGGGGAAAGGGGACACTTCTAGACTGGGAGCCCACTGTTGGGACCGTCTCTAGATGTTGCCAGCTTGGACTTCCCAAGCGCTTAGTACGGTGCTCTGCACACAGTAAGCGCTCAATAAATACGATTGATTGATTGATTGATTGATTGACCCAGAGACGGATGAGAGGGGCACACGGGCGAGGGAAGGAATCAGAAAGGGAGAGGGGGAAGGGGACACTTCTAGACTGGGAGCCCACTGTTGGGGAGGGACCGTCTCTAGATGTTGCCAGCTTGGACTTCCCAAGCGCTTAGTACAGTGCTCAATAAATACGATTGAATGAAGGAATGAATAAAGAGACAGAGAAAGGCGCCCAGGCCCTTGACTCAATTGGACAGCTCCAATTCACACCCACCCAGAGCCCCTAGTCTTCCCCCCTTTTTTGTAAGAAGCCGACTTTGACTCCTTTCCACAGCCACAGTCTCTCCTGGGGCCAGCATACAGAGCCCACTGTTGGGTAGGGACCGTCTCTAAATGTTGCCAACTTGGACTTCCCAAGCGCTTAGTACAGTGCTCTGCACACAGTAAGCGCTCAATAAATACGAGTGATTGATTGATTAACTTGCTGCTTCCTGGACTGTCAGGCCTGAGTCTTCTCTCTGTCTGATCCTGCAGAACCTCCAACCACTGGGGCCTGGGAAGGAGCGTGACCTAGTCGAAAGAGTGCCTGCCTGCGACTCAAGGGACCTGGGTTCAAATCCCAGCTTCTGCCGCTGGCCCGCTGCGTGACCTTCGCAAGTCGCCTCCCCTTAATAATAATAATAATGATGGTATTTGTTAAGCGCTTACTATGTGCAAAGCACAGTTCTAAGCACTGGGGGGATGCAGGGTGATAATAATAATAATGGTGGTGGTATTTGTTAAGTGCTTACTATGTGCAAAGCACTGTTCTAAGAGCTATTTATTTTATTTTGTTAATACTATTTATTTTATTTTGTTAATATGTTCTGTTTTGTTCTCTGTCTCCCCCTTCTAGACTATGAGCCCACTGTTGGGTAGGGACCGTCTCTATATATGTTGCCAACTTGGACTTCCCAAGCGCTTAGTCCAGTGCTCTGCACACAGTAAGCGCTCAATACATACGATTGATTGATTGATTGGAGGGATACAAGGTGATCAGGTTGTCCCCCAGGGGGCTCACAATCTTAATCCCCATTTTACAGATGAGGGAACTGAGGCCCAGAGAAGTGAAGTGACTTGCTCAAAGTCACCCAGCTGGCAATTGGCGAAGCCGGGATTTGAACCCATGACCTCTGACTCCAAAGCCCGGGCTCTTTCCATTGAGCCACGCTGCTTCTCTATCCTGGGCCTCAGTTTCCTCATTTGAAAAAAGGGGGTTCGATAGCTCTTCTCCCTCCTAATTTAGACTGTAAGTCCCTTATGTGACCGGGACCATGTCCGACCTGAGTATTTAGTGACCCAGTGCTTAGTACAGTGCTTGGGACAAAGTAAGCGCTTCACAAATATGATTATTATGATGATGTCCCCTTAGCAGCAGGGAGCTGCTAAGCGCTGGGGGGATACAAGGTGACAGTAATAATAATGGTGGTATTTGTTAAGCGCTTACTGTTCTAAGCGCTATTTATTTTATTTTGTTAATACTATTTATTTTATTTTGTTAATATGTTTTGTTCTCTGTCTCCCCCTTCTAGACTGTGAGCATGTCATGTGGGCATCAGATAAGTTTCTTTTGGACCCAGGGGGAGGAAGGGCAGGGGGACAGATCTGCCCAGAAAGTCCAGCGTGGCCTAGTGGAAAAAACCCGGGCCCGGGAGTCAGAAGGACCTGGGTTCTAATCCCAGCTCCCCCACTCATCAGCTGTGTGACCTTGGTCAAGTCACTTCACTTCTCTGGGCCTCAGTTCCCCCCTCTGTAAAATGGGGGTTAAGACTGTGAGCCCCATGCGGGACAGAGACTGCGTCCAATCTGATTGGATTGTATCTACTTCAGCTCTTGGAACAGTGCTTGACATATAGTACCAAATACCATTGTTATCATTATTAATTATTATTATTACTGTTTGTCCAGTTCATGCCTGTACCTGAGGGCGGAATCGAAGAGTATGGGGAGAGTTTAGAAAGATGCATCGTATTCATTCAATCGTATTTATTGAGCGCTTACTGTATGCGGAGCGCTGTTCTAAGCGCTTGGGAGAGTATACTACAACAATAAAGAGAAACATTCCCTGCCCACAATGGGCTTACAGTCTAGAGCTGTATCCATGTGACCAAGGGGAAGAGACTGGAGGAGAGGGTGGGAATGAGGGTAAGAAGGCCCTCGAGGAAAGGGTGAGGCTTTGGGTGAGGAAGATTCATTCATCATTCATTCAATCGTATTTATTGAGCGCTTACTATGTGCAGAGCACTGTACTAAGCGCTTGGGAAGTCCAAGTTGGCAACATATAGAGATGGTCCCTACCCAACAGTGGGCTCACAGTCTAGAAGGGGGAGACAGAGAACAAAACAAAACATATTAACAGAATAAAATAATTAGAATAAATATGTACAAACAAAATAAATAAATAAATATTTATTCCCTCCGAGGGAATATTTATTATATTCCCTCCGAGGCCTGCTCTGAGGTGGAGCTGCCGTGAGTTGAAGATGGTGCCTGCCGGCTACTGCTTGGACGTCGTTCATTCATGCATTCATTCATTCAATCGTATTTATTGCGCGCTTACGGTGTGCAGAGCACTGGACTGAGCGCCTGGTATCTGGGGGCACCTGGGTTCATAAGTACAGTGCTCTGCACACAGTAAGCACTCATTAGATACCATTGATGAGGATGATGTGTATGTGCATGAATCCTCCTCCCCTTCCCCCCGCCCTACCTCCTTCCCCTCCCCACAGCACCTGTATATATGTTTGTACAGATTTATTACTCTATTTTACTTGTACGTATTTACTATTCTATTTATTTTGTTAATGATGTGCATTGAGCTTTAATTCTATTTTTTCTGACCACTTGACACCTGTCCACATGTTTTGTTTTGTTGTCTGTCTCCACCTTCTAGCCTGGGAGCCCACTGTTGGGTAGGGACCATCTCTATATGTTGCCAACTTAGACTTCCCAAGCGCTTAGTACAGTGCTCTGCACATAGTAAGCGCTCAATAAATACGATTGAATGAATGAATGAATGAGTCTGTGCTCATTAGCATGTCGGTATCTATGAATGGATCTGTGAGTATGTGTCTGTGTGCCTGCATGCTGGGGATGTGTGTGTGTGTGTGTGTGTGTGTGTGTGTGTGTGTGTGTGCATGGGTGAGCTGTGACTGCGTGTTGGGGGGCTGATATGAAACCGGTGGCTGGGGGGGGGGGGAGTCTGGGTGAGGTATTGGAGTTAGAGGTCATGGGTTCAAATCCCAGCTCCACCAATTGTCAGCTGTGTGACTTTGGGCAAGTCATCTAACTTCTCTGTGCCTCAGTTCCCTCATCTGTAAAATGGGGATTAAGACTGTGAGCTCCCCGTGGGATGAATTTATCGCCTTGTAACCTCCCCAGCGCTTAGAACAGTGCTTTGCACATAGTAAGCACTTAATAAATGCCATCATTATTATCATTGTGGGGGAGATCCGGGGTGTCGTTTTGTGCGCAGGGTGTGTGTGTGTGTGTGTGTGTGTGTGTGTGTGTGTGTGTGTGTGTGTGTGTGTCTGGGGTATGCTGGGGGCCTGGGCAACGTGAATGATGATGATGATGGTATTTGTTAAGCGCTTACTATGTGCCAAGCATTCATTCATTCATTCAATCGTATTTATTGAGGGCTTACTGTGTGCAGAGCACTGTACTAAGCGCTTGAGAAGTACAAGTGGGCGACATATAGAGCCGGTCCCTACCCAACAACGGACTCACAGTCTAGAAGCACAGTCCAGCCCTGGTCTAAGCGCTGGATGTGTGTTTGGGGTGACTGTGTGATTTTGTGTACGTTGTGCTTGTGGATCTGGGGATAGATCGGAGTCTGTGCTTTTTCCGGTGTTGAATTCTTGCGCCCGTGAGCCGGTGAAAGTGCGTTTAGTGCGTTGCGTTGGGGGGCCTCCAAATTGTGCATGCTGTTTGTGTGTCCTGGGATCTGGGGGTGAAGGTCTAGGTGAGCGCCTGTGTTTGTGGGACGGTAGAGAAGCAGTGTGGCTCAGTGGAAAGAGCCCGGGCTTGGGACCCAGAGGTTATGGGTTCTAATCCCAGCTCCCCCACTTGTCAGCTGGGTGACCTTGGGCAAGTCGCTTCACTTCTCTGGGCCTCAGTTACCTCATCCGTAAAACGGGGATTAAGACTGTGAGCCCCACGTGGGACAGCCTGATCACCTTGTATCCTCCCCAGCGCTTAGAACAGTGCTTTGCACAGAGTAAGCGTTTAACAAATCCCATTATTATTATTATTATTATTATTATTAGTGTGTGCTGTTTGTGTGTCTCCCCGTGTCCCCTTGGACTGGGCTCTGCAGCGGCGCCCAAACCGCTCTGCTCCGGCCGCCCGCGGCTCCTCGCCTCTCCTGCCCCCAGCGGCCAGGACAGGAACTTCACCTTCCTCCTTCCCCTCGCCCCGCCCCTTTCTCCCCAGACAGCCAATCAACGACGGGAAGTCCCCGCCCCCAGGCTCAGGCCACGCCCCCGAGACAGGCCGCGGCTCCTCGCCTCTCCTGCCCCCAGCGGCCAGGACGGGAACTTCACCCTCCACCTCCCTCCTCCGCCCCGCCCCTTTCTCCCCATCCAGCCAATCAACGACGGGAAGTCCCCGCCCCCATGATCAGGCCACGCCCCCACGACAAGCCGCGGCTCCTCGCCTCTCCTGCCCCCAGCGACCAGGACGGGAACTTCACCCTCCTCCTCCCTTCCCCGCCCCGCCCCTTCCTCCCCATCCAGCCAATCAACGACGGGAATTCCCCGCCCCCATGATCAGGCCACGCCCCCTAGGCAGGCCGCGGCTCCTCGCCTCTCCTGCCCCCAGCGGCCAGGACGGGAACTTCACACTCCACCTCCCTCCATATCCCCGCCCCTTCCTCCCAAGCCAGCCAATCAACGACGGAAAGTCCCCGCCCCAAAGATCAAGCCACGCCCCCAAGACAGGCCACGGCTCCTCGCCTCTCCTGCCCCCAGCGGCCAGGACGGGAACTTCACCCTCCTCCTCCCTTCCCCCGCCCTTCCCCTTCCTCCCCAGCCAGCCAATCATGACCTCCCCAGTGTTTAGCACATAGTAAGCGCTTAATAAATGCCATAAAAATATCGACTTCATTGAGCACGTGCTGTGTGCAGAGCACTGGACTAAGCGCTTGGAAGGCGCATGTTTTGTTATACTAATAATAATAATGGCATTTATTAAGCACTTATTATGTGCAAAGCACTGTTCTAAGCGCCGGGGAGGTTACAAGGTGATCAGGTCAAGCCCCCCGTGGGACATAGTCTTTCAGTATTTTTGATTTTGTTTTCTGTCTTCCCCTTCTAGACTGTGAGCCCGCTGTTGGGTAGGGACTGTATGTGTTGCCAACTTGTACTTTCCAAGCGCTTAGTACAGTGCTCTGCACACAGTAAGCGCTCAATAAATACGATTGATTGATTGATTGATCCCCATTTTCCAGATGAGGGAACTGAGGCCCAGAGAAGTGAGGTGACTTGTCCAAAGTTACACAGCTGACAATTGGAGGAGCCGGGATTTGAACCCATGAGCTCTGACATGTTTTGTTTTGTTGTCTGTCCCCCCCTTCTAGACTGTGAGCCCGTTGTTGGGTAGGGACCGCCTGCAGATGTTGCCAACTTGTGCTTCCAAAGCGCTTAGTACAGTGCTCTGCACGCAGTAAGCGCTCAATAAATACGGTTGAATGAATGAATGAACAAGGGGCAGGCCCCGCCCCTAGGAACAGGCCACGCCCCCAAGACAGGCCGCGGCTCCTCGCCTCTCCTGCCCCCAGCGGCCAGGACGGGGACTTCACCCTCCTCCTCCCCCCCGCCCTCCCTTCCTCCCCAGCCAGCCAATCAACGACAGGAAGTCCCCGCCCCCAGGATCAGGCTACGCCCCCAAGACAGGCCCCGGCTCCTCGCCTCTCCTGCCCCCAGCGGCCAGGACGGGAATTTCACCTTCCTCCTTCCCATCGCCCCGCCCCTTCCTCCCCAGCCAGCCAATCAACGACGGGCATTCCCCGCCCCAGGACAGGCCACGGCCCCAAAGACGGGCCGCGGCTCCTCGCCTCTCCTGCCCCCAGCGGCCAGGACGGGAACTTCACACTCCACCTCTCTCTAGCCCCGCCCCTTCCTCCCCAGCCAGCCAATCAACGACGGCAATGCCACGCCCCCAGGCCTAGGCCCCGCCCACTAAGCCCCAAGAGGCGACAGCCAATCACAGGCGCCCCCGAGCCCTCCGATTGGTCCTTTTCTAATCCGGTGGGTCTCCGCTAAATCACCTGGATTTACGGGTGGGGAATAAAAATAAATTCATTCATTCATTCAGTCGTATTTATTGAGCGCTTACTGTGTGCAGAGCACTGGACTAAGCGCTTGGGAAGTCCAAGTCAGCAACATATAGAGACGGTCCCTACCCAACAACAGGCTCACAGTCTAGAAGGGGGAGACAGACAACAAAACAAAGCATGTGGACAGTAAAACGAGGGCATTTGTTTAGCGCTTACTATGTGCGAAGCACCGTTCATTCATTCATTCGATCGTATTTATTGAGCGCTCACTGTGTACAGAGTACTGAGGCCCAGAGAAGTGATTTGACCTCCTCCAGGAGGCCTTCCCAGACTGAGCCCCTTCCTTCCTCTCCCCCTCGTTCCCCTCTCCATCCCCCATCTTACCTCCTTCCCTTCCCCATAGCACCTGTATATATGTTTGTACATATTTATTACTCTATTTATTTTACTTGTAAATATCTATTCTATTTATTTTATTTTGTTAGTATGTTTGGTTTTGTTCTCTGTCTCCCCCTTTAGACTGTGAGCCCACTGTTGGGTAGGGACTGTCTCTATATGTTGCCAATTTGTACTTCCCAAGCGCTCAGTACAGTGCTCTGCACACAGTAAGTGCTCAATAAATATGATTGATGATGATGATGACCAAGGTCACCCAGCAGACAAGTGGCAGAGCGGGGACCCAGGTCCTTCTGACTCCCAGTGTTCTGCACACAGTAAGCGCTCAATAAATACGATTGGCTGTGAGGCCGTTGTTGGGTAGGGACTGTCTCTATATGTTGCCGACTTGTACTTCCCAAGGGCTTAGTCCAGTGCTGTGCACACAGTAAGCGCTCAATAAATACGATTGAATAAATGAATGAATACAACCCCCGAGCGAATGCTCTCCCTCCACACATCCGCCAAGCTCGCTCTCTTCCTCCCTTCAAAGCCCTACAAAGAGCTCACCTCCTCCATAAGGCCTTCCCAGACTGAGCCCCCTTTTTCCTGTCCTCCTCCACATCCCCACCGCCCTACCTCCTTCCCCTCCCCAAAGCACTTGTATATATATTTGTACAGATTGGTTACTCTATTTTACTTGTACATATTTACTATTCCATTTATTTTGCTAATGATGTGCTTTAATTCTTTAATTCTATTTGTTCTGACGATTTTGACACCTGTCTACATGTTTTGTTTTGTAGTCTGTCTCCCCCTTCTAGCCCGTGAGCCCATTATTGGGTAGGGACTGTCTCTATATATTGCCGACTTGTACTTCCCAAGCGCTTAGTCCAGTGCTCTGCACACAGTAAAACTGGGGAACCCTTTCCAGGCTCAACTTCCCCTCCCGGTTGGCCTCCGGTCCCCTCCAGAACATTAGGAGACCTCACTCTCCTCCAGGAGGCCTTCCCAGACTGAGTCCCTTCCTTCCTCTCCCCCTCGTCCCCCACTCCATCCCCCCATCTTACCTCCTTCCCTTCCCCACAGCACCTGTATATATGTATATATGGTTGTACATAGTTATTACTCTATTTATTTATTTATTTTACTTGTACATTTCTATCCTATTTATTTTATTTTGTTGGTATGTTTGGTTCTGTTCTCTGTCTCCCCCTTTTAGACTGTGAGCCCACTGTTGGGTAGGGACTGTCTCTATGTGTTTCCAATTTGTACTTCCCAAGTGCTTAGTACAGTGCACTGCACATAGTAAGCGCTAAATAAATACGATTGATTGATTGATTGATAAATCTGTACAAACATATATACATATATACAGGTGCTGTGGGGAAGGGAAGGAGGTAAGATGGGGGGATGGAGAGGGGGACGAGGGGGAGAGGAAGGAAGGGGCTCAGTGTGGGAAGGCCTCCTGGAGGAGGTGAGCTCTCAGTAGGGCCTTGAAGGGAGGAAGAGAGCTAGCTTGGCGGATGGGCAGAGGGAGGCCATTCCAGGCCCGGGGGAGGACGTGGGCCGGGGGTCGATGGCGGGACAGGCGAGAACGAGGTACGGTGAGGAGATTAGTGGTGGAGGAGCGGAGGGTGCGGGCTGGGCTGGAGAAGGAGAGAAGGGAGGTGAGGTAGGAGGGGGCGAGGGGATGGATGGACAGCCTTGAAGCCCAGGGTGAGGAGTTTCTGCCTGATGCGCAGATTGATTGGTAGCCACTGGAGATTTTTTAGTCCATCACGGCCCCGGAGCTGGAGCCGGGCTTGGCTGGGTCTCTCGGTCGGAAATCCAAGCGTCCCTGGATCTCCAGCGAGGGCTGGGTATGTGGAGCCAGAGCTGGAGTGGAGAGTGAGTGAGTAGGCCCCAGGATCATTCCATCCTCTTCCCGTTGACCCCGTTCCCTCCTCCCTCACCACCTTCCCGTATATTCCACTCCCTCTCACCAGGAAGTCCTTGGATAATAATAATAATGATGGCATTTGTTAAGCTTTCACTGTGTGCAAATAATAATAATGATGATGATGATGGCATTTGTTAAGCATTTACTGTGTGCAAATAATAATAATAATAGCATTTATTAAGCGCTTACTATGTGCAAAGCACTGTTCTAAGCGCTAAGGGGATACAAGGTGATGAGGTTGTCCCATGTGGGGCTCACAGTCTTCATCCCCATTTTACAGATGAGGGAACTGAGGCGCAGAGAAGTTAAGTGACTTGCCCAAAGTCACACAGCTGACAAGTGGCGGAGCCGGGATTTGAACCCATGACCTCTGACTCCAAAGCCCGGGCTCTTTCCCACTGAGCCACACTGCTTCTAAGCGCTATTCTAAGTACTGGGAGGGGATACAAGGGGATCAGGTTGTCCCACGTGAGGCTCACAGTCTTCATCCCCATTTTCCAGATCAATCAATCAATCAATCAATCGTATTTATTGAGCGCTTACTGTGTGCAGAGCACTGTACTAAGTGCTTGGGAAGTACAAGTTGGCAACATATAGAGACGGTCCCTACCCAACAGTGGGCTCACAGTCTAGATGAGGTAACTGAGGCTCAGAGAAGTGAAGTGACTTGCCCAAGGTCACACAGCAGACATGTGGCGGAGCCGGGATTAGAACCCATGACCTCCGGCTCCCAAGCCCGGGCACAGGAGCACGGGCATGGGAGCCAGAAGGACCTGGGTTCTAATCCCCACTCTACCACTTGTCTGCTGTGTGATCTTGGACAAGTCACATCCCTTCTCTGAGCCTCAGCTACCTCGGCTGTAAAATGAGGATTAAGAATGTGAGCCCCATGTGGGACACGGACTGTGTCCAACCTAGTATCTACCCCGGTGCTTAGTACAGTGCCTAGTACATAGAGAGCGTTTAACAAATACCATAAAAAGTCTAACTTCTAGCCCTCCACCTGCAGTCTGCCTTTTTTGGTATTTGCTAAGCGCCTATTGTTAATGAAAGTAATAATAATTGTGGTATTTGTTAAGCACTTACTATATGCCAGGCACGGTCCTAAGTGCTGGAGTAGTTATAAGCTAATCGGGTTGGAAACAGTCTCTGTCCCACAAGGGGCTCAAGGTCTTAATCCGCATTTTAGAGATGAGGTAACCGAGGCACAGAGAAGTTAAGTGACTTACCCAAGGTCACACAGCAGACAAGTGGCGGAGCCAGGATTAGAATCCAGGTCCGTTTGATACCCAGGCTGTATTCACTAGGCCGCTCTGTTCCTTCCCCTTCCCTCTCCCCTCTCTATAAGGTTTGGGGCATGGCAGGTCTCCCAGATGATCAGGAAACTCTTTCTTGAAATCATGTCCTCTCCATCACTTCCCAACATCTCTCCGATCGGGGGGCCGAGAGGGGACCACGTCCAGGAGAGCAGGGAGAGGAGGGGAAGAGGGAAGATACCTTGATTGTAGGTAAAGAGGTTGGGGCAGATTATTATTAGTCATGGTATTTGTAAAGCACTCCCTTTGTGCCAGGCACTATCCTAAGCGCTAGGGGAAATACAAGTTAATCAGGTTGGACACAGTCCATATCCCACGTGGGGCTCACGGTCTTAATCCTCATTTTACAGTTGAAGAAACAGGTACAGAAAAGTGAAGTGACTTCCCCAAGGTCACACAGGTTGGACACAGTCCCTGTCCACGTGGATATGGACTGTGGATACCCGTGGATATCCCACGGTCTTAATCCTCATTTTACAGTTGAAGAAACGGGTACAGAGAAGTGAAGTGACTTCCCCGAAGTCACACAGGTTGGACACAGTCCCTGTCCACGTGGATATGGACTGTGGATATCCGTGGATAGCCCACGGTCTTAATCCTCATTTTACAGTTGAAGAAACGGGTACAGAAAAGTGAAGTGACTTCCCCAAGGTCACACAGGTTGGACACAGTCCCTGTCCCACTTGCGGCTCGCAGTCTTAATCCCCATTTCCCAGATGTGGGAACTGAGGCCCAGAGAAGTGAAGTGACTTGCCAAAGGCCACACAACAGACATGTGGCAGAGCCGGGGTTAGAATCCAGGTCCCCTGATTCCCAGTCCCGGGCTCTAGCCATGAAGCCACGCTGCTTCTCCATCAGTTAAGAAAACAGGAATCAGCTGTGTCTCCAGAGCTGAGTCATTCTGTCCCCTGGGTGTTATTAATTAATTGGGCAATTAGCCCATTAGAGTCCCCTCCTCTGCCTTTCCCTGCCCCCCCCTTTCCGCCTGAGAGGCGGGAGAAAGAGAGGGAGGAGGATGGATTTCATGAATGGCGGAAGGGCCCGTCAAGACTGGGCTCTGGCCCTGTGACTCCTTGCTGGCTCTTTCCCAGGCCCCATCTCTTCCCCCCTTCTCCCCCGATCCTGACTTCACCTTCGCCCCTCTCTTCTGGGGAGGGGGAATAGAGAAAGAGACACAGAAACACAAAAGCTGAGAGGCACGAAGAGATCGAGGAGGTCCCGGCCCGCTTATCCCCTAGGTCTCCGGGCTCCGGAGCCCCAGGCCATGGCCTATCCCAGGGTGGGATTGGGGGGTTTCGAAGGGGGGTCATGGAGGATGAAGTGCCTCCTTCCCTGAGCTCTCTCCTCGGCTGGGAGAAAGGTAGGATGAGGGGCGGGATGGGGACTTGAGGGGACGGTGAGAGCTGAGATCAGCATCTCCCCTCCTCCTCGTTCTCGGACATTCGGGCAGCGCAGAGCCAGAGGGACTCCTGGCCGGGACTGTTGGACGTTGGCATCTCCGCTTGGTGTTCCCTCGCCAGGACTTTTTCGGGATCACCCGGGTGACCGTGCCAGCAGCCGTGGCTTGTATACAGGGTTGGAGATAGCAAGGCCCGGCCAAGTCCCCGGCAGAGTGGCCAGGGAGCTCCGGCCTGCGGCCGGAGGGAGCCAGCCATTGAGGGAGGGGCGAGAGTGGAAGAGGGGAGAGGTGACAGGAGGCCCAAGGTCACCTTGGCAGGGTTACCGTGGCAACCCCAAAGCTGCTCCATTCACGACACTTCCCGAGTAATGGGGACGGGGAAGGTGAAAGGGTCCGGTGGACCGGGAAAGGGGAAGAGGAGGGAAGCCCAGCCCCGCTAAGATCTGGCAGGGAGAGAGAGGCTGAAACAGACGTGAAGAAATAGAGCTAGACTTTCCCCTTAAAAGCCGGAGCAGACAAGCTGGGTTTCCACCCTCTCCTCCTCCTCTTCCCACCTCCTTCCCATCTCCAGACCCCAGCCCTGGATCTCTCAGACCCTCCTCTCCCCCTACTTCCACTGAGAGTAACGGGCAGAGGCCGTGGAATGTATGTGTGTATGTTGGGGGTGGTGGCGATGGATGGACCCAAAATAGCTTTAATTCTATTTGTACGATTTTGACAACCGTCTTCGTGTTTTGTTTTGTTTGTCTGTCTCCCCCTTCTAGACTGGGAGCCCGTTGGTGGGTAGGGACCGTCTCTATATGTTGCCAAGCGCTTAGTCCAGTGCTTTGCACACAGTCAGCACTCAATAAATACAGTTGAATGAATGATGATGATGGCATTTATTAAGTGCTTACTATGTGCAAAGCACTGTTCTAAGAGCTGGGGAGGTTACAAGGAGATCAGGTTGTCCCACGGGGGGCTCACAGTCTTCATCCCCATTTTACAGACGAGGGAACTGAGGCACAGAGAAGTGAAGTGACTTGCCCAAAGTCACACAGCTGACAATTGGCAGAGCCGGAATTCGAACCCATGACCCCTGACTCCAAAGCCCGTGCTCTTTCTACTGAGCCACGCTGAATGGGCTGACTGGTCATCTTGGGGTCCACTAAGAACATCAGATCCTTCTCTGCCTCTGACCCTTTCCCAGAAAGGTCAGGAGCCACTTCTCTTCACAAGTTTCTCTCCCCTGGCCTAATCCATCTCCCTTAAGCAGTAGGACGTAATATGGCCTATATATTTTTAAAATGGTATTTGTTAAGTGCTTACTCTGGGCCAGGCACTGTACTAAGTGCCGGGGTAGATACGAGCTAATCAAGTTGGACACAGACCATGTCCCACGTAGGGCTCCCAGTCTTAATCCTCATTTTACATCTTGAACATATTTACTATTCTATTTATTTTGTTAATGATGTGCATTTAGCTTTAATTCTATTTGTTCTGACGACTTGACACCTGTCCACATAATAATAATAATAATAATGATGGCATTTATTAAGCGCTTACTACATGCAAAGCACTGTTCTAAGCGCTGGGGATGTTACAAGGTGATCAGGTTGTACCACGTGGGGCTCACAGTCTTAATCCCCATTTTACAGAAGAGGTCACTGAGGCACAGAGAAGTGAAGTGACTTGCCCAAAGTCCCACAGCTGACAAGCGGGGGAGCCGGGATTTGAACCCATGACCTCTGACTCCAAAGCCCAGGCTCTTTCCACTGAGCCACGCTGCGTTTTGTTTTGTTGTCTGCCTCCCCCTTCGAGACTGGGAGCCCGTTGTTGGGTCGGGACCCTCTCTATCTGTCGCCGACTTGGACTTCCCAAGCGCTTAGTCCAGTGCTCTGCACACAGTAAGCGCTCAATAAATACGATTGAATGAATGAATTCTACAGATGAGGGAACTGAGAAACAGAGAATTTAAGGGGCTTGCTCAAGATCACCCAGGGGACAAGTGGCGGAGCAGAATCAGAACCCAGGTCCTTCTGATTCCCAGGCCTTTCTTGCGCCCATTCTGCCAGCTTAGATCTCCGCCTCCCCCTGCTTGGTATCTGATCAATCAATCAATCAATCAATCGTATTTATTGAGCGCTTACTGTGTGCAGAGCACTGTACTAAACGCTTGCGAAGTCCAAGTTGGCAACATCTAGAGACGGTCCCTACCCAACAGTGGGCTCACAGTCTAAAAGGGGGAGCCAGAGAACAAAACCAAATGTACTAACAAAATGAAATAAATAGAATAGATATGTCCAAGTAAAATAAATAAATAGAGTAATAAATATGTACAAGCATATATACAGGTGCTGTGGGGAAGGGAAGGAGGTAAGATGGGGGGGATGGAGAGGGGGACCAAACTTGTATGTTGCCAACTTGTACTTCCCAAGCGCTTAGTCCAGTGCTCTGCACACAGTAAGCGCTCAATAAATGCGATTGATGATGATGATGATGATGATGACAAGGGGGAGAGGAAGGAAGGGGCTCAGTCTGGGAGCTGGAGCCCTTGGGCTCGGATTGCTCTGTGCCTCCTGAAGGACGGACTCGGTTGTTTTGGCCACTGGCGGGATTTGCATCGGTAGCCCCGTGCCTTGCTTTCCCCTGACCCCCAGAATTGGTCCTGCCTCCTCTATTCCGCAGGAGCAGCTGGGGTGGGGGGAAGAAGGGGTGGCAATTTGGGCTACGTGAGATAGCATGGTGTGGTGGCTACAACACGCACTTGGGAGTCGAATATGTTTGTACATGTTTATTACTCTATTTATTTATTTATTTATTTTACTTGGACATATCTATTCTATTTATTTCATTTTGTTGGTATGTTTGGTTTTGTTCTCTGTCTCCCCCTTTTAGACTGTGAGCCCACTGTTGGGTAGGGACTGTCTCTATGTGTCGCCAATTTGTACTTCCCAAGCGCTTAGTACAGTGCTCTGCACATCATCATCATCATCATCAATCGTATTTATTGAGCGCTTACTATGTGCAGAGCACTGTACTAAGCGCTTGGGAAGTACAAATTGGCAACATATAGAGACGGTCCCTACCCAACAGTGGGCTCACTGTCTAAAAGTACATAGTACTTTTAGAGCACATAGCACATGGTAAGTGCTCAATAAATACGATTGATTGAAAGGTCATGGAGCAGCATGGCTCAGTGGAAAGAGCCCGGGCTTTGGAGTCAGAGGTCATGGGTTCAAATCCCGGCTCCACCAATTGTCAGCTGGGTGACTTTAGGCAAGTCACTTCACTTCTCTGGACCTCAGTTCCCTCATCTGTAAAATGGGGATTAAGTCTGTGAACCCCCATGGGACAACCTAATCACCTTGTATCCCCCCAGCACTTAGAACGGTGCTTTGCACATAGTAAGCGCTTAATAAATGCCATCATCATCATCATCATGGGGTTCTCATCCCGGCTCTGCCCCTTGTCTGCTGCGTGGCCTTGGGCAAGTCACTTCACTTCTCCGGGCCTCAGTTCCCTCATCCGGAAAATGGGGATGAAGACTGTGAGCCCCACTGGGGACAGGGACTGTGTCCAACCCAATTTGCTTTTAGGCACCCCAGCACTTAATATAGTACGTGGCACATAGAGCTTAACAAACACCTCAATTATTATTAGAAGCACTGGGGCCCCATAGAGCACAGGCTTGGGAGTCAGAAGGTCATGGGTTCTAATCCTGACTCCACCACTCGTCTGCTGTGTGACCTCGGGCAAGTCACTTTACTTCTCTGGGCCTCAGTTCCCTCATCTGTAAAATGGGGATTAAGATCACGAGCCTCATGTGGGACACAGACTGTACCCATTTTGAATAGCTTGTATCTACCCCAGAGCTTAGAACGGTGCTTGGCACATAGTAAGTGCTTAATAAATATCATTATTGTTATTATTATTATCAGAACAGGGATACAACGAGAGATTGAGGCGGAGATATTGGAATAGAAACAGCATCCAAAGACACAGTTCCTCATTCCCGCTTTCCCGCGGGTCTGGTGTCCTGGTCCTCCCCGGCTCCCGCCCTGGGAAGGCCTGGTCCAGGAAGTTGAATCTCTCCTCCCCCAGCCAGACCTTCCTCCTCCTCCCCGGAGCCTCAGTTTCCCCCTTTAGACCAGGGGCAACGATCCTGGAACTGCCCCTTCACCCCCATCCTGCTTGGGATGGAGCAAAAAGGGGATAGGGAGAGAAACCATTTTGTTGGTCTGGATACCTTCGGAAGGTAACCAGTTGCCATGGCAACACAGCATCAGTACCACTTGCGGTTGAACACATCTGCCGGGGGGGTGGAACAGCCAGAGGTGGGAATTAGGTGGGCAGTTGAAGAGCGGGGAGGAGCAAGGGACCCCCTCTCTCCCCATCTTTGGACATATTTATTTTACTTGTACATATCTATTCTATTTATTTTATTTTGTTAGTAGGTTTGGTTTTGTTCTCTGTCTCCCCCTTTTAGACTGTGAGCCCACTGTTGGGTAGGGACCGTCTCTATATGTTGCCAACTTGGACTTCCCAAGCGCTCAGTACAGTGCTCTGCACACGGTAAGCGCTCAATAAATACGATTGATTGATTGATTGATTGATTGATCAGGCTCCTTGAGGTTGGGAGAAGGGGTGAAAAAAAATCAGATTCACGGCTCAGGTCTCAGCTGGATCCCCCAGCTGACAATAGTGTCTCTGGACTGCAAGCTTGTTGCGGGCAGGGAACGTGCCGACCGTCTGCTGTGCTGTACTCTCCCAAGCGCTTAGTACAGTGCTCTGCACATAAGGCACGATAAATACTATTGGTGATGACATCTACCAACTAAGCAGCATGGCCTGGTGGACAGAGCCCGGGCCTGGGAATCAGAAGAACCCGGGTTCATTCATTCAGTCGTATTTATTGAGTGTTTACTGTGTGCAGACCACTGTACTAAGCGCTTGGGAAGGACAAGTTTGCCTTCCCAGACTGAGCCCCCTCCTTCCTCTCTCTCTCCTCCCCCTCCCCATCCCCCCACCTTACCTCCTTCCCCTCCCCACAGCACCTGTATATATGTATATATGTTTGTACAGATTTATTACTCTGTGTATTTATTTTACTTGTACATATTTATTCTATTTATTTTGTTAATATGTTTTGTTTTATTGTCTGTCTCCCCCTTCTAGACTGTGAGCCCGCTGTTGGGTAGGGACCGTCTCTGTATGTTGCCAACCTGTACTTCCCAAGCGCTTAGTACAGTGCTCTGCACACAGTAAGCGCTCAATAAATACAATTGAATGAATGAATGAATGGGCTAGCTATCTACCCCAGCACTTCGAACAGTGCTTGACACATTAGTAAGTGCACAACAAACACCATCATTTTTATTACTATTGCTCTGCACCTAGTAGGTGCTCAATAAATACCACTGGTGTTGATTGGTAGCCCCAAGAGAAGCAACAGTGATTTAGTGACTGGAACACAGGCCTGAGAGTCAGAAGGACCTGATTTCTAATCCCAGCACCTCCACCTGTCTGCTGTGTGACCTTGAGCAAGTCACTTCACTTCTCTGGGCCTCAGTCACCTCGCCTGTAAAATGGTGATTCATTCATTCATTCAATCGTATTTATTGAGCGCTCACTGTGGGCAGAGCACTGGACTAAGCGCTTGGGAAGTCCAAGTTGGCAACATCTAGAGACGGTCCCTACCCAACAGCGGGCTCACAGTCTAGAAGGGGGGAGACAGACAACGAAACAAAACCTATTAAGAGTGTGAGCCCCCATGTGGGACAGGGACCGTGTCCAACCTAACTTGTATCCTCCCCGGCGCTTAGAACGGTGCTTTGCACATAGTAAGCGCTTAACAAATGCCATCATTATTATTAACAAGTACCACCATTATTATGATCACCTCCTCCAGGAGGCCTTCCCAGACTGAGCCCCTTCCTTCCTCTCCCCCTCGTCCCCCTCTCCATCCCCCCATCTTACCTCCTTCCCTTCCCCACAGCACCTGTACATATGTATATATGTTTGTACATATTTATTACTCTATTTATTTATTTTACTTGTACATATCTATTCTATTGATTTTATTTTGTTAGTATGTTTGGTTTTGTTCTCTGTCTCCCCCTTTTAGACTGTGAGCCCACTGTTGGGTAGGGACTGTCTCTATATGTTGCCAATTTGTACTTCCCAAGTGCTTAGTCCAGTGCTCTGCACACAGTAAGCGCTCAATAAATACGATTGATGATGATAATGATGAACCCCTGACCTCTTTCCTCCCGGCTCCGAGATTCGCCGGACAGTGAGGTGCGGCTGAGGACTCAGACTTTGGTGGGGGGGAGATGAAGACGGTATTCCAGGAGGAAGTCAGGGAGGGGCAGGACGACCCCCAAAAGATGGGAAAGGGGAGATAGGCCGTGTCTGATGTACAATGGCGCCTGCCATCCGGCCCGATTTAATAAAACTCTTCGGTTGAATTGCTCCCGCGGCGGCTCTCTCCCAGGATTAATATCTCGGCCTGGCTTTCCCTCGCCTGTTTAATATCTCCCCGCCCCCAAAGCCCCCCGGCTCTCGCACTGGTTTAATATCACGGACCCCTCGAGGCCCGAGTCGGGTGGGGGAAAGCAGCGTGGCTCAGTGGAAAGAGCCCGGGCTTGGGAGGCAGAAGTCATGGGTTCTAATCCCAGCTCCGCCACCTGTCTGCTGTGTGACCTTGGGCGAGTCACTTCACTTCTCTGGGCCTCAGTTCCCTCCTCTGGAAAATGGGGATGAAGACTGTGGGCCCCACGGGGGGCGACCTGATTCACTCAATCGTATTTATTGAGCGTTTACGGTGTGCAGGGCACTGCACTAAGCGCTTGGGAAGTACAAGTTCCCTATATATAGAGATGGTCCCTACCCAACAACGGGATCACAGTCTAGAAGATCACCTGATCACCTTGGACACCCCCCCACAGCGCTTAGAACAGTGCTTGGCACCTAGTAAAGCGCTTAATCAATCAATCGTATTTATTGAGCGCTTACTGTGTGCAGAGCGCTGTACTAAGCGCTTGGGAAGTACAAGTTGGCAACATATAGAGACAGTCCCTACCCAACAGTGGGCTCACAGTCTAAAAGGGGAAGACAGAGAACAAAACCAAACATATTAACAAAATAAAATAAATAGAATAGATATGTCCAAGTAAAATAAATAAATAAATAGAGTAATAAATATGTACAAACATATATACATAGATACAGGTGCTGTGGGGAAGGGAAGGAGGTAAGACGGCGGGATGGAGAGGGGGACGAGGGGGAGAGGAAGGAGGGGGCTCAGTCTGGAAAGGCCTCCTGGAGGAGGTGAGCTCTCAGCTCTCAGCTTAACAAATACTAATAATGATGGCATTTATTAAGTGCTTACAAATGCCATCCTTATTGTTATTATTGCTGTCCATTCCCAGGAGGAAGAGAAATCAACGCTGGAGAAGGGGAAGAAGCCCCTGGAGGGAAGCAACCAGGAGAGGAGGAGGTGATAAGGGGGGCGGGAACGAGCGTCGAGCCGCCAGCAGCCAAATTGGACCCTGGCTCGCCTCCTGCTGGCCACCACAGGGATTGCAGGGCCCTCGCCCCCTGCTGGCCACCTCGGGGATTGCAGTGGCCCTCGCCCCCTGCTGGCCACCGCGGGGATCGCAAGGGCCCTCGCCCCCTGCTGGCCACTGCGGGGATCGCAGGGCCCCTCGCCCCCTGCCGGCCACCGCGGGGATTGCAGTGGCCCTCGCCCCCTGCTGGCCACCGCGGGGATCGCAGGACCCCTCGCCCCCTGTTGGCCACCGCGGGGATCGCTGGGCCCCCCCGCCCCCTGCTGGCCACCGCGGGGATTGCAGTGGCCCTCGCCCCCTGCCGGCCACCGCGGGAATCGCAAGGGCCCTCGCCCCCTGCTGGCCACTTCGGGGATTGCAGTTGCCCTCGCCCCCTGCTGGCTACTGCGGCGGTCGCAGGGCCCTCCGCCCCCTGCTGGCCACCGTGGGAATCGCAAGGGCCCTAGCCCCCTGCTGGCCACCGTGGGGATTGCAGGCCCCTCGCCCCCTGCCGGCCACTGCGAGGATACAGGGGCCCCTGCCCCCTGCTGGCCACCGCGGGGATCGCAGGGTCCCTGAAACTCAGTGAGCTCCAATCATAATGATGGTATTTGTTAAGCGCTTACTATGTGCCAAGCACTGCTCTAAGCGCTGGGGAGGATACAAGGTGATCAGGTTGTCCCACGTGGGGCTTATAGTCTTATTCCCCATTTTCCAGATGAGGTCACTGAGGCCCAGAGAAGTGAAGTGACTCGCCTAAAGTCACCCAGCTGACAAATGGCGGAGCTGGGATTTGAACCCATGACCTCTGGACTCCCAAGCCCGGGCTCTTTCCATTGAGCCACAGTGCTTCACTCCAACCGTTTATTTGTTTTACAGTGTGGGGGTCCCCAGACCCCACCATCCCCACCCCCACCCCAAGACCCCGGGCATCGCGGTCCGTCCGCCCTCCACCCCGGTCCCCGGGCCTAACGGAAGAAAGCCAGTTTCTCCTGCAGCCAACTCTCCGTCAGGTCGTCCGTGGTCCGGATTTCAAACACCTGCAGGGAGAGACGGGTGATGGGGCCGGGGTGGAGGGGCAGGGGGAGGCCTACTCCTCCTGCCAGGGCACAGTAGTGGTATTTATTAAGCACTCATCAATAGCAGTAATAATTATTATTATCAGAGGCCCATCTCCTCCAAGAGGCCTTCCCAGACTGAGCCCCACTTTTCCTCACCTCCCACTCCCTTCTGCGTCGCCCTGACTTGCTCCCTTTCCCCTTCCCCACCTCCCAGCCCCACAGCACTTATGTCCAGATCTGTCATTTTATTTATTTGTATTGATGTCTGCCTCCCCGTCTCTAGACTGTGAGCTCATTGCGGGCAGGGAGTGATAATAATAATGATGATGGTATTTGTTAAGCGCTTACTATGTGCAAAGCACTGTTCTAAGCGCTGGGAATGTCACCGTGTATTGTTGTAGTGTACTTGTAGTGTAGTGTGCTTTTAGACTGTGAGCCCACTGTTGGGTAGGGACTGTCTCTATATGTTGCCAACTTGGACTTCCCAAGCGCTTAGTACAGTGCTCTGCACACAGTAAGTGCTCAATAAATACGATTGATTGATTGATTGATTTCCCAAGCGTCTAGCACAGTTCTCTGCACATGGTAAGCACACAGTAAGAGCTTAATAAATAATAATAATAACGATGGCATTTATTAAGCACTTACTCTGTGCAAAGCACTGTTCTAAGCGCTGGGGAGGTTACAAGGTGATCAGGTTGTCCCACTGGGGGCTCACAGTCTTCATCCCCATTTTACAGTTGAGGTAACTGAGGCACAGAGAAGTGAAGTGACTTGTCCAAAGTCACACAACTGACAATGGGCGGAGCCGGGATTTGAACCCATGACCTCTGACTCCAAAGCCCGGGCTCTTTCCATTGAGCCACGCTGCTTCTCCCTCTCCTATAAATACGAATGAATGAATGAATGAATGAATGAATGGTAATTGTTAAGCGCTTACTATGTGCCAGGCACTGTTCTAAGAGCTGGGGTAGTTACAAGATAATTGGGTTGGACCCAGTCCCTGGCCCTCACAGGGCTCACAGTTTTCATCCCCATTTTCAGACGAGGGACAGAGAAGGGAAGCGACTTGCCCAAGGTCACACAGCAATCAATCAATCAATCAATCGTATTTATTGAGCGCTTACTATGTGCAGAGCACTGTACTAAGCGCTTGGGAAGTACAAATTGGCAACACATAGAGACAGTCCCTACCCAACAGTGGGCTCACAGTCTAAAAGGGGGAAACAGAGAGCAAAACCAAACATACCAACAAAATAAAATAAATAGGATAGAAATGTACAAGTAAAATAAATAAATAAATAAATAAATAAATAAATAGAGTAATAAATATGTACAACCATAAACTGGAGGATCTGGGTTTAGAAACTAGATCCTCCCGACTCCCAGCCCCGTGCTCTTTCCACAAGGCCACGCTGCTTCCCTATTTTTTTATGGTATTCATTAAGCGCTTACTGTGTGCCGGGCACTGTACTAAGCGCTGGGGTAAAAACAAGCTTGTCCACTTGGACACAGCCCCTGTCCCACCTGGACTCACAGTCTTCATCCCCGTTTTACAGATGAGGCGACTGAGGTCCAGAGAAGTTAAGTGACTTGCCCGAGGTCCCACAGCAAACAAGTATTGAGTGCCCTTTTTGGGCGGGGCACTCTTCTAAGGGCTTGGGAGTGTGCAAAAGAGTTAGTGGACATGATCCCTGTCCTCAAGGAGCTTACAGTCTAGCTGGGGGGATGGACGCTAGAATAAATCATGGACAGGACGAAAAAGGAAAGTGGATGGGTACATTCATTCATTCATTCAATCGTATTTATTGAGCGCTTACTGTGTGGAGAGCACTGGACTAAGCGCTTGGGAAGTACAAGTTGGCAACGTATAGAAACGGTCCCTACCCAACAGTGGGCTCACAGTCTACGTGAATTTGTGCTTAAATATTAAGGAAGGTAGCTAAGGTAGTACAGGAATGCTATGGGAAATGGCGAGCAGTCTTAAATTCTTAAGTGATAAATGCCGAAATGGAAGTTGGGGATATAATCTTGGGGAGGGGAATAATAATAATAATAATGATATTTGTTAAGTGCTTACTATGTGCTGAGCACTGTTCCTCCCCCTCCATCCCCCCTGCCTTACCTCCTTCCCTTCCCCACAGCACCTGTATATATGTATACATGTTTGTACGCATTTATTACTCTATTTATTTATTTTACTCGTACATATCTATTCTATTTATTTTATTTTGTTGATATGTTTGGTTCTGTTCTCTGTCTCCCCCTTCTAGACTGTGAGCCCACTGTTCGGTAGGGACCGTCTCTATATGTTGCCAACTTGGACTTCCCAAGCGCTTAGTCCAGTGCTCTGCACACAGTAAGCGCTCAATAAATACGATTGATTGATTGATTCTAAGTGCTGGGATAGATACAAGGTTATCAGGTTGTCCCACATGGGGCTCACAGTCTTCACCCCCGTTTTGCAGGTGGGGTAATTGAGGCGCAGAGAAGTGAAGTGACTTGCCCACGGTCACCCAGCTGACAAGTGGCGGAGGCAGGATTAGAACCCGTGTCCTCTGACTCCCAAGCCCCTGCACTCTGCACTGCACTGAATGTACTCTGCACACAGTAAGTGCTCAATAAATATGATTGAATGAATATTGTACTCTCCCAAGCGGTTAGTACAGTGCTCTGCACACAGTAAGAGCTCAAAAAATGCTAACAATTTGCTTGTATCCACCCCAGTGCTTAGTACAGTCCTCGGCACATACAGCTTAAAAAATACTATTAGTACCATTATTATCATTAGTGATGCTATTAGAGAAGCAGCCTGGCTCAGTGGAAAGAGCACAGGCTTTGGAGTCAGAGGTCATGGGTTCAAATCCCGGCTCCGCCACCTGTCAGCTGTGTGGCTTTGGGCAGGTCACTTCACTTCTCTGAGCCTCAGTGACCTCATCTGGAAAATGGGGATGAAGACTGTAAGCCCCCCGTGGGACAACCCGATCACCTTGTAACCTCCCCAGCGCTTAGAACAGTGCTTCTCACGTAGTAAGTGCTTAATAAATGCCGTCATTATTATTATTATTATAATGCTAACCTTCTCACTGTAACCTAGATCTCATCTATTTCACTGCTCGCATCCTGCCTCTGGCTTGGCACATCCTCCCTCCTCATTATCAAACAGATGTTGCCAAATTGTACTTCCCAAGCGCTTAGTACAGTGCTCTGCACACAGTAAGCGCTCAATAAATACGATTGAATGAATGAATAAATGAATAATCGCTCTCCCCTGCTTCAAAGCCTTATTGAAGGCCCATCTCCTCCAAGGGGCCTTCCCTGACTAAACCCCCATTTTCTCTTTTCCCAATCCCTTCTGTGTCACCCCGACTTGGCTTAGTGGACAGAGCCCGGGCTTGGGAGTCAGAGATCATGGGTTCTAATCCCGGCTCTGCCACTTGTCAGCTGGGTGACCTTGGGCAAGTCACTTAACTTCTCTGGGCCTCAGTTACCCCGTCTGCAAAATGGGGATGAAGACTGTGAGCCCCACGTGGGACAACCTGTTTACCTTGTATCTATCCCAGCACTTAGAACCGTGCTTGGCACATAGTATTCATTCAATCGTATTTACTGAGCGCTTACTGTGTGCAGAGCACTGGACTAAGCGCTTGGGAAGTCCAAGTTGGCAACATCTAGAGACGGTCCCTACCCAACAGCAGGCTCACAGTCTAGAAGGGGGAGACAGACAACAAAACAAAACATATTAACAAAATAAAATAAATAGAATAAATATGTACAAATAAAATAAATAAATAAATAGAGTAATAAATATGTACAAACATATATACATATAAACAGGTAAGTATATATACAGGTAAGTGCTTACATAGTAAGCATTTAACAAATACCAACATTATTATTATTATTCCCCCCTCCCAGCCCCACGGCACTTTTGTATATATCTGTAATTTATTTATGTATATTAATGACTTTCTCCCCCTCTAGGCTTTTAGCTCATTGTGGGCAGGGAATGTGTGTTTATAGTTATACTGTACTCTCCCAGGGGCTTAGTACAGTGCTTTGCACATAGTAAGCACTCAATAAATATGATTGAATGAATAAATATGATCGACTGCCTGGCTGAGTCAGAGGACCTAGGTCCTATTCCCAGCTCCACCACTTATCTGTTGGGTGACCTTGGGCAAGTCACTTCACTTCATAGTGCCTCAGTTACCTCATCTGTAAAATGGGGATTAAGACCGTGAGCCCCATGTGGGACAGGGACTGCATCCAACCTGGATTATCTTGTATCTACCCCAGGGTTTAGTACAGTGTCTGCCACATAGTAAGCGCTTAGCAAATACCAGTTAAAAAAAAATGGGGACAGGACCAAGCGTTGTGGTAATAATAATAATAATAATAATAATAATAATGGCATTTGTTAAGCACTTACTATGTGCAAAGCACTGTTCTAAGAGCTGCAGTTTGCATGGAGAAAAAGGAACAGATTCTGATAATGTTGGAGAAAGAACTGAGACAGGCTTTGGCAGTAGGCTGGATGTCAGAGTTGAAAGAGAAGCAGGGTGGCCTAATGGATGGAGCAGGGGCCTGGGAGTTGAGGGGCCTGGGTTCAAATCCTGGTTCTGCCACTTGCTTGCTGGGTGACCGTGGGCGAGTCACTTAACTTTTCTGGGCCTCGGTTTCTTTAACTGTAAAAATGGGAACTACCAGATCATTGGTTCGTTTCCAGTTTAATCCCGCATCGGGCTTCCACTCTAAGAAGCAGGAAGAGCCTGGTGGGACACTTAAGGAAACTGGGCCCAGAGAGGTGAAGTGATTTGCCCAAGGTCACACAGAAGGCCAGTAGTAGAGCTGCAGAATCCAGATCGGCAGACGACTCCCAGCCCTGAGCTCATTCCACGAGATCACGAAATAATAATGATAGAATTTGTTGGGTGCTTCCTATGTGCCAAGCACTGTTCTAAGCACTGGGATAGATTCTCCCTCATAGGCTGAGTCAATCAATCAATCAATCTATCTATCAATCGTATTTATTGAGCGCTTACTTTGTGCAGAGCACTGGACTAAGGGCTTGGGAAGTCCAAGTTGGCAACATATAGAGACAGTCCCTACCCAACAGTGGGCTCACAGTCTAAAAGACAGGGACTGTACCCAACCTGATTAACTCGTGTCAACCCCAGTGCTTCGAACAGTGCTTGACACCTAGTAAGTGCTTCATAAATGCCATTTTTTATTCATATCACTATCTGTCTCCCCCTCTAGACTGTAAACTCGTTGTGGGCCTGAACGCGTCTGCTAATTTTGCTGGGTTGCGCTCTCCGACTCGCTTAGAACAGTGCTCGGCACGTAGTAAGCGTTCAATAAATAGGATTGATTGATCGATTGACTTTTAAAAAAGTGTGTGTGTATTGTGGGGTTCGGGGGGCATTGTTGGGGGGGACGGCGCATTACCTTGGTCAGTTCAGCAGCCTGTACCAGTCGGTTCTTGCTCCCTGCGTACATCATCTGCTGTTCGGGCTTGCAACCTGAGGCCCAGGGTGGAATATTTCATTCAGTCGTATTTATTGAGTGCTTACTGTGTGCAGAGCATTGTACTAAGCGCTTGGGAAATACTTCTTCCAGACTGCACCCCCCAGCTCAGCCCTGCTCCCGGGGGCACAGGGAAGGTACCCCAAAACTCGGGATACCAACAGGTGCTGGGATTCCCCTGACCTCCTCCGCCCGTTCCCCTTTACCCCCCGTCCGACATCCTATCCCCCAGCCGGGTGAGTTCTCACCTACAGGGCTGGAA
Organism: Tachyglossus aculeatus; assembly: GCF_015852505.1. NCBI lineage: Eukaryota > Metazoa > Chordata > Mammalia > Monotremata > Tachyglossidae > Tachyglossus > Tachyglossus aculeatus. Next base: position 4,236,525 of record NC_052091.1, read on the forward strand.
AAGATGAAGCAGAGCGGGTAGGAGACCCGGCCGTCTTCGTGGAGATATTTGTAGCTGTAAACTACAAACCTGAGGGGGTGCGTCAAGGAAATCGAAAGGCCTGGATCCAAAGGTCCCCATCAGTAGGTCCCCATCAGTAGGTCCCCATCTCCCCATCCTCACCTCCAGTTCTTTGCCCCATCAAACCCATCGCTCTCTGGCCATTCCCCAAGCCCCACGCTGCCTGGTGACCCCATCTCTGCCCTCCGCACTCTGCTGTGCTTCCCTTCCTCATCCCCATCCCTCACCCAAACTCCGGCCCGGCCCTTTCCGGCTCTCACCTCTTTCCCCACGTCCACCCTCCGTTCCCAAACCCATCGCCCCCCACTCTCCAGGTCCAGGCCCCTGCTCCCCCTCTCCTATACCCACATCCTCCCCCTCCACTCCAGCCCAGGTCCCCCGGGCCCCGGAGGGGATATCTGGGCTGTCTTTCAGGAAGTTCATTCTTCAGTTCATCCGGGGAAATGTTCTGCGGGCCAGAGAAGGACAAACAGCTGCCTGACCCCACCCAGCCCCACACCGCTTTTCCCTGCTCCAGCTCTGTTTCCCACAGCGTTCAGTCTCCATCTCACTCCTCCCCCCAACACTTGTCCCCTGTCTCCTTAACTCCTGCCCTCTACGCCCACCCCGGTCCCACCATCACCATCACCATCACCATCTCCCAGTGCTTAGAACAGTGCTCCAGTGCTTAGAACAGTGCTCCAGTGCTTAGAACAGTGCTTTGCACATAGTAAGCGCTTAATAAATGCCATTATTATTATTATTATTATTATCACCTGAAATTCCTCTTCTAAAACCACCAGTTGCCGATCCTTGTCCACTTTCACTGCAGAGAACCGACACAGACAGGATCATTAATCATTTTGGGGGAGTCGGTGGGGCGGGGGTGGGGGTGGGAAATGATCTCAAGGCCCTTTACTGTGTTCTGAGGTAACAGTTCAGGCACTTTTTTTCGCCTCAGAAGGGACCGGTTCCAGGCCCCTGGACCGTGGGCCTTCTCTCTCCCCACCCTCCCCGCCGGCCCTTCCCCTTGTGGGAGTGGGATGGGGAGACCTGGGCAGGATTCCCAGCTCCTGGTTGGCATTCCCAGCACTCACTGATGATGGCTGCATTGTCTTTCTCCTTCCGGAAGCGGAATCTCCGCAGCTTCTCCTTCAGCTCGGGATCCACTTCGCACACTACCAGCGAGTCCGACTGCGGCCAAGGAGAAGGCGGTCAGGCCCAGTTCTGGGGAGGCCCGGGCCCTTCCCGAGCCCCCAAAAAAGGTGTCCGAGTGGGACTGAACCGATGGAGGGGGAAGCGGGGGCTGGCCGGAGACCGGGGTCATGGGGTCAGCTTCCACCCATTACCCCTACCCCATCCCCGGTCCAGTGGGGGCATGTCTGAGAAGCAGCAGTGGAAAGAGCCTGGGCTTTGGAGTCAGAGGTCATGGGTTCAAATCCCGGCTCCTCCAACTGCCAGCTGTGTGACTCTGGGCAAGTCACTTCACTTCTCTGTGCCTCAGTTACCTCATCTGGAAAATGGGGATTAAAACTGTGAGCCCCCCGTGGGACAACCTGATCACCTTGTAAACCGCCCCCCCCAGCGCTTAGAACAGTGCTCTGCACATAGTAAGCGCTTAACAAATACCATCATCATCAAATGCCATCATCATCAAACGCTCAATAAATACGATTGATGATGATGAAATGCCGGATCTGCCCTCATCATCATCATCAATCGTATTTATTGAGCGCTTACTGTGTGCAGAGCACTGTACTAAGCGCTTGGGAAGTACAAGTTGGCAACATATAGCGACAGTCCCTACCCAACAGTGGGCTCACAGTCTAAAAGGGGGAGACAGAGAACAAAACCAAACATACTAACCCTCACCTTGCCCAAGGCCATCCCATCCCTTCCCCCGCCTCCGCTCCCCTATTCCTCAGATAGGCTTCCGGGTTCTGCGGCGGGATCTCCCAAGAGGGAAGCCCCCGGATCCCCCGGCTCCATCTTGTTTCCGCACCCAACCTCTCCTGGTTGTTGGGGAAATCTTTCCTTGGATTGAATTCACTCAGGAGGCCTTCTCCAGACCCCCTGCCCAGGGCGGCGAGGGTCCAGACGCCTCTGTCTCCACCCTGGGCGCTGCTTCAAGAAAAGAGGAAGGGGGTCTGGGGAGGGAGGAGAGGATGGCGGAACTCTTTGGGGAACAGGAAGCCTTCGTGAGCCAAGGAGGCTCCCAGGCGACCCTCACCCTTCCTGCCACAGCCCCCTGACCCAGGGCCCAGCATCACCAAACTCCCCGGGATGTAGGCAAGGAAGGGGAAACTGATCTCCCCATGAGGGTGGGGTGTTACCCCTTCCTTCCAACGCCCCTCCAAACCCTCTTATACCCAAAATTTGCCCCCACTGCCAGCTCTGCCCACCCCCTGGGCCCAGCTCTCCCACACAACCCCTAGCCCGGCTGTTGTCTCGGTTCTGACCATTCTCCTCCGTCTCTTCCCTGGGTGCTTCTCCCAGGCCCTGTGATGGGATGCTTGGTTGGCGGTTCCTCTGGAGGCTGGGGGTGGCGGGCAGAGATGGAGGGAGCTTGGATGGGGGAGCTTCTCCTCGGATCTGGGGGGCTCTTGGCAGGGGGCCGGGGTGGGGGCCAGCAGCTCGGGGCCGGGGACTGGCAGGCTCTGCAGGGCAGCTCCACCACCACATCCTGTTATGTTCACCCTGGGCTAACCGTCGTCGCCCTGAACCCCGCCCATTGGGGGGGTGGGGGGGAGAAGGACACCCCCACACCCCAAAACACACTCCCTCCTTCTAGAGGAGAGCAGAATAGCAGCCCCCAGATGTTCGGAAGTAGCGTTTTGGGGCTCGGTCTCCTTTACGTCAGGGGTTCTCCCTGCAAACTTCATTCATTCAATCATTCAGTCGTATTTATTGAGCACTCACTGTGTGCAGAGCACTGTAATAATAATGATGGCTTTATTAAGCGCCTACTACGTGCAAAGCACTGTTCCAAGTGCCTGGGGCGGTTACAAGGTGATCAGGTTGTCCCGCGGGGGGCTCACGGTCTTCATCCCCATTTTACAGATGAGGCGCAGGGAAGTGGAGTGACTTGGCCAAAGTCACACAGCTGACAAGTGGGGGAGCCGGGATTTGAACCGATGACCTCTGACTCCAAAGCCCGGGCTCTTTCCACTGAGCCACGCCGCTTCTCCACTGTATTAAGCACTTGGGTGAGTACAATATAACAATAAACAAATAGCAAATCAGACTTTGACCCCTCCCACCCCCAACCCCGCATATAATAATTATGACATTTGTTAATAATAGCAATAATAATAATGATGATATTTGTGCCTTCATTCATTCAATCGTATTTATTGAGAGCTTACTGTGTGCAGGGCACTGGACTAAGCACTTGGGAAGTACAAGTTGGCAACATATAGAGACGGTCCATGTGCCAAGTACTGTTCTAAGCACTGGGGTAGATACAATAATAGTAATAATAATAATAATAATAATAATGGCATTTATTAAGCACTTACCATATGCAAAGCACTTTTCTAAGTGCTGGGGAGGTTACAAGGTGATCAGGTTGTCCCATATGGGGCTCCCAGCCTTCATCCCCATTTTCCAGATGAGGCAACTGAGGCCCAGAGAAGTGAAGTGACTTGCCCAAAGTCACCCAGCTGACAAGTGGCGGAGCCGGGATTTGAACCCAAGACCTCTGACTCCAAAGCCCGGGCTCTTTGCACTGAGCCACGCTGCTTCTCCTACAGGGTAATCAGGCTGTCCCATGTGGGGCTCACGGTCCTAATCCTCATTTTACAGATGAGGTAACTGAGGCAGAGAGAAGTGAAGTGGCTAGCCCAAGGTCACACAGCAGACAAGTGGCGGAGCCGGGATTAGAACCCACGTCCTCTGACTCCCAAGCCCGGGCTGTTTCCACTCAGCCAGGCTGAAGCGCTTACTATGTGCTGGGCACTGTACTAAGTGCTGATTCCCGCAACCCCCACACTCGCTGGCCTTTATTGTTATATTGTACTCTCCTAAGAGCTTAGTGCAGTGCTCTGCACACAGTAAGCGCTCAGTAAATACTATTGACTGCCTGACTAAGATCCTCCCCTTGCCCATCCTCTCCCATCCTACCAAGAGAAGCAGTGTGGCCTAGTGGATAGACCACAGGCATGGGAGTCAGAAGGACCTGGGTTCTAATTCCCAGTTGTCTGCTGGGTGACCTCGGGCAAGTCACTTCACTTCTCTGGGCCTCAGTTCCCTCCTCTGTAAAATGGGGATGAAGACGGCAACCCCTTTTGGGATGGGGACTGTGTCCAGCCTGATTAGCTGTATTCATTCATTCATTCAATCGTATTTATTGAGCGCTTTTACTGTGTGCAGAGCAGTGGACTAAGCGCTTGGGAAGTCCAAGTCGGCAACAGATGGAGACGGTCCCTACCCAACAACGGGTTCACAGTCTAGAAGGGGGACACAGACAACAGAACAAAACACGTAGACAGTTGTCAAAAATCGTCAGAATATCTACCACAGCGCTTAGAACAGTGCTTGACACATAGTAAGCACTTAACAAATACTACCATCATTATTATTAGGAGAAGCAGCGTGGCTCAGTGGCTTTGGAGTCAGAGGTCAAGGGTTCAAATCCCGGCTCCGCCAATTGTCAGCTGGGTGACTTTGGGCAAGTCATTTCACTTCTCCGGGCCTCAGTTCCCTCATCTGTCAAATGGGGATGAAGACAGTGAGCCCCAAGTGGGCCAACCTGATTCATTCATTCAATCGTATTTATTGAGCGCTTACTGTGTGCAGAGCACTGGACTAAGCGCTTGGGAAGTCCAAGTTGGCAACGTACAGAGATGGTCCCTGCCCAACAGCGGGCTCACGGTCTAGACGGGGGAGACAGAGAACAAAACAAAACATATTAACAAAATAAAATAAACAGAATATGTACAAATAAATAGAGCAACAAATCCGTACAGACATATATACAGGTGCTGTGGGGAGGGGAAGGAGGTAGGGTGGGGGGGATGGTTGTATCCCACCCAGAGCTTAGAACAGTGCTTTGCACATAGTAAGCGTTTAATAAATGCCATCATTATTATTAGTAGTAAGTGCTCAATAAATACAATGGACTGACTGAATGGTTGATTAGCCTCCTTCCCCCTGCCCATCCTCTCCCCTCCTCCCGGTTCTGGCTCGTCCCCTGACTCTACCCTGTGGTCCCCATCCTCCAAATTGTCCCCCTCCCTGGACTCTGAACCTCACGCCCCAAGCGCTTAGTACAGTGCTCCGCACACAGTAAGCGCTCAATAAATACGATTGATTGATGCCCCGTCCCTCCCTCACCTCCCTCACCTCCCTCACCTGGAAATAAATACGATTTATTTATTATTATAATAATAAATAAATAAATAATTTATAAATAATAAATATTATAATAATAATAAATATGTAATAAATAATAATAAATAAATACGATTGATGATGATGGAAATGGCGAGCCGGGCCACTTGGGTGCCTGCGGAGGGAATCTTTTTCATCCTTCCCCACTCACCGCTTCTCCCTGTGGTTCAGTAGCCTGAACTCCCTCTGCATGCAGGCCTGGGCATCAGAATAATTAATAATAATAATAATAATAATAGCATTTATTATTAATAATAATAATATTAATGGCATTTATTAAGCTCTTACTATGTGCAAAGCACTGTTCTAAGCACTGAGGGAAGGCCAGGGAGGGCAGAGGGAAACCATTAAGCGAAGCAGTGTGGCTCAGTGGAAAGAGCCCGGGCTTGGGAGTCAGAGGTCGTGGGTTCGAATCCCGGCTCCACCAATTGTCAGCTGGGTGACTTTGGGTAAGTCACTTCACTTCTCTGGGCCTCAGTTCCCTCATCTGGAAAGTGGGGATGAAGACTGTGAGCCCCACGTGGGACAACCTTGATTACCTTGCCTCCCCCCGCAGCGCTTAGAACGGTGCTTGGCACATAGTAAGCGCTTAGCGAATACCAACGTTATTATTAAGAGAAGCACTGTGGCTCAGTGGCAAGACCCCAGGCTTGGGAGTCAGAGGTCGTGGGTTCTAATCCCGGCCCCGCCACTTGTCGGCTGAGTGACTTTGGGCAAGTCCCTTCACTTCTCTGGGCCTCAGTTCCCTCCTCTGTAAAATGGGCATGGAGACTGGGAGCCCCACAACCTGATGACCTTGTATCCCCCCCAGTGCTTAGAACAGCGTTTGGCACATAGTAAGTGCTTAATCAATCAATCAATCAATCGTATTTATTGAGGGCTTACTATGTGCAGAGCACTGTACTAAGCGCTTGGGAAGTCCAAGTTGGCAACATATAGGGACAGTCCCTACCCAACAGTGGGTTCACAGTCTAGAAGGGGGAGACAGAGAACAAAACCAAACATATTAATAAAATAAATAGAATAGATATGTACAAGTAAAATAAATAAATAAATTTACCAAATACCATCATTATTATTAAGGCAAGGCCTCTTGTCCCGCAAAGGGCAGGCCGTTAGGGGCAAGGAACGGGTCCGCTAATCCCGCTGTGGTGTCCTCTCCCCAGCGCTTAGGACAGCGCTTAGTGCACCTAGTGAGGGCTCAGTCAACGCCAATGATCGATTGATCGATCTTGGCGGCGGGGCCACTACGTGAGGCTTTAATTCTATAGCTTGAATTCATTCATTCATTAGTATTTATTGAGCGCTTACTGTGTGTAGAACACTGTACTAAGCGCTTGGGAAGTACAACACAGCAGGGAATTGGCCGAGCTGGGATTAGAACCCTGATCCTCTGACTCCCAAGCCTGTGCTCTTTCCACTAGAACAAACTACGTAATGATAACAGTAATAATAATTGTTACTATTTGTGTGATATATGTTACATAATTCTATTTGTTCTGACGATTTTGACACCTGTCCCCATGTTTTGTTTTGTTGTCTGTCTCCCCCTCGTAGCCTGTGAGCCCGTTGATGGGTAGGGACCGTCTCTCTATGTTATTTCTCTGTTCTCTCCCTCAGTTACTTTCATTCATTCATTCAATCATCATCAATCATCATCAATCATATTTATTGAGCGCTTACTGTGTGCAGAGCACTGTACTAAGCGCTTGGGAAGTACAAGTTGGCAACATATAGAGCACCTGTATATATGTTTGTACAGATTTATCACTCTATTTATTTTACTTGCGCATATTTACCATTCTATTTATTTTGTTAATGATGTGCATCGAGCTTTAATTCTATTTCTTCTGACAACTTGACGTCTGTCCACATGTTTTGTTTTGTTGTCAGTCTCCCCCTTCTAGCCTGCGAGCCTGTTGTTGGGTAGGGACCATCTCTCTATGTTGCTGGCTTGTACTTCCCAAGTGCTTAGTACAGTGCTGTGCACACAGTAAGCGCTCAATAAATACGATTGAATGAATGAATGAATAAATGAATGAATGAGCCCGTTCTTGGGTAGGGACCGTCTTTATATGTCTCCGACTTGTACTTCCCAAAGCGCTTAGTCCAGTGTTCTGCACACAGTAAGCGCTTAATAAATACGATTGATTGAATGAATGAATGAATAAATAAATGAATGAGCCCGTTCTTGGGTAGGGACTGTCTTTATATGTCGCCGAGTTGTACTTCCCAAAGCGCTTAGTCCAGTGCTCTGCACACAGTAAGTGCTCAATAAAGACGATTGAATGAATGAATGAATGAATGAGCCCGTTGTTGGGTAGAGACTGTCTGTATATGTCGCCGACTTGTACTTTCCAAGCACTTAGTTCAGTGCTCTGCACACAGTAAGCGCTCAATAAATTTATTCATTCATTCAATCATATTTACTGAGCGCTTACTGTGTGCAGAGCACTGGACTAAGCTCTTGGGAAGTCCAAGTCGGCAACATCTAGAGACGGCCCCTATCCAACAGCGGGCTCACAGTCTAGAAGGGGGAGACGGACAACAGAACAAAACATATTAACAAAATAAAATAGAATAAATATGTACAAGTAAAATAAATAAATAGAGTAATAAATATGTACAAACATATATACATATATATATATAGACGGTGTGGGGAGGGGAAGGAGGTAAGGCAGGTAGGATGGGGAGGGGGAGGATGGGGAGACAAATACGATTGAATGAATGAATGAATGAATAAATGAATGAATGAGCCCGTTGTTGGGTAGGGACCGTCTTTATATGTTGCCTACTTGTACTTCCCAAGCGCTTAGACCAGTGCTCTGCACACAGGAAGCGCTCAATAAAGACGATGGAATGAATGAATGAATGAACGAATGAATGAAAGAATGAGCTCGTTGTTGGGTAGGGACTGACTTGTACTTCCCAAGCTCTTAGTCCAGTGCTCTGCACACAGTAAGCGCTCAATAAAGACGATTGATTGAATGAATGAATGGATAAATGAACGAATGAGCCCGTTGTTGGGTAGGGACTGTCTTTTTATGTCGCTGACTTGTACTTCCCAAACGCTTAGTCCAGTGCTCAGCGCACAGTAAGCGCTCAATAAAGACGATTGAATGAATGAATGAATGAATGAATGAACGAATGAGCCCGTTGTTGGGTAAGGACTGTCTTTATATGTCACCGACTTGTACTTCCCAAGCGCTTATTCCAGTGCTCAGCACACAGTAAGCGCTCAATAAAGTGGAATGAATGAATGAATGATTGGGGCAGTAAGCGCTCAATAAAGACGATTGAATGAATAAATGATGAATGAATGAATGAATGAGCCCGTTGTTGGGTAGGGACCGTCTCTTTATGTTGCCGACTTGTACTTCCCAAGCGCTTAGTCCAGTGCTCTGCACACAGTAAGTGCTCAATAAAGATGATGGAATGGATGAATGAATGATGGGGCAGTAGGCGCTCAGTAAAGACGATTGAATGAATAAATGAATGAATGAATAAATGAACGAGCCCGTTGTTGGGTAGGGATGGTCTCTATACGTTGCTGACTTGTACTTCCCAAGCGCTTAGTCCAGTGCTCCGCACACGGTAAGCGCTCAATAAAGACGACGGAATGAATGAATGAATGATTGGGGCAGTAAGGGCTCAATAAAGACGATCGAATGAATAAATGAATGAATGAACGAGCCCGTTGTTGGGTAGGGATCGTCTCTATACATTGCAACTTGTACTTCCCAAGCGCTTAGTCCAGTGCTCCGCACACAGTAAGCGCTCAATAAAGACGATTGAATGGATGAATGATTGGGGCAGTAGGCACTCAATAAAGACGATGGAATTGATGAATGAATGATTGGGGCAGTAGGCGCTCTATAAAAACGATCGAATTAATAAATGAATGAATGAATAAATGAACGAGCCCGTTGTTGGGTAGGGACAGTCTGTATATGTTGCTGACTTGTATTTCCCAAGCGCTTAGTCGAGTGCTCAGCACACAGTAAGCACTCAATAAAGACGATGGAATGAATGAATGAATGGTTGGGGCAGTAAGCACTCAATAAAAACGATCGAATGAATAAATGAATGAAGGAATGAGCCCTTTGTTGGGTCGGGACCGTCTCTATACGTTGCGACTTGTACTTCCCAAGCGCTTAGTCCAGTGCTCTGCACACAGTAAGCGCTCAATAAAGACGATGGAATGAATGAATATAATAATAATAATAATGATGGCATTTGTTAAGCGCTTACTATGTGCAGAGCACTGTTCTAAGCCCTGGGGGGGATACAGTGTGATTAAGTTGTCCCACGTGGGGCTCACAGTCTTAATCCCCATTTTTACAGGTGAGGTAACTAAGGCTCAGAGAAGTTAAGTGACTTGCCCAAGGTCACACAGCAGACTTGTGGTGGAGCCGGGATTCGAACCCATGACCTCTGACTCCAAAGCCCGTGCTCTTTCCACTGAGCCACGCTGCTTCTCTATGAATGAATGAATGAATGATTGGGGCAGTAGGCGCTCAATAAAGACAATTGAATGAATAAATGAATGAATGAATAAATGAACAAGCCCGTTGTTGGGTAGGGACGGTCTCTATACGTTGCCGACTTGAACCTCCCAAGCGCTTAGCCCAGTGCTCCGCACACAGTAAGCGCTCAATAAAGACGATGGAATGAATGAATGAATGATTGGGGCAGTAGGTGCTCAATAAAGACGGTCGAATGAATAAATGAATGAATAAACGAGCCCGTTGTTGGGTAGGGACCGTCTTTATATGTCGCCAACTTGTACTTCCCAAGCGCTTAGCCCAGTGCTCCGCACACGGTAAGCGCTCAATAAAGACGATGGAATGAATGAATGAATGATTGGGGCAGTAGGTGCTCAATAAAGACGGTCGAATGAATAAATGAATGAATAAACGAGCCCGTTGTTGGGTAGGGACCGTCTTCATATGTCGCCAACTTGTACTTCCCAAGCGCTTAGCCCAGTGCTCCGCACACGGTAAGCGCTCAATAAAGACGATGGAATGAATGAATGAATGGTTGGGAGACGGGAGGCGGTCCGGCAGCCCTCCCCGTTGCCATAGCAACGCCCCCTCCGGCCGGGCCCCGCCCCTGCCTCCCCTGCGCCTGCCAATCACCCCGGGAAGGGAGGGAGGGGGAGGCGGAGCCAGCCAATCGCGTGCCGGGGAGGGGGCGGGGCCTCTCCTCCGGGCGTCCACTCCCTGCGCGCCCCCCCCCGGGTTGGCCTCCCGGCCCCGGCCGCGGCGGCGCCGATTGGCGGAGAGGTCGGCCCTCCGCGCGGAGCCGGCCAATGGGAAGGCGCGCTGGGTCGAGGCCGGGGACGGGGGGGGGCGGCGGCGGCGCGCGGGGGGGGGGGTGACGCAGCGCGGTGACGCAGCGCGGCGGCGGCGGCGGCGGCGGCGGCGGCGGCGGCGACTGCGGTGGGTGCGGGGAGGGAAGGAGGGAGGGAGGCGGGACGGACAGCGACAGCCCCAGCGCCGGCGGGAGCGGCCGGGTTGGGGGGGGGGTGGGGGGGGGGGACGCCGACACCGACACCGACACCGATACCGACACCGACACGGACACGGCGGCCTGAGGCGCTCGGGATCCCCGGCGGCGGAGCCGGGTGAGTGTCCGGCCCGCGGGAGGCGGCGGGGGGGGGGGAGGGGCGGGGAGGGCCTCGGCGCCGGACGGACGGAGGGAGGGAGGGCACGAGCCCCCCGAGGCGCGAAGCGCGAGGACGTGGGGAGGGCGCGCGCCTGCGCGGAACCCCGCCCCCTCGCGGCGCGGGCGCGCGCGCGCGCGCCCCCTTTGGTGTTCCCCGGCTGGCCCCCTGTCACTCGGGTCGCCCCCTTCCTTAGTGAGGTCGCCCGCCCGCCCGCCCGGGCCCCTCTCTCCGCTTTCCGCCCTCCCCTCTCTCAGGTTGCCCCCCCACCCCCGTCCCTCAGGCCGCCCTCCCCCCTGTTAGGCTCCCCCCTCCCCTCCCTCAGGTTGCCCCCTTTCCCCCTCAAGGCCGCCCTCCCCTCGCTGGGGTTGCCCCCCCATCCTTCAGGTCGCCCTCCCCTTTCTCAGGTTGCCCCCCCATCTCTCAGGCCGCCCTCCCCCCTGTTAGGCCCCCCTCCCCTCTCTCAGGTTGCCCCCTTCCCCCCTCAAGGTCTCCCTCCCCTCGCTCAGGTTGCCCCCCATCCCTCAGGCCGCCCTCCCCTCGCTCAGGTCGCCCCCCATCCGTCAGGTCGCCCTCCCCCCTTTTAGGCCGCCCTCCCCTCTCTCAGGTTGCCCCCTTCCCCCCTCAAGGCCGCCCTCCCCTCTCTCAGGTTGCCCCCGTCCCCCCTCAAGGCCGCCCTCCCCTCACTCAGGTTGCCCCCCATCCCTCAGGCCGCCCTCTCCTAGCTCAGGTTGCCCTTCCTTCCCCCTTCTTAGGCCGTCCTCCCCTTTCTCAGGTTGCCCCCCATCCCTCAGGCCGCCCTCCCCTCGCTCAGGTTGCCCCCCCGTCCCTCAGGTCGCTCTCCGTCCCTCAGGTCGCCCTCCCCTTTCTCAGGTTGCCCCCCCATCCCTCAGGCCGCCCTCCCCCCTTTTAGGCCCCCCTCTCCTCAGGCTGCCCCCTTTCCCCCTCAAGGCCGCCCTCCCCTCACTCAGGTTGCCCCCTCGTCCCTCAGGCCGCCCTCCCCTCGCTCAGGTTGCCCCCCATCCCTCAGGCCGCCCTCTCCCCTTTTAGGCCCCCCTCCCTTCTCTCAGGTTGCCCCCTTCTCCCCTCAAGGTCTCCCTCCCCTCGCGCGGGTTGCCCCCCCATCCCTCAGGCCGCCCTCCCCTCGCTCAGGTTGCCCATCATCCCTCAGGTCGCCCTCCCCTCTCTCAGGTTGCCCCCCCGTCCCTCAGGCCGCCCTCCCCTCGCTCAGGTTGCCCCCCTGTCCCTCAGGTCACCCTCCCCTTTCTCAGGTTGCCCCCTTCAGGGTCTCCCTCCCCTTGCTCAGGTTGCCCCCCATCCCTCAGGCCGCCCTCCCTTAGCTCAGGGTGCCCTCCCTTCCCCCTTTTTAGGCCGTCCTCCCCTTTCTCAGGTTGCTCCTCCATCCCTCAGACTGCCCTTCGCCCTTTTAGGCCACCCTCCCATCTCTCAGGTTGCCCCCTTCCCCCCACAAGACTCCCTTCCCTCACTCAGGTTGCCCCCCATCCTTCATGTTGCCTCCCTTCCCCCCCTTTTAGGCCTCCCTCCCCTTTCTCAGGTTGCCCCCCCCCCCCAGGTCGCCCTCCCCTTTCTTAGGTTGCCCCCCGTCCCTCAGGCCGCCCTTCCCCCTTTTAGGCCACCCTCCCATCTCTCAGGTTGCCTCCTTTCCCCCCGGCCCAAGGCCTCCCTCCCCTTGCTCAGGTTGCCCCCCCATCCCTCAGGTTGCCTCCCCTCCCATCTTTTAGGCCACCCTTCCCTTTCTCAAGTTGCCCTCCATCCCTCAGGTCGCCCTCCCCTTTCTCAGGTTGCCCCCCCCATCCCTCAGGCCACCTTCCCCTTCTCAAGCCACCCTCCCCTCTCTCAGGTTGCCCCCCATCCCTCAGGCTGCTCCCCATCCCTCAGGCTGGCCCCCATCCCTCAAGGCCTCCCTCCCCTTTTTCAGGTTTCCCCCCATCCCTCAGGTCTCCCTCCCCTTTCTTAGGTTGTCCCCCATTCCTCAGGCCGCCCTCCCCCCTCTTAGGCCACCCTCCCCTCTCTCAGGTTGCCCCCCACCCCTCAGGCCACCCTCCCCTTGCTCAGGTTGCCCCCCATCCCTCAGGTAGCCCCCCGTCACCCAAGACCTCTCTTCCCCCCTTTTGCCACCCTCCCTTTTCTCAGGTTGTCCCCCCCATCCCTCAGGTCACCCTCCCCTCGCTCAGGTTGCCCCCGTCCCTCAGGCCACCCTCCCCCCCTTTTAATAATAATAATGATGATGGTGATTATTAAGTGCTTACTATGTGCAAAGCACTGTTCTAAGCACTGGGGAGGTTACAAGGTGATCAGGTTGTCCCACGGGGGGCTCACAGTCTTAATCCCCATTTTACAGAAGAGGTCACTGAGGCACAGAGAAGTGAAGTGACTTGCCCAAAGTCACACAGCCGACAATTGGGAGAGCTGGGATTTGAGCCCGTGACCTCTGACTCCAAAGCCCATGCTCTTTCCACTGAGCCACGCTGCTTCTCCTCTTTTTAGGCCACCCTCCCCTCTATCAGGTTACCCTCCCTCTCCCCCTCGGGTCACCCTCCCCTCTCTCAGGTTGCCCCCCACCTCTCAGGCCTCCCTCCCCTCTGTCAGGTTGCCCCCCGTCCCTCAGGCTGCCTTCCCCCTCTCAGGCTGCCCCCCCATTTTCAGGCCGCCCTCCCCTTTCTCAGGTTGCCCCCCATCTCTCAGGCCACCCTCCCCCCCTCTCAGGCCACCCTCCCCTCTTTCAGGTTGCCCCTTCACTATCAGGCTGCCCTCCTGTCTCTCAGGCCGCCCTCCCCTCTGACAGGTTCCCCCCGTCACTTAGACCACGCTCCTCTCTTTCAAGCCACCCTCCCCTCTCTCAGATTCCCCCCCCCCCATCACTCAGGTTGCCCCCCCACCCCTCTGTCACTCAGACTTCCCTCCCGTCTCTCTGGCCACCTTCCTCCCACTTTGCTAGGCCCCCATCACTCAGATCACCTCACCTCACTCAGATACTCTGCTTTCATGCACATCACACTTACCTCACTCAGGTTGTGGTCACCTCACTTTAATAGCCCTTCCCCCCACTCAGATGCCCCCCATCTGTCAGATTGCACCCATAACTCAGATTGCTCCCCCCACCAGATTGCCGCCCATCACTCTTACCGTCCCCCAGTCACTTACATTGCCCCAACTTCTCAGATCATTCCGCCAACACTCAGATTGTCCCATCCTCCCTTATATCTCCCCTTCTCCTTCAGATTGCCCCCCTCACTCAGACCCACTCCTCTTAACTTAAATCCCCCCCACCGCTCAGCTCGACCCCCTCATTCTGATCTCTCTCCCCTCCCAAATCCCTCTCTCCCACTTGTGTGCTTCTCCCCACTCTCACATTGTCCCCTTTTCTCTACAAGATGACTCCCGTCCCCCCACTTTTCCTCTGCAGTCATTCCCCTTCCCCCATTTCAGGTTGCCCTCTTTCCCCTCATCTCAGATCGCCATAAAGAATGACAGTCTCTCCCCACACCCCTTCCTTTGGGACCCTGTTTTATTTTGGTTTTGTCTCCTCCCAACTGATCTTCCCTGGGATTCCCCTGGGGCTGGCCAGCTCCGCTTCTCCCGCTGGGCACTCACTCCCCACCTGCTGACCCAAGGGGCTGGTGGTCATCTCTTTTCTCCAGGGCTCTCTCTTCTCCCAATTACAGTCAGTATCCACTCTGTGTCCAGCTCTCAACCTTCACCCCTGCAAACCCCTGTCCCTCGCTTTCTCCCTCCCCACCTTCCCCTCTAAACCTAAGCCGCTCCCACAAGTTTGCCTTCCCCTCATCAGTCCTGACCTGAGAGAAAATCTGCCCCTTACCATCTCTCTCCCGGCCTCCATCTCCTTAGGCCTTAATTGGGATCCCTCAACCTGCGGCCTGGACGGTCACCAGATCTCCCTCCTGCCTGTTCCCTTTCCCCGTGACCCTGCTCTCCCAACCCCCGGGCGAAGCTGCTCTGGCTGGGCATCGCACTCTCACCACCCAGCTGGTGATCCACAGTGGCCACGGGCTGAAAGTCTCTTCCAGCATCTAAGCCCTGGAGAAGACTGAGCCTTTTCTGTACTGTAAACCTCAGAGCCCCTCTCCAGCACCAAGCCCCCCGGGGGTTCCCAGGAAGGTTTGGAGGGAGTGGAGGGAAGCTAGTGAAGGTGTCACACATGGTAAGGGAGGCAGCGGGGGAGAGGAAGGGCATGAGAGTTGGGGGCCTGCGTACAGAGTGATGAAGTGGAGGGGTGGGTGAGGTTGAAGCAGCTGGAAGAGAAAAGACAGAGGAGTTGAGAGGGCACCTATCCCGGGACTATCACCCGGCCATTTGGCTTGGCCTGGCCAAGGCCCAGGAGCCCCTCTGCCACCCGCCTGAGAGGGGTGAGATGGAAGGAAATGCCAGGGGGGTTTCTTGAATCCCTCGAGGATTCCTGCCTCCCCAGTACCTTCCTGGGCAAATTGTTACTCTTTCCCCTGCCCGCTCCTGGCCACCTCCTTGCCCTCTCTCTCCGGTTCCTGGAAGTCCTGGTGATTCCGCTGTGGAGGAAAGTCAGGGTCCCCCAGCTGACCCAGTCCTGCCCTCAGGTGACTCACCTCAATATAATAATAATAATAATAATAATAATGATGGCTTTTATTAAGCACTTACTATGTGCAAAGCACTGTTCTAAGCACTGGGGGAGTTACAAGGTGATCAGATTGTCCCACGGGGGGCTCACAGTGTTCATCCCCATTTTACAGATGAGGGAACTGAGGCCCAGAGAAGTTAAGTGCCCAAAGTCCCACAGCTGACAAGTGGCGGAGCCGGGATTTGAACCCATGACCTGTGACTCCAAAGCGCAGGCTCTTTCCGTTGAGCCACGCTGCTTCTCAATCCCCATCTAGAAAGCGGGCCTTCCCCCGAAGAGGTGCTGTTCACCCCGCACCGATGGCCACCCGAGCGGGGCCGAGATGGACTGGGGAATTGGACGGAAACTTGGCCGCAGGTCACTTTGCCCGCAGCGGCGGGCCTGGCATTCTGCAGTAGCAGCAGTAGCATGTCTGTCTCTCTGTCCACCCCTCCCACCCCAAGCCACCGGGCCAACGGCCACAGCCGGCCCGGTTCCACCTGGATGGAGAATGGCCAGGCTCCTCCTGCCGGGATGGACGGTCTCCTCCGTCCATCCTGCTTCCAACTGGCAACCTCGAACCAGTCCTCCGAGGGGCTGCCCGGGCTGGGGAAGAGTCAGCGAAAGGACCCCCGATCAATGCCCTCAGATGCCTACCCCACAACCGCCACCAACTGCCCTCCCACTTTGCCCCCCTGCATGTAGAGGGATCGGTCTCTGCCCCTCCCTGCTCCTCCTTGGTCCCGCAGACTTCAGGCCGACCCACTTGCCATCAAGGATGGACGCGGTGAGAGGCGACCTGGGGCACAGGGAACCCCAAGATGGTTCCCGCCTTCCCTCATCCACCCTTTTGGGGCAAAGCCTGTTGACCACCGTGGACGGGCTTGGGGGAGTATGCCAGGGAATTCAGGGAGGCCACAGTAGGACTCCAGGAATGGCTGCAACTAGGGGTTGTTCCCCCCTTCCCCGATCCCGAGGGGCCAGAGGGGCTCCAGTTCCCAACCTCCTCCCGTCCCCGGGCAGCGCCGCACACGTGGCTGAGCCGGAAATAAAATGCCCCAGAAATTCCCCATTCAAGAAGGTAGAGAAGACTTCTGTTGACTCCTCTGTGCTCTGCAGCCCCCCGGGTGGGCCGGCGGGTGGACGAGCGCAAGGCTTCTGGGTGAAGCCCACCTGTTACAGGGGAGCCTCCGGGAGAGCGGGGCCCGGGGAGGTGCGGGTGGCCGCGACCCCCCAAAGTTGAGAAACAAGGTCGGCTGGGGGAGCCGAGGGCCGCGGCCAGAGGGATTGAGGCCAGACCATTGGAAAAGCCGCCACCCTGTGCCACCAGACCCTCGGGGAGCTTGGGAATATCTTCTCGCGGGTGGCTGCCTGGATCCGGAGACACATGTGGGAATGCTTGGAGGCAGGGGGCTGGATAAGATGGTCTGCTGAGCTCCCGACTGGTGGACCCAGTCAGGGGCCGTCGTCCAGAGCCCTGTCCGCGGGTGGGGGAGCGTAGCGGCCGAGGCGACCGCTCTTTTCATGCATCATCATCAATCGTATTTATTGAGCGCTTACTGTGTGCAGAGCACTGTACTAAGCGCTTGCAGACAGAGCCGGGCCAGGCCGCTGCTGATCTCCCGCGATGGCTGAGGGCCTGCGGCGTCAGCCCTTGGGCATCTCACATGGGTCCCAATCAATCAATCAATCAGTCATATTTATTGAGCGCTTACTGTGTGCAGAGCACTGTACTAAGCGCTTGGGAAGTACAAGTTGGCAACATATAGAGACAGTCCCTACCCAATAACGGGTCAGCCGGGCCCCTGGGGTTACAGCATCCACCAGTGGTGCCCCCTGTCCCCTGGTGAACCGGCGATTGGCACCACAATGGGCCTGTGTTTGGACTTGCTCGGGTCTTGGGCCCACCCCGGGGCGGAGATCTGCAGAGGGGTCCCCCCAAAACCGGGAGGCAGATGAGCGGGGATGGGGTTGGATCCACGGCTGTGTCGCCGGGATGCTCAGGTGGGGAAAACCGGGAACCCGAGCGGCTCCGATGTGGAAACCGCTCCCAGCCGGTTCCTGTCTCTCGGTAGGGGGTTTTCGCCACTGTCCATTCGGGAATCGGGGACTTCCGGCCCATCCCCCTGCCCTCCGGTTGGCACCCGGCCGGTCCCGAGGACGGTAGCGGGGAAACCTCAAATGCATCGGCCCCCACCCCGGGGTCAGGGAGGGGGATCCAGGCCCAGGGCAGGAGGAAGTCACCAGCTCGGTGGCCGGGCCGGCCCTGCGCCCGGGGGCGTGGGCGGTGGGTGATCAGAAACGGGCATTGCGACAGAGAGGGAGGGAATCACTCTCAGCAGCCAGATGGGCAGCCCCCCCGGATGGTCGGGTCCTCCCTCCTTCCCCCCCCCCCCCCCCGCCTTCGACCCCCAGAGCCCCGGGGTGCCTAGAGGAGAGGGCATTGGGACCTGGAGTCTGCAGACCTGGGTTCTAATTCCAGCTTTACCATCGGCCTCTGCTGGGGGACGTTGGGCAGATCACTTAACCGCTCTCGGCCTCAGTTAACCCTTCAGTAAAATGGGGATAGGACCTCTATCCTCCTTCCTTCTTCGACTCCTTCCTCTATCGGACTTTTCCAAGAGCTTAATACGGTGCCGCGCATGGAATATGTGCTCGATTAATGTGATTGATTGACTGATTTGACTTGGTTGGGCCAGGGACCTTGCCCAGTTGGAACGTCTTGTATCGACCCCGGGTTCAGCACCTAGTAAGCGCTTAATCAATTCTCCAGAATTAATATTGAGGAGCCGGGGGAGGGATCATTCTCTCCAGCCCCCTGGGTCCACCCCACCCAGAGCATCTGGGCCAGCCTGATTTCTAAACCTGCCGTGGGGCTGGGAGTCGGGGGGGACAGAGAATTGCAGTCTGCTCTACAGTCTCAACCCTTTCTTGGCCCAGAAGTCCTTCCTAAAGTCCAGTCCGACTCTGGGTCGCCACACTGCCCCTTGGGCTGAGCTGGTCGCCCTTCGGGCTCTTCCTTGGGCTGAGCCGCTCCCCCAGAAAAAGGTTCACCTCCAGCCCTCTGGCAAGCTGGTCGCAGGCCTTGCCCGCCGGGCCTCCTTGAAGGCCCCGGGCCGAACTCCCCGAGGGGGCTCTTCCATGCAGGATTAACCAATCAGTCAGTCAGTAGTGTCCGTCGAGCACTCACTACGTACTGAGCGCTCGGCAGAGTACAGCCAAGTTAGTTGACACGGTCTCTGCCCTCCAAGAGCTTACAGTCGACATTGAATGACAGTTAGGGGGAAGCGACAGAATTGAAGGGCGTGGACCTCGGGGCCCCACTAGGGAGGGAGTCCGTGCTTAGGGGACGCTGGAGTGGGAGCGGAAGGAGGTTAGGCAGGGAAGGCCTCCCGGGGGAGACGGGATTTCAGGACAGCTTTGAAGGTGGGAAAAGCGGAGGTCTGGTGGCGGATGTGAAGGACCTGACACCTGTTCCATCTGGACCCCCCAAGGAGTGGCCACTCCTTCGCGGCCCCATTCCTACCACCCCCGATTCACCGGCTATCTCCCCTTGGGTGTCTTGTCTCCCCTGCTGCCCGCGGGTGAGCGTGTAGCCGAGGGGAGCAGGGAACGGACAGCCGGGGGAGTTTCCGATCTCACCCGCGTGTCGTCCGCAGGGGTGGATCTCCAGCGCCCGCCCGCCGGACCGACCGGGGCAGCAGCTCGGGCGTCCCGGCTCCCGCCGCCGCCGCCGCCGCCGCGCCGGGCCGTCCCTCCACCCCGCACCCCGCACGGGGGGACGGCGGCCGGGGCCCCAGCCGAAACCATGTGACGGCGCCCGCCGTCCACCCCGCCGCCCCGTGCCCGGCACCATGATGTTCCGCGACCAGGTGGGCATCCTGGCTGGCTGGTTCCGGGGCTGGAATGAGTGCGAGCAGACGGTGGCCCTGCTGTCGCTCCTGAAGAGGATCAGCCGCACGCAGGCCCGCTTCTTGCAGCTCTGCCTGGAGCACTCCCTGGCCGACTGCGACGAGGTCCACCTGCTCGAGGCCGAGGCCAACAGCGCCGGTGAGGTCCCCCCACCCCGCCACCACCCGCGTCTGGTCGGGGAGGGACGGGGACGGGTGATGCCAGAGGGGCCCCGGGGGGCGGCGGCGCTTCGCTCTGGGGGGACGGGAGAGACGGAGAGACGTCCTCCCGGTTGGACTTAGGGGCCAGAGAGCCGCGGGAGAGCCGTCTGCGGAGGAGGGAGACGGCTGGGCCACAGAGGTGTCCTCCCACCCAAGGGCCCACCTTCTCTTCCCCCCGCTCTTCCTTTGTCCCGGGCCCAGCACCCAGTGAGCCCCTGCTCACCACTTACCGGTGATGACGGGGCGGGGGGCCGAGGTGGGGAGCAAGGGTGGACCCCTGGGTCCAAGCCGGATATGCCCCGCTCTATAGAGAAGCAGCGTGGCTCAGTGGAAAAGAGCCCGGGCTTTGGAGTCAGAGGTCATGGGTTCAGATCCCAGCTCCACCAATTGTCAGCTGTGTGGCTTTGGGCAAGTCACTTAACTTCTCTGGGCCTCATCTGTAAAATGGGGATTAAGACTGCGAGCGCCCCGTGGGACAACCTGATCACCTTGTCACCTCCCCAGTGCTTAGAACGGTGCTTTGCACATAGTAAGCGCTTAATGAAATGCCATCGTCATTATTATTACTATTATTACTATTATTATTACTTTGGTATTTGCTGTGTACCAGAGAAGTGCTTCTCTGCTGTGTGCAGAGAAGCAGCGTGGCTCAGTGGAAAAGAGCCCTGGCTTTGGAGTCCGAGGTCATGGGTTCAAATCCCAGCTCTGCCAATTGTCAGCTGTGTGGCTTTGGTCAAGTCACTTCACTTCTCTGGGCCTCAGTTACTTCATCTGTAAAATGGGGGTTAAGACTGCAAGCCCCCCGTGGGACAACCTGGTCACCTTGTAACCTCCCCAGCGCTTAGAACAGTGCTTTGCACATAGTAAGCGCTTAATGAAATGCCATTATTATTATTATTATTACTTTGGTATTTGTTAAGTGCTTGCTATGTACCAGAGAAGTGCTTCTCTGCTATGTGCAGAGAAGCAGCGTGGCTCAGTGGAAAAGAGCCCGGGCTTTGGAGTCAGAGGTCATGGGTTCAGATCCCAGCTCCGCCAGTTGTCAGCTGTGTGGCTTGGGGCAAGTCACTTAACTTCTCTGGGCCTCAGTTACCTCATCTGTAAAATGGGGATTGACTGTGAGCCCCCTGTGGGACAATCTCATCACCTTGTAACCTCCCCAGCACTAGGAACAGTGCTTTGCACGTAGTAAGTGCTTAATGAAATGCCATTGTTGTTATTATTATTATTATCGTTATTATAATTTTGGTATTTGTTAAGTGCTTGCTATGTACCAGAGAAGTGCTTCTCTGCTATGTGCAGAGAAGCAGCATAGCTCAGTGGAAAGAGCCCGGGCTTGGGAGTCAGAGGTCATGGGTTCTAATCCCGGCTCTGCCGCTTGTCAGCTGGGTGACTGGGGGCAAGTCACTTCACTTCTCTGGGCCTCAGTTCCCTCATCTGAAAAATGGGGATTAAGATTGTGAGCCCCACGTGGGACAACCTTGATTACCTTGTATCCCCCAGTGCTTAGAACAGTGCTTGGCACATAGTAAGCGCTTAACAAATACCAACATTATTATTATTATTACTACTGTGCGCAGAGCACTGCACTAACTTGGAAAAGTACAACGTAATAGAGTTCCAATAGCCCAGTATTGGGCCCTCTGCCCCACTTGGGACAACTTTGATTACCTTGTATCCCCCAGTGCTTAGAACAGTGCTTGGCACGTAGTAAGCGCTTAACGAATACCAACATTATTATTATTATTACTGTGAGCAGAGCACAGTACTAAGGGCTTGGGAAAGTACAACATAACAGAGTTCCAATGGCCCAGTATCGGGCCCCCTGCCCCACGTGGGACAACTTTGATTACCTTGTATCCCCCAGTGCTTAGAACAGTGCTTGGCACATAGTAAGCACTTAACAAATACCAACATTATTATTATTATTTTTATTATTACTGTGTGCAGAGCACTGTACTCAGGGCTTGGGAAAGTACAACATAATAGAGTTCCAATAGCCCAGTATCGGGCCCCCTGCCCCACGTGGGACAACTTTGATTACCTTGTATCCCCCAGTGCTTAGAACAGTGCTTGGCACATAGTAAGCGCTTAACGAATACCAACATTAGTATTATTACTGTGTGCAGAGCACTGTACTAAGGGCTTGGGAAAGTACAACGTAATAGAGTTCCAATAGCCCGGTATCGGGGCCCCCTGCCCCGCCCCCCGTCAGGTCCCCGGGGCCAGGCGCCTCCCCAGGTGTGTGGGCGTGGGAACCTGAAGAGAGCAGGAGCCTGTTCCGGCCCAGCTGCCTCGGTTTCCCCAGCAGAATTCCCGGGGCGGGCACCGGTCCGGGCGGGCGGCCCCTCGGCCCGCTCAGGGGCCTGCCAGGGGTGAGGCACGGTAGCCTCTGGGTGTTGGCGGCAGCCACCCAACCTGTCAGGCACCCCCCGGACAGCGCCCGCCTGGGTCAGCTCCCGGGGTCATGCTGAGGGCAGGGGTGGCCGGAGGGCGTGTGCCCACATGAGTATTGGAACTGTTTATTTGGGGAATTTGCAACTTTTTCTTTTTATGGTATCTGTAAAGCGCTTACCGTGTGTCAAACACTGTTCTAAGCACTGGGGTACGTACAAATTAAGCAGGTTGGACACAGTTTCTGAACCACCTGGGACTCACAGGCTCAGTCCCTTCTCCTCCGGGTCTTATTTTTTTGTTTTTTAACAGTATACGTTAAGCACTTACCATGTGTCAAACGTTGTTCTGAGCATTGGGGTACATACAGGTTAATTAGGGTGGACACAGTCCCTGTCCCACATGGGGCGACGGGGGAACAGGAGGACTGGGGCGTAGAGGAAGTGAAGTGACCCGCCCGAGGTCCCACAGCAGACAAGCGGCGGGCTCGGGACTGGAACCCAGGTCCCCTGACTCCCAAGTCGCGCTCTTCCGGCGGGGGATCAGCTCCTCTTCTTCGATCCAGGTGCCCCTCGTACCCACCAGTCTGCTCTTGATGCTTTGGACATCAAATACCCAAATCCCAAAGTCAGAGCGCTGCGAGGAATTACGGGAATTCCTGCCCAAATTCTCCCCTCACCCCCACTGACCCTCAAGCCGGCCGCCCCTTTTTTTCCCTCTCTCCGCCGCCACTTCCAGCGGGGCAAGCTTCGGGGTGGGCCCAGCGGGCATCGCAGGAGCCGCCGGCCGGAGCCCGGGGGGTCAGCCTCTCTGCCTCTCGGTACGGCGGAGACGGCCCAGCCGCGACCCTGGCCTTCCCCTCCACAGCCGGGCAGTAGCCACGGTGGCCTCGGAGGGGCCCAGGCGGCGTCCCTTGCCGGCCCCACCCACCCCTCGCCCCCCTTGGAGGGTCCGGGGGGAGCGGGGGGACCCCGCGGCCCCCCCGGCGGACCGGTTCATCGCCCAAAAATGCTCGGCGTTTCCCGCGGCGGGGGCGGCGGGGGCCCGGCCAAGGCCCAGCCCTCTGGTGGCCGCTGCCATTGCCGCCGCCACCACCGCTGACGTGATTGCAACAGAGCCGGGATGTAAAAATGGCTTTTGCCTCGTCAGAGCCTCCGAGATATATTTGGCCCCCCGAGCAGGCTGCCAAACCTCAGGTTCATGCCCAGCTTGGCTCTGGCCGGCCCCCATCTCTGGCCCCGCCTCCCCCTCACCCTCTCCTAAGCCTTCTCTTTCTCCCTCCCTCCCCCTCCTCAATAACGTCCAGATTTGACGCTCAAAGCAGGGTAGGGACATTCTGGGGGGAGGCTGCCGGGGCCGTAAATTCCCCCCCCCCGGCTTCCCCGTTCCCCACTGGTTGCCGGTCTTTGCCAGTGGGAGCTGTTCTCTGGAGGATCGGGTGAGCCCTGGGCTTTCCCTGCCGGGCAGCTGCTAAGCCAGCCTGTCCGCCTCCATTGGGAAATGACCCGTGGCCACAGAAGCCTTCGAGGAATCGGGGAAGGGGGCTTCATCAACCCCACCCAGGGCGGCTCGGTCCTTTTGGCAGTTTACCCGCTCTCACTGGAGATGGGTCGAGAGGAGGGGGTCCCTTTCTCTGTCCCACTCTGCCAGCCTGTCCGCCTCCATTGGGAAATGACCCGTGGCCACAGAGGCCTTCGAGGAATCGGGGAGGGGGGCTTCAGCAACCCCACCCAGGGCAGCTCGGTCCTTTTGGCAGTTTGCCCGCTCTCACTGGAGATGGGTCGAGAGGAGGGGGTCCCTTCCTCCGTCCCACTCCGCTCCTCCCCGTCACGGGCAGCGGTGCCAGCTCTGCCCTGTCTTCATGGCAGAACAAGGTCCTTCATTGAGCCCCACGCCAGCAAAGGCTGCTTCCTTGTTGACTCACTGGGACACCGGGGAACCGCCGTGGCCCTGGGAGCCGGGGGGGGCGGGGAGGGTTAGAGTCCCCCAGCGGGAGGGAGGAGGTCGCCATACCGCGAGGTGGGGACCCCCGAATGTGGGCGAAACGGGGAGGCTGAGAGTCGAGGGGACGGGTAAGGGGAGGTGATGGATTAAGGAGCAGCGGAGGGGAGCCTGAACCGAGGCTGGAAGTGCCCCGTAGCCAGAGGGCCTCGGGGCTCCCGTTCACGAGTGTCCCCTGCTCAGGATGTGGGGACGGGCAAGAGAGTGCCAGTGGGCATGGGGGTAGGGGACAGGCCTCCCTTTTCCCCCCAGGGTCCTTCCCGCCCCTCCGGCTCCGTCCTCAGCTGTGTGATCGATTGCAGCCAATCCAGGGGAGGAGGAGGCGGCATCGCCCAACGAGGGGGGAACCCCCGAGGTGGCGGGTTGGGGGTCGGAGCCCAGGGGCAGTGGGGTGGCCAGGCGGGGGGCAGGGGGGTGCCAATCGGGGAAAACTTCCTGCGGGAGCTGAGTTGGGTGTGATTCTGCGGTGATTTGAAGAAAGGGGAGGGACTTGGATCCGGAGGGGGGGACGTTGTAGGCCGGGGGAATGCCTGGCTTAAAGGCAGAAATGGGGGGCCAGGGAGGGTGAGCATCCCTGCAGGGGTGGGGAGACCAAGGCAGAGGCCTCACAAGCCGAAAATCAGAGGGGGTCGGGGTGGAGGAGCATCTGTGGACTGTGAACATCTGTGAAGGCAGTATAAGGACTGTGAGCCCACTGTTGGGTAGGGACCGTCTCCGTATGTTGCCAACTTGTACTTCCCAAGCGCTTAGTACAGTGCTCTGCACACAGTAAGCGCTCAGTAAATACGATTGAATGAATATAAGGAGGAAGCACGCCCTGATGGAAAGGCCCCGGGGCCTGGATAATAATAATGATAACAACGGCATCTATTAAGCGCTTACTGTGTGCAAAGCACTGGGGAGGTCACAGGGTGATCGGGTTGTCCCACGGGGGGCTCACGGTTTTAATCCCCATTTTACAAATGAGGTCACCGAGGCCCAGAGAAGTGAAGTGACTCGCCCAAAGTCACACAGCTGACGATTGGCGGAGCCGACATTTGAACCCATGACCTCCGACTCCAAAGCCCGGGCTCTTCCCGCTGAGCCACGCTGGATGGTGGGGGGCCCCGGCTTCTAGTCTCGACTCGGCCACCAGCCTGCCCTGGAGAAAGACGGTTGACCTCTCTGGGCCTCAGTTTCCTTCCCTGTCAAAGGGGCAGCCGTTCCCCCCTCCCCCGGCCTATTTTTTGATCGGGTGCCTGGGGCCCGGGGTCCGAGAGGGGCCGAGCCGGGCGAGAGCTAACTCGTGTCCGCGTCTCCCGTCCCGCAGCGGTCGTCAGCCAGTGGCAACAGGAGCCCAAGGAGAAAGTGGTGTCCCTCTTGCTGTCCCACCTGCCCCTGCTCCAGCCGGGCAACCCGGAGGCCAAGGCGGAGTACATGAAGCTGCTGCAGAAGGTTCTGGCCTACTCCATCGAGAGCAACGTGTTCACCGAGGAGAGCCGCCAGCTGCTGTCCTACGCCCTCATCCACCCGGCCACCACCCTGGAAGATCGGAACTCCCTCGCCCTGTGGCTCAACCACCTGGAGGAGCGGCTGGCGGGCGGCTTCCCCGGCCGGGCCCGGGCCGAGCCCGCCTACCACTCGCGCCAGGGCTCGGACGAGTGGCAGGGCCCCGGGGAGCCCGGGGCGGGCGAGCCGGGGTCCGGCTGGCAGGAGAAGCCCCCCCGGGAAAACGGCTACGCGGCCTTCCACCCCGCCGGCTCCGGGCCCCCGGGTGCCGCCAACAGCGTCGGGGGCAACGCCAACCCGGGTGAGGCGAGGCGGGGACGCGGGGGCCTCCACGGTGGAACGGGGAGGGGGGCTGAAATCCGGTGGGAGGGGCCCATCCCGCCGGGCGACCGGCACCTCCCGGCCTTCTTCCCCTGGGCCGGCCAGGGCTGTGAGCCCTCCGACCGGGGGCTGCCGGGGGAGGGGGGCCGGCGGGCAGGGCGGCCACGAGGCGCTGGAATCCGGGCCCCCTCTTAGGGGTAACCGATGGAGTGAGTCCAGACCGACAGCCTTGCCTTGTGGAGTCTGGCTCAGCCCGGTCCCCAGGGTGGGGGTGTGGTCTACGCTCCCGGCCGGCCGGCCGGGGTTGGGGGGTGGGGGCCGGCGGTCTCCCGGGGCGGCTGGCCATCCCCAAACTGGCTCCTCCTCTCCGGCGCCGCCGCCTCCCTGCACATACCAGATTCCTCCCGCTTTCCCCACGGACCGCCTCCTCCCTTCCCCTCCCCGCACGCTCCTCCCTCGCGAGGCGCTGGGAAGCGGCCAGCGGGAGCCAGAGCCCTGACTCAGCCGGCCGGCGTCATCCCCGGCTCTCCGCCGGGCCCGGGCGGGGGCCCGGGCAGGCGGTGGCGAGGAGCCAGACCCACGGCCTCGGCCTCGGCCGTCCCGGGGAGCGCGGGGGTGGGCGGGAGGCCTGGTGCCCGCGGGGTCCCGGAGCCTCTCCACGATGGGGGGCCCGGGCCGGCTGACCCTCCCCACCGCCCCCCCGCCTCGTGTGTGCCTTTGCAGGGCCCACGTGTCAGATCCACCCCAGCCCGCTGAAACGCTCCATGTCGCTGGTCCCCACGAGCCCGCAGATGGCCGGGGAGTGGCTGGGCCCCGAGGAGCGGCTGGGCCCCGAGGAGCAGCTGGGCCCGCGGCCCCTGTTCGTGCTGCCCGACCACGCGCCCCTCTCGCCCCAGAGCAGCGTGGCCTCCTCGGGCAGCGAGCAGACCGACGAGCAGGGCGGCAGCCGCAACACGTTCCAGGAGGACGGCAGCGGCATGAGAGGTGACCGGCCGCCTCCCCTCGGCGCCCTGGCGTTCGATCCGTTCATCATCATCATCATCATCATCATCATCATCAATCGTATTTATTGAGCGCTTACTATGTGCAGAGCACTGTACTAAGCGCTTGGGAAGTACAAATTGGCAACATCTAGAGACAGTCCCTACCCAACAGTGGGCTCACAGTCTAAAAGGGGGAGACAGAGAACAAAACCAAACATACTAACAAAATAAAATAAATAGAATAGATATGTATAAATAAATTAAATAAATAAATAAGTTCAGTTCCCCCCGCCGCTCTGACCCCGAGGGGTCTCGGGCATCCCGAGAAGCGGCGTGGCTCGGTGGAAAGAGCCCGGGCTTTGGAGTCAGAGGTCGTGGGTTCCGATCCCGGCTCCGCCCCCTGTCAGCCGGGTGGCTTTGGGCGAGTCACTGCACTTCTCTGGGCCTCAGTGACCTCATCTGTAAAATGGGGAGTAAGACTGTGAGCCCCCCGTGGGACAATCTGATACCTTGTGACCTCCCCAGCGCTTAGAACGGTGCTTTGCACACAGTAAGCGCTTAGTAAATGCCATTATTATCATTCTTATCCCTCGGGGTGCCTCGGGGAAATGACCCGAGTCAGGGGGACCCTAACTCCTCTCCCTGGCACCTCCTGACAGATGTCCCCTCCTGGCTGAAGAGCTTACGCCTGCACAAGTACGCGGCCCTCTTCTCCCAGATGAGCTACGAGGACATGATGACCCTGACCGAGCAGCATCTGGAGTCCCAGGTCAGGCCTGCACCATCCCCAATGCCTCCCGGCTCGCGGGGGGCTGCCGCCTCCGATCCCCCCGGGGTCCGCTTGGGATCGGCTTCTCCCACCGGGGCTGCTCAGGCCAGCGGAGTCCCGGAGTCCAGTTAGGGTGGCGGACCCCGCTGCCGGGGGTCGGAGGCAGCGGACGGGTCGGGCCCCGGGGCAGCGGTCAGTAAATGGGCCTGGGCACCCTGCCATGGGGTACCGGGCGGGCACGCGCACCGTCCCGAGGGTGGGGTCGAGAGAGAGAGAGAGAGGAAATGGGGGGCAGCAGCCGGGGGGAGACGGCCCTCCGACGTCAGCGGGTACCACCAGGGCGACTGGCCACCTCCGAGGGAAGGGCCGCACCAGACTCGATGGATAGATCGATCGGTCGGTGGTATTTACAGAGCACGGGGCACCGTGCTGGAGAGCTTGGGCGAGGACAGTGCGATAGAGCCGTCAGTGGTATTTCGTGCATACTTACCACGCGCAGAGCACTGGACTAAGCACTTGGGAGAGTCCGATCCCATTGAGTTGGTAGAGACGATCCCCGCCCACAGGGAGCCTGGGGTCCATCTGCCAGGACCCCCGCATTGGGAGGTTGAGGGGGCGCGGGGCCCAGGGAGCCGGCAGACCCGGTCGGGCGGGAGCGGAGTCGAGCCCGCGCAGAGCGGCGATTCCGGAAACGGATCGGCCTCCGCTGACCTGCCGGCCTCGCCCCCAGAACGTCACCAAGGGCGCCCGCCACAAGATCGCCCTGAGCATCCAGAAGCTGCGGGAGCGGCAGAGTGTTCTCAAGTCTCTGGAGAAGGTGAGGGCACGGACGGCGGCAGAGCCAGGGGCCGCACCTGGAAACCGGAGGCTGGCACCGGCCTCCCCGCCCGGTGGGCCTCGGGGACCGTCCGGACCCCCGCGTGCCGTGACTCGACCTCCCCTTCTGAGCCGGCGTCGGGGGTGCCCCGCGCCCCCCTTGTCCCCGCAGGACGTGCTGGAAGGCGGCAACCTCCGGAGCGCCCTCCAGGAACTTCAACAGATCATCCTCACGCCCATCAAGGGCTACGGCACCCTCCAGGCCGCCGTGGCCGCCGCTGCCGCCGCCGCCGCCACCGCCGCCGACGGGGGCCGCGGGGAGCCGCCCGCGGGAGCCGAGCCCCCCCCGGGCCGGGCCGGGCCGGAGAAGGGCGGCGGGGGCGCCGAGGACAAGGAGCCCCAGGCCGGCGCCTACCCCCCTCAGCCGGCCGCCCCCAGCGATGGCGAGTCCGCCACGGCCCCCGTCGCCGACGGCGACATCCCCAGCCAGTTTACACGAGTGATGGGCAAAGGTGGGCGCGGGCGGGCGGGCCGGGATGTCCCTCCCCCTCCGCCCTGGGCCTGGCTCAGGCGGGGCTAGTGGGGCGGGGGGCGGTGGCTGACCCCCCTCTCCGGCCCTCAGTGTGTACGCAGCTTCTGGTGTCCCGGCCGGACGAGGAGAACATCACCAGTTACCTCCAGCTCATCGAAAAGTGCCTGACGCATGAGGTGAGCGGCGGGGGGTCGGTCCCGACCCCGTCACCCGGAGGGAGGGAGGGAGGGGACGGGCCCCAAGCCCACCCAGACACCCCGGGGGGCTCCGGGAGGGGACCGGCCCCTCCGGGCTGCCCGATGCCGACCTCCCGGCCTCCCCCCCACCCCCCCAGGCGTTCACGGAGACGCAGAAGAAGCGTCTGCTGTCCTGGAAGCAGCAAGTGCTCAAGCTGTTGAGAACCTTCCCCCGCAAAGCCGTCCTGGAGACGCAGGGCTACCGCCAGCAGAAAGGGTGCGGGGGGCTCCGGCGGGGGGCCGGGGGCGGGCGGGGGGCCAACCGGGGACGGCCCCTAACCGGCTCCCCCCCACCCCACAGCTGGGCGTTCGGCTCCAACTCCCTTCCCATAGCCGGCTCTGTGGGCATGGGGGTGACCCGGCGGGGTCAGCGCCAGTTCCAGCTGCCCCCCCGGGCCCTGCCTCCCAGCCGCATGGGCATCCTCAGCCCCGCGGGCATCGGGGGCGTCGCGTCCCGGCACGCCCTCGCCGGGCCCGGCCTCGGGGGCGGGGGCCGACAGGTCAGTCCGCCGGGGGGAGGAGGGCAGGGGGCGGTGGGGAAGGAGCGGGCAGGCGGTGGGGTGGCACGGGGGGCGTCTCTCACTGTGTCCGCCTCTCCCCTGGCCGGCCCAGAGCCTCTGGTTCGCCAACCCCGGGGGCAGTAACAGCATGCCCGGCCAGAGCCGCAGCTCCGTGCAGCGCACCCACTCGCTCCCCGTCCACTCGTCGCCCCAGGCCATCCTCATGTTTCCGCCAGGTGAGACCCCCCGCCTCCCCCCCTCACCTGCCGCTGGCTTTAGGGGTGTGACCTTGGGCAAGCGACTTCACTTCTCTGGCCTTCAGTTCCCTCACCTGTAAAACGGGGATAAAGAACGCGAGAAGACTGTGACTTCTAGACTGTGAGCCCGCTGTTGGGTAGGGACTGTCTCTACGTGTTGCCGACTTGGACTTCCCAAGCGCTTAGTACAGTGCTCTGCACACAGTAAGCGTTCAATAAATACGATTGATCGATTGATTGAGAAGCAACGTGGCTCAGCGGATCGAGCGTGGGCCTGGAGTCGGAAGGTCCTGGGCTCTAACCCCGGCTCCACCGCGGAATAATAATAATAACGATGGCATTTGTTAAGCGCTTACTATGTGCTAAGCGCTGGGGAGGATACGAGCTGATCGGGTTGTCCCACGTGGGGCTCACGGTCTTCATCCCCGTTTTCCAGGTGAGGTCACTGAGGCCCAGAGAAGCGAAGTGACTTGCCCAAGGTGACACAGCTGACAGTTGCTGGAGACGGGATTTGAACCCATGACCTCTGACTCCAAAGCCCGGGCTCTTTCCATTGAGCCACGCTGCTTCACATGTCTGCTGTGTGGGCTTGGGCAAGTCACTTCGCTTCTCTGGGCCTCAGTTACCTCATCTGGAAAATGGGGATTAAGATTGTGGGCCTTATGTGGGACAGGGACTATGTCCAACCTGACTAACTTGTATCTACCCCGGCGCTTAGGACAGTATTTGGCACGTATTAAGTGCTTAATAAGTACCATCGTTGCAATTGTTATTATTATTGAGATGCGGACTGTGTCCCACCTCGTTAACTTGTATCTACCCCAGTGCATAGAACAGTACTTGGCATCTATTAAGCTCTTAACAAGTACCATCGTTGCAATTATTTATTATTATTATTATTGTTGAGACGGGGACTGTGTCCCACCTTGTTAACTCGTATCTACCCCAGTGCTTAGAACAGTACTTGGCATCTATTAAGCGCTTAACAAGTACCATCGTTGCAATTATTTATTATTATTATTAATGAGACGGGGACTGTGTCCCACCTCATTAACTCGTATCTACCCCAGTGCTTAGAACAGTACTTGGCATCTATTAAGCGCTTAACAAGTACCATCGTTGCAATTATTTATTATTATTATTAATGAGACGGGGACTGTGTCCCACCTCATTAACTCGTATCTACCCCAGTGCTTAGAACAGTACTTGGCATCTATTAAGCGCTTAACAAGTACCATCGTTGCAATTGTCATTATTATTGTTGAGATGGGGACTGTGTCCCACCTCGTTAACTCATATCTACCCCAGTGCTTAGAACAGTACTTGGCATCTATTAAGCGCTTAACAAGTACCATCGTCGCAATTATTTATCATTATTATTAATGAGACGGGAACAGTGTCCCACCTCATTAACTCATATCTACCCCAGTGCTTAGAACGGTACTTGGCATCTGTTAAGCGCTTAACAAGTACCACCGTTGCAATTATTATTATTATTATTATTATTATTATTATTGAGACAGGGACTGTGTCCCACCTCGTTAACTCATATCTACCCCAGTGCTTAGAACAGTACTTGGCATCTATTAAGCGCTTAACACTTATCATCGTTGCAATTATTATTATTATTATTGAGACAGGGACTGTGTCCCACCTCGTTAACTTGTATCTACCCCAGTGCTTAGAACAGTACTTGGCATCTATTAAGCGCTTAACAAGCACCATCATTGCTATTATTATTTATTATTATTATTATTATTAATGTCGGGGACTGTGTCCCACCTCGTTATCTACCCCAGTGCTTCGAACAGTACTTGGCATCTATTAAGCGCTTAACAAGTACCGTCATTGCAATTATTATTATTATTATTGAGATGGGGACTGTGTCCCACCTTGTTAACTCGTATCTACCCCAGTGCTTAGAACAGTACTTGGCATCTATTAAGCCCTTAACAAATGCCATTATTATTATTAGAGAAGCAGCGTGGCTCACTGGAAAGAGCCCGGGCTTTGGAGTCAGAGGTCATGGGTTCAAATCCTGGCTCCGCCAATTGTCAGGTGTGTGACCTTGGGCAAGTCACTTCACTTTCTCTGGGCCTCAGTGACCTCATCAGTAAAATGGGGGTGAAGACTGTGAGCCCCCCGTGGGACAACCTGATCACCTTGTAACTTCCCCAGTGCTTAAAACAGTGCTTTGCACATACATAGTAAGTGCTTAATAAATGCCATCATTATTATTATTATTATTATCTACCCCAGTGCTTAAGACAGTGCTTGGCACATATTAAGTGCTTAACAAGTACCATCGTTGCAATTATTGTTGTTATTGAGACGGGGACTGTCCCACCTCATTAACTCGTATCCACGCCAGCGCTTAGAACAGCCCTTGGCTCGGTGGCAAGAACACGGGCTTTGGAGTCAGAGGTCGTGGGTTCGAATCCCGACTCCGCCCCATGTCTGCTGTGTGACCTTGGGCGAGTCACTTAACTTCTCTGAGCCTGTCACCTCATCTGTAAAATGGGGATGAAGACTGTGAGCCCCACGTGGGACAGCTTGATCACCTTGTATCCCCTCCAGCGCTTAGAACAGTGCTGTGCACGTAGCAAGCGTTTAACAAATGCCATCATCATCATCATTATTAGTATTATCCATTAAGCGCTGAACAAATACCGTTATTATTATTAGGATTGTTAGGAGGAGGAGGCCAACTGGGGTAATGGGGCAGGAGAGCACAGTCCGCCTGTGCCCGCCCGCTCTGCTCCTTCTGCCCCAACTCCACCTTTCTTTCTTTCTTTCTCTTTTTCCGCCCAACACAGAGTACCAGGCCCCTGGCCCAGACCTGGAGATCAATCCCACCCTGGAGTCACTGTGCCTCAGCATGACGGAGCACGCTCTGGGCGGTACGTTCCCCTCTTCCCCCGACCCCTGGTCCCCCCGCGGCCCCCCGTCCCCACCGGCGCGACGAGGGCGGCAAGAGCTAGGAGGGCCCGGGGAATCTCGGCTGTGGGACGGCGGCGCCCGTGACCCCCCCGCCGCCTGTCTCTCTCCCGGCAGACGGATCGGACAAAACCTCCACCATCTGAGCCGCCCGCCCGCCCGACTGAGACCTGAGGCCGGTGGGGGGGTCTGTGGGAGGGAGGGATGGAGGGAGGAAGGGCGGGAGGGGCCCCCGCCCCAGGCTCCGCAGGCAGCAGGAGGCGATGGGGGCGGGGGGGGCGGCCCAGCTATATGTTCTAATATTTTTCTACTTTATTAACCCTCTAACTCTGGTTTCCTATTGGCAACGGTGCCCCGGAAGCCCCTCACGGCCATGACACCAGAGACCCCCGTGGCTGGCGGGGGGGGACGGGGGGCGGGGGCTGGGGAGGACCCCTCTCCCCTCCCACCAGACGGTGCGTGGAGCCTGGGCCGGGTCCCGGCTCCCCGAGCGCACACCCCTTCCTTCCCCCCCACCCGCTCCATCTCCGTCGTCTCAGGCGGACCGACCCCTTCTCCCCCGGGAGGCCGGGCTGGGGGGACCCCCACCCCCAAAAGAGGGGCCGGCAGCGGGGGCAAGGCCCAGCCGGGTGGCGGGGAGGGGACCCTGCTCTCGCCGCCCCCCCCCCCCCGCCCCGGGTTTCGTACGATTAATTTCTTAGGCCTATTTAAGACATATATTTATATAGTTCTTAGCGGTTTCTGTCTCTCCCTTTCTCTCTTTTGTTTGTCTCATTAGTTCTCTGAGCTGTGATGTGGGGGGGAGGAAGGGGGGATCGGGCTAGGGCCGGGGGCCACCGGCTAGGTGGGGGCCGCCGCCGCAGGGGTTGCGGGAGGAGGGGGAGCCCGCTGCCTTACTTTAGCTCCCGCTCCTTCCCCCGACCCCGGGGCCGGCCGGGACCCGAGCGTCCGGGCCTCCCGGCGGACCGGACCGGAGGGGAGAGCCAGGGACCTCCTTCCCCCGCCCCCCCATCTTCTTCTGCCTCCCTCTTCCTCCTCCCTCCATTGGTCCTGCTGCGTCCTGACCTCACTAAGCAGAATAACACTACAGCGCCTTCCCCAGCCCAGCCCAGCCCACCTCCCCCCAGGCCCACGGCCCACCCACCCACCCCGTTTCAGGCTGCTCTCCCCCCTTCCCCACCCGACGAAGGGGGTTCCGGGCTTCTCCGGCCCCCCTAGGGCGGTGTGGGAGAGGACCACCGCCCCCGCCTCCCGGGGCCCCGATCCTGGTACTGAAGCCCCGCCCCCCCCCCCCCCCCCCCCTCGAGCTTTTCACACAGAAAAGAAGAAAACGTTATTTTTAGATACATTTTATGAATCACTTTTGTTATGACTATGGCTGGTAACCATGAGTATGTTATTAAAGAAACAAAACATTAAAAACCAAAAAAACACCCGCACACATACCCGCCCCCCCCCCCCCCCCCCAGCCCCCGCTTCCCCAGCCTGGGTCTCCCCTCCGCCCTCCCTGAGCCCCAGGTCCGGCCAGGGCCCCTCGCCCCGGGGGGTCGGGGCGGCGGGGGGCGACGACCCCACCGGCTCCTGCCGCCCGCCCCGGGGAGGAGCCGGACAGTTTATTTATGTACCTCTTGGATGTGCCGACCTATGCAAGCTCCCTCTCCCCCTCCCATTGCTGTGCCTTCACACCGGGCCCCGTCCCCCTCCCCGCCCCCCTCCCCGGGGCCACAGAGTGGAGGGGATGGGGGCGGCGGGGACCCCCTCTGCACCTGTCCCCTTCCCGGGGTCTCCCTGCCCGCCCGTCGGTCCCGTCCCCCCGCTCGGAGTGAGCTGGCTCACCCCGTGGGGGTGAGGGGATGGGGGGGCCCGCGGGGGAGGAAGGAAGGACGGGCCTCTGGAGGGAAGAGCCGATCCCGCCCCCGGAGCGCGGGGCGCGGGCAGCCCGGACCCCCACCCGCCCCGCCCCGTGGGCAGGACCCCAGCTTCCTGACCGCGGCCCCCCCAAGTTTCAGCTCACACTCCTGGAAGCTATTATGTCTGTAACTCTCTGTACACAGTTTTTAGCTCTGGTGGGAGAAGACATTGTTGGCGTTTCACTTGTTTGACGGTCTAGGCTTATTTTGAAGAGATTCCAACCTTTGTTATAATACATTTAATGAGAAAACCCAGTTACCCTCCGTGTCGGCTTCTTCTGGGAACGGCGGCGGGGGGAGGAGGAGGCCCGGACGGGCTCGCGGTGACCCCTCTCTGGTCGTGGCCCTCGGGCTCCGCTCGCCTCCCTCTCTCGCTCTGGGGGGGGACGGACGGACAGGAACCGGGCAGAGGCGCAGACAAAAATGCTTTAATAAACAGCAAAAAGTAAAAAAAAAAAAAAGAAAAAAGAAAGCATACCATATGCTCCAGTCCTGAGAAGTGCCCTCCCCGGGGTAGGGGGAGGTGGGGTGGAGGGGGGCTCTCGGGCAGAGAGCTTCCGCCCCTCAGTCACTGTCACTGGCGTCGTCGTCGTCGTCGCTGGAGTCAGAGGCCCCCTCGCTGGCGCTGGCGCTGGCCTCGTCCTGGGGGGAGCGGTCACTACCGCTGAGGAAGGGGCTGGGGCAGTTCTGGGCGGCCGTCTCCTCTTCCTCCTCCTCTTCCTCCTCCTCGCTGCCGCTCTCGTCGCCGCTGCCCCCCGCCCGCCGGCCTCCGCCCTCCTCCTCGTCGTCGTCGTCGTCCTCCTCCTCCTCCGAGTCAGCCTCTTCCTCCGAGTCGGCGTCGCTGCCAAAGATCTCTTCCTTGTCCCTGGCGGCCCGGGCCTCGTCCTCGCTGCTCTCCTCCTCCTCGGCCTCCTCGGCCTCCTCCTCCTCTTCCTCGCCGCTCCCGCTCTTCTCGCTCTCCTCCTTCTCCTCCCGCTCGCTCTCGCTGGCCGACCGCTCCTCCTCCTCCTCCTCCTCCTCCTCCGCGTCGCTGGCTTCCTTCTCGCTGCCGCTGCCCTTCTCCTGCTCCTCATCTGCAGGGGCGGGAAGGGGCAGGAGCCCCCGTCTCCCTCCATCTCCGGTCGGCCTACCGGAGGCGGCTCCCGCGCTGCTCGCCTCCCCCTCCCTCCGTCCTGGCCCCGCACCTGAGCCCTGGGCCTCTTTGTCCATTTCCATCTCTTCCTCCTCCTCTTCCTCGGGCTCGTGGTTCTCCAGCTGAGCCTTGCGCGCCTCCTGCGATCGGGGGGCCGTGGGTCAGGGCGGCCCGCGGTCCCCACCCTTCCCCGCGCCCGTCTCGCCCCCGCCGCCGCCTCCGCACCTGGGCCTCCAGCTCCTTCTCGTTCATGTCCCGGTGTTTGACCACCAGCAGGGCATTGGTGCCCGACTGCACCCCGGCCTTGGCTCGCCGCTTGCTGAGACGGACCCTGGGGGGAGAGCAGGGCGGTCGGGGAGGGGGCGGTGCCGCGAGGCGCGGGAGGGAAGGGACGGACCGAACCCCCTCCCCGCGCACCTGGTCTCCAGCTCGTTGTAGTAGACGCCGTCGCCCTCGCGGAAGATGAAGAAGTAGTTCTCCTCGTAGCCCTTGCTGGCCTTATTCTTCACGTTCCAGTTGTATTCCCGGGCGATCTTGTAGTCGTAGCTGGCGGGGGGGACGGGGGCGCGGTTGGAACACGTCCACCGAGTCAGCCCCCTCCCACCCCGGAGCGGGGGAGGAGGAGCCCGAGCCCACGTCCCGGCCCCGCCGCTCACACGTCTTCAGGGGCGTAATCCATCTCCTCCTCCTGGTCCCTCTTGCGCTTCCTCATGGTCTCTTCCACGGGCAGGAAGTAGGCCACAAACTGGTTCCCCTCCTCGTCCATCATGCCCCTGGGAGGGGGGTGGGAGGGGGGGAGGAGGTAAGGCAAGGTGAGCGGGGCCTCGGGGCCCGGGCCCCCGCAGCAGGGGACGGGCGAGGAAGGGGCGGAGGGGGAGCCGGGACCTGATCATGGCCTGGGACATCATCTCCAGGGCCGCCGAGCCGCTGGTGTCCTTGGGGGCCGGGTCCGAGTCGAAGATCACCTGGGCGCAGGGGTTGATCCACATCTGGCGGGGTAAGACGAGAGAGGGGAGCCTGGAGTCGCCCTACCGAGCCCGGATCCACAGGCACCCCGGGAGGCGGGGCCGGAGGGCCGGCGGACCCTCCCCACCCTCCCCTCCCGCCGAGTCTCCGTACCTTGAAGTCGGGGAAGACGGGCATCACCTCCACCGGCGTCACCCGCGGCTTGCTGTAGTGCTGGGAGATCTGGGGGAGGGGCGGGGAGGGGGTGGCCGTGAGCGGCCTGCGGGCCCCCCCCCCGCCGCCCCTCGCCCCCGGCCCGGCTCCCTCACCGATTTCTGGGCGTCCTCGAAGGTCTTCTCGATAGCGGCGATCTGGCTGTCCCGGTCCTTGTAGATCTCCTCCTCCGTGAACTGCTGCTTCACGGACACCCCGATCCTGGGGATGGGGGAAGGGAGGGGGCCGGGCTGGAGAAGGGGCCCTTCGGCCCGAGGGCGCCGGCCCCTCCCCACCCCCCCCAACAAAGGCTCACTTGACTTCGGGCTTCTCGTTGGAGACCCCGTAGCGGTTGAACTCGGTGGAGATGTACTCGGTCTTCCGCATCCAGGGCACCACCTTGGCGTGCTGCTGGGACCTGGGTCGGGGACGGACAGCAGGGTCGGCGGGGCCCGCGGAGAGCCCCGGGATCCGAAGTCCCCGGGCCCCCGCCGCATCCGGGGGGGATCCGGGCCGGCTCCCCGCCCTCCTCTCACCTCTTGGAACTGGTCGGGGCCTGGATCTCCTCCTCCAGCAGCTTCTCGTCTGCAGGATCTAGCAGAACTGGAGAGAGGGAAGGGCCGGGGGCGGAGGAGGTTGGGGGGGGGGGGCGGGAGCGGGGAGGGTCCCGGCCCCCTCCCTGCCGCCCCGCTCCCGCCCTCACCGTTGGGGTCGATGCGGTAGGTGTCTGGGTTGATGAGGTCGATGGTGACGCCCAGGTCCGGCTCGGTGAGCAGGTCGTGTTTGTGCTGCTTCTCCAGGGACGTGGCCTTGTACTGGACAAATCTAGGGGAGGGGGCGTGAGGCGGGGGGTCGGAGGGGGTCCCTCAGCCCGCGCCACTCCCGCACCCACTTCGCCCTCCTCCACGGCTCCCTCGGAGGGGCGGCGGGGCCCTGCCTTCCGGGGCCCGGCCCCTCCCCGGAGGGCTCCTCACCTGTTCTGGTCGAAGGGATAGGTGATGAACTTGGGGTCGAAGGGGATGTCGGGGAGGCTGTTGCAATATTTGACCCGACACACCACGCCGGACCTACGGGGTCACGGGGGCTTACACACCAGGGTCCCCCCCCTTCCTTCCCCTTCCCTCCCACCCCAACTCCAACTGCCGGGGGTAGGGATCCAGTCATCCTGACCCCCTGCCAGCCCGCCTGCCCACGGCGCGTGGTATTTTGGTAGCCCCGCGGGGGCTGGGGGTCGGGGCCGGAGCCCGAGGCCGCACGTAGGCGAGACTGAGCACGGGCCCGACGGAGCCCCAGTGGTGCCCAAGCGGAGGAGGACCGAGCCGGGGCCGGACTCCGGTGCCCGGGGCCGGACTCCGGTGCCCGGGGACGATACTCACCTCTCCGGGAGTGTCCGGTGGGAGTTGGGCCTGCGGGAGAGAGGGGAAGGGGAGACGGTGAGTTGGGGGCGGGGGGTGGGGGGGAACACCCAGGTCCCAGGGATCTCAAAGCGCTCCAGGGGATGGGGGGCGACCGGCTAACCTCCTCCGTCCCCCTCCCACAGGGGGTCGGGGTCAGAAGATGCTCCTGCCAGGCCGGAGCCCCCCCGTGAGACAACCTGATCACCCTGTAATCTCCCCCCAGCAATTAGAACAGTGCTTTGCACATAGTAGGCGCCTAACA
Source organism: Tachyglossus aculeatus (assembly GCF_015852505.1). Taxonomy (NCBI): domain Eukaryota; kingdom Metazoa; phylum Chordata; class Mammalia; order Monotremata; family Tachyglossidae; genus Tachyglossus; species Tachyglossus aculeatus. The sequence continues at coordinate 4,275,443 of NC_052091.1, forward strand.
AGCACCCAACTTGTACTTCCCAAGTGCTTAGTCCAGTGCTCTGCACACAGTAAGTGCTCAATAAATACGATTGAATGAATAGAAGCACCATCATTACTATGTTTGTACATATTTATTACTCTGTTTTACTTATACATATTCTATTTACTTTATTAAATTAATATGTTTTGTTTTGTTGTCTGTCTCCCCTTTCTAGACTGAGAGGCCGCTATTGGGTAGGGACCGTCTCTAGATGTTGCCGACTTGGACTTCCCAAACGCGTAGTCCAGTGCTCTGCACACAGTAAGCGCTCAATAAATACGATTGAATGAATGAATGTTGCCGACTTGGACTTCCCAAGCGCTTAGTCCAGTGCTCTGCACACAGGATGCGCTCAGTAAATGAGAAGCAGCGTGGCTCAGTGGAAAGAGCCCGGGCTTGGGAGTCAGAGGTCATGGGTTCGAATCCCGGCTCCGCCACTTGTCAGCTGAGTGACTCTGGGCAAGTCACTTCACTTCTCTGTGCCTCAGTTCCCTCATCTGGAAAATGGGGATTATGACCGTGAGCCCCATGTGGGGCAACCTGATTACCTTGTATCTCCCCAAGCGCTTAGAACAGTGCTTGGCACATAGTAAGCGCTTAGCTGATACCAAAATTATTATTATTACTAAATGAGAAGCAGCGTGGCTCAGCGGAAAGAGCCTGGGCTTTGGAGTCAGCAGTCATGGGTTCGAATCCCGCCTCCGCCACTTGTCAGCTGGGGGACTCTGGGCAAGTCACTTCACTTCTCTGGGCCTCAGTTCCCTCATCTGGAAAATGGGGGTTATGATTGTAAGCCCCATGTGGGGCAACCTGATTACCTTGTATCTCCCCAAGCGCTTAGAACAGTGCTTGGCACATGGTAAGCGCTTAGCAGATACCAAAATTATTACTATTAATAAATGAGAAGCAGCGTGGCTCAGTGGAAAGAGCCTGGGCTTTGGAGTCAGCGGTCACGGGTTCGAATCCCGCCTCCGCCACTTGTCAGCTGGGGGACTCTGGGCAAGTCACTTCACTTCTCTGGGCCTCAGTTACCTCATCTGGAAAATGGGGGTTATGACTGTAAACCCCATGTGGGGCAACCTGATTACCTTGTATCTCCCCAAGCGCTTAGAACAGGGCTTGGCACATAGTAAGCGCTTAGCAAATAACAAAATTACTATTATCATTATTAATCATCATCAATCGTATTTATTGAGCGCTTACTGTGTGCAGAGCACTGGACTAAGCGCTTGGGAAGTACAAATTGGCAACGTCTAGAGACGGTCCCTACCCAACAGCGGGCTCACAGTCTAGAAGCAGCGTGGCTCAGTGGAAAGGGCACAGGCTTTGGAGTCAGAGGTCGTGGGTTCAAATCCCGGCTCCGCCAACTGTCAGCTGTGTGACTTTGGGCAAGTCACTTCACTGCTCTGGGCCTCAGTTCCCTCATTTGTCAAATGGGGATGAAGGCTGGGAACGCCCCGTGGGACCACCTGGTCACCTGGTCACCTCCCTGGCGCTTTATTAATTATTTATTTATTAAGATAAATGCCATTATTATAATAAATACGATTGAATGAATGAATGAATGAATGACTACCACGACTGGTCCTGAGGGGAAGGGGCGGTTGGTGAGGTGAGGTGAGGTGAGGTGAGGTGAGGTGAGGGGCGGCCTCCCCCCTCCCCCGTCAAGGAGAGGGTGCCCGGCTGGGGCGGGGCCTCACCTGTGGCCGTCCTCCCGCTGGGCTTGGGTCTGGATGGTGGGCGCCATGACGATGACGACGATGACGACTATGTCGACGACGATGTCGACGAAGACGTCCTCCTCACGGAGGGCCGCCCGGCTCCCCCTCCCACCTTCGCCTCACGCCAACGGGGGAGGAGCCGGCCCTCTCAGCCACTTCCGGCAGCCGGCGCGGGGCCCCCTGGGAAATGTAGTCTCTCAACCCTGACGGGCGGCCCCACGGCGTGACGCACTTCCGGTGGGCGTCGCGCGCGGGAGAGGCGGCACCCTCGCGACTTCCGGTGGCTGGCGCGGGGCCCCCTGGGAAATGGAGTCTCTGAGCCCGGGCGGCCCCACCGCGTGACGCACTTCCGGTGGGCGTCGCGCGTGGCAGAGGCGACCCCCCCCCCCCCACCAACGAGTGCCGTGGCGGAGAAGATGGCGGCGCCCTCGCAGCAACAGCTGTGTCGGCCTCCGCCCGAAAGCGTCCCAACCGCCCTCTCGGCGACTTCCGGTGGCTGGCGCGGGGCCCCCTGGGAAATGGAGTCTCTGAGCCCTGGAGGGCGGCCCCACCGCGTGACGCACTTCCGGTGGGCGTCGTGCGTGGGAGAGCCGGCCTCCGACCAGAGGTGCGAGGAAAAAGATGGCGGCACCCTCGCAGCAGCAGCCGCCTCAGGCCGCCGTGCGAAAGCGGCCCAACGGCCCTCACATTCATTCAGTCGTATTTATTGAAAGATTACTGTGTGCAGAGCAGTGTACTAAGCGCTTGGGAAGTCCAAGTTGGCAACATATAGAGACGGTCCCTACCCAACAGCGGGCTCTCAGTGACTTCCGGCGGCTGGCGCGGGGGCCCCTGGGAAATGGAGTCTCTGAGCCCGCGTGGGCGGCCCCAGCGCGTGACGTCCTTCCGGTGGGCGTCGTGCGCGGCAGAGGCAGCCGCCAACGGAGAAGATGGCGGCGCCCTCGCAGCAGCAGCAGCAGCAGCCACCGCCGCCTCAGGCCGCCGTGTCCGGCTCGGGCTCGGCCACCGCGACGGTGCCGGGGTCCCAACAGCAGCAGCAGGCGTTGTTGGCCACGCAGGCGCAGATCCAGGGGGCGGCCCCCGGGGGGCTACAGCAGCAACAGCAGCAAGATTTCGATCCGGTGCAGAGGTACAAGCTGCTCATCCCCCAGCTCAAGGAGAGCCTGCAGGTGATTGGCGGGGACCGGGAAGGGGGCGGGACCGAGCGCCGGGGTCTAGACTTGTGATTGGTCAGGGTGGGACCGGGCCCCGAGTAGGGGCTCGTGATTGGTCGGGGTGGGACCGAGCGAGTCGGGGCGGGACCGGGCGCCGAGTCGGGGATCGTGATTGGTCGGGGCGGGAGCGGGCGCCGAGTCGGGGCTCGTGATTGGTCGGGGCGGGACCGGGTGCCGAGTCGGGGCTCGTGATTGGTTGGGGCTGGACCGGGCGCCGAGTCGGGGCTCGTGATTGGTCAGCGTGGGGCCGAGCGAGTCGGGGCGGGACCGGGCGCCGACTCCGGGCTCGTGATTGGTCGGGGCGGGACAGAGCGCCGAGTCGAGGCTCGTGATTGGTCGGGGCGGAGGCGGGGGGGCCTGATTGACAGCCCGTTGGGAGGGCGGGGCCTGGGAAGGAGCAGGAGCGAAACGGGAATTTGGCGGGATTTGGAGCGGGAGAGGGGCAGGGAGCCTGTTTGCTGACCGGGATAATAGTGCATATTTACTATTCTCTTTATTTTGCTTTGTTAATATGTTTGGTTTTGTTGTCCGTCTCCCCCTTCTAGATTGTGAGCCCACTGTTGGGTAGGGACTGTCTCTGTATGTTGCCAACTTGGACTTCCCAAGCGCTTAGTCCAGTGCTCTGCACACAGTAAGCGCTCAATAAATATTTAACGTATTTGTACATATTTGCTATTCTATTTATTTTATTTTGTTAATATGTTTTGTTTTGTTGTCCGTCTCCCCCTTCTAGACTGTGAACCCGTTGTTGGGTAGGGACCGTCTCTAGATGTTGCCGACTTGGACTTCCCAAGCGCTTAGTACAGTGCTCTGCACACAGTAAGCGCTCAATAAATATTTATCGTATTTGTACATGTTTACTACTCTATTTCACTTTGTTAATATGCTTTGTTTTGTTGTCTGTCTCCCCCTTCTAGACTGCGAGCCCACTGTTGGGTAGGGACCGTCTCTATATGTTGCCAACTTGTACTTCCCAAGCGCTTAGTACAGTGCTCTGCACACAGTAAGCGCTCAATAAATATTTATCGTATTTGTATATGTTTACTACTCTATTTTACTTTGTTAATATGCTTTGTTTTGGTGTCTGTCTCCCCCTTCTAGACTGTGAGCCCACTGTTGGGTAGGGACCGTCTCTAGATGTTGCCGACTTGTACTTCCCAAGCCCTTAGTCCAGTGCTCTGCACATAGTAAGCGCTCAATAGATGATACGATTGAATGAGTGAATGAATAATAATAATGATGACATTAAGCGCTTAGTATGTGCACAGCACTGTTCTAAGCACTGGGGAGGTGACAAGGTGATCAGATTGCCCCACGGGGGGGCTCCCAGTCTTCATCCCCATTTTACAGATGAGGTACTGGGGCCCAGAGAAGTGAAGTGACTTGCCCAAAGTCACACAGCTGACAGTTGGCGGAGTTGGGATTTGAACCCGTGACCTCTGACTCCAAAGCCCGCGCTCTTTCCACCGAGCCAAATTGTACTTTCCAAGCACTTAGTACGGGGCTCTGCACACTGTAAGCGATCAGAGCGCTTACGGTGTGCAGAGCACTGTGCTAAGCGCTTGGAAAGGACAATTCAGCAACAGATAGAGACAATCCCTGCCCACAACGGGCTCACAGTCTAGAAGGGATTCGTTTATTCAATCGTATTTATTGAGTGCTTACTGTATGCAGAACACTGTGCTAAGCGCTTGGAAAGTACACTTTGGCAACAGAGACAATCCCTGCCTACAGCGGGCTCATAGTCTAGAAGGGATTCTAAGCGCTCAATAAATACGATTGAATAAATGAATGAAAGGGATTCTAAGCGCTCAATAAATACAATTGAATGAATGAATGAAAGGGATTCATTCATTGTCAGTCATATTTATTGAGCTATTATTGTGTGCAGAGCACTGTACTAAGCGCTTGGCAGGTACAATTGGGCAACAGAGAGACAGTCCCTACCCACAACGGGCTCACAGTCTAGAAGGGATTCATTCACTCATTCGTATTTACTGAGCGCTTACTGTGTGCAGAACACTGTACTAAGCGTTGGAAAGTACAATTCGGTAACAGATAGAGACAGTCCCTACCCAACAAGCAGCGGGGCCTAGTGGATAGAGCTTGGGCCTGGGAATCAGAAGGTCCTGGGTTCTAATCCCACCTCCGCCACTTTTCTGCTGGGTGACCTTGGGCAAGTCACTTCGCTTTCCTGGCCCTCAGTTCCCTCATCTGTAAAATGGGGATTAAAGGTGTGAGCCCCATGTTGAACAGGGACTGGGTCCAACCTATTTACTTTGTATCTGCTCCAGCGTTTAGTACAGTGCCTGGCCCACAGTAAGCGCTTTGTAGTAATTCATAATTACGGTATGTGTTTAGTGCTTGTAGTAATTAATAATTATGGAATGTGTTTAGTGCTTATTATGGGCCGGGCACTGTACTAAGCGCTGGGGTGGATACAAGCAAATTCATTCATTCAAAAATTGAGCTGGACACAGTCTCTGTCCCGTATAGGGCTCACAGTCTTATTCCCTGTTTTACAGATGAGGTAACTGAGGCACAGAGAATCAATCAATCAATCGTATTTATTGAGCGCTTACTGTGTGCAGAGCACTGTACTAAGCGCTTGGGAAGTCCAAGTTGGCAACATCTAGAGACGGTCCCTACCCAACAACGGGCTCACAGTCTAGAAGGGGGAAACAGACAACAAAACAAAACAAATACAAGCTTGTCAGGTTGGACTCAGTCCCCGAACCATATGGGGCTCACGGTCTTCATCCCCATTTTACAGCTGAGGGAACTGAGGCCCAGAGAAGTGAAGTGACTTGGCTAAAGTGTGACTTTGGGCAAGTCACTTAACTTCTGTGGGCCTCAGTTCCCTCAGCTGTAAAATGGGGTTTAAGACCGTGAGCCCCCCGTGGGACAACCTAATTACCTTGTAACCTCCCCGGTGCTTAGAACAGTGCTTTGCACATAGTAAGCGCTTAATAAATGCCATTATTATTATTTTTTTTTTATTAAAGTCACACAGCAGACAAGTGGCAGACCAGGGATTAGAATATCCCAATCATTGTTATTATTATTATTATCCAGGTGTGCAGTCAGTCAGTGGGGGGCATTGTCTCTATATGTTGATGATTTATACTTCCCAAGTGCTTAGTACAGTGCTCTGCACACAGTAAGCGCTCAATAAATATGAATGAATGGTGATGAAGAGGGAGGAACGGGGCTGAATCAGCTGGAAACACCATAGGCTCAAAGGGTCGCGATTGCTGGCATGGTGAGGCCAGTGATGAGAAAAAAGCTCAGGCCTCGAAGTCAGAAGGACCTGGGTTCTAATTCCGGCCCTGCCACTTGTCTGCTGTGTGACCTTGGGCAAGTCACTTCACTTTTCTGGGCCTCAGTTACCTCATCTGTCCAGTGGGGATTGAGACTGTGAGCCCGATGTAATCCAACCCGAGCCTGGGATTGTCTCTATTGGTTGCAGAATTGTACTTCCCAAGCGCTCAGTACAGTGCTCTGCACACAGTGAGCGCTCAATAAATACGAGTGAATGAATGAATGAATGTTGTATGAATCCCAGTGCTTAGTACAGTGCCTGGCACATAACCAATACCACATATTATTATTGTTATTATCATTATAATAATAATTATCCCCCTTCTAGACTGTGAGCCCACTGTTGGGTAGGGGCTGTCTCTATATGTTGCCAGCTTGTACTTCCCAAGCGCTTAGTACAGTGCTCTGCACACAGTAAGCGCTCAATAAATACGATTGATTGATTGATTATATTTCCCTCCTCCTGTAGAACCTAATGAAGGTGGCAGCCCAGAACTTGGTTCAGAACACCAACATTGACAACGGCCAGTGAGTATCTGCCCTGCCCCCTCTAAGCAACACCTATCCTGAATCTCCCCCAACGCTTAGTACACTGCCTGGCACGAGAAGCAGCGTGGCTCAGTGGAAAGAGCCCGGGCTTTGGAGTCAGAGGTCATGGGCTCAAATCCCGGCTCCGCCAATTGTCAGCTGTGTGACTTTGGGCAAGTCGCTTCACTTCTCTGTGCCTCAGTTACCTCATCTGTAAAATGGGGATGAAGACTGTGAGCCCCCCGTGGGACAACCTGATCACCTTGTAACCTACCCAGCGCTTAGAACAGTGCTTTGCACATAGTAAGCGCTTAATAAATGCCATTGTTATTATTATCATTATTACCTATCTCGACGGTGCTTTGCACATAGTAAGCGCTTAATAAATGCCATTATTACTATTATTACCTATCTTGAATCTCCCCCAGCGCTTAGTACACTGCCTGGCACGAGAAGCAGCGTGGCTCAGTGGAAAGAGCCCGGGCTTTGGAGTCAGAGGGCATGGGCTCAAATCCCGGCTCCGCCAATTGTCAGCTGTGTGACTTTGGGCAAATCACTTCACTTCTCTGGGCCTCAGTTACCTCATCTGTAAAATGGGGATTAAGACTGTGAGCCCCCCCCAGGACAACCTGATCACCTTGTAACCTCCCCAGCGCTTGTAACAGTGCTTTGCACATAGTAAGCGCTTAATAAATGCCATTATTATTATTACCTATCTTGACAGTGCTTTGCACATAGTAAGCGCTTAATAAATGCCATTATTATTATTACCTATCTTGACAGTGCTTTGCACATAGTAAGCGCTTAATAAATGCCATTATTATTATTACCTATCTTGACAGTGCTTTGCACATAGTAAGCGCTTAATAAATGCTATTATTATTATTACCCATCTTGAATCTCCCCCAACGCTTAGTACAGTGCCTGGCACGAGAAGCAGCGTGGCCTAATGGGAAGAGCACGAGCTTGGGAGTCTGAGGATCTGACCTGTCAACCCGGCTCTGCCACTTGTGTAATCTTGGGCAAGTCACTTAACTGCTGTGTGCCTCAGTTACCGCATCTGTAAATGAGGATTCAATCCTACTCCCTCAATCAGTTGGATTTATTGAGCGCTTACTGTGTGCAGAGCACAGTCCTAAGCGCTTGGGAGACTACAATATAACAGACACGTTCCCTGCCCGTAACGAATTTACGGTCTGGAGACGGACATTAATATAAATGTCGCCTACTTAGACCGGGAGCCCCATGTAAGACAGGGACTGTGTCCGACCTGATTAACTTCTATCTGTCCTAGGGATTAGAAAAGTGCTTAGCACATAGTAAGCACTTAATAAGAACCATCTCTCCCCCCCATCCCCCCACCCACCAAAGCCTTACTGAAGGCCCATCTATCTCCTCTAAGAGGCCTTCCTTGACTAAGCCTTCCTTTCCTCTTCTCCCACTCCCTTTTCATCATCATCAATCGTATTTATTGAGCGCTTACTATGTGCAGAGCACTGTACTAAGCGCTTGGGAAGTACAAATTGGCAACATATAGAGACAGTCCCTACCCAACAGTGGGCTCACAGTCTAAAAAGTCTAAAAGTCTAAAGTCTAAAAGTCTCCCTTTTGTGTTTCATCCTGACTTGCTCCCTTTATTCATCCCCCCTCCCAGCCCCACAGCTCTTATGTAATAATAATAATAATGGCATTTATTAAGCACTTACTGTGTACAAAGCACTGTTCTAAGCGCTGGGGAGGTTACAAGGTAATCAGGTTGTCCCACGGGGGGCTCACAGTCTTCATCCCCATTTTACAGATAATAATAAAATTGATGGCATTTATTAAGCGCTTACTATGTGCGATGCACTGTTCTAGGTGCCGGGGAGGTTACAAGGTGATCAGGTTGTCTCATGGGGCTCATGATTTTAATCCCCATTTTACAGATGAGGTAACAGGCCCAGAGAATAATAATAATAATAATAATGATGATGGTATTTGTTAAGCGCTTACTATGTGCAAAGCACTGTTCTAAGCACTGGGGGGGATACAAGGTGATCAGGTTGTCCCACATGGGGCTCACAGTCTTAATCCCCCTTTTACAGATGAGGGAACTGAGGCCCAGAGAAGTGAAGTGACTTGCCCAAAGTCACCCAGCTGACATTTGGCAGAGCCGGGATTTGAACCCATGAAATCTGACTCCAAAGCCCGGGCTCTTTCCACTGAGCCACACTGCTTCTCTACCTTTCCGTAATTTATTTACTTATATTAACGTCCGTCTCTCCCTCTGGACTGTAAGCTCCTTGTGGGCAGGGAATTATATATGTAATTATATATAATATATATTTTATATAATTATTAGGGCAGAAACCAGCAGTGGAGTTTCCTTGTTAATCCTTGACTTTGGGCCCTATATATGCATTATACATATAATTATATAATATTACATATGATAATTGTATACTTATATATTATGATACTTATTATATTATATAATCATATAATTGTATGTTATTATGATATAATTTCATATTCTTGAATTATAAATTAAAAGTATATTTGATGTAATATTGTAATTATATGATTATAGATATGATTGCATGATTATAATTATATGTGTGATTATATATGTATATATAATTATATATATAATTGTAATATGTGTTTTATATAATTATTAGGGCAGAAACCAGCAGTGTAGTTTCCTTGTTAATCCTTGACTTTGGGCCCTATATATATATATATATATATATTATACATATAATTATATAATATAATATATGTTATAATTATATAATTATTATATAGTATAATATAATTATACATTATTGTTATATGTGTTATGTTATATAATTATATAATTATGATATAATTTTATATTATAAATGATAAAATCATGTATTATTTTATTTTTGTATTGTGATAGTATATTATAATTATACTTATAAAACCATGTATTATTTTATTTTTGTATTATGATAGTATGTTATGATTATAAATATAATTATAATTATATATGTGCTATTTTATATAATTATATAATTATATTATATTATTATATAATAAGCATGTGCAGTGATTATATATGCTTATTATAGCATGCCCTCCTAAGCGCTTAGTACAGTGCCATGCACACCATAAGCGCTCAATAAATCGAATGGATAACAACATAACAAGTACCACGTATTATCGTTATTATTACCTACCCCGGTTCCCTTTGACCCCAGAAAGTAGCACGGGAGGTGGGGGTGGGGGGCGGGGGGGCTGGGGCGGGGGGTGTCTTATAGGCTCCCAGGATGTCCTCCGCCTCTCCTTGTGGCAGGAAAAGCAGCGATGGTGCCCTGCAACGCTTTGACAAGAGCCTCGAGGAGTTCTATGCCCTCTGTGACCAGCTGGAGCTCTGCCTGGTAAGGACGGTGCCACCCTGCCTTGCTGCGGGGGGGCCCGGGGACCCCCATCAGCTGGGGCGGGGAGGGGGCTTAATCAATCAATCAATCGTATTTATTGAGCGCTTACTGTGTGCAGAGCACTGTACTAAGCGCTTGCTGCAGCGGTGCCCACCATCACCTCAGCCCTATCCAAGGGGCCAGGCCGCAGCCCGGATGCCTGAGCTTCCCCGGCCAGGGCCTGTGGGAACGGGGAGGGTCTCCTTCATTCATTCATTCATTCATTCATTCATTCATTCATTCGTATCTACTGAGCGCTTACTGCGTGCAGAGCACTGTACTAAGCGCTTGGGAAGTCCAAGTTGGCAACATATAGAGACGGTCCCTACCCAACAGCGGGCTCACAGGCTAAACTGAGCCCCCTCCTCCCTCTCCCCCTCCTCCTTCCCTTCCCCACAGCATTCATTCATCCATTCAATCGTCTTTATTGAGCGCTTACTGTGTGCAGAGCACTGGACTAAGCGCTGGGAAGTCCAGGTTGGCAACATATAGAGACGGTCCCTGCCCAACAGTGGGCTCACAGCACCCGTATATATGTTTGTACAGATTTATTACTCTATTTTATTTGTACAGATTTATTCTATTTATTTTATTTTGTGAATATGTTTTGTTGTCTGTCGTCTCCCCCTTCTAGACTGTGAGCCCGCTGTCGGGTGGGGACCGTCTCTAGATGTTGCCGACTCGGACTTCCCAAGCGCTTAGTCCAGTGCTCTGCACACAGTAAGCGCTCAATAAATGCGATTGAATGAATGAATGAATGAACAGTGCTTTGCACATAGGAAGCGCTTAACAAGTGCCGTTATTATCCAGTGCTCTGCACACAGTGAGCACTCAATAAATACAGTTGTTTGTCTCCCCCCTGTAGACTGTGAGCCCGTTGTCGGGTAGGGGACCGTCTCTAGATGCTGCCAACTTGGACTTCCCAAGTGCTTAATTCCAGTGCTCTGCACACAGTAAGCGCTCAATAAATACAATTGAATGAATGAATGAATGAATGAACAGTGCTTTGCACATAGGAAGCGCTTAACAAATGCCATTATTATCCAGTGCTCTGCACACAGTGAGCACTCAATAAATACAGTTGTTTGTCTCCCCCCTGTAGACTGTGAGCCCGTTGTCGGGTAGGGGACCGTCTCTAGATGCTGCCAACTTGGACTTCCCAAGTGCTTAATTCCAGTGCTCTGCACACAGTAAGCGCTCAATAAATACAATTGAATGAATGAATGAATGAATGAACAGTGCTTTGCACATAGGAAGCGCTTAACAAATGCCATTATTATCCAGTGCTCCGCACACAGTAAGCACTCAATAAATACAGTTGTTTGTCTCCCCCCTGTAGACTGTGAACCCGTTGTCGGGTAGGGACCGTCTCTAGATGCTGCCAACTTGGACTTCCCAAGTGCTTAATTCCAGTGCTCTGCACACAGTAAGCGCTCAATAAATACAATTGAATGAATGAATGAATGAATGAATGAACAGTGCTTTGCACATAGGAAGCGCTTAACAAATGCCGTTATTATCCAGTGCTCTGCACACAGTGAGCACTCAATAAATACAGCTGTTTGTCTCCCCCTTGTAGACTGTGAGCCCGTTGTCGGGTAGGGACCGTCTCTAGATGCTGCCAACTTGGACTTCCCAAGCGTTTAATTCCAGTGCTCTGCTCAATAAATACGATGGAATGAATGAATGACCTGATCACCTTGTAACCTCCCCAGCGCTTAGAACAGTGCTTTGCACATAGTAAGCGCTTAACAAATACCATTATTATTATGATTATTATTAATGGTAGGAGGGGAGGGAGGCAGGTTTGGGGCAGGGGGAAGAGACGCCCCCCTGACCAACCTCCCCCCGGCCCCTCTTCCCCTCGGTGTCAGCGCCTGGCCTACGAGTGTCTATCCCAGAGCTACGACAGCACCAAGCACTCGCCCACGCTGGTGCCCACGGCCACCAAACCGGACGCGGTGCAGGCCGAGAGCCTCCCTTACACCCAGTACCTGAGCATGATCAAGGCCCAGATTTCCTGCGCCAAGGACATCCACAACGCCCTGCTGGACTGCTCCAACAAGATCACCGGCAAGCTGCCCGCCCCCGGGGGCCTGTAGCCACCACCACCGGCCCGAGCCGGAGGACGGAGGGGGCGAGTTGAAACTGGACGGTGGCGGGGGGAGCCTCTTGTGTGAAGAAGCCCAATCTGCAAACCCTGACTGCTGCTCTTGTGTCTCTGATGAAGTCTGTGAGCCCCACTTGGGCCAACCCCATGACCTTGAATCTACCCCAGAACCGCGTTTGGCACTTAGTAAGCGCTTAACAAATACCGTTTTAGCGCTTCGAAAGTGCTTTGCACCTAGTAAGCGCTTAATCAATCAAGCAGAGCGCGCTTGGGAGTTGGCAGCATCTAGAGACGGTCCCTACCGGACAGCAGGCTCACAGTCTAGAAGGGGGAGACAGAGAACAAAACAAAACGTATTAACAAAATAAAGTAAATATAATAGATACGTACAAGTAAAATAAATACTAAGTGCCATGGTTATTAATGCAAATAAATGTTAGATCTGTACGCTCAATAAATACGATTGACGACGACAACGTGAGTGGTGTGGGGCTGGGAGAGGGGAACGAGTGAAGGGAGCAAGTCAGGGTGATGCAGAAGGGAGTGGGAGATGAGGAGCAATCAATCAATCGATCGTATTTATTTAGCGCGTACTGTGTGCAGAGCACTGTACTAAGCGCTTGGGAAGTCCAAGTTGGCAACATCTAGAGATGGTCCCTACCCGACAACGGGCTCACAGGCTAGAAGGGAGAGACAGAGAACAAAACAAAACGTATTAACAAAATAAAATAAATAGAATAGATATGTACAAGTAAAATAAATAAATAGAGTGATAAATACGTACAAACATAAATCCATATATACAGGTGCTGTGGGGAAGGGAAGGAGGTAAGATGGGGGGATGGAGAGGGAGAGGAGCAGCGTGGATCAGTGGAAAGAGCCCGGGCTTGGGAGTCAGAGATCGTGGGTCCTAATCCCGGCTCCGCCATTTATCCGCTGTGTGACCTTGGGAAAACCGCTTAACTTCTCTGGGCCTCAGTGACCTCATCTGTCAAATGGGGATGAAGACCGTGAGCCCCACCTGGGACGACCTGATGACCTTGTATCCTCCCCAGTGCTTAGAACAGTGTTTGGCACTTAGCGCTTAACAAATACCATCATTATTATTGTTATTCTCTGTGCCTCAGCGACCTCACCTGTCAAATGGGGATGAAGACCTTGAGCCCCACCTGGGATGACCTGATGACCTTGTATAATAATAATAATAATGATGGCATTTATTAAGTGCTTACTATCTGCAAAGCACTGTTCTAAGCGCTTGTATCTCCTTCAGTGCTTAGAACAGTGCTTGGCACTTAGTAAGCGCTTAACAAATACCATCATTATTATTATTATTCTCTGTGCCTCAGTGACCTCATCTGTCAAATGGGGATGAAGACCGGGAGCCCCACTTGGGACAACCTGATGACCTTGTATCCTCCCCAGCGCTTAGAACAGTGTTTGGCACTTAATAAGCGCTTAACAAATACCATCATTATTATTATTATTATTATTATTCTCTGTGCCTCAGTGACCTCACCTGTCAAATGGGGATGAAGACCGTGAGCCCCACCTGGGACAACCTGATCACCTTGTATCTCGCTCAGCGCTTAGAACAGGGCTTGACACATAGGAAGCGCTTAACAAATACCAAAATCATTATTATTATTCTCCGTGCCTCAGTGACCTCACCTGTCAAATGGGGATGAAGACCTTGAGCCCCACCTGGGATGACCTGATGACCTTGTATAATAATAATGATAATAATGATGGCATTTATTAAGTGCTTACTATCTGCAAGCACTGTTCTAAGCGCTTGTATCTCCCCCAGTGCTTAGAACAGTGCTTGGCACATAGTAAGCGCTTAACAAATACCAAAATTATTATTATTATTCTCTGTGCCTCAGTGACCTCACCTGTCAAACGGGGATGAAGACCGGGAGCCCCTCCTGGGATGACCTGGTGACCTTGTAATATAATAATAATTTTAGTACTTGTTAAGCACTACGTGCAAAGCACTGTTCTAAGCGCTGGGGAGGATACAGGGTGATCAGGTGGTCCCATGTGGGGCTCACAATCTTAAGCCCCATTTTACAAATGAGGGAACTGAGGCCCAGAGAAGTGAAGTGACTTGTACCCATTCCATCATATTTATTGAGCGCTCACTGTGTGCAGAGCTTAGTCCAGTGCTCTGCACCCAGTAAGCGCTCAATAAATACGATGGAATGAATGAATGAATGAATGAACTGTACTAAGCACTTGGGAAGTCCAAGTTGGCAACCTAGAGAGACGGTCCCTACCCAACAGCGGGCTCACAGGATCTCCCCTAGCGCTTAGAACAGTGCTTGGCATATAGTAGGCGCTTACTAACTGCTGTACTAAGCACTTGGGAAGTCCAAGTTGGCAACCTAGAGAAGCAGCGTGGCTCAAAGGAAAGAGCCCGGGCTTTGGAGTCAGAGGTCATGGGTTCAAATTCCGCTTCCACCACTTAGCTGTGTGACTTTGGGCAAGTCACTTCACTTCTCTGGGCCTCGGTTCCCTCATCTGGAAAATGGGGATGAAGACTGTGAGCCCCACGTGGGACAACCTGTTCACCTTGTAACCTCCCCAGCGCTTAGAACAGTGCTTTGCGCATAGTAAGCGTTTAATAAATGCTATTAAAAAAAAACCTAGAGAGACGGTCCCTACCCAACAGCGGGCTCACAGGATCTCCCGTAGCGCTTAGAACAGTGCTTGGCATATAGTAGGTGCTTACTAAATGCTATGATTATAGTAAGCGCTTAATCAATCATCATCATCATCAATCGTATTTATTGAGCGCTTACTATGTGCAGAGCACTGTACTAAGCGCTTGGGAAGTACAAATTGGCAACATATAGAGACAGTCCCTACCCAACAGTGGGCTCACAGTCTAACAAATACCAACATTATTAAAGGGGGAAGTCTGGGAAGGCTTCTAGACTGTGAGCCCGCTGTTGGGTAGGGACCGTCTCTAGATGTTGCCAACTTGAACTTCCCAAGCGCTTAGTACAGTGCTCTGCACACAGTAAGCGCTCAATAAATACGATTGAATGAATGAATGAATGCGGGGTGGGCGGGGGCTGCGGGTGGCCGGGGGTCCGGCAGGGGGCAGCAGAGGCGCCCCGCTTGTCTCTCTTTGTCTCTCTAATAATAATAATGTTGGTATTTGTTAAGCGCTTACTATGTGCCAAGCACTGTTCTAAGCGCTGGGGGAGATACAAGGTCATCAGGTTGTCCCACGAGGGGCTCACAGTCTTCATCCCCATTTTCCAGAGGAGGGAACTGAGGCCCAGAGAAGTGAAGTTTTAGACTGTGAGCCCACTGTTGGGTAGGGACTGTCTCTATATGTTGCCAACTTGTACTTCCCAAGCGCTTAGTCCAGTGTTCTGCACACAGTAAGCGCTCAATAAATACGATTGATTGATTGATTGATTGAAGTGACTTGCCCAAAGTCACCCAGCTGACAAGTGGCGGGGCCGGGATTTGAACCCGCGGCCTCTAACTCCAAAGCCCGGGCTCTTTCCACTGAGCCGCGCTGCTTCTCTAAGCGCTTATTAAGGCTATAATGCTATAATGCTAAATGATATAATATAAATATAATATAATATAATATAAATGCTAAATGCTGTCTCGCCCTGCAGCCGGGGTCTCCGCGCGGCTTCATTCATTCAGTCTTATTGATTGTATTTGTACATAGTTACAAATTGAATAATATTCAATAATATTATTTTGGACTGTGAGCCCACTGTTGGGTAGGGACTGTCTCTATATGTTACCAACTTGTACTTCCCAAGCGCTTAGTACAGTGCTCTGCACACAGTAAGCGCTCAATAAATACAATTGATTGATTGACTGATTATATGTTATATAATATATTATATATTATATATGTGATATATATATGATATTATATATCATAATACTTATATAATTAACATTGTAAACTAATATAATAGGACTATTATGGGATAATGATAATATGATTATTATTTGATGATAATATTGTAATCATTATGTCATGTGCAATATTGTAATAATGTATAATGCTACAATGATATAATATTATTGTTGTATATGGTTATATAATACATGTTGTGATTATAATATCATTATAAAATAATATGATCACCTTGTATCCAGCTCCGCCAAGTGTCAGCTGTGTGACTTTGGGCAAGTCACTTCACTTCTCTGGGCCTCAGTTCCTTCATCTGTAAAATGGGGATGAAGACTGTGAGCCCCCTGTGGGACAACCTGATCACTTTGTAACTTCCCCAGCGCTAGGAACAGTACTTTGCACATAGTAAGTGCTTAATAAATGCCATCATTATTATTATTATTGTATCCCCCCCAGCGCTTAGACTTATAGACTGTGAGCCTGTTGTTGGGTAGGGACCGTCTCTCTATGTTGCCCACTTGGACTTCCCAAGCGCTTAGTCCAGTGCTCTGCACACAGTAAGCACTCAATAAATACGATTGAATGAATGAATGAATAGGAAATACCATCGTTATTATACAGCAATAAAGAGGGCAAATCCCTGCCCACAACAGGCTTAATAATTATCTTCTAGACTGTGAGCCTGCTGTTGGGTAGGGGACTGTCTCTATATGTTGCCAACTTGGACTTCCCAAGCGCTTAGTCCAGTGCTCTGCACACAGTAAGCACTCAGTAAATACGACTGAATGAAATACCATTGTGATCATAGTTATACAGGACGGACTTGCTTCTAGACTGTGAGCCCATATATTATTATTTTATTATATTATTTTGTGAATATGTTTTGTTTTGTTGTCTGTCTCCCCCTTCTAGACTGTGAGCCCGCTGTGGGGTAGGGACCGTCTCTCTATGTTGCCCACTTGGACTTCCCAAGCGCTTAGTCCAGTGCTCTGCACACAGTAAGCACTCAATAAATATGATTGAATGAAATACCGTCGTGATTGTTATACAGGACGGACTTGCTTCTAGACTGTGAGCCCACATGTTATTATTATATTATATTATTTTGTGAATATGTTTTGTTCCCTGTCTCCCCCTTCTAGACTGTGAGCCCGCTGTTGGGTAGGTTCCGTCTATGTTGCCCACTTGGACTTCCCAAGCGCTTAGTCCAGTGTTCTGCACACAGGAAGCGCTCAATAAATACGACTGAATGAAATACCATCGTGACCATAGTTATACAGGATGGACTTGCTTCTAGACTGTGAGCCCATATATTATTATTGTATTGTATCATATTATTTTGTGAATATGTTTTGTTTTGCTGTCTGTCTCCCCCTTCTAGACTGTGAGCCCGCTGTTGGGTAGGGACCGTCTCTACATGTTGCCAACTTGGACTTCCCAAGCGCTTAGTCCAGTGCTCTGCCCACAGGAAGCGCTCAATAAATACGACTGAATGAAATACCATCGTGATCATTGTTATACAGGACGGACTTGCTTCTAGACTGTGAGCCCATATATTATTATTATATTATATTATTTCATTAATATGTTTTGTTGTCTGTCTCCCCCTTCTAGACTGTGAGCCCGCTGTTGGGTAGGTTCCGTCTATGTTGCCCACTTGGACTTCCCAAGCGCTTAGTCCAGTGCTCTGCACACAGTAAGCGCTCAATAAATACGATTAAATGAAATACCATTGTGATCATAGTTATACAGGACGGGCTTGCTTCTAGACTGGGAGCCCATATATTATTATTATATTATATTATTTCATTAATATGTTTTGTTGTCTGTCTCCCCCTTCTAGACTGTGAGCCCGCTGTTGGGTAGGTTCCGTCTATGTTGCCCTCTTAGACTTCCCAAGCGCTTAGTCCAGTGCTCTGCCCACAGGAAGCGCTCAATAAATACGACTGAATGAAATACCATCGTGATCATTGTTATACAGGACGGACTTGCTTCTAGACTGTGAGCCCATATATTATTATTATATTATTTTGTGACTATGTTTTGTTCCCTGTCTCCCCCTTCTAGACTGTGAGCCCGCTGTGGGGTAGAGAACGTCTCCCCGTGTTGCCCTCTTGGACTTCCCAGGCGCTTAGTCACACGGTAAGCGCTCAGTAAATAGGACTAAGTGAAATATAGTCGTGATTATTGTTATACAGGCTGGACTTGCTGCTTTCAGGGCGGGGCCGGGGCTCTGCTGAGCCAGCAGCCCGGTTGAGTCAGGGCCTGACTCGGTTCCCACGGAGCGTCAAGCGGGATAATCCCCGGTTATATAACCCCACCCCCGCCTTGGGGGCTGGGAGAGCCTCCCCTCGGTCCCCACCCCCCTCCCCGGCCTGGAGCCAAAGAGGGGGAAGGGGTTGGGGGGTCCCCAAGGGGCCCGGGACCCACCCCCAGGCCCCAACCTCTTCCTGGAAATCGCTGGCAGCCCAGCGAGGCCCGGGGCCAGGGACTGGTTTTGTTTAGCTTTGTGTCTCTCCTCCGGAGCTGTGAGTCACCCGGGGTCGGCCTTCACCCACCCCCTATTTATTCATTTATTTTACTTGTACATACCTATCCTATTTATTTCATTTCGTTAATATGTTTGGTTTTGTTGTCTGTCTCCCCCTTCTAGACTGTGAGCCCGCTGTGGGGTCGGGACCGTTTCTATGTGTTGCCAACTTGGACTATTATATTACTTGGACATATCTATATGTTGCCAACTTGGACTTCCCAAGCACTTAGTACAGTTCTCTGCACACAGTAAGCGCTCAATAAATACGACTGATTGATTGATTGAGTGATTGATTTCATTTTGCTAATATGTTTGGTTTTGTTGTCCGTCTCCCCCTTCTAGACTGTGAGCCCACTGTTGGGTGGGAACCGTCTCTATGTGTTGCCAACTTGGACTATTATATTACTTGTACATACCTATCCTATTTATTTCATTTCGTTAATATGTTTGGTTTTGTTGTCCGTCTCCCCCTTCTAGACTGTGAGCCCGCTGTTGGGTCGGGACCGTCTCTATGTGTTGCCAACTTGGACTATTATATTACTTGGACATATCTATATGTTGCCAACTTGTACTTCCCAAGCACTTAGTACAGTTCCCTGCACACAGTAAGCGCTCAATAAATACGACTGATTGATTGATTGATTGAGTGATTGATTTCATTTTGCTAATATGTTTGGTTTTGTTGTCTGTTTCCCCCTTCTAGACTGTGAGCCCGCTGTTGGGTCGGGACCGTCTCTACGTGTTGCCAATTTGGACTATTATATTGCTTGTACATACCTATCCTATTTATTTCATTTCGTTAATATGTTTGGTTTTGTTGTCCGTCTCCCCCTTCTAGACTGTGAGCCCGCTGTGGGGTCGGGACCGTCTCTATGTGTTGCCAACTTGGACTATTATATTACTTGGACATATCTATATGTTGCCAACTTGTACTTCCCAAGCTCTTAGTACAGTGCTCTGCACACAGTAAGCGCTCAATAAATACAATTGATTGATTGATTGATTGATTTCATTTTGCTAATATGTTTGGTTTTGTTCCCTGTCTCCCCCTTCTAGACTGTCTCTATATGTTGCCAACTTGGACTATTATATAACTTGTACATATCTATTCTATTTATTTCATTTTGCTAATATGTTTGGTTTTGTTGTCCGTCTCCCCCTTCTAGACTGTAAGCCCGCTGTTGGGTCGGGACCGTCTCTATGTGTTGCCAACTTGGACTTCCCAAGCGCTTAGTCCAGTGCTCTGCACACAGTAAGCGCCCAATAAATAGTCTAATTAGTGATTAGACTAGACTAGACTAGTATTACTCTATTTATTTATTTATTTTACTTGTACAGATCTATTCTATTTATTTCATTTTGCTAATATGTTTGGTTTTGTTGTCCATCTCCCCCTTCCAGACTGTGAGCCTGCTGTGGGGTTGGGACCGTCTCTATGTGTTGCCAACTTGGACTATTATATTACTTGTACATATCTATTCTATTTATTTCATTTTGCTAATATGTTTGGTTTTGTTCCCTGTCTCCCCCTTCTAGACTGTGATCCCGCTGTTGGGTCGGGACCGTCTCTATGTGTTGCCAACTTGGACTATTATATTACTTGTACATATCTATATGTTGCCAACTTGTACTTCCCAAGCGCTTAGTACAGTGCTCTGCACACAGTAAGCGCTCAATAAATACGATTGATTGATTGATTGATTGATTGATTGATTTCATTTTGCTAATATGTTTGGTTTTGTTGTCCGTCTCCCCCTTCTAGACTGTGAGCCCGCTGTGGGGTCGGGACCGTCTCTATGTGTTGCCAACTTGGACTATTATATTACTTGTACATATCTATTCTATTTATTTCATTTTGCTAATATGTTTTGTTTTGTTGTCTGTCTCCCCCTTCTAGACTGTGAGCCCGCTGTTGGGTAGGGACTGACTCTATGTGTTGCCAACTTGGACTTCCCAAGCGCTTAGTCCAGTGCTCTGCACACGGAATAGAATAGAATAGATATGTACAAGTAATATAATATGTTTGGTTTTGTTGTCTGTCTCCCCCTTCTAGACTGTGAGCCCACTGTTGGGTCGGGACCGTCTCTATGTGTTGCCAACTTGGACTTCCCAAGCGCTTAATCCAGTGCTCTGCACACAGTAAGCGCTCAATAAATATGATTGAATGAATGACTGTATATATGTTTGTACGTGTTTATTACTCTATTTATTTTATTTCTACATATTCTGTTTATTTTATTTTGTTAATATGTTTGGTTTTGTTGTCTGTCTCCCCCTTCTAGACTGTGAGCCCGCTGTTGGGTCGGGACCGTCTCTATATGTTGCCAACTTGGACTTCCCAAGCGCTTAGTCCAGTGCTCTGCACACGGTAAGCGCTCAGTAAATACGAATGATTGATTGATTGATTGATTCAATCGTATTTATTGAGCTCTTCCTTTCATTCATTCATTCAATCGTATTTATTGAGCGCTTACTGTGTGCAGAGCACTGGACTAAGCGCTTGGGAAGTCCAAGCGGGCAACATAGAGAGACGGTCCCTATCCAACAGTGGGCTCACAGTCTAGAAGGGGGAGACAGACAACAAAACAAAACATATTATATTACTTGTAAATATCTATTCTATTTATTTTATTTTGTTAATATGTTTGGTTTTGTTCCCTGTCTCCCCCTTCTAGACTGTGAGCCCACTGTTGGGTCGGGACCGTCTCTATGTGTTGCCAACTTGTCCTTCCCAAGCGCTTAGTCCAGTGCTCTGCATACAGTAAGCGCCCAATAAATACGATTGAATGAATGAATGTATATATGTTTGTACGTATTTATTACTCTATTTTATTTGTACATATTTATTCTATTTATTTTATTTTGTTAATATGTTTTGTTTTGTTGTCCATCTCCCCCTTCTAGACTGTGAGCCCGCTGTTGGGTCGGGACCGTCTCTATGTGTTGCGCCAACTTGGACTTCCCAAGCGCTTAGTCCAGTGCTCTGCACACAGAATAGAATAGAATAGATATGTACAAGTAATATAATATGTTTTGTTTTGTTGTCTGTCTCCCCCTTCTAGACTGTGAGCCCACTGTTGGATAGGGACCATCTCTATGTGTTGCCAACTTGGACTTCCCAAGCGCTTGGTCCAGTGCTCTGCACACAGTAAGCGCTCAATAAATACGATTGATTGATTGATTGATATTAACAAGATAAAATCAATAGAATAGTAAATTCATTCATTCATTCAGTTGTATTTATTGAGCGCTTACTGTGTGCAGAGCACTGGACTAAGCGCTTGGGAAGTCCAAGTTGGCAACATATAGAGACGGTCCCTACCCAACAGCGGGCTCACAGTCTAGAAGATAATTATTAAGCCCATTTTGGGCAGGGATTTTCCCTCTTTATTGCTGTATAATAATGATGGTATTTGTTATTCATTCATTCAATCGTATTTATTGAGCGCTTCCTGTGTGCAGAGCCCTGGACTAAGCGCTTGGGAAGTCCAAGTTGGCAACATATTAATTCATTCATTCACTCAATCTTATTTATTGAGCGCTTCCTGTGTGCAGAACACTGGACTAAGCCCTTGGGAAGTACAAGTTGGCAACAAATTCATTCATTCATTCATTCAATTGTAATAATAATAATGGTATTTGTTAAGCACTTACTATGTGCAAAGCACTGTTCTAAGCACTGGGGAGGTTACAAGGTGAACAGGTTGTCCCATGGGGGGCTCACAGTCTTGATCCCCATTTGACAGATGAGGGAACTGAGGCCCAGAGAAGTTAAGCAGCATGGCTCAGTGGAAAGAGCACGGGCTTTGGAGTCAGAGGTCATGGGTTCAAATTCCGGCTCCGCCAACTGTCAGGTGTGTGACTTTGGGCAAGTCACTTAACTTCTCTGGGCCTCAGTTACTTCATCTGTAAAATGGGGATTAAAACTATGAGCCCCCTGTGGGACAACCTGATCACCTTGTAACCTCCCCAGCACTTAGAACAGTGCTTTGCACATGGTAAGCGCTTAACAAATACCATTATTATTATTATTATTATTATTATTAAGTGACTTGCCCAAAATCACACAGCTGACTATGTTGGGACAGGGGGCTTTCCAGGGTAACCAGGGCAGGGGCCCCCCGGCCTCAAACCAGCGCTTAGAACAGTGTTTTGCACATAGTAAGCACTTACTAAATGCCATCATTATTATTATTATTAAATCTCTACCCCGGCTTGGGAAGCCCCAGGCCCCAGGCAGGGCCGAGGTTTTGGTGGTCACACTGGTCTCAAGCAGAGTAGCTCAGTGGAAAGAGCCCGGGCTTGGGAGTCAGAGGTCGTGGGTTCGAATTCCGGCACCTGTACTTATAATAATAATGATGGCATTTATTAAGCACTTACTATGTGCAAAGCACTGTTCGAAGCGCTGGGGAAGTTACAAAGTGATCAGGTTGCCTCACGGGGGGCTCACAGTCTTCATCCCCATTTTACAGATGAGGGAACTGAGGCCCAGAGAAGTGAAGTGACTTGCCCAAAGTCACACAGCTGACAGTTGGCGGAGCCGGGATTTGAATCCACGACCTCCAACTCCAAAGCCCGGGCTCTTGCCACTGAGTCACGCTGCTTCTCTTATACAAGGATACAAGGTGATCAGGTTGTCCCACGTGGGGCTCACAGTCTTAATCCCCATTTTACAGATGAGGTAACTGAGGCCCAGAGAAGTTAAGTGACTTGCTCAAAGTCACACAGCCGACAAGCGGCGGAACTGGCATTAGAACCCATGACCCCTCCTTTCCACCGGATTCCTGGGTCCTTCTATGTTGGGATGGGGGCGTTTTCCAAGGTAACCAGGGCCGGGGCCCCCCGGCCTCAATTCTCCGCCCCGGCTTGGGAAGCCCCAGGCCCTAGGCAGGGCCGAGGTTTTGGTGGTCACGCCGGCCTCAAGCAGAGTGGCTCGGTGGAAATAATAATAATAATAATAATGATGGCATTTATTAAGCGCTTACTATGTGCAAAGCACTGTTCTAAGCGCTGGGGAGGTTACAAGGTGATCTCGTTGTCCCTTGGGGGGCTCACAGTTTTAATCCCCATTTTACAGATGAGGTAACTGAGGCACAGAGAAGTGAAGTGACTTGCCCAAAGTCACACAGCTGACAGTTGGCGGAGATGGGATTTGAACCCCTGACCTCTGACTCCAAAGCCCGGGCTCTTTCCACTGAGCCACGTGGAAAGAGCCCGGGCTTGGGAGCTGGCGGTCGTGGGTTCGAATCCCGACTCCTCCACTTGTCAGCTGGGTGACTATAGGCAAATCCTGTAACTTCTCTGGGTCTCGGTGACCTCATCTGGAAAATGGGGGTGAAGCTTGTGAGCCCCGCGTGTATCTACCCCAGTGCTTGGCACATAGGAAGCGCTCAGTGAATACGATTGAAGGAATGAATGACCTGATCACCTTGTAACCTCCCCAGCGCTTAGAACAGTGCTTTGCACATAGTAAGCGCTTAACAAATACCATTATTATTATTATAGGAAGGGCTTAACAAATGCCATCATTGTTGTTATTGTCAGGAGAAAAGGGGTCCCCTGGCACTTCTAGACTGTGAGCCCACTGTTGGGTAGGGACTGTCTCTATATGTTGCCAACTTGTACTTCCCAAGCGCTTAGTACAGTGCTCTGCACACAGTAAGCGCTCAATAAATACGATTGATTGATTGATTGGCAGGGCCTCCCAGCCCTCAGTGACGGGCCACAGCACATGGGGAACAGGAGCTGGGGGGCAGGACGTCTGGGGCCGGCCCTGGGGGGGGTTGGAAAGGGACTGGAGACCCCCACCCCGATAACCCTTCCCTGGGGGGGTTGGAAAGGGACTGAAGACGCCCCCCTCCATGACCCTTCCCCGGGAGCCCAGAACCCCAGGGTCCCCTTTGGCCTGGCCCAGCCTTCAGCTGGGAGGAAAGAGGAAGCAAAGAGGGGAAGTGAAATCTTGGGTGGGGGGGAAAGAGTGAAATCTTGGGTGGGGCGGAAAGAGGGGGCGACCAATTCCCCTCTGACCCCATTACTAGGGTCCTGAGGGGGGGCGGGGGAGCGCCCCAATTCTTGGGACCCACCTGAGGACCCCCACCCCGCGGGAAGGCCGTGGGGATGGGCCTGTGTCAGTGGGGCAGAATTGGGGGAAACCGGGGGTGGGAATGGGGGGACACACACAAAGGGGGATGGTGTAACGGGGAGGGGGACCCAGGACCGGAAGGACCCACCCAGCTCGGGGGGGCCCGGGGGAGGGGGAGACGCCCCAACTGTGGCTCACTGGAAAGAGCCAGAGTCCATGAGTTCCAATCCCGGCTCCGCCAACTGTCAGCTGGGTGACTTTGGGCAAGTCACTTCACTTCTCTGGGCCTCAGTGACCTCATCTGGAAAATGGGGGTGAAGACTGGGACAACCTGATCCCCTTGTAACCTCCCCAGTGCTTAGAACGGTGCTTTGCACATAGTAAGCGCTTCATAAATGCCATCATTATTATTATTTCTGTGACCCCCATCCCCTGCGGGAGAAATGGGGTTGGGGGGGACCCGGGGCCTAGTGACTGCCCCCCCCAGGCCTCGGGGTCCCGTGGAAGACTAGAGGAGTGACGGAATCAGCCTCCAGCTCTGCCCCCTCCCCCTATTCCTCCCTCCTCCCCAACCATCCACGTCACCCCAACCTTTGGACCCTGATCCGTCAGCCTTAATAATAATAAAAGGATGGCATCTGTTAAGCGCTTACTATGTGCACAGCACTGTTCTAAGCGCTGGGGAGGATACAATAATAATGATGGCATTTGTTAAGCGCTTACTATGTGCAAAGCACTGTTCTATGCGTGGTGGGGGGGGATACAAGGTGATCAAGTTGTCCCACGTGGGGCTCACAGTCTTAATCCCCATTTTTACAGATGAGGTAACTGAGGCTCAGAGAAGTTAAGTGACTTGCCCAAGGTCACACAGCAGACTTGTGGTGGAGCTGGGATTCGAACCCATGACCTCTGACTCCAAAGCCCGTGCTCTTTCCACTGAGGGTCTCTACGATTGATTGATTAATCCCCATTTTAGAGAAGCAGCGTGGCTCAGTGGAAAGAGCCCGGGCTTTGGAGTCGGAGGTCATGGGTTCGAATCCCGGCTCCACCACACGTCTGCTGTGTGACCTTGGGCCAGTCACTTCACTTCTCTGAGCCTCAGTTCCCTCATCTGTAAAATGGGGATTAAGACTGTGAGCCCTACATGGGACAACCTGATCACCTTGTATCCCCCCCAGCGCTTAGAACAGTGCTTTGCACATAGTAAGCGCTTAACAAATGCCATCATTATTATTAGTATTATTGTTTTACAGATGAGGTAACAGGCTCAGTGGTGATCAGGCCCCTTTCCCCGCCAGGAGAAGGAAGGTTCGGACGTCTTGCGGTGGGGGTGGGGGGCGACAGGGTGGTCCACCTCAGAAAAGGCCACAGGGGTTGGGAAGCCCACCCCCTCACTCCACCTGGAAGGAGGGAACCTCTCCGGCTCCGATGGGGAGACTGAGGCTGGGAAGCTGAAACGCCTGGTTCCTCTCCCACCCCAGAGCTCAGGGCTGAGGGATTTATTTTCGGCGCAGAAGAAGAAGTGAGAGTGTTGGGCGGGAAGGGAGGGACAAAGGGGAAGGCTAGTGAAAGGGGGGGACACCCCCTCTCCGGCTCTTGGCCCGGGGAACGTCTTTGGGACCCAGGTGTCCGACCTCCTAACTCGCCCCATCAGAGGGCACCTGGGGTCTGCCCACCATGGGGAGAAGGATAAAGGAAGGGGGGGTCCGGCTCTGGGCCAGAAGAGAGGGATGGGATGGGGGGATTCCTTAGACCAACATCTGGAACTCAGCTGTGCTCCTTGGGAGGTGGGCGGGGGGCCCGGATGGGGGGCCGGGGCCGTTCAGGGAAATTCCTTGTTGTCTTCCAAAGCTGAAAGGGAGGAAATCTGGGCCTCCCTCGGCCCGATTCCATCCTAGTCCTCGGCGACCATCCCTCCGGCTTCCTACCTACGGCGCAGGCCTCTCTCTTACCATTCAATCGTATTTATTGAGCGCTCACTGTGTGCAGAGCGCTGTACTAAGCGCTCGGGAACATATAGAGACGGTCCCTACCCAACAGTGGGCTCACAGTCTAGAAGGGGGTCCTGCCCTCCACATTGCTCACACCCCCGCACACAAACACCCACAAACAAACCTGCCCCCGCCCCGCCACGGGCCCAAAGTTCACAGGCACATGAGCACTCCCACACACTCACACACTCCGACACCCCGGCGTCTTCTCCGGAACAGACACCCGTTCTGCAGGACGCAAACACACTGACACACACATTATGACATCGGCCCACGTGAGCGCTCACACACACCCATACCTAGGGACACAATGACACACCCCCACACCCAGAAAGCCGCAGAGACATACTCACACCCCGGCAGTTTCCATGCTGCCTTTCCCCGCTGTTGTTCTCAACCTTCTTTGCCCCTGAAACCTGCTCAGCCCCCATCACCCAGTCTGCAGGGCAGGAAATGGATATTTTTAGCTCCGATTGTTTCCAGCCCCGGCCCTGCCCCACACCCCTTGGTTTTACTCCCTCCCCCCCCAAAGTGGGACCCCGGTTCCTGCCTCCCAGCCGGGCCCGAGGGTCCGACCCTGAGGGTCTTGACCAAGAGCAGGAGAGAAAGGGTCAGAAGCCGGGACTGGGGTCCTTTCGGCCCCTACCCTGCCCAGAAACAACATATAATAATAATAATAATGGCATTTATTAAGCGCTTACTATGTGCAAAGCCCCGTTCTAAGCGCTGGGGAGGTTACAGGGTGATCAGGTTGTCCCACGGGGGGCTCACAGTCTTCATCCCCATTTTCCAGATGAGGTCCTGAGGCCCAGAGAAGTGAAGTGACTCGCCCAAAGTCACACAGCTGACAACTGGCGGAGCCGGGATTGGTATACAGTACATTCAGACACACATATACAAAGAATACATGCACATATATGTGCGTGTACGCTCAACTCACGCACATATATAAACTCACATGGGGAGGAAGGGGGGAGGCGTTGGAAGGCCAAGGTAAAGTCCCAGGCGTCCCAGCTCCCAGGCGGGCCAGCTTCCCCAAGGGCCCAAGTCAATCAATCGATCAATTGTATTTATTGAGCGCTTACTGT
Source organism: Tachyglossus aculeatus (assembly GCF_015852505.1). NCBI lineage: Eukaryota > Metazoa > Chordata > Mammalia > Monotremata > Tachyglossidae > Tachyglossus > Tachyglossus aculeatus. The sequence goes on from NC_052091.1 coordinate 4,303,372, forward strand.
GTGCAGAGTACTGTACTAAGCGCTTGGGAAGTCCAAGTTGGCAACGTATAGAGACAGTCGCTACCCAACAGTGGGCTCACAGTCTAACCTTTAGCTGGGTTTTCGCTCTCTGCGCTGTTGAGCGGGCCCAGTGGCCTACCGACCCCCCACCCCGCCACGTCTCCGATTTCCTCCCATCCCTCAGATTCCGCCCCCCCACCCCGAACCCGGATCTCGCCTGGGCCCCAGCCGCTCTTTCCCAACAGCCTTCCGGAGGGGAATCCCAGATTCTGGGGAAGAGTCACGGCAACGGGACTTCCCCTTGGAGGATCTCCAAGCACTTAGAACTCCCCCGGATTCCTGGACTCTCCCCTCCACCCTGGGCCCGGTGCCCAAGCCGGCTGGGATCGGAACACCTGAGGCCCAGGAATTGAAGCCCGGAGGGGTGTTTGGGGGAAGGGGGTAGGATCCCCAGGCCCCGGGGTTACAGGGAGCAGGAAGCTTTGGAGGCTCGGGAATGAGGCACCTAGGCTGGCGTTAGCTCTGGGGAGGAGAAAGTGGGACGGGGACTACTACTACGGGCCTTAGAGGAGCAGCGTGGCTCAGTGGAGAAGAGCCCGGGCTTTGGAGTCAGAGGTCATGGGTTCGAATCCCGGCTCCGCCACATGTCTGCTGTGTGACCTTGGGCAAGTCACTTAACTTCTCTGAGCCTCAGGTACCTCATCTGTAAAATGGGGATTAAGAGTGTGAGCCCCATGTGGGACAACTTGATCACCTTGTATCCACCCCCAGCGCTTAGAACAGTGCTCTGCACATAGTAAGCGCTTAACAAATGCCATCATTATTATTATTATTATTACCCTGGGGCAGGTGGAAGTCTAGAGGCCCAGAGAGGGCGGTGAGGGGGTGGAGGGGCCAAGTCAATCAATCAAGCAATCAATCGTATTTATTGAGCGCTTACTGTGTGCAGAGCACTGTACTAAGTGCTTGGCAACATCTAGAGACGGTCCCTACCCAACAGTGGGCTCACAGTCTAGAAGGGGGAGACAGAGAACAAAACCAAACATATTAAGAAAATAAAATAAACAGAATAGATATGTACAAGTAAAATAAATAGAGTAATAAATACGTACAAACATTTATACAGTCCAGAGAAAGAGAGAGGCAACCGTGTCTCCCACCGGAGTTTCAGCTGGGGGGGGGTGACCCTTGTGGGGAGAGGGAATTATCATTTCAGCAGGGGAGGGGGCTGTTATTATATTAAGAAGAATTGGGGCCTGGGGTGAGGGGGACAGCCAGCAGGAAGGAGGAGTCTGGGAGAATAATAATAATAATAATGGCATTTGTTAAGCGCTTACTATGCGCAAAGCACTGTTCTAAGCGCTGGGGGGGATACAAGGTGATCAAGTTGCCCCACGTGGGGCTCACAGTCTTAATCCCCATTTTACAGATGAGGTAACTGAGGCCCAGAGAAGTGAAGTGACATGCCCAAAGTCACACAGCAGACGTGGTGGAGCCGGGATCCGAACCCGTGACCTCTGACTCCAAAGCCCGGGCTCCTTCCACTGAGCCACGCTGAACCTAGGGTCGCCAGCCAGGATCAAAGTGTCCCCCTCCCCACAAGGAGAAGCTGGGAGGGCGGGTAAGGGGGGAGCCACCTCCCTCCTCTCCAGCTTCTTGAGCCCGTACACCTTCCCTGAGGGGTCTGGGGTGGGTGGAGGGGTAGGACGGGGGGCGGGGGGCTCCCCAGATGACTCAGCCCCGGCCTGGCATCCTGATCTGCTGAGAAAAGGGAAATGGCTCCATCCTCACGAGGAGGCAGCGGCGGCGGTGGCGGGGGGATGTCGGCTGCTCAAGGGGAAGGAGAGATCTAGACTGTGAGCCCACTGTTGGGTAGGGACCGTCTCTGTATGTTGCCAACTTGGACTTCCCAAGCGCTTAGTACAGTGCTCTGCACACAGGAAGCGCTCAATAACTACGATTGAATGAATGAATGAATGAATGAATTGGGGCACCTGGGTCCTCCTTGAGAGGAGAAAAGGTGGGAGAGGGAGTCGGGGGGCCTGGAGGGGCGAGATCAAAGCCCCCCCCACACCCCAACCCTTAGGATCAGAAGCTGACAGTGGGGAGGCTTTTCTGTTTTCGATGGTATCTGTTAAGCGCTTACTATGTGTCAAGCACCGTTCTAAGCGCTGAGGGAGATACAAGGTCATCGGGTTGTGCCATGTGGGGCTCGCAGTCTTTAATCCCCATTTTCCAGATGAGGGAACTGAGGCCCAGAGAAGTGAAGCGACTTGCCCCAAATCCCACAGCAGACAAGCGTCGGGGCCGGGATTAGAACCACGACCTCTGACCCCCGAGCCCGGGCTCTTTCCCCCGAGCCCCGCTGCTTCTCTTTTGTTCCCCGGAGAGAAAGGGAGCGGGGTTCTTGGGGGGGGCGGGAGGCTCGCAGAGGCCCCCACGCCCCGATTTCCGCAGCCTCGCCCCGTCCCCTAGCCGGTCCCCTTCTGTTTTCCCAACCGGGCCTTTCTCGCTTCCGCGGCCCCACGGGCGACAGATCTGGGAAGCGGGGCCGGGCCCGTCACAAGCTGTTTACGGGCCGCGGTTGGGGGAGAGGAACCCAGGCAGGCCCGGCCCCCATCCCTCCCGGCCCCACGTCATGTCCCGGGCCGGGTTCCAGGAACCCTGACGTTGAGTCACGCGAGCCCGTGGCAGGTGAGGCCGGAAACCCCGGCGCAGGGCCACCAAGGGTGGCCCGTGGCCTCCTCAGGCCTAAGCCACCCTGCCCATCCCAGGCCTCTAGGCCTCTTGTCCTCCCTGTCACTCACTCACTCTTCATTCATTCATTCTTCAGGAGGCCTTCCCAGACTGAGCCCCTTCCCTCCTCTCCCCCTCGTCCCCCTCTCCATCCCCCCATCTTACCTCCTTCCCTTCCCCACAGCACCTGTATATATGTATATATGGTTGTACATATTTATTACTCTATTTATTTATTTTACTTGTACATTTCTATCCTATTTATTTTATTTTGTTGGTATGTTTGGTTCTGTTCTCTGTCTCCCCCTTTTAGACTGTGAGCCCACTGTTGGGTAGGGACTGTCTCTATGTGTTGCCAATTTGTACTTCCCAAGCGCTTAGTCCAGTGCTCTGCACATAGTAAGCGCTCAATAAATACGATTGATTGATTGATTGATTGATTCAATCGTATTTACTGAGCGCTTACTGTGTGCAGAGCACTGGACTAAGCGCTTGGGAAGTACAAGTTGGCAACATAAAGAGACAGTCCCTACCCAACAGGGATCATTCATTCAATCGTATTTATTGAGCGCTTACTGTGTGCAGAGCAGGATACTAAGCGCTTGGGAAGTACAAGTTCTTACTTCCTAAGCGCTTGAGCCTCTAGGCCTCTTGTCCTCCCTGTCACTCACTCATTTCCTAAGCGCTTGAGCCTCTGCGCCATAAGAATAATCAGCGTGGCTCAGTGGAAAGAGCCCGGGCTTTGGAGTCAGAGGTCATGAGTTCCAGTCCCGGCTCCGCCACTCGTCAGCTGGGTGACTTTGGGCAAGTCACTTCACTTCTCTGGGCCTCAGTTCCCTCGTCTGGAAAATGGGGATTAACACTGTGAGCCCCACGGGGGACAATCTGATCATCTTGTAAATTCCCCAGCGCTTAGAACAGTGCTCTGCACATAGTAAGTGCTTAATAAATGCCATTATTATTATTATAGTAATAATAATAATGATGATGGCATTTGTTAGCTCTTAATAACGGCATTTGTTAAGTGCTTACTATGTGCAAAGCACTGGTGGGATACAAGGTGATCAGGTTGTCCCACATGGGGCTCGCAGTCTTCATCCCCATTTGACAGATGAGGGAATTGGGGCTCAGAGAAGTGAAGTGACTTGCCCAAGGTCACACAGCTGACAAGGGAAGCAGCATGGCTCAGTGGGAAGAGCACGGGCTTTGGAGTCAGAGGTCCTGGGTTCGAATCCCTGCTCCGCCACATGTCTGCTGTGTGACCTTGGGCAAGTCACTTAACTTCTCTGAGCCTCAGTTCCCTCATCTGTAAAATGGGGATTAACACTATGAGCCCCCTGTGGGACAACCTGATTACCTTGTAACCTCCCCAGTGCTTAGAACAGTGCTTTTCACATAGTAAGCACTTAATAAATCCCATTATTATTATTATTATTATTATGTGGTGGAGCTGGGATTCGAACCCATGACCTTTGACTCCAAAGCCCGGGCTCTTTCCATTGAGCCACACTGCTGCTCTAATAGTACTTGTTAAGCGCTTACTATGTGCCAGGCACTGTTCCAAGCGCTGGACTACTACTGCTGCTGCTACTACTACTACTGAGAAGCAGCGTGGCTCAGTGGACAGAGCCCGGGCTTTGGAGTCAGAGGTCATGGGTTCAAATCCCGGCTCCGCCAATTGCCAGCTGTGTGACTTTGGGCAAGTCACTTCACTTCTCTGGGCCTCAGTGACCTCATCTGTAAAATAAGGATTAAGACTGTGAACCCCCCCCGGGGGACAACCTGATCACCTTGTAACCTCCCCAGCGCTTAGAACAGTGCTTTGCACATAGTAAGTGCTTAATGAATGCCATCATTATTATTATTATTACTAATGGTATTTGTTAAGCGCTTACTCCGTGCTAGGCACGGAGTCTAAGTCTTCCCCAGTCTTCCCTAAGTCTTCCCCAGTCTAAGCGCTGGACTACTACTACTATTACTAATAATAATAATCAAATTTGTTAAGCACTTACTATGTGCCAGGCACTGTTCTAAGCGCTGGACTACTACAGCTACTACAACTACTATTAATGGTATTTGTTAAGTGCTTACTCCGTGCCAAGCACTGTTCAGAGAGCTGGACTACTACTACTAATAATAACAATAATAATAATGGTATTTGTTAAGAGCTTACTCTGTGCCAGGCACTGTTCTAATCTCTGGACTACCACTATTATTAATAATTATAATTGAGGTATTTGTTAAGCACTTACTATGTGCCAGGCACTGTTCTAATCTCTGGACTACCACTACTACTAATAATAATAATTGAGGTATTTGTTAAGCACTTACTATGTGCCAGGCACGGTTCTAAGCTCTGGACTACTACTACTACTAATAATAATTATTGAGGTCTTTGTTAAGCACTTACTATGTGCTAGGCACAGTTCTAAGCTCTGGACTACTACTACTAATAATAATAATAATAATTGAGGTATTTGTTAAGCACTTACTATGTGCCAGGCACGGTTCTAAGCTCTGGAGTACTACTACTAATAATAATAATAATTGAGGTATTTGTTAAGCACTTACTATGTGCCATGCATGGTTCTAAGCTCTGGACTACTATTACTACTAATAATTATTATTATTGAGGTATTTGTTAAGCACTTACTATGTGCCAGGCACGGTTCTAAGCTCTGGACTACTACTACTACTACTACTAATAATAATAATAATAATAATAATTGAGATATTTGTTAAGCACTTACTATGTGCCAGGCACGGTTCTAAGCACTGGAGTACTACTAATAATAATAATAATTATTGAGGTATTTGTTAAGCACTTACTATGTGCCAGGCATGGTTCTAAGCTCTGGACTACTACTACTACTAATAATAATAGTTGAGATACTTGTTAAGCACTTACTACATGCCAGGCACTGTTCTAAGCTCTGAACTACTACTACTACTAATAACAATAATTGAGGTTATTATATTATATTATATTACATTATATTATTATATTATATTATTGTATATTGTATTATTGTATATTTTATTATATGTTATATTATTGAGGTTATAGGTTAAGCACTTACTATGTGCCAGGCATGGTTCTAATCTCTGGACTACCACTACTACTAATAATAATAATTGAGGTATTTGTTAAGCACTTACTATGTGCCAGGCACGGTTCTAAGCTCTGGAGTACTACTACTAATAATAATTATTATTGAGGTATTTGTTAAGCACTTACTATGTGTCAGGCACAGTTCTAAACTCTGGACTACTACTACTAATAATAATAATTGAGGTTATAGGTTACGCACTTACTATGTGCCAGGCATGGTTCTAATCTCTGGACTACCACTACTACTAATAATAATAATTGAGGTATTTGTTAAGCACTTACTATGTGCCAGGCACGGTTCTAAGCTCTGGACTACTACTAATAATAATAATAATAATTGAGATATTTGTTAAGCACTTACTATGTGCCAGGCACAGTTCTAAGCTCTGGACTACTACTACTAATAATAATAATAATTGAGGTATTTGTTAAGCACTTACTATGTGCCAGGCACAGTTCTAAGCTCTGGACTACTACTACTACTAATAATAATAATAATTGAGATATTTGTTAAGCACTTACTACGTACCAGGCACTGTTCTAAGTGCTGAACTACTACTACTACTACTACTACTACTAATAATAATAATAATAATAATGGTATTTTTTAAGAACTTACTATGTGCCAGGCACGGTTCTAATCTCTGGACTACCACTACTACTAATAATAATAATAATTGAGGTATTTGTTAAGCACTTACTATGTGCCAGGCACTGTTCTAAGCTCTGGACTACTACTACTAATAACAATAATAATTGAGGTATTTGTTAAGCACTTACTATGTGCCAGGCATGGTTCTAAGCTCTGGACTACTACTACTAATAATAATAATAATTGAGATACTTGTTAAGCACTTACTATGTGCCAGGCACTGTTCTAAGTGCTGAACTACTACTACCACTACTACTAATAATAATAATGGTATTTTTGAAGAACTATGTGCCAAGCACTCTTCTAAGCACTAAGGTAGATACAAGGTAATCAGCCTGTCTTACATTCATTCATTCAATCATATTTATAATAATAATGATGGCATTTTTTAAGTGCTTACCACATGCCAAGCACTGTTTACTATTTATTTTGTTAATGATGTGCATCTAGCTTTACTTCTATTTATTCTGATGACTTGACACCTGTCCACCAAGCCAAGCAGCGTGGCTCAGTGGAAAGAGCGCGGGATTGGGAGTCAGAGGTCATGGGTTCGAATCCCGACTCAGCCACTTGTCAGCTGTGTGACCTTGGGCAAGCCACCGAATTTGTCTGTGCCCCAGGTACCTCATCTGTAAAATGGAGATGAAGACTGTGAGCCCCACGTGGGACGCCCTGATCGCCTTGTATCCCCCCCAGCGCTTAGAACAGTGCTCGGCACATAGTAAGCGCTTAACAAATACCATCATTATTATTATTAAGCGCCAAAATACAAAATAATCCTCTGGTCCCTCTCGCAGCCCTCCTACTGCTCAAGCCCTCTTTTTGTCCTGAAACTCCCACCCCCATTTCATTAATTCATTCAATCCTTCATCATTCAATCATATTTGAATGCTCTGCGTGCAGAGCACTGTACCAAGCGCTTGGAGAGTGCACTATAACAATACACAGACACATTCCCTGCCCGCAATGAGCTTACATCCTCCAAAGCCCTCCCAGCACCGCAACATTTATGTACATTTCCGTGGTTGATTTATTTCTATTAATGTCTGCCTCCCCCTCTAGACTGTGGACAGGGAATGTAGTCGTCCTATTGTGCTCTCCCAAGCACTTAGTGCATACCTGTAGACTGTAAGCCCGCTGTTGGGTAGGGACCGTCTCTATGTGTTGCCAACTTGGACTTCCCAAGCGTTTAGTACAGTGCTCTGCACACAGTAAGCGCTCGATAAATACGATTGAATGAATGAATGAATGCATACGGTAAGCGCTCAATAAATACGATCGACATATAGAGACTTCTGGAAGCCCATCTCCTCTGGGAGGCCTTCCTGGAAATTGACGTTTCACTTACCACCTCTTCCAGGCACTTGAGCACTTCCTTGTCACCTTGGGTCCTCGGCCTCATCCCTATAAAGTTGGTTGCTTTCCCTACTATGTATTATAGTCCCACTCCCCTGATAGACCGTAAACTCCTAGTTGGGGCAGGGGGTCCATGTCAAATAACTTTATGGTCCCCGTCCCCCCACCCCGTAAGGGTTCTGCACAGAGTAAACACTCAGAAAATACTGTTTGAAGGCAGTAGTTACTGATTGAAGTCAGCAGTCACATAGGGATTTCATTCATTCAATCGTATTTATTGAGCGCTTACTGTGTGCAGAGCACTGGACTAAGCGCTTGGGAAGTCCAAGTTGGCAACATATAGAGACGGCCCCTACCCAACAACGGGCTCACAGTCTCGAAGGGATCACAATACGAGAGCCGTAACAGTATTTATAATAATAATAATGATGATGGTATTTGTTAGGCGCTTACGATGCGCCAAGCACTGTTCTAAGCGCTGGGGTAGATACAAGGTAAACAGGTTGTTCCAGGTGGGGCTCCCAGTCTTCATCCCCATTTTCCAGATGAGGTAACTGAGGCCCAGAGAAGTGATGTGCCCAAAGTCACACAGCTGATAAGTGGCGGAGCCGGATTAGAACCCAAACATCCTCTGACTCCCGAATCTGTGATCTTTCCACTAAGCCACGCAGCTTCTCAATTTATTTTATTTATTTATGAAGCGCTTACTGTGTGCAAAGCCCTATACTAAGTGCTGGGAATGGGCTTTAATACGTGGATGGGCTTTAATAATAATAATAATGGCATTTATTAAGTGCTTACTATGTGCAAAGCACTGTTCTAAGCACCGGGGTGGTTACAAGGTGATCAGGTTGTCCCACGGGGGGCTCAAAGTCTTCATCCCCATTTTACAGATGAGATAAGTGAGGCTCAGAGAAGTTAAGTGACTTGCCCAAGGTCACACAGCAGACATATGGCAGAGCAGGGATTAGAACCCATGACCTCTGACTCCAAAGCCCCGACTCTTTCCACTGAGCCACGTTAAGTGTTTACTATGTGCCAAACACTGTACTCAAGTTAATCTGATCCCACATGGGGTTCACAGTCTCCAATCCCCATTGTACAGATAAGATAACTGAGGTCCAGAGCGGACAAAGCCTGAGGAGGTGGCAGAGCTGGAATTAGAAGCTGGGTCCTCTGACTTTCATTCATTCATTCATTCAATCGTATTTATTGAGCGCTTCCTGTGTGCAGAGCACTGGACTAAACGCTTGGGAAGTCCAAGTCGGCAGTATAGAGAGATGGTCCCTACCTAACAGTGGGCTCACAGTCTAGAAGGGGGAGACATCATCAATCGTATTTATTGAGCGCTTACTGTGTGTGTGTACTAAGTTGAGACAGACAACAAAACAAAACATGTGGATGAGTGTCAAGTCGTCAGAGCAAAAAGAAGCCACACTGCTTCTCTAAGGGAACTGAAGCTCTGAGAGGTTAGGTGAGTCATTCATTCAATCGTATTTATTGAGCGCTTACTGTGTGCAGAGCACTGTACTAAGCGCTTGGGAAGTACAAGTTGGAAACATATAGAGACGGTCCCTAACCAACAGCGGGTTCACAGTCTAGAAGGGGGAGACAGACAACAAAACAAAACATATTCACAAAATGAGAGTCGTCCTAGGTCACACAGCTGGCCCACGACAGAGCTGGGATTAAGACCCGGCTTTCCTAACTCTGGTGGACCTGATCTTTCCACTTAATAATAATAATAATAATGGTATATTTGTTAAGGGCTTACTATGTGCCAAGCACTGTTCTAAGCGCCGGGATAGATACGAGGTGATCAGGTTGTCCCTCGTGCGCTGCCTCCAATTCCAGATGTCTGAATTCTAATTCCAGATTTGGACTCCCAACCCCTGAAAGTCCCCAGGTCCCCTCCTCTCCCTCCACCCCCAGGGGAAACTGAGGCTGGAGAAACCGGAAGGGGAGGGATCCCCGACGGACAGAAGAGCCGGAGCAGAGTCCGGGGGTCGTGGTGTGTCCCCCCCACAGTGGCTTGGCCCTCCAGATCCCTGATGGGATCTAGAAGCAGCGTGGCTCAGTGGAAAGAGCCCCGGCTTGGGAGTCGGAGGTCATGGGTTCTAATTCCGACTCCGCCACTTGTCAGCTGTGCGACTTTGGGCAAGTCACTTGACTTCTCTGGGCCTCGGTGACCTCATCTGTAAAATGGGGATGAAGACCGTGAGCCCCACGTGGGACACCTGATCACCTTGTATCCCCCCCAGTGCTTAGAGAACCTGATCACCTTGTATCCCCCTCCCCCCAGCCCAGCTTGGAAAGAGCCCGGGCTTGGGGGTCAGAGGTCATGGGTTCAAATCCCAGCTCTGCCATTTGTCAGCTGTGTGACTCTGGGCAAGTCCCTTTACTTCTCTGGGTCTCAGTTCCCTCATCTGTAAAATGGGAATGAAGACTGGGAGCCCCACACGGGACAATCTGATCATTATGTTGCCAACTTGTACTTCCCAAGCGCTTAGTATCATGCTCTGCACACAGTAAGCGCTCAATAAATACGATTGAATGATCACTGTTGGGTAGGGACTGTCTCTTTATGTTGCCAACTTGTACTTCCCAAGCGCTTAGTACAGTGCTCTGCACACAGTAAGCGCTCAATAAATACGACTGATTGATTGATTGTATCCTCCCCAGCGCTTAGAACAGTGCTTCGCACCTAGTAAGCACCTAACAAATACCATCATTATTATTAATCAATCAATCAATCAATCAATTGTATTTATTGAGCGCTTACTATGTGCAGAGCACTGTACTAAGCGCTTGGGAAGTACAAATTGGCATCACATAGAGACAGTCCCTACCCGATAGTGGGCTCACAGTCTAAAAGAGGGAGACAGAGAACAGAACCAAACATACCAACAAAATAAAATAAGTAGGATAGAAATGTACAAGTAAAATAAATAAATAAATAAATAAATAAACAGAGTAATAAATATGTACAACCATATATACATATATACAGGTGCTGTGGGGAGGGGAAGGCGGTAAGGCGGGGGGATGGAGAGGGGGACGAGGGGGAGAGGAAAGAAGGGGCTCAATCTGGGAAGGCCTCCTGGAGGAGGTGAGCTCTCAGCAGGGCCTTGAAGGGAGGAAGAGAGCTAGCTTGGCGGATGGGCAGAGGGAGGGCATTCCAGGCCCGGGGGATGACGTGGGCCGGGGGTCGATGGCGGGACAGGCAAGAGCGAGGTACAGTGAGGAGATTAGTGGTGGAGGAGCGGAGGGTGCGGGCTGGGCTGGAGAAGGAGAGAAGGGAGGTGAGGTAGGAGGGGGCCAGGTGATGGACAGCCTTGAAGCCCAGGGTGAGGAGTTTCTGCCTGATGCGCAGATTGATCGGTAGCCACTGGAGGTTTTTGAGGAGGGGAGTAACATGCCCAGAGCGTTTCTGGACAAAGATAATCCGGGCAGCAGCATGAAGTATGGATTGAAGTGGAGAGAGACACGAGGATGGGAGATCAGAGAGAAGGCTAGTGCAGTAGTCCAGACGGGATAGGATGAGAGCTTGAATTAGCAGGGTAGCGGTTTGGATGGAGAGGAAAGGGCGGATCTTGGCAATGTTGCGGAGCTGAGACCGGCAGGTTTTGGTGACGGCTTGGATGTGAACAGTGTTCTAACAGTGTTAGAACAGTGTTTCGCACATAATAATAATGATTGCATTTATTAAGTGCTTATTCTGTGCAAAGCACTGTTCTAAGCGCTGGGGAGGTTAACAAGGTGATCAGGTTGTCCCACGGGGGGCTCCCAGTCTTCATCCCCATTTTCCAGATGAGGGAACTGAGGCCCAGAGAAGTGAAGTGACTTGCCCAAAGTCTCACAGCTGATAAGTGGCGGAGCAGGGATTTGAACCCACGACCTCTGACTCCAAAGCCCGGGCTCTTTCCACTGAGCCACGCTGCGCTTAACGAACCAGCGCTTAGAACAGTGTCCATATTTACTATTCTGTTTATTTTGTTAATGATGTGCATCTAGCTTTATTTTTATTTATTCTGATGACTTGACACCTGTCCACATGTTTTGTTTCGTCGTCTGTCTCCCCCTTCTAGACTGGGAGCCCATTGTTGGGTAGGGACTGTCTCTCTATGTTGCCAACTTGGACTTCCCAAGCGCTTAGTTCAGTGCTCTGCACACAATAAATACGACTGAATGAATGAATGAGTGAATCAATGAACAAATGCCATCATCATCATCGTGGGGGCTGGGAGGGGAACAGGGATTCGCTGTGGCCTGGGGTGGGACGGGGGACAAGGGCTTTCAGGGACTATATTCTAGCAACCCCCTCCCCTGCCCCAAAAACAGACACAGTCTCAATCAATCCATCAATCGTATTTATTGAGCGCTTACTGTGTACAGAGCACTGTACTAAGCGCTTGGGAAGTCCAAGTTGGCAACATATAGAGACAGTCCCTACCCAACAGTGGGCTCACAGTCTCATCATCGTGGGGGCTGGGAGGGGAACAGGGATTCGCTGTGGCCTGGGGTGGGGGGCAAGGGCTTTCAGGGACTATATTCTAGCAACCCCCTCCCCTGCCCCAAACAGACACAGTCTCATCATCGTGGGGGCTGGAGGGGAAGAGGGATTCGCTGTGGCCTGGGGGGTGAACAAGGGCTTTCAGCGTGAAGCAGCATGGCTCAGTGGAAAGAGCCCGGGCTTTGGAGTCAGAGGTCGTGGGTTCAAATCCTGGCTCTGCCAACTGTCAGCTGTGTGACTTTGGGCAAGTCACTTCACTTCTCTGGGCCTCAGTTACCTCATCTATAAAATGGGGATTGAAACTGTGAGCCCCCCCATGGGACAACCTGATCACCTTGTAACCTCCCCAGAGCTTAGAACAGTGCTTTGCACATAGTAAGCGCTTAACAAATACCACCATTATTATTATTATTATTATTATTATTATTATTATTATTCAGGGACTATATTCTAGCAAACCCACCCCCCTTGCCCCAAACACAGTCTCATCGTCGTGGGGGCTGGGAGAGGAACAGGGATTCGCTGTGGCCTGGGGTGGGGGGAACACAAGGCCTTTCAGGGACTATATTCTAACAACACCCCCCTGCCCCAAACAGACACAGTCTCATCATCGTGGAGGCTGTATATATGTTTGTACATATTTATTACTCTATTTAGTTATTTATTTTACTTGTACATATCTATTCTATTTCTTTTATTTTGTGAGTATGTTTGGTTTTGTTCTCCGTCTCCCCCTTTTAGACTGTGAGCCCACTGTTGGGTAGGGACTGTCTCTATATGTTGCCAACTTGTACTTCCCAAGCGCTTAGTCCAGTGCTCTGCACACAGTAAGCGCTCAATAAATACGATTGATTGGGTGGGGAACAGGGATTCGCTGTGGCCTGGGGGGGACAAGGGCTTTCAAGGGCTATATTCTAACAACACCCCCCTGCCCCAAAAACAGACACCGTCTCATCATCGTGGGGGCTCGGAGGGGAACAGGGATTTGCTGTGGCCTGGGGGGGACAAGGGCTTTCAGGGACTATATTCTAGGAACTCCCCCCCTGCCCCAAACAGACACAGTCTCATCAGCGTGGGGACTGGGAGGGCTGGGTGGGGGACGGGCAAGGGCTTTCAGGGACTATATTCTAACAACCCCCCCTGCCCCAAACAGACACCATCTCATCATCTTGGGGGCTGGGAGGGGTACAGGGATTCGCTGTGGCCTGGTGAGGGACGGGACAAGGGCTTTCAGGGGCTATATTCTAACAAACCCCCCTGCCCCAAACAGACACCGTCTCATCATCGTGGGGGCTGGGAGGGGAACAGGGATTTGCTGTGGCCTGGGGGGGACAAGGGCTTTCAGGGACTATATTCTAGGAACTCCCCCCCTGCCCCAAACAGACACAGTCTCATCAGCGTGGGGACTGGGAGGGGAACAGGGATTCGCTGTGGCCTGGGTGGGGGACGGGCAAGGGCTTTCAGGGACTATATTCTAACAACCCCCCCTGCCCCAAACAGACACCATCTCATCATCTTGGGGGCTGGGAGGGGTACAGGGATTCGCTGTGGCCTGGGGGGGACAAGGGCTTTCAGGGACTATATTCTAACAACCCCCCCCGCCCCAAACAGACACGGTCTCATCATCGTGGGGGCTGGGAGGGGAACAGGGATTCGCTGTGGCCTGGGTGGGGGACGGGCAAGGGCTTTCAGGGACTATATTCTAGCACACACCCCCCACCCCAAACACAAGACACACACACACACACACACACACTCTCGGATCCCGTTTCGCTTTCCTTTTCCTTTTCCCGCTCCGGGTGTGCCGGCCGCCCCCCCCCCTTCCCCAGCCGGCAGCCCTTGCCTCTCCGGGCCTAGGGGTGTCCCTGGCTCTCTGCCCCTCCATCGGTCCTTCCTCCTGGGTTCCCCAATCCGGGAAGTGGGCGCTGCCGAGCCCGCCCCCCGACCCCTCCTTTTCCCGGCCGGCCTCTCCTCCCTCTCCTCCCTCCCTCCCCCGCCCCCAGCCCCCAGGCCCCGGACGGGGCGGGGCCGGCATCCCCTCCCCACCCCCAGCCCATAAAGGCCGCTCGGCGGGGCTGGATTCGCTCAGTTCCTGCCTCGGACGTTGGAGGATACAGGCGTGGGGGTCGTCGTCCTCCTCCTCGTTGTCGTCGTCGTCGTCGCCTTCAGCTGGGAACCAGGACGCCGGAGTCCCCCGACCGCAGTCCAGCCATGTCCACCGACCTCAGCGCCCTATACGAGGTCAGGCCCCTGCCCCACCCGGGACGAGAAGGGACCGGCCGGGAACAACTAGGGGAGGGAGAGAGAGAGACGTCGTCTATCTAGGCCGCCGGGGACAGGGGGGGAAAGGGGAGATCTAGGGGGGGATATAGGGGGGTGTGGGAAAGTGTGTGTCTGGGTGGGGGGGAGGGGGCGGTGGTGGTACTCTGTGTGTGTGTGTGTCTTTTTGGGGAGGGGTCGGTGGTGGTACTCTGTGTATGTGTTTTTTGGGGAAGGGGCGGTGGTCGTACTCTGCATGTGTGTCTGTTTTTTGGGGAGGGGGCGGTGGTGGTGCTCTGTGTATGTGTCTGTTTTTTGGGGGGAAGGGGCGGTGGTGGTACTCTGTGTATGTGTGTGTGTTTTTGGGGGAAGAGGCGGTGGTGGTATTCTGTATGTGTGTCTTTTTTGGGGAGGGGGCGGTGGTGGTACTCGTCTCTGTTTTGGGGGGAAGGGGCGGTGGTGGTACTCTGTGTATGCGTGTGGCTTTTTGGGGGAGGGGGTGGTGGTGGTACTCTGTGTATGCGTGTGGCTTTTTGGGGAAGGGGCGGTGGTGGTGCTCTGTGTGTGTGTGTGTGTCTTGGGGAAGGGGCGGTGGTGGTACTCTGTGTATGTGCGTGTGTCTGTTGGGGAGGGGGCGGTGGTGGTACTCTGTGTGTGTGGTTTTTGGGGAGGGGTCGGTGGTGGGCTTTGTGAGCCCGGTTCGGGACGGATCGGCCCCGGGGAGGTGGAGGGGGGGAGGGCCGGCCTCGAGGCCCCGGTCGTTGGGCTTCGCCTCCCTCCCCCCTCCCCCCTCCCCCTCGTTTCCGGACTTGGGTTCGGGTTGTGGGCGAGGCTGTTTACCCTGGGCGAGGAGGGGGAGGGGGGAGGCGGAGGAGGGACAGGAAACGGGGAGGGGGCGGGGAGAGGAGGGGAGGGGGTATTTGGGGAGCCCGGGCCCAGGGCCGCCCCGGCGTGACCTCTGACCTCTCCGTGTGTCTGTCTATGTGTCTGTGCGTGTGCGCCTGGCCCCCTTGTTCCCCCCGCAGAGGTTCCTGACGCTGAACCTGAGCGGGAGCGAGGCGGAGGGCTTGGGGGCGGCCTCCCCGTCGACCCCCGTGGGGTGGGGTCCCCCGGGGCCCTGGTCCCCCGGGGCCCCCGGCGCCCCCGGCCCCCTGTCGACGCGCGCCCCGGGCCGCTCCATCAGCCTGACGGAGGGCGGGTCCCCGGTGCCAACGCTGCCGCCGCCCCCGGGCTTCCCCCCGCTGGCGCGGGCCGCCCCGCCGCCCGCCGGCCCCCCGGCCCCGCCGGCCCCCAGCCGCTACAAGACGGAGCTGTGCCGCACCTTCGAGGAGAGCGGCCGCTGCAAATACGGCGCCAAGTGCCAGTTCGCCCACGGCCCCGCCGAGCTGCGCCAGCTCAGCCGCCACCCCAAGTACAAGACGGAGCCGTGCCACAAGTTCTACCTGCACGGGCGCTGCCCCTACGGTGCCCGCTGCCACTTCATCCACCACCCGGCCGAGGAGCGCCCATCCCCGCCGACGCCGCCCGGGCCTCCGCCCGCCCTGCGCCACAGCCTCAGCTACTCGGGCCCGGTCCTTCTGAGGGCCTCCTCCCCGCCCGCCGCCTTCTCCTCCTCTTCCTTCTCCTCCTGTTCGACGTCCTCCTGCTCCTCCTCCTCCCCGCCGCCCTCCGGCCTTCCCGGCGGCGGGGGTCCCGTCCCCCGCGGGGCCACGGCCGGCGAGGCCTGCTGCGCCTGCCGTCGCGGGCCGGGGGCCTTCTCGCTGTTCCCCGTCGGGGGGCTGCCGAGGACCCCCTCGGCCCACTCGCTCTCCTCCGACCTGGATTGCTACAGCAGCTCCGGGAGCCTCAGCGGCTCCGACTCGCCCGTCTTCGACCTGCCCGGGGGCGTCTCCCCCGCTCCCGCCCCCTCCCGACGCCTGCCCATCTTCAACCGCCTGTCCGTGTCCGAGTGAGCCGGGTTGGGGGCGGGGGGGAAGGACCCCCCGGGCCCCGTCCAGATGTGGCCTTCATCCTCCTCCTCCTCCTCCCTGGCACACAAGGGGTGGACCCCCCACCCCTGGCAGGGAGCCGAGGTTGGGGGGCTGGGGAAGGGGGGGGGTATTTCTTACTTTTTAATATGTAGCAGATTAAAGGGGAAAGATGAGGGGAGCACCCTCCCGACACCCCTTTTTTTAACCTTCAATTTGTGCTGTGAATAGATCCAGGGACCCTCTATGCCCCCTCCCCTCATTTCCCCAGCCCCCCCCCCCCCAAAGGGGCTGTAAGGCCAAGGAGGTCCCACCCCCACTGGGGTGGGGGCTGTAAGGCCCAGGAGGTTCCCCCCCCCCTTTTGGGGTGGGAGCTGTAAGGCCCAGGAGGGCCCCCCCAATTGGGGTGGGGGCTGTAAGGCCCAGGAGGGCCCCCCCAATTGGGGTGGGGGCTGTAAGGCCCAGGAGGGCCCCCCCCCAATTGGGGTGGGGGCTGTAAGGCCCAGGAGGGCCCCCCCCAATTGGGGTGGGGGCTGTAAGGCCCAGGAGGGCCCCCTCCCAATTGGGGTGGGGGCTGTAAGGCCCAGGAGGGCCCCCCCCCTTTTGGGGTGGGGGCCGTAAGGCCCAGGAGCCCCCACCCCACCGGGGTGGGGACTCCAACCAAAGTTGGGGGACGGAGGGGTCGTCTCTGGACCCGAGGGAGGGGGACAGCCGTCTCCCTGATCCCAGCCCTGGTGCTGTGACCCCCCCCCCCCCAAAAAAAAAACCAGATTCCCATCTCCCCCTTTGTAGCCAAAGCTCCCTCCAGCCCCCTTCCCCTTATTTATGAAAACGTTATTTATTGGAAACAGAATTTTATAGCTATTTATCTTTATGGTCGTCTGTCGGTTTGTTTTGTAATATTGGAAGATGCTATAATATAATAATATATATTGTTATTATATGATCTGATTTTATCTATTTTTTTGGCGTTTGACAATTAAAAAAAAAGAGCAACAACATCGTAATCGTAATGTTTGGTTTTGCATGAAGGGGAGAGGGAGTTGGGCAAGCTGGGAATCTTTTAATAATAATAATGATGGCATTTATAAAGCGCTTACTATGTGCAAAGCACTGTTCTGAACGTTGGGGGAGGTTACAAGGTGATCAGGTTGTCCCATGGGGGTCTCACGATCTTAATCCCCATTTTACAGATGAGGGTATTCTGTTCTAAACGCTCGGGAGGGCATGGAGAATAATAATAATGATGGCATTTATTAAGTGCTTACTTTGTGCAAAGCACTGTTCTAATTGTTGGGGGAGGTTACAAGGTGATCAGGTTGTCCCACGGGGGGGCTCACAATCTTAATCCCCATTTTACGGATGAGGTAACACTGTTCTAAGCGCTGGGGAGGTAGCAAGGTGATCAGGTTGTCCCACGGGGGGCTCACAGTCTTCATCCCCATTTTACAGATGAGGGAACTGGGGCATGGAGAATAATAATAATAATGATAGCATTTATTAAGCGCTTACTATGTGCAAAGCACTGTTCTAAGCGTTGGGGGAGGTTACAAGGTAATCAGGTTGTCCCACGGGGGGCTCACAGTCTTCATCCCCATTTTACACATGAGGTGACTGGGGCACGGAGAATAATGATAATGATGGCATTTATTAAGCACTTACTATGTGCAAAGCACTGTTCTAAGCGCTGGGGGAGGTTACAAGGTGATCAGGTTGTACCACGGGGGGGAACACAGTCTTAATCCCCATTTTACAGATGAGGGAACTCTGTTCTAAGCGCTGGGGAGGTAACAAGGTGATCAGGTTGTCCCATGGGAGGCTCAAAGTCTTCATCCCCATTTTGCAGATGAGGTAATCAGAGCATGGAGAATAATAATAATAATAATGGCATTTATTAAGTGCTTACTATGTGCAAAGCACTGTTCTAAGCGTTGGGGGAGGTTACAAGGTGATCAGGTTGTCCCACGGGGGGCTCACAGTCTTCATCCCCATTTTACACATGAGGTGACTGGGGCACGGAGAATAATGATAATGATGGCATTTATTAAGCGCTTACTATGTGCAAAGCACTGTTCTAAGCGCTGGGGAAGGTTACAAGGTGATCAGATTGTCCCACGGGGGGCTCGCGATTTTATAATCCCCACCTTCCAGATGAGGGGCAGAGAAGTGACTTGCCCAAAGTCACCCAGCTGACAATGGGCGGAGGCGGGATTTGAACTCATGATTTCTGACTGCCAAGCCCGGGCTCTTTCCACCGAGCCACGCTAGCTCTCTCAAGAAAAAGAGGCTTTTCTTTCTTGTTCTCTCCGGCCCCTCCCCAAGGCCTCCACCCGTCCTGGGAGGGCGGTGCCTCGGTGAGGTCACCGGAGCCGCCGGCCAAAGGGCTCCCGGAGGTGGTGATTTCACCGCCCCCGACCCCCCCGGGCTCTGGTTTAGACGGTGGGCACGCCCACGGTGGGGGGGGGGCGCTCACCTGAAGAGGGGGGGTGAGGTCAGGTCCGCCCAGGTGAGATCACCTGCGGACGAGCGTCGTCCCCACTTCCCCTCCCCCGCCCCGACTGGGGGAGCCTGTTCTTTCTTCATTCATCGTATTTATAATAATAATAATAACGATGGCATTTGTTAAGCGCTTACTATGTGCAGCGCACTGTTCTAAGCCCTTGGGGGTCGTACAGGGTAATCATCATCATCATCATCATCAATCGTATTTACTGAGCGCTTGCTATGTGCAGAGCACTGTACTAAGCGCTTGGGAAGTACAAATTGGCAACATATAGAGACAGTCCCTACCCAACAGTGGGCTCACAGTCTAAAAGGGGGGAGACAGAGAACAAAACCAAACATACTAACAAAATAAATAGAATAGATATGTACAAGTAAAATAAATAGAGTAATAAATATGTACAAACATATATACATATATAATCAGGTTGTCCCCCGGAGGGCTCACACTCTTAATCCCCACTTTACAGATGAGGGAACTGAGGCCCAGAGAAGTTGTGACCAGCCCAAAGTCACCCTGCTGACAACTGGCAGAGCCAGGAGTTTGTTAAGCGCTTACTATGAGCAAAGCACTGTTCTAAGCCCTGGGGGTGGTGTACAGGGTAATCAGGTTGTCCCACAGAGGGCTCACATTCTTATTCCCCATTTTCCAGATGAGGGAACTGAGGCCCAGAGAAGTGAAGTGACTTGCCCAAAGTCACCCAGCTGACAACTGGCGGAGCCGGGATTTTGTTAAGCGCTTACTATGTGCAAAGCACTGTTCTAAGCGCTGGGGGGGGGGGTACAGGGTAATCAGGTTGTCCCACAGAGGGCTCACACTCTTAATCCCCATTTTCCAGATGAGGGAACTGAGGCCCAGAGAAGTTGTGACTTGCCCAAAGTCACCCAGCTGACAACTGGCAGAGCCGGTATTTGAACCCATGACCTCTGACTCCAAAGCCCAGGCTCTTTCCACTGAGCCACACTGCTTCTCTATTTATTTATTGAGTGCTTACTGTGTGCAGAGCACTGGACTAAGCGCTTGGGAAGTCCAAGTCGGCAACATAGAGAGACGGTCCCTACCCAACAGCAGGCTCACAGTCTAGAAAGGGGAGACGGACAACAAAACAAAACGTATTAAAATAAAATAAATAGAATAGTAAATATTCATTCAATCATATTTACTGAGTGCTTACTGTGTGCAGAACACTATACTAAGCGCTTGGGAAGTCCAAGTCTGCAACATATAGAGACGGTCCCTACTCAACAGCAGGCTCACAGTCTAGAATATATATGTATATATATTTGTACAGTACAGTACATACATTTGCACAGTACATACATTTGTATATACAGTATATATGTATATATGTTTGTACGGATTTATTACTCTATTTTATTTGCACATATTTATTCTATTTATTTTATTTTGTTAATAGGTTTTGTTTTGTTGTCTGTCTCCCCCTTCTAGACTGCGAGCCCACTGTAGGGTAGGAACCGTCTCTATATGTTGCCAACTTGGACTCCCCAAGTGCTTAGTCCAGTGCTCTGCACACAGTAAGCGCTCAATAAATACGATTGAATGAATGAATGACCATCTCTGTTGCCAACTTGACTTCCCAAGCACTTAGTCCAGTGCTCTGCACACAGTAAGCGCTCAGAGAAGCAGCGTGGCTCAGTGGAAAGAGCTCGGGCTTTGGAGTCAGAGGTCAGGGGTTTGAATCCTGGCCCTGCCAATTGTCAGCTGTGTGACTTTGGGCAAGTCACTTAACTTCTCTGGGCCTGTTACCTCATCTGTAAAGTGGGGATTAAGACTGTAAGCCCCCCGTGGGGCAACCTGATCACCTTGTAACCTCCCCAGTGCTTAGAACAGTGCTTTGCACATAGTAAAAGCTTAACAAATGCCATTATTATTATAAATACGATTGAATGGATGAATAGAAGGGGGAGACGGACAACAAAACGAAACATATTCACCAAATAAAATCAATAGAGTAGTAAATATGTACAAGAATATCATCATCATCAATCGTATTTATTGAGCGCTTACTGTGTGCAGAGCACTGTACTAAGTGCTTGGGAAGTACAAGTTGGCAACATATAGAGACAGTCCCTACCCAACAGTGGGCTCAAGATATGTATGTTCTTGGGTCCGGTGGGAGGGGGCAGGGAATGGGGGAACTTCTGAGCTCCCTGCCCCCCTCCCCACCTCGGCCTGTACAGGATAAACTTGCTGCTTGGCGGGTGGGGCAGGGCCGCCCTAGCTCCTGGGCCTCGAGTTGGCCCGGGCGAGCCAGGACCGGTCGGGCCGCATTCTCTCTCCCCGGCTCCGGCCCGGCCGGGGGAGGAGGGGGAGGATCCCGGCCCGGCCAATTTGGCCTTCCTAAGCGCTTAGTCCAGTGCTCTGCACACGGTAAGCGCTCAATAACTACGATGGAATGAATGAATAAAGACTGTGAGCCCACTGTTGGGCAGGGACCGTCTCTAGATGTTGCCAACTTGGACTTCCCAAGCGCTTAGTACAGTGCTCTGCACACACTAAGCGCTCAATAACTGCGATTGAATGAATGAAGGCTGTGAGCCCTTCTAGACTGTGAGCCCACTGTTGGGTAGGGGCCGTCCCTATATGTTGCCAACTTGGACTTCCCAAGCGCTTAGTCCAGTGCCCTGCACACAGTAAGCGCTCAATAAATATGAATGAATGAATGAATGAATGAATGAAGACTGTGAGCCCACTGTTGGGTAGGGAACGGCTCTAGATGTTGCCAACTTGTACTTCCCAAGCGCTTAGTCCAGTGCTCTGCACACAGTAAGCACTCAATAAATATGAATGAATGAATGAAGACTGTGAGCCCACTGTTGGGTAGGGACCGTCTCTAGATGTTGCCAACTTGGACTTCCCAAGCGCTTAGTACAGTGCTCTGCACACGGTAAGCGCTCAATAAATACGATTGAATGAATGAATGAATGAATAAATACGAATGAATGAATAAATAGGATTGAATGAACGAATGAATGAAGACTGTGAGCCCTTCTAGACTGTGAGCCCACTGTTGGGTAGGGACCGTCTCTAGATGTTGCCAACTTGGACTTCCCAAGCGCTTAGCCCAGCACACAGTAAGCGCTCAATAACTACGATTGAATGAATGAAGACCCCTCCCCACCCCTTCAGAGAAGCAGTGTGGCTCAGTGGGAAGAGCCCGGGCTTTAGACTGTGAGCCCACTGTTGGGTAGGGACTGTCTCTATGTTTCCATCTTGTACTTCCCAAGCGCTTAGTACAGTAAGCGCTCAATAAATACGATTGATTGATTGGAGTCAGAGGTCATGGGTTCAAATCCCGGCTCCACCAGTTGTCAGCTGTGTGGCTTTGGGCAAGTCCCTTCACTTCCCTGGGCCTCAGTTCCCTCATCTGGAAAATGGGGATGAAGACTGTGAGCTCCCCCCACGTGGCTGATCACCTTGTAACCTCCCCGGCGGTTAGAACGGTGCTTTGCACATCGTAAGCGCTTAATAAATGCCATTATCATTATCATCACACACACACACCCCGACCCCCCCGGCCTTGCGGCCTGGTCCCTGGGCCGGGACAGGATGGAGGCTGCGGCCTGCGGGTGGGCGGGTGGGCGGGGGTCCGGGGACGGAATGTGCTCCTAAAACGGTGGGAAAGAGTTGGGGGGTGTGGCTGGGTTTGTTGGGGGGGGGTTCAGGGGTGTGTGTTTGTGTACGTGTGCGGGATGATGCTGCTGATGATGCTGCTGCTGATGGTGGTGGTGATGCTGACTTAGGGGACCTGAGCCAACTCGGGTCCCCTCCCCCTCTGGGTTTCCGGAGTTGCCGGGAGACGAGGGCACACAGAGGGGCGGGGGGCGTCCTCAACAGTCCATCCCCCCTCCCCCAACCCCGGGGCGGAGCGGAGCCCGGCCGCTGTGACCGTACAAGGCGAGGGAGCCCAGGCCAACGGGGGCGGGGAGATGGGATGGGCCCAGCCCGGGCACCAACCGGGGAGACGGAAACACGGACGCAGTCATTCATTCATCATTCATTCATTCATTCCATCGTATTTATTGAGCGCTTACTGTGTGCGGAGCACTGGACTAAGCGCTTGGGAAGTCCAAGTTGGCAATATAATCATAAATAATAAATAATAATGGCATTTGTTAAGCGCTTACTATGTGCTGTTCTAAGCGCTGGGGAGGATATTACTCTATTTATTTATTTATTTTATTTGTACATATCTATTCTATTTATTTTATTTTGTTAGTATGTTCGGTTTTGTTCTCTGTCTCCCCGTTTTAGAATGTGAGCCCACTGTTGGGTAGGGACTGTCTCTATAAGTTGCCAATTTGTACTTCCCAAGCGCTTAGTACAGTGCTCTGCACATAGTAAGCGCTCAGTAAATACGATTGATGATGAGGAGGAGGAGGAGGAGGAGGAGGATACAAGGTGATCAGGT
Organism: Tachyglossus aculeatus; assembly: GCF_015852505.1. NCBI lineage: Eukaryota > Metazoa > Chordata > Mammalia > Monotremata > Tachyglossidae > Tachyglossus > Tachyglossus aculeatus. Next base: position 4,326,902 of record NC_052091.1, read on the forward strand.
TGGCCCACGCGGGACTCACGGTCTTCATCCCCATTTTCCAGATGAGGTAACTGAGGCCCAGAGAAGTGAAGTGACTTGCCCAAAGTCACACAGCTGACAATTGGCGGAGCCGAGATCTCCAGCCCAGCCCGCACCCTCCGCTCCTCTGCCACCGCTAGTCTCCTCACCCTTCGGCCTCGTTCTCACCTGTCCCCCCATCGACCCCCGGCCCACGTCATCCCCCGGGCCTGGAATGCCCCCAATCCCTCTGCCCCTCTGCCAAGCTAGCTCTCTTCCTCCCTTCAAGGCCCTTCTGAGAGCTCACCTCCTCCAGGAGGCCTTCCCACACTGAGCCCCTTCCTTCCTCTCCCCCTCCTCCCCCTCTCCATCCCCCCATCTTACCTCCTTCCCCTCCCCACAGCACCTGTATATATGTATATATGTTTGTACATACTTATTACTCTATTTATTTTACTTGTACATATCTATTCTATTTATTTTATTTTGTTAGTATGTTTGGTTTTGTTCTCTGTCTCCCCCTTTTAGACTGTGAGCCCACTGTTGGGTAGGGACTGTCTCTATATGTTGCCAACTTGTACTTCCCAAGCGCTTAGTCCAGTGCTCTGCACACAGTAAGCGCTCAATAAATACGATTGATTGATTGATTGATTTGAACCCATGACCTCTGACTCCAAAGCCTGGGCTCTTTCCACTGAGCCAATATATAAAGACGGTCTCTACCCAACAGCGGGCTCACAGTCTAGAAGAGGGAGACAGACAACAAAACAAAACATATTCACAAAATAAAATAAATAGAATAGTAAATATTCATTCAATCGTATTTATTGAGTGCTTACTGTGTGCAGAGCACTGGACTAAGCGCTTGGGAAGGCCAAGTTGGCAACATAGAGAGACGGTCCCTACCCAACAGCGGGCTCACAGTCTAGAAGGGGGAGACAGGCAACAAAACAAAACATATTCACAAAATTAAATAGAATAGTAAATATTCATTCAATCGTATTTATTGAGCGCTTACTGTGTGCAGAGCACTGGACTAAGCGCTTGGGAAGGCCAAGTTGGCAACATCTATAGATGATCCCTACCCAACAGTGGACTCACAGTCTAGAAGGGCGGGCCCAGAGACAAGCCGGGCCCATCCCGAGATGAAGGCGTAGAAACTGTCTCGGCCCTCTGACAGAGACAGCCAGAGACCCACTCATTCAATCGTATTTATTGAGCGCTTACTATGAGCAGGGCCCTGGACTATTCATTCAATAGTATTTATTGAGCCCTTATTGTGAGCAGAGCCCTGGACTATTCATTGGATCGTATTTATTGAGCACTTATTGTGAGCAGAGCCCTGGACTATTCATTGGATCGTATTTATTGAGCACTTATTGTGAGCAGAGCCCTGAACTATTCATTCATTCAATCGTATTTATTGAGCACTTATTGTGAGCAGAGCCCTGGACCATTCATTGGATCGTATTTATTGAGTGCTTATTGTGAGCAGAGCCCTGGACTATTCATTCATTCAATCGTATTTATTGAGCACTTATTGTGAGCAGAGCCCTGGACTATTCGTTGTCGTATTTATTGAGCGCTTACTGTGAGCACAGCCCTGGACTATTCATTCATTCGATTGTATTTATTGAGCACTTACTGTGAGCAGAGCCCTGGACTATTCATTCATTCGATCGTATTTATTAAGCGCTTACTGTGAGCGGAGCCCTAGACTATTCATTCATTCAGTCATATTTATTGAGCGCTTACTGTGAGCGGAGCCCTAGACCATTCATTCAGTTGTATTTATTGAGCGCTTACTGTGAGCAGAGCCCTGGACTATTATTAATTCAATCGTATTTGTTGAGTGCTTACTGTGGGCAGAGCCCTGGACTATTATTCATTCGATCGTATTTATTGAGCGCTTGCTGTGAGCACAGCCCTGGACTATTCATTCATTCGATTGTATTTATTGAGCGCTTACTGTGAGCAGAGCCCTGGACTATTCATTCATTCAGTCATATTTATTGAGTGCTTACTGTGAGCAGGGCCCTGGACTATTCATTCATTCAATCGTATTTATTGAGCACTTATTGTGAGCAGAGCCCATTCATTTATTCAATCGTATTTATTGAGCGCTTACTGTGAGCACAACCCTGGACTATTCATTCATTCGATCATATTTATTGAGCGCTTACTGTAGGTAGAGTCCTGGACTATTCATTCATTTGGTCGTATTTATTGAGCGCTTACTGTGAGCAGAGCCCTGGACTATTCATTCATTCGATCGTATTTATTAAGCGCTTACTGTGAGCAGAGCCCTGGACTATTCATTCATTCTATCGTATTTATTAAGCGCTTACTGTGAACAGAGCCCTGGACTATTCATTCGATCGTATTTATTGAGTGCTTACTATGAGCAGAAACCTGGACTATTCATTCATTCGGTCGTATTTATTGAGCGCTTACTGTGAGCAGAGCCCTAGACTATTATTCACTCGATCGCATTTATTGAATGCTTACTGTGAGCGTTGTACTATGACAAAACAAAACATATTAACAAAATAAAATAAATAGAATAAATATGTACAAATAAATAAATCACCTTGCTACCTCCCCAGCTCTTAGAACAGAGTTCCCTCATCTGTAAAATGGGGATTAAGACTGTGAGCCCCCCGTGGGACAACCTGATTACCTTGTTACCTCCCCAGCGCTTAGAACAGTGCCTTGCACATGGTAAGCACTTAATAAATGCCATCATTATTATTATAGAGAAGCAGTGGAAAGAGCCCGGGCTTTGGAGTCAGAGGTCATGGGTTCGAATCCCGGCTCCGCCAACTGTCAGCTGTGTGACGCTCCGCCAACTGTCAGCTCTGTGACTTTGGGCAAGTCACTTCACTTCTCCATGCCTCAGTTCCCTTATCTGTAAAATGGGGATGGAGTCAGAGGTCGTGGGTTCGAATACCGGCTCTGCCACATAATAATAATGATGGCATTTATTAAGCGCTTACTATGTGCAAAGCACACATGTCTGCTGTGTGACCTTGGGCAAGTCACTTCACTTCTCGGGGCCTCAGTTACCTCATCTGTAAAATGGGGATGGAGACTGTGAGCCCCGTACAGGACAACCTTACCACCTTGTATCCCCCCCCACAGCGCTTAGACCAGTGCTTTGCACATAGTAAGCGCTTAACAAATGCCATTATTACTATTAAAACTGTAAGCCCCCCGGCGGGACAACCTGATCACCTTGTAACCTCCCCAGCGCTTAGAACAGTGCTCTGCACATAGTAAGCGCTTAACAAATACTATTATTATTATTATTATTATTACAGTTCGGCAACAGAGATCCAGAAATAGAGGGGGAGGTGGAGGGTGGGACCCCGGGGGCATACGACATGGTTGCCCCCCACCCCTCCTCGGCAGGCCGGTCCCTAGGCCGAGAGACCCCGGGGGGAACCCAACTGCTTCACCCCCCTCCCCATAAGGCCCTCCCACCCCTTTCCCCTTCCCCTTAGTACAGTGCTCTGCACACAGTAAGCGCTCAATAAATACAATTAATTGATTGATTGATTGATCAATTGATTGATTGATTCCCCTAGTCACCCCACAGATCCAGGGGCAGACCCCCCTCCCCCAAATCCATGTGTGAGTGTAGGGGAATGTTATGAGAAGCAGCGTGGCTCAGTGGAAAGAGCCCGGGCTTTGGAGTCAGAGGTCATGGGTTCAAATCCCTGCTCCGCCAATTGTCAGCTGTATGACTTTCGGCTAATCACTTAACTTATCTAGGCCTCAGTTACCTCCTCTGTAAAATGGGGATGAAGACTTTGAGCCTCACGTGGGACAACCTGATCACCTTGTAACCTCCCCAGTGCTTAGAACAGTGCTTTGCAAATGGTAAGTGCTTAATAAATGCCATTATTATTATTATTATGGGAACCCCAGCATGGAGGAGAGGGAAAGACCAAACAAAAACCCCCTTCCCATCCACCCCGACAGTCACGCATCCAGGGAATGGTTCCCTGCAGCCTTCGAGCCTCAGTTTCCCTCCCTCCTGGGTAGGTAGAATTCGAGAATTTGAGGGTCCCCGACAGGCCATTGGGGCGGGGAGTTGGGGGGGAGCAGGTGAGAGATAATAATATTCATTCATTCGTTCAACCGTATTTATTGAACGCTTACTGTGTGCAGAGCACTGGACTAAGCGCTTGGGAAGTACAAGTTGACAACATATACAGACGGTCCCTACCCAACAACGGGCTCACAGCCTAGAAGATAATGTTGGCATTTGTTAAGCGCTTACTACGTGCCAAGCACTGTTCTAAGCGCTGGGGTAGATACGCGGGGTTGTCCCACGTGGGGCTCCCAGTCTTCATCCCCATTTGACAGAGGAGGGAACTAAGGCCCAGAGAAGTGATGCGACTCACCCAAGGTCCCACAACTGACAAGCGGCGGAGTCGGAATTAGAACCCACGACCTCTGACTCCCAAGCCCACACTCTTTCCAGAGAGATTCATTCAATCGTCTTTATTCATTCATTCATTCAATCGTATTTATTGAGCGCTTACTGTGTGCAGAGCACTGTATTAAGCGCTTGGGAAGTACTTGTTGGCAATGTATAGAGACGGTCCCTACCCGACAGTGGGCTCACAGTCTAGAAGGGGGAGACAGAGAACAAAACAAAACATATTAACAAAATAAAATAAATAGAATAGCTATGTACAAGTAAAATAAATAAGAGTAATAAATATGTACAAACATATATACATATATACAGGTGCTGTGGGGAGGGGAAGGAGGTAAGGCGGGGGGATTCATTCATTCATTCAATCGTATTTATTGAGCGCTTACTGTGTGCAGAGCACTGTACTAAGCGCTTGGGAAGTACAAGTTGGCAACATAATGTATGCACGTATAATAATGATGATGATGGTATTTGTTAAGTGCTTACTATGTGCCAAGCATTGTTCTAAACACTGGGGTACGGTAATCAGGTTGTCCCACGTGGGGCTCACAGTCTTAATCCCCATTTTACAGATTAGGTACCTAAGGCTCAGAGAATAATAATAATAATAATGATGGCATTTATTAAGTGCTTTATTGAGCGCTTACTGTGTGCAGAGCACTGGACTAAGCGCTTGGGAAGTCCAAGTTGGTAACAGAGAGACAGTCCCTACCTGACAACGGGCTCATGGTCTAGAAGGGGAAGACAGACAACAAAACAACACATATTAACAAGATAAAATAGAATAAATGTGTACAAGTAAAATAAATAAATAGAGTAATAAATATGTACAAAGATGTGACTTTGATGCCAACCCTGGTGTCAGTCCGCCCCTTCCCAGATACCAGGAGCCCTGCTGACCGTCGTCCCACTGACCTTTGCCCTTTGATTCTAGGAAACCGGAGATAAGGATTGGGTGGGCGAGAGGGGAGGCCTGAGAGGGGCCCGGCCTACAGCGTGGCTCAGTGGAAAGAGCCCGGGCTTGGGGGTCAGAGGTCGTGGGTTCTAATCCCGGCTCCGCCAACTGTCAGCTGGGTGACTTTGGGCGAGTCGCTTCACTTCTCTGGGCCTCAGTGACCTCATCTGGAAAATGGGGATGAAGACTGGGAGCCCCACGGGGGGACAACCTGATCACCCTGTATCTCCCCCAGCGCTTAGAACAGTGGTCGGCACACAGTAAGGGCTTAACCCATGCCATCGTTATTATTATTATTCTCTGTGCCTCAGTTCCCTCATCTGTAAAATGGGGATGAAGACTGGGAGCCCCACGTGGGACAACCTGATCACCTTGTATCTCCCCCAGTGCTTAGAACCGTGCTCGGCACATAGTAAGGGCTTAACCCATGCCATCATTATTATTATTATTCTCTGGTCCTCAGTGACCTCATCTGGAAAATGGGGATGAAGACTGGGAGCCCCCCGCCGTGGGACAACCTGATGACCTTGTATCTCCCCCAGCACTTAGAACAGTGCTCGGTGCATTGTAAGTGCTTAACAAATACCATCATCATTATTATTATTATTATTCTCTGGTCCTCCGTGACCTCATCTGGAAAATAGGGATGAAGACTGGGAGCCCCACGGGGGACAACCTGATCACCTTGTATCTCCCCCAGCGCTTAGAACAGTGCTCGGCGCATTGTAAGTGCTTAACAAATACCATCATCATTATTATTATTATTCTCTGTGCCTCAGTTCCCTCATCTGTAAAATGGGGATGAAGACTGTGAGCCCCACGGGGGACAACCTGATCACCTTGTATCTCCCCCAGCGCTTAGAACAGTGCTCGGCACATTGTAAGTGCTTAACAAATACCATCATCATTATTATTATTATTATTCTCTGGTCCTCCGTGACCTCATCTGGAAAATAGGGATGAAGACTGTGAGCCCCACGGGGGACAACCTGATCACCTTGTATCTCCCCCAGCACTTAGAACAGTGCTCGGCACATAGTAAGTGCTTAACAAATACCACCATCATCATTATTATTATTATTATTCTCTGGTCCTCCGTGACCTCATCTGGAAAATAGGGATGAAGACTGGGAGCCCCACGGGGGACAACCTGATCACCTTGTATCTCCCCCAGCGTTTAGAACAGTGCTCGGAGCATTGTAAGTGCTTAACAAATCCCATCATCATTATTATTATTATTCTCTGTGCCTCAGTTCCCTCATCTGTAACATGGGGATGAAGACTGGGAGCCCCACGTGGGACAACCTGATCACCTTGTATCTCCCCCAGCGCTTAGAACAGTGCTCGGCGCATTGTAAGTGCTTAACAAATACCATCATCATTATTATTATTATTCTCTGGGCCTCAGTGACCTCATCTGGAAAATGGGGATGAAGACTGGAAGCCCCACATGGGACAACCTGATGACCTCGTATCTCCCCCAGCGCTTAGAACAGTGCTCGGCACATAGTAAGTGCTTAACAAATACCTCCATCATTATTATTATTATTATTCTCTGGGCATCAGTGACCTCATCTGGAAAATAGGGATGAAGACTGGGAGCCCCACGGGGGACAACCTAATCACCTTGTATCTCCCCCAGCGCTTAGAACAGTGCTCGGCACATAGTAAGTGCTTAACAAATACCATCATCATTATTATTATTATTATTCTCTGGTCCTCCGTGACCTCATCTGGAAAATAGGGATGAAGACTGGGAGCCCCACGGGGGACAACCTGATCACCTTGTATCTCCCCCAGCGCTTAGAACAGTGCTCGGCACATAGTAAGTGCTTAACAAATACCTCCATTATTATTATTATTATTATTCTCTGGGCCTCAGTTTCCTCATCTGGAAAATGGGGATGAAGACTGGGAGCCCCCCGTGGGACAACCTGATCACCTTGGATCCCCCCAGCGCTTAGAACAGTGCTTTGCACATAGTAAGCGCTTAACAAATGCCATCATTATTATTATTATTCCCCCTCCCCCCATGCCCCCCATCCCCAACGACCCCCGCCCGGCCCCTAAAATTTTCCCAAAAGTTGCGGTCATCCCTGGCCGACACCGCCCCCCTCTGGCCGCACACGGGAACGACGCATTCCCGAAATTCCCAAACTCTCCCCTGGGGAGCTGCGTGGCCTAGTGAATTCATTCATTCATTCATTCATTCATTCATTCATTCATCCATCCATCCATCCATTCAATCGTATTTATTGAGCGCTTACTGTGTTCATTCATTCATCCATTCTTTCATCCATTCAATCGTATTTATTGAGCTCTTATTGTGTTCATTCATCCATTCATTCATTCATCCATTCAATCGTATTTATTGAGCGCTTACTGTGTTCATTCATCCATTCATTCATTCATTCATTCAATCGTATTTATTGAGCGCTTACTGTGTGCAGAGCCCTGGGAGTCAGAAGGACCTGGGTTCTAGTCCCCGCTCCGCCACTTGTCTGCTGGGTGACCTTGAGCAAGTCACTTCTCTGGGCCTCAGTGGCCTCATCTCTAAAATGGGGATTAAGCAGCGTGGCTCAGTGGAAAGAGCACGGACTTGGGAGTCAGAGGTCATGGGTTCAAATGCCGACTCCTCCGCTTTCATTCATTCATTCATTCAATGGTATTTATTGAGCGCTTACTGTGTGCAGAGCACTGTACTAAGCGCTTGGGAAGTACAGGTAGGCAACATAGTGAGACCATTGCTACCCAACAACGGGCTCACATTCATTCGTATTTATTGAGCGCTTACTGTGTGCAGAGCACTGGGAGTCAGAAGGACCTTGGTCCCCGCTCCGCCACTTGTCTGCTGGGTGACCTTGGGCAAGTCACTTCTCTGGGCCTCAGTGGCCTCATCTCTAAAATGGGGATTAAGCAGCATGGCTCAGTGGAAAGAGCAGGGGCTTGGGAGTCAGAGGTCATAGGTTCAAATCCCAACTCCTCTGCTTTCATTCATTCATTCATTCATTCAATCGTATTTAATAATAATAATGATGGCATTTATTAAGCACTTACTATGTGCAAAGCACTGTTCTAAGCGCTGGATTTTTATTGAGTGCTTACTGTGTGCAGAGCACTGGACTAAGCGCTTGGGAAGTACAGGTGGGCAACATATTGAGACGGTCCCTATCCAACAACAGGCTCACAGTCAATCGTATTTATTGAGTGCTTAGTGTGTGCAGAGCACTGGGAGTTAGAAGGACCTGGGTTCTAGTCCCCGCTCCGCCACTTGTCTGCTGGGTGACCTTGGGCAAGTCACTTCTCTGGGCCTCAGTGGCCTCATCTCTAAAATGGGGATTAAGCAGCGTGGCTCAGTGGAAAGAGCACGGGCTTGGGAGTCAGAGGTCATGGGTTCAAATCCCGCTCCTCTGCTTTCATTCATTCATTCATTCAATCGTATTTAATAATAATAATAATGATGACATTTATTAAGTGCTTACTATGTGCAAAGCACTGTTCTAAGTGCTGGATTTTTATTGAGCACTTACTGTGTGCAGAGCACTGGACTAAGCGCTTGGGAAGTACAAGTGGGCAGCATATTGAGACGGTCCCTACCCAACAATGGGCTCACAGTCAATCATATTTATTGAGCGCTTACTGCGTGCAGAGCACTGGGAGTCAGAAGGACCTGCGTTCTAGTCCCCGCTCCGCCACTTGTCTGCTGGGTGACCTTGGGCAAGACACTTCTCTGGGCCTCAGTGACCTCATCTCTAAAATGGGGATTAAGCAGCGTGGCTCAATGGAAAGAGCACGGGCTTGGGAGTCAGAGGTCATGGGTTCAAATCCCGGCTCCTCAGCTGTGTGACTTTGGGCAAGTCACTTCACATCTCTGGGCCTCAGTTACTTCACCTGTAAAATGGGGATTAAAACTGTGAGTCCCACCTGGGACAACCTGATCACCTTGTATCCTCCCCAGCGCTTAGAACAGTGCTTTGCACATAGTAAGCACTCAACAAATACCAAAATTATTATTAGTATTATTATTAAGAGCGTGAGGCCCACGTGGGACAGGGACTGTGTCTAACCTGATTGACTTGTATCTACCCTAAAAATAATAATAATGTTGGTATTTGTTAAGCACTTACCCTGGGCCAAGCACTGTTCTAACTGCTGGGGGAGATATAAGATAATCAGGTTGTCCCACTAGGTGCTCACAGTCTTCATCCCCATTTTACAGATGCGGTAACTGAGGCACAGAGAAGTGAAGTGGCTTGCCCAAGGTCATGCAACAGACAAGTGGCAGAGCCAGGATTAGAACCCATGTCCTCTGGCTCCCAAGCCCGAGCTCTTTCCACTAAGCTACGCTGCTTCACCACTCTAGTGTTTAGAACAGTGCTTGGCACATATTAAGTGCTTAAATCCCATTATTATTATTCTGTGTACCTCAGTTCCCTCATCTGTAAAATGGGGATTAAGACTGTAAACCCCGTGTGGGACAGGGACTGTGTCTAATCTGATGGATTTGTATCTACTCGTGTTTAGAACAGTGCTTGGCACATATTAAGTGCTTAAGTACCATTATTATTATTCTGTGTACCTCAGTTCCCTCATCTGTAAAATGGGGATTAAGACTGTGAGCCCCGTGTGGGACAGGGACTGTGTCTAATCTGATGGATTTGTATGTACTCTAGTGTTTAGAACAGTGGTTGGCACATAATAAGTGCTTAAGCACCATTGTTATTATTCTGTGTGCCTCAGTTCCCTCATCTGTAAAATGGGAATTAAGACTGTGAGCCCTGTGTGGGACAGGGACTGTGTCTAATCTGATGGATTTGTATCTACTCCTGTGTTTAGAACAGTGGTTGGCACATATTAAGTGCTTAAATACCATTATTATTATTCTGTGTACCTCAGTTCCCTCATCTGTAAAATGGGGATTAAGACTGTGAGCCCCGTGTGGGACAGGGACTGTGTCTAATCTGATGGATTTGTATCTATTCCTGTGTTTAGAACAGTGGTTGGCACATAATAAGTGCTTAAGTACCATTATTATTATTCTGTGTACCTCAGTTCCCTCATCTGTAAAATGGGGATTAAGACTGTGAGCCCCGTGTGGGACAGGGACTGTGTCTAATCTGATGGACTTGTATGTACTCTAGTGTTTAGAACAGTGGTTGGCACATAATAAGTGCTTAGTACCATTATTATTATTCTGTGTGCCTCAGTTCCCTCATCTGTAAAATGGGGATTAAGACTGTGAGCCCCATGTGGGACAGGGACTATGTCTGACCTGATTATCGCGTACCTACTCCAGTGCATAGAACGGTGGCTGGTATAGAGTAAGCGCTTAACAAATACCATTTAAATTTTCCAAGCACTGTACTAAGCTCTGTGGCAGTACAAGAGTACCTCATCGTCATCACCGTCATTGTGGTGTGTATTAAGCACCTTCGGTACTGGACTAAATGCTGGGAGGCTCGTTGCGGGCGGGGAATGTGTCTACCAACTCGGTTATATTGTTGTCTTGTACTCTCCCAAGCGCTTAGTACAACGCTCTGCACACAGCAAACACCCAATAAATACAGTTGATTCAGAAAATTGTTCTCCCTAAAGGAACTAAGGCACATTCTTTGCCTTCAAGGAGCTGACAACCAAATAGTGGAGACAGCAGCGCATAATTTTTTGTGAAACACAGAAACGGGAAAGAAAACAAGGAAATGGGAGGGTGAAATAGATAAATTGGTGAATACCTAAGTAGCATGAATACCTAAGTAGCATGTGAAGAGTCCTATATAATAATATAATAATAATAATGATGGCATTTATTAAGCGCTTACTATGTGCAAAGGTATACATAATTGCAAAGAATGGGCGTCAGTGGCTCAGGATGAACTGACTGTAAAAGCAGCTTTGACTTGTAATAACTGGGGGTTTGTTACTGTAACATACATATCTAAGACTTTTCCTAGCATCAGTGTCTTTTCCAGAGAATTAGTCCTCCTGATTATGTTGTCTCCCCCTTTTAGACTGTGAGCCCACTGTTGGGTAGGGATTGTCTCTATGTGTTGCCAACTTGTACTTCCCAAGCGCTTAGTACAGTGCTCTGCACACAGTAAGCGCTCAATAAATACGATTGATGATGATGATGTGTCCAAAATACGCTAATCTGAGTCGAGTCACTTGGCCTTCCGAAGACCACTTGGGTTTAATTTGCTCCAAAATCCATTTGTTTGTTTTTCGGGCCGTCCATGGTATTCGCAAAAGCCTTCTCCAACCCCACATTTCAAAAGAATCGATGTTCTTTCTATCCTGCTTTTTTACGGCCCAGCTTTCGGATCCGTACACTGTTACTGGAAACAGTATCTCTCAATCATTCGTATTTACTGAGCGCTTACTATGAGCAGAGCCCTATACTCTTCGGAGAGTACAGTACAATCAATCAATCAATCAATTGTATTTATTGAGCGCTTACCGTGTGCAGAGCACTGTACTAAGCGCTTGAGAAGTCCAAGTTGGCAACATATAGAGACAGTCCCTACCCAACAGTGGGCTCACAGTCTAGAAGGGGGAGACAGAGAACAAAACCAAACATATTAACAAAATAAAATAAAATAAAATAAAAGAGAAGTATAATAAAAGTATAATAAAATAAATAAATAAAAGTATAATAAAAGAGAAGAAATCAATCAATCATATTTATTGAGCGCTCACTGTGTGCAGAGCACTGTACTAAGCTCTTGGAAAGTACAAGTTGGCAACATATAGAGACAGTCCCTACCCAACAGTGGGCTCACAGTCTAGAAGGGGGAGACAGAGTACAAAACCAAACATATTAACAAAGTAAAATAAAATAAAATAAAAGAGAAGTATAATAAAAGTATAATAAAATAAATAAAATAAAATAAATAAATAAAAGTATAATAAAAGAGAAGAAATCAATCAATCGTATTTATTGAGCGCTTACTCTGTGCAGAGCACTGTACTAAGTGCTTGGGAAGTACAAGTTGGCAACATATAGAGACAGTCCCTACCCAACAGTGGGCTCACAGTCTAGAAGGGGGAGTACAAAACCGAACATATTAACAAAATAAAATAAAATAAAATAAAAGAGAAGTATAATCAAAGTATAATAAAATTAATAAAATAAAATAAAATCAATAAATAAAAGTATAATAAAAGAGAAGAAATAAAATACAAGAGAAGTAGCAGGCACATCCCCTGGCCATTACGAGCTGACAGTCTAGAGGGGGAGAGAGGCATTAATAGGAATAAATAAGTAATTTATAATGATCTAATTTAAAGATATGCAGGTAAGTGCTGTGGGGTTGGGTGTAAGGAGAATGTCAAGTGTCCAAAGGTCACAGATTGAGGTGCAGAGATGACGCAGAAGGGAGAGCGAGATGGGGAAAAGAGGGTTTAAACGGGGAAGGCCTCTTGAGGAAATGTAACCTTTGTAATGCTTTGAGGGTGGAGGGAGTGGTGGTCTGGCGTACTGGGGGGTGAGAGGGAGTCCATGCTACGGGGGTGACGCGGAAAAAGGGTTGGTGGTGAGCTAGACGAGAGCGGGGCACAGTGAGTAATCTGTGAGTAAGAATAATAATCACGATATCCTGCCTCCACATCAAACGGAAACTCCTCACCATCAGCTATCAGCCACTCAATTAATCGATGATATTTACGGAGCACATCCGGGGTGCAGACGGACCGTACTCAGCACATGGGAGAATACACTATAACAGAGTTGGTAGCCAGTCAGTTGTATTTATTGAGCCCTTATTGGGTGCAGAGCACTGTACTAAGCACTCGGGAGCGTACAATACAACGAGTAAGAGTTGTATGAGTTGTAAGAGTTATGAGTAAGAATAATAATCACGATATCCTGCCTCCACATCAAACGGAAACTCCTCACCGTCAGTTGCCAGCCACTCAATTAATCGATGATATTTACACAGCACATACTGGGCGTAGACGGACCGTATTCAGCACATGGGAGAATACACTATAACAGTTGGTAGCCAGTCAGTTGTATTTATTGAGCCCTTATTGTGTGCAGAGCACTGTACTAAGCACTCGGGAGCGTACAATACAACAATGAGTAAGAGTTGTATGAGTTGTAAGAGTTGTATTCTATGAGTAAGAATAATACTCACGATATCCTGCCTCCACATCAAACGGAAACTCCTCACCGTGAGCTGCCAGCCACTCAATTAATCGATGATATTTACAGAGAACATACTGGGTGCAAATGGACCGTAATCAGCACATGGGAGAATACACTATAACAGAGTTGGTAGCCAGTCAGTTGTATTTATTGAGCCCTTATTGTGTACATATTTATTACTCTATTTATTTTACTTGTACATATCTATTCTATTTATTTTATTAATATGTTTGGTTTTGTTCTCTGTCTCCCCCTTCTAGACTGTGAGCCCACTGTTGGGTAGGGATCGTCTCTAGATGTTGCCCACTTGTCCTTCCCAAGCGTTTAGTCCAGTGCTCTGCACACAGTAAGCGCCCAATAAATACGATTGATTGATTGAGGGGGAGAGGAAGGAGCACTCGGGAGCGTACAATACAACAATGAACAGACACATTCCCTGCCCACAGTGAGCTTACAGTCTAGAGGGGGAGACAGAAATAGAAATAAATAGAAATAAATAAATGACAGATAGGGATGTAAGTGCTGTGGGGATGGGAGGGGGGTGATGAATAAAGGGAGCAAGTCACGGTGACACAGAAGGGAGTGGGAGAAGAGGAAAGGAGGACTTAGTCAGGGAAGGCCTCTGGGTGGATTTGTGTCTTCAAGATGGCTTTGAAGGAGGGGAGAGTCATTGTCGGAGAGGAGGAGGGAGGGTGTTCCAGGCCAGAGGGTGAGAGGTCAGGGTTCACTCCCCACAGGGGGCTTACAGTCTACAGGGGTGACACATTGACACCTCTGACACCTGTCTCCATGCTTTGTTTTGTTGTCTGTCTCCCCCTTCTAGACTGGGTAAGGACCACCTCTCTATGAAGTTAAGTGGCTTGCCCAAGGTCACACAGCAGACAAGTGGAGGAGGCAGGATTAGAACCCATATCCTCGGACTCCCAAGCCCATGTTCTTTCCACTAAACCATGCTGCTTCACTGTAGCAGCCCGTAGTCAATGTTCTAATGAAACAGAACTAGTAGACACAGTCCAAGTCCACAGCGAACTTACAGTCTAGAATTTCCTAGGTCTTGTACTTCCCAAGCGTTTAGTCCAGTGCTCTGCACACAGTAAGCGCTCCCAAAATACGACTGAATGAATGAACATTCATATAAATCAATTATGGGTAGGCCCAAAAGTGCTTGGGGCTGAGGGTGGGGTGATACCAAGTGGCCGAGGGGTTACAATTCAAGTGCATAGATGACGCAGGCGAAAGTCCGGGAAAGAGGGCTTATTTCGGGAAAACCTCCTGGAAGCAATGTAATCAATCCTCAGACACCAACCTACTCAGAGTGCCTCGGTCATCATCATCAATCGTATTTATTGAGCGCTTACTGTGTGCAGAGCACTGTACTAAGCGCTTGGGAAGTACAAGTTGGCAACATATAGAGACAGTCCCTACCCAACAGTGGGCTCACAGTCTAAAAACTTGTCTCTCTCACTATCCACCCCATGCTTAAGCCCTCCCCCTTTCCTGGAACTCCCTCCCTTTCCTTTCCAAAAAAACACCGGTCTCCCCATCTTCCTCCAGGAAGTCCTCCCTGACTAAGCACTCAGCTATTCTCCCTCCCTCCTGCGTCACCTATAAGTGCTTAAGACAGTGCTCTTCACACATTAAGTGTTTGATTGACCCAAGTCTGTACCCCCTAAACAGTTTGATAATCCCCCCTCAAGACTGAAAGCCCTCTGTGGGCAGGGATTGTCTCTCTTTAATAATGATAATAATGACATTTATTAAGCGCTTACTATGTGCAAAGCACTGTTCTAAGCACTGGGGAGGTCACAAGGTGATCAGGTTGTCCCACGTGGGGCTCACAGTCTTAATCCCCATTTTACAGATGAGGTAACTGAGGCCCAGAGAAGTTAAGTGATTTGCCCAGAGTCACACAGGTGACAATTGGTGGAGCCGGGATTTGAACCCATGACCTCTGACTCCAAAGCCCGTGCTCTCTTTCCACTGAGCCATGCTGCTTCTCTTTACTGCTGTATTGTACTTTCCAAGCACTTAGTACAGTGCTCTGCACACAGTAAGTGCTCAATAAATACGATTGAATGAATGAATGTCTCCCCCTCTAGGCTGTTATTCATTCATTCATTCAATCCTATTGAGCGCTTACTGTGTGCAGAGCACTGTACTAAGCACTTGGAAAATACAATTTGGCAATAAATGGAGACAATCCCTATCCAACCACAGGCCAACAGTCTATAAGGGGGAAGACAAACGAGTAGACATGCATCAGTAGCATCAGTATAGAGTGATAAATATAAACACATCATTAATAAAATAAATAGAATCAATCAATCAATCGTATTTACATTTATAGATAAATACAAGTTTTGTGTCTGTGTTTGTACATATTTATTACTCTATTTTACTTGTACGTATTTATTCTATTAATTTTATTTTGTTAATATGTCTTGTTTTGTCATCCGTCTCCCCCCTTCTAGACTGTGAGCCCGCTGTTGGGTAGGGACCGGTTCTCTATGTTGCCAACTTGGACTTCCCAAGCGCTTAGTCCAGTGCTCTGCACACAGTAAGCGCTCAATAAATACCATCACTGTTATTAATATGATTAAATAATCAATCAATCGTATTTCTTGAGCGCTTTAAATACCATCACTATTATTATTATTAATACGATTAAATAATCAATCAATCAATCGTATTTATTGAGCGCTTACTGTGTGCAGAGCACTGTACTAAGCGCTTGGGAAGTGCAAGTTGGCAACATATAGAGACGGTCCCTACCCAACAGTGGGCTCACAGTCTAGAAATAAATAAGTGAACCAATGAAACCTGTCCACATGTTTGGTTTTTGTTGCCTGTCTCCCCCTTCTAGCCCGTGAGCCCGTTGTTGGGTAGGGGACCGTCTCTATCTGTTGCCGACTTGTCCTTCCCAAGCACTTAGTCCAGTGCTCTGCACACAGTAAGCGCTCAATAAATACGATGGAATGAATGAATGAATGAAATAGAGTGATAAATCTGTACAAACATATACATCTGTACAGGTGCTGTGGGGAGGGCCCTTCAAGGCCCTACTGAGAGCTCACCTCCTCCAGGATGCCTTACCAGACTGAGCCCCCTCCTTCAATCAATCAATCAATCAATCAATTGTATTTATTGAGCGCTTACTGTGTGCAAAGCACTGTACTAAGCGCTTGGGAAGTCCAAGTTGGCAACATATAGAGACAGTCCCTACCCAACAGCGGGCTCACAGTCTAGAAGGGGGAGACAGAGAACAAAACCAAACATATTAACAAAATAAAATAAAATAAAATAAAATAAAAGAGAAGTATAATAAAAGTATAATAAAATAAATTAAATAAAATAAATAAGTAAAAGTATAATAAAAGAGAAGAAATCAATCAATCATATTTATTGAGCACTTACTGTGTGCAGAGCACTGTACTAAGCGCTTGGGAAGTCCAAGTTGGCAACATATAGAGACAGTCCCTACCCAACAGTGGGCTCACAGTCTAGAAGGGGGAGACAGAGAACAAAACCAAACACATTAACAAAATAAAATAAAATAAAATAAAATAAAAGAGAAGTATAATAAAAGTATAATAAAATAAAATAAATAAGTAAAAGTATAATAAAAGAGAAGAAATCAATCAATCAATCATATTTATTGAGCGCTTACTGTGAGCAGAGCACTGTACTAAGCAGTTGGGAAGTCCAAGTTGGCAACATATAGAGACAGTCCCTACCCAACAGTGGGCTCACAGTTCCCCTCATCCCCCTCTCCATCCCCCTCATCTTACCTCCTTCCCTTCCCCACAGCACCTGTATATAATAATAATGGCATTTGTTAGGCGCTTACTATGTGCAGAGCACTGTTCTAAACGCTGGATATATGTTTGTACATAATTCTTACTCTATTTCACTTGTACATATCTATTCCATTTATTTTATTAATATGTTTGGTTTGGTTGTCTGTCTCCCCCTTCTAGACTGTGAGCCCACTGTTGGGGAGGGACCGTCTCTAACTGTTGCCCACTTGTAAGTCCAGTGCTCTGCCCACAGTAAGCGCTCAATAAATAGGATTGATTGATTGAGGGGGAGAGGAAAGAGATCTTTCCTCCTTTGCACTGATTGATTGAGGGGGAGAGGAAGGATAACTTTCCTCCTTTGCAGTTCTTGATCGTCTCCGCGTCGCTTCGAAGAGAAGCCGGCCCTTTTTTCCGCTCAAAATGATGATTTTTGTGCTCCAGGTGAGGCTCGAACTCACAACCTCGGCATGGCTCCGCTCGCACTGCTCTATAAGTACCGCGCGCTAACCGATTGCGCCACTGGAGCTCCGCCCGCTGCCTCCGGGAGCTGAGCCTTTCAATCTCCGCCCCTTTCGACTGTCACCACGTCCTTTACATCACTTTCCTTTGAAATCCTCCCCTTCATTCGCTCCATCGTACTTATTGAGCGCCTACTGGGTGCAGACCACTGGACTAAGCGCTTGGGAAGTCGGCAACCGAAAGAGACGGTCCCCTACCCAACAAAGGCCTCACAGACTAGAAGGGGGAGACAGGCAACAAAACAAAACATATTAACAAAATAAAATAAATACGATAAATATGTACAAGTAAAATAAATAAATGGAGTAATAAATCCGTACAAACATATATACGCATATATAGGTGCTGTGGGGAGGGGAAGGAGGTAATATGCTGTTATTATAAGTGACTGGCCCAAAGACACACATAGTAAGCGCTTCACAAATACCATCATTATTATTATTATTATTATTATTAAGGTTATTATTATTATTATTTCCCTAGAGCACCTGGGTTCTCCCAAGAGGGTCATGGGGACTGGGGAGGCCGGGGAGGTGTGGTCCCTTAGAGGCCAAGGGGAGTCGGAGAACGAGAGGCTCCGTCCACCAGCTCTGCTCTGACCCAGCCTCAACAGGCCGGCTCGTCTCCGTCTCCGCCTCCGCTGCGGTAGTGGCTCTTTTAACTTCCTCTTCGGTCCCGGGGGTAACAACGTCCCGTTGCTCGCTCCCCTTTGCCCGCCCTCCTCCCTCTCCCTCCCTTCCTCTCTCTCCTTCCTTCCCTCCCTTTTCTTTCCCTCCCTCCCTTCCTCTCCCTCCTTTCTTCCCTCCCTCCTTCTCTCTCCCTTCCTTCAGCTTCATTCCTTGCTCTTCCCTCCTTCCCTTCCTCTCCCTCCTTTCTTCACTCCCTCCTTCTCTCTCCCTTCCTTCCACTTCATTCCTTTCTTCTCCCTTCCCTCCCTCTCTTTCCCTTCCTTCCTTTCTTCTCCTTCCTTCCCTCCCTCTCTTTCCCTTCCTTCCTTTCTTCTCCTTCCTTCCCTCCCTCTTTCCCTTCCTTCCTTCCTTTCTCCTCCTTCCCTCCCTCCCTCTTTCCCTCCTTCCCTTCCTCTCCCTCCTTTCTTCACTCCTTCCTTTCTCTCTCCCTTCCTTCCGCTTCCTTCCTTTCTTCTTCCTTCCCTCCCTCTTTCCCTTCCTTCCTTCCTTTCTCCTCCTTCCCTCCATCCCTCTTTCCCTCCTTCCCTTCCTCTCCCTCCTTTCTTCACTCTTTCCTTTCTCTCTCCCTTCCTTCCACTTCTTTCCTTTTTTCTCCTTCCTTCCCTCCCTCTTTCCCTTCCTTCCTTTCTCCTCCTTCCCTCCCTCCCTCTTCCCCTCCTTCCCTTCCTCTCCTTCTTTCTTCCCTCCCTCCTTCTCTCTCCCTCTCTTCTCCTTCCTTCCCTCCCTCTTTCCCTCCTTCCCTTCCTCTCCCGCGTTCCCTTCCTCTCCCTCCTTCTCCCTTCCACTTCCTTCCTTTCTTCTTCCTTCCCTCCCTCTCTCCCTTCCTTCTTCTTCCTTCCCTCCCTCTCTCCCTTCCTTCTCCTTCCTTCCTTCCCTCCCTCTCTCTTCCTCCCTCCTTTCTTCCCTCCCTCTCTCTCCCTTCCTTCCTTCTTCCTTCCTTTCCTCCCTTTCTTTCCTTCCCTTTCCTTTCCTCCCGCCCTCCCAGGCCTTCTCGTTCCCCTGGACGCCCCGGGCCCCGCCCCGTTCCCTGGCTCCCCGTGGCCCCCAGCCCTCGCTCTCCTTTGGGATCTTCCGTGGGTGGGAGGGGAGTCTAAGGGGACGGGACCCAGGGAGCCTGTTCTTTTCGCCCCATCCCCTTCTATGTGTTGGGGGATGTGGTAGTGGGGGGTGGGGGGCCGAGGGAGTTGCAGCTGGCTGGGCAAACAGGCCGACAGCCTTCGAGACCCCCCCAGTGCCCACCCCCACCCCGCCTTATGTTGTCCCCTAAACCTTGAAGCGGGGCTCCTTGCTTCCACTCCTTCCTTCCCTCTCTCCTTCCCTTCCTCCCTCCTTCTTTTCCCTCCCTCCTTCCCTTCCCCTTCTTTCCTTCCTTCCTTTCTTCCCTCCTTTCCTTCCTTCCTCCTTCCGTTCCCTCCCTCCCTTCCTCCCCTCCCCTCCCCTCCTTCCCCTCCCTTCCCTCCCTTTCTTCCCTCCTCCCTCCCTTTCTTCCCTCCTTTCCTTCCTTCCCTTCCTACCTCCTTCCCGTCCCTCCCACTTTCCCTTCCTTCTTTCCTTCCCTTTCCTCTCCTTTCCTTCCTTCCTCGCTCCTTCCCTTCTTCCCTCCTTCCCTTCCCTCCCTCTTTCCCTTCCCCCTTTCCTTCCTTTTCCTTTCCTTTCTTTTCCTTTCCCTCCTTCCCCCTCCCTCCTTCCCTTCCTCCTTTCCTTTCCTTTCCCTTCTTTTCCTTCCCTTCCCTTCCTTCCTCCCTCCCTCTTTCCCTCCCTCCTTCCCTTCCCTCCCTCTTTCCCTTCTTCCCTTCCCTTCCCTTCCCTTCCCTTCCCTTCCTCCCCCGACGCCGAGGAAGAGAGCGAGAGCTCAGGCGACCCAACCCCGCCACCTCGTCACCCGGAAAGAGGAAAACAATTAGGGTGATTAAAGAGCAACAGATCAATTAGGGTCATTAGGCGGAGAGGACGTAGGTTGAGGGCGCCCCAGGGCTGAGGGGGAAAGGTGAGGAGGGCGGTAAACTGAAGCTCACAGGTGGCTCAGCCTGGCGGCATCTGATGAATCAGAAACCTAGATCCAAGAGGAAACCAGACATCCTGGCCCATCCTGACCCGAAGCCCCTGGCCCCCCAAATCCGAGTCCTTTCGAGATCCAGGCCACCCCACCTACCCTCCAGCATCCTCCCCGTGCCCCCCTATCAGCCCTCGCTGCTCCCCCCAACCTCCTCCTGACTGTAAACTCCTTGAGGGCAGGGCATGTCTACCAACTCAGTTGTAATGTAATAATAATAATAATGGCATTTGTTAAGCGCTTACTATGTTAAAGCACTGTTCTAAGCACTGGGGAGGATACAAGGTGATCAGGTTGTCCCACGTGGGCCTCACGGTCTCAATCCCCATTTTACAGATGAGGTAACTGAGGCCCAGAGAAGTGAAGTGACTTGCCCAAAGTCACACAGCTGAGAATCGGTGGAGCCGGCATTTGAACCCATGCCCTCCGACTCCCAAGCCCGTGCTCTTTCCACTGAGCCACGCTGCTTCTCTAGCGGCGTGTACCCTGTACCCTCCCAAGCGCTTAGTACAGTGCTCTGCACATACTAAGGCACTCGGTAAAAACGATTACTTGATTGATTGAGAAGCAGCGTGGTTTAGTGGATAGAGCAAGGGCCTAAGAATCAGAAGGACCTGGATTCTAATCCCCGCTCCACCACATGTCTGCTGTGTGACTGCTGTGTGACTCACTGTGCCTCAGTCTCTCCTGTCTCGCCGCTGACCCCTGACCCATGTCCTAATCTGTCCTGGAATTCCTTCCCTCCTCAAATCCGCCAAACAATCACCCTTCCACCCTTCAAAGCCCGACTGAATGGACACCTCCTCCTAGATGCCTTCCCAGACTAAGCTTTTCCTCAGCTCTCCCTCCCTTCTGTGTCACCTTGACTCACTCCCTTTGCTCTCTCCCCCTCCCAGCCCCACAGCATTTATGCATATATGTATATATCTATATTTATATTAATGCCTCTTTACTTGTTTTGGTGTCCGTCTCCCCCTTCTTGACTGTAAGCCCGTTTTGGGCAGGGATTGTCTCTCTATTGTACTTTCCAAGTGCTCAGTACAGTGCTCAGCACACGGTAAACGCTCAATAAATACGATTGAATTAATGAATGTGACCTTGGGCAAATTGCTTCAGTTACCTCATCTGGAAAATGGGGATTAAGACTGTGAGCCTTATGTGGGACAGGGACCGTATCCAACCCAATTACCTTGTATCTCCCTTCTGCCTCGCCCCGACGTGCTCCCTTTCCTCTTCCCCCTCCCCATCCCTGCCCCACAGCACTTATGCATACATGTCATTTTATTTATTTACATTGATGCCTGTTGATTTATTTATATTGATGTCTGTCTCCCGCCCCCACCCCAGACTGTGAGCTTGTTAATAATAATAATAATAATAATGGTACTTAATAATAATAATAATAATAATGGCATTTATTAAGCGCTTACTAAGTGCAAAACACTGCTGTAAGCGCTGGGGTGGTTACAAGGTGATCAGGTTGTCCCACAGGGGGCTCACAGTCTTCATCCCCATTTTCCAGATGAGGTAACTGAGGTCCAGAGAAGTGAAGTGACTTGCCCAAAGTCACCCAGCTGACAAGTGGC
Organism: Tachyglossus aculeatus; assembly: GCF_015852505.1. Taxonomy (NCBI): domain Eukaryota; kingdom Metazoa; phylum Chordata; class Mammalia; order Monotremata; family Tachyglossidae; genus Tachyglossus; species Tachyglossus aculeatus. The sequence goes on from NC_052091.1 coordinate 4,349,088, forward strand.
GGATTGGGGATTTGAACCCATGACCTCTCACTCCAAAGCCCTGGCTCTTTCCACTGAGCCACATTGTTAAGCGCTTACTATGTGCAAAGCACTGTTCTAAGCGCTGTTGTGGCAGGGATTGTCCATCTTTATCGCTGTATTGTACTTTCCCAAGCGCTCAGTCCAGTGCTCTGCACACAGTAAGTGCTTAATAAATGCGATTGAATAAGTGAATGAATGCCCGGCACATAGAAAGCGTTTAGCAAATTCTGTTATTATTACTATTATGGTTATTATCCGGCTTCTGCTCCTCAACCGAGGGCGGCCCTGTGTCCGCCCGCCACCCTCCACTCCCTGCTCCCGGGCCGGGGTCTCTGCCTGACGCCTGGGTTTGGACCCGAGGAGCGGGAAGACTGGGAAGCCTGAGGCCTGGACCAGGCCCTGATCCCGGGACATGGCGGGGAGGGCGGCCTGGAAGCCCACCGCCCCCAGACTCACACTCCCTGGGGGACGGGGACCGGGACGGGGGCGAGAGAGGAAATGAGCTGCGGTTTGGAAGAGGCCCCTGACTCCGGAGGAAGGGAAGCGGCCGGGCTTGGGGAAGGGATGCGGAGGAGAACCAGAAACTCCCAAGAGAAGGAGACAGGCACTTAGAGAGAGACCCGAGCAGAGTCAGGCAGAGACATTGGAGAGGCACAAAAAGAGATGTTTGTGCGTGTGTGTGTGTGTGTAGGGGTGTGCTTGGGAGTTCAGAGGACGTGGGTTCTAATCCTGGCTCCACCACTTTGCTGCGTGACCTTGGGCAAGCCAGTTCACTTCTCTGTGCCTCAGTGACCTCATCTGTAAAATGGGGATTGAGACCGTAAGCCCCACCTGGGACAACCTGATTACCTTGTATAATAGTAATAATAGCATTTATTAAGTGCTTACTATATGCAGAGCACTGTTCTAAGCGCTGGGGAGGTTACAAGGTGATGAGGTTGTCCCACGGGGGGCTCACAGTCTTAATCCTTATTTTACAGATGAGAGAACTGAGGCATAGAGAAGTTAAGTGACTTGCCCAAAGTCACACAGCTGGCAATTGGCAGAGACAGGGTTTGAACCCATGACCTCTGACTCCAAAGCCCATGCTTTTTCCACTGAGCCGCGCTTGATCTACCCTAGTGCTTAGCACATAGTAAGCGCTTAAATACAGAGAAGCAACGTGGCTCAGTGGAAAGAGCACAGGCTATGGAGTCAGAGGTCATGGGTTCAAATCCCGACTCCACCAATTGCCGGCTCTGTGACTTTGGGCAAGTCACTTAACTTCCCTGGGCCTCAGTTACCTCATCTGTAAAATGGGGATTGACTGTGAGCCCCCCGTGGGACAACCTGATCACCTTGTAACCTCCCCAGTGCTTAGAACAGTGCTTTGCCCATAGTAAGTGCTTAATAAATGCTATCATCATTATTATACCATTAATATTAGGGGTGTGTTGTGTGTGGGGGTGCGTGCACACGTGTAGGGGTTTGTGTGTTGTGTGAGTCCGTTGTTGGGTAGGGATTGTCTCTATTTGTTGCCGAATTGTACTTTCCAAACGCTTAGTACAGTGCTCTGCATACCATAAGCGCTCAATAAATACGATTGAATGAATGTGTGTGAGGGAGTGAGTTTGTGGAGTGGTGGGCGTCGAGTCTCCCGGTCCTATTAAGTGATGGAATATTCCCATGTGGGGGGCTGGGGAGCTGCTCCCGGGCCAATATAAACAATCCCAGCCGGTGCCGGAGCCTTGGGACACGCTGGGAGGTTGGGGGGAATTGGGAAACACTGAGAGGGGAGCCAGCCCTCTCCTCCCTACTCCTTCCGGACCAGGATCTGCCCTCAGACCTTCGGTCCCTGGTTACAGCCGGAGAGGCAGGAGGCTGAGGAGGAGAGGAGGAAGGGATGCCTGGGTTCTCTCCCTGCCCCACTTGGTCTCCATCTCCGGCCCTCTCCCTCACCCCCAATCTCCTCCCATCCTGATCCCAGCGCCCATTCATTCATTCAATCATATTTATCAATCAATCAATCAATCAATCAATCGTATTTATTGAGCGCTTACTATGTGCAGAGCACTGTACTAAGCGCTTGGGAAGTACAAATTGGCAACACATAGAGACAGTCCCTACCCAACAGTGGGCTCACAGTCTAAAAGGGGGAGACAGAGAACAGAACCAAACATACCAACAAAATAAAATAAATAGGATAGAAATGTACAAGTAAAATAAATAAATAAATAAATAAATAAATAGAGTAAAAAAATATGTACAACCATATATACATATATACAGGTGCTGTGGGGAAGGGAAGGAGGTAAGATGGGGGGATGGAGAGGGGGACGAGGGGGAGAGGAGGGAAGGGGCTCAGTCTGGGAAGGCCTCCTTGAGGCCTTCGAGGCCATCGAGCGCTTACTGTGTGCAGAGCACTGTACTAAGCGCTTGGGAAGTCCAAGTTGGCGTTGGGTAGGGATATGTCACCAACTTGGACTTCCCAAGTGCTTAGTACAGTGCTCTGCACACAGTAAGCGCTCAGTAAATACAATTGAATGAATTTGCTATTCTATTTATTTTATCTTGTTAATATGTTTTGTTGTCTGCCTCCCCCTTCTAGACTGTGAGCCCGATGTTGGGTAGGGACTGTCTCTATATGTCCCCAACCTGTACTTCCCAAGCGCTTAGTACAGTGCTCTGCACACAGTAAGCGCTCAATAAATACGATTGAATGAACACAGCCCTACCCAACAACGGGATCGCAGTCTCACCACTCCTCTCTTCTGTCCGTAGCTGTAATTTGTTTATTTCTAGTAGGGCCCCTGTGGTCCCGGCAACCTTGGACTCTATCAGGTGTGTATATGTATGTTTGTGTGTGTGTGTAGGGGTGTGGGGGGGCCCTGTCCCCGTCTCTCTCACTCCCTCTCAGTCTCTCCCCGGTTCCCACGACTCTTCAGACGGCCTCCAGAGGCCCCGGCTATAAAAGGAAAAATGAAAAACTCTCTGCTCCCCCTTCCTCCATCCCAAAGGGAGGGGCGCATCCGGGGCCCAGACAAGGCCAAGAGCCACTGGACACAGGCCTCCTGACTGTCATCCCGGCCCCGGTGCCCCCCGTGACCCCTGCATCAGGAAGAGGCCTTGAGGGTCCAGGGGTTGGAGGGGCTTGGACCTCCCGGCCTGGGTGGGTGGGTGGGAAGGAGAATTGTCCCTCTTCCCCAAATCCATCTTGGCCCAGAGAAAAGCATCAGCCCCGGCGCTTAGAACGTGCTTGACACCTAGTGAGCACCTAAAAATACTGTAATTTACAATTATCCGGGTTTCAGGGCTCAGGGCTTCCGATTTGTTCTTCCCAAGCGCTCTGCGCATGGTAAGCGCTCAATAAATACGATTGAATGGATGAATGAATGAATTTCCACGAGACTGAAAGAAAGCAGAAACTTGGAGGGTGGAGGCAGGGGGGTACCAAAACCAGGTTCAAAGCTTCCTGCCCCTTTGACACAGGAGAACAACCTTAAATCCCTGAGCAAGGATTTCTGCCCCTGCCCCACCTTCTTCCCCACCCCCTGTTCCAATCAATCAGTGGTATTTAGTGAACGTTTACTGTGTGCAGTGCTCTGTAATAATAATAATAATAATGATGATGGCATTTGTTAAGCGCTTACTATGTGCCAAGCACTGTTCTAAGCACTGGGGGGATGCAAGGTAATCAAGGTTGTCCCACATGGGGCTCACAGTCTTCATCCCCATTTTCCAGATGAGGTAACTGAGACCCAGACAAGTGAAGCGACTTGCCCAAAGTCACACAGCAGACAATTGGCGGAGCCGGGATTAGAACCCACGACCTCTGACTCCCAAGCCCGGGCTCTTTCCACGGGGCCACGCTGCTTCTTCCTTGGGAGAATTCGGTACGTTAGAGTTGGTAGTCACATTCCCTGCCCACAGAGAGTTTATAGTCTAGGGCCAGGAGACAGACATTAAAATAAATAAATTACAGGTAGGTATAAAAATGCTGTGGGGCTGAGAGTGGGGTGGATATTAAGCGCTAAGTACAGTGCTCTGCACACAGTAAGCGCTCAGTAAATATGATTGAATGAATTAAGGGGCTGAAGGGGAAAGATGCAAGGGCATAGGTGATGCAGAAGAGAGAAGGCGTAGGGAAAATTGAGGGATTAGTCAGGGAAGGCCTGTTGGAGGAGATGAGATTTTAGGAGGGCTTTGAAGTTGGGGACAGTGGTGGATTCTCAGATATGAAGCAGCGTGGCTCAGTGGAAAGAGCCCGGGCTTTGGAGTCAGAGGTCACGGATTCAAATCCCGGCTCCGCCAATTGTCAGCTGTGTGACTTTGGGCAAGTCACTTCACTTCTCTGTGCCTCAGTTCCCTCATCTGTAAAATGGGGATTAAGATTGTGAGCCCCCAGTGGGACAACCTGATTACCTCGTAACCTCCGCAGCGCTTAGAACAGTGCTTTGCACATAGTAAGCGCTTAATAAATGCATTATTATTATTATTATATGAAGGGGGGTGGGAGTTCCAGGCTGGAGGGAGGACATGGGTGAGGGATTAGAGTAGAACAGCGCTTGGCACATAGTAAAGTACCATTATTACCGACCCCTAGTCCACATCCTGCCCTCTCTCATCAAATACGGCAGACATTCTCGCCCCCTTCAAAGCCTCATTGAAGTCACATCTCCTGCAAGAGGCCTTCCCACTTTTCCTCATCTCTCATTCCCTTCTGCATCACCTCTACTTGCTTCCTTTCCCATCCCCACAGCACTTACGTACCTATCTGCAATTTTGTTTATTTGTATTGATGTCTGTCTCCCCCTACTCTAGACTGCAAGCTCATTGAGGACAGGGAAAGTCACTGTTTTTTGTTGTGTTGCTCTTTCCCAAGCACTTAGTACAGTGCTCGGTACACAGTAAGTGCTCAAATAAATGATTGAATGAATATTATTATTAATAAGAGTAAGTTCGAGGTATTGTGAGTAGGTTGGTATTAGAGGAGCAGCATGGTGTAGCGGATTGAATACGGGCTTGGGAGTAAGAAGGTCATGAGTTCTCATCCTGACTCTGCCACTTGTTTGCTGTATGACCTTGGGCAAGTCACATCACTTCCCTGTGCTTCAGTTTCTTTATCTGCAAAATGGGGATTGAGACGGTGAGCCCCACATGGGACAGGGACTGGGTCCAATCTGATTTGCTTGTAATAATAACAATAGTAAAGTTGGTATTTGTTAAGCGCTTACTATGTGCCAAGCACCGTTCTAAGCGCTGGGGTAGATACAAGGTCATCAGGTTGTACCATGTGGGGCTCACCACAGCACTTAGTACAGCGCCTGGGACATAGTAAGCACTTAACAAATACCACCATTATTATTATTAGGAGCGAAGTGGGTGGGCTGGATTATTCCTGTCCCACTCCCTGAATGCCCCAGCCCCATCCTACTCCTTTCCTTTAATCCTGCTCCAGTCGTGCCCCTCTCCCTGGCCTTTCCCCATCCCTAGCCACCCCCCGCGCCCCGTCCTTCCCACCACAGGATTGGAGCTGGATTAGGGCCGGGCTGCTCAGGGAATGAAGGCCAAGACAGGGGCCTGAGGGCGGACAAGCCTGAATGAGGGCATTGTGCCGGACTGGGCAGTGCCAGGCAAAGCAGGGGTGGTGTGGGTGGCTTGGGGGTGGGAGGAGAAGGGCGGTTAACAGGGAGGGACCAGGCCAGGAGGGGATTCCTGCTCTTTCTCCCCCATCTCACTGTGTCCCTGTCTTGCTCTGTCTTATTTGGTTCTCCCTCCACTTTGGGAGGACTGGAGAAAGAGAATATGTGGGGAGGGTGGGGAGGGAATGAGGGAAGAGAAGGAGAGACAGAGAGAGAAAGATGCTTAGCCTGACTCGACCCTTGTGGGGTGGGGAGCGGGGAAGAGGCCGGGCTGAGGCTCCCGTTTTTTTTCCAGCAGCTGGGAAGAGTCGAGGGAGGGGCTCCAGACACACCCTGGGGAAGGGGGAGAAGGGACCGGATGCCACGGTCAACTTGGGGGGAAAACGGGAAAGTCCTGCAGCGGATCTGGGACTCGGGTGTCCCCCTCCGGGCTGCTCAGCTGATTTTTTTTTTAAAATGTTATTTGTTAAGTGCTTATTATGTGCCAGGCACTGGACTAGGCGCTGGGGTAGATACAAGCTAATCTACCCTGTCCCACATGGGGCTCCCAGTCTTAGTCCCCATTTTACAGATGAGGGAACTGAGGCCTAGAGAATCAATCAATCAATCGTATTTATTGAGCGCACTGTGCTAAGCGCTTGGGAAGTACAAGTTGGCAACATATAGAGACGGTCCCTACCCACCACTGGGCTCACAGTCTAGAAGAAGTGAAGGGACTTCCCCAAGGGCACGTTTAGCATTCCCTCCTGCAGCAGGATGGATGGGAGTCAGATCTCATTCATTCAATCGTATTTATTGAGCGCTTACTGTGTGCAGAGCAATCAATCAATCAATCAATCGTATTTATTGAAAGCTTACTGTGTGCAGAGCACTGTACTAAGCGCTTGGGAAGTACAAGTTGGCAACATATAGAGACAGTCCCTGCCCAACAGTGGGCTCACAGTCTTAAAGGGGGAGAGCACTGTACTAAGCGCTTGGGAAGGACAAGTTGGGGAGGACTGCCGGGAGAGAAGAACGGAGGGGGGCCCGGAGATCCGGGAGAGGGGACGAGGAGAAATGGGGGCTCTTCCTTCCACCGAAATCCCCGCGGCGGGGAGACCTCCCCGGGTGGGCTGGGGAAAAGAAGAAGCAGGAGAAGGCCGAGATGACCTCAGTAGGCCGGGTGGAGGGGTGCGGGACGGGATGACCCCGGGAGGCAGAGGGGTGGGGGCTGGAGGAGGGGAAGGAGCCGCTTTCTATTCTGGTGCCTCAGTTGTTTTTATTTCCAAAAAATCTGGAGGAAATTCGGGAGGAATGTGAAAGGGGCGGGGGGGGAGGGAGGGTATTTTAGGAAGGGGAGGGGGGCCGGCTGCCTGGGACCCAGCCCGGGATGGAGTCCGGAGGAGGGAGGGCCTTCTTTCTCCGGCTCCCCCCCCGCCTTTCTCCCCCCCCCGCCAGTAGACAGACAGACAGACTGACTGACTGACTGCCCGGACGCCTGGGTTCCCGGTTTCCAGCCCGGGCCTGGGGGGAGAGGGGGAGAGGGCCAGGCGGGCTCTAATGAATATTCACCAAGTCCAGTTCAGGGAGACTTAACCCTTCGATGCCCGGGCCTGGGAAGGGTTAACTCCCCCCTTCTTTTCTCCCCCTCCCCCCTCCTCAGCCGGCGGGAACAGGAAATGAGGCTGGGCAGGGCCTGGGGGGCGGGGGAGGGGGTCTGCCCCTCCGCCCCCTCCCCCCTCTGAGCCGTAGCTGGGCCGGCTCCCCTCTCTCTCCTGTCCCCCCCCCCCCCCGTCTCTGTCTGTCTGTCTCTCTCCAGTGCCGGTGCGGGGCTCCAGATGTGGCCCCCCCGGGGCGCCTGCCGCCCCCCGCCCCTTTTCCCCGGTCCCCCCGCCATCCCGCGGCCCAGGGGCCGGGCCCGGGGAAGTCGGAGCCGGGGGCGGCCTCGGACCTGAAGCCGGGGGCAGCGGGGATTCCCGGGGCGGGGGATTCTCCCGCCTCTTCTCCAGGCCTTCCCGCTCCTCCCTTCTTCTTCTTTTCTTCTTCTTCTTCTTCCCAGCCTTCTTCTTCTTTTCTTCTTCTTCTTCCCGGTCTTCTTCTCCTCCTTCTCCTTCTTCTCCTCCTTCTTCTTCTTCTTCTCCTTCTTCTTCTCCTTCTTCTTCTCCTTCTCCTCCTCCTTCTTCTTCTCCTTCTCCTCCCCCTCTTCTTCTTCTTTTCTTCTTCCCGGCCTTCTTGTTCTTCTTCTTCTCCTTCTTTTTCTTCTCCTCCTCCTCCTCCTCCTCCTCCTCCTCCTTCTTCTTCTTCTTCTTCTCCTCCTCCTCCTCCTCCTCCTCCTTCTTCTTCTTCTCCTTCTCCTTCTCCTTCTCCTTCCCGACCTGGTTGGGCGCCCGGCGTCCGTCGGGGGAGTCCTGTGGGTCCTCCCGCCGAGGTGGGGAGCGGCCGGGGTCGGTCTGTCTCCTCCGTCCGGTGCCCCCCGCCCCCCGTCCCCCCCCCCCAAGCCGCCCCCCCCCCCCCCCCCGGGCCCGGGCTCGGATGGTGCGGCCCCGGTCCGGAGGGGCCCGGGCCCGAGGCGTCAGGAGTCCCCGTCCCCGCCCCCGCCCCCGCCCGGCCCCCCAGGGCCCCCGGACCCCCGGACCCTCGGACCCGCCCACAGCCTCGACGGCAGCGGCGGCGGCGGCGGCGGCAACACCGCCCACCTGGGGAGGTGAGAACACCCGCCAACCCCGGGGGGAGCGGCGGGGGCAAGGCCACGGAAGGCAAGGCAAGGGAGAGGGAGAGGAGGAGGAGAGGGGGAAAGAGGAGCAGGGGAAGAGGAGGAGGAGAGGGAGGAGCAGGAGCAGGAGAGGGAGGAAGAGGAGCAGGAGAAGAAGAGGGAAGAGGAGAGGGAGGAGGAAGAGGAGGAGAGGGAGGAAGAGGGAAGAGGAGAGGGAGAAGGAAGAGAGGGAGGAAGAGGAGGAGAGGGAGGAAGAGAGAGGAGGAGGAGAGGGAGGAAGAGAGAAGAGGAGGAGAGGGAGGAAGAGGAGGAGAGGGAAGAGGAGGAGAGGGAGGAAGAGGAGGAGAAGGAGGAAGAGAGGGAGGAAGAGGGAAGAGGAGGAGAGGGAGGAAGAGGGAAGAGGAGGAGAGGGAGGAAGAGGAGGAGAGGGAGGAGGTGGGGGAGGAAGAGGAGCAGGAGAAGGAAAAGGAGGAGGAGAGGGAGGAAGAGGAGCAGGAGAAGGAAGAGGAGGAGGAGAAGGAAGAGAAGGAGGAGAGGGAGGAAGAGGAGCAGGAGAAGAGGAGGAGTAGGAGAGGGAGGAAGAGGAGCAGGAGAAGAGGAGGAGTAGGAGAGGGAGGAAGAGGAGCAGGAGAAGAGGAGGAGAGGGAGGAAGAGGAGCAGGAGAAAGGAGGAGGAGGAGAGGGAGGAGAAGGAAGAGGAGGAGAGGGAGGAGGAGGAGGAGGGAGCGGACAGAAGCCGCTTTGTGTGTCCGGACGGAGGCCCGGGATTGGGGGCGATGGAGCAGTGTCTGGAGCCCACGGTGGGGATGGGCCGGGGGGCGGCGGATGGAGGGGGGGGGGCCCGAGGAGGGGGGGCTCGGAGGGCGGGGCCGGGGGGGAGGAGGGGGAGGATGGGGAGGAGGAGCCCGCTCTGCGCCCCGGGAACAATGGGGAGGGGGTGGGGCGGGGGAAAGGGACGGAGGGACGGGGGGAGGGAGAGAGGGAGGGAGGGAGGGAGGGGGCGGGCAGGCTGCCCCCCCCCCGCCCCCGCCTTGGGGAGCCCGGGGGTCCCGGCCCCCAGCGCGGCCCTGCCCCCAGAGCCCGAGGGAGCGGCGGGGCGGGACCCCCGGGACGGGCCCCGGGACGGGCCCCGGGACGGGCCCCGGGACGGGACGGGCCGGGCCGGGACTCCCCCTTCTCGGGGAGACCCCCCCCCCCCCCCAGGGCCCAGGGACGGGGCAGGGAGCCGGCGGGGCGGGGTGGGGTCGTTGAGGATTGCCCCGGACCGGAGAAGAGCCGAACGGGTGAAGCGAAATCTCTGGGGTAACGTTCTCCATTCCCCACCAAAGGACCACTTGAGGCTGCAGCAGGAGGGATGAAGGTTAGACTTCAGGAACAACCTCGCCAGAGGAGGGGTGGGAAATTGGGAGCGGTGAGACGGGGGGTTCTCCTTTTTGGGGTTCTCTCTGTGGAGCGGAAGCCCCTTTGTCGTTGGTCGGGGGAACGGAGGCAGGGGAAGGGATGGGCTGGCCTCCCCACAGGACCCGTATATCTGTTTGTACAGATTTATTAATCTATTTGTTTTACTTGGACAAATTTACCATTCTATTTATTTTATTTTGTCAATATGTGTTGGTTTATTGTCTGTCTCCCCCCTTCTAGGCTGTAAGCCCGCTGTTGGGTAGGGACCGTCTCTATCTGTTGCCAACTTGGACTTCCCAAGCGCTTAGCACAGTGCTCTGCACACAGCAAGGGCTCAATAAATACGACTGAATGAATGAATGACTATGTTGCCAACTTGGACTTCCCAAGCGCTTAGTACAGTGCCCTGCACACAGCAAGCGCTCAATAAATACGGCGGAATGAATGAATGAATATGTTGCCAACTTGGACTTCCAGAGCGCTTAGTCCAGTGCTCTGCACACAGTAAGCGCTCAATAAATACGACTGAATGAATGAATAGAGACACCCCTCTCTTCCCCACCCCCCTTCCCTGTCTCTGCCACCCCCGGGAAGCCCTCCCACCACCTAAGGGGCATAGACCCCCCACCCCTGACCCTTCTGGCCGGAGACCCCAGGCTTCACATGTTTTGTTGTCTGTCTCCCCCCTTCTAGACTGCGAGCCCGTCGTTGGGTAGGGACCGTCTCTATATGTTACCAATTTGCACTTCCCAAGCGCTTAGTACAGTGCTCTGCACACAGTAAGCGCTCAATAAATACGATTGAATGAATGAATGAAGCAGCGCGACCCCCAACACCCGAGGTCAGGGGTGGTAGTGGTTGGTAGTGGCTTCTTTTTTTTTATTATTAAGCGCTTACTATGTGCAAAGCACTGTTCTAAGCGCTGGGGAGGTTACACAGGGGGCTCACGGTAGTGGTTCACAGGCTCCCAGAGTATCCGAGGGAAACTGGACGTGAGCTCAAAAGGAAAACCTTTCGTTTTGTTGTCTGTCTCCCCCTTCTAGACTGCGAGCCCGCTGTTGGGTCGGGACCGTCTCTATATGTTGCCAACTTGGACTTCCCAAGCGCTTAGTCCAGTGCTCTGCCCACAGTAAGCGCTCAATAAATACGATTGAATGACTGTGTGAGTGGTTGCACTTGCCCTGTCTGTGGCTCGGTTTGATTCAGCTCCAGGCCTCTGCGGGGAACCCCAGGCCTCAGACAGCTCCCTGCAGGGCCCGCAGTCTGCCCCCCTCGACCCCCCTGGGGAAGCCCCCAGATTAGTCCCTTCGTTCATTCCTATTTATTCATTCAGTCGTACTTACTGAGTGCTCACTGTGTGCAGAGCACCGTGCTGAGCGCTTGGAAAGTACAGCCCAGCAATAAAGAGAGAGACGGTCCCTGCCCGCGGGGGAGGGGGATTTTGGGGGGATGGCCGGGACCCAGGCGTCCTAACTGCCAGATGGCCTCCTCCAGGAGGCCTTCCCAGACCGAGCCCTCTCCTTCCCTTCCCCACAGCACATGTATATATGTTTGTACGGATTTATTACTCTATTTATTTATTTTACTTGTACATATTCTATTTATTTTATTAATGTGTTTTGTTGTCTGTCTTCCCCTTCTAGACTGTGAGCCCCCTGTTGGGTAGGGACCTTGTCCTAACTTCCAGATGGCCTCCTCCAGGAGGCCTTCCCAGGCTGAGCCCTCTCCATCCCCCCCGCCTTACCTTCTTCCCTTCCCCACAGCACATGCATATATGTTTGTACGGATTTATTACTCTATTTGATGATGCTGGCATTTGTTAAGCGCTTACTATGTGCAAAGCACTGTTCTAAGCGCTGGGGAGGTTACAAGGTGATCAGGTTGTCCCGGGGGGGGACTCGCAGTTTTAATCCCCATTTTACAGCTGAGGTAACTGAGGCACAGAGAAGTGACTTGCCCAAAGTCACACAGCTGGCAACTGGCGGAGCCGGGATTTGAACCCATGACCTCTGACTCCGAAGCCCGCGCTCTTTCCACTGAGCCACGCTGCTTCGTAAATACTCTATTTATTTTACTTGTACATATTCTACTTATTTTATTTTGTGAAGATGTTTTGTTTTGGTCTCTGTCTCCCCCTTCTAGACTGTGAGCCCGCTGTTGGGTGGGGACCGTCTCTCTATGTGGCCAACTTGGACTTCCCAAGCGCTTAGTCCGGTGCTGCGCACACAGTAAGCGCTCAATAAATACGATTGAATGAATGGCGGGGCCCAGAGTGAGCGAGGCAGAGAGACTGGCCTTAGATGGGGTGGGAGAGGGAATTTCTCCAGACCCTGGGCGCGCCTCCTTTCCCCTCCCTTCCCCTGCCCGGCCGTGAGAACCGGCTTCTTTCCCGCCCTCTCCCCACCCCCGCCCTTCCCCAGGGACCCCGGTGTCCCCGCCTCCCCCCCATGGCTAAACCCCCTCTCTCCTCCACGCCCATAGGGTCCTTTTCATTCATTCAGTCCTATTTATTGAGCGCTTACTGTAGGCTGGAGCTGTTGGGTGGGGAAGGGAGGGTCCCTCTGACTGGGGGTCGAAGCCCTGCCCCCCCCTCCCCTCCTTTCCCGGGCCCACCCGGCCCTCTCTGCCCCTCCTCCAGCTCAGGGGTGGTCCTGGGGCCTGGGCCTAGCGAAGCAGCATGGCTCAGTGGAAAGAGCCCGGGCTTTGGAGTCAGGGGTCATGGGTTCCAGTCCTGGCTCTGCCGCTTCATCATCATCAATCGTATGTATTGAGTGCTTACTGTGTGCAGAGCACTGTACTAAGCGCTTGGGAAGTACAAGTTGGCAACATATAGAGACAGTCCCTACCCAACAGCGGGCTCTTGTCAGCTGGGTGACTTTGGGCAAGTCGCTTCACTTCTCTGGGCCTCAGTTCCCTCATCTGGAAAATGGGGATGAAGACTGGGAGCCCCCTGTGGGACACCCTGATCGCCTTGTATACCCCCAGCGCTTAGAACAGTGCCTTGCGCATAGTAAGCGCTTAATAAATGCCATTATTATTATTATTACTGTCCCCCTCTGGGCCCTGGTGGGGGGGCGGGTGGGGGCTGCCCTGGCCGTTTGGGACTCCTGGGTTCGGAGAGGGAATTGTTCACTCGGGAAACAATGGCAGGGAAGGGGGAGGACGGCGGCTGCCCAGAGCGGGTGGGGAGGGGGGCTTCCTGCCTGCCCTTCTTCCCTGGCGACTGGGCAGCCAGCGGGGACCCCGGCATCCATGGTTCCCGAGCATCCAGGATTCCCAAGCAAAGGGGGAGGGGGGGTGGGTCTTGGAGGAGGATCCGGAGATGGTGGGGAGGGGTCCATACAGGCCCCCCGCACCCCCCACAGTCTTCTAGACTGTGAGCCCGCTGTCGGGTCGGGACCGTCTCTATATGTTGCCAACTTGGACTTCCCAAGCGCTTAGTCCAGTGCTCTGCACACAGTAAGCGCTCAATAAATATACGATTGAATGAAATGAATGAACCCCCCCGGCCTCTGTCCCCCAGCTCCAGGTCCACGGTTGGAGATCACCCCATCATGCCTGAGGGTGCCCAGGCCCGCCACCTCCGGAGATACAGCCCGGCCGGTGAGTAAGTGCCAGAGACAGTCACTGTGTATTGAGCGCCCACCGGATGCCGAATACTGGACTAAGCGCTTGGGAGAGGGCAGTCTGACAGACTCATTCCCGGCCCACAAAGCGCCCACAGTCTAGAGGGGGAGACGGACGTTAATATAAATAAATAAATGACAGATACGGACGGAAGCGCTGGGGGGCTGGGGAGTGTAAAGGGAGCAAGTCAGGGTGACGCAGAAGGGAACGGGAGAAGAGGAAAAGGGGGGGCTTAGGGAAGGGCTATGGGTGAGATGTGCTTTCAGTAAGGCTTTTAAGTGGGGGAGTCATGGTCTGTCGAATATGAGGAAGGAGGGCATTCTAGGCCAGAGGCAGGACATGGGTGAGAGGTCAGTGGTGAGATAAATGAGATAGAGGGGAGAAGGTTAGCCTTAGAGGAGCGAAGTGTGCAGACTGGGCTGTGAGCCCGCTGTTGGGTAGGGACCGTCTCTATATGTTGCCAACTTGGACTTCCCAAGCACTTAGTACAGTGCTGTGCACACGGTAAGTGCTCAATAAATACGATGGAATGAATGAATGAATGAGTAGGGAGGTGAGATAGGAGGGGGAAAGGTGATGGAGGGCTTCAGAGCCAATGGGGAGGAGTTTTTGTTTGATGCAGAGGTGGATGGGCAACCACTGGAGGTTCTTGAGAAGACTTTTTTGTTCTGTGTGAATGTGTTTTGGAGTGCCTCTATGTGGAGCGTATCTTTATGGGTGTGTCCGAGAGAATGAATCCGGAGGAGGTGTCCAAGTCGCTGCGCAGGTCTGAATAGGTGTGAGGGCCTTTGGGTCTTCCGTGAAGGTGCGTTGTGTGTTCATGGGATTGTATGCCTGAGTGTTCAAGAGGGTCCGTGTCTTTTGAGGGTCAGTGGGTGTCTCAGGAAGTGTGGCTGAATGTCTGCGTCTCCCCCTTTTAGACTGTGAGCCCACTGTTGGGTAGGGACTGTCTTTATATGTTGCCAACTTGTACTTCCCAAGTGCTTAGTCTCATCATCAATCGTATTTATTGAGCGCTTACTGTGTGCAGAGCACTGTACTAAGCACTTGGGAAGTACAAATTGGCAACATATAGAGACAGTCCCTACCCAACAATGGGCTCACAGTCTAGTCCAGTGCTCTGCACACAGTAAGCGCTCAATAAATACGATTGGTGATGATGATGATGATGATGTGTCAGGCCCGCAGACCCACGCCGACACACTCAGAGGTTTGTGTGGAGGGTGTGTGTCTGGAGCTCTGGACCCACGCACACGTGGCTGGCAAAAGTGGTGCACCTGCGAGTGTGTAGCGTGTGTATATATATGTGTGTGTGTGTTTGTTCCGGCCCAGAGCAAGCGTTGGTGTGCTGGGTGTGAAGCTTGAGTCTGCTTTCTCTTTCCGTTTTTACCAGGTCAGGCCTGGGTGGGGAGACAGGGGAGGGGAGGACGGGACAGGAAATGCAAAAACTGAGTAACAGAGACCTCTGCCCGGGAGCTGGAGAGCCGGGAGCCGGGGAAAGGAGTCCAGCCCCAGGTTTGGGATGGGGAACCGAGGGAGGAAAAGGAGAGGAGGATGGAAGGGGGACAGAGGAGAAGGGAAGGAGGAGGGACCGTTGGAAAGAGGGACCTGGGAGGGGCTTCTCTGGGAGAGATAACTCATTGAGGGGTGCCGGAGAGAGAGAGAGACAGAGAGTGAGGGAAACTGAGCTCCGGGGGGTATGTGGGGGAGCAAATATGCTCTGCTGGGGGGAAACTGAGGCCTGGAGAGGGCGGGGGCCCCGGGAGGGATCTGGGTCAACCCTATATACTCACTCTACTTCCTCACTCAGGGTTTATCTTCCCTTTCCTTCCCCTCCCTGCGGCACAAGAGCCTTCTCCCTTAATAATAATAATGATGGCATTTATTAAGCGCTTACTATGTGCAAAGCACTGTTCTAAGCGCTGGGGAGGTTACAGGGTGATCAGGTGGTCCCACAGGGGGCTCACAGTCTTAATCCCCATTTTACAGATGAGGTCACTGAGGCCCAGAGAAGTTAAGTGACTTGCCCAAAGTCACCCAGCTGACAGTTGGTGGAGCGGGGATTTGAACCCACGACCGCTGACTCCAAAAAGCCCGGGCTCTTTCCACTGAGCCACGCTGCTTCTCCCTTGCCGCTTGGCTTCCTGTGTCTCCCTTCCAGGCGCCCCCAGCTGAGTGCACACATGCGGCCCACACACATGATCACACATGGCACACACACCTGTGATCATGAGAGACCAAACACCACTAACGTTCTTCCCCTTTCTCTCTTTTTTTGTTTAAAAATGGTATTTTTTAGTCTCAATACGGACCAGGCCATTTACCGAATACCAGGGTAGATAGAAGATAAGCAGGTTGGACGCAGTTCATGTCCCACGTGGGGCTCACGGCTTTAATACCCATTTTACAGATGAGGTAACAGAGCCACAGAGAAGTTAAGTGACTTGCCAAAGGTCACACGCGGCAGACAAGTGGCGGGGCCGGGACAAGAACCCAGGTCTGTCAAACTCCCAGGCCCGAAGTCTATACGTTAGGCCACACTGCTTCTCGGCTGCTTCTCAGGTTGCAAAGGCTGGAGTGGAGGGGCCGGGAAAAGGAGGGCTGCGGGACGGTCAGTCGTCAATCATATTTATTGAAAGCTTACAGAGCACTGACTAAGTGCTTGGGAGAGTATCTGTAATTTATCTGCAATTAATTCATATTAATGCCTGTCTCCCCCCCTAGATTGTTTAGCTCCCTGTGGGCAGGGAATGTGTCTATTTATTCATTCATTCATTCAATCGTATTTATTGAGCGCTTACTGTGTGCAGAGCACTGGACTAAGCGCTTGGGAAGTCCAGGTTGGCAACATCTAGAGACGGTCCCTACCCAACAGCGGGCTCACAGTCTAGAAGGGGGAGACGGAGAACAAAACATATTAACAAAATAAAATAAATAGAATATGTACAAGTAAAATAGAGTAATAAATACGTACAAACATATATACAGGTTCTGTGGGAGGGGAAGGAGGTAAGGTGGGGGGGATGGAGAGGGGGACAATATATTTATTGTTACATTGTACTCTCCCAAGTGCTTAGTACAGTGCTCTGCACACAGAAAGCACTTTCTATCCCCCCCGCCCCCCCCCCGAGACTGTAAGCTCCCTGTGGGCAGGGAACGTGTCTATTTATTGTTATATTGTACTCTCCCAAGCGGTTAGTACAGTGCTCTGCACACAGTAAGCACTCAATAAATATGATTGAATGGACAAATGAAGAATAATAATAATAATGGCATTTATTAAGCGCTTACTCTGTGCAAAGCACTGTTCTAAACGCTGGGTAGGTTACAAGGTGATCAGGTTGTCCCACGCGGGGCTCACAGTCTTAATTAATTTTGTTAATATGTTTTGTTTTGTTCTCTGCCTCCCCCTTCTAGACTGTGAGCCCACTGTTGGGTAGGGACCGTCTCTATATGTTGCCAACTTGTGCTTCCCAAGCGCTTAGTACAGTGCTGTGCACACAGTAAGTGCTCAATAAATACGATTGAATGAATGAATGAATCCCCATTTTACAGATGAGGTCACTGAGGCCCAGAGAAGTGAAGCAACTTGCCCAAAGTCACACAGCAGAGCCGGGATTAGAGCCCACAACCTCTGATTCCCAATCCGGGGCTCTTTCCACTGAGCCACGCTGCTTCTTTTAATGAATACAGTATAACAATCAATCAATCGTATTTCGTATTTATTGAGTGCTTACTGTGTGCAGAGCACCATACTAAGCGCTTAGCACTGTACTAAGCGCTTAGCAACAGACACATTTCCTGCCCACAGTGGGTTTACAATCCAGAGGGGCCCGGGTAGAGAACATGGGTGCAAGGATTGTGAACTCTGGGTGTTGAGGCAGGAGGGAGAGAACCAAGGGTGCCGGGTTTGAGACATCTTGGTGTGGGTGGCAAGGTTGAGGCCTGGGGAGGAATGCGCAGAGAGCGGGGTGGGTGGGAGGGAAAAGGGTGGGAGGCGGGAGAGCAAGTCGAGTGCAAGTGAGCAACGCGGGAGTGGACACCTCAGTCAGTAGTGCAAGACGTGTGAGGCAAGAGGGGCGTGTGATGGGAGCAATAGTGAGCAAATAGTGCACCATCGGTGAGCGAGCTGATCAGGGCCGCGTGAGCCGGTGGTGCACGATGGGTGGATAGGACCTGGGTTCTAATCCCGGCCCCGGCACTTGTCTGCTGCGTGATCTTGGGCTAGTCACGCGTGAGCCGGTGGTGCACGATGGGTGGATAGGACCTGGGTTCTAATCCCGGCCCCGGCACTTGTCTGCTGCGTGATCTTGGGCTAGTCACTTCCCTTCTCTGGACCTCGGTTCCCTCACCTGTAAAATGGGGATTTAGAATGGGACGTGGAGTGTGTCCAACCCGATTAACTTCTATCTACCCTAGCGCTTAGTGTAGTGCCTGGCACGTAGTAAATACCTAACAAATACTATTAAAAAAAAAAAAGGTCAGCAGGGGCACATGAGTCAGTAATGATGATGATGGTGATGGTATTTGTTAAGCACTTACTATGTTATTTGTTAAGCTCACTGTCTTGAGCTCCGGGTTGGATAATAGTAATAATAATGGCATTTATTAAGTGCTTACTATGTGCAAAGCACTGCTCTAAGTGCTGGGGAGGTTACAAGATGATCAGGTTGTCCCTTGGGGGCCACACAGTCTTAATCCCCATTTTGCGGATGAGGGAACTGAGGCACAGAGAAGTGAAGTGACTTGCCCAAAGTCACACAGCTGACAAGTGGCGGAGTCAGGATTTGAACCCCTGACCTCTGACTCCAAAGCCTGGGCTCTTTCCACTGAGCCACGCTGCTTCTCTACTTGCTATGTTATTTGTTAAGCTCACTGTCTGGAGCGCTGGGTTGGATAGCAATAATAATAATAATGGCATTTATTAAGCGCTTATTATGTGCAAAGCACTGTTCTAAACGCTGGGGAGGTTACAAGGTGATCAGACTGTCCCACGGGGGGCTCACAGTCTTAATCCCCGTTTTACAGATGAGGGAACTGAGGCCCAGAGAAGAGAAGTGACTTGCCCAAAGTCACTCAGCTGACAATTGGTGGAGCCGGAATTCGAACCCATGACCTCTGACTCCAAAGCCCGGGCTCTTTCCACTGAGCCACGAAATGGAGTTGGACACGCTCCCTGTCCCGCGTGGGGCTCACAGTCTCAATCCCCATTTTACAGATGAGGCACAGGGAAGTGAAGCGACTTGTCCAAGGTCACACAGCAGACAAGTGGCGGGGCCGGGATAGCGCTCCTCAGTGTGTGTGTAAGGCGAGCAGGGTTTTGTGAGCCAGTAGTGAGCGGCGGGTGGGCAAGGCAGGTACCCAGGCAGGGGTGCCAGGTGGGCAGACGCCCCTCCGTCCTGACGTTGGGCCCGTCCCCCCCCAGCGCCCGCTCGGCCCCCGCCACTGGCCATGGCTTCCCGCGGCTCCGGCAGCAGCACGTCCCTGAGCACCCTGGGCTCCGGCTCCGAGGGGGAGCGCCCGCCCAGCCTGGGCTCCTCCGCCTCCTCCGCCTCCCTGGCCGACGGCCTCGGCCCCCCGACGGCCGGCCCCCCGGGGCCACACATCAGCCTCGACCTGACGCCGGTGGGGGTGCTGGGGGAGCCCGGCGCGGGCGGGGGGAAGCCCTCGCACCTGGAGCGTGTGGCCCTGGAGATCGTCGAGACGGAGAGGGCCTACGTGCGGGACCTGCGGAGCATCGTGGAGGTGAGACGCCCCGGCCCCCGCTCCTCGGCCCTCCAGTCCCGACCAGAGGGATCCCCCCATCAACTCCTCATCCCCACTCCATATCTTGGGATGCCCTGAGCTTTCATTCATTCGTTGTCGCGCTTATTGAGCGCTTACTGTGTGCAGGGCACTGGGCTAAGCGCTTGGGAGAGGACCGTAGAACAATAAGCAGCCCATTCCCCGGCTACAATAAGCTATCACTCTGAGCTCTGACCGCTGCCCTCCCCCTGACTCCCATCCATGCAAGGATTACCTGGGCTGTCTGGTGAGCAGCGAACACCTGGAGCTGCAGCCGGAGCAGCTGGAAACCCTGTTCTGCAACATTGAGGACATCTACGAGTTCAACAGGTCATCATCATCCTCATCAATCGTATTTATTGAGCGCTTACTGTGTGCAGAGCACTGTACTAAGCGCTTGGGAAGTACAAATTGGCAACAAGGTCAGGGCCGGACCCTCCGTCGGCGGGCGGTGGGGGGTCACCCTTACCCACTGTCCGGGTCAGGTAGAGTGACTTTGGGCCAGAGGGGCACGGTCTGGGGGGGATCTTTGGGTGCTTCTGAGAGCTGGGGTAGCTTCCCTGGTACCACAGAGCTGCAGGGCCTTGGGGGTAGTTGTTTTTCTTGGCCATGGGGCTCCTCCCCTTGTGCAGTGGCAGCGTGGGTGCGGTCTCCGGGGTGCCGTTTTCTAACCGCGAGCCAGGGTGGGGAGGGGGAGGCGTCTCCCCTTCACGACCCGGGGCTTCCTTGGTGACGTGTGATGTGGTTCCCCGGGCGGCCCAGAGAACTGCTGGAAGAGCTGGAGAGCAGCAGCAGCGCCCAGGGCATCGCCGAGTGCTTCGTCCAGAGGGTGAGGCCCTCGTTCCCTCTCCCGGGCCACGGCCGGACCCTCGGGCGGGGGGCACGGGAGGCGGGCGGATGGGGAGCATGGGGGCTGGGGGGTGGGTCCGCGCCGAACCGTCGTCTCTTCCGCAGAGTGAGCAGTTTGACATCTACACCCTGTACTGCATGAACTACCCCAAGTGAGTCGTCTCCCCGGGCCCCTGCTCCCGAGCCCCTTCCTCCCCACCCCACCCTCGCCCTCCCTCCTCTGGGGCCTCGGGCCCTGACTCTGCGCGACCCCCTGTGCCCCAGCTCCCTGGCCCTGCTGCGGGAACTGTCAAGCTCCGAGCCGCTGTCCCGTCTCCTCCGCGAGCGCCAGGCCCGGCTGTGCCACTCGCTGCCCCTGCAGAGCTACCTGCTGAAACCCGTGCAGCGCATCCTCAAGTACCATCTGCTGCTGCAGGTCGGCTCCGCTGGGAGGGCCGGGGAATGGGGCGGCTGGGCCGGGATGGGAGGAGTGGGGCCCGAGGGTCAGCACGGGACCATCCGCTGATGGAAAATGAGGAACGAGGGGTGGGAGACAGTGTGGCCTAGGGACAGTCCATCAATTTATTGTGCACAGAGCACTGTATTGAGTGCTTGGGAAAGGACAGGGATTCCCGGGGGTGGTGACCGGAGAGATCCGGGGTTCAGAGCTCCCTGGGCCAGGGCCGTGTGGGAGTCGGACTCCAGGGTCCGAGCCGATCCGGTCCGGCCCCCGCAGGAGCTGGGCAAGCACTGGGATGAGCGGCACGGGGGCTACGAGGTGGTGGAGGAGGCCATCATCACCATGACGGCCGTGGCCTGGTACATCAACGACATGAAGCGCAAACAGGAACACGCTGCCCGGCTGCAGGTCGGGGGCCGGGCCCAGGGGTGTCGAGGAGGGGTGGGGGTAGGGGCTGCGACGTGGTGGGGGCTCTTTTGAGAAAGAAGAAGTGGGAGTCCAGGAGGGACCGGGGGGGGACTGTGAGGAAGGGGGTCCAGGGAAGACCAGGGTGGTTGGGGAATGGGCGGTGGGAGTCCAGGAGGGACTGGGGGGGGGACTGTGGGGAAGGGAATCCAGGGAAGACCAGGGTGGTTGGGGAATGGGAGGTGGGAGTCCCGGAAGGATGGGGAAGACTGTGAGGAAGGGCATCTAGAGAGGACCAGGATAATTGGGAAGTGGGTGGGGGAGAATCTGGGAAAGATGGGAAGGACTGTGGAGAAGGGGATCCGGGGATGTCTGGGATTGGGGTGTGGCGGGGTGGGAGTCCAGGAAGGACGGGAAGGATTGTGGAGCTTGGAAGGATTTGGGGATTGGTGTGTGTGTGTGTGTGTTTCAGGAGGTTCAGCAGCGCCTGGTGGGCTGGGGGGGCCCGGAGCTGAGCGCCTTCGGGGAGCTGGTCCTGGAGGGGACCTTCCGGGGGCCGCGGCTCCGCCGGGAGCGCCTGCTCTTCCTCTTCTCCCGGATGCTGCTGGTAGCCAAGAGGCGCGGAGACACCTATGCCTACAAGGGTCACATCTTTGTAAGTCCTGGGGTCAGGGGCCGGGGGGCTGGGACGGGGACGGAGGCAGGGGCCGGGGCCAAGGGAGGTGCCAGAGATCAATCGGTCTAGAATATGAAGTGAATTATCAATACTCATTTGTTGAATAGTATGTATAGCGCTTGGGAGAGTCTAATAGTATTGATTGAATGGTCAATACTCATTTATTGAGTAGTGATACTCCCCCCTCCCCATCCCCTCCGCCTTACCTCCTTCCCCTCCCCACCGCACCTGTATATATGTTTGTACATATTTATTACTCTTTTTATTTTACTTGTACATATTTGTTCTATCTATTTTATTTTGTTAATATGTTTTGTTTTGTTGTCTGTCTCCTCCTCCTAGACTGTGAGCCCGCTGTTGGGTAGGGACCGTCTCTATATGTTGCCAACTTGGACTTCCCAAGTGTTTAGTACAGTGCTCTGCACACAGTAAGCGCTCAATAAATACGATTGAATGAATGAATAGTATGTATAGTGTTTGGGAGAGTCCAACAGAGTTTGGTTTTTTATGGTGTTCGTAATGCTTTCCATGTGTCAGGCTGTGCCCTAAGCGCTTGGGGAGAGACGAGCTAATCAGATTGGACACAGTCCATGTCCCACTTGGGGCTCACAGTCTTTATCTCCCATTTTTCAGATGAGGAAACCGAGGCACAGAGAATCAATCCATCAGTTGTATTTATTGAGCCCTTGCGATGTACAGAGCACTGTACTAAGCACTTGGGAGAATGCAACAGAATTAGCAGATATGTTTCTGCCCATAACAAGCTTACAGTCTAAAGGGGGAAGTTAAATGACTTGCCCGAGGTCACACAATAGAGCGGCATTAGAACCCAGGTCCTTCTGATTCCCACGCAGGTCTGTGCTATATCTATTAGGCTGTGCCGCTGCCTGTTGGTAGACACCGTCCCTGCCTTCAAGGAGCTTTCAGTCTAGAGAGGGACACGGATATTAAAATACATTTCAGATAGGGGAAGGGCATAAGTGCTGTAGGGGTGGGGATGGGACGACCATCATAGTGCTTTGGGGTACAGCGCCAAGTGCGTAGGTGATGCGAAGGGAGGGCGAATGGGGTGGGTGAATGAGAAGTGAGTCAGGGAAAGCTTCCTGGAGGAGAAGTGATACTAATAGTCCTCTGAAGGTAAAGGGAGGGTGGCGGTCTGTCGGCTTTGAAGGGGGAGGGAATTCCAGCCAGCGGGAAGCTATGAGCAAGGGGCCAGCAGCGAGACGGATGCAGTTGAGAAGGAGAAGTTGGTTACGCACACGAGTGAATGCTCGGACAGGAGGATGTGAAAGTTGCTATAGTAATAATAATAATAATAATGGTATTTGTTAAGTGCTTACTATGTGCAAAGCACTGTTCTTGGAGCCAAGTGCTCCCCAGTGGGTGAGAGAGACTAAGGACACCAAGGCCTGAAGTAGTAGATAGGGGTTTGTGGCATACAGAGGACAAGAGAGATGAAACAGGGCAGGCCTCCCGGAGGAGACGGGATTTCCTAAGGGTGGCGAAGAGTTGTGGTCCAGTGGATGTGATGGGGGGAGAGAATTCCAGGCAGGAAGGAGGGTGGGAGCCGAAGGTCGGAGAGAGAGATGAGGTACACTGAAGAGGTTGGCTTGAGAGGGAATGTAGAGAGTGAGCTGGAGTGTAGCGGGAGAAGAGACTGGGTGAGTAGGAGGGAGAGTGCTGATTAGAGGCAATGATAAGGAGTTTCTGCTGGATGCTGTCTCCCTCTCTAGACTGTCAGCTCTTTGTGGGCAGGGAACGTGTCTGTTTATTGTTGTATTGTACTCTCCCAATCGCTTAGTACAGTGCTCTGCACATGGTAAGTGCTCAATAAATGCTGTTGAATGAATGAATAATAATAATAATGATGGCATTTGTTAAGCGCTTACTATGTGCAAAGCACTGTTCTAAGTACTGGGGAGGATACAAGGTGATCAGGTTGTCCCATGTGGGGCACCCAGGCTTCATCCCCATTTTCCAGAGGAGGTTACTGAGGCACAGAGACGTGAAGTGACTTGCCCAAAGTCACACAGCTGACAAATGGCGGAGCCGGGATATGAAAGCGTGGCTTTCCACCGAGCCACGCTGCTTTGAGAAACAGTTGGACCCGGGGTCCCTGGCTTCCAAACATCTGAGGCTCCCTGGTGGAGGGGGGATGTGGAGGATCCTGAAATCCCGCCCCGATCCCCACAGAGCTGACCCCTGCCCCTCCCTACAGTGCTGTAACTTGTCTCTGAGCGAGAACCCCAAGGATCCCCTGAGCTTCAAGGTGTCGGACCTCACCATCCCCAAACACCAGCATCTCTTGCAGGTGAGGACCAGCAGCCCACCGGCTGACGGAGGGGCGGTCTCCTGGGTTGAGGGCCGGGGTCTCCCCAAGCTTTGTGTCCCACCTCTCACCGTCAAACCCCGGCTGCAGGCCAAGAACCAGGAGGAGAAGCGGCTCTGGATCCACTACTTGAAGCGGCTCATTGTGGAGAACCACCCGGCTTCCATCCCCCAGAAGGCGAGGCAGCTGAACCCCACTTGGGGCCTGGGGGGGACCGTCAGGGAACGCTGGGGCACCCAAAGTGTGGGGGTGGCCTGGATCACGGGGATGGGGAGAACTGGGGGATCCGAAGTGTCAAGGGGTCGAGGATGCTGGGGGGACCTAGGGAGGAATTGGGGTTGGGAGATTCCCACTTATCTCACCCCAACTCTCTCTCGTGTTCCAGGCTAAGCAGGTCCTGTTGGAGAATAGTTTCCACTGTGAGTGTGGGGCCAGGAATGGTGGGAGGGCAGGGCGGAGGGTGGTGGGTGGGGAGGACTGACCAAGCCTGCCCTCCCCCTTCCCTCTCCAGGCGCCCCTGAGGGCCGTCTGAGCCCCGAATTCCTCAGTCCCTCGTTCAGCTCCCTACGGCTCCCTGAGTCTCACAGCTTCACCCCTGGACGGAGGCCGGCAGGTAAGGGAGGGGTCCAGCCCCTGAGCCCCAGCCCCTCAGTTCTGACTCCCTGAGTTCTGACCCCTGAGCCCCGACCTCTGAGTCCAGATCCCCTGAGTCCCAACCCCTGACCCCTGACCCCTGGACCCCAGCCCTGACGCCTCCCTGAGCCCCAGCCCTTGAGCTCTGACCTCCCTGAGCCCTGATCCCTGAACCTTGAGCCCTGACCTCCACCTGAGGCCCACCCCCAAGGCTTGACCCCTGAACCCCACTCCTGGGCCCCGATTCCTTAGACCCGACCCTTGAGCTGTGACACCACCCCCCGAGCCGTGACTCCTGAGGCCCAAATCCTGAACCCTGGCCCCTGAGCCCTGACTCTGGGCCCCGACCCCTGAACTTCACCCCCTAAGCCCCAACCCCTCAGGCCCAATCCTTGAACCCTGAACCCACTGAATCCCAATCCTTGAACTCTGACTCCCCCCAAACCTTGAGCTGCGACCCCTGGGCCCTGAGCTCTGAGCCCCAACTTCCTGAGCCCTGACCTCCCCGGGGCCCAACTCCTGCTCTGCAGCCGTAGCCTCACTCTGCATCCCACCTTCCCTGCCTCCCTGGGCCCTAGACACCCCCTCCCCATGACTCTTCTAACCGTCCTGACCTCCCCCGCCCTGCTCCCCGATTTAGAGTCCTCAGCCTCGCTCTACAGCCCCGAGAGGTCCCGCAAACTCACGCCTGCCAACAGCGGCCTCCTCTCCCGCCGTGGACGCCGCCAGTCTGGTGGGTTGGGGGCATCGCTGGTGGAGGGGGTGGAGCGATTGTGCTGGAACTATACCTGGGGGTACTTTGGTTCAGGGTTTCCCACTCCCACACCTCTCTCAGCGCCCTTCTCCTCAGCAGAGCTAGGACATGGCCCCGGAGGAGATGCTGGGGGTGGGCGGGGGGGGTGATGGTTTGGGGACCCCACCCCACTATGTCTGCTGTTTTCCCCTCAGAGCCGGCCAAGGAGTCTCAGACAATGTTCCAGGACAGCGGTCAGTGTTCTGCGTTCCCCCTCCCGCCCACCCCGGCCCTCTCCATCCGTCTCACTGTGACCCTATCCCTCTCCAACTATTTCTTTCTCTCCCCAACCCCCCTATCCATCTGTGTCTCTCTCTGTCTGGGTCCGCATCTCATAACAAGGGGTCTGAGCAGGCCCGGACCCGCGCTGGCGGTGGGGGAGGTTTAGAAGCTGGAGGGCACAGTGGGGTCAAAGGAAAATCAGAGGAGGGAGCGGCATGGGAGTAATCCCTTCCCCTCTCTCCTTTCCTGTACCTGGTCGGACCACCCGAACCGCAGCAGACTCTAGGCTCAAGGTACGTGTGCGTGGTATATGTGTTGGCGAGTGTGTATGCCACTCCCCCTGCCCCACCACCCTCCCAACAGGGCCTGTCGGGAATGTCGGGACTCTGCCCACTCTGCAGGAGCTGAGCCCCTTCCCTCGCCGCTCTCTGCAGCACGCGGGCAGCGAGGGAGAGCTCTACCCTACCTCCGAGTCGATCCGCCCGGCGCCGGAGCCGGGGACCGGCCCTGCCGAAGACCCCCTGGAGGAGCCAGGGGTCTCACCCCTCCCCTCCAACCTCTCCATCACTGAGGAGATCCTGGAGCTGCTAAATCAGCGGGGCCTGCGAGAGCCGGGGGGCCCAGGCGAGGTAACTTGGGGCCGAGGAGGGGCTCGGGGGAGGAGGCATTTGGGGCCGGGGTTGGGGGGATTGGTGTGGGAGACTTGGGAACTCCCCCTGCCCCGTTAGTCTTCCCGGCCCTTCCCCTCTCTGGGTGCGGCCAAAATCTCCATCATCGCCGCCGTCATGGATCAGTTGTTTTATTGAGCGATTCCTAGGTAGAGCATTCATTCAATTCATTCAGTCGTATTTACGGAGAGCTTACTGTGGACAGAGTATTGTACTAAGTGCTTGTGGGAGTACAGTGCAACAATAAAGAGACACATTCCCTGCCCATGACGAGCTAGAGGGAAAAGGAGCAACTGCATTGGCCAGGAATCGAACCCGGGTCTCCTGCATAGGAGGGGAGAATTCTACCGCCGAACCACAAATGCTGCTGCGCCAAACGCTTGGGAGAGTCCAATACAAGAGAATTAGGAGCCACATTCCCTGCCCACGGTGAGCTTACAGCCTAGAGGACGACCTTACAGCTCGCCCCCATCCCCTTTGCTCTCCCAGCCGGCTGCCTGCAACGGCCCCCCAGGACTCGGGGAGGCCTCCAGGATCCGATCAAGAGACGGAACCCCGGTCCCGGAGGAGGAGGCTGTCCCAGAGCGCCGGCCTCCCTCCAGCAGCGACTCTTCGGAAGAAGAGGAGGAGCCGCCACCACCGGCCGAGCGGGAGCCATCCCCTCTCCACGTCCTGGAAGGCCTAGTCCGGGACGGCCCTCCCGACGTTCCCGAAGACTCCCGGGAGCGGGAGACCCGTGCCAAGTCGCCCAGCATCCCGCCTCTGACTCCTGGCCGCTCCCCGGACAGGGATGGGGAGAGCCCGGCCAGGAGCGGGGAGGAACGGGGTTGCCCGGACGATCCCAGAACGCCAGAGCCGGAGGGCGAGACGCCGGAGCCGGCAGTGGCGTCCCCCGGACGGGGCCCCGGGACGGAGGCAGAGGACGGCGCTGCATCCGCCCCCCAAACCCGGTCCGGCCCCGCTCGCCCGCCGAGCCCGGAGCTGGAATTCCGCTCCTGCGCGGAGATCCGGAGGGCCTGGCGGGCGATGGAGCAGGCGGGCGGCACGGGGTGGGATTCCCGGGGGGTGTCCCGGCTGACCTGCTCGGAGCCCCTGGTGATCCTGGAGGAGTCGGACCTGCGGGGGACGGGAGAGGGCGAGACCGTGGCCCGGTTCTGCCCGAGTTTGACGGAGTTGGCGATGTATCGGGAGGAAGGCGGCTGCGGGGGACTCCAGCGCTCGGAGAAGATTCTCACCCGGGTGCAGGCCCTGGCCCGCATGTACAGCGAGAAGGTTCAGCGGATGCAGTGGGGGGCCCGGGCCGCCGCCCCCGGCCCCGCCGCCCAACCCGTTAGGAGGATCCGAGGCCTCTCCCGCACCCAGCCCCGGGCCCCGCCCTGCTCTGAGCCGCTGCAGCCCGGTGGGTACCACCCGTGGCCGGGATGGTGGGAGGTGCCCTCGGGGTGCTGGCAGGAGCCAAGCCACCCCCGGAAATGGAGCAGAGGACTCTGGGAGATGGGATGGGCCACGGGGCCTACAGGCCTCCTCTTTTACGCCCGGGAAGCCTGGGGGAGGTGGACAGGCTGGTGGGGATCCTGGGGCCCCCTTTCTCTCTCTCTCCAAGGGAAACCAAGGGAGGCTGGAGGAGCTACGGAGGACAGCCGCAGTGACCCCCACCCCCTGATCTCTCCCTCCCTCCCTCCCTCTCTCCAGGCCCCCCTGTGGCCTTCGGCTTCGCCTTGGTGCGGGAGGCGACCCTGCCCTTCGCCTGCATCCAGGAGACCATCCCCCTGCTCCCCGCCGCCCGGGAGAGCGCCGTCTGGCTGGGCACCCAGTCTCCTGGGTCCCCGTCGCTGCCAAGATCCCACCCAGTAGAAATCGACGGGGCCCTGGACCACCCTGGACTCCCACCCGGCCCGGGCACCCAGAGCACGGCTGAGGCCCCATCTCCCAGCCCCAGCCCGCCTCTCAGCCCCTTCCCCAGCCGGAGCTCCCTGGGGAAGAAAACGGAACTGCCGGAGGCACCTGTGTCGTCGTCCTCCTCCCTCCAGGACTCTTCTCCCTGCAGCTCCTCCCAGCAGGCCTCCCTTCCCTCCTCCAGGCAAGCCTCCCCTCCCTCCTCCCAGCAGGCCTCTCCTCCCTCCTCCCCAGTGCAGGCTTCCCCTCCCTCCTCCTCCTCCCTGATCCAGGCTTCCCCTCCCTCCTCCTCTTCGTCCCCAATGCAGTCCTCCCCTTCCTCCTCCTCCGTCCAGGCCTCTCCACCCTCTTCAGCAGCTACGGCTGAAGTCCAGAGCCCTGCCGGGCCTCCCCGCGGCTCTCCCCAGCTCCCACTGGGGATTGGGCGTGGGGACGGTACGGCCGCCTCTGAGGCTGCAGAGGCCTCGCCACCCTCTGCCACCCTGCCTCTGCCCGAACCAGCTGTTGCCCTGCCCTGCCGCCTGGCCCTGGCCCCTCCAACCCGCCGCCTCTCCTCCAGTGCCGCCGCCCTCTCCCGCTACCTAGCCGCCTCGTGCATCAGTCAGAGCTTGGCCAGGAGGGGGGCCGGTGGGGAGGGCTGGGAGGGGGCCTCTTGGAAGCCCCCGGCCCCGCCCCGGCCGCTGCCACCTATGCCCAGGACCCCTCAGTCCCGGGCCCGCTCCCCGGGCTGCGTCCAGGAGGAACCGATCCGGGCAGCCCTCGCCTCGGGCCGCCAGCCTGGCTCGGCCCGGCCTCGTCCTTCAACCTCCGCCCCCGCCTCCCGGGCCCCCTCCCCACCCGGGGGTCTCTCCCCACCCCCCCGGGGCGCTCCCCGAGGGTGGGCCTGCCCTGTCCGGCCTCAGTCTCCCCCAGCGGCCCCCTGCGGCCTCACGGCCACCATCCTGACCCCCGAGCAGAGGGGCCGCCCGGGCCGGCTGGGGCGGGGGCCGGCCTGGGCCCTGGGAGACGGGAGTCCCGAAGGCGGGGGCGTGCGGCCCAGCTATTCCACTACGGTGAATATCCAGATTGGGGGCAGCGGGAGAATCTCGGCTCTGAGCAAAGCTCAGGTCAGCCTCACCCACCCCCTCCTGCCGCCCCCGGAGATCTCTGGCCTGCGCAGGGTCAACGGGAATCCCGTGGAGGCCGCCCCCCGGACGTGACCCTTCCCCCCGCCCCCATGGGACCCCTGGTGCCTGGGCCCTGCCCACCCCAGAAGGAATGGCCTAGGGGTCGGGGGCCCGGTTCTCCTCCCGGGGACACATGGCCAGGAGCCGCCCGGCTGGCGGCTGCCCAGTGGGTCCCCGGTGTGCCCCACCTCGTTAGGGCCCTTAAGTGCTTTGAACCCCCCAGGGGGATGTGGCCAGGGTATTTAGTATTGTAATTAGTAATTAATTATTATTTTCTATGTTTGCACATTCTGGGTGCCGGAGCGTCAATCCCCTGCCTCAGTTTCCCTTCTTTACCTCTCCCCGCTCTGGCGTCCGGACTAAGCCTGGGCAGGGAAAGCGACCACCCCCTCTCCTTGACCCGGGGCTCCCCCCCACCCCAGTTTAGCCCTGCCTCGTGGCGGGGCGGGGAGCCACGAGTGCTGGTCTCCAGTAGCCCCCCGCTAAACACACTCACACCTCAGGGCTCCCCGCCCCAACACATCCAGATGGGTTTTCGGCTCGGAAGCGGGGGGCTCCAGTGGCTGAAGGCATTTGGGGTCTCAGCCTCCAGGGCTGGGGTCCCCCTCTACCTAGACCGAAGTGGCCAGGATGCCCCCACTCCCCGTCGTCCAACCAAAATGTCCCCGCTCCTCGCCCCCCGCCCCTGCTATCACGCTGCCTCAGGGCTGGCACCTCCCCACACCCGGATGGAGATGGGGAAGATGCCCCATTTCGATGCCTTCCTCCCCGACTTATTTATGTGGTCACAGCTCCTCGCCGTGAGGGCCCGGGAGCGCCCAGCTTGCTCGTCTCCAGGGCTACTCATTTGGCCAGCACCCAGGCACCCAATAAAGGCCGGCCCGCCAACGAGGGGGCCGGGAAGCTCGGGTGGACTTCCGCGTGGCTTCTGATTTCTTTCTGCGCCTTCCCCCTGGGCCGCTGGAACCTGTCTCCCCAGGCTCTCCCGAGACAGCATGGCTTAGTGGGTTGAGCACGGGCCTTGGCGTCAGAAGGACCTGGATTCTAATCCTGGCTCCCCCTCGTCTGCTGTGTGACCTCGGGCAAGTGACTTAACTTCTCTGGGCCTCAGTTACCTCATCTATAAAATGGGGGCTCAGAATAATAACAATAATAATGATGGCATTTGTTCATTCGATCATATTTATTGAGCGCTTACTGTGTGCAGAGCACTGGACTAAGCGCTTGGGAAGTCCAAGTGGGTGACGTATAGAGACGGTCACTACCCAGCAACGGGCTCACAGTCTAGAAGGGGGAGACAGACAACAAAACTAAACATGTGGACAGGTGTCAGGTCGTCAGAACAAATAGAATTAAAGCTAGATGCACATCATTAACCAATAGAATAGCAAATATGTATTTGCTAACTGCTTACTATGTGCCGAGCACTGTTCTAAGCAATGGGGGGGATACAAAGTGATCAGGTTGTCTCACATGGGGCTCACAGTCTTAATCCCCATTTGACAGATGAGGTAACTGAGGCACAGAGAAGTTAAGTGACTTGCCCAACCTCACACAGCTAAGTGGCAGAGCTGGGATTAGAACCCCTGACCTCTGATTCCCAAGCCCGGGCTCTTTCCACGGAGCCACGCTGCTTCTCTGTGATTAAGACTGTGAGCCCCACGTGGGACAGGGAGTGTCCAGCGTGATTAACTTGTCTCTATCCCGGGGCTTAGAACAGCGCTTGGCACATAGTAAGCGCTTAAAAAGTACCAGCGTCTGTGGGCCGAGGTTGGGTTCACAGTTTGGGATAACTGAGCTGCCTCATTTCCATTCAATTCCATTCCATTCAAATTGTACTTCCCAAGCGCTTAGTACAGTGCTCTGCACACAGTAAGTGCTCAACAAATACGATTGAATGAATGAATTTCCTGCTGCCACCCTTTGTGCCCCCTCATCCCCCACCCCAGACCCGTCTCCCCATCCTGGGGGTTTCCCCAGAGCCGCTTGGCCTGCTTAGCAGAGCCTGGGAAACACCAGGACCATTTGGGAACTGGGAATTAGAATGTCTGGGCTTTCAAGATGGGTGCCCCTTTCATTTATTCATTCATCCAGTTGTATTTATTGAGCGCTTACTGGATGCAGAGCACTGTGCTAAGCGCTTGGGAGAGTACAGTGCTCTGCATCCAGTAAGTGCTCAATAAATACAATTGGATGAATGAATAAATGAAAGGGGCACCCATCTTCTCTAAGCTCCGGGAGAGTACAATATAACAATAAACAGAGACATTCCCCTCCCACAATGAGCTTACAGTCTAGAGGGGGACATAAATTACAGATTTGTACATAAGTGGTGTGGGGCTGGGCGGGGGGAATGAATAAAGGGAGCAAGTCAGGACTACGCAGAAAGGAATGGGAGAGGAGGAAAGGAGAGTTAAGCAGGGAAGACCTCTTGGAAGAGCTGTGCCTTAAGTAGGGCTTGGAAGAGAGGGAGAGTAATTGTCTGTCGGATGTGAGGGAGGGCATTCCAGGCCAGAGGCAGGATGTGGGCGAGAAGTCAACGTGTGATAGACAAAGATAGACATAAAGTGAGAATATTTAGCATTAGAGGAGCGAAGTGCGCAGGCTGGGTTTTAGCAGGAGAGTAACTAGGTGAGGAGCAGGCAAGGGGATCGACTGCTTTAAAGCCAAGGGAGAGGAGTTTCTGTTTGTTGTGGAGGTGGCTGGATAACCACTGGAGGTACTTGAGGAGTGGGGAAACGTGTCCTGAACATTTTTGTAGAAAAATGATCCAGGCAGCAGAGTGAAGTAGGGACTGTGTATATATATACACATATATATATATAGACCTGTATATATGTTTGTACATATTTGTTACTCTATTTATTTACTTATTTTACTTGTACATATCTATTCTATTGATTTGATTTTGTTAGTATGTTTGGTTTTGTTCTCTGTCTCCCCCCTTTTAGACTGTGAGCCAACTGTTGGGTAGGGACTGTCTCTATATGTTGCCAACTTGTACTTCCCAAGCGCTTAGTACAGTGCTCTGCACACAGTAAGCACTCAGTACGATTGATGATGATGACTGGAGTGGAGAGAGCCAGGAGGTAAGAAGGTCAGCAAGGAGGCTGATACAGTAATCAAGGAGGGGTAATAAGTGATTGGATTCATGTGGGTAGCAGTTTGGATGGCGACAGCCGGAGATAGGAGAACCAGGAGAGGACAGCCTCGTTGTAGCCGAGGTTGGATAACTTTTCCAGGAGAAGGGGGTGGTCGAAATTGCCGGAGACAGCTGAGGGGTTGGGGAGGATTAGGATGGAGTAGAGGCCATTGGCTCTGGCAAAATGGAGCTCATTGATGACCTTTGAAAAGGGGACGGAAGCCAGATTGGAGTGGGTCAGGGAGAGAATTGGAGATGAACTTGAAGCAATTAGTGCAGACAACTTTCTCGAGGAGCTTGGAGAGGAATGGTGGGAGGGAGATGTGGTGATAACTGGAAGGAGACCTGGGGTCAAGGGAGGTTTTTGACAAGGGCATGTTTGAAAGAAGTGGGGAAGGAGCCATTTGAGAGCAAACAGTTGAGGCA
This sequence comes from Tachyglossus aculeatus, assembly GCF_015852505.1. Classification (NCBI taxonomy): domain Eukaryota; kingdom Metazoa; phylum Chordata; class Mammalia; order Monotremata; family Tachyglossidae; genus Tachyglossus; species Tachyglossus aculeatus. Next base: position 4,381,877 of record NC_052091.1, read on the forward strand.
GTTAGGGAAGGGAGCAAGTGTTTTGATAAGGTGTTAAGGACACGCAGGTGGAGAGGGTGGATTTTGAGAGAAGTCAGGTGATCTCCTCTAGAGATGCTGCTGGGAAAGATAGAAGAGTTGAAGAAGGGGCAGGATGGGGGAGGAAGTGAGGAGATTTTAGGGAGATCATGCCCGATAATGTCGATTTTCTCAATAAAGTAGGTGGCCAGGTCATTAGAGGAAGTCATTTGACAGGGGGACGGGGAATTTGAGGAGGGAGTTAAAACGTCTGGAAGAACTGGCGAGGGCAGTGGACATGGGTGTCAATAAGGATGGAGAAATAATTCTGCCGGGCAGAATGAAAGCACACAAGGATAAACCTGTCAATAAGGATGGAGAAATAATTTTGCCGGGCAGAATGAAAGCACACAAGAATAAACCTGAAGTGGACGAAGTCAGCCTGACGTCTAGATTTCCGCCAGCAACGCTCTGCGGCTCCTGCACCAGAGCGAAAGAGGTAGATGGTGGAAGCGATCCAGGGATGTGGGTTAGTGGTACGGGATTCATTCCTTCAATCGTATTTATTGAGCGCTTACTGTGTGATCAACAAAGGGATAGGGGAGAAGGGAAGGTAGTTTGGGTATGGAGGCTATGTGGGGACTGATGAATTGAGGATATTGGATGGGGTCAAAAGATTGGCCCCCTTCTAGACTGTGAGCCCACTGTTGGGTAGGGACTGTCTCTATGTGTTGCCAACTTGTACTTCCCAAGTGCTTAGTACAGTGCTCTGCACACAGTAAGCGCTCAATAAATATGATTGGTCTGGGAGAGTACTAACAACGTACTTTCTCATAAATCCCCAGCGCTTGTGTATATAATAATAATAATTATGGCATTTGTTAAGCGCTTACTACGGGCCAAGCAGTGTTCATTCAATTGTATTCAAAAATCTCCAGTGGCTACCAATCAATCTGCACATCAGGCAGAAACTCCTCACCTTGGGCTTCAAGGCTGTCTATCACCTCTCCCCCTCCTACAGCCCAGCCCGCACCCTCCGCTCCTCCGCCGCTAATCTCCTCACCATACCTCGTTCTCGCCTGTCCCGCCATCGACCCCCGGCCCACGTCCTCCCCCGGGCCCGGAATGCCCCCAATCCCTCCGCCCATCCGCCAAGCTCGCTCTCTTCCTCCCTTCAAGGCCCTACTGAGAGCTCACCTCCTCCAGGAGGCCTTCCCACACTGAGCCCCTTCCTTCCTCTCCCCCTCGTCCCCCTCTCCATCCCCCCCATCTTACCTCCTTCCCTTCCCCACAGCACCTGTATATATGTATATATGTTTGTACATATTTATTACTCTATTTATTTATTTTACTTGTACATATCTATTCTTTTTATTTTGTTAGTATGTTTGGCTTTGTTCTCTGTCTCCCCCTTTTAGACTATGAGCCCACTGTTGGGTAGGGACTGTCTCTATATGTTGCCAATTTGTACTTCCCAAGCGCTTAGTACAGTGCCCTGCACACAGTAAGCGCTCAATAAATACGATTGATGATGATGATTTATTGAGTACTTACTGTGTGCAGAGCACTGTACTAAGCGTTTGGGAAGTAGAAGTTGGCAATATATAGAGACAGTCCCTACCCAACAGCAGGCTCACAGGTAATCAGGTTGTTCCATGTGGGGCTCATAGTCTTAATCCCCATTTTACAGAGGGAACTGAGGGACAGAGAAGGTAAGTGACTTGCCCAAGGTCACACAGTAGACAACAATAATAATAATAATAATGGCATTTATTAAGCACTTACTATGTGCAAAGCACTGTTCTAAGCGCTGGGGAGGTTACAAGGTGATCAGGTTGTCCCTCGGAGGGTTCACAGTCTTAATCCCCATTTTACAGATGAGGTCACTGAGGCACAGAGAAGTTAAGTGACTTGCCCAAAGTCACACAGCTGACAATTGGCGGAGACAAGCAGCAGAGCTGGGATTAGAACCCGCATCCTCTGGCTCCCAAGCCCTTGCTCTTTCCAGTAAATCACCCTGCTTCTGTACATGTCTTTAATACTCTTATTACTGATCTGAAATTGATTTTACTCTCTATTTTCCCTTGCCCCACAAATAAATTGTAAACTCCCTGAGGACAGGGATTATTCATTCAATCGCATTTATTGAGCGCTTACTGTGTGCAGAGCACTGTACTAAGCACTTAGGAAGTACAAATTGGAAACAAACAGAGATGGTCCCTACCCAACAATGGGCTCACAGTCTAGAAGAGGGAGACAGACAGCAAAACAAAACATGTGGACAGGTGTCGAGTCATCAGAATAAATAGAAGTAAAGCTAGATGCACATCATTAACAAAATAAATGGAATAGTAAAAAAGTCTTTGGGCGGAGTGCACTGGGGTAGTAATCCTATTTACTGAGCGCTCAGTGTGCCCACAGAACTCTGTAGTACTAGTAATAATAATAATAATAATAATAGTATTTGTTAAGCACTTACTATGGGCCAAGCACTGTTCTAAGCCCTGGGGTAGTTACAAGGTAATCAGGTTGTCCCCCATGGGGCTCGCAGTCTTAATCCCCATTTTACAGATGAGGGAACTGAGGCCCGGAGAAGTGAAGTGACTTTCCCAGGGTCACACAGCAGACAAGTGGCGGAGCGGGATTAGAACCCACCACCTCTGACTTCAAAGCCCGGGCTTCTCTAATAGCATGTCTACCATATCTACTAACTCTGCTCTTCTGTCCTCTCCCAAGAGCTAGGTAGGGGCCGCGCTTAGTAAGTATAATAATAATGGCATTTATTAAGCGCTTACTATATGCAAAGCACTGTTCTAAGCGCTGGGGAGGTTACATAGTAAGTGCTTCTTAATAAATGACACTATTATTATTTTGGGTTGGGAGTTCCGGTCAGACACCGTGGGGCTTCAAGGCAATGGAGGAATCTACTACCCTCTTGAACTGACCCAAGCGCTTACATTGCTACAGCGGCAGCTCCGCCACTTGTCAGCTGTGTGACTTTGGGCTAGCCACTTACCTTCTCTGTGCCTCAGTTCCCTCATCTGTAAAATGGGGATTAAGACTGTGAGCCCCACGTGGAACAACCTGAGCTTGTATATGTATATATGTTTGTACATATTTATTACTCTATTTTATTTGTACATGTTTATTTTATTTATTTATTTTATTTATTTTATTTTGTTAATGTGTTTTGTTTTGTTCTCTGTCTCCCCCTTCTAGACTGTGAGCCCACTGTTGGGTAGGGACCATCTTTAGATGTTGCCAACTTGGACTTCCCAAGCGCTTAGTCCAGTGCTCTGCACACAGTAAGTGCTCAATAAATACGATTGATTGATTGAATGAAGAGCAGATGACTGACAGAGGCCCAATCCACATCCCTAGTACGTGGAAGTTTTTCCAGGCAGCCCGGGACACGCTGGACCGCAAGTGGACGGAGGAGGTGGAAGCGGCCTGGAAGGTGAGTGTGGAACCCCCTGATCCCCGGTGTCTCACCGTCCATCGCCGGGGTGCGTGGGGGAAGCTGTGAGTCGGGACTCTTGGGTCCCTCTAACCCCCAATCCTGAGCCAATGCCAATTTACCCACACCCATCTCCCACAGCAGAGCCTATTTCAGTCCCTTTTGGCCTTCATGAAGCTAGGGTACGCGGCCAACGAAGTGGGAGTCGAGGACTGACCCTTCCGTAGCTTTCCCATACCCAGCTTTTAAAGCTGGGGGATATAACTCCCTTGCCACCCCCAAGTATTTCCTAAGACCACCTGCTTTCTGCTTCTGTGGCACCAACTTTCCCAACCCCACAAGAAGCTGCTTTCTGGCGAATTAAAAGCCAAGACCAGGGTGAGTGGTGGTTGTGTGGTGGGTGACCCTTGGATAGGGCTGTTTCTGGCCACCAACCCGTCAGGAGCTGATTCCACTGGCCCCTTCCCAATTCCAAGGGAAGAAGAGAAGCTTCTGTTGCCTCTGAGCCCACTGTTGGGTAGGGACTGTCTTTATATGTTGCCAACTTGTACTTCCCAAGCGCTTAGTATGGTGCTCTGCACATGGTAAGCGCTCAATAAATACGAATGAATGAATGTTGCCAGTCCACCCAAGCAACTCCCCATCTATGCCCCATAACCTCCCAAGATACCACCCCCCAACCTTTGGGAAGCAGCATAGTCTAGTGGATACAGCATGGGACAGTCAAGACCTGGGTCTTAATGAGGCACTTGAGTGCTTAGTATGTGCAAAGCACTGTTCTAAGCACTAGGGAGGATACAAGGTGATCAGGTTGCCCCACTTGGGGCTCAAAGTCATCCCCATTTTACAGATGAGGCAGCTTAGGCAGAGAGAAGCTAAGTCACACAGCTGACAAGCGGCAGAGCTGGGATTTGAATCCACAACCTCTGGCTCCCAAGCCCGTGCTCTTTCCACTGAGCCATGCTGCCTCCCTTAATTCCAGCTCCGCCACTGTCTTCTGTGTGACCTTGGGCATATCGCTTCCCTTGCCTCAGTCATCTGTAAAATGGGGACTAAGACTGCAAACCCCCGTCCGACCTGATTAGCCTGTATCTACCCGAGTGCTTAGAACATTGTTTGACACATTGTAGGTGCTTAACACCCATCTTATTTCACAATATATTTCCCCACCTCTGTGACTACTGAAGAGAATTCTTCCCCGAACTCAGACTCTGGAGACAGAAGGGGAAGGAATAAGGCAAGGAGAGTCACTGGGACCCTTAATAATGATGGCATCTACTAAGCGCTTAATATGTGCAAAGCACTGTTCTAAGCGCTGGGGAGGTTACAAGGTGATCAGGTTGCCCCACAGGGGGCTCAGTCTTAATCCCCATTTTACAGATGAGGTAACTGAGGCCCAGAGAAGTGAAGTGACTTGCCCAAAGTCACACAGCTGACAATTGGCAGAGCTGGGGTTTGAACCCATGACCTCTGACTCCAAACCCCAGGCTCTTTCCACTGAGGCACGTTGCTTCTCACTTGCCCAGTACAGAGCAGTGCCCCTAAAAAGACTCTCAAATATCACCCCCAGCTGATTCTCACCCCTTTAGAAGGGGGTCTCCGCCCGCCCATGAGACATCATCATCAATCTTATTTATTGAGCGCTTACTATGTGCAGAGCACTGTACTAAGCGCTTGGGAAGTACAAATTGGCAACATATAGAGACAGTCCCTACCCAACAGTGGGCTCACAGTCTAAAAGGGGGAGACAGAGAACAAAACCAAACATACTAACAAAATAAAATAGAATAGATATGTAGAAATAAATTAGAGTAAAAAAATATATACAAACATATATACAGGTGCTGTGGGGAAGGGAGGGAGGTAAGATGGGGGGATGGAGAGGGGGACGAGGGGGAGAGGAAGGAAGGGGCTCAGTCTGGGAAGGCCTCCTGGAGGAGGTGAGCTCTCAGCAGGGCCTTGAAGGGAGGAAGAGAGCTAGCTTGGCGGATGGGCAGAGGGAGGGCATTCCAGGCCCGGGGGATGACGTGGGCCAGGGGTCGATGGCGGGACAGGCGAGAGCGAGGTACAGTGAGGAGATCAGCGGTGGAGGAGCGGAGGGTGCGGACTGGGCTGAGACAGAGACACAAGCACAGGTTCTCCAGATTTATTGCAAAAATGGTGAGCACACGCGTTAACGGTAGGACTTCTGGTAGCGGGCGCGGGCTCCGGGGCCACCGAACTTCTTGGACTCGCAGCGGCGTGGGTCGGCCACCAGCAGGGTCCGGTCATACTGGATCAGGATGTCCTTGATCTCCTTCTTGGACGCCTCGTCCACATCTGCAGAGTCAACGGGGAGAGGCATTAATCAGCTGAGAAGCAGCGCGGCTCAGTGGAAAGAGCCCGGGCTTTGGAGTCAGTGGTCGTGGGTTCAAATCCCCGCTCTGCCAATTGTCAGCTGTGTGACCTTGGGCAAGTCACTTAACGTCTCTGGGCCTCAGTTACCTCATCTGTAAAATGGGGGTTGACTGTGAGCCCCCCATGGGACAACCTGATCACCTTGTATCCCTCCAGTGCTTAGAACAGTGCTTTGCACATAGTAAGTGCTTAATAAATGCTATTATTAGCATTTATCTTTTAGACTGTGAGCCCACTGTTGGGTAGGGACTGTCTCTATATGTTGCCAACTTGTACTTCTCAAGTGCTTAGTACAGTGCTCTGCACACAGTAAGCGCTCAATAAATACGATTGATGATATTATTATTATTTACTGAGTGCTTACTGTGGGCAGAACGCTGTACTAAGTGCTTGGGAGGGTCCGACCTGACGGATTCCTGCCCACAGGAAGCTTAGACACAGGCCAGCACTTGTCCAGCATGAACCAGGCTAAGGGAAGCAGATGGCAGAAAGGGAGTGTGCCTTAGTGGACAGAGCACAGGCTTGGGATTCAGAAGGACCTGAGTTCTAATCCCAGCTCCACCACGTGCCTGCTGTGTGACCTTGTCTAAGTCACAATTTCTCTGGGCCTCAGTTACCTCATCTGAAAAATGGGGATGAAGAGTGTGAGCCCCATGGGCGACAGGGACTGTGTCCAACCCAATTAACTTGTATCTACCCCAGTGCTTAGAACATAGTAAGCGCTTAGGTACCATCATTATTATCAAACAGCATTTACAGAGTGGTTCCTGGGTCCGTTCCTGCTTGGCCCCGGAATGATGGTTGAGCCCTCAACCTGCCATAATAATAATAATAATGATAATGGCATTTCTTAAGCGCTTACTATGTGCAAAGCACTGTTCTAAGTCCTGGGGAGGTTACAAGGGGATCAGGTTGTCCCACAGGGGGCTCACAGTCTTAACCCTCATTTTTACAGATGAGGGAACTGAGGCACAGAGAAGTGAAGTGACTTGCCCAAAGTCACACAGCTGACAACTGGCAGAGCTGGGATTTGAACCCATGACCTGACTCCAAAGCCCGTGCTCTTTCAACTGAGCCACGCTGCCATCTCACCTATTCCCATCCCACCCCACCTCGACCACATGGTCTGGGGATCTGAGTACCTGAGGGAGAGGAGGAGAGAAACCCCAAGTTGGAAGTCCTCTCCCAGTTTCGTTTTTTTTTTAAATGGCATTTGTTAAGCGCTTACTACGTGCAAAGCACTGTTCTAAGCGCTGGGCCACCCTCCACCCCAACCACCACCGGCAGATTACTTACATTTCTGATAGTAGGCCACCAGGGCTTTGGAGATTGACTGGCGGATAGCTGGAGGAGACAAAAGGAAAAACCACGGTTAAGAGCTGCAGACACGACTGGGAAGAAGAACCAAAACATTCCCAGAGGGCCCAGACAACCCCCTCTTCACCAGAGCCCTCCACTAATAATAATAATGGTACTTGTTATTTATGTGCCAGGCACGACTAATAATAATGATGATATTTGCTAAGCGCTTACTATGCACTGTTCTAAGCGCTGGGGCAGATCCAAGGTAAGCAGGCTGTCCCACTTGGGGCTCAGTCTCAATCCCCATTTTACAGATGAGGTAACTGAGAAGTAAAATGACTAGTCCAAGGTCCCACAGCCGACAAGTGGCGGAGGCGGGATTGGGTCGGATCCAAGGGCAAATTGGGTTGGACAGTCCCTGTTCATCATCATCATCATCAATCGTATTTATTGAGCGCTTACTGTGTGCAGAGCACTGTACTAAGCGCTTGGGAAGTACAAGTTGGCAACATATAGAGACAGTCCCTACCCAACAGTGGGCTCACAGTCTAAAAAGGGCTCATAATTTTAATCCCCATTTTACTGATGGGGAAAACTGAGGCCCAGAGGAGTAAAGTTACTTGCCCAGAGTTAGAGCGGACAAGCGGCAGAGTCGGGAACAGAAAGCAGGGCCTTCTCACTCCCAGGCTGTGCTCTTTATCCACTAAACTATACTGCTTCTCCAGTGTAGGTACAAACTACATCTAGTATTTTAGACTGACGTAACTTTCATCTCTTAAAGCTGGGTGTTTGCCCGTGGGTTAGGAATTCTCAAGAGATGGTAACTAAACCCGAACTTTGGCCCTCAGTTTCCCCATTTGTAATATGGGGGGGGTCACACCTGCTTCTTACTTCCTGGAGGCACACTAAGGAACCAGCAAAGTCTGCTGTAAAATACCTTCTGATGTCATGGGGGAGGATTTTAGTAAGAACAAATCGCCCTTTCACGGGCGAATCCCACGAACCCTGGCATTTACTGAGTACCTACCCCCTTCTAGACTGTGAGCCCACTGTTGGGTAGGGACCGTCACTCTATGTTGCCAACTTGTACTTCCCAAGCGCTTCGTACAGTGCTCTGCACACAGTAAGCACTCAATAAATACGACTGAATGGAGTGCTTGGAAGAGTCCACAGTTACTAGACATGTTTCAATCAAATCGTATTTGAGCGCTTACTGTGTGCAGAGCACTGTACTAAGCGCTTGGGAAGTACAAATTGGCAACATAGAGAGACAGTCCCTACCCAACAGTGGACTCACAGTCTAAAAGGGGGAGACGGAGAACAAAACCAAACATACTACCAAAATAAAATAGAATAGATATGTACAAGTAAAATAAATAAATTTTATTTATTTGTTTCCTGCCCATAACAAGCCTACAGAGAAGCAGCACAGCGTAGTGGATAAACCACTAGGCCTGGGTCAGAAAGTCATGGGTTCTAATCCCAGCTCCGCCACTTGTCTGCTGTCTGCCCTTGGACAAGTCACTTCACTTTTCTGTGCCTCAGTTACCTCCTACGTAAAATGGGGATTGAGCGTGAGCCCCAGACGGGACAAGGATTGTATCCAACCTGATTCGCTTGTATCCACCCCAGTGCTTAGTACATTGCCTGACACGTAGTAAGCGCTCGACAAATATCTTAATAGAGAAGGAGCGTGGCTCAGTGGAAAGAGCACGGGCTCGGGAGTCAGAGGTCACGGGTTCTAATCCCCGCTCCGCCACTTGTCAGCTGGGTAACTTTGGGCAAGTCAATCAATCAATCAATCAATCGTATTTATTGAGCGCTTACTATGTGCAGAGCACTGTACTAAGTGCTTGGGAAGTACAAATTGGCAACACATAGAGACAGTCCCTACCCAACAGTGGGCTCACAGTCTAAAAGGGGGAGACAGAGAACAAAACCAAACATACCAACAAAATAAAATAAATAGGATAGAAATGTACAAGTAAAATAAATAAATAAATAAATAGAGCAATAAAGTCATGGTGTGGATCAGTGGAAAGAGCCCGGGGTTTGTAGTCAGAGGTCACAGGTTCAAATCCCGGCTCCGCCAATTGTCAGCTGTGTGCCTTTGGGCAAGTCACTTCTCTGTGCCTGTTACCTCATCTGTAAAATGAGGGTTAAGACTGTGAGCCCCCCGTGGGACAACCTGATCACCTGGTAACCCCCCCAGCGCTTAGAACAGTGCTTTGCACATAGAGCTTAACAAATGTCACTATTATTATTGTTACAGAGAGTACCGTTAATGTCTGTAAGCCGGCCCCAGCCCCATCGCTCACCATAGATCTGTGCCACGTGGCCACCCCCTTTCACACGGACTCTGATGTCGACTCCGGCGAAGCGTTCCTTGCCCAGCAGGAGCACGGGCTCCAGGAGCTGTGAAACAGATCAAATCCGAGTCAGCGCCGCTCAGCCGCCACCCCGCACCCCACCCGACCCCGGGCTCTCCGCAGGCTCACCTTGTACTGCAGGGTCCGGGGCTCGATCATCTCCAGAGGCCTCCCGTTCACCTTGATCAGACCATTGCCTCTCTTGCAGTGGGCCACGGCCGTGGCGGTTTTCTAGATGGGAAGAGTCAATCGTCAGTCCATCGTATTTACTGAGTGCTTACTGTGCGCAGGGTACTGCACTAAACGCTTGAAAGAGTACAATGTAACAATGTAAAAGACACATTCCCTACCCTTAACGAGCTTAGTGTAGAGGGAGAGATATTAACATGCATAAGTAATGATAATAATGGCATTTGTTAAGCGCTTACTATGTGCAAAGCACTGTTCTAAGCACTGGGGGGGGGATACAAGGTGATCAGGTTGTCCCACGTGGGGCTCACAGTCATCACCCCCATTTTACAAATGAGGGAACTGAGGCTCTGAGAAGTGAAGTGACTTGCCCAAGGTCACACAGCTGACAATTGGTGGAGCCGGGATTCGAACCCATGACCTCTGGCTCCAAAGCCCGGGCTCTTTCCACTGAGCCACGCTGCTTCTCAGATAGGGGGCTGGGGTGAATAAAGGGAGCAAGTCTGAGTGAAGCAGAAGGAAGTGGGAGAAGAGGAAAGAAGGGCTTAGGGAAGGCCTCTTGGAGGAGGAGGGCCATCTCACACGCAGACCCCCCCGCCCCCGTTCTCCTTCACAGTCCTTGCTGGCATAATAATAATTCCAATAATGATGGTATTTGTTAAGCAATGGTACTTGGCCCATAGTAAGCGCTTAACAAATACCATCATTATTATTATTAAAATGGGGATGAAGAACGTGAGCCCCCCATGGGGCAAGCTGATGACCTTTGTGTCTCCCACTGTGCTCAGAACAGTGCTTGGCACATAGTAAGCGCTTAACAAAAACCATCATCATTATTATTAAAATGGGGATGAAGAACGTGAGCCCCACATACCATCGTTATGATTATTACTAAAATGGGGATGAAAACTGCGAGCCCCACGTACCGTCGTTACTATCATTATTAAAATGGGGATGAAGACTGCGAGCCACGTACCACTGTTATACATATTTACTAATGTAATATAACTACTAATGCAATTCAAGTGTTGTACATATATACTATTCTATTTTATTTTGTTAACATGTTTTGTTGTCTGTCTCCCCCTTCTAGACTGTGAGCCCGTTGTTGGGTAGGAACCGTCCCTCCTCCCCCTCCTCATCCTCCCGGCCTTACCTCCCCACAGCACCTGTGTATATGTATATACATTTCTACGTATTTATTACTCTATTTATTTACTGATTTTATTTGTTCATATTTATTCTAGTTATTTTATTTTGTTAATATGTTTTGTTTTGTTGTCTGTCTCCCCCTTCTAGACTGTGAGCCCACTGTTGGGTAGAGACTGTCTTTATATGTTGCCAACTTGTACTTCCCAAGCGCTTAGTACACTGCTCTGCACACAGTAAGCGCTCAATAAATACGATTGAATGAATGAATACCACCGTTACTATCATGATTATTATTAAAATGGGGATAAAGAACGTGGGCTCCCTGTGGGACAACCCGATGGCGTTTGTGTCTCCCCCAGCGCTCAGAACAGTGCTTGGCTCATAGTAAGCGCTTAACAAATACCATCTTTATTATCATGATTATTATTAAAATGGGGATGAAGACTGCGAGCCACGTGCCATTATTACTATCATGATTATTATTAAAATGGGGATAAAGAACGTGAACAACATACCACCGTTACTATCATGATTATTATTAAAATGGGGATGAAGACTGCGAGCCCCACGTACCACCGTTATCATTATTAAAATGGGGATAAAGAACGTGAGCCACATACCATTATTACTATCATCACTATTATTAAAATGGGGATGAAGAACTTGGGTTCCACGTCCCACCGTTATTACCATGATTATTAAAATGGGGATAAAGAACGTAGGCAACATACCATCGTTACTATGATTATTATTAAAATGGGGATGAAGAACGTGAGCCCCACGTACCATCTTTATTACCATGATTATTATTAAAATGGGGATGAAGACTGCGAGCCCCACGTACCATCGTTACTATCATTATTAAAATGGGGATAGAGAACATGAGCCACGTACATAACTATCATGATTATTATTAAAATGGGGATGAAGAACTTGAGTCCCACGTCCCACCATTATGATTATTATTAGAATGGGGATGAAGAACGTGAGCCCCACGTACCATCGTTCCTATCATGATTAAAATGGGGACAAAGAACGTGAGCCACGTACCATTATTACTACATGATTAGTATTAAAATGGGTATGAAGACTGCGAGCACCACGTACCATCGTTATTATCATTATTAAAATGGGGATAAAGAACGTGAGCCACGTACCACTATTACCATCGTCATTATTACTAAAATTGGGGTGAAGACTGCGAGCCACGTACCATTATTATTATGATTATTATTAAAATGGGGATGAAGAACTTGAGTCCCACGTCCCACCGTTATCATCATGATTATTATTAAAATGGGGACGAAGACTGCGAGCCCCACGTCCCACCGTTACTATCGTTATTAAAATGGGGATGAAGAACTTGAGCCCCACGTCCCACCGTTATTATCATGACCATTATTAAAATGGGGATGAAGACTGCGAGTCCCACGTACCATCGTTACGAAAATGGGGATAAAGAACGTGAGCCAGGTACCATTATTATCATCGTGATTATTACTAAAATGGGGATGAAGACCGGGAGCCCCACGTACCATTATTACTATCATGATTATTATTAAAATGGGGATGAAGAACTTGAGTCCCACGTCCTACCGTTATCATCATGATTATTATTAAAATAGGGATGAAGACTGCGAGCCCCACGTACCATCGTTACTATCATTATTAAAATGGGGATACAGAACGTGAGCCACGTACCATTATTATCATCATGATTAAAATGTGGATGAAGAACTTGAGTCCCATGTCCCACCGTTCCTATCATGATTAGTATTAAAAATGGGGATGAAGACTGCGAGCCCCACGTACCATCGTTATTACCATTATTAAAATGAGGATAAAGAACGTGAGCCACGTACCGCTATCATCATGACTATTACTAAAATGTGGATGAAGACTGCGAACCACGTACCATTATTATCATCATGATTATTAAAATGGGGATGAAGAACTTGAGTCCCACGTCCTACCGTTATCATCATGATTATTATTAAAATAGGGATGAAGACTGCGAGCCCCACGTACCATCGTTACTATCATTATTAAAATGGGGATACAGAACGTGAGCCACGTACCATTATTTTCATGATCGTTATTAAAATGGGGATGAAGACTGCGAGCCACGTACCATTATTATCATGATTATTATTAAAATGGGGATGAAGACTGCGAGCCCCACGTACCATCGTTACTAAAATGGGGATAAAGAACGTGAGCCAGGTACCCATTATTATCATCGTGATTATTACTAAAATGGGGATGAAGACTGCGAGCCCCACGTACCATCGTTACTATCATTATTAAAATGGGGATAAAGAACGTGAGCCACGTACCATTATTATCATCATGATTAAAATGTGGATGAAGAACTTGAGTCCCATATCCCACCGTTATTATGATTAGTATTAAAATGGGGATGAAGACTGCGAGCCCCACGTACCATCGTTACTATCATTATTAAAATAAGGATAAAGAACGTGAGCCACGTACCATTATTATCATCATGATTATTAAAATGGGGATGAAGAACTTGAGTCCCATCATTATCAATGATTAGTATTAAAATGGGGATGAAGAACGTGAGCAACATACCATCGTTATTATCATGATTATTATTAAAGCGGGGATAAAAGACGTGAACAACATACCATCGTTACTATCATGATTATTATTAAAATGGGGGTGAAGGCTGCGAGCCTCACGTTCCATCGTTACTATCGTTATTAAAATGGGATAAAGAACGTGAGCCACGTACCATGATCATCATGACTATTATTAAAATGGGGGTGAAGAACGTGAGCAACATACCATCGTTACTATCATGATTATTATTAAAATGGGGATGAAGGCTGCGAGGCCCACGTACCATCGTTGCCATCATTATTAAAATGGGGATAAAAGACGTGAACAACATACCACCGTTATTATCATGATTATTATTAAAACGGGGATGAAGGCTGCGAGGCCCACGTACCATCGTTGCTATCGTTATTAAAATGGGGATAAAGAACGTGAGCCACGTACCATGATCATCATGACTATTATTAAAATGGGGGTGAAGAACGTGAGAAACATACCATCGTTATTATCATGATTATTATTAAAACGGGGATGAAGGCTGCGAGGCCCACGTACCATCTATCCTACTTATTTTATTTTGTTGGTATGTTTGGTTCTGTTCTCTGTCTCCCCCTTTTAGACTGTGAGCCCACTGTTGGGTAGGGACTGTCTCTATGTGATGCCAATTTGTACTTCCCAAGCGCTTAGTACAGTGCTCTGCACATAGTAAGCGCTCAATAAATACGATTGATTGATTGATCGTTGCCATCATTATTAAAATGGGGATAAAAGACGTGAACAACATACCATCGTTACTATCATGATTACTATTAAAATGGGGATGAAAGCTGCGAGCCTCACATACCATCGTTACTATGGTTATTAAAATGGGATAAAGAACGTGAGCCACGTACCATTATTATCATGACTATTGTTAAAATGGGGATAAAAGACGTGAGCAACATACCATCGTTACTATCATGATTATTATTACAATGAGAATGAAGGCTGCGAGGCCCACGTACCATCGTTGCTATCATTATGAAAATGGGGATAAAAAACGTGAACAACATACCATCGTTACTATCATGATCATTATTAAAATGGGGATGAAGGCCGCGAGGCCCACGTACCATCGTTACTATCATTATTAAAATGGGGATAAAGAACGTGAGCCACGTACCATGATCATCATGACTATTATTAAAACGGGGGTGCAAAACGTGATCAACATACCATCGTTATTATCATGATTATTATTAAAACGGGGATGAAGGCTGCGAGGCCCACGTACCATCGTTGCCATCATTATCAAAATGGGGATAAAAGACGTGAACAACATACCATCGTTACTATCATGATTACTATTAAAATGGGGATGAAAGCTGCGAGCCTCACATACCATCGTTACTATGGTTATTAAAATGGGATAAAGAACGTGAGCCACGTACCATTATTATCATGACTATTGTTAAAATGGGGATAAAAGACGTGAGCAACATACCATCGTTACTATCATGATTATTATTAAAATGGGGATGAAGGCTGCGAGGCCCACGTACCATCGTTGCCATCGTTATTAAAATGGGGATAAAAGACGAGAACAACATACCACCGTTACTATCATGATTATTATTAAAATGGGGATGAAGGCTGCGAGCCTCAGGTACCATCGTTACTATGGTTATTAAAATGGGATAAAGAACGTGAGCCACGTACCATTACTATTATGACTATTGTTAAAATGGGGGTGAAGAACGTGAGCAACATGCCATCGTTATTGTCATGATTATTACTAAAATGGGGATGAAGAACGTGGGGTGACCCGATGACGTTTGTGTCTCCCCCAGCGCTCAGAACAGTGCTTGGCCCACAGTAAGCGCTTACCAAATAGCCCAGTTATTATTATTAAGAGGGGATTGAGGGCCCCTCGGGGTTCCTCACCTTTCTGCCGAACACCTGGACGGACTGGAGGGGCCCCTTGGGCGGCATGATGATGATGATGATGATGGCGGAGGAGGCGTCGTCGTCGTCCTCCCCGTGCGAGGCCTAGGCCACAAAGAGACGCGCGAAGCCGGCCGGCCCGCTTTTCAAGGCCAGCCCTTTTACGCCGTTTTTGCGACGGCTGGTTGCCGGGGCACCGCTGCGCTTTACGTTCGGGGGGGCAGTTTTCAGGGCCCGCGCGGCCGCCGAGCCCTTTTGCGCCGTTTTGCGACGGCTGGTTGCCGGGCACCGCTGCGCTTTACGCCCGGGGGGGCAGTTTTCAGGGCCCGCGCGGCCTCCGAGCCCTTTTGCGCCGTTTTGCGACGGCTGGTTGCCGGGCACCGCTTCGCTTTACGGCTGAAGGCGCTTTTCGGGGCTCGCGCAGCCGCCGAGCCTCTTTACGCCGTTTTGCGACGGCTGGTTGCCAGGCGCCGCTGCGCTTTAATAATAATAATAATAATGATGGCATTTGTTAAGCGCTTACTATGTGCAAAGCACTGTTCTAAGCGCTGGGGGGATACAGTGTGATCAAGTTGTCCCACGTGGGGCTCGCAGTCTTAGAACAGTGCTAGTAAGCGCTTAATAAATGAACGACCTGTTTATTATATGTTGCCAATTTGTACTTCCCAAGCGCTTAGTACAGTGCTCTGCACATAGTAAGCGCTCAATAAATACGATTGATGATGATGATGATGACCTCTCCGGTCGTTCATTCTCAGTCTCTTTTGCAGGCAGGCTCCTCCTCCCCCTCCCATCCCCTTACTGTGGGGGTTCCCCAAGGTTCAGTGCTTGGTCCCCTTCTGTTCTCGATCTCCACGCACTCCCTTGGTGACCTCATTCGCTCCCACGGCTTCAACTATCATCTCTACGCTGATGACACCCAGATCTCCGTCTCCGCCCCTGCTCTCTCCCCCTCTCTCCAGGCTCGCATCTCCTCCTGCCTTCAGGACATCTCCATCTGGATGTCCGCCCGCCACCTCAAACTCAACATGTCCAAGACTGAACTCCTTGTCTTCCCTCCCAAACCCTGCCCTCTCCCTGACTTTCCCATCTCTGTTGACGGCACTACCATCCTTCCCGTCTCACAAGCCCGCAACCTCGGTGTCATCCTCGACTCCGCTCTCTCATTCACCCCTCACATCCAAGCCGTCACCAAAACCTGCCGGTCTCAGCTCCGCAACATTGCCAAGATCCGCCCTTTCCTCTCCATCCAAACCACTACCCTGCTGGCTCAATCCCTCATCCTATCCCGTCTGGACTACTGCATCAGCCTTCTCTCTGATCTCCCGTCCTCGTGTCTCTCCCCACTTCAATCCATACTTCACGCCGCTGCCCTGATTGTCTTTATCCAGAAATGCTCTGGGCATGTTACTCCCCTTCTCAAAAATCTCCAGTGGCTACCAATCAATCTGCGCATCAGGCAGAAACTCCTCACCCTGGGCTTCGAGGCTGTCCATCCCCTCACCCCCTCCTACCTCACCTCCCCTGTCCTTCTCCAGCCCAGCCAGCACCCTCCGCTCCTCCGCCGCTAATCTCCTCACCGTACCTCGTTCTCGCCTGTCCCGCCATCGACGCCCGGCCCACGTCCTCCCCCGGCCCTGGAATGGCCTCCCTCTGCCCATCCACCGAACTAGCTCTCTTCCTCCCTTCAAGGCCCTACTGAGAGCTCACCTCCTCCAGGAGGCCTTCCCACACTGAGCCCCTTCCTTCCTCTCCCCCTCGTCCCCCTCTCCATCCCCCCATCTTACCTCCTTCCCTTCCCCACAGCACCTGTATATATGTTTATATGTTTGTACATATTTATTACTCTATTTATTTATTTTACTTGTACATGTCTATTCTATGTATTTTATTTTGTTAGTATGTTTGGTTTTGTTCTCTGTCTCCCCCTTTTAGACTGTGAGCCCGCTGTTGGGTAGGGACTGTCTCTATATGTTGCCAACTTGTACTTCCCAAGCGCTTAGCACAGCGCTCTGCACACAGTAAGCGCTCAATAAATACAATTGACTGATTGATTAATAAATGCCATTACTACTACTACTACTACTACTACTACAGTACTACTATAGATCAGGAGAACCTGATCACCTTGTAACCTTCCCAGTGCTTAGAACAGTGCTTTGCACATAGTAAGCGCTTAATAAATGGTAGTAGTAGTAGTAGTAGTAGCAGTAGCAGTAGTAGTAGTAATAGTAGTAGTAGTAGTCGTAGTCGGAAGACTGTGAGCCCCCCCATGGGACAACCTGATCACCTTGTAACCTTTGCAGCATTTAGAACTGTGCTTTGCACATAGTAAGAGCTTAATAAATGCCATTATTATTATTAGTAGTAGTAGTAGTATTAGTAAGCGCTTAACAAATACCATCATCATTATTATTAGCATTAGCCCCCCCCCCACCCCCACCACACTAAAAATGGCACCCTGACTAGTAGGCGTAAGACTGTGAGCCCCCCGTGGGACAACCTGATCACCTTGTAACCTTCCCAGTGCTTAGAACAGTGCTTGGCACATAGTAAGTGCTTAATAAATGCCATTATTATTATTAGTAGTAGTAGTAAGCGCTTAGCAAATACCATCATACAGTGCTCTGCACACCGTAAGCGCTCAATAAATACAACTGAATGAATTTGCTATTCTATTTATTTTATCTTGTTAATATGGTTTGTTGTCGGTCTCCCCCTTCTATCATCATCATCATCAATCGTATTTATTGAGCGCTTACTATGTGCAGAGCACTGTACTAAGCGCTTGGGAAGTACAAATTGGCAACATCTAGAGACAGTCCCTACCCAACAGTGGGCTCACAGCCTAAAAGGGGGAGACAGAGAACAAAACCAAACATACTAACAAAATAAAATAAATAGAATAGATATGTACAAATAAAATAGAGTAATAAATATGTACAAACATATATCCATATATACAGGTGCTGTGGGGAAGGGAAGGAGGTAAGATGGGGGGGGGATGGAGAGGGGGATGAGGGGGAGAGGAAGGAAGGGGCTCAGTCTGGGAAGGTTTTGTTCTCTGTCTCCCCCTTTTAGACTGTGAGCCCACTGTTGGGTAGGGACTGTCTCTATGTGTTGCCAACTTGTACTTCCCAAGCGCTTAGTACAGTGCTCTGCACATAGTAAGCGCTCAATAAATACGATTGATGATGATGATGGAGGAGGTGAGCCCTCAGCAGGGCCTAGAAGGGAGGAAGAGAGCTAGCTTGGCGGATGGGCAGAGGGAGGCCATTCCTGAGCCCGATGTTGGGTAGGAACTGTCTCTATATGTCCCCAACTTGTACTTCCCAAGCGCTTAGTACAGTGCTCTGCACACAGTAAGCGCTCAATAAATACAACTGAATGAATGAATCATTATAATTAGTATTGGCCCCCTGCCGCACTCAAAATGGCGCCCTGACGTCGGCGCGAGGGCGCTTCCCGCCTCTTCCAAGATGGCGCCCGGGAAGGGGCAGTCCCCGGATGTCTCGGGAGGTGGGGGGGGGGGTGGTGTGTTCGCCGCTCTCGCGAGAGCGCCTCCCTCAGCGTCTCCCTCAGGCGCCTCGTCTGCTTCGCGGGCCCCGCCGGAGCCGTGAGGGGAGGAGGTACACGGAGGCCTGGGGGTACACGGCTTCGGGGACCCCCCTGAGTTGGGGGACACGGCCCCGGGGACCCCCCTGAGGAGGGGGACACGGCCCCGGGGACGGCCGTGGTGGGGGGGGGCGGTCAGGGACCGGAAGCCCGCGGGGAAACCCCCGGGCCCGGGACACCGACAGGCGCAGCCCATCGGGGCCTACTCCCTCATAACAACCACGATGGCGTTGGTTTCAGGCCTGTTCGTTCATAACGATAATAATTATAATAATAATAGCATTTCTTAAGCGCTTACTATGTGCCAAGCACTGTTCTAAGCGCTGGGGAGGTTACAAGGTGATCAGGTTGGCCCACGGGGGGCTCACAGTCTTACGCTTACTACTACTACTAATGGCATTTATTAAGCGCTTACTATGTGCCAAGCACTGTTCTAATCGCTGGGGGGGGTAATAATAATAATGATAATGACATTTATTAAGCGCTTACTATGTGCCAAGCACTGTTCTAAGCGCTGGGGAGGTTACAAGGTGATCAGGTTGGCCCACGGGGGGGCTCACAGTCTTACGCTTACTACTACTGCTAATACTACTACTAATACTACTAATGGCATTTATTAAGCGCTTACTGTGTGCCAAGCACTGTTCTAAGCGCTGGGGGAGGGTAATAATAATAATGATAATGACATTTATTAAGCGCTTACTATGTGCCAAGCACTGTTCTAAGCGCTGGGGAGGTTACAAGGTGCTCAGGTTGTCCCACGGGGGGGCTCACAGTCTTACGCTTACTACTACTACTGCTGCTACTACTACTACTAATAATAATAATGGCATTTATTAAGCGCTTACTATGTGCCAAGCGCTGTTCTAAGCGCTGGGGGGGTTACAAGGTGATCAGGTTGGCCCACGGGGGGCTCACAGTCTTACGCTTACTACTACTACTACTACTAATAATGGCATTTATTAAGCGCTTACTATGTGCCAAGCACTGTTCTAAGCGCTGGGGGGGTAATAATAATAATAATAATGACATTTATTAAGCGCTTACTATGTGCCAAGCACTGTTCTAAGCGCTGGGGGGGTTACAAGGTGATCAGGTTGGCCCACGGGGGGCTCACAGTCTTACGCTTACTACTACTACTACTACTAATAATGGCATTTATTAAGCGCTTACTATGTGCCAAGCACTGTTCTAAGCGCTGGGGGGGTAATAATAATAATAATGATGACATTTATTAAGCGCTTACTATGTGCCAAGCACTGTTCTAAGCGCTGGGGAGGTTACAAGGTGATCATGTTGGCCCACGGGGGGCTCACAGTCTTACGCTTACTACTACTACTAATAATAATGGCATTTATTAAGCGCTTACTATGTGCCAAGCACTGTTCTAAGCGCTGGGGAGGTTACAAGGTGCTCAGGTTGTCCCACGGGGGGGCTCACAGTCTTACGCTTACTACTACTACTACTGCTGCTACTACTACTACTAATAATAATAATGGCATTTATTAAGCGCTTACTATGTGCCAGCACTGTTCTAAGCGCTGGGGAGGTTACAAGGTGATCAGGTTGGCCCACGGGAGGCTCACAGTCTTACGCTTACTACTACTACTACTACTAATAATAATGGCATTTATTAAGCGCTTACTATGTGCCAAGCACTGTTCTAAGCGCTGGGGAGGTTACAAGGTGATCAGGTTGGCCCACGGGGGGCTCACAGTCTTAAGCGCCTACTGTGTGTCAAGCACCGTTCTAAGCGCTGGGGAGGTTACAAGGTGGTCAGGTTGTCCCACGGGGGGCTCACAGTCTTAAGCGCCTACTATGTGTCAAGCACTGTTCTAAGCGCTGGGGAGGTTACAAGGTGATCAGGTTGGCCCACGGGGGGCTCACAGTCTTAAGCTCCTACTATGTGTCAAGCACTGTTCTAAGCGCTGGGGAGGTTACAAGGTGGTCAGGTTGTCCCACGGGGGGCTCACAGTCTTAAGCGCTGGGGGGATAATAATAATAATGGCATTTATTAAGCGCTTACTATGTGCCAAGCACTGTTCTAAGCGCTGGAGAGGTTACAAGTTGATCAGATTGGCCCACGGGGGGCTCACAGTCTTAAGCGCTTACTATGTGCCGAGCACTGTTCTAAGCGCTGGGGGGGTAATAATAATAATGATGGCATTTATTAAGCGCTTACTATGTGCCAAGCACTGTTCTAAGCACTGGGGAGGTTACAAGGTGATCAGGTTGTCCCTCGGGGGGCTCCCAGTCTTCATCCCCATTTTACAGAGGAGGTAACTGAGGCCCAGAGAAGTGAAGTGACTTGCCCAAAGTCACGCAGCTGACAGTTGGCAGAGCCAGGATTTGAACCCATGACCTCTGACTCCAAAGCCCATGCTCTTTCTACTGAGCCACACTGCTTCTCATGAAGCGGTTAATAAATAATGACATTTATTAGGCGCTTACTATGTGCCAAGCACTGTTCTAAGCGCTGGGGAGGTTACAAGGTGATCAGTTTGGCCCACGGGGGGCTCACAGTCTTCATCCCCATTTTCCAGATGAGGGAACTGAGGCCCAGAGAAGTTAGGTGACTTAACCCAAAGTCACACAGCTGACAAGTGGTGGAGCTGGGATTTGAACCCAAGACCCCTGACTCCAAAGCCCGGGCTCTTTCCACCGAGCCACACTGCTCCTTGATCCAAGGTGATCAAGAAGTAACCAACCTAGGGTTTTTTTGTGTATGTGTGTGGGAATGAATGAGAGAGAGAGATCTATAATTGTATTTATTCTGATAGTATTGACACCAGTCTACATGTTTTGTGTTGTTCTCTCCCCCTTCTAGACTGTGAGCCCGTTGTCGGGTAGGGATTGTCTCTATCTGTTGCCGATTTGTACGTTCCAAGCGCTTAGTACAGTGCTCTGCGCACAGTAAGCGCTCAGTAAATACGACTGAATGAATGAATCAGGTTGTCGGGCTCCCAGCCCTCAGCCCGGCCCCGCCACTTGTCAGCTGGGGGACTTTGGGCAACTCACTTCCCTGGACCTCAGTGCAAAAGGGGGATGAAGACTGGGAGCATTTAACAAATACCATAATTAGTGTTATTTGTTAAGAGAAGCAGCGTGGCTCAGTGGAAAGAGCCCGGGCTTTGGAGTCAGAGGTCGTGGGTTCAAATTCCGGCCCCGCCACTTGTCAGCTGGGTGACTGGGCAACTCACTTCTCTGGGCCTCAGTGTAAAATGGGGATGAAGACTGGCCGCACTTAACAAATACCATAATTATTATTATTTGTTGAGAAGCAGCGTGGCTCAGTGGAAAGAGCCCGGGCTTTGGAGTCAGAGGTTGTGGGTTCAAATCCCGGCCCCGCCACTTGTCAGCTGGGTGACTTTGGGCAACTCGCTTCTCTGGGCCTCAGTGTAAAATGGGGATGAAGACTGGCCGCACTTAACAAATACCATAATTATTATTATTTGTTGAGAAGCAGCGTGGCTCAGTGGAAAGAGCCCGGGCTTTGGAGTCAGAGGTCGTGGGTTCAAATTCCGGCCCCACCACTTGTCAGCTGGGTGACTTTGGGCAACTCACTTCTCTGGGCCTCAGTGTAAAATGGTAATGAAGACTGGCCGCACTTAACAAATACTATAATTAGTACTATAAAATACTATAATTAGTATTTGTTAAGCAGTGTGGCTAAGTGGAAAGAGCCCAGGCTTTGGAGTCAGAGGTCGTGGGTTCAAATCCCAGCTCCACCACTTGTCAGCTGGGTGACTTTGGGCAACTCAATAATAATAATAATAATAATGGCATTTGTTAAGTGCTTACTATGTGCAAAGTACTGTTCTAAGCCCTGGGGGGATACAAAGTGATTAGGTTGTCTCACGAGGGACAAATCCCAGCCCTACCACTTGTCAGCTGTGGGACTTTGGGTAAGTCACTTAACTTCTCTGGGCCCCAGTTCCCTCATCTGTCAAATGGGGAATGGGGCTTAATACTGTGAGCCCCACGTGGGACAAACTGATTACCCCAGCGCTTAGACCAGTGTTTGGCACGTAGCGCCTAACAAATGAATTGATTTATTATCGACAATAAATGCAATTGAATGAATGAAGTTAGGGCAGCACAAGGGTAGCAAGCAGTGGCGGGGTTGGGGGGATTCATTCAGTCTTATTTATTTATTGAGCACTTAGGCTTACTGTGTGCAGAGCACTGTACTAAGCACTTGGGAGAATACAATACAAAGATAAATAGATGCATTCCCTGCCCACAGTGAGTTTCTAGTCTAGAGGGATGGTTCCTCCCTGCATTTTCTTATGAAGTCTTGCAGTTACACCGACCCAATTGTCTCCCTGTGTGACTCTAGCGTTTAGCACATCATCATCATCAATCGTATTTATTGAGCACTTACTGTGTGCAGAGCACTGTACTAAGCGCTTGGGAAGTACAAGTTGGCAGCATATAGAGACAGTCCCTACCCAACAGTGGGCTCACAGTTCATTTTCTTATGAAGTCTTGCAGTTACACCGACCTGATTGTCTCTCTGTGTGACTCTGGCGTTTAGCACATCATCATCATCATCAATCGTATTTATTGAGCACTTACTGTGTGCAGAGCACTGTACTAAGCGCTTGGGAAGTCCAAGTTGGCAACATGTATAGACAGTCCCTACCCAGCAGTAGGCTCACAGTCTAAAAGGGGGAGACAGAGAACAAAACCAAACATATTAACAAAATAAAATAAATAGAATAGATATGTACAAGTAAAATAAATAGAGTGATAAATATGTACAAACATATATACATCATCATCATCATCATCATCAATCGTATTTATTGAGCGCTTACTGTGTGCAGAGCACTGTACTAAGTGCTTGGGAAGTCCAAGTTGGCAACATATAGAGACGGTCCCTACCCAACAGTGGGCTCACAGTGCATTTTCTTACGAAGTCTTGCAGTTACACCGACCTGATTGTCTCTTTGTGTGACTCTAGCGTTTAGCACATAGAGCTCGACAAAATATTAGCTACTGTAGCATTTTTAGCTAAAGATATTAACACCCAAGAGCGGTGTAAATTCAATCATACTCTGTTTGCCAGTGAGTTTTCACCGTGGGAGAAGCTCCAGGGGAATGGGGATTCAGGTCTTCAAAGGGGAGAGAAAGCTCCTTCTGGCCTGAGACTCCTGGATTGCAGAAGCAGGACAGCAGCAGAGGAAACAACAAAGAAGGTAAGTCATTCATTCATTCATTCAATAGTATTTATTGAGCGCTTCCTGTGTGCAGAGCACTGTACTAAGCGCTTGGGAAGTCCAAGTTGGCAACATATAGAGACAGTCCCTACCCAACAGTGGGCTCACAGTCTAGAAGGTCCACTCTCTCTTTCCTTCTCGACCTCCAGGTCCCATCATCATCAATCGTATTTATTGAGCGCTTACTATGTGCAGAGCACTGGACTAAGCGCTTGGGAAGTACAAATTGGCAGTATATAGAGACAGTCCGTACCCAACAGTGGGCTCACAGTGAGCGCTCAATAAATACGATTGAATGCATGACTCAGCCCGGGAAAGGGGGGTTTCTGGGGAAGCGTGAAAAGCAGCGTGGCTCAGTAGAAAGAGCCCGGGCTTTGGAGTCAGCGGTCATGGGTTCAAATCCCGGCTCCTCCAGCTGTCAGCTGTGTGACTTTGGGCAAGTCACGTCACTTCTCTGTGCCTCAGTTCCCTCATCTGTAAAATGGGGATTAAAACTGTGAGCCCCCCGTGGGACAACCTGATCACCTTGTAACCTCCCCAGCGCTTAGAACAGTGCTTTGCACCTAGCAAGCGCTTAACAAATACCATCATTATTATTATTATTATTATTATTACTATCAGCTGTTTGACTTTGGGCAAGCCACTTCAATCAATCAATCAATCAATCAATCATATTTATTGAGCGCTTACTATGTGCAGAGCACTGTACTAAGCACTTGGGAAGTACAAATTGGCAACACATAGAGACAGTCCCTACCCAACAGTGGGCTCACAGTCTAAAAGGGGGGGAGAGAGAACAGAACCAAACATACCAACAAAATAAAATAAATAGGATAGAAATGTACAAGTAAAATAAATAAATAAATAAATAAATAGAGTAATAAATATGTACAACCATATATACATATATACAGGTGCTGTGGGGAAGGGAAGGAGGTAAGATGGGGGGGATGGAGAGGGGGACGAGGGGGAGAGGAAGGAAGGGGCTCAGTCTGGGAAGGCCTCCTGGAGGAGGTGAGCTCTCAGCAGGGCCTTGAAGGGAGGAAGAGAGCGAGCTTGGCGGAGGGGCAGATGCCTCAGTTCCCTCATCTGGAAAATGGGGAGTAAGACTGTGAGTCCCACATGGGGACAACCTGATTACCTTGTACCTCCCCCAGCGCTTAGAACAGTGCTTGGCACATAGTAAGCGCTTAACAAATACCAAAATTATTATTATTATTATTATTATGGACTGTCCAGACTAGATTATATTGGAGAAGCAGTGGGGTTTAGTGGATAGAGCAAGGGCCTGGAATTTAGAAGGACCTGGGTTCTAATCCCAGCTCCATCCCATGTCTGCTGTATGACCTTGGCCAAGTCACTTCACTTTTCTGAGACTTCGTTACCCCCGGTGAAAATGGGGATTAAGAGTGTGAGCCCCATATGTGAACAAGGACTGTGTCCAGCCTGATTAACTTGTATCTTCCCCAGCACTTAGGACAGTGCTGGACACGGAATAAGCGTTTAACAAGTATTATTATTATTATTATTTTCTGCAGCACTTGGGACAGTGCCTGGCACATAAACATACCATAGCAATGCCCCATGCCCCATTCCTCGCAACTCCCACGGAGAAGAGTGGCGGGTTCTGTGTGTGTTGGGCCCCGGGCCGATGGCACGGTGGTGTGCTCTCTTGTCTCCCCCAGGACCATGTCTGACAGCGACGACAGCAACTTCTCCGAGGAGGAGAGCGACCGCAGCAGCGAGGCGGAGGAGGTGGAGGTGAGCCGGGGTTGTTCTACGTCTGCCTTCCCCCTTCTAGACTGTAAGCCCTGTGTGGGCAGGGATTGTCTCTCTTAATTGCCGAGTTGTAGTTTCCAAGAGCTTAGTACAGTGCTCTGCACACAGTAAGCGCTCAATAAATACAGTTGAATGAATGAATGAATCCCGGATGGCAGTTGGAGACCCAGATCCGGCCGGAAGGGCTGGAAGTCGCCTCCTGCGTTCCAGGTCCCGGGGCGGGTGGTTGGAGGTGGGGCAGAGTTCACAGCGTGGGGCTGGGCAGCACCCTGGGGTGCTTGGGCATCTGCTTTTGGGGGGAAGGGGTGGTTTGGCAGCCCTTAGGGAGGACGGTCAAAGGAGCCCGTTTCTGAGGGGTTGCCCCCGCAGATCGGGGTGGGGGGCAATTCTCTCTCCCTCCCTAGCTCTCGGTCTGTGGTGGGTGGTTCTGGACCTGGCCTCTGGCTTTTGGGTGGACCCTCCCCTCCACGGATAAAGTCGTTTACCCCCACCCCCTCGCCCTCCCAGCAGGTAGAGGAGGAACGCCGAAGCGTGGCAGGCAGTGAGAAGGAGGAAGAGCCAGAAGAGGAGGAGGAGGAGGAAGAGGAGGAGGAGTACGATGAGGAGGAGGAGGAGGAAGACGATGACCGACCTCCAAAGAAGCCACGGCACGGGGGGTTCATTCTGGACGAGGCTGGTATGCGATCATCATCATCATCAATCGTATTTATTGAGCGCTTACTATGTGCAGAGCACTGTACTAAGTGCTTGGGAAGTACAAATTGGCAACATATACAGTCCCTACCCAACAGTGGGCTCACAGTCTAAAAGGGGGAGACAGAGAACAAAACCAAACATACTAACAAAATAAAATAAATAGAATAGATATGTACAAGTAAAATAAATAGAGTAATAAATACGTACGAACATATATACATATATACAGGTGCTGTGGGGAAGGGAAGGAGGTAAGATGGGGGGATGGAGAGGGGGACGAGGGGGAGAGGAAGGAAGGGGCTCAGTCTGGGAAGGCCTCCTGGAGGAGGTGAGCTCTCAGCAGGGCCTTGAAGGGAGGAAGACAGCTAGCTTGGCGGATGGGCAGAGGGAGGGCATTCCAGGCCCGGGAGATGACGTGGGCCGGGGGTCGATGGCAGGACAGGCGAGAGCGAGGTACCGTGAGGAGATTAGCGGCGGAGGAGCGGAGGGTGCAGGCTGGGCTGGAGAAGGACAGAAGGGAGGTGAGGTAGGAGGGGGCCAGGGGATGGACAGCCTTGAAACCCAGGGTGAGGAGTTTCTGCCTGATGCGCAGATTGATTGGTAGCCACTGGAGATTTTTGAGGAGGGGAGTAATATGCTCAGAGCGTTTCTGGACAAAGATAATCCGGGCAGCAGCATGAAGTATGGATTGAAGTGGAGAGAGACACGAGGATGGGAGATCAGAGAGAAATGCGATGCGACAGGACGGAGGGGGCAGGAGAGGGGGCTGGGGTGGTGTTTGGTGGGGGGGGGGGCCCGAGGGTCTTCCCGTCGGCCCCTGACCCCAGGCATCCCTCCTGCTCCTCGCAGATGTGGACGACGAGTACGAAGACGAGGACCAGTGGGAAGACGGCGCCGAGGACATCCTGGAGAAAGGTAGGGGCCGCCCGCCCGGCCAGAGCGCTCGAGCTGGACGTGAGGGATTGGCCCCCGGGGTTGGGGACGGGCGGGGGGGTGGGGGGCTCGGGGAAGAGCCAGGATTGGCCCCGTGGGTGGGTGGGCACCCGGACCCTCCCCCACATTTCCCCTCTCCCCCGCCGCCTACTCACCGTGCTTCTTTGTGTCCGCTGCCTGTCAGCCGGGGACCCGCCGCTTCTCCCTTAGTGGTCTCAAGGGATGCCGCCCTGAGCCTCAAGGGACAGTCGGGGAGGCCCCCTTCTTCCTCCTCCCCCGCCCCCACTCTCCCTTCACCTCTCCCATCCTCCTCCCAGACAGTTCCCACTCAGACAGTGGGGGGTCTGTCTGACCTAAACCTCGACTCCCGCCGCCTCCCCTTTTCTACCCCCGCCGCTTCCCGCCCTCCCGTTTCTTTTGTTCTGTGCAACTCATACATTCCGGCTTCTGCCGCGCCTGCTGTTTAATTTTGATTTTGTCCTTCCCGTGTTCTGTTTCCCCCTACTCCCACCCCCCCCACCCTACCCCGATTGATTTTGCTGATATAATTTGACTCATACTGTCTGCTCACTCCCTCCACCACCACCACTACCACCGCCTCCCGAGTAGAGGAGATAGAAGGTAAGAGCCAGAGCTGCCTCTTCTTCCCTTTCTCACCCCCTTTTTCCCTCCCATCCCGGGCAGAGACTAGGCTTCCTCCCGGCCGGCCCGGACCACCGAGGCTCGGACGGGGGCGGGACGCTGCGGGGCTGTTGGCAGGAGGAGGCGGATTGGCCGGCAGCCCAAGGCTCGTCCTCCCCTCTCCCCAACAACTCTGACCCGTTCTGGTCTCGTCCTTGACCTCCCCCGTCCCCGGGGAGGGTGACCGCTCGGTGCCACCCCCCCTTCTTCCCTGGGTCGGGATATCATCGGGGTCGATAACAGGGTCGTCAGATCAGCCCCGGGGCTCACCGTCAAAGAGGGAGGGGTCCGATCAGCTGAGGAAACCGGGTGCTGAGATGACCTGCTCAGGGTTACTCGGCAGCCCAGGGACAGAGAGCGTGGGTCTCCTGCCTCCTAACCCCCTTCCTCCTCTACTTCCACCCGTGGCCCGCCGCTGACCCCCTTCCTTCTCCCCCCTTGATTTTCACAGCTTCCAACATCGACAATGTGGTTTTGGATGAAGACCGATCGGGAGCCCGTCGACTGCAGAACCTGTGGAGGTGACCGGCGGGCCCTGGGCCGGTGAAACTCCTCTTCCCCATCAAACTCCCCTAGCTATTGCGCGTGACCATCCTTGTGTTTCCGTGGCAGGGACCAGCGGGAGGAGGAGCTGGGCGAGTATTACATGAAGAAATACGCCAAGTCGTCCGTGGGAGAGACGTAAGTGGGGTTCGGCTTGGAGGAGGGCTCTTGGGGCCGGTATTCGGGGAAGGATGCGGAAGCGGGCCCCAACCCTGACCTCTCCTCCCTCCCTCCCTCCCTCCAGCGTGTACGGCGGATCGGACGAGCTCTCGGACGACATCACCCAGCAGCAGCTGTTGCCTGGCGTCAAGTAAGAGGGATAGGTTTGGGAGGTTAGGCTCTGAGTCTGGGGCCACTGACCCTCACCGTCTCTCCTTCTCTCCGTTCCCACGCTCCAGAGACCCCAATCTGTGGACGGTGAAGTGCA
Source organism: Tachyglossus aculeatus (assembly GCF_015852505.1). Lineage (NCBI taxonomy): Eukaryota > Metazoa > Chordata > Mammalia > Monotremata > Tachyglossidae > Tachyglossus > Tachyglossus aculeatus. Next base: position 4,411,142 of record NC_052091.1, read on the forward strand.
AGGTATGGAATTGGGGGGGTCAGGGTGGGGGCACGGCGAGTGACGGGGGAGCACGTTTTGTCCAACCGTGTGCTCACCATGGGGGCGTCCGTCCGTGTGTTTTAGATCGGCGAGGAGCGGTCCACGGCCATCGCCCTGATGCGGAAGTTCATCGCCTACCAGTTCACGGACACGGTGCGTACTGAGGGGGCAGCGGCGGCGGTCCCGATCACGGCGGTCTCATCTCCCCCCTTTCCCTCCCACAGCCCCTGCAGATCAAGTCGGTGGTGGCCCCGGAGCACGTCAAGGGCTACATCTATGTGGAGGCCTACAAGCAGACCCATGTCAAGCAGGCCATCGAGGGCGTGGGCAACCTGCGGATGGGCTACTGGAACCAGCAGATGGTGCCCATCAAGGAGATGACCGACGTGCTTAAGGTGGTCAAGGAGGTTACCAACCTCAAGCCCAAGTCCTGGGTCCGGCTGAAGAGGGGCATCTACAAGGACGACATTGCCCAGGTAGCCGGGTTGGCGGGGAAGGTCTGGGAGCGGGCGTGGCGTGGCGTGGCGAGGGGGAGCCAAGCCACTGACTTGCCCTGGGCCCAGGTGGACTACGTGGAGCCCAGCCAGAATACCATCTCCCTGAAGATGATCCCCCGCATCGACTACGACCGCATCAAAGCCCGCATGAGCCTGGTGAGGGCTGGGGCCGGAGGGGCCGGGGGCTGGCGGCCTGGGCGGGGCTCATGCCTCCCCCCGGTTTCCCGCAGAAAGACTGGCTTGCCAAGAGGAAGAAGTTCAAGCGGCCCCCGCAGAGGTTGTTCGATGCCGAAAAGATCCGGTGAGTACCCCGGGGGACGGACGGCGTCGGGTTTTCGAAGCCGGGGTTGGGGGAAACTGCTGCCGTTCCCCCTCCCGACGCTCTCCCCACATTGTAGGTCCCTCGGAGGAGACGTGGCGTCCGACGGGGACTTCCTCATCTTTGAGGGGAATCGCTACAGCCGCAAAGGATTTCTGTTCAAGAGCTTCGCCATGTCCGCTGTGGTAAGTACGGTGTGGTGCAGTGGTTCCGAGCTAACTGTCGGGATGGCGGTCCCCTTTTCTTTCCATACAACCTGACCCACCCCCGCCAACTTCTAACCCACCCCAGACTGGTCCTTTCCCCATGACTAACCGTGCTCCCTATCCTTGATGGTCAGATCACCCTTCCGACTGCCCCCCGACCCGTGTCCCTGACCGTTTCCCTCTCCTAGATCACGGAAGGCGTCAAGCCCACGCTGTCGGAGTTGGAGAAGTTCGAAGACCAGCCGGAGGGAATAGACCTGGAGGTGGTGACGGAGGGCACAGGTAGATTCCTCCCCGATTCCCGGCCCCTTGCCCCGAACCTCCCCGCCTCATCCCACACGTCCTCCGCTTCTGCCCCCAGGGAAAGAGCGGGAACACAACTTCCAGCCCGGAGACAACGTGGAGGTGTGCGAGGGGGAATTGATCAACCTTCAGGGCAAGATCCTCAGCGTGGACGGCAGCAAGATCACCATCATGCCCAAGCATGAAGACCTCAAGGTACGGACGGTTACGGGAGAGTGGCGGGTTCAGGAGGTTGGATGGGCTGGATAGAAATGGAAAGAAAACGAGGCTCAGAGGGGTTGACTGATCCCGGCCCCGTCTCTCCCCTCCTGTGTCTCAGGACATGCTGGAGTTCCCAGCCCAGGAACTGCGCAAGTACTTCAAGATGGGAGACCACGTGAAGGTGATTGCCGGGCGCTTCGAGGGCGACACGGGTCTCATCGTCCGCGTCGAGGAGAACTTTGTCATCCTCTTCTCCGACCTGACCATGCACGAGGTAAGTCCGGGCGGACGGCCAGGGACTTTTTGGGGGTGGAGGACGTGGCGGTGGGGAGTTGAGGGGGCGACGGGAAGAACGGGACTTCGGTCTCGCCTGTCCCGTCGTCGACACCCAGCCCGTGTCCTCCCCCCGGCCTGGAATGGCCTCCCTCTGCAGATCCGCCAAGCTAGCTCTCTTCCTCCCTTCAAAGCCCTACTGAGAGCTCACCTCCTCCAGGAGGCCTTCCCACACTGAGCCCCCTTTTTCCTCTCCCCCTCCCCATCCCCCTCACCCTACCCCCTTCCCCTCCTCACAGCACCTGTATATACGTTTGTACAGATCTATCACTCTATTTTACTTGTCCATATTTCCTATCCTATTTATTTTGTTAATGATGTGCATCTAGCTTTATTTCTATTTATTCTGACGACTTGGCACCTGTCCCCGTGTTTTGTTTGGTTGTCCGTCTCCCCCTCCTAGCCTGTGAGCCCGCTGTTGGGTAGGGACCGTCTCTCTATGTTGCCGACTTGGACTTCCCAAGCGCTGTGCACACAGTAAGCGCTTAATAAATGCGATTTAATGAATGAATGAATGAGTGTACATGCTCTTGTACATATTTACTATTCTATTTATTTTGTTTTGTTAATATGTTTTGTTGTCTGTCTCCCCCTTCTAGACTGTGAGCCTGTTGTTGGGTAGGGACCGTCTATGTTGCCGACTTGGACTTCCCAAGCGCTTAGTCCAGTGCCGTGCACACAGTAAGCGCTCAGTAAATGTGAGTGAATGAACGGGACCCTCCTCATTCCCCATCCTGACTCCCTCCAGCTGAAGGTGCTGCCGCGGGACCTGCAGCTGTGCTCGGAGACGGCGTCGGGGGTGGACGTCGGGGGCCAGCACGAGTGGGGCGAGCTGGTGCAGCTGGACCCCCAGACCGTCGGGGTCATCGTCCGACTGGAGCGCGAGACCTTCCAGGTGAAGAGTCGGCGGGGGGGGGGGGACCGCCGGGAGGGAGCCCACCCGAACCGGGTATGAACCTCGTCCCTCGGTGACCTCGTTCAGGTCCTGAACATGTACGGGAAGGTGGTGACCGTGAGGCACCAGGCCGTAACCAGGAAGAAAGACAACCGCTTCGCCGTGGCCCTGGACTCGGAGCAGAACAACATCCACGTCAAGGACATCGTCAAGGTCATCGACGGCCCCCACTCGGTGAGTACACATACGTACGTACTCTTGTGCATGTTTACTATTCTGTTTATTTTATTTTGTTGCTGTGTTTTGTCGTCTGTCTCCCCCCTTCTAGACTGTGAGCCCGTTGTTGGGTAGGGACCGTCTGTATATGTTGCCGATTTGTACTTCCCAAGCGCTTGGTAAAGTGCTGTGCACACAGTAAGCGCTCAATAAATGCGATTGAATGAATGAATGAGTGTACGTACTCTTGTACATATTTACTATTCTATTTGTTTTGTTTTGTTAATATGTTTTATTGTCTGTCTCCCCGTTCTAGACTGTGAGCCCGTTGTTGGGTAGGGACCGTCTCTATATGTTGCCGATTTGGACTTCCCAAGCGCTTGGTAAAGTGCTGTGCACACAGTAAGCGCTGAATAAATGCGATTGAATGAATGAATGAGTGTACGTACTCTTGTACATATTTACTATTCTATTTGTTTTGTTTTGTTAATATGTTTTATTGTCTGTCTCCCCGTTCTAGACTGTGAGCCCGTTGTTGGGTAGGGACCGTCTCTATATGTTGCCGATTTGTACTTCCCAAGCGCTTGGTAAAGTGCTGTGCACACAGTAAGCGCTCAATAAATGCGATTGAATGAATGAATGAGTGTACGTACTCTTGTACATATTTACTATTCTATTTGTTTTGTTTTGTTAATATGTTTTGTTGTCTGTCTCCCCCTTCTAGACTGTGAGCCCGTTGTTGGGTAGGGACCGTCTCTATATGTTGCCGATTTGTACTTCCCAAGCGCTTGGTAAAGTGCTGTGCACACAGTAAGCGCTCAATAAATGCGATTGAATGAATGAATGAGTGTACGTACTCTTGTACATATTTACTATTCTATTTGTTTTGTTTTGTTAATATGTTTTGTTGTCTGTCTCCCCCTTCTAAACTGTGAGCCCGTTGTTGGGTAGGGACCGTCTCTATATGTTGCCGATTTGTACTTCCGAAGCGCTTATACAGTACTCTGCACAGTCAGCCCTCAATAAATGCGATTGAGTGAATGAATTAATGTACATACTCTTGTACGTATTTACTATTCTATTTATTTTGTTTTGTTAATATGTTTTGTTGTCTGTCCCCCCCCCCCTTCTAGACTGTGAGCCCACTGTTGGGTAGGGACCGTCTCTTTATGTCGCCAGCTTGTACTTCCCAAGCGCTTAGTCCAGTGCTCTGCACATAGTAAGCGCTCAATAAATGCGATTGAATGAATGAATGAGTGTACATACTCTTGTACATATTTACTATTCTATTTATTTTAATTTGTTAATATGTTTTGTTGTCTGTCTCCCCCTTCTAGACTGTGAGCCTGCTGTTGGGTAGGGACCGTCTCTAGATGTTGTCAACTTGGACTTCCCAAGCGCTTAGTCCAGTGCTCTGCACACAGTAAGCGCTCAATAAATGCGATTGAATGAATGAATGAGTGTACATACTCTTGTACATATTCACTATTCTATTTATTTTATTTTGTTAATATGTTTTGTTGTCTGTCTCCCCTTTCTAGACTGTGAGCCCGCTGTTGGTTAGGGACCGTCTCTAGATGTCTCCAACTTGGACTTCCCAAGCACTTAGTACAGTGCTCTGCGCACAGTAAGCACTCAATAAATATGATTGAATGAATGAAATGAATGAGTAGCGGTGATGAACAGTGCTCAGCGCTTAGAACAGTGCTCTGCACATAGTAAGCGCTTAATAAATGCCATCATTATTATTATGATGGGGTCGGCTGGGAATTCATTCATTCATTCAGTCGTATTCACTGTGTGCAGAGCACTGTACTAAGCGCTTGGGAAGTCGCAACATATAGAGACGGTCCCTACCCAGCAGCGGCCTCACAGTCTAGGAGGGGGAGACGGACAACGAAACAAAACATGTGGACGGGTGTCGAGTCAGAACAAATAGAATTAAAGCTAAATAAATGGAATTAAAGCTAAAACTTGCCGCCTTCCTTCCCTCTCACCTCCCTCCCTCTGGAGAGGGGGAGGCCGGGCGGCGGGGACTGAGCCCTGCCGCTTTCGCTCTGCCTCAGGGCCGTGAGGGGGAGATCCGCCACCTTTTCCGTGGCTTCGCCTTCCTGCACTGCAAGAAACTGGTGGAGAACGGCGGCATGTTCGTCTGCAAGACGCGGCACCTCGTGCTGGCCGGGGGCTCCAAGGTCAGCGGGCCGGGGCGCGGGGAGGGGTAGGTGGCTCGGTGTGGGGGAGGGCCCCACACCTGACTCTGTCCCCTCTCCTTCCCTTCCAGCCCAGGGATGTCACCAACTTCACCGTGGGCGGTTTTGCTCCCATGAGCCCTCGCATCAGCAGTCCGATGCACCCCAGCGCCGGAGGTGAGTACCAGGATGGGGAGGTGGGTTAACGATGGCATTTATCAGGCAGAAACTCCTCACCCTGGGCTTCAAGGCTGTCCATCACCTCGCCCCCTCCTACCTCACCTCCCTTCTCTCCTTCTACTGCCCAGCCCGCCCCCTCCGCTCCTCCACTGCTAATCCCCTCCCCGTACCTCGTTCTCGCCTGTCCCGCCGTCGACCCCCGGCCCACGTCATCCCCCGGGCCTGGAATGCCCTCCCTCTGCCCATCCGCCAAGCTAGCTCTCTTCCTCCCTTCAAGGCCCTGCTGAGAGCTCACCTCCTCCAGGAGGCCTTCCCAGACTGAGCCCCTTCTTTTCTCTCCCCCTCGTCCCCCTCTCCATCCCCCCGTCTTACCTCCTTCCCTTCCCCACAGCACCTGTATATATGGATATATGGTTGTACATATTTATTACTCATTTATTTATTTATTTTACTTGTACATTTCTATCCTACTTATTTTATTTTGTTGGTATGTTTGGTTCTGTTCTCTGTCTCCCCCTTTTAGACTGTGAGCCCACTGTAGGGTAGGGACTGTCTCTATGTGATGCCAATTTGTACTTCCCAAGCGCTTAGTACAGTGCTCTGCACATAGTAAGCGCTCAATAAATACGATTGATTGATTGATTGATTTATTAAGCGCTTACTGTGTGCAAAGCACCGTTGTCCACCAGGTCCTGGGAGCTCGTTGTGGGCAGGGAATATGTCTGTTGTTGTATTTGTACTCTCCCAAGCGCTCGATAAATACGATTGAAAGAAACCAACCCCCTGTCCTATCCGTCCCAGGTCAGAGGGGGGGATTCGGCGGCGGCGGTGGGGGCATGAGCCGAGGCCGGGGCCGCCGTGACAACGACCTTATCGGGCAGACGGTGCGCATCTCGCAGGGACCCTACAAAGGTGAGCGGCCTGGAGGGGCCGGGCGGGAGCGGGAGCCCCGGGACTCGGTGCGACCCGCCTGCCTTCTGCCATCTCAGGCTACATCGGGGTGGTCAAAGACGCCACGGAGTCGACCGCCCGCGTGGAGCTGCACTCGACGTGCCAGACCATCTCCGTGGACCGACAGCGGCTCACCACGGTGTACGGATCCCTGGAAGCCCGGGGCGTGGAAACCGGAGGAGGCCGGATCTGGGAGGGCAGGTAGCCACCGCTGACCTTCTCTCTCCTGTCCTGTCTTCAGGGGTTCCCGCCGGCCAGGAGGGATGACGTCAGCCTACGGACGCACCCCCATGTACGGCTCTCAGACCCCCATGTACGGCTCGGGTTCCCGGACCCCCATGTATGGCTCCCAGACGCCTCTGCACGACGGTATGGGGTCCCCGGGGGGCGGGCGGGTGACTTGGGCTGGAGGGTGGGCTGGGGCTGACGTTCTTGGCCTCCTTCCCCGCCCCCTCCGCAGGAAGCCGGACGCCGCACTACGGCTCGCAGACACCTCTGCACGACGGCAGTCGCACGCCGGCCCAGAGCGGGGCCTGGGACCCCAACAATCCCAACACCCCGTCCAGGTGAGCGGGGCGGGGGGCAGCGGGAGAGGGCGCGGGGCTCGGGGGGCAGCCAGCCAGCTGGGACCCCTGCCCGACGCCTCCCATCTCCGTCCGTCGCTCCAGGGCCGAGGAGGAATACGACTACGGCTTTGACGACGAGCCCACCCCGTCCCCCCAGGCTTACGGCGGGACCCCCAACCCGCAGACGCCGGGGTACCCCGACCCCTCGTCCCCACAGGTCAACCCCCAGTACAACCCCCAGACGCCCGGCACCCCTGCCATGTGAGTATCTGTGCCACAACTGAGGCCTCTTCTCCATTCCTGTGATATACTATATTTTATATATATTGAACCGTATTATTGTTATAGTATGGTAGTACTATAACGGTATAGTATAGTATTATACTATTATAATACTATTATAGTACTATAATAATTATACTATATAGTATACATATATATATCCTATATAGTATAGTATAATTCTATATATAATTAGTATAATTAGTATATATATAGTATCTATATATAGATCTATATATATCTATATACTATATATATAGTATCTATATATAATATAGTATAATTCTATTCTATAATTCTATACTATACTGTTATAGTACTACCATACTATAACAATAATACTATAAATATACTATACTACTATACTATGTAGTATATATACTACTATACTACTATATAGTATAGTAGAATAGTATAGTATTATAGTACTAGGAATATTGTATAGTATTGTATTATATAGTATTGTATATTATTAGGAATATTGGTGGCTTTTATCGAGCCCCGCCATCTGATCGGACAGACTCAAGGGTGTCCTTGGTTCTACTCGGGGCTCCTGGTCTAAGATAATAATAATAATGATGGTATTTGCTAGGCGCTTACCAATGTTCAAAGCACTGTTCTAAGCACTTGGGGGGATACAATCAGGTTGTCCCACGTGGGGCTCGCAGTCTTCCCCATTTTCCAGATGAGGTCACCGAGGCCCAGAGAAGTTGTGACTCGCCCAAAGTCACACAGCTGACAGTGTGACACCCGTGCCCTCCGACTCCAAAGCCCGGGCTCTTTCCACTGAGCCACGCCGCTTCTCTTTTCAGAGGAAGAATGGGAGGCCCGGGGGGTAAAATGACCCGCCCAGGGTCACCCGAGCGCCCCAGCCTCTGTGACCCTTGCCCCTCTCTGGCTGACGCGTTTCCTCCTCCCGCAGGTACAACACAGATCAGTTCTCTCCCTATGCCGCCCCATCCCCTCAAGGCTCCTACCAGCCCAGCCCTAGTCCCCAGAGCTATCATCAGGTAGCACCAAGCCCCGTCGGCTACCAGAACACCCACTCGCCGGCCAGCTACCACCCCACGCCCTCGCCCATGGCTTACCAGGTACCGCTTGGGGGTGGGCGCGGGCAGGGGACGCCCAGGGCGGTGGGTTGCCGGCCGGGCCCCTCCAAACCTCTCCCTGTTCCCACCCGCAGGCCAGCCCCAGCCCCAGCCCGGTGGGCTACAGCCCCATGACCCCGGGGGCCCCGTCCCCCGGCGGCTACAACCCCCACACCCCGGGCTCGGGGATCGAGCAGAACTCCAGCGACTGGGTGACCACCGACATCCAGGCGAAGGTCCGGGACACCTACGTGGACAGCCAGGTGGTGGGACAGACGGGCGTCATCCGCAGCGTCACGGTACGGTCCCCCCCCCCACCTCTCCGCCCCGGTCGGGAGGGGGTCGCGCCTCCACTATCATTATTATTATTATTAATAATCGTATTTATGGAGCGCTTACTGTGTGCAGAGCACTGTACTAAGCACCGAACGCGCTTCCTCGCCCACCCAGGGAGGAATGTGCTCCGTGTATTTGAAAGACAGCGAGAAGGTGGTGAGCATCTCCAGCGAGCACCTAGAGCCCGTCACCCCAACCAAGAACAACAAGGTAGAGGAACGCGGTCTCCTTCCCCGGCCCGAGAGGTGGAGGGTGCCGGGGCGGCGGGGGGGAGCCGGTCGCCGTCCCGGTGAGCGGCAGGGATGAGGCGGGGGTCGCTCACTCGCACCCAACCCCTCTCAGGTGAAGGTGATCCTGGGCGAGGACCGCGAGGCCACAGGTGTCCTGCTGAGCATCGACGGAGAGGACGGCATCGTCCGCATGGACCAGGATGAGCAGCTCAAGATTCTCAACCTCCGCTTCCTGGGGAAACTGCTCGAGGCCTAGGGGAGCGAGGTTGGTGGGGACTCGACTCTTGCCGCCCCCAAAGGGGGCAGTGACCAGAACCACGGGAGGAGAGGGAGGGAAAACTGGGGGGGCCACAAGCTCCCTGCCTGATGTGTCTCATCGTCTTTCAGTAAAAACTCAAACTCAGACCGTTCGGCGTTTTGGATACCCTTGTAATAGCTTCTCTGGTCTGGTTGTCCTCCCTCAGTCTTTTCGGCAGCTTTTCCTTTCCCTCCCACTCTCCGACCATCTCTGTATATCTCTAACCCCAACTTTAACCCTTCCGTGCTTATTCCTGGGCACATCATGCCGAAATCCCTGACCCAGAAAGGGCACTTAGTCAGCTCCCTCCCTGCTACTTCTTCTCCTTCGTCTCCTGCTACAACCCATTTGCAACATTTGGTCATTCATGCATTCGTTGTCGTGTTTATTGAGCGCTTAATGTGTGCAGAGCGCTGTAATAATAATAATAATAATAATGGCATTTGTTAAGCGCTTACTATGGGCAAAGCACAGTTCTAAGTGCTGGGGGGATACAAGGTGATCAGGTTGTCCCACGTGGGGCTCACAGTCTTCATCCCCATTTTACAGATGAGGTAACTGAGGCTCAGAGAAGTTAAGTGACTTGCCCAAGGTCACGCAGCAGACAGGTGGTGGAGCCGGGATTCGAAGTGCTGTTCTAAGCACTTGGGAAGTATGTCGGCAACAAAAGTGCCTAATAAATGCCATTACTGTTATTATTATTATTAGAGACAGTCACTACCCAATAATGGGCTCACAGTCTAGAACGGGGAGACTGATGACAATGAAAACCATGTAGACAGGTGTGCCAACTTGTACTTCCCTAGTGCTTAGTACAGTGCTCTGCACACAGTAAGCGCTCAATAAATACGATTCAATGAATGAACTTGTCCAAATGGGCTGTATTGAACTCTCCCAAGTGTGCTCTGTACATAATAAGTGCTCAATAAATATCATTGATTGCCACCCGGCACTCTTTCCTGCTCCACATAATAGTAATGATGGTATTTGTTGAACTCTTACTGTGTACGAACTACAGTTCTAAGCACTGGGGTAGATACAAGGTAATCAGGTTGTCTCACATGGGTTTCAGTCTTAGTCCCCATTTTACAGATGGAGTAACTGAGGCACAGAAGTGAAGTGACTTGCTCAAGGTCACACGACAGACAAGTGGCAGAGGGAGATTGGAACCCAGGTCTTTCGACAGACCACTGGTCTGTCGAATCTTCCAATTCTTCCTGAAATCCCCTGCCCTGATTGGCCGCCGATTGAGCAGGAGCCCCCGCCCTTGGGCTGCTTTCATTGGCCGATTCCACCCCCGCCCTACTCTGATTGGTCCCCTAGGGGGTGTTTCATTGCGCAAGAGCGCCTGCCCTTGCGCCGCTTCCATTGGCCGATGCCGCTCCTGCTCTGCCCTGATTGGCCGCGCAGGGGGGGGCGGTTCATTGAAGGGGTGACCCCGCCCCTGCGCCGCTTCCATTGGCCGATGCAGCTACTGTCCTGCCCTGATTGGCCGCCTCGGGGGGGCGGTTCATTGAGCGGGAGCCCCTGCCCTTGCGTCGCTTCCATTGGCCGATGCCACCGCCCCTGCCCTGTCCTGATTGGCCGTCGAGCGTTCCATTGAGCGGGAGTCTCTCCCCCCCCCCCGCGCCGCTTCCATTGGCCGATGCCGCACCTACCTTGCCCTGATTGGCTGCCATGGGGGGCGTTTCATTGAGCGGGAGTCCCCGCCCTTTCTCCTCTTCCATTGGCCGATGCAGCTCCTGCCCTGTCCTGATTGGCTGCCGGGTTAGCGGTTCCTTGAAGGGGAGTCCCCGCCCCGGCGCCGCTTCCACTGGCCGATTCCGCCCCTGCCCTGATTGGCCGCCGGGAGGGGGCGTTTCATCGAGCGGAGGCCCCGCCCTTTCTCCGCTTCCATTGGCCGATGCCTCTGCTGCCCTGTCCTGATTGGCCGCCGGGGAGGCCCCGCCCCTGCGCCGCTTCCATTGGCCGATTCCGCCCCTGCCCTGATTGGCCGCCGGGGGGAGGGGCGTTTCATTGAGCGGAGGCCCCGCCCTTTCTCCGCTTCCATTGGCTGATGCCTCTGCTGCCCCGCCCCGATTGGCCGCCGCGGTAGCGGTTTATTGACGGGAGGCCCCGCCCCTGCGCCGCTTCCATTGGCCGACGCTGCCGCTGCCCCGTCCTGATTGGCCGGCGGGGGCCCGGCCGGCGGTTTCGGAGGAAGATGGCGGTGTCGTTGGTGTCCCGGAGCCTGGTGGGGGGGCTGCGGGCCGCCGCCGCCGCCGCCGCCCGGGGCGCCAGGGGTCTCTGCGCCACACCCGCACCGACGCAACACCAGGTAATAATCACCACCCGCTGGGGGAAGCGCTTACTACGGGCCAACCACTGTTCTGAGCGCCGGGGAGGATCCAAGGTGATCAGGTTGTCCCACGTGGGGCCCCCAGCCTTCATCCCCATTTTACAGGTGAGGTCACTGAGGCCCACAGAATAGTAGTAATAATGATGGTATTTGTTGAGCACTTACTTTGTGCCAAGCACTGTTCTGAGCACTGGGGGGATGCAAGGTGATCAGGTTGTCCCACGTGGGGCTCCCAGCCTTCATCCCCATTTTACAGAGGAGGTCACCGAGGCCCACAGAATAATAGTAATAATGGCATTGGTTAAGCGCTTACTATGTGCAAAGCACTGTTCCAAGCGCAGGGGGGGATCCAAGGTGATCAGGTTGTCCCACGTGGGGGCCCCAGGCTTCATCCCCATTTTACAGAGGAGGTCACTGAGGCCCACAGAATAGTAGTAATAATGATGGTATTTGTTGAGCACTTACTTTGTGCCAAGCACTGTTCTGAGCACTGGGGGGATGCAAGGTGATCAGGTTGTCCCACGTGGGGCTCCCAGGCTTCATCCCGATTTTACAGATGAGGTCACTGAGGCCCACGGAATAATAGTAATAATAATGGTATTTGTTGAGCACTTAGTTTGTGTCAAGCACTGTTCTGAGTGCCGAGGAGGATCCAAGGACATCAGGTTGTCCCACGTGGGGCTCACAGGCTTCATCCCCATTTTCCAGATAGGGAACTGAGGCCCAGAGAATAATAATAATGATGGCATTTGTTAAGCGCTTACTATGTGCAAAGCACTGTTCTAAACTCTGGGGGGGCGGATCCAAGGTGATCAGGTTGTCCCACATGGGCTCACAGTCTTCATCCCCATTTTATAGTTGAAGTCACTGAGGCCCAGAGAAGTTAAAAGTGACTTGCCCGAGGTCACACAGCAGACAAGTGGTGGAGCCGGGATTAGAAGCCATAATAATAATGGTATTTGCTAAGCACTTCTATGTGCGAAGCACTGTTCTAAGCGCTGGTGGGGGGGGGGGGGGCATCCAAGGTGATCAGGTTGTCCCACGTGGGGCTCCCAGTCTTCATCCCCATTTTACAGAGAAGGTCACTGAGGCCCAGAGAAGTGAAGTGACTTGCACAAAGCCACACAGCAGACAAGTGGCAGAGCTGGGATTAGAACCCATAAAAATAATGGTATTTGTTAAGCGCTTACTATGTGCGAAGCACTGTTCTAAGTACTGGGAGGGATACAAGGCGATCAGATTGCCCCATGTGGGGCTCACAGGCTTCATCCCCATTTTACGGATGAGGGAACTGAGGCCCAGTGAAGTGACTTGCCCAAGGTCACACAGCAGACAAGTGGCGGAGCCGTGATTAGAACCCACAACCTCTGACTCCCGAGCCCGGGCTCTTGCCGCTCAGCCATGCTGCTGCTTCTCAGATTGTCTCTCTCTGTTGCCGATTTATAATAATAACAATGATGGCATTTATTAAGTGCTTACTATGTGCAAAGCACTGTTCTAAGTGCTGGCGTAGATACAAAGTAATCAAGTTGTCCCACTTGGGGCTCACACACTTAATCCCCATTTTACAGATGAGGGAACTTGAGGCCCAGAGAAGTGAAGTTATTACTCTACTTATTTATTTTATTACTCTATTTATTTATTTTATTTGTACATGTTTATTCTATTTTGTTAATATGTTTTGTTTTGTTGTCTGTCTCCCCCTTCTAGACTGTGAGCCCACTGTTGGGTAGGGATCGTCTCTATATGTTGCCAACTTGGACTTCCCAAGCGCTTAGTCCAGTGCTGTGCACACAGTAAGCGCTCAATAAATACGATTGAATGAATGAATGAATGAAGTGACTTGCCCAAAGTCACACAGCTGACAGTTGGCGGAGCCGGGATTTGAACCCATGACCTCTGACTCCAAAGCCCGGGCTCTTTCCACTGAGCCACGCTGCTTCTCTACTTCCCAAGCGCTTAGTCCAGTGCTCTGCACACAGTAAGCGCTCAATGGAATCAATCAATCAATCAGTCGTATAGAATGAATGCACGAGTGAGAGATACCCAGGCGTCCCGGCCCTGGGCTAAATTCTTGACAGTCTTCTAGACTGAGCCCACTGTTGGGTAGGGACCGTCCCTCTGTGTTGCCAACTTGGACTTCCCAAGCGCTTAGTCAATCAATCAATCAATCAATCGTATTTATTGAGTGCTTACTGTGTGCAGAGCACTGGACTAAGCGCTTGGGAAGTCCAAGTTGGCAACATATAGAAGGGGGAGACAGAGAACAAAACCAAACATACTAACAAAATAAAATAAATAGAATAGATATGTACAAGTAAAATAGAGTAATATTTTAGTATAGTCTAGAAGGGGGAGACAGAACAAAACCTAACATACTAACAAAATAAAATAAATAGAATAGATATGTACAAGTAAAATAGAGTAATAAATATGTACAAACATATATACAGGTGCTGTGGGGAAGGGAAGGAGGTAAGATGGGGGGGATGGAGAGGGGAACGAGGGGGAGAGGAAGGAAGGGGCTCAGTCTGGGAAGGCCTCCTGGAGGAGGTCACTCCCCCTTTTAGACTGTGAGCCCACTGTTGGGTAGGGTGTGTCTCTATATGTTGCCAACTTGGACTTCCCAAGCGCTTAGTACAGTGCTCTGCACACGGTAAGCGCTCAATAAATATGATTGATTGAGGTGAGCTCTCAGTAGGGCCCTGAAGGGAAGTAGGGCCTTGAAGCGCAGTGCTCTGCACACAGTAAGCGCTCAATAAATACGATTGATTGATTGATTGATTGAGGTGAGCTCTCAGTAGGGCCTTGAAGGGAAGTAGGGCCTTGAAGGGCCTTGAAGTCCAGTGCTCTGCACACAGTAAGCGCTCAATAAATACAATTGATTGATTGATTGAGGTGAGCTCTCAGTAGGGCCTTGAAGGGAAGTAGGGCCTTGAAGGGCCTTGAAGTCCAGTGCTCTGCACACAGTAAGCGCTCAATAAATACAATTGATTGATTGATTGATGGAGGTGAGCTCTCAGTAGGGCCCTGAAGGGAAGTAGGGCCTTGAAGGGCCTTGAAGCGCAGTGCTCTGCACACAGTAAGCGCTCAGTAAATACGATTGATTGATTGATTGATTGAGGTGAGCTCTCAGTAGGGCCTTGAAGGGAAGTAGGGCCTTGAAGGGCCTTGAAGTCCAGTGCTCTGCACACAGTAAGTGCTCAATAAATACAATTGATTGATTGATTGATTGATTGAGGTGAGCTCTCAGTAGGGCCTTGAAGGGAAGTAGGGCCTTGAAGGGCCTTGAAGTCCAGTGCTCTGCACACAGTAAGCGCTCAATAAATACGATTGATTGATTGATTGATTGAGGTGAGCTCTCAGTAGGGCCTTGAAGGGAAGTAGGGCCTTGAAGGGCCTTGAAGTCCAGTGCTGTGCACACAGTAAGTGCTCAATAAATATGATTGATTGATTGATTGATTGATTGAGGTGAGCTCTCAGTAGGGCCTTGAAGGGCCTTGAAGTCCAGTGCTCTGCACACAGTAAGCGCTCAGTAAATACAATTGATTGATTGATTGATTGAGGTGAGCTCTCAGTAGGGCCTGGAAGGGAAGTAGGGCCTTGAAGGGCCTTGAAGTCCAGTGCTCTGCACACAGTAAGCACTCAGTAAATACGATTGATTGATTGATTGAAGTGAGCTCTCAGTAGGGCCTTGAAGGGAAGTAGGGCCTTGAAGGGCCTTGAAGCGCAGTGCTCTGCACACAGGAAGCGCTCAATAAATACGATTGAATGAATGAATGAATGACTTTCCCGCCCTCAGGTCGCCGGGGAGCAGCAGCAGCAGCAGCAGCAGCAGCAGCGCGGGCCAGAGACCTCGGGTTATGCCAAGAAGCTGGCCCTCTGGTTGGCGGGGGTCCTGGGCGCCGGCGGGACCGTTAGCATCATATATGTCTTCGGTGAGAGGCCCCGGGCCTTCCAGGAACACGGAGCCCCCCGCCCCGTACCCCCACTCTCCGGAGGAGGAGCCCCCCAACTCCCTTCCCGGCTCCCCACGGGCCCCCCGACTCCCGCGTCGATCCGCAGCCCCCGTCATTCACCCCCTCCTACCCCCTCCTCTCCCTGCAGGAAGCAATTCGGTGGATGAACGTGGCATCAAGGTGAGGAAGACTGGGTGGACAGGGGATCGCATGAGGGGGAGCTTGCCCCTTCTTCCCTTTGTACCCCTTCCCCATTTCCGGGCAAATTGAAACCTGTCAATTGCTTATGAAAGACCCGCTTAGCACCTCTCCCCCTTCCTCTTCCTCCGCCCTCCCCCATCCCGGGACCGATGGAGGAGCCGTACCCCCTTTGATCTTGCACTAGCAGGTTTGGGACCCCGGGGAAAGGGTCTCTTCTCCCTCTGGACACCACCCCGCCTCCAGCTCTTGCAGTGGGCTGTAGCGATAGTGGTAGTAATAGCAATGGTGGTGGCATTTATTAAGTTCCCAGTATTGGGAAGTACAAAGTAACCGAGTGACGCAGTTCCTGTCCCATAAAGAAGCAGCCGCGTGGCTCAGTGGAAAGAGCACAGACGTGGGAGACAGAGGTCATGGGTTCTAATCCCGGCTCCGCCACGTGTCTGCTGTGCGACCTTCTAGACTGTGAGCCCGTTGTTGGGTCGGGACCGTCTCTATATGTTGCCGACTTGGACTTTTCAAGCGCTTAGTACGGTGCTCTGCACGCGGTAAGCGCTCAATAAATACGACTGAATGAATGACCTTGGGCAAGTCACTTAACTTCTCTAAGCCTCGGTCACCTCACCTGGAAAATGGGGATGAAGACCGTGAGCCCCACGTGGGACAACCTGATCACCTTGTATCCCCCCCAGCGCTTAGAACAGTGCTTCAGACATAGCGCTTAATAAATGCCATCATTATTCATCATCATCATCAATCGTATTTATTGAGCGCTTACTGTGTGCAGAGCACTGTACTAAGCGCTTGGGAAGTGCAAATTGGCAACATATAGAGACAGTCCCTACCCAGCAGTGGGCTCACAGTCTAAAAGGGGGAGATAATAATAATATAATAATAATAATAATATAATAATAATAATTATTATTAGTGCTTCAGACATAGCACTTAACAAATGCCATCATTATTATTATTATTATTAGTGCTTCAGACATAGCACTTAACAAGTGCCATTATTATTATTATTATTAGTGCTTCAGACATAGCACTTAACAAATGCCATCGTTGTTATTATTATTATTATTATTACTATTATTATTATTAAAGGAACTTTCTCTCTAATGAGGGGTGGTGGGGACAAGCCTAAAGACGTATACAAATAAAAGTACCGAACTGCATGTACACTAAACAGTCATACCCAAGGGGAGATGCGAGCTTGTCGTGGGCAGGAATGCGTCAGTCTGGTGTTGTACTTTCCCAAGCGCTTAGTACAACGCTTTGCTAGTAAGCGCTCGATAAATACGATTGAATGGATGTAGGGGGGGCGGGGCCCCACGAAGCAGTCCCCGATCCCCCTCACATCATCATCATCAATCGTATTTATTGAGCGCTTACTGTGTGCAGAGCACTGCACTAAGCGCTTGGGAAGTACAAGTTGGCAACATATAGAGACGGGCCCTACCCAACAGTGGGCTCACAGTCTAAAAGGGGGAGCATCTCACATCTCTCGCTGTCTCTCCTCTCCCCCATCCAGATCCCCGATGAATTTGACAATGGTGAGTCCGGCCTGGCCCCCCCCAACCCCCGGCAGACAGGGTGGACACAGAGAGGGGGGCGGGCACCTGGGGATCGAACTGTCCGGCCCCCTCTCCCGATCGGGCTTGGCGTGGGGGTGGGGAAGGGGGGTGACAGGGAGGAGGTGGGGGGCAGCTGGCGGGCGGCCCCAGACGGCATCTGAAAGGAGCAGATGTCTGGGATGGTGTTGGGGGGGTGGAGGGGTGTCCAGATGTCACCTGACCTGCTGTTGTGGTCTGGGGGGGCGGCTTCGGCCCCAACCTCCTCCTCCCGACTCCCCAATGTGCTCCCACCCATCCTGCAGGCTGCTGTCCTCCCCCTGCAGCCCCAAACTCAGGGACCCCCCCCAGCCCAAAGCTTCGCCTCCTACTAGCCCCCTCCCCGCACCCGGCTTCCGTATGGAAGCCCCCTCCCACCCGTCCTGCAGCCTGCTGTCCTCCCCCTGCAGCCCCAAACTCAGGGACCCCCCCGCAGCCCAAAGCTTCGCCTCCTGCTAGCCCCCTCCCCGCACCCGGCTTCCGTATGGAAGCCCCCCAAGACCCTCCGCAGGGGAAGGAGCAGAAGGCAAGCCCGACAGCTTGCCACCCCCACAAAGCCACAGCCTGCCGCCCTTCCTTTGCCCCCCCTTCCCAGTCTGTCCTCACCTCCGCATCAGGGGTCCCTGCTGTGTTGCTTAAGGGAGGGGTCCCGTGGGGGGGAAGCAGGCTGCGGCGGCGGTGGCGGCCCCCCACCCCCTGTAGTTCTGCCCAGTGCCCTCTGCTTTCCCCAGCTGCTCTGGGAATCTCCATAACAATCAGCCTCCCAGCTGGACGCTGGAAGGCCACTTGGGAAGCCAGCAATACCGGCCCTGGGCCTCTTCCCCCCCAGGCCCCAAGGACCAGAGCCGCTGGCTGGGATGATGCGAGTGTGTAGCCTCCGGCCCCACCCTCCCCGCCCTGAGTGTGAGGCGGCCGGTCTGGGGGTCCAGGAGCACGGGAGTGGGGACCCCCCGCCACCCGCCTTTCTGCCACCCCTCGTCTCCCCTTCCCAGACCCGATCCTGGTTCAGCAGCTTCGGCGGACGTATAAATACTTCAAGGATTACAGGCAGGTGAGCCCCCCGCCCCGCCGTCCCCCACCCCTCCTGCCGCCTGGTCCCGTCACCTTCATCCTCGGCCCCAACCGTGCCCCTCCCCACCCAGATGATCATCGAGCCCACCAGCGCCCGCCTGCTCCCGGACCCCCTGCGAGAGCCCTACTACCAACCGCCCTACACGCTGGTGCTGGAGCTGACGGGCGTCCTGCTGCATCCCGAGTGGTCGGTGGGTACGGGGGCGCGGCGGGGGCGCGGGGGGGGGGGGGCACGGAGGAGCCGGGGGCCCAGCCGCAGGGGCCCGTCGTGTCCCTCTGCCCCCAGCTCGCCACCGGTTGGCGGTTCAAGAAGCGGCCGGGCCTGGACAGCCTCTTCCAGCAGCTGGCCCCGCTCTACGAGATCGTCATCTTCACCTCGGAGACGGGCATGGTGAGCGGGCGGGGGGCGGCGGCGGCGGGGGAGGAGGAGCGGCGGCGGGGCGCCCGGCCGGCCTGGGTGACTCTCCCCCACCCCCCGCCCCGCAGACAGCCTTCCCCCTCATCGATAGCGTCGACCCCCACGGCTTCATCTCCTACCGGCTCTTCCGGGACGCCACCCGCTACGTGGACGGGCACCACGTCAAGGTGCGACCCTGCGCAGATGCGCCCCAGCCCCCCGGTATCCGGCCTCCTCCTCCTCCTCCCTCGACCCCCTCCCCACCGGTACCGGACCCTTCGGCCTCCTCCCCACCACTTCAGTAATAATAATAATGATGATGGCATTTATTAAGCGCTTGCTCTGTGCAAAGCACCGTTCTAAGCGCTGGGAAAGTTACAAGGTGATCAGGTTGTCCCACGGGGGGGCTCACAGTCTTAATCCCCGTTGTACAGATGAGGGTACTGAGGCCCAGAGAATAATAATAATAATAATGATGGCATTTATTAAGCGTTTACTATGTGCAAAGCACTGTTCTAAGTGCTTGGGAAGTTACAAGGTGATCAGGTTGTCCCACGGTGGGGCTCACAGTCTTAATCCCCGTTGTACAGATGAGGGAACTGAGGCCCAGAGAATAATAATAATAATGATGACATTTATTAAGCGCTTACTATGTGCAAAGCACCGTTCTAAGCGCTGGGAAAGTTACAAGGTGATCAGGTTGTCCCACAGGGGTGCTCACAGTCTTCATCCCCGTTGTACAGATGAGGGAACTGAGGCCCAGAGAATAATAATAATAATGATGACATTTATTAAGCGCTTACTATGTGCAAAGCACCGTTCTAAGCGCTTGGGAAGTTACAAGGTGATCTGGTTGTCCCACGGGGGGGCTCACAGTCTTCATCCCCATTGTACAGATGAGGGAACTGAGGCGCAGAGAAGTGAAGGGACTTTCCCAAAGTCACACAGCTGACAAGCGGCGGAGCCGGGATTTGAACCCCTGACCTCTGACTCCAAAGCCCGGGCTCTTTCCACTGAGTCACGCGGTACCCGGCCCTTTCACCTCAGTATCCAGCCCCTCGGCAGACTCGGTTGTGGAGTCAAGGAAGGGCCGGGGCTCCCCCCGACCACCTCCCCCCAAACCCCCATCCATCCCATCCTCCCCCCCGTCCTCTGGCAGGACATCTCGTGCCTGAACCGGGACCCGGCCAAAGTGGTGGTGGTGGACTGCAAGAAGGAGGCCTTCCGGCTCCAGCCCTACAACGGCGTGGCCCTGAAGAAGTGGGATGGAAACTCGGACGACAGGACGCTCTTTGACCTCTCTGCCTTCCTGAAGAGTGAGCCCCCTCCCTCAGCTCCTCCCGGGCCCTCCCTCCTCCCCCTCCCTCGCGGCCTGTCGAGTACTGGAGGGGAGAGGGTTGTGCGGGTGGCAAATGGAGCGTGTCTTCATTCATTCAGTCGTATTTATTGAGCGCTTACTGTGTGCAGAGCACTGGACTAAGGGCTTGGGAAGTCCAAATTGGCAACATATAGAGACGGTCCCTACCCAGCAGTGGGCTCACAGTCTAGAAGGGGGACTACTTGATGCTACTTGATGTCTTCTGTCATCACCATCATCATCATCTTGTCCCCTCCCCGGCCCAGGAGACGGGCCGGGGGTCGCGGGGTCCCACCTCGCCTCTCTGTGTTGGGCTGGGCCCTGGGTGGTGACCCCGGTGTCCCTCCCCCCCAATCCCCCCGACAGCCATCGCCCTGAACGGCGTGGAAGACGTGCGGACGGTGCTGGAGAACTACGCCCTTGAGGAGGACCCTCTGGAGGCTTTCAAGCAGCGGCAGTCCCGCCTGGAGCAGGTGAACCTTGGGGAGGGGGCCCTCCCGGCAGCCCTGCCCCCAGTGGGGAAACTGAGGCGGGGAAGCCTGGGAAGCCTTCCGTTTCCCTCCTCCTTCCCGAAGCACTGTGGCTCAGTGGATAGAGCCCGGGCTAATCCCGCCTCCGCCACTTGTCCGCTGTGTGACTTTGGGTGAGTCACTTCTGTGGGCCTCAGTTCCCTCATCTGTAAAATGGGGATGAAGACCGTGAGCCCCACGCGGGACAACCTCATCACCTTGTATCCCCCCCCCAGTGTTTAGGACAGTGCTTGGTACATAGTAAGGGCTTACTTAACGAATGCCATCATTATTGTTCTCCTCTCCCCCGCCGGGACCCCGCAGGAGGAGCAGCAGCGCCTGGCCGACCTCTCCAAGACGAAGAACCAGCAGCTGTTCCTCGGCTCCCTCACTAGCCGCTTCTGGCCCCGCTCCAAGCAGCCCTGAACCGGGCCGGCCCCCGCTCTGGACTCCCGCAGCCCCCCGGCCCAGCCCCGGGGCAGGGGGCTCCCAGCCCCGGCCGGCCCCAGAGAACTGTTGAGCGGCAGCCTGGGCCACCGCGGTGCCCGGAGGGTGCCAGCCCAGGGACTCGGTGGGGGGGACCGGACCGGACCCCCCAACACACAATAAAGTCAGTGGCTGAGTTCTGTGTGGGGAGTGCTGTGGAAGGGGCCGGGGCAGGGCTCGGGGGGCAGCGGCTGGAGCCCGGGACCCCCGTCTTGGCTCCCCACTCCCGGCCCCTGCTTGGCTTCCGTATCCCGGCTCTGCCACGTGTCTGCTGTGTGACCTTGGCCGAGTCACTTTCTGCTCCTTCCTGAGGTGGAAGAGGTGAGCTGGGAGTCCGGACACCTGGTTCCTCCCTGCCCCGGGTGCCAGTTTTCCCACCCAGTCCAGCGTACTGGGAAGAGTTGCCACCCCTGGGGGACCCCAACAAGTCTCCAGTATAAAATCAGTCGTCACAGGCCTTTCCTCCCTTGGGCCGGCATCCCAAAGCACCGGCTGGCCCATCGCATTGTCCTCTGCAGCTGGAGGGAGCTGGGGGGGAGTGGGCTGCGGGCCCCCGGAGCAGGTGTGGGGGGGAGGGGGGGATGAGGAGGATGGGACCCCTCCCCTGGACAAGCTGCCGGGGGCGGGGAGGACCCCAGGGTCACACCTTGCATTTGCAGAAATTTTACATCCCCTCCCCTTCACACCTCCCCTGTTGCCGCTGGAAGCCCCCCAACCCCGCACCAAATGCTGCCCCTCCCACTCGGTGCCCTTTATGACCCCCAATAAAAGGAGGCCCCGAGTTGTGGGGGGAAAGGGGGGCGGCTCAGCAAGAGCACACAGACCCCTGAATACATAGCATGGCCAGAAGCAGCGTGGCTCAGCGGAAAGAGCTCGGGCTTGGGAGTCAGAGGCCATGGGTTCGAATCCCGCCTCCGCCACATGTCTGCTGTGTGACCTTGGGCCTCAGTTACCTCATCTGTAAAATGGGGATTAAGACGGTGAGCCCCACGTGGGGCAACCTGATCACTTTGTATCCCCCCCAAGCGCTTAGAACAGCGCTTTGCACATAGTAAGCGCTTAACAAATGCCAACATTATTATTATTATGGGTTCAAATCCCAGCTCTGCCAATTGTCAGCTGGGTGACTTTGAACAAGTCACTTCTCTGGGCCTCTGTTCCCTCATCTGTAAAATGGGGATGAAGCCTGTGAGCCCGATGTGGGACAACCCGATTACCTTGTATCTCCCCCAGTGCTTAGAACAATGCTTGGCACATAGTAAGGGCTTAATCATCATCATCATCAATCGTATTTATTGAGCGCTTACTATGTGCAGAGCACTGTACTAAGCGCTTGGGAAGTACAAATTGGCAATGTACAGAGACAGTCCCTAATAAATGTCATCATTATTATTATTATTATTAGGTCTTCACCAGCAGAATGGGGGGGTGGGCCATTGGGCGTCCCCAGGGTGGAGGGGCCCGGTGGGAGGGGGCCGTGAGCAGTTTGGGGGGCGAGGGGGGGGCTGTAGGGGTGAAGTTTGGGGGCCTCGAGGGGCACCCGGCTGGCGGCAGGCAGATGGCATCATTATCATACAGCTGGTCCAGCCGGCTCCGGCCCCTTCCCCCATCATCCCGGCGGCTCCAGGCCTGCTCCAGGGCTCCCAGCCATCCCAAAGGGGTGGGGGTGGGATGAGCCCCCCACCCCCCAGGACGAGGCTCCCTAATTATTCTGACCACGAGTTATTTAGTTCCTGCGGCTTCATCAAAGTCCTGGAGGGGGGTGGGGAGAGAGGATGTGTTGAATCCCCCCCATTCGGACCCCACACCCCATATGTGAGCCCACCTTTTAGACTGTGAGCCCACTGTCGGGTAGGGACTGTCTCTATATGTTGCCATTTTGTACTTCCCAAGCGCTTAGTACAGTGCTCTGCACATAGTAATTGCTCAATAAATACGATTGATGATGATGATGATGATTAAAGGCGGCAGGTCCCACTGGCCTGAACTACGAACAGTGTGGATTTATGCTGGCAAGAGTCGTGCTTTCCCAATGTTTCATTCATTCATCCATTCAAGGGTATTTATTGAGCGCTTACTGTAATAATAATAATGATGATGATGGCATTTATTAAGCGCTTACTATGTGCAGAGCACTGTTCTAAGCGCTGGGGAGGATACAAGGTGATCAGGTGACTCAGAGACAAAGTGAAGCAGCGTGGCTCAGTGGAAAGAGCACGGGTTTTGGAGTCAGAGGTTATGGGTTCGAATCCCAGCTCCACCACATATCTGCTGTGTGACCTTGGGCACGTCACTTAACTTCTCTGAGCCTCAGTTCCCTCATCTGGAAAAGGGGGATTAAGACTGTGAGCCCCACGTGGGACAACCTGATCACCTTGTACCCTCCCCAGCGCTTAGAACAGTGCTTTGCACATAGTAAGCGCTTAACAAATGCCATTATTATTAGCAAGTTGTCCCTCGGGGGGCTCACAGTCCTAATCCCCATTTTACAGATCAGGGAACTGAGGCACATACTAAGCACTGTGCTAGGCGCTTGGGAGAGGCCACTACAATGCAGGGGAGACTACTGGTGTACACTAGGGATTATTTTGTCATATTGTCATATTTTCCATAGGGAAAACGGGGATGAAGACTGAGAACCCCACGTGGGACAACCTGATCACCTTGTATCCCCCCCAGGGCTTAGAGCAGTGCTTCGCACATAGTAAGCGCTGAACAAATGCCATCATTATTATTCTTATTACTGGTTTGTTTAGGGGAAGGCGCTGGTTTTCCCTGGAAGTGTCCCTTCCGTGGGGATTTGTCCAGGGGGAGGGGATGGGGAGGGGGCGGGCCCAGTGCTCAGGCTCTGTCATTTGGGCTATAAAGGGCCGTCCGGAGGCGGAGCCCCCCAGACCCGAAGGCGTCCGGCCCGGGACCATGAGGCCCCGTCTGAGCCCTTCGCCCCCGCCCCCGGCCCCGCGGCTCCTCCCCCGGCTCCTGCCCCGGCTCCTGCCCCTTCTCTGCCTCCCCATGGTGAGATCAGGCTGCTCGGGGGGACGTCGGGTGGGAGGGAGGGGGACCCGGGCCTTGGGAGAGGGGAGAGAGGGGCTGGGGCCGTCGGGTGGGAGGGAGAGGGCCTGGGGCCGTGGGAGAGGGGACAGGGGCTGCGGCCGTCGGATGGGAGGGAGAGGGGCTGGGGGCGTTGGAGAGGGGAGAGGGGCTGGGGGCTTGGGAGAAGAGAGAGGGGCTGGGGGCGTTGGAGAGGGGAGAGGGGCTGGGGGCTTGGGATAAAGAGAGGGGCTGGGGGCGTCGAAATGGAGGGAGAGGGGCTGGGGGCGTTGGAGAGGGGAGAGGGGCTGGGGGCTTGGGAGAAGAGAGAGGGGCTGGGGGCGTTGGAGAGGGGAGAGGGGCTGGGGGCTTGGGATAAGAGAGAAGAGCTGGGGGCGTCGAAATGGAGGGAGAAGGGCTGGGGGCGTTGGAGAGGGGAGAGGGGCTGGGGGCTTGGGAGAAGAAAGAGGGGCTGGGGGCGTCGAAATGGAGGGAGAGGGGCTGGGGGCACTGGATGGGAAGGAGAGGGGCTGGGGGCGTTGGAGGGGGAGAGGGGCTGGGGGCTTGGGATAAGAAAGAGGGGCTGGGGGCGTCGGAAGGAGGGAGAGGGGCTGGGGGCGTTGGATAGGAGAGAGAGGCTGGGGGCTTGGGATAAGAAAGAGGGGCTGGGGGCGTCGAAATGGAGGGAGAGGGGCTGGGGGCCTCGAATGGGAGGGAGAGGGGCTGGGGGCTTGGGATAAGAAAGAGGAGTTGGGGGCGTCGAAATGGAGGGAGAGGGGCTGGGGGCGTCGAATGGGAGGGAGAGGGGCTGGGGCCGTTGGATAGGAGAGAGAGGCTGGGGGCTTGGGATAAGAAAGAGGGATTGGGGGCGTCGAAATGGAGGGAGAGGGGCTGAGGCCATTGGATGGGAGGGAGAGGGGCGGGGGGCGTCGGAATGGCAGGAGAGGGGCTGGGGGCGTTGGAGAGGGGAGGGGGCTGGGGGCTTGGGGTAAGAGAGGGGGGCTGGGGGCGTGGGAGAGGGGAGAGGGGCTGGGGGCTTGGGATGGGGAGGGGGCTGGGGGCGTCGGCATGAAGGGAGAGGAGCTGGGAGCGTTGGAGAAGGGGTGGGGGCGGCGAATGGGAGGGAGAGGGGCTGGGGGCGTCGAGAGAGACTGGGGGAACTGGAGGGGAGGGAGAGGGGGCTGGGGAAATTGGAGGGGAGGGAGAGGGGCTGGGGGCTGGGGAGAGGGGCTGAGGCGCTGGATTGGGAGGGAGAGGGGTGGGGGGCGTTGGAGAGAGGTTGGGGGCGTCCAATGGGAGGGAGAGGGGGTGGGGGACCCTGGATGGGAAAGGGGGGGGGCTGGGGGGTTGGTTAGGGGAGAGGAACTCGGAGCTTGGGATAGGGGACAGGGGGTGGGGCCGGTAGGATGGGAGGGAGGGGGGCTGGGAGCCTTGGAGAGGGGCTGGGAGCGTTGGAGAGGGGCTGGGGGCGTCGGATGGGAAGGAGAGGGGCTGGGGGCGTCGGATGGGAGGGAGGGGGCTGGGGGCACTGGATGGGAGGGAGGGGGCTGGGAGCGTTGGAGAGGGGCTGGAGGCGTCGGATGGGAAGGAGAGGGGCTGGGGGCGTCGGATGGGAGGGAGAGGGGCTGGGGGCGTCGGATGGGAGGGAGAGGGGCTGGGGGCGTCGGATGGGAGGGAGGGGGCTGGGAGCTCTGGAAGGGAGGGAGAAGGCTGGGGGCGCTGGGTGGGAGGGAGAGGGGCTGGGGGCGTTGGAGAGGGGAGAGGGGCTGGGGGCGTCGAAAGGAGGGAGAGGGGCTGGGGGCGTTGGATAGGAGAGAGAGGCTGGGGCTTGGGATAAGAAAGAGGAGTTGGGGTGTCGAAATGGAGGGAGAGGGGCTGGGGCGTCGAATGGGAGGGAGAGGGGCGGGGGCCGCTGGATGGGAGGGAGAGGGGCTGGGGGCGTCGGAGAGGGGAGGGGGCTGGGGGCTTGGGGTAAGAGAGGCGGGCTGGGGGCGTCGAAATGGAGGGAGAGGGGCTGGGGGCGTCGGAATGGAGGGAGAAGGGCTGGGGGCGTTGGAGAGGAGAGAGAGGCTGGGGGCTTGGGATAAGAAAGAGGGGCTGGGGTGTCGAAGTGGAGGGAGAGGGACTGGGGGCGTCGAATGGGAGGGAGAGGGGCGGGGGCCGTTGGATGGGAGGGAGAGGGGCGGGGGCCGTTGGAGAGGGGCTGGGGGCGCTGGATGGGAGGGAGGGGGCTGGGGGCGCTGGATGGGGGGGAGGGGGCTGGGGGCGCTGGACGGGGGGGGATGGTGGGAGGGGGTCCCGTGTGTCGCCGTGAGTGAGGGCGGCCGCTGTTCCCCCCTCAGGTCCGCCCGTCCGGGGTCTTCGAGCTGCAGATCCACTCCTTCCGCGCCTTGGGGCGGGGGGCCCTCGGGGGCGGCCCGTGCGGGGCCGGGGAGCGGGCCGGGGGCGGGGGCGGGGGCGGCGGCCCCGGGCCTTGCCGCCTGTTCTTCCGCGTTTGCCTCCAGCCCGGCCCGGCCGCCGGCGGCCCCGCCCCGCCCTGCACCTTCGGGGCGGCCCTCAGCGCCCCCCACCCCGGACCCCCCACCCTGGCGGCCAGCGACCCCATCCGGGTCCCCTTCCACTTCAAGTGGCCGGTGAGAGCCCCCCCATCCCCTCCCCTCCCCTCCCCTCCCCATGTCCGGGCCCCCCAACCGCCGGCCCCACCTCTCCTGGGCCCCTTAATCGGATTTATTGAGCGCTTACCTTGTGCAGAGCCCTGTGCTAAGCGCTTGGAAGAGGGCAATTCATTCATTCAATCGTATTTAGTGAGCGCTTACTGTGTGCAGAGCACTGGACTAAGCGCTTGGGAAGTACAAAAAGCGTGGCTCAGTGGAAAGGACCCCGGGCTTTGGAGTCCACTGTTGGGTAGGGACTGTCTCTATGTGTTGCCAATTTGTACTTCCCAAGCGCTTAGTACAGTGCTCTGCACATAGTAAGCGCTCAATAAATACGATTGATTGATTGATTGAGTCGGAGGTCATGGGTTCAAATCCCAGCTCCACCACTTTTTCATTCAGTCGTAAGACTGTGAGCCTACTGTTGGTAGGGACCGTCTCTATACGTTGCCAACTTGGACTTCCCAAGCGCTTAGTCCAGTTCTCTGCACACAGTAAGCGCTCAATAAATACGATTGATGATTGATTGAGCGCTTACTGTGTGCAGAGCACTGTGCTAAGCGCTTGGGAAGTCCAAGTTGGCAACACTTGTCAGCTGTGTGACTTTGAGCAAGTCACTTCACTTCTCTGGGCCTCAGTTCCCTCATCTGTAAAGTGCGGATTAAGACTGTGAGCCCCACGTGGGACAACCTGACCACCCTGTAACCTCCCCAGCGCTTAGAACAGTGCTTTGCACATAGTAAGCGCTTAATAAATGCCATCATTATTGTTATTATTACAAGTCGGCAACATATAGAGACAACAGCGGGCTCACAGTCTAGAGCGGGGAGACAGACCACAAAACAGAACATGTGGACGGGTGTCAAGTCGTCAGAACAAATAGAATTATTAAAACTAAATGCACATTATTAACAGAGTAAATAGAATAGTAAATATGGACAACTAAAATAGAGTAATAAATCTGTACAAACATACTCCGCCTTCTAGACTGTGAGCCCACGGTTGGGTAGGGACCGTCTCTATATGTTGCCAACTTGGACTTCCCAAGCGCTTAGTACAGTGCTGTACACACAGTAAGCGCTCAATAAATACGATTGAATGAATGAATATATACAGGTGCTGTGGGGAGGGGAAGGAAGGGTGGGGGATGGGGACAGACACATTCCCTGCCCAAACGAGCTTACAGTCTAGAGTTACTACCACACTTTCCGTGTGCAGAGCACTGTGCTAAGCGCTTGGAAGAGGACACTATAACAGACACATTCCATGCCCAAATGAGCTTACAGTCTACACTTACCGTGTGCAGAGCACTGTACTAAGGGCTTGGGAAAGTACAATAAAAGAAAGCTTGGAAGACCCGATTCCTGCCCTCAAGCACCTTCAAATCCAGAGGGCGAGATAGATTTGAAAAATAAATTACGAGGCAGAGTATAAAGACATAAGTGTTACGGGGCTGGGGTTGGAATAATAATAACAATTATTATGGTATTTGGTAAGCGCTTACTGTGTGCTGGGCACTGTTCTAAGCGCAGGGGTAGATAAAGATAATCAGGTTGGACACAGTCCCTGTCCCACATAGGGCTCATAGAAGGAGTATCAAAGCGCTTAGGGAGTTCAGACCCTAATTAATTAATTAATTAATCGTATTTATTGAGCATTTGCTGTGTGCAAAGCACTGTACTGAGCGTTTGGGAGGGTACAATACAACAAGAGAGCACGGGCTTAGGAGTCAGAGGTCATGAGTTCAAATCCCAGCTCTGCCCCTTGTCGGCTGCCTGACTTTGGACAAGTCACTTAACTTCTCTGTGCCTCAGTGACCACATCTGTAAAATGAGGATTAAGATTGTGAGCCCCACATGGGACAACATGATCACCTTGTATCCTCCCCAGCGTTTAGAACAGGGCTTTGCACATAGTAAGCGTGTAACAAATACCAAAATTATTAATTATTATTCCCTGCCCACAACGAGCTTACAGTCTTGGTGGTGGCGGGGGGCAGACATTAATATAAATCAGTAAATTACAGATATGGACATAAGTGCCGTCAGGCTGGGAGGGGGGATGAACAAAAGGAGCAAGGCAGGGCGATGCAGAAGGGGGTGGAAGAAGAGGAAAGAGGGCTCAGTCAGGGAAGGCTCCTTGGAGGAGATCATCATCATCATCAATCGTATTTATTGAGCGCTTACTGTGTGCAGAGCACTGTACTAAGCGCTTGGGAAGTACAAATTGGCAACATAGAGAGACAGTCCCTACCCAACAGTGGGCTCACATGAGTCTACACAATAAGGCTTGGAAGGAGGGGGAAGTCATTATCCGTTGGATTTGAGGAGGGAGGTGTCCAGACCCACAGGCATAAGCGCTCAATAAATACGATTGAATGAATGAATGAATGAATTTGCTATTCTGTTTATTTTATCATGTTAATATGTTTTGTTTTGTTGTCCATCCCCCCTTCTAGACTGTGAGCCCGCTGTCGGGCAGGGACCGTCTCTATATGTCGCCAACTTGTACTTCCCAAGCGCTTAGTCCAGTGCTCTGCACACAGTAAGCGCTCAATAAATACGATCGAATGAATGAACGAACGAATGAATGAATGGATATACAACTCAGAGGGGAGAATGGTCATTGTCAGCTCTCCTCCCGGGTCCTTCCCAGATTTGTCCTCTCACCCTCCCCTCCGCCCCTCTTTTCCAGGGCACCTTCTCCCTCATCATCGAGTCGTGGCGGGCAGAGTCGGGGGAGCCATCCACAGGTGAGGGGCAGGGAGGGGATGGGGTGGGGGGGGGACTGAGCGTGAGAGACCCCCAAAGCCCACCTAAACAAGACTCCCTTTTCCCGGGTCTTCGTCCCCGCCACGGCTCCCACTCCTGCCGGGTCTCCTCTTATCCTTCTTGGGGGGCAAGGCTGGGGTTGTGGGACTAGAGCTGGATGGGTTTGCTGGGTTGGGGGGCAGAGGGGGACGGTCTCCCAGGTTCCCCGCACTGACCAGTGTGCCCCCCGGCCCCCGGCCCCTCCAGAGGACGCCCAGAACCTGATCAGCCGGCTGGCCACCCGGCGACGCCTGGCCGTGGGGGAGCCTTGGTCGCAGGATGTGCACGTGGGGGAGGGCGGGGAGCTGCGCTTTTCCTACCACGTGCTCTGCGACCCCCACTACTACGGGGACAGCTGCTCCCGGCACTGCCGGCCCCGGCACGACGCCTTCGGCCACTACAGCTGTGACGACGAGGGAAACAGAGTCTGCTTGGAGGGCTGGCAGGGAGAATACTGCTCTGAGCGTGAGTCCCCCCCGGGGAGAGGCGAGACCCAGGACCCCCTTGATTCACAGCTTTTAGACTGTGAGCCCACTGTTGGGTAGGGACCGTCTCTACAGGTTGCCAACTTGTACTTCCCAAGCGCTTAGTACAGTGCTCTGCACACAGTAAGCGCTCAATAAATACGATTGATTGATTGATTGATTCCCCCCTCAGAGTTCCCTCCAAGCCCCACCCATGCAACCAACTCCCAAGCCTCTTTGACCCCATCCCCTAAAACAGAAACCTCCAGGATCCCCACCCCAAGGACCCCCACAGAGGCCAGGCTCAGCAGAGGAGTGAGTTTTTATTTTGTTTTAATGGTATTTGTTAAGCACTTACTACGTGCCAGGAACTGTACAGGCTAGATGGGAGGTTGGACCCCCATGGGGCTCTCAGTCTTAATCCCCATTTTACAGATAAGGGAACTGTGACACAGAGAAGTGAAGTGGCTTGCCCAAGGTCACAGAGCAGACAGGTAGTAGAGCCAGGAGTAGAACCCAGCTCCTTCTAATTCCCAGGCCCGATCTCTCTGTCCATTTGCCCACACTGTTTCTCATGTTGCCAACTTGTGCTTCCCAAGCGCTTATTAGTACGGTGCTCTGCACACAGTAAGCGCTCAATAAATAGGATTGAATGAATGAATGAACGTTGTCCAAGCCTCCCCCCGTTTCCCCCCCCCGCTCTCTCCCGAATCCTCCTGGGGC
Source organism: Tachyglossus aculeatus (assembly GCF_015852505.1). NCBI lineage: Eukaryota > Metazoa > Chordata > Mammalia > Monotremata > Tachyglossidae > Tachyglossus > Tachyglossus aculeatus. Next base: position 4,441,859 of record NC_052091.1, read on the forward strand.
TGGGACTTCCGCTTCCAGATGGTGGGGGTCGGAGGGCTTGGGATTGGGGTGAGGGGAGTAGGCCGGACCTTCAGAGTCCCCACGGGTCCTTGCTGCTGCCCCCCCTTTCCCCGATCCCCCCGGGACTGGGGCGTACTCTGCTCCCGGATGGCGGGTGGTCGGAGGGCTCGGGGGGCAGATCATCAATCATCATCAATTGTATTTATTGAGCGCTTACTATGTGTAGAGCACTGTACTAAGCGCTTGGGAAGTACAAATTGGCAACATATAGAGACAGTCCCTACCCAACAGTGGGCTCACAGTCTAAAAGGGGGAGAAACTTCAGAGTCCCCGTGGCTCCTCGCCACCATCCCCTGCTCCACCTCCTCCCTTCCCGATCCCCCCGGGGCCGGGGTGACCCCTGCCCCCGGAGGGTGGAGGGGCCGACCGGACCTCCGGGGTCCCCTCGGGTCCTCACCGCCGCCCCCCGCCCCCCACAGCGTCCTGCCTGGCCGGCTGCAGCGAACAGCACGGGTTCTGCGAGCGCCCCGGGGAGTGCCAGTGCCGGCCGGGCTGGCAGGGCCCGCTGTGCCGGGACTGCGTCCGCTACCCGGGCTGCCAGCACGGTTCCTGCGCCCAACCGTGGCAGTGCCGCTGCCGCGAGGGCTGGGGTGGCCTCTTCTGCAGCCAGGACCTCGACTACTGCGCCCACCACGGGCCCTGCGCCCGCGGGGCTACCTGCACCAACGCCGGCCCCGGCGGCTTCACCTGTACCTGTCCCCCCGGCTTCTCCGGCCGCCTCTGCGAAGTGGACGCCAACGAGTGCGACAGCAACCCCTGCGCCAACGGGGGCAGCTGCAGCGTGAGTGGCCCCCGGCCCCCGCGCTCCCCCAGCCTCGTCCGGGGCTGACCTTTGACCCCCGGCCCCCACGAGGGCTGCCCACCCTCCCGATTGGCCTGACCCCCTTCCCTCCACGTCCCTGTGCCAGCGCTACCAGCTGCAGTCTCTGACGTCTAATCCATTTCCTGAATGATGATTGTGCAGGGAGCTGCGCTAAGCTCTTGGGAGAGTAATCGATCAATCAATCAATCGTATTTATTAAGTGCTTACTGTGGGCACAGCACTGTTCTAAGCTCTGGGGAGGATACAAGGTGATCAGGTTGTCCCACGTGGGGCTCACAGTCTTCATCCCCATTTTCCAGAGGAGGTCACTGAGGCCCAGAGAAGTGTACATATTTATTATTCCATTTATTTATTTATTTTACTTGTACCTATCTATTCTATTTATTTTATTTTGTTAGTATGTTTGGTTTTGTTCTCTGTCTCCCCCTTCTAGACTGTCAGCCCACTCTTGGGTAGGGACTGTCTCTATGTTGCCAGCTTGTACTTCCCAAGCGCTTAGTCCAGTGCTCTGCACACAGTAAGCGCTCAATAAATACGATTGATTGATTGATTGATTGATTGTACAGATTTTTTACTTTATTTTACGTGTACATATTTACTATTTTGTTAATGATGTGCATATAACTTTAATTCTATTTGTTCTGACGATTTTGGCACCTATCTACGTTTTGTTTTGTTGTCTGTCTCCCCCTTCTAGAATATACATATATATATGTATATATATATATTCTATATATTATTCTATATATATATATTATATATTATATAATATATATTTTATATATATATATAATTCTATGTATTTATATTGATGCCTGTTTACTTGTTTTGATGTCCGTCTCCCCTCTTCTAGACTGTAAGCCCGGTTTGTGCAGGGATTGTCTCTCTTTAGTGCTAAATTGTACTTTCCAAGCACTTAGTACAGTGCTGTGCACACAGTAAGCGCTCAATAAATACGATTGAATGAATGAAGTGACTTGCCCAAAGTCACACAGCTGACAGGTGGCGGAGTCGCGATTTGAACCCATGGCCTCTGACTCCCGAGCCCGGGCTCTTTCCACTGTGCTTACTGTGGGCACAGCGCTTTACTAAGCACTTGGGAAAATACAGTACAACAGTAAACAGTGACAGTCCCTGTCCACAACAAGCTCACAGTCTAGAGGTGGAGAGACAGACTTCAATACAAATAAATAAAGTTGTAGATAATAGACGAGCCCACTGTTGGGTAGGGACCGTCTCTGTATGTTGCCAACTTGTACTTCCCAAGTGCTTAGTACAGCGCTCTGCACACAGTAAGCGCTCAATAAATACGATTGATTGATTGCTTGGTTGATTGATAAGTGCTGTGGGACTGGGACGGGGGGAAGGACAAAGGGAGTAAGTCAGGGTGACCCAGAAGGGAGTGGGAGGTGAGGAAAAGTGGGGCTTAGTCTGGGAAGGCCTCTTGGAGGAGATGGGCCTTCATTTCATGGATCGAAAGCATTCTCGCTTTACTGTGAGCCCGCTGTTGGGTAGGGACCGTCTCTATGTGTTGCCAACTTGGACTTCCCAAGCGCTTAGTCCAGTGCTCTGCACACAGTAAGCGCTCAATAAAAACGATTGAATGAATATTTACTATTCTATTTTATTTTGTGAATATGTTTCGTTTTGTCGTCCGTCTCCCCCCTTCTAGACTGTGAGCCCACTGTTGGGTAGGGACCGTCTCTATGTGTTGCCAACTTGGACTTCCCAAGCGCTTAGTCCAGTGCTCTGCACACAGTAAGCGCTCAATAAATACGATTGAATGAATGAATGAGTGAATGCAGAGCACTGGACTAAGCGCTTGGGAAGTACAAGTTGGCAACATATAGGGACAGTCCCTACCCAACAGTGGGCTCACAGTCGAGAAGGGGGAGATAGGATTGACCGATTGGCCGCCCCTTCCGCCCCGGCAGGATTTGGAAAACGATTACGAGTGCACGTGCCCCCGGGGCTTCTATGGCAAGAACTGCGAGGTGAGCGCCATGACCTGCGCCGACGGGCCCTGCTTCAACGGGGGCAGCTGTGCCGGTGGCATCGGGGCCGGGGCCACCTATACCTGCCAGTGTCTCCCCGGTTTCCACGGCTCCAACTGCGAGAAGAGGGTGGACGGCTGCAGCCACGCGCCCTGCCGTAACGGTGAGCCCCCCGAGGGCACTGCCCAGGGACCCCCAGACCACGGGGAGGACAGGCCAAAACACTGGGGTCACCCACTACCCGGACAGACTCTCCTCATCCCATCCCATCCCTGATTCCTCCTCCCCTGGCCTTGATGGCAGGCCGGGCGAGCTGTGCCACTGGGCTTCTCCTCCCTAGTCCACCCGGATAATAATAATAATAATTGTGGTATTCCATTCATTCATTCAATCGTATTTATTGAGCGCTTACTGTGTGCAGAGCACTGGACTGAGCGCTTGGGAAGTACAAGCCGGCGACATCCCTGACCCTCCCCCTAATCCCTCCTCCCCTCGTCCCTCTGCAGGTGGGCTGTGCCCAGATAATAATGATAATAATTGTGGTATTTCATTCATTCATTCAGTCGTATTTATTGAGCACCTACTGTGTGCAGAGCACTGGACTGAGCGCTTGGGAAGTACAAGCCGGCGACATCGTGATCCTCCCCTTAATCCCTCCTCCCCTCGTCCCTCTGCAGGCGGGCTGTGCCCGGATAATAATAATAATAATTGTGGTATTCCATTCATTCATTCAGTTGTATTTATTGAGCGCCTACTGTGTGCAGAGCACTAGACTGAGCGCTTGGGAAGTACAAGCCGGCGACCTCCCTGACCCTCCCCCTAATCCCTCCTCCCCTCGTCCCTCTGCAGGTGGGCTGTGCCCAGATAATAATGATAATAATTGTGGTATTTCATTCATTCATTCAGTCGTATTTATTGAGCACCTACTGTGTGCAGAGCACTGGACTGAGCGCTTGGGAAGTACAAGCCGGCGACATCCCTGATCCTCCCCCTAATCCCTCCTCCCCTCGTCCCTCTGCAGGCGGGCTGTGCCCGGATAATAATAATAATAATTGTGGTATTCCATTCATTCATTCAATCGTATTTATTGAGCCCCTACTGTGTGCAGAGCACTGGACTGAACGCTTGGGAAGTACAAGCCGGCGACATTCCTGATCCTCCCCCAATCCCCCCTCCCTCGCAGAGAAGTGCAGTGACTTGCCCGAAGTCACACAGCTGACAAGTGAAACAGAAGCACAAGCAGCGTGGCTCAGCGAAAAGAGCCCGGGCTTTGGAGTCAGAGGTCATGGGTTCTAATCCCGGCTCCGCCAGTTGTCAGCTGGGTGACTTTGGGCAAGTCACTTCACTTCTCTGGGCCTCAGTGACCTCACCTGTAAAATGGGGATTAAGATTGTGAGCCCCCCGTGGGACCACCTGATCACCTTGTAACCTCCCCAGCGCTTAGAACAGTGCTTTGCACATAATAATAATAATAATGGCATTTATTAAGCGCTTACTATGTGCAAAGCACTGTTCTAAGCGCTGGGGAGGTTACAAGGTGATCAGTAGGGCTCCCTTCAAAGCCCTACTGAGAGCTCACCTCCTCCAGGAGGCCTTCCCAGACTGAGCCCCCTCATTCCTCTCGCCCTCCTCCCCCTCCCCATCCCCCCCGCCTTACCTCATTCCCCTCCCCACAGCACCTGTATATGTGTATATATGTTTGCACACATTTATTACTCTATTTTATTTGCACATATTTATTCTATTTATTTTATTTTGTTAATATGTTTGGTTTTGCTCCCTGTCTCCCCCTTCTAGCCTGTGAGCCCGCTGTTGGGTAGGGACCGTCTCTCTACGTTGCCAACTTGTCCTTCCCAAGCGCTTAGTCCAGTGCTCCGCACACAGTAAGCGCTCAATAAATACGATTGACTGATTGATTGATTGAATAGCTGGAGGAGCTGAGCAGCGCGGCAAGCTCTGGCCCCAAGTGTCCAGTGCTGGGACCGTCTCTCGATGTTGCCAACTTGGACTTCCCAAGCGCTTAGTCCAGTGCTCTGCACACAGTAAGCGCTCAATAAATGCGATTGATTGAATAAATATGATTGAAGGAATGAATCAGGTTGTCCCACGGGGGGGGCTCACAGTTTTAATCCCCGTTTTCCAGATGGGGTAACTGAGGCCCAGAGAAGTGAAGCAGCGTGGCTCAGTGGAAAGAGCACGGACTTTGGAGTCAGAGGTCAGGGGTTCAAATCCCGGTCCCGCCCCTTGTCAGCTGTGTGACTTTGGGCAAGTCACTTAACTTCTCTGGGCCTCAGTTACCTCATCCGTAAAATGGGGATGAAGACCGTGAGCCCCCTGTGGGACAACCTTATCACCTTGTAACCTCCCCAGCGCTTAGAACAGTGCTTTGCACATAGTAAGCGCTTAATAAATGCCATTATTATTATTATTATTATTAAGTGAAGTGGCCAAAGTGACCCAGCTGACAGTTGGCGGCTGTACCAACCCATGACCTCCGACTCCGAAGCCCGGGCTCTTTTCCACTGAGCCCCGCTGCCTGGGTCTGGGTGGGAGCTTAGTAGCATCATCAGTCGTATTCATTGAGCGCTTACTATGTGCCGAGCACTGTACTAAGCGCTTGGGAAGGACAAACTGGCAACACATGGTACGTCTCTGGGCTCCCCCTGAGCCGTGTTCCTCGCCCCCGTCCCCGTCCCTCCTCAGGCGGGCTGTGCCTGGACCTGGGCCGGAGCGTGCTGTGCCGCTGCCGCCCGGGCTACGGCGGCGCGCGCTGCGAGCGGGACCTGGACGACTGCGCGGGGCGGCCCTGCGCCAACGGGGGCACCTGCGTGGACGGCGCCAACACCTTCCGCTGCTCCTGCACCCTGGGCTACGGCGGCCGCGACTGCCGCCAGCGGGCCGACCCCTGCTCCCCCAACCCCTGCGCCCACGGCGGGCTCTGCTACGCCCACTTCTCCGGCCCCGTGTGCGAGTGCCCGGCGGGCTACATGGGCCCCCGCTGCGAGTTCGAGGTGCGGCCCGGCGGCCCCCCGCCGCCCCCCACCCCCGCCAGCCGTCGAGGGACCCCCTTCTCCCCATCCGTGGGCCTGCCCTTCGCCCTGGGGCTCCTGGGGCTGGGGCTGGTAGGGGCCGTGGCCCGGCTGGCCTGGGGGTGGGGGACCCGGAGGGCTCCCCCGGACACCGTTAACAACCTCAAGGGACAGGAGGCCGGCGGCGGCCTCGACGCCCCGGACGCCGGGGTCTCCCCCCTGCTAGCGGCCGCAGCCTTCGGTGGACCTAGCTGGGGAGGGGCTGGGTGGACGCAGAGGAGGCTGGAGACCCTGCCGGGCCCTCCCGGGGGCCGGAGGACAGAGGAGAAGTGAGTATGGGGTTGGAGGAGGGGGCGGGTGTGTTCGTGTGTTGCCCCCCACTCACTTAAGCGCCCCCCTCAAATCACCTATAAATCCCGCCCCCACTCCGGTGCCTGCTTTGGACCTGAATTTTGGCCTCGTCAGTAGAGGACACCTGCCATTTACAATAATAATAATCAATCAATCAATCAATCGTATTTATTGAGTGCTTACTGTGTGCAGAGCACTGTACTAAGCACTTGATAATAATAATATTATTATATAATGTAATATATATTCTATCATATATAATATATTTATATATATTATATAATATATTTATACATAATATATTACAGTGTAATATTTTATATTACATTTTAATGCAATATTTTATTGTGCGTTATGATGTTATGATATTATCATTATATAATGTACTATATAATTATATTATTATATAATGTAAGGTTATTATAATATATTATAACATTATAGTGCACAATAAAATATTGTATTAAAATATAATAATGTTGTTATATAATAATTATATTATTATAGTAATATGATAATAGTAACGATGGCATTTATTAAGCACTTACTATGTGCAAAGCACTGTTCTAAGCACTGGGTAGGATACAGGGTGATCAGGTTGTCCCACGGAGGGGCTCACAGTCTTCATCCCCATCTTACAGATGAGGTAACTGAGGCACAGAGGAGTTAAGTGACGTGCCCAAAGTCACACAGCTGACAGTTGGCGGAGCCGGGATTGGAACCCACAACCTCTGACTCCAAAGCCCGGGCTCTTTCCACCGAGCCACGCTGCTTCTCCGATCGTGGATTTGGACAGCTCCCACCGCTCCCCGAAGCCTGATTTCTTCGCGGCCCCACTGCCCGATTTCTTTGCTCTTGCAGGGACCGGGCTCCGAAGCCGAGAGGCAGGACTCCCGAGTTTGAATTGTAACCCCCCCAGCCCCCTCATTTTCTACAGGATCGGGGAGGGCATCTTCAACCCTTCCCGCTTCCCACTTTCCGCCCCTAGGAAAGGCTAGTAGGTTCACCCACTCTGGTTGGCCAGCTGACAATCCTTCCAGTAGTCCTTCCAGTCCTTCCAGTAGTCCTTCCAGTCCTTCCAGTAGTCCAAGCCCCCGCTCCCTCGCCCCTCCGCTGGTGTAGAGAGCAATTAATTGATCCTCTTGGCTGAGCCTCCTGCTTGGTCCGACGCATTAAGTGGAAAAGTTGGAGCTGGAACTGGAAGGGAGAGCGGGACGGAAGTCAAGGAGGCCATCGAGGCCAGGAGTGGGCCGCTCACCCCTGGGGATCTCCAAGCACTTTACGGGCCGGACTCTTGCAGGGGGCACTAAGGCAGAAAGAGGGAAAGGAGGATCCCGGATTCCAAACTCCCAGAGATGCCTCCTTTCATTCATCATCAATCGTATTTATTGAGCGCTTACTATGTGCAGAGCACTGGACTAAGCGCTTGGGAAGTACAAATTGGCAACATATAGAGACAGTCCCTACCCAACAGTGGGCTCGCAGTCTAAAAGGGGGAGACATTCATTCATTCATTCAGTCGTATTTATTGAGCGCTTACTGTGTGCAGAGCACTGGACTAAGCGCTTGGGAAACTACAACAATAAACAGGGACATTCCCTGCCCACAACGAGCTGACAGTCTAGAGGGTTCTTGGGTCATTGTTCGCTTTCCCCTGCCTCTGTCTGGGGTAGCCCCTTCCCCCAAGCCTCTCTGCTTTTCCCGTAGTCCCGGCAAGCTGGATGGAGGCTGGCGAACCTCCTCTAGGGCCAACCTCTCTTAATAATATAATAATAATAATGGCATTTATTAAGCGCTTACTGTGTGCCAAGCACTGTTCTAAGCGCTGGGGAGGTTACAAGGTGATCAGGTTGTCCCACGGGGAGCTCACCCCATTTTACAGATGAGGTAACTGAGGCCCAGAGAAGGGAAGTGACATGCCCAAAGTCAGACAGCTGACAATGGACAGAGCTGGGATTTGAAGCAATGACCTCTGATTCCAAAGCCCGGGCTCTTCCCACTGAGCCACGCTGCATCTCAGTAGTGCTCTCTTCCCTACCCCGGCCCCATCTCTCGCCCCCTCCCAGCAGAACGGACTGAGGCTCGGTCCGATATCCTCCCCAAGGATGCAGACTAATGACCCATCCATGTCTTTATGGACTGGCCGAATCCCCCTACGTACACCACTCCTCTACAACCCCTCAGTCTTGACCCTCACATTTGCCCCCCGCCAGGGACTCCTGGTCCTTCATGTCCCCTTCCCCTAACTGCTTATCGCTCCTCCACACCCACACACCGCCTCAACCCCTGTCCTCCTCCAGTCCCCCCCATCTGATCTTAGCTACCTGACCCTCCCCTCCCTTCTCATTTTGCTTCCAGATCTGAACCCCTCTCCCCCCATCAGTTCTAGAGATATCTCCGCGCACCAGAGACACCTCCGAGGGGTCTTTGGGCCTATCCAGAGAGCCAAACCCCAGAGGCGGGCTTCTATTTAATATTTATTCCATGCTGCTACACTCCATTCCTCTTCTCCCTGCTTTCCCTGGTTGTTGATTAGGGGTCCGGAGGAGGATCTAATCCTGTTTGTAGTATTTACTCTTTGGGGCAGCACCTCCCCTTCACTCCCAGAGCTCAGGTCTAGGGGGAATCAAGTCCCTCCCTCCCTCCTGGTTGTACATAAAATATATTTATATCTCCATCTTTCCACGCCCCTCCCTCAGTCTCTCCAAAGAAATCTATAAATGACTTCTATTTTGCTCGAGCTCTCGTCTGTCTGTGAGGGAGATGGGGGCTGGGATGCCTGGGTTCTCTGGTCAGTAAGAGGGGTTGGGGAAACTGAGGCTGAGGCCTGGAGGGTTTGGGCTTTGTGGGAGCTGGAGGGTTGCAGACGAGGGATGGGGGACGGCTTCCGGAGCTGGGAACCCGCAGGTGTGGACTGCATCCCCGTGAGGGGTGATGGTAAAGTTTCAAGAAGAGAGTCAGGGAGCGGGGCAGCGGGGGTAAAATCAGGGAGAGGTACAGGTAATAACCACAGGCTTAATAATAATAATACTTGTTAAGCTCTTACTATGTACCGTGCAGTGCTGTAATAATAATAATAATAATGACATTTATTAAGCTCTTACTATGCGCCAGGCACTGTTCTAAGCACTGGGGAGGTTACAAGGTGATCAGGTTGTCCCACGGGGGGCTCACTGTCTTCATCCCCATTTGACAGATGAGGGAACTGAGGCCTATGGAAGTGACTTGCCTAAAGTCACACAGCTGTAAGCGGTGGGGTAGATACAAGTTTACCAGGTTGGACACAAGAAAAGTTTGGAGTGGGGAGGGCACTTTTAGGGCCGTGATGGGTTACTGGGGGGAAAATACAGGGGTGTTGCAAGGTCCTACCCCTGATCTTTCCAATTGTACTTTCCAAGCACTTAGTACAGTGCTCTGCACACAGTAAGTGCTCAATAAATACGATTAAATGAATGTATGGTCTTCCTAGGCGATCAGCCGGTGCATGCTCCCTCCATAATAACAGTACAGTGCAAGTGCTTAGTCCAGTGCTTTGCACACAGTAAGCACTCAATAGAATTTGATGATAATAATAATTGTGGTATTTGTTAAGCGCTTACTATGTGCCAAGCACTGTTCTCAGCACTGGGGTAGATACAAGTTAATCAGGTTGCACGCAGTCCCTGCCCCACATGGGGCTCACAGTCTTAATCCTCACTTTACAGTTCAGGTGATAATAATTATGGTACTTCTTAAGCACTTACTATGTGCCAAGCACTGTTCTAAACACTGGGGTAGATACAAGTTAATTGGGTTGCACGCAGTCCCTGTCCCACAGTCTTAATCCTCACTTTACAGTTCAGGTAATAATAATTATGATACTTCTTAAGCACTTATTATGTGCCAAGACTGGGCTCACAGTCTTAATCCTCACTTTACAGTTCAGGTAATAATAATTGTGATACTTCTTAAGCACTTATTATGTGCCAAGCACTGTTCTAAATACTGGGGTAGATACAAGTTAATCGGGTTGCAAACAGTCCCTGTCCCACATGGGGCTCACAGTCTTAATCCTCACTTTACAGTTCAGGTAATAATAATTATGATACTTCTTAAGCACTTATTATGTGCCAAGCACTGTTCTAAACACTGGGGTAGATACAAGTTAATCGGGTCGCACGCAGTTCCTGTCCCACATGGGGCTCACAGTCTCAAAATCCTCACTTTACAGTTCAGGTAATAATAATTATGATACTTCTTAAGCACTTATTATGTGCCAAGCACTGTTCTAAACACTGGGGTAGATACCAGTTAATCGGGTTGCAAACAGTCCCTGTCCCACATGGGGCTCACAGTCTTAATCCTCACTTTGCAGTTCAGGTAATAATAATTATGATACTTCTTAAGCACTTACTATGTGCCAAGCACTGTTCTAAACACTGGGGTAGATACAAGTTAATCGGGTTGCAAACAGTCCCTGTCCCACATGGGGCTCACAGTCTTAATCCTCACTTTACAGTTCAGGTAATAATAATTATGATACTTCTTAAGCACTTATTATGTGCCAAGCACTGTTCTAAACACTGGGATAGATACAAGTTAATCGGGTTGCACGCAGTCCCTGTCCCACATGGGGCTCACAGTCTTAATCCTCACTTTACAGTTCAGGTAATAATAATTATGGTACTTTATTAATGGCATTTATTAAGCACTTACTATGTGCAAAGCACTGTTCTAAACGCTGGGGAGGTTACAACGTGATCAGGTTGTCCCACGGGGGGCTCACAGTCTTAAGCACTTATTATGTGCCAAGCACTGTTCTAAACACTGGGGTAGATACAAGTTAATCGGGTTGCAAACAGTCCCTGTCCCACATGGGGCTCACAGTCTTAATCCTCACTTTACAGTTCAGGTAATAATAATTATGGTACTTCTTAAGCACTTCTTATGTGCCAAGCACTGTCTAAACACTGGGGTAGATACAAGTTAATCGGGTTGCAAACAGTCCCTGTCCCACATGGGGCTCACGGTCTTAATCCTCACTTTACAGTTCAGGCAATAATAATTATGATACTTCTTAAGCACTTATTATGTGCCAAGCACTGTTCTAAGCACTGGGGTAGATACAAGTTAATCCGGTTGCAAACAGTCCCTGTCCCACATGCCGCTTAATCCTCCTTTTACAAGATAAGGTGACTGAGACCCAGAGGAGTAAAGTGACTTGCCTAAGGTCACGCACGCAGACAAGTGGCACACAGAGAAGTGATCTGCCTAAGGTCACACAGCAAGCGGTGGGGTGGGGATTCATTCATTCAATCAATCGTATTTATTGAGTGCCTACTGTGTGCAGAGCACTGTACTAAGCGCTTGGGAAGTACAAGTTGGTGACATATAGAGATGGTCCCTGCCCAACAACGGGCTCACATCCTTCTCACTCTCAGGCCCGTGCTCTATCCATTAGGCCACACTGCTTCTTAAGAGGTTTGGGACCCACGGGCAGACGGCCCCAAATGGAGCATCCTCCGTCTGAGGGCTCCTCCTCAGGGTCGGGAAACGGGACCGTTGGGTCCCTGGCGCAGCTGATTGCCGGAAGGAAAGCAGGGGCGCCGGGTGGGCCGTACTTTCCTGTTTACTGCGGAAGCAAAGTCGAGAACAAAAGTGGACGAGAAGGTCTCCCGGTGCCCCTCATCTCCTTTTCCCCACCGCTCACAGACAGGATTTTGGGGCGCACAGTTTATTGGACGCCCGGGCCCCCCTCCCCACCCCCAAACCGGTTGAGATTGGTCGAACCTTCGGCAGCTTGGCCTGGGGGTGGAAGCCGATCACTTCAAGATGCGGAGGCTCATCCTGTGCTCCACGTTCAGCCTCTCCAGGGACTGGGGTTGGAGCGAAGAAGCGGGGGGCAGACAGAGAGGAGGGTGTTGGAACACTGGAGACCCTTCCCTTCCCCCATCCTGGGAATGGGACCCTCTTCCAGCGCTTAGAACAGTGCTTGGCACAGAGTAAGCGCTTAACAAATGCCAACATTATTATTATTATTCCCTAACTCCTTTACGCGATGGAATATCTGGTTGGCTGAAGGCCCCAGGAGCGGGGCAAAGACGTCTGGGAGCAGCAGTTGGGAAGCCTGGTTTCCAGGGCCGGTTTGCGGGGGGTCGGGGGGCACCTTGGTGAATTCCAGGAAGGAGATGGCTCCATCTCCATCTGTGTCGGCCTCCTGGACCGTCCGTTCGGCGATGCTTTCCAGTTGCTCCTCCGTCACCTGCACCCCGACCATCATTCGCAGCACCTGGGAGGAGAGGTGGGAAGAGGGCCGGGAGGCCCGAACCCTGAACTCTCCGCTCTAGGTCCAGCGTGGGGTGGACTCCACCCTAACCCCCGGCCCCCGAGACCCTCCCCCGAACCCTCTCTGCTTCACCTACCTCCCCTCGGAAAGCCCCCCTCTCTTCTGATCCCCATTCTCCCACCTGAAGCAACTCATCTCGAGAAATCTTCCCGTCCCGGTCCTGGTCGTAGAGCTGGAAAGCAACTGAGGGAAGAGGGCCGGGGTAAAGGCGTGGGCACCTTGGTGGGGGGAAATTTTGTTCGAAGACCCCTCCCCAATTCTATCCAGGGCGCTGGCATTGTTGTCTGTAAGTTGGGCCTCCTTCAACTCACAATGCAGTTTGTTGTCTCGGCTGTTGAGGGGCTCGGGGCTCTCCGAAGTCTGGGCGCTTCCATCGTCTTCCATGGGCCGGAAATGAGCCAGGACCCGAACGAACCCACGGAAATCCACTCTCTCCTCCCTGGCAGGGTGGGGAGGAGAGTTAACCTCAGGGAAGCCTCCCCCGCAACCACCCACCCACCCACACACACCACCACCTCTCGTCAGCGTGGCTTAGTGGATAAAGCATGGCGTGGGAGTCAGAAGGATTTGGGTTCTAATCCTGACTCTGCTACATAATTATTATTATGGTATTAGTTAAGTGCTTACCATGTGCAGGCACTGTACTAAGCACTGGGGTTAGATACAAGCATTATGATTACGGTATTTAAGTGCTTACTATGTGCAGGCATTGTACTAAGCACTGGGGTTAGATACAAACATTATTATTATGGTATTTGTTAAGTGCTTACTATGTGCAAGCACTGTACTAAGCACTGGGGTTAGATACAAGTATTATGATTATGCTATTTAAGTGCTTACTATGTGCAGGCATTGAACTAAGTGCTGGGGTTAGATACAAACATTATGGTATTTGTTAAGTGCTTACTATGTGCAGACACTGTACTAAGCACTGGGGTTAGATACAAGCACTATTATGATTATGGTATTTAAGTGCTTACTATGTGCAGGCATTGTACTAAGCACTGGGGTTAGATACAAACATTATTATTATGGTATTTGTTAAGTGCTTACTATGTGCAGACAGTGTACTAAGCACTGAGGTTAGATACAAGCATTATTATGATTATGGTATTTAAGTGCTTACTATGTGCAGGCATTGTACTAAGCACTGGGGGTAGATACAAACATTATTATTATGGTATTTGTTAAGTGCTTACTATGTGCAGGCACTGTACTAAGCACTGGGGTTAGATACAAGCACTATTATGATTATGGTATTTAAGTGCTTACTATGTGCAGGCATTGTACTAAGCACTGGGGTTAGATACAAACATTATTATTATGGTATTTGTTAAGTGCTTACTATGTGCAAGCACTGTACTAAGCACTGGGATTAGATACAAGCACTATTATGATTATGGTATTTAAGTGCTTACTATGTGCAGGCATTGCACTAAGCACTGGGGTTAGATACAAACATTATTATGGTGTTTGTTAAGTGCTTACTATGTGCAAGCACGGTACTAAGCACTGGGGTTAGATACAAGCACTATTATGATTATGGTATTTAAGTGCTTACTATGTGCAGTCATTGTACTAAGCGCTTGGGTTAGATACAAACATTATTATGGTATTTGTTAAGTGCTTACTATGTACAGGCACTGTACTAAGCACTGGGGTTAGATACAAGCATTATGATTATGGTATTTAAGTGCTTACTATGTGCAGGCATTGTCCTAAGTGCTGGGGTTAGATACAAACATTATGGTATTTGTTAAGTGCTTACTATGTGCAGATACTGTACTAAGCACTGGGGTTAGATACAAGCATAATTATGATTATGGTATTTAAGTACTTACTATGCAGGCACTATACTAAGCACTGGGGTTAGATACAAGCATTATGATTATGGTATTTAAGTGCTTACTATGTGCAGGCATTGTACTAAGCACTGGGGTTAGATACAAACATTATTATTATGGTATTAGTTAAGTGCTTACCATGTGCAGGCACTGTACTAAGCACTGGGGTTAGATACAAGCATTATGATTATGATATTTAGGTGCTTACTATGTGCAGGCATTGTACTAAGTGCTGGGGTTAGATACAAACATTATTATGGTATTTGTTAAGTGCTTACTATGTGCAGGCACTGTAGTAAGCACTGGGGTTAGATACAAGCATTATTATGATTATGGTATTTAAGTGCTTACTATGTGCAGGCATTGTACTAAGTGCTGGGGTTAGATACAAACATGGTATTTGTTAAGTGCTTACTATGTGCAGATACTGTACTAAGCACTGGGGTTAGATACAAGCACTATTATGATTATGGTATTTAGGTGCTTACTATGTGCAAGTACTGTACTAAGCACTGGGGTTAGATACAAGCATTATGATTATGGTATTTAAGTGCTTATTATGTGCGGGCATTGTACTAAGCACTGGGGTTAGATACAAGTATTATGATTATGGTATTTAAGTGCTTACTATGTGCAGGCATTGTACTAGGTGCTGGGGTTAGATACAAACATTATTATGGTATTTGTTAAGTGCTTACTATGTGCAGGCACTGTACTAAGCACTGGGGTTAGATACAAGCATTATGATTATGGTATTTAAGTGCTTACTATGTGCAGGCATTGTACTAAGTGCTGGGGTTAGATACAGGCATTATTATGGTATTTGTTAAGTGCTTACTATGTGCAGGCACTGTACTAAGCCCTGGGGTTAGATACAAGCATTATTATGATTATGGTATTTAAATGCTTACTATGTGCAGGCACTGTACTAAGTGCTGGGGTTAGATACAAACATTATTATTATGGTATTTGTTAAGTGCTTACTATGTGCAGGCACTGTACTAAGCGCTGGAGTTGGATACAAGCATTATTATTACGGTACTTAAGTGCTTACTACATGCAGGCACTGTACTAAGTGCTGGGTTAAGATACAACAGTATTATTATGGTATTTGTTAAGTGCTTACTCTGTGCAGGCACTGTACTAAGCACTGGGTTTAGATACAAACATTATTATTATGGTATTTGCAGTGTGGCTCAGTGGAAAGAGCAGGGGCTTTGGAGTCAGTGGTCACGGGTTCAAATCCTGGCTCCGCCAATTGTCAGCTGTGTGACTTTGGGCAAGTCACTTCACTTCTCTGTGCCTCAGTTACCTCATCTGTAAAATGGGGATTGACTGTGAGCCCCCCGTGGGACAACCTGATCCCCTTGTAACCTCCCCAGTGCTTTGCACAGAGTAAGCGCTTCATTCATTCATTCAATCGTATTTATTGAGCGCTTACTGTGTGCTGAGCACTGGACTAAATGCTTGGGAAGTATAATTTGGCAACATCTAGAGACGGTCCCTACCCAACAGCGGGCTCACAGTCTAGAAGGGGGAGACAGCCAACAAAACAAGACATATTAACAAAATAAAATAAATAGAATAAATATGTACAAATAAAATAAATAGAGTAATAAATATGTACAAATAAAATAAATAGAGTAATAAATATGTACAAACATATATACATATATACAGGTGCTGTGGGGAGGGGAAGGAGGTATGGTGGTGGGGATGGGGAGGGAGAGGAGGGGGAGAGGAAGAAGGAAGGAGGGGGCTCAGTCTGGGAAGGCCTTCTGATTGGGAGGTCGTGTAACTAGTTAATAAATTACTATTACTCTATTTATTACTCTATTTTACTTGTACATATTTATTCTATCTATTTTATTTTGTTAATTTGTTTTGTTCTCTGTCTCCCCCTTCTAGACTGTGAGCCCACTGTTGGGTAGGGACCGTCTCTCTATGTGGCCAACTTGTACTTCCCAAGCACTTAGTACAGTGCTCTGCACACAGTAAGCACTCAATAAATACGATTGATTACGCCATCCTTATTATTATTATTATTTGTTAAGTGCTTACTCTGTGCAGGCACTGTACTAATCGCTGGGATCGGATACAAACAAATGGGGATGGCAAGTGTGACCTTGGGCAAGTCACCTCACTTCTCTGGGCCTCAGTGACCCCATCTGTAAAATGGGGACTAAGTGGGACGGGGACGGCGTCCAACCTGGTGATCCTGTATCGACCCCAGCGCTTTGGACGGTGCTGGGCACAGACTGAGCACTCTCATTATTCATTTTTCCCACCTCTGCCACCACGGCTCGGAGCGGTCTCTGGAGGAGGAGACCACCAGGCTTCCCCGGGAAGTCCTACTCTGAGTCTAGCCTCGGTGCCTCCCGCTTCAGCCTCCCGGGTGGTGTGGGTTCCCATCCCCAACCGGCTCTCCTCCTCACCCCAGGGGGAAGAAGCTACTGACGATGCGCTCTCCCAGGGGGTTGACGGCCAACTTGCCGATGCTCTGCAGGTCCTGGCGGCTGCGGGATGCGGGCAGGCCCGTTGGGTGGGGGGTCAGGCCCAGTTAGGGGAGTGGGTTTCCCCAGTCCCACCTCCCCCCACCCTCACCCCCGGCCACCTCCGCACCTCAGGTAGCCCTTGCTCCCCTTGTCCAGGGCCCGAAACCGGTGATGCAGCCAGGACAGGTTGGCCTGAGAGACTGGGGGGGCAGGGGGACGGCTCAGAGGGGTTGGGGAGAACCCAGAAAAGGGGAAGGGGCCGTCCTCTCCCCCTCCCCACCCTCTCCATCCCCCCATCTTACCTCCTTCCCTTCCCCACAGCACCTGTATATATGCTTGTACATATTTATTACTCTATTTATTTATTTTACTTGTACATATCTATTCTATTTATTTTATTTTGTTAGTATGTTTGGTTTTGTTCTCTGTCTCCCCCTTTTAAACTGTGAGCCCACTGTTGGGTAGGGACTGTCTCTATATGTTGCCAACTTGGACTTCCCAAGCGCTTAGTACAGTGCTCTGCACACAGTAAGCGCTCACTAAATATGATTGATGATGATGATGATGATGCAGGGGGTGGGAGGCCGCACCCCCGAGGCACAGGCCCAAGTGAGCCCGCATCACTGCCAGTTGGGGTCGAAGGTCAGTCCCGCAGTCCCAGGGGCCCAGGTCACCCCCACTCAATCAACCAATCGTATTTATTGAGCGCTTACCGTGTGCAGGGCACTGGACTAAGCGCTTGGGAAGTCCAAGTTGGCAACATATAGAGACGGTCCCTACCCAACAGTGGGCTCACAGTCTACAAGGGGGAGACAGAGAACAAAACCAAACATACTCACAAAATAAATAGACTAGATATGTACAAGTAAAAGTAATAAATCTGTACAAACATATATACATATATACAGGTGCTGTGGGGAAGGGAAGGAGGTAAGATGAGGGGGAGATGGTGAGAGGAGGCACCTCCCACCCCCCTGAGGACCCCGGCCCCGGGAGAGGACAGCGGGGCAGGGCCTCCCCACCAAGACCCCCGGCCACCCCCGACCCTGGGTTAATGGAGAAGGAGGCTGCGGCCCAACGACGCCGGTCCTCTTGGAGGGTCGGCCTCGAGCTGGGGGGCCCAGGGGAGGGACGGGGAGCCCCCCGCCGCCCCCATCAATGCCCCCCGCCTCTCACAGCCCGTCTCCCGGCCGATGGCGTCCAGATCCGGGACCTGGGCCAGGTGAGAGCCGTGCGACCCCATCCCGCTCCGGCTCCGGTGTCAGGGCCCGAGGAGGGGCGAGGACGGGAAGCGGGACCTGCTCGGGGAGGGCGTTGGCGTGGCTCAGTGGAAATAGCCCGGGCTTGGGAGGCAGAGGTCATGGTTCAAATCCCAGGCTCTGCCAGTTGTCTGCTGGGTGACTTTCGCAGCTTATGTTGCAACTTATGTTGCCAACTTGTACTTCCCAAGTGCTTAGTACAGTGCTCTGCACACAGTAATTGCTCAATAAATACGATTGATTGATTGATTGATTGATTTGGGCGAGTCACTTCACTTCCCCGGGCCTCGGTTCCCTCATCTGTCAAATGGGGAGGCAGATTGAGAGCCCCCCGTGGGACAACCTGATCACTTTGTAACCTCCCCGGCGCTTAGAACAGTGCTCTGCACATAGTAAGCGCTTAATAAATGCCATCATTATTATTATTGTTGGCTCCCATTCCCCACCCTCCTTACCCCTCTTACGCCCCCTCCCCTCCTTTCCTCCCTGACTGTGAGCCCGCTGTTGGGTAGGGACCGTCTCTCTATGTTGCCCACTTGGACTTCCCAAGCGCTTAGTACAGTGCTCTGCACACAGTAAGCGCTCAATAAATACGATTGATTGACTAGGTTGTGGGAAGAATTGGGTGGGGGCCAGGGTAGGGTCGAAGGTAGGAGGGGGCAGCTGAGGGCTGGGAGGGGACGGGGTGGGTGGCATCCTCCTGGAAGCCCCTTCAGGACCATTCCCCGTGAAGGGACCCCAGAAACCGGGCCCCAGTTTCTCCCGCCCAAGGCGAAAGGGGGGTCGCAAGGGTCCCAGAGCCGTCTACTCCAGCATCCCCCCCAACCAACCACCCCCAAACGCACTCCTACCACTCTCGCAGTTAGGAGAGGTGGGGGTTGGGGGCTGGCACCGCCAACTCGGCAGCGGCCTGCGTGCCGGCGGAACAGAACAGGAGGCAGAAGCGGGGGTGGAGGGACAAAAGCTTTGTTGATTAAATAGTTCGCGGGGGCCGGGGGGACAGATGCGGTGAGATGGAGGGGAGCAGAAACGGGTGAGAACAAGATGGGGAGGGGGTCGGCCTTTGGTCCGAGATCCTGCCCTCCAACTTGCACGCACTGAAGCCAAGTCCAGAGGCGGCTGCTCGCCCGCCGGTCCGGCCCGGTCCGGCCCGGTCCGGCCCGGTCCGGCTGAGGGCCGGGAGTGATGGAGGCTCCTCCGGTCAGCAGCAGAAGCTGTCCACCAGCTGCTTCGGAAGCCAGTGTCCCAGCCCCTCCTGGTTCAGCCGGGCACTCAGCGCTGCCTTGGCTGCCTGGTAGTTGGAGGCCTGAGCCTGGGGAGGAAGCAGGAAGGCCAGGGTGGGCTCCCCACCTCCCCACCTCCCACCCTGGCAGGAGAGAAAGCGCTTAGCACAGTGCTCTGCACACAGTAAGCGCTCAATAAATACGATTGATGATGAGAGAAACAAGGAGCGATGGGGAGTAGGGGGAGAGTAGAGGGTTGGGAGGTTGGGGCGGGGATGTCAGGGCTGAAGTGGGGAGGGCCGGAGGGTCCAGACCTTGGCCTGCTGGTAAGTCTTTAGGTCCAGGAGGTCCTGGCGGCCGAGGGCCCGGGCGCTGCTGCGGAAGGCTTGGAACAGGGCGGCCTTACAGAGGCGGCTTGGGGGCCCCCGGGCCCTGGGGAAGCTAGGAGAGAGGCAGGGGGGAGCCCCCATCCCGACATAATAATAATAATAATAATAATAATAATAATAATAATGGCATTTATTAAGCACTTACTATGCGCAGAGCGCTGTTCTAACCGCCGGGGAGGTTACAAGGTGATCAGGTCATCCCACGGGGGGGCTCACAGTCTTAATCCCCATTTGACAGACGAGGTCACTGAGGCCCAGAGAAGTTAAGTGACTCGCCCAGAGTCGCACAGCTGACGATCGGCGGAGTCGACATTGGAACCCGCGACCTCTGACTCCAAAGCCCGGGCTCTTTCCACTGAGCCACGCTGCTTCTCCGTGACATACACCCACCCCCACCGCCCCCGACACACACTCCAGCCCCTTATGGCTAAAATATCGCGGCATTTGTTAACTGCTTACCGTGTGCTAAGCGCTGGGGGAGCTACATTCCAATTATTACTGTATTTGTTCAGCACTTACTCTGGTCCTTTTAGACTGTGAGCCCCTTTTAGACTGTGAGCCCCCTTTTAGACTGTGAGCCCACTGTTGGGTAGGGACTGTCTCTATGTGATGCCAATTTGTTCTTCCCAAGCGCTTAGTACAGTGCTCTGCACATAGTAAGTGCTCAATAAATACGATTGTTGATTGATTGATTGGTCCTAGACGGTGAGCCCCTTGTTGGGTAGGGACCGTCTCTATATGTTGCCAACTTGTACTTCCCGAGCGCTCAGTCCAGTGCTCCGCACACAGTAAGCGCTCAATAAATACGATTGATGATGTTGCCAACTTGTACTTCCCAAGCGCTCGGTCCAGTGCTCCGCACACAGTAAGTGCTCAATAAATACGACCGAATGAATGAATTCGAGTTACTCGGATCGGGCGCTGCCCCTCACCTGGCCAGCACGGAGCCCGTGGTCACGTCCACCATCTCGGGGGCCTCGTCGCCCAGGCTCCAGTTGAGGCTCAGGCCCCAGCAGTTGGGGGGCGGGTCCACGGGGCCCAATTTGGGCCCCACGAACAGGTGCATCGGGGTGCGGAGGAACGGGGCGG
This sequence comes from Tachyglossus aculeatus, assembly GCF_015852505.1. Classification (NCBI taxonomy): domain Eukaryota; kingdom Metazoa; phylum Chordata; class Mammalia; order Monotremata; family Tachyglossidae; genus Tachyglossus; species Tachyglossus aculeatus. The sequence goes on from NC_052091.1 coordinate 4,462,740, forward strand.
GCAGGGCCGGGCCCGAGCCTTTCTCCAGGTTGGGGCGGGCGTGGATGGCCCGGTTCAGCGTGGATGGGTCGTGGCAAGAGTCGGCTGGATGGCGAAGGGAGGGAGGGGAGGAGAGGAACGGGTGGCTCCGGTTGGGGCCTCCACCCCACGTCCCCCTCAGGCCCCCCACGGTCCGCCCGTCGAGGCTCACCCAGAATTAGGCTGGTGGTGTAGAGCGGCAGCAGGAAATGAGAGAGCAGGGCTCCCTGCAGGCCCAGCACGGCCCAGCGGGCCAGCTTGTCGCTGCCGGCCAGCGAGAAGACGCGGGTGGCCCGCACCTCGGGGCGCAGGTAGCAGAGGGGCCTGAGGCTCCCCGAAGCGTGGACGCAGAGGCGCAGAGAGGGGCTCTGGGGCTCTGGGACCGGGAGGCTGGACAGCGGGGCGAGGGGCCGTGAAATCCTCAATCAATCAATCAATCAATCGTATTTACTGAGCGCTTACTGTGTGCAGAGCACTGGACTGAGCGCTTGGGAAGTACAAGCTCCCCCCCGCCCCGTCGCCTCCCACGGGGCTCCCCGGGGCCCGGGCCCCCCCGGCACGTACTAAAAGTTCTCGGCCGCTCCCGTGGGGGTATGGCTGAGGTACAGGTGCAGGAAGATCCTCGGCTTGAGGCTGAGACTGGGGCCCAGGCCCGGGGGGCTGACGGGGGCCAGCACGGACCGCTCGGCCGCCTCGGGGACCCCGCTGCTGACCAGCAGCAGCTGGCGGTACAGGTACCTGGGGAGAATGATTGCGGTGTTTGTTAGGCACTTACTGTGTTAAGCGCTCTGTTAAGCACATGCCTGGAATGCCCTCCCTCCACACATCCGCCAAGCGCTTAGTCTAACTTCTCTGGGCCTTGTCTCCCCCTTTTAGACTGTGAGCCCACTGTTGGGTAGGGACCATCTCTATGTGTTGCCAATTTGTACTTCCCAAGCGCTTAGTACAGTGCTCTGCACATAGTAAGCACTCAATAAATACAATTGATTGATTGATTGGGCCTCAGTTACCTCATCTGTAAAATGGGGATTAAGACTGTGAGCCCCCCCGTGGGACAACCTGATCACCCTGTATCCTCCCCAGCGCTTAGAACAGTGCTTTGTACATAGTAAGCGCTTAACAAATGCCAATTATTATTATTATTATAGTACAGTGCTCTGCACACAGTAAGCGCTCAATAAATCCGATTGAATTAATGAATGAATGAATCCGCCAAGCTCGCTCTCTTCCTCCCTTCAAAGCCCTACTGAGAGCTCACCTCCTCCAGGAGGCCTTCCCACACTGAGCCCCCTTTTTCCTCTCCTCCTCCCCATTCCCCCTGCCCTATCTCCTTCCCCTCCCCACAGCACTTGTATATATATTTGTACAGATTTATTACTCTATTTATTTTACTTGTACATATTTACTAGTCTATTTATTTTGTTAATGATGTGCATATAGCTTTAATTCTATTTGTTCTGGCGACTTGACACCTGTCCACATGTTTTGCTTTGTTGTCTGTCTCCCCCTTCTAGACTGTGAGCCCGTTGTTGGGCAGGGACCGTCTCTATATGTTGTCAACTCGGACTTTCCAAGCGCTTAGTCCAGTGCTCCGCACACAGTAAGCGCTCAATAAGTACGATTGAATGAATGAATGTGCTAGGCACTGTACTAAGTGCTGGGATGGATTGGGTTGGACACAGTCCCTGTCCCACGTGGGGCTCACAGTCTCAATCCCCACTTTATAGATGAGGGAACCGAGGCCCAGAGAAGTAAAGTGACTTGCCCGGGGTCACAGAACGGACATGTGGCAGAGCCAGGATTAGAACCCATGACCTTCTCTCTCCCAGGCCCATGCTCTATCCACTATGCCATGCTGTCTTTCTGGACCCGGTTGGAGAGAAGGAGATGAAGGACCGACCCCAACCCTTTTTTTTCTTTTTTAATACTATTTGTTAAGCGCTTATTGTGTGTCAAACCCTCTAAGCACTGGGGTAGCTACATGTTAATTAAGTTAATTAAGTAATTAGTTAATTAATTAAGTAATTAAGACACAGCCCCTGTCCCTCATGAGGCTCACAGTCTAAGTAGAAGGGCCTGGCTCAATGGAAAGAGGCCGGGCTCTGGAGTCAGAGGTCATGGGTTCAAATCTCTGCTCCGCCAATTGTAAGCTGTGTGACTTCGGGCATGTCACTTAACTTCTCTGTGCCTCAGTTCCCTAATCTACAAAATGGGGATTAAGACTGTGAGCCCCCCGTGGGACAACCTGATCACCTTGTAACCTCCCCAGCGCTTAGAACAGTGCTTTGCACATAGTAAGAAGTGCTCAATAAATGTCATTATTATTATTAAGGGAGAACAGGTATTTAGTACCCAATTTACAGTTGAGGAAGCCGAGGCTCAGAGAAGGTAGGAGACTTGCCCAAGGTCTCCCAGCAGACAAGTAGCAGAGCAGGGATTAGAACCCATAGCTTCCGACTGTCAAGCCCGTGCTCAATCAATCAATCAATCAATCATATTTATTGAGCGCTTACTGTGTGCAGAGCACTGTACTAAGCGTTTGGGAAGTACAAGTTGGCAACATATAGAGACGGTCCCTACCCAACAGTGGGCTCACAGTCTAAAAGGGGGAGACAGAGAACAAAACCAAACATACTAACAAAATAAAATAAAATAAAATAAAATTCACTCAATCAATCGAGCGCTTACTGTGTGCAGAGCACTGTACTAAGTGATGATGGTATTTGTTAAGCACTTACTATGTGCAAAGCACTGTTCTAAGCGCTGCAGGGGGATACAAGGTGATCAGGTTGTCAGTCTTTTTTTTTAATTCATTTATTCATTCAATCGTATTTATTGAGTGCTTACTGTGTGCACAGCACTGGACTAAGCGCTTGGGAAGTCCAAGTTGGCAACCCATAGAGACGGTCCCTACCCAACAGTGGGCTCACAGTCTAAAAGGGGGAGACAGAGAGCAAAACCAAACATACTAACAAAATAAAATAAATAGGATAGGTAGAAGCAAATTAAATAAATAAATAAATAAATAAATAAATAAATAAATAAATAAATAAATAAATAGAGTAATAAATATGTGCTCTTTCCACTAGGCCCCACTGCCCCGCGGCTGGACAGGGAGCCGGAAAATGGGATGCCCTGGTCCCCAGCTTTTGGGGAAGGGGCTTGCGGATGGGCAAGAGAAGCAGCGTGGCTCAGTGGAAAGAGCCTGGGCTTTGGCGTCAGAGGTCATGGGTTCGAATCCCAGCTCTGCCACTTGTCAGCTGTGTGACTTTGGGCAATTCACTTAACTTCTCTGGGCCTCAGTTCCCTCAGCTGTAAAACGGGGATAAAGACTGTGAGCCCCCCTTGGGACAACCTGATCGCCTTGTAACCTCCCCAGCGCTTAGAACGGTGCTTTGCACATAATAAGCGCTTAATAAATGCTATCAATATTATTATTATGGGCAGAGAGAGGAGGAGTTGTGGGGGCGGTCGGGGGAGAGGCGTCGCTGACCCTCACCTGAGCAGGGCCCGGCGAGCGATCACCAGGCCGTGGGCATCGTGCAGCTGGCGCCCGTTGAACTCCAGCCAGCCCTCATGGCTCTCCGTCCCCGTGCCCAGGGCCACCAGCTCATAGGTCTCCTGGCAGCAGCCCTGGGCATCTGTCACTTCTGGGGGGACGGCGGGGGCGGAAGGGGTGGTCACGGGCTGTGGTTCGGGGGGCCGAGGGCCTTGGGGGAGACGCCAAGAACCCCGGGGTGCGGGGCCCGCTGGGAACCACCTACCCCGCTCCAGAATGAAAGCTGCCACGCTGCTCTTGCAGCCCACGTAGGGGGAGCTGGGCTCTACCAGTCGGTCGAAGATGGCACTGACCACGGCGGCACAGCGCTGCTGGTGGGTCAGCACGCTGTCTGGAGGAGTTAGTGAGGATGATAATGATGGTATCTGTTTGGTGCTTACTGTGTGCCAAGCACCGTTCCGCGCACCGGGATAGATACAAGGTAATCAGGTTGTCCCACTTGAGACTTACGGTCTTAATCCCCGTTTTACAGATGAGGTAACCGAGGCCCAGAGAAGTGAAGTGACTGGCCCAAAGTCACCCAGCTGACAAGTGGCAAAGCCGGGATTAGAACCCACAACCTCTGACTCCCAAGCCCGGGCTCTTTCTACCAAGCCATGCTACTTCTCATCCCCTCTCTGTTTCTTCCTGCCCCCTCAATCGCCTCTCTCTTACATCCTGCCCCCCGCCTCCCCTCTCTTTCTTCCTGCCCGCCCCCGCATCAGACTGTGAACCCGTTGTTGGGTAGGGACCGTCTCTCTATGTTGCCGACTTGGACTTTCCAAGCGCTTAGTACAGTGCTCTGCACACAGCAAGCGCTCAATAAATACGTTTGAACTGAATTGATAAGTGGCATAGCCGGGATTAGAGCCCACGACCTCTGACTCATTCATTCATTCATTCATTCAATCGTATTTATTGAGCGCTTACTGTGTGCAGAGCACTGTCCTAAGCGCTTGGGAAGTCCAAGTTGGCAACATAGAGAGACGGCCCCTACCCAACAATCAATCATATTTATTGAGCACTTACTGTGTGCAGAGCACTGTACTAAGCGCTTGGAAAGTCCAAGTTGGCAACATAGAGAGACAGTCCCTACCCAACAATCAATCATATTTATTGAGCGCTTACTGTGTGCAGAGCACTGTACTAAGCGCTTAGCACTAAGCGCTTAAGAGCCAGCAGTGGGCTCACAGTCTAGAAGGGGGAGACAGAGAACAAAACAAAACATATTAACCAAATAAAATAAGTAGAATAAATATGTACAAGTAAAATAAATAAATAAATAGAGTAATACTAAGCCAGGGTGCTTCTCAGCAATTATTGCGGGGGGCTTCCTCACCGCCCCCCATCCTTCAGGACTCAGAATTTCCCCCCGAAACCTCGTTCCCTACCTGTCGGCTGGCTGTAGAGCGTGGTGTTTTGGCCTATTTCATCCGGGCCTGCAAGAGGTGACAGGATAAAGAGGGGTTGGATTGAGCGGGGAAAGGGCAGTAACGGACACTTCCCAGTCGGTTTCGGGAAGGAGTCGGGACGAGGATCCCGGGGAGGCGGTGATGGGGGGCGATACCAAGGAGAGAGGTGGTCGACTTCTGCCGGTCGGATTCATCTCCAGGCCGCTCAGGGGGGCCTTGTCTCAGCAGTCATCGACCCTGGGCGGGAGCGGAGCAAAAACAGTAACCGTGCAGCCCGCTCCCGCCCCCACCATGGGGGTCCCTCCTAGTGGGGTCATCCTTCTGGTCGGGACTCCGTCCAACGCGGCCTGGACCACGAGCTGGTGGCGGCAACCGGTCCAGGAGCCCGGGCTAGCGGCCTGGGCAGGGGTTGGGAGGATGGGGAAGCGCCCCAGGACCACCCCTTTCACTGCCCCTACTACTACCACCAATAATAATGGTATCTGTTAAGGCCTTACTATGTGCCAAGCATTCATTCATTCATTCAATCGTATTTATTGAGCGCTTACTGTGTGCAGAGCACTCTCCCCATCCTCCGCCTCCCCATCCCCCCCGCCTTACCTCCTTCCCCTCCCCACAACACTTGTATATATGTATATATGTTTGTACGGATTTATTACTCTATTTAGTTTGCTTGTACATATCTATTCTATTTATTTTATTTTGTTAATATGTTTGGTTTTGTTCTCTGTCTCCCCCTTCTAGACTGTGAGCCCACTGTTGGGTAGGGACCGTCTCTAGATGTTGCCAACTTGGACTTCCCAAGCGCCTGGTACAGTGCTCTGCACGCAGTAACCGCTCCATGTGCAGAGCACTGGACTAAGCGCTTGGGAAGTACAAGTTGGCAACCTACAGAGACCGTCCCTACCCAACAGTGGAATGAATGAATGAATGAATACGCGATTGACTAAATACGATTGAATGAGCGAATGAAAGGGACTGTCACCGTTCACCGTCGCGCGCTTGGTCCAGTGCTCTACACACGGTAGGCCCTGCGTAAATACGATCGAACGAAGGTGACCGCCCCATCGCCTCCGTTTGTCACTGTTTACCGTCGCGCGCTTAGTCCAGTGCTCTACACAAGGTAGGCCCTCCGTAAATCCGATCGAACGAAGGCGACCGCCCCACCGCCTCCCTTTGTTTACCGTCGCGCGCTTAGTCCAGTGCTCTACACACGGTAGACCCTGCGTAAATACGATCGAACAAAGGCGACCGCCCCACTGCCTCCCTTGGTTTACCATCGCGCGCTTAGTCCAGTGCTCTACACACGGTAGGCCCTCCGTAAATACGATCGAAGGCGACCGCCCCACCGCCTCCCTTGATTTACCGTTGCGCGCTTAGTCCAGTGCTCTACACACGGTAGGCCCTCTGTAAATACGATCGAAAGAAGGCGACCGCCCCACTGCCTCCCTTTGTTTACCGTCGCGCGCTTAGTCCAGTGCTCTACACACGGTAGGCCCTCTGTAAATACGATCGAAGGCGACCGCCCCACCGCCTCCCTTGGTTTACCGTCACGCGCTTAGTCCAGTGCTCTACACACGGTAGACCCTCCGTAAATACGATCGAACAAAGGCGACCGCCCCACTGCCTCCCTTGGTTTACCGTCACGCGCTTAGTCCAGTGCCCTACACACGGTAGGCCCTCCGTAAATATGATCGAAGGCGACCGCCCCACCGCCTCCCTTGATTTACCGTTGCGTGCTTAGTCCAGTGCTCTACACACGGTAGGCCCTCCGTAAATCCGATCGAAAGAAGGCGACCGCCCCACTGCCTCCCTTTGTTTACCGTCGCGCGCTTAGTCCAGTGCTCTACACACGGTAGGCCCTCCGTAAATATGATCGAAGGCGACCGCCCCACCGCCTCCCTTGGTTTACCGTTGCGCGCTTGGTCCAGTGCTCTACACACGGTAGGCCCTGCGTAAATCCGATCGAAAGAAGGCGACCGCCCCACTGCCTCCCTTTGTTTACCGTTGCGCGCTTAGTCCAGTGCTCTACACACGGTAGACCCTGCGTAAATACGATCGAACAAAGGCGACCGCCCCACTGCCTCCCTTGGTTTACCGTCGCGCGCTTAGTCCAGTGCTCTACACACGGTAGGCCCTCCGTAAATACGATCGAAGGCGACCGCCCCACCGCCTCCCTTGGTTTACCGTCGCGCGCTTAGTCCAGTGCTCTCCACACGGTAGACCCTCCGTAAATATGATCGCACGAAGGTGACCGCCCCACCGCCTCCCTCTCCCACCTGCCTCAACGTCCCCCCTGACCTGCCCCCGGGGGGTCCGCTCCGTCTTCCTCCTCCAGGCTGGAGGGCGTCGAGCGGGCCGGGCTAGTGAGCGGGCTAGTGGCCGGGGCCGGTGACCCCAGGCCGGGCGGGATCTGCAGCAAGGCGGCCAAGTGGGGCTTCCCGCGGGACTCGTTCATGTCCGGACGGACGGGGAAGGCCGGAGGAGCTGGGCCCGGTGGCCACTCGGGCCTCCCTCCCTGCCTCGATGACCCAAGATGCGGTTGCCCTTCCCGGGCACGTGGTCGCCCCTTCCCGCCCACCGGCTCTGCACACGACCCCCTTCCGCCGGGAGCCAATAGGAACGCCGGAAGCCGGCGCTGTCGGCCAATAAGGAGCCACTTCGGGCGGGAACGACCGTTTCACACCCCCACCCTCCTCAACCGTCGTGCGAGAAACAGAGATGGCGCGAGGCCCGATAATAATGATGGCATTTGTTAAGCGCTTACTACGTGCCAAGCGCTGGGAAGGGATGCAAGGTGATCAGTTTGTCCCACGTGGGGCTCCCAGTCTTCATCCCCATTCGACAGATGAGGTCACTGAGGCCCAGAGAAGTGAAGTGACTTGCCCAAGGTCACACAGCTGACATGTGGCGGAGCCGGGATTCGAACCCATAACCTCTGACTTTAAAGCCCGGGCTTTTTCCACTGAGCCACGCTGCTTCTCAAGCTTCTCAGGCTGCCCAAGCTTTTATTGGACGCCCCCCCCGGGGCTCACAGATGACACGGGGGTGGGGGTGGGGGAACTTTTATTGGACGCCCCCGAGACTCTTCCCAAAAGCCGAGGCGAGTGGGGAATGGGGGAGACACGGGAGTGGAGACTGGGGAAAGTGTTGCCTAGTGGCTAGAGAAGCAGCGTGGCTCAGTGGAAAGAGCCCGGGCTTGGGAGCCGGAGGTCGTGGGTTCTAATCCCGGCACTTAACCATAATAATGGTATTTGTTAATCAATCAATCGTATTTATTGAGCGCTTACTGTGTGCAGAGCACTGGACTAAGCGCTTGGGAAGTCCAAGTTGGCAACATATAGAGACAGTCCCTACCCAACAGTGGGCTCACAGTCTAAAAGCGCTTACTATGTTAAGCGCTTACTATGTGCGCTGTCCTAAGAGGGAGCGTGGCTCAGTGGAAAGAGCCTGGGCTTTGGAGTCCGAGGTCAGCGGTTCAAATCCCAGCTCCACCACTTGTCAGCTGTGTGACTTTGGGCAAGTCACTTCACTTCTCTGAGCCTCAGTTCCCTTATCTGTAAAATGGGGATTAAGACTGTGAGCCCCACGTGGGAGAATTTGATCACCTTGTATCCCCCCCCCCAGCGCTTAGAACAGTGCTCTGCACATAGTAAGCGCTTAACAAATGCCATCGTTATTATTATTATTATACAAGGTGATCAGGTTGTCCCACGGGGGGCTCACAGTCTTCATCCCCATTTGACAGAGGAGGCAACTGAGGCACAGAGAAGTGAAGTGACTTGCCCAAAGTCACACAGCTGACAACTGGTGGAGCCGGGATTTCCTCCCCCTCCCCATCCCCCCCCCCCTTACCTCCTTCCCCTCCCCACAGCACCTGTATATACGTATATATGTTTGTACGGATTTATTACTCTATTTATTTTATTTGTACATATTTATTCCATTTATTTTATTTTGTTAACATGTTTGGTTTTGTTGTCTCTCTCCCCCTTCTAGGCTGTGAGCCCGCTGTTGGGTAGGGACCGTCTCTAGATGTTGCCAACTTGGACTTCCCAAGCACTTAGTACAGTGCTCCGCACACAGTAAGCGCTCAATAAATACGATTGAATGAATGAATGAATGAACCCATGACTTCTGAATCCCAAGCCCGGGCTGTTTCCATTGAGCCACTCTATCAGCTGTGTGACTTTGGGCAAGTCACTTCACTTCTCTGGGCCTCAGTTCCTTCATCTGGAAGATGGGGATGAAGACTGGGAGTCCCCCGTGGGACAACCTGATCATCTTGTATCCCCCCCCCAGCGCTTAGAACAGTGTTTTGCACATAGTAAGCGCTTTACAAATGCTATTATTATTATTATTATTATTATTATTATTATTATCCCATCACAGGGGCCGGACACCTTGCAGGCCCAGGACAGGTTCTGGAACAGAGACAACTGCACCTGGATGAGCACTTCACGGCCCTGTGGGTATCATGGCAGTGGCTTCTGGAGAGTAAGCGCTTAGTCCAGTGCTCTGCACACAGTAAGCGCTCAATAAATACGATTGATTGATTGATTCTGGAGAGGGGCTGGGCACCCGGGACCTTGCCCACCACCCCGCAGGCCCTGCCCCAGCCCAGGCCCCTCCGCGGTCCTCCCCAAACCCCTCTCCGCCTTCCCAATTCCCCCAGCTCCCTGACCTGTCCATCGGTCACACACTGCAGCTCCTTCTCCTCACCCAGGACTGGCTTCAACACTGCCTGCAGGGAGTCAATCAATCAATCAATCAATCAATCAATCGTATTTATTGAGCGCTTACTGTGTGCAGAGCACTGGACTAAGCGCTTGGGAAGTACAAGTTGGCAACATATAGAGACAGTCCCTACCCAACAGTGGGCTCACAGTCTAGAAATCCAACTGGGATGGAGCGCATTTGGGGAGGGGAGTCAGACCCCTCAGCTGACTGAGCTGCCTCAGTCTCCCCCGCCCCCCTGCTAAAGGTCAGGCCCTACATCTATGCAAAAATAAATAAGCATATTTATTTACATGAAGTCTGCCTCTCCCTCTAGACAGGGAACTTGTGTATATTTACTATACTACACTATTCTACTATTCTATTTGTTTGGTTAATGATGTGCATCTAGCTTTATCTGTATTTATTCTGATGACACCTGCCTCTCCCTCTAGACAGGGCACTTGTGCGTATTTACTATACGATACTATTTTACTATTCTATTTATTTGGTTAATGATGTGCATCTAGCTTTATCTGTATTTAGTCTGATGACACCTGCCTCTCCCTCTAGACAGGGAACTTGGGCATATTTACTATACTATACTATTTTACTATTCTATTAATTTTGTTAATGATGTGCATCTAGATTTATCTGTATTTATTCTGATGACCTGACACCTGCCTCTCCCTCTAGACAGGGCACTTGTGCATATTTAGTATACTATACTATTCTACTATTCTATTTATTTTGTTAATGATGTGCATCTAGCTTTATCTGTATTTATTCTGATGACTTGACACCTGCCTCTCCCTCTAGACAGGGAACTTGTGCATATTTACTATATGATACTATTTTACTATTCTATTAATTTTGTTAATGATGTGCATCTAGCTTTATCTGTATTCATTCTGATGATTTGACACCTGCCTCTCCCTCTAGACAGGGAACTTGTGCATATTTACTATACTATACTATTCTACTATTCTATTTATTTGGTTAATGACGTGCGTCTAGCTTTATCTGTATTTATTCTGATGACACCTGCCTCTCCCTCTAGACAGGGAACTTGTGCATATTTACTATACTATACTATTTTACTATTCTATTAATTTTGTTAATGATGTGCATCTAGCTTTATCTGTATTTATTCTGATGACTTGACACCTTGCCTCTCCCTCTAGACAGGGAACTTGTGCATATTTACTATACTATACTATTCTATTTATTTTATTAATGACGTGCATCTAGCTTTATCTGTATTTATTCTGATGACACCTGCCTCTCCCTCTAGACAGGAAACTTGTGCATATCTTCTATACTATACTATTTTACTATTCTATTAATTTTGTTAATGATGTGCATCCAGCTCTATCTGTATTTATTCTGATGACTTGACGCCTGCCTCTCCCTCTAGACAGGGCACTTGTGAATATTTACTATACTATACTATTTCACTATTCTATTTATTTTGTTAATGATGTGCGTCTAGCTTTATCTGTATTTACTCTGATGACTTGACACCTGCCTCTCCCTCTAGACAGGGAACTTGTGCATATCTACTATACTATACTATTTTACTATTCTATTTATTTTGTTAATGATGTGCACCTAGCTTTATCTGCATTTATTCTGATGACACCTGTCCACATGTTTTGTTTTGTTGTCTGTCTCTTTGGGCAAGTCACTTAACTTCTCTGGGCCTCAGTTCCCTCATGTGTAAAATGGGGATTAAGACTGTGAGCCCCGCGTGGGACAACCGGATCACTCTGTAACCTCCCCAGCGCTTAGAACAGTGCTTTGCACATAGTAAGCACTTAATGAATGACATTATTATTATTATTCACTCAATCGTATTTATTGAGTGCTTACCGTGTGCCAAGCACTGTACTAAGCATTTGGGAGAGTGCACTATAACAATAAACGGACTCGTTCCCTGCCCACATGGAGCTCACAGCCTAGAGCAGGAGGCAGACATCAATATAAATAAATAAATTCATAAATAGCAGATATGTGCATAGGTGCCTTGGGCCTGGGAAGGGGGGGAAGGCTTTTTGGAGGAGATGGGCCTTCACTAAGGCTTTCATCTGGGTGTGAGGGGAGAGAAATTGTCTGTCTGATATGAGGAGGGAGGGCATGCCAAGCCAGAGGCAAGATGTGGGTGAGAGGTCGGTGGTGAGATAGATGAGACGGACGTCCAGTGAGAAAGTTGGCATTGGAGGAGCGAAGTCCCAGACTGACCCCCCTCCTTCCTCTCCCCATCCTCCCCCTCTCCATCCCCCCCGCCTTACCTCCTTCCCTTCCCCACAGCACCTGTATATATGTATATATGTTTGCACAGATTTATTACTCTATTTATTGATTTATTTTACTTGTAAATATTTATTCTATTTATTTTATTTTGTTAATATGTTTTGTTTTGTTCTCTGTCTCCCCCTTCTAGGCTGTGAGCCCGCTGTTGGGTCGGGACAGTCTCTATGTGTTGCCAACTTGGACTATTATATTACTTGTACATATCCTATTTATTTCATTTTGCTAATATGTTTGGTTTTGTTGTCCATCTCCCCCTTCTAGACTGTAAGCCCGCTGTTGGGTCGGGACCGTCTCTATGTGTTGCCAACTTGGACTATTATATTACTTGGACATATCTATATGTTGCCAACTTGTACTTCCCAAGTGCTTAGTACAGTGCTCTGCACACAGTAAGTGCTCAATAAATACGATTGATTGATTGATTGATTTCATTTTGCTAATATGTTTGGTTTTGTTGTCCGTCTCCCCCTTCTAGACTGTAAACCCACTGTTGGGTCGGGACCGTCTCTCTATGTTGCCAACTTGGACTTCCCAAGCGCTTAGTCCAGTGCTCTGCACCCAGTAAGCGCTCAATAAATACGATTGAATGAATGAATGAGTAGGAGAGCAGAGAGGAGAGGTAAGAGGGGGCCAAGAGGATTGACTGATTTAAAGCCAGTGGTGAGGAGTTTTTCTTTGATGCTCAGGTGGATGGGCAACCACTGGCAGTTCTTCACCAGGGGAAAACGTGGTCTGAACGTTTTTGTGGGAAAATGTCCCGGACAGCAGAGTGGACTGGAGTCGGGAGAGGCAGGAAGGTCAGGAAGGAGGCTGATACGGTAATCAAGGCGGGATAGCGCACATAATAATAATAATGATCTCATTTTGTTAAGCGCTTACTATGTGCAGAGCACTGTTCTAAGCGCTGGGGGGGATACAAGGTGATCAAGTTGTCCCACGTGGGGCTCACAGTCTTAATCCCCATTTTACAGATGAGGGAACTGAGGCTCAGAGAAGTTAAGTGACTTGCCCAAGGTCACACAGCAGACATGTGGCGGAGCCAGGATTCGAACCCATGACCTCTGACTCCAAAGCCCGTGCTCTTTTCATGCTTGGGTAATTGCAGTAATCTCAGACCCAAGCTTCTCTCCTTTTCCCCTGCCCCATCCTCTCGGGCCCCTGCTCTATTCATTCATTCAATCGTATTTATTGAGCACTTACTGTGTGCAGAGCACTGTACTAAGCGCTTGGGAAGCACAAGTTGGCAACATCTAGAGACGGTCCCTACCCAAAGGCGGGCTCACAGTCTGGAAGGGGGAGACAGACAACAAAACAAAACGTATTAACAAAATAAAATAAATAGAATAGTAAAATATGTACAAGCCATCATATTATTATGTGAAGAATGCCAGGCACAGAGTAAGCGCTTAATACCGTCATCGTTATTATTATTATTTATGATGATGATGATGAGAAGAGTGCCTAGCACAGAGTGAGCACTTAACAAATACCGTCATCGTCATTATTATTATTATGATGATGATGCTGAGAAGAGTGCCTAGCACAGAGTGAGCACTTAGCAAATATCGTCATCATCATTATTATGATGATGATGATGATGCTGAGAAGAGTGCCTAGCACAGAGTGAGCACTTAACAAATACCATCATCATCATTATTATTATTATGATGATGATGATTATGTGAAGAGTGCCAGGCACAGAGCAAGCGCTTAATACCGTCATCATTATTATTATTATGATGATGATGATTATGTGAAGAGTGCCAGGCACAGAGCAAGCGCTTAATACCGTCATCGTTATTATTATTATTTATGATGATGATGATGAGAAGAGTGCCTAGCACAGAGTGAGCGTCATCGTTATTATTATTATTAATGATTATGATTATGAGAAGACTTCCTGGCACAGAGTAAGTGCTTAACAAAAACCGTCATTATTATTATAATTATTCATTCATTCATTCGTATTTACTGAGCGCTTACTGGGTGCAGAGCACTGTACTAAGCGCTTGGAAAGTATGATTGAGAAGAGTGCCTTGCACAGAGTGAGTGCTTGATAATGTCGTCATTATTATTATTATTATTATAATAATCATTATTTGTTACTATGTGCCAGGCACAGTACTAAGCACTGGAGTGGGTACAAGTGGGTACACCATGGGGCTCACAGTCTCAATTCCCATTTTACCGATGAGGTAACTGAGGCACGGAGATGTGAAGTGACTTGCCTAAAGTCACACAGCAGACAAGTAGCTGAGGCTTAGTGGAACGAACCTGGGGTTGGGAATCAGAGGTCGTGAGTTCTAATCCCGGCTCCACCACTTTATCAGCTGTGTGACTTTGGGCAAGTCACTTCACTTCTCCATGTCTCAGTTCCCTTATCTGGAAAGTGGGGGTGAAGACTGGGAGCCCCACGTGGGGCGACCTGATCACTTTGTAACAACCCCAGCGCTTAGAGCAGCGTTTAGCACATAGCAAGCGCTTAACAAAAACCATCATCATCGTTACAAGCGAACCACCATGGGGCTCACAGTCTCAATCCCCATTTTACAGATGAGGTACCTGAGGCACAGAGATGTGAAGTGACTTGCCTAAAGTCACACAGCAGACAAGTGGCTGAGAAGGGATGGTGTATATAGCTATAATCCTATTTGTTCTGACGGTTTGATACCTGTCTAACACAGCAGAGGAGTGGCTGAGAAGGGATTGTGTATATAGCTATAATCCCATTTATTCTGACGGTTTGGACACCTTCTGATGGTTTTGACACCTGTCTAACACAGGTGTCTCCATCCCCTCCATCTTACCTCCTTCCCTTCCCCACAGCACCTGTATATATGTATATATGTTTGTACGTATTTATTACTCTATTTATTTATTTTATTTATTTTACTTGCACATATCTATTCTATTTATTTTATTTTGTTAGTATGTTTGGTTTTGTTCTCTGTCTTCCCCTTTTAGACTGTGAGCCCACTGTTGGGTAGGGACTGTCTCTATGTGTTGCCAATTTGTACTTCCCAAGCGCTTAGTACAGTGCTCTGCACATAGTAAGAGCTCAATAAATACGATTGATGATGATGATGATAGAGGAGTGGCTGAGAAGGGATTGTGTATATAGCTGTAATCCCATTTATTATTATCCCATTATCCCATCCCATTATTAGGCCTTCCCAGACGGAGCCCCTTCCTTCCTCTCCCCCTCGTCCCCCTCTCCATCCCCCCATCCTACCTCCTTCCCTTCCCCACAGCAGCTGTATATATGCATATATTTTTGTACATATTTATTACTCTATTTATTTATTTATTTTACTTGTACATATCTATCCTACTGATTTTATTTTGTTAGTATGTTTGGTTCTGTCCTCTGTCTCCCCCTTTCAGACTGTGAGCCCACTGTTGGGTAGGGACTGTCTCTATATGTTGCCAATTTGTACTTCCCAAGTGCTTAGCACAGTGCTCTGCACATAGTAAGCGCTCAATAAATACGATTGATGATGATGATGATTTATTCTGAGGGTTTGGACACCTGTCTACCCCGCCCCGTCAGGCCCAAGCCCCGCCCCTTTCCCCGCCCCGCCCCCTGTGATTGGTCCCCGCCCCCGTCAGTCAGCAACCAGGCCCGGGCCCCGCCCCCTGTGATTGGTCCCCGCCCCCGTCAGTCAGCAACCAGGCCCGGGCCCCGCCCCCTGTGATTGGTCCCCGCCCCCGTCGGTGAGGTTGAGGCCCCGCCCCCTTTCCCAGCCCCGCGCTCTCCCTTCAGGCCCGGGCCCCGCCCCCCAAAGCCGGCCCCTCCCCCGCTCCGTCAGGCCCAAGCCCCTCCCCTTTCCCCATCCCCGCCCCCTCTGATTGGTCCCCGCCCCCGTCAATCAGGCCCGGGCCCCGCCCCGTTCCTTCAGGCCCAGGCCCCACCCCAAGTCCGGCCCCTCCCCCGCCCCTTTCCCTGCCCCGCCCCCATCCGTGAGCAACCAGGGCCGGGCCCCGCCCCATGATTGGGCCCCGCCCCGTCCATCCGGTTGAGGCCCCGCCCCTTTTCCCGGCCCCGCCCCTTCTTCAGACCCAGGCCCCACCCCCTAATCCGGCCCCTCCCCGGCCCCGTCAGGCCCAGGCCCCGCCCCCTGCGATCGGTCCCCGCCCCCGTCAGTCAGCAACCAGGCCCGGGCCCCGCCCCCTCTGATTGGTCCCCGCCCCCGTCCGTCAGGGTGCGGCCCCGCCCCTTTCCCCCGCCCCGTTCCTTCAGGCCCGGGCCCCGCCCCCAAATGCGGCCCCGCCCCCGCCCCGTAAGGCCCAGGCCACGCCCCCTTTCCCCAGCCCCGCCCCCCTGTGATTGGCTCCCCGCCGCCGTCAGTCAGCAATCCGGCCCGGGCCCCGCCCCCTGGAGCCCCGGCCCCGCCCCCATCCGTCAGGTTGAGGCCCCACCCCTTTCCCCACCATATTCCTTCAGGCCCCTGTGACTCCGCCCCCGCCCCTCAAGTCCGGCCCCTCCCCCGCCCCTTTTGATTGGGCCCCGCCCCATCCGTAAACAACCATGCCCGGTCCCCGCCCCCTGGATCCCCGCCCCCGCCCCCTGATTGGGCCCCGCCCCGTCCATCAGGTAGAGACCCCGCCCCTTTCTCCGGCACAGCCCCTTCCTTCAGACCCAGACCCCGCCCCCAAATCCGGCCCCTCCCCCGCCCCGTCAGGCCCAAGCCCCGCCCCCTGCGATTGGTCCCCGCCACCGTCAGTCATTAACCCGGCCCGGGCCCCGCCCCCTTTGATTGGTCCCCGCCCCCGTCTGGCAGGTTACGGCCCCGCCCCTTTCCCCCGCCCCGATCCTTCAGGCCCGGGCCCCGCCCCCAAATCCGGCCCCGCCCCGTCAGGCCCAGGCCCCGCCCTTCCCCCCTCCGCCTCGCCCCCTGTGATTGGTCCCCGCCCCCGTCAGTCAGCAACCCGGCCCGGGCCCCGCCCCCACTGATTGGCCCCCGCCCCCGTCCGTCAGGGTGCGGCCCCGCTCCCTTCCTTCAGGCCCGGGCCCCGCCCCCCAAATCCGGCCCCGCCCCGTCAGGCCCAAGCCCCGCCCCTTTCCCCCGCCCCGCCCCCTGTGATTGGTCCCCGCCCCCGTCAGTCAGCAACTCGGCCCGGGCCCCGCCCCCTCTGATTGGCCCCCGCCCCCGTCCGTCAGGTTGGGACCCCGCCCCGTTCCTTCAGGCCCAGGCCCCGCCCCAAAATCAGTCCCCGTCCCCGCCCCGTCAGGCCCAGGCCCCGCCCTTCCCCCCCCCCCGCCTCGCCCCCTGTGATTGGTCCCCGCCCCCGTCAGTCCGCAATCCGGCCCGGGCCCCGCCCCCTCTGATTGGCCCCCGCCCCCGTCCGTCAGGTTGGGACCCCGCCCCGTTCCTTCAGGCCCAGGCCCCGCCCCCAAATCAGTCCCCGCCCCCGCCCCGTCAGGCCCGGGCCCCGCCCCTTTCCCCCGCCCCGCCCCCTGTGATTGGCCCCCGCCCCGTCAGTCAGCATCCCGGCCCGGGCCCCGCCCCCTCTGATTGGTCCCCGCCCCGTCAGGCTCGGGCCCCGCCCCCTTCCCCCCGCCCCGCCCCCTGTGATTGGTCCCCGCCCCCGTCGGTCAGCGTCCCGGGCCGGGCCCCGCCCCCTCTGATTGGCCCCCGCCCCCGTCCGTCAGGTTGCGGCCCCGCGGGGGTCACGCGCCCCGTGCCCTTGGGCGGAGCCGCCAGCGGACGGGGAGAGGACGCGGGCGGACATGAGGGGCCTGACGGTGAGGGGGGCGAAGGCCGCCGCACGCCCCCACCGACCCCTCCCATTCGGTCGCATTTATTGAGCGCTTACTGGGTGCGGAGCACTGGACTGAGCGCTTGGGGAGCAGACCCTCAGCGCCCTTTCGTTTCCGTTCCCCCGCGGGGACAGGTGCCCCTCCTCCGCGCTGCACCCCCCCCCCCCCCCGGAATTGGGGAATAATAATAATAATAATGATGGCATTTGTTAAGCGCTTACTATGTGCCAAGCACTGTTCTAAGCGCCGGGGCAGATACAAAGTGATCGGGTTGCCCCACTTGGGGCTCCCAGTCTTCATCCCCATTTGACAGATGAGGGAACTGAGGCCCAAAGAAGTGAATATATATGTATATTATATATAGATATAGATAGATGTGTATATATGTATATACCTGTATATATCATCAATCGTATTTATTGAGCGCTTACTATGTGCAGAGCACTGTACTAAGCGCTTGGGAAGTACAAATTAGCAACATATACAGACAGTCCCTACCCAACAGTGGGTAGAGACAGGAGGCTGGGAGGTCAGCAAGGAGGCTGACGCAGTAATCAAGGCTGCATATATGCTTGTACATATTTGTCACTCTATTTTACTTGTACATATGTATTCTATTTATTTTATTTCGTTAGTATGTTTGGTTTTGTCCTCTGTCTCCCCCTTTTAGACTGTGAACCCGCTGTTGGGGAGGGACTGTCTCTAGATGTTGCCAATTTGGACTTCCCAAGCGCTTAGTACAGTGCTCTGCACATAGTAAGCGCTCAATAAATACGATTGATGACGATGATATATATGTTTGTACATATTTATTACTCTATTCATTTTACTTGTACATATCTATTCTATTGATTTTATTTTGTTAGTATGTTTGGTTTTGTTCTCTGCCTCCCCCTTTTAGACTGTGAGCCCGCTGTTGGGTAGGGACCGTCTCTAGATGTTGCCAACTTGGACTTCCCAAGCGCTTAGTCCAGTGCTGTGCACACAGTAAGCGCTCAGTAAATACGATTGACGATGATGATGAAGTGACTTGCCCAAAGTCACCCAGCTGACAAGTGGCAGAGCTGGGAAGTGACACTGCAGGTTTGGGGGCTGGGACCGAGGACAAATTGCGGAGACTGTGGGGGGCCACCCCCACCCCAAAAGGAGAAGCAGCGTGGCTCAGTGGAAAGAGCCCGGGCTTTGGAGTCAGGGGTCACGGGTTCAAATCCCACCAACTGTCAGCTGGTTGACTTTGGCCAAGTCGCTTCACTTCTCTGTGCCTCAGTTCCCACCTCTGTCAAATAATAATAATGGCATTTATTAAGCGCTTACTATGTGCAAAGCACTGTTCTAAGCACTGGGGAGGTTACAAGGTGATCAGGTTGTCCCACGGGGGCTCACAGTCTTCATCCCCATTTTTTTTTACTGTTGAGGTAACAGGCCCAGAGAAGTTAAGTGACTTGCCCAAGGTCACACACCTGACAATTGGAGGAGCCGGGATTTGAACCCGTGACCTCTGACTCCAAAGCCCGGGCTCTTTCCACTGAGCCTCGCTGCTTCTCTGGGGATTAAATGGGGATTTAATCCATGGGGATTTAATGGGGATTAAAACTGCGAGCCCCCTGTGGGACCATCTGATCACCTTGTGACCTCCCCAAGGTCACTATATGCTTTGCACAAAGTAAGCGCTTAACAAATGCCATCGTTATTATTATTATTATTATTAAAAGATGCCCCTTGCCGCCCACTTCCCCAGATCTCCCGCTCTGGAGCCCTGCTTCGGGCCTTCAGCTCCAGCGCCCGACGCTCCTTCGAGAACCACGTCCCTGAGAAGCAGAAACTCTTCCAGGTGAGCGCTGGACGGGACCAGAGCCCCTCACCCTCCTTCCCCCTCCCCGACCCCCCGGGGGTGGACAGGACCAGGGACCTGGCCAGTGACATCATCATCATCATCATAATAATAATGGCATTTGTTAAGCGCTCACTATGTGCAAAGCACTGTTCTAAGCGCTGAGGAGGCTATAAGGTGATCAGGTTGTCCCACGTGGGGCTCACAGTCCTAATCCCCATTTTACAGATGAGAGAACTGAGCCACATAAATGAAGTGACTTGCCCAAGGTCACACAGCAGCCGACGATTGGCTGAGCCGGGATTTGAACCCATGACCTCTGACTCCCAAGCCCTTGCTCTTTCCATTGAGCCACGATGGCAGCTGCGTCTCACCCCCTACCTAGCGCCTGGGCCCAAGAGCGGGACCCGGGAGTCCTGCCTCCCTGTTACGGGATAATAATAATAATGATGGCATCTATTAAGCGCTTACTATGTGCAAAGCACTGTTCTAAGCGCTGGGGAGGTTACGAGGTGATCAGGTTGTCCCATGGGGGGGCGCTCACAGTCTTAATCCCCATTTTCCAGATGAGGTAACTGAGGCCCAGAGAGGTGAAGTGACTTGCCCAAAGTCACACAGCTCACAATTGGCGGATCCATGACCTCTGACTCCAAAGCCCGGGATCTTTCCACTGAGCCACGGACTGTTGTCATTGGCAACGGCTGCATCGCCAGAGGAGGGGGGCTGGAGTTGGGGGGGCTCACCAAGGACCCCCCTCTCCCCCAACACACACACACACACACACACACACACACACACACACACACACACACACACACACACACACACACACACACACACACACACACACACACACACACAACCTAACCCGCTCTGTCGTTCCTCTCCCAGCAAGACAACGGCCTCCCCGTGCACTTGAAGGGGGGAGCCCGGGATGCCCTGCTCTATCGCCTGACCATGGTGCTCAGCTTGGGGGGTAAGAGACCTCACCTCCGCGGGGGCACCTTGGGGGGCATCGCGTTAGGTTCCGGTGAGGGGAGGGGGAAGAAAGGATGCTCCAGGGGAGTTTGGGGGCTTCACTCACTTCCCTCCTGTCCTCCACAGGCACCTGCTACTCCCTGTACTGCCTGGCCTGGGCCTCCTTCCCCCACAAGAAGGAGTGATGCTGGCCAGAGGTGACCTGAGCCGCCCGAAAGGGAAGGGTGTGAACAGGGCCGAGGTCTTCCTTCCTGGGCCCGGGGAGGGGATGCTGCCAATAAACCCCCCTGTGGGGGCCTGACATGTGTATGTGTGTACACTGATTCCTCAGCCCCCTACCCCTGGGCTTCCAACACAATTCCTCTACACAAACACAGCTTTATTGTTCTGCCCCAGACACAAACTGCCAGGGAGCAAGTGGGAGAGGCAGAGGGGAAACCTCCGTCAGGCGGGCAACAGGAAGCTGCCCCCTCACCGGGGGTAGAGTGGGGGACCAGGGGCTTCGTCCTCCCCCCTCCCGGTCCCATCGCTGGATAGCTTCCTCTCTCCGTTCCCCGGAAGGACACCGTCCCAACTCGGGTCCCCTCTCGCCCCTGGCAGGCGGGAGAGGAGCCCAGGCGCGGATCCAGAGGGGGTCTCACGCGTTCTTGAGGATCTTTTTGGCTCGCGTGTTAGCCTCTCGGATCCGTTCCTCGTTGAGGATCACCTGGGGAGGGTGGGATGGGCAGTCACCGCCCTCTTCCCTCACCCTCCTCCCAGCTGGATCTGGAAAGGAGAGAGCTGGGACCCCCTCCCTGCCCCTCCCAGCCTAGGCAGCCTCCCCCCGGCCCCGCTCCCCCGTGGAGCAGGGAGAAGGGGTGGCGGCCCCCCGCCCCCTCACCTTCTCGTTGATCTTGTCCATCTGCGTGTTCTGGATGTCGATCTCGTTGCTGACGTCCAGGGCCATGCTCCTCAGGTTCCCCAGGATGCTGCCCACCTGCACCAGATTCTCCTCCATCTCGTCCTCCCGCGCGTCCTGCGTCACCCTGGGGCCCCGGCCGGTCAGTGGGCCCGAATGAGCCCCCCAGCCCCGGACAGCTGGGGTTCTGGAGCCGCCCCCGTCCCTGGAGCCCGGGCCGGGTGGGGGGCTGGACTCGGAGATGGGGGACCGGGGCTTCTGCTCGGGAGCCCTAGGTGCCCGGGCCGTGGGGGAGACGGGAATCGGGGGGAAAACCAAAGGCCCCACGCCCGGAGCCCTGAGGTGTTGGTTGGAGGGCCGGGCAGGGGGCCTGCTCACCGATGGATGTAGCCGCCACTCATGACCATCTGCTCTCGCTCGTCTGCCACGCGGGAGGAGGGCTGCCCGGCTACAACCCCGCCTGGCCCCGGCCCCCATACGGCCTGGTACGCCTTGCTCACCTTCAGCCTGTGGAGTGATGGGGTTGGGGGTGTGTGCCTTGGGTTGGGGGCTCATATGGGAGCTGAGGCCCGAGCGGGTGGGGTGTCCAGGAGTGGGGGAGTTGGGGAGGGGCGGGCCCTAGGTTTGTCTCAGACACGGCCTGGTACCCTCATACGCGCGGATGCCCTCTGCCCCTTTTCTCTCTGGAACAGGGCAGGTGAAGTGTAAACCTCTGACAGGGCAGGGAGAAGCAGGGGTGGGCACTGCCCGCTGGGGAAGGGGCAGAGAGAAGAGCAGGGGCAGGGAGAGGCAAGGGTACCCTCATATGCCACGGTTGCCCTCTGCCCGCTTTCTCTCTGGAACAGGGCAGGGGAGGTGTAAACTTCAGACAGGGCAGGGAGAAGCAGGGGTGGGCACTGCCTGCTGGGGAAGGGGCAGAGAGAAGAGCATGGGCAGGGAGAGGCAAGGGTACCCTCATATGCCACGGATGCCCTCTGCCCCTTTTGTCTCTGGAACAAGGCAGGTGAAGTGTGAACTTCAGACAGGGCAGGGAGAGGCAGGGGTGGGCACTGCCCGCTGGGGAAGGGGCAGAGAGAAGAGTGGGAGCAGGGAGAGGCAAGGGTACCCTCATACGCCACGGATGCCCTCTGCCCCTTTTCTCTCTGGAACAGGGCAGGTGAGGTGTAAACTTCAGTCAGGGCAGGGAGAAGCAGGGGTGGGCACTGCCCGCTGGGGAAGGGGCAGAGAGAAGAGCAGGGGCAGGGAGAGGCAAGGGTACCCTCATACGCCACGGATGCCCTCTGCCCCTTTTCTCTCTGGAACAGGGCAGGTGAGGTGTAAACTTCTGACAGGGCAGGGAGAAGCAGGGGTGGGCACTGCCCGCTGGGGAAGGGGCGGAGAGAAGAGCGGGAGCAGGGAGAGGCAAGGGTAGGGCAGGTGAAGTGTAAACTTCAGTCAGGGCAGGGAGAAGCAGGGGTGGGCACTGCCCGCTGGGGAAGGGGCAGAGGGAAGAGCAGGGGCAGGGAGAGGAAAGGGTACCCTCATACGCCACGGATGCCCTCTGCCCCTTTTCTCTCTGGAACAGGGCAGGGGAGGTGTAAACTTCAGACAGGGCAGGGAGAGGCAGGGGTGGGCACTGCCCGCTGGGGAAGGGGCGGAGAGAAGAGCGGGAGCAGGGAGAGGCAAGGGTAGGGCAGGTGAAGTGTAAACTTCAGTCAGGGCAGGGAGAAGCAGGGGTGGGCACTGCCCGCTGGGGAAGGGGCAGAGGGAAGAGCAGGGGCAGGGAGAGGAAAGGGTACCCTCATACGCCACGGATGCCCTCTGCCCCCTTTCTCTCTGGAACAGGGCAGGGGAGGTGTAAACTTCAGACAGGGCAGGGAGAGGCAGGGGTGGGCACTGCCCGCTGGGGAAGGGGTGGAGAGAAGAGCAGAGGCAGGGGTGCCCACTGAGGGCAGGGGGCAGGGAGAGGAGGGGGTGTGAACTACAGAGAGGGGCTGGAAGAGGTGGGTGGGGGCTGCAGGGAGGGGCAGGGGTGCCTACTGCAGACAGGGGCAAGCACAGAGCCCACAGCACTTGGCCAGGTCCGTCAGGTTCTTCTCAGCCTCCTTCATGTCCTGGGTGATCTGGTCCAGTCCCTCGTCGATTCGGTCCAGCTGCTCTGGGGACCGAGGGAACCACAGTCTGGTGGTGGCGGGGGGTCTCAGGTGGACTCCCTAAATCCCCGACGGCCTAGACTCCCGTCCGGGGAAGCCACCCCCTAGCAATAGTAAGCGAAGCACTTACTACGTGCCAAGCACCGCACTAATCGCTGGAAGAGATGGGAGATAATAAGAATTACCGTGGTATTTGGTAGGTGCCTACTATGTGCCAGGCACCGTACTAAGCACTGGGGGGGATACAAGCAAATTGGGATGGATACAGTCCCTTACCCCTCGTGGGGGTCACCATCTCAATCCCCATTTTACAATCAATCAATCAATCAATCGTATTGATTGAGCGCTTACTGTGTGCAGAGCACTGTGCTAAGCGCTTGGGTAGTACAAGTTGGCAACATATAGAGACAGTCCCTACCAGATGAGGTAACTGAGGTGCAGAGAATAATAATAATAATAATCATCATCATCATCAATCGGATTTATTGAGCGCCTACTATGTGCAGAACACTGTACTAAGCGCTTGGGAAGTACAAGTTGGCAACGTATTCCCTACCAGATGAGGTAACTGAGGTGCAGAGAATAATAATAATAATAATAATGGCATTCATTAAGCGCTTACTATGTGCAAATCACTGTTCTAAGCGCTGGGGAGGTTACAAGGTGATAAAGTCGTCCCACAGGGGGCTCACAGTCTTAATCCCCATTTTACAGATGAGGGAACAGAGGCGCAGAGAAGTGACATGACTTGCCCAAGGTCACACAGCAGACAAGTGTGAAGAAGCAGCGTGGCTCAGTGGAAAGAGGACGGGCTTTGGAGTCAGAGGTCATGGGTTCAAATCCCAGCTCCGCCAATTGTCGGCTGGGTGACTTTGGGCAAGTCACTTCACTTCTCTGGGCCTCAGTTACCTCATCTGTAAAATGAGGATTAAGATTGTGAGCCCCCCCCCCCCGTGGGACAACCTGATCACCTTGTAACCTCCCCAGCGCTTAGAACAGTGCTTTGCACATAGTAAGCACTTAACAAATACCATTATTATTATTATTATTATTATGGGTTCAAATCCCGGCTCCACTAATTGGCAGCTGGGTGACTTTGGGCAAGTCACTTCACTTCTCTGGGCCTCAATTCCCTCATCTGTAAAATGAGGATTAAGATTGTGAGCCCCCCGTGGGACAACCTGATCACCTTGTAACCTCCCCAGTGCTTAGAACAGTGCTTGGCACATAGTAAGCACTTAACAAATACCATTATTATTATTATGGGTTCAAATCCTGGCTCCACCAATTGTCAGCTGGGTGACTTGGGGCAAGTCACTTCACTTCTCTGGGCCTCAGTTCCCTCATCTGTAAAATGAGGATTAAGACTGTGAGCCCCCTTTGGGACAACCTGATCACCATGTAACCTCCCCAGCGCTTAGAACAGTGCTTTGCACATAGTAAGCACTTAACAAATACCATTATTATTATTATTATTATGGGTTCAAATCCCGGCTCCACCAATTGTCAGCTGGTTGACTTGGGGCAAGTCACTTCACTTCTCTGGGCCTCAGTTACCTCATCTGTAAAATGAGGATTAAGACTGTGAGCCCGCTTTGGGACAACCTGATCACCTTGTAACCTCCCCAGCACTTAGAACAGTGCTTTGCACATAGTAAATGCTTAATAAACGTCATCATTATTATTATTATTATTATTAAGTGGCGGAGCTGAGATTAGAATCCATGACCTTCTGATCCCAGGCCCGTGCTCTCTCCACTACGGCATGCCTAGAACAGTGCTTGGCACATAATAAGCGCATAACAAATATATATTTGTATATATGTTTGTATGTATTTATTACTCTATTTTACTTGTACGTATTTATTCTACTTATTTTATTTTGTTAATATGTTTTGTTTTGTTCTCTGTCTCTCCCTTCTAGACTGTGAGACAATTGGTGGGTAGGGACCGTCTCTAGATGTTGCCAACTTGGACTTCCCAAGCACTTAGTCCAGTGCTCTGCACACAGTAAGTGCTCAATAAATACGATCGAATGAATGAATGAACAAATATAATTATTATTATTATTAGCTCTGCTCTGACATCACCAGTGGGGCGGGGCTGGTCTCCGTTCCTTACCTCCCTGTTCGTCCAACATAACCAGCGTCCGGATCCCGGCATCCTTGCTCTGGGGAGACCGGAGGGGGTGGTGGAAGTGAGTCAGTCAATTGTATTTATTGAGCACTTACTGTGTGCGGAGCACCGTACTAAGCCCTTGGGAGAGTGCAATACGACAGACACACTCCCTGCCCACAACGAGTTTACAGTCTAGAGGGGGAGAGACGTTACTATAAATAAATTAAAGCAGGGGCTACGACAACAGACACATTCCCTGCCCACAACGAGTTTACAGTCTAGAGGGGGAGATAAATTAATATAAATAAATTAAAGCAGGGGCTACGGGAGTCTGACCACCCCCCACCCCCACCCCATTGCTCCCTCGTCGCCCCCAGCCCATCTTGCCCTGGTTCTTACCTCCTCTACCAACTGCAGCATCCTCCGGGTGCTCTCCAGGGACTGAGGTTGGAAGGGAAGAGACGCAATGATAATAATTATGGTTCTGTTAAGCACTTACTAGGTGCCCAGAAACCGTACTAAGCGTCAGCATCCGATATCCCCACAGCCGTGCAGCTGTGGGGAGCGTAGGGTGGCCGGGGGGGAGGAGTGTGGCCTCCCCCCGTGGAGCCGTGGACCAGGAAAAGGAGCTCGAGTCTACGGGGACGGTGGAGGGGAGAGGAAAAAGGGTCTTCCCTGTTGCCGGCCTCTCCCTGACCCGGAACGCCGGGGTTCCTCTGGGGATTGGTGCCGGGCCGGGAGGCCTGGGTCCCCAGTGTGGACCCCACACTCACCTCGTCGGTGACCTGGTTGACCCTCCGCTGGATCTCCTGGAACTCCGGGTCAGCCGCCATCCCGGCCCCTCCTGCCGGCGTCTCTCCCGACTCCCTGAATGGCACCACCAGGCCCCTAAAGCGGGCGAACCAGCTGAGGAAATGCTGCCAGCTGCCCCTCCGTCCCCCAGTGCTCCCCCCAGGGCTCTTAACCTTTGACCTTTCAGCATCCCTGACCTTTTCCCCCTCTGGTGCTCGTAGCCTGACTCTTCCACCCCCAGTGGCCCCCATCCCTCGCTCCAGTGCTCCCAGTCTCTCCCCCTCTACTCCCAGTCCCCCTGCCCTCGTTCCCTGGGGGGCCTGCTGCTCGACGCCCTAGCTGCCCCTCTCTGATCCCCAGATGCCAACCTGGATCTCAGTCGCCTGGACCAGCTCTAGCCGGTCCCGTTGCTGCTTCTGCTCCCGAAGTCGCGGGAATGGAAAGTTGAGTGGCGGTGAGGAGGGGATGGGGGTGGATGGGAGGGTCTGATGCTGGGAAGGAGGATGCCTGGGTCTCCTCCTCATTCCCACCCCTAACACGGCTCTCCCGAGAGCCAGAGTTATTCTGGTCCCTCTGGGGGCGGGACACCTTGGATCTCCCAGGCACCCCCCGGTCTCCCCCCCCCATCACCCCTCCATCCAGTCCCATCTCCGCCCCCCGCCCCGGCTCCCCGGGCCCATCATTAGCTCCTTGGGTGATGATGGGCCCCTGTGGAGAAATGGCAGCTGCGGGGAGGGAGATGTCAGCAGGCAGAGAGATGGGCCACCCTCGGGGGAGGACAGTCAGCTGGTGGATCGGGGCGCTGGGGTGGGGAGCTCCCCCCAGTACCTACCACCCTGGGCTCCCACTCCCCTCTTGGTTGCCTGGGCCAATCAATCAATCAATCAATCGTATTTATTGAGCGCTTACTGTGTTGGGGTCAGAACGCCTGGGTTCCAGCCCCGGCTCATTCTCTCCCTGCTGCTGTTGGGGGGCCTCCGGTCCCCCTCCTCCCCATGAAAGGCGGAAGAGGGGGTCCTGGGCCTTAAGGAAACCCCCCTCACTAATAACTCCCTGGGCTTCTCCAGTCCCACCTGCCCTCCACCCCATCTTCTTCCCTACCTCGTGGTTCTGACCCCAACCCCTGACCCCCTCCCATCTCTCTGAGAACCCCAATCCCCCAGGATCCCCCTCCTCACCTACTCCAGGACCCTCTTCCCTCTTTGGGCCTCGGTTCCTCTGCGCCTCCTCTTCCCAGGGCGTTGTAGTGGGTGAGGGTTGGGTGTGTGTAGGGGACGGAGGGGCTGGGCCCCCTGCCCATTGGCTGCCCAGCTTATGGCGGGTGGGGTCAGCCCCCTGATGGGCCCTTACCCCCCCCCCCCCCCAAGGGGGAGGTGCTGTTACTGGGGCTGATGCTCTTAGCCATTGGCGAGATGCGGAGGAGCTGGGAGGATGGAGCTGGTCCCGCCTCCTGGGGGGGTCACCCTGGCAACCAGGCCCCACCTTGGCAACCAGGGCTGCTGCTCTGGCAACAGGCCAGAGGAGAGGCTACCCCAGTGACAGGTCCCCAGCCCCACCCCAGCCCCTCCCATGCTGATGTGTTGCGGGGGGGCGGGGGGGTGGCAGCTCTCAGGAAGGGCTGGGCGGGGACCCCTTCCCCACAAAGTTGTCCTCTGAAGATTCCCTGGCAAAGTTTGAGGCCAAAGAGGCAGTGACTAAGCAGGGGACCAGGTGGAAGAGGAGGGGCAAGGGTGGTGAGGAGATGGGGCTGGGGGGGGGCTGGGTTCCCCTTCCCCCACTAGGAGGTGGGGGCTGGGGTATTACCCGTCCCCACCTCCCTACACCTCAGGAATCATCCCCTGGACTTTGAACCCCTCATTCATAAACAATCATTCATTCCTAGTAATGAGTGAACATGAATATTTATGGACACCCACAGAGACTATCAGAAGCCGGTGCTCCCTCCGCCTTCCCCTCCTGATTCCCGGGATCGGGGCCCTGCTGGGGCCGGGAGAGGAGAGGGAGCGGGGAATCAGGGCCCAGGCCCAGCCTGGCAACCCCTCTGCCCACGCTTTCTCTTTGCCACTTGTCAGCTGTGTGACTTTGGGCAAGTCTCTTCTCTGTGCCTCAGTTACCTCATCTGTAAAAATGGGGATTAAGACTGTGAGCCCCCCCATGGGACAACCTGATCACCTTGTAACCTCCCCAGCGCTTAGAACAGTGCTTTGCACATACTAAGCACTTAATAATTGCCATTATTATTATTTGCACCAAGTTGTCCAGGGCCTCATCTCCACTAGAGCGGGGAAGAGGGGAAAGACCCCGAACCCCCGGACCACGGTGGCGTCCCTCCATCTAAGCCACTTGTGTTCCCTGTCCTTATTCTGGCTCCTCCCCAGAAGCAGCTGCTTCTGGCTGCGGAGAGGTTAAGAGCTGAGGGGGATGGGTCGGAAAGGGGGTGTGAGGGTCGGCAGGAGAGCGACACAACCAGCAGCTGGAAAACATGTTTATTTTCTGCTCTGGCAGCTGCCACCAGGCGACCAAACAGCTCCAGGGGAGGGTCAACCCACAGTCACCAAGCCCCGGTGGGGGGAGGAAGGGGGAGAAGGGGGGGTCCCCAGGGACTGGGGTGGCAGGAGAGGGCGAGGCCTGGCCCGTGGTCCCCATTTGGGCATGGCGCGTTACAAGGGGTCCGCTCTGAGGCATGTTTTGGCGTGGGTAGGCCTGCAGAAGCGTGAGGGTGGCGTGTTGGGGGTGTCTGGGTGTGGAGCTGCAGGGCGTCTGTCACTGGGAGCAAGAGGTTGGCAGCGATGCTCAGAGAAGGGGACGGGGGGGCCGTGCTCAGCGACGGGGAGACGGGAAGGAAGCAGTACTCAGAGATGGGAAGGGGGGTGGTCCTCACTAGCATGTGCAGGTTTTGCAGGGTTGTGGGAGTGCGGGAGGGAAGGCCAGGCTGTTGCTCGAAAAATCCAAACAAACAAGGATCCTAAGATAAACAAGTCTCAGAGAGTGGGAAGCCTGGCAGGCAGGGAGAGGAGGAGGAGGAGGAGGGCGCGTCCCAGAGGGGGCTGGAGTCCAGGCTGGATGGTGGGGGGAGGAGAGAAGGGGGTCCCCTCAATCAGCAGCTCTGACACCGGCTGGTGGGGGCGGCGGGAGGGGGGCCAGCCCCACGGCGGCCTCACGAGTACATGGTCAGCTGCAGCCACTGAAGAGGGACAGAAGAAGGGGATCAGGCTCAGACTACGGGGGCTGCGGGGGGGCTCCTCCGCTACAAGCCCCTTCTGCCCCCCCACCAACTCAGCACAGCAAAGGGGGAGCTAGGGCCAGATGATGAGAAGCAGCATGGCTTAGTGGCTAGAGCACGGGCCTAGCAGTCAGAAGGACCTGGGTTCTAGTCCCAGCTCTGCCACTTGTACGCTGTGTGACCTCGGGCAAGTCACTTAACTTCTCTGGGCCTCAGGTACTTCATCTGTAAAATGGGGATATGAGTGGGACCGGACCCCCCCCCCCCCCCCCCAATTTGGTCCAGGGACTGTGTCCAATCTGATGAACTTGTATCTATCCCAGTGCTTAGTGCTTGGCACGTTGTAAGCACTTCACAAGTACCCTAATTATTATTACTAGTAACAATAATTGTCAATTGTTCCTGTCTGTCCAAATCTAACAAAGTAGAGCTCTCAGTGCTGGCTTGTAATTTTGCTGTCCAGTTTTTGCAAATAAGGTAAAATTGGAGAAGGTATTTTTCCTTTTTCCCTGAAGACAGTGATGGTACAATTGTGTGTGCAGCCAACTGGGAAATAAGTGGCTTTTAACACTTCCAAAAATCTGCCCCTTCTCCACTATGAATTCCGGTCTGGTCACACTGTGGCTTGATATTACATTAGGCCCAATCTCCAACCTCTTCATCTCCAATCTCTTTTCCATGCTCCTCAGAATCAGCCTGAAGACACCCCAGCACTTGGCCCTCACCTTACTTACCTGCTTTCTTCTCCCACTATTCCTCAGCTCACTGTCTTCATTCCACCCGAGCCAAACCTCTAGCTGCTTACCTGCTTTCTTCTCCCACTATTCCTCAGCTGTCTTCATTGCACCCGAGCCAAACCTCTAACTGCTTACCTGCTTTCTTCTCCCACTATTCCTCAGCTCACTGTCTTCACTGCACCCGAGCCAAACCTCTAGCTGCTCCTCACTCTCGACTCCCGCTTCCATCCCCTCACCCAAGTTGCTTCCCCATCCCCAATCCCCCCAGCTTCGAACTTCCTCTCTCTCCACCTCACGGGCTGCAGCTTTCCCCACATTCCAATCCCACCTCCTCCCGTAAGCTTTCCCTTAGTAATTCCCCACCATCCTGAGCCTATCATCCTTTCAGCCAATTCTAGCTGAAATTCTAAAGAATTCCGAGCTCACATCCCCTTTGGCAATAACGCGCATGTATCGGCTTCATTTTTGGCCTCTCGGTTTTGTTTTGTTGTCTGTCTCCCCCTCCTAGACTGTGAGCCAGTTGTTGGGTAGGGATTGTCCCTATCTGTGGCCGAACTGTACTTTCCAAGCGCTCAGTACGGTGCTCTGCACAGAGTAAGCGCCCGATAAACACGATTGAATGAATGAATGAAATCTCCCAATAGTCTGTAAGCCCCTTGAGGGCAGTGAGCCCATCTTACTTCTGCTGAACTCTCCCGAGCGCTTAGTACAGTGCTCTGCACGCAGCAGGCGCTCAAATACCTTTGAAGGTCACAATGAGGACAAGAGCTGCTGGGCCCCGATCGTTAGTGAGCCCATCAGAGGCTAAACCTGAGTCCGGGGGTCCCTCCCGGCTAGACGGGGTGGCGGGGTCCCTTTCCTACCTCCTGGATGTTCACTCGGATTTTACCATCCCCATCCTTGTCCAGAGACTTGAAGGCACCTGCGGGAAAGGGGAGAACGTGACGGGGGAGTGGAAAGACTCTCAGTGCTTTTAATCACATCCCTCCCACCCCAATATAGCGATAGCTGGGCCCTTTCCTGTTCCCTCGGGAACCGGAGGGATCCCCAGGAGCTGAGGGGGGAGGCGTCCCGGCTGGAGAAAGGGGAAGGAAGGAGGACTTGATGTCTCTGAGGGATGGGGATGCTGTTCGCTTTGGGGTGTCCCTGGCCAGGCTCGTCGAGGAGGCCCTTTCGGGGGACCAGACTCACGGAACATGGCGTCCAGGCGCACGAGGCAGCTGATGAAGTTGTCGAAGTCCATGTTGCCGTCCTCGTCCGAGTAGCGTCGGATGATCATCTGGTAGAGCTGCTCGTTCAGGCGGAAGCCTGTGGGGCCAGGGGGGCGAGTTGGCAAGGGAGTTGCTCCGGGGGATCCATCCCGCCCCGCTCTTCCGGGGACCACCCCCTGCTGCCTTTTCCCAAGGGGTCACCTAGCGGGATGCACGGTCTAACCCAGCCTGGGGGGCAGGGAGGGAATGGGGCTCACACACACGTTCCTGGGTCACCCCCTCCCCTCCTCCTTTCCCACCTGCAGCCTCGAAGGCACCCGGGAGCTCACTGCTTCCGATGGTCCCAGATCGATCCACGTCAAACTGCTTGTAGATGCACTGGGGGTGGAGGAGCGGAGCGCAATGGTGAGAAACCCCCACCCCACCCCACCATCTCTGCCCTCCCCCAGCCCTTTGAATAGGACCCAATGGAAGCCCAGAATGGGGGTAGGGTGGGGGCATTCATTCATTCAATCGTATTTATTGAGCGCTTACTGTGTGCAGAGCACTGTACTAAGCGCTTGGGAAGGACAAGTTGGCAACCTGTAGAGACGGTCCCTACCCCACAACGGGCTCACAGTCTAGAAGGGGGAGACAGGCGACAAAACATGAGGACAGGTTTCAAGTCGTCAGAACAAAAACTGGGGTGGATACAAGGTAATCGGGTTAGACACAGTCCCTGTCCCACATGAGGCTCCCGGTCTTCATCCCCATTTTACAGATGAGGTCACTGAGACCCCCACACATTAAGCCTTGCTGGGGGAGAGGTGATTGCCAGGGGTCTGGCGGGGGGGGGATGAGTTGGGGGGCGGAGCTCTGACTGAGATTGGGGGGAGAGGATGGGTCCAAAGATCAATCCACCAATCCGTCAAGGTTATTTAAGGGAGCCGGCCCCGTGTCCCCTTTCCCCCTAGAGGTTCCGGGCCTAGAGAAGACCCTGGAATAATAATAATAATGATGATGATGGCATTTATTAAGCGCTTACTATGTGCAAAGCACCGGAAGTCCCAGCTCCTCCCAGACTCTCACAGGAGTTGGAGCAAACTTTACCTGCCATTTTTTGATGTTGTTCCACAGATACTTGAATTCCTCAAACCCAAGCTTCCCGGTTGTGTCACTCTGAGGGCAAAGTGTTAAGAAAAAATGGGGCAGGGAATTTCGGGGCAGGGGACCGGCTAATGAGTAGGCAAACGAAGCCCAGTCCAACCTGGGCCCCAGATCCTGGTTGGACACAGGGAGGAGAAGGGACAGAGATCCGCCTCCCTGCAGCCCCCTGCCCCCCTATCAATCAATCAATTGTATTTACTGAGCACTTACTGTGTGCAGAGCACTGTACTAAGCGCTTGGGAAGTACAAGTTGGCAACATATAGAGACAGTCCCTACCCAACAGTGGGCTCACAGTCTAAAAGGGGGAGACAGAGAACAAAACCAAACACACTAACAAAATAAAATAAATAGAATAGATATGTACCAGTAAAATAAATAAATACAGTAATAAATATGTACAAACATATATACATATATACAGGTGCTGTGGGAAGGGAAGGAGGTAAGATGGGGGGATGGAGAGGGGGACGAGGGGGAGAGGAAGGAAGGGGCTCAGTCTGGTAAGGCCTCCTGGAGGAGGTGAGCTCTCAGTAGGGCCTTGAAGGGAGGAAGAGAGCTAGGATACATCCATGACGGCGACCATGCTGCGGCAGGTATCGATCCCAAATCCGTCTGTCTTCAGGTCCGGGTCTACGGGGAAGGGAAGGGGGACGGACAGATAAGAGGACCAGTGAGAGTCCTGGGGGCTGGGTGGGCCACCCCCGAGCCGAGTTCCGTAGGGTGGGGAGTGGGGGGCAGTTGGGGGGTCGGCCCAGAGGTCAGGGGTGACAAGAAGAGGCCTCCAGACATGGCCTCACATTCATTCATTCATTCAATCGTATTTATTGAGCGCTTGCAGGGTGGGATTCCTGGCAGGGGGCTGAGACCACCAGCGGTGAGCCCCAAACCTCCTGGGATCTCTGGGAAGGGCAACCCCCTCCATCAAACCCCAGCCCCCCAGCCCTCTCCCCATCCGGCCCCGGGGGGCCACTCACGCCGAGTCACCACTTTGTTGAGAATATTCATCAGCTCTGAGGCGCTCACTTCCAGGTCCTGGGGGAGGAATTGTTTGGCGTCAGAGGCTCCCCAACTCCCCAGGGACCACCACCGACTCCGGATGGATCCAAACCGGGGGAGGGGCGAGAACCAGCCAGGGCGGGAGGGAAGACCACCACGGCCAGCAAAGGGCTGTGGGCCAGTGGGAAGCCAGGCTCGAAGGCCAATCAATCAACCTATCAATCGTATTTACTGAGCACTTACTGTGTGCAGAGCACTGTACGAAGCGCTTGGGAAGTACAAGTTGGCAACACATACAGACAGTCCCTACCCAACAGCGGGCTCACAGTCTAGAAGGGGGAGACAGAGAACAAAACCAAACATACTGACAAAATAAAATAGAATAGGTATGTACAAGATAAATAAATAGAGTAATAAATATGTACAAACATATCATCATCATCATCAATCGTATTTATTGAGCGCCTACTATGTGCAGAGCACTGTACTAAGCGCTTGGGAAGTACAAATTGGCAACATCTAGAGACAGTCCCTACCCAACAGTGGGCTCACAGTCTAAAAGGGGGAGACAGAGAACAAAACCAAACATACTAACAAAATAAAATAAATAGAATAGATATGTACAAATAAAATAAATAAATAAATAGAATAATAAATATGTACAAACATATATACATATATACAGGTGCTGTTGGGAAGGGAAGGAGGTAAGATGGGGGGGATGGAGAGGGGGACGAGGGGGAGAGGAAGGAAGGGGCTCAGTCTGGGAAAGACTGTGAGCCCACTGTTGGGTAGGGACTGTCTCTATATGTTGCCAATTTGTACTTCCCAAGCGCTTAGTACAGTGCTCTGCACACAGTAAGCGCTCAATAAATATGATTGATGATGGTGATATATACATATATACAGGTGCTGTGGGGAAGGGAAGGAGGTAAGATGGGGGGGATGGAGAGGGGGACGAGGGGGAGAGGAAGGAAGGGGCTCAGTCTGGGAAGGCCAGCGAAGCAGCGTGGCCTAGGGGATGGAGTTCAGGCCTGGGAGCGGGAAGGACCTGGGTTCTAATCCCGCCTCGGCCACTCGTCTGCCCAGGCGAGTCACTTCTCTGGGCCTCAGTTCCCTCATCTGTAAAGTGGGGATTAAGACTGCGAGCCCCACGTGGGACAGGGACTGCGTCCAACACGATCAGACTGTATTTAGCACAGCGTCCGGGACGTAGGAAATGCTTAGCAGATGCCGTTGAAAAGAAACAAAGAACCAAGAAAGAGAAGGAGTGGGGGTGACGAACAGGCGGCTCACCTTTCCGGCCAACTGGGTGAACAGTCTCCGGAACTGCCGCATCTCCTCGCTCTCGTTGGCCTCGATGTTGGAGTAGTGGGTGCGGGGGGGGCTGGGGGCGGGAGGGCATCACGTCACCCGCTCCCCGGGCCCGGCCGCCCCTGCCCACCCCGAGCCAGGAGCCGGGGAGAAAGCTGGACTCCTCCTTTCCCACCCCACTGGGGACCCAGAGACTCCCCACCCGGCCCTCAGGAACGACTTGGGGGACGGGGGTCCGATGGGTGGGCCGGGGGCACTTACAGGAGGCTCGGGGTTGTACTGAGCTGCTGCTTCGCTGGGAGAGTTGGGGAGAAAAAGAGAGGCGCGTTACCACTGCGGGGGGAGGCATTCATTCACTCGATCATATTTATTGAGCACTTACTGTCTGCACAGCATTCATTCATTCATTCAATCAATCAATCGTATTTATTGAGCGCTTACTGTGTGCAGAGCACTGGACTAAGCACTTGGGAAGTCCAAGTCGGCAACATATAGAGACGGTCCCTACCCAACAGCGGGCTCACAGTCTAAAAGGGGGAGACGGAGAACAAAATCAATCAATCAATCATATTTATTGAGCGCTTACTATGTGCAGAGCACTGTACTAAGCGCTTGGGAAGTACAAATTGGCAACATATAGAGACAGTCCCTACCCAACATTGGGCTCACAGTCTAAAAGGGGGAGACAGAGAAAAAAAAAAACAACCAAACACACTAACAAAATAAAATGAATGGAATAGATATGTACAAGTAAAATAGAGTAATAAATATGTACAAACATATATACATATATAAAGGTGCTGTGGGGAAGAGAAGGAGGTAAGATGGGGGGATGGAGAGGGGGACGAGGGGGAGAGGAAGGAAGGGGCTCAGAGTGGGAAGGCCTCCTGGAGGAGGTGAGCTCTCAGTAGGGCCTTGAAGGGAGGAAGAGAGCTAATTCAATCATTTATTGAGTGCTTCCTGCCCGCAGAGCACTGTACTAAGCGCTTGGCAAGGCTAATACAGCACTAAAGAGAGACAATCCCTGCCCACACCGGGCTTACAGTCTGTATATATGGTTGTACATATTTATTACTCTATTTATTTTTTTTACTTGTACATTTCTATTTATTTTATTTTGTTAGTACATTTGGTTTTGTTCTCTGTCTCCCCCTTCTAGACTGTGAGCCCGCTGTTGGGTAGGGACCGTCTCTAGATGTTACCAACTTGTACTTCCCAAGCGCTTAGTCCAGTGCTCTGCACACAGTAAGCGCTCAATAAATGCGATTGATTGATTGTTGGGTAGGGACTGTCTCTATATGTTGCCAACTTGGACTTCCCAAGCGCTTAGTCCAGTGCTCTGCACACAGTAAGCGCTCAATAAATACGATTGATTGATTGATTGGGGGGGGAGGCGACAGACATCAAGACAAGGAAACAAGCAATGTAAATAAACAGAATTATAATTCGGGAGAAGCAGCGTGACTCAGTGGAAAGAGCCCGGGTTTGGGAGTCAGAGGTCGTGGGTTCTAATCCCCGCCACGTATCTGCTGTGTGACCTCGGGCAAGTTATTTCACTGAGCCTCAGTTCCCTCATCTGGAAAATGGGGATGAAGACTGGGAGCCCTACATGGGCCAACCTGATCACCTTGTATCCCCCCAGCGCTTAGAACAGTGCTTGGCACATAGTAAGCGCTTAACAAATGCCATTCTTTATTTATTTTTAAAGACGATTGAATGAATGAATGAGTCCACCGCAGGCAGCCCGTGGGTGCAGGAAGCGGATCCACCAGCCAACAAAACCAGCTGGCCGGGCTGTGACCCTCCCTCCGCCCAACGGGGTGTGGCTTGGGTTCGAATCCTAGTCCCCAGGCGGAGGGTGAGGCCTATGTTCCCAAATGTGAGCGGGGCTTATCAACGCCTGATGCTTTCAGCCCAGAAAGAGGGGTCGTGTAATAAACTCCCGATGCTTTCAGCCCAGAAAGTGGGGTCGCGCAATAATAACGGCCTACTACGTGCACTGTTCCAAGCCCCCATCATTCATACTAAAGGTGTTTACTAAGCGCTTCCTATGCGCCGAGCATTGTTCTAAGCGCTCTGGGCAGCAGCACCCCGCGTGGCTCAGTGGAAAGAGCCCGGGCTTTGGAGTCAGAGGTCATGGGTTCAAATCCCGGCCCCGCCAACTGTCAGCTGGGTGACTTTGGGCGAGTCACTTCACTTCTCTGGGCCTCAGTGACCTCATCTGTAAAATCCCCGCTCCGCCAGCTATCAGCTGTGTGACTTTGGGCAAGTCACTTCACTTCTCTGGGCCTCAGTTACCTCATCTGTAAAACGGGGATGAAAACTGTGAGCCCCCCGTGGGACAACCTGATCACCTTGTAACCTCCCCAGCGCTTAGAACAGTGCTTCGCACATAGTAAGCGCTTAACAAATACCATCATTATTATTATTATTAAAAGGGGGATGGAGACTCTGAGCCCCCCGTGGGACAACCTCATCACCTTGTAACCTCCCCAGCGCTTAGAACAGTGCTTGGCACATAGTAAGCGCTTAAATACAATCATTATTATTATTATTGTTATTAAAAGGGGGATGAAGACTGTGAGCCCCCCCGTGGGACAACCTGATCACCTTGGATCCCCCCCCAGCACTTAGAACAGTGCCTGGCACATAGTAAGCGCTTAACAAATACCATCATTATTATTATTATTAATAAAAGGGGGGTGAAGACTGTGAGCTCCCCGTGGGACAACCTGATCACCTTGGATCCCCCCAGCTCTTAGAACAGTGCTTCGCACATAGTAAGCGCTTAACAAATGTCATCATTATTATTATTAAATGGGGGATGAAGGCTGTGAGCCCCCGGAGAGACAACCCGATCACCTTGGATCCCCCCCAGTGCTTAGAACAGTGCTTTGCACATAGTAAGCGCTTAACAAATGTCATCATTATTATTATTGTTATTAATACGGGGATGAAGACTGTGAGCCCCCCGTGGGCCAACCTGATGACCTTGGATCCCCCCCAGTGCTTAGAACAGTGCTTCCCACATAGTAAGTGCTTAACAAATACCATTATTATTATTAAAAGGGGGATGAAAACTGTGAGCCCTCCGTGGGCCAACGTGATGACCTTGGATCCCCCCCAGCGCTTAGAACAGTGCTTGGCACATAGTAAGCGCTTAACAAATACCATCATTATTGTTATTAAAAGGTATTGTTATTAATAATGATAATAAAAGGGGGGTGAAGACTGTGAGCCCCCCGTGGGCCAACCTGATGACCTTGGATCCCCTCCCAGAGCTTAGAACAGTGCTTGGCACATAGTAAGCGCTTAACCAATGTCATCATCAGTATTGTTGTTCTTGGCCGGAGCCCCCTCCTCACCTGATGGCACTGATGACCCCGCCAAGGATGCCCATGGCCCCTCCGGAGCCCCCTCCTCCAGGCCGGGCACCCCCGCCGCTCAGGAAGCCCCCGATGACGTTGCCAATGTTGCCAGCGATGCCCCCTCCTCCTCCTCCTCCTCCACCTCCTCCTCCTCCGAAGCCAGGGAAGCCCCCTCCTCCCTTGCCACCCCCCAAGAAGGAGTTGACCAGGAACATGCTGGAGCCGATGGGGATCCTGCAGGAGAGGACAGATAATAATGTTGGTATTTAATCATCATCAATCGTATTTATTGAGCGCTTACTGTGTGCAGTGCACTGTACTAAGCGCTTGGGAAGTACAAGTTGGCAACATATAGAGACAGTCCCTACCCAACAGTGGGCTCACAGTCTAAAAGAATAACAATAACAGTTTAATAATTGTTAACAATTAACAATAGCAGTTTAATAAGCGCTTACTATGTGCCAAGCACTATTCTAAGCGCTGGGGGAGATACAAGGTCATCAGGTTGTCCCACGGGGGGCTCACAGTCTTCATCCCCCCCGCCTTACCTCCTTGCCTTCCCCACAACACCTGTATATATGTATAGATGTTTGTACGGATTTATTACTCTATTTATTTTACTTGTACATATCTATTCTATTTATTTTATTTTGTTAATATGTTTGGTTTTGTTTGTTGTCTGTCTCCCCCTTCTAGACTGTGAGCCCACTGTTGGGTGGGGACCATCTCTAGATGTTGCCAACTTGGACTTCCCAAGCGCTTAGTCCAGTGCTCTGCACACAGTAAGCGCTCAATAAATACGATTGCCATTGCCATCCCGGTTCCCCCAATTGTCAGCTGTGTGACTCTGGGCAAGTCACTTCACTCCTCTAGGCCTCAGTTCCCTCATCCGTAAAATGGGGATGAAGACTGTGAGCCCCCCGTGGGCCAACCTGATCACCTTGTAACCTCCCCAGCGCTTAGAACAGTGCTTGGCACAATGTAAGCGCTTAATAAATGCCATCATTATTATTAGTAGTAGTAAGGGTAAGACTGTGAGCCCCCCGTGGGCCAACCTGATCACCTTGTAACCTCCCCAGCGCTTAGAACAGGGATTGGCACATAGTAAGCGCTTAATAAATGCCATCATTATTATTAGTAGTAGTAGTAGTAGTAAGGGTAAGACTGTGAGCCCCCCGTGAGACCACCCGATCACCTTGTAACCTCCCCTGCGCTTAGAACAGTGCTTGGCACAATGTAAGCGCTTAATAAATGCCATCATTATTATTATTAGTAGTAAGGGTAAGGCTGTGAGCCCCCCGTGGGCCAACCTGATCACCTTGTAACCTCCCCAGCGCTTAGAACAGGGCTTGGCACATAGTAAGCGCTTAATAAATGCCATCATTATTATTATTAGTAGTAGTAGTAGTAAGGGTAAGACTGTGAGCCCCCCGTGAGACCACCTGATCACCTTGTAACCTCCCCAGCGCTTAGAACAGTGCTTGGCACATAGTAAGCGCTTAATAAATGCCATCATTAGTAGTAGTAGTAGTAGTAAGGGTAAAACTGTGAGCCCCCCGTGGGCCAACCTGATGACCTTGTAACCTCCCCAGCGCTTGGCACATAGTAAGCGCTTAATAAATGCCATCATTATTAGTAGTAGTAGTAGTAAGGGTAAGACTGTGAGCCCCCCGTGGGACCACCTGATCACCTTGTAACCTCCCCAGCGCTTAGAACAGTGCTTGGCACAGAGTAAGCGCTTAATAAATGCCATGATGATGATGCTGATTTTTTAAGAGCTTATTATGCGCCAAGCACTGTTGTAAGAGCTGGGAGCTCCCCGTTATCCGGCTCCCGGGCGCCCCGTCCTTTGGGGGGGCCCCACCCCGGGCTCGGGGGGACTTGGGGGCCTTGGGGGGGGGGGGCGTGATTCGGGGGGTGGGGGGTCTCCCCCCGGTGGAGAGCTCACCCTGACGTCTGGGCGGGCCTCGGCTGCGGCCTGGGCGGCTGACACCGGCAGAGGAGGAGGAGGAGGAGGAGGAGGAGGAAGGGACACTGAGGAATGGGGGGGGAGGGGACACCGGGAAGGGGGGAGGGGACACCGGGAAGTGGGGGGGAAGGGGGAGGGAAGGGGAGGGGGAGCCCCGCCCTGCTCCCACGGGGTCCTAGCGCCTGCCTATTTTCCAAGAGCTGGGGCTGGGGGGATATAATAATAATAATAATAATGGCATTTATTAAGCGCTTACTATGTGCAAAGCACTGTTCTAAGCGCTGGGATGCAAGGTGATACTGCATCGTATTTATTGAGCGCTTACTGAGTGCGGAGCGCTGTACTAAACGCTTGGGAAACGCCCACCTCCGCTGTACTAGGAACGCTGTACTAAACGCTCACCTCCTGCAGGCCTTCCCAGGCTGAGCCCCCACTGCCCATCCGCCAAGCTAGCTCTCCCTCCCTTCAAGGCCCTACTGAGAGCTCACCTCCTCCAGGAAGCCTTCCCAGACTGAGCCCCTTCCTTCCTCTCCCCCTCGTCCCCCTCTCCATCCCCCTCATCTTACCTCCCTCCCTTCCCCACAGCACCTGTATATATGTATATATGTTTGTACTTATTTATTACTCTATTTATTTATTTATTTATGATTGAGAATGAGTGTGGCCTAGTGAGCATGGGCCTGGGCATCAGAAAGACCTGGGTTTTAATCCAATCTCTGCCACTTGTTTGGCTGTGTGACCTCGGGCAATTCCCTCCACTTCTCTGGGCCTCAGTTTCTTCATCCTGGCCTCCTCCAGGAGGCCTTCCCAGACTAAGCCCCTTCCTTCCTCTCCCCCTCGTCCCCCTCTCCATCCCCCCCCCCCCGTCTTACCTCCTTCCCTTCCCCACAGCACCTGTATATATGTGTATATGTTTGTACATATTTATTACTCTATTTATTTTACTTGTACATATCTATTCTATTTATTTTATTTTGTTAGTATGTTTGGTTTTGTTCTCTGTCTCCCCCTTCTAGCCTGTGAGCCCGCTGTTGGGTAGGGACTGCCTCTGTGTGTTGCCGACTTGGACTTCCCAAGCGCTTAGTCCAGTGCTCTGCACACAGTAAGAGCTCAACAAATACGATTGATTGAGAAAAAGAAAGAAAAAGAGAGAGAGAAAAAGAAAGCAAGAGAAAGAGAAAGAAAAAGAGAAACAGGGAAAGAAAAAGAAAAAGAAAGAAAAGATAGGTTTTGTGTCTAAGATGGAGCAGGAGAGCAGCAAGAAAGAGAGAGAAAGAAGAGAAAAAGAAAGAAAAAGGAAGGAAGGAAGAAAAAAGAAAGGAAGGAAGAAAGGAGGAAGAAAGAAAGGAAGGAAGGAAGGAAGGAAGGAAGGGAGAAAAAGGAAGAAAGAAAGAAAGAAAGAGAAAGAAAGAAAGAAAGGAAGGAAGGAAGAGAAAGAAAGAAAGAAAGAAAGGAAGGAAGGAAGGAAGGAAGGAAGGAAGGAAGAGAAAGAAAGAAAGAAAGAAAGGAAGGAAGGAAGGAAGTACAGGTTTTGTGTCTAAGATGGAGCAGGAGAGCAGCAAGAGAGAAAGAAGAGAAAAAGAAAGAAAAAAGGAAGGAAGAAAGGAAGGAAGAAAAAGGAAGAAAGGAAAGAAAGGAAAGAAAGGAAAGAAAGGAAGGAAGGAAGTACAGGTTTTGTGTCTAAGATGGAGCAGGAGAGCAGCAAGAGAGAAAGAAGAGAAAGACAAAGAAAGAAAGGAAGGAAGGAAGGAAGAAAGAGAAAGAAAGAAAGAAAGAAAGAAAGAAAGAAAGAAAAGGTTTTGTGTCTTTACGATGGAGCAGGAGAGTAGCAAGAGAGAAAAAGAAGAGAAAAAGAAAGAAAAAAGAAGGAAGAAAGGAAGGAAGAGAGAGAAAGAAAGAAAGGAAGGAAGGAAGGAAGGAAGTATAGGTTTTGTGTCTAAGATGGAGCAGGAGAGCAGCAAGAGAAAGAAGAGAAAAAGAAAGAAAAAAGGAAGGAAGAAAGGAAGGAAGAAAAAGAAAGAAAGAAAGGAAGGAAAGAAAGGAAAGAAAGAAAGAAAGAAAGAAAGAAAGAGAAAGAAAGAAAGAAAGAAAGAAAGAATAGGTTTTGTGTCTTTAAGACGGAGCAGGAGAGCAGCAAGAGAGAAAAAGAAGAGAAAAGAAAGAAAAAAGAAGGAATATAGGAAGGAAGAAGAAGGAAGGAAGGAAGGAAGGAAAAGAAAGAAAGAAAGAAAGAAAGAAAGAAAGAGAAAGAGAGAAAGAAAGAAAGAAAAAGAAAGAAAGAGAGAGAGAGAGTGAGAGAGAGAGAGAGAGAGAGAGAGAGAGAGAGAGAGAGAGAGAGAGAGAGAGAGAGAGAGAGAGAGAGAGAGAGAGAAAGAGAGAAAGAAAGAAAAAGCAAGGCTCGGTTTTGTGTCTTTAAGAGGGAGCAGGGGTGTCCCCCTCCCCCCTGGGGCGGGGCTTGTCTCCCCTGGGACGGCGGGGTGCGGCCCGCACGGGCCCAGGCCCGGAGCCCGGAGGGGAGCCCCGAGGGCAGGCCGCCTGCCGCAGGCCTCGGGGGAGCCCCGGGGGAGCCCCGGGGGAGCCCCGGGGGCCCCGCTTTTCCTCGGCTCCCCCTCTCCGACTCCCCTCCCTCTGCTCTACCCCCCTCCCCACACCACTTGTGTATATCGGTGCTAATCACCATAATGATGGCATGTATTAAGCGCTTCCTCTGTGCAAAGCCCTGTTCTAAGCGCCGGGGAGGTCACAGGGGGATCAGGTTGGCCCACGGGGGGGGGCTCCCAGTCTTCATCCCCGTTTTCCAGATGAGGTCACTGAGGCTCAGAGAAGTGAAGTGACTTGCTCAAAGTCACACAGCCGATTATTCTATTTTTTAATGATGTGCAAAGATCGGTAATTCCATTTCCTTATATCGATGCTATCGATGCCTGTCTACTTGTTTTGTTGTCTGTCTCCCCCTCTTCTAGACGGCGAGCCCGTTGTTGGTAGTGTTTGACTCTGTACGTTGCTGGATTGTATTATCCAAGCGCTTAGTCTCAGTGCTCTGCACACAGTAAGCGCTCAATAAATACGACTGAATGAATATTGGTTACTGGATTGTACTTTCCAAGCGCTTAGTCCAGTGCTGTGCTCCCAGTAAGCGCTCAATAAATACGACTGAATGAATATCGGTTGCTGGATTGTACTTTCCAAGCGCTTAGTCCAGTGCTGTGCTCCCAGTAAGCGCTTAATAAATACGACTGAATGAATATTGGTTGCTGGATTGTACTTTCCAAGCGCTTAGTCCAGTGCTATGCTCCCAGTAAGCACTCAATACTATTGAATTAATATTGGTTGCTGGATTGTACTTTCCAAGTGCTTAGTCTAGTGCTGTGCACCTAATAAGCGCTCAGTAAATACGATTGAATGAATATTGGTTGCTGGATTGTACTTTCCAAGTGCTTAGTCCAGTGCTGTGCACCTAATAAGCGCTCAGTAAATACGATTGAATGAATATTGGTTGCTGGATTGTCCTTTCCAAGCGTTTAGTCCTGTGCTGTGCACCTAATAAGCGCTCAATAAATACGATTGAATGAATATTGGTTGCTGGATTGTACTTTCCAAGAGCTTAGTCCAGTGCTGTGCTCCCTGTAAGCGCTTAATAAATGCGACAATGAATATTGGTTGCTGGATTGTACTTTCCAAGCGCTTAGTCCTGTGCTGTGCACCTAATAAGCGCTCAATAAATACGATTGAATGAATATTGGTTGCTGGATTGTACTTTCCAAGAGCTTAGTCCAGTG
Organism: Tachyglossus aculeatus; assembly: GCF_015852505.1. NCBI lineage: Eukaryota > Metazoa > Chordata > Mammalia > Monotremata > Tachyglossidae > Tachyglossus > Tachyglossus aculeatus. The sequence goes on from NC_052091.1 coordinate 4,506,991, forward strand.
CTGTGCTCCCTGTAAGCGCTTAATAAATGCGACAATGAATATTGGTTGCTGGATTGTACTTTCCAAGCGCTTAGTCCTGTGCTGTGCACCTAATAAGCGCTCAATAAATACGATTGAATGAATATTGGTTGCTGGATCGTACTTTCCAAGCGCTCAGTCCTGTGCTGTGCACCTAATAAGCGCTCAATAAATAGGATTGAATGAATATTGGATGCTGGATCGTACTTTCCAAGCGCTTAGTCCTGTGCTGTGCACCTAATAAGCGCTCAATAAATACGATTGAATGAATATTGGTTGCTCGATCGTACTTTCCAAGCGCTAGTCCAGTGTTGTGCACCTAATAAGTGCTCAATAAATACAACTGAATGAATATTGGTTGCTGGATTGTACTTTCCAAGCGCTTAGTCCAGTGCTGTGCACCTAATAAGCGCTCAGTACATACGATTGAATGAATATTGGTTGCTGGATTGTACTGTTATCGACAAGTAGGATGCAAAATAGGTTAACTCGGTGTAAATGGGCCACAGGGTTCTTGTACCCAGGGTGGTGACGCAGATAGGAAAAATGATTCGGAGACATGAGTTCAGATAGAGCAGTAATGAAGGAAAGTGGCTACCTGCCCGAGTGACAGGCAGCCCCGATCCCAAGATCTCTGTGTCTTTTATTGAGTTACAGCAACATGGGAGTGGGGCATTTGGAAATTTCAGGAATTCAATTAGGACCGACAGGATGTTACAAAATCTCATTATTCTCTGTTCTCACTGCCTTGTGCAGGATGTTGTTATCTGCCCTATGGCCTTGCATAGATAGGTGTGTAAATTCTCGTTATCTTCTATCACTGCCAATCAATCAATCGTATTTATTAATAATAATAATAATAATGGGATTTATTAAGCGCTTACTATGTGCAAAGCACTGTTCTAAGCGCTGGAGAGAATACAAGGTGATCAGGTTGTCGCCCGGGGGGGCTGACAGTCTTAATCCCCATTTTACAGATGAGGTAACTGAGGCACAGAGAAGTGAAGTGACTTGCCCAGAGTCGCACAGCTGACAATTGGCAGAGCTGGGATTTGAACCCATGACCTCTGACTCCAAAGCCCGAGCTCTTTCCGCTGAGCCACGCTACTTCTCTATTTATTTATCTATTTATTGAGCGCTTACTGTGTGCAGAGCACATCATCATCATCATCAATCGTATTTATTGAGCGCTTACTGTGTGCAGAGCACAGTACTAAGCGCTTGGGAAGTACAAGTTGGCAACATAGAGAGACAGTCCCTACTCAACAGTGGGCTCACAGTCTAAAAGGGGGAGACGGAGAACAAAACCAAACATACTAACAAAATAAAATAAATAGAATAGATATGTGCAGGATGTCACCTGCCCTATGACCTTACATAGATAGGTGTTACTTGTTAATGGCCTTGAAGGCATCTGTTGCAGACAATACAAAAAGGAGTTGTTCTCTCAGCCTGCACGAAATGGAGGGTTACTGTCAGCATACACAAAATGGAGTCAGTCATGTCAAGTCTGCTAGTGGACAACAGTACTTTCCAAGCTCTTAGTCCTGTGCTGTGTGCCTAATTAGCGCTCAATAGATACGATTGAATGAATATTGGTTGCTGGATTGTACTTTCCAAGCTCTTAGTCCTGTGCTGTGCACCTAATAAGCGCTCAATAAATACGATTGAGTGAGTATTGGTTGCTGGATCGTACTTTCCAAGCTCTTAGTCCTCTGCTGTGCACCTAATAAGTGCTCAATAAATACGATTGAATAATAATAATGGCATTTATTAAGCGCTTACTATGTGCAAAGCACTGTTTTAAGCGCTGGGGAGGTTACAAGGTGATCAGGTTGTCCCACGGGGGGCTCACAGTCTTAATCCCCATTTTACAGATGAGGGAACTGAGGCCCAGAGAAGTTAAGTGACTTGCCCAAAGTCACACAGCTGACAATTGGCGGAGCTGGGATTTGAACCCATGACCTCTGACTCCAAAGCCCGCGCTCTTTCCACTGAGCCACGATATTGGTTGCTGGATTGTACTTTCCAAGCGCTTAGTCCAGTGCTGTGCTCCCAGTAAGCGCGTAATAAATACGACTGAATGAATGTTGGTTGCTGGATTGTACTTTCCAAGTGCTTAGTCCTGTGCTGTGCACCTAATAAGCACTCAATAAATACGATTGAATGAATATTGGTTGCTGGATCGTACTTTCCAAGCGCTTAGTCCTGTGCTGTGCACCTAATAAGCGCTCAATAAATACGATTGAATGAATATTGGTTGCTGGATCATACTTTCCAAGCGCTTAGTCCTCTGCTGTGCACGTAATAAGCGCTCAATAAATACGATTGAATGAGTATTGGTTGCTGGATTGTACTTTCCAAGCGCTTAGTCCTGTGCTGTGCACCTAATAAGTGCTCAATAAATAGGATTGAATGAACATTGCTTGCTGGATCGTACTTTCCAAGCGCTTAGTCCTGTGCTGTGCACCTAATAAGCGCTCAATAAATAGGATTATGAATATTGGTTGCTGGATCGTACTTTCCAAGCGCTTAGTCCAGTGCTGTGCTCCCAGTAAGCGCTCAATAAATACGACTGAATGAATATTGGTTGCTGGATTGTACTTTCCAAGCACTTAGTCCAGTGCTGTGCTCCCAGTAAGCGCTTAATAAATACGACTGAATGACTGTTCGTTGCTGGATTGTACTTTCCAAGCGCTTAGTCCCGTGCTGTGCACCTAATAAGCGCTCAATAAATACGATTGAATGAGTATTGGTTGCTGGATCATACTTTCCAAGCTCTTAGTCCTGTGCTGTGCACCTAATAAGCGCTCAATAAATAGGATTGAATGAATATTGGTTGCTGGATCGTACTTTCCAAGGGCTTAGTCCTGTGCTGTGCACCTAATAAGCACTCAGTAAATAGGATTGAATGAATATTGGTTGCTGGATCGTACTTTCCAAGCGCTTAGTCCTGTGCTGTGTACCTAATAAGCGCTCAATAAATAGGATTGAATGAATATTGGTTGCTGGATCGTACTTTCCAAGCACTTAGTCCTGTGCTGTGCACCTAATAAGCGCTCAGTAAATAGGCTTGAATGAATATTGGTTGCTGGATCGTACTTTCCAAGCACTTAGTCCTGTGCTGTGCACCTAATAAGCGCTCAGTAAATAGGCTTGAATGAATATTGGTTGCTGGATCGTACTTTCCAAGCGCTTAGTCCAGTGCTGTGCTCCCAGTAAGCGCTTAATAAATACGACTGAATGAATATTGGTTGCTGGATCGTACTTTCCAAGTGCTTAGTCCAGTGCTGTGCTCCCAGTAAGCGCTTAATAAATACAACTGAGTGAATATTGGTTGCTGGATTGTACTTTCCAAGCGGATAGTCCAGTGCTGTGCTCCCAGTAAGCTCTCAATAAATATGATTGAATGAATATTGGTTGCTGGATTGTACTTTCCAAGCACTTAATCCTGTGCTGTGCGCCTACTAAACGCTCAATAAATAGGATTGAATGACTGACTGACTGACTGAATGTCTGAATGTGAGAGAGGCCGCTCCTTTTTCCGTGTCAGGCCTTGGGGATGCGGTGACTCATGGCCCAGCCTCGCCTCTCCCCTCCCTTTTGTTTCCTGGAGCCCTGAGGGCCTGGCCGGCCTCCCCATCCCGCCCCACTGAGTCACCGAAAAATAACCCCAAGGTCATCCCGTCCCTCCCCCTGCCGCTGTGCCTGACCCCCCCAAACAAATAAGAGTCCCCCCCCAACTACAGAGAGACCTCTAGGGATGGAAACCCCCGTCCACTCAAGTCCCCAGGCCTCTCGTGTTTCCCTCCTACAATAATAATATTATCACTAGTCTAATAGAGAAGCAGCGTGGCTCAATGGAAAGAGCCGGGGCTTTGGAGTCGGAGGTCATGGGTTCGAATCCCGAGTCCGCCACGTGTCAGCTGGGTGACTTGGGGCAAGTCGCTTCACTTCTCTGGGCCTCCATTCCCTCATCTGGAAAATGGGGATTAAGTCTGTGAGCCCCACATGGGACAACTTGATTACCTTGTATCTACCCCAGTGCTTAGAACAGTGCTTTCCACATAGTATGTGCTTGATAAATGCCATTATTATTATTATTATTCTATTAGCGGGGCTCAGTGGAAAGAGCCCGGGCTTTGGAGTCGGAGGTCATGGGTTCGAATGCCTGCTCCGCCACTTGTCAGCTGGGTGACTTGGGGCAAGTCGCTTCACTTCTCTGGGCCTCAGTTCCCTCATCTGGAAAATGGGGATCAAGTCTGTGAGCCCCACGTGGGACAACTTGATTACCTTGCATCTACCCCAGTGCTTAGAACAGTGCTTTGCACGTAGTAAGTGCTTAATAAATGCCATTATTATTATTATTCTATTAGAGAAGCAGCGTGGCTCAGTGGAAAGATCCCGGGCTTTGGAGTCAGAGGTCATGGGTTCAAATGCCAGCTCCGCCACTTGTCAGCTGGGTGACTTGGGCAAGTCGCTTCACTTCTCTGGGCCTCAGTTCCCTCATCTGGAAAATGGGGATGAAGACTGTGAGCCCCACTTGGGACAACCCGATCACCTTGTATCCTCCCCAGCGCTTAGAACAGTGCTTTGCACGTAGTAAGCACTTAATAAATGCCATCGCTATTATTATTATTATTTATTTTATTTTGTTAATATGTTTTGTTTTGTCATCTGTCTCCCCCTTCTAGACTGTGAGCCCGGTGTTGGGTAGGGACCGTCTCCATATGTTGCCAACTTGGACTTTCCAAGCACTTAGTCCAGTGCTCTGCACACATTAAGCGCTCAATAAATACAACTGAATGAATGAATAATAATAGCATTTGTTAATCGCTTACTATATGCCAAGCACTGTTCTAAGTGTTGGGGAGAATACAATTTATTAGAGTAGCAGTGTGGCAAAAAAAAAAGTGGAAAAAGCCCGGGCTTTGGAGTCAGAGGTCGTGGGTTCAAATCCTGGCTCCGCCAATTGTCAGCTGTGTGACTTTGGGCAAGTCACTTCACTTCTCTGGGCCTCAGTTCCCCCATCTGTAAAATGAGAATTAAGAGTGTGAGCCCCCCGTGGGACAACCCAATCACCTTGTAACCGCCCCAGCGCTTAGAACAGTGCTTTGCACATAGTAAGCGCTTAATAAATGCCATCATTATTATTATTATGGGCCAGGCACTGGAACTAAACGATGGGGTGGATACAAGCGAATCGGGTTGGACGTAGTCTGTGTCCCACATGGGGCTCACAGTCTTAATCCTCGTAAAATAACTGGGGCACAGGGAAGTTAACTGAATTGCCCAAGGTCACACAATGTGGCACAGCAGACAAAGGGGCGGAGCGGGGAATCAAACCCGGATCCTGCTGTCTTCCTGGACCGGGATCACTGAGGCCTTCCCAGACTGTGCCCCCCTTTTCCTCAGCTCCCTCTCCCCATCACCCCAACTCACTCCCTCTGCTCTACCCCCCATTCATTCATTCATTCATTCATTCATTCAATCGTATTTATTGAGTGCTTACTGTGTGCAGAGCACTGTACTAAGCGCTTGGGAAGTCCAAATTGGCGACATAGAGGGACGGTCCCTACCCAACAGCGGGCTCACAGTCTAGAAGGGGCAGACAGACAACAAAACAAAACGTACTAACAAGATAAATAGTAAATATGTACAAGTGAAATAAATGGAGTAATAAATATGTACAAACATATATACAGGACCTCCATTCTGCAGAGGAGGGAACTGAGGCACAGAGAAGTTAAGTGACTTTTAGACTGTGAGCCCACTGCTGGGTAGGGACTGTCTCTATATGTTACTAACTTGTACTTCCCAAGCACTTAGTACAGTGCTCTGCACACAGTAAGCGCTCGATAAATACGATTGATGATGATGACTTGCCCAGGATCACACCGCAAGCAAGGGGCAGAGCCTGGGTTAGAGCACAAGTCCTCTGACACCCAGTCTCCTGCCCTTTCCACTAGGCCACACTGCTTCCCAAATGTCTCTAGGAGGTCAGGCCACGGCCTCCCTGCTCCCTACTCCCGCCTCCAGTCTACCCTCCATCCGCCCTGCTGCGGGGTCGGTAGCCAAACGAGCACTTTAGGGGCTCTGTGGCTCACTGGGGGACATATTTATTACTCCATTTATTTATTTATTTTACTCGTACATATCTATTCTATTTATTTGATTTTGTTAATATGTTTTGTTTTGTTGTCCGTCTCCCCCTTCTAGCCTGCGAGCCCGCTGTCGGGTAGGGACCGTCTCTCTATGTCGCCAACTTGGACTTCCCAAGCGCTTAGTCCAGTGCTCTGCACACAGTAAGTGCTCAATAAAGACGACTGAATGAATGAATGAATGATGAATGAATGAAGCCGCGGGTTGCCATTCTCCCTCCTCCCTCTAGGGGTCGCGCGCGGCGGCGGCGTCCCCCAAGCGGCCGCCGGAAGTGACCCCCCTCCCGCTCCCTCCTCGCTCTCTGTGGTCCAGCCTTTGGGAAGGGCCTCTTTGCCCACGGTCCCTAAGGGCGGGTGGGGCGGCACGTGGCGGGAGGGGGCGCTTGGCCGACGGTCCCTGGGCTCCCGCGAGGACCCGGATGGAGCCGGACCCACCGGAAGGGCCCATGGCGGCCATGGCGCCTGCGGCCCACCATGGCCAGGCCTGCTCCAGGCCCTGGCCCTTGCTCCTCTTCCTCCTCCTCCTCCTCCTCCTCCTCTGGGGCCCCGACTCGGCCCAGGGGGCCGCATCCGAGCCGGGAAGATGGACGGTCACGGCCCACAGCGTGAGTCCTCCCTCCATTGCCCTTCCCAAGCGCTTACTACAGTGCTCTGCACACAGTAAGCACCCTTCAATCAATGAATGAATGAATGTCGAGCCACCCGCCAATCTATATGTGCAAAGTACTTTTACAACTTGTCCTTCCCAAGCGCTTAGTACAGTGCTCTGCACACAGTAAGCACCATGCAATCAGTGAATGAATGAATGAATGTCGAGCCACCCGCCAATCTAGATGTGCAAAGCACTTTTGCAACTTGTCCTTCCCAAGCGCTTAGTACAGTGCTCTGCACACAGTAAGCACCCTTCAATCAATGAATGAATGAATGTCGAGCCACCCGCCCATCTATGTGCAAAGGACTTTTACAACTTGTCCTTCCCAAGCGCTTAGTCCAGTGCTCTGCACACAGTAAGCACCATTCAGTGAATGAATGAATGTCGAGCCACCCGTCCATCTATGTGCAAAGTACTTTTACAACTTGTCCTTCCCAAGCGCTTAGTATAGTGCTCTGCACACAGCACCATTCAATCAATGAATGAATGCCGGCAATCACTGTGCAAAGTACTTTTCCAACTTGTCCTTCCCAAGCGCTTAGTCCAGTGCTCTGCACATAATAAGCGCGATTTAATGAATGAATGAATGTCGAGCCACCCGCCAATCTGTGTGCAAAGTACTCTTACAACTTGTCCTTCCCAAGCGCTTAGTCCAGTGCTCTGCACACAGTAAGCACCCTTCAATCAATGAATGAATGAATGTCGAGCCACCCGCCCATCTATGTGCAAAGGACTTTTACAACTTGTCCTTCCCAAGCGCTTAGTACAGTGCTCTGCACACAGTAAGCACCATTCAATGAATGAATGAATGTCAAGCCACCCGCCCATCTATGTGCAAAGTACTTTTACAACTTGTCCGTCCCAAGCGCTTAGTCCAGTGCTGTGCACACAGTGAGCACCATTCAATCAGTGAATGAATGAATGTCGAGCCACCCGCCAATCATCTATGTGCAAAGTACTTCCTAAGTTGTACAACTTGTCCTTCCCAAGCGCTTAGTCCAGTGCTCTGCACACAGTAAGCACCATTCAGTGAATGAATGAATGTCGTGCCACCCGCCAATCTATGTGCAAAGTACTTTTACAGCTTGTCCTTCCCAAGCGCTTAGTACAGTGCTCTGCACACAGTGAGCACCATTCAATCAGTGAATGAATGAATGTCGAGCCACCCGCCAATCTATGTGCAAAGGACTTTTACAACTTGTCCTTCCCAAGCGCTTAGTACAGTGCTCTGCACACAGTGAGCACCATTCAATCAGTGAATGAATGAATGTCGAGCCACCCGCCAATCTATGTGCAAAGGACTTTTACAGCTTGTCCTTCCCAAGCGCTTAGTACAGTGCTGTGCACACAGTAAGCACCATTCAATCAATGAATGAAGGAATGTCGAGCCACCCGCCAATCTGTGTGCAAAGTACTCTTACAACTTGTCCTTCCCAAGCGCTTAGTCCAGTGCTCTGCACACAGTAAGCACCATTCAGTGAATGAATGAATGTCGTGCCACCCGCCAATCTATGTGCAAAGTACTTTTACAACTTGTCCTTCCCAAGCGCTTAGTACAGTGGTCTGCACACAGTAAGCACCATTCAGTGAATGAATGAATGTCGAGCCACCCGCCAATCTATGTGCAAAGTACTTTTACAACTTGTCCTTCCCGAGCGCTTAGTACAGTGCTCTGCACACAGCACCATTCAATCAATGAGTGAATGAATGTCGAGCCACCCGGCAATCTGTGTGCAAAGTACTTTTACAACTTGTCCTTCCCAAGCGCTTAGTACAGTGCTCTGCACACAGTAAGCACCATTCAATGAATGAATGAATGTCGAGCCACCCGGCAGTCTGTGTGCAAAGTACTTTTACAACTTGTCCTTCCCAAGCGCTTAGTCCAGTGCTCTGCACACAGTAAGCACCATTCAGTGAATGAATGAATGTCGAGCTACCCGCCAATCTATGTGCAAAGTACTTTTACAACTTGTCCTTCCCGAGCGCTTAGTACAGTGCTCTGCACACAGTAAGCACCATTCAGTGAATGAATGAATGTCGAGCCACCCGGCAATCTGTGTGCAAAGTACTTTTACAACTTGTCCTTCCCAAGCGCTTAGTACAGTGCTCTGCACACAGTAAGCACCATTCAATGAATGAATGAATGTCGAGCCACCCGGCAATCTGTGTGCAAAGTACTTTTACAACTTGTCCTTCCCAAGCGCTTAGTACAGTGCTCTGCACACAGTAAGCACCATTCAGTGAATGAATGAATGAATGAATGTCTAGCCACCCGCCAATCTATGTGCAAAGTACTTCCTAAGTTGTACAACTTGTCCTTCCCAAGCGCTTAGTACAGTGCTCTGCACACAGTAAGCACCATTCAGTCAATGAATGAATGACTGAATGAATGTTGAGCCACCCGCCAATCTATGCGCAAAGTACTTTTACAACTTGTCCTTCCCAAGCGCTTAGTACAGTGCTCTGCACACAATAAGCACGATTCAATGAATGAATGAATGTCGAGCCACCCGTCCATCTATGTGCAAAGTACTTTTACAACTTGTCCTTCCCAAGCGCTTAGTACAGTGCTCTGCACACAGTAAGCACCATTCAATGAATGAATGTCGAGCCACCCGGCAATCTATGTGCAACGTACTTCCCAACTTGTACAAGTTGTCCTTCCCAAGCGCTTAGTACAGTGTTCTGCACACAGTAAGCGCTCAATAAATACGAATGAATGAATGAATGTTGATCCACCAGGCAATCCTACTGATGGAGCGCTTACTATGGGCAAAGTACTTCCCAACTTGTACAACTTGTCTTTCCCAAGCGCTTAGTCCAGTGCTCTGCACACAGTAAGCGCTCAATAAATACATACAGTTGAATGAAAGAATGAATGCAAAGCACTGTTCTAGATGCGTGGGAGAGGCCATTCATTCCCCCAGTCGGATTGATCACGCGTGCTGGGGAAAGTACAGTGCAGCTCCCCCTTCTAATAATAATAATAATGCTGGCATTTGTTAAGCGCTTACTATGTGCCAAGCACTGTTCTAAACACTGGGGGGGATCCAAGGTGATCAGGTTGTCCCACAGTCTTCATCCCCATTTGACAGATGAGGTCACTGAGGCCCACAGAATAATACTAATGATGGCATTTGTTAAGCGCTTACTATGTGCAAAGCGCTGTTCTAAGCGCTGGGGGGGATCCAAGGTGATCAGGTGGTCTCATGGGCTCACAGTCTTCATCCCCATTTGACAGATGAGATCACTGAGGCCCACAGAATAATACTAATGATGGCATTTTTTAAGCGCTTACTATGTGCCAAGCACTGTTCTAAGCGCTGGGGGTATCCAAGGTGATCAGGTTGTCCCACGTGGGGCTCACAGTCTTCATCCCCATTTGACAGATGAAGTCACTGAGGCCCACAGAATAATACTAATGATGGCATTTGTTAAGCGCTTACTATGTGCCAAGCACTGTTCTAAGCGCCGGGGGGGTATATCCAAGGTGATCAGGTTGCCCCACGGGGGGCTCCCAGTCTTCATCCCCGTTTTCCAGATGAGGTCACAGAGAAGAGACTTGCCCAAAGTCACCCAGCTGACAAGTAGAGAGGCAGGGTGGCTCAGTGAAAAGAGCCCGGGCTTTGGAGTCAGAGGTCATGGGTTCGAATCCCGGCTCTGCCAATTGTCAGCTGTGTGACTTGAGGCAAGTCACCTCACTTCTCTGTGCCTCAGTCGCCCCATCTGTAAAATGGGGATGAAGACTGTGAGCCCCTGTGGGACAACCTGATCACCTTGTAACCTCGCCAGCGCTTAGAACAGTGCTCTGCACACAGTAAGCGCTTAATAAATGGAGAAGCAGCGTGGCTCAGTGGAAAGAGCCCGGGCTTTGGAGTCAGAGGTCATGGGTTCGTATCCCAGCTCCGCCACATGTCCTCTGTGTGACCTTGGGCAAGCCGCTTCACTTCTCCGAGCCTCAGTCACCTCATCTGTAAAATGGGGATGAAGACTGGGAGCCCCCCGTGGGACAACCTGATCACCTTGTAACCTCCCCAGCGCTTAGAACAGTGCTCTGCACATAGCAAGCGCTTAACAAATGCCGCTATTATTATTATTAATAAATGCTGTTTTAATTTGAAAAAGTGGCGGAGCCGGGATTTGAACCCATGAGCTCGGACTCCAAAGCCCGGGCTCTTCCCACTGAGCCCCGCTGCCCGGCTTCCCGCTTCGGAGCTCTTCCTGCTAATGGGAGATCTTGCCTGGGCGGGCTGGGAGTGGACGGGATGGTGGGGGGAATGGAAGCAGGAGGGTGGATGGCATGGAACTGCTTGGGCTGAGTTGGGGGTGACCCCCCAAGATCCCCTCACTCTAACCTCCTTTCCCTCCCGCTTCCACCCAGAACCGATCCGACAACATCTTCGTCTTCTCGAAAACCATGTTCAATGGGACCCGCATCATCCTCAGTGGTAAGTTGCTTTGGGGTCCCGACCACTTATCGATTCTAGACTGTGAGCCCACCGTTGGGTAGGGACCGTCTCTCTATGTTGCCAACTTGGACTCCCCAAGCGCTCAGTCCAGTGCTCTGCACACAGTAAGCTCTCAATAAATACGATTGAATGAATGAATGAATGACTTTACTATTATATTTATTTTGTCTTGTTAATATGTTTTGTTTTGTTCTCTGTCTCCCCCTTCTAGACTGTGAGCCCCTTGTTGGGCAGGGACCGTCTCTCTATGTTGCTGACTTGTACTTCCCAAGCGCTTAGTCCAGTGCTCTGCACACAGTGAGCTCTCAATAAATACGATTGAATGAATTTGCTATTCTATTTATTTTATCTTGTTAATATGTTTTGTTTTGTTGTCTGTCTCCCCCTTCTAGACTGTGAGCCCGCTGTTGGGTAGGGACCGTCTCTATATGTTGCCAACTTGGACTTCCCAAGCGCTTAGTACAGTGTTTTGCACACAGCAAGCGCTCAATAAATACAATTGAATGAATGAATGAATTTGCAATTCTGTTTATTTTATCTTGTTAATATGTTTTGTTGTCTGTCCCCCCTTTCTAGACTGTGAGCCCGCTGTTGGGTAGGGACCGTCTCTAGATGTTGCCAACTTGGACTTCCCAAGTGCTTAGTCCAGTGCTCCGCACACAGTAAGCGCTCAATAAATACGATTGAATGAATGAATGAATAAATGTGATTGACTGAATGAATGACTGAATGAATGAATTTACTATTCTATTTATTTTATCTTGTTAATATGTTTTGTTTTGTTGTCTGTCCCCCCTTTCTAGACTGTGAACCCACTGTTGGGTAGGGACCGTCTCTATATGTCGCCAACTTGTACTTCCCAAGCGCTTAGTACAGTGCTCTGCACACAGTAAGCGCTCAATAAATACAATTGAATGAATGAATAAATGAATTTACTATTCTATTCATTTTATCTTGTTAATATGTTTTGTTGTCTGCCTCCCCCTTCTAGACTGTGAGCCCGCTGTTGGGTAGGGACCGTCTCTCGATGTTGCCGACTTGGACTTCCCAAGCGCTTAGTCCAGTGCTCTGCACACAGTAAGCGCTCAATAAATATGATTGAATGAATGAATATCTGTTCCCCTGCCTGATCATCCTGTACGTGTCCCAGCATTTAGTCCGACGCTTGGCATTTAGTAAGCGCTTAAATACCACAATTATTATTATTTCTCCGCTGGGACATGGACGGGCAGCCCAGGAGTTGGGGGGTGGAAGTGGGGCAGAGTAGCCGTCGGCGGGACCCCCCTTGCTGACCCCTCGCCTCCTCCTGCCCCAGCCACTGAGATCTGCGAGGAGGGGACGACGTTCAATATCACGTGGTACCTGCGCAGCTCCCGTTGCCATGACGAGGTCAACATTGACGTGAGTATGCGTGTGTTTGAGTGCACGCGTGTGGAGGGAGACCCACTGCCTGATGATGATGATGACGATGGTATTTGTTAAGCGCCAACTATGTGCCGAGCACCACTTCAAGCGCTGGGGTAGAGACAAGGTAATCAGGTTGTCCCGCGTGGGGCTCACAGTCCTCATCCCCGTTTTCCAGAGGAGGTAACTGAGGCCCAGAGAATCAATCAATCAGTCAATCGTATTTATTGAGCACTTACTGTGTGCAGAGCACTGTACTAAGCGCTTGGGAAGTCCAAGTTGGCAACATGTAGAGACGGTCCCTACCCAATAGCAGAGAAGCGAAGTGACTTGCCCAGAGTCACACAGCTGACGAGTGGCGGAGCCGGGATTATTCACTCATTCATTCAGTTGTATTTATTGAGTGCTTACTGTGTGCAGAGCACAGTACTGAGCGCTTGGGAAGTACAAGTTGGTGACATATAGGCCCTACTGAGAGCTCACCTCCTCCAGGAGCCCTTCCCAGACTGAGCCCCTTCCTTCCTCTCCCCCTCGTCCCCCTCTCCATCCCCCCCGTCTTACCTCCTTCCCTTCCCCACAGCACCTGTATATATGCTTGTACATATTTATTACTCTATTTATTTATTTATTTATTTATATATTTATTTTACTTGTACATATCTATTCTATTTTATTTTGTAGTATGTTTGGTTTTGTCTCCCCCTTTTAGACTGTGAGCCCACTGTTGGGTAGGGACTGTCTCTTTGTGTTGCCAATTTGTACTTCCCAAGCGCTTAGAACAGTGCTCTGCACACAGTAAGCGCTCAATAAATACGATTGATGATGATGATGATGATATAGGGACGGGATTAGAACCTCTGACTCCCAAGCCTGGGTTCTTCCCACTTATCTTGGTATTTAAGTGCTAACTGTGCTGAGCACCGCTGCAAGCGCTGGGGTAGATACAAGGTAATCAGGTTGTCCCACGTGGGGCTCACAGTCCTCATCCCCATTTTCCAGAGGAGGTAACTGAGGCCCAGAGAATCAATCAATCGTATTTATTGAGCGCTTACTGTGTGCAGAGCACTGTACTAACCGCTTGGGAAGTCCAAGTTGGCAACACATAGACGGTCCCTACCCAACAGCAGAGAAGCGAAGTGACTTGCCCAGAGTCACACAGCTGACGAGTGGCGGAGCCAGGATTATTCACTCATTCATTCAGTCGTCTTTATTGAGCGCTTACTGTGTGCAGAGCACTGTACTAAGCGTTTGGGAAGTTGGCGACATATAGGGACGGGATTAGAACCTCTGGCTCCCAAGCCCGGGCTCTTCCCACTTATCTTGGTATTTAAGCGCTAACTATGTGCCGAGCACTAAGCCACGCTGCTTCCCTGTCATCATCATCAATTGTATTTATTGAGCGCTTACTGTGTGCAGAGCACTGTACTAAGCGCTTGGGAAGTCCAAGTTGGCAACATATAGAGACAGTCCCTACCCAATAGTGGGCTCACAGTCTAAAAGGGGGATACAGAGAACAAAACCAAACATACTAACAAAATAAAATAAATAGAATAGATATGTACAAGCGAAATAAATAAATAAATAGAGTAATAAATATGTACAAACATATATACATATATACAGGTGCTGTGGGGAAGGGAAGGAGGTAAGATGGGGGAATGGAGAGGGGGACGAGGGGGAGAGGAAGGAAGGGGCTCAGTCTGGGAAGGCCTCCCGGAGGAGTTGAGCTCTCAGTAGGGCCTTGAAGGGAGGAAGAGAGCCAGCTTGGCGGATGGGCAGAGGGAGGGAGGGCATTCCAGGCCTGGGGAAGGACGTGGGCCGGGGGTCGATGGAGGGACAGGCGAGAACGAGGTATGGGGAGGAGATTAGCGGCGGCAGAGGAGCGGAGGGTGCGGGCTGGGCTGGAGAAGGACAGAAGGGAGGTGAGGTAGAAGGGGGCCAGGGGATGGACAGCCTGGAAGCCCAGGGTGAGGAGTTTCTGCCTGATGCGCAGATTGATTGGTAGCCACTGGAAATTTTTGAGGAACTGTTCCCTGTGGAACAGTGCTTTGCACAGAGTAAGCGCTTCCTAAATGCCATCGTTATTATGGGACCCCAGGCTGCGGGCCAGCAGTTTGGGGGCAGCATGGGGGGACGGGAGAGCCGGAGGGGAGGCGGGGAGCCGGAGGCCTCCCTTCCCGTGGGACGGGGGAGCGGCGATAACCTTCCCTCCCCATCCCCAGGAGCAGAAAGCGGCCGAGTACCTGCGGTTCCCCTCCCTGCAGCAGTCGGAGGAAGGCTCGGGCTTCTTCGTCTTCTTCACCCTCGGACCCATCAACTGCAGCAGTCTGGGGCACAAGGTGACCTTCCCCGTCCCCCTCCCCTCGGGGAACGCGTGCAAGGCATTCATTCATTCATTCAATCATATTTATTGAGCGCTTACTGTGTGCTGAGCACTGTACTAAGCGCTTGGGAAGGACAATTTGGCAACAGATAGAGACAATCCCTACCCACGACAGGCTCCAGAAGCTATACTACTACATGCATTCACATAAAGATCCCAGTAATTTCAGCCCCATTGACGATCCGCTGTCACCAGAAAAGGACAAACGTATGACACAGAGAAAATGACCAAGTCTTCCTTTCCCACCACCCTGACCATTAATAATGAAATACTATTATTAATCACAGTAATAATAACGATGGCGTTTGTTAAGCGCTTACTATGTGCAAAGCACCGTTCTAAGCGCTGAGGGGGATACAAGGTGATCACGTGGTCCCAAGTGGGGCTCACCGTCCTAATCCCCATTTTACAGATGAAGTAACCGAGGCTCGGAGAAGTTAAGTGACTTGCCCAAGGTCACACAGCACTGTACCAAGCGCTGGGCGAGACGCCCAGGGGCGCGAAACGGAGACGGGCCCCGGCCTTCGAGGGGCTCGTCCTCTAAGGGGGCGGGAGGTTGATGAGGTTATTTATTTATTTTACTTGTACATATCTATTCTATTTACTTTATTTTGTTAGTATGTTTGGTTTTGTGCTCTGTCTCCCCCTTTTAGACTGTGAGCCCGCTGTTGGGTAGGGACTGTCTCTCTATGTTGCCAACTTGGACTTCCCAAGCGCTTAGTACAGTGCTCTGCACACAGTAAGCTCTCAATAAATACGATTGATTGATTGATTGATTATTCCCCCTTTTAGACTGTGAGCCCACTGTTGGGTAGGGACTGTCTCTATATGTTGCCAACTTGGACTTCCCAAGCGCTTAGTACAGTGCTCTGCACACAGTAAGCGCTCAATAAATACGATTGATTGATTGATTGATTATTCCCCCTTTTAGACTGTGAGCCCACTGTTGGGTAGGCAGTGTCTCTATATGTTGCCAACTTGGACTTCCCAAGCGCTTAGTACAGTGCTGTGCACACAGTAAGCGCTTAATAAATACGATTGATGATGATGATGATGATGTGAAGGGACTGGACCCATTTTCCGCCTCCACCGCTGCCTGTCTGGAAGTCCTTGCGGGTGTCTAACCCCCCACCCCCCTTGCTGCAGCTCCTGTCGTTTTTCCCACCTTCCCAACTGAAGCATCCTGAGTTTCTCCACCCCAAGCCCCTCATCCTGCCGCAGGTGAGTTATTGATCTCCCTGGGGGTGTTACCGGGCTTGGCTTGGGTCGGGAGACGCTTGGGGAAGAGGGGGTAAGGCAGTCACTCAGTCGCGCTTACGGGGTGCAGCATACTGTACTAAGCGCTTGGGAGAGGACAAAATACAAGAGGCAGACTCCCTGCCCACAGTGCGCTTATGGTCTAGAGATGGGATGGGGTTGTGTGTTGGGGGGTGTCCCCTTGTCTCTATAGAAGCAGCGTGGCTCAGTGGAAAGAGCCCGGGCTTTGGAGTCAGAGGTCATGGGTTCCAATCCCGGCTCCGCCAATTGTCAGCTGGGTGACTTTGGGCGAGTCACTTCACTTCTCTGGGCCTCAGTTCCCTCATCTGGAAAATGGGGATGAAGACTGTGAGCCCCCCGTGGGACAACCTCATCATCATCATCATCATCGATCATATTTATTGAGCGCTTACTATGTGCAGAGCACTGTACTAAGCACTTGGGAAGTACAAATTGGCACCATAATAGAGACCTGATCACCTTGTAACCTCCCCAGTGCGTAGAACAGTGCTTTGCACAGAGTAAGCACTCAATAATAATAATAATAATAATTGGCATTTGTTAAGCGCTTACTCTGTGCAAAGCACTGTTCTAAGCGCTGGGGAGGATACAGGGTGGTCAGGTTGCCCCACGTGGGGCTCACGGTCTTCATCCCCATTTGACAGATGAGGTAACTGAGGCTCAGAGAAGTGAAGTGACTCGCCCAAGATCACCCAGCAGACATGGGGCGGAGCCGGGATTCGAACCCATGACCTCTGACTCCAAAGCCCGGGCTCTTTCCACTGAGCCACGCTGCTTCTCTCAATAAATGCTATCATTATTATTAGAAGCAATGCTCTGATCGTCCCCCTTCCCACCCCGGGCTGGGCTTCCCCATCCCACCCTTGCGCTGCATTCTGCTGGCCCCTCCCGGGAATCTGGTCTCCCCTCTTCCCCGGGATTGTCCGAGGCCTCTGGGGGAGAGGTGGGCAGGGGCGGGGGGCGGGAAATGATGCAGCGAAGGGGGCCGGTGGCCCGCACTGACCGCTGTTCCGTCCGCCGGGCCAGCAGCAGCCGCAGCAGCAGGTGGCCGGCCCGCAGCAGCCCGGGACCCCGGGGCCCGAGCCGGAGCCGCCGGCCCCGAGCGAGGCGCGAGGTGCTCGGGGCGGGAAAGACGAGGTGAGGCGGGGGCGGCGGGGGACGACGGGAGACCCGAGGCGACCGGCCCGCGTGCTGACATGGGGGGGTTGGGGCGGCTCCTTTCAGGCGTCACGCGTGGGCTTGGCGGCGGCAGCCCAGACGTGGGAGGACGGGCCCTACGTCTTCGTGCTGAGGATCGGCGCCGCCTCCGTCCGCAGCCCTGCCTCTTACTGGGCGGTGACAGGTAGCCGGCTGCTCGCCCACCCCTCTCCAGGGCCGGGGGTGTCCCGGGAGGTGGGGGCCGGCCCCAACCGGGGCGAGGGGGCCGTCGCTCACCTCCTCTGCCTCTCCGGGGGTTCCCGCCCGTCCGGCCGCCGGACCGTCCCTGCCTGGGCCGCCTCGCCCCCCTTCCCAGTGGACGTCCAGATGAAGCACCCCCGCCACCTCTACATCTCGGCCTCGGAGTGGCCCCTCATGGCGGTGAGATCCCCCGGGGGAGCGAGGGCTGGTGGGAGACGCAGCCGTCCCGGGGGTGGCAGTCGGAGGGATTTGCGGGATTTGTCCCCTCCGCTCCAACCCCTCCCTCCCCGCGGCGGTCCGTCCCCCCCCCCCAGTTCTATATGGCCATGTGCGTGGTGTACGTGTGCTACGCGGCGCTGTGGCTGCTGCTGCTGGCGTGGCACTGGCGCGACCTGCTGCGGATCCAGCTGTGGGTGGGCGGCGTGGTGCTGCTGGGCATGGTGGAGAAGGCCGTGGCCTACGCCCAGCTGCAGGCGCTGCAGACCCACGGCACGGCAGGTGAGCGGGCGGCCGGGCCAGGCGGGGACCGGGCCGGGCGGCCGGGGCCGAGGGCCGGGTATCTGACCCGCCCCGCCCCGCCCCACCCCTCCAGTGCCCGCGGCCGTGGTGTTTGCCGAGGTGCTGTGTGCTGTCAAACGGACGCTGGCGCGGGTCCTGGTCATCATCGCCAGCCTGGGCTACGGCATCGTCAAGTGAGAGGGCCCCGCCTCCTCTCCTCCATCATCTCCTCCCCCCCCCCCCCCCCCCCCGGCGCCTTCTCTTTCTCTTTCTCCCCCCCCCCCCCCCCAACCCTTCTCACCCTTCTCCCCGCTCAGGGCCTGGAATGCCCTCCCTCTGCCCATCCGCCAAGCTAGCTGTCTTCCTCCCTTCGAGGCCCTGCTGAGAGCTCACCTCCTCCAGGAGGCCTTCCCAGACTCAGCCCCTTCCTTCGTCTCCCCCCCGTCCCCCTCTCCATCCCCCCATCTTACCTCCTTCCCTTCCCCACTGCACCTGTATATATGTATATATGCTTGCACATATTTATTACTCTATTTATCTATTTATTTAATTTACTTGTACATAGCTATTCTATTTATTTTATTTTGTTAGTATGTTTGGTTTTGTTCTCTGTCTCCCCCTTTTAGGCTGTGAGCCCAATTACTCTATTTATCTATTTATTTATTTATTTTACTTGTACATATCTATTCTATTTATTTTATTTTGTTAGTATGTTTGGTTTTGTTCTCTGTCTCCCCCTTTTAGGCTGCAAGCCCACTGTTGGGTAGGGACTGTCTCTATATGTTGCCAATTTGTACTTCACAAGCGCTTAGTACAGTGCTCTGCACATAGTAAGCACTCAATAAATGCGATTGATGATGATGATGAGGGTGAGGCCCCAGCAGCTCCCGTCCCCACCCCCGTGGGTGTCTCTTTCATTCATTCAGTCGTATTTATTGAGCGCTTCCTGTGTGCAGAGCACTGGACTAAGCACTTGGGAAGTCCAAGTTGGCAACATCTAGGGACGGTCCCTACTCACCAGTGGGCTCACAGTGTAGAAGAGAAGCAGCGTGGCTCAGTGGAAAGAGCCCGGGCTTTGGAGACAGAGGTCATGGGTTCGAATCCCGGCTCCGCCACGTATCTTATTTTATTTTGTTAGTATGTTTGGTTTTGTTCTCTGTCTCCCCCTTTTAGACTGTGAGCCCACTGCTGGGTAGGGACTGTCTATATGTTACCAACTTGTACTTCCTGAGCGCTTAGTACAGTGCTCTGCACACAGTAAGCGCTCAATAAATACGATTGATGATGATATCTGCCGTGTGACTTTGGACAAGTCACTTCACTTCTCTGCGCCTCAGTTCCCTCATCTGTAAAAATGGGGTTTGACTGTGAGCCCCACGTGGGACAACCTGATCATCTTGTATCCCCCCCAGCGCTTAGAACAGTGCTTTGCACATAGTAAGCGCTTAACAAATGCAATTATTATTAGAAGGGGGAGACGGAGAACAAAACAAAACATATTATCGAAATAAAATAATTAGAATAAACATGTCTCTGCCTCCAGACCCCGGCTGGGCGTCCTGCTGAACCGAGTGGTGGGCGTGGGCCTGCTCTACCTTGCCTTCTCCCTCCTGGAGGGTCTGCTCAGAGTCCAGACGGTAAGTGCGGGGCTGCGGCCGTCCGCTCCGCTCCCCTCCCGTCCCCAACTCACTTTTCCTTCCCCTTCCTTCCCCTCCTGGCCGCCCCATCCCTTCTCTCAAGCCTCCGTTGCCAAACCCCCCCAGTGGGAAAGGTTGCCTCCTCCACTTTCTCTTCCTCCCTCCCTCCCTTCCCTAGAGACCCGCCTCTTGTGCCCTCTTCTCCTTCTCCTTCTCCTCCTCCTCCTCCTCTCCTCCTCCTCCTCCTCCCCTGGCCGCCCCCAGTGACCCCGCCTCATCCCCCCGCCCCCAGGAGCGGAATGCCCCCGCCGTGACGCTGGGCTGTGAGGTGGTCTTGGCATTTGTGGATTCCTGCATCGTGTGGTGGATATCCTTGTCGGAGGACACTCCCCGGGCCCCTTCCCCAGCCTGGCCCGGGCCCCCGCCAATACCCAGACACACACCCCCGGAGCGAGAGGCCGGGTGGGGGTCGCCTGCTGCAGGCCTACCTTGCTGGTTCCCCTGCTTCCATCATTATTATTATTATTATTATTCCCCCTTCTCTTGCCACTCCGGCTGCCGCCCGTCTGTCCGTCCGTCTGTTTGATTTTTGATTTTAGGAGGCCTTCCCAGACTGAGCCCCCTCCTCCCTCCCCCTCCTTACCTCCTTCCCTTCCCCACACACCTGTATATATGTTGGTATGTATTTATTACTCTATTTTATAGGTACATATTTATTCTATTTATTTTATTTTGTTAATACGTTTTGTTCTCTGTCTCCCCCTTCTAGACTGTGAGCCCACTGTTGGGTAGGGACCGTCTCTATGTGTTGCCAACTTGGCCTTCCTAAGCGCTTAGTCCAGTGCTCTGCACACAGTAAGCGCTCAATAAATATGATTGATTGATTGGTTGTGTCTGGCTGGGCGATTACTGTCCGTCTGTCTGTCTGTCCCTCCCTCCCCAGGCGCAGGATGACCTGCTCCTTCTGGCAGCTATTCCCCTCGCCCTTCTGGATTCTGCCCTGGCCTTGTGGATATCCTGCCAACTCCACCCCCGCTGTGCCTGCCCACCCCCCACCCCCAGCCTCTCCTCTTCTTCTTCGGGGTCCGGTTTTGCTCTTCGGGGGGCTAGGGGGGCCGTGATTGTGTCTGGAGTTTGCAAGGGGGGGGGGGGGGGGGGATGGTTTAGAGGTTTCCCCGGAGAGGGAGGGAGGGAGCGGGCGGTCCCGGCCCACGGCTGGATGCTCCTTGACCCGCCCGCCCGCCCACATCCTGGTGAGCCTGGTCCAGACCATGAAGCTGCTGCGGCTGCGGAGGAACGTGGTGAAGCTGTCGCTCTACCGCCACTTCACCAACACGCTCATCTTCGCCGTCATCGGTCAGCTGCCGGCGGCGGGGCTGGGGCGGGGGGGGGGGGGACCGCGGGGCAGGGCGGGAGGCGGAACCCAGGACCCGCGCCCCGCCCCCGTTTGACCCTCCCCTTCCCCCCCGCCGTCGTGCCCCGCAGCCTCGGTCATCTTCATCATCTGGACCACCAAGACCTTCCGCCTTGCCAAGTGCCAGTCGGTGAGCGCCGGAGGGTGAGGGTCTGCCCAGCTGGGCGGATCTGGCGGCCAGGGGGTTGTGCCAATCCCCGGGCTCAGCGGCCTCCGGGGCCGGGGAGGGCCACGGATGGATGTGGTCGGATGCCTGCTGCCGGAGGGTTGACCCCGGCAGCCCGGGAATTTGGGGTGCGGGCCAGCAGGAAGGGGACGGCAGGGGACGGGGACGGGCGGCCTCCTCCTTGCTGACCTGTGGCGGCGGGGACGGGGCAGGACTGGCGGGAACTGTGGATCGACGATGCGTTCTGGCGCTTCCTCTTCTCGCTCGTCCTGCTCGTCATCATGTTCCTGTGGCGGCCGTCCGCCAACAGCCAGAGGTGAATGGGGGCGGCCACGTTTCTCCCCCCCTCACCCCATCCCCCTGTCCCCGCCTCCTATCCTGTCCTCTTGTCCTGGCCCCTTAGAGCACAGGCCTGACAGTCGGAACTAATCCCAACTCTGTCACCTTGGGCAAGTCACTTCACTTCTCCGGGCCTCATCTCCCTCATGGGAAGAAGAGTGTGAGCCTCATGTGGAACAGGGCCTGTGTCCAACCCGAAGAACTTGTTTCTATCCCATCACTCAGAACGGTGCTTGGCACAAAGTGCTTAACCAGAACCGTAATTATTGTCTTTATCCTCGTGTCCCGGCCACCTGTCCCAGCCCCTCATCCCGGCGCCCTACTCCATCCATCCGTCCCGGCCCCCCGCCCATTTCCAGCCTCCTATCCCTTCCTTTTGTCGTGGCCTCCTACCCCCAGCCCCCGCCCCGTTTTTCCATCCTCCCGGCCCAGCCTCCCCTCAGCAGGGACTCCTTGTGCCCTCTCAGGTACGCCTTCATGCCCCTGGTAGAGGATGGTAGCGAGGAGGAGGAGGAAGAGGAAGAGGAGCACACAGTGCATGCAGCCTTTGGTAAGGATACTCTGCGATCCGCCCTCCCCCACTTCCTTGGGGGGCAGTTTCAGCCCCTGCAGCCGTAATAATAATAATATTGACAGCATTTATTAAGCGCTTACGATGCACAAAGCACTGTTCTAAGCGCTGGGGAGGTTACAAGGAATCAGGTTGTCCCACGGGGGGCTCACAGTCTTCATCCTTGTACTTCCCAAGTGCTTAGTCCAGTGCTCTGCACACAGTAAGCGCTCAATAAATAAGATTGAATTGAATGAATGAATGAATTGTACGTATTTATTACTCTATTCATTTTACTTGAACATATTTATTCTATTTATGTTACTTTGTTAATATGTTTTGTTTTGTTGTCCGTCTCCCCCTTCTAGACTGTGAGCCCACTGTTGGGTAGGGACCGTCTCTCTATGTTGCCAGCATGGACTTCCCAAGCGCTTAGTCCAGTGCTCTGCACACAGTAAGTGCTCAATAAATACGATTGAATGAATGAATCCTCATACAGATAAGGGAACTGAGGCCCAGAGAAGCTAAGTGACTTGCCCCGAGTCACCCAGCTGACAGTTGGCGGAGGCGGGATTAGAACCCACGGCCTTGGACTCCCAAGCCCGGGCTCCCCCTTCTAGACTGTGAGCCCACTGTTGGGTAGGGACTGTCTCTATGTGTTGCCAACTTGTACTTCCCAAGCGCTTAGTCCAGTGCTCTGCACACAGTAAGCGCTCAATAAATACGATTGATTTCCACTGAGCCACGCTGCTTCTCTGGGTCACCCTTCCTTCAATTCATTCATTCATTCATTCAATCGTATTTATTGAGCGAGATACCAGTCCCACTCCCCTCCCCACCCCCACGGTGACCCCCCACATCCCTCCTCCCCCCGACCCAGGAACCAAGATGAGAAGCAGCAAGAACGAGATAAACGGGATCCTGAAGCCGAACCGGGCGGTGAGCTGGGAGGGCTGACGGGGGGGCGGGCAGAGGGACGGAGGGTGGTGGGGAATTGGCCCTTCTGCTTCCCGTGGCTCCGTCCCGTACCCCTTGGGCCCCGGGGGATGGTGAGGAGGAGAAGGACTGAGGCTGCCGGGACACCTCTCCTGGGGCTCCCCCCGACCACCTCCCCTCACTCCTTGCTCCCCAGGATGAAGACCTCAAGTGGGTGGAGGAGAATATTCCCTCTTCCATGGCGGACGCGTGAGTGACACCCCCCCGGTTGAGAACGAGTCCCAGGAAGGAGAGGGTAGCCCCCCGCATCTCCCGTGGCCCTTCCCCCGGCCTGGTGGGAGAGAACGCAAGCGGAAGGCCCGTTGCGGACCCCAGCTGGCCCGTCCCGCTTCCTCCTTCCCCCTGGGGTCCGGCGGGAGCCGTGGAGCCAGGGGGTGGAGACCTGGGAACGGTTTAGGCGGAGGAGCTTCTGCCCGAGGCCGGGCCAGGCCAAGGACCGGAAAGCGGGGACGGAGGCCGCAGCCCCCAGGGCGGAGGGTCGGGGGACCCACTGGCCGAGCCTTGAATCCCCCGGCCAGGCCGGGGGCGCGTGAGCACGGGGGTCCTGTCCCCAGTGGGAGGGTCTCGATCATCTCCTGGCCGAGCTGGCGGGGCTGGACTCGCGTCCCCGGCTGACAGCGAAAACACTTTTGGGGTCTGGGGTGGTCTGCCCGCGTTCCCACCCGTCACCCCGGCCTGCTGACCTCTGACCTCTCTCCCTCAGCATGCTCCCTCCCCTCCTGGACTCTGACGAGGTGAGTATCGCCTCGCCCCCACTCCTACCCCTCAAGGCCTTTCCCCCCCCCACTGCCCCCTTTTATCCTGTCCCCAAATCTCTTTTCTCCCCACAGGAAACCGTCACCACCCAGTTTGAGATGTCGAAGATGGAGTGAGGGGACGTGCGTGCGTGTGTGAGAGATATGTCCCCAGGGCCCTGCCGGGGAACGAGGCTGTACATAGTGTAAATGGTTCAAAGATTATTTTATTATAACTCATCTTTTTCTAACGGGGAGGGGCAGTGGGGCCCCGGCCCCCAACCAATTGAGGGTGTGTCCTCATTCCCCGCCCCCCAACTGAAGCTGCAGATGGCCGTGCCCGCTTCCCCTCCGCCCTGGTCTAACTTATGAGTGTGTCCGGCCCCCATTAAAGCCGGATGTAACCGAACCCCTCCGTTCCCCGACTCTGTCTCCGACCCCGGGAGTGAGGGAGGGATGGTGTGATTTATGGGCCAGGCAGGGGCCTGGGGGGTGGCAAGAGGGTACGCGGCCTTTGCCATTGATGGTCCAGTGACGGGGGACCGGGGGACCCCACGGTTTAGGCCAGTGGGGGTGGGGGGGCAAGAAGGTACCCTGCTGAGAAGCAGCGTGGCTCAGTGGAAAGAGCCCGGGCTTGGGAGTCAGAGGTCATGGGTTAATAATAATAATAATAATGGTGATTTTTAAGTGCTTACTAGGTGCAAAGCACTGTTCTAAGCTCTGGGGAGGTTACAAGTTGATCAGGTTGTCCCACAGGGGGCTGACAGTCTTCATCCCCATTTTCCAGATGAGGGAACTGAGGCCCAGAGAAGTGAAGTGACTTGCCCAAAGTCACCCAGCTGACAAGTGGCGGAGCTGGGATTTGAACCCACGACCTCTGACTCCAAAGCCCGGGCTCTTTCCACTGAGCCACGCTGCTTCTCAAATCTTAATCCCGGCTCCGCCACTTCTCCGCCGTGTTCCTTTGGGGAAGTCACTTCACTTCTCTGGGCCTCAGTCCCCTCATCTGTCAAATGGGGATGAAGACTGTGAGCCTCCCGTGGGACAACCTGATCACCTTGTAACCTCCCCAGCACTTAGAACTGTCTTTTGCACATAGTACGTGCTTAATAAATGCCATCATTATTATTACGCTGTGGTTTATGCTCAAGTGAGGGGGAACCGGGGGGATCGCACACAGTCTTCTAGACTGTGAGCCCACTGTTGGGAAGGGACTGTCTCTATATGTTGCCAACTTGTACTTCCCAAGCGCTTAGTACAGTGCTCTGCATACAGTAAGCGCTCAATAAATACGATTGATTGATTGACCGCACAGTTGATGGTCCAATAATGGGGGTGAGGGGGGTGAGAGGGTACCCTGTGGTTTAGGGTCTGGGGAGGGGAGAGTCAGGGGGCGGGGGCTAGGTGGGAGGGGGGCCGTTGACATAGCGCAAGACTAGGCCGGGGGTCCAGGCGGGACGGTGTAGGGTGCAGTCGGGCCCCCGCTGCCGGAGCAGGAACCACAGGGCGCTTAGGAGCAGCAGGAGCAGCAGCAGGAGCAACCCCGGCCCGGGGCCCGCCCGACCCCGTCTGGGTGGCGATGGGGGTCCGGCCACGGAGCTGCAGGAGAGGAGCAGGGGAAGGTTGCTGCACAACACCCCCCTCTTCCCCTGCCTCATCATCATCAATTGTATTTATTGAGCGCTTACTATGTGCAGAGCACTGTACTAAGCGCTTGGGAAGTACAAATTGGCAACATATAGAGACAGTCCCTACCCAACAGTGGGCTCACAGTCTAAAAGGGGGAGACAGAGAACAAAACCAAACATACTAACAAAATAAAATAAATAGAATAGATATGTACAAGCTAAATAAATAGAGTAATAAATATGTACAAGCATATATACATATATACAGGTTTATATACTCATTTCACCCTCCTTCCCCTTCCCCCTTCTTACCCCATTTCTATCTGCAGGGCCACCTCGTCGGGGGCGCGGGAGCCGGGCTGCATCTTCAGGGCCTAATAACAATGATGGTGCTTAATTAATTAATTAATTAATGGTGGCATTTGGTAATAATAATAATAATGATGGTATTTCTTAAGCGCTTACTATGTGCAAAGCACTGTTCTAAGCGCTGGGGAGGTTACAGGGTGATCAGGCTGTCCCACGGGGGGCTCACGGTTTTTAATCCCCATTTTACAGATGAGGGAACTGTGGCCCCATGAAGTGAAGTGACTTGCCCAAAGTCCCACAGCTGACAGTTGGCAGAGGCGGGATTTGAACCCATGACCTCTGACTCCAAAGCCCGGGCTCTTCCCACTGAGCCGCGCTTCTCTCTGTTAAGCGCTTACTATGGGCCCAGCACTGTTCCAAGCAATGGGGGAATACAAGGTGATCAGGTTGTCCCAAGTGGGGCTCACAGTTTTAATCCCCATTTTACAGTTGAGGTCACTGAGGCTCAGAGAAGTTAACTGACTTGTCCAAGGTCTCACAGCAGATGTGGCGGAGCCGGGATTCGAACCCATGACCCCGGGCTCTTTCCACTGAGCTACACTGCTTCTCTAGCACTTACTATGTGCATACTTGCATTCTCAGTGCTGCGGTGGCTGCAAGTTCATCGTAAAGCAGCACGGCCTAGTCGCTAGAGCCCGAGCCTGAGAGTCAGACGGACCTGGGTTCTCATTTCGGCTCCACCACCTGTCTGCTGTGGGACCGCGGGCAAGTCGCTTCACTTCTCTGGGCCTCAGTTCCCTCATCTGTAAAATGGGGATTAAGACCGGGAGCCCCATGTGGGTCAGGGACTGGGTCCAACCTGCTTAACCTGGATCTAGCCCAGTGCTTAGAACATGACGTGGCATCTAGTAAGCACTTACCAAGCGCCACATTTACTGCCTTAATTATTATTTACAGATGAAGTAGCTGAGGTCCAGAAAGGGGAAGGGACTCGGTCACGGCCACACAGCATACGAGCGGCGGAGCCGGGATTAGAACCTAGGTCCTTCTGAGTCCCAGTAAACCATGTTGCCGCTCAGAGGGGTGGGGGAGACCCTTGGCACGGGCCCATAGGAGGGTGGGGGGATTCCCGGGGGGCCGGGGCTTCCGGGACCTGGCTTTCCGGGGGGGAGCAGCGCTGCCTTCCCGCCGTGGTCGTCCTCAGCCAATTTTCCACGCGGCCCGTCTCCACGCCCAGCCCCGGGGGACCCCGGTTCCGCACCACGGCCGGCCCGGCCCCAACCGGCGATGGAAAGGGGGCCGGGGAGAGCCCGGCTGGATCCGAACCCCCATCCTGGGGTGGGCAGTGCTGGAGCGGGCCCAGTGATGCAGTGGCGGTGGGCTGGGTAGGGCCGGACGCGGCCTAGAAGGAGGTGGAGAGAGACGGGGGGTCAGCACAGAGACAGGCAGAGCCAGAGAGATCTCTCCCGGCCTCGCCGCCACTCACCCCTGTCGGGAAGGCGTCCGCCGTACCCGTCTCCATCTGGCCGGGACTCCCGCTCGCCCAAACCCAGTCGGCCTCTGGGCCCGATTTTCCTGAAAGAAAGAAGCCTTAGTTGGCATCTGCCGGGCACAGCTACAGCCCCTCCTCAATCTTGTCTCCCCCCGACCGGACTAGGGCAGAGCCGTGCCCCCTCCCCAATCTCGTGGTTCCCTCCAACACGGACCAGGGTAGAGCCGTGCCCCCTCCCTCAATCTTGTCTCCCCCAGATCGGGGCAGAGCCGTGCCCCCTACTCAATCTGGGGTTCCCTCCGGGACCGGGGCAGAGCTGTGCCCGCTCCTCAATCTCGTCTCCCCCAGATCAGGGCAGGGCTATGCCCCCCTCCTCAATCTGGGGTCCCCTGGACCGGGGCAGAGCTGCGCTCCCCCCCAACAATAATAATATTTATTTTATTTTGTTAGTATGTTTGGTTTTGTTCTCTGTCTCCCCCTTTTAGACTGTGAGCCCACTTGGGTTGGGACTGTCTCTAGATGTGGCCAATTTGTACTTCCCAAGCGCTTAGTACAGTGCTCTGCACACAGTAAGCGCTCAATAAATACGATTGATGATGATGATGATGATGGTGGCATTTGTTAAGCGCTTACTATGTGCAAAGCACTGGGGAGTTACAAGGTGATCAGGTGGTCCCACGTGGGGCTCACAGTTTTAATCCCCATTTTACAGATGAAGGAAGTGAGGCCCAGAGAAGTGACTTGCCCCAAGTCACACAGCTGACAGTTGGCAGAGCCGGGATTTGAACCCATGACTCTGACTCCAAAGCCTGGGCTCTTTCCACTGAGCCACGCTGCTTCTCAACAAGAACCAGGGCAGAGCCAAGCCCCCCTTCTCAATCTCGTCTCCCCCAGATCAGGGCAGAGCCATGCCCCCCTCCTCAATATGGGGTCCCCTGGACCGGGGCAGAGCCAAGCCCCCTCCCCAATCATGTGGTTCATTCATTCAATCGTATTTATTGAGCGCTTACTGTGTGCAGAGCGCTGTACTAAGCACTTGGGAAGTCCAAGTTGGCAACGTATAGAGATGGTCCCTACCCGACAGCGGGCTCACAGTCCAGAAGGGGCAGACAACAAAACATATTAACAAAATAGAATAGAATAGACTTGCCTGCTGTGAGACCTTGGGCAAGTCACGAAACACATTAACAAAATAAATAGAATAGAATAGACTTGCCTGCTGTGAGACCTTGGGAAAGTCACTTCACTTCCCCACGCCTTAGTTTGCTCACCTGTAAAATGGGGATTCAATCCCCGTTCTCCGTCCCCATTTCTAGACTGTGAGCCCACTGTTGGGTAGGGACCGTCTCTATATGTTGCCAACTTGTACTTCCCAAGCGCTTAGTCCAGTGCTCTGCACACAGTAAGCACTCAATAAATACGAATGATTGATTGATTTGACGGCGAGCCCTGGCGAGCAGTCTTGTTGGGACAAGAACCAGGGCATTCATTCATTCAATCGCATTTATTGAGCGCTTACTGTGTGCAGAGCACTGGACTAAGCGCTTGGGAAGTACAAGTCGGCGACATATAGGGTGATAATAATAATAATAATAATAATGATGGCATTTATTAAGCACTTACAGGCAGAGCCGTGCCCCCTCCTCAACCTCGTGTCCCCCAGATCAGGGCAGAGCCATGCCCCCGTCCTCAATCCGGGGTCCTCTGGGTGTGAGCCCACTCTTTGGTAGGGACTGTCTCTATATGTTGCCAACTTGGACTTCCCAAGCGCTTAGTCCAGTGCTCTGCACACCGTAAGCACTCAATAAATACGATTGATGATGATGCCCGGCCGGGGGTCAGAGGTCAAGGGTCAGGCCACCCACCGCTGTGGAAGGACGAGTCCTCGTCGTCGGGCGAGGTTGAGCCTCCGACGTCCCCCGCCGGGTCCCACTCCAGCTCCTCGGGGGGACCCCGGCCTGCCCCGCACTCCTCGCCTTCCGAGTCCCACTCGGGCAGCCACGAGTCCTCGAACACCTAGGGTCGGGGTGGGGGGACGGAGGGCAGAGCAGGGGGCTCGAGCACCCAGCCCCAGCCGGCCCCCCGCCCCTGGGGGGGTCCCCGGGCACCCTACCAGGCTGTGGCTGACGAGTCTGCCCTGCAGCCGGGCCAGCCGGCCGAACACGGCGTGGCACTGCCCGCTGAGGGCCCGCAGAGCCTCTTCCAGGGCCACCGCATCCCGGGGAGCGCTGCGCTGCATCAGCCCCTCTCCGGCCGCCAGCACCGAGTCCACACGCTGCGCTACACGCTGCACGTCGCTCCGGAAGGCCTTGCCCACGGGGCACAGACCGGAAGGGAAGGGAAGACAGGACGGGAAGAAAAGAGGACAAAAGAAGGTGCTTAGCTCATAATAATGACGATGGCATCTATTAAGCACTTACTATGTGCCAAGCACTGTTCTGAGCGCTGGGGTGGCTACCGGGTGATGATCATGTTGTCCCACAGGGGGCTCATAGTCTTCATCCCCATTTGACAGATAATAATAATAATGGCATTTATTAAGTGCTTACTACGTGCAAAGCATTGTTACAAGGTGATCAGGTTGTCCCACGAGGGGCTCACAGTCTTCATCCCCATTTGACAGATAATAATAATGGCATTTATTAAGCGCTTACTACGTGCAAAGCATTGTTACAAGGTGATCAGGTTGTCCCACGAGGGGCTAACAGTCTTCATCCCCATTTGACAGATAATAATAATAATGGCATGTATTAAGCGCTTACTATGTGCAAAGCATTGTTCTGAGCGCCGGGGAGGTAACAAGGTGATCAGGTTGTCCCACGGGGGGCTCCCAGTCTTCATCCCCATTTGACAGATAATAATAATAATGGCATTTATTAAGCGCTTACTATGTGCAAAGCACTGTTCTAAGCGCCAGGGAGGTTGCAAGGTGATCAGGTTGTCCCACGGGGGGCTCACAGTCTTCATCCCCATTTGACAGGTAATAATAATAATGGCATTTATTAAGCGCTTACTATGTGCAAAGCATTGTTCTAAGCACCTGGGAGGTTGCAAGGTGATCAGGTTGTCCCATGGGGGGCTCACAGTCTTCATCCCCATTTGACAGATAATAATAATAATAATAATGGCATTTAGTAAGCGCTTACTATGTGCAAAGCACTGTTCTAAGCGCCGGGGAGGTAACAAGGTGATCAGGTTGTCCCACGGGGGGCTCACAGTCTTCATCCCCATTTGACAGATAATAATAATAATGGCATTTATTAAGCGCTTACTATGTGCAAAGCATTGTTCTATGCAACGGGGAGGTTACAAGGTGATCACGGGGGGCTCACAGTCTTCATCCCCATTTGACAGATAATAATAATAATGGCATTTATTAAGCGCTTACTACGTGCAAAGCATTGTTCTAAGCGCCAGGGAGGTTGCAAGGTGATCAGGTTGTCCCACGGGGGGCTCACAGTCTTCATCCCCATTTGACAGATAATAATAATAATGGCATTTATTAAGCGCTTACTACGTGCAAAGCATTATTTTAAGTGCCGGGGAGGTTACAAGGTGATCAGGTTGTCCCACGAGGGGCTCACAGTCTTCATCCCCATTTGACAGATAATAATAATAATGGCATTTATTAAGCGCTTACTATGTGCAAAGCACTGTTCTAAGCGCCGGGGAGGTTACAGGGTGATCAGGTTGTCCCACGGGGGGCTCACAATCTTCATCCCCATTTGACAGGTAATAATAATAATGGCATTTATTAAGCGCTTACTACGTGCAAAGCATTGTTCTGAGCGCCGGGGAGGTTACAAGGTGATCAGGTTGTCCCACGGGGGGCTCATGGTCTTCATCCCCATTTTACAGGTGACGTCACTGAGGTAACTGAGGCACAGAGAAGTGACTTGCCCAAAGTCACAGCTGAATGTTTGTACAGATTTATCAAAATTTATTTTACTTGTCCATATTTACTAGTCTATTAATTTTGTTAATGATGTGCACCTAGCTTTAATTCTATTTGCTCCGTCCACATGTTTTGTTTTGTCGTCTGTCTCCCCCTTCTAGACTGTGAGCCCGTCGTTGGGTAGGGACCGTCTCTATATGTTGCCGACTTGGACTTCCCAAGCGCTTAGTACAGTGCTCTGCACACAGTAAGAGCTCAATAAATACGATTGAATGAATGAATGAATGAATTGGAAGAGCCGGGATTTGAACCCATGACCTCTGACTCCAAAGCCCGGGCTCTTTCCACTGAGCCACGCTGCTTCTCATAATAAGCGCTTAACAAATACCATAAAAAAAGGGGGGGCAGAGGTCTGCGACCCCAGGGCAGCCCCAGCCTCCCACCCCTCTGCCGGAGACAATTTCAGATCCTTCAGCCGCCGGCTCGTCCCTCATATAATAATAATCGGGCCTAGTGAAGCAGCGTGGCTCAGTGGAAAGAGCCCGGGCTTTGGAGTCAGCAGTCATGGGTTCAAATCCTGGTATATATGTTTGTACGTATTTATTACTCTATTTATTTATTTTACTTGTACATATCTGTTCTATTTATTTTATATTGTTAATATGTTTGGTTTTGTTCTCTGTCTCCCCCTTCTAGACTGTGAGCCCACTGTTGGGTAGGGACCATCTCTATATGTTGCCAACTTGGATTTCCCAAGTGCTTAGTACAGTGCTCTGCACACAGTAAGCGCTCAATAAATACAATTGATGATGATGATGGTTGTACATATCTATTCTATGTATTTTATTTTGTTAGTATGTTTGGTTTTGTTCTCTGTCTCCCCCTTCTAGATTGTGAGCCCACTGTTGGGTAGGGACTGTCTCTATATGTTGCCAACTTGGACTTCCCAAGCGCTTAGTACAGTGCTCTACACACAGTAAGCGCTCAATAAATACGATTGATTGATTGATTGATTAGCTGTGTGACTTTGGGCAAGTCACTTAAGTTGGGCAGGGCCCCTCTCTCTATGTTGCCAACTTGTACTTCCCAAGCACTTAGTCCAGTGCTCTGCACACAGTAAGCACTCAATAAATACGATTGAATGAATGAATGAACTTCTCTGTGCCTCAGTTGCCTCATCTGTAAAATGGGGATGAAGACTGTGAGTCCCCTGTGGGACAACCTGATTGCCTTGTAACCTCCCCAGTGCTTAGAACAGTGCTTTGCACATAGTAAGCGCTTAATAAATGCGCTTATTATTAGTGGAGAGAGGACGGGCCCAGGAGTCAGAAGGTTGCGGATTCTAATGCTGGCTCTGCCACTTGTCTGCTAGGTGACCTTGGGCAAGTCACTTGACTTCTCTGGGCCTCAGTTAACTCACCTGGAAAGTGGGGATTGAGACTGTAAGCTCCCAAATGGGACAGGGAGCGGGTCCCACTCGATTTGCTTGTATCCACCCCAGCGCTTAGTACATAATACATAGTAAGCACTTAAATACCATTATTGTTATTGATAACGTCACTGTTATTATTATTAATAAGCGATAATAGTGGCATTTGTTCACTGCTTACTCTGTGCCCAGCACTATACTAAACCCTGGGGTAGATACAAAATAATTCATTCAATTGCATTTATTGAGCGCTTACTGGGCGCAGAGCACTGTACTAAGCGCTTAAATAATCCGGCCGGACACAGACCCTGTACGACTTGGGACTCACGGTCTCAATCCCCATTTTACGGGAGAGGAAACCGAGGCGCAGAGAAGTGAACTGCCATGCCCAAGGTCACCCAGCAGATAACTGGAGAAGCAGCGTGGCTCAGTGGAAAGAGCCCGGGCTTTGGAGTCAGAGGTCATGGGTTCAAATCCCAGCTCCGCCAACTGTCAGCTGGGTGACTTTGGGCAAGTCGCCTCACTTCTCCGGGCCTCGGTTCTTTCATCTGTCAAATGGGGATGAAGACTGCGAGCCGCACGTGGGCCAGCCTGATCACCTTGGATCCCCCCAGCGCTTAGAACAGGGCTTGGCACATAGTAAGCGCTTAACAAATGTCATCATTACAAGAGAAGCAGCGTGGCTCAGTGGAAAGAGCCTGGGCTTTGGAGTCAGAGGTCATGGGTTCGAATCCCGACTCTGCCACGTCTGCTGTGTAACCTTGGGCCAAGTCACTTAACTTCTCTGAGCCTCAGTTACCTCATTTGTAAAATGGGGATGAAGACTGTGCTCCCCACATGGGACAACCTGATCACCTTATATCCTCCCCAGCGCTTAGAACAGTGCTTTGCACATAGTAAGCGCTTAATAAATGCCATCATCATCATCATCATCATTTGTTAAGTGCTTACTATGTGAAAAGCACTGTACTAAGCACTGGGGAGGTTACAAGGTGATCAGGTTGTCCCACGGGGGGGCTCACAATCTTAATCCCCATTTCACAGATGAGGTAACTGAGGCCCAGAGAAGTGAAGTGACTTGCCCAAAGTCACCCAGCTGACAATTGGCAGAGGCAGGATTTGAACCCATGACCTCTGACTCCAATCCATCAATCAATCGTATTTATTGAGCGCTTACTGTGTGCAGAGCACTGTACTAAGCGCTTGGGAAGTCCAAGTTGGCAGCATCTAGAGACAGTCCCTACCCAACAGTGGGCTCACAGTCTAAAAGGGGGAGACAGAGAACAAAACCAAACATACTGACAAAATAAAATAAATAGGATATGTACAAGTAAAATGAATAGAGTAATAAATATGTACAAACATAAATATCATCATCATCAATCGTATTTATTGAGCGCTTACTATGTGCAGAGCACTGGACTAAGCGTTTGGGAAGTACAAATTGGCAACATATAGAGACAGTCCCTACCCAACAGTGGGCTCACAGTCTAAAAGGGGGAGACAGAGAACAAAACCAAACATACTAACAAAATAAAATAAATAGAATAGATATGTACAAGTAAAATAAATAGAGTAATAAATATGTACAAACATATATAAAATGCCATCATTATTATTATTATTATAAGTGGAGGAGCCGGGAGTGGAACGCAGGTCATCATCATCATCAATCGTATTTATTGAGCGCTTACTATGTGCAGAGCACTGTACTAAGCGCTTGGGAAGTACAAATTGGCAACATATAGAGGTCCTCTGATTCCAGGCCCGGGCTCTTTCCATTAGGACTGGCGGGTCCCCGCGCCCACCTGACGGACCCAGGCCCACGTGCCTCAGTGGGCAAACTCAGCCCCCAAGTATCGGAGACAGCCCCCCAGCCCCCCAGCCCCCCGTACCGTACCTGAAGCCGGGCCACCTTCTGCCGGGCCGAGCCCCCCGAGAAGTGTTCCACTTCACTGAGTCGCAGGGCGAGTTCGGCGAGCCCCATCCGCGCCCCTTCCTCCTCCCCGTCGAACAGCTCCCTCCGGCTCACCAGGTGCTGGGGCGGAGAGACCCCCGCCCGGTTAGCTCCCCTCGCCCCCCATCCACTGTTGCCAATTTGTACTTCCCAAGCGCGTAGTACAGTGCTCTGCACATAGTAAGCGCTCAATAAATACGATTGATGATGATGATGATCCACGCGTCCCACCGGGAACCACTCTGCCCCACCCGCGACTCCTCCAATCAATCAATCAATCAATCAATACCTCCTTCCCTTCCCCACAGCACCTGTATATATGTTTGTACATATTTATTACTCTATTTATTTTACTTGTACAAATCTATTCTATTGATTTTATTTTGTTAGTATGTTTGGTTTTGTTCTCTGTCTCCCCCTTTTAGACTGTGAGCCCACTGTTGGGTAGGGACTGTCTCTAGATGTTGCCAACTTGTACTTCCCAAGCGCTTAGTACAGTGCTCTGCACATAGTAAGCGCTCAATAAATACGATTGATGATGATGATCCATGCGTCCCACCAGGAACCACTCTGC
Organism: Tachyglossus aculeatus; assembly: GCF_015852505.1. Classification (NCBI taxonomy): domain Eukaryota; kingdom Metazoa; phylum Chordata; class Mammalia; order Monotremata; family Tachyglossidae; genus Tachyglossus; species Tachyglossus aculeatus. The sequence continues at coordinate 4,542,372 of NC_052091.1, forward strand.
CCCACCCGCAACTCCTCCAATCAATCAATCAATCAATACCTCCTTCCCTTCCTCACAGCACCTGTATATAATAATAATAATAATAATAATGATAGCATTCATTAAGCACTTACTATGTGCAAAGCACTGTTCTAAGTGCTGGGGAGGTTACAAGGTGATCAGGTTGTCCCACGGGGGGCTCACAGTCTTCACCCCCATTTTACAGATGAGGGAACTGAGGCACAGAGAAGTGAAGTGACTTGCCCAAAGTCACACAGCTGACAATTGGCGGAGCCGGGATTTGAACCCATGACCTCTGACTCCAAAGCCCGGGCTCTTTCCACTGGGCCACGCTGCTTCTCTATATGTATATATGTTTGTACATATTTATTACTCTATTTTACTTGTACATATCTATTCTATTGATTTTATTTTGTTAGTATGTTTGGTTTTGTTCTCTGTCTCCCCCTTTTAGACTGTGAGCCCACTGTTGGGTAGGGACTATCTCTATAGGTTGCCAATTTGTACTTCCCAAGCGCTTAGTCCAGTGCTCTGCACATAGTAAGAGCTCAATAAATACGATTGATGATGATGATGATGATGATTTATTGAGCGCTTACTGTGTGCAGGGCACTGTACTAAGCGCTGGGGAAGTCCAAGTTGGCAACCTATAGAGACAGTCGCTACCCAACAGTGGGCTCACAGTCTAGAAGGGGGAGACAGAAAACAAAACCAAACATACTAACAAAATAAAATCAATAGAATAGATATGTACAAGTAAAATAAATAGAGTAATAAATATATACAAACATCTGTACATATATACAGGTGCTGTGGGGAAGGGAAGGAGGTAAGGTGGGGGGATGGAGAGGGGGACGAGGGGGAGAGGAAGGTAGGGGCTCCTCCCGCCCCGGCTGCTGACCCCTGCATCCACCCCAGACCCCCGGCTCCGGCTGCAGACCCTCTAGATCAATCATATTTATTGAGCGCTTACTGTGTGCAGAGCACTGTACTAAGCGCTTGGGAAGTACAAGTTGGCAACCTATAGAGTCCCTACCCAACAGTGGGCTCGCAGTCTAAAAGGGGGAGACGAAGAACAAAACCAAACATACTAACAAAATAAATAGAATAGATATGTACAAGTAAAATAGAGTAATACATATGTACAAACATATATACATATATACAGGTGCATATACATATATACAGTTTAAGATCTGTCACTTAAACTTCTCTGGGCCTCAGTTCCCTCATCTGTAAAGTGGGGATGAAGACTGGGAGCCCCCCGTGGGGCAACCTCCCCGGCGCTTAGAACAGTGCTTTGCACACAGTAAGCGCTTAATAAATGCCATCATCATTATTATTATCTGGCCGCAGATTTCCCTCTCCGACCCCCGACTCCGGCTGCAGACACCCCCTCCGCCCCCCAAGGCCGTTGATGATGACGGTATGCGTTAAGCGCTTACTATGTGCCAAGCACTGTTCTAAGCGCTGGGGTAGATACAGGGTAATCGGGTGGTCCCACGCAGGGCTCACAGCCTTAATCCCCATTTTACAGATGGGGTAACTGAGACCCAGTGAAGTACTTGCACATATCTATTCATTTTATTTTGTTAATATCATCATCGATCGTATTTATTGAGCGCTTACTGTGTGCAGAGCAGTGTACTAAGCGCTTGGGAAGTCCAAGTTGGCAACACATAGAGACAGTCCCTACCCAACAGCGGGCTCACAGTCTAAAAGGGGGAGACAGAGAACAAAACCAAACATACTAACAAAATAAAATAGAATAGATATGTACAAGTAAAATAAATAAATAGAGTAATAAATATGTGTCTCTTTACACTTTCGATCTCACTTCTCTAGTCACATACTATATAAATGAGCAGCGTGGCTCAGTGGAAGGAGCCCGGGCTTGGGAGTCGGAGGTCATGGGTTCAAATCCCGGCTCCGCCAACTGTCAGCCGTGTGACTTTGGGCAAGTCACTTCACTTCTCTGGGCCCCAGTTGCCTCGTCTGTAAAACGGGGATTAAAGCTGTGAGCCCCCCGTGGGACAACCTGACCACCTTGTAACCTCCCCAGCGCTTAGAACAGTGCTTTGCACGTAGTAAGCGCTTAACAAATCCCATCATTTTTATTATTATCCCTGAAAGTATAGTCTTGTTCTCTGTCTCCCCCTTCTAGACTGTGAGCCCACTGTTGGGTAGGGACTGTCTCTATGTGTTGCCAATTTGTACTTCCCAAGCGCTTAGTACAGTGCTCTGCACATAGTAAGCGCTCAATAAATACGATTGATTGATTGATTGATTGATTGGGTAGGGACTGTTGCCAACCTGGACTTCCCAAGCGCTTAGTCCGGTGCTCTGCACACAGTAAGCGCTCAATAAATACGATTGATTGATTGATTGATTTCCACTGAGCCACGCTGCTCCGGCGGCTGATTTCCCTCTCTGACCTCTGACCCCTGGGTCCGGCCGCTGTGCCCACCTTGAGCCGCTTGTGTCCGGCGGCCGCGCGTTGGTGCAGCAGGTGCCAACGGCGGTTACTGTCCTGCAGAAGGGCCCGCAGGCGGCCCTGGGCCCGGGCCCGCTCGCCGGCCCCGCGACCTAGTACTAGCCGCCGGTATCGCCCGTTCAGCGCCTCCAGTTCGGCCAGCCGCGCCCCGACCTGCCGCTGCAGCCCCTGCCCGGGAGGAGACGGACAGATGATAATAATAATAGCATTTATTAAGCGCTTACTACGTGCAAAGCCCTGTTCTAAGCGCTGGGGTAGATACAAGGTAATTAAGTTGCCCCACGTGGGGCTCACAGACTTAATCCCCGTTTTCCAGATGAGGGAACTGAGGCCCAGAGAAGTCAAGTGACCTGCCCGAAGTCACACAGCTGACAAGCAGCGTGGCTCAGTGGAAAGAGCCCGGGCTTTGGAATCAGAGGTCATGGGTTCGAATCCTGGCTCCACCACTGTCTGCTTCCTTCCTCTCCCCCCCCCTCCATCCCCCCATCTTACCTCCTTCCCTTCCCCACTGCACCTGTATATATGTATATATGTTTGTACATATTTGTTACTCTATTTATTTATTTTACTTGTACATATCTATTCATTTTATTTTGTTAGTATGTTTGGTTTTGTCCTCCATCTCCCCCTTTTAGACTGTGAGCCCACTGTTGGGTAGGGACCGTCTCTATATGTTGCCAACTTGGACTTCCCAAGCACTTAGTACAGTGCTCTGCACACAGTAAGTGCTCAATAAATACGATTGATGATGATGACTTAACTTCTCTGAGCCTCAGTTACCTCATCTGTAAAATGGGGATGAAGACTGTGAACCCCACATGGGACAACCTGATCACTTTGTATCCCCCCCCAGCGCTTAGAACAGTGCTTTGCACGTAGTAAGCGCTTAACAAATGCCAACATTATTATTATTATTATTAAGTGGCGGAGCCGGAATTCGAACCCATGAGCTCTGACTCCAAAGCCCGGGCTCTTTCCACTGAGCCACGCTGCTTCTCTATGGACGGACAGACGGATGGACACACAACACACCAGAGAGGTCAGTCAGGTCAGCCCGGCCCCGGCTCTGCTCCCCTCCCGACGGGCAGAGTGCCTCGGTGGGCCCTGGAGGCCGGGGGCAAGAGGAGAGCGCTTCTTCTCGACTGTGAGCCCACTGTTGGGTAGGAACCGTCTCTATATGTTGCCAACTTGGCCTTCCCAAGCGCTTAGTACAGTGCTCTGCACACAGGAAGCGCTCAATTAATACCATTGAATGAATGAATGAAGCGCTTAACACATCATGATGACGACGGGGTAGGTACAATAACAATAATAATAATAATGATGGCATTTATTAAGCGCTTACTATATGCAAAGCACTGTTCTAAGCGCTGGGGTAGGTACAATAATAATAATAATGATGGCATTTATTAAGCGCTTACTATATGCAAAGCACTGTTCTAAGCGCTGGGGAGGTTACACGGTGATCAGGTTGTCCCATGGGGGGGCTCACAGTCTAGAAGGGGGAGATGGACAACAAATCAAAACATATAAACCAAATAAAATAGAATAAATCTGTACAGGTAAATTAGAGTAATAAATATGTACAAACGTATACATATAATAATAATAATAATAATAATGATAATGGCATTTATTAAGCGCTTACTATGTGCAAAGCACTGTTCTAAGCGCTGGGGAGGTTACAGGGTGATCAGGTTGTCCCATGGGCGGGCTCGCAGTCTAGAAGGGGGAGACGGACAACAAATCGAAACATATAAACCAAACAAAATAGAATAAATCTGTACAGGTAAAATAGAGTAATAAATATGTACAAACATATATACATGTAATAATAATAATAATGAAGGTCATCAGCCGCGTGGCTCGGTGGGAAGAACCCGGGCTTGGGAGTCAGAGGTCGTGGGTTCTAATCCCGCTCCGCCACCTTCATTCATTCAGTCGTATTTATTGAGCGCTTACTGTGTGCGGAGCACTGGACTAAGCGCTTGGGAAGTCCAAGCTGGCAACACGTAGAGACGGTCCCGACCCAACAGTGGTCTCACAGTCTAGAAGGGGGGAGACAGATGACAAAACATACTAACAAAATAAAATAGAATAGATATGTAAGCGCTCAATAAATATGATTGACTGATTGATTGATTCATCCCCATTTTCCAGATGAGGGAACTGAGGCCCAGAGAAGGGACTGGCCTAAAGTCAATCAATCATTCAATCAATCGTATTTATTGAGCGCTTACTGTGTGCGGAGCACTGGACTAAGCGCTTGGGAAGTCCAAGTTGGCAACATAGAGAGACAGTCCCTACCCAACAGTGGGCTCACAGTCTAAAAGGGGGAGACAGAGAACAAAACCAAACATACTAACAAAATAAAATAAATAGGATAGATATGTACAAGTAAAATGGAGTAATAATCGTATTTATTGAGCGCTTACTGTGTGCGGGGCACTGGACTAAGCGCTTGGGAAGTACAAGTTGGCAATATATAGAGACAGTCACGCGGCTGACGAGTGGCGGAGCCGCATTTGAAGCCAAGACCTCTGCAGATGCCCTCGTTATTCTTCTTCTTCTTATTATTATTATAATATGTTGGGAGGAGGGCACCCATGGCCCCCCGGCCTGGGCATCCTGGGGGCTGGCCCCTGCCCCTGCCCCTGCCCCTCGCGCCCCTTCCTTACCTCGCAGCGCTTGAGTTGGGCCCGGGCCTCGGCGTAGAGCACGTGGGCCGAGCTGGGGAGTGGAGTGGCCGCCTCGGCCCCCTCCAACCAGTCCTGGAAGCGGCTCAGGGAGTCCAGCAAGCTGCCCCACAGCGCTCGGACCTGCTCCATCCTGGGGACGGGGGGCCACGTCAGCCGGACGGGCCTGGGTCCCCCCCCCCGCGAGACCCGAACCCACAACCCCGGCCCCCCTTTCCAGAGGGAGCCGGTCCGGCCTCTGGGACGCTGGCTCCCTCCTGCTCCTCCCCAGAGGTGCGTGCAGGTGCGTGACTCAGTTTACCCCCTTCCCGGGGGAGGGGATGAGGAGGGAAGCGGCGTGGCTCAGTGGAAGGAGCCCGGGCTTTGGAGTCGGAGGGCATGGGTTCAAATCCCAGCTCTGCCAATTGTCAGGTGGGTGACCTTGGGCAAGTCACTTAGCTTCTCCGGGCCTCAGTGACCTCATCTGGAAAATGGGGATTAAGACTGTGAGCCCCACACGGGACAGTCTGATCAATTTATATCCTCCCCAGTGCTTAGAACAGTGCTTTGCACATAGTAAGCACTTAACAAATGCCATCATTATTATTATTATTCTATTTGTTCTGACGACTTGACACCCGTCCACGTTTTGTTTTGTTCCCTGTCTCCCCCTTCTATCAATCAATCAATCAATCGTATTTATTGAGTGCTTACTGTGTGCAAAGCACTGTACTAAGCGCTTGGGAAGTACAAGTTGGCAACAACTTGACTGTGAGTCTAGACTGTGAGCCCGTTGTTGGGTAGGGACCGTCTCTAGATGTTGCCCACTTGGGACTTCCCAAGCGCTTAGTACAGTGCTCTGCACACAGTAAGCGCTCAATAACTACGATTGAATGAATGAATGAATGATGACACTTGCTCTCTCCTCCTCCCCCGCCTCCTCCCCAGAGTGGACGAGGGTGTGCGCAGGTACGTGACTCAGTTTACCCTCCCCAGGGGATGATCAGGACACTCGCTCTCTCCTCATCCCCCGCCCTTCGACCCCACCCCAGAATGGACGGGGGTGTGTGCAGGTGCGTGACTCAGTTTACCCTCCCCTGGGGAGGGGATAATCAGGACACTCGCTCTCTCCTCCCCCGCCCCTCGACCCCACCCCAGAGTGGGCGGGGGTGCGCACAGGTACGTGACTCAGTTTACCCTCCCCAAGGGAGACAGGACACTCGCTCTCTCCTCCTCCCCCACCCCAGAGTGGATGAGGGTGCGTGCAGGTGCGTGACTCAGTTTACCTTCCCCAGGGGATGATCAAGACCCTCGCTCTCTCCTCCTCCCCCGCCCCCTGACTTCTCCCCAGAGTGGATGGGGGTGCGAGCAGGCCCGTGACTCAGTTTACCCTCCCCAGGGGATGATCAGGACCCTCGCTCTCTCTTCCTCCCCTGCCCCTCGACCCCACCCCAGAGTGGACGGGGGTGTGAGCAGGCGCGTGACTCAGTTTACCCTCCCCAGGGGATGATCAGGACCCTCGTTCTCTCCTCCTCGGAGTGGACAGGGGTGCGCGCAGGTGCGTGACTCAGTTTACCCTCCCCAGGGGATGATCAGGACCCTCGCTCTCTCCTCCCCAGAATGGACAGGGGGGCGTGCAAGTGCATGACTCAGTTTACCCTGAGCCCACCGTAGGGTAGGGACCGTCTCTATATGTTGCCAACTTGTACTTCCCAAGCGCTTAGTTCAGTGCTCTGCACACAGTAAGCGCTCAATAAATACGATTGAATGAATGAATAGGGGATGATCGGGACCCTTGCTCTCTCCTCCTCCCCGGAGTGGACGGGGGTGCCTGCAGATGCGTGACTCAATTTACCCTCCCCAGGGGATGATCAGGACCCTCGCTCTCTCCTCCTCCCCAGAGTGGACAGGGGTGCGCGCAGGTGTGTGACTCAGTTTAACCTCCCCAGGGGATGACCAGGACCCTCACTCTCTCCTCCCCAGAGTGGACGGGGGTGCGCGCAGGTGCATGACTCAGTTTATCCTCCCCAGGGCATGATCAGGACCCTCGCTCTCTCCTCCTCCCCAGAGTGGACGGGGGTGCGCGCAGGTGCGTGACTCAGTTTACCCTCCCCAGGGGATGATCAGGACCCTCGCTCTCTCCTCCTCCCCAGAGTGGACGGGGGTGCGCGCAGGTGTGTGACTCAGTTTAACCTCCCCAGGGGATGACCAGGATCCTCACTCTCTCCTCCCCAGAGTGGATGGGGGTGCTTGCAGGCTCATGACTCAGTTTACCCTCCCCACCTCAGCCCCCCAACCCCGGCGAGGGGGCGGAGGGCAGGCCGCTGGGCCTTGTCCCCCAAGTGCAGGCGGGAAGGCCTAGCTGGCAGGCCTCAGCCCCCTCCCCTCCATTCCCCCTCACCTGATCCTCTTCTCCACCGAGGCGGAGCAGACGTCGCAGGCGGAGGAGCCCCTCAGCAGCGGCCCCCCAGGAGCCCCGGGGGGGTGGTCGCTAAGCAGCCCGGAGGGCCAGGACTTCGGTCTGGGGGGCGGCATCGCCCCGGCCCCCCTCGCCGGTAGGCCGCAATCCAGCAGGCGCTTAGTACGAGGCCTGGCACATGGGAAGCGCTTAACAAATATTGTTAGTATTATCATTACCATCAGGAGACCAGCCCACGCCACCACCACAGTGCTTTGCACATAGTAAGCGCTTAATAAATGCTATCATTATTATTCCTGGGGGAACCGAGCCCCTGGTAAGCAGTAAGTCTATTCTGTAGAGGGCATCAAGGCACACCAGAGAGACGCCCCCACGATCCCTACTTCCAGCCGGCTTCCAGGAATCTCGAGTCCTCTCTCTCTCTGGGCCCCAGTTACCTCTTCTGTAAAATGGGGATTAAGATTGTGAGCCCCCGTGGGTCGACCTGATCACCTTGTAACCTCCCAAGTGCTTAGAACAATGCTTTGCACATAGTAAGCGCTTAATAAATGCCATTATTATTATTACCACCTGGAAAGTACTTGGAGATCCCACCCCTCCCTTCCTGAGCCCCCCTCCTTCCTCTCCCCCTCCTCCCCCTCTCCATCCCCCTGCCTTACCTCCTTCCCTTCCCCACAGCACCTGTATATATGGATATATGTTTGTATGTATTTATTACTCTATTTATTTATTTACTTTACTTGTACACACTTATTCTACTTATTTTATTTTGTTAATATGTTTTGTTTTGTTCTCTGTCTCCCCCTTCTAGACTGTGAGCCTGCTCTTGGGTAGGGACCGTCTCTATATGTTGCCAACTTGGACTTCCCAAGCGCTTAGTACAGTGCTCTGCACACAGTAAGCGCTCAATAAATACGATTGAATGAATGAATGAATGAACCGAGCCCCCAGTAAGCAGTAAACCTATTCTGTAGAGGGCATCAAGGCACACCAGAGAGACGCCTCCATAATTCCTACTTCCAGCCGGCTTCCAGGAATCTCGAGTCCTCTCTACCTGGAGAGTGCTTGGAAATCCCCCCCCTCCCCTTCCTGGGGGAACCGAGCCCCCAGTAAGCGGTAAATCTATTCTGTAGAGGGCATCAAGAGAAGCAGCGTGGCACAGTGGGAGGAGCCCAGGCTTGGGAGCCAGAGGTCATGGGTTCGAATCCCGACTCCGCCACTTGTCAGCTGTGTGACCTTGGGCAAGGCACTTAACTTCTCTGAGCCTCAGTTCCCTCGTCTCTAAAATGGGGGTTAAAACTGTGAGCCCCACGAGGGACAACCTGATCACCTTGTATCCCCCCCCAGCGCTTAGAACAGTGCTTTGCACATAGTAAGCGCTTAACAAATGTCATTATTATTATTATTATTATCAAGGCACACCAGAGAGACGCCCCCACAATCCCCACTTCCAGCCGGCTCCCAGGAATCTCGAGTCCTCTCTACCTGGAGACTGCTTGGAGATCCCCAGGGGGTGAGGGAAGAGGACCAGACCCCCTCCATCCATCCGCCCTTCCCAGACTGAGCCCCTTCCTTCCTCTCCCCCTCTCCATCCCCCCATCTTACCTCCTTCCCTTCCCCACAGCACCTGTATATACGTATATATGTTTGTACATATTTATTACTCTATTTATTTTACTTGTACAAATCTATTTATTTTATTAGTATGTTTGGTTTTGTTCTCTGTCTCCCCCTTTTAGACTGTGAGCCTACTTTTGGGTAGGGACCGCCTCTATATGTTGCCAGCTTGTACTTCCCAAGCGCTTAGTCCAGTGCTCTGCACACAGTCAGCGCTCAATAAATATGATGATGATGATGATCCACCCAGTGGGGATCCCAGGGGGTCTCAGGGAGAACGAAGGCCACCCCCATTCCCAGCCCGGGTTTCTGTGGCTCCTTTTCCCCCTTCCTGCTTCTCCCAGCTCATTTTGGGGGGGACAAAGATTAGCAATGGCTGGAGGAGGGAGAGGCGGGACACCCTGCGGGGAAATAAGGGGGCAACTTTTGGCCAAGGAGGGAGTCCAATGGGGCCTGGGGAGGGGAGGGAGTTGTGGCAGTACACCTGCTACAGGGGAGGGGCCTCCATCTCACCTGGGCATTCAATCCGCCCAGTCCACCCCCAGTCCACCCCAGTGGCGTCCACCCCAGTCCCTCTTACCGTGGCTGGAGGAAGGGGAGCAGCTTGAAGGCCTCAGGGCCGTTGGGCTTCCTCCTCCCCTGCCCCAAGGCCTGGAGGAGGAGCGGGGGACCCAGGTAACCGGATCCCCAGGTGAGTCAGGGTGTGGACTCCACCCGCCTGCTTAACCCCTCCCTCCCCGAGGGACGGTTTAAGCCAGCCAGTTCATTCATTCAGTCGTATTTATGGAGCGCTTACTACGCGCAGAGCGCTGGACTAAGCGCCTGGGAAGTCCAACTGGGCAACGGGCCCTACCCGACAACGGGCTCCCAGTCTAGAAGGGGGAGACAGATCATCATCATCATCATCAATCGTATTTATTGAGCGCTTACTATGTGCAGAGCACTGGACTAAGCGCTTGGGAAGTACAAATTGGCAACATATAGAGACAGTCCCTACCCAACAGTGGGCTCACAGTCTAAAAGGGGGACACAGAGAACAAAACCAAACATACTAACAAAATAAAATAGAATAGATATGTACAAATAAAATAAATAAATACATAAATAGAGTAATAAATATGTACAAACAGATATACATATGTACAGGTGCTGTGGGGAAGGGAAGGTGGTAAAACAAAACATGTGGACGGGTGTCAAGTCGTCAGAACAAATAGAATTAAAGCTAGCTGCACATCATTAACAAAATTCATTCATTCAGTCGTATTTATTGAGCGCTTACTACGCGCAGAGCACTGGAGTAAGCGCCTGGGAAGTCCACCTGGGCAACGGGCCCTACCCGACAACGGGCTCCCAGTCTAGAAGAGGGAGACAGACGGTAAAACAAAACATGTGGACAGGGGTCAAGTCGTCAGAACAAATAGAATTAAAGCTATCTGCACATCATGAACAAAATTCATTCATTCAATCGTATTTATGGAGCACTTACTATGCGCAGAGCACTGGACTAAGCGCCTGGGAAGTCCAACTGGGCAACGGGCCCTACCCGACAACGGGCTCCCAGTTTAGAAGGAGGAGACAGATGGTAAAACAAAATATTTTATCCTGAGGTAAAACCCTTAGCCCTAGTCCATAGAAGACCCCTCCAATTTCAGAAGAGTCGTTGGCACCGATCACCTTCTATTTATTTTATTTTGTTAATATGTTTTGTTTTGTTGTCTGTCTCCCCCTTTTAGACTGTGAGCCCGCTGTTGGGTAGGGACCATCCCAACTTGTACCTCCCAAGCACCTAGTACAGTGCTCTGCACACAGTAAGTGCTCAATGAGCCCCCTCCTTCCTCTCCCCCTCGTCCCCCTCTCCATCCCCACCGTCTTACCTCCTCCCCTTCCCGACAGCACCTGTATATATGTATATATGTCTGTACATATTTATTACTCTATTTATTTATTTTACTTGTCCATATCTATTCTATTTATTTTATTTTGTTAATATGTTTGGTTTTGTTCTCTGTCTCCCCCTTTTAGACTGTTTTAGACTGTTTTGTTCCCCCTTTTAGACTGTGAGCCCACTGTTGGGTAGGGACTGTCTCTATATGTTGCCAACTTGTTCTTCCCAAGCACTTAGCACAGTGCTCTGCACACAGTAAGTGCTCAATAAATACGATTGATTGATTGATTGTCTCCCCCTTCTAGACTGTGAGCCCACTGTTGGGTAGGGACTGTCTCTATATGTTGCCAACTTGTACTTCCCAAGCGCTTAGTCCAGTGCTCCGCACACAGTAAGCACTCAATAAATACAATTGATTGATTGATTGATTGATTGAATGAATGAAATGAATGCATACTGTCCCCAAACCGCCCTTCCCAGGCCCCTCCACCACCATCCCAGACAGGGCCACGCATCAGCAGGGACAACACAGTTTATTCTTTTCACTTGATACAAATGTCTTTGGCTGGGGGACTGGAAGGGGAGGGCGAGGCAGGCCTGTCCTGGGCCTTCCCCACTGTCCCCCAGTTCAGATTGGGAAGCCAAACCTAAACCAGTAACTTCACACCCAATGGTCTCCTGGAGGTGGGGGGCTTGGAGAGGGTCTCCTGGAGGTGGGGGGCTTGGAGATGGTCTTCTGGAGATGGGGGGCTTGGAGAGGGTCTCCTGAAGGTGGGGGGCTTGGAGATGGTCTCTTGGAGGTGGGGGGCTTGGAGAGGGTCTCCTGAAGGTGGGGGGCTTGGAGAGGGTCTCCTGGAGGTGGGGGGCTTGGAGAGGGTCTCCTGGAGGTGGGGGGCTTGGAGAGGGTCTCCTGAAGGTGGGGGGCTTGGAGAGGGTCTCCTGAAGGTGGGGGGCTTGGAGATGGTCTCTTGGAGGTGGGGGGCTTGGAGAGGGTCTCCTGAAGGTGGGGGGCTTGGAGATGGTCTCTTGGAGGTGGGGGGCTTGGAGAGGGTCTCCTGAAGGTGGGGGGCTCGGAGAGGGTCTCCTGGAGGTGGGGGGCTTGGAGATAGTCTCTTGGAGGTGGGGGGCTTGGAGAGGGTCTCCTGAAGGTGGGGGGCTTGGAGATGGTCTCTTGGAGGTGGGGGGCTTGGAGAGGGTCTCCTGAAGGTGGAGGGCTTGGAGAGGGTCTCCTGAAGGTGGGGGGCTTGGAGATGGTCTCTTGGAGGTGGGGGGCTTGGAGAGGGTCTCCTGAAGGAGGGAGGCTTGGAGATGGTCTTCTGGAGATGGGGGGCTTGAAGAACTGCCCCATGGACTTGAGTGCCTGGCTCTTCCCCCACCCTCACTGGGCAGGGGACACTGAGGTGACATTCCCCACCTCTGGCCCACTCCCTCCCATAACAGCAGGTCGGAACCAGGCGTCCCGGCTCCCAGTCCCTTGTCCCCGCTCACGGCCCACCTGAGCGGGGAACGGAGGACGGAAGGAGCCGGTGGACCGGTAGTGGGAGGCCCCCCCATCTTCCTCTGGTGGTCACTTGCCCAGGAGGAGGCCGGTCTGGAGGACCTGGGGCACGTGGCGGACCGTCAGGGAGACGCGGGTGCCGCGCGGCAGGGTGGCACCGGGCTGGGCGGAGGGGCAGGAGGGCAGGTTGGCCACGGGGCCGGTCAGGGTATCAGCGGTGACCGGGCGGATGCCGTGGAGGAGCCGCGTGTAGGCGGTGCCGGCCAGGACCAGCAGGCTGCGGCGCTCCAGCAGCAGGGATGAAAGATGGCGTTGCTGCTCCGTCTGGGGGCCCTGGGGGGCCGGGGGACGGAGGGGAGGGGGTCAGGACCCTCATTTTGGGGGGCCCGGGGTGGGACTCGACCCACTGTCTGAGGGGCCTGGAGGCGGGGGCTAGAGGGATCAATGGAAAGAGCACAGGCTACGGAGTCAGAGGTCACGGGTTCAAATCCTTGCTCCGCCAACTGTCAGCTGTGTGGCTTTGGGCAAATCACTTCTCTGGGCCTCAGTGACCTCATTGAATGAATGAATGAATTTACTATTCTATTCATTTTATCCTGTTAATATGTTTGGTTTTGTTGTCTGTCTCCCCCTTCTAGACTGTGAGCCCACTGTTGGGTAGGGACCGTCTCTAGATGTCACCAACTTGGACTTCCCAAGCGCTTAGTACAGTGCTCTGCACACAGTAAGCGCTCAGTAAATACAATTGAATGAATTGAATGAATGAATCTGTAAAATGGGGATTAAGACTGTCGCCCTCCATCCCCCCCACCTTACCTCCTTCCCTTCCCCATAGCACCTGTATATATGTATACATGTTTGTACGGATTTATTACTCTATTTATTTTACTTGTACATGTCTATTCTATTTATTTTATCTTGTTAATATGTTTTGTTTTGTTCTCTGTCTCCCCCTTCTAGACTGTGAGTCCATTGTTGGGTAGGGACCGTCTCTACATGTTGCCAACTTGGACTTCCCAAGCGCTTAGTCCAGTGCTCTGCACACAGTAAGCACTCAATAAATACGATTGATTGATTGGTTGATTGTGAGCCCACTGTTGGGTAGGGACCGTCTCTATATGTTGCCAACTTGGACTTCCCAAGCGCTTAGTCCAGTGCTCTGCACACATTAAGTGCTCAATAAATACGATTGATTGATTGATTAGAACAGTGCTCTGCACACAATAAGTGCTCAATAAATACGATTGAATGGATGAATGAATGAATAGCAAGCGCTTAACAAATGCCATCAAAAAACAACAACAAGGAAGAGAGTGGCGAAGTGTTTTGTCGTCTGTCTCCCCACTTCAAGACTGTGAGCCTGCTGTTGGATAGGGACTGTCTCAGTCTGTTGCCGAATTGTACTTTCCAAGCGCTTAGTACAGTGCTCTGCACACAGTAAGCGCTCAATAAATACGATTGATTGATTGATTGATTAGAACAGTGCTCTGCACACAGTAAGTGCTCAATAAATACGATTGAATGGATGAATGAATGAATAGTAAGCGCTTAACAAATGCCATCAAAAAGCAACAACAAGGCGAAGTGTTTTGTCGTCTGTAGGGACTGTCTCCATCTGTTGCCGAATTGTACTTTCCAAGCGCTTAGTACAGTGCTCTGCACGCAGTAAGCGCTCAATCAATCAATCAATCAATCAATCGTATTTATTGAGCGCTTACTGCGTGCTGAGCACTGTACTAAGCGCTGGGAAAGCACAAGTTGTAACTTGTAACTTCCCCAGCGCTTAGAACAGTGCTTTGCACAGAGTAAGCGCTTAATAAATGCCATTATTAATTACAAGTTGGCAACACAGCGCTCAATAAATACGACTGACTGAATGAATTGAATGAGGGAAGGGTGGCCTGCTCTCCCTGTTCTACCCAGCAACGGGTCTGGACCAATCAGTGAGTGCTACGTAGGGCTACAGCTGAGACGACTTGGGCAGATAAAAAGGCGCTCGTTTGTAGTGGAAGAAAAGCAAGGCAAGAAGAAAGTCCTAAGCAGGAGAGTAGAACCTGGAAGGAAAAAGAAGAAGCATCCGACAAAACGGGCTCCTTTGGCCAGAAGACTGGTACTGGACACCTGGTGAAGTGAGTGAGTGTGTTTGTCATTCCCCTGCACGTCGGTAAAAACTAAATAATAATAATAATAATAATAATGGCATTTATTAAGTGCTTACTATGTGCAAAGCACTTTTCTAAGTGCTGGGGAGGTTACAAGGCGATCAGTTTATCCCACATGGGGCTCACAGTCTTCATCCCCACTTTACAGATGAGATAACTGAGGCCCAGAGAAGTGAAGTGACTTGCCCAAAGTCACACAGCTGACAATTGGTGGAGCCGGGATTGGAACCCATGACCTCTGACTCCAAAGCCCAGGCTCTTTCCACTGAGCCACGCTGCTGCTGATGGCATTTATTAAGCGCTTACTATGTGCCAAGCACTGTTCTAAGCGCTGGGGAGGTTACAAGGCGATCAGGTTATCCCGCATGGGGCTCACAGTCGTCATCCCCATTTTACAGATGAGGGAACTGAGGCCAGAGAAGTGACTTGCCCCAAGTCACACAGCTGACAATTGGTGGAGCTGGGATTTGAACCCATGGTCTCGGACTCCAAAGCCCAGGCTCTTTCCACTGAGCCGCAGAAAACCTTCCCCAGTAACCTTGGTAGTTGGGGCAGTGGTTGGACTCTACTGTGTGTCACTGTGGCTCCCTTGGTCCAGGAAAGTCCCGGTTGGTAATAATAATCATAATGATAGCATTTATTAGGTGCTTACTATGTGCAAAGCACTGTTCTAAGCGCTGGGGAGGTTACCAAGTGATCAGGTTGTCCCACGGGGGGGGGCTCACGGTCTTCATCCCCATTTTCCAGATGAGGGAACTGAGGCCCAGAGAAGTGACTTGCCCCAAGTCACACAGCTGACAATTGGCGGAGTGGGATTTGAACCCATGACCTCTGACTCCAAAGCCCGGGCTCTTTCCACTGAGCCACACTGCTTCTCTAAAATGGGGATTAAGACTATGAGCCCCACGTGGGACAGGGACTGCATCCAACCTGATACCCTTTTTCTACCCCAGTGCTTAGAAGAGTGGTTGGCACATAGTAAGCACTTAACAAATACATTATTTTTATGATCTCATGTTCCACTGTGGATAATAATAATGGCATTTATTGAGCGCTTACTATGTGCAAAGCACTGTTCTAAGCACTGGGGAGGTTACAAGGTGATCAGGTTGTCCCATGGGGGGCTCACAGTCTTCATCCCCATTTTATAGATGAGGTCACTGAGGCCCAGAGAAGTGACTTGCCCAAAGTCACACAGCTGACAGTTGGCGGAGTCAGGATTTGAACCCATGACCTCTGACTCCAAAGCCCGGGCTCTTTCCACTGAGCCACGCTGCTTCTCATGGATGAAGACTGCGAGCCCCCCGTGGGCCAACCTGATCACCTTGTAACATCCCCAGCGCTTAGAACAGTGCTTTGCACATAGTAAGCGCTTAACAAATGCGCGTGGCTCAGTGGATAGAGCCAGGGCTTTGGAGTCAGAGTTCATGGGTTCAATTCCCGGCTCAGCCCATTGTCAGCTGTGTGGCTTTGGGCAAGTCACTTCACTTCTCTGGGCCTCAGTTACCTCATCTGTAAAATGGGGATGAAGACTGTGAGCCCCCCGTGGGACAACCTGATCACCTTGTAACCTCTCCAGCGCTTAGAACAGTGCTTTGCACATAGTAAGCGCTTAATAAATGCCGTTATTATTATTACAAGCCCGGGGCTTGCAGCAGTATTCCCCCGCGGTACTTAGTACAGTGTCTGGCACACAGTAAGTGCTTAACAAATGCCGTAATTATTATTGTTATTATTAAGTGACTTGTCCAAGGTCACACACCATCATCATCATCAATCGTATTTATAGAGCGCTTACTGTGTGCAGAGCACTGTACTAAGCGCTTGGGAAGGACAAGTTGGCAACATCTAGAGACAGTCCCTACCCAACAGTGGGCTCACACACCCGACAAATGGCTGAGCTGGGATTAGAACTCAGGTCCTTCTGGCTCCCAGGCTATTTCTCAGATATGACAAGATGTTCTGAGGGGCCTAGGAGAGGGGGGTTGCCACAGAGCACCACGTAGAGAGGGGGACAGGACACTTTGGGGGTCCTGGGAGCCCAGGAAAGGAGGGTGGGGAGCTGCCATGATGTTTGGGGGCAAAGAGTGGGGCAGGACCCTCCATTTGGGGGTTCGGGGGGCAGTAGCCGCCGCGGAGCGCAGGGAAGGTGGTGAATGATGAGGGGAAGACGGAAGGAGTGTGGGGAGCTGCCATGATGTTTGGGGGCAAAGAGTGGGGCAGGACCCTCCATTTGGGGGCTCGGGGGGCAGTAGCCGCCGCTGCCGCGGAGCGCAGGAAAGGTGGTGAATGATGAGGGGAAGACGGAAGGAGTGTGGGGAGCTGCCATGATGTTTGGGGGCAAAGAGTGGGGCAGGACCCTCCATTTGGGGGATCGGGGGGCAGTAGCCGCTGCCGCCGCGGAGCGCAGGGAAGGTGGTGAATGATGAGGGGAAGACAGAAGGAGTGTGGGGAGCTGCCATGATGTTTGGGGGCAAAGAGTGGGGCAGGACCCTCCATTTGGGGGTTCGGGGGCCAGTAGCCGCCGCCGCGGAGCGCAGGGAAGGTGGTGAATGATGAGGGGAAGACGGGATGGCCCTCCACTTGGGGCTGGGATGGTGGGGTGGTGGGGGGGCTTTACCTTCTGCTCTTCCTCCTCGGCCTCAGGCCCCAAAGCAGAACGGAAGGGCCGATACAGGTCCAGGAGCGTGTGGGAGCCCAGGCTGATGGTGCTGACGCGTGGGTAGTAGAGGGGCCCATCCTCGTGGGGCTGGGGCGGGTGGGTGGAAGGGGCACAGTTGAACTCAGAGGTGGGGAGGCCCCTCCGCTCCCACCCTCACTTGCCCCAATGGTCCTCCTCCCCGCTCGGCCACAGAAGACCGTGGTTAAGTGCTTACTATTCATTCAATCGTATTTATTGAGCGCTTACTGTGTGCAGAGCACTGGACTGAGCGCTTGGGAAGTACAAGTCGGCAACATAGAGAGATGGTCCCTACCCAACAGCGGGCTCACGGTCTAGAAGACCGTGGTTAAGTGCTGACTATGTGCCAAGCACTATACTAAACACTGGGATAGGTATAAAATAACAGGTCCCACACCGGGTTCACAGTCTAAGTCGTCGGGAGACTAGGTGTCGAATTCTCATTTTGCAGATGAAGGAACTGAGGCACAGAGAAGTTAAGTGACTCGCTCAAAGGTCACACAGCAGATAAGTGGCGAGGCCGGGATTAAAACCCAGGGCCTCTGTTTCCTCGGCCCATGCTCTTTCTACTAGGCCGTCCTGTTTCCCATGTTTTTGACTGTGAGCCCGCTGTTGGGTAGGGACCGTTGGGTAGGGATACGTCACCAACTTGTACTTCCCAAGTGCTTAGTACAGTGCTCTGCACACAGTAAGCGCTCAATAAATACAACAATGAATTTGCTATTCTATTTTATCTTGTTAATATGTTTTATTGTCTGTCTCCCCCTTCTAGACTGTGAGCCCGATGTTGGGTAGGGACCGTCTCTCTATGTCCCCAACTTGTACTTCCCAAGCGCTTAGTCCAGTGCTCTGCACACAGTAAGCGCTCAATAAATACGATTGAATGAATGAATTTACTATTCTATTTATTTTATCTTGTTAATATGTTTTGTTTTGTTGTCTGTCCCCCCCCTTCTAGACTGTGAGCCCGCTGTTGGGTAGGGACCATCTCTATATGTCGCCAACTTGGACTTCCCAAGCGCTTAGTCCAGTGCTCTGCACACAGTAAGTGCTCAATAAATACGATTGAATGAATGAATTTACTATTCTATTTATTTTATCTTGTTAATATGTTTTGTTGTCTGTGTCCCCCCCCCCCCTTCTAGACTGTGAGCCCGCTGTTGGGTAGGGACCGTCTCTACATGTCGCCAACTTGGACTTCCCAAGCGCTTAGTCCAGTGCTCTGCACACAGTAAGCGCTCAATAAATACAATTGAATGAATGAATGAATTTACTATTCATTTTATCTTCTTAATATGTTTTGTTGTCTGTGTCCCCCCCCCCGCCCCCTTCTAGACTGTGAGCCCGCTGTTGGGTAGGGACTGTCTCTACATGTCGCCAACTTGGACTTCCCAAGCGCTTAGTCCAGTGCTCTGCACACAGTAAGCGCTCAATAAATATGACTGAATGAAGGAATGAGGGTGTTGTTGGGGGAGTTATCACGATGCCCGGCGGGGAGGGAAGGGGCGGGGATGACTTACCATGATGCCCTGGCCGGGCTGGTACTCATTGATGAGGACGTGGTTGGCATGTCGGCCCCCGAACACCCCCAGGCTCGAGATCTTTTCAGTGTAGCGCTGCAACCAGGCAGGAAGTTGCTCCGGCACCATGCCCCGCGGATGGGGCAGCCCACCTGGGTGTGGAGGGGACAGTGGGAGAGTCGGAACTGCCCCCAGTTGGGCTTCCATTTCATTCATTCATTCATTCAATTGTATGTATTAAGCGCTTACTGTGTGCAGAGCGCTGTACTGAGCGCTTGGGGAAAGTACAATACAATGATAGTGCCCATAATGAGCTCGCCGTCTAGATGCGGGGAGACAGACATCGGTACAAAAAGAGAAAAGTATGGATCTATGCGTAAGTGCTGTAAGGTGGGATGGGGGGGAATCAATCAATCAATCATATTTATTGAGCGCTTACTATGTGCAGAGCACTGTACTAAGCGCTTGGGAAGTACAAATTGGCAACATATATAGACATACATATGTACATACATATGTCTATAGACATATAGACATATATAGAGTCTTTTAGACTGTGAGCCCACTGTTGGGTAGGGACTGTCTCTATATGTTGCCAATTTGTACTTCCCAAGCGCTTAGTACAGTGCTCTGCACATAGTAAGCGCTCAATAAATATGATTGATGATGATGAAGAGGAAAGGGAGCAAGTCAGGGCGAAGCAGAAGGGAGTGGGAGATGAGGAAAAGTGGGGCTTAGTCCGGGAAGGCCTCTTGGAGGTGATGGGAGACTGCTTACGGGAAGCAGCGTGGCTCAGTGGAAAGAGCCCGGGCTTTGGAGTCAGAGGTCATGGGTTCGAATTCCGGCTCCGCCAATCATCAGCTGTGTGACTTTGCACACAGTAAGTGCTCAATAAATACGATTGATTGATTTTGTTCAGTCTCCCCCTTCTAGACTGTGAGCCCACTGTTGGGTAGGGACCGTCTCTATATGTTGCCAACTTGTACTTCCCAAGTGCTTAGTACAGTGCTCTGCACACAGTAAGCGCTCAATAAATATGATTGATTTGGGCAAGTCACTTCACTTCTCTGGGCCTCAGTTCCCTCATCTGGAAAATGGGGATGAAGACTGTGAGCCCCACGTGGGACAACCTGATCACCTTGTAACCTCCCAAGCGCTTAGAACAGTGCTCTGCACATAGTAAGCGCTTAATAAATGCCATCATTATTATTATTAGATGGGCCTTCAATAAAGCTTTGAAGGAGTCATTGTAATAATAATGTTGGTATTAAGCGCTTACTATGTGCCAAGCACTGTTCTAAGCGCTGGGGTAGATACAGGGTAATCAGGTTGTCCCACACGGGGCTCACGGTTTGAATCCCCATTTCACAGATGAGGGAACTGAGGCCCAGAGAAGTGAAGTGACTTGCCCCAAGTCACACAGCAGATAAGTGGCAGAGCCAGGATTAGAACCCATGACCTCTGACTCCCAAGGCCGGGCTCTTTCCACTGAGCCACGCTGCTTCTCTATTGTCTGTGGGATTCGGAGACGGGTGAGATGGAGGCCCAGTGAGAAGTTTAGCTCTAGAGGAGTGAAGTGTGCGGGCTACACTGTAGGAGGAGAGAAGCGAGGCGAGGTAAAGACTGTGAGCCCACTGTTGGGTAGGGACCGTCTCTATATGTTGCCAACTTGGACTTTCTAAGCGCTTAGTACAGTGCTCTGCACACAGTAAGCGCTCAATAAATACAATTGATTGATTGAGGTAAGAGGGGGCAAGGTGATGGACTGCTTTAAAGCCAATCGTGAGGAGTTCTTGTTTGCTACGGGGGTGGCGAGGCGACCACTGGAGATTTTCGAAGGAGGTGAGGGTGACGTGTTCTGACTTTTTTTTATGGGAGATAATCCGGCCTCACCCTCGATTCCCCCAAAATGGAGCTACGTCCCCCTGATGTGGGGAGGGAATGGAGGAGGAGCTTACCCCAGTTCTGAAGTTTTCTCCCCGACAGCTGCGTCCACTTGGGCTTGGGGGCATTGTAGACCTGGGGGGGAGGTGGAGGGTCTCAAGGAGGATGGCTCCCCCCACATAGCCCTGGATTTCCCCATCCCTCCCTCCCTCCCTCCCTCAGCAGCAAGCCACTGCCCACCTTTCCTTTCCACCCGAGGTATGCCATTCACAACTCTAAGACTGTAAGCTCCTTGTGGGCAGGGAATGTGTCTCATAATAATAATAATTTTGGTAATAATAATAATAATGATGGCATTTGTTAAGCACTTACTATGTGCAAAGCACTGTTCTAAGCGCTGGAGAGGTAACAAGGTGATCAGGCTGTCCCACAGGGGGCTCACAGTCTTAATTCCCATTTTACAGATGAGGTAACTGAGGCCCAGAGAAGTGAAGTGACTTGCCCAAAGTCACCCAGCTGACAAGTGGCGGAGCCGGGATTTGAACCCATGACCTCTGACTCCAAAGCCCGGGCTCTTTCCACTGAGCCACACTGCTTCTCACTGTTCTAAGCGCTGGGGGGAATACAAGGAGATGAGGTTGTCCCACGTGGGGCTCAGAGTCTTAATCCCCCTTTTACAGATGAGGGAACTGAGGCCCAGAGAAGTGAAGTGACTTTGCCCAAGGTCACACAGCAGACATGTGGGGGAGGCGGGATTCGAACCCATGACCTGTGACTCCCAAGCCCGTGCTCTTTCCACTGAGACACGCTGCTATGGTATTAAGCGCTTAGTACAGTGCTCTGCACACAGTAAGCGCTCCATAAATATGATTGATTAAGCGCTTACTATGTGCAAAGCACTGTTCTAAGCGCTGGGGAGGTTACAAGACGATCAGGTGGTCCCACGGGGGGCTCACAAGTCTTTATCCCCATTTGACAGATGAGGGAACTGAGGCACAGAAGGGAAGTGACTTGCCCAGAGTCATCTAGCTGACAAGTGGTGGAGCGGGGATTTGAACCCATGACTTCTGACTCCAAAGCCCGGGCTCTTTCCACTGAGCCACACTGCTTTGTAATAAACTCGTCTCTGACCTACACTTTTCTAAACACAATGCAGAGTCTGTGAGGATTTTTCTTCCGCAGGGCCTATGCGGGGCTCACAGGAGAGCGAGAACAGGAATTAAAGCTCCATTTTGCAGATGAGGGAACTGAGGCCCATTCATTCAATCATATTTATTGAGCGCTTACTGTGTGCAGAGCCCAGGGAAGTTGTGACTTGTCCAAGCAGATATGTGGACGAACCAGGATTAGAACCCAGGGCCTCAGACTCCTAGGCCTGTGCTCTTTCCAACAGGCCATGCTGCTTTCCAAACACAGCCAGAGAACAGCAGACTCGGAGAGACCAAGCCCGTGAATAGCCCAGCGGGATAGAGCACAGACTTGGGAATCAGAAGATCGTGGGTTCTAATCCCGGCTCTGCCGCTTGTCTGCTGTGTGACCTTGGGCATAACACTTCGCTTCTCTGGGCCTCCGTTTCCTCATCTGTAAAATGAGGATTAAGGCTGTGAGCCCCATGCGGGATGCAGATTGGGTCCAACTTGTATCTACCCCAGAGTTTAGTACAGTGCCCAGCACTAAGTAAGTGCCTAACAAATACCATTTGGGGGGGGAAAAAAAAAGAGGAAAAAAAGCAGGGTCCAGGGCCCCCACATACCTGCCGCAGAAGATACTCCTCCTCCTCTTCGGACACAAAGTCAGGCATGTAGTAGATAGTAGGGGGAGCCTGCAAAGAAATCCCGCTCCTAAGAGCCTGGCCCCGACCCTTCGCCTTATTATTATTATTATTATTATTATTATTATTATATTATAATTAATAATTATAGAAATATATCATTATATAAACCATATATAAATGTTATATAGTGGTATGATATTATTATTATTAATAATAATAATAATAATAAGATCCAAGCCTCCCTCTCCCAACTCCACCCCCTCCGGCTCCAAATTCAATCTTCTCCAACATCCTGCTGCTCTAAGACCCCTGAGTTGGGTTCCAGGGCTCCTGGGACCCTGGAGGAGAGACTGAGGCCCAAGGAGCTGACTTTTTTTATTTTGGACTGGGGGAAGACAGGTAATAATAATAATAATAAGATGGCATTTATTAAGCGCTTACTATGTGCCAAGCACTGTTCGAAGCGCTGGGGGAGATACAAGGTGATCAAGTTGTCCCACGTGGGGCTCACAGTCTTAATCCCCATTTTCCAGATGAGGGAACTGAGGCTCAGAGAAGTGAAGTGACTTGCCCAAAGTCACACAGCTGACAAGTGGCGGAGCTGGGATTTGAACCCATGACCTCTGACTCCAAAGCCCGGGCTCTTTCCACTGAGCCACGCTGCTTCTCTATCTGACCTGATCAAGGGTTGCTGAATTTTTTTTTTTGGGGGGGGGGGGAGGTACATTGTTGGGTAGGGACCGTCTCTATATGTTGCCAACTTGTATTTCCCAAGCGCTTAGTACAGTGCTCTGCACACAGTAAGTGCTCAATAAATATGACTGAATGAATGAAAGGGGGAGGGCCCATAATAATAATAATAATGATGGTATTTGTTAAGCGCTTACTTTCATTCATTCAATTGTATTTATTGAGCGCTTACTGTGTGCAGAGCACTGGACTAAGCGCTTGGGAAGCACAAGTTGGCCACATCTAGAGACGGTCCCTACCCAACAATGGGCTCACAGGCTAGAAGGGGGGGACAGACAACAAAACAAAACATGCGGACAGGTGTCAAGTTATCAGAATAAATAGAAGTAAAGCTAGGTGCACAGCATTAACAAAATAAATAGAATAGTAAATATGTACAAGTAAAATAAAGTAATAAATCTATGTGCTAAGCGCTGGGTGGGGGGGGGGGGGATACAGGGTGATCAGGTTGTCCCACATGGGGATCACAGTCTTAATCCCCATTTGACAGGTGAGGTCACTGAGGCCCAGAGAAGTAAAGTGACTCACCCAAAGTCACCCAGATGACAGAGCCGGGATTAGAACCCACGACCTCTGACTCCAAA
This sequence comes from Tachyglossus aculeatus, assembly GCF_015852505.1. Lineage (NCBI taxonomy): Eukaryota > Metazoa > Chordata > Mammalia > Monotremata > Tachyglossidae > Tachyglossus > Tachyglossus aculeatus. Next base: position 4,566,314 of record NC_052091.1, read on the forward strand.
GCCCGGGCTCTTTCCAGTGAGCCCCGCTGCTTCTCTGTCCCTGATGGCCCAGCTGTCCCTGGGGTTTAGCCCTGCTCTTGGGCCCCCTTTCCTTTCCAACTCATTACCTGCTTCACCCGGAATGGCTCCAGCGCAGGGATCCAGGCGCCCAGCTCCTCCATCGTCCAGCTCCTTGCCGGATTCCAGAGGTCAGCCTGGAAAAAGCAAGGCAGGAGGAGAGGGGCCGCAAATTCCCACCGCCGTTCCCCCTTGGACTGGTCCGTATTCCACACTCCTCTCCTAATCCCATGGCAAGTCCACATCATCGTCACCCTGCAGACTGTTTTATATGCCCTTTTTCTCCTGTATACCTGTATATATGTTTGTACGTATTTATTACTCTATCAATCAATCAATCGTATTTATTGAGCGCTTACTGTGTGCAGAGCACTGTACTAAGCGCTTGGGAAGTACAAGTCGGCAACATATAGAGACAGTCCCTACCCAACAGTGGGCTCACAGTCTATATTACAGTTTATATTTATTTATTTATTTTACTTGTACGTATCTATTCTATTTATTTTATTTTGTTAATATGTTTTGTCTTGTTCTGTACTAAGCGCTTGGGAAGTACAAGTTGGCAACATCTAGAGATGGTCCCTACCCAACAGCGGGCTCACAGTCTAGAAGGGGGAGACAGAGAACAAAACAAAACATATTAACAAAATAAAATAAATAGAATAGATATGTACAAGTAAAATAAATAGAGTAATAAATACGTACGAACATATATATGTATATACAGGTGCTGTGGGGAAGGGAAGGAGGTAAAGCGGGGGGGGGATGGAGATGGAGAGGAGGGGATACATGGTGATCAGGTGGTCCCCCGTGGGGCTCACAGTCTTCATCCCCATTTTCCAGATGAGGGAACTGAGGCACGGAGAAGTGAAGTGACTTGCCCAAAGTCACACAGCAGACATGTGGCGGAGCTGGGATTAGAACCCATGACCTCTGACTCCCAAGCCCAGGCTCTTTCCAGTGAGCCACGCTGCTTTGGATACAACCAAATTGAGCTGGACACAGTCCCTGTCTCCCAGTCTCGATCCCCATTTTAAGAATGAGGCAACGGAGGACCAGAGAAGTGACTTGTCCAAGGTCACGCAGCAGACGAGTGGCAAAGCGGGGATTAGAACCTGTGACCTTCCGATGCCCAGGACTGTGCCCTTCCCAGTAGGCCACACTGCTGCTTATCCCACCCTTCCCTGCGGACTGCTCCATTCGCCCTCTTTCCTCGTCCCTCCCATTCATTCATTCAATCAATCGTATTTATTGAGCGCTTACTGTGTGCAGAGCACTGTACTAAGCGCTTGGGAAGTACGAGTCGGCAACATATAGAGGCGGTCCCTACCCAACAATGGGCTCACGACGGTGCGACAGGCCAGAACGAGGTACAGTGAGGACCCTCTCGCTCCCCCTTAGGACAGTCCCTCAGTCGGATTTGGTTGTATCCACCCCAGCGCTTAGTACAGTGCCTGGCACATTCATTCATTCCTTCAATCATATTTATTGAGCGCTTACTGTGTGCAGAGCACTGGACTAAGCGCTTGGGAAGTCCAAGTTGGCAACATATAGAGATGGTCCCTACCCAACAGCGGGCTCACAGTCTAGATGGGGGAGACAGACAACAAAACATATTAACAAAATCAAATAAATAGAATAGTTATTGGCACAAAGTAATGGCACACAGTAAGCACTCAACAAATACCATTATTATTATTATTATTATAGCTTGGATCAAGCCATTGTCATTATTATTATTATTACTTGAATCACAGCTTGGATCAATCCATTGTCATTATTATTATTATTTGAATCACAGCTTGGATCAAGCCATTGTCTTTATTATTATTATTGTTGTTGTTATTTGAATCACAGCTTGGATCAAGCCATTGTTATAATTATTATTTGAATCACAGCTTGGATCAAGCCATTGTCATTATTATTATTATTATTATTATTATTATTATTATTTGAATCGCAGCTTGGATAAAGCCATTGTCATTATTATTACTGTTATTTGAATCACAGCTTGGATCAATCCATTGTTATTATTATTATTATTTGAATCACAGCTTGGATCAAGCCATTGTCATTATTATTATTATTATTATTATTATTTGAATCACAGCCCCCTCCTCCCCCTCCCCATCCCCCAGCCTTACCTCTTTTCCCTCCCCACAGCACCTGCATATATGTTTGTACGTATTTATTACTCTATTAATTTTACTTGTACATATTTATTCTATTTATTTTATTTTGTTATACTATAAATATATAAATATAATATATAATATAAATATATTTTGCTACATAATATAAAATATAATATATATTTTATAATATAAATATTTATTTTATTTTGTTAATATAATATAAAATTATATATCCCCCTTCTAGACTGTGAGCCCGCTGTTGGGTAGGGACCGTCTCTCTATGTCGCCAACTTGGACTTCCCAAGCGCTTAGTCCAGTGCTGTGCACACATTAAGCGCTCAATAAATACAATTGAATGAATATTTACTATTCTATTTATTTTATTTTGTTAATATGTTTTGCTTTGTCGTCCGTCTCCCCCTTCTAGACTGTGAGCCCGCTGTTGGGTAGGGACGGTCGCTATATGTTGCCAACTTGGACTTCCCAAGCGCTTAGTACAGTGCTCTACACGCAGGAAGCGCTCAATAAATACGATGGAATGAATGAATGAACAGGTTGGATCAAGCCATTGCCATTATTATTATTATTATTATTATTATTTAGGTTATCTTGTTTCTACACCTCTGCTTAGTAAGTGTTTGGTACAAGGTGAGTGCTTAATACATACCTCCTTCCTCTCCCCCTCCCCATCCCCCCCGCCCTCCCTCCTTCCCTTCCCCATAGCACCTGTATATGTTTGTACAGATTTATTACTCTAATTTATTTTACTTGTACATATTTACTATTCTATTTATTTTATTTTGTTAATATGTATTGTTTTGTCGCCTGTCTCCCCCTTCTAGACTGTGAGCCCGCTGTTGGGTAGGGACCGTCCCAACTTGGACTTCCCAAGCGCTTAGTCCAGTGCTCTGCACACAGTAAGCGCTCAATAAAAACGATTGAATGAATATTTACTACTCTATTTTATTTTGTGAATATGTTTTGTTTTGTCGTCCGTCTCCCCCCTTCTAGACTGTGAGCCCGCTGTTGGGTAGGGACTGTGTCTATACGTTGCCCACTTGTACTTCCCAAGCGCTTAGTACAGTGCTCTGCACACAGTAAGCGCTCAATAAATATGATTGATGATGATGATATTTGTTAAGTGCTTACTATGTGCAAAGCACTGTTCTAAGTGCTGGAGAGGTTACAAGGTGATCAGGTTGTCCCACGGGGGGCTCACATCTTCATCTCCATTTTCCAGATGAGGGAACTGAGACACAGAGAACGATGATGATGATGGTACTTGTTAGGTGCTTACTATGTGCAAAGCACTTACCTCCTTCCCCTCCCCGCCGCACCTGTATATATGTTTATACATATTTATTGTACTTGTAGATATTCATTCTATTTATTTTATTTTATGAATATGTTTTGTTTTGTTGTCTGTCTCCCCCTTCTAGACTGTGAGCCCGCTGTTGGGTAGGGACCATCTCTACATGTTGCCCATTTGGACTTCCCAAGCGCTTAGTCCAGTGCTCTGCAATCAATCAATCAATCAATCAATCAATCGTATTTATTGAGCGCTTACTATGTGCAGAGCACTGGACTAAGCGCTTGGGAAGTACAAATTGGCATCACATAGAGACAGCCCCTACCCAACAGTGGGCTCACAGTCTAAAAGGGGGAGACAGAGAACAGAACCAAACATACCAACAAAATAAAATAAGTAGGATAGAAATGTACAAGTAAAATAAATAAATAAATAAATAAATAGAGTAATAAATATGTACAACCATATATACATATATACAGGTGCTGTGGGGAAGGGAAGGAGGTAAGACGGGGGGATGGAGAGGGGGACGAGGGGGAGAGGAAAGAAGGGGCTCAGTCTGGGAAGGCCTCCTGGAGGAGGTGAGCTCTCAGCAGGGCCTTGAAGGGAGGAAGAGAGCTAGCTTGGCGGATGGGCAGAGGGAGGGCATTCCAGGCCCGGGGGATGACGTGGGCCGGGGGTCGATGGCGGGACAGGCGAGAGCGAGGTACGGGGAGGAGATTAGTGGTGGAGGAGCGGAGGGTGCGGGCTGGGCTGGAGAAGGACAGAAGGGAGGTGAGGGAGGAGGGGGCCAGGTGATGGACAGCCTGGAAGCCCAGGGTGAGGAGTTTCTGCCTGATGCGCAGATTGATCGGTAGCCATTGGAGGTTTTTGAGGAGGGGAGTAATATGTCCAGAGCGTTTCTGGGACCTGCGCTGGTACAGAGGAATCCTTGGTAGGGGTTGAGGGGGAGCCGTCTTGGTGGGTGAGAGGGAGGGAAACAGCTGGGTGGTAGAGGGGAAGGGGAAGGTGAGGAATGGGAATGGCAGTTGGGAGCAAGGGAACTGAAAGTTCATGGTGAGGTCAGCAGGGCGAGTGACAGTACCGCGGGGGGTTAACAATTGAGATGCAGAAGCAATAAAACAGTAGCAATGATAAAAGTAGGCGGTGGCATCACAGGGTGTAGTTGAGCAATCAATATGCTATGGCAATAATAGAATTGGCAGACGATGATGCCACAGAGAGCAGATACAAACTATTAAGAGCTGGAGTAGGGTGGGCCAGTTAAGGGGGGTCAGGGAGCAGAGATACCTGGGGAGGGGAGCCAACAGTCAACTAGCATGGGAGGGCTGAGGAGGTGGGAATGAGGTTGTCGTTAATGTAACATGTAACATGGTGCTAACAAGGGCTTTTTACCTGGGGGCGGGCGGGGGGAGAGTCAGTCAGGACCGGACCGGGAAGGTGGGGGGGGGATGAGGGGCACTTTACGGAAGGCCTCCGAAGTGGGGGGGGTGGAAGCAGGGGGGGCGTCCGTGGGGGCGCTGAGATGGCGGGAGGGTGGGCGGCCAGGCCTCTCGGGAACAAAGGCCCGGGCGTCAATGGCGGCGCCCTGAGGAGAGGAGCCTTCCGGGAGCGGCAAGGCCTCGCAGTGTGATGGGGGCGGGCGGGCGGGCGGGCCTCTCGGGAACGGAATCCCGGGCGTCTATGGCGGCGCGCACACAGTAAGCGCTCAATAAATACGATTGAAAGAAAGAATGAATCCCCCCCGCCTTACCTCCTTCCCCTCCCCACAGCACCTGTATATATGTATATATGTTTGTACAGATTTACTACTCTATTTTACTTGTACATGTTTATTCTATTTATTTTATTTGGTTAATCTGTTTGGTTTTGTGGTCTGTCTCCCCCTTCTAGACTGTGAGCCTGCTATTGGGTAGGGACCGTCTCTAGATGTTGCCAACTTGGACTTCCCAAGCGCTTAGTCCAGTGCTCTGCACACCAGTAAGCGCTCAAATACGATTGAATGAATGAATCCCCCGCCTTACCTCCTTCCCCTCCCCACAGCACCTGTGTATATGTATATATGTTTATACAGATTTATTACTCTATTTATTTTACTTGTACATATCTATTCTATTTATTTTATTTGGTTAATATGTGTTGTTTTGTTCTCTGTCTCCCCCTTCTAGACTGTGAGCCTGCTATTGGGTAGGGACCGTCTCTCTATGTTGCCAACTTGGACTTCCCAAGCGCTTAGTCCAGTGCTCTGCACACAGGAAGCGCTCAATAAATACAATAGAAGGAATGAATGAATGAAGAGCTTGGATCAAGCCATTATTATTATTATTATTATTATTATTATTATTAGAATCAAGCCATCGTCCCTCAACCCCGGTTCGGTCTGCGCTCAGTAAATACGATTGAATGAATGAACAGCTTGGATCAAGCTATTATTATTATTTATTATTATCATTATTATTAGAATCAAGCCATCGTCCCTCCACCCCGGTTCGGTCTGCGCTCAATCAATAAGTATGATTGAATGAATGAACAGCTTGGATCAAGCCATTATTATTATTATTATTTATTATTATCATTATTATTAGAATCAAGCCACCGTCCCTCAACCCCGGTTCGGTCTGCGCTCAGTAAATACGATTGAATGAATGAACAGCTTGGATCAAGCTATTATTATTATTTATTATTATCATTATTATTAGAATCAAGCCATCGTCCCTCCACCCCGGTTCGGTCTGCGCTCAATCAATAAATACGATTGAATGAATGAACAGCTTGGATCAAGCTATTATTATTATTTATTATTATCATTATTATTAGAATCAAGCCATCGTCCCTCAACCCCGGTTCGGTCTGCGCTCAGTAAATACGACTGAATGAACGAACAGCTTGGATCAAGCTATTATTATTATTATTATTATCATCATTATTATTAGAATCAAGCCATCGTCCCTCCACCCCGGTTCGGTCTGCGCTCAATCAATAAATACGATTGAATGAATGAACAGCTTGGATCAAGCTATTATTATTATTTATTATTATCATTATTATTAGAATCAAGCCACCATCCCTCAACCCCGGTTCGGTCTGCGCTCAGTAAATACGATTGAATGAATGAACAGCTTGGATCAAGCTATTATTATTATTTATTATTATCATTATTATTAGAATCAAGCCATCGTCCCTCCACCCCGGTTCGGTCTGCGCTCAATCAATAAATACGATTGAATGAACGAACAGCTTGGATCAAGCTATTATTATTATTTATTATTATCATTATTATTAGAATCAAGCCATCGTCCCTCCACCCCGGTTCGGTCTGCGCTCAATCAATAAATATGATTGAATGAATGAACAGCTTGGATCAAGCTATTATTATTATTATTATTTATTATTATCATTGTTATTAGAATCAAGCCATCGTCCCTCCACCCCGGTTCGGTCTGCGCTCAATCAATAAATACGATTGAATGAATGAACAGCTTGGATCAAGCTATTATTATTATTATTTATTATCATTATTATTAGAATCAAGCCATCGTCCCTCCACCCCAGTTCGGTCTGCGCTCAATAAATACGATTGAATGAATGAATGAATGAACAGCTTGGATCAAGTTATTATTATTATTAATAATATTATCATTATTATTATCATTATTATTATCATCGTCCCTCAACCCCGATTCGGTCTGTAGGCCAATTGGTCCCCTCCCCTCCCCCGTTTCACCCCCGCCTCCCACCACAGGGGGGCGGGCAGGAGCCGCCATGTCTCACCTGGGCCACGGCGCTGAGTCACTTCCGGGGTTCGCCCAGGAGTGACAGCCCTGTCGTCCAATAGAAATCGAGACTGTGCCCTGGCCCCCGCAGGCAGACCAATGGGCGGCAAGAGGCGGGTCTCGGGCCAGCCACTGGGAAGGCGGCGGAGGCGGGACGTTGCCTTTCTCCCTCCAATCCCCTCCCTTCCCTCCTCCTCCCTCAGATCCAGGAGCGGCGTGGCTCAGTGGAAAGAGCCCTGGCTTTCGAGTCAGAGGTCATGGGTTCGAATTCCGGCTCCGCCAATCAATCAATCAATCAATCAATCAATCGTATTTATTGAGCGCTTACTATGTGCAGAGCACTGTACTAAGCGCTTGGGAAGTACAAATTGGCATCACATAGAGACAGTCCCTACCCAACAGTGGGCTCACAGTCTAAAAGGGGGAGACAGAGAACAAAACCAAACATACCAACAAAATAAAATAAGTAGGATAGAAATGTACAAGTAAAATAAATGAATAAATAAATAAATAAATAAATGAGTAATAAATATGTGCAACCGTATATACATATATACAGGTGCTGTGGGGAAGGGAAGGAGGTAAGACGGGGGGATGGAAAGGGGGACGAGGGGGAGAGGAAAGAAGGGGATCAGTCTGGGAAGGCCTCCTGGAGGAGGTGAGCTCTCGTCGGCTGGGTGACTTTGGGCGAGTCGCTTCACTTCTCTGGGCCTCAGTTCCCTCATCTGGAAAATAGGGATGAAGACTGGGAGGCCCCCCCCCCCCCCCCCCCCCCACGTGGGGCAACCTGATTACCTTCATTCATTCATTCATATTTATTGAGCGCTTACTGGGTGCAGAGCACTGTGCTAAGCGCTTGGGAAGTCCAAGTTGGCAACATATAGAGATGGTCCCTACCCACCAACAGGCTCCCAGCCCAGAAGGGGGAGACGGACAACAAAACAGATTAACAAAATAAAATAAATGGCATAAATAGGTACAAGTAAAATAAATAGAGTAATAAATATGTACAAACATATATACAGGTGCTGTGGGGAGGGGATTTGAAGAGGGAGGGCATTCCAGGCCAGAGGCTAGATGTGACATCTCCTCCAAAAGGCCTTCCCAGACTAAGCCCCCACTTTCCTCTTCTCCCATTCCCTTCTGCGTCGCCCCGACTTGCTTCTTCTCTTCTCTCCCCCGCGCCAGCCCCCCAACACTTATGTCCATATACCCGTAGAGAAGCAGCGTGGTTCGGTGGAAAGAGCCATGTTTGTACATATTTATTACTCTATTTTACTTGTACAAATCTATTCTATTTATTTTATTTTGTTAGTATGTTTGGTTTTGTTCTCTGTCTCCCCCTTTTAGACTGTGAGCCCACTGTTAGGTGGGGACTGTCTCTATATGTTGCCAACTTGTACTTCCCAAGCACTTAGTACAGTGCTCTGCACACAGTAAGCGCTCAATAAATACGATTGATTGATTGATTGATCTGGAGTCAGAGGTCATGGGTTCAAATCCCGGCTTCGCCAATTGTCAGCTGTGTGACTTTGGGCAAGTCACTTTTCTGGGCCTCAGTTCCCTCACCTGGAAAATGGGGATGAAGACTGTGAGCCCCCCCAGTGGGACAACCTGTTCACCTTGTAACCTCCCCAGCGCTTCGAACAGTGCTCTGCTCATAGTAAGTGCTTAATAAATGTCATTATTATTATTATTAGGTATTTATTTATATGTATTGATGTCTGTCTACCCCCGCAAGACTGTAAACTCTTTGTGGGTAGGGAATGTATCTGTTTATTGTAGTATTGTGCTCTCCCAACTGCTTAGTGTAGTGCTCTGCACACAGTAGGTGCTCAATAAATACGATCGAATAAATGAATGTGAGTGAGAGGTGGGCAGTGAGCAGAAATGAACAGAAGCTCTCCTCTCTTGCTGTGCTCTCAATTTTTGTTTCCCTCACGCTAAACTACTTATAGTGCCTCGCTCACTCTCTTCCTCCTACGAGAACTATCACAGACGACAAACCACAACAGTCTTCGTCTTCAAAGCCTTTCTGAAAGCCCAGCTACTCCAGGAGGCCTTTCCTGATTCATTTCTCCTTTCCACGGATTTATCATCCTCCTCCTCAACGGCATTTATCGGGCAGTTACTATGTGCAGGGCACTGTGCGTAAGAGAGTGCGCTTGGGAAAGTACGATACCACATAATTGGCAGACACATTCAATCAATCAATCGTATTTATTGAGCGCTTACTGTGTGCAGGGCACTGTACTAAGCGCTTGGGAAGTCCAAGTTGGCAACCTATAGAGACGGTCCCCACCTACAGTGAGCTTACAGTCTAGAGGGGGAGACAGACTTTTTTTATATGGTATTTTTTAAGCGCTCATTACGTGTCGAATGCTGTTCTAAGCTCTAGGATAGACACAAGTCAATTAGGTTGGACACAGGTTGGACGGTAAGAGAAATAATTTATAGTATATAATTTGAGGATATGTATTTAAGTGATTTATCCTTTCAACTACCATCCCAGCTGCTTCTTCCCTCAGTCACCTGCAGGACTTTGGTACATGTTCTATCTCTTAAGGGGTCATTCACTTAAATATCCCATCTTCTTCTTCCCTCAGTCACCTGCAGGACTTTGGTACATGTTCTATCTCTTAAGGGGTCATTCATTTAAATATCCACTCTCCTCCTTTTTTTTTTAATGGTATTTGTTTAACACTTATTTTGTGCCAGGCACTGAAATAAACGCTGGGGTAGATACGAGCTAATCAGGTTGGACTCAGTCCCTGTCCCACCTAGAGCTCACAGCCTTCACCCCCATTTTACAGATGAGGTAACTGAGGCACAGAGAAGTAAAGGGACTTGCCTGAGGTCACCCAGCAGACAAATGGCGGAGCTGGGATTAGAACTCGGGTCCTCCTGACTCGCGGGCCCGGGCTCTATCCGCTGGGCCATGCTGCTGCTTTCTATCCGTAAATTATCTCAGGGCGCGTCTCCCTTGCTAGATTATAAACTTTAGTCCCTAGACTTTAAACTCATCGTGGGCAGGGAACGTGACTACCAACCTCCCTCTAGATTGTAAACTCCTACGGGGAGAAAATGTGTCTACTAATTCCGTTGCCTTGGACTCTCCCACGTACATAGGACACTGCACATAGTAAATGCTCAAAAAATGCGATTGATTATAGTGTCCGCTCCCAACTACTTAGTACGGTGCTCTGCACCCAGTAAGCGCTCAATAAATACGATTGATTGATTAGAAAATCCTGCAGGGCGAGGATCACGCCTTCTCGCTTTATGGTGACTCTCTCTGCTCTGCAAACAGGCACTCATCAATCAATCAATCAATCAATCGTATTTATTGAGTGCTTACTATGTGCAGAGCACTGTACTGAGCGCTTGGGAAGTACAAATTGAACTTATGTCAACTGAACTCATTGATTACCACTGATTGACACAAGTTCAAACTTCCATAGGGCTTTCTGAGGGCCAGGAACTTAAAAATGAGGGATCTGAAGGCGGGGGAATCCTCCAGGCGAGGAAGAATCCATCAGTTCCTAATGCCACGTGGCGGAGAAGGAAAGGGGGGAGGCTGCGGGAAGAGGAATGGAGGTTAGAGCTGAGGTAGAACTTCCTGATATGTTGCCAACTTGGACTTCCCAAGCGCTTAGTACAGTGCTCTGCTCACAGTAAGCGCTCAATAAATATGATTGATGATGATGAAGGTGAAGTGGGGAAACACAGGATTGAGAGGGAGAAAGAGAGGCCGTCTCTTCTCCCGGAGACCGTTCTGCAGAGTGGACTCCCCCCATCCTGGCGGGCTGGAGAACCGAGACACGGGGAGGGTTGGGATGATGACGATGATGGTGGTATTTGTTAAGCTCCTACTATGTGTCGAGCGCCTGCTCTAAGCGCCGGGGTAGATACAAGCTGATCAGGTTGGACACGGTCCCTGTCCCACTTGGGGCTCCCGGTCTCAAAGCCCATTTTGCAGTCGAGGTAACCGAGGCCCAGAGACGTTAAGTGACTCGCCCAGGGTCACACAGCAGCCAAGTGGCAGAGCCGGGATTAGAACCCAGGTCCTTCAGGGACGACCCCAGAAGGCAGCAGGGTGGGATTGCAGCAACGACGGGAGTCCGGTGCACATAGAAACACTCTTTATTAATGCTTGGGAGGTGAGAAGCGGAGAGACAGACTGTTCTTGTCATGCTGTTTCTGGAGAGTGGGGGGCCGCGGGCTGGGGGGCATGCGGGGGCGCTCAGAGTGGTGGAAGGGGCCAGAGCAGCAATGCACTCACCGAACAACGTAACTCGGATCGAGAGAATAAAAAAAAGGGGGGGGAGAGGAGAGGAGGGGACCTCAGAATACGTTAGAGGCGGAGAAAGAGGAAACGGGGCTTGGGGAGACCCCTCTCCCCGACCCCAGGTCTCCACCCCCATGGACCAACAAGGGTACGCTGAGTCTGGAGAGAACTTGGGACACAAGCCACCCCCTCCACAGGGCCCTGATTTTGGGGGGGGCTCTGGAATCGGGGTGGAAGAGAGGGTGTCCAGGGTCCCCCCAGGTTGTCAGTCCTCTGACATCCCACCCCAATTGACAGCGAGTGGGCGATGACTGCGTGAGAGGGGCCTCTCACGGCCCTGTCCACGGCCCCCCGGGAGGAGAGGCTTGGATGGGCAGGTGTTGGGAAGACTTGGGAGCCAGGATTCCTGCCCCTCCGCCCTTCCCCTGCCCCTTCAGCGGGGCAGGGAGAAGGAGGGGGGCAGCCCAGTTCCGACTGGGGCTCCCGGTGAAGGGGGAAGGGAGAGACCGTTATTTTTAAAAATAGACATTTCTCTAAAAGAGCAAGAATGAAATATCCAGACATTTTTTTTTCTGGGGGGGGTGGGAGGGGCCACGGGGAAGAGGGGCACCTGCTCTAGGGGGGGAGACACATTGTGGGGTGGCCCGGGAGGTTTGGGGGTCCGTTTAAGACTGCATCTCTGCTCTCAACATCCACGGGAACCAGCAGCAGAAGAGCAACCTGGGGAGAGAGGTGGACAGGGGAGGGGTCAGCTGGGGGCTCGAATGGGCTGGGACCATCTGGATCCTCTCCCTGGGGCCAGGAAGAAAAGGACTTCTGTTGCCCCCTACAAAACAGGGACCCCCAGAAGGAGCCCCCCGGAAATCGAAGGTGGGGTGGGACTCGGGGAGAGGTAGCCTGGGGGTAGATCTGAAGCTTGTTGAAAGGGGAACGTCAAGTCTTGGGATAATAATAATAATGCTATTTGCTAAGTGCTCTGCACACAGTAAGCGCTCAATAAATACGATTGAATGCAAGCGCTTGGCACATAGTAAGCGCTTAATAATAATAATGACGGCATTTGTTAAGCGCTTACTGTGTGCCGAGCACTGTTCTGAGCGCTGGGGGGGATACGAGGTGATCAGGCAGTCCCACGTGGGGCTCACGGTCTTCATCCCCATCTTCCAGAGGAGGGAACTGACGCTCAGAGAAGTGACTTGCCCAAGGTCACACGGCAGACACGTAGCGGAGCCGGGATTAGAACCCACGCCCTCTGACTCCCAAGCCCGGGCTCTTTCCGCTGAGCCACGCTGCTTCTCTAGGTGCCAAGCGCGGTTCTAAGCGCTGGGGTAGTTACGAGGTCATCAGGTTGGCCACAGTCCCTGTCCCACGTGGGGCTCGCTGTCTTCATCCCCATTTGGCCGATGAGGTAACCGAGGCCCAGAGGAGTTAAGTGACTTGCCCAAGGTCACACAGCAGGCAAGTGGCAGAGCTGGGATTAGAACCCACAACCTCTGGCGCCCAAGCTCTCGCTACTAGGCTGTGATGCTTGAGCCCATTCTTCTAGACTGTGAGCCCACTGTTGGGTAGGGACCGTCTCTAGATGTTGCCAACTTGGACTTCCCAAGCGCTTAGTACAGTGCTCTGCACACAGTAAGTGCTCAATAAATACGATTGATTGATTGATTCCCTGGGTGAAGGGCAGACCAGGAGATGGGGGTGGGAGCCGGGGCCGAGCTGTACCTGGAGATCGAGTTTTCCGACGTGATGTCCTTCGGGGTGCGGACGGCAGTGAAGTTGCGTTTTGGCTGCGTCACTGCGAGGGAGATGGGGTGTCAGTGGTGCCTCCCCCCCTGCATCTCCCTGGCCTACACATATGCTCCTCCTGGACTGTAGCGGGAGATGGAAACGGGAGGCCATCTCCTCCAGGAGGCCTTCCCTGACTAAGCCTCCCCCCCTTCTTCTTCTTCCACTCCTTTCTGACTCGCTTCCTTTGTTCTTTCCCCCCCTCCCAGCCCCACAGCATTTATATACACATCTTGAATTTATTTTATTTCTATAAATGTCCGTCTCCCCGTCCCTGCAGACCATAAGCTCACTGTGGGCAGGGAGTGTTTCTGTTTAACAATAATAATGTTGGTATTTGGTAAGCGCTTACTATGTGCAAAGCGCTGTTCTAAGCGCTGGGGGAGATACAAGGTAATCAGTTTGTCCCACGTGGGGCTCCCAGTCTTCACCCCCATTTTCCAGATGAGGGAACTGAGGCCCAGGGAAGCGAAGTGACTTGCCCAAAGTCACACAGCTGACAAGTGGCGGAGCCGGGATTTGAGCCCACGACCTCTGACTCCAAAGCCCGGGCTCTTCCCACTGAGCCACGCTGCTTCCCTTATTGTTGTACTCTCCCAAGTGCTTAGTCCAGGGCTCGGCACACAGTAAGCGCTCAATAAATACGACTGAATGAATGAAAGGAGGCAGGGGTTACCAGGTGTTGGTGGAAGTAACCCTGGGACGAGGTGGGGGTAACTGGAAGGAGGGAGAGAATTTGGGGTGGGGGGGAAAGTCAGAGAGGAACGGATGCAGCAGCCCTTCCTGTCCCCTGGGTCATTGTGGGGGGCACGTACTGGTGACTTGATGGACTTTTTTCGCCAATGCACCGTCGCTCTGGGGGTCTTTGGGGCCGCCGAGCCTGCAGGGAGACAAGGGGACAGGCGACCCTCAGGGGAGGGAGGATGCTGAGGACAGCGGTGGCGTCACAGAAGAAAGAGAGAGAAAGAGAGAGTTCCCAGGAGGGGGACAGGGTCAGAGGGAAGCTGAGAGGGAGTGCTGAAAGACGGGGCCTCAGAGCCAGAAGCGAGCTCCTCCTTTAGACTGTAAGCTCCTTGAGGGCATGGAAAGTGTCTACCGACTCTCTTTCATCGTGCTCTCCCAAGCGCTTAGTGTTCAAAAAATACCATCGATCGATTGATTGATCGATAACCCCGGTGTCCCTAAACCACTGGCTGGGAAGGGGACCCCCCCCCCACCGCCCGCCGCCTTCTTCCCCGACCCCAACGCCTCCCCTTCACCTCTGCACGCGCGAGGCGGGGGCGAAGACTCCGTGCTTCGGGGGGCAGGTGAAGTAGCGGACGCCGAAGACGGAGCCGTCGTGCTTGCCCGTCGGCCGGTCCAGCTCGATGCCGAACCAGTAACCTGGCGGGGACGGGGGGGCCGGAGTCAGGGCACCCCGTCCCCCCACCAGATCCCGACCTCTGACCCCCCCGGCCCCAACTCACCGGGAGCGAAGTCGGTCTTGCCGTAGAAGCGGATGACTCCCTGCTTCTGTCCCGCCACCAGAACCTGCTCCCCCAGTTCGATCTTCACCCCGTCACGATCCAGGCTGCCCACCGAGGGGGACTTCTTCTTGACTGCTTTAAGGGGACAGCGAGGCAGAGCCGGCTCCATCAATCCATCAATAATAATAATAATATATGGTATTTGTTAAGCGCTTACTATGTGCCAGGCACTGCACTAAGCCCCGGGGTGGATACAAGCTAATCAGGTCGGACACAGTCCCCGTCCCACATGGGGCACTGAGTCTCAATCTCTACTTTACAGATCAATCAATCAGCCGTATTTATTGAGCGCTTACTGTGTGCAGAGCACTGTACTAAGCGCTTGGGAAGTCCAAGTTGGCAACATATAGAGACAGTCCCTACCCAACAGTGGGCTCACGGTCTAGAAGGGGGAGACAGAGAACAAAACCAAACATACTAACAAAATAAAATAAATAGAATAGATAGGTACAAGTAAAATAGAGTAATAAATATGTACAAACGTATATACATATATACGGGTGCTGTGGGGAAGGGAAGGAGGTAAGATGGGGGGATGGAGAGGGGGACGAGGGGGAGAGGAAGGAAGGGGCTCAGTCTGGGAAGGCCTCCTGGAGGAGGTCAGGATGAAGAAACTGAGGCCCAGAGAAGTGGAGGGAATTGCCCGACGTCACACAGCCAACAAGTGGCAGAGATGGGATTAGAACCCAGGTCTTTCTGATGCCCAGGCCCATGCTCACTAGGCCACACTCATTCTCAATCGTGAGCGAACCCGGGCATCCGCGCTCTCCCGCCTCCCAGTCCCTGCATTCATTCATTCAATCGTATTTATTGAGCGCTTACTGTGTGCAGAGCACTGGATGAAGCGCTTGGGAAGTACAAGTCGGCGACAGATAGAGATGATCCCTACCCAACAAGGGGCTCACAGTCTAGAAGGGGGAGACGGATGACAAAACAAAACATGGAGACGGGCGTCAAGATCGTCAGAACGGGGGAGGGCAGGATCCCCGGGGCCACTGAGGAGGGAGGTGGGAGGCCAAAGACCAGGGTCCTCGACTCGCAGCTGTGGGGGGGCTCGGATGATGCCGGCCCCCTCCCACACTGACCTTTCTTGTCCTTGCGGCCTTTGCCCGTAACCCGAGAGAAGTCCATCCGCGGAGTGCGGGGGGTGGAGGTGACTGAGGATGGCGTGACATCCGTCATCACCTTGGAGATCTTGGACACGGATGCGAATATACCTGTAGGGAACAGGGCAGCGACTGCTTCCTGAGGGGCGGCGGGGAGGGAGGGAGGAAGGACGGACGGGGAAGGGGGCTGCCCGGGACAGAACCCGGCTCCTCCGGGGATCGGCCCGACCTCAGGATTGTCTTCCTGACCCCTTGGCTGGTGGAGGCGTCGGGGTGGGAGTGGGCCCTTGTAATAATGATGGCATTTATTAAGCGCTTCCTATGTGCAAAGCACTGTTCTAAGCGCTGGGGAGGATGAGAACAGAGGCTGAGGAGTTGGGGACAGATGCTTGGCCGGTGTCACGAGTCACCGGTTGTCCAACCTAGGCCTGACCCACTGTGACCGTCTCAGAGACGGTTAGGGAAAGGGTATTGCCAGCTTGGGTCTAGATGGCTACCAGTTTGGGACAGGAAGTGGTAATGGTTTGGGGTGGGTAGGGCTACTGGTATAAGACAGGAAATGGAACTGGTTTGAGACAGGAAGTCGTGCCAATTTGGGACAGGAGGTGGTCCTGGTTTGGGTCCAGTTTGGGACAGGAGGTGGTCCTGTCCAGTTTGGGATAGGAGGTGGTCCTGGTTTGGGTCCAGTTTGGGACAGGAGGTGGTCCCAGTTTGGGTCCAGTAGGGGTGCTGGTTTAGGGCAGGAACTGGTACTGGTTTGGGACAGGAAGTGGCACCAGCTTGGAACAGGAAGTGGAACCAGTTCAGGACAGGAAATAGTCCTGGTTTGGGTCAGGATGTGTCCTGGTTTGGGTCAGGAGTGTCCTGGTTCGGGTCAGGAAATGCCCTAGTTTGGTACAGGAAGTGGTGCCCGTCTGGAACGGGAAATAGTACCAGTTTGGAACAGTGCATGGTCCAATTTGGGGCAGCAAGCGGTACTGTTTTGGGACAGGGAATGAATGACATTCCTTCCCCCCACTATCCCAACTCACCCTGCTTGGGGGGGCAGTTGAAGTAGCGGATGCCCCCAACGCTGCCATCATTCTTGCCCTCGGGTTCGTCCAGCTCCACGCCCACCCACTGGCCACTGGCGAACTCTGTGGTGCCACAGAACCGCAGGGTCCCAGCCTGGGCGAGAGGTGGGGGCGGGTGGGGAATTCACACTCAATAAGCAGGATCGATTAAGCATCTCTTGTCATAATAATAATAATAATAATTGCGGTATTTGTTATGTACCAGGCACCATACTAAGCACTGGGGTGGATTCAGCCCATGTAGAGTTCATCGTCTCAACCCCCACTTTACAAATGAGGTAACTGAGGCCCAGAGAAGTGAAGTGACTTGCCCAAGGTCACACGGCAAAGTGGCAGAGCGAGGATTATTATTATTATTACGGTATTTGTTAAGTTCTTAATATGTGCTGAGCACTATTCTAAGCTCTGGGGTAGATACAGGTAATCAGGTTTTCCCAAGGAGGGGGTCACAGTTTTAATCCCCATTTTACAGTTGAGCTAACTGAGGCCCAGAGAAGTGAAGTGACTTGCCCAAGGTCACACAGCAAAGTGGCAGAGCAAAGATTATTATTATTATTACAGTATTTGCTAAGTTCTTAATATGTGCCGAGCACTGTTCTAAGCTCTGGGGTAGATACAGGTAATCAGGTGGTTCCAAGGAGGGGGTCACAGTTTTAATCCCCATTTTACAGTTGAGCTAACTGAGGCCCAGAGAAGTGAAGTACCTTGCCCAATGTCACACAGCAAAGTGGCAGAGCAAGGATTATTATTATTATTATGGAATTTGTTAAGATCTTAATATGTGCCGAGCACTGCTCTAAGCTCTGGGATAGATACAGGTAATCAGGTTGTCCCAAGGAGGGGGTCACAGTTTTAATCCCCATTTTACAGTTGAGCTAACTGAGGCCCAAAGAAGTGAAGTGACTTGCCCAAGGTCACGCAGCAGACAAGTGGCGGAGCCGGGATTAGAACCCATGACTTGTTGACTCCCAGGCAAGTGGTCTGTCCATTATGCATGCTGCCTCTTGTGTGCTGAGCACCCCACTAAGCACTTTTAGGAGGATAACGGAGTTAGCATCCGTGGTTATTGTTGTATTGTCCTCTCCCAAGCGCTTAGTACAGTGTACCACACCCAGGAAGCTGTCGATAAATACGATCGGATGAACAGTAGTCCCCGTGTTTTCCCCTTCGCAGGCCCGAGCCCTGGACCGCGGGTGTCTGCCCCCCGGCCACGATCGTGCCCACCTTCTGTCCGTCCACCAGCACGCGGTCCCCCAGCCTTAGGCCCAGAGCGCTGAGCATCAGGTTCCCGGGGATGTTATCGTAGTTGGGCAGCGTGACCCGGGGCAGGGCGCAGCTGAGGGGCACGGCCTCCTGCAGCAGTGTCCGCAGCTCCTTGGCCACCATGGCGGCCTCCGCCTTGTCCAGCGTCATGTCCATGGGGTCGGGCACCACGTCGGCCGGCACCTGCCCCTTACTGTTCTGCGGGACCGGGGAGAGGGGCGGCGGAGGGAGGGGTGAGCCGCGGGGCAGTGCCACCGGACCCGGGGGCGGTCACTGCTCCACGAATCTTGGAGTCCCTGCTGTCCAACTCGTCCTTCCCCGCTCGCCCCCTGCCCCTCCCTGCTAGTCCTTCCCACTCGCCCCTGCCCCCTCCCTTCTTGTTGGTGGCCCTAGCCCCCTGCCCCTCTCTGCTAGCCCCCAACCCCTCTTTGTCCACCCCAGTTCCTCCCCACTTGTCCCTCTCTCTACTCACCCAACCTCTGCCCGCTCGCCCCTGCCCCTCTTCCTGCTAGCCCTAGCCCCTGCCCCTCTCTGCTAGCCCCTAACCCCTCTTTGTCCATCCCGGTTCCTCCCCACTTGTCCCTCTCCCTACTCACCCATCCTCTGCCCGCTCGCCCCTGCCCCTCTTCCTGCTAGCCCTAGCCCCCTGCCCCTCTCTGCTGGCCCTTAACCCCTTTGTCCACCCCAGTTCCTCCCCACTTGTCCCTCTCTCTACTCACCCAACCTCTGCCCGCTCGCCCCTGCCCCTCTTCCTGCTAGCCCTAGCCCCCTGCCCCTCTCTGCTAGCCCCAACCCCTTTGTCCATCCCAGTTCCTCCCCACTTGTCCCTCTCCCTACTCACCCATCCTCTGCCCACTCGCCCCTGCCCCTCTTCCTGCTAGCCCTAGCCCCCTGCCCCTCTCTGCTGGCCCTTAACCCCTTTGTCCACCCCAGTTCCTCCCCACTTGTCCCTCTCCCTACTCACCCATCCTCTGCCCGCTCGCCCCTGCCCTTCTTCCTGCTAGCCCTAGCCCCCTGCCCCTCTCTGCTGGCCCCTAACCCCTTTGTCCACCCCAGTTCCTCCCCACTTGTCCCTCTCCCTACTCACCCATCCTCTGCCCGCTCACCCCTGCCCCTCTTCCTGCTAGCCCTAGCCCCCTGCCCCTCTCTGCTAGCCCCAACCCCTTTGTCCATCCCAGTTCCTCCCCACTTGTCCCTCTCCCTACTCACCCAACCTCTGCCCGCTCGCCCCTGCCCCTCTTCCTGCTAGCCCTAGCCCCCTGCCCCTCTCTGCTAGCCCCTAACCCCACTTTGTCCACCCCAGTTCCTCCCCACTTGTCCCTCTCCCTGCTCACCCATCCTCTGCCCGCTCGCCCCTGCCCCTCTTCCTGCTAGCCCTCCGGCCCTCTGGCCGCTGGCCCCTCTGCCCGCCCGCTGGCCCCCGGCTCACCCTGAGGGCAGGGTTGGCTCCGTGCTCCAGCAGACACTTGGCGGCCCCCAGGCAGAGGTTGGAGGCGGCGATGTGCAGGGCGGTGCCGTGGTTGAAGTCGCTGCAGGTGGAGTTCACCACTGGGGAGAGTGGGGAGGGGGCGTGGAAGCGGGGTGGGGGGGTGGGCATCAGCCCCCAGCCGCCCTGCGGACCCCCCCCAGCACCGGCCAGGCCGCCCCCCGGCCCTTAAAGAAGCAGCGGAAAGAGCCCAGGCTTGAGAGTCATAAGTTGTGGGTTCTAATCCCGCTCCGCCACCTGTCTGCCGTGTGACTTTGGGCAAGTCCACTTCTCTGGGCCTCAGTTCCCTCCTCTGGAAAATGGGGATGAAGACTGGGAGCCTGATCACCTTGGATCCCTCCCCAGCGCTTAGAACAGTGCTTGGCACATAGTAAGCGCTTAACAAATGCCATTATTATTCTCATTAACCCCCCCGACTGTCTCCTCCTGTCCCCGCTCCCGGCCACGGGTCCGGTCCCCCGGGACTCCCACCGCGGGGCCGGGCGCTCTTGAGGAGGATGCGGATGAGGTCCGGCACGTCGAAGTAGGCGGCGTAATGCAGAGCGTTCATGTTAGTCCAGCGGCTGCGCAGGGTCACGTCCACCCCCAGGGCCAGCAGCTGCTGCGACAGGCGCACGGCCGCCACCGGGTCCCCTGAGGGTGACAGGGACGGGAGGGACGGAGGGTCACCCCAGCTCTGGCCCAGCCCCCCACCCTCCAATGCGACGGAGAGCCTGTCCAACCTGATTACTCCCAGCGCTTAATAATGATAATAATGCTGGTATTTGTTCAGCGCTCACTATGTGCCGGGCACTGTTCGAAGCGCAGGGGAGATACATGGGCATCAGGTCCCACATGGGGCTCACAGTCCTCATCCCCATTTGACAGATGAGGTCACTGAGGCACAGAGAAGGCAGTGACTTGCCCAAGGTCACACAGCTGGGATTCGAACCCATGACCTCCGACTCCCAAGTCCGGGCTCTTTCTGCTAACAATAATAATGTTGGTATTTGTTCAGCGCTTACTATGTGCCAAGTGCTGTTCTAAACGCTGGGGGAGATACAAGGTCATCAGGCTGTCCCACATGGGGCTCACAGTCCTCATCCCCATTTGACAGATGGGGTCACTGGGGCACAACGAAGGCAAGTGACTTGCCCAAGGTCACACAGCTGGGATTTGAACCCACGACCTCCGACTCCCAAGTCCGGGCTCTTTCCGCTAACAATAATAATGTTGGTATTTGTTCAGCGCTTACTATGCGCCAAGCGCTGTTCTAAGCGCTGGGGGAGATACAAGGTCATCGGGATGTCCCACTTGGGGCTCACAGTCTTAATCCCCATTTTACAGATGAGGCAACTGAGGCCCAGAGAAGTTAAGTGACTTCCCCAAGGTCACACAGCTGGCAAGTGGCAGAGCTGGGGTTCGAACCCCATGACCTCTGACTCCCAAGCCCGGGCTCTTTCCACTATTCAGTCATTCGATTGTATTTATTGAGCGCTTACTATGTGCAGAGCACTGTACTAAGCGCTTGGGAAGTACAAATTGGCAACAACGGGCTCACAGTCTAGAAGGGGGAGACAGACAACAAAACACGTGGACACTCAGCCACGTTGCCGCTCAACAGTGCGCTGAACAAATACCACAACACACAAACCCTTCCTCGTGAGGAACCCTCCACCCCTAACACCTTCCCTGCACCAGAAATTGATCCTGGGACGGGACCCCCCCGGCCCCCCCCCCCCAAATCATTATCAATCGTATTTATTGAGCGCTTACTATGTGCAGAGCGCTGTACTAAGCGCTTGGGAAGTACAAATTGGCAACATATAGAGACAGTCCCTACCCAACAGTGGGCTCACAGTCTAAAAGAGTGGGCCAAATCTTGGGGAAACCAAGGCAGGCCAGGGTTGAGGGAAGCTGAGATTTAGGGGACAGACAGGAAGGGGGATCGGGGTTGGGGGGTAAACTGAGGAATCTAGCGTGGGGCTCCGGGTTCAGAACCCCTCTCTCTGCCCGCCGGGGGTTCCCCGCTCACCCACGCCATGCGCCCCGGCCTTGCAGGCGTAGTGGAGAAGGGTCATATCTGTCAGTCCATCCCGGTCGTTGACGTGGCAGCCGCGCTTCAGGATCTAGGAGGGAAAATTGTGGGGTGCAGGGGGGTCACCTGGGCTCTTCCACCTCCCTCACCCCCTTTCCCGACGGTGGCCATTCCCGGGAACCCAAGACAGAGGAGTGACACTGAGAGAGGAAAGGGGAGAAGAAGAGAGAAAAGACAGAGAAGGGCCCCTGGGTGGGGCAGGGCGTCATCTAAAGTGGCAGGGGAACCTATCCCGCTTCACCCCCAAAGATGAGGGGCCGAAAGAGAAGGCCTGCAGCAAGAAGGATGGAGGGTAGACTCCAGCAGAAGGACTTCCTGATGAATGGGGAGTGGGGGAAGCTGATGGAGATCTCTCCACAGCGGGGAGATCCTGCTTGGTGTAGGGTTAGGGAATGGAGCTAAGGGGAGGGATGGGATGAGAAGCAGTGGGGTCTAGTGGAAAGAGCATCACCCTGAGCGCCAGAGGACCCGGGCTCTAATCCCGGCTCTGCCACTTGTCTATTGTGTGACCTTGGGCAAGTCCCTTAACTTCTCTTTGCCTCAGTTTCCTCATCTGTAAAATGAGGATTAAATAATAATAATAATGATGATGGCATTTATTAAGCGCTTGCTACGTGCAAACCACCGTTCTAAGTGCTGGGGAGGCTACAAGGTGATCAGGTGGTCCCACGTGGGGCTCACAGTCTTCATCCCCATTTTACAGATGAGGTAACTGAGGCCCAGAGAATAATAGTACTACTACTAATAATGGCATTTATTAAGTGCTTACTATGCGCAAAGCACTAAGTGCTGGGAAGGTGACAAGGTGATGAGGTTGCCCCCCGGGGGGCTCACAGTTTTAATCCCCATTTGACAGATGAGGGAACTGAGGCACAGAGAAGTGAAGTGACTCGCCCAAACTCACACAGCTAACTGGCAGAGCTGGAATTTGAACCCATGACCTCTGACTCCAAAGCCCGGGCTCTTTCCACTGAGCCACGTTGCTTCTTTAAATCCCACTCCCTCCTACCAAGACTGTGAACTCCATGCAGGGCAGGGGCTGTGTCCAAACTAATAACCTCATATCTACCCCTCTAGACTGTAAATTCCTTGTGGGCAGGGAATAGATCTGTTATATTGTTATATTGTACTCTCCCAAGCACTTAGTACAGTGCTCTGCTTAGTAAACTCTCAATAAATAGGAATGATTGATTGATTGATCTACCCCAGTGCTTAGAACAGTGGTTGGCACCCGAGTAAGCGCTTAACAAATATCATAAATATAAATGATTATTATGACATTTAGGATTGGGCCCTTTAAACATTTTGGTGCCCTTGATTTATGTCCACGTCTTTATACTCTGCCGCGTCCCCACTCCGTAATTTATTTTTATGTCTGTTTCCTTCTCTACACTGTAAATTCCTTGTGGGCAGGGACCTTATCGACCAACTCGACTGGACTGTACTCTCCCAAGTGCTTAGGACAGTGCTCTGCACGTGGTAAGCACTCAATAAATACCATTAATTGATCGATGATTGAGACAGGGTCCCAGAGGCTGGGGAAGGAGTTGGGGTCCTGGAGCGGGGAGCTGGGATTGTGAGCTGGTGTGAACCTCCAGGAATTCAGGTGTCCTGAACCTTCATGGGGGTTTGGCGGGGGAGAGTGGTGGTGGCCCACTTGGGAGGGTTTTTTTATTGTATTCAATCAATCAATCGTATTTATTGAGCGCTTACTGTGTGCAGAGCGCTGGACTAAGCGCTTGGGAAGTCCAAGTTGGCAACATCTAGAGACAGTCCCTACCCAACAGTGGGCTCACTGTTCTAAGCATTGGGGTCGAGACACGTTAATTAGGGCTGACACGGTCCCTTGTCCCAAAAGGGACACACAGTTTAAGTAGGAGTTGTTGCTAGGAAGCCGAAGCGGAAAGCCAGCCGGGGAGGGAATTCCCCGACGCCGGGGGTGGGAGGGAGAGGCCACAGGGAATCCAGTTCCCCGCCCCTGCCGAGGCTGAGCGAGGCCCGGGATCCAGAGATTGCCGACTCCCAGTCATCATCATCATCATCATCCTCAATCGTATTTATTGAGCGCTTACTGTGTGCAGAGCACTGGACTAAGCGCTTGGGAAGTCCAAGTTGGCAACATCTAGAGACGGTCCCTACCCAACAGTGGGCTCACAGTCTAAAAGGGGGAGACAGAGAACAAAACCAAACATACTAACAAAATAAAATAAATAGAATAGATATGTACAAGTAAAATAAATAAATAAATAGAGTAACAAACATGCACAAGCATATATACATATATACAGATGCTGTGGGGAAGGGAAGGAGGTAAGTCAGTCAGTCGTATTTATTGAGCGCTTACTGTGTGCACAGAGGACAAAATAGTATAACAGACACATTCCCTGCCCATAGTGGGTTTACAGTCTGGGCCCGGGGGGAGACAGACATTAAAATAAATAGAATGACAGATCTGGACGTAAGTGCTGCGGGGCTGGGAGGGGAGATCATCATCATCAATCGTATTTATTGAGCGCTTACTATGTGCAGAGCACTGTACTAAGCGCTTGGGAAGTACAAATTGGCAACACATAGAGACAGTCCCTACCCAACAGTGGGCTCACAGTCTAAAAGGGGGAGACAGAGAACAAAACCAAACATACTAACAAAATAAAATAAATAGAATAGATAGGTACAAGTAAAATAAATAAATAAATAGAGTAACATGCACAAGCATATATACATATATACAGGTGCTGTGGGGAAGGGAAGGAGGTAAGTCAGTCAGTCGTATTTATTGAGCGCTTACTGTGTGCACAGAGGACAAAATAACAGTATAACAGACACATTCCCTGCCCACAGTGGGTTTACAGTCTGGGTCTGGGGGGAGACAGACATTAAAATAAATAGAATGACAGATCAGGACGTAAGTGCTGCGGGGCTGGGAGGGGAGATGAATAAAAGGAGCAAGTCAGGGCGACGCAGAAGGGAGTGGGGGAGAAGAGGAAAGGAGGGTTTAGTCAGGGAAGGCCTCTTGGAGGAGATGGGCCTTCAGGAAGGCTTTGAGGGAGGGTGGGTTGGCGTGGGTGCCGGCCTCGGGCATGGAGCTGGGCGTCCTGGATGGGTGGCACCGCCCCACAGGGTGCTCTCTGCCCCCACCCGGCCCCCAAGCCATCGCCCACTTCCTCGTGGTCCGTCCCTTCCCTTGCCCCCGGCGGACTCTCCTGACCTCGTTGCCAATGACGTCGATCTTGTGCTGCACCTGGGGTACCCACTGGCGGATGATGGCGAACAGCTCCGGCACTGTGGTCTGCGGGTCGAACAGGATCTCCTGGCAGGCGGGGTCGTTGGGGTCGAAGAAAGTGAACGCTGGGAGGAGGGGACAGGGGAGAAGCCAGGGGCGTGAAACGGGGGCAGGAGAGGCTGGATTCCCAATACCTGATCCTCCTCACCCCCTCTTTCCCACCCCCTCGATCCAGTCTGTCCCCTAAATCTCAGCTTCCCTCAACCCTGGCCTGCCTTGGTTTCCCCAAGGAGATTTGGCCCCCTCTTTTAGACTGTGAGCCCACTGTTGGGTAGGGACTGTCTCTAGATGTTGCCAATTTGTACTTCCCAAGCGCTTAGTACAGTGCTCTGCACATAGTAAGCGCTCAATAAATACGATTGATGATGATGATGATGATGATGATTTCTATTTTATTTTGTTAGTAGATTTGGTTTTGTTCTCTGTCTCCCCCTTTTAGACTGTGAGCCCACTGTTGGGTAGGGACTGTCTCTATATGTTGCCAACTTGGACTTCCCAAGTGCTTAGTACAGTGCTCTGCACACAGTAAGCGCTCAATAAATACGATTGATGATTGATTGATTGATTTCACCCTCCCCATAGGGTGGATGGCCCTGGTTCCCAGACAAAAATCTCTCTCCTCAGACTGGAACCCTCCAAATTTCTGGACCAGATCTTACTCAAAATTTTTTCTACGGTATTTGTGATCAGTACTACTCTTACTACTACAACTAATAACAATTACGGCATTTGTTAAGAGCTTACTATGTGCTAAACACTGTACTAAACACTGGGGTAGATACAAGTTAGGTTGGATTACTTCTACAACTAATAACAATTACGGTATTTGTTAAGAGCTTACTATGTGCTAAACACTGTACTAAACACTGGGGTAGATACAAGTTAGTCAGGTTGGATTACTACTACAACTAATAACAATTACAGCACTTCTTAAGAGCTTACTATGTGCTAAACACTGTACTAAGCACTGGGGTAGATACAAGTTAGGTTGGATTACTACTACAACTAATAACAATTACGGCATTTGTTAAGAGCTTACTATGTGCTAAACACTGTACTAAACAGTGGGGTAGATACAAGTTAGGTTGGATTACTACTACAACTAATAACAATTACGGCATTTGTTAAGAGCTTATAATGTGCTAAACACTGTACTAAACGGGGTAGATACAAGTCAGGTTGGATTACTACTACAACTAATAACAATTACGGCATTTGTTAAGAGCTTAATATGTGCTAAACACTGTACTAAACACTGGGGTAGATACAAGTTAGGCTGGATTACTACCACAACTAATAACAATTACGGCATTTGTTAAGAGCTTACAATGTGCTAAACACTGTACTAAACAGTGGGGTAGATACAAGTTAGGTTGGATTACTACTACAACTAACAACAATTACGGCATTTGTGAAGAGCTTACTATGTGCTAAACACTGTACTAAACACTGGGGTAGATACAAGTTAGGTTGGATTACTACTACAACTAATAACAATTACGGCATTTGTTAAGAGCTTACTATGTGCTAAACACTGTACTAAACACTGGGGTAGATACAAGTTAGTCAGGTTGGATTACTACTACAACTAATAACAATTACGGCATTTGTTAAGAGCTTACAATGTGCTAAACACTGTACTAAACACTGGGGTAGATACAAGTTAGTCAGGTTGGATTACTACTACAACTAATAACAATTACGGCATTTGTGAAGAGCTTACTATGTGCTAAACACTGTACTAAACACTGGGGTAGATACAAGTTAGGCTGGATTACTACTACAACTAATAACAATTACGGCATTTGTGAAGAGCTTACTATGTGCTAAACACTGTACTAAACAGTGGGGTAGATACAAGTCAGGTTGGATTAATACTACAACTAATAACAATTATGGCATTTGTTAAGAGCTTACTATGTGCTAAACACTGTACTAAACACTGGGGTAGATACAAATTAGGCTGGATTACTACCACAAGTAATAACAATTACGGCATTTGTTAAGAGCTTACTATGTGCTAAACACTGTACTAAACACTGGGGTAGATACAAGTCAGGTTGGATTACTACTACAACTAATAACGATTACGGCATTTGTTAAGAGCTTACTATGTGCTAAACACTGTACTAAACAGTGGGGTAGATACAGGTCAGGTTGAATTACTACTACAACTAATAACAATTACGGCATTTGTTAAGAGCTTACTATGTGCTAAACACTGTACTAAACACTGGGGTAGATACAAGTTGGTTGGATTACTACTACAACTAATAATTACAGCATTTGTTAAGAGCTTACTATGTGCTAAACACTGTACTAAACAGTGGGGTAGATACAAGTCAGGTTGGACAACGTCCACGTCCCACATGGGGCTCATGGACGTAATCCCCATTTTACAGATGAGGGAACTGAGGCACAGAGGAATGAAGTGACATGTCCAAGATCGCACAACAGAAAAGGGGCAGTGTGAGGATTGGAAACCAGGTCCTACTAACTCCCAGGCCTGGGCTCTATCCACTAGGCCATACTGCTTCTCAACCCCCTTGGAAGAGTTTCCTCAGCCTCCAGGTTGAGGAATGATCTGGAACCCTCCAGATCTGGTGATCTCATTCCATCTCTGGACTACATCCCGATTCCTCTGATAATAATACTAATAATAATACTAATAATACTAATAATAATAATATTAATAATAGGCCATACTGCTTCAACCCCCTTGGAAGAGTCTCCTCAGCCTCCAGGACCAGATCTCATTCCATCTCTGGACTACATCCCGATTCCTCTAATAATAATAATAATAATTCTGGTATTTGTTAAGCAGCGTGGCTAAGTGGAAAGAGCCCAGGCTTTGGAGTCAGAGGTCATGGGTTCAAATCCCAGCTCCGCCAATTGTCAGCTGCGTGACTTTGGGCAAGTCACTTCACTTCTCTGGGCCTCGGTGACCTCATCTGGAAAATGGGGATTAAGACTGTGAGCCCCCCACCGTGGGACCACCTGATCACCTTGTAACCTCCCCAGTGCTTAGAACAGTGCTTAATAAGAGCCATCATCATTATTATTATTAAGCACTCACTGTGTTCCAATTTGTACTTCCCAAGCGCTTAGTCCAGTGCTCTGCACATAGTAAGCGCTCAATAAATACGATTGATTGCTTAGTCCAGTGCTCTGCACATAGTAAGCGCTCAATAAATACGATTGATGATGACGATGATGCCAGGCTGGGCTGGGGTGGGTACAAGGGAATGGGGTTGGACACAGTCCCTGTCCCACCTGGGGCTCCCAGTCTCAACCCCCATTCTTCAGATGAGGAAACCGAGGCCCAGAGAAGGGAAGTGACTTGTCCAAGGTCACACAGCAGACAAGTGGCAGAGCTGGGAGAAGGGAAGTGACTTGTCCAAGGTCACACAGCAGAGCTGGGATTAGAACCCACTGTCTTCCGACTCCTAGGCCCGAGCTCTGGCCACGAGGCCGTGCTTCTAAGTGGTTCTCCTTGGGTCTGCCAGGCTAGGGGAGCCTCGGTTCCGTTGCCCTGGTGACCCAGAGGATGGGGTCAGCGGGTCTGAGGGGTTATCCTTTGGACGGGCAGGGTGGGTAGTTACCATAGTCCTTGGGCAGGGGGGCCGGGGCCGAGGGGTGCACCACAGGCTTCTGTCTCCGCTCCAGGATGGGGCTCGGGGGGTCCGGTGGGGCCGGGGCCAGCGGCTTCTCCTCTTCAGGGACCCCGGCCACCGAGTCGGTTTTGGTCATGGTCCCAGTCCGGCCCCACCACCTGAATTCCCAGATGGAGGAGAGGAGGCGGGAAGTCGGGGGGAGGCTTCCACCCCCGCCCTCCCCAGGCCACGCTGAGGGAACCTGGGGAAGGGAGCCCACCTCACCCCCACAATCAGTGGGTTTTAGTGAGCACTCGCTCTGGACTAAGCGCTTGGGAGTGGACAGAAGCACAGACCATGGCAAGCGTCGTCCCCAGGAGTCCTGGCTCCCAGCGCTCGCTGGCTCTTCTAGACTGTGAGCCCGCTGTTGGGTAGGGCCCGTCTCTAGATGTTGCCAACTTGGACTTCCCAAGCGCTTAGTCCAGTGCTCTGCACACAGGAAGCGCTCAATACATACGACTGAATGAATGAATGCTTCTCCCCACTCCAACCCTCCCAGCTGGGAATAGATTCCATTCCAGATGAGTGGCACAGTCTAGGCCTCTCCCCCATTCTCCCCTCGGGCCCTGGCCCTGCTCCCCCCTCCCCCTCTCATCTGGGAACAGATTTTCGGGGTCTGGCTGCCCAGTCCTGCCCCGGGACCCTCTCCCCTCCGACCCCCAGCAGGCTCCAGATGCCCTTACCCTCCCTGCTGCCCCTCCCCATCTCCCCCACCCCAAATCCTGATCGTCTCCCCTCCGGACCCCCATCCCAGAAAGTAGGGTCTCTTCTCCTCCCCAAACCAGCCCCATCCCCCCCAATCCTCCTTCCAGTCCCAGGCCCCCGGGGTGGTCCTCCGAGGCCCCGCCCCTCCCCAGGCGGTACAATGGGCCCTCTGTGTCTGCGCCCAAGCCGATCCAGTCCCGAGGGGGGGGAGGAGAGGGAGATGGAGAAGAGGGGAGTCCCCACCAACAGCTTGGCCCCTTCCCCTCCCTCCTATCTCCCCTCTCCCCAGGACCCTATTTCTCCCCCCCAACCCAGTCTCCACCCATCAACGCAGAGGCTTCAGCCAAGGCCCAGAGAGCCTTCCATCCCTCCAACCCTGCTTTTTAGGGGGTCTTTTTTTGGAGAAGAAGGGGTCCCCACCGGCAGCTTTGCCCCTTCTCCTCCCTCCTATCTCCCCTCCCCACCCCCCAGGACCCTATTTCTCCCCCCCAACCCAGTCTCCACCCATCAACGCAGAGGCTCCAGCCAAGGCCCAGAGAGCCTTCCATCCCTCCAACCCTGCTTTTTAGGGGGTCTTTTTTTGGAGAAGGGGGTCCCCACCGGCAGCTTTGCCCCTTCCCCTCCCTCCTATCTCCCTTCCCCACCCCCAGGACCCCCAGCACCCTATCTCTCCCCCCGAGTCTTCACCCATCACTGCTGGGGTTCCAGCCAAGGCCCTGAGAGCCTTCCATCCCTCCAACCCTGCTTTTTAGGGGGTCTTTTTTGGAGAAGAAGAGGGTCCCCACCGGCAGCTTTGCCCCTTCCCCTCCCTCCTATCTCCCCCCCCCCCACCCCCAGGACCCCCAGCACCCTATCTCTCCCCCCGAGTCTTCGCCCATCACTGCTGGGGTTCCAGCCAAGGCCCTGAGAGCCTTCCATCCCTCCAACCCTGCTTTTTAGGGGGTCTTTTTTGGAGAAGAAGAGGGTCCCCACCAGCAGCTTTGCCCCTTCCCCTCCCTCCTATCTCCCCTCCCCACCCCCCCAGGACCCCCAGGACCCTATTTCTCCCCCCCAGTCTCCACCCATCAACACAGAGGCTCCAGCCAAGGCCCAGAGAGCCTCCCATTCCTCCAGCCCTGCTTTTCTGGGGGTCTTTTTTGGAGAAGAAGGGGGTCCCCACCGGTAGCTTTTCCCCTTCCCCTCCGTCCTATCTCCCCTCCCCTCCCCACCCCCCAGGAACCCCAGGTCCCTATCTCTCCCCGACAGTCTCCACCCATCACTGCTGGGGTTCCAGCCAAGGCCCAGAGAGCCTCCCATCCTTCCAACCCTGCTTTTTAGGGAGTCTTTTTTTGGAGAAGTGGGTCCCCACCGGCAGCTTTGCCCCTTCCCCTCCCTCCTATCTCCCCTCCCCTCCCCACCCCCCAGCACCCTATCTCTCCCCCCGAGTCTCCACCCATCACTGCTGGGGTTCCAGCCAGGGCCCAGAGAGCCTCCCATCCCTCCAACCCTGCTTTTTAGGGGGTCTTTTTTTGGAGAAGAAGGGGGTCCCCACCGGCAGCTTTGCCCCTTCCCCTCCCTCCTATATCTCCCCTCCCCCCAGGACCCTATCTCTCCCCCCCAGTCTCCACCCATCACTACTGGGGTTCCAGCCAGGGCCCAGAGAGCCTCCCATCCCTCCAACCCTGCTCTTTAGGGGGGTCTTTTTATGGGGAAGAAGGGGGTCCCCACCGGCAGCTTTCCCCCTTCCCCTCCCTCCTATCTCCCCTCCCTCCTATCTCCCCCCCGCCAGGACCCCCAGGACCCTATCTCTCCCCCGCAGTCTCCACCCATCACTACTGGGGTTCCAGCCAGGGCCCAGAGAGCCTTTCATTCCCCCAACCCTGCTTTTTAGGGGGTCTTTTCTTGGAGAAGAAGGGGGTCCCCACCGGCAGCTTTGCCCCTTCCCCTCCCTCCTATCTCCCCTCCCCACCCAGGACCCCCAGGACCCTATCTCCCCCCCAACCAATCTCCACCCATCAACGCAGAGGCTCCAGCCAAGGCCCAGAGGGCCTCCCATCCCCCCAACCCTGCTTTTTTTTTCCAGAGGGGACCATGGGGGTCTTTTTTTTGGCGGGGGCGTCTGGGAAACTCCTGTTTCTACCCATCAGAAGGGGGATGGGGGAAGGAGGAGCGTCCGGGCCTTCCAAGATGAGAAAGGTAGGATGGAAGAGGCCGAGGGCTGGTCAGGACGGCGACAAGCGCTTAGAACAGTGCTTTGCACCTAGTCGGCGCTTAGTCGATGCCATCCCAAAAAAGAAAAACGGAGGAAGAGGCCGTTATCCCCCCTCCCCTCCCCCTCAGTTTGTTTATCCCGGGTGTGAGGATGCTCCAGCCGCCTCCCTCGGCCGCCCCCCTCCCCCAGCCCCTCCGGGGGGCTTCTTCCTACCTCGGGGTGGGTCCTGGGGGGCCTGGGGGGCCCGGGGAGCAGAGGGAGGAGGCAGCAGCAGCAGAGGGACAGGGCGAGAAGATGCCACTGCGCATGCGCCGGCTGACCCCCCCTCCCCCTTCCCAAACACGCCCCGAAAGGGTGGGGGGCGCAGGGGGAGGGGGAGGGGAAGAGGGAAAGCGAGGACCCCCCCTAGGCCCAACCTGACAGCCCCTTGTTGGGCAGGGACCGTCTATGTTGCCAACTTGGACTTCCCAAGCGCTTAGTACAGTGCTCTGCACACAGTAAGCGCTCAATAAATATGATTGATTGATTGATTGATTAGGCCAGTGCTCTGCACACAGTAAGCGCTCAATACATACCACAGAATGAGTGGATGCACCTGGGGAGGGGGAGGTCTGCTTCCCCCCCAACAGGCCCCTTTTGACCCCAGCCCCCTCCCCTCCAAGCCCCCCCGATAAGATAATAATAATAATGATGGCATTTACTAAGCGCTTACTATGTGCCAAGCACCGTTCTAAGCGCTGGGGAGGTTACAAGGTGATCAGGTTGTCCCACGTGGGGCTCACAGTCTTCACCCCCATTTTCCAGATGAGGGAACAGAGAGGTCTGGAGAAGTGAAGTGATTTGCCCAGTCACACAGCTGACAATTGGCAGAGCAGGGATTTGAACCCATGACTTCTAATAATAATAATGATGGCATTTATTAAGCGCTTACTATGTGCAAAGCACTGTTCTCAGCGCTGGGGAGGCTACAAGGTGATCAGGTTGTCCCACAGGGGGCTCACAGTCTTCACCCCCATTTTCCAGATGAGGGAACCGAGGCCCAAAGAAGTGAAGTGATTTGCCCAAAGTCACCCAGCTGACAATTGGCAGAGTGGGGATTTGAACCCATGACTTCTAATAATAATAATGATGATGGCATTTATTAAGCGCTTACTATGTACAAAGCACTGTTCTAAGCGCTGGTGAGGCTACAAGGTGATCAGGTTGTCCCACGGGGGGCTCACAGTCTTCACCCCCATTTTCCAGATGAGGGAACCGAGGTCCAGAGAAATGAAGTGATTTGCCCAGTCACACAGCTGACAATTGGCAGAGCAGGGATTTGAACCCATGGCTTCTAATAATAATAATGATGGCATTTATTAAGCGCTTACTATGTGCAAAGCACTGTTCTAAGCACTGGGGAGGTTACAAGGTGATCAGGTTGTCCCACACGGGGCTCACAGTCTTCACCCCCATTTTCCAGATGAGGGAACCGAGGCCCGGAGAAGTGAAGTGATTTGCCCAAAGTCACCCAGCTGACAATTGGCAGAGCGGGGATTTGAACCCATGACTTCTAATAATAATGGTGATGATGGCATTTATTAAGCGCTTACTATGTGCAAAGCACTGTTCTAAGTGCTGGGGAGGTTACAAGGTGATCAGGTTGTCCCACGTGGGGCCCACAGTCTTCATCCCCATTTTACAGATGAGGGAACTGAGGCCTAGAGAAGTGAACTGACTTGCCCAAAGTCACACAGCTGACAAGTGGTGGAGCTGGGATTCAAACCCATGACCTCTGACTCCAAAGCTCAGGCTCTTTCCACTGAGCCACACTGCTTCTCTAAGCACTTATTAATGCTATAATGCTAAATGATAGCATTTATTAAGCGCTTACTATGTGCAAAGCACTGTCCTAAGCGCTGGGGAGGTTACGAGGTGATCAGGTTGTCCCACATGGGGCTCACAGTCTTCGTCCCCATTTTCCAGATGAGGGAACCGAGGCCCGGAGAAGTGAAGTGATTTGCCCAAAGCCACCCAGCTGACAATTGGCAGAGTGGGGAATTGAACCCATGACTTCTAATAGTAATAATGATGATGGCATTTATTAAGCGCTTACTATATACAAAGCACTGTTCTAAGTGATGATGATGATGATGATGGCACTTGTTAAGCGCTTACTATGTGCAAAGCACTGTTCTAAGCGCTGGGGAGGTTACAAGGTGATCAGGTTGTCCCACATGGGGCTCACAGTCTTCATCTCCATTTTCCAGATGAGGGAACTGAGGCCCAGAGAAGTGAAGTGACTTGCCCAAAGCCACCCAGCTGACAATTGGCAGAGTGGGGATTTGAACCCATGACTTCTAATAGTAATAATGATGATGGCATTTATTAAGCGCTTACTATGTACAAAGCACTGTTCTAAGTGATGATGATGATGATGATGATGATGGCGGCATTTGTTAAGCGCTTACTATGTGCAAAGCACTGTTCTAAGCGCTGGGGAGGTTACAAGGTGATCGGGTTGTCCAACGTGGGGCCCCCAGTCTTCACCCCCATTTTCCAGATGAGGGAACCGAGGCCCAGAGAAGTGAAGTGATTTGCCCAGTCACACAGCTGACAATTGGCAGAGCAGGGATTTGAACCCATGGCTTCTAATAATAATAATGATGGCATTTATTAAGCGCTTACTATGTGCAAAGCACTGTTCTAAGCGCTGGGGAGGTTACAAGGTGATCAGGTTGGCCCAGGTGGGGCTCACAGTCTTCACCCCCATTTTCCAGATGAGGGAACCGAGGCCCAGAGAAGTGAAGTGATTTGCCCAAAGTCACCCAGCTGACAATTGGCAGAGCGGGGATTTGAACCCATGACTTCTAATAATAATGGTGATGATGGCATTTATTAAGCGCTTACTATGTGCAAAGCACTGTTCTAAGCGCTGGGGAGGTTACAAGGTGATCAGGTTGGCCCAGGTGGGGCCCACAGTCTTCATCCCCATTTTACAGATGAGGGAACTGAGGCCTAGAGAAGTGAACTGACTTGCCCAAAGTCACACAGCTGACAAGTGGTGGAGCTGGGATTCAAACCCATGACCTCTGACTCCAAAGCTCAGGCTCTTTCCACTGAGCCACACTGCTTCTCTAAGCACTTATTAATGCTATAATGCTAAATGATAGCATTTATTAAGCGCTTACTATGTGCAAAGCACTGTCCTAAGCGCTGGGGAGGTTACGAGGTGATCAGGTTGTCCCACATGGGGCTCACAGTCTTCGTCCCCATTTTCCAGATGAGGGAACCGAGGCCCGGAGAAGTGAAGTGATTTGCCCAAAGTCACACAGCTGACAATTGGCAGAGTGGGGATTTGAACCCATGACTTCTAATAGTAATAATGATGATGGCATTTATTAAGCACTTACTATGTGCAAAGCACTGTTCTAAGCGCTGGGGAGGATACAAGGTGACCAGGTTGTCCCACGTGGGGCTCACAGTCTTCACCCCCATTTTACAGATGAGGGAACCGAGGCCCAGAGAAGTGAAGTGATTTGCCCAAAGTCACACAGCTGACAATTGGCAGAGTGGGGATTTGAACCCATGACTTCTAATAGTAATAATGATGATGGCATTTATTAAGTGCTTACTATGTGCAAAGCACTGTTCTAAGCGCTGGGGAGGATACAAGGTGATCAGGTTGTCCCACGTGGGGCTCACAGTCTTCACCCCCATTTTACAGATGAGGGAACCGAGGCCCAGAGAAGTGAAGTGACTTACCCAAAGCCACCCAGCTGACAATTGGCGGAGCGGGGATTTGAACCCATGACTTCGGACTCCAAAGCCCGGGCTCTTTCCACTGAGCCGCGCTGCTTCTCCTGAGGGCAGGAGAAAGGCTCTCCCAGCCCATCCTGGATTCCTTCATTTATTCAATAATATTTATTGAGTGCTTACTGTGTGCTGATGATGATGATGGCATTTATTAAGTGCTTACTATGTGCAAAGCACTGTGTGCAGAGCACTGGACTAAGCGCTTGGGAAGTACAAGTCGGCAACATATAGAGACGGTCCCTACCCAACAATGGGCTCACAGTCAAGAAGTCTGTCTCCTGGATGGGAAGACACCAGGAATCCTGAGTCCTAATTGCATCGGGACATTCACATTCCGTCGTATTTATGGAGCGCTGACCGTGTGCGGAGCACTGGACTAAGCGCTTGGGAAGGACAAACCGGCACCATATGGAGACGGTCCCTACCCGACAACGGGCTCACAGTCTAGAAGCGGCGTGGCCTGGTGACAAGAGCCCGGGCTTGGGAGTCTCAGGTCATGGGTTCGAATCCCCACTCTGCCCCTTGTCAGGTGACCTCACTTCTCTGGGCCTCATCTGAAAAATGGGGATGAAGACCGTGAGCCCCCCGGGGGGGGGCAGGGACTGTGTCCAACCTGCTGTATCCCCCCCCCCCCCCCCCAGCGCTTAGAACAGAGCTTGGCACATAGTAAGCACTTAATACCAACACTATTATTATTAATAATGATGGCATTTGTTAAACAGGCACATAAGCTCTTAATACCAACATTACTATTATTAATAATGATGTCATTTGTTATGCGCTATGTGCTGGGCAAGTCACTTAACTTCTCTGGGCCTCAGTTCCCTCATCTGTAAAATGGGGATTAAAATTGGGAGCCCCCCGTGGGACAACCTGATCCCCTTGTAACCTCCCCAGCGCTTAGAACAGTGCTTTGCACAGAGTAAGCGCTTAATAAATGCCATCATTATTGTTATTATTCTAAGCGCTGGGAAGATGGGCTCACAGGGGTAAAAGTGCTCGGCCCGTAGCAAGTGCTTAATAAATGTCATCATCATTATTATTATTATTTTTATGGGGGCCTGTAGCAAGAGCTGAATAAATGCCATCATCATTATTATTATTTTTAGGGGGGGCCCGTAGCAAGTGCTGAATAAATGCCATCATCATTACTATTATTTTTAGGGGGGCCCATAGCCAGTGCTGAATAAATGCCATCATCATTATTATTTTTAGGGGGGCCCGTAGCAAGCACTGAATAAATGCCATCATCATCATTATTATTTTTAGGGGGGCCCGTAGCAAGCACTGAATAAATGCCATCATCATTATTATTATTTTTAGGGGGGCCCATAGCAAGCGCTGAATAAATGCCATCATCGTTATTATTATTTTTGGGGGGGGGGGCCCGTAGCAAGCGCTGAATAAATGCCATCATCATTATTATTATTTTTAGGGAGGCCCGTAGCCAGTGCTGAATAAATGCCATCATCACTATTATTTTTAGGGGGGCCCGTAGCAAGCGCTGAATAAATGCCATCATCATTATTATTATTTTTAGGGGGGCCCGTAGCCAGTGCTGAATAAATGCCATCATCATTATTATTTTTAGGGGGGCCCGTAGCAAGTGCTGAATAAATGCCATCATCACTATTATTATTTTTAGGGGGGCCCGTAGCAAGTGCTGAATAAATGCCATCATCATTATTTTTAGGGGGCCCTGTAGCCAGTGCTGAATGCCATCATCATTATTATTATTTTTAGGGGGGCCCGTAGCCAGCGCTGAATAAATGCCATCATCATTATTTTTTTTAGGGGGGCCCGTAGCCAGCGCTGAATAAATGCCATCATCATTATTATTATTTTTAGGGGGGCCTGTAGGAAGCGCTGAATAAATGCCATCATCATTATTATTTTTAGGGGGGGGGGGCCCGTAGCCAGCGCTGAATAAATGCCATCATCATTATTATTATTTTTAGGGCGGGGGGGCCCATAGCAAGTGCTGAATAAATGCCATCATTGTTATTATTATTTTAGGGGGGGGCCCGTAGCAAGCGCTGAATAAATGCCATCATCATTATTATTATTTTTAGGGGGGGCCCGTAGCAAGCGCTGAATAAATGCCATCATTATTATTATTTTTAGGGGGGCCCGTAGCCAGTGCTGAATAAATGCCATCATCACTATTATTTTTAGGGGGGCCCATGGCCAGTGCTGAATAAATGCCATCATCATTATTATTTTTAGGGGGGCCCGTAGCCAGCGCTGAATAAATGCCATCATCATTATTATTTTTAGGGGGGCCCGTAGCCAGCGCTGAATAAATGCCATCATCATTATCATTATTTTCAGGGGGGCGTGTGTAGGTGGAGAAGGGCAGAGGACCCCCGGCCAGCTCCGGCCCACACAAGCACAGAGACCGCTGCCCGTTTCCGCGTTTTATTGGAACCTGAAAGAGGGTTGGGGGCGTGGAGGGCGGGGAAAGGGGGTCCCAGCCCCCCCCAGGAGCGCTTCACAGCATCCTCCGAGGGCTTCCCCCGGCCCGCGCCCCTTCCCTCAGCAGCAGCAGCAGCAGCAGCAGCGTGGGTGATGGGGGCCGCAGGAGAGGCCTCCCCCAGCCCAACGCCCCTCCAGCCCCTTGCCAAGGCTGAGCCCAAAGAGGAGGCCGGGGGTAGATTGGGGGGCAGGTGGGCCAGGTCCTCCCCCTGCCCCGTGGCAGCGTAATTTAGGAGGGAAGGGAGCATCTAAGGCAACCGTTCCTTGACCTGACTCCCTCCGGCCCACCCCCTGGTAAGGTGCCACAGCAGTAAGGCCACCAGGCAGATGCCCCTTCCCACCCCCTGAGGTGAGGAAGAAGCCAGCCACCCGTCCCTGAGCGATGCAGGGGTGAGGGCGGGCCAGGGGCTGGACGCCCCTCGCCCCCCGCTCACTCCTCTTCCATGTGGATGAAGGGGCCCGGCTCCTCGGGTTGAGGGGGCACCGTGTAGACGAGGGCTCGGTCGTCTTCCTGGCAGATGATGGCGACTGTGCCCCCGCCCTCGGGTACCACGGCGCCCGTCTGGAGGCAGGCCTGGAGGCGAGAAAAAAAGGACTTAACACGCGGACTGAGGCGTCTTCACAATGGCTTGGTTTTCTTGCGGGGTACCTATTAAGCGCTTACCTCCCGCCGGGCACCGCCTGTACCAGTTTATCAGGTTGGACAGAGTGTTTTTCTTGTGTGGCGCCTATTAAGCGCTTACCTCCCGCCGGGCACTGCACGTACAAGTTTATCAGGTTGGACGGAGTCTCCCTCGCCCGTGAGCTTCACGCGCTTAATCCCCGTTTTACGGACGAGGTAAAAGAGGCGGAGAACTAGCCGGAGCGAGAAGCGCCAGCCAGGAGGACCTGGGTTCTCATCCCAACTCCGCCACTTGTCTGCTGTGGCACCTTGGGCCAGCCGCTTCACTTCTCTGGGCCTCAGTTCCCTCAGCTGCAGAATGGGAATAAGAGTGCGAGCCCCGTGTGGGACAGGGACTGCGTCTAACCTGATTATCTCGTCTCCCCCCCAGCCCTTAGAATAATAATTTTGGTATCTGTTAAGCGCTTACTATGTGCAACGCACTGTTCTAAGCGCTGGGGAGGATGGGACAGGGACTGCGTCTAACCTGATTATCTTGCCTCCCCCCCAGCCCTTAGAATAATAATTTTGGTATCTGTTAAGCGCTTACTATGTGCAAAGCACTGTTCTAAGCGCTGGGGAGGATGGGACAGGGACTGCGTCTAACCTGATTATCTCGCCTCCCCCCCAGCCCTTAGAATAATAATTTTGGTATCTGTTAAGCGCTTACTATGTGCAAAGCACTGTTCTAAGCGCTGGGGAGGATGGGACAGGGACTGTGTCTAACCTGATTATCTTGTCGTCTCCCCCTCAGCCCTTAGAATAATAATTTTGGTACCCGTTAAGCGCTTACTATGTGCAAAGCACTGTTCTAAGCACTGGGGAGGATGGGACAGGGACTGCGTCTAACCTGATTATCTCGTCTCCACCCCCAGCCCTTAGAATAATAATTTTGGTATCTGTTAAGCGCTTACTATGTGCAAAGCACTGTTCTAAGCGCTGGGGAGGATGGGACAGGGACTG
Organism: Tachyglossus aculeatus; assembly: GCF_015852505.1. NCBI lineage: Eukaryota > Metazoa > Chordata > Mammalia > Monotremata > Tachyglossidae > Tachyglossus > Tachyglossus aculeatus. The sequence goes on from NC_052091.1 coordinate 4,605,918, forward strand.
CGTCTAACCTGATTATCTCGTCTCCCCCCCAGCCCTTAGAATAATAATTTTGGTATCTGTTAAGCGCTTACTATGTGCAAAGCACTGCTCTAAGCGCTGGGGAGGATACAAGGTGATCAGCTGTGTGACTTTGGGCACGTCACCTCTCTGTGCCTCAGTTACCTCATCTGTACAACGGGGATGAAGACTGTGAGCCCCCCGTGGGACAACCCGATCACCCTGCAACCTCCCCAGTGCTTAGCACATAGCAAGCGCTTAATAAATGCTATCATTATTATCAGGTTGTCCCACGTGGGGCTCACAATCTTAATCCCCATTCTCCAGCTGAGGTAACGGAGGCCCAGAGAATCAATCAATCGTATTTATTGAGCGCTTACTATGTGCAGAGCACTGTACTAAGCGCTTGGGAAGTACAAACTGGCATCACATAGAGACAGTCCCTACCCAACAGTGGGCTCACAGTCTAAAAGAGAAGTGACTTGCCCCACGTCACCCAGCTGTCGCTTGGCGGAGCGGGGATTTGAACCCACGACCTCCCAAGCCCGGGCTCTTTCCGCGTAAGTGCTTAGCAAGTATCATTATTCTGATTAATAGGGTCTCACGGCGGACAAGTGACGCCGGGGAGGGGACACGGAGGGAGCGGGCGTGTGTTTGGGGGGACGCCGGCCTCCCCGCCTGCGGCCTCCTCGCCCCTCCGCCGCCCACCCTGCGGGCACCCACCATCTCCAAGAGGCGCAGCTTCTCCTCGGACACGAGGTTCTCCTTCCGCAGCTGCTCCACCAGCCCCTCCATGGCCTCCAGCTTGGCGCAGTGGCGCCTGTGCCGCTGCTGCAGGCCCTTGACCTTCCGCTGCAGCCCGGCCACCACCCCGGCCAGCTGGGCAGCGCTCAGCTCCGCTTTATGGTAGCCGTGCTCCGCCTCCAGCCGGCCCTCGGGTTCGGGCTCCCCGCCGCTGTCGCCTCGCTCCCCGTCGTCCTCCTCCTCCTCCTCCTCCATCTCTACCTCCCCGCCCAGTTCCCCGGCCCCGTGGTTGGAGACGATGGGGACGGTGGAGACGATGGGCAGGCTCAGGGCGGACGACAGCACCGTCTCCGGCGGGGGCGCGGGGGCCGGGGTCAAAGGGGCGGCCGTGGGGATGGTCTCGAAATAGGCCACCATGGGGGCGGGCGAGGCCGGTGGCAGCGGGAGGGGCTCCGGGAAGGGCTCGATGGCCACGTTCTCGATGACCAGGGCCCCGGGCTCCCCGGGCGGCTCAGCCCCCACCAGCTGCAGCAGGGGCACGAGGCTCACGGTGCCCAGCAGCGGGGCCCGCGGGCCCGGCTCGCCCGCGGCCTCCACGTAGACGGGGGCCGAGGCCAGGCCGGGGTCGATGGCGATGGCCAGGGCCCCCAGGGGCCCGCTCGCCGTCGGGCCGGCCTCCCCTTCCGCCGGCCTCTTGGGCCCCGGCTCCGCCGGCGGGCGGCCCGGGCTCTTCCGTTTCTGAAAGGCAAAGGCGGATCTCGTGAGCGGGCTTCCGTCCCCACCGTCGGCCCCGGATCCGTTGAGGCCTCACCCCGGGGTCATCATCATCATCGTCGTCAATCGTATTTCTTGAGCGCTTACTGCGTGCAGAGCACTGGACTAGGCGCTTGGGAAGTACGAGTTGGCAACATCTAGAGACGGTCCCTACCCGACAGCGGGCTCGCGGTCTAAAAGGGGGAGACGGAGAACAAAACCAAACATACTAACAAAATAAAATAAATAGGATAGATATGTACAAGCAAAATAAATAGAGTAATAAATATGTACAAACATATATACAGGTGCTGTGGGGAAGGGAAGGAGGTAAGATGGGGGGATGGAGAGGGGGACGAGGGGGAGAGGAAGGAAGGGGCTCAGTCTGGGAAGGCCTCCTGGAGGAGGTGAGCTCTCAGCAGGGCCTTGAAGGGAGGAAGACGGCTAGCTTGGCGGATGGGCAGAGGGATTGGGGGCATTCCAGGTCAGCTCCCATCCCCTAGCCGGCCACAGCCGGTTCCATCCGGGGGGGGGGGGGGGGGGATCATCATCGATTGTATTTATTGAGCGCTTACTATGTGCAGAGCACTGTACTAAGCGCTTGGGAAGTACAAATTGGCAACATATAGAGACAGTCCCTACCCATCAGTGGGCTCACGGTCTAAAAGGGGGAGACGGAGAACAAAACCAAACATACTAACAAAATAAAATAAATAGGATAGATATGTACAAGTAAAATAAATAGAGTAATAAATATGTACAGACATATATACATATATACAGGTGCTGTGGGGAAGGGAAGGAGGTAAGATGGGGGGATGGAGAGGGGGACGAGGGGGAGAGGAAGGAAGGGGCTGAGTGTGGGAAGGCCTCCTGGAGGAGGTGAGCTCTCAGCAGGGCCTTGAAGGGAGGAAGACAGCTAGCTTGGCGGATGGGCAGAGGGATTGGGGGCATTCCAGGTCAGCTCCGATCCCCTAGCCGGCCACAGCCGGTTCCATCCGGGGGGGGGATCATCATCGATCGTATTTATTGAGCGCTTACTATGTGCAGAGCACTGTACTAAGCGCTTGGGAAGTACAAATTGGCAACATCTAGAGACAGTCCCTACCCAACAGTGGGCTCATGATAGCCTCCACCCCTCCCTCAGTCTAGGCAGCACGCCCCGCGCCCTACAACAGGTCTGCCCCAGTCCCACCCCACCTCCCCGCTCATCCAGCGGGGCTCAGTGGAAAGAGCCCGGGCTTTGGAGTCAGAGGTCATGGGTTCGAGTCCCGACTCCGCCACTTGTCTGCTGTGTGGCCTTGGGCAAGTCACTTCACTTCTCTGAGCCTCAGGTCCCTCATCTGGAAAATGGGGATTAAAACTGTGAGCCCCACGTGGGACAACTTGATCACCTTGTATCCCCCCAGCGCTTAGAACAGTGCTATGCATAGTAAGCGCTTAACAAATGCTATTATTATTATTATTATCCAGGCTGCTTAGAACAGTGCTTTGCACATAGTAAGCGCTTAACAAATGCCATTATTATTATTATTATTATCCAGGCTGCTTAGAACAGTGCTTTGCACATAGTAAGTGCTTAATAAATGCCATTATTATTATTATTATCCGGGCTGCTTAGAACAGTGCTTTGCACATAGTAAGCGCTTAACAAATGCCATTATTATTATTATTATCCGGGCTGCTTAGAACAATGCTTTGCACATAGTAAGCGCTTAACAAATGCCATTATTATTATTATTATTATTATTATCCGGGCTGCTTAGAACAGTGCTTTGCACATAGTAAGCGCTTAACAAATGCCATTATTATTATTATCCGGGCTGCTTAGAACAGTGCTTTGCACATAGTAAGCGCTTAACAAATGCCATTATTATTATTATTATTATTATTATTATTATTATCCGGGCTGCTTAGAACAGTGCTTTGCACATAGTAAGTGCTTAACAAATGCCATTATTATTATTATTATTATCCGGGCTGCTTAGAACAGTGCTTTGCACATAGTAAGCGCTTAACAAATGCCATTATTATTATTATTATTATCCAGGCTGCTTAGAACAGTGCTTTGCACATAGTAAGCGCTCAACAAATGCCATTATTATCATTATTATCCGGGCTGCTTAGAACAGTGCTTTGCACATAGTAAGCGCTTAACAAATGCCATTATTATTATTATTATTATTATTGTTATTATCTGGGCTGCTTAGAACAGTGCTTTGCACATAGTAAGCGCTTAACAAATGCCATTATTATTATTATTATCCGGGCTGCTTAGAACAGTGCTTTGCACACAGTAAGCGCTTAACAAATGCCATTATTATTATTATTATTATTATCCAGGCTGCTTAGAACAGTGCTTTGCACATAGTAAGTGCTTAATAAATGCCATTATTATTATTATTATCCGGGCTGCTTAGAACAGTGCTTTGCACATAGTAAGCGCTTAACAAATGCCATTATTATTATTATTATTATCCGGGCTGCTTAGAACAATGCTTTGCACATAGTAAGCGCTTAACAAATGCCATTATTATTATTATTATTATTATTATCCGGGCTGCTTAGAACAGTGCTTTGCACATAGTAAGCGCTTAACAAATGCCATTATTATTATTATCCGGGCTGCTTAGAACAGTGCTTTGCACATAGTAAGCGCTTAACAAATGCCATTATTATTATTATTATTATCCGGGCTGCTTAGAACAGTGCTTTGCACATAGTAAGCGCTTAACAAATGCCATTATTATTATTATTATTATTATCCGGGCTGCTTAGAACAGTGCTTTGCACATAGTAAGTGCTTAACAAATGCCATTATTATTATTATTATTATCCGGGCTGCTTAGAACAGTGCTTTGCACATAGTAAGCGCTTAACAAATGCCATTATTATTATATTATCCAGGCTGCTTAGAACAGTGCTTTGCACATAGTAAGTGCTCAACAAATGCCATTATTATCATTATTATCCAGGCTGCTTAGAACAGTGCTTTGCACATAGTAAGCGCTTAACAAATGCCATTATTATTATTATTATTATTATTATTATTATTATCTGGGCTGCTTAGAACAGTGCTTTGCACATAGTAAGCGCTTAACAAATGCCATTATTATTATTATTATCCGGGCTGCTTAGAACAGTGCTTTGCACACAGTAAGCGCTTAACAAATGCCATTATTATTATTATTATTATCCAGGCTGCTTAGAACAGTGCTTTGCACATAGTAAGCGCTTAACAAATGCCATTATTATTATTATTATTCAGGCTGCTTAGAACTGTGCTTTGCACATAGTAAGCGCTTAACAAATGCCATCATCATTATTATTATTATCCGGGCTGCTTAGAACAGTGCTTTGCACATAGTAAGCGCTTAACAAATGCCATTATTATCATTATTATTATCCGGGCTGCTTAGAACAGTGCTTTGCACATAGTAAGCGCTTAACAAATGCCATTATTATTATTATTATCTGGCCTGCTTAGAACAGTGCTTTGCACATAGTAAGCGCTTAACAAATGCCATCATTATTATTATTATTATTATCCGGGCTGCTTAGAACAGTGCTTTGCACATAGTAAGCGCTTAACAAATGCCATTATTATTATTATTATTATCCGGGCTGCTTAGAACAGTGCTTTGCACATAGTAAGCGCTTAACAAATGCCACTATTATTATTATATTATTATCCGGGCTGCCGACGCGTTTCCCCCTCACAGGGCGCACACGGTGACCCCCCCATTCACCTCCTCCCGACTTCCCACCCCTAGGCCCGGCCTGATCCCCAAACTCCCGGCTCGGGATCTTCGGAGAGATGCGACGGCTGACTCGGGAGGCCGGGAATCCCCAGGAGAAAACGTGGTGGAGTACGTATCTATTCTATTTATTTTATTTTGTATGTTTGGTTTTGTCCTCTGTCTCCCCCTTTTAGACTGCGAGCCCAATGTTGGGGACTGTCTCTATATGTTGCCAATTTGGACTTCCCAAGCGCTTAGTACAGTGCTCTGCACATAGTAAGCGCTCAATATGATTGATTGATTGATTGACTGGGGGAAGGATGGGCCGCCGGGCGACCCCGGGCCTCTCACCGTGCCGCCGGCCGAGGCTCGGAAGATGGTGGGGACGGCGTCGGGCTTGAGGTAGCGGACGCCCCAGCGCCATTCGAAGCAGGACGGGGCGAAGTGGTCGCTGCACAGGTGCTGGTGCCGCGTGGGGACCCACTGATCCTGCCGCATCTGCTGCAGCCATTCCTGCAGCCTCGCAGGGTCCTGCAAGGGGAACCTGCGGGGGGGGAGAGGATGTCAGCGGGGCAGGACCTCGCACTCGGCCCCTGGGACCCCCTGGCTTTTTCGCCCCTCTCAGCCGGAGATGGTAGGGGCGGGAGATGAGAAGGGTGAAGGAGATGGACGGCAACGGTTTCCTCCCTGAGCCTGTCAGTGGGCCAGTGCCCCCTGCTCATTTTTATTTATTTATTTTACTTGTACCTATCATCATCATCAATCGTATTTATTGAGCGCTTACTATATGCAGAGCACTGGACTAAGCGCTTGGGAAGTCCAAATTGGCAACATAGAGAGACGGTCCCTACCCAACGGTGGGCTCACAGTCTGAAAGGGGGAGACAGAGAACAAAACCAAACTTACTAACAAAATAAAATAGAATATTTTCGCCCCTCTCAGTCGGAGATCATCATCAATCGTATTTATTGAGCGCTGTTATTTATTGAGATGTTAGGGGCGGGAGGCGAGAAGGGCGAAGGAGATGGACGGCAGCGGTTTCCTCCCCGAGCCTGTCAGTGGGCCAATGCCCCCTGCTCATTTATTTATTTTACTTGTACCTATCTATTCTATTTCTTTTATTTTGTTAGTATGTTTGGTTTTGTTCTCTGTCTCCCCCTTTTAGACTGTAAGCCCACTGTTGGGCAGGGACTGTCTCTAGATGTTGCCAATTTGGACTTCCCAAGCGCTTAGTCCGGTGCTCTGCACACAGTAAGCGCTCAATAAATACGATTGATGATGATGACGGGAACTGGAACCACGTGAAGGTTTTCACCCCTCTCATTCGTTCAGCCCTATTTATCATCATCATCAATCATATTTATTGAGCACCTACTTTAATCCTGCACCCTAACCCAGATCAATCAATCAATCAATCGTATTAGTCCAGTGCTCTGCACACAGTAAGCGCTCAATAAATACGATTGATGATGATGATGACGGGAACTGGAACCACGTGAAGGTTTTCACCCCTCATTCGTTCAGCCCTATTTATCATCATCATCAATCATATTTATTGAGCACCTACTTTAATCCTGCACCCTAACCCAGATCAATCAATCAATCAATCGTATTAGTCCAGTGCTCTGCACACAGTAAGCGCTCAATAAATACGATTGATGATGATGATGACGGGAACTGGAACCACGTGAAGGTTTTCACCCCTCATTCGTTCAGCCCTATTTATCATCATCATCAATCGTATTTATTGAGCGCCTACTTTAATCCTGCACCCTAACCCAGATCAATCAATCAATCGTATTAGTCCAGTGCTCTGCACACAGTAAGCGCTCAATAAATACGATTGATGATGATGACGGGAACTGGAACCACGTGAAGGTTTTCACCCCTCATTCGTTCAGCCCTATTTATCATCATCATCAATCGTATTTATTGAGCGCCTACTTTAATCCTGCACCCTAACCCAGATCAATCAATCAATCGTATTTTTTGAGCGCTTACTATGTGCAGAGCACTGGACTAAGCGCTTGGGAAGTCCAAGTTGGCAACATATAGAGATGGTCCCTACCCAACAGTGGGCTCACAGTCTAAAAGGGGGAGACAGAGAACAAAACCAAACATACTAATAAAATAAATAGAATAGATAGGTACAAGTAAAATGAATAAATAAATAACTAGAGTAATAAATATGTACAAACATATATACACTGTCCTAAGCGCTGGGGAGGATACAAGGGGATCAGGTTGTCCCACGGGGGGCTCCCAGTCTTACTCCCCATTTTACAGGTGAGGGAACTGAGGCCCAGAGAAGTCAAGTGGCTAACCCAAAGTCACACAGCTGACAATTGGCAGAGTCGGGATTTGAACCCATGACCTCGGACTCCCAAGCCCGGGCTCTTTCCATTGAACCTCGACATGTGGACAGGTGTCAATTTATCGATGATCAATTTATCGATTTTAGAGAAGCAGCGGGGCTCAGTGGAAAGATCACGCGCTTTGGAGTCCGAGGTCGTGGGTTCCAATCCCGGCTCTGCCCAACTGCCAGCCGCGTGACTTTGGGCAGGTCACTTCATTTCTCTGGGCCTCACTTCCCTCATCTGTAAAATGGGGATGAAGACTGTGAGCCCCCCGTGGGACAACCTGATCACCTTGTAACCTCCCCAGCGCTTAGAACAGTGCTTTGCACACAGTAAGCGCTTAATAAATGCCATCATTATTATTACTACTATCGAGCGCTTACTGTGTGCAGAGCACTGTACTAAAGCAGCGTGGCTCAGTAGAAAGGGCCCGGGCTTGGGAGTCAGAAGTCATGGGTTCAAATCCCAGCTCCGCCCCTTGTCAGCTGTGTGAGTTTGGGCAGGTCACTTCACGTCTCTGGGCCTCAGTGGCCTCATCTGTAAAATGGGGATGAAGGCTGATGACCTTGTAACCTCCCCAGCGCTTAGAACAGTGCTTTGCACATAGTAAGCGCTTAACCAATGCCATCATCATTATTATTATTGGGAGTCAAAAGTCATGGGTTCAAATCCCATCTCCGTCCCTTGTCAGCTGTGTGAGTTTGGGCAGGTCACTTCACGTCTCCGGGCCTCATCTGTAAAATGGGGATGAAGGCGGATGACCTTGTAACCTCCCCAGCGCTTAGAACGGTGCTTTGCACATAGTAAGCGCTTAACCAATGCCATCATCACTATTATTATAGGGAGTCAAAAGTCATGGGTTCAAATCCCATCTCCGCGCCTTGTCAGCTGTGTGAGTTTGGGCAGGTCACTTCACGTCTCCGGGCCTCATCTGCAGAATGGGGATGAAGGCTGATGACCTCGTAACCTCCCCAGCGCTCAGAACAGTGCTTTGCACATAGTAAGTGCTTAACCAATGCCATCATCACTATTATTATAGGGAGTCAAAAGTCATGGGTTCAAATCCCAGCTCCATCCCTTGTCTGCTGTGTGAGTTTGGGCAGGTCACTTCACGTCTCCGGGCCTCATCTGTAAAATGCGGATGAAGGCTGATGACCTTGTAACCTCCCCAGCGCTTAGAACAGTGCTTTGCACATAGTAAGCGCTTAACCAATGCCATCATCACTGTTATTATAGGGAGTCAAAAGTCATGGGTTCAAATCCCATCTCCGCCCCTTGTCAGCTGTGTGAGTTTGGGCAGGTCACTTCCCAGGTCCCATCCCTTGGGACAACCTGATCACCTTGTAACCTCCCCAGCGCTTAGAACAGTGCTTTGCACATAGTAAGCGCTTAATAAATGCCATCATCATTATTATTATCTCCGTCCCTTGTCAGCTGTGGGAGTTTGGGCAGGTCACTTCACGTCTCCGGCCCTCATCTGTAAAATGGGGATGAAGGCTGATGACCCTGTAACCTCCCCAGCGCTTAGAACAGTGCTTTGCACATAGTAAGCGCTTAATAAATGCCATCATTATTATTATCATCTCTGCCCCTTGTCAGCTGTGGGAGTTTGGGCCTGGTCACTTCACGTCTCCGGGCCTCATCTGCGGAATGGGGATGAAGGCTGATGCCCTTGTGACCTCCCCAGCGCTTAGAACAGTGCTTTGCACATAGTAAGTGCTTAACCAATGCCATCATCACTGTTATTATAGGGAGTCAGAAGTCATGGGTTCAAATCCCATCTACGTCCCTTGTCAGCTATGTGAGTTTGGGCAGGTCACTTCCCAGGTCCCATCCCTTGGGACAACCTGATCACCTTGTAACCTCCCCAGCGCTTAGAACAGTGCTTTGCACATAGTAAGCGCTTAATAAATGCCATCATCATTATTATTATCTCCGTCCCTTGTCAGCTGTGGGAGTTTGGGCCTGGTCACTTCATGTCTCCGGGCCTCATCTGTAGAATGGGGATGAAGGCTGATGACCTTGTGACCTCCCCAGCGCTTAGAACAGTGCTTTGCACATAGTAAGCGCTTAATAAATGCCATCATCATTATTATTATCTCCGTCCCTTGTCAGCTGTGGGAGTTTGGGCCTGGTCACTTCACGTCTCCGGGCCTCATCTGTAGAATGGGGATGAAGGCTGATGCCCTTGTGACCTCCCCAGCGCTTAGAACAGTGCTTTGCACATAGTAAGCGCTCAACCAATGCCATCATCACTATTATTATAGGGAGTCAAAAGTCATGGGTTCAAATCCCATCTCCGCCCCTTGTCAGCTGTGTGAGTTTGGGCAGGTCACTTCCCAGGTCCCATCCCTTGGGACAACCTGATCACCTTGTAACCTCCCCAGCGCTTAGAACAGTGCTTTGCACATAGTAAGCGCTTAATAAATGCCATCATCATTATTATTATCTCCGTCCCTTGTCAGCTGTGTGAGTTTGGGCAGGTCACTTCACGTCTCCGGGCCTCATCTGTAGAATGGGGATGAAGGCGGATGACCTCGTAACCTCCCCAGCGCTCAGAACAGTGCTTTGCACATAGTAAGCACCTAACTAATGCCATCATCACTATTATTATAGGGAGTCAAAAGTCATGGGTTCAAATCCCATCTCCACCCCTTGTCAGCTGTGTGAGTTTGGGCAGGTCACTTCCCAGGTCCCATCCCTTGGGACAACCTGATCACCTTGTAACCTCCCCAGCGCTTAGAACAGTGCTTTGCACATAGTAAGCGCTTAATAAATGCCATCATCATTATTATTATCTCCGTCCCTTGTCAGCTGTGGGAGTTTGGGCCTGGTCACTTCACGTCTCCGGGCCTCATCTGTAGAATGGGGATGAAGGCTGATGACCTTGTGACCTCCCCAGCGCTTAGAACAGTGCTTTGCACATAGTAAGCGCTTAATAAATGCCATCATCATTATTATTATCTCCGTCCCTTGTCAGCTGTGGGAGTTTGGGCCTGGTCACTTCACGTCTCCGGGCCTCATCTGCGGAATGGGGATGAAGGCTGATGACCTTGTGACCTCCCCAGCGCTTAGAACAGTGCTTTGCACATAGTAAGCGCTTAACCAAATGCCCCCTCATCGTTAGTGTTCCTTACTTGTAGAAGCTGATGCGTCTGTTGTCGGCGCTGAGGTGCCCGGCTGTGTTGGAGCAGTTGGGCGCCCGGCAGTACTTGGGCATCGCGCCCGGCCTGGCCGGGATCTAAGGACCACAGCGCTATAAGGAGCGGCGGCCCTGCCGGGATAACGCGGTCCCCCCCCCCACGCTCCGCCCTCCTCACGTGACCCCCACGCTCCACCCCCGTCACGTGCCGGGGGCGGGGGCGCCGCGGCGCACGCGCGGTCGAGGCGCGAGGCCCGCCCTCGCGCCTGCGCGGACGGACGGCGCCGCCGGCGGCGTGACTCTCCTCACGCAACCTCTGCGGACGGTACCATTTGTGGCCGGAGGGGAGGTCGAGGGCCGCCCCATCCAACCGCGGGGGGGTTTTCATTCATTCATTCATTCATTCATTCAAGCGTATTTAATCAATCAATCGTATTCATTCACTCAATCGTATTTAATCAATTAGTCAGTCGTATTTATTGAGCGCTTACTGTGGGCAGAGCACTGGACTAAGCGCTTGGGAAGTACAAGTTGGCAACATATAGAGACGGTCCCTACCCAACAGTGGGCTCACAATCAATCAATCAATTGTATTTATTGAGCGCTTACTGTGTGCAGAGCACTGTATTAAGCGCTTGGAAAGTACAAGTTGGCAACATATAGATACAGTCCCTACCCAACAGTGGGCTCACAATCAATCAATCAATCAATCAATCAATCGTATTTATTGAGCGCTTACTGTGGGCAGAGCACTGGACTAAGCGCTTGGGAAGTACAAGTTGGCAACATATAGATGCAGTCCCTACGCAACAGTGGGCTCACAATCAATCAATCAATCAATCGTATTTATTGAGCGCTTACTGTGGGCAGAGCACTGGGCTAAGCACTTGGGAAGTACAAGTTGGCAACATATAGATACAGTCCCTACCCAACAGTGGGCTCACAATCAATCAATCAATCAATCGTATTTATTGAGCGCTTACTGTGTGCAGAGCACTGGACTAAGCGCTTGGGAAGTACAAGCTGGCAACATATAGAGACAGTCCCTACCCAACAGTGGGCTCACAATCAATCAATCAATCAATCAATCATATTTATTGAGCGCTTACTGTGTGCAGAGCACTGGACTAAGCGCTTGGGAAGTACAAGTTGGCAACATATAGATGCAGTCCCTACGCAACAGTGGGCTCACAATCAATCAATCAATCAATCGTATTTATTGAGCGCTTACTGTGGGCAGAGCACTGGGCTAAGCGCTTGAGAAGTACAAGCTGGCAACATATAGATGCAGTCCCTACCCAACAGTGGGCTCACAATCAATCAATCGTATTTATTGAGCGCTTACTGTGTGCAGAGCACTGGGCTAAGCGCTTGGGAAGTACAAGTTGGCAACATATAGATGCAGTCCCTACCCAACAGTGGGCTCACAATCAATCAATCAATCAATCGTATTTATTGAGCGCTTACTGTGGGCAGAGCACTGGACTAAGCGCTTGGGAAGTACAAGTTGGCAACATATAGATGCAGTCCCTACCCAACAGTGGGCTCACAATCAATCAATCGTATTTATTGAGCGCTTACTGTGTGCAGAGCACTGTGTTAAGTGCTTGGAAAGTACAAGTTGGCAACATATAGATACAGTCCCTACCCAATAGTGGGCTCACAATCAATCAATCAATCAATCAATCATATTTATTGAGCGCTTACTGTGTGCAGAGCACTGTATTAAGTGCTTGTAAAGTACAAGTTGGCAACATATAGATACAGTCCCTACCCAACAGTGGGCTATCAATCAATCAATCAATCGTATTTATTGAGCGCTTACTGTGTGCAGAGCACTGTATTAAGTGCTTGGAAAGTACAAGTTGGCAACATATAAATACAGTCCCTACCCAACAGTGGGCTCACAATCAATCAATCAATCGTATTTATTGAGCACTTACTGTGTGCAGAGCACTGGACTAAGCCCTTGGGAAGTACAAGCTGGCAACATATAGAGACAGTCCCTACCCAACAGTGGGCTCACAATCAATCAATCAATCAATCGTATTTATTGAGCACTTACTGTGTGCGGAGCACTGCACTAAGTGCTTGGGAAGTCCAAGTTGGCAAGATATGGAGACGGTCCCTACCCAGCAGTGGGCTCACAGTCTAAAAGGGGGAGGCAGAGAATAAAACCAAACATACTAACAAAATAAAATAGAATAGATATGTACAAGTAAAATAAATAGAGTAATAAATATGTACAAACATATACATATATACAGGTGCTGTGGGGAAGGGAAGGAGGTAAGAAATAATAATGGTGTTTGTTAAGCGCTTGCTGTGTGCAAAGCACTGTTCTTTCTTTGTAGGTATTTATTACTCTATTTATTTATTTTATTTGTACATATCTATTCTATTTCTTTTATTTTGTTAATATGTTTTGTTTTGTTGTCTGTCTCCCCCTTCTAGACTGTGAGCCCGCTGTTGGGTAGGGACCGTCTCCAGATGTTGCCAACTTGGACTTCCCAAGCGCTTAGTACAGTGCTCTGTACACAGTAAGTGCTCAATAAATACGATTGATTGATTGATTGTTCTAAGCACTGGGGAGGTTACAAGGTGATCAGGTTGTCCCCCGCGGGGGGCTCACGGTCTTCATCCCCATTTTCCAGATGGGGGAACTGAGGCACAGAGAAGTGAAGTGACTTAGCGCTTACTGTGTATTAATAATAATAATAATAAGGGTATTTGTTAAGCGCTTACGATGTGCAAAGCACTGTTCTAAGTGCTGGGGTGGTTACAAGGTGATCAGGTTGTCCCACGGGGGGCTCACGGTCTTCATCCCCATTTGACAGATGAGGTCACTGAGGCCCAGAGAAGTGAAATGACAAAGTCACACAGCTGATAATTGGAGCTTCCCGGACTGAGCCCCCTCCTTCCTCTCTTCCTTCCCCTCCCTACAGCACCTGTATATATGTGTATATGTTTGTATATTTATTATAAATACAAATACAAATAGAGTATTTATTACTCTATTTATTTTATTTGTACATATTTATTCTATTTATTTTATTTTGTTAATGTTTTATTTTGTTTTGTTTTATTTTGTTTTTAATATGTTTTATTTTGTTGTCTGTCTCCCCCTTCTAGACTGTGAGCCCACTGTTGGGGAGGGACTGTCTCTATATCAATCAATCAATCGTATTTATTGTGCGCTTACTTTGTGCTGAGCACTGTACTAAGCGCTTGGGAAGTCCAAGTTGGCAACAGAGAGAGACAGTCCCTACCCAACAGTGGGCTCACAGTCTAGAAGGGATGTCAGATCTGTTGTATTATTCTTTCCCAAGCGCTTAGTACAGTACTGCTGCTGCACACAGTAAGCGCCCAAGAAACCCCATTGATTGATTGATTGATTGATTGAAAGAGATTCTGGAAAAAAAGGCGGCTATCGAGCAATATTAGGGAGCGGGCCCTGAGCCCAGAGGACAAGGGGTTCCTTTCTATCATAGGTTCAAATCCCGGCTCCGCCAAGTGTCAGCTGTGTGACTTTGGGCAAGTCACTTAACTCCTCATTCATTCATTCACTTATTCATTCATTCATTCATTTTCTGTGCTTCAGTTCCCTCATCTGTCAAATGGGGATTAAGACGTGAGCCCCCCGTGAGACAACCTGATCACCTTGTAACCTCCCCAGTGCTTAGAACAGTGCTTTGCACATAGTAAGCGCTTTACAAATACCATTCTTCTTCTTCTTCTTCTTCTCTGTGCCTCAGTTACCTCATCTGTAAAATGGGGATTAAGACTGTGAGCCCCCCGTGGGACAACCTGATCACCTTGTAACCTCCCCAGTGCTTAGAACAGTGCTTTGCACATAGTAAGCACCCCTCCCCACAGCACCTGTATATATGTATATATGTTTGTACGTATTTATTACTCTATTTATTTTACTTGTACGTATTTATTCTATTTATTTTGTTAATATGTTTTGCCGTCTGTCCACCCCTTCTAGACTGTGAGCCCGCTGTTGGGTAGGGACTGTCTCTATATGTTGCCAACTTGGACTTCCCAAGCGCTTAGTACCGTGCTCTGCACACAGTAAGCGCTCAATAAATACGATTGAATGAATATATCCCCCCTCCTCCACCTCCCCACCTTACCTCCTTCCCCTTCCCGCAGCACCCGCATTATATTTGTGTATTTATTACTCTATTAATTTATTTTACTTGTACATATTTATTCTATTTATTTTATTTTGTTAATATGTTTTGTTTTGTTGTCTGTCACCCTCCTCCAGACTGTGAGCCCGCAGTTGGGTAGGGACCGGCTCTAGATGTTGCCAACTTGGACTTCCCAAGCGCTTAGTCCAGTGCTCTGCACACAGGAAGTGCTCAATAAATACGATTAAAGGAATAAATGCCACTATTATTATTATTATTGTTATTATTATTAATCAATTAATGGTATTTACCCTTGTACATATCTATTCTATTCATTTTATTTTGTTAGTATGTTTGGTTTTGTTCTCTGTCTCCCCCTTCTAGCCTGTGAGCCCGCTGTTGGGTAGGGACCGTCTCTAGATGTTGCCAACTTGGACTTCCTAAGCGCTCAGTCCAGTGCTCTGCACACAGTAAGCGCTCAATAAATACGATTGAAGGAATAAATGCCACTATTATTATTATTATTCTTATCAATTAACGGCATTTACCCTTGTACATATCTATTCTATTCATTTTATTTTGTTAGTATGTTTGGTTTTGTTCTCCGTCTCCCCCTTTTAGACCGTGAGCCCACTGTTGGGTAGGGACCGTCTCTAGATGTTGCCAATTTGTACTTCCCAAGCGCTTAGTCCAGTGCTCTGCACATAGTAAGCGCTCAATAAATACGATTGATGATGATGATGCTTACTATCCCCCCGCCCTACCTCCTTCCCCTCCCCACAGCACCTGTACATATGCTCGTAAAGATTTATTACTCTATGTATTTTACTTGCACGTATTTACTATCCTATTTACTTTGTTAATGATGTGCATTTAGCTTAAATTCTATTTGTTCTGACTTGACACCTGTCTTCTTGTTTTGTTGTCTGTCTCCCCCTTCTAGACTGTGAGCCCGTCGTTGGGTAGGGACCGTCTCTAGATGTTGCCAACTTGGACTTCCCAAGCGCTTAGTACAGTGCCCTGCACACAGTAAGCGCTCAATAAATACGATTGAATGAATGAATCTTAAAGACCTCTCTGTGTGTATTTACGGCGCCAAAGGCGAAGGGGCGGCGCCGCGCGCATGCGCGCGCGCGCCCCTCCCATTGGCCGGCGGCGGGGCGGTGTCGCCTGGCTATTGGCCGCCGCCCGCGGGCGCCGGCCAATGGGGGCCCCGAGCCGGCTTTCCCGCGTCGGTTCGGAGCTCGGCGTCGTCGGGTAACGGCCGCTGGGTGCGGGGCGATGGCGGCCCCCGGGCCCCTGGTCGCGGCCGGTCCAGTCCCTGGCCGCAGGGGCCTCGGCTCCTCCTCCCCCCCGCCGCCTCCGCCGCCGGCCGCGCCGCCCCATCAGCGCCGAAGAACCCGCCTCCAGGGGGCGCCCGAGGAGACCGTGCAGAGCAGGGTGAGGCGGCCCCGACAACGCCCCGGCCCCGCCCCCAGCGGCCTCTCATCCTCTTGGTCCCGCCCCTTCTCTTCCCGACTCCGCTCCTTCTGGCCCCAACCCTCAGCGCCCTCCCCTCCCATTGGCCCGCCCCTCATCCGCCTCCCCTCCCATTGACCCTCCCCTCCTATTGGCCCGCCCCTCATTGCCCTCCCCTCCTATTGGCCCGCCCCCCCAGTGGCCCGCCCCTAAACGCCCTCCCCTCCTATTGGCCCGCCCCTCCTATTGGCCCACCCCCCCAGTGGCCCGCCCCTCAGCGCCCTCCCCTCCCATTGGCCCGCCCCTCAGCGCCCTCCCCTCCTGTTGGCCCGCCCCTCAGCGCCCTCCCCTCCTATTGGCCCGCCCCTCAGCGCCCTCCCCTCCCATTGGCCCGCCCCTCACCGCCCTCCCCTCCCATTGGCCCGCCACTCAGCACCCTCCCCTCCCACTGGCCCGCCCCTCAGCGCCCTCCCCTCCCGTTGGCCCGCCCCTCAGCGCCCTCCCCTCCCGTTGGCCCGCCCCTCACTGCCCACCCCTCCCATTGGCCCGCCCCTCAGCGCCCTCCCCTCCCATTGGCCCGCCCCTCAGCGGCCTCCCCTCCTGTCGGCCCGCCCCTCAGCGCCCTCCCCTCCCGCTGGCCCGCCCCTCACTGCCCTCCCCTCCCATTGGCCCGCCCCTCAGCTCCCTTCCCTCCCATTGGCCCGCCCCTCAGCGCCCTCCCCTCCCATTGGCCCGCCCCTCAGCTCCCTCCCCTCCTATTGGCCCCCCTCAGCTCCCTCCCCTCCCATTGGCCCGCCCATCAGCGCCCTCCCCTCCTATTGGCCCGCCCCTCAGCTCCCTCCCCTCCTGCTGGCTCGCCCCTCAGCGCCCTCCCCTCCCATTGGCCCGCCCCTCAGCGCCCTCCCCTCCTATCGGCCCGCCCCTTCCTCGTATCCCAACTCCGTCCCCTTCCGGCCCCGCCCTTCCTCTTGGCCCCGCCCCTGCACTCATTCATTCATTCAATCGTATTTGTTGAGCGCTCACTGTGTGCAGTGCACTGTACTAAGCGCATGAGAAGTCCAAGTTGGCAACGTAAGTTGCCACACTCCTCCCGACCCCAGCCCTTCTGGCCCCTCCCCCCCACTCCGCTCCTCCCGGCCCCGCTCTCTCCTCCCCGCCTTCCCTTCCTTTGGCCCCGCCCCTCCACCCCCCTCCTCCCGACGGCGCCCCCTTCCGGCCTCGCCCCTCAGCGCCCTCCCCTGCTCTTGGCTCCTCCAATCCCCCGCCTCCTCTTTCTTTCAAACTCCGCCCCTTCCGGCCCCGCCCTCGCCCCTCCGCCCTTCCTGGCCCCGCCCCTTCACTGCTCCCGGCTGCGCCCCCTTCCGGCCTCTCCCCGCAGCGCCCTCCCCTCCTCCCGGCCCCGCCCTCCCCTCTTCTGGCCCCGCCCACCACCCCCTTCCGGCCCCGCCCCTTCCGGCCCCGCCCCCTCAGCACCCCCTCCATGGAGTGGGGGTGGGGGGAGGAGTCCGGGGAATCGCCCGCAGAAATAATAATAATAATAATAGTAATGGTATTTGCTAAGCGCCTACTACGTGCCCAGCACTTTTCTAAGCTCTGGGGTAGCAACAAGGTCATCAGGTTGTCCCACACCCACAGTTTTCCTCCCCATTTTCCAGATGAGAGAACTGAGGCCCAGAGAAGTGACTTGCCCAAGGTCACACAGCAGACCAGTGGCAGAGGCAGGATTAGAACCCACGTCCTCTACCTCCCAAGCCCTTGCCGTGTCCACTAAACCACGCTGATGTCTCTCTATGTTGCCAACTTGTACTTCCCAAGCGCTTAGTACAGTGCTCTGCACACAGTAAGCGCTCAATAAATACGATTGATGATGATGATTCTTGGTGTTGGATGTGACAGTGCCTCTCCCCCTCCTTCAAAGCTTTCTTGAAGGCCCGTCTCCTCCAAGAGGCCTTCCCAGATTAAGCCCTCCTTTCCTCTTCTCCTCTTCCCTTCTGTGTCCCCCTGACTTGCTCCCTTTAATAAGAATGCTTGTATTGAGCGCTTACTATGTGCCAGGCACTGTACCAACCACCGGGGTGGACACAAGCAAATCAGGTTGAACACTGTCCCTTGTCCCATGTAATAATTATGGTACTTGTTAAGTGCTTATTATGTGCCAAGCGTTGCTCTAAGCGCTGGGGATAGATACAAGTGTGAGCCCGCTGTTGGGTAGGGACCATCTCTATATGTTGCCAACTTGTACTTCCCAAGCGCTTAGTACAGTGCTCTGCACACAGTAAGCGCTCAATAAATACGACTGAATGAATACAAGTGAGGTTGGACACAGTCCCCGTCCCACAACGAACCTACAATCCCGCGTCGGTTCAGTGGGCGGTTGTGGTCCCCTCGTCCCCCTCTCCACCCCCCCCATCTTACCCCCTTCCCTTCCCCACAGCACCTATATATATGTATATATGTTTGTACATATTTATTACTCTATTTTACTTGTACATATCTATTCTATTTATTTTACTTTGTTAGTATGTTCGGTTTTGGTCTTCTAGACTTGGACTTCCCAAGCACTTAGTCCAGTGCTCTGCACACAGTAAGCGCTCAAGAAATGCGATTGTGGTGGGTAACGGCCACACTGTAACGGCAGGGAATTTGTTTATTGTTATATTGTACTCTCCCAAGGGCTTAGTACAGTGCTCTGCACACAGTAAGCGCTCAATGAATACGACGGAATAAAGGAACGGATGAATGAATCGTGTTTGGTTTCCCTTGGAGCAGGTGACCCTGGAGAAGGTCCTCGGCATCACGGCCCAGAACAGCAGCGGCTTGGACTGCGACCCCAACACAGGCCAGATCGCCTACCTGGCCGGGTGAGTGCGGGCTCGTCTTCCCTCAACCGAGTTGCTGGGATGCCGACGCGCTGGGTGACCAGTCGCTTATTCCTCAACCTCTCTGGTGGACTGGAAGAGAGGGTGATGCTCCGTTAGATTTTTTTTAGATAGCACTTATCAGTGATAACAACAACAATCGTGGTACTCGTTAAGCGCTTAATATGCGCCAAGCACTGGTCTAGCGAGGGAAGGATACAAGGTAACCAGGTTAAACACAAGCCCTTGTCAAGCCCTTACTCTGTTCCAGGCACTGTACTAAGTGCCAGGGTAATAATAATAATAATAATAATAATGGCATTTATTAAGCGCTTACTATGTGCAAAGCACTGTTCTAAGCGCACGGGAGGTTGCGGGCTGATCATATTGTCCCATGGGGGGCTCACAGTCTTAATCCCCATTTTCCAGATGAGGGAACTGAGGCCCAGAGAAGGGAAGTGGCTTGCCCAAAGTCACACGGCTGACAAGTGGTGGAGCCGGCATTTGAACCCGTGACCTCTGACTCCAAAGCCCGGGCTCTTTCCACTGAGCCACGCGGCTTCTAATCTAGCTAATCTAATCGGACAAAGTCCATGTCCCACAGTTCTGAATTCCTATTTTCCAGCTGGGGTAACTGAGGCAGAGAGAAGTGAAGTCTTTTAGACTGTGAGCCCGCTGTTGGGTAGGGACTGTCTCTATACGTTGCCAACTTGGACTTCCCAAGCGCTTAGTCCGGTGCTCTGCACACAGTAAGCGCTCAATAAATACGATTGATTGATCGAAGTGACTTGCCTGGGATCACAGAGGAGGCAAGTGGCAGAACCAGGATTGGAACCCAGGTCCTTTTGACTCCCAGGCTGTATCCACTAGGCCGCACTCCTTCTAATGAAAGGAGAATGGTCATAGGGCTTGGCAGATTATTATTATTATTATTTGTCATATTTATTGAGCGCTTACTGTGTGCAGAGCACTGGACTAAGCGCTTGGGAAGTCCAAGTTGGCAACACATAGGGACGGTCCTTACCCAACAGTGGGCTCGCAGGCTAGAAGATTAGGGGTGAGGGAGTGGATGGGAGCGCCTTCCCCGCCTGACATGTCCTCCTCCACCTCTGCAGCTGCGTGGTGGTGATTTTAAACCCCGAGAAGAACAAACAGAGGCACATCCTGAACACATCCAGGTAAGGGAGAGGTGGGAATGGGGTGCGGCAGGAGAGAGGGGCGCGTCTCCTTTTTCCCCACCCACCTTGGCCCGTGCGGGACCCATCCTTCCTGGGACCAGGTTCTCCCTGTCCCCATCAGAGCCAGGGGGCGGGTGATAATAATAATAATCATGATGATACTCGTTAAGCACTTACTATGTGCCAAGCACTGTTCTAAGCACTGGGGTAGAGCCAATCCAATCGTATTTATTGAGCGCTTACTGTGTGCAGAGCACTGTACTAAGTGCTTGGGAAGTCCAAGTCGGCAACATCTAGAGACGGTCCCTACCCAACAGCGGGCTCACAGGCTAGAAGGGGGAGGCAGACAACAAAACAAAACATATTAACCAAATAAAATAAATACGAGTTAATCAGGTTGGACACAGTCCCGGCCCCACGTGGGGCTCACACTCTTAATCCCCGTTTTCCAGATGAGGTAACTGAGGCCCAGAGAAGTGAAGCGACTTGCCCAGGGTCCCACATCAGACACGTGGCAGGGCCGGGATTAGAACACAGGTCCTCCGGACCCTCGAGCCCGTGCGCTATCCATTAAGCCACGCTGCTTCTCCGTGCCCCTCTCCGTCGCGTGGCCTGGACTGCTTGCCAAATCCAACGGCTCATACTCTGTCCTAATCCTCCTCGACCTCTCAGCTGCCTTTGACACTGTGGCCCACCCCCTTCTCCTCCACACGTTATCTGACCTTGGCTTCATAGACTCCGTCCTCTCCTGGTTCTCCTCTTATCTCTCCGGTCGTTCTTTCTCAGTCTCTTTTGCAGGCTCCTCCTCCCCCTCCCATCCTCTTACGGTGGGGGTTCCCCAAGGTTCAGTGCTTGGTCCCCTTCTGTTCTCAATATACACTCACTCCCTTGGTGACCTCATTCGCTCCCACGGCTTCAACTATCATCTCTCCGCTGATGACACCCAGATCTACATCTCTGCCCCTGCTCTCTCCCCCTCCCTCCAGGCTCGCATCTCCTCCTGCCTTCAGGACATCTCCATCTGGATGTCCGCCCGCCACCTAAAGCTCAACATGTCGAAGACTGAGCTCCTTGTCTTCCCTCCCAAACCTTGTCCTCTCCCTGACTTTCCCATCTCTGTTGACGGCACTACCATCCTTCCCGTCTCACAAGCCCGCAACCTTGGTGTCATCCTCGACTCCGCTCTCTCATTCACCCCTCACATCCAAGCCGTCACCAAAACCTGCCGGTCTCAGCTCCGCAACATTGCCAAGATCCGCCCTTTCCTCTCCATCCAAACCGCTACCCTGCTCATTCAAGCTCTCATCCTATCCCGTCTGGACTACTGCACTAGCCTTCTCTCTGATCTCCCATCCTCGTGTCTCTCTCCACTTCAATCCATACTTCATGCTGCTGCCCGGATTACTCCCCTCCTCAAAAACCTCCAGTGGCTACCGATCAATCTGCGCATCAGGCAGAAACTCCTCACCCTGGGCTTCAAGGCTGTCCATCACCTGGCCCCCTCCTACCTCACCTCCCTTCTCTCCTTCTCCAGCCCAGCCCGCACCCTCCGCTCCTCCACCACTAATCTCCTCACTGTACCTCGCTCTTGCCTGTCCCACCATCGACCCCCGGCCCACGTCATCCCCCGGGCCTGGAATGCCCTCCCTCTGCCCATCCGCCAAGCTAGCTCTCTTCCTCCCTTCAAGGCCCTGCTGAGAGCTCACCTCCTCCAGGAGGCCTTCCCAGACTGAGCCCCTTCTTTCCTCTCCCCCTCGTCCCCCTCTCCATCCCCCCGTCTTACCTCCTTCCCTTCCCCACAGCACCTGTATATATGTATATATGGTTGTACATATTTATTACTCTATTTATTTATTTATTTATTTATTTTACTTGTACATTTCTATCCTACTTATTTTATTTTGTTGGTATGTTTGGTTCTGTTCTCTGTCTCCCCCTTTTAGACTGTGAGCCCACTGTTGGGTAGGGACTGTCTCTATGTGATGCCAATTTGTACTTCCCAAGCGCTTGGTACAGTGCTCTGCACATAGTAAGCGCTCAATAAATACGATTGATTGATTGATTGATTGATTGACTGGGGGCTTTGGAGAAGGGAGCCCCCATTCCCAGGATAGGGGGGCTCCGAAGCCTGTGATGAGGCCTACTGCCAGCACGGGCACTGGGCATTGGGTCGAGCGCCAGATATTCATTCATTCATTCATTCAATCGTATTTATTGAGCGCTTACTGTGTGCAGAGCACTGGACTAAGCGCTTGGGAAGTCCAAGTTGGCAACACATGGAGACAGTCCCTACCCAACAGTGGGCTCACAGTCTAAAGGTTGCTCCGCGGTAGCCTTTCCCTGGAACGGCCTTGGGGTGGGGAGGAGCTCGTTGTGGGCAGCGATTGTGTCTGTCTTTGTGTTGTAATAATAATAATTATGATATTTAAGCGCTTACTATGTGCCACGCGCTGTTCTAAGCGCCTGGGTGCATCCAAGCAAATCGGGTTGGACACAGTCCCTGTCCCACGTGGGGCTCACAGACTCAATCCGCACTTCACAGATGAAGTAACTGAGACCCAGAGAATAATAATAATAATGATGATGATGATGATGATGGCATTTGTTAAGCGCTTACTATGTGCAAAGCACTGTTCTACGCGCTGGGGAGGTTACAAGGTGATCAGGTTGTCCCACGGGGGGGCTCACAGTCTTCATTCCCATTTTACAGATGAGGGCACTGAGGCCCAGAGAAGTGAAGTGACTTGCCAAGGTCACCCAGCAATCAATCAATCAATCAATCAATCGTATTTGTTGAGCGCTTACTGTGTGCAGAGCACTGGACTAAGCGCTTGGGAAGTACAAGTTGGCAACAACTTGTTGCAGACATGTGGCAGAGCCGGGCTTAAAACCCAGGTCCCTCTGGCTCCCAGTTCCGGGCTGTATCCACTAAGCCACGCTGCTTCTCGATCCAGAATAATAATAATAATAATAATATAATAATAATAATAATAATAATGGTATCTGTTAAGCACTTCTATGTGACAAACACTGTTATAATAATGGCATTTATTAAGCGCTTACTATGTTCTAAGTGCTTCGGTAGATAGGAGATAATCAGGGTGGGCCCAGCCCCTGCCCCACATAGGGCTCACGGTCTTAATCCCATTTTCCAGCCGACGTACCTGCGGCCCAGAGAAGTGAAGAGCCCTGCCCGAGGTCACCCAGCAGACATTTGGTGGGGTCGGGATTAGAACTCCCATCTTTCTGACTCCCGGGACTGTGCTCTATCCACTGAGCAACACTGTTGCTGCTGCTCTCAGGCTTGGGTCAGGACCCCCAGGTGACAGCACCCCTTCTCCTCTCCCCAAGGACTTTTACTGGGGCTCTCCCAGACCGCCCATTCTCCGGAAGGGATGGCCGAGAGTTGGCAGACTCAGCTCTCAGACTCAGTAGTAGTAGGGTTGATGCTTACCTTTACCTCTACCTGTGCCATGGACTGAATCCGACAAACGCCACCACCATCATCCAACCTAATTAGCTTGTATCAATCAACCAATCGTATTTATTGAGCGCTTACTGTGTGCAGAGCACTGTCCCAAGCGCTTGGGAAGTCCAAGGTGGCAACATATAGAGTTCCTCAGGTGAGGAACTAATGCCGTTCTCGCTCTCTCCCCGTCTCCTCCTGTCTCTCTCGCGGGCCCCAGGAAGACACTGAGCGCCGTCTCCTTCTCTCCAGACGGCAAGTTCATCGTCACGGGGGAGGTGAGTCTGTGTTGGATGTAGCGTTGGGCCCGAGTCCTCCCCCTTCCCTTCTCCCTCTTCCTCCTCGTCCTCCCTCGAGCCCGACCAGCTCCGCCTCCGAGTCAGCGGACGGGGGCAAAAATCAGACCCTTTTCGCTCTCCCTCCTTCCTCCCTTTTCCCCTTTTCCCCACCCCGACCCGGGCAGGAAGAGCAAGTGAAGATCGCGTGGCCGTGGGCTGTCTGAGCGTGGGTCTGGGGCCAGTTATCCTTTGGGGTCAAAGGTCGCGCTAATCCGGCGTTGGGATCGGGAGCAAAATCCCAGTGACACACACACACACATGCCAACGTTACCAATCCACGCTCATGTTGTGCCCGGCTAAGCTGAGCAACCAGGCCGCCCTTTCGAGGTCGTGGGATCCAGCCCCCTGCCTCTGGGCGGGTGGTGCGTCTTCTTTCCGGGCCGGGGGGCCGCGGGCGCTGTCGGGTGGCCCACCCTCGCCCACGGCTCCTGCCCCCCGACCTCTTTCAGAACGGGCACAGACCGGCCGTGCGCGTCTGGGACGTGGACGAGAAGGCGCAGGTGGTCCAGCTGCTGGGCCATAAGTACGGCGTGGCCTGCGCGGCCTTCTCCCCCAGCATGAGGCACATCGTGTCCGTGGGCTCCCAGCACGACATGGTGGTCAATGTGTGGGACTGGAAGGTACCAACCGGGGACGGGGACGACGGGGTGGCGGGGTCAGGGACCCCTGAGCCCCTGCCGCTTCGGGCCCCTCGTGCGGAGCCGGCTCTTCGGCCAGGTGACTCGATCTCCGCGAGCCTCGGTTTCCTGGCTTCCTCATCCCTACGGGAGGCAGCGTGGCGCCGCCACGGAAGACCCGCGTTCCTGAACGCCGGAGGTCCCGGTTTTGAGTCGTTCGTTCATTCATTCAATCGTATTTATTGAGCGCTTACTGTGTGCGGAGCACTGGACTGAGCGCTTGGGAAGTCCAAGTTGGCGACAGCTAGAGACGGTCCCTACCCAACAGCGGGCTCACAGTCGAGAAGGGGGAGACAGACAACAAAACAAAACATATTAACCAAATAAAATAAATAGAATAGTAAATTCATTCATTCGATCGTATTTATTGAGCGCTTACTGTGTGCGGAGCACTGGACTAAGCACTTGGGAAGTACAAGTTGGCGACATACAGAGACGGTCCCTACCCAACAGCGGGCTCACAGTCTAGAAGGGGGAGACAGACAACAAAACAAAACATATTAACCAAATAAAATAAATAGAATAGTAAATTCATTCATTGATTGTCGTATTTATTGAGCGCTTACTGTGTGCGGAGCACTGGACTAAGCGCTTGGGAAGTACAAGTTGGCGACATATAGAGACGGTCCCTACCCAACAGCGGGCTCACAGTCTAGAAGGGGGAGACAGAGAACAAAACAAAACATATTAACAAAATGAAATAAATAGAATAGTAAATTCATTCATTCATTCATTCAATCGTGTTTATTGAGCGCTTACTGTGTGCGGAGCACTGGACTAAGCGCTTGGGAAGTACAAGCTGGCGACATATAGAGATGGTCCCGACCCAACAGCGGGCTCGCAGTCTAGAAGGGGGAGACGGACAACAAAACAAAACATATTAACAAGATAAAATAAATAGAATAGTAAATATGTACAAGTAAAATAGAGCAATAAATATGTACAAACATGCATATATACAGAACCTCCGTTCTGCAGAGGAGGGAACTGAGGGACTTGTACTTCCCAAGCGCTTAGTACAGTGCTCTGCACACAGTAAGCGCTCAATAAATACGATTGAATGAATGAATGAGTTTACTATTCTATTTATTTTATCTTGTTAATATGTTTTGTTTGCTCTGCTCTGACACCCGTTCCCCGTGTGGCTTTGGGCAAGTCACCTCACCCCCCCCCCCCCCCCCCCCGTGCCTCAGTTTCCCCAACTGTAAATTCGGGGTAATAATACCTGACCCCTATCTCGCAGGGGTGTTGCCAGGAGCAAACAACCAAACAACGTGAGGCGCTTTGGTAATAAAAGCACCACCCAGAAACACAAATATTATTACTAGAGTCTTTCAGCACTTTGAATGATTCTGGGCACGTAGTAAGCGCTTGACGAATGCCGTCATTATTATCGTTATTATCCCGAATGCCGTCATTATTATTGTTATTATCCCTCCTCCCCGCTCCCAGGAGCGTGGGAGCAAGAAGGAGGGAAATCTAGCCGAGCTGCCCTCAGGGGGTAGCTCCCTTATTTAGTCATTCAGTTCGATAGTAGTTATTAAGCGCTTACCGTGCGCAAGAGCACTGTACTGAGCGCTTGAGAAAGTACACCCTGCCTTACCTCCTTCCCCTCCCCACAGCACCTGTACATCATCATCATCATCAATCGTATTTATTGAGCGCTTACTATGTGCAGAGCACTGTCCTAAGCGCTTGGGAAGTACAAATTGGCAACATATGGAGACAGTCCCTACCCAACAGTGGGCTCGCAGTCTAAAAGTCTCGCCTGTATATATGTATAAATGTTTGTAGGTATTTATTACTCTATTTATTTATTTTATCTGTCCATATTTATTCTATTTATTTTATGTTGTTAATCTGTTTTGTTTTGTTCTCTGTCTCCCCCTTCTAGACTGTGAGCCCGCTGTTGGGTAGGGACCGTCTCTAGATGTTGCCAACTTGGACCTCCCAAGCGCTTAGTCCAGTGCTCTGCACACAGTTAGCGCTGAATAAATACGATTGAATGAATGAATGAATACAATCCCACAGTTAACAGTGACATTCCCCCTTCTAGACTGTGAGCCCACCGTTGGGTAGGGACCGTCTCTATAGGTTGCCAACTTGGGCTTCCCAAGCGCTTAGTCCAGTGTTCTGCACACAGTAAGCGCTCAATAAATACGATTGATTGATTGATTGATTCCCTGGGAGGTCGATGGCCAGTTGGTGTCCATTCAGGGCTCTGGAGAAGGAGGGGAGCGGGAGGCCTGATTGCGCCGTAAGAGGGGAACTGTTACCCTCCTCTTAGGAAGCGGGTGACTGTCTGACTGGCTCAGTGGAGAAGAGCCCGGGCTTTGGAGGCAGAGGTCATGGGTTCGAATCCCGGCTCCGCCCCATGGCTGCTGTGTGACCTTGGGCAAGTCATTTCACTTCTCTGAGCCTCAGTGACCTCATCTGTAAAATGGGGATTAAGACTGTGAGCCCCACGTGGGACAACTTGATCACCTTGTATCCAGCGCTTAGAACAGTGCTGTGCACATAGTAAGCCCTTAACAAATGCCATCATTATTATTATTCAGCGCTTAGAACAGTGCTTTGCACATAGTAAGCGCTTAATAAATGCCATCATTATTATTATTCAGCACTTAGAACAGTGCTTTGCACATAGTAAGCGCTTAATAAATGCCATTATCGTCATCATCATTATGACTGCCCTCCTGGAGCAGTCAGCTCCGATATTGCTGTTACTATTACAGGCTTATTCAGTCTCATTCATTCATTCATTCAATCGTATTTATTGAGCGCTTACTGTGTGCAGAGCACTGGACTAAGCGCTTGGGAAGTCCAAGTTGGCGACACATAGAGACGGTCCCTACCCAACAGGAGGCTCACAGTCTAGAAGGGGGAGACGGACGACAAAACAAAGCATATTAACAAAATAAAGAGAATGGTATATATTCATTCAATCGTATTTATTGAGCGCGTGGCTCCATGGAAAAGAGCCCCGGGCTTTGGAGTCAGAGGTCATGGGTTCAAATCCCCGCTCTGCCACCTGTCAGCTGGGTGACTTTGGGCAAGTCACTTCACTTCTCTGGGCCTCAGTTCCCTCATCTGGAAAATGGGGATGAAGAGTGGGAGCCCCCCATGGGACAACCTGATCACCTTGTAACCTCCCCATTAGTAATACTATTACTATTACTCTATTTATTTAATTTGTACATATCTATTCTATTTATTTTATTTTGTTAATGTGTTTTGTTCTCTGTCTCCCCCTTCTAGACTGTGAGCCCACTATTGGGTAGGGACCGTCTCTATATAATAATAATAATAATAATAATGACGGCATTTGTTAGGCGCTTACTCTGTGCAAAGCACTGTTCTAAGCGCTGGGGAGGTTACAGGGTGATCAGGTTGTCCCACGGGGGGCTCACAGTCTTAATCCCCATTTTACAGATGAGGTAACTGAGGCTCAGAGAAGTTAAGTGACTTGCCCAAGGTCACCCAGCAGACATGTGGCGGAGCTGGGATTCGAACCCATGACCTCTGACTCCAAAGCCCGGGCTCTTTCCACTGAGCCACGCTGCTTCTCTATATGTTGCCAACTTGGACTTCCCAAGCGCTTAGTCCAGTGCTGTGCACACAGTTAGCGCTCAATAAATACGATTGATTGAATGAATGAATGAACGGTGCTTTGCACATGGTAAGTGCTTAATAAATGCCATTATTATTTTTATTATTATTATCACCCCACTTCTCCCCACACCCCTCAACCCTTCCAACCAGGCTGGCCCTGGGATTTTGACCCACACAGGACTCAGTCAGTCTTTTAGACTGTGAGCCCACTGTTGGGTAGGGACTGTCTCTATATGTTGCCAACTTGTACTTCCCAAACGCTTAGTACAGTGCTCTGCACACAGTAAGCGCTCAATAAATACGACTGAATGAATGAGATCCTGGTAGCGAGCAAGCACCACTGGCGCTAGAGCAGCAAAGTGCCCTGGCTGGGCCGTGGTAGAGAAGCAGCGCGGCTCAGTGGAAAGAGCCCGGGCTTTGGAGTCGGAGGTCATGGGTTCAAATCCCGGCCCCGCCACCTGTCAGCTGGGTGACTTGGGGCAAGTCACTTCACTTCTCTGGGCCTCAGTTCCCTCATCTGGAAAATGGGGATGAAGACTGGGAGCCCACCGTGGGACAACCTGATCACCTTGTAACCTCCCCAGCACTTAGAACAGTGCTTTTCACGTAGTAAGCGCTTAATAAATGCCCTTATTATTATTATTATTATTATCTGGGCCTCGGTTCCCTCATCTGGAAAATGGGGATGGAGACTGGGAGCCCCCCGTGGGACAACCCGATCACCTTGTAACCTCCCCAGGGCTTAGAACAGTGCTTTGCACATAGCGCTTAATAAATGCCATTATTATTATTGTTATTCTCTGGGCCTCAGTTCCCTCATCTGGAAAATGGGGATGAAGACCGGGAGCCCCCCATGGGACAACCTGATCACCTTGTAACCTCCCCAGCGCTTAGAACAGTGCTTTGCACATAGTAAGCGCTTAATAAATGCCATTATTATTATTATTATTATTCTCTGGGCCTCAGTTCCCTCATCTGGAAAATGGGGATGAAGACCGGGAGCCCCCCGTGGGACAACCTGATCATCTTGTAACGTCCCCAGCGCTTAGAGCAGTGCTTTGCACATAGTAAGTGCTTAATAAATGCCATTATTATTATTATTATCATTCTGTGGGCCTCAGTTCCCTCATCTGGAAAATGGGGATGGAGACTGGGAGCCCCCAGTGGGACAACCTGATCACCTTGTAACCTCCCTAGCGCTTAGAGCAGTGCTTTGCACATAGTAAGTGCTTAATAAATGCCATCATTAGTTGGAGATAAGTGAAGTAAGGTAGGAGTAGGTGAGCTGATAGAGTGTCTTAAAGCCACTGGGAAGGCGTTTCTCTGTGGGATGCGGAATGGATGGAGCACGAGCCTGAGAGTCAGAGGGACATGGGTTCAAATCCCGGCTCCGCCACTTGTCTGCTGTGTGATCTTGGGGAAGTCACTTCACTTCTGTGAAGTGAAGAAGGAGAAGCAGCGTGGCTCAGTGGAAAGAGCCCGGGCTTTGGAGTCAGAGGTCATGGGTTCAAATCCCAGCTCCGCCACTTGTCAGCTGGGTGACTTTGGGCAAGTCACTTCACTTCTCCGGGCCTCAGTTCCCTCATCTGGAAAATGGGGATGAAGCCTGTGAGCCCCCCGTGGGACAACCTGATCACTTTGTATCCCCCCAGCACTTAGAACTGTGCTTTGCATGTAGTAAGTGCTTAATAAATGCCATTATTCTTATTATTATTCTGTGGGCCTCAGTTCCCTCATCTGGAAAATGGGGGCGGAGGCTTGTGAGCCCCAAGTGGGACAGGGACCGTGTCCAACCCGATTTGCTTGCATCCACCCCGGCGCTTAGCACAGTGCCTGGCACACAGTGAGCGCTTAGCAAATACCATTATTATACATTGAAGCGGCGTGGCTCAGTGGAAAGAGCCCGGGCTTTGGAGTCAGAGGTCATGGGTTCGAATCCCCGCTCCGCCACATGTCTGCTACGTGACCTTGGGCAAGTCACTACACTTCTGTGGGCCTCAGTTCCCTCATCTGTAAAATGGGGATTAAGACTGTAAGCCCCACGTGGGACAACGTGATCACCTTGTATTCCCCCCACCGCGCTTAGAACAGTGCTCTGCACATAGTAAGCGCTTAGCAAATGCCATTATTATTATTATTATTATATTAATTACTTCTTGAGGAGTGGGGCTTAGTGGTTAGGGCCGGGCCTTGGCGTCAGAAGGAACTGGGTTAATAATAATAATAATAATTATGGTATTTGTTAAACGCTTACTCTGTGCCGAGCACTGTTCTAAACACTGAGGTATGTACAAGGTAATCAGGTTGGACGCAGTCCCTGTCCCATATGGGGTCACGGTCTCAATCCCCATTTGACAGATGAGGCCACTGAGGCCCAGAGAAGTGAAGTGTGAGTTTCAGTGAAGTTTTCGACTGTGAGCCCACTGTTGGGTAGGGACTGTCTCTATATGTTGCCAATTTGTACTTCCCAAGCGCTTAGTCCGGTGCTCTGCACATAGTAGGCGCTCAATAAATACGATTGATGATGATGATGATGAAGTGACTTGCCCAAGGTCACACAGAAGACAAGCGTCTTGTGAATATGTTTTGTTTCGTTTCTCCCCCTTTGAGACTGTGAGCCCGCCGCCGTCGGGTAGGGACCGTCTCTAGATGTTGCCAACTTGGACTTCCCAAGCGCTCAGTCCAGTGCTCTGCATGCAGTAAGCGCTCAATAAATACAATTGATTGATTGATTGATTGATTGGGGCGATGCGGACTGAAGGGCCGAGACCGGCCCAAGGTCCGGGCAGGACTCGACGCCACCGGGACGGTGGGGGGAGGATGAGGGGGGCAGCGAGACCGGGGTTGGGGACCCACCACCCTCTTCTCCGACCCTCCGCAGAAGAGCAGCGTGGTGGCCTCCAACAAGGTGTCGTGTAAGGTGGTGGCTGTCTCGTTCTCCGAGGACAGCAGCTACTTTGTCACCGTGGGGCACCGGCATGTCAAATTCTGGTTCCTGGAGGCCTCCAAGGAAGCCAAGGTGAGACCCCCCTGCCCGCCGGAGTCCCCCGGAAAGATGGGGATATTGGGGAGGGGGAGAGGGGCCTCCCTCATCTGAGCCATTCCGGATCCCGGCTTTTCCTTGTCCCAGTCCGTCACCGTTCGGTGCCAGTCAGTCCGGGAAATCCCGATCGGCTCGGGGGTTGGCGTGATTGACAGCCGATGGCCTGAGGGGCCTCCCGGGCTGTAGGAAACAAGCCATTCCGGATCCCGGCTTTTCCTTGTCCCAGTCCGTCACCGTTCGGTGCCAGTCAGTCCGGGGAATCCCGATCGGCTCGGGGGTTGGCGTGATTGACAGCCGATGGCCCGAGGGGCCTCCCAGGCTGTAGGAAACGAACCGTTCCAGATCCCGGCTTTTCCTTGTCCCAGTCCGTCACCGTTCGGTGCGAATCAGTTTGGGAAATCCCGATCGGCTCGGGGGTTGGCGTGATTGACAGCCGATGGCCTGAGGGGCCTCCCAGGCTGTAGGAAATGAGCCATTCCGGATCCCGGCTTTTCCTTGTCCCAGTCCGTCACCATTCGGTGCCAGTCAGTCTGGGAAATCCCAATCGGCTCGGGGGTTGGCGTGATTGACAGCTGATGGCCTGAGGGGCCTCCCAGGCCGTAGGAAATGAGCCATTCCGGATCCCGGCTTTTCCTTGTCCCAGTCTGTCACCGTTCGGTGCCAGTCAGTCCGGGAAATCCCGATCGGCTCTGGGGTTGGCGTGATTGACAGCCGATGGCCCGAGGGGCCTCCCAGGCTGTAGGAAACAAGCCATTCCGGATCCCGGCTTTTCCTTGTCCCAGTCCGTCACTGTTCGGTGCCAGTCCGTCCGGGGAATCCCGATCGGCTCGGGGGTTGGCGTGATTGACAGCCGATGGCCCGAGGGGCCTCCCAGGCTGTAGGAAACGAGCCGTTCCAGATCCCGGCTTTTCCTTGTCCCAGTCCGTCACCGTTCGGTGCGAATCAGTTTGGGAAATCCCGATCGGCTCGGGGGTTGGCGTGATTGACAGCCGATGGCCCGAGGGGCCTCTCGGGCTGTAGGAAACGAGCCATTCCGGATCCCGGCTTTTCCTTGTCCCAGTCCATCACCGTTCGGTGCCAGTCAGTCTGGGAAATCCCGATCGGCTCGGGGATTGGCGTGATTGACAGCCGATGGCTCAAGGGGCCTCCCAGGCTGTAGGAAACGAGCCATTCCGGATCCCGGCTTTTCCTTGTCCCAGTCCGTCACCATTCGGTGCCAGTCAGTCCGGGGAATCCCGATCGGCGCGGGGGTTGGCGTGATTGATTTTATTTTATATTGATATATTGATATTTATTTTATTTTGTTAGAATGTTTGGTTTTGTTCTCTGACTCCCCCTTTTAGACTGTGAGCCCACTGTTGGGTAGGGACTGTCTCTAGATGTTGCCAATTTGTACTTCCCAAGCGCTTAGTACAGTGCTCTGCACATAGGAAGCGCTCAATAAATACGATTGATGATGATGATGATGATTGACAGCCAATGGCCCGGGGTGGGCGGCTCGGGGGTGGGGACCCCGTGAAGCGGCTAGAGAGTCAAAGGAGTGAGGTGTGACCCCAGACTAGAGGTGGGGCCCCCCTGGCCGGCCCAAGGCCCAGGGCCGTTAGTCCAGTATGGACTGGCTGCCAGGCTGCCCCGCCTGGGATCCAGCGTGGAAGCAGCTTGGCTCAGCGGAAAGAGCCCGGGCTTTGGAGTCGGTGGTCGTGGGTTCAAATCCCCGCTCTGCCGATTGTCAGCTGTGTGACTTCACTTCTCTGGGCCTCAGTTACCTCATCTGGAAAGTGGGGGTTGACCGTGAGCCCCCCGTGGGACAGCCTGATCACCTTGTATCCCCCCAGCGCTTAGAACAGTGCTTTGCACGTAGTAAGCGCTTAATAAAGGCCATTATTATTATTATTATTATTCCGGTCAGAATAGAGGGAGCGAGAGACAGAGAGACTCCGTCGTTGGTTTCTGTTGGTTCACCTGCCCGATCCCAACGCTTCTTCCCGCGTCTCGTGGTATCCCAGGTGTTCTTGGGACTCCTTAGTGACGACCCCCCCCCCCGGCCTCGCGATCTGGAACCAAAAGTTGTCTTGGCTGGCCTCTGCCAAACCCGGCCTTCCCCCAACCTCCAAACGTTCCCGCGAAGCCCACCTCCTCCGGGAAGCGCTTCCGTTCTCAGCCCGTCTCATCCCCTCCCTCCTCAAATCCTACAGGCAATCAATCTCCCCCTCTTCAAAGCCTTACGGAAGGCCCATCTCCTCCGAAAGGCCGTCCCTGACTAAGCTCCCCCTTTCCTCTTCTGCCTTACCCGAACTTGCTCCCTTTGCTCACCCCCCTCCCCGGCCCCACAGCGCTTACGTCCATATGTGTAATTTCCCTTCAAGGCCCTGCTGAGAGCTCACCCCCTCCAGGAGGCCTTCCCAGACTGAGCCCCTTCCTTCCTCTCCCCCTCGTCCCCCTCTCCATCCCCCCGTCTTACCTCCTTCCCTTCCCCACAGCACCTGTATATATGTTTGTACATATCTATTACTCTATTGTACTTGTACCTATCTATTCTATTTATTTTATTTTGTTAATACGTTTGGTTTTGTTCTCCGTCTCCCCCTTCTAGACTGTGAGCCCACTGTTGGGTAGGGACTGTCTCTAGATGTTGCCAATTTGTACTTCCCAAGCGCTTAGTACAGTGCTCTGCACATAGTAAGCGCTCAATAAATACAATTGATGATGATGATGTTTGTACATATCTATTACTCTATTTCACTTGTACCTATCTATTCTATTTATTTTATTTTGTTAATACGTTTGGTTTTGTTCTCTGTCTCCCCCTTCTAGACTGTGAGCCCACTATTGGGTAGGGACTGTCTCTATATGTTGCCAATTTGTACTTCCCAAGCGCTTAGTACAGTGCTCTGCACATAGTAAGCGCTCAATAAATACAATTGATGATGCTGATGTTTGTACATATCTATTACTCTATTTCACTTGTACCTATCTATTCTATTTATTTTATTTTGTTAATACGTTTGGTTTTGTTCTCTGTCTCCCCCTTCTAGACTGTGAGCCCACTGTTGGGTAGGGACTGTCTCTATATGTTGCCAATTTGTACTTCCCAAGCGCTTAGTACAGTGCTCTGCACATAGTAAGCGCTCAATAAATACAATTGATGATGCTGATGTTTGTACATATCTATTACTCTATTTCACTTGTACCTATCTATTCTATTTATTTTATTTTGTTAATACGTTTGGTTTTGTTCTCTGTCTCCCCCTTCTAGACTGTGAGCCCACTGTTGGGTAGGGACTGTCTCTATATGTTGCCAATTTGTACTTTCCAAGCGCTTAGTACAGTGCTCTGCACATAGTAAGCGCTCAATAAGTACGATTGATGATGATGATGATGTTTGTACATATCTATTACTCTATTTTACTTGTACATACCTATTCTATTTATTTTATTTTGTTAATATGTTTGGTTTTGTTCTCCGTCTCCCCCTTCTAGACTGTGAGCCCACTGTTGGGTAGGGACTGTCTGTATATGGTGCCAACTTGTACTTCCCAAGCACTTAGTGCAGTGCTCTGCACACAGTAAGGGTTCAATAATCAATCAATCAATCAATTGTATTTATTGAGCACGTACTGTGTGCAGAGCACTGTACTAAGCGCTGAGAAGCAGCGTGGCTCAGTGGAAAGAGCCCGGGCTTTGGAGTCAGAGGTCATGGGTTCAAATCCCGGCTCTGCCACTTGTCATCTGGGCGACTTTGGGCAAGTCACTTCACTTCTCTGGGCCTCAGTTCCCTCATCTGTAAAATGGGGATTAAGGCTGTGAGCCCCAAGTGGGACAACCTGATCACCTTGTATCCTCCCCAGCGCTTAGAACAGTGCTTTGCACATAGTAAGCGCTTAACAAATGCCATCATTATTATTATTGTTATTATTATTACTAAGCACTTGGGAAGTACAAGTCGGCAACACCTAGAGACAGTCCCTACCCAACAGCGGGCTCACAGTCTAGAATAAATCTAGAATTTATAAGTCTAGAATAAATACGATTGATTAATTTATAGTAACGTCTGTCTCATCATCATCATCATCATCATCAATCGTATTTATTGAGCGCTTACTATGTGCAGAGCACTGTACTAAGCGCTTGGGAAGTACAAGTCGGCAACACCTAGAGACAGTCCCTACCCAACAGCGGGCTCACAGTCTAGAGTGAATCTAGAATTTATAAGTCTAGAGTAAATACGATTGATTAATTTATAGTAATGTCTGTCTCATCATCATCATCATCATCAATCGTATTTATTGAGCGCTTACTCTGTGCAGAGCACTGTATTAAGCGCTTGGGAAGTACAAATTGGCAACATATAGAGACAGTCCCTACCCAACAGTGGGCTCACAGTCGTCTGTCTCCCCCCTGTCTAGACTGTAGCTCACTGTGGTCCGGGAATGTATCTGTTTCCTGTTGATTGGACTCTCCCAAGCGCTCCATACAGTGCTCTGTATGCAGTAAGCGCTCAAAAAATATGATTGAATGGGGGGGGGGGGGTGCTCGTCTGCCCTCTGACACGATGAGCCGGTGGCCAGAATCCGAATTTTAGAGCCGCGGGGGTTGGGGGATATGAAGTCGCCCGCCGACCGCTCCCTCCCGCGGGCTCTGCTGCCGGGTTTCCCTGGGTCTCACCACTCCCCTTGGCTCGCGCCTTGGGGCCCGTTTCCCGAAGCCCCTCGGCCCCCCATCAGTGGTCCCCGATCTGAATTTTGCGGTCCGGCCCCCCCCTTCTCGACCGTGAGCCCGCTGTCGGGTAGGGACCGTCTCTAGATGTTGCCAACTCGGACTTCCCAAGCGCTTAGTCCAGTGCTCGGCACACAGGAAGCCCATCAGCGGTCCCCGATCTAAATTTTGTGGTCCGTCCCCCGCTTCTCGACCGTGAGCCCGCTGTCGGGTAGGGACCGTCTCTAGATGTTGCCAACTTGGACTTCCCAAGCGCTTAGTCCGGTGCTCTGCACACAGGAAGCCCATCAGCGGTCCCCGATCTGAATTTTGTGGTCCGTCCCCCCCTTCTCGACCGTGAGCCCGCTGTCGGGTAGGGACCGTCTCTAGATGTTGCCGACTTGGACTTCCCAAGCGCTTAGTCCAGTGCTCTGCACACAGGAAGCCCATCAGCGGTCCCCGATCTAAATTTTGCGGTCCGTCCCCCCCTTCTCGACCGTGAGCCCGCTGTCGGGTAGGGACCGTCTCTAGATGTTGCCAACTTGGACTTCCCAAGCGCTTAGTCCAGTGCTCTGCACACAGGAAGCCCATCAGCGGTCCCCGATCTGAATTTTGTGGTCCGTCCCCCCCTTCTCGACCGTGAGCCCGCTGTCGGGTAGGGACCGTCTCTAGATGTTGCCAACTTGGACTTCCCAAGTGCTTAGTCCGGTGCTCTGCACACAGGAAGCCCATCAGCGGTCCCCGATCTAAATTTTGTGGTCCGTCCCCCCCTTCTCGACCGTGAGCCCGCTGTCGGGTAGGGCCCGTCTCTAGATGTTGCCGACTCGGACTTCCCAAGCGCTTAGTCCCGTGCTCTGCACACAGGAAGCGCTCAATAAATACCCCCCGTCCCTTGTTCCCGGCCTCACAGGTGACAAGCACCGTGCCCCTGGTGGGGCGTTCGGGCATCCTGGGCGAGCTGCACAACAACGTCTTCTGCGGGGTGGCCTGTGGCAGAGGGCAGCTGGCGGGCACCACCTTCTGCGTCGCCTGCTCGGGCCTCCTGTGCCAGTTCAACGAGAAGAGGATGCTGGAGAGGTGGATCGACCTCAAGGTAACGGGCCTCTCCATCCAGTCCGGGCCCCCCTCGTTTCAGTCATCGTCGTCGTCATCATCATCATCATCATCATCAATCGTATTTATTGAGCGCTTACTATGTGCAGAGCACTTTACTAAGCGCTTGGGAAGTACAAATTGGCAACATATAGAGACAGCGTGAAGCAGCGTGGCTCCGTAGACCGTGAGCCCGCTGTTGGGTAGGGACCGTCTCTCTATAATAATAATGACATTTGCTAAGCGCTTACTATGTGCAGAGCACTGTTCTAAGCGCTGGGGGGGGATACAAAGTGATCAGGTTGTCCCGTGAGAGGCTCACAGTCGTCATCCCCATTTTACAGATGAGGTAACTGAGGGTCCCCCTCTCCATCCCCCCCATCTTACCTCCTTCCCTTCCCCACAGCACCTGTATATATGTATATATGTTTGTACATATTTTTTACTCTATTTATTTTATTTGTACATATCTATTCTATTTATTTTATTTTGTTAGTATGTTTGGTTTTGTTCTCTGTCTCCCCCTTTTAGACTGTGAGCCCACTGTTGGGTAGGGACTGTCTCTATATGTTGCCAATTTGTACGTCCCAAGCGCTTAGTACAGTGCTCTGCACACAGTAAGCACTCAATAAATACGATTGATGATGATGATGATGATATATGTTTGTACATATTTTTTACTCTATTTTATTTGTACATATCTATTCTATTTATTTTATTTTGTTAGTATGTTTGGTTTTGTTCTCTGTCTCCCCCTTTTAGACTGTGAGCCCACTGTTGGGTAGGGACTGTCTCTAGATGTTGCCAATTTGTACTTCCCAAGCGCTTAGTCCAGTGCTCTGCACATAGTAAGCGCTCAATAAATACAATTGATGATGATGATTATTATTTTTATTCCCTGTCCCACAGAGGGCTTTCAATCTAAGTAAAAGGGAGAACCGGTGTTTAACGGATGAGGAAACTGAGGCACAGAGAAGTTTCCAGGGGCTCTTGGCGCTTCAAGAGAAGCAGCGTGGCTCAATGGAAAGAGCCCGGGCTTGGGAGTCAGAGGTCGTGGGTTCAAATCCCGGCTCCGCCAACTGTCAGCTGTGTGACCTTGGGCAAGTCACTTCACTTCTTTGTGCCTCAGTTACCTTATCTGTAAAATGAGGATGAAGTCTGTGAGCCCCACGTGGGACAACCTGATTACCTTGTATCCCCCCCAGCGCTTTGCACATATTAAAGCCCTGTATTTTATTTGTACGCATTTATTCTATTTATTTTATTTTGTTAATTCGCTTTGTTCTCCGTCTCCCCCTTTTAGACTGTGAGCCTGCTGTCGGGTAGGGCCCGTCTCTAGATGTTGCCGGCTTGGACTTCCCAAGCACATAGTCCAGTGCCCTGCACACAGTAAGCGCTCAATAAATACGATTGAATGAAGGACTAGTGAGCGCTTAACAAATCATCATCATCATCAATCGTATTTATTGAGCGCTTACTGTGTGCAGAGCACTGGACTAAGCGCTTGGGAAGTACAAATTGGCAACACATAGAGACAGTCCCTACCCAACAGCGGGCTCACAGTCTAAAAGGGGGAGACAGAGAACAGAACCAAACATACTAACAAAATAAAATAAATAGGATGGATATGTACAAGTAAAATCAATCAATCAATCAATCAATCAATCAATCGTATTTATTGAGCACTTACTATGTGCAGAGCACTGTACTAAGCGCTTGGGAAGTACAAATTGGCAACACACAGAGACAGTCCCTACCCAGCAGTGGGCTCACAGTCTAAAAGGGGGAGACAGAGAACAGAACCAAACATACCAACAAAATAAAATAAATAGGATGGATATGTACAAGCAAAATAAATAAATAAATAAATAGAGTAATAAATATGTACAACCATATATCCATATATACAGGTGCTGTGGGGAAGGGATGGAGGTAAGATGGAGAGGGGGAGAGGAAGGATGCCATCATTATTATGCCATCATTATTATTATTAAAGAGCCCCGTGGACGGGAGAGTGGAGGGAGGGCAGCGTGTGTGTGTGTGTGTGTGTGTGTGTGTGTGTGTGTGTGTGTGTGTGTGTGTGTTGGGGGTGGGAGGAATCTTGCTGTTAGCTGGAGTCGGGTGCTCTGCATCCTCGTGGGGTGTCTCAGGAGGGGGATTTGGTTTCAGGAAGAGCCTGGTGAGCCCCATGGAGCCCCAGATTCGGCCCAGCCCAAGCCGTAAGGATTTCCCCACCTCCAGCCCCTCTCCCGGCCCTCGTCCCCTTCCCCATCCGGCCGCGGGGCCCGCGGCTCGGGGCCCTGCCATGCCGCCGACCCCCCCAGGTCTCCCTGTCCTCCTGCCTGTGCGTAAGCGCCGACTCCATCTTCTGCGGCTGCACGGACGGGACGGTGCGCATCTTCCGGGCCCGCGACATGCACTACCTGCTCAACCTGCCCAAGCCCCATCACCTGGGCGTCGACGTGGCCCAGGGGCCGCAGCCCGGCAGGTACGGAGGGGCGGGCGGGCGGGCGGGGGGATCGCGGGGTCCCGGCGTCCCCCAACCGCCCCAACCCCTTGGTCCGAGGGGGAAGGAAAACGGCCTCTTCCTCGGCTTCCTCTTCCCCAGGAAAGCGGAGTCAGTATACCCGGACACGGTGGCCCTGGCCTTCGACCCCTGCCGCCGCTGGCTGTCCTGCGTGTACAAGGACCACAGCGTCTACGTGTGGGACATCAGGGACCTGAAGAAAGCGGGCAAGGTGTGGTCCAACCTCTTCCACAGCTCCTACGTGTGGAATGTGGAGGTGAGCGGCCCCTCGGCGTTCCCGGACCCTTCGCCCTCCTTTCCTGCCAGCCCCCAGCTGGTGTCCCCTGAGGGGAGGGCTCTCCCGCCAGAAGTCTCTCGCTCCAGTCCCCTGCCTCCGGACCACCTGGCAGTACCTCCCTCATCTGCCCGCTTTCCCGTCTCCTCCCCTGGCGATCCCAAAGGCCTTCCCGTGTCTGTCCGCTCGCTCCGCTGGCACGGCGGAAACCCGTTTCCCCTCGTGTGGGCCTCCGGGCGCCCGGAGAACCTGGGCCTCGTGCCTCTCCCGCCTCCTTCCATGAGTCCCCCTTCAGTCGGTCAGTCAATCAATCAATCAATCGTATTTATTGAGCGCTTCCTATGTGCAGAGCACTGTACTAAGCGCTTGGGAAGTACAAATTGGCATCACATAGAGACAGTCCCTACCCAACAGTGGGCTCACAGTCTAAAAGGGGGAGACAGAGAACAGAACCAAACATACCAACAAAATAAAATAAGTAGGATAGAAATGTACAAGTAAAATAAATAAATAAATAAATAGAGTAATAAATATGTACAACCATATATACATATATACAGGTGCTGTGGGGAAGGGAAGGAGGTAAGACGGGGGGATGGAGAGGGGGACGACGGGGAGAGGAAGGAGGGGGCTGAGTGTGGGAAGGCCTCCTGGAGGAGGTGAGCTCTCAGCAGGGCCTTGAAGGGAGGAAGAGAGCTAGCTTGGCGGATGGGCAGAGGGACTGGGGGCATTCCAGGCCCGGGGGATGACGTGGGCCGGGGGTCGATGGCGGGACAGGCGAGAGCGAGGTACAGTGAGGAGATTAGTGGTGGAGGAGCGGAGGGTGCGGGCTGGGCTGGAGAAGGAGAGAAGGGAGGTGAGGTAGGAGGGGGCGAGGGGATGGACAGTCTTGAAGCCCAGGGTGAGGAGTTTCTGCCTGGTGCGCAGATTGATCGGTAGCCACTGGAGATTTTTGAGGAGGGGAGTGACATGTCCAGAGCGTTTCTGGACAAAGATAATCCGGGCAGCAGCATGAAGTATGGATTGAAGTGGAGAGAGACACGAGGATGGGAGATCAGAGAGAAGGCTAGTGCAGTAGTCCAGACGGGATAGGATGAGAGCTTGAATGAGCAGGGTAGCGGTTGGGATGGAGAGGAAAGGGCGGATCTTGGCAATGTTGCGGAGCTGAGACCGGCAGGTTTTGGTGACGGCTTGGATGTGAGGGGTGAATGAGAGAGCGGAGTCGAGGATGACACCAAGGTTGCGGGCTTGTGAGTCGTATCTGAGCGCTTACTGTGTGGAGGACGCTGTACTAAGCGCTTGGGAGAGGACGATATAACAGACACATTCCCCGCCCACAGTGAGCCTCCTGTCTAGAGGGCTTCCCTCTCAACCCCCTCTCAGGGCTAGAGACCCCACTCTGTCCCCTTTTTGCCTGGCAACCGCATTTCTGTCCTTGTCGTGGCCCTCCATGGCCTCTCTCCCCGCCTCCCCTGGTCTGAGGGTCTCGAGCCTCGCCTCTCCCCGTCCTCCCCGGGGCCCTGCAGGTGTACCCGGAGTTTGAAGACCAGCGGGCCTGCCTCCCGTCGGGCTCCTTTCTGACCTGCTCCTCGGATAACACCATCCGCTTCTGGAACATGGACGGCGGCAGCAGAGCCGGCGACCGGAGGAACGTCTTCAGCCACGTGAGCGGCTCGGGTTGCTCCTCCCGGGATCCCGGCGCCAGAAGAGTCCTCGCGAGGAGAGGCCGGCCTGAGGCCCAGGCCCGGCCCAGCTCCTTCAGGGCTTGAAATGGTTGGGGCCTCATGGGGTCGGGGGCCAGGGGGAGGTGGGGCCGCAGAGACCTGGCTCTTCCTGGGGGATTCGTAGCCCCGATAGTCCACGGGGCATCCCCTGCATGAGCACGAACGGGCCGAGGGGGTGGGACCGCGCCGCCCACCCCGTCTCCCGGTCAATCAATCAATCAATCAGTCGTATTTATTGAGCGCTTACTATGTGCAGAGTACTGTACTAAGCGCTTGGGAAGTACAAATTGGCATCACATAGAGACAGTCCCTACCCAACAGTGGGCTCACAGTCTAAAAGGGGGAGACAGAGAACAGAACCAAACATACCAACAAAATAAAATAAGTAGGATAGAAATGTACAAGAAAAATAAATAGAGTAATAAATATGTACAACCATATATACATATATACAGGTGCTGTGGGGAAGGGAAGGAGGTAAGACGGGGGGATGGAGAGGGGGACGAGGGGGAGAGGAAAGAAGGGGCTCAGTCTGGGAAGGCCTCCTGGAGGAGGTGAGCTCTCAGCAGGGCCTTGAAGACGGTCGGTTCACTGCAGGCCTCGGCTTCCGGCCCCAACTGTCCGGGCCCCTCTGCCCCCTGGAAGGGTTTGGTCGCCCTCATACCCTGGCTTCCCGCCCTGATTCCCAGCCGGGCAGAGCGGGTCCTCCGGGAACGACGGGCTTCCGTCTGCCCGCCCGTCCGTCCTCCAGCCGAGCCGGGGCCCCGGCGGTCTCCCGGCTGACGGTGACCCCCGGCCACATGTGACTCCCCCCCCGCCCCCAGGACTTGCTGAAGGTGGTGTATGTGGAGAACGACATCGAGCACCTGCAGGACGGGGCGCACCCCCCGGACCGCAGCGAGGCCGGCGGCTGCGTGGACGTCAAGGCGGGCGTGCGGGTCATGCAGGTCAGCCCCGACGGCCAGCACCTGGCCTCGGGCGACCGTAGCGGGAACCTCAGGTGCGTAGGCCTCCGTCCCACTCGGGCTTCCGGGCCTCCTGGCCTACCGGGTGCCCATAGGGGATGGGTTCGGGAAACTGAGGCCCCTTCCCCTGCCGTTCTCCACGGCGCCCGCTCCCGGACCCTGATTCTCAGCCTCCCTTCTCCCCCTCCCACCCTCCCTCACGTTTGCCACCATGTGTACCCCCGATCCTGTGCCCGCAGACGTTGTACCTCCTCTGTAAAATGGGGATTAAGACTGTGAGCCCCCCCCACCCCCACTGTGGGACAATCTGATCACCCTGTGGCCTCCCCAGCGCTTAGAACAGTGCTTTGCACGTAGTAAGCGCTTAATAAATGCCATTATTATCATCCAGGGCACCAGGATCCGTTGGCGAGTCCGGCTCCCAGGAGGACAGCCCTTCTAGACTGTGAGCCCACTGTTGGGCAGGGGCCGTCTCTATATGTTCCCAACTTGTACTTCCCCAGCGCTTAGTACAGTGCTCTGCACACAGTAAGCGCTCAATAAATACGATTGAATGAATGAGGAGAGGGACGGAGGTAGCACGGCCTAGAGGGAAGAGCACAGGATTGGAACTCAGGAGACCTAATTCTTGTTCCTGCTCACCCTGGGGAGAGCCACTGTACCTCTCCTGGCCTCAGTGTCCTTGTCTGTAAACTGGGCATGAGATGCTCGCTCTACCCCTCTTTTGGACTGTGAGCACTGCATAGGATTGGATCTGGCTGCCTTCTAATAATAATAATAATAATGGCATTTATTAAGCACTTACTATGTGCAAAGCACTGTTCTAAGCTCTGGGGAGGTTACAAGGTGATCAGGTTGGCCCATTTTAATCCCCATTTTCCAGATGAGGTAACAGGCCCAGAGAAGTGAAGTGACTTGCCCAAAGTCACACAGCTGACAGTTGGTGGAGCTGGGATTTGAACCCACAACCTCTTTCATTCATTCATTCAATCGTATTTATTTAAGCACTTACTGTGTGCAGAGCACTGGACTAAGCGCTTGGGAAGTCCAAGTTGTCAACATCTAGAGACGGTCCCTACCCAGCAGTGGGCTCACAGGCTAGAAGGGGGAGGCAGAGAACAAAACAAAACATATTAACAAAATAAAATAAATAGAATAAATATGTACCAA
Organism: Tachyglossus aculeatus; assembly: GCF_015852505.1. NCBI lineage: Eukaryota > Metazoa > Chordata > Mammalia > Monotremata > Tachyglossidae > Tachyglossus > Tachyglossus aculeatus. The sequence continues at coordinate 4,649,867 of NC_052091.1, forward strand.
TAAAATATATAAATAAATGGAGTAATAAAGACGTTCAAACATATATACAAACTCCAAAGCCCAGGCTCTTTCCACTGAGCCACGCTGCTTCTCTGTTAAGCGCTTACTGTGTGCCAAGCACTGTTCTTAGTCATTCATACATTCAATTGTATTTATTGAGCGCTTACTGTGTGCAGAGCACTGTACTAAGCGCTTGGGAAGTACAAGTTGGCAACATATAGAGACAGTCCCTACCCAACAGTGGGCTCACAGTCTAGAAGGGGGAGGCAGACAACAAAACAAAACATATTAACAAAATAAAATAAATAGAATAAATATGTGCCAATAAAATAAATAAATAAATGGAGTAATAAAGACGTTCGAACATATATACAAACTCCAAAGCCCGGACTCTTTCCACTGAGCCACGCTGCTTCTCTGTTAAGCGCTTACTGTGTGCCAAGCACTGTTCTTAGTCATTCATTCATTCAATTGTATTTATTGAGCGCTTACTGTGTGCAGAGCACTGTACTAAGCGCTTGGGAAGAACAAGTTGGCAACATATAGAGACGGTCCCTACCCAACAGTGGGCTCAGTCCTGGGGTAGACACAAGTTAATCAGGTTGGATGCAGTCCCTGCCCTACACGGGGCTCACAGACTTAATCTTAATGATTAGAAAAGCAGCATGGCTCAGTGGAAAGATCATGGGCTTTGGAGTCCGAGGTCATGGGTTCAAATCCCAGCCCCTCCAACTGTCAGCTGTGTGACTTTGGGCAAGTCACTTCACTTCTCTGGGCCTCAGTTCCCTCATCCGTAAAATGGGGGTGAAGACTGCGAGCCCCCCATGGGACAACCTGATCACCTTATAACCTCCCCAGCGCTTAGAACGGTGCTCTGCACATCATAAATGCCGTTATTATTATTATTATTATTATTATTATTATTATTATTATTAATCCCCATTTTACAGACGAGGTCGCTGAGGCCCAGAGAAGTGAAGTGACTTTCCCCAGGTCACGGAGCAGACGTGTGGCGGAGGTGGGATTAGAACCCAGGTCCTCATTATTATTAATCCCCTTCTAGACTGTGAGCCCACTGTTGGGTAGGGACCGTCTCTATATGTTGCCAATTTGTACTTCCCAAGCGCTTAGTACAGTGCTCTGCACATAGTAAGCGCTCAATAAATACGATTGATGATGATGATGATGATGATGATGATGATGATTATTAATCCCCATTTTACAGACGAGGTCGCTGAGGCCCAGAGAAGTGAAGTGACCTTCCCCAGGTCACGGAGCAGGCATGTGGCGGAGGTGGGATTAGAACCCAGGTCCTCCCGACTCCCGGGCTCTTCCCACTAGGCCGCACCGCTCCGATGGTCTCGCGGGGACCCCAGCGCCCGCCCCAAGGGCTAAATGAAGGGTGGGCTTGGGGTGGGCTGTCCCGCAGAATCCACGAACTCAAGTTCATGGGCGAGCTGATCAAGGTGGAAGCCCACGACGCCGAAGTGCTGTGCTTAGAGTATTCCAAGCCCGACACCGGTAAGGCCCGGGCCCCCGGGGTGAGGCGCGGGAGGTCGCCGGGGCCCAGACAGCAAAAACCGCTGGAAAATGAGGGTCAAAACCGCAGTAACCGGGGGGGCTTCGGTCGAGGACTTGCGAAACGCACTGTCGTAAGCGTTGTGTCTTCGCTGAGGGCGTGGGGTTGCCAAGCGACCGCTTAAAAATAAAACCCGGGCGCGTGTAAATGATCGGGATTTGTCAAGTTTTTACTGATGGGCGGAACGCCAGGTGAGTCAATCAATCGTATTTATTGAGCGCTTACTGTGTGCAGGGCACTGTACTAAGCGCTTGGGAAGTCCAGGTTGGCAACATATAGAGGCGGTCCCTACCCAACAGCGGGCTCACAGTCTAAAAGCGGGGGACAGAGAACAAAACCAAACATACTAACAAAATACTATAGAGTGGTTAGACGCCGTCCCTGCCCTTGAGGGACTTAGTGCTGTAGTGGAAGGAACCGAGGTACAGAGAAATGAAGGGACTTGCCCAAGCGTGGCCCAGTGGAAAGAGCCCGGGCTTTGGAGTCAGAGGTCATGGGTTCGAATCCCGGCTCCGCCACAAGTCTGCTGTGTGACCTTGGGCAAGTCGCTTCACTCCTCCAAGCCTCAGTGACCTCATCTGTAAAAATGGGGATTAAGGCTGTGAGCCCCACGTGGGACTACTTGATCACACTGTATCCCCCCCGGCGCTTAGAACAGTGCTTTGCACATAGTAAGCGCTTAACAAATGCCATTTTTTTTTTAAAAAAAGGTAAGTCAGCAGCTGAGTGGCAGAGGCAGGGTTGGGTAGGGGCCGTCTCTATACGTTGCCGAATTGTACTTTCCAAGCGCTTAGGACAGTGCTCTGCACACGGTAAGCGCCCAATTTATTCTATTTATTTTGCTTTGTTTTGTTGTCAGTCTCCCCCTTCTAGACTGTGAGCCCGCTGTTGGGTAGGGACCGTCTCTATTTGTTGCCAACTTGGACTTCCCAAGCGCTTAGTCCAGTGCTCTGCACACAGTAAGCGCCCAATTTATTCTATTTATTTTGCTTTGTTTTGTTGTCAGTCTCCCCCTTCTAGACTGTGAGCCCGCTGTCAGGTAGGGACCGTCTCTCTATGTTGCCAACTTGGACTTCCCAAGCGCTTAGTCCAGTGCTCTGCACACAGTAAGCGCTCAGTAAATACAATTGAAAGAGTGAATGAATGAATATATTGACACGTGTCCACTTGTTCGGTTTTGCTGTCTTTCTCCCCTTTTTTGACTGTGAGCCCGTTGTTGGGTAGGGACTGTCTCTATATGTTGCCGAATTGTACTTTCCAGGTGCTTAGCACAGTGCTCTGCACACAGTAAGCACTCAATTTATTTTATTTTGTTTTGTTGTCTGTCTTTGCACATAGTAAGTGCTTACCAAATGCCATCATTACTAAGCGCTTGGGAAGTCCAAGTCGGCGACATATAGAGACGGTCCCTACCCAACAACGGGCTCGATGGCTAGAAGGGGGAGACAGACGACGAAACAAACCATGTGGACGGGTGTCGAGTCGTCAGAATAAATAGAAATGAAGCTAGATGCACAGCATTAAGAAAATAAATAGAATAGTAGATATGTACAAGTAAAATAAATAGAGTAATAAGTCTGTACAAACATATATGCAGGTGCCTCCAGGAGGCCTTCCCAGACTGAGCCCCTTCCTTCCTCTCCCCCTTGTCCACCTCTCCATCCCCCCATCTTACCTCCTTCCCTTCCCCACGGCACCTGTATATATGTATATATTTTTGTACATATTTATTACTCTATTTATTTTACTTGTACATATCTATTCTATTTATTTTATTTTGTTAGTATGTTTGGTTTTGTTCTCTGTCTCCCCCTTTTAGACTGGGAGCCCAGTGTTGGGTAGGGACTGTCTCTATATGTTGCCAACTTGGACTTCCCAAGCGCTTGGTCCAGTGCTCTGCACATAGTAAGCGCTCAATAAATACGCTTGATGATGATGATGATGCCGTGGGGAGGGGAAGGAGAAAGGGGGCTCAGTCTGGGTTGGGGGCTCCAGAGGGTCCACCCCAGGGCCCTGTCCCGCACTCTCCAGGGGTCACCCTGCTGGCTTCGGCCAGTCGAGATCGGCTCATCCACGTGCTGAACGTGGAGAAGAACTACAACTTGGAGCAGACCCTGGATGACCACTCCTCCTCCATCACCGCGGTGAAGTTTGCCGGTGAGCTGGGGGTGGGCCGGGGCGGGGTGGTCCCCTGGCAGCCGGAGCCCCGGGGCGCCGGCCCGGCCTGGCCCCCGGTGTGACCCTGGGAGAAGCAGCGTGGCCCAGTGGAAAGAGCCCGGGCTTTGGAGTCCGAGGTCGTGGGTTCGAATCCCGGCTCCCCCGCTTGTCAGCTGGGTGACTTTGGGCCAGTCACTTCTCTGGGCCTCAGTTCCCTCCCCTGGAAAATGGGGGTGAAGACTGTGAGCCCCCCGTGGGACAACCTGATCCCCTTGTAACCTCCCCCGTGCTGAGAACAGTAATCCGGAAAATGGGGATGAAGACTGTGAGCCCCCCGTGGGACACCCTGATCCCCTTGTAACCTCTCCCATGCTGAGAACAGTAATCTGGAAAATGGGGATGAAGACTGAGCCCCCCGTGGGACACCCTGATCACCTTGTAACCTCCCCCGTGCTGAGAACAGTAATCTGGAAAATGGGGATGAAGACTGTGAGCCCCACGTGGGACACCCTGATCACCTTATAACCTCCCCCGTGCTGAGAACAGTAATCTGGAAAATGGGGATGAAGACTGTGAGCCCCACGTGGGACACCCTGATCACCTTGTAACCTCCCCCGTGCTGAGAACAGTAATCTGGAAAATGGGGATGAAGACTGTGAGCCCCACGTGGGACAACCTGGTCCCCTTGTAACCTCCCCCGCGCTGAGAACAGCGCTCTGCACATAGTAAGCGCTTAATAAATGCCATCATCACTATTATTATTAGGGGAGAGGGAGTCTGGGGACCTCAGTCGCTTGCTGTGTGACTCTGGTCAAGTCATTTCGCCGCTCGGGGAGAGATCCGGTACCCGTCCTCCCTCCCCCTCCAACCGCGAGCCCCACACGGGACAGGGACTGTATCTGACGTGGTCATCTTGGCTCTACCCCAGCGCTTAGCCCAGTGTTTGGCCCCCAGTAAGTGCTTGACCAATGCCACCGTTACTAGTAGCGGCTCCGCCACCTGTCAGCTGTGTGACTTTGGGCAAGTCACTTCACTTCTCTGGGCCTCAGTCCCCTCGTCTGTAAAATGGGGGTTAAAACTGTGAGCCCCCCCCGTGGGACAACCTCATCACCTTGTAACCTCCCCGGCGCTTAGAACAGCGCTTTGCACATAGTAAGCGCTTAATAAATGCCATCATTATCATTAGTAGTAGAGGCAGGAGTGTTCCCTAACCTTTCTGGGCCTGTTTCCTCCCCGTTTAAGCGGGAGAGGACGACTCTTCTCCCCGACCCGCCAGGGTGAGCGCGGAGGCCCCCGGGGAAATGAGGCAGAGGGTGAAGGCGGGGGTCCGCCCGCCGGAATCAGAGGGCCCCCCCGTGCTCTCCCCCAATCCCTTCCCCTCCCCGCAGGGAACCGGGACCTCCAGATGATCAGCTGCGGCGCCGACAAAAGCATTTACTTCCGCAGAGCTCAGCAGGTGAGGAGCCTCAAGGCCCGGGGGTCGTGGCGGTAGGGTGACCGGCTCGGGGCGCGGTGACCAGGCCCCGGGCTCGGGGCTTCGGGAACACCACGGGACCCAGGGAACGGGCCCGGGGAGGGGTGATCCGGGCTTCCCAGGGGCCCGAGGTTGGAGATGGATGGAGTCGCGGGGGCTTCGGAGTCTGGGGGGAAGATGGGACCCGGGCCAGGCGGCCCTCGCAGGGTGGCCGGAGGCCAGGCGAGAACGGAAACCCGTGCTGTCCCCCGCGCCCCCGTCCCACCTCTCCGGAGCCCAGGTCTCGGACAGCCTGCACTTCGTCCGCACTCACCACGTGGCCGAGAAGACCACCCTGTACGACATGGACATCGACATCACGCAGAAGTACGTGGCTGTCGCCTGCCAGGACCGGAACGTCAGGTGCGGCCCCCCGCCCGCCTTCCCCTGGCGGCCCCCACCCCCGCCGACATCCTCCCCACCTCCCCGGTCCACCGGCGGCCGGAGGCCTCGCTGGGCGGGGGGTGACGAGTCGGTCTGGGGGTGGTCCCCACTGCGGAGGAGGTGGAGTGACGGGAGTGAGCCAGGACCCCTCTGGCGCTGCGGGGCTTTGTCCTCCTCACTTCCCGGGCTGGACACCTGCGGGCACAGGGCACGTCCGGCGTCCCCGACTCGCCCCAATCCCGGCCCACCCTCCCTCCACCCCAGGGTCTACAACACGGCCAGTGGGAAGCAGAAGAAATGCTACAAGGGCTCGCAGGGGGACGATGGCTCCTTGCTGAAGGTGGGCCGGGGGCCGCCGGGGCTGGGCTGGGGACTCTAGTAGGGAAGCATCTATTAAGCCCTCGCCGTGTGCGAGACACTGTACTAATCTCTGGGAGAGAGGCACGTGGGTGGGAAATAGGCGACGTCAGTGACCCTCAAAAAGCTCCCAGCTGTAGGGGAGTGGGGTTGCGGGGGGTTGGCATGCATCAGGGAAGGAGGAACCCGAGTAAGGAAAGATGCGCGGTGCCCGCGCTCCCCGGGCAGGGGAGTGGCCGGGCCCGAGTGGTGCCCCTGGGGGGCAAGTGCCTGGCTTAGCTGGGCTTGGGCAGTCTTCTATCAATCAATCAATCAATCAATCGTATTTATTGAGCGCTTACTAAGCGCTTGGGAAGTCCAAGTCGGCAACACATAGAGACAGTCCCTACCCAACAGCGGGCTCACAGTCTAGAAGGGGGAGACAGAGAACAAAACCAAACACACAAAATAAAATAAATAGAATAGATATGTACAAGTAAGATAGATAAATAAATAGAGTAATAAATACGCTTACTGTGTGCAGAGAACTGTACTAAGCGCTTGGGAAGTACAAGTCGGCAACACGTAGAGATGGTCCCTACCCAACAGCGGGCTCACAGTCTAGAAGGGGGAGACAGACAACAAAACAAAACATGTTAACAAAATAAGATAAATAGAATAGATATGTACAAGTAAGATAAATAAATAGAGTAATAAATATGCTTACTGTGTGCAGAGCACTGAACTAAGCGCTTGGGAAGTACAAGTCGGCAACACGTAGAGACAGTCCCTAACCAACAGCGGGCTCACAGTCTAGAAGGGGGGGACAGAGAACAAAACCAAGCACACTAACACAATAAAATAAATAGAATAGATATGTACAAGTAAGATAAATAGAGTAATAAATATGTACAAGCATATATACATATATACAGGTGCTGTGGGGAAGGGAAGGAGGTCAGATGCAGGGGGATGGAGAGGGGGACGAGGAGGTGAGGCCTCCTGGAGAAGGTGAGCCCTAGCACAGTTCTAGACTGTGAGCCCACTGTTGGGTAGGGACCGCCTCTAGATGTTGCCAACTTGTACGTCCCAAGCGCTTAGTGCAGTGCTCTGCCCACAGGAAGCGCTCAATAAATACGATTGAATGAATGAATGACTGAAGGGAGAAGAAGAGGTGGGTCGGGGCTGCTGACAGGGCACTCGCTGGCCTTCGGAGCGGGGGCTGAAGGGAGCCGACGTTGGCACTCCTCCTTGTCATTCATTCATTCATTCAGTCGTATTTATGGAGCGCTTACTGTGTGCAGAGCACTGTCCTAGTCCTCCTCCTCCTCCTCTTCACCTCTCCCGCTTTCCTCACCCCCCGCAGGTCCAGGTGGACCCATCGGGCACCTTTCTGGCCACCAGCTGCTCCGACAAGAGCATCTCAGTGATCGACTTCTACTCGGGCGACTGCATCGCCAAAATGTTCGGCCACTCGGGTATGTCCGCGGCTTCTGGCTCGGTCTCCGTTCGGGCCCGCCCACCGGCCTCCGGGGAAAATCTCCTCCTCCAGGAAGTCTCCCAGATAGCCCCTTCTCCCCCCCCACCCCCCGACACCCACCAAAGGCAGGAAGCTCCGCCCTGAGGACGATGCCTGTCTTCCAACTTGTACTTCCCAAGCGCTTAGTCCAGTGCTCTGCACACAGGAAGCGCTCAGTAAATACGATTGATTGATTCCCATCCCACTCCTCAGGCTTCACCCGACCGCGTTTTTGGTGGTCCCCTTCCCCCCAGTAGATTAGAAGCAACTGGAGGGTAGAAGGGTGTGAGCCTCCTTTTGAGAAGCACTGTGGGTTAGTGGTTAGAGCCGGGCCTTGGCATCAGAAGGAACTGGGTTAATAATAATAATAATAATAATTATGGTATTTATTAAGCGCTTACTCTGTGCCAGGCACTGTTCTAAACACTGAGGTATATACAAGGTAATCAGGTTGGACGCAGTCCCTGTCCCATATGGGGTCACAGTCTCAATCCCCATTTGACAGATGAGGCCACTGAGGCCCAGAGAAGTGAAGTGACTTGCCCAAGGTCACACATGAGCCCACTGTTGGGTAGGGGCTGTCTCTATATGTTGACAATTTGTACTTCCCAAGCGCTTAGTACAGTGCTCTGCACATAGTAAGCGCTCAATAAATACGATTGATGATGAAGTGTCTTGTTAATATGTTCTGTTTTGTTTCTCCCCCTTTTAGACTGTGAGCCCGCTGTTGGGTAGGGACCGTCTCTATATGTTGCCAACTTGGACTTCCCAAGCGCTTAGTACAGTGCTCTGCACACAGTAAGCACTCAATAAATATGATTGATTGATTGTTTTGTTGTCTATCTCCCCCTTCTAGACTGTGAGCCCGCTGTTGGGTAGGGACCGTCTCTAGATGTTGCCAACTTGGACTTCCCAAGCGCTTAGTACAGTGCTCTGCACACAGTAAGCGCTCAATAAATACGATTGAATGAATGAAGTGAAGCAAGCAGCGCGGCTCAATGGAAAGAGCCCGGGCTTTGGAGTCCGAGGTCATGGGTTCAAATCCCGGCTCCGCCAATTGTCAGCTGTGTGACCTTGGGCAAGTCACTTCACTTCTCTGGGCCTCAGTTCCCTCATCTGGAAAATGGAGATGAAGATTGTGAGCCCCGCGTGGGACAGCCTGATCATCCTGTATCCTCCCCAGGGCTTAGAACAGTGCTCTGCACATAGTAAGCGCTTAACAAATGCCATCGTCATCATCAAGTGGCGGAGCCGGGCGGGATTAGAACCCCCGTCTTTTGACTCCAAGCCCGTGTTTTTGCCACTAGGCCATGCTGCTTCTTTAAACCGGGTTCTAATCCCAGCTCTGCCACCTGTCTGCTGTGTGACCTTGGGCAAGTCATTTCACTTCTTTGGGCCTCAGTTCCCTCATCTGGAAAATGGGGATGAAGAGTGTGAGCCCCACGGGGGACAGGGACGGTATCCAGCCCGACTCACTTGTATCTACCTCAATCAATTAATCAATCAGTGTGGCCGTTACCCACCACAACCGCCCACTGAACTGACGCGGGACTGTAGGTTCATTGTGGGACGGGGACTGTGTCCAACCTAACTTGTATTCATTCAGTCGTATTTATTGAGCGCTTACTGTGTGCAGAGCACTGTACTAAGCGCTTGGGAAGTCCAAGTTGGCAACATAGAGAGACGGTCCCTACCCGACAGCGGGCTCACAGTCTAGAAGGGGGAGACAGAGAACAAAACCAAACGTATTAACATCATCATCACCATCATCAATCGTATTTATTGAGCGCTTACTATGTGCAGAGCACTGTACTAAGCGCTTGGGAAGTCCAAGTTGGCAACATATAGCGATAGTCCCTACCCAACAGTGGGCTCACGGTCTAAAAGGGGGAGACAGAGGACAAAACCAAACGTATTAACAAAATAAAATAGATAGAATAGATATGTACAAGTAAAATAAATTGAGTGATAAATCTGTACAAACATATATACATATATACAGGTGCTGTGGGGAAGGGAAGGAGGTTAGACGGAGGGGATGGAGAGGGGGAGGCTCGGTCTGGGAAGGCCTCCTGGAGGAGGTGAGCTCTCAGTAGGGCCTTGAAGGGAAGGGCCTCAGCACTGCGTGGCACATAGTAGATCAATCAATCAATCAATCAATCGTATTTATTGAGCGCTTACTATGTGCAGAGCACTGTACTAAGCGCTTGGGAAATACAAATTGGCATCACATAGAGACAGTCCCTACCCAACAGTGGGCTCACAGTCTAAAAGGGGGAGACAGAGAACAGAACCAAACATACCAACAAAATAAAATAAGTAGGATAGAAATGTACAAGTAAAATAAATAAATAAATAAATAGAGTAATAAATATGTACAACCATATATACATATATACAGGTGCTGTGGGGAAGGGAAGGAGGTAAGACGGGGGGATGGAGAGGGGGACGAGGGGGAGAGGAAAGAAGGGGCTCAGTCTGGGAAGGCCTCCTGGAGGAGGTGAGCTCTCAGCAGGGCCTTGAAGGGAGGAAGAGAGCTAGCTTGGCGGATGGGCAGAGGGATTGGGGGCATTCCAGGCCCGGGGGATGAGATGCTTAACAAGTACCATTATCATTATTTTTATTATTGTCCCACTCGCGTCGGTCTGCCTGGGGTTTGCGTTGGCTGCCACACTGTACGCCGCGGGACTGTCTCCCCTCCCCGTCGACGGAAGGGGGTCCGGTCCGGCCGTCTTGGTGGGTGGGCTGTGACCCCCTGACACGTCCAAACGGGGGGCCGGGGGGGGGGGTGTCTTCGGTTGGGTTCCAGAGATCATCACGGGGATGAAGTTCACGTACGACTGCCGCCACCTGATCACCGTCTCCGGGGACAGGTAACACGACCGGGGGCAGCGTTTTACCAGGCAGTAAGTGGGGAGGGATGGGCGGGGGGTCAGGGGTCGCAAACTAATCCCGTTGGTTTGTAAACTCAGTGTAGACGGGAAATGTGCGGTGTATTTATGTTGTACTTCCCAAGTGCTTAGCGCAGTGAACTGCACTCAACGTGTCGTCATCCTCTTCTAGACTGTGAGCCCGCTGGTGGGTAGGGACCGTCTCTATATGTTGTCAACTTGGACTTCCCAAGCGCTTAGTACAGTGCTCGGCACACAGTAAGAGCTCAATAAATACGATTGAATGAATGAATGAATGAACCAGCGGCAGCGTTGGCCAGGCAATAAATGGGGAGGGATGGGCGGGGGGTCGGGGGTCGCAAACTAATCCCGTTTGTTTGTAAACTCAGTGTAGACGGGAAATGTGCGGTGTATTTATGTTGTACTTCCCAAGTGCTTAGCGCAGTGAACTGCACTCAACATGTCGTCATCCTCTTCTAGACTGTGAGCCCGCTGGTGGGTAGGGACCGTCTCTATATGTCGCCAACTTGGACTTCCCAAGCGCTTAGTACAGTGCTCGGCACACAGTAGGCGCTCAATAAATACGATTGAATGAATGAATGAACCAGGGGCAGCGTTGGCCAGGCAATAAATGGGGAGGGATGGGCGGGGGGTCGGGGGTCGCAAACTAATCCCGTTGGTTTGTAAACTCCGTGTAGACAGGATATGTGCGGTGTATTTCTGTTGTACTTTCCCAAGTGCTTAGTACAGTGATCTGCACTTAACATGTCGTCATCATCTTCTAGACTGTGAGCCCGCTGGTGGGTAGGGACCGTCTCTATATGTTGCCAACTTGGACTTCCCAAGCGCTTAGTACAGTGCTTGGCACACAGTAAGAGCTCAATAAATACGATTGAATGAATGAATGAATGAACCAGCGGCAGCGTTGGCCAGGCAATAAGCGGGGAGGGATGGACGGGGGTCAGGGCTCGCAAACTAATCCCGTTTGTTTGTAAACTCCGTGTAGACGGGAAATGTGCGTTGTGTTTCTATTGTACTTTCCCAAGTGCTTAGTTCAGTGAACTGCACTTAACACGTCATCATCATCTTCTAGACTGTGAGCCCGCTGGTGGGTAGGGACTGTCTCTATGTCGCCAACCTGTACTTCCCAAGCACTTAGTACGGTGCTCTGCGCACAGTAAGCGCTCAATAAAGACGATTGAATGAATGAAAACACGGAGACAGGTGTCAAAATCGTCAGAACAAATATTGAGCCCGCTGTTGGGTAGGGACCGTCTCTCTATGTTGCCAACTTGTACTTCACAAGCGCTTAGTCCAGTGCTCTGCACGCAGTAAGCGCTCAATAAATACAATTGATTGATTGATTGATTGAGAGGGCCGTGGGCATCCCGGGGAAGGTGCCGGCTCCAGCCCTGTCCCGGCCCCCGGCGGGTGGGACGATTCCGGCGGCGGAGGCGTCGCCCCGGGGGATCCCGTTTCTCCTTCCCGATTCCTCTCGCTCTCATTCATTCATTCAATCGCATTTATTGAGCACTTACTGTGTGCAGAGCACTGGACTAAGCGCTAGGGAAGTACAAATCGGCAACATATGGAGACGGTCCCTACCCAACAACGGGCTCACAGTCTAGAAGGGGGAGACAGACAACAAAACATATTAACAAAATAAAATAAATAGAACAGTAAATACGTGCAAGAGTATGCACATTCATTAATTCATTCAATCGTATATATTGGGCGCTTACTGTGTGCAGAGCACTGTACTAAGAGCTTGGGAAGTACAAATCGGCAACATATAGAGATGGTCCCTACCCAACAACGGGCTCACAGTCTAGAAGGGGGAGACAGACAGCAAAACATATTAACAAAATAAAATAAATAGAATAGTAAACATGTCCAAGAGTATGCACATTCATTCATTCATTCAATCTCATTTATTGAGCGCTTACTGTGTGCAGAGCACTGTACTAAGCGCTTGGGAAGTACAAATCGGCAACATATAGAGACGGTCCCTACCCAACAACGGGCTCACAGTCTAGAAGGGGGAGACAGACGACGAAACATATTAACAAAATAAAATAAATAGAATAGTAAACATGTCCAAGAGTATGCACATTCATTAATTCATTCAGTCTCATTTATTGAGCGCTTACTGTGTGCAGAGCACTGTACTAAGCCCTTGGGAAGTGCAAATCGGCAACATATAGAGACGGTCCCTACCCAACAACGGGCTCACAGTCTAGAAGGGGGAGACAGACGACAAAACATATTAACAAAATAAAATAAATAGAATAGTAAACATGTGCAAGAGTATGCACATTCATTCATTCATTCAATCTCATTTATTGAGCGCTTACTGTGTGCAGAGCACTGTACTAAGCGCTTGGGAAGTACAAATCGGCAACATATAGAGACGGTCCCTACCCAACAACGGGCTCACAGTCTAGAAGGGGGAGACAGACGACAAAGCATAGTAACAAAATAAAATAAATAGAATAGTAAACATGTGCAAGAGTATGCACATTCATTCATTCATTCAATCTCATTTATTGAGCGCTTACTGTGTGCACAGCACTGTACCAAGCGCTTGGGAAGTGCAAATCGGCAGCATCTAGAGACGGTCCCTACCCAACAACGGGCTCACAGTCTAGAAGGGGGAGACAGACGACGAAACATATTAACAAAATAAAATAAATAGAATAGTAAGCATGTAGAAGAGTACGTACATGTGTGTGCTGTCCCCAGTTGCGTGTTCATCTGGCACCTGGGCCCGGAGCTCACGTCCTGCATGAAGCAGCACCTGCTGGAAATGGACCCCGGCGAGCAGCGGCAGGCGACGGAGGTCACCGAGTGGGCTGAACCCAGCAGGTCCGGAGCGCCCCGGGGGCCTGGGGGGCATGGGAAGCGCCGGGGATCACTGGAAAGAGCCCGGGCTTCGGAGTCGGAGGGCGGAGGTTCAAATCATCATCATCATCAATCGTATTTATTCAGCGCTTACTATGTGCAGAGCACTGGACTAAGCCCTTGGGAAGTACAAGTTGGCAACATCTAGAGACGGTCCCTACCCAACAGTGGGCTCGCGGTCTAAAAGGGGGAGACAGAGAACAAAACCAAACATACTAACAAAGTAAAATAAATAGAATAGATATGTACAAATAAATTAAATAAATAGAGTAAAAAAAAATCCCGGCTCCGCCGCTTGTCAGCTGGGTGACTTTGGGCAAGTCACCTCCCTTCTCTGGGCCTCAGTTCCCTCAGCTGGGAAATGGAGATTAAAACCGGGAGCCCCCCCGGTGGGACAACCTGATCACCTGGGAACCTCCCCAGCGCCTAGAACAGTGCTTTGCACGTAGTAAGCGCTTAACAAATAACCATCATTATTATCAGCACTTAGAACAGTGCTTTGCACCTAGTAAGCGCTTAACAAATCATTCATTCGTTCATTCAATCATCATTCAATCATTCAATCGTATTTATTGAGCGCTTACCGTGTGCAGAGCACTGGACTAAGAGCTTGGGAAGTCCAAGTTGGCAACATCTAGAGACGGTCCCTACCCAACAGCAGGCTCACAGTCTAGAAAGGGGGGACAAATAAATGCCATCATCATTATTATTATTATTATTATTATTATTATTATTATTATTATTATTATTGGGCTGGGCCTGAGGACCCCCCCGCCCTCTCCGGTTACCTCTAGGCCGGAGACCTACTTATCCGTGCCCTGCCGGACTCTGTCTCCGCCCGAGCAGACGGAAGATGAGATGGAGGAGGACGACGACGACGACGAGGAGGAGCCGTCGCTGCAGACGCCGGCCAAGGACAGCTTCGATTCCGGTGAGAGTCGGCTTGAACTGGGGGAGACCAGAACTCGGTGCTGGGAGGCCCCCATTCCCCGTCCTCGCCAAGCTTCCATCATCGTCATCATCATCATCAATCGTATTTATTGAGCGCTTACTATGTGCAGAGCACTGTACTAAGCGCTTGGGAAGTACAAATTGGCAACATATAGAGACAGTCCCTACCCAACAGTGGGCTCACAGTCTAAAAGGGGGAGACAGAGAACAAAACCAAACATACTAACAAAATAAAATAAATAGAATAGATATGTACAAATAAAATAAATAAATAAATAAATAGAGTAAAAAAAATATGTACAAACATATACATATATACAGGTGCTGTGGGGAAGGGAAGGAGGTAAGATGGGGGGGATGGAGAGGGGGACGAGGGGGAGAGGAAGGAACGGGCTCAGTGTGGGAAGGGCGGATGGAGGAGGTGAGCTCTCAGCAGGGCCTTGAAGGGAGGAAGAGAGCTAGTTTGGCGGAGGGGCAGAGGGAGGGCATTCCGGGCCCGGGGGATGACGTGGGCCGGGGGTCGATGGCAGGACAGGCGAGAACGAGGTACGGTGAGGAGATCAGCGGTGGAGGAGCGGAGGGTGCGGGCTGGGCTGGAGAAGGACAGAAGGGAGGTGAGGTAGGAGGGGGCGAGGTGATGGATGGACAGCCTTGAAGCCCAGGGTGAGGAGTTTCTTCCAGTGGGGAGGTAGGGCGGACCTGGAACCGGTTTATACCTGGGGCCAGAGCCAGCCAGGAGAGATGGGCTGGGAGCGGGAGCGGCCCTACTGAGAGCTCACCTCCTCCAGGAGGCCTTCCCAGACTGAGCCCCTTCCTTCCTCTCCCCCTCGTCCCCCTCTCCATCCCCCCATCTTAGCTCCTTCCCTTCCCCACAGCACCTGTATATATGTATATATGTTTGTACAGATTTATTACTCTATTTATTTTACTCGTACGTATCTATTCTATTTTATTTTGTTAGTATGTTTGGTTTGGTCTCCCCCTTTTAGACTGTGAGCCCACTGTTGGGTAGGGACTGTCTCTCTATGTTGCCAACTTGTACTTCCCAAGCGCTTAGTGCAGTGCTCTGCACACAGTAAGCGCTCAATAAATGCGATTGATGATGATGACCCGGGATCAGGGTGGGCTTGCGGATGAGGGTCGGCCCGGGCCTCCGGCTTCCCGGGGAGTTGGTTGCCGATCGGGGAGCCACACCGGGTCACGCGCGGTTTCCGCCGTGGGCTCCTCCTGTGTGGCGGAGTTTCCTCCAACTCGTAGACCGTAGGGCCCCGGGGCAGGGGACGGTCTGCGCGTCTGTCATCATCAATCATCATCAATCGTATTTATTGAGCGCTTACTGTGTGCAGAGCACTGGACTAAGCGCTTGGGAAGTACAAATTGGCAACATAGAGAGACGGTCCCTACCCAACAATGGGCTCACAGACCCCGAGGGCCTCCTTCAGGGCTCTGCCCCTGCCGTGCGTCTCCCCCCTCCCTCCCTGGGGGTGAAATTTCCCCGGGCGTTGAAGGTGGCATTCGGGGCATTCAAACCCCCCCCGCGCCCCGGGCCGCCCCGGGCCCGGCGCTTGAGCGGGACCCTCCGGGCCTTTCGTTCCAGACCCCCGCTGCCTGCTGACCAACGGCAGGCTGCCCCTGTGGGCCAAGAGGCTGGTGAGTGGGGTCCGGCCGGGTGTCCCGCGGGCTGCCCCGTGGATCGGTGGAGAGCGGCCGGGGGGCGGGGGTGAACCGGGGGGCTTGGTTCTCCCTCGGGGCGGGGGGCCGCGTTCCAGGGAAGCGGGCGACACCGGCCCCGTGGCCTCTCCCCAGCTCGGGGCCGAGGAGGCCGCCGACGGTGCAGCCCCGCACCCCAAGAAGAGCTACCAGCCGCAGGGACGCTGGGCGGAGCGGGCGGACAGAGACCCCATCAAGACCATCCTGGGCCCGCAGACCCTGGACTACTGTTTTACCCCCCTGCGGCCCAGGGCCATGGACGACTTGGACACGATACGGCCCCGGACCCTGGGCCGCCTGCTCTCCGAGGTCGGGACCGGGTTCCCCTCCCCTGGGTCAGACTTCTCCCCCCCCGGGAGTCCTGGGGGGCCTGGAGTCAGTCAGTCAGTCGGTTGTATTTATTGAACGCTTCCTGTGTGCAAAGTACCGTACTAAGCACTTGGGAGAGCACACTACAGCGTTAAACAGACACATCCTCTGCCCAGAACGAGAGCCGGGGACCCCTGGGCAGGTACGGGGCTCTCGGCTGCTTCTGGGGGCGGATCTGGGCTTAGAACAGCGCTTTGCACATAGTAAGCGCTTAATAAATGCCATCATTATTATTATTATCTGGGGTGGATCCAGATCTTTTAGACTGTGAGCCCAATGTTGGGTTGGGACTGTCTCTATATGTTGCCACTTTGTACTTCCCAAGCGCTTAGTACAGTGCTCTGCACATAGTAAGCGCTCGATAAATACGATTGATGATGATCCAAAGCCCCGAGTCCTGTGAGCAGTAGAGGTTTGAGCTAATAATGATAATTATGGTGTTTGTTAAGCGCTTACTATTCATTCATTCAGTCGTATTTATTGAGCGCTTACTGTGTGCAGAGCACCGTACTAAGCGCTTGGGAGAGGCAGCGTGGCTCAGTGGAAAGAGCCCGGGCTTTGGGGTCAGAGGTCCTGGGTTCAAATCCCGGCTCCGCCAATTGTCAGCTGTGTGACTTTGGGCAAGTCACTAAACTTCTCTGGGCCTCAGTTCCCTCATCTGGAAGATGGGGTTGAAGACTGGGAGCCCCCCGTGGGACAACCTGATCCCCTTGTAACCTCTCCAGCGCTTAGAACCGTGCTTTGCACATAGTAAGCGCTTACTAAGTGCCATTATTATTATTATTATTATTATTATTATTATTATTGGGAAGTCCAAGTCGGCAACGTATAGAGATGGCCCCTACCCAACAACGGGCTCACAGGCTAGAAGGGGGAGACAGACGACGAAACGAAACATGGAGACAGGTGTCAAAATAGAACAAAATAGAATTAAAGCTATATGCACAACATACTATGTGCCAAGCACTGTACTAAGCACTGGGGGAGATACAAGCAAATCAGGTTGGACACAGCCCCTGTCCCACATGGGGCTCACAGTCTTTACCCCCATTTTACAGATGAGGGAACAGGTACAGTGCAAGTTAAGCAAGTCGCCCAAGGTCACACAGCAGACAAGCGGTGGGGGCAGGATTAGAACTCAGGACCTTCTGACTCCCAGCCCTGTGCTGTATCCTCTAAGCCATCCTCTTTCTCACGCTGCTAGAATGCTAGAGAAGCAGCGTGCCCTAGTAATAATAATAATGATGGTATTTATTTAGCGCTTACTATGTGCAAAGCACTGTTCTAAGCACTGGGTAGGTTACAAGGTGATCACGTTGTCCCACGGGGGGGCTCACAGTCTTAATCCCCGTTTTCCAGGTGAGGGAACTGAGGCCCAGAGAAGTGAAGTGACTTGCCCAAAGTCACACAGCGGACAATTGGCGGAGCCGGGATTTGAACCCAGGACCTCTGACTCCAAAGCCCGGGCTCTTTCCACTGAGCCACGCTGCTTCTAAAGCCCTAGCGTGTAGAGCACGGGCTTGGGAGTTAAAAGGATCTGGGTTTTATGTTGGCATTTCTTAAGCGCTTACTATGTGCAAAGCACTGTTCTAAGTGCTGGGGAGGATACAAGGTGATCCGGTTGTCCCACGGGGGGCTCACAGTCTTCATCCCCATTTTACAGATGAGGCAACTGAGGCACAGAGAAGTCTTCTAGACTGTGAGCCCACTGTTGGGTAGGGACTGTCTCTAGATGTTGCCAACTTGTACTTCCCAAGCGCTTAGTCCAGTGCTCTGCACACAGTAAGCGCTCAATAAACATGATTGATTGATTGATTGAAATCTCTATATGTCACCAACTTGTACTTCCCAAGCGCTTAGTCCAGTGCTCCGCACACAGTAAGCGCTCAATAAACACGATTGATTGATTGATTGAAGTCTCTATATGTCGCCAACTTGGACTTCCCAAGCGCTTAGTCCAGTGCTCCGCACACAGTAAGCGCTCAATAAATACGATTGAATGAATGAAGTGGCTTGCCCAAGGTCACACAGCTGACGAGTGGCTGAGCAGGGATCTGAAGCGCTTAGTCCAGTGCTCTGCACACAGTAAGCGCTCAATAAATACGATTGCTGATGATGATGATGATCTAATCCCAGCTCCACCACTTGTCTGCTGGGTGACCTCGGGGGAGTCACTTCACTTCTCGGTGCCTCAGTTCCCTCATCTGCTAAAAGGGGATTAAAACTGTGGGCCAGGGACGGTCCAACTCGATTAGCTTGACTCTCCCCCAGCACTTAGAACAGCGTTTGACACGTAGTAAGCGCTTAACAATTACCCTCACCGTCATCGTTATTATTCTCAAATCCCGCCTGTGGTCAACCGTCCGTCCTTTGGGGTGGGCTCCTTGCGGGCCAGGACAGCCGCCCTTCTCCTTGTGATGTAGAGACCCCGGGTCACTGGCTTCCCCCAAACGTGCGCACACGTACAAAAATATGCACGTGTGCACCCTTTCTTGGCAATCAGTCAATCAATCGTATTTATGGAGCGCTTACTGTGTGCAGAGCACTGTACTAAGCGCTTGGGAAGTCCAAGTTGGCAACATCTGGAGACAGTCCCTACCCAACAGCGGGCTCACAGTCTTAAAGGGGGGGACAGAGAACAAAACCAAACATACTAACAAAATAAAATAAGTAGAATAGATATGTATTGTCCACACCCAGACCAGATTTACTGGCAACTCCAGTCTGTGATTTATGCGGACGGGACGTGGGAGAAAGGGACGGGCGAAGGGGACGCACCCAACTGCCATCAGTCACAGTGGGCGCTCAATAAATATGATTGAATGAATGAATGAGCCCCCCCATCCCCCCGGCCTCACCTCCTTCCCCTCCCCACAGCACCTGTATGTGTGTGTATATATATATATATATATATATATATATATATATATATATATATATAAATATGTGTGTGTGTGTGTTTGAACGTATTTGTTACTCAATTTATTTATTTACCTTATTTCTACATATTCTATTTATTTTATCTCGTTAATCTGTTTTGTTTTGTTGTCTGTCTCCCCCTTCTAGACTGTGAGCCCGCTGTTGGGTAGGGATCGTCTCTCTATGTTGCCAACTCGGACTTCCCAAGCGCTTAGTCCAGTGCTCTGCACACAGTAAACGCTCAATAAATACGAATGAATGAATGATGGGCAGGCCCAGGGGTCGGTAGGAGGGGAAGGGGACGGGAGAAGGTGGGTGGGGGAGAGGGGCACGCGTCCCCGGATCTGGGAATGGCCGAGCAGAGAGGGAGAGTGAGAGAGATGCCCCCTCCTTGTAGACAGAGAGGAGGGGTGTTGGGACTCAGGGCAGGGAGGAGGAGGAGAGGGAGGGATGGGGGCAAACTGCGGCCTCCGAACCCGGCCTGAGCCCCCGAAACCCTCCCACAGGCCGGCAGCGGGGACCCGGCCAGCCCACCGGAGGACCCGGCCCCGCCGCCCACGTTGGACCGGGCTGCCTCCCTCCAGGTGCTCACGGCGAGCGGCAGCGCCCACTTGGACCCCGGGGAGATGTCGGGCGACACCGACAGGTGGGTGCCCACCCCCGGCCGATTCTCGGGGGGCCCGGTTGCAGGTGTTCCTGAGACGGAGGGACGGTTTTGTTCTCCGTCTCCCCCTTCTAGACTGTGAGCCCGCTGTTGGGTAGGGACCGTCTCTATATGTTGCCACTTTGTACTTCCCAAGCGCTTAGTACAGTGCTCTGCACACAGTAAGCGCTCAATAAATGCGATTGATGATGATGATGACAAACCCCGCCGATCGGGAGGGTGATGCCGCCCCCCGTCCACTTACGCGTCTCCTTTCCCCGACCGGGGGCTGGAGAAGGCCCCTCTCTCCGGGCTGGGAGCAGGGGCGGGCAGAGGAGGTCCCAGACTTCCCGGTGGGGGAGTGGGGGGCCTGGACTCAGTGGAAAATCTTTTCCCAAGCACGTATTGCGTGAAGGACGCGGAGGGCCCGACCTCGGGGCGGCCGGCCGACAGCTACTCGCTCACCTCCGGGGACTCAGACACTTACGCCCTGGAGCGTCCGCTCGAGGGTAAGTCGGGAGCGGGGGCTACTTGGGGGGTGCCACAGGGACAGGATTTGGGGGGGATGGACATCTCTCCCTGCTCTGTGAGTCCCCGACCGGGCGGGGAACGTTTCTACAAACTGTTATACCCTCCCAAGCGCTTTCTACAGCTTTCTACATATTTATTACTCTATTTATTTATTTATTTATTTGTTTTACTTGTACATTTCTATCCTATTTATTTTATTTTGTTGGTATGTTTGGTTCTGTTCTCTGCCTCCCCCTTTTAGACTGTGAGCCCACTGTTGGGTAGGGACTGTCTCTATGTGTTGCCAAATTGTACTTCCCAAGCGCTTAGTCCAGTGCTCTGCACATAGTAAGCGCTCAATAAATACGATTGATTGATTGATTGATTAAGCACTCAGTAAATACGATTGATTTATTGATTGACCCCTCCCCCCCCCGCCTCCAACCATCCCCATTCTACTGGCCATCCCACCGTCCTCTCCACTCACTCCCGACCTGACCGCCCAGCCCTCCTGAAGCAGCGTGGCTCAGTGGAAAGACTCCCGGGCTTGGGAGTCAGAGATTATGGGTTCGAATCCCGGCTCTACCACTTGTCAGCCGTGTGGCTTTGGGCAAGCCCCTTCACTTCTCTGGGCCTCAGTGCCCTCAACTGTAAACTGGGGATGAAGACTGTGAACCCCCCGTGGGACAACCTGGTCACCGTGTGACCTTCCCAGCGTTTAGAACAGTGCTTTGCATATCGTAAGCGCTTAATAAATGCCATTATTATTATCATTCATTCATTCAATCATATTTATTGAGCGCTTACTCTGTGCAAAGCACTGGACTAAGCGCTTGGGAAGTACAAGTTGGCAACATATAGAGACGTTCCCTACCCAACAGCGGGTTCACGTTATTATCATCTTACCTCCTTCCCTTCCCCACAGCACCTGTATATATGTATATATGTTTGTACATATTTATTACTCTATTTATTTATTTATTTTACTTGTACATATCTATTCTATTTATTTTATTCTGTTAGTATGTTTGGTTTTTTTTTCTCTGTCTCCCCCTTTTAGACTGTGAGCCCAATGTTGGGTAGGGACTGTCTCTTTATGTTGCCAATTTGTACCTCCCAAGCGCTCAGTACAGTGCTCTGCACATGGTAAGCGCTCAATAAATATGATTGATTGATTGATTGATTATCTGTCCATCCGTCACCAGGCCCTGGGATGTGGCTGGGCGAGTTTCGTTTCCACCTCTCTGGCGAGGGCAGGGCCCCGGCTGAGCCCCCACGGCCACCCTCCAACGCGGCGGCCAAGGGCCGAGCACTGTAGCCCCGGTGTTTCCCCAGATGGCGACTCGCTGGGGTCGGAGGACACGGAAGCGGAAGTCGGGGACTCGGACGAGGGCCACGGAGCGGCTCCGACGTCCCCTCCGGCGTCGCCGCCGGAGCCGGGAGCGGCCGTCGGGCGGCTGTTTGGGGCGTTGGCCGGTGAGTTGGCTTTCAGGCATCTGGCGTGGGCCGTGCGTGGTGGCGGCGGGGACGGGACGCCTAGCGCGACCTCACTCAGCCTGGATCCGTGCCTCCCCCCCGGGGCCTAGGCGGGAGTGAGGAGGTGGACGATGAGGAGGAGGAGGAGGAGCCGGCTGAGATGGACAGAGCCGTGCCGCCCAGCAGTTCCCTGCCCCAGACGCCCGAGCACGAGAAGTTCCTCAGACATCACTTCGAGACCCTCACTGACGGCCACCCCGAAGGTGAAAGAGCCGAGCGGCCCCGGCAGCCCCTCGGACGTTGGCCAGTCTGTCCTCGCACGCTTCCTGGGGGCCACAGTCAGGGACCGGAGCATCCAGTCGGGGGGCCAGGCGGAGGAAGGGGGGCCGTCCGTCCTCCCCAGGCCCGTAGCTGGCCGATTGCAAGGGACAGTCTGTCACCTCAGGCGCCTTGGGGCGGGTGGGCCCCGGCGTCCCCGAGCTAGTGTAGTTGGGGTCGTGATTCCCCTCTGCCTGCCGGGCAGTGCCAGACCACGGACACGCAGGGGCCGTCCTACCACAGAGGCTCTCCCTGATCAATCAATAATCGTATTTATTGAGCGCCAACTGTGTGCCGTGCACTGTACTAAGCGCTTGGGAAGTCCAAGTTGGCAACATAATAGAGACAGTCCCTACTCAACGGTGGGCTCACAGTCTAGAAGGGGGAGACAGAGAACAGAACAAAACATATTAACAAACTAAAACAAATAGAATAGATATGTACGAGGAAAATAAATAAATAGAGTAATAAATCCGTACAAACATATATACATATATACAGGTGCTGTGGGGAAGGGAAGGAGGTAAGGCGGGGGGGAAAGAGGGGGAGAGGAAAGAGGGGGATGCGTCCCACCTCGTTCTGGTCCTCCCCCCCTGCTTCCCTGCACGCTAGGATGGGCCCGGCCAACAGCCACCCCCGCCAATCGATTATCACAGTCTTATCACAACATTATCACATCGCCAATCACAGTCTTTTAGACTGTGAGCCCACTGTTGGGTAGGGACTGTCTCTCTATGTTGCCAACTTGTACTTCCCAAGCGCTCAGTACAGTGCTCTGCACACAGTAAGCGCTCAATAAATACGATTGATGATGATGATGATGATGATTGGTTCTCGTGTCCGGCCCCCAGAGGCGTTCGGCAACTCCCTGAAGGACCTGAAGCCCCCGGAGGATGAGGAGAACTTCTTCCTGAACCCCCGGCTGAGCATATCGGCCCGATTCCTCTCCCGCTGCCAGAGGAATCCCAGGTGGGGGCCGGGCCGGGCAGGGGCGGGTCTGGGAGCTACCAGAGCGGGTAGAGCCGAGCACCCCATCTGGACTGGTGGGGCCACCCGGGGCGGCCCCCTACCCCCGGCCGGATTTCTCTCGTCCAAAAGACGGGCTCTTAGAAGGCCCGGACCCGGGAGCGGGGCCGGAGCTGAACACCCCCCCTATTCATATGTTGCCAATTTGTACTTCCCAAGCGCTTAGTACAGTGCTCTGCACATAGTAAGCGCTCAATAAATACGATTGAGGATGATGATGATGATGATTCAGGTCCCATGGTCGAGATTGGGGCCACCTGGTAGCCCCAGTCCCCCTCCGGACCCCCAACTTTTCCAGTTCAATAGACCCACTGGGACTTGGCAGACAGGTTGCCCCGATCATCGTCCCCAGCAACGTAACCTGCCAGAGGGTGCTGAGGGACTTGGGGGCGGTGGGCACGTGTATGCGTTGCCCCTAAGGGAGAACCCCTGGCTCTCCCAATCCCGTTTCCGGAGCCACGCTCACGACCGGGCCCCCCCCCACCGCCCCCCTGCAGGTTTGCCCACGCCTTCCCGCCCAGGGGGCTCCAGGAGGCCAAGACGGACGCCGCGGCCCCAGAGCGTCTCGAGGCTCCCAGAGCAGACGTGAGTTAGGCCTGGATCCCCCTTTCCCGGGACTCGCTGGGCAGCGCGGGGAGCGGGGGGATCGGATGCCTGGGCCCTGGGAGGAGTTGGGGGGGAAGGGGGTGCCGCGCCACCCCTGTACCCACCGTGCCGACCCCTCCCTGCCGCCCTGATCCTATTCCAGAGAGTCCAAGGCGAGAAGACGGTGGAGAGTGAGAAGAGCGTGGAGTGCGCTTCTTGGAGCCAGCCGGGTAAGCCCCCCACCCCCCTCAGCTCCAGCCTCACAGTCAGAGCCCAGGCTGGACCTCCCCGTCCCCCGCATCTCACTCTGCTCTCCCTGGTAGCCCCAGGGGGGAGACTGAGGCTCGGGGGTCGGCAGGGAGACCCCTCGGCCCCAAATCTGAGACCTCGGGGCTGCAGATGAGCCGTTAGGGAGATTACCAGACTAGAAGGTGGGAGGGCAGGGGTACACCGACTGTGACCTTTGGGGGGTGGGGGGGGGGCCCATCCCTGTCATCCCAAGCCTTCTGCCCAGCTCGGAGATTGAGCAGATTGGAACCCAAAGAAGAAGGAGAGGGAGAGTGGGCAGGATCCTGGTTGTCCAGGGGCGGGCCCAGCACCGATGCTGGGGGAAGAGCATAGAGGAGGGAAGAAGGCTCATCCCCTTCAGGGCAGGGGTGGCATCCCGACCGGGGAAGCGGGGCGGGCCCAGCCCACATACCCCAGCTAGGAGATGTCCAGCCGAGTCAACGGACGCGTAAGAATGCATACGTGGAAGCCCAATCATTGCGGAGATAGACCGAGCTGGAAGGAGCCGGAGGGTTCAGGGGCCGGGGTCAGGTGGGGGACATCTGGGATGCTTCCTAGGGAGGGCTTTCTACCAGTTTGGAAGGAAGGAGGCAAGTGGTTTGGGGATGGAGGAGAGCTCGGCATTTCAGGCCGGGAGCGTGACAGGGAGGAGAGGACATTCCAGGCTGGGAGCATGGCAGGGAGGAGAGGGGAGGGCATTCCAGCCTGGGAGCATGGCAGGGAGGAGAGGGGAGGGCATTCCAGCCTGGGGCAGTGACAGAGGAAGGCGGAGGGTATTCCAGGTGCAGGGGATGGTGAAGGAGGGGAGGGCATTCCAGACTGGGGGAATGACAGAGAGGTGGGGGAAAGGCATTCCAGACTGGGGGAATGGCCCGTGCCGGGCCTCAGAGGCGGGCGACTGAGCCTCGGCCGGGTTCTTCTCCGTCCAGTGGCATGCCACCCCGCCTCGTCGGTCCCGGGGCTCCCCGACGAGAGGAAGGCGAGGCCGCCCCTGCGCCCTTGGGCCCGGCCGGGCCGCCCCGCCCGGGGCCCGACCTACATGGAGGCCACGGCCAGCTCCCGGGCCAAGATGTCCCGCAGCCTCTCCATCTCCCTGGGTGACAGCCTGGAGCCCCCGAGGCCCGGCCCGCTGGCCCGGCCGCAGTCCACCGGCGAGCTGGCCGAGCCGGGCCGGGCCCGGGACGGGTGGCAGGAGGGAGACCGGGCGCTCCCCGCCCGGGGCAACCACGAGGCGAGAGCCAACTTGACGCTGGACCTGCCCAGCTTCGCCTCCCGCCTCCTGGGGCCGCCCCCTCCGGAGCCCACGGGGGCCGGGGGGTGCGCCCGCTCCCCGGGGGGCCCCGTCCCCCCGCCAGCCAACGGGACTCCGACCGAGATGAGATCGCCGGCGGGGCTCCGGCGCCCCGGCGGCCTCCGACGCCCGTCGGACCCGGAGCCCCCCGCCGAGGCGGGAGCCCCGGCTGACCCGTCACGCTGTGGGAATGGCTTTGGGGAGCCGGGGGCCGGCCCCGGGGCCCCCCGCTCGCCCCCCGCTCCCGAGGAGGACCCCAGGACCCGGCAGACGGACCCCGCGCCCAGTGAGTAGCCGCCGGCCCCGTTCTCCGGCTGGCCGAGGACCGGGGCCGCGTTATCATCATCATCAATCGTGTTTATTGAGCGCTTACTATGTGCAGAGCACTGCACTAAGCGCTTGTTGGTGTTGGTGTTATCTCCGGCGCGGACGGACGGTGGGCTTCTCCGGGGAGGGGCCGGCCCCCCAGGGAGAGCTCTGGGAGGAGGAGATGTCCCGATGGGTGGGAATCGATCAGTCCATCCATCGAGCGTATTTCGTGAGTGATTACTAAGCGCAGAGCACGGTACCCAGGGCTCGGGAGAGGACCACAGAGCGCGGTAGGTACGATCCCCACCCTAAAGGGGACTTATCGTCAGCGCTTAACAAATACCACTATTATTATTATTATCTAGACGGGGCGGCACATTAGAGAGATGAAAATCAGCGGAAGATAGGGACACAAGGCAGGGAGAAGGGTGGATTGTCAGGTGCGAAGCGGGAGCGAGTGTCAGGAGGACCCAGGGAAGGGGCCGGCGGCGAGACTCTCTATGTGTCACCGACTTGTTCTTCCCAAGCGCTTAGTCCAGTGCTCTGCACACAGTAAGCGCTCAATAAATACGATTGATTGATTGATTGATTGAGACGGAGGAGATGGAGGTACCGCGAATAGACTGGCGTCGGAGGAGTGAGGTGCCAGCCGGTCGTTTTATCGAGTGCTTTCGGTGGGCTGAACGCCGTACTAAACTCTTGGGGAGAGTATGCCGTAACAGTAAACAGACACATTCCCTGCCCTCAACGAGCTTACAGCCTAGAGGCAGGGAGACGGACATTAGCGTGAATAAATAAATTACCCAAGTGGGTGGGATGGGTTGTAATGGGAGCAGCGAGGTAACACAGGAGGAGGCCAGGCGTTTGTTGCTCCTCACGCGGTAAGCGCTCAATAAACGCGATCGAATGTTAAGCGCTTACTACGTGCCAGGCGCTGAACTGAGCGCTGAGGTGGATGTAAGCAAATTAATTGGTCAGGTGATCATTCATTCATTCAATCATATTTATTGAGCGCTTACTGTGTGCAGAGCACTGGACTAAGTGCTTGGGGAGTCCAAGTTGGCAACGGATAGAGACGGTCCCATAAAACAAATAAATAGAGTAATAAATAACGTGCAAACATATATGTTAAGCGCTTACTACGTGCCAGGTGCTGAACTGAGCGCTGAGGTGGATGTAAGCAAGTTAATGAATGAAGGCGATCATTCATTCATTCAATCGTATTTATTGAGCGCTTACTGTGTGCAGAGCACTGGACTAAGCGCTTGGGAAGTCCAAGTTGGCAACGGATAGAGACGGTCCCTACCCAACAGCGGGCTCACAGTCTAGAAGGGGGAGACGGACAACAAAACAAAACATATTAAGAAAATAGAATAAATATGTACAAATAAAACAAATAAATAGAGTAATAAATATGTACAAACACATATGTTAAGCGCTTACTACGTGCCAGGCATTGAACTGAGCGCTGCGGTGGATATAAGCAAATTAATTGGTTAGGCGATCATTCATTCATTCATTCATTCAATCGTATTTATTGAGCGCTTACTGTGTGCAGAGCACTGGACTAAGCGCTTGGGAAGTCCGAGTTGGCAACGTATAGAGACGGTCCCTACCCAACAGCGGGCTCACAATCTAGAAGGGGGAGACAGAGAACAAAACAAAACATATTAACAAAATAAAATAAATAGAATAAATATGTACAAATTAAATAAGTAGAGTAATAAATACGTACAAACATATATGTTAAGCGCTTACTACGTGCCAGGCACTGAACTGAGCGCTGAGGTGGATATAAGCAAATTAATTGGTCAGGCGATGATTCATTCATTCAATCGTATTTACTGAGCGCTTACTGTGTGCAGAGCACTGGACTAAGTGCTTGGGAAGTCCAAGTTGGCAACATAGAGAGACGGTCCCTGCCCAACAGCGGGCTCACAGGCTAGAAGGGGGAGACAGAGAACAAAACCAAACAGATTAACAAAATAAAATAAGTAGAATAAATATGTACAAGTAAAATAAATAGAGTAATAAATACGTACAAACGTATACATATATACAGGTGCTGTGGGGAAGGGAAGGAGGGAAGGCAGGGGGATGGAGGGGGGAGAGGAAGGAGGGGGCTGGGTGTGGGAAGGCCTCCTGGAGGAGGTGAGCTCTCAGTAGGGCCTTGAAGGGAGGAAGAGAGCGAGCTTGGCGGATGGGCAGAGGGATTGGGGGCATTCCAGGGCCGGGGGATGACGTGGGCCAGGGGTCGATGGCGGGACAGGCGAGAGCGAGGTACGGGGAGGAGATTAGCGGTGGAGGAGCGGAGGGTGCGGGCTGGGCAGTAGAAGGAGAGAAGGGAGGTGAGGTAGGAGGGGGCGAGGTGATGGAGAGCCTTGAAGGCCAGGGTGAGGAGTTTCTGCCTGATGCGCAGATTGATTGGTAGCCACTGGAGATTTTTGAAGAGGGGAGTAACATGCCCAGAGCATTTCTGGACAAAGACAATCCGGGCAGTGGCGTGAAGTATGGATTGAAGTGGGGAGAGGCAGGAGGATGGGAGATCAGAGAGAAGGCTGATAGAGTAATCCAGACGGGATAGGATGAGAGCTTGAATGCTCAGGGTAGCGGTTGGGATGGAGAGGAAAGGGCGGATCTTGGCAATGTTGCGGAGCTGAGACCGGCAGGTTTTGGTGACGGCTTGGATGTGAGGGGTGAACGAGAGAGCGGAGTCGGGGACGACACCAAGGTTGCGGGCTTGTGAGAAGCGAAGGATGGTAGTGCCGTCCACAGCGCTGGGGGTTCCAATCCCAGCGTTGCCACTTGTCTGCTGTGTGAGCTTGGGCGAGTCACTTCTCTGGGCTCCAGTTCCCTCATCTGGGAGTCAGAAGGACCCGGACTGTAACCCCGGCTCCGCCACCTGTCTGCTGCGGGTCCTTGGGCGAGGCCCCCAGAGCTTAGAACAGTGCTTGGCACATAGGAAGCGCGTAACCGATGCCGTCATTATCACCACTATTGTCTCCGTGCCCAGGCGCCCGACCGTCCCCGCCGTGGCGAGCCGAGAGCGTGGCCCAGCGTCTGCGCGGCGTGTTCCAGGAGGCCGTGGACCTGCACAAGGTGGGGATGGGCGGACTGGGGCGGGGGCCGGGGGCTCGGGCCTCTCCCGGCTCCCGCCCACCAGCAGCCCCCCGCGCCCGCTGTGCCCGCAGGTGGTCTCGGCCGGCGACGCGAGCGCCGAGCAGCTCCAGGTCCGAGCGGAGCTCCGGGCCACGTTCCTGTGGCTGAGGCGGCAGCTGGAGGCGGTGGGCTCCCCCGGGGGTCCCCCCGCCCGGACCCCCTCGCCCCAGCCGCCTCTCCTGCCCGGCACGGACCTGTGGGACTTGCTGGAGCGCTACTCGGAGCTGCTGGTTCGGGCCGTGCAGAGGAAGACGGGGGGGCTGGGGCCGGAGGGCTGAGCGGGCCTGGGGGACGCCCCCAACTTCGGCGGGACGCGGGCGGCGGAGGGGGACCCCCCGTCCATCCTGCCCGCCGGAGTCGCTCCCCCACGGATCCGCATCCGTCCGCCCGGACCCCCACTTGCTGCGTTTAACAATATATCTATTTTGGAACAGTAATGAGACTGCGGTGCGCCGGGCTTGGGGGTCTGCTTGAGGGAGGGGGGTTTTCCTGGGAAGATGTTCGGACCAGGGATCACGGCCCCACACCCGTTCCCGGCCCAACCAGAGGGAGATCCGGAGAGCCAGGGAACAAGCGCTCCCAGGAAGCGGGCAGCGTTGCTTCCCGTTTGGGAAGGCCTTCCTGAAGTCCGTCCTCCATCCCTCTGGCTGCCGTCTCTCCCCTTTCCTGTTTTCTCTGCTTCCTGAGGCCCGTTTTGTCCTTCTCCCTTAATCGGACTGACCGTTCATTCATTCAGCCGTGTTTATTGAGCGCTTACTGTGGGCAGAGCACTGGGCTAAGCGCTTGGGAAGTACAAGTTGGCAACATATAATGATGGTTGTCGTATTTATTGAGCGCTTACTGTGGGCAGGGCATGGACTAAGCGCTTGGGAAGTACAAGTTGGCAACATATAATGATAACGGTGGTTGTCATTTATTGAGCGCTTACTGTGGGCAGAGCACTGGGCTAAGCGCTTGGGGAGCACAAGTTGGCAACATATAATGATAATGATGGTTGTCGTATTTATTGAGCACTTACTGTGGGCAGAGCACTGGACTAAGCGCTTGGGGAGTACAAGTTGGCAACATATAATGATAATGATGGTTGTCGTATTTATTGAACGCTTACTGTGGGCAGAGCACTGGGCTAAGCGCTTGGGGAGTACAAGTTGGCAACATATAATGATAATGGTGGTTGTCGTATTTATTGAGCGCTTACTGTGGGCAGAGCACTGGGCTAAGCGCTTGGCAAGTCCAAGTTGGCAACATATAATGATAATGATGGTTGTCGTATTTATTGAGCGCTTACTGTGGGCAGAGCACTGGGCTAAGCGCTTGGGGAGTACAAGTTGGCAACATATAATGATAATGATGGTTGTCGTATTTATTGAACGCTTACTGTGGGCAGAGCACTGGGCTAAGCGCTTGGGGAGTACAAGTTGGCAACATATAATGATAATGGTGGTTGTCGTATTTATTGAGCGCTTACTGTGGGCAGAGCACTGGGCTAAGCACTTGGGAAGTACAAGTTGGCAACATATAATGATAATGGTGGTTGTCGTATTTATTGAGCACTTACTGTGGGCAGGGCATGGACTAAGCGCTTGGGGAGTACAAGTTGGCAACATATAATGATAATGGTGGTTGTCGTATTTATTGAGCGCTTACTGTGGGCAGAGCACTGGGCTAAGCGCTTGGCAAGTCCAAGTTGGCAACATATAATGATAATGATGGTTGTCGTATTTATTGAGTGCTTACTGTGGGCAGAGCACTGGGCTAAGCGCTTGGGAAGTACAAGTTGGCAACATATAATGATAATGATGGTTGTCGTATTTATTGAGCGCTTACTGTGGGCAGAGCACTGGACTAAGCGCTTGGGGAGTACAAGTTGGCAACATATAATGATAATGATGGTTGTCGTATTTATTGAGCGCTTACTGTGGGCAGAGCACTGGGCTAAGCGCTGGGGGAGTACAAGTTGGCAACATATAATGATAATGATGGTTGTATTTATTGAGCGCTTACTGTGGGCAGAGCACTGGGCTAAGTGCTTGGGAAGTACAAGTTGGCAACATATAATAATAATGATGGTGATAATAGTTGTGGCATTTGTCAAGCACTTCCTATGTGCCAGGCACTGTACCGAGCCTTGGGCCAGATACAGGAGAAGAATAACAATAATGATGGCATTTGTTAATAATAATAATGATGGCATTTGTTAAGCGCTTACTATGCGCAAAGCACTGTTCTAAGCGCTGGGGGGGGGATACAAGGTGATCAGGTTGTCCCACGTGGGGCTCCCAGTCATCATCCCCATTTTTTACAGATGAGGG
This sequence comes from Tachyglossus aculeatus, assembly GCF_015852505.1. Classification (NCBI taxonomy): domain Eukaryota; kingdom Metazoa; phylum Chordata; class Mammalia; order Monotremata; family Tachyglossidae; genus Tachyglossus; species Tachyglossus aculeatus. The sequence goes on from NC_052091.1 coordinate 4,681,013, forward strand.
AACTGAGGCTCTGAGAAGTTAAGTGACTTGCCCAAGGTCACACAGCAGACATGTGGCGGAGCCGGGATTCGAATCCATGACCTCTGACTCCAAAGCCCGGGCTCTTTCCACTGAGCCACGCTGTTAAGCGCTTGCTATGTGGGAAGCGTGCCCCACGGGGCTCCCAGCCTTAATCCCCATTTGACAGCTGAGGGAACTGAGGCCCAGAGAATCAATCAATCAATCAATCGTATTTATTGAGCGCTTACTGTGTGCAGAGCACTGGACTGAGCGCTTGGGAAGTACAAGTTGGCAACATGTAGAGACAGTCCCTACCCAACAGTGGGCTCAGAAAAGTGAAGTGGCTTGCCCAAGGTCACACAGCAGACAAGCGGCAGAGGCGGAACTAGAACCCACGACCTTCTGACTCCCGGGGCTGCGCTTTTCCCACTAGGCCAGGCTTCCCCTCCCCGTCACAGGGGGTCCTGGATCATCATCATCATCATCAATCGTATTTACTGAGCGCTTACTGTGTGCAGAGCACTGTACTAAGCGCTTGGGAAGTACAAATTGGCAACATATAGAGACAGTCCCTACCCAACAGCGGGCTCACAGTCTAAAAGGGGGAGACGGAGAACAAAACCAAACATACTAACAAAATAAAATAAATAGAATAGATATGTACAAATAAAATAAATAAATAGAGTAATAAATATGTACAAACATATATACATATGTTTGTACATATGTTGTGTATGTACATATATACATGTTTGTACACATGTTTGTACATATGTACATATGTTTATACATATGTTTGTACATATGTATATGTATATACATATACATATGTACAAACATATACATGTTTGTACATATGTTTGTACATATGTTTGTACGTATGTATATGTATATACATATACATATATATACATATATCCAGGGGGTCCTGGATGAGGAGGGAGGGTCTGCCCAGGGCAGACAGGCGGGCACGCAGTCTTCTGCCCCTGCGGTGCTCTCCCAACCGCTTAGCACAGTGCTCAGCTCACGAACAATCCCGAGATACTGTGGGCGAGGATCAGGACAACCAGACTGGGCAGGAAGGAGGAATAATAATAATAATAATAATAATAATAATAATAATGGCATTTATTCATTCATTCATTCATTCATTCAATCGTATTTATTGAGCGCTTACTGTGTGCAGAGCACACAGTATATGTTGGCAACATCTAGAGACGGTCCCTACCCAACAGCGGGCTCACAGTCTAGAAGGGGGAGACAGATGACAAAACATACTAACAAAATAAAATAGAATAAATATGTACAAATAGGGTAATAAATACGTACAAACATATACATCTATACAGGTGGTGTGGGGAGGGGAAGGAGGTAAGCGCTTACTCTGTGCAAAGCACTGTTCTAAGCGCTGGGGAGGTTACAAGGTGATCAGGTTGTCCCACAGGGGGCTCACAGTCTTCATCCCCATTTTACAGATGAGGAAACTGAGGCCCAGAGAAGTGAAGTGACTCGCCCAAAGTCACACAGCTGACAATTGGCGGAGCGGGGATTCGAACCCACGACCTCTGACTCCAAAGCCCGGGCTCTTTCCACTGAGCCACGCTGCTTCAAGCCGGCAGGATCGAGGGGGGTCAGAGGGGAGGGTTCTACATGGCCCACCCTTCCCCTTCCCACCCCTGGGTGAGCGCGGCCAGGGCCCCCCCCACCACCCGGACCCCTAAAATCAATCAATCAATCGTATTTATTGAGCGCTATTGCTATTAAACTATTAAGTAAGCTATTGAGCGCTTACTGTGTGCAGAGCACTGTACTAAGCGCCTGGGAAGTACAAGAGAAGCAGCGTGGCTCAGTGGAAAGAGCCCGGGCTTGGGAGTCAGAGGTCATGGGTTCGAATCCCGGCTCCGCCACAGCTGCTGTGTGACCTTGGACAAGTCACTTCACTTCTCTGAGCCTCAGTTCCCGCATCTGTAAAATGGGGGTCAAGACTGTGAGCCCCCCGTGGGACAACCTGATCACCTTGTAACCTCCTCAGCGCTTAGAACAGTGCTTTGCACATAGTAAGCGCTTAACAAATGCCATTATTACATTACATTACTAGTTGGCAACATCTAGAGACGGTCCCTACCCAACAGTGGGCTCCCAGTCTAAAAGGGGGAGACGGGATGCCCCCTTCCTGGGAGCCGAGGGGGGAGCCAGGAGAAGGGCAAGGAGCTGGGGGGGTGGGGGGGGCTTTTGGGAAGCAGTGTGGCTCAGTGGAAAGAGCCCGGGCTTGGGAGTCAGAGGTCACGGGTTCCAATCCCGGCTCCGCCAACTGTCAGCTGGGTGACTTTGGGCAAGTCACTTCACTTCTCTGGGCCTCAGTGGCCTCATCTGGAAAATGGGGATGAGGACTGTGAGCCCCCCCGTGGGACAACCTGATCACCTTGTAATCAATCAATCGTATTTATTGAGCACTGTGTGCAGGGCACTGTACTAAGCGCTTGGGAAGTCCAAGTTGGCAACATAGACGGTCCCTACCCAACAGTGGTCTCACAGTCTAGAAGGGGGAGACAGACAACAAAACAAAACGTATTAACAAAATAAAATAACCTCCCCGGCGCTTAGGACAGTGCTTTGCACCTAGTAAGCGCTTACAGGAAGCAGCGTGGCTCAGTGGAAAGAGCCCGGGCTTTGGAGTCAGAGGGCATGGGTTCGAATCCTGGCTCCACCACATGTCTGCTGTGTGACCTTGGGCAAGTCACTTAGCTTCTCGGAGCCTCAGTTCCCTCATCTGTCAAATGGGGATGAAGACTGTGAGCCCCCCGTGGGACAACCTGATCACCTTGTATCCCCCGCAGCGCTTAGAACAGTGCTTTGCACGTAGTAAGTGCTTAACAAATGCCATCGTCATCATCAATCGTATTTATTGAGCGCTTACTACGTGCAGAGCACTGTACTAAGCGCTTGGGAAGTCCAAGTTGGCAACATATAGAGACGGTCCCTACCCAACAGCGGGCTCACAGTCTAGAAGCGGGAGACAGACAACAAAACAAAACATATCAACAAAATAAAATAACCTCCCTGGCACTTAGGACAGTGCTATGCACCTAGTAAGTGCTTACAGGAAGCAGCGTGGCTCAGTGGAAAGAGCCCGGGCTTTGGAGTCAGAGGGCATGGGTTCGAATCCCGGCTCCGCCGCATGTCAGCTGCGTGACCTTGGGCGAGTCACTTAATTTCTCGGAGCCTCAGTTCCCTCATCTGTCAAATGGGGATGAAGACTGTGAGCCCCCCGTGGGACAACCTGATCACCTTGTATCCCCCCCAGCGCTTAGAACAGTGCTTTGCCCGTAGTAAGTGCTTAACAAATGCCATCATCACCATCAATCGTATTTATTGAGCGCTTACTGTGTGCAGAGCACTGTACTAAGCGCTTGGGAAGTACAAGTTGTACAGATTTATTACTCTACTTGTACATATGTATTCTATTTATTTTATTTGGTTTATATGTTTGGTTTTGTTCTCCGTCTCCCCCTTTTAGACTGTGAGCCCACTGTTGGGTAGGGACTGTCTCTAGATGTTGCCAATTTGTACTTCCCAAGCGCTTAGTACAGTGCTCTGCACATAGTGAGCGCTCAATAAATACGATTGATGATGATGATGATGATTGGGAAAGGGGTCAGGGGGCGGAGTGCCTCAGTTTCCCTGCTTGGGAAGGGGCAGCTGTAGGGGAGCCAGCCAGCGTGGCAGGACCAGCCGCCTCCAGCCACAGCACTGGGCTCCCCATTTTAACACCTCTAAGGCCCCAGCCGCCCTCTCCTCCTCCCCCAACGGGGCCAAATCTCGGTGGAAAATCAAAATCCGGCTTGGCCTCGGGTCGGCCCCGCTTCCAGGAGGCCGCCGTGATTTGAATAAGCCGGGCCCCGGGCCGTTGGCTGGCATGTGGGCGCTGATTTGACTGGCAAACGGGGAAGGGGGACAGTGCTCACCCGGCTACCGTCGGGGCCTGCCAAATCCAGGGCCCCCAGTCCTCCTCAGCCCCCCCAATATGGGGGTGGGGGGATCTTCTAGACTGTGAGCCCACTGTCGGGTAGGTACCATCTCTCTATGTTGCCAACTTGGACTTCCCAAGCGCTTAGTCCAGTGCTCCGCACACAGTAAGCGCCCAATAAATACGATTGAATGAATCTCCAGGGGTCCAGTGCTCTGCACACAGTAAGCACTCAATAAATACGATGGAATGAATCTCCAGGGGTCCAGCGCTCTGCACGCAGTAAGCGCTCAATAAATACGATTGAATGAATGAATGAATCTCCAGGGGTCCAGTGCTCTGCACACAGTAAGCGCTCAATAAATACGATTGAATGAATGAATGAATCTCCAGGGGTCCTGCACTCTGCACACAGTAAGCGCTCAATAAATATGAATGACTGAATGAATCTCCAGGGGTCCAGTGCTCTGCACACAGTAAGCGCTCAATAAATACGATTGAATGAATGTGAATGAATCTCCAGGGGTCCAGTGCTCTGTACACAGTAAGTGCTCAATAAATACGATTGAATGAATGTGAATGAATCTCCAGGGGTCCAGCGCTCTGCACACAGTAAGCGCTCAATAAATATGAATGAATGAATGAATCTCCAGGGGTCCAGTGCTCTGCACACAGTAAGCACTCAATAAATACGATTGAATGAATGAATGAATCTCCAGGGGTCCAGTGCTCTGCACACAGTAAGCGCTCAATAAATACGATTGAATGAATGAATGAATCTCCAGGGGTCCAGTGCTCTGCACACAGTAAGCGCTCAATAAATACGATTGAATGAATGAATGAATCTCCAGGGGCCACTGTGCCCTCCGGCCCCGCCGTGGATCTCCCTCGAGGTCCCTTCCTCCATCCCCGCTTGCTTGGCTGGAGATGTCTATGTTGCCAACTTGGACTTCCCAAGCGCTTAGTCCAGTGCTCTGCACACAGTAAGCGCTCAATAAATACGACTGATGATTGATTGATTGATTGATTGAGACCCCCCCCCGGTGCCCTCTGCGGTGGAAGGCCTTCCCAAGCCTGATCCCGCTCCCGGTGGCACTGGCTCCCATCCAGCCGGTGGGGCGGAGCGCGGGGGGCGGCCGGGCCGGGGATTTGCATAGGGAGGCCGGGGGAGACGGGGCTCACAGAGGGGCGGAAGCGGCCACCACACAGTCCAACGGGACCCCCGCGCCCCCCGCCATGCCCAAGTCCTTCCTGGTGAGGAGTCGCCGGCCGAGGCCCCGAGACTGGGCCCACCTGGCCGACCAACACCGTGGAGACGCCTACGTGCCAGGTAACCCTGCCCCTCGCCCTCCGCCGGGGCAACTTGGACTTCCCAAGCGCTTAGTACAGCGCTCTGCACACAGTAAGCGCTCAATAAATACGATTGATGATGATGATAGGGGGAGAGAAAGATCTCTGCGGACAGGGATTCATCCGCTCAGTCGTGTTTATCGAGCGCTTACTGTGTGCGGAGCACTGGACTAAGCGCTTGGGAAGAACAAGTCGTGTTTTGTTGTCTGTCTCCCCCTCCTAGACTGTGAGCCCACTGTTGGGTAGGGACCGTCTCTAGATGTTGCCAACTTGGACTTCAGTGTTCTGCACACAGTAAGCGCTCAATAAATACGATTGAATGGATGAATGAATTTATCGAGTGCATACTGTGTGCGGAGCACTGGACTAAGCGCTTGGGAAGAACAAGTCATGTTTTGTTCTCTGTCTCCCCCTTCTAGACTGTGAGCCCACTGTTGGGTAGGGGCCATCTCTATATGTTGCCAACTTGTACTTCCCAAGCGCTTAGTCCAGTGCTCTGCACACAGTAAGCGCTCAATAAATACGATTGAATGAATGAATTTATCAAGCGCTTACTGTGTGCAGAGCACTGGACTAAGCGCTTGGGAAGAACAAGTCATGTTTTGTTTTGTTCTCTGTCTCCCCCTCCTAGCCCACTGTTGGGTAGGGACCATCTCTAGATGTTGCCAACTTGTACTTCCCAAGCGCTTAGTACAGTGCTGTGCACACAGTAAGCACTCAATAAATACGATTGAATGAATGAATTTATCAAGCACTTACTGTGTGCAGAGCACTGGACTAAGCGCTTGGGAAGAACAAGTCATGTTTTGTTCTCTGTCTCCCCCTCCTAGACTGTGAGCCCACTGTTGGGTAGGGACTGTCTCTATATGTTGCCAACTTGTACTTCCCAAGCGCTTAGTACAGTGCTCTGCACACAGTAAGCGCTCAATAAATACGATTGAATGAATGAATGAATTTATCGAGCGCTTACTGTGTGCAGAGCAATGGACTAAGCGCTTGGGAAGAACAAGTCATGTTTTGTTCTCTGTCTCCCCCTCCTAGACTGTGAGCCCGTTGTTGGGTAGGGACCGTCTCTAGATGCTGCCAACTTGGACTTCAGTGTTCTGCACACAGTAAGCGCTCAATAAATACGACTGAATGAATGAATGAATTTATCGAGCGCTTACTGTGTGCGGAGCACTGGACTAAGCGCTTGGGAAGAACAAGTCATGTTTTGTTTTGTCGTCTGTCTCCCCCTCCTAGACTGTGAGCCCGCTGTTGGGTAGGGACCGTCTCTATATGTTGCCAACTTGGACTTCAAGCGCTTAGTCCAGTGCTCTGCACACAGTAAGCGCTCAATAAATACGACTGAATGAATGAATGAACAAGTCGGCGACATAGAGAGACGGTCCCTACCCAACAACGGGCTCACAGTCTAGAAAGAGATGCCGCGGCCGCCCTGGCTTTCTCCCCCCGATCCCTCCTGCTGCCAAGAAGTCTTTAGCCCCGTGCCGAAATCCGTGACCCCTCCGGCCTCCCTCCTTTCCTCTCTCAGTCCCACCTGCTGCCCCCCTGACAGAGAAGCAGGGCGGCCCAGTGGAAAGAGCCCGGGCTTGGGAGTCGGAGGTCACGGGTTCAAATCCTGGCAGCTGGGTGACTTTGGGCAAGTCGCTTCACTTCTCTGGGCCTCTGTGGCCTCCTCCGGGAAATGGGGATGAAGACCGGGAGCCCCACGTGGGCCAACCCGATGGCCTTGTGTCCTCCCCGGCGCGTAGAACAGTGCTTGGCACATAGTAAGCGCTCAATAAATACGATTGATTGATCGATTGATTAGCAAGTCCCCCGGGGCCTCCAACGCCGCCTGGGGAGGAGGAAGGGGGCACGGCCGGGGCGGTGACACCGCCTGGGCCCTGTGCCCCCAGATTGCAGCTTCGGACGAGGGCTGGAGGAGGGACCCCCGGGCGGGGACCTACCGCCTCACCCGCTGCCGGTAAGGGCCGGGGCCCCGGGGCCCCCGAGCCCCCGGCGGGAGGGGGAGCCCGGGGGGCCGGCCGGCCGCGGGGCCGAGCGTCCCCGGTGCCCGCAGGCCGGGCGGGGGGCCGCGGGGGGCCTGGGCTGCCCGCTCTGCCCCAAAGCCTTCCCGCTGCAGCGCATGCTGACCCGCCACCTCAAGTGCCACAGCCCCGCCCGCCGCCACGTGTGCCGCTGCTGCGCCAAGGGCTTCCACGACGCCTTCGACCTCAAGCGCCACATGCGGACGCACACCGGTCAGTGGGAGCCGGGGGCGGCGGGCGCCGGCGGGGGGGGAGGCCCGCGCCCACCTCCCTGCTCGTCGGCCTTCCCCGGCGCGGTGGGGAGGCGGGACTGGGGTCCCGGCGTCCTCACGGCCCCGTCCCGCCAGGGATCCGGCCGTACCGCTGTGCCACCTGCGCCAAGGCCTTCACCCAGCGCTGCTCGCTTGAGTCCCACCTGGGCAAGGTGCACGGGCAGCCGCCGCGCTACGGCTACCGCGAGCGGCGCGAGAAGCTGCACGTGTGCGAGGACTGCGGCTTCACGAGCGGGCGGCCCGAAGACTACGCCCGCCACCGCGCCCTGCGCCACGGCCCCGCGCCCGCCCCCCACCTGCTCCTCTACCCGCCGCCGGGCCCCTACTCCTGAGCCGCGGCCCGGTGCCTTGCCCTCTCTGTGCGGGGGAAACCACACAACCTTCCTCCCTTCCCCTGCCCTCCCCTCACCCCCCAACCCCCCGCCACGGGGCCCGAGGGTGGTACCCACTCCCCCCGTGCCCACCTCCACCCTAGCTACAGCCCCCGGACGGCCCACCGCGGGCTTGCTGAGCTCTCCTGACGGGCGGGGGCCCTCCATCCTGGCCTCAAGGGTGGCGGCCACCGCAGGGGTGGGCGACGGGGCGTCTCGAACACCGTGTACAGTGCTCCGCACACAGTAAGTACTCAATAAATACGACTGAATCAAAGCCGCCTGCCTTGGGGCCTTACACTGGGAGGCCCTCCACGGATACCCACGCGTCAGGGGGCAGGGCGGGTGGGGGACGGCGCCCGTCTGGCCGGGTCCTCCCCGTAGAGAAGCGGCGTGGCCCAGCGGGACGAGCACGGGAGCCAGAGGTCGCGGGTTCTAATTCCGGCTCCGCCACTTAGCAGCTGCGAGACCTTGGGTAAGTCACTTCTCTGGGCCTCAGCTCATCTGTAAAATGGGGATGAAGACCGTGGGCCCCAACGTGGGAGAACCTGGTTACCTTGTAACTACCCCAGCGCCTAGAACCGTGCTTGGCACCTAGTAAGGGCTTAATCAATCAATCAATCGTATTTATTGAGCGCTTACTGTGTGCAGAGCACTGTACTAAGCGCTTGGGAAGTACAAGTTGGCAACAAAGCTTAACACATACCATCATTATTATTATTATTATTGTTTATCACCCCCACCAGCTGCCTGGAGAATGGAGAGGCGAGGGAGACAGAAGCAGCTTGGCCTAACGGGTGCAGCCCATTATAACCCCCCCAGCGCTTAGAACAGTGCTTTGCACATAGTAAGCGCTTAATAAATGCCATCATTATTATTATTATTATTATTACAGCCCAGGCTGGGGATTCAGAGGTCGTGGGTTCTAATTCTGGCTCCGCCACTTAGCAACTGTGAGCAAGTCACTTCTCTGGGCCTCAGTTAGCTCATCTGTAATTTGTACTTAATTTGTACTTCCCAAGCGCTTAGTACAGTGCTCTGCACATAGTAAGCGCTCAATAAATACGATTGACTGATTGATTGATCTGTAAAATGGGGATGAAGACTGTGGGCCCCAATGTGGGACAACCTGGTTACCTTGTAACTACCCCAGCGCCTAGAACCGTGCTTGGCACATAGTAAGCGCTTAACAAATACCATCATTATTATTATCATTATTGTTCATCACCCCCACCTTGCTCCCCCAGGAGCTGCCTGGAGAATGGAGAGGGGAGGGAGACAGAAGCAGCTTGGCCTAACGGGTGCAGCCCATTATAACCCCCCCAGCGCTTAGAACAGTGCTTTGCACATAGTAAGCGCTTAATAAATGCCATCATTATTATTATTATTATTACAGCCCAGGCTGGGGATTCAGAGGTCGTGGGTTCTAATTCTGGCTCCGCCACTTAGCAACTGTGAGCAAGTCACTTCTCTGGGCCTCAGTTAGCTCATCTGTAAAATGGGGATGAAGACTGTGGGCCCCAGTGTGGGACAACCTGGTTATCTTGTAACTACCCCAGCGCCTAGAATCGTGCTTGGCACCTAGTAAGGGCTTGATCAATCAATCAATCGTTTTTAGTGAGCGCTTACTGTGTGCACAGCACTGTACTAAGCGCTTGGGAAGTACAAGTTGGCAACAAAGCTTAACACATACCATCATCATTATTATTGTTATTAGTGTTCATCACCCCCACCTTGCTCCCCCAGGAGCTGCCTGGAGAATGGAGAGGGGAGAGAGACAGAAGCAGCTTGGCCTAACGGGTGCAGCCCATTATAACCCCCCCAGCGCTTAGAACAGTGCTTTGCACATAGTAAGCGCTTAATAAATGCCATCATTATTATTATTATTATTACAGCCCAGGCTGGGGATTCAGAGGTCGTGGGTTCTAATTCTGGCTCCGCCACTTAGCAACTGTGAGCAAGTCACTTCTCTGGGCCTCAGTTAGCTCATCTGTAATTTGTACTTAATTTGTACTTCCCAAGCGCTTAGTGCAGTGCTCTGCACATAGTAAGCGCTCAATAAATACGATTGATTGATTGATTGATCTGTAAAATGGGGATGAAGACTGTGGGCCTCAGTGTGGGACAACCTGGTTACCTTGTAACTACCCCAGCGCCTAGAACCGTGCTTGGCACCTAGTAAGCGCTTAACAAATACCATCATTATTATTATTATTATTGTTTATCACCCCCACCAGCTGCCTGGAGAATGGAGAGGGGAGGGAGACAGAAGCAGCTTGGCCTAATGGGTACAGCCCATTATAACCCCCCCAGCGCTTAGAACAGTGCTTTGCACATAGTAAGCGCTTAATAAATGCCATTATTATTATTATTATTATTATTACAGCCAGGGCTTGGGAGTCAGAAGGTCATAGGTTCTAATCAATCAATCAATCAATCAATTGTATTTATAGAGCGCTTACTTTGTGTGCAGAGCACTGTACTAAGCGCTTGGGAAGTACAAGTTGGCAACATATAGAGACGGTCCCTACCCAACAGTGGGCTCACAGTCTAATCGCAGCTCTGCCACTTGTCTGCTGTGTGACCTTGGTCAAGTCACTTCACTTCTCTGGGCCTCAGGCGATTAAGACCAGGAGCCCTGTGTCACACAGGGACTGTGCCCAACCCGATTATCTTGTGCCTATCCCAGTGCTTAGAACAGTGCGTGGCACAGAGTAAGCGCTGAAGAGATAGAGAAGCAGCGTGGCTCAGTGGAAAGAGCCCGGGCTTTGGAGTCAGAGGTCATGGGTTCCAATCCCGGCTCTGCCAACCGTCAGCTGTGTGACTTTGGGTAAGTCACTTCACTTCTCTGGGCCTCAGTTACTTCACCTGTGAAATGGGGATTAAGCCTGAGCCCCCCACATGGGACACCCTGATCACCTTGTAACTTCCCCAGTGCTTTGCACATAGTAAGCGCTTAATAAATGCCATCATTATTATTACTATTATTATTAATGCCATCGTTATTATTATTAGGGGGCTGGGCAGACACCAGGACGGCACAAAGGGAGAGAGGCCAATTCAGAAAAAAACATTTAGTAGCAAAACTAACGACAAACATGGGGCCGGGGAGAAGCCTGTGAAGGGGCCGGTCCCCGGTCACTCGGTCCAGCGGTGGCCGCAGTGGGGAGCGGTGCAGACGTAGTAGAGCCGCATGGCATCCTAGGAAGGGGAGAGGGGCAGCAGAATTGAGTCCCAACCTCTTCTCCCTCACCCCTCCTTGACCACAGGCGAGGACTGAGGAGCAGCGTGGCTCCGTGGAAAGAGACCGGGCTCGGGAGTCAGAGGACCTGGGTGACTTCGGTAAAGTCACTTCACTTCTCTGGGCCTCAGTTCCCTCCTCTGGAAAATGGGGGTGACGACTGGGAGCCCCATGTGGGGCAGAGACTGTGTCCAGCCCGACTGTCTTGTGTGTTATCCCAGTGCTTAGTACAGTGTCTGGCACATAGCAGGCACTTAAATGCTATTAAAAAAAATTGGTCTCATACCCCTCAGCTTATCACTTTCATTCATTCAATCCCATTTATTGCACGCTTACTGCGTGCAAAGCACTGTATTTAAGTGCTTGGAGGTAGAGCAAACTGAAGGACAAACTTGCACCTTGGTGGAGGGGGAGGGGGGGTTTAGGCCTTAAGCTTATGCCAGTCTGGGAGTGGGCCCAGGATACCTGTGTTGTGGGGGGTGGGGGGGGTGGGGAGAGGGGGAGGAGGAGAGGGAGGAGGAGGGGGGAGGAGGAAGAGGAGGAGGGGAGGGAGGAGGAAGGGGAGGAGGAAGAGAGGGAAGAGGAAAGGGAGGAGGAGGAGAGGGAGGAAGGGGGAGGAGGAGAGGGAGGAGATGAAGGAGGAAGAAAGGGAAGAGGAGGAGAGGGAGGAGGAGGAGAGGGAGGGGAGGGAGGAAGAGGAGAGGGAGGAGGAGAGGGAGGGGAGGGAGGAAGAGGAGAGGGAGGAGGAGAGGGAAGAAGAGAGGGAGGAGGAGGAGAGGGAAGAGGAGAGGGAGGAAGAGGAGGAGGGGAGGGAGGAGGAGAGGAAGGAGGAGGGGGGGGAGGAGAGGGAAGAGGAGGATAGGGAAGAGGAGAGGGAGGGGAGGGAGGAGGAGGAGAGGGAAGAAGAGAGGAAGGAGGAGGAGAAGGAGGAGGAGAGGGAGGAGGGGGGAGGAGGAGAGGGAAGAGGAGAGCGAGAAAGAGGAGAGGGAAGAGGAGAGCGAGGAGGAGAGGGAAGAGGAGAGCGAGAAGGAGAGGGCAGAGGAGAGGGAGGAGGAGGGAAGAGGAGAGGAGAGAGGGAGGAGGAGAAGAGGAGAGGGAGAAGGAGGAGAGGGAAGAGGAGAGGGAGGAGGAGGGAAGAGGAGAGGAAGGAGGGGGAGGAGGAGGAGAGGGAAGAGGAGAGGAAGGGGGGAAGGAGAGGAAGGAGGGGGGGGAGGAGGAGGAGGAGGAGGAGAAGGGAGGCAGCGTCAGCTCACCTCGGCTCTGGCGCTGTGGGACTGGAAGAACACCGCCTCCTTGTGGCCGCACCTGGAACGGACGGGTGAGCGGGGGCTGACCACCGGGGGGCGCGCATGGGCGGGGGGCGCGCATGCGCGGGGGGGGGGGCCGCACCGAAACGGGCCCGCTCGTGCCATCGGACCCACTGAGCGCTTACTCTGTGCACAGCACTGGACTAATGATGCTATTTCTTCAGCAATTACTCTGTGCAAAGCACTCTTCGAGGCGCTTGGGAGAGGACAGTAGAACACTAAGCAGGCACATTCCCTGCCCACAAGGAGCTGACAGTCCAGAGGCCCAGGAGATAGATACACAGAAATACACATACGGATCAGGACACCCAAGTGCCCCGGGGCTAGAAAAGGGGAGCAAGTCAGGGCCACGCAAAGGGAGTGGGAGATAATTTTATTTATTTATATTGATGTCTGTCTCGGAGTGGGAGATGATTTTATTGATTTATATTGATGTCTGTTCATTTGTACTGATGTCTGTCTCCCTCCGACTGAGCCCATTGTGGGCAGGGACTGTCACTCTTTACTGCTGCATTGTACTTTCCCAAGTGCTTAGAAAAGTGCTCTGCACCCAGTAAGCCCTCAATAAATACGGCTGAATGAATGAACAGCGTGGCTCAGTGGAAAGAGCTCGGGCTTTGGAGTCAGAGGTCAGGGGGTTCAAATCCCAGCTCTGCCAATTGTCAGCTGGGTGACTTTGGGCAAGTCACTTCACTTCTCTGGGCCTCAGTGGCCTCATCTGGAAAATGGGGATGAAGACTGTCGGACAACCTGATCACCTTGTAATCTCCCCAGCGCTTGGAACGGTGCTTTGCACAGAGTAAGCGCTTTATAAATGCCGTCATTATTAGTATTATGAATGAGTGAATGGGAAAGCGGAGGGCCTTCCTGGCCGCCAGTACTGACTTCTGGCAAGGATGGTCCTCGGTCCGTGGCAGCGTGGGATCCTGGGAGACATCCGCGATGATTTGAGTCAGCTCACTGCGGGGCGGGGCGGGAGAGCGGCGGGTAAACAACCGTCCTGGGCCCCAGCCCCTCCTGCGATACAGGAGCGGGCGGACCCGGGCCCCCCGAGTCTCCCGCCGACCCCGGACTCACTCCACTTCGTGGGTGATCTTGTTGACGTAGATGCAGCTGTTGTCGGCCTCTTGCTGGTAGTCACAGTTCCGGCACTGGGGAAGCAATGTGGGGAGGCCGTGAGGGGAATGGCGGAATGGAGGGGGGACCGAACGTTGTGGGCATGTCACTCCCTTCCTTCAAAATCTTCAGTGGTTGCCTATCAACTTCCGTATCAAACAAAAGCTCCTCATTAGTGCCTTCAAAGCTCTCCATCACCTTGTCCCTTCTTACCTCACTTTCCTTCGCTCCTTCTCCATCCATCTAGACTGTGAGCCCGCTGTTGGGTAGGGACCGTCTCTATATGTCGCCAGCTTGGACTTCCCAAGCGCTTAGTACAGTGCTCTGCACACAGTAAGCGCTCAATAAATACGATTGATTGATTGATTGATCCCAGCCCACACACTTTCACTTGGCCTCCATCTCGCCTGCCCACCCCTGGCCCACGTCTTCACCCTGGCCTGGAATGCCCTCCCTCCACACATCCTTCCTCTCCACCGCCTTACCTCCTTCCCCTCCCCACAGCACCTGTATACATGTATATATGTTTGTACGGATTTATTACTCTATTTATTTATTTATTTTACTTGTACCTATCTATTCTATTTATTTTATTTTGTTAATATGTTTGGTTTTGTTCTCTGTCTCCCCCTTCTAGACTGTGAGCCCACTGTTGGGTAGGGACCGTCTCTAGATGTTGCCAACTTGTACTTCCCAAGCGCTTAGTACAGTGCTCTGCACACAGTAAGCGCTCAATAAATACAATTGATTGATTGATTGATTGAGGGTGAGTCCTTGTATCCTTGTGAGTCCTTACCTTGTATCCCCCCGGGACTTTGCACGTAGTAAGTACTTAACAAATGCCATCATAATTATTATTATTATATGTCTATAATTCCATTTATCTTGATGGTGTTGACGCCTGTCTACTTGTTCTGCTTTGTTGTCTGCCCCTTCTAGACTGTGAGCCCGTTGTTGGGTAGGGACCGTCTCTATACGTTGCTAAGACTGTGAGCCCCCCGTGGGACAACCTGCTCACCCTGTAACCTCCCCAGTGCTTAGAACAGTGCTTTGCACCTAGTAAGCGCTTAATAAATGCCATCATCATTATTATTATTAGTCGCCGAAGTGCAATAATAACGATGGCATTTATTAAGCGCTTACTAGGTGCAAAGCACTGTTCTAAGTGTACTTTCCAAGTGCTTTGTTCATTCATTCATTCAATCGTATTGAGCGCTTCCTGTGTGCAGAGCACTGTACTAAGTTCATTCATTCATTCAATCGTATTTATTGAGCGCTTACTGTGTGCAGAGCACTGGACTAAGCGCTTGGGAAGTCCAAGTTGGCAACATAGAGAGACGGTCCCTCCCCAACAGTGGGCTCACAGTCTAGAAGGGGGAGACAGACAACAAAGCAAAACATATTAACAAAATAAAACGAATAGAATAAATATGTACAAATAAATATACAGAGTAATAAATCCGTACAAACATATATACATATGTGCAGGTGCTGTGGGTAGGGGAAGGAGGTAAGGCGAGGGGGAGGAAGGGGAAAAGGAAGGAGGGGGTTCAGTCTGGGGTGCTTGGGAAGTCCAAGTTGGCAACATATAATAATAATAATAATAATAATAATAATAATGGCATTTATTAAGAGTTTACTATGTGCAAAGCACTGTTCTGAGAGCTGGGGAGGTTCCAAGGTGATCAGGTTGCCCCAGGTGGGGCTCACAGTCTTCCTCCCCATTTTCCAGATGAGGTCACTGAGGCCCAGAGAAGTGAAGTGACTTGCCCACAGTCACCCAGCTGACAATTGGTGGAGGCGGGATTTGAACCCATGACCTCTGACTCCAAAGCCCGGGCTCTTTCCATCGAGCCACGCTGCTTCTCTAACAGATAGAGACGGCCCCTACCCAACAGCGGGCTCGCGGTCTTGAAGGGGGAGACGGACAACAAAACGAAACGTATTAACAAAATAAAACAAACAGAATAGTAAATGTGTACAAGCAAAATAAAGACAGTAATAAATCTGTACAAACATCTATACAGGTGCCGTGGGGAGGGGAAGGAGAAGCGGCGTGGCTCAGTGGAAAGAGCCCGGGCTTTGGAGTCAGAGGTCATGGGTTCAAATCCCGGCTCCGCTACTTGCCAGCTGTGGGATTTTGGGCAAGTCACTTCACTTCTCTGGGCCTCAGTTACCTCATCTGTAAAATGGGGATGAAGACTGTGAGCCCCATGTGGGCCAACCCGATCACCTTGTCACCTCCCCAGCGCTTAGAACAGTGCTCTGCACATAGTAAGCGCTTAATAAACGCCATTTAAAAAAAAAAAGGAGGTAAGGCGGGGGGATGGGGAGGGGGGGCTTCGTCCAGTGCTCTGCACAGAGTCAGAGCTCAATCCATTGTTTAGACTGTGAGCCCACTGCTGGGTAGGGACTGTCTCTAGATGTTGCCAACTTGTACTTCCCAAGCGCTTAGTACAGTGCTCAGCACACAGTAAGGGGTCAATAAATGCGATTGATTGATTGATTGAATGAAGGAGGAGGTTGGTGGGGGTGGGGTGAGGGAGGTGTCTCACCGCGTAGAGCAGGATGCGGTTCTCCTTGTCCTCCTTAGGGTACAGCATGTTGTTGCTGGCGGGAAGGGTCAGGGGTCAGAGGTCAGAGGTCAGGCTGCGGCCCGGCCCCTCCCCCCGGGCCCCCCCACCCATCCCCCCCAACCCCCACCCACCACTCCTGGCAGAAGCGGATGCCCACGAAGCCCGGCTCGTACGTCCCGTCGGGCTCCATGCTCCCGGTACCCGGCCCGCTCCGCGCAGGCGCCGACGCAACCCTAACCCCCCCCCCAAACCCCACCCCTGCGCATGCGCCGGCGCGCGGCCTCAGCACCCCCCTCCGCGCATGCTCCGACACATCACCTCCGCGCATGCGCCGGCGCGCGGCCCCAGCACCCCCCCCCTCCGCGCATGCTCCGACTCACCACCTCCGCGCGGGCACCGACACACAGTTTCCGCGCAGGCGCCGGCGCGCGGCCCCAGCACCCCCTCCGCGCGTGCGCCGATACACCACCTCCGCGCGGGCACCGACGCACAGTCTCCGCGCATGCGCCGGCGCGCGGCCCCAGCACTCCCCCCTCTGCGCATGAGCCGGCGCGCGGCCCCAGCACCTCCCCCCTCTCGGCGCATGCGCCGACACCATCTCCGCGCGTGCTCCTGCGCACCATCTCCGTGCATGCGCCGGCGCTTGGCCCCAGCACCCTCCCCCCGCGCATGCGCTGGTGCGTGGCTCCTGCATCATCATCATCAATCGTATTTATTGAGCGCTTACTATGTGCAGAGCACTGGACTAAGCGCTTGGGAAGTACAAATTGGCAACATATAGAGACAGTCCCTACCCAACAGTGGGCTCACAGTCTAAAAGTCCTGCACCCCCCTTCTCCGCGCATGCTCCGACACACAATCTCCGCGCGTGCTCCGACACACACACACACACACACACACACACACACACACATATACCCCTCTGCGCATGCGCTGGTGCATGGCTCCTGCGGCGCCCCTCCGCGCATGTGCCGACACACCACCTTCGCGCATGCGCCGTCGCGTGGCTCAGCTTTCCCCTCCCCTCTGCGCGCATGCGCCGAAACAACTCCAGCACACCCTCTCCGCGCATGCACCGGCTGGCGGCTACGGCAAGCCGGAGCGGACACGCCGCGAAACGCGGCCCACCTCCAGGGCCACGCGATTCCTGGGCTGAAGCAGGGAAAGGGCCGCGTACCCGGATGTGTTTCCTCCTCCCTGAGATGGCTTCTTTTTTCTGCCCAGAATAACAACAATTAGTCCATTTTATTAAGCTTTTGTCCTTCCCAAGCGCTTAGTCCAGTGTTCTGCACACAGTAAGCGCTCAATAAATACGATTTGAATGAATGAATGCCTGCTGTGTGACCTTGGGGAAGTCACTTTACTTCTCCGTGCCTCAGTTCCCTCCCCATCCCTCCCCCCCCGCCCTACTCATTCATTCATTCAATCGTATTTCTAGACTGTCAGCCCACTGTTGGGTAGGGACCGTCTCTATATGTTGCCAACTTGTGCTTCCCAAGCGCCTAGTCCAGTGCTCTGCACCCAGTAAGCGCTCAATTCATTCACTCAATCGTATTTATTGAGCACTTACTGTGTGCAGAGCACTGGACTAAGCGCTTGGGAAGTACAAGTTGGCAACATATAGGGACGGTCCCTATTTATTGAGCGCTTACTGTGTGCAGAGCTCTGTACTAAGCGCTTGGGAAGTACAAGTTGGCAACATATAGAGACGGTCCCCATTTATTGAGCGCTTACTGGGTGCAGAGCACTGTACTAAGCGCTTGGGAAGTACAAGTTGGCAACGTATAGAGACGGTCCCTATTGAGCGCTGACTGTGTGCGGAGCACTGAACTAAGCGCTTGGGAAGTACAAGTTGGCAACGTATACAGACGGTCCCTATTTATTGAGCGCCTACTGTGTGCAGAGCACTGTACTAAGCGCTTGGGAAGTACAAGTTGGCAACATATAGAGACGGTCCCTACCCAACAGGGGCTCACAGTCTAGAAGCCTACCTCCTTCCCCTCCCCACAGCACCTGTATATATGTCTGTACAAATTTATTACTCTATTTATTTTTCTTGTACATGTCTACTATTCTATTTATTTTGTTAATAATGTGCATCGAGCTGTAATTCTATTTATTCTGACGATTTTGACGCCTGGCTATCTGTTTTGTTTTGTTGTCCGTCTCCCCCTTCTAGGCTGGGAGCCCGTTGTTGGGTAGGGACCGGCTCTCTATGTTGCCGACTTGGACTTCCCAAGCGCTTAGTACAGTGCTCTGCCTACAGTAAGCGCTCAATCAGTAGTAATAACGGTATTTGTTAAGCGCTTACTATGTGCAAAGCACTGTTCTAAGCGCTGGGGAGGATACAAGGTGATCAGGTTGTCCCACGTGGGGCTCCCAGTCTTCATCCCCATTTTACAGATGAGGGAACTGAGGCCCAGAGAAGGGAAGTGACTTGCCCACAGTCACCCAGCCGACAAGTGGCAGAGCCGGGATTAGAACCCATGACCTCTGACTCCAAAGCCCGGGCTCTTTCCCACGCTGAATGAATCTGTAAAATGGGGGTTGAGCCTGTGAGTCCCCTGTGTCCCATCCAATTTGCTTGTATCCACCCCAGGGCTTAGTACAGTGCTGTGCACATAGTAAACGCTTAACTAATATCATTATTATTTATGGAGCTTTTTCTATGTGCACAGCACTGTACTAAGCGCTTGGGAGAGTATAATACAACAGAATTAGCAGACACGTTCCCTGCCCATAAGAGTCCAGTCTAGAGATTCATTTGGGTAGGGATTGTCTATTTATTGCTGGATTGTACTTTCCAAGCGCTTAGTACAGTGCTCTGCACACAGTAACCGCTCAATAAATATGATTCAATCGCATTTATTGGGCGCTTACTGCGTGCTGAGCAACAGTAAGCAGACACATTCCCTGCCCACAACGAGCTCATAGTCTTGAAGATAATAATAATAATGATGATTGCGGCATTTGTTAAATGCTTACTATATGCCAAGCGCTGTACTAAGCGCTGGGTGCAAGATAATTAGCTCCCATATGGGGCATATAGTCTTAAGTAGGAAGGAGAACTGGTATTGGTAATAATGGCATTTATTATTAAGCGCTTACTACGTGCAAAGCACTGTTCTAAGCGCTGGGGAGGTTACGAGGTGATCAGGTTGTCCCACGGGGGGCTCCCAGTCTTCATCCCCATTTTACAGATGAGGGAACTGAGGCACGGAGAAGTGAAGTGACTTGCCCAAAGTCACCCAGCTGATAAGTGGCAGAGCCGGGATAGTCCCATTTTGCAGATGAGGGAACTGAAGCTCAGGGAAGTTAAGTAAGCTCATTATGGGCAAGGAAAGGGTCTGTTTGTTTTGTTGTGTTGTACTCTCCCAAGTGCTTAGTACAGTGTACATAGTAAGTGCTCAATAAATGCCGTTGATTGATCGGTTGGTTGATTACTAAGCGCTTGGGTAGATACATGCTTCGAGACTGTGAGCCCACTGTTGGGTAGGGACCGTCTCTCTATGTTGCCAACTTGGACTTCCCAAGCGCTTAGTCCAGTGCTCTGCACACAGTAAGCGCTCAATAAATGCGATTGATTGATTGATACAAGCTAATTAGGTTGGATGATGGTGGTGGCATTTGTCAGATTCAGTC
The DNA here is from genome assembly GCF_015852505.1 of Tachyglossus aculeatus. Taxonomy (NCBI): domain Eukaryota; kingdom Metazoa; phylum Chordata; class Mammalia; order Monotremata; family Tachyglossidae; genus Tachyglossus; species Tachyglossus aculeatus. Next base: position 4,700,888 of record NC_052091.1, read on the forward strand.
CATGGCACAGGTAGAGGTAAAGGTAAGCATCAACCCTACTACTACTACTACTACTACTAATAATAATAATGATGGCATTTATTAAGCGCTTACTACGTGCAAAGCACTGTTCTAAGCGCTGGGGAGGTTACAAGGTGATCAGGTTGTCCCATGGGGGGCTCACAGTCTTAATCCCCATTTTACAGATGAGGTAACTGAGGCCCAGAGAAGTGAAGTGACTTGCCCCAAGTCACACAGCTGACAGTTGGCGGAGCTGGGATTTGAACCCATGCCCTCTGACTCCAAAGCCTGCTCTCTTTCCACTGAGCCCCGCTGCTTCTCTGATACAAGGGGACAGCTTTTTTAAAAATGGTATTTGTCAAGTGCTATGTGCTGGGCACTGCTCTAAGTGCTGGCCTAGGAAGGAGAGAAGAGGGGACAATCAATCAATCAATCGTATTTATTGAGGCGCTTACTATGTGCAGAGCACTGTACTAAGCGCTTGGGAAGTACAAATTGGCATCACATAGAGACAGTCCCTACCCAACAGTGGGCTCACAGTCTAAAAGGGGGAGACAGAGAACAGAACCAAACATACCAACAAAATAAAATAAGTAGGATAGAAATGTACAAGTAAAATAAATAAATAGAGTAATAAATATGTACAACCATATATCCATATATACAGGTGCTGTGGGGAAGGGAAGGAGGTAAGATGGGGGGATGGAGAGGGGGACGAGGGGAAGAGGAAAGAAGGGGCTCAGTCTGGGAAGGCCTCCTGGAGGAGGTGAGCTCTCAGCAGGGCCTTGAAGGGAGGAAGAGACAAAGGTGATGGAGTGCGTTAAAGCCAATGGTGAGGAGTTTTTGATTGATACGGAGGTGGTTAGGCAACCACTGGAGATTTTTGAGGAGGCGCGGGGGGACACGTACTGAACGTTTCTGGAGAAAGATGATCTGGGCGGCAGAGTGAAGTAGGGATTGGAGTGGGGAGAGGCGGGAGGCTGGGAAGTCCGCAAGGAAACTGATGCAATAATCTAGGCGGGATGCGATGAGTGATGGTATTACACGGTAGCAATTTGGATTGAGGGGGTCAAGGGCGGGGTTTGGGCCATGTCCCAAAGGGGAGACCGACGGGATTTGATGACAGATGGAATACGGGGATTAAATGAGAGAGCGGAGTCGAGGATAATGGCAAGTTGATGGGCTTGTGAGACGCGGAAGTGGCGATGCCGTCTACAGTGATGGGAAAATTGTGAAGGCGGGACCGACGGGATTTGATGACGGATGGACTACGTGGATTGAAAGAGAGGAGTCAGGGATAATGACGGGTTGATGGGCTTGTGAGACGCGAAAGTGGTGGTGCCTTCTACAGTGATGGGAAAATTGTGAAGGCCTTCCCAGACTGAGGCCCTTCCTTCCTCTCCCCACAGCACCTGTATATATGTTTGTACATATTTATTACTCTATTTTATTTGTACATCATCATCAATCGTATTTATTGAGCGCTTACTACGTGCAGAGCGCTGTACTAAGCGCTTGGGAAGTACAAATTGGCAACATAGAGAGACAGTCCCTACCCAACATTGGGCTCACAGTCTAAAAGGGGGAGACGGAGAACAAAACCAAACATACTAACAAAATAAAATAAATAGAATAGATATGTTTATTCTAGTTATTTTATTTTGTTAATACGTTTTGTTTGGTCGTCTGCCTCTCCCTCCTAGACCGTGAGCCCGCTGTTGGGTAGGGACGGCAAACTTGCATTTCCCAAGTGATTAGTACACAGGAAGCGCTCAATAAATACGATTGAATGAATGAGTGATGGGAAAATTGTGAAGGTGGGACCGACAGGATTTGATGACAGTATGTGTCAGTTGTCTTTCACTAGGAAGAGCATCCTTATGTAGATGCACGATCATCATCATCAATCGTATTTATTGAGCGCTTACTATGTGCAGAGCACTGTACTAAGCGCTTGGGAAGTACAAATTGCCCTTCCCTCCCCTCCTCTCGTCTCCAGGCACAAAGGACTCGAGTGCTCTGACCTCCCAACTCCGGAATTTTCCCCTGTTCCTCTACAAAAGAGCGGATCGGGCCAGAGGGGAGCCGATCCAAAGGGAGAGGAGGCTGGAAGAGTCTGGGGGAAATAAGGCGTCCAATTTGGGTGCCCGGAGAAGGAACCGATGAGAAACTGGGAATAATAATAATAATGATGGCGTTTATTAAGCGCTTACTATGTGCAAAGCACTGTTCTAAGCGCCGGGGGCGAAACAAGGTGATCAGCTTGTCCCACGTGGGGCTCACGGTAATAATAATAATAATAATAATAATAATAATGGCATTTATTAAGCGCTTACTATGTGCAAAGCACTGTTCTAAGCGCCGGGGGCGAAACAAGGTGATCAGCTTGTCCCACGTGGGGCTCACAGTAATAATAATAATAATAATAATAATAATGGCATTTATTAAGCGCTTACTATGTGCAAAGCACTGTTCTAAGCGCCGTTGGCGATACAAGGTGATCAGTCTGGAGGCCTTCCCAGACTGAGCCCCTTCCTTCCTCTCCCCCTCGCCCCCCTCTCCATCCCCCCCATCTTACCTCCTTCCCTTCCCCACAGCACCTGTATATATGGATATATGTTTGTACATATTTATTACTCTATTTATTTTATTTGTACATATCTATTCTATTTATTTTATTTTGTTAGTATGTTTGGTTTTGTTCTCTGTCTCCCCCTTTTAGACTGTGAGCCCACTGTTGGGTAGGGACTGTCTCTATGTGTTGCAAATTTGTACTTCCCAAGCGCTTAGTACAGTGCTCTGCACATAGTAAGCGCTCAGTAAATACGATTGATGTTGATGATCAGGTTGTCCCACATGGGGCTCACAGTAATAATAATAATAATAATGATGGCATTTATTAAGCGCTTACTATGTGCAAAGCACTGTTCTAAGCGCCGGGGGCGATACAAGGTGATCAGGTTGTCCCACGTGGGGCTCACAGTAATAATAATAATAATAATAATGATGGCATTTATTAAGCGCTTACTATGTGCAAAGCACTGTTCTAAGCACCGGGGAGGGATACAAGGTGATCAGGTTGTCCCACATGGGGCTCACAGTCTTAATCCCCATTTTACAGATGAGGGAACTGAGGCTCAGAGAAGTGAAGTGACTTGCCCGAGGTCACACAGCAGACAGTTTGTACGTATGTATTACTCTATTTATTTCACTTGTACATATCTATTCTATTTATTTTGTTTTAGTAAAATAAAATAAAATGTTATAATTGGAAATATAATTTAAATATAATTTAAATATACAAATATAATTTATATATGAAATATAAAATATATTCTATAAACTATAACATATTATAAAAATATTATATAAATTTTATGGTCATATACAATATTTATATTATATAATATATAATTAAAATATAATTTATATAATTTAATGTATAATTAAAAATAGAATTTTAATAAAATAAAATTAAAATAAAATGTTTGTTTTAAAATAAACAAAATTTATTTTGTTAATATGTTTTGTCCTGTTCTCTGCCTCCCCCTTCTAGACTGGGAGCCCGCTGTTGGGTAGGGACCGTCTCTCGATGTTGCCAACTTGGACTTCCCAAGCGCTTAGTCCGGTGCTCTGCACACAGTAAGCGCTCAAATACGACTGATTGATGTGGCGGAGCCGGGATTCAAACCCACGACCTCTGACTCCAAAGCCCGGGTTCTTTCCACGGTGGAGAGGAGGGCGGGCCATTCTTCTCGGGCGATTTCTGTGGGCTTCAAGTCTTCCACTAGCAGGTCGGCTTAGTCCCCCGCGTTTGACCCTGATCTCTGCCCTTTCTCCTCACCAAACCTCTCTGCTCTTTATTTCCGATTCTCCTGCCTCTGGCCCATTATTCGGGCTTTTCCCCTGACCCGCAGTCCCATCCTCCGGGTTCCTTATGCCGCCGCCTGCTCCTCACCGCGGCCTCATCAAAAAATCATCTCCTTCCCTGATTAACCCACCTTTCCAGTCATGCCACTTTAATCATCCGGCTCAGTATCGCTATATCCCATCGATACCCTTTTGAAATTACATTTTCGGGAGGCCTTCTCTTCTCCCTCTCTCTCCTTTTTAGTGGTATTTGTTCAACGCTTACTAGGGGCCGAGCACCGTATTGAGCGCCGAGGGAGATACAAGCTAATCTGATCGGACGCAGTCCACGTCTTCACGTGGGGCTCACGTTCTTCATCCCCATTTTGCGGATGAGGGAACTGAGGCCCAGAGAAGCGAAGTGACTTGCCCAAGGTCACCCAGCAGACAAGTGGCAGAGCTCCTTCTGATTCCCAGCCCTGTGCTCTTTCCACCGGGCTAAGCTGTTTCACTTCTTGTGGGCAGGGAAGGTGTCTGTTTATTGTCATATTGTCCTCTTCCGAGCGCTTAGTCCAGTGTTCCGCACACTGTAAGTGCTCAATAAATACGATCGACTGATTAGTGACCCTTCTTTGGTCAGTTTATCCTCTCCTTACAGCAGGCTCCTTGTGTGCAAAGCACTGGCGTAGTGGATAGAGCACTGGCCTGGGACTCAGAAGGTCACGGGTTCTAATCCCAGCTCCGCCACTTGTCTGCTTAATGACCTTGGGCGAGTCACGTCACTTCTCTGGGTCTCAGTTACCTCATCTGTAAAACAAGGATTGAAACTGTGAGCCCAGCGTGGGACAGGGACCGTGTCCAACCTGATTTTCTTGTATCCACCCCAGCGCTTAGTACAGTGGCTGGCACGTAGTAGGTGCATAACGAATACCGCAATTATTGTTATCGTTATTATCTAGCCAGGCACTTTAACCATTCATTTGGGCAGTCACATGCACCTAAAGAACTAATTAAGGACTCAACTTCCTCCACTTCTTCCCAGCAAACTATTTTAGTGTCTGCCGCCCCACTAGACTGTAAATTCCTCAAGAGCAGGGCTGCACCTTTTATTTCTTCATTCAGTCCCACAAGCACCTAGCCTGGTGCCCTGGAATGATAATAATAGTGATTGTGGTTATCTGTTGGTGTTTGCTAAGTAACAACTTCGTGCACTGGGGTGGATACAAGCAAATCAGGTCGGACTCAGCCCCCGTCCCACATTCGTTCATTCACTCACTCAATCGTATTTATTGAGCGCTTACTGTGTGCAGAGCACTGGACTAAGCGCTTGGGAAGTCCAAGTTGGCAACATCTAGAGACGGTCCCTACCCAACAGCGGGCTCACAGTCTAGAAGGGGGAGACAGACAACAAAACATATTAATGAAATAAAATAAATAGAATAAATTTGTACAAATAAATAAATAGAGTAATAAATCCGTACAAACATATACATATATACAGGTGCTGTGGCGGGGGAGGAGGTAAGGCGGAGGGGATGGAGAGGGGGAGAGGAAGGAGGGGGCTCAGTGTGGGAAGGCCTCCTGGAAGAGGTGAGCTCTCAGTAGGGCTTTGAAGGGAGGAAGAGAGCTAGCTTGGTGGATGGGCAGAGGGATTGGGGGCATTCCAGGCCCGGGGGAGGACGTGGGCCGGGGGTCGACGGTGGGACAGGCGAGAACGAGGCCTAACGGTGAGGAGATTAGCGGCAGAGGAGCGGAGGGTGCGGGCTGGGCTGTAGAAGGAGAGAAGGGAGGTGAAGTAGGAGGGGGAGAGGTGATGGACAGCCTGGAAGCCCAGGGTGAGGAGTTTCTGCCTGATGCGCAGGTTGACTGGTAGCCACTGGAGATTTTTGAGGAGGGGAGTAACATGCCCAGAGCGTTTCTGGACAAAGACGATCCGACCAGTGGCGTGAAGTATGGATTGAAGTGGGGAGAGACAGGAGGATGGGAGATCGGAGAGGAGGCTGATGCAGTAATCCAGTCGGGATAGGATGAGAGATTGAGCCAGCAGGGTAGCGGTTTAGATGGAGAGGAAAGGGCGGATCTTGGCGATGTTGCGGAGGTGAGACCGGTGGATTTTGGTGACGGATTGGATGTGAGGGGTGAACGTGAGAGCGGAGTCGAGGGTGACACCAAAGTTGCGGGCTTGTGAGACGGGAAGGATGGTAGTGCCGTCCACAGTGATGGGAAAGTCAGGGAGAGGGCAGGGTTTGGGAGGGAAGACAAGGAGTTCAGTCTTGGACATGTTGAGTTTGAGGTGGCGGGCAGACATCCAGGTGGAGATGTCCTGAAGGCAGGAGGAGACGCGAGCCTGGAGGGAGGGAGAGAGAGCAGGGGCAGAGATGTAGTTTTGGGTGTCATTCATTCATTCAATTGTATTTATTGAGTGCTTACTGTGTGCAGAGACGGTCCCTACCCAACAGCGGGCTCACAGTCTAGAAGGGGGAGACAGGCAACAAAACGTATTAACAAAGTAAAATAAATAGAATAAATATGTACAAGTAAAGTAAATAGAGTAATAAATCTGTACAAACATATGTGCAGGTGGTGTGGGGAGAGGAAGGGGGTAAGGTGGGGGATGAGGGGGGGAGAGGAAGGAGGGGGCTCAGCCTGGGAAGGCCTCCCGGAGGAGGTGAGCTCTCAGTAGGGCTTTGAAGGGAGGAAGAGGGCTAGCTTGGCGGATGGGCAGAGGGAGGGCGTTCCAGGCCAGGGGGATGACGTGGGCCGGGGGTCGACAGCGGGACAGGCGAGAACGAGGCCCGGTGAGGAGGTTTGCGGCAGAGGAGCGGAGGGTGCGGGCTGGGCTTATAGCCCAGTCCCAGCTGATAGATGGCAAATATCTGAGCAGCATTGAGTGCTTCACTAAAAAGGTAGACAGCAGTCATCTGACCACATTGGAATCTGCTGTTTCTGATGAGCCCAGGAAACACTTGTCAAAAGTGTCGCTAGTATTGACAAGCCACGTTATCTCTCCATAGGATGCCAGTTCTCCGTTCACATAACACCGGAGCTCAGTGTTTTTCCAACGGTTATAAATGTGCACTATTGTAACCATGTACCACCACTTTGGCTTGAAATCAGATTTTACACAATGCTGGAATCCTTTTCCTTTCGACTTTATTGATGTTACAATCAAACAGCCACCAACAAAATGAGCGGAATAGCCCAGTCCTTTGTTTGTTCTGAAACAATGTAAGTATGGTTTATCTTTATCCACATTGATGTTATTTATGGGATCCATTCTTAGCCAGGTGTGAAATGTAAATCCATTCTGGTATGGCCATTTGGCTACAGGAGGTATGCAATAGCCGCAGCACTCTTCCCTGGAAAGTTGAAGAAGGCATCAGGACCATATTTCTGGGGCATGTGTTTCAAGACAGACGGCAATTTGCCAGCATGTGGAGGCCGTTGTCCTCTGTCTCCTTGAAGTTTGCTGAAAAATAGCTCTAATTCTCGAACAGTCAAATTATAGCTAGCCAGGACTCCCAGCATGTCAACTAAGAGATTCATTCATTCATTCAATCGTATTTATTGAGCGCTTACTGTGTGCAGAGCACTGGACTAAGCACTTGGGAAGTCCAAGTTGGCAACATGTAGAGACGATCCCTACCCAACAGTGGGCTCACAGTCTAGAAGGGGGAGACAGAGAACAAAACAAAAACATATTAACAAAATAAAATAAATAGAATAAATATGTACAAGTAAAATAAATAGAGTAATAAATCTGTACAAACATATACATATATATACAGGTGCTGTGGGGAGGGGAAGGAGGTAAGGCGGCGGGGATGGAGAGGGGGAGGAGGGGGAGAGGAAGGAGGGGGCTCAGTGTGGGAAGGCCTCCTGGAGGAGGTGAGCTCTCAGTAGGGCCTTGAAGGAAGGAAGAGAGCGAGCTTGGCCGATGTGGGGAGGGAGGGCATTCCAGGCCAGGGGGATGACGTGGGCCGGGGGTCGACGGCGGGACAGGCAAGAACGAGGTACGGTGAGGAGATTAGCGGCAGAGGAGCGGAAGGTGCGGGCTGGGCTGGAGAAGGAGAGAAGGGAGGTGAGGTAGGAGGGGGAGAGGTGATGGAGAACCTTGAAGCCGAGGGTGAGGAGTTTCTGCCTGATGCGTAGGTTGATTGGTAGCCACTGGAGATTTTTGAGGAGGGGAGTAACATGCCCAGAGCGTTTCTGGACAAAGACAATCCGGGCAGCGGCATGAAGTATGGATTGAAGTGGGGAGAGACACGAGGATGGGAGATCGGAGAGGAGGCTGATACAGTAATCCAGACGGGATAGGATGAGAGCTTGAACGAGCAGGGTAGCGGTTTGGATGGAGAGGAAAGGGCGGATCTTGGTGATGTTGCGGAGGTGAGACGGGCAGGTTTTGGTGATGGCTTGGATGTGAGGGGTGAACGTGAGAGCGGAGTCGAGGATGACACCAAGGTTGCGGGCTTGTGAGACGGGAAGGATGGTAGTGCCGTCAACCGTGATGGGACAATAGTTAACAGTCAGGGAGAGGGCAGGGTTTGGGAGGGAAGACGAGTTCAGTGTTGGACATGTTGAGTTTGAGGTGGCGGGCAGACATCCAGATGGAGATGTCCTGAAGGCAGGAGGAGATGCGAGCCTGGAGGGAGGGAGAGAGAGCAGGGGCAGAGATGTAGATCTGGGTGTCATCAGTGTCGAGATGATAGTTGAAGCCATGGGAGCGAATGAGGTCACCAAGGGAGTGAGTGTAAATCGAGAACAGAAGGTGACCAAGAACTGAACCTTGAGGAACCCCTATCTGCAATCATGTTATCAGCTTTTTCAATTCTGAGGATTTGTTCCACAAGACCCACTTTGGTGCAGACTTGGAGATTTCTTATGCTCTTCTTCAGGATGGAGGCAAACATGCTCCGCTTGGCAAGTGATCAATCAATCAATCAATCAATCAATCGTATTTATTGAGCGCTTACTATGTGCAGAGCACTGTACTAAGCGCTTGGGAAGTACAAATTGGCAACACATAGAGACAGTCCCTACCCAACAGTGGGCTCACAGTCTAAAAGGGGGAGACAGAGAACAGAACCAAACAAACCAACAAATAAAATAAATAGGAAAGAAATGTACAAGTAAAATAAATAAATAAATAAATAGAGTAATAAATATGTACAACCATATATACAGGTGCTGAAGGGAAGGAGGTAAGATGGGGGGATGGAGAGGGGGACGAGGGGGAGAGGAAGGAAGGGGCTCAGTCTGGGAAGGCCTCCTGGAGGAGGTGAGCTCTCAGCAGGGCCTTGATGTCCCATCAAATGATGTCCCATTTGTCCAACAGATCCACCGTGCAGGTAATACTCTCACCTTCTTGTATGATGAAGTTCATTTCCAAATCAAACTGCCCACCAACCAGCAGGTTGAAGACGGTCTCTACAATATCCCGGTTGGTGACCTCTCCGACTTCCACCAGCCCTGCCAGGATAGCAAACCTCATCTCATCAGCGTAGAGATGATAGTTGAAGCCGTGGGAGCGAATGAGTTCACCAAGGGAGTGAGTGTAGATAGAGAACAGAAGGGGACCGAGAACTGACCCTTGAGGAACCCCTACAGAAGGGGATGGGAAGGGGAGGTGGAGCCCGCAAAAGAGAAGGAGAATGAATGGCCGGAGAGATAAGAGGAGAACCAGGAGAGGACGGAGTCTGTGAAGCCAAGGTTGGATAGCGTGTTGAGGAGAAGGGGGTGGTCCACAGTGTCGAAGGCAGCTGAGGGGTCGAGGAGGATTAGGATAGAATAGGAGCCGTTGGATTTGGCAAGAAGGAGGTCATCGGTGACCTTTGAGAGGGCAGTTTCGGTGGAGTGTAGGGGACGGAAGCCAGATTGGAGGGGGTCAAGGAGAGAGTTGGCATTTAGGAATTCGAGGCAGCGCGTGTAGATGACTTGTTCAAGGAGTTTGGAAAGGAAGGGTAGGAGGGAGGTAGGGCGATAACTAGAAGGGGAGGTGGGGTCAAGAGAGGGTTTTTTTAGGATGGGAGAGACGTGGGCATGTTTGAAGGCAGAGGGGAAGGAACCAGTGGAGAGTGAGCGCTTGAAGATGGAGGTTAAGGAGGGGAGAAGGGACGGAGCGAGAGATTTCATAAGATGAGAGGGAATGGGGTCAGAAGCACAGGTGGCTGGAATAGCACTTGAGAGGAGGGAGGAGATCTCCTCTGAGGGTACTGCTGGGAAGGATGGGAGAGTAGTGGAGAGGGTTGAGAGCCGGGGGGTTGGAGAAGGCGGGGGAGTGACATGGGACTCACAGTCTTAACCGTCATTTTACAGATGAGGTAACTGAGGCCCAGAGAAGTGAAGTGACTTGCCCAAGGTCAGACAAGTGGCAGAGCTGGGATTATCATCATCATCATCATCAATCGTATTTATTGAGCACTTACTGTGTGCAGAGCACTGTACTAAGCGCTTGGGAAGTCCAAGTTGGCAACATATAGAGACAGTCCCTACCCAACAGTGGGCTCACAGTCTAAAAGGGGGAGACAGAGAACAAAACCAAACATACTAACAAAATAAAATAAATAGAATAGATATGTACAAGTAAAATAAATAAATAAATAGAGTAACGAATATGTACAAACATATATACATATATACAGGGGCTGTGGGGAAGGGAAGGAGGTAAGATGGGGGTAAGATTAGAACCCATGACCTTCTGATTCCCAGACCTGACAATCTGATCACCTTGTAACCTCTCCAGCGCTTAGAACAGTGCTTTGCACATAGTAAGCGCTTAATAAATGCCATTATTATTATTATTATCCACTAGGCCATGCCGCTTCCCCGGACTCTGCAGCTCACTCAGTGTCGGAGACGCCGATCCTGCCATCCCCAGAGCCCACATCCTTTTGGAGGAGCTGCCACCCACTCAGTCTGACCCTTGGGAGGGACGGGAATCTAAGTAATTGCTCCCCTCATTAAGCCCTGGTGAATAAATATAATTATCCTAGTAAACCTTTCCTGATGTCAGCCCAACAATAGGTGATTATAATCGAATTAACTGGGCTCTTCCCCAAGCTGTTGGAATAGGCAAAGGCCAGATTCAATTAGGAAGTAAAAATAAATATAACGACAATAATAACGTCGGTCTTTGCTAAGCGCTTACTATGTGCCAAGTGCCGTTCTGAGCGCTGGGGTTAGATACAAGGTAATCAGGTTGTCCCACGTCGGGGCTCCCAGTCTTCATCCCCGTTTGACAGGTAACTGAGGCCCAGAGAGGTGAAGTGACTTGGCCAAGGTCACACAGCCGACAAGCGGCGGAGTCGGAATTAGAACCCGTGACACTTGCCACGGAGCCGCACTGCTTCTCTGTTGACAACTTCGATTATCCATTCAGCTTCTCCAGGGGAAGAGTGGAGCATGGAAGCCAGGCGGTCAGGTCTCCCGGCTTTCCCCGAATCCCCTTCCCGACCGCCTCATCTCTGTAGTGGGGAGGGGTCCTAGGGAAGGCCGAAAATGGGACTGGGAAAACGGGAATCCAATCGGAAGTGGCACCTGAAGCTTCCGAATCGGTAAAGGGCCGGTCGGGGCCCTCCCTGGACACATAAATCACATCAGATCGATCCCGTAATGGTATTTCCCGAGAGCTTACTTTGTGCAGAGCACTCTACTAAGAGTCGCAAGGAGTTCAGTATAACAGAGCTGGTAATAATAATAATAATAATGGCATTTATTAAGTGCTTACTATGTGCAGATCCCTGTTCTAAGCGCCGGGGAGGTTACAAGGTTGTCCCATCGCGGGGCTCGCAGTCTTCACCCCCATTTTACAGATGAGGGGAAGTGAACTGACTCGCCCAAAGTCACACAGCTGACAAGTGGCAGAGGCGGGATTTGAACCCACGACCTCCGACTCCCAAAGCCCGGGCTCTTTCCACGGAGCCACGCTGCTTCTGGACACCTTCTCTGCCCACAGCAGTCTAAAGGATGGGTGTCAATCAATCAACTGTATTTATTGAGCGCTTACTGTGTGCAGAGCACTGTACGGAGCGCTTGGGAAGTCCAAGTTGGCAACATATAGGGACGGTCCCTACCCAACAGTGGGCTCACAGTCTAGAAGGAAACGAGGGGAACTTGTCATTTCTCCCCCGGCCCGTCTCCTCCCTCATCCACCCACTCCCAGGCCGGTCTCCTGACTCCCAATTCCGTGTTGTGATCTCCACCTCTTCCTGCTCCTTACTCATCGCCTCATTTTCCCTGTGTCATAACAGTTGAGGGGGTGGTGCGGGGGCTGAGGAATGGGGGTTTCTCATCAGGCCCAGCGACTCTCCCAACTCCCAGTTTGAGCTTCCACCAGCGGGAAGAGGGGCCGGGAGCCAGGCCGGTGGGGTGAGAGGTCAAGCAGCCAAGTGGCTGAGGCGGGATTCGAACCCACGACCTCTGACTCCCAAGCCCGGGCTCTTTCCACGGAGCCACGCTGCCTCCCGCTCTAAGAGGCCCGAGAGGAGGTGAGGCTCGGGGGCAGAGAACACCATGTTTGAGTCCTTGATGTTATAGAAACAGGGTGAGTCATCATCATCAATCGTATTTATTGAGCGCTTACTATGTGCAAAGCACTGTACTAAGCGCTTGGGAAGTACAAATTGGCACCATCTAGAGACAGTCCCTACCCAACAGTGGGCTCACAGTCTAAAAGGGGGAGACAGAGAACAAAACCAAACATACTAACAAAATAAAATAAATAGAATAGATAGGTACAAATAAATCCAGTTCTGCTGTCGGAGCCACCTGGACCTCGGACCCTCATCCCTCCTCCCCCCACAGCGGTCGGTGGCACTGTACTAAGCGCTGGGATGGATACAGTCAGTTGTCAGCTGTGTGACTTTGAGCCAGTCACTTAACTTCTCTGTGCCTCAGTTACCTCACCTGTAAAATGGGGATTAATAATAATAATAATGAGGGCATTTATTAAGCGCTTACTATGTGCAAAGCACTGTTCTAAGCGCTGGGGAGGTTACAATAATGATGGCATTTATTAAGCGCTTACTATGGGCAAAGCACTGTTCTAAGCGCTGGGGAGGTTACAATAACGATGGCATTTATTAAGCGCTTACTATGGGCAAAGCACTGTTCTAAGTGCTGGGAAGGTTACAATAATGATGGCATTTATTAAGCGCTTACTATGGGCAAAGCACTGTCCTAAGTGCTGGGGAGGTTACAATAATGATGGCATTTATTAAGCGCTTACTATGGGCAAAGCGCTGGGGAGGTTACAATAATGATGGCACTTATTAAGCGCTTACTATGTGCAAAGCACTGTTCTAAGCGCTGGGGAGGTTACAATAATGATGGCATTTATTAAGCGCTTATTATGGGCAAAGCACTGTTCTAAGCGCTGGGGAGGTTACAATAATGATGGCATTTATTAAGTGCTTACTATGGGCAAGGCACTGTTCTAAGCGCTGGGGAGGTTACAATAATGATGGCATTTATTAAGCGCTTACTATGGGCAAAGCACTGTTCTAAGCGCTGGGGAGGTTACAATAACGATGGCATTTATTAAGCGCTTACTATGGGCAAAGCACTGTTCTAAGCGCTGGGGGGGTTACAATAATGATGGCATTTATTAAGCGCTTACTATGGGCAAAGCACTGTTCTAAGTGCTGGGGAGGTTACAATAACGATGGCATTTATTAAGCGCTTACTATGGGCAAAGCACTGTTCTAAGCGCTGGGGAGGTTACAATAACGATGGCATTTATTAAGCGCTTACTATGGGCAAAGCACTGTTCTAAGCGCTGGGGAGGTTACAATAATGATGGCATTTATTAAGTGCTTACCATGGGCAAAGCATTGTTCTAAGCGCTGGGGAGGTTACAATAATGATGGCATTTATTAAGCGCTTACTATGGGCAAAGCACTGTTCTAAGCGCTGGGGAGGTTACAAGGTGATGAGGTTGTCCCCCGGGGGGCTCACAGTCTTCATCCCCATTTTCCAGATGAGGTCACTGAGGCCCAGAGAAGTGAAGTGACTTGCCCAAAGTCACACAGCTGACAATTGGCAGAGAGGGGATTTGAACCCGTGACCTCCGACTCCAAAGCCCGGGCTCTTTCCACTGAGCCACGCTGATTAAGACTGTGACTGACTGAATGAATGAATGAACAAATACCATTATTAGAGAAGCAGCGTGGCTCAGTGGAAAAGAGCATGGGCTTTGGAGTCAGAGGTCGTGGGTTCAAATCCCGGCTCCGCTACTTGTCAGCTGTGTGACTTTGGGCAAGTCACTTCACTTCTCTGGGCCTCAGTTACCTCATCTGGAAAATGGGGATGAAGACTGTGAGCCCCATGTGGGACAACTTGATCACCTTGTATCCTCCCCAGCACTTAGAACAGTGCTTGGCACATAGTAAGCGCTTAAGAAATACCAACGTTATTATTATTATTTCTAGGCTGTGACCCCGTTGTGGGCAGGGAGTGTCTCTATCAGTTGTTGACTTGTAATAGGGAGGTTCCAAGGTGATCAGGTTGTCCCAGTCTTCATCCCCATTTTCCAGATGAGGTCATTGAGGCCCGGAGAAGTGACTTGCCCCAAGTCACCCAGCTGACAGTTGGCGGATCCGGGATTAGAACCCACGGCCTCCGAATCCCAAGCCCGGGGAAGCAGCGGGGCTCAGTGGAAAGAGCCCGGGCTTGGGAGTCAGAGGTCATGGGTTCAAATCCCAGCTCCGCCACTTGTCAGCTGGGTGACTTTGGGCAAGTCACTCAACTTCTCTGGGCCTCAGTGGCCTCATCTGGAAAATGGGGATGAAGACTGTGAGCCCACCGTGGGACAACCTGATCACCTTGGAACCTCCCCAGTGCTTAGAACAGTGCTTGGCACATAGTAAGCGCTTAACAAATACCATTATTATTATTATTACTGAGCCACGCTGCTTCTCCTACTGTCCCCAGCGCTTAGCGGAGAAGCAGCGCGGCTCAGTGGAAAGAGCCAGGGCTTTGGAGTCGGAGGTCATGGGTTCCAATCCTGGCTCCACCAACTGTCAGCTGGGTGACTTTGGCGGCAAGTCACTTCACTTCTCTGGGCCTAAATTACCTCATCTGTAAAATGGGGATGAAAGCTGTGAGTCCCCCATGGGCCAACCTGATAACCTTCTAACCTCCCCAGCACTTAAAACAGTGTTTGGCACATAGTAAGCGCTTAACAAATACCATTATTATTATTATTACTGAGCCACGCTGCTTCTCCTACTGTCCCCAGCGCTTAGCGGGGAAGCAGCACGGCTCAGTGGAAAGAGCCCGGGCTTTGGAGTCGGAGGTCATGGGTTCCAATCCTGGCTCCCCCAACTGTCAGCTGGGTGACTTTGGGCAAGTCACTTCACTTCCCCTCACCTGTAAAATGGGGATGAAGCCTGTGAGCCCCCCGTGGGACAACCTGATCACCTTGTAACCTCCCCAGCGCTTAGAACATTCATTCATTCATTCGTATTTATTGATAATAATAATAATAATGGCATTTATTAAGTGCTTACTACGTGCAAAGCACTGTTCTAAGCGCTGGAATAATGATGGTATTTGTTAAGCGCTTACTATGTGCAAAGCACTGTTCTAAGCGCTGGGGAGGTTACAAGGTGATCAGGTTGTCCCAAGGGGGGCTCATAGTCTTCATCCCCATTTTCCAAATGAGGGAACTGAGGCCCAGAGAAGTGAAGTGACTTGCCCAAAGTCACACAGCTGACAATCGGCAGAGCTGGGATTTGAACCCATGCCCTCTGACTCCCAATCAATCAATCAATTGTATTTATTGAGCATTTACTGTGTGCAGAGCACTGGACTAAACGCTTGGGAAGGACAAGTTGGCAACATCTAGAGACAGTCCCTACCCAACAGCGGGCTCACAGTCTGGAAGGGGGAGACAGACAACAAAACCAAACATACTAACAAAATAAAATAAATAAAATAGATATGTACAAGTAAAATAAATAAATAGAGTAATAAATCCGTACAAACAGAAATACATCTATACAGGTGCTGTGGGGAAGGGAAGGAGGTAAGGCGGGGGGGGGATGGAGAGGGGCAGGAGGGGGAGAGAAAGAGTCCGGGCTTTATTTTACTTGTACATATCTATTCTATTTATTTTATTTTGTTAATATGTTTTATTTTGTTGTCTGTCTCCCCCTCCTAGACTGTGAGCCCACTGTTGGGTAGGGACTGTCTCTATATGTTGCCAACTTGGACTTCCCAAGCGCTTTGTCCAGTGCTCTGCACACAGTAAGCGCTCAATAAATACAATTGGTTGATTACTGAGCCACGCTGAATCGAGCACTCAATAAATACGATTGATTGATTACTGAGCCACGCTGAATCGAGCGCTTACTGTGTGCAGAGCACTGTACTAAGCGCTTGGGAAGTCCAAGTTGGCAACATCTAGAGACGGTCCCTACCCAACAGCGGGCTCACAGTCTAGAAGGGGGAGACAGAGAACAAAACAAAACATATTAACAAAATAAAATAAATAGAATAGGTATGTATAAGTGAAATAAATAGAGTAATCAATCCGTACAAACACCTATACATATATACAGGTGCTGTGGGGAAGGGAAGGCGGGAAGGCGAGGGGGAGGAAGGGGAGAGGAAGGAGGGGGCTCAATCTGGGAAGGCCTCCTGGAGGAGGTGGTGACTATGCATTTGGGAAGTCCAAGTTGGCAACATAGAGAGACAGTCCCTAGCCAACAGTGGACAAGAACGGTGCTTTGTGCATAATAAGCGCTTAATCAATCAATCGTATTTATTGAGCGCTTACTGTGTGCACAGCCCTGTACTAAGCGCTTGGGAAGTCCAAGTTGGCAACATAAAGAGACAGTCCCTACCCAACAGTGGGTAAGAATGGGGCTGTGCGCATAAGAAGCGCTTAATCAATCAGTCAATTGTATTTATTGAGCACTTACTGTGTGCAGAGCCCTGTACTAAGCGCTTGGGAAGTCCAAGTTGGCAACATAGAGAGATGGTCCCTACCCAACAGTGGGCTCAACAGATACCACGTGGCTCAGTGGAAAGAGCCCGGGCTTTGGAGTCAGAGGTCATGGGTTCAAATCCCAGCTCCGCCACTTGTCAGCTGTGTGACTTTGGGCAAGTCACTTCACTTCTCTGGGCCTCAGTTCCCTCATCTGTAAAATGGGGATGAAGACTGTGAGCCCCAAGTGGGACAACCTGATCGTCTTGTAAACTCCCCAGCGCTTAGAACAGTGCTTGGCACATAGTAAGCGCTTAATAAATGCCATCATTACTATTAGAGAAGCAGCGTGGCTCAATCAATCAATCAATCGTGTTTATTGAGCGCTTACTGTTTGCAGAGCACCGTACTAAGCGCTTGGGAAGTACAAGTCGGCAACACATAGAGACAGTCCCTACACAACAGCGGGCTCACAGTCTAGAAGGGGGAGACAGAACAAAACCAAACATACTAACAAAATAAAATAAATAGAATAGATATAATAATAATGATGGCATTTATTAAGCGCTTACTCACAGTCTAGAAGGGGGAGACAGAGAACAAACCCAAACATACTAACAAAATAGAATAAATAGAATAGATATAATAATAATAATACTAATGATGGCATTTATTAAGCGCTTACTCTGTGCAAAGCACTGTACTAAGCGCTGGGAAATTTACAAGGTGATCAGGTTGTCCTACGAGTAAGATAAATAAATAGAGTAATAAATATGTACAAACATGAGCGCTTACTGTGTGCAGAGCACTGTACTAAGCGCTTGGGAAGTACAAGTCGGCAACACATAGAGACAGTCCCTACCCAACAGCGGGCTCACAGTCTAGAAGGGGGAAGACAGAGAACAAAACCAAACATACTAACAAAATAAAATAAATAGAATAGGTATAATAATAATAATAATAATAATGGCATTTATTAAGCGCTTACAGTCTAGAAGGGGGAGACAGAGAACAAACCCAAACATACTAACAAAATAAAATAAATAGAATAGATATAATAATAATACTAATGATGGCATTTATTAAGCGCTTACTCTGTGCAAAGCACTGTACTAAGTGCTGGGAAATTTACAAGGTGATCAGGTTGTTCTACGAGTAAGATAAATAAATAGAGTAATAAATATGTACAAACATATATACATATATGCAGGTGCTGGGGGGATGGGGGGATGGAGAGGGGGATGAGGGAAAGAGCACAGACTTGGGAGTCAGAGGTCATGGGTTCAAATCCCAGCTTCGCCAATTGTCAGCTGTGTGACCTTGGGCAAGTCGCTTCACTTCTCTGGGCCTCAGTGACCTCATCTGTCAAATGGGGATGAGGTGGGACAACCGGCTCACCTGGTATGTTCCCCGGCGCTTAGAACAGTGCTTGGCACATAGTAAGCCATCATAGTTCCCTCGTCTGGAAAACGGGGATGAAAAGGGACCGTCTCTCTATGTTTCCAACTTGTACTTCCCAAGCGCTTAGTCCGGTGCCCTGCACACAGTAAGCGCTCAATAAATACGACTGAATGAATGACTCCCCACAGCACCTATGTATCTATCTGTAATTTATTGTTTTATCCACTTGTATTAATGTCTGTCTCCCCCTCTAAGACCGTGAGCTCGTTGTTGGGTAGGGCCCGTCTCTAGATGCTTCCAACTTGGACTTCCCAGGCGCTTAGTCCAGTGCTCTGCACACAGTCAGCGCTCCATAAAGACGATTGAATGAATGAATCATGGTGATTAGTGCGCTCAGTAAAGACGCCTGGGTGGTTGAAGGGATCCTCTGCACATAGTAAGCGCTCAATAAATACGATTGATTGATTGATTGATTCCTCTCCCCCTCGTCCCCCTCTCCATCCCCCCATCTTACCTCATTCCCTTCCCCACAGCGCCTGTATATATGTTTGTACATATTTATTACTCTATTTATTTAATTATTTAACTTGTACATATCTATTCTATTTATCTTTTATCTTTTTATCTATTTTATCTATTTATCCTTTTTAGACTGTGAGCCCACTGTTGGGTAGGGACTGTCTCTATGTGTTGCCAATTTGTACTTCCCCAGCGCTTACTCCAGTGCTCTGCACATAGTAAGTGCTCAATAAATACGATTGATGATGATGCTCTTATTTTGTTAGTAGGTTTGGTTTTGTTCTCCGTCTCCCCCTTTTAGACTGTGAGCCCACCGGTGGGTAGGGCCTGTCTCTAGATGTTGCCAATTTGTACTTCCCAGGCGCTTAGTCCAGTGCTCTGCACACAGTAAGCACTCAATAAATACGATCGATGATTATTATTATTTATTTATTTATTTTGCTTGTACATATCTATCCTATTTATTTTATTTTGTTGGTATGTTTGGTTTTGTTCTCCGTCTCCCCCTTTTAGACTGTGGGCCCACTGGTGGGTAGGGACTGTCTCTAGATGTTGCCAATTTGTACTTCCCAAGCGCTTAGTCCAGTGCTCTGCACACAGTAAGCGCTCAATAAATACGATTGATGATGATGATTATTATTTATTTATTTATTTATTTTACTTGTACATATCCTATTTATTTTATTTTGTTGGTATGTTTGGTTTTGTTCTCCGTCTCCCCCTTTTAGACTGTGGGCCCACTGGTGGGTAGGGACTGTCTCTAGATGTTGCCAATTTGTACTTCCCAAGCGCTTAGTCCAGTGCTCTGCACACAGTAAGCGCTCAATAAATACGATTGATGATGATGATTATTATTTATTTATTTATTTATTTTACTTGTACATATCCTATTTATTTTATTTTGTTGGTATGTTTGGTTTTGTTCTCCGTCTCCCCCTTTTAGACTGTGGGCCCACTGGTGGGTAGGGACTGTCTCTAGATGTTGCCAATTTGTACTTCCCAAGCGCTTAGTCCAGTGCTCTGCACACAGTAAGCGCTCAATAAATACGATTGATGATGATGATTATTATTTATTTATTTATTTATTTTACTTGTACATATCCTATTTATTTTATTTTGTTGGTATGTTTGGTTTTGTTCTCCGTCTCCCCCTTTTAGACTGTGAGCCCACTGGTGGGTAGGGCCTGTCTCTAGATGTTGCCAATCTGTACTTCCCAGGCGCTTAGTCCAGTGCTCTGCACACAGTAAGCGCTCAATAAATACGATTGATGATGATTATTATTATTTATTTATTTTACTTGTGCATATCTATCCTATTTATTTTATTTTGTTGGTATGTTTGGTTTTGTTCTCCGTCTCCCCCTTTTAGACTGTGGGCCCACTGGTGGGTAGGGACTGTCTCTATGTGTTGCCAATTTGTACATCCCAAGCGCTTAGTACAGTGCTCTGCACATAGTAAGCGCTCAATAAATACGATTGATGATGATGATGATGGGGATGGGAGCTGGTTTGGGGAAGGGGAACTCCGCCCTGTGAAGCCCAACCCCTCGGGCCCTTGGGGCCCCAGGTGTCCGGCCCAAGGGAGGCGGGGCCGGCCGGAGCTTAGAAGAAGGAGGGGAGCAGCGAGGGCCCGGACTGTGGCCGGAGGAGGCCTCCCTGGGACCCCCGGACCCTCCCCAAATCCCCACCCCGGACCCCTGGGACCCTCCGGCCTCGCCATGGGGAACCGGGTGACCCGGGAGGACTTCCAGCGGGTCACCACCGACCAGCAGCACAATGCCCGGCGCCGGGAGATCCTCGGTGAGAAGCGGGGGGTCGTGATGGGGACAAGTGGGGGGTCTTCTTGGGGAACGGGGACTGGTTGGGCTGCCCCCAATTCCTCCCCCGATCCCAGCTCTTGGCAGCTGCCAGCTGCCAGTTGTCAATTGCAACACCTTCGTCCGGTGCCTGCGTAAAACAAATAATAATAATGGCATGTGTTAAGCACTTACTATGTGCAAAGCACTGTTCTAAGCGCTGGGGAGGCTACGAGATGAGCTCTTGGCAGCTGGCAGCTGCCAGTTGTCAACTGCAACAGCTTAGTACGGTGCCTGCGGAGAATGAGCACTTAAGAAGTAATGATAATGGCATTTATTAAGCACTTACTATGTGCAAAGCACATACGCCCAGCACTGTTCCTTAGTACGGTGCCTGTGGAGAATAAGCACTTAACAAGTAGTGATAATGGCATTTATTATGCACTTACTACGTGCAAAGCACTGTTCTAAGCGCTGGGGAGGTTACGAGGTGAGCTCTTGCCAGCTGGCAGCTGCCAGTTGTCAATTGCAGCACCTTAGTACGGTGCCTGCGTAGAATGAGCACTTAACAAGTAATGATAATGGCATTTATTAAGCACTCACTATGTGCAAAGCACTGTTCTAAGCGCTGGGGAGGTTACGCGGTGATCAACTGTCGGCTGTCCCCAGTTCCTCCTCCGATCCCAGCTCTTGGCAGCTGCCAGCTGCCAGCTGTCAATTGCAACACCTTCGTCCCGGTGCCTGCGTAAAACAAATAATAATGATGGCATTTGTTAAGCACTTACTATGTGCAAAGCACTGTTCTAAGCGCTGGGGAGGTTACTCACTATGTGCAAAGCACTGTTCTAAGCGCTGGGGAGGTTACGAGGAGATCAACTGTCGGCTGTCCCCAATTCCTCCTCCGATCCCAGCTCCCGGCAGCTGGCAGCAGCCAGTTGTCAATTGCAACACCTTAGTACAGTGCCTGCGTAGAAAAATTGCTTAACAAATAATAATAATGGCATTTATTAAGCACTTACTATGTGCAAAGCAATGTTCTAAGCGCTGGGGAGGTTACGAGGTGATCAACTGTCAGCTATCCCCAATTCCTCCTCCGATCCCAGCTCTTGGCAGCTTAGCAGCTGCCAGTTGTCAATTGCAACACCTTAGTCCGGTGCCTGCGTAGAATAAGCACTTAACAAATAATAATAATGGCATTTATTAAGCACTTACTACTTGCAAAGCACTGTTCTAAGCGCTGGGGAGGTTACGAGGTGATCAACTGTCGGCTGTCCCCAATTCCTCCTCCGATCCCAGCTCTTGGCAGCTGCCAGTTGTCAATTGCAACACCTTAGTACAGTGCCTGCGGAGAATGAGCACTTAAGTAATGATAATGGCATTTATTAAGCACTTACTATGTGCAAAGCACTGTTCTAAGCGCTGGGGAGGTTACGCGGTGATCAACTGTCAGCTGTCCCCAATTCCTCCTCCGATCCCAGCTCTTGGCAGCTGCCAGTTGTCAATTGCAACACCTTAGTACAGTGCCTGCGGAGAATGAGCACTTAAGTAATGATAATGGCATTTATTAAGCACTTACTACGTGCAAAGCACTGTTCTAAGCGCTGGGGAGGTTACGAGGTGATCAGCTGTCAGGTTACGAGGTTACGATTGTTGCTCTATTTATTTGTTACTCTATTTTACTTGTACATATCTATTTTATTTATTTTACTTTGTTAGTATGTTTGGATTTGTTCTCTGTTTCCCCCTTTTAGACTGTGAGCCCACTGTTGGGTAGGGACTGTCTCTAGTTGTTGCCAACTTGTACTTCCCAAGCGCTTAGTACAGTGCTCTGCACAGAGTAAGCGCTCAGTAAATACGATTGATGATGATGATGACGAGGTGATCAACTGTCAGCTGTCCCCAATTCCTCCTCCGATCCCAGCTCTTGGCAGCTGGCAGCTGCCAGTTGTCTATTGCAACACCTTAGTATGGTGCCTGCGGAGAATGAGCATTTAACAAGTAATAATAATGGCATTTATTAAGCACTTACTGCGTGCAAAGCACTGTTCTAAGCGCTGGGGAGGTTACGAGGTGATCAGCTGTCAGCTGTCCCCAATTCCTCCTCCGATCCCAGCTCTTGGCAGCTGCCAGTTCCCAGTTGTCAACTGCAGCACCTTAGTACAGTGCCTGCGTAGAATGAGCACTTAACAAGTAATGTTAATGGCATTACTTATAGGAGGAGAACGCGGATTGAATGAATGAATAATAGGAAAGGAGGGGCCCCCACCCTTTATCGGAGAAAGCAGATTAAATGAATGAATGAATGAATAATAGAAAAGAAGGGGGTGCCTCCACCCCTTATCGAAGGAGAACGCAGATTGAATGAATGAATGAATAATAGGAAAGGGGGGGCCCACCCCTTATCGGAGGAGAACGCAGATTGAACGAATGAATCAATCAATCAATCAATCAATCGTATTTATTGAGCGCTTACTATGTGCAGAGCACTGTACTAAGCGCTTGGGAAGTACAAATTGGCATCACATAGAGACAGTCCCTACCCAACAGTGGGCTCACAGTCTAAAAGGGGCTCACAGTCTAAAAGAATGAATAATAGGAAAGGAGGGGCCCCCCTACCCCTTATCGGAGGAGAAAGCAGATTGTCGGGGCGGATGCCCATCCTGGGGAGGGTGTGTGCCCTTTGTTGGGTAGGGACCGGCTCTCTATGTTGCCAACCTGTCCTTCCCAAGCGCTTGGTCCAGTGCCCTGCACACAGTAGGCGCTCAGTAAATGCGATTGAATGAATGAATGGATTCTCCGGGGTCGCCGAGAGGGCCCTGCAGCGGGACGGATGCAGGGTAGAGCGGAGGGCATGTGGAGAATGGAGCCAAGGGTGGAGGGAAGCGGGGGGGATGGGTGTGGGTGTGTGTCACCGAGGGCATTCATTCATTCAATCGTATTTATTGAGCGCTTACTGTGTGCAGAGCGCTTGGGAAGTCCAAGTTGGGAACATGTAGAGACGGTCCCCACCCAACAGTGGGCTCACAGTCTAGAAGGGGGAGACAGACAACAAAACAAAACATGTGGACCGGTGTCAAGTCATCGGAACAAATAGAGTTAAAGCTAAATGCACATCATTCACAAAATAAATAGAATAGTAATAGTAAATACGTACAATATGTTACAGTGATTCATTCATTCAGTCGTATTTATTGAGCACTTACTGCGTGCAGAGCGCTTGGGAAGTCCAAGTTGGCAACATGTAGAGACGGTCCCTACCCAACAGTGGGCTCACAGTCTAGAAAGGGGAGGCAGAGAACAAAACAAAACATATTAACAAAATAAAATTTTCATTCATTCATTCAATCAATCAATCAATCGTATTTATTGAGTGCTTACTGTGGGCAGAGCACTGGACTAAGCGCTTGGGAGGTCCAAGTTGGCAACATATAGAAATGGTCCCTACCCAACAATCAAGCAATCAATCAGTCATATTTATTGAGCGCTTACTGTGGGCAAAGCACTGTACTAAGTGCTTGGGAAGTCCAAGCCGGCAGCATAGAGAGACGGTCCCTACCCAACAATCAATCAATCTGGGCATGTTACTCCCCTCCTCAAAAATCTCCAGTGGCTACCAATGAATCTGCGCATCAGGCAGAAACTCCTCACCCTGGGCTTCCAGGCTGTCCATCCCCTCGCCCCCTCCTACCTCACCTCCCTTCTCTCCTTCTCCAGCCCAGCCCGCACCCTCCGCTCCTCCGCCGCTAATCTCCTCACCGTTAGGCCTCATTCTCGCCCGTCCCGCCGTCAACCCCCAGCCCACGTCCTCCCCTGGGCCTGGAATGCCCTCCCTCTGCCCATCCGCCAAGCTAGCTCTCTTCCTCCCTTCAAGGCCCTACTGAGAGCTCACCTCCTCCAGGAGGCCTTCCCAAACTGAGCCCCTTCCTTCCTCTCCCCCTCGTCCCCCTCTCCATCCCCCTCATCTTACCTCCTTCCCTTCCCCACAGCACCTGTATATGTGTATATGTGCCCGTGCATATTTATTACTCTATTTATTTATTTATTTTACTTGTACATATCTATTCTATTTTATTTTGTTAGTATGTTTGGTTTGGTTCTCTGTCTCCCCCTTTTAGACTGTGAGCCCACTGTTGGGTAGGGACTGTCTCTATATGTTGCCGACTTGTACTTCCCAAGCGCTTAGTACAGTGCTTTGCACACAGTAAGTGCTCAATAAATACGATGGATAGATTGAGCGCTTACTGTGGGCAGAGCACTGGACTAATTGCTTGGGAAGTCCAAGTCAGCAACATCTAAAGACGGTCCCTACCCAACAGCGGGCTCCCAGTCTAGAAGGGGGAGACAGAGAACAAACTAAGAAGTAGGATAAGTAACTATGTAGAAATAAAGGCCGAGCTGGCTGACGAGGCCCCCGTCCCTCCCTCAGCCAAGCACCCGGAGATCAAGCAGCTGATGGGTCCGGACCCCGTTCTGAAGTGGGTGGTGACGGCCCTGGTCCTGGCCCAGCTCCTGGGCTGCTATCTGGTCCGGGAGGCCCGCTGGAAGTGGGTCTTCTTCTGGGCCTACGCCGTCGGGGGCCCCGTGAACCACTCGCTGACCCTGGCCATCCACGACATCACCCACAACGTGGCCTTCGGCAACGGGGCCCCGGGCCGGAACCGGCTGCTGGCCCTGTTCGCCAACCTGCCCCTGGGCGTGCCCTACGCCTCGTCCTTCAAGAAGTACCACGTGGCCCACCACCGCTACCTGGGCGGGCTGGGGCTGGACGTGGACGTGCCCACGGCGCTGGAGGCCCGGCTCTTCTGCCGGCCGGCCGGCAAGCTGGTCTGGCTGGCGCTGCAGCCGCTCTTCTACGCGCTGCGGCCCCTCTGCGTGCGGCCGCTGCCCCTGAGCCGCCTGGAGGCCCTCAACGGGGCCCTGCAGCTGGGCTGCGACGCCGCGCTCTGGGCCGCCTGGGGCCCCAGGCCGCTCATCTACCTACTCGGGGGCTCGCTGCTGGCCATGGGGCTGCACCCCTTCACCGGCCACTTCGTGTCCGAGCACTACGCCTTCGTCCTGGGCCCCGGCGCCGGGGACACCTACTCCTACTACGGCGTCCTCAACTGCTTCACCTTCAACGTGGGCTACCACGTGGAGCACCACGACTTCCCCAGCGTGCCCGGGAGTCGCCTGCCCCTGGTGAGACCCCCCATTGGTCAGGACCCCCACGGGACACGCCCCCATTGGTCAGGCCCCTATTGGACACGCCCCCAATTGGTCAGGGCCCCCCCCGTTGGACACGCCCCTATTGGTCAGGGCCCCCCCACAGGACACGCCTCCCCATTGGACAGGCCCCTATTAATAATAATAATAATAATAATAATAATAATAATAATAATAATGGCATTTGTTAAGCGCTTACTATGTGCAATAATAATAATGGCATTTGTTAAGCGCTTACTATGTGCAGAGCACTGTTCTAAGCACTGGGGGGGGATACAAGGTGATTGAGTCGTCCCACGTAGGGCTCACAGTCTTATCCCCATTTTCCAGAGGAGGTAACTGAGGCTCAGAGAAGTGAAGTGACTTGCCTAAGGTCACACAGCAGACATGGGGCGGAGTCGGGATTCGAACCCATGACCCCTGACTCCAAAGCCCGGGCTCTTTTCCACTGAGCCACGCTGCTTCCCCCAGACAGGACACGCCCCTATTGGCCAGGGCCCCTATTGGACACGTCCCCTATTGGTCAGGCCCCTTACTGGACACGCCTCCGACAGGACACGCCCCCTATTGGTCAGGTCCCTTTTGGACACCACTCCTCCCAATTGATCAGGCCCCTTATTGGACACGCCCACGACAGGACATGCCCCTATTGGTCAGGCCCCTTTTCGACACCCCCCCCATTGGTCAGGCCCCCTTTTGGACACGCCCCCGACAGGATACGCCCCCTGTTGTTCAGGCCCCCATTGGACACGCCCCTATTGGCCAGGGCCCCTATTGGACACGTCCCCTATTGGTCAGGCCACTTTTGGACACCCCTCCCATTGGTCAGACCCCTTATTGGACACGCCCCCGACAGGACACGCCCCCTATTGGTCAGGTCCCCTATTGGACACCCCCCTCATTGGTCAGGCCCTTTATTGGACACGCCTCCGACGGGACACGCCCCTATTGGTCAGGCCCCCTATTGGACACGCCCCCGATGGGACATGCCCTTATTGGTCAGGCCCCCCGTTGGACACGCCCCCCATTGGTCAGGCCCCTTATTGGACACGCTTCCGACAGGACACGCCCCCTTTGGGTCAGGCCCCTTTTGGACACCACTCCTCCCCATTGATCAGGCCCCTTATTGGATACGCCCATGACAGGACATGCCCCTATTGGTCAGGACCCTATTGGACACCCCCCCCATTGGTCAGACCCCTTATTGGTCACGCCTCAGACAGGACACGCCTCCTATTGGTCAGGCCCCCCACTGGACATGCCCCCGACAGGACACGGCCCTATTGGACAGGCCCCCTATTGGACACGCCCCCCATTGGTCAGGCCCCTATTGGTCAGGCCCCCTATTGGACACGCCCCCCCATTGGTCAGGCCCCTATTGGTCAGGCCCCCTTTTGGACACGCCCCCGACAGGACACGCCCCCTATTGTTCAGGCCCCCATTGGACACGCCCCCCGACAGGACACGCCCCCTATTGGTCAGAACCCCTTATTAGACACGCCCCCTTTTGGTCAGCCCCCTTTTGGACACCCCCCTCATTGGTCACCCAGCTGACAATTGGTAGAGCAGGGATTCGAACCCATGACCTCTGACTCCAAAGCCCGGGCTCTTTCCACTGAGCCACGCTGCTCATCTCCCTGTGCATTCATTCATTCAGTCGTATTTATTGAGCACTTACTGCGTGCAGAGCACTGTACTAATCAATCAATCAATCATATTTATTGAGCGCTTACTGTGTGCAGAGCACTGGACTAAGCGCTTGGGAAGTACAAGTTGGCAACATATAGAGACAGTCCCTACCCAACAGTGGGCTCACAGTCCTAAGCGCTTGGGAAGTACACACAGCTGCCAGTCATGCAGCTGGCAGTTGGCGGAGCCGGGATTTGAACCCATGACCTCTGACTCCAAAGCCCGGGATCTTTCCACTGCGCTCTTGTCTATCATCTCCGTCCCCACCAGGGCTGGGGAGGGCCCTAGGAGGGGAGCTGGGCTGTCCGGATCCTGACCCCTGACCCCTGACCCCTGACCCCTCGCCCACAGGTGAGGAAGATCGCCGCCGAGTACTACGACCCGCTTCCGCATCACATGTCCTGGTGCCGGGTGCTCTGGGACTTTCTGTTCTGCCCATCGCTGGGGCTGTTCTCCCGGGTGGTCCGCGAATACCCCCTGACCAGGCCGCCGCCACCCCCGGAGACCCGGGATTCTCCCCCCGTCCACCCGGGCGAGGGGACGGACGGCTGAGCGGACACCAGGCCCCACTCGCCCGGGGTCCCTCTCCCCCAAGCCAGGGGGCTGGGATGGAGGGGACCTGGGTCTCCTCGCTGGACTTCGGCCGAGGAAGAGGAAGAAGGGCGTCCCGGAAGGCTGTCCGACTTGAACCAGAGGATGAAGGACTGGGAATACAATCAATCGTATTCATTGAGCGCTTACTGCGTGCAGAGCGCCGGACCGAGTGCTTCTTAATGTAATAATAATAAGGGCGGCATTTGGTAAGCGCTTATTATATGCCGGGCACTGTTCTAAAAACTGGGGGCATCCAAGGTGATCAGGTTGTCCCACGGGGGCCAGTCTTCATCCCCATTTGACAGATGAGGGAACTGGGCTTACAGTCCCTCCCTATTTTACAGCTGAGGCTCAGAGAATAATAAGAATAATAATGATGATGCCATCATCATCATTTATTAAGCGCTTACTATGTGCCAAGCACCGTTCTAAGCGCTGGGGAGGCTACAAGGTGATCAGGCTGTCCCACGGGGGGCTCACAATCTTAATCCCCGTTTTACAGATGGGGGAACTGAAGCTCAGAGAAGTGAAGTGACTCGCCCAAGGTCACGCAGCAGACAGGTGGCGGAGCCGGGATTAGAACCCACGACCTCTGACTCCCAAGCCCGGGCTCTTTCCGCTGAGCCACGCTGCTTCAATGTACTAAGCGCTTATTATTATTCTTATTAAGGGAATGAGTTGGAGCATCTTCCAGGACTGTTTCATTCATTCATTCGTATTTATTGAGCGCTTACTGTGTGCAGAGCACTGGACTAAGCGCTTGGGAAGGACAAATCGGCAATAGATAGATGGTCCCTACCCAACAACGGGCTCACAGTCTAAAAGGGGGAGACAGACAACAAAACAAAACATGTGGACACGTGCCAAGTCCTCAGAACAAATAGAAATTAAAGCTATTTATGGCACCCCGAAGGGCGTTCGTGACTGTTTGTATGTGCGCCTGTGTTTATGTGCGTGGGCAACGTGGAGGGGAGTGGTCTCTGACACCTGTCCACTTGTTTTGTTTTGCTGTTTGTCTCCCTCTTCTAGACTGTGAGCCCGCTGTTGGGTAGGGACCGTCTCTATCTATTGCCGACTTGGACTTCCCAAGCGCTTAGTCCAGTGCTCTGCACACAGTAAGCGCTCAGTAAATACGATTGAATGAATGACTGGTGGCTGTGGGGCAGGGAAGGCCGGAGAGGAGAGGCCAGTGGGGCTCTGAGTTTGTGGTAGGGCCTCCTCCTCCCCCTTATTTATTCTGGGGGTAATTCATTCATTCATTCATTCATTCAATCGTATTTATTGAGCGCTTACTGTGTGCAGAGCACTGGACTAAGCGCTTGGGAAGTACAATTTGGAAACATATAGAGACGGTCCCTACCCAACAGCGGGCTTACAGTCTAGAAGGGGGAGACAGACAACAAAACAAAACATATTAACAAAATAAAATAAATGTTTATTCTGGGGGTAATTCATTCATTCATTCATTCAATCGTATTTATTGAGCGTTTACTGTGTGCAGAGCATTGTACTAAGCACTTGGGAAGTCCAAGTTGGCAACGTATAGAGACAGTCCCTACCCAACAGCGGCCTCACAGTCTAGAAGGAGGAGACAGACAACAAAACAAAACATATTAACAAAATAAAATAAATATTTATTCTGGGGGTAATTCATTCATTCATTCAATTGTATTTATTGAGCTCTTACTGTGTGCAGAGCACTGGACTAAGCGCTTGGAAAGTACGAGTTGGCAACATATAGAGACGGTCCCTACCTGACAGTGGGCTCACAGTCTAGAATGAGGAGACGGACAACAAAACATATTAACAAAATAAAATAAATATTTATTCTGGGGGTAATTCATTCATTCATTCATTCAATCGTGTTTATTGAGTGCTTACTGTGTGCAGAGCACTGGACTAAGCGCTTGGGAAGTACGAGTTGGCAATATATAGAGACGGTCCCTACCCAACAGTGGGCTCACAGTCTAGAATGGGGAGATGGACAACAAAACAAAATATGTTAACAAAATAAAATAAATATTTATTCTGGGGGTAATTCATTCATTCATTCATTCATTCAATAGTATTTATTGAGCGCTTACTGTGTGCAGAGCACTGGACTAAGCGTTTGGGAAGTACAAGTTGGCAACATCTAGAGACGGTCCCTACCCAACAGCGGGCTCACAGTCTAGAAGGGGGAGACAGACAAGAAAACAAAACATATTAACAAAGTAAAATAAATAGAATAGTAAATATGTACAGGTAAAATAAATAGAGTAATAAATCTGTACAAGCATATATCCAGGTGCTGTGGGGAGGGGAAGGAGGTAAGGCAGGGGAGAGGAAGGAAGGGGGCTCAGTCCTGCCATCACACCCTCCTCTGAGCTGCCCAAATTCCCACCCACTCCCTCTCGTGAATGTGGGTTAGCAGTCTCCCACTGCTCCCTGATAACCAAAGTCACTCCATTCCCAGGGACACGGTTCATTCATTCATTCATTCAATCGTATTTATTGAGCGCTTACCGTGTGCAGAGCACTGGACTAAGCGCTTGGGAAGTCCAAGTTGGCAACATCTAGAGACTGTCCCTACCCGACAGCGGGCTCACAGTCTAGAAGGGGGAGACAGACAACAAAACCAAACATATTAACAAAATAAAATAAATGGAATAAATATGTACAAATAAAATAAATAAATAAATATTCATTCATCCATTCAATCGTATTTATTGAGCACTTACTGTGCGCAGAACACTGGACTAAGCACTTGGGAAGTACGAGTTGGCAACATGTAGAGACGGTCCCTACCCAACAGCGGGCTCACAGTCTAGAAGGGGGAGACAGACAACAAAACAAAACATATTAACAAAATAAAATAAATAGAATAAATATGTACAAATAAAATAAATAAATATTCATTCATTCATTCAATCGTATTTATTGAGCTCTTACTGTGTGCAGGGCACTGTACTAAGCACTTGGGAAGTGCAAGTTGGCAACATATAGAGACAGTCCCTACCCGACAGCGGGCTCACGGTCTAGAAGGGGGAGACAGACAACAAAACATATTAACAAAATAAAATAAATAAATATTCATTCATTCATTCAATCGTATTTATTAAGTGCTTACTGTGTGCCTAGCACTGGACTAAGCGCTTGGGAAGTCCAGGTTGGGAACACATAGAGACGGTCCCTACCCAACAACGGGCTCCCAGTCTAGAAGGGGGAGACAGACAACAAAACATGTAGACAGGTGTCAAAATCGGCAGAACCAATTGAATTATAGCTATAGGCACATCGTTAACAAAATAAATAGAATAGTAAATATGTACAAGTAAAATAAATAGTGTAATAAATCTGTACAAATATATACAAGTGCTGTGGGGAGGGGAAGGAGGTAGGGCGGGGGGATGGGGAAGAGGAGAGGAAAAAGGGGGCTCAGTCTGGGAAGGCCTCCTGGAGGAGGTGAGCTCTCAGTAGGGCTTTGAAGGGAGGAAGAGAGGATGTTGTGGATGTTGTGAGCCCACTGGTGGGTAGGGACCGTCTCTATATGTTGCCAACTTGGACTTCCCAAATGCTTAGTACAGTGTTCTGCACAGAGTAAGCGCTCAATAAATACGATTGATTGATTGATGTGTGGAGGGAGGGCATTCCAGGCCAGGGGAAGGACGTGGGCAGGGAATGTGTCAGTTTATTGGTGTCCTCTCCCAAGAGCTTAGTACACTGCTCTGTGCCCAGTAAGTACTTAATAAATCATCATCATCAGTCGTATTTATGGAGCGCTTACTGTGTGCAGAGCACTGTACTAAGCGCTTGGGAAGTACAAATTGGCAACATATAGAGACAGTCCCTACCCAACAGTGGGCTCACAGTCTAAAAGGGGGAAATAAATAATAATAATGATGGTACTTGTTAAGCACTTACTCTGTGCGAAGCACTGTTCTAAGCGCTGGGGGGGATATAAGGTGATCAGGTTGTCCCACGTGGGACTCACAGTCTTCATTATATGATATAATTATATATGTTATTATAATTAATAATTCTTACATATTATATAATTATATATAATATATGCTATTATTATTATTATAATGATGGTATTTGTTAAGCGCTTACTATGTGCAATATTATTATTATTATTCGAATCCACGCCCTCTGGCTCCCAAGCCCGGGCTCTTGCCGCTGAGCCCTGCCTCTTGAATGTCTGAATGACGTCCAAGCAGTAGCCGGCGGGCACCGTCTTCAACCCACGGCAGGTCCACCTCAGAGCAGGCCTTGGAGGCCTTTAATAAATAAAATTTATTTTATTTGTACATATTTATTGTAATTATTTTATTCTGTTAATATGTTTGGTTTTGTTCTTTGTTTCCCCCTTCTAGACTGTGAGCCCGCTGTTGGGTAGGGACCGTCTCTCTATGTTGCCAACTTGGACTTCCCAAGCGCTTAGTCCAGTGCTCTGCACACAGTTAGCGCTCAATGAATATGATTGAATGAATGAATGAATGAACGACATCCAAGCAGTAGCCGGCGGACACCGTCTTCAACCCATGGCGGCTCCACCTCAGAGCAGGCCTCGGAGGGAATATTTATTCTATATTATAATATTACAAATATTATAAATATTCTCTCGGAGGGAGTATTTATTTATGGACTTCACAAGCGCTTAGTCCAGTGCTCTGCACACCGTAAGCGCGCAATAAATATGATTGAATGAATGAACGACGTCCAAGCAGTGGCCGGCGGGCATATCTTATTCTATTTGTTTTATTTTGTTAGTATGGTTGGTTTAGTTCTGTCTCCCCCTTCTAGACTGTGAGCCCGCTGTTGGGTAGGGACCGTCCCTATATGTTGCCAACTTGGACTTCCCAAGCGCTTAGTACAGTGCTCTGTACACAGTAAGCGCTCAATAAATATGATTGATTGATTTTGTGAATATGTTTTGTTTTGTTGTCTGTCTCCCCCTTCTAGACTGTGAGCCCGCTGTTGGGTAGGGACCGTCTCTAGATGTTGCCAACTTGGACTTCCCAAGCGCTTAGTCCAGTGCTCTGCACACAGTCAGCGCTCAATAAATACGATTGATTGATTGATTTTGTGAATATGTTTTGTTTTGTTGTCCGTCTCCCCCTTCTAGACTGTGAGCCCGCCGTTGGGTAGGGACTGTCTCTCTATGTTGCCAACTTGGACTTCCCAAGCGCTTAGTCCAGTGCTCTGCACCCAGTAAGCGCTCAATCAATACGCTTGATTGATTGCACTTCCCAAGCGCTTAGTCCAGTGCTCTGCACACAGTAAGCGCTCAATAAATATGCTTGATTGATTGTACTTCCCAAGCGCTCAGTCCAGTGCTCTGCACACAGTAAGTGCCCAATCAATACGCTTGATTGATTGTACTTCCCAAGCGCTCAGTCCAGTGCTCCGCACCCAGTAAGCGCTCAATCAATACGCTTGATGGATTGCACTTCCCAAGCGCTTAGTCCAGTGCTCTGCACACTGTAAGCGCTCAATCAATACGCTTCATATATCATAAATCATAAATCATATTTACTGAGCGCTTACGATGTGCAGAGCACTGGACTAAGCGCTTGGGAAGTACAAACTGGCGACCTATACAGACAGTCCCTACCCAACAGTGGGCTCACAGTCTAAAAGGGGGAACAAAACCAAACATACTAACAAAATAAAATAAATAGAATAGATAGGGACAAAATCAATCAATACGCTTGATGGATTGTACTTCCCAAGCGCTCAGTCCAGTGCTCCGCACACTGTAAGCGCTCAATCAATACGCTTCATATATCATAAATCATATTTATTGAGCGCTTACGATGTACAGAGCACTGGACTAAGCGCTTGGGAAGTACAAACTGGCGACCTAGAGAGACAGTCCCTACCCAACAGTGGGCTCACAGTCTAAAAGGGGGAACAAAACCAAACATACTAACAAAATAAAATAAATAGAATAGATAGGGACAAAATCAATCAATACGCTTGATTGATTGTACTTCCCAAGCGCTCAGTCCAGTGCTCTGCACACTGTAAGCGCTCAATCAATACGCTTCATGTATCATAAATCATATTTACTGAGTGCTTACGATGTGCAGAGCACTGGACTAAGCGCTTGGGAAGTACAAATTGGCAACATCTAGAGACAGTCGCTACCCAACAGTGGGCTCACAGTCTCAAAGGGGGAACAAAACCAAACATACTAACAAAATAAATAGAATAGATAGGGACAAAATCAATCAATACGCTTGATTGATTGTACTTCCCAAGTGCTCAGTCCAGTGCTCCGCACACTGTAAGCGCTCAATCAATACGCTTCATGTATCATAAATCATATTTATGGAGCGCTTACGATGTGCAGAGCACTGGACTAAGCGCTTGGGAAGTACAAATTGGCGACATAGAGAGACAGTCCCTACCCAACAGTGGGCTCACAGTCTAAAAGGGGGAACAAAACCAAACATACTAACAAAATAAAATAAATAGAATAGATAGGGGCAAAATCAATCAATACGCTTGACTGATTGTACTTCCCAAGCGCTCAGTCCAGTGCTCCGCACACTGTAAGCGCTCAATCAATACGCTTCATATATCATAAATCATATTTATTGAGCGCTTACGATGTGCAGAGCACTGTACTAAGCGCTTGGGAAGTACAAACTGGCAACATCTAGAGAGACAGTCCCTACCCAACAGTGGGCTCACAGTCTAAAAGGGGGAACAAAACCAAACATACTAACAAAATAAATAGAATAGATAGGGACAAAATCAATCAATACGCTTGATTGATTGTACTTCCCAAGCGCTCAGTCCAGTGCTCCGCACACTGTAAGCGCTCAATCAATACGCTTCATATATCATAAATCATATTTATTGAGCGCTTACGATGTGCAGAGCACTGGACTAAGCGCTTGGGAAGTCCAAGTTGGCGACCTATAGAGACAGTCCCTACCCAACAGTGGGCTCACAGTCTCAAAGGGGGAGACAGAGGACAAAACCAAACATACTAACAAAATAAAATAAATAGAATAGATAGGGACAAAATCAATCAATACGCTTGATTGATTGTACTTCCCAAGCGCTCAGTCCAGTGCTCTGCACACAATACGACTGAATGGAATTGAACCGTCTTCAACGCCCACCTCAGAGCAGGCCTCAGGGGGAGCACGCGCGCGCTCCCTCCCGCGCATGCGCGGTCCCCATCCCGCTCCCCCCGCCCTCCCCGAGGCCGCCGCGGGCTCTCGCCGTCTCTCGCCTCCCCATTGGTCGGCGGGAGAGGCCGCTTCTGTAAAGCGGCTGGGGATTGGCTGGAGTCCGAGGGGAGCCGCGTACGGGGGCCGAGGGCGTCCAAGATTGGTCGGGGTTGGGCCGGGCCGAAGCTTCCAGAAACGGTGGCCACGACGACGGAGGAGGAGGAGGAGGAGGCCCGGGATGGATGGAGCCGGGGGCTCGGCCCCCGTCCTCACCGTCTTCATCAGCAGCAGCCTCAACTCCTTCCGATCCGAGAAACGCTACAACCGGGGGCTCACCCTGGCAGAGTTTAAGGTGTGGATGGTGGGGGTGGGGATGGTGGTGGTGGTGGGAGCTCAGAATAATAATAATAATAATAATAATCATGGTATCTGTTGAACGCTTACTACTACTACTACTAATATTGGTATTTGTTAAGCGCTTACTAGGTGCCCAGCACTGTTCTAAGCGCTGGGGGAGGGATACCAGTGATCAGACTGTCCCACGTGGGGCCCACAGTCTTCATCCCCATTTGGCAGAGGAGGGAATTGAGGCCCACAGAATAATAATAATATTGGCATTTATTACTAATAATGATGGCATTTGTTAAGCGCTTACTGTGAGCTATTATTTGCTATTTATTTTATTTTGTTAGTCTGTTTGGTTCTGTTCTCTGTCTCCCCCTTTTAGACTGTGAGCCCGCTGTTGGGGAGGGACTGTCTCTCTACGTTGCCAATTTGTACTTCCCAAGCGCTTAGTCCAGTGCTCTGCACATCGTAAGCGCTCAATAAATACGATTGATGATGATGATGATGATGTGCAAAAAGCACTGTTCTAAGCGTTGGGGGAGGGATATCAGGTGATCAGGTTGGCCCACGTGGGGCTCACAGGCTTCATCCCCATTTGACAGGTGAGGGAATTGAGGCCCACAGAGTAATAGTAATATTGGCATTTATTAATGATAATGATGGCATTTGTTAAGCGCTTACTGTGTGCAAAAAGCGCTGTTCTAAGCGTTGGGGGAGGGATATCAGGTGATCAGACTGTCCCACGTGGGGCTCACAGTCTTCATCCCCATTTGGCAGAGGAGGGAACTGAGACCCACAGAATAATAATAATGATGATGGCATTTGTTAAGCGCTTACTAGGTGCCAAGCACTGCTTTAAGCGCTGGGGGGATTCAAGGTGATCAAGTTGTCCCACGTGGGGCTCACAGTCTTCATCCCCATTTGACAGAGGAGGGAACTGAGGCTCACAGACTAGTAATAATAATAATGATGGCATTTGTTAAGCGCTTACTATGTGCAAAGCACTGTTAATAATAATAATAATAGTGATGGCATTTGTTAAGCGCTTACTAGGTGCCAAGCACTGTTCTAAGCGCTGGGGGAGGATTACCTGGTGATCAGGTTGTTCCACGTGGGGCTTACATTCTTCATCCCCATTTGGCAGAGGACGGAACTGAGGCCCACAGAATAATAATAATGATGTCATCTATTAATAATAATAATAATGGCATTTATTAAGCGCTTACTATGTGCAAAGCACTGTTAGTAATAATAATAATAATAATAATGATGGCATTTGTTAAGCGCTTACTATGTGCAAAGCACTGTTAATAATAATAATAATGATGATGATGGCATTTGTTAAGTGCTTACAGGTTGTCCCACGTGGGGCTCACAGTCTTCATCCCCATTTGACAGAGGAGGGAACTGAGGCCCACAGACTAATAATGATAATAATGATGATGGCATTTGTCTATGTGCAAAGCACTGCTAATAATAATAATAATAATACTAATGATGGCATTTGTTAAGCGCTTACTAGGTGCCAAGCACTGTTCTAAGCGCTGGGGGAGGGATACCAGGTGATCAGCTTGTCCCACGTGGGGCTCACAGTCTTCATCCCCATTTGGCAGAGGAGGGAACTGAGGCCCACAGACTAATAATAATAATAATGATGGCATTTGTTAAGCGCTTACTATGTGCAAAGCACTGTTAATAATAATAATAATAATGATGGCATTTGTTAAGCGCTTACTAGGTGCCAAGCACTGTTCTAAGCGCTGGGGGAGGGTTACCAGGTGATCAGACTGTCCCACGTGGGGCTCACAGTCTTCATCCTCATTTGGCAGAGGAGGGAACTGAGGCCCACAGACTAATAATAATGATGGCATTTATTAATAATAATAATGATGATGGCATTTGTTAAGTGCTTACTATGTGCAAAGCACTGTTAGTAATAATAATGATGGCATTTGTTAAGCGCTTACTATGTGCAAAGCACTGTTAATAATAATAATAATAATGATGATGGCATTTGTTAAGCGCTTACTATGTGCAAAGCACTGTTAATAATAATAATAATAATGATGATGGCATTTGTTAAGCGCTTACTATGTGCAAAGCACTCTTAATAATAATGGCATTTGTTAAGCGCTTACTATGTGCCGAGCACTGTTCTAAGCGCTGGGGGAGGGATACCAGGTGATCAGGTTGTCCCACGTGGGCCACACAGTCTTCATCTCCATTTAACAGAGGAGGGAACTGAGGCCAACAGACTAGTAATAATAATAATGATGGCATTTGTTAAGCGCTTACTATGTGCAAAGCACTGTTAATAATAATAATAATAATAATAATAATGATGGCATTTGTTAAGCGCTTACTATGTGCCGAGCACTGTTCTAAGAGCCGGGGGAGGGATACCAGGTGATCAGGTTGTCCCACGTGGGGCTCACAGTCTTCATCCCCATTTGACAGATGAGGGAACTGAGGCCCACAGAATGATAATAATGATGGCATTTAATAATAATAATAATAATAATAATAATGGCATTTGTTAAGCACTTACTATGTGCACTGTTCCAAGCGCTGGGGGGGATACCAGGTGATCAGGTTGTCCCACGTGGGGCTCACAGTCTTCATCCCCATTTGACAGATGAGGGAATTGAGGCCCACAGAATAATAATAATATTGGCATTTATTAATAATAATGATGGCATTTGTTAAACGCTTACTATGTGC
Source organism: Tachyglossus aculeatus (assembly GCF_015852505.1). Taxonomy (NCBI): domain Eukaryota; kingdom Metazoa; phylum Chordata; class Mammalia; order Monotremata; family Tachyglossidae; genus Tachyglossus; species Tachyglossus aculeatus. The sequence continues at coordinate 4,739,107 of NC_052091.1, forward strand.
AAAAAGCACTGTTCTAAGTGTTGGGGAAGGGATATCAGGTGATCAGGTTGTCCCACGTGGGGTTCACAGTCTTCATCCCCATTTGGCAGATGAGGGAATTGAGGCCCACAGAATAATAGTAATGATGGCATTTGTTAGTAATAATAATAATGATGGCATTTGTTAAGCGCTTACTATGTTCCAAGTGCTGGGGGGATTCAAGGTGATCAAGTTGTCCCACGTGGGGCTCACAGTCTTCATCCCCATATGACAGATGAGGAAACTGAGGCCCAGAGAATAATATAATAATAATGTTATTTATTATTAATAATAATAATGATGGCATTTGTTAAGCGCTTACTATGTGCAGAGCACTGTTAATAGTAATAATAATAATGGTATTTGTTAAGCGCTTACTATGTGCCAAGCACTGTTCTAAGTGCTGGGGGTATACCAGGTGATCAGATTGTCCCACGTGGGGCTCACAGTCCTCATCCGCATTTGACAGATGAGGGAACTGAGGCCCACAGAATAATAATAATGATGGCATTTATTAATAATGATGATGGCATTTGTTAAGCGCTTACTATGTGCAAAGCACTGTTCTAAGCCCTGGGGGGGATTCAAGGTGATCAAGTTGTCCCATGTGGGGCTCACAGTCTTCATCCCCATTTGACAGATGAGGGAACTGAGGCCCAGAGAATAATAATAATAATGGCATTTATTAATAATAATAGTAGTGGCATTTGTTAAGCGCTTACTATGTGCAAAGCACTGTTAATAATAATAATGATGATGGTATTTGTTAAGCACTTACTATGTGCCAAGCACTGTTCTAAGCGCTGGGGGGATACCAGGTGATCAGATTGTCCCAAGTGGGGCTCACAGTCTTCATCCCCATTTGACAGATGAGGGAACTGAGGCCCAGAGAATAATAATAATAATAATAATAATAATAATAATAAGGACATTTATTAATAATAACAATAGTGGCATTTGTTAAGTGCTTACTATGTGCAAAGCACTGTTAATAATAATAATAATGATGATGGTATTTGTTAAGCGCTTACTATGTGTAAAGCACTGTTCTAAGCGCTGGGCGGATACCAGGTGATCAGATTGTCCCACGTGGGGCCCACAGTCTTCATCCCCATTTGACAGATGAGGGAACTGAGGCCCACAGAATAATAATAATGATGGCATTTATTAATAATTATACTGTGTGCAGAGCACTGTACTAGGCGATCGGGAAAGTACAGCGCAACAATAAACAGTGACATTCCCTGCCCGCAATGAGCTCACAATATAGAGGGGAGGAGACAGTGTGACTTTGGGCAAGTCAGTTCCCTTCTCTGTGCCTCAGTGACCTCATCTGTAAAATGGGGATGAAGACTGTGAGCCCCCACCGTGGGCCAACCTGATCACCTCGTAACCTTCCCGGCGCTTAGAACAGTGCTTGGCGCATAGTAAGCGCTTAATACGTGCTATTATTATTACGAATAGTTCTTGTTAAGTGCTTACTATGTGCCGGGCTCAGTTCTAAGCACTGGGGTAGATTCAAGTTACTCAGGTTGGACACATAGTCCCTGTCCCACGGGGGGCTCACAGTCTTCATCCCCGTTTTACAGATGGGGTCACTGAGGCCCAGAGAAGTGAAGCGACTTGCCCAGGGTCACACAGCAGGCAGGTGGCGGAGCTGGGATTAGAAGCCGTGCCGTGCCCACTGAGCAGAGGGGAACCAGAGTGGGAGGGGAGTGGGATTTGGGGATTTCCTCTCGGGGGTAACATCTTTTCCCACCGCGCCTCCCAATCAATCAATCAATCAATTGATCGTACTTATTGAGCGCTTACTGTGTGCAGAGCACTGTACTAAGCACTTGGGAAGTACAAGAAGCAGAAGCAGTAGGAGAAGCAGCATGGCTCAGGGGAAAGAGCCTGGGCTTTGGAGTCAGAGGTCATGGGTTCGAGTCCCGGCTCCGCCACATGTCTGCCGTGTGACGTTGGGTAAGTCACTTCTCAGAGCCTCAGTTACCTCATCTGTAAAATGGGGATGATGCCTGTAAGCCCCCCGTGGGACAACCTGATCACCTTGTAACCTCCCCAGCGCTTAGAACAGTGCTTGGCACATAGTAAGCGCTTAACAGATGCCATCATTATTATTACAAGCAGGCTCTCGGGAGTACCATCTTTTCCCACCACGCCTCCCAATCCATCAGTCGTTTTTCTTGAGCGCTTACTGTGTGCAGAGCACTGGACTAAGCGCTTGGGAAGTCCAAGTCGGCCACACATAGAGACGGTCCCTACCAAACAGCGGGCTCCCAAGTGACCGAGTTGGGGCTGTGATGGTCGGGGGGTTTGTTCTTCCCAAGCGCTTAGTCCAGTGCTCTGCACATAATAAACGCTCAATAAATACGATTGATTGATTGATTGATTGATTCTGCAGTGTAAACTGGAGCTCGTGGTGGGCAGCCCAGCCTCTTGTATGGAACTGGAGCTGTACGGCATCGACGACAAGTTCTGTATGAAACTGGACCAGGACGACGCCCTGCTGGGCTCCTACCCCGTGGAAGACGGCTGCAGGATCCACGTGAGGATGCCTTTCCCCCTTTCCCTCCCAACACCGGAATTCCCGAGAGCCCTCTCAGTGTCCTGACCCCCCCCCCAAAGTTTCCCAGGGCCCCAGCGTGGACTTGAAACAGATGGATGTGCAGGGAATTTTCATTCATTCATTCAGTCAATCAATCAATCAATCCTATTCATTCATTCAGTCAGTCATATTTATTGAGCGCTTACTGTGTGCAGAGCACTGGACTAAGCGCTTGGGAAGTCCAAGCTGGCAACATAGAGAGACAGTCCCTACCCAACATTGGGCTCACAGTCTAGAAGGGGGAGACAGAGAACAAAGCCAAACATACTAACAAAATAAAATAAATAGAATAGATAGGTGCAAGTAAAATAAATAAACAAAGAGAGTAATAAATATGTACAAACATATATACATATATATGTACAAACATATATACATATATATGTACAAACATATATACAAATATATATATAGGTGCTGTGGGGAAGGGAAGGAGGGAAGGCGGGGGGGATGGAGAGGACATTGCAGAGAATGTGTCTGTGGTATGGTACTCTCCCAAATGCTTAATACGTTCATTCATTCAGTCATATTTATGGAGCGCTTACTGTGTGCAGAGCACTGGACTAAGCGCTGGGGAAGTCCAAGCTGGCAACATAGAGAGACGGTCCCTACCCAACGGCGGGCTCACAGTCTAGAAGGGGGAGACAGACCGCCAAACGTATTAACAAGATAAAATAAATAGACTAAATATGTACAAGTAAAATAAATAGAGTAATAAATATGGACAAACATATATACGTATATTCAGGTAATTTTCACTCCCTGCTCAGCTGCAGCGAGAGCAGGAAGGGGAAGAGGCTTTAGAGGGATGGGCAGGAGATTTGATTTAACGTGAGTGGGAACCTCTGAAGGAGTACTTCAGAGTACTTCAAGGCCCTACTGAGAGCTCACCTCCTCCAGGAGGCCTTCCCAGACTGAGCCCCTTCCTTCCTCTCCCCCTCGTCCCCCTCTCCATGCCCCCCATCTTGCCTCCTTCCCTTCCCCACAGCACCTGTATATATGTATATATGTCTGTACATATTTATTACTCTATTTATTTATTTTACTTGTACATATCTATTCTATTTATTTTATTTTGTTAGTATGTTTGGTTTTGTTCTCCGTCTCCCCCTTTTAGACTGTGAGCCCACTGTTGGGTAGGGACCGTCTCTAGATGTTGCCAACTTGTGCTTCCCAAGCGCTTAGTCCAGTGCTCTGCACACAGTAAGCGCTCAATAAATACGATTGATTGATTGATTGAGTAGGGGTGGAGCGCTGGGAGAATAAGGGTGATTTATGGTTTAACCGGATCCCGTCTAAGAACAGGGGGCGGGACAGGGGACCCATTCCTTCCTTCATTCAGTCGTATTTATTGAGCACTTGCCGTGCGCAGAGCACTGTACTAAGCGCTTGGGAAGTACAGTTCAGCAGCAGAATCAGTTTCCATTCCCGTGCCTTTTCCCTCCCCAGGTGATCGATCGGAGCGGAGCCCGGATTGGCGAGTATGAAGACCTGTCACGGGTGGAGAAATACGAGATCTCCCAGTCTGCGTACGAAAAGCGACCAGGTAGCGTCCGGGGCTCTTGGGGTGGGAGGGAATCCCGAAGGTGGCGGATTGCCGTTTGGTGCTTCCTGAGTTCGTTCCCTGTCCTGGGATGAGCCCGAATGTCCGCGGCCGAGGAGGGGAGGTGCTAACTGCTGTGCTTCCTACCCCGCTGTCGAGAGGCGGGGGCACATGGGGCTCGCCCCCGAGGGGCTCTGCTCAGGGTGGTGGCCTCCGGACCGCTGACCCCGGGGTCTCCGGCCCGCAGATTCGGTCCGCTCCTTCCTGAAGCGCAGCAAGATGGGCAGGTTCAACGAGGAAGAGCAGAGCCGGCGGGAGGCGGAGCAGGAGCAGCGGCTGGCGGAGGAGAAGGCCTTGGCCGAAGCCATGACCGTGGGCTCCCGGTGTCGGGTGCGGGCAGCCGGGCAGCCCACCAAGCTGGGCACCGTGATGTACGTGGGTGAGTGCCGTCGCCGCCTTCCCTTCTCTCCGAGGCCTCGGGGCAATCAATCAATCAATCGTATTTATTGAGCGCTTACTGTGTGCAGAGCACTGTACTAAGCGCTTGGGAAGCACAAATTGGCAACATATAGAGACAGTCCCTACACCCAACAGTGGGCTCACAGTCTAAAAGGGGGAGACAGAGAACAAAACCAAACATACTAACAAAATAAAATGAATAGATACGTACAAATAAAATAAATAAATAAATAGAGTAATAAATATGTAGGAGCAGGAGTGGGCAGGAGTGGGCCAGGGGGTGGGGAGTCGGGGAAGTGAAGAGCAGAGAGACGAATCGGGTGGAGCTGGGGGCCCGTTTCCCCTCTCGGTGAGGCAGCAGGAGAGAGGGAGGGAGAGAAAAATCCCGGCAATTGGGAGGCTTTCCCTGCTGGGAGCCCCCCGATTCCCACCCACCTCTTCATTGCGACCACCCCGGGCGTGAAGATGGGAACAAGGTGGCGTCGGGGCCCCATCCCCCTTTACCCCTCTGCCCATCTGTCTGCCCACGCTGAAGCAGCGTGGCTCAGTGGCAAGAGCTGGGGCTTTGGAGTCAGAGGTCATGGGTTCGAATTCCGGCCCCCTGCCAGTTGTCAGCTGTGTGATGTTGGGGCAAGTCACTTCACTTCCCTGGGCCTCAGTTCCCTCATCTGTAAAACGGGGATGAAGACTGGGAGCCCCCCGTGGGACCACCTGATCACCTTGTAACCTCCCCAGCGCTTAGAACAGTGCCTGGCACGTAGTAAGCGCTTAATAAATGTCATCATTATGATTATCTGTCCTTGGCAGGCCTCACAGAGTTCAAACCAGGATACTGGGTCGGGGTGAGATACGACGAACCTCTGGGAAAACACGATGGCAGGTAACACCCCCCCTCCAGCCCTTCCACCCCCGCCCCGTGAGAGCCATCCCTCCCCGTCACTTGGGGCTGGTGAAGATACGGGTGTGGGGAGTGGGGGCTTTAGGATTCCTCTGCGGAGATGGGTTGGGTGTCCCCTCTCCCACCCATGGGGTGCCACCAGCCTCCCCCAACCCTCTGCTGGGATGGCAGGGGGCGGAGGGGCCGGGAAAGGGATGGGGGCTGCGTGGGATTGGAGGGTCCTCCTCCTCCTCCTACTGTGGCGGGCCTGACGTTGCGCCCTCTGACTCTCCCCTTCGCCGCCCCGTCCGCCGGCCAGCGTGAGCGGCAAACGCTACTTCCAGTGCCAGCCCAAGTACGGTGCCTTCGTCAAGCCGCAGAGCGTCACGGTCGGGGACTTCCCCGAGGAGGACTATGGGCTGGACGAGATGTGACTCGGGCGGGGAGGGGGCTGGGGGCGGGGGCAGAGCTAGAAGGGGTAAACGCCAGGCCGGAGTCCGGCCACCCCAAGGGCCCAGGGGCTCGGCGTTGGCACCGCTGGCTGTCCGTCCGTCTGTCCGTCCCCGCCCTCCGCCCGGACCCCTTCCCTCTCCCCCGTGTTCGTGTGGCTCGGGCCCAGTGTCCTGGTCCAGCCTGCCCCTTCCTCTCCCCCGAGATGTATTTTTTTCGTGCACCTTCCCCCTTGGCTTTTGTGAGACCGTGAGCCCCATTAAACCTGCACCTTGAACCCTGCCTGTGTGGAGAGGCTGAGGGGGATGGGGTCAGAGGGAGGGTCAGCCAGCTGGCCCGGATTCCCGGCCGCTTCCTCCGGTCCTTTCCAGCCCCCTTCCCTTGCGCGTGACCTCCGGGTGGGTTTTAGTGGTTGGGGGGCGGCCCCTGGCGAGGCTGAGGTGTCTCGATCTCTAGACCCGTGCCAGCGGCCATCTCGGCCCCAGGAGCCGTACCCCACCCGACCGAGCGCCGTTTGATCGTCGCCTGGCCGGCTCCATCCTACGCCCCGCGGAGACCCGGCAGGAAGCGCGCCAGGAACAGGCCGGGGCCTCTCAACACCCGGCCTCCCGCCCCACTTTGGCCCAGAAGGAATTTGGGTGGGGGCCGTCCCACACAATGGCAGCGGAAGCTGCCACCCTCTCAGGGGTTTGTTGCTGAATGGTGTGTCGTCTCTTAGGAAAATATTTGGGCACAACCCCCTCCCACACTTTTCTCCACGGGCTCATAGGTGCCCGAGTGAGGGCACGGGCCCGAGATGGGGGTTGGCTCTCCAGCCAGGCCCGGTTCAACTAATAGTAATAATAATTGTGGCATTTGTTAAGCGCTTACTATGTGCCAGGCAGTGTTCTAAGCACTAGCGAAGATACAAGTCCCACAAGGGGCTCGCGGTCTAAGTAGGAGGGAGGACAGTCAACTAATATTAAGAATAATTGTGGCATTTGTTAAGCGCTTACTATGTGCCAGGCAGTGTTCTAAGCACTAGCGAAGATACAAGTCCCACAAGGGGCTCACGGTCTAAGTAGGAGGGAGGACAGTCAACTAATATTAATAATAATTGTGGCATTTGTTAAGCGCTTACTATGTGCCAGGCAGTGTTCTAAGCACTAGCGAAGATACAAGTCCCACAAGGGGCTCACGGTCTAAGTAGGAGGGAGGACAGTCAACTAATATTAATAATAATTGTGGCATTTGTTAAGCGCTTACTATGTGCCAGGCAGTGTTCTAAGCACTAGCGAAGATATAAGTCCCACAAGGGGCTCACGGTCTAAGTAGGAGGGAGGACAGGATTGAATCATCATCATCATCATCAATTGTATTTATTGAGCGCTTACTATGTGCAGAGCACTGTACTAAGCGCTTGGGAAGTACAAATTGGCAACGTATAGAGACAGTCCCTACCCAACAGTGGGCTCACAGTCTAAATGGGGGAGACAGAGAACAAAACCAAACATACTAACAAAATAAAATAAATACGATAGATATGTACAAGTAAAATAGAGTAATAAATATGTACAAACATATATACATATATACAGGTGCTGTGGGGAAGGGAAGGAGGTAAGGCGGGGGGGATGAAGAGGGGGACGAGGGGGAGAGGAAGGAAGGGGCTCAGTCTGGGAAGGCCTCCTGGAGGAGGTGAGCTCTCAGCAGGGCCTTGAAGGGAGGAAGAGAGCTAGCTTGGCGGATGGGCAGAGGGAGGGCATTCCGGGCCCGGGGGAGGACGTGGGCCGGCGGTCGATGGCAGGATAGGCGAGAACGAGGCCTAACGGTGAGGAGATTAGCGGCGGAGGAGAGGAGGGTGCGGGCTGGCCTGGAGAAGGACAGAAGGGAGGTGAGGTAGGAGGGGGCCAGGGGATGGATGGCCAGCCTTGAAGCCCAGGGTGAGGAGTTTCTGCCTGATGCGCAGATTGATTGGTAGCCACTGGAGATTTTTGAGGAGGGGAGTAATATGCCCAGAGCGTTTCTGGACAAAGATAATCCGGGCAGCAGCATGAAGTATGGATTGAAGTGGAGAGAGACACGAGGATGGGAGATCAGAGAGAAGGCTGGTGCAGTAGTCCAGACGGGATAGGATGAGAGCTTGAACGAGAAGGGTAGCAGTTTGGATGGACAGGAAAGGGCGGATCTTGGCAATGTTGCGGAGCTGAGACCGGCAGGTTTTGGTGACCTTATTTTGCAGGTGAGGTGACTGAAGCACAAAGTTAAGTGACTTACCCAAGGACCCAGGCCCGTGCTCTATCCACTAGGCCATTCCACCCCCCTGGCTCCGGTCCCCCCAGGCCCTGCTGGGAGCAGTTACTGGAGCAGGAACCAGTGAACCTCGCTGGTCCACCCACCCGCTGGGAGCCATCCTCCTAACTCCCTGCATGGTGGATAGAGAACGAGTCTGGGAGTCAGAAGGTCGCGGGTTCTAATCTCGGCTCCGCCACTTGTCTGCTGGCTGACTTTGAGCAAGTCACTTCACTTCCTTGTGCCTCAGTTGCCTTCTCTGTAGAATGGGGATTGAGACTGTGAGCCCCACGTGGGACGGGGGCTGTGTCCGACCTGCTTCGCTTGTAGCCACCCCAGCGCTTAATACAGTGCCAGGCACACAATAATAATAATAATTATGATGGCATTTGCTAAGCGCTTACTATGTGTGAAGCACTGTTCTAAGCGCTACGGGGGATACAAGGTGAGCAGGTTGTCCCACGTGGAGCTCCCAGTCTTCATCCCCATTTGACAGATGAGATAACTGAGGCTCAGAGAAGTTAAATGACTTGACCCAAAGTCACACAGCTGACAAGTGGAGAAGCAGCGTGGCTCAGTGGAAAGAGCACAGGCTTTAGAACCAGAGGTCATGGGCTCGAATCCCGGCTCCACCACCTGTCTGCTGTGTGACATTGGGCAAGTCAATTCTCTGAGCCTGTTACCTCATCTAATAATAATAATAATAATGATGGCATTTGTTAAGTGCTACTATGTACAAAGCACTGTTCTAAGCGCAGGGGGGGATACAAGGTGATCAGGTTCTCCCACGTGGGGCTCACAGTCTTCATCCCCATTTGACAGATGAGGGAACTGAAGCTCCGATAAGTTAAGTGACTTAACCAAGGTCACACAGCAGACATGTGGTGGAGTGGCATTCGAACCCATGACCTCTGACTGCAAAGCCCCGGGCTCTTTCCACTGAGCCACGCTGTAAAATGGGGATGAAGACAGCCTCACGTGGGACAATTTGATCACCTGGTACCCCCCCCCCCCCCAGCGCTTAGAACAGTGCTCTGCACCTAGTAAGTGCTTAACAAATGCTATTATTATTATTGTTATTATTATTATTATTATTATGTGGCAGAGCTGGGATTGGAACCCATGTCCCTGATTCCCAAGCCCGAGCTCCTTCCACTGAGCCACAATGCTTCTCTCCTTTGGGGCGTGGGCTACCAGGGGCAGTAGGGAGTGTGAAGATTAGGCCTTGAAGGCAATTTTTATTTCCCTCCCCATTCATTCATTCAATCGTATTTATTGAGCGCTTACTCTGTGCAGAGCACTGGACTAAGCGCTTGGGAAGTCCAAGCTGCCAACATCTAGAGACGGTCCCTATCCAACAGCGGGCTCACAGTCTAGAAGGGGGAGACAGACAACAAAACAAAACATATTAACAAAATAAAATGAATAGAATAGGTATGTGCAAGTAAAATAGAGTAATAAACACGTACAAACATATATACATATATATAAAAATAAATTTTATAAAATTTTATGTTTTATAAAATAAAATAGAATAGATATGTACAAGTAAAATAAATAAATAAATAGAGTAGTAAATACGTACAAACATATATGTATATCCCCCCCCCTCCAGGTTAACATTTATAGGTCTTTAAAGCTGTGACTTCCGGCCGCCATAGGCTGGACCGAGAGGCCAGAGTTCGGGCCTGCCCAGAGACGCCCCGCCCACCGCCCGCGGGAGCCAATCGCAGCCCAGGACTATCTCGCGACGCCCCGCCCACCGCCCGCGGGAGCCAATTGCGGCCCAGTACTGCCTAGTAACGCCCCGCCCACCGCCCGCGGGAGCCAATCACAACCCAGGACTGTCTAGCGGCGCCCCGCCCGCGGGAGCCAGTCCCGGCCCGCCCAGTGACGCCCCGCCCACCGGCCACGGGGGCCAATCACAGCCCAGTTCTGCCTAGTAACGCCCCGCCCACCACCCGCGGGAACCAATCACAGCCCAGGACTGTCTAGCGACGCCCCGCCCGCCGCCCGTGGGAGCCAGTCCCGGCCCGCCCAGCGACGCCCCGCCCACCGGCCGCGGGAGCCAATCACAAACCCAGGACTGTCTAGTGACGCCCAGCCCACCGCCCGCGGGAGCCAGTCACGGCTCCGGCCCGCCCACAGCCCACGGGAGCCAGTCACGGCCCCGGCCTGCCCAGCGACGCCCCGCCCACCGCCTGCGGGAGCCAATCACAGCCCAGGACTGCCCAGCGACGCCCCGCCCACCACCCACGGGAGCCAATGACGGCCCCGGCTTGCCCAGCGACGCCCCGCCCACCTCCCGCGGGAGCCAACCAGGGCTCCGGCCTGCCCAGTGACGCCCCGCCCACAGCGCTCGGGAGACAATCATAGCCCAGGCCCGCCCAGCAGCGCCACGCCCACCTTCCGCGGGAGCCAATCACAGCCCAGTCCTGCCCAGAGACGCCCCGCCCACCGTCCGCGGGAGCCAATTACGGCCCCGGACTGCCCAGCGACGCCCCGCCCACCGCCTGCGGGAGCCAATCACAGCCCAGGACTGCCCAGAGACGCCCCGCCCACCGCCCACGGGAGCCAATGACGGCCCTGGCTTGGCTAGCGACGCCCCGCCCACGTTCCGCGGGAGCCAACCAAGGCTCCAGCCTGCCCAGAGACGCCCCGCCCACCGCGCGCGGGAGACAATCATAGCCCAGGCCCGCCCAGCAGCGCCACGCCCACCTCCCGCGGGAGCCAATCACAGCTCAGTCCTGCCCAGAGACGCCCCCGCCCACCGTCCACGGGAGCCAATTACGGCCCCGGCCCACCCAGCGGCGCCCCGCCTACCGGCCGCGGGAGCCAATCACAGCCCAGGCCCGCCCATCATCGCCCCGCCCACCGGCCGAGGGAGCCAATCGCGTGCGGCGCGCCGGGCGCGGGGATGCTCCCTCTGGGCGGGGCTGACATTACCCGCCAGCCAATAGGAGAAGCAGACGGCGCCCGCCAGCCAATAGGAAGAGCTGACGGCGCCCGCCAGCCAATAGGAGGAGGCGGCGGGGAGGATTGCTTGCCCTTCTGACCCTTCGGCTGGCCCTCGCCTTGTGGCCTTGCTTGGCCCGCTTTGCATCAGGTGAGTCCGACGAGGGGCGGGGGAGGGGCTCAAGGGGACCGTGCCCAAAGTAATAATAATAATAATAATCACCATAATCATATTTGTTAATATTTGTTAGAGAAGCAGCGTGGCTCAGTGGAAAGAGCCCGGGCTTTGGAGTCAGAGGTCACGGGTTCAAATCCCGACCCCGCCAATTGTCAGCTGGGTGACTTTGGGCAAGTCACTTAACTCCTCTGGGCCTCAGTGGCCTCATCTGGAAAATGGGGATTATGACCGTGAGCCCCTCGTGGGGGCTCTCTGATCTCCCATCCTCGTGTCTCTCCCCACTTCAATCCATACTTCATGCTGCTGCCTGGATTGTCTTTGTCCAGAAACGCTCTGGGCATGTTACTCCCCTCCTCAAAAATCTCCAGTGGCTACCATTCAATCTGCGCATCGGGCAGAAGCTCCTCACCCTGGGCTTCAAGGCTGTCCATCCCCTGGCCCCCTCCTACCTCACCTCCCTTCTCTCCTTCTCCAGCCCAGCCTGCACCCTCCACTCCTCTGCCGCCAATCTCCTCACCGGGCCTCGTTTTCGCCTGTCATCATCATCAATCGTATTTATTGAGCGCTTACTGTGTGTAGAGCACTGTACTAAGCGCTTGGGAAGTACAAATTGGCAACATATAGAGACAGTCCCCACCAACGTCGACCCCCGGCCCACGTCATCCCCGTGGCCTGGAATGCCCTCTTTCCTCACATCCGCCAAGCTTGCTCTCTTCCTCCCTTCAAGGCCCTACTGAGAGCTCACCTTCTCCAGGAGGCCTTCCTACGCTGAGCCCCCTCCTTCCTCTCCCTCTCTCCATCCCCCCCGCCTTACCTCCTTTCCTTCCCCACAGCACCTGTATATATGTTTGTACGGATTTATTACTCTATTTTACTTGTACATATCTATCCTATTTATTTTATTTTGTTAATTTGTTTTGTTCTCTGTCTCCCCCTTCTAGACTGTGAGCCAGCTGTTGGGTAGGGACCGTCTCTATATGTTGCCAACTTGGACTTCCCAAGCGCTTAGTCCAGTGCTCTGCACACAGTCAGCGCTCAATAAATACGATTGATTGATTGATAAAGCGGGGCACCCCGACAACTTCCGTCTCTATATGTTGCCAACTTGGACTTCCCAAGCGTTTAGTCCAGTGTTCTGCACACAGTCAGCGCTCAATAAATACGATTGATTGATTGATTGATTGATAAAGCGGGACACCCCGACAACTTCCCCTGTCTCCTCTCCCCCGTCCTGCGCAGGGTCGCCTCCCAACTCGCCGAGAACCAACGCCGGTCGTCTCTCAAACCACCAGGACCACACCGCCGCCTCCCCATCGGCTCAGGGCCCGCTCTGACCCTCGGCTCGGCCTCGGCCGCCCTGTCCCCACAGTCCTTTCTCTCCCTTTCCCCGCGGGCCATGAGTCGCCACAGCAAGCTGCAGCGGCAGGTGCTGAGCCTGTACCGCCAGTTCCTGCGGGCCGGGAGGGAGAAGCCCGGCGCCGTGCCCCGCATCCGGGCCGAGTTCCGCCAGCACGCCCGCATCCCCCGGGCCGACGTCCTGCGCATCGAGTACCTCTACCGCCGCGGGCAGCGCCAGCTGGACCAGCTCCGGGATAGCCGCACCAAGCGGCTCGGGGCCTTTGGTGGCACCCCGGAGGGCACGTGATGCCTCCGACAAGCCGGAGACCCCTGGAGACAGGGCCCACCTGCCGGAGCCCCCGACGGTTTTCTCCTCTAATCCTCCCACCCCCCAACACTCAGTGAACCAGAGGGGAATAAGGGTTAGTGGGGGGTGCGATGAGAGGGACAGACTGGGGCGGGCTTTGGGGCGACTTTAAGCGGGGAGATGGGGTTGGAAGCTGGTTTGCAGAAATAGAGCCTGCCCTGTTGCGTCCCAAAGAGGCAGGAGCAAGGTGGAGGGTTCCTGGCTGCCAAACAACTCTCGACTAACCACAAGTGGATGATCCGTCACAGATGGACGGTCAAACGCTCCCCGACGGTCAGCCGGCCTTGGCTGGGCCTTCTCCCGCGCCGCGGCACACGGCGGCTGAAACGGTGACTCCGTTTCTCTCCTTGCTACACCAACGAGGCAGGTCCGGGCCTTCCTTCATTCTGGGCTACTTCCCTCGTCCGTGTCACCTGTTGTCTTGTATTTTCCGACCCGTCCCTCCGCTCCGTAGGCCCCCCACCCAATATACCGGGGTGCCAAGTTAAGGTGGGGGCTGGTCCTTCTCTGCGGCACGTAGTGTTGTTGGGGGCAAGGACGTGCCTGGCTTTGGGTTTTAAACGGATCCGGGATTCAGGGGTTGGGGCTGTGCCCTCGCAAGGATGTTGTTGGGACTGAAAGAGGAAAATAATAATAATAAATAATGGTATCTAAGCGCTTACTCTGTGCCAGGCACTGTTCTAAGTTCTGGGGTAGATAGAAGATAGAACATCTCCCCCTTTTAGACTGTGAGCCCACTGTTGGGTAGGGACTGTCTCTATATGTTGCCAATTTGTACTTCCCAAGCGCTTAGTACAGTGCTCTGCACATAGTAAGCGCTCAATAAATACGATTGATGATGATGATGATGATGATTGGGTTGGACTCAGAGCGCTCACAGTCGTAATCCCCATTTCACAGATGAGGGAACCGAGGCATAGAAAAGTGAAGCGTGTTCCTCGTTAGTATAGTGGTGAGTATGACAACCTCATCACCTTGTATTCCCCCCAGCGCTTGGAACAGTGCTTTGCACATAGTAAGCGCTTAATAAATGCCATTATTATTATTATTATTATCCCCGCCTGTCACGCGGGAGACCGGGATTCGATTCCCCGATGGGGAGAGGGAGTATCTTTTCCTTGCTTCTAGGCTGTGAGCCCACTGTTGGGTAGGGACTGTCTCTATATGTTGCCAACTTGTACTTCCCAAGCGCTTGGTACAGTGCTCTGCATACAGTAAGCGCTCAGTAAATGCGACTGATTGATTGATTGATTGAAGTGACTGACCCAAGGTCACAGGGAAGACAAGTGGCCGAGCTGGGATTAGAACCCAGATCCTCCGGACACTCGGGCCCATGCTATATCCACTAAGCCACGCTGCTTCTCTACTTTCCCCCGTCGGACGGGGCAGATCATCGAAAGCTCCCACGGTCTGGGCAGCCAGGGTCTGGCGTGCCTCATCTGCCAGTCATCAAAATCCTGATTTTGGGGGCAGTGTGGCCTGGTGGAAAGTGCGAGGGGCTGGAAGCCATGGGTCCCAGGTCCTATTCCCAGTGCTGCTGTGTGACCTTGGCAAATCACTTCATCTCTCTGAGCCTCAGTTTCCTCAGCTCTCAAATGGGGATGATACCCACTCTCCCTCTTGAGCCCCAGGCGGGACAGTTGCTTTATGATATTTAATTGCTTACCATGGGTCAAACACTACTGTAAGAACTGGAGTAGTTGCAAGTTAATTAGGTTGGACACAATCTGTGTCCCGCACGGGCCTCAGTCCAAGTAGGAGGCAGAGGAAACTGAGGTACAGAGAAGTTAAGCGACTTGCTCGAGGTCACACAGCAAGCAGTTGGCAGAGCTGGGATTTAAAACGGGGTCATTCGTTCAATCGTATTTATTGAGCACTTACTGTGTGCAGAGCGCTGTACTAAGCGCTTGGGAAGTAGAAGTTGGCAACATATAGAGACGGTCCCTACCCAACAGCGGGCTCACAGGCTAGAAGGGGGAGACGGACAACAACACAAAACATGTGGACGGGTGTCAAGTGGTCAGGACACTCAGGCCTGTGCCACACTGCTTTTCACCTTGGGTGAGACTTGAGTCCAAACTGGTGATCTATGTTATGTTACCAACTTGTACTTCCCAAGCGCTTAGTACAGTGCTCTGCACACAGTAAGCACTCAATAAATACGATTGATGATGATGATGATGATGATCTACCCCATCAGAAAATACCCTAATATGACCTGGGTTCTAATCCCGAATCTGCCACCCGCCTGCTCTGTGACCCTGGGCAAGTCATTTAACTTCTTTGTGCCTCATTCATTCATTCGATCGTATTTATTGAGCGCTTACTGTGTGCAGAGCACTGGACTAAGCGCTTGGGAAGTCCAAGTCGGCAACATAGAGAGACGGTCCCTACCCAGCAGCGGGCTCACGGTCTAGAAGGGGGAGACAGACGACAAAACAAAACATATTAACAGGATAAAATAAATAGAATAAATATGTACAAGTAAAATAAATAAAAAGAGTAATAAATCTGTACAAACATATACATATATACAGGTGCTGTGGGGAAGGGAAGGAGGTAAGGTGGGGAGGATGAGGAAGGAGGGGGATTCAGCTCTCTTCTCCCTCCTACTTAGACTGTGAGCCCCACATGGGACCTGATTACCTTGTATCTACATCAATCAATCAATCAATCAATCGTATTTATTGAGTGCTTACTGTGTGCAGAGCGCTGTACTAAGCGCTTGGGAAGTACAAGTCGGCAACACATAGAGACAGTCCCTATCCAACAACGGGCTCACAGTCTAGAAGGGGGGGAGACAGAGAACCAAAGCGAACATACTAATAAAATAAATAGAATAGATATGTACAAGTAAGATAAATAAATACATAGAGTAATATTACATGCAGTGCTTAGTCCAGGACATAGTAAGCGTTTAACAAATACCACAATTACTGTTGTTATTTTTATTGGGGGGGTTTGGCGCCACAGCCCTCCCTTCCTCTTGTACTGACTCTGAAATTCCCGTAAAAATGCGATTAAAACGCGGCCTGTTGGTTTCCATCCAAGCTTTCTGCTTCAAAGTTCCCAGCCCATTTATTTATTTGAATTTTCAAAGCGGCTTCCTCCCCGGCACCCCCCTAGGATGTGAGGACAAAGGATGTTCTGTTTTCTGAACATGGGGCACATTGCGAGCGAAGGCCCGGCTCCCTGAGCTGGCTGCTTCCTGGCCCTTCCTCCTTGTAGCGTCCCCCCCCACGTCCCCATGGATATACTGGAAGAGGGGGTGATTTTGAGAAGCAGCCTGGCTCAGTGGAAAGAGCCCGGGCTTTGGAGTCGGAGGTCATGGGTTCAAATCCCGGCCTTGCCACTCATCAGCTGGGTGACTTTGGGCAAGTTACTTCACTTCTCTGGGCCTCAGTTCCCTCATCTGGAAAATGGGGATGAAGCCTGGGAGCCCCACGTGGGACAACCTGATCACCTTGTACCCTCCTCCAGGAGGCCTTCCCAGACTGAGCCCCTTCATCTCCCCCTCGCCCCCGTCTCCATCCCCCTCATCTAACCTCCTTCCCTTCCCCACAGCACCTGTATATATGTATATATATTTGTACATATTTATTACTCTATTTATTTTACTTGTACATATCTATTCTATTTATTTTATTTTGTTAGTATGTTTGGTTTCGTTCTCTGTCTCCCCCTTTTAGACTGTGAGCCCACTGTTGGGTAGGGACTGTCTCTATATGTTGCCAACTTGAACTTCCCAAGCTGTGCCTCAGAGAAGTTAAGTGACTTGCCCGAGGTCACACAGTTGACAGTTGGCGGAGCCGGGATTTGAACCCATGACCTCCGACTCCCAAACCCGTGCTCTTTCCATTGGGCCACGCTGCTTCTCCTAATTTGCTAAGCCCCCACCCTGTCCCGGCCCCCGGCCCAAACAGCCTCCCACCCTCCAACTCTTTGAAAATGCTTTCTAGGAAGTAATAATGGTAATAATAACGATGACATTTATTAAGCGCTTACTATGTGCCAAGCACTGTTCTAAGCGCCAGGGAGGTTACAAGGTGATCAGGTTGTCCCACGGGGGGCTCACATTAATCCCACTGTTCTAAAGCGCTTTGGGATAATAATAATAATATAATAATGGCAGTTATTAAGCTCTTACTATGTGCAAAGCACTGTTCTAAGCGCTGGGATATACAAGGTGATAATGGTATTTGTTAAGCACTTACTATGTGCAAAGCACTGTTCTAAGCGCTGGGGGGATACAAGGTGATAATAATGGTACTTGTTAAGCATTTACTATGTGCAAAGCACTGTTCTAAGCGCTGGGGGGATACAAGGTAATAATAATAATGGTATTTGTTAAGCACTTACTATGTGCTAAGCACTGTTCTAAGCGCTGGGGGGATACAAGGTGATAATAATGGTATTTGTTAAGCACTTACTATGTGCAAAGCACTGTTCTAAGCGCTGGGGGGATACAAAGTGATAATAATAATAATAATAATGGTATTTGTTAAGCGCTTACTATGTGCAAAGCACTGTTCTAAGTGCTGGGGGGATACAAGGTGATAATAATAATAATAATAATAATGGTATTTGTTAAGCGCTTACTATGTGCAAAGCACTGTTCTAAGCGCTGGGGGGATACAAGGTGATAATAAAAATAATAATAATGGTATTTGTTAAGCACTTACTATGTGCAAAGCACTGCTCTAAGCGCTGGGGGGATACAAGATGATAATAAAATAATAATAATGGTATTTGTTAAGCGCTTACTATCTGCAAAGCACTGTTCTAAGCGCTGGGGAATACAAGGTGATGATAATAATAATAATAATGGTATTTGTTAAGCGCTTACTGTGAGCAAAGCACTGTTCTAAGCGCTGGGGAATACAAGGTGATGATAATAATAATAATAATAATGGTATTTGTTAAGCGCTTACTATGTGCAAAGCACTGTTCTAAGTGCTGGGGGGATACAAGGTGATAATAATAATAATAATGGTATTTGTTAAGCGCTTACTATGTGCAAAGCACTGTTCTAGGTGCTGGGGGATACAAGGTGATAATAATAATAATAATGGTATTTGTTCAGCGCTTACTGTGCAAAGCACTGTTCTAAGTGTTGGGGGTATGCAAGGTGATAATAATAATAATAATAATAATAATAATAATGGTATTTGTTAAGCACTTATTATGTGCAAAGCACTGTTCTAAGAGCTGGGGGGATACAAGGTGATAATAATAATAATTATGGTATTTGTTAAGCGCTTACTATGTGCAAAGCACTGTTCTAAGCGCTGGGGGGGGTACAAGGTGATCAGGTTGTCCCACGTGGGGCTCACAGTCTTAATCCCCATTTTACAGATGAGGGAACTAAGGCACAGAGAAGTTAAGTGACTTGCCCAAAGTCACACAGCTGACAATTGGCAGAATCAGGATTTGAACCCATGACCTCTGACTCCAAAGCCCGGGCTCTTTCCACTGAGCCACGCTGCTTCTCTAATCTGTAAAATGGGCATTAAGACAGCCTCAAGAGGGGCAGGGGCTGTGTCCATCCTGATTTGCTTGTATCCACCCCAGCGCTTAGTACAGTGCATGACACATAGTAAGCGCTTAACAGAGAAGCAGCGTGGCTCAGTGGAAAGAGCCCGGGCTTTGGAGACAGAGGTCATGGGTTCAAATTCCGGCTCCTCCAGTTGTCAGCTGGGTGACTTTGGGCAAGTCACTTAAATTCTCTGGGCTTCAGTTCCCTCGTCTGGAAAATGGGGATGAAGACTGTGAGCCTCACATGGGACAACCTGATCACCTTGTATCCCCCCAGCGCTTAGAACAGTGCTGTGCACATAGTAATCGCTTAACAAATACCAACATTATTATTATTATTAGTCCACTGCTCTGCACACAGTAAGCGCTCAATCAAGAAGATTGAGAAGACTGGAGAAGCAGCGTGGTTCAGTGGAAAGAGCCCGGGCTTTGGAGTCAGAGGTCATGGGTTCAAATCCCGGCTCTGCCAACTGTCAGCTGTGTGACTTTGGGCAAGTTACTTCTCTGGGCCTCAGTTCCCTCATCTGTAAAATGGGGATTGACTGTGAGCCCCCCGTGGGACAACCTGATCACCTTGTATCCCCCCAGCGCTTAGAACAGTGCTTTGCACGTCACAAGCGCTTCTCCTACCTCCTTCCCTTCCCCACAGCACCTGTATATATGTATATATGTTTGTACAGATTTATTACTCTATTTATTTATTTTACCTATACATATCTATTCTATTTATTTTATTTTGTTAGTATGTTTGGTTTTGTTCTGTCTCCCTCTTTTAGACTGTGAGCCCACTGTTGGGTAGGGACCGTCTCTATATGTTGCCAACTTGGACTTCCCAAGCGCTTAGTACAGTGCTCTGCACACAGTAAGCGCTCAATAAATACGATTGATTGATTGATTGATTGATTTTTTTTACTCTATTTATTTATTTAATTTATTTGTACATATCTATTCTATTTATTTTATTTTGTTAGTATGTTTGGTTTTGTTCTCTGTCTCCCGCTTTTAGACTGTGAGCCCACTGTTGGGTAGGGACTGTCTCTAGATGTTGCCAATTTGTACTTCCCAAGCGCTTAGTACAGTGCTCTGCACATAGTAAGCGCTCAATAAATGCGATTGATGATGATGATTGATTGATTCTCTGGGCCTCAGTTCCCTCATCTGTCAAATGGGGATGAAGACTGGGAGCCCCCTGTGGGACAACCTGATCACCTTGTGTCCCCCGCCCAGCGCTTAGAACAGTGCTTTGCTCATAGTAAGCGCTTAACAAATACCATCATCATCATTATTATTAACAAATGCCACAATTATTATTATTAAGGAAGAGGAGCCCGTGGACCCCAGCGGGGCCGGGAGGCGCACCGCCTCGTCTCCGCCAGGGGGCGCCACGTCCTCGGTAATGGGGAAATAGGCCGGGGGTCTGAGTTCCAATTCGGCGGAGGTGGGAAGTGAGAGGTGCGAGGATGAGGGCACATTCAGCAACGATGGAGTGTCCCCCTTCCACTTCTTCCCCTGCTGAACATCTCCCCACCCCCTGCTCCATCACGCTGCGACCCTCTCATCTCCTCCCTCGGCCTCCTGACCTTGGGTTTTATTTTTATTTTTGCAGAAATGGCAGTTGTGGTATTTGTTATTCATAATAATAATAGTAGTAGTAATAATAATAATGATGGCATTTATTAAGCGCTTACTACGTGCAAAGCACTGTTCTAAGCGCTGGGGAGATACAAGGTGATCAGGTTATCCCACGGGGGGGGGGCTCACAGTTAATCCCCATTTCCCAGATGAGGGAACTGAGGCCCAGAGAAGTGAAGCGACTTGCCCAAAGTCACACAGCTGACAGCTGGCAGAGCCGGGATTTGAACAGAGCCAGGATTTGAATAGTGGTGGTATTTAGGTGCTTACTATGTTTCAGGCACGTGGGGGGCCAGGGGAGAGGGGAATACAAGCAAATTGGTTTGGACACAGTCCCTGTCTCACATTCGTTCAGTCAGTCGTATTTATTGAGCACCTACTGTGTGCAGAGCACTGTCCTAAGCGCTTGGAAAGTAAAATTCGGCAACAAATAGGGACAATCCCTACCCAACGGGCTCACAGTCTAGAAGGGGGGAGACGGACAACAAAAACAAAACAAAGCAAATGGACAGGCATTAGTAGCAGCAGTGTAAATAGAGTTATAAGGATATACACATCATTAATAAAATAAATAGAATAATAAATATGTACCTGTGGGGTGGGGAGGTAGAGCCGAGGGAGGGAAGAAGGAGCAGAGGAAAAGAGGGGCTTAGTCTGGGAAGGCCTCCTGGAGGAGGTGAGCTTTCAGTAGGGCTTTGAAGGGAGGAAGTGTAATAGTTTGACGTGAGGAGGGAGGGCATGCCAGGTGAGAACAAGGCATGTGGTAAGCACTTAACTACCACAATTATCATTATTATTATTATTATTATTAGGTCCTTCAGACTTCTAGGCCCGTGCTCTATCCTCTAGGACATGCTGCTTCTGCTCATTTCTTCCCAGGTCCTTGTTCCAATATCTCCTGTGCCCTATAATAATAATAATAATAATAATAATATTTCTTAAGCGCTTACTATGTGCAAAGCAATCAATCAATCAATCAATTATATTTATTGAGCGCTTACTGTGTGCAGAGCACTGTACTAAGCGCTTGGGAAGTACAAGCTGGCAACATATAGAGACAGTCCCTACCCAACAGTGGGCTCACAGTCTAGAAGGGGGAGACAGAGAACAAAACCAAACATACTAACAAAATAAAATAAACAGAATAGATAGGTACAAGTAAAATAAATAAATAAATAGAGTAATAAATCTGTACAAACATATATACATATATACAGGTGCTGTGGGGAAGGGAAGGAGGTAAGATGGGGGGATGGAGAGGGGGACGAGGGGGAGAGGAAGGAAGGGGCTCAGTCTGGGAAGGCCTCCTGGAGGAGATGAGCTCTCCTCCACCGTTCTAAGCACCGGTCTAAGCAATGGGGCAGTTACAAGGTGATGAGGTTGTCCCACGGTGGGCTCATAGTCTTAATCCCCATTTTACAGATGAGGCAACTGAGGCCCAGAGAAGTGAAGTGACTTGCCCAAAGTCACACAGCTGACAAGTGGCGGGGCCGGAATTTGAACCCATGACCTCTGTCTCCAAAGCCCGGGCTCTTTCCACTGAGCCACGCTGCTTCTCCTATGTCCCCATGTCCCCAGAGTGGTGGTGGAGAGGGGAGGCGGCTTGGCTGCCCTCCGTGCCAGCTGCTGAGCTTTCCCGTTCATGCCAGGCTGAGGGTGCCCTCCAGTTCTTCGCTCTCAGACGAGCTCCAGGGAGAGATTCATTCATAATCGTACTTATTGAGCGCTTCCTGTGTGCAGAGCACTGTACTAAGTGCTTGGGACAGTACAAGTCGGCAACAGATGACAGAGACGCTCCAGTAGGAACAGCAGGACACCACTAGCCTCCATCACTCAAGCCTTCAACCTTAACGTCATTCTTGACGCCTCCCTCTCTTTTAAACTCCATATTCAATTTTTTATGGCATTTTTAAGTGCTTACCGCACTAAGCTACAGAATAATAGGTTGGACCCAGAACATGTCCCACATTCATTCATTCATTCAATCGTATTTATTGAGTGCTTACTGTGTGCAGAGCACTGTACTAAGCGCTTGGGAAGTACAAGTTGGCAACATATAGAGATGGTCCCTACCAAAATTCATTCATTCAATTGTATTTATTGAGCGCTTACTGTGGGCAGAGCACTGTACTAAGCGCTTGGGAAGCACAAGTTGGCAGCATATAGAGATGGTCCCTACCAAAATTCATTCATTCAATCGTATTTATTGAGCGCTTACTGTGGGCAGAGCACTGTACTAAGCGCTTGGGAAGTACAAGTTGGCAACATAGAGATTCATTCATTCATTCAATCGTATTTATTGAGCGCTTACTGTGTGCAGAGCACTGTACTAAGCGCTTGGGAAGTACAAGTTGGCAGCATACAGAGATTCATTCATTCAATCATTTATTGAGCGCTTACTGTGTGCAGAGCACTGTACTAAGCGGTTCTCGCACTCTTAACCCCCATTTTACAGATGAGGGAGCCGAGGCCCGGAGAAATGAAGTGACTTGCCCGCGGTCGCGCGACAGACGTACGGTAGGGTCGGCGTGAGAACCCAGGTCCTCCTGGCTCCCAGGCCGGAGCTCCATTAGCCAAGCCACGCTGCTGTTCAGACGGAGAGAGCCAATAGAGAAAATGGAGAAAGCAATAGAGAAAATGGGGAAACCAATGGAGAAAATGGAGAAAGCGGGATGGAGAGAACGAATAAATACTATGGAGATAGCGGGGTGTAGATAAGTGGTGAGAACCAACAGACAAAATGGAGACAGGTGGTAGAGAGCCTTGAAGTCAATGGTTGGGTGTCTCTGTTGGAAGGGGAGATCTGCCAATTGCCGTCGGAGATTTATAGGGCAGTGGGGTGTAATGCGGGCTTGAAAATGGCTACAAACCAGAGAGGGACATATTCATTCAATCAATCAATCAATCAATTGTATTTATTGAGCGCTTACTGTGTGCAGAGCACTGGACTAAGCGCTTGGGAAGTCCAAGTTGGCAACATCTAGAGACAGTCCCTACCCAGCAGTGGGCTCACAGTCTAAAAGGGGGAGACAGAGAACAAAACCAAACATACTAACAAAATAAAATAAGTAGAATAGATATGTACAGGTAAAATAAATAAATAAATAGAGTAATAAATATGTACAAACATATATACATATATAATACATATATTCATTCATTCAATCGTATTTATTGAGTAATAATAATAATTGGCATTTGTTAAGCGCTTACTATGTGCAAAGCACTGTTCTAAGCGCTGGGTAAGATACAGGGTGATCAGGTTGTCCCACGTGGGGCTCACGGTCTTCATCCCCATTTGACAGAGGAGGGAACTGAGGCCCAGAGAAGTTAAGTGACTTGCCCAAGATCACACAGCAGGCATGTGGGCGGAGTGGGGATTCGAACCCATGACCTCTGACTCCAAAGCCCGGGCTCTTTCCACTGAGCCAGAGTACTGTGTGCAGGGCACTGTACTAAGTGCTTGGGAAGTCCAAGTTGGCAACGTATAAAGACGGTCCCTACCCAACAGCGGGCTCACAGTCTAGACGGGGGAGACAGACAACAAAACAAAACATATTAACACAATAAAATGAATAGAATAAATATGTACAAATAAAATAAATAAATAGAGTAATAAATACGTACAAACATGTATACAGGTGCTGTGGGGAGGGGAAGGAGGTAAGGCAGGGGGGATGGGGAGGGGGAGGAGGTGGAGAGGAAGAAGGGGGCTCAGTCTGGGAATGCCTCGACATATTCTCCGGGGGCTAGTGTGTGTGTTTGTGTGTTTGTGTTGGGGGGGGATGTCCTGTGCCCTGCGCTCTGCTCTAGCCGGATGGGGTGGGCTTAATAATAATAATAATAATGATAATGATGATGGTATTTGTTAAGCGCTTACTATGTGCAAAACACTGTTCTAAGCGCTGAGGGGATACAAGGTGATCAGGTTGTCCCACATGGGGCTTTATTTTATTTATTTTATTTTGTTGGTATGATTGGTTTTGTTCTCTGTCTCCCCCTTTTAGACTGTGAGCCCACTGTTGGGTAGGGACTGTCTCTATATGTTGCCAATTTGTACTTCCCAAGCGCTTAGTACAGTGCTCTGCACATAGTAAGCGGTCAATAAATACGATTGATGATGATGATGATGGGGCTTCCAAGTCTTCATCCCCATTTTACAGATGAGGCCCAGAGAAGTTGAGTGACTTTCCCAAAGTCCCACAGCTGAGAAGGGGCGGAGCCGGGATTTGAACTCCAAAGCCCGGGGTTTTCCCACTGATCCACGGCAGCTGGCCATGTAGCCGATCTAATTTCCATGTTGAACCCTGGGGCAGGGCTGTCAATACTGCCTAATAGGCCATGAAATGCGGCGTTTACCTGCTTAGGATCCAGGCTGGTTAATTAAACCTCAGATTTATCGCTGGGGAGCGCGCCTTGGGAGACGTAGGCGGCCCAGTGGCCCGCCATGTCCTGGGATTTGGGGTGCAAGGAGGAGGGGGTGTCCTTGGGATGCTGGTCCTCGTCCGGGGATTCCCGGTTGAGCGGCCTGCAGGAAAATGATGATTTCAGGGTCCGCTCCCCCAAAACACAGCCCCTTCCTGGATCCCAGTGGGAGCCTGGCTCAGTAAAAGCAGCGTGGTGTGATGGTTAGAGCATGGGCCTGGGAGTTGGAAGGTCATGGGTTCTAATCTTGGTCTTAAGTGACATTGGGCAAGTCGCTTCACTTCTCCGAGCCTCAGTTCCCTAATCTGGAAAATGGGGGTTGAGACTGTAAGCCCCACGTGGGACAGAGGCTACGTCCAACCCGATTTGCTTGTATCCACCCCAGCGCTTAGTACAGCACCTGGTACATAGTAAGTACTTAAATACCACAATTGTTATTATTATTATCATCATCATCATCAATCGTATTTATTGAGCGCTTACTATGTGCAGAGCACTGTACTAAGCGCTTGGGAAGTACAAATTGGCAACATATAGAGACAGTCCCTACCCAACAGCGGGCTCACAGTCTAAAAGGGGGAGACAGAGAACAAAACCAAGCATACCAACAAAATAAAATAAATAGAATAGATATGTAATAAATAGAAGCCTAGGCCCCACCCTCAACTCATTGGGAAGCCACAATCCCAGTCCATTTTTTTAATGGTATCTGATTAGTAAGCACTTAACAAATACAGTATAGTATGCTACTGATGCCTGTCTACTTGTTTTGTTTTGTTGTCACAGTCTTCTAGACTGTGAGCCCGCTGTCGGGTAGGGACTGTCTCTATATGTTGCCAACTTGTACTTCCCAAGCGCTTAGTACAGTGCTCTGCACACAGTAAGCGCTCAATAAATACAATTGATTGATTGATTGCCTGTCTCTTCTATAATAATAATAATAATGGCTAGACTGTGAGCCCGTTGTTGGGTAGGGACCGTCTCTATATGTTGCCAACTTCTACTTTCCAAGCGCTGAGTCCAGTGCTCTGCACACAGTAAGTGCTCAATAAATACGATTGATTGATTGTCTCTGTCTTCTATGATAATAATAATAATAATGGCTAGACTGTGAGCCCGTTGTTGGGTAGGGACCGTCTGTATATGTTGCCGACCTGTACTTTCCAAGCGCTGAGTCCAGTGCTCTGCACACAGTAAGTGCTCAATAAATGCGACCAGATACCATCATTATTATTATTATTAATAAATATGACTGAATGAATGAAGTGCTCAACCAATACCATCATCGTTATTATCAGGGGACGGTGAGGCGGCCTCGAGAAGGAAGGAAGAATCCACAGCCACACAAGAGGGGGGATTTTTAGTGTTTATGTGCCAGGCACTGTAATAATAATAATAATAATAATATTTAAATGCTTATTATGTGTCAAGCACTGTTTTAAACACTGGGGTAGATACAAAGTAATCAGGTTGGACACAGTCCCTGACCCACATGGGGCTCCCAGTCTTAATCCCCATTTTACAGATGAGGTAACTGAGGTCCAGAGAAGTTAAGGGACTTGCCCGAAGTCACACAGCTGACAATTGGTGGAGCTGGAATTAGAACCCAGGTCCTCTGACTCCCAAGCCTGGGCTCATGTCACTATCAATCAATCGTATTTATTGAGCGCTTACTGTGTGCAGAGCACTGTACTAAGCGCTTGGGAAGTACAAGTCGGCAACACATAGAGACAGTCCCTACCCAACAACGGGCTCACAGTCTAGAAGGGGGAGACAGAGAACAAAACCAAACATACTAACAAAATAAAATAAATAGAATAGATATGTACAAGTAAGATAAATAAATAAATACAGTAATAAATATGTACAAACATATATACATATATATATATAGGTGCTGTGGGGAAGGGAAGGAGGAAAGATGGGGGAGATAGAGAGGGGGACGAGGGGGAGAGGAAGGAAGGGGCTCAGTCTGGAAGGTCACTCTCCCCCTTCTAGACTGTGAGCCCACTGTTGGGTAGGGACCATCTCTATATGTTGCCAACTTGTACTTCCCAAGCGCTTAGTACAGTGCTCTGCACACAGTAAGCGTTCAATAAATACGATTGAATGAATGAATGAATGAATGAACTAGGCCACGCTGCTTCCCGTACTGGAGTAGATACCAGCTAATCTAGAGAAGCAGCGTGGCTCAGTGGAAGGAGCCCGGGCTTTGGAGTCAGAGGTCATGGGTTCAAATCCCAGCTCCGCCACTTGCCAGCTGTGTGACTTTGGGCAAGTCACTTCACTTCTCTATGCCTCAGTTACCTCATCTGTAAAATGAGAACGAAGACTGTGAGCCCCACGTGGGACAGCCTGATCACCTTGTGAGCTCCCCAGCGCTTAGAACAGTGCTTTGCACATACTAAACGCTTAATAAATGCCATCATTGTTATTATTAATCAAGTTGGACAGCTCTCCCCTCCCGTGTCTGCTTGGGCCAAGGACTGTGGACCTTGGACACTGACTCCCGGGAAAATTCTGGGGTTCGCTCGGGTCTGACAGTGGTCCAAGGTGGCCAGGTTAGGCCGGGCAATGGTCTGTTGTCCCTCAGGGACAGGTGTCTCCTGGCCAGAGCTGTCTGCACAATGCAGATTCATTTATTCATTTATTCATTCATTTATTCATTCATTCATTCAATCGTATTTATTGAGCGCTTACTGTGTGCAGAGCAACCCACCCTCCTGCTGTCGACTGACAGACTCAGAGCAGGCAGGGAATGCCAGGGGTCATTGGGTCCACCCCCTGTCTCTGGGCAGGTGGACGAGTGTCCTCCCAGGATGGAGATTTCATGGTCCCCCCCAGTTTCCTGCCCCAGCGTTTCCCCCCCAGGATGTTAGAGAAGCAGCGTGGCTCAGTGGAAAGAGCCCGGGCTTTGGAATCAGTGGTCATGGGTTCAAATCCCACCTCATCTAGTTGCCAGCTGTGTGACTTGGGGCAAGTCACTTCACTTCTCTGGGCCTCAGTTACCTCATCTGTAAAATGGGGATTCAGATTGTGAGCCCCCCGTGGGACAACCTTATCACCTTGTAACCTCCCCAGCACTTAGAACAGTGCTTTGCACATAGTAAGCGCTTAATAAATGCCATTATTATTATTATTATTATATCCCGGCTCCGCCAGTTGCCAGCTGTGTGACTTGGGGCAAGTGGCTTCACTTCTCTGTGCCTCAGTTACCTCATCTGTAAAATGGGGATTCAGATTGTGAGCCCCCCATGGGGCAACCTTGTAACCTCCCCAGCGCTTAGAACAGTGCTTTGCACATAGTAAGCGCTTAATAAATGCCATCATTATCATTATCATTATTATTATATCCCGGCTCCGCCAGTTGCCAGCTGTGTGACTTGGGGCAAGTCGCTTCACTTCTCTGGGCCTCAGTTACCTCATCTGTAAAATGGGAATTGACTGTGAGCCCCTGTGGGACCACCTGATCACCTTGTAGCCTCCCCAGCAATTAGAACAGAGCTTTGCACATAGTAAGCGCTTAATAAATGCCATCATTATTGGCCTGAGGGCGAAGACCCAGCCTGCCCCCCTCGCTCAATCAATCAATCGTATTTATTGAGCGCTTACTGTGTGCAGAGCACTGTACTAAGCGCTTGGGAAGTCCAAGGTGGCAGCATCTAGAGACGGTCCCTACCCAACGGTGGGCTCACAGTCTAGAAGGGGGAGACAGAGAACAAAACCAAACAAACAAACCTGGAGCCCGCCGCTCACTGACAGGGTGGCAGGACGAGGCCCTTAGGAGAGGAGGAAAGCCGAAATGATTTCCCTCAGGCGACCCGCAGATGGTGGTCCAAGGGTGTGAGCACATTTCTGCTCATTTCTGCACATTTCACATTTCTGTTCACCTCCTCCAGGAGGCCTTCCCAGACTGAGCCCCTTCTTTCCTCTCCCCCTCGTCCCCCTCTCCATCCCCCCGTCTTACCTCCTTCCCTTCCCCACAGCACCTGTATATATGTATATATGGTTGTACATATTTCTTACTCTATTTATTTATTTATTTATTTATTTTACTTGTACATTTCTATTCTATTTATTTTATTGTGTTAGTATGTTTGGTTCAGTTCTCTGTCTCCCCCTTTTAGACTGTGAGCCCACTGTTGGGTAGGGACTGTCTCTATGTGATGCCAATTTGTACTTCCCAAGCGCTTAGTACAGTGCTCTGCACATAGTAAGCGCTCAATAAATACGATTGATTGATTGATTGATTTTGTTCTCTGTCTCCCCCTTTTAGACTGTGAGCCCACTGTTGGGTAGGGACTGTCTCTATAGGTTGCCAATTTGTACTTCCCAAGCGCTTAGTACAGTGCTCTGCACATAGTAAGCGCTCAATAAATACGATTGATGATGATGATGATGATGATGATAATTGTGTCCCGGGAGGTGTGCGTCGGGGGTGAGGATGTCTGAGGGGAACCTGGGAAATTCTTGTAACCAGGCAGGTCGGAGAGGTCCTCAGCTGCCCCTACCCCCCTCCATCACCACCCCCGCCTCCTCCCTGCTCCGTCCCTGACTTGGTTGTTTTCCTTCCAGACAAGCTGTGCTCCCACTGGATGAGCCGCTCGAGGTCATCTGTAGGTTTGGATATCGTACTGGGTGTCACGGAGTTCAGCGATTCTGTTTCCATGGTGACTGGACCTGAGAGAAGGGATTTAAACCGCAGTAGCATTCGTTCAGTCGTATTTACTGAGCGCTTCCTGTGTGCAGAGCACTGTACTAAGCGCTTGGGAAGTACAAGGCGGCAACCTATAGAGACGGTCCCTACCCAACAACGGGCTCACGGTCTAGAAGGGGGAGACAGACAACAAAACAAAACATGTTTTAGACTGTGAGCCCACTGTTGGGTAGGGACTGTCTCTATATGTTGCCAACTTGGACTTCCCAAGCGCTTAGTACAGTGCTCTGCACACAGTAAGCGCTCAATAAATACGATTGATGATGATGATGTGGACAGGTGTCGAAATCGGCAGAACAAATAGAATTAAAGCTATAGAGCCCGGGCCCGGGAGTCTTCTAGACTGTGAGCCCGCTGTTGGGTAGGGACCGTCTCTGTATGTTGCCAACTTGTACTTCCCAAGCGCTTAGTACAGTGCTCTGCACACAGTAAGCGCTCAATAAATACGATTGATGATGATGATGTGGACAGGTGTCAAAATCGGCAGAACAAATAGAATTAAAGCTATAGAGCCCGGGCCCGGGAGTCTTCTAGACTGTGAGCCCGCTGTTGGGTAGGGACCGTCTCTATATGTTGCCAACTTGTACTTCCCAAGCGCTTAGTACACTGCTCTGCACACAGTAAGCGCTCAATAAATACGACTGATGAGTCAGATGGACCTGGGTTCTAATCCCAGCTCGGCTGCTTGTCTGCCGTGTGACCTTGGGCAAGTCACTTCACTTCTCCGTGCCTCAGTTCCCTCATCTGCAAAATGGGGATTAAGAGTGTGAGTCCTGTGTGGGACAGGGACCGTGCCCGATCCGATTAGCTTGTATCTACCGCAGTGCTTAGTACAGTTCCTGGCACATAGTAAGCACTTAACAAGTACCTTCATCATTATTATGATCTCACCTGACGGCAGAGTTCCTCCTCCACTGGATGATGAGCTCCATGTGGGACAGGGACTGTGTCCGGTCGAAACCCCAGCTCTTGGAACAGTATTTGATTCATAGTAGGTGTTTAACAAATGCTGTTTAAAAAAACAAAAAACAAAAAAACAGTCCCTGTCCCTCACGGGGCTCACTGTCTAAGTAGGAAGGAGTAACTTAGTGGAAAGAGCCCGGGGTTGGGAGTCAGAGGTCATAGGTTTGAATCCCGGCTCTGCCACTTCATTCATTCGTTCAATTGAATTTATTGAGCGCTTACTGTGTGCAGAGCACTGTACTAAGCGCTTGGGAAGTCCAAGTCGGCAACATATAGAGACAGTCCCTACTCAACAATGGGCTCACAGTCTAGAAGGGGGAGACAGACAATGAAACTGGCCAGCAGTGTGACCTTGGGCAAGTCACTTAACTTCTCTGTGCCTAAGTGGCCTCATCTATAAAATGGGGATGAAGACTATGAGCCCCACGTGGGACCTGATTACCTTGTATCTACCCCAGCGCTTAGAAGAGTGCCTGGCACGTAGTAAGTGCTGAACAAATACCAACATTATTATTATTATTTAATCCCCATTTCACAGATAGGGTATGGGAGTTAGCCCAGAGAAGTGAAGTGACTTGTCCAAGGTCACATAGCAGACATGGGGCAGAGCAGGGATTAGGTCCTCTGATTCCCGGGCCTGTGTTTTTCCCACTAGGCCGGGCTGCTTTATAATAATAATAATAATAATGATGGCATTTGTTAAGCACTTACTATGTGCAGAGCACTGTTCTAAGCGCTGGGGGGATATAACATGATCGGGTTGTCCCACGTGGGGCTCACAGTCAATCCCCATTTTCCAGATGAGGTAACTGAGGCTCAGAGAAGTTAAGTGACTTTCCCAAGGTCACACAGCAGACATGTGGCGGAGCCGGGATTCAAACCCATGACCTCTGACTGCAAAGCCCGGGCTCTTTCCACTGAGCCACGCTGCTTCTCCAAAGCCACGCTGCTTTAATAATGTTGGTATTTGTAAAGCGCTTACTATGTGCCAAGTACTGTTCTAAGCGCAGGGGTAGATACAAGGTAATCAGGTAATCAGTCTTCATCCTCATTTTACAGATGAGGGAACTGAGGCCCAGAGAAGTGAAGTGACTTGCCCAAGGTCACCCAGCTGACAAGTGGTGGAGCTGGGATTTAGAGCCCAAACACGGGCTCTTTCATTCATTCATTCAATCGTATTTATTGAGCGCTTACTGTGTGCAGAGCACTGTACTAAGTGCTTGGGAAGTCCAAGTCGGCAACATAGAGAGACAGTCCCTACCCAACAACGGGCTCCCAATCTAGAAGGGGGAGACAGACAACAAAACATTCTTCTAGACTGTGAGCCCACTGTTGGGTAGGGACCATCTCTATGTGTTGCCAACTTGGACTTCCCAAGCGCTTAGTACAGTGCTCTGCACACAGTCGGCGCTCAATAAATACGACTGAATGAATGTAGACAGGTGTCAAAATAGTCAGAACAAATAAGCCACGCTGCTTCTCTATGGATAGGACACCGGATAGCATCCTAGCTGGCATTTTGATTTTCCGGTCGCAGCCTCCGTCTGCCTCGCCTCCTGCTCCAAGTTCCAGGGCTGGAAATTGGTGTCTGTGTTGGGAGGTGTCTGTGCACACTGTTGGGGTGCCCTCCAACCTAGCCAGTGACCCCCATACCGGGGCTTTGCAGAGCAGGGAGAGGATGCGATCGAATAATTCCTCCAGCAGATCATCATCATCACATCAATCGTATTTATTGAGCGCTTACTGTGTGCAGAGCACTGTACTAAGCGCTTGGTAAGTACAAGTTGGCAACATATAGAGACAGTCCCTACCCAACAGTGGGCTCACAGTCTATTGTGAGGACCCCCAACCGGGCTTTGGACCCAAGAGCTCGGGTCTCCGGCAGCTGCAGGCCCTAAACTCCGAGGCCTTCAAAACCTGGTTTTGTTGTCTGGTTTGTTCCCGGTGAACAAAGCTGGAGCCCACCTCCCACACTCCTCTCTGGGGGGGCCCTCGTCGTGCCCCCCTGTCCCCCAGCCTGCCATCAAAAGGTTGTACATATTTATTACTCTATTTATTTATTTATTTATTTATTTATTTTACTTGTACATTTCTATCCTATTTTATTTTGTTGGTATGTTTGTTTCTGTTCTCTGTCTCCCCCTTTTAGACTGTGAGCCCACTGTTGGGTAGGGACTGTCTCTATGTGTTGCCAATTTGTACTTCCCAAGCGCTTAGTACAGTGCTCTGCACATAGTAAGTGCTCAATAAATACGATTGATTGATTGATTGATTGATTGATCAAAAGCCGCCCCCTCATCTCCTCTCCGCCGAGCCGACACAGACAGGCGAAGGCGGCAGTTTAAGGACTTTTCTTTTTCGGCATCGTCTGGGCCCGACAGGAGTTTAAAGAGCAACCCATGCCTAATCCTCATCATCAGTCGTATTTATTGAGCGCTTACTGTGTGCAGAGCACTGGACTAAGCGCTTGGGAAGTACAAGTTGGTAACACATAGAGATGGTCCCTACCCAGCAGGGGGCTCTCAGTCTAAAAGGGGGAGACAGAGAACAAAACCAAACATACTAACAAAATAAAATAAATAGAATAGCTATGTACAAGTAAAATAAATAAATAGAGTAATAAATCTGTACAAACATATACATATATACAGGTGCTGTGGGGAAGGGAAGGAGGTAAGATGGGGGGATGGAGAGGGGGACGAGGTGGAGAGGAAGGAAGGGGCTCAGTCTGGGAAGGCCTCCTGGAGGAGAGTGAGCTCTCCTAATGTTCTGGAGGGGACCAGAGGCCAACCGGGAGGGGAAGTTGAGCCTGGAAAGGGTTCCCCGGCTCCCGGCAAAATCGCCTCTGAGTCTGCCCCATAATAATAATAATAATAATAATAGCATTTATTAAGTGCTTACTATGTGCAAAGCACTGTTCTAAGCGCTGGGGAGGTTACAAGGTGATCAGGTTGTCCCACGGGGGGCTCACAGTCTTAATCCCCATTTTACAGGTGAGGTAACTGAGGCACAGAGAAGTTAAGTGATTTGCCCAACTCTCTCAGTCTCTCTCTTCCCCCCTCTTGTGTGGCTGTGGATTCTTCTTTCCTTCCCGAGGCCACCTCGCTGTCCCCTAATAATAAGGATGATGGTATTGGTGAAGCACTTCATTCATTCATTCAGTCGCATTTATTAATAATAATGATGATGGAATTTGGTCATTCATCCATTCAGTCCTATTTATTGAGCGCTTACTGTGTGCAGAGCACTGGACTCAGCGCTTGGAAAGGACAAGTCGGCACCATATAGAGACGGTCCCTACCCAACAACGGGTTCACAGTCTAGCCATTATTATTATTATAGAAGAGAGAGAGACAGACAACAGCAACAAAAAAACAAGTAGACAGGCATCAGTAGCATACTATATTGTATTTGTTAAATGCTTACTATGTGCCAAGCACTGTTTTTAAGCGCTGGGGTAGATATAAGGGAATCAGGTTGTCCTACGTGGGGCTCACAGTCTTAATTTCCATTTTACAGATGGGGTAACTGAGGCACAGAATTCATAAGCGCTGTGCTTACTTTGTGCCAGGCACTGTACTAAGCGCTCGGGTGGATACAAGCAAATCGAGTTGGACACAGTCCCAGTCCCATGGCTCACAGTCTCAAGCCCCATTTTACAGATGAGGCACAGAGAAGTGAAGGGACTTGTCCATGGTCACACAGCAGGTAAGTGGTGGAACCAGGATTAGAACCCATGACCTTCTGAATTCCAGGCCCATGCCCTATCACTCCACCATGCTGCTTCTCGCCACGCTCCCCTACTCCAACCAGCGTCTTCATTAAACCATCCGAGACAAGCCAAAATCTGACTTATTTGGGCACCCCCCAGGTCTGAGTATTTTGGAACAGTGTCGGGGGGTCCTGTATTTCCCTCCCCCACCCCCACGAAGGGTATTTGGGTTGCAATTTGGGGTCCTGAAGTGGACGAGACCAGGGCAGCCCATATCCCCGGGTTCTCAGCCACCCCTCAGCGCTTAGTACAGTGCTTGGCATGTAGTAAGCACTTAACAAATACTATCGTTACTATTATTATTATTAATAATAACCTCCTGAGCCCAAGGGGATGTTTTCAGCTCTGGAAATTTCAGCAGCCGGTTTATTCCCAGGAGGTGATCTTCCAAAAGCTCTTTTCCATCATCATTTCTAGGCCAAGCCCTTACTCGAGTCAACACAGGGAAGTTTGACTTCCGAAGGCCGAGGATTATTTTTCATCCGATAGGGGCCCGGGATCTGGTTTAGAGTGGACTTGGAATCGGCGGATTGCACAGATCTTGGCCTCAGGGTATTTTGCAGCCTGTTCCAGCTGAAGTGTAGCTTTGTGTTTCATCAGTTAGGCAGCCTTCAGTGCTTACTGTGTGTGGATCACTTTACTGAACACTTTGGGAGAGTTCAACAACGAAAAGACACATTCCCTGCCCACAACGAGCTTTCAGTCGAGTGGTGAAATACAGAGTGGCTTTTGCTTTCAAGAATACCTGCAGAGAAGGGATAACTCCCTTCAAGGCCCTACTGAGACCAGACTGAGCCCCTTCCTTCCTCTCCCCCTCGTCCCCCTCTCCATCCCCCCATCTTACCTCCTTCCCTTCCCCACAGCACCTGTATAGATGTATATATGTCTGTACATATTTATTACTCTATTTATTTATTTTACTTGTACATATCTATTCTATTTATTTTATTTTGTTAGTATGTTTGGTTTTGTTCTCTGTCTCCCCCTTTTAGACTGTGAGCCCACTGTTGGGTAGGGACTGTCTCTATATGTTGCCAATTTGTACTTCCCAAGCGCTTAGTACAGTGCTCTGCACATAGTAAGCGCTCAATAAATACGATTGATGATGATGATGATGATGATGATGGCATTTATTAAGCGCTTAGTATGTGTGAAACACTGTTCTAAGCGCTGGGGTGGGGATACAAGGTGATCAGGTTGTCCCACGTAGGGCTCACAGTCTTCATCCCCATTTTACAGATGATGATGGCATTTATTAAGCTCTTACTATGTGTGAAACACTGTTCTAAGCACTGGGGGGGATACAAGGTGATCAGGTTGTCCCACGTGGGGCTCACAGTCTTCATCCCCATTTTACAGATGATGATGATGATGATGGCATTTATTAAGCGCTATGTGCAAAGCAATGTTCTAAGCGCTGAGGGGGGTTACAAGGTGATCAGGTTGTCCCACGGGGGGCTCACAGTTGTAACCCCCATTTTACAGATGAGGGAACTGAGGCACAGAGAAGTGAAGTGACTTGCCCAAAGTCACTCAGCTAACAAGTGGCAGAGCTGGGATTTGAACCCATGACCTCTGACTCCCAAGCCTGGGCTCTTTCCTGTATATATGTATACATGTTTGTGCATATTTATTACTCTATTTATTTATTTATTTATTTTACTTGTACATATCTATTCTATTTATTTTATTTTGTCAGTATGTTTGGTTTTGTTCTCTGTCTCCCCCCTTTTAGACTGTGAGCCCACTGTTGGGTAGGGACTGTCTCTATATGTTGCCAACTTGGACTTCCCAAGCGCTTAGTCCAGTGCTCTGCACACAGTAAGCGCTCAATAAATACGATTGATTGATTGATTGATTGATTGATTGATTTCCACTGAGCCACGCTGCTTCTCTACCTCGGAGAGGTGATGCAAGAGGTCTGAAAACCTGCAGATGAGCCCCTCGGCTGCTGGTTTTTTGGGGGGCAGCGGGTTGAGGGGGGTTGGACTTTGGGTCAAAGCCTTATTAGATGGGGGGAAGAGGGGCACCTGGAAATGGACATGGGGAGGGGGGAGAGAATGAGCTGGCTGGTTGGGGGGTGAGGGGTGGCTTGGTGGCATCCTGAGCTAAATTATAAAAAAGCAGTATGGCTTAGTGGATAGCGCACAGGCCTAAGAGTCACAAGGACCTGGGTTCTAATGCCGGCCCTGCCACTTGTCGGCTGTGTGACCTTGGGCAAGTAACTTCACTTCTCTCCAGGGCCTCCGACTCCACTAGGCCATGCTGTATTATATTGAGCACTGGGAAGTTCAAAGCAAAATAATATTCAAAATAAAGAAGCATAAGAAGCAGCATGGCCTACTGAAAAAAGCACAAGCCTAGGAGCCAGAGGACCTGGGTTTTAATCCTGACTCCACCACGTAAGTGCTGTGTGACCTTAGGCAAGTTAATTAACTTATCTGTATCTCAATTCCCTCCTCTGCAAAATGGCAGTGCTCTGCACACAGTAAGCGCTCAATAAATATGATTGATTGATTCTCTGTGCCTTGGTTACCTCCTCTGTAAAATGGGAATGACTGTGAGCTCCATGTGGGACAGGGATTAGCTTGTGTCTACTCCACATGGACTCCACTTGGACTCCACTTGGACTTTCCAAGCGCTCAGTACACAGTAAGCACCTCAATAAATACGATTGAATGAATGAATACTCCAGGGCTTAGAACAGTGCTTGGCACATAGTAATCACTTAACAAGTGAGCCCACTGTTGGGTAGGGACCGTCTCTATATGTTGCCAACTTGTAATAATAATAATAATAATGGCATTTGTTAAGTGCTTACTATGTGCCAAGCACTGTTCTAAGTGCTGGGGAGGTTACAAGGTGATCAGGTTGTCCCACGGGGGGCTCACAGTCTTAATCCCCATTTTACAGATGAGGGAACTGAGGCACAGAGAAGTGAAGTGACTTGCCCAAAGTCACACAGCTGACAATTGGCGGAGCCGGGATTTGAACCCCTGGCCTCTGAATCCAAAGCCCGTCCTCTTTCCACTGAGCCACGCTGCTTCCCAAGCGCTTAGTACAGTGCTCTGCACCCAATAAGCACTCAATAAATACGATTGAATGAATGAATGAAAGTACTGTAATTAATAATAATAATAATAATGACAGTGTTGCAAACAACTACCGTCATCATCATCCAGGCACCTTGACACATGATGCCTCACCGTCAGGTGCAATCAATCAATCAATCAATCAATCAATCGTATTTATTGAGTGCTTACTGTGTGCAGAGCACTGCACTAAGCGCTTGGGAAGTACAAGTTGGCAACATATAGAGACAGGTGGGTTCAGCCGGGCTACAGGTGACAGGGTCTGGAGGGGTTGCCCCTCCCTCCAGGAGTCATTCATTCATTCAATTGTATTTATTGAGCACCTACTATCATCATCATCATCATCATCAATCGTATTTATTGAGCGCTTACTATGTGCAGAGCACTGTACTAAGCGCTTGGGAAGTACAAATTGGCAACATATAGAGACAGTCCCTCCCCAACAGTGGGCTCACAGTCTAAAAGGGGAAGACAGAGAACAAAACCAAACATACCAACAAAATAAAATAAATAGAATAGATATGTACAAGTAAAATAAATAAATAAATAAATAGAGTAATAAATATGTACAAACATATATACATATATACAGGTGCTGTGGGGAAGGGAAGGAGGTAAGAAGGGGGGGATGGAGAGGGGGACGAGGGGGAGAGGAAGGAAGGGGCTCAGTTTGGGAAGGCCTATGTGCAGAGCACTGTACTGAGCGCTTGGAAAGTACAATTCGGCAACAGGTAGAGATGATCCCTACCCAACAACGGGCTCACAGTCTAGAAGAGAAGAAGCATAGAGAAGCAGCGCGGCTCAGCGGAAAGAGCCCGGGCTTTGGAGTCAGAGGTCATGGGTTCAAATCCCGGCTCCGCCAATTGTCAGCTGGGTGACTTTGGGCAAGTTGCTTTGCTTCTCTGGGCCTGGTTACCTCATCTGTAAACTGGGGATTGACCGTGAGCCCCTCGTGGGACAACCTGATCACCTTGTTGCCTCCCCAGCGCTTAGAGCAGTGCTTCGCACATAGTAAGCACTTAACAAATGCCAGCATTATTATTATTAGAAGGATCCTCTGCTGAGCCCCCTCTCCCACCCCTCGACTTTTTCTAGAGCCCCCAAGCCCATTCCCCATTAAGTAAAGCTGAAATGTCACTGGTGGCGGCTGGCGGACAATACTGCGGATTTTCTTGCGAGCTCTGCCAGGGGAAATACACTGTGGTGACATTTCTATCAGGGAGTGAGTCAGAGGCCCGTGGCCTTTTGTCTCCATGCTGATGCCCCCGAGGAAATTCATGGTTTCCAGAATGTGGCTTTTGCTTTTAAACTTATCTCTTTCATTTCCCCGAGTCACCCTCAAGCCGGCCTCCCACATAGTGAAAGCTTCCAGTGCGTAATAATAAGAATGATGGCATTTATTAAGCGCTTACTATGTGCAAAGCACTGTTCTAAGCGCTGGGGAGGTTACAAGGTGATCAGGTTGTCCCACCTGGGGCTCACAGTCTCAATCCCCATTTTACAGATGAGGGAACTGAGGCCCAGAGAAGTTAAGTGACTTGCCCAAAGTCACACAGCTGACAATTGGCGGAGCCGGGGTTTGAACCCATGACCTCTGACTCCAAAGCCCGTGCTCTTCTCCACTGAGCCAAGCTGCTTCTCTGCGATCGTCTTCCTCCCAAAGAACCCCCCACAAACTCTGACCTTGGGTAAATCACTTGATTTCTCTGTGCCTCAGTTCCCTCATCTGTAAAAAGGGTATTCAATACCTGTTTTCTCTCCTACTTAATAATAGTAATAATGGTGGTAGTTGTTAAGCGCTTACTATGTGCCAAGCACTGTTCTGAGCGCTGGGGTAGATACAAAGTAATCAGGTTGTCCCACGTGGGGCTCACAGTCTTAATCTCCATTTTACAGATGAGGGAACTGAGGCACAGAGAAGTTAAGTGACTTGCCCAAGGTCACACAGCAGACGAGTGGCGGAGCTGGGATTTGAACCCATGACCTCTGACTCCAAAGTCGGGGTTGGAACCCATGACCTCGTCCCCCTCGCCATCCCCCCCGTCTTACCTCCTTCCCTTCCCCACAGCACCTGTATATATGTATATACGTTTGTACATATTTATTACTCTATTTATTTATTTATTTATTTTACTTGTACATATCTATTCTATTTATTTCATTTTGTTAATATGTTTGGTTTTGTTCTCTGTCTCCCCCTTCTAGACTGTGAGCCCACTGTTGGGTAGGGACTGTCTCTATATGTTGCCAACTTGTACTTCCCAAGCGCTTAGTACAGTGCTCTGCACACAGTAAGCGCTCAATAAATACAATTGATTGACCTCTGACTCCAAAGCCTGTGCTCTTTCCACTGACCCATGCTGCTACATAGACCTATGAGCCCCATGAGGGAGAGGGACTCTGTCCAATCTGATTATTTGGAATTCATTCATTCATTCAATAGTATTTATTGAGCGCTTACGGTGTGCAGAGCACTGTACTGAGCGCTTGGAAAGTACAAGTTGGCAACATATAGAGATGGTCCCTACCCAACAACGGGCTCACAGTCTAGAATCTATCCTAGAGGGCTTAGCATCTAGTGAGCATTTGACAACATTGTCATTATCTTTATTTTTATTTCATTTATTTGTTTATTTGTAACCTCCCCAGCACTTAGAACAGTGCTTTGCACATAGTAAGTGCTTAATAAATGCCATTACTATTATTATTATTATTACTGAATACAGAATATTGTACTAACTGCTTAGGAAAGTTCAATATGACAGAGCTGGGAGAGCTGATCCCCATTTCACAGAGGAGGAATTGAGGCACAGAGCAGTTAAGTTGGTAGAATGGGGATTAGAACCCAGATCCTCTGAATTCTAGGCCCTTGAGAACCCCATTTTACAGAGGAGGAAATTGAGGCACAGAGCAGTTAGGTTGCTAGAATGGGGATTAGAACCCAGATCCTCTGAATTCTAGGCCCTTGAGATCCCCATTTTACAGAGGAGGAAATAGAGGCGCAGAGCAGTTAAGTTGGTAGAATTCTAGGCCCCTGAGATCCCCATTTTACAGAGGAGGAAATTGAGGCACGGAGCAGTTAAGTTGGTAGAATGGGGATTAGAACCCAGATCCTCTGAATACTAGGCCCTTGAGATCCCCATTTTACAGAGGAGGAAATTGAGGCACAGAGCAGTTAAATTGGTAGAATGGGGATTAGAACCCAGATCCTCTGAATTCTAGGCCCTTGAGATCCCCATTTTACAGAGGAGGAAATTGAGGCGCAGAGCAGTTAAGTTGGTAGAATTCTAGGCCCTTGAGATCCCCATTGTACAGAAGAGGAAATTGAGGTGCAGAGCAGTTAAGTTGGTAGAATGGGGATTAGAACCCAGATCCTCTGAATTCTAGGCCCTTGAGATCCCCATTTTGCAGAGGAGGAAATTGAGGCACAGAGCAGTTAAGTTGGTAGAATTCTAGGCCCTTGAGATCCCCATTTTACAGAGGAGGAAATTGAGACGCAGAGCAGTTAAGTTGGTAGAATGGGGATTAGAACCCAGATCCTCTGAATTCTAGGCCCTTGAGATCCCCATTTTACAGAGGAGGAAATTGAGGCGCAGAGCAGTTAAGTTGGTAGAATGGGGAATAGAATCCAGATCCTCTGAATTCTAGGCCCTTGAGATCCCCATTTTACAGAGGAGGAAATGGAGGCACAGAGCAGTTAAGTTGGTAGAATTCTAGGCCCTTGAGATCCCCATTTTACAGAGGAGGAAATTGAGGTGCAGAGCAGTTAAGTTGAACCCAGACCTCTGAATTCTAAGCCCTTGAGATCCCCATTTTACAGAGGAGGAAATTGAGGCACAGAGCAGTTAAATTGGTAGAATGGGGATTAGAACCCAGATCCTCTGACTTCTAGGCCCTTGAGCTTTCCACTAGGTAGCAGGAGGGATGGCGATGGCGGGAGGGTCCCACTGGCCAGGGGCAAGGAGGGGCGTGGGGGGAGGCAGAGGTGGTCTAAGCCCAAGGAGAAAAGCAGTGTGGCCCAGTGGATAGAGCACGGGACTGGGGGTCAGAAGAACCTGCCTTTTAATCCTGCCTCTACCACCACTTGTCTGCTGCGTGACCTTGGGCGAGTCACTTCTCTGTGCCTCAGTTACTTCACCTGTAAAATGGGGATTAAGGCTGTGAGCCCTATAAGGGACAGGGACTGTACCCATCCTGATTAGCTTGTACCTGCCTAATGCTTAGTACAGTGCCTGGCACATAGTAAGCGCTTAACAAATATCTTTGGGAAAAAGGGGGGAATGGATAAGGCTAGTGGGGCAGAGACTGTGTGAATCTGAGAAGCAGCACGAGATAGCGGATAAAGCACGGGCCTGGGCATCCACAGGACCTGGATTCTAATCCTGGCTCCACCACTTGTCCGCTGTGCGACCTTGGGCAAGTCGCTTCACTTCTCTGGGCCTCATTTACCTCATCTCTAAAATGGGGATTACGACAGGGAGCCCATGTGGGACAGGGACTGTGTCCAACCCGATAACCTTGTCTCTACTCCGGGGCTTAGTAATGATGATAATGGTGATGGCATTTGTTAAGCGCTTACTATGTGCAAAGCACTGTTCTAAGCGCTGGGGTCGTTACAAGGTGATCAGGTTGTCCCACAGTCTTAATCCCCATTTTACAGATGAGGGAACTGAGGCCTAGAGAAGTGAAGTGCCTTGCCCACAGTCACCCAGCTGACAATTGGCGGAGCCGGGATTTGAACCCTTGACCTCTGACTCGAAAGCCCGTGCTCTTTCCACTGAGCTACGCTGCTTCTCAGTGCCTAACGCGTAGTGAGCGCTTAATAATAATAATAATAATATTAATTTTGGACAAGCAACTACCACAAAAAGGCTACGTTGGGACGAGGCGGATGTCTCTGAGCCAGGGTTGACTGGAAGCCCTCCTTGAAAGTCTAACCTGCAGCCCTCCTGCTGGAGGTTCAGCTCTCGCTCTGTCCCTCCAGCTGAGGGAGGGGGACGGCACCCCTCCTTCCCATCTCCTTGTCCCGCTCCGTCTTGGGGCCTGGGTTGCTGAGCCTCGGCTCTCCTCCCTCCGCAGAGGGGATTATCACAGCCTCAAGACCCAGCCCGAGTGCTTCATTCTGGAACGCTTTAATCCTCTTAATAAATTAAAATGAGGGGCGCCCAGGCGTCCCCAGTCCCCCCCTGCAGCGAGTTCTAATCCTTTCCGCCCCCGATAGCTCCAGTCTCGTTATTCGCACAACTCACCCCCTCCCTGCATTATTGTTCTATTATAACAACAATAATAACAATAATTGTACAACTCGGCCCCTCCCTGCATTGTTGGTGTTCTATTATAACAATAATAATAATTGTGGCATTTGTTAAGCGCTTACTAGGTGTCAGGCACTGTGCTATGCGCTGGGTTAGATACAAATTTATCAGGTTGGACGCAGTCCCTGTCCCCCACGGGACTCACAGTCTTCATCCCCCTTTTACGGATGAGGGAGCTGAAGGACAGAGAAGTAAAGTAATAATAATGATGGCATTTGTTAAGCGCTTACTCTGTGCAAAGCACTGTTCTAAGCGCTGGGGGGGATACAGCGTGATCACGTTGTCCCACCTGGGGCTCGCAGTGAATCCCCGTTTTACAGATGAGGTGACGGAGGCTCAGAGAGGTGAAGTGACTTGCCCAAGGTCGCACAGCAGACAGGTGGCGGAGGCGGGATTCGAACCCAGGACCTCTGACTCCAAAGCCCGGGCTCTTTCTACTGAGCCATGCTGCTTCAAAGTGATGTGAGCC
Organism: Tachyglossus aculeatus; assembly: GCF_015852505.1. NCBI lineage: Eukaryota > Metazoa > Chordata > Mammalia > Monotremata > Tachyglossidae > Tachyglossus > Tachyglossus aculeatus. Next base: position 4,782,091 of record NC_052091.1, read on the forward strand.
CACTGTTGGGTAGGGACTGTCTCTATATGTTGCCAAGTTGTACTTCCCAAGCGCTTAGTACAGTGCTCTGCATACAGTAAGCGCTCAATAAATATGATTGATTGATTGATTGATTAATTGATTGATTTGCCCAAGGTCACCCAGCAGACAAGTGGCAGCGGCGAGATTAAAACCCAAGACCTCCTGATTCCACAGTCCGTGCTTTATCCACTATGCCATGCTGTTACCCTTCCAAACGCTTAGTACAGTGTTTGCACACAGTACAATGAATACTATTGAATAATAATAATAATTATGGTATTTGTTAAGCACTTACTATATGCCAGGCACTGCAGTAGTGCTGGGGCGGACACAAGGTTATCAGGTTGGACACAGGCTCTGTTCCACATGGGGCTCACAGTCTTCGTCCCCATTTTACAGATGAGATAACTGAAGCGCGGAGAAATTAAGTGACTTGCCCAAGGTCACACAGCAGACAAGTGGGGGAACCGGGATTAGCATGTATCATCATCATCAATCGTATTTATTGAGCGCTTACTGTGTGCAGAGCACTGTACTAAGCGCTTGGGAAGTACAAGTTGGCACCATCTAGAGACAGTCCCTACCCAACAGTGGGCTCACAGTCTAAAAGGGGGAGACAGAGAACAAAACCAAACATACTCACAAAATGAAATAAAAATAAAAATAAAATAAAAGCATGTATGACCTTCTGATGCCCAGGCCCATCCTCTGTCTACTATACCATGCTGCTTCTATCTTCGCATCTCCAGTACCTCTCTCCCCGCGACCCCAGCGTGGCTCAGTGGAAAGAGCACGAGCCTTGGAGTCGGAGGTCATGGGTTCAAATCCCGGCTCTGCCAACTGTCAGCTGGGTGACTTTGGGCAAGTCGCTTCACTTCTCTGTGCCTCAGTTACCTCATCTGTAAAATGGGGATTAAGACTGCGAGCCCCCCATGGGACAACCTGATCACCTTGTAACCTCGCCAGCGCTTAGAACAGTGCTTTGCACATAGTAAGTGCTTAATAAATGCCATTATTATTATTATTATTACCCCGCTTGAGCCCCCCATGGGACAACCTGATCACCTTGTAACCTCCCCAGCGCTTAGAACAGTGCTTTGCACATAGTAAGCGCTTAATAAATGCCATTATTATTATTATTATTACCCCGCTTGAGCCCCCCATGGGACAACCTGATCACCTTGTAACCTCCCCAGCGCTTAGAACAGTGCTTTGCACGTAGTAAGTGCTTAATAAATGCCATTATTATTATTATTATTACCCCGCTTCTTCCCTTGCTCTTTTCCCCACTACAGCACAGGCCTAGAAATCAGAGGTCCAGGGTTTTAATCCCAGCTCTTCCACTTCCTTGCTGTGTGACCTTGGGAAAATCACTTAGCTTCTCTGTGCCTCGCGTTTCTTAAACGTAAAATAGGGAATCAATACTTGTTCTACTTCCTAATTTGACTGTTAGCCTCAAGTAAGACAGGGATCTCTGTGCCTCGCATTTCTTAAATGTAAAATAGGGAATCAATACCTGTTCTACTTCCTACTTTGACTGTAAGCCTCAAGTAAGACGGGGATCTCTGTGCCTTGCATTTCTTAAACATAAAATAGGGAATCAATACCTGTTCTACTTCCTACTTTGTAAGCCTCAAGTAAGACTGTGTCTGAACTGATTAACTTGTGTCTACCCCAGCGCTTAGAGCAGTGCTTAACGTGTAATAAGCACTTATCAGATACCATTAAAAAACACTGATGCCTGGCCCAAGTTCTTCCCACCATCTCCAGGAAGCCCTCCCAGGAGGATCTCTCTGATGCCTTGTCACAATCCCTTGTAGTAATAACTGTGGTAAATTAAGCGTCTACTCTTGGCCAAGGACTGTACTAAACACTGGAATATACAGAGGGATCAGATACTGTATCCCCTTCCCCCCAACTCTAAACTGCAGTCTCATTATGGGCAGGGAACGTGTCAGTTAATTCTGTCGTATTATACTCTCCCAACTGCTTAGTACAGTGCTCTGCACGTAGTAAGCAGCATGGCCCAGTGGATAAAACACGGGCTTGGGAATCAAGAAGGTCATGGGTTCCAATCGCGGCTCCGCCGCTTGTCGGCTGTGTGACCCTGGGCAAGTCACTTCACTTCTCCGTGCCTCAGTTCCCTCATCATCATCATCATCAATCGTATTTATTGAGCACTTACTGTGTGCAGAGCACTGTACTAAGCGCTTGGGAAGTACAAGTTGGCAACATATAGAGACAGTCCCTACCCAACAGTGGGCTCAGCCTAAAAGGGGGAGACAGAGAACAAAACCAAACAGACTAACAAAATAAAATAAATAGAATAGATAGGTACAAGTAAAATAAATGACTAAATAAATAGAGTAACAAATATGTACAAACATATATACATATATACAGGTGCTGTGGGGAAGGGAAGGAGGTAAGATGGGGGATGGAGAGGGGGACGAGGGGGAGATAATAATTATTAGTTATTATTAATTATTATTATTGATTGTTAATTATTATTGATTGTTATATCAATTATTAATTAATTAATTAATTAATAATTACTATTATCCCTCCTCCTTTCCTGGCTTCTGCCCAAGCTCCCTCTGTAGCCCAACTCCTCTCTGGACCTTGGGCCACCTGAGAGCTGGTTCTTCTAGCCAGGGTTGAGCGGTGGTGACCCAGATGATGACGACGATGATGATGATAACCTCATATCAATCAATCAATCAATCATATTTATTTAGCGCTTACCGTGTGCAGAGCACTGTACTAAGTGCTTGGGAAGTACAAGCCCTCATCTCTACAATGGGGATTGAGGCTGTGAGCCCCAGGTGGGACAGGGACCGTGTCCAGTCCAATTTGCTTGTATCCTCCCCAGTGCCTGGCACAGAGTAAGCGCTTAACAAGTACCATCGTCATCATCGTCCGCTGCTTCCCAGAGCGTTCAGACAGAACCCAGGGCGCTCAGACAGAAGCCCGTGCACGGAGAGGGGAGGGAAGAGGGAACGGGGATGAAGAGCAGGTTGGGGGGGAAGGCCAAACTTTTTCCGAAGAGCGGATGAGGCTGGTGGCAGGAGGGAAAGGGCTAATACCTTGTATCTACCCCAGTGCTTAGAACAGTGCTTGGCACGTAGTAAGCGTTTAACATATCCCATTATTATTATCACTATTAATAATAATAAATGGAAGGAAACCTCCTCGGCCCACTTGATAATAATAATGATGGTATTTGTTAAGCACTTACTATGTGCAAAGCACTGTTCTAAGTGCTGGGGAGGTTACGAGGTGATCAGGTTGTCCCACGGGGGGCTCACAGCTTTAATCCCTATTTTACAGATGAGGTAATTGAGGCACACAGAGAAATGAAGTGACTTGCCCAAAGTCACACAGCTGACAGTTGGCGGAGCCGGGATGTGAACCCATGACCTCTGACTCCAAAGCCCGGGCTCTTTCCACTGAACCACACTGCTTGGATGGATGGATGGATGAATGAATGAGTGAATGAATGGATGGATAATAACAATAATAATAATTTTGGTATTTGTTAAGCACTCACCATGTGCCAAGCACTGTTCTAAGCACTGGGGGAGATACAAGGTAATCAGGTTGTCCCACATGGTCTTCCTTCCAAGGAGAGCGCTCCGGGTTGTAATTCTCCTTCAAAATTCGTGCGCCGTCCTTCCGGCCAGCAGCCTCTCTCCTCAGCCTTCTTCCTGATAACAATGATGGTATTTGTTAAGCGCTTACTACGTGCCGGGCCTTGTAGTAAGCGCTGGGGTGGATATCAGCAAATCGAGTTGGATGCAGTCCCTGTCCCTTGTGGGGCTCGCAGTCTCAACCTCCATTTTACAGATGAGATAAACTGAGGCACAGAGAAGTGAAGCGACTTGCCCAAGATCGCACAGCGGACGGGATTAGAACCCAAGACCAATCTACCCTCCCAAGACCCACGGCCTCATGTCCCTCTCTGTTCAGACCCCCGAGTCTGCCGCGGTTCCCCCAGAGAGAGGCTAATACTGATAAATGCCTCTTTTTGGAGTCCCCTGCCCTGGATCATGAAATATTACATCGCTTTATTATCTTAATGCTCAGTTCATGAATCCGGTGACATTCCTGTTTATGAACTGTAAATACAATTTATCTCCTAATTACCGCTCCGCGCTAACACTTCCACTGAGCCGGCCTCGCCTCCTGGGGTGGAGCGGGAGCAGGAATCTGGCTCTGGCTGAATCTCCCGTCCCGATTAACCCCCTTTAATAATAATAATAATAATAATAATAATAATAATAATAATAATAATAATAGCATTTGTTAAGTGCTTACTATGTGCCAAGCACTGTTCTAAGCAGACTATAAGTTCACTGGGGGCAGGGACTGCATCCACCATCTCTGTTATTTGGTACTTTCCCAAGCACTCAGTCCAACACTCTGCAAACAGTAAGCGCTCAATAAATATTATTGATGGATTAGTCTATTACTGAGACGGGCAGGGCTGGGGGAGGAGAGGAGGGAGCAGCTCTAGCACCCAGCCTGGGAGGAGGGGGAAGCTGGAGGGTGGTTTCATTCGTTAATAATAATATTGATGGGATTTATTAAGCGCTTACTATGTGCAAGGCACTGTTCTAAGCGCTGGGAAGGTTACAAGGTGATCAGGTTGTCCCACGGGGGGCTCACAGTCTTAATCCCCATTTTACAAATGAGGTAACTGAGGCACACAGAGAAGTTAAGTGACTTTCCCAAAGTCACACAGCTGACAAGTGGCGGAGCCAGGATTTGAACCGATGACCCCTGACTCCAAAGCCCGTCCTCTTTCCACTGAGCCACGCTGCTTCATTCATTCAATCATATTTATTGAGCGCTTACTGTGGGCAGAGCACTGTACTAAGCGCTTGGAAAGTACAATTTGGCAACAGATAGAGGCAATCCCTACCCAACAATGGGCTCACAGTCTAGAAGGGGGGGGACAGACAACAAAACAAGTAGACAGGCATCGATAGCATCAATAATAATAATAATCATCATCAATCATATTTATTGAGCACTTACTGGGTGCAGAGCACTGTACTAAGCGCTTGGGAAGTACAAATTGGCAACATATAGAGACAGTCCCTACACAACAGCGGGCTCACAGTCTAAAAGGGGGAGAGATATAATAATAATGATAATGTTGGTATTTGTTAAGCACTTACTATGTGCCAAGCACTGTTCTAAGCGCTGGGGTAGATACAAGGTAATCAGGTTGTCCCACGTAGAGTTCACAGTCTTAATCCCCATTTTACAGATGAGGTAACTGAGGTCGAGAGAAGTTAAGTGACTTGCCCAAGGTCACCCAGCTGACAAGCGGCGGGGCCGGGATTAGAACCCACAACTTCTGACTCCGAAGCCTGGGCTCTTTCCACTAAGCCACGCTGCTTCTCTATATAAATATAAAGAAATCGAATTATGGGTATATACACGTCATTATTAAAATAAATAGAATAATAAATATGTACCTATATACATATTTGCTGAAGGGCAAAGATGGGGGAAGAGCAGAGGGAGGGAGTAGGGGTGATGGGGAGGGGAGATTTGGCTTTGGGCGACCCAGGGGGGCAATCTCCTGGGCGCAGGGGATGCTCTCCACTTTGGGTAGCGCGGGGGCTGCTAGTAAAGGCTTAACAAATACCATTATGTTATTGTTATTACTATTATTAATAATAGAGAAGCAGCATGGCTCAGTGGAAAGAGCACGGGCTTTGGAGACAGAAGGTCATGGGTTCTAATCGCGGCTCCGCCGCGTGTCCCTTTTAGACTGTGAGCCCACTGTTGGGTAGGGACTGTCTCTATATGTTGCCAACTTGGACTTCCCAAGCGCTTAGTCCAGTGCTCTGCACACAGTAAGCGCTCAATAAATACGATTGATTGATTGATTGATGTCGGCTGTGTGACCTTGGGCAAGTCACTTCACTTCTCCGTGCCTCGGTTCCCTCATCTGTACAATGGGGATTGAGCCTGTGAGCCTCAGGTGCCCCCTCGTCCCCCCCGTCCATCCCCCCCATCTTACCTCCTTCCCTTCCCCACAGCACCTGTATATATGTATATATTTTTGTACATATTTATTACTCTATTTATTTATTTTACTTGCAGCTATCTATTCTATTTATTTTGTGAGTATGTTTGGTTTTGTTCTCTGTCTCCCCCTTCTAGACTGTGAGCCCACTGTTGGGTAGGGAACTGTCTCTATATGTTGCCAGCTTGTACTTCCCAAGCGCTTAGTACAGTGCTCTGCACACAGTGAGCGCTCAATAAATACGATTGATTGACTGATTGATTGACAGGGACGGTGTCCAATCCAATTTGCTTGTATTCTCGAGCTTTAGAGTCAGAGGTCATGGGTTCAAATCTCGACTCCGCCAATTGTCAGTTATGTGACTTTGGGCAAGTTACTTCATTTCTCTGTGCCTCAGTTCCCTCATCTGGAAAATGGGGATTAAGACTGTGAGTCCCCCATAGGACAACCTGATTACCTTGTATCCTCCCCAGCGCTTAGAACAGTGCTTTGCACATAGTAAGCGCTTAATAAATGCCATCATTATTATTATTATTATTATTCTCTGGGCCTCAGTGTCCTCATCTGTAAAATGGGGATGAAGACTATGACCCCCCCCCCCCCCCCCGGTGGGACAACTTGATCACCTTGTAACCTCCCCAGCGCTTAGAACAGTGCTTTGCACATAGTAAGTGCTTAATAAATGCTATTATTTAACGCTGAGATTATATATTGTATATGTTATTATATAACACTGAGAAGCAGCGTGGCTCAGTGGAAAGAGCGCGGCCTTTGGAGTCAGAGGTCATGGGTTCGAATCCCGGCCCCACCACGTGTCTGCTGTGTGGCCTTGGGCAAGTCACTTCTCTGGGCCTCAGTTACCTCATCTGTAAAATGATGACTGTGAGCCCCACGTGGGACAACCTGATCGCCTTGTATCCCTCCCCAGCGCTTAGAATAGTGCTTTGCACATAGTAAGCGCTTAACAAATGCTCAGTGGAAAGAGCACGGGCTTTGGAGTCAGAGGTCATGGGTTCGAATCCCGGCCCCACCACGTGTCTGCTGTGTGGCCTTGGGCAAGTCACTTCTCTGGGCCTCAGTTACCTCATCTGTAAAATGATGACTGTGAGCCCCACGTGGGACAACCTGATCGCCTTGTATCCCCCCCAGCGCTTAGAATAGTGCTTTGCACATAGTAAGCGCTTAACAAATGCTCAGTGGAAAGAGCACGGGCTTTGGAGTCAGAGGTCATGGGTTCGAATCCCGGCCCCACCACGTGTCTGCTGTGTGGCCTTGGGCAAGTCACTTCTCTGGGCTTCAGTTACCTCATCTGTAAAATGATGACTATGAGCCCCACGTGGGACAACCTGATCTCCTTGTATCCCTCCCCAGCTCTTAGAACAGTGCTTTGCACATAGTAAGCGCTTAACAAATGCTCAGTGGAAAGAGCACGGGCTTTGGAGTCAGAGGTCATGGGTTTGAATTGCGGCCCCACCACGTGTCTGCTGTGTGGCCTTGGGCAAGTCACTTCTCTGGGCTTCAGTTACCTCATCTGTAAAATGATGACTATGAGCCCCACGTGGGACAACCTGATCTCCTTGTATCCCTCCCCAGCTCTTAGAACAGTGCTTTGCACATAGTAAGCGCTTAACAAATGCTCAGTGGAAAGAGCGCGGGCTTTGGAGTCAGAGGTCATGGGTTCGAATCGCGGCCCCACCACGTGTCTGCTGTGTGGCCTTGGGCAAGTCACTTCTCTGGGCCTCAGTTACCTCATCTGTAAAATGATGACTGTGAGCCCCACGTGGGACAACCTGATCACCTTGTATCCCCCCCCCAGCGCTTAGAATAGTGCTTTGCACATAGTAAGCGCTTAACAAATGTTATTATTATTATTATTACTGTGGCCACGCATGCACTGTTTAATGCCATCATTATTATTATTATTACTGTGGCCACGCATGCACTAACAGGCTGTGACAGATGTCCGGGGGAGTCTGCGGAGACTGCAAGTCCCATCAAGGCCCAGGGATGTCAGCCACCTCCCATCCCACCCGGCGTTTTCCAAGCTCCTTTTCCTAGGGATTTCCCAGCAGGAGAGAGGCAGTGAAACCTCCCCCATCCCCGCCATCTGCCTGGCCAGAGGAGTGGAGGCAGGGGGATGGATGGGATGAAACCCAGCAACTCCCGCTCTCCCCCAACCCCTGTCTCCCCCATCCATCTCATTCTAGTGGCTAGAGTCCGGGTCATGGGTCAGAAGGTCATGGGTTCTAACCCTGACTCCGCCACTTCTCCGCTGGGTGACCTCGGGCAAGTAGCTTCACTTCTCTGTGCCTCAGTTCCCTCATCTGTAAAGTAATAATACATAATAATACATACATGTAAAGTAATAATAATACATAATAATCAATCAATCAATCAATCAATCGTATTTATTGAGCGCTTACTATGTGCAGAGCACTGTACTAAGCGCTTGGGAAGTCCAAATTGGCAACACATAGAGACAGTCCCTACCCAACAGTGGGCTCACAGTCTAAAAGGGGGGGACAGAGAACAGAACCCAACATACCAACAGAATAAAATAAATAGAATAGAAATGTACAAGTAAAATAAATAAATAACAAAAACAAACTAACAAAATAAAACAGATAGAATAATCCATATATATTAGCAACCAATCATAATGAAGGCACTTGGTACTATGTGCGAGGGGGGAGACGGACAAGAAAACACACTAACAAAATAAAACAGATAGAATAATCCATATATATTAGCAACCAATAATAATGCAGGCACTTAATCACACAGCGCTTACTGGGTGCAAAGCACAGTGTGCTAACCTCCTCACTGGGCCTCGTTCTCACCTGTCCCCCCCCCCGTTGACCCCTGGCCCACGTCTTACCTCTGGCCTGGAAATTTATTTATTTTAATTGTACACATCTAGTCTATTTATTTTATTTTGTTAATATGTTTGGTTTTGTTCTCTGTCTCCCCCTTTTAGACTGCGAGCCCACTGTTGGGTAGGGACTGTCTCTATATGTTGCCAATTTGTACTTCCCAAGCGCTTAGTACAGTGCTCTGCACATAGTAAGCGCTCAATAAATACGATTGATGATGATAATAATAATGATAGCATTTGTTAAGCACTTACTCTGTGCAAAGCACTGTTCTAAGCGCTGGGGAGGATACAAGGTGATCATCAATCGTATTTATTGGATTTATTGAGCGCTTACTATGTGCAGAGCACTGTACTAAGCGCTTGGGAAGTACAAATTGGCAACACATAGAGACGGTCCCTACCCAACAGTGAGCTCACAGTCGAAATCAGGTTGTCCCATGGGGGGCTCACAGTCTTCATCCCCATTTTACAGATGAGGCCCAGAGAAGTGAAGTGGCTTGCCCAAAGTCACACAGCAGACAAGTGGTGGAGTCGGGATTAGAACCCGTGACCTCTGACTCCCAAGCCCGTGTGCTTTCCACTGAGCCACGCTGCACTGTTCTAAGCGCTGGGGAGGATACAAGGTTGTCCCATGTGGGGCTCACAGTCTTCATCCCCATTTGACAGATAATAATAATAATAATAATAATGGTGATATTTCTTAAACGCTTACTATGTGCCAAGCACTGTTCTAAGCGCTGGGGAGGATACAAGATTGTCCCACATGGTCTCACAGTCTTCATCCCCATTTGACAGATAATAATAATAATAATAATGGTGATATTTGTTAAACGCTTACTATGTGCCAAGCACTGTTCTAAGCGCTGGGGAGGATACAAGGTTGTCCCACGTGGGTCTCACAGTCTTCATCCCCATTTGACAGATAATAATAATAATAATAATGGTGATATTTGTTAAACGCTTACTATGTGCCAAGCACTGTTCTAAGCGCTGGGGAGGATACAAGGTTGTCCCACGTGGGTCTCACAGTCTTCATCCCCATTTGACAGACAATAATAATAATAATAATGGTGATATTTGTTAAACGCTTACTATGTGCAAAGCACTGTTCTAAGTGCTGGGGAGGATACAAGGTTGTCCCACGTGGGGCTCACAGTCTTCATCCCCATTTGACAGATAATAATAATAATAATGGTGATATTTCTTAAACGCTTACTATGTGCCAAGCACTGTTCCAAGCGCTGGGGAGGTTACAAGGTGATCGGGTTGTCCCACGTGGGGCTCATCCTCATTTGACAGATGAGGATTGAGGCTGGGAGCCCCACTTGGGACTGGGCCCAACCGAATTGCTTTTATCGACCTCAGTGCTTAGTACAGTGCCTGGCGCACAGTAGGCGCTTAACAAATACCATAATTATTATTGTTAGTATGCTTCTCCCTCGTTCCGCGCGTCTGCTGTTCTGTTGTGGGAGTGGGGGCTTCCCAAGGGGGAGAGAGGGATCCGGATGCCCAGGAGGCAGGAGAAGCTGGCTGGACTCCATCCATCTGTCGCCCCCTCCTCCTTTCCCCCCCGTGACCCCCTTCCATGTTCAGGGGTGCTGTAGTAGAGGGAGGTCACCTCTCCAAGGCCTTGTCAGGCCGCAAACCCCCAGCTCTGCATCCATCGCCCGTTCGCAAGCTCTCCGCGCTCCTTTGCCTAGCATCATATTCATTTGCATAGCACCGTGGTCATTTGCATACCAATTAGTTCATGTCAGACTACTAATAATAATGATGGCATTTGTGAAGCGCTTACTGCGTGCCAGGCACTCTTCTAAGCGCTGGGGAGGATACAAGGTGATCAGGTTGTCCTACGGTGGGGTCACAGGCTTCCTCCCCATTTGATAGATGAGGGAACTGAGGCACAGAGAAGTTAAGTGACTTGCCCCAAGTCACACAGCTGACAAGCGGCGGAGCAGGGATTTGAACCCATGACCTCTGACTCCCAAGCCCAGGCTCTTTCCACTGAGCCATGCTGCTACTAATAATGACGGCATTTGTTAAGCACCTACTATGTGCCAAGCCCTGTTCTGAGCGCTGGGGAGGATACAAGGTGATCAGGTTGTCCCACACGGGGCTCACAGGCTTCATCCCCATTTGACAGATGAGGGAACTGAGGCACAGAGAAGTTAAGTGGCTTGCCCCAAGTCACACAGCTGACAAGTGGCAGAGCAGGGATTTGAACCCATGACCTCTGACTCCCAAGCCCGGGTTCTTTCCACTGAGCCACGCTGCTACTACTACTAATAATGATGGCATTTGTTAAGCACTTAATGTGTGCCAAGCATTGTTCTAAGCGCTGGGGAGGATACAAGGTGATCAGGTTGTCTCACAGGGGGCTCACAGGCTTCATCCCCATTTGACAGATGAGGGAACTGAGGCACAGAGAAGTGAAGTGACTTGCCCCAAGTCACACAGCTGACAAGTGGCGGAGTTGGGATTTGAACCCATGACCTCTGACTCCCAAGCCCGGGCTCTTTCCACTGAGCCATGCTGCTACTACTACTAATAATGATGGCATTTGTTAAGTGCTTAATGTGTGCCAAGCATTGTTCTAAGCGCTGGGGAGGATACAAGGTGATCAGGTTGTCTCACAGTGGGCTCACAGGCTTCATCCCCATTTGACAGATGAGGGAACTGAGGCACAGAGAAGTGAAGTGACTTGCCCCAAGTCACACAGCTGACAAGTGGCGGAGCAGGGATTTGAACCCATGACCTCTGACTCCCAAGCCTGGGCTGTTTCCATTGAGCCACGCTTCAGAGGGTTCCTACCGTCCCTGCCCCCCCCAAACAAAACATCGCCTTCAGTCCAGCCTCAGTGTCAGTCAGTCATCAGTCAATCGTATTTGCTGAGCGCTTACGGTGTACAGGGCATTCATTCATTCAGTCATATTTATTGAGCACTTACTATGTGCAGAGCACTGTACTAAGCGCTTGGAAAATACAATCCACCAACTGAGACAATCCCTACCCAATAACGGGCTCACAGTCTGGAAGCGGGGAGACAGACAACAAAACAAGTAAACAGGCATCAATAGCATCTATATAAATGAATAGAATTATAAATATATACACATCATTAATAAAGTAAATAGAATAATAAATATGTACATATATACACAAGTGCTGTGGGGCGGGGAGGGAGGTAGAGCAGAGGGAGAGAGTCGGGGCAATGCGGAGGGGAGGAGGAGCAGAGGAAAAGGAGGGCTTAGTCTGGCTTTTTGTGTGCAGAGCACTGTACTAAGCGCTTGGGGAAGTGCAATACAATAATAAACTTTGGCATTCTCGGCCCACAACCAGCTCACAGTCTAGAGCGGGGGAGACAGGCAGTTTGGATCGAGAGGAAAGGGCAGGTCTTGGCGATGTTGTGGAGGTGAGACTGGCAGGTTTTGGTGACGGATTGGATGTGTGGGGTGAATGAGAGAGCGGAGTCGAGGATGACACCAAGGTTGAGGGCTCGTGAGACGGGAAGGATGGTAGTGCCGTCCACAGTGATGGGAAAGTCAGGGAGAGGACAAGGTTTGGGAGGGAAGATTAGGAGCTCAGTATTGGATGTGTTGAGTTTTAGGTGGCGGGCGGACATCCAGGTGGAGATGTCCTGAAGGCAGGAGGAGCCTGGAGGGAGGGAGAGAGAACAGGAGAGGAGATGTAGACTTGGGTGTCGTCTGCGTAGAGGTGATAGTTGAAGCGAATGAGTTCACCAAGGGAGTGAGTATAGATGGAGAACAGAAGGACATAATAAGTGCTGTGGGGCTGGGATTGGGGATGAATAAAGGGAGCAAGTCAGGGAGACACAGAAAAGAGTGGGAGAAGAGGAAATCAATCAATCAATCAATCGTATTTATTGAGTGCTTACTGTGTGCAGAGCACTGTACTAAGCGCTTGGGAAGTACAAGTTGGCAACATATAGAGACAGTCCCTACCCAACAGTGGGCTCACAGTCTAGAAGGAAAGGAGGGCTTAGGAGGAGATATGCCTTCAATAAGTGTCCCAACTGCCCCTACACTTCTCAGCCTCTGCACTTTTCCTTCCCCCCAGGATCCTGCCCCTCTGGTCTTCCCACAATCCACCCTCCTTCCAAGCGAGGCCAGGACGGGACTGGAACAGGACCGGGTCCGTCTCTCAGTGGAGACGGCCTTCTTTGCTTCGGCTTTCTCTATATGTTGCCAACTTGTACTTCCCAAGTTCTTAGTACAGTGCTCTGCACACAGTAAGCGCTCAATAAATACGATTGATTGATTGATTGATTCTCCCTTGTCATTCCTCCCCCAGACCCTCCAGATAGGGACGTGAGGGTTGCTGTGCCTCTGGGGCCAGAGCTCAAGGGAAGGAATTATACTAGGCTCCCCATCTCCATCCTGTTTCAGCATATCCCAAGTGATTGCCCAGGATGTCTAACCCCCATCCCTCTTGCTGCAGCCTCTGTTTTTCCCTCTCTTACTCTCCCCTCCCTAGGGACAGGAAGCAGCAGGCTCCTTCCCCAGAGAAACAGTGTGGCCTATTGGAAAGAGCACGGGCCTGATTGTCACAGGAGCTGGGTTCTAATTCGGGCATCTCCGCTTGTCTGCTACGTATCCTTGGGCAAGTCACTTAACTGCTCTGTGCCTCAGTTACCTCATCTGTAAAATGGGGAGATAGACTGTGAGCCCTATGTGGGAGAGGGACTGCATCCAACTCGATTTACTTATATCCACCCCAGCTCGTAGTACAGCGCCTGACACATAGTAAGCGCTTAATAAATACCATTAAGAAAAAAACAACAAGACTGCAGAGCCTGGTCAGTGCTCCCAGAGGCCTCCACCTTTTCTCATCTCCAAGCCTGGCTCCCTGTCTTGGAGATTCCCGTTTGGCGCCCTGTCCTTTGTGTGCTAAGCCCTGGGGTAATTACAGGATAATCAGGTTGGACACAGTCTGTGTCCTACCTGGGGCTCAGTCTTCATCCCCGTTTTACAGCTGACTTAACTAAGGCACAGAGAAGTTAAGTGACTTGCCCGAGGTCGCACAGCAGGCAGGTGTGGAACTGGGATTAGAACCCAGGTCCTTCCGATTCCCAGGTCCTTGCTCTAGCTGTTCTGACGACTTTGACACCCGTCTCCATGTTTTGTTTTGTTGTCTGTCTCCCCCTTCAAGACTGTGAGCCCACTGTTGGGTAGTGACTGTCTCTATATGTGCCAACTTGGACTTCCCAAGCGCTTAGTCCAGTGCTCTGCACACAGTAAGCGCTCAATTGATTGATTGATTGATTGATTGGCTGTGAGCCCGTTTTTGGGTAGGGGCCGTCTCTCTATGTTGCCAACTTGGACTTCCCAAGCGCTTAGTCCAGTGCTCTGCACACAGTAAGCGCTCAGTTGATTGATTGATTGATTGATTGGCTGTGAGCCCGTTTTTGGGTAGGGGCCGTCTCTCTATGTTGCCAACTTGGACTTCCCAAGCGCTTAGTCCAGTGCTCTGCACACAATAAGCGCTCAATAAATACGATTGAATGAATGAATGGAGGAAGGCTGGTGGGAAAGAGAGGAGAGGGGGTGAGGCCATCAGATTTTTGCTGCTCTCGCGGGGCGGCAGAAGGGTTAGGGTGCTTGCTCCCAGAAGACATTCTCGAGTGGCTTCGGCTGCATCTATTTGTGCGCCCTCCGCCAGGCCTCCTCCCTCTCTCCCCAGCACGGAATTAAATAAACACCACAATTAAAGTGAGGCCCCCAAACAGCAATTACCCAGACAGGCTCCAAGTGGCTGATTGGTGTTTTCACGGGCGCACACAAACACAAACACGCACACGTACACATTTCCGCTGAAGAGTTGTCTTTCATTTCTATTTCTGCGGCCTGCAGGGAGCGGGGCCGGCGGCTGAGAGAAGGGCAGGCGGAGACACGGCATCTCTTCTTCCCCTCCATCCCCAACCGGTTTCCTGGTCAGTCTCGGAGGGCTACTTGGAGGCAGTGGACAATTCATTCATTCAATCGTATTTATTGAGCGCTTACTGGGTGCAGAGCACTGGCCTAAGCGCTTGGGAAATCCAAGTTGCCAACATCTAGAGACGGTCCCTACCCAACAGTGGGCTCACAGTCTAGAAGGGGGAGACAGAGAACAAAACAAACCATATTAACAAAATAAAATAAATAGAATAAATATGTACAAATAAAATAAATAGAGTAATAAAGACAAGGAAAGATGAGGATGAAGCGGGTAGAAGAGGCGGTGCTTTAGAGAAGCAGCGTGGCTCAGTGGAAAGGACACGGGCTTTGGAGTCAGAGGTCATGGGTTCAAATCCCGGCTCCGCCACTTGTCAGCTGTGTGAGTTCGGGCAAGTCACTTCACTTCTCTGGGCCTTAGTTACCTCACCTGTAAAATGGGGATGAAGACTGTGAGCCCCTCGTGGGGCAACCTGGAGTTTGGGCAAGTCACTTCACTTCTCTGAGCCTCAGTTACCTCATCTGTAAAATGGGGATGGAGACTGTGAGCCCCCCGTGAGACAACCTGATCATCTTGTAACCTGAACAGTGCTTTGCACATTGTAAACGCTCAATAAATACGATTGAATGAATAGTAAGTGCTTAATAAACGCCATCATTATTATTATTATTACCCAGGGTGGATTATGGAGGGGGAGCGATGACTGATTTTCAAAAATGCCCGAAGTCTTGACTCTAAAAGCCATAGGGGCTAATTTCACATGCAGGGTCTTTATTTAAAGTTAAAATGCAAATGTTGCCGACTTGTACTACCCAAGCGCTTAGTCCAGTGCTCTGCACACAGTAAGTGCTCAATAAATGAATGAATATGTTTGTACATAGTTGTTACTCTATTTTACTTGTACACATTTATTCTATTTATTTTATTTGGTTAATATGTTTTGTTTTGTTGTCTGTCTCCCCCTTCTAGACTGTGAGCCCGCTGTTGGGTAGGGACCGTCCCTTTATGTTGCCTACTTGGACTTCCCAAGTGTGCTCTGCACACAGTAAGCGCTCAATAAATACGATTGAATGAATGAATTTATTTGTTTTACTTGTAGATATTCTATTTATTTTCTTTCGTTAATACGTTCTGTTTTGTTGTCTGTCTCTCTATGTGGCCAACTTGTACTTCCCAAGCGCTTAGGACAGTGCTGTGCACACAGTAAGCGCTCAATAAATATGATTGAATGAATAAATTTGATTGAATGAATAAATATGATTGAATGAGTGAATGAAATAAACATCCTACCAAAAGTCACCCCCACCAGCCAAGTCTTCCAGCCCCTGCTGCACCAGGCTCAGCCTGTCTGGAAAAAATATTGGTCCCTCCGCCAGCGCCAGCGGTAGCCCTGGCTACCAGAATGTGTGCGTGTGTGTCTTTGTGTGCACGCATCCGCACACACGCCTTAGCATTCATGTACTTGTGGTCTAGACCAAGGGGATATGAGTCTGAGGAGTGTATTGAATTCCTCCAGCGGGCTGGAAAACGCAGAGCCTCAGAGTAGTTTAATTTTAGTCTCGGTTCTGAGGGGCAGCTAGGCCGAGCGCGCCATTTGGCCTGGAATCAATTCATCCATCCATCAGTTGTATTTATTGAGCCGTTACTTCGTGCGGAGAGAGTACAATATCACAGAGTTGGCAGATACGTTCCCTGCCCACAGTGAGCTTACAGTCTAGATGAACCCAGCCTGAGGATTTTACGATTTTTTAAAAGAAGCAGCAGCATGGTTCGGTGGAAAGAGCCCGGGCTTGGGAGTCAGAGGTCCCGACTCCACCACTTCATCATCATCATCATCAATCGTATTTATTGAGCGCTTACTATGTGCAGAGCACTGTACTAAGCGCTTGGGAAGTACAAATTGGCAACATATAGAGACAGTCCCTACCCAACAGTGGGCTCACAGTCTAAAAGGGGGAGACAGAGACCAAATATACTAACAAAATAAAATAAATAGAATAGATATGTACAAATAAATTAAATAAATAAATAAATAAATAAATAGAGTCAAAAAATATGTACAAACATATATACATATATACAGGTGCTGTGGGGAAGGGAGGGAGGTAAGATGGGGGGATGGAGAGGGGGATGAGGGGGAGACCACTTGTCAGCTGTGTGACGTTGGGCAAGCCACTTAACTTCTCTGGGCCTCAATGACCTCATCTGTAAAATGGGGATGAAGGCTGTGAGCCCCCCGTGGGACAACCTGATCACCTTGTAACCTCCCCAGCACTTAGAACGGTGCTTTGCACATAGTGCGTGCTTAATAAATGCCATTAAAGCCACTTAACTTCTCTGGGCCTCAGTTCCCTCATCTGTAAAATGGGGATTAAGACTGTGAGCCCCACGTGGGACAACCTGATCACCTTGTGACCCCCAGTGCTTAGAACAGTGCTTCGCACATAGTAAGTGCTTAACAAATACCTTTATTATTATTATTATTATTAAAAGGCCAGATGGGTCCCTTCCTCCAAGGGCCCTTGCTCTGATCCTCCTCGCGATCCAGTGGCCCCCACCCCGAGTCATCCTGTCATATGTTGCTGGCTTGTGCTTCCCAAGCGCTTAGTACAGTGCTCTGCACACAGTAAGCGCTCAATAAATACAATTGAATGAATGAATTCCTCCCCCCAACCCCACCTCCACACAGGCCAGATGGGGAAGGTGCCGTGTCAATATGGAGACAGCAGGAGAGGTTAGATAGTGGTGGGAGGGTAATAATAATAATACTTATGGTCTTTGTTAAGTGTTTACCATGTGCCGAGCACTGTACTAAGCGCTGGGGTGGATACAAGCAAATGGCATTGGGCACAGTCCCTTGTACATGTCTCTTCTAGACTTTGGGAGGGATTGTCTCTGTTGCTGAACTGTACTTTCCAAGTGCATAGTACAGTGCTCTGCACACAGTAAGTGCTCAGTAAATATGATTGAATGAATGGGGCTCAAAGTCTCCATCCCCATTTTACAGATGAGGTAAAGAGAGTTAAGAAGAGAGAAGTTAAGTGACATGCCCAAGGTCACACAGCAGACAAGTGGCAGAGCCAGGATTAGAACCCGTGACTTTCTGACTCCTAGGCCCGGGTTTTGCACACAGTAAGCGCTCAATAAATGCAGTTGAATGAAATGAATGAATGCTCCATCCATTAGGCCGTGCCGAGGATGGGGACTGGGCTTACTGTGTGTCCTTGGGAAAGATACACATCCTCTCTGGGCCTCTGCTTGCTCATCTAGGGAAGCAGCATGGCTCAGTGGAAAGAGCCCGGGCTTTGGAGTCAGAGGTCATGGGTTCAAATCCCGGCTCTGCCACTTGTCAGCTGTGTGACTTTGGGCAAGTCACTTCACTTCTCTGGGCCTCAGTTATCTCATCCGTAAAATGGGGATTAAGATTGTGAGCCCCCCGTGGGACAACCTGATTACGTTGTACCCTCCCCAGCACTGAGAACAGTGCTTTGCGCATATAAGCGCTTAATAAATGCCATTATTATTGTTATCTGAATCACCGGGTAGCCCCATCCCTGCCTATTCCGGCCATGGAGAGCTGAAGGGGGAAGGGCTTTAGAAAATATCCAGCCCACCAATGATCAATCAGTCAATTGTATTTATTGAGCACTTACTGTGTGTAGAGCACTGTACTAAGCGTTTGGGAGAGTCCAATATGACGATAAACAGACACATTCCTAGCCCACAGCCATCTTATAGTCTAGTGGTATTTATGGAGCACCTTCTGCGTGTGAAGCACTGTGCCAAGCACTTGGGAGAGTTCATCATTAAGGAGACACGCGTGCCCTGCCCTCAAAGAACCCATACCGAAATGGAGATTGTGAACTCTAACCTCCATCCATCCTGCTGCAGCGTGGGCCCACCTAAGCCGGGGCAAAGTCCAGTCTGGCTCAGAGGGCCCATGAGAGGTTGGGGCAGCTGCAATGGGGAAGACGGGGTTGAGCTGGATGGAGACTCAGCGGTTGGATTGTTTGGTCTATGTGGAAAAGGCAGATTAATAAAAGAAAGCGGAAACCATATGCCTTTCCTCCATTTAAATTAACAACAAGGGTTTAATCTGCAGTGAAGTGTAATTAAGTAATTGCGAACAGGAAGCTGAGAGATCTGCAGGTGGGGGCGGGGACGGCCGGGGGAGCAGCAGTGAATGTGCTTGTGAGATTATGAAGGGAAGAGATTTAAGAATTCAGTCCTCTTGGGCTCATTCCATCCATTCCCCTGCCTCTTTGCCACCCCCAGCTCAGGACCCACCTCTGCGGACAGATGTCCCAGGATCAGGACCATCTCTCCATCATCATCATCAATCGTATTTATTGAGCGCTTACTATGTGCAGAGCACTGTACTAAGCGCTTGGGAAGTACAAATTGGCAACATATAGAGACAGTCCCTACCCAACACCCATCCTAGCCTCCCTCTCGCTTGTCCCATTTTCGCTTTTCCCATCCCTGCCCAATGGAGAGATCTGACATCTGACCTGAATCCCTGCTGCTGCAGTCTGAGTGTCTCTGGGCTCCTGTCTTCCACCCCCTTGTCTGCTGAAGTGCCGTTACCTCCTGCTGTAAAGTGGACAGCCCTCCGTCTTTTTCCCAAACCGTCGGTCCCCACTTTTTTCCATAATTTCCTGCCTTTAGGGCTTGGGAGGGGCAGGGTGGACTGGAGCGGGGCTCACTATGGTGGAGGACGAGTTAGGGGAGGAATCATCAGGGTCCCTGTCCTTGCCCTGGAGAGAAATAGGAACAAGCCATCCCACAGACCCTCCCGACTCCCCAGCGAGAGAAGTACCATGGCCTAGTGGCTAGAAAACGGAGTCAGAAGGCTCTGGGTTCTAATCCCAGCTCGCCACTTGCCCGCTCTGTGACCTTGGACTAGTCACTTCACTTCTCTGCGCTCCAGTTACCTCATCCGTAAAATTGTGAGCCCCACATGGGATAGGGATGGTGACCGATCTGATTAGTTTATATCTACCCCAGCGCTTAGTACAGTGCCTGGCACTGTAGTGAACGCTTAACAAATACCATAAAAAACAAACAAACAAAAATCTACGACTTCCCGGGCTCCTCAAACACAGTGGGGCTGGGCTAGGGGACAGAAGGATGCCCAATCCCGGCTTTGAGATAATAATAATAATAATGGTATTTGTTAAGCCTTGTGACCCAAAAAGACATTACGTAGGTCACATATATAAATACATATAAATGTACATTAATTTGCATTAATGTCTGTCTCTCCCTCTAGACTGTCAGCTCCTTGCGGACAGGGAACGTGTCTACCAACTCTGTTGTATTGGACTCTCCCATACACGTTTGAGGGATTGATTTATTGGGAGGGACACAGAAAGCAATTTTTCTCTGCTCTCAGGGTGCTTACGGTCCATTAGGGGAATGCAGATGGGCTCAGGAAAGTTATTAGTCATTTTCAAATGAACAAATTTGATTTCTGTGGGAGACCCGGAGCCCTCCTTGGCAATCCGGCCCCCACCTCTACCTCCAACTCAGCCCACCCCGAGCGGCTCCGTGGCGTAAGAGCACTGGCCTGGGCGTCAGAAGGTCATGGGTTCTAATCCCGCCTCCGCTACTTGTCTGCTGTGTGACCTTGGGCGAGTCACTTTGCTGTGCCTCAGTTATCTGTAAAATGGGGAATGAGACTGTGAGCCCCACGTGGGGCAGGGACTGTGTCAAACCCGATTTGCATGTATTCAACCCTGTGCTCAGTACAGTTCCTGGCGCATAGTAAGGCTTAACAAACACCATAATTGTTATTATTAATTATTGTTATTAAGCCCAGCCTCCCCGCTCCTTCTATCCCTGCGCCTCACTTCTGCCAGGTATGTCTTCAAGTCTAACCTCCATCCCCCTCGCTTCAGGCGAACCCATTTCCCTCACCCTGGTCCCAGGATGTTTGGAAACGGCATCGACGCTGACGGCCCTTTCCGTGAGGGAAGGAGAAAGTGCGTTTTGTGCCTCTCCTCCTTTCCCACTAGGGCCAAGCTCAGAGAGGCAGCATATGGCTAATGACTAATTTATCAGGTTTAAATCCTGCCCGCCGTCGTGTGCTTGCCTGCTGAATAATCCGACGGCCCAAGAGGAAGGTCTGCTTGCGCACCCCTCTTCCCTTCCAGCCTGACACCGCCGTCCAGGGTGGAGGGAGGGCAGGGGGCGGGAGAAGCGGCCGGGAGATGGGGGTGGAGGGGATGGGAAGAGGGAGGGGTGCTTGGAGAAGGGGCAGGAGGGAAGAAATCCTGCCAGCCAACTGGCCAACTGCTTCTTGGGATCATCCCATCCTCCCCAGGCCTCCGTCCCCTCGTCCATCCCTGGGGGAGGAGGCGTCCAGCTGCCAGGCCGGTTTGGCCCAGGCCCTTGTCTTCTAGCGAGGAAGTTGTTAATCAGGTCTGCCCCACTGCCCATCGGACAATCCTGTGGGTCCCCGAGGCGTGCGGGTGGGAGCCGGGGGCTCTTAGTTCCAGATGGGCTGGTGAGCGGATCTACCACAACACAGCTGTGATTCCCTCCATCTTCTCTGGAGAATTGCACGTGTCTGTCGGGCGAGATTAGCACTGAGCGGTAAACGGGTGAAAATCAGCCAAGTTTGAGGGGATGGGGCAGGCCAGAGGGGGCCGTCGCCTCCCCCCGAAAGCGGATTCTTCTCCTCCCTTCTTCCCCCCCAGGCAGATCTTCCTGGAGTCTCCCAGGCTCAGAGGGAAACCTGCAATCCGCTGGGGAGTGTACCCGTCTGCCTCTGTGTGAACCCTGTACATAAAATAATAATAATTAATTCAATCGTATTGATTGAGAAGCAGCGTGGCTCAGTGGGAAAGAGCCCGGGCTTTGGAGTCAGTGGTCATGGGTTCAAATCCCGACTCCACCACTTGTCAGCTGTGTGACTGTGGGCAAGTCACTTCACTTCTCCGGGCCTCAGTTCCCTCATCTGTAAAATGGGGATGAAGACTGTGAGCCCCACGTGGGACAACCTGATCACCTTGTAAATTCCCCAGTGCTTAGAACAGTGCTCTGCACATAGTAAGCGCTTAATAAATGCCATTATTATTATTATTATTATTATTATTGAGCGCTTACTGTGTGCACAGCACTGTACTGAGCTCTTGGGAAGTACAAATAGACAACCTATAGAGACGGCCCCTACCCAACAACAGGCTCACAGTCTCGAAAGGGGAGACAGACAACAAAACAGAACATGTAGACAGGTGTCAAAATAATAACAATTGTGGGATTTGTTAAGGGCTTACTATGTGCCAAGTGCTGTGCTAAGCCCTGGGGTGGATACAAGCAAATCAGGATGGACACAGTCCCTGACCCACATGGGGCTCACAGTCTCAATCCCCATTTTGCAGATGAGGTAACTGAGGCACAGAGAAGTGTAGTGACTTGCTCAAGGTCACAGAACAGGCAAGTGGTGGAGGCGGGATTAGAATCCAGATCCTTCTGATTCCCAGACCCAGCCTCCATCCACTAGGCCATGCTGCTTTTCTCCTTGTCTCCATGTTTAGCTGGTTACCTTGTATCTAGCCCAGCACTTTGAACAGGGCTTGGCACATAGTAAACTTTTAACAAATGTTATTATTATTAATATTATTGTTATTATGTGAGGATGTCCCATGTGAAGGTGTCTCCACGTAGAGGTGTCTCCATTTGAGGATCATCAGGTTGAAACCAGTCCCTGTCCCACATGGGGTTCACAGTCTGGTGGGAGGAGGGTTTAATCCTCATTTCACAGATGAGGAAACTGAGGCACAGAAAAGTTAAATGACTTGCCCAAGGTCACAAAGCAGGCAACTGGCAGATCCAGGATTAGAACCCAAGTCTTCTGACTCCCAAACCCGTTCTTCTTCCATTAGGCCTTGCTGCTTCTCTTGTGATTCCATATTTGTCTACTTGTGTATGCCCGAAGCTCTTCAAGAGTGGGTCGCCTGGGAGCAGAAGGGATGGAGGTTAGACTCAAAAAGGACTTTTATCGCCCTTTCTGAGTCTGACCCGGCATCTGGAGAAATAGAGACTGTAAGCAGGAAACGCATATACGAACTCTGTACTCTCCTAAACACTGAATATAGTGTTCTGCACACACTAAGCGCTCAATAAATACCATTGATTGATGGAAAGTAGACTCAAGGAGGACTGCAATCTCCCTTTTTGAGGCTGATCCAGCGACTGGAGGGATGAAAATTAGTCTCAAGGTGTTTTTGTTGTTGTTGTTGTTGTTTTCCCCAGCCAGGGGCGAAGAGGGCCAGGGGGCCAGAGGGAAAGAAGGAGAGAGAATGAGATTGAGAGGAGAGAAGCCATGATAGTTTTTTCCCTGGAAATTCGACCATATCTCAGAGCCCTCATTCCCAGTCCTGTTGGAGGAACCAACCCTGGGAAGGCCCCACCTCCCAGGCCTTCCTTAAGAACGGGGCATCCGAGGTCCCGCCGCCCACAGCCGGAGTGCGGGAGAAACGTGTGGTCAGGACGATTCCAATGGCTGCTGTCCCCGCAACAGGCCGCACGACTGGCCACCCCACTCTCTCCCCTGCTCACCCGCCTTCTCTCCAACCCGCTTGCCCTCCCCGAAGTCCGCTCACCCTTCCCCACCCTTCCCTCCCTTCCCCTAGCTTACCCGCCATCTCCCCAGCTCGCCCACCTCCCCCTCAGCTCGCCCACCCTCTCTTCCCCCAGCTCACCCTCTCTTCAATCAATCAATCAATCAATCATATTTATTGAGCGCTTACTGTGTGCAGAGCACTGTACTAAGCGCTTGGGAAGTACAAGTTGGCAACATATAGAGACAGTCCCTACCCAACAGTGGGCTCACAGTCTTCCCGCAGCTCACCCTCTCTTCCCCCCGCTCGCCCACCCTGCCTCTTCCCGAAACCCAAAGGGGCTGGAACAAATGCTTGTTTAGGTTTGATGCCATTTTGCTCTGTTTCCGCGGCAGCTTAATGGCCCGGAAAAATTCTCCGAGAGTTCGCACATCCCCATCCCCACAGCGCCTGCAGGCCTTGCCTGGAAACTCAATCACCACCCAGGCGCCGGAGGGGGCTGGAGCTGGACCGAACCGGGCCGAACTGGACCGAACCGGGCCGGGGCTTGAAAGTTCTGAGGGAATGACCAGATTGCGGGGTCGAGGGGATGGCAGGACCGGGCCAGGTGACCCGAGGAGGGAGCTGGATGTCTGGGGTGGCTCTGTTCTCCTGCCTCAAGAGGGGAACCC
Source organism: Tachyglossus aculeatus (assembly GCF_015852505.1). Taxonomy (NCBI): domain Eukaryota; kingdom Metazoa; phylum Chordata; class Mammalia; order Monotremata; family Tachyglossidae; genus Tachyglossus; species Tachyglossus aculeatus. The sequence continues at coordinate 4,806,220 of NC_052091.1, forward strand.
ACCTCCCCACCCCAAGGGGAGAGCGACAGGGGAGATGTTGCAGCAGGAGGGATGCGGGTTAGACCTGAGGAGGACTTCCTGATGCGGGGGGCACAAGTGTTAGTGAAGAAAGAAGGGAAGGCTGGCAGCTCTTCCTTCTCGCCAGGCCGGGGAACGGAAGCAGGGGGAGGGACAGAATGACCCTGAGCGGGGGCCAGAGAATTAAACAATCTCCCCTTTAATCATATAACGCTGCTCTGGGGGAGGGGATCCTCTCACTCCATCTCTCCTAGGTGACTGGGTGGGCAATAAGAGCGAGTCAATAATTCGCATTGATGGATTGACTGCTTCCACTTCAGAAAGGACATCCTTGACAAGTAGGCAGAGGGAAGTCGGGGGGAGAGGGAGGCCTGGCAGGAGGGATGGGATCTCTCCCCGGAGAACGGTCCCTCCCCTGCTTCTGGCTGGGAGATTGTGAAGTAGGCCCGGGGGAGAGGGGATGATTTGGAGACCCTCCCCAATCCAGCCCCAGTGATGGGTGGCTGTCATTCCCTCGCCCCTTTTGTCGAGGCCGGATCCGGCATAATGGATAGAGCACTGTCCTAGGAGTCAGAAGGAGCCAGAAGGGTCTAATCCCAGCTCCGCCACTTCTCTGTGTGTGACCCTGGGCAAGTCGTTTGACTTCTCTGGGCCTCAGTTACCTCATCTGTAAAATGGGAATTGAGACTGTGAGCCACACTTGGACAGGGATTGCATCCAACCCGATTGGCCTGTTTCCACCCCAGGGCTTAGTACAGTGCCTGGCACATAGCAAGCACTTAACAAATGCCATAATAACAACAACAAAAACAACAACAATAATAATAATAATAATAATAATAATAATAATAATAATAATAAACTCCAAACCTGACGGAGAAGCGGAAGCCTGATTCGAAGCTAGTAGGGTAAGTCTCTGAAGAGAAGCCACCAAGCAGCTGTGCCGGGCTAGATGGGCTTACCCGGGATAAGCCCCCACCTCCCCGCCTTCACCCCCTTCCCCTCTCTTCTCCCTATCCCTACTCCGGCTAATTCTTGCCCTCTAGCAGCTCCACGCTCCCCTCTCCCTTTCCCTTTCCCCTTCCCCTTCACCTCCCTGTGACTGCCCTGGGAGTCTGGGGGAGCCCAGACTCTTAGAATCTCAGTCAGATCCACCCTGATTAACTTATATCTACCCCAGTGCTTGAAACAGTGCTTGGCACATAACACTTAACAAGTACAGTAATTAATATTATTATCCCGATTTCTAACCCTCCTTGGGAAAGGGGCAAGAGTGCGGAGGGGGCTTTATTTTGTCCTCTGTCTTCCCCTTCTAGACTGTAAGCCCACTGCTGGGTAGGGACTGTTTCTATGTGTTGCCGACTTGTACTTCCCAAGCACTTAGTACAGTGCTCTGCACACAGTAAGCACTCAATAAATACGATTGATTGATTTGGGGGGGAGCAGGCTGAGGAGGAGGAGAGCAAGGGGGTGAAGGGGGAAAGGAATAGGTCTGGGGATCACCTAGGGGTAGCGTCACTCAGGGAAAAGAGCCCGGGCTTGGGAGTCAGAGGTCATGGGTTCAAATCCCGCCTCCGCCACTTGTCTGCTGTGTGACTTTGGGCAAGTCACTTCACTTCTCTGTGCCTCAGTTCCTTCATCTGTAAAATGGGGATTAAGACTGTGAGCCCCACATGGGACAACCTGATCACCTTGTATCCTCCCCAGCACTTAGAACAGTGCTTGGCATGTAGTAAGCGCTTAACAAATACCAAAATTATTAATGGTGGACCGAGTCAGAGAAGAAGGCTGACACTGCAGCAGTTGGGATAAAAGGTAGACTCCCCGGAGGAATTCCACAGGAAGAGGGGGTAGTGGGAGTCCCAGGCGGCCCAGGGGCAGCGTTTGAGCTGGGAAGGCCCAGCCAGTTCCCCAGCGCATCTGAGAATTGAGTTTCCTTGAGACTGTAAGCTTGTTATGGGCAGGGAATATGCCTGTTTATTGCTGTATTGTCCTCTCCCAAGTGCTTAGTACAGTACTCTGCACAGTAGTAAGCGCTCAATAAATACGATTGAATGGATGAATGAAAGAATGAAACTACGCTTTGGTGACGGGCCTGTGCGGGTTCTGGACGGGGGAAGTGGAGAGGCACTTTATGGGAGAAAAACTAGTAGACCCTCCCACAGGCCATCCCCTCATCGCCCCCCAAATCTTGTGCCACCCCCTGTCCAGGGTCTTCTGTCCCCTCCCCTTCCCCCTGCCTGATCCCCTTTGCCACCGCCACCCCGTTCCTTCTGCTTCCTACCTCATTTCTCGCCCCCAGAATTTCTCTCTGCCTGGCAGAGGGGAGCATCGAGGACACCACTAGGTCCAAACTCCTGACCCATAAAATCCGGCTCCTCTGCCCCCTCCCTCCAGCCCTTAACCCCAAGCCACCACCCCAATCACTCCCCCAGCCTGGAATGCCCCCCTCCCACCCTCTTTGAGAGAGTTGGTAGGGGGGAGGGCAAGCCAAAAACCCACCTCTTCCAGGAAGCTCCCCCGGATTAGTCCCACTTGGCTTCAATTCTTCTGGTCTGATCCCCTCACCCCTCACCCTGACCCTGCTGGGGAGCCATACCAGGAATGAGCTAGTGACCAGATGGTCTTGGCTAGGGTGAGGGACCTGGGGGGGACGTTAGGGGGGAGGGATATCATGCTGCTGATTGATTATTGCCTAGTTATTAGCTGACCTAATTGCACAATTTCCTTTTAGGGAAGCAGCGTGGCTTAGTGGCAAGAGCACGGTCTTGGGAATCAGGGGACGTGGATTCTAATCCTGGTTCTGCCCTTGTCTTCTGTGTGACCTAAGGCAAGCCATTTAACTTCTCTGGGCCTCAGTTTACCTCATCTGTAAAATGGTGATTCAAACTGCGAACCCCACCTGGGACAAACTGATTACTCTGTATCTACCCCAGCACTTAGAACAATGCTTGGCACATAGTAAGCGCTTAACAAACACCATCATTATTACTATTTCTTTTTACAGCCCACTGCCCAATTTCCACTGAACCCTGCTGTACAATTTCTCTTTTGGCTCCGCCGCCTGATTTCCTTTAGGCCCTGTTTCCTGATTTCCTTTTAGACCCTGGTGCCTGATTTCCTTTGGGCCCTGCTTCCAAGAGCTTAGAACAATACTTGGCACATAGTAAGCACTTAACAAACACCATCATTATTGTTATTATTACTATTTCCTTTTACAGCCCACCGCCTAATTTCCATTGAACCCCACTGAACAATTCCTTTTTTTGGCTCTGCTCCCTGGTTTTCTTTAGGCCCTGCGGCCTGATTTCCTTTTAGACCCCGCTGCCTGATTTCCTTTGGGCCCTGCTTCCAATCTTCTTTCAGTCTCCCCTGGGCTGGGATAAGAGACAAATCCCTCCAGCTCCATCTCTGTGGCTTTGCCGCTGGAATAGACAAGACAGCAGGGTCTCCCAGGTTCCCTCCGCCCCCGACCGTGCTCCGTCTTCCCCCCACAAACCCCAGAGAAGTGACAGTAATTGTTGTCAGCGGGAAGCGGCTCCAAGCAGGGGTTTGTCCCTCAAGTGGTGAGTAAAAATGTCTTACTTTTAAGGGATTTGGGTTCCCGTTCCAGATCCTCCCGTGCGTCTGGCAGCCCCCGGACTCAGTCTCTCTGGCTGCAGGGGACAGGGGAGGAGGTCACCCCGCCTACCCAAGCTAGGTCTTCCCGCTGGGGTAAGATTTCTAGGGAAAGAGAAGAGCGGCCTCCCGCTTCCTCTTCTTCTTGCTCATCTACTCCGGCCTTTACTGAAGCCTTTAATTCCACTCCTCTTGCTGGCACTTTGTGTGAGTATGGGGTAGGGCATAGCAGACTCCCCCCCACCCCCATATCCAAGAATGCCCCTTCAGAGCCTCCTTCAATCAATTAATTAATCAATGGCATTTATTCCGCATTTACTGTGTGATGAGCACTTTACTAAGCGCTTGGGAGAGTAGAACACAACAAGAAGCAGACATTCCCTGCCCACAGTGAGCTTACAGTCCAGAGAGGGAGACAGGCATTAATAAAATAAGTAAATTACAGATATGTACATAAATACGGAACAAGTGCTTTCCCTTCCCCCATCTAATCCGCTTCTCTCTGCCCGACCCCCAGGTAGCACGGTACGGACTCCTTTTATTGCAGCAGGAGGGATTGAGGTTAGATCTCGGGAAGAACTTCTTAGCTCTCAGGGAAGGGAATAAGGTGAAAAGAGGGGAGAAGGGGAAGAGAAGCAGGGAGGCCTAGTTGGAAGAGCACAGGCCTGGGAGTCGGAAGGACCTGGGTTCTAATCCTGATTCCGCCACTCATCTGCTGTGTGACCTTAGGCAAGTCACTAAACTTCTCTGTATCTCAGTTACCCCGTCTGTAAAATAGGGATGAAAAGTGCAAAACCCATTATTCTAAGAGGGACATCTTGATGGTTACGGATGGAGGAGCTCCCCTTCCTTCTACCCCACTTTCTACGGTGGTATCTCCAGGGAGGGGAACCCCAGTCTCCCCACCCCCAGCCTTTTGGGAAGTACTTCCTGAAACCTAACTCTCTTCCCTCCTGCTGCAGCTGAGGAGCCCTCCTGTCCTGTTCCTGCAGAAATCCTACCACAGGATGGGTTCCTTTAAGAGCCTCGGTCTCCTCCTCTCTCTCCCTGCCTGGACCAGGGGTGGGGCCCAGTTTTAATTTGGAGATGGGGGAGACATCACGGAGAGAGAATTAGTCTCTAAATATGGTTTTTAAAGCAGCTGACACAGTCCTATCGGCTGTGGCCTCTAAGATAAGGTGGTGAGAGGCAATGATTTCAGGCCCGTTTTGTAATTACTGCAACAATACCTTGGAACAGGATTTCTGTAGCAAATTCACCCCATCCTTCCCTGGCCCCCAGGATCACCCCCCGGGGTCCTGCGCTGCCAGGTGTATCTGGTGTCTCAGAATCTCCAGCACAAGAGGGAATTGGAGGCAATGAAATATAGTGTGGATGTGGCAGGGGGGTGGGCATGGAGAGGGAGGGGATGGATGGAAGCAGCGTGGCTCAGTGGAAAGAGCCCGGGCTTTGGAGTCAGAGGTCATGGGTTCAAATCCCGGCTCCGCCACTTGTCAGCTGTGTGACTTTGGGCAAGTCACTTCACTTCTCTGGGCTTCAGTTCCCTCATCTGTAAAATGGGGATTAAGACTGTGAGCGCCCCCCGTGGGACCTTGTAAACTCCCCAGCACTTAGAACAGTGCTTTGCACATAGTAAGTGCTTAATAAATGCCATTATTATTATTATTATTATGGACAAGGGATCTTCCAATCATAACCCAACCCTCTGAGCCCCATTTCCCAAACCTAAAAGGAATCAGTCCAGACTTTTCAGTCCTCATGGCTCTAGTTATCCTACCTCCTCAAATCTGACAGACAACTACCCACCTCTGCTTCACGGCCTTATCGAAGGCAGTAGTGTGGCTTAGTAGAAAGAGCACGGGCTTGGGAGTCGGAGGTCGTGGGTTCTAATCCCGGTTGTCCCACGTGGGGCTCACAGTCTTAATCCCCGTTTTACAGATGAGGTAACTGAGGCACAGAGAAGTTAAGTGACTTAATCGCCCATCCCTTCAGGATACTTCTGGAGACTCCCCCCACTCCAGGAAGTTCCTGCTGTGTGACCTTGGGCAAGCCACTTAACTTCTCTAGGCCTCAATTTGCCTCATCTGTAAAACAGGGACTAAGAGTGTGAGCCCCATGGGGCAAGGACTGTGTCCAACCAGCGTGGTTTAGCAGAAAGAGCACGGGCTTGGGAGTCAGAGGTTGTGGGTTCCAATCCCAGCTCCACCACTCGTCAGCTGTGTGACTTTGGGCAAGTCACTTAACTTCTCCGTGCCTCAGTTACCTCATCTGTAAAATGGGGATTAAGACTGTGAGCCCCACGTGGGACAATCTGATTACCTTGTATATATCCCAGTGCTTAGAACTGTGCTTGGCACCTTCTAGGCTGTGATCCCACAGTTGGGTAGGGACCGTCTCTGTTGCCAACTTGTACTTCCCAAGCACTTAGTACAGTGCTCTGCACACAGTAAGCGCTCAATAAATACAATTGAATGAATGAATGAATGGACATAGTAAGCGCTTAACAAATACCAACATTATTATTATTATTATTATTATCTACCAAGAGGCCTTCCCTGGCTAAGTACCACCCCCTCCCCGCCCTTCCTCTTCTCTCACTCCCTTTTGTATTCCCCTGACTAACTTTCTTTATTTATCCTCCCTCCCAGCCCCACAGCACTTATGTGCCTATCTGTCATTTATTTATTTATATTAATGTCTGTCTCCCCCTCTAGACTGTAAGCTCATCATGGGCAGGGAATGTGTCTGTTTATTGTTGTATTATACTCTCCCAAGATCTCACAGTGTTGTGCACAGAGTAAGCACTCAATAAATACGACTGAATGAATGAATGAACTGTGGGAAGGTCCTCAAAGGTGAGCTGGAGGTCAGAGTGGGCCCCAAGAAGAGCGGACATCATCCAGGGAGGGCTCCCTCTCGGGAGTTGGGAGAGGAGTTTTTCCCCAATCTAGTTCTGATTGCCTGGGGCGAGAGCTAATCCTTGCCTGCTGTGTGCCCTTGGGTAAATCACTTCACTTTTCTGTGCCTCAGTTCCCTTAACTGTAAAATGTGGATTAAGACTGTGAGCCCAGTGTGAGACAGGAACTGTTTCCAACCCGATTTGCTTGCATTCCCCCCCAGCGCTTAGTACAGTGCCTAGCACATAGCACTTAACAAATACCACAGTAATAATAATAATAATCATGGTATTTTTAAAGCGCTTACTATGTGCCAAGCACTGTTCTAAGCACTGGGAAATATACAAGGGAGTCAGATTGTCCCATGGGGGGCTCACAGTTTTAATACCCGTTTTACAGATGAGGGGACTAAGGCACAGATAAGTGGCTTGCCCAAGGTCACACAACAGATAAGTGGCGGAGCTGGGATTAGAACCCACGTCTCTGACTCCCAAAACCGTGCTGTTTCCACTAAGCCGTGCTGTTTCCCCATAATAATGCCACACAATAATTCTAATTATTACTTCAATTCCTCCCTCCTGTCCTCCCACTGAATGAGGGTGGCATGGGAATAAGGCTAAAATGGATCTAGCCTCCCTTTCCCCACCTGGTACAAACTATTCTTTTCCTCCGGTGCAGACGGAGTCCCCTCCCTACACCCCCGGAGTCCCCCCACCCGCAGGGATTAGCCCCCCTGAGGCTCGGCGGCCGCTTTGGGAGAGCTGATGTTCTCTGGAGTTCTGGCAGGAGAACAGATAACCACACTTGGAAATGTTCCTCTCCCTTCCTTCCCCATCCCGCTCCACCCAGGCCGAGGCGCGGTTTAAAGATTTCCTTAAAACCAATCCAGCTCTCGGACAGGTTAAAATGGCCTGGCCCGGCCTTCTCCTTGCAATGGGCAGCCAGCATGTCTGCAGCAGGACGGAAGGAGTTGAGACATCAGGAGCAAATTTATTTTTTTTTTATATGGTACTTGTTAAGCTTTTACCATATGCCAAGCACTGTTCTAGGAGCTGGGGTAGATACAAGTTAATAATAATAATAATAATGGTATTTGTTAAGTGCTTACTATGTGCCAAGCACTGTTCTAAGCGCTGAGGTAGATACAAGGCAATCAGGTTGTTCCATGAGGGGGTCTTAATCCACATTTTATAGATGAGGTAACTGAGGCACAGAGAATAAAAATGATGGCATTTGTTAAGTGCTTACTATGTGCAAAGCACTGTTCTAAGCACTGGGGGGGATACAAGATAATCAGTTTGTCCCACAAGGGGCTCACAGTCTTAATCCCCATTTTACAGATGAGGTAACTGAGGCCCAGAGAAGTTAAGTGACTTGCCCAAAGTCACACAGCTGACAGGTGGCAGAGCTGGGATTAGAACCCATGACCTCTGACTCCCAAGCCTGTGCTCTCTCTGCTAAACCACGCTGGTTGGGCACAGTCCTTGCTCCCATGGGGCTCACACTCTTAGTCCCCGTTTTACAGATGAGGCAAACTGAGGCTCAGAGAAGTTAAGCGGTTTGCCCAAGGTCACACAACAGGAACTTTCTGGAGTGGGGGGAGTCTCCAGAAGGATACTGGAGGGATGGGCGATTTGCGTATGAAGACCTCTCTGTAGGTAATAATAATTATAATAATACTGATGGTATTTAAGTGCTTACTATTCAATCATTCAATCGTATTTATTGAGTGCTTACTATCAATCAATCAATCAATTGTATTTATTGAGCGCTTACTGTGTGCAGAGCACTGTACTAAGCACTTGGGAAGTACAAGTTGGCAACATATAGAGACGGTCCCTACCCAACAGTGGGCTCACAGTCTAGAAGGGGGAGACAGAGAACAAAACCAAACATATTAACAAAATAAAATAAATAGAATAGATATGTACAAGTAAAATAAATAGAGTAATAAATGTGTACAAACATATATACTAAGTGCTCTGCACACAGTAAGCGCTCAATAAATACCATTGATTGATTGGGAAGTACAAGTTGGCAACATATAGAGACTGTCCCTACCCAACAGTGGGCTCACAGTCTGCCAAGCACTGCACTAAGCGCTGAGGTGGATACAAGCAAATCGAATTGGACACCGTCCTTGTCCTGTGTGGGACCCACTTTACAGATGAGGCCCAGAGAATTGAAGTGACTAACCCAAGGTCACTATGGTGCATATGTATATATGTTTGTACATATTTATTACTCTATTTTACTTGTACATATCTATTCTGTTTATTTTATTTTGTTAATATGTTTGGTTTTGTTCTGTCTCCCCCTTCTAGACTGTGAGCCCACTGTTGGGTAGAGGCCGTCTCTCTATGTTTCCAGCTTGTACTTCCCAAGCGCTTAGTACAGTGCTCTGCACACAGTAAGCGCTCAATAAATACGATTGATTGATTGATTGATTGGTGGAGGGAGTGAACAGGGTGATGGGGGACCCCGAGAGGTCTGACCGGTTCCTGGGGGGTGGGCCCGCTGGCAGGGATTTGGCCGGAGGTTCCTCCAGATCAGGCAGAGCAGACCAGTCCGAGAGACCCTCCCCACAACCTCCCCTTACATCCAGACACCCCTGGATCTCGTCTACCTCCCCTCCGACCTCTTGCCCACATCCTGTCTCTGGCCTGGAACACCCTTCCTCTTTGTATCTGATGGAGGATCACTCTCCCAACCTTCAAAGCCTCATTGAGAAGCAGCGTGGCGCAGTGGAAAGAGCCTGGGCTTTGGAGTCAGAGGTCATGGGTTCAAATCCCAGCTCCGCCAGTTGTCAGCTGTGTGACTTTGGGCAAGTTACTTAACTTCTCTGGGCCTCAGTTCCCTCATCTGTAAAATGGGGATTAAGACTGTGAGCCCCATGTGGGACAAGCTGATCACCTTGTAACCTTCCCAGCACTTAGAACAGTGCTTTGCACATAGTAAGCGCTTAATAAATCCATTATTATTATTATTATTATTATAAGTCACTTCACTTCTCTGGGCCTCAGTTACCTCATCTGTAAAATGGGATTAAGACTGTGAGCCCCAGGTGGGACAACCTGATTACTTTGTATCCCCCCAGCGCTTAGAACAGTACTTGGCACACAGTAAGTGCAGGGTGGCTCAGTGGAAAGAGCCTGGGCTTGGGAGTCCGAGGTCATGGGTTCTAATGCCAGCTCCGCCGCTTGTCAGCTGTGTGACTTTGGGCAAGCCACTTCACTTCTCTGTGCCTCAGTTCCCTAATCTGTAAAATGGGGTTTAAGGCTGTGAGCCCCACGTGGGACAACCTGATCACTTTGTATCCTCCCTAGCCCTTAGAACAGTGCCTTGCACATAGTAAGCGCTTAAAAAATGTCATCATTATTGTTATTAACAAATGCCATTATTATTATTATTGAAGGCACATCTCCTCCATGACGTCTTCCCTGGCTATTTCCTCATTTCCTCTTCTCCCACTCCCTTCTGCATCAACCTTGTACGCGGATTTGCCCTCTTTATTCACCTTTCCCTCAACCCCATGGCTCTTATGTACATAAACGCTATTTATTGATTTGTTTATATTAATATCTATCCCCCCCTCTAGACTGTAAACTCTCTATAGGCAGGGATTACCTACCCTGTTATATTGTAATCTCCCTGGCACTTAGTACAGTGCTGTGCACACAGTAAGTGCTTGATAAATAGAGAAGCTCAGTAATAGAGAAGCAGTGTGGCTCAGTGGAAAAAGCCCAGGCTTTGGAGTCAGAGGTCATGGGTTCAAATCCCAGCTCTGCCAATTCCCAGCTGTGTGACTTTGGGCAAGTCACTTCACTTCTCTGGGTCTCAGTTACCTCATCTGTAAAATGGGCATTAAAATGGGGCAACCTGAACACCCTGTAACCTCCCCAGTGCTCAGAACAGTGTTTGGCACATGGCAAGCACTTAGGAGGCCTTCCCAGACTGAGTCCCCTCCTTCCTCTCCCTTTCCTCCTCCTCTCATCTCCCCGCCTTACCTCCTTCCCTTCTCCACAGCACCTGTATATATGTATATATGTTTGTACATATTTATTACTCTATTTATCTATTTTACTTGTACGTATCTATTCTATTTTATTTTGTTAATATGTTTTGTTTTGTTCTCTGTCTCCCTCTTCTAGACTGTGAGTCCACTGTTGGGTAGGGACCGTCTCTATATGTTGCCAACTTGTACTTCCCAAGCGCTTAGTACAGCGGTCTGCACACAGTAAAAAGTGCTCAGTAAATACAATTGATTGATTATTATTATAAATAGGATTGACTGATTGCAGATGTCAGCTTAAGAGGGAGGGGGAGAGAGGAGAAGATCCCTTGATACCAGGCAGGATGGCGAGGGGTGGAGGTGTCTCTGTCTCCACCTTCAATCGAGACGAATCCATGAGAGGGGCAGCCCAGGACCCCAGCCCCTCTCAAGCAGGGAGGCCTTCTTGGAGGAGCTGCGGGAGAACTGAGAAAGAGGGTAGCAGGGAGGCAGGGTGGCAGGGAATGGAGAGATGATGGAGAGCGGCACGTGTCCTGCATGCTTAAATGCTGGCCGAGGAGATAAAACGAGGCGAGATCTTTTCATGTTGGAATCCAAAGAGGGACAGCTTGACAGGCGGGTAATTAAGCCGTCCCTTTCCCTGTTTACATGATTCTGGTGATAAAGAGCCGGAGGGGAAGCTCCGGAAACTCTATCAGACGTGGGGAGGGGGCAGCTGAGAGAACTTCGATTGTTTCCCACCACTCTCCCTCCCCTCAAGCCCACCCAAACAGGGAAAGACACGCTCTGCCCCACCCCTCAAAACAGTTCTTCCTCGAGTCTAACTCCCCGCTAATAATAATAATAATGATGGCATTTATTAAGCGCTTACCATGTGCAAAGCATTTCTCCTGCTTCAGTCTCCACGCAGGGCAACAGTCATCCGGAGGAGATTCTCTAAGGACTCTAAGAGAATCTCTAAGGATTCTCTAAGGATTCTCTAAGGCCTTCCCCGGTCACCCATCCCTCCCGCCCCCAACCAGTGTTCACTTATTAGGAATTTGGGGGTTGGATGGGGGCAGAAGGGAGAGGGTCTGGGAAGGGGTGAATCACCCGAACCTTTGTCCCAGACTCTAAAAGATGGGTATAATAATAATTATGATGATGGTATTTGTTAAGCTATGTATGAGGCACCGTACTAAGCACTGGGGTGGATACAAGCAAATCAAGTTGGACACAGTCCCTGTCCCACAGGGGGCTCACAATCTTAATCCCCATTTTACAGATGAGGGAACCGAGGCACAGAGAAGTGAAGTGACTTGCCCAAGGTCACACAGCAGACAAGTGGCGGATCTGGGGTTAGAACCCATGACCTTCTGACTCTCAGGCCCCTGCTCTACCCACTAGGCCATGCTGCTTCTCGGGTCGAAGGTCACTGGAATGGGGAAGCCTGGGGAAACCCCCCCCCCCCCCCACCTAGGTGGGAGACAGAAGGAGTGATGGATGATCCTGAGAAGGATTGGGGAAGGATATCTGCACACGGAAAGAATCTAAACTGACTTTACATCTTTTTTTTTTCTTTTCCATAGAATGATTTCTTTTAGACACTACTGCCTTGATTTCACCAGGCCCTGGGCTCCATATATTTCTGGAAAACCATTCTAAGCCTACCCACTCCATCCCTCCCAACAGCCCCCAACTCTGCACATAGTTTTCGCTGGCAGGGTCACCAGGTTTTTGAGGCGGGGGATTCCGAGAGCCTGGGGGGGCTGTGGGAAGATGAACTGGCAGAGACTGAACCCGTCCAACTTCTTACTCCTGATGACACCGCCGTTTCTCAGCCATCTCTCCTTCTGCGTGTGGCTCCCGGCGCAGGACAGAAAACGTTTAAAACGCAATAAAATAAAATGAAAAATGACGCGCTGATGGATTTTTTTTCCCCCTTTTGAAATTTCAGGCGATGAAATAGGCTCCAGAAGGATTGCTCTCTCCCTCTGTCTCCCTCTCTCCTCCTCCCTCCCCTCTTCTCTCCTTCCCTTCTTCTCCTGCCCCTGGTAGAAGGTTGGGTGGGATGGCGATGGAGCCACACAGAAGAGGGTAAAGCAGCCATGCAAATCAGCTCAGAACCTCATTATCCACAGGGAGATGATATGGAAATGGCTGACCACTTCTTCAGGTGGAAGGTGGGGAAGAGAGGAAGAATGGGGTTTATAAAGCGCTGATTCGGGGGGGAACGGTGGAGTTTGGGTCGGAATTGTCCAGTCAGGAATTTTCCTGCCAGTCTCTCCTCACGGGCAGTTGGCAGACAAAGAAAAGGATTATTCTGGGCTCCCTCTGGGGGTTTGGTCTTAATCTTGGGGTCTAAATATGCCCAGTACATTTTCCCCTCCCAGGTACCAACAGGACAAGAGAAGCAGCGTGGCCAAGTGGAAAGAGCATGGACCTGGGATTCAGAGGACCTGAGTTCCGACTCCGGTTCCACCACTTGTCTGCTGTGTGACCTTGCGCGAGTCACTTAGCTTTTCTGCGCCTCGGTTAACTCATCTGTAAAATGGGGATTAAGACAGTAACCCCTATGTGGAACAGAGACTGTGTCCAACCTGATTATCTTGTTTCTATGGCAGCAATTCTACAGTGCCTGGAACATACTAAACACTTAACAAATGCCATAAAAAAACCCACCTGCACTATACTTTACCTATTACAAGCGCTATATATGTAAGGTAGTCCTTATTTTCCCTGCTAGACTAAAACAGAGGAGTCTCTTTTCTCAACTCTTTCTGTTTCCCACCCTCCCTGTGGGCCCAGCTGTCTGCCTGTTTCTGGTTTTCTCTTTGTCTCCTGAAGTTCTCTCTCTCTCTCTCTTTCTCTTTCTTGTTCTTCTGCACCTTCCCCTGTCTACCTCTCTGACCTCCTGCTGGTGACTCAGTGAGGTAGTGAGGGAAAGCTGTAGAGAAAATGATTTTGGAGAGAATGAATGTCTGTTTTCCTCCCTCACCCCCTTCTATCCTCCCATCCCTCCTGGCCCCTGCCCCTTCGGTGACGACCAGCCTGGCCCATCTCAAGAGGTGGAATTGTCCATTTCAGGGCCGAGGCCTCTGAAATTGCTTCTCTCTGAAATTGCTTCTCTCGCTCAGGCTGGCCGGCCCCCTTGGCCTAAGCCTTTTCACACTTCAACCCTGGCAGCCGCTTCTCTTTCCTCGGGGCTCACCGGGCCAACCGATGACTCCGTTAGCCAACTGTCAGAGCTAAATTGGTTTCCAAATCCTTTACTGACTGAGTATAAAACTCACCCAGCAAACACGCCCTCCCGCCCTTCCTTTCCCTGTTAAATTAATCCGGTCTGCTATATGGGAAATTACGACAGGCCGGGGGGTGAGTTTTTCTTTAAATGACACGAGTGCTACAGTGGGGACATAATGGTGGGTTAAGTGAAGGGGGAGAGGCCTGGGGGGAAGGGACATCAGGGATCGGTTTCCTAAGGTTCCAAGAGGCCGGAATGGTGGAAAATTTCCCAGTGGAGTGCTCACGATAGCCTACCTCGGTGGCCCCGGCCCCAAGGAGCTGAAGGGAAGAGGGAGGATTTGGGATGAGTCTGTTTTTGATGGGCAAAGCTTCCCCAGAGGGAGGGTCACAATGGGGACACAAAAACTAAGAGACTCCTTCAAAGCCCATTAAAATCACATCTTCTCCAATAGGCCTTCCCTGACTAAGCCCTCATTTCTCCTATCTGCCCTCTGTGCCTCCTTTGCGTTTGTTTGCATACCCTTTTTTTTTCACATTTGCTAAGCACTTATTATGTGCCAGGCACTGTACTGAGCACTGGGGTAGATACAAGCTAATCAGGTTGGACACAATCCATGTCCAACATGGAGCTCACAGTTCCCATTTTACAGATGAGGTAAGTGAGGCATAGAAAGCTAAGTGACTCGCCCAAGGTCACATAGCAGATAAATGGCAGGGCCTGGAGTACTTTCTTATGCACTTGGATGCTTTATCTAGTCCCACAACATTTATGTTCTTATCCTTACACTCTGCTCTTTCTCCTAAATGTAGTGTATTTTAATGCCTGTCTCCACCTGGAGACTGTAAGCTCCCTGTGGGCAGAGATCATGCCCAACAACTGTATTAATAATTATAGTATTTGCTAAGCTCTTACTATGTGCCAGGCACTGTTCTAAGTGCGGGGGTAGATACAAGCTAATCAGGCTGGATACAGTCCACTTGTCACCTGGGGCTCACAGTCTCAATCCCCATTTTACAGATGAGGTAACTGAGGTACAGAGAAGTGAGAAGTGATAAACCCAAGCTCACCCAGCAGAGAATTGGAGAAGCTGGGATTAGAACTCATGACCTTCTGACTCCCAGGCTGGTGGTCTATCCACTATGCCGTGTATTGTACTTTCCCAAAGTGCTTAGTACTGTTTTCTGCACAGAGTAAGTGCTCAGTAGATACCATGGATTGATTGATTAATTGAGAGATAAAATCGGGGGACACAGACTCAAAAAGACACAACGGGTTTACAGGGAGAGATAAAGTCCAGGGCACAGACATCTTCAAAATCCTTCTGAAATCACATCTCCTCTGGGAAGCTTTTCCCATTAATCTCTTATTTCCCCACTCTTTATCCCCACAACTGCCATTTTAGCACTTCAATGCACACTAAACCTTTCTGTCCCCACAACTCCCCATGGCACATGTATACACATCTGTGAGCCCGTTGTTGGGTAAGGTTGTATACGTTGCCAACTTGTACTTCCCAAGCGCTTAGTGCAGTGCTCTGCACACAGTAAGCGCTCAATAAATACGATTGAATGAATGAATGAATCTTACATACCCCATTGTTTAAGCAGCAATTCATGTACGTATCCACAAATTTGTAAAGTACTGAGGGCTGGGATCACGTCTTCTTACTTGTATTGCCTTTCCCCAAGTGCTTAGAATGGTACTCTTCACCTAGTAGGCACTCAATAAATGCTATTGTTTGATTTGTCCTTCCTCCTCCTAACTATAATTTATTTTAGTCTTTGTTTCCCCTGTTAGATTATAAATTCCTTGAGGGCAGGGATTGCATCTACTCATTTTATTGTAATCACTCAATATTATTTATTTATTACTGGTATTTCTAAAGTGCTTACTATGTGCCAGGCACTGTACTAAGCGCTGGGATACAATGCCTGGAACACTGTACCGGCTGGATACAGTTCCCATCTCACATGGAGCTCAAAATCTTAATTTTTTTTAATGGCATTTATTAAGCGCTTACTATGTGCAAAGCACTGTTTTAAGTGCTGTGGAGGTTACAAGGTGATCAGCCCACAGGGGGCTCACAGTCTTAATCCACGTTTTACAGATGAGGGAACTGAGGCACAGAGAAGTGAAGTGACTTGCCCAAGGTCACACAGCAGACATGTGGGGGAGGCAGGATTCGAAAACATGACCTCCGACTCCCAAGCCCGCGCTCTTTCCACTGAGCCACGCTGCTTCTCTGTGAAGCGCATGCCAGGAATCCCACACGTGGCATTAACTCCGCAGCCCAGATCTCCCTCCTCTCCCACGT
The DNA here is from genome assembly GCF_015852505.1 of Tachyglossus aculeatus. Taxonomy (NCBI): domain Eukaryota; kingdom Metazoa; phylum Chordata; class Mammalia; order Monotremata; family Tachyglossidae; genus Tachyglossus; species Tachyglossus aculeatus. The sequence goes on from NC_052091.1 coordinate 4,822,305, forward strand.
GGCAACCGAAGACCCCTCCCGAGCTAGCCACATCACTCCGGCCTCTGGGGCGGCGGGGAAGGTAAGGCAGGAGGGACACACAGCATCCCAGCGAAGCAGCATGGCTTAGTGGAAAGAGCACAGCCTTGGGAGTCAGAGGTCATGGGTTCTAATCCCGGCGCCTCCGCTTGTCAGCTGTGGGACTTTGGGCAAGTCACTTCACTTCTCTGGGCCTCAGTTACCTCATCTGTAACATGGGGATGAAGACTGTGAGCCCCCGTGGGACAACCTGATCACCTTGTAACCTCCCCAGCGCTTAGAACAGTGCTTTGCAATCAATCAATCAATCGTATTTATTGAGCGCTTACTGTGTGCAGAGCACTGGACTAAGCGCTTGGGAAGTACAAATTGACAACATAGAGAGACAGTCCCTACCCAACGGTGGGCTCACAGTTTAAAAGGGGGAGACAGAGAACAAAACCAAACATACTAACAAAATAAAATAGAATAGATATGTACAAGTAAGATAAATAAATAGAGTAATAAATATGTACAAACATATATACATAAATACAGGTGCTGTGGGGAAGGGAAGGAAGTAAGATGGGGGGATGGAGAGGGGGGCGAGGGGGAGAGGAAGGAAGGGGCTCAGTCTGGGAAGGCCTCCTGGAGGAGGTGAGCTCTCAGTAGGGCCTTGAAGGGAGGAAGAGAGCTAGCTTGGCAGATGGTCAGAGGAGTAAGCGCTTAATAAATGCCATTATTATTATTATTATTATTATTATTATTATTATTATTCTCTGGGCCTCAGTTACCTCCACCTGTAAAATGGGGATTAATAATAATAATAATAATGGCATTTGTTAAGTGCTTACTATGTGCAAAGCACTGTTCTAAGCGCTGGGGAGGATACAAGGTGATCAGATTGTCCCACGTGGGGCTCACAGTCTTCATTCCCGTTTTACAGATTAAGACTGTGAGCCCCAAGTGGGACAACTTGATTGCCTGGTATCGCCTCGGTGCTTAGAACAGTGCTTGGCACATAATAATCGCTTTACAAATACCATTATTATTATTATTACCATCATCATCATCACATGGGGACAGAGAGAGACTACACACACACACAAGCAAGGAGGAGGACCGAGAGAGAGACCTCCCTTGGGGGTGGTGGGGTCTGGGGTCACCCCTACACAGAGGCTCCTGCCTTTCCCCACTGCTCTCTAAAATGCAGTCTAACTCGATTCCCTCCTATTGCCACCCTACTGACCCCGCTCCGGGGCTGCAGACGAGGGAAACGGAGAAGGCCTGAGCCCGCTGTTGGGTAGGGACCGTCTCTATATGCTGCCAACTTGTACTTCCCAAGCGCTTAGTACAGTGCTCTGCACACAGTAAGTGCTCAATAATAAGTGCTCAATAAATACGATTGAATGAATCTCTCCGCAAAGAGTAGAAGCAGGGTGACCTAATGAATAGAGCACGGGTCTGGGTTCTAATCCCTAATCCTCCACTTGTCTGATGTGTGCCCTGGGGCAAGTATTTAACTTCTTTGTGTCTCAGTGACTTCATCTGTAAAATGGGGATTAAAACTGGGAGCCACTCGTGGGACACGGACTGTGTCCAACCTGATTACCTTGTATTCACTCAGTCGTATTCATTATGCGCTTATTAATAATAATAATGATAATGGTATTTGTGTGCAGAGCACTGTACTAAGCGCTTGGGAGAGTATAATACAACAGGATTAGTAAACACGTCCCCTGTCCATAACGAGTTTTATAGGCCAGGGGGGAATAGACATTTGCATGAATGAATAAATAATGTATTTATTATTATAAATAATAATAACTTTGTGTGACTCTGGGCAAGTCACTTCACTTCTCTGTGCCTCAGTTCCCTCATCTGTAAAATGGAGATTAAGACTGTGAGCCCCCTGTGGGAAAACCTGATCACCTTGTAACCTCCCCAGAGCTTAGAGCAGTGCTTTACACCTACTAAGTGCTTAATAAATGCTATTATTATTATTATTATGGTGCCTGGCATATAGTAAGTGCTTAACACGTTATTATTATTATTATTATTATTATTATTATTATTATTATTATGCCAATGCAGTGTTACCTGGTGGAAAGAGTCCAGCGATGGAAGTCAGAGGAACTGAGTTTGGATTCCAGCTCTGCCACTTGCCTGCTGAGTGACCTGGGGCAAGTCACTTAACTTCTCTGTGCCTCCATTTCTTCATCTGCAAAACGGGGATAAAATATCCATTTTCTCCTTCCTTTGGACGCAAGTCGCACATCCCAGGCACTGTATCTGATCTGACTGTATCATATCTATCCCAGCACTTGCTATCATCCCGGACATGTAGTAAGCACTTAACAAGTGCCACGATTAATACTATTATTATTCCCCCTCTAGACTGTAAACTTGTTGTGGGCAGGGAACGTGTCTACCAACTCTACTGTATTGTACGCTCCCCCGTACTTTGTATAGTACTCTGTGCACAATAAGCACTCAATAAAGAAACAGAGTGGCCTTGTGGATATCGCAAGGGCCTGAGAGTCAGAAGGACCTGGGTTCTAATCCCGGCTCCACCACTTCATTCATTCAATTGTATTTATTGAGCGCTTACTGGGTGCAGAGCACTGTAGTAAGCGCTTGGGAAGTACAAGCTGGCAACATATAGAGACGGTCCCTACCCAACAACGGGCTGCTGTGTGACCTTGGGCAAGTCACTTCACTTCTCTGTGCCTCAGTTCCCTCATCTGTAAAATGGGGATTAAGACTGTGAGCCCTATGTGGGCAGAGACTATGTCCAACCGGATTATCTCACTTAGAACAGTGCCTGGAAACAGTAATTACTTAACAACTACCATAATTACTATTATTCATTATTATTATTAATAGATCAATCAATCAATCAATCAATCATATTTATTGAGCCCTTACTGTGTGCAGAGCACTGTACTAAGCTCTTGGGAAGTACAAGTTGGCAACATATAGAGACGGTCCCTACTCAACAGTGGGCTCACAGTCTAGAAGGGGGAGACAGACAACAAAACCAAACATATTAACAAAATAAAATAAATAGAATAAATAGATATGACTGATGGATTGATTATTGATTGATTATTTCACCAGGTTTATTGGGGGAGGGGAGAGAGCACCCCCTTCCCTTCCTCCTGTGCCCGGCTCTGGATTGGGCAAGCTCCTATCCCTTCGGTCTGGGTCTGGGAGCCGAGCAGACTACGAGGCTCGAGTGTTAGGGACTCAATCGATTCCTGAAGCCTGACAGGAGCTAGGAATGAGAAGGGCCTTATCGCTGAGGCCCAACTGGAGGAAATAGATAGGGGCTGCAATAAGAAGGATTCAGGTTAGACTCGAGACAAACTCTCTGGCCTTCAGGGGATGAACAGTTAGGACTGATGCCTGAGGGAAGGAATGGGGTCTCCAGCCCTTCAGGTCCTTCAAGTCAGGGTGGCTACCAACTCCCCCTGGATGGGCCGGGCCAGAGACCTTAAACTAGGGATAACTTGGAGTGTAAGGGAGGAAGGGAAAGATGATGATGATAATGATGATGATTGTGCTTACTATTTGTCAGGCACTGTACTAAACGCTGGGTTAGATACAAGATAATCGGGTTGGACACAGCCCCTGTCCCACAGAGGACTCCCAGTTCTCAATCCCCATTTTATCGATGAGGTAGCTGAGCCAAAGAGAAGTTAAGTGACTTGCCCAAGGTCACACAGCAGACAGGGGAGATATGAACATGGAAGAAGGCACAGAGAGATTGAGAGAGAATGAAAGTGAGGAAGAGAGAGACAAGGAGAAAGCAAGAGAGAGAGAGAGGTGGCCTTGTGGTGGGGTAGGGGAAAGCCATGATAATAATTATGGTATTTGTTAAGTGCTAAATATATGCCAAGCATTGTACTAAGCACTGGGGATCATCAAGTCCCACATGGGGCTCATAGTCTAAATAGGATGAAGAACAGGTATTGAATCTCAATTGAATTTCAAGGCCCCACTGAGAGTTCACCTACTCCAGGAGGCCTTCCCAGACTGAGCCCTTTTCTTCCTCTCCCCCTTGTCCCCCTCTCCATCCCCCCCATCTTACCTCCTTCCCTTCCCCACTGCACCTGTATATATGTATATATGTTTGTACATATTTGTTACTCTATTTATTTATTTTACTTGTACATATCTATTCTATTTATTTTATTTTGTTAGTGTGGTTGGTTTTGTTCTCTGTCTCCCCCTTTTAGACTGTGAGCCCACTGTTGGGTAGGGACTGTCTCTATATGTTGCCAACTTGTACTTCCCAAGTGCTTAGTACAGTGCTCTGTACACAGTAAGCGCTCAATAAATACGATTGATGATGATGATGATGATGAATCTTCATTTTGCAGATGAGAGAACTGAGACACAGAGAACTTAAGTGACTTACCTAATGTCACACAGCAGACGAGTGGCAGTGGCCTTCGGACTCTCAGGGCTGTGATCTATCCACTAGGCCGTGTTGCTTCTTCTGTTTCTTGGAGTGGCTCACAGCCCAGAGGTAGGAGACTGGATGGTAAGCTCCGTGTGGGCAGGGAATGTAACCACCAATTTTGTTGTATCACATCAAAGCAGATGGAAGCTGGGGTCAGAAGGACCCTTTACAAGGTCACTGTGGCCAGTCCACTGCTTCCGAGGAGGGTTTCACTCCCAGACTGAGCTCCCTTCTTCCTCTCCCCTTCCTCCCCCTCTCTATCCCCCCCGCCTTACCTCCTTCCCTTCCCCACAGCACCTGTATATATGGATATATGTTTGTACATATTTATTACTCTATTTATTTATTTTACATATCTATTCTATTTATTTTATTTTGTTAATATGTTTTGTTTTGTTCTCTGTCTCCCCCTTCTAGACTGTGAGCCCACTGTTGGGTAGGGACCGTCCCTATATGTTGCCAACTTGTACTTCCCAAGCACTTAGTCCAGTGCTCTGCACACAGTAAGCGCTCAATAAATACGATTGATTGATTGATTCACTCAATTCGAGCCAGAGGAAACTCTCCTGGTTCAAAACCCTCAGAAATGCAAGCTTCCTGTAGTCCTCCATCCACTTCCCAAGTGGGAAGGGAAGTTCTCCATCCCTGTTGCTGTTGCTTTTCCTGTGCGCCAACACCCACCACGCACCCAAATCAGTTTGGAGCTGGAAAGAAAAATAAAATAAGACATCCAGGCTCGGAGGGCATTTCTCTCTCCCACCGCCCCACCATTGTCCCCGCGTCCACCGTGTCCTTAATAGACTCGGCTGGACCGGGGGCAGTGGAGCCGGAGCTCTCCGCCTGTCTCCCATTAGGCGACGTGATTCATTAGTTCTCAGGAACTCGCCTAGCGTTGGCAGTCCGGGCCGGGAGCTGGACAGAGCTGAGAGGAAATCGATAGAGTGAGAGCAGCCGGGAGCCGGGAGAGAGGAGTCCGTGATGGATAGAGAAGAGTTTTTCGACCTGATCCAGGATCCGCGTCAAGGGGGGAGTGGAGGAGGAGGGAGAGCCCTAGGCCCCAGACCCTGACACGGCCTTGCAGTTAAGAAGGAGACGGACCCGCCCGGGACTCTGCCCTCAACGGCAAAGTGGGAATTAAGATCATGAGCCTCATGTGCGAGAGGGACGGCGTCCAAACCGATCTGCTGGAATCCACCCCAGCGCTTAGTACAGTGCCTGGCATATAGTTTTGTTTTGTTGTTTTGTTTTGTTGTCCGTCTCCCCCTTCTAGACTGTGAGCCCGTTGTTGGGTAGGGGCCGTCTCCACATGTTGCCGACTTGTACCTCCCAAGTGCTTAGTAATCAATCAATCAATCAATCAATCGTATTTATTGAGCGCTTACTGTGTGCAGAGCACTGGACTAAGCGCTTGGGAAGTACAAGCTGGCAACATATCGAGACAGTCCCTACCCAACAGTGGGCTCACAGTCTAGAAGGGGGAGACAGAGAACAAAAGCAAACATACTAACAAAATAAAATAGAATACATAGGTACAAGTAAAATAAGTAAATAAATACAGTAATAAATATGTACAAACATATATGCATATATACGGGTGCTGTGGGGAAGGGAAGGAGGTAAGATGCGGGGGATGGAGAGGGGGACGAGGGGGAGAGGAAGGAAGGGGCTCAATCTGGGAAGGCCTTCCGGAGGAGATGAGCTCTCAGTAGGGCCCCGAAGGGAGGAAGAGACAGTGCTCTGCACACAGTAAGCGCTCAATAAATACGCTTGAATGAATGAATGAATGAGGCTAGTTGGTTCATTCATTCATCCATTCAATCGTATTTATGGAGAGCTTACTGTGTGCAGAGCACTGTACTAAGCGCTTGGAAAGTACAGAACAGCAAAAGAGACAATCACCTCCCTCCGTGAAGCCTCAGGGAAGGAAAGAGGCTGGGTTGGATTCAGCCTGGGACTGGAAGGAGGTGGGAGGGGGGGGGAGGGGGGGAGTCCATTAGGGTCTCTTCAGAGACTGGGTTACAGATTGGGACCACCATAACTTCCCCAAGGGCCTGTTGGCGTCTTGCTCCAAGCGAGCGGGGTGTCTCATGCCTAGTGGAATGTGAGCGCTCCTCCGAGGCTCAACCCAGATAATAATAATAATGATGGTATTTGTTAAGCGCTTACTATGTGCAGAGCACTGTTCTAAGTGCTGGGATAGACACAACGTTATCAGATGGTCTCAAGAAGCCCGTCTCAAGAGAAGCAGTGTGGCCTACTGGATAGAGCACAGGCCTGGGAATCGGAAGGACCAATGAAATGAAAACTGTTCTTTAATAATAATAATAATAATAGTGGCATTTATTAAGCACTTACTATGTGCAAAGCACTGTTCTAAGCACTGGGGAGGTTACAAGGTGATCAGGATGTCCCCCGGGGAGCTCACAGTCTTAATCCCCATTTTACAGATGAGGTAACTGAGGCACAGAGAAGTTAAGTGACTAAGTGACTTCACCCCCACCACTTCTCCAAGCCCCAGCTTCTTCTCACCTGTCTGAAATATGGACTTATTAATTGGAGAGATAAAGAACATTGATTATTTGGAAACGCCTCTCCCCTGGCCTGGCTCTCGCCCCACCCCGGCCCCTACCAGATTCAATCAATAATTGAGGGCGAATGATCATTGATTGCAATGATATTTATTGAGCATTTACTGTTTGCAGAGCACTGTACTGAGTACTTCGGAGCATAGAGAAGCAGGGTGCCATAGTGGATAGAGCATGGGACTGGGAGTCAGAAGGTCGTGGGTTCTAATCCCATCTCTGCCACTTGTCTGTTGTGTGACTTCGGGTAAATCACTTAACTTCTCTGTGCCTCAATTTCCTCATCTGGAAAATGGGGATTGAGATTGTGAGCCCCCTGTGGGACAGGGACTGTGTCTGACCCAATTTGCTTGTACCCACCCTAGGGCTTAATACAGAGCCTGGCACATAGTAAGCGCTTAACAAATGCCATAATAATAATAATAATTAATAATAATAATAATAATATGACAGAGTTGGTAGACACATCCCCTTCTCACAGGGAGTTTACATTTTGTATTCCCCCTGAATGGATTAGCGGGAAGAGAGGAAGTGGGCGGGGGGCGGCACCTATTCTGAGCTGTGGCTCTAGGGGTGGGGAAAAAGGAGTTCTGGGACCCCTGGTCCAGGCCTAGGCTATGGGGGTCTCTCCAAAATCCAGGATACAGCAAGAGGGCTGCAGGTTAGACTGGAGGAAGGACTGTGAGACTGAAGGATTTCTAGACTGTGAGCCCGCTATTGGGTAGGGACCATCTCTATATGTTACCAACTTGTGCTTCCCAAGCGCTTAGTACAGTGCTCTGCCCACAGTAGGTGCTCAATAAATACGAGTGAATGAATGAATGAATGACTGTTGGGGGGTTGAAAGTGGGGCGAGATGGCTTGACTTTTCCCTGTCTTGAGGGGGAAGAGGAATAAGATTGAGGGGAATGTTGGGAGTGGGGAGATGAGGAGGAAGGGAAGAAGGAGGAGGAGGAGAATTGAGGAGAATGAGGAGAAGGATGATGATGATGATGATGGTATTTGTTAAGCACTTACTATGTTACTATGTGCCAAGCACTGTTCTAAGCCCTGAGGTAGATAAAAAGTCGTCAGGCTGTCCCAGATGGGGTTTACAGTCTTAATCCCCATTTTACAGATGAGGTAACTGAGGCCCAGAGAAGTTAAGTGACTTGCCCAAGGCCACACAGCAGATAAGTGATGACTCCCAAGCCATTCAATCTCTTTCCACTAGGCCATGGTGCTTCTCCGAAGTGGGAAACTGATGGGGCCGGGTTTGTCCCGCTCAACCCCAGGACTGATGTCACACTGGGCAGCCGAATGTCGCAGAGATGAGGATCCTTGGGTCCCTCGATTCTTATCCCGAGGGGCCCCCAGGGGCCGGGGCGGTGACACAGCGGCGGAAGAGGCGGTCGTGTGGCCAGAATAAGAAAATCTGGGTCCCAAATGGTCTCTGGCCGTCAGTGAGCCAGCCTTGAGCGGAGGCTGCAGCGGTTCAAATCTAATAAAGAAATCAAAATCCCTCCCCCGTTCATTTGGGAGCCGGTTTCCTCCGTGAGCCGGGAACGGACGGCAAAGGTCGCTTTGTGCGGTCGCCTTCCCGCCTCCCAGTGGGCCCGCTCCTCGGTGGACAAAGAAACAAATTTTCCTCTGACAACGACATTTATTGCTTCATTATTTACTGTTTTCTTACACGTGGTTGTAGAGGGCAAGGGACAGGGCAAAGCTTCTGCTGCTTCTCTGTTGGGTAGGGACCGTCTCTATATGTTGCCAACTTGTACTTCCCAAGCGCTTAGTGCGGTGCTCTGCACACAGTGAGCGCTCAATAAATACGATTGATTGATTGATTGATTCTCTTGCTTCTCTTGAGCTGGATGCACACACACACACACAATGCAGCCCTTCCTCCCAGCTCAGATATACACCTCCATTCAGCTCTCTGCACACACAGACGTGGATATTCCCACCGCTACACAGTTAATCGGGCCTATCTGCACACCTGCTCTTACGCACAGACATTGATGCGTACACACCCACATCCCGTCACGGATTCACCCGCCCTACAGATGTGCACACCCACCCCCAGACACTGATATGCCCACACAGGCACACACAGATACTGATAGGCACACACCCACACTCAGACACACAGACGCTAATAATCACACCTATATAGATACGCACACCCCCACACAGCACAAATATCCACGTAGACCTGGGTATACACAGGACTGTGGGCTGTGGGCTAGACTGTGAGCCCACTGTTGGGTAGGGACCGTCTCTATATGTGTCTCTATGTGTCTCTATATGTGTCTCTATATGTATATCAGTCAATCATTTGTCTTTATGTGTATTCATTTCATTCATTCAATCGTATTTATTGAGCGCTTACTGTGTGCAGAGCACTGTACTAAGCTCTTGGGAAGTACAAGTTGGCAACGTATAGAGACGGTCCCTACCCAACAGTGGGCTCACAGTCTAGAAGGGGGATATGTATATGTATGTGTGTCTCTATATGTGTGTCCCATCTCTATATGTGTCTCTATATGTTGCCAACTTGGACTTCCCAAGCGCTTAGTACAGTGCTCCGCACACAGTAAGCGCTCAATAAATACAACTGAATGAATGAAATGAATACACATACCCACACAGGCACACACGGAGACACGGATATATATATATTCACATACACACATTCACAACTTCCCCTGAGAAGCTGCTGTGGCTCAGTGGAAAGAGCCTGGGCTTTGGAGTCAGAGGTCATGGGTTCAAATCCCAGCTCTGCCAACTGTCAGCTGTGTGACTTTGGGCAAGTCACTTCACTTCTCTGCGCCTCAGTTACCTCATCTGGAAAATGGGGATTAAAATTGTGAGCCCCCCGTGGTACAACCTGATCACCTTGTAACCTCCCCAGCGCTTAGAACAGTGCTTTGCACATAGTAAGCGCTTAACAAATACCAATATTATTATTATTATTATTATTATTACACATCCCTATGCAATAGGCCCAAGTTTATTTAACCCCTCACGCATACAAACACAGCTCCAGTACAGATAGACACAAGCATCCCGACAGTCCCAACAGGGACTGTGATGGATCTAATTATATTCTACCTTACTCCAGCGCTTAGCACAGTGCCGGGCCATAATAAACACTTAATAAATAGAGTAGCTAACTATCATTTAAGCACGGACACCCACATGATTCATCTACAGACACATACACATCTAGGGATACATTCGATCATGACTAGAATATACAAACACCTGCACAGACACACACAGCCTGCAAAGCTACAATAGTCCCAGCTTGTCTATCCATGTGTCTGGTTGTGTTTGTGTGCGGGGGTGCATGTGTGTTGATTGTCAGGGGAAGTCTCTGTTGGTTCAGGGACTTTTAGACTGTGAGCCACTCTTTTAGACTGTGAGCCCACTGTTGGGTAGGGACTGTCTCTATATGTTGCCAACTTGTACTTCCCAAGCGCTTAGTACAGTGCTCTGCACACAGTAAGCGCTCAATAAATACGATTGATTGATTGATTGATTCAGGGGGGAGGGATTGAAGAGCAGGGTGGGAGTGGGGCAGACATTAGCCAGAGGAGAGGGAGGACGGGAAAGGCGGGGCGGGAGTTTAGGTGAACAACCAGGACAATCGCCTCCCCATGACACCTCGCTCAATCAGTCATCGAAACTACCTATTGAGCGCTTACTCTGTGCAGAGCTCCAATGTCAGGGAGCGTAAAAGAGAAGCAGCCGTGGCTTAGTGGATAGAGCATGGGCCTGGGAGTATAAAGGACCTGGGTTCTAATCCCGGCCGGCTCCACCGCACGTCTGTTGTGTGACCTTGGGCAAGTCACTCCACTTCTCTGGGCCTCACTCGCCTCATCTGTAAAGTGGGGATTACGAGTGTGACCCCCATGTGCGAGGGAAAGAGACTGTATCCAAACCGATTAACTTGTATAATAAAAATAAAATAAATAATAATGGCATTTATTAAGCATTTACTATGTGCAAAGCACTGTTCTAAGCACTGGGGAGGTTACAAGGTGATCAGGTTGTCCCACGGAGGGCTCACAGTCTTAATCCCCATTTTACAGATGAGGGAACTGAGGGACAGAGAAGTTAAGTGACCTACCCAAAGTCACACAGCTGACAAGTGGCGGAGCTGGGATTGGAACCCATGACCTCTGACTCCAAAGCCCGGGCTCTTTCCACTGAGCCACGCTGCTTCTCTTAACAAATAATAATTATAGTATTTGTTAAGTGCTTACTATGTGCAAAGCACTGTTCTAAGCGATGGAGTAAGTGAAGTAAGCCCTTACACAGTAATTGCTTAAAAAGTACCATATTGATTATTGCTATTACAAGCAGAAGTTTTCCTCTGAGAATCTTGGTGAGGCAAATTCACTCAACGCTATTTGGGGGTGGGGGTGCTCATATTCTGTGCCGAGCACTGAGCACTGTATTATGTGCTTCCCAAGCGCTTAGTACAGTGCTCTGCACACAGTAAGTGCTCAATAAATACGATTGAATGAATGAATGCTTTGGAAAGTACACTAAAGTCCATAGACGTTTATAGAACATTCATTCATGCATTTAATCATATTTATTAATAATGATAATAATGACATTTGTTAAGCACTTACTATGTGCAAAGCACTGTTCTAAGCACTGGGGGGATACACGGTGATCAGGGTGTCCCACGTGGGGCTCACAGCCGTAATCCCCATTTTACAGATGAGGGAACTGAGGCTCAGGGAAGTGAACTGACTTGCCCAAGGTCTCGCAGCAGACATATGGCGGAGCCGGAATTCGAACCCATGACCTCTGACTCCAAAGCCCAGGCTCTTTCCACTGAGCCACGAGCACTCACAGTGTGCAAAGCACTGTACTAAGCGCTTGGGAGAGTGCAATATAACAAAAGCAGGCATATTCCTGCCCGCAACGAGCTCACAGTCTAGAACATATAGTCTGGCGGGTGGGAGGCAGGTATTAAAATATATTACAGTAGTAATATATTTACTATAGTAAAATATAGGAAAATATAGTACAGTAGTAATATTAAATCATATCACTATAATAATAATTATCAAATATTATTTAATTTAAATATTTTATTATTTATTATTATTCATTATAATATTTTAATTATTTTATTTAAATATTACATTATTAATTATTAAATTATTATTATATTCTTATGTTGCCAATTTGTACTTCCCAAGTGCTCTGCACATAGTAAGCACTCAATAAATACGATTGATGATGATGATTATGGGAAATTTAGAGATTCTCCTCTTCCCCACCATTCCCTCCTCTCCTTCCTTTATCCCAGGTAGTTCTCCGTCCTCCCCTGACCCTGACGAATGGCAGGGACCAGTCCCAGCTCCCCAGATCCAGCTGTGCAACACCTGGGGAGGTGGCCCCAGCAGGTTTCCTGACGGACAGACGGACAGACGGACAGGAAAGCAGCCGGGAGCTGGGAGCAGGAACAGATGCCGGGGTCTCCCTCTCCGGCTCGCCGGCCCTTGTGCTGCGGTTTCTGAATCTGTTTCCTTGGCAGGTGTCTCTGAATACCATCCCCTGGGTCAGATCCACTGACCTCCCTCCTCCCCAGCAAGAACGGGGGTTGGGGGGAGGTCTGGGATGTGCAGGCCCTGGGCTGCTGCAGGGATGGGCATAGTGGATAGGGCACGGGCCTGGAGTTAGAACGTCAGGGGTTCTAATCCTGCCTCCTCCACTTGTCTGCTGTGTGGCCTTGGGGAAGTCACTTCACTTCTCTGGGCCTCAGTAACCTCATCTGTAAAATAGGGATTAAGATTGTGAGCCCCATGAGGGATAGGGACTGTGTCCAACCCAATTTGCTTGTGCCCACCCCAGCACTTAGTACTGTCATTCATTCACTCATTCAATCGTATTTATTGAGCGCTTACTGTGTTCAGAGCACTGTACTAAGCGCTTGGGAAGTACAAGTTGGCAACATATAGAGACGGTCCCTATCCAACAGCGGGCTCACAGTCTAGGAGGGGGAGACACATAGTAAGCACTTAACAAATACCACAATTATTATTACTAGCGTTTGCCATGATAATCTACTTGGGAATAATGGGTTGTCAACCTGATGCCCCAAATGTCGCTTTTTTTTTGCTGCTGTGCCTATCATTCACAGACCGGGAGTAGGGGCAGGGTTTGGAACAGAGGAGGTGGGTGAGTTGGGGCCCCTTTTTCTGAACCAGGGTGCGATTGACATTGGAGCAACATCGGTAACTCTAGTTGGCACTGGGATAGATAGCAGATAATCAGGCTAGGCGACTATAATTCTGTTTATTTATATTGATGCTAACGATGCCTGTTTACTTTTTTAATGCCTGTCTCCCCCCTTCTAGGCTGTGAGCCCTTTGTTGGCAAGGATTGTGTCTCTCTGTTGCTAAATTGTACTTTCCAAGCACTTAGTACAGTGCTCTGCACACAGTAAGCGCTCAATAAATACTACTGAATGAATGAATGAATGTCTAGATAGGGATGAGAGCCCTGCAGTGAGTCTAGATGGATTCTTTCTCTTGCCCCGTGCTTCTCTCCCACCAGCTTTCCTGCTCAAGACCCCTTCCTATTCCATTTCTTTCTCCTTGGCCTTCTCTTCTCCCTCTCTTCCCCCCACACCTCCTCCAGGAAGCCTCTCCTAATTGCTATCCAGACCCGGAGCCCACCACTGTGTGTTTAGGGTCTGGGGATGGAATCAGGAGGCAGGGGAAGAAAGTGAGAGCCTAGGTGTCTGTGTGAGCTTTTGTATATGGGCCTCAGCGTGCGTAAGAGGCTAGTAGTGTGTGTTTGGTTTAGGTGGATGTCTCTGTGTACTGTGAGGTGTTTGTGTGTGTGTGTGTCTGTGGGTGTGAATGCCATTTCGTTTGTGTGTCCCAAGTAGGGCTAATGTTATTTTGTGTGTGTATGTTTGTCCTTGGGTGTGAATGTCATTTTGTGTGTGTGTTTGTGTGTGTCTGTGGGTGTGAATGCCATTTTGTGGCAGTGTGTCTGTGAGTATGAATGCCATTTTGTGGGTGTGTCCGAGAACGTGAATGTCAGTGTGTGTGTGTGTGTGACTGGGGGGACGGACGGGCTATTCTTTGCCCAGTGCCCTCTGTGCCCCAACTCTAATTCTTTCCCTTGCCCCAACCCTTTCCCCCTTCCAACTTCTTTCCCCTCCCCAGTCCCTTCTCCACAGCCAATCCCTTCCTTCACCCTAGACTCTTCTCCCCCTCCAATCCCTTCCCTCATTCCAGCCCCTTCACCCCCCAATCCCTTTCCTCATCCCAACTCCTTCCCTCTCCCCAGTCGCTTCCCCCACCTCCTCCCCAAACCCAGCTCCCGAAGAGTCACCAGAAGGCCTGCGCCCCCAGCCCCCTTCGCCCGCTCCAGGTGCTGAAACAAACACGCGAGGAGGAGCCAAACCGAGGGTTCCCGGGAAATAGATCCAGGGACCTCGCTGGGATAATTTATGTTTTTGCTGTAAATGGAAGAAGATTTTAGGTTTGTTTTCTTAGATTGCCAACACCATCGGAGGCTTCATCTCTCGGTTCAGCCGGCAACCCAGGGTTGGGCCTGGCCCCGTCTTCAAGAGCTTCCCACCCCACCCCTCCTCTTCCCTCTCAGACTCCCTGACTTCTCTCCAACTCATCTCTCCTTACCCCCAAAGAAATAATAACAGTATTTGTGGAGTGCTTATTATGTCCCATCTTCCCTTCCTCCAAAAGAAATAATACTCATAACAATAACAATAGTAACGATAATATTTGTTGAGTGCTTACTATGTGCCAAGCACTGTGTGAAGTGCTGAGGTAGATAGAAGACAATCAGATCAGACACAGTTCCTGGCCCACATGAAACTCCCAGTCTAAGAAAAAGAAATACACATTCCATGCAGTAGGAAGGATTTAAAGTAGACTGGAAGGATTATTATTATTATCATCATTATTATTACTGGTAATAATGGTAACATTGGCTAAATACTTACTATGTGCCAAGCACTGTGGATAATCATATCAGACACAATCCCTGTCCCATATGAGGTCTACATTCTATGAGGGAGGGAGAGCAGGCATCGAATCCCCGTTTTACAGATGAGGAAACTGAGGCCCAGGGCAGTTATGTGATTTGCCCAAGGTCACCCAGCAGGCAAGTGACAGACCCGGGATTAGAACTCAGGTCTCCTGATTCCCAGTCCTGTGCTTTTTCCACTAGGCCACTCTGCTGCTGGACCAGATCCCTGAGGTTTTAAAACTCCCCTTTAGGTAGGAAGCCATTTAGCCATTTAGCTCTTTAGGGAGCCATTCTGTCAGGTGGAAGCGGGAGGGAAAAGATGACCTTAGAAAAGCAGCATGGTCTAGTGGATAGACACATTCCCGGGAGTCTGAAGGACATGGGTTCTAATCCCGGCCCCGTCACTTGTCTGCTGTGTGACCTTGGGCAAATCACTTAACTTCTCTGGGCCTCAGTTACCTCATCTGTAAAATGGGGATTAGGACTTTGAGCCCCATGCGGGACAGGGCCTTTGTCCAATTTGATTAGCCTGTATCTACACGGCATCGTTTTGGGTCGAACATGACTCATTCATTCATTCAATCGTATTTATTGAGCACTTACTGTGTGCAGGGCACTGTACTAAGCACTTGGGAAGTACAAGTAGCAGCGTGGCTCAGTGGAAAGAGCCTGGGCTTTGGAGTCAGAGGTCATGGGTTCAAATCCCGGCTTCGCCACGTCTGCTGTGTGACCTTGGGCAAGTCACTTAACTTCTCTGAGCCTCAGTTACCTCATCTGTAAAATGGGGAGTAAGACTGTGAGTCCCACGTGGGACAACCTGATTATCTTGTATCCCCCCCAGAGCTTAGAACAGTGCTTTGCGCATAGTAAGCGCTTAATAAATGCCATCATTATTATATAGAGACGGTCCCTACTCAACAGCGAGCTCACAGTCTAGAAGGGGGAGACAGACAACAAAACAAAACACATTAACAAAATAAAATAAATAGAATAAATATGTACAAGTAAAATAAATAAATAAATAGAGTAATAAATACGTACAAGCATATATACATATATACAGGTGCTGTGGGGAGGGGAAGGAGATAAGACTCGACAGCATAAGACAAGACCCTAGTTCTCAGTACAGTGTCTGACATATAATAAGTGCTTAACAAATACCTTAAAAAAAATGACTCTAGAGGGTCCTGCCGGTCTTCGCTGCTTCTCCTACCCGGAGCCCTGCTTGGCTGGATCTGCTGATCCTCAGTCTTTTTCCCCATGGATTGCAGCTGTGGGAAAGGCCGGACTTCTGGGTGGTTGCCTGGCTCTGGCCCACTTATCTTCCCTGCTCCCAATCCATTTAACATTTCCCTAGTGCCTAATCCAGTCGAGGCTTGCTTTTGTTTGTACGAGGTAACAGCCTGGCCTGGATACTTCCCCAAATCTGGCTTTCTGGCAGAGGGTAAGCCTTCCCCTGCAAAAGTTTGAACAAGGCATCTGTCGGGCAGGAGTGGAGGCCAAGGAGATTTCTAGATTCAAAGCCTGGCTCCTCCCTCAGATAATTTTATTGAGGTGGGGCGGGGGAGGGAGTTCTAACAGTTCCTGGTGTGCTATCGGCTCTGGGCATCTTAGGAACAGCTCAGAGCATCCTAACAGCTCCAGGGGAGTCCGAAGAGCCTAGAGCATCCTAACAATCCAGGGTGTCCAAACGGCTCAAGGCCTCCTCCAACTGAAAACATACCAAGCCAGCTGCATCTGAGACGTTTGCCGTGGTCCATGAGAAAAGGCTTCTGCTGGAATTCATGGCTGTCAAACCTCTTGGGCTGTTAGGATGGCTCAGACCAGTCCGTTTGGCTCGGACACAGGCGGCCACGGGAAGGGCAGAAGGGAGATTCCGAGTGCTGACTGAAAGGGCTTTGGCAGAAGATGGATTTGAAACCAGTTGGGTGGGTGTCTCCTACACGAGCAATAAAACCATTTATTTCCTGTTGGCTGAGGAGTCTCTGTGGAGCCTACACAATTCTCACCACAGATTGGCAGGAAGGAGGGGCTGCTTCCCAACACCTCCTCGGGAGACAGAAGCAGATGGAAAGTGGCAGAGGAGTGCAGTGTGAAGGATGGAGGTTAGACTTCAGGAAGCACGTCCCATCTATCTGGCGGTGCTGACGACGCGGGTAGAAAGATCTTTGTGGCCACCCTCTCCTTAGAGGGGAGCCCTTGCCTAGGTGGGGCGGGGAATGGGCAGGGTGACCTTGGGCAGGGTGAGCTGGGAACACAGGCGGACGGTATTTCAGTCTGTCTTTTTTTAAATTCTTTCCTAGTCAGGTGGAGAGGGCCGAGGAAATTCTGGCCGAGCGAGCTCGGATTGGAGCTCCCAGCGGCTGCGGAGGGAGCGGAGACATTTTCTTTGGCAGGAAGAGATGGGGGGAGAGGAGAAGGGGGGAAGCAGAGAGGAGCTCAGCCTGATGCTGTGCCATCTCTGCCGTGAGCCACGGGAAAGTCGATGTCCTACTCGGCCCCCGTCCCCATCCTCCCAGTTCACATGCATCCCAGGGCGCTAAGGGACCCAGAGAGGTCATCGTGGCCATCCCCCTGCCTCCGGACACCCCTCCTCTGCTCCCTCCGGGCCCAGCACTTAGAACAGTGCCTTGCACATAGTAAGCACTTAATAAATACCATCATTATTATTATTAAGAGACCCTCGGCTGGAGAAGGAGACCTTTGCCTCCTCCCAGCAGCAGCCGGGGGCCAGGAGGGACTAATAATAATAACTGTGGCATTTGCTAAGCGCTTACTCTGTGCCAGGCACCGTACTAAGCGCTAGGATGGATACAAGCAAATCGAGTTGGACACAATCCCTGTCGCACGGGGAGCTCACAGTCTCACTCCCCATTTGGTAACTGCCTCCCCATGAGTTACCTCCTCAGGAGGTAACCGAGGCCCAGAGAAGTGAAGTGACTTGCCTAAGGTCACACAGCAGACAAGTGACAGAGACTACCCTTTGCATCGGGATATATTGGTGATGAGAAACAGCCTGGCTCAGTGGAAAGAGCCTGGGCTTGGGAGTCAGAGGTCATAGGTTCAAATCCCACAGCGGCTGCCCTCCCTTCACTTTCCCTCCGGGGGGCTCAGGATGCGGCAGTCTCAAAGTGGATCCGAATCCGGATCATTCAAACCAAAGTGGGTTTTGCCCCTCCCTGCCCCCAGAGACCTCTCCCACTTCAATTCGCTTCCTCAGACGTGGTTTGCGGCCCAAGAGGCTGGGGTGTCTGGTCGTCTGTGTCTACACTGATCAGATAAGGTGTAAATAATTCAAAACAAGCGGGTTTTTCCACCCTAAAGGATCCAGATGTCCGTGTGGGCCAGGCCAAGAGCTGCTCTCCTTATAATAATAATGATGATGGCATTTGTTAAGCGCTTACTATGTGCAAAGCACTGTTCTCAGCCCTGGCGGTGGGGGGGATACAAGGTGATCAGGTTGTCCCATGTGGGGCTCACAGTCTTAATCCCCATTTGACAGATGAGGGAACTGAGGCTCAGAGAAGTTAAGTGACTTGCCCAAGCTCACACAGCAGACATGTGGCGGAGTCGGGATTCGAACCCATGATCTCTGACTTCAAAGCCCGTGCTCTTTCCACTGAGCCGAAATGCTTCTCTTATAAAGAAGCAGTATGGTATAGTGGATAGAGCCCGGTCCTGGGAGTTAGGAGGTCATGGGGTTCTCATCTCTGCTCTGCCACTTGTCTGCTGGGGGACCTTGGGCAAGTGCCTTCACTTCTCTGTGCCTCAGTTCCCTCATCTGTCAAATGGGGGATTAAGACCGTGAGCCCCCCGTGGGACAGGGACTGTGGCCAACCTGATTTGCTTGTACCCCACCCGTGTTTAGTACGGCGCCTTGCACATAGTAAGCGCTTAATAAATACTATTTTTGTTATTATTATTCGTCTCCCGAGGCAGGGTCTTCACCGCTCTCCGACCCCACCCCATTCCCAAGCCCCCGGACAGGTGGATTTGGTGGCTCAGCCGGGCTTCTGGGCCAAGGTCTACACCGTCGACAGTCCCCGGATATTTCAGCCACCTTTCCCATCATCGGCTCTGATGGGAATTTTTCCCGGATCCTTGCTGGAAAAGCCGATTTTTCCGGAGGGGGCGGGGAAGGGCTGCACAATCCGGGCCCCTCCCGGCGCGGCGCGTGTCCGCGAGCTGCGGCGTCCGGAAAAAGGGGAGGGGGCGGGGGGGGGCGCCTGGATCGCCAATCGGGGGCGCGCCCGGCTCTCCGTCTCCAGGAGCAACCAGGGGAGCAGCAGCCAACGCCGGAGCGGAGCCCCCTTCTTTTTTCTCCTCCTCCCCTTCCACCCTTCCCCCCCCCCCCCGACCCTCCCCAACCCTCTGGGACCCCCTCCCCATCTCCCCTTCCCCCATCTTCCCGGCTGGAGGGAATTGGGGGCTACGAGCAGTCCGGGCCCCCTCTCCTTAATTCCCTCTTCCCCTCCCCAACTCTCAGGGACCCCCTCCCCATCTCCCCTTCCCCCATCTTCCGGGCTGGAGGGGACTGAGGGCTACAAGCAGTCCGGGCCTCCTCCCCTAAATTCCCTCTTCCCTTCCCCAACTCTCTGGGACCCCCTCCCCATCTCCCCTTCCCCCATCTTCCGGGCTGGAGGGGATCGGGGGCTACAAGCAGTCCGGGCCCCCTCCCCTTAATTCCCTCCTCCCCTCCCCAACCCTCTGGGACCCCCTTCCCATCTCCCTTCCCCCTATATTCCGGGCTGGAGGGGATTGGGGGTTACAAACAGTCCGGGCCCCTTACCCTTAATTCCCTCTTCCCCTCCCCAACCCTCTGGGACCCCCTCCCCATCTCCCTTCCCCTTATATTCCGGGCTGGAGGGGATTGGGGGCTACAAGCAGTCCGGGGCCCCTCCCCTTAATCCCCTCTTCCCCTCCCCAACTCTCTGGGACCCCTTCCCCATCTCCCCTTTCCCCATCTTCCGGGCTGGAGGGGATTGGGGGCTACGGGCAGTCCGGGCCCCCTCCTCCTAATTCCCTCCTCCCCTCCCCCTAGCTCCCGGGCCCCCTCCCCTCATTCCCTCCTCCTCTCCCCTTAGCTCCCGCCCCCTCCCAGACATCCCGGAGGTGGTGGGGCTCTGGACCCCCCCCCCCACCACCACCGGTTTGGTCCCTAAATCAAGCGTCCGTGATTTCTCCCCGGTTGAAGGGGAGTTGCGGCTTCCTCTCTGCGGCGACCCCTGGCCCCTCGCCCCCCGCCCATGGCCCGGGGGAGGCCGAAGGCCCGGCTGGCCCGATCTGGAGGCAGCTGAGGGTCCGCTTCGTCCCAGCCGGGCTCTGCCCGCCCCCCACCCCCGGACCCGGGGGAAGGAATAGGGGGGCGTCCCGAGCCTGCAGCGGGGCCTATCCGAGCCCCCGGATCCCCCTCATCCAACCACCCGGGAGGCATCGACCTGGTCCGGGGGACCCCCGCTCCGACGAGTCCCCAGCGCCGTCTGGGGGGCTGGAGGGGGGCCCGGGGGGCTCAGGACGGCGGGACCCCCGGGGACCCCCACCCACCCACCCAGGACCGGCCCTGGTTCCCTTTCCCCGCCCCTCCTCCGGACAGGCTCCATCCGATGGGGCATTTGGCCCCCCGCCCGGGCTTCTCCGGCCCCGTCTGACCTCTCGGGTACTCCAACCCAACCCGACCCCCGGGGTGGGAGCCGTTGGCGGGGCTGGGGGGCTCCGAGCCCCCCGCCCCGGCCTCCCGCTCCCCCGGGCGAAGCCTCTCCCAAGGTAAGGCCGGGCCCGAGGGGCCACGGGGGGCGAGGGGTGGGAGGGAGGGGACCCGGGGAGACCCAAGGCCCGCTCATTCGGGAGAGGGCTCCCACCCTGTTTCCGCATTTCGGGGAGGGTGGCAGAGAGGGATGAGAAGACATTTCTACCCTCCCTCTGCCTGGCACCCCATAATAATAATAATGATATTTGTTAAGCGCTTACTACGTGCAAAACACTGTTCTAATCTCCCAGGCCTGTCCCTGGAGGCCCAAGGCGGCCAGAGCCGGGCTTTGGGCGCCCTATGTGGGGCAGGGGAGACCCCTCTCCGGCATTAGGGGCTTAAAGAGGGGGATCAAGAGGGGGATTCTAGTTGCTGACCCTCCCCACTCCACAGGGGAGTGGTCCACGGCCCAGGCCCTCCCTGCTATTTCTCCGGAGGGTCTAAGGGTTGGAGACCGGGGGGGGATGGGGATGGTCCGAGCTGGGCGGTGGACTGCAGGGGAGACCCTCCTTGGTTCCAGCCCACCCACCCAGGCCCCAGCAGGCACCCTCTGGGCTCGGGAAAGACCCAGGGGACTGAGGTCGCCGCCTCTTTCCCCGTGACCCTCCTGTCGTTCTTCCGTCCGGGGGTCGTCCACCTGTTGGGCTATGCCTGGGGGGGCTGGGGGAAGAGCTAGGGTGTGAGGAGGGGGAAGGATTCGAGGGACCCTTAGCATCCCCAGGCACCTGGGGGAGACGCTCCCCACTCCCTCTTTCCCCCGACCACCTCAACGCTCTCAGACTCCCACGGAAAATAACTCCCCCGCTCCCCCTTCCATCCTCCGGCCTTCACTCCCTCCCACACTTAGCTCGTCCCCTGTCTCTTTCTCTCTCTAACACAGACACACACACTCACACACTCACTGTCTCTCTGGCCTGAGCACGTACACACCGCTTGCAGGCCCCTGCCCTTCCTCTGAGGTTTCTGGTTATGTCTCTGCTGCTGGACAGCTGCCTGGGATCGGGGAAAGGAAGGGAGGAAAAAAAGAAAGTGGGGGCGGGGTGAGGCAGCCCAATAGTGAGATCTTCACTGGATCTCCGGTTCCCCCTACCATTCACCCACTCCGGGCTCGGGATCTGTGTGAAATGGAGTGGGGAGAGGGGAAGGATGTGTTTTATGTGTATGTATGTGTGTGTGTGTCTAGGAGCGAGAGAGTCCCCAGTTGTACCTTCGAGGCCAGGAGTCCATCGCGTGAGGTCATTAAGTCCCTCCCCCGGCCTGAGAAATACAAGGGTCTCCCATTTCCTCACAACACGTTCTCAGATTTCCCATTCCTGCCCATCGAACCTGAAGTCTACCCCCAACCCTCCCGCGGCAGCTTCTGTGCTGGATCGCAGATAAATGCCCGTCCCCGTGCTCCCCCAAAAGATATACTGACCCTGAATGGACCAGTTTTCTAACTCCAATCCCCGGGGTCATCTCCCCCATCCCCCTGCTCTCCTCCCACAGTCCAGAGAAGCAGGGCGTCTCCCCTTCTCCGAGGGTTCTTTCTCATTCTCCCTTACTCTATCATCTGCCAGTAAATCTGCCCTCCAACGCTCTTACTTCTTCCCCAAGTGCCAGGAGAGAGGACCTGGGCCCAAGCAGGGCCTGAGCTGACTCAACCCCGACTCAACCCATCCCCATCACCTGAGCCAGCATGGGCTGCTTCTTTGCCAAGGAACAGGCCAGGTGGCAGGGAGGAGAATCTCCCTCCACTTCCCTTTCTGCCTCTCTTCATCTCTCCACCGCTCTTTTTCCCTTCTCCACCTCTCTCCGTTGCCTGAACTTCTCTGGAGGCCCTCTGGTTTGTAGAAATTTAAAGGGGAAATTGCTAAGACCCTCAAGGTCATGCCATCCATCCCTTTGGCTCTGAGCCCACCTTCAGGGAAGGTACCACACGGCCCTCGCTCACTCCCCATTTCTTTCTTGATCCTGCCTGAAGTCTCACCCAAGTCCCTCTTGCTGTTGTTTCAGACCATTTTCCTCCTTTTTTATATTTTTTTGTTAATATTGTTTTCATCTTAGAGCAGCGTGGCTCGGTGGAAAGAGCACGGGCTTTGGAGTCAGAGGTCATGGGTTCAAATCCCGGCCCTGCCAACTGTCAGCTGGGTGACTTTGGGCAAGTCACTTAACTCCTCTGTGCCTCATTTACCTCATCTATAAAATGGGGATAAAAACTGTGAGCCCCCCGTGGGACTACCTGATCACCTTGTAACCTCCCCAGCGCTTAGAACAGTGCATTGCACATAGTAAGTGCTTAACAAATACCATAATAATAATTATTATTATCTTTCCTTGTCTGTTGCTAAACCCCTCCCCCACCCCCCATCCCCACTGTCCTCCAAACACGCACACACATACACACACACAGATTGTGTTTAATTCTCTCCGGGAGATTTTTCTCCAGTGCTTAGACTAGTTTTTTTTTTTTTTTGAGGTGTTAAGCGCTTACTTTGTTCTATATCCCATGCTGTATGTTCAAACACAGTTCTAAGGGCTGGGGTTGGTGCAAATCAATTAGGTCGGACACAATTCCTGTCCTGCATGGGGCTCACAGTCTAATTAGGAGGGAAAACAGGTATTGAATCCCCATTTCACAGTTGTAGAAACCAAGGCCCTGAGAAGTGAAGTGACTTGCCCAAGGTCACACCACAAGCAAGTGGCAGAGCCGCCACTGGAACACAGGTGTGTCTCCCGGGCCCATGCTTTTTCCACTAAACCACACTGCTTGCACTTGTTTTGCACTTGTATGGATGGTGCGGGCTTCTCCTCTTCCTCACAAATTTAGCGTGACTCCAGAATAGCCGTCTTTCTGCCCTGAAGATGGGAAATAATAGTAATGATGGTATTTGTTAAGCACTTACTATGTGCCAGGCACTGTTCTAAGTGCTGGGGTGGACACAAGGTAATCGGTTTGGACACAATCCCTATCTTATGTGGGACTCACCGCCTCAATCCTCATTATATAGATGAGGCAACCGAGGCACAGAGAAGTGAAGCTTGCCCAAGGTCACACAGCAGACAAGTGGTGGAGCCGGGATTAGAACACATGACCTTCTGATTCCCAGGCCCGTACTGTATCCACTGTGCCGTCCCTGCAGCAGCCCAGGGCCTGCCCATCTCAGAGCCTCCCTCCAACCCCCATACGAAATCTGGGGCCCAGTACCTCCATTAATTAAATAGCTAATTAACCCTCTGCCAAGCACCTCGGGGCTCTACTCCCTGGCTCGTCCTGCTCAGTTGCCCACTTCCAGTCCTGAAGAGTTCCGGCAGCCGTTTGGGGCTGCCCCCTCAGGGAAGGGATCGGAGGGGAGGGGAACAGAGGGAAAAGGAGTGGGGAGGAAGGGAGGGAAATTCTAGAGGGGAGGAGTAGGAGCTGGGGAAAGATCCCCCCACCAAAAACTCCCCACAGACACCCTCCTCCTAGAAAAGATCCAGAGGAAGAGAGATGGGGAGAAGCAGAGGAGGGACTTCCTTTATGAAAAGCCACCTCCTCCAAGAAGTCTTCCCTTACCAAGCCTCCCACCCTGCACACCATCTGTTCATTTATTATTTATTCACTGAAATCTTTTTTCATATTTATTTTCTCGACTGTAGTGTATTCATCAGGTTCTTGGCTACACCCACACGCTGCCCCTTCCCTGGCATTAGAACATAACCTCCCTGGGGAGGTTTCATATTCAGTTCCTAGGTGGACAGTCCAGTGCTTTGTGCCTAGTGGGTACCCAATCGATGCTGTGGATCCCTGGTATCCCATGGCTGGGTGGGTGGAGTGGGGTGATGGGGTGAGAGTCAGGGTCCTGATGTGTGACCTCATTTGCCCCTTCCCTGCTTCCCTCCCTGACCACCATCTTCAACTGTTTGCTCCCCAAAGGCTTTTTCCCACAGCTTTCAAACATGCTCATGTCTCCCCCTCCTAAAAAAACCTTCCCTTGACCCCAAGCTTCCCTCCAGTTATCACCCCATCTCCCTCCTGTCACTCTTCTCCAAACTCCTTGAGGGAATTAATTGTCTACACTCACCTTCTCCAGTTCCTCTCTTCCAATACTCTCTTTGACCCCCTCCAATCTGGCTTCCTGCCCCTTCACTCCACAGAAACTGTCCTCTCGAAGGTCATGAATGGTCTCTTTTTTTTTGCCAAATCCAATGGCCTCTACCCCATCGTAATACTCCTCGACCTCTCAGTTGCCTTCCACACTGTTAACTACCCCCTTCTCCTAGAAACATTATCCAACTTTGGCTTCACTGACTCTGTCCTCTCCTGGTTCTCCTTTAGTCTCTCTGGCTGCTCCTTCTCAAGCTCTTTTGCCGTCTCCCCTTCTGCCTTCCACCCCCTAACTGTGGGAATATCTCAAGATTCAGTTCTGGGTCCCCTTCTATTTTCCATTTATACCCACTCCGTTGGAGAACTAATTCACCCCCATGGCTTCCATCTCTATCCTCTCTTTGTGGATGATTCCCAAATCTACATCTCCAGCCCTGATCTCTCTCCCCCTCTGCAGTCTCACATTTCCTCCTGTCTTCAGGATATCTCCACTAGGATGTTCCGCCAACATCTCAAACTTAAAATATCCAAAACAACTCCTTATCTCACCATCCAAACCCTCTCCTCCTCCTGACTTTCCTATCACTGAGGATAGCACCACCATCCTTCCTGTCTCACAAGCCTGTAACCTTGGCATTATCCTCGACTCGTCTCTCTCATTCAACCCACATATTTAATCTGTCAACAAATCCTGTCGGTTCAACCTTCGCAACATTGTTAATATCCACCCTTTCCTCTCCATCCAAACTCCTGCCATGTTAATCCAAGCACTCATCCTATACCGCCTTGATTACTTTATCAGCCTCTTTGCTGACGCCCCAGCCCTCCCTGCCTCTTGTTTCTCCCCACCCAGGTCCATACTTCCTTCAGCTGCCCTAGTCATTTTTCTACAAAAACGTTCAGTCCATGTTTCCCCACTCCTCAAAAACTCCAATGGTTGCCCATCCACCTCTCCATCAAATGAAAATTCCTTACTATCAGCTTTAAAGCACTCAATCACCTTGCCTCTTCATACCTCTTCATGTCCAACAGATGATCATTCTCCCCCACTTTAAAGCCTGAAT
This sequence comes from Tachyglossus aculeatus, assembly GCF_015852505.1. NCBI lineage: Eukaryota > Metazoa > Chordata > Mammalia > Monotremata > Tachyglossidae > Tachyglossus > Tachyglossus aculeatus. The sequence continues at coordinate 4,848,241 of NC_052091.1, forward strand.
TCATTCATTCATTCAATCGTATTTATTGAGCGCTTACTGTGTGCAGATCATGAAGGAACACCTCCTCCAAGCGGCCTTCCCCGACTAGGCCCTCATTTCCTCTTCTTCCCCTCCCATCTGCATCACCCTTGTACACGGATTTTCATTCATTCAATCATATTTATTGAGCGCTTACTGTGTGCAGAGCACTGTACTAAGCGCTTGGGAAGTACAAGTTGGCAACATATAGAGACGGTCCCTACCCAACAACGGGCTCGCAGTCTAGAAGGGGGAGACAGACAAAAAAACAAAACACTCTTTATTTACCTTTCCCTCAACCCCACAGCACTTATGTATACAACTTTAATTTATTCATTTATATCAATGTCTGTCTCCCCCTCTAGACCGTAAGCTCCCTGTGAGCAGGGAACTTGTCTACCGACTCTTTTATACTGTACTCTTCCAAACACTTAGTACAGTGCTCTGCACACAGTAGATGCTCAATATATGCAATTGATTGGATCAGGTACAGACCCTCTCTGGGCTCATTTTCTTGGGGAACCCAGCGCCAGTTGGGACTCTCTAGATGCTGCCGCCTCCGAATGGAGGTTTCCCTGAAATCTGTGCTGAACTCTCCTCACTGAGATACGAGAGATTGGAATGGGGATAGGAGCTGGAAAATTCTCTAAAATGGAGTTTTTACATATCCTGCAGATAGAGGGTTGGAGGTTAGACTGAAAGGCAACTTCCCCGTGGCAGATGTGGAGTGGGAGCTGAATAATAATAATAATAATAACGGCATTTTTAAGCACTTACTATGTGCCAGGCACTGTTTGAAGTGCTATGTAGGTACAAGATAATTGGGTTGGACACAGTCCCTGTCCCAAATGGGGCTCACAGTCTTAATCCCCATTTTACAGATGAGGGAACTGAGGCTCAGAAAAGTTAAGTGACTTGCCCAAGATCACACAGCAGACAAGTGGCGGAGCCGGGATTAGAAGCCATGAGCTTACTATTTGCCAGGCACTGTACTAAGCGCTGGGGTAGATACAAGCTAGTCGGGTGGGACTAGAACCCATGAACTTGTGACTCCCGGGCTTCTGTTCCATCCACTAGTTCCTGCTGTTTCAAGCTGCAGGGAGGGCGGTCAGTAGCCTGGTGGTCTCTCCGCTGAGTAGGGTGGGGAATGGAGGCAGAGGGATGGGGAGAGAGGTGGCCGGGAAGGGGATGGACAGCTCTGGTTTGTGTTTGTCCAGTCCTGTGCAGGGTTGGATGGGGGCTGGAGGGAGTTTCCCACTCAAAACCTCCAGATAATAGGCAGAGATCCGTTCAATACAGGGTGGAGGTGGACAGGAGTTGAGCGCCCAGCCGGACCCCATCGATCTGCCTGAACTCGAGACACCCCCAGCGAACCTCCCCTCGGCCTGGCCTTCCGCTCCAAAAGAGCAATTAGCAAGGGGTGAAGGGAGCTGGGGAGAGAGAGGATTGAGACCCTTCCCTGCCTCCCTGTCTAAGCCCTCTTTTCCTCTTCTCCCACTCCCTTCTGCATCGCCCTGACTTGCTCCCTTGCTGTGTGACTTTGTGCAAGTCACTTCACTTCTCTAGCCCTCAGTTCCCTCATCTGTAAAATGGGGATTAGGACTGTGAGCCCTACGCAGGACAACTTGATTACCTTGTATCTACCCCAGCGCTTAGAACAGTGCTTGGCACATAGTAAGCACTGAACAAATACAACCATTATCATTATTATTATTATTCCAGCCTCACAAAACTCATGTCCATATTTATTTATTATGAACTATTAATTATTATTTATGATGTGTACATGTATTTATACATATGTATGTATATGTATTATACATATGTATGTATTCACACCTGTCTCCCCCTCTAGACTGGAAGCTTATTGTGAACAGGGGATGCGCCTCTTAGTTGACATTTTGACCTCTCTCAAGGGCTCAGTCCTCTGCTCTGCACAGAGTAAGCGCTCAATAAATACGATTGACTGATTGACTGACTTCCATCCCCTTCCCCAGTTGTTGCCCCGGCCCTGCCCCTGCCTCTCCCCTCCAGGGGCTGACTTTTGGGGGCTGGGGGAGCTGACCTGGTCCATCTTTCTCCCCCCCCCACCCCCTGCTCCACATCTTCCCCCCCTTCCCCGCCCCTGTCTCCAGTATCCTGGGATGGACTGCAGGAAACACATTCAGAGCCCCACCCCCTCCTTCCTCCTCCTTCACCCCCCAGGTCCAGGACAATGTTAGCCAAGACAGGGAGAGATCCTCTTCCTGCTTGTGATTGAATGATTTCCTGCCCACTGCCTGGTTTCTGGTAATAATAACGCTGGTATTTGTTAAACACTTACTAGGTGTCAAGCACTGTTGTAAGCACTGGGATAGATACAACCTAATCAGGTTGGATACAGTCCCTGTCCCACAAGGGGCTCACAGTCTTAATCCCCATTTTACAGATGGGGGAACTGAGGCCCAGAGAAGTGAAGTGACTTGCCCAAGGTCACATAGCCGATATGTGACAGAAACGGAACTCTGCCCTTGTGATTCCCAGGTCCGGGAACTGTCCACTAAGCCATGGCTTAAGCCTCCAATACCTTGCATTCCTTTTGCTCCCCAAGTCCCTTGAACCACAAGCAGAGCAGATCTGACTTCACAATCTCCATTCTGGGGTTTTGGGGAGCGGGAAGAGGGCTTTATTGGTGCTCCCCTTTCTTTTCATTTCCCAGACTCTCAGGGGCAGAAGGGACAGGAGAAGTGTCCTTCCCCCTGCCTGGACAGTGACTTCTCTCCTTGTGGAGAAGCAACTTCTCCCTGGTGAGTGTCTGGTAGCAGGAGTGGGGAAAGGGGAAAAGGGAGAAGATGAGAGAGGCCTTGAGTTCTGGGTGTCTATTGTTGCATTGTACTTCCTCAAACGCTTAGTACAGTGCTCTGCACACAGTAAGAGCTCAATAAATACGACCGGATGAATGTTCCGGACCAGGGAGATGGGAGAAAGAGGGTTTCCCTGGTCCCCCGGCTCCCGCACCCTTGTCCTCATTCCCAACGCTCCACAGTGCGTTGTGGGACGGCTGGGGCCTGAGCCTCTGCCAACTTTGGTGTTGAACAGCGGGAGGGTGGGGGGAAGGGAGCAGAAGGGGGTGGAAACGAAATTATCTCCAGAGAGCAGAGCATGGAGTTAGATAATCCAATATCTGCGCTCTCTGTTTCCAAAAAAATATACAAAATTACTGGGTGGGGAGGGGGGGAGGGGGAATCATCATAATAAAGGGACTGTGTGTGTTCTCTATAATGGAGATGGTAATATCATCCAATAAAGTGCAGCCGCTCACCCACACAGATGCTGGGAGAGAGCTATAAATTGTGTTTGTGTGTATGTGTGTGTGTGTGTGTGGGTGTGTGGGTGTGAGTGTGTGTTCTAGGGGACTTGTGTGTTTGTGTGTGTGTGTTCCGGGGGACTTGCATGTGTGTGTTTGTATGTGTTTGGGGAGTTCTTGGGGGCTGGGTTGGTGTGTTTGTGCCTGTCCTGGAGGAATCAGTGCATATGTGTGTGTTTGTGTTTTGGGGGGCCTGGATGTGCGTAGGTGTGTTTTGGGAACCCATGGGTGTGTGTTAGTGTGTTCTGTGGGTAGTCAATTGTGTTTGTGTGTGAGTGTGTGCAAGGCATTTAAAATTTCCTGTTGATCAAGAGCAAACTGGACTATCGCTGACAGTGTTGGGCTAGAGGGAGATGGGTTTAGGTTACAGGGTGAGGGATGGAGGTTAGATTTGGGAAGGTCCATCTGGGGAGGTCTCCAGGCCCTCTCTCTGGTGAGCGGGGGAAGGAAGGCAATGGGGAGGCCCCTCGTTCTGCTGACGGTGTCTCCGAGTTCTGCCCATGGTGTGCCTGGCTCTGTCCATGGTATGCCCAACCTCTGCCCACCACGTGCTGCAGAACAGGAGGTGGGCACAGTCGAGTCACGGAGACAGATGCCACTCTCCCCAGGATCCGGCTTGCTGCTGGGGAAATGGAGGGCCCTGCCAGGCCCGGGGCAGGCTCCTGTCAATGACAGCAGCCGTTGACACTCCCACATCCCCCCTGTCTCCTTCCCACCCACCCCCCATCCCAGTCTGAGCCATACTTTCCACCTGCCTTGGCACCTCCCACTTGCTTGCCTTATGCCCCCGGGTCCAGGAGCCGGGTGAGCCTGGCTTGGGAGGGGATGGGGGTGCCTGGGGGGCAGACACCTTGCCAAACGGTGGGGTTTGCAGGTGAGGGAAGGGAGGCAGATACGAGGGACAAGCAGAAAGAAAACAGATCTTGGGCAGATAATAGTAATAATAATAATAAGTGTGGTATTTTGTTGAGCTTTCTATGTGCCAGGCCCTGTACTAAGCGCTGGGGTGGATACAAGGAAATCAGGTTGGACCCAGTCCCTGTCCCAGGCTCACAGTCTTAGGTGAAGCAGCGTGGCTTAGTGGATAAAGCATAGGCCTGGAGTCAGAAGGATCTGGGTTCTAATTCCAGTTCTGCCACACGTCTGCAGTGTGACTGGGCAAGTCACAGCTTCTCCGTGCCTCAGTCACCTCGTCTATGAAATGGGGATTAAGACTGTGAGCCCAGGTGACAGGGACTGTGTACCACCTGACTAGCTTGTATCTGCCCCAATGCTTAGAACAGTGCTTGGAACATAGTAAGTGCTTAACAGGTACCATTATTAATATTATTATTAATAATAATGTCGTTATGATTAATAATGATATAATGTGAATCAGTCACAAATGTAGGAATGATCATTATACAAAACTATAAATTATTAACCAGAGAGGAAAAATACCTCATGAGGGGATGTCACTCTCAATAATATATATTATTAATAATAATTATCTCCAGTTTACTGATGAGGGGGGCCCAGAGAAGTGAAGCAATTTGCCCAAGGTCACATTGCAGACCATTGGTGGTGGGGGTGCTGTGTGGGAGCTTCTGGGGGTCCTGGGTCCCCTCTGGGCTCTGGCCCCTGTTATGGTTATGTATCAGGAGGGCCCGGGCAGGCAAGTTTGTAGGCCCGAGTCAGAAGCCAGAGAGGCAGAGGGGGATGGTGGGAGGCCAAAGCCAGAAACTGGGATAACACAGGCACCTAGGAGGAGCTTCCTGGGAATTGGTCCCATCCTGAGTGACGTCAAGAAGGCGTAGGTCAGGGGAGGGCCTGGGGAGCTGATTTTGCTCTGCTCCCTCACCGTCAGAGAAGGCAGGATGTTGGCCCAGCAGGTCACCCCTGAGGGTGAATATGATTCACTCAATCATGGGCATGTCACTTAACTTCTCTGGGCCTCATTTACCTCATCTGTAAAATGGGGATTAAGGCTGTGAGTCCCACGTGGGACAACCTGATCACCTTGTATCATTCCCAGTGCTTAGAACAGTGCTTTGCACATAGTAAGCGCTTAACAAATGCCATATATATATATATATATTCACTGAGCACTTACTATGTGCAGAGTACTGTACTAAGCGCTTGGGAAAGTACAATACAGTAATAAAGAGAGACAATCCCTGCCCACAACAGGCTCACAGGTCCAGCCCGCACCTCAGCCCATCCAAGGAAGAACTGGAGTCTCCGTGGCTCAAAATGTCTCAGGAGAAGGAGAAGGAGGAAGATGGAGGAAGCCTGCAAGTAGCCCTTCCCTTTTTCAGACAATGATCGATCGATCAATCAATCAATCAATCAATCGATGGGATTTATTAGATTGATGCTTACCTGGCTAGAATGCTCTCCCACCAGCTCCCTGCAGTGGGCTGGTGGCTATCTTCACCAGTGGGCCCCAGGAAGAAAGTAGAAACACTTTATATTATGCATCCACTGAATCAATCTACCTATCTATTTATAGAGCGCTTTCTGCAGGCAGAGCACTATACTAAGTGCTTGGGAGAGCACAATATAATGGAGTTGGTAGATCCATTCCTTACCCACAAGATGCTCACAGTCTAGAGGGGGAGACGGACAATGTAAATTACAGATATGTACCTAAGTGCTGTGGGGCTGAGGGTGGGATGTATCCAGTGCAAGGGGGAGGCAGAAGGGAGACGAAGTAGGGAAAATGTAGGCGTAAAGGGGGAAGGTCTCTTGGAGGAGATGTGTTTTTAATAAGGCTAAATTGGACTTGATTACATCGCAAGTGTCTTGTGGATAGGGATCATATTTACCAATTCTATTCTCCTACTCCCTTCTGTATCTCCCTAACTTGCTCCTTTTATTCATTCCCCCACTCAGCCCCATAGCACTTCTGTCCAAACCTAAAATTTATTTATTTCTATTAATGGCCGTCTACCCCGCTGGACTGTAAGTTTGTTGTGGGCAAGGAATGCATCTGTTTATTGTTATATCAAACGCTCCCAAGTGCTTAATACAGTGCTCTGCACGCAGTAAGTGTTCAATAAATGCAACTAAATGAAGGAATGAGAGTACTTTCCCAACCGCTTAGACCAGAGCTCAGCACCCAGTAAGTGCTCACTAAATGCCATCAATTGCTCAATCTGGACACTTCTAGCATGTTCTCAAATACCAAATGCCATGATAGTAATAATAATAATTATTATTATTATCCTGTAACATCCCCCAGGAAGCTGTGGGGTCTCATCTTGATGTGCAGATGTCACGGCTGGCCTGGAAGCCAGGTGCCCGGACCCTTCTGGTTGCCTCTTGCCGGCGATGGATTGATTGATTGATTGATTCATTCATTCATTCGATTGTACTTATTGAGCACTTACTGTATTAAGTGCTTGGGAGAGTACGATAAAAGAGTAAACAGACATTTTCCCTGCCCACAACAAGCTTACAGTCCAGAGGACCAGGGGGCATAAACTCCCAGAGAGGGGCTTCAACTGTCCCCACCTCTCTCCCCTGCACCCAGGGGGGAGCAGGAGCTTCAGGACCACCTTCTCCGCTCCGTGTCCTTCTTACACCCCTCCCTTCCACCTAAACCCTACACACTCACGACACCCCAACTCCTGTCCATTGATTACACCCTATCGCTTCCTCTCATCTGCACTTTATTTGTCTGCTCCCCCCACCCCTGTTTCCCCTCCTGTCGACTGAAAGCTCTTCGGAGGAAGCGTCAGTGTCTACTAGTTCTATTGCTCTTTCCCAAACACCTAGTGGAATGCTCTGCATGCAATCTGCTGTGTGACCTTGGACAAGTCACTTAACTTTTTCATTCAATCGCATTTATTGAGCGCTTATTGTGTGCAGAGCACTGTACTAGGCGTTTGGGAAGTACCAGTTGGCAACATATCATCATCATCATCAATCGTATTTATTGAGCGCTTACTGTGTGCAGAGCACTGTACTAAGCGCTTGGGAAGTACCAGTTGGCAACATATAGAGACGGTCCCTACCCAACAACGGGCTCAAAGCCTAGAAGGGGGAGACAGACAACAAAACAAAACATATTAACAAAATAAAATAAGTAGAATAGTAAACATGTACAAGAGTACGTACGTTAACTTCTCTGTGCCTCAGTTGCCTCATCTGTAAAATATGTTTGTATGTATTTATTACTCTATTTTATTTGTACATATTTATTCTATTTATTTTATTTTGTTAATAGGTTTTGTTTTGTTCTCTGTCTTCCCCTTCTAGACTGTGAGCCCACTGTTGGGTAGGGACCGTCTCTATATGTTGCCAATTTGTACTTCCCAAGCACTTCGTACAGTGCTCTGCAAACAGTAAGCGCTCAATAAATACGATTGAATGAATGAATGAATAAAATAGGGATTAATAATAATGATGGTATTTGTTAAGCATTCACTATGTGCCAAGCACTGTTCTAAGCACTGGGGTAAATACAAGGTAATCAGGTTGTCCCACGTGGGGCTCACAGTCTTAATCCCCATTTTACAGATGAGGTGACTGAGGCACAGAGAAGTGAAGCGACTGGCCCAAAGTCACACAGCTGATAAGTGATAAGTGGTGAAGCCTGGATTAGAACTCATGACCTCTGACTCCCAAGCCCGGGCTCTTTCTACTAAGCCACACTGCTTTTTGAGACTAAAAAAGATAAGATTGTGAGCTCTATGTGGACAGGGACTGTGTCCAAACTCAATTATCTTGTATCTGCCCCAAATCTACCCCAGTATCTGTCACATATTAAGCGCTTAAGAAGTACCAAGAAAAAAACCCAAAGTATGCACTCAATAACTATTGACTGAAGAGAGATATTTTTGCTCAACTGGCAGGAGGATTAACAGGATGACTTGGGTAGGGTTTCCCTGCAGCTTCATTTCTAACCTTCCTTATGAGAAAAGATATTTTTTTAGGGATGGATGAAGAACGGGGAGCCCCCGAGGTGAGGGGTGGGGGCTGGGCGTGGCGGGGTGGGGGGACGAGAAGACACTTTACATGGAAACTTAAATTCTTAATTAAAGCCTCGGTCTCTGGGCTTGGTTTTGCTGCAGGCTGTGGAAACAGCTACTCTGCACGTTCAATATTTAAACAGCTTCTACATCCCACCGACAGAAACCAGTTTACAGCTTCCCAAATTAGGTCTCTCCAGGGCTCTGAGGACAGTGAAAGAGGAGCCAGATTCCCCCTTCCCATCCGAAAATAGGCCCGCGAAATCCTGGGAGAACATCCGTCGACCCCACCCCACCTGGTCCCAACGTCTTCTTGTCCCTCTCCCCCACCAAAGCTCCCCACGTCCCCTTCATCTCACTCCACGGAGAGCAGCTTGGATTGAGGTAAAGGAAGGGAAAATGGAGTTAAGCCCCGAGTACGTTTATTTATTCATTTCCCTCAAGTTGGAGCTCCTAACTGGGCCAAGCCTCTTGGGGTCACTCCCCATATGCCTTGGCTGGGGGCGGAGGGGACTGGCCTAGGCCCGGATGTAGAAACTTCCAGATAGAGGAGGTGGAGAGCTTGAGGACTCAATCTTCGATCCACTGTGATGTTGTCTGGGAGAGGTGGAAGTTTCATCCCACGTACGTGGAGTTTAAACCATCCTTGAAGAGAGCTGGCGGGCCAGCACTGGTCTCCGGGCCTGAAGAACAGACTGTGGCTTGCATTCATTAATTTATTCAGTCATATTTATTGAGTGCTTACTGTGGGCAGAGCACTGTATTAAGCTTAGTAAGTGCTTGGGAAAGGACAATGCAACAATAAACGGACACATTCCCTGCCCACACTGATCAGGGGGACGCTTGATTAAGGAGGCTTGGCTGAGTGGATGGAGGTGAGGTGGGGAGTGTGGGGATATCTTCAACCACATGACATCCAGACAGGCGTGATCAGGGTTTCTGATTCAGGGGGGCTGTGAGGGCATCTTGGGGTGCCCAAGGCCGTGTGGACTGGTTGGGGTTCCCACAGCCGTGTGAGCTTATTGGGGTGCTCAGATATGGGCTGTTGGGGGTGAGCAGAAAGGAGCTATGCTTGAGTCTGTCAAAGGGTCAATATTACCTGTTCCCCTCCTGTCCCCTGGAGGAAAGTGTTTGGAATATATTACTCTCCCAAATGCTTCGTCCAGTGCTCCGCACACTATAAGCACTCAATAACTATGATGGAATGATTGCTTGTATCGCAGCAGGACGGATGGCGGTCAGACTCCAGGAATGATTTTCCGGAGATGAGAGGTGGGGGAGATGGAAGGGAGTGCTGGGGGAGGAATCCTTCATTCATTTGTATTTATTGAATGCTTACTGTGTGCAGAGGACTGTACTAAGCACTTGGGAGAGTACAGTGTAACAACATACAGGCACATTCCCTGCCCACAACGATCTTACAGTCTAGAGGAGCACAGAGATCATGTTTACCAACTCTGTTGTGTTGTATTTTCTTCTCCCAAGTGTCAGTACAGGGCTTTTCACCTAGTTAGAGTAAATATCAATTTTATGATATGTGTTAAGTGCTTACTATGTACTAAGCGCTGGAGTAGATACAACTTAATCACGTTAGATACAGTTCATATCCCACCTGGGGCTTATAGTATTAATCCCCATTTTACAGAGGAGGTAACTAAAGCACAGAGAATTGAAATGACTTGCCCAAGGTCACACAGCCAACAAGTGGCAGAGTCGGGAATAGAACCCAGTTCCTTCTGATTCCCAGGCCCAGGCTCTATCTACTAGGCTATGCTGCTTGCCATTGACTGGCTGATTGGTTGGTTGGTTGATTGGGAGAGCGCTCAATAAATACCATTGACTGATTGACTGAGCGGCTGAGGTGACTTCTTTCCTCAAGAAAGCTCTGCTTTCCACTGACACACCGCTGACCCCACCCCATCGCATTCCCTCCCCTTCTGCTTCTCCTAAAAGTGTTATCATGTATTCATTCATTTAATCACATTTATTGAGTGCTTACAGTTTGCAGAGCACTGTACTAAGCACTTGGGAGAGTACAATACAACAATAAACGGACACATTCCTTGCCCACAACAAGCTTACAGTTTAGAGGGTGGGAGACAGACATCAATACAAATAAATAAATGACAGATATGGACACAAGTGCTGTGGGGCTGGGAGGGGGCGAGAACAAAGAGAGCAACTTGGGGTGACGTAGAAGGGAGTGGGAGAAGAGGAAAAGGGGGGCTTAGAAGCAGCTTTTGGGTCAGGGGTTCCGACGTAGGGTCCACCCAGTCTAACCCCCTCAGAGACCTCCCCCAACCCCAAGGCTTGGATTTCGGGGACCCATTGCTGGTCCCGGGGCTGCCTCTCTCTGCGTGCCTCCTCTCAATCTATCAATCATATTTATTGAGCACTTACCGTGTGCAGAGCACCGCACTAAGCACTTGGGAGAGTGCAGTACAACAGAAGAGGGTAGACATATTTCTGCCTTCCCACAAGGAGCTTTGCAGTCTAGAGGGGGAGACAGATATTAAAATGAATTACGGATATGTACTTAAGTGCTGTGGGGCTGAGGTGGGGGTGACTAGAGATTGCAAATCCAAGTGCAAATGGATGCAGAAGGGAGTGGGAGAAGAGGAAATAATAATAATAATAATAATCTCAGTATTTGTTAAGCGCTTACTATGTGCAAAGCACTGTTCTAAGCGCTGGGGAGGATACAAGGTGATCAGGTTGTCCCATGTGGGGCTCACAATCTTAATCCCCATTTTACAGATGGGGTAACTGAGGCACAGAGAAGTGAAATGACTGGCCCATAGTCACACAGCTGATAAGTGATAAGTGATGAAGCCAGGATTAGAACTCATGACCTCTGACTCCCAAACCCGGGCTCTTTCCACTGAGCCATGCTGCTTAAATGAGGGCTTAGTCAGGGAAGGCCGCCTGGAGGAGGTGTGCTTTCAATCCAGTGCTTAGAATAGTGCTTGGCACATAGTAAGCGCTTAAATACCATCGTTATTATCATTATTAATAAGGCTTTGAAGGTGGGAAGAGTGATAATCTGTTGAATGTAAAGAGGGAAGGCGTTCCTCTCCCCATGTGCCCCCCTCTCCATGCGCGTCCCCCTCCTCAGCACTCCGCTTCTGCCCCCACACCTGCTTACGTGGCCCCTCCGGAGTCGAAGGGGAAAGACGCGGGAGAACTGGCTCCGGACTGGATCTGAACTCGGTCCCTGTGTATCCGAGGGTTCGTGTGAGGGGCGGGGAGGGGTTTCGGTGTCATCACCCTCCTGTAGCTGCACCCTTTTCCTCTGTCTTTATTTCCCTACAAGCAGCGTGCATAATGGATAACACACAGGCTTGGGAGTTAGAAAGTCATGGGTTCTAATCCAGGTTCCGTCTCTCGTCTGCTATGCGACCTTAGGCAAGTCACTTTACTTCTTTGGGCCTCAAATACCTCATCTGTAAAATGGGGATCGAGACTGTGAGCCCCATATGGGATAGGGATTATATCCAACCCCATTTACTTGTACCCACCCCAGAGCTTAGTACAGTGCCGGGCACATAGTAAGTGCTTAACAAATACCGTAATTATTATTATTATTATAGCAGTGGGTGGGAGTGGTGGGACTGTCTCTTGCACCAGCTCTCCCAATGCCTGTGCAATAAAAGGCACGTCTGGTCTGCCGGAAAATGAGGTAGCACCCTCGTCTGCTTTGCAAGGAAATAAAGTAGCACCCAAGCCCTCCCCGCAGAGCACCTGGACTGACTTTGGACTGGTTGAGGGGTGACAGAGGGACGTGGGACAGGGACTGTGTCCAACCCAATTGACTTGTATCCACCCCAGTGCTTAATACAGTGCCCCTATAAATTGTAAGCTCGTTGTGGGCAGGAAATGTGTCTGTTTATTGTTAAATTGTACTCTCCCAAGCACTTAGTACAGTGCTCTGCACATAGTAAGGGCTGAATAAATACGATTGAATGAATGAACGAATGAATGAAAGGTCCTTCTGACTCTCAGGCGGGTGCTCTATCCTCTAGGCCAAGCTGCTTCTCAGACTTCTGACAGCCCTCAATCTCCTGGAGTCCGCCAAGTAGGGCTTTGTCTGGATACTTGGGGAGAGGCGACTACCAGCTCATAGCTCCATAGGTCCTGGGACCCACCTAGCCAGACAGAGATCACGAGAAACCACCTAGGCCAGCCCCCTGCCTCTGGACAGGACGATCTTTAAATCCTCTCCATTTCAAATCCAGATTCCGAGCGGGAGGGCGGAGGCGGGGGTTTGTGGGAAGAGAAAGTCCCCAAACCCAATAAGATTAAAGCCCCTTAAATTTTGATGAAGCTGGAGCTGGAAATTCATTAGCATCGGTGGCACCCTGGCGTTCGGGAATTTTATTGCTGAAGGAGCAAAAAAAAAAATAATCAGGAGCCCCAGACTCCTGTCCATTCGAGTCACGTCTCTTCTGTCAGAGCCAAGAGGGAGAGAGGCATTCACAATATATTTACAGTTTATTACGCAGCTCACTGATGAGAGCGGGGAGGAAGGGGTGACTGGAGAATCTGGGTGTAGAGGGCAGAGTTTCAATCAGGAGGGACCCACCAGGGTCCAAAAAGCAGTTGTACTATACTTCTCTTAGAGCTTAGTACAGAAGCAGCATGGCTCAGTGGAAAGAGCACGGGTTTGGGAGTCAGAGGTCATGGGTTCAAATCCCAACTCCGCTACTTGTCAGCTGTGTGATTTTGTTGGGCAAGTCACTTCACTTCTCTGGGCCTCAGTTCCCTCATCTGGAAAATGGGGATGAAGACTGTGAGCCCCTTGTGGGACAACCTGCTCACCTTGGATCTCCCCCAGCACTTAGAACAGTGTTTTGCGCATAGTAAGTGCTTAATAAATGCTATTATTATTATTATTACAGTGCTCTGCACACAGTAAGAGCTCAATAAATATGATTGACTGACTGACTTTCCCTGGGGGAGGGGAAACTGGATCTTCCCTGAATCTTCAGAAAAGAGGGATTGAGGGTAGACTTTCAGAAAGTACCCCCTCATGGACAGGCAAGGAGGAGTGAGGGGAGAGAGGGAGGGGAGCTGGGGGGCTAGGTCTCCTCTTTTTACAGAGGGAATGGAACAGATGTGACCTTGATAGGACTCAGCTTGTCCCTTGGGGACTATGGCTTCAAGCGTGGAGAGAAAGCCAATTGATACAACATTCAGCACTCTCAGCCTGATTTTCTTTAGTCCTCCTTGCCTGACAACAATAATAATGGTGGTATTCGTTAAGCACTTACTAGGTACCAGTCACTGTAGTAAGCCCTGGAGTGGATACAAGCAAATCGGGTTGGACACAATCCCAGTCCTACATGGGGCTCACAGTCTTAATCCCCATTGCTAAAGATGAAGCAACTGAGGCACAGAGAAGTGAAGTGACTTGCCCAAGGTCACACAGCAGACAAGTGGCAGAGCTGGGATTAGAACCCAAGTCACTTCACTTCTCTGTGCTTCAGTTCCTGCATCTGTAAAATGGGGATCAAAACTGTGAGCGGCACGTGGGACAGGGACTGTGTCCAACATGATTGGCTTGTAGCCACGCCTGTGCTTAATACAAGTGTCCTTATAAACTATAAACTCATTGTGGGCAGGGAACGTGTCTGTTTATTGTTAAATTGTATTCTCCTAAGCACTTATTACAGTGTTCTGCACATAATAAGCACTGAATAAATACGGTTGAATGAATGAAAGGTCCTTCTGACTCCCAGGGTGGTGTGCTGTACCCACTACGCCAAGTTGCTTCTCAGACTTCTGCCAGGCTGCTCTTGCTCCCATCGGTGACTGCAATAAATTGTCTTCTGAGCAGTGTCCCCCTCCCCCATGTCAGTGTCTCCCCCCGGCCACTCCCCCCCGGGTTCCTCCAGTCCCTTTCACGCTCCATCTTGTCTCCAAGGGGGAAAATATTCTGGTTTTGGCTGCCGGCGACTGAGAGTAAATCATATCAGGTCTGTCAGCTGAGCCAGAGCTGATTGGATCACCTGTTCACTCTGCCGTGCGTGGCGGTCGGAAGAGGGGGGGTCGGTACTGTGTTGTGTGGGTGAGGCCTGGGCTCTGTGTTCTGTATGGTGCTTCCAAGGTCAGGGCTCCTGGGAGTGAGGCGGACTGGTTGAAATGAAATTAGGCTGCAGGCCTGTATGAAACCAGGTGCGGGGAGAGCAGGGTACCAAGATCTCAGAGAGTGGTCCTAGAGGAAGCCAAGCCCTGGAGTAGGATGGGCTCTGGCCCTGAATGGACAGAAATCAGGCAAAGGACATTCAGGGAACCCAGAAAATGGGCCCTGGAGTAATTGGACTCTGTTTCCCACCCTCTCTAGACAGGTCTGCCCAGGTTGAAGGCTTCTGAGTGAGATTTCTGCAGGTGCTGGGGGGGTGTCCATTGAGGGGGCTCTGCCTGTGAGGGCAGTGTGGGCAGATTGGGGCGGGGTGGGGAGGAGACTGGAGTGGCAGCGGAGTCTGGGACTACCCTTGTCTGCAGGGTTACTGCTGTGGCCACTGGCTGCCCGCTCATCAGCTCCACGGTCCTTGGCTCTTCAGTGTTCCTGTTACCAGCCCGATCAATGCTTGATGGCTCCGCTGAGTCCCGGCGATGAAATCCCAGGCCGCAGGAGGGGATCGAGGAGGTTGGGGGGAGGGTAGACTGCAGCAGGAGGGAAGCAGAATAGACTTCAGGAAGGACTTGGTGACAGGCTGGGGCAAGAGACATGGAGGACGAGGGTGGGGGTGATGGGGAGTCTGGGGAGTCATTCTCCCTAAGATACCAAAGGGATCTCTGGCTCAGTGGGCAAGGGGAAAGATGCGGGGTTGGCGGGGGAGGGATGGGATGACCCCAGAATGAGGGATGTTGGGACCTCTACGAATGATCATCTCTCCAAGGGCAGATGGAGATGACATGCTTAGCCTGTTAAGACACCCTCCTGTGACTGGAAAGTAGCCATTTTGTGAGGAGAAAGTAGTCACTAGTGTCACTTCCACGTCCCCCCTTACCAGTCTCCCTTGCTCCCCCGGCCCTGCCTGGTCCTGCCTCTACACTGATTGAATCGATTAGCAGCCGCCGGCATCCATAACTGGCCCCCAGTGTCCCCCCCTCAACTAATCTAAACAAATGGCCCTTCCCCTCCCTCTCAGACAATAAATTACCCCGATTTTCTTATCGGACTTGGCTCCCTCAGCCTCCCTTGGGCCCAGCGAGCCCGGTGTTGTTCCACCTGACGGGGATAAAATTTGCAACGCCGTGTCCGCTGTGGACTCTAAATCCTCGGGTAGAGGACTTGGGCAGGAGGAAATGCCTCCAGGGTGGGCAGGCTGGTCTCAGTCATGAGAAGCCATGCGGCCTCGTGGGAAGAGCACAGGCCTGGGAATCAGAGGACCTGAATTCTAATCCTGGCTCTGCCACTTCTTTGCTGTGTGACCTGCAGCAAGTCAATTTTCTGTGCCTCAGGGACCTCATCTGTAAAATGGGGATTAAGACTGTGAACCCCATATGGGACATGGGACGAGGGTGGGGGTGATGGGGAGACTGGGCAGTTACTCTCCCTGAGACCATCTCTATATGTCCCCAACTTGTACTTCCCAAGCACTTAGTACAGTGCTCTGCACACAGTAAGCACTCAATAAATACTATTGAATGAATGAATGAATGAATGAATGAAATACCAAAGGGACCCCTGGCTGATTATTCAACCTGATTATCTTGTATCTACTCCAGTGCTTAGTACAGTGCCAGGGACATAATAAGCACTTAATAAACACCATAAAATAAAAAGACTTGCTCTCCCCACCCCCTGGCCCCCATGGCCTGAAACCATTCTCCTGGGAAGAGGAGGAGCAAACTGTAGGAGATAGGAAGGATGAAGGTTACACTTGAGGATGAACTTCTGGGGAGGAGAAAGCAGGAATTCCAGAAAAGGTAGGGGAGGGAGAGGTTTGAGTCCAGCAGAGTCTTGCCAGCTTTGGTGCATGGGAAGGATTTTAACCAGTGACAATGCAGTGGGTAGGAGGGAGGTCAGACTTCAGAGAGGAAAGCTCAGTAGTGACTGATCACTAGACTAGGAGCTCTAAAGGTTTTTTTTTGTTTTTTTCAGACAGATGGGATCTGCCTTGCCCATTCCCTCTTGCAAAAATGAGCATAAGGTAAAGAGGGGGAGACTGTAGCAGGAGGGATGGGGGTTAGACTTCAGGGAAGACATCCTGCCCCTGGCCTGGAATGCCCTCCCTCCTCAAATCTGACAGACAATTGCTTCCCTCCAATTCAAAGCCTTACTGAAGGTACATCTCCTCCAAGAGGTCTTTCCTGACTAAGCCACTTGTTTCCTCTTCTCCCACTCCCTTCTGCATCGCCCTGACTTGCTCCCTTTGCTCATCCCTCCTCCCAGCCCCACAGCACTTATGTAAATATCTGTAATTTATTTATTTATATCAACGTCTGTCTCCCTGCCTGTAGACTTTAAACCTGTTGTGGGCAGGGAATGTGTCCGTTTATTAGGACCTGGGTTCTAATACTGACTTCATCAGTTGTCTCATCATCATCATCATCAATCGTATTTATTGAGCGCTTACTGTGTGCAGAGCACTGTACTGTTGTCTGTTGTGTGAACTTGAGCAAGTCACTTTGACTTCTCTGTACCTCAGTTACCTCATCTGTAAAATGGGGATTAAGGCTGTGAGCCCCATGTGGGACAGGGACTGTGTCCAACCTGATTAGCTTGTATCTTCCCCAGAGCTTAGAACACTGCTTGACAAATAGTAAGCACTTAACAAATACTATTATTATTATTATAATGTAGACTGCAAGCTTCTTATGGTGACATCATCAGTTATCTGTTGTGCGAACTTGAGCAAGTCACTTTGACGTCTCTGTACCTCAGTTACCTCATCTGTAAAATGGGGATTAAGGCTGTGAGCCCCATGTGGGACAGGGACTGTGTCCAACCTGATTAGCTTGTATCTTCCCCAGCGCTTAGAACACTGCTTGACAAATAGTAAGCACATAACAAATACTATTATTATTATTATTATTGTGTAGACTGCAAGCTCCTTGTGGCAGAGATTGCATCTACCAACTCTACTATATTGTAATATTAATAATAATAACAATAATGATGGTACTTGTTAAGTGCTTACCATGTGCCAGCCACTGTACTAAGCTTTGCACATAGTAAGCGCTTAACAAATACCATCATCATCATCACTGGGGCTGATATTAGCAAATTGAGTTGAACACAGGCCCTATCCCACATGGGCTCATAGTCTCAATCCCCATTTTACAGGTGAGGTAACTGAGATCCAGAGAAGTTAAGTAACTTGCTCTAGGTCACACAGCAAAGTGGCAGAACTGGGAGTAAAACCCATGACCTTCTGACTCCCAAGGCCATATGTTATCCACTGTACCATGCTGCTTCTCATTTACTTTCCTGAGCCCTTAGTACAGTGTTCTGAACACAGTAAGTGGTCAATAAATGCCATTAATTGATTGATTGACCCTTGCTCTGATTGATTGATTGGCCTCAGAGCCCCCAGCCCCTTCCTCTCCTGCCAAACTGTTCTAGGCCTGATCAGGTTGTGGGGACAAGGGGCAGAGTGCTGGAGAGGAAAGCAGGGTGGGGCGGGGGGGGGGTTGCAGAGGGACTGCAGAGAGTGGGGGAGATGGAGGGAGAGACGACTCCTTTGAAGACTGGTGGGGGATGAAGGTGGGGAAGGGAAGATGGGAGGCGGAAGGGGCTTGGACAGACATGTGACTGTCCTCCCGACCCTCAGCTCTGACGATTCAGTCTTCCTCGGCTCCTCCCAATTCTCCTCTGCCCCCTGCCAGGAACATATCGCAGAACAGGGATGGGAAGGGGACCACCTCCCATCACTGAGCCTTTGTGACCAGCATGGAAGGCAGGCTAGGGCCCTGGGCCAGGAGCAGTGGAGGCTTGTGGGATGGCAGCCAATTTCCCTTGTTCTTCTGGTTCCTGCTACAACCGAGGAGTGGGCGGGGGCCTCGGCGGAAGGTGTGACAATGCAGGTCAGACCCATGCCCAATCCCCCCAGCCCACTCTTACTTTCCAATACTCTGCCAGGGGTGGCCATTGAAAAAAATGGAAGTCACCCAGGTATTTCTTACTGGTTCCCCTGGCCTGGTCTTCTAGCCTCCACCCCAGGAAAAGAGGAGGATCCACTTTCTGGAGCTGTTCTCTTCTCCATAGAAGACTAGGAAGGGGGCTGAAGCTGCCGTGGGATGGAGTCAGGTGAGAGAGGAAGAACATTCATTCATTCATTCCTTCAATCGTATTTATTGAGTGATTGCTGTGTGCAAAGCACTGTACTAATCACTTGGGAGAGTACAGTGCAACAATAAACAGACACATTTCCTGCCCACAGCGAGCTTACAGTCTGGGGGGGGGGGGAGACAGTCATTAATATAAATAAATTACAGATATGTACATAAGTGCTGTGGGGCTGGGAGGGGGGATGAACAAATGGAGCGAGTCAGGGCAATTCAGCAGTAGGGAGTAGGAAAAGAGGAAAGGGGGGCTTAGTCAGGGAAGGTCTCTTGTAGGAGATGTACCCTCAATAAGACTTTGAAGTCGGGGAGAGTAATTGTCTGTTGGATTTGAGGAGGGAGGGCGGTCCAGGCCAGAGGCAGGGAGGGGGTGAGGGGTCGGCAGTGAGATAGATGAGAACATCCTGCCACGTGGCTGAGACCAGCTGTGATGTAGTCTTCTCCGAGGGCAAGGGAGGTGGGGGCTTTATTTGCAGGAGAACTTCACCTGAGAAGGCCTAGCCTAGTGTAGAGGCAGAGGGATGAATGAAATGATCCTCCCCTCCCGTAATGAGATTCCTGTTGGCTGCAGGATTCTTGGCCCCAAAGATTCTGAAATTCCGCTGGCCTGGTTTCCAGTACTCTTGGCCTCAGACCAGAAGTTATCTGCAAGGTGGTTCCAGAGGGTTCGCTTGTGTCGGCCCGTTAACTGCCATGGGCCAAGGTCATGATCAACTGGCCATCAGTGCTTGTTGTCAGCCTCTGACCTGGCAACAGAGGAGATCACTGGTAATTGCCCCTCTCAATCAATCAGTCAATCAATCATATTTATTGAGCACTTATTTTATGCCAAACACTGTTCTAAGCATTTG
Organism: Tachyglossus aculeatus; assembly: GCF_015852505.1. Lineage (NCBI taxonomy): Eukaryota > Metazoa > Chordata > Mammalia > Monotremata > Tachyglossidae > Tachyglossus > Tachyglossus aculeatus. Next base: position 4,867,704 of record NC_052091.1, read on the forward strand.
GGAGAATGCAATGTAATAGAGTAGGTAGACACTATACCTTCCCACAAGGAGTTTACAGACTAGAGGGGGAGACAGCTTTAAAATAAATTATTCATTCATTCATTCAATCGTATTTATTGAACGCTTACTGTGTGCAGAGCACTGTACTAAGTGCTTGGGAAGTACAAGCTGCCAACATATAGAGATGGTCCTTACCCAACAGTGGGCTCACAGTCTAGAAGGGGGAGACAGACAACAAAACAAAACATATTAACAAAATAGAATAGTAAATATGTACAAGTAAAATAAATAGTGTAATATATCTGTACAAACATACATACAGGTGCTGTGGGGAGGGTAAGGAGGTCATTACAGATGGAAATGGATGTAAGTGCTCTAGGGATGGAATGAAAACCAAAGTGCTTAAGCGTTACAGACCCGAAGGCCTAGGTGACACAGAAGGGAGGACAAAGAGGGGAAGGTGAGGACTTATCTTGGATAAGATGAGTTAGTAGGGCTTTGAAGATTGGGAGAGTGGTGGTCTGTAGGATATGAAAGGGAACTTCCAGGCCAGAGGGAGTACATGGGCCAGGGGTCAACGATGAGGAAGATAAGATTGAGGTACAGTGAGTAGTTGGTGATAGATGAGCCAAGTGTGTAGGCCGGGTTGTGGTAATGTGAGAATCAGTGGGGTAATGTAGGACAGGGAGAGCTGACTGAGAGCCTTAAAAAGGATGGTAAGGAGTTTCTTTTTGATGTGGTGGTGGTATTTATTAAGCATTTACAATGTGCCAAGCATTGCACTAAGTGCTGGGGTAGATGCAGGATAATAGGTTGGGCACAGTCCCTGCCCCACACAGGGCTCCCAGTCTCAATCCCCATTTTACAGAGGTGGTAATGGAGGCACAGAGAAGTTAAATGACTTGCCCAGGGTCACACAGCAGACAGGTAGTGAAGCTGGGATTAGAACTCAGTTCCTTAGGATGCCCAGGCCTGTACTCTATCCACTAGGCCATGCTGCTTTTCTGTGGAGATGGATGGGTAATGACTGGAGTCTTTTGAAGAGAGGGAAGATATGAACAGAGCAATTTTTTAGAAAAATGATCCTTTTTTGGCAGGGAGGGCAGTAGATCTCCACCCTGTTTCCCCCATCTGGACCCAAGGAAAGGGTGGAGGGTTTCTGGGTGGTGAGAAGGACTAGGGGGCAGGTTAGGGAGCCTGGGATAATTCGAACCCATCTCCCAAACTTTACTGTAGCCTGCGCCCCCTGCTCTGGGCTCCCCACAGAGTAAAACCAGCTAAGCCAGCTGGAGTTAGAAGGCCCAGGCTGGTAGTTGTCTTCAAGGTTGTTTGATGTCTCGGCAAGACTTTGTTTTCAGGCAGATTTTTTTCATCTTTCTTGTGTTTGCCAACCTCCCTGAAGGACAAGACCTGGCCCAGCTGCTTTGAATATAAATTTCTCTTTCCTCTTTCTTTCTCTCTCCCTCCTTCCCTCCCTTTGCCTCCCCCTCCATCCCCCCCCCCCCTTCATTCTACCTCTGATCTCTTTTCTTCTGAATCTTCTGCCTCAATACCTCAGCAGATTTAGAAAAGGGTAGCCACCAGCTGTCTTAAGGTCATTTCGTCCAACCTCCTGTCTCCACCCTAACTCACACAGATGTTTTGCTCCTCCCCTTTACCTTTCCTGGAGTCTATCCTTGCTCCTTCCTGCTACAGGGCCAGTCCTTTCTCCTCTCCTCTCTCTCCACCAAGCCTCCATCTTCCCCTGCTGCCCTGCCCCTGTCTCCATCAAGCCTAAATTTCTGTTGCTGGTTTTAATCTTGTTTTTCGCTTTTTTGCCATCGGGTACTGAAATTTATAATGGAGAGAATGAATGACGGTCCATTTTGGCTTGACCCGGAGCTCAGTGGGGTTGGGTGGACTCCGGGAGATGGTCTGGGGAGGATCCTTCTAGTGACTTGTCACGGTGGGGTGGGGAGGGGTTGGTTAAATTTTTTTTCTTGTTTGTTTCCTTTTCGTGATGAATCTCCCCGTGTCGTGGCCGAGTCCTGAGACGCCTTGCGGGGGGATGGATGTTTGTTTTCCCTGTTCAATCTTCGCGGGACTTTCAGGCTCCCCGGTGCCGGAGGGAGAGTCGTGGAGTGGGAGGGAGAGAGAGAGGAACAGAGGGAGAGAGACGAAGACAGAGGGGGAGGAAGATGGAAAAGGGAGGGGAAAGAGAAGTGAGACAGGAGGGAAGCAAGAGGAAGAGAGAGGAGAGGGCGGAACAGAGGAGAGAATAGAGGGGGGAAGAGAAGAAGGAGAGAGATGGGGAAGAGGGAGAGGGTTAAGTGAGAGAGGAGAAAAGAAGAGAAAGAGAGAGAGAAGAGAGAGAGGAAGAGGGAGAGAGTTGGGAGAGGGAGAGGAATGAGGAGAAAGAAGCATTGTCCAGTAGCAAGGAGGGAGGGAAGACTCTAGAAAGGACTTCCTCCTGTCTGGGTGTTAGGCTACAGTTATCAAGAAGAACAGTGGTTACTCCAGCTGGGGGTGGAAATGGAGGATGGATTGGAGACAGCGGAATGGACAAGATGACCTTTCAAGCCCCTTCGAGTCCAAGGAACGGCAGAGTCAGGGGGTCCCCACGACACACCAACCTATCACTCCCTCCACCCCCGAACTCATGGGAGAGATGCTTCAAGAGTGTGGGCAGTGAGCAGAGAAGACTGACTCTTGAGCTAGTGTAGACGCCAATTAACTCTGTGGGGATCCTGGATTTCTCGGGAAAGCGAAGGTGGGGGTGGGGGCGGGGCTCATGGGGAGAAGTATTCCTGCCAGTGGTTATTTCCCACGCAGATTCATAGCATCTCGAGGTGTGGGATGTCCCTGCTGAGGGCCCGGGGTTGGCCAACGACTGGAGCACTTGATCTCACCTGGTTCCCCTAGGTTTACTCTCACCCCGGGGGCGAGGGGTCTCTGAGCAGATGGAAAACCAGTGCTTCTTTCGTACTCCTTTGGCAGGGGAGGTCAATCTCTCCATCCCCCTGCCTCCAAGCATGACCTGTTCCCCCACTCTACCTCTGCAGGGTGGTCCTTGTCTGGGTTTCATCCCTCTCCAACCGGCTTCAAGCTGCTGCAGGGATAAAATAAATATAAATAATAATGACATTTATTAAGCACTTATTATGTGCAAAGCACCGTTCTAAGCGCTGGGGAGGTTACAAGGTGATCCGGTTATCCCATGGGGGGCTCACAGTCTTAATCCCCATTTTACAGATGAGGTAACTGAGGCCCAGAGAAGTGAAGTGACTTGCCCAAAGTCACACAGCTGACAGTTGGCAGAGCCGGGATTTGAACCCATGACCTCTGACTCCAAAACCCGGGCTCTTTCCACTGAGCCACTCAAGGGAGGACTTCCAGGTGGCGGAGGCCAGGAAATACAGAGATGAAGGGGTTGCCGGGGGCGGGGGGAATGCAGGCCTGCCTTACCGGAGACCATTCATTCATTCATTCATTCATTCAATCGTATTTATTGAGCGCTTACTGTGTGCAGAGCACTGTACTAGGCGCTTGACACTGTACTAAGCCCTTAATCGGAAGGCTTCGGGCTGTCGGGCCTTGCCAGGGCCGAGAGGTTAAATCGTTTTGCTTTCTGCACCTCCCACCAGCCCCCGGCAACTGAAACATCAAATAAAGCAAAAGCAGTGTGGGCGGAAGCGGCTTCAGAGGCGGTGAGGTTTGCGGTAACGACACTGTTTGGCTGCAGAGCCGGTTCGGAAGAGACAGCCACGGGGGAAGTGGAAGGAAAGGCAAATTGGTCTCCCTCTGGCTGCTCTCAATGAGTCTAGCCACCATCCCTCTTGCTGCAATGCTGGCCCTCCCCTCTCGCTCTGTCAGGAGGAGGTTCCACTATTCCGGGCATCGACCCGGTTAGCCAGCCCTCGGTTAGCACCCCAACCGGGAGGGAGTCTGGGTTTGGGGCCGCTTCTCGGTTATCCAGCGACTCCAGTGAGAAGCAGCAGGGTGTAGTGGATAGACAGTGGCTTGGGAGTCCGAAGGTCTTGGTTTCTAATCCCGACTGCTCTGTGGCCTTGGGCAAGTCGCTTCTCTGGGCCTTAGTTTCCTGATCTGGAAAATGGGGATTTAAGACTGTGAGCCCCCTGTGGGACAGGGACTGTGTCCAATCCGATTTACTTGTTACCACCCCAGAACTTAGTACAGTGCCTGGCACATAGTAAGCGCTTAACAAATACCACAATGTTATTATTATTACTGCGGAGCCCAGCTTTCCCCTCTCCCCCGCTCCCCGCCCAGTTGTACTAATGGGGAGGCCCAAATGGGAGGCCCATGGAGACCGAAGCACAGATGCCCCTGAGCTGGCCACACCCCATCAGCCTGGCTCCCCAATCCTCAATTATCTCGTCCCAATTCATTCATTCAATCGTATTTACTGAGCACTTACTGTGTGCAGAGCACTGTACTAAGCACTTGGAAAGTACAATTTGGCAACATATAGAGACGGTCCCTACCCAACAGTGGGCTCACAGTCTAGTCCCAATCCGTTAGCATGAACGAGGATCCGTGCAGCCCACCCTCTCTCCAGCCTCCGTCCCGAATCATCTCTTCAGCAGTCACAACAAGGGTGTGAATGCGGAGGAGCAGCGCGGTCTAGTGGCAAGAACACGGGCTTAGAGGATGTGGGTTCTAATCCCGGTTCTCCAGTGGCTACCAATCAATCTGCGCATCAGGCAGAAACTCCTCACCCTGGGCTTCAAGGCTCTCCATCACCTCGCCCCCTCCTACCTCACCTCCCTTCTCTCCTTCTACTGCCCAGCCCGCACCCTCCGCTCCTCTGCCGCTAATCTCCTCACTGTACCTCGTTCTCGCCTGTCCCGCCATCGACCCCCGGCCCACGTCATCCCCCGGGCCTGGAATGCCCTCCCTCTGCCCCTCCGCCAAGCTAGCTCTCTTCCTCCCTTCAAGGCCCTGCTGAGAGCTCACCTCCTCCAGGAGGCCTTCCCAGACTGAGCCCCTTCCTTCCTCTCCCCCTCGTCCCCCTCTCCATCCCCCGTCTTACCTCCTTCCCTTCCCCACAGCACCTGTATATATGGTTGTACATATTTATTACTCTATTTATTTATTTATTTTACTTGTACATTTCTATCCTATTTATTTAATTTTGTTGGTATGTTTGGTTCTGTTCTCTGTCTCCCCCTTTTAGACTGTGAGCCCACTGTTGGGTAGGGACTGTCTCTATGTGTTGCCAATTTGTACTTCCCAAGCGCTTAGTACAGTGCTCTGCACATAGTAAGCGCTCAATAAATATGATTGATTGATTGATTGATTGATTGGTTCTGCCATTTGTCTGCTGTGTGACCTTGAGCAAGTCACTTCACTTCTCTGAGTCTTAGTTCCCTCATCTGTAAAGCAGGGATGAAGACTGTGAGCCCCACGTGGGACAACCTGATTACCGTGTATCGAGGAGTAGCATGGCTTAGTGGAAGGAGCCCGGGCTTGGGAGACAGAAGCCATGGGTTCTAATCCTGACTCTGCCACTTGTCTGCTGTGTGACCTTGGGCAAGTCACTTAATTTCTCTGTGACTCAGCTCCCTCATCTGTAAAATGGGGATTAACACTGTGAGCCCCAAGTGGGACAGCCTGATTACCTTGTATCAACCCCAGCACTTAGAACATTGCTTGGCAGATAGCGCTTAACAAAAACCATCATCATCATCATCATCCCAGCGTTTAGAACAGTGCTTGGCATGTAGTAAATGCTTAACACTATACCCCCAACCGGGGGTATAATAATTTTGTATTAGTTTGTATAATTTTGTATTCCGAATTATTATTATTATTATTATCTAGGGGCATGGCGGGAAGGTCAGGGGCAGTGGGAGGAAGTGAGCTGGTCCCTAGCTGGGATGGAGAAGTGGAAGGGAGAGGAGAGTGGGACGGGAGCAGAGAGACGCACACAGAGATGGGGAAAGACACGGAGGAGAGGCACATCGAGACGGAGGCATGGGGAAACGAGATGAGAGGCCGAGAGACCGAAGTAGAGACAGCCAGAGTTGGACACAAAGACAGATTAAAGGGCAAAACCCAGAGAGAGAAAGACCGAGGAGCTCAGAATGAGGCCCACGCAGCCCGCGTGAGGAGATGGGACGGGCTCGGGCCCGTCTCCCCTCACCCGTCGCTCAGGGACTCCGCTGAAAGAGGCTGGAAACACCATTAAGAAATTATCCTCAATTTGCTTCTGATCATCACACAGCAGCAGGCCCCTGTCAGAATCCCGCCGCTCTCCCTGTCTCCTGTGGGGAGGAGGGGTGGAAGCAGCAGCGGGAGGGAAGGTGGTTAGACCTGAGGCAGGACCGCCTGATTGTCAGGAGAGAGGACAATTGAGGAGCTCAGGGGACTCCCCCTCCCGCTGATTGCTCTGGTGTCGGAGGCAAGGGGTGGCGGGAATGAAGTGGATGGTCATTTCCTAGGTTCAGATCTGTACTAAATGCTGAGGTAGAGAGAATGTACGCAGATTGAACACAGTCCCTGCCCCACCTGGAACTCATAGTCTACACAGGAGGCAGAGCAAGTAATGTAATCCCCCATTTTACAGATGGGGAAACTGAGGCACAGAGGTTAAAGTGGCTTGCCCAAGGTCCTCCAGCAGGCAAAGCGTGGGGCTTTCTGGTTTAGGTTCGAGGGCTTCTGTTCTGTTCCTCTTGCACTTTGCTCGACCACTCGATCAGTCAGTCAATCAATCAGTACTGTCTATTGAGCACTTACTGTATGCAGAGCGCTGTGCTAAGCGCTGGGGAAGATACAAGTCGAGCACTTGAGAAGCAGCATGGCCAATTCCCCTTTCTAGACTGTGAGCCCGCTGTTGGGTAGGGACCGTCTCTATATGTTGCCAACTTGTACTTCCCAAGCGCTTAGTACAGTGCTCTGCACACAGTAAGTGCTCAATAAACACGACTGAATGAATGAATGAATGAAGTGGAGAGAGGCCGGGTCTGTTAGTTAGAGGACCTGGGTTCAAATCCCGTCTCCACCACTTACCTGCTCTGTGATCTTGGGTAAGTCACTTAACTTCTCTGTGCCTCAATTCCCTCATCGGCAAAATGGGGATTGAATACCTGTTCTTCCTCCTACTCAGACCATGAGCTCCATGTTGAACCTGTTGATTGTGTATTTACTCCATTCATTCATTTATACATTCAATCGGATTTATTAAGTGTTTACTGTGTGCAAAGCACCGTACTGAGTGCTTGGGAGAGTACACTATAACAATAAACAGACACATTCCCTGCCCACAACGAGGTAACTCTTATAATACAGTGCTTGGCACATAGTAAGTGCTTAACAAATGTTACATTATTATTATTATTATTTATTATTATGGAGCTTACAGACTAGACGGGAAGACAGACGTGAAGCAAATTACAGCTGGATCCATGGCTAAATGAGCGCCAAGCACTGTTCTAAGCACTGGGATAGATACAAGGTATTAATAATAATAACGATGACATCTGTTAAGCGCTTACTATGTGCAAACCACAGTTCTAAACGCCGGGGAGGATACAAGGTGATCAGGTTGTCCCACGTGGGGCTCACCGTCTTAATCCCCATTTTACAGATGAGGTAACCGAGGCACAGAAAAGTGAAGCGACTTGCCCAAAGTCACAGAGCAGACAAGCGGCGGAGTCGGACTTTGAACCCATGACCTCTGACTCCCAAGCCCGGGCTCTTTCCACTGAGCCATGCTGCTTCCCAAGTTGTCCCACGTGGGGCTCACAGTCTAAATGATCCATCCGCCTCTGGCCGGTCCCTTTCCCGCCTCGCCCCCCACCAACCGCCATCGCCTGACCCTCTCTGTGTCCGTCCCCCCCTTCCCCTTTCCCCCTTCCCCGTCCCCGCAGGCCCGCCCCACCCCCGAACATGGACAGACCGCTCCTCTGCCTGCTAGTCCTCGCCGCGTCCGTCCGGGCCCTGATCTGTCCCAAGCGCTGTATGTGCCAGAGCCTGTCTCCGTCCGTGACCGTCCTGTGCACCAAGACGGGCCTCCTTTTCGTGCCGCCCTCCCTGGACCGGCGCACGGCCGAGCTGCGCCTCATGGATAACTTCATCACCGTTCTGCGCCGCCGCGACTTCGCCAACATGACCAGCCTGCTGCACCTCACCCTGTCGCGCAACACCATCAGCCAGATCCTGCCGGGGGCCTTCGCCGACCTGCGCGGCCTGCGCGCCCTGCACCTGGACAGCAACCGGCTGACGGCCATCGGGGACCAGCAGCTCCGCGGCCTCCCCAACCTGCGCCACCTGATCCTCAGCAACAACCAGATCAGCTCCATCGCCCCGGCCGCCCTGGACGACTTCGCCGAGACGCTGGAGGACCTGGACCTGTCCTACAACAACCTGGAGGGCCTGCCCTGGGCCGCTGTGGGCCGCCTGGCCAACGTCAACACCGTCAGCCTGGACCACAACCTCATCGCCCACGTGCCCCCCGGCGCCTTCGCCAACCTGCACAAGCTGGCGAGGCTGGACATGACGTCGAACCGGCTGAAGACCATCCCGCCGGACCCGCTCTTCCTGCGCATCCCCGTGTACGCCCGGTCGCGGGGCTCCCCGCTCTCCTCCCTGGTGCTCGGCTTCGGGGGCAACCCCCTGCACTGCAACTGCGAGCTGCTCTGGCTGCGCCGCCTGACCCGCGAGGATGACCTGGAGACCTGCGCCTCGCCCCCCGAGCTCAGCGGCAAGTACTTCTGGTCCATCCGCGAGGAAGAGTTCGTCTGCGAGCCCCCCATGATCACCCACCGGACCCCGCGGCTCGTGGCGGCCGAGGGCCAGGCCGTGACGCTCAAGTGCAAGGCCATTGGTGACCCGGACCCCTACGTGCGTTGGGTCTCGCCCGAGGGCAAGCTGGTCACCAACTCCTCGCGGACCGTCTCCTATGCCAACGGCACGCTGGACCTCCATGGGGCAGGCGCCGCAGACCGGGGCACCTTCACCTGCATCGCCTCCAACGCAGCCGGGGAGGCCACGGCTCCCGTCGAGTTGGTGGTCAACCCCGCGGCCCAGTTGGCCAACAGCACCAGCTGCGAGCAGGAAGCCGAGCCGGGCGCCTCGGACATCCTCACCCCTGCCAGGTCCGGCTTCGTCAACGACAGCGGGGCCCCGCCCGAGCGCCAGGTCCGGGTGGACCAGCTGACCTCGTCCTCCGCCCTGATCCAGTGGCCTGCCCCACGACCCCTCCCCGCCGGCATCCGCATGTATCAGATCCAGTACAACAGCTCAGCCGACGACATCCTCGTCTACAGGTGGGAGAAGGGAGAGGGCTGGGCCCGGGAATTCCCTGGGGACCACCCCTCGGACAGGCACCCTAGATCCTGGGGTTCCCTTCCAGGCTGGGGAGGAACAGAGCATCCTGAGGCCGGTCGGGGCAGTCCCCCGGGGACAGAGGGGGGAGGGTGCCAGAGAAAGCTGGCCACTGCGAAAATAATAAATCAAGAAACCGGGCAGCAGGCCCGAGAGGGATCCGAATTCACCTCTAACTAGCTGTGTCTGAAAAAGAAAAATCTGATGGAAATGGGGCAATGGGGCCAAAGAAGTCAGGCCACAGGAATGGCACTGCATAAATGCAGTCGGGGGAGAGAACCAAAAAAAAAAAAAAAATCCAGGCAACAGGGTGAAAGGAAATCAGACTGAGGGCTGAAAGGCAGAATCGACTGAGGGCAAGGGAGGCTAAACTAACTCAAGCAATAGGGTGAAAGGAAATCAGGGGGAGGGCTGAAAGGCACAATCAGTCAGGGTAAGGAGGCTTAAAGAAACCAGGCTGATATGAAATAAGGACGGGTCTGTATGAGAACCTAAGGAAATTACTTTTTTTTTAAAAAAAAAGCACCTGCAAGCCCAGTTTTCGAAATGGATCTAGAAGAAATTGGCCGGCTGTTCTAAAGAAAACCAGGCAGCGGGGCTTTTTCGATTAAAAAAAAAACCTCTTTAGCGAAACTCGGCCTCTCTGGTTTCCATGACCGGTTCTATCTGAAAGGTGGAGGGGGACCCCAAGAATAGACAGAGGGGTGTCTCTGGAACAGGAAGTGGGGGGCGGGAGAGGGGCCCACCCTGGGCATGGCGGTCTGGGGAAGAAAGAGTTTGGCTTCAGGAGGGAGAAGCGGGGAGGGATCCAAGGGGAAGGGAGGCAGGGGCATGGCTGGATTGACCCCTCTTCTCTCTCTCTGTCCCCTTCCTCTGCCCCTTCTTCCAGGATGATCCCATCCAGCAGCCGCTCCTTCTTCCTGGGCGACCTGGCGGCGGAGAGGGACTATGACCTGTGCGTGCTGGCCGTGTACGACGATGGCGTGACGGCCCTCACGGCCACGCGTGTGGTTGGCTGCGTCCAGTTCACCACGGCCCCCGAGTACAAGCAGTGCCACTCACTCCACGCCCAGTTCCTGGGCGGTACCATGATCATCGTCATCGGCGGCATCATCGTGGCCTCCGTCCTGGTCTTCATCTTCATCCTACTGGTCAAATACAAGGTCTACGTGGGCGGCCAGGCCCCCAAAGCCAAGGCCAAGGCCAAAGTCATCCACGTCTGCTCCCAGACCAACGGGGGCCAGGCCGGCCCTGCCCCCTGCCAGACCGTGGCCCACCTGGACAGTGACCCCAGTGGGGGGACTCTGGGGGCGAGGCCCCAGCCCCCCCACGAACCTGGGGATCAATAGCAGAAGGAGGGGTGGAGTCGCTCCCCTTCGCTTCCTCCCGACGCCCCTCGAGTCTCCCAGAGTGGGGACCCCCAAGGACGCTCCTCTGTGGATCCGTTGGACTCTCCCACCTTGGACCCCCAGTCTCTCCACCAGCCTGGCCCCTGGGGCCAGGAGTCCTCCACTGAGATGGTGGGGGTCACGCCCTGGACCCTTTGGGGGCCATGTTGGGAGGGTCCCGAGGGGTCCCGTCCAGGATTTGACGTTCTCCCACACCGAGCTCTCGCCTATTTTTAAGATCGATCATTTACGCCAGGGGATGGTGGGGCGGGAGGGGGACGGCGGGGGAGAAACCAGAGAACAAAGGAATATTTTTTTAAGCTCTGTAAAACCGGGTGCTGCATTCTTATCTATTTTTGTTTGGATATATTCAATATAAAGTGTGTGATTTACAGTGGGGGGCGGGGGGTCGTGTTTTGGCCCCAGCGCCGATTGGTCTATTACAAGACACCCCCCCCCACCCCATCCCTTGACACCCCACAATCTCAGCCTCCAACTCCTGGGGCCACAGGCAGGACTTCCCAAGCCCCCAGGCCTCTGTGGCCTAGCCCGGTGTGAACGCTTCACAAGAAGGAAGGGAACGGAATCTATTTGCTGTAGGATCTCGGTTGGAGATCTCCAATGTAAAGGGTTTGTTGACGGTTTGCTGTTTCCCTGTAAGTGCTGTTTGAGTTCTGCTGGCTCTCATCAGTGGGTTATGGGGAGGGGAGGGGAGGAAGGAGGGGAAGGCCGTTAAGGATTGTGCTCACAAACAAACAAACTTAATCACTGTGCTATTTGTGAAGCAATTACAGTGTGCCAAGCTGGTAAGCGCTTAACAAATATTATCATCATCATTATTATTGTTATTATCAGTATTAGATACAATGCAATCAGATCAGACGCAGTCCCTGTCCCACATGGGACGAACAGTCAAAGTGAGGAGGGACAACACGTTTTTCATTCCCATTTTACGGAGGAGGAAATTCGGCGCTAGAGAAGTTGTGTGAATTGCCCTTAGATCACTCTTCAAGCAAATAAGACTTCATTTTTTATGGCATTTGTTAAGCGTTTAGTATGTGTGAGGCACTGTACTAAGCACTGGGGTAGACACAGTTGGACACAGTCTATGTCCCATGTGGGACTCACAGTCTTAACCCCCACCTTATGGATGAGGTAACTGAGGCACAGAGAAGTGAAGTGTCTTGCCCAAGATCCCACAGCAGACACATGGTGGAGGTGGGATTAGAACCCAGGTCCTTTTGATACCCAAGCCTGTGCTCTGTCCACAGGCCGCACTGCTTCCTACCTCTTCTTCCCGCCCTCCCCTTTCCTCAAAGCTGTGTGTGTCCCTTTGTAAAGTCAGAGGGGGCCAGGGGGATGCTCTTATTTAGGACCCTGGAGTGAGGAGGGGGCCCTCACTCTGGGGGGAAAGGTCTTCGGAGAGGGGCTGGATGGAGTCTCCCCAGGTGGAGTGAAATAATAATAACTAATAATAATCATTATGGTATTCGTTAAGAGCTTACTATGTGCCAGGCATTGTACTAAGCGCTGGGGTGGATACAGGCAAATCGAGTTGGCCACAGTCCAACATGGGGTTCAAAGTCTCGATCCCCATTTGACAGATGAGGTAACTGAGGCCCAGAGAAGTGAAGTGACTTGCCCAAGCTCACACAGCAGACAAGAGGCGGAGCCGGGAGTAGAACCCATGAGGGTGAGAAACTTTTATACTGCTTTCCCCGCCCACAAGATTGTGAACCTGCTCAGGGCTAGGGCAGCTCTAAACTAAACACAGCACTTGTCTGCTGTGTGACCTTGGGCAAGTCACTTCACTTCTCTGGGCCTCAGTTCCCTCATCTGTAAAATGGGGATGAAGACTGTGCGCCCTATGTGGAACAGGGACAGTGTCCAACCCGATTATCTTGTATCTACCCCAGCGCTTAGCACAGTGCCTGACACATAGTAAGCACTTAACAAATACCATAATGATAACAATCATTATTATTATTATTATTGAAGGGCTCGGAGGGAGCAGTGTCTGGGGCAGGGGGCAGGCCTCCGACATAGGAACTGCAACAGGAGGGATTTGGGGGGGAATTCAAGTAGGACTTCCCGCCGGATGAAGATGGAAGACACAGGGGAGGGAGAACTGAGGCGATGCTTTCTCTGAAAATGACTGTGCCCAGGGCACTGGGCAAACTGATGGATGGCTCGGCATGAAGGGCAACTGTTCCCTCTCTGTTGAGTCCTCGGCAGGGTCCAGGGACCAGATCATCGAGCTGGTCTCGCCTCCAGCATCCTGAAATTGGCAGCGGTAGCTGAGTCCTCCGGGCCCGGAGATTGCCCTCACTCGGCCCACAGAGCTCCTGGTTTGCTACGGATACTGGTCCCCTCTTCATCATGAACCCCCACCAATCTACCCGAGTCCAGGTCCCCTCACCCCCAGTCGCCCCCTCACCCCTCATCTTTCCCCAAAATGCCCAATCCGTATCTGCCTGGTCTCTAAATCCCAATTATCATAGCAGCATTCATTGAGCCTCTACTATGTACCAAGCACTGTGATAGATACAAGATTATCAGGTTGGGCACAGCCCCTGTCCCACAGGAAGCCCACATTCTAAGTTGAAGGGAGAACTGGTATTTCATTCCATTTTATAGAGCCGAGACACAGATAAGTTGAATGACTTGCCCAAGGTCACACAGCAGAAAAGCAGTGTGACCTAGTGGATAGAGCCCCAGGTCTGGAAGCCTGAAAGACCTGGGTTCTAATCCTGACCTGCCACTTGTCCACTGTGGGAACTTGGGGAAGTCACTTCACATCTCTGGGCCTCAGTTCCCTCATCTGTAAAATGGGGATGAAAACTTCCAGTCCTATGTGGGAAGGGACTGTGTCCAACCTGATTAACTTATATCTACCCCAGACCTTAGTACAGTGCCCTGCACAGAGTAAGTGCTTAACAAAAAGTGTTTTTTTTTAAAAAAAAGAAGGTGGTAGTTTCTGCATTAGAACCCAGGCCCCCTGACACACAGGCCTGTGCTCTTTCCACTAATCAATCAATCAATCAATCGTATTTATTGAGCACTTACTGTGTACAGAGCACTGTACTAAGTGCTTGGGAAGTCCAAGTTGGCAACATATAGAGAGGGTCCCTACCCAACAGCGGGCTCACAGTCTAGAAGGGGGAGACAGACAACAAAACAAAACATATTAACAAAATAAAATAAATAGAATAGTAAATATGTATAAGTAAAATAAGTAGAGTAGTAAATATATACAAACACTGTACGTGTTTGTTGTACACTGTACGTATTTATTTGTACAATAAATATGTACAAATATGTACATAGTACAAGCACTTACTATGTGCCAGACACTGTTTTAAACGCTGCGGTAGATACAAGCTAATCCTTGACCCATATCATCATCATCATCAATCGTATTTATTGAGCGCTTATTGTGTGCAGAGCACTGTACTAAGCGCTTGGGAAGTACAAATTGGCAACATATATGGGGCTCAGTCTTAATCTCCATTTTACAAATGAGGGAACTGAGGCACTGAGAAGTGAAGTGATCTGCCCAAGGTCACACAACAGACAACTAGCTGAGCCAGAATTAGAAACCAGGTCCTTCCGACTTTCAGGCCCGTGCTCTTTCCACTCCCCCTTCGGGAAGATCAGGAAATCCATTGTTTTCACTAATAATAATGGCATTTAATAATGGCATTTATTAAGCGCTTACCATGTGCAAAGCACTGTTCTAAGCGCTGAGCACTGTTCTAAGCTACTACTCACCAAGCAATGAATTAGTTCTCACCTAATCAATCAATCAATCAATTAATCGTATTTATTGAGCGCTTATTGTGTGCAGAGCACTGGACTAAGTGCTTGGGAAGTACAAGTTACTAGGCCAAGAGGTTAATGAACTCTTTTAAAACTCTCTTCTTTCCTTCTCTCCTCCCCATCCATTATGGACAGAACAAAAACCCTCCCCTTTCCACTGACAATCGCAAAGGAGAAAACAAGACACAGTCCCTCCCGCCAAGGAGCTGACTCAACTAGTCTCGAGTAGAAGAAAGAAGATGGGAATCCTGCCCCATAAATGCTTTAAAAACATGGGACCAAGGGCTTAGCGCAGTGTCTACACACAGTGAGGGCTCAATGAACACCACTGATTGGTTGATTAATTAAGAGGGAAGAGCACACCTTTCTGGTGGCATAGAAGTGTGCTGCGGTGACAGCCTGATTTCTGTGGCCAGGGCGGACCCCTTGGTAGCCCAGGGCAAGCAACTGGGGGAAGGATGCAACCACATTCCTTGGCCCCAAAGAGTTGGCGGGATAAAGCAAAACAAGAAGAGTTTGAGACGGAGAGAACTCTGATGGAACTGATATTCATTCATTCATTCAATCGTATTTATTGAGCGCTTCTTGTGTGCAGAGCACTGGACTAAGCGCTTGGGAAGTACAAGTTGGCAACAGAGACAGTCCCTATCCAAAAGCCGGCTCACAGTCTAGAAGGGGGAGACAGAGAACAAAACAAAACGTATTAACAAATAAAATAAATAGAATAAATATGTACAAATAAAATAAATAAATAGAGTAATAAATATTAAGAGCTTACTATGAGCCAAGCACTATGGTGGATACAAGCAAATCAGGTATATATATATACCTGATATAAGACTGTTGGGACGGGGGCCTGGATTCCTGTTGTGGGAGGGGGCAATACCGTGGCTCAGTGGAAAGAGCCTGGGCTTTGGAGTCAGAGGTCATGGGTTCAAGTCCCGACTCCGCCAACTGTTAGCTGTGTGACTTTGGGCAAGTCTCTGGGCCTCAGTTCCCTCATCTGTAGAATGGGGATTAGGACTGTGAGCCCCCTGTGGGACAACCTGATCAATCAATCAATCAATCAATCAATCAATCATATTTATTGAGCACTTACTGTGTGCAGAGCACTGGACTAAGCACTTGGGAAGTACAAGTTGGCAACGTATAGAGACGGTCCCTACCCAACAGTGGGCTCACAGTCTAGAAGGGGGAGACAGAGAACAAAACAAAACATATTAACAAAATAAAATAAATAGAATAGATATGTACAAGTAAAATAAGTAAATAAATAGAGTAATAAATACGTACAAACATATGCATATATGTATACACCTTGTTACCTGATCACCTTGTTACCTCCCCAGCGCTTAAAACAGTGCTTGGCACATAGAAAGTGCTTAATAAATGCCATTATTATTATTATTATTAATAATAGCATGAAGCAGCGTGGCTCAGTGGAAAGAGCCCGGGCTTGGGAGTCAGAGGTCATGGGTTCTAATTCATTCATTCAATCGTATTTATTGAGCATTTACTGTGTGCAGAGCACTGTATGAAGTTCTAATCCCGGCTCTGCCACTTGTCAGCTGTGTGACTTTGGGCAAGTCACTTAACTTCTCCGGGCCTCAGTTTCCTCATCTGTAAAATGGGGGTTAAGATTGTGAGCCCCACGTGGGACAACCTTGATTACCTTGTATCCCCCCAGCGTTTAGAACAGTGCTTGGCACATAGTAAGCGCTTAACAAATACCAACGTTATTATTGTTATTATGTGTAGACTTGCAGGGCTCGAGGCTAAAGGTGAGGGCTGGGAGAGTGTCAAATAGGCTCAAGAGAGAGAGATCTGTGTCCCTTTCCTAACCCTCAGGCCCTGGTTCCACTTGCTCCCCTTGTTAGCGCGTAGTATCCTAGATCAGGTCTGTGTGACCTTGGGGAAGTCTAGAAGGGGGAGACAGAGAACAAAACAAAACATATTAACAAATAAAATAAATAGAATAAATATTACGAATAAAAAAATAAATAGAATAATAAATATTAAGAGCTTACTATGAGCCAAGCACTACGGTAGATACAAGCAAATCAGGTATATATATATATATATATATATATAGATAGATAGATAGATAGATAGATAGATAGATATAGTTATAGATATGTAGATATACCTGATATAAAACTGTTGGGACGGGGCCCACTTCTCTGGGCCTCAGTTACCTCATCTGTAAAATGGGCTTCCTGGGAGAGGCGGGCCGGGACGGCCTTTCCCGCTGTCCGGTGCTGCCCTCTGGTGGCCTCTAGGCAAACTCCAGTATCACAAGGAGGAGTCCAAGACAGCCCCATCCTTAAAAAAAAAGCCTTTGGTTAAGTGCCTGCAATGTGTCAGGCCCTGTACTAAGCGCTGGGGTAGATAATAATAATAATAATAATTGTATTTGTTAAGCGCTTACTATGTGCCAAGCACTGTTCTAAGCGCTGGGGTAGATAAAGGGCTATCAAGTAGTCCCACCTAGGGCTCACAGTCTTCATCCCCATTTTAATAATAATAATAATAGTATTTGTTAAGCGCTTACTATGTGCAAAGCACTGTTCTAAGCACTGGGGAGGTTACAAGGTGATCAGGTTGTCCCACGAGGGGCTCACAGTTTTAATCCCCATTTTACAGATGAGGTAACTGAGGCATAGAGAAGTGAAGTGACTTGCCCAAAGTCACACAGCTGACAGTTGGCAGAGCCGGGATTTGAACCCATGAACTCTGACTCCAAAGCCCGGGCTCTTTCCACTGAGCCACGATGCTTCTCATTTTACAGATGAGATAACTGAGGAACAGAAACGAGATAAAAGCTAATCACGTTGGACACATTTCATGTCCCACATGGGGCTCGCAGTCTTAAACCACATTTTACAGATTCATTCAATAGTATATATTGAGCGCTTACTGTGTGCAGAGCACTGTACTAAGCGCTTGGATGAAGTCACCGAGGCATAGGTAGTAATTTGCCCAAGGTCCCATGCAGACATATGGCAGACATGTGGCAGAGCCAGGATTAGAATCCAGGTCCTTCTGATTCCCAGGCCTGGGCTCTACCCATTTAATTTAGAACAGTGCTGTGCACATAGTAAGCACTTAATAAATGCCATCATTATTATTATTATTTACCCATGCCTCTTCTCAGTTTTAGAATAATCCATCAATCAATCAATTGTATTAAGAGCTTGGAAGAGCACAATACTTCAGAGTCGGTTTCTGTGTTCCCTGCCCACAAAGAGCTATCGGGGGAGAGGAAGAATAAATGTAGGGGAGACCTTCCTAGCGCTGGGGACTTAGTCTCGGGGTGGGGGTGGGTCCAAAACTTTCCCCACAGATTGGGCAGATCCCAACTCCTCCCCAAGCTCACCACAGTCCAGAATGGCTGGCAGGCAGCGGAACAGTTGTTTCTGAAAGTTTGGGCTCAGGAAGGTATAGAGCAGGGGGCTGAGGCAGCTGTAGACACAGATCAGGAAGGAGGCCAGAGCATCCAGCCAGATCAGTAAGAAGTTCATGTCCATCTGGTTTGCAGCATCAGCCAGCTCCAGGAAGAACCTGAGGTGGAAGGGGAACCAGCAGAGGAAGGTTACCCGGGCTACCAGGATGACAAAGGGCTGGCTGGAGTGGGACCACTGCCTGCCCTGGATCCTGGCCGCGATGAGCCCATAGCAACCCCCCATGATGGTCAGCGGCACCAGGAAGCCCACCACAAAGCGGGTGATGATCAGGTCACTGAACCTCTGGGCCACTGTCTCCAGCCAGAGCACATCGTGTGGTTCCAGGGATCGAAATTGTGCCCACAAAGGACCATCCTGCTCTCTTCCTTCTGTCCAGGAACACCAGGTCTGGACCACTGAGGGCCAGGGCCAGGAGCCAGGCCCCCCCAGCCACCAGGGCTGCCTGGCTTGGGGAGCGGTGGCCGTGGGCCCAGACCGGCCACAGGATGCAGAAGCAGCGATCAACTGAGATGAGGGTCAGCAGGAAGATGCTGGCGAAGAGGGTGACACTTTTCAGGGTAATATGGAGCTTGCACCCCAGCCGGCTGAAGGGCCTGTGGTAGCCCAGGGCAGTGGATGCCATTATTATTATTACTACTATTTGTTGAGTGCTTGCTCTGTGTGCAAAGCACTGTATTAAGCACATGGGAGAGCACAACAATTAACAGACACATTTCCTGCCTACAGCAAGCTCACAGACTAGAGGGGCAGACAGATATTAATCTACATAATTAAATAAATAAATGATGCACGGATCTATACATATAAGATGCAGGGATGGGAGGGAGGATAAACGAAAGGAGCAAGTCAGGGAGATGCAGAAAGGAGTGGGAGAAGAGAAGAGGAGGGCTTAGAGAAGATTTCTGGGAGGAGCTGTGCCTTTAAGGAGGCTTTGATGTGGGGTAGAGCAATTAATTGTCTGATGAGGAGAGGGGATTCCAGGCCAGAGGATTTGGGCTAGAGGTCGGTGGTGAGATAGACGAGATCAAAGTACAGTGAGAAGGTTAGCATTAGAGGAACTAAGTATGTGGGCTGGGTTGAAGCCCCCTCCTTCCTCTCCCCCTCCTCCCCCTCTCCATCCCCCCCGCCTTACCTCCTTCCCCTCCCCACAGCACCTGTATATATGTTTGTACGTATTTATTACTCTATTTATTTTACTTGTACATATTTACTATTCTATTTATTTTATTTTGTTAATATGTTTTGTTTTGTTGTCTGTCTTCCCCTTCTAGACTGTGAGCCCGCTGTTGGGTAGGGACCGTCTCTCTATGTTGCCAACTTGGACTTCCCAAGCGCTTAGTACAGTGCTCTGCACACAGTAAGCGCTCAATAAATACGATTGAATGAATGACTGACTGAATGAACAGTAGGAGAGTAATGAGGTGAAGTAGGAGGGGGGAAGGTGATTGAGTGTACTTTCCCAAGCGCTTAGTACAGTGCTCTGCACAAAGTAAGCACTCAATAAATATGATTGACTGATTGACTGATCATTGGGGTAGGGATTCTCAGATTAATAATAATAATGATAGCAATCTCATAACAACAGTAATAATAATGGTATGTGCTTACTACATACCAGTTACCATACTAAGCACTGTGGTAGATATGAGACTATCAGATTGGACACAAAACCTGCCCCACAAGGGGCTCAGAGTCTAAGGAGGAGTTAGAATTAGAATTTAAACCCCATTTTACAGATGAGGAAACCAAGGAAAAGAGATGTTAAATGACTTGCCCAAAGCTACCCAGCAGGCAAAATGATGGAGCCATGCTCTGATTCCAAGCCCATGCTCTTTCTACTAGGTAACACTGCTTCCCTATCCTTGTTTTTCCTTCCCTTCCCACTATTTGTAAATCATTTTTGAATTTGTGTCCTCAACTTTTAGAATTTAAGCTCCTCTTGGGCAGGGAAAATAGATCTGGTTTCTGCTGAACTTTTCCAAGCTGTTAGTACGGTGTCCTGGTGTCAGTAGGAGCTGTCTAGTCTCCCTCATGACTCACTAAAAAGGCTCTCTCATCCCCAGACCTGGTCAATCTTCTCATTTGAGGAGAAGGATCTTTTCACCCCCAGAGCTTGCCAGCCACCCCCACGACTCATCTGAGAAGACTCTTTTGGCCCCAGAGCTGGTAGTTCCTGGCCAACTTGCTCTTAGTTCATGCCTTAACTCATGGCATTCACCACCCGAGGTTTACTTCTCACCCTCTGGTCCTGAGGAGGGAGATCTACAGGTACACGATGCTAAATTCTATTTCACCAGGCCCCGCTTTCTAGAGACTTCCTTTCTGTGCCCTCCCTAAGGTTGTTTTCATCTCTGCTGCCCTGTGGATGTTCAAGTGACTTCTCCTTTTCTGGTCTGAGCGGAGCCCCAAGGTCCCAGCTCAGGAGGGGTTCCCCCTGACCCCTCATTGAGGCAGGGGTTTGTGAATTGAGTTTCCCTTATTCCTCTGGGCATATGCAAGCCTGTAGACAATGCACTATGGGGCTTGGAAAAAAAAGTTTGGTGGTGTGGCCAACTGGGAGGGGTCAGTTATAGAAGGAGGAATGTGATTTGGAGGAAAGAGGAGTTTATAATATTCATTCGTTCATTCAATCGAATTTATTGAGTGCTTACTGTGTGCAGAGCACTGTACTAAGCACTTGGAAAGTACAATTGAGCAATAAAGAGAGACAATCCCTGCCCACACTGTGTTTACAGTCTAGAAGGGGAGAGACAGACGTACAAATTAATCAGGTTGGACATAATTCAGCTGTAGACAAATTGACTTCCAGATAGAAGCTCTCTTGGAGAGAAAAAGCAGCCTTAATTGAGTGAAGGAGGAGGAGGACAGATTGCGATGAGTCCAGAAGGGAGTTGGAGGAGAGGAAGTGGAGGCAGCGGGCGTAGACAACCCATTCGAGGAACTTGGAGCAGAATGGAAGCAGTGAGAAGGGGTGATAGCTGGATAGTGCAGTGAAATCCAGGGAAGGTTTTTTTGTGTGTGTTTTTAGAATAGGGAAGACGTGGGCGTGTTTGAAGACTGAGGAGAAAGACTGAATGGAGAGTGAGTAGTTAAAATTAGTGGTCAGGGAGGGAAGAAGAGTGCTTTTTGGAAGTGAGAAGCTTTTGTGAGGTGAGAAGGACTAGGGTCAGTGGTGCAAATAGAGGGGGATGACGTTGAAAGCCCGAGGAAAAATTCCTTTTGAGAGACAGCTGGACAGGGCGAGAGAGTGAGAGAGTGGAATTGGGTGTGGGAAGGAACTGGGAAGACGTTGGGGAACTCACAGCCAGTTGGATTCAATTTTTATCAACAAAGGAGTTGAGGAAATCTGTTCGAGCTTTTTCCAGGGTCAGCATGGGTGTCTTACTCTATCTCAAATACCGCTCCCCCCACCTGACCCCGAATGTGCTTCTTACCCCTCCCCAGACTGACCCCACCAGAAACAGCTGGCAGGGGGTCATACGGTTCATTCATTCAATCGTATTTACTGAACACTTACTGTGTGCAGAGCACTGTACTAAGCACTTGGAAGACTATAATGCAACAATAAACAGACACATTCCCTGCCCACAGTGAACTTACAGTCTAGAGTAGGGGGAGACAGACAGTAATATAAATAAATAAATTGCAGATATGTACATAAGTGCTGTGGGGCTGGGAGGGGGGATAACAAAGGGAACAAATCAGGGTGCATGTAAAGGGGAGTGGGAGAAGAGGAAAGGGGGATTTAGTCAGGGAAGGCCTCTTGGAGGAAATGTACCCTCAGTAAGGCTTTGAAGAGGGAGAGACTAATTGTCTGTCGGATATGAGGAGGGAGGGCATTCCAGGCCAGAGGAAGGATGTGGGCTAGGGGTTGGCGGTGAGATAGATGAGATGGAGGAACAGTGAGAAGGTTAGCATTAGGGGGCTTCTTCACCTTGGCCATCCCACCCAGGTGAGCTGCTGATGGCTCATCCTAATAACCACCAGACAAAGGGCTACCACCACCTTGTGACATGAGAGGTGTAGGAAAGCTCTCTGAAGGCTGTTACTGGCCTGCACTCATGTATTCAGCAGTCAGTGGGGAACAAAACAGCCTCAACTTCCTTCCAAAAGCAATAGTGTGGGATTGTCAACTCAAGCTTATCATGTCCAAAACTGAGCTCCTTATCTTCACCCCCAGACCCTGTCCTCCCCCGACTTTCTCATCACTGTAGACGACACCCCCATTCTTCTTGTCTCACAAGCCCGTAACCTTGGCTCTATCCTTGACTCCTCTCTCTCATTCAGCCCACATATTCAATCCATCACTAAATCCTGTCGGTTCCACTTTCACAGTATCACTAAAATCCGCCCTTTCCTCTCTATCCAAACTTCTGCCACTTTGATATAATCACTTATCCTATCCCACCTGGATTACTGTATCCACCTCCTTGCTGACCTTCCAGCCTCCTGTCTTTTCCCACTCCAGTCCATACTTCACCATTTTTCTACAAAAGCATTCAGGATGTATTTTCCCACTCCTCAAGAAACTCCAATGGCTGCCCATCCACCTTCACATCAAAAAAACACTCCTCACCATTGGCATTAAAACAGTCAATGATCTTGCCCCCTCCTACCTCACCTAGCTACTCTCCTACTACAACCCAGCCCCCACACTTCATTCCTCTAATGCCAATCTACTCACTGTAGCTCGATCGTGTCTACCTCCCTAACGACCCCTTGGCCACATCCCACCTCTGGACTGGAATGCCGTCCCTTTTCATATCCGACAGACGATGGCTTTCTCCTCATTCAAAGCTTTACTGAAGGTCCATCTCTTCCAAGAGGCCTTCCCTGACTAAGCCCTGCTTTCCTCTTCTCCCATTCCCTTCTGCATCACCCTGACTTGCTCCATTTATTCATCCCCCCTACCAGATCCACAGTACTTATGTACATATCGTAATTTATTTATTTATATTAATGTCTGTCTCCCTATCTAAACTATAAGATTGTTGTGGACAGGGAATGTATCTATTTGTTGTTTTATTGACTCTCCCAAGTGATTAATACAGTGCTCTGCACACAGTAAGTGCTCAATAAATGTAACCGAATGAACGAACATAAGGGGTGCACTGTGGAGAAAAGAGATAGAAAAATATTTACTGTAAAAAGAGAATAATAGTAATAATAATAATTATGGTATTTGTTAAGTACTTACTATGTGCCAAGCACTCTACTAAGCGCTGGGTGTAGATACAAGATAGTCAGGTCAGACACCACCCCTGTCCCACCTAGGAGTCTCAGTCTTCATCCTCATTTTGCAGATGAGGCAACTGAAGCACAGAGAAGTTAAGAGAATTGCCCAAAGTCACACAGCAGACAAGTGGTGGAGTCAGAATTAGAACACAGGTCTTTTGATTCTCCGGCCCCTGTTCTTTCCACTAGGCCATACTGTTTCTCTACTAGCCATGCTGCCGGGATTTTACGATTCCCTTAGCCCCTAATAGATAATCCATTGGCAACATTAATTAGGCACAGAGACTGGAAATGCAAATCCTGGCTAAACTGCAGGCTCACGCTGGTCTGGTCCCCCTCTTTAACTTAACCCAGACTGCCCCAAAACAAGCAACACCAATCAATCAATTAGTGGTATTTTCTGAGCACTTACTTGTTCAGAGCACTGTCCTAGGCCCTTGGGAGAGTACAATACAACAAAATTCATTCTTTCATTCATTCATTCAATCGTATTTATTGAGCACTTACCGTGTGCAGAGCACTGTACTAAGCGCTTGGGAAGTACAAGTCGGCAACATATAGAGACGATCCCTACCCAACAACAGGCTCACGGTCTCGAAGGGGGAGACAGACAACAAAACAAAACATGTAGACAGGTGTCAAAATCGTCAGAACAAGTAGAATTAAAGCTATATGCGCAGCATTAACAAAATAAACAGAGTAGTAAATATGTACAAGTAAAATAAATAGAGAAATAAATCTGTACAAATATATATGCACGTGCTGTGGGGAGGGGAAGGAGGTAGGGCGGGGGGGATGGGGAGGAGGAGAGGAAAAAGGGGGTTCAGTGTGGGAAGGCCTCCTGGAGGAGGTGAGCTCTCAGTAGGGCTTTGAAGGGAGGAAGAGAGCTAGCTAGCTAGCTAGTGTGGAGGGAGGGCATTCCAGGCCAGGGGAAGGAGGTGGGCCGGGGGTCGACGGCGGGACAGGCGAGAACGAGGTACAGTGAGGAGATTAACAGCAGAGGAGTGGAGGGTGCGGGCTGGGCTGAAGAAAGAGAGAAGGGAGGTGAGGTAGGAGGGGGCGAGGTGATGGACAGCCTGGAAGCCGAGAGTGAGGACTTTTTGTTTGATTCGTAGATTGACAGGCAGCCACTGGACATTTTTGAGGAGGGGAGTAACATGCACAGAGATGATCCGGGCAGCAGAGTGAAGTATAGACAGAAGTGGGGAGAGACAAGAGGATGGGAGATCAGAGAGGAGGCTGATGCCATCAGACCTTCCGCTCAACACCCTCCCTAATAACCATCCTCCTGTCACGTAGGTGACCAGTCAGCCAGTCATTTAGTCAATCGTATTTACTGAATGCTTACTGTGTGTAAAAAAGTGTACTAATCGCTTGGGCGAGTACAATACAACAATAATAATGATGGCATTTGTTAAGTGCTTACTATGTGACAGGCACTGTTCTAAGCACAGGGGTGGGTACAAGGAAATTGGGTTGGACACAGTCCCTGTCCCATGTGGGGCTCACAGTCTCAACCCCCATTTTACAGATGAGGTAACTGAGGCCCAGAAAAGTGAAGTGATTTGCCCAAGGTCACATAGCAGACAAGTGACAGAGCTGGAATTAGAATCCATGATTCCCGGGCCCGTGCTCTACCATACCATGTTGCTTCTCGTACAGACACATTTCCTGCCCACACTGAGCTTTCATTCATTCATTCAATCGTATTTATTGAGTGCTTACTGTGTGCAGAGCACTGTACTAAGCGCTTGAGAGACAGACATTAATATTCATTCAATTGTATTGAATGATTTAATCGTTATTTAATATAAATAACTATTTATATTTATGCATATATAATATAATAGTATAATATATCATATAATAGTATTTATATTATATAACATATAATCGTTATATATATATATATAACCATTAGATTTATATGTAACACAAAGGCTGAGGACTTAGAGCAGATCATGAAGGCTGCCCCAAGGCGACTACATAACCGAATAAACTATTCGAGGGTTGTAGATGATAGGAACCAAAACATTTCTTCTCTAAGAGGATTTTACACATTTTGTTTGTCAGAGATTCTCATCAATTTGAGCTTGAATCCCTGACAGAGAAGCCTGTTTATCCCAAATGGTTTCTTAGAATTGTATATGACTCTCCGGGTGCAATAGAAGAGGATTTATAGCACAGCTTTCCACCTCAATTGTGAGCTCTATTACTGGATTCCAATCTATCAGCTTGACTCCAGCTTCATTGTTCATATGACTCCTGTCTTTCCACTCTCAAATTCCACCCTAAATCCTACCGGTTTTTCCATGCTTCCTGGATTGACCCCCTTCCTCTCCATCCAAATGGCCACCACCCTGATTCAGTTTTTTTGTCATACTCTGGTTAAATTATCATATTGACCATTTCACTGGTCTCACCCCCTCCAGTTCATACTTTCCTGTGCCGTCCAGATCATTTTTTCTAAAATGTGGTTCTACAACACGTCCCTGCTCTTCATAAACTTCCAGTGGCTGTCCATTCCTCCATATCAAGTGGTTCTACAACACGTCCCTGCTCTTCATAAACTTCCAGTGGCTGTCCATTCCTCCGTACAAAGTGGAAAAGCCTGTACATTGACTTTAAGGCATTCCATCAGATTTCTAATCTCAGAGTAGAAACTCTATGTAGGTTGGGAACGACAATGATAATAATTGTGATTTTTATAAACTCTATGTGCCAAGTACTGTACTAAACACTGGGGCTGATACAAGATAATCAGTTCAGACACAGTCCCCGTCCCATTCAGTCAGTCAGTCATATTTATTGAGTATGCCCTGCACCGTACTAAAGTGCTTAGGAGGCAATAGAGCAATAAACAGACACTTTTCCTATCACTATCATTGTTCTGGGCTGGGCAGAATGTGTAGTGGATAGGCCCACTTTGGCTCAGGAAGGGGTGGCCACAGGTGACTGGGCTTCCTTCCTCCCCCAGTGTGCATGTTGGAGAAGAGAGAGAGAGAGAGAGAGAGAGAGAGAGAGAGAGAGAGAGAGAGAGAGAGAGAGAGTACAGGCAGAGCTCTGACCAGAGGCTAAGAAATCCATCCCAACCACCCAGACCAGGAGACCACCCGGTGAGGACCAAGGGAGGTCAGACAAGCAGAGTCCGAAGAGATGACTTCTAGACTGTGAGCCCGTTGTTGGGTAGGGACCGTCTCTATATGTTGCCGACTTGTACTTCCCAAGCGCTTAATACAGTGCTCTGCACACCGTATACGACGGAATGAATGAATGAGAATAGAACTCAGCAAGTCTGGAGATGGAGTTCTTTTGGGGGATGGGGCCGGAGTGACCCTGCGGAATTCTGGCCCCAGTGCAGCCCTCAAGAAGGGATGGGAAAGGTCACAATCGGGGGAAGCTGGTAGCCAGATGGAGTCAGAGCGGACAAAGTTGAGAAATGTCTGTGGCCCTCTGCCCTCCGTTTGGGCATCTCCCCCCGCCCCCCAGCTTCTGTGGTAAGCAGGCGGGCAGACAGAGGCCAGAATGGGAGGGGGAAGGCCAGAAAAACACGTGGCTAAGGCTCTCCGGTCTACCTTGATCTCCCGTGGCAATCACTCTGAGGACTGGGCACAGGGGGGACTGAGAACCTGTCTACATTTCTACATGTTTTGTTGTCTGTCTCCCGCTTCTAGACTGTGAGCCCGTTGTTGGGTAGGGACCGTCTCTCTCTGTTGCCGACTTTACTTTCCAAGCGCTTAGTGCAGTGGTCTGCCCACAGTAAGCGCTCAATAAATACGATTGAATGAATGAATGAATCTAGAGTGGGGCAGATTTCCATTCTAAAGGCATTTGCTCCCACTCCCTTGCCTTCCCTCGCTGCCGTTTTCAACCTCTCACTCCCTAGAGGCCACTCCCTCTCTACCGGCAAAACTTCCGAAGTCTTCCCCTTGCTAAAAGGAGCCAACTGTGTCCCCTATGACTTAATTTTTTTAAATCGTTACTATTATTGTCCTCCCAACCTAATCCCCTGCTTCTGCATCACCTCCACATTTATTTCCAAGACCCCTAAGTCCTTGATAGAGAAGCAGCATGGCTCAGTGGAAAGAGCCCGGGATTTGGAGTCAGAGGTCATGGGTTCAAATCCCGGCTCCGCCACTTGTCAGCTGTGTGACTTTGGGCAAGTCACTTCACTTCTCTGGGCCTCAGTTCCCTCATCTGGAAAATGGGGATTAAGACTGTGAGTCCCCCGTGGGACAACCTGATCACCTTGTAACCTTCCCAGCGCTTAGAACAGTGCTTTGCACATAGTAAGCGCTTAATAAATACCACTATTATTATTATTATTATTATTATTAACTTTCCAGCACCGTGGACAGAGACCTTGGATTCCACACGGGGTGCTCGTCGCCCTCTGGTGGCCGTAAGTAGTCCCTGCAGTTTCTCTGGGACGAGCGGAGCCAGGCGGGGGCAGAGCGCCTGAGAGATATCTCATTCATTCAATCGTATTTATTGAGCGCTTACTGTGTGCAGAGCACTGTACTAAGCGCTTAGGAAGTACAAGTCGGCAACATAGAGAGACGGTCCCTACCCAACAACGGGCTCACAGTCTAGAAGGGGGAGACAGACAACAAAACAAAACATGTAGGCAGGTATCAAGTCTTGTTAGGCAGCCAGAAGAGAGGCTGGGGACTAAAGGGAGATCTTTTCATTCATTCATCCATCCATCCATCCATCCATCCATTCATTCATTCATACTCACTGAGCGCTTACTGTGTGCAGAGCACCATACTAAGCGCTTGGGAGAGTACCATATAATAATAATAATGATGATGGCATTTGTTAAGCGCTTACTATGTGCAAAGCACTGTTCTAAGCGCTGGGGAGGATACAAGGTGATCAGGTTGCCCCACGTGGGGCTCACAGTCTTAATCCCCATTTTACAGATGAGGGAACTGAGGCACAGAGAAGCTAAGCGACTTGCCCAAGGGCACACAGCTGACAGTTGGTGGAGCCGGGATTTGAAGGGCACACAGCTGACAGTTGGTGGAGCCGGGATTTGAACCCATGACCTCTGACTCCCAAGCCCGGGCTCTTTCCACTGAGCCACGCTGTTTCTCTCAATAAACAGCACATTCCCTGCCCACAGTTCAATTCAATCGTAGTGCCTACTGCGTGCAGGGCACTGTACTGAGCCCTGGGGAAAGTACAACACAGCAATAAAGAGTGACAATCCCTGCCCACAATGAGCTCACAGTCTAGAGGCAGGGGAGACAGGCATCGATACAAATAAACACAATAAGCTTACAGTCTAGAGAGGCTATATTGTATTATATTTATATTATATTTATATATATTATATTTTATAAATATATTTATATTATATAAATATAACTAAATAAATTACTGATATGTACGTAAGTGATGTAGGGTGCAGGATGAATAAAGGAAGCAAGTCAGGGCAATGCAGAAGGGAGTGGGGGAAGAAGAAAGGAAGGCCTCTTGGAGAAGATGGATCTTCCAGAAGGCTTTGAAGAAGGGGAGAATAATTGTCTGTTGGATTTGAGGAGGGAGAGCATTCCAGGCCAGAGGCAGGATATGGGTAAGGGGTCGAAAGTGAGACAGATGAGATCGCGGTAGAGTGAGAAAGTTAACAGAGGAATAAAGTGTGTGGGCTGGGTTGTAGTAGGAGAATAGTGAGGTGAGGTAGGAGGGGCAAGGTGATTGAGTGCTTTAAAGCCAATGGTGAGGGGTTTTTGTTTGATGCGGAGGTGATGGACAACTACTGGAGTTACTTGAGGAATGGGGAAACATGTCTTGAACGTTTCTGTAGAAAAATGATCCGGGCAGCAGAATGAAGTATGGACTGGAGTGGGAGAGATAGGAGGCAAGGAGGCTGATAGAGTAATCAAGGCAGGCTAGGATAAGTGATTTGTACCGTACTGTCCAAGCGCTTAGTACAGTGCTGTGCACACAGTAAGCGCTCAATAAATACGATTGAATGAATGAAGTGATTGGATCAAAATGGTAGCAGTTTGGATGGAGAGGAAAGGGCAGATTTAAGCGATATTGTGAAGGTGCAACTGACAGGATTTAGAGCCTGGTTTTACTGCCTATGTTCATGCCACCCAGATCATAGCAGAACCCGGTAGAGTGAACGGTGGAGGGCCGCAGGACCCCCGACTCCTCCTTCTTCCAAATTAGGGGCAGTTGGAGTGGGGTTGCACAGAGTCACAGCCCTGCTCTGATCCCTGGGACCCCCAGATGTGACTTCTGGATCAGAGATACCCAGACACAGGCTCAGGGGCTGGTGAGGGGGTGGGGGTGGGGTGCTTAGGACTGGAAAAAGCTGGGGCAGATGACCTTCCTCTCTCCCTCCCTCTCCCCCTCTGCCATGGGGACCAATTTCCTCCCTCCTCCCTCTGGTCACCATAGAAGGGACCTTCATTAGGGAGGTGGAGAGTGGACAGACACTACCAAATCTGGCCTCTGGTGCCTTCAAGTGTGTATGTTGGGGGATAATACTAATAAAAATAATTATTATTATGGTATTGGTTAAGTGCTTTACTATGTGCCAGGCATTATACTAAACGCTGTGGTGGATACAAATAAATCGGGTTGGACACAGTCCCTGTACCATGTGGGGCTCAGTCTCAATCTCCATTTTACAGATGAGGTAACTGAGGCCCAGAGAAGTGGAGTGACTTGTCCAAGGTCACACAGCAGACAAGAGGCGGAGCCGGGATTAGAACCTATGACCCTCTGACTCCCAGGCCATGGGGATAGAGAGGAGGCAAAGGCTGCCAGGTCCCCAACTTATACTTCCCAAGCGCTTAGTACAGTGCTCTGCACACAGTAAGCACTCAATAAATACAATTGATTGATTGATTGATTGATTGATCTGATCTCAGTGTATTAGGAAGGACAGGGAATTCTGGAGGAGAGGCAGAGCCGGGCAAAATAATGAGAAACAATGAGATCCCTGGGGGTGTTTATCTCAGAGAAGAGAAGGCTGAGGGAGACCCATTGAAGGGCAGAGAGTGGAAAGAGTTTCCCAGAAGAACTGGGTTGGGAAACATAGTGGATAGAACACAGGCTGGGGAGTTAGAAGGTCATGGGTTCAAAAGCCGGCTCCACCACTTGTCTGCTGTGTGATCTTGGGCAAATCACTTCACTTCTCTGGTCCTCAGTTACCTCATCTGTACAATGGCATAGTGCTCTGCACAGAGTAAGCCCTCAATAAACACTATTGACATAGTGCTCTGCACAGAGTAAGCCCTCAATAAATACTATTGATATAGTGCTCTGCACAGAGTAGGCCCTCAATAAATACTATTGCCTGATTAATTATTTATACATTTTGGGTGTGGAAGCGGTTTCCCCAGAAGCCCAGAAACATAGCTGCCCCTAGCTGGTCGCTTATCTCTTGAGCAGCCATTTCCCCCTCCCCGCAACACACCAGATCATGATCACAGAACATGCAATGCATCTGAGGGTGAATCACAGAGCTTCCCCGGGACCGTTGGTCGCGTGGATTTTGACCTCAACTTCTGCCTTTCCTTATCAGCTGGGGCCAGAGGTGGTCAGGAGGGAGTCTCATTGTGAGGTCCTCAGAAGGACACTGTCCCCATCACTCTCTCTTTCCTCTTCTGCGGTGTGAATCGAAGCTACTGACCCACCTCTACTGGGTGGACTGAAGAGAGGTGCTGAGGGAAAGGGTAACGCTAGAGATACCTGTGGGATTTGTTTAGCGCTTACTAAGTGTCAAAAATTGTAGTAAGCCCTGGGGTAATAATAATAATAACAATGATGGTATTTGTTAAGCACTTACTATGTACAAAGCACTGTTCTAAGCACTGGGGAGGTTACAAGGTGATCAGGTTGTCCCATGGGGGGCTCACAATCTTCATCCCCATTTTCCAGATGAGGTAACTGAGGCCCAGAGAAGTGAAGTGGCTTGCCCAAAGTCACACAGCTGACAGTTGGCAGAGCCGTGATTTGAACCCATGACCTCTGACTCCAAAGCCTGTGCTCTTTCCACTGAGCCACGCTGCTCCTTCCAAGAAGGGGTAGAAATCAGATGATCAGGTCAGACACGATTCCTTCCCCACTAGTGGCTCACAATCTAAGCAGAACAGGTATGGAATCCCTATTTTACAGATGAGGAGGCTGAGGCCCAGAGAATAATAACAATAATAATGATGGCATTTGTTAAGCACTTACTATGTGCAAAACACTGTTCTAAGCGCTGGGAGATACAAGGTGATGAGATTGTCCCACGTGGGGCTCACAGTTTTAATCCCCATTTTACAGATGAGGTAACTGAGGCCCGGAGAAGTTAAGGGATTGCCCAAGGTCACACACATCAGGTAAATGGCACTTAGAACAGTGGCTGGCACATAGACAGCACTTAACAAATACCATTAAAAAAATGTTGAAGTCAGGATTAGAACCCAGGTCCTCTGACTCCTAGGCTCAGGCTCTTTCCATCAGGCCACACTGCTTATTGCTACCCAATCAATAAATTAATCGATCAATAATATCCACTAAGCACTTACTCTATGCAGAGCACTGTTCTAAGTGTTTAGGAGAGTTAACAGAATGAGTAGACATGCTCCCTGACCCCAAGGAGTTTACAATCTAGCTGAGCTCTGCTGAGGGTTGGGTGGGGGGACTGTCTCCGCTGATACCACTCCCACCTTCCAATGTGGGGGTCACTCATTGGGATCAGCCCCAGCCCACCTAGCTGTCCAGACCTCAGCTTTTAGCCACCCGAGTCCTGCAAACCCTAAAGCTGACATTGGAAAATAAGATCTGGTTCTAATCCTGGCTCTGCTTACGTACCTTCTGTGTGACCTTAGGAAAATCATTAAATTTCTTTGGGCCTCAGTTTCCTCATTTGTAAAATGGGGACTAAATAAATGTTCTCCCTCCTCCTTGGGCTGGGAACCCTGTATGGGACAGGGACTATATCTACTCCAGTGATCTGCACTGTTTGGTACATAGTAAGCACTTAACAAATTCTACAATTATTATCATTATTATTATAACTGCTGCTACCACTACTACTATTACTACCACCACCACTATCACTATCATTGTTCTGGCTGGGCAGAATGCATAGGTGATTTTTGACACCTGTCTACATGTTTTGTTTTGTTGTCTGTCTCCCCCTTCTAGACTGTGAGACCGTTGTTGGGTAGGGACCGTCTCTATATGTTGCCGATTTGTACTTCCCAAGCGCTTAGTACAGTGCTCTGCACACGGTAAGCGCTCAATAAATACGATTGAATGAATGGTCACAGGTGATTAGGCTGGAAGCCCAAGTCTGGACTTCCTCCTCTAGTACCCTGAATCCTTGCCATGCCGCCCTCCATCAGTAATAATAATAATAATGATGGCATTTGTTAAGCGCTTACTATGTGCCAAGCACTGTTCTAAGCACTGGGGGGATACAAGGTGATCAGGTTGTCCCACGTGGGGCTTACAGTCTTCATCCCCATTTTACAGATGAGGGAACTGAGGCTCAGAGAAGTTAAGTGACTTGCCCAACATCACACAGCAGACATGTGGCAGAGCCGGGATTCAAACCCATGACCTCTGACTCCAAAGCCCGGGCTCTTCCTACTGAACCATGCTGCTTCTCTGATCATCATCATCATCATCATCAATCATATTTATTGAGCGCTTACTATGTGCAAAGCACTGTACTAAGCCCTTGGGAAGTACAAATTGGCAACACCTGATGAGCAGGTGCCTTCACTAGTGTCCCAGGGGCAGGACCTTGGACCAAATCTCCCCTGCAAATGAGGCCTCAGATTCAAGAGGATGGAAATCCAAGCCCTAACCCTTCTCCTGCCCCCATCCTGGGAGGGTGGGCAGTGCCCCGGGCCCTTCTCTGTCCCCCTGCCCAGTGGGGACACTGTGAGTCAGCAGTGGAACTGAGGCCACAGCCCCTAGTTCCTCTTTCCACATATCTCCTTCCTCCCCGTGGGCCCCTCCCCTGCCCAGAAACTCTCTCACCACAGCAGAACTGCTGGCCTCCTGCAGAGACCTGAGCCGTGGGTCAACCCCCCTGTGCGGTGTGAACCCTCACAGGGAGTGACCCTCTTGCTCAAGGTCTCAGATGCTTGAGGTCTGATCGTCCCTGAGGCAGCCCTTGTCCTGGTAACAAGGACAAGCTGAGAGAGAGGCAGGTACCCAAGGGTCATGGAGGTGGGGAGAGATTCTGGGGGGGATTGGCAGGTTCATGAGGAGGCAGGGAGAACATGGTGAGGGAGGGTAGAGAGCAGGATGTTGGGGGTGGGGGAAAGGTTGGTTGGGGTGGAGGATAGAGAAGATGGTCACGGGAGAGGATGTCAGGGGGAGCCTGTTGTGGGAAGAGGTTGGCTGGGGTGGAGGATGGAGGTGGGTGGGAGAAGAAGTTGGCTGGGATGGAGGATGGAGAGGATGGTGGGAAGGAATGAGGAGAGCTTGGCTGGGCTGGAGGATAGAAAGGATGGTGGGGGGGGAAAGGAGAGGTTGGCTGGGGTGGAGATTGGAGAGGATGGTGGGAGGAGGTAGGGTGGAATATGGCTGGATTCAGTCTGGAGATACCAGGAAGCCCCCTGAGCACTCTGGGTTGCAGAGGAGGAGGATGGCATCAGATTCACTCCCACGACTCCCGGCCACCAGCCCATCACCTGGGGAGGACAAGCCCTCCGACCTCCTGTTGGCAGCCCAGGTCACCGTCTCCATCTTTGCCATCCTCTTCATCTTCGTGACCTTCTTCGCGGGTGTGTGCGGCAACGGGTTGGTCATCTGGGTGGCCGGCTTCCGCCTGCCCCACACGGTCAACCGCGTCTGGTTCCTCAACCTGGCAGTGGCCGACTTGGCCTTCACCTTGTCTCTGCCGGTCCTGGCGGTGGTTTTGTCCCTGAGCCACCACTGGGTCACCTGCAGGGCGATCACGGTCCTGCTGGTGCTCAACCTCTTTGCCAGCGTCTTCCAGTTGAGTCTCATCGCAGTGGACCGCTGCGTGTGCATGTTCTGGCCCCTGTGGGCCCGCCGACACCGCACTCCTGGACGGGCGGCGCTGGGGGCCGGGGCCGTCTGGCTCCTGGCCCTGGCCTGCATGGTTCCGGATGTGCTGTTCTTCGACTGGTGGGCCTTCCAAGGCTCAGCCGAAGGCAGCTGCTACAAAATCCTGGAACCCCGGAACCAGACCCATGGTGACGGGGAGCGGGGGTGGCAACCATCCAGGCGTCAGGCTTTGGCCCTCCAGGCTGGCCACTTCACCTTTGGCTTCCTGCTGCCGCTGATCCTCATCGGGGGCTGCTCCGGCCTCATCGCCTTCAAGCTGTGGAGGAGGCGGGAGCAGCTCAGCAGGCCCTTCCGCGTGCTGGCCTCCGTGGTGACCGCCTTCTTCATCTGCTGGTTCCCCTTCCATCTCCTGGGGCTGCTGCAGCTGGGGTCGGGGGCCCCTGCGGGCTCAAAGCTGATGTCCCCCCTCTTCAGCCTCCTGGGGCCACTGGCTATGTGCCTGGTCTGCCTCAACAGCTGCCTGAACCCCCTGCTCTACGCCTTCCTGGGCCGGGATTTCCGGGAGCACCTAGTCCGCTCCCTGCCCGCCGCCCTGGAGCGGTCCCTCAGTGAGGAACCCGGCCTCCTCCACCCCAACTCCTAGGGGACTGAAAGGCGGGGACAGAGACTGCAGGGTGGTGGTGGGGGACTAATTAATTCATTAATTAATTATGGTATTTGTTTAGCGGTTACTCTGTGCCAGGCACTTTACTAAGCACTGGGGTGGATACGAGCAAATCGGGTTGGACACCGTCCCTGTCCCCAGTTGGGACTCACAGTCTCAATCCCCATTTTACAGATGAGGGAACTGAGGCACAGGGAAATGAAGTGACTTGCCCGAGGTTACAGATCAGACCGGTGGCTGAGACTGGAAATAGGACCCAGGTCCTCGAACTCCCAGGCTCTTGCCCTTCCTACTGGTGCTTTCCGACTCACTACCCACTGGCCTGAATGGAAAGTACCGGGAGGGGGCTGAGCCTGCGGGGAGAAGGGGATTTGGGAAAGCGGAGAGTGGGTGGGAACTGCGAGGAAGAGGGGACTGTGGGGAGGTGGTAGAGGCGGGGGCTCCCGGGAAAGGGCAGGGAGATTCATTCATTCAGTCGTATTTATTGAGCACTCATTGTGTGCACAGCACTGCACTAAGGCTTGGGAAAGTACAACACAACAATAATCAGTGACATTCTGTGGGGTGGGCCAGAGGTCTGGGGAGGGAGAGAGAGCTGTAAGGAGGGCTGTGGGGGTAGAGGATTATGGAGAGGGGACAGAGGACTGAAAGAAGTAGGTAGAAGACTGCGGGGGTCGGGGGTGGCAGAGAAGACTGTGAGGGAGAGGACGTGAGACTCCCTGGGGGGGCTGCAAGGCAAGGGAGAAGGGACTACTGGGGGTGGCGGGGGAGGAGGGACTGCAGGAGGAAGAAAAGGGGAAGGGGTAAAGATCTGGGGGTGGAGGAGATAATAATACTTATAATAACTGTGGTATTTGTTAAGCGCTTACTATGTGCCACACACTGTACTAAGCGCTGCCGTGGATACAAGCAAATCGGATTGGATGCAGTGCCTGTCCCACGTGGAGCTCACAGTCTCAAGCCCCATTTTACAATGGAGGTGACTGAGGGTCAGAGAAGTGAAGTGACTCACCCAAGGCCATACGGCAGACGAGTAGAAGTCTGGAGGTGGTGGGGGGTACCTGAGCCTGAGACGGAGAACTGTTTCAATGATTAGAGAATCACCTTAGCCCTGAAAATCAGTTAGTTTATCAATCAGGCTAATCCATTTCAGGGGCAGGTTGAACGATTAAATCTCCATGGCTAAAGTCTGAATGAGGAGGGAGGCCATCAATATGCCAGTCCTGGGAAGATACAGTCCAAAACAATTAATCAGTAGAATGTACTGAATGCCGACTGTGCACAGCACACTGTACTAAGCACTTGGGAGAGTATGCGATTTAATAGACACAATTCCTGGCCTCAAGGAGAGTGCAATCTACTAGTATGGGTTGTGGAGCAAGCTGTGCAAATTCCAGGTTGGTGGGAGGGAAAAAGTAGGGGTGGTAAATGGATCGAGGGTAGAAAGAGAAGGGGGTACAACTCAGCCCCCCAACAACTGGTAACACAGTCACACGGCCCCCCAACCCTACCCCTGCTCTCCCCCACTGCTCCTCTACAGGCCTCAGTTTCAGAAAGTCAACACCCTCCCACATTTCTGTGACAAGTTATGCAGATATCACATGGTACTAAAAGGGGACATTGCTGCAAATTTTGGCCACTGGGCAGGGGCAGGCCATCTGTCCATCTGTCCACCTGCCTGCCCTAATGCTTTTGGAGAGGCTGGCTCACCTGGACATGCGGCGATGAAAATAGCCAGACCTGGAACACTTACAGAGGAGAACGAATTCAGGGCAACAGAGGAACACACATTTTTTTTCTCTGACCCTCTTAGCCTCCGGACCTTTAGCCCACTCTGCTCATCCTGTGCTGAAATGGAAGATTGTGCATTTGGAAACTCCAGAGCTATGCTTCAAGAAGTGGAATACAAGATAAGTGGCCATGCTGACATTTAGGGTGGCCCAGTTTAAGTTAAGGTTTAGAACAAGACAAGGAACAACCTGTGATTAAAGTATCTCCTATTTCTAAAGTCTCTTTGGCCTAATTCCTGTTGCCATTTTATTTTCACTCTCCCAGCTAATAGAGAGTACAGATTGCGCCTTTTGTATTTTTCTATAAAAAAAATAAATATCGGTTTATCTCATTTCTTTAAAGTGGAGCGGTCTGTGTTTGCCTGTGTGAACACACAACCTCTGAGGAATCCATACTGCCCTGGAGTTTGAGGCTTTTGATGATCTTTGATGATCTTCTGCAACTGGCTGCTGAATCCTCAGATAATAATAACAATAATGATAATAATATTTTATCCTCATATTCCCGTGGGGGAAACTGAGACACAGACCTTTCCTCTCTCTTAGTTTTTGTGCATGGGAGACCCTAGGCCTTTCCATCCAAGTCAAGAAAAAGAGAGGTGAGGAGGGGGATGAGGAGGTAGTAGTAATAATAACGATGGTATTTGTTAAACGCTTACTATGTGCCAAGCACTGTTCTAGGTGCTGGGGTAAATACAAGATAATCAGGTTGTCCCGTGTGTGGCTCACAGTCTTAATCCCAATTTTACATATGAGGGAACTGAGGCACAGAGAAGTGAAGTGACTTGCCCAAGGTCACACAGCAGACAAGTGGTGGAGCAGGGATTAGAACCCATGACCTCTGGTTCCCAAACCTGGGCTCGTTCCACTAAACCACGCTGCTTCAGTGGTAATATTACTACTAAAACAATTACTATTAAGGAATGTATTAAACACTTAGTATTTGTTGAGGGCTGAGGTGGATACAAGATTATGATTGCTGACATAATCCCTGCCCCTCTGGGGCTCACGGTCTATACGATGGGTCACGACGTTTCTCATAAAATTAAGCTCATAGCCAAATAAACCCTCACTAAACTTCCTTTTGAATCAATCAATCAATGGCATTTATTGAGTGCTTACTATGTGCATAGCACTGTACTAAGTGCTTTGGAGAGAAATCCATTATTACATGGAGATCGTTCTGGTTAGAAAGCCCTCAGACGAGAGACAGACATTTGACCCAGTTTCCCATATTGGAAAACTTCCCCAGTCTCACTCCAAGTGGAATTTAGCTCTACTTCCCTCAAGGTGGGGGAGAGGGGAGAGAATCTGTGCATCCCTATTGGCCTACAGTCTATCCCTTCTCAGAATATTCCAAACCATCCAGAGAGGAAAAATGGGCAGGGGGTGAGGGTGAAGTATAGCCCAAGTCAACTGGTAACCTGGCTATCTCTATTTCTTTCTCTCTCTCTCTCTCTCTCTCTCTCTCTCTCTCACACACACACACACACACACACACACACACACACACACACACACACACACACACACACAAACACACACCCCTCCCTTCCTCTGTAGGAAGAGGAAGCAGCATGGCCTATTGGGAAGAGCAGAGGCTTGGGAGTCAGAGGGCGTGGGTTCTAATCCCGGCTCCACCATTTGTCTGCTGTGTGACCTTGGGCACGTCACTTAATTTCTCTATGCCTCAGTTACCACATCTGCAAAATGGGGATTAAGATTGTGAGCTTCATATGGGACAGGGACTGGGTCCAACCTTGTATCTACACCAGTGCTTAGAACAGTGCTTGGTATATAGTAAGTACTTAACAAATACCATAATTATTATTATTATTAGGACACACAATCCATCCCCACAGCAGGAACTGGGGTTGGAGGCTGGGGGAGCTGACACCCAAGTCCAGTCAGTGCAGAGGTTGTTGCATAGCTGCCCTATGGTGTGTGTGTGTGTTGTGTGTGGGGGGAATGGGACCCTCACAGTCTAAAAGGGAAGGGAGAACAGATATTTAATCCCTATTCATTCATTCATTCAATCGTATTTATTGAGCGCTTACTGTGTGCAGAGCACTGTACTAAGCACATGGGAAGTACAAGTTGGCAACATATAGAGACGGTCCCTGCCCAACAGTGGGCTTCACTGTATGGAGAAGGAAACTGAGGCACAGTGCAGTTGCTCAAGATCACAAAGTAGACAAACAGTGGATACCAGATCTTTCAACTCCCAGGCTCGTGTTCTTTCACTTAGGTCACACTGTTTCTAATGGACGAAAATAATGCCACTTGCATAGAAAGATTTAATGGATAATCCATGGAGATTAAAAATGTGAAGCTCCTAGTCTCCCCCAGTTTAAGGAGCAGGAAAGGGCAACATCAATGCATAATGGTTGCCTCCCCAGCATGATTTTTAATAAGCTTTGAAAGTAGTGAGAATTCATTCATTCAATCGTATTTATTGAGCGGTTACTGTGTGAAGAGCACTGTACTAAGCACTTGGAAGAGTACAGTTCAAAAATAGACACGTTCCCTGCCCACAGCGAGCTCACTGTCTAGAGGATGGGGAGAGGGAGTTTCAGGCCAGAGGGAAGATGTGGGCAAGGGGTTTGTGGTGCGATAGAGGAGAACGAGGTACAGTAAGGTTGGTTTGGTAAAGTGAAATGAGTGTGTGGGCTCGATTGTTGTAGGAGATCAGAGAGATAAGGTGGTACTGGAGAGCTGATGGGAAGGAGTTTCTGTTTGATGGGAGGTGGATGAGCAAACCTTGGAAGTATTTGATGAGTAGTTGGTCCCCGCCCTAAATGCAACTCATAGTCTAACATGGAGGGAGAATGGGTATATAATCCCCATTTCACAGATGAGGAAACAGAGGCACAGAGAAACCAAGTGACTTGTCCGGGGTCCTACAGCCGTCAAGTGAGAAGCTTCATGGCCTAGTAGCTAGAGTTTGGGCCTGAGAGGCTGAAGGACGTGGTTCCAATCCCGGCTCTGCAGCTTGTCAGCTGCAGGACCCTGGGCAAGTCACTTAACTTCCCTGGGCCTCAGTTCCCTCATTTGTAAAATGGGTGTTAAGACTGAATCCTATGCAGGACAGGGACTGTGTCCAACCTGATTAACTTGTATCTACCTCTGTGTTTATTACGTTGTGGTATTTGGGAGAAGCAGCGTGGCTCAGTGGAAAGAACAAGGGCTTTGGAGTCAGAGGCCATGGGTTCAAATCCCGGTTCCGCCAACTGTCAGCTGTGTGACTTTGGGCAAGTCACTTCACTTCTCTGGGCCTCAGTTACTCATCTGTAAAATGGGGATTAAAACTGTGAGCTCCCTGTGGGACAACCTGATCACTTTGTAACCTCCCCAGAGCTTAGAACAGTGCTTTGCACATAGTAAGCACTTAGTAAATGCCATTATTATTATTACAGCCCCTGCCACATAATAAGTGCTTAAGAAATGCCATAAAAAGGGGCAGATGTGGAGGCGTTTCCCTGAATCTTTCCAATGGGTTCCGCCATCCCAGCTGTGAGCTCTACTGAGCCGGTGCCCCCCCAAAAGCCCGGCCCAAGGGGCCAGGCAGCCACTGTAGTAACCTCTCCCGGAACTCCTGGCTCAGCCACGTGTAGAGTAGCGGGTTGAAGCAGCTGTTAAGGTAGATCAGGCAGATGGCCAAGGCCGCCAGCGGGGCCGGCAGTGGGGACCGCCCTTCCGGGAAGGGTCTGAGCTGGAGCAGCCAGATCAGGTGGAGGGGGAACCAGCAGAGGAAGAACATGGCCATGATGAGCATGAGGACGTGGAGGGACAAGTTGGATAGCAGCCGCTGCTTGTGTTTAAGCCGGACAATGACGAGGCGGAAGCAGGCCCCGATGACGGCCAGGGGCACCACGTAGCTGACCACGAAACGGCTAATCACTAGGGCAGGGGTCTGCTGCCCAATGAGATCCAGCCATTCCTGGGTGCTCGGCCTGCTCTCGTGCCCTGGGTCGGATTGGTTTGCTGAAGGGGGGCTCATGGCTCTGTTCACCAGGCCAGGGAGGGTGAACCCCAAGGCCAGAAGCCAGGCCCCGCCAACCACCAGGGCCGCCCGCTGTGGGGTACGGTGGTTCCAGGTCCAGACGGGCCAGAGCACGGACACCAAGCGGTAGACAGAGATGAGGGTGAGCAGGAAGGTCCTGGTGTAGAGGTTGAAGTCGGTGAAGATGCCGAGGAACACGTGGAGCTGGCGGCCTGAAGGCCAGCGGGGGCCCAGGGCCAGGACGGCCACACTGAGTGGCAGGAAGGTGGTGCAGATGAAGTCGAGCGCAGCCAGGTTGAGGAACAAGATGCGGGTGACCAGGCTGGGCAGGTGGAAGCAGCCACCCAGAGGACCAGGCCATTGCCAGCCATGCCCAGCGGGCAGCTTATGGACAGGACGGCCAAGCCCAGGAAGTGCGGGATGGAGTCGGCCATGTGAGGCTGGATGACGTGGGGGCGGAGGGAGACCAGGGCGGGGTCCTCATTCTGGAACACATAGTATCCTGCGTTCTTCTCTTCCTCCCACCAGCCTCCTCCTCTCTCTCTGAACCCGATGCCTGGCCCCCATCCTCCTACTCCCCCATTGAGACCTTACCCCTTGGATACCCTTCCTCCCCAGCATGATGGTCACCCCTGACTGTCAACCCCAGGCCTCCCACCCACTCTGGGCCCCAGGCCATCCTGACCACCCCCCCTCTTTCTGCTCCCCGGTCACCCCCAGATGTCACTCACCAGTTGGGACAGTCTCTCTGGGGGCTGGAGCTTCGTGGTGAGGGATTGCGGGGGTCCCTGCAGGAGGAGGTTGGGGCTGGGGAAGCAGGGTGAGGGTGGGGATTTATGGGTGGAGGCGGTTCCCGGGGTGGCAGGACAGGAAGGGGCTTCAGTAAGAGGAACTTAGGACTGAGGGACTGCATAATTGTTGACTCACTGGGGGAAATCGGGAAGTGGGAAGGAACGGCTGAGTGCGGGGCTCCCCTTCCCCCCACCCGGAGGACTGTGGGGGGCAGGAGGAACCTCTCTGGAAGGAGCGGTAGGAGTCCGGAGCTCCAGCCCAGTCCCTGCTGAGGGGGCATCCCTAACTGCACCCC
The DNA here is from genome assembly GCF_015852505.1 of Tachyglossus aculeatus. Taxonomy (NCBI): domain Eukaryota; kingdom Metazoa; phylum Chordata; class Mammalia; order Monotremata; family Tachyglossidae; genus Tachyglossus; species Tachyglossus aculeatus. The sequence continues at coordinate 4,909,482 of NC_052091.1, forward strand.
CTAACTGTACCCTGCTCTTGACTTGACCCCTTCTGAATTCTTCATCATGCAATGCCTCCCAACTGGGCCCTCATTTCCCTCAAAATTCACCAGATTTCAGCCTTCCCAATCCCCCTAAAATCTATTCTCCTCTAACAGACTTTCCTAGTTAATTTCCAATATCCCAGGTTTTTTTAAGGTATAACAATAATAACTATGGCATTTGTTAAACACTTACTATATACCAGACATTGTACTAAGTGCTGGGGTGGATACACTTATCCTCTGTGTGACTTTGGGCAAGTCACTTAACTTCTCTGTGCCTCAGTTACCTCATCTGTAAAATGAGGATTAAGACTGTGAGCCCCATGTGGGACAACCTGATTACCTTGTATTCCCCCCCAGTGCTTAGAACAGTGCTTGGCACATAGTAAGTGCTTAACAAATGCCATCATTATTATTATTACAAGCAAATCAAATTGGACACAGTCCCTGACCCACATGAGGCTCAAGTCTTAATCCCCATTTTACAGATGAGGCAACTGAGGCGCAGAGAAGTTAAATGATTTGCCGTAGGTCACACAACAGACAAGTGCTGGAGGTGGGATTAGAATCCACATCCTTCTGACTCCCAGGCTCCCAAGCCCGTGCTCTATCCACCAGGCCATGCTGCTTTTCAATTTGCTAAGCATCTACTCTGTGCTAGGCACTGTACTAAGCACTGAGGTACATATAAGCTAATCGGTTTGGACACAGTCTATGTCCCAGCTGAGGCTCACTGTCTAAATCACCATTTTACAGAAGAGATAACTGAGGCCCAGAGACGTGAAGTGACTTGCCCAAGGTTACACAGCAGACACATGGAGGACCTGATATTTAGAATACAAGTCCTTCTGACCCTCCAACCCTTAATCTATCCACTAGGCCATACTGCTCCTCCTGTATCGACATCATCCACACCTATCACTTATGTATTCATTAATGCCCAGGGGACAAGGCACCTGGGTACTAATCCTGGCTCGGCCACTTCCCTGCTGTGTGACCTCAGGCAAGTTACTTAACTTCTCTGTGCCTCAGTTCTCCTCATCTGTAAAATGGGGATTCAATACCTGTTCTCCCTCTACCTTAGACAGTGAGCCCTGTATGAGGACAGAAACTGTGTCTAATGCGACTGTATCTAACCCAGCCCATATCTCAGAACTTGGCACCTAATAAGCACTTAACAAATACCATAATTAATAATACCCATTCTCAACACCTGTGAATAAATATCTCTGATATTTATGATATTTATGATTAAAATCATTTATTTTGATACCTTCATTTGTAAACATTTTCTTTTCTTCCTCTCCCATTAGAGTGGAAGCTCCTTGTAGGCATGGAAAAGGTCTGCTGCTTTGGTGGTATTTCGCTAACCACTCAGTACAGTGCATGGTACTAAGTAGGTGCTCAATGAATCCCATTATTTCTGCTACGACAACAACAACCAGAGAGTTCGGTGTCAGACCGGTGGTACATCCAGCTCAGAATTCTGCCTTTGATGATTTAACATGGACTTAACATGTCTAAAACCGAACTGCCTAACTTCCCACGCAGATCCTTTCTTCCCCCTCACGTTTTGTAGACATCACCACCACCCTTCCTGCCACACAAGCCTGGAACCTTGGTGTTATTCTTGACTCCTCTCTCTCATTCAACCCATGTATTTCATCCATTGCCAAATCTTGTCAGTTCATCCTTGTCAATTTTGCCAAAATCTCTCCTGTTCTCTCCATCCAAGCTGCTATCATGTTAATCCAAGCACTTATCCTACCCTGCCTTGATTTCTGTATCAGCCTCCTTGCTACCTTCCTGCCTCCTGGCTTTCCCCACTCCAGTCCATACTTCACTCTGCTGCCCGGATCATTTTTCTACAAAAACTTTCAGTCCATATTTCCCGACTCGTCAAGAACATCCAGTGGTTGCCCATCCACCTCCACATCAAACAAAAACTCCTTGCCATCGGCTTTAAAGCACTTAATCACCTTGCCCCCTCCTACCTCACCTCACTCCTTTTGTACTACAACCCAGCCCACACACTCTACTCCTCTAGTGCCAAACTACTCTCTGTACCTCAATCTCATCTATCTCACTATCAACCTGTTGCCCACATCCTGCCTCTGGTCTGGAATGCTATGTTTTCATATCCAACAGACAATTACTCTCTCCACCTTCAAAGCCTTATTGAAGACTCATCTTCTCCAAGAGGTCTTCCCTGACTAAGCCCTCATTTACTCTTTTCCCACTTCCTTTTACCTTTCCCTGACTTGCTCCCTTTATTCACCGCCTCCCCCCAGCCCCACGGCATTTATTTGCATATCTGTAATTTATTGATTTATATTAAGGTCTGACTCCCCCCTAGACTGTAAATCCACTGTGGGAAGGGACTGTCTATTATACTGTTGTGTTGCACTCTCCCAAGCTCTTAGTACAGTAAGCCATCAATAAATACGATTGATTGATTGATTGAATGATGAGGACAGATGTTTGGGGGAACATTGTGAACCTTGAAACCCATCTGTATGGTGATGGATTCCCCATCTAAAGCCCCATCCCCATCTAAAGCCTCTAACTTTCCCCTCAAGTGACTCAGACTGGACCACACTAGAGTGGAAGAAGTCAAGTGGACATGGTGATTGCCCTTGAGGTTTTCACCCAGAGTCTTTGGGATTTATCCAGGTCACGGATTCTCCAAACCCTCCTGAGCAAGGGCAAACTGAATCCTGGACCGGGGTGAGGAGAAGTGAGTTTGAATCCACTCGGTGCCACTCACTCGTTTGGGCCCTGTGTTGAGTTGCTCAGTCTTTGGTTCCCTGAGAAATGGGCATAAGTGGGTGTAGAAATTTTCGTCTCCCACTGACCCAGATTTCTAACGACTCTTGCTATCCTCTTCCCTGGCCTTTGGGAATCCTTCCTTTCCCCTTCTGAGGAGCCGGACCCCAATCAATCAATCAATCAATTGCATTTATTGAGTGCTTACTATGTGCAGAGCACTGTACTAATACTTGGGAGAGTATAATTTAACAGAGTTGGTAAACACGTTCCCTGCTCCTAAGGAATTTATAGTCTAGAGGAATGTATTCCCCCAGTGCACAACTTGGGTTGAGGGAGAATAGAAGGAAGAAAAAGAAATAGAGAAACACCAAACTTCAGCCATATGGGGTGGCGGCGGGAGGGATATTTTGAATGAAAATTGTCAACAAGCAAATAGAATACAGACTGTTCCCCATCACCCAAGGATTCTCTGCTACTAATGTTAGAGAAGCAGCGTGGCTCAGTGGAAAGAGCACGGGCTTTGGAGCCAGAGGTCATGGGTTCAAATCTCAGCTCTGCCAATTGTCAGCTGTGTGACTTTGGGCAAGTCACTTAACTTCTCTGTGCCTCAGTTACCTCATCTGTAAAATGGGGATGAAGACTGTGAGCCCCCCGTGGAACAACCTGATCACCTTGTAACCTCCCCAGCGTTGGGGGGAGATGGGGAGATAACTGGAGGGAGCCGTGGGGTCAAAGGAGTGGTTTTTTTTAGGAGAGAGGAGATATGGCCTGCTAAAAAACAGTGGGAAAGAAGCTATTGGAGAGTGAACAGTTTACGATGGAAGTTAGGGAGGAAAGGAAAGAGGGGACAAGTGTTTTGATGAAGTGCAAAGAATGGGGTCAGATGCGCAGGTGGAGGGGGTGGATTTAGAGAGAAGGCAGAAGATTTCCTCTAGAGATAGTGCTGGGAAAGATGGGAGAGTTGAAGAAGGGGAAGGACTGGAGATATTTTCAGGAGATCATGCCTGATAGTGTCAATTTTGTTGATGAATTAGGTGGCCAGGTCAGTGGGGGCAAGGGATGTGGAAGTGGGGGTGGGGGAGACAGGGGACCTGAGGTTGGAGTTAAATGCCTGGAACAAGTGGCACCGGGGGGTTCAAATCCCAGCTCCACCAACTGTCAGCTGTGTGACTTTGGACAAGTCACTTAACTTCTCTGTGCCTCAGTTACCTCATCTGTAAAATGGGGATTAAGACTGCGAGCCCCCTGTGGGACAACCTGATCACCTTGTAACCTCCCCAGCGCTTAGAATAGTGCTTTGCACATAGTAAGTGCTTAATAAATGCCATTATTATTATTATTATTATTACAAGTCCATCAGGTTGGACACAGTCCCTGCCCCACATGGGGCTCCCAGTCCTAATCCCCATTTTACAGATGAGGCAACTAAGTCAAGGAGGAGTGAAGTAACTTGCCCAAGGTCACACAGCAGACAAGTTGCGGGGCCGGGATTAGAACCCACGTCCTATGACTCCCAAGCCTGCACTCTTGCCACTGGGCTATGCTGCTTCTCTGGAAGGATGTGGGCGAGGGGTTGGTGGAGGGATAGATGAGATCGTGGTAGTTAGAACAGGTTGGTGTTAGAGGAGTTGGAGTGTGCAGATTGGGTTGTAATAGGAAAACAGTGAGGTTTGGAGGGAAAGAGCTAACTGAGGGTCTTAAAACTGATGATGAGGAGTTTCTGTGGAATGTGGAGATTGTCACTGGAGGTTTCTGAGAGGGCAGCGGGGCCTAATGGAAAGAACAGGAGACTAAGAAGCAGGAAACCTGGTTCCAGCTCTACCACTGGCCTCCTATGGGACCTTGGGAAAGTTGCACAATCTCTATATCTGTTTCCTCATCACTAAAATGGAGATAAGATAGCTACCTCTTAGACCATGAGCTCTATGGAAGGCGGGGCTGGGGGGGCGGGCGGTAGGGCAGTCAGGCTCAGGCTCTACTGATTATCTTATACCCAGCTTCCGTTCCCTTAATTCCACAGAAACTGGACTCTCAAATGTCACTAATGATCTACCTCTTGTCAAATCCAACGGCCTCTACCCCAGCCTAATCCTCCTCGACCTCTCAGCTATTTTTGATACTGTGGACCACACCTTTCTTCTAGAGACGTTATCCAACCTTGACTTCACTGACGCTGTCCTTTCCTGGTTCTCCTCTTATCTCTCTGGCCATTCATTCTCGGTCTCCTTTGTGGACTCCTCCTCTGCCTCCCATCTCCTTATAATAATAATAATAATGATGGCATTTGTTAAGCGCTTACTATGTGCAGAGCACTGTTCTAAGCACTGGGGGGGATACAAGGTGATCAAGTTGTCCCACGTGGGGCTCACAGTCATCGTCCCAATTTTACTGTGGGGTCCCTTGAGGTTCAGTTCTGAGCCTCCTTTTATTCTCCATCTTCACCCACTCCCTTGGAGAACTCATATGCTCCCCCGGCTTCAACTACCAACTTTATGTGGATGATACCCCAATCTACATCTCCAGCCCTGATCTCTCTCCCTCTTTGCAGTCTCGCATTTCTTCTTGCCTTCAAGACATCTCAACTTGGATGTCCTCTGGTCACCTCAAGCTTAACATGTCCAAAACAGAACTCCTTATCTTCCCACCCAAGCCCTGTCCTATCCCTGACTTTCCCATCATTGTAGATAGCACCACCATGATGATGATGGCAATTGTTAAGCGCTTACTATGTGCAAAGCACTGTTCTAAGCGCTGTGGAGGATACAAGGTGATCAGGTTGTCCCATGAGGGGCTCACAGTCTTCATCCCCATTTTACAGATGAGGGAACTGAGGCACAGCGAAGTTAAGTGACTTGCCCAAGGTCACACAGCTGACAATTGGCAGCATGGCTCAGTGGAAAGAGCACGGGCTTTGGAGTCAGAGGTCATGGGTTCAAATCTTGGCTCTGCCAACTGTCAGCTGTGTGACTTTGGGCAAGTCACTTCACTTCTCTCTGCCTCAGTTACTTCATCTGTAAAATGGAGATGAAAACTGTGAGCCCCCCGTGGGACAACCTGATCACCTTGTAACCTCCCCAACACTTAGAACAGTGCTTGGCACATAGTAAGTGCTTAACAAATACCATCATTATTATAGGGGCAGCAACAGTGCTTGGCACATAGTAACTGTTTTACAAATACCATAACTACTATTATCCAGCGCTCAGAACAGTGCTTTGCACATAGTAAGTGCTTAATAAATGCCATTATTGTTATTATTTATCATTAATTGGTGGAGCTGGGATTTGAACCCACGACCTCTGACTCATAAGCCCGTGCTCTTTCCATTGAGCCATGCTGCTTCTCTAATCCTTCCTACCATCCTTCCTACCTCTCCTCACTACTCTCCTACTACAATCCAGCCTGCACATTTTGCTCTTTTAAGGACAACCTCCTCACTGTTCCTCAATCTCATCTATCTTGCCAATGACCTCTTACCCACATCTTGCCTCTGGCCTAGAACTGCCTTCCTTAGCATATCCAACAGATAATTACTTTCTCCCTTTAAAGGCTTACTGAAGGCTCATCTCCTCCAAGAGGCCTTCCCTGACTAAATTATCATTTCCTCTTTTCCCACTCCCTTTTAAGTTGCCCTGATTTACTCCCTTTATTTACTACCTTCTCCCTAGCCCCACAGTATTTATGTACATATTCATAATTTGTTGATTTATATTAATGCCTCTCTCCCCCTTAAGACTGTAAGCTCGTTGTGAGCCGGGAATGTGTCTGTCATAACAATAATAATAATAATAATAATGATGATGATGGTATCTGTTAAGCACTTACTATGTGCAAAGCACTGTTCTAAGTGCTGGGAGGGATATAAGGTAATCAAGGTTGTCCCACGTGGAGCTCCCAGTCTTAATCCCCACTTTACAGATGAGGTAACTGAGGCCCAGAGAAGTTAAGTGACTTGCCCAAAGTCACACAACTGACAAGTGGCGGAGTCAGGTTTAGAACTCATGACCTCTGGCTCCCAAGCCCGGGCTCTTTCCACTGAGCCATGCTGCTTCTCTATTATATTGTATTGTGGTACTCTCCCAAGCACTTAGTACAGTGCCCTGCTCACAGTAAGCCATCAATAAATTCAATTTATTAGTTGACTGATGAAGACGAGTGCTTGGGGGAACAGTGTGAGCCTTGACACGCACCTGTATGGTGATGCATTCCCCAACTAAAGCCCCTAGTTTCTCCCTCAAGTGATTCAGTCTGTACCATACTAGAGTGGAAGAAGCCAAGTGGACATGGTGATTGCCCTTGAAGTTCTTATCCAGGTCATATCCGGGATTTATCCAGGTCAGGGACCCTCCAAGCCCTCCTGAGCAAGGGTGAACTGAAGCCTGGATAGGGGCAAGGAGAGGCAAGTTTGAATCCCCCCGATGCCACTCACTCATTTGGGCCCTGAACTGAGTTGCTCACTCTTTGGTTCCCCATCTGAGAAATAGGCATGAAGAGGTGTGGAGATTTTTCCCTCCTAAGGGTCCAGATTTCTAATGATCCTTGCTGTTCTCCTCCCTAGCCTTTGGGGATCCTATCTTTCCCTTTCTGGGGAGCAGGCCTCCAATCAATCAATCAATCAATTGCATTTATTGAGCACTTACTCTGAGCAGAGCACTGTACTAAGCCCTTGGGAGAGTATAATTTAACAGAGTTGGTAAGCATGTTCCCTACAAACAAACAGCCTGGGCTGAGGGAAAATAGAAGGAAGAAAAATAAATTGAAAAACAACAAATTTCACCCATATGGTGTGGGGGAGTGGGGACATTTTTATTGAAAATTGTCAGCAAGCAAGCAGAGTATTGATTGTTTCCCCATCACCTAAGGATTCTCTGATAATAATCTTGAAAGTGCACTTGGGGGGACTCTATCTGAGTTAGCCTCTCACAGTCCTGTGAAATGAACATGGGACTGAAAGGCAGGAGACCCAAATTCTGGTCCCAACATTGGCCTTGGGCAAGTCACTTATCCTCTCTGGACCTCAGTTTCCTCCTCTGTTAAATAGGAATACCTGCTCTCCCTCCCTCAGATTGTGGGCCCTGAATGGGAGGAGGAGGATGTCTGGTCTGATTTTCTTCTGTCTACTCTAGCTCTCAGCATAATGCTTGGCATAAAGTAAGCACTTAATTAGCATTGTAATTAACTATGGTAGGCGAGGTGGAAAGATGGGCAAGGGAGGAGTTGTTCTCAGGGAATCAGAGAGGAGGAGGAATCTAGGGACAAGGAATTCTGGGAGGCATTCCTAACGAGGATGGGAGGTAGGGGAGATATTGGAGGCACCTCCTCCCCGCCAAAGGATCCAGGGTATGTTGGAAGACCCTGGGTCTCAGGGTGGGGACACGACCCCGAGCGATAGGTTCTCTAAGCAATCCTCACTTTTAGAAGCAGCTTGGTGGATCTCCTGAGGGTTTCGAGGGTCCCACCATTCCCAGCCCCCCTACACGTGGGAGGCACAACGACCCAGCTCCTTGATCTTCTCCACAATCGTCGCCGCTTGGTGCCGGACATTCATTTTCGCCACGTGCACCAGCTTGTCGAAATCATCCTTGCTGTAGCCGGAAATGCGGAATGTGGGATATCTCTTATGCCACTGCTCTATGTCAGCTGGGATTCAATCAGAGACAGACCCATGGCCGTTGACCGACAGACAGCCACGGATAGAAAGCCCCCCACCACCGAGAGACAGACAGGCCCCCCACCACAGACAGACAGGAAGACACACAACCAGGGAGAGACATGCAGCCATTGAAGGACATAAAGCCATGGACAGACAGCACCATCACCATGGACAGGGGACAGACCCACCACCACAGGTGGACACACAACCACGGACAGCCAGACAAGCACGCAACCACAGAGAGACACACAGCCACGAGCAGACACCCGGCTACAGACAGGCAATACCATCATCACAGACAGACAAACATACAACCATGGTCAGAAGCCCCACCACCACAGGCAAACACACAGTCATAGATGGACACACAACCATGGACAGATGGCACCACCACCACAGACAGACAGACAGACAGTCACAGACAGACAGCCCCATCACCATGGACAAATAGAGAGACCCATCACCAGGGAGAGACATACAGCCAAGGACAGACACATAGCCACAGGCAGGCAAGATCCAAGGCCAGAGACAGACAGATCCACAGTCACAGCCATGGACAGACAGAAAGACAGAGACAAGTATGAGAAAAAGTCCCGGGGTAAACCTCGTGGCCCCTAAACTAAGTCTCCATTGGCCATGGTGGGCAAGGAACCCACATACACCATGTCTCTGACCCTTCAGGCCCTCAGTTCCAATTCCTGCTTGTCTGACTTCCCATTACAGTATTAAAATCCTTGAGGGCAGGACACTGGTATTTGGCTTCTGTTGTAACTTCCAAGCACATAGCATAGTACCCATCAATCAAATGTATTGATTTAACACTGCACTAAGCACTTGGGAGAGTACAAAAGAGTAAGTAAGCACAATTCCCACCCACAAGGATCTTACAATTTAGTGGAGGAAACAGACATCGAAATCAATTTCAAATAGGGGAAGTGGCAGGATAAAAGGTAATGTATATAAGTGCCGTGGGGATGGGGTGAGTAACAAAGTGCTTAAGGGATACCAGCCCACTTACATAGCCGATGGAGAAGGGAGAGCAAATTGGGTGGGGAGATGAGAAGTCCAGTCTGATTACTTGTATCTACCTTAGGGTTTAGAACAGTGCTTGGCACCAGTAAGTGCTTAACAAGTAGCATAATAATAATAATTATTATTATTATTAGTCAGAATAAGCTTCTTGGAGAAGATGTGATTTTAGCAGGACTTTGAAGATGGGGAGAGTTGTGGTCTCTTGGACATGAAGGGAAAGGGAGTTCTAGAGGGAGGATGTGGGCAAGGAGTCACAGGTGAGAGAGACAAAACTGAGGCAGAGTGAGTGGGATGCTTGTTAGAGGAGCAAAATGTGAGAGCTGGGTCATAATGGGAGAGGAGCGAGGTAAAGCCAAGGGAAGAGAGCTGAGGGGCTCAGCCAATACCTGCCCTCCAATCTCCCCCTCTTCCAATCTCCTACCTCTTCAGTCCCCTGCTCCCCCAGTCTCCCACCTCCCCTTCCATGTCCCCATTGTCTCCCACATCCCAATCTCTGACCCCTCCCCAAACCCACACCCTCCAGTCTTCCCATCCAATCTCCGACCCCTCCAGTTTCCCACCCCCTAGTCTCACACCCTTCAGTTTCCCTCCTCCCCCCACAAAGCTCTCTTCCCCCCGGATCTCCCACCCCCATTTCCCGGCCCTCTGCTCCACCTCCGCAGTTGTTTCTGTTGAAAAGCGGGAAATGCATGACAATTGGGGCCTGTTCCCTCTCTCCACCCTGGAAGACATAGCAGTCGGATGGCTCCTTGGCGTCTCTGTCGAGCTCTGCCTTGTTCACAGGGGGGAAAGGGATGCCGTTGGCTTGGCAGTAGTCCGAAGCGACCTTGATGGTCTGCAGGAAGACCAAGGGGATCCAGTTACCCATCAGCCCTCAGGAGGCAACTGGAAGTTTGCCCGAATCCTGAGTCCCAGGCCCAGGCTTTTTTCACAAGGCCACATTTCTTTCCTGGTTCCAGACCCGCTTGGAGGATGGTGCCACCCCCTAGCCAGGGTGAGCCAGTGCTGCCCCCCCTCATCCCCTTGTCCCGGGGTGGGCTCTTCCCCTAATACCTCAAAAGGATCCCCAGAGCTGAAGTCAAAGGACAGGATCAGATCCACGTGCCTGGCGGGGTGGAGGGCCAGGGGATATGCGCTGTTTAAGGCCAGGCCAGCATCCACCAGGTGGAGGACTTTGCGCTCGGTCACCTCTGGAGCATTGATGTCATCTGAGGACCCGCAAGTGGGACCTGATGAGTGCCAGTCCTCGCTCTACCCACCCCTATCCCCCCTGGATCCACCCTTGGGACTTTGGTTAGTCTCGGGGGGCCACTCACGACTCCTCTCTGCCTTGGGTGCCTGGATCATTTTTCTATAAAAACGTTCAGGACATGTCACCCCATTCCTCAAAAGACTTCAGTGGTTGCCCATCCACCTCTGTATCAAACAAAAACTCCTCACCATTGGCTTTAAAGCCCTCCATCACCTTGCCCCCTCCTGCCTCACCTCACTTCTCTCCTTCTACAACCCAGCCTGCACACTTTGCTTCTCTAGTGCTAACCTCACCATGCCTCGATCTCACCTGTCTCGCCACTCACCCCTGGCCCACATCTTGCCTCTGGTCTGGAACGCCCTCCCTCCTCAAATCTGACGGACAATGACTCTCCCCACTTTCAAAGCTTTATTGAAGGCCCATCTCCTCCAAGAGCCCTTCCCAGACTAAGCCCCACTTTTCCTCACCTCCCACTTTCTTCTGTGTCACCCTGACTTGCTCTCTTTGCTCTCTCCCCCCATATCCAAAGCACTTACATACATATCTGTAATTTTATTTATTTGTACTGATGTCTGTCTCCTCCACTCTAAACTGTGAACTCATTGTGGGCAGGCAATGTCACTGTTAATTGTATTATACTTTCCTAAGTGCTTACTACACTGCTCTGCACACAGTAAGTGCTCAATAAATACGACTGAAAGAAAGAATGAATGAATGAATGAATGAATGACAACCCTGGCAGGCCCCCAGAGTCTCCTTCACCAGCCAGGAAGGGTCTGGAGCTGGAGACAGGTGAGGCCCCCACACAGTCAATCTTATCACCTCCTCCAGTTCTAGGCTCTCCCCCAGGGTCGTTAACCCTCACAGGAAGCTTCTTACCCAACTTATACAGGAAGTTATTGGTGCTTCCCCAGTCCCAGTTGAGGAGGCACCGCAAGGTTTTTCTCAGGAAGGAGAAGAAAGAGGCTTCATAGCCTGGGGAAGGCAAAACATGACATCAGCTCTGCTGAGCTTGTGCCTGGGTATGTTTTCTGGTTTAAGACAGTCAAAACAACAACTGTTTCTGTGTTTCTGCACAACATAGCACCGCCAGATCTGCTAGAGGGGCTGAGGCTGGGGGACCCTGGGATTGTATCATCAGTCTGTCAATCAGTGATATTAACTGAGTGTGGAGTACTCGGGATTCAGTCATGAGTCTGGCAGGACTAAGAACTTGAGAGGAGGGATTGGTTCCAATGCCAGTGACTTAATTAATTTAATTAATGATGGCATTTGTTAAGCACTTACTATGTGCCAAGTTCTAAGAGCTGGGGAGGGATACAAGGTGATCAGGTTGTCCCACGTGGGGCTCACAGTCTTCATCCCCACTTTACAGATGAGGTAATTGAGGCTCAGAGAAGTTAAGTGACTTGCCCAAGGTCACACAGCAGTCATGTAGTGGAGCTGGAATTAGAACCCATGACCTCTGGCTCCCAAGCCCGTGATCTTTCCACTGAACCATGCTGACATTCACACTCTCATCCCTACCTGTCATGTTTCCAATCTGACTGTCCTGTGTCTACCCCAGCGCTTAGCGCAGTGCTCAGCATGAGCCCACTGTTGGGTAGGGACTGTCTCTATATGCTGCCAATTTGTACTTCCCAAGCGCTTAGTACAGTGCTCTGCACATAGTAAGCGCTCAATAAATACGATTGATGATGATGATGAAGTACTTAATAAATGCCCCAATTGTTATTATTATTGTCGTTGGCTCATAGAATGTGGTGAGCAAGTAGACTGACATGGGGTCAGCACATCGTGATGTGCACAAAAGGGACTTTTGCTAGCAGGGTCCGCTGATGGCCAAATTAGCCACAAAATAGTTTCAGCCTTGTGCCGGAACATCTCCATCGCCCAGTAGGTGGTTGCTCTGGTCTTTGCCACTCACATTAGCCAGTTATTTTCAGGATTTCTGCTGGGCCTGTCCACCTCGCAGAACGCCCTAGGGATTTAGAACAGTGCTCGGCATATAGTAAGCGCTTAACAAATGCTATTATTATTATTATTATTACTATTTCTTAGGTCAGAACCCTCCACCACTGATGGCAGAACCCCAGCAGGCAGGGCCGGGGCTAAAACCCAGATGTCCTGATTCCCAGAGCGCTTCTCCTTCCACTGGACCAACAGCAGGGCAGGAAACAGTACCAGGAAGAAACTGCTGAACAAATAACTGCTTGAACAAACAAATGTAGGCCTACATCTTCAACTCTTATGTGCACATGTATATTCAATTGTATATGTGACTATTCTAATATTTCATCCTGAAATATTCAGTCTATTCCCTATCTGATTCTCATTCCTTTTGTTCCACTATTTGAAAGTAATGTTGTCTGACAAGCCCTCATTAAAGAGTAAGATCCGTTTTTGTTTTTTAATGTTAAGCGCTTTCTAGGTGTCAGACACTTGACTGAGCAGTGGGGTAGATAAAAGATAATCAGGTTGGACCCAGTCCCTGTCTCACATGGGCCCCACAGTCTTAAAGCTCATGGGCAGGGAATGTGTCTGTTAGATTGTTATGCTGTACTCTCCAAAGTGCTTAGTACAGTGTCCTGCACACAGTAAGCACTCAATAAATAAGATGGATTGTTTAATCCCATTTTACAGATGAGGTAACTGAGACACAGAGGATTTAAGTGACTTTCCCAAGGTCACACAGCAGACAAATAGCAAAATCGGGACTATAGCGCAGGCTGTCTGAATCCCAGCCCTGTGCTCTTTCCACTAAGCCATGCTGCTTCTCTTGTTGGCACGGATCGTGGATTTTACTTCCGTTAGATTCCCCCAACTGTTTAGTACAGTGCTCTGCACACAGCTGAATCTCAATAAATTCCATACCTTCTATTTCTACCACAGGGAACAGAGCACATTAAGTTGAGTTCAATTTTTGAACTTGTTAGCGATAAAACTCTATTCTCATTTGGGGCCATTTCTGCCCTGCCCTCTTACCCCCCCAGTAAGCTTGGGGTAACATAGTTTCATAACATGGTTCTTGCGTGTCCAGTCATTCACAACCCAGAGATCTCTGGGATCAGGTCTATAGGGAAAGGAGGCAAAGAGGACTTACTTGTTTCCACGAGGGGCAGCTCAAAAATCTTCTCCACCAGCTGAGAAAGAAGTCTCTTCTTATCCTCCAAGGACATTCTGTCCCACTCCTGGATTGTCACCTCAGCTGACTTATAGGCCTCCTTAAAGGTCAGCGAAACTGTCCCAGAGTCAGAGACCACTTAGTTCTCTGGACCCCCCCTGTGGGGAGGAGGTGGGGGCAATGGAGGAGGGGGTAGAAAGGGGCCAGCCATCCCCAAGGTCTGTGGGGGGTGCAGGGGCAAAGAGGGAAGGAGAAGGGATGGAGGCAGGTCTGGATAACTAAGGAAATTGGCAGGAGCTGAGCACAGGGGACCTCAGGAGGATGAGCTCAGTTCCAGGGCCAAACCAGGCTGTTCTATTAGACTGTAAGCTCCTAGTGGGCAGGGTCCCTGTCTTGGGTTTTTCTTTTGTCTCCCAAGAGCTTAGTACAGCACATTGGAATCAATCAAACAACTGTATTTATTGATCACTTACTGTGGGCAAAGCACTATACTAAGCAGTTGGGAGAGCACAATACAGTAGGGTTGGTAAGTCCTGATCTCTGCCCTCAAGGAATTTACAGCCTAATAATAATAATAATAATAATAGTGATATTTTTAAGTGCTATGTGCCAGGCATTGTATTAAGCACCGGGGCGCATACAAGCAAATCTGTTTAGACACAGACCCTGTCCCACACAGGGCTCACAGTCTTAATCCCCATTTTACAGATGAGGTAACTGAGGCCCAGAGAAGTGAAGTGACTTGCCCAAGAGCACACAGCAGACAAGTGGTGAAGCCGGAATTAGAACCCACGACCTTCTGACTATAGAACCCATGCTCTATCCACTATGCTATGCTGCAAATTACAGTAAGGGGTTTGGCAGAATATAAGGATATGGACTTAAATGCTGCAGAACCCGGGTGGGCTCAATTATTACTACTACTACTACTGCTACCACCATTACTATTAGGGTCAAAAGTTAGGGGGGACCCCTCACCTTAGAGGCCCCCAACACGAAAACCCGAAAATCAACCCAGTTCTGGTTTCCAACAGACACCAACCAACTACAGATGTGGCATGAGGAGAATGGGTGAGCTAGTGAATAGGGTAGGCTTTAAAGAAGGAGGAAGAAGAAGGGGGGAAGGAAAAGAATGAGGAGGAGGAGGAGAAGAAGAAGAAGAAGAAGATGATGAAGAAGAAGAAGAAGAAGAAGAAGAAGAAGAAGAAGAAGAAGAAAAAGAAGAAGAAGAAGAAGAAGAAGAAGAAGAAGAAGAAGGAGGAGGAGGAGGAGGAGGAGAAGGCAGAAAAGGAGGAGGAGGTGGTGAAGGAGGAGGAGGAGGAAGAGGATGAAGAGGAGTGGGAGGAGAAGAAGGGGGAGGAGGAGGAGGGAAAGGGACTGGAATCCTCCCTTCTACCAACTCTGTTATAGTGTACCCTCCCAAGCGCTTAGTACAGCAGCAGCGTGGCTCAGTGGAAAGAGCCCGGGCTTTGGAGTCAGAGGTCATGGGTTCAAATTCCAGCTCCACCAATTGTCAGCTGTGTGACTTTGGGCAAGTCACTTAACTTCCCTGTGCCTCAGTTCCCTCACCTGTAAAATGGGGATTAAGACTGTGAGCCCCACTTGGGACAACCTGGTCACCTTGTATCCTCCCCAGCGCTTAGACCAGTGCTTTGCACATAGTAAGCGCTTAACAAATGCCATCATTCATTCATTCAAGAAGAAGAAGAAGAAAAAGCAGGAGGAGGAAGTGGAGGAGGAGAAGGAGGAGAGGAAGAGGAAGAAGAAGGAGGAGGGGGAGGAGGAGGAGGCAGAAAAGGAGGAGGAGGAGAAGGAGAAGGAGGAGGAAGAGGAAGAGGATGAAGAGGAGTAGGAGGAGAAGAAGGGGGAGGAGGGAGAGGGGAGAGGGACTGGAATCCTCCCTTCTACCAACTCTGTTATAGTGTACCCGCCCAAGTGCTTAGTACAGTGCTCTGCGCACAGTAAGCGCTCAATAAATATGATTGCCTTTACCATTCAGGCTGTCTCTCAGGCCGTTCAGAAGCAGGAGGCAGTCTTTGCCCCCCAAGTAGGCAATCTCCAAGCTGAGCAAGTCCAGGAGAATCTTTTCACAGTGATGCCCTGCAGGGAAAGACGAAGTCGACCCATGGAATTGGAGAAGAACCCCCTCTTCTGGAGTAGAGTGGGACTGCAGCAGGGGCGGGCAGAAGCCCCCAGCTTAGTGCTACTCCCACAGGCGACCAACAGGGGGAGCAGAGTGCCACCATGGTGATAATAATAATAGTAATAATAATAATAATAATGTTGGTATTTGTTAAGCGCTTACTTTCTGCCAAGCACTGTTGTAAGCGCTGGAGGGAATACAAGGGAATTAGGTTGCCCCACGTGGGGCTCACAGTCTTAATCCCCATTTTACAGATGAGGAAACTGAGGCACAGAGAAGTGAAGTGACTTGCCCAAAGTCACACAGCTGATAAGTGGCGGAGACGGGATTAGAGCCCATGACCTCTGACTCCCAAGCCCGCGCTCTTTCCACTGAGCCACGCTGCTTCTCCAGACGCTGGTGATGCGTCTGGAAAAACAAATCTGGGATTCTGCAGGTGAGGAGAAGCCCAAAGGGAGCAAAGGAGGCATCAGAGATCCTAAGGGCTGGATTTATTTTGGAATTTTATCTTTGGTCACCCTCTACAGGGTTTACAATTGGGATGCATTAAAGGAAAGGCATTTACTACTGCCCTTCTAGATCCTGGACATAGGGCTACACATAATAATAATAATAATAATAATAATAATAATAATAATAATGGCATTTATTAAGCGTTTACTATGTGCAAAGCACTGTTCTAAGCGCTGGGGAGGTTACAAGGTGACCAGGTTGTCCCACATGGGGTTCACAGTGTTCATCCCCATTTTACAGATGAGGTCACTGAGGCCCAGAGAAGTGAAGTGACTTGCCCAAAGTCACACAGCTGACAAGTGGCGGAGTCAGAATTTGAACCCACGACCTCTGACTCCAAAGCCTTTGCTCTTTCCACTGAGCCACGCTGCTTCTCAAGTTATCATATATGTAACAACAGGCAGGTGACATCATGCAATGCTGACATGTATTTCGTCCTGTAGAAGTCCCTCCAAGGCTGCCCAAATCTAGGGTGTTTATTCTGGGGGACCCCTGAACCCCCTCCCAACTCGGACCAGAGCCTACATTCCCCTCCCAAATCCCTGAGTACATGGACATCTCTTCTGGGTTATGGGATTTGGCCCTAATAGCTGAGTAGTTAGTAGTAGAGAGAGGGTACCAAACATAAAGTTTTCCAGTGCCAGACAGGGGACAGACCTGTTGGAAATTTCTCTGTCTGGTGGAAAACTAGACATATGGCTACCCCAGGGGCAAAAGAATGGAAAACAGCAAATTCCAGTGCAGTTGAGGAACATGGCCAAAGCCTGGTGGCTTTCCGGTAGTCCACACTGTTCTGAGAGGGAAAACGGTCCCAAGCAGGGGCATCTTGAAGTGTTTCACCAATCCCCAGAAGCCAAGGGACATCGCTGGAAAGAGACTGTCTCCACTAGGCCATCAGGGTTCCTTGTGATCTTACCTTCTGACATCACTCTGAACACTTTATCTTGAACCCTCCTACTTACAAGCAGGTTCTTGATCGCATCTGCAAAGAGGAAAAGAGCTCTGACAGCTGCCAGGGAAGGGGAGGGTCCTGAAGGGTCTCAGGAGGAGGGAATAAAAAATCCTCACTAACAGGGGAGAAGCAGCGTGGCTCAGTGGAAAGAGCATGGGCTTTGGAGTCAGAGGTCATGGGTTCAAATCCCTGCTCCACCAATTGTCAGCTGTGTGACTTTGGGCAAGTCACTTAACTTCTCTAGTATGTTTGGTTTTGTTCTCTGTCTCCACCTTTTAGACTGTGAGCCCACTGTTGGGTAGGGACTGTCTCTATATGTTGCCAATTTGTGCTTCCCAAGCACTTACTACAGTGCTCTGCACATAGTAAGCGCTCAATAAATACGATTGATTGATTGATTGATTGATTCTCTGTGCCTCAGTTACCTCATCTGTAAAATGGGGATTAAGACTGTACCCAATGGGTACAATTTTTGGGTCACCCACTGGATAGTGGCACAGTGTAGGCCTTTGGTCCAAAGAGATTGAGCAGTTGTCTGCGTGATAGGGTAGAGGGGTCCTTTGGTTCTAAGACCATGCTGCCAGCCTAAAGATCATAACCACGGCAGTGAGGACCACACTGGGATCTCTGGAACACGGGGTGACTTTTCTGGCCCCTTGCCAGGGTGAGCAGTGGTTAGGAGGAGAAAGTTCTACCCATCACCAGCTGGACCTAGGCTGGAGTGGTTTTCTTAAAGTGATTTTTTAAAACTGGTATTTGTTAAGCACTTACTATGTGCCAGGCACTATACTAAGTGCTTGGGTAGATTCAAGCTAATCAGGTTGGACACAGTCCATGCTCCATTTATGGCTCATGGTATTAATCCTCATTTTACAGATGAGGGAACTGAGGAATGGAGAATAATAATAATAATAATAATGGCATTTATTAAGCACTTATTATGTGCAAAGCACTGTTCTAAGCACTGGGGAGGTTACAAGGTGATCAGACTGTCCCATGGGGGGCTCACAGTCTTAATCCCCATTTTCCAGAAGAGGTAACTGAGGCACAGAGAAGTTAAGTGACTTGCCCAAAGTCACACAACTGACAAGTGGCGGGGCCAGGATTTGAACCCCTGACCTCTGACTCCAAAGCCCATGCTCTTTCCACTGAGCCATGCTGCTTCTCTGCAGAAGTCAAGCGACTTGCTCAAGAGCAACTGGCAGACAAGTGGGGGAGCCAGGTCCTCAGACTCTCAGGCCCGTGCTGTTTCCACTAGGCCACACTGCTTCTCCTGCAGACACCCTGACCGGGGGTGTGGCACCTGGGATTGAGCTGGAGTGGCATGGCCTCGGCTCTGCCTCTGCCACCCGCTGCCTTTGAGTCATCAAAAGTGGGGGTTTGGGTTAGGGTTGAGAGGTGGGGAGTTTTTAAGAGCTGAGGGAAGCTTAATTCTTTCTAGAACCCCCAAGAAGGACACCCCTCTCCCGGGCAGTACCCTCATTCCTCCTGGTAGCCCCCCAAGTGTACCTGAGATGATGTCCATTATGGTCTGGAAGTCCCCAAGAGCACTGCCGCAGAGGCCTGGGAAGAATAGGAAGAGAGGCACCAAGGAATGAGAAGCAGACTGGGCAGGTCTCAGCCTCCCTTCGGGGTGACCGTCTGGGGATCTCAGAACACTTTATGAAGGCCAGTTCATTCGTTCTTGCATCTTCCCCAAAAGGTCAGGAGGGGGACAGAGACCCCCAGACCTCAGCTAGGAAATATTACAGTCTCAGCCCCCTCTCCTGGAAGCCTTTTACTAACCCTCTGCCCGGGGTTGCGGTCCAACTGAAAAGACCCTCTGAGTTTCGGTCCAAATTGAACACCAATTAGCAATGCTGGCGTGGGGGTGCTAAGATGAGTTGCCTGAGGAAGCTGGGGGAGGCGAGGGGGAAAGGAAGCAGAGGAAGACATTACCCCCACTCCCCCCCGCCATGGCCACCTGGGGACCCCATCCTTCCTCTACCTCTCAGGTAGGACAGTTCACGCTCAGGTTTCTTTGACTCCAACTCCCTGGCCTTAAATCTGCAGCCAAAATGGTTGGTGGTGACATAGGCTCCGTGGGCGGGGAATCCAGCCGTGTGCACGGTGAACTCGAACCAGGCGTCTGGGAGGGAAGAGAGACCTAAAGGAGCATCAGCACGGCGGACACCCACCCAGAGTGGCAGGGGCGGAGGCCAGTAAGCTGGCCATTCACCATAACTGCCCTGAGGTCTGGGTCAGTGTGAGTCCGGCCAAATCTGCTTGGCTAATCAGAGGCTCTCGAAGCGACATAGGCCAGGCTTGGGAGTTCCGGGAGCTAGGTCCAGGCTCATGGGCCCAGTCACCTGGGCCTGTCCATCCTGTCCTCAGCTCTGGAAGTAACTTGATCTACACGGGAACCCGAATCAGCGGCTAGTGCCCTCCAGTTTGTTTGTTTTTTATGGTATTTGTCAAGTGCTTACTATGTGCCAGACACTGTTCTAATCACTGGGGTAGATACAAGGTAATCAGGTTGGACACAGCCCATATGGGGTTCACAATCTTAATCCCCATTTTACGGATGAGGTAACTGAGTCACAGAGAAGGGAAGTGACTTGCCCAAGGTCACACAGCACACAAGCGGTGGAGTCGGCACTAGAACCCATGTCCCTCAGACTCCCAAGCCCATATTCTAACCATTAGGCCATGTTGCTTGCGAGTCGCAACTGTAGTTCTGGGCCTGCTTGGGCACTGCCTCCATCCATGCTTCTCCTTGTGAGAAGCAGCGTGGCTCAGTGGAAAGAGCCTGGGCTCGGGAGTCAGAGGTCACGGGTTCTAATCCCGGCTCCGCCACTTGTCAGCTGTGTGACTTAGGGCAAGTCACTTAACTTCTCTGGGCCTCAGTTCCCTCATCTGTAAAATGGGGATTAAGACTGTGAGCCCCACGTAGGACAACCTTGATTAAGTTGTATCCCCCCAGTGCTTAGAACAGTGCTTGGTACATAGTAAGCGCTTAACAAGTACCAACATTATTATTATTATTATTATCCACCCAGCTGCCCCCGGAAGCTGCACTTCCTGTGGGGAGATGCAGTCAGCTCTCTGACCAGGCCCTGCTGGGGTGGAGAGGATGGGGCACAACTCATCGGTATTGCAGCTCCACTCAGGCCTTCCCTTAGCAAGCCACCCGGGGCTGCAGTGTGCTGGAGGGGAAGAGGGGAATCAGGACTGAACCCCGAGGATTAAACAGAGGAAGAGTCCAGATCGCTGAACTGCTTCATCCCCCAGCACGTGGTCTCCTCCTTTGAAGCCAGGCTACTCTGGGGGTGGCTGGAATACGGGAGCCCTGCCGGCCACCCCGCTCCACTGAGGACCCGCCCCCAGCCATATTGCCCCATCTCTTGGAACAAAACATCCCCCCTAGGGAAAATATAAATTCAGTCCCCTCCTCCGAACGCTGCTCCCCAGATGTCCCAAGCAGTTCCTCTGATGTAGGCACCCAAGGTCTTCTAACTCAACCCCTTCCCCAGCCCTGGGCGGGAAAGGGGTCCCTCAGTTCCCTCACCTGGGGCCAATTTCCTCTTCCACTGTTGCAGATAGTGTCTGTCCACTGCAGAGAAGATGGGGTATGGCACCAACCCCTTCTCGGACTGTTCTTTGATGCTGGTCAGAGGGTCATCTTGCAACTGGAGGTGTCAGGTGGGGGTGGTAGAAAGCAGAAATGTAGCAGTGGTGCCCCCAGGGCCAGGATAGAAGGATCAGGAAATTCCTAGGTTCTCACTGTGAGAGTATGGCAAAGCACAAGCTTCCTGGCCCAACCTGACTGTCCCCACCTGACCGGCCCCCAGCCCCTCTCCACCCTCAAAGATTCAGGAATCCAGGAGCCTCCTCTAAGAGGAAATGATCAGGGACAGGAGGCATCACAGCTGTTTCCCTTGGGGCTCTGTTGTTCCAAGGATGTTTGGGGATGTGTCCAGAAGGCACTCCGAGGCCCTGTCCACAGCATCCAGAAATCCTGGACCCCTTTCCCCAGTGGCATCCCGAGTCTACATCCCCTTCCTATGGTGCCATTGCCAGGAGTTTTCCCAGCTTCAGGGAAGGGGTCACCGGGTGCCATGGCCCCCACCCCCACAGGGCAGCCCCAAAAGGACTCACCATCTTGGTCTGCTCATAGACCACAAAGTAGGCCCAGAAGTCAGTAAGAGAATAGCGCTCCAAGCCTGCGGCCCATTTAGCCTTCTCCAGGGCCACATCAAGATCCCAGGAACCCTCTGTGATCCGCGAACGCATCTCAGCCTCTGCCTTCTCCAGTTCTTGGGACCAGTCTCCGTGGGCATAGAGAGAGGACATGCACCTCGGGGGTACAGAGGGAGCTGTGGGCCTCCAGCCTAACCAGAGAATGGAGGTGAAGGAGGAAAAAGAGGAGGAGTTGAGGAACCTGGGGTTTGGGCTGAGGAATACTTACCAGGTGGAGCCTGAAACACCAGAGAAGTACATGATGGAGTCAAGCAGGCCTTGGTGGGCGAGTTCTGTCAGGGTGGCCTGGCAAGCGATGGAGGCCCGCGTGCCCCCACCAGACCCCAGGACCATGATGGTTGGGATCTTGTCCTGAGGGAAGGATTGGGGGGGAGGGGGAATGACCATGAGGGGAATGCAGGGGCGATGACCCTAAAGCCAGGGCAAGGGGGTATGCTCTGGGCCCAGGGATAACTCCACAGAAGAGGGAGGGGGAAAATCAGTCAATAAGTGGTATTTAATGAGTGTTTGCTATGTGCAGAACACTGTACTAAGTGCTTGGGAGAGTACAATACAATAGAGTTGGTAAACCCGTTCCCTACCCACAGGGTGTTAACAGTCAAGAGGAGAAGACAGACAAAATAAATTACAGATTAGTAGGTAAGTGCTGTGGGGCTGAGGGTAAGGTGACTATCAACCACTTAAAGGGGACAAACCCAGTACATAAGCAACACGGAAGGGACGGGGAGTAGGGGAAATGAGGAGTTAGTTAAGGAAGACCTCTTGGAGGAAATAGGATTTTAGTAAGAAGGTGAGGAGAGTGGTAGCCTGTCATGTGTGCACTCAATAAACATGGCTGCTGCTACTGCTGCTACTACTACTACTAATAATAATAATAACAGCATTTATTAAGTGCTTACTATGTGCAAAGCACTGTTCTAAGTGCTAGGGAGGTTACAAGGTGATCAGATTGTCCCATGGGGGGCTCAAAGTCTTCATCCCCATTTTACAGATGAGGGAACTGAGGCCCAGAGAAGTGAAGTGACTTGCCCATAGTCACACAGCTGACAAGTGGTGGAGCTGGGATTTGAACCCATGACCTCTGACTCTAAAGCCCGGGCTCTTTTCACTGAGCCACTCTGCTTCTCCAACTACTACTACTACTACTACTACAACTACTACTACTACTACTGGATTTTTCCTGGGCATTTTTCAAGGAGCCCCTTTCTAAAGGACTGGCAGGTGTCAACCACAACCCTGGGGGGGTCCAGCTTCGCTTTTAAGAGGGGTGAATGACCAGTTCCCGGGGTCCTTTATGTTGGTTGTTTGGAAACAAGCAGCCATGAGCGGGAACCATGGGGAAAAAGGAGATAAGTAACAGAGTGGTGGGAGGTGAGTGGGCCAAAGAGGGGCAGGAAATCCCCCCGGTGCCAGGGTTGGGCGAGCCCACCTGCCCACCCATTCTGGCCGGGACCCCCGACCTCTCTGAGGGCAGTGCCTTCCAGTCGGGACCTGAAAAAGGAAGAGGTGGGGCAGCATTTGGCCCTGACTTGGCTCTGCCCCAGAATCCCGCTTTTATGCCAGCCTCCATACCAAGTTGCAGCCCCACTTCTTCAGGCATTCCATGATCACCCGTTGGCGGCTCCTGGTGGCTGCCCTTTCCCCCACAGATATGGCTGGGAAAATCAGGATTTCTGGACTCCTGGGGGGCCAGAGACAACCAGTTTGAAAAGGAACTGGAAAGGAAGTCGGAGTGAGGCAGACCTGCCCCCACCCCAAGCCTTGGGTGAGCCTGGCATGACTTCCCTGCTTTGAGGCAGGGGGCTGGAACAGATGACCTCTCAGGGAACACTCCAGCTCTGGAGCTCTATGGGTCTCTGATGAAGAGATGGAGCGAAGGGAAGGAATCCCGAATGTGGGGCTTGTCCAGGGGCTTGGGCTGAACGCCACCCCAGGGGCATCGCCCAATGCTGCCTGCTTGGCTGTGAGCCTTTTGGGGCAGCCCCTACCGACATCCATGCCCCACCCTCCCAGGGAGAGCAGGACCCTCTGGGCCCAATAAGGCCAGAGTCTGGCCTCACTCTCACCTATCCCCACCTCAGGCCCCTCCTTACCTATTCACTTGATCCATTTCCTCTGAAGTCAGCAGTGTGTTTCCTGCCAAAGGAGCGGGCCTCCGTTCTGCTGTTCTGTCCCTGAGCTGGTGGCACCTAATAATAATTATTATTACGGTGCTTGTTAAGTGCTAACTATGCGCCAAGTACTGTTCTAAACACTGGGATAGACACAAGCTAATCAGGTTAGACCCGATCCCTGTTTCCATGGGGCTCACAATCTAAATTCCCATTTTACAGATGAGGTAAATGAGGCCTAGAGAAGTGAAGTGACTTGCCCAGTGTCACACAGCAGACATGAGATTAGAACCCATGTCCTCTGACTCCCAGGGCCATGATCTTTCCACTAGGCCACACTGCTTCTCCTAAGGTAATGCCGATCCCGGGGAGATGAGTGCATTCGTCCTCCTGACCCACTTTCCTGGGGGGAGATTCATCCAGACCTGGGCCTGGGCCTCCCACAAAGAACTCCATCATGTCCAGCAGTTAATGGGGGGATGTGACCACCTGTCCCAGGCCCGAGGGACTGCAGGGGCAACTAGATGGCTGGAAGCAGCGGCTGTGTGGCTGCCCCTTGGGAGCCCCTGGGGGACTCAGCTGACCCAGGTCCTCAGAACCTCATAAGCCCACCACTTCTCCCCCCGGGTTCAAGGTCTCCTAGAAATGACCTGACCCCTTGGGCTGAGTGAGTAGGCTCAGCCTGGCCCCCACCCCAAACCACAGTTCCCCTGGCTGATCCCTCCCCGAAACCAGGAAATGCTTACCAATGCCCAACCTGCTCCCTGCGCCCACATCCGCTGATGCCACATCTGCTCTGCTCCCTTCCAAACTTTTTCGGGGTCACCTCGGGGTGTTCTCCAGGAGGCCACGGATTTGTCTGCTAATCCTGGAACTGCCGGAAGGATGGAGGCCTAGGGACAGATGAGAAACTGAGGAGTTGGCTTCCCCCACCTCCTCAAACACCCCTGCAAGCCCCTCTATGCTATCACCATCCTCCTTCCCATCTCTACCCTTCTTACTGCCCACCCCCACCTAGCTGCCTACTTCCTAACCCAGTGAACCTCAAACTAGGGAGGATAGCTCTTCCCCGGGCTCTGGGGGTCAGCCGCCTGCCCTTTTTAAATTCCTGTGAGGTCATCGGAGGGGAGAGGGAGGGACTCCCTGGGTACCCCAGTCCTGGTTTGGACCCCCTCTTTCCCAGGTCCCTGGAGATCATCAGAGTCCCAGACAGTTTTGGGGGTGGGACACCAGGGGAGTCAACAAACCAGGGGTCCCCAAGCTGAGCCCCATCTCTCCTTACCTCATAATCCCAGAACCCTGCTCTGATCCCCCGAGCTGCCGTCCAAGTCCAACTCTGTGTTGGGAGAAGTCACCCTATATAGCCTCCCTGGAGGGGATGTGGGAGTGGCTCCCACGCCACAGAGGGAAACCTTGCCAGCCCAGTGTGGAGGCCAGGGCTGGCCCGCAGGCGGCCCCCACACAATCAGTGGTATTTACTAAGGTCTTACTGTGTGCAGAGCACTGTCCTAAATGTACAATATAACAGAGTTGGCAGTCACGCTCCCCAGGGCCTGCATATACGCCAGAGCTTCTGCAGCCCAGCTATGGAGCAGCTCTCCAAGGAATTCCCAACTCTAACTCAGGCCGCGTGGTAACAGGTCCCAGTCCACCTGGTGGGAATCCAAGCGGCTGGCTGCCAGGGATCCGCAGCAGGGGAGAGAGGCCAGACAGAATTCCAGCTGGGCTCCCTGGCTGGAAGCACCTGACTGGTCCGAGAAACCATGATCCAAAATTAGTTACAGAGCAGCCGACCTCCCCACCCTTCAAAGTCTTATTGAAGCCACATCTCCTCCAGGGAGTCTTCCCTGACTAAGCTCTAAGTTGACTTCAGTCAGTCGGTCAGGCAATCATATTTATTGAGCGCTTACTGTGTGCAGAGCATTATACTAAGCTTATGGGATAATTCAAAATAACAATAAATGGACACATTCCCTATCTACAACGAGTTTACAGTCTAGAAGGGGAGACAGGCATTAATATAAATAAATAAATTACAGATATGTACATAAGTGCTGTGGGGCTTTGAGGGGGATGAATAAAGGGAGCAAGTCAGGGTGACACAGAAGTAAGTGGGAAAAGAGGAAAGGAAGGTTTAGTCAGGGAAGCCCTCTTGGAAGAGATGTGCTTTCAGTAAGGCTTTGAGGGATGACAGACAGGGAGCTGGTAAGTGCTTAATAAATACCACTGATAATAATAATAATAATAATAATATTGGCATTTTCTTTAGCACTTACTATGTGCAAAGCACTGTTCTAAGCGCTGGGGGGGATACAAGGTGATCAAGTCGCCCCACATCTTCTTCCTAGCCTGGATCTCCCTCCCCCTCCATATGAACCAGACCACCATTCTCCCCACCTTCAAAGCGTTATTATGATCACACCTCAGCATGGTGTAGTGGTTAGAGCACGAGATTGGCAGTCAGAAGGTCTTGAGTTCTAATCCCCACTCTGACACTTGTCTGCTGTGTGACCTTGAGCAAGTTACTTCCCTTCTCTGGGCCTCAGCTACCTCATCTGTAAAATGGGAATTGAGACTGTGAGCCCCACGTGGAACAGAGACTGTGTCCAATCCAATTGGCTTGTATTTCCCCCACAGCACTCAACAAATAGCAAGCACTTAACAAATACCATAATTATTATAATTAATTAATAATTATTATTATCTCCTCCAAGATTCATTCATTCAATCATATTTATTGAGCGCTTACTGTGTGCAGAGCACTGTACTAAGCACTTGGGAAGTACAACTTGGCAACATATAGAGACGGTCCCTACCCAACAGCGGGCTCACAATCTAGGAATTAAGCTTAATTTTCCCCTGCTCCCTCTCCCTTCTGTGTGGTCTATGCACTTGGATCTGTGACCTTTGGGTAGTTGATTATCGCCCCACCCTAAACCTCACAGGACTTATGTATGTATCTTTAAATTATATATTGTAAATGATTTATTTATATTAAAGTCCATCCCCGACTCTAGACTGTAAGCACTGTGGGCAGGGAGTGTATTGGCCAACCCTTGTATTGCACTCTCCCAAGTGCTTAGTACAGTGTTCTGCACACAGTAAGCACAAAATAAATACCATTGATGATGATGATGCCCTCCTCCACTGCCACCATTTGGGCCCAGAGCAGTACATGGGGATTAAATACCTGTTCTCCCACCTATTCAGACTGCGACCCTCATTTGGGACAGGAATTGTGCCCAGCCTGATTTACTTGCATCTACCCCAGTTCTTAGAACAATACTTGACACACAGAAAGCACTTGTCTATGCACTTGGATCTGTAATCCTTTGGATTTTTGATATTCGCCCCATCCCCAACCCCACAGCACATGTGCACATATCTTTAAATTATATATGATAAATTACTTATATATTCCTATTAATGTCTGTCTCCCCCTCTAGACTGGAAGAGTGTTATGGACAGGGAATGTGTCTGTTTATTGTTGTATTGTACTCTTCCAAACTCTTAACACAGGGCTCTGCACGCAGTAAGCGCTCAATAAATGTGATCAAATGAATGAATAATTCTGTTGTACTCTCCCAAGCACTTCATACATTGCTTTGCATGTAGTAAGTGCTCAATAAATACCATTGATGGATTGATTAATAAGCGCTTAACAAATAACACTAAAGAAGAAAAAAGAAACTGAAGGCCGGTAAGAGTTGGGAAGGGAGGTTGACGGAATTGGAACTGGGTCAGTAGGCCGCTCTTTCACTGCGGGTGACTCGTTCCTCCTAGTAAAGCTAGCCCGTGTGCCTCTTCCTGTTTTATACCTGGAGCCATCGAGGACCAGAGAGGTCACTCCTCATGCCAAGGTCACACAGCACGGTTAGAGCTTCTTGTGGAGAAGGAGGCCAGGAGTACGGTGTCAGCTTCCCAGCCCCTAAGCTGCCAGCCTCGTGCCAAGCTGGGCCACACACCCCTCCCACAGCCCAGCTGTGTTCTTGTTTACATTGGCCCCAGGCCTCAGTGGGATCCTGTTCCTTGTCCGGATAGGAGACATTCCAGAGATGGTTTCTGTTGATTAATTCCTGTAAACCCAGAAGCCTTAGAGGGCAGCCCTTGACCTGCACGCCTAACAAAAATAATAATGGTATTTGTTAAGTGCATACTATGTGCCAAGGACTGCACTAAGCACTGGGGTGGATATAAGCAAATCAGGTTGAACTGTGTCCCTGTTCCATGTGGGGCTTACAGTCTCCCATCCCCAGATGAGGTAACTGAGGCCCAAGGAAGTGAAGTGGCCCGAGGTCACACAGCAGACATGTGGCAGAGCCAGGATTAGAACCCATGACCTTCTGGCACCCAGGCCCATGCTCTATCCACTACTCAATGCTGCTCCTGATGTTGGAATCTATATTTTACTCCATCATCCTCTTCATCTGCTCCTGACCCAGTTGCTTAGAGGTCATGGATCACAACCATGGTCCTGTCTACCCCTCCACCCTTCTCATACTTATGTGAGACCCGCCGCCTTCTGACTCATGATCAGGGGGTCAAAGACCCTTCAGAGGGTTGTCTGGAGGGCTGGGGTTGGACCGGGGTGAGGGAGGGGGTTGGCATCTAGGCGGAGGCCAGGTCTGGCATCAGGATGAAGACAAGGACTCAGACAGGAGCTGGGGATGGGTGGGTTCGTTCATTCATTCAATTCATTCAGTCATATTTACTGAGCACTTACTCTGTGCAGAGCACTGTATTGCTTAGGACAATATAGTACAACAATTAACAGACACATTCCCTGCCCACGGTAAGCTTCCCATCTAGAGGTGGGAAGGGTGGTTCACCTTTCCCATCACTACACAGGGCTGGAGGTCAAGAAAGAAATGACCTTAATCCTTTAATCCCTTTGACTGAGACCCCACAGGGAGTAGTAGAAATAGTAGTAATGATTATGATGGTATTTGTTAAGCGTTTACTATGTGCAAAGCACTGTTCTAAGCACTGGGGGGATACAAGGTGATCAGGTTAATAATGATGGCATTTATTAAGCACTTACTATGTGCAAAGCACTGTTCTAAGCGCTGGATTGTCCCACGTAGTAGTAGTAAGTAATATTCATTCATTTCATTCAATCGTATTTATTGAGCACTTATTGTGTGCAGAGCACTGGACTAAGCGCTTGGGAAGTACAAGTTGGCAACATAGAGAGATGGTCCCTACCCAACAGCAGGCTACAGTCTAGAAAGGGGAGACAGACAAAAAAACAAAACATATTAACAAAATAAAATAAATAGAATAAATAGCGCTTAGTACAGTGCTCTGCACACAGTAAGCGCTCAATAAATACGATTGATGAAATACATACAAATAAAATAGAGTAATAAATACGATTGAATGAATATATACATATATACAGGTAGTATATATGAGAATAGTAGTAGTAGTAGTTGAAGTAATAATATTTATTAATAGCATTAAGTGCTTACTATGTGCAGAGCACTGAACTAAAAGCTGAAAAAGAATGCACAGTTGGGAATTAGACATGGTCGCTGGCCTTCATGAGGCTCACAATCTAAATATATAAGAGGAAGAGGGAACTCATAGACACATAATATACACTGGCAATGTGTCTGTAATATTGTCATATTGTACTCTCCCAAGGGCTTAGTAGAGTGCTCTGTACACAGTAAGCACTCAATAAATACAATGGAATGAATGAATGAACGAGTGAAAGAAGATGAAACAAACCAAAAGAAAATATAAAGATATGGACAAATACACAAAAGAAAACCATAGATCAGTAGGGTGCCGTGGCTAGAGGAGCAGAATTTCAGGCTTTTCGTGGTTCAGAGTCCACAGTCAGTCTGGCAGTCAATTGTATTTATTGAGCGCTTGAGGTATGCAGAGCACTATACTAAGCACTTGGGAGAGTGCAATATAACATTAGGACAGATATATTCTCTGCCCACAATGAATTTAGAGTCCTAGAGTGAGGGAAGAGCTGAGGGAGCCTGAGGAACTTTTTCAGGTCTGCAGTCACAAACCACAGCCATCACCCTTCCTGAGGTTTGGAGGAGGCACCAGGCTGAAGCTGCTTGTCTCCGTCCTGCTTGTCTCTGTCCCGCCAGGGCAGGGTGAGGCAGGCCAGATGAAGTCTCCTTCCATATGGCACCACCAAATGGTCACGTGACTCCTTCCGGTGCCCGCCACCCCCCATCGTAGTGCCCACGGCCCGTGCCGCCTTCCTCTATCGGACCACCACCTTGCCGCCTCGAGAACCTGTGCCGGCTCTCATTCGTTCATTCAATCATACTTATTGAGTGCTTACTGTGTGAGGAGCACTGTACTAAGCATTTGGGAGAGTACAACACAGCAATTAACAGACACATTCCCTGCCCACAACGAACTCACGGTCTCCTCTGCGACACTGAGGATCCTCCATCCTGGCTCGCCTTGCCCCATCCCGGAGAGATGGAAAGAAGCAGCCTTCACCCTGGAGCCTCCACAAATCAACAGGAAGACTGGTGGCTGTAGCGATCACCGTGGCTATGGTTGTGACTGTGGACTCTGAACCATGAAGAGCCTGAAATTCTGCTCCTCTAGCCTTAGCCCCAGATTGATTTTTATTTTTCCTCTTCCTTGTCTTAGTGCTTTTGGTTCATCGTCCCTTGTAATAATAATAATAATAGTGTTGGTATTTGTTAAGTGTTTACTGTGCACTGAGCACTGTTCTAAGTACTGGGGTAGATACAGGGTAATCAGCTTTTCCCATGCATCTGTTGCCAATCCCCTTTTTTAGTATTAGATTGTGAATCCGCTGCGGGAGACGGATGAGGTCTAATTCCCACCTGAATAGGCTTTCCCAGCGCTTAGTACAGTGTTCTGCACCTAATAAACACAATTGCTATTACTCCTCCTCCTCTTACTATAGTGCTCCTCCTCCATCTACTACAACCACTACTCCTACTATAATAATAATAATAATTAATATTAATAATAATAATTATCGTTATTATTATTATTAGTCTTCTAGACTGTGAGCCCACTGTTGGGTAGGGACCGTCTCTATATGTTGCCAAATTGTACTTCCCAAGCGCTTAGTACAGTGCTCTGCACACAGTAAGCACTCAATAAATACGATTGAATGAATGAATAATGTTGGTATTTGTTAAGCGCTTACTATGTGCCAAGCACTGTTCTAAGCGCTGGGGGAGATACTACTACTACTACTACTACTACGACTATGACTACTGCTACTAGAGAAGCATCTGGCTCAGTGGAAAGATCACGGGCTTTGGAGTCAGAGGTCACGTGTTCAAATCCCAGCTCCTCCAGTTGTCAGCTGTGTGACTTTGGGCAAGTCACTTAGCTTCTCTGGGCCTCAGTTTCCTCATCTGTAAAATGGGGATGAAGACTGTAAGCCCCCCCTGGGACAACCTGATCACCCTGTAACCTCCCCAGAGCTTAGAAAAGTGCTTTGCACATAGTAAGAGCTTAATAAATGCCCTCATCATTATTATTATTATTATTATTATGACTACTACTACTACTATTCAGCATGGCCTAGTGGACAGAGCACAGGCCTGGGAGTTAGAAGGACCTGGGTTCTAATCCCAGCTCTGCCACTTGTCTGCTGAGTGACCTTGGGAAAGCCATGTCTGCACACAGTAAGCACTCAATAAATACGATTGAATGAATGTCATTTCTCTGTGCTTCAGTTACCTCATGTGTAAAATGGGGACTAAGATTGTAAATCCCATAATAATAATAATAATAATGGCATTTATTAAGCGCTTACTATGTGCAAAGCACTGTTCTAAGCGCTGGGGAGGCTACAAGGTGATCAGGTTGTCCCATGGAGGGTTCACAGTCTTAATCCCCATTTTACAGATGAGGTAACTGAGGCACAGAGAAGTTAAGTGACTTGCCTGAAGTCACACAGCTGACAATTGGCAGAGCTGGGATTTGAACCCCAGACCTCTGACTCCAAAGCCCGTACTCTTTCCACTGAGCCATGCTGCTTCCCCTAAGGGACATAAGGGACAGGGGCTATATACAACCTGATTAGCTTTAACCTACCCAGCATTTAGTACAGTGCCTGCACTTAGTAAGTGCTTAACAAATACCACAATCATTACTATTATTACTACTATTGTAGGGAAAATTGCCAAGCCCTATGCCCTGAGGAACAGGCATTACTACCTAGTCTGGCCCCCCTCTCTCTTGCCCCACATCCTCCTCAGGGTTACCCGGACCTCCTCATTTCGCAGACTGTATATGATGGGGTTCAACATGGGGGTGACCACCGTATAGGAGAGGGACACCAGTTCCTTGGTCTCCGGGGAGTAGCTGGATCTGGGCTGTAAGTGAATGACCCCAGTTGTGCCATAGAACAGAGTGACAACCAGGAGGTGGGACATGCAGGTGGATAAGGCCCGGCTTCTTCCAGAGACCAGGCGCGACCCAAGAACAGCAGAGAGGATGCAGCCGTAGGACACGGCGATCAGTGTGAAGGGGACGAGTGTGACAAAGATGGTGGTAGCCAGCACATGGGCTTCAAACACCCCTGTGTCGGCACACACCAGACTCAACAGTGGAGAGATGTCGCACAGAAAATGGTGGACCTCCTGCCGCCCACAGAAGGGAAAGCTGAACAGCCAGAGCGTGAATGTGAAGGAGACAGAGACCCCCACCATCCAGGTGCCCACTGCTACCCGGAGGCAGCGGCGGGGGTCCATAAAGGCCCCGTAGCGCAGCGGGTGGCAGATTGCAACATACCGGTCAAATGCCATTACGGTCAGGAGGAAGCACTCTGCTATGCCGCAGGACAGGATCAGGAGAAGCTGGAGGGCACAGGCTAGTAGTGAGATCCGCCTCCGGTCGGCCAGCAGGTCGACCAGAAGTCTGGGGACGATGTCCAGGGAGTAGCAGATCTCCAGCAGGGACAGATTCCGGAGGAAGAAGTACATGGGGGTATGGAGGGCAGAGCTGGTCACCGTGACGAAGATGATGAGGCTATTGCCTGCCAGGGTGATGAGGAACATCACCAGGAACAACACAAAGAGCAGCGGTTTCAGCTGGGGAAGGTGGGAAAACCCCAGGAGGATGAACTCGGTGACAGTGGTCTGGTTGCCTTGAGCCATGGCTTCTTTGGGCCCTTCTGGTTCAGGGTTGAACTGTGAAAGGTCATACCGTGCCATCCGAAGTGGAAATCGGTCGTGCAATGTAATAGTGTGGACTTGTGGTCAAAAAATTGGGAAAGCCGGAGCAAATTAAGCTTGCATTCCATTACAGTGTAATCCCACTCTGGGCAGGGAAGGCCTCTCGAACTTCTGTTGTCCTTTCCCAAGTGCTTAGTAGAGTGCTTTGCACCTGGTGGGAGCCCAGTAAATAAATAAAGAAATATAACTTCAGCCTCAAGACAATGATGTGCAAAGTTCACACACAATTATTTGGAAAAAGCTGGATTTGCATTGGAGACCTCCCTCTGGAGAGATGAGAGCAGATTTGGGCTCCGTGTTTGGAATGGCAGGGCTTCTTTTATTCGCCTTACTGATCCCTCTACCAGGACGATTTCTCCTCAATCAATCCATCAGTGGTATTTATTGAGCACTTACTAGGTGCAGAGCACTGTACTGAGTGATTGGAAGTGTACAATACAGCAGAATTAGCATACGTGTTCCTGCTCATAACAAGCTTACAGTTTTGAGAAGCCTTGCTGAACATGGCCCCAGAATTATCTGTGCCTTTGGTGCCCTTTTCTTCCACCTAAATACAGGAGACATTTTCCTAGTCCCTTTACCCCCCATGTTGATGATGATTATGGTATTTGTTAAGCGCTTACTATGTGCAAAGCACTGTCCTAAGAGCTGGGGGAATACAAGGTGATCAGGTTGTCCCACTTGGGGCTCACAGTCTTAATCCCCATTTTACAGGTGAAGTAACTGGGGCACAGAGAAGTTAAGTGGCTTGCCCAAGGTCCCACAGCTAAGTGGCGGAGCTGGGATTCGAACCCATGACCTCTGACTCCAAAGCCCGGGATCTTTCCACTGAGCCATGCTGCTTCACGTTTTCAATCCCTTGAAATGATCTCCAGGAGCCACAAGAAAGTTTCACCAATCTCTATATTTCCTAATTTATTAATTAGTTTTATTCAGTTTAGGGTATTTGGTAAGTGCTTACTTTGTCACAGGTACTGTACTAAGCGCTAGGGTAGCTATAAGCTAATCAGGTTGGACACAGCCCCTGTCCCAGATGGCGCTTACAGTCTTAATCCCCATTTTACAGATGAGGTAACTGAGGCACAGAGAAGTGAAGTGATTTGCCCAAGGTCACACAGCAGACAAGTGGCAGAGCCAGGATTAGAACTCAGGTTTAGGTTTCCTTTAGTTTGGAAAAATCAATCTTAGCATGTTCTCCCTCCTACTTAGATTGTGTCTTTTTTTTAAAAGGTATTTGATAAGCAGCGTGACTCAGTGGAAAGAGCCCAGGCTTTGGAGTCAGAGGTCATGGGTTCAAATCCCAGCTCCGCCAATTGTCAGCTATGTGACTTTGGGCAAGTCACTTGACTTCTCTGGGTCTCAGTTCCCTCATCTGTAAAATGGGGATGAAGACTGTGAGTCCCCCGGGGGACAACCTGATCACCTTGTAACCTCCCTAGTGCTTAGAACAGTGCTTTGCACATAGTAAGCGCTTAATAAATGCCATCATTATTATTATTATAAGTGCTTTTATGTGCCAAGTATACGCACGGGGTAGTGTTAACCTAACATCATCATCATCATCATTATCATGAATTCCTACTTACTGAGAGCTTACTGTGTGCAAAGCACTGAACTAAGCGCTTGGGAGAGTACATGATAGACTCCATTTTAGGGAGGCTACCATTTCAGGACCCCATAAGAGAAAGGTAGGCATGGTCCCACTGGCTAGCTAAACCATCTGCCCATGTGGTTAAACGTTCTGTACTTGGGGTTTCTGAGTTCCTCAAAAATGGGGAGCCCTCTTGGGTAGAAAACCAAGTAGAAGCTACCATGATGCTTGGCTCCCAACGATCTGCTTCCCCTCCTATCAGGCTCCCTTAGACTTGTGTTAGATTGTCCTGGCCTCGACTCTCGGGGTTGCCCGGGGGACTCTGTGACAAAATGCAGGAACCTTGCAGGGGCTCTGGCCCGTTGGTGGTTTCTGTGAGTATTCTACTTCCCCTTCCCTGAACTGCAGTTAGGTTTTTGCTTAAGGTTCTGTGGTTCCCCAGTGTCAGATGCACCCCTCTGGAGACAGTTCCCCTGACGGATTGCCCCAGATCCACGCTAACAAGGAGGTCCTGGCGACCCTCCCTTCAAGGCCCCACTGAGAGCTCACCTCCTCCAGGAGGCCTTCCCAGACTGAGCCCCTTCCGTTCTCTCCCCCTCGTCCCCCTTTCCATCCCCCCCATCTTACCTCCTTCCCTTCCCCACAGCACCTGTATATATGTATATATGTTTGTACATATTTATTACTCTATTTATTTATTTATTCATTTTACTTGTACATATCTATTCTATTTTATTTTGTAGTATGTTTGGTTTTGTCTCCCCCTTTTAGACTGTGAGCCCACTGTTGGGTAGGGACTGTCTCTATATGTTGCCAATTTGTACTTCCCAAGCGCTTAGTACAGTGCTCTGCACACAGTAAGCGCTCAATAAATATGATTGATGATGATGATGATGATGATCCCCCTTAGGCCCTTGATTAATTGGTTAATGCTTCTTTTTATTGCAACTTTTACAATAAACTTGCTGCTGTGGCTGCGACCACATCTGCAGAACCTCACAGGTCTCCGTTAATCCTGACTTCTGCGATCTTGATACCCAGACGTACCCTACCCACTCTGACAAGCTTCTCAGAGTGGACACAGTCCGCAACCCATATGGGGCTCACAATGTTAATCCATTTTACAGATGAGGTAACTGAAGCACAGACAAGTGAAGTGACTTGCCCAAGGTCACACAGCAGGCAAGTGGCAGAGCTGGGATTAGGACCCATGTCCTTCTGTGGGACAGGCCGTCACCTGGCCTAATTAACTTGTACCCCAGTGCTTAGAACAGTGCTTGACACATAGTAAGTACAGTCTCTAGATTGTGAGCTCATTGTGGGCAGGGAATGTGCCTGTTTATTGTTATACTGTACTCTCCCAGGCCCTCAGTACAATGCTCAGCACACAGTAAGCACTCGATAAATATGATTGAATGAATGAATGTGAACTCTTTATTCACTACCCCTTCAGCCCCACAGCACTTATGTACATATTCATTATTTATTTATTTATATTAATGTCTGTCTCCTGCTCTGGACTGTAAGCTTGTTGTGGGCAGGGAACGTATCCACTAACTCTGTTATATTGTACTCTCCCAAGAGCTGAATCCAGTGCTCTGCAACCAGTAAGTGTTCAATAAATGCAACATTGATTGATTGATTGATTGATTGATTGATCATAATAATAGCAATTATTAATACCAAGGGACCCTTCTGGCATCCTTCAGAGACTTAACCCAGGTCAGGGAGACAGTTCCATGGCCCAGATCCAAGAAGGTGCTTCCCTGGTTGTCTGATTGATTGATTGAAGCAGCGTGGCTCAGTGGAAAGAGCCCAGGCTTTGGAATCAGAGGTCATGGATTCAAATTCCATCTCTGCCAATTGTCAGCTGTGTGACTTTAGGCAAGTCACTTAACTTCTCTGGGACCCCGTTACCTCATCTGTAAAATGGGGATTACAACTGTGAGCTCCCCGTGGGACCACCTGATCACCCTGTAACCTCCCCAGTGCTTAAAACAGTGCTTTGCACATAGTAAGCACTTAATAAAAGCCATTATTATTATTATCATTATTATTGACTGAGTGGGTGCAGGTATGCAGCAGCCCTGGACATAACCCAAGCAATCGATCAATTAATCAACAGTATTTGTTGAGCATCAACAGTGTGCATAGCACTGTGCTAAGCACTTGGATGAGTTCAGTGGAAGTAGAAAACACGATCCCTATCCACAAGAACCTTCCAGGGGAACGAGGTGAGAAGCAGACTGAATCCAGTCTGATTAGCTTGTATCTATCTACCCCCGCACATAGAACAGTGCCTGGCCCACAGTAAGAGCTTAACAAATATAAAAATAATAATAATTGTGATGTTTGTTATGCCAAACACTACTAAATGCTGGAGTAGATATAGGATTGTCAAGTTCCACAAGGAGTTCACAGTCTATTTGGAGGGAGAACTGGTGTTGAATCCCCCATTTTGCAGATGAGGGAAATGAGGTACAGAAAAATTAAATGACTTACCCAAGGTAGTTTGGCAGGCAGGCGGTGAAGCTGGAAATAGAACACAGATCCTCTGACTCCGAGGCCTGGGTTCTTCCTACTAGGCCATGCTGCTTCTCCTCCCATCACCCCAGAACTGGAAAAAATCCCAAACAATTAAAGGGGAGCAAGAAATGTGGCCTAATGAAAAGAACATGGAGCTGGGAGATAGAAAAACCCGGTTCTGGTCCTGGTTCTGCCATTCACCTGCTGTGGGACTTTGGATAAGTCACCTAACCTCTCTGGTCTTGTTTCTTCCCCTGCGAACTGGGGTAAATTCCCTCCTCTCCTCCCTTCTCAGACTGAGAGGCCCGTATGGGAAAGAGACTGTGCCTGTCTGATTTTCTCATAGAGACCCCAGCACCTATCACAGTGCTTGGCAAATCGCAACCACTTAAACACCCCAAGGGGAAACAAAATGCTGCACTCAAGGGGGCTTCCGCTTGCTGACCAACTGGATTCCGGATCCCCATCTTCACGGGGAAAGAAAATGTCAGGTTCAAACCTGGGTTCCTGGAGGGCAGGAAGCAGGATTAGGTGACCTGTGGAGGGCTTCCTCGAGGATCCTAGTAAAATGAGGTGGAAGTGTAGGAACTTGGACACCAGGATCATCCTCTTAGCCAAACACTGACCTCTCTGACCTCCTTTCTCGGGAACGCCTCTTGGTTTCCAGCCGTCCCAACTTACAGCGTAGAAATGATATTTACTGAGCATCCCCTGGGAGCCATTCTCTGTGTACTGAGCACATTAACAGGCTGGTTCTGGAGATGCGGATTTGGGAATCCTCTGCATCGAGGTGGTAATAGAAGCCGCCTGAGTGGATCAGCTCCTTGGCAGAGTGAGGGCAGAACAAGAAGAGCCCAGAAGCCAGTACAGAGCCTTGGGGGATGAGGACAGGAGGAGTCCGAGTAAGTATAGCTAAAACCAGAGAGAGGTTGGAAGAGACTAGATAGCAAGAGGTCAAGAGTAGTCCCCCAATCAGTCAATCAATCAGTAGTATTTATTGAATGCCTACTTGTTGCGGAACACTGTGCTAAGTGCTTGGGGAGTATAATACAGTGCTCAGCATACAATGTGATCAATACAATCCATCAATCGATTGATTGATCAAGGATTAGTAAAGAGAAGAAGGCTGTATAATTGGGGACCAGGAGATGATAGGGATAATGGGGAGACAGAGAAAATAATCATTATTATTATGATAATAATTATGGTATTTGTTAAGCTCTTACTAGGTGCCAAGCACTGTTCTAAGCGCTGGGGTAGATACAAGGTAATCAGGTTGGACACAGTCCCTGTCCCACATGGGGCTCACAGTCTTAATCCCCATTTTACAGGTGAGGGAACTGAGTCATAGAGAAGTTAAGTAACTTGCCCAAGGTCAAACAGCAGACAATTGGCAGAGCCAGGAATAGAACCCACGTCATCAGACTCCCATGCCCATGTTCTTGCCACAAGGAGGGAGTTTGGGCTAGGAGAGGTCAGAGAACTAAGGGAGGAGGCTGGCTGGATTGCTGCCCTCTTCTGCCTGTCGCTGCTTGGGGTGTCTGTACTCTGCCCTTTCTGCCCTTTCTGATCTGCTCCTTGGCTCCCCCAGAACCCTGATCTCCCCTGAAAAATTTGGTTCTCGCCCTCTCTGGTGGGCCCTTCCACCCTTCCTCTTTCTGACTGTATTTCTCCTCCCCCTTCTCCTCTGCCCTCTCCTTCTCATCTGGTCTCTGTCTCCGAGCTCCACCCTTCCTCCAGCCTCTTGTCATCCACCTGCCCTATGATTCTCGCTCGATTCTCTTCCCTTTCCATGCCCTGCACCCCTTGGCTCCCAAACCCCAGATCCCCATTAACCTACCTCCCACTCCTCCAGCTCCCTGGCCCTGACACCCGTGTCCAAGGTGGGAGAGAGACACTGTCAGGTTTCTTCCATAGGCATGGAGGTAGGGAGCATTTCAGCTGTGAGTATGGCTGTTGGTCTCCCCCCCTGAGGGTGGCAGGGGGGTACCCCAACCCCCGCTTTCCCACACCATCATTCCCAAGGGTCTTTGGGAACCGAGCTGCCAGGGGAAGCAGAACGGAGATCCCCCGAAGCCCTACAGTTCCCTCCTATGGGGCAGGGGCTTTGGGGGTTCAGAGTCCAGGGCTTCGGCTTGTAAGGACCCCAAGCTTTTTACTCTTTTTTATGGTATTTGTTAAGCAATACTATATGTCAGGCACTGTACTAAGCACTGGGGTAGATACAAGTTAATCAGGTTGGATACAGTCCCTGTCCCACATGGGGCTCACGATCTTAATCCCCATTTTACAGATGAGGTAACTGAGGTCCAGAGAAGTAAACTGACTTGCCCAAGATCACAGAGTAGGCAAGTGGTAGAGCAGGGATCAGGGCATTTTGACTCCCAGGCCCCACTATATCCACTAGGCCACACTGTTTTGGTGTGTAGAGGACCCACCCCCATAGCAACCCCCAGTTCTTGGGCCCCCTGCATAAAACCAGGATTCTCAAGGTGGCACACTGTGGAGGACTCCAGTTTGGGACCAGCTATTCGAACAGCCCCACTAATCCGGCCTATTTCAATGGGAATTAGACCATCAGCTCCTTGAGAGCAGGGACTGCAGCTATAATGTCTGTCATATATCCCCAAGGCCCAGGGTTTGTCTTTTTTATGGCATTTGTTAAGCACGTATTATGTGCTAGGTTACTGTTCTAAGTATGGGGGTAGATACATGGTAATTAGGTTGGACACAGTCTCTGTCCCCCGTGGGGCTCACAGTCTTAATCCCCGTTTACAAATGAGGCAACTGAGTTCCAGAGAAATGAAGTGACTTCCCCAAGATCACAAAGCAGGCTAGTGGCTGAGCCAGGATTATTCATTCATTCAATCATATTTATTGAGCACTTACTGTTTGCAGAGCACTGTACTAAGCGCTTGGGAAGTACAAGTTTGGAACATATAGAGACGGTCCCTACCCAACAGCGAGCTCACAGTCTAGAAGGGGGATGTTGTCCCACGGGGGGCTCACAATCTTAATCTCCATTTTACAAATGAGGTAACTGAAACCCAGAGAAGTTAAGTGACTTGCCCAAAGTCTCCCAGCTGACAATTGGCTGAGCTGAACCCATGAACTCTGACTCCAAAGCCCGGGCTCTTTCCCACTGAACTACACTGCTTCTCCTAGACTAGAATCTAGGTCCTCTGATTCCCAGCCTCATGCTCTTTCCACTAAGTAATAATAATAATTATGGTATTTGTTAAGCACTTGCTATATGGCAAGCACTGTTCTAATCGCTGGGGGAGGTATAAGGCAATCAGATTGTCTCACAAGGGGCTCACAGTCTTAATCCCCATTTTACAGATGAGGCAGCAGAGGCCAAGAGAAGATAAGTGACTTGCCCAAAGTCACATAGCTGACAAGAGGCAGAGCTGGGATCAAAACCCACTACCTTTGACTCCCAAGCCCGTGCTCTTTCCACTGAGCCACACTGCTTCTCTAAGTGCCACTGCTTCCCATCCACGTGCAGGTTTTCTGCTCTGCCCCTTCGGCCCTGTTCCATCTACTGACAGTCAATCCATCAGCAAATCATATTTATTGGGCACTTGCTGGTTGCAGAGCACTGTAGTAAGCACTTAGGAGAGTACAATATAATAGAGTTGGTAGAACTACCCTCTTGCCTAGGCCCTGCCCTGCCTGCCTAAAGGGACTACCCAGAAGATTTCAGGAATGGGAAACAGTGCCAACACAGAAACATCAATCAACGACCACCCTGGGTCCCCTATTTCACAAACCCAAGAACCCCAATGGTCACTTAAAACCCTCCCTCATGGAACTGCCCCCCTGCTCCAACTTGCTGTCCCTCATCACTTCCAAAGTCCTTTGCCCAACCAGGAAGCCCCTTGCCTGCTGGAAGACTCAGTTCTGTGCAGATCTCTGTCCTTCCCAAACATCCCCACTCTTCCAGGAAGCCCTCCCAGGCTGAACAGAAGAGAGGAGAGGTTGGGATTCCCCACCCCCTCCCCATAACCCTCCAAATTCCCTCTACTACCCTCCCCCATTTCCTCCCAAGCAAGGGAAATGTTTGTTTTCATTTAGACATTTGGTCAAGTGTCTCAGTGACCTTGACATTCACTCATTCATTCATTCATTCGTATTTATTGAGCACTTACTGTGTGCAGAGCACTGTACTAAGCGCTTGGAAAGTACAAGTCAGCAACTAATAGAGGTGGTCCCTACATGACAATCTGCCTCAGGATATCTAGCCTAGATCATAAGCCTCTTGAGCGAAGAGACCATGTCTATTCAACACCTTTAGCTGGATTCCCTGGACAGCTCTGTACACAAAGAGAAGCAGCATGGCTCAGTGGAAAGAGCCTGGGATTTGGAGTCAGAGGTCATGGGTTCAAATCCCAGCTCTGCCAATTGTCAGCTGTGTGACTTTGGGCAAGTCACTTAACTTCTCTGTGCCTCAGTCACCTCATCTGTAAAATGGAGATTAAGACCTTGAGCCCCACGAGGGACAACCTGATCACCTTGTAACTTCCTCAGTGCTTAGAACAGTGCTTTGCACATAGTAAGCGCTTAATAAATGCCATTAAAAAAAAGAGGACTCTCGTGAATGCTTTTATGATGGCTCAATCCTCTTCCAAATGCTACCATGATAGACGCACCTGGAAAACTGATGAACATTCTCTTTGGTGACTTCCTTTTTCTCAGTCAGTCAGTGGTTTTTATTGAGCACTTACTGTGGGCAGAACACTGTACTAAGCACTTGGGAAAGAACAATGAAATAGAGTTGGTAGGCATGATCCTTGACCTCAGAGAGCTTACAATTTAGCGGGAGAGATAGACATTAAAATAAATTGCTGAGAGGGGAAGCAGAGTATTTACTTAAGTGCAGTGAGACTATGGTTACAAAGTACTTAGTTATATTTACGGAGCACTTACTATGTGCAGAGCAGTGCTTGGAAGAGTATAATATGACAATATAAAGGACACATTCCCTGCCCACAATGAGCTCACAGTTTAGAGGGGGAGACAGACATTAATATAAATAAATTATGGATATGTACATAAGTGCTGTGGGGCTGGGAGGGAAGAATAAATAAAAGGAGCAAGCAGGGAGATAAAGGTGGGAATGGAAGAAAAGGAAAAGAGGGTTTAGTTAGGAAAGACCTCTTGGAGATGTGCCTTCAATAAGGCTTTGAAGAGGCGGAGAATAATTGTCTGTTGGAGGTGAAGAGGGAGGGCATTCCAAGCCAGCGGGAGGATACGGGTGACAGGTCAGCGGTGAGATAGACGAGATTAAAGTACAATGAGTAGGTTGGCATTAGGGGAGTGAAGTGTGACAGCTGGGTTGTAGGAGGATAGTAGTGAGTCGAGGTAGGAGGGGGAAAGGTGATTGAGCACTTTAAAGCCAATGGTGAGGAGCTTCTGTTTGATGCGGTGGTGGATGGGCAACCACGGGAGTTTCTCGAGGAGTGGGGTGATGTGTCCAGAACGTTTTTATAGAAAAATGGTCCGGGCAGCTTAGTGAAGTGTGGGCTAGAGTTGGGGGAGACAGGAAGCAGGGAAGTCAGCAAGAAGGCCGATACAGTAATCAACGCTGGATCGCATAAGTCCTCTAGACTGTAAGCTCGTTGTGGGCAGGGAATATATCTTTTATATTGTTATAGTGTACTCTCCCAAATGCTTAGTACAGTGTTCTGCATACAGTCAGCACTCAATAAATGTGATTAATTGATTGCTTGCATTAGCATGGTAGCAGTTTGGGTGGAGAGGCTGCCAGGTAATAATAATAATAACAATAATGGCATTTATTAAGTGCTTACTATGCGCCAAGCAGTGTTCTAAGCGCTGGAGAGGTTACAAGGTGATCAGGTTGTCCCATGGGGGGCTCCCAATCTTCATACCCATTTTACAGATGAGGTAACTGAGGCCCAGAGAAGTGAAGTGACTTGCCCAAAGTCACACAGCTGACAAGGGGCGGAGCTGGGATTTGAACCCATGACCTCTGACTCCAAAGCCCGTGCTCTTTCCACTGAGCCACGCGCCTCCCAGAGGGGACCCTGTTCAGGCCGGCAGTAAGTTTCCCACTGTCACTGATGTCATTTTCTCTGGAAGATGGGCCCAGATCACACTCCCGAGCGGCCAGATCACACTCCCGAGCGGCCCAGCTAACGAGCCGGGCTGCGGCCTCACAATTCCCGGGCGGGGAGCTGTGGAGACTGCCACATTTAATGAGCTCAAGGCATTGCTCCCAGTGGCCTGAAGGGATGGAATCTGGGGAATGATTACAAACTTTCCTCCCAAACTTTCCGCCTAACACCATGTGGCCAATTACTGGCAGCTGGAGACCTCTCCCCACCCCTCATGGGAATGGGGGAAGGCAGCTCCATGGGACCCAATGGGGTCCTGCCTGCCAAAACCTCTGCCTCCGCACACCTGATAATAATAATAATAATAATAATAATAATAATAATAATAATAATAATAATAATAATAATAACAACAACAATGGTACTTCAGTGATATGTGCTGAGCACTAAGTCCTGGGATAGATACAAGTTAATCAGGTTGGACACAGTCCCTGT
Source organism: Tachyglossus aculeatus (assembly GCF_015852505.1). Taxonomy (NCBI): domain Eukaryota; kingdom Metazoa; phylum Chordata; class Mammalia; order Monotremata; family Tachyglossidae; genus Tachyglossus; species Tachyglossus aculeatus. The sequence goes on from NC_052091.1 coordinate 4,953,192, forward strand.
CCCACATGGAACTCACAGTCCTAATCCCCATTTTACAGATGAGGGAACTGAGGCACAGAGAAATGAAGTGTCCTGCCTAAGGCTACACAGCAGACAAGTGGTGGAGTCGGGATTAGAACCCAGGTCCTTATGATTCCCAGGCCTGTGCTCTATCCACTAGGCCATGCTGCTTCCCTACGGAATGGGAGGGTGTCTCCCTTCTCCCAGTTAAACTGGTCAGGCCTGCAGAGTAGCAGACTGACAGACCAGAACTCTTCCCATCTTCAAAGGGAAGCAACGAGGCCTAGTGGATGGAGCACAGGCCCAGGAGTCAGAGGACCTGGGTTCTAATCCTGGCTCAGTCTACTGGATGACCTTGGGCAAGTCCCTTAACTTTTCTGCAACTCAGTTGTTTCATCTGCAAAATGGGGATTCAATACCCGTTCTCCCCCCTACTTTGACTGTAAGCTCCATGTGGGACCTGATTGTCTTGTAGCTACCCCAGATCTTAGTACAGTGCTTGGCCTAAAGTAAGTGCTTAACAAATTCTGCAATTATTATTATTCAAAGTCCTTCTTAAGTAATATCTCCTCCAGAAGCCTTCCTGGACTTCCTGCTCATCCTTCCATCCCATTTTGCCTCCTTACTGCATCTCCCATGCATTTAATATCACCCCCTAAATACTTAGGAACCCCCCCAACCTCATCTTCACAGCACTTGTCTATATGCCATATATATAATATAATATATTTATATATAATATAATAATATATATGCTATATATGTTAGTACAGTGCTATATATGCTATACATATGCTATATACATGTGTTATATCTATTTCTATATATAATACAGATATATCTATATGCTCTATATAAATAAACACAGTGCTAAGTGCTTAGTACAGTGCTCTGCACACAGTAAGTGCTCAATAAATATGATTGAATAAATATGCACTTACACTCATATTTTTCCCTTACCTTTATTTCATTTTAATGTCTGTTGGACAGTAAGCTCTTCAAGTGCAGCGATCGTGTCGACAAACTGTACTTTCCTAAGTGCTCAATTCAGTGCTCTGCACAAAGCAAATGCTCAGTAGATACCACTGACTGATCATTCAATTGTTTGGTTGGACCTGGGGGATAGATGGAGGGTTAAGAACTGAGCCAACACTCACATAACCCTGGATCTTTCCATATTAAGACCCGTCACAACCATTCCAGCTGCTGATGACACTGCTTGCCTAAATCTAAATACAGAGATGTGGAGTTGAGAGGGAGTTGATAGGAGTTCTCTGCCGGCCCTGAAAGGGAAGCCTGTGGGGCTTAGTGATTAGAGCACGGGCCTGGGAATCAGAAGGACCTGGGTTCTCACCTTGGCTCCGCTACTTGTCTGCTGTGTGACCTATGGCAGGTCACTTCACTTCTCTGTGCCTCAGTTCCCTCATCTGTAAAATGGGGATTAAGACTACGAGCCCCATGTGGGACAGAGACAGTGTCCAACCTCATTTGCACGTGCTTAGTATAGTGCCCGGGACATAATAAGTGCTTAACAAATACTACAATTGCTATTATTATTAGCTGGTGCTTTGACAGGTTTTCCGCTGGCCTGGCCCCTGTCCAGGATGAAAACACCAGACGCTTTGTTGTCTGGTGTTATGTCCTCCTGCTGGGTCTCGCGATTTGAAAAGAGTGGCTTCAGAAAATAGCGGTTATGACACCATCACATTACTCTGTCCTGTCCTTCCCACCCTCCCCCACCCCACCGGGGCCCTCCCTACCTCTCTCCCTTGACTGATAAAAATAATAGTGAAATAAAATCAACCCGGGGAGAATACAATTGATTCTTGATTCACTGACGTTTATTAAATACAGACTATTAGTGAGTAACCCTCGAGGGAGGAAGACTTCCTTAAGGTAATAGTTACTAGGCTGTAAGCTCATCAAGGGCAGGAATCCTGTAGACTCAGTGAATTATACTTTCTCAAGTGGTCAGCACAGTGCTCTGAACACAGTAGAGTGGAAGCTCCCTGAGGGCCGGGTTCATATCTACTTTGTTGCACTCCCCCAAGCAATTTTTATAGCTCTTGGCACCTAGGAGGTGCTCAACAAATTGACTGGTTGTGACAGTTGCCTGGAATTCCTTCAACAAACAAAAACCAGTGAGGCCGTGCTGATTTCTTAGACCAAGGTTGGTTCCGCCAATGGGGCGTCTGGACAGATCCTGAACGAAGGACGGCAGCACAGTAAAGAGACCCCTCAAGGACCTCCAGCAGTGGGCAAAAAGAGGGCACGGAGGCTCAGGGGCCTGGTGGGGCGGACTTCTCACTGGATTGGGCATATGCTTTTTTTTTCCTTCTGGGACAAGTCATTTTTCAGATGCTGGACTTTCTGTTGGACGTTGGTGGCCTTTGCTCCCTTCTGTTTTAACTCATCGATGCACTCCTGGAAAGATTCTTTCTTCTCCTGGTGCTGACGCTTGTAATTGGCCGCCTTCGTCTCGGCCTTCAGACGGGCTTCCCGGAGGTCCTGGATCTGCTGGTCTCTGGAAGCGGTGTCTTGTTTGTACAGCTCCTGCAGGGCCTTGTACTGGTTTTTCTGGAGGTTGACCTCCTTCGAGAAGCCCTCCTGCAGAAGTCTGGCCTGCTCCTGGGAGACATGGCATAAGGAGCTGTCAGCAGGAGTGCATGGGACGGGAAGAGAGGGGAATTGGGGGAGGAAGAGATGGAGGAAGAAGAGAAGAAGGACCAGCATGGCCTAGTGGAGAGAGCACGGGCCAGCCCACTGTTGGGTAGGGACTGTCTCTATATGTTGCCAATTTGTACTTCCCAAGCGCTTAGTACAGTGCTCTGCATACAGTAAGCGCTCAATAAATATGATTGATGATGATGATGACGAAGGATCCAGGTTCTAATCCCCACTCGGCCGCTTGCCTGCTTTGGGACCTTTATTCATTCATTCAATCGTATTTATTGAGCGCTTACTGTGTGCAGAGCACTGTACTAAGCGCTTGGGAAGTACAAGTTGGCAACATATAGAAACGGTCCCTACCCAACAGTGGGCTCACAGTCTAGAAGGGAGAGACAGACAACAAAACAAAACATATTAACAAAATAAAATAAATAGAATAAATATGTACAAGTAAAATAAATAATAGAGTAATAAATATGTACACACATATATACATAGTGACTTGAATATAAATAGCACACCCCTCTAAATGTTTATCACAACCAAAAATTTGGTAACCCAGTTTTCTGGATATGCATATGCTAGGTATGCAAGCGTGGGGACTTTCCTTTTTTCAGAGCAGTAGTTGCCCAAAATCAATCAATTAATCAATGATAGAAAGTCACTTCACTTCTCTAGGCCTCAGTTACCTCATCTGTAAAATGGGAATTAAGACTGTGAGTCCCCATGAGGGACAGGGACAGTATCCAACCTGACTTTTACCTACCCAGCACTTAGTACAGTGCCTGGCACACAGCAAATGCTTAACAAATACTGTAAAAAAGGAGAAGAGCAGGAGGAAGAGGAGGAAGGGATAAAGGAGGAGAAGGCAGAGGTCCCATTGTGGATGCCAGCACAGCCCTACTCTCTCTCCCCTGCTCTTCCCAGCCCTTGATTAATGATTGAATTAGGTTATTTGTCAAGCACTTACTATATGCAAAACACTGCACTAAGCACTGGGGTCAATATAAGTTAATCAGCCCTTTTGTTGATGCCTGTCTCCCCCACTCTAGACTGTAAACTCGTTGTGGGCAGGGAACATCACTGCTTATTGTTGTATTGTGCTTTTCCAAGCATTTAGTACAGTGCTGGCACACAGTAAGTGCTCAATAAATATGATTGAATGAATGAATAACCCTGTCTGCCTTTCTGTAGTCCCTCTGGACCCCACCCTCCCTCTCCCACCTCTTGGTCTGAGCTGGACTGGTTATGCCCTCACATAGCTGTTGGATTCTTTCCCTCGGTCCCTTGATGTTCTGGGTCAGCTCCATCCCTCCTTATAATAATAACAATTGTGGTTTTGTTAAGTACTTACTATGTGCCAAGCACTGTACTAAGTGCTGACACAAGATAATCAGAACCCACATGGGGCTCACAGTCTAAGTAGGAGAGAGCCATTGAATTCCCATTTTACAGATGAAGGAACTGAGGCACAGAGAATTTAAGTGATTTGTCCGAGGTCACACAGCAGAGAAGTGGCGGAGCCAGGGTTACAACCCAGGTCATTTGACTCTCGGGTCCCGAGCTCTAGGCATTAGGCCATACCGCGTCTACAACCCCAAGCTGTTTGAAGTCAGAGGCTGTGCCATCTGCTCTATGTGAGTCTCTCTCTGTTGCTTGTCATGGATGAATCTCTGTTCCTGTGTAAGTGGCAGTCTTTCCCACTAGACTGTATGCTCCTGGAGGGCAAGAACCCTGCCTTTTCTATCCTGGCATTCCCCAAAGGGTCTTGTACAGGCCCTGCACCCGGCAATCAATCAATCAATCAATCAATTGTATTTATTGAGCGCTTACTATGTGCAGAGCACTGTACTAAGCGCTTGGGAAGTACAAATTGGCATCACATAGAGACAGTCCCTACCCAACAGTGGGCTCACAGTCTAAAAGGGGGAGACAGAGAACAGAACCAAACATACCAACAAAATAAAATAAGTAGGATAGAAATGTACAAGTAAAATAAATAAATAAATAGATAAATAGAGTAATAAATATGTACAACCATATATACATATATACAGGTGCTGTGGGGAAGGGAAGGAGGTAAGACGGGAGGATGGAGAGGGGGACGAGGGGGAGAGGAAAGAAGGGGCTCCGGCAGACTTAGCACAGTTAATTGACAAAATGGTCTGGGGGCCAGGTCCTCAGTACCCTACCGCAAGCCTGAAATGTAATGTTTTCTGCTGATCTTCCATCAGCTTCTTGTTATCCTGCTTCATTTTCTCCATCAACTGGTTCCAGTTCTCCTTGTAGCTCTTCTCCTGCTGCTCCAGCAGCTCTTGCATTTTCTCCTGCACCTGCTGCATTTTCTTCAATTCCCGCATGGTAGCCTGGGATTTCGCCCGCTCCACTGTAGAGGGAGGAAAGGAAATTGGCCTCGGGGGGAGGGCGAAGGGGACAGGACACACCTCCCGGTGCCCTCCTCGACCTGGGCTGCGGCTCCTCAGGGTGGTGGCCGTGGATGCCACAGTCATGGGGGGACCGCAGACTTGGCTGCAAATTTGTCTCTGAGTCCCAGAGGTGTCTGGGTCTCCCAAACCTGGGGCTGCCTGGGTGTGCACTTAGGACCCACTGGTGGGGGAGGGGAGGGCAGGTTCTGGATTTGCAAGGCTCTGGGGGAGAGGGAGAGGGGCTTGGGTTGGAACAGCCTCATCCCCCAGGTGTGTCTGGACTGTGAGAAGCCCTGCTGCAAACACTAGACACACCCCAGATTTGGGCACCCCCCAACATTGCTGCACTCTGCTGCTCCCCTGATCTGGCACCTCGGTACCAGCTGGTCTGGACAGGGCATCCCCCCATAATCACCATACCCCTCTGCTTCCACTGTACCTTCAATCTCCTTATCCTTCTGGGACAGGGACTGGTCCAGCTGAAGGATGGAGTCAGCCACCTCCTCCTGGCTCTTCCAATAGTTCTGGAGGCACACTTCTGCCTGGGGGCCAGAGGAACTGTCAGATCCTTGGTTGAACAGCGATCCACTCCTGGGATCTGCCCCTGGAATCCACCCAGTGGATCCACCCCGGTGACCAAAGCGCCTGGGCCATTGTCCCCAAGGATTACACTGTGGCAGCCCCAGTTCTGGGAGGGAGAAGAGTAGAATCTACTGACTTGGGGGACCCGAGCAGCATGGTTGGGGGCAGTTCAGGCCATAAACTCTTCCCCATAACAACATCCTCACCTATTTTCTGGCAGAGGTGGGTACCCTCAGGGACTGGGCATAGGGAGTTGGGGGTGGCATTCATTTACTGAATCATATTTATTGAGTGCTTACTGTGTGTAAAATGGGGTTTTCCATTTTACTCTCCCCACGTCCCTTCAAATCCTTACTGAAGGCACATCTCGTTCAAGTGGCCTTCCCTGACTAAGCCCTCCTTTCCCCTTCTCCCACTCCATTCAGCGTCATGCTGATTTGCTCCCTTTATTCATTCCCTCTCCCAGCCCCACAGCACTTATATACATATCTTCGATTTATTTTTTTATTTATATTAATGTCTGGCTCCACCTCTAGACTGTAAGCTCATTGTGGGCAGGGAATGTAATTGTTGTTTGTTATATTGTACCCTCCCAAGTGCTTAGTACAGTGCTTTGCACACAGTAAGAGCTCAATAGGACTGAATGAATGAATGCAAAGCACTTTACTAAGCGCCAAGTGGCAACCCCTTACTTCCCTCCCTGTACCACCCCACCCTGGAATGGGCCCGGGGAAAACCCTGGGGAGCACCAGTCCCACTCTGGACCCCTCTGGGTTACCCCCTTGGCCAGGTCCTCGGGGGTTCAGGCACCCCAAACCATCCCGGGCAGTACCTGTGGACCCTTCCTGGGGATCTGAGTGTACTCCTGTTCCAACTCTTTCCTCTTTTGGATGAACAGCTGGTAGCCCCCTGGCTTAGAGTACAGTCCCTGTTTCACCTCCATCTCCTGTGGCCTGAAAATCTTCTGGATTAAGTTTGTGCACAGCTTAGTGGACTCCTCCTCATTCTTCTGACACAACTCCTCCAGCTTCAATTGCAGGATCTCCTGATGAGGGAGGGGGGAATGGGGTGGGGGAGATATGGGGGAGAAGGAAATAGATGCTGAAGGCGTCTCCACCTGGCAGAGCTTTAAAAATCAAGCAAACACCCAGTCTTCCTTCTCCTGTAGACTGTAAGGTCTTTGTGGGCAGGGAACACATCTACCACCTATTAGAAGGCACTCTCCCAAGTGCTTAATACAGTGCTCTGCATACAGTAAGTGCTCAGTAAATACGATTGATTGATTGGACACTCTGCCCCAACCTGGAACCAGATGGGTTGACCAGATAACCGTTAGAACTTGAATATTTCATTCCCACTCTTGCTATGTGTGCACATGCCTGTATTTTTATTTGGGCTTTCATTTATATATTCAATGACTTATTCTCCTACTTCACCTGATCTAGTGGAATGACTTCCTGCTTTCTCTTTCTGCTCCCAGTGCTTATTTAACTGCCTGTTACATACCATAAATCACCTACTAGACTGTAAGCTCATTTTGTTGTTGTTCTTATGGTATTTGTTAAGTGCTTACTGTGTGCCAGGCACAGTACTGAGTGCTGGGGTAGATAAAAGTTAATTAGGTTGGACAGAGTCCCTATCCCGCATAGGGATCACAGTCTTAATTCCCATCTTACAGATGAGCCAACTGAAGCACAGAGAAGTTAAATGACTTGCTCAAGGTCACACAGCCAGGTCCTTCTGGCTCCTAGGCCCATGATCTATCCACTAGACCATACTGCTTCTCGTGTGGGCAGGGAATACTCTACCAATTCTGCTGAATTGTACTCTCCCAAGTGCTTAGTGCAATGCTCCATGCACAGTAAGTGCTCAATAAATACTGAGGAGGAGGATGATGACCACTGACTGATGGAGGTTGATTCTTCCCTTTCTCACCCCACTGACATAGGTGCATCCCTCTCCCTCTGAATGATTGGTTGGTTGACTTTCCCCTTTCCCAGTCCCAGCAAAGCTACCTCCTCCTCCCTCTGGCTTATTGGTCGGTTAATTTTCCTCCTTCCCAAACCCAACAAATGTACCACCTCATCCCTCTGGCTGATTGGTTGGTCGATCCTCCCATTTCCCAGCCCCGTGTAGGTACCGCCAGCTCCCTCTGGAATTTCTGCTTCTTGTCCTTGAAGGAGCGCTGCATGAAGAGCCGGAGAGCCTCCCTCTCGCACACTCTGTGAGCCTCCAGCAGCTCCAGGAGGGTCCCTGTGGGGAGCTGGACCTGCTGTGCCATCAGGGTGGTGTAGTGGGAGCAGGCGACCTTCACCGCCTCAGCATTCTCAATCTGGGCCAGCGCCAACACTGCATTCTCCAGGCAGGGCACATTTCCGCTCCGGATGGTCTCCACATAGGTCTTCACCAGCATGGCCAGGCCTGAGAAGGGGCATGTGACACCTTCAGGGGACTCCTTGCGTTTGCTGACAAATTGTAACCTCCTCTCCCCTACCGATTTTTATTATGGTATTTGTTAACACACTTACTATGTTCCAGCCACTGTACTAATTGCCGGGGCAGTTACAAGCTACTCAGGATGAATGCTGTTCACGTTCCCTGTGGAGCTCACAGTCTTAATCCCCATTTTACAGGTGAGGTAATTGAGGCATAGAAAAGGTAAGTGATTTGCCCAAGGTCACACAGCAGACAAGTGGCAGAGTCAGGATTAGAACCCAGGTCCTTCCAACTTCCAGGTCTGTGCTTTATGCACTAGGCCACGCTGCTTCTCAGTTTCAGGGTTTGGGTGGAAACTGGCTCCCCAGGGGGCTTGCCCCCCATGGGAACCCAGGAGACTGGGCTGACGTCAAAGGGCCCATGTCCCTGATGACTACAGGGAAAGGGTCTGCCCCAACTCTCCCCCACTGAGGGCTCCACGGTCCTGTTGGACCCAGAATCCCCTGGGATAATGGTCAGGCTGCTCCTTTGCCCTTCCCTTTAAAATGTAAGCTCCTTGTGGGCAGGGAACATATCTTCCAACCCTGTTGTGTTATGCTCTCCCAAGCACTTAGTACAGTGCTCTGCAGATAGTAAGCACTCAACAAATACCATTGATTTACTGATTGATTGATTGATCTCCCTAGAGCCCAGTAATGAGAGTAGGCTTGGGCTCCTTGGGAAACAACCCAAACACAACAGGTAGGGCCCCCGGAACTGGACTGGCCTTGCAACCTCAAGGAGGAAGCCAAGGACCACTGGACTTGCTGTGTCCTCAGTGTGGCTTAGTGGATAGAGAACGGGCCTTGGAGTCAGAAGGACCTGGGTTCTAATTCTAGTTCTGCCACGTGTCTGCTGTGTAACCTTGGGCAAGTCACTTCACTTCTCTGGGCCTCAGTTACCTCATCTGTAAAACAGGGATTAAGAGTATGAGCCCCACATGGTACAGGGACTGTGTCCAACCTGATTAACTCGTCTCTACCCCCGTGCTTAGAACAGTGCTTGGAACATAGTAAGCACTTAACAAGTATAATTATTTGTTTTTCATTTTATTTTTCATCCCTTCTGGGGGCAGCAGCCCAGACAACTCCCACCCCCAGGGATTAGGCAGGGCAGACTCACGGGGGCCATTCACCACGATGCCACCCTGCAGAGTCTTGATCTTGGTGTTCTGGAAGATGTAGGTACAGAAGTTGTTGGCCTGTTGCACGAAGTCGGAGTACAGGTGGTCCTCCCCCAGCTCATCCAGGTGGCCCACAAGCTTCGGGGGTGCAGGAAAGCTGAAGGTGAAGCACTTGCGGCTGGGAAAGAACTGACGGATGCATTTCCTGGGCAGGTTCAACATCTGGGTGTTGGGGTGGTCCCCTGGTGGAGGATGCGTAGTGGAGGGGTTACAGCACAGTGGGGTTCAGGGTCCAGGAAAATAATAATAACAATAATAATAATAATAGTGGTATTTGTTAAGCACTTACTACGTGCCAGGCACTGTATTAAGCGCTGGGGTGGATACAAGAAAATTGGGTTGGACATAGTCCCTGTATGACACGGAGCTCAGTCTCAATGCCCATTTTACAGATGAGGTAACTGAGGCCCGGATAATAATAACAATGGAATTTATTAAGTGCTTACTGTGTGCAAAGCACTATTATAAGCACAGGGGGATACAAGGTGATCAGGTTGTCCCATGGGGGGCTCACAGTCTTAATTCCCATTTTACAGATGAGGGAACTGAGGCACAGAGAAGTTAAGTGACTTGCCCAAAGTCACACAACTAGCAATTGGCAGAGCCGGGATTTGAACCCATGACCTCTGACTCCAAAGCCCGGGCTCTTTCCAGTGAGCCACCCTGCTTCTCTAAGTGAAATGCCTTGCCCAAGGTCACACAGCAGACAAGTGGCAGAACCATGATTAGAACCTGGCCCCTGGATTCAAACCAGGATCCTGGGCTGTGACCTCCTTCCATCATCGAGTCTTCCTCTCTCTGTGCCACTGAGAGGACAGTTGGTGGGTCTGCCTCTGCCACCAGCCCTCAAGAACCAGGACTGTCTGTTTCCCTCTTGGTCTAGAAGACCCTCTCCAGGAAGAGTAGACGGGAAGACAGGAGGAAGTGCGAGACTGCAGAGAGGGAGAGAGATCAGGGCTGGAGATGTTGATTTTGGTATCATCAGCATTGAGTTGATGCCTTGGGAGTGAATGAGTTCTTCAAAGGAGTGCGTGTAGAAGGGAACACAGAACTGAACCTTGAGGGACCCCCACAGTTAGGGTTTAGGAGACAGAGGAAGAGCCTACAAAGAAGACTGAAAATGCCTTGCCAGGGAGATAAGAGGAGAAACAGGGGAGGACAGAGTCCGTGAAGCCAAGGTTGGATAAAGTTTCCAGGAGGAAGGGATGGTCCGCAATGTCGAAGGCAGTTGAGAGATCGAGGAGAATTAGGATGGAGTAGAGGCTATTTGATTTGGCAAGAAGGAGATCACTGGCCTTTGAGAGGGCAGTTTCTGTGGAGTAAAGGGGACAGAAGCCAGATTGGAGGGGATAAAGGAGAGAATTGGAGGAGAGGAATTTCAAAAGGCAGGTGTAGACAACTCACTCAAGGAGTTTGGAGAGGAATGGTAGGAAGGAGATGGGGTGATAACAGAGGGAATCGTGGGGTCAAGAGAGGGTTGTTTTAGGAGAGGGGAGACATGGGTATGTTTGAAAGCAGCGGGGAAGAAGCCGTTGGAGAGCAAACAGTTGAAGGCAGTTAGGGAGGGAAGAAGGGAAGGGGTGAGAATTTTGATACAGTGTGAAGGAATGGGGTCGAATACTTAGGTGGAGGTGGTGGCTTTTGAGAGGAGGCAGGAGATCTCCTCTAGAGATACTGCTGGGAAGGAGGGGAGGGTTGAAGAGGGGAATGGAAAGGGGAGGGACTGAGGGGCGATTTTAGGGAGCTCATGCCTGATGATGTCAATTTTCTTAATAAAGTAGGTGGCCAGCTCTTTGGGGGCAACAGATAGGGAAGGCAAGGGACAGGGGGCTTGAGGAGTGAGTTAAATATCTGGAACAACAGGCGAGGTCAATGGGCATGGGTGTCAATAAGGGTGGAGAAATAACTTTGCCAGAAGGAGGAAAGGGCAGAGTTAAAGCATGCAAGGATAAACTTAAAGTGGATGAAATTGGCCTGATATTTAGATTTCTGCCAGCAGCGCTCTGTGGCTCGAGCAAGAGCAAAGGAGGCATACTGTGCAGGACTATGGGTTTGTTGTATGAGACTGATGAAAGGATAGGGGAGTGAGTGAGCTGTGTTCAGTAGAGAGGGTGACTTTGAGATTATCTATTTGGTCATCAAGGGAGAGTAGTTTGAGTATGGAGGCTAGGAGGGACATGATGAGTTGAGAAAATTGGATGGGGTCAAAAGATCGGAGGTCACTGTGCTGGAATAGTACAGACTTCTGGGGTGGAGGTATGAGGGAGAGGAGACAAGTTGGGAGGTTGTGGTCAGATAGAGGGATTTCAGAGTTGGCGAAGGTAGAGATTGTGCAGTGGTTAAAAACGATGAGATCAAGTGTGTGTCCAAGTTGGTGAGTGGGCGAGGTGGAGTGGAGTACCTTGAGGTCAGTGGAGTTGAGGAGTGATAGAAGGCGGTCAGCAGAAGGGTCATCAGGAATATCTATGTGGATAGTGAAGTCCCTAAGGATCAGTGTGGGCTTGGAGAGAGAAGGAATATGAGAAAGGGATCAAAATGGTTAAAGAAGTTGGAGGTGGGACCTGTGGAGTGGTAGATGACAGTCACCTGAATCTAGAGTAGGTGGTAGAAGCCAATGATCAGGGCTTCAAAGAAAAGGAAAGAAAAGAAAGGGATGGCGGAGGTGGAATGGTGCGAAAGCAGCATTGAGGCGTGGGAAGGAAGCCAACACCTCCTCCTTTTCCAGTGACTCTGGGGGAATGGGAAAAGGCCCCCTCTGGAGAGAGCAGCAGGGGAGACCGTGTCATCTGGGGAGAGTCAGGTTTCAGCGATGGAGAGGAGGAGGAGTGACTGAATCAGGAACAGTTCAAGGAACAGTTCGAGAGAAGCAGCATGGCTCAGTGGAAAGAGCACAGGCTTTGGAGTCAGGGGTCATGGGTTCAAATCCCAGCTCCGCCAACTGTCAGCTGTGTGACTCTGGGCAAGTCATTTAACTTCTCTGTGCCTCAATTACCTCATCTATAAAACGGGGATTAAGACTGTGAGCCCCCCGTGGGACAACCTGATCACCTTGTATCCTCCCCAGCGCTTAGAACAGTGCTTTGCACATAGTAAGTGCTTAATAAATGCCATTCAAAAAAAGGATGAAGGGAAACTTTCCCATGAAGGAGCGAGAGTTCCACAGGCCACACTTGGCTGAAGTTGTGGGGAACACAATGGGGGAGGGGACAGCATGAGGGGTGGGGAGGGTTTGGATGGGAGTGATTGATGGGAACCGGCACATGGGAAAGGGGAAGAGAGGTGGCACTGGGACAGGATTAAAGGGAGGGGGTGAGGAGGAGGGATGCGGGTGGTGCAAGGGGAAGGAGGGAAGTTGGGTGAAGGAGGGGAGGATAGGGATGGGCTGACAGGAGGCGGGAGATTGAATGGTCATGATGGGGTTGGTGAGGTAAACGACAGCAATAACAACTTAATTCGGTGATACCCAGAGGAGATGGTTGAATTGTCCTTTCGTCGTTGAGAGTGAAAAGCCAGGAACTAGGAGAGATGGTTGAATTCAGGCCTTGAGAGTGAAGAGTCCAGTGTTTAGGGGAGCCCTTATGAGATGGTTCAATTGTCCTTGGGGCCTTGGGAGTGAAGAGGTCAGTGACCAGGAATAAACAACTTGGGTTGGGCAGAGTAGGTGCAAAGGCAGGCAGCTTTTGAAACGTAATAATGTGAGAAACTGGGCCTTTATTACCTAGGAGTTAGCTCCTTGTGAGCAGAGAACACCCCAACCAACTCTGTTATACTGTACTCTTCCAAGTGCTCAGTACAGTGTGCTGCACAAAGTAAGCGCTCAATAAATACCATTGATTGATCCAGACCCAGGTTCTCACCTTTCTGTAGCTTCAGTGCCCTCTCCAAGTACTCATCCTCTGAAATGCACCGCCCATCCAGCTCCAGGTCCAGGATGAAGTCCCTCACGACCCACAGGAAGTCAGGGAAGAAGCTCACGAACTTGTTCGAGTCTTCCACCCCATTGGTGCAGGGCTGAGATGACACCCTGATCCGCTCGGTCAACTCCGTCACATACCTGGGAGCATCGCTAAGGAACGGTGAGAGCGAGGGCACCCCTGCCTGCCTCATTCCTCTGCCCTTTTCACCCCCTCCCCTGCCCCTCCCTCGCCATTCAATCTCTGTCCCTTGCTCCCTATTCTAGAGCGGCACCCAGACTTGTCCATCCGGTGGCCCCCAGGAGAAAGATTGGCCCATTGAAGGGTGAAAGCAAGGAGCCCCTCATAGCCATGGGCAACTCTTCCCTGTGGAGCGAGTCCATCCCACCTACTCTCACAATCCACCCCAGAATTTCCTACCCCTCCATTAGGCCTCCAACAATTCCCATGCTGTCCCCCAAACCCACCCATAATGCCCCCAACAATTACCATGCTGCCCTCTAAAACCAGCTGGCACCTCTCACCTGCTACCTAGGAGCACCTCTTACCCAGGCTGGTCATTCAGAAGCAATCCAAAGGTCATTTGGTCTAGCCCTCTGCCTTTAAGTCCTTAATGCCTAAATCAACTAGGATACCTGTGTCTGTCCAAGGGTTCAATCCTGCCTCACTGCCAGAAAGTCCCTCCTTATACAATCTGAGCCCATTTCCTCTTGTCTAATCCTCTAAGGAGACCAATCTACTGCCCCCAGTTAATCTGGGCTGTGAACTCCTTGTGGGCAGGCAACGTTCTACCAACTCTGTTATATCGTACCTCCCTAAGCAAGTATTACACCACTCTGCACACAGTAAGCTCTCAATAAATATCATTGATTGATTGATCTTTCAGGAGCTCAGAGCCCTACCCACACCGCCCTCAGCCTTCCCTTCTCCTGGCCGAGCAATCCCCTCTGCCGGATACTGCAGCTTCTCCAGTGCGTACTGGTCGATGACGCCCTTACTGTTGTACACAAAGATGCTGCTCAGCAGGATGGCCAGGGAGAAGATCCACGAATCGTGCCTGGCATCCCCCTGGAATACAGAGGGCCCACTGTTCAGGGGACTGCCCAGCCCACCCCCTTCCACCTCCCCATCCCCAACCAGTCTCCAGAGAGGAGCTCCAAGAGAAGCAGCGTGGCTTAGTGGATAGAGCACTAGCCTGGGAGTCAGTAAAACCCGGGTTCTAATCCCAGCTCCGCCACATGACTGCTGTGTGACCTTGGACAAGTCACTTCACTTCTCTGTGCCTCAATTACCTCACCTGCAAAATAGGGATTAAGAGTGTGAGCCCCATGTGGGACAGGGACTGTGTCCAACCCCAGCGCTTAGAACTCTTGGCACATGGTAAGTGCTAAACAAGCACTATAATGCGTGGCTCAGTGGAAAGAGCACGGGCTTTGGAGTCATAGGCTGTGGGTTCAAATCCCGGCTCTGCCACTTGTCAGCTGTGTGACTTTGGGCAAGTCACTTCACTTCTCTGGGCCTCAGTTCCTTCATCTGTAAAATGGGGATGAAGACTGTGAGCCCCTGATGGGACAACCTGATTACCTTGTTTCTACCCCAGCGCTTAGAACAGTGCTTTGCACATAGTAAGCGCTTAACAAATACCAACATTATTATTATTATTATTATAATGACTATCATTATTATTAATCAGAATTTCTGTCCTATTTTGAGACTCCAGGACCTCCTGGGACAGGGAGCATTGTGCCCCAGAAATTTTGATTGACACACTCAACTTGCTCCCCTACTCCACTCCCTTCCCCAAGGTTACATTTTCCCAGATCCCAGTGGAAGCAGCCCCATAGGCCTTCCCGTCACCTCCCAGCCCCTCTCCCACTCACCTTCTCCGTGTCTCCCAACCCCTCGGTGTCCAGCAGCACCAGAGTGTATCTGGGTTGGGAGGGGTGGGGGATACACCACATCCAGATGCCCTTGGTTTGGGACTGGATGGTGGAGCCCAGGGTGAACCCTGCAGGGTTGGGGGAGGGAGAGGCCAGTCACTAGGGGTCTGGGGGAGGAGGGCCTGTTCCCTCCCCCATCCCTCCCGCGGTGAAAGAGGGTCTCCCAGTGTACTCTAACGGTTCATTTCTTCATCTCTGTTCACTGCCCCCCACCCACCTTAGGGGAAGTGGTTGAATGAGCCCCAATCTGGAGGGAGCAGAAGACTCTTCTGAGCTCCCAAGGCCTGATCCAAGCCCATCAGAACTTTCAGACTCAGTCTCTGAGGAGGGAAGTCTCACAGACAGGTGGGACTCTAGAGTGGGAATGTCTCTGATACAGGTGGATCTCAGAGGCGGGAAGTCTTTCGGACAGGTGGATCGTTGGGGCAAGGCATCCCTGGGACAGGTGGGTCTTAGGGGCAGAAAGTCCCTGGGACAGGTGGGTCTCTGGGGTGGGAATGTCTCTGCCACAGGTAGGTCTCAGAGGTGGGAAGTCTCTCAGTCAGATAGATCTCTGGGGCAGACAATCCCTAGGACAGGTGGGTTTTAAGGGTAAGAAGTCTCTTCGGTGGGTCACTGGAGTGGGAATGTCTCTGACACAGTTGGGTCTTAGGGATAAGAAGTCTCTCAGACAGGTGGTTCTCTGGGGTGGGAATATCTCTCAGACAGGTGGGTCTCTGGGGCAGGAAGTTCCTGGGTCAGGTGGGTCTCTGAGGTGGGAATGTCTCTGACATAGGTGAGTCTTGGGGCAGGAAGTCTCTCAGACAGGTGGGTCTCTGGGTCAGGAAATCCCTGGGTCAGGTGAGTTTCTGATGTGGGAACGTCTCGGAGACATGTAGATCTCAGGGGCAGGAAGTCCCTGGGACAGATGGGTCTCTGGGACGGGAAATCTCTGGTGCAGGTGGGTCTCTAGGGAAGAAGCCTCTACCGTAGGGTCTCTTAGTCTTGGCATTGCCTTGCCAAAGGGATCCTCTGTGACCCAGGCCCCCTGAGTCTGAGGGAAGATCTCTCTGCTTGGCAGCAAACAGGTGCCCTGGGATGGTTTCCGTGCCCCAGAGGAGAGCTGGGGGTTTTATACCTAGGGTGGGCACCTGAGCCTAGTTGGGTGGTCCAGTTTGAGTTCTCCATGCCGGGAGTTGGGTGGGAATCGTGCCTTGGAGGAGGGTCTCCAGGGTGGGGGAGAGCCTTCAGGCCACTACTCACCTTTCCTCTGTCTGGCCAGTTTATTCATGAGGTAGGACTTCCCGGTCCGGTACATCCCCACAATGGCTACGACCACCACGGGCTGAGTGATCCTGGAGAGGATCGCCAGGGCCTCTGGGTTCACATCCAGCTGATGGTTTGAACTGTTTTCCACCAGGCACATCGGGGCCTGCATGGGCAGCCCCGCACAGCAGCCAGCTAAGGGTAACAATAATAATTGTGGTATTTGGTAAACACTTACTATATGTCAACACTGTGTTAAACTCTGAGGTAGAGACAGGATAATCGGATTGGATACATTTCCTGTTGTCCCTCATGGGGCTCACAGCCTAAGGGGAAAGGAGAAAAAATATTTCATCCCATCTTACAGACAAGAAAACTGAGGCACAAAGAAGTTAAGGGACTTGCCCAAAGTCACACATATCTATAGACTATCCACTAGATTATAAGGTCCTTTAAGGAAGGGATCACATCTATTTACACTATTATATTCTCCCAAGTGCTTAGTACAGGGCTACACCTATGATAAGCACTCAATAAATACCACTGATTGATCGACTGATTCTCTCTTACCTTCTATACTCTATCCACTAGATTATAAAGTCCTTTAGGGGAGGGATCACATCTATTTACACTATTATATTCTCCCAAGTGCTTAGTACAGGGCTACACCCACGAAAAGCATTCAATAAATACCATTGATTGATTGACTGAGTCTCTCACGTTCTATCTGTATTTCACTTTAAAGTCTGTCTCCCCCTTTAGACTGGAAGCTCCTTGAGACCAGGGATCAGCTCGACTGACCCTCCTGTACCCTCCAAAGCACTTAGTACTCTACTTTCAGTAGGTGGGAGACCTTGGAGGAGAAGAAAGAGGAGGAGGAAGAGAAGGAGGAGGAGGAGTTGGACAACACCAGGCTCAGCCCCCTCCCTCACTGCTGCTGGAAACCGAAAGGGTGTGCACCGGGTGAGAGCCTTTGGGACGACTCCACCCATCCAGGAAGGAGCCAGAAAGGCCCCAGATTAATCAGTCAATCAATCGATGGTATTTATTGGGCAAGCACTCAGTACAGTGCTAAGCGCTTAGTACAGTGCTCTGCACACAGTAAGCGCTCAATAAATACGACTGAATGAATGAATTGGGCAGTTACTATGTTTAGAGCACTGTGCTAAGCTTTCGGGAGAGTACAATATGACAGAGCTAGCGGACACATTCCCTGCCCACAGCAAGCTTACAGTCTAGAGATCTTGGGGCATCAGTCCCATCAGCTGACTCTCTGCCCCACCCCTGCCCCCAAGAGAGTCAGAGTTCCACTTACCCTCTCGGACAAAAGCATTTTGGGCCTCTCTGTGGTCAGCCCTCAGGGGCTTGAGGGGCACTCCGCCCTCCACTTGGTGGGGAACTTGGCTCCTCTTAGGGTCCTCGGATGTCTGTTGTCCCTGACAGCCGAAAGCTTTCTGGGACCTCTTCTGGAAGAGACGAAGGTCCTTTCGTTGGGGACCGGAAGTTGGCTTGACTTCTTGCCCTTCTTGAGGGTGAAACTGGACCTTCTGATGGAAGAACTCGAAGGCTCGCTGGGAGCTGGGGCTGGGGCCGGGGCTGGGTTTGGGGCCGGGGCTGGGCCTGGGGCCTGGGTTGGCTCCTTCCATCTGGTGGACCGCCTCTTGTCAGGCTCCTTCCCCAGACTGGCTCCGTGTCTTCTCCTGTGGAGAGGCCACGGCCGTGTCAATGGGGGCCGATGGGAACCATTAGGGGTCAATGGGAGCCAATGGGAGTCGATGGGACCCGATGGGAGCCGTTGGGGGAAGATGGTGGCCAATAGGGGTCACTGGGGCCCTATGGGGGACGATGGGAGTCAATGGGATCTGACGAAGGCCAACAGGGGACGACAGGAGCCCATTGGGGCCGATGGGGACTGATTCAGCCAACAGAAGAAGGAACTAAAAAAACAGAGTCCTTCCCCACAACCCCAACAGTAAAGAAACATAATCTGACTCTGAGTTCACTCTTCAGAGAAAAGGCATCAGGAGGGAATTGAGAAGCCGCATTACCTAGTGGGTAGAGCACAGATCTGGGAGTCAGAAGGACCTGTGTTCGAGTTTCGGCTCTGCCACTTGTCTGCTGTGTGACCTTAGGCAAGTCACTTCACTTCTCTGTGCCTCAGTTCCCTCATGTATAAAATGGGGATTAAGACTGTGAGCACCATGTAGGACATGGACTGTGTCCAACGTTATTTGCTTGTATCTTCCGCTAGCTCTTAATATAGTGCCTGGCATATAGTAAACACTTAACAAATACTATATAAAAAAGGGAACTGGTGGCAAAGGGGCCTGGCGCCTGACTGTTTACCCTATTTCCCTCCCTCCAATGTTACCTATACACTTGAGCCTGTACTCTCTAAGCATTTAGGACTCACGCCACCCCAACTCACAGTATTTAAGTCCATATCTTAATAATAAGAGCAGTACCCACCCCTTCTTCTGAGGATTCTGGAGGATTGCCCAAGGTCTGAAGTCCTGCAGTGGACCAAGACGCTACAGGGAAACCCAGGCCTAACTGATGGGCCCCACCCGGTTGTTTCGTCAGTGGGAAACTGGCCCAGAGCTCTCTCCTGGCCCAATTGTTAAGGAAAAGTTCATGGAGTGGGCGTCGGGGAAGGAGGGAGACAAATGGAAAGCAGAACAACAGCTGCATCCTGATTCTTGGTGCTGAGCATCATGGGTGGACTTGGGCATGCATGGCGCATGACCCTAAAGCTGGGGGGGTTGGGAGGGCGGCAGGGGAGGGAAGAGAGGAGAAACATCTGGTCCAGCACCTCCCAAGATGGCTAACAGGAATGGAGAGTCCACCATCTACCTCAGTCTCCACCTCCTAAGTCTCTCCCAGTTCTTCCCCTCTCCTCAATCCTTTCTCCTTTAGTACATTTGCTGTGGAAAGGGAACATGTCTACCAACACTCTTATATTGTACTCTCCCAAGTGCTTAGTACAGTGCTCTGCACACAGTAAGTACTCAATAAATACCACTGATTGATTGACTGATTGATGGATACAACCCAGTCCATAGAGGAGATTGACACTACCTGTTTAGAACACCTTTTACACAATCAGCTGCCTGAATGCAACATTCACTGGAGGGGAAAGGGCAGTAGGGGAAGACACTTTTCTCCCTTCTGCTTTTCCTCAATCTACTTTGGATTTCCAATTCTATGCCAGATCACAACCAATGGCCCCCAACCCCCGAAAAGTGGGATCAATGTGGGAAGGAAAGAGTTTTCCTCTCTCCCCTCAGTCCTTTTCCTTTCTCCCCTCTCCAACTCCCTTTCTCCCATTTCTTCTTGGTTCCCCTTCCCTCCCTTTTCTCTTCTCTCCTTCAATCCCTACCCTCTCTTTCTGGCCCCTCTCCCATGAAACAGAGGAAGACCAGCTTTCTGGCTGTCCTATACCTGATACTCCTGGGAAAGGTCTTCCTATCCTGGGGGGCGTTCTGTGTTCTTCCTCTTCCTCCTCCTCCGTCTCCACTGCCGTATGGATGATGGTAATCTTTTGAGAGACACGGAACCCAGCATAAAATAATCCTTGTAAAGTTCAAAAAGTCCAAGGGATCAGGAAGTTCCAAGCTGCCAATCAAAACAACAGATGTTATCAGGAAGTTACTTTAATTAGCTTCTCTGCTTGGAGGGCCACTGGTGGGGCCCTGCTACTTGTCTGGAGCAAAGGTGGAGAGGGCCTCTCCCCTAGTCTGACTCATGAGACAGAAGGAGCAGGAATCAAAAGCCAAAGACTCTCTCATTTCCCTCCTGGGGGCCTTCAGGAGACCTGGAATTTCTACTACTGCCTCTGCCATTCTCTTTTTCATCTTTCTGACTCCATTCTCCATAAATAATTGTCTATCTCCCTCATTAGGTTGTAAACCCTTGGAGGGCTTACTCTTCCAAGGGCTCAGTACCATGCATTGCATTGAAAGGAAATATAAATAAATAAATAAATAAATAAATAAATAAATAAATAAATAAATAAATAAATAAATAAAGATTATTGCTCAATAAATACATTGATTGATAAATGAAGCAGATATGAGGACCTCCCAGGGGGCATTCATTCATTCATTTATTCAATCGTATTATTGAGTGCTTACTATGTGCAAAGCACTCTCCTATACGCTTGGGAGAGTACAATATAACAACAAACAGGGGAAATGTAAGCCAATCCTTTTTCCCTCGGGTCCTCAGTTCTTAGATTGACCACCCCCACTTCCTAAAAGGATCAGTCCCCCTCCCCACCCCCCTACTCCACCCAAAGGATGTCTAAATTTTTTTATGGTACTCGTTAAGGGTTTAGTATGTGCCAGGCACTGAACTAAGTGCTGGGGTAGATACAAGATAATTAGATTGACACAGTCCATGTCCCACGTGGAGCTTACAGTCTAAATCAGAGGGAGGGGGATTTAATCTCCATTTACATATGAGAGAAGTGAAGTGACTTGTCCACTGTAATATAACAGGCAAGTGGCAGAGCCGGGATTTGAACCTATATTCTGCTGGTCAGTTTCACTTCAGTCTTTGACATTGTGCTCTGTGGTTCTTTGTACATTAGCCAGTCTGTTCCCCTCCTTTCTCTTCCCATTGACCCACCCCAAAGGACCAGATCCGAGTTCACTCCTTTCTCCATCCCTGTCCCAGTCCCTAGGTCAGGGCTCAGCCCTTCCATAATAATGATGGCATTTGTTAAGCGCTTACTATGTGCAAAGCACTGTTCTAAGCGCTGGGGGAGATACAAGATGATCAGGTTGTCCCACTGGGGACTCATAGTCTTAACCCCCATTTTACAGAGGAGGTAACTGAGGCTCAGAGAAGTTAAGTGACTTGCCCAAGGTCACACAGCAGACATGTGGTGGAGCCGGGATTCAAACCCATGACCTCTGACTCCAAAGCCCGTGCTCTTTCAGCTGAGCCAAGCTGCTTCACTTCACTTCTCACTTCCATGAGAGCTCTAGATATTTCAGACTAGACCATAAACTCCTTGAGGGCAGGAGTCATGTCTACTAACTACTGATTGTACTCACCCATTTGCTTAGTACAGTGCTCTGCTGACAGTAAGTGCTAAATAAATAGAGAAGCAGCATGTCATAGTGGATAGATCATGGGCCTCGGAGTCAGAATATCATAGGTCCTAATCCCGGCTCTGCCACATGTCTCCTGTGTGACCTTTGGCAAGTCACTTTGCTTCTCTGTGCCTCAATTACCTCATCTGTAAAATGGGGATTGAGACTGAGAGCCCCAAGTGAGACAGGGTCTGTGCCCAACCCGATTTGCCTGTATCCACCCCAGCATTTAGAACAGGGCTTGGCACATAATAAGTTCTTATCAAATTCCACAATTATTATTAATAATAAATCCCACAATTATTATTAATAATAAATCCCATCCATTGATTGATTGATTAATTCAGACTGACAGCTCTGATTCCTCACTGCTTTCTCACTTCCCGCCAGGAAGTGGTGAGGAAAAATATGGAACTTTTTTTTCTAGGACAGGGGAGGGTTTATTACAGAGAAAAATGTGGTAAGAAAGATAACAGATCTTTGATAGGCTGCTCACTCATATTTGTCTCCGTTCCTTCCTGGCACAAAGTTGCGTGAGATTTGATGAGCCAAAGAGCCAAAGGCAAGGAGGCAGTCTTTAACTGGGAATCAACTCTCTTGCATGGGACTTTAAAAGCACCTCTGAGGGCAGTGAAAAATCTTCTGTAATCCAACGTCTATCGACCAAACCACGGTTTGCTCAGATACCCCCCCCCCAAAAAAAATAGCTGAGAGAAGAGGAGGGAAGGTAAAAAAAGGAAAGCAGAAAGAAGAAAGGAGGAAAGCAGAAAGGAGGAGAGAATGGGAGAGGGGAGGAAAGATGGGTAGAAAGGAAGAGGACAGAAAAGAGAAGGAACAGGGAGAAAAGAGAGGGTGAAAAGGAGAGAAGGAGAAAGGAGACAAGGAGAGAGAGGAGGAGAGAATGGGAGAAAGGAAAAACTGTCTTTTGAAGGTGGGGAACGGATCTTGCATTAGTTGTACTTTCCCAGCTGCTTAGTACTGTGCTCTGCAGTCAGTAGCCAAGAAGAGAGGATGAAAAGGAGAGAAGGAGAAAGGAGAAAAGGGGAGAGAGGAGGAGAGAATGGGAGAAAGGAGGAGAAAAACTGGTGTCTTCTGAAGGTGGGGAACAGGTCTTGCAACAGTTGTACTTTCCCAACTGCTTAGTACTGTGCTCTGCAGTCAGTAGCCACTACGATATCTACCCATGTAGCCAAGACACATTAGAAGAATGTGGTGTTTAGGAAGGCACATTCAAGGCCTTGGACATAAGGTTTCTGTGAGCTCACTGAATAAACAGTGCAATTGCAGAGCTCAAAATATCGAAACTTTTAGGAGCTGCTTCATATAGTGGGAATGCCAAAGCTGCCAAATTCAGACACATAGTTCTATTAGCCTGTCTGAGGAGTGAGAGGGCAGGGAGAAGGAAGAGGAGGCAGATTGGGAAGGAAAATGAGAAGGGGAAGAAAGAGGAGTGGTGAAAGGAAGGGAAGATTCAGGGAGGTGAAGAATAATAATTGAAGGAGAAGCAGAGAAAGGAAGAGAGAAGAGAAGAGAGGAGGAGAGAAGATAAAAAGAGAAAGGGGGGAGGGGAGATGGGAGAGAGGAGGAAAGATTCATTCAGTCATTCGATCGTATTTATTGAGTGTTTACTATGAACAGAGCACTATACTAAGAGCTTGGTAGAATCTTATAACAATAAACAGACACGTGGGGAGAAAGGAGAGAAAGGGAAAGGATGAATGGGAGGAGAAAAAAGTAGAGAAAAGAGAAGGAAAGGGGAGGAAAGAGGAGAGAATGGGGAAGGAGTGGAGAGAGGGAGGAGGAGGAAAAAGGAGAGAAGAGAGGAGAGAATGAAAAGGAGGAAAAAAGGGGAGTGGAAGAGAGAATGGGAGAAAGGAGGAGAGGAGGGGAGAGAAGAGGAAAGATGGGGAGAAAGGAGGAGGAGAGGAAGGGGAAAGGAGTAGAAGAAGAAAGGAAGAGGAGAAAGAAAGGAAAAAGGAGATGAGGGAAACAGTAGAAAGAGAAGAGAGACATATTTTGTTAATATGTCTTGTTTTGTTGGCTGTCTCCCCCTTCTAGACTGTGAGCCCGCTGTTGGGTAGGGACCGTCTCTACATGTTGCCAACTTGGACTTCCCAAGCGCTTAGTACAGTGCTCTGCAATCAAGCAATCGTATTTACTGAGTGCTTACTGTGTGCAGAGCACTGTACTAAGCGCTTGGGAAGTACAAGTTGGCAACATATAGAGACAGTCCCTACCCAACAGTGGGCTCACAGTCTAAAAGGGGGAGACAGAGAACAAAACCAAACATACTAACAAAATAAAATAAATAGAATAATAAATATGTACAAACATATATACATATATACAGGTGCTGTGCGGAAGGGAAGGAGGTAAGATGGAGGGATGGAGAGGGGGACGAGGGGGAGAACAAAATAAAACATATTAACAAAGTAAAATAAATAGAATAGATATGTACAAGTAAAATAAATAGAGTAATAAATACGTACAACCATATATACAGGAGCTGTGGGGAAGGGAAGGAGGTAAGGCGGGGGGGGCGGGGGGGATGGAGAAAAGGAGGAGGGGGAGAGGAAGAAGGGGGCTCAGTCTGGGAAGGCCTCCTGGAGGAGGTGAGCTCTCAGTAGGGCCTGAGAGCTCTGCACACAGTAAGCACTCAATAAATACGATTGAATGAATGAATGAAAGTCACTTAACTTCTCTGTGCCTCAGTTCCCTCATCCGTAAAATGGGGTTGAAGACCGGGAGCCCCAGGTGGACAACCTGATCACCTTGTTTCCCCCTCCCCCCCAGAGCTTAGAACAGTGCTTTGCACATAGTAAGTGCTTAATAAATGCCATCATCATTATTATTATTATTAAAAACCGTTAAAAAAACATACTGAGCGCTTGGGGATGAAGACTGCGAGCCCCAAGTGGGACAACCTGATCATCTTGTTTCCCCCTCCCCCCCCCAGCGCTTAGAACAGTGCTTTGCACATAGTAAGCGCTTAACAAATGCCATCATCATTATTATTATTACTATTAAAAACCGTTAAAAAAAAACATACTGAGCGCTTGGGGATGAAGACTGCGAGCCCCAAGTGGGACAACCTGATCATCTTGTTTCCCCCTCCCGCCAGCGCTTAGAACAGTGCTTTGCACATAGTAAGCGTTTAACAAATGCCATCATCGCCATTATTATTATTATTAAAAACCGTTAAAAAAACATACTGAGCGCTTGGGGATGAAGACTGCGAGCCCCAAGTGGGACAACCTGATCACCTTGTTTCCCCCTCCCCCCCCCCAGCGCTTAGAACAGTGCTTTGCACATAGTAAGTGCTTAACCAATGCCATCATCATCATTATTATTATTATTATTATTAAAAACCGTTAAAAAAACATACTGAGCGCTTGGGGATGAAGACTGCGAGCCCCAAGTGGGACAACCTGATCACCTTGTTTCCCCCTCCCCCCCAGCGCTTAGAACAGTGCTTTGCACATAGCAAGCGCTTAACCAATGCCATCATCATCATTATTATTATTATTAAAAACCGTTAAAAAAAACCATACTGAGCGCTTGGGGATGAAGACTGCGAGCCCCAAGTGGGACAACCTGATCATCTTGTTTCCCCCTCCCCCCAGCGCTTAGAACAGTGCTTTGCACATAGCAAGCGCTTAACCAATGCCATCATCATTATTATTATTATTATTAAAAACCGTTAAAAAAAACATACTGAGCGCTTGGGGATGAAGACTGCGAGCCCCAAGTGGGACAACCTGATCACCTTGTTTCCCCCTCCCCCCCCAGCGCTTAGAACAGTGCTTTGCACATAGTAAGTACTTAACCAATGCCATCATCATGATTATTATTATTATTAAAAACCGTTAAAAAACATACTGAGCGCTTACTGTGGGCAGAGCACTGTCCTAAGCGCTCCTTCGAATCGAGACTGAGAGATCGGACGGGACAGCTTAGGAAGCTAACACAATTGACATGTAAATCGCATTGCTGCAGCAACACGGGCGGACTGATTCGAGTTGCAGAAACCCCCATTAACAAGGGAGCAGAAAAGATGTCAAGGGGGCAGAAAAGATGTCAAGGCCACCGGAAGAGGCCAACCAAACCGGAAGTTCCTCCAGGAGCGGGACGAACATACTCAAGAGGATGTTGGCGCTGTAGCCATTTCCCTCTCAGGAGGCCCCTGACTGGGGTTGATAATAATAATAATGATGGTATTTGTTAAGCGCTTACTATATGCCATGCACTGTTCTAAGCGCTGAAGGAAGGCGTCTGGGTCCTTGAGGGGCCTACCCAGCCTGCCGACTTTGTTCCTTAAAAAACACCAACCCACTCACTATGTCTAAATCACATTTGTCCCACCACTAACCCCTTGCCCAAGTCCTACCTCTAGCCTGGAACTCCCTCCCTCTTCATATCAATCAATCAATCATATTAAGTGCTTAGAAATAAAAATAATAATAGCATTTATTAAGTGCTTACTGTGTGCAAAGCACTGTTCTAAGCGCTGGGGAGGTTACAAGGTGATTCATTCATTCAACCCTATTTATTGAGTGCTTACTGTGTGCAGAGCACTTTATTAAGCGCTTGGGAAGTCCAAGTTGGCAACAAATAGGGACGGTCCCTACCCAACAGTGGGCTCACATCATCAATCATCAATCGTATTTATTGAGCGCTTACTGTGTGCAAAGCACTGTACTAAGCGCTTGGGAAGTATAATTTGGCAACATATAGAGACAGTCCCTACCCGACAGTGGGCTCACAGTCTAGAAGGGGGAGACAGAGAACAAAACAAATCAGGTTGTCCCACGTGGGGCTCACAGTCTTAATCCCCATTTTACAGATGAGGTAACTGAGGCCCAGAGAAGTTAAGTGACTTGCCCAAAAATGATAGTACAGTGCTCTGCACACAGTAAGCGCTCAATAAATACGATTAAATGAACGCATGAATTTACTGAAGGCTTACTGGGTTCAAAGCACTGCACTAAGCATTTAAGAGAGTACAATATAACAGAGTTGTTATATGATGATGATGATGGCATTTATTAAGCGCTTACTATGTGCACAGCACTCTTCCAAGCTCTGGGGAGGTTACAAGGTGATCAGGTTGTCCCACGGGGGGCTCACAGTCTTCATCCCCATTTGCCAGATGAGGTAACTGAGGCACAGAGAAGTTAAGTGACTTGCCCAAAGTCACACAGCTGACAATTGGTGGAGCCAGGATTTGAACCCATGACCTCAGACTCCAAAGCCCGGGCTCTCTCCACTGAGTCATGCCGCTTCTCTTCTCCCCATCTTCAAAGCCCTCCAAAAATCTCATCTTCTCCAGAAAAGCTTTCCTGACTAATCCAATCAGTCAATCAGTCATTTGTATGTATCGTGCTCTTACTGCGTACAGGGCACTGTACTAAGTGCTTGGAAGAATACAATATAACAGACACATTCCTTCCCCACAACGAGCTTATTCATTCATTCATTCATTCATTCATTCAATCGTATTTATTGAGCGCTTACTGTGTGCAGAGCACTGTACTAAGCGGTTGGGAAGCTTATAGGAAGCCTGCAGTCTAGAGAAAGTTTACAGTCTAGAGGGGGCTATCCATCTCCTCATCTTCCCACCCTATCAAATCAATCAATCACATTTCTTAATCAATCATTTATTGAGTGCTTACTGTGCTCATAGTACTGTACTAAGCGCTTGGGAAAGTACAATATAACAAAGATGTTCCCTCCACAGCTAGTTTACAGACCTATCTTCTGCATCGCCTAGGCACTTGAGTCTGAACCACCAAAACATTCGCTTAGTACAGTGTTCCGCAATAAATAAATAAATAGATGCTGTTAAGTGATTGATTGATTGATTGATTGCAAATGGAAGCGATCAATGCATCAGTCAGGGAAAGGAAGGAGAGATCAGACTTTAATAATAGTAACAAAAATGATGGTATTTATTAAGGGCTTACCATGTGTCAAGCACCATTCTAAGCGCTGGGGTACATACAAGATTAATCAGTTTGGACACAATCTCTGTCCTAAATGAGGACGCCCTTCACTACCCCAGCCCATTCCTCTGGTCTCTCCCACACAGCTCAGAGATCCGGGTGGCTCCAGTAGTGGTCAAGCTCAAAACTAAAATAATTATGGTACTTGTTAAGCGCTTACTATGTACCAAGCTCTGTATTAAGCGCTGGGGTAGATATAAATTGATCAGGTTGGACACAGTCCCTGCCCCACATAGGGCTCACAATCTCAATCCCCATTTCACAGATGAGGCAATCCAGAGAAGTGAAGTGACTTGCCTAAGGTCACACAGCCGACAAGTGGCAGAGCCAGGATTAGAAACCAGATCCTTCTGACTCCTACGCTTGTACTCTATCTGTTAAACCATGCTGTTTCTCAAATGAAGTCTGAAGACTGTTCACACCAGAACACAAGTCTCCCTGCGAAGAGGTATCTTGGCAGCGGTAAAGGCCCTTGAAATCGCCCCAGAGTTCACACATTTAGTTCTGTTAATGTCTGTCTACCCCTCCAGACTGTAAGCTCGTTGTAGGCAGGAACTGTGTCTACCAACTCTTTTAATTGTGTTTTCCCAAGAGCTTAGTGCAGAGCTTTGTGCACAGTAAGAGCTCAATAAATATCATTCATTGATTCAATGATTGTATTAGCAATATGAGCAAAAACTAAACAGGTCTATTAGTTGCACATTTATAACGATACTCAGAGGGGAAAAAAATGTTACTTTTTTCAGGTGCCAAGTATAAGTGAGTAGTTGGATTCCTTTCAAATGTATCACTCCCCAAGTCTCTCACAGAACTGGTTAGAGCAATTTTTCACCAAAATTCTACAAATAAAGTTCTTCTACTTGGCATGCTAAACATTTTTAATAAGTGAAAGATTTCATTTCAGCCGGAATGTTCAGGTAGCCCCCAAAAGTGGAGAGTAATTAGTCATGATAATATGGAATTTCAGAAGCACCAATAAAAATCTCAGAGACTTCATATCAGGATTAAATGCCTAAATTCCCTCCTACTTTCTGGGGGACTGTGAGCCCAGTGTGGGTTAGGGACAGTGTCCATTCTGATTATATTATAATAACGCCAGTTCTTGGCACATAGTCAGATACCATCATTACTACTGTTATCTCATCCCCCTATCAGCACTATTTATAATTCATTTTTTTGTCTCTCACCCAATAGGCTGTTAAAATCCTGATGGGCAGGGACCGAATCTGCTGACAGATGGTGTCAATAAATACTACTGATAATGATGAGTACAGTGTACTCCCTTAGAGACCTCATCCACTCCCACGACCTCAACTACTATCTCTCTCCGATGACTCCCAAATCTACCTCTCCAACCCTGATCAGAAGCGGCCAGTGGTCGAAAATGGGGCGGTTCACGGGCCTCCCCGAGAAGTGTCTACTGGGCGGCTGGAGTGGTTCTCGACTCCTTTCTGAATTTCACACCTTCAGGCCCACGGTTCACACTCCCCGTGGCCTACAGCATAAATAGCCGGAACCTGGGGCCTCCAGACACAGGTTACAAAGTTGAAGGAGTGTAAAGGACTCTGGCGAAGAATTCCCCCCAGAAGAAGGTAGGTCTGATATCCAGGGGCATTACTACAAGAGCAACTCAGTATCTGTTTCCCATCCTATTCATAAGGAAATGTAGAGCATGGGAATCAGCCTGAGAGGCGACATTTTTCTTTGAGACCTGGACCATGTCCTTCTCTGGTCCCTCCAAACAAACTTCCAGAGGCAGAAAGGGAAGAAGATCTCTGGGCAGGGCAGAAGATACAGCAGCATTGCCTGGTAGAAAGAACAAGAAATCTCTTGGTGGTCAAGAGATTTGTGTTCTAACCCTGGGTATGCCACTTGTCTGTTTAGACTATTTTACAAGGTATTTGTTAGGTGCTCACTTTGTGTCAAACACTGTTCTAAGCAAGTGGCGAAGGGCAAATCTCTAATTTCTCTACCTCAATCACTTCATATATAAAACATTTGTGTATCCCTCCACCATTATGGCGCCTGTATATAGTAAGCACTTAACAATTACCACAATTATTAACATTAACAAATACAATTTAAAAAGATGAGGGGAGTTTGCCTATGGGGGCACTCATTCTGCATTTCCTCTATTATCTTTCAAAGGATACTTCTTCAGCTTCAAAACCATTGACTGACTGAGTGATGGACCAGAAAACCTTCAGAAGCTGCCTCCTGGAGCCGGACATCCGGGTAAATTGGAATCCAAGGGTCTGAGGGAACGGGGGAGGGGGTCTCTGTTTGTAAGGAATGGACAGGGGTTGAGGTCCTTGTGAGAGAAGGGGTCCTTGTCTTTCTTGAGGTCTTAGTCCTGCTTTGTGGGAAGGGAACATGACTAACACCTCTGTTGCATTGCACTCTCCCAAGCGCTTAGTAAAGTGCTCTGCACTCAGTAAGTGCTCAATAAGTGCCATGGATTGATTGATAACAGTGCCCACAGGAAGGCAGTGTAAATTTAGATCCCTTTCCAAAACGAACAGAGCTCAGGTGACCCATGCTCTGTTCTAAGGTCAGTCAGGGCCTGTAAGGTCTTGGGCAAGTCACATAACTTCTCTGTGACTCGGTGTCTCATCTGTTAGATAGTTATAGGATACCTACTTCTTCCTCTTAGGATGTGAGCCCCATGTAGGACAAGGGTTCTGTCTAACCTGTGTTTAGCCCAGCGTTTAGTGCAATTCTGGGCCCATATTGAGAGTCTAAATATCATAATGGATTGAGGAAAAAGCCTTGGGACACAATGCTAAGCAACTAGGGTGTAACCAGAGAGACTCAGGAGGGAGACAATATGTTAAATGACATAAGGCAGAGAAGGGAACCGGTCAGAGCACCTGGATGTCTCATCCAGAAGTGGGAGATGGGACAGCTGACCCCGTCAGCAGAAATGCAATAAATAAATAAGAAATGCAATAGATTTATTTTCTTCATTCTCTCTCTTCTCTTCCCTCAGCCACCCACCATCCATGGCACTTTCAGGAACTGGATCCTTGGCCCCTCCGCCAGGGTACGTTATTAATAGTAATCATTATTACATCAACAATAATGTTAATGGTACTTGCACTCTACTAAGTGTTTGGGTAGATATAAGGTGATCAGGTCAGACACAGTCCCTACCCTTCACAGGGCAAAGAGGAAGGAGAATAGATATTTAAACCCCATTATACAGTTGAGGAAACTGAGGGATAGAGAAAGGTTTTGTCCGTTGGGCCTGGGCCTTCCTGGAGGGACAAGGGAACAGATTTTAAGGCAAGAGAAAGTGCAGGTCCTGGGATGGGGGAAGAATGGGTTATTATTGTGAGAATGGTGGTAATGAGCCATATTTGTACATATTTACTATTCTATTTATTTTGTTAATGTTTTGCATCTAGCTTTATTTCTATTTATTCTGATGACTTGACACCTGTCCACATGTTTTGTTTTATTGTCTGTCTCCCCCTTTTAGCCTGTGAACCCGTTGTTGGGTAGGGACCATCTCTATATGTTGCCAACTTGTACTTACCAAGTGCTTAGTCCAGTGCTCTGCACACAGTAAGCGCTCAATAAATACGAATGAATGAACGAATGAATGAATGAGCCATCAGTGGCGTG
Source organism: Tachyglossus aculeatus (assembly GCF_015852505.1). Classification (NCBI taxonomy): domain Eukaryota; kingdom Metazoa; phylum Chordata; class Mammalia; order Monotremata; family Tachyglossidae; genus Tachyglossus; species Tachyglossus aculeatus. The sequence continues at coordinate 4,984,355 of NC_052091.1, forward strand.
TGAGATGTGAGGTGAGGTGCCGTAAATCAGCAGGCACCCCCTACAAGAGGGCAAGGATGGGTTGGGCAGAAAGACTTCTAGTGCTCTGCACACAGTAAGTGCTCAATAAATATGATTGATTGATTGATTGATTGATTGAAAGACTTGGTGTGAAGATTCCTGGTGAGATGTCCTGAGCTGCTCTCAGAACTGATCCCTCTTCTTTTTCTCCATCCAGAAAGCGCTCTCTGGACCAATACGGCTGAGACAATCCTCATCTTCCACGTATCACCCATATTCCCGGACTGTGCAGCACCCTCAGACTGTTGGGGAGCTGACAAATGGAATAGGTATGGTCACATCCACCAAGCTAGCTCTCTTCCTCCCTTCAAAGCCCTACTGAGAGCTCACCTCCTCCAGGAGGCCTTCCCACACTGAGCCCCCTTTTTCCTCTCCTCCTCCCCCTCCCCCCCGCCCTACCTCCTTCCCCTCCCCACAGTACCTGTATATATGTTTGTACAGATTTACTACTCTATTTATTTTATTTGTACATATTTGCTAATCTATTTATTTTGTTAATGATGTGCATTTAGCTTTAATTCTATTTATTCTGATGACTTGACACCTGTCCACATGTTTTGTTTTGTTGTCCATCTCCCCCTTCTAGACTGTGAGCACGTTGTTGGGTAGGGACCATCTCTATATGTCGCCCACTTGTACTTCCCAAGCGCTTAGTACAGTGCTCTGCACACAGTAAGCACTCAATAAATACGACTGAATAAATGAATGAATGAATGAATGAATTCAGGTGACCAGGCACCTGAGTCCTTGCATCTATCTATCCTCTAGTTTGTAAGCTCCTTGTGGGCAGGGATCGTGTCTGTCATCTGGTATGTTACTTTGATTGATTGATTGATTGATATCCCAGATGAGATCAATCCATCAACCAGTAGGATTTATTGAGAACCTACTGCATGCAGAGCACTGTTCCAGGCTCATGGGAGAGCATGATTTTTGATCTCCCTCTTCAAGGGGCTTACAATTTAGTGGGAAATTCTGGCCTCTGACCCCCTGGAGACAAGCCGAGATCCACAAGCTATTTGATTTCCTGTGAGCCTGCCCTGGCCATTGATTCGCCCTGACAAGAAGGTCTCAGTTCCTTGTGACTCCACTTTGCAAACTCAGCAGTGAGGAATGAATTATGATCATTTTCGTTTCTCTTTCTAGGTTTCCTCCAAGTTGGGAACTCCTTAGATCTAGCCCCAAGTTGCTGCAGTCACTGGCCCCTCCGCGTAGAAGAGGTTTGTGAAGGGGCGGGGGCTGGTGGAGAGATGTCCACAGGGACTGCTGCTTGGTTGTAGCATCCCCCTGTTGGTCTGGAAGGAGGGATGGGGGTGAGCAAAGGGATAGGATTTGGGAAAGGGAAGAGGGAAAAGCAAGGACAAAAACTTTCCTCCCACCTATCCCCACCAGGTGCCAGTGGGTTATCACCTCAATCCCTGCCACTTCCCTGGTTATCTGACCCTCATTTTGCTCCTCTTCTCTCCTTCCAGGGATCCTTCAGCAGACCCGTGCCTTGCAGGGAGTGTTCAACTTCAATGTCTCATCCCCTAATCCAACCTGGGACTCACCAACAGAGGAATCATGACCCTCAGATAGGTAACCTCCTACCACCCCCTCTGAAAAGAAATCCTCGGTATTAGGGCTCTTTCACTCCTATTTTCATCTCAACTCACACTTTGCTCCCTCCAGGAAGCCTTCCCCGATTTATCATTCATTTCCCCACTTTATTTCCTCCTCCTCCCTTCCCCCACCAGTGTCATTTCAGCACTTTGGCATCACTTCGACCCATGAACATGAAATCATACTTTGTTGCTTCGTTTACCTATCATTTATAGGTGTCTGTTTCACAGCTAGACTGTAAGCTCCTTGTGGGCAGAGATCATGTCTACTAACTCTGTTATACCCTCCAAGCTCTTGGGACAGGGTTCTGCACAGAGTGAACACAAAATCTACCATCAGTTGGTTGATAAGTTGGAGTGAAATGTGACCATTTCTTATTCTCTCTTCCTAGATCTTCCACGTTTTCGGAATCCTTCGGACTCAAGCTCTTTCAGCCGCCAGCCCTTCAGATCAGACGATCCTCTGGAGGTATGTGTGCTTGGGAAGCCTACGGGGACCCTCCTCATCCCCCTCTCAACAGGCCCTAGCTCAGAGACTAGATGAGAAGATACAACAGTGGTTGAGCGGGGGAAGAGGATCAAGGGGGAAAAGGGGAAAAAAATATCTCTCCCACTGCATTCCTCATCTATTGGCCTCTTCAGCACCCAGACCACTTCTCCTCAGCAGGTGCCAGTGGGTTATCTGCTCTATCCCTGCCACCTCCCTGGTTATCTGACCCTCATTCTGCTCTTCTCTCCATCCAGGGATCCTCCAGAAGGCCCGTGCCTTGCAGGAAGCATTCAACTTCGACGTTTCATCCCTTAATCCAACCTAGCACAAACCAACAGATGGATCTCGACCCACAGAGGCAGACAGGTAATCTTCTACCACCCCACTCGCCAAGGTCGTGATGGACTGGTCCTCCCACCCTCTGCCCAGCTGCTTCCTCTAGAAGAAGCAGCTCGTAGTGGGCAGGAAACCTATCTGTTAATACTGTTGTACTGAACTCTCCCAAGCGCTTAGTACAGTGCTCTGCATATAGTAGGCGTTCAATAAATACCACTGACTGGTTGATAACTGAGGGTCCAGGCTTACCCTCTTTCAGTTTTGGCCCCTCCACGAGGATGCCCTCAACTAATACCTGTGGAAACCAACTCAGTCTGGCTTCCCTCCCTTCCCTCACACTCTCCCTGATCTCCCTAGGATGACTCATCGGGTAGGTATGGAATATGACCGTTTTCTGCTTTCTCTTTTTAGGTTCTCAGGTTAGGAATCTCTTGGACCTGACCCCAAATGACCCGCCTTTAGATGATCCTCTGGAGGTATGAGTGATTTCTATTGCATTGCATTTTGCAGGGTTTCACCCTCCTGATGGGGTTGGGAAAGGGAATAGAGGGAAAGGAAGGCTGTGGGAAAGAGCGTGAAGGAAAGAGGGAGGTAATGAGAGAGACAGAGCTTTGGGGTTAAAAAATGATGATGGGTGTGGAGAGGAAGAAACTCCAGACTAACTCCTTTTTTCTCCTTCAGGGTCTCCCGTACTTCCAGCCACCACCCCCCATCCACTACAAGATCTGGATCCCCATCCACTCTGGCCCCCCTCAGCCCAACCCCGTGGGTGATTTGGTCGCCATGCTGGAAGCCAAGTTGGCACCTTTGAGACGCTATCATCTCCTGGAAAGTGATGATGAAGAGGAGGAAGAGGAGAAGGACTCCCCAGATAGCCCAGAGACACCAGATAGAGGGACCAACCAGTTTCCATGCGTGATCTTTACACGGGTGCTCTTGGAATCTCCACAATCTCCACAATCTCCCTGTGCTGGTTCCCAAGGGGACTCAGAACTCTTCCTGCTGGGCCAAGAAGGTAAGTGACCAGTCCTGATGACCCTCCTCCTGTCCTGCCAACTTCCCAATATCGTTTCACCTTTTTCAAGATGAGAATACTTCCCCAGAGTTGACCCCAATCCCCCCATGCCCTTTCCCAAACCCTTGTGCTTTAACACACGTTCAGTAAGGTTCAATATCTCCTTACAGGTTCCCTCGCTGAAAATGTGCCAGAGCCAGCCTCCTTTGTGACCATCGAGACCTCCCTGTAGCCCACTCCATGAAATGTTTTCCTTCCCTTCCACTCCAATCATAGACTAACCACGGACCAAATCAATGGAGTGGAAAGAGAAAGAAGATTAGTTCAAGGAATTTCTCCAACACCCGCCTCGACAAACCCCAAAGTAATGGACATGTGATTGATGGACCCCACAGGAAAGGAGTTTGGGGGGGGGGGGGGTTCTTTTACTCATTTTGATTTTAACCCTAAATAAAATTCCAAGTTATATTTATCATCATCTCTAGTCACTGTACAATCTCTTCCCTCAGCAACTCCGAAATCCCTCTATCTGACCACAATCTCCTCTTCCACACACCTTTTCCCCTCATATCTGTCCTGTTCCCCCAACCTTTCGATGCCATCCAATTCTCCCTGCCCCATTTAATCTCTATACCTTTTCTACTTTTCCTTGACGACCAAACTGACACCCACTCTACTGAACTCAACTCACTCCCTTAACAATCGCCAGTCTCATACTACTAAGCCACCTCCACTTCCTCCTGTTCTGAGCTGCTGGCAGAAATCTAGACATCAAGCCAACCTCACACACCTGTCCTCTCTTCTGCTTAGCAAAATTATTTCTCCATCCTTATTAACTCCCATGCCCATTGCCCTCAACAATTACTCCAGAAGTTTAACTCTCTTCTCAAACACCCTGGCTCTTCTCCCCATCTTGGCCAGCAGTGCCATTAATGACCTGGCCATCTACTCTTTTTTTAAGGAAAATTGGAAACCGTCAGGCATGAGCTCCCTAAAATCTCCCCTGCTCTTTTCCATTCACTCCCCCTTTTCAGCTCCCCCATCTGTCCTAGAAGTATTTTTAGAATTCACCCCCTTCACCTGCTATTCCAACCCCATCCCTTCAAAGCACCTTGTAAAAGTACTTGCCCCTACTTTCTTCCTTCCTATTACTATGGCTCCCTCCCTAACTGCCATAGTAATAATAATGAATTAGGCACTTACTATGTGCAAAGAGCTGTTCTGAGAGCTGGGGAGGTTACAAGGTGATCAGGTTGTTCCACCGAGGGGTTCACAGTCTTCATCCCCATTTTACAGATGAGGGAACTGAGGCACAGAGAAGTTAAGTGACTTGCCCAAAGTCACACAGCTGACAGTTGGCAGAGCTGGGATTTGAACCCATGACCTCTGACTCCAAAGCCTGTGCTCTTTCCATTGAACCATGGAATGGACTGGCTTCCTCACTGCTTTCAAGCATGCCCTTGTCTCCCCTATTCCTAAAAAAGCCCCTCCCTTCATCCCAGGACCCCCTCCAGTTATCACCCCATCTCCCTCCTCCTATTCTTGTCCAAACTCCTTGAGCAAGCTGTATTAATACTCCAATTTTCTCCTTGACCCCCTCCAATCTGGCTCCCATCCCCTTCACTCCACAGAAATTACCCTCCCAAAAGTCACCAAGTAGTACTTGCCAAATCCAATGGCCTCTACTCTATCCTAATCCCCCTCTACCTCTCAGCTGCTGTTTTACTACAACCCAGCCAGCACATTTCACTCCTCTAATGCTAAACTTCAACACTGCACCTCTATCTCATCTATCTCACCGCCGACCTCTCACCCACTTCCTGCCTCTGTCCTGGAATTCTCTCTTCATATCCGACAGAGAATTACTCTGCCTACCTTCAAAGCCTTATTAAAAGCGCAATGTCTCCAAGAGCCCTTCCCTCATTTCCTCTTCTCCCATTCCCTTCTGCATCACCTTTGCGCTTGGATTTGTTTCCTATATTTCCCACTCCCCATGGGCTAGTGAGTCAGAGGACGTGTGTTCTAATCCCAGCTCTTGTCTGCTGTGTGACTTTTCTCTGTGCCTCAGTTACTTTATCTGTAAAATGGGGATTGAGACTGTGAGCCCCACATGGGACAACCTGATTACCTTGTATTTACCACAGCACTTAGAACAGTTCTCTAAGCGCTTAACAAATACCATAATTTTTATTATGATGTACATATCAATAATTTATTTATTGAAGTCTGTCCCTAGATTATAGTTCCTAGACTGTAATCTCATTTTGGGCAGGAAATATGTCTACCAAATCTATGATATTGTACTCAACCAAGCGCATAATACAGTGCCCTGCCCAGCTTAATACAGTGCTTAATGATTGATATCTTATTGTACTCACTTTGTTTGGCACTAATATGTGTCACCCAGGGAAAGTCACCAGTCCCACTGATACCTCAAACCAAAAGAACAGAAATTCCTCATCTTTCCACTTAAATTATATCATCTTCCTGTTTTCCTCATCTCTATCCACTATAGACAACACGCTCCCTGTCTCATAGGTCTTGCCAATACCCTCGACTCAGCTCTTTCCTTCAACTCAATATTCAACCTGTCACCAAATCCAAATCGCATCTACCAGCTCTGAAACTGAATCCCCAGAGCTGTGAAGGTCTCTTCCAGACTTCTCCCCAGTTTATTCCCCGTGTGGGATGGAAGCTCTTTTGGGACAGGGATCACAGCGACCTATTTAGAAACAAAACCTCTTCTGTTTTATTGTACTTTCCCAAGAGTGTATGGTGTGCACGCTAAGCGCTCAATGGATTAGCTTCCAAAAGCAGACTCTTTATAGATTTCAGGGGACTCTTTTGTAAAGAATTCTGTCAGTTGTCCAAAACTGGAGATCTCCCATGTACTCCTTCCACCTTCGTCTCTGACTCTTTCACCTACCTAAATCACTTACCCCATTCTCCTCCCCTCCCTAATCTCAAACCTATCACTCTCCACTCTGCCTTCAAACACGTGCAAATATCCCACTTTTTAAAATCTCAAGGTCTCTTCCCTATCAATCTCTTCCCTATCTCCCCATTTCCTTGCCTCCATTCCTCGCTCATAGAGCCCAGCGCCACTATTTCCTCTCAACCCTCTTCAGTCCAGACTGCTCTGGACTGCTCTGGAGAGAGCATTGTCAGAGCACTGTCCAAAGAACTCCTGATTCCCCTCACCTTATCTGCTTCTTTTGACACCCTCATCCTCCTCCACATACTATCCCGCTTCTCCTCAATTTCAATCAGTGGCTCCTCCTCTTCCTCTCATCTTATGTTCTGGGACATCTATTCTTCTCACTGCACTCTCCCATTCTTAGAAAGCTCATCCGGCTTCACTTGGTCTCCCCTCCTCTCCCCTTTCTCAATCTACCTTCATCATCTTCCTCAACTGTTGCTCATCTCATATATTTAATCCGCTCCAATCCCTTCTTGCCTTCCTGTGTTGTGGCCTTGGACAAGGTACTTAATTTCTCTGTGACTCAGTTTTCTAATCTTATAAAAATGGGGATTAAATTCCTATTCTCCATCTCTCTCTTGGGGCATGGACTGTGCCCTATCCTATTGTAAATTGCAATTAATAATACCATATTAAAACTCTACATCACAGAAGGCTTTGAAGTGTGGGAGAACTGTGGTCTGTTAGATTTGAAGGGGTTGTGAGAAAGAGGTCGGCAGCAGGAGAGATTCGAGTGGAATGAAGAGTTTGAGCTGGGTTGTAGTGGGAGAAGAGAGTGACTAAAGTAGGAAGGAAAGAGTTGATAAAATGTCTTAAAGCCAGTGGCAAAGAGTTGCTCTTTGAGAAGAGAAGTGGGTAACCATGTGCGGTTTTTGAGGTGTGAGTAGGATGATGTTTTAGGAAAATGATCCAGACATCTGTGAATTATGGACTCTTGTACTCTGCCAAGTGCTAAGCATAAAGTATGCTGAAAATGCTGAAAAACTATTGAGTTTGGGCAAGGGCTGCAACTCATATTTCTTCTGTACTTTCTATTTCCCAAGCACTTTCAGTTCACACAGTTACCCCTACTGCTTATAAGATGTGTTACATGCCCTCTTGAAACTTACAATCTAATGGGTAAAACAAGTAGGCAAAAAGAAGGTCATGGGTTCTAATTCCGGCTCTGCCATTTATCAGCTGTGTGACCTTGGGCAAGCCAATTAACTTCTCTGTGCTTCAGTTACCTCATCTGTAAACTCTGTAAAAACCTGATTACCTTAAATCTAACACTGTGCTTGGCACATAGTAGGCTCTTAACAAATACCATCATCATAGCTAAACCTTGATTTGAATTCAGGTGGAGTGTCACTTGGGACTGGGTTCATAAAATGGTTAACCTTATTAGGTGTTTATTAGCAGTATGTTAACTAGGCTGCCTAAAGGTATCCACCCTTGTTAGCACCTCCAGAACCATTTTTCCTCATCATAGCTTCCCCTTCCCATTTCCCTTGATTCATTCAGGAATACTCAGTGATCACCAATTATGTGCAGAGGCAGAATTTTTAAACTACATTTTCCAATCGGCCAAGAGACCTACATTTCCTAGCAACCACCGGGGCGGCTTTCTGGCAACACCTTTTCCAATGGCGCGCATCTATTAAAAACGAAAATGATGTGGAATAAAGTGTCATAAAGACTAAAAAATCCTACTTTATATCTGTCTCCCCTCAAGATTGTAAATTATGTTGCAGTATTCTCCTTAGAGCTTAGTACGGTGCTCTGCACCTAGTATGCACTCGATGAATACCGTCGATTGATTGAACACATTTATTGGCCATTGGGAGCGACAGCAGAGTCCCCTCTGCACTTTGTTGAGTTAACACCAAATCCTCCGGCCACAATCTGCACCTCTCTAGGTGCGCAGGGCCACGAAGCCCGCTCCGTCCCATTCATTCGGATGCCTGGGCCTCGCATTCTCGTCATCATCGTTATCACTCACAGCAGTGATTGAGTAAAAGATGTCACTGCTGTCCTCAAGGGGCTTCCTGTCACACGTCTGGAGCTTCTCGTTCTGAGAGCTGGTATCCGCGGTCTGATGGCTCAAAGAACTCTGTTTAGGAGTCATCCAGATGCGTGCGTTCCCACGGTGAGGCTCCGGGAAATGAAGGGCAAGCTTTTCCGGGGGTGGAGGAACCCCCGGGGGGAAGGCGCCTGGGTCCCAGCCAGCTCTGGCCTGGGATACTGAAGGAGCCGGGAGCCTCTGAGTCGAGGTCTGTAACAGGTGTCGTTTTCGGCTGGGGGCCAGGGCGGCTTCGAGCATCTTGTGCAGATCTCTGACTGGGTCGTCCTGAGGTGGGCAGGGGTATGGTGGGAGAGAGTGCAGGTAGCGAACTGGGGGTGGCAAGATGAATTCCGGAGGGCCCTGGAGGAGACAGAGAGAGAGAAAAAGTCAGGAGAAAGCCCGGCCCCAGGGATGCCCTGGCTGAAAGCTAGGGTGGGATTCGCAGGGGCGTTCTGGGTGGCAAAAGGGAGGGCTGGGTGATGGTATCCTGATGGTATTGACACCTATGTACTTGTTTTGTCGTCTGTCTCCCCCTCCCTTTAGATACTCCCAAGAGTATCTATCCCAGCCCTTGGCATATGGTAAGTGCTAAACAAGTACAAATAATACAAATAAAGGGAGCTGAAGGGGAAGTCTTGAAGTGATGATAGCTTGACAGCCGATCCTTGCCTCCCTCCATGATGTGTGTGAGCAGAAACTAAATCAGAGACTCCAGGAAACCAGATCGGAGAAGCTGAGTTTCGACCAAGAGCTCTGGAAATGTCAGACACAGACCTCAGGAGAAGGAGCTGGATCCGGGTGCTGGGGAATATGGGTTGGTACCTGGTATGAGTGAGGCAAAAAGTGACCTGCAGGGAGAAAAGAAGGGGTTCTAGTTAATCCCGTAACCCCAACATGAGACATTCCCAGAGGGGGAGGAACCCCAAGGAATCTTGGCTAAGGAGGGATGAGGGACATGGGACAGTGCTTAACAAATTCTACAATTTTTATTATTATGACTTGGGGTCATCGACACCTTGGACTGGGCTCAGGGACCATCAAGTCTGGGTCACCCAGGGTGGCTTGACTCAGGACCTTGGACTGGGCTCAGTGAACCAGTGGTATTGAGGTGAAGGTTCAGATTTCCCTCCTTGGAAGTGAGTGAAACATTAGATGCCAGTCCACTGGGTCCCTGGGGGGGCTGAAGGATATTAGTGAGGCCAAGGCATGGATCTTACCTGTCCTGTTACACATGTGTTCTGAGGTCCAGGGATGGAAGTAGCTGCTGAAATAGGGGTGGTACATGGAACAGGGCCACAGCCTCGAATCCAGGAGGTGGAGGGATGGTAGCTGACAGGAGAGAAAATTGGACTATTGGGGCAGGGTCCTGGGGGTGTTCTGTTTTTTCCAGGTGGGTGTTTGCCCCCTCCCCCTGCAGTCACCCATGGGAAGGAGCCGTGTGGGGGTTGAGGACAGAACAGGGCCCTCAGTTTGCTCCAGAAATGAAGATACATCTCCTTTCATTCAATCATATTTATTGAGCACTTACTGTGTGCAAAACACCATACTAAGCGCTTGGGAGAGTGCAATATAACCATAAACAGACACATTCTCTGCCTGCACTGAGCTTAAAGTCTAGAGGGGGTGGCAGACATTAATATGAATAAATAAATAACAAATATATACATAAATCGCAAATAGGCCTTCCCTGACTAAACCCTTCTTCCTCTTCTCCCACTCTCTTCTGCATCATCTTGTCTTGCTCCCTTTATTAACAAATTCTACAATTTTTACTATTATGACTTGGGGCCATCGACACCTTGGACTAGGCTCAGGGACCCAGCCCTACAGCGCTAATGTACATATCTGTAATTTTATTTATTTATATTAATTTCTCCCCCCTCACCCCAGGCTGTAAGCTCGTTGTGGGCAGGGAATGTATTTATTAGTGCATCATACTGTCCTCTCCCAAGCGCCAGTACAACGCTTTGCACAAGTAAGCTCTCTATAAATTCAATTGACTGACTGAGAAATCCAGTAGGGACAAAGCATTTCTCAGGCCCCATTGGGCAGAGCGAGGACCCAGCTGGGCCATGTCCTATTCATTCATTCATTCAATCGTATTTATTGAGCGCTTACTGTGTGCAGAGCACTGTACTAAGCACTTGGGACCCAGCCCACCCACCCAAGCCACCCTCAGACTGCTCCCACCCTCTCCCTCCGGGGCTATGGGAAACTCCTACCTCGCCTGGGGGACACAGATCCCGCTGATTTCGAAATTCTGCAGGGTTCGCCATGGGGACTGGAAAAAGAGTCGAGATGAGCTGAGGGGAAGGAAATACAAATACAGATAAAAATATTTATTTGTAATGATATCAGCCTCCCCACCCACCACCCTCCCAAACTGTTGTGGACAGGGAATGTGTCTGTTTATTGTTGTATTGTACATTCGTAAGCGCTTAGTACAGTGCTCTGCGCACAGTAAACCCTCAATAAATACGATTAAATGAATGAATGAAAAGAATTCCCAAGTTCACCGCCTGTCCATTCCGCCCCAAGTCCCGGATCCAATCCTCCTAGTGTCCACACCCACCCTTTGGACCTCCCCAGAGTCGTTCCAGACTAGGGGTTCGCTCTAGAGGGGCTCAACGGGGGGAAATTGCCCCTCCACCAGATCTTTTTCCATCCCAGCCGCCTCCCCACCCGCCTGGATCCTGAGGCTCACCTGTCGGGGACTGAGCCTCCTCCTTTCGCTGCTGCCTCCACTCGCCTATGACTGCTGATGACCACTGATGAGTGAGTGTCAAGAGCTTCGAGCAGGGCTATTTATTGGCTGGCTTCTTGCAATGGCAGCCCCAGTGCCAACTCAAATGTTCACACCTATTTAGTAGGACGAGAACCCACTCCTTCCCACCCCCACCCGCCCTCGGGGGACCCCAGCCCCTCCCTCAGCACTGAAGGGTGGGCAAACGGTGAGGAGGGGTCCCTTCCCCTCGGGCTGGACTGGCCTTTCCACAGATTCCAGGCCTGTCCCTGACCCACAGAGTCGCCAATTGCTGTTCCTGAGAGCATCTTGTTTTCCCGTGCTCCCCTCCCAATCCCCTCTAGACTGTAAACTCATCCTCTAAACTGTAAGCTCATTGCAGGCAGGGGATGTGTTTGTTGCATTGTAATATAATCGAGAAGCAGCATGGCCTAGTGGCACAGGCTTCGTAGTCAGAGGACATGGATTCTAATCCCAGCTCCACCACTTTGCTGTGTGACCATGGGCAAGTCACTTCACTTCTCTGTGCCTCAGATACCTCATAATAATAATAATGGCATTTCTTAAGTGCTTACTATGTGCAAAGCACTGTTCTAAGCACTGGGGAGGTTACAAAGTGATCAGGTTGTCCCACAGGAGGCTCACAGTCTTAATCTTCATTTTACAGATGAGAGAATTGAGGCCCAGAGAAGTAAAGTGACTTGCCCAAAGTCACACAGCTGACAATTGACGTAGCCAGGATTTGAACCCATGACCTTTGGCTCCAAAGCACAGGCTCTTTCCACTGAGCCATGCTGCTTCTTTTTCATAAAGTCTGTACCTCATCTGTACCTGTACCTCATCTGTAAAGTGGGGACTGAGACTGTGAGCCCCATCTGGGACAGGTACTGTGTCCAACTCGATTTGCTTGTATCCACCCCAGTGCTTAGTACAGGGGCTGGTACAAAGTAAGTGCTTGACAAATACCATCGTTATTATTATTTAAAAATACCATAATTATCATTATTTATTATTATTTTCATGATCATACTCTCCCAAGCATTTTGCACAGTATTCTGCACACAGTAAGCACTCAATAAATACAATTGACTGATTCCATCTCTGCCAGGCTCTGAGGTATCCCAGACACACTGTCCCTTCCCCTCCCTCTTCCTACTTCTGTCCCTCCTTCTGAAGATATTCAGTTCCAAACCCAGTGTTACAATGGGGAATGACTCCATGGCAGTAATGCTGTGTGCAGAACTGAGGTATAAGACACCTCCACTACCCCAAGGGACCCAGGACAAACCGGATCTCCTTGTCCCCCGATCCTTTTATCTGTCAATCAATCATTCATATTTACTGAGCTCTTACTGTGTGCAGAGCACTGTCCTAAGTGCTTGGGAGAGTACCATACAACAATTAACTGAAACATTCCCTGCCCACAACGAGCTTACAGTGTAGTGTGGAGGAGACAGACATCAATACAGATAAATAAATTACAGATGTGTGTATAAGTGCTGCGGGGCTGGGAGGGAGGAAGAGCAAAGAGAGAAAGTCAGGGTGATGCAGAAGGGAAAGTGAGAAGAGGAAATATGGGGTTTAGCCTGGGAAGGCCTTTTGGAGAAGATGTGTCTTCAATAAGGCTTTGAAGCGGGGGCGAGAAATTGTCTGTTGGATTTAAGGAGGGAGGGCATTCCAGGCCAGAGACAGGACATGGGCAATGAGTCGGTGGCGAGATAGGCGAGATGGGGGCACAGTGAGAAGGTTACTACTAGAGGAGCAAAGTGTGTGGGCTGGATTGTAGAAGAGTAGCAAGGTGAGGTAGGAGGGGGCAAGTTGTGGACTGCTTTAAAGCCAATGGTGAGGAGTTTTTGTTTGATGTAGAGGTGGATGGACAATCACTGAAGATTTTTGAGGAGGGGGGTGACATGTCCTGAACTTTTTTGTAGAAAAATGATCTGGGCAGCAGAGTGAAGTACGGTCTGGAGTGGGGAGAAACAGGAGGCAGGGAGGTTAGCAAGGAGGCTGATGCAGTAAACCAGATGGGATGAGTGATTATATTCTTATGACTCCCAAGTCTGTGCTCTATCTGCTGGACCACACTGCTTCTCCCTGTGAACACCACTCAATAAATAAGATTGATTGATTGAATTACTTCACTACATAGAAACCTCTCTTCCAAAGATCACCAGTGATCTCCTTCTTGCCAAATCCAATGGCCTCTACTTCATCTCGACCTCTTAACTGCCTTTGACCCTCTCGACCACCCTCTTCTCCTGGAAATGTTACCCAACCTTGGCTTCACTGACATTGTCCTCTTTGGGTTCTCTTCCTATCTCTCTGGTAACTCATTGTCAGTCTCTTTCATAGATGATTCCTCTGCAACCCACCCCTAACTGTGGGTTTCCCTCAAGGTTCAGTTCTGGGTCCACTTCTATTCTCCATCTCCCCCCACTCTCTTAGAGAACTCAACTACTACCTCTAAATAGATGATTCCCAAATTTACATATCCAGCCCTGATCACTTTCCCTCTCTGCAGTCTCGCATTTCCTCCTGCCATCGAGACATCTCTTCTTGGATGTCCTGCCATCATCTCAAACCTAACATGTCAAAAACAGAACCCCTCTTCTTCCAACCCAAACCCTGTCGTAACTTTAATTTCCTAAAACTGTAGACAGCACCACTATCTCACAAGCCCATAACCTTGGCATTATCCTTGGCCCCTCTCTGTCATTCAACCCTCATATTCAAACTATCACTAAATCCTGTCGGTTCAACCTTCACAACATCACTAAAATCTGTTCTATCCCTTCTATCCAAACTGCTACCATGTTAATCCAAGCATGTGGCTCAGTGGAAAGGGCACGAGCTTTGGAGTCAGAGGTCATGGGTTCAAATCCCGGCTCCACCAATTGTCAGCTGTGTGACTTTGGGCAAATCACTTCACTTCTCTGTGCCTCAGTTTCCTCATCTGTAAAATGGGGATTAAGACTGTGAGCGCCCCATGGGACAACCTGATCACCTTGTAACCTCCCCAGCACTTAGAACCATGATCTGCACATAGTAAGCACTTAATAAATGCCATCATTATTATTATTATCCTACTCCACCTTGATTACTCTATCGGCCTCCTTGCTGACCGCCCTGCCTCCTGTCTCTCTCCACTCTAGTCCATTCTTTACTCTCCTGCCAAATCATTTTTCAAAAAAGTTCACTCCATGTTTCCCCGCTCCTCAAGAACCTAGAGAAGCAGCATGGTATAGTGGATAGGGCACGGATCTGAGAGTTAAAAAAAAAATCCCAGCTCTTCTTTGTCTGCTGTGTCACCCCAGACAAGTCACTTCACTTCTCTGTGCTTCAGTTACCTCATCTGTAAAATGGGGATTGAGACTGTGAGCCTCACATGGGATACGGACTGTATCCAACTTGATTTGCTTGTATCCACCCCAGCACTTAGTGCAGTAGCTAGCACATAGTGAGCACTTAACAAGTACCATCATCATTATTATTATTATCATTCACCTCCGCATCAAGCAGAAACTCCTTACCATCAGCTTCAAAGCACTCAATCACCTTGTCCCCTCCCACCTTACCTCGCTGCTCTCCTACTACAACCCAGCTGCACAGTTTGCTCCTCTAATGCCAACCTACTAACTGTACCCCATCCAGCCACCGACTTCTCACCCACGTCCTGCCTCTGGCCTGGAACGACCTCCCTCTTCATATCCAACAGTGACTCTACCTCCTTCAAAACCTTATCAAAGGACAATCTCCTCCATGAAGCCTTCCCTAAGGCCCCCTTTCCTCTTCTCCAACTCCTTTCCGAGTCAGCCTGACTTACTCCCTTTACTCATCACTCCAGCCCCACAACACTTATGTACATATCCATCATTTATTTCTTTATGTCTGTCTCCCCGTCTAGACCGTAAACTCATTGTGGGTAGGGAATGTGTCTGTTTTAGTGAAGTTGTGTACTCTCCCAAGCTTTTAATACAGTGCTCTGCATTCAATCGTACTTATTGAGCACTTACTGTGTGCAGAGCACTGTACTAAGCGCTTGGGAAGTACAAGTTGGCAACATACAGAGATCGTCCCTACCCAACAGTGGGCTCACAGTCTAGAAGAGTGGGCTCACAGTCTAGAAGTCTCTGCACACGGCAAACGCTCAATACATCCGATCGATTGACTGATTAGGGAAGCAGCGTGGCTTAGTGGAAACAGCACGGGCTTGGGAGTCAGAGGCTTTGGGTTCTAATCCCGACTCCGCCACTTGTCAGCCGTGTGACTTTGGGTAAATCATTTAACTTTCCTGTGTCTCAGTTGCCTCGCGTGTAAAATGGGGATTAAGACTCTGAGTCCCGTGTAGGACAAACTGATAACCTTGTATCTATCCCAGCGCTTAGAACAGTGCTTGGCACATAGTAAGGCCTTAACAACATCTTTATTATTAGTGTTTTCACAGATGATCGCTGCCAGGGGTGAGCTGTGAGCCCACTGTTGGGTAGGGACCGTCTCTATATGTTGCCAACTTGGACTTCCCAAGCGCTTAGTACAGTGCTCTGCACACAGTAAGCGCTCAATAAATACGATTGAATGAATGAATGAATGAATGAATCCGAATCTAGGTCAACCAGAGCGGCATCCCTCCCGTAGCCACTAGATGGCACTACTCCCCCATTCTCCGCAACTCATTCATTCATTCAATCGTATTTATTGAGCGCTTACTGTGTGCAAAGCACTGCACTCACGAGAGGCTTCCTCCTCCGCCAACCCTGCCCCCTGCTAAACTGACTCTTCTCCTTCCCCAGCTGGTGCTCCGTCGCTCTCTCCCCAAAGCCCTGTCATTTTGGACTCCTGTCTCCCCACCCCCAACACTCCCTGACAGGCCATCGTATCCATCACCCTGTCTCAATCCATCAATCAGTCAGTGCTATTCACTGAGCACCTACAATGCACAGAGCACAGTACTAAGTGTTTGGGAGAGTATATACAATATAATTAGGGGGCACATTCCCTGCTTATAACAAGTCTCCATGCAGTATCCCTTTCTACTACTATGATTGGCACCCTTTATTCACCTCTCCCTCAGCTCCCTAATACTTATGTACATATCTGTAATTGAATGTATTTATTTATATTAATATCTGTCTCCCCCTCTAATAATAATAATTATTATTATTGTGGTAGTTGCTGAGCACTTACTATGTGCCAAGCACTGTTCTAAGCAATGGGGTAGATATAAGGTAATCTTGTTGGACACAGTCCCTTTTGGAACTCACAGTCTTGAATCCCGATTTTACAGATGAAGTAACTGAGGCACAGAGAAGTTAAGTGACTTGCCCAAAGTCGCACAGCAGTTTTGTGGCAGAGTCAGTTAGAACCCACAACCTCTGACTCCGGGTCTGTGCTCTATCCATTATGCCATCCTGCTTCTATAGGCCATGCTGCTTCTCTGGACTCTCTGTCCTCTAAGCTCTAAGCTTGTTATAGGCAGGGAATGTGTCTATCAACTCTATTACACTGTATTTCATTCATTCAATCATATTTATTGAGCGCTTACTGTGTGCAGAGCACTGTACTAAGCGCTTGGGAAGTACAAGTTGGCAACACATAGAGACAGTCCCTACCCAACAGCGGGCTCACAGTCTAGAAGGGGCTCACAGTCTGTACTCTCCCAAGCGCTTAGTGCAGTGCTCTACACACAGTAAGCGCTCAATAAATACGATTGCTTGCTTGATTAATTGATTCCTAGCCCAAATGAGACTCTCCTGTACAAAAACACCCCCCAGAAGGAACCTTCCCAACCTTCCTTATTATCCCATTTGAGCTCTCACACCCTCAATAAAGTCTAACTGTCACCTCTTATGCCGCAGCTGAACTAGATCCTTCTGGTGGAAAAGGAAGCCATATAATCCCTTCCCCACGTCCTCTCCCCAGGTCCGGCCTGGATCAACAGTTGGCTGCCGTCTTTCTCCCTTCTCCAAATTAGCTCAGTTACCAGAATTCGTGGCAACTTGGTGGGCCCTTCGGTCAAAGAGAGAGATGAGGAGCAGGACCCTGGGGCTAGGAGGGAAACGGGGTTAACTGGGTGTAGGTGAAGAGTCCCGGTGACAAGAATCGATGGTCAAAACTACTGTTTGGCGTTTAATAAATGTGTAATTAAGGATGCAGTCTGCGGTTCCAAATGTCCCCATTCGGGGGCGCCAATTACGTAACAATGCCGTTCCAAACGGGAGGTTTGTCGAAATGATTGATTATCCGTGCACGTTCCGGGCAGGGATCCCTGGCGGGTAATCGGGAGGGGGACTGAGAGAGAGAGAGAAATGGGGAGAGATGGAGAAAGAGGAGAGATAGAGAGACAGAAAGGAAAGATAGAGACACAAAGACACAGAGCAAGAGAGATGCATCATCATGCACTCATTCAATCGTATTTATTAAGCACTTACTGTGTGCAAAAGCACTGTACTAAGCGCTTGGAAGAGTAATATAACAACAAATCATCATAATCAATCGCATTTAATAATAATGGCATTTATAAAGCGCTTACTATGTGCACAGCACCGTTCTAAGCACTGGGGAGGTTACAAGGTGATCAGGTTGTCCCACAGGAGGGCTGACAGTCTTAACCCCCATTTTACAGATGAAGTAACTTAGGTCCAGAGAAGTGAAGTGGCTTGCCCAAAGTCACACAGCTGGCAATTGGCGGAGCAGGGATTTGAACCCATGACCTCCGACTCCAAAGCCCGGGCTCTTTCCACTGAGCCTCACGTGCTTCTCACGCTGGTTACTGAGGTCTTATTGTGTGCAGGGCTTGGGAGTGCACAGCACAATAATATAACAGACACATTCCCTGCCCACAACAAACTAGTAGTCTAGAGGAGGAGACAGACATTAATATAAATAATTATATTACGGTTATGTAATAAAAAATAAATTACGGTTATGTAGTGGGGCTGGAGGGGTGGGGAAGATGGGGAATAAAGAGAGCAAGTCATCCGGGTGACACAGAAGGGAATGGGAAAAGAGGAAATGAGGCCTTGGTCAGGGGAGGCCTCTTGGAGGAGAGGTGCCTTCAATAACGTTTTGAAGGTGGAGAGAGTAATTGTCTGATGGATTTGAAGAGGGAAGGGGTCCTAGGCCAGAGGCAGGACGTGGGAGAGAGGACTGTGGTGAGAAAGATGAGATCGAGGTACAGTGCGTAGGTTGGCAGAGAGTTCAGCTACAAAGTAAGATACAGAGAGAGGAGAGAGAGATGGAGGAACAGAGATAAAGACAGAGAGAGATACAGAGAGAGGAGAGAGACAGAAAGGATGGGGTGGGACTGGGAATATTACCTCAAGCTTAAAATGGAAGGAGGAGTGATTGGAGAGAGGAGGAAGGGACAGAGATAAGGGAGACAATGGGAAGAAGGTTTACTAGATAGCCAGGGGAGTGATATTCTAGTTTTTGACCCCATGTAGATCCAGTCACCACCCCCAATCAGTTTTATCTGGCTAAGTCCGGAACTCTTAGTAATTTAACATTTGGTATGTGTCTCCTCCACCTCACAGCCTCCTCAGATAATTCCTTGAGCTGCGATCCAGGGATCCAGGCCAGAGAGGCAGTTCTAACTGGAGCCACAGCTGGACTTTCCTGAGATTTCCTCCCTAATTCCTCTACCAAGGGCCTGGAGTTTCCATTGTGAAAGCACAGCCTGGTTGCAGTCAGTCTTTAGTTAGTGATTGTGTTTATTAAACACAAGTAATCTATTATTATTCTATTCTTAACAATCAAATGATGACTGAGACAGCATGGCCTAGTGGAAAAAGCATAGATAGATCAATCAAATTCCTTCATTCATTCAATCATATTTATTGAGCACCTACTGTGTGCAGGAGCACTGTACTAAATGCTTGGGAGAGAACAACAACACAGTTGCTAGACACATTCCCATGCTCGCTGTGTATAGTTCTTGGATAGGTTATTGTTGTACTGTACTTTCCCAAGAGCTTAGTGCAGTGCTCTGCACACAGTAAGCACTCAATAAATAGGATTGAATGAATGAATGATTTTGATTGATTGAGCTGTGCTTTTTCCACTAGGCCATGCTGTCTCAGTCATCATTTGGTTGTTAATAATAGATAATGGTGGTATTAATTGAGAAACAGTGTGGCTCAGTGGAAAGAGCCCGGGCTTGGGAGTCAAAGGTCATGGGTTCTAATCCTGACTCCACCACGTCAGCTGTGTGACCTGGGGCAAGTCACTTCACTTCTCTGTGCCTCAGTTACCTCATCTGTAAAATGGGGATTACGACTGTGAGCCCCACGTGAGACAACCTGATTACCTTGTATCCCCCCCCCCCCCCCCAGTGCTTAGAACAATGCTTGGCACATAAAAAGTGCTTAACAAATGCCATAATTATTATTATTATTTATTAAGCATATACAATATGCAAAGCACACATAAGCTGCTGGAATGCCATAACCCAGACCAAGCTACAGGTCTTCAAAGTTGTGGTGCTGTCTATTCTGAGGCTGGGAGATAAATGCTTGTTAAATGCTCATTATGTGCCACATATTGTATTAAGCGCAGGGGTAGATACAAGCAAATCGGGTTGGACACAGTCTCTGTCCCACATGGGGCTCCCCCCTATCCCCTCCTCCAGCCACATATCCCCTCCTCACAATGCCCACGTGCTTCCTTTGATTTCTGGAGGAGTTCCATCAATCAACCATATTTACTGAGCACTTACTGTGTTTAGTGTACAATATAACAGAGTTGGCAGACACATATTCTGCCCACAACAAACTTACAGTCTAGAGGGGCAGGTACCATCAGCCATGATCAAAAAAGGGGGGCAGGGCAGGATCACAAACATAGTCCTGGAAAGAAGTCCACTTCATAGCACTAAAGCTGTACACTCTGTAGCCCAGCTGTGCTTGCTGGGGCATATAAGGAGGATACCGAGACAACTAGATAAATGAGAAGAATGGATGCCAGTGTGATAACCAGCCAGCTGGACATTTGTGGAAAATGGACAACAGTAGGCACCCAGCAGATGGACATATGAGGGAAATGGATGATGGTAAGACACTCGAACAGCTGGCCACATGGGGAGAATGATGGTAGGATACTCAAACAGCTGGGTGCATGAGGAGAATGGTAGAATACCTACACAGCTGGTCACAAAGGGAAAATGAATATTAGGGTACTCAAACAGCTGGACACATGAGGCAGGAGAATAATGGTAGGATACCTAGACAACTGGACACATGGGGAGAATGGATGACTGTAAGGTACTCAAACAGCCACCATTCAGTGTACTACAATTGGACAACCAAAACTAAAAGGTGTGTGCGTTGTGGGGGGGGGGGGCACAGAAAATATTATAAGGGCACAGTTATGGCCTCACATGACCCCAGCTCGGCACTGGGACAGGCACACCAGCGTGGCATGCTGAAATCCCAAGAGGATCACAATTATGTTTGTGATCCTTTCAAGCAGAAACTTCAAGAGGATCAGGAGACAAAGGGGGAAGAAGCAAGAAAAGTGCCAAGCACGACAACCAGCCACCGTGTCAGCCCAACAAAGAGCCATGTGTGTGTTTGTACGTGTGTGGGTATGTGCACGCTTGAGTGTGTGCGTGTGTGCACCCGGGGTGGGACACGCATTGGTCTTTCCGGCAGCACACCCATCCATGGGTGAATGTCACCGGTGGTGCCCATTGTCTGTGAGCACGGAGGGCGATTTCACTGACCCAAGATGGGCGAGGCTGGCAGGACGGTGGCCCTCTGAACTTTTGTGTCACCAACCAAGCCTGGGGAGGGCTAATGTTACTGAAGAAACACTCCCATACAGGTCCCATTGTGTAGGAATCATGTAAATAAAAATATAACCACCTGGGGCACTTCTGCACATGGTGATTTGTACACCCTCCTCTTCCAGGATTTACTCCTATTGTGGCCTAGAGGATACAGCACAGGACTGGGAGTCAGGAGACTTGGGTTCTCCGGGTTCTCTACACAGCTCCACTGCTTGCCTGCTGTGTGATCTTGGGCAAGTCTTGGCTTTTCTGTGCCTCAGTTTTATCATCTTTAAAATGGTGTTTAAATATCTGTTCTCTCTCCCCCTTAGACTGCAAGCCCCATGTGGAGCAGGGACTGTGGGCAGGAAATATTTATTGCTATATTGTACTCTTCTAAGTGCTTAGTGCAGTGCTCTGCACACAGTAAGAACTCAATAAATACGATTGAATGAAGTGAATGAATGAATGATTATCCTGCATCTATCCCAGCACTAATACCACAACTATTATTATCCCTCCGATCTGTAAACCATTTCAGTGTTAGAGAAGCAGCGTGGCTCAGTGGAAAGAGCCCGAGCTTTGGATTCAGAGGTCACGGGTTCAAATCCCACTCCACCAATTGTCAACTGTGTGACTTTGGGCAAGTCACTTAACTTCTCTGGGCCTCAGTTCCCTCATCTGTAAAATGGCAATTAAGACTGTGAGCCCCACGTGGGACAATCTGATCACCTTGTATCCCCCCAGTGCTTAGAACAGTGCTTTGCACATAGTAAGTGCTTAACAAATACCATCATTATTATTTCAATGTCCATCTCCCACATTCGAATATAAATTCAGGGATCATGCTCATTAATACAGTTATACTCACCCGGAGTGCTCTGCATATAGTAAGCACTTAAGAAATACTATAGATTGACAGACCGATAAAAGTGATCACAACCCCCCAGATGGTGGAATGTGTGAAGTTTAAAGCAGATTTTTGCCTAGATTAAAAGTTAAAATCAAACTCAAAAATCTCCCCTATGCGCATATGTAGCTTTTTTTTAAGTCAGGAAAAATCCATTTTGTAAAGAGAAAAAGGGGAGGCACTAGCTCTGTCTTTGGCTCCCTGGCTGTGGAGGAGGGGGAGACTGGGTCTGGGTCCCTGAAGGGGGTGAAGCTGTAGGTCAGGAGACCTGGGATGGGATGGGGGTGGGTGGAGAGAGGTTTGGGGAGCAGGTCTCTGGGTTACTGCCCTGAGGGAGAAGGGGAGGCAGGAGGCCTGGGCTCTGACTGGGGAGTGGACCCTCTGATGGAATCTCTAATAATGATAATAGTAATAGTTGTGGTGTTCATTCAGTGCTTACTGTGAGCCAAGCCCTATGCTAAATACCAGGGGAGATACAAGATAATCAGATTCCACCCACAGTTTTAGGGGGAGAGAAGGAGAGTGGCCTAGTGGAGAAGCAGGACAGTCTAGTGGAAAGAGCACCATCCTGGGAATCAGAGGAACTCTACTACATTATCTGCTGTGTGACCTTGGGCAAGTTACTTAAGTTTTCTGTGCCTCTGTTACCTCCTCTGTAAAATGTGGATTAAGACCGTGAGACCCGTGTGGGATATGGATTCTGTCCAACATGATTTGCTTGAATCTATCCCCGAGCTTAGTACTATGTTTGGCACATAGTAAGAGCTTAATAACTACCATATTAGTACAGTTACTATTATTATTCATTCATTCAATCGTATTTATTGAGTGCTGACTGTGTGCAGAGCATTGGACTAGGCACTTGGGAAGTACAAATCGGCAACATATAGAGACAGTCCCTACCCAACAACAGGCTCACAGTCTAGAAGATTATTAAAGTGGGCAGGGGATGTCACTGTTTATTATTAATAATAATAATAATGCCATTTATTAAGCACTTACTATGTGCAAAGCACTATTTTAAGCGCTGGCAAGGTTACAAGGTGATCAGGTTGTCCCACGGGGGGCTCACAGTCTTAATCCCCATTTTTACAGATGAGGTAACTGAGGCACAGAGAAGTTAAGTGACTTGCCCAAAGTCACACAACTGACAATTGACGGAGCAGGGATTTGAACCCATGACCTCTGACTCCAAAGCCCTTGCTCTTTCCACTGAGCCACGTGGCTTCTTGTTATTGCATTTTACTTTCCCAAGTGCTTAGTACACAGTAAGCACTTAATAAATACGGTTGAAGGAATGAATTTTTTTATTATTATTTTTAATAACAGGTTCTTAATCCCCATTTGACACACGAGGAAACTGAGGCTCAGAGAAGTGACTTGCCCAAATTCACAAGTAGCAGCGCCGGGATGTATATGTGTTTGTTATGTATGTATATATGGTTGTACGTATTTAGTACTCTATTTATTTTACTTGTACATATTTATTCTATTTATTTTATTCTGTTAATATGTTTTGTTTTATTCTCTGTCTCCCCCTTCTAGACTGTGAGCCCACTGTTGGGTAGGGACCGTCTCTGTATGTTGCCAACTTGGACTTCCCAAGCGCTTAGTCCAGTGCTCTGCACACAGTAAGTGCTCAATAAATACGATTGAATGAATGACGGAATGAACGCGGAATCTCTCTCCAGACCCCCAGAATCCCACCCCTTCCCGCAGTACTGGTGGAAACCGGATTGGTCCCGTGCTTTGGGGGACGGGGGACGGAGGACTCCCCCTCGTCCCCCTCTCCATCCCCCCCATCTTACCTCCTTCCCTTCCCCACAGCACCTGTATATATGTATATATGTTTGTACATATTTATTACTCTATTTATTTTACTTGTACATATCTATTCTATTTATTTTATTTTGTTGGTATGTTTGGTTTTGTTCTCTGTCTCCCCCTTTTAGACTGTGAGCCCACTGTTGGGTAGGGACTGTCTCTATATGTTGCCAATTTGCACTTCCCAAGCTCTTAGTACAGTGCTCTGCACACAGTAAGCGCTCAATAAATACGATTGATGATGATGATGATGATGTTGAGTAGGGACTGTCTCTATATGTTGCCAATTTGCACTTCCCAAGCTCTTAGTACAGTGCTCTGCACACAGTAAGCGCTCAATAAATACGATTGATGATGATGATGATGATGTTGAGTAGGGACTGTCTCTATATGTTGCCAACTTGCACTTCCCAAGCGCTTAGTAGAGTGCTCTGCACACAGGAAGCGCTCAATAAATACGATTGATTGATTGATTGATTGATTGATTGACTCCCCTTACACACACACACACACACACGAATTTTGCTCGGGGTGAGATGCCCCTGGGGGGTGGGGGGCAGCCACTTATCTGTGGCAGCACCCTCCCCGGAACCAGTCGCCAAACCCCCAGGAAATCACCTGCGATCTACCCCCTTTCTCCCTCCATCAGTTGGTCACCTGGTAATCCCGTAATCTCCATAATCCCCTTCCTCCTCTGCCCCGCACCCCCGAAGCAGTAGATGGGAAGGGAGCCGGGCTGGGTGACCTGCGATCCGGAATTGGGAGAAGGGGGTATCTGGCCCCCTGCCCTGGGGCGGGGCGTCCTCCTCCCCTCTCCCCCCCCCCCCCCAGGAGAACAATCCGTCCTTATTCAGACCCCCCACCGAGTGGGCCGGGGGCCAAAGCAAACGGAGCCGGGCCGAGCTGTCCAAGAACACGTGTCCCCGCCCCTCCCGTCCCCCTCTGGCGCCCCATTCATTCATTCAATCGTATTTATTGAGCGCTTACTGTGTGCAGAGCACTGGACTAAGCGCTTGGGAAGTCTCTATAAATTGGCAACATATAAAGACAGTCCCTACCCAACAGTGGGCTCACAGTCTAGCCCCAATCTCTCCCCTCTCCCCTTCATTCCTCCCAGCCCCCCATCTCGGGGTGACCCCCTCCTGGGGGCGTTCGGACTACCCTTCCCTCTCTAAGCCCCCCTTTCCTCTTCTCTCTCTCCCTTCTGCGTCACCCTGACTTGCTCCCTTTAATAATAATAATAATAATAATGGCATTTATTAAGCACTTACTATGTGCAAAGCACTGTTCCAAGCACTGGGAAGGTTACAAGGTGATCAGGTTGTCCCACGGGGGGCTCACAGTCTTAATCCCCATTTTCCAGATGAGGCAACTGAGGCACAGAGAAGTTAAGTGACTTGTCCAAAGTCCCACAGCTGACAGTTGGCGGAGCCGGGATTTGAACCCCTGACCTCTGACTTCAAAGCTCGTGCTCTTTCCAACTGAGCCACGCTGCTTCTCTGCTTCCCCTTCTTCATCCCCCCCGTCCCGGGCCCACATCACTTATCCCAGCTCCGCCAATTGTCAGCTGTGTGACTTTGGGCAAGTCACTTCACTTCTCTGTGCCTCAGTTGCCTCATCTGGAAAATGGGGATTAAGACTGTGAGCCCCCCGTGGGACAACCTGATCACCTTGTAACCTCCCCAGCGCTTAGAACAGTACTTTGCACATAGTAAGTGCTTAATAAATGCCATCATCATTATTATTATGCCCGTATCTGAAATTTGTTTATATGATGATGATGATGGTATTTGTTAAGCGCTTACTGTGTGCCAAGCACTGTTTTAAGCGCTGACTGTTCTAAGCGTTCTAATGTCACTCTCCCCCTCTAGACTATAGTAAGCCCGTCGTGGGCAGGGAATGTGCCTGTTTCATTGTTATACTTTACTCTCCCAAGCGTTTAGTCCAGTGCTCGGCACACAGTGAGCGCTCAATAAAAACGACTGACTGGCCGACAAAGAGCAGGCTGCTGCCAGAGGCGGCGCTATCCGCGTCCGCGTTATACCTGGACGTGGATCCCCACCACCCCAGAGTCAAAGCAAGGCAAAGCAGTCCTGGACTGCCATTAGGCTCCTCCTCGGAGCTCCGTGCCAACCTGCCCAGCTTCTCCCCACCCTCCCACTCCTCAGGCACATGTTACTGTTATTTCTGGCTGGCGGCCTGGGCCCCCACCCTTTCTCCCCCTCCCCAGAACCAGCTACAGTCAGCTGGCCTCAGCTTCCCCGACAGCACCACCAGGACTTCCTTTCATGATCCAGGATTCGTCCCAGCCCTTTGGCCCCACTCTGGTCCCACCCCGGTTCCCCTTCCCATTAAGCCCCCTTCCCATACGATCCCCGGCTCCCCTCAGAGCCCCAGGAGACCCCCAACCCAGAAGAAGAAGACTGAAAGACAGGTCGAGGAGTTTGCTTTATTGGGGTGGA
Organism: Tachyglossus aculeatus; assembly: GCF_015852505.1. Lineage (NCBI taxonomy): Eukaryota > Metazoa > Chordata > Mammalia > Monotremata > Tachyglossidae > Tachyglossus > Tachyglossus aculeatus. The sequence goes on from NC_052091.1 coordinate 5,010,583, forward strand.
TTCCAGGGCTCCTTCCATGGAGGGTGAGGTGGGCGGGGAAGGGGGGTGGTCCCGGGGGCATCACTCTTCCCCAACCCACAAGTGGTAGACCTGGTCTGTCAGGATACCGGTGTAGGTGGACATGGCCGCTGTGCTCTTACTGTAGACGTCCCTGTGGGGAGAGAGGGAGCTGGGGGAAAATCTGTGGGGGGAGGACAGAAAAGGACTGGAGAGAAGCAAGAGCTGGGGGAGGTTGCTGAAGGGGAGGGTGTCTGGATCCCCCAGAGGGTGGGGGGCTGGAGGAGATGGTGTCTGGATTTCAGAGGGCTGGGGGCTGAGTCAGTGGATATCTGGGTCCCACAGGGTGTAGGGCTGTGGGGGGAGAGGGTGCTTGGATCTTATAGGGTGAGGGACAGGGGAAGAGAGTGCTTGGTCCCTAGCAGGTAGAAGCCTGGAGAGTTGGTGTCTGACCACCCAGAGGGTGGGGGGCTGGGGCAGAGGATGTCTGGATCCAAGAGGGCAAGGGTCTGGGGGAGAGAGTGTCTCAGTCTCAGAGGGTGAGGGGTCGGGGGAGAGGGTGCTTGGGCCCCAGGGGGTGAGGGCAGGGGAAGAGGTGTTTGGGCCCCGAAGGGTGGGAGCTTGGAGAGGTGGGTATCTGAGCCCCCAGAAGGATGAGGACTGGGGCAGTGGGTTTCTGGATCCAAGAGGTAAGGGGTGGGGGAGAGGGTATCTGGAGCCTAGAAGGTTGTGGGGTGGAGGGAAGAAGGTGTCTGGTCTTCAGAGGGTGAGGGCAGGGGGAGAGAGTGATTGGGCCCCAGAGAGCGGGAGAAGTGGGTGTCCGAGCCCCAAGGGATGGGGGATGAAGGGATGGGTGTCTGAACCCCCCAGAGGGTGGGGGGCTACAGGTGTGAGTGTCTAAACCCCCAAGAGGGTAGGATCTGGGGGAAAGGATGTCTGGACCCCAGTGGGTGAGGGGCTGGAGGGATGGGGGGACTGGGCCCCAGAGAACGAGGGCTGTGGGCCCCAGAGGGTAAGGGGAAGGGTGGGAGTAGAGAGGCCGTGAGGCTGGGCCCCTGAAGACAGTAGGGGCCCAGGGAGTGGAGGGGTCTCGAGGCTCCGTACCTAATCTTCTCATTCAGGCCGGTGCTCTTTGCCTTCTCGTACAGCTCTCGGGCTGCGGTGCCCACTGTCCCCAGGTAGCCTACCAGAGTGTCCTGCACCCTGTCCAGGAGACTCTGGGGCTCCTCCCGACGGAGTCTAGCCCCCTGGACCACTGCAGGAGGAGGCAGATTTCAACCACTGGGCCTCCCTCCATGGCCTCTGCCCACCCCTGCCCAGGAACGAGACTTCTGCCCCCAGCCCCCTGCCCTCTCCCTCAAACTGCTCCCTTCTCAGGCCAAACTGCCTGTCCAACCTCCTGTTCTCTCCTCCCTTGCCTCACCGGAGCTCAGCAGCAGCAGCAGTAGGAAAGAAGAGATGCCTTTGGGTCCCATCATGGCAGAGTGGACTTGAGACCAAACAGACAGGGCTGTGAGGTGGCCGGATGGACAGACGGAGCCCAGGGAGACAGAGAGCCAGTCAGAGAGCGGGGGCAGAGGAAGGACAGAGAGCTGAGAACAGGTTCTCTCTGTACCCCTCCAGAGCCCACCCCCGCCTTTTTTCTGCCCCCATCCCCCACCTCCTCTGCCAGCCTCCCCCTTTCTCTCCCCTTCTTGCCTCCCCACTCCCTCTCTCCCTCTCTCACCTCCTGCTCTAGGGTCTCTGTTCCCTAGGACAAGGTCAGTGGCTTTATAGGCAACACTAACCCCTTCTCTTCCCACTCCGCCCTCAGGGAGACCAAAGTCCAGGCCAACAGAGGCAGCTAGACAGGTGGGGGAGAGGGGCAGGGAGGGCACAGGTTTAGGAAAAAGCAGCTTAGCCTAGTGGAAAGAGCACGGGCCTGGGAGTTAGAGGACGTGGGTTCTAATCCCAGCTCTGCCACGTGTCTGTTGTGTGACTTTGGACGAGTCACTTAATTTCTCTGGGACTCAGCCACCTCATCTGTAAAATTTGGGATGAAGACTGTGAGCACCATGTGGGACATTCATTCATTCATTCATTCAATCGTATTTATTGAGCGCTTACTGTGTGCAGAGCACAGTACTAAGTACTGTGTACTAAGCGCTTGGGAAGTACAAGTTGGCAACATTTAGAGACGGCCCCTACCCAACAGTGGGCTCAGTCTAGAATGGGGAGACAGAGAACAAAACAAAACATATTAACAAAATAAAATAAATAAAATAAATATGTACAAATAAAATAGAGTAATAAATAAATAGAGTAATAAATAGAGTAATATTTACTCTACAGGGACAGGGACTGTGTCTGGCCCAACTACCTTGTATCTACCCCAGCATCTAAAACAGTGCTTGGCACATAATAAGTGCTTAATAAATATCACAATTATTATTAATTTTATTATTAATACTACTACTAATAATAATAAATAGCAGGGTGGGGGAAGATTTATCTCTCCCCCGCAACCCAATCACTATCTATCTATCATCTATCTATCTATCTATATCTATCGTCACCCAAGCAGCCTCTCCCACAAGGAGGGACTGAAACCTGGGGAGAGACAGGGCCTGAGAAGCAGGGGTCTGGGTTCCATGAGGGGATGGGGGTGCTGGGTTGGGGAAGATCTGGGCACTGGGGAGGCATAAACAGAGTGGGGGAACCACAGCTGGGGCCTTGGTGATTGGCTTGGGGGTTGACCTGGTCGCCAAAACAGGAGCTGGGACTGGGTGTATGATGCCAGGGTTTTTATGGAGAGGCAGTACCAGGAATGTGGGAGCTAGACCCCAGTGTTCTGATTTTAAGGCCTGAAAGACCCTTTCAGATTGTGGGTGGGGCCGGTATTCATTCATTCATTCAATCGTATTTATTGAGTGCTTACTGTGTGCAGAACACTGTACTAAGCACTTGTGAAGTACAAGTTGGCAACATATAGAGACGGTCCCTACCCAAAAACGGGCTCACAGTCTAGAAGGGGGAGACAGACAACAAAACAAAACATGTGGATAGGTGTCAAGTTGTCAGAATAAATAGAAATAAAGCTAGATGCACATCATTAACAAAATAAATAGAATAGTAAATATGTACAAGTAAAATAAATAAAGTAATAAATCTGTACAAACCACGTCCTCCCCCTGGCCTGGAATGCCCTCCCTCCACACATCCGCCAAGCTAGCTCTCTTCCTCCCTTCAAAGCCCTACTGAGAGCTCATCTCCTCCAAGAGGTCTTCCCAGACTGAGCGCCCTTTTTCCTCTCCTCCTCCCCATCCCCCCCACCCTACCTCCTTCCCCTCCCCACAGCATCTGTATATATCTTTGTACAGATTTATTACTCTATTTATTTTACTTGTACATATTCCCTCCTCCTTCCCCATGTCCCCCCCCTTGAAAGGGGGGCTGTCTGCCCTGAGGAAGAGAGGCCCCCACCAGAACCGGGGACCAGCTCGGGGAGAGTCGGGGGAAGCTACCCCAAAACCCTATGTTTCTCTTCCCACACCTCAGCCACCAAGTCCTTAACTTAAGGTCTGGGGTCCCTGCCTTCCCCATGTTCACAGTGGACAGCCTTAGTGCTGGGTGACTTTGGGCCAGTTACCTTAACATCTCTGGTATTCCAATTCCGGCGCTATAATGAAGAGGAGCCTGTGCCTGGAGGAACTAACTGCCATGAGGCCCCTCCAGCCAGACCTGGGAAGTGGCTTGGTGGGCAGTCACTAAGCTGTGTGACTTTAGGACTCTGGACCTCTGGGTTTCCATTTCCAGAATGGACTTCATGAGTAGGTCTTTTGGTGGGCAGTGTATGCTTGGACCAGTAGCTTAACCACTCTGTACCTCCCTGCTGTGCAACTTTGGGTCAGTAGCTTAATCTCTCTGGGCCTCCTTACTGTCCAATTTTGAGCCAGCAGCCTAAACTCTGTGGTGTTTTGGGCCCCCTCCTCTTCAGTCTCCCCAGGCTTTCCTTTTTTTCCATCTTGCTCTGCAGGACTTCACTCCAGGAATGGAACCTCTCCTACATCCATCCATCCCTACAGCAGAGAGACAGATTCCCCCACTCCCCACCCTCGGCCCCCTTGTCCAATCCAGGAAGACAAGCCAACCACTGGGAAAGAAAAGCCACAGAGACTGCAAAGCCATGTTCTTCCTTTTATTCCCAGGCTAAGGTCAAGTTTCCTGGGTGAGGTTTAAGGTGGTTGGGGGTGTAGGCTCTACCTTGCTCTTGTCGCCCTCCCCCTCCTTCAGCCCCTCCCTTTGGCAGAGGAGCGGGAAGCACAGGAGGCTACGAGCCCGACCCACGGCCCGTTGCCTTGCGCTCTGCAACCACTGGCTGGTCCGGGCCCCCACATCACTCAGGTGGTCTTCGTAGTAAGTAGCCAGAAAGGCGCCCACAGGAGCCAGGGAACTTTGGGCCGGAGCCCTGCGGAGAACAATCACAAGAATCAGAACCAGGCTTCTCCCCTTCCTCCTAGCCTTCTCCCTTCCCCCATCGCAGAACCCCTCCATATCAGGTACCCAACACCACGATTCCCAGTCCCCAGGGTTCTCCATCCTGTTCCTACCACCTGTGCCCCTCCCCAGCCCCAGTCTCTCCTTTCTCCGAGAACCCCACTCTCCTCCACTCACCAGATCCAGGTCCAGTTTTCGCGGGTGGTGATCTTGTCCACGACCGGGTTCACGAAGTGATCCACAGCCCCCCACACCATCGAGCCAATGCCCCAGCCCGTCCCCGCTGGGGCCTTCTCAGCCGCTGCCTCTTCCATGGGGGATTTCCCGGCCCAGACCCCTACAGATGGAAGAGTCCTGAGCCCTAGGCTGGGTGTGCCCCCTGCCATACCCCTCCACTTTCCTGTCTTCTCCAGTGCCCTCCACCCCTCCCCAGCCCCCAGACTCCTCTCCAGGACCCCCCAACCCCACTGTGTGACCCCTGTCTTTATGGACTGGATCCCCCCCCCCCCCATCCCCCCCACCTTACCTGCTTCCCCTCCCCACAGCACCTGTATATATGTATATATGTTTGTATGTATTTATTACTCTATTTATTTATTTTATTTGTACATATTTATTCTATTTATTTTATTTTGTTAATATGTTTTGTTTTGTTGTCTGTTTCCCCCTTCTAGACTGTGAGCCCACTGTTGGGTAGGGACCGTCGCTATATGTTGTCAACTTGTACTTCCCAAGCGCTTAGTACAGTGTTCTGCACACAGTAAACACTCAATAAATACAATTGAATGAATGAATGAATTATATTAATGTCTATCTCCCCCTCTAGACTGCAAGCTTAATGAGGGCAGGGAATGTGTCTGTTATATTGTGATATTGTACTCTCCCAAGTGCTTTAGGTCAGTGCTCTGCATATAATAAGTGCTCAATAAACACGATCGACTTGACTGCCTGACTCTCTGCAGCACCTCCAACACTCTCTTGGCAACCAGACCTCTCTTTGTGATCCCTCCTACCCCTCTTTGTGACCATGTGACCTCTCCTCAGAGACCCCCACCTCTTCATTTTCCATTGGCTTCCAGTAGTGACTCTGTTTCTGTGTTCTTTTCCTCTGCACCACCCCCAGATCCAGTTTGTCTGCCTTTCTCCCCCTTTGGGTCCACCTGCACCCCCTCTGTGTTGTCCCTCTTCTTTCACTAGCTGACAGCTGTTTCCCCAACCCCTCTCCTAAGCCACCCCAATCAACTCCACTTTTGCCCCGGCTATTAACCACCAACACTTGGGTCCTTGAGTCACCTTCACCTCTCCTATCTTCCTGCTCTGGCCTGTCTCTGCCCATCCTACCACTGTGGGCCTTTGTACGGGGCCCCCCTATCATTCCCTCCCTCTCTGCCCAACTGGGTCACCCCAGGCCTTTGGGCACCTTGGGCCTGACCCCACTGTGTCCGTCTGTCTGTAGGTTCACCCCTGCTCCCAACAACTAGGTGCTTGCCTGTTGGCCTGCTCTGCTTCTGTGGGCTATTCCAGCAGTCCACGGTTGAGGGGTGTCAGGGGGATGATGACCACTAGCTTCCAGCCATGGGGTTATAATATAATAATAATAATGTTGGAATTTGTTAAGCGCTTACTATGTGCCAAGCCCTGTTCTAAGTGCTGGGGTAGATACAAGGTAATCAGGCTATCCCAAGTAGAGCTCACAGTCTTCATCCCCATTTTACAGATGAGGTAACTGAGGCCCAGAGAAGTTAAGTGACTTGCCCAAGTTCACACAGCTGACAAGCGTCAGAGCCGGGATTAGAACCCAGGACCTCTGACTCCCAAGCCCATGCTCTTTCCACTTAGCCACGCCACAGGGTTAGCACCATGGGGGTTGGGACCACCAGGATGATGGCCTTGGTGTTATAACCAATGGGGATGGTGGCCTTGGAGTAATAGCCTCAGGGGTGACGGTCATAGGGAAGGTGGCCACAACGGTCTGGGACAAGGAAATGGCTACCATGGGGGTGATAGACACAGGGGTCAATGTCATGGGGGGGGGGTGGCCATTGTGGGGAGAAGGGTGGCCATAGGTGGGGTGGCCTTTGAGGGTGGTATTTCTGGGATGGTGTTGCCAGGCTGACAGTGAGCTAATTCAGGTAGCTGTTGAACACTTTGAAACCGGCTCTCTGCTAGGAACAACCGCCCCTGTTCCCCCCACCCCCACACACCCCCACACACAAATTCTCCCCTCCTCCCAGCCCACAGGCCACCAATCCCTTGCCCCCAACTCTCTGGTACCTCTACCTTCAGCCACCCCCCGCCCACCCAAGCCCACCTAGTCTGCCTCCCTGGACCCCTGCTCCCTGGTTCCCCATTGCCCCCACCCAACCACCCTTACCCAGGGCCCAGGCCAGGAGCAGCACCCAGGGCAACAAGAGGCCATGTCGGAAACTGGACATTTCGTCGGCGTCTGTCCGTCCGTCCTCTCAGCAGCTCCGTGCTCCCTTGAGGGATACAGCCCCACAGTGCTCCTCCCCCTCTGACCCCCCCACCTTCATACCCTCAGTCCTTCCACCCCCAGGCCTCTCACCCTGTAGTCCCAGGCTGGGAGACGGACTTTGTTCTGAGTTGATAGAGTGGTCATTGATTCAACAGTCCAGCCTCACTGTCCCTGCCAACCCCACAGCCCTCACTCTCCCCACTCCACCTAACTTCTCGTTCTCTCCCCTCCCCTCCACCCCCCCAAGAACCCTGCCCATTTCACCCCTTCTGCCCCCAAATCAAAGCTCTCTCTTCCCCTCCCCGAGAGGCAGGGCTTTGAAGGAAGTGCCATTGCCCCTAAGGTAGGCCTCTTGCCCAAAGGATCCTTCTATTCCTCCTCCCCCAGCCCTCTCTGTTCCTTCCCTCCCCCCGATCCCACAACCCCCATCATAGGTTTCTAGGAAAGTCAGTGGGTCAGAGGTGAGATGAGAACAAGACTGAATAGTACTGGAGGGAGAGAGGCAGAGAACACTAGAGGGAAAGAGGCTGGAAATACTGTAGGGAGAGAGGAAGGAAGCACGGGAAGGAGAGGAGCAGGGGACACTGGAGGAGAGGAGAAGGAGGCACTGGAGGGAGAGAGGAAGGAAGCACAGGAAGGAGAGGAGTAGGGAGCATTGGAGGGAGAGAAGCAGGGGATACTGGAAGGAGAGGAACAAGGACACTGGAGGAAGAGGGACAATAGTCACTGGAGGGAGAGGGCCAGGGGGCACTGGAAGAAGAGCAGGGTTTCTAGAGGAAGAAGGCCGAGGGCACTGGTTAGGGGTATCATGAATTCTGGGGAAGATGGGAAGAAAGAGGAGGTAGGGACTTCAGTTCGAGGGGAGGTACTGGGAATAGAGGGACAAAAATTAGGGTGCTTGGGGGCACAGGGAGGCAAGAAGGGAGGAATGATAGACCTGGGGATCAATCATTAGTATTGATCGGGCACTTACTGTTTGCAAAGCACTGTACTAAGTGCTTGGGAGAATAAATAGAATTAATAGATAGGATCCCTGTCTTCAAGGAACTTATCTTCCAGTTGAGGAGATAGATTCTAAAATCAACTACAGATAAGAGGAGGTAATAAAGATATGTACATAAGGGCTGGGTGGGTGGAGGGGGGTGAATACCCAGCCCTTGGTGATGCAGAGGTGTTAAAGGGGCAGCTAGGGGATGTAAGGTGGGGAGATGAGAGATTAATCAGGGAAGTGGGATTTCAGAAAGGCTTTGGAGATGGAGGGAGGAGGGTTCAGCCGGACACCCCATCCACCTCCGCATCATACAGAAACTCCTCACCATCAGCTTTAAAGCACTCAATCACCTTGCCCCCAACCCCCGGACTTCACCTCGCTACTTTTCTACTCTGACCCAGCCTGCACATTTTGCTCCTCTAATTCTAACCTTCTCATTGTACCTCGATCTTCTCTATCACTGATCTCTCTCTCTCTTCCTGCCTCTGGCCTGGAACACACTCCCTCCTCAGATCTGACAGACAATTACTCTCTCCGACTTCAAAGCCTTATTGAAGGCACAACTCCAAGAGGACTTCTCTGACTAAGCTCTCCTTTCCTCTTCTCCCACTCTCTTCTGCATTGCCCTGACTTGATCCCTTTATTCATCCCCCAGCCCAGCCTCGCTTATGTATGTATCTGTAATTTTATTTATATTAATGTCTGTCTCCCCCTGTAGACTGTAAGCTCGTTGTGAGTAGGGATCATGTCTGTTATACTGTTATAATGTACTCTCCCAAGGGCTTAATAAATACGAATGACTGACTTGCTGACTGACGTAAAGCAGGCGGGAGGGGTTTTAAGCATGAGCTCTGCTGCTGATGGGGAGGGAGACGTTGGGAGCACGAGGTTTGAGCAGGAAAATCTCTGCAGAGGCAGGGGTATTGGGCAGATGGAGAGGGCTGGCTCTAGCCTGTTCCCTGCCCCCAGTTGTTGACAAAAATGGTCAAGGCAAGAGTCACTCCTCCCCTCAAGGCCAGCCTGCTGAGGGGATTTCCAATGTTTGTTTTAGACCCAGTCCATTGAGGTGAAGGTCTTCCAGGCCCCATCTCCAACCCCAACCCTACCCTTTCCCCTCAACCTCAGCCCTGCGTCTCCCCCAACCCAAGCCTCACCTCTCTCCACACCAGACCCCTCTCCCCCACCCCAGTCCTGCCTCTCCCCAACACTAGTCTTCCTCTCCCCTATCCCAACCCTGCCTCTCCCCAACTCCAGCTCTGTCTCTCCCCCGACACCAGTCCTGGCTCTTCCCCTGACCCAGCCCAAGTCCTACCTCTCCCTCCAGCCCTGCCTTTCCCCTACCCTAATCCTTCCTCTCCCCAACCCCAGCCCTGTCTCTACCCCATCCCAGCCCTGACTCTCCTGACTCTCACTCTCCCTCCAGTCCTGCTTTTCCTCCACCCTAGTCCTTCCTCCCCCACACCCCAGCTCACCCTCTCCCCCATTCCAGCCCTGTCTCTTCCCAAACACTCCTGCTGCTCCTCACTCTCCACCTCTTTCTAAAACTGAGCAATGGTGGCCCAAGCCCCACCCCATCTCTCTGTCTCTCCCTCCTTCCCCAACCCAGTTCCCATGACCCCTCCAAGTCACACACACAGAGGCTGGGAGAGCTGCTCAGGGTTTATTGCAACAAGGGATTGGCACAGGAGGGGCTTTATCTGGAGGGTTCAGTGGGGGACGGGCCTGGCGGGGGGACAAGTTGGAGAGCCTCACGAGAGGGGTAGTTTAGCGATCCTAGTCCTGGCCTTGCTTGAGGGCCTCCACCTTTTCCTTCAGCTTGCGGAAGTTGTCTGCGAACCATTTCCTGGACAGAGAGAGGAGCGGAGACAGGGTCAATAGGGAGGACGCCCCCCTGCACCCAAATTCTCCCTTCGCCTCCCCACCAACTCCCTCCAGCCTAATCTTCTGATCTGTGTTCTCCTGGTCTCCTAGCCCTCCCGACCCTCCTGAGCCCCCCGAGCCCCTCAATTCCCCTAGCCCCCAGGGCTCTCAACTCCCCAATCCTCAGAGTTCCCCTCCAGGTCCTGGCACCTGGTCTTGACGGAAAAATCGCTGTCGTGCAGTTCAGAAAAGGCGGCCTTGGTCTTCTCCCCTAAGGTGTCAGCCAAATCCTTCACCTTCGCCTGGAAACGCTCAAAGCCGCTAAGGACATCTGATTCCGTCTGATCTGCCACCACGGGGTCAGGGCCTGGAGGAGATCCAGGTGAATGGGCCCACAGGTCAGGAACTCGGGGTGAGGGGGACGGGGGATGGGATGTAGAGGGGTGGAGGCGCGCATGGGGTCACAAGACTGCCGAACTGGGAAGGGCAGTGTTGGAATCACTCCTTCGACCCTCCCGCCTTGGCCACAGGGCAGCAAATCGTAGGGGGAGCGGCTCGGTGATGTCACTAGTTGCGAGGCAGACTATCCAAACAAATAAAGAACTCGGTGAGGCTCTAGTTGGGGAGAATTGAGAGGAAAGGGCGGCGGGGCGGGGGAACAGGGGAGAAGAGGAGAATGACTACACAGAGGAGGCTTCCAGACTTCCCCCGCCCTTAGTCTGGTTTCCCTTCCTCTCCCAGAGGGGTCGTAGGGGTCGCGGTCTTGATCTGAGGGGGAAGGGCCGGGAATCAGTCAGACAGTTGCATTTATTGAGCGCTTACTGTGTGCAGAGCACTGTACTAAGCGCTTGGGAGAGGACAATATAAAAATAAACGGACATATTCCCTGCCCACCACGAGTTTATAGTCTAGAACTGGGGCGGGGGACGCTCCAGGGCTTTATGGAGATCAGGAACTTGGGGGCCTGGGGGAGTTGAGGGGTTAGGGGAGTTGAAGGGGGTTTGGGGGGGGGGGATCAGGAGGTTAGGGGTCCAGGAGCAGGTAGAGCAGAGGACCAGGCTGGAGGGACGGGCGCCTTGTAGATGCAACCAGACCGACGCGAAGTGGGTGTTTTTGGAGGGTGGAGGGTTGACGTGCGCCTGGGGGAAGGAGCCTGGGGCGGAGGTCAGGACAGCCAACGTTCTGCATCCCTGATTCCCGGATTCCTTTCCCCATTACCCCTTCCCTGCCTCCCCTCCAATTCCTCCCCCGCCCCCGTACCTGATAGGACAGACAGGGCGACAACCAGAACGGCGAGGGATAGGATGGGCTTCATGGCGAATCCTGAGTGGAGACTGCGAGAGGGTGGGAAGGGTCAGGGGGATGGGAGGCGGGGAGGACGCCCCATCACTAAGTCCCTGAGGGCTCCCCCGGCTCTCCCCGCTCCTGCCCTCATTCATTCATTCATTCAATCGTATTTATTGAGCGCTTACCGTGTGCAGAGCACTGGACTAAGCGCTTGGGAAGTACAAGTTGGCAACATATAGAGATGGTCCCTACCCAACAGTGGGCCCTCCTTCCCCCCGATCCTCCGACCCCCTCCCCGCCCCCCGCCCCACTTTAGCCAATCCCACTCACCAGAGTAAAGAGAAGGATCTGGTTCGGACCACGCCACGGACTCTGGTTTTATCAGGGCCGGGGCGGGGGAGGGCGAGGGAAAGAGGGAGGAGTGTGTATGGGAAGGGGGCGAGGGGAAGGCGGGGGGGATTAGGAACGGGGCGGGGAAAATTCAATCCACTCAAGATCCCGGCTCCTTTCCTTCCTCCTCCCCCACGCGACTGGAGTGCTCCTTCTTCCTCCCTCTTCCCCCATCCGTCTGGAGCTCCCCCTCCTCCTGATACTCCTAGTCATGGGTTCTAATCCCACGGGTTTCCCCTCCCCATTGCCTCGTCCCGTTCCCTATGCTCTACCCCCCTCCCCGTCCCACAGCATTTGTGTATAGATGTGCATATTTGTAATTATAAGTATTTATTTTTATACGTACATATCATTTATTCTATTTTATTAAGGCTGTGTGTCTAGCTATAATTCTATTTATATTGATGCTATTGATGCCTGTCTACTTGTTTCGTTTTGCTCTGTGGTCTGTCTTCCCCTTTCGAGACTGTGAGCCCCTTGTTGGGTAGGGCATGTCTCTATTTGTTGCCGAATTGTACTTTCCAAGCGCTTCGTCCAGTGCTCTGCACACAGTAAGCGCTCAATACATACGATTGAATGACCGAATGAATCTATAATTCTTTTTATTTATAATGATGCTACTGATGCCTGTTGACTTGTTTTGATGTTTGACTCCTCCCCCCCCCCCCCCCCAGACTGTGAGCCAGGGATTGTCGCTATGTGTTGCTGAATTGTACTTCCCGAGCGCTTAGTACTGTGTTCTTCACACAGTAAAGGCTCAATAAATACGATTGAATGAGTGAATAACCCCGGCTCTGCCCCTTGTCTGCTGTGTGACCTTGGGCAAATCACTTCTCTGTGCCTCAGTTCCCTCATCTGTAAAATGGAGATTGACACCGTGAGCCCCACATGAGACAGGGATGGTGTCCAAACCGATTTGTTTGTATCCACCGCACACCAATACAGTGACTGGAACATAGTAAGCGCTTAACAGATAGCACAATTATTATGATTGTTATATTCCACCCGTCCAGAGCACTCATTCCAGCTGACGCCCAAACCCGTTTGGAGAGCCTCCTCCTCCGGACGCCCTCCCCACCCGTCCGAAGCTACCCCCTCAACCCTCCCCCCTCCATCAGGACCCCCTCTCATTCATTCATTCATTCATTCAATCGTATTTATTGAGCGCTTACTGTGTGCAGAGCACTGGACTAAGCGCTTGGAAAGTACAATTCAGCAACAAATGGAGACATCCCCTACCCAACAACGGGCTCACAGTCTAGAAGGGGGGAGCCAGACACCAAAACAAAACAGATCCAAGTGTATGTATCAGGATGAAATCACTTCTGATCCTCCCCCCTGGCCGTCCTCCGCCTCACCCTCCCTCCCACCCTCACATTCCCCGGGAGAGTTTCCCACGCCTAGTGCCCTACATCGTCCAACATCCTTCCTCTCCGTCTTACCCAACCCGAGCTCCAGCCCTTCCCCCACGGAGCACGTCTCTTCCACCCTCCAACAGCCAACTTGTACTTCCCAAGCGCTTAGTACAGTGCTCTGCACACAGTAAGCGCTCAATAAATACGATCGAATGAATAATAATAATAATAATGGCTTACTATGTGCAAAGCACTGTTCTAAGCACTGGGGAGGTTACAAAGTGATCCAGTTGTCCCACGGGGTGGGCTCACAGTCTTAATCCCCATTTTACAGATGAGGGAGCTGAGGCCCAGAGAGGTGAAGCGACTTGCCCAAAGTCACACAGCTGACAATTGGCAGAGCCGGGATTTGAACCCATGACCTCTGACTCCAAAGCCCGCGTTCTTTCCACTGAGCTATGCTGCTTCTCCAGCATGAATGAATGAATAGCCAACCTCCCTCCCCCCGACCCCAAACCCCAACTGAAGCCCAAATCCCCCCACCTTTTCCCCTCCAAGTCCCAGTCCCTGTTTAATAATAATAATAATGGTATTTATTAAGCACTTACCATGTGCTGAGCACTGTTCTAAGCGCTGGGGGGGGGAATACGAGGGAATCAGATCGTCCCAGGTGGGGCTCACAGTTTTCATCCCCATTTTACAGACGAGGGAACTGAGGCCCAGAGAAGTGACTTGCCCAAAGTCACACAGCTGACAAGTGGCGGAGATGGGATTCGAACCCAGGACCAGTTCCCCAGGGATGTCCAGCTGGCTCCGGACCCCGGCCCTCACCCCTCGCTTCTCCCTGCTGCTTCCCACCCCGCATCCCCCCCTTCTAGACTGTGAGCCCGCTGCTGGGTAGGGACCATCTCTAGATGTTGCCAACTTGGACTTCCCAAGCGCTTAGTCCAGTGCTCTGCACACAGTAAGCGCTCTAATGTGTTAACGTGAAGAGACCTGGGGATAAATAGATCTCCCCCTTCTAGACTGTGAGCCCTTTGTTGGGTAGGGACCGTCTCTCTATGTTGCCAACTTGGACTTCCCAAGCGCTTAGTCCAGTGCTCTGCACACAGTAAGTGCTCAATAAATATGATTGAATGAATGAATGAATAAATACGATTGAATGAATGGATGGATGAATGAATGAATGAATCAATCAATCAGTTGTATTTATAGAGCGCTTACTGTGCGCAGAGCACTGTACTAGGTGCTTGGGAAGCCCAAGTTGGCAACACGTAGAGACGGTCCCTACCCAACAGTGGGCTCACAGTCTAGAAGGGGGAGACAGAGAACAAAACCACACGTAGTAACAAAACAAAATAAATAGAATAGATATGTACAAGTAATCAATCAATCAATCAATCGTATTTATTGAGCGCTTACTGTGTGCAGAGCACTGTACTAAGCGCTTGGGAAGTACAAGGTGGCAACATATAGAGACGGTCCCTACCCAACAGTGGGCTAATAAATAATAATAATAATAATAATAATGGCATTTGTTAAGCGCTTACTATGTGCCAAGCACTGTTTTAAGCGCTGGGATAGATACAAGGTCATCAGGTTGTCCCATGTGGGGCTCACAGTCTTCACCCCCATTTTCCAGATGAGGTAACTGAGGCGCAGAGAAGCCAAGTGACTTGCCCAAAGTCACACAGCAGACAGGTGGCGGAGCCGAGATGCGAACCCACGACCTCTGACTCCAAAGCCCGGGCTCTTTCCACTGAGCCATGCTGCTTCTCTGTACATACATGTAATTTGTATGAACATATATACATATATACAGGAGCTGTGGGGAAGGGAAGGAGGTAAGGTGGGGGGGGAATGGAGAGGGGGAGGAGGAATGAATGAATGAATGAATGATTCATTCATTGATTCATTGAGAAGAAGCATGGCTCAGTGGAAAGAGCCCGGGCTTTGGAGTCAGAGGTCGTGGGTTCAAATCCCAGCTCCGCCAATTGTCAGCTGTGTGACTTTGGGCAAGTCACTTAACTTCTCTGTGCCTCAGTTCCCTCATCTGTAAAATGGGGATGAATAATAATAATAATAATAATGACATTTATTAAGCGCTTACTATGTGCAAAGCACTATTCTAAGCGCTGGGGAGGTTACAAGGTGACCAGGTTGTCCCACGGGGGGGGGAGGGGGGGCTCACAGTCTTAATCCCCATTTTCCAGATGAGGTCACTGAGGCCCAGAGAAGTGAAGTGAGTTGCCCAAAGTCACCCGGCTGACAAGTGGTGGAGCCGGGATTGGAACCCATGACCTCTGGCTCCAAAGCCCGTGCTCTTTTCCACTGAGCCACGCTGCTTCTCTAATTAATATAAATTACAAAGAGAACTGAAGGTGAAGACTGTGAGCCCCCCATGGGACAACCTGGTCACCTTGTAACCTCTCCAGCGCTTAGAACAGTGCTTTGCACGTAGTAAGCGCTTAATAAATGCCATTATAAAAAGAATGAATGAATGAATGAATGAATGAATGAATGACAGGCGGGGGCCGAACCCCGAGGTTACTCCCGGTCAGGCTGTCGGCGGCGGCTCCGCGCTGACCGCCAGTGACCCCTGGCGGCGAGGAGCGGGGGCGGTTCCCCGCGGCCGCGGGCCCCAGGCCCGGGTTGGCTACTTCGTGCCTCGCCCTCCCCCGGGCCTGGCCTGGTCCAGCCTGGCCCAGCCTGGCCCCTCCGGCCCCCGGCCCCCGGTCCCCGGCCCAGCCCGCTCCCCCCCGGCCCGGAGGATTTGTTGTGAAAGTCTCAGACAGACACGAGACCGGAGCACACACTCAGGGGGGAAGAAATTGCAACACAGAGGGGCCGCTGCCGACTCAGCCACCCCTTACCGAACGCAGTTGGCATCCCCAGACCCAAGCTTCCTGCCTCCCCCCGGCTCCCGGCCCTTCCTGCTTCGAATAAGCGCTCAATAAATACGACCGAATGAATGCCCCTTTGGGCCTCTCTCTTGGGGCCAAGCCACGAAGCCCGTTGGGCAGGGAGAGTGCCCAGGCTGAGGAGTCGGAGAACCTGGGTTTTAATCCTGGGAGCTGGGTTCTCCCCCTTCTAGACTGTGAGCCCGCTGTTGGGTAGGGACCGTCTCTATATGTTGCAAACTTGGACTTCCCAAGCGCTTAGTGCAGTGCTGTGCACACAGTAGGCGCTCAATAAATATGATTGATTGATTGATTGATTGATTGTGAGCCCATTGCCGAGGAGTCGGAGGACCTGGGTTTTAATCCTGGGAGCTGGGTTCTCCCCCTTCTAGACTGTGAGCCCGTTATTGGGTAGGGACCATCTCTATATGTTGCCAACTTGTACTTCCCAAGCGCTTAGTACAGTGCTCTGCACACAGTAAGCACTCAATAAATACGATTGAATGAATGAATGAATGAATGACTGCGAGCCCGTTGCCGAGGAGTCGGAGGACCTGGGTTCTAATCCTGGGAGCTGGGCTCTCCCCCAGTAAGCGCTCAATAAATACGATTGATTGAATATAGAGACGGTCCCTACCCAACAACGGGCTCACAGTCTACAAGTGGCTATAGGGGGAAGCAGCATGGCTCAGTGGATAGAGCACGGGCTTGGGAGTCAGAGGTCATCGGTTCAAATCCCGGCTCCACCACTTGTCAGCTGTGTGACTTTGGGCAAGTCACTTAACTTCTCTGTGCCTCAGTTACCTCATCTGTAAAATGGGGATTAAGACTGTGAATCCCACATGGGACAACCTGATCACCTTGTATCCCCCCAGCGCTTAGAACAGTGCTTCACATCTAGTAAGTGCTTAATAAATGCCATTATTATTATTATTATTATATGTTGCCAACTTGTACTTTCCAAGTGCTTAGTCCAGTGCTCTGCACAATAAGTGCTCAATAAATACGATTGAGTGAATGAATAATCCGACTCCCCTAGGCACCTGCTGTTTGACCTTGGGCAAGTCACTTCACTTCTTCGAACCTCGGTTTCCTCATCTGAAAAAGGGGGATTCAATCCTACACCCTCTACTTAGACTGTGAGTTCCATGTGGGATAGGGAGTGTGTCCAACCCGACCCCCTTTTAGACTGTGAGCCCACTGTTGGGTAGGGACTGTCTCTATATGTTGCCAACTTGTACTTCCCAAGCGCTTAGTACAGTGCTCTGCACACAGTAAGCGCTCAATAAATACGATTGATGATGATGATCTTGTATCTGGGTCAGCACTTAGTGCAGTGCTTGGCACATAGTAAGCGCTTAACAAATACCAAAATGTATTTTTATTACTATCGTTGTTGTTGTTATTATCATCATCATCATTTCCCTCCCCCTTACACTGTGAACTCCACGTGGCCCAGGGACTTTGCAGTTGTATCTATGCCAGGGCTCAGTTCAGTGCTTAACAAATACCACAATTATTATTCCTTGGATCCCAGCTGCCATTGAACCCAGGCTGTTTTGGTGTCGTCCTTCCTCAAAAAGCAGGGAGGGGGAAGGGAGAAGGAGACACAGGAGCAAATTTAGGGTTTAAACCAGAAGAGAGGAGGGAATTGAAGGGGTGGGGGGGGCGATTGTAAACACACAGTAAGAGCTCAATAAATATCATCCATGGGTTGATTGAGGAGGGACACAGATTGAGGGATAGGAACATGGAATACTGGGGTGTGTGGCAGGGGAGGGTGCCTCAGTGGCTTTAGGGCACTCAGTCAACTCAACTCTCTCTCTTTTACTTATCGTCTCTCCTCTCCCTCTATACTCCAGCTCACAAGGTTCACTCCTCCATAGCCAAACTACTCACTGTATCTCATAGTCTTCATTCATTCATTCAATCGTATTTATTGAGCACTTACTGTGTGCAGAGCACTGTACTAAGCGCTTGGTCTTTTCTGTCTTCATCGAGCCCACCCCTTTGCCTGGGACTTCTCATCCAACAGACCATATTCTCCCCATCTTCAAAGTCTTTCTGAAATCACATCTCCTTTAGGAGGCCTTCCCTGATTAACCTCCCTGTCTCCACAGAGAAAACTGACCTAATGGAAAGAGCATGGGCTTGGGAATCAGAAGTCGTGGGTTTTATTCCCAACTCTGCCACATATCTGCTGAGTGACCTTGGGCAAATCATTTAACTTCTTTGTGCCTCGGTTACTTCATCTGTAAAATGGGGATCAAGATTGTGAGCCCCATGAGGAACATGAACTGCGTCCAACATGATTACCTTGTATCCACCCCAGTGCTCGGAACAGTGATTGGCACATAGTAAGTGCTTAGCGAATACCACAGTTATTATTATTATTAGAAAACACTGAATAAATACTTTTGATGGGTTAGCAGGCTGGTTGGGGAGGGGATTGAGCCTGAGTGTGGATTTCTCCACACCGAAGAAGCAGAGTGGCCTAGTGGATAGAGCACGGGCTTGGGAGTCAAAGGACCTGTGTTCTAATTCCCACTCTGCCATCTGACTGCTGTGTGACCTTGGGCAAATCACTTTACTTCCCTGGGCTTCAATTACCTCATCTGTAAAATGGAGATGAAGCCTGTGAGCCCCATATGGAACAGGGACTGTGTCCAACACGATTTGCTTGTATCCACCTCAGTGCTTAGTACAGTGCCTGGCACATTGTAAGCACTTAACAAATACCATCAGCATCACCATGATCATATCAGTCAATTAATCAGTGGTACTTTTTAAGTGCTTACTGTGTACAAGATACTGTATTATGAGCTTGGGAGAGTAAAGTAGAGGTTTGTTTGGGATGGCGCATGGGATGTCTGGCAGGGAAAGCCTACTGGAAACTCAGGGTCCAGTCTGCTCTGGTTCTGTCCTGGCACTGACCAGCCCAGGTTTCTTCCTGCTGACCTTACCTAGATCATCAACATCAGCAGCAGTAGCAACAGCAAGGTTCACTGGCACAACTTGAACCCTGGACCTCCTGAAGCAGCTTGGCCTAATGGAAGAAACACCGTCCTGAGTGTCCGAGGACCTGGATTCCAAATCCCGGCTCTTGACGTTTGTCTGATGTGAGATCTTGGGCGTGTCGCTTAATCTCTCTGTGCTTCAGTCTCCTCACCTGTAAAATGGAGATTTAATACCCATTTTCCCTCTCGCTTAGACTGAGAGTCCCATGTGGGACAAGGACTGTGCCCCAAATGATGATCTTGTATCTATGTCCAGTACTTAGTACAGTGCTTAATATATTGTAAGCATTTGAAAAAATACTACTTATTCAAAAGTAACACTGTAGTTCTCTGCCCTGAAGGAGCTCACAATCTAATGCACTGTGTCCAGCTTGATGATCTTATATCTACTTCATTCATTCAATTGTATTTATTGAGCACTTACTGTGTGCAGAGCACTGTACTAAGCGCTTGGGAAGTACAAGTTGGAAACATATAGAGACGGTCCCTACCCAACAACGGGCTCACAGTCGACTTCAATGCTTGGCATACAGTAAGCACTTAATATTATTATTATTATTACCGACAAAAAGTATTTACCAATAAATGGAGCAAGAGGAAAAACAAGGACATAAACAGGAAGCCCAAATGTACCAAGTTGAGTGAATAAACATTCACTGAATCAGGCATATGGGTAAACAACTGAACTTACAAATAAATAAAGATGTATACAAGTGCTGAGGATAGGAATAAAAGACATAAGTGCTAAGGATGGAGGAGATGGGAATTAATTAGGGAAGGCTTCTTGGAAAAGATCAAGCAGTCATTCAGTAGTACTCTGACAATAGTTAGCAGAACACTGTACTAGGCATTTGGAAGAGTTCAACAGAGTTAGTAAACACAATCAACTCCAATCAATCAATCAATCAATCAATCGTATTTATTGAGCGCTTACTATGTGCAGAGCACTGTACTAAGCGCTTGGGAAGTACAAATTGGCAACACATAGAGACAGTCCCTACCCAACAGTGGGCTCACAGTCTAAAAGGGGGAGACAGAGAACAGAACCAAACATACCAACAAAATAAAATAAATAGGATAGAAATGTACAAGTAAAATAAATAAATAAATAAATAAATAAATAAATAGAGTAATAAATATGTACAACCATATATACATATATACAGGTGCTGTGGGGAAGGGAAGGAGGTAAGATGGGGGGATGGAGAGGGGGACGAGGGGGAGAGGAGGGAAGGGGCTCAGTCTGGGAAGGCCTCCTGGAGGAGGTGAGCTCTCAGCAGGGCCTTGAAGGGAGGAAGAGAGCGAGCTTGGCGGAGGGGCAGAGGGAGGGCATTCCAGGCCCGGGGGATGACGTGGGCTGGGGGTCGACGGCGGGACAGGCGAGAACGAGGTACAGTGAGGAGATTAGCGGTGGAGGAGCGGAGGGTGCGGGCTGGGCAGTAGAAGGAGAGAAGGGAGGTGAGGTAGGAGGGGGCGAGGTGATGGACAGCCTTGAAGCCCAGGGTGAGGAGTTTCTGCCTGATGCGCAGATTGATTGGTAGCCACTGGAGATTTTTGAGGAGGGGAGTAATATGCCCAGAGCGTTTCTGGACAAAGATAATCCGGGCAGCAGCATGAAGTATGGATTGAAGTGGAGAGAGACACGAGGATGGGAGATCAGAGAGAAGGCTGGTGCAGTAGTCCAGACGGGATAGGATGAGAGCTTGAATGAGCAGGGTAGCAGTTTGGATGGAGAGGAAAGGGCGGATCTTGGCAATGTAACTCCATTGTGTTGTACTCTGACAAGTGCTTAGTACAGTGCTCTATTCATTCATTCATTCATTCAATCATATTTATTGAGCGCTTACTGTGTGCAGAGCACTGTACTAAGTGTGGGAAGTACAAGTTGGCAACATATAGAGATGGTCCCTACCCAACAGCGGGCTCACAGTCTAGAAGGGGGAGACAGACAACAAAACAAAACATATTAACAAAATAAAATAAATATAATAGTAAATATGTACAAGAGCGCTAGACTGTGAGCTCACTGTGGGCAGGGATTGTCACTGTTTATTGTTGTATTGTACTTTCCCAAGTGCTTAGTACAGTGCTTTACACACAGTAAGCACTTAATAAATATGTTTGAATAAATGAATGAATGAATGTTCTGAAAAACAGAAATAATAATAATAATGATAGTATTTGTTAGGTGCTTACTTTGTGCTAGGCACTATACTAAACACTGGGGCAGAAACAAGTTAATCGGTTGGACACAGTCCCTGTCCCATGTGGGGCTCCCAGTCTCAATCCCCATTTTACAGATGAGGTAACTGAGGCACAGAGAAATGAAGTGACTTGCCCCTGGTCACACAGCAGACAAGTGGCAGGGCTGGGATTAGAACCCATGACCGTCTGACTCACAGGCCCATGCTCTATCCACTATGCCATGCTGCTCTACAAATACCATTGAATGATAGATTGATACATGATCATTGTCTCCAAGAGACATTCATTAGAATAAATTAAGATCCTAGCTTCTCTCACCTGCTGTGTAACCTTGGGAAGTCACATAATAATAATAATAATAAGAAGAATGATATTTATTAAGTGCTTACTGTGTACCAGGCACTGTACTAAGTGTTGGGATGAATTTAAGCAAATTGATTTCTCAGTGTATCAGTTTCCTCATCTGTAAAATGGGGATTCAATACCCGCTCTCTCTCCTACTTAGATCGTGAGCCCTGTGTTGGGCTGGGACTGTGTCTGACTTAACTTGTATCTACCCAGTGGTTAGAATGGTGTTTGGCATACAGTAATGTGCTTAACAAATACTATAATTAATATATAAAATATGATGATGATGATGATGGCATTTGTTAAACACTATGTGTGAAGCACTGTTCTAAGCGTTGGGGGGATACAAGGTGATCAGGTTGTCCCACGTGGGGTTCACAGTCTTAATCTCCATTTTACAGATGAGGTAACTGAAGCACAGAGAAGTTAAGTGACTTGCCCAAAGTCACACAGCTGACAGTAGTGGAGCCGGGATTAGAACCCATGACCTCTGACTCCCAAGCCCAGGCTCTTTTCACTAAGCCAAGCTGCTTCTCTTTATCTACATAAATATATATGTAGATAAGTGCTAAAGAGTGTTGTGACTCTCTATGGGCTTAGGTGGTACAGAAGTGATGAAATGGCAGTGTCGGATACATGATAGGTAACCGAGAGTTCAATTAGGGAAGGCTTCCTGAAGGCAAAGTGATTTCAGAAGGGTTTTGAAAATAGGAAGAGCAGTGGTTTGCCAGATGTGAAGGGAGAAGGAATTCCATGCATGAGGTGTAATCAAGAAGTGTGTAACCGGAGAAAGGAATGGGGCACGGTGAATGGGTTGGCCTGAGAAAAAAGAGTCCGAGCTGGGGTGTAGTGGAAGAGAGTAGATAAGAAGGAAGGAGATTGCTGATTGCTTTAAAGCCTAGGGTTAGGAGTTTCTACTTAATGCGGAGAAGGTTGGGCAGCCATTGAGGGTTTTGAGGACTGGGGAGATGTGGGAATTTTAGGAGGGCATTGAAGGTGTGGAAAGTGGTTGACTGTCAGATTTTGGTGTGGGAGTCCCAAACTGAGAAACAAAAGCACCAGAAAGAGGACATTCCCTGCCCACAATGAGCTTACAGTCTAGAGAGTCTGACTTGAACCCACTGCTCCAGGGAGCAGACAGGATGGAGTCTGGGGGAGGAATGGAGTTAAATCAGTCAATCAATCAATCAATCATATTTATTGAGCACTTCCTGTGTGCAGTGCACTGTACTAAGTGATTGGGAAAGGACAATAAAATAGAGTTGGCAGGCACTTTCCCTGCCCACAGTGAGCTTACAGTCTAGAGGGAGAGTCGGGGTGGAGAATGGGGAGAAGAGGAGTTAGGGGCAAAATGAGTTGGAGGAAGAAGGTACAGGGTCAGAGGGGATGAGGGCAGAAAATGGGGTTTAGGTGGGATGCAAGAGAGAGAGTCTTGGGAGACTGGAATCATTGGGGACTGGACTCCCTCTAGACTGTAACCTCGTTATGGGCAGGGAACGTGTGTACCAACTCTATTTTATTGTGCTCTCCCAAGTGCTTAGTACAGTGCTCTCACACAGTAAGTGCTCAATAAATACCATCGAGGATGATCGGGGGAGGGGATCACAGAAGGCTTGTTTGGATCTCCTTGGGATGCTGTGCACATTTATTGTTTCCATGCGTTCACCACGAGACTGGGGTTAGGGTTGGCTTTGATTGGAGAGTTGTGGCTCGGCGATGTCTGGAGAGGAGAGGGAGCCACAGGAGCCCCCCATATCTGCTCCTGGGGTGTGGTCTTCTGAACCCGGTTGCTGGTTCTCCACGTCGTCTTTGACCCAGGCGCAGACGTGGTCCACGTGCTGCATCAGCTGCTCCTTCACCACTTGCAAAATGTTCTTCACCTCCTCCAGCTTCGTTTCCAGTTGATGCTTCAGAACCTCCAGTTGCTCCTGCAGGTTGGAGCTGCAGGCTAGACAGCAGGGGTGACATGGTCAGAGGAGGTCAGGGAGGGGCCCGAGAGGCAACCAGTCAATCAATCAATCAATCATATTTATTGAGTGTACTCTGTAATATTACTAATAGTAATATTGTGATATTTGTTAAGGTCTTACTATGTGCCAGGCACTTTTCAGGATACATACAAGGGAATCAGGTCAGACACAGTTTCTACTTAATGTGGAGAGGGTTGGGCAACCATTGAGGTTTTTGAGGACTGGGGAGATGTGGGAATTTTAGGAGGGCATTGAAGGTGTGGAAAGTGGCTGAATGTCAGATTTTGGTGTGGGAGTCCCAGACTGAGAAAGAAAAGCACTAGAAAGAGGACATTCCCTGCCCACAAAGAGCTTACAGTCTAGAGAGTCTGACTTGAACCCACTGCTCCAGGGAGCAGACAGGATGGAGTCTGGGGGAGGAATGGAGTTAAATCAGTCAAACAATCAATCAATCATATTTATTGAGTACTTCTGTGCACAGAGCACTGTACTGATTGGGAGAGGACAATATAATAGAGTTGGCAGACACTTTCCCTGCCCACAACGAGCTTAAAGTCTAGAGGGAGTGTCAGGGAGAGTCAGTCCCCGTCCCATACAGAGCTCACAGTCTTAATCCCCATTTTACAGATGAGGTAACTGAGGCACAGAGAAGTAAAGTGATTCATCCAAGGTTACACAGCAGATATGAGATGGAGCCGGAATTAGAACCCATGTCCTCTATCTTCCAGGCCTGTGCTCTTTCCACTAGGCCACGCTGTGTAGTTCAATCAGTCAATGGTATTGAGAGCTTACTATGTGAAGAGCACTGTACTCAGCACTTGGGAGAGTACAATATAATAGAATTAACGGACATGTTCTCTACCTGTAATAATTTACAGTCCAGAGGACTGGACTAAGTGCTTGGGGAAAGATACTCTAACATAGAGTTGGTAGACACTGTACTAAGCTGCACTGTATTAAGCTAACTGCACTATACTAAGCACTTGGGAGAACACAATAAAATGCATTCATTCATTCAATCATATTTATTGAGTGCTTACTGTGTGCAGAGCACTGTACTAAGCGCTTGGGAAGTACAAGTTGGCAACATATAGAGACAGTCCCTACCCAACAATGGGCTCACAGTCTAGAAGGGGGAGACAGACAACAAAACAAAACATGCAGACAGGTATCAGAATCATCAGAACAAATAGAATTATAGCTATATGCACATCATTAACAAAATAAATAGAATAGTAAATATGTACAAGTAAAATAGAGTAATAAATCTGTACACACATTCCCTGCCTACAATGAAATTACAGTCTAGAGGGCATGGCAGACTTTAATATAAACAATTTATGGATATGGATATATCTATTGTGGAACTGAGGAAGGGGTGAATGAAGGGTGTGAATCCAAGTGCAAGGGTGGTATAGAAGGGAGTGGGAGAAGAGAAAATGAGGATTTAGTCAGAAAAACCCTCTTGGAGGAGATATGCTTTTAGCATAGCAGGGGGTTGAGGGGGAGAGGCAGGAGACTGAAGGGGAGAAGTAGGGGGTCTAGGGGGAGGAACAGAGGATTGAAGGGGAGAGAAGCAGCATGGCCAGGAGAACGAGCATGAATATGAGAGTTAGAAGACCTGAGTTCTAACCCCGGATCTGCCAGTTATCTGCTATGTTACCTTGGGCAAATCACTTAAATTCTCTGTACCTCAGTTACCTCATCTGTAAAATGTTTATTTAAGACTGTGAGCCCCAGATGGGACATGGACTATGTCCAACCTGATTAACGTGCATTTACCAGTGCTAAGTGTAGTGTCCAGCATATAGTAAGTGCTTAACAAAATACCATTAAAAAAAAAACAAACTTCACTTTTCTGTGTCTCAGTTACCTCATCTGTGAAATGGAGATTAAGAATGTGAGCCCTATGTGGGACAAGGTCTGTGTCCAATCCAACTATCTTGTATCTACACCAGCGCTTAGTACAGTGCCTGACACATAGTAAGTGCTTTACAAATACCATTAAAAAATAAAAATAAAAAAGAAGAGAAAGGAGGGCATGGAAACGGATAAAGTCAGGGCTGTCCAGGGACAAGTACAGACAGACAGTGAAAACTCATGTGCATCCTCGTGTGTGCCGGGGAGGGGGGCGGGAAGAGGCAGGGGAGAAGATAGGGACGTGACCGGGAACAGTAGGGGTCAGGAATCATGCGGGAATTTCGTCTTCAATCTTTCCCGCTTCACACAGGACAGCCAATGGTAGTGCTTGGATCCCGCTTGAATCACTTGTTACCGGGCAGAGTCGCTTCCATAGCAAACCGAAGGCTTGGGGAGACTCTTTGCCCTAGACGGATATGGGGGATGGGAGGAATAATAATGATGGTATCTTCAAACGCTTACTATGTGCTAAGCACTGTTCTAAGCACTGGGATCAATACGAGGTTAACAGGTTGTCCCAGTTGGGGCTGACAGTCTTAATTCCCATTTTACAGCTGAGGTAACTGAGGCACAGAGAATCAATCAATCAATCAATCGTATTTATTGAGCACTTACTGTGTGCACAGCACTGCACTAAGCGCTTGGGAAGTACAAGTTGGGAACATATAGAGACAGTCCCTACTCAACAGTGGGCTCACAGTCTAGAAGGGGGAGACAGAGAACAAAATCAAACATATTAACAAAATAAAATAAATAGAATAGATATGTACAAGTAAAATAAATAAATAGAGTAATAAATATGTACAAACATATATACATATATACAGGTGATGTGGGAAAGGGAAGGAGGTAAAACAGGGGGGAAGGAGAGGGGGAGGAGGGGCAGAGGAAGGAGGGGGCTCAGTCTGGGAAGGCCTCCTAAGTGACTTACCCAAAGTCACACAGCTGACAAGTGGCAAAGTCGGGATAGCTATAATTCTATTTGTTCTGACGATTTTGACACCTGTCTATATGTTTTGTTTTGTTGTCTGTCTCCCCATTCTAGACTGTGAGCCCGTTGTTGGATGGGGACCGTCTCTCTACGTTGCCGACTTGTACTTCCCAAGCGCTTAGTACACTGTTCTGCACACAGTAAGCGCTCAATAAATATGAATGAATGAATGATTAAAACCCACGACCTCTGACTCCCAAACTCGTGCTCTTCCCACTGAACCACGTTGGGAATAAAGGGAGGGGAATGAGGGCGGGGAAAAGGGGAGGGGGCGAAGAGGGGAAGGAGAGGAGGAGGTGGTGGTCGCAGGGAAGGATGGGAATAGCCGACTCGTTCCTGGGAATAAGGGGAGGGGGATAAGGGCGGGGAAAGGGGGGGAGGCGAGGAGGGGAAGGAGAGGAGGAGGTGGTGGTCGTAGGGAAGGATGGGAATAGCCGACTCGTTCCTGGGAATAAGAGGAGGGGGATGAGGGCGGGGAAAAGGGAGGGGGGCGAGGAGGGGAAGGAGAGGAGGAGGTGGTGGTCGTAGGGAAGGATGGGAATAGCCGACTCCTTCCTGGGAATAAGGGGAGGGGGATGAGGGCGGGGAAAAGGGCGGGAGGCGAGGAGGGGAAGGAGAGGAGGAGGTGGTGGTCGTAGGGAAGGATGGGAATAGCCGACTCCTTCCTGACACACTAACACACACAACACACACAACACACACAACACACTCTCACCCGCCCTGACCTGCAATGGTCTGCTCAGCCGCGGCCCCTTGCAGGAGTGGGAAGTTAGGGAGGGCGGCTGGAAGGCCCGGGGATGTTCGGCGACCCTCGGGGGGCGGGTAGGGGATGAGGGCGGGGTAAGCCGTGGTGGCGGCGGCGACGGTGGTGGCGACAAGGAGGATGGCGACCGTTCGTCTCGCGACCCTGGCTCCGAAGCCCCGGCGTCAGCCCCCGCCCCCCGCCCGGAGGGTTATTATGGGCAGGGGCGTTTAGCTCGGACCTCCGCGGGGAGGGGGCTCCGGTCCTTCCACCGGCACCCAAGGCCCCCTCCCCCCCCCCCCCACGATGCCCAAGTCCCGGGACCCCATCGTCCTCGTTCAGTCATTCCTTCAATCGTATTGATTGAGCCCTTATTACTACTACTACTAATGATGGCATTTATTAAGCGCTTACTCTGTGCAAAGCACTGTTCCAAGCTCAGGGGAGTTTACAAGGTGATCGGGTTGTCCCACGTAGGGCTCACAGTCTTCATCCCCATTTTACAGTTGAGGGAACCGAGGTCCAGAGAAGTTGTGACCTGCCCAAAGTCACACAGCTAAAAAGTGGCGGAGCCGGGATTTGAACCGATGACCTCTGACTCCAAAGCCCGTCCTCTTTCCACTGAGCCACGCTGCTACTGTGCACAGAGCACTGTGCTAAGCGCTTGGGAAGTACAAATCAGCAACATATAGAGACGGTCCCTACCCAATAACGGGCTCACAGTCCTCGCGAGCCCCAGCAGACCCTCCCAATCCCCTCTACAAGGATCCCGGGGGGCTTGAAGGTTGGGCTCAGAAGTGACCCAGGTTGAGGGGGTTGGAGCGGGAGGCGGCCTCTGGGGAGGCATTTTGGACTCCGAACTGGAGCGCTAGAATAATAATAATAATGATGGTATTTGTTAAGCGCTTACTATGTGCAAAGCACTGTTCTAAACGCTGGCGAGGTTACAAGGTGATCAGGCCATCCCACGGGGGGCTCACAGTTTTAATCCCCATTTTACAGATGAGGTAACTGAGGCCCAGAGAAGTGAAGTGACTTGCCCAAAGTGACACAGTTGACAGTTGGTGGAGCCGGGATTTGAATCCATGACCTGACTCCAAAGCCCATGCTCTTTCCACTGACCCACGCTGCTTCTCCAAAGAAGTTGCTGTCCAGCTACCAGCAAGTCACTTCACTTCTCTGTGCCTCAGTTACCTCATCAGTAAAATGGGGATTGAGACTTGAGAGCCCCATGTGGGACAAGGAACTGTGTCCAGCCCGATTTGTTTGTACCCACCCCAGCACTTAGTACAGTGCCTGACACATAGTAAGCGCTTAACAAATATGTAATTATTATTACTAGTCTCAATCTCCATTTCCCTTCCTTACCTCGTGCCCTACGGGAGGAAGGGGAGGGCTCGGCCCGCATGGTCCCCAGGGAGGGAAACCGAGGCCGCAGGCAGACAGCAAAGAGGGGGAGGGTCCGGGAAGGAAGGATTGGGGGTGGCGGGAGAAAGAGCCAGGGGTGGGGGAGAGTGGGAGCTGTCCCCAAACAATCACTCCACACAACCAGCTGCTACAGAAAGCCACCTAAGTGCGTTTATTATCTCCGCGAGCAGAGGGGATGGGGGCTCGAGGCCCGGATGGGAGGCAGGGGGTCCAGCCGGGGGGCTCCGGCTCATTCTTCGGGGACCGGTTCCTTGCTGCCTTGCACTTTCTCCAGCAGGTTGGTCCATTGGGCCTGCACGTCTTGGACCAGGGGCTGAAACCAGCCCCTCAACTGCTCCTGCATCTTCTCCAGCTGCTGACGCACCTCATCGGCTTGCCGCTCCATCTTCTCCTTCATCTCCTCCAGCTTCTCCTTCAGGTCATCCAGTTTGTCCCGGGTCTCCTCGCCCGCCTTCAACAGCCGCCCCCTCACCTGGCCCTGCAGCTCCTCAATCTTCTCCTTCACCTGCTCCCCATAATTCTGCACCCTCGAGCCCAGATCTTTGACCTGCCGGTTGACCAGTTCTCCCACCACCTGCACCCGCTCCTGGCCCTTGGCTTGGATCCGCTGACCGATGGGCTCCAGCCGCTCCTGGAAGACGCCTACCCCCCGCTCTATCCCCTCCCAGGCCCCGGTGCCGTAGACGGTGAGGCGACGTCGAAGCTCCTCGGCGTCCTTGAAGATGCGTTTGCGGAGCTTGCGGAGCTGGGAGGAGGTGCGGCTGCGGAGCTCCTCCAAGTTGTGGCCCACCATGGCCTGGATCTCCGTCTCGTAGTGGGTCACCCGCTCCTTGGCCTCCTGCAGGTCTCCCTGGAGCCGGTCCACCACGGCCGTCAGCTCCTTGTGGATGCGGGCCCGGGTGTCTTCCATCGCCGGCTCCAGTTGCTCCTTCAAGTTTTTGAACTCGGTTGTGGTATCTTCCAAGAGCATGCTGCGGAAGAGGAAAGGAGGAGGAGGGGGAGGTCAGTGCCAGCTGTGCCCTCCAGGATCACCATCCTCCCGGGCTCCAGGACGGGAGGCCCCTTCCCACTCACTTGATCTCCTTGTTGATCTGAGAGTTAACAGCCTTGTCACGCATGTCCTGTGCCATGTTCGGGACCTGAACCACATAGCTCCAGAAGCGCTCCAGCGCCTCCTCCCATGGCTGCTGCGTCTTCTCAGCCCCGAGTCCCAGATCCTGCTCCAGTGGGAGGGGATCTGCCCGGCAGCCTGAGGGCCAGAGGGACAGGAGGGGTCAATCCCACAGGAGTGGTGAGGGACAAGGAGTGGGGGTGATGGCGGTCATGGAAGGGCCAGGCTGAAACTGGGGCCACAGGGTTGTTAAGGGGTGCCACGCTGTGTAACCTCTCAGAAAAGTCTGGGGGGAGAGGGCATGAACGGTGGTCCTAGCGGGAGGTGGATGGAGGGTGACGGGGTTGGAATGGGGGACGGGGGTAGTGGCAGGATTATGGTGGATTGGGGTGGTCACTGTGGGGAGAGGGAAAGGATAGAGGGGTCATGGGGGTGATGCCCCCACATACCTGCCAGGAGGGCCACAGCGAATAACGCCCACAGGAGTTTCATGGTTGAACTGATTGTTCTGCGAAGAAAGAGGATTGAACAAATTGTAGTCCCCCCAACCTCCCTCCTTCCAGTTCCTCACCTCTTCTCCCCTCCATTGTCTCCCAACCCTTTATCTCTCCACCTTATCACCTCCATTGTATGCGGGGGACAGTGAGGCAAAGTTGGGGTGAGGGAGGGTGGGTCGGAGTATCCCGAGGGTCTCTTCTTCGTTCCTTCCCCCAAATCATACACATTTTAGCCGGCCTCAACCCAGACACCCCCACCTTCACCCCTCTCCCCCGCTCCAGGATCCAGGGGTCAGCGTCCCCTTTCCTCCGGCTCCCCGCAAGCCCTCGGTTCCCCAGATGTCCTCGAGGCCCTCTCTGCATTTTGGGGGTACACCCCCGGCTTTACCCCTCTCCCCTTCTTTCCTTTGGTCCCTCTGGTCGCGATCTGAGCCTCTGTCCAGCTCGTTTCTGTCACCTGTCAGTCCTGGCCTCTGACCCCCCCTTCCTTTTGGTCTCCACCTTGCTGAGTTCTTGCTCCACAGGTCTGAACCCCCATTCCTCCATCCTCCCACCAAGACCCTTCCCATCCCGTCCAAAGGACCCCCCCCCCACCCCCGCATCCTCACCACAGCCAGACGTCCCGGGGGTCCGCTGAGAAAGTGCTAACTCAAGTCCCGTTCGACCTAGTTATAGAGTTGCCCTCCTCGGAGGGGAGGGCTGGGGCGGGGCCCCACTGGCCGGAGAGAAGTCACGAGATGGGCACTGCCCCCCCTGCCCCCTCCCCCTCTTCCGGGACTTAACCCTTCTGGGGCTGGACGGGTCGCCCGGATCCGGGGGGTGGACTTCCAGAGAGGCAGGGGGTTAGAGAGGGGGAGTCCCAGAGATGGGGGGGGCGGCCTTCATCGAGCCAAGTCTGGATTCCGGAGGGTCGCGAAGACCGTGGGAGAAGTTTTGGGGTCTGGGCCCCTGGTCTCCCGGGAAAGGGTGGGGGCTGGGGGGACGGGGTTAAAGGTCCTTCCCAGAGCACGGCGGAGGGGGAAGGGCTGACCTCTCACCCCATAACCGGGCCTGACCCCACGCGGGCCTGTCATGAGACTGATGGGGCTGGTGGCCCTCTTGATGCCCACCCAACCACGACCCCGGGTTCGCCCGGGGCAGAGTCCAGAGGATTTGTCTACAACAAAGGCTCGGGCCGAAAGGGGCGGGGGGGCGGTGGGCAGGCTGGACACCTGGGTCCTTCATGGTACTGATGGGTCCACAAACTCTCTTCAAGCCCCTCCAACCCCAGCCCCGTGTTTGCTTGGGTCAGAGTCCAGGGATGAACCCTGGTTGGGAGGGGAAGGATTTAACTAGAACAATGGCTTTTTTTTTTTTTTTTTGGTGCGGGGGAGCAGAACACCTGGGTCTGCTGTGGGATTGATTGGTCCAAAAACCCTTCTCATGCCCACCCAAACCCATCTCCGTGTTTGCCTGGGTCAGAGTCCTCGTTGGAAGGGGAAGGATTTATCTAAAACAAAGGCTTTCTTGTTGGTGGGGGTGAGGGGGTCATAACACCTGGGTCCCAAAGCAGGAAAAGAGGGCAGACCCACGAGGGAAAGACCCCCGGATCAACCACGCAAGGGGATAGGACAACTGAAGGGGTTAAGAAGCGTGGGGGTCTGAGGGCCAACACCTCCCCCACCCCTAGCTCCACCCTCAATGCTGACCCCTCCCCAGAAAGCAGCCCAGACCGCAGGAACTGAAACAAGACAGCTCGGATGTGCCCCACAGCCCACAGGGAAAGTGCATTCCCCGTGCAAATCCTTAAATGCTGACTCTGGAGCCCAAGTGCAAGGAGAAACTGGCACCCGGGCATCCGGCCCCTCTTCACCCACCCCGCTTCCTCTCCTTGCAGTCACTGCAGGGGCCACAGACCCTCTCATCTGGCGCAGAGTCCAGCCTATTTCGCCCCTCTCACTCCCCTGCCTCCAGCCCCCTCTGGGGCAGGGGACATGGCCTGGGGTGCAGGCCCTGGGGTCAGTCGGCCAAGTCCCCTCTCCCCATAGACACAGACACATCCAGCGCCCATCCCTTTTTTTCCATGTATTTTGTGGGTTTTTTTCTGTAAAATCTTCCCCTTTCATTGTCATAACTTATAAACATGATTTACACCGAGAGGACGGGGTTTGGGGGGGGGAGACAGGGGACAGACACACAGACACAGGCGGGGAGGGGTCAGACCCCTCGGGTTCGGGGGAGGTTGTGGGACCCAGAGCAGAGGCTCCCTCTCATAGGTCCCCCCCACTCCACACCCCGCCTGGGCGGCCCTCTCCAACTTCCCAAGGAGGGAGCAAGAGACCAACAGGCCGGGGCCCAGGTTGTGCTGAGGGAGTCCCCAAGGGTGGAAACCTCCTCCCTCTGGGCAGGAAGGGCTGCCCCTTCCCCCGGGTCCCCGGGGGTCCTCTCCCGGGTCCCCCGTCGGCTCCCTTAGACCCTCCCCCGGCTAAGGACGGGGGTGGCCCCGGGCGCACGAGGTGGGCAGGTAGCGGTGGGATCAGCCGATGGTGAGGCCAAAGCCGCACTGAAACTTGTTCTTGCGGTGGTTGAGGAACGCTCCCAGGGCCAGTGTGAGAGGTAGAGGCAAAAGCTTCTTCTCCAGAGTGGCGCCCACGATCCAGTTGCTGTCCACGGAGCCTGTGGTGGGGGTGGCCCAGGGAGAGAGCGAGTGAGAGAAGACACAGTCAGGGAAGGAGGCAGAGAAGAGGCGGTGGAGGCACTTTGGAGAGGGGGGCCAGGGCTGGCGGTGGGGAAACAGGGTTGGGTGGGAACCCAAGGCCCTGAGAGCCCACCTCCTCCAGGAAGCCCTCCCAGACTGAGCCCCCTCCCCCCTGCCTTATCTCCTTCCCCTCCCCACAGCACCTGTATATATGTTTGTACGTATTTATTACTCTACTTTATTTGTACATATTTATTCTATTTATTTTATTAATGTTGTGTTCTCTGTCTCCCCTTTCTAGACTGTAAGACCACTGTTGGGTAGGGACCGTCTCTACATGTTGCCAACTTGGACTTCCCAAGCGCTTAATACAGTGCTCTGCACACAGTAAGCGCTCAATACAATTGAATGAATGAATGAATGGGAAGCAGCAAGTGGAGTGGACTGAGCGCAGGCCCGGTAGTCAAAAGGACCCGGGTTCTAATCCCAGCTCCGCCACTTGTCTGCTGTGTGACCTTGTGCAAGTCACTTCACTTCTACATGCCTCATCTGCAAAATGGGGATTGCAACTGTGGGCCCCACATGGGACAGGGACCGTGTCCAACCTGATTTACTGATTTACCCCAGTGCTTAGTACAGTGCCTGGCCTGTAGTAAGTGCTTAACGAATACAGTTACTGTTATTATTAGGTCAGGGGTTGGGACAGAACCTTTGAAGAGCAGGTTAGCCTTGGGCAGGTCCAGCTGGTAGCCGAAGGAGACACTGGTGTCCTGCATGCGGGTGCTTGCTTCAAACTCCACCCCGACTTGCAGCTGGGGGGTCACAGAGAGGGAAGTGTCAGCCAGAGCCCCCCTGCTTACCTGATCCCGGAGACCTGAGCGCCAGGGTGTGCCAGGACCACCCTGCCAGCCCCCAAACCCCACCCCCTCCAACGGCTTCTCCCCAACCAGAACCCCCACCCCCACAATTCCGGGTTTCTCCCAGACACCCGCACACGCACCTGGTCGTTTGCTTTGTGGTAGTATGTGGCGTGGGCTCCAGCCTGTCCCACGGTTAGTGTCGCCAGCCAGTTAGCAGCTAGGGAGAGGTCGGAGATAAGAGGAAGGGAGATCGGTCCCCGCCCCCACTTCCCATCAGGGACACAAATGTGTGGTCTACTCAACCCCTCCTGAGACTTGGAAGTCCCCAGCCACCCGAGTTCAGCAACCAACCCCAACCCGGGCTCTCCGCAGGGCCTTAGGCATCCAGTCTGCCCAGCTCCGTACCTGTATACTTGCCAGCCAAGGACATGACAGTCCCCTCCTCCCCGGGCCGGCGGTGATAAACCAGCTCTCCTCCAAGGGCCAGGCAAGGAGTGATGCTCTGGAGATAATGGGCCACCAGGATCCCTGCAAGGGGCAGGAAGGAGGTTCCAGGATAGGTCATGGCAGGGGACAGTGGGACAGAGGAGAGCTCAGACCCCCTGCCTTAGTCTCTTCTGTGTAACACCACCTCCCCAATCTCCTAACAATAAGTCTGGCATTCATTAAGCGCACTTCCTAACAATAAGTCTGGCATTCATTAAGCTCACTTTCCGGAGAAGCAGTGTGACCTAATGGAAACAGCAGGGGCCTGGGTTCTAATCTCAGAGCATAACAATGGTATTTGTTGAGCGCTTACTAGGTGCCAGGCCCTGAACTAAGCGCTGGGGTAGATACAAACTAACCAGGTTGGACACAGTCCCTGTCCCACAAAGGGCTCATAGTCTTAATCTCCATTTTACAGATGAGGTAACTGAAACCCAGAGAAATTAAGTGACTGGCCAATGGTCACACAGCAGACAAGTGGCAGAGTCACAATTGCAAACCAGTCTTTCTGACTTCCAGTTCTACCCATTAGGCCACACATGTACCTGTGCAGGTAACTTAAGGAAACTGAGGCATGGACGTTACCTGTACATGGGGATATGTCTACTCTCCCTCTTCCCCTTAAACTGTGAGCTCCATGTGGGACATGGATTGTGTCCAATCTAACCCAGCACATACTAAGCACTTGAAAACTACAATTATTATTAGGCACTAAAACCATCATCAATCGTATTTATTGAGCGCTTACTGCGTGCAGAGCACTGTACTAAGCGCTTGAAACAGCATGCTCAGTGCAGCAACGGACACAGAATAATCCAATCAGACAGGGTCTCTGTCTCACTCAGTTTAAAAAGGGAGGAAGAGCAAGAACCTTGTCCCCATTTCACAGATGAGCAGTGTGGCATTGTGGAAAGAGTATACGGGCTTGGGAGTCAGAGGACGTAGGTTCTAATCCCGGCCCTACCACATGTCTGCTGTGTGACCTTGGGTAGGTCACTTCCCTGTGCCTCAGTTACCTCATCTGTAAAATGGGTATTAAGACTGTGAGCCCCATGTGGGACAGGACTGCATCCAACTTGATTACCTTGTATCTACCCCAGTGCTTAGAATGGTGCTCAACACACAGTAAGTGCTCAACAAATATCATTACTATTATGAGAAGCAGCGTGCTTAGAACAGTGCTTTGCACATAGTAAGTGCTTAACAAATGCCACCATTATTATTATTATTACTATGGCCTAGTGGCAAGAGCTCAGGCTCGGGAGTCAGATGACGTGGGTTCTAATCCCAGCTCCACCACTTGTCTGCTGTATGACCCTGGGCAAGTCACTTCACTTCTCTGTGCTTCAGTTCCCTCATCTGTAAAATGGGGATTAACACTGTGAGCCCCCACATGGGACAACCTGATTACCTTGTATCTACTCCAGCTCTTAGAACAGTGCTTGGCACATCATCATCATCATCATCAATCGTATTTATTGAGCGCTTACTATGTGCAGAGCACTGTACTAAGCACTTGGGAAGTACAAATTGGCAACATATAGAGACAGTCCCTACCCAACAGTGGGCTCACAGTCTAAAAGGGGGAGACAGAGAACAAAACCAAACATACTAACAAAATAAAATAGAATAGATATGTACAAATAAATTAAATAAATAAATAGAGTAAAAAAAATATGTACAAACATATATACATATATACAGGTGCTGTGGGGAAGGGAGGGAGGTAAGATGGGGGGATGGAGAGGGGGACGAGGGGGAGAGGAAGGAAGGGGCTCAGTCTGGGAGCACACAGTACATAGTACATAGTAAGTGCTTAACAAATACTATAATAACCATTATTAGATGTAGAAACCAAAAACCTGGAAGGTTAAGGAACTTGCCCAAAACCACACAGCAGGGCCAGTGGTGGAGCTGGGATTAGAACCTCCTCTTTCCATTGGGTTACGCTGCCTCCCTGTGGTTTTCCTCACAACATTCCTCCACTCTCCTTGTCACAGTGGGGGAAGGAGGGGTGAATCAGTCGGAGCCTGGCATTTCAGTGGGACATCCTCCCAATGAAGGGCAGCTAAGAGAATGGAGGGGCAGGGGGAGGGAGAGGAGGGGCAGGTTGGATGGACAGATAGAAGGACGGAGGTGAAGGGAAGGGAGGTCTCAGCCCTCTCCCCCTCTTTGGCACTTTACAAAGCCATATTGAAATCCCAGTATGGGACTGGCTTGGGAAGCAGCATGGCTCAGTGGAAAGAGCTCGGGCTTTGGAGTCATAGGTCATGGATTCAAATCCCGCTCCACCACTTGTCAGCTGTGTGACTTTGGGCACGTCACTTAACTTCTCTGTGCCTCATTTACCTCATCTGGAAAATGGGGATTAAAACTGTGAGCCCCCCATGGGACAACTTGATTACCTTGTATCTACCCCAGTGCTGAGAACAGTGCTTTGCACATAGTAAGTGCTTAATAAATGTCATCACTATTGTTATTATTATTATTATTATCTCCTTCAAGAAGCCCTCCCTAAGCCCCCCCTTGCCTCTTCCTCCCACTCCCTTCTGCGTCGCCCTGATTTGCTCCCTTTGTTCATCCCCCATCCCTTCCCCACAGTACTTATGTCCCCATCCATAACTGACATATTTATATTAATGTCTGTCTTCCCCGCCCTAGACTGTCAGCTCGTTGTGGGCAGGGAATGTATCTGTTTATTGTTTTACTATACTCTCCCAAGAGCTTAGTACAGTGCTCTGCACACAGTCAGTACTCTATAAACATGACTGAATGAATAAATGAAAACTTGGTCAGAGAAGCAGTGGGGCCTGATGGAAAGAGGAGATCTCAGCCCTCTCCCCTCTTTGGCACTCTTCAAAGCCATACTGAAAGCACATCTCCTTCAAGAGGCCCTTCCTGACTAAGCCCCCCTTGCCTCTTCCTCCCACTCCCTTTTGCATCGCCCTGATTTGCTCCCTTTGTTCATCCCCCGTTCCTTCCCCACAGTACTTATGCCCCCATCCATAACTGACATATTTATATTTATGTCTGTCTTCCCCGCCCTAGACTGTAAGCTCGTTGTGGGCAGGGAATGTGTCTGTTTTATTGTTTTACTATAATCTCTCAAGAGCTTAGTACAGTGCTCTGCACACAGTCAGTACTCTATAAATATGATTGAATGAATGAATGAAAACTTCATCAGAGAAGCAGTGGGACCTGATGGAAAGAGTCCAGGGCTGGGAGTTGGAGAAGCTGAGTCGTACTCCCGCCTCTGCCACTTTTCTTGTTGTCTGGCTTTGGGCAAATCACTTAACTTTTTGTGCTTCAATTTCCTCATCTGTAAAATGGAGATTAAATGTCTTATTTCCCTTCTGCTTAGATTGGGAAGCCCATGCGGGACAAGAACCATGTCTGATGTGACTACCTTGTATCTAGAACAGCGACTGGCATATAGTAAGTGCTTAATAAAACCTACACATTTAGTTCCATGGGGGAAACAGTCAGGCACTGCAGAATTTGGGTAGATGTAGGGGCCTCCCTGGCCATTCTACACATTCACAACTACCTAGTAA
This sequence comes from Tachyglossus aculeatus, assembly GCF_015852505.1. NCBI lineage: Eukaryota > Metazoa > Chordata > Mammalia > Monotremata > Tachyglossidae > Tachyglossus > Tachyglossus aculeatus. The sequence goes on from NC_052091.1 coordinate 5,048,121, forward strand.
GGCCCCCAAAACTGACTCAAGCTGTAGACTTTAGGGTCATCATCAATCGTATTTATTGAGCGCTTACTATGTGCAGAGCACTGTACTAAGCGCTTGCTTAGTACACGTCATCTCTAAGTCATCTCTCTTGACTTCTAAGTTCGTGGTTCCGTTGTATTGTACTCTCCCAAGCTCTTAGTACAAGCACTTACAAGCACTTAGAGAAGCAGTGTGGCTCAGTGGAAAGAGCACGGGCTTTGGAGTCAGAGGTCATGGGTTCAAATCCCGACTGCCAATTGTCAGCCGTGACTTTGGGCAAATGACAACTTCTCTGTGCCTCAGTTCCCTCATCTGTAAAATGGGGATTAAGACTGTGAGCCCCACGTGGGACAACCTGATCACCTTGTATCCCTCCAGCACTTAGAACACTGCTTTGCACATAGTAAGCGTTTAACAAATACCATTATTATTATTATTATTATTATTATTAATCCTGGCTCCAGCACTTGTCTACCATGGGGACTAAGTTACCTCATCTGTAAAATGGGGACTGAGACCATGAGTCCTGCGTGGGACAGGGACTGTGTCCAACCCAATGCTAAATACCTGGTACATAGTGTTTAATACCACAATTATTACAATGTTCTGCATGCAGTAAGCACTCAACAAATACCATTGATTTATCAGGCTCTTAGAGAGACACACATATTCACAGATGGATAAAATCAGTCAGACAGAAAAAGACAGACAGAGCCCAGCTGGGGAGGGAGGGAGAAAGGGACAGAGGGAGAAAGGGGGCAGGGGAGGAGAGAGAGAGCATACGTATGTGTGTATGCATACCAGTGTGAGGATAGACTGGGGGGCAATGCAGAAGGCAGGGGCACACAAGACAGAACCCTCACCTGAGCCAACCAGCACATCGGGGTTCCCCAGGGTCACAGCCGCCGTGAAGTCGGAGCCCCGGTATTCCCCATCCACTTGCCAGTTTACGAACTTGGACTGTTGGGTCTGAAGGGAGAGGACAATGGCTGAGCTTGGCGCGTGGCAGGGGCGTAAGAGGAACACCGGGAGGACAGCGGGGAGAGGTCACTCACCTGGATGGCCATCTTAGAGCGCAGCCCGGCCCCCAACTGGTGAATGACCTGGGCGTTGAGGCTCCCGCTATTGTCCATGTCACCTACCAACACGGGGAATGCCTGCAAAGGGGGCAGGGGTTGGTGATCAACAGGACTGAGGAGCACAGACACCCATCCCTTTGGATACCCAAGGGGCAGAAGGGAGGTCTGGGGGCGGGAGAGGGTGGGGAATCAAGGGGTCAGGACCCTGGGAAGAAAGGTCTCTCACCTCCGTGGGACTGAGCTGTTTGGTCCCCACATACGTGACCCCAAAATGATAGTTGGAGTCGCCGACAGTGCTGAGAGCTACTGTGTGGTTCACCTGGTGACAGAGAAAGGTGGATCAGGTTTGGAAAGCCCCCCTGCTCTTTCCTTGGTCTTGACCGTGAGCTTGTTGTGGGCAGGAACGTGTCTGTTTACTGTTGCACTGTACTCACCCGAGCGCCTGGTAAAGTGCTTGGCACACAGTAAGTGCTCAATAAATACAACTGAATGAATGGGAGGGGGAAGGGCTCCCACATGTTTCCCCTTCTGAGTTCTAGAAGGTCATCCATCAGGAAGCCTTACTGGGTAAACCAGGAGTTCAGGGGACCTCCACCACTCGCAAACTGTCCGGGAGTCCAATGGGAACCCAGCCGTGAGCTGGCAAGTGCAGGAAATTCACCCGCAACAAACTCGGCCCACATCTCCCCTTGACGCGGGAGGACCCCCTTTTGGGATGGGGACCGTGTCCAACACGATGATCCTCTTTCTACCCCAGTGCTTAGCAGGTAACACAGTTAATCATTACTAGACGGCTGTCCCCCAATCTCCACCCCTCACCTACACAGGCTGCTGACACAGAGGTTGGGGTACAGAAGGGATGACTGAACTCCTTGTCTTCCCTCCCAAACCTTGTCCTCTCCCTGACTTTCCCATCTCTGTTGACGGCACTACCATCCTTCCCGTCTCACAAGCCCACAACCTTGGTGTCATCCTCGACTCCGCTCTCTCATTCACCCCTCACATCCAAGCCGTCACCAAAACCTGCCGGTCTCAGCTCCGCAACATTGCCAAGATCCGCCCTTTCCTCTCCATCCAAACTGCTACCCTGCTCATTCAAGCTCTCATCCTATCCCGTCTGGTTTTGTTCTCTGTCTCCCCCTTTTAGACTGTGAGCCCACTGTTGGGTAGGGACTGTCTCTATATGTTGCCAATTTGTACTTCCCAAGCGCTTAGTATAGTGCTCTGCACAAAGTAAGCGCTCAATAAATACGATTGATGATGATGATGATGATGATGTCCCCAGTGGGGATAACTCTCACCTGGAAGTGGTTACTGAGGCCTTTGTTGACTGTGAGTTTCACTCCTTCCATCTGCACCGGGAAGAGATCTGAGAGAACGGGGAGGGTTGAGGTTGCTGGACCCCAGGCAGCCCCTCCTGTCCTCCACCCTGTCCCCCACCTTGTCATGGGCTGACTCTCCGCGGCCCCCTCCCCACCGGGTCCTTCCCCTTTTCTCTCTCTGTCTCTCTCTGCAGATCGACCCCCTCACCCTTGCACTTGCGGTGACACTCCTCGAAGGTCCCCGGGTTGGGCAGGGCCCCGCACTCCCGCTCGCCATCAGCGCTGCCCGGGGGCCGGTCCCCGGGGGGACCCGGGCTTAGGCCGCTCACCGGGGGCAGCGTGAAGCCCGGCGGCACCGATACCAGCCCGGGCCCTGCGGCGGCAGGAGGAGGAGGAGGGGAGCTGGCGGCCATCACGTTGCCCATGGTCACCTGGAAGTGGAGGGAGGAATCAGGGTCAAGACAGAGGTCGTGGGGAAGGGAGGAATCGGGGTCGAGAATCAAGAGGTCGTGGGAAAGGCAGATAAAAATGATCATGAAATATATACGGGGGGGGGGCATTCAGAGAGGTCAAAGTTCAAGAAACTCTGGGGGAGGCGGGGAGGGAAATCCCAGAAGAGGGGTCATAATAATGACGGCATTTGTTAAGCGCTTACTATGTGCGAAGCACTGTCCTAAGCGCTGGGAAGGATACCACGTGATCACGTCGTCCCACGTGGGGCTCACAGTCCTAATCCCCATTTTCCAGATGAGGTCACTGAGGCTCAGAGGAGTGACGTGACTTGCCCAAGGTCACGCAGCAGACACGTGGAGGGGGGGCCGGGATTAGAACCCACGACCCCTCGCTCTTTCTGCTGAGCCACAGTGCATTCACTCATTCATTCAATCGTACTTATTGGGCGCTTACTGTGTGCAGAGCGCTGGACTAATCAATCAATCGTACTTATTGGGCGCTTACTGTGTGCAGAGCACTGGACTAAGCGCTTGGGAAGAGTCCAGTCCCGGGTGTGGGGTGGGGGGGAGGTCTGGAATTAAGAATTGGGGGGGAGGCCCAACAGCCCACGTGACCCACGAAGGTGGGGGGGTCTCCCCGTGACCCCTTTCACCCCACGTGACCCCCTTGCCCCCCGAGGAGGGGAGGGAGCCCGTTGTTGGGTAGGGTTGCCGACTTGCATTTCCCAAGCGCTTAGTACAGTGTTTTGCACCCAGTAAGAGCTCATTAAGTACGACTGAATGAATGAATACAGCCCCCCCCCTCCCCACGTGACCCTCCCCACCCGGGTCCCGCTCCCCGCGCTCACTGCTCGGCTGCGGCTCCCCCCAGGCCTCTCCGCTCCGCTCCCACCCCGTGCGGGCGGCGCAACCGAACCCGCTGCCTCCCGCACCCCCGCGCCCATTGGCCCGACCCGCGCCCGCGCCCGCCCCCTCTCCAGCTCCCCATTGGTCCGCTCCCCAGCCGCCCCGCCCACGGCATGCCGTACGCCTCTCCCATTGAGCGACGGCCAAGGGCTCCCCTCGGCGAGAACCCTCCCCATTGGTCCGCTCCGTTCGCTAGGCTCTGCGCTGTCATTGGCCGGCACCGATCGGGGAGGGTTCTTCGATTGGCTGAGTGGGAGGTGACGGAGGGGGTATGACGTCACCTAGGCTAAGCACCTCCCTGAGCGGCACGGCGCTACGCGCCTATTGGCGGGGACTCCGGGGTCAAAGGGCAGGAGGGTAGCTAGGTTGAGGAGCGGGAGACGGGCAAGGTCAGCCCCGGCTTCCCAATAGGCATCGCAGTGACTGGGCATGTGGACACCCTTGGGTCCTCCTTATTCCCTCCTTTAACCGAAATATTTTTTTCCCCTACCGCATTTTGAGTCAACCACTTACCCATACTGCTCCACTGAAAAAATGGGCTTCCTTTACAATAAAGGCATTTATTAAGCAAGCACTTACTACTGATCTAAAGGGCTGGGGAGGTTACAAGGTGATCAGGTTGTCCCACGGGGGGCTCAGTCTTCATCCCCATTTTAATAATAATAATAATGGTATTTGTTAAGCGCTTACTATGTGCAAAGCACTGTTCTAAGCGCTGGGGAGGTTACAAGGTGATCAGGTTGTCCCACGGGGGGCTCACAGTCTTCATTTCTGTTTTAATAATAATAATAATGTTGGTATTTGTTAAGCGCTTACTATGTGCAAAGCACTGTTCTAAGCACAGGAGTTTACCAGGTGATCAGGCTGTCTCACGGGGGGCTCACAGTCTTCATCCCCATTTTATTATTAATAATAATAATAATACTGTTGGTATTTGTCCCATGGGGGGCTCACAGTCTTCATCCCCATTTTAATAATAATAATAATAATGTTGGTATTTGTTAAGCGCTTACTACATGCAAAACACTGTTCTAAGCACTGGGGAGGTTACAAGGTGATCAGGTTGTGCCACGGGGAGGCTCACAGTCTTCATCCCCATTTTAATAATAATAATAATGTTGGCATTTGTTAGGTGCTTACTACATGCAAAACACTGTTCTAAGCACTGGGGAGGTTACAAGGTGATCCGGTTGTCCCACGGGGGGCTCACAGTCTTCATCTCCATTTTAATAGTAATAATAATGTCGGTATTTGTTAAGCGCTTACTATGTGCAAAGCACTGTTCTAAGCGCTGGGGAGGTTACAAGGTGATCAGGTTGTCCCACGGGGAGGCTCACAGTCTTCATCCCCATTTTAATAATAATAATGTTGGTATTTGTTAAGCGCTTACTACGTGCAAAGCAGTGTTCTAAGCACTGGGGAGTTTACAAGGTGATCAGGTTGTCCCACGGGGGGCTCACATTCTTCATCCCCATTTTATTAATAATAATAATAATTCTGTTGGTATTTGTTAAGCACTTACTACGTGCAAAGCATGGTTCTAAGCACTGGAGGTTACAAGGTGATCAGGCTGTCTCATGGGGGGCTCACAGTCTTCATCCCCATTTTATTAATAATAATAATAATAATAATACTGTTGGTATTTGTTAAGCGCTTACTACGTGCAAAGCACTTTTCTAAGCGCTGGGGAGGTTACAAGGTGATCAGGTTGTCCCACGGGGAGCTCACAGTCTTCATCCCCATTTTACAGATGACGTAACTGAGGCCCAGAGAAGTTAAGTGATTTGCCCAAAGTCACACAGCTGACAATTGGCAGAGCTGGGATTTGAACCCATGACCTCTAACTCCAAAGCCCGGGCTCCTTGCAATGAGCCACGTTGCCTCTTGTCTATTCCCAGCCATCCACACTCGTTGCTGCAATAATAATTGTGGTATTTGTTAAGTGCTAATTATGTGCCAAACACTGGGTTGGATACTTGCAAATCGGGCTGGACACAGCCCCAGTCCCACGTGGGGCTCACCTTCTCAATTTCCATTTTACACGGAGGCACAGAGAAGTAGGTGCTAAGCACTTGGGTAGGCACAAAATAAAAAGATTGGACACAGTCCCAGACCCACATGGGGCTCATAGTCCACGTAGGATGAAACAGGATTTCTCAAGCTAGCTCTCTTCCTCCCTTCAAAGCCCTACTGAGAGCTCACCTCCTCCAGGAGGCCTTCCCAGACTGAGACCCCTCCTTCCTCTCCTCCTCCTCATGCCCCCACCTTACCTCCTTCCTCTCCCCACAGCACCTGTGTATATATGTTTGTACGTATTTATTACTCTATTTTATTTGCACATATTTATTCTATTTTATTTTGTTAATGTTTTGTTTTGTTGTCTGTCTCCCCCTTCTAGACTGTGAGCCCGCTGTTGGGTAGGGACCGTCTCTATATGTTGCCAACTTGTATTTCCCAAGCGCTTACTACAGTGCTCTGCACACAGTAAAAGCGCTTAATAAATATGATTGAATGAATGTATTTTATAGATGGGGGAACAGGCCTAACCAAGTTAAGTGACTTGCCCAAGTTCACACGGCAGACACGCGCAGAGCAGGATTAGAACCCAGGTCCTCTGACGCCCTGGCCTGTGCTTATTCCACCAGGCTGGTCAGCAAAACACTGTAGCAACTGCTGGGGAAGAAATACATGGATGAGGTACTGACACATTGCTTGGCCCCATTCCCTGACCTGGAGGGATTCACCCTAAAAGAAGGTGGGGAGGTGAGAAGAATGAATAACCACTGACACTTCCTGGGGAGTAGGGATAAGTGGCCAGTCTGCCATTTAGGAAAATAATCCAGATTGCAGAGGGAAGTGTGGACTAGGGGAGACCAGCAAGGGTACTGATGGTACCCTCAGCATGGCTCAATGGAAAGAGCCCGGGCTTTGGAGTCAGAGGTCATGGATTCAAGTCCCGGCTCCGCCAATTGTCAGCTGTGTGACTTTGGGCAAGTCACTTCACTTCTCTGGGCCTCAGTTACCTCATCTGTAAAATGGGGATGAAGACTGTGAGCCCCCCCGTGGGACAACCTGTTCACTTTGTTACCTCCCCAGCGCTTAGAACGGTGCTTTGCACATAGTAAGCACTTAATAAATGCCATTATTATTATTATTATTATGGTAATCAAACCCCTTGGGCTATGTCAACCAGGGCAGGGGGGACAATGAGCCTTGACTGTGTTTTCAATTTTGTGAAGGCCCTCTAGGCTGCAAGCTCACTGTGGGCAGGGAACATGTCTACCACCTCTGTTGTATTGTCCTCTTCCAAGTGCTTACTACAGTGTTTTGCACACAGTAAGTGCTCAATAAATACCACTGATTGGTTGACCAGCCAGTGGCTTTCGTGGTCATCACTGACACCATTTTCCCAGACCCTCCCCATTGTCTGCTGAAAAAAGCATAACTGTGGTCTCCAATATTCTCCACAACTGGCTTTACTCTCTGAACCTGCTCTCCCCCAGCTCAGTTTATTGTTTTGTAGTCCCCATCATCATCATCATCATCATCAATCGTATTTATTGAGTGCTTACTGTGTGCAGAGCACTGTACTAAGCGCTTGAAGAGATACCCCACACCTAGGTATCTCTTTGCTGCCTCTGGGCCTTTGCCTAAGCCATCCTTAAGACATGGAGCTGCCTGCATGAGCTTAATGGATACAGCACAGACCTGAAAGTCAAAAGGTCACGGATTCTAACAATAATAATAATAATAATGACATTTATTAAGTGCTTACTATGTGCAAATCACCGTTCTAAGCACTGGGGAGGTTACGAGGTGATCAGGTTGTCCCACGGGGGGCACACGGCCTTAATCCCCATTTTCCAGATGAGGTAACTGAGGCACGGAGAAGTTAAGTGACTTGCCCAAAGTCACCCAGCTGACAGTTGGCAGAGCTGGGATTTGAACCCCTCATCTCTGACTCCAAAGCCCATGCTCTCTCCACTGAGGCATGTTCTAATCTAGACTCCACCACTTGTCTCCTTGTAACCTTGGGCAAGTCACTTAATTTCTCTCAGCCGCAGTTCCCTCATTTGTAAAATGGGGATTGAGACCTGTGGGCCCCATGAGGGACAGGGACTTTGTCCAATCCAATTTGCTTGTGTCCACCCCAGCGTTTAGTACAGTGTGTGGCACAAAGTAAGCACTTAACAAATACCATAATTATTATTATCTGGTAGATTTCCTGATTTTCCCCCTTCCCTCACCCCTTTTCTATGTATTGGCATCTGGGACCTTTTCCTCCCTATATCTTACTCTGGTCTAGTGGCAAGACTACGGGTTTCTGAGCCAAAGGACGTGGGATCTAATCCTGGCTCCGCCACTTGTCTGTTGTGTGACCTTCTCTGTGCCTCAGTTACTTCATCTGTAAAATGGGGATTAAGACTGTGAGCCCCATATGGGATAGGGACCTTGTATCTACCCCAGTGCTTAGAACAGTGCTTGGCACATAGTAAGCGCTTAGCAAATGCCCTATTTATTATATGGGTACAGGTGTCTTATTTCCCTTATCATTTCAGAACCCCCGCATACATTGAGGATAGGAATTAATTCATTAGATCGGTGATGTTGAGTGCCTGTGTGCGTACTGATAAGGGATAAAATAGATTGTGAGCCCCTGTGGGAAAGGGGCTGTGTCTAATCTGATAACCTTGGAACTACCCCAGTGCTGAGCATGTAGTAAGTGTTTAACAAATGCCATGATTATTATTGTTGCTGGTATGTACTAGAGAATTCAGAGTATAGCGTAATCTTATGCTCATTATCACTGTAAATATTTTTGCATCTCCCCTATTAGAAGCCCCTTGTGAACAGGGACTGTGTCTTTTCTTTGTGTCACAATTTCCTATGCCCCTAGTACACTGCACACTGCCCACATTGGGTACTCAATAAATACTATTATCACCACCCATTAGTGTATTTCTGATTTTTGTTTGCGCCAAGTTTTGCTCCTCTGACGTGTCAACATTTTATCTAGTTTTACAGTCCACATTTTTTGCATGTGTTCTGTCTTCCCCATTAGGCCGACGGCTCCTTGAGGGCAGGTATTATGCCTTCTTTTTATAATCAATTGATCAATCAATTATATTTACTGAGCACTTACTATGTGCAGAACTCTGTACTAAGCACTTGGGAGAGTACGCTACAACAGAATTAGCGGAAGTGTTCTCTAGTCATAATGTGTTTACAGTCTAGAGAGGGAGACAGACATTAATATGACATAATATTAATAGGACACGTTGTAAGCTTCTTGATAGGACTCTCCCAAGCAAATAGTACAATTCTCTGCACCCAATAGGTGCTCCATACATACTGATTCATTCACACATTCATTCAATTGTATTTATTGAGCGCTTGCTGTGTGCAGAGCACTGTACTAAGCGCTTGGGAAGTACAAGTTGGCAACATATAGATGGTCCCTACCCAACAGCGGGCTCACAGTCTACCCCCACAGTCTCACAAACGGAGTAGCTCACGGTCCCCTCCATTCCTGACTTCCACAAAGTAGCCGAGGCCTCGGGTCAGAGTACAAAGATGTATTTTGTAGGAAACACCAGTGACAAACCTGTGCAATTCTGGAGGGCGGGATGGGACACCCCCTGAGTCCGTTCCCCTCTGTCTTTCCCTTAGTGGCTAATGGGTCAGACCACTTTGATTCCCCCCTCCCCAGCTCTTCAAGATTAATCCCCAGTCCTCCTCACACTGCAGCTCAGGGAAGATAGTCAACAGTGTTAATAATGGTTGGCTTAGACCTCCCTCCCTCTCCACTCTGGGATGGGAAAGGGGCAAACAAGCCACTCGGAGGAGCGTTTATAGGGGGGAAGGGGGAGTTGGGGATGGTTTACAATGTCAAGTATCTCCTTAAGGCACTGGGCCCAACCCCTTGAGGAGCAGCAGGGTCTGCCCAGGACCCTTAGGGGTTGGAAGCAGGGGCAGAAAGGAAGGTGTCCAGACCCCAAATCTCCCGCCTGCGGGAGGAGAAGCTTAAAAGTCCGCAGGTGGACGGGAGAAGGTTGGGGAGAGAGCAGGTGGGTGATGGGGAGGGCTCCCTGCTGCAGTAAGAAGGCTCAGGTTGGAGCAACAGAGAGGGAGGGGATGGCTCGGGGAGAGGGCGAGGGCTCTCTGCTGCTGGAGGAAGGCTCAGGTTGGAGCGGCAGAGAGGGGGAGAGGGTCGGGGGGCTGTGCAGATCATGAGCAGAAGCACCAAGGGATGAGGTCACGAGGGTCGGGAGCAGAGTGGGGTTCCATGGGCCCTAGAGGGAGAGAGGTCACAGGGGGATGGCGGAGAGCCGAGGGCAGTCATGAACGGGAGAGGATGCCCCGTGAGGGCCCGTTCAGTAGCCCCGAAGAGTGGGGGGGTTCAGAGGAGATGTACCCCTTGCCTGAAGCCTCCCCGGCCACTCATACGTACATGGCCCGGGACATGACGAAGCCTTTTTGGTAGGCCTCGGCTGCCGCAAAGGCCAGCGCGTCATAGATGGGGTTGATCTTGTCCAGGTAATCGTCGTCTTCATCCTCTTCCTCCTCCTCCTCCCCGAGCTCCTGCGGCTCCGGGCCCCTTAGCCCGGATCCCCCGACCCGCTCCTCCAATGTGGGCAGCTCGTGGTAGCGAGGAGTATCCTGGAGGGAGGAAGGAAGAGTGAAGGGATCCCGCCGCCCCATCCCCCAGCCCACCATTCCCAGCTAGTTGGTCAGTCAATCAATTGTATTTATTGAATGCTCCCTAGCTCTTAGTACTAAGTACCTGAGTGCTCACAGTAAGCATTCAGTAAATGCAATTGAATTGGGCGTTTACTGTGTGCAGAGCATTGTACTAAGTGCTTGGGAGAGTAGGATAGAACAGTGTAACAGACACATTCCCTGCCCACAACAAGCTTAGTCTAGAGGGGGAGACAGATATGAATAGAAATAAATCCCAGCCCAGATACCTGTTCTGTGGTGGAAACACTTGGCTCAAAGTACGGGGTCTTCAGGGGGGCGTGATCACAGTTATCTAGGGAGTAGAGCTGGAGGGGCTGAAGGAAGGGAAGAGGGTCAGGCCAAGCCCAGAGGCCAAGGGCAGGATAGCCCACCTCCCCCACCCCCCCTGCAAAGTCCCCATCCGGCCCCCAGCAAGTCCCAGGTGGAGAGGGGAAGGAACAATGAGAGGGACTAGCAGCATGATGATGATGATTATGGCATTTGTTAAGCGCTTTCTAAGCACCAAGCACTGTTCTAAGCACTGAGGGGATACAAGGTGATCAGGTTGTCCCACGGGGGGCTCACAGTCTTAATCCCCACTTTTCAGATGAGGTAACTGAAGCACAGAGAAGTTAAGTGACTTGCCCAAAGTCACACAGCTGACAAGTGGCAGAGCCGGGATTTGAACCCATGACCTCTGACTCCCAAGCCCTTGCTCTTTCCACTGAGCCATGCTGCTTCTCTAGTGGATAAAGCACAGATCTGGGAGTCAGAAGGACCTGGGTTCTAATCGCACTTCTGCCACTTGTCTGTTGTGTGACCTTGGGCAAGTCATTTCGGGCAAGAGAAGCAGCATGGCTCAGTGGAAAGAGCAGGGGCTTTGGAGTCAGAGGTCATGGGTTCAAACCCCGGCTCCGCCAATTGTCAGCTGTGTGACTCTGGGCAAGTCACTTCACTTCTCTGGGCCTCAGTTACCTCATCTGTAAAATGGGGATGAAGACTGTGAGCCCCCCGTGGGACCTGATCACCTTGTAACCTCCCCAGCGCTTAGAACAGTGCTTTGCACATAGCAAGCACTTAATAAATGCCATCATTATTATTATTTGACTTCTCTGTGCCTCAGTTACCCCATCTGTAAAATGGGGATTAAGACTGTGAGCCCCATGTGGCACAGGGACTGTGCCCAACCTGGTTGTCTTGTATCTACCCCAGCGCTTAGAACCGGGGCATAGTAAGCACCTAACAAATACTATAAAAAAGGAGGGGGGAGTAAGAGCATAGACAAAGGCCAGGGATGGAGTATGGCACCAAGCTAAGCTCGGACAGGAGGAAAGGGCAAAGTGGGGTGTTGAAGCTCGGACAGGAGGAAAGGGCAAAGTGGGGTGTTGAAGCTCGGACAGGAGGAAAGTGCAAAGTGGGGTGTTGGGGGGAGGGAGGATGGTGCAGAGGGAAGGGGGTGAAAGGCTTGGTCTCACCACCTCGGGCTCCTCCAGCTTCACCTTGGGAGGTGGGGGCTTGTAGGCAGGGGGCCCCCCGAGGCTGCTGGGAAAGAAAGCACGGTTAAGGAGGTAAAGAAGAGCCTCCTGCCCTCCCCAACCCGCCAGCCTTAGCCCTTTCCCGTGGATGTGCCCATACTGGACCCAGACCCGGCTCTCTCCTCTTCTTGTACCCTCAGCTCAGGCCGACTTCCCTCCTGAGGGGCAGGGGCGCTGGGGCGGAGAGAAGCACTGGGGGTGGGGGGTGGTTACTCACTCATCCTCCTCAGAGTCTCCCTGGGGACTCCGTTCCTTGCGCTGTTGCCGGCAGATGAGGACGGCGGTGGCAATCACGGCCATGGCTATGATGGATGCAATGATGCCACCGATGATGCCACCGGTGGCCCCGGACCCAGCCGGGTTGGGGTTCTCTGCAGGAATGGGGGGTTGGTGGTCAGGAGGGCCGGGCCTGGCGCTGCTGACCGTCACCTGATTGCACTTCCCTCCTTTTCCTCCTCTCCCTTCACCTTTGGCTCTGACACTTGCCTGCCATGTGACCTTGGACAAGTCACTTTACCTCTCCGAGCCTCAGTTCCTCCTCCATAAAATAGGGATAATAATAATAATAATAATAATAATAATAATAATGGCATTTATTAAGTGCTTACTATGTGCAAAGCACTGTTTTAAGTGCTGGGGAGGTTACAAGGTGATCAGGTTGTCCCACAGAGGGCTCACAGTCTTCATCCCCATTTTCCAGATGAGGTAACTGAGGCCCAGAGAAGTGAAGTGACTTGCCCAAAGTCACACAGCTGACAATTGGCACAGCCGGGATTTGAACCCACGACCTCTGACTCCAAAGCCCGGGCTTTTTCCAGTGAGCCACAATGCTTCCCGTGACACCAGGGATGACACCTGTTCTCCCTCCCCCTTAGACTCTGAACTGGGCATGAGGCAGGGTGTGTCTGATCCGATTATCCGGTATCAACCACAGTGCTTGGCACATAGTAAACACTTAATAAACACCAGCATTAGCTGGGCCAGAGTAACTGAGTTTGCCTCCAGTCCGAGAGCCCCATGGGGGACAGCGACTTGTCAGACTTCTATCTACCAGTACAGTACTTGGCACATAGTAAGTGCTTAACAAATACCCCCTGGCAGTGTACTAGGCCTGGAGGAAGCTGGGGCAGGGAAGGAACCAGGAGCCCTGGTTGGGAGGGGGCTGGGAGAAATGAGGGGGAAGGGGCAGGGGCCAGGCGTTTATCAGGGCTTTAGGAGGACAATGACCCTGCCAATGAGCTGTGGCTGAATCAATCCCCAAAGGACTACTCCACCCTCCAGGGCCATGAGCCCACTGTTGGGTAGGGACTGTCTCTATATGTTGCCAACTTGTACTTCCCAAGCGCTTAGTACAGTGCTCTGCACACAGTAAGCGCTCAATAAATACGATTGATGATGATGGGAGGGTGGATGGAGAACATCCCAAGATGCTCCTCCCTTCCCTCAGCAAGGCCAGGGAGGACTGGAGGTTCTGAAGACTGGATCCCACAGCCCTGCATCCCCTCTTTCCCCTTCCTCTCCCCCCACCCCCCCAGTTCTGGGCCCCAGGCAGACACAGCAGGGGGCTCTAAGCAGCCGAGCAGGAACCCAGGCGTCCTGACCTCCGGTCCCACTGAGTCACGGGGTGGGGCTTAATCCGCACCCCCACCCGCTCCCCCCAAATAAAAGGAAACTCCCGAGAGGGGTGGGCCCCGAGAGAGGGAGTAGACCCCCTCCGGGAGCCAAGAGGTTAACACTCTCTAAGGCAGAAACTAACGGGTTAATCGTTCCTCCGCCCCCCCACCCCCATCCCACCGTCTCCCGGGAATCACCGATCAGGCTGCAGTCTCTCCCCTCCCCCCATCACCCCGGGGGAGAGAAGGGGGAGGAGTAAATAGAGGAGGGCGGAGGGAAGAAGTGGAACAGGAAAGGAAGGAATGTGACGCTTCCCAGGGACTCAGTCGCCTTCCCACCCAGCTTTCTGCTTCTCCCCTTCCAGCACCCAAAGCCACCCACCTTTCCATTCATTCAATCGTATTTATTGAGCGCTTACTGTGTGCAGAGCACTGCCCTCCCTGGATGCCTTTCTCGTGGGCAAATGGGGGCAAGAGTGGGTGAGTGGGGGCAAGAGAGGCGGAAGCAAGGGTAGGGGAAAGGGGCATTGAATAAATCACACGCACCCCCCAGCTCCTTTCCGAGGTTTTTATTGCCCGGGAAGTTCCCGAAGGGAAGTCATGATGGGGTCGAGGCCGGTATGAAAATATAGTGTCTCTCAATGCCACACCCTCATCACTCCAGTCCTGCCATCCCCTTCCGAATAGGCCCAGACCCCGAGCCTCCCCCTCCCAGTCCCCGATACCTCTGCCCCCCAAAAAACTGGGGGGCTGGGGGAGAGCCAAGGGCACGAGTCCAGGATTTGCCCACAGCCCCGGAGGGGCGGGAGAGGGTGGGGAGGGGGTCAGGCCTGCCCAGCCTCCCTCCATAGTCAAGTTCGGGGCCATGGGAAATGGGGAGATGGATGGGCCGCTCCGCCTCCACACAGGGGTGAGAGGAGGAGACCCCAGATTAGGAGTCGGGGGAGCTGGGCATCCAGGGTCACACGTAGACGGCGTGGCGGGAGATGAGGGAGCCGTCCTGCTGAGACTCCATGTCGTCCTCCCCCCCTGGCCCCTGGAGCAGACTTTCCTTCCCCTCATCCTCCTCCTGTTCCTTCTCCTCCTTCTCCTTCTCTTCCTCCTCCTCCTCCTCCTCTCCCCGTCCGGGGGTCTGTGGGGGCCAGAAGCCAGGGCCCCGGGGGGCACCATTCCCGAACACATGGGTCTTGGGGTCATAGGAACCAGCACGGCCACCACCACCAGGGCTCCTCTTCCTCCGCCTCCTCAGCAGGATGAAGGCGGCCGCCCCCCCGGCCAGGAGCAGGAGCAGCAGGAGGACCCCCCCAACGGCCCCCCCTACCACGGCCCCCACTTGGGAAGAGGCCCGTGGTGTGTCTGGAGGGGGAGAGAGAGAGAAAGAGAGACACACACGGGAGAGGGGGGTCAGGGGAGAGAGACTCTGGGGCAAGGGGATTGGGGAAGGGAGGTGGGCAAGACCAGAGAGCTGGGGTCCCCTGGGAGGGTAGGGCGGGTGAGAGAGATCGGTATGAGGAGGTGGGGGGAGGTGAGAGAGTTATTCCAAGGTGCTGGAGGGGAGCGGGAAGAGGGAGGCCAGAGGAGAGAGGCAAAGAGAGGTGGAAGGCCGCAGGGGGAGAAAAGAAAATGAAAACGGGAGTTGGGGCAACAGCGAGAGGGAAGAGTCAGGGATATGGGAAAAGGGGGAGAGGGTTACATTTTGGGGACATGGAAAGGGGAAGACTGGAGAGAAGGCAGGAGGAGGAGCAGGCGGGGGAGATGGGGTTGGGAGGAGCCAGGAGGCCGAGGGAAAGAGAAAGGGGCCTCGGTCAGGGACAGAGACACCAGAAGCTGGGAGAGATGGGAGACCCAAGCTCTCTGGGAGGAGCAGACCGGGGGCAGAGCAAACAGGGCACAGCCGTACCACCCACGACGCCCCTCCCCATTGTCCCCCACCAGACAGGCGCAGACCCCTCCCAGCATGCTCCCTGCTCCCCCTTTCCTATCAACAGCTCCCCACAGCCAAACTCATAAACCTCCTCTCCAGCCCAACCTAGAAAGCCCAGAGATGATTTCTCTTAGGTTCACCACCTGATTTCCTTTAGACCCGGGGTTCATGGTCATTTATGTGACTGTGGATGAATGAGTGGGGGGGGGAGATGTGTGGCCTGTGAATGCTGGCGTGACTTTGTCTGACATATGTATCTTGTACCTATCCTAGGGCTCAATAGAGTGCTTGGCATATAGTTAGTTCTTAACAGATACCATTATTATTATCATCAACATTATCAATATTGTGCATAGCTGTGTACCTCTTCTGCATGAGTTTCTGGGTTTTTGTGGGGATGGTTGTGTACATTTATGTGCATTGCCTCTGTTTTGTCGGGGGAGGGGAGTGTGTGTATGTGTGTGTGTGTGTGTCTGTCTGTCTGTCTCTCTCTCCCTCATGGCCACATTTCCAGCAGGTCAGTGTACCTTGGCCCTGCCCACCCTAGGCCCCCACTTCTTCTCCTCTCTCCAACCATGCCCAGGTCAACCGACCTCCCCCACCTCCAGCCAGAGAGGTGAGATGGGGAAAAAAGGGAGGAGAGAAGGGAACCTCAAGAGCAGCATGGCAGGTCTGAACCCCCTCCCCTCTCCAAGACAACTGCACCAACCCCCACCCCACTCCAGTGAACGAGTGAGACCCAGACCGAGGGAGACAGGCAGAAAGGAGAGGAGACCAATAAAGGGAGTCATCCCCATGCAGACCCACACCCAGGCTCTCCCCCAACTCTCAAGACCCCCCCCCCCCGCATCTCCGGCCCCCCTAAACCCCTCACCTCTGACTAGGATGGTCTGCTCGGCCCGCCCGGTGCCCACGGCGTTGGTGGCGCTGCACACGAAGGTCGTGTTCACCTGACTATCCACGGTGTGAACGACGAGGCGGGAGCCCTGGACCACGACTGTTGGGGGGAGGGGGCCCAACAGTCTGGTGGTGGGAGGGGGGAGGAATAGGGAGAGGTGATGGAGAGGTTGGGGAGGACCAGGGCCCCTTGTCCCCTTATCTCCCATGTCAACTCCCAGCCCTCTTCCCAGGACCCAAGGATCCTTCCTCCCACCTCTGGGCTTTCCCCATTTTCACTTCATAGTCCCAGCCTCCCGCTCTGTCCTCCAGCTCCTTCTCCTCCAAGCACCCCAGGATCGCAGCCCTGCTGCCCCCCAGCTCCTCGCTCCACTCTAGAACTGTGTCGCTGCAGCCTGGGAGCCAGTTGTACTGTCCCCGCTCCCCTCTCACACTCTGTCCTCGGCTCTCCCTCCCAACCGTCTCTCTCCTCCCCAGTTGCAGCTCTCCAAGCAGCCCCTGGCTCCCCAAACCTCCCCTCGGGAACCCAGGTGTCCGGGGCCAGGGGACTCACGTGCTCCACTCGTAGACTGTGGGCTCTGGGTAGCTCTGGGCATCACAGTTCAGAGTGGCATCGCTGCGGCCGATGAACCAGTTGTCATCATAGCTGGAGATGGTGACCTCGGGGTGGTCTGCCAAAGGAAGGGGAGGGGGTAAGAGGCAGGGAGACACCCTTCCCCTGCAAGTGACCACCCCAGAGAGACACACCCTCCTCTAATAATAATAGTGATGATGGTACGTTAAACACTTATTATGTGCCAGGCTCTGTACTAAGCGCTGGGGTGGATACAGTCCCTGTCCCACATGGGACTCACAGTCTTAACCCCCATTTTATAGATAAGGGAACTGAGGCCCAGAAGTGAAGTGACTTGCCCAAGGTCACATAGCAGACAAGTGGTAGAGCCAGGATTAGAACCCATGACCTTCTGACTCCCAGGCCTGTGGGCTACCCACTATACCATGCTGTACCTCAGAGGAGACTTCCCCAGAGAGATTCCCCCTCCCCCTGCAGGTGATCTCCTCAGAGAGACCCCCCCACCCCCGTACATGACCACTCCAGGGAAACTGAGGCTCCTAGAGGGAATAATATCACAGAAATCCCAGCCCCAGCCCTGATGGCTGAGTCCCCATCCTTCAGCCTGACCCTCCCGGCCACCGGGGAAAGGAAAAGAGGTGACATAAAGGAGGGGAGAGCAGGGAAAGGAGGCAGGAGAGAAGGGCACTTGCATGGGCAGAGAGTCAACATGGGCAGTACCCCCAAGAAGCAGTGGTCACTCACGGCGTATGACGAGGGTGACAGGCAGCATCTGGGGTTCCTGCAGGGTCTCATGTTCCACCTTGCAGGTGACGGTTTGCCCATGGATGCTTCGGGTGGGCAGCAGGGTGAGTTGGCTAGTGACAGTGACGGTGCCATTAGGCAGCTCTTCTTGGGTGACCTTGGCTTTGTAGGTGAGGGATGTGGACCAGGAGAGGCGGGCGGCCGGGAGGCCCGCAGCGGAGACACAGAAGGTGACAGTGGTGGGCAGCGAGCCCTGCGTCACCTCCTGGGCCCAAGCCTGATTCCGGGGTTCAGCTGGACATGAAGCAGGGGAAGACACATGTAAGAGGCCATGAACTTCATCTCTGAACTCAAGGGTTCAGCCCCCTCACAACCCCAGCCTCAACTTCCTTCCCAGGACCCCCTCCCCTTCTAGACTGTAATGTAGGGGTCCAGCCCAGCCCCTGCTCCAGCCCCAGCTTCCTTCCCAGGACCCTTTCCTCCTGTAGACTGTAAGCTCATTGTGGGCAGGGAATGTGTCTACCAACTCTGTTGTATTGTTCTAGTGCAGTGCTCTGCATAAAATAAGCACCCCATTCATACCATTGATGGATTGATTGACCCAGGCATGCCTGCCCCCTTCGGGATGGGGGCATCTTTATGCCCAGTTCCTTCCTCAATATTGGATACAATAGGCTCCCCGCGCCCCTCCCAGCCACCAAGGCCTCACCCTCAATGCCCCTGGTCTGCCCGTTACCCGATTCTATTGTATATCTGAGTGTCCTCTTTCAATCAATCAATCAATCATATTTATTGAGCATTTATGATATGCAGAACACTGTACTAAACTCTCGGGAGAGTACAATGCAACAGAGTTAGCAGTCACATTCCTTTCCTACAGCAAGCAAGTGCTTAGTACAGTGTTCTGCACACAGTAAGCGCTCAGAAAATACCATTAACTGACTGATCGGCTAAATTTGTGCAGAACGCTTTACCTGGTACATAGAAGGCAGCCCCTGCGCATGAAGAACGCCCAGTCTAGAATCCAGGAAAATCGCTGCCTTTCAAACCCTAACCCAACCTTCGCCCACCACCCACCGCTGCCCTCGCCCACCCCTCACCCTGCTGGACTCCCGGAGCTGGACAATGGGGCCACATCCTGCCGGCCCCCACCCCCGACTCACCCTCCACTCTGAGCCAGGTGGCCCCCTTGCTGTTGCCCCGGGGGAAGGTGGCGAATTCGCAGGTGTAATTGCCCTGGTCCTGAGCCCGCAACTCCCGCACCTGCAGGGTGGCATCGCGCAGGGCGGCCTCACCCCCCAACCCGGCCGAGAGGAACTTCAGCCGCCGCCCATCGGTCTCGGGGTCCGGGTAACTGGCTCCATGCTCGGGATGAGAGACGGCCACGCTGTAGCTCCTGCCGACCCCGTCCCAGCGCACCCACGTCACCTGGGACACCTTGACATCCGGCCCCGTGGGCAGCAGGCGGCACGGCAGGTCCACGGTGCCCCCCAGCCGCCCCCGCACCTCGGGAGTCACCTCCACCTTCAGGTCTTGGGCACCTGGTGGGGCAGGGAACAGAGAGACAGAGTCAGGGGCTGCTGGCCAAGAGGCACAAGCAGAGGGAAGAGAGAGCGAGAGATGGGGAGGACAAGAGCTGTAGATGGGGCACGTAAGCATGAGGGATGAGGGATGAGGTCAGAGAGACCCTTCCACACTCCCATCCTGTCTCCTACCCAAGGCCTAAGGCACAGACTGGCATCTCTACCCCTTCTTAGGACCCTGGGGTCCTACCCCTCCAGCCCCCGGTTATGCTTCCTACCCATCCATACCAGGACTCCCCTTCCTCTCTGGGACCCAGACCCCCGGCTCCCGGCCCTCTTCCTTCCCCACACCTGGGTCAGAATGTACCCGATCTCCAACAATACCAGCCTTGTTCCCCTGTGGCCTTGTCTGTTTCCCTTCCCCTCCCCCTTCCACCCATCCCTCACCACCACCACCACCACCCGGCCTGGACCGAGAGCCAGCATGGGATGGGGATGGGGGTGGATGGAGAGTGTGGGAACGGAGAGGCTGGGGGAGGAGAGGGAGGAGAGAACAGAGGCTGCTTCCCCATCCCCGGGGCCTGACATCACACTCCTCCCACCTGGCCCACCTGGGTCCGGGCCAGAGCTGGTGACAGGTTTAGGGGGTGGCAGCCCAAGGTCCCCCAACACGCTTCCTCCCCACCCCATCCTGCCCCCCTTGCCCTCCTCCACACTGGTTTCCTGTCGGGCTGAGAAAAATGGGAAGAGAAAGGGGATGGGGGGGTGAGGGGGAGGTGGGATGACACCAGGGAGGGAGGAGCAGTCAGTCAGTTAATCATATTTACTGAGCACTGGGTGCAGAGCACTGTACTAAGCACTTGGGAGAGTAATAATACTGATGGCATTTATTAAGTGCTTACTATGTGCAAATCACTGTTCTAAGCGCTGGGGAGGTTATCAAGGTGATCAGGTTGTCCCACGCAGGGCTCACAGTCTTCACCCCCATTTTACAGATGAGGTAACTGAGGCACAGAGAAGTCAAGTGACTTGCCCAAGGTCACACAGCTGACAATTGGCAGAGCTGGGATTTGAACCCATGACCTCTGACTCCAAAGCCCGGGCTCTTTTCCACTGAGCCACGCTGCTTCTTAGAACAAATGTAACAAGACACATTCCCTGTGCTCTGCACACAGTAAGCGCTCAATAAATACGATTGAATGAATGAATGCCCACAACGAGCTTACAGTCTAGCGGGGGAAGCAGACATTAATAGAAATCAATAAAATCATAAGTGCTGGGGGGCTGGGAGGGCAGATGAATAAAAGGAGCAAGTCAGGGCAGCATAGAAGGGAGTGGGAGAAGAGGAAAGGAGAGCTCAGTCAGGGAAGGCCTTTAGGAGGAGATGTGTCTTCAATAAGGCTTTGAAATTGGGGAGAGTAATTATCTGACGGATGTGAAGAGGGAGAGAGTTGCAGGACAGAGGTAGGACGTGGGAGAGAGGTCAGAGAGATGGAGATATAGTGAGAAGGTTAGCATTAGAGGACCAAAGTGTGCGGCCTGGGTAGGAAAGTAGCAAAGTGAGGTAGGAGGGGGACTACACTTTATTCAATTGATCAATTCACCCCACCATCAGCCCCTCAGCACTTACGTCCCTAACAAATTTATTTAAAAGTCTGTCTCCCCCTCTAGCCTGTAAACTCGTCCCTCTAGACTGTACGTTCATTATGGGCAAGAAACTAATTCTGTCACATTGTACTATCCCAAGCGTTTAGTTCAGGGCTCTGCACATAATAATCAATCAATCAACTGTGTTTACTGAACTCTTACTGTGTGTACAGCACAGTACTAAGCGCTTGGGAGAATGCAATATAACACTGTAACTGAGTTGGTAGACATATTGCATTGCGTATTCCCTGCCTACAATGAGCTGAGTCAGCCTTCGGTAAATACCATCGATTTGATCGATTAAATTCTTTGTGCATAGGGTACGTGTCTACCAACTCTTTTAAACTGTACTTTCCTAAGCGTTTAGTACAGTGCTCTGCACACAGTAAGCACTCAGCAAATATTTTCCTTTTACACTTTCCCGCTATTCTGTAAATTACATTAGTGTCTGCCTCTCAGGCTATACTGTAAGCTCCTTGAGGACAAGGACCAATCCATCAGGTGCATTTATGAAGTGTTTACTGTGTACAGAGCACTGTATTAAGTGCTTGGGAGAGTACGATATAACAGAATTGGTAGACATAATAATAATGGTATTTGTTAAGCGCTTACTGTGTGCCAGGCACTGTTCTAAGAGCTGGGGTGGATACCAGCAAATGTGGTCGGACACATCCCACACGGGGCTCACCGTCTCCATCCCCATTTTCCAGATGAGGTCACTGAGGCCCAGAGAAGGGAAGTGACTCACCCAAGGTCACCCAGCAGACAAGTGGCAGAGGTGGAATTAGAACCCAGAAACTTCTGCCTCCCAGCTCTACCCACTAGCCCACGCAGCAACATTCCCTGAATTGTACTTTCCAAGCGCTTAGTCCAGTGTTTGCACAGTCAGAACCCAATACATTTGAACGCACACAGTAAGCACTCAACAAATATTTTCCTTTCACACTTTCCCGCCATTCTGTAAATTACTTTCCCCTCCCCATCCCCCCCCCACCCTACCTCCTTCCCCTCCCCACAGCACCTGTATATATGCTTTTACAGATTTAGTACTCTATTTATTTTACTTGTACATATTTACTATTCTATTTATTTTGTTAATATGTTTTGTTTTGTTGTCTGCCTCCCCCTTCTAGACTGTGAGCCCGCTGTTGGGTGGGAACCGTCTCTATATGTTGCCACCTTGTACTTCCCAAGCGCTTAGTACAGTGCTCTGCACACAGTAAACACTCAATAAATACGGTTGAATGAATGAATGAATGAATTCCCCACCCCCAAAAACATCTTGGCACAGGGCAAGATATGTTCCCTGCCCACAATCCTTTGGGTTAAATCAAGTTTCCTCTAAGAATAAGGAAAACAGGACAATAGGTTGTTTCCCTTACAATATCAAAGTTACGACAAGTATTAAAAGGGGTTTTAATGTTTTTCATGTCTTCTTACTCTACTGTACTCCCTCCCTTCCTCTTATGTCAGACAAACACTTTCCCCACCTTCAAAGCCCTAATAAAACTACATCTGCTCCAAGAGGTCTTCCTCAACTCAGCCCTTATTTCCTTTTCTCCCACTCCCTTCTGCATTGCGTTGCACTTCGATTGTACCCTTTATTCACCCCACACTCAGCCCTACAGCACATATATTGGTAATTTAGTTATTTGGGCAAGTCACTTAAGTTCTCTGTGCCTCAGTTACCTCATCTGTAAAATGGGGATTAAGACTGTGAGCCCCACGCGGGACAACTTGATCACCTTGTATCCTCCCCATCTTTGCACATAAGCGCTTAACAAGTACCAAAATTACTATTATTATTTATGTCTGTCTCCCCCTCCAGACTTTAAGCTCCTTGTGGACCGGAACCACCTACCAGCTCTTGTTATACTGTCCTCTCCAAAACGATTAGTAGGTGCTCTGCACACAGTAAGCGCTCAATAAATATCACTGAGTGACTGAAGGGAAGGGAATATGGGGCTAGGGTGGGAAGAGCCAGAGGTTGGGAAGTGTGGAGTTTTGTGATTTAACAGCAGAGAGGCCAGGGAACCTAGGGGTGGAACCAGGAACCTAATCAATCAATCAATCAATCAATCGTATTTATTGAGTGCTTACTGTGTGCAGAGCACTGTACTAAGCGCTTGGGAAGTACAAGTTGGCAACATATAGAGACAGTCCCTACCCAACAGTGGGCTCACAGTCTAGAAGGGGGAGACAGAGATCAAAACCAAACACATTAACAAAATAAATAGAATACCCAATCGCCTGGGTTCCCTTTCCCAACCTCTTTCCTTCTCACCCGTCTCAGCCTCCGAGCTGCAGCTCCTTGCCTCAGTTTCCCCCCTCTCATAAACCAGCATTAACGACCCCCTCTTCCCCCGCCAGGGCGTGGTGGAGACGCCGGGCTGAGCTCAAGGGTTTAGAGCTCCCTTCGAGGTGCTGCCTCAGCCTCCTCGTTAATTAATTAATTACTGATAATAACCACAAGCACCAGCCGCCCCGGCCTGGCAGACCGGACATCCGGGAACCGGTTTCGGGGCCTCGGGGAGGGGGCTTGGGGCCGTGACCCGCCTGGGCAACTGGGAGGGGGCCTAGGGTAGTGGGGAGGACTGGACGGATCCTGCTTTCTTTGCATCTCTAAGTCACTTTGCCACTTTGTCCCAATGTATCACTCTGACGGTCACCAACAGCAACAAAAATAATACTGGTATTTGTGACCCATTTTGTGTGCCAGGCATTATACTAAGCGCTGGGGGAGGTACGAGCAAATCGGAGCCAAGAGACCCGATAAACCGTTTAGAGTCACTCATTCAATCGTACTTATTACGCGTTTACTGTGTGCAAAGCACTGTACTAAACGCTGGGGAAAGTACAACAATAAACAGTGACAGTCCCTTCCCACGACGAGCTCACAGCGTGGTGTGGGGAGGGAGGGGCGGCAGAGACTGACAACAATAAAAATAAATAAAATTACAGATATATACATAAGTGCCGTGGGGGTTAGGGGGAAGCAAAGGGAGTGAGAAGATGATCTCTGCATTGTCCTTGATGTGTGGGTCTCTCTCCCTCCCTCTCTTTCTCTTTTTTATGGCAGTCATTAAGCGCTTACTATGTGCCAGGCACTGTACTAAGCGCTGGGGTAGATACAAGCCTGTCCCACATGGGGCTCACAGTCTCAATCCCCACTTTACAGATGAGGGAACTGAGGCCCAGAGAAGTGACTTTCCTATGGTCACAAAGTGGACAAGTGGCTGAGTCGGAATTAGAACCCAGGACCTTTGATTCCCAGGCCCGGCCTCTATCCACTAGGTCAGGCCGCTTCTGTTCTTTGTCTCTGAAGGGCAGCCTCCTCTGCCTCTCTGTGCTCTCCGATGTCCCCCCGCCACTGCGAGCTCAGACAGTCTCAGACCCGAGTCCGGCCTCCTCCTGCCCCACTTCCATGCAGCAGCCGGCATTAAAAATGCAGCACGGGTGGGGGAGGGGAGAGGGGAAAGCGGCAACCGGGGGGCGGGGAAGGAAGGAGGGCTTAGTACAGTGCTCTGCACATAGTAAGCGCTCAATACGATTGAATGAAAGAATGAAAAGGAGGGGCTCGGGGATCCATCCATACATAGCCTTCAAAGGGCAAGTCGGGGTGCTGGGTAGTGGGAGACAAGGGTCTGCTGTGTGTGTGTGCTGTGTGTGTGTGGGGGGGGTCCAGAGTGGGGGCAGGAAGAGGAGTCGGGGGGGGGGGGGTCTGTCTGCCGGGCCTTGGTCCACTCTGGCTGCAGGGTTGTGGAGGGGGATGGAAGGGGTCTAATGTGTGTCCATGGCCTGTTCTGTGTGTGTCTGCGGGGGGGGGGGGGGGGGTGTGTGTGTGTGGTGTGTGTGTGTGTGTGTACGTACGTACGTACGTACAGATTGGGGGGCAGAAAGGAAAGTCAGGGGGTCTGTCTGGCATTGGTCCACTCTGTGGGTGTCCCTGCATGGCTGAAGGGGTTGGGGGGGGGGGGGATGGCATTGGTCCACTCTGTGGGTGTCCCTGCATGGCTTAAGGGGCTGTGGAGGGGGATGGAAGGGGGTCTGATGTGCCTGTGTGTGTGTGTGTGTGTGCGTGCGTGTGTGTGTGTGTGTGTGCGCGGGCGCGTACACACATATTGAGGGGCAGGAAGGAGAATCAGGGAGTCTGTCTGGCATTGGTCCACTCTGTGGGTGTCCCTGCATGGCTGAAGGGGTTGTGGAGGGGGATGGAAGGGGGCTTGATGTGCTGTGGGTTCGTGTGTGTGTGTGTGTTTGTGTGTGTCCATGGCCTGCTCTGTGTCTTTCCCTGCGTGTCTGCGGGGTGTGGGGGGGGGGGGGTGGATGTGTGTCCCCAGATCCAGGCTGTGTTGCAGGGTGCCCCTCCACTCCTCTGCTCCTTTCTACGTGGGCAGACAGACCTTCCCCATCCCGCCTGGTCTCCCCCTCCTCCTCCGACCCCCCGCCCCGCCTATCTTCGCCTTTGTCCGCCCCCCCCCCCAACTCCGACACCCCCGAGGGCCCGACTGGCCCGGCCCCAGCCCCGGCCCTAGGCCCCAGGTCCGGCCCTGGGCCCCAGGTCCGGCCTGCCTAACGAGAAGCGACGGCGCGGGCCGGTCCGTCAGCCCCATCCGCACGGCGTGAATGAGGCGAAGGCCCCCGCAGCCCCGAGGGGAGTGGGGAGGGGAGAGATGAGGGCAGGGGGGAGGGGGCCGGGGGCCCAACTGAAGAAGAGACAGGCGAGGGAGGGACACACACACACACGTGTACACTCTCTCTCTCTCTCTCTCTCTCTCATCCCAGCCCTTCTGTGGCTCTTCCCTCCCCGTCCCGGGCCTTCTCGCACACGGGGTTGGGGAGTGGGGGGCAGGGACAGATGGGGCTCCCCCCGATGGGAGGGGTGGGGTACAGGGAGGGGTCTTGGGTTCCAACCCCGCCTCCGCCACTTATCAGCTGTGTGACTTGGGGCAAGTCACTTCACTTCTCTGGGCCTCAGTTCCCCCATCTGGAAAATGGGGATTAAGACTGTGAGCCCCCCGTGGGACACCCCGTGATCATCTTGTAACCACCTCAGCGCTTAGAACAGTGTTTGGCACATAGTAAGCGATTAACAAATACCAAAATTATTATTATTATAGGGCGGGAGGGGTCAGATGGGTCGCCTTGGCAACAGGCAGCGTCCTCTTTCATCCAACTTCCTCCCGCAGGGCGGACGGAGGGGGGGGCACCAGGCTGTTCCCCCCCCCCCCCGCACCTGCCTCTCCCCTCCTTCTTACCCGCTTCCCTCCCCCTCCCCCGGCTCCAGAACCCGGGCATCCTGTCCCCCCCGCCACCATCCGCCTCCCGGGACCCAGGAGTCCCGCCCCTCCGCTCCGGGTAAACAGCCCCGTTTGCCCAAGAGGAAAACAAACCCGGGAGTGGCAGGGGGCTGCGGGGACGGTCAGCCAGCCGGAGTCACCGCCACCTGCAACTTTCCGAGTCCTTTCCCCCTCCCCCGTTGTAATAATAATACTAATGATGGCATTTGTTAAGCGCTTACTATGTGCCAAGCACTGTTCTAAGCGCTGGGGATGATACAAGCAATCAGGTTGCCCCACATGGGGCTAACGGCTTTAATCCCCATTTTCCAGAGGAGGTCACTGAGGCACGGAGAAGTGACTTCCCCAAAGTCACACTGCTGACAAGCGGCTGGGCCCGGACTCCGCGGTGGGAGTGGAGGGGAGGGGAAGGACTGTGAGCCCGTTGTTGGGTAGGGACCGTCTCTATATGTTGCCGATTTGTACTTCCCAAGCGCTTAGTAAAGTGCTCTGCACACAGTGAGCGCTCAGTAAATACAATTGAATGAATGAATGAATGAAGAAGAGACACAAACGGCCCGCTCCCCTCCTCTCCTCTCCCCTCCCCCTGCCCCGGGCCCATTAGGACAAAGGCGGAGGGAAAGAGGGCGGGAGGGGAGACGAGGCAAGGACCGGCCGGGAGCCGGGGGGAGGGGAGATAAGAGCCAGAAACTAGTCATTCATTCATTCAATAGTATTTATTGAGCGCTTACTGTGTGCAGAGCACTGGACGAAGCGCTTGGGAAGTCCAAGTCGGCAACACAGAGAGACGGTCCCTACCCAACAACGGGCTCACAGTCTAGAAACGAGAGACAGACCACAAAACAAGTAGACAGGTGTCAATACCGTCAGAATAAATAGAATTATAGCTACATACTCATCCTTAATAAAATAGGGTAGTAAATATGTACAAATACAGAAACCAGAGCGCGGGGCGGGAGGGGAGGTGACCGGACAGTCGGAATGACCGGCAGGCCCAAGGAGCCGCGCCCCGGGGCCCGGCAGGAAGGGCGGGAGGGAATGACGAGGAGAGATTTCTCCACGAAAGCGAAACCGAGAAAACTTCCCGATGGGAATGTCACACCTGCTCCGCCGCCCCGCTACGAGGAACCCAGGAGCCCGGACTCCCTCGCTCCCTCCGGATCCGAATGTCTTTCCTCCATTCATTCAATCGTATTTATTGAGCGCTTACTGTGTGCAAGCACTGGACTAAGCGCTTGGGAAGTACAAGTTGGCAACATATAGAGGCGGTCCCTACCCAACAGTGGGCTCCCAGTCTAGCTCCGCCTGCACTCTCGTCAAAGACCCCCGGGCCTCCTTCCCCTTTCCGGCAGCCCCCTGCCCCCAGTTCCCCTCTCCACCGCCCCAAGTCCCGAGTTCGAAACAGGGCCGGTTGGAACAAGTGAGTCTGTCCAGTCTCGGCTCAGAGAAGGAAACCAGGGAGGGGATGGAGAGGGGGTGAGCGCGGGTGGCGCTTCTTCTCTCTCCGAGCCCCCCCCGCCCCTCTCCCCGGGGGGCATTCCGAGCATTCCTGGGGGGAGGGGGCTCCAAGACCCCGGCTTAACCCTTTCAGCCTCTACAGGAGAGGCGGAATCACAGATGGACAGACCTTAACTAATCCCTTCGCCTCCTGGGCCCGTTGTTGGGTAGGGACCGTCTTCATCTGTTGCCAACCGGTCCTTCCCAAGCGTCTAGTCCAGTGCTCTGCACACAGTGGGCGCTCAATCTGAATGAATGAATGAATGGGATGGAGGCCGGGGGGCTGGAGGGGGCAGGGGGGGTGTTAGAAAATCCTGGAGAAGGGGCGAGAGGAGGGGAGGAGGAAAAAGGGGGAAGACCCGAGAGGGAACAAGGGAGAGTGGGGAGGAGGGGGGGTCTCTCACCGGCTCCCAGAAGCAGCAGTAGCAGCAGCAGAGGAGGAGGAGGAGGAGGAGGAGGGAGGGCCATGGGGCTGTCCCCGCCCGCGGGGCCCCGGGGCCTGGGCCCTAGGACCGGCTCCCCCGGGCTGGTCCGGCCCGGCCTGGTGTGGTCCCGGGCCTCCGGCCTCTCCCGGCTCCGGCCTGGCCTGGCCCGGCTCGGCCCTCCTCGGTTTCTCGGTCCTGGCCTCCTTGTCCGTCCCTCCGGCCTCTCCAGCCACGGACACTGTGGGCCACCACCGACGTCACCGAGCCACCCCACTCCTCTCCCCGCGCAGCTCACCGACAACAGGCCCCGCCCCAGCCTCGCCCCTGGTCCGAAGCCCCGCCCTACTAATAACAATTCCGGTATTTGTCTAGCGCTGGTAATAATAATAATAATACTAATAGTGATGGCATTTATTGATGCTTCAAGAGAAGCAGCGTGGCTCAGTGGAAAGAGCCCGGGCTTTGGAGTCAGAGGTCGTGGGTTCGAATGCCGGCTCCGCCACAAGTCTGCTGTGTGACCTTTGGGCAAGTCACTTAACTTCTCTGAGCCTCAGTTACCTCATCTGTAAAAATGGGGATTAAGGCTGTGAGCCCCACGTGGGACAACTTGATCACATTGTATCCCTCCCCCAGCGCTTAGAACAGTGCTTTGCACATAGTAAGCGCTTAACAAATGCCATCATTATTATTATTATTTATTAAGCACTTACTATGTGCAAAGCACTGTTCTAAGCGCTGGGGGGATACAAGGTAATCAAGTTGTCCCACGGGGGGCTCACAGTCTTCATCCCCCTTTTACAGATGAGGTAACTGAGGCACAGAGAAATTAAGTGACTTGCCCAAAGTCACACAGCTGCTAATTGGCAGAGCCAAGTTTGAACCCGTGACCACTGACTCCAAAGCCCGCGCTCTTTTCCATCGAGCCACACTGCTTCGGTATAATAATAATAATAATAATTATGGCATTTGTTAAGCGCTTACTGTGTGCCAAGCACTGTTCTAAGCGCTGGGGTGGATACAAGGTGATCAGGTTGCCCCACGTGGGGCTCACAGTCTTCATCCCCATTTGACAGACGAGGTCACTGAAGCACAGTGAAGTGAAGTGACTTGCCCAAAGTCAGCGGGATTAGAACCCATGACCTCTGACTCCCAAACCCGGGCTCTTTCCGAGCACTGTTCTAAGCGCTGGGGTAGACCCAAGGTCATCAGGTTGTCCCACGTGGGGCTCACAGTATTAATCCCATTTTACAGATGAAGGAATGGAGGGAAAGAGAATATAATAATAATAATAATAATGGTATTTGTTAAGCGCTTACTATGTGCCAAGCAGTGTTCTAAGCGCTGGGGTAGATACAAGGCCATAGGGTTGTCCCACGTGGGGTTTATAGTCTTAATCCTCATTTTACAGATGAAGGAACTGAGGCACAGAGAATATAATAATAATGATGATGTTATTTGTTAAGCGCTTACTATTTGCCAAGCACTGTTCTAAGCGCTGGGGTAGATACAAGGTAATTAGGTTATCCCACGTGTCCCAGTCTTCATTCCTATTTTACAGATGAGGAAACTGAGGTACAGAGAAGTTAAGGTGCTTGCCCGAAGTCACACAGCAAACAAGTGGCGGAGTCGGGTTTAGAACCCACGTCCTCTGACTTCCAAAACCGGGCTCCTGCCACTAAGCCATGCTGCCTAGACCCATCTAAGCAGACTCCGGCATCGGGTCGGATCTACTTCCCCCTCACTCTAAAATCCCCCCGGCTTGAGCATCTTGGCTCAGTGGAAAGAGCCCCGGCTTGGGAGTCAGAGGTCTGGGTTCAAATTCCGGCTCCACCACTCATCATCTCTGTGACTTTGAGCAAGTCATTTAACTTCTCTGGGCCTCAGTTACCTCATCTGTAAAATGGGAATTGAAGGCTGTGGGACAACCTGATCACCTTGTATCCTCCCCAGCGCTTAGAACAGTGCTTTGCACATAGTGAGTGCTTAACAAATGCCATCATTATTATTATTTCCCTCCCCCCGCTAGCCCCCTTCTTCCCGGTGACCCCAGCCTCCCTCAACAGCTAAGCACCCCCGACCCTGCCCTAAAGTCTCCCTTAACTGTCCTTCAGGTTCTTTCTCTCGGTCTCTGTGTCTCCTTTCACCTCTTCTTCCTCTCTCGTTCCTCGAATCTCATCCTCGCCCCCTCCTTCGCACCCCATATTCCAGTGAGACTCTAAGACGACCCTGCCCTCCCGGACCCGAAGACCGCCTCCCCCCACCCCCAAAACTGTGAGGGCCCGCCGAGCTGGTCTCCCCTTTCTTTGTCTCTCTCAATCAATCAATCAATCAATCAATCGTATTTATTGAGCGCTTACTGTGTGCAGAGCACTGTACTAAGCGCTTGGGAAGTACAAGTTGGCAACATATAGAGACAGTCCCTACCCAACAGTGGGCTCACAGTCCACAGTTCTCGCCTGTCCAGCCCCCCGGCCCACGTCATTCCCCTGGCCTGGAATGTCCTCCCTCCGTACATCCGCCAAGCTAGCTCTCTTCCTCCCTTCAAAGCCCTACTGAGAGCTCACCTCCTCCAGGAGGCCTTCCCACACTGAGCCCCCTCCTTCCTCTCCCCCTCCTCCCCCTCGCCTTACCTCCTTCCCCTCCCCACAGCACCTGTATATATGTTTGTACGGATTTATCACTCTATTTATTTATTTATTTTATTTGTACATATTTATTCTATTTATTTTATTTTGTTAATATGTTTTGTTTCGTTGTCCGTCTCCCCCTTCTAGACTGTGAGCCCGCCGTTGGGTAGGGACTGTCTCTATAGGTTGCCAACTTGGACTTCCCAAGCGCTTAGTCCAGTGCTCTGCACACAGTAAGCGCTCAATAAATACGAATGAATGAATGAATTATGAATGAATGAATGGACACCTGTCCTGTCCTGGGATCCTGAGGTTTTCCCCCTTCGGCCTCTGCCGGTCTCCTCTGCGGCCGGCAGAGGGCGGCAAAGACCGCCCCATCCCTCAGCTCTGGCTGGACGCCAGGGGGCAGCACAGAGCCCGGTTGAAGACGGACGGCTTGGCCGCAGCGGGGCTCGAACATATTCATTCATTCAATCGTATTTATTGAGCGCTTACCGTGTGCAGAGCACTGTACTAAGCGCTTGGGAAGTCCAAGCCGGCAACATATAGAACACCTGGGTCCTGAGAGAAGAGGATTTCCTCCAGGGTCCCCGGGCCCACCTTCCCTGGCCACCAGCTAGCTCTATCCCGCTCCTTTCACCTCTCTATTTCTGTGTCTCTCTCAGGGCCTCTTATTCTCTTTGTAATTCTAATAACTATGACGTTTGTTAAGGACTTACTATGTGCCAAGCGCTGGGGTTGATACAAGAATATCATGTGGGACATAGTCTCTGTCCCAGCTGGGCTTCACAGTCCACGGGGGAAGGACAAGAGGTATTGAATCCCCATTTTACAGAGGAGGAAACTGAGGCACAGAGAAGTTACGTGACTTACCCAAGGTCACACAGCAGGTGTCAAGCAGCGTGGCTCAGTGGAAAGAGCATGGGCTTGGGAGTCAGAGGTCATGGGTTCAAATCCCAGCTCTGCCGCTTGTCAGCTGTGTGACTTTGGGCAAGTCACTTAACTTCTCTGTGCCTCAGTTACCTCATCTGTAAAATGGGGATTAAGACTGTGAGCCCCGCATGGGACAACCTGATCACTTTGTATCCTTCCCAGCACTTAGAACAGTGCTTTGCACATAGTAAGTGCTTAACAAATACCAAAATTATTATTATTATTACTGAGAGCTCACCTCCTCCAGGAGGCTTTCCCAGACTGAGTCTCCTTTTTCTTCTCCTCCTCCCCATACCCCCGCCCTACCTCCTTCCCCTCCCCACAGCACTTGTATATACATTTGTATAGATTTATTACTCTATTTATTTTACTTGTACATATTTACTATTCTATTTATTTTGTTAATGATGCGCATATAGCTTTAATTCTATTTGTTCTGACGATTTTGACACCTGTCTACATGTTTTGTTTTGTTGTCTGTCTCCCCCTTCTAGACTGTGAGCCCGTTATTGGGTAGGGACCATCTCTCCGACGGTCGGATGTTGCCGACTAGTACTTCCCAAGCGCTTAGTACAGTGGTCTGCACACAGTAAGCGCTCAATAAATACGATTGAATGAATGAATGAATGTGTCAAAAGCAGGATTAGAATCCCATGTCTCCAGACTCCCAGTTCCGTGTTCTTTCCACTATCAATCAATCGTATTTATTGAGCGCTTACTGTGTGCAGAGCACTGTACTAAGCGCTTGGGAAGTACAAGTTGACAACATATAGAGACGGTCCGTACCCAACAGTGGGCTCACAGACTAGAAATCCACCACACCACACTGCTTTTTTTCTTTGGATCTCTCTGTCTCTCCCCAGGCCCCATCTCCTTGTCTCTCTTCCCCGCTCCCCTCAGGGCCCTGGGCCTGTGTCAAGGAACAGGAATCCTCCCGGGAACAGGCGCAGCCCTATCTTCACCCCCAATGACCCCTTTCCCAGCTTTTCCCGCAGATCACTCTGTTCCCTGCCACCCCCAGTTCATTTCAGAAAGGCTGAGTGGAATCCCAGCCCACCTTCCTCCGCAGTGATCCCAAACTCCCAGCTGTATCCCTCTCCTCTCCCACTCCCCCCCAACACACACTCCTACTTCACATTCCTGTGGTTTCTGGAGGGATGAGGTAAGGTGTGCAGGATGGGAGAGAGGGAGGAAGTGGGGGGGAGTTAGACGGGGCAGACTGACAGATGGATCAACTTCAGCTTGTACTCTCCCACCAAGTCAAGGGAAGAGATTTCTTTAAACTTGGGGTGGGGAGGGCCCTCTTTAGTGCCTCCTCAACCCCCATCCTATAAGTCCTTTCTTAAGTTAATAATACAATTATTATTGGTGTATTCTATTAATTTTACTACTCTATTTTACTTGTACATATTTACCATTCTATTTGTTAATGAGGTGCATATAGCGTAGAACAGCGCTTAGAACAGTGCTTTGCACATAGTAAGCGCTTAACAAATACCATCATTATTATATAGCTATAATTCTATTTATTTTGACAATTTTGATATCTGTCTACATGTTTTGTTTTGTTGTCTGTCCCCCCATTCTAGACTGTGAGCCCACTTTTGGGTAGGGACCATCTATATGTTGCCAACTTGTACTTCCCAAGCGCTTAGTACAGTGCTCTGCACACAGTAAGCACTCAATAAATATGATTGATTGATTAGGGACTGTCTCTATATGTTGCCGACTTGTACCTCCAAGCGCTTAGTACAGTGCTCTGCACACAGTAAGAGCTCAATAAATATGATTGAATGAATGAATGAATAATAATAACAGTACTTGCTAAGTGTTCACTATGTGCCAAGCACTGTTCTAAGCACTGGGGTAGATACAAGTTAGTCAGGTTGGACACAGTTCCTGTCCCACTTAGGGCTCACACTCTTAATCCCCATTTTACAGATGAGGTCACTGAGGCCGACAGAAGGGAAGTGACTTACCCAAGGTCACACAGCAGACATGTGACAGAGCCAGGATTAGAATCTGCCTGATTCCCAGGCCTGAGCTCTTAGTGCTCTGCACACAGTAAGCGCTTAATAAATACAAGTGACTGAATGAATGAAGCCTAACTCCATTCCTTCCACTGCTGTTAGCCAGAACCTGAAGAAAGAGGAAGGCAGCTGTGGGGGTCTGGATCTGTGGGGGGGAGGATGGGGGTTTTGGGGTATATAGACAGGCTCCCCAGGGGCGAGATCCCTGCAGAGGAATGTTTCAAGGAAAAACTAGCAGGTGCATCTGGTAAGCCTCCTTTGATAATAATAATAATAATAATAATAATAATTGTTAAGTGGGTATTATGTGCCAAGCACTATGCTAAGCACTGGAATAGATACAAGATAATCAGTTCCAACAGAGTGCCGTTTCCACATGTGGCTCACAATCTAAGGAGAGCAGGTATTGGCTCCCCATTGTACAGATGATGAAACTGAGACCCAGAGTAGTCAAGTAAGCACTCACCTTTGACGAATGGGAGAATCTGTGGCTCTGGCAGGTGATGTGTGTGTGTGTGTGGAGGGGGAGTTGGAGTGCATGAATCCATGTGAGAACTAGAAAGAAATCCAAGGGACTGGAGAGAGAGAGAGAGACAGAGACAGAGACAGAGACAGAGAGAGAGAGAGAGAGAGAGAGAGTGTGTGTGTGTGTGTGTGTGTGTGTGTGTGTGTGTAAACTAAAGACAGGCCCAGGAGGCTGGAACTCATGTGTGTGCACACATGAGTTTGTGTGTGTACAGGTGAGAACTAGAGAGAGATCCTGGGGGAGGGCAGGAATATATGTTTGCATGCACATGCATGTACCAGAGAGTGCCTAGTCTATTATGGACACACTCCTCCAGCTCCAACCCCACCCTACCCCACTCCACCCCTACCCCAAGAACAATCACCAGAACTGACGTAGCCACCCTGTTCCCAAAGGCTCTGGGCCAACAGGGCTTCCATCCGTGCCAGCCTGGGCCCCCTCTCTCCCCGGCTTCACCCACCCTACGATCGGACACTGTTCCAGAGCCCCTCCACCACTTCCCAGGGGGCAGGGGCTCTTCCCTTCCCTCTGCCAAGCTTGTGGTGCTGCCCCAACCCCCTCCCCACCCCCCCCAGCTATCCCCAACCTCTACCTCTTCTCCCCCTCCTTCCCTCACAGCCCCACCCCTTCTATCCTCCTGTTCTGCTTTGAGTTTGTTTTGTTTCCATCTGTTTGAGCAACGGTGAAGTGGGAGGGACAGAGGGCTGACCTAACTGTGAAGTGGAAGGTGGAGAAGAGGGGTAAGGAGGCCCAGAGCCAACAGAGTCCACCCACTGTCTCTGCATCAGTCTTGAGAAGGATGTGGAATTTGTCAACTTGCACCCCAAGACCTACCTCAGGCTCCTTAATCCTCTCTCTTCCGAACCCGGGCCCTGGGCCAGCAGAATTCCAAAAGGAGGTGGATTTCATCAGTGGGAAGAGCACGGGCTTTGGAGTCAGAGGTCATGGGTTCAAACCCTGGCTCTGCCAAGTGTCAGCTGTGTGACTTTGGGCAAGTCACTTAACTTCTCTGTGCCTCAGTTACCTCATCTGTAAAATGGGAATTAAGACTGTGAGCCCCCCGTGGAACAACCTGATCACCTTGTAACCTCCCCAGCACTTAGAACAGTGCTTTGCAAGAGCTTAGTAAGCGCTTAATAAATGCCATCATTATTATTACTTCAGCTTCAGCAGGCAGGATGGTGGCTAGAAGGCTGGAAGGACTTCCTGAAACCTTCTTCCCTCTACTCTCTCTCCCTTCAGCATCACCGTTGCACTTGGATTTGTTCCTTTTAGTCCCTTCACCCTCAGCCCCACAGCATTTATGTCCGTATCTGTAATTTATTTTATTATTTGTCTTGCCCTCTAGATTGTACCCTGTTTGTGGGCTAGGAACCTATCAACTCTACTGTATTCTCCCAAATGTTTAGTACAGTGCTCTGCACACAGTCAGCATTCAATAAGTACCAGAGAAGCAGCGTGGCTCAGTGGAAAGAGCACAGGCTTTGGAGTCAGAGATCATGGGTTCAAATCCTGGCTCCGCCAAGTGTCAGCTGTGTGACTTTGGGCAAGTCACTTAACTTCTCTGGGCCTCAGTTACCTCATCTGTAAAATGGGGATGAAGACTGTGAGCCCCACGTGGGACAACTTGATCACCTTGTAACCTCCCCAGCGCTTAGAACAGTGCTTTGCACATAGTAAGCACTTAATAAATGCCATCATCATTATTATTATTACCAGTGATTGATTGATTATAAGAGAGGGGTTGATGGAGGGTTCCAGCATCTTCTTTCTTGAAGATGTAGCTACAGAGAAGAGAACCCATCTGTGAGGGCTGGAGGAGATTTGGCAGGAACATATCTATCAACTCTATTGTACTGTACTCTCCCTAGCACTTAGTACAGTGCTCTGCCCACAGTAAGCGCTCAAAATTCAATCAGTCAATCAATAGTATTTGTTGAAAACTTACTGTGTGCAGAGCACTGTACTAAGCTAAGCACTGTACTTAGGAGAGTACACTACAAAGGAATTTGGTATACATGTTCCCTGCCCACAGTGAGCTTACAGTCTAGAAGGGGAGAGATATATTAATTGAAATAAATATATTACAGATATGTGCATAACGGCTATGGGACTGAGGGAAGGGTTATATAAAGGGTGCAAATTCAAGTGCAAGGGTGATAGAGTAGGGAGTGAAAGAAGATGAAATGAGGGCTTAGGGAAGGCCTCTTGGAGGAGATATGTCTTCAATAAGGCTTTGAAGGTGGGGAGAGTAATCGTCTGGGGCATGAAGAGGGCTGATGTTCCAAAGGCAAAACGTAGGCAAGAGGTCAGATAGACGAGATTGAGATACAGTGTCATTAGAGGAGCAGAGTGTGAGGGCTGGATTATAGTAGGAAAGCAGCAAGGTAAGGAAGGAAGGGGTAAGGTGATTGAGTGCTTTAAAGCCAATGGTAAGGAATTTCTGTTTGATGATAATATTGATGATGACGGTGATGATGAAAGTTATGGGGTGAGGGAGCAAGACTCCAGAGGGAAGGTGTCTGCCTCACGACACGGGGGGATATCCCAGAGAATACTGGGTCAAATCAGACCCCTGAAGCAATCCATCAATTAAAGGTATTTATTGAATGCTTACTTTGTGCAGAGCACTGTAAAAAGAACTTGGGAGAGTCCCAAAAATAGAGTTGGTAGAAATGATACCTGCCCTCCAAAGAGTTTACAGACTCAAACCCTGGTGGGGGGCCCAGTACAGAAATAATCCAGGTCTTTAAAGCCTTTGGGAGGCAAGGGGAAAAGAGGGGACTTTCCAGGGTATCTTGGGCTAGACTTGTCCTGATACATCCAGAAGGGGCTGCCCTAAACAAGCCCAGCTTCTAATATCCGGCTAGCTGGAAGATGGTTAGACTTGCTGTGCTTGGCTCAGTTTCAGGCGGTGAGAAAGCAGCATGGTGTAGTGGATAGAGCAAGGGCCTGAGAATCAGGAGGCCATGAGTTCTAATCCCCGGTCTGCCACTCCTGTGCTGTGTGACCTTAGGCAAGTCACTTCACTTCCCTGTGCCTCAGTTACTTCGTCTGAGAATTGAGACTGTAAGCCCCATGTGGGACAGGGATTGTGTCCAAACTGATTTCCTTGTATCCACCCCAGGACTTAGTACAGTGCCTGGCACATAATAAACACTAACAAATACCGTCATCATTATTATTAAGAAAGAAGTCCCTAAGAGCCCCAAGGTTATCACCTGCTTTTTCCTTTTCCCCCCTCCACTCTGACAAGGAAATTATTTCTCCATCTCTCTTGCTGCTTCCTTTCCTTAGCAGATTGTTTACTTCCCTTCCTGACCCACTACAATGGGTTTATATACATTTGGATCTGTACCCTTTAAGCACTTGGTACTCACTCAGCACATATTATATATCCGTAATTTATCTATTTATATTAGTGACTGTCTCCCTCCTAGACAGTAAGCTCCTTCAATCAATCAATGGTATTTTCTGAGTGCTAACTGTGGTACTGTGTGCAGAGGACTCAACCAGGCACTTGGGAGAAAACAATATAACAATAAACAGGCACATTCCCTGCTCACAATCTACAGTCTAGAGGGGGAGATGGACATTAATATGAATAAATAAATTAAGAATAAATTCATAAGTGCTGAAGGGCTGGGAGGGGATGAAGAAAGGGAGCAAGTCAGGGTGACATAGAAGGGAGTGGAAGAAAAGGAAAAGAGGGCTTAGTCAGGGAAGGCCTCTTGGAGATGTGCCTTCAGTAAGGCTTTGAAGATGAGGAAAGCGATTGTACCTCCTGTCTCTTCCCACTCCAGTCTATATTTCACTCTGCTGCCCAGATCATTTTTCTACAAAAGCGTTCGGGCCATGTTTCCCCACTTCTCAAGAAACTCCAGTGGTTGCCCATCCTTTCATTCAGTTGTATTTATTGAGCGCTTACTGTGTGCAGAGCACTGTACTAAGCTCTTGGGAAGTACAAGTTGGCAACATATAGAGACGGTCCCTACCCAACAACGGGCTCACATCCACCTCTGCATCTGACAAAAACTCCTCACCTTGCCCCCTCCTACCTCACCTAGCTTCTCTCCTACTGCTAACCTTCTCACTGTACCTTGATCTTGTATATCTCCTACCTCTCGCCTTCATCCTGCCTCTGGCCTAGAATGCCCTCTCTCCTCA
Source organism: Tachyglossus aculeatus (assembly GCF_015852505.1). Lineage (NCBI taxonomy): Eukaryota > Metazoa > Chordata > Mammalia > Monotremata > Tachyglossidae > Tachyglossus > Tachyglossus aculeatus. The sequence goes on from NC_052091.1 coordinate 5,086,580, forward strand.
TATCCAACAGACTCTCCCCGCTTCAAAGTCTCATTGAAGGCACATCTTCTCCAAGAAGCCTTCCCTAACTAAGCCCTTTTTTCCTTTTCTTCCCCTCCTGTATCAGCCTGACTTTCTCCCAGTATTTATCCCCTCCCAGCCTTATGTACTTCCCAAGTGCTTAGTACAGTGCTCTGTACACAGTAAGCGCTCAATAAATATGATTGAATGAATGAATGAATGTGTCTATGTATATATCTGTAATTTATTTATTTATATTTATTTATATTAATGTCTGTCTCCCTCTGCAAACTGTAAGTTCATTGGGCCAGTTTATTGTTATATTGTACTCTCTCAAGCGCTTAATACAGTGCTCTGCACACAGTAAGCACTCAATAAATACGATTGAATTGAATGAATGAATATGAAGAGGTAGGGCATTCCAAGACAGTGGCAGGATATAGGAGAGACAAGATCGGGGCACAATGAGAGGTTGGCGTTAGAAGAGCAAAGTGTGCGGTCTGGGTTGTAATAGTAATAATGGCATTTGTTAAGCGCTTACTACGTGCAAAGCACTGTTCTAAGCACTGGGGAGGTTATAAGGTGATCAGGTTGTCCCACGGGGGGCTCACAGTCTTAATCCCCATTTTACAGATGAGGTAACTGAGGCACAGAGAAGTTAAGTGACTTGCCCAAAGCCACACAGCTGACAAATGGCGGAGCTGGGATTTGAACCCTTGACCTCTGACTCCAAAGCCCTTGCTCTTTCCACTGAGCCACACTGCTTCTCATGTAGTAGGAGAGCAGTGAGGTGAGGCAGGAGGGTGTAAGGAGGCACGCTTCTTGTGGTGAGAGAACGTGATTACTAACTCTGTCTTGCTGTAGTCTTCTAAGCACTTAGTACAGACCGCTCCACAGAGTGAGTGCTCAATAAGTACCAATCAATCAATCTCCACTCACTCCCTCAGGGTGCTTATTCCCTTGGCTTCAGTGACTACCGCCTTTCTCCCGATGACTCACAAATCTACCTCACTAGCCCAGATCACTATCCCTCTGCAATATTGCATTTCCATTTGTCTCCAGGACTTATTTAGGTGGATCGCCAACCACCACTTCAATCTCAAACCGAGCTCCTCATCTTCCCCCCTAAATCCATTCTTCCATCTAACTTTCCCATCGCCACCGGCAACACCACCATCTTCTCAGTCTCCAAAGCCCGTAACCTTGGCACTATCCTTGATTCCTCCCTCTCTTTCACAAATGGCAAGGTCAGTCTTCCAGTTAGAAAGTGTTTTCCCTTTCAGCTTGGCAATGATAGTATTTACTGAGTGTTTACTCCGTGCATTCATTCAATCATACTTATTGAGCACTTACTGTGTGCAGAGCACTGTACTAAGCGCTTGGGAGAGCACAATAGAATTGATAGACATGATCCCTGCTCCCAAGAAGCTGACAATCTAGACTGGGAGATGGTTAATTAAAATAAGCTGTAGTTAGAAGGAATAATTATATAAATTAAATGATATAAATTTACTTGGGACTATAAAGGCTCTGGAGAGGGTGAACTTAGCCTCTGTGTCAGGCAATAAGAAAGGCGTTCCCAAGAGCCCCAAGGGTTATCACCTGCCTTTTCCCTTTCCCCTTCCACTCTGATGAAAGGAAATCCTGTGCTTAGGTGGCAGAGAAGTGAAGTGTCAGTTGGTGGGTGAGGGATGGGAGGGGTGACGAGGGGTCATAGTGTTCTAATCTGGTCTCTTCTCCTGGGTTCAAATCCCACTCCTCCACTTGCCTGTTGTGTGAACTTGGATAAACCACTTCAATTCTTTGTGCTTCAGTTTTCTCATCTGCAAAATAGGCATACAATATTTGTTCTCCCTCCTCCTTAGACGGTTAGCCCCATATGGGACAGGGACTGCATCCAACAAGTTCATCTTGGGTTTAGGATGGTACTTGGGCACATTATACACCCCTTAATTAGTACCACAATTCTTAATACTATTACAGGGTGGGGAGACGAGAGATAAATCAAGGAAGGTTCAGGCAGAAAGGAATTGTTAGTTTTCACCCTTGAGCTCTTCCATGGCTCAGTGGAAAGAGCCCAGGCTTAGGAGTCAGAGGTAATGGGTTCTAATCCCTGCTCTGCCACTTGCCTGCTGTGTGACTTTGGGCAAGTCACTTCACTTCTCTGGGCCTCAGTTACCTCATCTGGAAAATGGGGATTAAGACTTAGTCCCACGTGGGACAACCTGATTACCTTTCATCTAACCCAGCGCTTAGAACAGTGCTTGGCACATAGTAAGTACTTAACAAATACCATCTTATTATTCCCCTTTTCAGAATTCCACCAAAATCCCTCCTCCTACAGGAGGCTTGCGCAGCTTAATTTTCCTTCTTTCTAGTTCATATCCTTACTACTAACATCTCCACATTGATGCACTGAGCCACCAATGGCATTTTTGGGTACATTTATTTACATACTCTACTTTCAGTGGAAGTAGTTTAGCATGGCCTAGTGGAGAGTGCGTGGGACTGAGAGTCGGAGACCTGGGTTCTAGTTCCAGCTCTGCCACTTGACTGCAGTGTGACTTTGGGAAAGTGACAACCACTCTGTACCTCAGTTTCCATATCTAAAAAATGGGAATAAAATACCTCTTCTGCCTCTGAAGAGCCCCATGTCCATGTCCGATCTGATTCCCTTGAATTTACTCCAGTGTTCGACACAATCATGACTATTATGATTACTATTACTATTCATTCATTCAATCGTATTTATTGAGCGCTTACTGTGTGCAGAACACTGTACTATGCCCTTGGGAAGTACAGGTTGGCAACATATAGATACGGTCCCTACCCAACAACGGGCTCACAGTCTAGAAAGGGGAGACAGACAACAAAACATGTGGACAGGTGTCAAGCCATCAGAACAAATAGAAATAAAGCTAGATGCACATCAAGGGGTCATAGTGTTCTAATCTGGTCTCTTATCCTGGGTTCAAATCCTGCTCCTCCAATTGTCTGTTGTGTGACCTTGGATAAACCACTTAAATTTTTTGTGCTTCAGTTTTCTCATCTGCAAAATGGGCATACAGTATTTGTTCTCCCTCCTCCTTAGACTGTTAGCCCCATATGGGACAGAGACTCTATCCAACCAGTTCATCCTGTGCTTAGGATGGTACTTGGGCACATTACACACCGTTAATTAGTACCACAATCCTTAATACTCTTACTTCTACTTCCTATCTATAAATTATTTGTGTGTCTTTCCTCCGGTAGATTCCTTGAGGGCAGAAATCTTGTCTTTGCCTCTAGTGCACTCTCCTAGTCTCTCAGTACAGTATTCTACACACAGTGAATGCTTAGTAAATACAACTAAGAGAGAGAAGCAGCGTGGCTCAGTGGAAAGAGTATGGGCTTTGGAGTCATGGGTCATGGGCTCGAATCCCTGCTCCACCACATGTCTGCTGTGTGACCTTGGGCAAGTCACTTAACTTCTCTGAGCCTCAGTTACCTCATCTGTAAAATGGGGATTAAGACTGTGAGCACCACGTGGGTCAACCTGATACTGTGAGCGCCACGTGGGACAACCTGATCACCTTGTATCCCCCCAGTGCTTAGAACAGTGCTTTGCATATAGTAAGCGCTTAACAAATGCTATTATTATTATTATTATTGTTATTATCTGACTGATTGTGGCCTGGTGATTGATCCCGTTTGTTTGGAGCAGGATGAGGACTCAGCTTTTTATTATTAACGATAATAATATAACCGTCTCTATGTGTTGCCAACTTGTGCTTCCCAAGCGCTTAGTACAGTGCTCTGCACACAGTAAGCGCTCAATAAATACTATTGGTTGATTGATTAATAACAACAACAATAACGATAATAGTCGTTAAGGCCTTACTATGGGCCCTACACTACATTGGAGTGGATCCAAGATAATCGGTCCCCCCCCTCCAGGAACTTATTTACATATCGCCGCCACTCCCCTCCATCAGGGTCTCCACTCCAGCTCCATCCCCCTGAATGTCTTCCCTGATTGATCCTGGACCAAACGGCCCCCACCTCCCGAGGCCAGAAACCCCACCCCCCCGGTCCTAGGCCGTTTCAGGTCTTCCAGGTCCGTCTGGCCCTCCTCCCCCGGGGCTCCAGCTCCTCCCCACGGCCGGATTGGCCGAGGAGCCCGGAGCGGTGACCATCTGTATGTTAATCACCCCCCCATGCATGCAAATAACCATCTCCCTCCAGCCCAGAGCGGTCCCCGAGGCCAGCCCCCCGCCCCCTCCAGCCGCCGCTTTTATTAGTTGGGGGAGCAGATGGGGCTAGCCTGGCTCTCTGAGGGTCCCTGTGTCCGTCTCACTTCAGCTCCTGCTTCCTAAGCCTCCCCCTCCATCTGTCTCTCCCCCTCGGTCTCTCTCTTTTTCTCCCTCCCTCTCGCTCCGCGGTGGCCCGCGGCTTAGGCTGCGACTCAATTATCTCTCTCACTGAAGCGTCTCTCCAACCCCATCAACTTTATGGCTTCCAACATCCGAGTGTCGTTTCCTAATCCTCTCCCCTAAGGGAGGGGGTTCTTCAAAGCCCCCAGCCTCCCTCCGATCCCACTCCCGCCTAGCCCCCCGACCCCCGGACCGGGAAAACCGGTTTCCAGAGGGGGATTCCGCTGGCGGTTCTGGCCCCTGCTTCCTTTGCATACGCCCCCAACTTGCCCCAGGGACTCAGGCTTCCCACCCCCCTCTTCCTCTCAGAAGGCGGACATCGATCCCCCCCCAAAAAAAAATCTCCCCGCCCACTCCATCCCAACTCCCCCGAGCATCCAGGCGTTCAGCCTCTCTCCTCCTTCTCCAGCTCCTCCCGGAGCCTCATTAACTGTCTTCGTCTCATTTCCCCCCAAGCTGGATCAGGTGTCCAAGGAGGGAGAAAGGCGGAAGGAGATTGGGGAGGGGGGGTCTGAAGGAGCTGGCAGTCATTCCCTCCCCACCCACCCCCAACCTCTCCACCGCATCCCCCTTGGGCCCGAGGAAGGGGAAGCGGAAGACAGGCCGGGTGCGGGGGCAGAAATGAGGCTCCGGTACAGGAGAAACCAACTTTATTGGCTCCGGATGGAAAATCCAGTGTCGAAGACTTTAGAGATCCAGTGTGATACAGCAGCGAGGGGGAGGGAAGGTAGACTCCTGGGGTGGGGACTGCCGAAGAGGAGGAGGGGGGCTTGGCTCTGCTCCTTACTCCGGGTTGGTGGGATAAAAATAGGCCCTGACAACCCCTCTATCTTCTCCCTGGGGCCCCAAGCCGGGAGCTGGGGGCTATTTTGGGGCTGGGGGAAGAAAGGGAGGGAAAAGCGGGGGAAGGGAGGGCCCTTTAGAAAAGGTCCCAACTGGAGCCCTCCCCCACCACGCACCCCTCTCCCTATGCCCGGTCCTATGTTCCTGAATGCCCGGTCCTGTGTTCCCAAATTCAGGAAGGAAATAGAGGGAGAGGCCGGGAGCGGGAAGGCGGGGGCGGGAAGGAGGGGAGGGGGCGGGGACTGTGTTTGCGGGTGGGGGAGGGGAGTCAGAGCTCAAGATTGTTCCTGCGCCCCCATAATTCCCCCCCACACGGGGGGGATGGAGGGGTCCAGTGTGAGTGACCCGGGGCAGGGCTGGAAGTTGGGACGAGTGGAGGCTTAGGTCCTTGGCCTGTTGGGAATTAGCACTACGGAAGAGGAGGAAGGGGAGTCAGACTCCTGGAACCCAGGTGACCTGATGCCCAGCACCCTGCCCTCCATCCACACTCTCTGCTCTACTCAGCCTCTTCCACTGCCCTCCTCCCACCGGGTACCCCAGCTCTGGCTCCCCAATCTCCCCACCCATGGTCACAGACTCCAGGCTCAGCTCTCTGCTACCCCCCTCCATAGTCAGGAACCCCAGTCTCAGCTCTCCATTTCCCCTTAACATGGTCAGGTACCCCAGTCCTGGATCTTCCCCAGCTCCAACTCTCCACTCCCCCCACCCACAGTCAGGAACCCCCAGGCTCTGACCGGCTCTGACCTCATCCCCAAAGGCATTGTGAGCTCCCACTCCTCCGGGGGCCCCAACCAGGAGCCCGGTCTGCTCCGTCCTCTGCTCTGCCCCAGGGCAGCCAGGTTCCGCATCCTGTGGAGGCCTGCGGGGAGTTGGGGGAGTCAAAGCCAGAACTAGGGTCAGATGGGCTGGGCCAGAGGAGGTGGGGGTATGGAGAGATAGGGACGGGTGTGGTGGGGAGGGGAGTCAGGGACCGACAGGGCCAACTCCAGGTTGGGACGGGGGTCCTGGAATCACGGGGCCGGGATCACTCACGGGGTCCCCTTCTCGCCCCTGGCACAGGGCAGCCGATGACGGCGCTGCATGAAGTAGAAGAAAGCAACAACCAGGAGGAGGATGCCCACGCTGACCGCCACAGCGATGACTGCCACGCCAGCCTGGGGAGCTGTGGGGGATTCTGGGAGACAGCGGGAGGTGGTGAGTTGGGGAGGAAGGCCACCTGGCTGCCCTCCCCAGCCAGACACTCCCTTTAGCATCACCAAGTCAGGTGTTTTCCTGCTACATGCCAAGAGGGTCATCCCCCCTGTCCACGTCCCCAGTCACTCACCAACCCTGATGTGGAAGAGTCGCTTCGTGACCCCATGGGGGTTCTGGGCTTCACAAGTCACCCCATCCCGGGCCACGGCAGCTGTCACCGTCAGCTTCAGGGAGCTGGTCACCCAGGTGCCCAGCCCGGGGGCCCGCACGGCTGGCTGGGGGGTGAAGGAGGACAGAGAACAGTGTTGGGGGATGGAGGTAGGAGGACTGGGGGAGGGAAGAGAAGGAAGGGGCCGGGAGGAGGAGGAGAGGAGGGAAGGGCTCCTTTGGGGGTTCAGACCAGACATTTTAGGCGGGTTCATTCAGCGGGTAGGGAATGAGATGTAGCTGTTGAATGGAGGGTGGTGGTGTGGGGGTGGGGGTGTAGAGAATTGCGCAGGGAGGTTGGGGAAGGTCTCACCGTGCCCCCAGGCTGGTTCCAACTCAGATGAGGCTCTGGGTGACCCCGGGCAGAACAGCTCAGGGTCACCACGTCGCCCTCAGTCCACACCTGCTCAGTCCACACCTGCTCGGACTCTCCTGCCTTCTCCAGCCGCTCTACCGCCTCCTCCTTAATCTCCGGCTTCCCTAGGTGGGAATGGGGCCAGGGGGCCAGGTGAGGTGACCCCGACTCCAGCCCCCTCCCCGTCCCTCCTTCAAACAGGGGCTCCCAGCAATCCTGGCCCCCACGCTCCAGCAGCCTCACCTGTGACCAGGAGCTGCAGGGTCTGGGAGCGGTTGAGCCCGGGCACATCTGGGATGGAGGCTTCACAGACATAGGTGCCCGCCGAGTCAAAGGACACCGAAGACAGAGAGAGGAGGGGTCCCGGAGGGAGCGCCACCGAGTCCTGCCACGCCATAGACAGGGGATAGGAGTGATTCAGAGGTGGGAGGAGTCAGTTGAGGAAAGAGGGACAGAGATGGGAGGAGTCAGGTGGGGAGGGAACCGGACAGGTGGGAAGAGTCCCCCTCTCGACTCCTCTAGACTGTGAGCTCGTTGTGGGCAGGGAACGTCTTTGATGTTATAGTGTACTCTCCCAAGTGCTTAGTACAGTGCTTTGCACACAGTAAGTGCTCAATGAATGCAATTAATAATAGCAAAGGTGGGGAGGGGGAAAGGTGGGAAGAATTAGGTGGGGAGGGCGAGACAGAGATGGGAGGAGTCAGATTGGGGTGGAAGGAGGGAGGGGCAAGAATGGAAGAGTCATGTGGAGGGAGCCATCCGGGAAGTGGGGTGGAGGGGTTCCCACCATCCTCCCAGTCCCCTGACCTTGGTCCAGCGCAGCTCAGGGGCCGGCTCCCCGTGGCCAGAGCAGCTCAGCTCCACAGCTTGTCCCAGGGGTACAGTCACCTCGTCACTTACCGGACTCAGTTTCAGGGGCTCGATGTCTGTGGGGGAGGGGGAAAGGAGGCAGAGACTCAGTGCCCCCAGGACTCTGGCGTAATTCTGGTACCAGCGCCCCATGTCCCCACTCCCTGCTCCATGCCCCCACTCCCCGCTTCCTCCCACCTCCCCTTAGGCCACTGTCCCCAACTCCACCTTTCCAGGCACTCACAGGCCACTCGGAAACTAAGGTTGTGGGTCAGCTGGACTTCGGGAGAGGAGTCGAAATCCAGGACCTCACACTGGTAGGTCCCTCCTTGGTCCCGCTGCACTTGAGCGAGGACTAGGCGCCCTCCAAAGTTATTCTTCAGCCCCTGCTCATCCTTGCCCTGTGGGGGACAGAGGAGTCACCCACTATCCGACCTGGAGCTTGATGTTTGCAGAGATTCCGGGTAGGGGTGGTCCATAGGCCCTTGGGGAGGGGAGGGGCTGGGTGGGGATGGTTGGAAGGGTCAACAGTCAGAGGTCACCTGGATGCGGGAGAAGATATACTCAGGTTCGGGACTCCCGTCTCCCTTGCAGACCAGATGCACATCTTCCCCTTCCTGGACCCAGGTGTTCCAGACCACTGGGCTGTCCAGCCAGAACTGCACGTGCTCTGTAGGGTCTGGAGGTGGAAACAGAAAGGGATCGGAGGGATTTGCTCCTCCTCTGTTCCCCATGAGGGTGAGCCCTTTGGGCAGGGAATGTTTCTACCAACTCTTTTATTATCCTCTCCTAAGTGCTCAGTATAGTGCGCAGCACACAGTAGACAGTAAGTTCTTTGATGGCGGGGATCACATCTACCAATATTATTGTACTGTCCTCTCGCAAGTACACACAGTCCAGTGCTCTGATCAAGTCTACCAACTCTATTGTCCTCTCCCAAGTGCTTAGTACAGTGCTCTGCACACAGTAGATTGTAAGGTCAGTGATGTCAGGGATCATGTCTACCATTATTGTATTGCTCTGCACACAGTAGGTTGTAAGCTCTCTGATAGCTGGAATCAATAATAATAATAATAATAATAATTATGGTTCTTGTTAGGCACTTACTCTATGCCAAGCACTGTTCTTGATGTTATATTGTACTCTCCCAAGCACTTAGTACAGGGCTTTGCACGCAGTAAGTACTCAATTAATACGATTAATAATAAGAAGAAGAAGAGTCAGATGGGGGAGGGGGAGAGGTGGGTGGTGTCGGGTGGGGAGAACAAGGCAGAGATGGGAGTCAGATTGGGCTGGGAGGAGGGAGGAGCAGGTATGGAAGAATAGATACAAATTAATCAAGTTGGACCCAGTCCATGTCTCTAGTGCTCTGCACACAGTAAGCGCTCAATAAATACGATTGAATGAATGAATGAATGAATATGGGGCGCACAATCTTCATCCCCATTTTACAAATGAGGTAACTGAGGCCCAGAGAAGTTAAATGACTTGCCCAAGGTCACACAGTAGACATCGTGGCTCAGTGGAAAGAGCATGGGCTTTGAAGTCAGAGGTCATGGGTTCAAATCCCGCCTCCACCAACTGTCAGCTGTGTGACTTTGGGCAAGTCACTTAACTTCTCTGGGCCTCAGTTCCCTCATCTGTAAAATGGGGATTAAGACTGTGAGCCCTCCGTGGGACAACCTGATCACCTTGTAACCTCCCCAGTGCTTAGAACAGTGCTTTGCACAAAGTAAGCACTTAATAAATGCCATAATTATTATTATTATGTGGAAGAGCTGGGATTAGAACCCATGACCATCTGATTCCCAGGCCCGTGTTTTATCCACTAAGCCACGCTGCTCCTCATCTAACCACTCTATTGTACTCTTGCTCTGCCAACACTGCTGAGTGATTGATAGGAGGGAAAATGAATAGGGTGGGGAACCAAGGTCACAAGGTCAGAGGTCGCTGGAGCAAGATTGGGATGGGGGGGAAGGGGGCAGGTGGGGGGGACTCACAGTGCAGGGTGAGATTGAAGGGAGCGGAGGTCTGCTTTCCAATCCGGCCCTGGGGCAGCGGGTAGTGAACGGCACAGTGGAAGGTGGCCTGGCGGTCAGCCTTGGTGGGCCGGAGGTAGAGGGAGCTGGAGAGTGAGAGGAGGCCCGAAGCCTCCCGGACAGTGCGAGGAACAGCGTAGCGCTCTGCGCCGGGGGAGGGAACCGGGGGCGGTCAGAGCATTCGGGCCCAGGGACACGGCATCCTCCTGCCTCCTCTCCCCTCAAGGACCTAGGAGCCCTGACCAGAGGCCCCCGGCTGGCCCCCTCGGTCCCCATCCCAGGCCGGGGGTGCCGGGTAAGACCAAAGATGAAGAGTTGACTGGGTGGGACTGGAAGCTCTAGACTGTAAGCTCATTGTGGACAGGGAATGTGCCTGTTTATTGTTATAGTGCACTCTCCCAAGAGCTTAGTACGGTGCTCTGCACACAGTAAGCGCTCAATAAATAGGATGGAATAAATGGCTGGGACAGAAGGGATGGCGCAGAGGGGCCTGGGCAGTGAGGCGGGGCCTGGAGGGTTCCTGGGTGGGGACAGAGGGCCGGCTGACCCCAGCTGTCCCGGTAAGCAAGTGAGCGGGCCTCCTCCCTCCCTGTGGATGGCCAGTCTCCCCCAGGGTCAGCTTGGGCCGGGGCCAGTGGTCCCCTCGATCTCGGTCCCAGCCTCCAGCCCCTCACCTCCATTAATCTCGGTAGGCACCTGCAGGAGCTCTCCGTTCCGATACCACGTGATATTGGGTGCGGGGTTGGCATTTCGGCTTAAACAGCTGGCAATCTGGGCAGGGGCCACGGTTGGGGGAGGAGGTGGGCGAGCTTCCCCGTGACCCCCACCAGCTCCCTGGCCTGCTCTGACCCAGGCCTTCTCTCTGCCTCAAGCCCCAAGCACCCATCTCCCCAGCCTCTTCCAAGCCCAGAACCCCTCCCCACCCAGGATCCAGGTGCCTGGTTCCACGGTTTGCTCTGATTCCAGTCCCTCCTCTCCCCTCAGGACCCAGGCACCTGGCTTCCCCGCCTCATCCCATTCCGAGCTCTCTCCCTGACCAGAATGTAAGAGCTTGGTTCTCCATGCCTCCCCGTACCAGGCCTCCTCCTTTCCCAGGCCTCAGCCACACAACCTCCAGCCTCCTCCTCCTCCTGTCCCAGGCCCCATCCTCGCACGGAGCCCAGGTATTGGGCTCCCCAGCACCGTTACCTCCTGCACAGTCCCCTCCGTCACCGACAGGATCCCCTTGTTATATGTGACCTCAGGGGGCTCGGGGACAGCTGGAATGAGGGGAGGGTTCAGAAGATGGACCCTCAGGCTCCCACATTTGGCCCAATCCAGCTCCACCCTCCCCATGCTGAGGATGTCCTCCCTGTTGTCTAACCTCATGCCCACCTGCTGCAACTGGGGTGTGGGAGAAGTTCTGGGGAAGGAACTGCCCCGGTTGGAGGCAGGGGGAGGGACAGGATGTCTTTGACAGGGCCCGGCCCTTTCCCCCTCTTTTCCAATTGTCTCAGTCTCCCATCCCCTGCTCTCTCCCCCAGAGCTGCCTGTCCTTAGCCCCCTCCTCCAGGAAGCCCACAGGACTCTCCCTCACACCCTCACCCCACTCCCTCCTCCTCCCTCAGCCCAGGCTGTTACCGTAGACGTGAAGGTGAACGGTGCCTTCGGCGCTGCCCTCAGTGCCCGCCCCGACCTGGCACAGGAAGTCCCGTGCGTCGCTCACTCTGGCCTTGGGCAGCACCAGGCCCCCCTGGGAGTCCAGCTCTACTCGCCCACTCAGCTCGGTGCTCCGGTCCACCTGCCCGGTCATAGCTGGCCACGAGCCCTGGGCATAGGCCACCCGCTGCCGGGCACCAACACGGTCCATCTGGGGAAGGGAGGGGAGGAAAAAGGGGAAGAGTGAGTGCCACGGTCTATTGGTCCCTGGGTCTAGACAAGAAATCTAACCCCCATCCAGTTTGCTGCAGCCCTAGAAAAAGGGAGCCCTGGGTTTGGCAAGAAGGTGGGGGAAGCCGCTACCAGCCACTACAGTCTCCCTCCTCTACTCTGGCCCTCTCTCCACCCACCCTTCCTAATTCCCTCCATGCCGTCCCCCACGAAATACTCACAATGAACCACTCCAACAACTGATAGTTCTGGGACCCCGAGGCAGAGGGGGTGCAGGGCAGGGTGGCCCGGGCCCCCCGCATCACCTCCACCATGGGGGGCACAGTCACCTGCACATCTGCCCAGGCACCTGTGGACATAGGAGAGAGGGGAAGGGGGTATCCTGCCTAAACTCCCCTCTCCCCCACCCCTCCCCAGAGAGGCCCGGCCCCATCCCCAGTCACTCCCAACGCCTCCTGAGCCAAATCCCAGTCCCCAAGAGGAAGATCTCTTAGTTTCCCTGCCTCTGTCTGCATGACTCATTTTCTCTGGTTCCGGCTTAAGTTTGGAGTGAAATCTTAGGTTCTCTGTCTCTGGAGCTCTCCTTCCCCGACTCACTCTAATCCCAACAATGGGATGGGCCGAGCACCTAGAGTGTGCTGAATGCCTATAGCGTGCTGAGCGCCTAAAGTGTGCTGAGCATCTACAGTGTACTGAGCACAGTGTAATGGGGAGACAGGCAGGAACGACTGACTTACAAATAGAGCAGGAGGAAGAAAAAGGATATAACGAATTGACAAGAGTGAGGAAAGATGAATTAAGAAGATGAATAAGTGGCGGACATAAATCGATGCCCATCTAAGAGCAAAAGGTGGCCCTGTGCCCGTCTAAGTGCTCCCCTCCTCCGCTTTCCTGAAACTCCTTGACATTCCTGCATCTGATCAGGCCGAAGGAGAGGAAGAAGGAAGGGGGAGAGGGAGGACCAGCAGACAGACACAGTGGGTGAGCGAGAGCCCAGCCAGAAACCAGAGGAGGAGGAGGGGGATGTTGCAGGCCAGAGCCCCCTGCTACCATCCTCGGTGCCAGCTGGCAGGGAATGGGGGCAGAGATTCTCCCCGCTCCCCATCAGGAGCAAGCTGCATCCATCCCCAGCAGGAGATTGAAGACTGGGTCCCCCTCCCAAGCCCCCTCAGCCCCCTACCCCTGCCTTTCTTGCTCCCCGCCTGGCCCCTCTCCGCACCGTAAAGGGACCTCCTCTTTGAAGGCCCCAGAGTCTCGCCCTGGCCTGAGCTGTCCTGGGCAGGAAGGGGTTACAGGAAGGGAGGCCTGGGCTGTCACACTGACAGGTGCTGGCGAACAGCTGGGGCCAGGACGGGCACTGCTGCAGTTTCTGCAGCCACTGCCGACCTAAACAACAACCCAGCGGGGGTGGGGGGTGGGTGAAGAGAGCCAGGGGCGACCAGAAGGCCTGAGACACACACGGGGCCCAGGTGCTTCGCCTAAGCGCCCACCCCCAGACCCTGGCACCAGGGTATCCCATCCTCCCGACCCCTCCTATCCCCCATTCTGAAACCAAGCTTCTAGTTCTCTGCTCTGCCTCATCCCTGCCTTCCAGCCTGGCTGCAACAAGAAGCCCAGAGTGTATGGCAAGGGAAAGTAAAAAGCAACAGACACAGTAGGGAGCAGAGACACCCTCTCTGAATCTCTCTTCTTGTCTCTATGATTCTAACCTCCTCTTTGGGGGCGGGGGGGTCTCCCTCTCTCCCTCTTTTTTTGCCTTTCTGGTTTCTGTCTCTCAGCATCTCTATGCCTGTGCCTCTGAGCCTTTAAGCCTCTGCCTCTGTTTCCCTCTGCTTGGCAGGCTGCCTCCAAGAAGCCCAGACTCCCCCGCTGGGAGGTGAGCATGTGGGTGGGGGAGAGCGGTCTCAGACTCAGGAATGTGGGAGTGTGCGGGGGCCAGCCCAGGCCTGTATGCTTGGCGCCTTGGACCCCAGGGGCCCCCAGGCCCCCCTGACCCCCCTGGGCCTACCGGCTTCTCCTCCACTTTCTTCTGGGGGCTGCCGGGGGAAGAGTGAAAGAGGAGGGGAGTGAGGAGGGGGGAGCTGAGCTATTCCTCAGTGAGCAGAGTGGTGAGTCAGCCAAAGGCAGGCATCAGAGTCCCTGAGTCTCGGGGGGGATAGAGGGGGCTCCTGGGTCCCGGAGAGGAGTGGGAATTGAAAGGCAGGGCTGAAGGCTAGGTGCTAGGGGTCAGGACTCCTGGGTCCCGGGATTGGGGGAGATGCTGCCTAGGGAAGGTAACAAATCCCTTTCTAGCTCGTCTGCTCCCCACCCTCTTTGCCCCCACCTCTACCCCCGGGGCCCAGGGAGAGAGGCCAGGCTCTCCCCAGACCCGGGGAAAGCCCCACCCCCAGCCTGTCCCTGCCCCGCCCAGCCCCGAGGGAGCAGAAACTGCAGAGGCTGCTGCAGGAGACGGGCCACGCCATGGGCGGAGGGTCAGGACGTCTGGGTCCCAGGAGAGAGAGAGGCAAGAGCTGCAGACGGGAGTGCGAGGGGATTGGAGACAAGGTGTTTGAATCCTGAGAGGGGAGTCGGGGGGCTGGCAGCCAGGATGCCTGGGTTTCCAAGTCACTGGGTGCCCTCACCCTCTCCCTAAGTCCAATTTCCTCATGGTCCCCAACCCACCTTGGCCCCCGGGGTCCATCCCTCCCTCTCCCCGCCCCGACAGGGTCAGTGGCTCCGGAGGTCACTCGAGGCCAGAAGGTGACCGACAGGTCCGGGGTCTCCCTGGTCGCGCAGCTCACCAGCTGGGAGCGAGGTGAGGGACAGGGAGGGGGGACGCCTCTACGTCTCTGGGTGTCTCGGCCCACGGGGGTCTTTCTCTCCCAATGTCTCCCCGAGTATCTCTGCCTCCCTTTGTCTCTTCGCCACTAGGTGTTCGAATCCCGGTGGGATCGAGGGGCAAGAAGGGGCGGGACAGCTGCGGAGGCGGGCTCGGAGCGGGCAGTTTGTCCCTGGGATCGGCTGGCCTTAAACCAGTAACTTTCAACTGGGTGGTGGGCGGGACGAGGACAGTCTGGGCGAAGCTGGGGCAGGCTGAGAGTTCGCGGGCCCCCCTCGGATCCCCCATCCTCCCGCCCCACCCGTGTCTTTCCGCTTCCTCGATTTCCCCTGGACTATCTCCAGGAGCCCCCAATACTCCCCCCACTTTTAGGGTCCTCTCCCCTGGGCACCCTCGAATTTCCTTCCCCCTCCCCTCCCGCCGCGGTACCTGGGGGGCCGCCCAGCAACAGGGCGAGCAGCAAAATCCCGGGGGTCCGGGGGTCCCGGCGGGGGGACTGGGCCGGGGGCTCCATGGTCCGGACGGCGGAGGCTTGGAGACTCTAGAAGCAACTAAGAGGGAGAGAGAGAGCGCCCCGCCCCCGGAAAGCCCCGCCCCCTCCCCTTGAGCACCCCCTCCATCCCTTCCTTCTCCCCCCACCACCTCCCCCCAGCCCTGGCACTCAGCCCAGGCCTCCCACAGGCAGTTTCTCCGCGGGCTCCGACTTTCCTCTGGATGCCAGATCCAACCGGGAGCCCGCACCAGAGACTGGCCAATGTCTCCCGGGGAAACCTCCAGCAGGGATCACTAGCCCTAATCAGTTTGCCCCAGTCTCCCCAGTAAGGCAAGGCCAGCGAATGGCCCAGTATATTTTAGTCTCACCAATATCCCAGGGCTGTGTTAACCAGTATCTTCCAGTCTCACCAGTAACCGAGGACCAGGTGCTGATAAAGCACTTCAAAAATGGGGGCGCTACACCATTCATTCAGTCATATTTATTGAGCACTTACTGTGTGCAGAGCAATGTACTAAGCGCTTGGGAAGTACAAATCGGCAACATACACCAGAATATTATTATCTACTACTACAACTACTGCCAGTAGTGCAGTCTCATCCACCCTTGGGAGCCAAGAATCTCCCAGTGTGACCAGTGTCTCCCAGTCTCACTAAAACCCTGTCACTAAAGCTCAGAATAATTAATCTCTCCAGATTAGGGATAAATCAATCAATGCTTTTTACTGAGCACTTATTCTGCAGAGCACTGTATGAAGCACTTGGGAGAGAACAGAGTTGGTAGACACAATCCCTGCCCACAATGACCTTACAGTATAGAGGGAGAGACGAATATTAATATAAATCATTTATCAATATAATGATGGTATTTGTTAAGCACTTACTATGTGTCAAACACTGTTCTAAGCACTGTGGTAGATACAAGCTAACCAGGTTGGGCAGAGTCCCTGTCCCACCTGGGGCTCCGTCCTAATCCTCATTTTACAGATGAGGTAACTGAGAACCAGAGAAGTGAAGTGACTTCCCCAAGGCCACCCAACAGATAAGTAGCAGAGCCCGGATTAGAACCCAGATCCTTCTGAGTTCGAGGCCCAAGCTCTACCCATCAGGCCATACTACTTCTCAATAGGCCACAGTGCTTCTCACCCTGTACATAAACACTGTGGCGCTGAGGGTGGGGCAAATCCAAATGCCCAAAGTGATGTTCAAACCCTGTTTTACCACCTGCTATTCCAGGAGTTGGATTTGGAACTTCCCACTACAATCTCTAATGCCCAGACTCCTCAGTTACCCAAGGCCAAGACTTTCACTGTATGGCCAGTCATTTTTCAGTTCCTCTCAAGTTTCCCTGTGCCTCTGAGCCAAATATTACCTGGGGCTGACCAGTCCACCCAGGACCCAGGGTTAAGAGTCGGGAGTCTCCGCCCCCTCCCTCAGCCTGGCCCAACCCTGCCTGCCCCCACCCCGGAATCCCAGGAATGCACCCCTCCTCCATCTGCTCCGCCCAGCATCCGAGGGGGAAGGGAGAGCAGGGGGCTGTGGGGCGGGGTGCCTGGGTCCTGGATGGGAGAAGGGGTGAGGATCACTGGAGTGAAGGAAGTCACAGGACACCCGGGTCCTACAAGAAGATCTCTAAGCTGGGGTATTGCTGCCAAGGAGCCTGGAGGCCAGGTTCAGGAGTGACTGGGGGATGAGGGCAAGCAACGGGCATGGCTCTGGGGTGGGGAGTTAACAGATGCGGGGGAAAGGGGCAGTTCAGGGAGGACAGAGGATCCGAGAAAGGGGAGTTGTGGAGTGGGACGCCTAGTTCCCGAGTGGAAAGTCGAGGATGAAAGCTGGATCAGAGGGGAACCTGTGGGCCAGGGGGAGGAGGCCCGAGACCCCCTACACACCTGCTGGCACCTGAGGTCCTGCTGCCCTCTTGTGGGCACTGGAGGGACAATGCCACCGGACTGGCCAGTCAGTCGCAGGGCAGTGACGTCCAGTGGCCCCCCTGCCCTCTTCTCCAATTACACAGTCCAGTGTCCACTGTTCTCTTTATTTCCGTCTTCACAGGCCCACCTCAACTCCACCTCCTCGCCCTGCCATCTCCCCCACCCCCAAAAAGCACACCCCTTTCCCGCGGTAACGGTGCTGGAGGTGGGAGGTCGGAGGTCACCTGTCTTCAGGTACTTCTCCCCCACAGGTACACCGGGTCTGTGGAGAAAGAGAAAGGGGTCAGATGGGGGTGTTCGGTGGAAAGGGGATGGGGCAGCAGTGGGGAGAGTCCTTCAATCTCACCTGGGTCTTGGCTAGCCTTGTGCTGGGGGGGCTGGGGGGAGAAGGGGGAGAAAGGCGGCAGGGGAAGTGGGGATTCATAGCCTTTTCTGGGTCACTGAAGCCGGGAGAAAAAGCCAGTCATCCACCCCAACATTTCAAGCCATCCAGGGCCCCGTCTCCAATTCCCAGGTCCCAGGCATCCCCCCAACCTTCTCTGTTCCCCCACCCCCAAGCCCAAGCCCCCTGCCCGCACCCTGGACCCCCTCCCAGGTCTCCCTACTCACCCTGTTGCCCTCCTGGCTGGGCTGAGAAGGGGCAGAGCCATCCCAGGAGGCAGAGGACAGGGGAAGGGGCCGGGGGAGGGGATGAGGAGGACGGAGCCGGGGCGGGACCTCAGGTTGGTTGGGGCTGGGGGTCTGCGAGGAGAGGAAAGAGGGTTTTATCAGAGCTGATATTCAAGAAAGGCAACTTTGGATAAGGAGAGATTCCCCCCAATCTCAGAACCCTGAAGGCCATCTGCTGTAGCTCCCTTCGGCCAGGTAAAATTTTGTCTATTTGTTAAAGGAGTGTGGCCTAATGAAAAGAGCCTGAGCCTGGGGAGCAGAGGCCCTGGGTTCTAATTCTGACTCTACCACCTATCTGCTGTGTGACCTTGGGCAAGTCACTTCACTGCTCTGGGCCTCAGTTAGTTCATCTGTAAAATGGGGGTGAAGACTGTGAGCCCCATGTGGGACAGGGACTGTGTCCAACCTAATTAGCTTGTACCTACCCCAGTGCTTAGAACAGTGCTTGCCACATAGTAAGCACTTAACAAATGTCATTATTATTATTATTACTATCTCCCCACCTAGACTGTAAGTTCATTGAGGGCAGGGATTATGTCTACAAGTTGCATTGGGAAGCAGCGTTGCCTAGTGGAAAGGACAGACTTGGGAGTCGGAGACCCCGGGTTCTAATCCACCATTTACCTGCTATATGATCGTGAACAAGTCACTTAACTTCTTTGTGCCTCAGTTCCTTTATCTGAAAAAAGGGGATTCAATACCTGTTCTCTCACCTATAATGTGAGCTCTACATGGGATCTGATTATCCTGTATCTACCCGAGAGCTTAGTACAGTGCTAGGCACATGGTAAATGCTTAACAAATACCATACTTATCATTATTAGTATTGTACTCTTCCAGGAACTATATTTTATTTATTATTAATGGCATTTATTAAGTGTTTTTTTTCTTTTTTTAACAGTGTTTGTTAAGTGCTTACTATGTGCCAGGCACTGTACTAAGCACTGGGGTAGGTACAAGTTAATCAGTTTGGACACAATTCATGTCCCACATGGGGCTCACACTCTTAATCCCCATTTTACAGATGAGGCATCCGAGAAGTGAACTGACTTGCTCGAATTCACACAGCAGACAAGTGGCAGGATCAGAACTCAGGTTCTTTTGACTTCCAGGTCCACTAACTAGGTCGCATTGTTCCTCCAATAGAGTGCTTGGTATATAGCACGTGCTTAACAAATACCATTATTATTACTGTGACTTGTTTCATCAGAACAGACTCACACTTTGAGGAGAACATTTCTTGCTCTTCTTTCCAACCCAGGTAATGAAAACACATGTTATAAAAAAGGACCATGGTCTAAGAACTCACCTGTGGCTGGGGTTTGCTGTCACCACCTCTCTTTGTGAGCAGGTCCAGCCTGGGTGGGACTGGTGGTGGGAGTGGGGGTGAAAATGTGCGGTTCAACTGGGAGAGATGGAGGGTAGGGAGGGGAGGAAAAGGCGTTAGATCTCGTTCTCAGGTCTCCTGCCCTCCATCAACTTCCTACCCAGGTTTACCCAGATCAGCATCCTCCCCTCATCTGGGGGCCATGTGGGGCTCACAGAAAATCTTGTATTTATTCCTAGAGCTTAGCATGATACTTGGCACATAGTAAGCACTTAAAAAAATACCATTATTATCATTATATCTCATTGAGAGTCAAGTCTCCCCATCTTCTCATTCCGGGTTCTAACTTCCATTTCCCTGTTTTCTCTGCCCCCTCCCTCTGGCCCCGACCTCCTCCTTCCCCTCCATCCACCACTTGTCCCGACCTCCACGACCCAGCTCTCACCTGTTTCAGAACAGCCTCCACGTCCTCCAGATCATCATCATCATCGTCGTCGTCCTCCCCCTCCTCATCGTCGTCCTCCCGTTCCTCCCTCCAGCCTTGCCCTGTGGTCCTCTCTCCTTCCTGGAATGGCTGAATCCTCACCGGTTCCCGGCCCCGGATCTCACAACGGCAGAAGGGGCACGTCTGCCCGTCCGAATGCTGTGGGAGGGAAAGGGGGAGCAGGGAGGGAAGGAAAGGGAAGCAGAGAGGGAAGGGAAAACGGGGAGAAGGGAAAGCAGGGAGGAATCAGGAAGGAAGGGCAATAAGGGGGGAGGGGAAGCGGGAAGGGGAAGAGGAGAGGGAAGAGGAAGCAGTGGGGAGGGGAAAAAGGGAGAGGGGGGGAAAGCAAGAAGAGAAGGAGGGGCGAGTTCAGCTTTTCTACAGAGTCTGCAATCCTCAAACCCCACCTGGAGGGAACACAAGGAGAGACAGAGACACTCCCCCAGTACCTCCATTTCCCACCCCCGCCCCACCCTCCCTGGGCACACCTGCCAGGCCGCCAGGCAGCGGAAGCAGAGCAGGTGACCACAAGGCTCAATTTTGACGTCCTTATCGCTCTCAGCACAGATCTTACACAGTTGGAAAGTAGAGTCCATGGCACAGTACAGCTGGAACTGCTCCTACGGAGACATACACGTCTGAGCGGCCAGAGTCAGAGTGGTCACTGGTCCAGGAGGGGACTTGGGAGGCAAGAAGGGGGACACCCACAGGAATAGGGAACCAAGTCACGGGAAAGAGGGCTGGTGGAAGACAAGGAGGGTATGGGGGAGAAGGGTAAAGGTATCCTGTTAGAGTGGAAGCCTCTTGTTGGCAGGGAATGGGTCTCTTGCATTTTTTGTTTTGTAAATGCTAACTGTGTCCCCCTCCAAGCTACCAGATCATTGTGGGCAGGGAATATGTCTGCTTATTGTTATACTGTACTCTCCCAAGCATTTAATACAGTGTTCTGCACATGGTAAGTGCTCAATAAATGCAACTGAAAGAATAAATGAGTTTGTTAGGCACTTACTATGTGCCGGGTACTGTACTAAGTGCTGGCGTAGATACAAGGTAATCAGGTTGGACACAGTCCATGTCCCACATGGGGTTCACAATCCTAATCCCCATTTTACAGATGAGGTAATTGAAGCACAGAGAAGTAAAGTGTTTTGCCTAAGGTTACACAGGAGACAAGTGGAGGAGCTGGGATTAGATCCCAGGTCCTTTGATTCCCAGGCCCGGGCTCTTTCCACTAGGTAACACCTGCTTCTGACTCCTTTTCCCAACTGTTCATTGCAGTGCATCGCAACCAGTGAGCATCCAGGAAATTCCACTGCCACCACCGGAGACAGGGTCCAAGAGTGGAAGGGGAGGGAAGAAAGGGAGGGACAAGACAGACCTTAGACACCTCGATCTGCTTGTGAAGCTCCACTTGGCAGAGCTCAGAGAGATCTGGATTGGTGTTCTTCCCATCAGGGTAGAGGTAGCTGAGTAGGGGACAAACAGAGTTCAGAATCCACTCAACCCAGTTCCCCGCAGAAGCCTTGAATAATAATAATAATAATGTGCGGCACTTGTTAGGCACGTATTATGTGCCAAGTAATAATAATAATAATAATAATAAAATAATTGTAGTATTTGGTAAGTGCTTACTATGTGCCAGGCACTGTATTAAGCACTGGTGGGGGTAAACAAGCAAATCGGTTTGGACATAGTCCCTGTCCCACATAAGGCTCAGTTTCAGTCCTCATTTTACAGATGAGGTAACTGAGGCCCAGAGAAGTGAAGTGACTTTTCCAAGGTCACAAAACAGAAAAGTGGCAGAGCTGGGATTAGAACCCATGACCTAAGAGCTGGGGTAGATGCTAGGTAATCAGGTCAGATACAGTTCTTGTCCCACATGGGGCTCACAGTCTAAAATTGAAAGAGAACAGTAATCCCCATTTTACAGATGAGGAAATTGAAGTAAAGGAAAATTAAGTGACTTGTCTAAGGTCTCACATTTGGCAAATGGTAGAGCTGGGAATAGAACCCAAATTATTTAACTCCCAGGCCCAGGCTCTTTCTACGAGGCCACCCTGCTTCTCACTGCTCACCAAAGGCCAGCAGACCTACAGGTCGTATCATTTTCCAGCCAATTGACCCACACCCCCCCAGTCCTCATCAGCCCTTCCGGTCATCCGGTCAGTATAGTTTGGCACCTGCTGTAGGCAGAACACTGCAATTAATGTTTGGGAACATATACTAAGAGTGAGAAAACACTATTAAGAATGTAAACTCCCTGTAGGCGGGGAGCAGGGCACTTTTTAATGCTATTTGTTAAGCAGTTACTATATGCTGGGCACTGTACTAAGTGCTGGGGTAGAGACAAGCTA
This sequence comes from Tachyglossus aculeatus, assembly GCF_015852505.1. Lineage (NCBI taxonomy): Eukaryota > Metazoa > Chordata > Mammalia > Monotremata > Tachyglossidae > Tachyglossus > Tachyglossus aculeatus. Next base: position 5,108,426 of record NC_052091.1, read on the forward strand.
ATCAGTTTGGACACAATCCATGACCCACATGGGGCTCACGGTCTTAATCACCAGTTTACAGATGAGGTAACTGAGTCACAGAGAAGTTAAGTGACTTCCCCAAGGTCAAACAACAGACAAGTGGTGGAGCTGGGATTAGAACCCAGGTCGTTCTGATTCCCAGGCCCATGAAATATACACTAGGACTTCTTTAGCTTCTTTCTGTTCTCCTTCCCTGACCCCACTTATGTCCATATCCTTTTATTCTACTATTTCCCCTATCTGTAATCTACCTGAATGCCTGCCTTCTCCTGTAGATTATAAACTCCTTGGGGGGAGGGATCACATCTACCAACTCTGCTGTATTAATTAATTCATCTGCATTTATTGAGCACTTACTGTGTGCAGAGCATTGTACTAAGCACTTGGGAGAGTACAATAGAACAATAAACAGACACGTTCCCTGCTCACAACAAGCTTACAGTCTAGAGGGGGAATTGTAATTGTCAAAGCCTTATTGAAGGCATGCCTCCTCCAAGAGGCCTTCCCTAAGCCCGCCTTTCCTCTTCTCCCTCTCCCTTCTGCTTTGCTCTGACTTGTTTGTTTCATTCACCCCCTCTCCCAGCCCTTATGTACATATGTACTTATGTACATATCTGTAGTTTATTTATTTATATTAATGTCTGTCTCCCCCTCTAGACTGTAAACTGGTTGTGGGAAGGGAATGTGTCTGCTTACTGTTACACTGTACTCTCCCAAGCACTTAGTACAGTGCTCTGCACACATTAAGTGCTCAGTAAATACAAGTGAATAAATGAAGGCACTTTATCATTAATAATAACAACTGTGGTATTTGTTAAGCACTTACTATGTACCAGGCACTGTACTAAGCTCTGGGATGGCTCCTCCCCCTCTCCATCCCCCCGCCTTACCTCCTTCCCTTCCTCACAGCACCTGTATATATGTTTGTACGTATTTATTACTCTATTTATTTATTTTACTTGTACATATATATTCTATTTATTTTATTTTGTTAATATGTTTTGCTTTGTTCTCTGTCTCCCCCTTCTAGACTGTAAGCCCACTGTTGGGTAGGGACCGTCTCTATGTGTTGCCAACTTGTACTTCCCAAGCGCTTAGTACAGTGCTCTGCACACAGTAAGCGCTCAATAAATACAACTGATTGATTGATTGATTGATTGAAAGCAAATCAGGTTGGACATAGTCCCTGTCCCACAGTCTCATCCTCATTTTACAGATGAAGTAACTGAGCACAGAAAAGTGAAGTAACTGAGCACAGAAAAGTGAAGTGACTTGGCCAACGTCACACTAGCTGACAAGTGGCAGAGCCAGAATTAGAACCCATGGCCTTCTGACTCCCGGGCCCGTGTTCTATCCACTAGGTCTTGTACTTGTAATTGTACTTACACTGTACTTTCCCAAGTGCATAGTACAGTGCTCTTCACATACTAAGTGCTCAATAAATACCATTGAGTGACTGATTTTTGTACCTACCCCGGTACTTAAACACTCACTCACCTGAATGTTCAGGTTATTTCTTCCTATCTATTATTTATCTTAGTGTCCCTCTCCTCAGCTAGATTATAAGAATCTTGAGGGCAGAGTCTGACTCCAGCTAATTCTATTGTTCTCTCCCCAGCTTTTAGGACCCTGCTCTGCACACAATAGTTGCACAATAAATAAATAAATGAATAAGTGACAGATTGATGGAGGGATTGACAGCTTCTCAGCAGCCCCCACCCCCAAGCCCACCTTGGGGGACCTCTGGGACCACTTACAAGCGCTCCCGCTGCCCCTCCATCAGGGCCTGGAAGAGGGGCTTGTTCTGGGGGATGGTCTGCAAGACGCTGCCATCTTCACTCACGTAGCCGATGGCCCACTGCCCTAGGCGGGTGCAGCTCAGACGAAAGATGTAGCTGTATGGTGGGAGGAGAGAATCAGGTCTTCCCCTCCTCCCCAGCCCCCTTATCCTCCTCTCCAGCTCCCTCCTTCTTCCCAGTTCTCTCCCCACCCCCCCAGCTCTCTCCTCCTCCCTTAGGCAGTGAAACTTAGCTGGAATATGAAGCTGGGCAGAGGGAGGGGAGAGTAAGGCCTTCCCCCCCACTCCCCAAGCTCGCTCTTCCCCTCCAGCCCCCTCGTCTTCCTCCTCAGTCCCCTTCTACTCCCCACTTTATCCTCCCCTGCACCCCACTCACCTCCTCCTCCCACAACGCTCCCCTTTCTACCTTGCCTCCGTCTGTTTCTCCTCCTCCCATCTCCTCCGGCAATCCCTTCTTCCTTCCCCTCAGCTTCCTCCTCTCTCTCAAAGTCCATTCCCAGGACCCATTCCCAGGTCTTGTTCTCCCAGCCCCTTACCTGCCCGGTTTTCCCCGGAACGCCTGCAGCCGGGCTCGGACCTCGTCGTAGGTCAGGAAAGCCATATAGCCGGGGTGAGTGACGGCCAAGACTGTCCAGTTCTTCAGGAGCGTCGGCCATGGCTGGTGGGATTAGGGGGTCAGGGCCCCAGATGAGGCGAGGGGAGGTGGACGTGGGAAACTCCTCTGTCCTCCTCTTCATCCTCTCCCAGCCCTTCCAAATCCCACAGCCAATCCTTTTCCCATCTTCTCTGCATCCTTTTTCCAGCACCTTAGCATCTGAAGCTTCTGGTCTCCTCCTAATTGAGCTCAGATGCTTTCTGCAATGACTCTCCAACCAGCCCCAAGGACCCCCACCCAATCCTCTCTACTCTCTCCCATTCCCCAAATCCAGTCCTCTCTCCACCCCCAACTCAGTCCTCTCTGCTCTCTCCCATCCCCCCAGTCCAGTCCTCTCTGCTCTCCCACCCCACAATCTGGTCTTCTCTGCTTTCTCCCGCTCCTGTCGCTCAATCCTCTCTGCTCTCTCCCACCCCATCACCCAGTCCTCACTGCTCTCTCCCACCCCATGATCCAGTCCTCACTGCTCTCTCCCACTATCATCCATCATCACCCAGTCCTCTCAGCTTTCTCCCACCCCATCAGTCAGTCCTCTCTGTTCTCACCCACCTCCATCACCCTGTCCCCTCTTCTCTCTCCCACCCCCATCACCCAGTTCTCTCTGCTCTCACCCACCTCCATGACCCAATCCTCTCTGCTCTCTCTCACCATCACCCAGTCCTCTTTGCTCTCCCTCAACACCCACCACCAACCAGAGTCACGACACCCACCCGGCTTTCCTGACACCTCCCACACCTCAAGTAGCCCCAGGGCCCAGATCTGAATGCCCTATCCCTACCTGGAAGAGGCGAGTGAATATGTCAAACTCAAAGATGGAGATGTGGCCACTACACGTGAGGTCAATAGTGGACCGCAGGGCGAGGGCCATGGGGCCGGGTTCCATGGGATGCAGCGCGCCCAGCAGGGTCTTGAATTCCTCCCACGGCACCACACACCTGGGGCGAGCACAGCAAGTGTGAGCTCTGCCCTTAAGGGCCTCACCAGAAGAGACCAACTCCTAGGCTTCCTGCTGAGAGGCAGGGCGGTCCAGCAGGCAGAGCTCAGTTCAGGTTCTAGTCCTGGCTCTGCCACTGCCCTGCTGTGTGACCTTGGGCAAGTCATTTTACCTCTCTGGGTCTTGGTTTTCTCTTCTGTAAAGTGGGGATAAGAGCCCTGCTTTCCCTCCCTCTTCAATTGTAAGCTCTATGTAGGACAGGGGCTGTCAGATCTAATTATCTTGTGTCTAACCCACTATTGAGCACAATGCTTGACACTTAAGAAACACCCAGCTGACACTGAAATTATAATCTACCAACAATAGTATTTATTGAGTGCTTACCATGTGTAGGGCACTGTACTAAACACGTGGGAGAATATAAATGTTGATAGACATGATCCCTGCCTTCTAGGAGCCTACAATCTAGTGAAGGAATCAGACACTAAAATAAATGACAACTAGGGGAAGCAGCAGAGTATAATGATACGGACAGAAGTGCACGAGTGACACAGTAGAAGAGAAAATAGGATGGGAGATGAGTCAGTATTATAGGGGATCTGGTAGGGGGCAGGAGAATGAAGCCTGTGAGAAGTGTTGGTGAGGGGAGGTCCACAGGGTGGGGAGGTGGTCACGGAGTGCAGTGTTGTAGTGAGCTTCTTGGGGAGTACAAGAGTGAGCAGGGAACATCGTAAGCAGGGGGCAGGCGGAGGAGAGTGGGTGGGTAGTTCAGTGTCCTGGGGTCCGTTTCAGGGGAGGGGGATAAGACGGAAATCTCAGGGGGAGGGGATGGAGTGCCCAGGGGCCCCTGCTCACCTCTCCCCACAGTGCTGCCTCCAGAAGGCGTGGGCCTCAGTCTTGGTGAGCCGGTAGTCGGGACCGCAGTAATGGCCGTCCGGGAAGAGGGCGGAGAGCTCGGCCAGCATGTGGCTGAAGATGAGTGACAGTTTGGTCAGGTGGCGCCTGTGGGGAAAATGGGGGAATAAGGGCCCCAGCCTTACCGCCCCCCCCCGCCCACTCCACCCACACTCTCCACTCTTGAGACCCACTTCCTGTCCGACAGGTAGGAGGCCTGTACCCCAAGTCCCCTGCCCCCCATGCTTCCTGCTCCCAAGCCTCCATGCCTTCTGCCCCTTAAGACCCTAAGCTTCCTGGCCCGCAAACTCTACATCTCTTGACCCAAAGCCTCCACACCTCCTGTCCCCCACCCCAGCCCTCCCCCTTAGACTCTCCTCCCATGCTGTACATGGGACCCAGGCGTCCAGCTCCTCTCCCCGCTGCTGACGTGGGCTGTGGTCAGTCCCTCCCCCCCTTCCATCCATCAGTCTCTGACTGCAGGCCGGCCCCCCCCCACCCTCCCCAGGGGAGACAGTAAACAGGAAACACAACTAGCAGCCCCCGCGTCCGGCCCCTGCCCCCCTGACCCCCCCTTACTCAGCCCCACTCCCCACAGCCAGGGGTCTGGGGCTTTCCTCTATCCCCCCGCAACCCCAGAGGATCCCAAATTGGTGTACAGGACCCCTGGGTTGGGCTCCGGCTCAGCCCTACGGGCTTCTATAGGGCCCCACATCGGCCTCTAGGGAGGACCCTCAGCCTGATTCTATCCCAACCCCTCTGGCCTAACCCTACAAGGGCCAGGAATGGGGTCTTTAAGGTCACAGGGGACTCCTGGGCCGGTCGCAGGCCGTCTCTGGGGGAGCCCCGGTGGACCTGGTCCTCTCCCAGCCCCGGGCCTGGGTGGGGCAGTCACCTTGGGCCTGCAACCAACAGGAAATGGCCCTGCGGGCGGCCAGAGTCCAGAGTGCAGGGTGAAGGGGACACGAATTGGGGTGGGCACAGAGGTCTGAAAGCAAGGGGGCCCGGCCGGGGGCAGAGAGAGAAACCTGCAGGGTGGAGACCCCATTGGAGAGAAAGGGAGGGGGAAGTCCTGGGACAGGAGTGGGAAATGGGAGACAGAAATGGTGGGGGGGATCGAAGGGGGCGAGCCAGAAGCTGGCCTGGGTCAATCAATCAATCAATCAATCGTATTTATTGAGCGCTTACTATGTGCAGAGCACTGTACTAAGCGCTTGGGAAGTACAAATTGGCAACACATAGAGACAGTCCCTACCCAACAGTGGGCTCACAGTCTAAAAGGGGGAGACAGAGAACAGAACCAAACATACCAACAAAATAAAATAAATAGGATAGAAAAGGGTCCTGGAAGAGTGGGCCGGGAGGATGAGTCCGGGACAGGGAGGTGGGACACTTGAGTTCCCAGGGGAAGAGGGGCGAGGGGTAGAAAGGGACGGTGGAGTGGCGAATCCGGCCCCGGATTGGGGACCGCTCACCTGGCCGTCGTGGCGGTCGGTCCTTCCCTGAAGATGCCCTCTCTCCCCGCTCCGGCCCCCGCCCGGCCTCGTCCGGGGAACAGCCCGGCCACCTGCCTGGCCTTGGCGGCCAGGTTGTCCAGAAACACGGCCAGGAAGTCCGCCGCGCCCCCGGGCGCCTCGCCGCCGCCCCTCGCCGGCCCCCCGCCCCGTCGAACCTGGATCAGCCTCAGCAGAGCCAAGGTCTGGGGCAGCAGGTCGGGCAGCGACGGGGGGCTGGCGCCCAGCCCGGAGTCCCCGCACAGCCCCTCCAGCTGCTCCAGGCTCCGCACCGCCCGCGCCAGGGCTCGCTGCTCGGCCCGCCGGCCCCCCGCCCCCGTGGCCCCCCACCCCCGACCGGGCCGGGGCTGGCCGCCCGCTCCCGCCGCGGCCATGGGGAGAGATCCCCGGGGAGGGGCAAGGACGGGGCGGGGAGAAGGAGGACAGGAAGGGGAGTGGAGAGCCGGGGGCGGAGGAAGGGGCAGAGGTGTGGACGCTCAGCCCAGAGAGAGGCGGCGAGGGCTAGCGCTGCGGGAGGCCGTGGGGTGGAGGGGGCGGGACAGTACTAATAATAATAATAATAATGTTGGTATTTGTTAAGCGCTTACTATCATCATCATCAATCATATTTACTGAGCGCTTACTATGTGCAGAGCACTGTACTAAGCGCTTGGGAAATACAAATTGGCAACATATAGAGACAGTCATCATCATCAATCGTATTTATTGAGCGCTTACTATGTGCAGAGCACTGGACTAAGCGCTTGGGAAGTACAAATTGGCAACATATAGAGACGGTCCCTACCCAACAGTGGGCTAGCTGTGTCAATCAATCAATCAATCAATCGTATTTATTGAGCACTTACTGTGTGCAGAGCACTGTACTAAGCGCTTGGGAAGTACAAGTTGGCAACATATAGAGACAGTCCCCACCCAACAGTGGGCTCACAGTCTAAAAGGGGGAGACAGAGAACAAAACCAAACATACTAACAAAATAAAATAAATAGAATAGACATGGACAAGTAAAATAAAAAGAGTAATGAGGTTGTCCCATGTGGGGCTCACAGTCTTAATCCCCGTTTTACAGATGAGTAGCAGGGGGCTGCCGGAGGGGCGCAGGGTAAGAGAGGGGAGGGAGGGGGGGACGGGGCCCGGGCGGAGCAAATGCACGGAATGCAAATGTGAGCCCACTGATGGGTAGGGCCCGTCTCTACAGGTGGCCAACTTGTACTTCCCAAGCGCTTAGTCCAGTGCTCTGCACACAGTAAGCGCTCGATGAATACGATTGAATGAATGAATGCAAATGCATAGAATGAAAATGCCTAGAGCCCAGGTGGTTCCCCGGGAAGGGGAGGGAAGTGGGGGTTTGGGCTCTTGGGAGCGGGGCCGGTCCGACCAGAAAGTCAGGAACCAGAGCCTTAGGGGCTGCTGCTTCTCGACGTCGCCACAAGGGGTCGTCGAGGCCCCTCGACGCCGCCACAGGGGGGCGCTGTGGCCTTTTACCCGCCCCACCATCGCCCCCTTCAGGCGTCCCTTAGCTGCCGCTTTCCCTTTCATTCATTCAATCGTATTTATTGAGCGCTTACTGTGTGCACAGCACTGGACTAAGCGCTTGGCATGTACAAGTTGGCAACATATGAGAAGCAGCGTGGCTCACTGGAAAGAGCATGGGCTGTGGAGTCAGAGGTCATGGGTTCAAATCCCCGTTCCGCCAACCGTCAGCTGTGTGACTCTTTGCAAGTCACTTAACTTCTCTGGGCCTCAGTTTCCTCATCTGGAAAATGGGGATTAAAACTATGAGCGCCCCCGTGGGACAACCTGATTATCTTGTAACCTCCCCAGCGCTTAGAACAGTGCTTTACACATAGTAAGCGCTTAACAAATACCATCATTATTATTATTACAAGTCAGCAACATATGAGGATGTGGGGATATGGGGATTAAGACTGTGAGCCCCACGTGGGACAACCTGATCACCTTGCATCCCCCCCCCCCCCACTTAGAACAGTGCTTTGCACATAGTAAGCACTTAACAAATGCCATCATTATTATTATTATTATATGAGAAGCAGCGTGGCTCACTGGAAAGAGCATGGGCTGTGGAGTCAGAGGTCATGGGTTCAAATCCCGGCTCCGCCAATTGTCAGCTGCGTGACTTTGGGCAAGTCACTTAACTTCTCTGGGCCTCAGTTCCCTCATCTGTAAAATGGGGATTAAGACTGTGAGCCCCCTGGAGGACAACCTGATCACCTTGTAACCACCCCAGCACTTAGAACAGTGCTTTGCACATAGTAAGTGCTTAATAAATGCCATTATTAACATATAGAGACGGTCTCTGCCCAACAACGGGCCCTCAATAATTTAATGATGGCGTTTATTAAGTGCTTACTATGTGCAAAGCACTGTTCTAAGCAATGGCACTGTTCTAAGTGCTGGTTCAAGGACCTCTTGTGTCCTTGAACCCAGGTATCCCGCCTCCCAGCCTCCCACCGCCCCACCCATCCCCAGGACACAGCCATCCGTGCCCCCACTTCCCCCCGACTGGACAGGAGAGAAAAGTACAAAAATATTTTATTACAAAACCGGGACATAGAAATTCAGAATAATTTACATCTCATTACCCCCCAACCTGGCTCCACCCCCCACACGTCCTGCATGGACCGTAACCCCCTGCATCTCCGCCCCTGTCCCCCCTCCGTGGAGGGAGACAGAGCACCCTGAGCCAAGAGGAGGACAGGCGGGGAAGGGGGCGAGGCCTTCACAGCTTTTCGGCGCCCCGGACCCCTCATCAGCTCCCATCTTGGGCAGGGGAAGGGAGCGGGGGGTAGCGCACCCCGGGGAAGGGAAGCAGGCTCAGGGGAGAGGGCGACCGGGGCAGGTAGAGGTGGTAAGAACCAGGGGGGCCGTCGGGGGGACCGAGTGGCGAACGTGGGGGTGAGGACGATGGAGACGTTGAGAGGGGACCTGTGAGGGGAGAAAGCGACAAGAGGTGAGGGGAACAGTGGCTCCAAATGTACAACAGCAGTGGGCCTGGAGACTGGATGGGGAGAACTTGGCCTTTAGGAGAGGAGTGAGTGAGGGAGGGGGAGATGAAGAGGAACTAGAATGGTCTAAGGTGGCGTTGGTTGGGATGGGTTAGGAATGGGGGTTGGGTGGGGGAGAGCTTGAGGGGTTTCTATGGAGGCATAATAGTGGGAGGGGGTTGAGATATGGGGTCACAGCGGCCACGGGTTGGGGGGAGACACAGGGGTCATAGCGGCTATGGAATGGGGGAAATAGGGAGGTCACAGAGGTCACGGGTTGGGGGAGACATGAGGTCACAGCAGCCACAGGGTCGGGGAAGACATGGAATCACAGTGAGCTGGAAGACAGGGAATTGTGGGGAGGCGGTTCTGATGGGGGACTCACCGTTGGGGCTGAGGCGGCTGCCACTCTCGGGGGAGTGGGGGCAGCTCTGCTCTGGCGAAAGCCCCTCGGGGGGGCCGGGGGGGGCAGGGCGAGCAGCTTTCCCTCTCAGGATGTCAATGACCTGGAGGCAAAGGAGAGAGAAATCTGTCACCCCACCAGACGGACGACCCAACCACCCCCCACTTCCTGACGGTGGGGGTGGGCTGTGTGAACCTCTGCATCCCCGAGCCCAGAGCTTACCCGACGGTTCCTGGCCACCATGAGGGGGGTGTCGTTGTGGCAGTTCTTGAGGCCGCTGTCTGCCCCGCTCCGCACCAGGGTCCGCACGAGTGGCAGGAGACCCCGGCCTGAGGCCGAGTGCAGTGCTGAGCTGCCCGAGTACATCTGCGCGTTCACGTTGGCACCGTGCTGAGGGGAGAGCGGGAGGGTTGGGGTGGCACTTGGGCAAGGGTAACCAGGAAAGAGGGCAGGGGAGGCCAGAGTTGAAAATGGGGTGGGGGGGATTAGGGGATTTAGGGGTTGGAGACGGCTGGAGTCTGGGAATGGTTGGGGGTTAGGGACGGCTGGGGAGAGGGGCTCCCACCTGAAGCAGCAGAGTCACCATGCTGAGGCTGTTATTCTCCACAGCGTGGATTAAAGGGGAGCGGCCGCTTTTGATGTCCTGGAGAGAAGAGGGGGCAATCATGCAGGGTCATGACCTCTGAGCCCCCATTTCCTAAATGACCTCCACCTCACTTTACTGAACCCCTCCATTCCCCCTCATAGGGGCAGTGTCCTCATTTTGTGAGGAAGATTCAGAAAGCCAGTGGGTCAGAAAGATCCCAACTAGGATCTCTACATTCCCGACACTCAGACACTCAGCTCTTCACCCTGGGGAGAGCGAGGCTGGGATCCCAGCTCCAAAACCTGAAGGTCAGAGTGGTATGGAGGCCAGGGGAGGGCACTGATTCACACACACACACACACACACACACACACACACACCCGTGGGTCCTCGGCCCCACCCCTCACCACAGCATCTATGTCCGCGCCCCTCTCCAGCAGGTACAACACGGTTTCTGGATCCTCTGTGTTCACCGCCACGTGCAGTGGGGTCAGACCTGGGAATGAAGGGAAGGGTCAGTGCTCAAGGGGAAAGTTTCGAGGATTCATCCCCTCACTCAATCCCTCTCATTAACCTCAGGCTCCAACCAAAAAACCCTCCCTTCATTCTGCTCACCTCTCCTCACAAGGAACCCCTACTTCCCTAACCCCATCCTTCTCAGCCTCAGGCTTCTCCCTATAATTCCGATGCTTCCTCCCTCAACCTTATGGTCCCATCCCCCCAACCCTTGTGACTAATTCCCTCACCCCACCTGATCCCTCCCCTCCAATACCACACCTCTTGCGACCCTGCCCCCACCCTCATGACTCCACCCCCTCAGTACCCCACCTCTCCCCTTGTGGCTCCTCCCTACCCACCCCACCCTCCCGCACATGGCCCTGCCTCCTCAGTGTCCCTCCCCATTAAGATGATAATTATTGCTAATAATCATAACCATAAGTGTGGTATTTGTTAAGTACTTACTATGTACCATGCACTGTACTAAACGCTGGGGTGGATACAAGCAAATCGGGTTGGACCCAGTCCCTGTCCCACATGGGGCTTACAGTATCAATTCCCATTTTACAGATGAGGGAACTGAGGCACAAAGAAGTGAAGTGATTTGCCCAAGGCCGCACAACAGACAAGTGGCAAACCTTGTACTAAGCGCTGGGATAATAATAATAATTATTATTATGGTATTTGTTAAGCGCTTATTATGTGCCAGGCACTGTATTAAGCACTGGGGTGTATACAAGCAAATCAGATTGTCCCATAGGGAAAGAGCGTGGCTCAGTAGAAAGAACCTGGGCTTTGGGGTCAGAAGTCATGGGTTCAAATCCCAGCTCCGCCAACTGTCAGCTGTATGACTTTGGGCAAGTCACTTAGCTTCTCTGTGCCTCAGTTACCTCATCTGTAAAATGGGGATTAAGACTGTGAGCCCCACGTGGGACAACCTGATCACCTTGTAACCTCCCCAGAGCTTAGAACAGTGCTTTGCACATAGCAAGCGCTTAATAAATGCCATTATTATTATTATTAATCCCCATTTTACAGGTGAGGTAACTGAGGAACAAAGAGAAGTTAAGGCCCAGAAGAAGATAAAGACCAGATCATCAGGTCCCGCATGGGGCTCACGGTCCAAGTAAGAGGGAGCAGGAATTGATCCCCATTTTGCAGATGAGAGAACTGAGGCCCAGAGAAGTGAGGTGACATCCATAGTCACACTGCCGACAAAAGGCAAAGAGAGGGATTAAGAGCCTCTTGGCTCGAAGGAAGGCCCGGGCTCTTTCCACTAGGCCCCATTGCTTTCCCTCATGACCCACCCCCTGCCATCTTTTCCCCCACGCATCGTTGACCTCTCCCCCTTGACGCCCCGACCCTCACCCTCATAGTTTCGGGCCTCCAGCCCCACGGCCCCCGGCGCAGCCCCTTCCAGCAGGGCCCGCAGGCAGCTCGGGCTCCGGTGCTCGCAGGCCAGGTGTGCCGCTGTCTGGCCGTGCCGGTCCAAAGCCATGGGGCTAGCGCCCCTCGACAGCAGCAGCCGCACCACTGAGGGGAGCGTGGTGATCACAGCCAGGTGAAGCGGGGTCTGCGGGGACGGGGAGGGGAGAGGAGAGCGGATAATAATAATAATGATGGTATTTGTTAAGCACTTACTATGTGCAAAGCACTGTTCTAAGCGCTGGATGACCCTCTGACCGGAGTCCCCAGCTCTCCCCTGCCCTCTCCCACGCCCCGGGAGCTGTGTCCTGGCTCTCCCTGGTTCTCCATCCTCGGATCCCGGGAGTCAGGCTTGCCGCCCTCACCTGCCGCAGGTGATTGTAGACGTCCAAGTCCCTCCTTCCCTGCAGGAAGAGGTCGACGAGGCGCTGAACGGCCGGGAGGTTGCCCTGGACCACAGCGATGTGGAGAGGCCTGGAGGAGAGGTCACGGGGTCAGGGAGGGAGAGCATCCCTCCCCCCATCCCGGGACCCAGTTCCCTGCCCGCCCCGTCCCCCTGCCCTCCCCCTTATCCGACCGGGGGTCGCGCTGACAGGAGGGTCCGCGGCAGGGCCGGTGATTTCAGAGAAACAGCCGGGGCCGACGTTACTATAAACCGAAACTGTCTCCGAGGGAAGAGGAGGCGGGGCCCCGGAGGAGCCGGGGAGGAAGTGGGGACGGGAGGGGCAGGGCACAAACTTCCAGTAAGGCGACCGCTCCCCCCCCAACCCCCTCCACCCCCCTGCTCCGCCGCGCTCGCCCCGCCAGCCAGTCCTTCTGCCCCGTGCCAACCTCTGGTGTCCTTCGGCCCACAGTCAACTTCCTCTCCAAACATAAATCTTCTCACCCGCCTCCCCCGACCCGGCCCCCTAAGTGTTCACCCGAGGCGAAGTCTGCCTGCCCTTGGGGTCACAACCCAGTCAGCCCTGCTTCCCCACTCCCCCTACACACACACCCTTGAGCACCGGGCCCTGACCCTAAAGCTAGGGCCAGAATTTCCTCACCCCAGGGCAAGGTGCCCACAGCCTCACCTGGGCCCTCCTCTGTTACCCCAAAACCTTTCTCCGCACCCTCACCCCGACAACAGATCCCTGCCCCCAAACCCCTAGGCCTTCCCCACTTCCACGCCCCCCACTCCTGAGCTGGGCACATAGTAAGCGCTTAACAAACACCATCATCATCATCATCTTTCTGACTCTGTCCCCTGAGTATTGGGGCTGCATAGGGAGGGCACAGAGGGTATGGGCTGGAGAGCAAAGAATAGGGGTAATCGTGGGGGACGGGATGGGGGGAATGGAAATGGGAAGAGCAGCTGGAAGGCGGTGGTCAAGTAGGTGAGGGATTGTGTTGGACTGGGTCGGAGCTAGGGGTGAAGGGTCAGGTTGGGTGGGGGGTCCGAGTGGAACAGGGAAGTTTGCAAGACAAGGAAGGCGGGTGGAGTTCAGGGGGAGAGGGCTGTGGGGACCCGTCTGAGGTTGGGTTTGGTGGGGGGGTTGCTGGTGGCCCCTCAGCCCCTCTGCCCATTCCAGTAAATTAGGGACCGCAGCGGAAGGGGTTAAGGCTGGGAAGGGAGGGGGGTGACGCAGGTGGGGGCTTGGGGGCCGGGCAGGGGGGCCTGGCCATGACGCAGGCAGAGAAGAAGTTGGGGGGGGCAGCTGAGGCTGCGGTCGATGCTGCGGTTAGGGGCTTCCCCCAGCAGTGACTGCCGAAATGTTTGTGTCCTGAGGCCAGCCCGGGAGGGCTTGGGGGCCGGGGAGGGGGAACACAGCTGAGGGAATGGGGTGGGTGGGGCTCTTAGGATGGGCAAGGGAAATAGGGGGTTTGGGAGGTAAAGAGGGATGTGAGTTTGGGGCAAACCTAGGACCAAGAAGGAGTAAAAAGTGAGGTGAAGGAGCAGAGGGGGAAGCAGGATCATGGGAAATAGAGGGTGGGGGAGCAGAAGGGGTGGGGAAATGGGGGAGCAGAGGGGGTGGAGAAATGGGGGAGCAAAGGAGGTGGGGAAATGGGGGCTGGGAGAGCAGGGGGTGGGGAAATAGAGGCTGAGGGAGCGGGGAGGGGGGAATGGGAACTAGAGGAACTGAGCTTTTAGACTGTGAGCCCACTGTTGGGTAGGGACTGTCTCTATATGTTACCAACTTGTACTTCCCAAGCGCTTAGTACAGTGCTCTGCACACAGTAAGCACTCAATAAATATGATAGATTGATTGATTGATTGATTGAGCTGGTGGGGAAATGAGAGCTGAGAGCAGGGCTGGTAGGGAATGGGAGTTGAGGGAGTAGAGAGGATGGGGAAAAGGGGGCTGGGGGAGTAGAGATGGAGGGGAACGAGGGCTGGGGAGCAGAGGAGATGGGAAATGGGGGCCCAAGGAGAAGGAGGGGTGGGGAAAGGGGGCCGAGGGTGCAGAGAGGTGAGGGCTGGGGAACAGAAGGGGTAGGGAAATGGCGACTAAAGAACAGAAGGACTGGTTCATGGAAGTTAGGGGAGTAAGAAGAGGTGGGTAAAGCAGGGTGGAAGAGCCTTCCCCCCTTTCCTAGACCTATGGTACTTATGTATATCTGTATATATCTATAATTCTATTTGTTTATATTGATGCCTGTTTACTTGTATTGATGTCTGTCTCCCCCCTCTAGACTGTGAGCCCGTTGTGAGCAGGGATCGCCTCTCTTTATTGAGGTATTGTACTTTCCAGGTGCTTAGTACAGTGCACTGCAAACAGTAAGTGCTCAATAAATGCTATTGAATATATGGAGAAATAGGGGCTGCTGGAGCAGAGAGGATGGGGAAATGAAGACATGAAGACAGCGTAGGGAAAGTGGGGTTGGAGGAGCATAAAGGATGAGGAAATGGACACTGGGGAGCAGAGCGGGTGGGGAAATGAAGACAGGGTGGGAAAAGGGCTGCGGAGCAGTGGGATGAAGTGTGTAGAGACTGAGGGGATGGGGAGGTGCTAAGTGGATAATGAGGAGGCTCTGGGAGGAGCAAGACTGGGAGGGAGAAAAAGGGCCTGGTGGGGAGAGAAACTGAGGTTGGAAGGTAAGGTTGTAAGGGTAGGGGGTGACACCTGGACACACACACACACACACACACACACACACACACCCCGACTCCCCACCACCCCTTATGACTCACGTATCTCCATCCTCATCAGCCCGGGTTGCCATGGCGATGTCAGAGGCCAGCGGGTACTCCAGGGGGCAGATCAGGGAGAAGGGGGGTGGTGGGAAGCCCAACAGGGACAATGATCCAGTCAGAGCTGGAGGGTAGAAGGGCAGCGCTGGGGCTGGGAAGGAGCCTGGAGGAAGGGAAGAGAAGACATGAGGGCTGGAGGAAGAGGGCAGCTCTTGACCCTTCTTGACCCTCCGAAGCAGAGGGGCTGCATTAGGGGGCGAGAACAGTATTGAGGTACAGCGGGCATTGGGGAAAGGCACAGGTCGAAGGGGGCCCGTGGGAAGGAAGAGACAGCAGGATGGGAGGTCATGGGGATGGAGGGGGGGATGCAGGGTTGGGGGTGAGGACAGAGACCATTTCCGTGGGGTTGGGAGGTGACTCAGGTTGGTGTTGTAATCCGCCGGTGGCGGGGGGGGGGGGGGTGGAGGAAGCGGGGGGCACGTTCTTGTGCAATTTTCCCCCCTCCTCCTCGGAGTCCCGCCCTCTCCCCCCCCAAACACGCACTCCCCTCCCCTTACACCCCCCCCCCCAACCTCCGGCTGCTGGGAAAGCCGGAAACCCCGGGAATGGGGGAGGGCTAAGGGTGTCTCCAGAGCCGGCTGGAGTGGGAGAGGAAGAAGAAGAAACTGAGGGGTGGGGCAAATCTGAGAATCAGGGACCAGACAGAGGGGGGAAAGAAGAGAGGGAAATTGGGGTGAGCAGAGGCAAAGAATTGGAGTGCAAAACGGGATAGGGAGTCAGGAGTGAGGGATAAGGAGTTAAGAGGGATGAGGGTGGGGATTCAGGGTGCAAAGCCATGGGGCACAAGGAAATGGGGTACAGGGATTTGGGGTGCAATACAATGGGATACAAAGAAATGGGATGTGGGGATTAGGGATGCAAGGCCATGGAGTATAAGCATATGCACTGTGGGGATTTGGGATGTGAAGTCACAGGGTACGGGAGAGTGGTGGGGATTTGGGATACAGGGCCATGATTACAGGGAGATGGGGTGGGGATTCGGGGTGCGGGACCTTGGGTACAGGGGGGTGGGGTGGAGATTTGGGGTGCAGAGTCGGGTGGAGCTGAAAGACAAGGTGCATGGAGTGGGGCACAGAGAAGATAAGGTTGAAGGTGCAGGGGTGCAGGAAGACGGGATGCTTGGTCCCGAAAGTTGGGGTGCAAAGAGAAGGCTATGTAACGTGAAGCACAAGGACTCGGGGTGCAGAGTCCAGAAGTTTGGGGGGCAGGAATAGTGGGAGTAGGACCATAGGTTTGAGGAGCACAAAGACGGGGTGCAGGAGGGGCAGAGTGTGGGGAGCTGGGTCCCCCGGGGCTCACTCACCTGGTAAGTAGAGAGCCGGGGGTCGTGCCATGCTCAGGCCGGGACTGGGCGTCCAGATGGCCCCCTCGGTCGCCAACCCCGAAGCAGCACTGCCTCCCTCCATCCTAGGAGCTTTCTCTGCGGCAGGGGCTGGGGTCTCGGGGTTCCGGTAGGGCCTTTTCCTCAGGGGCAGTGAGGCCTCCGGGGGAGCTCGGCGCTGGGCCTGATTTGTGGCAGTGGCCGCCTTGCCCCGGGTCCGCAGGTCTACGGGCCCCTCTTCCTCCATCTCCCCAGCGGGGGGCGGCTCCTCCAGGGTCATCGGGGAAGGGGGCGGGCGGAGCAGGGTCAGCGGCACAGACTGGGCATCTGCATTCTCCGCCTTGGGCGCAGACACCTGCTGTGCCCCCTGAGCCGGGCACAGCCCCCGGCCCTGCCCCCCGCCGCTGGACCCCACCCCCCGCCCTGCCCTCCGCCGCTGGGCACGGCCCCCGGGCCTGCCCCCCGCCGGTGGGCACGGCCCCCTGCCCTGCCCGCTGCGCCGGGCACCGACGCCAGCGCTGCCCCGGTCCCGGGTGCGGGGGACGGAGCGGTCTCGGCTTTTGAGGAGGGGGCAGGGGGCCGCTGGTTCAGCCCGATCTCCTGGCACCCGGGGCCCGAGCTGGCTCGGCCCGGCCTCTCCCGGCGCCGAATGCAAGTTTCCTGGTGGCTGCGACGGGCAGAGCCGGGCGGGCGGGCTGGAGGGCGGGCGGCCCGGGACTTCCCCCTCCGCCAGCTGAACAGAAGGGACTTTTGTGAGCCGGGGACGCTGGAGGCCCCCGCCCTCCCCCTCTCCCGCTGTCCCCTCCCACCGCTCCCCTCCCCTCGGGCCTGCCCCGTCCCCCCAACCCGTCCGAAGCCCCCCGGCCCCGCCACCTCCCGCCCCTTAAACCGGGTTTCCTGGATGGACCCCTCCCCCTCATGGGGGGGGGCGGGGAAAGAAGGGAGAGCCGAGGGGGGCAGGGGGGAGGGGGAAAGGGAGGGACGGAGGGAGAGTGACAGACACGGAGAAAGTACGGGAGATTCAGTCAGGCAGAGAGAGAGAAGAGGAGGGAGAGGTGGAGAGAGACAGGGCCAGAGGAGGAATCCTGGCCGGGATACCGGGAAAGCAGGCAGCCGGAGAGGCCCGGAGACCTCGAGATGGAGAATCGGGGCAAGAGACACCAAGGCTGTCCGGGAGTTGGAGGCAAAGACCGACAGAATCCCAAGAAACAGGCCGAGACCCAGAAAAAAGTGTGTGTGTGGGGGGGGGGGGGGCCGAGGCTCTCCTCCCCTTCACGCCCCCTCCCAGACCTACAGAAAGAGAGATGGGGAAACAGCGAGGACCGATCGAGGCAGAGACAGCCAGCCAGACACACACACACACAGATACACGAACAGAGAGATCCATTCGGAGACGGGGAGAGATGCAGACGCAGGAAGAGATAGGGAGAGAGACCGAGAGAGAGAGAACGCTAGAGAGCAGGGAGAGGTGGACAGCGAGAGGTTAAGAGATAGAGGTGAGAAGAGAGCTAGAGGTGTGCAGAGACGGGGAGACATTCGCAGAAACAGAGACGAGGTGAGCTACAGAGAGGCGGAGAGAGACAGAGAGGTATAGAAAGAGACGTAGAGGCAGTAGGAGATGCAGAGACAGAGGCAGGGCGAGAGACAAGGAGCAGAGCTCTGGGGGGGCCGGATCGGGGAGGGGGGGGTCACCGGGCAGGGAACAGATCCGGCCGGTTCCTGGGGTGGGGGAGGGGGCGGGCTGCCCCGTCCTGCCCGGGAAGGGGGGAGGGGGTGAGTCACAGGTCTGTCAGCAGGGTGGGGTCGGTGGTAACCGAAAAGGGGGTGTTGGGGTGGCTGTCGGGACCCAGCTTCCCCCCTCCCAGCCCCTTTCTCCCGGGGACCGCGCCCGCCCGCGGGGGCCGGGAGGGGGGAGGGAGGAAGCGGCCGGGGCTTTCCCGGATTTCCCCGGGGGCGGGGCAGCCGCTCCCCGCCCCCCCCCTTCCCCTTCTCCTTTCCCCTCCGCCGGGGTTGAGCTGGGGTCAGTGACTCAGGCCAGGCGGGGAGGCGCCGAGAGCCTCCTCATCTGAGGTTGTGGGCTTCGGGACCCGGGGGTTCAGGCCATACCCCGACTCCCCCCACCCCCCCCCCCCACCCCCAGATCCCTCCCTCGAGGCTCTGTTTCTCTGCCACCGAAGTCTGCCCCCTGTAAAAGAACCTTTCATTCGTTTCATTCCACCGTATTTATTGAGCGCTTACTGTGTGCAGAGCACCGTACTAAGCGTTTGGGGAAGCAGCGTGACTCAGTGGAAAGAGAACGGGCTTGGGAGTCAGAGGTCATGGGTTCAAATCCAGATTCCGCCAATTGTCAGCTGTGTGACTTTGGGCAAGTCACTTAACTCCTCTGGGCCTCAGTTACCTCATCTGTAAAATGGGGATGAAGACTGTGAGCCCCACATGGGACAATCTGATCACCTTGTATCCTCCCTAGCGCTTAGAACAGTCCTTTGCATTCAATCGTATTTATTGCACATAGTAAGCACGTATTGCACGTATTTGCACATAGTAAGCACTTAACAAATGCCATTGTTATTGTTATTACAATATAACAAGCAGACATATTCTCTGCCCACAACAAACACCCGTCTTCCTCCTTTCCCTCAGCTCCAAAGCCCTTATGTTCATATCACTAATGCATTTCAATGTCTGTCCCCCTCTCTAAACTATAAACTCCTTGTGTGCAGGGAACGTGTCTACCAGATCTGTTGTTATATTGTATTCTCCCAAGCGCTCAGCACAGTGTTCGGCACACAGCACGCGCTTAGTAAATACTATTGATTGATTGAGTCCCCATCTCATGGTCTTAAGAAGGTTAGATATCCCAGGAAGGGGAACAGAAATTGGGTAGGGGGAAAACCCGGGACCCTCGCTCTGTGGCCACGTTTCTCCATGCATTTCCCAGCGGTGTATAACTGTCTCTGGGAGGTTGTAATTTTGTTTCCTGGTTTCTCCATGCCCTGGGGTAGATATAAAATAAAATAAGTTATGTTTCTTAGTTTCTCTGTGTTCCCGTGAGGGCGTCTATGTGTCTCTTTGTATATCTCTGTCCCTGGGACTCTATTCTGTTTCATGATTTCTGCATGTCTGTATTTCTCTGTCTCTGCATCTGCCTTATTTTCTCCATGATTCTATATTTCTGTCTGTCTCCATTCATTCATTCAATCGTATTTATTGAGCACTTAACTGTGTGCAGAGCACTGTACTAAGCCCTTGGGAAGTACAAGTTGGCAACACATAGAGACAGTCCCTACCCCACAGTGGGCTCGCACTCTAGAAGGGGGAGACAGACAACAAAACAAAATATGTGGACAGGTGTCAAGTCGTCAGAACAAATAATTAAAGCTCTATGCACACCATTAACAAAGTCAATAGGATAGTAAATATGTCCAAGTAAAATAAATAGAGCAATAAATCTGTACAAATATATATACAAGTGCTGTGGGGAGGGGAAGGAGGTAAGGCGGGGGGGATGGGGAGGAGGAGAGGAAAAAGGGGGCTCAGTCATTCATTCATTCAATCGTATTTATTGAGCGCTTACTGTGTGCAGAACACTGTACTAAGCGCTTGGGAAGTACAAGTTGGCAACACATAGAGACGGTCCCTACCCTACAACAGGCTCACACTCTAGAAGGGGGAGACAGACAACAGAACATGTGGACAGGTGTCAAGTCATCAGAACAAATAATTAAAGCTCTATGCACATCATTAACAAAATAAATAGAATAGTAAATATGTACAAGTAAAATAGAGTAATAAATCTGTACAAATATAGATACAAGTGCTATGGGGAGGGGAAGGAGGAGAGGCGTATCTCTGTTTCTCAGACTCCCCGGGACCCTGGTGGTCTCTCCGGAATTTTCTCTGTCTCTATGAGACTGTAAGCTCCTTATGCTTAGGAAACGTCTGCCAACTCTACTGTACTGTCCTCTCCCAAACACTTAGTACAGTGCTCTCCACACAGTAAGTGCTCAACAACTACCTCTGACTGATAGATCATCTCTTCGTATCCAGCGTCTCTGTATCTTTCTAAGCCTTCCTCTCTGTATTTCTGGATCTGGGTCCCTGTGTCAGCCAGTGACTCTCCATCCTGTCCTGGTCTCTATGTGTCTCTGCGGTGACTTCTGGGAGAGGGCCGAAGTGGGTAGCCTTTGCCCTCAGAGCCCCCCGTTCGGGGAGCAATCATTACCCATGCCCTTTTCCCCCTTCACCTTCCCCATCTGTTCTCCAGTGCTCCCCTTTGCCTGCAGAGTTGGCCCAGTGATGGGAATCAGGACCTAGTTAAAATGGAAGCAGGGCGGTGGCGAACTGGGGCGAGGAGGAAGTAACAGGGTAAAGGCAGACTGTTATGGGAGGAGGAAGGCAACTGGGTCTCTTTTCCCAGGGCGGGGATGGCCTCTTTGGACATGTGTTTCTCTGCACATCCCTATATCCCATTTCCTCTTTGGTCTCCTCACGTCTGTCTTCTGGTTCTTCTCTCTGGGTCTAATTCTCTCTTCTCTGGGCTCCTGATTCCTAGCCTGTTTGCCTGTGTCTGTCACAGTACTTCTGAGTCCAGGGATCTCTCTGTGCTTGTGTCTCTTTCTGTTTCTCTGTATCTGTCTGTGTGTCTCACTGTATCTCTGCGTCAGAGTCTGTGGTGGTTATTAGTGAGTTTGTGAGAGTTGCTGACTGCAGGTTCTGGGTATTTGCAAGAGCAGAGGGTGGGTGGGAGGTCACCTAGAGGTCTGCATCTCAATGCCATCATCAGTGGAGTTTACTGAGTGCTTACTGTCTGAAGAACACTGCACTAAGCACTTGGGAGAGTACATATATTAGCTCTATGTGTTTGCATATTTCTCTGTCTCTATATCTCTGTGCTTGTGTCTCTGACTCTGCTTGAGTGTGTGTGTCTCTGTCTGCACCTCTTTCTCTCTGTCTCTCTCTATTTCTGGGAACGTGTGTCTCCATATCTCAATATGCTTTTGTTCTGTCTTTCTGTATCTCACTGTCTCTGTGGATCTCTTTTAACATCCCTCTGGGTCAGTGTATCCGTCTGGGTCTCTGTGAATATCTCTGTGGGCCACTGAGGATCCCGGGTCTGCCTGTCTCTGCACAGCAGCTGGGAACCCCCCAAAAGCTGGTCCCTGAAAGGCTCAGTCCAACCATAGACACCTCCCCACAAACCACCCCATCCTCCTCTGCCCCGGGGAGACCAGATCCCAGAGTGCGTGTGCGTGTTTGTGTGTGCGTGTGTGCTTGTTTGTGTGTTTGTGGTGGGGTCGGGGGTTTGGGTTCCGACGCCCGATGAACTCTGCCTCTGAAGAAGGGGGGAGCTGAGGGGAACGTAGCCCTTCTCCTGTCTCCCTCCTTTCCCCACCCTGTCTCGCTTCCCCTGTCCTTATCCTCCTCTCACCCCCCGAACTTGGGGCTTGGAGATGCAGGGGAGGGAGAGGCAACGTGGAGAAGGTGGGGAGCAGGGAGAATGGGGAAGGGGCTGGAATTGGATAGAGTAGGGAGAGGATGAAGGGGAAACGGGAGAACAGAGGACCGGGGGAGCCAGGGATGGGAGTGAGGGTTGGGGGCGGCTCTGCCGAGCTCGTGCTCCGCCCCTGACAGCCTCGCGGCTGATTTACCAGAAACCTAGCGGGCCAGGAAAGTCCCCTCTCCGCGCGGCTCCGCTCCTCCCGTGCCGGGAACGGGGGAGACAAAAGCCGGGGCCGGCCGCCGCCCGGGACCCCCCTTCCTGGCCCGGCCTGACACGGCTGTGGCCTCTTGCCACACGCCAGTGGGGCAGCGGAGAGGGAGGAGGGAGGGACAGTCCGTGAGTGTGCCAGGGGAGCACCCGTGAGTGTGCGGGAGAAGTCTGAGGGTGCAAGGAAGTGGGGAGTTCCCGGGGGTGTGCAAGGGAGGTCGATGAGAACGCAGTGGACTGTCAGTAGGCGTGCCCGGGGAGAGTCGGTTGGGTGTGCAAAAGGGGAGTTGATGAGAGTGCAAGGGGAGCGTGCAAACCTGGCCAGCGCGCGTGATCAGAGGAGTGTGCCAGTACCCACTGGTGCATGGAAATGCCAGTGAGTGTGCAAAAGGAGGAAGTGTGGGAATCACTGACTGTGCAGGGAATTACCTGCACGGATGAGTGTCAGAGCCTGGGGAAGGTGGGAGTTATTAGGTGAGTTTGTGGGAATCCCTGAATGTGCAGGTTCTTCTGTGTGCAAGGGCAGAGTTTGCAGGGAGTTCACCTTCAGATCAGGAGTGTACAAGGACAGGTGTGGGTGCCCTGGGAATGTGAGCCTGAGCCAGAGAGACCAGTCAATCAATCAATTGATGGGATTTACTGGGCATGCGCTGTGTGCAGACAGCACTGTACTAAGCACTTGGGAAACTACAGTAGAATAAGTAGGCAGGATTCCTGGCCTCGAGGAGCTTTCAGTCAGTTTCAGGGGCTCAGACCAGAACCCAGGCCTGCTCCCCAGGAGTCTTGCTGTGTGTCTCTGGACAACCCCCTTGCCCTCCCTGGGCCTTCTCTGGGACTTCTTCTCTCCAAAAATCTCAAAATCCCCACCCTCTTCCCAGAGGAGGTGGCAGAGGCAATAAGGAGGCATCATCCTCCTCCTCCGTTAAGCCTACGTTTCCAGATAAGAAGACAATCTCCTGTTCACCCTGGGTGTCTCACCCCAGGTTCCTCACTGCTTTTGGTGGGGAAGTCCTTCTTTGGGTCTAACCACAATCCCTCCTAATACATCTGAAGTAGCTTCCTTTTCACACTCAGTCTCAGATGATTGTGTGTGTGTGTAGATGACTCCTTGGTCCTTTCAGAGGAATCACTTTCCCACAGTTGAGGCTTTAGTCTGGAGATCAATCCATCTTCTGAGTGTTGGGGACAGTGTGACAGAGATGAAAGAATCTGGGCCTGGGAGACAGAGGACCTGGGTTCTAATCTCATTTTTGCCACTTTGCCATGTGACCTTGGGCAAGTCACTTGACTTCTCTGTGCCTCAGTTCCTTCATCTGCAAAATGGGGAATCAGTAACTTTTCTCCCTCCTACCTCAGTAGTGAGCCCCATTTGATTAGCGGGACTGTGACCCTCGTGATGAACTCATATCTTTTCTAGTGCTTAGAACAGTGCTTGACACAGTAATGGGCTTAACAAGGACCATAAAAAAAGAGACCTGGGCCCTGTCATCCCAACATCTGTCCCTCTATGTCCTGACAGCAGAACGACCCCAGCCCCCCACTTACTTATCTAGGTGCCCCTTGGAGGGTGCGAGAGGGGGAAGGGAAAGTGCAGAGGCAAGATGGGGTAGAGGGGAGAGAGAGGAGATAGGGAGAGAAAGTTTTCCCCCTCTCCCGTCCCCTTTCCCATTCTAAGGTATTTGCTAAGCACTTACTATGTGCCAAGCACTGTGCTAAGTGCTGGAATAGATAGAAGATATTCTGACCTCCTTTATCACCCTAGACTCCTCTGCTGTCCCATTCTCCCGCTCCCCCTAGGTTCCCCCCCACCATTTTTCCTCTCCATCACACTTCCCTGAGCCCCCTCTGCATGCCCCATGCAGCCTTGCCCCCAACCTCTTGGTCTGTCCCACCCAGGTACATGATGCAGACCCCAGACCAACAGACTCCGCATGCCCCCTCGCCATCCCCACCCCAACAACCCAGTGCCAACATCGTCCTGCCCTACCTGCACCCTGGTGACCCCATTAGCAGTAGCCTCCCACTCAGCCTCCACTCAGCTCCCAGCAGTGGAAAGAGCACAGGCTTGGGAGGCAGAGGATGTGGGTTCCAATCCTGGCTCTGCCACTTGCCTGTTGTGTGACCTTGAGCAAGCCGCTTAACTTCTCTGTTACCTCATCTGTAAAATGGAGATTAAGACTGTGATCCCCATGTGGGAAAACTTGATTACCATGTATCTATCCCAGTGCGAAGAACAGTACTCGGCACATAGTAAGTGCTTAAAAAATACCATAATTATTATTATTAACATCCTCCTCTCCCCTGCAGGGACCACCCCAGCCGGCTCTTAGCACTTGGCCAAAGGGCTGGGCCTAGGTAACTTCTCACTCTCACCCTTGTCCCCTCCTTCCCAACCCCCCACCCCCCAATCCATGCTCACAGCAGATTCTCCTTCCTCCTGGGCCTTCTGGGGCCTCCCCGCCTCCAGCCTGTATGGGGGAGACTGGGTGTCGGGGTCAGAGGGTGAATTGGGGCCAATTTCCTTGAGGAGAGGCAGCCCCACCCCACCCCACCCCAGAGCCTGTTTCTCAGGGCTCCCTGCCTGGCATAGACAGCTCCACCCTGCTCCTCCACAGCCATAAATCCTTTCTTTTACCCTTTTCATAGCACATTGACTCAAGGCTGCAGATTACGACAGAGGTGGCTGCCCTCTCAGGCCCCTTTCCTCAGCAGCCAGGAACCCTGAGTGGGGCTGCCTCAATGGAAGAGGGATCTCAGGCCCACCCCAAGCTTGGAAAAGGCACCAGAGAGCCCGACTGTTCAGAAAGCAGCAAGCTAATCCTGTAAATCCTGGGTTTGGGGTGGTCTCTCTCAAATGCCATTCGACTCCTTGCTGATCCTGGGCTCCCCAGTCAGCAAATTGATACCACTTACTGATTGTGTGCAGAGCACTGTACTAAGTGCTTGGGAGCGTACACCAGAATTTGTAGACACAATCCCTAACCTAAAGGAGGTTACAATCCCTGGACATTGAGTTCAGACTGACATGGCCAGGGGCTCCCCAGCACGGAAGACTTTACACCTCTCAGTTAGCAGGGGTCCTGGGGGGCAGGGCCCAGACCCAATGTAATAGTGGTATTTATTAAATGTTTACTATGTGCCAAACACTGTGCTAAGCGTTGGCACAGATACCATTCAATCAGATACAGTCCCTATCCCAGTCTAAATGGGAAAGGGAACAGGTATTTAATCCTCATTTTACAGAGAAGGAAACTGAGGCCCTGAGGAGTTAAATGACCCAAGGTCATACAGTAAATAAATGACAGAGCCAAGATTAGAACACAGATCTCCTGACTCCCAGGTCTGTGCTCTTACCACTAGGCCACACTGCTTCTGCCCACCCTGGAGTCAGCCAGTGCTGTGGTGGAGGTATATAGTTTGGTTCAGAAATCCCCTGGGCACAATCTCAGTCAGGACCCCTGTTGGGACTTCATCTTTAGAGGGTTTGTGGGACTGGGAAGAGGGTTGAGTGGAAGGGTCTACCACAGGCTAACCCACCTCTGGCCTAAACCCCAGGACCACCCCCTCAGCCCTCCATTCAACCTGGACCCTGGTGGGAGGGAGGAGGCAGATTGATGCGGGGCTGGAGAAACCACAGCAAAGGTCCGAGCTTGGGAACCCCTAGCTGAGGAACACCAGCAGAGGGCTGAGCAGAAACTTGGACTTGGGTCTTCCCGATTGTTGAGCTCTTCCTTGGAAATCTGCGACCCCTCTGGCCTCAGACCCCTGCCCCAGCCCCTTGCATCCCAGATCCAACAGAAAGTTCCAGCAACCCCAGGATTAAAAATAAAGTTACACAAAAGTCCCCAAGGTTTCATGGAACCTGAAACGGTGCCCGATTCCTGCCCTGAAACTGTGCCACCCTCACCCCTTCCTCATTCAGTCCCGTCCCCATGGTTACCCGGGCGGTTACTCAAGATCCGCTTACAAAAAACTGATTTCCCACGTTGGACTCTCTGCATCTCCCCAACCCGGGCCCCATCCCCCATCTCATAGCTCAGGGGGCAGTGGATCCTCTCAGCCTCCATGAAGCTGGCAACCTGCACAAGGGATGGTCTCTGGGCCTTGGCCTTCAGCGGGCAGGAGAGGTTATCTGGTCCTTGCCCCTGCCTCTAGGTGGGCTGTCTTGAATCCTTTCAGGCGGGTGGGGTGAAAGCCACCATGAGGAGGAACTCCCCCACCTAGGCCCTCCTCATCCTGAACACCCTAAATTGATCCACACGGGGAAGTCCTTCCACAGTTCTAACCTCAATTGCTCCTCCTGCATCTGAAGCCTCCTCATTTGTCCTCCTCAGCCTCCCTGCTCCCTGGCCGGCTTGGGGGTTGGGGACCTGGGATGGGCAGGACGCAGCTTCTCTTGCAGGTCAGACTGCTCCAACTGAGCTTTGACTCGGTTTCCACCGGGCCCCCACCACAGGAGAAGTAGTATTCATTCATTCATTCAATTGTATTTATTGAGCACTTACTGTGTGCAGAGCACTGTACTAAGAGCTTGGGAAGTACAAGTTGGCAACACAAAGAGACAGTCCCTACCCAACAACAGGCTCACAGTCTAGAAGATAGAGCACGGGCCCGGGAGTCAGAAAATCATGGGCTCTAATCCCAGCTCAGCGGCTTGTCTGCCGTGTAACCTTGGGAAAGTTGCTTCACTTCTCTAAGCGTCAGTTCCCTCATCTGTAAAATGGGAATGAAGATTGTGAGCCCCATGTGAGACAGGGACTGTGACCAACCCGATTTGCTTGTATCCACCCTAGTGCTTAGTACAGTGCCTGGCATTCATTAGCAATCACTTAACAAATACCATAAATATTATTATTATTGCTGTCCCGTACACAGGCTTCACAGCCATGGGGCCCAGCTGTGCTAATTTCATGATTCCAGGGCAAGACCCCAGTCTTCGGGCAGCCCTCGAAGCCCCTTGGAAACTGTTTATTTATTTATTATCCAGTCTGGCGGAGGCCCAGCGCCTGCCTGCACCCCAGGGCGGAAGGATTATTTCCTTGGCTGCCTGACAGGTTGTCGAGGAGGAGAGGGGCCGACAGCCAGTCAGCTTCAATGCCTCAGCAGGCTGTTCCCTCCCCACTGTCCCTCCCCACTGTCCCTCCCCGCCCCCCCACGGCTCCTCCCACCCGCCCTGTCCCCCTGCAGTTCCTGGGAAGCCACTTGGGTTCAGGGTGTGACCAGCCGGAAATCCCCTGGGGTTGGGAGGGGAGGGGTCACCCCTGTCGGTTCCAGCCTCATCTCAGAAGATGGGGGGACTCAGGACCCTTCCCCATGGCCCAGGGTGGAGGGGGAAGCTTTGGGGACCTTGGGGCTTTCTCAGAAAAGCCCTCATGAGACCCGTAACAGGAGGGATGGAGGAAAGAGGAGACAAAATCCCTCACCTGGGTGGAGGGGAGGCAAGGGTGGGGCGGGCAGGCTCAGAGCCTGCAAGCAGGGACAGAAATTCATAGAACAGAGAGAAGAGGGGGTGGGGTGAAGGCACCAACCCTGCCCTCCAGGAGTTGACAGTCTTTACCAGGGAGACGGGCCAATCCCTAAACACAAACATCAAATGAAACATATGGCCCAACCAAAGGGCACCGGAGTCTACACACAAGTGCTAACGGGTGAGAGCAGGCGGGATGAATCTAGGAAGGTTTCCTGAAGGAGGTGGGTTTCTAGCAAGCTAGAAGGGTACGAACTGGTGAAAAGGAAGGGGGAGGCTTTGCCGGGGAGCGTATCTCTGAGTTGGGCCCCAGGAGGGTGAGGGGGCGCCGGGTGGAAGGGGATGGATGAAGGATTGGAGAAGCAGCGTGGCTCCGTGGAAAGAGCCTGGGCTTTGGAGTCAGAGGTCATGGGTTCAAATCCCGACTCCACCACTTGTCACCTGTGTGACTTTGGGGAAGTCACTTCACTTCTCTGGGCCTCAGTTACCTCATCTGGAAAATGGGGATGAAGACTGTGAGCCCCTCGTGGGACAACCTGATCACCTTGTAACCTTCCAAGCGCTTAGAACAGTGCTTTGCACATAGTAAGCGCTTAATAAATGCTATTATTATCATTATTATTATAGGATTTCCGGACGCTGGGTCCCCTTGGGACACCGCCACGTTGCTGACCTGTGATGCCGTAGCCATTTGGTCTGGACTCTCCACCCTGGCAATGTCCTGTATCCCTGGGAAATCCCCAGCCGGCTGGCAGCGATGTCTGGCACCAGAGGGGAGGGGAGCCGTGGCTGGGCCAGGAACCGGCTCCTGTGGACTTTGCCCTTGGGCTGGAAAACCGGGGAGCTAGAGATAAGGTGCCCTGGCAGCCAGGACAGAAAAATGGGGGGTAAATCCCCAGGGCTGAAGGACCCCACCAGCCCAGCACACAGAGCCAACCCTGGTAAACCAGGGCAGGAAATCCCGGGAGATAAACTGCAGACCTCAATCCCAGCCACTTTCGAAAGGGGAGGGAGGGGAGGGCGAGGGCAGAGGGCATGACAGGTGTGTCTACCCCCGCCCCCCCAACACACATACACGCAGAAGCCAGGAGGCAGAACTGGGGCAGTGCCAGCCACCTGGAGGGGAGTGTCTACATCTCTGTTTCTCTATGTCTCTGGGATAAGAAGTGTTTGGAAACAAGGTTCCTGGTCCCCCGCCCCAACTCCACGCTAATATTTGGGCGGAGGTGGGTGAAGTTGGAGGCAGGTGAGGTCTGATGAGGTTAAATAAGTCAGTCGTACTGACTGAGCACTGTACTAAGTGCTTGGGAGAGAACAATAGAACAGACACATTCCCTGCCCACAAGGAGCATACATTCTAGAGGGGGAGACAATAATAATAATGATGGCATTTATTAAGCACTTACTATGTGCAAAGCACTGCTCTAAGCTGGGGAGGTTACAAGGTGATCAGGTTGTCCCACGTGGGGCACACAGTCTTAATTCCCATTTTATAGATGAGGTAACTGAGGCACAGAGAAGTGAAGTGACTGTTACACAGCTGGCATTTGGCGGAGCCAGATTTGAACCCATGACCTCTGACTCCAAAGCCCGTGCTATTTCCACTGAGACATGTTGCTTCTCTAGCCATACTGCTATTAATATAAATTAATAATTACAGATGGCTGAGTGGTAGGGTGAGCTGAGGACCTGGAGGGGAGGAGGTGTCCTGTACAACTTCCCTTTCATGCTAGGGATGGAGGGGCCAAGAAAGGGGTGGGAGCAGAGAGGCTGTGTCTCAGCTAACACCCTGGAGGGTGGGCCTGGGGGTGGGGCCGTGAGATCCACTGGCTAAATAGGGTCCAGCCCAGGGCCTTCAGTGCTCCGGGAGACAGTCACTTGTATTTATTGAGTGCTTACTGTGTGCAGAGTACTGTACTAAGTGCTTGGGAGAGTACAATACAATAATAAACGCACACATTCCCTGCCCACAAGGAGCTTACCATCTAGAAGGGAAGACAGACATTAATATAAATATATATGCATTCAGATTACTTTCCTTACCTCCCTTTCCCCTTTCCCTCCTCCTCCACCCTGCTATCCTGCTATTACTAATCAATCAATGGCATTCATTGAGTGCTTACTGTGTGCAGAGCACCCTACTGAGCACTTGGGAAAGTACAAATCAACAGTGTTGGTGGATACATTCCCTGTCCACAAGGAGTTTAGAGTCTAGAGTGAAAGACAGACATTAATGGGTGTGAGAGGGAGGGGGCTGTGACCTGGAGGCTCCCTACAGTCTTCCCAGGGTCCCTCAAGGCCTGAGTCTAGCCTCGATGAGAGGGAATGGGATAGGGGTTCCCCCCGGGCCAGACATTAATCCCCCGGGCAGCCTAAGGACACCGACCCTGCCAGGGTGCTCCTATATACTGAAGGAAACCCAAGATGAGGGTGAAGCTGCCCCAGGGTGAGGGAAGAAGGAGAGGGAGGGATCCCCACAGGGAAGAAGATGGAGAGTGGGTCTGCCCACACCCTCCTCCCTAGGCCCCAACCCCGGAGGTTCTGCAGGCTGAGCCCCCTCCCCACCCCCCAACAGTTGAAGAGTGGAGGGTCCAGCTGGGGTCTCAGTGGAACAGTGAGGCCATCTACAGAGAAATGGGACCTCCGGCTCTGAATATAGCAGGCTCCAGCCTCAGAGTCCCCACTCGCCCCCACTCCTCCTTGACCCCCCGCCCAGACTCCCCTGATCTCTTTCCCCACTAAGCCATCCCTGAATGGACCTCTGCTCTCTTGCCCCAGTCAATCACTCAGTCAAGAGTACGGGTCTAGGAGCCAGAAGGTCATAGGTTCAAATCTCAGCTTATCTGCTGTGTGACCTTGGGCAAGTCACTTCACTTCTCTGTGCCTCAGTTACCTCATCTGTAAAATGGGGTTTGAGACTGTGAGCGTTATGTGAGGCAGTGACTGTGTTAACCCGATTTGCTTGTATCTACCCCAGGGCTTAGCACAGTGCTGGCACATAGTAAGCACTTAACAAATACCATAATTATTATCAGTATTGATTGATCATCTTCAGACTGCAGAGGGTCATACTATGTCCTTGGGAGCAGCACGGCCTCATGGAAGGAGCACAGAACTGGGAATCAGGAGAGATACATTCTCATCCTGGCTCTGTCTGTTGTCTGCTGCTGTGTGACCTTGGGCTAGTCATTTGATTTTTCTGTGCCTCAGTTTCCTCATCTGTAAAATGGGATTCAGTACTTGTTCTCCTTCCCCCTTAGACTGAAAGCCCCATGTAGGACAGGATTTGGGTCTGAGCGTGGCTCAGTGGAAAGAGCATGGGCTTTGGAGCCAGAGGTCATGGGTTCAAATCCCAGGTCCTCCACTTGTCAGCTGTGTGACTTTGGGCAAGTCACTTCACTTCTCTGGGCCTCAGCTCCCTCATCTGTAAAAAGGTGATTAAGACTGTGAGCCCCATGTGGGACAACCTGATCACCTTGTAACCTCCCCAGCGTTTACAACAGTGTTTTCCACATAGTAAACACTTAATAAATGCCATCATTATTATTATTATTACTTTCTCTATCCCAGCTCTTGACCCATAGAAATTACTTAAATACCACAATTATTATATTTGGAAGAGTACAATAGGGTTAGTAGGCATTGACCCTACATTCTAGTGGGTGAAGCAGACACTAAAGTAAATTATATCCTCCTCCCTGCCTGCCTTATACCCCAACTCTTCCAGGAAGTCTCCTTGGTTTTCCCCAACCATTCAACCATCTGCCAGTCTGGGTACCCACCCAGTCTCCCCCTGGCCATCTAGGAACATCCTGAGGGCAGTGACCCATCCATGCCCAGTCCATAGCCTGGATACCCACCCCGCCCACCCTAGACCGTGCCGACTGGGTTCTCTCTCTAGCCTCAGTGACTGACGGTTCACCTGCTTGGCAGCCTGTCTGGTTCTACGTTCCATGTGAACGGGGAAAACCAGTAATTATTGCTGTAAATCTCTAACGAGCCAGTTAAATCCCCACAGCACCGAACACTCACAGGTCATGGTCTCTGGGTCATGACAACCTTCCTCTGGAGGAAGAAGCATAGCAACCAACACCCACCCTCTTGCCAGCTTAGATGAGGGTGAGGAAAGGATGGGCAGTGCCTGAGGAAAGGGTGGGGGAAGTGTGATAAGTGGGGATGAGGTTTGGGGAGGAGAATTTTGTCCCTGCCTTCCCACCCTCTAATTGGGACCTCCAGCAGATCCAGGAGGGAAGCTGGGAGGGGCGGGGACACAGGAGAGAGCTCGGAAATTAGGGGAGAAAGGCTGCGAAGGGAAAGGGAAGAGGAACCTGGAGCCTGAAGGGCCTTCCAAGGTCATCTGGTCTGGTAATTTGCCTTTGGTGTCTGCCCAGTTTTGAAAGACAATCAGTATTTATAAATGACTAATATTGTGGAGCACTGTGTGAAGCACTTGGGGGAGGTACACAGTGTCCCTCTTCCACAGTTGTGACCTCACAGTCTCTCTTAGCACCCACCCTGGAGTTAGAACCCAAAATGT
Organism: Tachyglossus aculeatus; assembly: GCF_015852505.1. Classification (NCBI taxonomy): domain Eukaryota; kingdom Metazoa; phylum Chordata; class Mammalia; order Monotremata; family Tachyglossidae; genus Tachyglossus; species Tachyglossus aculeatus. The sequence continues at coordinate 5,140,421 of NC_052091.1, forward strand.
CAGGATGGAGTTTCAGCCCATTTCAATCAACCGATTGTATTGATTGAGAACCAACGGTACACAGTGCTGTACTAATTCCTTGGCAGAAGACCATAGAGTTAGTAGACTACCCCAGACCCCAGAGAGTTTAAAATCTAGTTGGGGAAAAATTACAGAGAGGAGGAAGAAGGAAAAGAGGGGGATACACATATGAGTTTGTTGCTTAAGAGATAAGGTATGTAAGGTTGAGAGTGCTTCCGTGGTTAGGTGGCGCAGAAATGCCAACGTGGCAATTGGGGGAGATTAGAAATTAATCACAGAAGCCCTCCTGGAGGGGTGATTTCAGTCAATCAATCATTTATTGAATGCTTACTATGTGCAGAGCACTGTGCGAAGCGCTTGGGAGAGTATGATAAAACGAAGTTGGTAATCACATTCCTTCAGGATAAGCTTGGAAGATGGGGAGGATTGTGGATCAGATATGGAGAGAGAGGGCACTCTGGCACAGGGATGGGCACCAGCAAGAGGTCAATGGAGCAAGAGACAAGAACAAAACACAGTGACTAGGTAAGCATGGGAGGAATGAAGTGTGTGAGCAGGGATGTAGTGGGAGAAGGGAGTAGCTAAGTAGAAAAGAGAGGCCTAATTGAGGACTTTAAAGACAATGTTTCTGCTTAATGCGAGGAGAAACGAGCAACAACTGAAGGTATTTGAAGACTAAAAGTGTGTTCGCAGAGAGATGTTTTAGAAAAATGATCAAGAGTAAATGGAAAGGGAGAGACTGGAGGCTGGGAGGCCAGTGAGGAGGCTGATGCAGTGTACAAGTTGGTATAGGGCAAATGCCTGGATTATGTCCTCTTGCTTGGTCTTCGGCAGTCATGAGTAACAGGCCAGAGCCTTGCTTCAGTTCTCCCATGCCAGGTTTCTTTTTGGCAAACTAGAGCCCCCAAATCATTTCCGCTTAGCTCTCTTCTGGGCCCTCCCTGTCCTTCCCCAGAGCTGTAAAATTCCCCCAGTTCCCGCTGAGGGGGTGTGACTGTCCTGCCCTTTCACCCAGGCTTCCCCTCCCATCTCCTCTCCGTCACTGGTGTTCCCAGGTGCCCACTTCCACCTACGTGGCAGGGGGTTCCCGGTGAGACATGGCCACCTTCTCTGGGAAGCTCACTCCCGTGGCCCCTACTCAGTCATACTGAATATTTACCATGTGCACAGTACTGCACTAAGCACTTAGAGCACAACATAAAAGAGATGGTAGACACATTCCTTGCTCACAACGAGCTTGTTCACTTACTGAGCTTTCCAAGTGCTTAGTACAGTGCTCTGCACACAGTAAGCGCTCAATAAATACGAATGAATGAACGAATGAATGAACGGCAGGTAGAAGAGCCCAAGTCTTTTTCAAGGAGATCCTTCCCACCCCTGCTCACCCTCACTGACTCCCGGAGCTGGGCCCGAATCAAGGCATGCTGGAATCAGCATGACATAGTGGATAGAGCAAGGGCCTGGGAATCAGAAGGCTCTAATCCCAGCTCCGGCACTTGTTTGCTGTGTGACCTTAGCCAAGTCACTTCACTTCTTTGTACCTCAGTTACCTCATCTGTAAAATAGGGTTTGAGACTGTGAGCTCCATGTGATACAGGGACTGTGTCTAACCCAATTTGCTTGTATATGCCCCTGCACTTAGCACATTGCCTGGCACACAGTAAGTGCCTAACAAATACTACAATTACTATTATTATTAATAATTCTGCCCCTGGCTATCTCCACTTACCCTGACCCCAAGGTTTACTCTGGCCCTGGCTCACGCAAAACATGCTCAAGCCTGCAGGGTCAGCCTGGGTGAAAGAAAGAGGCAGAAGCTTTTCTAGTTGTTCTTTTTTTTATGATATTAGTTTAGTGCTACATACCAGGCACTGTACTAAGGGCTGGGGAAGATACAAGCCAATCAGGTTGGACCCCGTCTGAACCCCCATTTTACAGATGCGGTAACCGAGGCACAGAGTAAGTCAGTCAACTGTATTTACTGAGTGCTTATTGTTTGCAGAGCAGTGCACTAAGCAACTGGGAGAGTACAATATAACAGACATATTCCCTGCCCACGAGGAGCTTACAATCCAGAGCACAGAGAAGTGAAGTATTTACCCAAGGCCACACAGCAGACAAGTGGTGGAGTCAGAATTAGAACCCAGGTCCTTCTGACTTCCAGACCCATGCAGAAGAGGGGGCAGAAGATGGACACATTGGGAGTGATAAAACAATAAAACACTAAGCCAAAAAAAAGAGGCAAGGACAAATACATGAAACAAATACAAAAATCGGTAGGGTGCTGTGGCTAGAGGAGCAGAATTTCAGGCTCCTCGTGGCTCAGAGTCCAAGGAACACCCATAGCCACAGCAGCCAGTCTTCCGGAGGTTGGTGCTCAATAAATACCATTGATTGATTGACTCTCTCCCACCCCAAAAGGCCATCAGTGGGCCACATCAGAGTCATGCCAGTTCTTTCTTCACCGCCCTCCCCACTCATCCCATCTGCTCCGTCTCCATCACATCTCTCTAGCTGTAAGCTTGTTGTGTGCAGGGAATGTGTCTGTTTACTGTTGTAGTGTAATTAATGATAGTATTCGTTAAGCACTTACTATGTGCCAAGCACTGTTCTAAAACTGGGGGGAATACCAGGTAATCAGGTTGTCCCACGTGGGGCTCACAGTTTTAATCCCTATTTTACAGATGGGGCAACTGAGGCACAGAGAAGTTAACTCAGCACTTAGAACAGTGCTTTGCACATAGTAAGCACTTAATAAATGCCATTATTATTATTATCATATTATTAAGTGACTTGCTCAAAGTCACACAGCTGGCAAGTGGTGGAGTAGGGATTAGAATCCACTACTTCTGATTCCCAAGCCCGTGCTCTTTCCAATAAGCCACTCTGCTTCTAATGTACTCTCCCAAGTGCCTAGTACAGTGCTCTACACCTGGTAAGCGCTCAGTACAATTGAATGAATGTGATTGAATGAACAAATATTACTGTTAAGCGCAGCGTGGTTCAGTGGAAGAGCCCGGGCTTGGGAGTCAGAGGTCATGGATTCTAATCCCTGCTCCACCGCTTGTGAGCTGTGTGACTTTGGGTAGGTGACTTATCTTCTCTGTGCTTCAGTTACTTCATCTGTAAAATGGGGATTAAGACTGTGAGCCCTCTGTGGGACAACCTGATTACCTTGTATCCTCCCCAGCGCTTAGAACAGTGCTTTGCACATAGTAAGTGCTTAACAAATGCCATTATTATTATTATTACTATGCATCAAGCACTGTTTTATGCACTTGAGGGTGGCTACAAGTTAATCAGGGTGGACAGGAAATGCAGCCCATGTAGTCCTGGGGTGTTTATCCTAGTGCAAATTCCTTCTCACACATTAAGAGTTCCCCCCTGCCGAGTCCCCGAGAGAAGCAGTGGGGCTCAGTGGAAAGAGCCCGGGCTTTGGAGTCAGAGGTCACAGGTTCAAATCCCGGCTCCTCCAATTGTCAGCTGTGTGGCTTTGGGCAAGTCACTTAATAATAATAATAATAGCATTTGTTAAGCGCTTACTATGTGTCAAGCACTGTTCTAAGCACTGGGGGGATACAAGGTGATCAGGTTGTCCCACGTGGGGCTCACAGTCTTAATCTCCATTTTACAGATGAGGGAACTGAGGTCCAGAGAAGTTAAGTGACTTGCCCAAAGTCACACAGCTGACAAGTGGCGGACCTGGGATTAGAACCCATGACCTCTGACTCCCAAGCCCGGCGTCTTTCCACTGAGCCACGCTGCTTCTCTAACTTCTCTGTGCCTCAGTTACCTCATCTGTAAAATAATAATAATAATAATGGCATTTATTAAGCGCTTACTATGTGCAAAGCACTGTTCTAAGCGCTGGGGAGGTTACAAGGTCATCAGGTTGTCCCACGGGGGGCTCACAGTCTTACGCTTACTACTACTAATAATGATGGCATTTATTAAGCAGTTACTATGTGCAAAGCATTGTTCTAAGCGCTGGGGAGGTTACAAGGTGATCAGGTTGTCCCACGGGGGGCTCACAGTCTTACGCTTACTACTACTAATAATGATGGCATTTATTAAGCAGTTACTATGTGCAAAGCATTGTTCTAAGCGCTGGGGAGGTTACAAGGTGATCAGGTTGTCCCACGGGGGGGCTCACAGTCTTCATCCCCATTTTACGGGCATGAAGACTGTGAGCTCCCCCGTGGGACAACCTGATCACCTTGTAACCTCCCCACAGTGCTTTGCACATAGTAAGCGCTTAATAAATGGTATCATTACTATTATTATTTATTAGCACATCGCCCTCGGGAGAAGGAGCCATTAGCGCCAATAGCCTGCGGTCAATGAAAGGCGGAGAGCCGGCTCCCGGGTAATTAGTTTCGCTGGCGGAAAAACCAATCCTCCTCCTCTGATCGTCCAGCCGGGATCCGCTCCAGGAAGAGGAAGCGTTTAATTGTGGCCAGCGGCCCCGAGGTCGCCCCTCGCCTCCGTCCGCCTTCTGCACCGGCTCCGGGAGCCGCCGCCCAAGGTCGCGAGGTTATTAAACAGCAAATTTGCGTTTGCTCCGCTTCCTGGAGCACCATATAATAATAATAATGATGGCATTTATTAAGCGCTCCCTATGTGCAAAGCACTGTTCTAAGCGCTGGGGAGGTGACAGGGTGATCAGGTTGCCCCACGGGGGGCTCACAGTCTTAATCCCCATTTTACAGATGAGGTAACTGAGGCCCAGAGAAGTGAAGTGACTTGCCCAAAGTCACACAGCTGACAGGTGGTGGAGCGGGATTTGAACCCACAACCTCTGACTCCCAAGCCTGCGCTCTTTGCACTGAGCCACGCTGCCATCTACTGGACCTCAGTCCAGCCCGCGTGATGTAAGGAAGCCGCCGATCTCGAGGGGAAACAGGGGAAGGAAGAGAGAGCCGGAGATACCCACTCCGAAAGTCGGAGAGACCCACAGACAGAAACCCCTTTCGAGAGCTCAACAGAGAAGGCGCTTTCACAGAGGAAACGGTGGGTCAGGAGAGACGTCCGCAGAAAGGCAGAGACACACCCACAGGTAGAGATATGCTCAGAGAGACACGCAGGGAGTTAATAACGATGGTATTTGTTAAGCGCTTACTATGTGCCAAGCACTGTGCTAAGCCCTGGGGAGGTTACAAGGTGATCAGGTGGTCCCACGTGGGACTCACAGCCTTAATCCCCATTTTACAGATGAGATAACTGAGGCCCAAAGAATAATAATAATAATGGCATTTATTAAGCACTTACTATGAGCAAAGCACTGTTCTAAGCGCTGGGGAGGCTATAACATGATCAGGTTGTCCCACGGGGGGCTCACAGTCTTCATCCCCATTTTACAGATGAGGGAACTGAGGCCCAGAGAAGTTAAGTGACTTGCCCAAAGTCACACAGCTGACAATTGGAGGAGCTGGGATTTGAACCCATGACCTCTGACTCCAAAGCCCGTGCTATTTCCACTGAGCCATGCTCTTCTAGACTGTGAGCCTGCTGTTGGGTAGGGGCCGTCTCTATATGTTGCTAACTTGTACTTCCCAAGCGCTTAGTACAGTGCTTTTCACACAGTAAGCGCTCAATAAATATGACAATGAATGAATGCTTCTCTGAGATGGGCTCAGGGAGGCGGAGACGCATAGGGAGGCATCGGCAGAGGCGGAAACAGGGAGCAGTCTCCCTTCCCTGTCACAAGGGCTCACGGACAGATATTTCAACAAAGAGGAGAGTAATAATTGTGGAATTTGTTTAGTACTTGCTATGGGCCAAGCACTGTACTAGGCCCTGGGGTAGATTCAAGGTCATCAGATCCCAGGGGACTCATAGTCAAAATAAAGAAACAGCATGACCTAGTGGATAGAACACAGGCTTGAAAGTCAGAAGGACCGGAGTTCTAATTCAGATTCTGCCTTTCGTCTGTGTGACCTTGCGCAAGTTGCTTAACTTCTCTGTGCCTTAGTTAACTGCAAAACACGAATTAAGTCTGTGAGTCCTATGTGGGACAGGGACTGTGTCCAACCTGATCATCTTGTATCTATCCCACCACTTAGTCTGATGTCTGGCACATAGTAAGCGCTTAACAACTACCATTAAAAAAAAAGGGAAAGAGAGAGGACAGATATTTAATTCCCATTTTGCAGATGAGGGAACTAAGGCACAGAGAACTTAAGTGACTTGCCCAAGGCTATTAAACAGGTACCTGATGGAGTGGAATTAGAACCCAGATCCTTTGAGTCCCAGGCCCATGCTCTATCCACTAGGCCATTCTGCTTCTCAGGAGAAAGAGACACGGTTTCTCCCCAAGGAGCAGTCAGCCACTGCCTGACCAGTCCAGTCCAGGGCCATGGGGCGAGGCTATAATCCGGAAAGATGATCCGCCAGCGTTCTGGGCTGGTGGTAACCGAGCTGCTCCGAGGACTACGAGACGGAGTCAAAGGAATCAAAAACAAACACTGTGTACCCACCTCAAGACACAGCTTGGCCCAGTGGATACAGCACAGGACTGGGAGTCAGAAGGTCATGAGTTCTAATCCCAGCTCCACCACTTGTCTGCTGTGTGACCTTGTGCAGGTCACTTCACTTCTCCTGTGCCTCATTTACCTCATCTGTAAAATAGGGATTGAGATGGTGAGCCCCACATGGGACAGGGACTGTGTCCAACCCTATCTGCTTGTGTCCACCCCAGTGCTTGAAACAGTGTCTGGCACATAGTGAGCACTTAAATACCATAATGATTACTACTGTTATGGGGAAGAGTCACTGTGTCCTGATGATCTTGTAGCTACCCTAGCGTTTAGTCCTTTGCTTGTTTTAACAAAAATCACTATTATTATTATTGTTATTATTATTATTAGAGGCAGCCACATTCATACAGAAACACGTACTCAGTCAGAGACCGAAAGAGAAAACCAAAAAAGACATTGATACAGGTACGCAAACACCCACAGAGAGAGATTCAGTTTGACTAGATCCCCCTGGCCCCAGGACACGGACTGAGGTGAATTGAATAATCTGGGAGGCAGGGACCGCAGTCTTTCTCCTCCTGTATAACCTCAAGTGCCCAGTTCAGTACTTGGGTTTCACAGTTGGCATCAATGCTGTAGCTGTTGCTGACGGTGACCGTCGTTGTGGTGATGGTGGTGACGACAATGACGATGGAGGCAAAGGTGGCGATGATAGTGATAATAATAATGGTATTTGTTAAGGGCTTACTATGTGCAAAGCACTGTTCTAAGAGCTGGGTGGATACAAGGTGATCAGATTGTCCCACGTGGGGCTCACGTGGGGCTATAAAATCCCCATTTTACAGATGAGGTAATTGAGGCACAGAGAAGTTAAGTGGCTTGCCCAAGGTCACACAGCTGACAAGTGGCGGAGCAGGATTAGAACCCATGACCTGACTCCCAAACTCGCGCTCTTTCCACTGAGCCACACTTCTTCTCTAGTGATGACGCAGAACTGCGAGGCAGAGACAGGAGGACCGAAGGCAGAGGCAGAGAGAGGGGGACAGAGGCAGAGATAGTCAGACAGAGCCCTAGCCTGGGCCTGTACAATCATGACGTGTCTACTTGCTTGCTGCATCCTAGAGTGCTGAAATCACACCATTTCATGGTCTCCTTGGGCAGGATGCTTGAGAGGTCATCTCATCCATCCCTCTGCCTCCAGGGCAGACCCCCTACCTCTCCTTTCCCAACCCATCCAGGTGAGGCTCTGGTGCTTTTCAAGGGCCATGGAGAAGAAAATCGCCTCTCCAGTTTCAGGCTGAGAAAAGACAAACAAGGAGATACACTCGGAGAGGCAGAGACACATAGGGAGACATCTGCAGAGGAAAAGGGACAAAAACAGAGGCGGAAACAGAGAGCAGCCTCCCTTCCTTGCCACATGGACATGTGGGCAGATTTTTCAACAAAGAGGATAGTAATAATTGTGGAATTTGCTTAGTGCTTGGGAAAAAAAAAAAAAACAGTCTTCCGGCTACCTGCTTAATACTGCTCTCACTCCCTCCCCAACCAGGGGGATATGAGCCAGGATCCTGTTTCCACCATTCTGGCCTGGCAGAACTGGTGAACGGCAGCTCATAATACCAGCCTTCCCTCGGCCCACCTCAGGTCATTATCTGGTGACCACAGGCTCTCACCTGCTTCTCTCTTCTTCCAGGTAAACAAGTCCCGTCCCTCAGCCTCTCCTCATGAGGACTGACGTTTTAATCCTTTAATCGCCCCTGATCACCTCTCCTGGCTCGGGCCCAGGGTTCTTCGTGTCCCCCTGCAACTGAGGAGCCTGTGTCCCAGCCCAGTCTCCTGCAGCACTGGCCACTAGGATACACCAGCTAACAGGTCCCCATTCTCTGCTCCTCCCCAACCCAGGCAGCCTCTGCCCCTGCCCTCAGACCAAACCCTCTCCTATTGCTCTTCTCTACCCGTACTCCACTCGGTCCCATGAGAGTGGGGGTCAGGAGTCCTGAGTTCTAGAGAAGCAGCATGGCCCTGGTGGATAGAGCCTGGGCCCAGGAGTCATGGGTTCTAATCCCAGCTCTGCCACTTATCTGCTGTGTGACCTTGGGCAAGTCGCTTCACTTCCCAGTGCCTCACTTACCTCCTCTGTAAAATGAGGATGGAGACCAATTTGTACTTCCCAAGCGCTTAGTACAGTGCTCTGCACATAGTAAGCGCTCAATAAATACGATTGATTGATTGATTGATTGATTGATTGACTGTGAGCCCCAGGTGGGACAGGGACTGTGTCCAACTCGATTTGCTTGTATTCACCCCAGTGCTTAGTACAGTGCCTGGCACATAGTAAGTGCTTAACAAATACCACAATTATAATCCCAGCTCTGTCACTGGCCTGCTGGGTGACCTTGGAGAAGTCACTTAACCTCTCTGTGCCCCTGTTTCCTCTGGATGGAATACCTGCTCTCCCTCCCTCTTAGTGATCCCCATGTGGGACAGAGACTATCTGGTCTGATAATACTGTGCTTACCTAAGGGCTTAGAACAGTGCTTCATAAATACCATAAATGAAACAAAATAAACAATCGCCCCTTCCTCTACTCTTTTCTCCTTCTACCCTCCCAGCATTCCCCCCTCTCTCCCATCCCTCCAACCCTGTGGGACCGAGCTCAAAGCCCACCTCCTCCGTGTAACCCTTCCTGCTTGACCTCCTCCCACAAGCCCAGAGAGGAAAGGGTACTTAAACTGCTTTGGTTGTCCCAGGAGGTGATTTATTTGGTTAGTCAGAACAGCAATTAGGGCTAGTAGGCCTCCTCTTCCCGCTGGACAGGAAGCTTCCTGAGGACAGGGAGAGGAAAAACTACCAGTGCTGGTTAGAGGGGACGGCTCCTAGAGGCTCTGGAAGTGTAGATGAGGAGAAGGATGACAGTGACGAGAGCTGTGATGTCATAAGGATACGCTGCTGCTTTTTCACTTGGTGGCTCTATTCTGCCTCCCACGTTACCCTTGGGGGAAGAAGAAGATAATAAAAGCCAGATAAAAGGTTCAGCCAAAGCCTCCATGCTCTCTTTGGTACTGTTCTCTCCCAAGTCCTTAGTTTAATGCTGTGCCTACAGCAAGTGCTTAATAAATACAACTGATTGCTCAGCACATTGACAGGCCACAGTCTCCCTGGTTTGGAAGATTGAATGAATGAATGAATGAATGAATGAAGGGGGCTGGGGAAGAGGCTTGGAGCCACTGGAAGAAGAGTGTTGAATAGCTGGATGTGACAGCTAATTTTAGTGGCCGAATTTACCACTGCTGGACACCTCCCCTCCCCACCCCTTCCCATCCTCTTGCCTACTTAGCTCTATTTTCTCTCCTAAGTGCTTAGAACAGTGCTCTGCACAGAGCAAGCACTCAATTAATACCAAAGATTGATGGATTGATTCCCCTTTCCCCGACTCTCGGCATCGCAGGAGACCCTCAGGGCTGCAGGGAGACTTTTCCAGACCACGTTTTCTTCCCGCTCGACTTTCAAATTCCCTCCCCACCCTTCACTGTCCCTTGGTCAATGGTGTCATGACAATTCCAAGGCTCAGGCCCAATGCCAATTCCTTCACAGCTTCAGAGCTGCCTTCCGCGATGCCCTCTCTCTCCCCCATACAAACTCCACAGCTGTGTACAACCCCGTGCTACCTCTGGCCTGGGACTCCCTTCATATCTGACAGATGGTCACTCACCCAACCTTCAAAGCCATGTCTCTTCCAAGAGGCCTTCCCCGACTAAGCCCACTTTTCCTCTTCTCCCATTCCCTTCTGCATTGCTCTTCAACTTGAATTTGCACCCTTTATTCACCCCTCCCTCAGGCCCATAGCACTTAGGTCCATATGTAATTTATTTATAAATATTAATATAGGTCTCCCTTCTTGACTCTAACCCTGTTGGAAGCAGGGAAAATTTCTACCAACTTTGTTATGTTGTACTCTCCCAAGTGCTTAGTACAATGCTCTGCACACAGTAAGCACTCAATACAATTGATTGATTACAAATTATTCATATTAATGTCTGCCTCTCCCTCTAGAGTGTAATCTCACTGGGGACAGGGAACATGTCCACCAACTCTACAGTGTTGTACTTTCCCAAGTGCTTAGTACAGCGTTCTGCACAAAGTAAGCACTCAGTAAGTACAGTTGATTGATTAATTGATTACCCACCACCTCCCAGGTGACCAGCATGGGGGAAGGAACCTGTCCACCCCCAGGGATTGGGAAGTGCCTGGGATGGTCTCTCTAGATTGTAAACTCATCCTCTAATAATAATAATAATTTTGGTATTTGTTAAGCACTTACTATGTGCAAAGCACTGTTCTAAGCTCTGGGGAGGATACGAGGTGATCAGGTTGTACCATGTGGGGCTCACAATCTTACTGTAAGCTCTAGACTCTAAGCTTGTTGTGGGCAGGGAATGTGTCTGTGTATTGTTATAGTGTATTCTCCCAAGCATTTAGTACAGTGCTCTGCACACTTTAAGCAAGCGCTCAGTACATATGAATGAATGGTGGGCAGCACAGTCCTTGGGGAGAGATGGCCCGGCGTATACTCACTCAGGACCCGCAGCTCGATCTCCAGCGTCTCGGTCTTGCCCTGCAGGGTGACGGTCTTGAGGGTGTAGCGGCCTGAGTCGCTGGCATTCAAGTGCTGGATGTGCAAGGAGCAGTTGGGGAAACCGGTCTCCCGGCCGCTGTGGGCCGGCCCCGCTATCCAGTTCCCCAGTGGCAACTGGCTGACCAGACGGTTGGGCTCAGCCGCCATCCCTCGGTACCAGGCGTACACCAGGAGGTCCCGGGGGCAGCCCTGGACGGACAGGGTCACATCTTGTCCCTCCACCTGGCGCGCAGGAATGGGCACAATCAATGCGCCTGAGGGCATGACTAGAACGAGAGGAGCCCAAACTGGGTCAGCTCGAGGCTTCTCTGCCTCCTCCAGGGAGCCTGCCCATGGAAAGCCCACCTCCTCCAGAAAGCCTATATACAGCAAGCCTACTTTGTCCAGGAAGCCTACCCACAGCAAGCCCCCTTCCTCCGGGGAGTCTGCCCTCACCAAGCCTGCCTCCTCCAGGGCGGCTGCTCAGATTTTCATCAACTAATATTTGAGCATTTACTTTTTGCAGAGCACTGAACTAAACTTTTGGGTGGGTAAAAAAGAGTTAAAATAAAAGATCATTGTTCTCCAGGTGTTTACAATATACTGAAATAAGCCCACCTCTTCCAGGGATCCTGCCTGGACCAAGCCCACCTTCTCCAGGGAGCTGGCTACTTTAGGGCTGCCTGGGTAGGGCCCACTATGTCTGAGGCAAGGGGCAAAGGAAGCTCTGACGAGGTCCTCCTCCTCCTCCTCGCCCCTTTGGTGGCTGTAAATCATTCCATGCACATTTCCCCACCCCTCAGAAACCTCCAACGGTTGCCCATTCAACTCCACACTAAACAGGAACTTCTCACCTCGAGTTTCAAGACACTCAAAAAGTTCTCCCTGTCCTACCTAATCTCACTCATCTCCCTCTACAACCCAGCCCACTCACTTTGCACCTCTAAACCCAAAGTACTCACTGTACCTTGACCTCAACTCTCTCACTGTTGACCTCTTGTTCAAACCCTCCCTCCTGGAACTCATTTCCGACAAACCACCATTCTCTCCATCTTCAAAGCCCTACTAAAAATCACAGCTCCAATAAGCCTTCCCTGACCAACCCTCTCATCTCCCTATTCTATTCTCCCTCCCTCCTTCATCACCTATGCATTTGTGGCTATAGCCCTTGAGCACTTTGATACTCAACCTACCACAGCATTTGTGTTCATATCTTTAAACTCTACCTCTGTCATTTAATGTTCATCACCCCTAGATTGTAAGCCGCTTGAGGATAGGCTCTGCAGCGTGACCTTGGGCAAGTCACTTCACTTCTCTGGCCCTTAGTTACCTCATCTGTAAAATGGGGATTGAGTCTGTGAACCCCACATGGGACAAGGATTGTGTCCAACCCGATTTGCTTGTATTCACCCAGTGCTTAGTACAGTGCCCGGCACATAGTAAGCACTTAAACTCCAGAATTATTATTATTTACTGATTTTACCTAATTGTACTCTCCCAAGTGCTTAGTACAGTGCTCTAAGTGCTCAATAAGTAACTGATTGACTAGATGCCAGGACAACCGCTCTGGTTACTCTCTCCCTCATGACTACAGTTCAGCTGATGATTGTTTTTGCCTCTAGCTTTTCGGGCAGCACGTGTGGCTCAGTAGAAAGAGCACAGGCTTGGGAGTCAGGGGTCGTGGGTTCTAATTCCTGCTCCCCACCTGTTTGCTGTGTGACCTTGGACAAGTCACTTAACTTCTCTGAGCCTCAGTTACCTCATCTCTAAAATGAGGATTAAGACTGTGAGCCCCACGTGGGACAACTTGATCACCTTGTTTTCCCCCAGCGCTTAGAACAGTGCTTAGCACATAGTAAGTGCTTAACAAATGCCATCATTGTTATTATTATGGGGATGAAGACTGTGAGCCCCCTGTGGGACAACCTGATCACCTTGTAACCTCCCCAGTGCTTAGAACAGTACTTTGCACATAGTGCTCAATAAATACAATTGAATGAATGAATGTAACTTCTCTGAGCCTCAGTTACCTCATCTGTAAAATGGGGATTAAGGCTGTGAGCCCCATGTGGGACACCTTGATCACCTTGTATCCCCCCCAGTGCTTAGAACAGTGCTTACCAAATGCCATCATTATTATTATTACATGGGGCAGGGTGTGGAGGTGGGACAGATTCCGGGATCCCGTCCTTCAACCTCAGCCCCCAGTACCCCCGTGGCTCAATGGAAAGAGCACGGGATTTGGAGTCAGAGGTCATGGGTTTGAATCCCGCCTCTGCCATATTCATTCATTCAATCATATTTATTGAGCGCTTACTGTGTGCAGAGCACTGTACCAGGCTCTTGGGAAGTACAAGTTGGCAACATGTAGAGACGGTCCCTACCCAACAGTGGGCTCACAGTCTAGAAGTGTCTGCTGTGTGACCTTGGGCAAGTCACTTAACTTCTCAGAGCCTCAGTTACCTCATCTGTAAAATGAGGATGGTGACTGTGAGCCCCACGCGGGACAACCTGATCACTTTGTATCCCCCCAGTGCTGAGAACAGTGCTTTGCACATAGTAAGCACTTAACAAATGCCATTATTATTATTATTATTATTATTACCCACCGGCCACTGTGAGGAAGACGATGGCAGAGGCCGAGAGGTGAGTCTTGTTATTTTGGGCGATGCAGGTGTAGACGCCCTGGTGCTCCCAGCTCATTGCGCCGATGAGCAGGGAGTCCTGAGGGTGCCCCCTGCTAGTGCCGTTCAGGGTCCACTGGTATTGGGGCTCGGGGCAGGACTCGGTGACGCACCGCAACGTTAGCATAGAGTTGAGCTCTGCCTCGATGGTGCAGCCCTTGCGCACCGCCGATTCATGGGTGATCGTCACGTGGTCCGGCCCATCTAGGAGGGGAAGGTAAGGGAGCCGGGGGTCGGGGGGCAGTCTTCTCTACCCCAAAGCCCAGGTCCAAGGAGGTTCCCCTATGGCCGGGCTGGGTGTGATCTCCCACCCGGAGAAGCAGTGTGGCTCAGTGGAAAGAACCCGGGCTTGGGAGTCAGAGACCATGGGTTCAAATCCCGACCCCGCCAACTGTCAGCTGTGTGACTTTGGGCAAGTCACTTCTCTGGGCCTCAGTTCCCTCATCTGTAAAATGGGGATTAAGACTGTGAGCCCCCCGTGGGACAACCTCATCACCTTGTATCCTCCCCAGCGCTTAGAACAGTGCTTTGCACATAGTAAGCACTTAATAAATGCCATCATTTTTATTATTATCCCCCTTACCGACCTTCCTTCCCTTCTCCCTGCAGGAATTCCTTTCCCTGCCCTTCTAAACCATTCCTCCTACCAGAAATGCCCTCCTATCAATCAGATGTATTTATTGAGTGCTTCCAGTGTGCAGAGGACTGTATTAAGCATTTGGGAGAGCACACTAGAATCGATAGACATGTTCCCTGCCCACAATGCACTAAAAGTCTAGTCTTACACTTCTCCTTTCCACCTCCCAGGGGCTCTGAAGATCCCAGCCCCTCCCTTGCAAGAAATACGCAACTTCCTGGCCTCAGAGTCCCCCAGGGGGATCCCCTTCTCTTGGGCCCTTGAAGGGGGCCAAACCCCTCTCTCTCCCCAAATTTGGGGAAGGCCCAGGGAGGCAAGTTGAGGCCAGCGACTCGTTCAATTCATTCAGCCTGGGGAGGGGAGAAGAAATCTCACAGTTGACGGTGAGCTGGATGGGGTCACTTCGGTTGGCATTCAGCAGGTTCCAGACTTCACACTGGTAAACTCCAGCCTCCTCCCTTCGGACCCCCGGCCTCATTAGGAACCGGCCGCTGCCCGGGATGAGCTGGTGGTTGAAGTACCAGCGGATGTCAGCGATGTGGCTGGTGACACAAGTGAGCTCGACGGAGTCTCTGTACTCCAACACATTGGTCCCATTCGCTGTGACCCTGGGCTTGGAAAACCTTTCTGTGCAGAGATGGATGGGGCAGTAAACTCAGCCATTCCGGCCCTGCCTCCTGACAGCTAAATCCTCTGGGCAGTTGGTGAGGGGAAGGAAAGACCGTCTCTTCCTATATAATTTCATTCATATTTACTGAGTACTTACTGTGTGCAGAGCACTGTACTACACGCTTGGGAGAGTACAACGTAACAAAGACACATTCCCTTCCATGTTTGTCTCCCCAACTAAATTATAAAACCCGTTACTAACGATTGTAAAACCCGTTACTAACTCCGTGGTATTCATTCAGTCGTATTTAGTGAGCACCTACTGTGTGCAGAACACTGTACTAAGCACTTTTCTACTTACTATTCACACAGTAGGTACTTAGTAAAGTATTATTGATTGATTAGGGGCCAAGCTGTAGGGTTGGGAGCAGAAGCAATGTGGCCTAATGGATAGAGCACGGTCCTGGGGACTCAGAAGGACATGGGTTCTCACCCCATCTCTGCGACCTGGGGCAAGTCACTTAACTTCTGTGTGCCTCAGTTACCTTAATGGAAATTAAGGCTGTGAACCCCATATGGGACATGAACTGTGTCCAACCTGATTAGCTCGTATCTGTCTCAGTGTTTAGTACAGTGCCTGGCTCATAGTAAGCGCTTAACAAATGCCATTAAAAAAAGAATCATGGATCCAAATGGAGAAGGTCCATCTCTTAGGGACCCTCCCCCAAATGACCCCTTTTCCCTAGATCTCCAATGGAAGGACAGAACGGAAGAGCAAGTACAGCAGTAAGGGACTTGGGGGTCAGAATGGACCACAAGCAGTCTCTCTGCCTGTGTCCATTTTTCTGTGTGAGATGAACAGGGGGCAAGAGCGGGCGAAAGTCACTCAATGGCAGACGGACCAGCAGTCACTTGGAGGTGGGGGAGTGGATGAACTTGATGACCATCCACCTGACCCACCAAGACACTTACCATAAACCCTCAAAAAGCCAAACGCTATTTCTGTCTGGAAGTGCGGGTTGATGGATTGTAGAAGGTAGCTGCCGGAATCGTTTACGGTTACTCTCTGGATCAGGAGGGAGCCGTTGCGGTGAATGGCCTCCCGGCCGCTGTAGGCCGCCCCGGGCGTCTGGATCTCGGTGGCGTTGACGTAGCTGAGGATCATCTGAGACAGGCTGAGAGACGCCCCCCGGTACCAATTGTAGAGCAGCAGGCCGCCAGGGGCCCCGCTGACCGACAGTGTCACGTCCCAGCCCTCGAGGGGGGCGGGAGGGATGGGGGTGATGGTCAGCTGGGCGGGCGCAGGAGGCAGCCAAGCGCTTAGAACCGAGGCTGTGGGCAGAGTGGGGGAAGGAGGGAGGTTGGTGATGACTCCTCTGGGAAGCCCTCCCAGATGGACCCAAGAGAGTTGGACTGCTCCCTGGCTATCCTCCCTCCTGAAGTCCAGTCTCCCCCACTTGAAACACCTTCCCTTGTCCTCTGAGTTAAACAGTTCCTTTCCTCCTTTGAAATTCTACTAAAAGCCCACCTGCTCCAGGAAACCTTTCCAGATTGACCCCACTAGGCTCTCATTCCATTTTCTGCTTCTGTCCCAACACGAGAATCTTTCCCTCACCCGCAAAGTCATCACCCTGATGCTTTCTTGCTTCCGAATCACCTCCTCCAGGAGGCTTGCCCAGACGCTCCCTACTTAAGTCCCTTCCTTCCAAATCCCATGAGCCCTCGATCAATCGATGGTAATTATTGAGTTCTTACTAAGAGCAAAGCACTGTACTAAGTGCTTGGGAGAGTTCAATACAACAAAATTAGCAGCCCCTCAGCACTTAATGATGGTGGTACTTTTTAAGCGCTTACTATGTGCTGTACTAAGCGCTGGTGGGGGGAATACAAGCAAATTGGTCTGGGCACAGTCCCTGTCCCACCTAGGACTCACAGTCTTAATCCCCATTTTACAGATGAGGTAACTGAGGCACAGAGAAGTGAAGTGACGTGTATTCTCTTGAATGCTCCGCTTCCCCTTTATTTCCCCCTCCCTCATTTCCTTCCCCCTCCTGTAAACTCGCCGTGAGCAATGTGTCTGCTTCTTGTCATATTGCACTCTCCCAAGCGCTCAGTACAGTGCCTTGCACACAGCAAGCGCTCAATAAATACGATTGAATGAATCTCCAGCGTTCATCTGTTGCTCTCCTCATCCCAGATCCCGGCCGCAGGTGACTCCCGCCACGCTTCCAGCAGGGCCCGGCCCTCACCTGCGAGGAACAGCCCAGTCCAGGTGTGGCCCCACCGGGCGGGAGGGCCCCCGCAGCCCGAGGGAGACGCCACCGTCGCCATCGGCCTCCGCTGTCACTCGCTCTGCGGACGGAGAGTTTAGCGTTTTCCCGCTGGAAATCCGGGCGGAGGCTGGAGCATGGAACTCCATCTCCCGCCATGGCCCCGGGAGGTGTGGAGGTTTGCCCTCTCACGGATAAGGACAGACCACCCGATGCCCCTTCCTCTCCCTCCAGGCGCGGCTCACATCCTGGTTGAGGGTGGATTCCCTCCCGTCGAGGTCTTTGCCCGGTTCTGGCGGCCGACCGGCGGGGTCTCCCCGCGTGGAGTCGGGGCGGGCTGCAGTCGGGCGAGAGGGCTCCCAAGCAGACTGCTCTAAGCAGGGTAAAGAGGCTGGGAAAATCCTGTGCCGGGATTAGATTTCCCCAGAAGAGCTGGATCCTTTAGAAAGCAGGCATTCCCTCTTTTCCTTCCATCCCCTTCCTCTCTTCCCTTTCCTTGTCTCCGTTGCCCCAGCCATTCCTCACCACCACCACACCCCCCAAGTCCCCAAGCCTGATTCTTCGCACTTTGCCCCTTCTGCTTCCCGCACCATCCCCAGGAGAGTTTGAACCCCATGGGACCCCAAGAGATGAGAATGTGGAATCAAGCCAGCTCCACCTTGGTAGACCCAGTCTTCTAGTCTCCCCCTTCCAAGCTTAGCCGGAGCAGAAGTGCTCTGGGACAGAGGAGGGAAGGTGAGATGCTGAGGAAAAAGGGCCCCAGAGGTTGGGGGGTCCCTAGCTCCCAGCAGAGGTGGGATGTACCACCTTGGGAAGAGGGAGCCCCTTACCTAGCCCTTAGAACAGTGCTTTGAACATAGTAAGCGCTTAATAAATGCCATCATTATTACCCAAGCCGGATCTTTCTTCCTCCGTCCCCTCCCTCTCCCCAGCGGGGGATGGACAGGTCAGCTCAGCCCAGGCTGACAGGACACACTGCAGGAGCTGGACGCTGGGAGCTGTCCTTTGCCTCAAGGAGGCGGGGACTGAGCTGCTTGGGGGCTGGCCTAGTCTGTCCCCCCCCCCCCCTTCCCCTTGGGTTTCCACCCCTCGACACTGAACCTGCCCTGAGTCAGGTTCTAAGACCCTTCCCCCCTCACCAGGGAGCATCCTGGAGGGGAGGGTCTCAGCCTCACCAGCAGTTTTGTTTTTCCAGTACGGCATTGGGCGGGGGGGAGGAGAGTTGGGCGGGCATGGAGGGGGAGTAGGGTGGGCTTTGAAGAGAGGGGTGAGGGGCAGGCCTGGGGGCGCCGGTGAAAAGTCCATCCCCCTAGTAGAACAGAAGCAGCCTAGTATATTGGAACAGAACACAGACCTGGGTCCTAATCTCCGTTCTGCCAATTGTTTGCTGTGTGACCTGGGTCAAATCGCTTAACCTCTCCGTGCCTTAGTCCTCCTGTTTTCCCTCCTACTTAAACTGTGAGTCCCACGAGGGATGGACTACATCAAGCCTAATTATCTTGTATCTACCTCAGTGTTTAGAACTGTGTTTGACACATAGTAAGTGCTTAAAAGTGTAAAAGTAGCCTGGGAGTTGCTTGCTGTGTGAACTTGGAAAAGTCCCTTAACTTCTCTGGGCCTCACTTTCATCTGAAAAATGGGGGACAACACCTGTGCTCCTACCTTCTTAGAATCACGACTCTCTTGGGCTCACAGTCTGTATCCGACCTGATAATCTTGCAACTACCCCAGCATTTAGCACAGTGCACATAGGAAGCCCTCAAACACTCCAGTGATGCTCTCTGCCTTGTTGGGGGAGGGGTGGGAGGAGGAGAAAGAGATCGGGACCAACTCGGGAAGGTGAGTTTGGAATGGGCCGTGGCAATTGTGTACTTTCCTCTGCCTTAAACGGGTGTCCGTCCCGACCCCTCCCGTGCTTGGCTCAGGGGCCTTTGGGCCCAGAGGAAAAGGAGAACTCGCCAATGAAGCCGAAAGGAATAAACAGTTGTGGTTCTGCACATCTGGGGGGAAGTTCTCCACAGGTGGGGAGGGGGAAAAGGCAGGGGGTCGTGGAGCCCTAGCAACTGGTGTCCAAAAGTCTCAGCTGGGCGACCTTTCTGCTTCATCTCACCGCTGACCTCTTGCCCACAACTTGCCTCTGGTCTGGAATGCCTTCCCTACTCATGTCCAACAGACAGTTTCTCTCCTCCACCTTCAAAGCTTTATGGAAGGCATATCTCCAAGAGGCCTTGCCTAAGCCCTCTTTTCCTTTTCTCAACTGCTTTCTGCTTCGCCCTGACTTCCTCCCTTTATTCGCCCCCTCCCCAGCCCCACAGCACTTATGTACGCTTCTGTAATTTATTTATATTAATGTCTGTCTCCTCCTCTCGACTATAAACTCTGTGGACAGGGAATGTGGCTGTTATATTGTACTCTCCAAAACACTTAGTACAATGCTCTGCACACAGTAAACTCTCAATAAATATGATTGACCAGCTGACTTCTCCCTCACAGTATTTATATATGTATTTAAGTTGTTGCTTCCCCTCTACTTGTAATTTTTGCTTCTGTCTCTCCCCCTTCCAACCCTGAAGACTCTGAGATACTTGAGGGCAGGATTCACGTCTACCCATTCTACCAATTCTAATTCCAGCTTCACCACTTGTCTTCTTTGTGGCCTTGGGCAAGCCACTTAACTTCTCTGTGCCTCAGTTACCTCATCTGTAAAATGGGAATTAAGACTGTGAGCCCCACTTGGGACAGGGACTGTGTCCAACCTGATTACCTTGTGCCTACCCCAGCACTTAGAACAGTTCTTGGCACGTAGTAAGCGCTTAAATATCATCATCATCATCATTATTATTACTGTACTCTCCAAAAACTTTAGTACATGCTTGACACAAAGAGCTCAGCAACTTATACTTCCCAAGCGCTTAGTACAGTGCTCTACACACAGTAAGTGCTCAATAAATATGAATGAATGAATAAATGCCACTGAGTAAACTCTCTCCTGGGACTGTGGGTTCGCAGTCCGACAGTTTCTAGCGGGGAGTCAGAGGCGGCGAGTCGGAAGGAAATACATTTTTAAAAAAGAATGAATTAAGTGGTGGCTAAGAAAGGAAAATGCGATACCCCGACTAGGGATCGACAATTCTCCAGGACGGCGCGCATAAATGTCTTTCTCTCTCGCACACACACATTTCTAACGGGCTCCGCACGATGGCGCTCGAGAGACTCGGCAAGGCAGGTGGTTCATTCATTCAATCAATCGTATATGTTGAGCGCTTACTGTGTGCAGAGCACTGTACTAAGCGCTTGGGAAGTACAAGTTGGCAACATAGAGACGGCCCCTACCCAACAACGGGCTCACAGTCTAGAAGAGGGAGACAGACAACAAAACAAAACATGTGGACAGGTGACAAAACATGTTCATTGGTTTAGTAGTTCATTCATTCAATCGTATTTATTGAACGCTTACTGTGTGCAGAGCACTGTACTAAGCGCTTGGGAAGTACAAGTTGGCAACGTATAGAGACGGTCCCTACCCAACAGCGGGCTCACAGTCTAGAAGGGGGACACAGACAACAAAACATATTAAAATAAATAGAATAGTAAAAATGTACAAGTAAAATAAATGAGTAATAAATCTGTACAGACATATATGCAAGTGCTGTGGGGAGAGGAAGGAGGTAGGGCGGGGGGGAGGGGAGAAGGGGGGAGAGGAAGGAGGGGGCTCAATCTGGGAAGGCCTCCTGGAGGAGGTGAGCTCTCAGTAGGGCTTTGAAGGGAGGAAGAGAGCTAGCTTGGTGGATGTGCAGAGGGAGGGCATTCCAGGCCAGGGGTGGACGGCAGGACAGGTGAGAACGAGGCACAGTGAGGAGGTTAGCGGTGGAGGAGCAGAGGGTGCAGGCTGTGTGTGCAGAGCACTGTACTAAATGCTGGGAGAAAACACAGGTGGGAATTAGGCACCATCCCCTGTCCCTAAAACAAGTAGAATAAGAAACAGTATGACTTAGCAGCTTAAGGGAAAGAGCAAGGGCCTGGAGTCAGAGGACCTTGTTCAAATCCTGGCTCAACCATTTGTCTGCTGTGTGACCTTAAGCAAGTCACTTCTGTGTGCCTCAGTTACCTCATCTGTAAAGTGGGGATGAAGACACCGAGCCTTATGTGGGGTAGAATCTGTGTCCAACATGATTTATCTTGTATCTACTCCGTACAGCCTGCTACATAGCATGTGCTTAAATATTATTAAGAAAACGGGGGCTCAGTTTCTGAGTCTTGTATAGCTCTGTGATCTTGTCAACAAAAGTATATCATCAAGTTGGGGACTATAGTAGTCTCATTTTCCATTACAACATCCCTGAGAGATCGGGAGACAGCTGTATTCACTTCCATTTTAAAGAGGAAACTGAGGCACTGAATGGTTGACTTATCCAAAGTGACAGATGAAGCAGCTGAACCAGAGCTTCATTCAGTTAGGGTCCCTGATTCCCAGCACGATGCGGCCTCACCTGAGGATTGAACTAACGTTAGACAGCCCTTTCTTCTCACGCACTGCTTTCTGGTCTGAATAATCATTCTGCCTGAATCTTTTGCTGACTGAAGTTGGGAGGTGCTGAATCTTACGCTAACCCCAACTCTTAGGAGAAAAGAAGCATGTTGGCCCTCTCACCCAACCTCCTCCCAAAGTTGATCTCATCCCTTGGAGAGCTTCCGAACCAGTAGGCCCTAAGAGGGAGAGAGTTCAGTGATTTGGATTTCCCCCGGGGTAATCTGAACTCTCAACCTGACTTTGCCTTAACTAGTGGTCTGAGGCTATGGGTATCATCTTTCTAGAAATCCATGTACATGCTATTTCCCACTCGAGTTGCTCTCCCCTGTCTCCTTCCAATCTTCCCTTCCTACTAATTCCAATATTCAAGGAGGCAAGACAAGCTACTTCCTGCCTTCTCCAACTCCCCACCCCTGCCAGTCAGTCTGACACTGGATGCTTGTCTCTGCTGTGACACCAGTTAGGCCAGGCTTCTTTGGTTGCTCAAAGCTGGTTTGCCCTGGCATCCCCCTCTCCCAGCCATTTCCCAGCCCTTCTGCTCCCATACTCTGCATTTGAGTATGAACACCTCATGGCTGTGGTAGTAATAATAATAATGATAAAAATGATGATGATGGTATTTGTTAAGTGCTTACTATGGGCAAAGCACTGTTCTAAGCGCTGGGGAGGTTACATGGTCATCAAGTTGTCCCATGGGGGACTCACAGTTTTAATCTCCATTTTACAGATGAGGTAACCGAGGCCCAGAGAAGTTAAGTGAATTGCCCAAAGTCACAAAGCTGATAGTTGGCAGAGCAGGGATTTGAACCCATGACATCTGACTCCAAAGCCCACACTCTTTCCACTGAGCGATGCTGCTTCTCCAGTAGTACCTTCAGTAAATGTCCTCTAGGCAGAGGCATGCTCCAGATGCAGTTATAACTGTACAAAAGTCACGTAAACCCATATGGAACAGAGACTAATTATCTTGTGCCTGTCCCAGCATACCACAAGTATCACTAAGCCTTTACTATGTGCTAAGCATTATACTAAGAACTGGGGCAGATACAAGATAGGTAGAACACACCATATTCTTGGTTTAGTAAATGCCAGTTATAATCTGGACTATAATAGGG
The DNA here is from genome assembly GCF_015852505.1 of Tachyglossus aculeatus. NCBI lineage: Eukaryota > Metazoa > Chordata > Mammalia > Monotremata > Tachyglossidae > Tachyglossus > Tachyglossus aculeatus. Next base: position 5,163,379 of record NC_052091.1, read on the forward strand.
TTAAGAGGTAAACACAATTTACAATTAGAGAACTGCATGTGTCGCTGGGAAATGAGTCTTTTCTCCAATGCACTCTTCCAATTCCTTAGTAGGTACTTAGTAAATACCACTGCGTGATTTATGATCCCCACCCCACCCCTCACCCCTACCTGCAGGAGTCCCCAATTGTTCTGAGACAATGGAAACATCTCCAGCTTGACTCTAGAACCCAAGTCAGGTACTGGGCCCTCCCAACCAGCCCCCACTTCAGTGTTATTTATTAAGTACAGAGAGCTGTACTAAGTACCTTGGGGAGAAATAATAATAATAGCATTTGTTAAGCACGTATGATGTGCAAAGCACTGTTCTAAGCGCTGGAGGGGGATACAAGATGATCAGGTTGTCCCATTTGGGGCTCACAATCTTAATCCTTGAAGGATTCCTTGAAGTTCCTTGAAGGAAGCACAGTCTTTCTTCAGAGAAGTAGCATGGCTCAATGGAAGGAGCACGGGCTTTGGAATCAGAGGTCATGGGTTCAAATTCTGGCTCTGCCACTTAGCTGTGTGACTTTGGACAAGTCACTTAACTTCTCTGGGCCTCTGTTACCTCATCTGTAAAATGGGGATTGAGACTGTGAGCCCCCCAAGGGACAATCTAATCACCTTGTAACCTCCCCTGTGCTTACAACAGTGCTTTGCACATAGTAAGTGCTTAATAAATGCCATTATTTATTATTATTATTATTCTTAACAATTCCCCCTCTACCACACATACACCCAAACCACGGCGGAAATAAACCAGGCTGGGAAAGGGTTAGTATTTACTTCAGCGATGGGTAAAAAGGATTTGAGACCACACGGGCTTGCTCCCAGTGGTCTGCAGAATTTGCACGCGGGCGGGAGCGGCGGCCACGACTTCTCTTCCAACTCTGAGGCCGCGGGCTTGGCCCCGGATTCCCCACGGGCCCGGCCCCGGATTCCCCACGGGCCCGTGGGAGGCCTAATCCTCGCCCTCCCAGCCTCGGGGGCCGCAGTCCCTCGCCCGGCTTCGGTGCCCCAGCCTAGGCCGGCAGTTGAAGTTCAGAGTAAATGTTGGCGTTTCCCACCTGCAAGTCCTAAGAACAGAGAGAGGGGATGGGGGGCTACGGGTGGGAGGAGCCCCTAGGGGCTCAGTCCGCGTTCCTCCCCGCAGTTCGGACCCCTCTTCCCTCCCAGGCTCCTGCCCAGCCCTCTCCCCTTCCTCCCGGAATTAGACCCCCCATCCGGCAAAGCCCATCATGAATACCCCCTTGCTGATTCCACAACTGCCACTTTGGGAAGAGACAGGGGAATACGTCACCTCCACCCCAGTCTCTCCCCACCCTGAAGCTCTCCCCCTCCCCTGATGCAGAGCCCCTCCTCTCTCCTACCCGCCCCCCACAAGACTCAACGCCTAGGGAAAGGGAAACCCAAGCGAAGTTGCCCAGAAATGTCCGTACCTCATAGATGGGCACAGGCCCCATCGGTTTCTCCGGGTAGTTCTGGCCGATGGAAAGAATTATTATGGGGAGGGGGCTTGGGGCGAACGCCACTTCAGCTACGCCCTCAACAGAGCCCCAGCATGTAGGTACCCACCCCAACATAACAGCGCTTATGTCCGTGTCTTTAGACAGTGTTGCTTCCTGCTATCTGTCATTTTTTTAGGGTCACTCACTGGCTAGGTCCTTGAGGATCACGAATGGCTCCTTACCCTCTTGTCCTCACCCAAATTTTAAGTAGACCTCACTCTGTAGGCGCTCAATAAATACCACTGATTGCCTGATTGATTGAGCCCAGCTGTTGACGCCACTTAACTCAGCAAGCTACGGATCAGTCAGCGCTTAAGGTGTTGCTCCCACTAAACGGGGGGCGTGTGTGTGTGTGGAGGGTCCTTCCTGCTTCTTTCGTCGTGGCTCTCCCCACCACTACAGCACCGTTAATCGACGGGAGTCTTTAAACCGGTAGCCAGACTAAGGAAGCTAACCAAGATAATAATAATAATAATGATAATAATAATAATAATAATAATAATAATAATAACATTTATTAAGCGCTTACTATGTGCAAAACACTGTTCTAAGCGCTGGGGAGGTTACAAGGTGATCAGATTGTCCCACTGGGGGCTCACAATCTTAATCCCCATTTTACAGGTGAGGTAACTGAGGCACAAAGAAGTTAAGTGACTTGCCCAAAGTCACACAGCTGACAATTGGTGGAGCCTGGATTTGAACCCATGACCTCTGACTCCAAAGCCAGATGAGATGAGACCGGGCTGGCAGAGAGGCCGGCAAGCAGGGACCGCAGAGAGCCAGCAGTAGTATTGATATTTACTAAGTGCCTTAGACCACCTCTCTCCACTTCAACAGTCTTCCGAAATCACACCTTACTAGTCAATAAATGGTATTTACTGAGCACTTACTGAGTGCAGAATGCTTGGAAAGTACAATTTAACATTTCCTCCTAGAGGCCTTTCCTGACTAAATCCTCATTTCCTCCACTCTCTCTTCCCTCTGCCTCACCTATGCACTTGGATTTGTACCTATTAAGCACTTAATATTCACCCCACCCTCAGCCCCATAGCACTCAGATACACACTCCTATACTTGCCCATTTTCCCTATCTGTAATTCATTTTATTGCCCGTCTCCCCTTCAAGACTGTAAACTCTTTGTAGGCAGAGATCATGTTTACCAGCTCTGTTGTAGTGTATTCTCCCAAGCGCTTAGTACAGTGCTCTGCACACATTTAGCATGCGATAAGTGCAATGGATTGGTTGAATGGGAACGTGCAACAGAGGCAAAGGCAGTTTAGCCTTGTCTACAGGGAACTTTCACTCTAATGAGCGGGAGCTAGTGGTTAGGCACTTACAGGCACTGTCGTCCCCCTGGGGTCCGTAGCCTTTTTCCAAGTCAAGTCCAGGTCTTCATATGCATTTCCTTGATCTCCTGGGGGAAGGAGGTGGAGGGCTAAAGCTGTGGAGGGGCACGGGTCTGGGAACGCTGGGGTTGGTCCCGTTATTTCTCAGGGAAACTCTCTATGTGGGACGATTTCTCCCCATCCTACCCACCTGGGGAAACCCACCAGAATTAATGGAAGTGTTAGCAGTGGGCAGAGCCACAGCAAGGGTCCGGCCAAGGTGGCTCTTGCCACAGAGCTAAAGTGGCCTCTTTCCACCCTCCTTATCACCAACTCTCCCAGGGGTAGCAGTGGAGAAAGGACCAGCCTAAGGGGCACCAAGTGGCGAATCTCCTAGGACCAGATAATGCTACTAATAATAATAGTATTTGTTAAGGGCTCATTATGTGCCAGGCACTGTACTAAGCGCTGGAATGGATATGAGCAAATCGAGCTGGATAGAGGCCCTGACTCACGTGAGACTCAGTCTCAATCCCCATTTTACAGATGAGGTAACTGAGGCACAGAGAAGTGAAGTGACTTGCCCAAGATCACACAGCAGATGAGTGGCAGAGTCAAGATTAGAGCCCATGACCTTCTGACTCCTACGCCCATGTTCTACCCACAAACCATACTGCTTCTCTTAGGAACTAAAGAGCTTTGAGCTCCAATCTCCTACTTCTGAGCAGTGGATGTCTGAATCACCCAAAGCAACTAGAGCCCGTCCTATTTCTAAAACTCTTCAGGGATGCGACTCCACCACTTCCCTCAGTTGCCCGTTCCAGTGCTCATCCCCTTGACAGTGTGTCCTTGTGTCTAACCCAACTCCCTCCTGCTGCATCTCCAACCCAGTACTCACTGTTTTGCAGAGCCGACATCTTCCCTCCGCTGCTGATTCTCTCCTCTAACCTAGGTGGACTGAAGGAGATGGTGGGCATCCCCCAAAGGCCGGGCCTGGGGTTTTGAATTAGGACCATCCCTCTCTCCCAAGCTCTGAGTCGTTTTGCCCCCACAGAGGCTCACCTCACCCGCACCATTCCCTCTGGCCAGCCCACCCTTCCCCAGCTCCCAGAAGCAAAGAGGGAAACTGAGATCCAGCATGGGGATGGGGAGGAAGGGAGGGGAAGGGAAGGGAGGGTCCAGGGGATGGGGGGTGGAGAGGGTCCTGGGAAGGGCAGCAAGAGCGATCAGAAGGACGTAGGGAGGAGTTACCCTCTGGATCTGCGGCGGACGTGGAGAAGCCAATACCCCAGCACCCCGAGCAGTGAGGTCCCCACCAGGATTCCCACCACCATGGCGGCGATAATCCCTCTGGAAGCTGCAGGAGAGGGAACTGGGATGTGGGGTGGAGAGGGGAGGTCAAGGACATGAAGACAGAAGAACTGGAATTGCCAAAGTGACCCACATTCGAGGCCACCCAGACCCAAAGGCCTTCTAGGCAGTGTAACTAGCTTACTCTCCCAAGAGCTTTGTACAGTGCTCTGCACACAGTAAGTGCTCAATAAATGTGATTGATTGACTGACTGATAGTCTATAAGCTCCCAGTGGAAAGTCAGTCAGTCAATCGTATTTACTGAGCACTTACTGTGTGCAGAACACAAATAAGAGCTTGGGAGAATAAAATATAGCAGTAGATAGACATATTCCCTGACCACAATGAGTTTACAGTCTAGAGGGGGAGGCAGACATGAATATAAATAAGTAAATTACAGATATGTACATAGGTGCTGCAGGGCTGGGAGCAGGAATGAATAATGGGAGCAAGTCAGGGTGATGCAGAAGGGAATCAGAGAAGAGGAAAGGAAGGCTAAGTCAGGGAAGGCCTCTTGGAAGAGATGTGCCTTCAGTAAGGCTTCAAAGGGGGGGAGAGTCATTATCTGTAGGTTATGAGGAGGGAGGGCGTTCCAGACCAGAGGTAGGACGTGGGCGAGAGCTTGGTGGTGAGATAGATGAGATCGAGGTACAGTGAGAAGGTTGGCATGAATAATAATAATAATAATAATAATAATAATAATATTTGATAAGCACTTACAGCCAGACACTGTACTAAGCGCTGGGATGAATACAGCAAATTGGGTTGGACAAAGTCCCTGTCCCATGTGGGGCTCACAGTCTCAATCCCCATTTGAGAAGCAGCATGGCTCAGTGGAAAGAGCCCGGGCTTTGGAGTCAGAGGTCATGGGTTCAAATCACAGCTCCACCAATTGTCAGCTGTGTGACTTTGGGCAAGTCACTGAACTTCTCTGTGCTTCAGTTACTTCATCTGTAAAATGGGGATTAAGACTGAGCCCCCTGTGGGACAGCCTGATCACCTAGTAACCTCCCCAGTGCTTAGAACAGTGCTTTGTACATAGTAAGTGCTTAATAAATGCCATTATTATTACTATTATTATTATCATTATTTGAGGCCCAGGGATGTGAAGTGACTTGATCAAAATCACAGAGATACAAATGGAAGTAGAGGAGCAAAGTATGCGGACTGGGTCATAGTAGGAATCATCCTTCCCTAATCTTTTATATTGTCCCCTCCCAAGTGCGTGTTTCATCATCAATCATCAATCGTATTTATTGAGCACTTACTGCGTGCAGAGCACTGTACTAAGCACTTATGCTTAAGTGCGGGTTCTGCACACACTCAAAAAATGTCATTGATTAATTTATGGATTGCTTGGTAGGGGGTCCCGGGGATGGAGGAAGGACCAAATAGATGTGGTACTTGTACTTTTAAACTTGTACTTCCCAAGCGCTTAGTACAGTGCTCTGCACCCAGTAAGCGCTCAATAAATACGATTGAATGAATGAATGAATAATAAATACGATTGAATGAATGAATGAATGTGGGATGTAGGCATTGAGCCTCAGGGAAGTGGCCACTAGGTGGCGCCATGCCCCCACGACCGGAGGGGCGATAGCGATCCCCCAGTGGGTGCCGGGCAGGGGGAGAGGGGACACGGTAATAATGGTAAGAATTATTAATGGCAAGAATTAACTAATAATTAATTAATTATTATCAATAATATTATTAATTAATAATTTGTTAATTAATAATAATTCTTTATTATTAATAAAGAATTAATAATGGTGAGAATAACGATGGTATTTGCTAAACTCTTACTATGTGCCGGGCACTGCACTAAGCACTTGGAGTGGATACAAGAAAATCGAGATGGACACAGTCCCTGTCCCATGTGGGGCTCACAGTCTTAATCCCCATTTTACAGATGAGGCACAGAGAAGTGAAGTGACTTGCTTGGTCACACTGCAGACAAGTGGCAGAGGCGGGATTAGAAGCCATGACCTTCTGATTTCCAGGCCCATGCTCTATCCGTTACAAGAAAATCGAGTTGGACACAGTCCCTGTCCCATGTGGGGCTCTCGCAGTCTTAATCCCCATTTTACAGATGAGGCACAGAGAAGTGAAGTGACTTGCTTGGTCACAACGCAGACAAGTGGCAGAGGCTGAATTAGAAGCCATGACCTTCTGATTTCCAGGCCCATGCTCTACCCATTACACCATGGGAACCCAGGAGGGATCTAGAGCTGGGATTCATTCATTCAATCGTATTAATTGAGCGCTTACTGTGTGCAGAGCACTGGTACTAAGCGCTTGGGAAGTACAAGTTGAGAAGTAGTGTGGCTCGGTGGAAAGAGCACGGGCTTTGGAGTCAGAGGTCATGGGTTTGAATCCCGGCTCTGGCAGTTGTCAGCTGTGTGACTTTGGGCGAGTCACTTGACTTCTCTGTGCCTCAGTTCCCTCATCCGTACGATGGGGATGAAGACTGTGAATCCCCTGTGGGACAACCTGATCGCCGTGTAACCTCCCCCCAGCGCTTAGAACAGTGCCTTGCACATAGTAAGCGCTTAATAAATGCCATTAAAAAGAAAAGTTGGTAACATACAGAGACGGTCCCTACCCAACAACGGTCTCACAGTCTAGAAGGGGGAGACAGACAACAAAACAAAACAAGTAGGCAGGTGTCAAGTCGTCAGAAAAAATAGAATTAAAGCTAAATGCACATGGGATGAGGGGCAGGGACAGAATGGAGATACCCACCTGGGCTTTCCCGCGGTTCCTAGACCCTTCCAGACCCCGGGGCCCACCCCCTCAGATGGACACCAACTTCTCTGTATCTGGGCTTTGCCCTTCACTCACCTGGGGCCTTCTCCGCTGGGGTGGTCGTGGGCCTCAGAGAGACTTCGATGGTGATGGAAGCCTCCTCTTGCCCGCGCGTGGTGACCACATGCACAATGTAGCGCCCGGAGTCCTCAGGGCTGACGGCTTGGAGGAGCAACGAGCCATTCACGGTGCCAGTCTCTCTCCCGCTGTGGGCCTGGCCCGGAAACCACTCGGGGGCAACACCATGGGTGTTGTAGCGGAGGATGCGATGGGGGCCTCCCGCTGCCCCACGGTACCATGTGTAGCTCTTGGGCAGCCCCGAAAGGCCTTGGAGAGACAGGGTGACGTCCCCCCCGACCCTGGGATGCCGGGGAACTGGCACGATCCGGAGCCCTGAAACTGCAGGGGGATGAGGTAAACAGTCAGTCCTGGTGGGAAGCCCTGGGTAGAGATGCAGGATCCCCTCTCCCTGCCCCTGTTAGAGAAACGGAGTTCCTGAGGTGAAAAATCCCTAACCACATTGGTGGACTGGGAGTCAGAAATCAGAGAAACCCAATCAGATGTGGGGGTGGACTGGGCTGGGAGTTGCTCTCCTCCACACTGCTCTCTACTTAGAGAATCAGTGTGGCCTACTGGCTAGAACCAATGACCTGGGAGTCAGAAGGACCTGGGTTCTAATCCCTGCTCTGCCACTTGTCTGCTGTGTGACTTTAGGCAATTCACTCAACTTTTCTGGGCCTCAGTTCCCTCATCTGTAAAATGGGGTTGAGTTTGAGCCCCATGTGGGACAGGGATTGTGTCCAACCTGATTAACTTGTATCTACCTTAGTGCTTAGAATAGTGCTTGGCACATAGTATGTGCTTAACAAGTACCATAATCATTATTATTATTATTATTCTCTGGGCCTCAGTTCCCTCATCTGTAAAGTGGGACTAAGACTGTGAGCCCCATGTGGGACAGGGACTGCATCCAATCTGATGATCTTGTATCTGCCCCTGAACTTAGAACAGTGCTCGACACATAGTAAGTGCTTAACAAATACCATTATTATTATTATTATTATTATTATTATTTTATTATTATTGTCCTGCAACCCCCCAAAAGACTGTAAGCTCTTTGAGTTTAGGGAAGTGTCTTCCACCGTCCTGTGCTCTGCACAGAGTAAGAGTTCAATAAATACCATTGATTTATTGACTGATTGATTGGTCCTTCCAGGGCTCAGGTCAGGGAAGACCCCAGGAGTCTGGGTCTGTCACGGCCTTCCCTGGCCCCAGCTCCCACTCCCCTCTACCTGGAGGTCCAACTTGCTGTTCTGATCTCAGTCTAGGGCCCCCCTTCACACTGCTGCCTGGATCATCTTTGTGCAGGAACGCTCTGGGCATGTTACTCCCCTCCTCAAAAACCACCAGTGGCTGCCGGTCAACCAATGCATCAAGCAAAACCTCTGCGGCTAACCTCCTCACTGTACCTCGTTCTCGCCTGTCCCGCCATCCACACATCATCATCATCATCATCATCATCATCATCAATCGTATTTATTGAGCGCTTACTATGTGCAGAGCACTGTACTAAGCGCTTGGGAAGTACAAATTGGCAACACATAGAGACACATCCATCAAGCTAGCTCTCTTCCTCCCTTCAAAGCCCTACTGAGAGCTCACCTTCTCCAAGAGGCCTTCTCAGACTGAGCCCCCTTTTTCCTCTCCTCCTCCCCATCCCCCCGTCTTATCTCCTTCCCTTCCCCACAGCACCTGCATATATGTTTGTACAGATTTATCGGTCTATTTATTTTACTTGTACATATTTCCTATTCTACTTATTTTGTTAATGATGTGCATTTAGCTTTAATTCTATTTGTTCTGACGACTTGACACCTGTCTGCATGTTTTGTTTTGTTGTCTGTCTCCCCTTCTAGACTGTGAGCCAGTTGTTGGGTAGGGGCTGTCTCTAAATGTTGCCAACTTGTACTTCCCAAGCACTTAGTACAGTGCTCTGCACACAGTAAGTGCTCAATAAATACGATTGAATGAATGAATGAATTAATTAGTGCTTGAAGTAAGAAAAAGGCCCTGAATGGGTGTGCTGGGCTGCAGAGGGAATGGCTGTGCCACCCACCCCACCCCACAGGCTCTGATGTGTCTAGTCACCAGTCATCTTTGCCCCGTCTCACCCATTTTTACGTCTCTCAGAGGCCTGGACTCTATCTTGATGGGTGAGGGGGAGGATCTTCTAATAAAAACAATAATAACTGTGGAATTTGATAAGTGCTATGTGCCAAGCACTGTGCTAGACACAAGATAATCAGGTCAGTCACAGTCCCTGTCCCACCTGGGGCTCCCAGTCTAAATGGGAGGGAAAACAGCTATTTAATCTCCATTTTACAGAGGAAGAAACTGAGGCCCAGACAAATGAAATGAATTGTCCAAGTCATGGAACAGGCAAATGGTGGAGTCGGGATCAGAACTCAGGTCCCCTGTCACCCAGGCTCAGACTCTTTCCAGGAGGCCACACTACTGTCTTATGCTTTTTGTGTGGTCGATCATTCATTCCATCTTATTTATTGAGCGCTTACTGTGTGCAGAGCACTGTACTAAGCAATTGGGCGAGTAAAATATGACAATAAACATACACAATCCCTGCCCACAACAATCTGTCCCCTGCTCCCCCACTCCCCCAAACCCTACGTACTCCAGTGTTCTAGTTATGGATTTTTAAACTTTCATGTCTGTCCTGTATACTCCTTACAACTAGCCCATTTCCATGGGAAGCAGCATGGTCTAATGGATAGAACCAGGGCCTAGGAGTCAGAAGGTCCTGGGTTCTAATCCCGGCTCCACCACTTTGCTGTACGAACTTGGACAAGTCACTTAACTTCCCTGTGCCTCAGTTCCCTCATTTATAAAATGGGGATTGAGACTGTGAGCCCCATGTGGTACAGGGACTGTGTCCAACCTGATTAGCTTAAAAATAGTAATTGTGGTATTTGTTGAGCTCTTACTATGTGCCAGGAACTATACTAAGCGCTGGGGTGAATTCAAGCAAATCGGGCTGGACACAGTCCCCGTCCCACATGGGGCTCACAGTCTCAAACCCCATTTTATGGATGAGGTAAGTTAGGCATAAAGAAGGGAAGTGATTTGTCCAAGGTCACACAGCAGACAAGGGGCAGAGCCGGGATTAAAACGAATGTCTCCCAGGCCTGTGTTCTATCCACAACACCATGATTATCTTGTATCTACCCCAGTACTTAGAACAGTTCTTTACACATAGTAAGTGCTTACAAGTACCATTATTATTATCCCGGCTTCACCAGGTCAGACTGGAGCACCCTTACCAGAAAGTTGTAAATCAACAGTCCCGGTGAGTGGTGGGCTGCCGGCCGGAAGGCTGAAGACCTGTACGGTGTACTGGCCAGCGTCGTCCTCCCTGACTTCCCGGATCTGGAGGGAACCGTCGGCCAACCCCACCTCCCGGCCGGTATGAGCGGGCCCTGGGATGCCCTTTTGTGTTGCAATATCATAGACGAGGATTTGGGTGGCCGGGAGAACCCTGCCACGGTACCAGTGGAACCTCCCCGTTGTCCTGGGAGCTCCCCGGACCGACAGAGTAACATCCTGGTCCTCAGCAGGCTGCGGTGGGATGGACACCAGGGTCACTTGCAGGGACGCTGTGGGTAGCCAGGCGCACAGGACTGAGGCTGGAAAGGAGAGCAAGAGGAGGAGAGATCAGAGGTCCCAGCTGGGTGTAAGGGTGGCGTGCTCTCAGACTCTTTTCATTCATTCATTCAATCGTATTTAACGAGTGCTTGCTGTGTGCAGAGCACTGTACTAAGTGTCTGGAAGAGTACAATGCAGGCAGAAACCTGGAGGAGCACTTGGGGAATCACCCAAAGCCTGGTGGGGTCTGTCCAGGCCTGGTTTGCCTGCTGGCCAACTCCTCACGGAAAGGCTGTGGCCACCTGGCAGTGGGTCCCTCTAGGGTCAGGGGAGGGTCAAAAGGCCTCAACGTTGCATCAAGAGGGACATGTGACCAACAGGGTCTGTGATCTGAAAGCAGACTGGCCTGGCAGCGGAACCTGCCTGCCTGACAAACTACGTCTGACTGAGGTTTCCTGTTCAAAGCTTCTTTTCTCACAGAACAGTTCCTTCCTGTCTTGTTTTCTACTTCTCTCCATCACCCCCTTGTTCAGGGAACCTACCTGGAACACCCCAGCCTCTGGAGTCATTTCTGCAGATGTTTTTCCCTCCCTCACCCGGAGAGCTCTTGGCTAATCCCCAGACCTTCCTGGGCACCCCTCTGATGCCAAGGATTCATTTATTCAATCATATTTATTGAGCACTTACTGTGTGCAGAGCACTGTACCAATCACTTGGTAGAGTACAGTACAGCAATAAACGGACACGTTCTCTGGCCACAATGAACTTACATTCTAGAGGGGGCATTACCATCCTCACCTGTGAAGAGAATCCCCATCCAGGCGCAATCCCTGCAGCGGGGAGGGTCATGGCCACCAGAGTGATGAGCCATCCATCCTGAACCTGCAGAGAGGGAGAGGCCAGTAGGGAGGTGCCCCCCACATTTTTGGTTTTCTCAACTCCCAGGGCTGATTCTAGCCCATTCTGCAGTGACTGTTGGCAGCAGATGACACCTGTAGGATCTCAGCTCAGAGCTCCCAGTAGAGTGTGCCCAGTTGGGGGGTTGGTGGAGGGGGTCTATGGTGACCCTGGGTTGTGCAAAGGATTATCACCTCTTCCCATACACAGGTAAGAGGGAAAGGGCCAGAGTTCTAGGTTGAGGAAACTGCTTACTCCTCAGGACCCCTCCCACAGAGAAAGCTGTTTGGCCTGTGATGTCAGTCACCCGCCTGGTGGTATCCACTGGAGCCCACCAGTCAGAGAGCAGAAAGGGGCTAGGAAAGTGGGCAGAAAACCTCTGAACAGGGAAATGGGGGTTTCTGCCAGGCTTGAAAGGGGAAGTAAGTGTGAAGCTGGTGTTTGCCAGTAAGGCAATGACTCAGGAGGGTGAACCCCCAAAGAAGGATCCCTTTGACGGCCAGTCCACGGAGGAGCTGGCTGGGTTTCAGGGAGGCGGGAACCCCGGGTTTAGTCAAGAACAAGTTCCTGGATCTAGTTGAAGATTATTGCAACACTATTTGTTGCTGTTGAAACCTGAAACACAAGGCAGACCTCATTATCAGTTTATGGACAGAGACTGGGCCGGAGATGTGTGTGTATGTGTGTCCTGTGGCTTCTCCTTGTCCCAGGGGGCTGCAGACCCCGGGCACCCGTCTGTGCCTGGACCACCAATCCTCAGTGGGCAGAGATGGAGAACTAAATCATGGATGCGGCCTTGCCTTTTGGGGGAAAATGGCGGGCAGTTGTCAGAGTCACGGGCTGGTGACAGCAAACTGCTGGGGCAATGTTGGGTACCTGGGACCCCAGACCCCCAAAAGAATCCCTTCCTGGCTGTATATTTCTGCAGGCACTAGAACAAGGAAGCAGTGAGGCCTAGTGGAAAAAGCATGGGCCTAGGAGTCAGAGGACCTGAGTTCTAATCCCAGTTCTGCCGACCAATTACTGTGTGACCTTGGGCAAGTTTTTTCTCTGTGCCTCAGTTTCCTGAACTGTAAAATGGGGATTCAATAATAATAATGATGATGATGGCATTTGTTAAGTGCTTACTATGTGCAAAGCACTGTTCTAAGCTCTGGGGAGCATACAAGGTGATCAGGTTGTCCCATGTGGGGCTCACAGTCTTAATCCCCATTTTACAGATGAGGTAACCGAGGCCCAGAGAAGTTAAGTGACTTGCCCAAAGTCAGACAGCGTCCCCCTCTCCATCCCCCCCATCTTACCTCCTTCCCTTCCCCACAGCACCTGTATATATGTATATATGTTTGTACATATTTATTACTCTATTTATTTATTTATTTTACTTGTACATATCTATTCTATTTATTTTATTTTGTTAGTATGTTTGGTTTTGTTCTCTGTCTCCCCCTTTTAGACTGTGAGCCCACTGTTGGGTAGGGACTGTCTCTATATGTTGCCAATTTGTACTTCCCAAGCGCTTAGTACAGTGCTCTGCACATAGTAAGCGCTCAATAAATGCGATTGATGATGATGATGATGATGACAAGTGGCGGAGCTGGGATTAGAACCCATGACCTCTGACTCTCAAGCCCGGGCTCTTTCCACTGAGCCATGCTGCTTCCTGTTCCCCCTCCTACTTAGACTGTGGGACAGGGACTGTGTCCAACTTAATTAACATGCATCTACCCCAGAGCTTAGAACGATGACACTTAGGAAGTGCTTGACAAATACCACTCAAAAAACACAAAACCTGGGGTTGGGGACTGGGCAGCTGGTGTCAGAAGGGACCGAAGTGCCCCAGGAAGCGAGACTACCTGTGTTCTGCTTCAACCAGCCAGCAGCAAGTTTGGGGGAAGCTGGGCCAAGACTAGGGTAGGAGTTCACTCTCTAATCTTCTAAGGCCTTTAGTGTTAGCCATCCCATCCTCTTTGGACAGCCAGGGCAGGTCAGTACCTGGGGTGGGAAGCGACAAACCTGAAGTGGCATATAATATTAATAATAACAATAATAATAATTGTGGTATTTGATAATAATAATAATGGTATTTGTTAAGTGATTACTATGTGCCAGGCACTGTACTAAGCACTGGGGTGGATACAAGCAAATCGAGCTGGACACAGTCCCTGATCCATATGAAGCTTGCAGTCTCAATCCCTATTTTACAGATGAGGTAACTGAGTCACAGGGAGTGAAGTGATTTGCCCAAGTTCACATAGCAGATGAGCAGCAAATCCAGGATTAGAACCCATGACCTTATGACTCTCAGGACTGTGCTCTATCCACTACACCATACTGCTTCTCTTATTAAGCGCTTTCAAATTACCAAGCACTGTTCTAAGCACTAGGGCAGATACAAGATAATGGGGTTGGATATAATCCCTCTCATTCATTCATTCAATCTATTTATTGAGTGCTTACTGTATGCAAAACACTGTACTAAGCACTTGGGAGAGTACAATATAACAATAAACAGACAAATTTGCTGCCACAACAAGCTTACCCACATGGGACTCACAGTCTTAATCTCCATTTTACAGATAAAGTAACTGAGACATAGAGAATATAAGTGACTTGTCCAAGATCATGCAGCAGACATGTGGCAGAGCCGGGATTAGAACTCACCTCCTCTGACTTCTAGGCCCATGGTCTTTCCACGAGGCTACCCTGCTTCAAAGACTTCTGGGCTGGAGTGGACTCCAAATCTTTTGTCAGCTCTGCCCGCTCCTCTTTTCCTCCTCCCCAGAATATCCTCCCCTTACCTTTACCCCCTCTCAGGGACCCTCACTGAATTCCAAAGGGCTTTGGACCTCAGTGACTCAATAATAATAATAATCATAGTATTTGTTTAGCACTTACTACGTACCAAGCACTGTATTAAGCGCTGGGGTGGATACAAGCAAATTGGGGTAAAGCTCCCAACCCAGCCCCAGCCCCTTAGAACAGTCGAATTTCTCAGAGACTAAGCAATGGGAAGGGATTGAGAAGGGAAAAATGGTTAGGAAATGCAAGAAAACAGTCGTATATGGGAGATGGGGGAAAACTAGGGGGTTGAAGGGAAGTCAGAGGGGATGGATGTGAGGCTAAAAATGGAGCTGGGAAAAGGCAGGGCAGAGAGGGAGAGTAGACATGAGTAATTGGAGGTGAGAAGAGGTGGAAGAGATCATAAGTTCACTGTGGGCAGGGAATATATCTGTTATATTGTTATATTGTACTCTCTCAAGGGCTTAGCACAGTGCTCTGCACACAGTAAGAGCTCAATAAACACGATTGATTGATGAGGAGAGAAGGAAAGGGATTGGAAGAGATTGGGAGACAGTAAACAGTCAGAAGTGTGGTTTTGAAGGAGTATGTGGAGACGATGACTGAGCAAAAGAAAAATGGCATAATCTGAAGCAGGAGAGTGTTGAGAGAGGTACAAGGAAGAATGTGGTAATTGTAGAGACACTCACCTGTCCTGGCTGAATCACTCATTGGAGTCACTTGATGGAAGGCAGAGGCTGGATAAAATGACAGGTAGACCGTGGGCGGGGAATGTGTCTACCAACTCTGTTGTACTGTACTCTTCCAAAGTACAGTGCTCTGCACACAGTTAGTGCTTAACAAATATGACTGATTGATGGTGCCTTGAGAAGCAGCATGGCGTAGTGAACAGAACGCGGGCTTGAGAGTCAGAAGGTCATGGGTTCTAATTCCGGCTCCACCACTTGTCTGCTGTGTGACCTTGGGCAAGTCACTTCACTTCTCTGTGCCTCAGTTACCTCACCTGTAAAATGAGATTAAGACTATGAGCCTCAGGTGAGACAGGGACTGTGACTAACCTGATTTGTGTGTATCCAACCCAGCGCTTAGTACAGTGCCTGGCACACAGTAAGCACTTAACAAATACCACGGTTATTATTATTGTTGTTGTTCTAGGGCCTGATCTTCCAGCCCATCCTTCAGCTTGGCCTTCCCAGTGAGATTCAGGGCTGCAGAACCTGGTAGGGGGAGGGAGAGGGGCAGGAGCTTGGGCTGTGGTCTTCCCTTCCCACCACCATGAAGACTGTGGGCTCAGACCCCGCCCCCACTCACCAGTGCTGAGGTCAATCCATACTGGTCAGTCTGGGTTTCTCGGCCTGCAAGCTGGAACTCGGAGCTGGGAAAAGGTAGTGGGGTTGAGCCCTGAGAGGACAGTGACAGCAGCCGCCCTTCTGGCACCAGAACAGCAGGGTCACCCCTTCCCCCTCCTTCTCTGTCCCCCTCTGTAGCAACACCAGACACTCATCACTTCCGCTATCTCTTCCCCTTGGGGCAACGGACAACGCCCCCATTTGTTGCTAGCACCCATATTGGGTGGGGGCAAGTAGCCTCTGGAGGCAGTGGGTCTTGGAGGCTTGGGGGGGCAGGAAGGGACCAGTGGTCGAGGAGTGGGGAGGAGGCAGATATGAGGCTCCAGCCTGGGGGGAGAGGGTAGGTCCTGGGGGTCAGAGAGACCCCCTCCAGACTGTAAACTCATTGTGGGAATGGAATGCGTCTGTCCATTATATCATACTCTCCCAAATGCTTAATGCAGTGCTCTGCACACAGTAAGCACTTAGTAAATATGACTGAATGAATGGATGATAATAATAATTATGGTATTAAGCGCTTACTATGTGCCAGGCACTATTCTGAGCACTGGGGTAGATACAAGGTAATTGTATCTAGAGAAGCAGCTGTGGCTCAGTGGAAAGAGCACGGGCTTTGGAGTCAGAGGTCATGAGTTTGAATCCCAGCTCTTCCACTTGACTTTGGGCAAGCCACTTAACTTCTCTGGGCCTCAGTTACCTCATCTGGAAAATGGGGACTAAGACTGTGAGCCCCACGTGGGACAACCTGATAACCTCATATCTACCCCAGCGCTTAGAACAGTGCTTTGCACATAGTAAGCGCTTAACAAATACCATCATTATTATTACACAGGGCTCACAGTCTTAATCACCACTTTACAGATGAGGGACCTGAGGACCAGAGAAGTTGATTTGCCCAAAGTCGCACAGCAGAAAAGGGGCAGAGCTGGGATTAGAACCCATGATCTTCTGACTCCCAAGCCCAAGTTCTCTCCAGTAGGACTTGCGGGGAAGCAGGCTCAGTGAGGGCTGGATCAGACCAGGATTTGGGCTTGTACAGGGCTCTGTCTCCTGGAGCTAGTCTGGATCCCCTGGAGGGAATGGAGCCAGGAAGTTCCAACCAACCCAAGCCCAGAAGGGGTTTGAGGGGCTCCAGAAATCTCCACACCTCCAAGTGTTTGGCACCCAGTTTTCCACTTTTGTGATTCACCAAAGAAGTAACCCCATCCCTTCCAAGCTTCCCACTCCTACTGGCCCATTTATCCCAGGCTTCCCAGGTTCTGGCCCATGGTTTTCCTTCATTCAGTCTTATTTACTAAGTGTTTACTGTGTGCAGAGCACTGTACTAAGCGCTTGGGCGAGTACAATACAACAATAAACCGACATATTCCCTGCCCACAACGAGCTTGCAGTCTTGAAAGGGGGAAACAGACATCAATACAGACAAATAAATTACAGATATGAACATAAGTGCTGTGGGGCTGGGAGGGGGAACGAACAGATCAAGTCAGGGTGACGCTGAAAGGAGTGGGAGAAGAGAAAAGGGAGGGTTTAGTCTGGGAAGTCCTCTTGAAGTAGATGTGCCTTCAGTGAGGCTTTGAAGTGGAGGAGAGTAATTGTCAGATTAGAGGAGGGAGGGCGTTCCAGGTCAGACCATCCTCATCCCCTGGCACCCCTCCCTCACTCTACTGGGAGCACTGGGCAGCAGGCCTGAGCAGCTCCCCCGACACCTCTGTGGCCACCACTGCTCTCCCCCAGTTTGGCCCAGCGCCCCAACTTTGCAGTGTCAAAGGAAGAGTGTGGGACACCAAGGGCAGGGAACATCACAGCAACATGGCCTAGTGGATAGAACACAGGCCTGGGAGCCAGAGGACCTGTGCTTTAATCCCAGCTCTACCGTGTGTCTGCTGTGTGACCTTGGGCAATTCACTTAACTTCTCTCTGCCTCAGTTACCTCATCTGCAAAATGGAAATCAAATTCTACTCCCTCCTATTTAGTTCGTGAGGCAGAGACTGTGTCCAGACTGATTAATCTGTATCTTCCCCAGCACATAGAACAGTGCTTGGAACACAGTAAATGCTTTGCAAGTTATTATTATTATTATGGGTGGCAGGAACATCATGGCCCTGAATGGTACCCATTGTCATTGGAGCTTTTGGAAGTAGCAGCACGGCTCAGTGGAAAGAGCACGGGCTTTGGAGTCAGGGGTCATGGGTTCGAATCCCTGCTCTGCCAATTGTCAGCTGTGTTACTTTGGTCAAGTCACTTAACTTCTCTGTGCCTCAGTTCCCTCATCTGTAAAATGGGGATTAAGACTGTGAGCCCCACGTGGGACAACCTGATCTCCTTGTAACCTCCCTGGCGCTTAGAATAGTGCTTTGCACATAATAAGTGCTTAATAAATACCATCATTATTATTACCACAGAATAATATTGATGAGAGGGGATCTCACAAAGGGACCAGGGTGATAGAGGAGTCAGTTTGGGGTAAACTGAAAAGCCGCGTGGGGGAGGAACTCCAAAGAAGGGCGGGCCAAACTTCACCTACTTTACGTGAGTGGAGCTGGCTTTAGTAGCTCCACTGGAAAGAGGTTGTGTGAGTCACAGTTGAGATTCCCAGAATAGCGAGATTTGCAGTTTTGAAGGGTGAGGGACATATAGGGACATAAACACTGTGGAACCGGGGTGAGCATCAGAGTGCTTAAGAGGTACACACCAAGTGCATAGGTGATGCAGAGGGAAGGGAGGATAGGGAAAAAGAAGGCTTAGTCAGGGAAGGCCTCTTGGAGGAGAAACCACTGGGCAGCTAGATCAGTGAATCAACTGTATTTATTGAGCACTTAAAGTGTACAGAGTTCTGTATGACCTTCCACAAAGTCCCTTTTGAATAACAATAATAATAAAACTAACAATAATAATAGTATTGAAGTGCTTACTATGTGCCAATCACTGCACTATACTCTTCTTCATAATGGTGAGATCTGCAGAGTCAAAGTACAGGATAACATCTTAAAAACTTGAAGTGTTTTGAGTAGCAGTATGACCTAGTGGAAAGAACACGGTCGGGGGACAGAGGGCCTGGCTTCTAATCCCAGCTCTGCCATTTGTTTGCTCTGTGACCTTGGGCAAATCACTTACCTTCTCTGTGTCTCAGTTACCTCATCTGTAAAATGAGGATTAAGACTGTGAGCCCCATGTGGGACAAGGACTCTGTCCAACCTGATTAGTTTGTATCTATTTCCAGTACAGTACAGTGCTTAGTACAGTGTCTGGCACATAGTAAGTGCTTAACAAAATACCACTTTAGAAAAATAGACTTGCATAGCATTTAATTTTTCTATATCAGTTGTCTCATTTTATCCTCACACATCCCTATGATGTAGGAAGTTGCCCGTGACAGTGTCTCCTCTATATAAAGAAACCAAAACAGAGAAGCAGTATGACCTTCTGGAAAGAGTCCGGGCCTAGGAGTCAGAGGAGCTGTGTTCTAATCCTAGTTCTGCCACTTGCCTGCTGTGTGACTTTAGGAGAGTCTCTAAATTTCCTTTCACCTTCGTTTCCTCATCTGTAAAATGGGGATTCAATATCTGTTCTCCCTGAGCCCCATGTAGTATGTCTAACCTGATTATTTTGCATCTACCCCAGCACCTAGTACAGTGCTTGGCAAAGAGTAAGGACTTAACTAATATGGTTATTATTGTTATTAATTATTATTAGATCTCCCCATGGAACTGATGGTGCCATAGGTCTGGACTGATTGCATTATGGCCAACCCCCGACATGCCATTTATGTGCACACAGAGTTCTGAATTTGTGTACTATAGAAGATGTCTGATTCATGGGTGAGATGCAACTAGGATTTGAGGCTTACTTTCTCCTCTTCCTATAGTCTAAAATTAAACTTTTTTCCCTGCCTCCATCCTGAATCCTTGGAAATGTTGAGCGGTGCCTTGAATTCTCCGGCAGCCCAGAATGGGGGCCTGGTAGCAGATGAGGGCTAAGGCCATGCGTAGTGACTCTGGGAAAGAGGCAGGACACTCAAGGCGGCACGGGGGAAGGTGGTCCATGTCTCTTGTGGTGGAACTGGTTGGGCCAGTGTGGGAGAAGACTGAAACCACCCTTTGCTCCTGTAGCTTCGGCCTCTCCCCCTCCTGCTCGGGAAAAGCAGGTCATGACCCCCCAGGATGGCCCTGGGGGAACCAGCGTGGCTCACCTGGTGGCAAGACTTGGCTGTTCATGGGGCATGGAAGTCTCAAAGCCACGAGAGGCTGCAGTTTCTTCCATCTCTCCCCTCTGTGAACAGTCAAGGGAGGTCATGACTTCCACGATGGCCTGGAGTAGGTTAGGCAGTGAGAGTCCCTGGTGTTTTGGGCCAGTGCTCTGGCAATAACAATAACTGTGGTATTTGTTAAGCACCTACTACGTGCCAGGGGCTGTACTAAGTGCAGGGGTAGAAACAAGGTAATTGGGTTGGACACAGTCCCTGTCCCACACTGGGCTCACAGTCTTCATCCCAATTTTACAAATGAGGTAACTGAGGCACAGAGAAGTGAAGTCATTTGCCCAAGGTCACACAGAAGACAAGTGGCAGAGCTGGTATTAGAACCCAGGACCTTCTAACTCCTAGGCCCATGATCTATCCACTAGGCCACACTGCTTCCTATTTATTTATTTTTTGAGCACTTAGCCAGGGAAGGCAGAAGCCACATACTGCTGACACTCCTTTACGCCCTCCCAACTTGGTTTGGGCAAAGCAGGTCGGGAACACCAGGTTGGCAGGGGGGTAAAGCCAGGGACAGGTAACTGACAGCTGGGCTTGGCATAAGTGGGCACAGGTAGTCCTGGGCTGGGCTGTTGTCCTGCCACCATCTCTTCCCCCTGCTCTTGCACAAGGCAGGCCAGACACCCCGAGAATGGCACAAGGAGATAGCCAAGTGGGGAGAGCACTCAGCCCCTCCCTGCTCTCCCTGCGGCCCCCTCTGCATGTGCCAGCTGTGATGGGGGCTGAGATCCAGAGAGAGGGAATCCAGCAGAAGACCCAGAGCTGTGTTCTACCCCATAACCTGCTTCTTGGCTGGACTCCAGAATGAAAGCGAAGGGAAGCAGAGCCAACTGAAAAGTCATTTATATCCAGACAAGATGTTGAGCCTGGAGGAGGGTTGGGCAGGAGGACAGGTTTTGACCTCACTTGTCCACGTCCCAGACTGTCCCCCACCATCACCCTGTGAACTAAAGTCTTGGCAGAAGCTCCGGAGTCCAGCTGTTAGTGATGTCCTCATCCTGCTCTGGTTGGAGGGGCGGTGGGGGAGGGCGGCAATCCTCTTGCGCAGGGAGGGAAAGACTGGGGCTGAGAACTGGGGCTAGGTGGATGGCACGATCTGGCAGTAGAGGTCCGGATCCTGCTCCAGCAATTCCTGGAAACCAGCAGTCAGACCTCAAGCACCCCCTGGACTTCCCATGGGATACATTCCCACCCTCTTTCCTGAGTGGTGGTGGGGAGGGGAGGGCAGAAACCCCTCCCCCCAACCCGATCTGACTTTCTTGCCAGCTTCTCCCTGTCCCCTTGAGCTCCCAGCTCACCATCCCAGCATCCATCCCAGCATCCACCTCACCTGATTGGGAGGAGAGAGGGGAGCTCTGGTTTTACCTACCTCATACCGGTGGAGATCATCCTGGGGGATCCTGGGAGGGTGCTACACAGGGACAGAAGGTGGGTAAGTAGGATGAGGGTCCCCGAGTTCACAGGAAAGGCCAGGAGGTGACCGAGGTCAGAGCCCCCCAGGGCCGAATATGTGTCTGGTTGCTTTTGGAGGGTCCAGAGGGATTCTGGGGAGACTGGATGCCAGAGGGGGCTGGGGACTATAGGACAGAGGGACTGGTACTCACAGCAGCTGGGCCCATGTCGGTGCCCAAAGCGACATCCGGGCGGTTCTCCACGATGGTGGGGTAGGGGATCACCTCGTAGATTTTGATATGCTCATTGTTTCCTGATGAAGGGGGAAGGGGAGAGGCTGAAGGTGAGGAAAGAGGACAGAAAGGTTTCTCTGTGTGCCTCGGCCTTATTGCCTCCCCACCCTTTTCCTCTTCTCCACGTCCCCCCGCCCAACACAAATCAACAGGGTCTGGCTTTCCCTTCCCTGGCCCTACTTCCCCTCCCACTCACTGTCAAAATAATTTGTCCCCAAGCTATAGGGAAGGGGGAGACAGGAAAGGACTCTCAATTACTGTATCATTGTCCTTGCTGACTTCTCTGCCTCCTGTCTCTCCCCACTGCAGTCCATACTTCACTCTGCTGCCTGGGTCCCTTTTCTACTAAAATGTTCAAACCTTGTTTCTCCACTCCTCAAGAACCTCCAGTGCCTTCCCATCCACCTCTGAATCAAACAGAAACTCCTTATCATTGGCTTTCCAACACTCAAACCCTCTCCCCCTTTTAGACTGTGAGCCCACTGTTGGGTAGGGACTGTCTCTATGTGATGCCAATTTGTACTTCCCAAGCGCTTAGTACAGTGCTCTGCACATAGTAAGCGCTCAATAAATACGATTGATTGATTGATTGATTGATCAAACACCTTGTCCCCTCCTACCTCACCTCACTGCTCGTCTACTACAATCCGGTCCCCACACTTCACTCTTCTAATGCCAACCTACTCACTGTACTTCAATCTCATCTATCTCACCACCAACCTCTCACCCACATACTGCCTCTGGCCTGGAATGCCCTCCCTCTTCGTATCTGACAGACGATTGCTCTCCCCACCTGCCAAGTTTTATTGAAGGTACATCTCCTCTAAGAGACATTCCCTGATTAAGTCCTCTTTTCCTTTTCTTCCACTCCCTTCTGTATCGCCCTGACTTGCTCCCTTTATTCATCCCAGCCCCACAACCCTGATGAATATATATGTCATTTATTTAATTCATTCATTCAATCGTAATTATTGAGCACTTACTGTGTGCAGAGCATTGTACTAAGAGCTTGGAAAGTACAATATTAATGTCTGTCTCCCCTTTTAGACTGTAAGCTCGTTGTGGGCAGGGAATGTGTGTTATATTGTTTTATGGTACTCTCCAAAGTGCTTAGTACAGTGCTCTGCACACAGTAAGTTTTCAATAAATACGTTTGATTGACTCACCTGGGTTGGTTGTTGAATGTTTCTCTCCATTGGCCTCTGGCTTTCCCACTCTGTTGGACAAACACGAATGGGATTCATCCTCACACACCCATTCCCAAATGGGGAGGGGTCAGCTATGTCAGATGGGCCTGGGGTGGGGTGGGGGGGTAGGTAGACTAAGAAGAGCTAACAGATTTGGATTTTTTTTCCAGCTGGACATGGGCTAGGGAGAGGAAATAGCAGGGAAGGGAATGGTAGAGGATAGATGGACCCAGGGCTGTTCAGAAACACCCTCTTTCACCCTCTCCCCACTGATGCCAGGAGAACAGTGAGGGAGCAGAGGAAGTGGCCTTGGAAGGGGATGAGGGGAGTCTCTCACCCCTGGCCTTGGGCAGCCCGGACCGTCTTTAGCGGGAAGCAGAGGAGGGCGGTGACGAGAAGTGCCCCCGCGAGGAGGCAGCTGACGGCGATGCCCACTGTGACCCCTACGGAGAGGCCAGGAGCTGGGGGCTGCTGTTGAGATGGGAATTGGGCAGTCGAGGTGAAGTTCTTCTCTGGAAAGGAGAAGGGTCAGGCTGGGGTGTGGAGAGAGAGTAAGGAGCAGTGGGGTGACAGAGGTGGTCACCATCACACTGTGGGGCCCCTATCAGGCCCTCTCTGCCTCTCCCCTCTCCTCCCTTTTTCCAACTTGGAACCCTTCACCTTGCCCCTAAGGGCTGGAACTGCTTCCCTGCTCCTCCCTCCCTCTGCACACTCCTCCTCTTCCAGGAAGTCATCACAGATTCCCACATTTACTCTCCAACCTGCCAGCCGCATAGGGACGTCCCTCACTACCTCCCCACCCACTTTTTCACTCCACTGACTTGCTCCCTTTATATGTCCCCTTTTCCAGCCCCAAAGCACTAACGTACATATCTGTCATTTATTTATTTTTACTAACGTCTGTCTTCCCCTGTAGACTGTAAGCTCCTTGTGGGCAGGGAATGTGTCCATTAATTGTTATATTGCACTCTCCCAAGCGCTTAGTACAGTGCTCTGCACACAGTAAGTGCTTAATAAATATGATTGAATGAATGGATGATCTCCTTTGCTCTTTCTCTTTCCTGGCATGGTCATGTCTGTCCAAGGGGGCACCCTGTCTGCCCCCAGCAAGTAGCACAGTGTGAGGCACTCAGCAGGTGCTCAGTAAATACCACTACCAAGCACCTTGTGTTGGTCCCAACTCCTCTAACAGGCTGGGGTCTGGGTGGGGAGCGGAGGAGGAAGGGGCATAGTTTGCTGTTCTCTAACTCAGACCCCCAGGTTAGGGAAGGACAAGGGAAATGTCTGGATCACATCAGGAACTTCAGGCCTCCAGCCCGGCCATTCCTGGGTCAGACCAAGGAAGGACCCTGCTTCCCTTAACAGCATCACGGAGTTTGGAGGGCCCGGAACCAGTGCTTAGAACTGTATTTCAGCGCTTAGAACAGTGCTTGGCACATAATAAGTACTTAACAAAGATCATAATTAGTATTATTAGGTGTCTCCCGGCCACCATCTTAGTGGAGAGGGACGCACTATAATTTTTCTTCCAGAGAACCAGTATGGGCTGCTCGACTATGAATTGAGCCACACCAAAGCGTGGGTGCTTTCTGTGTTGACTTCACTGGGTGCCAGACCCCCTCCACCCTTCTCAGAGAGAAGGGACATGGAGATGGGAAATCTTGACCTCAGTCTGACCGCTTCTAGCCCAATTTCTGAGCTCACAGGGGCCAGTCTGAAACCAGGCATAAAGGGAGGTGAAAGGTCACTAGCCTCTACCTGTGATTAATAATAATAATAATAATAATAATAATAATGGCATTTGTTAAGCACTTACTATGTGCAAAGCACTGTTTTAAGTGCTGGGGAGGATGCAAGGTGATCAGGTTGTCCCACGTGGGGCTCACAGTCTTAATCCCCATTTTACAGATGAGGGAACTGAGACACAGAGAAGTTAAGTGACTTGCCTAAGGTCACACAGCTGACAGTTGGCGAAGCCGGGATTTGAACCCATGACCTCCGACTCCCAAGCCCACTGCTTCCCAGACTGAGGGGTCAGACTAGCCAGGGGACATCAACCATGATGTCCCCATGGACAGGGAGAGGGAGTGGTTGGGGGGAGAAAGGAAGGCCAGGAAAGTGACATGAAATACAAACCCAGGGAGGGAGAAAACACTGGCCCTGCTCTCAGGGAGCTCCCAGCCAAAGGGGAAGGGAAGACACAGTCCCAGACCCTAGCAAAAAAAATTATTATCTGACTCCCCATGACCCCCCAAAACAAACTTGTTTATTGTCCGTTTAATTTTTGTATCTTACTCTCCTAAGTGCTTAGTATAGTGCTCTGCATAAAGTAAGCGCTCAGTAAATACAACTGAATGAATGAATGAAACCCTGCCCACTCCAGCAGAACTGAAGGAGATGAGGCCCATGTGGGACAGAGACTCTGGTCTGTTTTGATTGGTTCGTATCTACTCAGGTGCTCTATGCCTAGTTGGTGGTTAATTAATGCCACAGTTCAATCAATCAATCATATTTATTGAGCACTTACTGTGTGCAGAGCACTGTCTTAAGCACTTGGGAGAGTACAATAGAACAGAGTTGGTTCTGCCCACATTGTGCTTACAGTATAGGGGGGGAATTATCTCATTACTGTGATTATTGTTATTATTTATCAAGGGTCTGCAAGCCATTCATTCATTCAATTGTATTTATTGAGCACTTACTATGTGCAGAGCACTGTACTAAGCACTTGGGAAGTACAAGTCGGCAACATATAGAGACGGTCCCTATCCAACAGTGGGCTCACAGTCTAGAAGGGGGAGACAGACAACAAAACAAAACACATAGACAAAAAAATTGTCAGAACAAAGAATTATGGCTATATACACATCATCATCATCAATCGTATTTATTGAGCGCTTACTGTGTGCAGAGCACTGTACTAAGCGCTTGGGAAGTACAAATACACATCATTAACAAAATAAATAGAATAGTCAGGGGCTTAGGTTCTAATCCTGGCAATGCCACTTGTGTGACCTTGGCAAGTCACTTAACTTTTCTATGTCTCAGTTTCCCCATTTGTAAACTGGGGATTAAGTACCTGTTCTCCCTTCTCATTAGATTGTGAGCCCCATTGAGAGTCAGGGACTTTGATCTGATTGGATTGTATCTTCCCTAGAATTTAGCACGGTGCAGAAGGAAGAGTGCATGCAAGGTCTCAGGAGCAGGGGCTCTCGAGACCGTTAGCCCGGGAGTAGCAGAGGGGGTGAGACGAGGTAAGGGAGCAGTAAGGAGGTAGCCTGGAGCCAGTGGTCAGGAGAGCAGGGAACGCTGCTCCTGCAGCGATCATGAGAGCCTGGCTTCTCCCCCTCTGATCAACCAATCAATTGTATTTACTGAGCACTTACTGGGTGCAAAGCACTGTACTAAGCACTTGGGAGAGAACAATAAAACAATAAGTGGACACATTCCCTGCCCACTAGAAACTTACAGTCTAAAGGGGGAGACATACATTAATATAAATAAATGACAGATACAGACATAACTGCTGTGGGGCTGGGATGATGATGATGATGGTATTTGTTAAGCGCTTACTATGTGCAAAGCACTGTTCTAAGCGCTGGGGTTGATACAAGGTGATCAGGTTGTCCCATGAGGGGCTCACAGTCTTCATCCCCATTTGACAGATGAAGGAACTGAGGCCCAGAGAAGTGAAGTGACTTGCCCAAAGTCACACAGCTGACAAGTGGCGGAGCTGGGATTTGAACCCACAACCTCTGACTCCAAAGTCCGGGCTCTTTCCACTGAGCCATGCTGCTTCTCTAAGGGGGGATAAGTAAAGGAAGCAAGTCAGCGGGGTGAAGAAGGGGGCAGGAAGGCAGCGGTGGAGGTCCATATTGTACTTGGGACAGTACAACAGCGTTGGTTAGACATATTCCCTGCCCACAACAAGAGTACAATCTTGCAGGGGAGACAGACATTAATATAAATAAATTAAATTGCAGATTTGAATATAAGGACCTAGGATCTAATCTCAGCTCTGTCCCTTTTCTGCTGTGTGACCTTAGGCAAGCCATTTCAGAAACAACGTGGCTCAGTGGAAAGAGCATGGACTTTGGAGTCAGAGGTCATGGGTTCAAATCCCAGCTCCGCCACTTGTCAGCTGTGTGACTTTGGGCAAGTCACTTAACTTCTCTGGGCCTCAGTTACCTCATCTGTTAAATGGGGATGAAGACTATGAGCCCCACCTGATTACCTTGTATCCCCCCAGAGCTTAGAACAGTGCTTTGCACATAGTAAGTGCTTAATAAATGCCATTATAATTATTATTATTATTTCACTGTGCCTCAGTTACCTCATCTGTAAAATGGGCAATAATAATGATAATTTGTGTTATTGTTAAGCACTTTCTACATGCCAGGGACTGCACTAAGCACTGGGAGGAATACAAGCAAATCAGGTTGGACACAGTCCCTATCCCACGTGGGGCTCACAGTCTTAATCCCCATTTTACAGGCGAGGTAACT
Source organism: Tachyglossus aculeatus (assembly GCF_015852505.1). Lineage (NCBI taxonomy): Eukaryota > Metazoa > Chordata > Mammalia > Monotremata > Tachyglossidae > Tachyglossus > Tachyglossus aculeatus. The sequence goes on from NC_052091.1 coordinate 5,190,727, forward strand.
GAGGTTCAGAGAAGCGAAGTGACTTGCCCAAGGTCACACAGCAGACAACTGGCAGAGCAGGGCCTAGAACCCAGGGATCCCAGGCCTGTGTTTCTCGTTAAGACTTATGAGCCCTCTGTGAAACTATGTCCAACCTGATTAGCCTGTATCAACCCTAGTAAGCCCTTAACAAATACCATGAAAAAAATAATAAATCCTATGGGGTCCCTGATTTGGCCACTCACCCCAGACTTTGAGCTTGATCTGGGCCTTCTCCATCCAGGAGGGGCCCAGCGTGATGGTGACAAGATAGGTGCCACTGTCCTCAGGCTGGGCGTTCTGGATGAGCAAGGAGCCGTTGGGGAAGCCCACCATGTCCCGGCCCCTCAGGGCACTCCCGTTCCGCTGGGGTCTCCCCAGGCCCGGCACGTAGGTGAACAGCACATTGGCCCCGGTCCTCTCCCTGCCCTGGTACCAGATCACGTCCTGGATCTGGGCTGGGATGCCGTGGACCTTAATCAAGACGTTCTGCCCCTCCACGGGCCGCTGGGGCGTCAACTCCAGGATGATGGACGCCATGGCCTGTGGTGCCCACAAAGCCAGGATGGAGGCTGGAGGCGAGGAAGGAGGCCCCAGGGGACGTGTGTGTTGGTGGGGAGGGAATTAGGTGGAGAGAGATGGGGGGATAATAATTATAATAATAATAATTATGGTATATCTTAAGCACTTACTATGTGCCATGCGCAGTTCAAAGTAATGGGGTAGACGTAAGTTAGTCAGGTTGTCCCGTGTGGGGCTCACAGTCTTCATCCCCATTTTACAGATGAGGTAACTGAGGCACAGAGAAGTTAAATGACTTGTCCAAGGTCACATAGCAGATAAGGGGCAGAGTCGGGATTAGAACCCATGTCCTCTGACTCCCAAACCCATGCTCTTTCCACTAAGCCAAGGGGAAGAGTGGAGGAGACTGAACCCACAGCTGGGAGCCAGACCTGTTTTGAGGTTCTCCCTAGAAAGGTTGGGGGGACAAGGGGGGTTTTCAGAACGGCGACAGCAACGACTCCCTGAAGAATTGGTTCCCTTTTGCTTGGCTTGTGGGACCTTCTCAGTTTGGAGAAGTTAAGTCATCTGAGCCTCAGGGATTCCTGTCTCCGCCCTTCCCCCAGAGAGTCCTGCTCATTCAGTCATTCATTCATTCAGTCATTCAGTCATTCAATCGTATTTATTGAGTGCTTACTGTGTGCAGAGCACTGTACTAAGCACTTGGAAAGTACAATATAGCAATAAAGAGAGATAACCCCTGCTCATTACAAGTCACATTCTTGAGGGGAAGTGGGGGAAACAGACACCAAAACAAGTAAACAGGCATCAGTATAAATAAATAGAACTGTAGATATATACATATATACATAAGTGCTGTGGGTGGGGAGAGAGGGAGAAGAGCAAAGGGAGGTAGTCAAGGTGATACAGAAGGGAGGGGGAGCTGAGGAAAAGGGGCCTTAATCTGGGAAGACCTCTTGAGGAGGTTTGCCTTCAGTAGGGCTTTGAAGGGGGGAAGAGTTTCAGCCCCATCCCCTCATGCCCTGGAGTTCCCCAGCCTGCTGCCCCTACCCTTGCCCCCACAGAAAGATGAGCTAAGGCAGGACCCAGGGCTGGCCATGCCATCTCTCTTACCTGCCAGAAGAATCCCCGTCCAGGGCCAGCCCCCACTGCGACACGCGTCTCTGCCACCTGAAGGAGAAGCCATTCCGACGAACCCTCCCACCTTAGGGACCACGGGAATCAAGGTTTACCGGCCTTCTGCCTGGCAGGAGGAGGGAGGAAAGAGACTGCCACCGGACTCCTCTTGCCCCCACCTCGGGCACGGTTCCCTCTCCCCGGCCCCCTCTAACCTCACCTGGCTTGGCCGGTGGGAGTGGGAGCAGCAGATGGCGGGCTTTGGGGAAGGTGAGGGCGAAGGCCGGAGCTGGGGCAGGCTCATGATTCGAGGCGTCTGTGAGCCTCGCCCGCCCAAGACCTGGGAGGGCAGGAGGAGGCAGAGCTAAACCAGATGCCAGGTTCCACCTCCGTGCCCAACGCACTCCTCCAGTCCGGTTAGACCTGTTCCCCATCTCCCTTCTCCAGGCCTCGGACAAACTGAAGTCGCACCGTCCGAGACCTCATTCTCACCTGGGGTTTTGGCTGGGATCTCTCATCTCTCCGGTGGCCACAAGCTTCACCTCAGCAGCCAAATAATATTAATATTATTAATAATAATAATGGTATTTGTTAAATGCTTACTACGTGACAGACACTGGACTAAGCTCTGAAGTGGATACAGGCAAATCAAGTTTAGCACAGTCCCCATCCCATGTGGGGCTCACAGTCTCAATCCCCATTTTCCAGATGAGGTAACTGAGGCACAGAGAAGGGAAGTGACTTGCCCAAGGTCACACAGCAGACAAGTGGCAGGGCTGGGTTTAGAACCCATGACCTTCTGACCCCCAGGCCTGAGCCCTATCCACTATGCCATGCTGCTTCTACATTACACTGTGAATGCCAGGACTGCCCGGCATCTCCCCGACAAAGGCAGAGGAGGTTGGGGACATTCCTCTGTGACATCCCTCTCTCTCCTCTCTTCCTCCAATTTCAACTCCAACTCCCCTGCTCAGTGCCCTTAAGACCCCACATTGCCTACACCTGACAGACAGTTACTCTCCCGGCCTTCAAAGCTTTATTAAAGACATATTTCCTCCATGAGGCCTTGCCTGACTAAACCCTCCTTTCCTCTTCTCCGCTCCCTTCTGTGTCATCCTGACTTGCTCCTTTTATTCATTTCCGCCTCCCAGCCCCACAGTACTAAGCAGCGTGGCCTAGTGGATAGAGCACGGGGCTGGGAGTCAGAAGGACCCAGGTTCTAATTCCAGCTCTACCACTTGTCTGCTGGGTGACCTTGGGCAAGTGACTTCACTTCTCTGTGCTTCAGTTCCCTCGTCTGTAAAATGGAGACGAAGACTGTGAGCCCCATGTGGGCCAGGGACTGTGTCCAACCCAATTATCTTGTAACTACTTTCCAAGTGCTTAGTACATTGCTCTGCACACAGTAAACACTCAATAAATAGGATTGAATGAATGAATGAATGAATATCTCTGTTTCCCCCTTCTACACTGTGAGCCTGCTATTGGGTAGGGACCATCTCTATATGTTACCAACTTGTACTTCCCAAGCGCTTAGTACAGTGCTCTGCACACAGTAAGTGCTCAATATATACGATTGAATGAATGAATGAATGAATGAATATCTGCCCCAGCGCTTAGTACAGTGCCTGGCTCATAGTAAGTACTTAACAAATACCACAATTGTTGTTTTTAATTTATTGTTTTATATTGACGTCTATGTCCTTCTCTAGAGTGTGAGCTTGCTGTAGGCAGGGAATGTGTCTATTGTTGTGTTGTACTTTCCCAAGCGCTTAGCACAGGGCTTTGCACACAGTAAGAACTCAATAAATAGGATTGAATGAAAGAAAGTGATGGGAGGCAAAAGACCCAGGGGAAAGGGCCCGAAGCAGGAATGATACCTTGAGGCAGTCAGGGTAGTGTGCCCCCTGAAGCCCCCGCTTCCGCCCCATGCCACTTCCCCACTGGTTATTGCTTGGGTCATTTTGAACTGAGACGCAAGAGGTCTTTAAACCTGGGCTCAGTGGAAAGAGCATGGGCTTTGGAGTCAGAGGTCATGGGTTCTTTTAGACTGTGAGCCCACTGTTGGGTAGGGACTGTCTCTACATGTTGCCAATTTGTACTTCCCAAGCGCTTAGTACAGTGCTGTGCACATAGTAAGCGCTCAATAAATACGATTGATTGATTGATTGATTGATTGGGCCCTGGGCCCAAACTCGCCCAGCCGGGGGACTGCAGCCTTCTCCGCCCAATCCTCCTCCTGACGAGAACCCCCAGTCTCCCCCGTCTCCTGGGGCTGGCTCAGAAAAAAATGGGTGGGAGGTGAGCTGCTCTAGCCTCCCGCAGAAGCCGAAGCCTCCCACAGAGAAGCAGCGTTGCTCAGTGGAAAGAGCATGGGCTTTGGAGTCGGAGGTCATGGGTTCGAATCCTCACTCCACCACATGTCTGCTGTGTGACCTTGGGCAAATCACTTAACTTCTCTGAGCGTCAGTTACCTCATCTGTAAAATGGGGATTAAGACTGTGAGCTCCACGTGAGACAACTTAATCACCTTCTATCCCCCCCAGTGCCTAGAACAGTGCTCTGCACATAGTAAATGCTTAACAAATGCCATCATCATCATTATTATTATTATTAGAAAAGGCAATTTTCCCAAGTCCCCCAATCTCAGGAAAACTGCCCTTCCCGGCACCACCCCCTAGTTCAGGGGAGGGGAGGGAAAGCCAAACCCGGGGGCATGGGCATGCCCTGGTTGGGGGAAATGGGAGGAGGGGGAGGCTCACGGGGTCGCTGCCCATATCAAAATCCTCCTGCATGCTCCCCTTCCCCCCACCCCGCAAACTTAGGAAACGGGGTCACTGAACTATGACTTCCTCTTGTCTCCTAGAAAGGCAGCATGGTCTAGCGGAAAGAGCAAAGCCCTGGAAGTCAGAGAACGTGGGTTCTAATCCCAGCTCCGCCCCGTTTTTGCTGTGTGGCCTCTGACAAGGCACTTAAATTCTCTGTTTCTCGGATACCTCATCTGTAAAATGGGGATTAAGACAGTGAGCCCCATGTGGGACAGGGACTGTGCTCCACCTGATTACCTTGTATTTGCCCCAGTGCTTAGAACAGTGCTTGGCACATAGTAAGCACTTAACAAATACCAGTTATTATAATTATGTAAACTCGTTATGGGCAGGGTACATAACTGCTAATTCTATTGTATTGTACTCTCCCAAGCACTTAGTACAGCGCTCTGCACATAGTAAGTGCTCAATAAATACCACTGATTAATTGATCCCACCCTAAATGGGCATCTAAGCCCGATGCCACGTAGACCACCCCTCAGCATGGCACATTTGCCAACTCCCACAGAAAGCATCCTGGCCTGCAACTATGATGGCCGACTAAAGGTTTCCCCACAGGTGTGACTCACCCCCAGTCCCAGCCCACAGACCAGTCTCTAGGCTGAGTCATTGCCACAGCTGGTCTTGGAAAACTTGGGGACTTTATCAATTCTCTTCTGTAAAAAGATTAGGCTCACCATCTGTGTTTGCCAAGATTGGCCCTGCCCTTTAATTTCACAAAACGCGTTTTTGCTTTTCCTCATCTCAGAGACCCTTTTGAACTTCACAGATTTTCAAAAGCAACTGCTGGTAGGTCTACTCAGTGCTCACCTATCCTTGACTGAAAGTTACCAAACCCCAACCAATCAACAGTACTTACTGAACACATAACAACAGTGATAATAATGGCATTTGTTAAGCACTTACAATGTGTCAAGCACTGTTCTAAACGCTGGGGTAGATACAACTGTCAGCTGTGTGACTTTGGGCAAGTCACTTAACTTCTCTGTGCCTCAGTTACCTCATCTGTAAAATAAGGATTAAAACTATGAGCCCCCCGTGGGACAACTTGATCACCTTATAATCTCCCCAGCATTTAGAACAGTGCTTTGCACATAGTAAGCACTTAACAAATACCATCATTATTATTATTGCAAGCTAATCAAGTTGGACACAGTCCCTGTCCCACATGGGGTTTACAGTCTTAATCCCCATTTTACAGATGAGGTAACTGAGGCACAGAAGTGAAGTGACTTGTCCAAGGTCACTCAGCAGACAAGGGGCAGAGCCAGGATTAGAATCTAACTCACAGGCTTGTGCTCTGTCCACTAGGCCACACAGTACTAAATGCTTGGGAGTTAACAGTGACTGCACATATTCCATTTCTTGAATAATTTTTCAAACATTTATCCCATTGGTCACACAGCCTGACTTCCTGGTTCTGGTGAAACAGAAGCCAGAAACCCCTCTGGCTTAGTCGCATCAGTGCAACATTGGAACCGGAAATCCAGCCTGGTGTGGCCCAGAGGCTTGTCGGTTGCTATGATGTAGAATTGACTGAGAGGGAATCAGAATAATAATGATGGTATTTGTTAAGCGCTTACTATGTGCAAAGCACTGTTCTAAGCGCTGGGGAGGTTATAAGGTGATCAGGTTGTCCCACGGGGGGCTCACAGTTTTAATCCCCATTTTACAGATGAGGTAACTGAGGCACAGAGAAGTTAAGTGACTTGCCCAAAGTCAAACAGCTGACAGAGCCGGGATTTGAACCCATGACCTCTGACTCCAAAGTCCATGCTCTTTCAACTGAGCCACGCCGCTTCCCTGAATGCTTCAACAGTGTCCCCCCGACTACTTTGTATATACCCCAGCACTTAGGACAGTGCTCAGCACATAGTAAGTGATTAACAAATACCATAATTCATTCAATCGTATTTATTGAACGCTTACTGTGTGCAAAACACTGTACTAAGTGCTTGGAAAGTACAAATCAGCAACATATAGAGACGGCCCCTACCCAACAATGGGCTTACAGTTATTATTATTATTATTATCATCATTAAATGAGCCTCCCTGTCTGCTCACCACTTCACATATGAACCGATGTGATGTGCCACCCATCACCCCAGGCCCTTTGCATTCATGACTGGATAATTATCTTGTTTTAAATACTGATGTTTATTAAATACAATGTCAGTTGAGCAAAGCAGGGGAAGTGGATACAAGAAAATCAGGTCAGGCCTGGTCCCTCGCTCATTCCTGGCTTTGGAAGGGCCTCTTATCACCTCTTTACGGATGCGGAAACTGAGGCCTAGAGGGTTCAGTGGCTTTCCCAGAGTCACAGGATCTCAATGATAAGGTAGGATTAAAACGTGGGTCCCCTGACACCCAGTCCTACATGCTTTCCACTAATCCTCACTGCCCTTGCCAACTTTTACAATACAGTTCAGTAGTGTCTTTGCTGAGGGAGAGATTAAAAATAAATTAAGTATCAGACAAGAAGGTTGACACTGTTCTGGGGTTCATGTTGGGGTAGTCCCTTTAAGTAGTAGTAATGACATTTATTAGGCACCTATTAGATGCAAGGTGCTTGTACTATTTACAATAAAGAAATGACATGTTCCCTGCCCACAAAAAGCTTACAGTAACAAGAGATCAAGTGTTAAATTCATCCTCTTTTCTTTCAGTAGCCCCTAGAAAACCCATCTCACACACACGATCATATCCTAACAATAATAATAATAATATTTGTTAAGTGCTTACTATGTGCCAGGCATTATACTAAAACTGGGGTGGATACAAGCAAATTGGGTCGGAGAGTCCCTGTCCCACAAGGGACTCATCTTCTTAATCCCCATTTTACAGATGAGAGAACGTCCTAGAGAAGTGAAGTGACTTGCACAAGGTCACACAGCAGACCAGCGGCAGAGCCGGAACCAGAACGCTTGACCATCTGACTCTCAGGTTCATGCTCTATCCACTAGGCCATACTACTTCTCATAATCTCCTGATTATGTTGTAGTGCTTAATACCAGTATACCAGTGCTTAGTACCATGCCGGGCACATAGTAAATGCTTAATAAATGCCCCAACACACACAAAAAAGGGTCAAAGCCAGAGAACACCGGGTTGGGAAGAGCCGTCTCTCTCTCCTCTTCCTGTCTCCAGACGTTCTGATTGGTCAGGGGAAGGGACTGATCAGGCATCCCGACTTTCTTCAGCCCTTGTAAGCTCCTGGGGTTGGAAACCTCCCTCCCCATATGAGTGGTAGTGCAAACACAGCCCCCCTGAGGGCTCCTGGGGACCAAACCCAACCCCATGGAGGCTGAGACTTCCCAAGAGAGGGAGAGGAACAGACAGACCCTGAAGGAGGGGTAGACGGGGGCTGCGGGGAAGGGAGAACCCGCAGAGCCCACCCTGGGCCCCTCGGCAGCCTGTGGGAGTCCTGTGACTAAGTACCATGGGAAAAAGGAAGGAGCAGAGGGACAGTTCAGTATTTCTCCCCGCCAGCGAGGAGGAGGGTTGGAATGGCTGGAAAGCTGGGGACAAGCCAGCTGATCTTGCACAGCAGGAAGAGGAAGAAGTACTGAAAAGTCAGAAAGGGCAAAATCACCCCCCACTTGGAAGAGGAAAAAGTCAGGAGCTTGGCACTTTGGCAAATGGCGCACTAGGCAGCCCAGTCCTCTCCCCTCAAACAGTCGCTCCATATTGGGCCAGCTGATGTCCAGGCAAGGATCCCAATTCTGGGGGTAGACACGAGAATCTTTACTCCAAACGTTCTTTGGTTCAGGCTTGTGGTTCTCGCTTCGGAAATCTTTGGTGGTCCTGGGGGTCGGGGAAGGGACAAACGGTGGCTTGGGCGGTGCTGGTGCAGGTCCTGGCAGGAGTCTGGGGGTCTAGGGCTTGGCATGGAGGTAGTTTGGGCCAGTCCCAAAGTGGTCTAGGCATGAGAAGCTTCTCTCCTGATGTTGTTGATGATGGGGTCTCAGTTGTCCCAGGGTTAGGAGGCAGGGAGCAGGGCGGAGACCATGGTGGTTTACAAGACACCCTGAAAACCCAGAGCCAGGTCACCTGGGGGCTTCACCCTCTCACCCCTGATCCCTGCAGTTTGGGCATAGGAAATCAGGGTGCTGGACTCAGCCCCACCAAGTAATAATAATAATAATGGCATTTATTAAGTGCTTACTATGTGCAAAGCAATGTTCTAAGCAGTGGGGAGGTTACAAGGTGACCAGGTTGTCCCACGGGGGCTCACAGTCTTAATCCCCATTTTACAGATGAGGAAACTGAGGCACAGAGAAGTTAAGTGATTTGCCCAAAGTCACACAGCTGACAATTGGCAGAGCCGGGATTTGAACCCATGACCTCTGACTCCAAAGCCCGTGCTCTTTCCACTGAGCCATGCTGCTTCTCAAGTAAGGGGAACCCGGACTCCCGCCTCCGTGTGATGGGGCTGGGGGTGGGGGATAATCTCTCATTTCCCCTCCCTGCCCCGCAAGCCGGGGCTGCTTCCCAGAATGAGACCCCCACTCCCCTTTTTTTAAAAATGGTATTTACTGTGTGTCAGGCACTATTCTAAGCACTGGGGCAGATACAAGCTATTCAAGTTGGACACAGTCCACATCCCACATGGGGCTCACAGTCTTAATTCCCATTTTACAGATGTGGTCACTGAGGCACAGTGAAGTGACTTGCCCAAGGTCACACAGCTGACAACTGGAGGAGGTAGGATTAGAACCCAGGTCCTTCTGACTTCCAGGCCCGTGTTCTATCCACTAGGCCATGCTGCTTCTCCTTTTTTCTGCTTTAGGAATGGAGTCGGAGGTCATGGATTCAAATCCCGGCTCCACCAGCTGTCAGCAGTTTGACTTTGGGCAAGTCACTTCACTTCTCTGGGCCTCAGTTACCTCATCTGGAAAGTGGGGATAAAAACTGTGAGCCCCCTTGGGACAACCTGATCACCTTGTAACCTCCCCAGCGCTTAGAACAGTGCTTTGCACGTAGTAAGCGCTTAACAAATACCATCATTGTTATTATTATTATGTCTATGTCTCTTTGCTCTTTGCCACTGGTTCCAGGCAGGTATTCTGAGCTCTCCTGGCCCCAGAGGGAATTAGGGGCTGGAAGAGGGGGTGGGGGTGATTCACAGGATTAACCCCAGCACTAAGACCCCCTGCTTCTAGCCACTGCAGCCTCACCCACCCCGGGGGCCTTCTCCACCCCCACTCCCTACCCACCTCCTGCCCTTACCGAATTGGTGTCCTTGCGCTTTGAGCCTGGAGAGCAGAGAAAGATATGTTGGTCTGGTTGAACTGCTTTCTCCTGCAGGTCTCTTCCATCCAGAAGGTGCCCACCCCGCACCCTCCGTTCCTCTGCTGCTAATCTCCTCACCGTACCTCATTCTCGCCTGTCCCGCCATCGACCCCCGGCCCACGTCATCCCCCGGGCCTGGAATGTCCTCCCTCTGCCCATCCACCAAGCTAGCTCTCTTCCTCCCTTCAAGGCCTTACTGAGATCTCACCTCCTCCAGGAGGCCTTCCCAGATTGAGCCCCTTCCTTCCTCTCCCCCTCGTCCCCATCTCCATCCCCCTCATCTTACCTCCTTCCCTTCCCCACAGCACCTGTATATATGTATATATGTTTGTACGTATTTATTACTCTATTTATTTATTTATTTTACTTGTACATATCTATTCTATTTATCTTGTTAGTGTGTTTGGTTTTGTTCTCTGTCTCCCCGTTTTAGACTGTGAGCCCACTATTGGGTAGGGACTGTCTCTATATGTTGCCAACTTGTACTTCCCAAGCGCTTAGTACAGTGCTCTGCACACAGTAAGCGCTCAATAAATACGATTGATGATTGATGATGATCCAGCCCCCCACCTAGGTCTCCTTCCCCAGGCCCACAGATTGACTGAAAGCAGTCGCTGGCGGCCCCCTCTCCCTCGTCTGCCCCTGCCGACCAGCCTCCCACTGAGCAGGGGATGAAGAGGATTTAATGAGCAGGATGCAGTGCCACTACAAATAAGTCCATTTCCCAAATCTACTCCCTTAGGGCCAAGCCTGGAAACATTTGCTCCTGAACCCTGCCCTGGCTTGGTTCCTAGCTCATTGTGGGCAGGGAATGTGTCTATTTATTGTTCTGTTGTCCTCTCCCAACACTTGGTACAGTGCTTAGCACACAGTAAGCGCTCAATAAGTACAATTGAATGAATGAAGGAGCTGGCTTGAGAAGTGAACCCATGGCAGCGACATTAAGTCTGGCTCCTTAAACTGCTCCTTGCTCCCACCCCAACTCTGTGGCCATGAATTGATGGCTTCCTCTGGTCACTGAATGCACCCAACACCTCCCCTTCCCCTCAATTTTTTTTAAATGGTATATGTTAAGCACTTACCATGTACCAAGTGCTGGGGTAGATACAAGCTAATCAGGTTGGGCACAGTCCATGTCCCACATGGAGCTCACAGTCTTAACCCCTATTTTACAAATGAGGTAACTGAGGCACAGAGAAATTAAGTGACTTGTCCAAGGTCACACAGCAGACAAATGGCAGAGCAGGGGTTAGATCCCAGGTCCTCCTGGTTTCTAGGCTCGTGCTCTATCCACTAAGCCAGGCTGCTTCTCTTCCCAGTGCACCTCCTCTGCTTATGCAAATCCTCCTCCAGGAAGCCTTCTTTGCTTTACCAGCTTTCCAGCTTGCCAGTCTCCTCCCCTTGCCCCCTATGACCACCTTCCCTCTTCCCGGCCCTCTCATCACAACTGTGTCTGTCCACAGGGGTTTTCCATGTGTCTATTCCATCTCCCCCATTAGATTGGGAGTTCCTTGAGGGACCCCTAATAACTATAATAAGACTATGAGCTTTGTGGGTGCCAAGCTGGTCTGGGTTTAGTAAACCAAGCAACTACTTGGTTTCTCTTCAGGGATGACCTTCGCCCCTTTCCCTGTTTCCTCACTTGCCCACTCCAGCCTTGGCCACATGCTCCAGCTCCACCCAGAATCCCTGACTTTGTTCCCTGCTCCACACATGCACAACTCTGCCTGGGTACCTCCCACCCTCATACTCATCTGTGGCAGCATCTTGACAGGAACTCTGCCCGCCCCCAGGCCAGCCGCCTCCTCTAACTGCTTCCACTGCCGTCTCCCCCAGGAAATGGCCAGGGAAGTGGAGAGGGGCCCAATCCCCCTGCAGTCTCCTCAAGACCAACCCTGGGTTCTCAGGGATCAGAGTGGAGCCAGTCCAGCCCATGCCCTCTCCCCCAAGGTCCAGCAGCCTCCAGGGGCCCAGGCCAACCCTGGTGACCCAAGTTACAGGGTGCTGGAGTAATGATCAGTTCAGGTTCCTGGAATTCAGGTATTGTTCTGCTGAGCCAGAGGGTTGGAGTCAGACCTATTCCTACCCCAGATTCAAGGAGAAGGACCTGGAAACCCTGGGGAGAGGAGGGAAGGGAGGGAAAAGTGCCAGGACTCACCAAGCTTCTGAATGACCAGGAAATACCCCAGTGCTGCGGCTAACCCCACCACCGCCAGGACTCCGATCACGATTCCAGCGATGGCTGCTCCAGAGGGCAGGGGCTCTATCCCAAGAGAAGCCTCTGGAGAGAAAGGGAAGGTTGAGGGGGCCCTCACCCAAGATGGCCTCAGCTAGGGTCCCCCCACAGCCCCAAAGACCATACCACTGGGACAGACCCTTACCAAGGATGTTTTAGATAATAATAACGATGGTATTTGTTAAGCACTTACTACGTGTCAAGCACTCTTCTAAGTGCTGGGGTAGATACAAGCTAATGAAGTTGGGCTCAGTCCATGTCCCACATGGGGCTCAGAGTCTCAATCCCTATTTTACAGATAAGGAAACTAAGGCAAACAGACTTGCCCAAGATCAAACAGCAGAATTTGAATGAATGAATAAATGAACCTCTCACCTCTGACTAGGACAGTTTGCTGGGCAAACCCGGTGCCCTCTGCATTGGTGACTTTGCATACAAAGGTCGTGTTCACGAGATTATCCACGTTGTAAACCATAAGGCGGGAGCCCTGGGCCTTGACTGTGGAGGGGAGAGAGCCTGACAGACTGAGGAGAGGGGAAGAAAGGTCATCATTATCATCATCAGCCTTATTAAAAGCAAGGCCTCTCCTCCAAGAGGCCTTCCCCAACTAAGCCCTCATTTCCTCTTCTCCCACTCCCTTCTGCTTCATGCTTGGATTTCAATCAATCATATTTCTTATTTTATTAAATCAATCATATTTATTGAGCACTTACTGTGTGCAGAGCTCTCTACTGAGCTCTTGGGAAAGAACAATATAACAGACACATTTCCTGCATGCAACAAGCTGACAGTCTAGAGGACAAGCTTATTCACCTCTCCCTCAGCCTCACAACACTTATGCACATATCTGTAATTAATTTATTTATACTAATATCTGTCTCGCCCTCCAGACTCTAAGTTCATTGTGAGCAGGCAATGGGCCAGGGGACTCACGTGCTCCACTCGTAGCCCATGGGCTCTGGGTAGCTCTGGGCATCACAGTTCAGAGTGGCATCGCTGCGGCCGATGAACCAGTTATCGTCGTAGCTGGAGATGGAGACCTCGGGGCGGTCTGCCAGAGGGACAGGAGGGGATAAGAGGCAGGAAGACACCCCTTCCCTGCAGGTGACCACTCAAGAGAGACACCCCCTCCTCTCACAGAAGACCTCCTAAGAGAGAAACCTCCTTCTGTAGATGACCTTCCCAGAAAAACTGAGGAACATAGAGAAGATATTACAGCAAACCCAGGAGCCTGGCTTCCCAGCCAGGATCATCCCCCTCCTCATCCCCAACCCAACTGTCCATGAGGCTTGAGAAGCAGCTTGGCTCAGTGGAAAGAGCACGGGTTTGGAAGTCAGAGGTCATGTGTTCAAATCCCGGCTCCGCCAATTGTCAGTTGTGTGACCTTGGGCAAGTCACTTAGCTTCTCTGTGCCTCAGTTACCTCATCTGTAAAATAGGGATTAAGATTGTGAGCCCCACGTGGGACAACCTGATCACCTTGTATCCTCCCCAGAGCTTAGAACAGTGTTTTGTACATAATAAGCACTTAACAAATGCCATTATTATTATTATTGAGGCTCCTTCCTTCCTCAGTCTGCCCTGTCCAGTATGGAAGCACAAGGGTCGAGGTCCTGTATTGCCCCCAACTTCCCTCTGAGTCATTTCAGCACTAGGCCTGCTTGATAACATCTGGGTGGTCTTGGTTGCCAAGACAATCAACTTCACAACCCATCTTTGTTCTGTAGGTCTTCTGAAAGGAGTATCCAAAAACAAGATGAAGCTCCTTTTTTAGTAGAGTTGGGCAGGGGTTTAATCACCTTGAGAACCAGGTGAGGGGCTGTATGGAAAACCCAGACCCAAGGAGTTATTGCTGCCTATCCTGTTGTATTAATCCTGTATTATACTCCCTGATTAAATTAAATGCTGTACTGTATAAAAGAGGCTCTGGATTACTCAGAGCAGAGCTGGCCTTGACTAGCAGAGGAACCTGCACCTCTCCCTACTATTCACTCATTCATTAATTCAATCATGTTTATTGAGTGCTTACCATGTGCAGGGTACTGTACTAAGCTCTTGGGAGAGTACAGTGCAACAATAAACAGACACATTCCTTGCCCACAGTGAGCTTACAGTCTAGAGGGGGGAGAGAGACAGCAATACAAACATATAAATTACAGATTTGGACCTAAGTGCTGTGGGGCTGAGATGGGGGGAAGAACAAAGGGGTTATTATTATTAATCATATTTACTGAGTACTTACTGTGTGCAAAGCACTGTACTAAGCACTTAGGGATCAAGTCAGGGTGACTCAGAAGGGAGTGGGAGAAGAGGAAATGGGGAACTTAGGCTGGGAAGGCCTTCAACAAGGCTTTGAATAGAGGGAGGATAATTGCCTATTGGATTTGAGGAGGGAGGGCGTTCCAGGCCAGAGGCAGGACAAGGGGCCAGTGGTCAGAGGTGAGACAGGTGATACCGAGGCACACTGAGAAGGTTAAGCACGAGAGAAGCGAAGTGTGCGGTCTGGGCTGTAGAAGGAGAGTTGTGAGGTGAGGTAGGAGGGGGCAAGGTGGTGGACTGCTTTAAAGCCAATTGTGAGGAGTTTTTGTTTGATGTGGAGGTGGATGGTCAACCACTGGAGCACTGCTAGGACTACTAGTGCTACAACAAGCTCTAGTAGTAATAAACTTGTCTCTGACATACCCACTCAAACACAACGCAGAGTCCGTGAAGTTTTTCTTCCACACCAGCCACCCAGGAAAGGGCCAGGGTATATGGGAGAGGGTGAGAGAAGGAAGGCAGAAGATGAGGGCACTTGCATGGGCAGGGAGTCAGCGTGGACGGTGCCCAGGGAGGGGGTTAGTGCCAGGGAATCGACATAGGCAGTGCCCACCGGGGGCAATAGTCACTCACGGCGTATGGCGAGGGTGACGGGCAGCATCTGAGGTTCCTGCAGGGTCTCATGCTCCACTTTGCAGGTGACACTCTGCCCGTGAGCGCTCCGGTTGGGCAGCAGAATGAGTTGGCTGGTGACGGTGATGGTACCATTGGGCAGCTCTTCTTGGGCGACCTTGGCTTTGTGGTTCAGGGATGTGGACCAGGAGAGGCGGGCAGCCGGGAGCCCCGCGGTGGAGACACAGAAGGTGACAGTGGTGGGCACCGAGCCCTGGGTCACCTCCTGGGTCCAGGCCTGGTTCTGGGGTGCAGCTGGACATGAGGTAGGGGAAGACTCGTAAGAAGCTGCGAACTTCATCCCCGAACCCAGGGGTCCAGCCCCCTCACCACTCCGGCCCCAACTTCCTTCCCAGGACCCTCTCCCCCTCTAGACTGTAAATTAGGGGTCCAGCCTAGCCTTTACTCCAGCCCCACCACCCTTGTCCTGTCCCTTATCCGTTATAATCATTGCAGCCTGGCTCAGTGGAAAGAGCACGGGCTTTGGAGTCAGAGGTCAGGGGTTCACATCCCAGCTCTGCCAATTGTCAGCTGTGTGACTTTGGGCAAGTCACTTAACTTCTCTGTGCCTTGGTTCCCCCATCTGTAAAATGGATATGAAGACTGTGAGCCCCCTGTGGGACAACATGATCATCTTGTAACCTCCCCAGCGCTTAGAACAGTGCTTTGCACATAGTAAGCGCTTTATTATTATTATTATTATTATTGAATATCTGTCAAGTGCCCACTTGGTGCAGAATGTTGCACCTGGCACCCGTATATAGAAGGCAACCCCTGCCCAGGAGGAGCTCCCAGTCCAGAACCCAGGAAAATCGCTCCTGTATAGGCTCCTTGACTACCCGGACCATCGCCCACCCCTCGCCCTGAGGGACGCCCGGAGCTGGACGATGGGGCCACATCCATCTGGCCCCCGTCCCCCACTCACCCTCCACTCTGAGCCAGGTGGCCCCCTTGCTGTTGCCCCCGGGGAAGGTGGCGAACTCGCAGGTGTAATTGCCCTGGTCCTGAGCCCGCAGCTCCTGCACCTGCAGAGTGGCATCGAGCAGGGCGGCCTCACCCCCCAACCCGGCCGAGAGGAATCTCAGCCTCCTTCCATCGATCTCGGGGTCCGGGTAACTGGCTCCGTGTTCGGGGTGAGAGACGGCCACGCTGTAGCTCCTGCCGACCCCGTTCCAGCGCACCCACGTCACCTGGGACACCTTGACATCTGGCTCCGTGGGCAGCAAGCGGCACGGCAGGTCCACGGTACCCCCCAGCTGCCCCCGCACCACAGGGATCACTTCCACCTGCACGTTCTGGGGACCTGGGTTTGCGGGGAAGGAATTGGATGAATTCATTCACTCATTCAATCGTATTTATTGAGCGCTTACTGTGTGCAGAGCACTGTATTAAGCACTTGGGAAGCACACGTTGGCAACATATAGAGACGGTCCCTGCCCAACAATGGGGTCGCAGTCTAGAAGGGGGAGGCAGACAACAAAACAAAACATGTGGACAGGTGTCAAGTCGTCAGAACAAATAGAATTAAAGCTAGATGCACTTCATTAACAAAATAAATAGAATAGTAAATATGTACAAGTTAAATAAATAGAGTAATAAATCTGTACAGACATATATACAGGTGCCGTGGGGAGGGGAAGGAGGTAGGGCGTGGGGATGGGGAGGAGGAGAGGAAAAAGGGGGCTCTGTCCGGGAAGGCCTCTTGGAGGAGGTGAGCTCTCAGTAGGGCTTTGAAGGGAGGAAGAGAGCTAGCTTAGCGGATGTGGGGAGGGAGGGCATTTCAGGCAAGGGGGAGGACGTGGGCTAGGGGTCGATGGCGGGACAGGCGAGAACGAGGTACAGTGAATAATGGGCAGGGAGGGAAGGAGCAGAGAGGAGGGGAAGGGAGAGAATAATAATAATAATCATGGTATTTGCTAATCGCTTACTAGGTGCCAAGAACTGTTCTAAACGCTGGGGTAGATACAGGGTCATCAGCTTGCCCCACGTGGGGCTCACAGTCTTAGTCCCCATTTTTACAGATGAGGTAACTGAGGCCCAGAGAAGTTAAGTGGCTTGCCCAAAGTCACACAGCAGACAAGGGGAGAAGCGGGATTAGAATCCACGTTCTCTGACTCCCAAACCTATGTTCTTGCTACTAAGCCACGCTGCTTCTCTGAGCCGGGGGTTCCCCGGGGAAGCTCCCGGCCTCAGCAGACTGATTTTGGGTTCCCCCGAGGCGGTGGGCAACGCCGACCTTCCCCCCTGCCCCTCCACTCCCCCCCACCCAAGTTTTCCCCGATTCCGCTGCCTTTTCTACCTCCTTCTGGGGGTCCTCGGGTTATAAAAATGAAAGCGAAAACACAGCTGTGTCTCTCGCTCCCTGCCTCTCTCTTTCTGAGAACGAGGGCTCCTTCCCAGTAATTCCTCCCTTCCAACCCCATTCCCAACGGGGCCAGCTCAACCCACAGCCCGGGGGAAGGGATAGGGTCGGGGGCGGGGAAACGGATCTATCAATCGAGCAATGGTAATCATTGAGCGCTTACTGTGTGCAGAGCACTGCGCTAAGCACTTGGGGTACCGGGGTTTGCCACGTGCGTGGGGACGGGGGTCACGTCTGGGGTTTGTCGGCCGAGGAGGAGGTAGATGGAGTTGGACAGAGCGGGGAAAAGGGGCGAGGGTCGTTTGGGGGTGGATTCCGTGGTGGATTGGGAATTGGAGGGAGAGAAGCCGGGGCTTTGAGGAGGGATACTCACCGCCCTCCGAAAGCAAGGACAACAGCAGCAGGATCAGGGTGGCCACTCCAGCCATGGCCGTGTCTATTCCCTTCCCTCAGCCCTGTTTCGGTCCGTCCCGGTCCCCGCTCCAAACAGAATTGAACCGGGTCAGAGAGGACACTTCATCCTTCTCTCTCGATTTTGCCAAAACTCTTCAGTTCGACTGACCTCGTGGCCCCGCCCTCCCTCCCCATCCCCCGCGACTTAACCTTTCAGAAGGCAGCACCTTCCTCCTCCCAACGGGCGCGGGGATCCCCGCTCTCCAACAGCTCTGCCTCTACCTCTCCACTCATTCCTCACCTCCAAAATAATAATAATAATAACGATGGTATTAGTTAAGCGCTTACTATGTGCCAAGCACTGTCAGCGGTCCTTTTTCTCCTTAATCCCTCCATCTGTGTCAGAGCCAGAGACACTTGAACCGAAGAGGAAACACCAAAAACAGTGGGAATCATTCATTCACTCATTCAATCGTATTTATTGAGCGCGTGCTGCGCGCAGAGCACTGTCTGAAGCGCTTGGGAGAGTCCAATACAGCAATAAACAGACACATTCCCTACCCACAACTAGTTTACAGTCTAGAGGGGGAAGACAGACATTAATGGGTCCTAATCGCGGCTTCGCCACTCGTCTGCTGTGTGATTTTGGGCAAATCACTTCATTTCTCTAGGCCTCAGTTCCCTCATTTGTAAAATGGGGATTAAGACTATGAGTCCCACGAGGGACGTGAACCGTGTCCAATCTGATTATCTTGCATATAGCCCAGCGCTTAGTACAGTGCCTGGCACGTAGTAAGAGCTTAACAAATACCATTTTAAAGATAAAAAAAAAACAGCAGTAGATGCTGCAACCACATCAACCCAGAGAGGGGTGTAGGACTCGTTCGTCCCACACGGGACTTTCCACGGGGGAATTTCACCGACCACGGAACCACTTTCGGGTGTGAGACAGAGAGGCAAAGATGGACAGAGGTCGGGGGATGGAGAATCTTCCACTCTCCAGCGGGAGGCAAAAAGGGGCACAGGTGCCACGTGCTTACTTGGTGTTTGGAGTGGGGAGCGTCAGGATCAGTGGGAATGGGCAGGAAAGGGAACGAGAGAGTCCTTACCCCCTCCTCCTCCCCCGCCTAGACGGAGGCTCCCTTAAACCGGCTCCCCCACTAGAAACCCCAGTAATTTCGCCCCTCAGGGCTATGGAAGCCGGCCTCTTTCCTATGAGAAAGAGAGGGGAAGGGAGGAGTCCCCGCGCCGGAGGGACACAGCCTCTAGTTCATTCACTCATTCCTTCATTCAATCGTATTTATTGAGCGCTTACTGTGTGCAGAGCACTGTACTAAGCGCTTGGAAAGTACAATTCGGCAACAGATAGAGACAATCCCTACCCAACAACGGGCTCACAGTCTAGAAGGGGGAGACAGAAAACAAAACAAAACAAGTAGACAGGCATCGATACCATCCAAATAGATAAACAGAATTATAGCTATATACACATCATTAATAAAATCAATAGAGTAATAAATATATACAAATATACACAAGTGCTGTGGGGAGGAGAAGGGAGTAGAGCAGAGGGAAGGAGTAGGGGTGATAGGGAGGGGAGGAGGAGCAGAGGAATACCGCCGCCGCCCTGCCTCTGGCGTGGAGCCCATCCCCAGCCGACCCGCGAGGCACTGCTCCCCTCTTTCTCCCCCACAGGGACCCCAGAAGCAGACACTCAATCAATCAATCAATCGTATTTATTGAGCGCTTACTGTGTGCAAAGCACTGTACTAAGCGCTTGGGAAGTACAAGTTGGCAACATATAGAGACAGTCCCTACCCAAGAGTGGGCTCACAGTCTAGAAGGGGGAGACAGAGAACAAAACCAAACATATTAACAAAATAAAATAAATAGAATAGATATGTACAAGTAAAATAAATAAATAAATAGAGTAATAAATATGTACAAACATATATACATATATACAGGTGCTGTGGGGAAGGGAAGGAGGTAAGACGGTGGGGATGGAGAGGGGGAAGAGGGGGGACGGGCTCTGAAGTCCCCCGCAGAGTGGCGACCGAGGTTTCCCCTCTTCTCCCTCTCCTCTCCCCCTTTCATTCATTCAGTCATATTTATTGAGCGCTTACTGTGTGCAGAGCACTGTACTAAGCGCTTGGAAAATACAATTCGGCAACAGATAGAGACAATCCCTACCCAACAACGGGCTCACAGTCTCTAGAAGGAGGAGACAGACAACTAAACAAAACAAATAGAAAGGCATCAATACCATCAAAATAGATAAACTTTCCCCACTTCCTCTCGCCCCTTGCCACCTATCGAAGTCCTGGAGCCCTAACGAGGCGGGGAAGGGGTGTCAAGTCCTGGCCGAGTCGGGGAGCCTGGGTTTCCTCCCGTGGTCATCCTCCGGGACCCCCAGACACTGATCTATCCCCCCACCCACTTCCCCGACCCCCGAGCTCTCAGGCTTGGCCGCTGCCAAACCCGCCTCGAGGCTTCGGGGAAGACCCCAGCCCGGAACGGTAGCCCGTCCGTAGTTCCTCTAGAGCAGTAAGAACCAGAGAAATCCCAGGGCCGTCACGGGTTTGGATTTCTTGGTGGAGGGCGGAGCTTTTACGCATCAGTCCCCGAGTGGGGAGTTTCCCTCCGGGCCTGAAGGAGTATTCACTCATTCATTCATTCATTCATTCGCATTTATTGAGCGCTTACTCTGCGCAGAACACTGTACTAAGCGCTTGGGAAAGTGCAATGCAACAATAAATAGAAACATCCTCCAGGAGGCTTTCCCAGACTGAGCCCCCCTTTCCTCTCCTCCTCCCCATCCCCCCCCGTCCTACCTCCTTCCCCTCCCCACAGCACTTGTATATATTTGTACAGATTTGTTACACTATTTTACTTGTACATATTTACTATTCTATTTATTTTGTTAATGAAGTGCATATAGCTGTAATTCTATTTATTCTGACGATTTTGACACCTGTCTACATGTTTTGTTTTGTTGTCTGTCTCCCCCTTCTAGACTGTGAGCCTGTTGTTGGGCAGGGACCGTCTCTATATGTTGCCGACTTGCACTTCCCAAGCGCTAAGTACAGTGCTCTGCACACAGTAAGCGCTCAATAAATATGACTGACTGAATAAATGAATTCCCTGCCCACAACGAGCTTACAGTCTGGAGGGGGGAGACAGACATCAATACAAATAAATAAATTACAGATATGGACATAAGTGTTGTGGGGCTGGGAGGGGGAAGAATGAAGGGATCAAGTCAGGGTGACCCAGAAGGGAGTGGAAAAAGAGGAAAGAGGAGGCCTAGTCTGGGAAAGCCTCTTGGAGGAGATGTACCTCCAATAAGGCTTTGAAGAGGGGGAGAGTTGGATCTGAGGAGGGAGGGCATTCCAGGCCAGAGGCAGGATGGGGACCAGGGGTCGGTGGTGAATCAGGTGAGACCGAGGCACAGTGAGAAAGTTGATATTAGAGGAATGAAGTGTGTGGTCTGGGTTGTAGGAGGAGAGTAGCGAGGTGAGGTAGGAGGAGGCAAGGTGGTGGACTGCTTTAAAGTCAGTGGTGAGGAGTTTTTGTTTGATGCAGAGGTGGATGGGCAACGGGTGGAGTTTTTTGAGGTGGGGGGTGACATATCCTGGTCGTTTCTATGGAAAGATGATCCGAGCAGCAGAGTGAAGCATGGACTGGAGAGGAGAGAGGCCACAGGTTGGGAGGTGAGCAAGGAAGCTGATGCAGATACTTGGGTGTGATACGATGAGAGATTGAATTAAAGTGGCAGCAGTTTGGATAGAGAGGAAAGAGCGGGTTTTAACGATGTTGTGAAAGTGGGACAGACAGGATCTGGTGACGGATTGAATATATGGGTTGAATGAGAGAGAGGAGTCAAGGATAATGCCAAGGTTACAGGCTTGTGAGACAGGGAGGGTGGTGGTGCCATCTACAGTGATGAGAAAATCAAGGGGAAAACAGGGATTGGGTGGGAAGATAAGGAGTTCAGTTTTGGACATTTTAAGCTTGAGGTGTTGGGAAGACATTGAAGTTGAGATGTCCTGAAAGGAGGAGGAAATGTGAGACTGCAGAGAGGGAGAGAGATTAGCACTGGAGTTGTAGATTTGGGTATCATCCACATAGAGGTAGTAGTTGAAGCCATGGGAGTTAACGAATTCTCCAAGGGAGTGGGTGTAGATGGAGAATAGAAGGGAACCCAGAAATGAACCTTGAGGGAGCCCCGCAGTTAGGGGGTGGGAGGCAGAGGAGGAGCCCGTGAAGGAAACGGAGAATGAACAACCAGAGAGATAAGAGGAGAACCAGGAGAGGACAGAGTCAGTGAAGCCAAGGTTGGATAACGTTTCCAGAAGAAGAGGGTGATCCACAGTGTCGAAGGCAGCTGAGAGGTTAAGGAGGATTAGAATGAAGTAGAGGCCACTGGATTTGGCAAGAAGATCATTGATGATCTTCTTTGAGAGGGCGCCTTTGAGAGGGCGGTTTTTGTGGAGTGAAAGGGACGGAAGCTAGGTTGGAGGGGGTCAAGAGGAGAATTGGAGTAGAGGAATTTGAGACAGCGGGTGTAGACAACTCCCTCAAGGAGTTTGGAGAGGAATGGTAGGAGAGAAGTGGGTTGATAACTGGAGGGGGCAGTAGGATCAAGGGAGGGGTTTTTTTAGGATAGGAGAGAAACGAGCATGTTTGAAAGCAATGGGGAAGAAGCCAATGGAGAGCAAACAGTTGAAGTTGGCTATTAGAGAGGGAGTAAGAGAGGGGCCGAGATTTTGTTTAAGTGGGAAAAAATGGGGTCGGATGCGCAGGTGGAGGGAGTGACTTTTGAGAGGAGGCAGGCGATCTCCTTGAGAAATACTGCTGGAAAAGGTGGAAGGCAGCAGTGCCCCCTTCTGGCCATTCCAACGCCCGCCACAAGGTGGGGGGGTAGTTCAAAAATGGGGTGTCGTGTATAAGGCGGGCTATCTGGAGGACAGGGTGGATCAGGACAATTTAGGGGTTCCAAATCAATCAATGGTACTTATTAAGAGCTTACCAAGTACAGAGCACTGTACTAAGCACTTGGAAGAGTACAATACCACAGAGTTGGTAGGCAAGTTACCCACACAAAAGGAACTTAAAGTCTAAAGCGGGAGACAGACATTAAATAAATTACAGATGTGCATGTAGGGTGAGGGTGAATGTCAAGAGCTTAAAGGGTTCAGATCTAAGTGAATAAGCGATGCAGAAGGGAGAGGGAGTAGTAGAAATGGTATGGAGGGGGCAGTTGAATGAGGGAAAGCCTCTTGGAGGAGATATGATTTTAAGAGGGCTTTGAAGGTGGGGAGAATGGTTGTCTGTCATATATGAAGAGGGAAAGAGTTCCAGACCAGAGGGAGGATGAGAGCGAGGTGTCAGTGGCAAGACAGAGAAGTGGAGAAGCAGCGTGGCTCAGTGGAAAAGAGCACAGGCTTTAGAGTCAGAGGTTATGGGTTCAAATCCCCACTCCACCAACTGTCACCTGTGTGACTTTGGGCAAGTCACTTAACTTCTCTGTGCCTCAGTTACCTCATCTATAAAATGAGGATTAAAACTGTGAGCCCCCAGTGGGACAGCCTGATCGCCTTGTAACCTCCCCAGTGCTTAGAACAGTGCTTTGCACATATTAAGCGCTTAACAAATACCATCATTATTATTATTATTATTAGAGAAAAAAGCGAAGTTCAGTGAGTAGCTTTTTTAGAAAAATGATCTGGGCAGCAGTGTGAAATATGGACTGGACTGGGGAGAGACAGGAGGCAGGGAAGTCAGTGAAGAGGTTGGTATTTATTAAGTGGTAGGTCTTAAGTGCTTACTGTACTCCTATGAATCAATGCCTAACTGAGGCAGGAGAGTTTGCGGATGCTGATGGAGCTTAGAGCTATGCCATATAGGACCACCCATAATGGAAAGGTGAAGCCAAAGCATCACAGTCGATTGACCTATGATGGGCCGCACTGGCATGGGAAAGAATCAAAGGTGGATTATCAAGTGATCAAACGTTGATTAAAGACAAAGACAGAGACTCGAGTCTTTTACTGCGCAGAAGAAGGAAATAGTAAACCACTTCCGTATCTTTACTAAGAAAACCCTATGGTTACACATCCCAGAACAACTTTATGACAAAAGATGGGATGTTCTGAAGAGAGTGTATCCACGGAGTCATTATTGATTGGAAATGACTTGAAGGAATTTGAAGAAGAAGAGTATTAAGCCCTTGGGTGAGTTCAGTGCAAAGAATTGGTAGGCACGTTTCCTGACCATTCGAAGCTTTTTGTAATGGTATTTGTTCAGCTTACTATGTGCCTGGTACTGTTCTAAGCGCTGGGGCAGATACAAGATAATCAGGTTGAACCCGGTCCCTGTCCCATATAGGGCTCACAGTCTTAACCCCCATTTTCCAGATGAGATAACTGAGGCCCAGAGAGGGGAAGTGACTTGCCTAAGGTCATACAGCAAACAAGTGGATGAGCTGGATTAGAACCCATGGTTTTTACAATATTCAAGGCAGGATATTAGTGCTTGGAGCAGCATGTTAGCAGTTTGGATGGAGAGGAAGGAACGGATTCATGCTGATGTTGTGAAGGTAGAACCTACAGGATTTGGCGACACATTGACTGAACCTATGGTCTGGGGAGGGTATGGAGAGAGAAGTGAGAATTGTGTGATTTAGAAAGCAGAGTCTTCCACATACAGCAGACAAGCAGGTGTGCTCTGGACATACAGTCCCCTGTCTCCGTGCCTCTGGACACTCTGACCCTATTGGCCAGCTGCCCACTGGCCCATTTGCCCACCCTGGTCTCACTGCCCCAGGCCCCAAGCAAATTTACTTGGGAGGAGCAGAAAGACAGCTACATAAAGAGGGTTTGGAAGAGTCGATTGTGTGATCTCGAGTTCTAGTTTGAGAGTTTTAATTGGATCCAAGCAACCAAGAACTCCATAGGACAGCATGGCAGAAGCCACAGGCACAGTTTCCTGCTGCAACAATGAGAGAGCCCAGGGACCCACATAAACTGTGAGCTCGTTGTGGACAGGGAATGCATCTGTTTGTTGTTGAATTGTACTCTCCCAAGAGTATAGTACAGTGCTTTGCACACAGTAAGCACTCAATAAATATAATCGAATGAATGAACACACGATTAATCACTGGTATTTATTGAGTGCCAACAGTGTACAGAGCATTGGATTGAGTATATGGGAGGGTACAATAGAATTCGTAGACATAATCCATGCCCTCAAGGAGTTTACCATTTGTGGAGGAACACACCTATCAGGAGCAGGGAGATGGAGGGGACCACAGTGAAGGGGCTAGGCTCTTTTTAACACAAGATTATTCCAGAAGGGAACGCAGAGCATTGAGTCAGACAGGACAAGCTTCGCCTTTGGCTGGAACAGCTTGTAGACTTCCCATTCTGTTCTGAGGCTACAACAATCTGGGGGTGCTGCCTGAGGCCTTGGAAGAAGTCCCCTCCCCGGGACACCAGACCTTATGGGGGCCCTGGGGGTGGACCCTGGGCCAATGTGGACCAGGCAGAGCCTCTTCTATTAGGCAGGTGGACGGATCTGGTCGTAGATGTTCATTTCTCTGGAGATCAGGGTCTGGGGGTCAGAAAGTCACAGTGAGGGTTTCTGGGTTCCGAACAGGAGAAGAGAACGAAGTTAAGGTGCTCTGAGGCCCTGGCCCAAGCCCAAGATGGAAAAGTGGGGAATCTCAGATTCCAAGCATCTCTGCTTCCCATCCCACCCTCAATCCCATCCCTTACCCAATCCCATCCCTCCCCACATCCAGTTATTCCCCACATTCCATTCCTCTCTCCATCATATTCCCTCTCCCCCATATCACCTCTCCCCTATTACATCCCTTCCCCACTATGCCCCTCCCCCCATCCCATCCCTCCTGAGATACTCGAGGTCATCCCCGGAAGACGTTGAGGGGCAGAAGTGGAGAAGAGGAACAGGTTATCCTGAACCCTTGTTGGCCTTTGACCCTAGAATGTACCTGATAGTTGGGGTCAGACTCCGGGGGTATCTCCAGGGCGATCTGTGCAGGTAGAGAAAGGGCGACTTCTAGACTGAGCCCGCTGTTGGGTAGGGACCGTCTCTATATGCTGCCAACTTGTACTTCCCAAGCGCTTAGTACAGTGCTCTGCACACAGTAAGCGCTCAATAAATACGATTGAATGAATGAATGAATGAATGTCTCTGTACTGGTCCCTGGGGGTCCATGGCCAGGGTGACCCGGGACCCCACCTCGATTCCTTCATTCTTGTTCTGCCATCCTCTTCCTACCTCCGCGTCCCTCTGATACCGCAACGCCCGCCCCCCCCCCCCCCCCGTCCCCCGCCTCGTGTGCGGTACCTCGTTATCCCCAGGTGGTCCCCTAGGAATCTCCTTGAGCCCCAGGGGTCAGATCCTACAAACTCTTTACCCCCAAGATGGGGATTTGGAGGAGACTCTCAGGCCCAGAGGGAGAGGATTGCCAGGGACAGCCAGGGACCCCGGGGGGTGGAGGGGTTAGTGGGAAAGGCTGAGTATCACCGAAATCCTACCTGTGACCATGGGGCAGATCCAGTGGGCTTCAGGACGTTTACATAGGCAACGTCGATCCTCTCTGGAGGGAGAGAACCAGGCAGGAGGTGGCTCAGTTCTACTGCCAGGGGCAGGGAGTGATGAGAGGATCGGGGGTGGAGGAAGGTGGGAAGCGGGGGGCAGGGTGGAGGAGAGGAGAGGGACCCCCACAGAGGGCCGAGGGGTCGGGCACAGCGAGGGGGTGAGATCATGCAGGGCACAGCCAAGAGGGTGGGGAAGAGAGTGGCATTTGGGGTGGGGCCCCTTTCTGGGGATTCTATTCCCTGAAAACGAAGGAGCTGGGGTAAGGGTCCGTCAGCGGTTTTACTCACTGGGGTTGGGCGCTGGGGGGCTGCCTCCTCCCGGGCCAGGCTCTCCCACGGGCTCCCCCGACTTCCTGACACACAAAACCCGACTCATCCTACGCCGCCCCGTCCCCACCCCTTCCTGACCTCCCAACCCTCAGCCCCCCAACCAGGGAGCCAGAGAAGGTGGGACCCAGGCAGCCCGGCTTCCCCCTCTAGACTCCCAAAGTCCACAGCAAGAGGAGATAGTTGGCAGAGGAGGGCGTCTTTACCTTCGGCCCTTCCTGGTGACCAGGAAATACCCCAGCACCGCGGTCAGCGCACCCCCGGCCAGGGCGAAGCCGAGACTGCTGCTTTTGGCCGCTCCGAATGGTTTGTGAGTCGGAGAGAGAGCTGTCCCAGGGAGAGACCCGAGAAGAGGCCTGAGGCCCTACTTCTGTACTGCTGGTGCAACCTGGCTGTACCCCTCCTCGGAAACCGGGTACCCCCCATCCTGGCGCCGGGAGAAACCACGCAGAAAGCAGGACGTATGAGGGGGATGCTTTCTGCTGGGCTCTAGAAGGGGCACTCAGAGACCCAGCCCCTCCAGGGAGACAGGCACAGTGTAGACGTCCCAACCCCGCCCAGATTCAAGGAGGGGCGAGACAGTTAATAATAATAATAATAATCGTGGTATTTGTTAAGCGCTTACTATGTGCCAGGCACTTTACTAAGCGCTGAGGTGGATACAAGCAAATCGGGTTGGACACAGTCCTTGTCCCATGGGGGATTCACAGTCTCAATCCCCATTTTATGGATGAGGTAACTGAGGCCCAGAGAAGTGAAGTGAAGTGACTTGTCCAAGGTCATAGAGCAGACATGTGGAAAGGCTGGGATTATAATTCAGAGTCAGAGGACTCCTAGGCCCGCACTTTTTCCACGAGGAAGGGGGTTCTCTCTCTCTCTCTCTCTCTCTCTCTCTCTCTCTCTCTCTCTCTTTCTCTCTCTCTCCAGGGTTTGCTTCTGAGGTCCGCTGGATTGTCAGGACACCAGGTAATGGTGAGACAGTGACCAGTGGCACGAGAATTGCTGGCACTGGGGCTGGTGAGAGAAACCCAACACGGGGTCACTCAGTGTGGAGGGAGTCGGGCCCCCAGCGGAGGGGAAGTGGGTGCTGCCTGAAGTCCATTCAGGTTCCCCAGAAATGCCCAGGGATAAGGCCCAACGGACAGGGAGAGGGGCCAGGTGTGACTCACAGCTGACGGTCAGCGTCAGGGGGTCACTCCTCTGGGCGCTGACCGGATTCCGGGCTTCACACTGGTAGGTGCCGATGTCCCCACGGGTGATGTTGTACAGGGTGAGCGTCCTGTTGCTGGGGGACAACTCCAGCCTGTCGCTGGTCGTCAGGGCCTTGTTGTCCACAAACCAAACCACGCTTTCTCTTGGGTCCCCGGGGAGGCACCAAAAGATCACCGAGTCCCGGAGCTCCACGGTGTCGGTGCTGGAGGCAGTGAGACTGGGCCGGGACACCTGTGCTGTGCGGGGATTGAGGGCTTTAATAGACGAGGCCTCGCCAGTCACCCCTTGGGTCCAGCCTCTGATCTCGCCACCCCTCAAGGGCTCTCTGACCCCCACCACCCACTCAGAAGCTGCCCAGGGGAGGCCAGACCTAAGCCCAGGATCCGGCGTGGGAGGTGGGATTCTGGGACTGCTCCCAGACTCTCCCACAGCTCCAAGGATGGAGTCTTCCACCCCAGAGTGAAGAGGCAGGCCAGGCAGGGAACGGGGCCCACGGGGAGCAGGGACTCCTCAGCCAGTCACAAAGGGAGAGCGTGGTGGGGGGAAGGGGGCGACACCTCCAGTGTCATCAAGGAGATGGGGAACCTCCATCTGGGATCAGAGAGCCTATAATAATGATAATGATGGTATTTGTTAAGCACTTACTATGTGCCAAGCACTGTTCTAAGTGCTGGGGTAGATACAAGGTAATCAGGTTGTCCCACGTGGGGCTCACAGTCTTAATCCCCATTTTACAGATGAGGTAACCGAGGCACAGAAAAGTTAAGTGGCTTGCCCAAGGCCACAAAGCAGACAAGGGGTGGAGCCAGGATTAGAACCCATGTCCTCTGACTCCCAAACCCGTGCTCTTTCCACTAAACCACTCTGCTTCTCTATACCACAGCCGGGGTCTCGTGCTCAGGAACAGACAGAGTGTAAGCTCGTTGTGGGCAGGGAATGTGTCTGTTGTTGAATTGCACTCTCCCAAGCACTTAGTACAGTGCTTTCCACACGGTAAGCACTCAGTAAACACGATTGAATGAATGAATGAGTGTCTGGTGGTCACTTATAGCTCACGAACCTGTAACCTTGGCTGTTCCCTCGACTCATCTCTCTCATTCAACCCACATGTTCAGTCTGTCACCAAACCCTGTCAGTTCTATTCATTCATTCAATCAAATTTATTGAGCACTTACTGTATACAGAGCACTGTACTAAGCACTTGGGAAGTACAATTCGGCAACAGATAGAGACAATCCCTACCCAGCAACAGACTCACAGTCTAGAAGGGGGAGACAGACAACAAAACAAGTAGACAGGCATCAATAGCATCAAACTAGATAAATAGAATTATAGATATGTACACATCATTAATAGAATAAATAGAATAATAAATATGTACAAATATGCACAAGTGCTGTGGGGTGGGGAAGCGGGTAGAGCAGAGGGAGGGAGTAGGGGTGATGGGTGGGGGAGGAGGAACAGAGGAAAAGGGGGGCTCAGTCTGGGAAGGCCTCCTGGAGGAGGTGAGCTCTCAGTAGGGCTTTGAAGGGGGGAAGAGAGCTAGCTTGGCAGATATGAGGAGGGAGGGCATTCCAGGCCAGAGGTAGGAAGTGGTCCGGGGTCGACGGCGGGACAGGCAAGAACGAGGCACAGTGAGGAGGTTAGTGGCAGAGGAAACGAGAAGCAGCCTGACCGAGTGGATAGAGTACAGGTCTGAGAGTCAGCAGGTCCCGTGTTCTAATCTCAGCTATGCCATATGTCAGCTGTGTGACCTTGGGCAATTCACTTGACTTCTCTGTGCCTCAGTCACCTCATCTGTAAAATGGGAATTAAGATTGAGAGTCCTCTGTGGGACAAGGGACTGTGTCCAAGCTGCCTCTACTCCAGTGCTTAATACAGTGCTTGGCACATGGTAAGTGCCTAGCCAAATTGTACTTTCCAAGCGCTTAGTACAGTGCTCTGCAAACAATAAGCGCTCAATAAATGATTGAATGAATGATGAAATACCATAAAAATAAATAAATAAATAAATGATAATAAAAATCGGTTATAATAAACACGGTTGATTAATTGATTCAAGCAATTATCCTATCCCACCTCGACTCCCGCCTCAGCCTCCTCACTAACCTCCCCGCCTCTAGTCTCTCCCCACCCCAATCCTTACATCATCTGGATAATTTTTTCTAAAAATAGTTCTGCACACATCTCCCCTTGCCTCACAAACCTCCAGTGGTTGCCTATCCACCTACTCATTAAACAGAAACTCCTTCCCATTGGCATGAAGGCACTCAATCAGCTCTCCCTCCTACCTAACTTTGTTAATTCTTCTCTTATAACCAAGCCCGCACATTTCACTTCTCATCTTGTCTCTCTCACCACCGGCCTCCTGCCACTCTCCCCATCTTCAAAACCCTACTAAAATCATATTTCCTCCAAGAAGCCTTCCCTGACTAACCTCCTTTTACTCCATCCTACTGGCCTTCCCTTCTGAGTCACTTATGCACTTGGGCCTGAACCCTTTAAGGGCTTTGATAATCAACCACACCCAGCCCCACAGCATTCATTCATTCATTCATTCAATCGTATTTATTGAGTGCTTATTGTGTGCAGAGCACTGTACTAAGCGCTTGAGAAGTACAAGTTGGCAACATATAGAGACGGTCCCTACCCAACAGTGGGCTCACAGTCTAGAAGGGGGAGACAGCACATATGTACACATTCTCATACTACTTTCCCTATACATAATCTATTTTAATACCTATCTCCCTCTGCAGACTCTTAGCTCCTCGAGGGCAGGGATCTTGTCTATGAACTGTACCATATTATACTTTCCCAAGCGCTTATTAGAGTGCTCTGCACACGGAAAACACTCCATAAATATCACTGATTTGGAGAGTAGCCAGATTCCCCCACTTTTCACCATTGTTGAAATTGCTCTGAGTTGGAGAGTGAGGAGGGATGGTATGGGGGAGATGGGCATGGCTCGAAAATGGGAACCTGGGTTTGTCATAGCCTGTTCCCCAGCCCCTCTCCACTTCTCCTTTCTGCTGTTCCCAGTGAATGTGTGCTACAAGGGGAAGTGGGGCAATCCTGGAAATCCACAGGAGGAACACAGCACTTATACACATAGCTGTAATTTACTTATTTATACTAGTATCTGCTTATCCCTCTCGACTGTAAACTCACTGTGGACAGGGAAAAGCCTGTTATACCGTTGTACTGAGAAGCAGCACAGGCTTGGAAGACAGAAGATGTGGGTTCTAATCCCAGTTCTGTCATGTTTCTGCTGTGACATTAAGCAAGTCACTTAACTTCTCTTTACCTCAGTTACCTCATCTGTAAAATGGGGATTAAGACTGAGCGCCATGTAAGACATGGACTTTATCTGGCCTGATTACCTTGTATCTACCTCAGCACTAAGAACAGTGCTTTGCACATAGTAAGCACTTAACAAGGACCACAATTATTATTATTAGTCTCCCAATCACTTAGTACAGTGCTCTGCACATAGTAAGTGCTCAATAAATACAATTGATTGATTGGGGGGCAGGGGATAGATCTGAGCTAAGCCCAGTTGGGCTGAACTGAGCCCCATTTGAAGGAGCGCCCAGGCTCTGTGGGTGGTCTAGGGAACTATTCCCATGTCCACCCTTCCTTGGTGCCGTCTTGAATTCTTGGCCCCATCAGGTCTGGGAAAGCAGGACTTTGGGGTGGGGGTGGATGTCCCTGTCCCTTCCTGGCCAGATCTGCCACTTGTCTGCTGTGTGACTTTGGGCAAGTCACTTAACTTCTCTGTGCCTCAGTTACCTCATCTGAATAATGGGGATTAAGACTGTGAGCCCTACGCGGGGCGACCTGATTACCTTGTATCTATCCCAGCGTTTAGAACGGTGCTTGGCACATAGCAAGTATTTAACAAATACCATCATTATTATTACTCTCTGTCCAAAGTCCTCCCCACCTCCTCGACACCCAGCTCCAACGCCTATCCAGGGGTTGACAGAGGATCGAGTGAGACCACCCTGAAGAGGGGGCAGCTGGAAAGAGTCAGTCCTTGGCCAACTTCTTTCCACACCCACCAGGGCCCAGTATCAAATCAAGAAGTCGACAGTCCAGTGCCAGGGCTGGCTGTGAGACAGCTGGTTGTGAGAGGCAGCGTGGCCGAGTGGAAAGAGCACAAGCCTGTCAGTCAGAGGACATGGGCTTTAATCCGGGCTCTGCCACAGGTCTGCTGTGTGACCTCTCAATCTGCGCATCAGGCAGAAACTCCTCACCCTGGGCTTCAAGGCTGTCCATCACCTCGCCCCCTCCTACCTCACCTCCTTTCTCTCCTTATACAGCCCAGCCCGCACCCTCCGCTCCTCTGCCGCTAATCTCCTCACCGTACCTCGTTCTCCCCTGTCCCACCATCGACCCCCGGCCCACGTCATCCCCCGGGCCTGGAATGCCCTCCCTCTGCCCATCCGCCAAGCTAGCTCTCTTCCTCCCTTCAAGGCCCTGCTGAGAGCTCACCTCCTCCAAGAGGCCTTCCCAGACTGAGCCCCTTCCTTCCTCTCCCCCTCGTCCCCCTCTCCATCCCCCCCTTCTTACCTCCTTCCCTTCCCCACAGCACCTGTATATATGTATATATGTTTGTACATATTTATTACTCTATTTATTTATTTATTTTATTTGTATGTATCTATTCTATTTATTTTATTTTGTTAGTATGTTTGGTTTTGTTCTCTGTCTCCCCCTTTTAGACTGTGAGCCCACTGTTGGGTAGGGACTGTCTCTATATGTTGCCAATTTGTGCTTCCCAAGCGGTTAGTACAGTGCTCTGCACATAGTAAGCGCTCAATAAGTACAATTGATTGATTGATTGATTAATTGACCTCGGGCAAGTCACTTCACTTCTCTGGGCCTCAGTTACTTCACCTGTAAAATGGGAATTATGACTATGAACCCCATGTGGAACAGGGACTGTATCCAACCTGGTTACCTTGTTTCTACCCTAGTGCTTAGAACAGTGCTTGGCACATAGTAAGTGCTTAACAGATGCCGCGGTTATTATTATTACTATACAGGATGGAGAACCTCTGCTATTTGGCTGCCACTGGGGGAGGGAGGCTCCTAGGTAGGGCCCAACTGAATCTTTCAGATGGGGGGGTGCAGCGATCATGGGGTAAGGAGCTGAACTGAACCCATCCTAACACCACTAAAAGCAGCTTGGTTTAGTGGATAGAGCCCAGGCTTGAGTTCTAATCTTGATTCTGCCGCAAGTCTGCTGTGTGATCTTGTGCAAATCACTTAACTTCTCTGCCTTAGTTACCTCATCCATAAAATGGTGATTATGGTATACATCAAGCACTTACTATGTGCCAGGCACTGTTCTAAGTGCTGGGGTAGATATAAGATCATCAGGTTGGACACAGTCCCTGTCCCACAAGGGGTTCACAATCTTAATCCCCATTTTACAGATGAGGGAATTGAGGCATTAAGCTGTGGGATTAATACTACGAACTCCTTGTGGGACAGGGACTGTGTCCAACCTGATGATCTTATATCTACCCCAGCGCTTAGAACAGAGCTTGGCACATAATAAGCCATTAACAAGCACCACAATTCTTATTCTTATTCTTATTCTTATTATTCTTATTATTATTAGTTAGAGCTCCAGAGAGGGGAGAGGGGAGAACAGAGGGCAAAAGGGACTTGGCCCATCCCAGCTCTGCACTCAGTCTCCCAAAACAAGCCCAGTTTCCATCCCCAGGAGCCCAGTGGTACCCAGCAGAATCAGCATAGCTTTTGGTAGATCTGGGGGCAGGCAGGCACCCTGCACCATGGGAACTTGGCACACTTACCCAAGACTTGGATATCTGCCTTGGCCAGTTTTCCAAAAGGAAAAGTCGACAATGACAGGGTGTAGCTGCCCGTGTCACTCAGCGTCACGTTTGTGATCCTGAGGGAGCCATCCGGCTTCAGCTTTTCCCGGCCTGAGTAAGCTGGGCCCTTTTTTAGATTTTGGGCTCTGGGTTGTTTGAATATCATGGACTGGTGTGATGTGTCTGTCCCACGGTGCCAGGAGAAGGGGCGATTAAGGACTCTCTGGACTGTCAGCGTCACGTCCTGACCCTGGGCCACGGGCTGTGGCCAGGGAATGATCGTTAGGTGGGCTGGTGCACCCTGGATCCAGAAGCAAAACAAGGAGGCTAGCTCGAGAAAGAGAGAAAGGGAGAGAGAGGGAAACATCAGGCCCAAAGTCCTGCTGGCAGTGGAGGCCTCTGGGAAATGGTGGCCCTGGGGATAGTGGAGACTCTCCTGTTTGTTCACTCATTCAGTAGCATTTGTTGAGTGTTTACTGCGTACACAGCATTGTACTAAGCGCTTGGAAGAGTAAATTGAACAATAAACAGATACAGTCCCCGCCCACAAAGAGCTTACAGTCTAGAGGAGTGTTGGCAGGGGCAATCTTGGAGGTGGAATAGGGTCGAGGGGCTTCACTGCCCCAAAGTCAGGAAACTGGAAAATCTCCAGGTTGAGGGAGCAGCCTCAGGACTGACAACCTGTGAAAAGCAGTGTGGTCTGGTGGATAGAGCACGGGCCTGGGTGTCAGAAGGATCTGGGTTCTCATTCCAGTTCTGCCACAGGTCTGCTATGTGACCTTGGATAGGTCACTTCACCTCTCTGTACCTCAGGTACTTCATTTATAAAATGGGGGTTAAAACTATGAGCCTCATGTGGGACATGGACTGTGTCCAAACTGATTCGCTTGTATCTATCTCAAAGCTTAGTACATTGTCTGGCATATGGTAAGCACTTAACAAATACCATAAAATCACATTAAAAAAAAAACCTGAAAGAGCAGCACCCCATTGAAGCTGTCCCGTATCTCCTGGCCTTGGTGTCCTTGCATTGACAGAGAGAAGCAGGGTGGCCTAGTGTAAAGAGCATGGGCCTGAGAGCCAGGAGATCTGGGTTTGAATCCTAGCTCTACCACTTGCCTTCTGTGTGACCTTGGGCAAGTCTACTTAACTTCTTTGTGCCCCTGTTTCTTCATCTGCAAAACGTGGAGGTTTGAGACCTGTTTTCCCTCTGCCTTAGCCCGTGAACCCCACAAGGGACAGGGACTGTGTCTGACTTATCCTGCACGTAGCACAGTGTTAGATACACAGTAACAGCTTACAGTATCGTCATTATTTTCATCATCATCGTCACCTCACCCCCCACAACCTCTCCCCCCCAGGTCTTTCTGAGCTGCATCCGTCCCGCTTGGGGACCCCCTTTCCCCAAGCAGTGCGGAGAAGCAGCGTGGCTTAGAGGAAAGAGCACGGGCTTGGGAGTCAGAGAACGTGGGTCCAAATCCCGGCTCCCCCACTTGCCTGCTGTGTGACCTTGGGCAAGTCGCTTAACTTCTCTGTTCCTCAGTTACCTCATCCGTAAAATGGGGATTAAGACTGTGAGCCCCTCTTGGGAAAACGTAATTACCTTGTATCCAACCCGGAGCTTACAACAGTGTTCGGCACACAATCAGTGCTTACCAAATACCATTTATTATTATTATTATCATCAATCGTATTTATTGAGCGCTTACTATGGGCAGAGCACTGTACTAAGCGCTTGGGAAGTACAAATTGGCAACATATAGAAACAGTCCCTACCCAACAGTGGGCTCACAGTCTAAAATTTAATTACTTAATTAATTAATCTATTATTATTCTTACCCTTCACCCCACTCCCCACCAGCCAGTGAGGCCCCGGAATTCTCACCTTTGAGCAGGAGGACCGTCCAGGAGCAGCGCCCCCTGTTGGGCGGATTGCGAACCCCCGAGGGACGAGATTCCCTTTTCTGCTCCATCCGAATTCCCAATCCCGGCGACGACTCCCGCTCCTCCTCCTTCTTGCCGGGATTACGGGCGGCCTCCCGGCCCTGCACGGCCCGGTCAGCTCCCACGGGCCGTCCCGGGGTAGGGCGCGGCCACCGTCCTTCTCTCCCGGGGTGGAAGCTGCGGGTGTCCGCTTCCTGCTTCCCACCACCGGGATCCAATTCCCCGGGGCTGGGCTCCAGGCGGGCACGTGGTTCCCCTCCGGAGAGGAACAACCGGGCTCCATCGGCCGCACCCCTCTCCTCCGGTCTGCTGTCTGTCCCTCCGACGGCCCTGGAAGACACTGACACCCCCTTCTAATAATAATAATAATAATAATAATAATAATAATATTGGTATTTGTTAAGCGCTTACTATGTGCAAAGCACTGTTCTAAGCGCTGGGGGGAACACAAGGAGATGAGGTTGTCCCATGTGGGGCTCGCAGTCTTAATCCCCGTTTCACAGATGAGGGAACCGAGGCCCAGAGAAGTGAAGTGACTCGCCCAAGGTCACACAGCAGACGTGAGGAGCAGCGTGGCTCAGTGGAAAGAGCCCGGGCTTTGGAGGCAGAGGTCATGGGTTCGAATCCCGGCTCTGCCACATGTCTGCTGTGTGACCTTGGGCAAGTCACTTAACTTCTCTGAGCCGCAGTTACCTCATCTGTAAAGTGGGGATTGCCTGAGAGCCCCACGTGGGACAACCTGATCATGTTATATCCCGCCCAGCGCTTAGAACTGTGCTTTGCACATAGTAAGCGCTTAACAAATGCCGTCATTATTATTATTATTATGTGGGGGAGCGGAATTTGAACCCATGACCTCTGGCTCCCAAGCCCGCACTCTTTCCAATGAGTCACGCTGTCAACTGTGAGCCTGCTGTTGGGTAGGGACCGTCTCTACGTGTTGCCAACTTGGACTTCCCAAGCGCTTAGTACAGTGCTCTGCACACAGTAACCGCTCAATAAGTACGATTGAATGAATGAATGCATGAATGAATGACGCGCCCGGACAGGGACCAACTGCCCCCTGAGCCCTGCGCAATTCCCATCTCCATGAGGCCCCACCAGGAAAGTAGGAATAGGAGAAATCTCAGAGCGATATTAATGCCTGTCTCCCCCTTTAGACTGTAAACTCGTTGTGGGCAGGGAATATGTCTGATAGAGCACGGGCCTGGGTGTCAGAAGGTCATGGGTTCTAATTCCGGCTCCGTTACTTGTCTGCTTTGTGACTTTGGGGAAGTCACCTCACTTCTCTATGCCTCAGTTACTTCATCTGTATTATGGGGATTAAGGCTGTGAGCCCCATGTGGGACATGGACCGTGTGCTGCCTAATTATCTTATATCTTCCCCAATGCTTGGTACAGTGCCTGGCACATAGTAAACGCTTAACAAATACCATCATTATTATTACTATACTCTCCAAAGCCCTCAGTACAGTGACCTGCTTACAGTAAGTGCTCAATAAGTAATATGGATTGATTGATTATATACAATAAATCATTTTTATAAATGTCTGATAGCTATAATATCAATATATTATATACATATAATTATATTTATTCTGACGGTTTTGACACCTGTCTACATGTTTTGTTTTGTTGTCTGTCTCCCCCTTCTAGACTGTGAGCCCATTGTTGGGTAGGGACCGTTTCTATATGTTGCCAACTTGTACTTCCCAAGAGCTTATTACAGTGCTCTGTACACAGTAAGTGCTCAATAAATATGATTGAATGAATGAATGAATGAATGTCTCCCACTCTAGACTGTAAGCTCATTATGGGCATGGAGCATGTCTACCAACTCTGTTATATTGTAATAATAATAATGATGATGGCATTTGTTAAGTGTTTACTATGTGCAAAGCACTGTTCTAAGCACTGGGCGGGGGATACAAGGTGATCAGGTTATCCCACGTGGGGCTCACAGTCTTAATCCTCATTTTACAGATGAGGTAACTGAGGCTCAGAGAAGTGACTTTCCCAAGGTCACTCAGCAGACTTGTGGCGGAGCTGGGATTAGAACCCATGACCTCTGACTCCCAAGTGTACTTTCCCAAGCATTTAGAATAATGCACTAAACACAGTAAGCACTCAATAAATACAATTAATTGTGTTAGACCCAAAGGAGCTATGAGATGCTAAAGGTAGAAGGCTCTTTCTGAGCGCCACAGGGCAGAGGCTGCTGTGCCCGTGTCCTAAAGGAAAAAGCATGGGCCTGAAAGCCAGGATTAGAATCCTGTCTCTATTACTTGCCTGCTGTGTGACCTTGGGCAAGTCTACTTGACTTCTCGGTGCCCCTGCTTCTTCATCTGTAAAATCAGTCAATCATATTTATTGAGGGCTTACCGTGTGCAGAGCACTGTACTGAGCACTTGGGAGATGATAATATAACAATAAACAGACACATTTCCTGATCACAACAAGTTTACAGCCTAGAAGCAGCGTGGCTCAGTGGAAAGAGCCCGGGCTTTGGAGTCAGAGGTCATGGGTTCAAATCCCAGCTCTGCCAATTGTCAGCTTTGTGACTTTGGGCAAGTCACTTAACTTCCCTGTGCCCCAGTTACCTCATCTGTAAAATGGGGATTAAGACTGTGAGCCCCATGTGGGACAAACTGACCACCTTGTAACCTCCCCAGTGCTTAGAACAATGCTTTGCACATAGTAAGCGCTTAGCAAATACCATTATTATTATTATTATTAAAGGAACGGACATTAATGTAAATAAATTACAGATATCGATATAAATGCTATGGGGCAGGGAGGGGAGATGAATTAAAGGGAGCAAGTCAGGGTGTCGCAGAAGGGAGTTGAAGAACAGGAAAAGAGGGTTTAGTCAGGGAAGACCTCTTGGAGGGGATGTACCTTCAATAAGACTTTGAAGGGCAGAGTAAAATGGCAGTTCAGTACATCTTCTCCCTTAGACTGTGAGCATGTGGGCCTTGGACTGTGTTCAACCCAATTATCTTATATCTACCCCAGCGCTTAGTACAGAGCCGTGCACTTTACTTAACAAATTCTATTGTTCAGTAGTATTGTTAAGCTAGATGGCTAGAGACCATAACAACGTTAATGGAAGAATCGTTAGAAAGGTTACGGGTCAAGGCAGAAGATAGGACGTTCTGGAGAAAATATATCCATAGACCATAACAACGTTAATGGAAGAATCGTTAGAAAGGTTACGGGTCAAGGCAGAAGATAGGACGTTCTGGAGAAAATATATCCATAGAGTCGCTATGAATCGAAAACGACTCGACGGCACTTGATAATAATCATTTTTCAATAAAAAATCTAAGTCTCATATTCCTAGTCTCCTGGCAGATTCTTACTGTCCAGCAGGCGGCGCTGTAGGGTCATACACTTAATGCTCTGGTGCTCCATGTGCAGAAATTCATTCAATCGTATTTATTGAGCGCTTACTGTGTGCAGAGCACTGTACTAAGCGCTTGGAACGTACAATTTGGCAACCAATAGAGATAACCCCTACCCAACAACGGTCTCACAGTCTAGAAATGGGGTGGTGGTGGCCAGGGGACAGAGGGAGGAGGGTCTCAGATCAGGGGGGATTCTTGAGGGTCCCTAGAAGACAGCGAGGGCTGCTGAGAGACGTGACTCGCTCTGGGGCCGAGGAGGCTGGTGGCGTCGAGGGGAAAGGATTCCAAGCCACTTGTCTCCCTGAACCTTTTCCCCCGAATTCCGGATGACCAGCAAGCGACCAGTAACCATCAGTCCCGCTTGCCACTAAGGCAGACTTGTTCCTTCATGCCTTCAGCCTCATCCGTGCCCCGGGGGCCGGGGTGGCTTACTCTGTGCAGAGCATTATACTAAGCACTTGGAAGAGAATAATTCTCCCCTTTCTTATACCCCAGCCTGGCACAGAGTGGGCACGCAGTGGCTGACTGGTTGATTTGGCATCTGCTCATCCAAGTATTTCTGTGGAGCCTCTTCCAGGCTGCCTGCCTCTGGGGAGCTTTCTCTCCACTCACGCCTGGTGCCTGGAGGAGGCTGTTCATCCAGCCTCCTCCCTCCCAGGGCTCTGCCCAGACACCCAGGCCTGCAGAGGAGAGCAGGACTAAGTGTCATGGATCCTTGGGAAATGGCTCCCAGAGGGTAAAGTGTCAGTGAGAGAATCTGCTGGGTTCAGGAGAAGCAGCATGGCAGGCCTGAGAGTCAGAGGTTGTGTGTTCTAATCCTAGCTCAGCCACTTGTCTGCTCTGTGACCTTGGGCAAGTGAATTCACTTCTCTGGGCTTCAGTTACCTCATCTGTAAAATGATGATTAAGACTGTGAGCCCCAGGTATGATGGGGACTGTGTCCAACATGATTTGCTTGTATCCAGCCCAACGCTTAGTAGAGTGCCTGGCACATAGTAAGTGCTTAACAAATACCATCATTATTATTACTGTTCAGGATGGGAACCAGATTGGAGGACCTTGAAGGGGAAAGGGAGACTGGTTGCTGGTCAGAACCAGGGGCTCTGAGCAGGGCATGAGGGAAACACTTGGGTACTTTCTAAGGTCACTGGCATAATTGAGTGAATGAATCAGTCTGGATCCTTCTGAGACACCTCATTCATCCTTCTACGGTATTTCATGCAGCTCTGTGGGTTTGATTTCTCCATTTGAGTGTGAGCCCACTTTTAGACTGTGAGCCCACTGCTGGGTAGGGACTGTCTCTATATGTTGCCAACTTGTACTTCCCAAGAGCTTAGTACAGTGCTCTGCACACAGTAAGCGCTCAATAAATATGATTGATTGATTGATTGATTGTGAGGCCTTTGAAGGCAGTCAAATGCACCTTAGCCTTCTTCTGCCTGTCCCCCAGCCCCTAGCCCAGAAAACTCTACTCCCTGCAGGGGATCCGCAATCCCTAGTTTTTTTTAAAAAAGCCCAAAGCCCAAAGGAAAGCTTGTGGGTGGTTCCAGGATTTGCTATTTGGCAATTTGACCAGATATAGAGACACTCCTGCCAAAGGGGACCTTTTTGGTTCCTTGTGGTCAGCAATTGTGTTCCTGTTCTTTCTGGTGTATTCACCCAAACAGCTATGAATTGATTATAATAAGATGAGGCTTTACAGGAATGCTGGTTTGGATGGCTTCAAGAATGATCACAGGATCGCTCAGCAACAGGTCCGACAGTGGGTTATTAGCATTGCACAGGGAACGGATTACAACAAAGTCACCACTGTTTTCTGGAAACTGAACTTCAAGATTTGCAAATTGTTTACCAGTGCAGTGCTGAAGAACTTGGGATGTGTCTGCATAAGTGTCAGACCATAATACAAGCTTTAGGAAATGTTTTTCCTCCCACAGCACCTTGAATTTCATTAGGTGTGACAGAGGCCATGTTCTGCCCTGTTGTTTTTCAACCATCTTCCCCACCAAGTCTTCTTCTCACTGAAACACTGGGTGACATAACAGAATATTTCAATATCCTATGAAAGAGCACGGGAAGGGGAGTCAGAAATCCTGAGCTCTAATCCCAGTTCAGCCACCGTCATATACTGTCTTACTGTGTGATCTTGTGCAATTTACTTATTCTCTGTTTCTTCATCTGCAAAATGAGGGAAAGACCTGCACTCTCCACTTCTTAGTTTGTAAGCCACATGTGGAGCAGGGAGTGGGTTCTGATCTGATGATCTTTATTTTTCATAGCACTTAGCACAGTGCTTTGAGCCATAGGAAGCATATAATAAAGCTCATCATTAACATGGGGATTGGGAGAACTACAGCTTCTGTGTTATAGCGAGAACGGCTGGACACTTGCGTCCCAAAATGCTCTGGTTTAGGATCCTCT
The DNA here is from genome assembly GCF_015852505.1 of Tachyglossus aculeatus. Lineage (NCBI taxonomy): Eukaryota > Metazoa > Chordata > Mammalia > Monotremata > Tachyglossidae > Tachyglossus > Tachyglossus aculeatus. Next base: position 5,232,208 of record NC_052091.1, read on the forward strand.
GGGTCTGTGGCTGTCTAGAACTTGAGTTGTAATGGACATGTCCCCGGGGCTGGGGGAGAGTGGCTTGAGGTTGAAGGGGTCAGCAGGTAGGGGTGGGGGCGTTTCCTCTGTGGGGGATTGTGGCTCAGGCCTGAAGTGTCCCATGCAGAGATACTGACTTTGGGGTTAGACTGAGTCCCAAGGAATAGCCCCGTATCTATTACTGGTCTTTTTTTAATGGTATTTGTTAAGTGCTTATTATGCGCCAGGCACTGTACTAAGAGCTGGGGTAGATACAAGATAGTCAGTGGTTTGGGCTTTGGCTGGGATGATAGGCAAGTTGTAATAATAATGATGATAATAATAATAATTATGGTATTTGTTAAGTGCTTACTATGTGTCAGGCACTGTTCAATGCGCTGGGTTGGATACAAGCCAATCGTATTGGACACAGTCCCTGTCCCAGGTGGGACTCACAGTCTCAATCCACATTTTACAGATGAAGTAACTGAGACCCAGAGAAGTGAAGTGATATGCCCAATGTCACACAGCAGACAAGTGGCGGAGCCAGGATTACAACCCATCACCAGGCCCATGCTCTATCCACTAGCCATGCGAATTGTCATAGATGTCCACCATCCCAAGCTGCAGGGCCTGGGGAAGAGAAGAAGCTGTCAGGCTCCATGTGTGTGGCTCAGACAGCAGCCTGGGGACCTCCTGCTGACTGGGTCTTCACACCCCTCATGCGGGTGGATGGTTCTGGGGCTCCAGCAGACGTTCCCGGTCTCCAGCCGCCCTTTCCCATCTCCGGTGCAGCCGAGCCCGGACGAGTGGTCACTCCGTCCGGCTGAATCCCGGGATCTGTTGCCACATTCCGGGTTCGGGCTGTCACCCTGGGCCCACCCCACTCTTGGGGGCGGGGAGGGGGGAAGGGGTCAGGTCCGGAGCGCAATCAGCTCGACCCAGGACCTAGCGGAGTAGCTTGTGTCACACCACCACCCACCGCTTGACACCCACTTCAATCCATACTTCATGCTGCTGCCCGGATTATCTTTGTCCAGAAACGCTCTGGGCATATTACTCCCCTCCTCAAAAATCTCCAGTGGCTACCAATCAATCTGCGCATCAGGAAGAAACTCCTCACCCTGGGCTTCAAGGCTGTCCATCCCCTCGCCCCCTCCTACCTCACCTCCTTTCTCTCCTTCTCCAGCCCAGCCCGCACCCTCCGCTCCTCTGCCGCTAATCTCCTCACCGTACCTCGCTCTCGCCTGTCCCGCCATCGACCCCCGGCCCACGTCATCCCCCGGGCCTGGAATGCCCTCCCTCTGCCCATCCGCCAAGCTAGCTCTCTTCCTCCCTTCAAGGCCCTGCTGAGAGCTCACCTCCTCCAGGAGGCCTTCCCAGACTGAGCCCCTTCCTTCCTCTCCCCCTCGCCCCCCTCTCCATCCCCCGCCTTACCTCCTTCCCTTCCCCACAGCACCTGTATATATGTATATATGTTTGTACATATTTATTACTCTATTTATTTATTTATTTATTTTATTTGTACATATCTATTCTATTTATTTTATTTTGTTAGTATGTTTGGTTTTGTTCTCTGTCTCCCCCTTTTAGACTGTGAGCCCACTGTTGGGTAGGGACTGTCTCTATATGTTGCCAATTTGTACTTCCCAAGCGCTTAGTACAGTGCTCTGCACATAATAAGCGCTCAATAAATACGATTGATGATGATGATGATGATACACATAGTCACATCCATTTCTTATACCTCACAGCCCCCTCTCACACCTCACACCGATCACAGCCGCAGATGGGTACCTCTAGCCAGGAAAGGCTGCTGGGCTGATGACAGCTCACTCACACACACACACACACACACACACACACCCCACACACCTCGCTCCCCATCCCCCTGGCAGGCGGGGACCCGGAGGATGCGGAAAATGACAGGTCCTCAGTGTCCCTCATCCCCAGCCCGAGATGCCCCGCACCCCCGACCACGTCCCACTGAGGAAGGGGTCTGCCGGTCCTGGTGCTCTGTCGAGCCCCCCGCCCCCCACCAGGGTCCCGGCATTGGGCCCCCGAGGCCGCAGTCACCCTCGGGGCCACAGCCTCCACCCAGACTCCCCTTGCCACCTCAGTGATCCTCGGACAGCCCTCCCCCTTCCCCACCCCCAGGCCAAGGGCCACCGGAACTGGGCGGGTGGGCGTGAGAAGTATCTTGGTTTAGTGGAAAGGGCCCAGGCTTGGGAGTCAGAGGTCGTGGATTCTAATCCCGGGTCTGCCACTTATCAGCTGTGTGACTTTGGACAGGTCACTTAACTTCTCTGTGCCTCAATTACTTCATCTGTAAAATGGGGATAAAAACTGTGAACCCTACCTGGGACAACCTGATAACCTTGTATCTTCCCCAGCACTTAGAACAGCGCTTAGTAAGTGCTTAACAAATATCATTATCGTTATTATTGTTATTATTATTGTTGTTATTATTATTATTATTACTATTATTATTATTATTACTGTTAAGTTCGGGAGACCCAAGACCCAGTCATCACCCTGTTCCATGCTGCAGCCCAGTCCGGCAGGGCGAGGGGAGAGGCGGCCCAGGGCTCTGTACTGTACAAGGGACAATGACAGTGGGGGATTTCTCTCCTAGGAGACAGGAGGCGTTCCAGGGGAATCATCGCCATAAAAGCCAAGTTCAATCCTTCTTAAAAGATAAAACTTGTTTTTACCTTAATCAAATTAAATGAAACCTGATAAGGCCCCATAGGAGTGGGGGAAGCTCAGCATGCAGCTCAGGGCCTCCCCCTCCCTCTGATCTTCCAAGCCCATCCCTCTCCCTCGATGGGTTCATTTTATCGAGTTCCTCTCTCGACAGGGGGAAAACAAGTTACTGACTCAGCCTGAGCAGTGGGCACAGCACGGGCACAGGACAGGGCACACAATGTCTTGGTTCAGTGGGGCCCTGACTCAGAGGGAGAGGGACTTGCCCTATGTCGCAGTTCAAGTAAGCATCGAAGCTAGGAGTAGAACACAGGTCCTCTGGCCCCCCAGGCTTGTGATTTATCCAGTAGGCCACACTGCTTCGCTAAAGGTTCTACAGATTTCTTGCCCTCTGTGACACTAGTTGTTTTAGCAGAGAGGATGAGTGTGGTAGCTGGCTCTGTTCAGAGAAACAGAGAGAAGCAGTGTCACCCAGTGGAAAGAGAACAGGCCTGGGAGTCGGAGGACCTGGGTTCTAATCTCTGCTGCACCACTTCCCTGCTATGTAGCTGTGGACAAGTCTATTAACTTCTCTGTGACTCTGTTTCCTCATCCGTAAAATGGGAATTGAATACCCGTTCTTCCTCCTTAAACTGCGAACTCCATTTGGTAAAGGCATAGTGCCAGTGCCTACTTAGTACAGTGTTTGGGAAATAGTAAACATTGTAAGCTCACTGAGGGCAGGGGACGTGTCAACCAACTCCCAAGCTTTTAGTACAGTGCCCTGCACAAAGTAAGCACTCAACAAATACGATTTATTTTGGAAAATGGTGTTTGTTACATATTTACTTTGTGACAAGCACTGTACTAAGCACTGAGGTAGATACAAGCAAATCAGATCGGACACAGTCCATGGCCCACATGGGGCTCACAGTCTTAAACCCCATTTTATGGATGAGGGAACAGAGGCCCAGAGAAGTTGTGACTTCATAATAATAATAGCATTTATTAAGCGCTTACTATGTGCAAAGCACTGGTTACAAGTTAATCAGATTGTCCCACGGGGGGCTCACAGTCTTCATCCCCCTTTTACAGATGAGGTAACTGAGGTCCAGAGAAGCTAAATGACTGGCCCAAATTCACGCAGCAGACAAGTGGCAGAGCCGGGATTAGAGCCCAGATCCTCTGCCTCCCAGCTTGGCCCACTAGGCCACATTGCTTCTCCTGTTATTTCTCCTGCAGTATGATCATTACCATTAGAAGATGACTGTTCCCAGAGGGCATATTAGAGGAGAGCAGGGAATAGGCGGACCCACAGAACTCCTAACTTCTCTCCAGCTTTCTCATCTGAACTGAGGGGAAAGAGGGTGTGGCGGGGGTCCCAAGGCCAGGTCTATCACCTGAGACCCCCCTCAAAGAGAGATGAGTCTGAATCAATCAAACCCCCAAGGCTTCTGTCCTCTGTATTTCCAGGGAGTACAGTCCTGACTAGGCACTAAAGGCCGACCTCAGGGCTGGACCTGGTCCACGCTGCCTCCGACCAGTCAGCCGACGCCTGGTTCCCCCTTACCCTCAGATTTGCTCCCTTTTTCTCCCTCTCCCTCAGCCCCACAACACTTACTGTCCATATCATCAATCGTATTTATTGAGCACTTACTATGTGCAGAGCACTGTACTAAGCGCTTGGGAAGTACAAATTGGCAACATATAGAGACAGTCCCTACCCAACAGTGGGCTCACAGTCTAAAAGGGGGAGACAGAGAACAAAACCAAACATACTAACAAAATAAAATAAATAGAATAGATATGTACAAATAAAATAAATAAATAAATAGAGTAATAAATATGTACAAACATATATACATATATACAGGTGCTGTGAGGAAGGGAAGGAGGTAAGATGGGGGGGATGGAGAGGGGGACGAGGGGGAGAGGAAGGAAGGGGCTCAGTCTGGGAAGGCCTCCTGGAGGAGGTGAGCTCTCAGCAGGGCCTTGAAGTTCCATATCCGTAATTTATTTATATTTATGCCTGTCTCCCCCTCTAGATAGTAAGCACCTTATGGGGAGGGAATGTGTTTACCAACTCTGTTGTATTGTCCTCTCCCAAGTGCTAGGTACAGGGCTCTGCACACAGTAAGCGCTCAAGAAATACGGTTGACTGACTGGTTCAGCCTAGGTGCTGCTCGGCCTCTTAGAGAAAGCTCCAGCCAGCGGATGGCTCTCACGTTAGGATGAAGGCTATTTCACCACAGGAATCGGCCCGAGGTGGTGGCAGCAGAAAGTCCAGGGCACAGGGCGAGCGAGGGGAGAAGGTTGAAAGGTCAGAGAAGCAGCCTCTCACACCCTTGTGGCTCCTTACTGGAGGGGTGGGAGGTAGGATGGGGGTCCAGATGTGGGCATGACGCCGCAGCCCGGGAGCAGCTCTGTCCGAGAGAACTGACCGGTGTCGCACAGGAGCTGCCACGGGCAGAGCACAAACCGAACGGGCAGCAGGGATCCATCCCGGGGCCACGGGGAGACTCAAGTGAGGCTGAATCAGGCCGAGGGCCAACTCTGCAGGAAATATACTGAAACTAACATTTCTGGACAGGGAACCTGCTGACCAATTCAGTTGTATTGTAGTTTTGGGTGGGGGGGGGTTAGTGGTATTTGTTAAGTGCTTACTCTGTGCCAGGCACTTTACTAAGCACTGGGATAGATGTAAGTTAATCAGGTTGGACACAGTCCATGTCCCACGAGGAGCTCACAGACTTAATCCCCACTTTACAGATGAGTTAACTGAGGCCCAGAGACGTGAAGTGTCCTGTTACACAGGAGACAAGTGGTAGGATTAGAACTCAGGTCCTTCTAACTCCCAGGCCTGTACTCTATCCACTAGGATACATTAAACTGAAACTCCTAACCAAAGTCTAAGTAGAAAGGAGTACAGGTATTTAATCCCCATTTTAAAGATGAGGAAACTGAGACACAGAAAAGTGCCTACTGGGAAGAGCATGGAACGAGGAGCCAGAAGACCTGGGTTCTAGTCCCGGCCCTGCCATTTGTTTGCTCTGTGACATTGGACAGATCACTTACCTTCTATTGGCCTCAGTTTCCTCATCTGTACATTGGGGATAAGGAACCTGCTCTCCCTTCCTATTGGACTGTGAACCCTGTGGGAGTTAGGGATGGTGTCAAATCTGATTATCTTGTGTCCTCCCAAACTCTTGGCAGAATGTGTCTTGTGTCCACCCAAACACTTGGCACGGTGTGTGGTATATAGTATAATCATTAATTATAGTTAATAAATTATTGATAACAACTCTTGGTTAAAACAGAGAATTCCCCTTTTACATAAGTGAAGTTTCTCTGGGAAACTCAAATTAATCTTTACATAGCCAGCTGGTTCCCTAATTTGATGAAGGACGGGGAGGAGAGCAATCTGGAGACAGACCAAAGTTGACTGCCGTGTTCGGAGAGCATTTAGAACTCAAACTCAGACTGTAAGCTCATTGTGGGCAGGGAATGTGTCCGTTTTGTTGTACTGTACTCTCCCAAGTGCTTAATACAGTGCTTTGCACACAGAAAGTGCTCAATAAGTACACTGAATGAATGAATTTGTGCATCTGCCTGGGAAGTACGTCGGTGTACACCAGTGGGACATGTAGCTGAGTTTTTCTAGAAGTAATAGATTGTGCTGAGCCGTCCCCCCGAAGCCACAGGCCTGTGTTGTAGGACAGTCATGCAAGGAGAAGCAGTGTGGCCTAATGGAAAAAGCACAGGCCTAGGAGTCAGAAGGACCTGGGTTCTAATCCCAGCTCTGCCACTTGTCTGCTGTATGGCCTTGGACAAGTCACTTCACTTAGTACAGTGCTTTGCACACAGTAAGCGCTCAATGAATACGATTGAATGAAAATGCCTCAGTTACCCCATCTGTAAAAATGGGGATTAAGACTGTGTACTTCCCAAGTGCTTAGTAAGTGCTCTGCACACAGTAAGCGCTTAATAAATACGATTGAATGAATGAATGAACCCCAAGTGGGACATTAAGACTGTGAGCCCTATGTGGGCCAGGGACTGTGTCCAACCTGATTAGCTTGTATCTACCTGTATATATGTATATATGTTTGTATATATTTATTACTCTATTTTACTTGCACATACTTATTCGATTTATTTTATTTTGTTAATATGTTTTGTTTTGTTGTCTGTCTCCCCCTTCTAGACTGTGAGCCAGCTGTTGGGTAGGGACCATCTCTCTATGTTGCCAACTTGTACTTCCCAAGCGCTTAGTACAGTGCTCTGCACACAGTAAGCGCTCAATAAATACGATTGAATGAATGGACTTTGTCCAACCCGATGAGCTTGTATCTACCCCAGCGCTTGATACAGTTCCTGGCACATAGTAAATGCTTTACAGGTATAATAATAATAAGAAGAAGAACAATAAAATGGGTTGGTGAACTGATGAAATGGGGAAAAAGTGGAGAACTCTCTAACCCTTGCCCCATTCAGGCTCAAACCACCCTGCTCGCTGCCTTTGGAGGTAGGAATTGGGGTTGGAGGGCTACCCTGTCTCCTCTCACCACACTGGAGTAGGGAGACCCTCAAGCCGGGAGAAAGCGTGGCCCTCGCTCCCTCCCTGCGGGGCTCTCTCCTTTCAGGGGATCCTCTCCTTTGGGGAGGGGGCGTTTCCAGCGCCCGGGAGGTTGATCCTTCTCACTTCGGGACAGTGGGAGGAGCGAGAGGAGTGGGAGGTGATGGACGGGAATCCCCAGCCCTCGCCCGAAGGGGAGGGGTCCGATCCAAAGCCCCTGCCCTCTGATGCCAACAGGAAAAGGCCGGTTCCTGCGGAGAGGGTGGCATTTCCTCAAGCCTCATGGCATTTCCCCAGGGCCACGGGGCCCCTCCAGGCCGGACAGCGCGCTCCTGGGCCCGGCTCCTCCTGGCAGGTGGGCTGGGGATGGACCAATCAATCAATCAATTAATCAATCGTATTTATTGAGCGCTTACTGTGTGCAGAGCACTGTGCTAAGCGCTTGGGAAGCACAAACCAGGAGGGGCGAGGGAAAGAGGGGTGGACAGCGGGCTCCTGTCCGCGGGTGACTCACCTTGTGCTGAACGCTGCCCCTCTGCTCCTTGCACAGCCTCCATCCTCACCGCCGGGGTCCGGCCCGCGGCCCCTCTCACCGTTCCACCGGCCGTGGCTGCAGTCGGGGACAACGTCACTCTGACCGCCCACGGACACCCAGCCAACGTTGGCGTCTATAATTGGTACCGAAGGACAAGTCTGGAAGAAAATCTCATCTGTAAATACCTAACAACCCCACCCAGTCAGACACTTGGAAAAGCACACACGGGCCGAGAGTCTGTGCGCCCCGATGGCTCCCTGCTCATCACCAGCGTTACTGTCAACGATACCGGTCCCTACTCTGTAGACATCGTATTTAAGAATTTTACTTTTACTTCAAGCAGGGTGGAGTTACAAGTTGATGGTAAGTGCTATTTCTCCTAATGCACCAGGAAGCTGATCGTATTTCTGGGCCATTTCCCCTCTGCCTAGGAGTCTTGGAACTTGTTGCTGTCTGGGTCGCCTCTCAGATGTCCTGGTTTGTATGTTGAGAAGTGGTCCCTGATTTCATGACGTTTACTAAGAAGCAGCGTGGCTCAGTGCAAAGAGCACGGGCATAGGAGTCAGAGGTCATGGGTTCAAATCCCGACTCCACCAATTGTCAGCTCTGTGACTTTGGGCAAGTCACTTAACTTCTCTGGGCCTCAGTTACCTCATCTGTAAAATGGGGACTGTGAGCCCCCCGTGGAACAACCTGATCACCTTGCAACCTCCCCAGCACTTAGAACAGTGCTCTGCACATAGTAAGCACTTAATAAATGCCATTATTATTATTATTATTATTACTATCCAATAGGGGGGAGAGGCCCACACAGATTTTAGTTAGATCTGTGGTTATTGTGTTTTCATTATTTGATTTGAATAGAGCACTATTGAGGAAGTGGAAAACTTTCTCCCCACTATGTGTGATTGTCTGGATACAACATGATCAGTTTATACATATATAAAATTGATGATAGTGAGTTTAAAATAGATAAAAAGATGAATAATTAGACGACATATTTCTCCACTCATCAGTGTATCTCCCAACTCTGTTATATTGTACTCTCCCAAGAATTCTGTACAGTGTTCTGCACATGATAAAGCGTTCAATAAATATGATTAATTGTTGGTGGTTCCAACACCACTTATGCAAATCATAGACCCATCCAAATGAAGGAACAGAGGTTAAAGATATGTACATAAGAGAGCTTGGATGATGACATCTGATTCCAGATCCTCCCTTTCTCATTTCGGGGACAGCAGGAGGAAGCCAGGAAGGCAATTTCCGGACCAGAACTTCCAGGACAGCTCAGGGACACACGTCTAGACTGAGTGAGTTGAAAGGAGTTGGTAAAATTCCTTGCTTTTGGTTTCAAGGCTTCTCACCAGCCCTCTTTTTTTTTTGCATGTTCCTTTTCTTCACCTGCTTCTCCCCAGCTTATGCTCTTCAGATCTCCAAAACGAATCCTTGCACTGGGCCTCACTCTCACCTGTCCTGCAGAGCTGGGGGAGAGGGGAGGTGTTCCCCTAGGTCTGACCTCTCCCAGGCCAACTTTGAGTGGATGGCGGAGGTCAGAGGGTCCCCGAGGGACTGAAAGGTCAGGGGCTGGGACCAGGAGTGACCAGCCAGGCTTCACCCACTAATGCCTTCCGTCCCCATATAGAGCGGTTGTCTCAGCCCAGCCTCACGGCCTCCTACACTGATGCCGTGGAGCACCGGGACTCGGTGACCTTTTGGTGCCTCCCTGGGGACCCGAGTGATAACTTGTTTTGGTTTGTGAACAACACGGACCTGATGACCAGCGACAGGCTGGAATTGTACTCCGGCAACAGGACTCTCACCGTGCACAACGTCACCCGTGGAGACGCTGGCACCTATCAGTGTGAAGCCCGGGATATGGTCAGTGCCCAGCGGAGCAACCTGCTGACCCTGACTGTCAGCTGTGAGTCACGCCCGGCCCTTGTATGACCCCTCTCCCAGTTTCTTTTCCTTTTTACCCCATGGGACATCCTGGACCACTGGACATATCTGGGGATTCTGAAAGGAGCTTAGGCAGTCCACACTGGCGGGGTGCTGGGCTTAATCTCACCCAGCTCCAGGGTTAGGGAGCTCCTTATAGGCAGGGAGGAGTCCTGAGGGGGGAGAGAAACAGTCTAGAGGAGGGGAGACAGTCATCAGAACAAATAAATAATAATAAAAATGATGATGGCATTTATTAAATGCTTACTATGTGCAAAGCACTGTTCCAAAATTATAGATATATACATAAGTGCTGTGGGGCTGGGAGGGGGACGCTTGGTGTCCATGGAGCAGAGGAGCAGGTGGGACACAGGCCCCAGCTCAGTCCTGTCAATCAACAAGCCTTGGTTCTGGGAAACAAGGAGTGGTGGCTAGATTGTTGGTGAAGAGATACAATGAGGTCAGCTCAGAGATGCCCACAGGAATTGCCATAGAGCAGGACAGAGCCCATGGGAGGCCTTGTGTGGCTTGGTTCCCTTTGGCAATGTCACCGGGGAGAGAGATACCCGCTGAACTCAGGCATGAATCCCATTCATTCATTCATTCATTCATTCATTCATATTTATTTAGAACTTACTGAGTGCAGAGCACTGTACTAAGCGCTTGAGAGAGTACAATACAACAATCCCTTTGAGTCCAGAAAGAGAGGAAGTTTCCAAGCCTGGAAAGTCCCAAAAACCTGAGAGATTCCATTGTTAACCTTTTCACCTTTCATTTTGCCTCTTGGAGGGCTGCCCCAAACCAAGATGCAGCCGACAGGTTGTCTGCCTCCACTGGGACAAGGAGTCAGGGGCTGATACCGATGTGGATCTTCCCGAGGACTCTGACCTCGGCCTGATGATGTCAGTACAGCCAGATCTGCCCAGTCTCGGCCCTCAGCCTCTCCCAGGGACAGGGCTTTCTTGCCATTCAGGCTGTAGACTGTAGATGTAGACTATGAGCTGCTTTTTTTTAATAGTATATGTTAAATGCTCACTATGTGTAGATTTATTCATTCATTCAGTAGTATTTATTGAGCGCTTACTGTGTGCAGAGCAGTGTACTAAGCACTTGGGAAGTACAAGTTGGCAATGTATAGAGACGGTCCCTACCCAACAGTGGGCAGATACAAGCTAATCAGGTTGGACACAGTCCACGTCCTTCGTGGAGCTCACAGTCTTAATCCCCATTTTACCAATGAGGTAACAGCGGCACAGAGGAGTCAAGGGATTTGCCCAAGGTCACACAACAGACAAGTGTCCTCTGACTCCAAGACCTGTGTTCTTTCCACTAGGGCATGCTGAAGACAGCAACAGACACGGCCCCTGCCCTTGAAGAGCAAACAGTCTTATAGTGAGACAGGAGGCATAAATGGAGGAGTGAACCGTGAATGATACCTCTCCCTGACTGGGACCAAGAGCAACTCCTGCTCTTCACTCCTCTACCCTGGGCCAAGCCCGAGACCGGTCTCTCCTCTTCCCTCCCCACAGATGGTCCCGACAGTGTGGTGATCCTCAACCAGCCCCAACCCATCGAGGCCAAACTCGAGTCCACCGTGATCATTTGGTGCCATGCTCCATCCCTCCCGGCTGCTCAGTACCGCTGGTATGTCAATGGCACCAGCCTGGGGAGCCCTGAGAACTATCTCACCATTCTCCGCATGTCCTGGAAACAGCAGGGCAACTACACATGCCTGGCTCACAACCGCCAGACCCAGGGAGCCGCTTCAGCCTCAGTTTTCCTCAGCGTGGCCGGTAAGGGCTGCGGGTTGTCCCAAGATGACTCCCGGGCCTCTCCGAACCCCTCTGAGCCAGCCCCCTGGGACCCCTCACAGATGAAGGGAAGCAGCATGGCCTAGTGGAAAGAACAAGAGTCTGGGAGTCAGAAGACCTGAGTTTTAATCCTGGCTACCCCACTTGTCTGCTTTGTGACCCTGAGGAAGTCACTTCACTTCTCTATGCCTCAGTTACATCATCTGTAAGATGGGGATTAAGACTATGAGCCCCTTGTGGGACACGGATTGTGTCCAACCTGAGTACCTTGTATCTATTCTGGTGCTTAGAAGACTGCTTGGTACATAGAAAGTGCTCAACAAATATTGTTATTATTATTATCATATCACTCCCTCGGGCCATGTTTCCATGGAAGGGGCTTGAGACTGGGGCTGCTCCCCCAGAGGGAGTCCATCAAGACAGGGAGGGCTTGTGTAGCAGAAAGTGGGGTCCAGCCCCAGGATGTGTGCAAGCTAAATGTTCCAGGGGTGAGAAAATCTGGGGTCTTCTGGGGGAGGCAGGTCAGGGGAGCCCCAACCTCCAGCCAGACTCACCAGCTGGAGTTGCCAGCCCCTGCCTGTCCTGTCTCCTGCCCAGTTGAAGCTCCCATCCTGGCGGTCTCCGATCCCTCACTCTCCGGAGGGACCATTGCCGGCATCACCATCGGAGCCCTGGCTGGGGGGTTGCTGATTGCGGTGCTGGGGTATTTCCTGATCACCACGAAGGGCCGAAGGTAACAATGACATCCTCTCGGTCACCGGGGCAATGGGAAGACGTGTTTCAGGCCCCTCCTCTGTCAACTCTCTCCTCTTGCTAGATGCACTGTGGGTTGAGGGCAGGGAGCCGGGCTGCCTGGATCCCACACTTTCTGGGTCACGGGCCGGGGAATGAGGGGTGGGAGGTCAAGGAGGGGTGGGGGTGGGACAGCACAGGACAAATAAGGTTGTTGTGTGTCAGGCAATTGGGGGAGCCCACGGGAGAGCCTGGCCTGGGAGAAGGGAGTCCCCCAGCTCCCAACACCTGTGAGTAAAACCACTGACAGACCCCTATCCTGGGCCCTACCTGGGTGTCCACCTTTGTGGGAGGGGGATCCCCGGGAAAGGGCAGGGCTTCCAGCCCCGAGGGGAAGAGCCCCAAACGCTACCCTCTTCCCCCCATCACTGTGCTCTACATTATCCTAACCCCCTCTCTGGGCCCAGAGCTCGCTGCCCTCTGTGGGGGGAGTGGGAGGGTCCCTGTCCCCTTCCCCACCCGGCCCTTATGTGAGGGCCCCTTCTTCTGGATCTGCTCATGGCATTGGGACTGAGCTGGTTCCTGTGGCTTGTGTACCTTCAGCAAAGAGTGCCGTTTTCTACGTAAACCTCCATCCCACTGAACCAGCCCCATCGGCACAGGGAAGGTCTCTCAGGCCCTTGTCTCTGGAGGCTCCCACAGATTGCAGCCTGGTCTACAAGGTGAGTTCTGGGGTGGGAGGTCAGAATAAGTCCAGGGCAGTTGACTCCCTGGAGCTCCTCTGTCATTCATAAAGTGGTGTTTCCCAAATTCTGTGGGGAGAGGATTCCAAGGGTGGGGGTTTGTACCTCACCCTCCACAGCCCCAAGATGGGCTCAACCATGGGACCCACGGGACCCCTGACCTGGTCTCTTGTTCCCAGAACTGGTGTCCTACAGACATGAACATCTACTGCAAGATCAAGCCATCAGCCTAGGCAGGGAAGTGCCTCCCCTGGTCCTCCCCTCCTCCTCTTCCTGGGGGAAGCCCTGCTCAGGACAAGGTCGGGTGGGCCAGGGACATGGACGCCAGAGGCCGATGGCCACGGGAACTCGGGGAGCCACTGTTACCGAAAGGCCAGGTCAACCTGCTGTATGGAAAGATGGTCAGGTGGCCCATCAATGACCGAGTGTCCCCTGGGAGCCTCAGATTAGGGTCAGAGAATGTTCCAGAGTGACCTGGTGACCTCATGGGGGGGAGCATCAGGTGTCATTGGCTACTGGGAGCTCAGTCAGAGGGGAAGGGGGAGCCCTGATCTTTCCTCCCAGGTGGCCAGATGGGAAGATCTCTCTGACCCCATTGCTCTCCCTCTGCCACTGGCTGAGGTGGACACCTTGCTGGGCTTGCCCTGTACCTCTGTCCCTCCTGATCAGGCCCAGGATCTGCCAGGTCACCCCGGGGCAGGTACTGACTCCGTCTCCAGGTCCAACCCCACAGCCCGGGGGACTGTAAGATGGATCCGCCCTGACCTGGGCTGGGGGCATGACTCTCCCTCCCTGGATCAGTGCTAATGGGGGCCTGAACCTGAAGGAGAAGGAACAGCAGGCCTGGCCAGGGAGAGTGGCGTGGGCAGGGATGCTGGACTCAGATACGCAGTCTAAATCATTCGGTCGTGTTCATACCCAGCTCTTAGCTCACAGTGCATGCATAATAAATGCCGTTATCAATCCATCGTTCTTTCAAGTTCTTGTCACCGCATCTCCTGCTTCAGTGCGATGCGAGCTCATGCCCGGGAGTCTGGGGTGACAGGGGGTGATTGAATCCAGTCGGACGGTATCATCCTCTTACACTGTCGAGTCGTCTCAGACCCACAGTGACGCCATGGACACCTCTCTCCCAGAACACCCCTCCTCCAACTGCAGTCATTCTGGTAGTGGACCCAAAGAGTTTTCTTGGTAAAAATACAAAAGTGGTTTACCACTGCTGCCTTCCACGCAGTCAACTTGAGTCTCCACCCTCGACTCTCTCCCATTCTGCCGCTGCCCAGAACAGGTGAGCTTTGACTTGTTACAGATGGCCTTCCACTCGCTAGCCACTGCCCAAGCTAGGAATGGAATGGATAGGCCTCTGCTTGACTCTCCCTCCCATAGTCGAGACTGGTAGAGTACTGGAAACTCTCCAGGTGCGACCCTGAGAGGGGGGCTCTCCATGTGGGACCTGATTATCTTGAATCCACCCCAGCCCTTAGTACAGTGTTTGGCACATAGTAAGCAGTTAACAAATACCACAATTATCATTATTATTTATTTTCTAAGACTGCTGGGGTGCAAGGAAAAGTCCCCGGGAGCTGAGGAGCAGGTGAGTGAGCCTGGAGATAACTCCAGTGAAGGCGATTCCTTTCCTGTTCGTCCAGCCTCCTCCCTCCCAGAATCCCAGGCCCACAGAGGAGAGTAGGACTGAGTGTTATGAACAGCTGGGAGGTGGCTCCCAGAGGACAATGGGGTAGGGAGAGAAGCTGCTGGATTCAGGATGGGAACCAGATCAGAGGACATTGAAGTGGAAAGGAAGGTAGCTCACGGGCCAGAACCAAAACCAGGAGCTCAGAGCAGAGAATGGGGGAGGGGGAGGGAGGGCATCACTTGGGCACTTTCTAGGGTCGCTGCCATTACCTTTCCAGTTTGGATCTTTCTGAGACACCTCATTCATGCTTTCACTACCTTTCATGCAGCCATGTGGGTTTAATTTCTCCATGGGAATGTAAATTCAGTGAAGGCAGGAAATTCCCCCGTAGCCTTCCTCTGTCTGTCCCCTAGCCCCTAGCCCAGGGCTCTGCTCCCCACAGGGATCCACAATCAAGACAGAAAAGCATAAAGCCCAAGGGAAAGCTTATGTGTGCTTCCAGGATTTGCTATTTGTCCATTTGATCGGGAACATACACCCCTACCAAAGGGGACCTTGTCAGTTCCTTGCGGTCAGGGTATGTGTTCCTGTTCCTTTTACTGTGTTCTCCCCTAGAACCATGAATTGGTTATAATCGGATGGGGCTTTTTAGGTATGCTGTTTTGAAATATTCTAAGAATGATCACCGGATAGCTCAGCAACAGGTCATGAGTGGGTCATTGACATTGCACAGGGACCTGATTGCATCCTTGTCACCAGTTTTCCGGAAACTGAACTTGAAGATGCCGCAAATTGATTCCTAGTGCAGCACCAAGGAATCTGGAACGTGTCTAATTTTCAGACCCTGGAACAAGCGTTAGGAAGCTCTTTTTCTCATGGTCAAACTTACTGAATTTCACTGGGTGTGACAGGCCATGTTCTATCCCCATCATTTTCCAACCTTCTTCCCCACCAACCCTTCTTTCCCACTGAAACACTGGGTGACATAATGAAATAGTTCAATACCATCTGAAAGATCGTGGGAAAGGGACTCATGAGTCCTCCTCCTCCTCCCCCTCCTCCTCCTCCTCCTCCTTCCCTGGACTCTCCGCTCCTAAACCACAGGACCCTGGGATACAGACAGGGGCACTGGGGAAGATGCAGCCGCATCGAGAGGTTCTCAAAACTGTGGGAAGAAAACGCATCGCAGACGCGGGGCTGGGAAGGAGCCGAATTGAGGGGTCCCCGAGTCTGGCCAGCCCCTCCCTGCCCCGCACCCCCGGATACGGGAACGCCCGCGGATAGGGCCAGGGGGCGAGGAAGGAGCGGGGGTTCGTGATCCCACCTTCTGCTCTTTGTCCTGCCCCCCTGGGCGAGGCGAGGGTGACAGCTATGGGAGGGGGAGCCAAGACCCTCCAACCCCGGGAGACCCAAAACCCGGTCACCGCCCGGTTCCGTGCTGCAGCCCAGCCCAGCGGGGCGAGGGAAGAGGTGGCAGTGGGCGCCTTATCTCCGAGGAGACAGGAGGCAAACGCGATTTTTATGTTTTTATGTTGCCAACTTGTACTTCCCAAGCGCTTAGTACAGTGCTCTGCACACAGTAAGCGCTCAATAAATACGATTGATGATGATGATGATGATGTTCTTATCTGAATTAAATTAAATCTGATAAGCACCCCCACCCCTATCCCGCAGGACTGTAGATTTTAAAAATCTGATAGCTCATAGCCTGGTTACTTGGCATCATTTTGAGGGATGAAAGGACAATAATATCATTTCATTTCTACTTTTTCAGAGATAGGAATAAAAGAAACGTAATTGTCCCCCCCGCCAATCCCTTAGTCTCCTTCAGGTCGTTTCTGGGTATGTCTGCCTGCATTCGGGAGCGCTAACCACTGGCCTCTCTCATCTAAGGTGGCCGCTACTGGCTCCCACAGCTACCGGACACCCCTTTACTGGCCCGGAGAGACATAAGGATGTTGTATCCGTGCCTTACAACAGCCATGTGCTGTGACATCATTACGCTCTGCAGAACACTCTGGAAATCTGCAGAACCCCTAGTGGGCCCCCTGGGACTCCTAACCTCCAGTCACTGGCTCCAGGGCCATTGTCATCATCTTCCAGTTCTCCGTGAACGTGGATGTCATTTCTGGCTGGAATTGTGGCAGCCAAGGGGTTGGTGCTGAAAATAAAGACACTGGACATAAAGGAGCTGGGTGCGACATCTGGGCCAGGCCAGGACCAGGCTTTCTGAGAGATGGGCTGTCCGGCATATGACTGGACAAGTGGCCACACTGTCTCCCCTGCCCCCACCGAACCGTAGGGCCCTGGCAGTTCCCTCTCCCCTAGGATTGAACACTGCTGCTGCAACCGGGATCCCACCTACCTCAATTCTGGGGGAATGGGAGCCATTAGAGTGGAGTGGAGTTGGAGAGATTCGACTGGTGACTCCGCCAGCCCAGGAAGTCGAGGGCAAGTGGCCCCTTGGAGTGATTGTCTCCAGGCTGTGGGGTCCCTCAGACCAGGTTAAGGCTGGGGGACACTCAGACCAGGCTAAGGATGGGGGCATCTGTCCACAAACCTCTCACACAACCTGCAGCCTAAGCAACAAAGTCTGCCAAGCCCAGGAGGGGAAGGGGCTCAGCATGGAGCCCAGGGTTACCCCTCTCTCTGCTCTTCCAAGCCCATCCCTGATCCATGATGTGTACATTCTATCGAGTTCCTCATTCGACTTGGGGAAGACAAGTTATTGACTCAGCCAGAGCAGCAGGCACAGACAGGGCACAGGACTGGGCATAAGACTGCTAGGTTCAGTGGGGTCCTGATTCAGAATGGGGCACCAGGTTGCTGAGGGACACCCTGAAGGACTTACCAATTGTTCTAACAAGGAACGAAGATAAATCGGACCTGTCAGTCGCATGGTTCCGGGCTTTGCAAGTGTAATTGCCCTCACTTTCCCAAGACATCCTGACAATAGTGTATTTGTTCCCAAGCCCCAAGTCGATGCCATTGTGAAACCAGCGATACTCAGGGTCCGGGTGAGACTGAGCCTGGCACTTTAGAGTCACCGCAGAATTGGGTTGGGTCTCTATGGTACCATCTGTGTCAGATCCAGGTTCCAGAATGATGAGCGTGTGCTCTGGACCATCTATGAGAAGAAAGAAATCAAATTCCAGTCCCTGCACTCAGTGAGAGAGACAGGACATGGGGATGGGGAAGGGGAAGGAGTAGGAGGAACTCACAGTTGACAGTCAGAGTGATGATGTTGCTTCAGCTTGTACTGATTGGGTTCTTGGCTGTACACTGATAGTTCCCCGCGTCCTGCCGAGTCACACTAGGTAGAGTAAGAATCCTGTTTTCCTCAGACAGTTTCCCATTACTGATGATGAGGTTGTCTAAGAGCCGCAGAATGTCTTTCCCGGTGGCATCACATTTCAATTCCACAGATTCCTTGCCTTCTGTCACCTTAGTTGCATTGGCAGAGAGGATGGGTGTGGGAACTGGCTCCGTTCAGAGAGACAAGGAGACAAAGACAGTGAGAGAAAGAGTGACTCTCTCTCCCAGTTCACCAGGCTCAGGGCAGCTTCAGTCAGCCTCAGGTCCCTGGAAAGAGCAGCCAATGTATGGCTCAGGTTGGGCCCTGGCCCTCAAAAGAGAAACTGCCGCCTCACAAAACTACCGTGCTAAAGGAAAGGGCTAGGAATTGTGTCCAAACACTAGGACCACACATTTCTTTCTGGAGGCTTCACAGTCTTCCCCCAGAAACAACCCTAGTCATCATTTTTAATCAATTGCTATTTAGTGTCTGCTGGAGTGGGAAATTGTACTAGACCCATTGCACACCGGGAACCTGTCAGAAAGACTCGCTACTACTCGGTGGGGTCCCGTAGCCCAGGCTGGGTGACTGACCCTGAGCTGCTCCACACACAGCCTCCGTCCTCACCCCTGGGGTCTGGCCCGCGGACCCTCTCACCGTCCTACCGGCTGTGGCTACAGCCGGGGACAACATCACTCTGACCGCCCAGGGACACTCAGACCAAGTTGGACCCTATACATGGTACAGAGGAACAAGTCTGGAAGAAAACCTCATCTGTGAATACCTAACAGCCTCAGCAATAAGACACCTGGGAACACCTACACAGGCTGGATGCCATCTGTGCGCTCAAATCACTCCCTGCTCATCACTGAAGTTACCATCAACGATACTGGACTCAACTTAATAAACGTCACATTCGATAATGTTACTTCTGCTTCAGGGCGAGAGTTACAGGTTTATGGTAAGTGTTATTTCTCCTAATACGCCAGGAAGCTGGTAATATTTCTGGACCATTTTCCCTCTGCTGAGGAGTCTGTAAAGTTTGTTGCTGTCTGTGTCTCCTCTCAGATGCCTGGGTTTGTGCGATGAGTTCAGAATCGGCAGCAGAGGTGGGGGGGTGGGGGGGTGGGGGGCCAGTGTGTGTGTGTCTGTGTGTCTGTGTGTCTGTGTCTGTGTCTGTGTGTGTGTGTGTCAACAAGCAGTGGTGTGGCATAGGCTATTCTATCAGGTTCTGGCTGACGGGACTCCCAACCCAGCTCCCCCACTGCCCACTAGCCAGGGGGGCCCTAGGCTGCCAGCCTGAACCCAGAGTATAGGACCAGATCCCAGGGTGTGTGTATTTGTGTGAGGGGGCGGGGAGCGGGTAGCCTGACCGTAATCTTCTCTGCCCCAGGCCCTGCAGCTGGGGACACTGGAGGTCTATAACAACTTACTTGTCTGCCCATGCAAGGCCCAGACCAGCTCAGAGACAGCAGGCAGCCAAGAGGTGACAGCCCTCTCTGGATCCCTTGGAGATGGGGATGTGGCTGATGTTGTTTAGGCAACCCCCCGGACCAGTGTGGATTAAGATTCAGTCTGAAGCCAAAGTTCCCACCACTACCTCTACATGTGACCCTTCAGGACAGAGCCACAAACCCCACAGAGGAAACTCCCCCACACCTACCTGCTGACCCTCTCTTCCTGAGGTCACGCTCCCCCAGCCCCTCCCTCCCCTCCACAGACATGATTCCTGGGGATATGTCCGTTATGACGCAAGCTCTCGACAGCCACAGATCCAAGGGAGTCTAAACCAGTGCATCCTGAGACAGAAGTGTCCAGCCGTTCTCACTACAACACAGCAGCTGGTCTACCAATCCCCATGTTAATGATGAGATCGATTACATGCTTCCTAAGGGTAAAACTACTGTTCTAAGTGATGTGATAGATACAGATCAGATCAGACCCTAGCCCCTGTTTCACACAGGGCTCACAAACTAAGTAGTGGAGAGAGTAGGTCTGTTCCTCATTTTGCAGATGAAGGAAAAGGCTAAGTGACTTGCCCAAGAATCCACAGTAAATCAGTGACTGAACTAGGATTAGAATCCAGGCCTCCTGACTCCCCTTCCTGTGTTCTTCCATAGGGTATTGAACTATTCCATTATGTCACCCAGTGTCTCAGTGGGAAATGCGGGTTTGTGGGAAACATGGTTGAAAAAAATAGGGATAGAACATGGCCTCTGTCTCATTGGGTGAAATTCAAGAAGGTTGGGTATGAGAAAAACAACTTCTGGTATTTACTCAGATACATTTCAGATTTCTCAATGCTGCACTGGAAACCAATTTGCAACACCTAGAAGTTTAGTTCCCAAGTAACAGTGGTGATGATGTTGCAAACAATTCCATGTGCAATGCTAACGACCCACTGATGACCCGTTGCTGAGAGATCCTGTGACCATTCCTGAAACAACTGAAAGCAGCTTATTTGCATGCCCCCTTCCATTATAACCAATTCAAGGCTACAAGAAAGAATAGACCAAAAGGAAAAGGAACACATTTCCTGACCACAAGGAACTCACAAAGTACCCTGTGGCAGGAATGTCTCTGTATCTGGTCAAACAGTCAAATAGCAAATCCTGGAACCACACACAAACTTTCCCTTGGGCTTCGCACTTTTCTTTCTTAAACTAAGGGTTTTGGATCCCCTGCAGGGAGCAGAGCCCTGGGTTAGGGGCTGGGGGACAGGCAGAAGAAGGGTAAAGTGTAGTTCTCTGCCTTCACAGAACTCATACTCCAATTGAGAAATTAAGCCCACATACCTATGTGAAAGACAGGGAAAGGATGAAAGAAATGTCTCAGAAGGATCCAAACTGCTTCATTCACTCAATTATGGGGAAAGGAAATGGCAACAACCCTAGAAAGTGCCCAAGTGATGCCCCTTATACCCTGCTCTGAGCCTGTGGCTCTGGACAGTGACCTACCTTCCTTCCTCCTGGTTCCCATCCTGAACCAGTAGCTTCTCTCCCTGCCCCATTGCCCTCTAGGAGCCACCTCCCAGTGATCAATGACACTCATTCCTGCTTTCCTCTGTGGGCCTGGAAGTCTGGGCAGAGACCTGGGAGGAGGAGGCTGGATGAACAGCTTCTTTCAGGCACCTGGTGCGAGCGGAGAGAAGGCTCCCACTGGGCACGGAAGCTGGCAGAAGCTCCACAGAGACAACTGATTTGGCGTAAGCCCTGGCCCACCACTGAGGGTCAGCAAAGGAATTGCCCTCACTGGAGTTGTCTCCAGCCCACTTGCCTGCTCTTCAACTGGGGACACTTCCTCGTGCACCATCCATCTTAGAAAATAAATAATGATAATAATTTTTTTTGTTAAGGGCTTACTTTGTGCCAAACACTGTACTAAGTGCTGGGGTGGATACAAAATAAACAGGTCCCGCAGGGGTCTCATAGTTTAAATAGGAGTGAGAACAGGTATCAAAACCCATTTTGTAAATGAGGGAACTGAAGCACCGAGAAGTTTAGTGACTTGCCCAAGGTCACACACTAGACAAGGGATGGAATAGAGCAGCAGATTCAATCGTATTTATTGAGCACTTACTGTGTGCAGAGCACTTGGGAAGTACAAGTTGGCAACATATAGAGACAGTCCCTACCCAACAGCGGGCTCACAGTCTAGAAGGACTGTGTCCTTCCAGTCCTGTGCTTGATCTACTAGCCATGCTGAGAAGCAACATGGCCCAGTAGATAGAACATGGGCCTGAAACTCAGAAGGACATGGATTCTACTCCCGGTTCCTCCACTTGTCTGCTGTGTGACCTTGGACAAATCACTTCACTTTTCTATGCTTCAGTTCCCTCATCTGTAAAATGGGGATTAAGACTGTGAGCCCCATGTGGTACAGGGACTGTGTCCAACCTGATTAGCGTATTCTACCTCAGGGCTTGGAACAGTACTTGACATACTGTAAGCACTTAACAAATACCATCATCATTATTATTACTATGATTATTCCCTGAGTGGCACATGATGGAGCATGAGGGGTCATTTCCAACTTTGGCAATGGGGCAGCGTCCTCTCCTCAAGCTCCCTCCACATACCTTAGGGCCTCCTCCCTGCTGTCCTCCGTCCCAGTGGGTTTATGTCCGAGGCCTGAGGATTCTGTCCAGCAGGATTTGGTCACCCCCTGGTCACCCTGGTGTCGCGGGAATGTGCTAGCAGCCACCTTTTCCCTGAGGTGGGAGATGCAGTGACAAGAACTTGAGAGAATGATGGATTGATATTTATCATGTGCTCACTATGAGCCAGCCACTGGGTGTGGACACAACAGAACGATTCAGACTGTGTAGCTGAGTCCAGCGTCCCTGCCCATGCACCCCGCCTAGGCTGGGCCTGCTGTTCCTTCTCCTCCAGGTTCGGGTGCCAGTCGGTGCTGACCCAGAGAGGGAAAGCCAAGCCCCAGTCCAGGTCAGAGCAGGTCCATCTAAGCAGCCCCTGGGGGCTGTGGGGTTGGAGCTGGAGAAAGGGGTCACACCTTCCCCGAGGTGACCCCACAGGTCCCGAGCCTGACCAGGAGGAACACAGGAAAAGGGCAGCCCAGTGGGGTGCCCACCTCAACCATGCCAGGGAGAGCACTGGGGTCGGAGAGATCTTCCCATCTGGCCAGGGAGTCCGGGGGGAGAGATCAGGGTCCCCCTCCCCCTCTGACCCAGCTCCCAGTAGCCCATGGCACCTGCTGCTCCCTCCCACCATGAGTTCACCAGGTCACTCTGGGATGCTTTCTGACCCCTAATCTGAGGCCCCCAGGGCATTGGTGGGTCACCTGACCATCTCTCCATACAGCAGGTCAGCCTGGTCATCAGGCAGCAGTCAATCCCCAAATTCCCATGGCCACCAGCTTCTGGAATCGGTGTCCCTGGCCTGCCCGGCCTTGTCCTGAGAAGGGCTTCCCCAGGAGGAGGGGAGAGAGGAAGACCAGGCAGGGGCCCTCCCAGACTAGGCCGACGGTGTGATCTCGCAGTAGGTGTTCATGTCTCCAGGATCCAAGGTCTGGGAATGAGAGATCGGGTCAGGAGTCCTGTGGGCTCTACTTCTAGGGAGGGTGAAGCCACAAGGCCTCACTCCACAGCCTGAGTCAACCTTGGGGCTGTGGTGGCGAAGGACCCAACCCCTCCCTCCCTGGGATCCTGTCCCCACCAAATCTGGGAATGCCATTTTCTGAATGAGGCAGGGGCTCCAGCTGGACCCCAGAGAACCAACTGCCCCGGACTCATTCTGATCTCTAACCCCAGAACTCACCTCATAGAACTGGCCGGCCTCTGTGGGGGTCTCCAATGATGATGTCCTCGGAGATCCCCGCTTTGCCATTGGGGCTAGTCCAGTGGAGTGGAAGTTAACGTGGGAAGCATCGCTCTTCCCTGAAGGGAACGAGTCACAGCAGCCAGCTCAGTCCCATTGCTGTGGGCAGGTGCAGAGGAAGGGGACCCCCACAGAGGGGCCAGGTGGGGAAGGGGACAGGGACTCCCACAGAGGGCAGAGAGACTGGGCACAGCAAGGAGGTGGAGATGATACAGGGCAAAGTGATGGGGGGAAGAGGGTGGTATTTGGGCCTCTTCCCCTTGAGGCTGGGAGCATTGCCCCTTCCTGGGGATCCCCCTCCCCAAAAGGCAGACTCCTGGGGAGGGGCCAAGGTAGGAGTCCATCAGCAGTTTTACTCACAGCGGTTGGGCGCTGGGGTCCTTCTTCCTCCTGGGCCAGGCTCTCCCACGGGCTCCCCCGATCGCCTGACACACAACAACCTGACTTGTCCTGTGCCGTCCCACCCCCCACCCCTCCCTGACCTCTCACCCCTCAGCCTTCCAGCCTGGGAGCCGGAGAGGATGGGACCCAGGCAGCCTGGCTCCCCACCTTCGGTTCCCAGCACCCCTGGCAGAAGGAGAGAGCTGTCAGAGGAGGGGGCTGGGGATGAATCTTCCCGTTGCCCTGGAGACCGAGAGGGCATCGTCATTACCTTCGGCCCTTCGTGGTGACTAGGAAATACCCCAGCGTCGCGATCAGCGATCCTCCAGCCAGGGATCCGATGACGATGCCAGCAATGGCCCCTCCGGAGAGTGAGGGATTGGAGACCCCTGAGAAGGGAGCCACAACTGGAGAGGAGATAGGTTGGGCAGGGGTTTATTGGGGTTTATTCAATTTCTGCTGGTAGGATATTTTTATTTTTTCACAGTGCTTTCATAGCTATTATTTCCTTTCATATCCGTTATTTATTAAGCTCACAAAAATCACTGTGAGGCCGAGATACACAGGTGTTATTATTCCAGTTTAACAGAGGCAGAAACAGGAACGGAGAGGTTACGTGACTTTGCCAGTGTGATACAGCATGCCATTAGCAGAGCTGTGGCTTAGAGCCCAGACTCACTCTTCCTCCCTGTCTCTCTACTTCCCTAGTCACTTAAAACTAATTCACTACAAAAAACTAATAAAATATTATATGAGAACCACTGCTTTATAGTTTCTCATGCAACTAATAAACCAATCAATAGGCTTTTTTAAGCCCCTGTTAAACTAAGAGCTTGGGAGAGTGTCATAAAAGTACCCAACACAATGCCTGCCCACCAGGAGTTTACAATCTAATGGGGGAGTCAAACATGAAAAAAATGCAAATGAGAGGAAGTACTGATTAAATAATAATCTAGCAATTGATCAGTTATTTTTTTTAGGGTTTACTATGTGCAGAGCACTGTACTAAGCCCTTGGAGAGTACAATACAACAGGGTTGGCAGATGTGTTACCTGCCCACAACAGGCTAGTAGTCTAGAGGGAGAGACAGACATTAATATAAGCCATTCACAAAGTATAATATAAAGATAAGGACATAAGTGTTGTGGGGTTGGGAGTGGGGTGAATATTAAATGCCCTAAAGTCACAGGAAAGTATGTCAGATAACAAGTGGAGAAGCAGTGTGACCTAGTGGAAAAAGTACAAACCTGGGAATCAGAATCAATTGTTAAATTGCATTTATTGAGCACTTACTGTGTGCAGAGCACTGTACTAAGCGCTTGGGAGAGAGCAATACAACAATAAACAGACAAATTCCCTGCCCACATTACAGTCTGGAGTAGGGGGAGACAGACATCAACACATAAAGGGAGCAAGTCAGGGTGACAGAGGGAAAGGGAGAAGAAGAAAGGAGGCCTTAGGGAAGGAGTCTTGGAGGAGATGCGCCTTCAATAAGGCTTTTAAGGGGGGCAGAGAAATTGTCTGTCAGAGATGAGGAGGGAGGGCATTCCAGGCCAGAGGCAGGATGTGGGGGAGTAGTTGGCCGCGAGATAGATGAGATCAAGGTACAGTGAGAAAGTTAGCATTGGAGGAGTGAAGTGTGCATGCTGGGTTGTAGTAGAAGAGTAGTGAGGAGAGGTAGGAGAGGACAAGGTGATTGAGTGCTTTAAAGCCAACAGTGAGTTTTCGTTTGATGCGGAGATGGATGGGCAACCACTGGGGGTTCTTGAGGAGTGGGGAAACATGTCCTGGATGTTTTTGTAAAGAGATGGTCTGGGCAACAGAGTGAAGTATGGACTGGAGTGGGGAGAGACAGGAGGCAGGCGAGATAGGATAAGTGATTGGATTAATGTGGTAGCAGTTTGGATGGAGAGGAAAGAGCCGATTTTAGCAATGTTGTGAAGGTGGAATCTATAGGATTTAGCGATGGATTGAATATGTGGGTTGAATGAAAGAGAGGAATCAGAAGACCTGGGTTCTAATTCTAGCTACACTATCTGCCTATTGTGTTGTCTTGGAGGAGTTGCATAACTTCTCTGGCCATCAGTTTACTCATCTGTAAAATGGGGGTTCAATGCTTGTTCTCCCTCATCGTTAGACTGTGAACCTCATGAGGGCAGGGACTTTGTTCGACCTGATTCTCTTGTGTTTACCCCAGTGCTTAATACCATGATTGGTACATAATAAGCACTTAAAATAATATAATTATTAATACGTTCAAAAGTGTAGCGAGCAGTTAGCATGGCTCAGTGGAAAGAGCACGGGCTTTGCAGTCAGAGTTCATGGGTTCAATTCCCGGCTCTGCCAATTGTCAGCTTTGTGACTTTGGGAGAGTCACTTAACTTCTCTGTGCCTCAGTTCCCTCATCTGTAAAATGGGGATGAAGACTGTGAGCCCCACATGGGACAACCTAATCGCCTTGTAACCTCCCCAGCACTTAGAACAGTGCTTTGCACATAGTAAGCGCTTAACAAATGCCATCATTATTATTATTATTATTATTACAAAGCTGCTGAGACATTAGTTGGGAGACTAATAGCAGTCTGCCCTTGACCACTGCATCAGCCTCCACCCTGACCTCCCTGACTCCTGTCTCTCCTCATTCCAGGCCATACTTCACTCTGCTGTATGGATTATTTTTCTAAAAAGCTGTTCAGCCCACATCTCCCCACTTTTCAGGAACTTACAGTGGTTACCCATCCACCTCAGCATCAAAGAGAAACTCCTTACCTTGGGCTTTAACGCACTCAATCAGCTCACCCTCTCCTATCCCACCTATCTTATTTTATACTACAATCCCACCTGCACATTTCACTCCTCTCATACTAACCTACTCACTGTACCTCCGTCACATCTAGCTCCCCACCGACCCCTTACCCACGTCCTCCCCCTGGTTTGGTACTCTCTCTTCCTTCATATATGCAAACCACCACTCTCCCCACCTTTCAAGCCTTAATAAAATCACATCTCCTCGAAGAGGCCTTCCCCAACTTGGCCCTCATTTCCTCTCCTCCTTCTACCTTCTGCGTCACCTATACATTTCAATATGTATCCTTCAAGCACTGGATATTCACCCGGAAGAAGCTGACCCTAAGGGACACCTCCCCTCTCCCCCAACTCTGCGGGAAAGGTGACAACGAGGTCCAGTGCAAGGATTCACTTTGGAGATCAGAAGAGCATGAGCTGGGGGGAAGCAGGTGAAGAAAAGGAACATGTAAAAAAGAGAGGGTTGGTGAAGAGCCTTGAAGCCAAAAATAAGGAGTTTAACAGCTCCTTTCAACTCATTCAGTCTAAACCTGTGCCCCTGAGCTGTGATGGGATTTCTGGTCAGGCAATTGCCTTCCTGGCTTCTTCCCGCTGTTCCCAAAATGAGGAAGGAGGGTCTGGGGTCAGATGTCATCATCCCAAATGCTCTTACTATATATCTTTAAACTCCACATCTTTATACAACAGGACGAAGACACTGGTGCCTGGCCTTTTTATCATCTAATGGGAGAGAGAAACTGTGTTTACAAAGAGTAGGAGCAGGAAGAGTAACAAGGTTTTATCAGTAATCAGTACAGATAAGTCTGGAAGAAATTACTCAATAAATAATGGAAAGTGCAAATAATGTAGATATGAGTGCTATTGCTAGGAATTAAATCCCTATGTGCTAAGGGTGGCTTTTGAATTGAGGCTTCTAATGGGGAAAGGCTGTGGAAGGAGGTGGGATATGACAGATTTTAGGAGGAAGGGAGTTCCAGACTGGCAGATCAGCATGAGTGAGGGGTCAAAGGCAGCAGAGTCGAGAATGAGGTAGAGTGAGAAGGTTAGCTTATAAAGATGAAGAGTGAAAACTGGAGAGTAGGAGGGTAAGGTGGAGAGCAGATCTGTTAGATGGAGGAAGATGATGGAAGTCTTGAAGCCAATAGTAAAGGAGCTTTTAACTTGATGTGGAGGAAGATGGGTTGCTATTGAAGATGTTTAATGAGTGGAGAAATGTATACTCTAATTATTCACCTTCTTTTTTTGTACCCTTGCCATTATCAGTTATACACATCTTTATTATTATTATTATTATTATTCTCCTGTTCCCACTATTTGCAAATACAGTTAGTTCTTCTGGAGTTGAGTTACTGAAGAACTCTATGTTATGGAAAACTTACGTTAGAGAAATCATGCCTTAACCAATGCTATTTGTGTGTGCAAAACCATTTTTTCCAACACCACATCTATTTGTGCAGACTTGTGGATCATGTTGCATCCAGACAGTGACACACAGTGTGTGTGTGTGGTGGGGGGGGAACATTTCCCATTTCCTCAATAGTGTTTAATTCAAATCAAGTAACGCAAACACATTCATTCTAGCAGATCTAACTATAATCTGTGTTTGCCTCTCTCCTCCATTAGTTAGTAAACTTCAATAGGTGGGGAACCATTTCTCAACCCACAAATCTGGACATCTGAGAGGCAATATATTCAGCAACAAGCTCTAAAGGCTCCTACGCAGAGGGGAAATAACAAGAAATATGATCAGCTTCCTGGAACATTAGGAGACATTACACTTACCAAAAACCTGTAACTCTCCTCAGCTTGAAGTAGAAAAGTTATTGAATGCTATTGATTAATTGCCCAGGAGAAGCTGAGAGCACAGCCCAACTGGATGACCTCAGTGAATTTTTTACAAAGGGTGAGAAAGCCCCTGTTTCAGCCTGGGGTTAGGGGACCCAAGGAAGAAATTTCTAGTCTGTGGCCCAACTTACTTCTGAGGAGAATTTTCCCGGGAGTCCAGTGGGGTCAAGGGTAGGACAAGAGCAGAGACAGAGCCATATCTACTTTTTGTTTTAAGGAGAGGAAAGAGGTTAGAGATGGGAAAAGCCCATCCCACTCCTACAGGGAATCCACTGCATCGTTCTCTCCTGTCTCACAGCCAACCCCTGGCCCACATCCTACCTCTGGCCTGGAATGCCCTCCCTCCTCAAATCTGCCAAACAATTACTCTTCCCCCCCTCAAAGCCATACTGAAGATGCAACTCCTCCAAGAAGCCTTCCCAGACTAAGCCCCCTTTTCCTCAGCTTCCCCTCCCTTCAACGTCACCTCAACTCACTCCCTTTGCTCTTCCCCCCTTCTTCCCACCCCACAGCACTTTTGTATTTACGCATATATCTATAATTCTACTTATTTATATCGATGCCTCTTTACTTGTGCTGATGTCTGTCTCCCCCCCACCCCCGACTGTAAACCTGTTGTGGGCAGGGATTGTCTCTCTTTATTGCTGCATTGTACTTTCCAAGCACTTAGTACAGTGCTTTGCACTCAGCAAGTGCTCAATAAATACGACTGAACGAATGAATTTTATGTATCACCCCTTGACGTCCCTCCCTCTGCAGCCACCACCGAACTTAGCACACAAACTCAGACATTTGAGGGGCAACACAGACAGCACAAAACCTCTACAGGCTCTTAGGCAGGGGGAAATTGGGCCAGCTTCCTGGAACATTAGGTAAAATAACACTTACCATAAACCCTTAACTCTCCTTTTCCTGAAGCAGAAGAAAAGTTCTTGAATATGATGGCTACAGAGTAGAGGCCGGTATCATTGACTGTAACGCTGGTGATGAGCAGGGAGCCATCTGGACGCACAAACTCGCGGCCCGTGTATGCTTTTCCAAGCGTCAGTCTGCCTGAGGTGGTTATGTATTCAAAGATGAGGTTTTCTCTCCGATTTGTCCCTCGGTACCAGTTATAGAGTGCAACGTTGGCTGGGTCTCCGTGGGCGGTCAGAGTGACGTTGTCCCCGACTGCAGCCACGGCCGGTCGGACGGTGAGAGGGGCCGCGGGCCGGACCCCGGCGGTGAGGATGGAGGCTGTGCAAGGAGCAGAGGGGCAGCGTTCAGCACAGGGTGAGTCACCCGCGGACAGGAGCCCGCTGTCCACCCCTCTTTCCCTCGCCCCTCCTGGTTTGTACTTCCCAAGCCCTTAGTCCAGTGCTCTGCACACAGTAAGCGCTCAATAAATACGATTGATTGATTGATTGATTGATTGGTCCGTCCCCAGCCCACCTGCCAGGAGGAGCCGGGCCCAGGAGCGCGCTGTCCGGCCTGGAGGGGCCCCGTGGCCCCGGGGAAATGCCATGAGGCTTGAGGAAATGCCACCCGCTCCGCAGAAACCGCCCTTTTCCTGTTGGCATCAGAGGGCAGGGGCTTTGGATCGGACCCCTCCCCTTCGGGCGAGAGGGCTGGGGTTTCCCGTCCATCACCTCCCACTCCTCTCGCTCCTCCCACTGCCCCGAAGTGAGAAGGATCAACCTCCCGGGTGCTGGAAACGCCCCCTCCCCAAAGGAGCGGATCCCCCGAGAGGGGAAGGCCTGAGCCCTGGAGTTCTCCCGGGTCCCACTTAGGGAAGGGGGCGAGGGGGGTCTCTCGACTCCAGGCTGTTGTGGGGAGACAGGGTAGGCCCCGTCCTGCCCCCCAAGACAGCGAGCAGGGCGGTGGGAGCCTGTGGCAAGAGGTGAATCAATCAATCAATCAATCAATCGTATTTATTGAGCGCTTACTGTGTGCAGAGCACCGTACTAAGCGCTTGGGAAGTACAAGTTGGCAACATATAGAGACAGTCCCTACCCAACAGTGGGCTCACAGTCTAAAAGGTGAAGAGGAGAAGGGTTGGTGAGCTCCCCAATTTTCCCCATTTCAATTTCCCCATTTCCAATTTGTACTTCCCAAGCGCTTAGTACAGTGCTCTGCACATAGTAAGCGCTCAATAAATATAATTGATTGATTGATTGATTGATTTCATCAATTCACCCACCCGTTGCCATGGCAATCCCACAGCGCAGGCTGGTGGCCTCGGCCGGGGTGGTTCTGCATTATTTATCTCTTCTTCAAAAACTCCGCTAAACTCATCCCTTAGACTGTACGGTCGTTATAGGCAGGGAACGTGTCTGCTTAATTCATTTATTCATTCATTCAGTTGAATTTATTGAGCACTTACTGTGCACAGATCACTGTACTAAGAGCTTGGAAAGTACAATACAGAGAAGTGCCATGCACTGTGCTAAATACTGGGCTAGGTTCTTAATTCTGTTACACTGTATAATTACTACTCTCCTACCTGAACTGTTTGGTAGCTTCCGGGTGAACCCAAGGTTCCCAGCCTTCCACAGCTAGAGAACCTTGAGATTACAAAGGTAATGACTTCTATCATTCCATGATGGGAAGACAGAGCACCCTGCAGCCTGGGAATCTTTCAGGGTTCTCCCACCAAATTCTGCTCTTAACTGGGGTTGGAGCCCTATGTGGAGGGATTTCTGAATTCCGACCGCTCCCCCGGAGTTAGCATGATCACTCAGTGAACGTGGGTTCCCAGAATATGGACAAGCAGGCCTTCCCTTTTTATAAGAAAGATTTATGCTATCTAATAGATTATCTTTCTATTATCTGCATCAAACAGAATCTTCTTACCATCGGTTTTAACGCACTCAATTAGCTCACTCCTTCCAACCTTAACTCGCCAGAGCTGGGATTAGAATCCAGATCTTTTGACTCCCAGGCCTGGTTTACCAGCTTCTGTGAATTTTATTTGTATTTTTGAGTCCCAGCACCTAGGAAAGTCCTTGGCCCATTGTCAAGCATTTAAATAGTACTGATAAGGAGAGTGGTGCTAATGATGCTGGGCCATATATTTCACTCACCAATTTCCAACTACAACCCAGCCGGCACACTTCATTCTTCCAACACAAACTTACTCACTGTTCCTCTATCTTTTCGATCTCACCTGTCTCACTGCTTAACCCTTGCTCATGGCCTCCCTCTGGTCTGGAACTCCCTACCCATTCATATATGAGAAACTACCGTTCGGTTCAACTTCAAAGTCTTACTAAAATTAACTCTCCTCCAAGAAGCCACTCTCTTCTGTGTCACCTATCCACTTGAATCTGTATACTTTAAGCACTTGATACTCACCCTTCCTCAACCCCACAGCACTTAGGACATATCCATAATTTATTTCTTGATTTTAATGTCTGTCTCCCCCTCTTTACTGCGGCAAAGAATGTGTCTACCAATTTTACTGTATAGTACTCTCCCAAGAGCTTAGTACAGACCTCTGCACACAGTAAGCACAAAATAAATACCACCGAGTGTTTGATTTTCCATAATATATTAGAGGCAATGCAATATAATATCTATAATATATTCATCTACACTGAGCTTTACTGAGCTTAAATAAGATAATTGCTATATTGATGTAAAATATTAAAGACATTAGAATAATTTAACCTTACTTCATTTTTATATTATACCTTGTTTCTAGATACTTGCCTGCTATGTAACCTTAGACAAGCCACTTGACTTCTCTGGGTAATAATAATGATAATAATAGTTAAGTTCTTGATATGTGTCAGACATTGTACTAACTGCTCTGGTAGATATAAGGTCCATCAGGGGGCTCACAGTCTAAGTAGAAGGAAGAATAGGTATTGAATCTCCATTTACAGACGAGGAAAAATGCACAGAGACATCAAGTGGCATGCCCAAGGTCACACAGCAGACAAGTGGCAGATCTGGAATTAGAACCCAGGTCTCCTGACTCTCAGGCCTGGCTCTTTCCACTAGACCATGTTGCTTACCA
This sequence comes from Tachyglossus aculeatus, assembly GCF_015852505.1. Classification (NCBI taxonomy): domain Eukaryota; kingdom Metazoa; phylum Chordata; class Mammalia; order Monotremata; family Tachyglossidae; genus Tachyglossus; species Tachyglossus aculeatus. Next base: position 5,264,529 of record NC_052091.1, read on the forward strand.
GCTTCTGTGAATTCTCTTTGTACTTTTGAGTCCCAGCACCTAGGAAAATCCTTGGCCCATTGTCAAGCATTTAAATAATACTGATAAGGAGAGTGGTGCTAAAGATGCTGGGCCATATATTTCACTAGCCTGTCCCAATCCCAACCCATTGCTAATTCTGGCCCCGCCACATGTCTGCTGTGTGACCTTGGTCAAATCACTTAACTTCTCTATGCCTCAATTCCCTCATCTGTAAAATGGGGATTAAGCCTGTGAGCCCTATGTGGGACAGGGACTGTGTCCGAGACGATTAGCTTTGATCTAATCCAGCGTTTAGAATAATCCTTGGCACATAGTTAGTGATTAACAAGTACTATTATTATTATTATCATTATTATTATTATTTCCCACAGCCTTGAGCACCCTCAGTAACTATGACTGTGCTAATGTACACTAGAGGGCAGCAGAGGAATATACATTGCCTTGAGAGGGTTTTCCCCTAGAACTTGGATTGGGTTTGGATAATAATGATGATAATAATAATAATAATAATAATAATAATAATAATGGCATTTGTTAAGCGCTTACTGGGGTTCAGGTTGGCTACGACGGGAGAGGAAAAGGGGCAGGGGCAAGCAAGGAGGTGGCTAGTAAGCGCTTAATAAATGCCATTATTATTATTATTCTCTACCTCATGCCGTCCAAAAGCCAGAGGCGTCCATGTGATTAAGTCCCTTATAGTCCTCACCCAAGCGCTTAGTACACCCACATCCACCAAGCTAGCTCTCTTCCTCCCTTCAAGGCCCTACTGAGAGCTCACCTCCTCCAGGAGGCCTTCCCACACTCAGCCGCCTCCTTCCTCTCCCCCTCCTCCCCCTCTCCACATGTGTATATGTATATATGTTTGTACGTATTTATTACTCTATTTATTGATTTATTTTACTTGTACATATTTATTCTATTTATTTTATTCAGTTAATATGTTTTGTTCTGTTCTCCGTCTCCCCCTTCTAGACTGTGAGCCCGCTGTTGGGTAGGGACCATCCCTAGATGTTGCCAACTTGTACATCCCGAGTGCTTAGTACAGGCTCTGCACACAGTAAGCGCTCAATAAATACGATTGAATGAATGAATGAATGAATGACCAGTCCTGTTTAATGCCCCTTTCTACGGTATTTGTTAAGGCTTACTATGCCCTCAGGCATTGTACTAAATGCTGGGTTAGGTACAAGTTTATCAGATTGGAAACAGTCCCTGTTCCACATGGTGTTCACAGTCTTTAACCCCATTTTACAGATGAGGAAACAGGCATGGAGAAGCTAAATGACACTTGCCCAGGGTGACACAGCAGATGAGTGGTGGAGCAGGGATTAGAACCCAGATCCTTTTAACTCCTAGGCCCATACTCTATCCCTTAGGCCATGCTGCTTCTTTGACGATTCTGGGGAATGAGAAGGAGAATTTGCCTTTCAGATGAATGAAACTTTCCAGGAGGGTCCCGATCCTTCCGTGATACCAAAACCAACTCTCTCTTTAACAAAAGTAAGACTAGCTGGAACTCGCTTTCAGAATGCGTGCCTTCTACTTGGGAAAGCCTACTGTTTAGATTTTCTCAATATCAACCTTATTCACTCCTGATTTGGGGTTTTTTTGTTTGTTTTTCAGGAGTTGTGAAGAGTTATGGCAAACCAACTTCACTCTGTGGCCACCAGACTGTGTTGTGGGACAGTCACACAACGGTTTGGGATCATGAGGACACCATTTCTCTGTGTTGGAGGTTCAAATCTATCCTGCCTGCTGCTTTGGGGGCCAGAGGGAGCCTACTTTGCTCTGTCCTGTCGCTCTCCTGGTCCCGGGAGTCCTCCCTTCCTCTAGTAAAGATGGGGCCGCAATAGCCCTAAATTGACACTACCCGAAGAGATCACTGTCCATCCCACCATACTTCAAGCTGGTCCAGAGCTCTCCCGACCAGATGAAATCCCCTCTACTTGGGAGCAGAAGCAGCGCTATTGTCACAGTAACAATAACCACCCTGGGCAGAGCAGTAAGCCTCAAAGACCAGGGACAGAACTGTGCCCTCCGTCAGGCTCCCAGTCATGAAATTCCCCAAAGACCAGGGACAGAGCTGGCCCAGGGCAAAGTGCCAGGCTCCCAGTGGGGAACAGTCCAAATTTAGGGGCAAGAAAGGTGGCGCTTCTGATTCCCCCCCCATAAATCACTCATTTATATTAACATCTGTCTCCCCGATTGACTGTAAGCTCCCTTTGGGTAGGGAACGTGACTACCAAATTTGTTGCATTGTATTCTCCCAAGCGAAGCAGCTGGCATAGTTGAAAGAGTATGAGTTTGGGAGTCAAAGAAAAAGGATCTGTGTTCTAATCCCCACTCTGCCCTTTCCCTGCTGGGTGACCTTGGGTAAGTCACTTCATTTCTCTGTGCCTCAGTTTCCTCGACTGTAAAATGGAGATTAAATCCTACTCCCTCCAATTTAGACCGTGAATCCTGTGTGTGACTGGGACTGAGTCTAATCTGATAAATCCGTCTCTACCTCAGAGCTTAGAAGAGTGCATGATACCTAGTGTGCATGTAACAAGTATGCGCAAGAGAAGAGCGTGGCTCAGTGGAAAGAGCAGGGGCTTTGGAGTCAGAAGTCATGGATTCAAATCCCGGCTCTGCCAATTGTCAGCTGTGTGACTTTAGGTGAGTCACTTAACTTCTCTGTGCCTCAGTTGCCTCATCTGTAAAATGAGGACTAAGACTGTGAGCCCCCTGTGGGACAGCCTGATCACCTTGAAACCTCATCTGTAAAATGAGGATTAAGACTGTGAGCCCCCTGTGGGACAACCTGATCGCCTTGTAACCTTCCCAGCGCTTAGAACAGTGCTTTGCACACAGTAAGTCTTTTAGACTGTGAGCCCACTGTTGGGTAGGGACTGTCTCTATATGTTGCCAACTTGTACTTCCCAAGCGCTCAGTACAGTGCTCTGCACACAGTAAGCGCTCAATAAAAACGATTGATGATGATTGATCAGTAAGCGTTTAATAAATGCCATCGTTATTATAACAAGTACCATTCCAAGAAAACGCTAAGTACAGCGCTCTGCACATAGAAAGGGCTCAATAAATAATAATAAAGGCATTTATTAAGTGCTTACTATGTGCAAAGCACTGTTCTAAGTGCTGGGGAGGATACAAGGCGATCAGGTTGTCCCACAGGGGGCTCACAGTCAATCCTTATTTTACAGATAAGGGAACTGAGGCACAGAGAAGTGAAGTGACTTACCCCTATGAAGCTTCTCCCAAGCTCTTCGTGCAGTGCTCTCCACACAGTGAGCGTTTAATAAATGCGACCATTTGATGACCTGTCCGCAAGTGCCGTCCAGGACTCGGCCTCTCCCTTCCCGGAGGATCAGCCGTCCCAGGGCCAACGGGAGCCGGTGTCCCTTCCCTGGGAGAGGCGGGAAGAGTGTGGGGCGAGGGAGGGGACGGGAAAAGTCGGAGCCCCGCCCCTGCCCCCTGCCCCCCATCCCCCCGGGGCCCGCCCTTGCCAGCGAAGCAGAGAAAGGGCTGTGGGGGGCGGGTGGAGGAGACAGAGTCCTCCCGAGGGAGAGGAGGCTGGAGTTTGGAAGCCACAGCGGGGCCGGGGGCGTCCAATCCACTCACAAAGCCGACGGCCTCGACGCCCTCTCCAAGCAGGAGCATCTCTGGTCCCGGGAAAATGGGTCTTCCTAACAGCGGCTGGGACCCTCCCCATCGGGCTGCTCTTACCTGGCCAGGGCTTCTTCTCGCAGGTAAATCATCATCATCATCAATCGTATTTATTGAGCGCTTACTATGTGCAGAGCACTGTACTAAGCGCTTGGGAAGTACAAATTGGCAACATATAGAGACAGTCCCTACCCAACAGTGGGCTCACAGTCTAAAAGACCGGTCCTCTCCGGGCTGGGGGGACGGGGTGGGGAGGGGTCCGTGGCGGGGGGCAAACCCCGGGATCATCATCAATCGTATTTATTGAGCGCTTACTATGTGCAGAGCACTGTACTAAGCGCTTGGGAAGTACAGATTGGCAACATATAGAGACAGTCCCTACCCAACAGTGGGCTCACAGTCTAAAAGACCGGTCCTCTCCGGGCTGGGGGGACGGGGTGGGGAGGGGTCCGTGGCGGGGGGCAAACCCCGGGATCATCATCAATCGTATTTATTGAGCGCTTACTATGTGCAGAGCACTGTACTAAGCGCTTGGGAAGTACAGATTGGCAACATATAGAGACAGTCCCTACCCAACAGTGGGCTCACAGTCTAAAATGGGGAGACAGAGAACAAAACCAAACATACTAACAAAATAAAATAAATAGAATAGATATGTACAAGTAAAATAAATAGAGTAATAAATATGTACAAACATATATACATATATACAGGTGCTGTGGGGAAGGGACGGAGGTAAGATGGGGGATGGAGAGGGGGACGAGGGGGAGAGGAATCAATCAATCAATCAATCGTATTTATTGAGCGCTTACTATGTGCAGAGCACTGTACTAAGCGCTTGGGAAGTACAAATTGGCAACACATAGAGACAGTCCCTACCCAACAGTGGGCTCACAGTCTAAAAGGGGGAGACAGAGAACAGAACCAAACATACCAACAAAATAAAATAAATGGGATAGAAATGTACAAGTAAAATAAATAAATAAATAAATAAATAGAGGAAGGCCTCCTGGAGGAGGTGAGCTCTCAGCAGGGCCTTGAAGAGAAGAAGACAGCTAGCTTGGTGGATGGGCAGAGGGAGGGCATTCCAGGCCCGGGGGATGACGTGGGCTGGGGGTCGACAGCGGGACGGGCGAGAACGAGGCCTAACGGTGAGGAGATTAGTGGCAGAGGAGTGGAGGGTGCGGGCTGGGCAGCCACAGGAAGCAAGTCTCCTCTGCCCCCTCAACCCGGGCCCCAGCTGCTGCTCGACGGGGTCCCCCAGCCCCAGCCGGGTGCTTGACCCTGTGCTGAACGCTCCCCTCTGCTCCACGCACAGCCTTCGTCCTCACCGCCGGGGTCCGGCCCGCGGAGCCTCTTACCATCCAACCGGCCGTGGCTGTAGTCGGGGACAACGTCACTCTGACCGCCCAGGAAGACCCAAACCAAGTTGCAGTTTATAAGTGGTACCGAGGGACCAGTTTGGAGGAATACCTCATCTTTGAATACATAACCACCTCAGACAATCCTAGACCTGGAAACGCATACACAGACCGCGAATTTGTGCGTCCAAATGGCTCCCTGCTCATCACCAGCGTTACAGTCAATGACACCGGTCTCTACTCTGTAGGCATCACATTCAAGAACTTTTCTTCTGCTTCAGGCAAAGGAGAGTTATGGGTTTATGGTAAGTATTGTTTTGCCTAATGTTCCAGGAAGCTGATGATATTTCTGGCCCAATTTCCCCCTGCCTAAGACCCGTAGAGGTTTTTCTGTCCGTGTTGTCCCTCAAATGTCTGGGTTTGTTTGCTAAGTTCGGTGTCGGCTGCAGAGGGAGGGACCTCACGGGGTGAAACCCACCCTATACATGAGTCATTCATTTAATCATATTTATGGAGCGCTTGCTGTGTGCAGAGCACTGTACTAGGCGCTTGGACGGTACAATACAGCGAGAGACAATCCCTGCCCACAACAGGTTTACAGTCTAGAGGGGGGAAGACAGACATCAAGACAAGTAAATAGGCATTAACATAAATAAGTAGAATTATAGATATACGCATATATACATAAGTGCTGTGGGATGGGGAGAGGAGGGGAAGAGCAAAGGGAGTGAGTTGAGGTGACGTGGAAGGGAGGGGGAGCTGAGGAAAAGGGGGCTTAGTCTGGGAAGGCTTCTTGGAGGAGGTGCGCCTTCAGTGGGGCTTTGTAGGGGGGAAGTGTGATTGGCTGATTTGAGGAAGGAGGGCATTCCAGGCCAGAAGTAGGATGTGGGCCAGGGGTCGTCTGTAAGACAGGAGAGAACGATGCAGTGGATTCCTTGTAGGAGTGGGACAATCTTTTCCCTCTTCTTTCCCTCTCCTTAAAACAAAAGGTAGAGAAGGCTCTGTCTCTGCTCTTGCCCGACTTCTGACCCCACTGGCCTCTACTTCTGGGAAAATTCTCCTCAGAAGTAAGTTGGGCCACAGACTAGAAATTTCTTCCTTAGGTCCCCTAACCCTAGGCTGAAACCAGGGCTTTCCCACTCTTTGTTAAAAATTCACTGAGGTCATTCAATTGGGCTGTGCTCTCAGCTTCTCCTGGACAATTAATAAATTAATGGTATTTATTGAGCACTCGCTTAGTGTGTTTCTAAAGAGAACTGTACTAAGCCCTTGGGGAGAGTACAATATAATAGAATTGGTAGACACAACCCCTGTTTTCAGGGAGCTTACAGTCTTTTCGGGGAGACAGACATTAAAATACATTACAGCTAATGGAAGCAGCAGAGTATATGGATAAGTATATAACTGCTGTGGGAATGGGGATGGGTATTGTGGAAAGAACACGGGCTTGGGAATCAGAGGCCATAGGTTCTACTCCGGGTTCTGCCCCTTGTCTGCTGTGTGACCTTGGGCAAATCACTTAACTTCTCCGTGCCTCAGTCCCTCATCTGCAAAATAGAGACTGAGACTGTGAGCCCCATGTGGGACGGGGACTGTGTCCAACCTGATTACCTTGTATCTACCCAAGTGCTTAGAACAGTGCTTGACATGTGGTTAGTGCTTAACAAATACCATAAATATTATTTACTATTATTATTGCAGAACCAAGAGCATAGACAACAAAGAGGAGGACAAATAGGGTGAGAAAATGAGGGCCTAGGGAAAGTGTCATGGAGGAGATATGATTTTAGTGGGGGCTTTGAAGATGAGGAGACTGGTAGTCAGTTGGAAGTGAAAAGTTCTAGGCCAGAGGGAGGATTTGGGACAGTGGCCAGGAGCAAGGCATAAAGATCGAGTACAGCTAAGAAGGTTGGTATTAGAGAAGCAAAGTGTTTGGCCTCGGTTGTTAATAGATTAGCTAGGAATGGGAGAGCTGATTGCGTGTTTTCAATCTGATGGTAAGGAGTTTCTGTTTTGGTGGGGAGAGGATGAGCAATCACTGGAGGTTTTTGAAGTGTGGAGAGACATGCATAGAATGCCTTTGTAGAAAAATAATCAAGGCAATAGTGGAAAATATGGACTGGAGTGGGGAGAGACTGGAGACAGGGAGGCCACCCTTCCAAATCTCATGCCTGCACTATCCTTTGCCTAGTGGTTTTGAAGACAAACCCACTTTCCTCAGGCATGTTGGGAAATATTTGCTGGCTTCCCTTTGCTTTCAACACTGGGCCCCTTTTCATTTCTAAAGGACAGAGATGGCCGGCTACTCACAGTCAAAAGAGCTGTGGGATTAAAGCTAATGGTGCCACCCTCGTGATGCCGAATCTGTGAGGGCAAATGACCCTGTCGTGTGGATACCTACGTTTGTACAGATTTATTACTCTATTTATTTTACTTGTACATATTTACTATTATATTTACTATTTACTATTCTATTTATTTTATTTTGTTAATATGTTTTGTTTTGTTGTCTGTCTCCCCCTTCTAGACTGTGAGCCCGCTGTTGGGTTAGGGACCGTCTCTATATGTTGCCAACTTGTACTTCCCAAGTGCTTAGTACAGTGCTCTGCACACAGTAAGCACTCAATAAATACAATTGAATGAATGAATGAAGTTCAAAAGTCATAACTGCTATCAAGAAAAGTCAGATATGCCTCGAGAGCCATAGGTTGCCAAATCCTGTTTGAGAAGCAACAGGTTAGAGGGTTTGGGACCCAGTAGCTACCTGAAGAGGTAAGGAGGAGCATGAGTTTCAAGTGAGTCCAGGTGATGGTGAACGAGTAGGATATAAGTAATAATCAGTCATTAGCATTTATACGACACCTATTCTGTGCAGAATACTGTACCAAGCATCTTCCTTACTGAAATGGGAAACCTTGTTTTTCAGTTAATAGGTCACTGTTTGAATAATGATTGTCAAAGGCAGTTGATCATAGTGCAGCCACCAAAAAAAATAATTTTCTCAACTTTAGATTTATCTATTTTCTGCAACTTCAACTTAAAACTAATTTTTTCAAAAGGCAGGATCAAAAATTAGCCAAATATTCTTTGAGAATCACTACTTTAGTTTGTTCTCCAACCCTCTTTTTCCACTCGGCCATCAAGTCATGCCTACCCCATTTGAATGTAGCTGTATCTGGGTACACCTTGTGTCAGAGAGGTCATTCCTCATCGGAGCAGTGGAGAATGGGGGTGAAGGAGGGGATACTTTATGGTTAGACAAGTCTAGGGATCAAGTCTTTCAAACCTGCTCAGAACTGGTGTTGTGTTGCTCTGTGAAACTGCTCTTGCTTGCCTACACCATGTACTGGTAACGCCTGTGTTTTTCTGGCTTCAGTCTGTCTAGATGTGGGCAGAACGACTGTGTAGATTTTTGCTGTTGCTGTGGTGGTTGGTTTTTCTTTGTGTTCCCCTTGGTTTTCACAAATAATTAGAAAAAAACCCCCAATCTTCACTCCCCACCTAACCCCAGGTCTTTGCTAAACCACTCAGTATCAAATTAAACAAGAGGTTTACTAAATGGGTGGGGGCATTGCTAAACCACTCAGTATCAAACTAAACAAGAGGTTTACTAAATGGGTGGGGGCATAGTGGTGATTGCTGTTGAAGTCTCAGAAAAATTCAGTTCTGGGACTACAGACTGGACCCATTTTCCCAATTACCTATAACACACTGCATGTCACTGGACTTGAGAGGACCACGTAACAGAGTGTCTCCCTCTTAAACCATTGATGTCTGAGAAATGCTCACCAGAATGGCAAGGGGCCCAAAAAACTCCACTACTGAACTTGCAAGGACAAAGTGTGCAAGTAATTCTCTCCCCAAAATACTTATTATTATTATTGACAATAATAATAATGGTGATATCTGTTAAGTGCTTACTATGTGCCGGGCACTGTACTAAGCACTGGGGTGAACCCAAGCAAATCGGATTGGACACAGTCCCTGTCCCACATGGGGCTCTCAGTCTTAATCCCCATGTTACAGATGAGCTAACTGAGGCACAGAGAAGTGAAGTGACTTGCCTAAAGTCACACGGCAGACAAGTGGCAGAGCTGGGATTAGAACCCAGGTCCTTTTGGACTTCCAAGCCCATACTCTATCCACTAGGCAATGCTGGTTCTCACAGGGATGCAAGCCACTGTCAGCAGGGTCATGTTTGACCTGAAGGATAGTTGTTCCCAACTCTATTGCCACCCAACCCTCCATTTCATTTGAGGACACGGAAAGGTTTTGTTACCCTCTCTGCATAATAAGGCTGCCCCAGGAGTCTCTGACATTTGTCGTACTTAAGCATCTCTTCCTGAGTTACCAAAGCGACCCGGATAAAGCTATTGTAGGGGAGTTCGCTAAATAACTTATTTAAGGCCCTTTGGGTCCTTCATTCCCTTCCCGATGCTTTTCATCTCAGTTAAATCCAACAAAAATGATATGTTTCTGACCAATTTAAACAACTGCAGTTTCATTCCTTAGGGTGAATTCCCATTCTCTGCATTCCACATTGTATTTCTTCCTACTACTCTAAACATGTGGAGCCCAGCTTGCAACTTCCCTTGGCTGCAGATAGTGAGTGAGAAAGGCAAAGAACTTGGGTGGGAGAAAAAGACTGAACTATACAAGTGCCAGTTCTCTTCTCAGTTTTCTGCCATCTTCCCTGAGCTCTGGCCTTATAACAATAATAATAATAATAATAATGGCATTTATTAAGCGCTTACTATGTGCAAAGCACTGTTCTAAGCGCTGGGGAGGTAACAAGGTGATCAGGTTGTCCCACAGGGGGCTCACAGTCTTAATTCCCATTTTACAGATGAGGTAACTGAGGCACAGAGAAGTTTTAAGTGACTTGCCCAAAGTCACACAGCTAACAATTGGCAGAGTCGGGATTTGAACCCATGACCTCTGACTCCAAAGTTCAGGCTCTTTCCATTGAGCCACGCTGCTTCCCATTGTCCCATTTAACATTAGGCAACTATCTCAAGTTCCCCGGGTGGCTATCCTGGGGGCCTGCCTCACACAGCTGCAGGTAGCACTGTTTCCCATGGATAATCCAGAGGTTAGGCAGCATATTCTTAATCCAGAGAAGCAGCAAATCCTAATGGAAAGAGCATGGGCCCGGTAGTCTGGGGACCTGGGTTCTAATCCTGCCTCTGCCAATTGCTTGCTGTGTAACCCTGGGCAAGTCACTTACCTTCTCTGTGCCTAAATTTTTCTCAACTGTAAAATGGGGATTAAAGACCTCCTAGTTATACTGTGAACTCCATGAGGGACAGGGAGTTGTATCTGTGCCAGCACATAGAATGATAATAATAATGATGGCATTTATTAAGCGCTTACTATATGCAAAGCACTGTTCTAAGTGCTGGGGAGGATACAAGGTTATCAGGTTGTCCCACGTGGGGCTAACAGTTTTAATCCCCATTTTACAGATGAGGAAACTGAGGCACAGAGAAATTAAATGACTTGCCCAAAGTCACACAGCTGACAAGCGGCGGAGCTGAGATTAGAACCCATGACCTCTGACTCCCAAGCCCGTGCTCTTTCCACTGAGCCACGCTGCAAGAACCATGCTTGACACATATTGATTAATCAATCAATAATATTTATTCATTCATTCAATTTAGTCATATGCATTGAGTGCTTACTGTGTGCAGAGCCCTGTACTAAACACTTGGGAGAGTACAGTACAACAGAGTTGGTAGACACATTCCCAAAGCACAAGGAACTTACAGTCTGAAGGAGGAGATAATGATAAACAGTCAGTAGTCAAATTCTTAGTCTGAGCACTAGCAACAAACCTAAACCAGAAAGAGCATGGGACTGGGAGTTAGAAAACTGGGGTTCTAATACTAACACTACCCCTGGAGACCTTGGGCAATTACTTAACCTTTCTGGGCCCCAATTTCCTCATCTGTAATTTGGGAATCAGATTGACTGTGAGCCCCATTTTGGGCAGGGACTGAAAAGTATATGAAGGTCTTCAGACTATGTCACGATGGCACAGCTGGTGTTGGCTGAATCAGAGCGGATTCCGCAATGGAATAAAGCAGGGATGCGTAGTGGGCCTATTCAATTTATCCTACCAGTCATCAGTCAGTCAAGTCAGTCAATCATATTTATATTGAGCCATTACTGGGTGCAAAGCACTGTGCTCCCAAGTGCTTGGGAGAGTACAGATATAACAACTTACTGATGCATTCCCTGCTCATAATGAGCTTACAATCTAGAGGGTGAGACAGACATTGACATAAATAAATAAAATTACAGATATGTACTTAAGTGCTGTGGGGCTGGGCAGGGGGATGAATAAAAGGAGCAAATGAGGACAATGCAGAAGGGAGTAGAAGAAAAGGAAAAGAGGGCTTAGTCAGGGACGGCCTCGAAGGAGATAAGCTTTCGATAACACTCTGAGGTTGGGGAGAGTAATCATCTGTCGGCTATGAGGAGGGAGGGTGTTCCAGGCCAGAGTCAGGACATGGGTGAGAGGTTTGTGGTGAAATAGATAATAATAATAATAATGATGATGGTATTTGTTAAGCGCTTACTATGTGCAAAGCACTATTCTAAGCGCTGGGGAGGATACAAGGTGATCAGGTTGTCCCACGGGGGGGCTCACAGTTTTAATCCCTATTTCCCAGATGAGGTAACTGAGGCCCAGAGAAGTGAGGTGACTTGCCCAAAGTCACACAGCTGACAGTTGGCGGAGCCGGGATTTGAACCCATGACCTCCGATTCCAAAGCCCGGGCTCTTTCCACTGAGTCACGCTGCTTCTCAACAAGAACCAGGGCAGAGCTAAGCTCCCCTTATCAATATGTGAGTTGAATGAGAGAGAGGAGTAAAAGATCACGCCCAGGTTACAGGCTTGTGAGACAGGAAGGATGGTGGTGCCATCTACAGTGATGGGAAAGTCAGGGGCAGGACAAGGTTTAGGCGGGAAGGTAAGGAGTTCTGTTTTGGACCTGCTAAGTTTGAGGTGACGGGAGGACATCCTAGTGGAGATGTCTTGAAAGCAGGAGGAAATGTGAGACTACAGAGAGGGAGAGAGATCAGGGCTGGAAATGTACATTTGGAAATCATCTGCATAGAGGTGGTAGTAGAAGCCATGAGAGTGAATGAATTCTCCAAGGGAGTGGGTGTAGATGGAGAATAGAACAGGACCCAGAACTGAATCTTGAGGGAAACCCACAGTGAGGGGGAGGCAGAGGAAGAGTCTACAAAAGAGACTGAGAATGAGTTGTCAGAGAGATAGGAAGAGACAGTGTCAATGAAGCTGAGGTTGGATAATCTTTCCACGAGAAGGGGATGGTCGATGATGTCGAAGGCAGCTGAGAGGTCAAGGAGGATTAGGATGGAATAGCAGCCGTTGAATTTGGCAAGAAGATCATTTGTGAACTTTGAGGGAGTGCTTCCTCTGGAATGAAGGGGACAGAGCCAGATGAAGGTGCAGGTGGAGAGGGCGTATTTTGAGAGAAGGCAGGAGATGTCCTCTAGAGACACTGCTGGGAAAGATGGGAGAGTTGAAGAAGGGGCAGAAAGGGGAAGGGACTCGGGAGGAGCAGGGAGATTTTATAATAATAATGATGGCATTTGTTAAGCGCTTACTATGTGCAAACTATGTTGCCAACTTGTACTTCCCAAGCACTTAGTACAGTGCTCTGCACACAGTAAGCGCTCAATAAATACGATTGAATGAATGAATGAATGCACAGCACTGTTCTAAGTGCTGGTGGAGATCACACCTGATAGTTTCAATTTTCTCAAATAAAGTAGGTGGCCAGGTCAATAGGGGCAAGGGATGGGGGGGGGTGGGGGGACAGGGGGTTTGAGGAGAGAGTTAAATATCTGGGACAGCTGGTGAGGACAATGGGCATTGGTGTCATTTAAGGATGGAGAAATAATTTCGCCGGGCAGAGTTCAAGCACACAAGGATAGACTAGGATAATAATGATGGTATTTGTTAAGCTCTTACTATGTGTAAAGTACTGTTCTAAGCACTGGAAGTGGACGAGGTAGGCCAGATATCTAGATTTCCACCTGCAGCGGACTCTGAAGATAATATAGGGCTGTGGATTAGTGGTATGAGATCAATGAAGGGCTAGGGGAGTGAATGGGTTGAGTTTAGTAGAGCGGGTGGTGTTGAGAACATCAAACTGTTCATCAAGGGAAGGTAGTCATATTATAAGAGACCTGGATGCAAATGTTTAATAGGCCTCTGCCCCTCTAAGAAATGCTTCCAACTAAATGGGCTTTAAGTATTAGATTCCCTAGGTAGGCTCCGGCATATCCATCTTTCGGCTGCTTCTTCCCAGCCCCCCAGGGGTTCACCTGGTTAGGGGAAGCGGTTCCTCTTCATTCTTTTCCTTTCCCATAAAGGAGAACGGCAATCTGGGCTTTCATCATCCCCAAATATTATCCTTGGATACAAAATCTCTGCCTATTCTTTATCTGGAATTGGGCAGGCAGGGAGGGAGGACAAGAGATGAGAGACAGAAAAACCCCATTCACTGCAGATTCAAATCTGCTCTCCCACCTTCAGGGCTCTCCCTGGGAGACTGACTCTCCAAACCTCAGCTGTGATGCTCTCAGAGTGGAGAACTTGCACCATGCTTACTGGATAGATCGTGGGACTGGGAGTCAGAGGACCTGAGTTCTAATTCTACTGTGTCACCTTGGGCAAAGCCCTTAACTTCTCTGTGCCTCAGTTATCTCATCTGTAAAATGGGGATTGAGACTGTGAGCCCCATGGGGACATGGATGAGTTCAACTTAATTAGTGTGTATCTACCACAGCATCTAGTACAGTGCCTGCAACATAGTAAGTGCCAAAAACATACAATTTAAAATAAACAAACAAAAAAAAACCAGGTGATCCCTTCTCAGCTGTGGCATTTTCAGGAGAAAAACAATGTTTCCTCCCTGGGTCAAGACCCCTTCCCTAGGCCTTGGCATCAGAGATTGAAATTATGTCAGAATCTTAGAACTAACTGGAAGAGACCTTGAAAGGTCATCTCATCCAGTCCTCCGCCTCCAGGTCTGAAGTGGACCAAATTAAATCTGTTAAATTTTTAAAGCTCTCCAGATGCCAAAAGCCCCATCAGGAGATTCTTACCAAGTCTAGTCACCTTGGCAGTCGGGGAGGACTTCTTTGTCTCTAACCAAATCCTGTTGCTGATGCTGAAATTTTTTATATTATTTGTTAAGCACTTACTGCATGTCAAAAGCACTGTTTTAAGCACTTGGATAGAGACAGATCAGTCAGGTCAGACACAGTCCCTGTCCCACATGGTTCTCACAGTCTAAGTAGGAGGGAGAACAGGTATTAAGTCCCCATTTTACAATTTAGGACACGGAGGCACAGAAAAGTTAAGTGGGTCGAGCAGACAAGTGGTGGAGGCGGGATTAGAACCAGGTCCTATGACACTCAGGCCCGTGCTCTTTCCAGTAGGCCACACTGCTTCCTCTTGTTTAACCCCTTGTCCTCTTGTCCTTGGACCTAAGAGCTCCCAAAGACTCTACCTGTGACTGTAAGAAACAAAACAGACTCTTTACAATAATTTTATTTTTATTCCTGTACAGAGAAGCTGTCCCCACCCCATATCACAACCAACAACTCTGCCCCAGTGGAGAACAAGGACTTGGTAGTACTAACATGTGAAACCAAGAATAATATAACGATTCTATGGTTCGTAAATGACCAGGAAATACTGGTCAGTGACAGACTGGAGCTGGCTGAGAAGAACAGGACCCTCACTATATACAATGTCACAAGGAAGGACAGAGGACCCTATCGGTGTGAAGTCAGAAACCCAATTAATTCCAATATGAGTGACCCATTCTTCCTGAATGTGACCTGTGAGTAATCTCTGTTCCTATAAGGGGGAATTTTCATACTCCTGATTCCATATCTTCAAAGGGGAATATTTCATTTACTCTGCTGCTGGGTAGAGGCCCGTGTGTCTTAAATTTTCCCAGTCTCCTAAAGTCAAGGTTTTACTGGGATTTGCCTACTAGAATTGACTACAGGAGCCTACAAATGGAGGGACAGGCGTGGTGGGGGAAGGACAAGATACCAGACTTAAACTGAGAGACTGCAATCTCAGAGAGTTAAGACACACAAAAGACCAGAATGACATGGGGTAGGGTGACTCGGTGGTCCTTGGTGATGGGTAATAGAATGGGACATTCCCCTTCTCTCTGACCTAATCACCGTGTGACTTTACTTTGTTTGCTCCAGATGGTCCTGATGTCCCCTCGATAGCCCCCTCTGACCCTCCTTCTTACAGTGCAGGGGCAAACCTCAATCTCACCTGCTCTGCTGACTCAAACCCACCTGCACAGTTCACTTGGTATTTCAATGGAAGCTTGGCACAATCCACACCAGCCCTCTTTATCCCTAATATCCACGGGAATCACTCTGGACAATACACCTGTAATGCCTCCAACCCAGTCACAGGTCTCCACAGCACCAAAGATGTCACAATCACAGTGATTGGTAAGTAGTAGTAATAGTATTTATTAATAAGCACACACTGTGTGCAGAGCAGTGTTCTAAGCACTGATAGAGAATACAGAGGTGGGAATTAGGCATCCAGTACACTAGTGCTCAGCACCGGGTTGTGTAGTCTCCTCAGTGATGGAAGATCAGGGAAATTATCCTTCTGTTTTATATCACAGGGACACAAATACTTGGCTTGTCTCTCCCTCAGGTGATTGTACTGGTTCCTGGGGGCCTGGATCAGGGTTTGGTCTTGTTCTGAAGCAGGTAGCTGCTCTTTGTTTCAATCTAGATTCCCCTAAGCAGGGACCACTCCTCGATTCTTCCTCAGAAACCACATTTGCATCACCTCCTCGCTTGACTTTACCAATTTATTAAGCAAATTTACAAGTTCCACTGATGCTCCCAGGGCTTACAGATGGGTCTGAGCTATCTGTTCCCACAAGAGGATGAAATAGCTGAGTAGGAGGAAAATGGGAAGGAGCTCTTTTCCAGGGGATATTCTCCAGCATTCTCCTCTCCTCACTCCTTTAACCAGCTGGGTTGGCTCATCCTCAGTGTGGGGTCTGACTGAAATGAATTCTAGATCTTTACCTCAGGCGTCTGAGCCTTGACCCACCTTTTTTCAGTTCTGCAATAGAAAGCCACTGAGGCAAATGCTAGATCAGGGCTTCAAGGAAACCTCGGGAACACGGCTATAGATTGAATGGACCTGGGGGTCCAGAGGATGGTTGGACTGATGGATGGATGGGTGGTCTATGAAGGCAAATTTATCTATTCATCAATGTTTTTCTCCACCTCTACACTGCAAGCTTGTGTGGGCAGGGAATGTGTCTGCCAACTCTGTTATATGAGAAGCAGTGTGGCCTGGTGGATAGAGCACGGGTCTGGGAGTGAGAAGGACCCAGGTTCTAATCCCAGCTCTGCCACTGTCTTCTGTGTGACCTTGGGCAAGTCACTTAACTTCCCTGGGCCTCAGTTGCCTCATCTGTAAAATGGGGATTAAGACTGTGAGCCCTATGTGGGACAGGGATGACATCCAACCCAAATTTTTTTGTATCCACCTTAGCACTTAATCCAGTGTCTGGCACACAGAAAGCACTCAGCAAATACCACAAGTGTAATTATTATTACTCTCCAAGCATTCTCCCAAGCTCTGCACTCATTAAGCATTTAACAAATACCATCAATTGATGGGTGGATACAGCTGGTTAAAAGGATATGTAGAAGCTCAATCCATTCTGGTCTGCCTTGGAGATTTATTTTTCCTTGGAGGAGGGAGCAGAGGACTCAAAATGGGCTTGTAATGTCAGCCTGAGTGAGCCAGAAGTATTCCAATATCCTAGTGTGACTCTAAAATGGGTTCAGCCTCCTGTGGAGAGGGGAATTCTAACCTGGGCCCATCCCAGATCCCAGAACTGAAAAAAAGAACTCCAGGGTCCTCCACAACTTATTATCCTTTGAGTAGATGGTGATTGGGTTTATCAAATCAGGACATCATTCAGAGTGAGGTGAAAGGGAGTGGTAATGAGTTCAAGCTCCTTTGCTCAACCTAGTGAATGTGGTTTCAGGCATTGAAGGCTAAGAAGCAGTAGAGATTCCCCAGAAGAAGGCTTGTCCAAAAGGGAAGCCCTGAGATAGCTCATAATAGGAGTTTGAAAGCAAGTAGTAGAGCTAATGGTGTTTGGCATTCAGAGAAAGACTTCTAGTATCTCTGCAGTAAGTCTTCAACCCTGAAGAGAGGAACTTTCTGGAATGTGTGGGTTTCCCTAGCTGGAGCCCTGAGTTCCTCCAGGACATTAGCTAGATAGAGAGAGAGCAAGAGATAGATAGATATACATATCTAGATATGTACATATATAGAAGTATATATGTATATTATATATGTGTGTATATTATATAGGTATATATGTATATTATATATGTATGTGTGTATAGATATATGTGCACATATAGGTATATATGTATATTATATATAATATCATTAATATACGTATATAATTCCAGAGTGATTATGTGTGTGTGTACTGAAAGACAAGGGTATATAGGTATATTTAGGTATGTATGTGTACATACATTATATATACATATACATACATGTATACATATATTATATGCACATGTATAATACATATGTAAATATATTATATATATTTATATATTCCTTACAAAGCTTTAGCTCAGAAAGACCTGTTTCTTTAATAGCAGCACATCACGTCAATCTATCTTTGGCAATTTACTTCTGGTTTCCAGCTATTTCAATGTGTGGAAATACATTGAAATAGAGGAAACATTTCCTCTACCTTCCTTCCTTTCAGGTTCACAGTTTTAGTTCTCCATACAGCAGTTGTTTGGGTATTCTGCAGACTCTCATTTTTCTCTATATCCCACTCAACATTGCTCTGTTGAAGTGGGCATAGACTACACTAAGTGACTGACTTGATTCTAGAATTTCATTCTAGACACCATCATCTTGTTCAGGGCTATCATATCCTCAAAAGCATACCTTTCTTCTTCTTTTGGCTCACTGACTTCTGATGCTGACAACCGGACTGCCACAGGAATGACTGTGGCATAGAATGGCACCTTTACACCAATGTGGGTTGCAGAGAAAAATCAATCATTTAAACAGTAGCATTTCTCTGGTTTCTACAATGTTCAGAGAATTTTCCTAAGTGCTTGGTAGAAAACAAAGGTAAAGGACACAATCCCTGCGGTCAAGGAGTTTATAATCTATAGTACAGTTAGTAGAGTTGCTTAGGTGGTACAAAAGTGCTAAGATGATAGTTGAGAAGGACCAAGGTGGAAGAACTAATCAGGGAAAGATTTCTGGTCGGATTTCAGAAAGTTTTAATGATAGGGAGAGCTGAGGTCTGGAAGATTTGAAGAGCGAGAGTTTCAAGCAGGAAATGGGCCCAAGCCAGTGGTTTGTGCCAAATCCGTTGTTACTGTGACAGGGAATCATCTGGATCTTATTCAAATATGGAATAGAAATAGCTCTAAACCTGCTTGTAACCAGCATGGATCCAACTACCTAGAATCTACAAGGGATCAGACTGGGTCTAAATAATATCAGGCAATCAAAGAATTTCATTATACAGCATTCTCCTTTCCATTGTTTGGTTTGGTTTTAGATGGGACACTCTGAAGTTTGGATTCTTAAACCAAAGACAGGGAACTGGGAGAAGCAGATGGGAGTGTGAGACAGGGGAAGAATTGGCAAAGAGACATGGGGCCAGGGAAAAGGTGTCGATTGATTTTGAAGGGCCACAGACTGAGTTTAATTCCTAAGTCACAATTCCGCAATTCCTAAATCACCAGGGCCTCTGAGCTGGAACAGTCTCTCCCCAGGTTTCAAAATGCTTATAAAAAGTAAATCATGATGAACCTACCTCTGTTCATATGCAATCTGTAAATGTATCTGTTGGTGCAGAGAGTTGAAAAAAAACTCATCCACTAGAGATAGCCGTGTGAGGGCCATGAGGACAAGGTGCATGATTTCCATATGCTTTGAAAGGGCCTGGTACAATATCACTCTTGAGAAATTTAATTGATATCATTTTGATGGTTGTCCCCGGGGGAAGATGGTGAAGCTTTTTGGGAGGAACCCAGGCAGGGAAACATCTCGAATCCTAATTCTTGGATCCAATTCCCAGTTCTTCTCTGCAGCGTGGTTGCTATGTGAGGAGGCAGCTTGGCCTAGAGAAGCAGCATTATCTAGTGGGTAGAGCATGGTCCTGGGAGTCAGAAGGACGTGGGTTCTAATCCTGGCTCCGCCACTTGTTTGCTGCGTGACTTTGGGCAAGTCACTTCACTTCTCTGAGCCACAGTTCCCTCATCTGTAAAATGGGGATTAAGGCTGTGAGCCCCATGTGGGACAGGGACTGTGTCCAACCTGATTAGCTTGTATCTAACCCAGTGCTTAGAACAGGGCTTGACACATAATAAGCAGTTAACAAATATCATCATTATTATTACTATCGTTATCATTATTGTTATTATTATTATTATGAGGCCAGGGCCCAGCCTGAGCCCTTCATTGGCTGCTGTTTCCTGGGTCCTGGGGCTGACCGAGGCTGCCATGAGCCTGGGACTGGTGGCAGAAATGGGACAGACACAGTCACCGTCTCTCTCTTTCCCACTAGAACTGCTAACCGAGCCAGCCCTAACTAGCAACAGAACTAACATCACAGAGGGTGAGGGACCTGTGGCATTTACATGCGACACCCCTGCTCTGAACATTTTGTGGATTTTCAACAACAAGAACCTTACCAGCAGCAGCCAGGGGAACAAGACTCTCACTATACTCAATGCCACACGAAAGGACGTGGGGGAATATCAGTGTGAAGTCTGGAATGCGGTCAGTAGAAACAGGAGCAACACGGTCAACCTGACCGTATACTGTAAGTATCTCTGGTTCCCTCTTCCTCCTCGTGCCCCCATCCTGCCTCTCTTACTGCAGGCAGAGTCTGGAATTTTGCTTCCTTTTCTCTTGTTATAGACGGTCCAGATCACATGGCTATTACTCGAGACTCTGAATCCAACCCTACCAACCCCATTGTGGTCCAACAGAATTCGTCTGTGACTCTAAACTGCCAGGCCCAGTCTCACCCGGCCCCACAGTATCAGTGGTTTTTCAATGATACAATCAACCTGGGAACCTCAGGGAGCAGTCACGTTATCCCCCGTATGGCCCAGAAGAATGAGGGGACATACACTTGCAAAGCTCAAAACAATGTGACCAATACAACTAATTCCGCTTCTGTCCTGGTCAAGCTATTGGGTAAGTCAATGGGTGCCATCAAGTCCAGATGTGCTTTGAGAAGTAAAAAGGCTAGGAGGGTGGGGGGAGCGGGGCGTGGAAAGGCATCTTGTAATGCATGTTCAACAGTCTCCTGATAACCTTCCTGAGGAAGCAGCATGGTTAAGTGGAAACAGTACAGGCTTGGGAGTCAGAGGCTGTGGGTTCTAATCCCAGCTCTGCCACTTGTCTGCTGTGTGACCTTGGGCAAGCCACTTCTCTGTGCCTCAGTTACCTCATCTGTAAAATGGGGATTAAGACTGTGAGCCCCAAGTGGGACAACCTGATTACCTTGTATCTACCCCAGTGCTTAGAACAGTGCTTGGTACATAGTAAGCACTTAACAAATACCATAATTTTTATTATTATTATTTATTAGGCTATCTACTTCCATAGGGCATATCATCTTCATCATCATCACCATCATCATCAACAAGAGCATTTACCAAGTACTTATTTGGTCTTAGGAGCATCCCCCCCCCAGCGCTTAGAACAGTGCTTTGCATATAGTAAACGCTTAATAAATGCTATTATTATTATTATTATTAGGAGTAGCAGACTGGTCCCACAGTCTGATGGTGGGGATAAACATAAATTTCTAAATATTCAACAGGAAGAGTATAAGACCATAGATATAAATTAAAAAAAAACACTGGCAAATGAACAGCTATACAGAGGACAGCTAGAGCAATCCGACCAGGGTGGTAGAGGACTAGAAATGAAAGGAAAACACCCCTCCTCATGCTCAGTTTTCTCATATATATTGTCCCTGATCTGCAAGCTCCCTGCATATGGTATCATCAAAAGCATCACCCTTGTCCATTCCCTTTCCTTCAGAGAACTAGTACATAGGCTAATCCAGAAAGGCTGCTACCTAAACAGTCTATCAATCATTAGTGTTTATTGAGTTCCTACTACGTGCAGAGCACTGTACTCCGTAATAATAATAATAACGGTATTTGTTAAGTGCTTACTAAGTGCCAAGCACTGTTCTAAGCTCTGGGGTAGATATAAGGTAAATAGGCTGGACACAGTCCCCGTCTCACATGGGGCTCACAGTCATAATCCCCATGTTAAAGATGAGCTAACTGAACCACGGAGAAGTTAAGTGACTTGCCCAAGGTCACATAGCAGACAATTGATGGGGCTGGGACTAGAACCCAAGTTCTTCTGACTCCCAGGACCATGCTCTATCCACTAGGTCATACTGCTTCTTGAGTGAGTAGACAAGATTCCTGCCCACCAGGAGCTTAAAAGTTAGCAGGGAAGACAAACATTAACCAGAAGAGAAGAGAGCATTTAAATAGTTAAGTACTATAAAGACATTAAATACTATAAGAAATAGGCCAAATGTGGGGTAGAGTTGATTCTTGGTGAAGACATATCAACAAGTGTTGAATAGGACAGTGTTTTTGGAGCCTTATTTAAGTGCGCTACTGATCAGAATGCTGATTCCGCTCAGGCCTGGACTTCAGTAACACATGGACTTTCTCCTGCCTTCTTTTCCAATGACAGATCCAAACTCTCCAGGCAACGGTGGAGACTCCCAGCTCTCCTCCGGGGCAATTGCCGGTATCGTGATCGGAGTCCTCGCTGGAGTGGCTCTCATCGGAGGGCTGGCGTATTTCCTGTTCTGCAGGAATACTGGAGGGTAACAGCATTTCCTCTGGCCCCCGTCTGTCTGGTAGGCTTGCCTCCTTTGCTGGAGGAGAGTAGTGAGACTCCTCCCTCTCTCTTTGCCTGTCCCCAGCTCTGGGCCAGGTTCTCCCTTCCATCTAGTGCATAACTGCTGCTCAGTACTAATTTCCTTGGGTTTCCTCCTGGCTGTGGGTCCCCTCTGCACCCCAAGCGTCTCTTGGAAACAGCAGTTCACATCCTGATTGGTCTTGGGTGGTGACGGCAGGGAAGGGAGTGGGGGAGAATTTGTCAATGTGAAATTCATTCAGAGATCCAGAATTTCCACTGACCTCCAAAGTCAGGAGACCAGTTGTTCAGGTGAGAGTGGGAGAGGGCATCATAACCAAAGATAGGACCCCAAAAGTAAGCAGTGAATGGCTCAAAAGGGATCGATCAATCAATCAATTAATGGTAAGCTCCTTTCGGGCAGGGATCTTGTCTTCCAAATCTATTGTATTGTACTCTCCCAAGTGCTCATACCATTGATTGATTGACTGAGTGCTTCTATGTGCAGAGCACTGTATTAAGCACCTGGAAGAGTACAAGGGAGAAAGGACAGAGAAATGAAAATCAGTGCTTAGAATCCTGGAGGCTCCTGGAAAGGAAAAGCAAAGGGAACATGGGCATCGCATGCACTGAAGAATGAAGAAAAGTCTAGAGGTGAACTGAGCTGTTCGGCAAAAACGAGTGAGCAGATTGGAGAGGAGGCTGGCAGACTGAGAGAGGGAAACAGTGGAGACACCCAAAGGGACCCAGCAACAGCAGCAGTGGAATCCGAGAAATGGCACAGAAGGACCTGTTTCCCCCAGTCTGTCCCTTGCCCCGATTCTGGGAGCCGAGTTCATTTGCTGGGGAATCTCAGCCATACGGTGTCTGATATTTATCTAGGAAGAGCGACCAATTCGATCATACCGAGCCCAGGTCCTCGGCCAACATGAACAGTAAGTAGAGGCGCTGCTGTAGCAGCCGGCGGGTTCTGCCGGGGGATCCCTCTGTGTCCTGAAGTGAGAGGAGCCTCTGACTTCCTGAGGGAAGGACCCCACTCCCGGTTGTTCCATAGCACGTAGGGCTCCCAAGCCCCAGTGGGGGAGAGCCCCCTCCCACCCCCCTACTTCACTCTCAAACGTAGGCCAGGTCAGGGCCCCAGTATGACGGGCTTGTTTCCAGGAGGCAATCCATTTACCTTGTACTTCTCCAACTTCCTGCCAATGGGGTTGGCATTTGAGTGTTCTCCTCTATTGGCGGGGTTGAGGGGGCTCTCACGCTCTCCTGTTTGCTCTGGGGGCTGGGTTAGACCTTCTCCTCTGACCTGGGAGATCGGGACCTTTAGGGGCTCAGGGGAAATCTGCTGCAACTGGTGAACTTATGCTTTCTGAGGTATCCCTTCTTCCCTAACCTCTGCTGATGCTTAAGCTGGGGCTGTGGGGCAGAGTTCATTCATCAGCACTGGGAAGAGCGGGGACTCCCGGATCTCCTGGGGGTAGCAGTCTCTCCATGGCCCTCTCGGGCTACCAGACCATAGAAAGTGGTGGTCCCCTGGCTCCTCTCCCTTCTGTCCTCCACTTGAGGTGGGCGATTTGGGGCTACTGCCGTCCTGTGGACTGAGGCCCAGAGAAGCCACTAATCCAGAACAGGGAACTCTGTCCGGAGCGGCTGTCCTGCCCATCCTTTTTTCCTAACTCATTTCTCTCTGCTCCCCAGATCACGGCTATCCTGACGTCACAAATAACAAGGTAAGCTCCTCCTCCCGTCCACGCTCCTGTTGACCTTTGAGGTTGCCTGATTATTATTAATATTATTAAAGTAAAAGTTAAGCACTTATGCTGTGTCAAGCACTGTTCTAAGTGCTGGGGTGAACACCAGTGGATCAGGTAGGACACAGTCCCTGTCCCACGTGGGGCTCACAGTCTAAACAGAAAGAAGAATAGGGATTCCTGATGCTTTTAGACAAGGAACAGGCCTTCCTACTCTGCTTTAATGTACTCTCCCAAGCGCTTGGTACAGTACTCTGCACACAGTAAATGCTCAATAAAAATCATTGATTGATTGATTGATCCTTTTGATGAACTCTCCATCCTCTTGGATACTCTGGGGTCAACCCACCCTACCCTGGACTTTCTCAGCTGGCCTTGTATGCAAACAAGGAATCCCCTAACTTGGATACCACTCTCCTCTTCAAAGTCCCAGTCCTGCATTCCCTGATGGACCACTGGTTCTGTATGGGGGCTACCTGGATGCTGAGAGTGGTCAATCAATCAATCATGAGTATTTATCGAGTGCTTACTGTGTGCAGAGCACTGTACTACGTGTTTGTACAATATAACAATATAACAGAGTGGGAAAGCAGCGTGGCCTAGATAGATAGAGCACGGGCCTGGGAGTTAGCTGGGTTGAAATCCTGGCTCCACCACTTGTCTGCTTTGTGACCTTGGGCAAGTCATTTCACTTCTCTGTGCCTCAGTTACCTCACCTGTAGAATGGGGATTAAGACTGTGAGCCCTATGTGGGTCAGGGAGTGTGTCCAACCCAATCACCTTGTATCTACCCCAGAACTTAATATAGCACCTAACACACAGTAAGTGCTTAACAAGTACCACATTATTATTATTATCGAAATTATTATTATTATTATTATCACCAAAGTTTGGGGGTTTGGGGTTGGTGAGGGAAAGCTCTTCTGCAGGAGGTTGACATTACTGACTCGGTTCTGTGTTTTTCAGGTTGAGGAAGTCCCATATGCTGCCGTGAAATTCAATGTCAACGTTTTCCAGAAACCACCCTCCAAACCCCTGGCCTCTCAAACTACAGAAATTATCTACTCTGAAATCAAAAAGAAGTAACGCGCACCTTTGGCATCCTGCTCTCCTGATATATTTATTCTACTTCCCCTTACGCTCCCACCCCCAGCTCCAGGCCTGGGCAGCTCTTTTCTCACTTCAAGGAGGAACAGAGGAAGATGTGCCTTGATCCTTACCTCCAATATCATTTGCCCCTCCAAGCTCCCTGATCCCTCTCCTGAGAATCGGCCCTAGGGAGTGTGGAGCCTGGGGCAACTATCCCAGTACCAGGCCTCAGCACAAGATGGGGGTGACTGGGGGTGATTAAGGAAGAGAGGTTACACTTGTAAATCTTCTCCTTCCCCCTGCCCAAAGCTCCGTGCGCTACCTCCTCTCCATACCCAGCAGTGAGAGGCACTCTTAGGCTGCCCAGAGTCCCCTTGGGAATGGTTGGAAAAGCCAGGCCAGAGTCCCTTGCGGGGAGACAGGATTGAAATCTCCCCTCTCCTCCTTCTTTCCTCTTCTTCAACCCATTGCCTAACTGGCAGGGCTTTGCTAGCCTCAGGCCCAGCCATCGAGGACACCTCTTTGATCAAAATGGGACTCTGTTGGTGTCTAGGGAAGTGGGCCAGGATGTGAGGAAGCAAGGTGGCCCGGTGTCCTGTGTTCCCAACCACTTTCCTCTTTACCCATGTCATGGCAGCTCTGGGGAGTTCTGTGTCTTGGAAGGGAGGGTCCCTTCCAGAGTGCTGGGTCGGGGTAATTGTCCCAAGTGGGACCTTACCTTAGCAATGGTTCACAGTCAACGGGTGCATCCAAGTACCTCGCCAAAATCCATCTCCCTCCTTGTTGAAATCTAGCATGAGAAAGGTGGAGTGAACGGCCTCTACTTTTACTGCCACACATCTGTCCTTTCGTTCTTACCTGGATCCTCCCCACCTCCACCCCGATCGGTCCTAACCCGGCTCTGGTCTTGGACTTGCATTTCTCCATGACCCCCGGCCAGCAGAAGAGCATTAGAAAAGGTGCAGTCTCTATTCCCCTCCCAACCAGTGAGCGGGTCCAAAGAAAAGAGGGTGAATCTTTTTTCTGTTCTACCCTGTTGTCTGAATGGGAGTTGACTTTCCCAAGGTAGGGCACTGAGGCATTAAGAAGGTTGAGTGTGAGAAAATTAGTTCCTTTTCTGAGAGCTGAGTGAGGTGGTTGGTTGGAGTGGGGGAGGGGGAAAGGGGAACAGGGACTCGGGGGTGGGGGAGAAATGAATAACTTCATCAGGAGGGCAGAGTGCAGGAAGACCAGAGGCTCGTTTTTGAGCAGGGACCGTTCCTCCCCAGTGTCAAAGTCTGACCTTCTGGACTTTAGCTGGCACTTTTCCTGTCTGGGCAGTTCCCAGGTGCAAACGCCCCAGGACTCTCACTTTTCCGTTGGGAGAGCTACCTGCTTGTGGAAAATCAGGCCTGGATGAGGGCACTGTTCAGTGAAAGATTCTCATCGCTAGGAAGCTTCAGGGAAGGGGGGAACCAGCCCCTTGCCGAGAGGAAGTTCAGGAGAGGACCTAATGGGCAGGTTGTTAAAGTGCCAAGCTTGTGTGTTTCTCCTTTTCCCAGGCGACACTGGGGGGGGGGGGGGGGGGGTGTTGGCCCTTTTGACCTTCTGGTATTTCTTCCTCTTTGTGCAGCATCAGTTGACTTGCCCGCAGCTCTCCAGCCACTCCAACGTCCCTCTCACCAGCGGGGAGAAATACTGAACTTTCTCTTGGCTCCTTCCCCTCTTACCACACTCAGTCACAGGACTCCCAAGGGCCAGCCAGGGACCCAGGGTGGGTGCTGAGGATTCCCCCTCCCTTCCAGCCCCCCTCTGCCCCTCCCTCAAGGTCTGTCTGTTCCTCTCCCTCTTTTGGGAAGCCTCAGCCTCTGTGTGGGTGGGTTTGGTCCCTGGGAGCCCCCCGAGGGGCTGTGTTTGCACTATCACTCACACGAGGTGGCTGGTGGAGGGGGGGATTTCTACCCCCAGGAACTTGCACTGGTGCTCACTCCCTCCGACACACTAGGGCTGGAGGAGGCCGGGACGCCTGACCAATCCCTCCCCCGACCGATCAGAACGTCAGAATTGGGAGATAGGGGAAGAGGAGAGAAAGAGACCTCTTCTCCCAGCCCAGAGTTCTCTGACTCTGAAGTTAATGGGTTTTTCCAAGGACCACTGTGGAGAAAGTTCTGGGGTCAATACCAGATCCGACACCAGACTGAGAGGCCTCTGTAGTAGGCACCCATCAAGGGAGCCCTCTCCATTGAATCACCTCTCCCTTGACCGTTCCACTATGACATAAACTCAGGTTCTGCCTTTTCCTCGAACTTCCCCTGTGGTATCTAATTGTGTGTGGCCAGTGCCTCCTCTTGATCCTATTGGCAAATGAATGGTTTGTAAAATTGATTTGCTCTATATTTATAATAAAATTGAAATTTCAAACACAAACACCCGGCCTACAGTTCTCTTTGGTTACCCATTTACAGGGGATGGGAGTGGAGAAAACGTCAGGAAGTTATAGGAAGAACGCTGCTCACTCCACCATCAAACAATTCAGTCTTGGGATTGGCACAGCTTTATTTGAATTCCTGCTGATGGGGACAGCCTCCAGTCCCCAAAACTGGCTCCAACTTCTGGCCCCTTCAAAGAGATTTATTGAAAAGGCTTACTGAAGGCACATCTCCTCCAAGAGGCCTTCCCTAACTAAAACCTCATTTCCTCTCCTCCCACTCGCTTCTGTGGTTGCTCCCTTTATTCATCCTCGCTCCCAGCCCTGCAGCACTTATGCACATATCTGTAATTTATTTATTTAAACTAATGCCTGTCTGCCCCTCTAGACTGTAAGATCGTTGTGGGATGGGAACGTGTCTATTTATTGTTCTATTGTACTCTCCCAAGCTCTTAGTACAGTGCTCTGCACAAAGTGCTCAATTAATACCATTGAATGAATGAATGAATGAATGAATGATTGGCCTGCCATGTGCCTGGTATGTGATCTTGGGCAAGTCACTTCACTCCTCGGGGCTTCAGTTTCCTCATCTGCAAAATGGGGATTCAATACTTGTTCTTCCTCCAATTTAGACTGTGAGCTCCATGTGGGAACTTGTATCTACCCCAGCGCTTAGCCCAGTGCTTGGCACATAGTAAGGGCTTAACAAATACCCCAATTAGTATTGTTATTGAAAATCAACAGCATTTCCCTCCAGAAGGTGCCTAGATCCTTGCCTTGCATAAAATCCTGAGAACTGATCATGGCCCAGGGCCTCCAGGGACCTTTGTGAGAAGCAAGCAGTGGTGCCTAGAGGGAAGAGAATAGGACTGGGAGTCAACAGACCTGAGTTCTTAATCCCAGCTCTGCCACTTGTCTGCTCTGTGACCCTAGGCAAGTTGCTTAACTTCTTTGGGCCTCAGTTTTGCCCTCTGTAAAATGGGGATGAAATACCAGTTCTCCCTCCCCTATAGACTGCGGTACCAGGGTCTGTAAGTTCACTGTGGACAGGGAATGTTTCTATTATATTGCTCTACTGATATGTCCCAAGCGCTTAGTACAGTACTCTGCATGCAGTAAGTGCTCAGTATGATTGACTGACTATTCCAGTGCTTAGTATATAGTGAGCACTTAACAAATTCGATTATTATTATTGTTGCATAGTATTTGTTAAGCACTCACGGTTGTGCCAGGTACTGTGCTTAATCAATCAATCAATAGTATTTATTGAGGGCTTATTACATACAGGGCACAGCACTAACTGCTTGGAAGAATACAACAGAATTACCAGACACATTCTCTGCACAAAATGAGCAAACAGTCTAGAGGAGCAAAGAAGTAGATACAAATAATCAGGCTGGACACAGTCCATGTCCCTCAGAGTCTTAATCCTCATTTTCTAGATGAGGTAACTGAAGCACAGAGAAGTTGAGTGACTTGCCCAAGATCACACAGCCGACAAGAGGTGGAGTTGGGTTCAGGACCCAGATCTTCTGCGCCCCAGGCCTGTGCTCTCTTCACTAGGCCACACTACTTAATAATTATGATACTTGTTAAATGCTTTCTATGTGCGAAGTACTGTACTAAGTACCTTGATGGAGACAAGCAAATCTGGTTAGACACAGTCCTTGCCCTGCATAGCGCTCACAGTCTTAATCCCCATTTTACATTTGAGGGAACTGAGGCCCATTCATTCAGTCAGTCATATTTATTGAGTGCTTACTGTGTGCAGAGCACTGGACTAAGTGCTTGGGAAGTACAAGTTGGCAACACATAGAGACGGTCCCTACCCAACAATGGGCTCACAGTCTAGAAGGGGGAGACGGACAACAAAACAAAACATGTGGTCAGGTGTCAAGTCATCAGAATAAACAGAAGTAAAGCTAGACGCACAGCATTGACAAAATCAATAGAATAGTAAATATGTACAAGTAAAACAGAGTAATAAATCTGTACAAATATATATACAGGTACTGTGGGGAGGGGAAGGATGTAGGGCGGGGGGGATGGGGAAGGGGAGAGGAAAAGGGGGGCTCAGTCTGGGAAGGCCCAGAGAGGTGAAGGCCACCCAGCAGACAAGTGGCAGAGCTGGGAAAAGAAGCCTTGACCTGGTGACTCCCAAGCCTGTGCTTATTATTAGGAATATGGGGGTGAGGGTGTGGGAAGGGGTTCTACATTCCTAGTTTTCCACCCCCTGCAGTAATGGGTCACTGCTGTTCTGAAGCTCCATAGCCCACCCCATCCCCCGTCCCATCTGCCAACGTGCCTGCTGTGTGACCTTGGGCAAGTCACTTAACTTCTCAGAGCTTCAGTTCCCTCATCTGTAAAATGGGGATGATGACTGCGAGCCCCACGCAGGCAACTTGATCACCTTGTATCCCCCCCAGCTCTTAGAACAGTGCCTTGCATGTAGTAAGCACTTATCAAATGCCACTATTATTATTACTATTATTATTATCCAGAGCCATTAGTGGCAGAAGCTCATTCTAACTGGGGTGACATGAGAAGTCTGTACTTTGAGCCTAATAATAATAACAATAACTATTACTATTATTACTATTATGCACTTACTATGTTTCAAGCACTGTTCCAAGCACTGGAGTAGATACAAGTTAATCGGGTTGGACACAGTTCCTGTCCCACATGGGACTCACAGTCTTAATCCCCATTTTACTGATGAAAAGTAACTGAAGCCCAGAGAAGTTATGTCGTTTGCCCAAGGTCACACAGGTCTTTTAGACTTCCAGGCCCAGGCTCTATCCGTAAAGGAGGGGCCGGGCAGGGCAGCCCTACCCTTTAGCAGCACACCATTTAGCTACTGCACATTCAGTGGAAAAGAGCCCGGGCTTTGGAGTCAGAGTTCATGGGTTCAAATCCCGGCCCCGCCAATTGTCAGCTGTGTGACTTTGGGCAAGTCACTTCACTTCTCTGGGCCTCAGTTACCTCATCTGTAAAATGGGGATTAAGACTGTGAGGGCCCCCCCCCCCACCCCGCGTGGGACAACCTGATCACCTTGTAACCTCCCCAGCACTTAGAACAGTGCTTTGCACATAGTAAGTGCTTAATAAATGTCATCCATCATCATTCAGGAAGTGCCCATCTCCGTGGTTCTTTGACATCATCATTTCCCACCTTAACAAGCCCTCCCTCCCCCCCCCGATATTATAATAATAATAATAATAATGTTGGTATTTGTTAAGCGCTTACTATGTGCAAAGCACTGTTCTAAGCACTGGGGGGATACAAGGTGATCAGGTTGTCCCACATGGGGCTCACAGTCTTAATCCTCATTTTCCAGATGAGGGAACTGAGGCCCAGAGAAGTGAAGTGACTTGCCCAAAGTCACACAGCTGACACGTGGCGGAGCCGGGATTTGAACCCATGACCTCTGACTCCAAAGCCCGGGCTCTTTTCCACTGAGCCACGCTGCTTCTCTACATTTACTTTTCTCTTTTCATTTTCATTTACAGTTACATTACATTACTTTTCATTTACATTTCTCTTCTATACATTTTCTCTAACTCAAATTACTCACCAGGGACTTTCAGGTCTCCACCTTCCTGACACCTCATCTCTTTCTTTGCCCCTTACTCTCCTGCTCCCTCTCCCCAGTCAACAAAACTGCTCTCAATCTGCTTTCTTTCTTTTTGCATTCCACCCCCGCTTCTTCCTTCAAAGCCCCTTGTTCTCAGAATAACCTCCTCCCACCTCTCTTTTACTTCACCTCAACGTCTCCAGAAAATCTCCCCCAGATTCCTGGAAGGGAGAGCGAGAAAGAAAAGAGGGAGTGAAGGCAGCTCACCTACCTACACAGAACAAAACCAACAAACAAAACCTCTGAATCTGACTCCCTGACAGAGAAATGCATCAACAAGAGAATGGAATCCACCTGCCCTCATTTGTCCACCCTGTATGCCTTAGTTGACGCATTCAGCCTGGCAGAGTGGATAGAACCCAGGTTCTAATCCCAGCTCCACCACTCGTCTGTTGTGTGACCTTGGTCAGGTCATTTAACTTCTCTGTGCCTCAACTCCCTCATATGTAAAATGGGGATTAAGACTGTGAGCCCCGTGTGGAAAATGGACCGACTCTGACCTGATTTGCTTGCATCTGAAACAGCATGGCGTAGTGGTTAGAGCACGGGCCTGTGAGCCTGAAGGTCATGGGCTCTCATCCTGGCTCCACCACTTGTCTGCTGTGTGACCTTGGGCAAGTCTCTTCACTTCTCTGTGCCTCAGTTCCCTCATCTGTAAAATGGGGATTGAGACTGTAAGCCCCACTTGGGACAGGAACATCCAACCCACTTTGCTTGTGTCCGCCCCAGCGCTTAGTACAGTGCCTGGTATATAGTAAGCGCTTAACAAATACCATTAAAAAATCCTGATCAAACTAGTAATGGGCCTAAGTTTATTATGTATTATTATTTAATTATGGCATTTGTTAAGCGCTTACTATGTGCCAAGCACCGTCTACACACTGAGCACTACTCTAAGCACTGGAAACTGAAAACAATCAATAGTACTTGTTAAGTGCCTATTGAATTAAGACCTTGGAAGAGGGAGGCAGCATGGCCTAGTG
Organism: Tachyglossus aculeatus; assembly: GCF_015852505.1. Lineage (NCBI taxonomy): Eukaryota > Metazoa > Chordata > Mammalia > Monotremata > Tachyglossidae > Tachyglossus > Tachyglossus aculeatus. Next base: position 5,296,454 of record NC_052091.1, read on the forward strand.
GAAAGAACATGAGACTGGGAGTCAGGTAAACCAGATTCTAGTCCCAGCTCTGGTCACTGGCCTGCTGGGTTGGTTTTGGACAAATCCCTGAAAGTTACTGGGCCTCAGTTTCCTCATCCTTAAAATGAGGGTAAAATAAACCAGGAGCCCCATGTGGGACAGAGACCTTGTTCAATTTCATAATCTTGTCTCTACTGCAGCATGGCAAGCGTTTAATAAATACCATTATGAATATTATTATTACAACAGATGTAGGTGATCCAATTCCTGCCTATGTGAAGTTTTCAACCTATCTTGTAGGAGGTTTTTTTGTAGTTTTTATGATATTTGTTAAGAGCTATGTGCCAGGCACTGTACTGAGCGCTGGGGTAGATACAAGATAAGCAGGTTGGTCATAGTCCATGTCTCATGTGGGGTTCACAATCTTAATCCCCATTGTACAAATGAGGTAACTGAGGCCCAGAGGATTGACGTGACTTGCCCAAGATCACGCAGCGGACAAGTGGCAGAACTGGGATTAGAACCTAAATCCTTCTGACTCCCAGCCGCATGTTCCATCCATTAGGCCATGCCACTTCTCTACTTTGTCTCTTCACAAGGCCAGCTTTGTCCTGCTCTCAGCACCCTGCGTGCCCAAAAATGTAAATAAACAAAGAAACTTCAAAACTCCAGGGTGGAGTCTTTAAGACTCCAGCATTCAATCACCCTGCCCCCTCCTGCCTCACCTCACTACTCTCCTACTACAACCCAGACCACACGCTTTGCTCCTCTAATGCTAACTCTCTCACTGTACCTCAGTATTTTTGATCTCTCGCCCTCATCCTGTCTCTGCCCTGGAACTCCCTCCCTCCTCAAATCTGACAAACAATGACTCTCCCCTTCTTCAAAGCCTTATTGAAGGCGCATCTCCTCCAAGAGGCCTTCCCTGACTCAGCCCCCCCCTTTCTCTTCCTCCACTCCCTTCTGCGGCACCCTGGCTTGTTCCCTTTATTCATCCTCACTCCCAGCCCTACCGCACTTATGTCCCTATCTGTCATTTATTTATTTCTAATAATGCCTGACTCTCTGGCTCTAGACTGTAAGCTCATTGTGGGCAGGGAATGTGTTTGTTTATTGTTATATTGCACTCTCCCAAGTGCTTAGTACAGTGCTCTGCACCCAATAAGCGCTCCATCAATACGATCGAATGAATGAATGGTGACGGAGATATCTCGTTTCTACCTGGAACTTCCCTGCCGGCCTCCGCTCTGCAGCAAGGAGCTCAGGATGTGGGTGGCTACAATCTCATGGCCACCAGGCCCTGGGTTAGGGAGAGGAGAGAGCGTATTCGGGAAGCACATTTCTTCCGGGCTAGCTGATGCCCAGAGGCAGTCACACACCCCAAACTATCAAGGACATTCTGACCTTCCTACTGATCCGGTGAGGGGGGAAAAAATGTTCCTTGAAGTGAGAGAGGGGAAGAGAACTTATGAGTTCCCGCAAAGTGAGATTGCGGGACAGTTTTCTCCCAAATTCTGCCCCGTCTCTGTGAGTGCGTTTGCACAGTCAGACAGCTCGGCTGTTGTGTAGGGGAGGGGAGGGGGGGAGGGCAAGAAGTTTACACTTGCAAACCTTTTTATTTTGTCCAACCTGATTAGTTTGTATCCACCCCAGACTTTAGTATAGGGCCTGGCACATAGTAAGCACTTAACAAGTACTATTAAAAAAATTAAAAATCTACCAGAGTAATTAGTACAGTGCCTGAAATAAACAATTAACAAATACCATTGAAAAATGAAAAGTCAAGTAATGCGGGGGTGGGTTGAAACTCTTTTTACAGTGTGTTCTCTCCTCTCCATCCACCCCTCCTAATCTGCTTTTTGCTGAGAGCAGATTCTACTAGTGGAACATTAACTCACTGGCCAGATGGACTCGGTTATATTGTCCTCTCCCAGGCGCTTAATACAGTGCTCCCAACGTAGTAAGTGCTCAGTAAATGAGAAGCAGTGTGGCTTAATGGATAGAGCACAGAACTGGAAGTCAGAAGGACTTGTGTTCTAATCCTGGCTCTGCCATTTGTCTGCTATGTGACCTTAGGCAAGTCACTTAACTGCTCTGTGCTTCAGTTACCTCATCTATAAAATGGGGAATAAGACTGTGAGCCCCATGTGGGATATGGACTGTGTCCAACCCGATTAGTTTGTATGGCTCAGTAGAAAGAGTATGGGCTTGGGAATCAGAGGTCTTGGGTTCTAATCCCAGCTCCGCCACTTACCAGCTGTGTGACTTTGGACAAGTCACAACTTCTTTGTGTCTCAGGTACCCCATCTGCAAAATGGGGATTAAGACTGTGAGCCCTTTGTGGGACAACCTGATTACCCTGTATCTACCCCAGTGCTTAGAATAGTGCTTGGCACATAGTAAGCGCTTAACAAATACCATTATTATTATTATCTCATCCCTTAGTACAGTGCCTGGCACATATTAAGCGCTTAACAAATGCCATTAAAAAAATCTGATTGATTGATTTACCAGAGAAAGTAGGAACTTGGGGTCTCCCAGAGATCTCTTGAAGGAGCCGGCTTGCTCTCTGGCTTGTGAGAATTATAGTTTGTATTAGAATGTATTGTAAATCTGTTGTATTAAAATATTTCTATTCGTGTCTGTCTACCCCTCTAGGCTGTAAGCTCATTGTGGGCAGGGAATGTGTCAGTTCATTGTTATATTGGACTCTCCCTAGTGTTTAGTACAGTTCTCTGGACACAGGAAGAGCTCAGTAAATACGACTGACTGTCTGACAGACTCCTGCCTATGGGAGAAACTGAGCAGAAAGAGAAGCCACTCTGTCTGCGTCCCTCTCCTTCCCGCCTGAAGGTCAAAGTCCCGTTGGGTGTCACGCTGCCTCCCTCTCCGCCACCATTTGTGTCCCTCCCTCTTCAGCCTCCCCCCGGGAGCCCGGAGAGGAGAGTGGGAAAGGTGGAATAGAACTGGAAGTGTCCAAGAGAACCCAGGAGGGTGACACCATGTTCACCAGGGTGAGGCCGGAGGGGCAACGGGGAGGCCCGTGTTGGGAGGAGACGAGCTGAGGCTGGTGGAAAAGAACAGTCTTGATGAGTCCCAGTGGAGCCAAGCAGGGGAAGTTGTGATTTACTGACATTTCTGGAAACTCTGGCCAAACAGGAAAGCGGCAAACAAAGGTCTTCTGCTTAACAGCCCCGCTCCCGGCTCCGGAATCCAGGCTGTACCTGGGGACTGGCTACTCTGTTCTCTTCCCCTTTTTGGCTGACCTGGCCTCTGTGGTGGGTAACCCTGGTCGCCACGTCATTGCAATAGCCTCCCCCTCTCCCCCCATTTCCAGTGTCCACTTCCCATCTTCCACCCTGCTGGTCCCTTCCCTCCCCCACCCCCGCCCCCCTTCACACACATCAACACCCTTTCCCTGTCTAAATGGGAATGTGGGCAGGAGGACACCTGAAAGCCAAGCCAGTACTCAATGTTCTGGGATGGGACTCCCACCTCTTTCACGAAGCCTTCTCTAACAGGAAGTGATGAGATCAACACACACCTACACCCATCCCCCAGCCACACACACACAGCACTTACTCTGACATAATTTCTACCTCTCCCTTTCTTTACTTTCCTGGTAATGAAAATGCTTTATTTACTCTACCGCTCTGTTGGTGTTTGCTCCGTTGACCATCTTCTTTCTTTTTTTTATGGCGTTTATTAAGCGCTTACCATGAGCAAAGCACTGTTCTAAGCTCTGGGAAGGTTACAAGGTGATCAGGTTGACCCACTGGGGGCTCACAGTCTTAATCCCCATTTTACAGATGAGGTCACTGAGGCCCAGAGAAGTTCAGTGACTTGCCCAAAGTCACACAGCTGACAAGTGGTGGAGCAGGGATTTGAACCCTTTGACTCCAAAGCCCGCGCTCTTTCCACTGAGCCACACTGCTTCTAACGCTGCTTTCTTCTTCTAACGTCATCCTCTTTTTAGCTATTTCTTGAACAGAACCCCCCCACCCCGGCCCCCTTGACAGGAATGGAGCCAATGCTCCCAGCCCAGCCTCCGAACCAGCCCCCGCCGGACCCCCAGCCCAACCCCAGTGTTAGGGGGTGGGGGGAGACGAGCCAGTCCTGTCTCCTGAAGTGATCCCAGCTCCACTGACCTAGAGCTGTTTATGTTTAACTGGCTCTGAACCGTGGCCAGGGTAAACGGGAGCTCGTGAAACTCTCACTGGCCATGCCAAGGCCCCCGCTCTGAGGGGCAGCCAAAACGCTGAACCAAAAGGTCAACAATTCCTCCCCCCCAGGGGTGGAAAAGAGCCGGGCAGGGATCACCGCTTGCTTAATGCCGTGTCTGCCCATGGTACTCTTCTTCCTGCAGCCCCTGACATTGTCCCCGTGGAAGGAGGAGGGAAGGAGCGTGGCCTAGTGTATACAGCACAGGCCTGGAAGTCAGAAGGATTTGGGTTCTAATCCCAGCTCCGCCACTTGTCTACTCTGTGACCTTGGACGAGTCACTTTACTTCTCTGGGCCTCAGTTACCTTTCTGAAAAATGGGGGTTGAGACTGTGAGCCCCATGTGAAACAGAGACTGTGTCCTTGACTCTTCTCTGTCATTCAACCCACATATTCAATCCATCACTAAATCCTAACATCCCCACCTTCACAACATTGCTAAAATCCACCCTTTCCTCTGCATCCAAACTGCTACCATATTAATACAATCCTATCCTGCCTGAATTACTGCATCTTACCTCCCAGCCTCCTGTCTCTCCTGATTCCAGTCCATACTTCACTCTGCTGCTCAGATCATTTTTTCTACAAAAACGGTCAGGACTTGTCACCCTATTCCTCAAAATACTCCAATGGTTGCCCATCCACCTCTGCATCAATTAAAAACTCCTCACCATTGGCTTTAAAGCAGTCTACCACTTTGCCCTCTTCCTCACTTCACTTCTCTCCTTCTACATCCCAGTCCACACACTTTGCTCCTCTAGTGCTAACACTTTCACTCTGCCTCCACCTCATCTATCTCACCACCGACCCCTAGCCCACATCCTGCCTCTCTCCTGGAATGCCCTCTCCTTCCTCAAATCTGACAGAAAATTACTCTCCCCCACTTCAAAGACTTACTGAAGGCACATTTCATCCAAGAGGCTTTCCTAATCTAAGCCCCACTTTTCCTCATCTCCCACTCCCTTCTGCATCAACCTGACTTGCTCCCTTTGCTCTCCCCCCACTCCCAGCCCCACAGCATTTATGTACATATCTGTCATTTTATGTATTTGTATTTGTCTGCCTTCCCAACTCTAGACTGTAAGCATGTTGAGGAAAGGGAATGTGACTGTTTATTGACGTACTGTACTCTCCCTAGCGCTTAGTACAGTGCTCTGCACACAGTAAGTGCTCAGGAAGCAGCACGGCATAACGGATAGAGCACGCGCCTAAGAGTCAAAAGGTCATGGGCTCTATTCCCGGCCCTGCTACTTATCTGCTGTGTGTCCCTGGGCAAGTCACTTCACTTCTCTGTGCTTCAGTTACTTCATTTGTATAATGGGGATTGAGGCTGTGAGCCCCACATGGACAAGGACTGTGTCAAACTTGATTTGCTTGTATCCACCCCAGCACTTAGTACAGTGTCTAGCATATAGTAAGTGCTTAACAGATACTTTTATTGTTATTAAGAGGAAAGAAGATACATAGCAAACGTTTAGATACCATCTTCCTTAGTGCTTAGGACAGTGCTTGGCAAACAGCAAGTGTTTAACAAATCGATCAATAACAATAATAATAACTGTGGTACTTGTTAAGTTCTTGCTATATGTGAAGCACAGTACTACGTCCTGGGGTGGATACGAGCAAATTGGGTTGGACACAGTCCCTGCCCGAGATGGGCCTCGCAGTCTCAATCCCCATTTTACAGATGAGGTAACAGGCACTGAGAAGTGAAGTGACTTGCCCAAGGTCACACAGCAGACAAATGGTGGAGCCAGGATTAGAAACCATGACCTGGCTCCCAAGCCTGGGCTCTATTCACTCCATTTTGAGCACTTACTGTGTGCAGATCAATCAGTCAATCAATGGCATTTATTGAGCATCTTCTGTGTGCAGAGCACTGTAGTAAGCGCCTTGGGACAGTACAGAGTTGGTAGACATGTTCCCTGCCCACAGTGAGCTTGCAGAGCACTTTACTAAGTGCTTGGGAGAATATAATAAATACTATCATTATTGTATTCTTCCTCTGCCACAGGGCCCCTCCTACCTCACCTCCCTTCTCTCCTTCTACAGCCCACCCCGCACCCTCCTCTTCTCTGCCGCTAATCTCCTCACCAGGCCTCGTTCTCGCCTGTCCCACCATCGACCCCCGGCCCACGTCATCCCCCGGGCCTGGAATGCCCTCCCTCTGCCCATCCGCCAAGCTACCTTTCTTCCTCCCTTCAAGGCCCTACTGAGCGCTCACCTCCTCCAGGAGGCCTTCCCACACTGAGCCCCTTCCTTCCTCTCCCCCCCCGTCCCCCTCTCCATCCCCCATCTTACCTCCTTCCTTTCCCTACAGCACCTGTATATATGTATATATGTTTGTACATATTTATTACTCTATTTATTTATTTATTTATTTTGCTTGTACATATCTATTCTATTTTATTTTGTTAGCATGTTTGGTTTTGTTCTCTGTCTCCCCCTTTTAGACTGTGAGCCCACTGTTGGGTAGGGACTGTCTCTATATGTTGCCAACTTGTACTTCCCAAGCGCTTAGTACAGTGCTCTGCACACAGTAAGAGCTCAATAAATACGATTGATTGATTGACACAGCTAGTCCACCCATAACAGTGGGTTCGGGCTGGGAACCAGCCAGCAATGTGGCCTAGTGGAAAGCCCCCAGGCTGGGGAGTCCAGAGACCTGGGTTCTAATCCTGGCTCCTCCACTTGCCTGCTGAGTGATCTCGGGTGAGTCACTTCACTTTTACGAACCTCCATTTCCCCAGAAGGAAAAATGTAGAGTAGATGACTCTTCTCCTTCTCCCGCACACGGGATTTACTAAGGGGACAGGAACTTAGTATCTGTTTATTGTGTATCTACCGCACACTTGGCTCAGTTCTTGCAACACAGTAATCCCTTTACAAATACCACTGTTATTATGATTAAGGACTGGTTCAAGACACCACTTCCAAAACTTCTCCAGCTGTTCTTTCTAAAACCAAACCAGCAGAACGAGTTAGAGGGAGGACAGTTTGCGATCTGGTGCCCGCACTGGAGGAAAAACTATGGAGAGACTATGATAGGCCCTTCTTTTCAGTTATTATAGGCCCCCTGGCACCAAGGACGGCACCAGTGAGTTAAGAGCATTGCCATTCATTCATTCAATCGTATTTATTGAGCGCTTACTGTGTGCAGAGCACTGTATTAAGCGCTTGGGAAGTACAAGTTGGCCACATATAGAGACGGTACCTACCCAACAACGTAGGGCACCCAAGGTGGGCAGGTGGGTGAAAGGGAGAAAACACTTAGACTCATTTCAAACCACCCCAGGCTACAGCCCCCAATCTGTCACTTCATCCTTTCTATGTCCCAACCTCCTGGAATGCTGACATATGTAGGTTGCATATCATATTTCTTAACCCCTGACTCCTGTGCGTATTCTCTTCTCCTTCCGTTTGGCTGTAAATTATTTTAGTGTCTGTCTCCCCAGCTCAATTGTAAATTCCTCAAGGGCATGGATCACGTACATTAAGACTAAGAATTGTGGTTCTAGTGAAGCGCTCACTGTGTGATATTATCGACAAGTGGGGGCAAAATAATTTAACCGGTGTAATTTCATTCATTCATTCATTCAATCGTATTTATTGAGCGCTTACTGTGTGCAGAGCACTGGACTGAGCACTTGGGAAGGACAAGTTGGCAGCATATAGAGACGGTCCCTACCCAACAATCAATCAATCAATCGTATTTATTGAGCGCTTACTGTGTGCAGAGCACTGTACTAAGCTCTTGGGAAGTACAAGTTGGCAACATATAGAGACGGTCCCTACCCAACAGGGGGCTCACAGTCTAGAAGGGGGAGACAGACAACAAAACAAAGCATATTAACAAAATAAAATAAATAGAATAGTAAATATGTACAAGTAAAGTAGAGTAATAAATATGTACAAACATATACAGGTGCTGTGGGGAGGGGAAGGAGGTAGGGTGGGGGGATGAGGAAGGGGAGGAGGGGGAGAGGAAGGGGGGGCTCAGTCTGGGAAGGCCTCCTGGAGGAGGTGAGCTCTCAGTAGGGCTTTGAAGGGAGGAAGAGAGCTAGCTTGGCGGATGGGCAGAGGGAGGGCATTCCAGGCCCGGGGGAGGACGTGGGCCGGGGGTCGATGGCGGGACAGGCGAGAGCGAGGTATGGTGAGGAGATCAGCGGTGGAGGAGCGGAGGGTGCGGGCTGGGCTGGAGAAAGAAAGGAGGTGAGGTAAGAGGGGGCGAGGTGATGGACAGCCTTGAAGCCGAGAGTGGGGAGTTTTCGCCTGATGCGTAGGTTGATTGGTAGCCACTGGAGATTTTTGAGGAAGGGAGTAACATGCCCAGAACATTTCTGCACAAAGATGATCTGGGCAGCAGTGTGAAGTATATAGATTGAAATGGGGAGAGTGCAGGGTTTGAGAACTCAAGGTGGTGACTCAGATAGGAAAAATGATTCGGAGACATAAGTTCAGATAGAGCAGTAGAGGTAGGAAAGCTGACTGCTCGCTGGTTCACCTCCTGAGAGGTACGAGTGACACAGCCCACAGCGCAGCGCACAGCCCCGATCCCAGCTGCTTCTTCCCTTTTATTTGGTTCCCCACCGGAGCTACACAAAGGATTTCCGTGTGCGAAACTTTGGCACCCTATTAACAGGAGATGTTAGCAAGAGACATCGCCCACACAGGATGGGGTCGTCTCAGACAGGGCATAGCCACTTTGATCCTTTGATCCTCACTCTGGGCTTCAAGGCTGTCCATCACCTCGCCCCCTCCTACCTCACCTCCCTTCTCTCCTTCTCCAGCCCACCCCACACCCTCTGCTCCTCTGCCGCTCATCTCCTCACCGTACCTCGTTCTCGCCTGTCCCGCCATCGACCCCCGGCCCACGTCCTCCCCCAGGCCTGGAATGCCCTCCCTCCCAGCATCCGCCAAGCTAGCTCTCTTCCTCCCTTCAAGGCCCTACTGAGAGCTCACCTCCTCCAGGAGGCCTTCCCAGACTGAGCCCCTTCCTTCCTCTCCCCCTCGTCCCCCTCTCTGTCCCCCCCATCTTACCTCCTTCCCTCCCCCACAGCACCTGTATATATGTATATATGTTTGTACATATTTATTACTCTATTTATTTATTTATTTTACTTGTACATATCTATTCTATTTATTTTATTTTGTTAGTATGTTTGGTTTTGTCTCCCCCTTTTAGACTGTGAGCCCACTGTTGGGTAGGGACTGTCTCTACATGTTGCCAACTTGTACTTCCCAAGCGCTTAGTACAGTGCTCTGCACACAGTAAGCGCTCAATAAATACGATTGATTATGATGATGATGATGATCAGTGTCAGTCCCCCTCGATTACAGAATCTTCCACGAGGCCGGCGCCTGTTCCTCACATACCCTGCCTTTGAGCCCTGCATACAATGGAGTCGATTATGCTAAGCCTTTAGGGAAAATGTATTCAATGCCGCTTCTGCTGGATTAAGGGGCTAGGGTGGACAACAGTGCCAACAACTGGACTTTGCTGTGTGAACATACAATATAAACAGATTAGATACAGTCCCTGCCCCACATGGAGTCCACAGTCTAAAGGGGAGAGAGTACAGGTCTTTACAGATGAAGAAACTGAGGCATAGAGAAGTTAAGTAACTTGCCCAAGGTCACCCAGTGGAAAAATGGTGGAGAGGGAACAGCGAGGCCTAGTGGAAAGCGCCCAGGGCCTGTGAGTCAGAGGATCTGGGTTCTAATCCCTCCCCAACCACGTATCTGCTGTATGACCTTGGGCAAATCACTTTGGTTCTCGATACCTCAGTTAGCTCATCTGTAAAATGGGGATTCAGACTGTGAGCCCTGTGTAGGACAGGGACTGTGTCCAACCCAATTAGCTGTATCTTCTAGACTGTGAGCCCGCTGTTGGGTAGGGACCATCTCTACATGTTGCCAACTTGGACTTCCCAAGAAATTAGTACAGTGCTCTGCACACAGTAAGCGCTCAATAAATACGATTGAATGAATGAATGAATGAATCTACCCCAGAGCTTAGTTCAAGTACCCCAGTACTTAGTACATAGTATCCTGTCCCGCTTTGATTACTGTATCAGCCTCCTTGCTGACCTCCCAGCCGCCTGTCTCGCCCCACTCCAGTCCATACTTCACTCTGCTGCCCAGGTCATTTTCCAACAAAAATGTTCAGGCCATGTTTCCCCACTCCTCAAGATACTCCAGTGGTTGTCCATTCAGCTCTGCATCAAACAGAAACTCCTCACTATTGGCTTTAAAGCTCTTAATTACCTTGCCCCCTCCTACTCACCTCATTCTCTCCTACTACAACCCGGCCCACACTCTTCACTTCTCTAGTGCTCACTGTACCGCAATCTCATCCATCTCCCTCCAACTTCTTGCCCACATTCTCCTTCTGGCCTGGAAGACCCTCCTCATATCTGGCAGACAATTACTCTCCCCCCCCTTCAAAGCCTTATCGAAGGCACATTTCCTCCAAGACGCCGGTCCTGACTAAGCCTCCCTTTCCTCTTCTCCCACTCCTTACTGTGTCTCCCTGACTTGCTTCCTTTACTGAGAGGCAGCGTGGCTCAGTGGAAAGAGCCCGGGCTTTGGAGTCAGAGGTCATGGGTTCGAATCCTGGCTCTGCCACATGTCTGCTGCGTGACCTTGGGCAAGTCACTTAACTTCTGTGAGCCTCAGCTACCTCATCTGTAAAATGAGGATTAAGACTGTGAGCCCCACGTGGGACAACTTGATCCCATTGTATCCCCCCAGTGCTTAGAACAGTGCTTTGCACAGAGTAAGCGCTTAACAAATGCCACCATTATTATTATTATTATTATTTACTCATCCCCCCTCCAGACCCACAGCACTATGTACATATCTGTAATTTATTTATATTAATGTCTGTCTCCCCCTCTAGAATGTAAGCTCACTGTGGGCAGGGAATGTGTCAGTTACACTGTTATAGTATACTCTCCCAAGCACACAGTAAGCGCTCAATAAACACAACTGACTGTCAGAGTGACATAGTAAGCATTTAACAAATACGATAAATAAGCCAGATCTCCAGTCCTGTGCATTTTTACTAGGCCACAATACTTCGCTGCTACTAACTCTACTGAACTCTCTCAAATGCTTAGTACAGTGATCTGCACAAAGGAGGCACTCAGTAGATACAATTGATTGAAAACACAGGCTCTGTACTTGGGGAACTTCCAGTCTAATCGGGGAGGAAGACAAGCAGAAAGACACAGAGATAAGAGATATGTATCAAGTGAAGGAAATGAACTCTGTGCCTCAATTACCTCATCTGTAAAATGGGGATTAAGACTGTGAGCCCCCCTTGGGACAACCTGACCACCTTGTAACCTCCCCAGCACTTAGAACAGTGCTTTGCACATAGTAAGTGCTTAATAAATGCCATCAATATTAGAGAAGCAGCATGGCTCAGTGGAAAGAGAATGGGCGTGGGAGTCAGAGGTCATGGGTTCTAATCCTGGCTCTGTCACTTATCAGCTGTGTGACTTTGGGTAAGTCACTTAACTTCTCTGTACCTCTGTTACCTCATCTGGAAAATGGGGATTAAGACTGTGAGCCCCATGTGGGACAACTTGATTGCCTTGTATCTCCCCCAGCACTTAGAACAGTTCTTGGCACATAGTAAGCACTTAACAAATACCAAAATTATCATTATTATTATTATTATTATTATTATTTTAGAACCACACACCCTTTGCGGATGATACCCAAATCTACATCTCCAGCCCTGATCTCTCTCCCTCTCTTCAGTCTCACGTTTCCTCCTGCTTCCAAGACATCTCTACTTATATGTCCTCCCGTCACCTCAAACTTAACGTGTCAAAAATAGAACTTCTTATTTTCCCTCTCAATCTCTATTCACCCCCAGGCTTTCCTATTACTGCAGGCGGCATCACCATCCTTCCTGTCTCACAAGTCTGTAACCTTTGCGTTATCCTCAACTTCTCTCTCTCATTCAACCCACATATTGAATCCATCACTATATCCTGTCGGTTCCACCTCCATGGAAGCGCTAAAATCTGCCCTTTCCTATCCATCCAAAGTGCTACTATGCTAATCAACCCACTTCGATTACTGATATCAACCTCCTTGCTGACCTCCATGACTCCTGTCTCTCCCCAATCCAGTCCATACTTCGTTCTGCTTCCTGTATCATTTTTCTACAAAAACACTCAGGACCTTTTTTCCCACTCCTCAAAAACCTCCAGTGGTTGCCCATCCATCTCTACGTCAAACAGAAACTCCTCACCATTGGCTTTAAAGCACTCAATCACTTTGTCCCCTCTTATATCACCTCACTACTCTCCTACTACAGCCCAATGCGCACACTTCACTCCTCTATTGCTAACCTTCTTACTGTACCTCTATCTCATCTATTTCACCACCTACCTCCTGCCCACATCCAACCTCTGGCCTGGAATTCCCTCCCTCCTCATACCTGACAGAAAATTACTCTCCCCCATTCAAAGTCTTATTAAAGGCACATCTCCAAGAGGCCTTCCCTAACTAAGCCCTCCTTTCCACTTCTCCCACTTCCTTCTGCATCACCCTCACTTGCTCCCTTTATTCATCCCTCCTCCCAGCCCCACAACACTTATGTATATATCAGTAATTTATTTATTTATATTAACGTCTATCTCCCCCTCTAAAATGAACGCTCATTGTAGGCAGGGCATGTGTCTATTCATTGTTATATTGTAGTCTCCCAAGCACTTAGAACAGTGGTCTGCACACAGTAAGCACTCAATAAATAAGACTGACTGAGAAATATTTTGATCAAATACGTACAGGAGGGAAGCGTGGCTCAGTGGAAAGAGCCCGGACTTTGGAGTTAGAAGTCGTGGGTTCATATCCCAGCTCCACCACTTGTCAGCTGTGTGACTTTGGGGAAGTCACTTCACTGCTCTGTGCCTCAGTTCCCTCATCTGTAAAATGGGGATTAAGACTGTGATCCCTCCATGGGACAACCTGATCACCTTGTAACCTCCCCAGCGCTTAGAACAGTGCTTTGCACATAGTAAGCGTTAATAAATGCCATTATTATTACTATTATTAACAGAGTTTCTGAAGTGATTAGGGTTAATAGTAATTATGGGACTTGTTAAGTGCTTACTATGAGCCAAGCACTGTACTAAGCGCTGGAGTAGATGCAAGATAATCAGGTTGGACACAGTCCCTGTTCCACAAGGAGCCACAGTCTAAGTAGGAGAGAGAACAGATAATGAATCCCCATTTTACAGATGAGGAGACTGTGGCACAGAGAAGTGAAGTGACTTGCCTGAGATCAAACAGCAGACAAGTGGTGGAGCTGGGATTAGCATCCAGGTCTTCTGATTCCCAGGCCAGTGCGCTTTCCACTAGATTTGACGGCATAAGACAAGACAGGACATTGCTTCTCTTAAACTGAGAAGTCTTGAAAGAACAGATGAGTATTTTAGTGCAGGCGGGGGAGAGAGGTGAGAGGAGCAGTAAGGGTAATAGTGGCAGTAGCAGCAGTAGTAGTATTTACTGACTAGCCACTTAGTGCAAGACACTCAACTAGGCACTTGGGAAGAACAAAATAAAGAAATGAGAAATTCCCTGCCCGCGAAACTGGCATTCGAACGAGGGAAACAAATATAAAAATATTTGCAACCGCAATAGTCAAAATAAATATTTGAATGTGCAAGTGAAACAGCTTGGCCTAGAGAAAAGAGCACAGGCCTGGGAGTAAGAGGACCTGGGTTCTAATCCAGGGATCTAATCTAATCCATTTATCAGGAGATAAGTGCTGGGGGAGAAGCAGCATAGTTTAGTGGACAGAGCAGGCTCCTAGGAGTCAGAGGACCTGGATTCTAATCCTTGCTCCGCCGTATAACTGCTGTGTGATCTTGGGCAAGTCATTTAACTTTTCTGTGCCTCGGTTCCCTCATTTGCAGAATGGGGATTCAATATCTGTTCTCTCTCCTGCTTAGGCTGTAAGCCCCATGTGGGACCTAATTATCTTGTAATAATAATTAATACTAATACTTGTGGTATTTGTTAAGCACTTACTACATGCCAGTCACTGTTTTAAGCACTGGGGTAGATTCAAGATAAAAGGGTTGGATACAGTGCCTATCCCACACAGGGCTCACCATCTCAATCACCATTTTATAGGTGAGGTAACCGAGACCCAGGAAATTTAAATGACTTGCTCAAGGTCACACAGCGGACACGTGGCAGAACTGGGTTTAGAATCCAGATCCTTCTGATTCTGAGGCCCGTTTTCTATCTGCTTCTCGCTGCTATATTGCCCCTTCATTTCCCCAGCCACCAAAGGTTTGGAGAACTGTCCGGTCTTTGTTTACGCAAATACAGAACAGCGGTGTTTGCCTCACACTCCTTGAAGAAACGGGTAAATCCGCGAACAGCTTTAGAAAATGAATATGTTTGGTTAAAGGGCACTCGTCAATCTCCTTAATCTTATGAGTGTTGCTAAAACAAACAGAAAAACCAGGACTGTTTCGGTGCTATCTGAGCACAATGCTGACTTTGTTATGGAGGCACCTGATCCCTTTGCTTTTAAGGCAGTTCCGGATGTGAAAACTGGTATCCGAGAATGGACAGGGAACGATCAGAAACAAACAATTCACCTTGCTACTGGGCAATGAGATCGACATCAATCTACAACACAGTTTATTCAAAATCGGTCGCATTTCACAAATAAATGGCTTAAAGATGATTTGGTTTCAAGCTCTTAGCACAGTGCTTTGCACACAGTAAGTGCTCAATAAAAACGACTGAATGAATGAACTGTGAGGGGAGGGACACTGAGACGAGAGAGCGGATTTCAGGTCTCTCATCTGACTCTGCATTCTGTCGGGGGCAGAATTCCAGAACTTGGGGAGGGATGTGGGTTACCTATGAATCGATGCCTTATTATGACAGGAGAGTTTGCATAAGCTGATGAAACTTAGAGCTATGCCATATAGGGCTACCCAGAATGGAAAGGTGTAAGTCGAAGTGTCAGACAAAGTCGACTGACTTGTGCTGGGCAGCACCAGCATGGGAAAAAGTCAGAGGCAGATAAGCAAGTGATCAAAACATTGATAAAAGACAACAGCAGAGACTCAAGTTTTTACAGTGCGGAAGAAGGCAACGGTAAACCACTTCTGTGTCTTTACTAAGAAACTTTACGGATATATACGCCAGAAGGACTTTATGACAGAAGGTGGGGTGTTCCGAAGAGGGTGCGTCCGTGAAGTCGCTAAGGGTCAGAAAAGACTGCACGGCATTTGAAAAAGAAGTGGGACACCTGGGTTCACATGGAAATCTCTCTGGATTTATCTCCATGGGATAGACGATTTGCATCGGCTTCCTGTCTGGCCTCCCAGCCTCCAGCTTCTCTCCCCTCTCTGCTGCTGCGCAGATCTTTTGCCTCAATCATCACTCAGTCCACGTCTCTCCTTTCCTCAAATAATAATGTTGGCATTTGTTAAGCGCTTACTATGTGCCAAGCACTGTTCTAAGCACTGGGGTGGGGGGGATACAAGGTAATCAAGGTTGTCCCACGTGGGGCTCACAATCTTAATCCCCATTTTACAGATGAGGGAACTGAGGCCCAGAGAAGTTAATTGACTTGCCCAAAGTCACACAGCTGACAAGTGTCAGAGCCGGGATTAGAACCCAGGACCTCTGACTCTCAAGCCCGGGCTCTTTCCACTGAGTCACACTACTTCTCAAATCCTCCCACTGGCTCTCCCTTGCCTGATCCCTCCCGAGTCAATCAATCAATCAATGGTATTTATTGAGCGCTTACTATATGCAGAGTATCTGTACTAAGTGCTTGGGAGGGTAATAATAATAATAATTACAATTATGGTACTTGTTATGTGCTTACTATGCGCCAAGCATTGTTCTAAGCTCTGGGGTAGATACAAGGTAATTGGGTTGGACACAGTCCCTGTCCCACATTGGGCTAACACTCTTAATCCCCATTGTTTACTGATGCAGTAACTGAAGCCCAGAGAAGTGAAGTGATTTGCCCAAGGTCACACAGCAGACAAGTAGTGGAGCCGGGATGAGAACCCATGACCTTCTTATTCCCAGGCCCGTGCTCTATCCACTCTACACCATGCTGTTTCCACTAGTATAATACAACCGAATCAGAAATCAGAATCAGAAATAGAGAAGCAGCGTGGCTTAGTGGACAGAGCCGGGGCTTGGGAGTCAGAGGTTGTGGGTTCTAATCCCGGCTCTGCCATTTAACAGCTGCGTGACTTTGGGTGAGTCACTTAGCTTCTCTGTACCTCAATTCCTCATCTGTAAAATGGGGATTAAGTCTGTGAGCCCCACACGAGACAACCTGATTACCTTGTATCTACCCCAGAGTTTAGAACTGTGCTTGGCACATAGTAAGCTCCTAACAAGTATTAGCAACAGAATCAGCAGTCATGTTCCCTGCCTTTTACAGTCTAGAAGGGGAGACAGATGTTAATATGAATAAATAAGCAATTTATACTGTATATATTGTGGAGCCCAAACTCCAGAGGAACTACCTATGACCCCAACTGTCAGTCTCCGAGAACAGTCTGGAGATGGAGCAGGAAGGGCAGAGTGCTCTCTCCCCTCCCCTAGTTTCACACCCATACACACCCAACCAGGAAAGAAACCAGGGGGATTTTCGTATGGATTAAGGGAATTGCTCTGAGTCTTGTTTGCTCAGGCTATGAAATCCCTGGTGCGTTGCACAAAAGCCGAGGAGGCCCCCAGCTTGCACCTGAATGATTTCCTCTCCACCCTCGGCTGCTTTCAGCCCCACTACCCCCTCACCAGCCCGGGATGTACGGACTCGGGCGCAGATGGTGCCGATACACACGAACGCTGACATGCACAGGGGAAGGGTGGGGTCCACCCCACGCATTGCTCACCCGGATGAACCACGTTGAATGAGAGGGAGGCATGACCGATTCCACAAGACCCCACCTCGGAGGCTTGGGGTGGGAAGGAAGGGGCCCCATGATGACATTCCTGAAGGGGGTGAGGGTCCCTGTGACTCGTGAGGGGAGGGGAAGAGTCTTGCTTGCTTGGGCTACGAAGCACAAGCCCTGGCGTGTTTGCACAAAACTGAGAGGGCATCCGCTTGCCCCTAAATGACTTACTAATAACAATAATTGTGACATGGTCTGGTGGATAGAGCACAGACTGGGGAGTCAGAAGGACCTGGGTTCTAGTTCCAGCTCTGCCGCTTGTCCGCTGTGTGACCTTGGGCAAGTCCCTTCGATGGTGAGGCATTTCTGTTTGATGCAGAGGTGGATGGGCAACCACTGGAGTTTCTTGAGCAGGGTCGCAGATGCAACAGATCCCACAGGAGTCCACCTCGGGGTGGGAAGGGGTGTGGGGGAAGGTGGGGAGAGGAAAGGGCCCCATTAGGATATTCCCGATCCCCACTCCTGCAAGTGGGTGAGGGCTCCCCGTGACTCATGTGGGGAGGGGAAGAGTCTAGTTTGCTCAGGCTATGAAGGGCAGAAGGCCCTGGCGTGTTGCAGAAAAGCTGAGAGGACACCCCGGTCCACCTGAATGACTTCCTCTCTACACACAACTGCCGTTGGCCCCCGGCTTCCCACAAAGCCCTCACGAGCCCGGATGTACCAACTCAGACGCAGATAGTGCCAACACACGTGATCCCTGAAGTACCCAGGGAGGAGGGGCAGACCAGGGGCACACCATCCGTTGCTCGCCCCATGCCGAGTGGGTAGGCAGACACAACAGATTCCACAGGAGCTCACCAGGGTCAGAGTGGGAGGGAGGAAGGGACCCCATAACGTTACTACAAGGGGGTGAGGCACCCCCCCGGGGGCTCGTATCATGTGGGGATTGGGATCCGTCCATCTGTGGTCTTCATTGAGCGCTGATTTTGGGCAGAGCACTTTACTGAGTGCTTGGGAGAGTACCACACGGCTGGGAATGAAATCCCTGCCCTCAGGGATTAGACTAGTTTATAGTCTAATGGAGGAGAAGGAGGGGAAGCAGGGCAGGTGTCTGCTCTGACTACCCGGATGGAGGTTGGGAGAAAATGCAGGGGTAGAGCAAATGGCCAGATGTGCGCACGCACACACACACACACACACACACACACACACACACACACACGCATGCACAGGGCATGTAAACAAGCACTTAGTTCAATCAATCAATCAATTGTATTTATTGAGCACTTACTGTGTGCAGAGCACTGTACTAGGCACTGTCTCTATGTGTTGCCAACTTGTACTTCCCAAGCGCTTAGTACAGTGCTCTGCACACAGTAAGTGCTCAATAAATACAATTGATTGATTGATTGAACTAAGTGCTTGTTTACATGCCCTGTGCATGCGTGTGTGTGTGTGTGTGTGTGTGTGTGTGTGTGTGTGTGTGTGCGTGCGCACATCTGGCCATTTGCTCTACCCCTGCATTTCTCCCAACCTCCATCCGGGTAGTCAGAGCAGACACCTGCCCTGCTTCCCCTCCTTCTCCTCCATTAGACTATAAACTAGTCTAATCCCTGAGGGCAGGGATTTCATTCCCAGCCGTGTGGTACTCTCCCAAGCACTCAGTAAAGTGCTCTGCCCAAAATCAGCGCTCAATGAAGACCACAGTGGACGGATCCCAATCCCCACATATACGAGCCCCCGGGGGGTGCCTCACCCCTTGTAGTAACGTTATGGGGTCCCTTCCTCCCTCCCACTCTGACCCTGGTGAGCTCCTGTGGAATCTGTTGTGTCTGCCTACCCACTCGGCATGGGGCGAGCAACGGATGGTGTGCCCCTGGTCTGCCCCTCCTCCCTGGGTACTTCAGGGATCACGTGTGTTGGCACTATCTGCGTCTGAGTTGGTACATCCGGGCTCGTGAGGGCTTTGTGGGAAGCCGGGGCCAACGGCAGTTTGTGTGTAGAGAGGAAGTCATTCAGTGGACCGGGGTGTCCTCTCACTTTCTGCAACACCCAGGGCCTCTGCCCTTCATAGCCTGAGCAAACTAGACTCTTCCCCTCCCCACATGAGTCACGGGGGCCCTCACCCACTTGCAGGAGTGGGGATCGGGAATATCCTAATGGGCCCTTTCCCCCACCTTCCCCACACCCCTTCCCACCCCGAGGTGGACTCCTGTGGGATCTGTTGCATCTGCGACCTGCTCAAGAAACTCCAGTGGTTGCCCATCCACCTCTGCATCAAACAGAAATGCCTCACCATCGAAGGGACTTGCCAAGGTCACACAGCGGACAAGCGGCAGAGCTGGAACTAGAACCCAGGTCCTTCTGACTCCCCAGTCTGTGCTCTCCACCAACCATGTCACAATTATTGTTATTAGTAAGTCATTTAGGGGCAAGCGGATGCCCTCTCAGTTTTGTGCAAACACGCCAGGGCTTGTGCTTCGTAGCCCAAGCAAGCAAGACTCTTCCCCTCCCCTCACGAGTCACAGGGACCCTCACCCCCTTCAGGAATGTCATCATGGGGCCCCTTCCTTCCCACCCCAAGCCTCCGAGGTGGGGTCTTGTGGAATCGGTCATGCCTCCCTCTCATTCAACGTGGTTCATCCGGGTGAGCAATGCGTGGGGTGGACCCCACCCTTCCCTGTGCATGTCAGCGTTCGGTGTATCGGCACCATCTGCGCCCGAGTCCGTACATCCCGGGCTGGTGAGGGGGTAGTGGGGCTGAAAGCAGCCGAGGGTGGAGAGGAAATCATTCAGGTGCAAGCTGGGGCCTCCTCGGCTTTTGTGCAACGCACCAGGGATTTCATAGCCTGAGCAAACAAGACTCAGAGCAATTCCCTTAATCCATACGAAAATCCCCCTGGTTTCTTTCCTGGTTGGGTGTGTATGGGTGTGAAACTAGGGGAGGGAGAGAGCACTCTGCCCTTCCTGCTCCATCTCCAGACTGTTCTCGGAGACTGACAGTTGGGGTCATAGGTAGTTCCTCTGGAGTTTGGGCTCCACAATATATACAGTATAAATTGCTTATTTATTCATATTAACATCTGTCTCCCCTTCTAGACTGTAAAAGGCAGGGAACATGACTGCTGATTCTGTTGCTAATACTTGTTAGGAGCTTACTATGTGCCAAGCACAGTTCTAAACTCTGGGGTAGATACAAGGTAATCAGGTTGTCTCGTGTGGGGCTCACAGACTTAATCCCCATTTTACAGATGAGGAATTGAGGTACAGAGAAGCTAAGTGACTCACCCAAAGTCACGCAGCTGTTAAATGGCAGAGCCGGGATTAGAACCCACAACCTCTGACTCCCAAGCCCGGCTCTGTCCACTAAGCCACGCTGCTTCTCTATTTCTGATTCTGATTTCTGATTCGGTTGTATTATACTAGTGGAAACAGCATGGTGTAGAGTGGATAGAGCACGGGCCTGGGAATAAGAAGGTCATGGGTTCTCATCCCGGCTCCACTACTTGTCTGCTGTGTGACCTTGGGCAAATCACTTCACTTCTCTGGGCTTCAGTTACTGCATCAGTAAACAATGGGATTAAGAGTGTTAGCCCAATGTGGGACAGGGACTGTGTCCAACCCAATTACCTTGTATCTACCCCAGAGCTTAGAACAATGCTTGGCGCATAGTAAGCACATAACAAGTACCATAATTGTAATTATTATTATTATTACCCTCCCAAGCACTTAGTACAGATACTCTGCATATAGTAAGCGCTCAATAAATACCATTGATTGATTGATTGACTCGGGAGGGATCAGGCAAGGGAGAGCCAGTGGGAGGATTTGAGAAGTAGTGTGACTCAGTGGAAAGAGCCCGGGCTTGAGAGTCAGAGGTCCTGGGTTCTAATCCCGGCTCTGACACTTGTCAGCTGTGTGACTTTGGGCAAGTCAATTAACTTCTCTGGCCAGTTCCCTCATCTGTAAAATGGGGATTAAGATTGTGAGCCCCACGTGGGACAACCTTGATTACCTTGTATCCCCCCACCCCAGTGCTTAGAACAGTGCTTGGCACATAGTAAGCGCTTAACAAATGCCAACATTATTATTTGAGGAAAGGAGAGACGTGGACTGAGTGATGATTGAGGCAAAAGATCTGCGCAGCAGCAGAGAGGGGAGAGAAGCTGGAGGCTGGGAGGCCAGACAGGAAGCCGATGCAAATCGTCTATCCCATGGAGATAAATCCAGAGAGATTTCCATGTGAACCCAGGTGTCCCACTTCTTTTTCAAATGCCGTGCAGTCTTTTCTGACCCTTAGCGACTTCACGGACGCACCCTCTTCGAACACCCCACCTTCTGTCATAAAGTCCTTCTGGCGTATATATCCGTAAAGTTTCTTAGTAAAGACACAGAAGTGGTTTACCGTTGCCTTCTTCCGCACTGTAAAAACTTGAGTCTCTGCTGTTGTCTTTTCAATGTTTTGATCACTTGCTTATCTGCCTCTGACTTTTTCCCATGCTGGTGCTGCCCAGCACAAGTCACGACTTTGTCTGACACTTCGACTTACACCTTTCCATTCTGGGTAGCCCTATATGGCATAGCTCTAAGTTTCATCAGCTTATGCAAACTCTCCTGTCATAATAAGGCATCGATTCATAGGTAACCCACATCCCTCCCCAAGTTCTGGAATTCTGCCCCCGACAGAATGCAGAGTCAGATGAGAGACCTGAAACTCTCTCTCTCGTCTCAGTGTCCCTCCCCTCACAGTTCATTCATTCAGTCGTTTTTATTGAGCACTTACTGTGTGCAAAGCACTGTGCTAAGAGCTTGAAACCAAATCATCTTTAAGCCATTTATTTGTGAAATGCGACCGATTTTGAATAAACTGTGTTGTAGATTGATGTCGATCTCATTGCCCAGTACAAGGTGAATTGTTTGTTTCTGATCGTTCCCTGTCCATTCTCGGATACCAGTTTTCACATCCGGAACTGCCTTAAAAGCAAAGGGATCAGGTGCCTCCATAACAAAGTCAGCATTGTGCTCAGATAGCACCGAAACAGTCCTGGTTTTTCTGTTTGTTTTAGCAACACTCATAAGATTAAGGAGATTGACGAGTGCCCTTTAACCAAACATATTCATTTTCTAAAGCTGTTCGCGGATTTACCCGTTTTCTTCAAGGAGTGTGAGGCAAACACCGCTGTTCTGTATTTGCGTAAACAAAGACCGGACAGTTCTCCAAACCTTTGGTGGCTGGGGAAATGAAGGGGCAATATAGCAGCGAGAAGCAGATAGAAAACGGGCCTCAGAATCAGAAGGATCTGGATTCTAAACCCAGTTCTGCCACGTGTCCGCTGTGTGACCTTGAGCAAGTCATTTAAATTTCCTGGGTCTCGGTTACCTCACCTATAAAATGGTGATTGAGATGGTGAGCCCTGTGTGGGATAGGCACTGTATCCAACCCTTTTATCTTGAATCTACCCCAGTGCTTAAAACAGTGACTGGCATGTAGTAAGTGCTTAACAAATACCACAAGTATTAGTATTAATTATTATTACAAGATAATTAGGTCCCACATGGGCTTACAGCCTAAGCAGGAGAGAGAACAGATATTGAATCCCCATTCTGCAAATGAGGAAGAACCGAGGCACAGAAAAGTTAAATGACTTGCCCAAGATCACACAGCAGTTATACGGCGGAGCAAGGATTAGAATCCAGGTCCTCTGACTCCTAGGAGCCTGCTCTGTCCACTAAACTATGCTGCTTCTCCCCAGCACTTATCTCCTGATAAATGGATTAGATTAGATCCCTGGATTAGAACCCAGGTCCTCTTACTCCCAGGCCGGTGCCCTTTTCTCTAGGCCAAGCTATTTCACTTGCACATTCAAATATTTATTTTGACTATTGCGGTTGCAAATATTTTTATATTTGTTTCCCTCGTTCGAATGCCAGTTTCGCGGGCAGGGAATTTCTCATTTCTTTATTTTGTTCTTCCCAAGTGCCTAGTTGAGTGTCTTGCACTAAGTGGCTAGTCAGTAAATACTACTACTGCTGCTACTGCCACTATTACCCTTACTGCTCCTCTCACCTCTCTCCCCCGCCTGCACTAAAATACTCATCTGTTCTTTCAAGACTTCTCAGTTTAAGAGAAGCAATGTCCTGTCTTGTCTTATGCCGTCAAATCTAGTGGAAAGCGCACTGGCCTGGGAATCAGAAGACCTGGATGCTAATCCCAGCTCCACCACTTGTCTGCTGTTTGATCTCAGGCAAGTCACTTCACTTCTCTGTGCCACAGTCTCCTCATCTGTAAAATGGGGATTCATTATCTGTTCTCTCCCTACTTAGACTGTGGCTCCTTGTGGAACAGGGACTGTGTCCAACCTGATTATCTTGCATCTACTCCAGCGCTTAGTACAGTGCTTGGCTCATAGTAAGCACTTAACAAGTCCCATAATTACTATTAACCCTAATCACTTCAGAAACTCTGTTAATAATAGTAATAATAATGGCATTTATTAACGCTTACTATGTGCAAAGCACTGTTCTAAGCGCTGGGGAGGTTACAAGGTGATCAGGTTGTCCCATGGAGGGATCACAGTCTTAATCCCCATTTTACAGATGAGGGAACTGAGGCACAGAGCAGTGAAGTGACTTCCCCAAAGTCACACAGCTGACAAGTGGTGGAGCTGGGATATGAACCCACGACTTCTAACTCCAAAGTCCGGCTCTTTCCACTGAGCCACGCTTCCCTCCTGTACGTATTTGATCAAAATATTTCTCAGTCAGTCTTATTTATTGAGTGCTTACTGTGTGCAGACCACTGTTCTAAGTGCTTGGGAGACTACAATATAACAATGAATAGACACATGCCCTGCCTACAATGAGCGTTCATTTTAGAGGGGGAGATAGACGTTAATATAAATAAATAAATTACTGATATATACATAAGTGTTGTGGGGCTGGGAGGAGGGATGAATAAAGGGAGCAAGTGAGGGTGATGCAGAAGGAAGTGGGAGAAGTGGAAAGGAGGGCTTAGTTAGGGAAGGCCTCTTGGAGATGTGCCTTTAATAAGACTTTGAATGGGGGAGAGTAATTTTCTGTCAGGTATGAGGAGGGAGGGAATTCCAGGCCAGAGGTTGGATGTGGGCAGGAGGTAGGTGGTGAAATAGATGAGATAGAGGTACAGTAAGAAGGTTAGCAATAGAGGAGTGAAGTGTGCGCATTGGGCTGTAGTAGGAGAGTAGTGAGGTGATATAAGAGGGGACAAAGTGATTGAGTGCTTTAAAGCCAATGGTGAGAGTTTCTGTTTGACGTAGAGATGGATGGGCAACCACTGGAGGTTTTTGAGGAGTGGGAAAAAAGGTCCTGAGTGTTTTTGTAGAAAAATGATACAGGAAGCAGAACGAAGTATGGACTGGATTGGGAGAGACAGGAGTCATGGAGGTCAGCAAGGAGGTTGATATCAGTAATCGAAGTGGGTTGATTAGCATAGTAGCACTTTGGATGGATAGGAAAGGGCAGATTTTAGCGCTTCCATGGAGGTGGAACCGACAGGATATAGTGATGGATTCAATATGTGGGTTGAATGAGAGAGAGAAGTTGAGGATAACGCAAAGGTTACAGACTTGTGAGACAGGAAGGATGGTGATGCCGCCTGCAGTAATAGGAAAGCCTGGGGTGAATAGAGATTGAGAGGGAAAATAAGAAGTTCTATTTTTGACACGTTAAGTTTGAGGTGACGGGAGGACATATAAGTAGAGATGTCTTGGAAGCAGGAGGAAACGTGAGACTGAAGAGAGGGAGAGAGATCAGGGCTGGAGATGTAGATTTGGGTATCATCCGCAAAGGGTGTGTGGTTCTAAAATAATAATAATAATAATAATAATAATGATAATTTTGGTATTTGTTAAGTGCTTACTATGTGCCAAGAACTGTTCTAAGTGCTGGGGGAGATACAAGGCAATCAAGTTGTCCCACATGGGCTCACAGTCTTAATCCCCATTTTCCAGATGAGGTAACAGAGGTACAGAGAAGTTAAGTGACTTACCCAAAGTCACACAGCTGATAAGTGACAGAGCCAGGATTAGAACCCATGACCTCTGACTCCCACGCCCATTCTCTTTCCACTGAGCCATGCTGCTTCTCTAATATTGATGGCATTTATTAAGCACTTACTATGTGCAAAGCACTGTTCTAAGTGCTGGGGAGGTTACAAGGTGGTCAGGTTGTCCCAAGGGGGGCTCACAGTCTTAATCCCCATTTTACAGATGAGGTAATTGAGGCACAGAGTTCATTTCCTTCACTTGATACATATCTCTTATCTCTGTGTCTTTCTGCTTGTCTTCCTCCCGATTAGACTGGAAGTTCCCCAAGTACAGAGCCTGTGTTTTCAATCAATTGTATCTACTGAGTGCCTCCTTTGTGCAGATCACTGTACTAAGCATTTGAGAGAGTTCAGTAGAGTTAGTAGCAGCGAAGTATTGTGGCCTAGTAAAAATGCACAGGACTGGAGATCTGGCTTATTTATCGTATTTGTTAAATGCTTACTATGTCACTCTGACAGTCAGTTGTGTTTATTGAGCGCTTACTGTGTGCTTGGGAGAGTATACTATAACAGTGTAACTGACACATTCCCTGCCCACAGTGAGCTTACATTCTAGAGGGGAGACAGACATTAATAAAATAAATTACAGATATGTACATAGTGCTGTGGGTCTGGAGGGGGGATGAGTAAATAATAATAATAATAATAATGGTGGCATTTGTTAAGCGCTTACTCTGTGCAAAGCACTGTTCTAAGCACTGGGGGGATACAATGGGATCAAGTTGTCCCACGTGGGGCTCACAGTCTTAATCCTCATTTTACAGATGAGGTAGCTGAGGCTCACAGAAGTTAAGTGACTTGCCCAAGGTCACGCAGCAGACATGTGGCAGAGCCAGGATTCGAACCCATGACCTCTGACTCCAAAGCCCGGGCTCTTTCCACTGAGCCACGCTGCCTCTCAGTAAAGGAAGCAAGTCAGGGAGACACAGTAAGGAGTGGGAGAAGAGGAAAGGGAGGCTTAGTCAGGACCGGCGTCTTGGAGGAAATGTGCCTTCGATAAGGCTTTGAAGGGGGGAGAGTAATTGTCTGCCAGATATGAGGAGGGTCTTCCAGGCCAGAAGGAGAATGTGGGCAAGAAGTTGGAGGGAGATGGATGAGATTGCGGTACAGTGAGCAATAGAGAAGTGAAGAGTGTGGGCCGGGTTGTAGTAGGAGAGAATGAGGTGAGTAGGAGGGGGCAAGGTAATTAAGAGCTTTAAAGCCAATAGTGAGGAGTTTCTGTTTGATGCAGAGCTGAATGGACAACCACTGGAGTATCTTGAGGAGTGGGGAAACATGGCCTGAACATTTTTGTTGGAAAATGACCTGGGCAGCAGAGTGAAGTATGGACTGGAGTGGGGCGAGACAGGCGGCTGGGAGGTCAGCAAGGAGGCTGATACAGTAATCAAAGCGGGACAGGATACTATGTACTAAGTACTGGGGTACTTGAACTAAGCTCTGGGGTAGATTCATTCATTCATTCATTCAATCGTATTTATTGAGCTTACTGTGTGCAGAGCACTGTACTAATTTCTTGGGAAGTCCAAGTTGGCAACATGTAGAGATGGTCCCTACCCAACAGCGGGCTCACAGTCTAGAAGATACAGCTAATTGGGTTGGACACAGTCCCTGTCCTACACAGGGCTCACAGTCTGAATCCCCATTTTACAGATGAGCTAACTGAGGTATCGAGAACCAAAGTGATTTGCCCAAGGTCATACAGCAGATACGTGGTTGGGAGGGATTAGAACCCAGATCCTCTGACTCACAGGCCCTGGGCGCTTTCCACTAGCCTCGCTGTTCCCTCTCCACCATTTTTCCACTGGGTGACCTTGGGCAAGTTACTTAACTTCTCTATGCCTCAGTTTCTTCATCTGTAAAGACCTGTACTCTCTCCCCTTTAGACTGTGGACTCCATGTGGGGCAGGGACTGTATCTAATCTGTTTATATTGTATGTTCACACAGCAAAGTCCAGTTGTTGGCACTGTTGTCCACCCTAGCCCCTTAATCCAGCAGAAGCGGCATTGAATACATTTTCCCTAAAGGCTTAGCATAATCGACTCCATTGTATGCAGGGCTCAAAGGCAGGGTATGTGAGGAACAGGCGCCGGCCTCGTGGAAGATTCTGTAATCGAGGGGGACTGACACTGATCATCATCATCATCATAATCAATCGTATTTATTGAGCGCTTACTGTGTGCAGAGCACTGTACTAAGCGCTTGGGAAGTACAAGTTGGCAACATGTAGAGACAGTCCCTACCCAACAGTGGGCTCACAGTCTAAAAGGGGGAGACAAAACCAAACATACTAACAAAATAAAATAAATAGAATAGATATGTACAAGTAAAATAAATAAATAAATAGAGTAATAAATATGTACAAACATATATACATATATACAGGTGCTGTGGGGGAGGGAAGGAGGTAAGATGGGGGGACAGAGAGGGGGACGAGGGGGAGAGGAAGGAAGGGGCTCAGTCTGGGAAGGCCTCCTGGAGGAGGTGAGCTCTCAGTAGGGCCTTGAAGGGAGGAAGAGAGCTAGCTTGGCGGTGCTGGGAGGGAGGGCATTCCAGGCCTGGGGGAGGACGTGGGCCGGGGTCGATGGCGGGACAGGCGAGAACGAGGTACTTGAGGAGATGAGCAGAGGAGCAGAGGGTTGGGGTGGGCTGGAGAAGGAGAGAAGGGAGGTGAGGTAGGAGGGGGGAGGTGATGGACAGCCTTGAAGCCCAGAGTGAGGATCAAAGGATCAAAGTGGCTATGCCCTGTCTGAGACGACC
Organism: Tachyglossus aculeatus; assembly: GCF_015852505.1. Classification (NCBI taxonomy): domain Eukaryota; kingdom Metazoa; phylum Chordata; class Mammalia; order Monotremata; family Tachyglossidae; genus Tachyglossus; species Tachyglossus aculeatus. The sequence continues at coordinate 5,324,427 of NC_052091.1, forward strand.
CCATCCTGTGTGGGCGATGTCTCTGCTAACATCTCCTGTTAATAGGGTGCCAAAGTTTCGCACACGGAATCCTTTGTGTAGCTCCGGTGGGGAACCAAATAAAAGGGAAGAAGCAGCTGGGATCGGGGCTGTGCGCTGCGCTGTGGGCTGTGTCACTCGTACCTCTCAGAGGTGAACCAGCGAGCAGTCAGCTTTCCTACCTCTACTGCTCTATCTGAACTTATGTCTCCGAATCATTTTTCCTATCTGAGTCACCACATAGTTCTCAAACCCTGCACTCTCCCCATTTCAATCTATACTTCACACTGCTGCCCAGATCATCTTTGTGCAGAAATGTTCTGGGCATGTTACTCCCTTCCTCAAAAATCTCCAGTGGCTACCAATCAACCTACGCATCAGGCGAAAACTCCCCACTCTCGGCTTCAAGGCTGTCCATCACCTGCCCCCTCTTACCTCACTCCTTTCTTTCTCCAGCCCAGCCGCACCCTCCTCCTCCACCGCTGATCCCACCATACCCGCTCCTC